>NC_143184.1:1651778-11651778 GCF_047325235.1 Durio zibethinus | reverse complement strand
TGTGAATGAGACATGTTGATATCATACTTGATAAACAAGAACAATACATATATAGGAGATATTTTATGCAAAGACCAACAACAAAAGTTTTTTTTTTTTACATGATCCTAGAATCCTGATAATATAAACTCACATTGAAGATGAAGATTCATTAGAAAGAATAACAATGTTTATAAAACTAAAAATCCAACAGACAGAACTGGGCACCATCTCAATCTTTACAACCTATATAACAAACAAAAATGAATGAATACATTTAAAATGGTACCTTCCCAATAAAAGCTGATGAGCCACCAAGACGTGCTATGCCAACAGCAACATTAGCAGGTGCACCTCCAGGAGCCTTTTTAAATGCAGGAGCATCTGCCAATGAAAGCCCACTGATAGTTGGGACAAAATCTATCAACATTTCCCCAAAGCAAACCACAAGGGAAGAATCCTTTATTTCAGGAAATCCATCACGAGAAACAGCTTTTCCTAAAATAAATAAATATGGCAAAAAGATTAGTTGTAGAAAGTAAGATGTAAGGAAAAATACATAGCGGTAATTGGATCTGATGGTCAAAAAGAGAAAACTATGATTGTATATAAAGTTTCATACCAATTATCATTAGTCCAGCTTTATTTCTAAGTTAAGAGTTTGTTCAAGTTTAAACTGCAGTATTTGACAGCTGGTGGCATTCAACCAGACTACCAGAGTCAAGATACCCTAGTTATAGCATTATTTTCAATAGAAAATAATATGCATCAAGCACTGCAAATTAAAATTGCCTCCCAGTACTACCATTAATAGAATAGAAGGTTCACCTATTGAAACTACAAATGGCTTGATTTGATTTTTTTTTAGTTATCACAATGATATTTTCATTTAAAATCAATTCAGTCCATTAAAAAGCAACTTCCAAACTTTATCAATAAATATTTCATAGTGATCACTGAAAGAGTAGAGGCTGGAGGAAATGGGACTATGCATGCAGTTTTGGTAGCAACTGATAGAGAGATTTGAGTACATAAAATGAGGCAGATAAGCGAAAGAGCATATGGCATTGCTAATTTGAACTAAATAGTCAAAGATGCCAGTCAATGACTACAGATGTGACAGGTTTGTAGAGATAAGTAGATTGAGGACCATTTTATGAACTTTATTGGATTGGTTCCTCAAAAATGCTGAATAGGGGGGAAAAACTTTAAACTTTAAGGCATATCCAGATACTTTCATACACACATTAAGCCCCAAGATACAACACACTAAGCCTTATATCCCATATTCTGGGGTCGGCTGAATGAAAAACCAAATAAGAGAATCAAATTAGGTTGTAGTTTGAATCCTCTTGCACCACTCATTTCTATCAACATCCACCTTTTTATCTAATTCCTTAACTATCATATTGAATTTTATTACTTGCATCCATAACTTTCGTGGTCTACCTTTAGATGTTTTGATCTCTCCTAGATCTAGAGACTCAATTCTCCTAATCAGTGCACAGCTAGGCCTATGTTTCACATGTCCAAACCATCGAAAACAGCCCTCTCTCATCTTCTCTTCACTTCTGACTACCCCTAATTTTTCTCGAATCTCTTCATTTCTAATTTTGTGTCTTCTAGTTTTACCACACATTCATCTAAGCATCCTTATCTCTGCTACGTTCATTTTCTTCTCATGTTGTTTCTTAACAACCCAACACTTGGTTCCATATAGTAATGCAGGCCTTATAGTTGTTTTATATAATTTCGCTTTTAACTTTAAAGGCATGTTGCGATCACACAACACACCCGACGTAATTCGCCACCTCGCCCATCCTGCTTGAATCTTATGTTTAACATCTACTTCTATCTCAGTATCACTCCGAATAATTGATTCCAAATATCGAAACTGGCTACTCTTTGGTACTCCATCACCATCCAACTTAATCACAATAGTACCCAGTTCCTTGTGATTACTAAACTTGCATTACATATATTTAGTTTTAGATCTACTCGATTTAAAACCTCGAGACTCCAATGTACTCCTCCATAATTTTAATTTTGCATCAAGGGCATCACAAGTTTCCTCAACTAAGACTATATCGTCGGCAAATAACATACACTATGGCACCTTATCTTGGATACATCTAGTAAGCTCGTCCATAACTAATGCAAAAAGGAAAGGACTTAGTACTAATCCTTTGATGTAATCCTGAGGTAATAAGGAAGCTATCTATCATGGCCCCAACCATCTTCACATTTGTTACCACTCCTTCATATATATCTTTAACTATGTGGATGTACTTTAAAGGGACTCCTTTCTTCATTAAGGCCCACTAAAGCACCTCTCGAGGAACTATATCGTATGCTTTCTCCAAGTTGATAAATGCCACACGTAGATTTTTCTTTCTCACTCAAAAACCCTCCAATAAAAGCCTCAAAAGGTAGATCGCTTATGTTGTGGAGCATCCTAACATAAACCCAAATTGGTTTTTGGAAATAGTGACCTCACGTCGCAACCTACCCTAAGATAATTTTGTATAAAAAAACACAAAAAAGGAAATCATAAAAGTTTTAGTTTATTTATGGCAAGAAATATTTATGAAAATTACTCTATGATGACCATATAATGCTGCAGCATTTAGTAAACAATTAAGGTTAATGCAACAAAAACATTTTTATTAACTATGGCATTTTATTCTATCCTATCAATTCAAGAATCACCCTATTGCCACATCCATAATTAATTGGATTTGTATTTATGCTTCAAAGTATTAGATTAAAGAGAACCTCATACACTAAGATTTCTAGCAACTTGATTAGCTACAACTAAGCCTTTGCTAAATTTTGAGGTTTAATGACAACTGACGACAAGCTTGACAGATATGGTCTTCATTCAAATTTCAAATTACCATACTCATCAATCCATGCTCTTTTCCAATGTGTTTTCAGCTGTTAGCCACTCATAACACTTTTAATGTTTGTTAACGAGCTTAAAGATCAAATCGAGGCATATACTTAAGAATGTCGTGGGCACCAACGATCTTCCTCCATTCATAGTTCCAAGATATCTATTACCAAAGAAAAGAGATAAAGATATATATATATTTCTCATCCAATAAAGTTGTGCAGGAGCAGGGATAAATTCAACAAAGGACTAGTTTACAAGTTCTTTCTTTTCTAAGATATTCAACACGTGCTTTTTTTAATTATTTATTGATTTGGTCCTTTTTTTAGAGACTTGATGATGCAGAACACTAATAAGATAGCCCCTTAAGCTGTTCTGCATCACTTGAACTATGTTCTCCATACTCTCTCTTTTCCCTCTAAATTTAACAAATTTTCATGACAAAGTCTCCCTAAAAATGGCATCAACCAACTCACAATAAGCCGACAAACATTGTTTGCAAAAGAACATACCAATAGTGGGCAAATGCTCTATGAAAGAAAAATATGGTGCCAAAAAACTATCAAATGGATTTTGGCCTAAAAACAATCTCCATTCACGCATATTAAAATATAGAGGAAAAGTTTTATGACTTCACTCATTCTAAAATGGTCCACCTATTCCTAAAACCAATTATTTTTACTTGAAAAGGCCACAATGCCACACATTAAAAATGTAGGATTACTTAACATTTGTGGAGTTTTTAAACTCTACCAGCAATGTATGAAATAATAATCCCTTAACACTTAGGTCATGTTCGGTGCATATGATGATGGATAACATAGGATGATAATAGTTCTATATTATGTTTGATTTATATCTAAAGAAAGTGATAGGATTACAATGAGGATTAAACATCCTCTTGGTATAGGATGATTCAATCCTCCCAAAGTGGAGAGAATTATTTTTAATCCATAGGACTGAACTTACATGTCCTATTATACCCTTAAAAATTACATCAATAATTTAAATTAAATAAACTTTGAGGAGGAATAATTTTGACCAATAAATAAATTATCCTATCCTAATCCTTGCACACATCAAACACAAAATAGAATGACATTATTTAATCTAATCCTATTCATATTATCATCTTATCTTATCCTATCATAATCTTGTGTGCCAAACACATCCTTAAAACAACAACATGAACTAGTAATTATCTTTGCATCACTCAAACTGATCCTTCATTCAACTAACCAAAATGGCAGTAGCCATTTTTCTTAATAACTTTTATTCCTTTTCCTTATAAATCTATATATTTTTTCTGTGTATGCACATTTCCATTTTGCTAAATCGTTCGAAAACCCAAAATTTCCAACTTTCTATATAGGTGGACAACTATATTAAATCGTTTACAACTATCTGAATTAAGTTTGGAAATCCATGTTTTCATCTTTCTAAATTTAGCTAATTATTTTATTGGATCATATTCAGAATAAAAACGAAGATAGAAAATGGAATACATTTTCCAAAACTGAATGGAACATAAATTATTGCAACAACAATAAAAAATAAAATTCACATTACTCAAAACTAACCAAGATTGCCCTTAGCATTGCATACCAAAAACGAAGCTAATCATAAATTTGAATAAAAAAATCATTTTAGCTCTACCACATGAAACTTGCATAGAAATAAAATAGAAAAAAAAAAGTTAAAAAAGTTAAAGTACCTTGGACATGCAACTTACGAGCTGAACCAGGAAAAAGTGAAGGGAAAGAAAACCCAGAAGCTCTAACCTTGCCATGACCGATTTTTACGGAATTGTGAAGTGGGTAAGAAGCCAAACTACCAGAAAAGCAAAAGGAAGTTGAGTAAAGAGCAGCCATAAAAAATTATAAAAAAAAAAAAAGAAAAAAATTGATTGTGAATTTGTGGGTATTTAAATTGAAGATGAGTGAATTGGGGTGGATAAAGGGTGGGTGAGAAATGGAATTGGCATTGGATTCAACACAAAACAAAATATTTGGGATATGGGTTTTTTGGGGAAGGAAAAAATAAACACAGGAACTGAGTGTGAGAGGAAGTGGAGAAAACAAAGGAAAGATTTTGTCTCTTTTTGCCTTCGGCTCCTGTTTTGATTTGCTGCTGCTCTTCATTTGGACTTTAAGCCCAGATTCTCTTTGGATAAAAGAATCCAATTCCTTCCAGTTAAAAAACAAATTTTTTGAACCTTTCACGCTATCCCTCTTTCATTTTTTTTAAACACTTAAACAAATCAACACATGGAAAATTTTACGAGTTGCAGATGCTACTTAAGATTTTTTGGAAAAAGAAAGTATATTTAATAAAAATTTTAGTTAAATAAACTAAATTTTATTTATTTAATAAATATTATTTATTTATTTAATAAAAATTTTAGTTAAATAAACAATAAGGTAAAGATATTTAAAAATAAATTAATAAATAAAAAAAAAAAACTGCTCAAATGCAATTTAAAAGGAGACGCAAAATTCTAGTATATAATAATAAGCTTTTAATATTTCAAAAAAATAGCTTGACGCGAAACGGGATGCAAAATTCTAGTATATAATTAGAGCACCTCTTGCCTTTCGTTTAAGAATTTGAAATTGATACTTTTAATATTTTTAATTATTCATCACCAAGATATTTAAAACATTATTACTTACAATTTAAAAAAAAAAAACTTTGTAATTATTCATTGATAAATTTTAAAAAAATCATGTTTAATATTTATTTTTCTTTTTTTATTGATATTCACGTGACAAATTAAATAATTTTACTATTTTTAATTAACAACATTCTTTTGGTCAAAAACTTAATTATCAACATAATGAAAAATAAAATATACTAAATTTATAAAATGAAAGAGAATTAAATCAATTAGCATTTTATGTTAAAAAAATTTAGCATCTCCTTTTAACTTTTTTGTTGGGTTTTGGACATAACGAACCAATAGTCAATAGTGAAAATGAAAAAGTTTACATCAAATGGGTTTAGTAGCCCACCTTTTCTTCTCTATTTTTTTACTTCTTATTTTTACTTTATTGCTTAGGTCAAACGCTAAATATTTTTTTAAAAAAATTCTAATAGAGCATTTTGGATAAAAAGTTTTGAAATTAAAAAAATATATATTTAAAATAAATACATTTTAAATTATCAATATTATCTTATATAAAAAAGATCTTTTAGGGAATCTAAGTTTGATATGTATAATTTTTTTTTTAAATAATTCTTTTATAGTTGATCGAAGCAAAAGGAATAAACTTTTTTTATAAGCGTTTTTTTTTTTATATTTGACAAGTATATTTTAATTTGATTTTTGAAACTTTTTTTTTTTCTGTTTCCATTATTATTGATTAAAAGAAAGGAAGTCTGGCATGAAAAAGAAACTTATCTTATGTGTGTGTGTTTTTTTTTTCTTTCGTTTTTCCTTTTTTTATGCATTTTTGGGTAAAATCTTTTACTTTTTTTTTGTTGTTTAATTGAATGCAAGTTTTTTTTTTTTTTTTTTTCGGTTTTGTTGGGATGATTTTGGTGGTATAGATTTTAATTTTGTTTAATGGAGTTGAATTGTTGAATGAGGTTTGGATTTTATGGCTACAATGTTTGCATGTTGTTTTAAATATGGTTTTTAGAAGATTTTGTTTTTGTATGTTTTGATGTTGGATGAAAATTAATCTTTAGTTGTTATTTTGTTTGACAATGCTTCTTTTTATTGGTGTTCTAAGCGTTTTTATGGAAACATAGTTTGTTAGTGAATATTTTGTGGCGTTTTTTAGGAGTATTTTGTTTTGCTTGTTGTTTATATGAAATTATGATTTTGTTTTTTATTGATCCTTTCTTTCTTTTTTGTCTCAGGGTTTGTTCAAGTTTCTTGGATATTTAATTTTTAAGTTAATATGAATTGTATTATGTGTTGTTTTGCTTTATTTATTGTGTGTTTTAGTTTGTTAAATTGTAGTGGTGTTTGTTTCTTTATATTGTATATTTGATTCCTCTGTTATGCCTATCAAGTGTGTGTGTGTGTGTGTTTTTTTTTACATTATTTTCTTATAATGTCTTGGTATAATTAAATGAATTAATAAATCAAATAACCTTTCTTCACCAATGAATCAAACAGTCTCTGTGGAACTAACCTGTAAGAAAAAAAGAATTTAGGTCATAAATTAATTAATCCAGCATTTTTTATCACTTACCCAGATTTAATAAGTTAATTGTCACTTACCACATTAGCATATTACCCCTAAATACACAATAAATAAAGCAAAACAATTTTACTATGATTGGTAAAAGAAACTAGGATTACAATCACCATTGATAACAACAAATTTAATAAACCCAAGAATATTAAACTATTACAGCTAGCTTCATAATGTTTGAGAATAGAATTATCCATTTCTTTTTATAACTTTTGGATTAGAGAATGAATAAATTATGGGTATGTGTATATATATATATACACATATGTATATATGTGTGTGTGTGTGTTTTGAATACATTCCTTCATATGTTTTAGGATGGTACATTCCACTTGATGATAATGTTTTACGCATTGATCTCTTACTTTAGATTATTTTAAACTTCATATTTAGTTAATTGAGCGCAAATCTATTAATTTATAGCAAAAACTGTGAGAAAAAATGAAACAAACAATGGTGGGGTAGTGCTAAAAGTAATGTCTCTTTAGACCACTTACCTCATTTGTAAACAATCTTAGCCACCAAAAAAAGTTGCCAATGACTATTCTTTTAAAGGCTAGCTTTGCTCACTAATGGTAGATAGAATATTAAAAGTTTTATGTTTCCTTCAAGGCAATTGTTTTTTCAAGTTGGGGGGAAATCTTTTGATATGTTTTGAGTGTTTATCTTGAACACTCTATTAGAAGCTTTTTTATTTTTTGACTCATTTTTATAATAATACTATTAATCACTCTTACCTTTTTTACCTTAAACAGTTCATTGCTTACTATTTCTTGTTATTGTTGTATCCTCTTTTTGATTGATTAATTAAAAAGTTGCTTTAAAAAAAAAAAGCATCAAGATCAAATTTTAATTTCTCTGTCTTCAACCTGAAAAAAGCAAATGCCTTTATTCAAGGAAGTCTTTTACAACTTTAGTGAAAAAGGTTAAGTGAAACTTTTGAAACAAAGACAGTAAAAGTAAAAAAAAAGTTGTTTTCTTGCTTATTAGGAGATAAAGAAAAGCAAAACTGCATGTGGACTAAATAGTAGATGAAGTGGAAGGTTTTTCTAGTGTTGTATAATTAATCAAACATTATACGTGTAAGGTTTCTTTTGGTGTTGCAAACAGAAAAGACAGCTAATGACCTAGTCTCAATCCATTAATCAATCATTAATAAAAGTGATGAGTCTAGAGGGTGCATTATCTTGCATTACTTTTTAAAGGGTCTATTCAATTTAGAGTATTTAAATTAGTGTAAAATAAATAGTGTGAGATTAGCAATATAAACAATTTATAGTATTTAAACTTAATTCTTAGATTTTATCAGTCCTTTAATCAGTTCTTACAATGCTTATCTTTATTTTAATCAATCTTTTAAACATTGGATTGTAAGATAAGGACTGATTAAATTATCATGTGCTATTTAATGAAGATTTTCAATTATGGAGTGAATTTATCATTTGATTTGTTTTTATTATTTTTAATTATACGATTTTATTTTTTTACAGGTATAGTTAGAGATATTAGGTTGTTTTAAGTTTGAGGTAAATTTTAAATTGGATTTTTTGTTTTTGTTTTGTTGTTATATTTTGTGTTTTTTGTTTTTTTTTTTCAATTCATTTGATTTTAACGTTTAATTGTTAGTTCTATTTATTGATTCTGTTAGTAGATGATGTTTTGTATATATATTGGTTGAATGTTGTACATGTTAAGTTATTGTTTTTAATAATGAATTCTATTAGTAGAGAAAAAAAATAGAATGAAGATATTGAAAGGTTACAGTTTGCAAGATCAATAAGACAACAAAATATTTGCATGGATAGTTTCCCTGCGTTTGCGATTGATGGATCTATACATGGTAGGCATGTTTTTGAAGTTAGGACTAAAAATATTCAGTTTTAGTTGATGATGTTAGGAGAACAAGATCTTTAGTTTCAATTCTTGATTTGATAGGGTCTATTAGTCATATGTCCGAGCATGATCCTATTACTGGTAATGGATAAAGTGGATATCAATCTCATGTGTTATTGCATTCTTCTATTGATGTTAATAGAGAATTATAAATCATAAAAGTTAAAAACATCTAAGTCTATTGTTGCAAGAGATTCAGTTGTTTATATCTCGAAGAAAAGGAAGTTTAGATTGGCATTGGATAGTTTTGCAAGTTCTTTTACATGTGTTCAAAATTCAAAATTGATTGTAAGAAAGTCTACTAGTAATGTTGGTTTTCTTTTTTTTTTTTTTTTATCTTTATATATATATATATATTCTTTTTTATGGTAATGACTAACTTATATTTATAACTTTTTAATATGTTTAAGTCATGTTAATTCTATGATAGTTTTTTTTAGAAGCAGAAGGACAATAGAATATGCATAGTATGGGGAAAAGGGAGAGCAATCATTTAAGTGAGTTTTATTACGTTTCATGTATTTTAGTTATTTGTGGTTTCATACTTTTTTTTTTTTTCAGTTTTTTGATATCTATAATTATTTTTTAATCATTTATCATTTTAAGGAACATATTTTAAAGTTTTTAATTTTGATGGTCCTAAATGTGTTTGTCCATTCCGTGATGCTATCATATGGTATAAAAAGAGAGTTGATATCTCAAAATAAATGCAGAATCCTACGTTTACACTTTGTTATTAGGAAGGGATTGTTTGATTGTCCTTTTTTAGAAAGACATGGAATTATACAGAATCTTCCTTTTCTATCATTTGGATTTCTTCAAACTTCTATTAATTTTTTTATTAAAAAATGAAAAAAAAAAATTTTTGCATTATTCTAAAGTATAAAGATTTTAAAAGGTTCAAGTTTGGCATTAGAGAGAATTGTATCTATAAAGTGGTGTACACAAATGGTTGAAATTTTGGCTTTTTTTTCTTTTACTGATATTAAGAAGCTAATATGGGCTGGGTTTTTTCTCTCTCTTTTTTTATTGAATATACTTCTTTTTTTTTCTTGCTTGATCTGGCACTGATGCTTCTTCATTGAGAGAAATGTGAAATTTTTTTGTGATTTTTGTGCTTTTTATTGTCTTAAAAATGGTTGTTTTGTGTATGGATTCCAAGTAAAAAATATATTATTCTTTTGTGTCCCAATAATTATGGTGGTTTAAAGATGGTGTTTAGTGGGGGTTCACGGTTGCAAGGTTGTTTGGTGGGGGAGGTAAGTTACCAGTGTAGTTTCTGATGATTTTAGGTAGTGGTCTGAGTTATTTTTTTGGTGGTTAGATGGTAGTTTTGGGTGAAATGGTGTTTGAAGGCTTCATTTTATGGCATTTTTATGTTGAAAATGTAAAATGTTTTCAAAAGATAATTTATTTTATTTTGCATGTTATTTGAATCAAGTTATGATTTTAGTTTTGATTGATCTTTTTGATTTTTTTTTTCTTGAGGTTTGTTAAAGTTTCTTGGATAATTAATTTTCAGGTTAGCATAAATAGTATCACATGTTGTTTTGCCTTTTTGGTATTTGTGATCTTTCTTTGTTGATTTTTTTTTTAGTTTATTTGTATTAAGAAGTTGACTTTTTTTTTAATCTATTTTCTGCTATTTAATTTTATAGCTTTTTAACAAAATGCAAACTGAAAACCAAAACATACATTAACAATCATGTTGTGTTTTCAATTCCATATATATACACACACTGGTATCTTGGCATTAACAGTATTACAAGATTTTTTTTTTTTTTTTTTGCTCTTCTGATCAGACATGAACTATCTTCAAAATCTTTCAAGGTTTGATCTTAATTCTTTATTTTCAATCTTTTTAATATTCAAATATATTTTTCTAACATAGGTTTAATTCAAAATCTTAATTAAAATTTTATATTTGGAATAGTTTTAGATCCTATACTTTGCCATTTCATGGTTTCAAATGCAATCTCAGAAACCATTTTCATGTTCTATTAATTTTGGATACAAAAGCAATTTCAAACAGAATATATATATAGAAAAGTACATATTTTTGTATTAAATGGACTGGTTTTAAAGGATTTGGCTATTATATTTGTTATGGGCTTAGTAGACATATGATGTAGGAAAACAAATTATTGTTTGAATTTGGCTATTGAGCCAGAGAAATTTGTCATAAAGAATTGGCTACCTAATTTTAGAATTGTAGTTTGGAATGCTCAAAACTGCTTGGAGGATTGCAAATATGTGACGATCTTGGTAAGTAACTGCCCTTATTGTTTTACTAGCCATGTCTATATCTCTCTTACTATGAATTCTACTTTTCTTCAATTTTATATGCAACTTATTTGAACATTATTCGTAAAAAATAAGGAAATGGTTGATTTGTTAGGAGTATGAACTAAAATTACAGGTGGGGACATGAGGTAGGGAGTCGTGACAGAACGATAGTTTGATTAGAGAGCATAATTCTTTTCACAACTATGCCTTTTTGTTCTTTTATATTTAATTATTTATTTAGAGCGAAAGAGAAAATAGAGAAAGCCTTGCATTTATTTTTTTAATTTTCTTTTAAGATAACTTTCGGACTTAACATTTTGCTATAGCTTGAAGATATGAGGGAGTAACCTACATTAACTGTTGTAGATTGGGTTACAATTGATGGACAAAATGTTGCTATTAGGCATACTCATATAAAGTAACTTCTTACATTTTATGATAACTAGGTTTTGTAAACTAAATCTTTGAATCAATGATGCTATGAAATCTGTCTAGAATTCTTTTTCTTTATGTGGAAACACCCACAAAGGCCTATAAGTAGTATAGTTTGAAGTCAATGAATTTTCTGAAAGAAAACTCTATAAAAAATTCAACAAACCCTTTTTGTGTTGTAAAGTGATTTTGCCAATATGTGAAATGATCATTGACTTAAAACAAAATATATAGATAGTGTTGATTTGCTGTTTATTGTCTTATTTGTATGGAATATTATCCATACATCTTCAATGGAGTTTTTAAACTCCACATGTAAAGTTAAAATATTGTCAAGTTTTGTTATTTATTATATTAATTTATCAAATTTAAATATATTTTAATGGAATATGGGACAATTCTTTAACTTTGCTGATAGAGTTTAAAATTAATATGAGTATTTATATGTATTGCTATGTGTATGATTTATCTTATGTTTTTGTTTTTGGTTGTTGAATTATGCGATTTAATGTAGGGTAAGATGAATTTTGGTGATATATTACTAAGTATGGAAATTAAGGTACCTTAATTATCAATGGATTTCAATTTTTTTTTTTTAAGTTTTGGTTGGAATTTAGTGTTAGCTTCAAACTTTGCTTCTTTATTTATGATATTTGTTTTTTATTTTTTATCCTTTACTCTTTATAGATTGATGGATGGTGTTATATTCATTTAAATAAGGTAATTTCTTGTTTTAGTTAGAACTATTTAGTTCCCTGAGTTTAATTTATTTATTTATGATTAGATATTTTTTATTAAAAGATAAAAAATGGGAAGTTTACCAAAAAAGTGTTTTAATTTATTTCTATTAAGACTAACTGATTAAGCTATTGTATGCTTTTGAGGTTTTTTGCAAAAAAATATTTTAGTGCCTATGTTGTAACTTTTAACTCAAGCCTGCATTAAATAAGGGATTAGTTGGGTTATATATATATATATATATATATATATATATATGATGATGATGATGATTAAATTAATTTGGTTTATGATAACAAAAAGTCTATCTTCGCATGCTATTTAACATGTTGCTTGGTTTTATTTGAAAAATGATTTAGGTTACTAACTTCTTTGCTGCAAGCAATTTTAGGTTCCATATCAAATGAAAAGAAAAGTAGCTCTGATTCAGAGAAGGGAATATCCAAGATATATAGTCATAAAATGTTAATTTTCTTTTAAATTATTACTTTATATTAACTAATCATATCACTCAAATTTTTAATTCAAACAAATATCAATTCAATAAAATACAAAAAATTATTATAACAAGTTGAGTGAAGCCGAGGCGTCTTGTCTAGTATCATTTCAAAATGTTAGCTTTTGTAATTATTTTGTTTGAATAAATATTTCATAGAAAAAATTAGTCTATTGGAATTTGATAAAATAAAAAATTAATTGTACAAAAATTATGATATTAAAGATAAAAATATTTGTATAGATAAAATATGTAATATGGGTATTATTAGATTTGTAAAAATATATATTATTAATAATATTAAAAATAAAAAATACATTAGAGTTAAATACAATGATATTTATTTTTTTAATTTTGTAATTTATAGTGGGAAATGTGTAATAAAGAGATTAAGGGGTTTGGAAAAATTTTGAAAAACCACTTAGGTGGAATTTCAAAAGGGAAATTTAAGCACCTAAATTTCTCCTAAAATTACACCTAAATTTTGAAATTCTCTCTTATTTTGACCTAAATAAGTAAATTCATTATTGAACTTTTGAAATCTTGATTGAAATGAAATTATTCTCCCAAGTACCTTATGCAAATGCACTCTAAAATCTTTCATTTTCTCCTTTCGTTTTCTACGTCTGCTGCCATTCACACCCCTCTCCTATTTTTTTCTTTTTTGCAGTGGTTTTTTTTTTTTTTTTATGAGTTAACTTTCTTTTTCTTTTGTTTCTCCATCTCCTTTATCTCTTCATTTTTCTTTTTTTTTTTTTTATCTAAATTTCTTTCAAAAGTTCTTTTTTTTCTTCCCTAAATACCATCACTATTGTCATCTAACCTCCATGATTTCTACCCACCTTCTTCTCTCACCATTAGCCTTCCTTATCTCTCAACGTTGTTGCCTCCCATTCACTCCCAATTCTTAATTTGCTTGTTATTTTTTCTCTCATTTTTTTCACATAAGGTATCCTAAACAATTGATGATATTCGATTCTTGTCTTTTTTGAACACGTGTCAAGCAAAGAAATGATTATTTGTGAACAATAAACCTTATAGTTGATTTTATATTATGTTATATATAGTAAGCGTCTTAATAGAACTAATTGTTTGATAAGTGTCAAGTAATTAACTCCCTTAGGGAGCTTAATTTGGTGTCAATTTCTTGACACGGGGCAAGCAATCAACATCTAAGAATATTTTAAAAAATAAAAAATTAGTCTCTCTTATTAATTTTCCTTTTATTTTTTGAAAAAGTTAAAAAATATATATAATATTAATAATCAATCATAGATACAAATACAAATACAATTGTTTTTGAATGAAAACAACTATTAATTGAATGGCACATTATCACTGATGAGCTCAATTGATTATCATATGGCAATTTTTTTTTTCTTTAGATAGAGAATAGAGAAGAATAAAAAAGAAAAAAAAAAAGAAAGGAACAAAACAAAAATGTTCTATTTAGTATTATTTATAATAAAATAAAATTAAAAACTGTGGTAAAAATAATTAAAAATATAAAAAAACATAAAAATAAAAACAAAACCTAAACCAAAATCATTTCATCAAAATTTATAATTGTTATAATTTTTTATTTTTTTCTTTCTTTTCTTTTAAAGTTCTTAAAAAACTTGTATAATTTATAATAAATTAAAAATATAAATTTGATTAAATAATTAATAAAAATATAATTTTCATTTCATAATAAAAAAACTAAAAAAACATAATCACAATTTATGAAATATTATATCTAAATATATATTTTAATTTTAATATTTTTATAAAAATGTGTTTGAAATTAAAATTTTTAAATTTTTTTTATATTAAAATAATCATAAATACACTAAAAAAAAGAAAATTTTTTTACAAAAAACAATTCACCCTAATAACAGAGTTTAGTTTTAGTTCTAGTTATATTAAAATGAGTCTTAACTGGAACTTGTAACTGGCTCCTAAATTTACACTTTATTAAGTTAGGTTGGAATTGGATTGCATGTCATTGGAATCACGTTTTAATGAGATTATCATTCTTTTTTTTTTTTTTTTTTATGTAATTTAACCATGACAAAGGATTTAAGTAATAAATTATGGTGTGATTGTTACAAGGAAATTCACATCATAGCTTTTTTTCATATTATAAGGAAAAAGAGGTTCAGTGAGATTTTTCATTCTCATACAAATCTCTTTTTTTTTTTAAAACCTTACTTCATTTTTTTTAAACCATATCTACAACTTACAAACATGCCACTTAAGCCTTTTTATCTTTTTTAAACTTTAATTTGAATAAAATAATTATTACGTTAATATAAAAATATTACTATTTTCCAAATTATTGTCAATTTGTGTAAATATATTATTATTAATTTTTTATAAAAAGTACTTGATATATTATTATCATTTTTATTATTTTTCAAATATTTATTAACAAAATTATTATTTGATAAAAACTAATTTTCATAATTTTTAATTATTTATTAATTTCTTAAATATAATATAATTTAAAATGTTTTATTTTATACAAATTTTAATTTAATGTACTTAATGACTATTTTCTCTTTTCACTATACTTCATTTCACTACTACTATTTTTACATCCAAATGCATATCTTCCCACTACAATATCCAATTTCATTGCTATAATAACCATTCTCATCATCATCAATGTTTCTAATCTCATCATAATAGTCTCACTACCCACTAAAATGTACCCTTATTTGTGACCAATAGCCAATAATTGAGTCCTAATTGGAATTGTAGCTACTAAGTGAAGGAAGTTGCAATTGCAGTTGCAGTTTCCTTTACCACCCTTACTACTGCCTTTACCATCAATGAAGCTAGAACCAACAAAGATAAGAGGAATGGTAGAAGAATAAGCCAATTGTACCTGCAAATCTCAAATGCACACTCACAAATTATAAATTCAACCAAAATCAAATAAATCATAAATAAAACTTCACAAAAGTAAAAAAAAAAAAAAAAAAAAAAAAAGAAAAAAAGAAGCAAAATGAAAATCACATAGATTCTATTAAATTCAAAACCTAAACTCCTAAAAAAATTCTTAAACTTTTTTTACTTGAGTACCAGTTTCACTTAAACCATAAAAATAAAAAACCATACTTCTAATCATAAAACCCAAAGTCACACAATCAAACATTCCATATAAAATTTCCTACCAAACTAAAACACCTATGAAATTTGCAACAAAGAAACCTATTAAAAATTGAAAAAAAAATCATTAAAAAACAAACAAGGTAAAACAACTAAAACTAAAAGAGATAGTTTTAATGGTATAAGCATGGAGCATTTGAACTAAAAAGGAAAAAAAAAGAAGAAAAGGGCAAGGCTTTTTGTTAAAGTAAGAAATATGGTAAAAGGATTTTTCACTAAAAAGAAGAAAAGGTCATTAATGATAAAATCACCATCATCTGAGAGTAGAGTCGAGCCGAGTTGACACATTGAGATGCTCGAGCTCAATTCAAAAATCAAAGTTTAAAACTTGGCTGGAATTTGATCGAGTTAAAAATTTCAAGTTCAAACTTTATTTGAGTTAAAACTCAAGTTAAACTCAAATTCGCTAGATTAAGCATAAGTCATAATAAAAAGTTTTAAATTTGATTAATTTTTTTGCTAAGTCAAAATTTTAGTTTCATTGAAAAATTAACGGATACACCAAGGAACAAAATTACCCAAGGGTACTAAGCAACCACTAGAAAAATAGAAAAAATAATCAAGAAACAACCAAAAAAGCATAGAAAACAATCTAAGCACTAGACCAAAAAAGATAAATTAACAACTTAAAAAAGATAAAATTATGCGAAAAAATAATTTAAGGGAAATTAATAATGCAATGATGGCTCATAAGAACAATAAAAAATTAAGAAAAATAAAGAACAATAGAAAATACATACATGGCAAGGCTAAAAGGCTTCAACCTTAATAGTAGAGCCAAATCACCTTACGCCATCTCTAGTCGATTTAAGAGTATGGGTTGCTGAAGAAGATTGAAGGATGGGATTGCAGTAATGAAAGTTGATAGTAAGGGTTGCTAAAGAAGATTGATAATGGCTGATCGATACTAGGAAATAAAAAGAAAAAAATATAAAAGAGGTGAGAGTCTGAGAGGAAAAGGTGCTAGTTTTGGATCAAGAGGCATAATGAGAAAGGGGAGGCTAATTGTAATTTAGCTTTTGGGTTTTTTTTTTTATGAGATATATATAGTTTAAGGGTAAAATTATAATTTTATAATTAAATAGTAAAAATATATAAAATGAAAATTTTTGATTGGGTCATGCGTCAATTAAGTTAAACATTAAAAAATTCAAACTTAACTCACTCGATAAATTAAGTTACTTGAGCTCAAATTTGATTGAATAATAATTGAGCTGAATTTGAATTTTCTTTAATTAAGCCCAAGAAATTTTTAAACATATAAATATATATATCATTTACAATCCTATCACCACTAACTTCTGAGCATATGCATATCATTTACACCTTATCACCACTAAGGATGTAGAAGGAATAGAACCTACTAGAGAGAGCATATTAGTGAGAAAAAGAAAAAACAATGAAGACAAAAAGGATGAAAAAGAAAATAAAGAAGGGGTGTTCTAAATACTCCAAAAAAAATTCTTTATACACCTCATAAATTCAATATCATATACACCTCATAAATTCCAAATATACCCATATATGAAATACTAATTAGGCATGATGAAAAGACAAAAATAACTTCAATATCATATACACCCATTCTTTTTTTCTCCTGTATCTTTCTTTTTCTTCTTCATTCTTCTGCTTTTCTCTTTAATCTCTCTTTATCATATACTAAACCCTAAATTTTTAAAACAAAATCTCAATTCTTGAAACCTTAGTTAAACCGTACAAAATGTGTAAGAATGGATCCAGAAATGAGAAACAACAATGGGGGAGAAGAGTTCGATGAGGCATGAAGTCAAGTCTAGAATTTTGTAATTCTTGAAAATTCACTTCCAAGAATTATATTTTATTCTTGAAAACATATTTATGATATTTACGTTTCATTTTTAGAAAATAATGTAATTCTCGAAAATAAATTTTTAAGAATACAAATAATTTTCAAAAATATGTTTTCAAAAATATAATATAATTCTCAAAAATGAATTTTTAAGAATACAACGTTAGGGTCAGAGATATATTTTTGAAAAATATTATGTATTTTTAAAAATTCATTTTTGAGAGATATAGTGTCAACTCGAAAATAAATTTTCGAGAATTATATTGTATTCTTAGAAGTTTGTTTTTGAAAATTACATTGTATTCCTAAAAATCCATTTTCGAGGATACACTGTAATCTGAGAATTGAAAATAATTTTGTATAACCTTTATATTTCTTTTAATAATATTTTTTAACATATTGTGTAATATGTAGATTAATTTGAAAAATGCTTTGATGGAGTGGGATCAATCACCACACAATTTAGATACTAGATATGATTGCACCAATTCATTTACTATGGATAAGGTTAAATTAAATTTTTTTAGATTTGTGTTATTTAAATAGATAAGCATATAATGTTATTTTGTACATACGTTATAAGTTAAAAATATTTGCAAGTGTTTTGTAGTAAAGAAGCTTTTATTTCACGAGCTAGATGTGTTGAAAAAGATGAAGGTTTTGTCATAATAATTAAACACTCTGAGGTGGAAGGCTCGAGAAAACCTAGACTAAAATTAACATGTGAACGAAGTAAAAAATACAATAGTTTAAGAATAAGGGTAATGTAGAAGAAATGAAATGTAAGAGAATAGGAATGAAAAAATGTCGTTGCCCATTTGAGTTATATGGTATTAAGTTGGGAATGGATGAATGAGGTGTAGAAGTAGTATATGGATAATTACTTTAGGGCACTGGATAAGTTAAAAGATTTAATGCATGCTAGTAAATTTGCTACCATCATTGTTACTGATAGAAAGTTGGCATTGATAAATGCCATAGAGTCAATGTTTTCGAGCATAATTAATCTTCCTTGTTGATTGTATATCAATTAAAATTTGCTTGCAAATTGTAAGAAGTTTTTTTTAACGAAAAGAAAAATATGAAGCATTCATATATGGTTGAAGTTTATTAATGTATTCATCTACCTATAATAAGTACAAAAGGCATCTGAGCTCAATAGAAATTGATTACCAAACTTATCTAAGTGTATTAAAGTATGTAAAAAAGTAGTGGTTGGCAAAATATAAAGACATATTTATTGCAGCTTAGAGTGATAAAATAATGCATTTTGGTAATGTTACAACAACTAGGTATGATTTATGTTCATAATATTATTTATGATTTTTAGTGTTTCATAGGAAATCATTAATATGTGTTTAATATTTCTTTCAGGGCCAAAAGTGCAAATTCAAAATTAAAAACACCTTGAATCATCACAAATGGATTTCAAATCATCATAGAAGATAGTAAATACACTTATTAAGCTCCAACATACAAAGATCAAGGCTTCATTTAATCTTACCTTTGTAGAGCATAATTTTAAGCCTTTATTATTCAAAAAGTTACGAGATTTGGTTTCTAAAAATGCATTGAATATGATATTAATAGAGGCCAAGTGAGCTAATCATGTTGGGATTAATGCAAATACTTATGGATGTGTGATCAAAGCACAAATGGATTACCTTGTGCTCATGAAGTTACAAAGCATATAAAGATGAAAAGTCCAATTTCTTTATCTAAAATGCATTTACATTGAAAAAAGTTGGAGTTAATGAAGAACAAAATTCAATATTTGATGAGTTAATCATTCAATTTGAGGTTGATCGAATCATCAAATGCTTTAACAAATGAGTTTGGTAAGTTAGCCATGAAAAGAAAGCTATAAAAACTTGATGATTTGTCCACAACTATCTTAATGCCACCGGTAGAGATGGATAAGCCAAAAGGTCACAGAGCTTTAAGGCATATACCTTTACACAACGTGACCCATCACAATAGGAAATTGTATTATCAGCTCATGGTAGTAGCTCACCACTAAGTACGACAAACTTAGAGAAACTAACACAACAAATTGCTAAAATTCTTGGTCACTGACTCTATGGTAAACAGAAAAAACGATATTTGGATATTTGCTAGTGGAGTTATATCCGTATATATAGAGTATCATTGATGTTAAGGTGAATGGACATTATGGGTTTCGTGCTATTGCTAGGTTGGTCAGATTGAGATTAGATAGTTAGGTACAGGTATGACAAGATTTAATTGATGAGCTTAATCAGTATCGAGGTGATTATCTAACTTTGTATGGATCCATAGAGCATGTTAAAAAGTTATTACAAACTTTATCATGTTTTGAAACTTCTACATCATATGATAAGTGGCCAACTTTACTTGATATGGGTCATCTGATTACCTCTCGATATAACATTATCCTAGTCCACATTAGTCTTGGACAGTACCTGACGTATCTTCCTATTAAATCTATACCACCTGCACCATTGAAGTACAAATTAATTATGATTGGATTTGTTAATGACTACCATTTTATGCAGGTACTATTAATTAGTGTTGTTGATCATTGTTTATATTTATCATTTTTATTTTATGCAGGCATTAATGACATTATATAAATAATGTTCTTATATAGTGTAAGTGTTTTGAAGCCATTTGCACAAATACCTCCTATTGTATGCAACTGGCATAAATTTTGCTATAATTGTGCTCGTGGGTGGGATATTTCATATGTATCTCACGTTAAAGACTTCAAGTTATTATTTAGTGCCAATTTTGACATGGCCACTCAAGAAACAATAGACATTAATTGATTATTTTTAAAATGATCCCAAACATTTGTATTAATGTTTATTGTTTATATTTGTTTATACTTTATATTATGTTATGAACATATTATCCAATGAACGATTATTAAATGTAGGGTTTAGGGTTTTGAATTTGTTATCCAATTAACAAGTATTAAATTTAGGGGTTTGGGGTTTTGAACATGTTATCCAATTGCCATTGAACAAATGATAATGTATATTCTATAAATATAAACTAAACATAAACATGAACATATAAAATTAGTATGTCAAAATAAAATCAGTATCAGCATCAAATCTATATCATCATAAAATCAGTAGTCAAAATCTAAACATAAATCTCTTTCCCTGGGCCTTTTGCCTCGCTAATATACACGTGGTACAATAGTGGGCTCCACTATCATCTCAATAGGGGGAGAACTTGGTAAGGATGATGATGTGGCCAATATTGCTAATGTTGGGATAAGAGGTACTGATGGACCATGTGTGAACAGGCTAAGAGTGGCCCCTGTTATCATCTCTAGAGGTGCTGGTGTTGATGAGACTAAAGATGGAGTGAACACGAATGAACTCGATGGTCTTAGTGGTTTGAATGCATGAACTGATAGTGTAGGAGTCGATGCTAGTCTAAACTGACTATTGTTTCTTACAACAATATGATCAAACCTGTCTAATATGGCTCGTACTCAGAAAAAGACATCTTTCCAATAGTCATTGCTCTGACCAAATTGGCCAGCCAAGATATAATCAACATAAGATAAAGCCACCGAGTTTCGCTACAAAAATATCAATAATGTTATTAATATTGATCTCATATAATTTAAATTAACTAATTAAAAAAACTTTTAAATGATAAAAATTATAACTTACTGCATCACTCGTATGTGTAATATGAATTGACGGAGGTTGAAACCCTAACCAATGCTCTGGATTTTAAATTTGAGGGTGTGAAATAGCTGTAAACCAGGCATCGTAGTTTGATGAATACTCTTCGAGCCTCTAACATCTCCAGTCTCGACACTCAACCAACACAACATACATATCTCATCATTTTTAGTATTGGTTCAGGAAATTATATATAACATCATACTAGTTGAATGATGGTCTTTATCAAGCACAAGATAGGGCCAACAATCTTCATGAAATAGTCTATAAAAAGTTGAACTAGCATAGAACCCTCTCCTGGTGATACAACTCTATAATTGCCTTACATTTGATACTTTTTAGCTAAAAGAAAATCTTATCCAATTGATGAGATTGTCATGTATCGTATATAGGGCCCAACACATGTCTAATACTATCAACCTATCTAAGCTCTCACATAAAGCAAGCATCGTATCAGTATAAGTACGAACCTTCCATCATTGAACATAAGATAGAGCGTCTAGGTATGTCAAATAGACAATTGGGCCTAAGGATGGAAAATGCTTATAAATTCACGTTTACATGAAATAGATAAGTATAAATTAGTTACATAATCAAATGTTAAAACCAATAAAAAATATATCAAATCATTATAATATATTATAAATAATTATAAATACATACCTGAATAAAAGTTAGATTTTTTATGATTTAATGCACGTTTGCCCTACTTGCAACCTCAAGCTGCCTATAAAAGTAAATGAGGTAAGCCATTCCCCAAGCATACCTCCCAATGGTAGTGAGGTCCTCAAGTAGGGGTAAGTACACTAGTGAGACTATCATAACAGTCTTGTCACAAAATAATGTATTCCTTATCAAATATAGTAGAAAAGCACGGGATGCACATTCAATCACTTTATCATCTGATGCATTAGTGACATGCCTGAAGGTCTCATGCAGCCAAGCTAGTTGAAAGATAGATCCCTTACCTGAGTCAATTTTTCATCTAGCATAATCATAAGAAATTCTAAGCAACCTCGATAATAATGTGTTCACCTTGTGCATCATTGAAAAATGAGGCATTGTAACTAAAATCCCTTTAATCGATATGTATAAAAGGTCGAACACATCATCTAATGAGATAGTCATCTCATTAAACAGCATAGGAAATGTGTTCATTTCTAGCTACCATCTTTGAACAAAAGCAAAGACTAATGTTGCACTGATGGTGTGATAGGTGCAGTTGATGAGTGAGAACAATTCAAATTGGACCACATTGGCTCAAATTTTGCTTCGTGCATTTTCTAAATGCCATTGCTATAATTTTGGTCTATGGTTAATTGACTTTAATAGACCTCATTCCTATAACAATAACAACAATAGCAATAACAAAAAGATTAATATAACATCCCCAATATCAACATCATATGTAATATCATCAACAACAACAACCAACTATTATAAGTTTTTTGAGTGATTACGTGGCCATTCCAAATTTGGAATTCAATATGAAAAGAAAAACTTGAGATAATGGGGTATCAATCGAACCTCTTAGGAATGACTCAACCTGATGCCTATCAGTGGAAGGCTCAGCCTGAGGATTGAGGAATCTCATCAACCGAACAATTTTCAAGCTAACCATTAACCCCAACTCTACTTATTTTTTTAAAAGTAGTAAGATGCCTCCAACTCAGACTGACATTCGATCTAGTACCTTGACCTCTAGTATGAGTTATATCTGTAACAAAACATAACTCATTGATTGTAAACTCAAACATAAATTTACAAAATATATTAATTCATGATAAAATTAAATCAAATTTGTACAATAACCAATGGATTTTAAGCTTTTTGAAAATGAGTTTTCAAGAACTCTTAAGTCTTTTAAGAAATGGGTTTTCAAAAGTCCTTAAGTCTTTTCGAAAATGATTTTTTGAGAAGCTTCACATATTCTCAAAAATTGGTATCCAAAAAGTCTCAAATCTTCTCAAAAATGGGTTTTTGAAAAGAATGTTGCTTTCTCAAACATTCATTTCTGAGTAGACTTTAAGACTCTTAAACCCCCATTTTCAAGAAAACTTAACGCCTCTTGGAAAATCATTTTCGAAAAGACCATATGTTTCTCGACAATTGTTTTCTAAGAGTCCTCAAGTTTTTTCATAGATTGATTTTCAAAAGGCCTTTTTTCTTCTTGGAAATATATTTTTAAGAAGCTTGAATTCAAAACAATTCTACTATAAACTATAAACCTTACTTCTAAATGAATTTCAACCACATTTTAACCAAGTTAATCGAAAAGAAAGCTATAAATATTACATTCAATCACTGAAAAACTAAAAACCAAGCCTAATTTGGGGTTAATTTGATTGATTTAGGGTTTTGATTTGAGAGAAGAAAAGAATAGAGAATGAATGAAACTGAAAGGGTAGAAAAGAAAAATAGAAAAATGGGTTGTGGGGTATATTTAGTAAAAATAAAAAATTTAAGTTTGAATTTGAGGTGTATTTAGAAGTAGAGTGTATATAATAGAATTGGAAATGTTAATAGAATTCCCTAAAAAAGATAGAATAAAAATTGCTGAGCGTATTGTCGATGGTGACAGTTGACAACACTGAAAAAGAAAAGAAACATGTGTGGGGAGTTAAAAAAGCGAAGTAGACAAATGGCTAATTAGAGAAGGAATGAGGAAACATGAAGAATTAGATTTTTAGGATTTTATTTCAAAAAGAGAAAAAAAGTGGGCCATTGGTATGCATTCTTTTGACCTTACTAATTAAATTAAAGCTTTTTAGCTTAAAAAAACTAATTAAATTAAATCCCAAGTTTTATTCTTTGGTGTATATTCTCTTGACCCAATTAATTAAATTAAAGCTCCTTAGCCAAAAAACTAGTTAAATTAAAGTTCATGTTCTATCCAAAATAGTGTTTTTATTGGTGAGATAAAATTTTCAATTATTCTTTTTTTTTTTATTATTATTGAAAAATTATTTTTGTTATTATTTATGTTGCTAATGAAATCAATCTTTTTTAGATAAATTAAATATTAAAAAATAACAATAAAGAATATGACATGATCATTGTTAGAATTTTAGAAAATATAACAACAAATTTTATTAAAAATATTATAATTCCAAATAATTATTACCATTTGTGCAACTTTCTTTTAGAGTTAAATCATTACCATTTGCACAACTTTCTTTTAGAGTTAAACCATTGCCTTCACTACTATTTCCACCTTCAACACAAATGTAACCACAAATGCAATTATAAATATAACTATCATTGTAATTGTCACTACCACTTAAAATGGAACTATCAATACAGGTTTGAGAACGAAGATAAGAGTTAATACAACTCTTAATGTGATTATTCCAACTATAGTTAGTATCTACTTATACATTAATATGACCAAAAACTGATGCTTGCTACTACTTATTTAGATTGATTAATGCTGATTGTATGAAACGAGAATGTGTTAAATGGTCGATGTTGATGTCTCACAGCATTTAGACTAGATTGGTTTTTGGTTAGACTTTGAGATTGATTTAATTATACTTGTTGAGACTTGTAAAATAAGCTATTCGAGGTAAATTTGCTAATATAAAATATGATATAATGATAAAATATAAAAATAATTTGAATAAAATATACGAAAGTAATATAATTTAAATGTTAACAAAAATTATATATAGATTTAATAAAATAAAAAAAATATTTGATATTTTTATGTTGATATGAATTGTAACATATAATTTTTGTGTAAAATATGATATAAATATATAAATTATTAATATTTTATATGATATGAATATACGAATTATCAATTCTAATCCAAAAATCAGACATGTTATTTTTTTTCAATCGGTATTGTTTCTTACTAGAGATGGAGTCACGTGGGCAGCTCATTTGCTATGAGTTGAACAGAATTTGGATCTTAAGCTTGTTGCAATGAAAGGTATAACAAAAGTATATACTAAAATTAAAAAAAAAAAAATTGTTGTTGCACACTACTTTTCACAATAAAAATATATACTAAAATTATTGCGAATACTTTTTATAACATGTCAATTTGCAAATATTATATAAAATTTTTGTTGTTAATTTTCAAATTTGTTGTGGTGACTTACCAAGACCATGCTTATCTGTACTTTAATGCAAATAAAATGACTACATATGATTAGAGTTGGCATTGGATCAGGTTCGGAGTAGGTTTTGCTCACCCCGAACCCGACCTGACTTTATGTGTTATCAAACCCGAACCCGAACTTGACCCCGACCTGATACTATATAAATCGTACCCAATCCGATAAAATATTATTTTTTGAAATATAAAATATTATTTTTTAAATATAAATATTTAAAAATATCATTATATAAATATATATAAATAATTAATTAATTAATTAATTAAAAAATAATTTTTTATATAATATTGGGTCGAGTCGGATTTACTAAAATCCGAATCTGACCCGACCCCAATTGTTTCATAATCTTACTCGACCCGACCCAAAACTCGAATTTAAAAAAAAAAACCGACCCAATAAAGTCGGGTTAAAACCCGTTAATGATGGGTTAAATTGCCGACCCTACATATGATACTAATAAGAAGAGAATAAATCGTACTTTCACCTCTAGTGGGTTTTTGGTTTGACAAAAATCTTCTTGTGATTTTATTAGTATGTGGAATTAACCTATAAGGTATGTCATGGACAAAATGGAAAAAAAAAATCTAAACGTCATCTTTTTCCTAGCAAAATATGCTGCAAACTCTAATTTAAATCATTAACGACATGTTTAATTTACGAAATAAAATAAAGAAAAAAAAAGAATGATTATTCTGTTGGAATAAAATGGAAAAATATTTATCGTATAATTTAGTTCATTCAATGGAATAGAAAAAAATATTATAAATATATTTAGTTAGTTAGAATACTATCTAAGAATATGCAAGCAATAAAACTAAAAATGTTATTTTACTCTTCATTAGAATTAAGGATATTTCATCATAAAAAAAATAATGATGTTTTTATTGTAAAAATTATTTGTAATTTTTTGGTAATTTTAATTACAAAAATTATCTTTTTCTGATTAAAATAATAAAAAAGTCTCTAAACTTTATCATTTTATATAAATAATATTTTATGCTTTTATTGCATTGAAATATGTCTTTAATATTTACTTTACAACCAAATAAGTTTTAAAATTTTTATTTGTATTCAAATAAATTCTTAATAAAATTTTTTTTTTATTTAAATTAATGAATTATTTAGATACAAATAAAAAAATAAAGATTTATTTTAGCACAATAAAAATATAAAGACTTCTATAATAAAATAGGGGTGAGAATAAAATGAAAAAACCAAAAATCGATTCAAAATCATACTATTCAGTTACTTTGAACAGGTTTTTTTCTTATTCGGTTTAGATGAAATTTGGTTATTAAATGTATATATTACATTTAAATTTGAGTTGAGATGTAAAAAACAGAAAAAAATGAATCAGATTACATATTTTTATTAACTTTTATATATATCTTAAATTTTTGTAAATAAAATAATTATTATATATATAAATTTATTAAAAATTCTATTAAAATAACATATAAAAAATAAAAAAAATAAATTTTAAAAATTGATGAATCGAATCAAATCAATAAAATTCAGATCAAATTGGATTGATTTTAAGAGAAAATCAATTTGTATTCAAATCAAATTTTATAATTTTATAATATTATAAATGTTAGGAATAATGACTCAAATCCCATAATAGATTTGTTAGGGATTGATTAGATATTACTTGATGAACAACAAGACTTGCAGAAGAAGATTTTTAAGAGAAAATGGATTCTTAAAAGGCAAGTTTGACTTGCAAAAAAAGAATTCTAAGAGGAAAAAGATTCTTAATAAGCAAGTTTGTATGCTTATAAATTGGTGAAGTCTTTATAGGATTAGGTATGAGAAAAAGATGTGAGAGAGTTGTAGGGTTTTATGGGACAGACACCCCATAAAACTACTAAAAATTTATGTCTTATAGGTATATATGTTTGTATAGTGCATGGAAATGGACTAGAGGAGATTGAGAGAGTCCACATAGGTATGATGAATAGATACATATAGGTATATGTTTGTTTATGTTAAAAGGGTGCACATGGGATGTATTTGTTTGGGTTAAGAATACTCCTTAGGATTAGAGAAAATTGAGAGGGTTTATGGGTATTAGTTATGAGTGTTTGATTTGATTTGATATTTGTTTGTAATTTTTTACAACTAATGGATTTCGTTTCTCATCCGTAGACATAGATCAATTGGACTGAATCACATTAAATTATTGTCTTTTATGTGTTTGATTCATTATTTGATTATGCTTCCGCTGATGTGAATTAGATTAAGACTTTTGGCCTAACAAGTGGTATTAGAGCTATGGTAATTTCTAATAAATAGTATCAGAGCTGAAGGTTCAAGATGTAAGAAAAGCTGAAAGTTTGAGTCATGGGAAGAGACAAGTCCAAAAGGGCTTAACTCAAGGAAGAAGTTTGAGTTCATACTTTGATAGATCAATTACGTGAAACATGAAAATACACAAGAGAAGATGATTATGAGACTTTCATTATAGTAGAGCCAAGCATGTCTAGCATGAAGACAGATGTTTGATAAAATTTAAGTCAATATAGAGATTATTAGAAATAATGACTTAAATCCCATAACAGATTTATTTGAGATTGGTTAGATATTGCTTGATAGATAAGAAGACTCGCAGAAGAAAAATTTTAAGAAAAAATAGATTTTTAAAAGGCAAGTTTATATGCTGATAAATAGGTGAAGTCTCTATAAGGTAATATATAAAAAAAAAGATATAAGAGAGTTGTAAAGTTTTATGGGATAGACACCCCATAAGACTATTAGAGATTTAAGTTTTATGAGTGTATATGTTTGAATGGTGCATGGGAGTAGACTAAAAAAGATTGAGAGGGTTCACATAGATATGATGAATGAGTACATTTGGGTATATATTTGATTGTGTTGAAAGGGTGCATATAGGATGTGTTTGTTTAGATTGAGAATACTCCATAGGATTAGAGAAAATTGAAAGGATCTATGAGTATTAGTTATGAGTATTTGATTGATTTGATATTTATTTGTAATTCTCTATAACTAATAGATCTTATTTTTCATTCGTGGACATAAATCGGTTAGATCGAATTACATTAAATTATTATCTTTTGTGTGTTTGATTCATTATTTGATTATGATTCTGTTGACGTAAATTAAATTGAAGCTTTTGGCCTAACAATACATTATTCAAAAAAATCAAATCGAATTTGATTTGATCGAACCGTTATTAAAAATGCTAAAATTCAAGACTCTTTTGATATTTTAGCCTTTCTTTGTTCTTTCCTTTTCATTCCAGGCAGATGTTTTTATTATTCTTTGTTTTTTCATTCTTTCCTTTTCAACCACTGTTGCTCGAAATATGTTTGCCAACCATAGAAAACCATTGTTGAGATATCGTCTCCGTCAATTTTTGCCATGCTAATGGCTCGGATTAGTGGTCAACCTTCGAAGCACCATTAGTGATTGCCGGGTGCAAGATTTGGCCATCGACGTGCTTATTCAACACTATGAGATCTGGCAATTTTCCAACTAATCTAAAGCTATCAATGAGTAAATCTTGTCACCAATAATCAATTTATTTAGCTATTTTCCTAAGAATCTATCGTTTTTGGCAAGAATCAAACATTGCCACCAAATATTTTTGCCTCCGACGACCGTGTTTTGTTGCAACATAATCCAAATTCAATCACAAAAGTAAACGGTTAGGTTCATCAAAGATTTTTCTGTCATCAAACTCTGGTGGCAAATATATTTCGATAGCTTTTCTCTTGAGATCTCCCAAACAGTATTGAAATTTCAAAAATCATTAAAAGGGTAAAATGATCATAAAAATAATAAGCATAAAATAAAAAAAATCTTTGAATTATTTCACTTTTCTTAATTAAATTTTATTTTTTTATTATATCTAAATAAATTTTAATTTTTTAATTTATATTTAAATAAGTTTTTATTTAAAAAAAACTTAATTTATATTAAGAATTAATTTAAATACAAATTAAAAGTTAAAAAATTATTTAAATATAAATTAAAGATTAAAATCATATTTTGATGCAAATTAAAAGTCAAAATTTTATTTGGGTAATTGGATGCAATAAGCATATAAAGATTTATCTAAATAAAATAACAAAAATCATAAACTTCTTTTGTTATTTTAGCTAAATAATAATCTTATTATGTGAAACTTTTTTTTGAACCCTTATTCTGTAAAACTTGAAAATGCTATTCATTGGGTAGAGGTTAGAATACATCTTTTATAAATATATAAAAGCCAAAGTCTCTAACAAAAAATGAAATAATTTGATATGGATAGTCTCAATTTTTGAAATGTGAACAATATAAAAAATTGACATATATTCAAAATTAATTATGTATTTTAAATTTAAAATTTAGAATTTAATGATAAAATAAATTTAATTTAAAATATCTTATTTCTATTATTGTAGAATACATTCAATTATTCTTATTAACATTTATTTTTAAATGATTAATTGACTAAAATAAATTGAGAACTAAATCAAGAGTAATAGTATTTTAAATCTTAAATCTTATATAAATATATAAAAGGCAAATCTTTTAGCAAAATAGGAAAAATTCAAGGTGAGTGGTTATTATTTTAACATGTGTACGATCTTAAATAATCAACATGTGTCTTGCATTTAATTAATTTTATTTGATTTCATTTAAATTTTAAAATATTTCAATGTGTTGATTATATTTGAATTATTTTTAAAAAATTAAATTAATTACATTTATTTTTTATTATTATTTATCTCAAATCACTCTTAATTAAATTCATATTAAAAGTAATAAAAATTTAATTGCCATAATTATAGGATAATTTTGTGTTTTTTTTTTCAATTATAATATTCAACTCTTAAATTACATTTGTATAAAAAAGATTTACTTTCCAATTTTGAAATCTATGACTTATTTATTTATTCTACCTTTTAAGCTATGTATACACATTTAATATATATATATATATATATTAAAATGATTATAAATGATCAAATCAATTAAAATTAATTTTGGAATATATCAAATAAAATGATTTTCATTACTATTATTACACTAATTTCAAAACCCTTATTTTTTCATTTCTCCCAAACAAGTTAAATACATAATATGTTTGATTATTCTAATTGTCAAGTATAAATTACTCTTAATTTAAAATATTATTACTAATCTTGATTTTATTCTTAAATTTATTTTAGTCAATTAGACATTCAAAAGTTATAAATCATACTATAATTATTTTTAAGAGCCGTCCTATAAATAAGAGTATTTTGGAATGCTTAAGAAATAAGTTACATCCTTATAATATTTTTTTCCCATTGTTATGATATTTTTTTTGCCTTGCATTAAACCTAGGTTCTCTTTTTGTTTTTTATGTTATATATAGCTTGATTATATGCACAAATTACTTTGTATTTGATTTTATATTATTTTAAGCACTGCTTTACTTTTATTCTTTTGTGTTATGATCTTTTAAGTTAATTCTTTATCACAGTTGTATAATAATTTATTTTTTGAAAAAAAATCATTTTGAAAAGAAATTTTAAAATTGAGCAAAATTTTTAGAAAATTTAATGTTTCGAATTTCTTTTTAAGTTTTGGCTATTTTTATTAGTTTTATTATACTTTAAACTATACATATATTGTATTTATCTTTATACATTTTTTTAGTTTTTGTTAAGATATCAACTTATATACCAAATTCCCATTATACTTTATCATGAAATAAAAGAGCAAGCTCAATAATCAATTATAGAAAAGTGATTACTTTTCACCTATCATATCATATGTATTAGGTATGAATTTTATTTTTTATTTTTAATATGAAATGAATTGATTTATTTTTTTCTTAGTGATATGATTTTTTTTTGTTTGTCATTATGATATTATATTTATTGCTTTGATATTATCACATATATAAATCATGATTTAACTTGAATTGGTACTAATTACTAATCGAATAAATGAAAATTGATAGAAATAGCTTTTTAGTTTCAATTTTTTTTATACATATAACAAGTATTATAAGATTTATGGTAAATGATAGTTATTTTCACCAAATAATTTAAAAAGGTAATTTTTTATTCAACATTTTACCATGCTATTTTTTTTACAAAATTTTTAGAGGTGTGAAAATTTTTTAAAAACATTTAAAATAAGTTGAATTTCTTATAATTAAAAAAAACATATATTATCATTTTGATTTAAAAAGAATTAAATCTAAATGTGAATTTTTATTACTTTTAACATATTAAAATATACTGTTGGTAAAAAAAAGTTAAGTGTGCATCATAAATTATTAGTATTATATATATCGAGGTTGATATGTTTAATTTTTATAAGAATACTAATAACTTATTTTATCATTAAAAAATAAATTTTGATCAAAATTATAAGTAAAACATTTATTAAAATAAAATATGTCAATATTTTTTTGATAAATAATACTATAATTTTTCAATAGTAGTATATATAATAAAAAATTATATAATTTTGTGATTGATCTATCTTTTTTTACAAGTGATAGTTTAATTTAGTATCACATGTTTTTTTATTATCATATGTTGAAATTGATTTACTTGATAACATTTGACTTTCAATGATATTATAAATTTTGATTTGAATTTGATAAAAATTTATAATTATTAATAAAATTTAATTATAAATTCAAATAAAAAAGAATTAAGTCTTTTATGCATGATCATCTCTCTATTAAAATTTTAATTGATTTTATTTTTATTACCTTTTATTTTAAGGTATTTATAAATTAAATAAACGTTATTACTAATTCAAATATTTTTTATGTAATTATTTTAATCTATTTTTATTATTAATCAATTATTAATATTTAAATATTTTATTTTATTTTATTTAAAATTTTTTATAAAATAAAATTACCATCTATGCATCACACGGATTTCAATATACTGTCGGGTGAATCAGAAATGCTAAGGAAACTCGCAGCTGCCACTATTACTCAACACTCGATTACATGTGAATCCACGTCACCTTGTCTTTTAAACTTAAAACTGATAACTTATTATTACAAGTTGCATAACTCCCCCTTATAATTCACAGTAAAATTGAATTACATTTATTTAGAAAGATGAGGACAAAAAACCTTTCACGTCTTTTCAAGTTTTAGTCCCACCCAATCACCGACAATACTTCATCCAAAAACATAAACAAGATATTTTTTTAACTTTGATTTTGATTGTATTATTGATGGGAAAAAGTGTGAAGTAAAGCTAAACCCACAAATAATACAACAATAATAGTATTTTTTTTCTTTTAATTTCTTACTTTTACAGATCTATTTATATTATATATTTTATTTAATTATAATTTTAATCTCTTTTATGTTTGTATAATACATTTGCATTTATGCAAAGTACAAAATTAAAAAGTAAATAATTTTATAGAATATTGTTATATATCTACTTGTAATATTGTAGCATTTTAAAATTTATACCCTTTTAAAATTGTGCTATCTCTAATGCTATAAAATTTTTTTTCTCAATTATAATTAAAGTTGCCACCCACAATCTAACTAAATAACAAGTATAAAATGGTACTCATAGTTTTAAAAGCAACAAAAAAAATAATAACAAGATAATATTTTAATTGAAATTTATTTTAAAATATAATACCCTTCTATTCAATCACTTGTCATAGTATTTATTTATAAAATTTAGCTAAAAAATAGTATTTACACTATTATTAATTTTTTTTTACTAAATTTAGTGTCATGAGTAAAATTATATCAACTTTAGTTGAGAAACTTATAAACAAAATTGAAAAATATTATAATAAATATAAAATTAGGACAGTTATTTTTTTATATTTTATTGACAAAATTACAAATTTATCGACTTTTACATAAAAAAACCTATTTAACTTATCTTTTTAATTATTAAAAAAGAAAAACATTCGGAAGTGTGTCACATTTTAATTCTTTTATTATAAGTTATTTTTTAGTATAATAAGATAAGCTAATTTTTTGGATTAAATAAAATTAATTATTATGAAAAATATAATTTAAGAGTAAAATGATTATCTAGTTCTTTTTCGTTTTTTATAATAAATTTGCTTGAATACTTTACATAACCATAGAATTAAATTTAAAAATTATTTTGAGTAAAAGAAAGCAACCGAAATATATTGAAATTTTAATAAAAATTAAAAAAATTAATTGAATAAAATTGATCATAAAAAAAATTATATATAACATATATTTTTTGTTTAATTCAAAATTATCAGAAAAAACAATGATAATATTTGTTAGCTCAAAGACTTAGAATAAACTAATATGGGAGGTGAATTGGTTTTAATAAAATTTTCAAAGATAATATTCAATAACCACAAATTATCAAAACAGATAAGCATAATAGATAAATATAAGCAAGAGATAAGGTTAGAGAATTTAACACCAAGATTTATAGAGGTTCGGTCATTTCTTAGACACCTACGTCCTCTCCTTTAGCCTCTCTTGCTAAGGAGTTCAATCCACTATTAGATGAAGATTACAACTAAGCTTTCACAAAGCTTTACAAACTCAACAACATACATTTTAAGGGTTATCCTTTCCCTTAAGCTTACACACTCATAATACAAAAATTTAAAAGTGTTTGATAAACTTTAAGAACATCACAAAGGTTAGGTGTTTGCTAAGTTAAAGTACACAGAGGTATAGATAAGAAAGTAGAGAAAAACTTATATAAATTCTGTACTTTTTCTCTTTTTATAGCTTTAAATGCTTGAGCAGATTGGTATGTGAATAGCAATAAGTTTCTTTAGCTCTTGTTGCTTTTGGTCTACAGTGGAATGCTTGATTTATAGATAAGAAGAAGTTGAGACCCATTGGAATGCATTTAATGCTTCAAACCTGTAAAAGTTTTAGTAAAAAAATAGCCGTTGAGAGTTTTTAAACTTCTGGGGATCGATCCCCTCCCTTAAGGGATCGATTGGTTCATGTTTGAGAAGGTCCAATTTTGTGCTTGTTTTGCCTTACCCGATTGATCCCTTGCTTTAGGGGATGGATCTATTCTCTAGGTGATCAATCCTTTATGTGGAGGGATCGATTGGTTTTTTGGGTTTCAACACTTGGGGAGCATTTTATTTGAACAATCGATCGATCCCTTTAAGAAGGGATCGATCTCTTGCCTTAAGTGATCGATCCCTTATGTAGGGGATCGATCTCTTTTTTGAAAAATTTTACAAATCAAGCATTCTGTATGAAAAAGTGATTAATCCCTTGATTGAGGGGATCGATCTGGTCATCTTGTAACCTCAACCAATCGATCCCTACAGGGAGGAGATCGATTGATTTTTGTCAAAACTTGAAGGATTTTTGATTTTAGAAGAAAACAATATCGATCCCTTTTGGTAGGGGATCGAACTAGTAAAGAGGGGATTGATCCCTTCCCTTAGGGGATCGATCCCTTCCATCACAGCTTGCATTAAACATGTTTTATTTCGAGAATTTGACATATTTAGTTTTCAAATTGATTATGGCAAGATAGAAATGTGGAAAAATGCTCATTTCAAGCTTAGACAAGGTTGATTCAAATTAGGCAAATTCTTGTTTTGTCAAATCAAAATTCTTGATTGATTCAAGGCCAACAATCTCTCCCTTTTTGATATGACAAAACCAAATAAAAAATTGGCATGAAAAACATTTTTTCTTTTAAAAACAAGCTCCCCCTGAACTTATGAAAGGCAAACTTCCCCTGAATTTAGGCTTAAGATTTAAGGCAACTAGGCAAGAGCAATATCACCATAACCATCAATATCAAAGCATCATCAAATTTTCATACCAATATATCATCAAATTTTCATACCAATATTTCTCTCATTTTTTGTCATAGCAAAAAGAATAAAGCAAATCAAAATGAGAGAATAAGCAATTCAAGGCCACCCAAGTGCACTTCAAACATCAAACCACACAACAATGCCACAAGCCACAAAGTCATAAGCCACAAGAGAATAAAAGATAAGATACATTAATATAAAGATCAAAGTCTATAAACGATAATACAAAGTTATATTTATAAATTATAAAATATGTGGAAAAACACAAGGGATGACACTAGTGAAGCTCATTGTGGTAAAGGTGAAGAATGGGATGACTGATGAGGATGAAGAGAGTGAGAAGATAACTACCCCATGTGTGAGGATGTAGACCTCATGTTCTCAACATCAGCTCAAAAATGGCAAACTTGTGTTACCAGCTCATGTTGAGTTTCCTCTATAATCTTCAATCGAGTATTTATACTACCAACCATTGAATGCAAGCTATTCATATGAAGTAAGAGCATCTCTAAGGTTCCTTGAAGGTGGGATGGTTGGGTAGGGGGTTCATCTGGTTGTTCAGGCATATCCACAGGGTCTTGCTATTCCTCATATTCTTGTGTAGCTCCAATGTCACCCTTTTTAACCCACAATCCAGTTGTATTTTGAATGTACCCTATGCTATGCAATGAAAGAGCTCTAAGAACACTAAAGGGGTCATTGAAGGTCATTTACTTGTCTCTTCTAGTATTTATCTCTAAATTCCTCAACAGATTACTGATTGCATACCTATAAACCAAAGTAATATTTTTGTTCTGGACTACCCTCATCATATCATGAAAAATGAAATGCATCAAATTTAATTTTTGTCTATTCTTGATTTTATACATCCACCAATAATCTTGCTTTCTAATAATGGAGTACTATATCCCAAAAGGTGCTAGAACATGGGTAACTATAAGATGGAGTAATCTATCATGCATGGGTAACCGAGAGGCTTGAGTGAAAGTAACTAAGAGATTTGGATTGCTAAAGATATATTGTGTAAGTTGCACCATATCACATCTAGTGTCTGTTTTTCCCATATCATCTAGCTTGAAGGCTTCAGCTAACATTTGCTTGGTGACTAAAATTTTCCTTCCCATTACATAAGTTATAAACCTATCAAGATAATGCCTATTGTTCTTTCAATCTGAATACAGCTTGCATTACTATAGAAAACTCTTACTAGGTTCTCAAATAATAGGCCCTCCATACACAAGTAATATAGCCAATCAAATGCCTTAAAGATATGTAAGTAAGGGAAGTCTATGGAGCAAAAAAAATCTAGGTAAATTACCCTACCGTGTTTGACTTTTCGATGGGCAAAGTTCATCTCGTACCAATCTTTGGCCTCTAGATTGTTGAAGTTTTAATTAAAAGAAGGCTTCATCGTGGTGCTTACGCCTCCCTTAGGGGGTTCTTTCGTCTGGTAGTAACTTTAGTTTTTGAGGCCATTTTAAGGTGAAATTAATGGGTTTCAGCGAGAAATTTCGACAAGAGGTCAAGTTGGAGTGAAAAAATTTACACAAAATAGAGCTAGGGAGGAGCAAATTTGAGTGAGAAGTGTTTAAGGTTTGGAGAGAATGAGAGAGAAAATCTGAAATGATCGATGAAAAAGGGAATACCCGACTTTATTATGCCTAAAAAGTATGACCCGATCGATTGTTTGAAGCAAGGGATCGATTGGTTATGGGTCTTTGCATGGAACTGATCGATCTGATTTGAAGGGGATCATTCGATTTTGCTCATTTCAGCCTTCTTATAGCTACTGATTGAATACCCGATCGATCATATCCCAAGAAGGATCGATTGGTTCATGAGTTAAAAAAAATTGGCTACTGCCTACTCATCTGATCAATCCCTTTCTAGGGGGATTGATCGGTTCCCTATGTTTTTCTTTTAATCTAGCTATTGGGTGAAGAACCAATCAATCTATTCTCAAAAGGAATCGATTGGTTTGAGCTATAGTATTTTTTTTAAATAATTAAAAAGATTTAAAAAACATGCAATATGATCATTCAAGCATATAATCATGCACAAATAACAAAAAAAATTTAGATAAACACACATTAGAACAATCAAGAATGCACAATTCATTATAACATCAAGAAATTCACTTCAAGGAACATTCATCATGCCAAGTTCACCTCTAATTGCATAAAATTTATCCTTATCAAGAGGTTGTATGAAGATATCAGCTAGTTGATACAAGGTATCCACATATTTAAGCACAATATGACCTTTTTGAACATGATTTTTAATAAAATGATGCCTAATTTCAATATGTTTGGTGCTAGAGTGTTAAATTAAATTTTTGGTGAGATTGATGGCACTAGTATTGTCACATTTAATGGGAATATAATCCATGGTTATTCCAAAATCCTCTAATTGTTGCTTAATCCACAAAACTTGAGCACAATAACTTTTAGTTGCTACATATTCAGCTTCGATTGTAGATTGAGCAACATTATTTTATTTCTTGAAAAACTATGATATGAGCATATTTTCAAATAATTGACGAGTACCAGAAGTGCTTTTTCTATCAATTTTGTACCTACCAAAATCTACATCGAAATAGGCATGTAAAGCAAAGGAAGAGTCTTTTGGATACCATAATCCTAAATTTGGGGTGTCCTTAAAGTATCTAAAAATTGTTTTGACAGCAGACAAATGTGTTTTTCTAGGAGATGATTGAAATCTAGCACATAGACATACACTAAACATAATATCAAGTCTACTAGCAGTAAGATATAGCAATGGGCCAATCATAGACCTATATAGTTTAGAGTCAACACATTTACCTCATTCATCCTTGTCAAGCTTTGTTGAAATGCTCATTGGTGTCATGCAAGGCTTTGATTCTCCCAATCCAAACCTTATGAGCAAATCTTTGATGTATATGACTTGATTAATGGAGGTGCCATCTTTTGTTTGCTTTACTTGTAGTCCCAAGAAGAATATGAGTTCTCTCATCATGCTCATTTCAAATTCACCGTGCATAATCTTAACAAATTTTTGACAAAAAATTTCATTAGTAGCACCAAATATAATATCATCAACATAATTTTGCACTATGAGAATGTCTTTACCTTTTGTTTTAATAAAAAATGTAGTGTCAACCTTCCCTCTATTAAAACCATTTTCAATAAAAAATTTTGACAATCTTTCATACCAAGCTCTAAGAGCTTGTTTTAAACCATATAATGCTTTTGTCAATTTATAAACATGATTTGAAAATTTTAGATTTTCAAAACTAGGAGGTTTTTCTACATACACTTCTTCATTTATAAAATCATTAAAAAATGCACTCTTGACATCCATTTGAAAAAGCTTAAAATTTTTAAAACATGTAAATGTAAGCAACATCCTTATGGCTTCTAACCTTGCTCTCGGGGCATAGGTTTCATCATAATCTATTGCTTTCTCTTGCCTATACCCTTGAGCTACCAATCTAGCTTTGTTTCTAATGATATTCCCATTCTCATCCATTTTATTCCTAAAGACCCATTCGGTGCCTATGGTGGGATGATCACTAGGCCTAGGTATAAGATTTCATACATGACTTCTTTCAAATTGGTTTAATTCCTTTTGCATGGCCAAAATCCAATGATCATCTCCTAATGCTTCATCTATATTTTTGGGTTCACTATGGGATAAGAAAGTAACATAATTACACACATTAAAAGAATATCTAGTTCTTACCCTTTGAGTTGGATCACCAATGATTTCACTATCTTTGACATACTTACTTTTTCTAGGATGATTTGGCTCTCTCTTTTAGAAACTCATATTCTTCCTTTTGATTTTTCTCTTTAATGTCATGAAATACATTATTGATCCATTCTTGAAGTATACCTATATAATCATCATTAAGAAGAACCTTTCTCGAAAGTGGGTTAGACTCATCAAAAATAACATGTATAGATTCTTCAACCACTAATGTTCTTTTATTGAAAACTCTATAAGCTTTTGAGTTTAAAGAATATCCTAGAAAAATTTCCTCATCACTTTTTGTATCAAATTTACCAAGATCATCTTTTTCATTGTTTAAAATAAAACATTTACAACCAAAAGGATGAAAATAATTTATGTTAGGCCTTTTTCCTTTAAAAAGTTCATGAGGGGTTTTCTTCAAAATTGGCCTAATCATAGCTCTATTTATAATATAGCAAGAACTATTTATGGCTTCCGCTCAAAATATCTAGATAAATTATTTTCACAAAGCATGGTTCTAGCTATTTCTTCTAAAGTTCTATTTCTCCTTTTTACTACCCCATTTTGTTGAGGAGTTCTAAGAGTAGAAAAATTATGGCTAATATCATTTTCACTACAAAATATATTAAAGCCTAGATTTTCAAATTCCTTTCCATGATCACTTATAATACTAGTAATTGAATAACTTTTTTTATTTTGTATTTGTTTGCTAAAAGTGATGAATTTTTCCAATGCCTCATTCTTTGAATGCAAAAACAGAACCCATGTGAATCTAGTAAAATCATCAACAATAACAAAAACATATTGTTTTCCACCAAGACTCATTATTCTAGTAAGGCCAAAAAGATTAATATGCAATAGTTAAAGAGATCTAGTAATTGAAATACAATTCTTAGGTTTGAAAGAAATTCTTATATGTTTTCTTTGAGCACATGCATCACAAACCTTGTCATTTTCATATTTCAACTTTGGCAAACCAATAACCAAATTATTTTGAGAAAGTTTTAAAATTACATGTATACTTGCATGTCCAAGCCTTCTATGCCAAATCCAACTCTCATTTTTTTTTAGCCATAAAATAAACATTTTTAAAGGATAGGTCATCTAGATGCACTATATAAATGTTTCCTTGACGGTGTCTAACAAAAACAAACTTGTTAGTTTTGATATCAATTACTTAACAGCACATGGACTCAAACACAACCCTAAATCCTTTACCACATAATTGACTAATGCTAAGTAAATTATGCTTGAGACCTTTCACAAGTAAAATATTTTCAATAAAAGTAGAGGAATTGTTACCAATGGAGCCAATCCCTTCAATTTGGCCTTTTGAGTTGTCACCAAATGTAACATCTCCTTCACTTTTCACCTTCAAGTCCTTAAAGAGAGTTTTATCTCCGATCATGTATTTTGAGCATCCACTATTAAGGTACTATTGATTGTTCTTGCTTGAATTGACTTTGTAGCAAAGCTCTTCCACCTACAAAAACATAATTAAAATTTTATTTTGGATACCCAAATTTTCTTGGGTCATTGAAAGTTAGTACTAATAATTTTTGTACCTTTTGGAATTCACTTCATTTTAGTAGTCTCATCTTGAGATGTGCTAACTCTTTTTAGAATCCACACTTTTCTAATAAGCTTACCTCTATAAGTGATTTTCTTCAAGGAAAAATATTGTATAGAATTACCCAATTTATGACAATGTGCACACATGCTAGATGAATCATTTGGCTTAACAAGAAAATTTTTCAAGTGAGTTTCTTTGTTGCCACCATTATAACCTAGTCTATCTTTATCAAAGAAAGCTCTTTGTGTTTCTAGCATGTCATTGAGCTTTTGATGACCCATATAAAATTTAAAAAATGAATTATGCAGATTTTTTTTTTTTAGTCAAGTCATTGACATTTACCTTTAAGAGCTTAACTTCATTTTCTAAGTCTTTTTTTGCTTTAGTTAATGACTCATTTTCTAGTTTCAATTTAGTGACTATTTTTCTATATCTCATGCTCATGTTTTCAAATTTTATAGCTAATTTATCATATGCATCTTGTAGTTCCTAAAATGAGTATAAATTTAAATCACATGGATTAGAGGTTACTTTGGGCTCATAAAGAGCCATGAGACATAGGTCGGCTACTTCCCTCTCATTTGATTTATCATCGAAGAAGTTACTATCACTTCATGTTACTACCATAGTTTTCTTCTTTGGCTTGGTCATGTTTTGCTTTTTCCACAAAGGATAATCAAGTTTAATGTGACTCGATTTGTTGCATTCATAGCAAATAATTTGATTTCTTTCTCTTCTACTTGATTCTCTTTTAGTCATCTCTTTTTGTGATCTTTTTCTACTTGGAAACTTGTTCATTCTCACGAACTTCTTGAATCTCTTTGCAAACATAGCCATCTCTTCATCTTTATCATCATTCTCTTAAGCAAAATTTTTTTCACCCTCTTGAAAGGTAGATTTGAGAGTAATGCCACCTTTCTTGACTGGTATTTGTCCCCTTTTTATCTTCATTTCATAAGTGAGGAGAGAGCCCATTAGTTCATCCAAAAAAAATGTATGAGGATCTTTGGACTCTTCAATGGCTGTCACTTGGCTTTCCAACTCTTTGGTAGACTATTAAAAATTTTTTTCACCATCTCCACATTTGAATATGTCTTTTCAAGAGCCTTTAAACCATTAATGATGTCGGTGAAGCGATTTGACATCTCACTAATAGTTTCATCAGATTTCATCTTGAACAACTCATAATCATGAGTAAGCATGCCTATTTTTATCTTTTTTACTTGGTTTGTACCTTCATGGGTGACAGCCAACTTATCTTAAATTTTTTTTGTATTTTCACATAAAGAAGCTCTATTATACTCACTTGATCTCAATGCATAAAAGAGTGTGTGCATTGCTTTGGCATTGAGTTGAGCCATCTTCATGTTATTGACATTCCATTCACTCTCTAGCTTTATCACATCCTTATCATCCACCATTTTTATTGGAATTTGAAGATCATTTACAATGACCCTCTAGACTTTATAATCATTAGCTTGAATGAACAACCTTATCCTAGTCTTCCAATAGGAGTAGTTATCACCAGCAAAGAGAAGGGGTCTAATAATTGAATGCCCTTCACTTCCAAGAGATGTTGTAACTATTTTATTTGTCATGAGACACACCTCTTATTGGCTGGTATAGTTGTTGTAGCTTGAGAACGATTCTTCCACATTGATTATCATATTTTTTTGAGCTATTTTCAGGATCACTCTTGAACTGTTAAACCTACAAAAAAGAGTACTAGCTCTGATACCAATTATTTCTCAAAGACTTGAAATAAACCAAGAGGGAGGGTAAATTGGTTTTAATAAAATTTTTAAAGATAATATTCAATAACCACAAATTATCAAAACAGATAAGCACAATAGATGAATATAAACAAGAGATAGGGTTAGAGAATTTAATACCAAGATTGATGGAGGTTCGATCTTTTTTTAGACATCTACGCCCTCTCCCTTAGCCTCTCTTGCTAAGGAGTTCAATCCACTATTAGATGAAGATTACAACTAAGCTTTCATAAAGCTTTACAAACTCAACAACATACACTCTTAAGGGTTATCCTTCCCCTTAAGCTTACACACTCACAATACAAAAATTTAGAAGTGTTTGACAAACTTTAAGAACCTCACAAAAGTTAAGTGTTTGCTAAGTTGAAGTACACAGAGGTATAGATAAGAAAGTAGAGAAAAACTGATATGAATTTTGTATTTTTCTCTTTTTACAACTTTGAATGCTTGAGCAGATTGGTAGGTGAATAGCAATAAGTTTCTTTAGCTCTTGTTGCTCTTGGTCTATAGTGGAATGCTTGATTTATAGTTAAGATGAAGTTGAGACCTTTTGGAATACATTTAATGCTTCAAACCTGTAAAAATTTCAGCAAAAAAAAAGTCGTTAGGAGTTTCTGACCTTCAGGGGATTGATCCCCTCCCTTAGGGGATCGATTAGTTCATGTTTGAGAAGGTCCGATTTTGTGCCTGTTTTGCCTTACCTGATCGATCCCTTGCTTTAGGGGATCGATTTGTTCTTTAGGTGATCGATCCCTTATGTGGGGGGATCAATTAGTTTTCTGGGTTTCAACACTTGATGAGCATTCTGTTTGAACAACCGATCGATCCTTTTAAGAGGGGATCGATCTTTTTTCTGAAAAATTTCATAAAGAAAGCATTCTGTATGAAAAAGTGATCGATCCCTTAATTGTGGGGATCGATCTGGTCATTTTGCAACCTTAACCAATCGATCCCTACAGAGAGAGAATCGATTGGTTTTTGCCAAAACTTGAAGGATTTTCGATTCTGGAAGAAAACATGATCGATCCCTTTTGCTAGGGGATTGATCTGGTAAGGAGGGGATCGATCCCTTCCATTAAAACTTGCACTAAACATGTTTTGTTCCGAAAATTTGACATATTTTGGTTTTCAAATTGATTCTGGCAAGATAGAAGAGTGAAAAAATATTCATTTCAAGCTTAGACAAGGTTGATTCAAATTAGGTAAATTTTTATTTCGTCAAATCAAAATTTTTGATTAATTCAAGACCAATAATATTAATATATTTTAGGAACACCAAATGCATTTTAGTCTTTAGGTAACTTTTTGGATGTGACTTGAAAATTTGGACCATGCAACAGAAAAAGAAAAAAAAAAAGGGATGACTTGAATATTCGGTTGCCGGTTTTTAGTTGAAAAAATGTGGAAACGTGGCTTCATGTACGAGGGAGTGTTGGAGGGGCGACGGAAGCTACAGTAGCCGTTAGCATTCCCGTTCTATCTTATGGAATAGGGAGAATAGCCTATTCCCCCGACTATTCCCCCACCAAACATGCTGTAAGGTTTCCAGAAGCATGTGCCTTGGGTCTTTTGACAAGAAACCAAAGTTCGTTGGAAGTTAAAATGAGAGCAGCCCAACAAAAAAAAAAGCAAAAAAGCCCTTCTTTGAATTAAAAAAGTTTAACTAAAGTTAGTCATTATCAATGGGTTTGGCTTGGTTTTCTGGCCTACGCGCTTTCCATCTAACATATGCAGCCAATAAAATATTAAAATATGATAACACGTTTATGAGTGACGACAGATAAGCGTAGTAGCAGATCTCATATTGCAATGTTGTGTCAAGCACGTATGGCCAATTTTTTAAACGACGATTGATAGTGATTTAGACAGAAAAAAAAATTATTTTCATTCAAAATTTGCGTTTGACCTTTTAATACATATTGTTTTTCTTTAATAAAGGTTGACTAAGAGTAACCAGTATCGAAAATTTAATTCATAAAATCGTAGGTTTTAAAAAATATAATTTTTGAGATTTTTTATTTTTAAAATATTTTATATTTAGATTTATTTATTTAGTTGGAATAAATATATATTAAATTTTAAATAATTATTATAATTTCGTTAGTATATATGATGATAACTTAAATAATTTTATTAAATTAATTAAATAAGATTATTCAAGATGTTATCTAATAAAAAATATATTGAATAATTTTTTATAAAAATTAAAAAGGATTATTAAAAATATTTCTAACTTAAAATACTTTAAATTATCCTTTTTAATTTTGTTGAGGATTATTCTAAGTTTTTTATCATAAAATGCTTTAAATAATCACTTAATAAAAATTAAGGAGGATTATTCAAAACGTTTTTAGTAAAAAACGCTTTAAATAATCTTCTTCTTTTTTTTGGATAATTCAATAATCCTTTAAAAAAAATTAAATAAGATTATTCAAAATATTTCTAGTCAAAAATGCATTGAATAATCTATTTTAATTTTATAAAAGAATTATTTAATGCGTTTTTTTGACAAAAAACGTTTTGAATAATCATTTACAAAAAAAATTAAATGGGTTATTTAAAGCATTTTTTTGCTAAAAATGTATTGAATAATCCCTTTCAATTTTAATGAAAAGATTATTTAATATATTTTTGATCAAAAATACCTTCAATAATTTTTTAAAAAAATTAAATGAGATTATTCAAGATATTTTTGACTAAAAATACTTTAAGTAATTATTATCGAATGCATTTAAAAGATAATGCCTTAAATGATCAAAATTTAAGGCTTTTTTTAGAAGAAAAATGCCTTAAATAATCATTATTTAAAGAATCCAAAATTTATTTAAATGATAATTTATTGAAGGTGTTTTTCATGCCAAATATCATATATGAACTAATTTTTTTACTAATAGAAATCTGCAACCGACTTACATTCATTTTTAGATATACTTTTTAAAATAATAACAACTATTTTGTAATTTTTTAAATAGGTCAAATTTAGAAATAAAGCTACTTTCCCTTTTGAAATTTTATAATATCATAAAAAGAAGTAAATTTTTTATTTTGAGACTTTAAGTACTATTAAGAATCTATTAATTTTTTTCGAAATCAAATTACTTTAAATCAAACGTTGAAATCAACTACACAACAATAAAATTTTACGAAAATATATGTAGATTTCTTCCAATAAAATGCCACCTAAAAAGTGTTTAGATGAAACATCAATATTGTAGTATACATTTTGTATGATTTTAATATCGACTATCAAAATGTTTTTTATATAAAGATTTCGAGATACAATCTTTTTTGTCTCATAAATTTTACATCATTTATATTAAAATTCATTAATAATTAAATAAATGTATTATTTGCATCCGTGTCTTAAATAATTTTTTTGGTTTATAATATTTAAGAGAAAAGAATGATTGAGATGAAACCTATATCTTACATGCTTTCTTAAAATAATTTATGTTTTATCATCAAATGATGGTTTAAAAACTTTCATTATCTATCATTCTGTTAGTTAATAATCAAATTAAATCTAATAATTTAAAATATGATAAAATAAATAAATATAAATATGATATAATTTAAAATTTTTATAATAATTATTTATAAATTTAAAAAAAATTATATTTTTATATTAATATAAATTATAAAATATAATTTTTATATAAAATATATTATAAATATATAAATTTTAATATTTTACATAATATTAATAGACAAATCACCGAATCTGCATCAAATTAATAGAAATGTTTACACGAAGCTTACCTGTTGTCTTACGTGGCTTGATGAAGACGTGTAAGCGTGGGCAGGAAAAATCCTATCTAAAATGTGTGGCTAAGGTGTGGCTAACTTATTTCTTGGTCAAAATTTTGTGATACACTGATATCACACATTTCGTGAATCATGTTTGCATTAAGCCACACGAATTAACAGATGACACCCGCATGAATAATTTTGTTAATTGTCTAACTGCAAATAGCTAACAAAAGGATGGAGTAATTTTTTTAAAAATTACGATTGGTAAATTTAAATTTTTTGAATCGTGAATGAAAATGATACATTTTTATAGAAAGCTGTGGACTACCGATAAATTTTACTCTAAAATCCAAAATGTTTAAGATGAAAACTCAAGTTAAAACTATTGAAATGTTCTATTGAAGAAATGTTGAGTCAATACCATTTATTGCTTAGCCAATTGTAATTATCTTTTTTTTTTTTTTGAAACAGCCAATTGTAATTATCTTATAGAATTCCTTAATTCATTGGATTTGATATTGTGATCTTTGTGGCATGGAAGAACTTAAATAGCAAACATTAAAGACAAATTATTTATTTAAATATTTCTTATGATCACATAAAAATCGTGATGCATTATTAAATTACATAAATCCTTCTTAATTACCATTTACCAACTCATTTATCAACCCAATAAATCAAGATATATCGTAAAACAAAAAAAAAGAAGGTCAAATTAAGTTAAAATCGAAATTCTAAATCCACCCTAACATTTTTATAGGTTAAGAAAAAGAATCCTGTCAGAGTGGTTGTCATCTTTAATATTCGAATTTCAAAAATTTTCTTAATTACATATGCAAACAAAAAATAAATGTTTTTAAAAAAAATTAAAAAATATTTTAATTAACTTTCAATGACATTTTTAAATTTCAAAATAAAATTAAAAAATTATCACACACTCATTAATATATATATTTAAAATAACAAATATAATAATTAATGATATATGTAAAATTTTTGGTATAAAAAATTATAAATATTAAAATTTAAACTCTAAATTTATTTTTTTAATATAATTATATAAATCAAATAATTTTAAATTTAAATTTAAACATATTTTAATAATGATAATGAAGTTTAAAAATTTTATGCATTTATTAAGAATAATTTCAAAATAAATAATATTTACTTATTTATGCAAATTAATTTTAATTCTGTCAAATTAAAAATATAATTCAAGAACCCGCGTTGCAGGTAAGAGTCGCAATCATAAACAAACGAGTAAATATTGACTTCCAAATCTTTCCTCCCAAAGTCACACGATTTTCCAAGCTTAGCACTAATTCCTGCATTAAATAAAAATATGTCACTTTTCTGCTGGTTGCTTACCCAAAACTACCGTACACCTGTCCACATCCTAGTCCTGCCTTCACGCGGAAAAAAACCGTGTTAATAGACTTCTTCACACTTTCCCTATAAATACGCCTCCAAAATGGGAGAAACATAAAACTCTAAATTTGTTCTCTGTTTTTGTTTTTTCTCTTCAATGGCGGGTTCCTCAGGTTCAATGGAAGATATGAAGAAAGTGTTCAACAAATTCGACAAAAACGGCGACGGGAAAATCTCTCGCGACGAACTGAAATCGATCCTAAGTGCCTTAAGCTCCACACCTTCTTCCGAAGAAGTTGATCGGATAATGTCGGAGATGGACAAAGATGGAAATGGCTATGTAGATCTAGACGAGTTCATTGCTTTCCACGGAACAAACATCAATGGCGACGAAACCGAGTGTGGGAACAAAGAACTGAAAGATGCGTTCGACATGTACGATTTGGACAAGAATGGTTTGATTTCGGCAAACGAATTGCATGCCGTGTTGAAAAGGTTGGGAGAGAAGTGTTCGTTGAGTGATTGTCGAAGAATGATCAGTCAAGTTGATAAAGATGGCGACGGGAACGTTAATTTCGAAGAGTTTAAGAAGATGATGAACAATGCATGAAGAACAAGTTTCCAAAATACCAGGTAAGTGTTAGGGTTTTTCTTTTTAGGTAACTGAATTTGTTTAGTTTAGGAACGTTAATGAATAATAGTAGATTTAATCTGGTAGTGTTAATTGTGGATATTATTAGTACTTACTTTGCATTGTTTTCTTAATGGAAATGGTAATTAGTTCTTTTTTGTTTTTGTGATTTTTTTAATTTTTGGATTTATGTTTATTTTATATAAAAAATTATTATTTCATCACTGATATTTTTTAAATTACATAAGTAAGACGACACATACTTATATATATGAAAAAAATAAAAAATTAAAAAAGTGATATTTTTTAATTATATTTTTGAAATTAAAAAAATTATATTATAATATAAAAAATGAATTCTAAAAATCTATTATTTTTTATTTTTTAAAAACGTCTTGGAAACAACATAAAAGCTGTGAAATTATGATTGGCTGATTTCATGGAAAACATATGAAGCCTTTTTCGGTTGTGGAAACGTGAAAATTTAATGCTTTTTTCCTTTATAAGTTTGATTCATTTTTTAAAATTAAAAATTTTATTAATTAATTAATTTAAGACTGTAAATTAAATGGGAAAAAGTCGTCGGTGTAGGTGTTGGCCCACATAAATTAGGTTTGTTTTTTTTTTTTCCTTTTTTGGTGATTGGCGTGTAGTACTGGACACGGAAAAATTGATGGGGCAAACGGCAAATGCTGAGCTCAACACGGCATTGGTTAGTTGCTTTGCTTACTTGCTTTTACATGAAAATTTTTTTCATTTTTCTTTATGGTATTGGCTTGTTTTGAACTTTCTAGATACTTAATAAAATAATTTTGTAAAAGGGTTTTGAAATAATCTTAAAAGGAATATTTCTAATCTTTATGTTTTTTATTTTTTATTTTGTTGGAATTTGTATTTAATTTTACCAATTTTCGTTCCAATATTATGTGATGGGTACAAATTAAAAAAAATAAAATCATTTTATTTAATTAAAATGAGTAATAATAATAATTTGCATCTAATGTTCTCATGTAGTGGTAAAATTATGAATTTTGTTACAATTATAAAAGATTCAGATTTTAAAAATTTTCTTTAGAAGCCGTACAATATTTTCTATTAAAACTTTTTCTTTAAACAAAAGAAAAATAAAACTAAGAATAAAATTAAGTATGAATTATACAAATGGTGAATTGTTTAAATATAGATTGGAAGATAAAAATAATGATTTTGGTCAAATAGGAAATGTTTCAAGTTATTTTGTAATGATTGGTGGAAGGAAAAAAAAATTTTAATTGTCATTTTTAGTGAAGTCTAAAGATGACTTTTGCATACACTTACATGGTATTGGTTGGTCAAAACGGATTCACAAAATAAAAGATTTAGAATTGGCAGTTAATTGCTTTTTCTAGTTTTTATTCCCCTTCTTTTCCACATTTGAAAACGTGAAAAAGAAAAAGGAAAAACATAAGTGGATTTTTGTTTTTTTGTCCTTTCTTTTTCCCCGTAAAGAGGTAAACTTTTTTAATAAAAATTATGCAATAAAAATATTAACAAAATTTGAAAATGATTAAATTGATAAAATTTAATAAGAAAATAAATAATATATAAAAAATTAAAAATATTATTTATAATTTAAATTTGATTAATATTTATCTAATGATAAAAAATTTTATCAAAATTTTTTGTGAAATACTTAACTAAAAATATATTAAATTTTTTTTAGAAGTTTTTCAAAATTTATACACTTACTAGGTTTTTTACATCTTTGCTTTTGCATGATTAATTTCATAATTAGGTAGTATTAGAATTTATAAAATTTTTATAATTATATGATTTTATATTGTATCATCAATATTATATATATTTCTCTTTTTCAATATTATACCTAAATTTTAAATATAGATATAAGAATCCCAATAATAGAGATGGATTAAATTGTTCTTTATGTCCAAACAAGTTAAACATAAATGCTAGTTTTATTGTTTTTTTTTTATTTATTTGATAATGAAAAAAAATATTGTTTGTATCATGAATTAATTCTATTTAAAATTTATTTTTTGATAAATGATGTATTTTATTTATCTAAAAAAAGGATAATATCTTGTTACTATTAGAAATGATAAAAACTATATATTGACAAATACAACACAAAATTAAATATAAAAAATATTAGTAAAAAATCTTATGTACTCACATGCTACATTGTTAATCTAAGTAATAAAATACATTATAAATGTTTACAATTTATAATTGCACTAAAATCTATATTTTTTGAGCAACTTACTTTTGAAGAATTGAATACAAGAAAATTCACCTATACCAATCATATTGCATTTGAATTCATTTAAAAAAATAATATTAGAACTAAAATTCTTTAAAATTGGTTTATATTAATTATATTTAACTGATTTTGTTCTATTAAGATTTAATTTAAATATTATTTGTAAAACTTTTAATCGTCTTGTACGTAAAAACAAAAATATACATGCATAAAGAGAACAGCAGAGAGAATAGCAGGTTCTTTTTTATTTTTTGAATCTGGAAATAAAGCATTCATTACTCTTGTGCTAGCTTGTCTTTCTCAGTAAGTACAAATATATCAGTAGGATAGGCATCCACCCATTGAGTAGTACCACTAGCTTATGAAGCTAACTTTGACAAACGATGGGCAAACTATTCATTTCGCATCTAACGAAGCTACATTGCCATTCAGCATAGTTCCTCAATAGGAGTTTCATGTCATCAATAATATGCCCCACTGGAGATAGACTTCTTTCCTTCTGTAAAATTTGTTTGACAATCAATAGAGTATCCCTTTCGATCTCCACTTTTGGGAAACCCATCTCCACCCCCCATCTCACTGCCATTAGTACAGCCAAGGCTTCTATTGATGCAGGATCCCTACACGCAACAATAGGCTCACAAATTGCCCTCATTAGTTCCCTCATACTATTCCTAGCTATTGCTCCCATCCGTCCTTTCCCATTGACGCAGTCCAAAGCACCATCAAAATTGATCTTGATGGTATTCCTCTCTGGTGCTTGCCAACTACCCTGATTTTTCCTTTCCAGCTCAACATGTTGTTCTTGTGCACGCTGGTATTCCTTCAGGTAGGAACTTGCAAACCTTGTTGCATGACCCGTTCTATGCACATTATTCACTACTACGTTTCTGCTGCTCCGTACAGCCCAAGCAAGGATGAGAGTTCTTTCGATAGTTTTAAGAACCCATCTTTATGACCATCTTTTGCATCCATTCTTTGATATTGTGCCACTGTTACTCTTTCCTAACCACTTCCAGACTATCCTCCTTCCATACTATCATCACATGTGGACATTCAAGCACAAGATGCACCTCCGTTTCTTCCCTCAAGCCACACCTTGGACATGTTGCATCTTCTTTGAGCTTTCTTTTCTTCAACATTGCATACATAGGGAGAATTTCATGGCACAACCGCCAACTATATACACGTATCTTATTTGGAACAGTTGCCTTTCAAATACTGCACCATAGTAGTTGTTCCTCGTCATCCTCTTCAGATATTTCACCAGACCAATCCGCTTGCATTACATTATCCTTCGACACTAACAACTTCCATCCACTTTTGACATTGTTTTTACCATCATTATTATAATAGCACATGTACACATCTTAGCCGTTGAAGCAGCTTAGTGGTATTATCCTGTTTCACACCCTGGACGGACATATCAGGCGCACACGCTCAAGCATCCTAGGCCAAGGCATTAGGGTAATTGGTGGAGGTTTGCGCATTAGGCTTTGGAGAGGAGTTTAGATCGCCTGCACAGCATGCAGGCTTGCTTGTACAGTCAGGGCCAGGTCTGTAAGATGCTTGCACCGGACCTACGAGGGCCCAGGGGAGTAAAATCAATCCAAAATCTTCCAGAGGCAGATAGGATCGGTAGAAGCCTTTAACAGGATCTGGTTGACCTTGAAAATCAGAAAGAGCCTCATGTAATCTATGTGATAATGTGTAATACCTTATTTTTAGGAGATCTTGTAATCTCTTGATTTTAGGAGATAGCCATAAGTAGAGCTGAAAGCCTCAACTATAAATAGAGGGTCGCCCTATCTTCAATTATATATCATCAGATACTTTGCTTCAATAATATACAATGCATATTCTAGCAATTATCTTGCTTTCTCAAACTTGTGTATTCTGCCTTTCTAGTTGTTTTAGTGCTCGCACAATTGCATATTAGGCTGACTTAGGCTAAAAGGAGATGATTTCAAGCCTAAGGCCGCACGGATTTTGAGTCTTAGATCGAAGCCCGTAACAATTGATATCAGATAAGTTCTAACAAGGAGTTGGTATCAGAGTAGGCTCCGTTTAGGTTCTGCTAGTGTTTATGTGTAGGTTAGATCACAGTTGAGGAGATGGCATCCCAAAGCAATGTGGTTAGTTAATAACCAGAGGCCCATGAGCAAGGCTACGAAAAAGGTAAGAAAGCCAATTTGAGAGACATCTAGTCTACCATGGACAGAAGGCTATCCAAGATGGAAGTGATCATAGGCGATGTAAAAGAGAAGCTTGATGATGTGAAGACTCACGTTGAATCGTTAGATTCCATGAAGAAGGGCTCAAAGGTGTGTTACAAGTTACTCTCAATGAATGCCTCGATATGATCACCTAGAGGAATGAAGTCTTGAAAGCCTAGAAAGAGACTATATGTGATGGGATGCAGGCCATACACAGAGAAATGAAGGAGCTCAAAGGGAGCTAATTGCTTGCAAGACTACCATTGGGAATGGCATGTTTGCTGGAGTGTCTAAGACCCATGTAGAAATTTTTAAGCCTAAAGAGTTCAAAGGGACAAGGGCGATCAAAGAAGTAGATAACTACTTATGAGAGATGGAACAGTACTTCTAGGCTACAAACATGCAAGTTGATGCTGCCAAGATAAGCACTGCTTTAATGTATCTTATTGATGTTACTTTATTGTGGTAGAGGCATAGGTGTGGTGATGTTTGATGTGAAGGCACCATGATTGAAACCTAAAAAAGGTTTTAAAAGAAGTTCATAGAGTAATTTTACCCAGAGTATGCCAACGATGAGGCATAAGAAAAGTTATGTCAACTTAGCCAGTAAGAAGACATGAAGGAGTACATTTAGAAGTTCCCTGAACTGATGTTTCAGATATTAGATCTGAATAAGATGAAGGGTCTATTTACCTTCATGGGTGGGTTGAAATCATGGGTGAAGCACGAGCTACAACGAAAGAAAGTTCATAACTTGGCTAAAGTCATTACTACTATTAAGTCCTTGGTGGAGTTCAAACCATAAAACAAGTTTGAGTTTTCTAAGCCTAAAGGGAAAAGCAAGAATAAGAAAGACCAAGAGAGACAGTCCAAAGGAAAAGATCATGACCAACGTTAAAGGATGTGGATTGAGATTGTTCGGACAAAGATGGCCAGAGGAAGCCACTAGTAGGGAAGTGAAAGAAAAAAAGAGATTGTGAATCGATCTCATGCTACCTATGCAGTGAGAGACACATAACGCGTAATTACCCAAAAATAGACAAGCTAGCTACCATAGACAAGGAGTTAAATGAGGAGCCATAGTTGGGAACAACAAAGCTTAGATCGATAATGCTTAATGCTATCCGAGAGAAGTCAAGCCATAAGTTAAAGGGGCAGTTGTTCGTGAATCTACTGGTTGTGGGCAAGAAAGTGAGCGTTTTAGTGGACATAAAAGCTTCACACTTGTTTATTTCAGGTGAAAGAGCCAAAAAACTAAGCTTGAAGAGGCAAAAGAGCCAGTACCATCAAGATGGTGAACACTAAAGAGGTTTTAACCATTAGAGTGGCTCGAGAGGTAAAGCTATAACTCAGAGATTGGAAAGGCAAGGACAACATTAAGGTAATACCTTTAGATGACTATGGGTTTGTGATTAGGTTAGATTTTTTTTATTCGGATCAATATTTTTTTTTGTGCCTTTTGCCAATTATTTATGCATCTTAGATGCACGGTGCCAATGTCTTGTACTATTGAGGCACGGAACAGGGCTTAAGTCTAAGGTGTTATTGACCATACAGTTTACCAAGGTGATGAACAGGGATGAAGACATTTTTTTGGCAGCCCTCAAGTATAATGGATCGAAAAAGGTAGGGTCTGACACCCTTTTAGAGGTGTTAAGGTTACTAGAGGCCTTTAGCGATGTGATGCCCATAAAGCTGCCAGATAGATTACCACCCAAGAGGAAGATAGACTATAAGATCGAGCTGGTGTCCGAAGCCAAGCCTCCAGCCAGAGGCTTTTACCATATGTCTCCCTCTGAGTTGGAAGAGTTAAGGAAGTCGGTTAGGGAGTTGATTGATATGGGGTATATCAGGCCATCCAAGGCCTTATATAGTGCACTGATATTGTTCTAATACAAGCATGATGGGTCATTGTGGTTGTGTATAGATTACTAGGCATTGAATAAGCTAATCGTGAAGAGCAAGTATCATATCTCATTCATTACAGACTTGTTCGATCAACTTAGAAGCACAATGTGGTTTTTTAAGTTAGATTTGAGGTCGGGTTACTACCAGGTCAGGATTACGAAGGGAGATGAGCTTAAAAAAGTATGTGTCACTCACTATGGTTCGAAGAGTTCTTGGTTATACCTTTCGGACTCACCAATGCTCTAGTCATGTTTTGCACTCTAATGAACAAAGTACTTTAGTCGTTATTTGATCATTTTGTTGTGGCTTATCTTGATGATATTGTGGTATATAGCTAGACATTGAATGACCATGTAAATCACTTGAAATAGGTGTTTAAGGTGTTATGGTTGAACAAATTGTATGTTAAGAAAGAGAAGTGCTCATTTACCTAGTAAGAGATCTCATTTTTAGGCCTTATAGTGGGAAATGGCAAGATACGTATGGATGAAGGCAAGATGCATGCTATCATAAAGTGGGAACTGCCAGCCAAGGTCATTGAGTTGAGGTCATTCCTTGAACTGATCAACTACTATAGGTGCTTCATCAAAGTTCACTCAGTCATAGCCACGTCATTGACTAATTTGCTTAAAAAAGGAAAAACATAGGAGTGAAGTGCAGAGTGCCAAAAAACCTTTGATCAGTTGAAGCATACCATGATCGATGAGCCAGTCTTGACCTTGCCAGACCATACCAAGCCGTATGAAGTGTATACAGATGGATTAGATAATGTAATAGGATGCGTGTTGATGCAGAAGGGTTATTCGATTATGTTTGAAAGTCGAAAGCTCAATGAGATTGAACGCAAGTACATGGTCTAAGAGAAGAAGATGATAGCAGTGGTGCATTACTTGCGCACATAACACCATTACCTATTAGGGTTAAAGTTTATGGTTAAGATGGACAATGTGATGACCAGCTACTTTTAGACGTAAAAGAAACTATCCTTCAAGCGAGCGAGATGGTAGGATTTTTTTATGAAATTTTATTAAAAGTTAGAGTACAAGCTGTGACAAGCAAACCTAGTAGTTAATGCATTGAGCAAGAAGGTAAGCGTAGTTCTCATTAGTCAACCATAGGGTTTTTTGGTGCCGTACATTAGGGAAGGGCTCGTACATGATCCTACAACACAGCTCTCATCGAGCATGTTAAGTAAGGTAAGACTAGACAGGTTTGGGTGTAGGATGATTTGTTGCTTACCAAAGGTAATAGGTTGTTTGTGTTGTAACATGAGAAGCTTCACAAATAAGTTATGCTTGATTGTTATGATTTGAGGTGGGCTGGACATTCAAGGGTGAGCTACACCTTGGCTTTGCTAGAGGATCAGTATTATTGGTCGTACATAAGAAAAGATGTGAAGGTCTATGTGAAGACTTGTCTTATGTGTCAACAAGATAAAGTGGAGTTTAAGTAACCAGGTAGTCTCTTAGAGTCATTGCTAGTGACAAAACGACCATGAGAGAGCGTTACTCTGGACTTTATCGTCAAGCTTCCCAAGGCAGAGGGGTTTGGAAGCATCATGGTAATGGTGGACAGATTTTTCAAGTATGGGGTTTTTGTTCCAGCAACCAAAAAATGCCTAGCCGAGGATGCAACCAATTTATTCCTGAAAAACATGGTGAAGTACTGAAGAGTACCAAAAATCATTGTTAATGATCAAGACGGGCATTTGAAGAGCAGGTTTTAGACTGAGTTGGTCAAGCTATTAGGGTCAAACTTGAACTTTTTCACTAGTATACATCCGTAAATCGACGAGCAGATTGAGCGAGTGAATAAACTATTTGAGGTCTACCTCAGGTACTATATGAATGTCACACAAAGAGATTAGCCAAAGCTGTTAGATGTCGCTCAATTTTTATATAACTTGTAGAGGAATGAAGCAATAAACTAGAGTCAATTTGAGATTATGACGGGTCAGCAACTGTTAACACTCGGTTCAATTGCTGTAGGTTATATAGGGCCTAATCTAATAATGTACAAGTTTGAGAAAGCTTGGCAGGAGTAAGCTAACTTGGTAAGAGTTTGTCTCTACAAAGCTATGAAGAGGTTGATGAAGTGGGTAAACCAAAAAAAGAAGGGACGTACAGTTTTAAATAAGAAACTTGGTGTTGGTGAAGCTACATCCCATTGTGTATCATATGAGGCTACACAAAGGCCTAATTTGGAGGTATGAAAGACATTTTAGAGTTTTGAAGAGGGTAAACAAGGTTGCCTACAATTGGATATACCACCCAAGCTGAAGGTATACCTAATATTCCATCTTAGTATGCTCGAATCGTTCCATGAGGATGGGGGAGATCCAAGATGAGCAGAGTCAAAGTGTGCGCCATTAGGGAGATAAAACCTCATATGAAATAGAGGTCCACAGTATTATTGTTGATCAAAAAGTAAGGCAGAAGAACTATCAACCAAGATAGAAGTAGTTGATGTGCTAGAAGGGACTTCCAGACAATGAGGCTAGCTAGGAGCCAACGAAAGACTTATGGTAGTTTCAGGATCAGATCAGGCAATTCTATATAGAATACGCGATGAGGGTTTGCACAATCAGATGGGGAAAAATGTCACACCCTGGACAGGTGCACCAAATACGTAGGCCTCAGCATTCGTGGCCAAGGCTTGAGCACCAGGGACACTAACAAGGGTTTATGCATTAGGCCTTGGAGAGGAGTCTAGACCTTTCACACAACATACAAGCCTACCTGCACAGCTAGGGCTAGGCTCATAAGATACCTGCACCACAACTAGAAGGAGCCAAGGGAGTAAGACCGATCTAGAATCTCTAAATGTAGACAAAATCAACAAAAGCCTTCGGCAGGATCTAGTTGACCTTGAAAATTAATAAAAGTCTCATGTAATTTGTGTAATAATAAGTAATCCTGATTTTTAGGAGATCTTGTAATCATTTGATTTTAGAAGATAGCCATAAGTAGAGCTAAAGGTTTCAACTATAAATAAAAAATCATCATACCATCAATTGTACATTATTAAACACTTTGCTTCAATTGCATATTCTAGCAATTCTTTTGCTCTCTCAAACTTACGTATTCTACCTTTTTAGTTATTCTAGTGCTCACATGCGTGCATATTAGGTTGACTTAGGCTAAAAGGAGATGATTCCAAGCTTGAGGCTGCATAAATTCTAAGTCTTAGGTCGAAGCTTGTGACATCTGATCTTAGCTATAGTATCTTTTGAAAACAAATTCTCCATCCTTTCCATATCATACTGTTTGGTTGTTTCATAAATCAGGACTTTTACTAGTAAATCCCTAAGTTCAACACTAGCTTTTAGAGTTGGGATAAAACCAGTTGTCCTTAATAACCATGGATCCTTCCACACGTGTATTCTCTCCCCATTTTTTACTCCCTATTTAACTCCTGTTCTCAATAGCTCCCTTTCCATACAAATGCTTTTTTATATGAATGATGATGACTTTTCTTCTTTAGCTTCAAAGAAAGATGTTGACAAAAAATATTTTTGTTTTAGAACCATATATGCCAGAAATGATGTATTGTAAAGAAGACGCCATCTTTGTTTTGCTAATAATGCTCTATTAAAAGCTTCCATATCTTTAAAGCCTAAATTGCCCTCTCTCTTTGCACAATTTATCTTATAAGAGCCAATGCAACCTTCTACTATCCTTTTCATGGCTGCACTAGCAATTTTCCATAATCATATTTAACTCATGGCACAACCTTTTTGGGAACATAAAACATGACATAGCATACGTAGACACTAATTGTAACACAACTTTAATAAAAATCTCATTTTCTTTATTTTTCAATTTGAGGTTATTCTAAAGCAAGCCCATCTCCTCTTCCATTTTCCATTTCATAAAAGCCTACTTCCAATCACACCGACTAAATAAACTAAAACTAAAACTAAAACATATAACTAAACTAAGAACTAAGAACTCAACTATTCCTTAAAGGCTTCCCTAATCAGCAACCCTAAGGAAATCTCTCCCTTATAGCCTTAGCAAGACTCATTTTTTCCTATAAATTTGATGGTGTCTTTCAATAACAGGTTTTTAAGTTTTAATATAATTGCATTTTAAAATTTATTCAAAAAAAAAAATTCACTACCCTTTACATAAAAATTAATCTTGTGAACCATATTAATGAATTTATAATTCTAAGGCTAAAAAAAATACATGTTACTAAATAATTACTTAAAAACTTAGATAAATATTTTTTATTTTTAATTAAAAAAGTATGAGACTCAACTTTTTAAAATCTTGTAAAAAATTTTAAAGCGAAAAAATAAATAGTACAAAGAACATTTATCATTATTTGTAAATAAAAAAAATCAAATAAAAATTATTGAATTTGATTATCCAATTAAAAAAATAAAAAAATAAATGTAAAATGATATAATTCTTCTTATAAATTTATGAATTATTAGATGACAAATTTAGAATATATAAAAAATTTTAATTAAAACTTTGTTACCACACATTACAACTTTTTTAATATTTTAATTTTGTATAAAAATTCAAGTGAACTTGTTCCACAAAATAAAATTTTAAAAATTTTAAGAGACAAATAAATTACTTATACTTTTGAAAATAATACCTTTTATTTAATGAATTTATCAACAAATATATTCTTTAATGATCATAAAATTATATAATATATAATAAATTTTAATAATTAATTGTGATAATTGGTTTTTTTGGGCTTTCTTAACTTTTTTTTTCTTTAATTTAAAAGTAATATTTATCTATTAATTGTGTTTTCTTGGCTTTCTTTACCTTTTCATTTTTTATTTAAAAATAATATTTATTAATTAATTGTGTATCTTTTGCTTTCTTTACCTTTTCATTTTTTTTATTTTAAAAATAATATTTATTAATTAATTATGTATCTTTAGCTTTCTTTATCTTTTTTATTTCATTAGTTTTAAAAATAATATTTATCTATTAATTATGATAATTGATTGTTTCTTATGAGTTTCATTATCTTTTGATTTTTAACGATATTGAAGATAATCACTTATTTAAAATTAGATTAATTATAATCATTGATTGTGTTTTTTTAGTTCTATTTGCTTTTTGATTTTTTTTTCGATTTTAACAAAAATAATATATATTTATTAATTATGATAATTAATTGTGTTTTTTTTTTTTTTTATCTTTTGATTTTCACAATTTTAAAGAGATATTTTAAATTGATTATGTAATACTTTCTTTGCCTTTTGGCTTTATCTTTTCCTTTTTTTTTTCAATAATGTTTATCTCTTACTTGTGGTAATTTATTGTTCATTTTTTTTTACCTTTTTTTCCTTCAACTTTAAAAGTTATATTTATTTATTAATTGTAATAATTGGTTTTGTCTTTTGGGCATTTTTTGTCTTTTAATTTTTAAAATTTTAAATATGGTATTCACTTATTTAAAATTGGATTAACTATGAACAATAAATGTGTTTTATGGATTTTATTTGTCTTTTGATTTTTTTTAGTTTTAATAAAAATAATTTCTATTTATTAATTGTGATAATTTATTATATTTTTTGTTTTTTTATCTTTTGATTTTTCATCATTTAAAGAGGTATACATTATATTAATTGTATATATATATATATATATATATATGTATATTTGTCTTTTGGCTTTCAACATGCTTAAAAATATAGTCATGTATGTATGTATGTATATATGTATGTGTATGTATCAATCTCATGAAAAAGAAAATGTCAGCCAATGTGAAAAAGTTACTTAAAATACTTTTCACTTATTGTTTTATTTTACTCTAAATAAAACTGTTATATTTAAATGATGAAATTTGTAATTTTGGCATTAAATCTCTAGTGTTCATATGACCTCAAATTTATTTAATAGAAAAATTTTCAACTTTTCTTTTTAGCTATACGTGTGCCTATGAAAATTTATATGAAAATTTGTAATTCAATCTTGAATTTTAAGCTATCAATGTGGAAAAAAATGTTAAAAACAATTATCTTTTTGCTAATTAATAAAAACATAAATTGCCTAGGAATATAAGACCTTGCACTTGATCTTAAAGCCACTAATCAATGCCATGGTTAAAAAGAATTATTGTCATTGACAAATTCAAGACATTTCTTTCATAAAAATTAAATTAAGAAAAAATTATAAAAAAATCAATAAATTTAATCTTGGTTTTAATTGTGGGTTTAATGAATTGGCATTAAATCCAAAAAATTTATCTAAAATCACATATATTGATAATATTAATATTTTACGTGTCCCTTCTTTATATTATTAAAGTAGGAATTCCAATGAAAGTTATATTATTATAAATTATTGCTTTAATTTAGGTTTTCAACTATGAGTGCGGATGAAAAAAATAAAAGAAGTATTTAAGGTGTTGTTTTGAGAAAAATTGATTTACAAATAAAATATGAAAATAAATAAATAAATTTAATTAATCATGAGATTTATGAAATTGAAATTAAACTCTTAGAATCTAATCGAGTTTATATATATATATATATATATCTAATTAATATAAACACTATCCACCTTTTATTTTACTATAAAAGTTTTTATTATATAAATAATCACTCTTAACCTGTATTTAATTAAACAATAGGGGCATAAGAAAATAAATAAAAATATTTATTAACCAAGATAAAATGTTATTTTATGAATAGTAAATTACAAAGTATATGAAAAAAATAAATAAAATTTATTATGGTTTTTATAGTATTTATCAATATTTTATTAAACTCTTAGCTTCCATTCAAATTCATAAAATATTTTGTTCAAATAATTTTTATGTGTATTTGATCTTTTTAAAAGCAAAACCTGTAAAAAAAATTATATTATTAAATCTTCCATTGAAGTTTATATTTTAAGCAATTATTGTACAAAAAAACGAATATATCCATTTTTATTAATAATGTTAAGATATTATTTTAATAAAAAAATTAAATTTAAAAATAGTAAAGTAAATAAATTTAGTTATAAGATTTATAAACTTTATATGTATATAATATTAACATTTTCACTTTCTCTTTGAAAATGTTTGTGTCATTTAAAAGGAAAATTTATAAAAAAAAGTTTTATTATTATAATTAAATTGTTACCGGTCAATGCTCGTGTTTAATAAAGAAGCATAGTGAAATGCAGTAAAAAAAAACTATAAACATTTTAACTAAATATTTAGGTATAATTTTCTTCTATCTAATAAAACTTATCTCTTTGATTTCGCTCAACTCAAGACCTATAAAATAAAAATGTTTAGATCTAATTGCCAATTAGCAAAAAAGAAAAAAAAGTTTTAATTTTTAGAATATCTTTGGAGACTTTAGTTGAGTATTTTATTACTTGAAAATTATTAATTTTATTAATTATTATTATTATTATTATTATTATTATTAAATGTAAACAAATTCTCAAGAAATAGATAAAAAAAGTGAAAGTGACATAAATTTTTAAATATTCATAATCTCAAATCACAAAAAGGCTAATTTTTAAAGATCTTTTGAAATTATAGCATGATAAATAATAAAATAAGTACAAAAAAATTTTATTTACCCATCACAAACAAAATAAATAAAATTTTATTAATCTTTTTTGTCGTTTCATTCATAAAAATGATTTGATTGTTGGTTGAGTTATTTGGAAGACAAAAGAAAAAGATCAATAAAATAGAAATTATAACTTTAAATTTAAAATTAAAGAGTTAAAAGGTTAAATATATTGAAAATAATTATCCATAAACTACATAAATTTATACTATGAATATAATTGCAAGTGTAACATTTCATTTTTAAATACTAAAAATTAAAAAAAAAAAAGTCTTCATTTTAAAATGCATTTATTTCGTAAAACTTATCAATTTTATAAGTATGTTGTACATGATATATTATAAAATTCTAAAAAATTATATGATTATTTTAGTCATATTATAATTAATTTAATTAGTTTTATCCTTGTAGACCTTTATATTTATTATTTTAATTAATTTAAGAAGTATAAAAATAAAGGAGAAAATAACTTGCCCGAAAGATGAATAATGCTTTTTATTGAGAAAAAAAACTATATTGATTTGAGTTTTTAAAGAATATTCACTGCTAACTTAGTATAAAAAAATAAATTATAATCATATATATAAGCCATTAAAAGTTAAAAGAAATTTTCTAAAGAAAACATTAATTTATTAACAATATAAATGAATATATAACAACATAAAATATCTATATTTTATAGTTTAATTATCACACGAAAATTATGGAAAGAAAAAAATGAAGAAATAAAAAATCAATAAATAAATTAGGAGAGAAAAAAAAAAAGGAGAAAAACAAGAGATAACAAAGGAATCAGAATCTTATTGAAACGTTGAAACTTGAGTATCACTTTCTATTGTCAATGAGCTCGTATATTACCAAAAATTTAAAATTATTGTAAAAAAAATTCAAACATAAAGAAAAAAATAGAAAAAAAAAGTAAATTTTATGTTAACTTGATTTTCTAAAAATAAAATACAAATAAAATATTAATTCATACTTTAAAAATAAAGTGAAAAATTATGATATAATTGATAAATTAAACATTTCAATCCTCATTGCAACAATTTATTTATCATTCAAAAAAAGAAATTCGAAAGTCATAAGAAAAAATGGGTCTAAGCGTGTCTTAGATGCCAAACAAATATATTTAAACAGCAACAACGTTGATCATAAATCATATAAAAAATAAAAAATTATAAAGATATAAACATAAAGACGATGCTTACAAATCTCATGATTAGTAACATGTTACATTGTAAAAATCTAAAAAATAAAATATATAAAAGATTGAAAGAATTTATATAATCTAAAACAAGAAAATCATAAATCATAAATAAATAATATAAAAATAATATTCATGCTTGTGGTTTAAATAAAAAATAATAAAAAAATTAAAGATAAAAAAATAACATGACAAAAATAGAGAATAAAACATATATACCTTTTCATCAATCAACATTATTTTTATACTAATATGTTGTTTAGTTTTAAAATTATAAACATCTCACAATTGATAAATACAAATTTTGATTATCCAATCATCTTTTTAAGAGATAATCATTAATCATGGTATATTTTAATTTGTTAATAACCAAGTTTAAACTGCCAAAAAAAAAAAAAACATGATAAAAAAGAAAATTATAAAAAATAAAAAAAATACACTAATTGACTAAGAAACAAACTTGAAATGCAAAAAAAAAAAAAAAAATCATAAATCATGGTTAAAAAAATTAAAAAGTAAAAAAAAAATAAAAACATAATAATAACCAAATCTCATGATTAATAATGGTTAATAACCAAGTTTAAACTACCCCCCCCCCAAAAAAAAAGGTTCATGGTGAAAAAGTAAAAAATTATATGAAAAATAAAAACTTTAAAAAAATATATCAATTGACTAATAAACAATATGTATCATAAAAGAAAATATAGATCATGATTAAAAAATTACTAATTTATAAAATTTTCAAAATGAAAATATAATAAAAAACAAAATCTCATAATTAGTAATATGACAAACAAGAATTGAGAGAAACAAGTGTAATGGAGACATAGAAGACACTAATATAACCTTTTATCCTTAAAAGAGATGGAAAGTCATAAGTCACAAGAAAATCAAAAGTAAAAAATATAAATGTTACAAAACCAAAGATTTGATCGATAAATTTTAATTGATAATGGTTTTAGATCAAGAAAATGAATACAAGAAAATCAAAAGTCAATAATCCAAGAATATGACTAACAAGAATTGAGAGAAAAAAATGTACAAGAAACATGAAAGAAACTCATATAACTCTCACCCATAAAAGAGATAGAAAACAATAAATCACAAGAACTCAAAAGTAAAAAATATAAATGTTACAAAATCAAAGGTTTGATTAATAAATTTTAATAAATAATGGTTTAAAATAAAATGAATACAAGAAAATCAAAAGTTATTAATCAAAGTAATATTCTTAACAATAATTAGAAGAAAAGTGTAATAAAAACATAAAAGACATTCATATAACTTTCATCCTTAAAAGAGTTAAAAGATCATGTCACAAAAAAAATCAAAGGTAAAAAATATAAATGTGACAAAACTAAAAGGTTGATCAATGCATTTTAAAAATGATAGTTTTAAAAAAATGGATATAAGAAAATCAAAAGTCAATAATCCAAATAAATATTAGATAATCAAAAGTTCATTATGTTTTATGTAATAAAATTAAGATGTATAAATTTATAATTTATGTAAAAAAAACTTGATATTTATTACAAAATATTTGAGTTATATATATATATATATATATGTATAATGGTTTAAAAAAAATGAATACAAGAAAATATAAAGTCAATAATCCAAATAAATATTAGACAATCAAATTTTTTTTGTGTTTTATGTAATAAAATTACGATGCATAAATTTATAACTTATGTAAAAAAAACTTGACATTTATTATAAAATATTTGAGTTTTTATATATAATGTTTTATGTAACAAGACCTTTCAAACTATTAATTCGAATTTTTGATTTTATTTTTTTAATCATTTTAAATAAGATTATTTAAACTTCACAAACTTCATCTAAGTTCGCTATACGATTGGAAAATATATGCCCTTAAATTAAATGTTCAAATATTATTTTTTGTTGAGTTTTAAACAAGGTTATTAATACTGTATTGGACAACATTTCGATTTTCTTTAAAAAAAAATAATATGTAAGTACTAATTAATTTGGTATATTATTTTGGATTTTTTGATTCAGTACAAATATATTTATAAATATACATAAACTTGTACATAATAATACTACTAATAATCTACAAAATAAATATTTAATATCTTAAAAAACCAAATAAATAAATTTAAAAGTATAAAAAATAATATCATTAATTTATCATGATATTTTTAAATACTTAATCTAATCATATATTATTTAAATGGGTATTTTTTTATATAAATATTAAGATAAAAATAAAGAGATGAAAAAATAACCTTAACTTTATAATTATTAAACTTTAGAGAGGGAACATAATTATTTTTTTAAAAGAGATTGAAATAACTATAAACTTTGATTTGAAAAAGTAAAGTATAATAGAAAATAAGTTAATAGCAAAAACTAAGAAACTCAACTTTTGAGAGTCATTTTGTTGTTAGTTTTATTTTTATTGGGTTAAAAATAATAATACAACAAAAACAAGTTAAAAATAATAAAATATGTGTCACATTCATGTATTGATTGAAATAAATTAATCTATTGAAACTAATCGAAATTAATGAAAATAATTGATATTATTCGGTACCAAATCTAGTATGAAAAATCACCTATAAATGTTTTGTATTTTGGTATAATTGGCTAGTATCAAAATAAAATTAACAATATTAGTTTTAAGAAGCCATGAAAAGATTTAAATTCAGATGAAGTTCTAACTATCTATCAAAGAAAACAAAACGAATAAATCTTGCATGATTCTCAAGAAATTTTTTGATTTCCTTTCGGAAGCATGTCGGGATATTGAAGAATATCAAAAACGACATTTAAGGAATCCATCATAGATTAATTTTGATTATAAAATTGTCAAACATTTAATCAATAAACCACACTAAATTTGATAATGATGGTATGTTTTAACCTTAAACAAGTTTCTAAAAGTACAAAAATTTAATTTATTGCAAGTTTTTAAGGCACGCTTAATTGTTAAAAACTTGAGATTTCATATAGAGTTTCATGTTCAAATCTTAGAAAGGACGGATACCCACTTTCTATAAAAGAAAAAGTTTAGAATCCATTGCCAGCAAACAAGTAACCAATTTTTTTTTTTAATTTGTATCGAATAAAAGGTTAACAGAGAATCTGCAATCTGAAGACAATTCTTCATTCAACCTTAATTAATCACAGGGAGCAGCAAAGCTTTATTGATTATTTTTGGCTTATTGAACTTTATGTTCTTTATTTATATACTTATATTGTTGAATAAAATTCCCATAATCAACACTTTCAAAATCAAAATTGGTGAATTTGAATACCATGTGGACAATATAGCTGACACAATCAGCAATAAAAATTTCTCTATTGCCTGACAAAGACAGATGCTGGCTTAATGTAAAAACCGCCAGAGTTTTCAATAGAATCATTAATCGCAATTTTAAGTTGGTTGCTACCTATTTCAGTCGAAAAATCTTAGTATTTACTGAACAACCATGAAATCATGTGATGAATGTTGATCAGCTTGGTTTGCTGGCCGCTTGCATGCAGCATCTTCTTTCTGATGTACCTTATCTTCTGCCTGGTTTATGTTATTTTCCTTCATGTTGGTAATTTCCTGCAACCGTGCTGCTTCCCTGATATAAGCTTTCACCTCATGGAACCTCTCTTCGAATAAGGAAACCTCAACTAGGAGTCTCCATGCACATGCCTCTGATTCATCATCATAATCCTCATGTCTCTTCAGCACTATACGCCCACTGATCTTCCAAACAGTAGGGTTTACTTTGAGTATCTAGCAGCTCCTGATTAACTTCACCAAGTGCTTGTTTCTCGGCAAAACACTGCTCGGAAAAGTCGTAGTAAAACTAGTTCCCAACATGATTCCATAAGGAGAAATGACATAGAATGTTAAAGCAATTCGCTGCTTAACAATACACTAATAGACAGAGAAAATCATTCTACACCTGAGGCAGGAGCAAGACTCTTTTTCCGCAATCAGAGATGAGGACATTGAAAGGGATGTTGTTATTTTGTGGGCAAATGCAAGTGCTGGCAATAACATCAGAAAGCTCCTGTACTTTCCACCCTCAAAAACAAGGCCTCTAACCGCATAATCGAAAAGCTGTGAAACAATATCTCCCTTCTCTTGCAATCCTTTCTCTGTGAATATTCTTTGGGTTGGTGCTTTCTCAATTGGGAAGGGCACTTCTAAATAATATGCCAACAAGTAATTCAGCAAAATTTGCAATTTTATTGGCACTAACTCATAGCATAAACGGTTAATCTGCTAAAGAGAAAAATCCTAGGTGATTCAAAATACAATAGATAACATAATATGAAAATTATAAAAAAAAAGACAAAAGTGACGCAATTTAAAATTTAATAAAAATTATTATGACTTCGATGAAAATAAAATAATATATCTCATATGATACAAATATACTAACTACTAAGTCAAGCTGAGCCAAGCAGTACCTGCAAGTGAGGTGATTGATAGTAGCAAAAGCGCCTAGGCTGTTGTAAGTTGTAACCAACTCTAAAGAAGGGATCTGCTGCTTCTTTAGCCAAGTGAATAGCTAGCAAGAAGCTGTCATGATCAATCCTCCGAGGCAAGTAGTCAAGAACATGGGGTATCAACAGAACATGCCCATATTCAATTAGGCTCACCTGATCATACAAATCCACAAACCAGTTAGCTAAATAAAACAGCCAAAACTAAAACAAACATTTTAGAAAACAAAGAAAAATTGAAAGAAATATCAATTGCGTACGTTGATTGCAATAACTTTAAGAGAGTAGTTGGGCTCAGCAGTGACAGGTGCAGGAGCCAAGATATGACTCTTGCAGTCATGGCTTTGTACAAAACTGAAAGAACTTCTTCTTGTCCAACTTTTGTGAAATTACACTTAGAATCATCAAAGGGCTTAGAATCATCAAAGGGCTGAAGGACTTGATCAATCCGAACTTAGTAGGTCGTTTCTTGAGGTGGCGTCCCTTATTGAGCGGCGCGATAAAACCATACTTCCCAGGAATGATCTTTGCCTTGCAATTCATTACAGCATAGCGAAATAAGCCTCGACTGATTCGATCCTCCCAGTGACCAAGCAACAGATCCAGGAATGATAATTAAGGTTGTTGTTCCTTGGATGAATTTGTCACCCCATATTCCCCTGAATCCTCTTTGTCTTTCTTGAATTCGTATAGAGACAGAGTCGATGCTACAACCATCAATAACATTGATAAGAAACCAATAATCTAATAGAAACATTAAAATGAATTCCACAATTATCACAAGGAATTTGAGATTTAGCAACAATATATTTTTTTCATAATTGCTTTCTATGTATACATTGGTAATTATTTGTTACGAACTAAATTTCGTCATAGAATATACGATTATTGTAAATACTTTTAGTCACAAAATTATCTTAGTCGCATAAAATCTTAAACTTTGTGCTCGAAGATTATGACTCAAAAGTTCATTGAACATCAAATTCAAAAACATTATGGTTCATGCAAGCAAGGCTTTTTTAGAGTTATAATTAAAAGAAATAACAAAAAAATTTAAAAACTTCTGTTTTCTTGTAAATAAAGGAAAGATAATGACAAAAAAAAAAAAAAAAACAACGAACCATAATAAAAAAAAAAAGAGCAAAAAAAAAAAAAGAAAAGAAAAATGGAGAAGTGTAATGATACATACCAGGTAAACAATAGTTTCCAAGGCAATTTCTACCGCATCCAACTTCTTGTTTTTCATAAGCATCGTCTTGGTAATTGGAAAGAACCGTAGCAATAGCTTTTCCTTGTTAAATATCAATATCAATGGATATATAAGATGTTAGAAGAAAAAGAAATTGAATAGGTGATTAATGTTGACAAAGCTGTTTTGGGGTTTTTGAGTAGGGATTTTCAATGCTTTCTTTTCGCGTTCGATGGTGTTTAAATATATCTGAGGTTGTTTTCTTTTTTATTTATGGTATGAGGATTGTGCCGGTAAAAAAAAGGCGGTGCCAATGCCCGTGCTTGTTATTGATAGCCTTTGTTTATATAGGAAGTTATTGAAAAGTTGTACTTTGGAGGAATATGACTTCCCTTTTTTTTAAAAAAATTTATTTTTTATAATATATTTATATATAAAAAATTGATAAATATTCAGAAAGATCATATTTTATTTTAAAATGATGCGGGAAAAATCATCTGGGCTTTTTTAAAAGTGAAAGTTGGGTTTGAAGTTTGAATTCCATTGGCTCAATAGTGAACGAGACTTTGAGTTATAAAGCCCACAAAATTTAGAACTTTTTTAGATTGTTAAGAGTTTAAAACGGAAATAGATTAGTACTATTAAGTTGACAGTTCATTGGTAAATTTTAGTACTTATGTTTTTTGAAATTATAAGCATAAGAGAAGTAATATTATAATATCAAATAATTAAACAAATAAATTAATCAATAAATTAAAATTTACTTAGATAAATTTAATATATATAAAATTAAACCAAACCCACCTACACTAAGATTTGAATTTAAAACCTCAAGATTTTAGGTCCTTATCTTTGCAATTAAGCCAAGGTTTTATTGACAAATCTAGTATTTATTTTCCCATACAAGTAACTTAAGGATAATACAATATGATCAACTGACTTCGTAATCCTTTCAACATTTTGAAAAAAATGTGAGGGAAAGAAGTAAAGAATATTGTATTAGTATACAGGTAGCAATGAAGAGAATTCACAAGCTCAAATCCATGTTTTGGGGGGATAGGGTCGTCAAGGCGCGAGGAGAAGCCAACGCGCCAATCTAGCTAGGAAGTGGCGAATCAAATATTTTTTAGAATGTTTTACTTACAATATAAATAAAAACAATGCATTTACTAATTTATTTATGAAAAAGATGCTTAAAAAAATTTAAAATGTCCAAAAAAAAATCTTCAAAATTTTTTTTAATTTTTCAATATTTAAAGGTGTCCATGAACATTTTATTTCAAAGCATGCATCTGCCTCAGTAGCTAGGGTTATATCGTCAAAGAGGAGAAAAACTGACGAAGGCTTAATTAGAACCTAATCTACCAAGGTTTCATTGTTCTTTTCTCTTGAGCTATATATGATGTCAGCCTCAGGAAGTGGAGAAAAGGGTGAAAGGGGATGGCTACAACGTTAACAATGGTAACTCTATCTTAATAAATGTTTTTTTAGGATAAAAAATATGTTTACCGATAAAAGATTAGGTACAACAGCAACCCATCATAGGATTTAAAGATCAGAAATACTAAATAAGAATAATCCCATATAAATTGAATAAAAAAACATTAAACCACCCGAATCAATGACCTAGATTTCTAACCCCAGCCAATTACCATTTTCACACAAGATGCATATGGAATATAGAACTCAAATTAAAAAAAAAAAAAAAAAAAACATTTCAGTAGAAACAAATACTAACATATGAACCTTGTAACAGCGACCATGAAGCATAGAAATTAACTGCTTTATATCCATACGTACATGATGTTCAATTACTTGTTATTGTATACTGATTTTAATGATTTTAAATATTTGTTGCCAAGCTTATTCCGAAGTATTTTTTACATTGAAGATATTGAAAGACAACTTTTTGCAAAAGGTTACGTCTAAACTAAAAGTGTCTATAAGTTGGATTGGGCTAGATCGGGTTGGTATCTCTAAGGTTAAGCCTTTATGTATATAAATCACGAAGTCCCTCCAGACAATTTTTCTGTTGGAAATTGAAGATTATTTTTTTTTGGGTTAAATTCAAAATTGACCCTTGAATTTTATACTTTTTGTTACATTGATAGCTAAAAAATTAAAATTATCATATGGTACTTGAACTTTAGGAAAAAGTTGATGTGTCTTAAATGACCAATTAAAATATATTGGTTGTTATTAAAATTTCACGTTATGTAATTGAATTTCCATGTTAGATATTAATTTCAAACAAAAAAATTTCTTTTAACATTTACTTTTTTTAACCGACATAAAACAACAGTTTCGAGAAGCTACTTTTTGTTGAAAAAAAATTTGTTAGTTTAAGAAAAAAAATGACTTGAGAAACAAAGACGGATTAGGTTGCGAAATTGAGTTTCTGTAATCATTCCAAAATTTGCTATTAGAGTGTGATATTTAGGGTTTGAAATAAGAGGTTTAGGGCAATTGATTTAGACAGTGTAATTAGATTAAGGGTTTTGTGTTTGAAAATTGGGATTACGCTAATTGATTTAGGGTTTAGATTAGTGATAGTGTGGGCTTAAGGTTTAAAAGTGGGATATTAGAATTGATTCATAAAGTGAAATATTGATTCAAAAATGGTGATTTTTGGCTTCAAATTTAAGAGAAAATAGATTTCAGGTTTATTCATATAACCTAAAATGTATTTAGGTTTGGTATGATATTGGTTTTTTATGGCTTTTGGTCGGTTGAATATTATATTTTAATACTATTTGTATTGGGTAGGGTTTTGTGATGTTGTGTTGTAGATAAAAAGAAAAGATTTTCAATGTTTAGAGGTTTTTTTTTTTTTTTTTTTTGTATTCTGAAATTGTAACAGAGGCATTGTCTTTCTTTTAGGGTTTAGGGTTTGAGATGAAATTTAGGGTATTTTGGGTTCCATGATTTTTATGAACTTTTCAAAAAATCCATAATATTTAGGTAGACTTTTGAAGCAAGCCAAAAAACCATGGTTTTCAATCTTGTTTAATTAATGTTTTGATGTGTAAGTGAATACTTAGTGCATGATAATACTTATGACAATTAAATGCTAAACATGAAATTAAACTATTACAAGTGATGAATGAAACTAAATTAAAAATGACAATACCAAGGCATTTTCACACACTTGAAAAACTTGGTAAATGACAACATTATTATTTTATCGAATACTTAGGAAAATCCTATAATGCTACTTTTAGTGTTGAAAATTTTCATTGAACACTTACTATTTTCACAATTTGCACAAAAAACTTCCAAAATGCATCTAAATTGACAAAATTTTCTCTTTTTTCTATTTTTACCTACACATGATAAATTGTGCATTTATCAATAATTTTGCTAAAAATTTTAAAGAACAAGCCAAAATATGAATTAAATTATACTAAAAATAAGTATGAAAAGACTAAAATTTTAGTGCAATCAACTATAAACTCATTTAGTTCATACACCTCGAAGCTTTCTTAGGATGCTATCTATCATTTGACCACTGACAATTTTTGGTGACCATTTCCTCTATTAAATCATAAGTACTATTGGAGGTCTTACTCATCAAGGCCCATCCTACTATAGAATCTATGATGGTCTTATTATTCGATATCAACCCGTTGTACAGGATTTAAATCTCTTGCCATTTCAGTAGTTAGTGGTGTGGACACTTCCTTAGGAGCTCCTTTCATGCAACAATTACTTCCAATTGCTTTTCATGATTTGATGCCTAACTCAATTTAGGATGCAATTATTAAGCTATCTCATTTTTTCAGAGATCTGTATTCTATTAAAATACATGTAGATCATATGGAAGTGTTGTATACATAACATTGTAGAAACAATGTACAAATTGGAAAGATTTTTTCTTTAGGTTTCTTTGATTCTATAGAGCATTTGCTGATTCATTTGACTAACGAGGCAAAAATTAGTGGACCTGTTCATTATCGATGGATAGATCCATTTGAAAGGTAATATATTTTAGTTGTTAGACATTAATGTTGATTAATTTAATTTTTTTTAATAACATTTATGCTATGCTATATTTCTGTCTTATTGGTTTGCTTTTAATGATTATTATTTTATTTACATATTTTATGTAGGCAATATCCCAATTAGAGAGTTTAAGAGAACAACTGTTGAACCTATTCATGGATTCTTTTTATCAAGATGTTATTGCTTTTTCAAGCTATCTAAGTCTAGTTGAAGCAATCTTAATTTTAGATTTTCCTTATGCTTTAATATTGCATTTTCATATGCTTTTATATTGATTAAAGTGCCACTTATATTCTGCTTTTATTTCTATAAGTTGTGTTCAAAAGATAAATTGTGTTTCACAATTAATTGAAAGGCACTAATTTTGTAATGTCTTTCTAAATCTATAATTAGTTACTTTAATTAGTAAGTGAATGATTCAGAAAATATATGCAAGACAATTTTTTGTCATTTTTTTAAATTTATTTTGTACTTTATGTTTCTTGGATTGCTTTCATTGAAATTGAATAGAGGTTAACTAGTAGCATTAATGATACCAACTTTTTTGTTTGAAAAGGAAGGCCCAGTCATAAACAATAGTTAAACCTTTTAAGATAGCAATTATCAAACCAAAACATATGTGAAATTTCCACCATCTAATGTTTTGCTTACAGCATTTGATATAGTTTCTTCCATCCCATAAGCAATTTTCCAACTCAAATCTATTTTATATTTTATTACTTTTATTTTATGGAAGTAAACTTGCAGCCTTAATGATAGTATTATTTTTGCTTGGAAAGGAATACCAGAGTCAACCTTTTGATATGACAATTATAAAACCAAAACATACTTGAATTTTTCATAGTTTGTTTTCTTCCATCTTATGAGCAATTTAACATTAACACTTTTTCTCAATTTTAACATTAGTCATTACTTTTCTTTAAATTGGAATTTGCAATTTAATAGTAAAATTATTGTTTTATGCATTTATATTGACCTTGTTTTGCATCTTACAGATTCATTGTTCCTTTTCAAAGTGAAGAAAAAGCTTTTTATAGTGATGGATTGGGATTTTGCATTTGTAATAATTTTTTTTCAAAAGTTTTACAATGAAAGTATTGTTGCATATTTTATTATCTGTTTTTTTTTCCCATTTTCTTGATATGTATCACAATTAACATTAGTTATCCTATTTTTGTTATATACCTTTCGAAAGGTTTGAATCTTTTCTATTTAAAATGTTCCCCTTTTTTTTATAACATAACTTTGTTTCCATTTTGTAATTCTCTTGATTATTCAAGGAAGTTAATTAGAAAAATATTATATTGCTTCATCCATTAAATTTATTATAAACATAAATTAAAATAATAAAATGAAGACAAGAAATCCGAAAATGAAATGAAGGCAAAATTCTAATTTTAGGAGGTGTGGAATTTATCAATTAATTAGACCTCATTTTTTTTTTCAGGTATCAAGTAGATTGAGTCAGGTTTAATGTGGAATGAGTCCGATCAACTTTGAAGATAGGGTCTTGGGTTGGGTTCTTTTAGATTAGGCTTTTTGTATGGAGTTTAGGCTGCCACTAAAATAAATGATGCTTTTGGTTCGAAGGTTGGCACACTAACCACGGTGGTGTCGTTGCTAACAATGGCAAAAAAGCAAAAGGATTAAAGAAAAAGAAAATTTTAAATAGCAAAAAATATTTTACAAAACATCAAATCAATTATAAATTAAGCTCCATTTAGATGTATAATGAGATTGATTGCAGTAAAATAGAAAATAGTAATAAAAATTATTGTAGCTGTGATTGAAAAAAACAATTACTGTAGCTGCGATTAAAAAAAAATTCAATGAAAAATTTATGCTGAATGAATTTCACTGAAGTTAACATTTAAATTCAATTGATAATGCAATGAATTCAATCATATCGTACCAGAGGTGCAGTGGAATTCAAATGAGCACTTAGTAAATAAACAAACCCTAAAACTAATCAACTTTAAAAACCTTAATACCACCAACAAATAACAATAATCATTCAATTAAGAAAATTATTTTTACCCAAAAACTTAGAACCAAAACACCCTAACAAAATGCATATGGCAAAGAAATTAAAATAACAAAATCATCCTTATAGAAAGGAAACAACAAAAAGACATTGATAGAGAAAGTGCTTTAGGGTTTTTCCTCTCATAGTGTCTTGGGTTTGGGGATTTCTAGAAGAAATTTGGAAAATCACAATGGTGGAAGAGACTAAAGAAATAGTAAAGGAAAGCTTAGTGGAAATTTAATGATTATTATAGGCGGTAACGACAACAAATCTAGGCTTTTAGATTTCAATTTTCTTAGATTTTTCATAAAAGAAAAAGAAAGTTCCTTTTTGCAAACTTGAAGCCGATAAGATTGTAAAAGGGGTTGAGAGGTGCTTCAGTATAAAATTTGAAACAATTTTGCTATCGATAAGTGGCAGTTGACGTTGACAGAAATGGTTAGCATGGTGGTCGATCACTAATTTTGGATTTAAGGTGATTGTTATCTTTTTTGGGATTTTTAGAGAAACAACATATGTAGCTAAAAAGAGGGAAGAATTAAAAATGATAACGGTTTGATTCAAATTAAATTTGGTTCGATTTTTTCGGATATTACATAATATTATGAAAATTTAAAATTCGATTCGAATTCAAACTAGATCAAATTGAATTTTATCAGATTGGTTCGATTTGGTTTACTGGTTTTTAATTTTTAATTTTTTAATTTTTATATATTATTTTAATATACAATTTTAATATATTTAAGTAGATTTTGATATAAAATTATTTTTTTTATTTTATAAAAATTTAAAATATATATAAAAACTAAGAAAAATATTTAATTTGATTCAATTCGATTTTTTTTTACTTGTCACCTCTTAATCCAAAAATTCGATCCCAACTTAATTTATACATTTAATAACTAAATTTAATTTAAATCGAATAAAAAAAATCGACTTGAATCGAATTGAATATTATGATTTTAAATCGATTTTTGAATTTCTTGATTTTTTTTCGTCACCCCTTAAAAAAGTAGAAAATAAAGTGAAAAAAAACTTAGGTTTTTATGTTATTCACCAAATGGAGCATTTTGGTAAAGGAAGAGACAAAAAAAAGAGAAAGAGGATAGACCCACATTTTGGTAACTCGACCCAATCCATTTGGATAAGGTCTAATAGCTTTTGTAGTCCATCATATTTGGATTTATTTAATCCAGTATTTAACGAGGTATAATGATTATGTTTGGAATTTATTTTAAACGTTACATTGGTTCAATATTTCATTTTTATATAATCTCAACATAATAAAAATAAATAATTGTAAATTTATTATATTTGCAGATAATTAAAAATTTATCAATTAATTTTTTATTAAAATAATCATAAATATATTAAACATTACAAAATTATGTATTATAATGTCAAACAATTAAAAAAGTTTAAAGTATATAAACACATTATTAATTAATCATAAATAATTTTAAATATATTACAAATAATAAAAATATTTTATGAAAAATAATTCCTGGCCGTAGCGAGGGATCTCATTCCAATTAAGATATAGAAACAACTGGGAACAAAAGTAGAAAATTGATTATACAAGTATAATTTTTTAAGCCAATACACGTATAATTTTAATTTTATTGATTTTAGCTAAAAATATAGATAATAAGCATGAAGAATCGTATTATCATGCACGTACACAGTACACAGGCGCATCAATTTCACATTTTGAACTTGCAGAAAACAAAATCCAATTTTCTGGTCCAATAGGTTAATACTAGCCTGAAAATTCTAGCCCAATAAATTCTAAAAACCATCGAACAAAAAGCCCACTTAACGTAGCCATAATGCAGTTGAACTGCTCAATATTCAATTCGAAGTTGTCCCACCTCGTTAAGAGTAGTGTTTTCATTTATTTTTGTTTGATTCATACCTTAATTATTTCATTAATCAATCAAACGGATTATCAATCGCCTAACAACTACTGATTACAAGAACAAGAATCGATAAATCTAAGGTTTTTTTGAAATTTTTTTGTTTAATAATTTCCATAATGATCATTAACCTTTAACAAATTAATAGATAATAATAGATAGATATGACAATTTTAGTATTATATTGTGTTTGATTTATGTCAAACACGAACGAAACATAAAAATAATTATATCATAACTTATTTCACCATAAACGGAAAATATTTTTCTTTAATTTTTATCAAATTACATATGATTTTTGTTGGCATTCATATTTTTTTTTAATATATTTTTATGTTGTATTTAAAATTATTAACTCTAATTATAGATGCACATCATTACAGCATTCAGTATAAGACAATAAATTCGGCTACATAATTTCCTAAGGAAGAGACCGCAAACTAAAGTTATGAAAAAATATAGTGATTGTTAACATTTGAATTTTAAATTTGTTAGATGTTACTTTTGAGTATATGAGTGAACCAGCGCTCAAATTCAACTACATAATTATTAATTAATACATCCTGTTTCTGGCATATATGAACAAAGAAGAAATTCTACTAAGGTGGCAGGTAATGACCCCCTCAAAATCTAACATGCACACTATATGTTTAATTATTAGCACTAGGAAAAAAAAAAACCCAAAAACAACAAAAGCTGAAATTAATCAAGTAATTAACTAATTAAAGTCCTCTGGAACCAGGGATATCAATCCATTGCAATTGAAGCTCAATTTCACCACACTCCACATTTCTGAGCCTCAAGAACATGTCTTGAACAACTCTGCCATTGCTCCAAATTATGCAACTCTCATCTGATAGACAGTTTTGCCTGCTTGGCTGAATTTTCCTGATTATAGTTCCACTGGGAAGACCTTCCAACGGCATCTTTACAGCTTCTATAAATGGACGAATATCAAATTCTGCATCCCCCATTTTATCATCAAAACTGAATCTATCTCTGTCATATACTTCCTGCGATTGCATTCCACAGAATAATTCATATCAGTCGAAGTTGGTTTTCAAAAGGTCTATGACCCTATGTTTCAATTACAAAATTTTGATCATCTTTCAGCAGGTTGGAGATTTAATTAAATTTTCAATTGAAATGAATAATAATACAAGATTTAATTCAGGTCTAATAATCAAATTCTGTAGAACACTTACAAGCTTAACTGGAAGATTAGGGTCCGCAACTGTAAGAGTTAAATCCTCATTCCACTCTGGATTGAGATTCTTCTTTATGACACGAGTCTTTAATTTCTGCACAGATTCAATATTTTAAAAGAAGTTAATGATTTGAAGAAAAGGAATTTAAGAAAGATGGACAGAAAACAGTTGAAACCAAAAACAGAAGCAAGAAATCTATTTAATGTTTTTGAAAAGGTTGGGGTTGACAGCTGACTAAACTGAAACTCTCAAAAAAAAAAAAAAAAAACCACCAAAACTGACCAAATCTATCAAAAACCGAAAGAACCCAGAACCTGAAATGCTCCAAAATAAAAAACCCTCAAACGAATGATACTCATAAAGCAAAAGTTTTACTCCTAAATTACCTGTCTTCCCATCCTGACAATAATATAAGGATCACTGCTTACAACATCTCTCACAGCAAGATTCACCCCTCTTTGCACATGAATTCTCAACAATCCCATCAAGTTCTCCATCTCTGATCACAATCCTTAATTCCCGGAAAAAGCTTTGGCTTTAACTCTCTTTTTTGTTATGGGTTTTGTAAACCCGTGAAGTGGGTGGGGGGAGGGGACCTGCCTGTGGCTGCCAATTTCTGATTGAAAGGCCAAACTCAAAGATTGGTATTTATGTCAGAACCAAAGCCAAAAGCTTGAAAAAAAAGAAGGCCGCGTCAGATTAAATTAATACTAAAAAATAAAATATATATTCTGGCAACACCTATTGAAAGGGCTGAGAAATCAATCTTTGGTTTAATTATATGACGCGTTAATTCTAGAAGGTTTTCAATCTTATACGTGGGATTAATTAAATACAAGGGAAAAAAGGGGCATTGTTTCACTATGGGATCGAATTAAAAAGACTAAAAATCGGGTAACTTGGTTAGGTCGGATCGTTTGGTAACATGAATCTATGATAAAATACGTATTAGGAGTTTATTTAGAACATCAATGTTAACCCGGTGGGATGGAAACGTGGCGCGTTCTTAACTGACTGTGAGCTTTTCGAGTTTTGGAAAGTGATAGCATAGCAAAAATATGGGAGGCTAATTTGAAATTTGATAGCCTGTTAAAAATATGATAGGCTTAGAGTAAAGGCGTAATTCGGATGGCTGATATGGATGGTTTTGATGAGATTAAAAATAATTCTAGGTATAAAATTAATTATTATAATAGTTAAATAAAAATTAGTGATATGATATATTTAGATTTAAAAATAATAATGATGATGAAATGAATTGTAGTAAGAAAAAAATATTATTAAAGGTATTTGATTAAAATTTTATATAATAAAAAATTTTAAATTATTTAAAATTTATAAAAATAATAAAAAATTAAAAAATTATTGAATTATTTTAATATTAAATTATAATTTTATTAATAAATTATTAAAATTAATAAAAATAACAATATATCAAATAAGAATTTTTATTCTATAAAATCAACAAAATAATTTTTTTTAATAAAAATCGAAAGAAAAAGAAAAGAAATAAAAAAAATAAATTATAAGGATATAAGTAGGTCATTGAACGAAAAATGCTTAGTGACCAACCAGCACAATTTGCATCGCATCTTAATGATGCTCAGACCATTTGACACACATTTAAATGGCCATCACAGCTTCACTAGAGATGCAATTGCATCTAAGGGTAGCCTAAGTCAACTCAAATGAAAATGAAAAGTATTTAGATTTAGTTTAATATTATTGTTGTAGTTAAAAAAATTTTGCATTAAAAAAAGTATGTTTATAAGTGTAATGAGAAATTTGTAGTTTAGGAGTTTTAAATATTAGCTATCACTATAAAAATATATTATTGTAAATTAAAATATCTAAAAAATATACATAAAATTATACAAATTTAGAAATATATATGAAGAAAATAAAGTAATTTTATCATAAAAATTACAATTGAATGTCAAAATGTCACGGATCTAAAGAAGAGTCATGAATCTTACATCGAATATAAAAAAAAAAAAAGAATGTCACTAGGCTATATAAGGGTTTACCCCATCTCTCCATTGTGAGGTGTCTTTTGTAGGATAAAACCGTGAGTTCAGGAGGTCAGAGTAGATAATACTTCATAAGGGTGTAAACCGTGGCAGAAAGACTAATTTGGGATGTCGGATGGGTGGATGTTCAAGTCCTAAAGCCGCACAAGTTTGAGCTTAAGTCTCGGCTTGTGACAAATGATATCAGAGCCCGCCCTAAATCGTTCGATCCATACCAAGTGCCTCGAGAAAGGTAGGCAGGGTGGTCAGCCTCCGTGTCGAAGGCGTCACGAGGTTGGGTGGAGAAAAATATCATAGACTTAAAGAGGAGTTATGAATCTCACATCGAATGTAAAAAAAAAAAAAAGGCCACTGAGTTATATAAGGGTTCACATCATCTCTCCCTTGTGAAACTCCTTTTGTAGGACAAAACCGTGAGGTCAAGGGACCAGAACGGATAATACCTCATAAGGGTGTGAATCGTGACAGAAAGACTAATTTGGTACATCGGATGAGTGGATGTCCGAATCCCAAAGCTACATGAGTCTGAACTTAAGTCTCGGCTCGTGACAAAAGTACTTTCTTATTAAATTTTTTTTAGGTTTAATTTTTTTATTTAAATTTACAAACTAATTTTTTAAATTGAAAAATTATATTTTTTGTTTAATATTAAATTGGGTCAAAAGTAGTTTTTCAATATAAAAATTACTTTCCATTTTAATGATAAGAGATCTTTCAAGAGTTAACTCAGTTTAGTTACATTTTTTATAAAAGAAAAAATTTATGAGAGGTAAAAAAAAAAACTCTTACTATTTAAAGTCAGTGAAGCTAATTGGAATTCAAAAAATTTGTCTAAACTCAAATACCATATAATTCATTTGTCTAGAAAAATTCAATAACTTGAATTTGTACAATAAAAAATCGAATTACTTAAAATTTATTTAATTTAATAATCCATACAAATGAATTTAAAATGACTTATCGGATAATTCAAATTTAATTTAATTTAATTTAATTAATTCAAGTATCAAATTTAAAATAATTCAAATAAAATATCATTCAAACCCAAATTATCAAAAAAATTTAAACCTGAAATGGTCTAAAAATTATTCAAATCAGAATATATCAAAATTATCTTTAACCTGATATAATCAGATATAAAGTGACTCAATCCAAATTAATGGACGACCAAATCTACTACCATCTGTTATAATATAACTAAAAATTATATTTATAAATTAAAGACGAATTATAATATAATTGATGATGGTATATAAAATAGATTTGTGGAGTAGATAGATACGAAGCCCAGGTAAAATTTCATTTATGTCATTTTTATGTTAAAAAATAATTAAGTGAAGCGTTTGTTTACACTAAAGTTTTATCGAAAGGCTGACTTTCTTTTATAAATTTTTGAGTAGGTCTCAAATTTTGACGAAGGCAACCTGGAGCCAGCTGTTATCAAGTTTTATTTGTTTGAAAATTTAAATTTTTAAAAAAAATTTTGAAAATTATGAAAAAAAAATCTTTTTACCACCAACTATGTGATAGTATAATAAAATGCTAGATTATTAATTTTAATAAAAAAGATCCTTAGCAGTCTTAAATAGAAAAAAAGATAGGCATTTACGCTTCACTAATTAGGTAGAGTAGCATAGCCCACTTGATGTTAAGTTTTCTTTCCATTGCCAAAAATGTCAATTAAGTTGAGGTCAAATGAAAATTAGTATAAATTTCCTTCATTTGATCTTAAGTTTATGCAAGTTATTTTTTTGACTAAAAACGTATTAGATTCAAAAATCAACTGATTCCAAATTTTAGCTTTGATAAAAACAATAAATTAATATTATAAAATTTTCCATATACATTTATACAAAAAATAATAATATTAAAAATATTCATCTTCCTCGAATTCTTTTTCTCTTCTTTTACAAATAACCAATATATATTTATATTAATAAAATTTTTAAATTTCACTTACGAACAAATTATAAAGGGTCATTTATTCATTCGAGTATATAAATATCGAAACAAGATATATAATCACAAAATGAATATTTTTCAATTATACAAATTTATTTATAAAATTTAGAAACTCAATTGGATAAGAGAGAACCACGATTTGAAGCAGTCGATTGCTTTACTTGGCAAACATCAAGTGTGTACTCACCAAGGTAATCATTTAATACGACTATCACTATCATGAGTCCACTCAAAGTGGACTAAGCTATTGGTTCGATACTGAATTAAACCTTATATAAACTTTAGGGATATGTTTAAGTTTTATTTGCGGGATTAGGTTTAAAATTTAAAATTTAATATTTGTAATTAATTCTTTTTTTCAGTTATGAGATATGACCGTTTATGTAAAAAAAAAAACAATTATTCTTTTTATAATTAATTTTACTGTCGATGTCATTGCGAGTAATCGGACTGCACTCGGTCTTAAAACTTGAAGTAGATAGCATTACTCGTAAGCAACGTGAATGTTATATCAATGCAACAAAGTATATGAACAGTATTGAAAACGACATCTCCACCTGAGGCAATTTCAACGCATTGGCAATATTTGTAATCTAGAGAAATGGTGGAAATTGAGTCCGACGCCCATCGATTTCCTTGCATTTTCGGCATTGGGATCCTTTTAATTGGCTTCAAAAGGGAGTTTTAAATGTGGACAACAGCGTTTTGGTTTGAAAAAGACAATGGGCAGACCCCAAATTCTAGAAATCTAGAATGCTGCTGCCTAAATTTATTGGTCAAGTTGCAGTATCTAGTTTCCTGGAAATCCCTCTCTAGTGTCCTGTTCATAAGTCCTTGGACCAAAAAACGGGATCAGCAATTATGTTGTTAGGGAATGGAGGTAAGAGTCAAATACAGGTATGTTTGCAAATAATTGAGCAAAAATTGACTGTAAACAAAGTTTAGGTCAAGATCATCTTATCATCATAATATAAAAATTGGTTGACACGAAGAGACATGTCATGTCATATATAATTAATTAATTCCCAAAATATGTTGAATGCTTAGTGAAGTAATTAAGGTGAAGTTAGCTAATAGTTGACATCATCTCCATTAATTTTTAATAAACTCATAATAAATTAATATGCCTTGCTTTTTCTTTTTTGTAATTGACTTTATTGATCTTAATTATCGAAATTGAGAATTTAATTTTTTATTAACACATCATAAATTATTGACAAATATATCTAATTAAAAAAATATAGTCCAAAACTTATTAGAGATAATAGCTCCAAAATCATATATACACTGCTCTACGAAACAAAAATAAAAGTATTTTTATTAGAAGCTACCTAGGGCCGCTGCTTTGACTAACTATACCTTGCCTTTCCCACTTGGAATTTTCTAGTAGGCTTTCTTTTAGTATTATATATGCAAACTTTTTTTTTTTCAATGAAACCATGAAAACCAAATTGGGAAGAATATTTCTTTGATGACTTAAAACCGAAACTAAAATAAAGAGGAACAAGAAATCAAAGCTAATTCCAATTTAATTAAGTTAAAATCAAAGCTAATTCCTATTTAATTAAGTTGATAAAATTGACAAATTGATTAAGATGAACGCCTATTTCGTTTAGTCATAAAAATGACATGATTATCTCCTTAAGACTACTTTATTTCTGTTCATCCATTTTGTCCTACACGTATGAAATTGAGTTTCACAAGCTTCGTATGATTTAGTTTATACATCAATCTTCCTTTTTTTTTTAAAAAAAAATCTTTTTAGGATATGTAGTTTTCAATTTCTTAACCATAAAGAATAAATAAATATTAATATTATAAATGATCCTTAAATTATAATAAAATATTTAATATAATATTTAAATTTTAAAAATTTTTTATGTGTTGCTTAAATTATAATTTATTAACTAATATGATAATTAAAAAATTATTTATCTATAATGTATTATCATTTGAAATAATTATATTAAAAATAAGTATCATTTTAATTAACAGATTCATATATAATTTAGATATTATATTAAAAAATTTTAAAATTTGAGTATCGCATTAAACTTTTATTATAATTTATGAGTCATGCATGACATTGACTCAATAATTAATAAAAAACAAAAATAATATCTTTTTTATTAGAAAAGAAAAATTCGAATCATACTTTTTTGGTAAATAATTATGCCCCACTAAACTCCACTAAATATTTGATTGCTTTATGAAGTTGCAATTCCAATAAAAAATAAATTGATGAAATTAGCAAGAAACGAAGGTATCATGGACATAAGAAATTTGGATTTAGGAATTGAAACACTAATAATTTGTCAATATTGTTCACAAAAGTTTTTATATTTCTTGTCACATGTGATATTTTATTTGTTTATATTTTATTCACTATCATTTTATATATATTATACACATTTTGTGTTTACAAATTGTTACATTATTTATTAATAAATTTAAAATTTTAGAATACTCAAGAATCAATTTTCTTAAATTTTAAATATTTAATTATATTAAAACAAATTAATGAAGTGGCGAGTCGTGATGTATTAAATATAAATCTTATTTTATTTAACCAAATATTTTAAAATTTTAATTGTCAGATTACTTATCAATTTGCAAGTCAAAATAATCTTTTAATTGTTAAAAAAAAATGACGCTTTCAAACAAAAATTAAAGAAAAAAGAAAAAAAAAAAAAGGATAAGTTTTGTAATTATTTATCCACACCAGAGATTCGGTGATCAAACGGTATTCGACAGGAAACCCACTGATTCATCAAGCTTTGAAACTCTCTCTAAACAAAAATTAAAATGATGCTTCTAGAAAAAGTGTGACCCTTTAATTGTTGACTCAAAAGATAATCTCCTTTTAAGCACAAGTAAATTTGTTTGTATTTACAATTTTTTTAATAAAATAATTTTGTTCACTTTAATTATAGCTTTTGGCTTTTACTAGTTTGCTCAAGATTTTTAACAAATCAACCCCATATATATCCATCAGAAAATAATCCTCAATTTTCTATATATAAAATACATTATTGGAGAGATCACTTTCTCATGAAGCATATCAAATCTAAAGATCTAAAGATGTGGATTAAAAGGGACATTATTGGAACATGTATCATATAACCAATTATCTACATAGATGTCATTTTTTTTTGAATGAGTTTGAAAAAAGTTTGATAGATTTAAGACGGCTAGCAAGTAGCAATGCAACAGCAATTACTCTGCAGTTTTTCTTTTGCCCAAATTGTTCTTTCAAAACCCCAAATCTTAATCCCAACAAGCCAAGAACCTAATGTTGGTTTTGCGTGAAAAGAAATTAATTCAAGTGACTTTAGATTTAGGATTTAATTCCTTTTTATTATTTTTATCTATTAATCAAGTTTTTTTTTTGTTTTTTTTTGCATGTTTAAAAAATATTTATTTATATACATACATAAACACATATATAAATATAAAAGCTTATTCATTTTTGTCGGTGAATAAAAATTTTAATTCTTGCCTCTATTGGGCTCATTTGAATTATATCCAAAAACATATAAATAAATAAATAAAAATTTGGACTTTTATCCCTCTATTATTAGAACCACAACTTTACGGTACTAACAATGAGTAGAGATGTAATTGAGTCGAGTCGAGTCAAATAGTGAGAAGCTCGAGCTCGAGCTCGACTTACAACTCGAGGCTCGATACTCAATTCGAGTTCGATCGAGTTTTATTTTTCAAACTCGAGTTCGATTTGTGATCGAATTCGAACTACTCGAGTTCGTTCGATTAGACTCGATTAATATGTAAAAATAAGTTCGATTCGTATCCTTGACAAAAGTTTGATTATTCATGCTTGAACTCGAACTCGAACTCGAATTCGAATTCGGACTCGAAATATTTTATTAATTAAAATAATAAAAATATATTTAAATATAAAAACTCGATTAAGCTCGCGAGCTACTCGAGTCGGATATAAGAATACTCGAATTCGACTCGATCGATAAGTCGAGCTACTCGAGCTCGAACTCGACTCGATAATAATCAAACCGAATTCGAGTTTTCTTCGAATCGAACTCGAATAGCTTACGAGTACTAATATATCATTTACACCTCTAACAATAAGTAACTTCCAAAAAAGAAAAAAAAATCCCTATTAATTTATTAATTTATGGGGTTTCTTCAATTCTGAAGTTGAATACAACATGCCATATAACTAACTAGCAAAATCAGCTGCATCATTCTCCCGACTTTTTGTGGCGAATCTTTTGTTTTCGTATGATTTGGATGGTATGGCTCTTTTTGTTATGAAAAGAGAAATGATAAAGTACAGATCTTCACGGATGAAAATTCAATTTAAGATTTCAGGTTTGAATTCTTAAATAGAAATATTAATGAAAAATTTATGAAATATGGTTATACTCAAATGTACAAACTAAAAAATTTTAATTGTTCCATTATCCCTAAAAATTGTTCAATATTATTCTTAAAAGCACAATGTGGCTCGACTTACTCATTTATTTATTATATGTTATTATTAAAATATTAGAATATAATTTTATGTTAATATTTAATTTTTGAAACGTATTTTGAAATTAAAATTAAATTATTTTTTAATAAATAATGATATAATTATTGAATAAATACATTTAAAGTCAATATTCATACATTTATGGATAAATCAATTAATTAACAAATGGAATATTAGAATCAAGCATATAACTTATCCTCATAACGTGTAGGACAAAACTAAATTTGATAGTTATGTAATTGTATAATATTTATTTTTATATAAAATACATGTAAAATATAAAAATTATCATGTCATAATTAAATATAAAATATATTTTTTAATATTTATCAAATTCATATATAATTTTTATTAAAATTTTAAATTATATCATATTTATTTTTTTATCATCTTTCGTTGTGAAATAAGAATCAGACAAAAGTTAAGGTATAATTTTATTAAATGGAGTCCTACCCGTCACTCTAAATCTTTCATTTCCTTATTTTATTCTAAAAAACATGGAAAAAGCACAACTTTTTTTATCAGTTTGAATCCTCCCACACGAACATATTGAAAATAAATAAATAATTAATTAAATTTAAATTAATTAGAAGCAATTAGATAATTAAAATGTTAAGATTATCAAAAAATTAATAGAAAAAAAAATGAGAACTTAAAAATAAGTTGATCTTAGTGTGGATAATGAAAAGTGGAGTTCCCTTTGAGAGTGGGAGGATTTTGTTTGTGGACTTGAACTTATGAGTATTTTGTGGTGTTGCAAGTTTGAATAAATATTCGAATAAATGGAAAATGGAGTACTATATTAATTAATTAATTCATTAATTAATTGTTTTCAACATATTTGAATAAATGTTAATGTGAAAGAATTGAAAACGTTTAAAAAAGCTTTTTTTTTTTCTTCACGTTCTTTGAAGAAAAGTGGATTAAGGCCCGTTATCATATTTAAAATTGTCAAATGAGAAAAGTTTTGAGACAAAACTGTTTGGATAAATTGTAATTTTATGAGAAACATAAAATTGTATTTTCCTAAATACTAAAATGAAAAGAAAAAAAAAAAGTGGCGTTTAAGGTCGAACAGTATTCATGTGCTTCAATTATCCCCTTGAGTTTGATTTTTCTTAGAGATTGGGCCTTCTTTGCTCAAATATCGCTATTATTGGGCTTGTAACGTCGGCCACCTATTTGCATTTTTTTAATCCAAGACTAGATTCAGGTTCACACGTGCTCCATTTTCTTCTATATGCCACATGTCAAGTGGCGGATCCTAGAACTTGTAACAGCACAACATACTCGCAAATCCGAGTCCACAAACAAAGTCTTCCCACTCTCAGGGCAAACTCTATTTTCCATTGTACACACCAAGATCTACTTTGTAAGTTCTCACTTTTTTTTCTATTAATTTTTGCTAATCTTAACATTCTAATTATCTAAGTGCTTCTAGTTAATTTATATTTAGTCATTCATTTTGATATTAATTAATTAATTGTTTTCAACATGTTTGAATAAATGTCAATCTGGAACGATTAAAACTGTTAAAAAAGCTGTTTTTTTCCATGTTCTTTGAAGAAAAATAGGGAAATGAAAGATTTAGAGTAATGGGTAGGACTCCGTTGATAAGATTATAACTTAGCTCACTCGTGTCTGATGCTTGTTTGATGCTTTAAATACTGTAAGATGCCAAGATTTATGTAAAAAATGCTAAAAATTGACATAGTTGTGTCTGATACTGAATTTTAAGTCAATATAACAATTAGCATAGAGGTAGACCAGGGATGACTGGTAGGCGTACAATGAGTATGAGTATAATTTGGTTTCTTCTATATGTTTAACTAAGTGATGGTAGAATGTTCAGGTATAGGAGGAAAATATTCTTTTGTTTTTTATTTCGGGGAAGGGGGATTCGACTCAATGGTGGATTCATGATTTTTTTCTGGGGGTATTCACTTATAAAAAGGCCAACGGATTTACCAATTATATGGATGGAAAGTTGTCCAAGGGAAAATTTTGAGGTGTCCAGGGAAAGTTTTCCTTCAAATTTTCTTGTTTTCCACTCTTTGGGGGTGTCAAAAGAAAATTTTGAGGTGTCCAGGGAAATTTTTCCTTCATATTTTCTTTTTTTCTACCCTTTGGGGGTATCGTGTCCATTTGGATTTGCCCCGATTTGATTAGAGATATACATCTTTTTTACTGAGCCTTAGGGTGTGATAAGACTCCATTTTTGAGAATGAAGAGGAAATAAAATGTCTTTTGTTCTATTCCTTTTAAGGAAACCTCAATAACAATAAACTCTAATCCAAGAGGATAGGTTACAAGATCAACTGATCAGAATTGGGTCTTGTACTTCATTTTTGTTTAATGAGTAGCCTCCATATATAGTGCATGCAAGCATTCACAGACACATGACTAGAGATTCTGGCAGGGTAATTTTGATTTATATTTGAAATTGAGATTGCATTAGTTCCTTGATTTGGCATTTTTAGGGATAGCTCTGGTTTATCCACATACTTGAAAAGGGAGAGGAAAAAAAAGATAGAAAAAAGCACATAAATAGAAGGTCAAGTAGCATTAGTGCCTTTAGAAGTGTTTTAATGCAACAATATAATATTCTCTGAGAACTTTAAGCATAAGAGTCTGTGATTCAATCCACTTTTCCTTTAGAAAGTGTTTGATACATATTCACCATTACTAAAACAATTCTTAATCTATTTTATATCCTCTAGTCAACTGTTTCACGTGTATTGCACCACAAAAAGAAACGGTCTTGTTATTAGCATTCTGTTCCGGCATCTCATAATATCTAAATGGGATACTTATACATAGGGGGGAGGCAAATATGAATGTAGTTCTGCCATTGGGAGCTGTCAATCTGTCACAAGTTTTTATTTCTTGTGCCTTATTTTGAGAGGTATTAGTGCAAAAAAAGCCTGCTTTACTTGTGGCGATAATTCTTACTTGCAGTTATTTTTGTGCCTTATTTTGAGAGTTATTAGTGCAAAAAAGCCTGCTTTACTTGTGATGATAATTCTTACTTTCAGTTAAGGTTTAGGACACTCCCTATGATAAATTCTACTTCTAAGCTTTGTATTTTTGTCACAGTCTTTCAGGGCAATTCTTTGGAATGGAGATTGCTACTACAAGGTAGGCTTTCCTGATTATTATATTAGTGGTGACGGTAAATGTTTTATTTGAAAGTAATGTCTTTGATTTCTAACCTTCCAAGGCTTTTTCCCTTTTCCTTTTAATGAGGAGAGTTATGAAATAATCTGTAGAACTAAGCAACATTATCACTACTTTCCATTTTCCTTTATTCCTCTACACCTTATTTTTACAATTGCTCACTTCTCCTTATCATGCTTGTCTTTTTTTTGTGATTTTGTCAGGTGTTTTCTTGACAAGCAAGTGTCATGGTTTTCATTGAACCTCAGAGCATTAGACAGGGAAAATTCCTACAGACTTCCATATAATTTGACTGCCTGGAAATTAAGGACGAGTTATCAAAGGTTGGCTTATTTGAATTTAGATTCTCATAGAAAGCAACATATGAGCCATATTGTCTGGAATACACATTCCATGCCTGTTGGTTTGGAGGAATCCTCATCTCTTCAGTCTGAAGATCCTTTTAGTGAATATGAGCATGCTTCTGAAGATTCACCAGAGCAGCATCTTGCTAAACCACTAAGCAGTGATGAGGTAAACTTTCATGAACTAAGTCATGTTTTATAAAAATTTGAAAATGCACTATTTTTGTCTGTTCTGAATTAACAATGAACCCATTTCAAAACATGCTTTCTGGATAGTTGAGTAATTGAGCAAAAAGGGAGGGAGAAATAAAATGGACTGTGATGGACAAATAGAAGGTGCTGTTGTTGTTCATTTGGAGGCATTATGGCTTGTGGTGGAAATCTCTCCATAAATTTGGTGTGAATAGCGAAATGGTTTCAAAAAAATTCTGAAAATGGGCCTATGTATGACAAAAATAGGAAAGCCTTAAATTTGCATATTGAGGAGTTGAACTCACACCAATTGAAATTTGCATATAGCAAATATCCCATTTTCACAAAGTATATAAGGGGGAATGCTGTCAACTGTCCCTATTAATGTCTACAAGAGGTGAGGAAAATCTGGCTTTCATGTTCTGTGTAGTTTTAATCTAACTTTTTTTAAGTTCCTATGGTGATGTTTTAGTTTAATCAGATATTTATGAAATCTTTTGAGGTATTCAATGTGGGTATCCAAAAGTAGAGTATCTAAGATATCACAAATCACTCGTTCTGTTTTAAAGATTTCTAATAATTATTAGGCATTGTCTTTAGTTGCAAGATTTTTCATCTTTAAAGTTTAAACTAGGTTAATTAATAAAACTCGAAGGTTGTTTATCTTTCTTAAATAGAATAACAATTTAAATGGGGAATTTTGAGGGTTAGCATGAGTTGTATCAATGTTTTGGCTTTTCTGAAATTTCTTATTTAAAATTACATGATTGGCTTTTGTTAATCATGCATGATTGAAGATAAGATTGATTTAGACCCATGACCAGCAACTATTCTCGTAGCTGGGATGTGCAGCTTTAGCTCATAATTATAGCATGAAACTTATGAGCAATTCCCACCAGTTTAATGATTACGGAGTCTTGTTAGTTCAGTTTGCTTGATGCTTTTGCTATAAGTTTGCTTTTGCAAAAAATTAAATGTAAAACAAAAAAAAAAACAGAAGTAAAAAATGAATAGAAAACAAAAGGCAAAGCAAAAAGCAAATTTTAAAAGCATCAAGCAAATGGTGCTTTGGTGTTATCATAAATTATTTGGATGTAATCCTATTTATTTTTCAATTAAAGGTTTAAAGCTAATGTATATGCCATTCTACAACAGTTGAAATCTCTACTGGTTGACTCTGAGAGGACAAAGCTCACCAAAAAACTAAGTGAAGCTAACCAGCAAAACCGTTTCCTCAAACGACAGGTTTGTATGTGTTTATATTGAACCTTGTTTTTCCTTTTCTAAACATTACAAAGCTCTTAGCTTAGATGCTTTAAATGGTCTACTTGTTAGGATTAATGCTCTAATCCTACTCTTAGAAAATGATAATAAAACAAATACGAAGAAAAATTGTGCACAAAAAACATGAGAGATTTATAGTGATTCACTCTCAACATGAGAGCTACATCCACTTGTTGCTGCTGCTGCAGATTTTCTACTATGATGAAAGATGATTACGAATGACTAGTAACCCTTCATCTATATACTTATAATTAGGGCACCAAATTACATGTTCTCAAATTCTAAAATACCCTTGTTCTCTAATTCTAAATTACCCTTACTAATAATATTACATATAATATTATTTGTTCTCTCTGCCCTTATGCAGAGTTAATATGCAGATCGACCTTATTTGTTTCTTACTGGAAGATTTTTTTTCTTTCTCTTTTAATTTTCAAAACTTTTATGTTACTGGCTTGAAGAGAGTTGTGTTCATTTAAATGTAAATAGGAAGCATTGAGTCCAGCAATAATGGTCTGAAAAAAGTTTGGGAAAGACAAAGTAATGCGTAAAGCACTTCATATATAGAGTTTGTCATATTCTAAAATGCTGTTTTTTTCTTTCCAAACGAGGAGAATATGCCAAGAAATTTCATAATTTACATGATATCGCTTTTACAATGACAATGTTTAACAGTGTAAAACTACTTGCATTAGCAAACAAAGCCAAAATGAAATCTCTTTACCTCACATGGTGACTTGTCTATGTTGTCTACAGTTACATATCAAGGAGGATGCACTTGTTAACTTCAAAAGTGAACTTGCAGTCATGGAACTGGAAATTCAGGTTACTATTCACTTCATTTACTGTTGTTTTGTCATGCACACACACATAAATTATATAAATATAATCCATATATATATATTGCAATATGAAATCTTTTCCTTTTTTCTCATATTGTGGATTGATTAAAGCAAACCCACTGAAAGAATTGAGACTTTTCATCATGCCTTGTGTGAGAAACTAGTGATCAATCAGAGTATCCTTAAAGAACAACTTTTTTGGTCCCAAGCTTGATAACTTTTCTTGTCGATATATGCTTTTAGTCCTAGAAATTTGTGGTGAGTCTTTCTTGACTGTAGAAGAGCCATTTTTCCCACTGCTGGTGAGGCTGAATTTTTTTTTTTTTTTTTGGATACTTTCCATCTAACCCAAGCATGCCAGACTTTGAAAATTGGTCCTTTTACAAAAGTCTTCAGGCAAAACCTTTACCTTTGATGGAGTACTGATGCTTTAGATTGAGCTGTATTTTTGTATAACCACCCCTTCGGTAATATTGAGAACAAATTGCCCTGGGCTCTGCCATAGTTCCATCAAATTTTTGGTGTTTATGTATGCAATATTGTTCATTCATTATGTCTGTGATTGTTCTGTTAGATGTGTGAAACAATTTAATAAGTGAATTGTTCCAACTGATGAAGTCATCTAAGTATATTTCTTGGCCAAAACCCTTTGAAGTTAAAGCTTCTGTAAATATATTTGCACATTGTTTTTCATTTACAGGCGTTAGTCTCACTGGCAGAAGAAATATCTAAAGCTGGCATTCCTGAAGGTTCTAGAAAAATTAATGGGAGATACATTCAGTCTCATCTTTATACACGCTTAGAAGGTAATGGTTCTCTACTTATTTTTCACCAACAAAATTCTTCAGTCTTATCGGACTTTTGATGTTTTGATAAATGCCTAAATGTTCAGGGCACAAGGTAATTTTCAATTTAAGTTTTATTCCCCAGCTAAAAAAGAAACGAATTGACAAATTTGGCAATGATGCACTGTTGAGGTTCAGGTTTCACTGCATTCGTTGGCAAACTTAATCTATCATTACTGAATTACAGAATTGGCTTTTTGTGCATGTATCTAGTAACTGGTAAACTTTTTAAGTTTGTGAGACACTGAATTATTCATATTTTCTGAAGAATTCTAGTTTTATTATTTTTTGGTGAATAGCTGTACACAAGAAATTGAAGGAACAAATAAATGATGTAGATACTGCACAGTCCAGGGAGTTTCCTTTGTTTTGGTGTGGCATGGCAGAGGTAAGTTCAAAAGAAAGTTCCTTCATATATCTAAGGTTTTTCTTTACAAATAATAAAGTTGAAATGTGGTCCTTTTTGGTGTTTCTCTATCACAGTCGTGCTTGGATATTATTGCAAAACCAGCAAGCTATTAGAAAAGAATAAGATATCAAAAGATTTAGAGAAACAAGCAAGGAAATTAATCCTGAGCCAGGATTTAGCTGTATAAAAGAGCCAGGAACTAATGGAGGGAATAAGAGAGATCAAGACACAGCAAAGGGGTTGGTATCCGGGTTCTGATACTGGGGAATAAAAGGGAAAGCTCTTTCTTGCATATTATCATTGCAAAAAATGAGCCTCCCTTGGTTATGTAAATAAAATAACCTTATATAGCATGCAAAACCTAGTGAGAATAACTTCTAGTGGAACCACAGGTCTGAACCTGGTGTTTGAACCACAACCCCTTAGAGCAGGGGTTTGTGCAGTTTCAGAGTTTGTGTCCTGGATTCTCTTACAGGGGATATATTTCTCTCATACCATAAAGAAGAAGACTCCAAGGCTTTAAAATAAGTTTAATCTTAATCTTCCAAAAATAACTTGAAAGCAAAGAATCATAAAAGAAAAAAAGGTTGTTATTCCCTTCAAAAGGGTTGACTTTAAAGGTTTGAATCCCCTCTTCCTCCATAGGCTTCCTCATATTTACCAAAAAGATAAATGATCTTTTAGTCCGTGGTCTTGGGCTCATGCCATGACCGTGTGGCCAAGCAGCCCTCACATAGGCCTGAGCTTTTTCACAAAATTATTTATATGATAAATTAATAATCTGGAAGGCTGAGCTCAAGCAAAAATTCTTTTGCCCAGGCATAGGTGCTGGAGTTGCAGGCTGCCCTGTGGATAGCAATAGTATTGTGAAGAGTAACCTTTTCTGTTGTAGATATCTCATGCATCATGTTGAAATATTTAGCATTATTATTTGATATTTACGATTAATTATCCAAAGGTTGATGCTCTTGCTGAATTTACTTAAGAGTAAAATGGATGTCATGTATCCTTAGTTTATGTGTTAGTGATCATTGATTTTGTTGGTTGCTCTTTGCTAGTGTTGAAAAAGCTGTTTAAAGAATAAAGAACAGAAACAATCAACAGTGGAGTCAAATGCAAATTAGTTTAATGAGTGATTGTTTAATCTATATATACACTAAGAAAGGTTTTTTACTAGTACCATTAGAAACAAGGTGTCCTCGTAACACTTCCTGCCTGGACATTGTTTATGGATCATGGATTCGATTCTGTGATACCTTAAATGAATTTTTGTCTCATACTTAAGTAGCAAAAATTTTTTACTATAAAAGAAGTTGATCTTTTTCCTAAATTAATCATGCAGAGAAGCTATTGTTTGGTCCAATGACAAATGTTTTAGGTTGTAAAGTTCATCTGTTTAAGTTCTAGTCCTGATGGTAGTTATCTAATGCAGAATTCTGAAGGCTAGAGCTGTATTTAGATTTTATTTATTTATTTTTTTGAACGTCTTATTTAAATTACTCCTTTCACTCTTACTTTGCAGGACTAAATTTGTCCAGTATCCCCAATTAACAAATTGCATTCATTAATACTTAAATAGGTCAAACACGTCAATGTGAAAAATGACCAGATGTTGAAAGTAATAAAGTGCATCGCACTTTGAATATGTTGGAAGTTTGATGGAAGCACTGCATTAAAAGTAAAACCTAGCATCAGGAATATGCACATGGTATGCTCTTAGAAGAAAAGAAAAAGGAAAAATAAAATCACACTAGATATAACTTTATCCTTGGTGGTTTATCGGTATATTTATCGAATGATATTTGAAAATATTGCAGCTGCATAGTCTTGATTGATTATTATCTGTATTTATGATGCCTCCTTGATAATTCTTCTTCTAGAAATGATGTTTTTCTTGTGCATTCTTGGGTGACATATACATTAACGTATGATGTTTAATTAAAATCTTTGATTTTTTGCCCATTTATTGAGAATATCTCTGTTTGGAATGCTTGTAGAGTGTACAAGTTATGGGCTCATTTGATGGATGGATTCAAGGAGAGCACTTATCACCAGAGTACACTGGTTCACTCACCAAGTTCTCAACCACATTATCGCTCAGACCTGGACGGTAAAATTCTGTGGACTTTGTGCACTGCTGTTACATCTTTTTCTAACTCTCAGTTTGACATTGTGAAGGTACGAAATCAAGTTCTTGGTGGATGGAGAGTGGCAGCTATCGCCAGAATACCCTACCGTCGGTGAGGGATTAATGAAAAATAACTTGCTAACTGTAGAGTAGCTTCGGTCCGTAAAGTTTCTAGTCATGCTAGATATTGAGAACTAACTAATTGCAGTGTTTTCCGATACGGGCTTTTTTCTTTTATCCTTCTCTCTAGCTTATGTACTTGTATTCACTGTATAGCTTTGATTCTAGCAGCTCAATAAAATAGAACAGAATTGCAAAGTTTGAGAAAAAAATCGTATATATGTGGAAGGTATGACCAGAATTTATGTAATTAGGTTTAATTGAAAACTTTCTGGATTAAATTTAATAATTTTAAACACTATATGACAAAATAATATAAAAAATAAAAAGACATGAAATTGATATTATTTAAAATTTTATTTAAAATAGTATATAAATTTGGTAAAAATAAAAAATATATTTTGTATTTTATGTTTGGACAGGAATAAACATAAATTATAATATAATAATTTTTATATTTGATATGTATTTGATATAAAATAAATATAATATGAATACTCAGAATTTTAACTAATCACGGCTCATAAGGAAATTTTAGCTTTAAATTGTTCCTGAGAGTTGTACTCCCTCGTCTCATCTTAACTGTCATTTTAGGAATCTAACCCAAGATTTTCTAGTTGGAATCTCAACTTGTAACTGTTAGGGTGTTCCCTCGGGGACATATTATTGCATCTTTCCAAACAATCTGTGGTCGTATTAGGTGATTGGTGAACAAGTCTACATCTTGGAAACACAATGAAGAAGGTATATTCTCGAATTAAATTCCAAGTAGCTTTGTAATTTAGCTTGAATGAACCAAAATTAAAAAGGATAGCATGTGCCAGTAGCTTTCTTTGCTTGATTCTTTTGAATGTTGATCATTGGGGTCAGAGGAATGGGCATCGCAATAAATTTACCAGGGAGAATTTAATTATTCGGCTGAGTGAATTGAATTTCTAGTTTGCCAGCTTTTATAAAACATGGAGCGCCCTATGGTTAGACCATAGTTTACCAAAGAAATCTCTACAAGGACCCTGCTGCCTGTCATTTTCATTTGGAGTACACTTATTTAATATCAAAAGCATGCATTTAACGCTAATACCATTCTTTCTTTAATTGGAATGTTTTTACGCCCAAAATAATACTGGCCAATCGGAGGAATGCAGGTGACAAATGAGCATGACTTGGCGAAGGAAATGATGTGGCATTTTGATAAACTAATTAACGTTTCACTAGTGGCAGAATGGAAACATGTTAGCCACTGAAATTTTGGCAAACCAACTAACGTTTCATAAGTTCTTTTTCTTTCAAATGTTCAAACTTAAAGAAAAAAAAAAAAAAAAAAAACATCGCTCTTTTTCTTTTCATATTCTCTTTGTTTCTTCTCAAAGGGAACAAGGACAAGCCTAGTCTTTCAACATATATCTCAAAAGCCCAAAAAGAAAAATTCCTTCGAGTTTCCTCCACTCAAAACATTTCAAGGAGATATGCCCAAAGCTTTGCTCATTTCGGTAAACTAAAAAATAAAAAAAAAACCCATTTTAACTAACTGCTTTACTTGCTGCATTCTCAAATATCACTTGTCCCCTTGTCTATAGAACTATTATATAAAAAAGCGACATAATCCAGTTAATTCATATAATAACTTTTAAAAGATAATATTTATTATATTTGAAATTTAAATATCAATACTTACAATTTTTTTATTTAGATTATAATCTCTTTTTGTAAAAAAAAAAAAATACAAAATAATTTTAAAAATTAATATAAACCCGAATAATTTTAGTGCAAAATATATTTTTATTTTTAAAACTTACATCATTTACATATTATGTCATTATTTTGGTCTTCTCACTTTCAAATTTTCAATTTACAAAATTAAATTCAATTAATATATATGAGTTTAATTTAATTTTATGTTGATTTTATTTAGTTTATGGGATAATATTCAAATAATTAGTTCTTCAACTTTACTCAAAAATGAAAATGAATTCTTAATCATTTATTGCAGGAAATTAAGAATATGATTTTTATTTAATTTAATTTATTTGTTTGATTGGTTTTCCTTATTAATTATTTCACAGATGGATTATGGAATAAAGTTTATTGAAAGTTACTATTTAAATGTAATCGTAATTTCCATTTGTGAATGTAATCTCATAAAAGATGGTCCTTTGTTTGTAACCCCAAAAAAATAACAAATGGCCCTTTCTTTAGCTAAGGAATGGTTCTGAAAAATCAATTTAAAACAAAAAAAAACTATCAACCTCCTATTTTAGTTATATGCACAGACTTTTCGTTAATTTAATTAACTCCTCAATTTTAACAGTTATTCTGATCAAACAATTAGTGTCAATAATTAGAACTGCTAAAAAGGGATAAATTAATTCAAAATATGTAGCTGGTGTAACATAGAACTAAAAAATCATATTCTTAATTTAGGAGAGTTAATGCCTCTTGAGCTCATTGATATTTAAAAAATAAAAATTCATAATTAGGTATATGAACTTATATTCCATCAAACAATTTATCCCAGTAAACTGATCGTACATGGCAAGGCTGTCTAACTTAATGCATGTTTCCCTTAACTTCTTGGCACCTGAAAGATGAGCCATAAGAGCCTATCTCAACTAAAATTGTTATCAAATTCTCCCCACACCTCCAACCAATTAAACTAGTTCTACTGTTTTTTGAAATTGAAATATTTCTCTTTCATGATAATATTTTAAGAATTTTTCATAAAGGAACACCAACTTTCAATGACTAACATGTTTAAGATTCATATCTTGATGACAATAGGGGGTTAGGATGAGAAACTTCAAAAGCTTACCCATTTTGGTAAATAAATTTGTTTCCGTGCAAGAAAGAACTAATATAATTAATATTAATTTAACACCGCCTTTTCTCATACGTAGTAATGAACGCATTTTTCTATTCATAATTTTTTTCATACATTTGAGAAATTTTAAGAGATTGAAGAAAAATGATTCGCTTCTTAAATGTCAACCTTATTAATAAGAAGTAACAACGATTAACTAGGCTAATACACTGGTTCCATTGTTATTCTAAAATCAATATCAGTGCTTTTTATTTTTTAGCATCCAACTTGTTAAAACCAATTGCTTTTAGATGGAAAGATTCAATTTAAATATAAAATTATAACAAATAAAAAATTTAATAGGTGCAAGATAATACTATTTTATTATACTCTTATTCTATGTATAAAAACAAAAAGCTACTATACGATAAATTTAAAAAAGGTAACAGGTAAAAGTAATAAGTTAGAATAACAAAACAAAATTTTAATTTTGATATTATATTAAATATCTAACTTAAAATCAATTAGCTTTAGATGAAGGAACCTAACTTTAATATAAAACAAAAAAAAATCTAAGATTTAATAGATGGGGATAGCACCGCTTTAAATTCAAACATATGAAAGAGAGAGAGAGAGAAGTCAAATATTTTTGTGTCAAATTTAATTAATTAGACTTTTACTGATCAATATACCAATAATAAAAATTACAATTCTATGAGTCTATCTACGTGTGTTGGAGAAAAGTTTCAATCTTCATCATTGATATCTATTCTAGGATAATAATTCATATTAATTTATTACTAGCAATATTAGAAAAGTCCTTAAAAAGATAGGCTAAGAAACAAAATTTAAAATACAATTCAAATGACATTGAATTATTAATTTAATCTAGGCTTTGTATAGAATTTTTAATCTTTATCATAGATATCTATTCTAGGATAATAATTCATATGAATTTATTACTAGAAAACTATTATTAGAACAATGCTTATAAAAATAGGTTAAGAAACAAAACTTAAAGATACAATTAATTGAGTCAACTTAGCGATCAATCATATGGTTTATTGATAGAGTTTTAGATTTTAAGTTTCAGTAATCAAAATACAAATTTTAACAATTTTAAATATAAAAAAAAGCTTAATGATGAAGTGTTATAATGTATCGATCCATAGACTTATCATTAGACATTGACTTAAAGAGTCGCTACTAATTTTTTTTATTTAAATATGATTGGTCATTTAATTAATCTGTTTCATTTTAAAGAGAAGTCTTAAGTTTAGCTCAAGTATCTTTAAAAAATAGATTTAATATTTATGAAGCTAAAACTAAGTTCGGGAGTGTGGTTATATGCGAAGAAAATTATAGCACCCTCACAACGCCTATTAAAGGATGATACCGGCTTGATTTCGTATTATCTATTGAGCTTTTAAAAAACTTATCAGATGGTTAATTACTGAAAATTATTCTTAATTGATTTTAATATTTTTGGTAAAAATTAAAAAAATCCTCTCACTTCAAGAGTATATTAGAAAATTACTATTTCTCTTATAGATGTTCTGTCGTTGGATTATTTAACATTAAAGAAATTTCAAGAAAAATTTGATACTTCAATTTTTTCTTAGATATCTTTTTTTATTATATTTTAAAAAATTAATGCCTTTATTTAAGAAAAAAAATTAATACTTTCAACTTTTTCTTTAAATACTTTTTTTTTTTTTGAAATTGGAAAGATTTTTATTTAAGAAAAATTGGTACTTTCAACTTTTCCTTAAAATCTTTTTAAAAAATTTTTTAATTTAAGAAAAATTGATACTTCATCTTTTCCTTGATTTCATTATTTTTGAAGTATTCATTTTTTAGGCAAATTGATACTTTCAACTTTTTCTCAAAAAAAATTTTTTTGAAAATTTTATTTTTAAAGAAAATTTATACTTCAACTTTTCCTAAAAAAATATTTTTTGAAATTTTTATCTTCAAAAAAAATTAATACTTTCAATTTTTCCTAAAAAAACCATTTTTTGAATTTTTTATTTTCAAATAAAATTGATACTTCAACCTTTCCTAAAAGAAATCTCTTTTTTTGAATTTTTATTATTGTTAATTTTTTTTAAAAAATCATTGGAAATTAAAAGAATATTTATTCACTAAATAAATAAATAAATAATATCAATTTAACCAATAAATAAATAAATAAGCAAAAAAAAAATAAATATATGAATAAAAACCTTAGTTTGGCTTGGCTAATGGAAAGTGGCACGGCTGCAAAAAAAAAAAAAAATTGGCTAGGTCACAGTTCAAGCTTAGTGGCTCCATCAGTTCAATGACAAGAACGGGTTTTTAAGTCAATGGAACCAATTGGGTCGGACCAAATGAAAACATGCAAATCTTTAGGAGGTTAAAGCTCAAAACGACGTTATTTTCCTACCTTTATAAAATGCCAAATTTCCCTTTTTTTTTTTTCCTCAGATTTCCCCAACTCTCTTTCTCTTTCTCTTTATCTTTTCCTTTTTTTTTCTCTCTTTAGGTGATTCCCAATAGTTGGTTTCTACAAAAATAATACTAGAATCTGGGATTCAAGTTGTAAATGCATCGAAAAAATTCATAGGTTTTTGGGCTGGTTGTCAGGAACTGGAAAATGGCTACCAGTTTTTAGAGATGGTCGTCAAAAACTAAAAAAATGATCTAAAAGTTGTCGAAAAATTTAAACTACATTGGAAAACTCAATCGGATTTTGGAATTTTTAGAATTTTTCAAAAAAAAAAAAAAAAAAAATCCAAAAAAAAATAGGCTCCAAATCTATTTTCTATTTCCTAGGATCCTCCAAAGCACCACTTAGGCTTTAATCAAATTCTTAAAACCACAAAAAAAAATCCCTCTCCAAAAATAAAATTCTATAAAAAAACTACTCTAATCTTTTTGAAAAACTTTTTTATCAATCTATCTACTATGTTTTTGCTATCTCTTCCCCTTTTTCGTTGTGATTATTGAAGGGTTTATATAGGGATTGAGTTCAAGATTAACTAACGATTTAAGAATTAAAATCCTTTCTTTTTTTTAAAAAAACCCTATCTTATTCATCTATTTATCTCAATTTTCTTTTAAATTATCACAGTTTCAGAATTCAAACTTCCTTGTCTTAGAGTTTTCATCCGGACTAAATTTTTTATTTTTATTTATTTTTTATTCTTTTATTTTTATCCAATCTTTATCCAAACACAACAATAAAAGATGGTCAAGGATCCACCAAACCATAATCCATGGATCAAGATCCAAAACTTGACTTAAAAATGGGTGTTTGCAATGAGCTAAAAATTGAATTATTAAATTAATCTAGGAGTTGTATAGAATTTTTAACCTTCATCATTGATATCTATTTTAGGATATTAAATTCATTTTGATTTATTACAAAAAAAACAATTATTTGAGCAATCCTTATTTAAAAATTAGGTTTAATAAACAAAATTTAAGGATACAACTCAAATGTGCCAATTGAGTCATGAGTTAAAGGCCACGCTTAAAACAAATTAAAAATTGAGAAAGGCATTGACATGAGCCAACCACATCAAATACAATAAACTATAGAATATAAAACTTGAAAAAGAACCCATAAATTTCCCTTTGTACTTGGTATTCTTCTTCTAATTTGTCCGTACCCCATTTCTCTCTTCAAAACAAACCCATTTTTTCTTCATCACTTCGCTTCCAATTTCGCTCTTCAAATAATACAAATTCTTGAATTTTAGAAACCATCTATTTTTCTTTGTCGCAAAGGGAATCTGAGTTTTTATCACACGCTTTGTCCCTTTCTTCCAAACAAGGCACCTGGTTTTATCGTTGCCTTGGCCTTGACCCTTAAACGTCAAATCCACCTGACCTAACCCTTTTTCTCTCTCGAAAACTCTATTTTTTTTCTTTGAAAGATCAAAAGGAGGATGAAGAGGAATGTGCATGTGAAAATGATGCAGCAGATGAATAAGAAGAAGGGAAATGAAAACAAGAATACTGTGAAGAAAAGCAGGTTCTTGATTACGGTCAATGTTCTTGGTAGTGCAGGGCCTTTAAGATTCTTAGTCAATGAGGATGATCTTGTTGCTGCTGTTATTGATGTTGCCTTGAAATCTTATGCTCGTGAAGGTCGGCTTCCCGTTCTTGGTTTAGACCCCAACAAGTTTCTTCTCTACTGTGCCAACGCAGGGTCAGATGGTATGTTTACATGCCTTTGTTGTAGTTTTTTGTTTTGTTTTTTTAGATCGAACTTTAGATCTCAATTCTCTTAAAAACATGGAATGGTATCCTTATTATGCTTAGATACACTTTTTATTTTTTAAGTATGGAACTTTGAATCTCAACAAAAACATAAAGATAACAATAACAATTGCTAACACCAAAACAATTGTTCCTTATGATTGTGATATTTTAGTTTTTGTTTGTATTTTTGTTCTTCTTTTTATAGGATTTTTGAGATATACACAAAAATGTATTGTCAAGAAATTGTTATTTTGATTTAATAATGGTTTTTATATGGGTCCTTTTTATAATATTTTTGGGGTATTTTCCTTAGCTTTGAGTCCATGGGAAAAGATAGGATCTCAAGGAGGACGGAATTTTGTGTTATGCAAGAAGCAGGTGCATCCACAGATGACTGAAGCAAGGTCCGCGATGATAACCCATAAGGCAAGTGGTTGGAAAGCATGGCTCAACAAATCCTTAAGTTTCAAGATTTAATCTGGTTGAGATTAATTAATTAATTAGTCTTTCTCACTGTTTTAACCAAAAACAAACAGGGTCAGTTCAGTGTTAAAATTTTCATTAAAATCAAAATCTGTTCTGACATTGAATGCTATAATATGCTCTAATGCTTTTAGATGTGGGAAACATATTTAGCTACAAGGATACGTTTCCCTTTATTATAAACATTAAAATAATATGCCCCACGTTGTACTTCGGAAAGGAACGGCATCTTTCTTTTTAGCTTTTACATTCTTTTTTTTTTTTTTTTTTTGACTTTTTGTTCGTTTCTGTGTTTCTGGTTCTTTCCTATAAAGGAACTGTTTGATGAATTATGTGTGGGCATGATATAGGAAAGTACGTACCTATAGCTGAGGAAGGTGGGAAGCTAAAAGAATAAGAATATGTCTGTCAAATAATAGGCTTAGGTTCAAAGGTTGGTACTGGTTCATTAACTCCCTGAGCAACATTTTACTGGTGGAGAACCAAAATTATTACTGCTACCACTTGCATATATTTTGATGCATTATTGCATAAATTCTATGTTCTGTCGCTTATTAATAGATGACATGTATTAAGGAATAAAGTTGAAAGTTTAAAAGATTTTTAATAAACAAAATATATTTATTTTTAAAAGATCTCAAACTTTTAAGTTAATTCTTTAATAAAGATATAGTCCAATATTGTTAAATAAAATTTGTACATATGATGATACATCAAATATAAATAATATTTTTAGATTATACATTAAAAAAAAAAAAAAAGGTTCCAAGGCCCTTTGTGAATTTTTTATGCAAAGCCAGTGCTATATGGCTAGAAAATTAACAATGCTTGTCATGCCAAAATGTATAATATATAGATTTTGTTTTTAGGGTTCAGTTGGTCGATGACATATCTCCGTACGCCAAAAGAGTCATGAAACAAGATGCAGAATATGAGGTTAATTAGATCCTGGAAATTAACATGAGGAAAATCACTTAATTAATAAAATTAAAGTTTTTTTTTTCTCTAAAAATTATAGGAGTATTATACTTAGATATTTTTTAGTATTTACTCTAATTCTAAGTTGGTTGTAAATCATTAGACATTAAGAAGAGTTGAAGTTGAAGGCTAGACAAGAATTAGATTCTTAGTTTGCAGATTGGGCATCATACCATTAATTGGTAACTTATAAAATTAGAGTATCAAAAGAATCAAAACAACTCAATTGATTCATATAATCATCTCTAAGATATCACATTTAATAAATCAAGAATTTTAATCTCAGTTTTACGTCTTCTTTCTCTATCTCTAGATTATGACATCTTTTTTTTTTTTTTTTAAAGGTTATGGGATTAACGAATTTTGGCATTCCTAGCTTTCTATTAAGTTAAATAGAAGATTTGTCTGCTTTCACCCTTTGTCTTAAAAAGAGTTCAAACCACTTGAAAGAGGAAAAGGGACTAGGCATGGTACCGGAGACAAGAATTAGATTCTTAATTTGCACTTTGGCATCATGCCATTAATTGGTAATTTGTTAAACTAGAGTAACTAAAGAATTCAATGTAACTCAATTGATTTATATAATCATTTTTAAAAGATAATATTTAATAGATCAAGAATTTAACTCTCGATTCTACAACCCCTTGATCTATCTCTAGATTATCACATCTTTGAAAATAAAAAAAACCAAGAGTAACCTAGCTAACCTTGCCTTTTAACAAATAGCTAGGACCAAAAGAATAAACTTTAATTAGTAGAACTATTTCCTTTTAAATTCTTCTTTACTAAAATTTTTTTTCTCTCATTAGGACTTGACAAAGAAAGTCATGATAGTGACAACTTGTCCTTTTCTTAATATATAGGTAATTTTGAATTGAGAAGAGATTAATTTATTCAGTATAAAACTTTTTTTGTTGTACATATTTTTTTTAATTATTGATTTTAGTATATTTAAGGGATGTGATTAAAATTTTTTTTTTACTTATCTCTTTTGTTTCTTTGATTTATTAAAATCAATAATTAAAAAAATACAGAAAACTGAAAAAATTTTATACTGAGTAAGTTAATCTCATCTCAAATTGATTACACAAATAAAGATAAATCTTATAGGATAAATTACACATTTCTATTAACATTTGAGTTCATACTTCTAAATTTTTTTTTTGTTTAAAGAGAATATAAATTAAAATCGAATTTTTTGAATAAGAAATTTGATGAACTTATCATTGAACTACATAAGCATGATGTAACTGCTAAAAATGTCAAAGTTGAGGATAGTGGTAAGAACCCATTTTGCTCCATGACGAACTTATTAATTATATATAGCATTGTCTTTCTTAAATATTTGAATCTATTCTTTAACCCCCCACCAAAAACGTTAGTCATTTCTGTTAAACAGTTTTTTTAAGCAAGATGACAAAGCCTTTTTTATTAACCAATCCACAGATTGAAGTCTGCCCACCTCGACTGTATTGCTTAAGTTCGGCATATTTGTATTTGATAAATAAACTAAAAAGCTTCAACAAATTTGAATTTTCAATGAAGCTATATATACCCGAATTGTCTACACTTCTTCATAGTTTACCTTTTATTTCACTTTAATAATGTACTACATGCTATGAACCATTAATTGCATTTTTTTCTTAATATCTTGTTCCACTTGATTATTTGTTTGTTGTAAGCTTGCCATTTACAATAAAAAATTCATATTTTGTAGATTAACTAGATTGAATCTTACCAAGAATAGAAATAAGTTGAGACATATGGTATTAAGTTCTTCAACAAGAAAATTAAGATTTTTTTTTGAAGTAATTGTAGATTATATTGATGAAAGGTGGTTATTTTATCGGGTAAGGGTTAAAAAAAGAAAAAAGAAAAGAAAAGGTCTTGGTTAGGGTTGCATGTCAAGTTGGGATCCAACGAAACCCAATGATCCCAGTCACTAATAATTCCAAAGCCAAATCCCAAAAATATAAAGCCTAGTGAATCTTGAATTATTTTTGGTACTTAAGTATTATGAGTTACACAATGAAAAAATAATCATATTTCATATCACTAAATTAGCATGGTGCCAACCCCAAGCATTGGGAACCGACCTCATCTTAAAACATAGATTAATTCTAGAGGTGTAAATGAACAGAGCTTTCAACGAACCGTTTATGAACACGTTCAATTTTTGTTTGTTTATTAAGTTTAACAAACAATCTTGAACAACATTTTTATGTTTATTTGTTAAACGAATCGAATATAAACAGAAGTCTGTTCAATTCGTTTATGTTCGCGAATAAACTTGTTTAATGTTTATGAATAAATTTGATTATAATTTGTTTTAAACATTAAAAGTTGATTATTTTGAGATTTAATATTTTTTATCAATCTACAAATTATCATATAAAATTTATATTATTAAAAATTATATGAAATAGATCAAAATAATTTTTTATTTTTTAAAAATATTATTACTAAATAACTTTTTTTAATCCTTAAAAATTGAATAAAAATCAAATAATAACTTTGAGGGAGCGTTTGGTTCACAGAATCGTAGATTTCGGAGGAAAGTGTGATTTTCAAAAAAATGCGATACTCGAGGTTTTCTTTCATTTTCAAGGCATTAAGTGTTCATATTCACTCATTTGGTTGAGAAGAATCCACATATCTTAAATCTTAAATAATTACTATGATTTCCTTAGCATATAAGATAGTAATTTAAATAATCCAATTTTTAATTAAAGAGGATTATTCAATTCGTTTTTGGCTAGAAAAATACCTTGAATAATTCCTTACAAAAAATTGAATTAGGTTATTGAAGGCGTTTCTGGCTAAAAATGCTTTAAATAATTCATTTCAATTTTTTTTATTAGGGATTATTCAAAGCGTTTTTGACTAAAAATACCTTAATAATCCTCTCCAATTTTTTTTGGATATTATTCAAGGTGTTTTTGCTCAAAAAATGTCTTGAATCCCACCAATTCTTTTTGGGATTATTCATAACGTTTTTTGCCAGAAAAAATAATCCTTTCAACATTAAACCCTAAATATTAGAGATTATTTAGGGAGTTTTTGGTAAAAACGCCTTGAATAATTACCTCATAAAAATTGAAGTGGATTATTGAAAGCATTTTTGGCTATAAACGCCTTGAATAACCCCATTCAATTTTTTGTAAGGGATTATTCAAGACGTTTCTGACAAAAAATACCTTATATAATCTCTTTTAATTTTTTTACTAAGGGATTATTCAATACATTTTTGACCAAAAACGTCTTGAATAATCCCTTCTCAATTTTTTTTTAGGATTATTCAAAGCATCAAAAACACCTTGAATAATCTTTTAAACCCTAAACCCTAAAAATTAAGAATTATTGAAGGTGTTTTTTGGTTATAAATGCCTTGAATAACCCCATTAAAGTTTAAGGCATTTTTGATCAAAAATGTCTTGAATAATCTTTTAAGTCCTAAACCCTAAAAATTGAGGATTATTCAAGGTATTTTTTTTGTCATAAACGCCTTGAATAACCCAATTAAATTTTTTATGAGGGATTATTCCAAGAGATTATTGAAGGCATTTTTGGCTAGAAAATACCTTGAATAACGCTATTTAATTTTTTGTAAGGGATTATTCAAGGCATTTTCTGACAAAAAATGTTTTCAATAATCTAAAAAAAAAATGGGAGGGGATTATTTAAGGCTTTTTTAGTCAAAAAATACCTTGAGTAACCCCATTCAATTAATTGAATTGAGTTATTTAAATTATCATCATACATGTTTGTTTATGTATATTTGTAAACATATTCGTTTATTATTCACAAACAAACTCATTTAATTTAAACGAACCGAACACAAACGAACGCGAACATCCTATTATTTAAACAAACTAAGCTCAAACATAATTAATAAATTTCTTACCAAACACGAATTGAACTCGAACAGCTCTAAAAATAAATGAATAAATCATGAACATATGTTCGTTCGTTCATGTTTGGTTCATTTACAGTCTTAATTAATTCCAAACAAATAAAAAATTAAATCATCTTCAGCTGATTTGTTTTTTATCTCTCAACCAAAATTCGATTTTATTAAAAACCCAAAAGGGATAAAGGGACAAAGCTAGCATTAACAATCTTTATTATTAACTATATTCTTAAATAAGTCTATAAACCAAAGGGAAAAAGGAATACAAAACTAACAAGCTTAGAAGCCGAGGCCTAAGAGTAATTAAACCGCCACATCTGACAATGAAAAGTCGACATTAGCACAAATTTTTAATCACCGAAACCAAGTATAATTAGGAGAATTGAATAACCGACCTACCTCCAAAAGGTATAAATTAGGAGAAGTTATAAGGAATTTAGCTTAAAGTTCCCAAAAAAAAAAAAAAGGTTTGTTATTCCTTCGTTCTTCCATTCGTTTTCTTTGATTATTGCATGTTGGGTTTCTTTCAATATCTTTTACTTTCATCAACAACTATGGGTTTTAGTGTAGTAAAAGGAGTAGCAAGGAATGGTTTAACTATGGAATGAATCAAACTTAAGACTCTTGGCAAGGGTTTTTATGTAGTTGTTCTCTTTAGGAAAACAATATCGGTGTCTGGTTATCGAGCTTTTGCTATGAAATCTTGTCTTTACCAAGATTTCTGATTCTCTTCAAAAGGAACTACTAATCCTCTAAACGATTTTATTGGTTGTGGTAATATTGTTCAATGCTATGGTGATACGTTGAGCATTGATCAATGGATGATGGTTTACAACTTGTTTCTTGAATATGCTGTGATGTTAATCTTTTGGATTTGATGATCAAGAAATATGGGGGCAAGATATCCGATGTGATGCCAAGTGCTACGCGAGAATGCTGGTTGAAGGTATTCGTGATATTCATGATAGAGGCTATGTTCATTGTGATCTCAAGCCAGAAAATATCCTTGTTTATTCTGATATGTATGGTTCTATTAGAAGTCTAAAGATTGCTGATTTTGGCCCGACTATTGGACCTGGAGAAAAAGATACGACAGAGTTAGAGCCTTAGATGCTAGATTTTCCAGGAACAGCAGTTTACATGCCACCTGAATCTGTTACTGATGGGAAAATCAGAGCTGCGCTATATATATGGTCGCTAGTGTGCATTTTTCGTGAGAAGATCACCGGGAAACTACCATGGGAATAGAAGAACCTGAACAATTATTTAAAGATCAAGATTGGATTTTCCAGATATCCGACCAAAAAAAACCCGAAACCACGTCAAGCACGGGGAAAGATTTCTTGATGAAGTGTTTCAAAAGGATCCTAGTAAAAGGTGGACTCTTAATATGCTGTTAAGCCATCCTTTTCTCCTTCCAGATAGCCCTTCATTGCCATCTCTTACAAAATCTCTTCACCATGTTCAAGTCGATGGCTGTCTTCCTACTCCTTCACTGTTCAAATCAACATTTCATTTTGCTATATAATCGTATTAATTTTTTATTTAACTAGTGTTACTTGTCTTGTGCGAAGCCATCAGAGAACTTAACCAGGCCAGCTTCTGTTAAATATCTTCAACTTCTAGATTATTTTTTTTCCAGCGCATAGAACTTAACCAACAATTTTGAAGATCCTAATAAAACATTCTAACAGAGAAATCAATGTAATGAACAAGGTTCACAGCTTATGGAATAGGCACCAGTCAGTGGGGGAGAAGCACCAGTTATTGGTGAATTGTTCTGCTTATAATTTCTGCAGTGATTATATCTATTTATCATTTGTTACCTGCGAACAAAAAAGATTTTACAAAAGATTGTTATGGTAGGAATAGTTGAATAAGTTTGATTATATTTTATGTCACGGTTAGTTTATGGGCTTGGGCAAATTGCAAATGATATGGATTAGATTAAATGAAGATGGGCTTTGTGAAATTGACTTGGGTCAAGGCTTAGAGAAGCGTCCATGAATCATAGTTTGTCGGCCTATTCAGCCTCCATTTAAAAATTGAAGTCAGAGCTTGAATGCTTGATCTTATTTGTTTACTTATTATTTTATTATTAAAAATAATATAATAGTATTTTAAAATTAAAGTTAAATAAAATATATATTACAATCAATCTAATAATTTAATCGAGTTGGATCAAACTCAACTCGAACCCAAAAAATCTTGGCCAAACTCAACTTGTATTGGATTTTATCGACAAGTTTAAATGAGTAACTCGGGCTCGGACACTTCTGCAAATCCTGTCATTTTACTTGTAATAGTGAAGACAGACAGCAGTTTAGGCTCTTGTATTTAATTAATAAAACGTTTTTTATCTTTATCTTTTTAAAGTTCTACCTTTTTTACTTTTAAGTTCTATATACTGATTATGAAGAAAATATCAATTTGTACAATGGTATTCATTAGTTATTCACTTCAAAATACCTTTTGTTAATGACCAAAAATAATATATCTATTTACTTATGGAAAGAAAAAAAATTGCATTTCTTTTTCGTTTTCCCCCTTCTACATTAATTATATATAATATAAATAATTAGGAAATATAGATAAATAAAATACGGCAAAAGATTTTTAAATAAAATTGAGGGATCTTGTTAGGTTAAGAATTTAAGATTTCTCAAACCTTAATCAACATTGTCAAGCAATACTACAAGAGCAAATTTTTAATTTGACCCAATCTTTTCTAAGACTTAGATTAGTATTATTGTTGAAAATAGCTTTTGCATTCAATAGTTGCTTTTAATTTAAACTCAATGCTAAGTAACCAAAAAAAAAAAAAAAAGATTTTTAAGTTTAAAGATTGATTTCGTAATCCAAATCAAAAAGCTATTCAAGTTGGGTTTTTACATTAAAAAAGTATTTTTGAGATAAAAACTACTATATTATCCTATATTATAATTTTTATTATTTTATTATTTTATGTATGTACATTTCAATTACTCACTGTATCTTTTTACAATAATACTAAATACTTAAAATTTTTAACTAAATTTTTTATCATATTTTTTAAATGTATTTTTTATCTTAATTTTTTTAAACCACAATAACTATTAAACTAACAAAATTTTTTTTCTTTTTAGCATTGATTTGAATTTCATAATTCTATCTCACTACAAATTCTATTTTAGTCTTGCCCTCACGCATGAATCACGAATGGATAATATAAAAAAAAAAAAAATCCAATGGGGCTTAACGGAACCTAAAGCCAACTTTATATAGCAGATAGGTTGTTCCACAGTTCTACCTCTTCAATTAAAAAGAAGAAAATCAAACAATTTTCTTGCAACACAATACCATTTCTCCTTCCAACCTTCATTTTTTTTTTTTTTGACTTAACAGATTAGTTCGGTTGCAATTAAACCATATCTATATCACTTGTAATCCCTCAACTTTGATTCAAATTTTATTTTGATCCCTAATTTTTAAAATTTTTTTATTAAATCTCTTATTACCCAATATTGTCCTACTTAAGTCCTTTCATTTATAAAAACTTATAAATTGACAATAAATGTCACCTAACACCATATAATAACATTAGTTGCCACTCACATGATAAAGAGGGATAAAAATAGTATTTCTCAAAATTTAGAAAACAATGATGAAACTATCTCAAAATACTATATATTTCATACATATCTTATAAAAATATTAAATTTAAATTTAAATTTAAATCTATATAATTTTTTTGTTGTAATATAACTTATTAGTTAGATATTATGTTTTAAATAAAAAATAGATATTCAAAATTTAAAATTAAGTTAAAAATTTCAAATTCATTTTTTTTTAAATTCAATACATTTTAAAAACCAAAGAAGTTATTTTTTTATTAAAAATATTATTTTACTTATAAATCAAAATAACAATATTATTTTCTATCTATTAAATTTATTTTTTTAACATATGAAATATCTTTTTTTTTCCTTTTAAATATATTTCATAATATATCTTTTATAAAAAAGAAAAAATAAAAATATTTTTAACAAAAAATAGATTCAAATTAGATTTTTTGGATAGAAAATAAATATTTGAATAGATTAGTAAATCTATTTTTTAAAGTGATATGGTAATTTTTACATAATATTTTAAAACAAAAACAGTTTCTATTTAATTTTTTAAATCAATATAAAAAATTTTACTTAATTTTTAAAAGATATGTAATTTTTAAAAAAATATTTTTAAAAATTTAACTTAATTATAATTTTTAAAAATAAATCTTATCATAATAAAAATTAAAAAGTATTTTAAATTATAATATTTTATAAAATGTATTTGAAATATATAAAAATCAAAATTTTCTTTAATTAGTTTTTATTTTTTTATTTTTTTATAAAATATATTTGAAAAATATATTTTAATATTTTGAAAAATATATTTTTTGAATAGAAAATAATATTTATTAATTATGATTTATAAGTAAAATAATATTTTTAATAGAATTTTTCTGTTTTTAAAACGGTATTGAATTTTTTAAAAAATTGAAATTTTAACTTAATTTTAATTTTAAAAATCTATTTTTTTATTAAAAATATATATAACTAATAAATTATATTACAAAAAAAAATATAAAAATATAAAAAATATAATTTAATATTTAATAAAATATATATGAAATATATAAAATTTTGAAATAATTTCATTTTTAGTCTTTAAACCTTGAGAGAATTTTATTTTGGTCCCTCATTTATTAAGAAAGATGCCAACTGGCACTATCATGTGACACCAACTAACATTTGCTATCAATTTAGGTAGTTGCATGGATGAAAAGCCTAAAATATGATAATCTTAAGCAATTGGGGATTTGATTATAATTTTTTGTAAAGATTAGGAACTAAAATAAAATTTAGGTCAAAATTTAAAAATTACAAGTGCTATTAACCTTATATATATGTATATGTATATATGAATATATGTATACATATATGTCTATATATATGTGTGTGTGTATATATATACACATATATAAATATATGTATATGTATATATTTATATATGTATATATATATACACACACACATATATATACATATATGTATATACATATATTTATATATACATATATATATCTATATTCATATACATCAACCTAAAGGCATTCCTATGATTTAAAAAAAAATTGTACATGTGATGATCCTTTAGTCTTAAAATGAAGTATAGGAAGGTAAAACTTTTTTCGACTAATAAATAATCTACATATTTGTGGTTGCCTAGAAAAGAGTTATGCATAAATTTTAAAACTATTCGATACATTATCATCCCATTAGTTTCAGCTAATAAAAGAAAGAGTACACAATCAGGTGGAATAGAAAAACAATAAAAAATGATAGGGGTAAGATCATTTGAAGAGTTCAACAAAGTTTCATCACTTCCTCTTCTAGCTAGGCATCTGCACTCTTATTTCTTTCACGGAAAACATGCCTCACCGTAGTCTATTGGAAGCTTATTAACATCATCTTGTAATCACAAACTAATATGTTAAGATAAAGGTTGGTATATGTAGACACCCTAATTTATCCGGGCCTAGGCTCATTGGGCCTAGTTCAATCAGGGTTGGGCCTAGGCCCATTGGGCTTAGTTCAGATATGGTCTAAATGGGATAAATTAACCTATTTTATTTGTATTTTTGTTTTTTATTTTTTATTCTTTTTTTTTCGGTTAACTGTTCTAAATTTTATCTTTATTATTACGTTTTTTTATATTTTATTTTTTATTTTAGAAGATTAAAAAAAAAAGGGAATTTACCGTGAATGGTGGTTGGTAGGATTGGAGTGGAATTCAATTTATTTTCTGCTAATCCTATTCAAAGAGGGAATTAGGGTCAATCAAAAACTCTTCTGATTGAACCCCATAAATAGCCTATGAATCATACACAGAAACATATGGGAAATACACGAAACAGAGAGAAAACAGAAGCAAAAGGTGTTTAGAAAGGCAGAGGTAAATTTTAGAAATTTTAGAATTTTTTTTTTGGAATTTTTAGGCAAATTTCTAATTTCTAGATTCTGGCAAACTTTTTCAGCGAAACTTGAATTTTTTGGCATGTTCTTATAGATTTCGACGTGCTTTTTCAAAATCCGATGAAAATTCAATCAGATTCTAGGTTCTGTTAAAGAGAAAGGGAAAGAAAAGAGGGAAAGAGAGAGAGAAGGAAGGGAGGTGTTTGAAGGGAAAACATGATTTTTGCCTTTTATACTTGCGCAAGACGATGTCGTTTTGGCATTAAAAATCCCAGAGGATCCACGAGTTTTGCCATCAGACGACCCGACCTGAGAGCCAATCCGTTTTTGACCAGTACTCGACCCACGTGCTAGCTGATCCCTAGAGCCGAGTCGAACTGCGTTTTCCTAGTCGAGCCCACAAGCTGCTTTTTGTTTCTGTAGCCGAGTCGTTCCAAATTCCCACCGAACCATTTTCAAAATTTTTTTGGTATTTTTTTATTTATTTTATTTAAGTATTTTACTTATATATTTGTTTTTTTTTCTTTAGTATTTTTTCCTTTTCTATTAAATTAAATAAAAAATAATAAAAATAAAATTTTGGGAATAAACATTAATTATCCAATGATGAAATTTATAGAAATTTCAAATGGTAAGTTTTATAAAATTTTTAGGTGAGAAATATTGTCTAAATTTGTCCTAAATGGTGGAATAATTTAATAAAGTTTCAATAACAATAATTAATATTTATTTTCAAACAAAAAAAACAAATGAAATAAAATAAAAAAAATAAAAAAATAAAATTTTGGAATTAAATACAAATTATCCAAGGATGAGATTCTTAGAAATTTCAAATGGTAAATTTCTAAGAAATTTTTAGGTGAGAAATTTTCTCTAAATTTAGCCCAAATTGTGGAATAATTTACATGAAGTTTCAATAAAAGTAATTGTATTCTTTTCCAAACAAAAAATTTTGGTTGAAAATATTTGATAATTATCCAAGGATGAGATTCTTAAAAATTTCAAATGGCAAATTCATAAGAAATCTCTAGGTGAGAAATTTTCTCTAAATTTCACCAAAATGGTGGAATAATTTAGATGAAATTTCAATAAAAATAATTGTCATATATTTTCTTTCCAAAGAAAAAAAATTTTAAATAGGCCCAAATGGTGGAAATTTTAGAAATTAAAAAAAAAAGAAAATATTTTTTAATTTGGTCCAAATGGTGGAATAATTAGATATATTTTCGATAAAAAATAATAAATAAACTTTTCTTTTGACGACGGAGCCTCTTTAAGGAAACAAATGGGATCCTTGAATACTCTTGAGGTGAGAAAATATTTTTTAAGAGTTCTACCAGATTGATAGATGATCTTATAAATTATTTTCAATATTTCAACATAAATTTTTTAAAACCATTAGACTCAAGACCATAGGATGAATTCAAAATAATATGGTATCATCATTTGGATGGGCATGTGGGGGTGCTATAACCTTTTCCACATGTAACCAACTCCTGAATCCTGTTTTGGTTAGTAGACCCGAACCTATTCTTTTAGGGACCTTTAGTCAAGCTTAGGAGTTCCTTAAAATGATAGATTCCTTAGGTGACTAATCACACATAGATAAAAAAGATTGGTGGTGACTCCATTTGTTAAGTCTAGCTATAGATTTACGGATCTATATGTTATGACAGTTTGGCAACTCCATTGGGGATGCTATAGAGAGTTAAGCCATAATTTTTGAATTTATCATATCCTTTGATCTAATGGTTTTACATTGTAATTATTTGTTTACTAACATTCTTCCTTTTTGTCTTGTATTTTATTTTTAGGGCATAAAACTTATATGTTCTTTCACACACACTATCATATGCATTTATATTACATGAGCTCTATACTCGAGCTTTGTCCCTTTTAAGAGGGAGTAAAGTACCTACGCTCTCGAGAGATGATAATCTTCGCAATGGCTAGTGAAATACTTTCATTCAAATTAAATTCTTTCTATTGGTAGCTTGTGATGGGTGAAGATTGAAATGTCTTACAAGTCTATGATAGAGGATGATGTAAGGAACAATTAGGAACCTTTAATGGTCAAAATCTCCTAACCTTGCATATAGTTCACCCTTTAGAAGCCAACCTTAGGATAGAGCCATTCTTATCTATTGATAGATATAACCTGAAGTTAAGATACAAGAAGGAATAATTTATGACTTGCTAACGATTTTGATTGTTTGACTTTATGCATCATTTTCATTGTCATAAGTAACATCTTGCATCTACATCACTTTCATTTCATCAATGAAATTAACCATTTTGTTTGACTTTGTGCATTTGCATTATCATATCATGCATCATTTTTATTGTCATATGTAACATTATACATCCGTATCATCTTTATTTCATCCATGAAAAGGTACATTTCATGCATCAACATATCATGCATAAAGCATAGCATTTTTTTATCATAATTACAATGCTTAAGGTTTAAGGATAGCTCCACCAAGCAACCTCACTCACTAGTGCAATACAAAGGCTTGAGCTAGACAAATGGAATAAGAAAATTCTAATCGTCTCAAGAGGATAGAGAAAGCTCAAGAGAAGTTAGAAAGGGGAGTTGAGTAAGATTTTGGAGGCTTTGAATAAGTTGAATAAAGGGAAGGGTATAGAAAAAAGTACTAGCTAACAAGACCCTCTATCATAAGAGGTGGATAACTCACTATACCTTTTTAGTTTTAGGCCACATCAAGTCCAAGCCTAAGGCCAACCCACACAAGGTCCATCACCTCAGTAATTTACATATTTTATAAGGTACACATATTTTAGAATGCCATCAGTTTCAAATCCACCACAATACCAAAGCTACATAAATCCTGTCTTTACTGAAAACACAACAGAACTAGTACCAGTCACTAATTTGGATGATCCAGAAGAGAAAGAAAAGCTAAGGTCTAAGAAAAAAGAGCATTTAGAAGCCTCAAAAGTCGAACAAAAGATAAGCTTATTAGAGGAAAGGTTAAGGGCCGTAGAAGGGATTGGTTTTTATAATTCAGTAGATGCTGTTAGGTTTTGCTTAATCCCAGATTTGGTTATTCCTTTGAAGTTTAAGGTTCTAGAGTTTGACAAGTATAATAGTATGAAGTGTCCAAAGACCCACATTACTATGTAATATCAAAAAATGACTGCCCATGCTTATAATAAAAAACTATTAATGCATGTGTTCTAAGATAGCCTTACTGGCTCTACTGTTAGGTGGTATGTCCAGCTGAATAGAACCCGTATTCGATCCTGGAGTGATATGGCTCATGACTTCATCAGTCAATACCAACATATCATAGATTTAGCCCTTGATCATTTTTTTTTACAGAATATAGAAAAAAAGGTGATTGAATCATTCAAAGAATATGTTCAGAGGTTGAAAGACATGGCTACTCAAGTGTAACCTCTTTTGACTGAGAAAGAAATCACAGTATTGTTTGTCAGCACTTTGAAATCTCCATATTATGAAAAGATGATAACGAATGCAACAAAGAACTTCACCAACATGGTGATCTCAAGAGAATTCATTGAGAATGCTATTAAAAATGATAAATTGAAAGGACGAGCAACCAGGAATGCACCCGAGAAGAAAAAGACCAAAACTCAAGTTGTGAGTTTTGACAAATAGTTCAAGGGTTATCAATCCTATCTATCATAGGGTTACTCTCCGTACTATCCAGCTATGAATAATTCTTCATCCTACCCATACCAGCATATAACACAACCATCTTACCTATCAACATACCAGCCTATTTTTAGCCTCCAAGCTCTCACATACAACCTTAACATTCAACCTCCCGCAAGATCCAAATTCATCCTGTTAGCCCAGTAAGTGATCCACGAAAGTAATAAATTACTCGAAAGAAACTCGTATTTAATCCAATCCTCATAGCTTATACAAAGTTATACCGAGAGCTCTATAATAGCCACTTGATTATCCCCAATTGTGTGGAGCTACTTAAGCCACCCTATCTGAAGTGGTGTAATCTTACAGCCTACTGTGATTACCACTATGGAATTGCTGGCCATTCCACTAAAAATTACATTACTTTGAAACATAAAGTTCAATGATTGATCAATGATGGAATGCTAAGTTTTGATAAAAAAAGAACGATAACACCTAATATTAGTGGCAATCCATTGCCTAATCACAATGTTAATGCTCTGAGTGAAAATCAAGAACACGTTGATCCGAAAAAGCCTGAAGAGCTACAATGAATCAAGGAATAAGATGTCAATAAAAATCTTTCACCTGATTACACAGGGGCATAATTTTGAAGGATGAAGATAAGGCTGGTTGAAAGTTTTTTGTCATTTTAGGATTTCTTTTAGAGTAATGTTAGGATTTCTTTTAGGCAATAGGATTTCATTTGTTATCATTTTAATAAAAGGTAAGTTAATACATTTCATTACATTTTCTCTTTCATTCAACCATTATTCCATACTTTGCTACCTTTCATAATTTTTGATTCTCATTCTTGAATTCTAAATGATGAATGTTTAGACAATGATAATAATAATTTTGAGATTTAATTTTAAGAACTCATTCACATTAATCATGAAGACTATTTGTGCAAAAGAAGTCAGCTACTAGCAGATATGAAATAGATATATCTTGAAGATATGTAGTCTGTTATAAATATCCATAAGCTTATTTTTTTTCAATGGATGATCTTAAAGGAAAACATTCATATTTGAGAGGAAAATGGTCATCTTTCTTTTATCATTTGAAAAATCATTCATTGCTACCCCTTTAAGCCTATTATGATTTCTTTTTCTAAAAAACCCTGACCAAGGATTACTTTATACATTGAGGGACATTTTAAAAAAAAAAAAGATAAAAGATCATAAAAGGTCTCAAAGAGAGAAAGAAAAGCAAAATGAAAGAAAAAAAGAAAAGAAATGAATGCCACACATGATTTGAGGTAAAGTAATGAGTGCCCTTTTGTGAAGAATAAGATGGAAAAGGAAAAATTAGTGAAGTGATGCCAAATTGCATCAAGTGAGGATCCTTTGATTTTGAACCCTTTAAACACATGTTTTGAGCTTATTTTTATTCATTTCTTTCATGACCTCTCACCATGGCCTACATTATAACCTTAAAAGTCTATTTGGATCAAATGTGAATGCTCAAATTGAATGGTCATATGTTGGGCTAAGGCATGCTTATGATGAAATGATAGAATCATGCTTGGTTGCTTTAAAGATTGATATGAAAGAGATATCAATAATGGGTGAAAAAAAAAAGAGAAAAAAAGAAAGAAAAAAAAAAAGGAAAGAAAATGGAAAGAAGAGAAAAGGGAAACTCAAATTGAAAACCCGAAAGGGTGATTTGAGTAGAAAAATCTCTAAGCTAAGAGTTGGACAAATGATTCATATGGATGAAAGGTCAAAGACATCTGAAGATCTTTCAAAACTGGGGCGAAGTTTGATGAGCTCAAAAATGATTTCGATAGTCAATGGAATAGGTTTTTGAAAAAGAATCCTGAATTAATGTTCAGAATTGTCTAGATATTCATTGTTTGGATATACCATTCATCCCAATGACATGCATCCAATTTATTTTTTTTCCTATTCATTTTACACCAAACTCGTCCTTCATTGATTACCTTTATCTCAAATCACCCTGTGTTCCCTTATTATTGCATCCCTAGAATAAATCAAGAAAATGTATGAGTGCATTATATTTGTCATGATTTAAAATGATGATGAATGAATGACAATGTGCTTAAAAGATTCTTGCATTTCTTTGAGAAGAAATCCAAGATGATAGGATGATTTGAGAAGACACATGGTGTGACAAAATAGGGAATATGATGATGGATTAGTCAACAAAATGAAGATGAGGCAAATTTAAAAAAAAATGGTATGTCCAAATGATGAATATAAGGATGAATTGGTCGACATAACCTGTGAGTTGTGATGAAAAAAGAATGGGGCAATGGACAAAATTGGTGTTGAAAAGCCCATGAACAATGATCAAGTGATGGAGGTTAAAATTTGCTCTGAAATACTGAGAAGCCCATGAACGATGATCAAGTGATGAAGGACGAAATTTGTATTGAGAAGCTTATGAGTGATGATCAAGTGATAGAAGACAAAATTTATTCTGAGATGGCTAGTGCTAAGAAGCTCAAAATGATGGAGTCTTAAGAGCCATATTACCACAGTTATTTAGGATTTCATGACATTATTGACGTTCACATTACATGCATCATGTAAGCAACATTGTTTAAATAGTACATACATATAATTTGATGAATTAAAACTTTGTTTGGACATGCATGGCATTATGAGAATCTAGGTTGTTGCATTTGCATCATTAAGAAGGCATTTGCATATTTGATCATGACATTTATTCATACAAAATTTTGAGTCACCTGAAAAGAAATTGTAAACTTTTTTTATGAGAGTCTTTGAATTTCAAATGAAAATTTTTGAATTTCAAAGAAAAGTTTTTAAATTTTAAGTTTCAATTGGGAATCTTTGAGATATGAAACTTTGAGATTTATTGAATGAGAACTTTTGAGTTTGAATGAGAAGCTTTGAATGCGAATCTCTAAGATTCAAATAAGAGTCTTTAAATGTTGAATGCAAATCCTAAGATCTTGCAAATTTGAATTTTTATGAAACTGAAATTTTGAGAATCAAATTTCAGTGAATTCTTGCAGAGTTGAAAGGTTTTTGTGAATCTGAGCCTTTGAATGTTGAACTCAAATTGTGAATCTTTAAGTTTTCATTACAAATTCTATCAGACATGATATATGACTCGTCTGGTCATGATTGTCAAAGAGTAATTTATTTTTTTAAAGTTCTGTTGCCTATATTCAGAGGAGCCATTTTATTTTTCCAAAGTTCTGTTGCCTCTATTCAGATGAGCTATTTATTTTTCCAAAGTTTTATTGCCTCTATTCAGAGGAGCCATTTATCTTTCTAAAGTTCTGTTGCCTCTATTCAAAGGAGCCATTTATCTTTCCAAAGTTCTATTGCCTATATTCAGATGAGCCATTTATTTTTTCAGAGCAGCCATTTATCCTTCCAAAGTTTTGTTGCCTCTATTTAGAGGAGCATTTTATTTTTCTAAAGTTATTGAGCCTTTAATTAGATGAGCTTTGTTTAAAAAAAAAGAGTATCGAGTTGAGTCTTAATTGGGTGTCTACGTTTTTGCACAATTCCTGTTTTATAAAAGATGTGCAAAAAGGGGCAGCTGTAGACACCATAATTTGTCCGGGTCCAAGCTCATTGGGCCTAGTTCAATAAAGGTTGGGCCAAAGCCCATTGAACTTAGGTTAGATCTGGTCCAAATGGGACAAATTAGCCCATTTTATTTGTATTTTTACATTTTATATTTTATTCTTTTTCTTTTTTTTAGTTAACTGTTCTGAATTTTATCTTTATTATTATTTTTTTTTATATTTTATTTTTATTCTAGAAGATCCAAAAAAAAAAGAAAAATTTGTTGTGAATGGTGGCTGGTAGGATTGGACTGGAATTCAATTTGTTTTCTGCTAATCCTATTCAAAGAAGGAATTAGGGCCAATCAGAAACTCTTCTGATTGAACCCTATAAATAACCCATAAATCATACATAAAAACATACATAAAATACATGAAACAGAGAGAAAACAGAAGCAAAAGTTGTTTAGAAAGGCATAGGTAAATTTTAGAAATTTTAGGAATTTTTTTTTGGATTTTTTCGACAAATTTTTTTTCTGGAAAATTTTTAAAATTTCTATATTTCGATGAACTTTTTCTGTGAAACTTGAATTTTTTGGTGTGTTCTTATAGATTTTGCATGCGTTTTCAGAATTCGAAGAAACTTCAATCGGATTCTAAGTTCTGTTAGAGAGAGGGAGAGAAAAAAGGGGAAGAGAGAGAGAAGGAAGAGAGGCATCTGAAGGGAAAACAAGATTTTTGCCTTTTATACTTGTGCAAGATGACGTTGTTTTGGTATTAAAAATCTCAGAGGATCCACGTATTTTGCTATCGGGCGACTCGACACGAATGTCAACCCATTTTTGACCCGTACTCGACTTATGTGCCAGCTGATCTCTGGAGCTGAGCCGCGTCTTCCCAGCTGAGCCCACAAGCTGCTTTTTGTTTCTGCAGTCGAGCCGCTTCAAATTCCCAGTCGAGCCTTTTTTAGATTTTTTTTGGTATTTTCTTGTTTATTTTATTTAAGTATTTTATTTATGTATTTGTTTTTTTTTCTTTAGTTTTTTTTTCTATTAAATTAAATAGAAAATAATAAAAAAAATTTTGAGAATAAATATTAATTATCAAATGGTGGAATTTATAAAAATTTCAAATGGTAAGTTCTATAAATTTTCTAGGTGAGAAATTTTGTCTAAATTTATCCTAAATGGTGGAATAATTTAGATAAAGTTTCAATAACAATAATTGATATTTATTTTCAAACAAAAAAAAAAACAAATGAGAAAATATAAAAATAATAAAATTTTTGGAATTAAATACAAATTATCCAAGAATGAAATTCTTAGAAATTTCGAATGGTAAATTTCTAAGAAATCTCTAGGTGAGAAATTTTCTCTAAATTTGGCCAAAATGGTAGAATAATTTAGATGAAGTTTCAGTAAAAGTAATTGTATTCTTTTCCAAACAAAAAATTTTGGTTGAAAATATTTGATAATTATCCAAGGATAAGATTCTTAGAAATTTCAAATGGCAAATTCCTAAGAAATCTCTAGGTGAGAAATTTTCTCTAAATTTCGCCCAAATGGTGGAATAATTTAGATGAAATTTCAATAAAAATAATTGTCATGTTATTTTCTTTCCAAAGAAAAAAAAATTTTAAATAGGCCCAAATGGTGAAAATTTTAGAAATTAAAAAAAATATATTTTTAATTTGGCTCAAATGGTGGAATAATTAGATATATTTTCGATAAAAAATAATAAATAAACTTTTTTTTCTGACGATGAAGCCTCTTCAAGGAAACAAATGGGATTTTTAAATACTCTTAAGGTGAAAAAATATTTTTTAAGTGTTCTACCAGATTGATGGAGGATCTTATAAATTATTTCTAATATTTTAACATAAAATTTTGAAATCATTAGACTTAAAACCATATGATGAATTCAAAATAATATGGTACCATTCTTTGGATAGGCATGTGGGGGTGTTATAACCTTCCCCACATGTAACCGACTCTTGAATCTTGTTTTGGTTAGTAGACCCGAATCTATTCTTTTAGGGATTTTTAGTCAAGCTTAGGAGTTTCTTAAAGGGATAGATTCCTTAGGTGACCAATCATACATAGATAAAAAAGATTGGTGGTGACTCTATTTGTTAAGTCTAGCTATAGATTTACGATCTATATGTTATAACAATATGGTTAACATTATTTATAAAGCTTACCATTGTAACAACATCTAGATCCACTTCAAGTTGTCGAACACCAATATCCATGGTAAGCTTGAGACCATCCCTAAGTGCCCATAATTCTACCTAAACACATGTGACCTTTGGTATGTGTCAAGACAATCTACTATCCATTGTCTGGTTCATAGGATTGCTCTAGCTTTTACCATTCCTAGGTTCCTGAATGATGAGCTATTTGTATTAAGTTTATGACAACCTTATGGGGGTGGTTTCTATTAAACCCTAAAGAAAAGAAGGTAGTCACACTCATTTGGTTTTCCCATGATCTCTTGGAACTCTTTTGCTAGTTTTATAGCTATAGGAACAACCCTTGCTGAATCAAGTTTTCCTTTAAATATTAGTTTATTCCTAGCTGTCCATATTTCCAAATTATAAAGGTGAATATGACTTTTCCTAGCACTTTGTGGTTGTTAAGACAATGGTTAAAAGTGGCATTGAATTTCAACCATTCGATATAAGAGACAAAATTTTTGTATTGCTCTTAAGATGGACTAAAGTTTCTTCCCTAGTTTAACAAAAAAGGGCACCAATCTTGTAACTCCATTCCTTGCTTTGTAAGCAATTCCCTTATTGGCAAAACTTGGTGTAAGCATTTTGATTACTACTTTTTGTAATGCCTATAAATGTATAGATTGTAATAAAGTAATAGTAGTAAACGAGTAGAGTATTGACCCACGGGGATTAAAAATTGAATTGTTGGGTGGAAATCAAGTACTAAAGGTAATAACTACTGACCTTATATATAAATTAATAGAAATATTAATTTTATATTACAAAGAAAACAATAAAAGAAAGCAATTGTGTAGGCCAAGATCTCAATATCCAACTATTGCTTAGGAATTTTGGATATGGCTGAATGAACTAGAAAACTAAAGTAGAAGAATCAAAAGTTTTAAAAAGAAAAGATCAAAAGCATAAAGCAAGAATTGAACAAAGTTTACATGTAACTAAATATTTAAAAAGAAAGAAAGATTGCTTGAATGAAAATGAAACTTAAAATGGGAAAGAATGATTGTCGAAACTATAAAAACATAAAAATACTTTGTAAACCGAAAAAAATATATGAAAGCTTAAAAATAATGGATCTTGAAAATAAAGGAATGCTTTGATTAAAAGAGAATTTAGAAAATAATTTAGTTATTCTAATCTGTCATCTTGGCTAAATTACAAAGAAAACTATAAAAGAACTTAAAAAACCAAAACTAAGAACTAGATCAGAGAAGAATGGAGTGGGATGAAATGTGATATCTTTGAGTTACTAGAGAGCCTCTTTATTTATAGATAGGGGTTTGGCTATAATAGGGATTTGGGATTGCAAGTCCTAGTTCTATCTAAACTTTTAGTGATAAAGTTTATCTTGATCATCAAAATGGTTGGCCGATTGTGAAGTCTTCATACTTAGAGAGTTTTGGCTGATTGAGACTGTCTTAGAGTGATCTTAATTGTACAAATGTCTTACATGATTGATCTTGCATTTTTTAAGATTGGTTGGGCTAAGCTTAGTTATCAAGACCATGTAGCCACATTTGATTCAAACTTTTGAGATAAAATTTACAAAAATCATTTTTTTGTAAAATCTCTTTTGGCTGAATACAATAAGAAGTCTTTGTCCAAGTATAAGTCTTCAATTCTTCAATTGTATGTAGGATTCTCTTCAAAATGAGAGAGCCTATCATACGTAAAAGTCCTAATGCCACTAGGATTCCTTTTTCCAAGTGAATTTATAGTCCTTAATCCAACGAGATTCAGCTTAATCCTCTTCTTACATGGCCGACTATGACAAGGATTAGGAAAAACCTAATCTTATGTAGATCTTATATGAAATACATGTCCTATATACATTAAACCTAAATATAAAAAAAAACATACATTAAAGGCATCAAATTCAATCAAATTTCAAAATTTTTAAATAAAAAATGATTTATAAAACACTATATATTTTAATGCTATCATATCCTCACACTTAACTTTTTGCTTATCTTTACGCAAAACTCTTAAATCAAATATACTAATAATAATAAAAAAATGCATACTAAGTCAAAATTACACAAATCATCACTCATGCACTATAGCATAATGATATTTATAAGCATAATTAACAAGAAACTCTTATGAATATAAAGTTAATCCATCTTTAACATATACATACAATCTAAGTAAAAAAAAATGCAACATATGCCTTCACATATTAATTTAAAAATAGAATATATTTTATATGTTTACTTTTCCTCATTTTCTCTCCACTAATGTAGACTTACATACTTGACTCAAGATCAGAAGGTCTTTTGGACTTGTAATGTAATGCTTGAGTCAATGTAGGAAAAAGAAAAATGTTAAGCTCATAACCCTTTTGATTACTTCTCTAGTTTCTTAGACTTTTGATTGGATTTGAGAACTTTGAACTTTTCAAAACTTGAGGCATTTTTTTATTGCCATTTTAGACTTTAACAATTTTAGTTTTTATTTTATCTTTTATCGAGCTTTTTTATTTTTAACTTTCTTGATTTCCTTATGCCTCCCTTCCTCCTAAATATAATTTTGTTCTTTTTATTTTATCCATATGCATAAATAATATTGGGTTGGGTAACAAAAAAAAAAAAGATTCAAAGAAAGGGTTTGGGCTTATTAATGTGGCTAAATAATAACAAAGAAAATAATATATATTAAAGCTCAAAATCAAAGGTACTAGGGATGTTTTATTAAAGATAGACTTGAAAAGGCTCAAACTATTCAAAGAATGCTTAGATCATCTATTGAATCAAATATAGTCTAGAATTTTGCATCGAGAGTTGAGTAGGTAAATTCTAAAGTCATATTCTTTCTTAAAATCTTTATGCAACTTAATATCTTACATGCTTTCACAAAGATTGATGCATATTAAAGATCAAGATTTAAATACACAAAGCATAAAAATCATACTTAATCAAAGATCTTACTTAAGAAATCATCTCATGTTTCACTACATTTATACTTTTCTTAATATCATACTTAAGTCACTCATAATTAATTCATGAAAAATTAACTAAGTTAGCATCATCATGATTATAGCGTGCTAATTTGGTTTAAACACAAAGCAAATAGGATTAATCTTTGAAAAATTTTGAAAACAATTTTTAGCTAAAAAAAAATCCTTTTTCCCTTATACTTAATTTTCAACAAGATTTCAAACAAAACATTAAAGAACTAGGGAAAAAGAAATACTCCCCTATCTTTGCTTTTCTTTTGAGGTCGAAACTAAACTTCTTCATTGGGCATCTCTTTGCATCTCTTCATCCTACAAAAAATAACTCAAAAACAAAAAGATAAAAGTAAACATGTCCTAATATAATAAAGAAAATAAATAATTATAAACTTAACAATTAATGTAAAACTTGGGTTACCTTACAAACAACGCTAGTTTTGGTCAAACTTGACCATACTTAAGTGATCTAAAATTACTTATTTTTTTTAGAAGGGAATTTTTTTTATTGCTTATACCTTTGAGGTATCATATAAATAGATTTAGCTTTAGGAGGTGTACTAACTCTCTTTGCAAGTATCACATAAGCTAGAATTGACGTTATCATAGGGGCATTCAATTTAAGACTTAGAGCATTGACCTTGGGTTTGCAAGAATTAAGGCATTTTGGGATAGCTAATTGGGTTTTTTCTTTTTGTCTCATGGGTTGGTAGATTTGGTTAGGCTCCCTAACATTAGGTTTTTCTTTAACCATAGGCACAGCTTGTACATCTTCATCCTCCCTAAGGGTACCTTGTTTAGTTTTAAAAGTTATCCTCTTATCCTTAAATCTTAAAATGACCTCATAATTATGTACATCAATCAAGGCTTTAGAGGTAATAAGGAATGGTCTATTTAACAAAATAGGGGCTTCACTATCCTTCATTGTAATACAGTAAAACTAGTAGGAAAAGCATACCTACCCACTTTTACAAGTACATTCTCGAACACTCTTTAGGGTTTTTTTGCAAACCTATCAACAGATTTAATGGTAAAATTTCATGGTTTCAATGTACCAGCACCCAATTACACAAAAGTATGTAAGGCATTAGATTTAAACTTGCATCTAGATCATAAAAAGCTTCTTCAAAATATAACTACCAATTGAACAAGGTATAGAGAAACTCTCTGGATCATTTTACTTTTTTAGAAAAATTTGTTAAAATACAAAGCTATATTCATCAACAAGCGTAACTATCTTTATCTCCTTAAGTAGTTCTTTTCATTTTAGCTTTGGTGTTTTTTGTGATACTTCGAATGTTTCCCTTTGAGTTGACATCCTTAGAATCATTTTCATCTTTTTCACTTTTTGAATTTTCTCTTACACTTTCTCATCTTTAGGTTGTATGCTTTCAAGAAGTGCTTTTACAATTTGAATTAGCATTTTATTTTTTCTTATGGAATTCTCCTTTATGTATGCTTATTCTAAATCTACTTCTTGAATACACTCATCAGGGTCTTCCTTTATCTTATAATTTTCATCCATCTCTTCATTTAGCATAATACTTTCAGAAGCTTCTAAAGTCATGTGATCAAAACTTGTCAAAATTTCCATTCCAAACTAAAGCAATTCCTCATCCTTTATTATCGATTTCTTAATATAATCTGTCTCTGGTTGTTTCACAAATCTTAGCAAATCGACTACTATGGGCTCATCCAAATATCATCATTATCATAATAATATCTCTCTTTTCCCTCATAGGAATACACAACATTACATATTTCCTTACCTTGCTTCTTTGGGTTAGATTCGGTATTATTGGGTAAGACTCCTAAGGATCGATTGGCTATCGCATGAGCTAGTTGACCTATCTAAGTTTTAAGGTTTTTAATTGATACAACTTGGCTTTGTACAGTTACATTATAGAATTGCATCAATTGGGTCAACATCTCTTCAAAGCTTTTTTTTTTCTTGGGGTGGGTTGTATGGTGATGGGTGAAATTGGTTGGTGGTTTGATGGTTAGGTTGGTTCCAAAAAAAGTTTGAGTGGTTTTTTTATCCTAGGTTGTAAGTATTGGTATATGGGTTATTAGTAGGCTTGGAATGTTAGGCATATTGGATCATTTCTATTCTAAATTGACATTTATCAATGGCATATGGTCTTTCACAAATTTCACATGCAATAAAAGGGCTTAGGATAGCATGAAAGGGGTGGTCTAGGATGGGGTTCCTAAATCATCAATTCTCTTAGTCAAACTAGCTAACTGTGATGTGATAGATGTAAGAGTGTCAAGCTTATAAACACTAGTAGATTTTTTATGTACCTTACGTTCTATACGCTATTGATAATTGTTTGCCTTCATCTCTTTTATCAACTCATTTGCCTCTTCAACAGTCTTACTCATTATCGTTATTCCAACGGTCAAATCAAGTGTAGTTCTCATGGATGGTGTAAATCCATTATAAAAGATTTATATTTACAACCGCTATAAGAGGCCATGATATGGACACTTATCCAACAATTCTTTAAGTCTCTCTCACACATCATATAGATTTTCACCATCAAATTGCATGAATGTTGTGATTTCATTCTTCATTTTAGCTGTCTTAGCAGGTGGAAAAAATTTTACAAGGAACTTTTGTACCAAATCATCCCATATGGTGATTGAACAAATGGTAGTGAAGATAACCAATTCTTTGCCTTGTTTCTGAAAGAAAAAAAAAGTTTTAGTCTGATTGCATTGTTAAAAACACCATTATATTTAAATATATCACACAATTCTAAAATTTAGATAAATAGAGATTTGAATCACTGCTTGGTAACCTTTCAAACTTTACAGAAGTTAAGGCTATTTGAATAATTGAAAGCTTTATCTTAAAATTGTTTGCTTCACTATAAGAAAATTTTCATATACTGACATTTGTTTATACTGATGGTCAAATTACATCAATAAAAAAGATTTATACTGATGGTTTTTTGATACCATCAGAATAAATCATACTTATACCACCATTTTATATAATTATTGGTATAGATAAACTTTTTTTATGGTATATAACTATCTGTCGGTATAAGTATGTTATATACTGACACTTACCTATACTGATGGTCAAATTATGTAAGTAAAAAATATCTATATTGATAGATTTTTGTTACTATCAGTATAAACAATGCCTATACCAACACTTTTTTCTTCAATCAGCATACATTGATTTTTTTTTGGCAATATATAAATAAATGTCATTATACATATTTATATACTAATGGATTGCATTTTAACTATCGATATAAGTTTTAAATAGTAGATACTATCTATAGGTAAATGGTACTTATACCAACGGAAGTAATTAATTATTAGTATAGCCATAGGATATACTGACAGTTATATCTACCTGTCAGTATACACTACACAAAATTTTCATATACTGACTTTTAATTATACTGACAGTCAGATTGCATCAGTAAAAGATATTTATATTGGTAAATTTTTAATACTATCAGAATATACTATTGGTATAGGTAACTTTTTTTTTACGGTATATAAATATCCATCAATATAAGTATGATATATACCAACAGTTATAATAACCATCAATATAAGCTCCAAAAAACAAAATTAATTCCAATTTTTTTTTTTTGAAAAATATTAATTCATAATTATAGACACTTAATTTTATCTAAAATATTCTATCTTTTTTGTTCGAGCTTATTCTTGCAATTGGGCTTGACCTGTATTTTTAAAGCCCAATACATTATCCATTTTTAAATATTCAGGTATAAAACTTAATGTGAGCCCCATAGTGAAACTCGTAACATATGCTCGAAAGAATGCACATGTTGGCTTGTTAGCCATTAAACAAAACAAAACAAAAATAAAAAATAAAAAAAGCTAGGCCTAAAATAAATAAGAGCCTAAATAAAATGATATAAGCAAAATAAGCCCAAAATAAGCAAAAAAAAAAAAAAAAAAAAACAAAGCCTAAGTTTGGCCATAAAATTAAACCCAAATAAAACTATAGCCCTTAAGTTTCTTTGTAAAGCCTAAATTATGGCTGAAGGATGAGGCCATTTTGGCCTAATCTTGCATGGAAGTTACACACGTGAGGAAATCATGCATGACATAAAACATGAAAAAAAAAACTATTACTATAAAAGAAGGGCTGGCTATATGACTTTGTGACTTGAGAACATAAAGCATTAGTGGGAAAAGAATTGTAACAGAGAACTAGGAAAAAATGAAGTTTTCGTGAGAAAAGAGAGATGTGAGCGAAAGCAGGCCAAAAAAATAAAAAACCAAAAGAGACATGAGCAAGAGCAAAGAAAAAAATCGAGAGAAAAAGGCAATAATAGGAAGGAGGAACAAAGAAAAAAAATAAAGAAAGGCATTCAAGCAAGGAAAGAAGAGGAAAAAACTAGTAAAAAAAAAAACTAATGTTCGTGGAACTAGTAGCAACAAAAGGAAAACACAAAGAGGAAACCAAAGAAAAGAGAAAAGGGTTCTTGAAAAAAAAAAGTTTGTACACTGCTATCACAGAGACTCGAAGCTCTCACCTTTGGTTTGTATTTTTTCGGTATGTTTTTTATCCACTTTTATACATACTTTTGTCTTGCGTGAGCCTGTGTTTGAAAGTTTAGAGCATATCTTTTGGTTATTGTTTGCAGTTGTAGAAAATACTAAAAAGGGTTACAAAGCCTGAGCTTACATTGGTTCTTATTTCTCCTTTGGCCAATCATTTGTTTTTACTAATGTTTGCTGTTGTCTTAGTTGAGGGTTTACCTGCTGACTTTTAGGGGTCTAAAGGTTTCCTAATATATATATATATATATATATATACGAAATAGTAAATGGCATTTAATGTTTAAAAGGAAAATTGTTCCTCATGTGCGTAAGTGAGGCTTTGGTTGTTTATCTTATTAGAAATTTGTTATTTAGGCTTAAGTTGTTTTCTCAATAGCCTTGGGTTATCAATAGTTTGAACATATCTTAATGTTTTTGCATCTTGGAATCTTGATGTGTGAGACCTTATAGCTATTGTTTGGTAAGTTGTTAATGGAGAAATGGCATAAATGAGTGATAGATGTTAGATTGTTAGAGAGATCTATTGACCATTTGTGGTTTAACTACTCAAAATGTTATAGGGGAAGAGTAGGGCTACAGTAAGTTGGTAAATTGTCATATCAATTTTAAAAGGATTCGTTAGAGGACCAAATGTTTTTGGGGCTAGAAATCTCTTTTTTAAATAATAGTAAATACAAGTTTTAAATCATGAAAGTATAAATATTAAAATGAAGTTAAAAGGTTGCAAAAACTAGTTTAGGATGGATTTTCGGTTTAGATTTGGAAAGGGTTATATAAACCAAAATGAAGTTCTTTTGGCATTTCCTTCGTGATATAATTATAAACTTTTGATTTGTTATTTTGATTACTATATTACTTATGACATATTGCATTTGTTCCATGGCATTTGCTTTTTTTGTTCTCTACTTTATAGGCCATCACATCATACATTACATGTTAATTCGTTATAAGGTTCATTTTGCATGCTATTTATCAATTATCCATAAATGCATAGTGTTTTAAAATAATAATAATAATAATAATAATAATAATAATAATAATAATAATAATGTTGAAAAATATGATTTTGGAAATAAATAAAATTTGAAAACCCTGCTTAGATGTTGAAAGAATTCAAAATCGAATTTTAAAATAAAATAATAATTTTGTCTATATGTTGGGAAATTATTAAATAATAAAAAGTAAAATTACTAAATAATAATAATATTTTAATAAAAAGAAAATATATAAAGATATAAAAATTCATTTTTTAGAGAAATTACAAAAAATAAGTTTGCTCCAAAAATCTGCCTAGATGTTAGAGATTTATAGAGGGGTACGTAAAATTTTAAAACTGTAAAACGAAACCCCAAGGTGAAATCCTAATACGAAATCTTAAAATGAAACCCCAAAATAAAACCTTAAAATAAAACCCTAAAATAAAACCTTCATAACCCTAAACTAAAATCATAAAATAGAAACCTAAATGAAATCCGCAATGAAATCCAAAACCTTATGTGGAATCCAAAACCCTAGGTGAAACCCTAAACTCTAGGTAAAATCTTAAACCTTAAACGAAATTCCCAAACCTTAATTGAAACCAAAATAATCTTGAAACCCTAAATCTACTCAATACTATAAAATCATCCCAAAATTTAAGGATTTATGTGAAAATTTCACATGAAGTAATATATTCCTAAATGTTGTATACAAGATGGGATACTTAAGAAATTTTATTTTATCAAGATTTTTCATGTATTTTCTTAATCTAAAATAATAAAATTAAATAAAAAAAATGAAAATGAGATCTTAAATATAAATAGTCGCATCTAAAATTGTATTTCATTGTCTTGCATAGCATTCATTCGTATATATTTATTTTTAGATTATGATTTGCATTCATTCTACATGCTTCTTTTTTAATTGTTACTATTGTTTTTTGGTTAATTGTAGCATCATCTTTTTTTTGCAAATATATTTTTTTATAGAAAATATTATTTAAAAATAGATTTAAAAATAAAATTAAAATAATATTTGTAAACACCCCATTTTGTTCGAGAAGTTTTTTGGAATTGAAAAATGGGTTTCGATCGTAAACTAGGCCTAATTGGGAAGCTTCAAGCCCAAGAAAAAAATTTTAATTTGATTTATTGTTATTATTATTATTTTTGTTTAATTTTACTTATTTTAAAAAGTAAAAAAAAAAAGGAGAAATTAGAAAATTAGTAAAAAATGAAAGCTTGAAAAAGAAAAATGGGTGAAGATTCTGATGCTTGATTCATGCAATCATTGAAAGATTAAATCATAATCAAATCAAATCACATACAATCATAATCTCATAATCAATTGATTTTCAAATTTAAAATGGATTAAATCCGTATAAAGAACCAACCAAAAAATGCAAATGAAAAAGGAAGAGTTGGACATGAAGAATCACACAAGCAATAAACAAATTTGAATGAGAACTGTCATTTTTTTTTTTTGGGATTTTGTGGTTTTAATTGAGGGTTTTTAGTTTTTTTTTTTTAATTCTAGGTTTTTTCTTTTTCTAGATTTTGAGTTTGTGTTCTTTGTTTTGGGGTTTTTTTTAGAAGAATTTGGGGTTGTTCTGGGGTTTTTCGTTTTGGAAGAATTAGGGGATTGTTTTGAGTTTAGGGTTTTTGTTTTTGGGAAATTATTTGGTTCGTTTGATTATGGAGCTTTTGGGGTGTTTAGGGTTGATTCTAGGATATTAGGTTTGGAGGGAAGTTATGGTTTTTTTATGAATTTTTTGGCAAGGGTTTAAATTTTCTAGTGGAGTCACGGTGTCCAGAATAGTAGTTTCTGAGTGGATTTTGAGCCCATTTGAAGATCTCAATGGCCGTTTGAATTTCACAGTTCAAAAATTTAGGTTCATCTTCACCATTTGAAGTTTCCGACAAAGATTCTTAGAGAAAAGGCAAAGAAACTATTTCTGAAGAGAGAGATAGTTTGAAGTCTGATGAAAAATTCTAAGTGTCTTTTATATCAAGGCAAAATAATGTAGTTTTAAAAAATGCTTGATCCACGTGTGACCCACTGGCTCGCGTAATGACTCACGTTTTGACCTAACTCGCAGCATAAGTTTTTCTCTTTCTTTTTTTGTTTACTTTTCGTTTTGATTTTTTTTTGGTTATTTGATTTTTTGTATTCTATTTTTTACTTGATTTTTCTATTTTGTTTTTTATATATATTATTTATATGTTTTAGTATTTATTTAATTGCATGATATTTTGCATAATTGTATAATAGTTAATTGCATGATTATTTTATCTCTGTTTTAAATAAACTATTAAATATATATTTTGCATAATTGCATGATTATATTAATTGCATGATAATTTATATTATATTATTATATTATTTTATGATATATTATATTATTATTGCATGATACATTATATTATTATTGCATGATGTTATGTGCATGATGATTTTTTTAATTGATTTTTTGTCCTTTCAAAACTTTTTTTAAAACAAAGGGTTTTCGAAAAATATTTTTTATCCATCCATATTATTGGAGAATTTAAATTTTGAATTAAGTCTTATCAAACTATTAAAGTACTTAATAAATTTTCTAAAAAATATTTCTTAAAAAAAATCTTACTAACAAATTAGAGGATAATTTCAAAAAGAAAGTCTTACGAAACTATTAAAAAATTTAATACATTTTCTAAAAATGAGTTTACAAAAAAATCTCACCAAACTATTAAAAAATTTGTATCAAAGTAAATCTTACTAAACTATTAGAATATTTTACTAATTATTTTCTTGAATAAAATATTTTAATGAATTTGATGATGGAGCCACTTTAAAATATGATACTAATATCCATAAATACTCTTGAGGTGAGAGAATTATCTTAAATTGCTACCAAACTATTAGAGTAATTTTAAAATCAATTTTCAATACTAAATATTTTTGGTAAATCTTAAATATGGTTAAAGCTTGGATAATTTGAAATAAAATTGGTGCCATCCTTTAGATAAGCACTGTCAGAGTGCTATAACCTTTTTCACGTGTAATTATATTATTGAACCTTAAATCTGATTTCGTGGATCAAAATCTAGTACTTAAAAATACCAAAGTCAATCTTTGGACTTATCTTTAAATGTGATAGATTTTGTTAGGTGGCTAATTGTACCTAAACAAAAAAAAAATGATGATAACTCCTTTAGCTTATGTCTAGTGGTAGGTTTACGGATCTATACATTACGATAATATTCTAAGGAAGATAATTTTTAGTACTTTGCATAAATATTGGAGAGTTAGTAATAATTATCATTTGCAAAGGATGCTTTTTTATTTTTGAAAGAATGTTGTGGTGAATCTTAGATAAAAAGAATTATTTTTGAATTCTACCTATATGTTAGGGAATTTTAAAGTACTCTTTTAATCTAAAGATTTTCAAAATATTCCTAAATAAAGATTTTTAATTGCTTTTCTTTCTTTTTTTAAAAAAAGAGAATTATTATTAAATTTCAAAATGGAACCACTTTTTATTCAAAACTATAAATAACGCATGATCAATTCGTACCGATTTTTGTTGGTGCTATTGAGGTACTAATCCTTCATCGTGCGTAATCGACTCTCGAATCCAATTTTATTTTGGTAGACTAAAATTATTTTTTTAATAAACTTGAAGCATGTTTTATTGTTTTATTAAAAAGATAAAAATTTTAGGTAGTCAATTACATCAAAAAAATATTGGTGGCAACTTTTTTTTTAATTTTAAATTTTTACGTTTAGTGATTAAGTCTTCGGACCAATACATTATAACTATAATATTTCCCTCTAGTAAAAATTCCCAAAAACTATAATTTCTCAAATTTTCCTAAAATTAAACACTAAATTAAATAATTGCAAAGACAAAAAAAATATTTACAATAATTAAAAAAATAAAAATTACATTTAATAAATAATTGAATAATCAATCAATAGATTAGAACACAAATCCAACATAAAATTAAACCTTACATTTTTAAAGACTCCTAATTGTCACTAAATCAAAACATTATTGAATAATTTATTTTTTATTTTTAATATATATTCATCTTGTTAATTTCACTTATTAAATTAAAAAAAAACTGTAGTATAAGTGAATTTGATAATTTTTTAAATGTATATACAACAAAATATTATTAAGGCCTTAATAATATTACTATGTATTTTAATTATATAAAAATCTTGCAAAAAAGCTTCCTTCTCCTTTTTCCTCGTCTTCTCAAAATCTCTACATGTCTTATCCAAAAACCCATAAAGAGAAGTGGAAATGCAAACTAGATATGAAAAACAATGGCAACTCTTCCCATCTCGCCTCAATCTACCGTTCGTCGCTCTCTCTCAACTGCCAATCTCTCTTGATTACATTACTATATGTTTCTCTCTTTTTTTTTTCTTTTTAAATTTTGATAGTTGAAATTTATTATAATTAGAAGCTTGAATTAATCAATTTAATTAAGTATTTTTTTTAAGATTCTGAGAACTTTATTAAAATTTTTAGGGTTTCCAATTTTCTAATGATAATGAAAAAAGCTTTCGTTCTTCTTTCTATTTTTTTAATTTTAAAAAATAAATAATAATATGAGTAAAGACTTCGAAACCTTAAAGCATAAACAAATGGTATTTTCAGTTTCTGCTTCCGCGTCGGTTCCTCTCTCCTCTCATGTCATTACTTCATTAAAGTTTAGCGTTTCTCCTCTCATGTCATTTCTGCTTTTCATTCCAGTACCTGTACTTTTTTTAGTAGAAATGTTTACCTCATTTAGTTAGTCAGATCGAGCTTTTAAGCAACTATTGTTTGTTTGACTAGAAAATGCAGTGACATTTGTTTGAATTTTTATGCGATTTTTTTTATTTGCGTATTTATGCTTGCTTTTAGCTTTTTAGCTGTTGAAAAAAAATCAAATATGAAGTAGATTGATCAATTAGCTTCCCAGTATGTATAAATTAGCTTTGTGTTTGCTAGTTCACATTGTAGTCTTACTCTTCCAATTTTCCTACTTGCAGCCTTTGTGGTTTAAAAGTTGGTGCAACATAATTATATAACTGAACCTGTAAGGCTTTATTGAAGCTTTATTTTTCTTACTTGTGAGAAATAAAAGTGATTTTATGAGTTATTTTCATTTTCATTGTTATTCCTTGCTCCTAGAGAAAGTAGAACAATTTATGTATGGTGAATTTCTTTTTTGACCCTTTGTTACTTAGGCTGCACGAGAGAGCAAAAAGAAAAATGAAATGAAAAGGTTGTTCATGTTGTTTTATATTGCTTCTTTAATCTTGGTGTCAAAAATGCAGATTAAATCTGCCATCCAACAAGTGATTTATGATCATTTCGTTGATATTATATACAATTGTGCTTACTTTGTTTTGTTTTATTGTGTTTTGCAGTGAGGTCCGGTTGCTTTACTATTGCTCGAAACTGTTTCACTGTGATCTGATCCAAGGCACTTTCAGGTGTTGTTTTGATCCGACATGTTTTGAGGTCGTGGGTTTTCGTTGGTCGCTGAACAATATCTGTTTTGGTTTTTGGGAGAGGGTCATGTTTCTTCTTTTTCTTCTTCTTCTTCATCCTTTTCTTGTTATTATGATGATTTTTGCTTCCCTTTCTTGAGTTCTTTCCCATCTCTTGAATCTCTCTTCTTCTCCGTGATATTGAGAACTTTTTTTCCTAAGTTTTATCTACCATAGTAGTTATTCGGAGTGATACTTTTTAATGGTAATGGTTACTATTATTATGCTCCCTTTGCGTCAATTCAGTTTATTATTTTTTTTCTTTTCTTGTCTTAATATTATATGCTACCTGCTGATGACAATGTTATCAATATGAAAAGGATTAACATATAATTTAGTCATTAGAGAACTAGCCATTAATGTACTTGGTTTTGGGTCATTGGAGAACTAGCCACTTAAATCAAAAGAATTAATGTTTTACCATCTCTAATGTTGTTCATATTTGTAACAGGTAGAAGAGGCTCGAATGAATCTTTCTAACATTGAATATGATTTGGATGCACTGCGGAGAATAATTTCTGGTTTGATGAGAATTCTTTATTCTTCTTTAATGGTTGTTGCACTTACTGTTATTAATCATATTATGATTAATAAGTGAAAATATAATTTTAAAAAAATTTACCCACATCATAACATTTATATCGTTGGAATATTTCAAGGATATTAACAATCATCAATTGTCAGTAAAATAAAATAAAAAATCAAAACATACAAACCTATACCGGTGTGTGCTAACTGCCGTATAGGTAAAAAAAATTAAAACATAAAAATTTATATTGATAGACGTTAAGCATCGGTATAAGTAACAAAAATTAAAAATATAAGTCTATACTGACAAGCATTAATTGTCGGTATAGATAACAAAAATTAAAACATATAAGTTTATACTGACAGGTGTTAACCATCGATAAAATGTATAATAGTAGAACATACAACAAATGTTATACCAACGGATATACAATTACTAACGAATTTGAACCATAGGTACATCTCTGCTAGCTATTCTGACACTTTAAAAACTGTCAGTGTAGGTCTATATCGACAAAAGATATACCAACGGTTAAAAATTTGTCAGAATACACATTTTGATCATTGTTATAAGGTTTATTGTCCTATACTGATAGATTTTTAGGTTTTATTTATGGTTTATTAAGCATCAATATATAGCAGTTTTCTTATAGTACTTGGATCACAAGCCTTCCAATGAATGGTTGAAATCCATCTACATTAGGAACTGTAGATATATAATTTTATCAGGATAAATTCTAACCAATTGTGAGCCCTTTAAAGTTCAGCTCAATTTGAATCTAACGTTGATAAATTTTCGAAATTGAATTCAGGATCAATTTAACCCAAATGCACCGTGATGAAACTTCGTCAAACATAATCAAAATCAATCAAATGCGGTCGAACTTAGGTCAACCCTTGAAACTCACAATCGATAAGGATTATTAAGGCTTGGGATTAATAAATTTATGATTTTGATGCACTAAAAACTCTGATTGTGCATCGAGAAAGGTAAAATTACCAAAATGCCCTTCAAGGGTATTTTCATAATTTAACTTTTTCAAGGTTGGCTATTTGTGAAAACCTCTAGATCATGTTTTGGTATAATATCATGATTGATTCATTAAAAACTTTGATTGCACCCTGGGAAGATTGAAATTACCATAATACCCTTCAGGGGTATTTTTATAATTTGACATTTTCAATGTCATTTTTTTGCAAAAAGCTTCATATTATGATTAAATATTATTTTATAATTTTTGATGTATTAAAAACCTTGATCACACCTCAGAAGGTGTGAAATTATTAAAATACTATTTTCAGAGTATTTTCGTAATTTGACCTTTTTGTTGTTGATTTTTTGCAAAAATCTCCAAATATGTTTTGATATTATTTCAAGATTTTGATGCATTAAAAACCTCGATCGCTTCTCAAAATGTATGAAATTACCAAAATACCTTTTAAGGTATTTTTGTAATTTGATCTTCCCAAGGTCAATTTTTCACGAAAAGTTTTAGATCATGATTAACTATATTTTATGATTTTTTATGCATTAAAATCATAAAAACAAAGATGGGATCATAAGCTTTCAAAAAAATCATGAAAATGGCTTAAAAACACTAGTAAGGGTAAAATTATCTCTTCTCACTAAGATAGCTAGAATAGTGACCAAGTTGTGTACTGTAATTTTTTAGAACCATTAGATTTAAATATATAATGATCCAATCGCCTATATTGCAAGCCTTGGGTACCAAGTTTGAGGAAAAAGACAAAAGAATTACTACCCTTTGATGCATTTTGATCCAATGGTTGTGAGAGAGGTCTTGACTTTTTAAATAAATAAATATAAGGTTGTAGGACTTTTTTTTCCAACAAAAAAAAATCCACCAAAACAAGCTCTTGAAAAAAAATCTCTCTTGTGGAAGAAAGTGTTTTAGGTAACTTTATTACTATTCATGCATTTTTCATCATCCATGTAGTTTTTTTCATTCCTTTGATGGTATGTTACCTACCATTATATGTTTTAATAAGTCTTTGGTGATGCAATCTTATGATTATATATTTCCTTGTTTTGTGATTTTTTTGCTACATTTTTTTGTGATTTTAGGAAATGGTTTTCTTCAACTACTATTTTGGTATTTTGCTTATGTTTGATAGATTTTCTTGCTAATAAAAATGGTTTTTTTAATATGATTCCTAAGTGTTTGATGAAATAAAAATATGGCCTTCTACCATGTTTTCCAAGTGTTTGTGAAATTGCATTGGTCATATAATGGCATGGTAGTCTAGTTTCATGTAATATTTGCATTTTAATTAATTTTCTTGTGCATTATTCATGTAGCATTTGTATAATCAACAAGCCTTAAATAAACTTCAAAACCATGGTTTTTGGCTTACTTTAAAAGTTCATATAGATGTTGAGGATTTTTTAGGAGGTTCACAAAAATTATGATTAACTCTAAATCCCAAAAGCTAATCCTAACCAAAATTCAAACCTTAAGCCCCAAACCATACCCCAAACCCAAAGTCAAACACTACACCCAAAGTCAAGCCTTACATGTCGTACACCTCAAAGTCAAACCCTAAACCCCAAAGTCAAACCCTAAACCCTTCAAACACGAAGTAAACCCCTAAACCCCAAAATCAACCCATAAACCCTTTAAACCCCAAAGTCAAACCCTAAACCTAGCCTAAATGTTAAACTAAACCCCAAACCCTAGTCAAGACCAAAACCTTATTCAAACCCTAAATAAACCATAAACCCTAAAACTAACCCTAAATCATAAACCAAACCTTAAAGCCCTAACTATAAACCAAAAACTAAATCCTAACCTAAACCTTAAACCTTAAACCTTAAACCTTAAACCAACCTTAAACCCTAAAACAAATCATAAACCTAAACCTAGCCTATAATCTTAAATTTGATCCAAAACCTAAATACAACCCATAACCCTAAACTATCTAGACCATGAAACTACTCAAACCCTAAAAAGAACATTAACCTATGCCAACACCCAAGGTCATCCAAAATTTGAGGGTTTCGTATGAGAACCTTATATGAAGTAATCTATTCCTGAATGTTGCCTAGAGGATGGGTTATTCAAGAAATTTTATTTCATTAAGTTTTTCGTACGATTCCTTAACCTAAAGATAATAATAAGTTTAAACAAAATAAAAGAAATAAAGACAAGATCTTTGGTATAAATAACCACACTTAAACTCTGCCTAAAAGTTAGGGACTTCTAATGGTCTTTTTTATATTTAAAGACCCGATCCTAAAATCGCATCTCATCATCATGCATAGCATCCATTTGCATCTATTCATCTTTATATTGTTGTTTGCATTCTTTTTACATGTTTATGTCTTTTGATTATCATTATTGATTTTTTTGTTAATTGTCACATCCACTAAAAGAAAATTGTTTTATACTGATGCTAAAAAAATCATCAGTAAAACTTAAAAATCCATCGATATAGCACAACAAACCCTTTACTAACAATCAAAATATCTATTCCAATGAATTTATAACCGTTAAAATATCCTTTGTCGGTATAGACTTATACTTATGGTTTTTAAGCTGTCGAAATATGTAATAGAGATATACTGATGGTTTTAGTTTGTCACTATATGTATAGCTATTGGTGTAGCAACTATTGTATGTTTCATATTACACCTTTTACCGATGGTTATTCCCATAAGTATAGACTCGTATGTTTTAATTTTTTTAACTTATTCTGACGATATCTCCGTCGGTATATCTTTTACTAATGGTCAATGGCTGTCAGTATAGCCTTATGCATTTTAACTTTTACCAATGGTCCATGATGATTGTCAGTATAGTCTAAAATATTTTAATAGTAAAACACGTCGGTATAAATTTTAAGGCATCGTTAAAATTTTTTTTTTGAATTATATTTTCAATTATTAATATTAATTTATTTATAATCATAATACGATATGGTTTCATATAAAGTAAAAATACACAAAAAAGTAAAAATACTTAATAACATTTGAAATAAAACAACAACCAAATTATTTTATAATCCATAAATTTAAAATAAGTCAAGAACTAACATCATTGTACCAAATCCAGAAAAAAAAAAACATTAATATCTATGATTGAATGTTTACAAACATGGTGCTTGAAGTAAATAAACAACTCCACAAAGTAAGATGATGCCATCCCAAGTTGGTTCGAATGCCTGTTTAATTAGTTAAACCCAATAAAGAATTCCATGTCAAATTAAGCTTTTACCAATCAATTAACATAGGAAATGTTCCCAAGGTCAAGTTAAACATACCTGAAACTATAAACAAATGAATTGCTAACAAGATTTTATCCACTATTATAGGCTCCCGTTGCTTCACCAATGTTGTAACGGTTTTGTGTCCGTCCGATGAATTTGAAAACAAAATAAAAAATAACGGAGTCGTCACTAATCTTTTTTTGGCTAGGTGCGATTGGTCACCTACTAAAACGTATCATTTTAATAAAGTTTTAAAACTAATTAAAATTTATTAAAAAGATAATTTTACGGCCTGCGAAACAGTCTGGGTTCTGGACTCGATTACGAGTAGGGAAGGATTAGCACCCCCACAATGCCTGTTAAAAACGGTATCAATTAACAACATGTTATCCTTTGATTTTGATAAAAATAGTCCAATTTTTTATGTTCGAAAAATAATTTCCTTGATTTTTTATTTATTAGAAAAAAATTTATTCTAGAGAAAAATAAATTAAAACCTTTTTATTGAAATAATTCTTAAAATGTTCCAGTACGTTGGTAACATTAGAATAACTTTTTCTCACCTAGAGATTTCTTAGGTATCGCTTCTCGGAATACCTTAGAATCTCATCCCCGGAGGCTCAAATTTACTTTTCATAAAAAATTATCATGAATGCAATGCAAAATGTTAACATGTTGATACACACATTTTATTCTTCTTTGTTAGAAATTTTATTAATTATTTTATTAATATTTATTTTTAATTTTGAAGAAAAATGAAAATTTCATTATATTGAAGATTTTCTATAAATATTTCAATACACTGGTAATATTTTACAAAAAATCTTCTCACTTGGGGATTTCTTAAAGCATCTCTACTCGAAATACTTTTAGAATCTCATTATCGGATAAAATTTATTTTCTTCCTATTTTTATTACTTATATTTTTAATTCATTAACCAATTTTTATTTATTACTTAAAAAAAATAAAAAAATCTTTACTGTATTGAAAATTTTTTATAAATACTCCAATACATTGGTAGTATTTTAAAAAAAATATTCTCACCTAGAGATTTCGTAGGCATCACTACTCGAAGTACCTTTGAATCTCATCGTCGGATAAAAATTTTCTTTTCCTATATTTTTTATTACTTTAATATTATTATTAAATTCATTTTTATATTATTTTGTTTTTAAAGTTTATTTTTAAAATTAACAAAATTATAAAAAAAAATTTAACAACATATTTCATTATTTAATCTAACAAATATAAATATTTTAATATGCATAAATATTAATAAAATAATATATATAAAAAATTAAAAAAAATTTTAAAAAAATTTTTTTTACTTGAATCGAACTGGTCAACGATCCGATCAGCGCGAGGTTCGGTTCGACTCGATCTGGGAGGTTCGGTGTCGATTCAGTCAGATCGATCAGAAAATGATGAAGGAAACGGGTTGCGGGTCATGGGTCAGGTGCGCGGATCATGGGTGCTCAAAACGACGTCGTTTTGGGCTTTATTGAAACGACGTCATTTTGGTTTTCACAGCTTATATAAAAGTTAAAAAAAAATTTTTTACTCATTTCCTTCGTTTCTCAGACAACAAAAAGCTTTTCTTTTCTCTCTTTTTTTTTCTTCGACCTAACACAGATGACCGTCGTTGTCGGTGATCAAAAAATTCTTAAAAAATACCAAAATGTTCCCCTCGGCCTCCTGAGATCAGATCCGAAGTCTTTTTTGCCAAAAAAATTCCCAAAATCCCCAGATCTGCTGGTGAAGTTTCGGTGAGCCTATTTTTTTTATATTCTGAACCTTTTTTTGTGTGTATTTTGTTTTGTATTTTGTATTATTCTTGGTATTTTTTTATTGTATTTTGTATTTTATATTTATATGTATTTCATATTTTTTTCTGGATAGATTGATGTCCACAACCAACCCAAGCAACTGCTGAAGTTGCTAAATTCTTTAAAATTGTTTGAAGGTTTCTAAAGGGCTGTTGCCCACCATCTAGATAAGATGGATCTAGGATTTTGTTCATAAGCTGATTATCATTACCTATATACAAGGAAAATATATAATTTAATAACCAAATTCTAGGAAATATTTTTTAAATAATGCAATTTACTATTTTATTGTACCTGCACTAAGGTCATAAATGTGTTGAGTCACTATTTATAGAGCTTTGGGTGGTTTTTTGTACAAATTATGTGAATCGGTTGGCATTAAAAAATCTTGGTGCTATTATTAATGGTCGAACCTCAAATCCTCTATATATATTTTGAGCCTAGATTCATCCAATATAGCCAAAAATACAAAAAAAAAAAAAAGGGCATGCTCGATAACACAAAATTGAAATATAGAAAATGAAAAATACCTTTGAGAAATGATGAAAGTCTTGATGCTTCAACTTTAATTCAACTCTAAAACAAAATAAAGATCGATGAGTTTAAGTTTGTAAAGTCGATGAGAGGTGGATAAAATTGGTGGGAGGTGGAGATTAAGTATGTAAAGTTGGTGAGAGGTGGAGGTAGAGAAAATGATTTAATTTCATAAGCCTGCCATTTTTTTTTTTTTGGATTGTTCAATGCATTTTTGGCCTTTGAATAATCCTCTACCATTTTTTTTTTAGATTATTCAAGGCATTTTTGGCCAGAAATGTTTTGAATAATCCCCTTATAAAAATTAAATGGGGTTATTCAAGGTATTGCTGGCCAAAAATGCCTTGAATAATCTCCTGCCAATGTTTTGGGGATTACCGAAGGCGTTTTTGCCAGAAATATCTTGAATAATCTCTTATAAAAAATTGAATAGAATTATTGAAAGTGTTTTTGATCAAAAATGCCTTGAATAATCCCTTAACAAAAATATTGGAGTAGCTTAATCAGTTAGAGCATATGCCTATTAACCATAAGATTATAGGTTCAATCCTTCCCTCTAGCGTTTTGAGGGTTTTTTATTAAAGAGATTATTGAAGGTGTTTTTTTGCTAAAAATGCCTTAAATAATCCTTAGAAAACCTTCAAAACATTTGAAAGAGGGATCGGACCTATGACTTTAAGGTTAATAGTCGTATACTCTAACCGATTAAGTTGCTCTAGTGTTTTTGTTAAAGGATTATTCAAGGTATTTTTGGCTAAAAATGCCTTCAATAATTCCATTCAGTTTTTTTTGTAAGCAATAGTTTTTTTTTTTAGCCTATTTATATTGAAGGATAGTCATATACCATCAAAAAAAGTTTATTTATATTGAAAGATAGTCATATACCATCAGACAAAGTTTATTTATACCAACAATTAAATAAAGTGTTAGTATAAGTATGGTATATTCTAATAGTATTAAAAATTCGTTAGTAAAAATCTCTTTTACTAACAAAGTTTGACCGTTAGTATAACCAAGCATCAGTATATGAAAAATTATTTGTAGTGATCATCGTTTTTCAAGAAAATTTTTTTTATGAAAAAAGTTATTTTAAAAATATAATTTTTTTAAATAAAACTTAAATAACATTCCAAGGGAAATAATTCTTGGTACTTTGCCTAGATGGTGAAAAGTCACCAACAATTATCATCTTTAAAGAATATTATTTTTATTTTTAAGGAATATTGTGGTGAATCTTAGGTTGAAAGAATAATCTTTAAATTTTTCCTTTAGTTTGAGGATTTTAAGGTAATTCTTTAACTTAAAGATTTTCATAATATTCCTAAGGAAAATTTTTTAATAAAACTTATTTTCTTTTTCAAAAGGTGAAGGGAATTATTAGTAAATTTCAAATTGAAACCATTTTTGTCCAACATTAAAAATAACACCTAATTAATTGGTACCATTTTTGTTAAAATAAGCGTTGTGGCGACATTAATCGTTTTCTATGTGTAACCATACTCTCGAACCTAGCTCTATTTTTAAAGACCAAAAATATCTTTTTGATAAATCTTAATTCATTTTTTTTGTTTTATTCAAAAGATAAACTTTTTAGGTGGCCAATCACACCTAACAAAAAAGATTAGTGGTGACTTTTTATTTTTCACGATTTTTAAAATTTTTACATCCTACGGTCGAGTTCACAGACTTGCACATTGTGACAAGAATAGCATACTCCTTCAATGTTTTTTACCTTTTTATTGTTTGCATTCACCAATTAGATTAGAGTTGGTGGTGTTGTTTGCTCTTTTTGTAAATGCCTAAAGGTTTTTTTTTATTTATTTATCGAGTAGAGCTAGGTCAACACTTCTAGATCTACGAATATAAACAAAGAAAAGATCAAAATAGTTTAAACAAATCAATGAAAAATGTTTAAATTACAAGGGAGTAGAAATCCTTATTGATATTGATCTTGAATATAGATATAATCCCCGAAGCAGTGTTAAAAATTTTATTTTTTTTTGTAATGCCTGCAAGTGCACAGATTATAATCAAGTAATAGTAGTGAGTGAGTAAAGTATTATCCCATGAGGATTATATAATTGAATTATAGGTTAAAACTCAAGTATGAAAGGTGATCAACTATTGGCCTTATATCTAAACTAACAGAAAGATTGGTTTGAGATTGCAAAAAAATAATAAAAGAAAGCAATTGTATAGGCCAAGATTTCAATATCCAACTATCACTTGGGGATCTTGGATATGACCGAATGAACTTGAAAACTAAAGTAGAATAATCAAAAGCTTTAAAAGAAAAGATTGATTAAGGCCGAAAGCATAAAACAAGAATTGAACAAAGTTTACATGTAACTGACTATTTAGAAAGAAAGAAAGAAAGATTGCTTGGATGAAAATCAAAAATTAAAATAGGAAAAAATGATTGTTGAAACTATAAAAACATAAAAAAAACTTTGTAAACCGAACATAATGTATCAAAGCTTGAAAAAAATGGATCTTAAAAGTAAAAGAATACTTTGATTAAAAGAGAATTTAAAAAGGAATTTAGTTATAGCTAATCTGTCACCTTAGCCAATCTACAAGAAAACTATAAAAGAATTGAAAGAACTAAAACTAAGAACAAAAAAAGAGAAAAATGGGATGTGATGTGGTGTCCTTGAGTTACAAAAAAGCCTTTCTATTTATAAATGTGGGTTTGGCTATAATAAGGATTTGGGATTACATGTCGTAGTTATATTCTAACTTTAAGTGATAAAATCTATCTTGATCTTCAAAATGGTTGGCCGACTGTGGAGTTTTCATGCTTAGAGAGTCTTGATCGAATGAGACTATTTTGGATTAATCTTGATTGTACAAGTGTCTTGCATGCTTGATCTTACATTCTTAAATATTGGTTCAGCTAAGTTTAGTTATCAAGACTATGTAGTTGTATTCGATTCAAACTCTTGAGATAGGATTTACAAGAGCCTTTATCTTGTAAAATCTATTTTGGTTGAATACAACAATGAGTCTTTGTCTAAGTATAAGTCTTCAATTCTTCAATTGTATGTAAGATTCCACTTCAAATAAAAGAGTTGAACATATGTAGAATTTCTAGTGCCACTAGGATTCCTTTCTCTAAGTGAATTTTAGAGTATTTAATCTAATAAGATTAAGCTTAATCCTCTTCTTGCATGGCTGACAATGACAAGGATTAGGAAAAACTTAATCTTGTAGGAAATACACATCTAATATACATTAAACCTAAAGATTAAGAAAACACACATTAAAGGCACGAAATACATGAAATTTGAAAATTTTTGAACAAAAAATGACTTGTAAAACACTACATATTTTAGTGTTATTACATTCCAATACGAAGAACTATAACATAGGATAGATATTTTCTTTCCAAATCCACATCCACTTTTCTTTGTCTTTAGATAAGACTTATAGTTTATCATAGAAGGCAAGCTTATAAGCACCACCCATGGAGAAGTCCCTTGTATGTGAGTGTCATAACATATAGATCCAAAAATTTATAGCTAGACTTAACAAATGGAATTATCACAAATATTTTTTTTAGGTATGATTGACCACCTAATGAATCTATCCTTTTAAGGAGCTCCAAAGCTTGACTAAGGGTCCTTAAAGAATTGGTTCGACCTTCTGAATAGAACTAGATTTGAGAGTTTAATTACGTGTGGAGAAGGTTATAGCACCCTCACAACGTCCATCTTAAGATAGTACCATTTTATTTTAAATTATCCTAGCAATTATTTTGGCTCTAATGGTTTTTATTTCATTGTTTAAATAATAAACATAAATTCTAAGATTTCTCCATCAATCTAGTAGAATTCTTAAAAATATTTTCTTACCTCAAGAGTATTCAAAAATCTCATTTATTTTTTTGAAGATGCTCCGCTATTAGAAAAAAGTTTAATCATTTTTTATTAACAATATTTCTAATTCATCCACCAATTGAGCCAAAATTAGAAAAATATTCTCACCTAGAAATTTTTTAAATAATCATCAATATGTGATTACTAAGAATTTCATCTTCAGAATTTATTTTTTATTTTACAAGTTTTATTTTTAAATTTTTCACAATTTGAGTCAATTTAGAATTTTTTTTTAATTTTTAAATTTTTCACTATTTAGGTCTATTTAAAATTTTTTTTTTGTTCTTTTGTTTGTTGTTTTTTTCTATCCTTGGAAAAAAAAATATTATGATAATTTTTTTTTTTTAGTTTCATTAAATTCTTCAAACATGTAGGACAAATTTTAAAAAAAATTTTATCTAGAGATTTCTTAATAAATTTACCATTTAAAATTTTTAAAAATTTTATCGTTGGATAATTATTAAATATCTTCAACCAAAATTTTAAGTTATATTTTAATTTTTATTTTGGAAAAGATTTTTAAATAAAAAATCATGTAAATAAAACTCTAAAAATTATGAACTATATAAAATTATAAAATAAAAAAGACTGAGCAATACGCATAAACTGGATCTCGGGTCAAGCTTGTATATAGATTTGGGGTTTCAGGAACATTCTTTCTTTTCCCAATTATTCTTCACAAGCCTATAGCCTCTCTCTACCTTCTCTACAAACAAACCAGATTCAAAAACCAACAACTTAGAGTCCCAGACCTTGACAAACACCTGTCGCTGCTGCCGCTAGCTATCCCCTATTGATCTGCAAATGGTGTTTGCTTTCTACGTTTGGGTTGTTAATTGGCTGTGTGGGTTGATCAATTACTAGGTTATGTTTCTATTTTGGTGACTTTCGGGCTATGTTCAACTGTGAATGACAAAGAGTAATGTGATTTTTTTGGCATGAAGAGTAATGATCTACTTGAATCTACTGTGTATATGTGTCAATTGGCTACGTATGTTTGTGGACAGATTCATAATTTTGGTGAGCCTAATAATGGCAGTGACTGTGTAAATGATGTGTGGGTGATGAAAAAGGTATATTTTTTTGGTGACCGGAGAAACTGTAGATGGTTTGGGCTAGGTAACTAGGGCGGTGGCTATTTCATGGCCAATGGTAACAAGTGCCAGTGGTTTTTGGGCCGATTGTTTTGTGTCTCTGCAAATTGCTTCCAATTCTTTACTGCACTTTTTCTCTATTGGAAATTATGAGTGGCTTGATCTTTTAGTGCTGATGTTGACAGATTGAGTTTTTCTATTTGCTGGGAATGGATTTTCTGAGGATTGGGCAAGAAATTAGGTGTATTTTCTTTGTGCTTCTTGTGTTTTTCAGCTTGAATTACTATATGTTTCTGTTTTTTTGTGTTCTCTGATCACTTGCTGTGTCTTCTTTTGTTGTGATTGCAAGAATTTATACAAAACTGATAAAGTTTCAGCTCAATTCCGATTCGTTTCACCAAGCTACAGATTAGCACCTAATCTTGTGGATAACAATTATCACTAGGTTTAATCTCAAACTTTCAGTTTTTTTCTTTTAATAAGATAATGAGAAAGAAAGAAAAAATATAAACTAGAGATAAATCACAAAATAAATAAAAAAAAATAAACTAGAGATAAATCACAAAATAAATAAAATAAATAAGTAAATAAATATAAAATAAAAATAAATAAAACCCTACAATAGGGCTTAGATCGAGCTCCAATCGATAAAAAATCTCAGATAAAAAAGAGTGTTTACAATTATCTCTCTTTGTGCATTTTTTATGAAATGAAAATTATGTAAAGATATAGACACCTTATTATGTTCAGGTGTGACTTAACAACAATTACAAAATTTTAAAACTTTAAATATTCACAATTTAAAGTATTCAAAGATTTACAATTTGAGTTCAAAAAATCACAATTTCGAAATTCAAAGGTTCGCAATTCAAAGATTTGCAAGATTCAAAAATTCACAAAAAATTTCACAAAAATTTTCAGATTCGTAAGGATTTTTAGGTTTGCAAAACAAAAATATTTACAAAAATTTGATTCTCAAAATTTTAGTTTCACAAGGATTAAAGATTTGTAAGAATTTGATTCGTAAAATTTCATATTCGTAAGAATTTCAAGCTTGCAAAAATTTGATTCTTAAGGTTTTAAGATTCGCAAGAACTTAGATTCATAAGAGCTTAGATTCACAAGATTTTTTAGGTTCGCAAGAATTTAATTTTCAAGATTTTAAGGTTCATATTTGAGAGATTCAGATGTGAGAGATTCACATCTAAAGTTCAATTCAAGGATTTGCATCAAAGTTGCAAAGCTCACATCTATCATTTAAAGATTTAAATTCGAATTTTAGAGATTCACATCCAAAAGTTCAAAGCTTCTCACAAGTTCAAATATTCACATTCGATAAATTTTCATTCAAAATTTCTTAAAGATTCTCATTTAGGTTCAAAGATTTACATTCGATAGATTTTAGAGTTTTACATCTAAATTCAAAGGTTCTCATTCAAAAGATTTGGGATTCACATCTAAAATTTCAAATCTTCTCATTCAAGTTCAAAGATTCACATTTGATAAATTTTAGAGTTTCACATCTAAATTCAAAGGTTTCCATTACAAAAAAAATTAGGGTTCACATCCGAAAGTTCAAAGTTTCTCATTCGAGTTCAAAGATTCACATTTTATAGATTTTAGAGTTTCACATCTAAATTTAAAAGTTCTTATTAAAAAAATTTGAAGTTCACATTCAAAAGTTCAAAGCTTCTCATTCGAGTTCAAATATTCACATTTGAGAGATTTTCATACAAAAAATTCTTACAGATTCTCATTCAAAGATTCTCATTATTTTTAACTTTAAAAATGCTCCTTTAAAAAGCTCAACAACTTTAGAATTCTCAAGGTTTTCCTCATAAAACGTTTTTCCATTCAAGGATTCCCAACCTTATCTTAAAAAACTTTCCTTAAAAAGTTTAAAATTTCTTATCATGAAAATTCTCAATCTTTCATCAAAGTCAAAATTTTGTATATAAAAAATGTCATGATCATGATGCAAATGCAACAATCTAATTCTCATAATAATGTAGATGCTATATTCTAAACTATAATTCAAATGCATGACTAGCCAAGATTCAAATATTCACCAAATTATATATATGTATTGTTCAAACTTAAATGCAAACGCAATGCATGTAATGCAGATGTCATTAATGTCATGAAATTCTAATTAATTGTGGTAATATGATTCTCAAGACTCCACCATCTCATCTTTTTCCATTTTTAGCATTTCAGCTCTAACAATTTCAGAACAAATTTCCTCAACTGCTCCATATTATTTCCATCACTTTATCACAACTCACAGATTTCATAGCATTAGTAATTTAAGAAGAAATTTTATCTATTTATTCACATTATTTCTATCATTTGATCATAATTCACAAGTTATACCAACCAGTCCATTACTATATTCATCACTTGGTCACATCATGTGTCCCTTCAAATCATCTTTTTAGGTTTCTACCATCTCTTCATTTTTTTCCCCATCATCTTAGATTTCTTTGTAAAGGAATGCAAGAATCTTTTATGAACATCATCATTCATTCATTATCATTTCAATTCTTGACAAATATAATGCAATCATACATTTTATCAATATATTCTGGAGATGCAAAAATAAAAAAGCACAAGGTGAATTAAGAGAAAGGTAATCAATGAGAAATGAGTCTAGTACAAAAATAAATGGACAAAGAAACAAATTCAAATTATGTCGTTAATGATGGTATGGAATGGTGTAATAATGTCTAAACAATGAATACTTAGACAATTCTTAACACTAATCCAAAATTCTTTTTTAAAAACTCATTTCATTGACTTTCGAAATTATTTTGAGCTTATTGAAGTTTGCCCCAGCTTTGAGGAATCTTCAGATATCTTTGATTTTTCATATATTTGTCTATCCAACTCTCAGCTTAAAGATTTTCTACTTAAATTTCCTTTTAAGTTTTCAATTTGAGTTTTCTTTTTCTCTCCTTTTACATTTTTTCCATTTTTCATTTTTTCTCTTTTTTCTCTTTTTTCTCTTTTTTCATTTTTTTCATTTTTTTCATTTTTTTCATTTTTCTTTTTTTTTCCTTTTTTTTATATTTTATTGATATCTTTCACACATCAATATCTAAAACACATAACACGATTCCATTGTTCTATCATTAGCATGCCTTAGTTCAACATATGATCATTCAATTCAAGCATTCACATTTAATCAAAATGGACTTCTAAGGGTTGTAATGTAAGCTATGGTGATGGGTCATGAAAGAAATTGATAAAATAAGCTCAAAACATATATTTAAAGGGTTTAAAACTAAATGATCATTTCTCATCATTTGATACAACTTGACATTTTGTCCCATTCCATATCATTTCACTATTTTTTTCTTTTTTCATTCATTTTATTCCTCATAAAAAGATTCTCATTACTTTATCCAAATCATTTATAGCATTTTTTTTGTAAAAGGGTTCTTCTTTCCTTTTTCCTCTTTTTTTACTCTCTTTTTTTTATTCTCTATCTTTAAGAACTTTTGTAATTTTTTGCTTTTTTTTTCCAAGTATGTTTTTCTCAAAATTTACCCCCAGTATGAAAGGTAATCTTTGGTTAGGGTTCTTTTAAAAAAATCATAATAACTTTAAAAGGGGTAGTAATGGATGATTTTATGAATGGTAAAAGAAAGACGATCATTTTTCATCTCAAATGTGAATGCTTTCCCTGAAAATCATCTATTGAATAAAGATAAACTTATAGATATTTATAAAAGACTGCATATTTTAAAGACATATCTACTTCATATCTATTAGCAGATTGCTTCATTTGCTCAAATAGTCTCCACAGATCAATGTGAATGAGTTATCAAAATTAAATCCCAAAATTATTGTTATCATTGTCTAAACATTCATCATTTGAAATTAGAGAATGGGAATGGAAATAACAAAGCATGGAATAATGGTTGGGATGAAAGAGAAGATGTAATGAAATGCATTAACTTACCTTTTATTAAAATGATGAAAAATGAAATCTTATTACATAAAAAAAAAAATCCTAACATTACTTTTAAAAAAATCTCAAAATGACAAGCAACATCTAACTAGCCTTAACATCCTTATTAAAAGTATGCCCTTGTGTGATCAAGTGAAGAATTTTTATTGACATCTTACTTTTTTGATTCATCAAAGCTTATTAGACATTTTTTGATCAAACTTTGCACCTTGTGTTTGAAAGCAAGGTAAGTTTCAATAGAATGATCCATATTTCTGCTGTGATAATTGCATATGACATTAGCATCATACCATTTTGGATAAAGTGGCTTCAATGATTATAGAATAACTAAAGATACCAAGTTATTTTTAACCAATTTTGAGAATAACTCAATGTAAGTCATGAGGATAAGATCAATTTGTGCCTTTTTTTTGGTTATTTCGAGATCACCTTAAATCTTTCGGTTGGTTGTTAGGCTTTGAAGCTAATATAGTGATATAACTAGACCCATAAGTAGGTACTTGAAAGGCTAATTGATAGGTTAGTGGATAAGTGGTTGTGGATATGATTGGTAAGAAGCTTACACAATACCATTAACTATCGGATAGTAAATAGAATGAATAGGCGGTGGATATGGGGCATAGCTTCTGAATTATTGCCCATCAAAATTCACAGTTTGGGCTTTAGTTTCTTTCTTTTTAGGCAACCTTCCTTAGTTGATGATTTCTCTTTCTTGAAACTTGCCACTTTTGATGGCATTTTCAATAATTTCTCCTAAAATCATCATATCAGTGAATTTTTTCATTGCATTCCTTATCATCATTTCATAATAGAAAGATTTTAAAGTACTTACAAATAACACTATGATCTCTTTCTCAGTCAAAGACAGCTAAACTTGAGTGATTATATCTTTTCACCTCTAGGCATACTTTTTAAATGATTCAGTTACCTTTTTCTCCATATTCTGTAAAGATAAATGATCATGAGCTAAATCTATAATATGTTGATATTGACTAATGAAGTCACGGGTCATATTACTCTATAATTGAATACAAGTCTTGTCTAGCTGGACATATCACCTAACAACAGAGCTAATAAGGTTATCTTGAAATACGTGTATTAACAGTTTCTCATTATTAGCATGGATAACCATCTTTCGATAGTACATAGTGATATGAGTCTTTAGGCACTTTTTACTATCATATTTTTTAAACTCTAAAACTTTAAACTTTAGAAGAATAATGACATCTAGGACTAAACAAAGCCCAACAGCATCCATAGAACCATAAAAACCAATTCCTTCTATAACTCGCAGTTTTTCCTTGAGCATATACATTTTTTTGTCAACTATTGAGTCCCCTAGTGACTTGCTCTTTTTTTGTTTTAATATTTTTGCTTTTTATGGATTATCTAGATCAGGGACTTGGATTAGTTCCATTGCCTTCTCAATAAAGACAAAATTTATATAGCTTTGGTAATGCTTTAGATTTGAAATGGATGGCATCTCAAGGTATGTATACCCTACAAGGTATGTGAATTATTATAATGGTATATCCTATGTGAATTGGGTTTACTGTAGCCCATAACTAGGAAGGTACAAAAAGTCAACCACTTTTTGTGATGGATGGTTCTACTAGCTAGTATTATCTTCTACATTATTCCCCTTGTTCAACTTATTCAAAGACTCTAAAATCTTATTCAATTCTCCTTAAAGCTTTTCTTGAGCTCTCTTTATCTTTTCAAAATGATTGGAATTCTCTTATTCCATTTGTCTAGCTTGAGCTCTTATATTGTATGGATGAGTTACTTGTATGGGGTTCTTGCTTGATAGAGCTATCATTGAACTTTAAGTACCACAATTGCATTATTATTAGAAATAACATGCTTTATGTTCGGTATTTTAATGCAAGAATGTAATGTACATTTCCATGGACAAATATTCTCTATATAAAAATGATGCAAATGCATAATGTTAAATGTGACAATGAAAATGATGCATAGAATGATATTGAAATGATGCAAATCACAAAGTCAAACAAACAAAATGGTTAAAAGATCAAATTATTTTTCTTATGTCCTAACTTTGGGTTACATCTATCAAAAGGTAGGAATGGCTCTATTTTAAAGTTGGCCTTTTAAGTGTAGATTATATACTGGGTTAGGTGACTTTGTCCACTAAAGGTTCTCAAACTGTTCTTTACATCATGATCTATTACAGACTAATAAAGCATTCCAATCTTCACCCATCAGCTACCAATGAAAAGATTTAATTTGAGTAAGAGTATTTCACAAGCCATTGCAGAGATTATTATCTCACGAGAGCGTAAGTACTTTACTCTCTCCTAAAAAGACAAAACTCGAGTATAAAGCTCATGTAATCCAAATGCATGTGATAGTATGTGTAAAGGAACGTAAAATTTTTAACCCCATAAATCAAGACAAAAAAAAAGAATGTTAGTAAACAAATAACATAATCATTACATTTTAAAACTATTAGATCAAAGGATAGGATAAATTTAAAATTTACGACCTGACTCTCTAGCTATCTTCAGTAGAGTAGTCAAACTGTCATAACATATAGATCCAAAAATCTATAGCTAGACTTAACAAATGGAGTTGCCACCAATATTTTTTCTAAGTGTGATTGACCACCTAATGAATCTATTTTTTTAATGAGCTTTTAAGCTTGACTAAAGGTCCCTAAAGAATAGGTTCTGACCTTCTAACCAAAACTAAGTTTAAGAGTTTGATTACGTGTGGAGAAAGTTATAGTACCCCTACAACGCCCATTTTAATATGGTACCATTTTATTTTAAACTATTCTAACAATTATCTTGGTTCTAATGGATTTTATTTCAATGTTTAAATATTGAAAATAACTTTTAAGATTTCTCAATCAATATGACAGAATTTTTAAAAATATTTTCTCACCTTAAGAGTATTCATGAATCTCATTTACTTTCTTAAAGAGGCTCTATCGTCAAAAAAAGGTTTAATCATTTTTTGTTGACAATATTCCTAATTCATCCACTATTTGAGTCAAAATTAAAAATATTTTCTTACCTAAAAATTTCTTAGATAATTATTCATTTGTGATTACTAAGAATTTCATCTTCGAAGTTTATTTTTTATTTTACAAGTTTTATTTTTAAATTTTTCATAATTTGGGTCAATTTAAAAATTTTCTTTTTAATTTTTAAAATTTTCACTATTTGGGTCTATTTAAAATTTTTTTTGTTCTTTTTTTATTTTTTTTTTATCTTTAGAAAGAAAATATTATGACAAGTTTTTTTATTTTATTTAAATTCTTCCATCATTTAAAACAAATTTAAAAAAATTTTTGAGATTTCTAAGATTTCTTAAAAAATTTAACATTTAAAATTTTTAAGAATTTAAAATTTTTAAGAATATCATTGTTAGATAGTTATCAAATATCTTCAATCAAAATTTTAAATTATATTTTTATTTTTATTTTGGAAAAGATTTTTAATTAAAAGGCCATGTAAATAAAACTATAAAAAATTATGAAATATATAAAATTATAAAATAAAGAAGACTGAGCAATAAGCATAAACTGGATCTCGGGTCAAGCTTGTATGCGAATCTGGGGTTGCAGGAACATTCTTTCTTTTCCCAATTATTCTTCACCAGCCCATAGCTCCTATCTACCTTCTTTACAAACAAACCAGATTCAAAACCCAGCAACTCAGGATCCTAGACCTCGATGAACACTTGTCGCTGATGCCGTCGGCTGTCCTGTGTTGATTTGCAGATGGTGTTTGCTTTCTACGTTTAGGTTGTTAATTGGCTATGTGCGTTGATCAATTTCTAGGTTATGTTTCTGTTTTGGTTACTTTCGGGCTATGTTCAGCTGTGAATGACAAAGAGCAATGTGATTATTTTGGCATCTAAGAGTAATGATTCACCTAAATCTGCTGTGTATAAGTGTCAACCGGCTATGTATGTTTGTGGCCAGAGATTCAGATTTTTGGTGAGCCCAATAATGGCGATGACTGTGTAAATGATGTGTGGGTGATGAAAGAGGTATATTTTTTTGGTGAGCAGCGACACTGTAGATGGTTGGGGCTAGGTAACTGGGGCGGTGGCTATTTCGTGGCCAACGGTGACAAGTGACGGTGGTTTTTGGGCCGATTGTTTTGTGTCTCTACAAATTGCTTCCAATTCTTTGCTGCACTTTTTCTCTACTGAAAAATATGAGTGGCTTGATTTTTTGGTGCTGATGCTGACAGACTGGGTTTCTCTATTTGCTGGGAACGGATTTTCTGAGGCTTAGGGTAGAAATTAGGTGTATTTTCTCTGTGCTTCTTGTGTTTTTTAGCTTGAATTGCCATATGTTTCTGTTTTTCTATAATCTTTCTCTGATCGCTTGCTGTGTCCCCTGTTGTTGTGATTGCAAGAATTTATAAGCCAAAACTGATAAAGTTTCAACTCAATTCCAATTCGTTTCACCAAGCTGCAGATTAGCACCTAATCTTGTGGATAACAATTATCACTAGGTTTAATCTCAAACTTTCAGTTTTTTCTTTTAATCAGCTAATGAAGAAAGAAAAAAAAACTAGAGATAAATCACAAAATAAATAAAATAAATAAATAAATAAATAAAACCCTACAATCAAAGTTGAATCGAGCTTCAGTCAACGAAAAACCCCAGACAAAATGGGGTGTCTCCCGAAAGTCTACTCCATTTCATCGTAGGGAGAAAGAATACTTTGTATAAGGTATATTGTCTAGGAATTGAAAAGAAGTCTGAGGATGTCTAGTGGCTTCCCAACCTTGCCTTACTTAACCGTAAGTGTCTCTTCTCCTTGTTTTAGGGGTCTTCAATGAGAGACCTAATACCACCCTACCATGTCCAATTATCGAACCAGAAGTTTATTTTGGCTCCCTAATAAACAATCCATCTTATCCCATCCTTAAGAAGATGTTGGCATTTTCTCAGTGACTTCACACAATTGAAATATCAGAGTTCTTGGAATTTGTTTTAAAAAGGTATTTATTACCAAGCACCCTCACCTATAGATCCTCCTGCTGGTGGACCATTCTGCAACATAGTTTGGTGAAAAGAGCTTGATTTCGAGGTTGGCTTCTCCTTAATCCCAGACCACTTTCCTCCTTGGATTTAGTAACCTCAGACCATTTTAGTTTATGGAGTTTTCTATTGCGCTTCCCTCTTCCCTAGAGGAATTTACAATTCATCCTATCAAGTTCGAGGTAGTTAGAGGTTGGAAGTGCTCTATACTGCATGCAGTATACAAGTATTGTTGCCATGGTGGACTGGATGAAACCATACGGTCCGTTAGTGGCAGGAACTTAGATTTCCACCCTGAGAGCTTGCTTTTGACTTTTCTAGGATAAAGTCATAATCTTGCTTCTTCGTTCTTCTATTATACATAGGAAAGCCCAAGTACTTGTCAAACTCCTCAGTACTTCTGATACTTAAGGCATTTATGATCCAACTTTTTACCTCTTTACTCATGTTGTTGGAAAACAGGATGCGTATCAATGTTGACCTTTTCACCTGATCCTCTCGTGAATCTATCAAGAACCTTCTCGATTATGAGCGTTGATTTCTTATCTGCTCTTGAAAACAGGATAACATCATCCGCAAAGAGAAGGTGCGGCAGATTAGGTCCTCTTCTCAAAACTTTAATTGGATACCATTATTTCTCTTCACAAGCTTCCTGTATGATTAGGTTGAGCTACTCCATACATAATATAAATATATGAAGACAATGGACACCCTTGTCGAATACCTCTAGAAGGTTTAAATTGTGTCAGTTTTCCACCATTAACCACAATAGCCAAGCTTGAAGAGGTGATACAATCCAAAATCAGTGAAATCCATTTATCAGGAAAGTTGAAGTAAGTCAAAACTTACCTAATAAATCTCCATTCCAATCGATCATAGGCCTTCTCCAAATCGAGCTTCAGAATCATGTTTCCATATCTTACTTTTTTTGTTCTCATTGAGTGCAAAAGTTTCTCGGTAATAATGACATTATCAATGGCCTGGCTGCTTGGGATGAAGCTACCTTGGAGGGGGAGATGAGGTTGCTCAAAATAGGTCTCAGCCTTTGAACCATGATTTTTGTCGCCAATTTGTAAGTAGTATTGAGTAGGCTAATCGGCCTAAACTAGTTCACGGAGTTTGGTGAGTGATCAAGGTTTCATTCAAGCCCTCTTGCAATTTTTCCCTATCGAATATTTCATAACAGGTATCGCATACCTTTGCTTTAACATTCTCCCAGAAGTGTTGGAAAAAAACGGGTGTAGCCTATCCGGTCCCAGTGCTTTAAAAGGCTTTAGGGACCAAAGAGCCTTTTTTATATCCATTTTAGTGATTGGAGCTTAAAGGCGTTGTTTTTCCTCCTATGTTAACACTGCCCATTTGAAGATGCCAAGGTCAAAAGTTAAATTTTCATGTAATTAAGCTATGAAGAAGAGTGCTGTGAAGTGTCCCAGGATAATGTTTTCCAGCCTCTCTTTGCTCGTGATCCATAAGCCATTGGCATCAAACAGTCCCCCAATTTTGTTCCTGTACCATCTCACCAGGATAGTTAGATGAGAGAAGCTCGTATTTCTTTCTCTTTCGATCATCCTGCTAACTCTAGATTTCATGGCCCATAGTAAGTCGTCATGTTTGAGGATCTCCTGATACTTGCCCAATAGAGTTCTTTAAAGTGCTAGAAGATAGTCATTTGATCTGTCGACCAGAGTTCTCTTAATGCCCTTCAGTCTAGCCTCGATCCTTTTTTCTTTTTGAAGATGTCGCCAAAAGTTTCCTTATTCCAAACTTTGAGGACGTTGGTGAAGCATTCAATTGTTTGAGAAAGAGTCATGCTGTTTGGAGTCCAGTGGGTCATCACTACATTTTTAAAATCAGGATGGTAAACCCACATCCTCTGAAACCTAAAAGGCTTATTCTCAGCAGTTGGCTTGGTCCCCATCAAGGATTAGGAACAGAGAATGATATGATCTGACTTTCTCGATGTAGGTGACATTAACTTCAAGGTAAGCATTTTCCAAGACGGATGTGCTAGGGCATAGTCAATCCTTTCTTGAATCAAGTGCTGAACATTTCTTGAGTTGGACAATGTAAATTTTGCACCTTATAACCGAGGCCAATGAGGTTGCATGCATTAAAACATGCATGCAAGTTACATAATCTACTACTAGCTATAGGTCAGCCCCTTTTTTGTCAGCCGAGGATAAAACCTCGTTGAAATCTCCCAAAACAAGCCAAGATAGGTCATGTTTTAAAGATATAGTCTAAGATTTTCCCAGAATAATTTTCTTTCCTTAAATCTAGGGCTAGCATAAATAGTTGAGAAAAACCAAAGGAGATTAGAGGAATGTACCTTAACAGTAGCATGGATTTCCTGTTCGGTTTGGCATATTTGCTATACCATGACCAAGTCCGATTGCCCTAGCATCCAAACCCCTCCCTAGTAACCGATTTTTTCAGTATCTTTCCACGCATCAAAAGGAAGCATGTCAATAGTGTGGCAAACATCTCTTCCTCTCGCCCTTATTTCAGCGATCAACATAATCTAAGGTTGATGGACATTCACCAAATCCCTCGTGGTTCTAACAAAGTTATGGTGATGATGTTGGGGAAGGAGGTAGGCTTTCCTAAAATTAAATCACGACATAAAAAAAATAACAAATTTTAGGTAATTGTAAATAAATTACTCTGCATTTCTATTAAACTCAATCAACCTTTTTATAGGCTTATTAACAAAGAAAAAAACTCAAACAGTTAACAAATAATGAGAAAGTGGGGAAAGTGGTTGAATATTAGGAATCATTCAACTACGTTTAATAATTACTACCAACAACTACTACACACTAATCCAAAAAACCATCGTCTACTACCAACTATATCCTAAAACCCAGGACTTTGAGCCTAGACGTAAACTCAATTTTGAATCATTTTTTAACACTTCCCTTTGATTCAAAATCACATACTCCAAGACGTAATTTGAAGTAGAAAATTTTCTCTCTTGAAAGTGCATTGGTCAAAAGATCTGCTAGCTATTTGTCCGTTCCACAATGCTCCATTTTGATTACACAATTTGCAACTAAGTCACGAATAAAATGAAAGCGAATGTCGATGTGCTTTGTTCTCCCATGAAATGCTAGATTCTTTGTCATAGCAATTGCTGACTTGTTGTCACAAAAAAGTTTAGTTACTCCATCTTGAACTTGACAAAGATTTGCTAGAAGTCTTCTAATCCAAATTGCTTGACAAGTTGCTGAAGTTGCTGCTACATACTCAACTTTTGAAGATGATAAAGTTGTTATAGTTTGTTTCTTTCAACTCCACATGATGGCACCTGATCCAGGAGTGAAAACACTTGCCGAAGTACTCTTTCTATCATCCAATGAACTTGCCCAATCACTATTTGTGAATCCATATAACCTGAAGTTTGTAATTTGCCAATACCAAATTCCAAAATCACTAGTTCCAGCAATATAACGTAAGACTCTTTTTGCCACTCCAAGATGATGTTTTGTGGGACTTTGCATAAACTTGAATATTATACCAACAGAAAATGCAATATCTGGTCGAGTATGGATTAGATAAATCAAACCTCCTACTAAGTTTCTAAAAGTATTTGCATCAGCTTTTTCTGAACCATCTTCAACTTGTAACTTTTCATTCATGTTCATGGATGCGGCAGTTGGATTACACTTAAGCAAATTAAATCTTTTAAGTAAATCTATTGCATACTTCCTTTATGAAATGAAAATTCCATCATCGCCTTGTTTCACCTCAAGCCCTAAAAAATAATACAATAGACCTTTATCTGACATTTCAAATTCCTTCATCATGTTAGCTTTAAATTCAATAACACGAGAATCACATGAGCCCATATAAATAATATCATCAACATAAAGGCAAACAATTATAAGATCATATTTTCCTTTCTTCTTCACATAAAGAGTAGGCTCATTCTCACTCTTTGTAAAGCCATTGTGATAAAAATAGCTATCAATCTTACTATACCATGCTCGTGGTGCTTGTTTTAGCTCATAAAGTGCCTTTTTTAGCTTGTACACCTTTATGTCTTTGCCTATGATCACAAACCTTTCAGGTTGACTGACATACACCTCTTCTTTCAAGTCTCTACTTAAAAAAGCATACTTAACATCAAATTGATAAACAGAACAATGAAATTGTATAGCTAAGGCTAAAATAATTCTTACCATTTCAAATCGAGCAATCGGAGAAAAAGTTTCTTCGAAATTAATACCTTGTTGCCGGGAGTATCCTTTTGCCACCAACCAAGCTTTGTGCTTTTATATGGTTCCATCAGTGTGGTATTTAGTTTTGAACACCTATTTGAGGCCAATTGCATTCCTGTCTTTCAGTAAATCTATCATTTCCCATGTTTCATTCTTTTGAATTGCCATCATCTCTTCTTGCATTACATTCTGCGATTCTTCTTGGTTTGCTGCATCTTTAAAAGTTATCAAATTTGAAACAAGGAAAGCAAATTGACAAGTTTCATAAATCTCTTTCAAAGATCTAAGCTTTTTTAGAGGTGTTTCATCTGATAAATCTTTCAAAGAAGGTGAACTGCTATATCGTGAGGTTGGAGATGAATAGTGAGATGAGAAAACTGATGAATAAAAACTGCTTGGAGAGTTTGTGGGAGTTGATTCGACATTTTCATTTGCTGCATTGTCACTTGGATTCTCACTTTCATTTGAAATCATAACTTGAGTAGTCTCATTTTTGCCATTTCACTTTCAACTTGTATCTTCATCAAATATCATATTTTTGCTAATAATCACATTGTCATTAAAAGGATTATATAGATAATATGCTTTGGATTGAGTGCAATATCCCATAAAAATGCATTTTTCATATTTTTCCTCAAGTTTATGATGAGCTTGAGAATTAACCAAAGCATAAGCAACACAACCAAAAACCCACAAATGGTTTACCGTTGGTTTTATACCTCTCCAAGCCTTATAAGGTGTCTGATTAAGGACTATTTTTATAGGAGAAAGATTTAGGAAGTAAACAGTAGTTGCCACAACTTCAGCCTAAAAATGATTCGACAGTCCTCTCGCTTATAGTAAGCTTCTCACCATTTTCATAATAGTATGATTTTTTCTTTCAGCTACACCATTTTGCTCTAAAGTATAGGGTGCAATCAATTCCCTGTGAATGCCATTTTCATCATAAAAAAGGTTAAACTCATTAAATAAAAATTCTCTTCATCGATCAGTGTGAAGAGTCTTTATGAAAGCTCCACTTTGTTTCTCCACAAGAGCCTTGAATTTTTTGAAACTCTTAAAAGTCTCTAACTTATTGAATAGAAAATAAACCCAACTCATTCGACTACAATCATTCGTAAAAAATACTTACTCTCATCAAGTAATGTAGTTCTCATAGGCCTACATAGATCGACATGTATCAATTCAGGGTATTCAGAGGCTCTTCATAACTGTCCACTTGGAAATGACTTTCTTACTTGTTTCCCATAAATACACCTTTCAAATAAATCAATAGATCCAATTTAGGTAATCTAAGAACCATACCTTTCTTACTTAGTAACTGCAACCTTTGATATTGAGATGCCCATATCGCAAATGCCATAATTTTGATTCATCTTTCTTACTAACAATGAGAGCTTACTTTTTTATGTTAGAAATTTTAAATAGAAACATTTACTTTCTGTCGTATGCACATTCACCAAAGGTCGCCCAAATTTATCTTTAATCATACATACTTCATTTTCAAACACAATTACACATCCACCAGCCATTAGTTGTCCAACACTCAACAAACTATGTGCCAAATTAAAAACCAAGAAGACATCATAAAGTAATTTTATTTTACCATTAATTACTTTTACTGTAACGGTACCTTTTTTTTTAACTTGCATCTACTTGTTATCTTTAAACTTGTAACTTTTGTGACTCATCAAGATCATTAAACAGTGATCTTTTGGGGGTCATATGGTTTGAGCACCTACTATCCGTAAACCAAACATCATTTGAAACTTCATTAGCATGTAAATGAGTCATGAATAACTTACTTTCTTTGTTTTTTTCGTCCACATAGCTCACTTGGTTTTAGTAATTTACTTTTACATGCCTAAATTTCTTACAATTGTAACACCGGATAGTACTCTTATTTTTTTTTTACTCACCATCAGATTGCCTCTTTTATCCATCAAAACAGCCTCTTCCTCTACTTCCGCTACTTCCGCCACGTCTTCTTTCATGAAAGCCTCATCTACCACATCTTTTACCAACAAATATTTCCTTTATAATTTTTTCCTCTTTCACCTGAAATGCTTTCTCATCAATCTTCTATTGTGATCTGTTCAACATCACCTCATGAGCTTGCAAAGAACCCATTAGTTCATAAAAAAAAAAAAAGACAAATCCTTAGACTATTTTATTACAACAACTATGTGATCAAACTTTGAAGTTAGGCTTTGTAAAACTTTGAAAACAACAGTCTCGCCAATAATCTTATCACCATAAGATCTCAATTGAGTAATAATAAAAATTACTTTAAAAAGAAAATCTTGGACTGTTTTCTTACTCATCATCATCAAAGTTTTAAACTCATGCCGGAGAGTTTAAAGTTTCATAGCAATAACTTTTACAGAGCCTTGAACTCTTTCTGTAAGGTTTTCCAAGCTTTTTTTGAAGTGTTGGCTACTACAATCTTAAAAAAAAGTGTCTCATGAATTGTCTGTTGAATGATAAATAGGGCTTTGGAATCTTTTTTCTTGTTATCTTTTAGCCGTCATTCATCGTTATCATTCTCGTCGTATCCGGTTTCTACAAAATCTCAAAAATCTTAAGATTTGAAGAGTGTTTTCATCTTAATGCTTCAGAAGTCATAAAGTTTTCCATCAAACACAGGAATGAGAGGTTGGGCTACATTTGAACTATTATTTATTACCATTATTAACAATTCAGTGGATAAAAAAAATGGGTAAGGATCTTATGGCTTTGATACCAAAGATTTATTGGGGAAAGAAGTAGGCTTTATTAAATCACGACACATAAGAAATAATAAATTTTGGATAATTGTAAATAAATTACTCTGTATTTTTATTAAACTCAATCAACCTTTTTATAGGCTTACTAACAAAGAAAAAAGCTTAAACAATTAACAGATAATGGGAAAGTGGAGAAAGTGGCTGAATATTAAGAATCACTCAACCACGTTTAATAACTACTACCCACTAATCCTAAAAACCATCGTCTACTATTAACTATATCCTAAAACTCAAAACTTTGAGCCCATACGTGAACTCAATTTTGAATCATTTTTTAACAAATGAGCCCTTCGACAGTTTCATATAATTATAAACATGGGATTAAGGAAAGCTAATAGCTTGGGATATCTTTTGAACAATGTCATGTTTCATTATGCTCCAGCATGCTGTCTCACTTTTGGTATAATATCCAGTTTGTGTAAGAGGGTTTTTATACCTTACACCATCAATGACCTTTCATAAAACTTGAACTGTGTGTTGCCTTCTCCACCAAGAGCTTCACAGTCATGGTTAACATATTTTTCAAGTGTATTTTTAGGTTTATCTCTTTCAACGATGATTTTGGTACCTCTATTAATCATTCGAAGATCTTTTGGGAGCTTGTCACTGGTGGGTTAAGTTTGTACAAGGTTGGCTCGAGGTAATGGGAGTTGTGTTATAGAAAAGGTAGCACTGGTGGTAGGAAGATCTATAATGGTAAGGTTAACCATAATCTTATAAGTGATTATTTCCTCACTTTATGCACCCCTTGTATGAATTCTTTTATCTCTAGAGGAAATAGACCTATGAAATCTTCCTTCGTCTTGATCTCGTTCAAGGCTTGCCATAAGGAGTCGTGATTTTCTCCCAAACAAGCTAAAAGAGAGGTTGAAAACATCTAAAAAGAGGCCGTACAGTTTACTTGTTACATTCTATCCCTTCTCAGCTTTCTATTCATGCATATTTGTATCCTTTGACTTGTATTGAAACCCTTGAATTCTGGTTTCTAGAGGCATTTCTGGTTTCATGCAGAAGACATTTTGGTTCGTCTTAGTTATCGTACTAGAGACATTTGTTGATTTGAATTACGGTAAGAAAAAGGTGTTTATCTTTCCCTTGTTATTCACCTCATCTTTACTTTCTTATTTTTGAATGGTTTTTTTGATCTACATGGTTTTTGTTGTAGGGTTTGCCACTTACATGAAATTGGAATCACTTTTCATTGAATCCCTTTTTAACATACACTCTAAGCTACCTTTCATGGTCTCTGACAAACTTTTTACTATTTTGTCATGATAGTTTTCACCCTTTTAGTGCAAAGCTGTGCCTTTCTTGATACATTCAAACTTTTCATGTTAACCTCATTCCCCATTTGTGGCGATGGTATAGATAGCTCACCGCTCTATTTTTCACTCAAGCTATCATGTCTGGTTGATGAGTTATCCCACAACTCTCTTGCTAAACCTTGGTGATCCGTTGTCAGTGTATTTTTCCTTTGTAAGGAAAAATTTTCTTTATTTTCTTTTTCACCCTTGCCTATTTTTATGAAATTTAGCTCCTTGTTTGATTATTCTGAGGTGATCGCATTTAAAGATTTCTGCTTCTGCCATGATTTTTGCCTTTGGACTAGTATCTAAGGTCTATAGCCATCTTGGCAATCTCTTTTGTCATTTTGTGAGTTTACCACCTTTGTTAATTTTGTCTTTTCTGCTGCTTCCCCTCAGAGGTGAGTTTTAAGGATTGGCATTGATGGTGTGTTTCCAAAAAGAAAGCTTTACCATGCCCTATTTTTTTATAGTAAAAGCATAGCATACCAATCCCTTCATAAATGATTAATTGTTTTTCTTTACAACATTAATGAACTTCTTTAACGGTTTGTCAAGATTCACCTGGATACATAATCTCACAAACTTACCCCTTTCCTCTGAAAATGAATGATTTTCCACTCTAAAGAGCCCTTCAATGCTCTTCTTATTCTATCTAGAATATTGGTTTTATAGTACTTAAAAGGTAACTTAGGAAGCCTAGCCCAAATAGCAACAAATGAAAGGATGCTCTTGAAGCTTTGAAGTTAGGCGTCCATTTTCAAATAGCTAGAAAGTGGCCACCCACAAACCATGGACCCTTTTTAATCACATAATCATAGTCACCTACACTTTGGAATTTTATCAGAAAATAGTCACTCCCAAAGTCAATGGCAAAAAACTTGCCCTAGGTTTTCCAAATTTGGTTCGTTTTAAACACCAATACTGGTATCCCATATTCTTTCCAAATACTTTAACGATCAAAGTTGTGGCCCATTTTTCTCTGATTCTTCCCCTTTCTTCCTTAGTGATATAATATTTATCTCATTTGATTCCTTGTCACCCTTTCAATTCAGAGTATCCTCATCTAACTTGTAGACACCCCATTTTATCTAGGGTTCTTTATCAATTGAGACCAGTCCAAGCTCGATTGTAAGGATTTTTATTCATTTTTATTCCAAATTTTTTATTTTTATTTGATGGTCTATCTATTATTTATTTTTTTCTCTCTCTATTATCTGATTAATTAAAAAAAGAGAAAAAAGCTAAAAGATAGAGATTAGGCGTGGTGATCAGAAAGCATAACTAGATGCTAATATTTAGCTTTGGATACTGATCAAAATTGAATGAACTCTATTAGCGTGGTTTTATAAATAATTGTGATTCACAGCAATGAAAAATAGAAAAACCAGCACGAGATCAGGAAAAAACCCAAAAAAAAATAAATGTACACGAGACCACCAGTTTACACTAAGCCAATTTTGCTGCCATCTCCATATTGCCATCCTTTTCATCATTGGCAATCTACACCGAAGCAACCTAGTCTCAAAATTTAATACTGTCTCCATTACCAGTAAAAACTTTATTAAATTTGAACCCATCATCAATAGCCACTGTTGCCAGCAGCACAAACATAGAGTTATTGAAAATCACGCAGTAAATAGAATTGATTCATCAGTAAATAAAAAAACCCAATGCTGCCAACACAAATTCAAGAAGAACAAATGTAAGTTAAAAAACTAAAGAGATCAAAAATAGGGAAGAAAAGATGAGGAAAAAGGAAACCAAAAAACCCCTTGGTAGCAGCGATGATAGATGATTGTTGGCGCAACTTCTGAAAAATTTGAACGGTAAAGACGTGGAGCCTGACGAAAGAAATCACATATTGAAAGTTAGTAAAGTTTCGATGGTAGGAGAGGCTAAAACAGAAAAAAGAAAAAACCATAACTTGGACACTAGATCTACGCCTTTAGGGAGCAATTTACGAAAAAAACAAACCCATATTTGCGACGAGGAGAGTAAGAAGCAGCAATGAAGAGAATTTTAGCTTGACCGATCGTCGGATGGTGGCGAAGTACGACGGTGTGGGATACAAATCACAACAGTGCCAATGACGGAATCTAGAAACCTTTAAAGTTTTCGACCTGGGTTCTTTCTTCCCTAGAAAGAGAGGGAGAGAAAGTTGAAGAAAAAAAAAGCGAAGAAGCAATCTGAAAAAAAGAGAAATTTTTTTTATCTTTTATACCCAGGCAGAACGACGCCATTTTAAGACGTCGAAAGTGGGCAAGATCCGCGCATCACCCAAAATTCGACCCGACCCACAGCGCATTGACCTACTAACCCGTTTCATTCAAACCCTATTGAGCCGCTAAACCAAGCCGCACGCCGAGCCACTCCAGCATCGTTTGTCTCTTAAGCCATATCCCTATTGAGCCGCTGAGTCGAGCCGTGCCAAAGGTTTTTTTATGTTTTTTTTTATTCATTAGTTTTATTATTTAATTATTTTATTTATTTATTTATTAATTAAATTAAAATAATTTATTCACTCAATTAAATTTTTTTTAATTTTCAATGATCTCTTCAAAAATAAAAATTTTAAAATATATATTTTTTTAAAGGAAAGTTGAAAGTATCAATTTTCTTTGAAGATAAAAATTTTTTTAAAATATTTTTGAGAAAAAATTGGAAGTATCAATTTTCTTTAAAAATAAAATTTCTAAATAATATTTTTGAGTAAAAGTTGAAAGTATCAATGTTTCTTGAAATTAAAATTTCAGAAAAAAAGTATTTTTGAGGAAAAGTTGGAAGTACCAATTTTTCTTAAAAATAAAATTATCAAGAAAAATATTTTTAAGGAAAAGTTGAAAGTATCAATTTTTCTTGTATAAAAGCATGAGTTTTTCTTATAAAAAGATCTATATCAAAGTCAAATCGTTATTCTTTTTTTTTTTCCTTCCTTTTCTATCTTTGAAAATTTTTAAATGTTAAATAATCCGACGACGAAGCCTTTGCAAGAGAAACAGTAGTTTTCTTGCATACTCTTAAGGTGAGAAAATTTTTCTTAATTTTTTACCAAAAGTATTGGAGTTAATTAAGAATATTTTTCAATAATTAAATACTTGGTAAAATTTTTAAGGTTTATCAAATAACACGAATTTGAACTGGTACCATCTTCTGATGGGCGTTGTGAGGGTGCTATAACCTTTCTCACACATAACCATACTCTCAGACCTAGTTTTGGTTTCACAGACATTGAATCTACCTTTTAAATATACCTAAGCCAAACTTAGGAAAGGGATAGATTCAATCAGGTGGCCAATCGCACCTAAATAAAAAAGATTGGTAGCGACTTTTTAAGTCAATATCTAGCTATAGATTTATGGATCTATATGTTATGATAGCTTGATGACTCCACTGGGGACAACCGAGAGTCAGGCTAACAAATAAATTTATGTTATCCAAAATGCCTAATATAATTGAATTCTTTGTAAGGATTTTTTTTCCTTTGCCATTCATTTTATTTATTTATGTTGCAAACTATGTCATTCACATACATATGCATAACATGAGCTCTATACCTGAGCTCCGTCCTTTTAAGAGGAAGTAAAGTACCTATGCTTTGGTGAGATTTTAATGCCTCTACAGTCGCTAGCAAAATACTCTCACTCAAATTGAATCATTTTCATTGGTAACTTGTAATGGGTGAGGATTGGACTACCTTACTAGTCTATGATGGAAGATGAAGTAAGGAAAAATTTGAGAACCTTTAATGGTTAAAACCACCTAACCCTGCATATAGTTCATCCTTAAGAAGCCAACCTTAAGATAGAGCCATTCCTACCTATCAATAGATCTAACCTAAAGTTAGGACATAATAAGGAATAATTTGTGGTCTAACTATTTTGTTTGCTTGATTTTCTGCACTTGCATCATTTTCATACTCATGTTTTAACATTATCATTTGCATCATTTTCATATAGGGAATATTTTTCGTATTTCATACCTACATCCATGAAAATACACATTCCATTTATGCATCAGCATATCATGCATTAGGCATAACTTTTTTTATCATAATTGTGGTGCTCAATGTTTAAGGATAGTTCCACCAAGTAAGAACCCAACTCATCAATATAATACAAGGCTCGAGTCAAATAAATGGAACAAGAAAATTTCAACTGCCTTGAAAGGATAGAGAAAGCTTAAGAAAAGCTTGAAGGGGAATTAAACAGGATTCTAAAAGCCTTGAACAAGTTAAATAAGGGGAAAGGTATAAATGAAAGTACTAGCCAATAAGACCATCCATCATAAGAGGTGGATAACTTACTGTACCTTTCTGGTTTTAGGCCACATCAAGCCTAACATGCACAAGGTCCACCACCACAGTAGTTTACATATCTAGTAGGGTACACATATCATGGATTACCATTAGCTTCAAATCTAGGATAATACCATAGCTATATAAATCTTGTCTTTACTGAAAAGGTAGTAGAACCAATACCAGTCCCTAATTTAGATTATTCAAAAGATAAAAGAAAATTGAGGCCTAAAGAGAAGAAGACTTTAGAAGCCTTAAAAGTTGAACAGAAGATGAACCTATTAGAGAAAAGGTTACGGGCCGTAGAGGGTATTGGTTTTTATGGTTCAGTAGATGCTGCTGGGCTCTATTTAATCTCAGATATGGTTATATCTTTGAAGTTCAACGTATTGAAGTTTAAGAAGTATGATGGTATGAAGTGTCCAAAAATTCAGATTATCATGCACTATCAAAAAATGTCAGCCCATGCTAATAATGAGAAACTATTGATGCATGTTTTTCAAGACAACCTCACTAGCTCTACTGCTAGGTGATATGTCCAGCTGGATAGGAATCATATTCATTTTTGGAGTGATATAGCCATGACTTTATCAATCAATATCGACATATTATAGACTTGGCCCTGATCGTCTATCTTTATAGAATATAAAAAAGAAAGTGATTGAATCATTCAAGGAATATGCTCAAAAATTGAGGGACATAACCTCTCAAGTGCAACCTCCGTTAACTGAGAAAGAGACCACGGTATTGTTTGTCAACATTCTGAAATCTCTCTACTATGAAAAGATGATAGGGAATGCCATAGAAAATTTCATTGACATGGTGATCTCAGGTGAAATCATTGAAAATGCCATTAAAAATGGCAAGTTGAAAGAAGGGGAAACAAAAAATGTGCTAGAAAAGAAAGAGACTGAAGTGAAAGTCATGAGCCTTGATAGACAATTTAAGGGATATCAACCCTATCCACCACAAGGTTATGCCCCATACTATCCTACTGTAAACAATATTTCACCTTACCCTTATCAATCATATCCACAACCAGCTTACTTACCAACTTACCAATCAGTCTTTCAAGTACCTGCATATGATTCTAGTCATATCACTACAACAGTTTCAAAGCCTAACAACCAAGTGAGTGGTTCAAAGAGATCTCAAGATAATCAAGAAAGGGCACATATTGATCCCATCCTCATTACTTACACAGTTATTCCCAGAACTGATCAAGAACAATTTATATATCTAATTATGATAGAACCATTGAAGCCACCTTATCCAAAATAGTATGATGCTAATGCAACATACGATTATCATAATGAGAATGTGGGTCATTCTATTGAAACTTGCCTTGCTTTTAAACATAAAGTGCAAAGTTTGATCCAGAAAGGCTTAGTGAGTTTCGATGAATCAAGGGTTAAATGTCAATAAAAATCCTTCACCTGATTGCATAGGGGCATGATTTTAAAGAAAAATGTCAAAGCTAGTTAGAAGCTACTTGTCATTCTAGGATTTCTTTTAAAGTAATGTTAGGATTTTTTTTTTGCAATAGGATTTCATTTGTTATCATTTTAATAAAAGGCACGGTTAATGAATTTCATTACATTTTTTCTTTCATTCAATCACTATTCCATTCTTTGTCACCTTTCATAACTTTTCATTCCTATTTTTAAACTCCAAATGATGAATGTTTAGATAATGATGCTAACAATAATTTTATGATTTAATTTTGAGAACTCATTCAGATTGATTTGAGGAGATTATTTGAAAAAAAGTTACTGACAGATATGAGATGGATATATCTTGAATATGTAATCTTTTATGAAGATCCATGAGCTTATTCAATGGATGATCTTCAAAGAAAACATTCACATTTGAGATGAAAAATGACCATCTTTCTTTTATCATTCGAAAAACCATTCATTGTTATCCCTTTGAGCTTATTATGATTTCTTTTTCTAAATAACCCTGATCAATGATCACTCTCTACATTGGGGGCATTTTTTTGAGAAAAAAAGGTAAAAAAAATTGTAAAATGTCTCAATGATAGAAAAAAAAAAAAGAAAAACAAAGCAAAACAAAGAAAAAAGAGAAAAAAAAAAAAAAGAAATGAATGCCACACATGATTTGAGGCAAAATAAGGGGAATCTTTTTGTGAAGAATGAGATTGATGAAAAAGGAAAAATTACTGAAATAATGTGAAATGGGATAAAATGCCAAGTTGCATCAAACAATAAATGATACTTTGGTTCTGAAACCTTTAAACACATGTTTTGAGCCTATTTTATCTATTTTTTTATGATCCCTCTCCATGGCCTACATTACAACCTTAAAAAGTCCATTTAGATCAAGTGTGAAAGCTCGAATTGAATGATGATATGTTGGGTAAAGGCATGCCCATGATAGAATAATGGAATCACGCTATATTACTCTAGAGATTAATGTAAGAGAGATATCAACAATGGATGAAAAAATATGAAAAAAAGAAAGAGAAAAAAAGGAAAAATGGATGAAAAAAATGAAAAATGAAAAAATAAGAGAAAAAAAAGAGAAAATGAAAAAAAAGATGGAAAGAAAAAAAAAAGACTCAAATTGAAAACCTGAAAAGATGATTTGGGTAGATAAATCTCTAAGCTGAAAGTTGGATGAACAATTCAAATATGTAGAAGATCAAGGCATCTAAAAAGCTGGAGCAAAGTTTGATGAGCTTAAAATGATTTCGATGGAATGAGTTTTCGAAAAAAAAAATCTTGGATTAATGTTCAAAATTCTCTGAATATTCATTCTTCCCAATGACATACATCTTACTTATTTTTTTCTCCATTTGCTTTTGTACCAAGACTCACTATTGATTGTTTTTCTCCCAATGCACCTTATGTTCATTTATTCTCACATCCTTAGAATGGATCGAGAAAATGTATGACTGCATTGTATTTGTCAAGAATTGAAATGATAATGAATGAATGAATATGTGCTTAAAAGGTTCTTGTATTTTTTTGAAAAGAAATCCAGGATGATCGAAGGTAAAAATGATGAATAGATGGCAGAAACTTGAAAAAAAGATACATGGGATGGCCAAATGATTAACATGGTGATGGATTACTCAACAAGATGAATAAAGGGCATAAATCTAGAAAGATGATATGATTATTAAATGAATATGGTGATAGATTGATCAATATAACTTGTGTATTGTGATCAAATGATGAGGATCAATGGGTAAAATTCATTCTAGAATGGCTAATGCTGAAAAGCCTGTGAATAGCGTAGATCAATGGACATAATTTATTTTGAAATAGTTACTGCTGAGAAGCTTGTGAATGGTGATCAAGCGATAAAAATAGTCTGGATCAATGGACAGATTTTGTTTTGAAATAGTTACTACTAAAAAGCCTATGAATGGTGATCAAGTGATAAAAAAAATAAAGATCAATTGTTGAAACTTGTGAAATGTGAGATGGTGGGGTCTTGAGAACCGTATTATCACAAATAATTAGAATTTCATGATATTTATCTACATTACATACATTATATTTGCTTTGTCATTTAAACAGTACATGTACATGATTCGATGAATATTTAAAGTTTTGTTTAGACAAGCATCAGCCAGCAAACATTGAAATTATGATTTAAGATATGGCATCTATATTATTGTGTGAATCCAGATTGTTGTACTTGCATCATTGATTATGACATATAAAATTTTGAGTCACCTGAAAAAATAGTGAATTTTTTTATAAGAATCTTATTTTTTTAAATGAGAATCTTTGAGTCTTAAATGTGAATCTTTGAGTCTTAAATGTGAATCTTTGAGTTTTTGAATAAGAATCTTTGAGTTTTCGAATAAGAATTTTTTAGTCTTAAATATGAATCTTTGAGTTTCAAAAGAGAATCTTTGAGTCTTAAATGAGAATCTTTAAGAAATCCTCAAATGTGAATCTTTGAGTTTTAAATGAGAATATTTGAGATGCAAAACCTTAACGTTAGTCGAATGAGAATCTTCGAACTATAATGAAAAGCTTCGAACTCTTGGATGTGAATCTCCAAAATTCAAACAAAAAGCTTTAAACATTTTGGATGTGAATCCTAAGTTTAGGTGAACCTTTGAATTTGAATGAGAAGCTTCGAACTTCTGAATGAGAATCTCTAAAATTTCGAATGAGAATATTTAAATGATGGATGCAAGTCTTACAATTTACAAATGAGAATCTTAAGATTTTGTGAATCAAACTCTTGTGAAACTGAAATTTTTAGAACCAAATTTTAGTGGATTTTTATGAAGTTAAAAGGTTCTTGCGAATCTGAATCTTTGAATTTTGAACTAAAATTATGAATCTTTGAGTTTTTATTACAAATTTTATCAAATCTAATTTACGACTCCTGTAGACATGATTGATAATAAGCATTTTTCAAAGTTGTAGTGCCTCTGGTTAGAAAAGCATTTTATTTTTCAAAGTCGTTGAGCCTCTACTTAGGAGAACTTTTTTTATTTTCAAAGTCGTTGAGCCTCTACTTAGGGAAGCCCTTTATTTTTTTTCAAAGTCATTGAGCCTCTACTTAGAGGAACCTTTATTTTTTTCAAAAGTTGTAAGCCTCTGCTTAGAAAAGCTTTATTTTTTTTCTTTCAAAAGTTGTTAGTCTTTGAATATGAGAGTTTTGTGCCATTCAGCAAGTTTGAGTGTCTAATTAAAAATAAAAAATAAAAAAATACGTCTAGTTGATTATCTAGATATGAAGGGTGTCTACGTCTTTGCACAATTATTGTTGCAAAAGAACTGCGCAAAGAGGGGTAGCTATAGACACCCCATTTTGTCTGAGATTTTTTTGTCAATTGAGACCAGTCCAAGCTGGTTGTAAGGATTTTTATTCATTTTTATTTCAAATTTTTTATTTTGTATTTATCATTTTTTTATTTTTATTTTATGGTCTATCTATTGTTTATTTTCTTTTTCTCTTTCCATTATCTGATTAATTAAAAAAACAGAAAGAAAAAAGCTAAAAGATAGAGATTAGTCGTGGTGATCAGAAAGCATAACTAGATGCTAATATTTAGCTTTGGATGCTAATCAAAATTGAACCAAACTCTATCAGCATGGTTTTATAAATAATTGTGATTCACAGCAATGAAAAAGAGAAAAACCAGCACAAAAGATCATGAAAGATCCCAAAGAAAAACGAAAATACATGACACCACCAGTTTACACCAAGCCAATTTTGTTGCCTTCTCCATATTACCATCATTCCCATCATTGGCAATCCACACCGAAGTAGCCTAGTCTCAAAATTCAATACTGTCTCCATTACCAGTAGAGACCTTATTAAATTTGAACCCATCATTAACAGCCACTATTGCCAGCAGCATAAACACAGAATTACTGGAAATCACGCAGTAAAAAGAATCGATTCATTAGCAAATAGAAAAACCCAACACTGCCAACACAAATTCAAGAAAAACAAATGTAAGTTAGAAAACCAAATAGATAAAAAATAAGAAAAAAAGACGAGGAAAAAGGAAACCAAAACCCCTTGGCAACGACGATGACAGACGATTGTTGGCGTGACTTCTGGGAAATCTGAACGGTGAAGACATGGAGCATGACGAAAGAAATCACATACTGAAAATTGGCGAAGATCTAACGGTAAGAGAGGCTAAAACAGAAGAAAGAAAAAACCATAACTTGGACACCAGATCTACGCCTTTTAGGGAGCGATTTAAGGAAAAACAAACCCATATTCATGACAAAGAGAGTAAAAAACAGCGATGGGAGAATTTTGGCTTGACCGATTGTTGAACGATGGTGAAGTATAGCAACACCAGTGGCGGATCATGACAACGTCGATGACGAAATCTGAAAACCTTTAAAGTTTTTGACCTGAGTTTTTCTATCCCTAGAAAGAGAAGGAGAGAAAGTTAAAGAGAGAGAGAGCGGAGAAGCAATCAGAGAAAAAGATAATTTTTTTAATCTTTTATACCCAGGCGAAACGACGCCATTTTAAAACATCAAAAGTTGGCAGGATCTGCGCATCACCCAAAATCTGACCCGACCCACGGTGCAGTGACTCGCCAACCCGTTTCATTCAGACCCTATTGAGCCACTGAGTCAAGCCGCACGTCAAGCCACTCCAACCGCATTTGTCTCTAGAGCCGTGTCCCTATTAAGTCGCTAAGCCGAGCCGCACCAAAGGTTTTTTTGTGTTTTTTTATTCATTAGTTTATTTATTTATTTATTTATTTATTTATTTGAAATAATTTATTCACTCAATTAAAATTTTTTTAATTTTCAATGATCTATTCAAAAATAAAAATTTTAAAATATATATTTTTAAAGGAAATTTGAAAGTATCAATTTCCTTTGAAAATAAAATTTTCAAAAATATTATTTTTGAAGAAAAGTTAAAAGTATCAATTTTCCTTGAAGATAAAAATTTCTAAAAAATATTTTTGAGGAAAAGTTGAAAGTACCAATTTTTCTTGAAAATAAAATTTTTAAAATAAAATTTCTAAAACGTATTTTTGAGGAAAAGTTGAAGTATCAATTTTTTTTTAAAATAAAACTTCTAAAATAAAAATTTTCAAAAAGTATTTTGAGGAAAAGTTAAAAGTATCAATTTTTCTTGAAATTAAAATTTCAGAAAAAAAAATATTTTTGAGAAAAAGTTTGAAGTATCAATTTTCTTTAAAAATAAAATTATCAAGAAAAACATTTTTAAGGAAAAGTTGAAAATATCAATTTTTCTTGAAAATAAAAACCTTTAAATGCTTTAAAAAAAAGTTAAAAATATCAATTTTCCTTATATAAAAGCATGAGTTTTTCTTATAAAAATATCTACATCAAAATTTGAATCATTATTCTTTTTTTTTCCTTTCTTTTCAAGCTTTAAAAATTTTTAAATATTAAATAATCCTATGACAGAACTTTTGCAAGAGCAATAATAGTTTTCTTGCATACTCTTGAGGTAAAAAAATTTTTTTTAATTTTTTACCAAAAGTATTGGAGTTAATTAAGAATAACTTTCAATAATTAAATACTTGATAAAATTTTTAAGGCTTATCAAATAACATGAAATTGAGCTAGTACCATATTTCGATTGACGTTGTGAGGGTACTATAACCTTCCTCACAAGTAACCATACTTCCGGACGTAGTTCTAATTTTGTAGATATTAAATCTACTTTTTAAATATATTTAAGCTAAATTTAAAAAAAAATAAATTCAATCAAGTGATCAATCATATATAAATAAAAAAGATTGATGATAATTTTTTAAATTAATATCTAATTATAAATTTATAGATTTATATGTTATGACATATCTTAGTGTCCATTTCCATGCTTTCTTCTTCCTAAGGAAAGAAGTGTTGCTCATAACCTCCACATGAAGCCCCCACCGGTGAATCCCTGTATGAGATGACTTTCCTATTTGACGTTGTTCCTGCATTCTTAGCAGCGTTTTCAGTTCCTTCAACATGGGAATCTTTGGTTCTCTTAATACTACGCTGTAGTTCTTCTTCTTTCTCACAAGAGAGAGTTGTTGCACAACAGACAGCCATTTTTTTTTTTACAATTAAAGGGGAAACTATTCGTGGCTAAAGTAAACCTTTAGGATATAAAATCTCTGTCAATGGATTAGGTAGCCTATCAAGCGTACAGGTTTAGTCTTACTTTAACTAAAAAAATAAAAATTTTCAAGATCATATTCGACTTGGTATGGTTAATATATTATTTTATTAATAATTATTTTATTTATTTTTAATTTTAAAATATATTTAAAATAATATAGATATTAATATAAAATTATTTTTATATTTTAAATAATAATGAGTTTAAATGAGTTTTTATGGGTGGGTCAAATTGGATCACGGACAAACATTTATAGATATCAATCGAATTTAACTCAGCTTATGGACACTTATAATAGCATCTTAAATTCTAATCCTAAAACTATTTATTTCAAGAAATTTTTGAAAAAAAAAATGGAAATTGAGTGAAAATTAGGAAAAAAAAAATCCAAACATAGAAAACGATATTCGCATTTTATCTAAATTGTTTTTGGTGATTCGAACAATGGTTTTATTTTTCTTTATTTTGCAATCAAGTAAAATAATACTGCTTAATAGAAAACTAGACTGTGAATACATGTAACTGGGATCCAAATCTTGATGGGGGAATGGGTTTAGTCAGCGACAAAATGTTTAATTGCAATGATTATGAGCTTTCTAATAGTAAAGGATTTAGAATCTTCAAGGTGTGTTTTCTGAACCCTTATGATCTTTTCAAAAATAGTAATAATAATAATAAAAGAGCATTCATTGAAAACTAGTGGAAGAAAGTGTTCTACTCACACTCGTAGAAAAGCAGATTTAAAGTCGTAGTTGTTGAAAAGCCATAGCACTTGAATTTGGCGAGCTTAAAGAAGCTTTCTGGATTGAGGGGCCCTAGTGTTCCTCCAGAGAAAAAGAGGGTGAGTGCTTCTTGGTGGAAACCGTCAAAATCAAGGGAGCCACTTGTCAACTTCAACACCCACGAGACCATCAGTTTGTATGGTGAGTTTATTGGGAAGATAATGACCCCCAACCCTAGCTAGTTCTTGCGGGATTAGATTATAGGGTGAAGAAAAAATTTTAATATTATAATATTTGATTTTATCTCAATTAAATTTGTTTATTTGATTTGATTTAAATTTGAATATTAAATATTTTTAATAAGTTTAGATTTATTTTTAAATTAAAAATAAAAATATTTAAATTTAAATTATATATTTTTATTAATTTTAATATTTTTAAATTTTTATAAAATAAAATTAATTATTTTATATGTAAATTTATTTAAATTTATTAAAAATTATATTAAATAATATAAAATTTTGAAATTTTGAATCCATACCAAACTAATATAATTCATCCAAATCAAATTAATTTGAAATTTTTTATTCAAATTTAGATTGATTTTTTTTTCAAAATTTATAATATTATATATTAACCAAAATAATTAAATTAATCGTTATTACCCTTATTACATTATAAATTAGATTTTTAAAAAAAGTGTGTTCTTGTTGGATGCCAATATTGGTAATTGTCAATTGAATTTCAATCACACCTCCATAATAAAAATAAAATAAAATTATGAACGATCTTGAGTTATGAGATTATACATGGATGAAAAACAAAAGGAGGGAAAGAAGGGCACAAATTGGAGCATAGGCTAGAGCTTAAATTATGTATGCTTTGCCATGTCAACCAACATAATTTTCCCTTTGTTCCTTTAGGTTTATTGGATCATTAATGGCAATAAAGTATCAGCTATCCTATCATATTAACGAGGCATGCCTGCATGGCTAGGCCGTTAAATGTAGAATTAAAGGTTAGAAGGTTGTCCGCTCCTACAACACTAATATTAGCAACAAGAGGCTGCAAATGCCCATAATGCCAAGGGTTGGTGGCTGGAGCCTGCTGGAGGCACTACAATTTAGATTCCACTGATCAACCGAAGGATTCAACAAAGTTCCAACTAGAAAAAAAAAAAAAAAATGAAGCCCTCCAATATTGATTAAAGTTGATATAGGTTTAGGTGAAAAAGTTGTCATAATATATAGATTTATAAATCTATCGTTAGACATCAATGAAAAAAATCACCACTAATCTGTTTTAGTTAGATGTGATTGATCATCTAATTAAAACTGATCTATAAAATAGAAGTTAGATTCGGAAGTCGATTATGCATAGGAAAGGTTATAGCATCCCAAAACGTCTATCTAAGAGATGGTATCAGTTTGATTTCGAATTATCCAAACCTTGCTTATTTTTATAATAAACTAAATAATGAGTTATTGATTTTTTGTTATTAGGATTTCTTTTTTTTACCCATTTTCTTTAGAAATGAAAAAATGGCAAAAATAATCTTCCTCTTTTAAAAAAAAAAACAAAAAAGGGGTTAAAACAAAATAAAATAAATCAAAATCAAAAAATAAAATAAAATGAAAAAAGAAAAACCTGTGATCGGGTCGAGCCAGGACGCAAGTTGGGGTGCTAGTTTTCAGGTCGATGCACAAATCTTGGCTTACCAAAACGGTGTCATTCCAGGTAGCTTTATAAGCCAATTCTAACGCCTTTGCTTCAGAATTCCTTCTGCACACTCTCTCTGTAAACTAAGAAGCTCTGTCATCTCTCTAAGATCCTTCAAACACCCATTGAAAACTTCAATCGAAAACTAAGAATTTCACTGATTTTTAGAAAAGCCACCAAAAAATTTAATCAAAAATTGAAAAACCACCAGTTTCTAAAAAATCTGTCGAAATCCAACCGAAAAATTCAAACCCTATTGAAAAATTTAATCAAAAAATTCATCTTTCATAGAAAAATTCATCCCAAACTCAAAAAACCTAGATTTCTTCAAATTTCTCTCAGATTTCTCCAAATTTGATCCTATTCACTCCCAAAATCTCCCAGAATTGTCCTAAATCTTAATCCTAACCTAGAAACCTAAAATCACATCCACAATTTTAGATTGAACACTAGAACCCCAAGATTAAATTGTCAGAACCTTTTTTACCAAAACTTTTAAGATTTTTTAATAATTTTCCCCATTTCTTCTGTGTGTTCTTGTCTATTAGAAACAATTCAATTTATAGGCAGCTTTAGGAATAATTTTAAGGATTGGACAGAATCAATCTCAAGCTTGAATCCTGAGATTGCATTATGTCTAGTGTGATTTTTGAGTCAAAATTTCAGTCTGATACGATTTGCAATTAAAACTTTGACCATGGATTCTGATCCTGATTCCTTTTCCCATGTGCAAATTGCATCAAAAAGGAAAACAGAAAAAAAAAAAGAAAAAAGAAAAAAAAAGAGCAAAAAAAATGAAAAAAGCAAATAATAATAATAATAATAGTATGAAATGATAATAATAACAAAAAAAAATTACTTGGACTCAGACAAAATTGGGCCTTATTGAGCCTGGACAAAAATAGGCCCAAGTGGGCCAAGGCATCGATGGGCTCACTTGGGCCTAAATAGAAATGAGCTTTATTAGGACTCGACAAAAATAGGCCTTATTGGGCCCAAACAAAAATGGGCTCAAACATAAATGGATATTTATAGTTGCCCCTATTTGTACATCTTTGCTAGACATGGATGCTGTAAAGACCTAGACACCCACTCCATTCGAGTTAAGTCAAAATTGATTCATAAATCTGAAAAAAGTATTTAGACTAAGCCAAGATCAAACGATTAGGATGAACCTATAGGTCAAGATGAAAGGCAGTCGAATCGAGGTCAAAAATGATCGAGATGCAACCATGAATCATAAAAATAATCTACATTGAACTAAGATCAGGTGAAGAGACTGGAACTATGGGTCAAGATAAAATGACCAGGATCGGGTCGAAATCAAAAATAGATGATCGGGACTAAACCATAAATTATCAGAAATGATCTGAACTGAGCCAAGACCAAATGACCAAGATAAAATTATGAGTCAAAATAAAGTGACTAGGATCGAGTCGATGTTAAAATAGATGATTAGGATAAAACCATAAATCATCAAAGATGATCTGAATTGAACCAAGACCAAGTGATCGAGATGAAACCACAAGTTAAAATAAAATAACTAGAACCGAGTTGTAGGTCGAAGATAGATGATCGAAATGAAACCACGAATCATCAGAGATAATTTGGACTGAGCCAAAATCAAGTGATCAAGATGAAATCACGGGTCAAAATAAAGAGGCTAGGACTGAGTCGAGGTCGAAGATAGATGACCAGGATGAAACCACAAATCATCAGAGATGATTTGGACTGAGCCAAAACTAAGTGATCGAGATGAAATCACGAGTCAAAATAAAACAATCAAGACCAAGTCGAGGTTGAAGATAGATGATCGAGATGAAACCACAATCATCAGAGATGATTTGGAATGAGCCAAGACCAAGTAGGTGAGTAATGTAAATGCATGCCTTATCTAGGATGTAAATGAATCATTAATTGTAGTACTAAAGCTTTTGCCCTTTTACCTTAGTACACCTTTTGGCAAAGAAACTCTTTTTGAATACTCATCTTTAGCGAGAAAACCATCATTAAGATGAATGTACAACTTCGAAAAAACTGTCTGAGTGCATATCTTTGGCACAAAAATCAATTTAGCTATTTATCATTACTCCAAGGAAAGCTATGGAAATCAATTTCTCCTCCCTCCTTTTTTTTAGACGCATTCATCCTTTATTCTTGTCTACTTTAATTCTTCAAGGTAACTCAACTTCTTATGACTTTGTTCAATTATTAATCATTATCCTATTTTTAAAGTGTGGAATGCAAATCATGCATTTCTTCCATCCATGGTAAGGTATAAAGAGAAAAATATATTGGCAATGTATAGAACTAAAACAGAATGATAAGACAACTTTCATTTATTGGGATAAGCAATAATTTACAAATGATGGTATAAGACTAAAAAGGGAATGTACAAAAACGGCTATTTAAAGTAGCCATGCCCTAAGATAAGATAATCATGACAATAGATCTTAGATCTCCTTCAAAGACTTAATCAAAATATGATGCCCCGACACCTTAGAGCTCTTTGAAATTTGATGTCATTGGTATGCCTTCCAAGTGACGTCGTGTTTCACTCATGAACCTTTTCTATTTGGATTCAAGTCGCCTTTTTAGGATTTTGACTTGAACTCTTTTATTTTTTTTTTGTTTTTTTATTTTTTTAATTTTTTATTATGGTTTAAGTCGCCCTTTTGAGTTTTTGACTTGAACTCTTTTTGAATCAAATAAAGTACTTCTTTACTGCATCAAAATTGATAGGACCAAAAAATTCATCTTTATCCATTTTTGATAAAATTAAAGTTTCTTCGGATAAGGCCATTTTTCACAATATATGGTATTTCTCAATTCGAGGTCCATTTTCCTCTATCATTATGCTAACTTAGAAGAATTCTTTTTAAAACCAGCCCTTCTTCTCAAAACTGGTAAGGTCTGATCTTTTTGTCATGAGCTCTTATTATTCTCTTTTGGCATAATTGACCATGACAAAGTGTTATTAGTCTTTTCTTATCAATAAAGTTTAATTGCTCATAGCACTTTTAGATTCATTCTACTTCTTCTAATCCCATTTCTCTTAGGACCCTTAGAGATGGGATTTCTACTTCTATTAGTAGTACAACTTCCATCCTGTAAACTAAGAAAAAAAGAGTTACCCCAGTAGAAGTATGCACAGAAGTTTGATATGCATGTAGAACAAAAAGTAATTTCTCATACCAGTCATTGAATATTTCAATCATTTTTTCTAGGATCATTTTGATGTTTTTTTTTGCAGCTTCTATTGTCCCATTTATTTTTTGGCGATATGGAGCTGAATTATGGTGCTTGATCTTGAACTGAGAACATATTTCTTGTATCATCTTCTATTCAAATTATTGGTATTGTCAGATATAATTCTTTCTGAAAGCTAATATCTGTAAATTATTTCTCTTTTGATAAATTTATAGACCATTGATCTAGTCACTGCTGTGAAAAAGACAACCTCGACCCACTTGGTGAAGTAATCAATCATCACAAAAATGAATCTATTTCTATTTAAAGCTTTTGGGGTGATGAGGCCAATGACATCTATTTTTCACATTGAAAATGGCCATGGCAGAGCTGTAACATGTAAAGCATTGGGTGGAGCATGGATCTCATAAGCATAAATCTAGCATTTGTGACATTTTCGAGCATAATCTATGCAGTCTTTCTCTATTGTCAACCAATAATATCCAACATGCATAACTTGTCTTGCCATCATATACCCATTTGCATGTGCTTCACATATGCCATCATGGATTTCTGCAATGATCTTTTTAGCCTCAAAGGCACCTACACACAGTAATAACATATGGTGTTTGCTTCATTTGTATATAATTTCTCTATTTAGAAAAAATCCCATTGTTAATATTCTTAAAAAAAATTTATCATTTTTTATGGCTAGATCTGGGTACGCTGGTTCTTTAGATATTGCATAATATCGTGATACCAGGGGTGGCCATTCTTTTCTTCTTCCAAGTTAGCACAATACACTGGCATGTCCTTGAAATCTTATTTGATAAGCTGAATTGGTAGTATCACTGATCTGTACCATTACAACCAAAGTAGCCCAAGCATCAGCAATCTGATTTTTCCCTCGAGATAAGTATTCAAACTGAATATCTTGAATTGCTTGCACAACTTTAAGATGTATTTATGATAAGAGATGAGTTTTGAATCTTTTATTTCCCATTAACCTTTTAGTTGATTAATGACTAGAGCTGAATCTCCAAACACCTTTAATATTTCAATTTTTTTATCCAAAGCTACATGTAGTCCCATAACACAAACCTCATATTCAGCTACATTATTGGCACAATTAAACTTTAATCTTGCTGTAACAGGATAGTAATGGTCTTTCGGAGATATTAACACTGCTTCAATCCCATGTCCTATGGCATTGACAGCCCTATCGAAGTACATTTTCCATATCTCTCTTTCATCATCATTTTCTTCTAATTCTGAAACAGACATTAGTTTCTTATTTGGGAAATCAAGCTTCATGGGCTCATAATCATTAGCGACCCTGTCTATCAGGAATTCAGTAATGGCACTTTCTTTGACCGTCTTTTGGTTCACATATACTATGTCATATTCTGAAAGCATCACTTACTATCTTGTAATTCTTTCTGATGGTAAAAACTTTTCGAAGATATATTTGATGGGATCTAGTTTAACTCTAAGCCAAGTTGTATGGTAAAGCATGTACTGCTTGAGTCTTTTAGTTGTCCAAATCAAAGCACAACATATTTTCTCTAGTGATGAATACTTAGACTCATATTCTATGAATTTCTTACACAGATAATAAATAGCTTTATCTTTTTTGCCAGATTCATCTTATTGACCTGACATATATCCTATTGACCCTTTATATACCACTAGGTATAGAATCAATGATTTTTTCGGGATAGGGGGTTTTAATATTGGAGGGTTTGATAAGTACTACTTAATTTGATTGAAGGCGTTTTGGCATTGTTCATTTCATTCTCCGGGATTATTTTTTCGAAGGAGTTTAAAAATGGAGTCACATTTGAGAGTATGTTGGGTGATGAATTGGGATATATAGTTCAATCTGTCCAAAAAGCCTCGAACCTCCTTTGGAGTACTTGGTAGAGATAAATTCTGAATAGCCAAGATTTTATCTAGATCCACTTGTATCCCTTTTTCACTGACTATAAATCCCTACAACTTTTCTAATCTAGCTCCAAATGTACATTTAGCTAGATTCAGTTTGAGTTAGAACTTTTTCAACCTCTTAAATAACTTTCTGAAGTTGACTACATGATTCTTTCTTTTTCAAGACTTGGCAATCATATCATCCATATATACTTCAATCTCTTTAAGCATCATATCATGGAAGAGTATTACCATAGCCCTTTGATAAGTTATCCTAGCATTCTTTAATCCAAAAGGTATAACTTTGTTGTAAAAAGTTCCTCATATGGTAATAAAAGTAGTTTTTTCCATGTCATCTGAGGCCATCTTTATCTTATTATAGCCAGAGAATCCATCCATGAAAGAGAATATCAAATGTCAGGCTGTATTATCCGCCAAGGTATCAATATGAGGTAAAAAAATTTATTTTTAGGGCTAGCTCTATTCAAATCTCTATAGTCTACACACATTCACACCTTGCCATCCTTTTTAAGGACATGTACTATATTAGTCACCCATTCAGGATATTTGGCCACTTGCAAGAAGCTTGCATCAAATTATTTTTTTTCTTTTTTGATTTTTAACAGTATGTTCGATTTCATTCTTTTTAGCTTTCAATGCACTGATTTACATGGCTTTAACGGTAACTTATGCTCCACTATTTTGATGCTAAATCTAGGCATATCTTGATAGAACTAAGTGAATACATCCATAAATTCCCAAAGTAAATATTTTAACTGTTGTCGATCGATAACTGAAAGTGAAATGCCAATTTTGACTTCTTTCTTATTTTCAGCATCACCCAAATTGGCTAACTCGACCACTTCTTGATGAGGCTCAATAGATTTATCTTTCTGTTCAATTAGCCTCATTATATCTAGAGACAAAGTGTATTCCTTATAATCTTCTTTAGTATCAAGTTTATCAGAATTAATTGAATTTTCAAAGTTATACCCCATATCATTGTCATGATTATTTTCACATTCATTTGAGGACCTAAAAGTAAATGGAATAGGAAATATTGACAAAAAATTTTAATGGTGGGATGAATGGAATGGAAAGAATAAACAAAATGCATACTCCTACTTTTTATTGAAACAATGAAAATAAAAGACCCAAACATAAGAGTTTATCCCAATGCTTTTAGGTATAAGCAATTAGGGGATGTAGTTACATTGAAGGAAAATCAGAAACAATAGGCATTTGGATGACCCTCCAATTTTGTAATTCATATTCTGGTAGGCAGAGGTAAACTAAGGCTTTCTCATTTTAGCATCCGTCATCCACCATGTGAATGGATAGCTTAGCAAAAGCTTCTTCTCATTTGGGTTCCTCTTTTGTGTCCTCTTTAACTTTTGGAAACATGTATCCTCCAAAAGTGAAAGTCTCATTTAAGTGGGAAACAACCATCAACTCATTCTTTATCTTTCTGCTAATGCTTGGTACTTTCTTCATCTCATAACCCAATCTTATTCTACTACTATTGTCTTCAAGTTTCGAGAATTCTCTGGCTCCTTGAAGATTCTTGCCCAGGCTAAACCCAATACTTCAACCCTTGTTCACCATCTGATTAATCATAATTTGATTGAATTTGAGCCTTTCGTCTATTGTATTAACAAGTTTAAAGGATCTATAAGAGCACTCTAATGATTCTTCTACTGCTTCTACATATGGGACATTTATGGGTTGGGTTACCAATAAATCTTTCTCTTTGGCCACAATCACTAATTACCCTTCTACATTGAATTTGATTTTTTGGTGTAATGAAAAAGGGATGGTGCTTGCCTTGTAGATCTATGGTCTTCTCAATAAGCAACTATATGAGAAAAAATATCCATAACTTGAAATTTTATATTCAAAACACATAGACCAATCTGTATGGGCAGTTCAACATCTCTTAATACTTATCTCTTAGTCCCATCAAATGCTTGGACTACCATTTGACTATCTTAGATATGAGACATATCTAAGGGCAACTTTGCCAAAGTAGACATCGGCATAACGTTAATGGTTGACTAATTATTAACAAGGACCTTGGCTACTATATGACCTTTGCATTTAACAATGATATACAATGCCTTGGTGCTTCTTTTACCTTTCGATGAAATCTTATCATCATTGAAGAAAATATATTATGGCACCACTAGATTACCTGTTAGATGATTCATATACTCCACAGAGACATTATGGGTCATATAAGCCTAATTCAATACTTTTAATAAGGCATTACGATACAATTTAGAGTTTAAGAGAAGTGATAATAAAGAAATTTTGGCTAGCATCTTATTCAGTTGCTCCATAACAAAGTACTCATTATGTTTGACTACTTCAAAAACTCACAGGCCTCATTTTCAGGCACAAGTTTTGATGTATCCTTCTCTGGGATCTATGGTTCAATTTGCTTTTCCTTTTTTTTTTTGTTTTATTCAAAGTCTTCGGAGTATAACATCTTTCACTTCTAGTTATATCCCCTACTTCTATTATATAGGCAGTTTCAGCTTTTAGCATATCCTTTTGCTGCCCTTGTGTTATCACCCCACATTCATAGTTTCAGGGCACCATTTTGTTATCTTGATAAGAAAATGGGCATGAAATTTTAAAGGCTACTAGTTTGGCAACAAACTTATTCCCAACTGACTGTGATTTCTCTTTGTAGCATATAGTGATAGGTTTTGGCACCCACTTGCCTATCACAGCCACCTCGATGTCCTTTAAGGTTCTTGACTTTTCATATAGCTTTATTTGGTAAGAGTTTATCAGTTTTTAAACTTCACTATGAAATTGTTTGCAGACATCAATTGAATGACTTGGTGCCTACTATGATATTTATATTTTTTATTTGGGACATATTTTCCATATGAATACATAGAGCCACTGGTTGTATCATCTCAGTTTTATATAAGGCTTCATATAGCTAGTCGAATGGCATCTTAAGCTCCTTTACTCTTTTTTTCACATGTTTTTCACTTGTGTTCAAAGCATTAACTGTATGACTAGGCAAGGGATTCCCACTGACATTAAGTGCTGAATTTTCACTAGTATCGAAGCTTATTAACCTTTTTTTAATCAAACTATGTACCTTATGTTTGAAGGGAATACAATTCTTAGTAGAATATCTTGCAACTTCGAAATGGTAGTCATAATGGGCATTAAAATCATGCCATTTAGGGTAAGGAGATTCAAGCTGTTTTACAAGGACAAGGGCTATTAAATGGCTTTTATAGAGCCCTTGATATGGCTTTGTGTAGCTTATGGGTATGGGGTCAAAAATTGATCTTTCCCTAGTTCATGGTTCTCTGGTACTACTTGTGGCATGACCGGATGAGCAGAGGATCTTGGGGAAGATGGATAAGATGGTCGAGTGGTTTATTTGTAAAGAAATACGAAAGTATGATTCATTATATAATGGTATATAAGGTAAGTAGATCGAGTGTAGCTTCTGAATTGTTGTCCTTCAAGAGTCATAGCTTGAGTCTCACTTTTTTCTTCTTAGGTGCTCTTTTAGAAGAGTCACTTCCTTCAAGTTTACCATTCTCAATGGCATTTTCGACGATCTTTTCTGAAATTACCATGTCAAAAAAAATTTTAGTGGTATTTTTTATCATTTTTTCATAATAAGGTAACTTTAGAGTGCTCACAAATAGCACAATGATTTTTTCTCTATTAAGAAGGGTTGTACCTGGGCAGCCACATCTTGTCACCTTTGAGCATATTGTTTAAAAGACTCAAACACCTTTTTTTTCATAGCTTGTAAGGAAAAATGGTCGGGAGCTATGTTAATAATGTGACGGTTGTCATAACGTCTAGATCCGGGAATCTATCGCTAGACATTGACTTTTAGGAGTCGCCACCAATCTTTTTTGTCTAGGTGCGATTGGCCACCTATGGAATCTGTCCTTTTAGGGAACACCTAAGTTTAAGGGTCCCTAAAAGAATAGGTTCAGGTCTGCTAACCAGAACAAAGTTCGGGAGTTCGGTTACGTGTGAGGAAGGTTATAGCACCCTCACAACGCCCATCAAAAGATGGTACCAGCTTAGATTTGTATTATCCAAAAGCCTTAAAATTTTACCAAGTAATTAATTATTGGAAATTATTCTCAATTGACTCTAATACTTTTAGCAGAAAATTGAGAAAATTCTCTCACCTCAAGAGTATGCAAGAAAAACTATTGTTTCACTTGCAGAGGCTCCATCGTCGGATTATTTAAAAGAAAAAAAAAATCAAAATTAAGATAGAAAGGAAGGAAAGAATGATTTTTTTTTTTGGTAGGGAAAATTGATACTTTCAACTTTTCCCCAAAAATATTTTTTTGGAAATTTCGATTTTCAAGGAAAATTGATACTTTCAACTTTTTCCCAAAAATATTTTTTTTGAAATTTTGATTTTCAAGGAAAATTGATACTTTCAACTTTTCCCTAAAAATATTTTTTTTGAAATTTATTTCTGAGGAAAATTGATACTTTCAACTCTTCCTCAAAAATATTTTTTGGAAATTTATTTCTAATGAAAATTGATACTTTCAACTTTTCCCTAAAAATATTTTTTTTTTGGAAATTTATTTTTCTTTTAAGGAAAACTGATACTTTCAACTTTTCCCTAAAAATATTTTTTGGAAATTTATTTCTAAGGAAAATTGATACTTTCAACTTTTCCCTAAAAATATTTTTTTTTGGAATTTTTTTATTTTTATTTAAAGAAAATAAAAAATAAATAAAAAGAATATTACATAAACCTAATCTAATAAATAAAAAATAAAATAAACAAATAAACAAATAAACAAAGAAATAAAAAAAATTCAAAGAGAAAAAAAAAAAAAAAAAAAAAAAAAACCTGGAGCGGCTCGGATCGCGGCTCAGCTCGGCTCGGCTCAGCTCAAGGAAGAGAAAACGGCTCGGGGGGAGCGGCTTGGCGGCTTGGCTCAGCTCGACTCGGCTCGGAGGGGGCTGGCACGCGCTGGTCAGAAAGCGGGTCGACGCCCGGGTCGGGTCGGGTTCGACAAAACGCGCGGATCACCTGGTTAACTTAAAGCCCAAAACGACGTCGTTTTGGGAGGGTATAAAAGGCACCTTCCTCCGTTTTTCGACAGAACGCTCCTCCTCATCTCTCTCTCTTCTTCCTTTTTCTCTCCTTTCTCTCTAGAAACTGAAGAACACCGGTGCCGGATTCTGGAAAAAGTCACCGGAATCTGGAAATTTAGCCGGAAGTTGGCCGGAAGTTTACCGGTTTCTGGGATTATTCGCCGGTTTCTGGGCAGTTCACCGAAAACTTCAAGGTTGGCCGGAGATTTGGCCAAAAAATTCAAGTTTCGTCGGAAAAGTCAACCGAAAACTGGAATTTCCAGAAATTCCCAGAAAAAAAAAATTGAAAAATCTTCAAAAAATTTCTTTTAGCTCCCAGAACACTCCTAAACCCTTTTTAGCTTCCTATACGCCTCCTTTACTCTCAAATCAGTAGCTTTGCTCACTGTTTTCTGTGTGTTTCATTCTGTTCCAGGAGGTGCTTTATATAGGGATTGATCAGGAGTTTCTGATCAATCCCAATTCCCCTTTGGACGGGAATTCAATCTTTGAATCCAGTCTGGACTCTTCTGATTGAATTCTCACTCTCAGTGGGATTCTTCAACTTTCAATCCTAGCCCTCCAAAATAAAAATCAAAATAATAAAAAAAACTAGATAATTAGAGAAGATAAATCAACAGATATTATAGGATAAATAAAATAATAATAAAAAAAATATATCAGATATATAATTAGATAAGTAAAAATACAAAAATGAATAAAATAAAAAAGATAAAAAATATATATATACATATTAGTAATAATACATAAATAATAAAATACATATAAATATTAACAAAAAATAAATAAATAAATATATACATATATTAATACATAATAATAATAATAATAAATAATACAATACATAAAATACAAAAGAAGAAGAAAAAAAAATACAAGATAAAATTGAATTGGGCTTACCCATTTGGGCCAGGCCCAATTGATCTGGGTCCGGACCCAATTGGGTGTCTACAGCTGCCCCTCTTTGCACATTTTCTGTGAAACAGAAATTGCGCAAAAACGTAGACACCCAATCAAGACTCAACTCAACATTTTTTGGTTTTTTTGTTTTTTTTTTGTTTTTTGTTTTTTTTACCAAAGCTCCTCTAAACAGAGGCACCACGACTTTTGAAAAGTAAATTGCTCCTCTAAACAGAGGCAACGAACTTGGAAAAGTAAATTGCTCCTCTAAATAGAGGCAACGGACTTTGGAAAGTAAATTGCTCCTCTAAACAGAGGTACCACGACTTTGGAAAGTAAATTGCTCCTCTAAACAAAGGCAACGAACTTTGAAAAGTAAATTGCTCCTCTAAACAGAGGCAACGAACTTTGAAAAGTAAATTGCTCCTCTGAACAGAGGTACCACGACTTTGGAAAAGTAAATTGCTCCTCTGAACAGAGGTACCACGACTTTGAAAAAGTAAATTGCTCCTCTAAACAGAGGCAACGAACTTTGAAAAGTAAATTGCTCCTCTAAACAGAGGTACCACGACTTTGGAAAGTAAATTGCTCCTCTAAACAGAGGCAACGAACTTGGAAAGGTAAATACTCCTAGACAATCATGTTCGAAGGAGTTGAAAGTTGTGTGTGAAGGGATTTCAGGAGATTATGCCCAAAGGTCTTATAAATCAACCCTGATACCAAGAGACGTCCTATTTCAAGGATTAGGAACTTACCTGACAAGTTTCTTCTCAAACTTGCAAAGTCTTTTCATATCTGTCTTTTCCATGTGGGATGTTGGAACACCCCTGCTTCTTGAATTTGTACACTATACTTTCCTGAAAATAGTGTATGCTATGCAAATGCATATGAATTTCAATGCATGCTATGCAAATGTTGGCCAATTAATTCATGTTCAATGTATGGTTCTCAAGTTTCTCAAGCTCTTTTTTTTCTTTCTTGGGTGTCAAGCCCTTTGATTCCTCAAGGATCCAATTGCACTGCTCTTCTAAGATCGAACCAGTATAGCTCTCAATTGTCCTTTCCACTCACATTCTTTCCTTGTTCAGTTTCTCAATACTTTGGAATAAGCTTCATCAATCGATCATCCCTTGACCATCATTCAATGAATTTCTCAGCACTAATAAATTTCAAAACAAGTTTCATCCACCATCACTGGGTCATTACTCATGGGTGTCTCAGCATTAACCATTCCAAAACAAACTCTGTCCACTGATTGTTCAATCATAACTTGTAAGTCATATCGATCAATTCATCTTTGTACTCATCACTTTTCAAGATTTGCCCCATTATATTCTTCATTTGATCACATCATATATCCTTCCAAATCATCTCTTTTAGGTCTCTACCATTTTGTCACCACCATCATCTTAGATTTTTTTTCAAATGAATAAAGACTCTTTTAAGCACATATTCATTCATTCATTATCATTTCAAATCTTGACAAGTACAATGCAATCAAGCATTTTTTCAATTCATTCTAAGGGTGTAACAATAAGGGAACAGAAAGTGAACTATGGCAAAGATAATCAATGAAGATCTATTTTGGTAGAAAATAAATGGGAAAGGAAATAAATTGGATGTCATTGAGGTGAATGGTATGTCCAAATGATGAATATTCAGACAATTTTCAACATTAATCTAGGATTCTTTTTCAAAAACTCATTCCATTTACTGTTGAAGTCATCTTGAGCTTGGCGAACTCTGCCCCAGTCTTTGAGGGATCTTCAGATGTCTTTGATCTTTCATTCATGTGAGCCATTTGACCTGGATCCTTTTTTTTTTTTTTGGTACCAAAATCACCCTTTCAGGTTTTCAATTTCAATCTCTTTTTTTATTTTTTCTCATTTTTTCCTTCATTCTTTCTTTTTTTTCTTTTTTTTTCTCTTTTTTTATCTTTTTTTCATCTTTTTTTTTTTTCATCCATTATTGATATCTTTCATACATCCAACTTTAGAGCAATGTAGCATGATTACTTCCTCATGAGCATACCTTCTGTCATAACGTCTTGATCCGGGGATCTATCGCTAGACATTAACCGAAGGGAGTCGCCACCAATCTTTTTTATCCAGGTGTGATTGGCCACCTAAGGAATCTGCCCTTTTAGGGAACACCTAAGCTTAAGGGTCCCTAAAAGAATAGGTTCGGGTCTGCTTAACCAGAACAGAGTTCGGGAGTTCGGTTACGTGTGAGGAAGGTTATAGCACCCTCACAACGCCCATCAAAAGATGGTACCAGCTTGAATTTGTGTTATCCAAAAGCCTTAAAATTTTACCAAGTAATTAGTTGTTGGAAATGATTCTCAATTGACTCTAATACTTTTAGCAGAAAATTGAGAAAATTCCCTCACCTCAGGAGTATGCAAGAAAAACTACTGTTTCACTTGCAGGGGTTCCGTCGTCGGATTTATTAAAGAAAAAACAAAATCATCCAATTAATTATTGGAAATTATTCTCAATTAACTCTAATACTTTTAGCAGAAAATTGAGAAAATTCCCTCACCTCAAGAGTATGCAAGAAAAACTACTGTTTTTACTTTTAGAGGCTCCGTCGTCGGATTAATTAAAGAAAAAAAAAATCAAAATCAGCCCAGTAATTAATTATCGGAAATTATTCTCAATTAACTCTAATACTTTTAGCAGAAAATTGAGAAAATTCCCTCACCTCAAGAGTATGCAAGAAAAACTACTGTTTCACTTGCAGAGGCTCCGTCGTCGGATTAATTAAAGAAAAAAGAAAAAAAAAATCAAGATCAAAATCAAAGTCAAATAAAAAAAAAAATTCAAAAAATTCAAAAAAAAAAAAAAAAAAAAAAAACCTGGAGCGGCTCGGATCGCGGCTCGGCTTGGTGCGGCTCGGCTCGGCTCGGCTCGGAGGGGCTGAAACGCGCGGGTCAGAAAGCGGGTCGACGCTTCGGGTCGGGTCGGGTTCGGCAAAACGCGCGGATCCTCTTATTAACTTAAAGCCAAAACGACGTCGTTTTGGGAGGGTATAAAAGGCACCTTCCTCCATTTTTCAGCAGACCGTTCCTCCCCTCTCTCTCTCTTCTTCCCTTTTTCTCTGCCTTCTCTCTAGAATTTGAAGAACGCCGGTGCCGGATTCTGGAAAATTCGTCGGAATCTGGGAATTTCGCCGGAAATTGGCCGGATGGTCGCCGGTTTCTGGGATTCTCCGCCGGAAACTGGGTCTGTCGTCGGAAACTTCAAAGTTCGCCGGAATTGTCGCCGGAAAATTCAAAAGTCGCCGGAATTTTCGCCGGAATCTGGAAATTTCCCAAAAATTTCCAGAAAATTTTTTCGCCAAATTTTTCTAAAAAATTTTTCTCACTGCCAGAACACTCCTAAACTTTTCCTTAGCTCTCTAAACACCCCTATTCTCTCAATCAGTAGCTTTTTTTTCTGTTTTCTCTGTGTGTCTTGACTGTTCCAGGGGGGTCCCTTTTATAGGGATTGATCAGGAGTTTCTGATCAATCCCAATTCCTCTTTGGACGGGAATTCAGTCTTTGAATCCAATTGGACTCTTCTGATTGAATTCCCCTTCAGAGTGGGAGTCTTCAACTTTGAATCCTAGCCCTCCAAAATAAAAATTAAAATAAAATTAAAAAAAAAATCTAGATAATTGGAAAGATAAATCAAAAGATAAAAAATTTTCAAATAATATCTGAAAATCAGAAAAAATCAGAACAGATAATTAAAAAAAAAGATAAGAATAATAATATAATAATAATATATAACTATATACATATATATCTATTCTAATGAAAAAAATATATATATATATACATATATTAATACATAATAATAAATAATAAAATACACAAGAGAGAAAAAAAAATAAAATAAAATAAAAATAAAAATAAAAATAAAAAATACGGGTAAAAATTCAATTGGGCCTTGCCCATTTGGGCCAGGCCCAAATGATCTGGGTCAGGCCCAATTGATCCGGGTCAGGCCCAATTGATCCGGGCCCGGACCTGATTGGGTGTCTACAGCTGCCCCTCTTTGCGTATTTTCTGTGAAACAGAAATTGCGCAAAGACGTAGACACCCAGTCAAGACCCGACTCGACATTTTCTTTTTTTTTTTTTTTTTTTTTTTTTTTTTAGCTCCTCTTGACAGAGGCTCTACGACTTTGAAAAATAAATTGCTCCTCTAAACAGAGGCACCACGACTTTGGAAAGATAAATTGCTCCTCTAAACAGAGGCAACGAACTTTGGAAAGTAAATTGCTCCTCTAAACGGAGGCAACGAACTTTGGAAAGTAAATTGCTCCTCTCAACAGAGGTACCACGACTTTGGAAAAATAAATTGCTCCTCTAAACCGAGGTACCACGACTTTGAAAAGTAAATTGCTCCTCTCAACAGAGGTACCACGACTTTGGAAAAATAAATTGCTCCTCTAAACAGAGGTACCACGACTTTGAAAAGTAAATTGCTCCTCTCAACAGAGGTACCACGACTTTGGAAAAATAAATTGCTCCTCTAAACAGAGGTACCACGACTTTGAAAAGTAAATTGCTCCTCTCAACAGAGGCAACGAACTTTGGAAAGTAAATACTCCTAGACAATCATGTCCGAAGGAGTTGAAAGTTGTGTTTGAAGGGATTTCAGGAGATTATGCCCAAAGGTCTTATAAATCAACCCTGATACCAAGAGACATCCTATTTCGAGGATTAGGAACTTACCTGACAAGTTTCTTCTCAAACTTGCAAAGTCTTTTTATATCTGTCTTTTTCATGTGGGATGTTGGAACACCCCTGCTTCTTGAATTTGTACACTATACTTTCCTGAAAGTAGTGTATGCTATGCAAATGCATATGAATTTCAATGCATGCTATGCAAATGTTGGTCAATTAATTCCTGTTCAATGTATGGTACTCAAGTTTCTCAAGCTCTTTTTTCTTTCTTGGGTGTCAAGCCCTTGGATTCATCAAGGATCCAATTGCCCTGCTCTTCTAAGATCGAACCAGTGTAGCTCTCAATTGTCTTTTTCACTCACATTCTTCTTGTAAGAAATCTCTTCCTAGATTCAATTTCCTAATTAGGAACTGAACATGTCGATTCTGCCTTTTTCACTCTTGACTCATTCAATGTAATGTAAAAATCTTTCCTGTTGTTATTCATTCATCAATCATTATTTCAAATTCAAAAAGTAAGAATGCATTTGCACATTTCTTCAATGGTGGGGTATTAAGAAGAAAAGAATCTGAATGTTGAGAAACAGTCATAAGAAAAAAAGACACAAAGAATGGAATAGAATGTCTCTTATTAGCAAAATGTTGGCAAACTTTGATTAAGAAAGAATTACAAGGATAGGTATGGGGACAAAGCCCAAAATGAACAATCAGATAATCATGATAACACATCTCAAAGTCTTTTCTGAAAACTCAACCCTCTGATGTATTTAACAACTTGGAACTCTTCCGAACTTGTTGGCCCCCATATCAGCAGACTTTTAAATTCGATGCTGTATCCTCCTTATCTAAGCTGCCTTTTCAGGTTTTCAACTTAGACAAACCCCCTATGACTCAAACCGCCCTTTTTGGGTTTTCGCCTTGAGTCCTCCTTTTTCATTCACTTTTTCTTTTTTCCATTTTTTCATTTTTTCATCATTTTTCATTTTTTCATTTTTTCCATTTTTTTCATTTTTTCTCATTTTTATTTTTTTATTTTTTTTCAAGCATAGTATTTTTTCACAGCATCAGAATTTACAGGATGGGGTAAATCATTTCCATCCATCTCAGTCAGTATCAATGCTCCACCCGAAAAAGCCCGTTTTACCACATACGGCCCTTCCCAATTCGGAGTCCATTTTTCTCTACCATCGTGCTGGATTGGGAGAATTCTTTTCAAAACCAACTCTCCTTCTCGAAAGCAACGGGGCCGAATCTTCTTATCATGAGCCCTCATCATTCTTCTTTGATATAGCTGACCATGGCACAACGCAGTCAATCTCTTTTCTTCTATGAAATTTAACTGCTCATAACGTTCTCGAATCCATTCAGCCTCTTCCAACTCAACTTCTTTTAAGACTCTCAAAGAGGGATCTCTACTTCCACTGGTAGTACAGCTTCCATCCCATAAACCAAAGAAAATGGGGTTGCCCCAGTAGAGGTGCGAACTGACGTTCGATATGCAAGCAAGGCAAATGGCAACTTCTCATGCCAATCTTTGTAAGTCTCGGTCATCTTCTCCAGAATCCTCTTTATGTTCTTATTGGCTGCCTCAACTGCCCCATTCATTTTCGGACGATAAGGTGCCGAGTTATGATGCTTGATCTTGTATTGAGCACATATTTCTTGCATCATCTTACTATTTAGATTCTTGGCATTGTCTGAAATAATTCTCTCCGGAAGTCCATATCTACAAATGATCTCTTTCTTTATGAACTTGCAAACCACGGAGCGTGTCACATTTGCATATGATGCTGCTTCCACCCATTTTGTGAAGTAATCTATCATCACAAAAATGAATCTGTGCCGGTTAGAAGCTTTTGGAGTGATTGGACCAATGACATCCATGCCCCATATTGAAAATGGCCATGGTGGTGCCATAACATGTAAAGCAGATGGTGGAGCAAGGATCTTATCAGCATATATCTGGCATTTATGACATTTACGAGCATAGTCGATGCAATCATTCTCCATCGTCAACCAGTAATATCCCGCTCTCATGATCTGTCTTGCCATCATATGTCCACTAGCATGTGCCCCACATATTCCCTCATGCACCTCTTTAATGATTTTCTTCGCTTCAGTCTCATCTACACACCTCAATAATACTTGATCTTTACTTCTTTTGTACAGGACATCCCCATCCAGGAAAAAGCTCATAGCCAATCTTCGGATGACCCTTTTATCATTTTCTGTTGCATGAACTGGATACTGCTGATCCTTGACATACTGTAAGATGTCATAATACCAGGGTTTTCCATCTCTTTCCCCCTCTACATTAGAACAATACGCTGGTATATCCTTAACATCTAACTTGATGGGCTGAATGTCCGTATTATGATTAATTCGAATCATCGTAGCCAGAGTAGCCAATGCATCAGCAATCACATTCTCTTCCCGGGGTAAGTGATCAAACTGGACATCTTCAAATTGTTTTGTCAGCTCTAGAATATACTTATGATACGAAACAAGTTTTGAATCTCTCGTCTCCCATTCTCCTTTCAACTGGTATATGACTAGAGCTGAGTCTCCAAATACTTTCAGTACTTTCACTCTTCTTTCTATAGCAGCTTGCAGGCCTATGACACATGCCTCATACTCAGCGATGTTATTTGTGCAATTAAAATTTAACCTCGCTGTTACAGGATAGTATTGTTCTTCTGGAGAAATCAAAATTGCCCCAATTCCATGCCCCAAGGCGTTAGCAGCTCCATTAAAGTACATTCTCCAACATCTTTCCATATGCTCCCTTTCCTCCAGTCGGGAAATAGTCATTAAGTCTTCGTCAGGGAATTCCAGCTTCATCGGCTCATACTCTTCAGTAGCACGATCTGCAAGAAATTCTGCTATAGCGCCTCCTTTTATTGCTTTTTGGCTCACATATATAATGTCATATTCTGAGAGCATTACTTGCCATCTAGCGATTCTTCCTGACAAAGAAGGCTTCTCGAAGATATACTTAATTGGATCCAATTTTGCTATGAGCCACGTAGTGTGATAAAGCATATACTGTCTGAGTCTTTTGGCAGTCCACGCTAATGCACAACACATTTTCTCCAATGAAGAATACTTGGATTCATATTCCGTGAACTTTTTACTCAGATAGTAAGTAGCTCTCTCCTTTCGGCTAGCTTCATCTTGCTGCCCCAGCACACATCCCATTGAATTTTCATTTACAGTTAGGTACAGAATTAAAGGTCTTCCTGGAACAGGTGGCACCAATATTGGAGGGTTCGATAAATACTGCTTAATTTTATCAAATGCCTCTTGACATTCTTCGTTCCATTTCCCAGGATTATTCTTACGGAGAAGCTTAAATATGGGATCACATTTGTAAGTAAGCTGAGAGATAAACCGAGAGATGTAGTTCAATCTCCCCAGAAAACCTCGAACTTCTCTTGGCGTGCTGGGAGGTGACAAATTTTGGATGGCCTGTATCTTATCGGGATCAACTTCAATTCCTCTTTCACTGACCACAAAGCCTAGCAACTTCCCTGACTTTACCCCAAAGGTGCACTTGGCTGGGTTTAATTTGAGCTGAAATTTCCTTAACCTCTCAAATAACTTTCTGAGGCTAGTAACATGATCTTCACCCTCACAAGACTTTGCAATCATATCGTCTACATACACCTCAATCTCTTTATGCATCATGTCATGAAAGAGTGTTACCATAGCCCTTTGATATGTTGCCCCAGCATTCTTTAACCCAAAAGGCATGACTTTGTAGCAGAAAGTTCCCCACATGGTCATAAAAGTAGTCTTTTCCATATCATCTGCAGCCATTTTTATCTGATTATACCCCGAGAAACCATCCATAAAGGAGAAAATCGAATGCTTAGCTGTGTTATCTACCAGTGTGTCGATATGAGGTAAAGGAAAGTTATCCTTTGGGCTAGCCTTATTCAAATCCCGATAGTCTACACACATTCGTACTTTTCCATCTTTCTTAGGAACTGGGACTATATTGGCTACCCATTCTGGATACTTGGCCACTTGCAGAAAACCTGCATCAAATTGTTTCTTCACCTCCTCTTTAATCTTTAGCAGCATTTCGGGCTTCATCCGTCTCAGTTTCTGCTGAACTGGCTTACATTCTGGCTTTAAGGGCAATCTGTGCTCCACTATCTCTGTGCTCAGTCCTGGCATATCCTGGTAAGACCAAGCGAATATATCTATAAATTCTCGAAGTAGGTCTGCCAACCTTTGCCTATCTCCAGATGGAAGTGAAGTGCCCATTCTAACCTCTTTCTTATTTTCTTCATTTCCCAGATTCACTAAGTCCACTACCTCCTGATGAGGCTCAATTGGCTTATTCTCTTGTTCAATCATCCTCATTAGGTCTGGAGGCATAACATATTCTTCAGAATTCTCTTCATTATCAAGTTCATCAGTATTGATTGAATTCTCAAAGTTAACCTCTTGATGGTTATCATGATTATCTTCTTGTTCATTTAAAGACCTGAAATTGAATGAAATGGGATATGTTGGCAAGATGTGCTTGAAAGGTGAAAATAATGAAGGCATGAGAAGAAATGAATGTAAATGCATCCTCCCTATTTTTTATTAAAAATAATAAATGATGAATGGCCCAAACAAAAAAAATCACCCCATAGCCTTGGGCAAAAGCTATTGAGATGTTACAATTACATTGAATCAAAATCAAAAGTTAGAGGCATTTCAATGGCACTCCAATTGTTCAGCTCATAGTCTTGTGGACAAAGGCGAACCCATTCTTCTTTGTTGAGCCCCACTTCATCTTCAACAGCATTAATGGCTAACTGGGCAAAGTCCTCTTCCACACTTTTCTTTGCATCTGGGTTCATAAATCCTCCAGGTCTGAAGGTTTCGTACAAGTGTGGGATAAACATCAGTCTTGCTGTCTTTCTTGATGGCCTTCTTTTGACTTCCCACTCTACCATCTCATATCCTAAGCCTGCCCTGTCGCTATTGTCCGCTATTGTCGGAGGTTCTTTAATTCCCTGCAGATTTTCGCCTAGCCCAAGTCCTGGATGCCAGCCTTTGTTGATGACTTGGCTCACCACTATGTTTGAAAAAGGCTGACTTTGAAATCCTTCGCCTACAGTATTGACCAATTCAAAAGATCGATAGGAGCATTCCAAAGCTTCTTCAGCAGCCCTACATATGGAGTGTTCAGTGGTTGGGTTACTAGCATATCTTCTTCTCCAACTACCACTACTAATTGACCTTCCACATTGAACTTGATCTTCTGATGCAAAGTAGAGGGAACAGCTCCTGCCATGTGAATCCATGGCCTTCCTAACAAACAGCTGTAGGACGGAGATATATCCATCACTTGAAATTTTACATTAAAAGTGCATGGCCCAATTTGTAAGGGCATCTCAATATCCCCCAGGACTTCTTTTCTGGTCCCATCAAAGGCTCTCACAATCATTTGACTGTCCTTCATATGAGAGTAATCAATGGGTAATCTTGCCAAAGTTGACATAGGCATGACATTGATGGCAGAACCATTATCGACAAGGACTTTGGCTATGATATGGCTCTTGCACTTGACTGTGATATGCAGAGCCTTGGCACTTCTCTTTCCCTCCAAAGAAATCTCATCATTACTGAATGAAATGTGATTTGGCATAACTAGATTTCCAGCTAAGTGGTTCACATATTCAACAGACACGTTATGTGCCACGTATGCCTGATTCAACACTTTCAGCAAGGCATTTCGGTGTGGCTCTGAGTTCAGCAGCAATGATAATAATGAGATTCGAGCTGGCATTTTGTTCAACTGTTCCACAACTGAATACTCACTATGTTTTATCAGCTTCAGGAATTCACAAACCTCCTTTTCTGATACTGGCTTTGGCTGATCTTCTTCAGGCTCTATCTCCGGATTATTTCACTTTTCTCCTTCTTTAACCTTCTCTCTTCTGGCTCTCTCTAGCATTTCTGGAGTGTAACATCTCCCACTTCGAGTAATGCCTCCTACACCAGTTATATTGGAAGCATCAGCTTTGGAGACCTCTTCTTTTTGCCCCTGCATTACAGTGTCACAGCCATATTTCCACGGTACAGCTTTATCATCTTTATATGGAAAAGGAGTTGGGACTCTAAAAGTTACCGGTCTGGGAAGGAGTTTATCTATGACTGACTTTGGTTTGTTTCCACACTGAATTGTCACTGGTTTTGGAAACAACTTTACAGGCTTATCAGTCATGTATACCTCAGCATTTTTTAGGCCTTCTTTTTCTTCATAGACTTCCATTTGGTGTGAATCCAAGAGTCTTTGCACCTCCTGGTGAAACTGCTCACAGGTTTCAAGGGAATGGCCCATTCCCCCACTATGATACTTACAACTGGTACCAGCTATATATACTCCATGATAGCTGTGTGGACTTACCAGTTGTATCATGTCTGCTTTTCGTAAAATGTTGAACAGTTGGTCGAGAGGTGTCTTGATATCTGCCACTTCTTTCTTCACATGGCGCTCCTGTTCTTCTCCTATAGCATTCACATTATGATTCGGTAGAGGATTTCCACTAACATTTGGCGCAGCCGTCCCTCCAGTGTCAAAGCAGATCATCCCATCTTTGATCAACCGTTGCACTTTGTGTTTCAGGGTAGTGCAATTTTCGGTGGAGTGACCAGCAATCCCATAATGGTAGTCACAGTGGGCAGTGGGATCATACCACTTAGGGTAAGGTGGCTTGAGGGGTTCCAATTTACTTGGAGCAATCAAATGATTGTTGTAGAGCTCCTTGTATAATTCCGTATAGGTCATGGGAATAGGGTCAAAAATAGGTCTTTCGCGAGTGGTTCGTTGCTCCCGCGAGCCACCAGCAGGGTTAGTTGGGCGAATTTGTGGTTTTGGGGTGGGTTGAATGTTAGAACTGTACATGGTGTTTTGGGGTCTATGAGAGGTTTGATAGGTTTGGGGGTATGGTGGTTGGTATGGGTGAAAAGAAGTGTTATTTACAGTGGGGTGATAGGGCAGATATTCTGGTGGGGGGTAGGGCGAATAACCCCTAAGTTGCTGTCTATCAAAGCTCACAGCCTGAGCTTCAGTTTCTTTTTTCTTTGGGATTCTTTTGCTATATGCTTCATTCCCTTCTAGCTTGCCATTCTTGATGGCACTTTCAATGATTTCTCCTGAAATTACCATATCGGCAAAATTCTTTGTTGCATTCCCTATCATCTTTTCATAATAGGGAGGTTTTAAAGTGCTAACAAATAGCACTGTAGTTTCTTTCTCGGTCAAAGGAGGCTGTACCTGAGAAGCAATATCTCTCCACCTCTGGGCATACTCTTTAAAAGATTCGTTTGTCTTTTTCTCCAGATTCTGTAAAGACAAACGATCTGGAGCCAAATCGATGATATGTCGGTATTGACTGATAAAGTCATGCGCCATATCGCTCCAAGAGCGAATGCGAGTCCTGTCCAGTTGAACATACCATCTGGCCGCAGAACCAGTAAGACTGTCTTGAAAAACATGCATCAAGAGTTTCTCATCCTGTGCATGAGCTGCCATCTTCCTGCAATACATGGTGATATGGGTTTTGGGGCACTTTGTACCATCATATTTTTCAAATTTTGGTACCTTGAACTTATGGGGGATAACCACATCAGGAACTAGGCAGAGCCCCGCAGCATCAACTGACCCATAGAAGCTAAATCCTTCCACGGCCCTTAGCCTTTGCTCTAGCATGCTAATCTTGGAACTCTCCTCAGCTTCCACTCTCATCTTTTCCTTCTCCTTCTCTTTTAAATCATCTAGATCAGGAATTGGTTCTACTGCCTTTTCAGTGAAGACAGGATTTATATAACTGTTATACTGCCCTGGGTTGAAAGTTGATGGCATTCCAGGATATGTTGGATATGCGAAATGTTGTGGTGGGACCTCTTGGGCAGACGGAGCTTGAGGCGGGCCAAAACCTGGAGGGTACAAAGGGTCAGCCACTTCTTGCTGGCTTGTACTTCCTTCAACCCCTTTTCCTTTGTTCATGTTATTTAGAGCCTCCAGAATCTTGCTTAGCTCACTTTCAATCTTCTCCTGAGCTTTTTCTAGCTTTTCGAATCTATGAGAATTTTCCTGCTCCATTTGCCTTGCTCTGGATCTTGTGTTGAAACGATGGGCAGGGTTTTCGCTAGATGGAGCTATCCTTGGAACCTTGAGTACCATACCTCAGAATTAGTAACTTTGCATGATTATCACATGGTTAAAGTGTAATGAATGAGAATGCAATGAATGAAAAATGCATGTATGCAGAGAACATTTGCCTTAAAACGGTATTCAACTAAAAAAATTTCATTTATTCCAAAAAAACTTTGATCTACATTGAGTTTATCCCTCTAGAATTATAGCCATAAAATTGTTTGATCTGTTCATACTGGGCTTTGGCTTCTTCTATGAAGTTCAACAGACGCTGTCCATGTTCTCCTACTGGGGCCACCACTTGTCTTAATGCTTCTGCCTCTTCCACCATCTCTTTTGCCTTACATACCCCTTTATGGATCTGGGTTGTTAAGTGCTCAATGTATTTTTGCCTTCCTAGGTTCTCTCTTTTACCACACCAGACTTGGTATGATAATTCTCTATGTTCTCTGACCAGTGCAGCGATGCGATCTCCTTGTTCTTCCAACCTTTGACTTAGCCCGCTCAAATAACTGTTCAGCATGTTAAGTTCTGCCTGTGCTTCGGTACTTTCTTCTTCCAATTCGGTATACTCTTGCTTCAATCTTGTATTTTCCTCAGTCAGCTCGGTAATGGTTATCCCTTTAGCTCTTTCCCTCACACATAGCCTCTTATGCTCCTGGTGTAACTTTGCTAGATCTTCAGTAGCTGTATCACGTTCTCTAGCGATCTTGTGAACTTCAACTTCATATCTTTCGGCTCTACCTTTCCACTGGGCTTTTTCTTCTTGAAGTTTCTGAATCTCTTGCTTTAACTGGCTCTTTTCAGGCTCAAATTCTTTTGTTGTCAGTTCTAACTCTGATGGTGTCTCTTCAAGTCTTTCTTCTGTTGGTGGTTGAGAGATTTCATAAGTGAATACCATTTCTTGTCTTCTCTTTGCTCTCCAAACCAAGTAACCTGGAGTGACTTTTTCAGTGAATGGTCCAGGACTCACTCTTTGGGGATTTTTCCATGCTTTGATCATCTCATTCATCCTCTGAAATGCTTTAGGCTCACTGTAAGAGAAATCTAACTGATGAAGCCCATAAGTCACAGGAATGAACTGTTCTCCCCCCAATTGCCTCCTTACTAGGAGCGGTGCATAATTCGTCACTCCCCATAAACCCAGAAGTGGAACCTCTGTACTATCCCCACATTGGTATAACATAGGCTCACGATTCATCCATGGGGCTAACCATCTCACTCTGGCACCTTCCAACTTTTGCAAGAAAGTTATCCGTTCTTGTTTAGACTTCTGCTTTGACCACCCACTTTCACAGAACTCTTTGATCGGAAAGCGATTACGGATATAAATCTTCGAGAAAGCACCATTTCCATGTTCGAAATGGCTTTTCATCCACACATACAATAACTGTATGCATCCTATGAAGCGCCCTCCATTCCGACGATAATAACTCAAGGATCTGATAGTCTCTGCTAATATCACCGTTGAGGGATTACAGCCATTGATCACACTCTCGAAGAAATCAACTACCTCTATCTCAATATGTCCCAAAACCTTTGGAAAGATTACCAGTCCGTATATAGCCAAGGCAAATATGTCCAACCCCCGTTCTTCATTGGCATGTTGCATCAGAAACTCATGAAAGAACTTCCAAGGTAGGCAGACCTGTTCCTGTTTCTTCTTTGTATGAGAATCCACAACTTCCTTGTTTATCCCCATGAGTTGAGCCAGACTTTTACGAAATCCTGACTTACGCTTTTTGACATATATCTTGTCAGGAGTCTTGAGATACAAACCCAACAAGACCGAATATTCTTCTATGGTGGGAGTCATATCAACTTCATTAAAGATGAAACACCTGTATGTAGGATCCCAGAATTGTGTTGCAGCTCTAATTAGTTGATCATCAACAGCCACTGCTAGAAGGTGTGCTATATGCCCATGTTTCTGACAAAACTGCTCTTGTCTTGACGGACTCATCTTCTTCCAGATGTCAACCAAATCTTCTAAATTATTCTGTTTGAGGAGGATAGATGTTTCTTGAGACAGAGTAGACTCATACCCAATTGGCAAGCAATCTCCCATCTTCAGTTGGGTCTTTTCTGACAGGGCCCTTACTTCATTAGGTGTCCCACAGGGTGCTAATACTGATGAAGAACAAACTAGGCGTTCATTGGTGTCCATGAAAAAAATTTGTTGAAGATCGTTTTTCAGGCAAATGTTCTTTATGCAACTTTATGATATGCACATGAACCAATGCAAAAGAAAAACAAAAAAAAGGTTAGTATACCCAGAAAAAGAATAAATAACTAAATAAATTTAAACATCACACAAAGTAAAAAGGATGAATCCTATGCTTTTGGTCAATTCTAACAGGGAAGGGTGATGGCTCTATCTATGGGTTAGCCACTCTTAAAGTTCACTATATGCGGTTTTAGGGTCAAAGTCTAAAGGTCCTCAAATTGTTCCTTACATCCTTGTCCATCACAGACTAGTAAGGCACCCTAATCCTCACCCATTACAGGCTACAAGCGGAAAAGGTTCAATTTGAGTGGGAGTATTTCGCTAGCCACTGCGGAGGCATTAGACCTCACGAAAGCAATAGGTACTTTACTCCCTCCTAGAGGGACGGAGCTCGGGTATAGAGCTCATGTTATGCACATGCACATGAATGACATAATTAACATAAACATGAATAATAACACATATATACAAACAGGTTCAATTTTATTAGGCTTTTGGATAACACAAATTATTTGCTGGCCTGACTCTCAAAGTCCCCAGTGGAGTCGCCAAGCTGTCATAACGTCTTGATCCGGGGATCTATCGCTAGACATTAACCGAAGGGAGTCGCCACCAATCTTTTTTATCCAGGTGTGATTGGCCACCTAAGGAATCTGCCCTTTTAGGGAACACCTAAGCTTAAGGGTCCCTAAAAGAATAGGTTCGGGTCTGCTTAACCAGAACAGAGTTCGGGAGTTCGGTTACGTGTGAGGAAGGTTATAGCACCCTCACAACGCCCATCAAAAGATGGTACCAGCTTGAATTTGTGTTATCCAAAAGCCTTAAAATTTTACCAAGTAATTAGTTGTTGGAAATGATTCTCAATTGACTCTAATACTTTTAGCAAAAAATTGAGAAAATTCCCTCACCTCAGGAGTATGCAAGAAAAACTACTGTTTCACTTGCAGGGGCTCCGTCGTCGGATTTATTAAAGAAAAAACAAAATCATCCAATTAATTATTGGAAATTATTCTCAATTAACTCTAATACTTTTAGCAGAAAATTGAGAAAATTCCCTCACCTCAAGAGTATACAAGAAAAACTACTGTTTTTACTTGTAGAGGCTCCGTCGTCGGATTAATTAAAGAAAAAAAAATCAAAATCAGCCCAGTAATTAATTATCGGAAATTATTCTCAATTAACTCTAATACTTTTAGCAGAAAATTGAGAAAATTCCCTCACCTCAAGAGTATGCAAGAAAAACTACTGTTTCACTTGCAGAGGCTCCGTCGTCGGATTAATTAAAGAAAAAAGAAAAAAAAAATCAAGATCAAAATCAAAGTCAAATAAAAAAAAATTCAAAAAATTCAAAAAAAAAAAAAAAAAAAAAACCTGGAGCGGCTCGGATCGCGGCTCGGCTTGGTGCGGCTCGGCTCGGCTCGGCTCGGAGGGGCTGAAACGCGCGGGTCAGAAAGCGGGTCGACGCTTCGGGTCGGGTCGGGTTCGGCAAAACGCGCGGATCCTCTTATTAACTTAAAGCCAAAACGACGTCGTTTTGGGAGGGTATAAAAGGCACCTTCCTCCGTTTTTAAGCAGACCGTTCCTCCCCTCTCTCTCTCTTCTTCCCTTCTTCTCTGCCTTCTCTCTAGAATTTGAAGAACGCCGGTGCCGGATTCTGGAAAATTCGTCGGAATCTGGGAATTTCGCCGGAAATTGGCCGGAAGTTGGCCGGATGGTCGCCGGTTTCTGGGATTCTCCGCCGGAAACTGGGTCTGTCGCCGGAAACTTCAAAGTTCGCCGGAATTGTCGTCGGAAAATTCAAAAGTCGCCGGAATTTTCGCCGGAATCTGGAAATTTCCCAGAAATTTCCAGAAAATTTTTTCGCCAAATTTTTCTAAAAAATTTTTCTCACTGCCAGAACACTCCTAAACTTTTCCTTAGCTCTCTAAACACCCCTATTCTCTCAATCAGTAGCTTTTTTTTCTGTTTTCTCTGTGTGTCTTGACTGTTCCAGGGGGGTCCCTTTTATAGGGATTGATCAGGAGTTTCTGATCAATCCCAATTCCTCTTTGGACGGGAATTCAGTCTTTGAATCCAATTGGACTCTTCTGATTGAATTCCCCTTCAGAGTGGGAGTCTTCAACTTTGAATCCTAGCCCTCCAAAATAAAAATTAAAATAAAATTAAAAAAAAAATCTAGATAATTGGAAAGATAAATCAAAAGATAAAAAATTTTCAAATAATATCTGAAAATCAGAAAAAATCAGAACAGATAATTAAAAAAAAAGATAAGAATAATAATATAATAATAATATATAACTATATACATATAAATCTATTCTAATGAAAAAAAAATATATATATATATATACATATATTAATACATAATAATAAATAATAAAATACACAAGAGAGAAAAAAAAATAAAATAAAATAAAAATAAAAATAAAAATAAAAAATACGGGTAAAAATTCAATTGGGCCTTGCCCATTTGGGCCAGGCCCAAATGATCTGGGTCAGGCCCAATTGATCCGGGTCAGGCCCAATTGATCCGGGCCCGGACCTGATTGGGTGTCTACACCTTCGCTCAACATATGATCATTCAAGTTGAGTATTCACACTTGATTCAAATGGACTTTTTAAGGTTGTAATATAGGCCAAGGTGAAGGGTCATAAAAGAAATGGATATAATAGGCTCAACACATATATTAAAAAGGTTCAAAACCAAAGGATCATTTGATACAACTTGGCATTTTGCCCCACATCGTTTCACTACTTTTTCTTTCCTCACACAAAGATTCTCATTACTTTGCCCCAAGTCATGTGTGGCATTTATTTTTTCTTTTGCTTTTCTTTCTCTTTTCATCTTTGAGACCTTTTGTGGTTTTTTTTTTCTTTTTTTAAAAATTACCCTCCAGTGTAGAGGGTGATCCTTGGTTGGGGTTCTTCTGAAAAAAATTATAATAGGCTCAAAGGAGTAGCAATAAATGGTTTTTCCAATGGTAAAAGAAAGATGGCCATTTTTCATCTCAATTGTGAATACCTTTCTTGAACATCATCAAAGCTCATGAATCTGTATATAAGATTGCACATCTTCAAGATATATCTATTTCACCTTCAGTAACAGCTTACTTTTTGCTCAAATCATCTCCTCACATTGACGTGGATGAGTTCTCAAAATTAAATCCCAGAATTATTGTTATCATTGTCTAAATATTCATCATCTGAAATTTAAGAATGGGAATGTGAAGTTATGGAAGGTAACAAGGCATGGAATAAATGGTCAAGTGAAAGAGAAAAATGTAATGAAATGCATTGACTTGCCTTTATTAAAATGATAACAAGTGAAGTCATATTACAAAAAAAAAAAAAATCTAACATTGTTTGAAAAGAAATCCCAAAATGACAGAAGAAACCTTCAACCAGCCTTATCTCCATTGATATCTTGCCCCTCAATTCATTGTGAATCTCCGGACCCTTTCTGTTCTTGACTTTCACTCAGAGTGCTAACATTAGATGTTGTTGCTTTTCCTTGATCAAAACTTACCATTCCATCATTGATCAACCGTTGCACCTTATACTTTAAAGCAGTGCAATTTTCAGTGGAATGGCCAGTAATTCTATAGTGGTAGTCGCAGTGGGCTGTAGGATCGTACCACTTTGGATATGGTGGTTTAAGCGGTTCCACATGGCTGGGGGCAATCAAATGGCTATTATAGAGTTCTCGATATAACTCTGTATAAGTCATAGGAATTTGATCAAATACAGGTTTTTCTCGAGTAGTCCGTTGTTCTCGTGAGGCACTTGCTGGGTTAGTAGGACGAATTTGGGTTCTTACAGGAGCTTGAATGTTAAGGCGGTAAGTGGATGAATAAGATGATTGTGGGGCTAGCTGGTAGGGGTAGGATGAGGCATTATTCACAGCAGGATAGTATGGAGAGTAATCTTGGGATGGATAGGGTTGATAACCCTCGAATTGTTGTCTATCAAAGCTCACAGCTTGAGCTTCAGCTTCTTTCTTTTCTGATGTCTTCTTGGTTTCTCCTCCTCTCAACTTGCCATTTTTTATGGCACTTTCAATAATTTTTCCAGAGATTACCATGTCAGCAAAATTCTTTGTTGCATTCCCTATCATCTTTTCATAATAGGGAGGCTTTAAAGTGCTAACAAACAGCACTGTGGTCTCTTTCTCTGTCAGTGGAGGTTGTACCTGTGAAGCTATATCCCTCTATCTCTAGGCGTATTCTTTAAAAGACTCATTTGACTTTTTCTCCAGATTTTGCAAAGATAAACGATCAGGGGCCAAATCGATGATGTGTCGATATTGGCTGATGAAGTCATGAGCCATATCGCTCCAAGAGCGAATGTGGGTTCTATCCAACTGAACATACCACCTGGCAGCAGAACCAGTAAGACTATCCTGGAAGACATGCATCAAGAGTTTTTCATCATGTGCATGAGCTGCCATCTTCCTGCAATACATGGTGATGTGGGTTTTAAGGCACTTTGTACCGTCATATTTTTTAAATTTCGGTACTTTGAATTTATAGGGGATAACCACATCAGGAACTAGGCAGAGCCCAGCAGCATCAACTGACCCATAAAAGCTAAATCCTTCTACAGCCCGTAGCCTTTGCTCTAGCATGCTAATCTTGGAACTTTCCTCAGCCTCTACCCTCATCTTTTTCTTCTCCTTCTCTTTTAAATTATCTAGATCAAGAATTGGTTCTACTGCCTTTTCGGTGAAGACAGGATTTATATAGCTATTATACTGCCCTGGGTTGAAAGTTGATGGCATTCCAGGACATGTTGGATATGCAAAATGTTGTGGTGGGACCTCTTGGGCAGACTGGGCTTGAGGTGGGCCAAAACCTGGAGGGTACAATGGGTCAGCCACTTTTTGCTGGCTTGTACTTCTTTCAACTCCTTTTCCTTTATTCATATTATTGAGAGCCTCCAGAATTTTGCTAAGTTCATTTTCAATCTTCTCTTGAGCTTTTTCTAGCTTTTCAAATCTATGAGAACTTTTCTCCTCCATTTGCCTTGCTCTGGATCTTGTGTTGTATGGATGAGCAAGGTTTTCGCTAGATGGAGCTATCCTCGGACCTTGAGTACCATACTTATGATTAGAAATGTTATGCTGTACTTTATGTATGATGCTTTGATACACAAATGAAATGTACATTTTTTGAATGAAATCTAGTATGAAATGAATGCAAATGATTGTGTTGAAACATGATCATGAAAAGAATACAGATGCATACAATCAGACAAATAACATAGTTAGTTTCGTGGATGAAACGAAAGTGATGCTGATGCATAATGTTACATATAATAAAAATAACACACAAAGTTAAACAATCAAAATGATTAGACAAACACCCTTTTTGTGTCCTAATTTCAGGGCATATCTATCATTGGGTAGAAAGGGCTCTATCTTAGGTGTAGGCACTTCTAAGGTTCACTATATGTGGTTTAAGGTCAAAGTCTAAAGGTCCTCAAATTGCTCCTTACATCCCTGTCCATCACAGACTAGTAAGGCACCCTAATCCTCACCCATTACAGGCTACAAGCAGAAAAGGTTCAATTTGAGTGGGAGTATTTCGCTAGCCACTGCGGAGGCATTAGACCTCACGAAAGCAATAGGTACTTTACTCCCTCCTAGAGGGACGGAGCTCGGGTATAGAGCTCATATTATGCACATGCATATGAATGACATAATTAACAAGGTAACTAAAACATGAATGAATAACAACACATATATACAACAAGGTTCAATTTCATTTGGCTTTTGGATAACACAAATTATTTGCTAGCCTGACTCTCAAGGTCCCCAATGGAGTCGCCAAGCTGTCATAACGTCTAGATCCGGGGATCTATCGCTAAACATTGACTTTTAGGAGTCGCCACCAATCTTTTTTGTCTAGGTGCGATTGGCCACCTATGGAATCTGTCCTTTTAGGGAACACCTAAGTTTAAGGGTCCCTAAAAGAATAGGTTCAGGTCTGCTAACCAGAACAAAGTTCGGGAGTTCGGTTACGTGTGAGGAAGGTTATAGCACCCTCACAACGCCCATCAAAAGATAGTACCAGCTTAGATTTGTATTATCCAAAAGCCTTAAAATTTTACCAAGTAATTAATTATTGGAAATTATTCTCAATTGACTCTAATACTTTTAGCAGAAAATTGAGAAAATTCCCTCACCTCAAGAGTATGCAAGAAAAACTATTGTTTCACTTGCAGAGGCTCCATCGTCGGATTATTTAAAAGAAAAAAAACAAAATCAAAATTAAGATAGAAAGGAAGGAAAGAATGATTTTTTTTTGGTAGGAAAAATTGATACTTTCAACTTTTCCCCAAAAATATTTTTTTGGAAATTTCGATTTTCAAGGAAAAATGATACTATCATTTTTCCCCAAAAATATTTTTTTTGAAATTTTGATTTTCAAGGAAAATTGATACTTTCAACTTTTCCCTAAAAATATTTTTTTTGAAATTTATTTCTGAGGAAAATTGATACTTTCAACTCTTCCCCAAAAATATTTTTTGGAAATTTATTTCTAAGGAAAATTGATACTTTCAACTTTTCCCTAAAAATATTTTTTTTTGGAATTTTTTTATTTTTATTTAAAGAAAATAAAAAATAAATAAAAAGAATATTACATAAACCTAATCTAATAAATAAAAAATAAAATAAACAAATAAACAAAGAAATAAAAAAAAATTCAAAGAGAAAAAAAAAAAAAAAACCTGGAGCGGCTCGGATCGCGGCTCGGCTCGGCTCGGCTCAAGGAAGAGAAAACGGCTCGGGGGGAGCGGCTTGGCGGCTTGGCTCGGCTCGGCTCGGCTCGGAGGGGGCTGGCACGTGCGGGTCAGAAAGCGGGTCGACTCCCGGGTCGGGTCGGGTTCGACAAAACGCGCGGATCCCCTGGTTAACTTAAAGCCCAAAACGACGTCATTTTGGGAGGGTATAAAAGGTACCTTCCTCCATTTTTCGGTAGAACGCTCCTCCCCCTCTCTCTCTCTTCTTCCTTTTTCTCTCCCTTCTCTCTAGAAACTGAAGAACACCAGTGCTGGATTCTGGAAAAAGTCACCGAAATCTGGAAATTTAGCCGGAAGTTGGCCGAAAGTTTGCCGGTTTCTGGGATTATTCGTCGGTTTCTGGGATTCATCGTCGAAAACTGGGCAGTTCACCGGAAACTTCAAGGTTGGCCGGAGATTTGGCCGGAAAATTCAAGTTTCGTCGAAAAAGTCAACCGAAAATTGGAATTTCTAGAAATTCCCAGAAAAAAAAAATCGAAAAATCTTCAAAAAATTTCTTTTAGCTCCCAGAACACTCCTAAACCCTTTTTAGCTTCCTATACGCCTCCTTTACTCTCAAATCAGTAGCTTTGCTCACTGTTTTCTGTGTGTTTCATTCTGTTCCAGGAGGTGCTTTATATAGGGATTGATCAGGAGTTTCTGATCAATCCCAATTCCCCTTTGGACGGGAATTCAATCTTTGAATCCAGTCTGGACTCTTCTGATTGAATTCCCACTCTCAGTGGGATTCTTCAACTTTCAATCTTAGCCCTCCAAAATAAAAATCAAAATAATAAAAAAAACTAGATAATTAGAGAAGATAAATCAACAGATATTATAGGATAAATAAAATAATAATAAAAAAAATATATCAGATATATAATTAGATAAGTAAAAATACAAAAATGAATAAAATAAAAAAGATAAAAAATATATATATACATATTAGTAATAATACATAAATAATAAAATACATATAAATATTAACAAAAAATAAATAAATAAATATATACATATATTAATACATAATAATAATAATAATAAATAATACAATACATAAAATACAAAAGAAGAAGAAAAAAAATACAAGATAAAATTGAATTGGGCTTACCCATTTGGGCCAGGCCCAATTGATCTGGGTCCGGACCCAATTGGGTGTCTATAACGGTATTGATTAATAAAAGATCTGATCAGATCTTTCTATGTCTTGATGTAATCCCATCTAATTAGATATACCATCTTGCTGTAGATTCAGTTAAACTATCTTGAAACATATGCATAAGTAATTTTCTCATTACTTGCATATACGATCATTTCATGATAGTACATGGTGATATGCGTGATAAGATACTTGGTACCATCGTACTTCTCAAACTTTTATACTTTAAACTTTGGTGGCATCATCACATCTGGTATTAGGTAAAGTCTCATAACATCCATAGATCTATAGAAATCTCAATTTTAGAATTTTCCAAGAGCATAGCTACCTGTGACTTTTCTTTCTTCTTTATCTCATCTGCAGTAGAGAGTTGAATGGGCTCAGCTACCTTTTCAGCAAAGACAAGAATATCACAACTTTGTACATTCTCATGACTCGGTACATAGGTCATTCTTAGGTAGTTGTATTTTGGAAAAGCTATCGATTGAGGTTGGAAGAGTGGTGCGATTTGATTTTATTGAAGGTCGAAGCCTGAAGGATATGTCGAATTAGTAGCTTTTTGTAAAGTATTTTCTTTCACTGATTTCCCCTATTTATCTTTTTCAGGGCCTCTAGAATTTGGCTCAACTTTCCCTCTAATACTTCTTGGGCTTTTTTTATCCTTTCAAAGTGACTTGCATTGTCCTATTCTATCTTTCTAGCTCGAACTTGAGTATTATATTATGTGTAGCTATTCTTGCACCTTAGTACCACAATTAAAGATTCAATGATAACGTTATGATAATGAATGCATGAGTGAATATGATGCAAATGCATGGAAATGAAAAGAAAAGAGGAGAAAATATTTGCCCCTTAAAAGAAACTTAACAAAAGAAAATTTTCATTCATTCCACAATAGTCTGTTTTACATCAAACCTAATATTATTCTTATACAAAAATGCCTAACTTGCCCATACTGATCCTTAGCCTCCTCATTAAAGTTTAACAATTTCTGTCTATGCTCTCCTACTAGTGTAATCAAAGCTCTTAATGCCTCAGCCTTTTCTACCATTTCACTTACTTGGATCACAGCCTTACTTATCTGAGCAGTGAGGGTTCTATATATCTTTGTCTTTCCAACCCCTTTCTTTTACCTCACCACACTTGATAAGATAATTCTTTATACTTTTCTGTAAGGATCCTGACATGATTTTTTTATTCACTCAACTTCGATGTTAGAGTCAAGATGTGGTCTGAAAGTCATTGATTCTCTTGCTCAACTTCTATGAAAGCATTTTCTATTTGGTCAGCTCTTCTTTCAGCTCTTCATTTTCACAAACCAACTCTGTATTATTTATTTTTTTAGCTTGTACCTGTATGTGCAACCTTTTATGCTCCTGTTGTAACTCTTTCAACTTTTTTAAGGTGTCATCCTGTTCTCTAACAACTTTTCAGGCCTTACTATACCCTTTGGAAATCTTATGAACTTGGATCTCTAATTTTTTTGCTTTATTCTGCCACTAGTCCTTTTTTCCCTACAGTTTTAAAATTTCTTGCTTCAGTTTCTCCTTTTTTATTTCATGCTCTAACTCAGAAAGCTTACTGTCTGACTATTAGCCTACCGGTATATGATGATCTTGAGGCACAAATGCAATATCCTGACTTCTTTTATTTCTTCAAATCAAATATCCCTGAGTAACTCGGTTAGTGAACAGTCTTAGGCTTACTTTCTTGGGCTTCCTCTAAGCCTTAATCATGCTATCAATCTTTTGAAAAGTTTTGAGCTCCCTATATGAGCAGTCGAACTGGCCGAGCTTGCGAGTCATAAGAGTAAACTGTTCAGCTCCATACTATTTCCTTACCATCAATGGTGCATAGCTTGTTAACCCCATAAGCCTAGAAGTAGAACCCCTGTCTCATTTCCACATTGATACAACATAGGTTCCCTGTCCATCCATGGAGCTAACCATTTTACCTAACTACCTATGAGCCCTTGTAGCAAACATTTCCACTCCTTTTAAGTTCTCGTCTCTAGCCAAGTACTTTAACAAAATTTTCTAATTGAACTCCGAGTATAGAAATAAAGTTTGATAAAAGCACTTTTCTTACATTTAAAATGGCTCTTCATCCATACAAATAATAAGGGTATGCAATCCATGAAACATGTTTTATCCATCTGCCTACAAAAATTAAAATATCTAATGGTTACTGTCAAGATAACGGGTGAAAGATTACACCCTCTTTCAATATACTCAAATAGATCCATCATTTTTTTTTATTGTGGCCTAAGACCTTGAAGAAAATAACCAACCTATATACAGCTAGAGTAAATGCATTCATTCCTTGATCATCATCTGGATGTTTGATAATGAAATCTTGGAAAACTTTCTATAGAATACCTTTGTGATCATCTTTCTCTCGAATGTATGAATCTATAGTCTCCTTTCCCATCCCTAGCATTTAACCCAGCTTCCTACGACTTCTTGATTTATGTTTATTTATGTATATTCTATCTGGATACAGTAAATGCATTCCCTCTAAAATTGAGTACTCCTCAATTTTTAGTACAAGATCAACCTTATTAAAGATGAAACACCGGTAAAAAATATCCCAAAACTATACCATCGCCCTGATAAGTGAGTAGTCAACCTCCACTGATAAAAGATATGCAATATGTCCAAACTTCTCACAAAAACCCCATGCCTTAAAGGGGTTATACCATTCCATGTGTCTGATAGGCTTGTCAAGTCATTATGTTTGAGGAGTATGCAAACTTCTCCTGATAGTGTAGGGACATGACCAGGTGGTAAATAGTCTCTTTCTTTTAGCTGTTTCTTTTTTTATTCCATTCTTACTTCTATGGGAGAGTCACATTTAGACAGCATAGATGAGGTGTAAACCTGACGTTCTATGGAATCCATGAGGACTTATGTTGAAATAGCTTTGGGGTAAGAATACTATACAATCTGTAAACATGTTCATGAATGTGTACAAAAAAAAAGTAAAAGAAGACAGAGAAATTAGTTAGTCATTTCAATAAAACATAGGAAAAACATCATATAACAGTTAAAATAGCCTAGAATTTAGGATCATCTACAGAGGGTGGAAAAATAAGGCTCTATCTATGGTTGGGCTTCTAAAGTTAACTATATGTGGTTTGGGTTGTTTCTAAAAGGTTTCCAAATTGTTCCCTAGATCATGATCCATTACAGACTAGTAAGGTACCACAATTCTCACATATCATAGACTTCAAGCGAAAAGGGTTCAATCTGAATAGGAGTGTTTCGCAGGCCTATGTAGAGACATGAAATCTCATGAAGATATAGATACTTTACTCCCTCCTAAAGGTAGAACCCGGGTGGTATATTATGCACATGCAAATGAATGATAAATATAATAAGCAAATATAAGTAATGAATAATAGGGCAGACAAATAAACAATTGTGTAATAAATAGTAAAATAGATATAAGTAATGAAAATGGATAATTTTAAATTTGTTAAACAAGGCCTGGATAATAAGAAATCTTTTACTGGCTTGCTCTCTAAATATCCCTAATGGAGTCACCAAACTATCATAATGTATAGATCCATAGACCTATCGCTAGACATGGATGAAAGGGAGTCACCACCAATTTTTTTTTGTTAGGTGTGATTGGCCACCTAATTGAAGTTGATCTGTAAAATAAAAGTTAGGTTCGAAAGTCGATTGCGTATGAAAAATGTTGTAACACCCCCAAAACACCCATCCAAGAGATGATACCGGTTAGATTTCAAATTATCTAAGCCTTGTTTATTTTTATAATTTACCAAATAATAAGTTATTGATTTTTTTGTTATTAGGAATTTTTTTTACCCCTTTTCTTTAGAAATAAAAAAAATGGCAGAAATAATCTTCATTTTAAAAAAATAATAAAACCAGAAAAAAAAACAAAAAATGGTTAAAATAAAATAAAATAAAATAAAATAAAAAAAGAAAAACCTGCGATTGGATCAGGTCAAGACGCGGGTCGACGCGCAGGTCTTTGGGTCGACATGCGAATCCTGGCTTACTAAAACAGTATCGTTCTAGGTAGCTATGTAAATAAATTCTAACACATTTGCTTCAAAATTCCTTCTATACTCTTTCTCTCTAGATCGAAAAGCTTTGCCTTCTCTTTAGGATCCTTTAAACACCCATTGAAAACTTTAATCGAAAACTAAAAATTTCATTGGTTTTTAGAAAAGTCATAAAAAAATTGAACCGAAAATTAAAAAATCACTAGTTTCTGAAAAATCTGCCAGAATCCCACCGAAAAATTCAAACCCTGCCAGAAAATTCAACCCAAAAATTCATCTTTCGTCGAAAGTTCATCCCAAACCCAGAAAAACCTAAAAAACCCGATTTCTTCGAATTTCTCCCATATTCTCCAAATTTGATCCTAATCACTCCTAAAATCTCTCAAAATTGTCCTAAATCCTAAATTTAACCCAGAAACCTAAAATCACATACACAGTTTCAGATTGAACACTAGAACCCCAAGATTAAACTACCAAAACCCTTTCTGCCAAAACTCCCTAAATTTTTTAATAATTTTTCCCCGTTTCTTCTATCTGTTCTTGTCTATTAAAAATAATTTAATTTATAGGTAGCTTTAAGAATAATTTTAGAGATCGGACAAAATCAATCCCAAGCTTAAATCCTAGGATTGCATTCTGTCTAGCGTGATTTTTAAGTCAAAATTTAGTCTAATACGATTTGCAATTAAAATCTTGACCATTGATTCTGATCTTGATTCCTTTGCCCATGTGTAAATTGCATCAAAAAAGAAAATAAATAAAAAGAAAAGAAAAAAAAAGAGCAGAAAAACAAAAAAAAGCAAATAATAATGATAATAATAATAATAATAATAATAATAATAATAATAATAATAATAATAGTATGAAATGATAATAATAACCAAAAGAAAATTGCTTTCCTAGACTCGGACAGAATTGGGCCTTATTAGGCCTGGATAGAAATAGGCCCAAGTGGGCCAGGGCACTAATAGGCTCACTTGGGCCCGAACAAAAATGAGCCATATTAGGATCAAACAAAAATGGGCCTTATTGGGCCCGAATAAAAATGGGCCCAAATGGGCTATGGCACAAATGGACTCGAACACAAATGGGTGTCTACAATAGTTATTGTAATTGATACCTAAAGGAGACAATCTATCATAACTTCCAATAGAGATTGATTTTAATCCCTAATTGTCATGAAAGTATTGCATCATACATATATAGTCACAATTTTATGTAGTTGAAATTAAATGAATAAGACCAATGGATGATTGGTTCAAGTGACAAAAAGAATGAGATGTTCTCTTTATTATTTATGTTTGAATCATCAGAAGATTGTGAAAAGCTAATTTCTCACAATTTGTTAAGCCTAAGATAAAAAATAAAAAATAAATAAATAAACTTATTTGAGCTAATTTATAAAGAGAATGTATTAGACAAAACTCAAAAATCTTCTACCGCTCGATTAAAAAAATATATATGTGCATTTGATAGACATAAGCAAATGACATTATTAACTTAATTAAAACTTATTTGAAGTTTAAATTACAAACCAAAGAAGCAGTGAATTTTCAGTGTTGAATGCTTATAAAATCTGATTTGATTCTGCACTATTTGAAAGTAAAATGAAACCAATACTAATTATGATAGATAGGTTCCTAAAAAAAAAAAAAAAAAACTATAGACAGATGTGCTTGATTGTCAATTTTGCTTTGTCCTGTAAATGCAAGAGTCTCATTTTTTAGGCCATTAACATCAATAAAAAGCAAGAATTCAATTAGGTATATGAATTAATTGACTTCATTCTAACACTAAATTAATGAATTAGGATTGCTCATTTACACTTTTACTAATTAATAATAAATGGTCAAGAAAATTAATGACTAATTAACATTTTTAGCTTTGGTGGCTCTCTCTCACTGCTTGCAGGAATGAAAAGGTTAGTTCTAAGTACTGCAGTTTTCTCTACTATATGGCAAATTCAAGTAGAATCATAATTTTAATTATAATACAATTTTAAAATAATATGAAAAAATTATAAAAATAATATAATTTAAAATTTAAAAAATTTATATAAATTTAATAAAAATTAAAAATATATTTTGTATTTGATATATTAATATAAATTATAATACGATAATTTTTATATTTTATATATAATTAATTATATACAAATATCACATAAATATATAAATTACCACACCAAAATTAAGAAAATGAAGATCCAATGAAGGCATCTGCATCTTAAGATGACTTTAGAGCAAGTTATCTGCAAACAAAAATATTAATTCTTGACCAACGCCTTTTTCATTATAAAGTGTAGCCTATGTTGGGAATTTTAAGCAAAAACAAATTTTAAAATGAGATCAATATAAAATAAATCACAAGTAAAAGGTAATATTTAACATAATTCGGCTCAATTATCTACATCTATGGATGAGAGAGAATTTTACTATAAACGTAAAGATTACAAAGAGTATAAAACATCATAAACAAACATTGATCTTAAGCCTCTAAAACAATTTTAGTTTCAATGCTCCCTAGTGTATAACTTATGGAATATTTTCTATCCCATGCAACCGATATTTTCTCAAACAAACCTAATTACTAAGTAATTTTTTAACTAATAGAATTTCACTGAAATTCAAACTAATTCTCAATTAGAATTTGAGCAAATATCTAACAAATTTTTACTTTGACACAAATTTTACCATCACATTGACTTTCAAGAAATCTCGACTATACATGATCGAATCAGTGCTAACTCCACCTGATTCAAACAAGATGACCAATATTCATGTGCAGCCAAATCAACTTCACCCGATTGACTCCACTTGTAACTAACGCCTTGTTGCAACTTATCTTCTCTTGCATGTCTCCAATCTTATGAATATATTCTACAATAACAAATCTCTTTCCACAATTGATGTGGAATAACCTCAACAATCTCCCCCTTTCACACATTAGCTCGTAGAGGAGAGCTTTTATGCTCGGCTCATGAGAATATGTGGGCAACCTAACTCGACACTACTTGTTGGGATTTTAAAGTAGAAACAAATTTCATAATGAGATTAATACTAAATAAATCATACACAAGAAGTAATATTTAACATGATTTAACCTAATTGTCTGAATCTATGAATGAGAGAGAAAACTTCACTATAAATGCAAAGATTACAAATAATACAAAATGTCATAAACAAATACTAATCTTAACCCTCTAAAATAATCATTGTATAACTTATAAAATATCTTCTATCCCATGCAATCAATGTTTTCCCAAACAAAAATTTTTTTTATATCCTTACAAACCAATTAAAGATATCAGAACTCTTTCTCATAATTTTAAAAATTAATACTTCTTTATATTTATAAAATTTAATTATTTAATCATCAAAATTTTTTATTAAAACTCTTTCCTATTAAAAATATTTATTTTTAAATAAATATTCAAATCGATTTTTAATTATAATTTAAATCAATATATTAATTTATTAATTGTAAAGACATTAAAAGTTAAAAAAAAAAAAAAAAAAGGGTATTGTGAGTGCGTAATGCTTGCAGGAAAATAAACTGATAAGACTTGTGAGTGCAGTAGTGAAAGAAATGTATATCCTTAAAACTACCAGATTTCCAGCAAGTTTTTTTGGATTATAGCAACCCCTTTTTTCCCTCAAAAGAATTGTTCCAGCTAGATATCCAAACTTTTGTTTTTTTAGTTCCTACAACAAGATTCTCTGTTACTCTTTTTGAGTTTTTATTTCTTCATATTTTTTTATTTTTTATATGAGTTTTTTTTTTAAATACAAAAAAAAAAAGCCAACTGCTGTAGCAGAACCGCATTGATTGTTATCATACCAAATGTTTACTACACAGAAGCAGTAAAAATACTTCAGCTTTTTGCACAGTGACTCCCACCTCCAAAACAGACTAACTTATAAGCTAGGGGCTGAGGCTGACTCGGATAGCTGTTCCCTACTATCTTTCATCACTAACCGGATAAACCTTAACTTTCTTTTTCATTTTTTTCTTTTTTTTTTCTTTCGGTTTACTGATAAATTCCTCCTATTGCCCCATCTTCATAATTGCGTAACTGATAACGTTAACACTAACCTGTCACCTTTTTCCTGCCTGTCTTCATAATTGAATTTGTAGATAGTCTAGATTTTTCTTTGCCTTTATTTTTTCTTCAGGGTAGTTCAATTTTACTGGAGAAGATTTTTTTTCGGTTTGGAAAAAGTTTAGAATGGAATGAGATTTTTTAATTTTTAATAGATCAAGATAAGATTTGAATAGAAAAAATTTATACTAAATTTATAAATTATTTATTAAAAATTATTAATAATAAGATTCAAATTTAAATTTTACCAATTAAATCAAACTTATTAATATTTTATTAAATAAGATTGAAACCCCAAAATGTAAGACAAACCTTCCCAACAAATTAAAACTTCACCTTCAATGGGACTTATTAATACAAACCAAACCAGAGGAAATCCTCTCTCTGTCTAAACATTCAGTAGTGTCATATTCTTTAGACTTGGCTCAAGTGGTACGTTTATTGAGATTTCCACGAAAATTTTTTCTTTTTTCCTTGATTTAAAATAATGGCGGATTCACTATGTGATTGAAATTTTAAATACGAAAATTTTATGTTTGAATCTTAATGTTCATTTACATTCCAAAAAAGAAAATTCGATTGAGATGAACTCGGATCCTGACCATTTTGGCCTCCAATAAGAATGTGAAAAAATTCACCTTAATGGTTATTATTACTGTACAAATCCTGTCTCTCAACATTTTCAATGGTGTCCTACTCATTTCTTTGGTGTCATTGTTGCTATTATTTTCATGCTAGCAAATATAGGATCCAGTCTGTTCAATTATGTACTCCATCAGGAAGAGAAACCCTCTCCCCAAGCACCCAAGGTTTTAAGTAATTAGCTTGCACTCTAGCACGAAAGGAAATTCCCCCACCACACATCCAAAGCCTTCAATAACTATCTTAATTAATACGATACTATATTTGCTAGCATGGCAATAATAGCTAATATATGGCACCAAAGAAATTAGCCGGACACTTTTGAAAATGTTAAAAAGAGAAGATTTTTACCGGATCTTCCTAATGCATTTGGATGTAAATTTTTAAAGTTAAATATAATAGGAATTCTCTTTCACCACGTATTCAAAAGAGCCTTAGAGTTTATTCAACTAACAAATCTAATAGGATTTTGATAAAAATCTTTTTTTTCCTCTTAGAAACAAATTCACTTTGTGATTAGAATTTCGATTCCTAGAAATTGACATTTGAATCTTAACGTTCTCTTGCATTCCACAAAAACAAATTCTTTGAGGTGAACTCCAACCCTAAGCATGTTGTCATCCAATAAAGAACATGAAAGTTAAGATAAAAACTAGTAGATGAAGTAATTACAAGTTAGAGAAAACAAGAAACGTGGAATTACTTTCCAAATGTAGAGAGAGGATAAGCAAGAGAATTTGGATAGACATTGGTTGTCAAGTTCCAAACTGAATTAAAGTTGTACATTTCCACCAACAAAAATTAAAAGGGTGCACACTAACTTAAAAGGGAACTATTTGGCAATAGCAACACCTTACCTAATAAATTCAAGATTGCTAAAATAATATAAAATCTCTAAACTTCATCATTTTGCTTAAATAAGTTTTTATACTTTTATTTTATCAAAATTAATTTTTAATTTTTAATTTGCTTTCAAATAAATCATTAATCTTTAATTTAAATTAAAATAAACTCGTAATATTTAATTTATATCTAAATAAATTTTTAATATAAATCAATATTTTCGTTTAAAATAAAAATTTATTTAAATAGAAAGTAAAAAACAAAACTTTATTTGAATATAATAAAAACATAAGAATTTATTTAAAAAATAAAATAGGTTAATTGCTTTTTTAATAATTTAGCCATTGAAGATATTATCAAGTAAAATAAGTAGCTTTCTTTAGTCCTCTTCATTTTATTATTATTATTATTATTATTATTATTATCCAACTTCATTTTACTATTTATTGAGCCACCCTATTAAATTTGTTTGTAGATTAGACCGCAAAAAATTCACTGTCAATTTATTAAACGATTTTTTTAATTATAAAATGAATTGTGATTCTCTTAGATTTTATAAAACTCACTTGAACACAGAGAATAGATCACTTTATTTATGTAATTATTTTAAAAAAAATGATATTTATTAGATTTTGAGTTCAAATGATAACACATGTAATTTTTTTTATTTTAAAATATTTTTATATAAAAATAAACCAAAAAAAAAAAACTAACTCATACATCTTGAAAATTAAACTTAAAATCTCAAATAATGAAAATATAACTTTTTAATCTAAAAAATAACAAATCATACGTCAATTATTATATTAAATTAAATATTTGGATGTATAATGGGACATGAGAGTAATTTTTGTAAATAATGAAAATTGAGATCCACTTTGTCTAGACATTAGGGTTTTATTTTACTCCCAATTTTTTTTCTTTATTTTTTTAGACAAAAAGAGAACTAAAATCTCAAGAAAGAAACAATGAGTTCTATCAATCCCATGTCGAGAGGAAGCTAGCTACCAAAATATGCTTAAGTCGATGCTTCAAAAAGATGAAATGGTTGGAACTTTGGAGTTTTTTTCTTAAATATTTTGCCTACGTTTTCTACCTCAAAAACATCACCAAACAAATCCAAATTTTGCAGGCCAGAGGGGAGGGGAATGGAGCAAATGCACGAAATGCCACTCAAATATAACTCTTCCTTGTTAAGAACCATGCTATCCCCATTTATTTAAAAGGAAAAACAAAAAAGATATGCCTTCTAATTTGATCCAACCTTGCAAAATTACAAAGGCTCTCATTAAAAAAGGAAAAAAAAATTCTACCCTACAAAAAAGACAACTAAAAAATTTGACTACAAAGTGAAAAAGAACTAGAATTACACACTTAGATCATGCCTCATTCACTTGTACACTTGCAAGTTTACGAGTCAACTCACTATCATGACTCAGTGGTGGCGAGTTGCCAAGCTGAGGTGGCAATAAGCGGCCTTGTATGCCACCCAAGCGTTAAACACCCGTTATTCTCCTCTACTCTATACCCATCACCGCGAGCAAAGCGAGCCAACAACATGCTAACTAGATTATAAGCATTTGAACCAAAGTGAACTGGGCTGAACCCAGCCGTTTCCATCCGAGTCCTCCATTGAGTCAGCGTCTCGTGTCGTTCAACTCGGTCCATCCCTTCACAAGCAACCACATTACATATCTGCCTTCCCAAATACAACTCGGACATAACCAGGTCTTGATTCGGTGGTGCCACCCCTGAGCCTTCTAACGAGTCAAAAAGACTGGAATAATAATGTAAAGCTTCGGTAAACCGCTCTAAGAAAATCGGGCCGTTGTGATTAGCTTCTTGCTCTACAGCCGTAAGAATTTTGGGCTTCAAGGCCTTGATCGAAGACAGAACTTTTTCGATCCCGCCAGGTCGAGCCAGCAGACGGTGAAGCTCAAAAACAGAATTCACCGCCACTGCGTCGACCTCGGCAGTGCGGATCTCGAGCATTTCAGGCTCAAGATCCGCCAAACTATTGGCGACAAGACCCCTGAACTTAAATTTGACGCCAATAGTTTCTGCAAATTGATGTAACTTCCGGCCCACTTGCTGCAAAGCATCAGTATTATCCGGCTGAGGCGGGCCAATTCCTGTTAATAGAAAAGCCGGTGGCCCGCCAGGCCTTAATGCAAGAGCTTGTATTAAAGCCGGCCACTGCATCCCCTGTTTTAATCCGAAATCAATAACATGAACTGTGTTAGCCGTTGCGAAAGCTTCCAGGATAGCTTGATTGGCTGTAAAATGAGCAAATTTCAAGTAGGGGCAAGTTTCGTAGAAGTGCATCTGCAGAATATCAGTGGAAGATGGGTCGAGAGAGTCTTGTGGGTAAATCCTGTAGATTCTGCGAGCTAAGGCTTCAGCAAAATAGGTAGCAACTTTTCTCATGGCACCAGCTTGAGACACAGCGAGTAAGCCTATATGATTGACTAAAGCATCAGCCAGCTTGAGATTATCTTGTTGGACAGCTTCAGCACAAGCCATTAAGGTGTGAACCAGTCGAACCCCAGTTTCCTGTGAGTCAATCAAAACAACAGGGCGAGTCGATGACTCGGTTACAGCACCTGAAACTCCAATCCCTTGTGGTGATGAAGAAGATGAGCCATATCCAGTGGATCCAGATGAACCAATTGAAGTTTTCATTCGTTTCCGGGTACTTTCCGAATCTGATTCAGATTTTGGAGGTGGGTAAGCAGCAATCCCTGGAATTGCCCTGAGATCGTACTCGGAATCATCATTATAAACCTGAGATTGAATACTGCTAACAATTTGTTGCTGATGCTGTGGCTTTGAATGACCTGAGTGATTTATCTGACCAAGGATGGAAGAATTGGAATCCGAATTTGCCATAACAGGATCAAGATTTTCCGTTGCTGGATTATTTAACTCAGTCAACATGCTTTGAACCCAACCAGAAAGATCGGAAGGATTGTAATGAATAGTGTCACTAGAAAGATGTGAAATTCCATCTTCTTGTGCGGTTCCCATAACCATTTCCAACTGTTCCAGTTTTTGAGCCACATCGGCCATGTCCGAAGACCGAACTTTGTAACCCAAAACGGCCAATAGCTCGTCCATCCCGCCGGCATCTTGATCTTCTTCCCATATTTTTCCTCTGTTAGTATTACCAATGCTTGAACTCTCAGCCTTTGAGCCACTCCCACTGCCACAGCCAGTGGCTCCACAGATTTCCTGGTGCTTTCTCTTCATTGTTGTTTTTGGAGAGTATGGAATGAAAAACCAAGGCTAGAATTTGGTCATGGCAGTGAATCGGGGTTTTGGTTTTCTGGAATTTCAGCTCAAATTTTAGGATTAAAAAGGATGAAAGAAAAGAGAGAGAAAGGAAGTAGTGGGGAAATGGGTGGGAGGTCTAATGGAAGAAACAGGAGGGGACTGGAGAGAAGAAGAGATAAGCAACAATGTAGGCCATAAGAATGGAATCTTTTTTTGCTTTTATTTTATTTTCTTTTTATGTTTTAAAGGTCTTTTTTTTAATAAACAGAAAAAATAATCCTGTTAAAAGTCTTGGTTGATTTAATTTAGTAATTATTTTCCTTGATTTTTTTTTTGTTATCAATTGCACTTCTTCGTATTTATGTTGTATTTTTTCTGGAAGAGGATTAATTTATGTTATTGTAAATTTTTTTAGTTTTATTTTTTTTAATTATTAATTTTAATAAATTCGAGTGATAAATTAAAAAAATAATTTAGTCTGATGTTTTGTATGAATTAAAATAAATAATTAAAAATGTGTAAAATTTTTTGATTTTATATTAGTGTAAATTGATTTTTTTATTTTGTATTTTTTTATTTTACATAATTGAAGAAAAAATCAATTTGAATATATTTTTTATTAAAATTCAAAAATTTTCCATAAAATTAATTATTCCAAAATTTTTAAATCTAAAAAATTATGCAAAATAAATTTAGAATATAAAATAATAAGATTTTTATATTTTTTTATTATCAAGAGTTTTTAAATGTTAAAAAAAAAAGATATTCTGAAATATTAAAAAAAAATAGACAACAAAAGAAAAGGACGTGGGGAATAACAAGTTAAAAAATCTTGTTAATAAACAAGAAAAATGTTGATTGGTGTTTATTGATATTTTTAAGATAATATTTATAAAATAATTTGTAATTTTGAATTTTAACAAAAATAATAACATTAAATTTAAAAAATAAATATATTTAATTAATTATAATTATTATTTTGTAAACATCTATTGGTCGGATTCAATTAACAGTTTGACCTCCCTCGAAAATAAAACATGATTTGAAGTGTTCAAAATTTTCTCTTCATTATACTCCTCGTATTCTTATAAATAATTCCTATTAACCTGAATTTTTTTAAAAATAAATTTATATATTAAAAATTTTATTAGATATATATAATTTATATATTTATATTATATTTATTTCATATAAATACATACATAAAATAAAAATTATTATATTATTATTAATATTTATAGTTAAAAATAAAATTTATTTTTTATTTTTATCATAAATTTTCTTAAAATTTTAATTTTTGTCCTTTTTATCATTTAAAATTTTATGTCTCAAATTTATGAAAATTTAGATATTGGAGATCTTGTAAGTAATTTAAAAAGAAAAAAATAATAATAAAAGAAGAGTCGTAGCAGCACCGCAATACTAAAAAAGAAATGAAAGGGAAAGAAAGGGCTATTATGATAGTGTACAGCTGGTGTATAAGAAGTAAGTATGACCATTGAACCAACTCTTCTTCTCCAGTCTCCATACAAATACATTTCATAAAGGAACAGCTGGCCGTACGCTAAAATCAAATTGCTGATATATTGAGTTTTTAAGACCGTGAGCTCCACTTGTTTATTCGGTTATTCCTCGGTCTTTGTCAACTCATCTCTATTATGCTCGTGTCCCGCACGCTCTCCTTCGTCAACATTATTAATAATAAATAAATAAAATTTTCTAATTACAGTACTGAATTCTTATTATATTTAAATTTTATTAAATTTTTAATTTGTTTATTTTTTAATAAAAATTTGTCACTTGTATTTAAAAATAAAAAAATTAGATACAATAGAAAATGCTAATAAAATTAAAATATAATAACAAAACTCAATATTAAATTATGACATAAAATAAATATGACCTTAATCTTAATTTATATGATCAAAGTATTATATTTTAATTAATCATTTGAAAGGTAAAGTTTGAAAAAGGTGTACAATTCAAAAGGTATATATTATTCTATGCAAATAATACCTTTTTTAAGCTTACATTCTTTATGATTGAAAGACCAAGGTACATGCATTTAATGGGCAATTTCTTTACCTTTTACTATACTGTGGAATTTTTTTTTCTGTGTGATTGATCAAGCTATACTTTTACTATTCATCTTGAATTGATTTTTTAATTTTTCAGTTGAAATTTACTTTTGAAAGTCAATTACATAAAGTTTTATGAGATTATCTAATTTATTACTCTTTTTAAAGAGATTAGTGTGTGACCCGACCCGATTATATTCGAGATAAAATATTTTTATTTTAAAATATAAACTATTAAAATTTTTTGCTTTAATAAAAAATATATTTATTTAAATCATTTGAGGATCTAAATTTGATTCATTTTAACAAAAATGTAATAATTAATGGATAATATATCTATATTTTTTCAATTATTTTAATTATTTGAAATCAAATTTTATTTAATAGTGTTTTTGTTATATTATTTAATTATTTAAAAAAACTATTGTTTTTTATTTTTTAAATGATTATTTTTATTGTTAAATTTATGTAAATTATTTTTTAATCTTACCTTTTTTTACAAATTAATAATTAATAAATTTAATTTAAACTCAAAATTAAAAATTACATAAATAAAAAATGAGTTACCAAGTATTTAAATTTAAATTATTATTGTTTAGCCTAAATTTATTAAGCTCAAAACTTATCCAATTGGTCAAATCTAATAGGGCTGATGCTTTTATTTATTTTCAATTTGTTTTGCTTTTTAAATACCCAAACTACTCGTTTTAACCATTTCAATAACCTATCAAAAGTCTAGGCTAAATACTCAATGTAAAATTAAATATTTGAATTATTACTTAATTCAGAATTAAATATTTTATTTTATATAAATAAAAATTAAATATTATTAATTTATAAAAATATAAAAATTTTATTAACAAAAATTTTACAGTGAAAAACACCTATCATAATAACGCGTAATAAAAGTAAATACGTTGACTTAGCATTTTGATACTTGTATGTCCCTCAACACCCAAGAAAAAAGTCAAAATAATAATTAAAAAAGTTAATTTCATAAAAACACAAACTTTTCTACTTTTTTTCCTTTTTTTTTAGCTTCAAATTTTTCTTCCTTTAACACAGTATCCCTTCAATTATGGAGCTCTCCTTTCCACCATTTCACGGACATGCAAAAGGTTGTTAATCTTCCTTTCTCTTTCAATTTTTTTTCTTTTCTCTATTCAACTCCTTTTCTGGTAATATTTATTTTCTTTCTCTAACTATAACCTTCCTTTTCTTCTAATAGTTTTATTCATAATACAAAATTTTGTGTGCTTTAATTGTGTATTTTTTTATAGGGCCGACAATGGATTTGATCAAGACAAATTTTTATTCGCTTTGAATTCAATTCAATTTTATAATCATAAAATTTAAACCTGATTTGATTTTATTTGAATTCAACCCGACCTGATATTATATAGATCGTATCCGATCCGACTAAAAATTAATAAAATATTATTTTTTAAAAATATAAAATATTATTTTTTAGATATAAATATATAAATATATATAAATTAAAAATTAAAAAATAATTTTTTATATAATACTGAGTTGAGTTTGTCTAAAACCTGAATTTAACTCGAATCCGATTTTTCTTTAATAACACCTGATTCAATCCAAAATTCGATTTTCAAAAAATAAAAAACTGAACCTATAAGATCAGGTTGAGTCAAGTCGGAATCCACCGGTTGCGAGTTAAGTTGTCAACCTTATTTTTTGATATCATGTATTTTATAGTCTAGTTTTATGATATTTTTTGGTTTAAAGTAACAGTGGGTAATAAAAATCTAATGGTTGTAAACCAAAAACATCAAACGAACCAAAATTCTCACTACCATTTGGCCCTTCTTGTTATAGTCGTTCCTATTGATATCCATCTCCATGCGAACACCCAACTCTGTCTCTCCCTTTCTCTCTCTCTTTTATTGCTTTCTTGCTAATTGGTTTTCTTGGTTTTGAAAAAGCTACGTACTGTATTTACTATAAAAGGTGGTTTCGTTACCTTACCGCTTATTAATGTAACAACTTTTTCCTTTCTTTTTTCTTGTAGGGTGATTTTGAAAATTGAAGAGCTTTCATACAATTGGGTATTCGATTTTAGTTAGAGACAATGAGAGTTTTTTCATTGTTTTTGAACACAAGCTGTACCAACTTTGGTTTTTTTCTGAAAAAATTTTTTCACCTTTTCTCTTTCATTAATGGCTCAAGTTAATATCTTGAAGGCTTTTTTTATGACTTTGGTCGTGACATTTTTAAGCCCCATATGTTTTTATTTTTTGTTTCATTCTTTGTTTATTGGATAATTGAAATGAAATTGATTCTTTGAAAATATTAATTCACGAAAACCAACCAAAACCCCCAAAAAATATCTAACAAAAAATCCAAAACCTAGAAATCAACACTAAGCATAGGGCTTCATAGAAAAAAATTCCTGATCATGCCATTTCATTTCATCCAATCAATGAAACTTGCCACCATCTTGTCTCCCGTTAAAACCTTTATCTTTGTCTTTTTTAAAGCTGCCTTCACATTGCGTAATTCCATCTTAATTTTAATGTTGGAATCTTCTTCTTCAAGCTACTAGAAGTTATTTTCCATAAGGTTTCTATTCTAGTTGGATGATGATGCACATAAAGTTGGCTTAGGTAGCAATGATCTTGCGGATGGGTTGAGATTTGGAGAGGAAAAGGGTTTCATTAGGTGAAAGAATGAGGATTAGTCTTTGAAGATGTGTTTGGATTTTTTTGGATATAAGTGGGTTATTGCTCGACTGTGATTTGTTCAAGTTGTTAGGATGGTGGCCATAGAGAATTTGAAAGATTAGAGAAAGATGGGTGTGAGAAAAAATTGATGAGAGAAGAACAGATAGAGAGAAAGGAAAATAAAATAAAAGTTAAAAGTTAAAATTTTCATTTAATTTTATTTTAAAATTTTTTTATGAGTTTAGTAACCAAGTTTGACTTTTTTTTGCCAACTCAACAATAAATTTGATTATTTTTTCAACTGTATAAATTTAACGGTGTATCATTCATAACTTTGTTTTTATTTAAAAAAATTTAAAATTATTATAAATCGATAACGTTTAATTTTTATTCATATAAAATAAACATCTAGTCTTAAATTAAGCAATCTTCAAAATGTTTAATTATAAATTGAACATTTAACCTAAACTCTATGTTTTTTTCTCTCGTTCTTCATCTTCCATCTTTCTCCCTCAGCTTCCATTACACCATTCCTTGCCCTCTCTTTAAAATCCCACCGTGTCTTCTCGTTGCCACCAAAATCTCACAAGTGATGAAAAAACTCAAAAAAAAAAAAATTATCCCTTTAAACCTTATATTCTCTTTTCTTAACTCTTTTTTTTTTTGAAATCTCCTTTCAAAGGCCTAGATCCAAATCTCCAAAGCCCTAAAATAGCCCTTGTCTTCTTCCTCTAATCTTAATTCCTCTATGTTTTTATCTTTTTAAACAACTCTACATCTTTTTAAAATCCTCTAAACCTGAGATGATATGCATTTGTTTTTTTTTTTGTTTTTTTACGAGGATTAAGGATTTGTGTTTTTTTGTTGATTTTTTTTTTTGCATTATTTTGGTTTTGACTTGTCACGGATCGAGACTTAAGCTCCGAATCCGTGCGGCTCTGGGACCCGGGCATTCACCCTTCTGATATCCCAAATCAGTCATCCTATCATGGTCACACCTTTGTGAGATATTGTTCGCTCTAATCCCTTTGGCCTTACAGTTTTATCCTACAAAAGACTCCTCACAAGATGAAAGTGGTATGAACCCTTATATATCTCAATGACACTCCTATTATGTTCGATGTGGGATTCACTTCCTTAGGTCTGTGACATTCTCCCGCACCCAACCTCGTGACACCTTCGTCACGGAGGCTGTCCACTCTGCCTACCTCCCTTGAGGTGCTTGACGTGGATCGAACGGTTTAGGGCTGACTCTGATACCACTTGGCCTCACGGGCTAACCTGCAAAAAGCATCTTATAAGGAAGAGATGGTGTGAACCTTTTTATACCCCAGTGACCCTCATATTATATTCGATGTGAGATTCAGGACTCTTTCTTAGGTCCGTAATATTCTCCCGCACCCAACCTCGTGACGTCTTCGTCACGGAGGCTGTCCACCCTCTCTACCTCCCTCGAGGCGCTCGGCATGGATTGAACGGTTTAAAGCTGGCTCTGATACCAATTGTCACAGGCTCCGACCTTAGACTTTGAAACCGTGCGGCCTTAGGCTTGGAATCTCCTCATTTATCTAAGTCAGCTTAAAACACAAACGTGTGAGCACTAGAACAATGGGAAGGGCTGATTACACAAGTTAAAGAGAAACAGGATAACAAGACAGAATGCTGGAATATGTTGTATATTCACTAAAACAAAAGTGTTTGATGGTGTATAAATGAGGGTGGAGCAGCCCTCTATTTATAGTTGAGGCTCCTGCTACACTTAATGGCAATATTCCTAGAATAAAGGCTGAAATCATGGGATTATACAGATTACAATCAATCAGGATGCTAACTCCTGATTTTTAAGGTCAACCAAATCTGCCAGGAGGCTTCTGCTGATCTTACATGCTTCCAGAAGCTTCCCTTACGTGTCCAGTACTTTAGGCCCTTCTAGATGTGATGCGAGCAGCCTGAATGCCAGGCCTTGGCCTCACGGGTTGGCCTACAAGCTGGGTGGGCGTTTTGACCTCGTTTGCTAGGCCCTGTGCGTAAATACTCGCCAGCACGCCTGATCTACAGGCCTCAACCTCTAGCTCGTCTGCTGGTACGCCTGATGTGCTTGGCGCGCCCGCCCAAGGTGTAAGTAGGATAAAAAAAATTTGCTAGATCTATTTTTGTTTTTTTTTGGATTATTATTTCTATTTTTAGATCAATTTGAATGTATTGTTTTTATTATTTTGGTTTTAATTTCCTTGTAAAAACACATTTGATTTCAAGATGGTTTTAAGTTTTTTTTCTTTTTTTATATTTAGCCTAGATATGTTAGAATACTTAGGAAAAAAAATCTAAATCTGTTTCTTCACTTTTTTATTTTTTGATTAATTTTTTATATTTTGTATCAATAATCTCAAAATATTGATCAATGTTTTGGGTTTAAGTGCAAGAGTAACCTCCGATGAAAGTTGATGAAAAGATGAAAATATCCTTAACAATTATTAAATGCCATCTCTATTTTTTTGACAATCAAGTATAGAGTAAGGATGTAATAGTTATTTAAAATATTAGATAAGTTATAATAAAAAATTAGGATCAATGGACAAAATGAATATTTTGCAAAAGTGGATAGATGTCTTATGAGTCATTGGAATGTGGATGATGAATAAGGTTATAATAATAATTTGGTAATATTGGACAAGTGTCGCACAGAGAATCCCTAAGTAGTCTTTTAATCTAGTGTAGTATATAATGAGGAATAAGTGTATATTTATAATTTGGTAATATTGGACAAGTGTCAACGAAGAATCTTTAAGGGATTCTTTTAATCTTGGCTAGTGTAATATAGATACTTTGAGTCAACAGTACTTTTTAGAGTAAAATATATCAGTTGTCATTCGATTATGATCTTATTTTTAAAACAATCATCTAACTACTAAAATTTTCAAGTTAATTATTAAAATTTGAGTAAAATTTTTAATCTTCTTAACCATCAATCTTTAATAACACGTCGATATAGTATTGCCACATTAGATATCATGTGTCATATATCAATATCACATCACCTAATATGACATATGGTATTATTGATGTAACGTTATAAATTTAAAAAAAAAAATTGTTAATGTAACAATAAGATGTAACATCTGAGAGCTAACATGGCATTACCATATCAACAAACAATTAAAAATTAACACTTGAGTGATTAAAAAACAATTAATAAAATTTAGTGATTAAATTAAAATTTTTAATAAGTTAATAATCATTTTAAAATATCATTATAATTGAATGACAAATGATACAATTTATCTTATTTTTTAGATACACCTCATTTCATTGAAGATAATATGTTTCTTAATTATTATTAATTTAGATTTGTTTTTTATATACAAAAAGTAGTATATCAAAAGCTTGCACCGATTCAACCTGATATATAATCTTATCAAAAGTAAAATGCTTTCAGGCCTCAAATTTATTTTTGTAAGAAATCTCAGTTTAAGAATAAAAAAATTATAAGTATTAAATTTTAAATTTTAAATTTAATAAATATCATTTTTTTAAGATATTATATAAATCTACTTAATTAAAATTTGAGTTCTATCTTTGCACTCTATTAATCATCTTTTTATGTTGTAGTAAATAGGCTAAAATTCATAAATAATGACATTATTTTTATCTAAAAATTATACAAATTAAATATCAAAGACATTCAAATTTTCATTAAACAGTTATTTTTTCCCTTCCAATGGTTAAATTACACAAAAATTCAATTTTGACATTACGTTTAACAATGAGATTTGCAATTAAAAAATCTCATAATGGCAACACAAATCTCTACTTGATTTTACAATTATATAACAATCAAACTCAAAGTAGCCTAAAAGCATTTTATATTAATTAAATATGATAATTTGTATATTCATATCTTTTTATTTTGTATTTAATATATATAAAATACAAAAAATTTTATATTATAATTCGTATCAACATATCAAAACAAAATATATTTTTTAATTTATATTAAATTTATATATAATTTTTACTATAATTTTAAATAATATTATTTTTATATCATATTATTATATTATATTTTAAATTATCAAATTTACTATTAAGCAATGGTTACGTAAGTTCTAAGTTTCATTAAAATTTGCTAATTTAGTTGTGTTTTGATCATAATGTATAAATTGGTTTACTAATCACAACTTGTAAGCGAGTTAATTTTAATCATCTTGACTATGGATAAGATTAAAGAGAAGAAAAATAGCAACCTTGACTTGGCTACTAACAATTTTGTCGACCAATTTTGACTTTAATGAAAAAAAAAAAAAAAAAACTGTTTACTGACCACTAAATTGAGCATGCCGGCAAAGTGTTGTACACGCTCCCTTCAGTCAAGTGAGCAACTCATTTTCACTCCCTACAGAGCCACATGACAGAAATGTAGCAAGTTTAGCTCCAAAAAAAATCAAGCGCGAGTGTAATCCTCATCCCAATCCAACAAAGCTTAGTGTCCTTATAAAACCCACATGGCGAATGATTTAAGCGAGTGCATTCACCACTTTAAAGTGAACGTGAAGATTTTGTCGTGGGACCCATTTTAATGGAGAAAGATTAGATCAAAGCGGAACGGGATTCAGACGTCAACATCGATTTTAGGACCATCCACTCGTGGGGGCCCACTTGAACACATCACGTTATTTTGAACGGCGTTTAAGTTCTTTTTTCCCCCTTTGCAATTTTTTTTAGAAAATAAAAATGATGTTGAAGGTAAGATAAAAAAAAAGCTAAGGAAAGGCCGCAATCGAAAAATTGACACGTCAAGTTTGAGATTGGTCCAAGTCCGACCACCCTACCATTTTGCCACGTTGCATTATGGCTATTTCTTGATAGACCTTTAGAAATATAAATAATATATTAATATTAATAAAATATTATAATTTAATTTTAATAAACTCTAAATTTAATTTAATTATTATCAAATTAAATTTAAATTTAAATAATTTAATTTATCGATCGAATTAAATTTAAATATTTATATATTTGATTCAAGTAACTCATGAATTTAATTAAATTTTTATATTTTAATTATTTTAATTAATAAAATATTTTAAATTTGAGTGTAAATAATCAACTTTTTATCAAATATAAAATATAATTTATTTTTATATGTTAATCAAATTTAATTGAGTAAGTTTGAATAATTCTTGTATCTCGAGTCGAACTCGAACTAAAAAAAAAAAAATTCGATTTAATTCGAGTCGAATTTTGAACTTTAAATTTTAAGTCGAACTCGAGTTTAATATTATATCAATTCGAATTCGATTAATTATACTCTTAAGTCTTATATTTTTATTATGAGGAATTTTATATTTTTCAATTGAAAATTTTCATATATGTAATATAAGAATTTGTGTTGGTAATTGGTATTAAATTTCTTATATATGGTAATGTTCATTTGAAAATTTTTTAGAAATTTTAATTTGTTGGAATGTTAGTTTTTCTTTTTTTTTTTTTTATTCAACTTCAACAAGATAAAAGTAAGATTTGTTTATATATATCGATAATAGAATTTTTTAAAATTTTATAAATAAGATTAAAAAATTATCAAATTTTTTATTTTTTATTTTTTAAAATTTTTACTATAGCATAAGTGTCATTGTATTAATTTTATTTATGAAATTTAAAAATTATATTATCAAATGGATGTAATAATTAATCTTCACATTTTAAATTTTAGTTTCTATTAATAACCCAAGTTTATTTCAGTGATTATTACATTTTCATAGGAGACTTGAGGGTTACCATCATCTCCTTGAATTTCTTAATATGTCTTAAATCTTAATTCTTGTTTTAAGTTTTTAAGAACAATTTGTGCCATAATTTTTTTTGGTCTAAAATGTCAATTTTTTCTTCAATATCAAAATTCAATAACGAAAACCAACATAGAAATGCTTTTTTTTTTTAAATATATATATATATATATATATATATATATATATATATAGCTTTTAGCTATGATTAGTGGATGCTTAGTTGTCATGACATGATTTATTGTTTCTTTCTTTCTCTTTAGAATGATTGGAGAAAGAATGAAAATCAGTTTGATTCGTAATAATAGAGGGAGATACATTGAAGGGAAATTATACAATTTGATTTGATTATTTATTTATTTATTTATTTAGTTTTGAACTCTTCTACTTGGTTTTTGGAGAAAGGTATAATGAGTTGATATCCTCTCATATTTGTCCAAAAAACAAATTGCAGAATATGGATAGTCTTAATAATCTAAAATGCTAAAATTTAATCTAAAAAGCTATTTAATTACTAATTTTAATTACAATTTTTGTTACACTTTTTCGGAGAATATATAAAAGAAGAGTAAAAAATAATAAAGACTAAAGCATAAAAAAAAATATTTGAACAAAAATTTAATAATTATATATGTTTTTATCATTTTATTATAATTAATTAAATTTTTAAATATTTATTTTTACTAATTGAACCATTAGTAAATAAAAAAATTATTAATTGCCAATACCCATTTTTATTTAATCAAGGACTTAATTGAGATAAAATGGACATTTGAGGGTTAAACTAATTGAAAATATTTATTTAAGAATTCAATTGATTTGAAAGAAAAAATCAAGGGTTGATTAATTGTAATAAAATATAGACTGAAATGATTATTAAATTTTTTCAAAGAGGTTTTTTTTTTTTTTTTTACCATTTTGCCAATAATTAAACTACTTATTCTATTGAAAATTTTCACTTCTAAAAGAAAGGGAAAAAAGAAAAGAAAAGAAAAGAAAAAAGGAAGAGGGAGTTCACGTGTCCAATTTGAATATACTTATCTCCAACATGAGAAGTTATGCTTAGAAAGCAAGCAAGAATGTATCCATCTTTCATCTTAGTCTTCAAGTTATAAAGAGATAATTATTTTTGTAAGCTACATAGATATAAATCAGCCATTAATTAAATGATATATTAATATACCCTCAAAATAAAGTTGGCATGTTTAAATTTGTTGCATCAAACAACCATCTACTTCCCTACCTATATATATTTTCTTGTATCCCTAGTCTAGCCAGGCCACAATATTCCTCACAAAATCAATTCGCTTCAACAATTGATGGTGCCGGATTTTAGTACAAATCCTAGCTAGTACCAAGCTATCCTTTTACTCAAATCCACCACATAGTCAATTACGCTTTGCAATTGAATTCAGTGACATAAAAGTCTCAAAACAATTGTCATTTTAATTACTCTTATAATGCTCAGTCTATTTTCAAAATAATTATTGTGCATTATTTTTTATCGGCAAACACATTCATACAACAGGTATATATATATATATATATATATATATATATTAACATAAGCAAAAGCGTATCAAAATTACTCAACGAGACATTGTTTTAATAGCAATGAAGAAACGTTTAGGTTTTAAATTCAAATTTTACTATGTATTTTATGTTGGTTTTGATGGTTTATTTAGTTTATTCATTGGTTTTTTCTTCAACATACGAAATAATTATTTCATATATACAGTATAATAATTTATTAAATTATAATTTTTACACACATATATATATAATTTAATGTTAAAAGAAGATGTGTGTCAAACTATATCTATATATAAATTGCATGCACATTTTTAGCATGAAGACCACTGTTGCACTCTTCATGCAAAGATTCGATCAATCGTTTGCATGAAATAATGATATAAAGTAAAACTTAAGAAAATAATTGCTAAATGATATATGATAAATTATTAGTACTATGAATTTAATTACTTGCATACTTAGTCTTGGTAACAGTGGATGAGAGTGGATATATATATATATAAAGAGTAAAACTTAAGAAAATAACGGCTAAGTGATATATGATAAATTATTAGTACAATGAATTTAATTGCTTGCAATACTTGTCTCGGTAACAGTGGATTAGTACTGAATGATTTATTATCTTTCCAACTCCCAAGGAAAGTTTTGCAATTTGAATGTTTATTGAACACTCATAGGTTGGTGATTTTAGAAATCCATGAAACTAACTTGGATATAAAGCTTAGTGAATTTTTTGGGAAAATTAAAAAAAACAAGGAAATAAACCTGCTCCCAACTTCAAAAATTCTTTATATTATAAAATTCTAGATAGGAATGTTAATATTTTAAAAAAAAAGAATTATAAATCCGAAACTATGATATAGGTAATTGGTCTAATAAGTATAAAATTAAAAATAAAGCACCACTTATTATATAATTCAACAAGTGAATTAAACGAAATTTAAGTCTTAAATTGTAAATAACAAATTCAACGTTATAAAATTTTAGTAGATTTGAATTCGGATTTTTTCAATTATGTGCTTGTTCGTTTGTTGGTTCATTTATTTATTTGATGTAACTTATTGATATTTTATATGTAATATTTGAATATAATTATAATTTTTTTATATTAATAACTTTTTATTAAAAAAAACAAACACAAAAAAGAGAGAGCTTATCTCTCCCTTCTTGTTATATAATTAAACGAACTCTAAGTCTCAAATAGTTCGCCACTAAATATAGAATAATAATTTCAAATTTTTGAGATCTTAAATTTAAATCTTATTGTATATGAGTTTGATTTTAATTTTAATCTTGTAATTGATAATAATAATAATAATGTTTTAAGAGTTTAAATTCAATGAAATTGCAATTGAACAAAAATATTGCCGGAAGATATAATATATTTGGCTGTCACCTACGTTCTATATAAACTTTCTAATATCACAATTTCATGGTTATTGAACTTTCATTATTTTTAAATTCTCTAAAATATAAAATTGTTGTAAAGTGCTTTACATTTATTATCTGAAACAATATCTGAATAAATTCGACAAGTGATTTATTTATAAATTATGTCATTATATCTGTTCACAAACAGTGTTGGACGTACGATGAATGTCAAAACAAATCAGTAAAACCCTTTTTTGATGAAATTATAACAATAATAAAAAAAGGAATTCAAAAGAGATGGTTAAATTACAGCACACACACAGACACACAAAATCTTCTCTTCATCTTTATCCAATAAACCCTCACATGGTTGCATCTTCAACCAAAGCATTCCTCGTGCAAGTAAGATTCCTTAATTGTAAACTAAAGTTCCTATTTGTAAACCATGTTGTCCCATGGCATTTATAAAACCCCACAAATTATTTGAAATTAATTTTTGTATTTGATTGTTAATCTCGGTGCTCAGATCGATTATTATATGCAATAACTTATTAATTTACTATTAATGATTCTTTAGATTATTGCTTTCCAAGTGTTTTTGCCGGCAATAAACAATGCAAACAAAGTACAAATTAAATAATTGAATTTTTTAATCTAAGCTTTTCCTGATAAATTAATACTTGTTGTTCGTTAAGCATTAACATAATTAATTTTTAAATAATGGTTATAATTATATAGAAATCGCCTTGATTGATGAGATCACTTTCAAAATAAAGGCAACACTGAGTCGCCCTCATCCTCCAAGAATTAAAAAAATGAAGACAAAGTCTAATGAAGTGTTTTTTATAATCACTTTGAGGAGAGATTCGAACTGACTCACCTTGATCTTCCAAGATCATGTATCAGCAATTAAGCCAAATGTTTAGATGCGACTAATTAATGAATAATTTTAACATTAAAGATTATTACTTATTAATTTCTCATATTTATGATATATCTATTAATTTTAACACATTGTAAGTTACCAAAAAAGTACTAGTACTTAATTATGTGTTAAATTTATTATGATTTTATTTGGCTATCACTTGTATTATTTTTTACAAGGAAGCTATAATTAAAGGATCAAAAAGCGGTTGCAAGTACTATGATTCAAACCCTAGATTTACTATATATCATCTTTTAAAGATGATTGTATGAATCAATTAAATTAAATATGATATTAATTTATTTTTTAGCTAGTAGGTTGGTTTGTGTATTATAATATTATTTTTAATATTTTAAAAGGTTTTTCTTAATTTTTCAAAAAAAAAATTGTACCCATTTTTTCTCTCTCTAATGAAGTAGAAAGTAGGCGACAGAAGTGGAAATCTTGGTTGATAATTAATTATATTAGATACATGGAAAAGCTATGGAAGAGTTGAATATGATAAAAGAGGCAACAGAAACAAAATCAAAAGTACCAAAAAAACAAAGGGAATTTAAAAAAAAAAAAAAAAAAACGAGTAAAGCATAGTCTTCTTTAATAGTCATTAGCGAAACACTTCACATGCATGGATGCATTAGCTTCCTGGTTTCTCTTGGACTACCTACCTAATAAGCAAAACAAAGTAAAAGAAAAGAGAAAAAAGGAAGAAAACATCTTTTGCACTTTGATTATCTCTATTTTTGCTCAATCTGTTGTATATTTTCATGATCATTGCTGCCATTTTTTACCTGTTATTAATCACTGAGTTTATGATTAACAACTGGGAATAACAGGGATGCCTCAATAAACTATACATAGTAACTTCAATTCTACTTTCTATTGCCCATTTGTCCTAATTGGGGCTTAACTTTGCTCCTCAACAAAATTTAGGTAAAGATCAAGGTTTGTTACATCATTTTCCTTATAGGGTTTCTCTAATTATCAAGAGTAATTAGTAATTACACATTTATAATTGTTGATCTAGTAAAATAAAATTGTTGTGCCGCGGTGTAAAGCCAATATATATATATTCACATATAGATGCGACTTATTTTATTTATAAAAATTTGAGAAAATGATATAGGGAAATGTTATTTAAAATTTGTCATTTTATCTGTATTACATTTTATTATAAAAAGGGAAAAGATGTAAAAAAAAAAAAAAAGAAGGAATATTGAATTAGTAAGGATATAAAACTTCACAAAGGAAATTAAAACAATTTAAACTTTCTATAAAGAAGAGGTAAGAATTTTAGAAAGAGGAAATTAGTTAAAAAAAATAAAGATTATTATGTATTACTAAAATTTTTTTATATTCAATATCAATAAAAATAATTAATAATGTATACATTATTTATTTAGGGTTCACTAATCATAACAAGTCAAAATGTAAACTTTGTAGTTATCACCCCCTACATGCACTCTCTGAAGAACGTTATCGAATTCAAAATCAAACAAAATTATCGATGAATATCATGTGTATTTGTTTACTAGGTATATATAATTTTGAACTACAAAACAAAATTAACTCTCTTTTATCCTATAATCTCCACTGTTGAAAATTGAGTTTGAAATGTATGTTCGAAATACATAATGTTTATAAATATAAAATTGAATTTAATTGGATTATATAATTATTTTTAAAAAATAATTTTTTAAATTTTTTAAATTTAAAATTTAACTTTTTTTTTATAATCTAATATCTTTAAATTACAAATTTTTTATAAAAAAAAATAAAAAGAAGGAAAAAATCATTGCAAGAAAAAAATGGAAGTAGTGGAAATGGAATCACAGAGGTTTTGATTTAGGGATAAGGAGATGGTGTATTGGTTGGTTGAGAAAGAGTGGGTGGGAGATGACAAATTGTTGTCAAATCAAAGTGCCCCATTTTCCTAAAACGCTCTCACTGCCACAATAGTGGAAGTAGGACTAGTGGTATTTGGTTTGTACTGTTTTTTCCATTTACTAGAGTTGAACATAGACCTAAGCTATCAGTCCGGTCGGCAAAGAGAAGGTTCTCTTTTTCCTTTCAATCAAAATTTGATTTTTTTATGGAAGAAATTAAAATCCTAATGTACTAAATGAATATCGGAAGTGGCTAGTGAAGTATGTATTAAATTGATAAATTTTGAATATTTTATTTATAAGATTTAGATTTAAATTTTATTATAAGCAATCATTTTTTATTATCAATGTGAAAATTTAATATAAATTTCATTAAGACTTATGGTATGTCTCAATCTTAAAATAAAAAAATCTCTTTTTATTTAAAAGTTTTTTAACAAAAAAAAAATACAGGAAGTGCGTTCTAAAAAAATTTGCTTCACAAAAAAAAAAAAAATTGTCTAAGCTAGCTAGGGACCCTGCTTCACCCAAGTCCAAACCCAATGATGGTCCCATGGTTTAACGTCAGTACCATCGTCCTGCACTACAATAGGACCCCCTCATCATGGTCACAGGGGCAGCCATGCATGTGATTGAGCTGTGTTGTTTTGCATAAAAAGCACAACCCCAAGAATGCGCAATTACTTATTGCATTTGTGGTAGTACATTTTTAGATATTGATAGAAAACCTCATCTCTAAAACTAGTGGGAATCCAATGCACCCATTTTATGTTTTTAGTTGTATTTTCTTTCTCTTTTTTCTTCAATGATTTATGTCCTACTTTATTTTTTTAAAGAGAGAAGTAAATTAATAAAAAAAGTAATGGACAAAGACGGATTGAAATGGAGAAGTTAAGATGCTATGGACACCTCAAATATTAAAAAATTGAAAAAAAAATTCTATCTTGAGTATCTTTTAAATTTTTTCAAGATCATTTTCGTTTATAAATTTGATAAATTTGTAATAATCCTTTTATATATATCATAAGTAGATAAAAAAAAATTAAATCCGCTGATAATAAAAATTAAAAGTTTTTTTTTATAATATATCTATATATATATATATATATGCATTAGAACATTGGATGCAATAGTAAAGGCATATGTTATCATGCTCAAAAAATTAATTAGTTAAATTTTTTTTTTAAATATAGTTACGATAGTATAGGCAACTCAATCATAGTGAAGATAAAAATAAAAAGATAAGTGACATTCTTAAACCTTTCTTGAGGTATAGTATCAATATTGAAATTAAGATAAGAACATTTTTAAACCTCCCATACCCAACGCGAAGCAAATGAGGTGGCTCACAGCAAAACTGGCTCTGGTCAAGAACGAAGACACTATCTGGCATGGTGGATATCCAAATGAAATTCATGATCTTGTAACTCAAGAACTGTCTATTCAGAGTTAATGAATCCAGGTTTCTGTTTCAAATATATATATATATATATATATATATTCAAATATATATATTGAAATTAGGATACTAGCTTGTTTATCATTTTTCTTCTTTGAAGAGGAGACGCGGAATACCCTCTATTAACTTATTAATTTAAAAGAAAAAAAAGAGTTTCCAAGTATAAATTTCTAGGTAATTGTTTAGGAAAAGGTGGGTGAATTGCATGCCTAGCCCTAAATACATCTAACTGTTTCTCCCCAAGTTTCTATACTCAACTGCATTAAAGTCATCCACACCAAACATGGACTAGCTTGTCATCCAAGTGCCAAACACATTTCATATTTCCCATATGTTATTGTACAATGCTTTTTGTAGGACCCTGGAGGGGATATTGCACATTATCTCCTCCATGTGCACCATGTTTTCTCTAATACATTATCTTTGTACAGACATCAATTAAAGTCTCAAAGTAATTCCCCCCAACCCCATTCTTTGATCAAGATTTTGGTTCTTGTTTTAATTAGCAATTTTTGTTGGCACAAGGGATACTGGCTTCAGAATTGGAGACGGTTTTTTTTTTTTCCATTCTCCTAAGTCTCACTTCGATAATCTCAAGATTTAAACTCGAGAGCTTCAAGATAGGTTTTTAAGTTCTATTTGCTGTGGTGTTCCTTTGGAGACTTTTAGTTTATTAGAGCATTTGATTTGATCGTAAGTGCATACATCTCATCTCCTACTCCAAAAAAGTTAGATTTGAAATCTCCATTTCTCCAAAAAAAAAAAAAAAGGGTCCCTTGGGGTTTCTACAGTTGAAAGCCATCCACCTTATGCTAATGTTGTTTCAAGCAAGATTAGGCATTAGAGCAAAGGGAAAGGAGGCAGTTTAGTTGCATATCTAAAACAGCTTCCCACATGGTTTCCAATGGGATTTTGGGCATTTGAGGTCCCAAGTACTTGTATTGGACATTAAAGGTACTATGGACCAAAGAAGAAATTTAACTTTGAGATAGCTCATCTTTAGGTCCTTTATCTTGAGAAGGAAAATCATTATTTAATAAACATTTGGTCCTTTTCCCCCCTGTTTTTATCCTCTTGGTTCCCTCATGCAATAAACCTGTGGGGCTTATTTTACATTTAACTCTGCCAATAATTTATTGGTTGATATTCAAGTGCATGCATGAAAGAGTCAAATCTTTATTTGACAATCTCATTGAAGTTGGATTGCATTTAATTTTATTACTAGATAGAGACCCGTCCTACATTGCGGGAAGCTAATTTAAATGTATGAATATGATAAAAATATTTTTTAAAGCTTTGTATGAGTTATCTAATGAAGATATCATATAGACATGATTATCATTAAAAAATAAAATTGTATTTATATAGCACCTTGAAATTCAGCATAAAATGCATGATTAGAAAACATAGATCCATAGGGTAATAGAAAACATAATTTACATAAAATTTATACGTTCAAAGGTCCATATAAAGCATAAGTTATATAAAAGAAATCTATTCCAAGCAAATTTCATTTGCATGAAATCCATAATTAAGAAAAAGTCAACATTAAACATAAAGTTCAAAAGCTAATGGAAAGCATAAGGTATACAAAATAAAATATATTTGTTGAAACATAAGTTATAGAAAATATATTTGTTCAAACATTAATAATAGATTTGGAATATCAAATAAACCAACAACTCTTTGGCTATCCATGCTAGAACCTTCTTGGACAACTTAAATATCCTATTCCTTTCCCATTTCTGTCTCTTTCCACAAAAATAAATTTATGAATAGAATTATCACACTCGAAATCAAATGTTTTCATAACCTTTCTTACGATGCTCTGTTTTAAAAAAATTAATGGTTGTGATTTTTTATTATTATTTTTTCTTTTTACACGAAAACACGCAGATATAAAAAAAATATAAAAGCAAAGTTCAATATTGCATTGCTTTTAAATAAAAAATACCTGCAAGATTATCAAAATTAAGGCTGCATACAGATCATTGATCCTCAAATATACCAATCAATGGCTATATAGAAACCTGTTTGTAGAGTAAGCAAGGTACTTTCTATCAATATTAAATGAACAAATTTATGTATTAGTTCACAGTTAGGCAAACCGCTCCTAATTGTATCTAAAACAATAAAATTTAAGAATTAAAAAAAATAGGAACACACACATGATTCAAAAGATCATCTGGTCATAAATATGTTAACATAGTGAATTTAACATTGAACAAAGAGAGGAAGTGCAAAAATTAATTATCTATTGCTATCGAACAAAAAGTAGGTTAAGCATTTTAAAAGCTCACGAGCTAGAACACTGCATCCTTAAAGTTTGAGATATTAATTCTTATCAATGAACAAAATACTTTTAATTTGATTCGCATCTCACTTGCAATTTAAATATAATAAAAATATAATATCTCATGAACGTGAATAAATCAATTATATTCAAAGTTGAAAAAAAGAGATATACAACCTAAAATAAAAAAGAAACCTAATTTAAAGGCTGCAATTATCAAGGCATATAGAATTTCTTACATATCTAGCAAAGGGTGTAGTGTATAAACAGAATGGAATAAAATATACACCATCTAATGTTATATGTGCTGCCAAGTGGAAGGATATTATTATACATACGAGAGAAAGCATGAATTTATTTAATGCGGTATAAAAACCTGTTACTTTGTTTATCTATTATCTTGAGAGCAAAAAACTAAACTTCATCCAAAGTTAGCTGAAAAAATGAAACTGAAGTATGAAGACCATGGGCTAGGAGAAGACGTCCCGCAATAAAGAATAAAGGAATGGATGGCCTTACAATATTCGGTAGCTGGTTTAAACTTTTAAAGTGAGGATAACGTGGCTCTCTAAATTTGCAAGTGTTCAAAGGTGGTTGAGGAAAACGTCTGCCTCTAGCATTTCCGAACTTCAAAAGAGAAACTGTTAAAATGAAAAAAAAAAAAAAAAGACAACTGTGATAAGAATGAAAAAACAACACACCGTTGAGAACGGGACCTTTAAGGGATCTTTTTTATCTATAGTAGTATAGACTATATAAATATTAAAATTGCAATGCATTATGTATACCCATCACATATTATATATTCTGCTAAATGAAAAGATATTCTTGTGCTTCGTGGTGGACTTATTATTTGAATGTAAAGATTAAAAATTAAAAGCTATTTTTTCTTGATATCTTAAATTACCATCCTATCTCACATTATAACTTTGAGAATGTGATAGTTGATGCAGTGGAATGAGATTTGAGTTGTGATAAATAAAAGTAATATGAATATTGTGTGCACTTTTTTTTTTTTTACTTATCCAAGTTTTTAAATTTAGAGATGATAACGGGTTGGGCCAAGGAAAGTTTTGCTCGCTCTGAATTTTATCTGACTTTATATACCAAATACCCAAACTCGATTTGATATTAAAATATTATTTTTATACTCGAACCTGACCTAACCCGCATATGTATAAAATCACAAATGACTCAATTCTATCTAAAATTAATCAAATATTAATTTTTATATAAATATCTTTTTAATATAAAATATTATTTTTTAAATATAAATATAAAATTAAATTAATATAAAAATATAAAATACATATATATAATTAAATAAACAATAAAAAAATTATATATATACTGGGTCGGGTTAGGGCAGGTTTGCTTAAAACCTGACCCAACTCAAAACCCCTGATTAAAAAGAAATGTTAAATAAATATTTCACCCCTAAATTTTATAATTTTTATCACATTAGTATATAAAGAATTTTTTTATCATATTGTTACCTGAACATTCAAATCTGTTACTCCTTGTGACTAATGCTTTTAGAAAAATTTCCTAATGTAGTATGAATATCCAATAAGATACTAACACTTGTCAAAAAAGTTTAATTAGCACTACATTATCAATGCAATGTCATCTTTAAAAGAAAAATTCTAAAAAAATTCTAAAAATTCTTTAGAATTTGTAAGAATTATAAAAATTAAAAAATATATAAAAAACTTCAAAAAAATAAAAAATTTAAAAAATTTTAAGAAATTCTAAAAATTCTAAAAAGAACTTAAAAAAATTTTCTTGAAATTCAATAATTTTCAAAAATTAAAAAAAAATCTAAAATTTTTTTAAATTTTCCAAAAATTTTTGAAAAATTATAACAAATTTTCAAAAATTCTAAACTAATTTTTTTAAAAAACTTTTAGGAAATACAAAAAGAAATTCTAAAAATTTATAGAAAAATTTTAGAAATTTTTGAAAAAATAAAAATTCAAAAAGAATTAAGGAAACTTAAAATTTTCAAAAATTTTCCAAATTTAAAAAACTCAAAAAAATTTAAAAGCATAAAAAAATAACGATTTTTATAAAATTTAAAATTTTGCTAAAATTAAAAAAAATAACAAAAACTCAGAAAAACTAAAATCAAAAATAAACTTTTTTTAAAAATATAATAATTTAGAAAAAATTTAATAAATTTCTAAATTTTTTTTATATTCTTAATCTTAAATTTTCAAAATTTTTATATAATTTTTTAATTTTTAAATTGTTTTAAATTTTTTGGATTTCTATTAAGTTTTAAGTTTTTTTTTAAGATTTTTTTAATTTTGAAGAATGTTTCAAAATTTTGAAAGTATTTAATTTTAAAAAAATGCTTAAAATTATTAAATTTTTTGTTATTTTTAGTTTTTAAAATTTTTGTGATTTTTTTAAACTTTAAGAAATTTTAATTTTTATAATTTTTATTTTTTTTCAAATTTTTAAAAAGTTTTCACAATTTTTAAAACTTTTCAAATTATGATAATTTTTATAATTTATAAAATATTTCATATTTTTAAATTTTATAAATTTTAATTTTTAAAAAAATATTTTAAAATATTTTTAGATTTTTTTAGATTGTTTAGAACTATTTGGAATTTTTTTAAAATTTTTTTAGAAATTTCACAAAATTTTTTGAAGATTAAAAAAAAATTTTGTAAATATTTTTAAATTTTTTTTTAGAATTTAAAAAAAATTGGAATTATTTAGAATTATTTTTAGCTTTTTAAAATTTTTTTGAAGTTTTTAATTTTTTTAGAAAATTTTAAAATTTGTTAGAACGTTTTAAAAAAATTTAGTATTTTTGAGAATTTTTTAATTTTTTTGAATTCTTAATAAATTTTTTAACAAAATTTTAAAATTTTGGAATTTGGTAAAAAATTTTAGAATGTTTTGAAATTTTTAGAATTTTTTTGAAATTTTCTTTTAAAGATAACACGGCATTGATGTTGTAGCGCTAATTAGACTTTTTTTGATACATGTTAGTATCTTATTGAATGTTCATGCTATGTTAGGAAAGTTGACTAACAACGTTAGTCTCAAGTATCAGCGTAATAACAGATTTGAACATTTAGGTACCAATGTGACAAAAAAAAATTTTTAGATACCAATGTGACAAAAATTATAAAGTTCATGAGTCAAATATGTATTTAACAAAAAAAAAAAAAAACCTATAGGGTTAGGTCGGAACCCAATGGGAATAGATTGGATTGCCAACCCTATTTAAAAGTAGTTATTACATTTGAAGGTGGTTAGCTAAACACAACTGATTGGATTTACTGATTTCAATGCTTTAATAACATTTTGAAAGTAATTTTGAAACATATTAGTAAGGAAAGATGTGTTGGATATTTTTGTTTTAGCTTAGGTGAGACGCAATTATGTTCATGTGTGCAATTGAAAATGAATGCAAAAACAATTATGTTCATGTGTACAAATGACAATGAAAACAAATACAATTTTGTTCATGAAATGCAACATTATTAAAATAACTGAATGTAATGAAAAAAAATAATATAATGGTTCATTATGCAACCAAAGAATCTATTGTGAGTTAAAAATAATTTAATGATTAGTGAATAAGGAATAAATGGAAGATAGGAAAACATGATTTTTAGATGAGAAAACAATTAATCACATAAAATAAAAGAAAACTTAAGCATAAAAAATGTATATTGTATTAAATAAGTCATGCAAAATAACTTAACAGCATTTAGAACTTCACACTTTTGATTATTTCACATACCTATCCTTTTTGGAATGCAGTTTAAAGTTGTATAGCTAATAATACAATTTTGTTTTCCAATTGCATTGTAGAACATTGATTTCTTACTTTATTTAAAGCCAAATTTGAGTTGTAAAAGATGAAAAATCTATTAATATATATAATAATCATAAAACAATTTATTAGTGTTTGAAAGGCAACATTTCATTGTAGCATATAAATATGACAATTTGAAGTTATCTTGCAAAAACAACAATTAGCCTCATAGACTTAAGTAAGCAAAATGCTTTAAAACAACTTTTTAAAAAATAAGACACAAGATTTTTTTTTTTTTCAAGCTAAAGCATCTGGTAAGTCAAAACTCACCAAATTTCCACATTTATCAAATAAACATCAACCCAAGATAAACAAGAAGAAAGAGGAAACTAAAGAGGAAACAAGAAGAATGCTTCCATGATACTGATATTTTACATTCTAAGCATATTTCATAATGACATGATGTGTGAGTAGTATGTATAATTTTCTTCTATCTTTTTATTCATAATAGTTATGATATGATCCTATAACTATTGTGCTAAAATGTTTAAATTGAATACATTGATATATTTGTACTCTTGTGCTTCAATACATATTGTAGACACCCTATTTTGATTAGGGATTTTTTAAAATTCATTAGGTTTTGATTTTTTACTTTGATTGTGCAATTGGGTTTAATCGAAAAAGTAAATTTTGAACCTAAAAATTAAGCTATAAATTTTATTTGTATTTTAATTTGTTAGTTTAATTTTTGTTTTTTAAGTTAAGTTAATTGATAAAAAAATTTAAAAAAAAAAGAAAGAAAAAAGAAAAATGTGGGATTTTTCATGAAAAATCTTAGATTTAATTTAACTCTTGGATTCTATATCATATTTCAACTTTAATGATTGAATAATTTTGAAAAAACTTGGGGTTCAATCTATTGAAAAGGGGAAGATTGCACAGAGAATAAATTTTGGAGAGAAATCCTAAATTTGGTTGAATTGATTTCTTCCAAATCGAAAGGAATATAAGGACCTTGAATCTAATATCAAAATGGGAGCCTGACAACAATTGATTTCAAGATCAAACAAAGGTAATTGAAAACAGAGGAAACTTGGGCAAAGTTTTGAATCAACAAGGAATAAGCAATTAAGCAAAAAAATTTTGCAAAAAGATTCAGTTTGAGTTTTTGGAAGAAAGGTTAAGATTTATAATAGGAAACATCAGTTTTTAAAAGGTGAAAATTTATTGGAAGCTATAATCCATTGAGCTAATGTTTACTTTCATTTTTTTTTATGATTTTTGTATAACTTTTAAAATATTTAATCACTTACTTTTATTTTAATATTTATTTCATGGTATTTATTTATTAATATATTTGTATGACTATTAATATGTTTGCATGATTATTAATTTATTTGATTGATTATCAATTTATTTATTTGTATGATTGCATTATTATTATTATATATTTGATTACATGTTTATTTGTATAATTTATATTATTATTTGTAGTATTATATATTTAATTGCATGTTTTATATTGTTAATTGCATGATAATATATTTTATTGCATGATTTATATTGTTAATTGCATGATTGTATATTTAATTGCATGTTTTATATTGTTACTTGCATGATTATATATTTATTTGCATGTTTTACATTGTTAATCGTATGATTATATATTTATTTGCATGTTTTACATTGTTAATTGCATGATTACGTGTTTAATTACATGTTTTACATTATTAATTGCATGATTATATATTTAATTGCATGTCTAATTACATGATTATTTTATTTATTTGTGTGATTGTATGATTATTAATATATTTATTTGCATGATTATTATATTGCATGATTTTATATTTATTGCATGATATGATATTATATTAATTTTGAATGACATCTAATTGCATATTTTTGTATTGTGCACATAATTGCATGACTATATTACTAACATATTTGTGTGATTATATTTGATTTGCATATTTACAAGACTGTTATTATTGCATGATAATTAATATATTTGTATGGTATTCTTACTGTAGACACCCAATTTGGTCCAAGCCCGGATCAATTGGGCTTGGTCCAAATGGGTAAGCCTAATTTGATTTTTATTTTGTATTTTTATTTTTATTTTATTTTTTTTCTTTCTTTTGTATTTTATGTATTTATTATTTATTTATTATTACTATGTATTAATATATGTATATCTGTATTTATTTATTTTTTTCTCTGTTAATATCTATATATGTATTTTATTTATCTAGTTATATATTTATTATTATAATTTATTTATTTATTTTATTTATCTTGTAATATTTTTTTATTTATCTTATTATTATTATTAATTATCTGTTATATTTTTTTTCTTTTCGTTTATCAAATTTTTTTTTTGTCTTTTTTTTGGGTTGAGATTGATCTTTGAAGAATCCTACTGTGAATGGAGATTCAATTAGAATCCAGATTGGATTCAAAGATTGAATCCCCATCCAAAATGGAATAGGGATTGATCAGAAACTCTTCTGATCAATCCCTATAAATAGGTACTGGAACAGAAGGAAGAACACACAGAAAACAGAAGGAAAAAGGATACTGGTTGAGAGAAAAAGAGATATAGAGAAGATTTAAAGGTTAGGAAGATTTTGGTGCATTTAGAAGAGCCCTAGAAATTAGCAAAAATTTTTTGAAGATTTTTGACAATTTTTTTTCTGGGAATTTCTGGAAAATTCCAGATTTCGGTTGAATTTTTCTATGAAAGTTACATTTTTCGATGACTATTCCGGCCAACCTTGAAGTTTTCGGTGAGCTGCCCAGTTTTCAGCGAAAGATCTCAGAAATCGATCAACTTTTCGACGAACTTCCGACGAAAAACCCAAATTTCGACGAAAAAATTCTAGAATCCGGTGAATATTCAACCGGAGTTCTTTGGTCGTTTTAGAGAGAAGCGAGAGAAAAAAGAAGGAAGAGAGAGAGATGAGAAAATGTTTCTGTCGAAAAACAAAGGAAATAGCCTTATATACCCTCCCAAAACGATGTCATTTTTGCCTTAAGTGACCTAGAGGATTTGCGCGTTTTGTCGAAATTCGACCCGACCCGAGCGTCGATCCGCTTTCGACCAGCGCGTGTCTCGCCCCCTTCGAGCCGATAGCCGAGCCGAGCCGACGTCTCGAACTGCTTCTCTGAGTCGTTTTTCTTCCTTGAGCCGAGCCGTACTCCGAGCCGCTCTAGGTTTTTTTCTTTTTTTTTATTCTTTCTTTTTTAAAATATTTATTTATTTATTTATTTATTTTATTAAATTAGGATTATTTAATTTTTTTATCTTTATTTAATTTTTTTTTGTTTTACTCTTTTTTTATTTATTTTCACTTTTATTTTGTTTTATTATTTTATTTAAATAAAATCCAAAAAAAATATAAAATTTCAAAAAAAGGTTTTTTGAGGAAAAGTTGAAAGTATCAATTTTCCTTGAAAATCAAAGTTTTGAAAAAATATTTTTGGGAAAAAGTTAAAAGTATCAATTTTCCTTAAAAATAAAATTTCAAAAAAAAGGTTTTTGAGAAAAAGTTGAAAGTATCAATTTTCCTTGAAAATCAAAGTTTCCAAAAAATATTTTTGGGAAAAAGTTGAAAGTATCAATTTTCCTTAAAAATAAATTTTCAAAAAAAAAAATTTTTGAGGAAAAGTTGAAAGTATCAATTTTCCTCAAAATTAAAATTTCAAAAAAATAAATTTTTGAGAAAAAGTTGAAAGTATCAATTTTTCCTGCACAAAAAGCAATCATTTTTTTCTTTTTTTGAATTTTCCTTAATATCAAATAATCCGACGATGGAGCCTCTGCAAGTGAAACAGTAGTTTTCTTGCATACTCCTGAGGTGAGCGAATTTTTTCAATTTTCTGCTAAAAGTATTAGAGTCAATTGAGAATAATTTTCAATAGTTAATTACTTGGTAAAACTTTAAAGCTTATTGGATAACATAAAATTATGCTGGTACCATTTTTTGATGGGCGTTGTGATGGTGTTATAACCTTTCTCACACTTAACCGAACTCCCAAACTCTGTTCTGGTTAGTAGACCCGAACCTATTCTTTTAAGGACCCTTAAACTTAGGTGTTCCTTGAAAGGATAGATTCCTTAGGTGGCCAATCGCACCTAGATAAAAAAGATTGGTGGCGACTCCTTAAAAGTCAATGTCTAGCGATAGATCTCCGGATTTATACGTTATGACACTTACATGAATATTTTAGCATGATCTAGACATGATATTATTACATTATATTTGATATAATTTATTATATATTTGCATGATAATATTTCATGGTTTGATTTTTTTAATATTTATTTCATGATTGCATGATTGCTTGATATTCTAGATAGAATTTTGTGTATCACCATGTTATGACTTTGATTTGCATGATAAAAACTATATTTAATTAAGGCTTAGGCAAGATAACACAAAATTAATGTAGTACCAATTTTGGGCATAAAAGGATATTAATACATTCCCTGCATGTAACCAACTCTCAAACCTTAGTTCTGATAATGTAGACCAGAATCTATTCTTTTTAAGGACCCTTTGTTTATACTTAGGATAACCTTAAAAAGAATAGATTCACATAGGTGGCCAATCACACCTAACTAAAAAGATTGGTGATGACTCTATGATTTTTGTGTCCAATAGGTAGGTTTTTCCAACCTAGACGTTATGATACATATATGCGAACTTCATTATGCATATTAAACTTGAATACATAAACTCATTATGCTTTGAATTGAAAATATTTCTTGTAATTATTTGCTTTTAAATTTTGCCCTATGTCTTAAATTGATCACCTTTTTGCTATGACAAAAAAAAGAAATATTTTGTGGACAAATTTGCTTACATATACATATATGTGCGTGTTCTTATTAGATATATATGCTTTAACATATATGTATCTTGGATTATGAGTGTTGAATTAGGATGAATAATGCATTAGTTAATGGAGAGTTTTATTAGGAAACATGAATGGTTTAAGGGGAAGTTTTTCAAAATAGTTTTAAAAAATCCTAAATATTTCAAAGAAAAATTTTCATCAAGCAAATTTATCTTTAAATTTTGTTATATCAAAAATGGAAAGATTGTTAGTCTTGAATTGATCCTTATTTTAAAATGATAAAACATTAAACTAAATAAATTTGATTAAAATTTTGAAAAAAAAAATTATTTAGTACATGCTTTTAAGTTTTGTTATTTTTTGTACTAAATAAATAATATGCTTTTCAAAGTGATATTTGATTTGAAAAATATCTTGGTAATTATTCTAAAATATTGGTCTTAATGTTTATATCAAAAATACAAAATTCCAATATTGACAATTCTTTGTAAAGTGTTTTTCAAAGTTAACACAAACTTTTCTTAATGTTTTTGTATTCATCAAATCAAAACTATCTTTAAAAATTATTTATTTGAGCTTAAATGAAAGTCTAATTGTTATTTTAAAGTGAACTTATTCGTCTTGGATTCAATACAATTTTGATAATATTGGTTATGAGAAAAGAATTTACTAAAAGAAAGATGTATTGTGATAACAAAGTTTTTCAACATTGAATTTGTTTTATTATTCTATATTAATTTATAAATTTTTAATATTTGAATTTTACATAGATGAAAAGCCTTTCGAGTCTACTTTCTAAGGATTAAACATAATCTAAATCTAAATTTTCTAAGAAAAGATTTTGAATTTTTACTTAAGATTATGCATTTGTCTAACAATTGCACAAAGGGGTAGTTTTGAAAATTCACTATAATTTTTATACATTGAATTAGATGAAGAATTTTAAATGGATAGAAATTCTCTTAAGTCTAGTTTCTAAATCTTCAAACAGATCTTGATTTGAAATTGTATAACTTAAGACATAGTCAAATTAGTGAGTAGAGTGTAAAATAAGAGACAACCAATGACACTCTTTATCCAGAATCTCCCTGTATGCAAAATCTACAAAAACCAATCAATTGGGTGCCAAAAGGGATCAATCTATTCTATTGTAATAGTCAATTTTTGATTGAAATTCAAGAACCAATTAATCCTTTCGACTAAAAAAGTCTCCAACAGCTAGTTTTTAAGAAATAAACGTTTATTTTCTTCTCTAAACAATTCTTAAAGACTCTAAAAATTGAATTTGAGAATTGTGGAGAAGTTTTTCATTCATTGCACTCATTCATTGCATATGTTTAGAAAGCAGGAAGAAAAACCTAGATGAGGAAATAATTTTAAAAAAAGACATTAGAAGACAATCAATAATGATTTAAATGAGATGCAAAACTTAATTTAAGGTAAGATTTTTTTAAGTTTCAATGCCTCTATTAGGGGCTTTTTCGAAGGTAAGAACAAGCTCATTTTATTTTTTAAAAGTTTCAAAGCCTCAGTTGCACAAGAACATTTTATTTTTAAAAGTTTCAAAGCCTCAGTTGTGGGAGAGTATTTTATTTGCAAAAGTTTCAAAGTCTCAGTTGTGGGTGAGCATTTTATTTTTCAAAAGTTCTAAAGCTTCAGTTATGGGAAAGTGTTTCATTTTAAAAAGTTTCAAAGCCTCAGTTATAGAGGAACATTTTATTTTTCAAATGTTTCAAAACGTCAGTTATGAGGGAACATTTTTCAAAAAAAAAGCTTTAAACCTTTAAGGAGGAGCTGTTGAGATTTTTTTTTATTTTCTTGACCCGAACAAAATAGATGTCTTTTGTCTTTGTACAATTCCTGTTTCATAGAAAATGCACAAAAAAGGATTATTATAGATATCTCATCTTGTCCAAAAATTTTTGAAATTCATTGGGCTTCAAATTTTAATTTTGATTGTGCAATTGAGCCTTAATCGAAAATGTGAATTTTGGCCCAAAGATTAAACTTTAAATTTTATTTGTATTTTAATTTTTTAGTTTAATTTTTTGTTTAGTTTTTATTTTTTTAGTCAAAAAAGTCAAAGTCAATCGGTAAAAAAAGCAAAAAAAGGATAAAAATAAAAAAAAAGGTGAGATTTTGCATGAAAAATCTTGGATTCAATTCAACTCTTAGATTTTATCTCAAATTTTAACTTTAATAATTGAATAATTTTGGAAAGACTTTAGGCTTAATCTATTGAAAAAAAGAAAATTACTAAGAGAATAAAATTAGGAGAGAAATCTTAGATTTGATTGAATTAATTTCTTCTAAATTGAAAGGGATTCAATCCCCATATAAGAACCTTGAATTTGTGATCAAAAGGGGGCTAACAACAATTGACTTCAAAATCAAACAGAGGTCATTGAAAAGAGAAAAAATTTGGACAAAATTTTGAATCAACAAAAAAGAAGCAATCAAACAAAAAAAAATTTTGCAAGAAGATTCAGTTTGAGTCTTTTGAAAGGAAGGCTAAAATTTATAGTAGAAAGTATTAGTTTTTTAAAGGTTAAAATTGTTAAAACCGGTGATCCGTTGGTAATGTTTACTTTTTTTTTGTGATTTTTGCATAATTTTTATAATATTTAATTGCTTAGTCTTATTTTTATATTTCTTGCATGGTATGTATTTTTACATGAATTTTCATGACTAATATTATATTTGCATAATGATTTATTTGCCTAATATATTTGTTTGCATGATTAATATATTTATTTGTGTGATTTATTAATATATTTGCATGATTATTAATATATTTAATTTGATTGCATGATTATTAATATATTTAATTACTTAATTATTAATATATTTATTTGCATGATTATATATTTAATTCTTGTTTATTTGCGTGATTATATATTTATTGCATATTTTGAATGGTTTTTATATTATTATTTACATGATTGCATGATTTATATATTATTGTTTGCATGATTATATATTTAATTGCACATTTATTTGCATGATTATTAATATTATTATTTGTATGATGATATATTTAATTGCACGTCTAATTGCATGATTATTAATTTATTTATTTGTGTGATTGCATGATTATATATTTAATTGTATATTTATTTGCATGATTTATATATTTAATTATATGCTTATTTGCATGATTTACATTATTAATTACATGATTATATATTTAATTGTATATTTATTTGCATGATTTATATATTTAATTATATGCTTATTTGCATGATTTACATTGTTAATTACATGATTATATATTTAATTGCATGATTACTAATTTATTTATTAATGTGATTGAAGTTATTAATATATTTATTTTCATAGTTATTTATTTATTTATTATTATTGAATGATTTTATATTTATTGCATGATGTGATATTATATGTTATTGCATGATTAATATTATATCTGAATGAAATTTAATTGCATGTTTCTATATTTATTGTGTGAATAATTGCATGATTACACATAATATATCTATGTGATTATATTTAATTTCATGATTGTATATTTGCATGAATGGTTATTAAGATATTTGCATGGCAATTTATATTATTGCACGATATTATATATTTACATGACTATTATTATTATTGCATGATAATTAATATATTTGCATTACATTCTTGAATTAATATTTTAGCATGATCTAGACATGATATTATTATATGATATTTGGTATGATTTATAATATTATATTTGCATGATAATTTTTGCGTAATATGATTTAATATTTATTACATGATTGCTTGATGTTCTTGATAGAATTTTTATATCACCATGTGTTGTAAATAAATAAAAAAATTAAAATTAATTAATTTACATGATAAAAATCATTTTTGATAAGGCTTAAATCATATAACATATAATTAACTCGATACCAATTTTGAATATAAAAGAATGCTAATATTTTTTTTACATGTAATTGACTCCTAAATTTAATTTTAATTCTGATAATGTAGGTCAAAACTTATTTTTTTTAAAGACCTTTAGCTTAAGCTTAAGATAATTTTAAAAAAGATAAAGTCACGTAAATGATTAATTACACCTATCTAAAAATGATTGATAATGATTTCATAGTTTTTGTACTCTCTCATCCTGAACGTTATTACAATCATAACACTCAGAGCACAAATAAACCAAATAGCCCTTTTCTCCACCGAAAATCACTCACGCCAACCCCTTATCACCATTTTTGGACCCCCCAACAGAAACCACCCAAAACCATTTACCCATCGAGGCCACACCCCTTTTAAACCCACCATCAATAGCCACTACCATTAGCTTCACACGCCCTGCAATTACCACTGCAAAGCTTGTAGTACACAACAACTCAGTTTTAATAATATAGATCAGAACTTTTTTTTTAGGACTCTTAGCTTAGGTTTAAGATAATTTTAAAAAAAATAGATTCGCATAGATGATCAATCACATCTAACTAAAAATAATTATTAATTACATGATTTATATTGTTAATTACATGATTATATATTTAATTGCATGATTGCTATTTCATTTATTAATGTGATTGTAAGATTATTAATATATTTATTTTCATAGTTATTTATTTATTTATTATTATTGAATGATTTTATATTTATTGCATGATGTGATATTATATGTTATTACATGATTAATATTATATTTAAATGAAATTTAATTACATGTTTCTATATTTATTGTGTGAATAATTGCATGATTACACATAATATGTCTATGTGATTATATTTAATTTCATGATTGTATATTTGCATGAATGGTTATTAAAATATTTGCATGATAATTTATATTATTGTATGATATTATATATTTATATAACTATTATTATTATTATATGATAATTAAAATATTTGTATGACATTTTTGAATGAATATTTTAGCATGATCTAAGCATGATATGATTATATGATATTTAGTATGATTTATAGTATTATACTTGCATGATAATTTTTGTATAATATGATTTAATATTTATTATATGATTACTTGATATTCTTGATAGAATTTTTATATCACAATGTGTTGTAAATAAATAAAAAAATTAAAATTAATTAATTTACATGATAAAAATTATTTTTGATAAGGCTTAAATCATATAACATATAATTAACTCGATACCAATTTTAAATATAAAAAAATACTAATATTTTTTTTACATGTAATCGATTCTTAAATTTAATTTTAATTTTGATAATGTAGGTCAAAACTTATTTTTTTAAAGACCTTTTAACTCAGGCTTAAGATAATTTTGATGATGATTTCATAGTTTTTGTACTCTCTCATCCTGAACGTTATTACACTCATAACACTCAGAGCACCAATAAACCAAATAGCCCTTTTCTCCACCGAAAATCACTCACGCCAACCCCTTATCACCATTTTTGGACCCCCCAACAGAAACCACCCAAAACCATTTACCCATCGAGGCCACCCCCCTTTTAAACCCACCATCAATAGCCACTACCATTAGCTTCACACGCCCTGCCATTACCACTGCAAAGCTTGTGGTACCCAACAACCCAGTTTTTAAAAAAATCCACCCACTTGGCCCCATTCTCCCTATTCACTTAAACAGACCGAAAACTCCTTTGCCAACCAAGAACAACCCTTTGCCACCCTTGTTCACTACCCTCAAACCCATTCCAAACCCAAACAACCACCATCACAACAGTGAACCACCACTGTTAACAACAAAAAAACTCGTCCCCAAAGGGTACCACAATCAACACAAATCAAGAAAACAGCAACCATGACAACACAAAAAGAAAATCCAAATGTGGAAGTGGGGTTTAGTTTTGGGTGTAAAATGGTTTTTATTTTTTTTTATGATATCTTTTGGGGCTTAGATAAAAGGACAGAGAGAAGAAGAGGAGAAGAAAAAGCAGAAGAAAAAAAAAAGAAAGGAAGCTCCGACAGATGACGGCGAGGAAAAATGGTGGCGCAGTGGCAAGACCACTAAGATCTGAAGGGGGCGGCTCGCATTTGTTTGGAAAAGATGAAAAAAAATTTTAAAAAGAAGGAAATGAAATGAATAAAAAATACTTAAGGTTTTATAAGGTAAAAAAAAGAGGATGTCGAGTCAAACCTGACTCGAGTGAAACCAGATCTGAAACCCGCTAAAGCTAACCCAACCGACCTGTGCACCTGGTGGCCCATGACTCAAGCCCAACTCAGCCTGTATTTGGGTCTGATCTACACCTATTGGAGTCCCCTTTTAATCAGGCCACAAACCACGCCCAAGGTTCAACCCACTTGCTGTGGGCTTTTCAATTGAATTAGGTTTGGACCCAACTTGTGATAAATTTATTTTAATTTAACGTAGTTACTTGTTACGTTTCATTCATTTTTTTAATATAGATATATATATATATATATATTTAACTATTTGAAAATGTTGAGAATAAAAAATAAATGTTATTGTTTATTTTAATATATAAAATGGTTAAGATTATAATTTTAATTTAATCTTGTGAAATTATATTTATAAATGTAACAAAATTTAAATTGAATGATAACCCCCGACAATGGAATTTTGGAAAGTTCGAGATCGATTCTTGAGAATTCTGTAGGTGAAAAAATACTTTTGAAAATTGTCAAAGTATTGAATATTTAAAAACTCTTTTCAATACAAAAATTTTCAACTTTCCCTTTAATTTGATATTTTTTAAAAAATAGAGAATAAAATATTTATAAAAATATGCATTTTTAAGAAATAAATTTATTTATGGATAATTATATTATGAACTAAATTTTAAGGTGAAGTAATAATAACAATTTAACAAAAATTTTAGGAATTTTTAATAATGGGATCTTAGAGAAGTCCGAGTAATAATTATTTAGAAATTTTTATATGAAATATTTTTTTTAAAATATTACCAAAGTATTAGAACATTTAAAATAATTTTTCATAAAAATTATTAATCATTTTTATTTAATAATAAATATGAAAATTTTTATAAAAAAGAAATACTACCCAAGTTAAATTATAAACATTATTTTATTATATACATTATAAATTTTGAGTTCAAAAAAAAAAATGAATAACTGACGATGGGATTTTTAAGAAGTCTAAGTAATAGTTCTTAAAAAATCCTTATGTGAGAAAATTTCACTTAATATTACAAAAATATTGAAGTATTTTTTCAAATTTTTCAATATACAATGTTTTTATTTATTTTTCTAGCAAACAACTAAAAAATAATAAACATTTTTTCTACAATAAGAGAAATTATGGAGATTATTTTTAAATATCAAAAGTAAGTCCATTTTCATCAATATTAAGGATAATACATAATTATTTTGTATCGTTTTTAAAATGAGCACTGTGAGATACTAATCATTTCTCACGCATAATTATACTTCTGAATCTTATTTTATTTTTTTAGACAAAAAATTATATTTTTAATAAAGTTTTAATCAATCTGAAGATTTTATTAAAAAAATAAATTTTAATAGGTAACCAATCACTCATAATCAAAAAATTTTTTAATGACTCATTGTGTTTTTAAATTTGTTTAACGGCTTTAAAATCGTTACGATAATCGTTCCAATAAAAAATAAAAATGAAATCTCATTTAAAATTAACATGAGTATCTTTTATTTAAAACATGTGGGTATTCTTTATCTTGCATTTAAACTATATAAGTACACTATAAAACAATTTTCAAGTTTTGGATTTCATTTATTTATTTATTATTATGTGTTTATGTAATATGTGGATATATTTAAATATTAAGCTCTTATTATTACATTCGTAATATATGTTTTCAATATTTTTCATCTTAAATTAATTGATTTTTGTATAATAGTCAATAAAACTAAATGCATACATAATATAATTTTATCATATACAGTAAATATTTAACCAACTTTCACTTTAAATTATTTTTTAATGTATAAATAAGACTTTTTTTAATAAGTTAAATAAGGTCATAGGTCCATAATAACATATAATACTCATAGCTATTTTCTATTTGCATTACAATAATATTTTTTTAATGTTTTCATGTGTCTTATGATATATATATATATATATATATATTTATACACACACACAATAATAGTAATCATCTATAAAATTCCTTAAGAAAATCATTTAGACTAAAATAGGTGAAAAATATTTTTTATAGTTATTTTCTATTTGCAGTACAATAATACTTTTTTAATGTTTTCATATGTCCTATGATATATATATATATATATATATAGAGAGAGAGAGAGAGAGAATAATAGTAATCATCTATAAAATTCCTTAAGAAAATAATTTAGACTAAAATAGGTGAAAAAGTATTTTTTTTTATATAGATGGTGAATTTAAACTTTGGTGTGAGATTAGATTGAAATTATGTAGATAAGAAAATAATAATATATGACAAAACGTTAATTAACCAAATAATTAATTTTTAATTAAAATATTGATAAATTTAAAAAAAAATTAAATTATTGATTTTTTATCATAAATATGCAAAAAAATTATTAAAACAAAAATGTTCTCTTTAAATTTAAAATCACATATATCTTTTCTATTTTTTTCAACTTTCAAATACTTTATTATTAATTTCTTTTTAAATTAAAAAACACATATCACTTTAAGTCTATTAATAATTAATAATATGTACTATGTCATATTTTTTAGTACTAAATTTTCTTTTAAGATTTATATTGTTTTCGTAATTTTATTGTTTATTTTATTTAAATGATTTCTTCTTTTGACATTATTTTTATTCAATTCTTTTTTGTTTGTCACATATTTCTTAATTGATATTTTTAAGTATTTTGGTCAAAATCATAATTTAGTAAAGGTATGTCAATACTTCTTTTATTATTTAATTGATCATTCAATATTTGTGTTCTCCTAAAAAACCAATATTATATTTATATTCTTTTTTTTTTTACTTTTTATCCATACCTAATATCTTTTATTTTTTATATTTATTTTCAACATTTTAATCATAAAAATAATAGTAAAGTTTAATTTTCTTATGACATGTTAATTGAATATATATTTATATTTTATGTGTCGTAAAATTTTAAACTTAGATATAATTGTAAGAAAAATACAAATTTTACATAGTAAACACATATTTAAATAAATAAAATAATCTGTGCATTGCATTGGTTAAAAATTAGTTTTTTAATATCAAAAGCTATTAAAATTTTAAAAGTTAAGTTCAAAAAATATCAAATAAAAAATTTTTTGGTGCATATATCAAATAAAATTTTAAGAATAAAAATCTATATTTAAATTCATACTTAAAAGATAATTTTAAAGATAAAATAAAATAAAATATCAATAATCAAAATGAATAATACTTCATACATATCGGTTTCAATTGTTATTATAGAAATCTATTTTATCTAAGATCATTTGAAAATGATTTGATGTAAATCGTAATCAATCCAATTTCTTTCATGAATTTTCAAGTTTAGTTCACGTTTTTTGAGTTTGTTATTTGATTCAGGTTTAGAGATTTCAATTTTATTTATATTTAATGAAAATTTTGATTTTTTGTCTAAATGAAGATGGGGATTAGTATTAAATTTTTTAGATAAAGATGGGTATGATTTTAAATTTTGCATCAGATACAAGGATAGAGACAAGTAATATAGTACTCACCCCTTATTTGTATCTTATATATATATAGTAAATAGATTCTTATCAAATAATATAAAATTTTTATTTTAGATTAACTAAAACTAATATTTTTATTCAAAAGTATATATTAATATATATTTATATAAAATCACATGATCGTACAAGATAAAAAAAATTAAAAAATATATTTTTATTTTTATTTAAAAAAAATCTAAGGATACTAAGATTACTGATGCGCATTAAATACCCATAGGAATGGGGATAGAGATAAATTTTGGAATATTCATTGTATGTGAATATATGATGGATATAATATAAAAATCTAAGGATAAGGATGAAAAATGTCTTACCCATCTTATATTTTATCTATTGATATCTCTATTCAAATATGAAGCTAAACTCAGTTCTCTTATTTATAATCAAAATATAGTTAATGGAGTTTAGAGTTTAATTTTCGAGTATAAAGTTCAATTTTCTTATTAGGCCTAGGAATCGGAATATTGGTAGGCTTGTACAAAACATTTAACAATTTTTTTTTTTATTTTCATTCATTTTATTTCACATATTTCCCTTATTCTAAATTTACAATAAAATAAAATTACAAAATTCACAAAATTACAAAATAAGGTCGTGTTTGGTTTGAGAAAATGTTTTTTATTTTTATTTTTATTTTCTAGTTTTTGTTTTCTAAAAATGTATTTGGTAGATGAAAAAAATCATTTTCTAAAATGCAAAAATAAGAAAATAAATAAAATATTCAATGATATTATTACTAATGGCATATAATTATAAATATAATACATATTTATTAATTAATGACATTAAAAAGTGTTCAAATATGGTAACTTACAAAACACAAGAAAAAAAAAGTAATGTACAACCTTTATTTTCTCAATTGAAAATATCTTTTTTTTTTGTTTTCATATTTCAATCCATTTTTATTTTTTCTTCTAAAAATTTGTGTTCATTTTTAATTACTAAACACGTTTTTGCTCATATTTTTCATTTTTCAAAAAAATGAAAACAAAAAATAACTTTATGAAACCAAACATTACTTAAATTATTCTGAAAAATAAAAAAATCAATAATAAAATCTTTGAAAAAAGGGAAAAACCATAAAATTTAAAAAAAAAAAATCTTTCACTTCATTTATATATTAACAATTAACCACTTAATTTTCTTCACACCACCAAAAAGAATTGTATATAATGGTTTAAAATTAGACATGGAATTAGATACAACAATCCTTTACTCATCTCTTTCTTTAATGATCCTTCTTTTCCTATGTTTCAATCACTCCCTCCAAGCTTATTTTCTCTTCGCATTCTTGGCCATGCACTTTCACCTCCAAAAATTCACTATCCATTGTCTCTACTAAGGGTGTAATGGAGCTGAGTCAAATAATATAGTGAAAAGCTTGAGCTCGAGCTTAACTCTTAACTCACGACTTGATATTTGACTCGAACACGATCGAGTTTCATTTTTCTAGTTTGAGCTTGATTTGTGATTAAAATCGAGCTACTCGTGCTCGCTCGATTAAGCTCGTTTATCCATAAAAAATAAATTTGATTCCATACTTGATTTTAAGCTTGATTATTAGTACTCGAGTTTGAGCTCAAATTAAGATTTTTCAATACAAATATTTTGTATCAATTAAATTTAATATATTTCAAAATAATATCATAAAAATAAATAAATAACCTAATACAACAATCAATCCAACTTGAATCAGTGAATGAAATATAAAATGATAAAGTTCAAAGTAGCCAAAAGCATAACCCATAAAGCAATCAACTTCCATTCAAATTACATCCAAATAAACCATTATCCAAAAACATAAAAGTGATAAAAGTAGCTATAACAAGGAGATTAGATATGATGAAAATAAAATTAAAAAAAAAAACAGCAATGTGATGAAATGAAACCCTAAGTCAAATTGAAAGAAACGAAAAAAACCCTAAGTCTAAAAAATGGGAAACTGGGGGAACTAATTATGTTAGTTTACAAGGATATGAATAAAAGAAAAAAGAAAGGAGAGATTATGTGTAGGTTTTGATGAGAGGGGCGAGGAGTAGAGTAGCGCTAATCCAATTCTCAAAAATCTTGTAGGAGATCTTTCGAGCAGATCCTTCCATAGATCACTCATTAGCTTCTGTTGCTAGTATTGGGATAAGATTAGGAGAGTGATGTAAGGGTGCTGCTAGGATAGGGAAAAGGATGAAGCAAATATGTTATAAATGTTGGGTTAAAAGATTAGGAATTTAGGGTTTTTAAATATGTATATATATATATATATATATATTTAAGGGTAAAAAAGAAAATTAATAATAAAATATTAAAAATATATATTAAAAATAAAAAACTCAATTAGACGCATGAGCCATTCGAATTCGGTATTAAAATATTTGAATTCGGCTTGTTTGATAACTTAAGCTGCTCAAATTTGAACTTGGCTTGACAACAATCGAATATAATTTAATTTTTTTCTAAATCGAGTCTAAATAGCTTACGAGCATATATGTCCCATTTACACCTCTAGCCTCTACCAAAGTTTTTCGTAGAATAAGTCCAATCTTTTCTTTCAAGCTTGCGGCTAGCCTCATTACTACATAGGTCAAATTATCATATGTTTCCAAGGTAAATTACTTTTAAGGTATCATATAATGAAACCCTTAGATTATGCAGCCCACTTTTGATTCCACATTTTTCATCTAGAAATTGCACTATTTGAGGCTACAATTACAATGTGCCAAGAGAAACAATGGTAAATGGTTAGTGCATGGGCGATTCAAAGGGATCCAAATTTATGGGATGATCCAACAAGTTTTACGCATGAGAGGAAAGGAGGGCTTTTGGTTGATGCCGTTTGTGTTGGAAAGGAGGGCTTGTCCTAGGGCTGGGTTGGCTCAAAGGGTGGTGGGCTTGACTAGTCTAGGATATACCATTGATCCATTGCTTTGGGTGCAAAAGGTTGGGGAGAAAAACTTGATATGAGTGAAGCAGATGGAGCTGCCAAGTGTAAAGGCCTAGGCCATTGGAGGCCATAGGTAAAGCTTGACCCATGGCGAATAAGATCCCTTTATCATTGTATTTTTATTTTATTGAATTTTGTTGATTATTAAATTAAAATATTTTATAGTATTCTGTTAATGTAAATGATATATTTACATCTATTTCATTACTTTTCTATTTATTAAACAAAATTAAAAGTACAATAATAAAATCCAACGAAATTGAACTATGATAACAAATTTAATATTAACCCATAGGATAAAGTTTGAATTTAGTCATTTTATTATTTCAATTATGTCGTTTTAGTAGTCAATTTTAATTAATTTAGTCCATATACTATTATTAAATGAAATTTAAAGACAATTGATAACATAATTAAAAATTTACCTTTAATTTTGATGACAAAAATTTAAATGATTACTTGATATGTTGAGATGGATTAATACGAGAAACATACCAGTTTAAAATCTCTTAAGATTTTACTTTAATTAAATTAAAATTAAAATTTTTAAATTTTTTTAATCAAGATTTTAACAAGTGGTGTGTTCTTTCTAGGAACAAAATTAAAAATATTTTTTTTATTTTTATTAAAAATAAAGTTTTGTTTACACTTATTAGGCCACATGGTTAAAAAAATTAAATTAGCACGTTAATCATTAGGTAAAAATATTACATAGTTGAGTTTTACTACAGAAGTTTAACATTATTATAATTATCCTTAAATCGATTATTTATAAAAATACAAGGATGGAATGCATTAAAATTAGAGTAGAGGAACCAAAATCACATAATTGAAATAGTAGAGAAACTAAATTCAAACTTTGACCTAACCATAGTATAATAACATATTTAACCAAAATCTCAAATTATAATGAGTTGAATAGTTCCATTTAGACCCATAAAATTTTATATTATTTACACATACTACAATTAATTTTATCTCCCTTCAAATTTGGATTATGTAACACAATCCTAATTCAATTTTTTTTTTTCAATAAAATTAAGATTAGTTTGGAAGAAGTCATATTACTTTGGGTAATCTAACTCCCTTTACAAAATTATCAACACATTTTGTATAGTTTTAATTTCTTCGCTTTTGAATCATCTATTTAGAATGAAATATTTATATATTTGATTTAAGGGAATGCAAAATTATCTAATGACATATTTTACTAAATTATTTTTTAAAATGAAAAGTGAAGTTACGTTCAAAGATGATTGATCGATTGTGTAAAAAAATGGCAATAATTGGTCAATTAATTAGCTTAACTTTAATAATTAAATACTTTAGAAAACCATGATATCTTAAAAACTAAAATAGTATTGATTTAGTTTGAATATTTAATCATTTGACATTAACTAAATAAACTTGGATAAAGACCTATTGAATTTGATCAAAGTACATTAAAAATCATTTTGAAGGTTTTAATTTAAAAAGAATAAGTGTGAAGAAGTAAAATGAAGTGAATGGAGGTCAAAGAATTCAAGAAAAACACAAATGAAGCAAAATAAGGAATGAGCATTCAATTAGAGATGATACTGATTCAGATTATATTGGTTTTAATTTGGTTTTTTGAATAATTTATAAGATTATAAATTTTTTAAATTTGATCCAAATTTTAATTATTTTTTTCTTGTAACAAATTAGATATGAACCGAATTTTAATGGTTTGATTTGATTCATCAATTTTTTAAATTTATTTTTTATATATTATTTTAATATAATTTTAATATATTTAAATAGATTTAAATGTAAAATGATTATTTTTGTTTTACAAAAATTTAAAATATATAAACTAATAAAAATATTGGGTTAAATATAAAAATGACTCATGTATTATACATTTTCTTATAGTGGTATTTAAAAATATAAAATTCTCATTTTGATACTCAAATTTCCATTTCATCAAATATCTTGATATTTTAAACTAACACCATTAATCAAGTTATTTACATGACATTAATACCTAAAAAAAAATGGCCCATGGCATAATTTTCTAGTCATGTCACATTATTTATTTTTCACATTATTTTTTTGAATTCTTTTTTATTTAAAAAATTTAGATTTTTTTTTTATTTTTGTTGACGTGGTAATAGTTGACATTGTAATAATTAAATATTTATGACACATGATATAATCTTATTGAGTATTCATGTCATGTCATTCATTTAATTGACAGTAAAAATGCAAGGTACCAAAGTCGTTGATGAAATGAAAATTAAAGCAGTAAAGTGAGAATTTTATTTCTTTAGATACTAAATTTATAGAAAATGAATAGTATATGAGTTATTTTACATATTAACCCAAAAAATTATAATTTAGTTTAGTTTATTTTTTTTAATTTTTTACTTTCTGATTCAAAATTTGATCAAAATATAATATATGCATTTAATATCTAAATTTAATCCAAATTAAATAAAAAATAAATTCAAATCAAATTAAATATTACGATTTTAAATTTATTTTTTATTTTTTGACTTTTTTCTCACGGCATTCAACTATCATATGCATGGCACTCGATTGCCCCGTTTAGAAATGGGTTCTTGGATCAAAAATTTTAAGGCACTAGAAATTTTGCCCGCACCGAAGTGTGGGACAAAAATTTTTATTTTAAAAAGAATTTCTTTTGTATATTTTAATTGATATAATTAATTAAATTTTTTTAGAGTTTACTTGGACAAATAAAATATAATATAAAAAATTAAATTAATACTTAAACATAAATATTAGACCCATTTTTATCTTAAAAAACTCACAATGTAATTCCAAAAGTTCATAATTCATACTCAATACCCATTGAAAGAAAATTTGTATACAAAATAATCTGCACATACAATGTGACAGAAGCCGAAAAATTACTCCAAACTTCTACAAATACTTTTGTATTCTTTACATCATAGCGAAAAACTCCAATGCCTTTACTCGTGGACCTCCAAAGGTGAATTTTTGGGACATGACCCTCCTCCGGCTCTTTAAGCCCAGTCTTTCAACACTCTACTGCAACTATCGCTACTATGAATTCAAATTATTACCGATAAACATATTAAGCAGTCGGAATAATAAACAATGGTTAAATTCAACCAAAGTATTTATAAAATGTTTCCTTACCGTATATAAACCACTGCAAAATAAATTTGCATTTTGCATATACATTCTCAACCTTTTCAAGTGCTATGTACTCACCCTGTGCCAACTTAAATGTCTTTTTCTGTAATGAATTAACAACCATGCTTGTCAAAAGGTTCAGCAGAAAGTTTTAACAATATGGATGAAAACCGTTAAGAGGAGTGAGGTCCAACCGCATTGGTTTTAGTTAATTTAAAGGCTTAATTTTTTTTTTTTTTTTTTTTTATCTTTGACTTAAAAGAGCTTTAATTATATAAAGCCTTAAATAATAAAAAGGGCTGTGTAATAAAAAAACAAAACGTAGTGGCACTGAAACCAAGAGAAAAAAGAAAAGTAAAAAAAAATAGAGAAAAAAGAAAGAAGAGAAAGTTGGTTGAACAAAAGTCAATTCATAATCTGATTAAACTAAAATTTTATCAGTAGATTTATAATTCAAAGTTTTATATTCTAAACGGTGAATATTGGATTTGAAGCTCTCTAGAAACAAATTTATGGTATATTTATTGAATTACCAATTTTATAAGATTTCTCTAATTATTTCTTTAATTGTTGATTAGCCCTAGTTTTAGCTATAGAAGAACTTTATATATCCATTATTTTATAATAGAGATTTTTTTAGTGGTTCGTGATTTTTTCCTTCTACACTAGAAGATTTTTCACATAAATTTTGATGTACTTTATTTTTTTTGTGTTGTTGATTATTGATTGTTGTCTATTATTATGAGTTTATTATGATATATTACTTCTGTGTTATTGTGTTTATTGCTTCAAGCCTAATAAGTGGTATTAGAGCAAGAGTTATTTTGAGATATCGATATAGAAGCAGCCCAAAACAAAAGTAAATTTTGTTTGAGATCATGGAGAGTGATACAAGTTTATTATGATATATTACTTCTGTGTTATTGTGTTTATTGCTTCAAGCCTAATAAGTGGTATTAGAGCAAGAGTTATTTTGAGATATCGATATAGAAGCAGCCCAAAACAAAAGTAAATTTTGTTTGAGATCATGGAGAGTGATACAAGTTTCATGATAAAACTGATAGCATCAAATTATTCAATTTGAAAACTTATGATGGACGACCATTTATACTATAAAGATTTGTATGAATCAATATTGGATGATTTGACTAAACTAGCAAATATAAAAAATGAAAACTAAAAAAAGTTAGGCAAAAAGATGTTGGCTACAATAAAAAAATGAGTTGATATCAGTATGTTTCATCATGTAGTGCAAGAGACAAATACCCACACTGTTTGAAAAAAATTGATAGCATTGTATGAGAAAAAAACAAATATGAATAAAGTTATACTTGTTAAAAAGCTTGCAGCTTTATAATACAAGGATAGACGATCGATTACAAAACATTTGAGTAATTTTTAAGATATATTTAATGAGATTATTACTATGGAGCTTAAGATAGATGATGAAATGAAGGCGTTGTTTCTTTTGAATTCATTACCAGATAGCTAGAATATTCTAGTTGTGACTGTTTTTAATTCAACTCTTGATTGTAAGGTAACATTAGAAATGGTAAAGGACAATATGCTTAATAGAAAAGCAAGGTGAAAGATTTAGACCATGGGAATTAAGCTCTAATCACAAAAAACATGGGTAGAAACATTGACAGAGGTCAGAACTCAAAAGATCATAGTAAGTCTAAACATAGATCCAAGTCTAGAGATAAAGTAAAGTATTTCTATTGTGGTAAAGCAGGCCATATAAAGCGATACTACAAAATCTTGAAGTAATAGTGGAAAGATGAGAAAAGAAAGAGTTTAAATGATAATAATGTTATAGCAGTGAATTCAGATAGTGATTCAGTTATTTTAATTTGTACAAATGGTGATTATAATTATATTGGTGATCCCGGCGTTAAGTGGATAGTTGACATAGGAGCGACTTATCATTATACTTTTAAGAGGGAGTTGTTTACAATTTACAAAGCAGGAGACTTTAGTTGCACTAAGATGAAAAACAAAAGTGTCATAGATTATTAGGATTTGTGATATTATTATACAAACTAGTACATGTTACATGTTGACTTTAAGGGATGTCAAACATATTTTGGATATAAAAATGAACTTGCTTGTTATTAATATCCTTGATAAGAAAGAATATGAGAGTTGATAAAAGAATGGGCATTAAAAGCTTCTTAAAAGATCTATGGTAATTGTAAAGAAAAAACTATACTGCACCATATATAAGATATAGATGTTATTAAACGGCAACCAAATAAATACCGTTGAAGATGATGCTTTAATAAACTTGTGGCACAAAAGGCTAGCACATATGAGTGAAAAGAGGTTACAGGTTTTGGTAAGGTAGTCTCTCATTCCCTTGACTAAAGGTATGTCTTTCGATTCATGTGATTATTGTTTGTGTGGCAAGCATCGTAGAGTTTTTTTTTTAAGTTCTTAGAGAAAAAAATAAATTGAAATTGATTTATTCTGATGTATGTAATCTTATTGAGGTTGAATCATTGGGTGGTAATAGGTATTTTTTACTTTTATTGATAATACTTCACATAAAAACTTGGGTGTATATGTTGAAAACAAAATTCAAGTATTATAATATTTTCAAAAATTTCATACCATTGTATAAAAGATGACAGGGTTACCCTTGAAGTATATTCAGATTGATTGGGAATACACATCTAAAGACTTTAAGAGTGCTATTCAAAACATGAGATAAGGCATGAGATAATAAAACCTGAACCATCGCAACATAATAGGGTAGTTGAAATGATGAACCGTACCATTATGAAAAAAGTTATATGTATGTTGAGGATGGTAAAATTATCAAAGCCATTATAGGATGAAGTAGTCAACACAACTTGTTATTTATTTAATAGATTACCATCAGTTCTTTTGGGCTTTGACATTCTAAAAAAAGTGTGGACAGGGAAAGATATGTCATACTCTCACTTAAAAATTTTCGGGTGTAAAACATTCGTGCATGTGTTAAAAAAGCTGAGGTTAAAACTTAACAGTAAAGTCACACAGTGTGTATTTATAAGATATAGTGATGAAAAATTTATCTATAAGGTGTGAAATCTAGTAAAAAGAAAGATAATTAGAAGTAGAAATGTAGTCTTCCATGAAAAAAAAATCATAATAGACCTCAAGAAAAATGATAAAACTACATGGATTACTATTGAGTGTGATGTTTCAACACTGACAGGGATTTTATAAGAAAAAATCACAAATGATGAAAATGAGCAAGAAACAAAAGTTAAGGATATGAATGAGTTAGCCACAATTAGTGATAAGCTAGATGCAATAAGTTTTGAATAGGAGAAACAATCCTCTCTACCTAAAAGTGTTGAATAGGGTGAACAGTCCTCTTCAACAGAGAATGTTAAGCAAAATGAGCTATTTTTAACATCAGATGATATAGAGTCTCAGCCTATAAGATCTACTAGAGAGCACGGGCCATCTACCAGGTATCCAAGTTTAGATTTTATTTTAGTTACTAATGAAAAATAGTTAAAAAACTTTCAAGATGTACAAATTACTCCAGACAAAGAGTACTGGTTAAAAACAATAAAAAAATAAAATTATTGTGAAAAAATAGTACATATGATCTTGTTAAACTTTCAAAATGGAGAAGACTATTGAAGAATAAATGAATGTTCAAGTTGAAAAAGAATGGTGATAAACTAACAAGGTACAAAGCTCAATTTGTGATAAAAGATTTTTTTCAGAGACCAATCATCGATTTGGATGAGATATTTTTTCTAGTTGTAAAGATAAGTTTCATTTGAGAGGAACTGAGATTAGCAACTAATTTGAATCTTAAACTTGAACAACTTGATGTCAAAATTGCATTCTTGCATGGTGACTTATAAGAGAACATTTATATAAATTAGCTTGAGGTTTTTGAAGTGAAAGGGAAAAAACACTTAGTTTACAAATTAAAAAAAAAAAAAAACTTGTATGGCTCGAAACAAGCTCTGTGATAGTAGTACAAAAAGTTTGATTCTTTTATGGTAAGCCACAACTATAGAAAAAAGGCAACGGATCCTTGTGTGTATGTCAAAAAAATTTTTATTGTAACTTCATTATTGTCTTATTATATGTTGATGATATGTTGATTGTGGGATAAGATACTAGTATGGTTCGTAGGTTAAAAGAAAAATTATCTAAGTCTTTTGACATGAATGATTTAGGTCTAGCAAAGTAGATTCTCGGTGTAGACAATATCTGAGATTAAAAAGCTGAAAAGCTGTAGTTGTCATAAGAAAAGTATGTTGAACATGTGCTTAATAGATTCAATATGCAACATGCTAAATCAATTAGTAGTCCACTTGCCAACCATTTTCATCTACGTAAGAAATCTTGTCCAATGACTAAGAAAGAGCAACTAGCTATGTCTAGTATTTCTTATTCTTCTACAATCAGTTCTTTAATATATTTTATGGTTTGTACATGGCCTAAGCTTGCTCATGCAGCTGGTATAATGAGCAAATTTCTTTTTAATCCAGAAAAGGTTCATTGGGAAGTAGTAAAATAGATTTTCAAATATTTGAAGGGCATTTTAAAAATGTACTTGAGTTATGGAGTTTCACAATCAATTCTAAAAAGGTTTAGTGATGCTGATATAGTAGATGATCTTGATGGTAAGAAATTTATTTCAGGGTATTTATTCATTTTTGTAAGAGGAGCTATTTTTTGACAATCTAAGTTATAGAAGTGTGTTACTTTGTTAACTATAAAAGCTGAGTATATTGCAGCAACCGAAGTAGGTAAAAAAATACTTTGGATGAAATATTTTTTTCTTGAATTAGAGTTAAATAAAAAAAAGTATGTGACGTTTTGTGATAGTCAGAGTGCTTTTAGATTTGAGTAAGAATGCCATGTACCATGTTAGAATGAAACACATTAATGTTATATATCACTGATTACATTTGGTGATTGAAGAACAATAAATGCTATTACAAAAAATTCATACTGATGAAAATGTAATAGATATGTTGATTAAGACACTTCTCAAGGAAAAACTTGAGCTTTGTAGTAACTTGGTCGAAATGGGTTCCTTGGTTAAGGTAAATTCTAAATAAAACTGTTATGGTGATGAATCTTTTCCTAATAGGGCTAGAGGGGGAGATTGTTAGGAAAAATGAGGTCCATCCCTATTGGTTTTGGCCAATTAAATGGCCTAAAGCCTTTTTCTTTTTTTTTTGTCTTTGACCTAAAAGAGCCCTACTTATATAAAGCCTTAAACAATAAAAGATGGGCTTGTGTAATAGAGAAATAAAAGGTGGTGGCATTGAAACCAAGAGAAATAAGAAAAGCTAGGGAAATAGAAAAAAAATGGAGAAGGGAGAGTTGGTTTAACGGAAGTCGATTCGTAGTTCGATTAAGCTAAAATTTTATTAGTAGGTTTATGATTCAAACTTTTATATTCTGAACAATGAAGATTAAATTTGAAACTCTCTAAGAACAAATTCAGAGTATATTTGTTGAATTATCTATTTGGTGAGATTTCTTCAATTATCTCTTTAATTATTGATTAGCTCTAGTTTTAGCTAGAGAAGAATATTGTATATTAATTATTTGATAATAAAAATTTTTTTAGTTATCCGTGATTTTTTTCTTTTACATTGAAAAATTTTTCACGTAAATTTTAATATGCTTTATTTTTCCTGCATTGTTAGTTGGGTTTATTATGATATATTACTCTTACGTTGTTGTATTTATTGCTTTAGGTTCAACAAAAATAATCTATGCAAATGATTCATTACCAAAGATAAAAAATCTTAAGAAAATAAGAACATCATTCTCAAATGTTTGAAAAGGTTCTGAATGCAGCTAACACACCCAAAACACGCACACACATTAAAACCCATTTAAAAGGAAAAAACCCATTAAATTAAACTACTTCCTAAACTGAATTAGTTCAATTAAGAGCATAATCAAAATAAAAATAACTACAATTACAATTACTATTTCACTTCAATCAATAGTAAAACTTCTTGTCACAGAAGTTAAAACCATAAATACCCATCGTTGTCCCAAAAAGCTTCTGGATCTAATAAAGGGTGTTGTTTTGCTAACTACCGTTAACAGTTAAACTTATGTGACAACAATGAAGAAGCATTGAAGCAAACTCAAAACAACAACCAAACTCAATAATTCAAACCCAAAGAAAAGTAAAGAGGGAAGAGAGAGAGTGAGAGATTAAAGTTCGAACCTGTACAGGCAGCATAAAGGAGAGGTGAATCAAGACTTGTTCTTGCTTCCTTCTTCTGTTTCCCTTTCTTTTTCCCATTGCATGAGTCAGAGACTGGCATTGTTACTGGAGCTGGAGATAGGGTTTGAAGTTGAGAAAGTGATGCGTTAAAGAGAGAAATTGAAAGCAAAAGGAAGGTGAAGGTGAAGATGATGATGGGATGGAGTTTGTCAACTGCCTTAGCCATGGTTGATGGGTTATGTAAGAGAAATTTGTTGAAATGGGGTTCGAGAGTTGGTATTTTTAAGGAGATGAGTTTAAATAAATGGCAATGGTGAAATTGTTAGAATAAAAGCAAATGAAGTTTATGGAAAAACTTTTTTTAAGTCAAAATTTATCTTTTAATTTTTTCTTTTCACGTTGCTAGGCTGTCTTTTTAATACAAATAGGGAACATCTCTTGTATTAGGTCATAGATTTGACTGCATCATCAAGCCATTCTGCCATGAAGAATTTTTAAGCAGAATAAAAAAACCTATAAGGCATTCGTCTATCCACCTCCTGACATTCAACTGCCCATGAAAATTTTCAAACAGAATTAAAATGTCTGCCGGGCATGTGAACAAAATTCATGCAAAGGTATAGGCTCTCGTAACATGCTTTCCATTGTTTAATTTGGTTCAAAGTCTGAACCATCTACGTCTCTTTATCCTATTCTGAGACACAAACCATCAACAGCAAACATGCAGATGTGCAGCATTCGGTTTGGTTAAGAACAGTGCACACAACTTCATTAAAAACCCAATATAACGAAAACGGCACAAAATAAGTTCTAAACCCATAAATTCCCCACGAAAACAATCCAAATAAAGCTAAGAACACATAGAATCGATATATAGAGACAATGGCAGAACAAAATCATTGTTTGGGGAACAAGCTTCTGTCAAATCCTTTACTCAACCCCTACGCTCTAGATTTGTTTCTAAACGCAAACCCCACCCCCTTTTTTTTTCCCCTAAGATTCTCTTTACTTATTAGGCATCATCTAGTTCAATTATATTTTAGTATTTTTTTTGCCAGATTATATTTTGGTTTTTTTTTTTTTGGCCAGATTATATTTTAGTACTTCAGTAAACCAATTTTTTATTAATCCATCAAAAATCTTGATTATAGAAACAAATTGTGTTGAAAAATAAGGCCAAAGACACGATTTATTGACAGGTTTGCTTATGGAAACAGATAAGATTTTATTCTCATAATGTTATTACCAAAATGAAATCAGATTAATAAAAAAAATTACTCTCTTTACAAATAAAACTAATTCCAAATACAAATTCAGATTATAATCGTTATAAATAGAGTTAAATAAAAAAAATTAAAGATAAAAAATAAAAGATAAATCGATTGGTGTCTAATGGGTACCTTTACACTTGTCACGTATACAAGCGCTTAGAACCTCCTCATCTATAGCAACATTCTCAATTTTATTTTACTCAACGGAAACCCATTTCCCAGCAGAAGGCAGAAAACAAATAAAAAAAAAATGGCGACAGCCACAGCTCTGTCTTCCTCATTCAAGCTCCACTTAGCCTTGGGCCTTCGATTCCCTCAAAGCTGCCGTAATGGAGCCAGAATATCAAGTTTTAGAAGCTTCACAGTTACAATGGCGGCCATGTCCACAACTCCTCTTGAAGTCTGCGTCAAAGCTTCTGTTACCACTCCCAACAAAGTCGGAGACTGTAAAATATCTTTCTCTGTTTTGGGTTTTCTTTCTTTTTTCTTTCCATGACTCGAACTTAGGATTTCTACTTAAACCTTACTGTTCTGTCTGTTTGCTTACTGAGAAAATGTGAAGAAAATAAAGAAGTTACAATTTGTTTTTAATTAAGTTCAATTCTTTTTTTATTGTTGTTGTAATCTTGCATTTGTTTCAAATAAAGAAGAACTATTAATAGATTTAGGTATTTTTTCCTCTTTTTTTTTTTTGAGAAAATTTGGAAGGGGAAGAATGTGAACATTTTCAAATGAAAGAAATAAACTTTGTGTGTATTTAGTTTTAGCTTTATTGAATCTGCAGAATCCACAAATCAAATATAAGTGAATATTTATTACCTATTTGTAATGTCAGAAGTAGGAAAAGTTGATTCTTTACAAGTGAGTAGTATGGTATGTTTGGGTGTTGTGGTGGAATATGTATTACCTGTTTGTGAATTGTGTGGTTCAGGTCCCTTTTGCCAAAGGGTATTGCTAACTATGGAAGAAAAGCATCTTTCTTATGAGATGAAGTTGGTAGATTTGGCAAACAAGCCAGAATGGTAATTGTTTTGAAAGTCACCCCTTTGGATTATTATTTATGTAGTATTCATTTGCCCAACGAATCCATCAGATTAGCTCAGTAGACTTTAATGTGCTACCTTTTGACTTGTTGGTTTTATAATGAAATCTATTTTAACAATGCATTGGTCTAATTCAGGTTCTTACAAATCAGTCCAGAAGGGAAGGTTCCGGTTGCAAAACTTGATGAGAAGTGGGTTCCTGACTCTGATGTCATCACGCAGTCACTGGAAGAAAAGTACCCTGATCCACCATTGGTAACCCCTCCGGAGAAAGCATCAGTGTATGTCTTTGTGCTCACTGCCGTATGCCTTAATCTAGACATAAAAGTTGACTGAATACTAGTTAGTGGTAGACTGCAGAATATCTTGAATAAACCCCTATTTATTTTTTAAGCTAGGGGGAGGCTAAAGGGGATTCAGTTACCTTTTCGTGTTGGTTGTGTAGTAAGTTATTGGCCTGGCTTATTTTGATATTTTCTTGACCTTCCAACATTTAGTATTTTAATTTTGTGCTTTGAGTGATTGGAGTGCACATTCTCAAGACCTTAAAAAGACACTGTTAACATGTCTCACCACGTATAAACACTAGGCATTTTATTTTGAGAGAACCTTTTAGCTAGACAGTTAACAAATAATATGAAACACTTTCCTCATGGTCACAGTCATTTTATTAGCCATTAGTGCATAAATTTCTATCCATTGACATATGTAAGAAATAATAGGAGATGCTATTATGTTTTGTTTGAATAGTTGAAACATCATTTTATCCTCAAGAAGGACCACAAATTGCAGATTTTATTGATAAAAAATTTATGATTTGATATTTGGCATGACTATTTCATAATTGCTTAAACATTATATCAGTTTTTGAGCATCATCAATAAGAACATTCTGAAAGTTTTTGAATTATCAATTGAGAATTTATGCCTAGCTTTTGGTTTTCTCCTGCAGTGGTTCAAAGATCTTCTCTACATTTATCGGTTTTCTTAAAAGCAAAGATCCCAGTGATGGAACAGATCAGGCATTGCTCAATGAGTTAAGCTTATTCAATGATTATATCAAAGAAAATGTGAGGCTTCTATCTTGATTTGCTTACGATGGTTCACAATTGCTCGTGGTTAGGCTGAACAGTTTATACATCTTAATGTAAATAACTGATTTATCTGGTTCGATTGACAATAGCTGTTCTTTTATGATGATGGGATAAATTGTTGATGACAAAGAAATAACTTATTTTGTTAATTTGATCATGGCAACCGGTCATCTGCTGCATAATTGATTTATTCTTTTCCTTAAAGGGCCCTTTTATCAATGGGGAGAAGATTTCTGCAGCAGACTTGTCTCTGGGACCAAAGCTATACCATCTTGAGATTGCTTTGGGGCATTATAAGAAATGGTCTGTTCCAGCTTCACTTCCCTATGCGAAATCTTACATGAAGGTATGCTGTTTATGCTCCAAATATCTATCTGTCATCTTGCTTCTGTAAGCAACACTTAGAGCACATGAAAAAGCAGATATGAGAACAACTGATGACAACTATCTCTCGCTCCCTCTTACATCTTAATGTGCGCTTATTTGCACAAATCTTGATTTTTGGTTCTTGAGTTCAAAATACACTAGAACCTAGGCTCGAGATCATAGAATTAAATGTATAACTGAATGTGTAACTTTTATTTATCGTTTTGTTTTCCTTAAATCTCAATTGCTCTTGCTTGTTATATATATATATGGTGATTTTCTCCTGATCTTAATTTCTCATGGACAGACAATTTTCTCAATGGAGTCATTTGTTAACACACGTGCAAGTCCTGATGATGTAGTTGCTGGTTGGCGTCCAAAAGTAATGGGTTAATTCTTTCTATTGTACTGGTATATTCATTTTCATTGGAGTTTTAAAGGTATCTACCCTTATCCCCAAAATTTGATGTAAAGAGGTATAATATTACAAGATATGCTACCCTTGTTTACATGCAAATGAGATCAAAGACCTAATTTTGTTATCCTTGTTATCAGATGAGAGTACATGATTGTTTACAAGATATAGTTCTTAAAGTTAATAACTTATTCCATGTAAAGCAATTTGCTGTTTGTTGCATGCTTTGACCTTTCCAAGAAATGAATTCCCTCTCATGCTATGAGTAATAATCATATTTTTATGCACTGCCGGCATAAAGACCAGGGAGATTACACTTCTAGTCCTTTCAAGTATGAGGATCTTTTATCGGCACTCTTAGCTTGTATTAGGCAATTATTTTTGCATGAAAGTTTTAGATTGAAACTAAGGCTTATATCAAAATAATGCTATCAGTTGGTGATATGTAGAGCATCGAAAAGCTCATAATAAGTTTTAGCTGGCAGGGCATCATGAATTTGGCAAACTCTACATCTTTCTGAAATCTCACCTTTCATACCTGCTAAGACCTGTCAACCCTGGGCTCGAGGCTAATGGCGAGGAGACTTGCTTTTGCAAAATTGATTGAAAAGAGCTAGGGTGTGCAATTGTTGGTGGTTGGAGTGACAACTTGAGTGAGAGTTAATTGTGCCATGCATGTTTTATCATTTCTCTAATGTCATTTGCAAATCACTTGGATTATATCAGTTCTATTCATTACCAGAGTATAAGAAAGGTTTGAGAACTGATCCTTTTTAAACTTTAGGTTTTGTGTTCAAGCTGGTAAATTTATGGTTTGACGTGTAACAACCACCAAATATAAAGGAACCATTAAAGCTTTAGCGTAAGTTCCTTTGATATCACCAAAACAAATATCCCAATGGAATCTGAAAGTTACCCAAATTCAGGTTTAGTTACCTTAGAGGGCTAGGAGTCTGGGAGCTACTGTAATGCAATGGAGGCAGTTTTTCCTTTTATTTTCCAACAAATCAAATAAATATGGCCAATTTTCTTGATTAGCGATATAGTATGCTAAATGATATAATGGCGCAGCAGCTTGAAACATCAACTTAGAGGCAAAATTTTTTGTCTTATCGATGCCCATCAGCTTCGGATAGGTTGCCTTATTGCTAACCAAGTACTTCCCTGCAGTCTTCCCTAGCCCCTCAGAGTACTTGGGCACAACCAAAATATCATCCACCACTTGAAACAACAGCCCTATGCTCCTTGCATATTTCCTAACCCTTTCAATATCAATGTCATTTCCTCCTATTATGGCACCACAAACAACACATGCCTCTAAAAGCTTTTGCAGCTTTATGCACATGAATGTAACCTAAATCATTCAAGGTCACTTCTTTTCCCTCACTCCCAAGATCACTTGACCTGCCACAAGTCCTTGGACCCTATTGCTAAGCTTAGCTCAGCAAAAGCTTGAACCACAAGGTCAGGCACAACATTTCTTGTCTTGGAAGCAATATGCTCACCAAAAACTTTATGTTTTGTACTTGTCCATACAAGGAAGATCATGGATCAACGATGCAGTCTGTATCATCTATGGCGCAAGCCATTGGCATTGCCAAGTGCTCAGCTCCAATTAGTTCACATGAAACAATACAAAGAATAATACCGTTGTGATGAAGATCAGGGCGGTGTTCTTGAGAGTAGTTGATTTGATATTGGTTGAAGAGAAGGCCATCGAATTGCACTTTTTTTGTTTTTTGTTATCCTTATGTATATACACTAAGCTAATTTTGTTTGTGTGTTTTTTTTTTAATTTATTTGGTGATCGAATTAATAATTTTAAATATGATATGGTAATATTATGCAAAAATAATATTAAAAAATATAAAAATAATATAATTTAAAATTTTTAAAAAATTGTATATGAATTTAAAAAAACAAAAAATATCTTTTATATTTGTGTCTAGATAAATTTAACATAATATTTATTTTGTATTTTATACATATTTCAATTGAAGAAAATAATTTTAGAAAGAAGAGTATTGGAGAGATGAAAAACGATTTGAGTTATTTACGGAAACACCGTAACGATATGTTTGGGATGGAAGAATAAAAAAAAGAAACAAAAAAAAAAAAAAAAACGAAAGAAAGAAAGATGACCCTACTCAAATCTGAATAGTTGGGTTTCCACTTACCAACTTACCATATTTGGGTCTACCCAAAAATTATGAATTATAATTTCATTTATTATGTTAGGTTTATATTTTCTTTATTTTTATTTTTTGGATTGCAGTATAGAAATAAGATATTTCCTTTATTTGTATATTTGTTGATTTTAAATAGAAAGAGATTCATATATAATTAAAACAAAAAAAATTGTTCAGTCTATTAAATGAAAGAATCAATTATAATATTCAAAACTTTTAATGTAATGATTAAAAATATTTAAAAAGATATCTAAGATCTGATTTTAAATTAAATTTTTTTATTTGTATTAAAATTTTATTCTTTTAATATAATAAAAAAATCAATTATAATGATAAAAATATAATATAATAATTGTTAAAAAATTTCTTAATAATGAATTTTTAAAAAATTGAGAGAATATACTTTTTTTAATATGTTTTTATTTTTAAATTAGAAAAATTGAAGGCCAGATTTTTAAATAATAATATTATTGCACATGATAAAATTTAACAAAACATTAAAATAAATAATATTATTACACAGTCTTCGTATAGTTGCCTATTTTTCTTTTTTCTTTTTTTTCGAAAAATTGCTTTGCTATATCCATCTGTCCAATCTCCGTTATCCCTAATCTTCTACTTTTCCTCCTTTTTATCAGTAGGAGCGAAAATTAGAACCCCGCCACAATTTACAAAAATAATTAAAAAATAAAAAGCTCTTAAAAAGAAATTTCAATCTTCTCTGAGGAATGAGTCTCCATCAAATGGCTGTCTCTCCTCCTTTTCTTTTATCTTCTCGTTCTGCTTACAGTCTCAACCCTCTTCTCTTCTCCAAACGCTGTCGTTTTTTTCTTCCCCGCTCTCAATCTCGTTTCACTTTCATAAAGCGTCGGAGCTTTGCTGGTAAAAGAAATTGCATATTTGCTTTCTCTCTATTTTTTTTTTGTTTGTTTGGTTGCTGAGAAAGTGGAGGAAAATTAAATTAAATTGCGCATGTGCTCGAGTTAATTTCTTTTGTTTTCTTCGAAAATTCAGCGTTAGAAAATGAGCTTAAAAAGTCAAACATTTTCTGTGAAAATTTGGATGAATTTAGGGGCAGAAAGCCTAAAATATGAGAAAAACTAGGTAAAATTTTTTAATAACAGGATGCATTTTTTTTTTTTTACTTTTATATGGAAAAAATTATGTTTGAATGTGTGTTTCATATTAGTTAATTGTTTATTTTCATTAAAGGTAATTTAATTTTGCATTTTACGCTTTTCAGTAAGGAAAAATCAGTAATGAAAGTATTAGTTAAACGCATTAATGAATGAAATTAGGGGATAAATATTTCTAAGATCTTTAGTGTATTCATTTTAGAGGTTAATTATTTGAGTTGCATATGAATTCAGTTTCTTGTTGTATTTTCAGTTGCTGCATCTGAGAATGGCGTTTTCACTTCTCCAGAGTTGGCAAAGTCATTTGATTTTACTTCAGAGGAACGGATATACAATTGGTATTTTATTCTTGAATCTGATAATTTGTTCTTTATTTTATCTCTTTTTTATTAAAGATTCCTCTTTCAAATTGAATTTTGAGGTTTTATGTTGTTTGGTCCTTACTTTTGACCAAATAAAAGTTTTCATTATAATGAAGTCAAATTGTATGTGATTGAATGTAATAATGTAAGGGAAGAGGCTATTTTAATTAACTTATCTTTAAGTCCTAAGTTCTTGCTTTTGGTTGTTATCTTTATGATAATAAGGAAAACCCTTATTCTCTTGTCATTTCAAGTTTTTTTTTTTGTGTAAAACGCTAGCATGACTAAAGACATCAAATCACTTTTCGCATTAGAATTTTACCAAATATTGATCTTCAAGATTTCATTTATACAAGTCCTATAATTTATGTATGTTTCTAAAGATTGTATTCGTTTAATTTATTCGAGGAAAATTAGGAGTAGTTTGAATTGAGGAAAAGATGAGAGAGGATCGTTTGAGATGGTTTGGACATGTGAAATGTAGGCCTATCTGTGTACCAGGTTGGAGCAATGAGTTTTTGGATTTGGGAGAGATCAAAACTTATAGAGATAGACCATGAAAGATGTAGATGCAAGTAATAAGAAATGATATGAGGGTTAAGGAAGTAGATGAAAAGGTTGTTTTAGATAGAAATGAGTGGCGCAAAAAGATTCAAAACTATGACCTAACATGATTCTCTTTTTGGCCTTTCATACAGCCAACCTTAAAGTTATGGGATTCAAGGCTTAGTTTGTTATTGTTGTTCTAGTCTAGGAAGGGGTGTGTGTCTCTAAATGCTGTTTTGCGCTATCGTTCTACAGTTTTGAACTAACTGTTGAAAAAGTTGTTTGTGAAACTGCTGCATTTGTGGATTCACCTTGTTTAGATATGGTTATATGTTCATTACTTGTAGCAGACTTTCTTAACATATATTTCTATTGAGATGATGTATTTATGTAATTCTTGGATGTCAGGTGGCAGTCTCAAGGCTATTTCAGACCCAAGTTTGACAGGGGAAGTGATCCTTTTGTCATATCAATGCCACCTCCTAACGTTACTGGCTCTCTGCACATGGGACATGCAATGTTTGTGACTCTTGAGGTTGTGAGAATGATTTTAGAATTCTTCAAAAAGACAGTTCTTTTTACTTGTTTCATTGGTAATGTTGTACATGTAAGGATGCATTTGTCAGGCATTACTGATGCTACATTTATTGTAGTTTTCCGAATGTATTTATGAAAAAGTGCACATAATTACATTTTGGGCAGCCGTTGCATCTCACCATAGATGAATGTTTCATATAACATATTCAGTAACTTTGATTTTATTTATGTATGCACTTGAGTCTATGGTGGTAAAAGTAATTTCTTAACCTCAGGAAAAGGTTTTCTTAGTGAAAAAGATCACACATCCTTAATTGCATGTGGTTAGTGACTTTGGTATGCAACAAGATGAAGCTGTGGAGGAGGGAGAGATATCAAGATATAAGGATCCTTCTAATTCTGACAGATTCCAACCTTTATTTTTTAGACATTGCAATTTTTAAAATTTTATTGGCACTAAAATCTATTGGTCTTGTCATGCTTATTTATTTATTTATTTTTGTATTTGTCTCCTTTGGTGGTCTTTTTTAGGATATCATGGTTAGGTACCATCGCATGAGGGGAAGACCAACACTTTGGCTTCCCGGAACTGATCATGCTGGTATTGCAACTCAGGTTAGTCTCTTGATGATCATGATTTCTGCTCCTCTGATCTCCAAAATAGAAAGAAAAAAAAAATATTCTGCAATATTCAAATTCTATCACCTCCAATGAGGATTAAGCTATTTTATTTTACCATTTTTACTTATGTTTTCTGGAAAAATTTTGATCATTTGGATTATATTATTTTTAATTAATCTTTTGCTAATATATATTAAACATATTTTTTTCTGATTTATATTCTTTGCATTCACTGGCCTTGTCATACATAATGTTCCATGTAGAAAATGAGTTATTTGATTGTTGTATCTTGTTGAATTAAAATATATTATTGAAGCTATTTTACTTTTCTTTTCCCAGCTGGTTGTGGAAAGAATGTTGGCATCCGAAGGAATAAAAAGGGTAGAACTGGGCAGAGATGAATTTGCAAAACGAGTTTGGGAGTGGAAAGAGAAGTATATTTTCCCTTAAATTACTTGCATACTTTGTTCTTTCTGCTGTTCTGTGCCGATATAGAATCTGTTGCTTGGTGCATATCTGCTATGGTGTTTTTGTTGTTTTGGAAGGGGGGTGTACACAACCTATACTTCAATAAATTCTACTTCTCCCTCCAAACACTGATACTTATGGGGTTTTATTACTTTTGCCCTGTTGTCTAATTTCTGGTACTTATGATTCATATTTGACCATTAAGGTCGCATTGAGATAAGTACATTTATTCTGTATCTTTTATTTATTTCTTCTTCTTTTTTGTTCATTACTTGGTTTTACTGTATCAGGTATGGTGGCACCATTACAAATCAGATTAAGAGACTTGGAGCTTCTTGTGATTGGACTAGAGAACATTTCACCCTTGATGAGCAGCTAAGTCGTAAGACCAGTTTTCTATCTAGTAGAAGTGGATTCTAGCCTGTCTTCAAAGTCTTTTAAAATTATGTGTAAAGTTTACCATCCTTGTATTGTTATTTGTAACATAATTTGTAATCTTGCAGCATATGTGTGGTGGTAATAATAGTAGTGATAGTGATAATAATAACAACAATAATAAGGCACTTACATATGTTCAAATATTAGTAGGCTAAGTTTATGTGTTCTAAACCTTGCCTTCCTATTGCAGGAGCTGTTATTGAGGCATTTGTTAGACTTCATGAAAAAGGATTAATCTACCAAGGTACATGCCAAAATTACATTGATTACCATCATGTTGCATTTTGCTAACAGAAATTACCATATGTGAACAAAGTCTTTTAGCATGTTTATTTTCACCTTATCTCAACATTTGACCATAACATACCATTCCTGCTCTTCCTTTCCATTGGTGGCCTTTAGTAATTCAAAAGAAGATAATATTAACATTATCTTTTCCTTCACTAAAAAGCTAAAAGAAATTATGATACAAATGGAAAACAACAAAGAAAGACTAATATTAGCACTTAAAAATGATTTTCAATATTTTTTCCCCTTGGAATGCATTGATATGGGAGTACATATATGCTTCGGTTTGACCTCTATTCCAAGTAATGGTCATTTACTGGTCCCACTTGGGTGACATGGAATTGATGTTGGTGGACTTGTCTGTATTTTCATTTTTGTACATACACATATAGAATGTCTGGTCTGAAAATAGCTCAATAAAAGACTGAAGGGAAGGATGCTTTAAACTTAGAAGCTCCATTTTGTACTTTGGGAACGGTTATTATTCATGGTGACTTAAATAGATTCTTTGATGGTTGGTGGTAGGATTTGGAAGCTACTTTCTTTTTGTTTGTTTTTTTTGTTTTTATTATTACATATTCAACCACAGAACTCAGCTCAGATTTTTCTAATTTTAATTGGCTCCATTGATGTTTTCTTTTAGGTTCTTACATGGTTAACTGGTCTCCCAAGTTGCAGACTGCTGTTTCAGACTTGGTATGAATGTCTGTTTTCATGGGAATATTGCTTTTTTTTTTTTTTTTTCTGCATTTTGCTTTACATTCTTTACATTCAATGTTTCGTTTGCATTTTTTCTTAGGAAGTAGATTATTCTGAAGAACCTGGTACCCTCTATTATATTAAGTATCGTGTAGCTGGAGGTTCAAGGTATTTACTCCACACGGACTTGCTTTGTTAGGTGTTTGTCTGTGTGTGTGCTTTACTTTTTCTGGAGCATGAATGGACTTACGTAACTGAAAGGGGAAAATGTAGTAAGAATGCACGGTTGGATTCATAATTGCCAGAGTAAAAGATACAAGAATGTGAGGCAGGGAATATTATATTACCTTTTGAGCTTCAAAATTTTATTCTTATTGGAATGTAAAATGGAGTAGCTAACTGGTAGATATTCCATTATTCTTATACATATGTGAATTTTATTTTAGATGGTAATATAAAATTTACATATGCTTTCAATTCCTATGGACATAGATGTCCTCAAGTAGATCAATGTGCATCTTCTTTTGAGTATTGCCACCAATTGTGACTGATACTTTGATGTTTGTTCTCTATGTAGGAGTGATTTCTTGACAATAGCAACGACAAGACCCGAAACTTTGTTTGGTGATGTAGCTGTTGCTGTTCATCCTCAGGTATAACACCTTTATTCTTATTGAAGTAATAGTAAAGAATGGATGGTCCAGATGGTTGGTAGTTACTTCTGGTAATGGACATGGTCTTCAAATTTTATTATAGATATGATGCAAAGGTCTTATTGTTCAATGTTGCTTTCTATGCTCGTGTTTGAGAGGTGGTCTCTTTGTTTTCTGCAGTGTCTATTTGATTATTTTCATCAATTTAGATTAAAGAGTCATGTGCTTCTGCTTTTCTTTTTTTCCTTTTAATGTTACTTGACTAAAGCAGGTACATAATGGGTTAGAATTTGTTTTACTTCCTGCATTTGTTTCAATTTTTTATGGGTTTAACTTCTTGAGCATGTTTTGGAATGCGATAGAATCGCATACAATGTTGGAAGAAGAATAGAAGTGATTGAAAAATATGAATCTTTGGATGCAGCATTGATGAAATATTATAATAAACGTAAAGGCCGATGGTGTTCATAGTCACTCACAGAAGCTTATGAATGCAGTAATACGATAAAGACATAAAAAGTAGAGGAAATATTGACAAAATGATGTACATTGATGAAGCAAGTAAAATATGTTAAAAGCTATCTTTTATGGATAATTCTAGTCAAAGCCTGCTCATTATTTATGTTTTTTTTGGGCCAATCTCACTTATATGCGTTCAATGGTCTAATTTGATAATTGTCCAAGATTTTTAAACTAGATACAGTTGAATCATCCAATTTTTTTATTAAACATAAATTCATGACCGCTATTATATAATTTTGATTGCAATATAGTGAAAGGTCCTATAGAACATTTTTATTTAATATTTCCAGTGTGTTTTCATTATTTTGGGGTAAATTTTTTGTGTTATGAACAATTTCCTTCATCCAATGGCTCGTTGCATCTATTAAGTAGAGCCTGCTACCTGGTGGGCCGAATGCAGTGCGGTCTCAGAAATTATTATCATGATGATAGGTCTATTCATTAAATTAAATAGAAAGTGAAGGTTGTTTAAATAAAAGAGCTTTTCACTGCTTATATGATTTAAAAGATTTCTTGAGGCATTCTTTATTATTTTCACTTTTCCCCTATACATTATATTGGGTGCAGAATGGATAAAGCACTAATGATTGGTTAACTTGGAAAAGATCTTTCTTTTAAATAACAAACATAGTGGTTAAGTTTAGCAACTTAACTCAAAATGATTCAATCGAAGTAACTTTAGATGCAGCATGGAAAAAATATCTTTGTTTTTAATAAGAAAGCACAGTGGCCTTTTTCTTTCGCAATGATTGGTTTCATAAATATTCTTCCATTCCTTATACCCATTGTCCTGTCTTCCTTGTAATAGACCCAGGAGACTAACTTCAGATTTTGTTTGAATTGAGGTGCGATAATGCTGTGGCCTATGGTAGCCAGCAAAACTTGCATGTTAAGTGATAACTCACAACTCTATTTTTTTTTTTTTATGAGTGTGACATCACATTGATGCCATATTTGATTACTTGTTATGCAGGATGAGCGATATTCCAAGTATGTTGGTCAAATGGCAATTGTTCCTATGACATATGGTCGTCATGTTCCCATTATATCTGACAAGGTGAAAGCACCTGATTTTTTTTACTTAAATATTTTTGCTTTCTCCAATTGTTTCATCAGTGTAATAATGCTATTTTTTCCTCAAACTTCGTCACCCAAATTGGTAGGAATGCACATGACAGAGGAATTTAAATGCAATTTAAAAAAAAAACAAAAAGTATTTTTTATTGTTTTTTTTTTTTTTGTGGTGTGGGGGGTGGTGGTGGTGGTGTTAATATAGGTATATTAGGATTGATTGATAAAGCAGAGAGCCCAAGATATTTCCTCTAAATCCTAAGATTTGACTATAGCATTTGTCTGTATTATCATGTATAACCCAACCATATGTCTAGATCGAGCGTAGTAATGAGGATGTAAAAGTTTAAAGGGGTTTCATATATAATTGTGGAAAAACTAAGAAATAAAATTGTATGAAAAACTAAGAGTAAAACTCAATGTGTATTGAAAAATTGCTAATGAAGAATTATACAAGCACCTTAGGTTTATATACAACTAACTAATGGGTAAACTAGGAAACTAAATCTTCCTAAAACTGATCCTATAATTGAGGTATTGTATATCCTAATTTTTTGTCCTTAATTCTAGGGATACAAATATTTAATTTTAAAGATACAAATATAAATATACAGATTACAAGATTACAACTAGCTGTAAATAAGTATTTTCCCACACTCTCCCTTAAGATGGTTAATAGGTGTTTTCCATTCCCAGCTTGGAAATAATTTCTTGAAATGTTGCATTGCTAAGAGCTTTAGTCAATACATCTGCAAGTTGAGCCTTGGTTGATACATACGGTGTACAAATCAACCCACTATCTAGTTTTTCCTTTATGAAATGCTGGTCTACTTCAATGTGTTTTGTTCTGTTATATTGCACAGGATTATGTGCAATGCTTATTGCAAACTTGTTGTCACAGTAGAGTCTCATTGGTCCATCCCACTTGATCTTCAAGTCTTCTAGGATAATCTTTAATTATAGTAGTTCACAAATTCCTTGAACCATTGCTCTAAACTTTGCTTCAACACTTGATCTTGCCATCACATTCTATTTTTTACTCCTCTAAGTCACAAGATTACCACCTAGGAAAGTGCAATAGCCTGAGGCGGATCTTTTATCAGTTATTAAACCTGTATAATCAGCATTTGTATATGCCTCTAGAACCAGCCCTGAATTTCTTTTGAATAAGATACCTATCCCAGGATTGGCCTTCAAATAGTGCAATACATGGTAGAGAGCCTATAGGTGCACTTCTTTAGGACTATGCATAAATTGACTTATCACACTCACAGCATATGCTATATCAGGTCTAGTATGTGAGAGATAAATGAGTCTTCCAAGTAATCTTTGGTTCATCTCTCTATCTACAGTAGCATCTTCATTGACTTCTTCAAGTTTATGATTAGGATTTATAGGGGTATTTGCAGGTTTACATGCGAGTTTCCCAGTTTCCTTCAAAAGATTCATCACATATTTTTGTTGTGAGATGCAAATATCATGCCGTGAGTGAGCTACTTCAATTCCTAGAAAGTACTTCAATCTCCCTAGCTTTTTTATCTCAAATTCTCTAGCCAAACACTGTTTTAGAGATTCTTTCTTTTTTTCATCATCTCCAGTTACAGTTATCTCATCAACATATATTAATAGAATTCTGACTTTCCTTCAATCAGAGTGCTTGTTAAACAATGTGTGATCTCCTTGACTCTGTTTATATCCCATTACTAGCATCACTTTGGCAAACCTCCCAAACCAAGCCCTAGGAGACTGTTTAAGGTCATATAAAGCCTTTTTCAGCTTGCATACTTTGTTTGCTTCTAGATGACCTCTAAATCCCAGTGGAACCTTCATATATGTTTCTTCTTGCAAATCACCATGTAGAAAAGCATTCTTTGCATCAAATTGTTGAAGTTGCCAATGATAACAAAATCCTAACTGCATTCATTTTGGCAACCGAGGCAAAAGTTTCCTGATAATCCACTCCATAAGTTTGAGTGTAGCCTTTAGCAATCAACTTGGCTTTATACCTTTCAATAATACCATCTGCCTTTTATTTTACAGTGAAAACCCATTTACACCCAACTAGATATTTTCCTTTAGGCAACTTTACCAATTCCCATGTCTTATTTTTCTCTAAGGCTTTCATTTCTATTTTCATGGCTTGCTTCCATTTCTCACTGGATAATGCTTCGGATAATGAAGTTGGAACAGAAATGGTGTTTAGACTCACAAGAAAATTTTTTGTGGGATGGTGAGAATTTTTCAAAAAACACAATTAGAGATTGAGTATCGTGGATGATTAGTACATTCTTTGGTTTATTTCCTAATGGCACTAGACAGATCATAGTCACTAGTTATAGTTTTAGGAGATTCATGCTCATTTTGAGAAACAGGGTCAAAGACTGTAGTTACCTCATTTTTAGAGTTAGGATCAGGTTCTTGGACTTGCACTGGTTCAGGATTTGGAACTTTCCTTCTTGAGTACACCTGTAATTCCTTCGTAGAATCAAGAACAATATTATCCTTTATCACATCTTTTATGTTTGGAATGGGTTCAGACTTAAATTCAGTGTTTGACTTGGACTCAGAAGAAATAAGTTTCGATTTAGAAGAATTAATGGGTATAAATGTTGAAGAGGAGGACCAATCAAGCAAAAAGAAGTCTTTATCCTTATCTTCCATGAATGAAGTCTCTCCCTGAAGATAAGGTTGAGTAAAAAATGGTTTACTTTTTTCAAAAGTGACATTTGCAAACACATAGAATTTTTTGTAGGAGGATGATAACACTTATACCTGTCTTGAGTTGATGAATATCTCACAAAAATGTACTTAATTGCTCTAGGATCCAACTTCCCCCAATTGTGACTGTGAACATAAACAAATGATGTACAACCAAATATCCTAGGTGTGAGGTTGTTTGTGGTATTAAAGTTGGGATAGAATTGTGAGAGTAGTTCCATAGGAGTTTTAAATCCCAAAACCCTTGAAGGTAACCTATTTATAATATGTGTGGCAGTGAGAACAACTTCCCTCTAGTAGGATTTGGGTATGTTTGCTTGAAATAGTAAAGCTCGGGTTGTGGCTAGTAAATGATTGTTTTTCCTCTTTACCACTCCATTTTGCTGTGGAGTATTAACACAAGATGACTCATGGATCCCTTTTTTCGGAAATAGGTAGATAAACTCTAGTTGAAATAATTTCTTGCATTATCAGACCTAAATCTCTTGATTTTCACTCTAAATTGATTTTGGATCATGTTTTGGAAGTTAAAAACACACTATTCACATCTGATTTGGATTTAAGTAAAAATATCTAAGAGACCCTGGTACAATCATCTATTAAGAAACAAACTATCTTGAACCAAAAATATTAGGAATTATAAAGGGACCCCATATATCACTATGAATCAAGTAAAAAGGAGTAGAACTTTTTTTATTGCTAATTGGAAAAGACACACTATGAATCAAGTAAAAAGGAGTAGAACTTTTTTTATTGCTAATTGGAAAAAACACACGTCCATGCTTTGCAAGTTCACAAACATCACAATGAAAATTTTCAGCATTTAATCCTTTGAACAAAGAAGGAAACATGTTTTTCAAAGTTCCAAAAGAAGGATGTTCAAGACGAAAATGATAAAGCCAGATTTTGTCTTTATTGGGAGATTTTTTAGAAAGAAATGACAAGGGTAAACTATTCTTGATATTACTCGTGTTGTTTGATGTCTCAAGATAGTAGAGTCCATCCTTCTTCTTAGCAAATCCAATACTCTTCCTCGAAATCTGGTCCTAAAATTCACAATGAGAGGGATAAAAAGTCATTTTGTAGTTCATGTCTCTGGTATGTTTTTGTATAGATATAAGATTAGTAAACAATCCAGGAACAAGAAGAACATTTTTAAGAACAAATGAGGGGTTAATTTTAACATCTCCTAATCTTGCTGCTGTAGTAAGTGAATCATCTGCAACAACAATTTTCTTATTACTAGGACATAGGGTATATGTACTAAATTTCTGTGAAAAATGTGTCATAAATTTGTGGCTCCTGAGTCAATTACCCAAGAATTCGCAATAGGCTTAACCAAGACATTTAATTCATGAGAACCAGAAGCCTTACCTGAACTAGAGACCTTACCCTAAGAACATACGCCAGGAGGCTTTTCGAGAGTTTTTAATAGGCTTCTTAGTTTCTCAATCTCTTCTCTGTCCAACTCTCTCTGTTCCCGAGACTTTTATAGTACTTCGGTGGTTTTACTAGTTATCACTTCCTCAAATCAAGTAGTAGTGGCAAATTCTGCTATCTTTGGCATGGTTATCTTACTTAGAACTGAAACAAGTATTGATAGTAAAGGTTTAACTAGAGATGATTCTAGGCAATGAAGGCCAATGAAGGAAAAAAATAAGATTGAAAGATTTAACAAGATTTGGCTATGAAGGCCTGAAATAGAAGTCAGCAATGAAGGTTGAAAAAATTTTCTTCCCAAAGGAGCCTAAAGCTTTGATAGCATGTGGAAAAACTAAAAAATAAAATTGTTTGAAAAACTAAGAGTAAAATTGAATGTATATTGAAAAACTGCTTATGAAGAATTATACAATCACTTTAGGTTTATATACAAGTAACTAATGGGTAAACTAGGAAACTAAATCTTTCTAAAACTGATCTTATAATTGAGGGATTGTATATCTTAATTTTTGTCTTTAATTCTAAGGATAAAAATACTTAATTCTAGAGATACAAATATAAATATAAAGATTACAACCAGCTGTGAGTGTTTTCCCACAATAATCATTACCTTAGTAATCTCTCTATAGGGAGTCACTTTATATTCCTCTAAGACCTTTCTTTGGAAGAACCTCAATTGACAATTTACTTTATAACCTGGTGTTCCAAACCTAGATTTAGTTCTTCTTTTAAGCTTAAATACTTTCACCCATTATAATTGCCATTCTGATTTCACCCATTATAATTGCCATTCTGATTTCCAGATACATAAAAATGCATTTGGTTTTTTCTTGTTGTTGAATCTCTTTCTCAATCATTTGGTGTCATTACATAGTCTGTCAAGGCTTTTGGGAAGAGGGCTAATCGTTTGTATGAGCATCAAGGTTTTAAAAAGAAAAAGTGTAAGATGAGACATTTTACCCGTTGTAAGGCAAGGTGGAAGCCTTTTGATTTTTTGTTTTTGATTAAAATGAAATGAATAGTTAAATATAACTAAACAAGAAAAGAGCTATTGAAAAGAAGCATAGAGATGTGAAGTCTGTCTTGTAAAAGCTTAAACACTTGATGTTATTCAAGATATAAAAGAAAAAAAAAGTTTTAATACTAGTAATTGAGGAACTAAATGTGAAAAATAATAATTCAATAGAAAAACATTAGATTATAAAGAGAGGAGCTAATACATGTGAAACTTGATTGGCTTAGCATGATAAAATAATATCATATGGTTCATCAAGGGTGTGTGCAATTCAGAGTCTCTAATATCCATGACATTCTCTATCTTCATGGCTCATAGAAGTAAGATATTGATCATGCAATCTACAATCCTCACTCCTCAGACAATGCTTTGTTTTTTCATAGTTTTACTTATTTGTGTTTGTTAGTGGAACTTGATGATAGCCAGCCTTTTTAGTTGAGGTGTTGGAAGAAAATTGATAGTTGGTAGGCAACTGGCATCATGATTATTGTTTAAGCATTTTACATATGGATGAGGGCATTTTGCATTTCTCTTTGTAGTTAGAGTCCTTTTCAGATGCAATACCTTTTGCAACTTGTGGGATATTTTTCTTGTCTTTATCATGAGGTCTTGTTGGGCTTCATGATGAGTTTGTGCTTCAAATTTTGGGTGTATGTTATTCCTTACATGACCTATGGCTTCTTTATTGTGGGTATCCACCTCCAGTTTTAGAATGAATGGTCTGCTTGACCCACATTAAGGATCTAATAGAAATTTAAGTTAGTAGAAGACTCTGGTTTTAAAACTCCAATATTTAACTTGACAGTCTGCTCTCACCTTCTTATACATCCTTATAAAATATTCGAGGTGTAATATGTTTCTTAGGTAACAATTTATATTGCACTTCTTTTCCCTTCTTCGATTCTCTCGCTTTGTGGGGTTGGTGGAGGTGGCAAGTGTTTTAACTGTGTCCATTAAATTAAGAAATTTCAGGTTAACAATCTCACTTCTGCTTTGTTGATTATGTCAATGGTGGCAGTATGTTGATAAAGACTTTGGGACAGGTGTGCTTAAGATAAGCCCTGGACATGATCATAATGATTATCTTCTAGCTCGAAAGCTTGGTCTGCCCATTCTTAATGTTATGAACAAGGATGGGACACTAAATGAGGTTGCAGGACTGTACTGGTAATATTTGTATAGGACTTGCTGAACAAATGCTAAATTGAAGTTGTCTTTTTTTGCCTAACCTATGGCGGTGGCTGTGAATTATTAGTGGCCTTGATCGGTTTGAGGCACGGAAGAAATTGTGGTCTGATCTTGAGGAGACTGACTTAGCTGTGAAGAAGGAGCCCCACACTTTACGAGTACCAAGATCTCAGCGTGGAGGGGAGGTGTTCATGTTGTCTTTCAATTATATATATTTATTTATTTATTTTTGAAGTTAAGGTGTTGATACTTACTCTGTCGGTAATTCTTTCTAATATTGTTTCCTTTTTTGGTTCTTTTATTAGGTAATAGAGCCATTAGTAAGCAAGCAGTGGTTTGTAACAATGGAGCCCTTAGCTGAAAAGGCCCTTCGTGCAGTTGAAAAGGGAGAACTGACCATTATGCCTGAAAGATTCGAGAAGGTATTCGTCATTGTTCAACACCCCTCAGCACATGCCATTGTCATCTGGAACCTATCTGCCTGTTTATCTCTATTTTGCATTTAAGGTTATTTCTGTTGGCTATTATGTGCCTCTGCTTATGTGCATTTATTTTGATAACAGATTTATAATCATTGGCTATCAAATATTAAGGATTGGTGCATAAGCAGACAGCTGTGGTGGGGACACCGCATACCTGTTTGGTATATTGTTGGAAAAGACTGTGAAGAGGAATATATAGTTGCTAGGAATTCTGAGGAAGCTCTTATGAAGGCTCGTGATAAATACGGAAAAGAGGTAGAAATATATCAGGATCCAGATGTTCTTGACACTTGGTTCTCAAGGTTGGTTATTCAATTTCTTACTCCGTCAACTCTGATATCTTCTTTTTAGGATGGAAAGCCATTTTTTACCTTAGCTTTTCTCCCTTCTTTTATGTTTTGGTACATAATTAGCTTTTATTTTTATTTTTTGCAAAATCCTTCTTGCCTAAGAAAATCTAATTGGCTGGATGGGGGATATTATGTTATAAGTCAAGTCCATAAGATTGTGCATTCAAAGACCAAAGCCAGTCTTTGTCAATTCTAGTTTTGCTGTCACTTTGGTTTTACTTTCTTATAAGTTGTGTTTATTTCTGTTATTATCTCTCCGAGTCTATAAATGACCTTCAAATAGAAAATTCGATTAAACCTCAGATGGTATTTGGAAAGTAATCTTAAACGTAATTTAGTAAACACTGTACTTAAATGATGCGTCATGATTTTCAAACTATCAATCAAATAAGTACATTCTATTTTTTTTTTCTTCCTGAAATGAATTCTTGATTAGATATGAAAAATTATGCTAACAAATCTGTTGACACTTCCTCAAAATAAAAAAAGGATCAAATATGTTTGAGGTCATGTTACAAAAAGCAAGTAATTTTTTATAAGAGTTAATTTCATTTTTGGTACCTGAACTTTGAGAAAATGTACAAATTGGTACCTAAAGAAATAAAATATATAATTAAAGTTTCAAATTATGTATCATATTAACCCAAATTCTAATCCCGCTAACTGTATCAGTTTATATATATGGCGTTTGACAAATATTATCAAATTATGTGTTCATTACATTCTGTCAACATCTGTTTTTCAATATAAATTAAAAAATATTTTTTTACTTGAACCATAAAAATATTTGTCCAGGGTGGGTTAATTATTGTTTGTCAAATGGCATCTACATGAAGTTTTTGCAAAATATTTAACACTTTATTCAACAAATTATAGGCTTATTACAAAATTAAAATGGTACATTATTTAAAAGTTCAAGGTGCAAATTGTACTTTTTATTTCTTTAGGTATCATTTTGTACATTTTCCTAAAGTTCAAGCACCAAAAGTGTAATTAACTCTTTTTTAAATTGTCATCCAATTGAAGCTATTATATTCATATTCTCCTTAAACTTTCTTGCATAATTAAATTAGTTTTTAATTCTCTGGGAGTGATTATATTTTCTGTCAGTTCAATCTTTAAGTTGAAATGTCACTTAAATCCTGAAGTATTAGTACCAAGTGGGGAAGTGCTAAAGTTTGTTTGAGTCTAAATATTTTTTATGTCTTAATTCTGGTGTTAAAAAAAAAAAAAAATTGAGGCAACTATGTTGATTTTTTGAAATAGTTTGTGTAGGGTGTTTGAAATCACTTTATTATGGTACACTCCAAAGGAGTTCACTTGCTGGACTTTGAGTAATACAATAACCGGTAGAAAATCGAATAGATTTCATTTTTTCAGCCTTAGTGTTCAACTTAAGTTCTTAAATTTTAGTTCATCTAACTTTTAAAGGTTTGGGTAAGGTTCTCCTGTGCTTTGGATATGAAACTTGACACACACTCGTTAATCTTGGCTTGTGTAATAAATGCGATATATATTTTGACTGTACGTGAACTGATACTTTTCTTTTCAGTGCACTATGGCCTTTCAGTACTCTTGGGTGGCCAGATGTGTCAGCAGAGGATTTTAAAAGCTTTTATCCAACAACAATGCTTGAAACAGGGTATGAACCCCTTTGTTTAACTCGTATTTCTTATATGCTGTGCCCTATTCTTTTCTGTAAGTGAGTGCTTCTATTACATTATTGAATAACTAATTATATAGGTTTATAGCATATTTGGTCTCAGGAATTTCCAGTTAATCTACTTTTCTACATTTTGATTGTGGGCATTAATACTTCACTTTGGACAGGCATGATATATTGTTCTTTTGGGTCGCAAGAATGGTCATGATGGGAATTGAATTCACAGGAACTGTTCCATTTTCATATGTATATCTTCATGGACTAATCCGTGACTCACAAGTAAGTAGAATGTTTGAATTAGGCTACTAGTTAGGTACCCATTTTGAAGTCCAAAAATTTGTTTTCTGTTCCCTTTCATCTGCATGTCTCAGTGCTGAAAATTTTTCTATAATTTCTCATGTTGCCCATGGAAGAGCTTTTGGTATTCAACTGATATAAAAAGGTTCTACTGTTGTATCTTCATAGTTCATACACCAATTTATCCCAAGTGTAAAGTAATTGTCTTCTGATACCTGTACATTTGATCACACCAACCTGCTTCCCCCTCTTTTTTTTTCTCCCGTTTTCTTTTTTGGAAAATTTTACTAAGGATGTCACATCAGGTTTTTAAGTGGCCATGAATAATTCGATTTGTTAATTGGCATCTTATATATTTAATGAAGGGGGCAGAAACAGAGCAAACAAGGAGAAAAAAATTCAAACATCTATACTCTTGTAATTACTATTTCTTTTCCTAATAACATCGGGTCTGTTCTGTTGCTCACAAGGCCCAAGAAAATATCTGCCTAACATGTAAACTGTTTCAGGGGCGTAAAATGTCTAAAACACTTGGCAATGTTATTGATCCAATTGATACTATCAAGGAGTTTGGCACTGATGCTTTGCGATTCACTCTTGCTTTAGGAACTGCTGGTCAGGTTTGTCTTTGTACTATATACAATGTGTTGATAATTCAATAATGCAAAGTTGTGGTAGAATGTTTACCATTTCTGCCTTTGGATGGTTTGTAGCTTATAATAGTTTATATCTAATTATCCAATTTCCCTTGAATTCGCTGTAGGATCTTAATTTATCTACTGAAAGGCTAACAGCAAACAAGGCCTTCACAAACAAATTATGGAATGCTGGCAAGTTTGTGCTGCAGAATCTGCCTAATCAGGATGATGTTTCTGGTTGGCAGAATATACAGGCTTGTGAGGTTTGTTTCTCTTTGCTCAGATTGGTGAGATAGCTGTTAGATCACTATTGTGACCTTGTCTTGGGACAACACTATGCATTTGCTACCATACTATTGCTTACGAAAATCAGAAAGATCAAGTATATTGATATTATTAATTATTACCAGTTGTAGGATGATGGGGAAGGTGGAGCATTCATTGTGTTTGTTGGTTGTACTATGAACAGTATTGTTCTGATTTTGCTTGCATACGTAACTGTTATTATGGCATGGGATGTAACTTATTTGTGCTTTTGACGAAATCACAATGTCCAGTTCTTAAGAACATGAACAATATATCCTAATCAGTAAACTGAAACAATTTATTTCTTTTTCAGTTTGACACAGAGGAGTCTCTTCTAAGGCTTCCTCTTCCTGAATGTTGGGTGGTAAGAAAATAATACGATGCATAGTCTTTGCTGCCATTCTTTTTATTTTTACCCTTGAACCAAGTTAGCTACATTCATTTATAACTGATTATTCCTTCTTTAAATGCTACAGAGAAAAGTTACTTGAATGCTGTTTTTTCATTTTCAGGTCTCAAAACTGCATATGCTTATTCATGCTGTCACTGAGAGTTATAACAAGTTTTTCTTTGGGGATGTTGCGAGAGAAACATATGATTTCTTTTGGGGTGATTTTGCTGATTGGTATGTTGAATGCCTTTATAAGCAGCTTTATGCCAACAGATTTATGTTCTATGATTTTATGCCATTAAGGTCTAGATTACGTCATTTACAGATCATTGAAACTAAAATGTTAGGACTGTGTCGGATGTGAAAACTGAAAACAAGCAAAGTTCATGTTTTCGTAATATACATAGTGAGCTTTTTTCTTAGGTTCAAGTGGTAAATTCAATTGGTGGATCATGTATGTTATTTGTTGGTATCATTATAAGAATTATAATGTAAGTTGGTTTATAATTTGTCAGTGTGTGCTGACACATACATGAAATACTTGTCGTTTTCTGATATATTTTGGCAAAAATATTTGGAATAATTTTTACTTTATTAACTGTTAGTTATTTTCTGTCTGTTACATGACTAGTTTTTAGATCTTCTCCCCATGCTTGGGGTTTATTGGTTTTCTCATTTTCTTAGGTATATTGAAGCCAGTAAAGCTCACCTTTACCACTCTGGAGATGATTCAGTTGCTTTAATAGCACAGGCAGTTCTACTCTATGTTTTTGAGAATATACTGAAATTATTACATCCATTCATGCCATTTGTAACTGAGGAACTGTGGCAAGTATGGGCTTTGTAACGTTTCACACTTTCACTGCATTCTTGTTGATAAAATTTTTCTAGTTCACACTAATTCAGTTTACTGTCTTCGCAAATGTGCTCATTCATGTTAATATTAAGTCTTTATGAGATCCTGTGGAATACAATTTCCATTGACAAACAGTTGTAGGTCATATGAACATCTACCACATTCTTTTTTTTTTTTTTAACCCTACCATGTTCTTATGATAAAGCATGCATTGGCCCCTTATATTTATGCTGGTTGTATCAGGTGCACATCTTGTTGCACACATGCACTCATGTGGATAACTTTTGGGTCCACATTCTGGCATGCATGAGTAGTGCGGCAAACAAGAAATGATCTTTTTCCATAGTGTACTGTTTTAGGCATTCCCTAAGATTTCCAATTTGAGGTTTTCTGCAGATGCAACTTAAAACACGATGCTTATGTCGATTTTTTTTTTCGTTTTATTTATTTCCAGGCACTTCCCTATCGGAAAGAAGCTCTTATAATATCTACTTGGCCACAAAATTCTCTTCCCAGGAACACTAATTTGGTAAAAAGATTTGAAAATTTACAAGCTATGGTGAGTTAATAGATGTGTTCTTTTTCCCTCTACACCTCCCGAGATGCCACTATTACAATCTCCAAGCCATAAGTACTAAGGTAAGGAAATCACTAACCTCTGCTAATTTATGTGCTAGACCCGAGCAATCCGGAATGCTAGAGCTGAGTACTCTGTTGAGCCAGCAAAGCGTTTATCTGCTTCTATTGTTGCCAGTGAAGAAGTCATTCAGTATATATCTGTAAGTATAGTTTATTTCTTTAGAGATTGTCTTATTAGTGAAAAAAAAAATGGCATCTTTTTGTTCATTCTTCTTGCTCCATAATTCCATACATGTAATATCATAATCCTTTGATCTTGATTATGCTGTCTTTCAACCATTTGTATAATGTATACTAATACTTATACTACCTCTTGGCTGTTGTAAAGTCGGGTGGCAAAAGGAATGGTTTAATGAATGACACCAATGTCTCAAGTATCTGCACTCTTAGCACATGTCTGCAAATCTGTGCTGATAGGTTGTATCCTCTTGATGCAGGAAGAGAAGGAGGTTTTGGCTCTCTTATCCAGGCTAGATGTAGACAACATCCATTTCACTGATTCTCCTCCAGGCATGTTTACTTTGAACCATGTATTCCTTGGTCCTAGGATGAAGAAATGCTTTGCATGTTCATTTCACTAATGGTACTTGTTTTATCAACTGACATATTTGATATATGAAATGTTGGGCATCTAAATGTAATTATTCTTACAGGGGATGCAAAACAGTCAGTTCACCTTGTTGCAAGTGAAGGACTAGAGGCATATCTTCCCCTTGCTGATATGGTTGATATTTCTGCTGAAGTTCAACGCCTTACCAAGCGCCTATCTAAGATGGAAACAGAGTACGAGGGACTTAAAGCTCGCCTCACATCCCCTAAAGTATGAACTTTACTCAGTCATAATGGTAGATGCACTAATATCATGCATTTTTTTATAGCACAAATGGTATTTAACATTTTTAACAGAATAACAAAGCATATGGTTATTGGGCCATTTATGAGTAAGATTTACAGCTTACTGGCCACCGTGCTGAACCTTTGCAAACCTTGCCTAGTGTATGTATTAAAATGAGGATAAAAGCAGGGTACCGAACTTATAAAATGGCACTAGTTTATAGTAGTCAGATTTGTAGTTGTATCCTGAGAACCGGTCATTGAATATGCTAAAAATTGCTATGGAAGCTATTGTAAGTTTACTAGCACAGCTGTTCATAGGATGTGTTAGCTGATGGGCTGTTTTTTCTCAGATGAGTGTCGTGTTCTTCTATGCTTATTGATGCCTGCATTTACTTATTAGCTGCTTACAATATCTACAATCTGTGTTCTCTGCAGTTCATAGAGAAAGCTCCTGAGGATATTGTCCGTGGTGTTCAGGAAAAAGCAGCAGAAGCAGAAGAGAAGATCAATCTGACCAAAAACCGTTTGGCTTTCCTCAAATCGACTGTTTTAGTTTCACAATAGACTCCATCAGTGATTTGGTCATTTTTTTGGTCCCTAGAAGCTCTAGACATACTACTGGAATGATCGTCAGTTTTTTTATTTTTTTATGTCACAACTAGCTCCACTTCTGCATATTCAACCTTTTGGGGACTTGGAGTTTATCCGTTTTAATCCACAACTGTATATCTACAGTCTGCCTTCTTCCAAAATAGACATGGTCCAAAAAGTTCTGCACAGTTCACAATATTCAGAAGCAATGGACTGATTGTTGATTATAAGAGCAATATTCTTCCCGTACAATTTTTCACTGATCTTCAAGAGATTCAGATTGTGGTAACTAAATTCATTCGTATTGAAAATAATTCTTGACTAGAAAAAGGTATGAATGATTTTAAATTGGATTATTATTTCATGCATTGTTCTTGGAGTTCTTAAGTTTTACTCAAGGAGTTTAAAGGTTATAATTTTTTTTTAATTATGAGTTATTATTTGATATATTATTGATAAAATTTTGAATTTTACAATTGGGATTAAAATATTTATGCATATCTTATTTTTTTTAATTAGTTTACAAAATTTTATTTTTTTAATATTTTTATTTTTGAAAATATATCTTAAAGAATGTCTTACTTTTTGAAATGCTGTTGACGGAATACTACACCGATCGAATTAAGTAGCATTATTACTTTTTTAAATCCGGTTGAAGGAATACTAGATCGATTGAATTAAATAGCATAAATTGTACCGTACAAAAGAAAAAATATATATAAAAATTAGTCATTTAATTGTGTTATTGTTTTTAAAATAGTGATTTAATTATTATTGTTTTATCGTGTGACTAATAATATATGTTTACCCAAAAAAAAAAGAAATACATAATGAAAATAATGGCTTCTTTCCATGGACAGCCTCCTTTTCTCTTATGAAAAGATATAGTTAAAGAAAGTGTTTTTTTTTTTTCCATTAAAAGGAAAAAAAATGTGTGGATACCAAAGTAAAATTATTTTTAAATAATTAAACATTTTTTTTCAAAGGCAGTTAAAATAAAATATGATTTTACTTCAATGTGTTTTATATTTGAATTAAGGATTTTACAAGTAATGACAATTAAAAATAACCAAAGAGCTTTAACTTAATTCTTTTGATAAAAAAAACCTCATATTTCCACCATTAAAAATAATCGTATACCCTTTCGATATATAATAAAAACAAAAAAGATACAATAAAAAAGTTTTTTATTTAATAAAATTTTTTTTTAACTTTATCCTATGCATTCCTTTTTTACATCAATCTAAATAAATTTATCTGAATAACATCTAAAACATTCATAAAAAAATATTTTTTAACCTTTTAATGAATTTAAAATATAAAATAAATTCTCTTTAAAGCATAAGCCAACATCCATCCATCCATAATAAAAAAGTTTGCTTTAGAATCATTTAATTAATACGGCTTAGGATGGATGAAATAATAATGGTTTTTCCTTCACTAAAAAGGAAAATAAGAACGTGATAAAATTTTTTCTGATATTTGCCAACAACCCTAGGGCATTTATTGCTGGCGGCGTTAAATACCCACGTTATATTCCGTCTCTACCCGACTTTTCCATTGTCTTTTGCGCCTCTTTTTTCACCCACACCAATCCCAAGTCAAAAGGTAAATAAATAAAATATTCGTGCTTTCTTTTTCTCTAATCCATGGCTCTATTTTCTTTTTTCTTATATTGTTTTCATGTTTTTAAGTATAATCTTGTTGCTCATGTTTGAAACATTTTTCTTTGTTTTTTTTTTTTTTTTCATAAGACCCTTTTATTTTATTAATTTTTATATTTGTAAAACCCAAGATTTAATATGCATCATTGTTTTTGGTTTTTTTCTTTTACTTTGGAACAATAACAATGTTAAAGCATTAATGATTTTATATTCAATAGAACAAGCTTGTACACTTGTTAAATTGATATGGGATAATTTTTTTTTTTATAAAAAAGATTGCAGTGAAAAGGGTTGAAGAAGAATTTACAAATATTAAAATTTAAATTTCGGTTCGATATCACATTTTAAATTGATTACATAACAAATTAAACTAAATTTTAGATTAAATCATTTTCATATTGAGTGTAATTGTGATCATAAATTTCATCATCAATAAATATACATATATAGAAAGCCAAGCTAAGCTTCTGGCTTTTTTTTTTCTTTAGGCATCATGGTTGAAATTATTTTAAATGTTCCATAATCAACTGATGGTAATTTGATATAACTAGTTCTGTTTTTCTATATATTTTCAATTAACCCAATTAGGTGCCAAATTAAAGAATGTTAGTTGATTACCAACATGAAGCTTTTATCATCTTTGAGCAAGATTTTATGAATGAAAAGCTAATAATAACTGTAGTACTTTTTTCTTTTTTCTTTTTCATATTTGATGAATGGATATTCTCTGTTTTACTGCACAAAATTCGGTTATACTTGATCATTCCTAAGTTGATGCAAGGATTATTCAAAAGGGGTATAACTAATATCTCATTGTTAGTTAGATGGGCGATTTTTTTCACTTTCTATATGTTAATTTTTTGTTTGGATTGTCAGGTCTTGACTTCAAAGGAGAAGCTGCTGAAAATGGATTCAGGAGTGAAGAATGCAACAGTGACCAGGGTGATAGGCAGGACTGGGTCAAGAGGGCAAGTAACCCAGGTAAGAGTGCGGTTTATTGATGATACCAGGGAGATCACAAGGAATGTGAAGGGACCAGTCAGGGTTGGGGACATTCTCACCCTTCTTGAGTCTGAGAGGGAAGCAAGGAGGCTACGCTGATGCCACCGATCTTGGGTCATGTTTTGGTTGGAATATTCATAGATTTTTCATTTGCATTAATAATTTGTAGGTTGAACAAAAAATAGTCTTTTCAGCAACTGCGGACAGTATCCATGTCATGTTTAATTATCTCTAGACTAATTGAGCTTTCCTTTGCTCACCTTAGAAGGTAACACTCTTTGCAGTCTGGAATGTGTCTTATTTTGCCAGTCTTCCTCTCTTACCTTGTTAAAATAGCTATGAGATATGCAGTTGTTTATTATGATTGTTATTTTCACCAAGGTTCCACACACTCCTCACAATTCAAATATCCATGCCTTGTCTATTTAAAATTATGTAAAACATGTATAAAATAATAAATTTTTATGTCATAATTCATATTAATTTGTCAAATACAAAATATAATTTTGTTTTATCAAATATTTTTGTTAAAATTTTAAATTATCACTTGTTTTTTTCATATTATTTTTATATTTTTATCACCATGTCTTATTTAAAATTAACTGGTCTTGTTCTACATAAGAAAACCTTTGTTACTCAGTCTCACTTATTTTGTTCAACTGACTCGATCAAGCGATACTCAAGGACTTGTTGGACAAGAACTAGAATACGAATCAGGGAATTTGGTTCTAGTTCTTGGTCTTTAGTGAGCCAGCAGAAAGAGTTGAGACCAAATTTTTTATGTTGTTTCGTCTGTGTTACTTGTTCGATGAGGAAGTGAATATGTCCCAATGATGAGCATAAATAAATTAGAAATGGCTCTTCATTAATGATTGCGTCGTTTTTGTTTGGTTTGGCTGAAAGAATCAAGTTTTGAGGTTAATTCAACTTATATATGCTGATATAAGAATGAGAAATAAATAGAAGTGGATCAAAGATATAGAAAAATGGATATATCAATGTATGTTGGTATAAATGACAAGGAATTTTGTTTCTTTTAAATAAAATTTCGATTTCGAATTTTATGAATGAAAAAATAAATTTAAGAGGATTTATCTCCCTTATGTGATTAAATTTGACTCGATTCCGAATTAATTGAAATTTAAAGTAATTATCGAATACCGAAAAATTTAAAAAAAAAAAAAAAGATACTCTTCAAAAATTAAAAAATTAAAAAAAAAATTCTCTCCACATTACAAAATTTTCGTCAATAAAATTATTTATTAAATTTGACAATAAAACTTATATATATATATACACACATTATAAGTAGATATTTTTGAAAAATTTTTTGAATCCCCCACTAAATATAGAATTAGAAAGGTGGATGAAGTTGACTAAGCTGAATCCTCATCCAGGAGCTAAGAATTAGTAACGAGCTCAGCAACCTCTTTGAATATGTTGGTATACTTTTGCCTACCTTGGTTCGTTTATGACTTTCTTGGCTTATTTGAGGCATTTGAGGCTTTCTTGGTATATTTATGATTATCGTGCAGTAATATCTAACATTTGCTATGAGATCAATTCGTTTGAAACTTTCTAGGTTTTGTTAAAGGTCAAAATATTAAAAAATTTTCTTTAAATCATTTTTAAAAATAAATTCTTATATTATTATTGTATTTAAATAAGTTATTTTAGTTTAATTTATATTCAAATAAATTTTTATTTTAGATAAAATAATAATTTATATTAAAATTTATTTAACTACAAATTAAAAATTTATATAGATTCAAGATTATTTTTCAAAAGTACCCATTTATTACGGTAAGTATTTATTGGATGCTCAGTGTTAATTAGCTATAAAATGTAATTAGGTATTAAATAATAATTAATGATTTTGTCTTTGTTTTTCAAATATTTGAAGTGTTTATGCAAATTTTACTTTTGCATTTGCATTAGTTATTAACATTTTTTAACGAACGACCGTTAATAAGATTACGAGAGTTGATTTTAAAAATTTTTTTTTAGAGAAAATTAAGAATTTATTTTAGAAAAATTTAAATATATTATTGTTAAAACTTTGAGGCATAAGATGTTAAAATGAAATTATAATAGTAAAAAGAATTAAAATAATTCAAAAACCCATTAATTTTGCAAATATATATCATATATATATATATATATAAATTTTCTCAATAGCCTCCTTTACGAACCAAAATCCAATCAGTTAAAAAGTGTGCACAAAAAGGTTGAAGCAAAGGGATCCAAAGAAGAATGGTCAACGAGCTACCTGTCACATCTTGGGTACAGCGCTCCATCTGTAATAATTTGCAGTTTGTTGCAAAAGGATGGTGCCCATTTTCTCCTTTTTGGACTTTCATGATTATGCCCATTTTTTATCCCAATCGATTAACTCTAGTGTGGAATTTATCCGATAGATTTTTTAAAATTTTAATTATAATTAAATATTATATGTATATAATTAATTATTATATTATTAAATAAATAATTAATAAATTATAATTTAATTAAATAATTAAACTCGCATAAATTTGAATCTAAAATTTTAAAATTCTAAAAATTTTTCTTTACTATTAAATTAAAATTTCATTGGCTTAAAATACAATGCAAGAAAGGGATGAATGTCATTAATAAAACAAACTCATAATCTTTGTATACTCAGCAAGTCATGGGCAACTTTTATTTAATATATAAAAATATTTTAACTGGATTTTGTATGATGAATTGAAAATATTCAATACCGAAATTTTTTATCTATAAAATTTAACTATTAAATTTATGATATAAAATATTACTTGGTATACTAAACTTTTAATCATTTATTGTAAAGAGATATAATTTTATAAGTATTTTAAATCAAGAAAAAAATTTAAAAAAAAGTTAAAAAAGGAATATCATTAATATAATTAAATAAAAAATTTAAATAAAATTGACTGTACAACATGTGATTTTTACTGTCTTTTTTTTAAAATATATTGTCTTATTCTAAGGAAAAAAACAAGAGAATTGGTTTTTTTTTTTTTTTTTTGATCTTTTCCTTGTTGGCAACTTTATAAAGAGAAAATGTACTTCAAATGTCCTGTATTGCACCCTGTTTCACATGCAGTAGAAGAAGGTTGTTCACTTCCCAACCGCCCCCATGGATTTGAGCAAACATTTCAAAATTCCATTGAATCTTTAAGCCACTATCTTCCACAACATGCAAACAAAAGAAAAATATCTTAAATAAAGAAAAAAAACAAAAGTTTTTTGCCTTTTTGTTACATAAAAATCTTCCTTTCCCACCTTTGTCTCCTTTGGCAGCTACTATTGCTTTTTATATCATCTCTCAATACACAAATCTATATGTATTGTTTAAATGTTGACATAAAATAGAATACATTTTCATAATATCTTTTTTATTCCTTTTATATTATAAAAAATTACAAATTATTTTTCATGCACATTCATTATACTTAAATCAATTTTACAGTATCCTTGATTTAAATCTAACTCCTAACATTATGCTTGATAGGATAAAAAAAGAAAGAATTTTTTTAAAAAAAGATAGTTTTTACTTTTTTTAGTAGGAAAATAGAAAGAAAGAAAAAAATGAATATATTTATATATTTTTTTCCTTTTAAATTGAGACAAAAAACAATTTTACTTAAATTAAATATTTTATATATAATTTTATCCTTAGTATCTTTCTTTCTCTTTATTTTTCAATCCATCAAACACAAATAAAAAAAAGGCTTTATTTCATTCTTTTGTTGTTTTTTCTCAAAAATTTTTTATTTTCCTTCCTTCATACTAAATATAGTATAAATTCGTAGCACATTCCATGCATTGATGTAGATCTAATGCGATAATTTGATTTATGTGTATTTTTATTATTTAATAAATATATTAAATTTAAATTACATTCAACACTAAATGCATTTATTCACAATTAATTGCACTTATTAATATCATAAATTTATAAATAATTAAATTCGTAAATAGTTAAATTCATTAAATTTGAATTTGATTCATAATTAATGAATAATAAATAAAAATTTAGATTGAAAACTTAAAAATATGAAATACACTTATTCACGATTAATTAAGTTTAAAATATCAAAAATTTATGAATATCTACGATAATGTATGGTTAAGTACATTTATTCATTTGTACAAAAAAAAAAAATACATTCATCATAATTAATATTAGGTTTATTGTACCACAAATTCAGGAATATCGAAATATAATAAATATGAATCTAGGGATAAATTTTAAATGTTGCAAAACATGAATTACATATATTCATAATTAATTAAATTTATGAATGTTTAATGAATAAATAAATTTATGTAATTTAAAATAAAAAATAAAAACATTAATAAAAAAAATTAAAAAGTCACGTGACGGTATTTTAACAACTTACTGATAAAAATAGTATGTATATATAAGATATAAAAGCCTTGTAGTAACTATTAAATCAAATTTGGTTTATTTACGTCTATTAATACTTAATGCATACAATTTACATTATTTTATTATACAAAGGAAAAATGTTATGCTGAGAAATTTTTTTCAAAAAATAAAATTTTAAATACATAAAATTGATATAAAAAATTACGTTCTTAAAATCATTTTAAAAAATAAATTTAAATAAAACTAAAAATACTTTTGATCATATTATTAAAAAATTGTTTCAAACTTAAATGGTCATCGTGAATACGACCCTTGTATCATTGATTTAAATGAAGTAAAATATAATGAGTTGTGTGTTTGAAATTAATTTTTTATAAAAAAAAATATGTTTTTCAAAGAAAAAGAGAGATTAATATCTTCCATTGATTTTGTGCATATCACTTTCACGAACTACCTCCCTCTCCATATTCTTCAAAATAATCTATAATAAGTTTTAATCAGTACCCACTTATTAGCCCTTGATTTTAAGAGATGACATCATGATTTGGAGATCGGACGGTTGTTAGGCCGATTTGGATTTTGTAATCAGATAAAGTTCTGTGGGTCCCACTAGTTAATATGTTGATTCAAAATCTAATGAAGTATTTACCGACTATAACCTAGAGGTGTAAATGATGTATTTACTGACTATAACCTCGATAAATGATATTTACCAACTGTAAGATTTGGGTGCAGTGAGATAAAGTTCTGTGGGTCCCACTAGTTAATATGGTGATTCAAAATCCAATGAAGTATTTATCAATTACAATTTAAAGATGTAAATAATATATTAGTATTTATAAATTATTTGAGATTTATTCAAATAAAATTTAAATTTAATTTGATTATTATCAAATCGAATTTAAATTCGAATAATTTGATTTATCGATCGAATCGAATTTAAATATTTTTATATTCAATTTAAATAGTTAATGAATTTAATAAAATTTTTATATTTTAATATATTTTAATTAATAAAATATTTTGAATTTAAATTTGAATTGTAATACAAATAATTTAATTTTATTGAATATAAAAATTAAACTTATTTTTATATATAAATTAAGTTTAATTGAATTATTTCAAGTAATTCAACTTTTATTTTCAATCAAACTTAAATTAAAAAAATAAATTTTGATTAAATTTAAATCAAATTTAATTTAAATTTAATATTATATTAATTCAAATTCGATCTATTACATTCTTATTATAACCTTTCATATTTGTAAACCAATTAAAATTATGTTTCTATCTTAATCTACATGTTTCAAAATCGCTTATATCTTATTTCCAAAAATTTAACTTTTTAATTTAAAAATTTAAATTTTTAATTTAAATAAAAAACTTCTCAACTATTTTTACAATAAAATAATGCATTTGAATAAAAATTATTTTATTATCTTTATATTTTTAATAATTTATTATTATATATTTTAAATATTTTAATTTCTCATGATTATTTTATAATTATATCAAAATTTTAAAATTTTTAATCATATTTTTTAAACAAATATTTTTTCAACTCAAACTTTTTTTTAACCATGATAGCAATACTAATTTAATCCTTAAACTTGATTTGAACGTATGATTGGAGCTTCTCTCCACCCTTGAAACACAACTCCAGCGCAATGGAAGGCATTCGCCGTGTATCGATATCAAGTCTTAAAAATTAATTCTGACAATAAGAAAAAAGAAAAAAAGAAAAACCAAATCTCCAATCACAAACGGATAATGGAATCCTGTAATAACCTTAATTCAGAAATGTGAAATCAGGCTTAAGAAAAAACAAACATAGAAATCCACGTGTCCATTTTGACAAAGAGTCCTTTTCTCTGTCTTCTGCCTTCTTCCCTTCAAAACCCGCCTTCTCTCCCCTCTTCTTTCTTCTCCCCCATCTCTCTGGTCGTTAAACACAGTCCTTTTTGACCAAAACTCCGTCGTTTTAATCCACCACCCAAAAATTAAAAAAAAAGTATTTTGGTTTTCATTTTAAATAATGATGGACGAAAATTCTGCTACTATTGAGCAAATTCTCGGAGAAGTTGAAAACGATAACGGCAAAAAAGATGACGTTAACGGATGGAAAACGGTGTCCTATTCGAAACGGAATCGGAAACCATCTAAACTTCCTCCGCCGGAGAGTTTTTCTCTTGATCGTTCCAATGACAGAGTCTCCTCCTCCGTCTTCAGCTCGATCGAGAAACATTCTGAGGATCGCCGTCGTCGCGCCGCTGAGGCTGCGGAGGCAGCAGCAGCGGCAGCGGCTTCTTCCGCCGTCGCTAAGGGATCGAAGTCTGACGAGGAAGATGATAGTGACACCGGTGGTTCTGCCGAGAACGGTGCTGTGGAGATTAAGAAGGTGAAGCCGAAGAGGCCAAAGAAACCGAAGGTGACTGTGGCGGAAGCTGCTTCGAAGATTGATGCTGGTGATCTTAGCGCTTTTCTTATTGATATAACTGTGAGTAATAAGTACAATTAAAAAATAATGAAAATTTAATTTTAAATTTACATTTACATTTTTTTTTTGTGTTTTAAATTTGAGTGATCTGAATCTGATTCTTAATTTTTTTTTTTAATTTTTAAAAAATTTAAAAATTTCAGAGTTCTTATGAGACGCAGCAAGAAATACAATTAATGAGATTTGCAGATTACTTTGGAAGAGCATTTGCTTCAGTGAATGTAGCGCAATTCCCTTGGTTAAAGATTTTCAAAGAATCCACTGTTTCGAAATTGGTTGATGTAAGTTTTCTTCTTTAATTTTTTATTTCTTTTTTATATTTTTGGAAAAGGCCATGATTTTGTTCCGTTATTGTTTGTTAAGCTGTAGTACATGCATCAATAGAATTTTGTTAGCTTGATGTTGGATTTATTGTTGTTATTTTGTTTTGAATAGATTCCGCTTTCAAATGTTCCAGAAGATGTTTATAAGACATCGGTTGATTGGTTGAACCAGCGATCTTTGGATGCGCTAGTATCTTTTGTTTTATGGTCATTGGACAGCATTCTGGCTGACCTAGCCAGTCATCAAGCAGTTACTAAGGGATCGAAGAAAGTCTCTCAGCAATCATCATTGAAGTCTCTGGTAATTTTTAACCTTATTTCTTAGTATGCTCTTGGAAAATCTTTGTGCTGCATCTTAAAGAATGGTCTAAAATGGAAGGAGATGCACTTAGTCGAAAAGAATGGTAGTGTATATGTTTATGTATCAAGCATAGAATTTCCGGACTAGGTTGTCATCTTTTGCATCCACTTAGCTGGTCAAATTGCTAATGATGTTTCAAAATTTGTGATACTGACAGACCTAAAATGATATCCATTCTCCTGCTATCCCTTTCATGCATCATATTTTTTTTAGGGGTGAAATCTTATGCATGTTAGACTATCGTTGTTAAACTAGATGAAATACTTTGAACTTTGGATCATGCATGGTTTCATCTTATAGTCAAATAATTTTCTTCTTTAAAATACTTATTTATAGTTGAAAGTATCAGCAAAGATCCAATCTAAATAAAATAGATTGTCAATTTATTATGTAACTAGATCAAAGTATGATCATTATGATGAGAATCATAAAATTGGTGTAGTTTCTTTTTTGACCTCCTTGTATAATTTTTATTAAACAACCAAGAATCTCTCCTGATGTCCATAAGTGACCTGTTTCGTTCCAAAATATGTGTAATTTGGTTCTTTTCAAAACGTTTCTATTTAATCTAAGTTCTGCTTAACTGATTTCAATTTCAAAGTCTATACCTGAATGCTAAACAACATTGTTTGAATACCGTTACGTAGTTCTCTATTGCTGATGTTAGCAACTGGTCAGATAATTAATTCATGTTTAATGAACCAATCTGGAATTGCAGGTTGCTATATTTGTGGTTTTGGCAATGGCACTGAGAAGAAAACCTGATGTTTTGATCAGTTTGGCACCGACAATGAGGGAAAATCCAAAATACCAGGGACAGGATAAACTTCCTATCACTGTGTGGATGATTGCTCAGGTGGCCATTGACAACCTTAAGAATATAATGTTTCTTCATGTACAAATCACTCTTTAGGGTATGAATCTCAACCATTAATTTGTTTTCACAGGCCACCCAAGGAGATTTAGCAGTAGGGCTGTCCCTGTGGGTACATGTTCTGTTGCCTATGCTGAGTGGCAAGTCAAGTTGTAATCCTCAGTCTAGAGACTTGATTTTACAGTTGGTAGAGAGGTGGATGCCATTTACTTTTGATAAATTTATTGCATTTTTAAATCTTTGGGCTTGTGATTTGGGAAGTCATTTGCTTTGGATAAATTTATTGCATTTTTAAATCTTTGGGCTTGTGATTTGGGAAGTATCTTACAGACTAATTCTAGGTCTATATATAATATATGTTTTCTGCTTTATGCCAACACTTCTATTTTTCCTCCTCCAATCCTTGTGATTCTGTTTTTTTCTTTTGTTGAGATCAGAATAATTTCCTTTCCAAAAGCTCGTCCTATTTTAGTAAATGCTGCTGTCAGAAAGGGAGATCGGCTGGTGCCACCTTCTGCTCTTGATATTTTGATGAGAATCACCTTTCCAGCACCCTCAGCTCGAGTTAAGGTAGGTTTTGTGCTGGATCTTTTGCATGATTTCTTTTGACTCAGTCTAGGGTTTCCACAAATTTGGGATCTGATTCATTTCTAATCTATTAATCATTTAGGCAACTGAGAGGTTTGAAGCTATTTATCCTACCCTGAAGGAGGTTGCCCTTGCTGGTTCTCCTGGAGGCAAAGCAATGAAACAAGTTGCCCAGCAGATACTGAAGTATGCTGTAAAAGCTGCTGGAGAAGGTAAAACTATATTCTTACAGACTGCTTTCCTGTGGCATCTTAAACCTACCCTAGTTAATTGGCACAGGAAATTAGCTCTATCCATTTGTAACATATTTGATTTTTTTTTGTCATTATTGCAGGTGATTCAGAACTATCAAAGGAAGCGAGTGATATTTTTATTTGGTGTTTAACTCAAAATCCTGAGTGTTATAAGCAATGGGTGAGCAGTTTCTGGTCTATTTGAAGATTTTTCATCCACTTACATATTGATTGTGCTTTCTACTTTTCTTTCTGGTTAATATTTTCCCTCAGATCTTTGATTGTATTTTCTTCACTTATGTTGACTATTGATAAATTTCTGTTGGCTCTTTTCAATATCTTTGGTAACAGGATGGGCTTTATCTTGATAACCTTGAAGCAAGTGTTGCTGTTTTGAGAAACCTTGCTAATGAATGGAAGGAGCATTCTGTGAAACATTCCACACTTGATCCTTTGAGGGAAACTTTAAAAAGTTTCAGGCAGAAGGTAACGCATTCTTAAATTTTGGATAACATGTTAGATTAATTTAATGATGGTAATCCCTCATAGAATACTGTCCTTGTTCATTGGGAGAACTCCTGAGCTGCATTCAAACTTGTCATTTAGTGTGTGTAACTTAGTTTTTATAATATTTTCTTAAACTCTATGTATTGATCATAAACTTTGCTTGCCACAAGAGGGATGTGGGAACATTTCACTTACAATTTTTTTTTTTTACCATAATCCTATAATTGTCCAATTAAAATAAAGAATTATATAGGCGTCCACCACTTATTTGTGTGTGTTTTATATAAAATTTTGATTGACCACACACAAATTCTAAATTGTGATTGGTTAATTATATTACAATAATTGTAAGTGATATGCTCTCAATAGATGTAGGTCTTTACAATTTCATTTCACCACAAGTCTTCATGGGTTTTGTTTGTGTAATTGGAACCACAATATTTGAAATCGTTCACTGTCCTATACCCTTACTGATATCATCATAGATATTATATTTCACATACAATTGGACCTCAAGAAACCAACACTGAGTGCATCTTGTTTTTGTTCTACACTTCTACATTTATGGTTTTCTACAAAGCAGAGCTGAGACTGAATTTGTATCTAACTTTTCCATTTGGTTTGCAAATAGAATGAGGAAGCAGAAGATGATGCAAGTGCATCATTGAAGGAGGCAGACAAGTACTGCAAGTTGATTTTGGGACGTTTGTCGAAAGGACATGGATGCTTGAAGGGTGTTTTGTTCGCCTCGATTGCACTAGTTGCAGGTGCCGCTGTCATGTCTCGAAATGTCCAATCTTTGGACTTAGGTAAGCTGTCCGCAATGTTTAATCTATCTTAGAGGCATGAGGTTATTCTTGACCAGAGTTCAGCTGCCATAGGTTTAATTATGTTCACAATAAGACACATGTTTAAGATTTGAGCAGAGGCTTGAGTGTTTTCTTTCCCGTTTAACTTTTGAATTCTTTTGGGTTTTTACTGAAACTAAAAATCACAACTCCGGCTGGCAAAATGTGGGTTGACAACCTAGTATTCCTCAATCTGGTTTCTGGTGTTTTAAGTTGTTATCCTTTAATAATGACTAATTTATAGTGGTTTGGTTTTTTTGGTTAAATTGTCGACATTACAAAACATTTATACATAATCGGGATTTAGTTTAGTTGGTTAATATAATAACCTTTAAATGATAGCATTCAAAAATTTTGAAATTTAAATCCCAATGTTTGGAACTTCTTTTCTTTGTCTTTAGACTGCCTTTTAAAAAAAAAAAAAAAAGTTAATACATAATGAAAAAGAATGGGGGAATACATAAGTGTGGAAAGGGAAATAAGTCCCATAATTTCGTTTATTTATCTGTTTATTTATTATTAGTACTTTCTCCTAGTTTTTTCTGACAGCAAAATGTCAGAAGTATTAAAAGAATTTCCATTATATTGATATATTACAGTTTGGGTAAAAATTTTATAAACAGTTTGATGTAATCTATTATTTGGGGTTTTACCAAAATCCAATTCATGTAATTGAAAATGGACATCTGAATAGAAGTGAGCTGGAGTAATGAGAAAATCAGTAGCATGATTATCCATTTTTGTAAGCCTATTATATACCCTCAGCACGAGTTCATTTTTTTTTAAACAATACTTTCAAATTCTTACTTCTTCAGTGAGATCCTTGTAATTGATTAAATCGTTTTAGATAAAAACCTCAGGTTAAATTTCACTCCAGATTTTATACCAAAAATAAAATTTGCCAGTGGATGAGTTTCATCTCAGTTAGGGCTCATCAATCTGTATGTTTTAGGCCACCAAACTTTTTAAACCTATATTAAAATCAGTTGTAATAACTGTTAATCAGGTTTGATTTTGTGAGAAGCATTTCGAAAATAAAAGCTTGAATGTCATAACAATGTGAGAGAATGTACTTTTAAGTCACTCAAAGAAGAGATTAGACCTTAAATAAAAGGGAATATTTCCTTGATTACCTTTTCAAAGTGGCTCTTGCAGTATTTTTTTAAGGATTGGCAAACGACTAGGTAGCTATTTTGCTAATTTTTCTGCAATACAAAGTTACCAAGCCATGATCACATGGGGCGTTGAACAAAGGATCAGACACCATATGAAAAAACTATACATAACAAAAATAGAATACGACTAGGTCCAATATGCATAAGAAAATTTTGATAACACGGTGTTAGATTGAATTTCGATTATTCAAGTGAGAATTTTTCATGATTTTGCAGAAATTCTCTGACTACCCAATGATAAATTAAAACTATTTTCCATAAGTTATTCATCCTTTGTGGAGATACAAATTTGGATGAGAAATTTTGAAAAATTATATACATAACTAACTTGTAATGAAGTTATTTATTAATCTATTAATTTCAAAAGTAACATTTCTATTTATACTTCACAATAACTGCTCTACAAGTTTTACGTCATACAATATACTAAATAGCTAATCAAAGCCTATTTTTGCAAAATATAATATTCTGACCCAACTTATGACAAATAAATGAAACAATTGTAATCAAATTTCCTTACTAAAGACCTTATTCACGATGGGGCGAGCTTTACACATAGCCACTAATGGGTAAGCTTTAGGCATGGTGGTTCCCTTTCCTTCACTCATGTCTATTTCCTTCCCATCAATCCTTTCCCACTCAAAGCATTGAATCAATGAACCTAGAGTTAATCCCACCACTCGGTGGGCTAAGCTAGCTCCTGGACATGCCCTCCTTCCTAACCCAAATGGCATTAGATTGTGAGAATATTCACCTAATTTCTCATCATTTTCAAATCTCTCTGGCTTGAAACTTGTTGGATCATCCCATAGTTCTGGGTCCCTATGAATGGCCCATGCATTCACCAATACGATGGCACCGCGTGGGATGTTGTATCCGCCTATGGTACAATCTCTAGATGGCATGTGTGGAAGCAGAAGAGGAGCTGCAGGGTATAATCGAAGTGTCTCGAGTATAATACTTTGAAGGTAATGTAGTTTGGAAACATCTGCTTCATCAATCAGGTTTTCTTGGCCAATTTGACTGTCTATTTCAGCTCTAGCCTTCTTCAATACTTCTGGGTAGTTAAGCAAATTGGACATTGCCCACTCTATTGTGACTGCTGATGTATCAGTTCCTGCAACTATCATCACCTGCACAACAATTTTAATTTCTTAATCGAGGATACATGTTTCAAGTTTCATGTTCATTTTTCAAATAGCTTTTTTGTTTTTGTCTACATGAGATGTTACATATTTGAATCTTTTAGATGAAATGGTGGGTTCACGTAATTCAAAGCCAAAAGTCCTCTATTAAAAATATTAAAAAGCACTAATAGCTATGCAGTCGGTTGGTAAAGTAGAAAGAAGAAAGGAAATTCAACTAACCAAAATGAATCCTTTGATAATTTCGTCAGTGTAGTAATGAGGCTCATATTCTTGCAAGGAAAGAAGGTGATCAATCATAGTGTTTTCCCGCCTCTTACTTCGGTGGTCGTCAATCAGCTTTTGCAAAAACTCGTCCATCCTTTTTCCAAGCTTCTTCACCTTCTTTTCAAACCCACCAAACCAGTTCAATATAGGCAAGAAATCTGCTGGATTTGCAGTTCCACTATTCTTAAATAAATCTGCTAAAAGGTCCTTAAACTCCCTTGCTTCTGCTTCAGTCGTCATTTCATCACCATAGTACCGCTTCCCTGCTACCATCCTCATGATGTTATTGAACGTCAAGTCAGCAAGCATGGATTTCAGCTCCACTTTAGCAAAGTCTCGACGTGAATCACACGACAATTTCAGCAACAAGCGCCTTACTTCGTCTTTTCGAACACTTATGAAGGTGTTTAGACGAGATGATGAGAAGATTTCAGTGGTACCAATTCGACGTAGGTTGCGCCAATGATCACCATAGGACGAAGCTGTAATAACGGTATGGTTGTAGCCTATGTGCTTCCCCCCGATAAACTTGGGTCGATTGGCAAAAACTATATCATTCTGGATCAAGCAATCCTTGGCTGCGGTTGAAGATGACACTACAACAAGAAGCCGAGAACCGAGGTGGAGGGAGAAGATTGGACCATATTTTAGTGAAAGACTATGGTACAAACGATGGATGGGGGGTTTCAGGAGGTGAAGGTGGCCAATTATGGGAAGTGAAGGTGGGCTTGGAGGGAGGTTTTTGGGGTGTTTTCTTGATTGAAACATCAAGTTCAAACAAATGAGGAGAAAGATAAAGGAAAGAAATGAGTAAAGAACTGTTGCTTCTTCCATTGTTGGTTTGCTTTTGGTATAACTGTGCCCTCCTACTTTGATTTGATGAAGGCTTATTTATGGTGTAAAGAAATGAAAAGAACTTGTTTATATAGAGGGAGTAATATAGTTTGCAACGATGATGTTTTCTTACCTGTTGAATGCTTGTGATGAATCTTCAAGAAATAAGGTCAAAATTTTGAAAACACATTTTTCAATGGGTGGAGTTTTCCAAAGTTAAAACTTTTAACATGCATGATAATCACATGCTTTCTTTGCTTATTTCCCCTTCTGTTTTTATTCTAGACTAGATCATTTTGATCAATCCAACTTTATTTTGGTCAACAATTTTCGACTTTGATCTTTATTTTTTAAAATGTTTTAATTAATTAAACTTACAAGATATATATAATACTTCTTTTAATCTTTTTTAATTTTTTATCAATTATAAATATAAAATAATTGTTCCAAAAAAAAAAAAAAAAAGCACTATCTGAAGACAATTTATTTGCCTCCAACAAAGATGAAAATAATATTATGGAAACCAAAATTATTAATCATATTCTTTCTTTCTTTCCAAGATAAAATGTTTTAATACATTTAAACGTTTGACTCGAGGATAAAGGTACGTAATCTGTTCTAAAAGCCAAATCAAAATCCTCTTCCTATAAAATCAAAAGACCACCCAAAAAAAAAAAAAAAAGACTTCTCTAAAATGCAAAAAATTGAAGTTTATCCCACGTGCTTAGGAAAAACTTTTATAGTTTTTTTTATAATAATGTTAAAAAATATCATTTATAACAAATTAAATATATTCTTCAAACAAGTTTTATTTTATTTTTTTATATAGACTTATAAATCAACTCATATTAATTATTTTCTTTCAATTTTATCTCTATCTGAATATTTGTTTATCTTGACTGTTGACTTTACTAATATGATCTTGGAGAATAATCTTTTCAATCATAATAGTAATGTAATCACCAAGATAGTCCTATAATTAAGGTGATCTTATCATTTGTGTTTGGTATTAATAAAAATTCAAATATTATTTTATTTAAAAGTATAAAATAAACATTCTTATTGTAATAGTTATGCAAATTAATGATTTAAATGTTGTTTAAAGATAATAATTCATAAAATATAGTAATATTTTATTTATTTTATAATAAATATAATTAAATTATTTAATTAATAAATATATTTATTTATTAAGTAAACTAACTTTTACAATATAAATTATGTAAAAAAAAATTGAATGAGAAAATAAAACTAATTTATTAAAATCATAATAAAAAAAACAAAGTCATTATATTATATATAAAACATTAAAAAAATTTTAAAAATACACATTATTTTTGAACTTATTATAATAAATATTAGTTTGAAAATATAAAATTTATAATATAAAAGAATTACAATTTTAAAAACAATCAAAATTTTAATTTACATATTAAATGGTTAATATTGATTATTATCAATTTTTCATATGACTTCACCTCGTAATAAAAATTATTCATCTTTTTGAATGGAAATTAGATTATCCTTTTAAAATAGTGATTTGATCACTTTTAGTAATTCAAAATCATTGTTATATAAAATTATCAAATGTTTACTAAATATAATGATCTAATCACCGTATATAAATTACAAAAATTTATTAAAATGATCACTTTATACTAAACATTACTTAAAATATTAGGCAAGATTACTCAATCGATTGAATTTCTTTTCCATAAATATAATTTGGAATTTTCATAAATGATTTTCAGTCTGCATGTACCAAAAAAAAAAAATTAATGCTCGCTATCATTGTACCATTGCGTCTTTTTATCTATTAAAAATTATAATACGAACTATAAATACTATTTTTAAAATTACAATTTTATATGTCGATTGTGAGATCTTTTAATTCGATAAATCATAATAAAAAATTAACAAATGTAATAAACAATGTTTGATATAAATTTTTGAATTCGACTTATAAAGATTAAAAATTACATTACTAATATGATAAAATAATCTTTATTTTTATTTAATTAAACAATCATATAAATTCAATGACACTAATAATAATAATAATAATAATAATCATAGCACTGTCACTAGTTTTTGTTTTGATATGAAAATTATAAGATGTTATTTTCAATTTCAGCGACAAAATTAAAGTGAAGCCAAAGTTAATTTGAAAATTTCAAATTTCGCGTTCGTTGGTATCTAACCTCAACCACTCGTGGCTAATCGTCTCATCAATTGCGTCGCTGTAAACGTGAATGTGATACTCTTTTTAGCAAGGCTTAGAGCCTTAGACTGCTGGACGATGACACCATTGTCTGATCTGGTGACTTGCTGCATGTTGATTCATTGCTTAGATTATATAATATAATATATAATTTAGTCTTAATATCATTTTATATTTTTTATACGATTTATATTTATTAATTAATCATTAAATTTTATGTCCTATTCATATATATTATTCATTATAAATTTTAAGTTAATTAAAAATTGTTTAACTATTTATTCAGTAATGATAAAAGTTTAACTGTTAATATATAATAATAAAAATATTATTATCTATCGAAATAATACAAAAGTCAAAATAAATGATCAAATCTAACGGTTATATGTAAAAATATTACTGTACGAGAAGTTATAAAAGAATATAAAACAAAATTTAGTATTAGATACATTATTAGGATAAATTTTTAATTTTACAAATAGTGTTAAGAGACTAATACATGTACCATTTCTATTTTTAATTAAATTTTTTTATTTTTTAAATATATTTTAAGAAATATGTATTACTTTTTTAATTTGCTTGTGAAATTTAAAAACTTTATTGTTAGTACATTTGATAATTTTCTTATAAAATAAATTATTTTTACATTGATGTGATATAATTTTAAATTATGTTTACGTTGACGCAACTTAATTTTCTCTATCTCTCTGCATACATATTTATATACATATAAATATATACATACATACATATATATGAGAAGGGATCAACTTACATAGTATAAAGTTAAAAAAATTTTATACATTTTTTTAATATTTGATGTTAATAAATTCAAAATATGAGAAAAAAAGCAAAAATAAAATACAAAATGATTTAATCTAATCTTTAAATCTATTAAAATCAATAAAAAAAAAGTGTAACCAATGCAAATTGGATTTCCAACATCCCAAATTTATCTCAAAGATAAAAATTCCGTCTAATCATTACTTTTATTACTTGTTTTTTTCTACTTAAGAAAAAAAAATGTTTTGCGGATCATAATAGAAAAACATGATTGGAGTGAAATAAGTTTGGTGGATTTTGTTCTAGGTCAACATTCATGTTCACGGTCATTTGGTTCAAAGTCTTCTTTCGTTTGACTATTTTTGTCATGCTCATTTTCATATTTGAAATATACCTTGGATCTATTTGGTTCAATTTATTTAGAATTTGAATTGTTTAAACTTTTAATAAAATAGGCAATCAAGTGTATCGACCATATATGATTCTTTTTCATTAATAAATTTATTCTGTCACTCGATTATATTTAACAAATTTAAATTCAAATATCAATATTTATAATTTTTTTTATTTTTAAGCTTAGATTTTTTTATAAAAAAAATCATCATTAGCATGTGGTTAACAATAGCACATTTAATTAATTTCCAAAAGTACTAAATAAAGACTTTATGCATGGAAAATGAGCTCATTAAAATTTTGCTAAGATAATTATAGCTATAAGTAATTGACAGCTATGCAATTATAAGAAAATTACCCTTAATTATAAGAGAATCAATCGTCAAACAAAATTTAGATTAATACAGTAAAAATATAATACTAGATAGGTAATTAAAGCCTATATTTGCAACAAACAAATTAAACAATTTTAATCAAATTATTTCCTTATAAAAAACCTTATTCACGATTGGGCGAGCTTTACACATAGCCTCCAATGGGTGAGCTTCAGGCATGGTGCTTCCGTTTCCTTCAGTCATATCAATTTCCTTCCCATCAACCCTTTCCCACTCAAAGCATTGAATCAATGAACCTAGAGTTAATGCCACCACTCGCTGAGCTAGGCCTGCTCCTGGACATGCCCTCCTTCCTAACCCAAATGGCATTAGCTTGTGAGAATGTTCACCTAATTTCTCATCATTTTCAAACCTCTCTGGCTTAAAACTTGTTGGATCGTCCTATAGTTCTGGGTCCCTATGAATGGCCCATGAATTCACCAATACGATGGCACCACGTGGGATGTTGTATCCACCTATGGTACAATCACTAGATGGCATGTGTGGAACCAGAAGGGGAAGTGCAGGGTATAATCGAAGTGTCTCAAATATAATACTTTGAAGGTAATGAAGCTTGGATACATCGGGTTCATCATAGCATTGTTTTTATCAAAATGTATATAAGTTTGCTTCAACGAATCTTGTATTTGTGCAGCTTAATGATGGGTTAATATAATGAGTAATGATCTAATGCAATCTTCTGATATTTTTTAAATAAAGATTTTGTAATTTAAAAATAAAATAAAAAATTATAAGTATCATATTTTAATCTAAATAAGACTTTATAATTGTTAAATACCATTTTTTAAAGTTATTAGGTGAATCAAAGCATTTAAAACCCGAACCTCTTATGCTTTGGATTTGCTATAAAATGATTCAAGACAATTTATTACACGTTTTTTGTCCTTTAATAACTCACGCAACTCCAGCTTGTCGCTGCCAGGCGGCCGTTGAATTGGTCTGACCTTGGACTTTCAAATAAGGTTTCAACATTTTTTCTGTAGAAAATCAGGGGCCTGGCATCTGTCTTAAGTCTTTCCATGCTTTTGCTTTCTCAGCAACGGCCTATAGTTCCTGTAAGGTAGCTTTAATTTTTTACCTTAAATTATTTACTCTCGTCCTTTTGATCTACTCTCAAACTTTCTTTCTCTGTAATTGCCAGTATTCAAGAATGAGTCTTTTGCCATTTCTTACTTCGTTTCATGAAGGGTATAACTTCTATTAACAAAAGATTAATGTCTAGGGTTCCATACTTTTCGCTTATCTCTTTTGAAACTTCTTTGCTAGAAGTTGCAAATTTCAATTTGGGTTTTTTCATATAGGTTTTCCCGTATGCAATGGATACCCTTCTCCAAACTTTTCTCATTCCTTGAATCGATTTGAATTCAACATGGCCAATTCTCAAAATCATGTTATTGGATCCAATTCTAGTAAAATATTTGTGGGTCAAGGGCCAGACAAATCAAACCATCCTGTCCATGTAGCATCGTTTTCAAACCTCTCTGGCTTAAAACTTGTTGGATCGTCCCATAGTTCTGGGTCCCTATGAATGGCCCATGCATTCACCAAAACGATGGCACCACGTGGGATGTTGTATCCACCTATGGTACAATCACTAGATGGCATGTGTGGAACCAGAAGGGGAAGTGCAGGGTATAATCGAAGTGTCTCATATATAATACTTTGAAGGTAATGAAGCTTGGATACATCGGGTTCATCATAGGGACATTGCCCATTCTAATGTGACTGCTGATGTATCAGTTCCTGCTAGTATAAGCACCTGCATAATAATGTTAATTTGTCAATTAGGCACATAAATTGAATAAGAACTTTTCGTCTATCATTAATTGGTTTAAAGTGGAAAGTTCATTCTAAAATTTAACAAGATATCGAATTAGGTGTTATTCTCATGTGTAATGGGTTTTGTTATATCTATATTCGAAGATTCATATTTGTGTAATTGAAGACTGAATGTCTTTGATTATTAAAAATAATGAAAATTAAAAAGAAGAAAAGAAAATATTCAACTAACCGGTATTAAACCTTTGATAATTCGTCAGTGTAGTAACGAGGCTCAAATTCTTGCAAGGAAAGAAGGTGATCAATCTTGGTATTTTCCTGCCTCTTACTTCGATTGTCGTCGATCAACTTTTGCAACCCGTCCATCCTCTTTCCAAGCTTCTTCACCTTCTTTTCAAAACCCTGACCAAACCAGTTCAATACAGGCAAGAAATCTGCTGGATTTGCTGCTCCACCATTCCTAAATGCCTGGTCTATAAAGTCCTTAAACTCTCTTGCTTCAGCTTCATTTGTCACTCCATCTCCATAATACCTCTTCCCTGCTACCATCCTCATGATGTTGTTGAACGTCAGTCAGTAAGCATGGATTTCAGCTCCACTTTCGCAAAGTCTTGACGCGAATCATACGACAATATCATCAACAAGCGCCTGATTTCATCTTTTCGAACACTCACAAAGGAGTTTAAGCGACTTGATGAGACGATTTCAAGGGCACAGATGCGACGTAGGTTGCGCCAATGATCACCATAAGACGAGGCTGAAACTGTGGTATAGTTGTACCTTAAGTGCTTCCCTATGATTAACTTGGGTCGATTGGCAAGAACTATATCGTTCTTAATGAAGCATTCCTCGGCTGCGGTTGAAGATGATACTACAATAAGAAGCCGAGAACCCAGATGAAGGGAGAAGATGGGACCATATTTTTGTGAAAAACTAAGGTACAAACGATGGATGGGGGGTTTTAGGAGGTGAAGGTGGCCAATTATGGGAAGTGAAGGTGGGCTTGGTGGGAGCTTTTTGGGGTTTCTTCTTGATTGAAACAACAAGTTAAACAAACGAGAAGGAAGATAAAAGAAATAAATGAGTAAAGAGTTGTTGTTTCTTCCATGTTTAATTTGCTTTGATGGTTTCTCAAAAGAAAAAAAATGATTTGATGGTTTTTTTGTGGTATAAAGAAATAAAACATACCTGTTTATATAGAGGGGGCAATACCAGTGTTATCCAAGAAATAACATAAAAATTGACCCATCTTTCAATGGGTGGAGTTTTCCTTTTTAGACTTTTAAATAATCATGTGCTTTCTGGCTTACTGTAGATGATCAATCCTCTTGTTAGATTTTCATTTTGTTAAAGCAGGATTCGACCATTGCTATTTGTGTAGAGAGTTTCATAATTGCAGTAGAAGTTGATATTGGTATCATAAACTTGTGGAGATTCGTGGAGTTTTTAAAATTTTATTAAAAAAATTTAATATTATAAATGATTTTTAAATTAAATATATATTATTTAAATTAAAAAATTTTTTAAATTGATACTTGTATTATAAAATGTTCTCTTATTTGGTGTCTTTCACAGTTCCTTGTCTCTTGAGTTCACATGAAAACCGCAAAATGTCATTTTGATTTTAGTCGCAAAATTAAAAATGAGTTTTTAATACTTTGAATTATAATCAGACTTAGGTATTCAAATTTATATTTACTATATCGTAACAAGTGAGATGCGGTGGGTGTTCAAAACTAGAAGTGTAGTTTGAAGTTTGAACATTTCCAAAGAAAATGACTGCCGCTATCCATGGCTATTACTCTTGGACGTCTCATTCATCAACCACGTGGCTGTTCCAGTATCAACAGCTAGTGCCAGCATACACGCTATACTCTCCTATTAAGGCGTAGGCTTTTGCGCGGGGATGAGTTTTTTTCTTAAAGAAGATGGTCATCGCGCCGAAGTTAAATAACGCGTGCAAGTTGTTCATCTTATAATCACAATCTATTATAAATTTAAAATTTAAATATCATGCAAAATTATATAAAAAATTATATATCTTACTTTTTCATGGTGATTTAGATAAAAATATATTTATTGAATTTTGATAAATAAACATTGAATGAACAATTTAAAATGAAGAAAAAAAAAAAACCAAACATCAAAAGAGATTAGATTAAAAAAAACAAAACTTGAAAATCACAACTTCGGTTTATTCGAAAAAAAAAAAAAACAAAAAGTATAGTTGGGAAAATATATTAGTATATATAACATGTAGTCTTAGATATAACAAACAATGCTGGTTACAGTATAGTTTAAAGCTATTTTAAAAGTAATTAAAACCTTTTTAAATCTATATACAATTTTTAAAGTTGGAATGTTTATTAACCCAATAATATATAATTATGTACTAATTATAGCCAGCTCAAAGCATTAAATCAAGTTCCACTGAATTCACTAAAATAAATCAAGGGTTTTTTCTCATCAGCTATTGTTAAGCATATACTTAGCTTTTGCATTGTTTAATTGACAATTCAATTGGACCATACATATATGTTGATACTTTATATTTTGAAGGTGGTAATAGAAAATTAAATGAAAGATATTTGCAAATATGCAAGACAAAACTTATATAAAGCCTTTGTACTGTTAACACGAGCTTGTAACATCTAAACAGTTACAATATAATAATTAACAATAAAGAATGAACACCAACAATCTACAATGCCATACAATGAGTTAGCTATGTTCAAGACTCACATGTTGGAAATTAATTTTGTCAAAATTTCAAACTATAAAACATAACATGCTATCTCAAAATTAAGTAGCTGAGACTTTCCACATGTTTTGTTACCTTTTCTTTTTGTTTTTCCTCCATTTTTTGCTCTCTCAATTTCGTATGCGACCAAATAACTAAATAAATCCAAAGAAAAAAGGATAAATCCATAAATTAGTTAGGCAAGACAATTAGATTCATATGAAATAGACTGCAATAGTCAATAGAGATTCTTAAATATCACTACCTAAAGAAAAGAAAGAATGTAACCTCTTTTTACCTATTACAAAATAAAAAGAAAGACGCTGCAAACATTAAGCATAATGTGAAATTATTCTCATGCATTACCACGAAAAATTTCATTGGTAAAAGCCAAATTTCCATCGGTAATAACATTACCAACAGATTTATCAATAGAAAAATTCTGTCAACGTTAATCAAATAAGTAATGTTATTTTGTTGGTAATAAACAAAATTCATAGATAATTGCTGATGGAATTTTTTTTGGTAATCTATCAGTAATATTTATTTTTTAATTATATTTAATATATTTATTTATAATTTTTATTATTTTATTTTAGTTTTTAATTTATTTTTAAAATAATTACATGAATACTAAATATACATAAATAGAAAATTAAATAAACAAAATGTTCCATTTTATTCATAAAAGAATGTAAAATATTTTACAAAATTGTTTATGAATTCTATTAAATAAAAATACAAAAATACATATATGTTGCAAATTATGTACAAACATTTGATAATACTGTAGACATCCTAATTGGTCCAGGCCCAAGCCCAAGCCCATTGGGTCTGGTTTAATAGGACCAAGGCTTAAGCCCATTGGGCCCGATTCAATGGAGTCCAAGTGATAGTCCAACTGTTTTTTTTATTTTTATTTTATTTTATTTTTATTTTGATTTTTATTTTGAATTTTTTTATTATTATTTGTTTTATTTTTAGATAATAGGATATAAATAAAAAAATGAGAAAAAATTACAAATTCTATCGTGTATAAGCACTGGCAAAATTGCAATTGATTTTAATCTCTTCAGGATGATTCTTAAAGTTTCTGATAATGTGAAAATCCAATTGAAGATGAATTCCTAGTTTATTAGAAACTCTGTTGAGTGTTCTCTATAAATACAACCTAGAAGATCACACAAAGAGGGAGAAAAACAAAAAACAAAAATCACACGAAACGCAGAACAGAAAACATAAAGATCAGAAGGAAACAGAAGCAACACACAGAAAGCAAAAAAGTCAGAAACATAACGAGTAAAAAGCATAAATTTTTTTTGAAGATTCTTGGGGTTTAGAGAAAAAAAAGGGGTTTTCTTAAAAATCTGAAAAATCCTCAGATTTTGGAAATTTTTTAAAAAATTTTTAGTTTTCGTTGAATTTTTTGATGTTGATTGAATTTTTCGGTAACTTTTCTAAGGCCAATTGAATTTTTCGACGAGGATTTTTAGAATTTGGCGAAGATTTCGGTGAAGCTTAAATTTTTCAATGATTGTCTGACGAATCAACCCAGATTCCGACGACACTTTCCAGAATCTAGTGAAGGATCCAACCGGTGTTCATCTAGGTAGAGAGAGAGGGAGAGGAAATAAGGGGGAAGAGAGAGAGGAAAAAGAAGAATTCTGTTGAAAATGTTGAGAATTAGCCTTATATACCTATTAAAAACGACGTCGTTTTGGCCTTACTAATATCAGAGGATCCGCGCATTTTCAAGTGGGTGACTCAACCCGTATGATGACCCAAACAGCAACCCGTATCCCTGCCTGGGCTCCAGTCGAGCCGAGCAGCAAATCGAGCCGTTGAGCCTAGCTTCTGGAGCCATTTTCGTTTTGGAACCGTACCATTTTCTAGCCGAGCCGCTTAAAGGTTTTTTTTTTCTTTTCTTCATTTATTTATTTATTATTATTATTATAATTATCAAGAAAAACATTTTAAGGAAAAGTTGAAAGTATCAATTTTTTTTAAATTAAAATTTCAAAAAAAAATATTTTGAGGAAAAGTTGGAAGTACCGATTTTCCTTAAAAATAAAAATTATCAAGAAAAACATTTTAGGGAAAAGTTGAAAGTATCAAATTTTTTTGTACAAAAGTAATTAGTTTTTTTTTTAAATGAAAAGAAAAGGATTTATATAAAAAATTTAATCATGATTCCTCTTTTTTATTTTATTTTATTTCTTTTTTTTCTTGAAAAATTTTTAATGTTAAATAATCCGACGATGGGGCCTCTGCAAGAGAAACAATAGTTTCCTTGCATACTTTTGAGGTAAGAGAATTTTTCTTAATTTTTTGGTAAAAATATTGGAGTTAATTAAGAATAATTTTTAATAATTAATTACTTGGTAAAATTTTTAAGGCTTATTGGATTACACGAAATTAAGTTGGTACCATCTTTCGATGGACGTTGTAAGGGTGCTATAACCTTCTTTACTCGTAATCGAATTCTTGAACCCTGTTTCGGTTAATAGACCCGAACCTATTCTTTATAAACTTTTAGTCAAGCTTAGGTGTTTCTTGAAATGATAAATTCAGTAGGTGACCAATCGCATCTAAATAAAAAAGATTGGTGATGATTCCTTAAGTCAATGTCAAGCGATAGATCCCCAGATCTAAACGTTATGACATCAACATTAATCAAAATCTAAAAAAACAAACATTAGAAAAATAATTCAATAAATAAAATCCTACAAGACAAATTAGAAGCCAATAAAAGTTAAAGTTGAACAAACGTAATTTTAACACCTCCATTGAAGTTATATCTTGTGACATTCCTTTTAACCTATTGTTGAGCATGATAATAGCTATTCAAAGTAAGAAGCCAATCATTAGGAATAGCAACCATGACTTCAATTTCACTTTTTAGAATAGCACTCATAGTAGACCTGGCAATCTAAAACATACCACGATAACACAACACAAATATGATATGAAAATAGGACACAAATGTGACATGGCTTAAAATTATAGTAATAACTATATATGTGTTTAACAAAACAAAAAAAAATGTATTTTATATTTTCATGTTGACATGAATTATGACACATAATTTTCACATAAAACACGATACAAATACATAAATTTTAGTATTTTACACGACACGAATATATAAATTGTTAGGTCTAACTCATAGTAATTGAATCTATATCAAAAAGTGTCACTTTCTTTATCCTATTGTCTTTTAATATCTAAACCACTATTTGGGGAGACAGTTTATGGGTTACCATGTTACCTCAATTCACCCCAAGACCATTAACAAAACCATCAAAGAAATAAAGACAAAGGAATATTAGATTCCTAGAAACCTAGAATTACCCATACTTTTGTTTGGCTTTTTAATGAAAATTTTGAAAGGAAAAAAAATTAAAAGGGTAAAGGTTAAGGCTGGGAAAAAAAAAAGAGAGTTAGCAAAAGAAACAAAAGCAAGGGTTTATATTATGAGGTTTTAACTATTATTTATAAATGTAACTTTGTTAAAAAGGAAAAAAAGAGGTGGTTATTTGTAGGATCAACCAAAAATCAAGCAAATTTTGTGATTATGAGAGAAAGAGAAAAAAAAATAAAAAATTTATGGCCTTCTTTGTATCTCGCTATAAGATTATTGAGATTGATTATAACTTATGAAAAATCCATATTCAATTTATAACCTTCTTTGTATCTCACTATTATGAAAATCCACATTCAATAAAACATCATATTCATTACATAATATACATCCACTTTAAACCCACATTCAAAATATACATTCATGGATAGATTATGAAAATTAAAAAAAAAAATAATTTATTTAAATTAAGTTTGATCAATCATTCATATTGAGAGTTTTGAAAAAAAAAAAAAAAAACCCAATAACTATTATACATTAACTCATAAATTATAAAATGTAATTTAATTTTTTTTTTTACCATTTAACTTTCATAATATTTTTTTATTCTACACCCTAAAATTAAAAAAAAAAAATTAAAGTACATCAACTCATAGTACTATTTAATATTATAAATTTTACTAACCTTTTATCAATACAATAATACTATAATATTTCAATAATTATTAATAAATTTTAAAAACCAAATATAAATAAATTTTAAAAATCAAATATAAATTTTTTTTCAAAACAAATATAAATCTTATTCCACATCAAACACAAATTTAACATCAAATCAATATGAATTTTTTAATTACTATAATTATTATTAAAATTTTAAAAATATTAAATATAAAACATCCAACAAAACAAATATAAATCTTAATACATATCAAATTCAAATTTAACAACAAGTCAACATAAATCTTACAAATTTAAAAGTTAATAAATCTATAAAAAAACCAACAAATCTCAACAATACTCAACAAATAAAAAAAAAAAAAACTCAACAATACTAAAAAAAAATCAACAAAAATTAACAATACTCAACAAAAAATCAACAAAAATTAACTAAAAGTTTAACCCAACAAAAACTTAACAAATAAATAACAAAAAATCCAATAAATCTCAACAAATCTATAACAATAAATTTAACAATAAACTCAATAAATATACAATAAAAAATTTTTTTTAAAAAGAAATAAATTAATAAATGGCAAAGACGAGAGATATCGGTCGACTAGCAACATCTCAAAATGGTGAGAGAGGGATTAGGGGTTTGTGGGGGGAATTTTTTAAGGATAATGGCTTTTCCAGATTTTAGGAGGGAGGTTTGATTTTATTTAAATTTTTTGATGGATTACCGATAGAATTTTCATTGGTAATCTTTAATGTTCTTTGCAAATTTTTTTATTGACGAAAATTTTTCGTCAATAATTTTCAATGGATTATCGACAAAAATATTTGTTAGTATTTTTTTGCAATAAATGATGCTATTTTTTTATTTATAAAATTAAATTCATTGATAATCCGTTAGTATGATGGTGATGGTCAATTTTTTTTTATAACTACATTTTATCGATATTTTATCGATAATCCATCGATAATTATCAATAAAAGAAATTTCGTCAGTGATACTTCTTATTATGGTAAGTGATGCTTTGCTACCTTAAGCGAATTACTACAAGGTTAAGAACATAGAAATATACCTAAACTCATAAAAAATGAGGATTGATTCCTTTCTTATCGTCTTGCCCTGAAAAAAAAAAAAATGAAAGCACACTTGTGCCGTTGTCATTACTCGTGATGAAATCAAGGTTAATGAAAAGATGCTTACATTATGAACTCCTTTCTTTTGTGTTATATAAAACAATGTTACAAAAAACAAGAAAAATATTTTTACTAAGAATGTTCTAAACAATGTGAAAACATATTAAATCAATATTTTAGTATACTCATCAATCTTATAGGACATTTAAATTAAAGAAGATAATTTATAATTTTATCATTTTGTCTATTCAAAATTCTATCAATCTATCATATCGCTAAAAGGAAAATAAATAATCGGCAAGTTACTTAACAATGAATTTTTTTGTTGCAAGAAAAATAACTCTTTGTGGTTCCAATTCTAACAACAAAAAGTAAAGAACAAAAAAAAAAAAAAATATATATATATATATCTATTGAGAATTATAAATCGTTAAAAAAGAATGAAGGATTTATACTATAAAAGCTTGATTCTTAATTGATGCATCTAATTATTAAGAATAATAAACTAAAAGAAAACATGATAAGATATTTAAATTGGAATAGACGGAGAAGAAGAAGACTACCAGTAGCTTGACTTTAAAAAATGGGTGGTGGATCTTGGTTATGGGGAACCAACGGCGAAAGAGGGTCGCTGTCCATTCAGTCATGAGAGTGAGAAGGTAGATTTTGGACTTGACCCGTAATAAAAGTAATGCGGTTGAAAATTACAAGGTAGATTTTTCTCTTTATTCGTTCCTTCATTATTGATCGTAGCTTTCTTTGATAGTGATTCCCTCCCCCTTGCGTCACCTACCCTTTTTCTTATGTTTCCATTCCCCTTCTCCTTCTTTTTCTCTTTCTTCTCTTATTTTTTCAAGTACCGTTTTCTTAGAGAAGCTTATGTTTTAATTTTTTGTCACATTACAAGGATAAGAATCTATAAGCTTCCTTGTAAACTTGAGTCTTAGTCATGTCCAAGCAATATTTTTTTAATTCTTAAAATTATTGTAAAATAAATTAAAACTAAAAATATTAACGTATCAATCAATTAAACTTGAAAATGTGTCAATTTACAGTTTAATTGCTAGAGACTCCCATTTATATATTGTTTAGATTCGGGTTAAAATGTTAAATTTAAATTTGTTAAATATAATATTTTTAAAATAATTCTATAAATCAATTAAATTAAAATTTGAATTCAAAATTGAGTTTTTTTTATCAAATAATTTAAATTTTTAATTCTGAAAATATATTGCATTTAAATTTATTTTTACTACTAAGATATATTAACTTGTGATAGGTGAACCATAATAACCTATCCCATCCAACTTTTGGTTGATCAAGCTTATAAATTCATCTAGGTCATGTTTGGTGCATATATAGGATGATGGATAAAACAATATGATGATCATTATATATTATATTTAATTTATATATAATTGAAAGAGATATGATTACAAGAAAATTATCATTTTCTTGGTATAGAATGATTCAATCATCTCAAAGTAAAGAGATCTATTTTTGATACATAGGATTAAACTCACATGTTCTATTATACTCTTAAAAATTATTTCAATAATTTAAATTGTATAAATTTTGAGAAAAGATAATTTTGACTAATAAATAAATTATTTTATTTTAATTCTTACACACATCAAATATAAGATAAAATGATATTACTTAATCTAATTATATTCATAATATTATTTTATTATATTTTATCATAATTTGTGTGTCAAATAAAACCTTAAGACCTTAGTCATCGAATATTTTAAACTATGAAACTTCCAAATGGACATCCCTCTTTGATGCATTATGTAGACACCTAATTTGGTCCAGGTTCGGATCAATTGGGCCTGGTCTAAATGGGGTTAGACAAACCCAAAGATTTGGGTTTATTTATATATATATATTATTTATTTATTATTTATTTTTTGTTTTCTTTTGTTATTTATCAAATTATTAATTTGTTTTTCTTCTAGATTTTTTCTTTTTCTTTTTTTTTCTTTTCCAGATTAATTTTTGGTTAGAAGATAATAATTAAAATGGGAATAGATTATGCCGTAAATAAAGGCAGTAGGGAATCATGATTGGATTAAACCATGTATTGGATAAATTCAACGATTAAAAACCTAATCAGAAAAGGGAATCAGGATTGGTTAAGGACTTTGAGATTGAATCCCTATAAATACACACAAATTAGAAACACAGAGGACACTGAAAACACACAGAAAGAAAAAAAAAAAGCAAAAAAGAGTGTTTAAAAAGTTCAAAAGTGTTTTTAGGATTTTTTAAGAATTTTTGGTGATTTTTTTTCTAAAAGATTTTTGAAATTTCCAGATTTTGAGCAATTTTTTGACGAAATTCAAGTTTTTCGGTGATGTTTCTGGCGAAAAACTCAATTTTCGACAGAAAAACCCAAAAACTGGTGAGAATTCCACCAGCTTTTTTCGCGGGTAGAAAGAAAAGAAGGAGAAAAAAAGAAGGGACGGGAGAGAAAAGGGAAGGAAAATATGAAGAGAGAATCGGTTTCAACCTTATATACATTAAGAAAATGATGTTGTTTTGGGCGTTAATAAACTCAGGATCCGCACATATTGCCAAGATCCGACTAGATCCGTAGCGCGACTCGAACCAGCGACCTGCGTCTCTGCCTGGGTTCCAATCGAGCCGAGCCAAGCCACACCTTTGAGCCATTTTTGTCTCTTAAATCGAGCCAAATCCAAGTCAAGCCGAGCTATTTAAACATTTTTTAAAATATTTGTTTATTTATTTATTTATTATTATTATTGTTATTATTTCTAAATTAAAATTATTTCGTATTCCTTAATTTTTTATTTTTATTTTTATTATTTTTCTTTTTTCAATGATTTTCCTAGAATAAAAATTTCCAAAAAACTATTTTTAGGAGAAGTTGAAAGTATTAATTTCTCTTGAAAATAAAATGGTTTAAAAAATATTTTTAGGAAAAAGTTGAAAGTATCAATTTTTTTTTAAAATAAAAAAGGTTTAAAAAATGTTTTTAGGGAAAAGTTGAAAGTATCAATTTTTCTTGAAAATAAAATTTCTAAAATAAAAATTATCAAGAAAAGTATTTTGAAGTAAAATTGAAAGTATCAATTTTCCTCGAAATTAAAATTTCAGAAAAAAAACACTTTGAGAAAAAATTGAAAGTACCAATTTTTCTTGTACAAAAGCAATGAATTTTTTTTTTAAAAAGAAAATGATTTATATCAAGAGTTGAATCATTATTCCTTTTATTTTATTTTATTTCTTCTTTTATTTCTTTTCTTGAAATTTTTTTTATGTTAAGTAATTCGACGATAGAGTCTCTGTAAGTGAAATATTAGTTTTCTTGCATACTCTTGAGGTGAGAGAATTTTCTTAATTTTTTGTCAAAAGTATTAGGGTTAATTAAGAGTAATTTCCAAAAATTAATTACTTGGTAAAATTTTTAAGGCTTATTTGATAACATAAAATTAAGTTGGTACCATCTTTTGATGGATGTTGTGAGAGTGCTATAACTTTTCTTACTTATAACTAAACTCCCGAACCCTATTCTGGTTAGTAGACCCGAACCTGTTGTTTTAGGGACCCTTAAGCTTAAATGTTCCTTTAAAGGATAGATTCCTTAGATGGTCAATCGCAATTAAATAAAAAAAATTAGTGACGGCTCCTAAAGTCAATGTCTAGCAATAGATCCCCAGATCTAAACTTTATGATAGTTTGGCGACTTCGCTGGGGACTAACCAAGAGTAAAAAAATTCGTGTTATCCAAAAGCCTAATAAAATTAAGCCTTCTGTATAGATTTTTTTTTCATTCATCTTTATTTACTTTGTTAATTATGTCATTCATATGCATGTGCATAACATGAGTTCTATACTCGAGTTTCGTGTTTTTAGGAATGAGTAAAGTACCTATTACTTTTGTGAGGTTTTAATGCCTCCATAATGGCTAGCAAAAAACTCCCACTCAAATTGAATCTTTTTCGCTTATAGCCTGTAATGGGTGAGGATTGAGGTGCCTTACTAGTTTGTAATGGACAATGATATAAGGAACAATTTGAAAACCTTTAGACTTTAACCTCGAACCACATATAGTGGACCTTAGAAGTACCTAACCTATAGATAGAGCCATCTTCTTCCTTTTAGAATTAACCAAAAGTATAGGATTCATTCTTCTTATTGTGTGTGACGTTTTAATTAATTAATTAATTAATTTCTCTCTATTTGATGCACTAACCTCTTCTCTTATTCATGTTTGCATGATCTGTACTCTATCATAAAGTTGCATAAAGAATGTTTGTTTAAAAGGCAGTATTCAATAACAAGTTTTTCATGAACTCCACAGAACGATTACTTTATTCTTTATCCGTATTAGCTCATTGTGAGTCACCCAACGAAGTAAAGGTTCAGTCAGAAAAGATTTAACTACGACTGTTTACCAATCAGATACGCTTCTACCCTGTCTTAAGAGACATCTATCCTTCTCAAACAAAACAATTTAGAGGATTTGATTGATATATGAAAGAAGATGAGTCCATCAAGATAAAAGAAATTCTGCTAGAGATATGGGCACATAGCACACCTTCTTGTAATAAATGTTGATAATCAACTAATTAAAGCTGAGTGTAATTTTTGGGATCTTGTATACAAGTGTTTCATCTTCAATGAAGTTGATATGAAGCTAACCATCGAAGAATACTTAACTTTGTTGGGCTTGCACTTCAAGGCTCCTGACAAGATATATGTCAAAAAACATAAGTCAAGATTTTGTAAGGATTTGGTCTATCTTATGGGGATAGACAAAGAGATTATGGATTCTCATATAAAGAAAAAACAAGAACAGGTTTGCCTACCTTGAAAGTTATTTCATGATTTCCTAGTACAATATGCTGATAAAGAATGGGGGTTAAACATATTTGCCTTAGCCATATATGGAATGGTGATATTTCCAAAAGTTTTGGGATATATTGAAATAGTAGTAATTGACTTCTTTGAAAGTGTAATCAATGGCTGTAACCCTTCAATAGTAAATTAACAAAGACTGTTAGATATTTGAGTTATTGTCGCCAGAATGGAAGGCATTTCATAGGCTACATATAGTTATTGTATCTATGGATGAGAAGCCACTTCGAATGGAGAAAAAGTGCTTTCTCGAAGCTTTATGTCCGTAATCGAACCCTGATTAAGGAATTTTATAAAAGTGGGTGGTCAGAAGAAAAGTCTAAAAAAGAATAGGTAGCTTTCTTACAAAAATTGACAAGTGCTGAAGTAAGATGGTTGGTCTTATGGATAAATCATGAACCTATGCTATATCAGTGTAGAGATAACACTATGATCCCACTTTTGAGTTTATGGGGAGTAACAAGTTATGCGTCACTTCTAGTGAGGAGACAGTTTGGGGTAGAACAGTTTATTCCCATGACATATAAGCTTCATCAATCAAATTTTTCTTACAGTGAACCAAAAGTATTTCAGAGGATGAATGAGATCATTAAAGCATGAAAAAACCCTCGTATAGTGAGTCATAGACCATTCACTGATAAGGTCACTTAGGAGTACTTGGTTTGGAGAGCAAGGCGAAGATAAAAAATGGTATTCACTTATGAAAGCTTTCAACTGCCAACAAGAGAAAAGCTTGAAGAGACACCATTAGAATTGGAGCTTACAACAAAAGAATTCAAGTTAAAAAAAGATAGGTTAAAGCAAGAGATTCAGAAGCTTCAAGAGGAGAAAGATTAATGGAAAGATAGAGCTGAAAAATAGGAAGCTAAAGTCTATAAGATCGCTAGAAAATGTGATATAGCTGTTGAAGACCTAGCAGAGCTACACCAAGAACATAAAAGGTTATGTGTGAGGGTAAAAGCTAAAGGATAACAATTCCTGAGTTGATAGATGAAAATAAACGATTGTAGCAAAAATATGCTGAATTAGAGGAAAAAAATACCCAAGTATAGACAGAGAATGACATGTTGAACAGCTACCTAAGCAGGTTGAGACAAAGGTTGAATGAATAAGAAGACTACATTACTGCACTGGTTAGAGAACATAGAGAGTTATCATACCAAGTTTAGTATGGTAAAAGGGAAAACCTAGGAAGACAGAAGTATATTGAGTACTTAACGACCCAAATTTATAAAAGGGTATGTAAGGCAAGAGAGATGGTAGAAGAGGCAGATGCATTGAAACAAATGATGACCCCAATAGGAGAACATGGGTAGCATCTCTTAAACTTCATTGAGAAAGCTAGAGCCTAGTATGAGTAGATCAAACGATTTTATGGTTATAACTCTAAGATGATAGATTTTATGTAAATGAAAGTTTTTTGGAATAATGAAATCTTTTGGTTGAATACTGTCTTAAGGCGAATGTCCTTTTCATGCATGCATTTTCATTCATTGCATTCTCATTCAATACATTTAAAAAGTAACCATGAGATAGTCATAAACTTGCTAATTCTAAGATATGGTATTCAAGGTTTAAGGATAGCTCTATCCAGTAAGAACCTCACTCACCGATATAACACAAGAGCTAGAGCTAGATAAATGGAGCAAGAAAATTCTCATCAATTTGAAAAATTAGAAAAAGCATAGGAAAAGATTGAGAATGAGTTGAGTAAGATTCTGGATCATCTCAACAAGTTGAACAAAGAAAAAGGGATAAAAAAGAACACAAGCTAATAGGCCTTCCATCACAAGAAGTGGCCGACTTTATATCCTTCAGGTTTTGGTCCATAACAAGCTCAATCCACATAGGATATACCGCTGCAATAATTTACATATCCTGTATATTTTGGAATGCCATCAGCTTTAAATCCAGGACATTACCATAGCTATATGAACCCTGTATTTATTGAAAAAATAGTAGAATCGATCTAAGTTCCTGATCTAGATGACTTGAAAAAGAATGAGAAAGAAAAGGCAAAGGTGGTCGAATCTCAAGAAGATTTAAAAATTAGTATGCTTAAACAAAGGTTACGAGCTATTGAAGGAATTGAGCTTAATGGTTCTATCGATGCTGTTGGACTATGCTTAGTCTCAGATGTGGTTATTCCATTAAAGTTTAAAGTACCAAAATTTAAGAAATATGATGGTACAAAATGTCCAAAAACTCATATTACCATGTATTGTCGAAAGATAATAGCCTATGCTCACAATGAAAAACTATTAATGCATGCTTTTCAAGATTACCTTATTAACTCTGCTACTAGGTGGCATATCTAGTTGGATAGAACTCGCATCCATTCTTGGAGTAATATGGCCCATGACTTTATTAGTCAATATCGACATATTATGGATTTGGCTTTTGATTGTTTGTCTTTACAGAATATGGAGAAAAAGGTAAATGAGTCATTTTAAAAAATATGCCCAGAGGTGGAAGGATGTAGCTTCTCAAGTGCAACCTCCACTAACAGAAAAAGAAATGACAGTGCTATTCGTCAGCACTTTGAAATCTTTCTATTATGAAAAAATGACAGGGAATGCAACCAAAAATTTCATCGACATGGTAATTTCAAGAGAAATTATTGAAAGTACCATCAAGAATGGCAAGTTAGAAGGAAGGAAGACTTCAAGTAAAAGAGCCCTAAAGAAAAAATAGACTAAAGCTCAAGCTGTGAGTTTTGATAGATAACAATTCAAGGGTTATCAACCCTACCCATCACAAGGATACCTTTCATATTATCCTACTATAAATAACATTTCCCCTTACCTATACCAACCAATCCCACAGTCATCTTACCCCCAAACATATCAACCTTCTTTTAGGTCTCAAAATACCACATACAATCCTAACACTCAACTTGCCTCAAGACATCAGACACGCCCAGTTAACTCGATAGATAGATCACGAAAGCAATGAACTACTCGTGAAAAGTTGATATTTAACTAAATTCTTATGACCTATACAGAGTTATATCATGAGCTTTACAATAGTCATCTGATTACTCCTAGCAAATTAGAGCCACTCAAGTTGTCTTACCTAAGTGGTATGATCCCATAACCCATTGTGACTATTATTACGAGATTGATGGTCATTCCACCAAAACCAAACTACTTTGAAACATAAAGCGCAATGGTTGATCAAGGATGGGATGATTAACTTTGATACGAGAGGGGTAATTGCACCAAATGTTAGTGGCAATCATTTGCCTAACCACAATGTGAATGCTTTGAGTAAGGAACAAGAGCATCATTTGAAGAGAAAAGTGACAGATATTAAGACACCTCTTAGTTGGCTATTTGATGCTTTATGGAGAGCTAACATGATATAACCAGTGAGTTCGTATAGTTATCATAGAACATATATAGCAGGCACTAGTTGTAAATATCATAGTGGGGTAATTGGTCACCCTATCGAAACTTATGAGTAGTTTCACTAAGTGGTACAAAACCTTTTAGATTCATACCAGATGAAAGTTTATGATGAGGAAGAAGACTTAAAGAGTGTTGAAGTATTCATGACTGACAAGCTTACAAAATTTCCATAGTCAATGATGATTTACTGTGGGAATAAGTCAAAGTTAGTCATAGACAAACTCATTCCCAGGCTAATAACTTTTAAAGTTCTGACTCCATTCCTATATAAAGATGATAAAGTTGTACCTTAAAAAAATGGCTACGATACAGTAGTTCAGGGGTAATAGGAGAATGCCTCTAACATTGATGCCTCCAATATAACTAGTGTAAGAGGTATTACCCAAAGTGAAAGATGCTACACTTTAAAAATATTAGAGAAGGCTAGAAAAGAGAAAGCCAAGGTGGAAGAAGAGTGAAATAACCCTTAAGTGGAACCTGAGGAGGATCGTCTAAAGCCAGTTGTCATAACGTCTAGATCCGGGGATCTATCGCTAGACATTGACTTTAGGGAGTCGCCACCAATCTTTTTTATCTAGGTGTGATTGGCCACCTAAGGAATCTGTCCTTTCAGGGAACACCTAAGCTTAAGGGTCCCTAAAAGAATAGGTTCAGGTCTACTAACCAGAACAGGGTTCGGGAGTTCGGTTACGTGTGAGGAAGGTTATAGCACCCTCACAACGCCCATCAAAAGATGGTACCAGCTTAAATTTGTGTTATCCAAAAGCTTTAAAATTTTACCAAGTAATTAGTTATTGGAAATTATTCTCAATTGACTCTAATACTTTTAGCAAAAAATTGAGAAAATTCCCTCACCTCAGGAGTATGCAAGAAAACTACTGTTTCACTTACAGAGGCTCCGTCGTCGGATTATTTAAAGAAAAAAACAAAATCAAAATTAAGATAGAAAGGAAGGAAATAATGATTTTTTTTTGTAGGGAAAATTGATACTTTCAACTTTTCCCTAAAAATATTTTTTGGAAATTTCGATTTTCAAGGAAAATTGATACTTTCAACTTTTCCTCAAAAACCCTTTTTTTGAAAATTTATTTCTAAGGAAAATTGATACTTTCAACTTTTCCCCAAAAATATTTTTTTTGAAATTTTATTTTTAAGGAAAATTGATACTTTCAACTTTTCCCTAAAAATATATTTTTTTTTTGGAATTTTTTATTTTTATTTAAAGAAAATAAAATAATAAAAAATAAATAAAAAGAATATTACATAAACCTAATCTAATAAATAAAAATTAAAATAAACAAAGAAATAAATAAAATAAAAAAATTCAAAGAAAAAAAAAAAAAAAAAAACCTGGAGCGGCTCGGATCGCGGCTCGGCTCGGCTCGGCTCAAGGCAGGAAAACGGCTCGGAGGGAGCGGCTTGGCGGCTTGGCTCGACTCGAAGGGGGCTGGCACGCGCGGGTCAGAAAGCGGGTCGACGCCCGGGTCGGGTCGGGTTGCGGCAAAACGCGCGGATCCTCTGGGTTACTTAAGGCCAAAACGACGTCGTTTTGGGAGGGTATAAAAGGCACCTTCCTCCATTTTTCTGCAGAACGCTCCTCCCCCTCTCTCTCTCTTCTTCTTTTTTCTCTCCCTTCTCTCTAGAAACCGAAGAACACCGGTGCCGGATTCTGGAAATTTTCGCCGGAATCTGGAAATTTCACCGGAAGTTGGCCGTAAATTAGCCGGTTTCTGGGATTCTTCGCCGGAAACTGGGCAGGTCGCCGGAAACTTCAATGTTGGCCGAAATTTTCGTCGGAAAATTCAAACTTCGCCGAAATTTTCGTCGGAATCTGGAAATTTCTGGGAAATTTCCAGAAAAAATTTTCGCCAAAAATTTCTAAAAATTTTTTTCTCACTCCCAGAACACTCCTAAACTTTTCCTAGCTTCTTATACGCCTCATTTTATCTTAAATCAGTAGCTTTGCTTACTGTTTTCTGTCTCTTCAGCATTGTTCCAGAGGGTCCCTTTTATAGGGGTTGATCAGGAGTTCCTGATCAATCCCAATTCCTCCTTGGACGGGAATTCAGTCTTTGAATCCAACTGGACTCTTCTGATTGAATTCCCCTCCAGAGTGGGATTCTTCAACTTTGAATCTTAGCCATCCAGAATTAAAATCAAAATAAATAAAAAAAATACTAGATAATCAAAAGATATGATAGTATAAAAATAAAAAAATAATATCAGATAATTCGGAAAAAAAAATCAGATAAAATTAACAGATAATAAAAAAAAATAACATAAGATAAACCCAAAAATATATTACCAAAAAAAAAAAAAAAAGAAAAAAAAGATAATAATAATAATAAATATAAACTATATACATACAATACATATAAATCTAATCTAAATAAAAATAAATACACAAAGATATACATAATAATAATAATAATAAAATACATAAAATACAAAAGAAGAAAAGGAAAAGAAAAAAAAAATACAAGATTGAAATGGGCCTTACCCATTTGGGCCAGGCCTAATTGATTTGGGCCCGGACCCAATTGGGTGTCTACAGCTGCCCCTCTTTGCACATTTTCTGTGAAACAGAAATTGCGCAAAGACGTAGACACCCAATCAAGACTCAACTCAACATTTTTATTTTTTGCTTTTTTTTTTTTTAAATTTTTGTTTTTTGTTTTTTGTTTTTTGTTTTTTTGTTTTTTTTTTTTTTTGTTTTTTTTTTTTGTTTTTTTTACCAAAGCTCCTCTAAACAGAGGCACCATGACTTTTGAAAAGTAAATTGCTCCTCTAAACAGAGGTACCACGACTTTGGAAAGTAAATTGCTCCTCTAAACAGAGGCAACGAACTTGGAAAAGTAAATTGCTCCTCTAAACAGAGGTACCACGACTTTGGAAAAGTAAATTGCTCCTCTAAACAGAGGCAACGAACTTTGAAAAGTAAATTGCTCCTCTAAACAGAGGTACCACGACTTTGGAAAAGTAAATTGCTCCTTTAAACAGAGGCAACGAACTTTGAAAAGTAAATTACTCCTCTAAACAGAGGCACCACGACTTTTGGAAAAGTAAATTGCTCCTCTAAACAGAGGCAACGAACTTTGAAAAGTAAATTGCTCCTCTCAACAGAGGTACCACGACTTTGGAAAGTAAATTGCTCCTCTCAACAGAGGTACCACGACTTTGGAAAAATAAATTGCTCCTCTCAACAGAGGCACCACGACTTTGGAAAGTAAATTGCTCCTCTCAACAGAGGTACCACGACTTTGGAAAAATAAATTGCTCCTCTCAACAGAGGCAACGGAACTTTGAAAAATAAATTGCTCCTCTAAACAGAGGCAACGAAACTTTGAAAAATAAATTGCTCCTCTAAACAGAGGCACCACGACTTTTGAAAAGTAAATTGCTCCTCTAAACAGAGGCAACGAAACTTTGAAAAATAAATACTCCTAGACGATCATGTCCGAAGGAGTTGAAAGTTGTGTTTGAAGGGATTTTAGGAGATTATGCCCAAAGGTCTTATAAATCAACCCCGATACCAAGAGACATCCTATTTCAAGGATTAGGAACTTACCTGACAAGTTTCTTCTCAAACTTGCAAAGTCTTTTCATATCTGTCTTTTTCATGTGGGATGTTGGAACACCCCTGCTTCTTGAATTTGTACACTATACTTTCCTGAAAGTAGTGTATGCTATGCAAATGCATATGAATTTCAATGCATGCTATGCAAATGTTGGCCAATTAATTCCTGTTCAATGTATGGTACTCAAGTTTCTCAAGCTCTTTTTTTCTTTCTTGGGCGTCAAGCCCTTTGATTCCTTAAGGATCCAATTGCACTGCTCTTCTAAGATCGAACCAGTGTGACTCTTAATTATTTCTTCCATTCATATTCTTCCTGTAACAAAAAATCTCTTCCCAAATTCAATGTCCTAATCAGGAGCTGAACATCTCGATTCTGCCTTTATCACTCTCGATTTATTCAATGTAATGTAAAAATCTTTTTATGTTGTTATTCATTCATCAATCATTATTTTCAACTCAGAAAGGGAGAATGCATTTACACATTCCTTCCATGATGGGGTATTAAGAAGAAAGGGATATGAATGGTAGGAAAACAGTCATCAGAAAAAGGAGCAAAGAATGAAATAAAATGTTTCTTTATTAGCAAATGTCGGTAAACTTTGGCCAAGGAAGAATTACAAGGATAGGTATGGGGACAAAGCCCAAAATGAACAATAAGATAATCATGATAACATATCTCAAAGTTTTTTCTGAAAACTCAACCTTCTGATGTATTTAACAACTTGAAACTCTTCTGAATTTGCTAACCTTCATATCAGCAGACTTTCAGATTCGATGCTGTATTCTCCTTATCTAAGCCGCCTTTTCAGGTTTTCAACTTAGACAAACCCCCTATGACTCAAACCGCCCTTTTGGGGTTTTCGCCTTGAGTCCTCCTTGTTCACTTTTTCTTTTTCTTTTTTTTCATTTTTTCTTTTTTCATTTTTTCATTTTTCATTTTTCCATTTTTTCATTTTTTCATTTTTCATATTTCCATTTTTCATTTTTTCATTTTTCATTTTTCCATTTTTCCATTTTTGTCATTTTTTTTCAAGCATAGTATTTCTTCACAGCATCAGAATTTACAGGATGGGGTAAATCATTTCCATCCATTTCAGTCAGTATCAACGCTCCACCCGAAAAGGGCCGTTTCACCACATACGGCCCTTCTCAATTCGGAGTCCATTTTCCTCTACTATCGTGCTGGATTGAGAGAATTCTTTTCAAAACCAACTCTCCTTCTCGAAAGCAACGAGGCCGAGTTTTCTTATCATGAGCCCTCATCATTCTTCTTTGGTATAGCTGACCATGGCACAGTGCAGTCAATCTCTTTTCTTCTATGAAATTTAACTGCTCATAACGTTCTCGAATCCATTCAGCCTCTTCCAACTCGACTTCTTTTAAGACTCTCAAAGAGGGGATCTCTACTTCCACTGGTAGTACAGCCTCCATCCCATAAACCAACGAAAATGGGGTTACCCCAGTAGAGGTACGAACTAACGTTCGATATGCATGCAATGCGAATGGCAACTTCTCATGCCAATCTTTGTAAGACTCGGTCATTTTTTCCAAAATCCTCTTTATGTTCTTATTGGCTGCCTCAACTGCCCCATTCATTTTTGGACGGTATGGTGCCGAGTTATGATGCTTGATCTTATACTGAGCACATATTTCTTGCATCATCTTGCTATTCAGATTCTTGGCATTGTCTGAAATGATTTTCTCCGGAAGTCCATATCTACAGATGATCTCCTTTTTTATGAACTTACAAACCACAGAGTGTGTCACATTTGCATATGAAGCTGCTTCTACCCATTTTGTGAAGTAATCTATCATCACAAAAATGAATCTGTGCCTGTTAGAAGCCTTTGGGGTGATTGGACCAATGACATCCATGCCCCACATTGAAAATGGCCATGGTGGTGCCATAACATGTAAAGCAGACGGCGGAGCATGAATCTTATCAGCATATATCTGGCATTTATGGCATTTACGAGCATAGTCAATGCAATCATTCTCCATCGTCAACCAGTAATATCCCGCTCTCATAATCTGTCTTGCCATCATATGTCCACTAGTATGTGCCTTACATATTCCATCATGCACCTCTTCAATGATTTTTTCGCTTCAGTCTCATTTACACACCTCAATAGTACTTGATCCTTGCTTCTTTTGTAAAGGATATCCCTGTCCAAGAAAAAGCTCATAGCCAATCTTCGGATGACCCTTTTATCATTTTCTGTTGCATGAACTGGATATTGCTGATCCTTGACATACTGTAAGATGTCATAATACCAGGGTTTTCCATCTTCTTGCCCCTTTATATTAGAACAATACACTGGTATATCCTTAACATCTAACTTTATGGGCTGAATGTCAATGTCCTCATTAATTCGAATCATTGCAGCCAGAGTAGCCAATGCATCAGCAATCACATTTTCTTCTCGAGGTAAGTGATCGAACTGGACATCTTCAAATTGTTTCATCAACTCTAGAATATACTTATGATATGGAACGAGTTTTGAGTCTCTCGTCTCCCATTCTCCTTTCAACTGGTATATAACTAGAGCCGAGTCTCCAAACACTTTCAGTGCTTTCACTCTTCTTTCTATAGCAGCTTGCAGGCCCATAACACATGCTTCATACTCAACAATGTTATTTGTGCAATTAAAATTTAACCTCGCTGTTACAGGGTAGTACTGTTCTTCTGGAGAAATCAAAATTGCCCCAATTCCATGCCCCAAGGCATTGACAGCACCATCAAAATACATTCTCCAACATTTTTCTCCATGCTCCCTTTCTTCCAGTTGAGAAATAGCCATCAAGTCTTCATCAGGAAATTCTAGCTTCATCGGCTCATACTCTTCAGTAGCACGATCTGCAAGAAATTCTGCTATAGCACCCCCTTTTATTGCTTTTTGGCTCACGTATATAATGTCGTATTCCGAGAGCATTACTTGCCATCTAGCGATTCTCCCAGATAAAGAAGGCTTCTCGAAGATGTACTTAATGGGATCCAATTTCGCTATGAGCCATGTAGTGTGATAGAGCATGTACTGTCTAAGTCTTTTGGTAGTCCACGCTAATGCACAACACATTTTCTCCAATGAAGAATACTTGGATTCGTATTCAGTGAACTTTTTACTCAGATAATAAATAGCTCTCTCCTTTCGACTAGCCTCATCTTGCTGCCCCAGCACACATCCCATTGAATTTTCACATACAGTTAGGTACAAAATTAAAGATTTTCCTGAAACAGGTGGCACCAATACTGGAGGGTTCGATAAATATTGCTTGATTTTATCGAACGCCTTTTGACATTCTTCATTCCACTTTCCAGGATTATCTTTACGGAGAAGCTTAAAGATGGGATCATATTTGTAGGTAAGCTGAGAGATGAACCGAGAAATGTAGTTTAATCTACCCAAAAAACCTCGAACTTCTTTTAGTGTGCTAGGAGGTGACAAATTTTGGATGGCTCGTATCTTGTCGGGATCGACTTCAATTCCTCTTTCATTGACTACGAAGCCTAGCAACTTCCCTGACTTTACCCCAAAGGTGCACTTGGTTGGGTTTAATTTTAGCTGAAATTTTCTCAACCTCTCAAATAACTTTCTGAGGCTGGTGACATGATCTCCATCCCCACAAGACTTTGCAATCATATCATCTACATACACTTCGATCTCTTTGTGCATCATGTCATGGAAGAGTGTTACCATGGCCCTTTGATATGTTGCCCCAGCATTCTTTAACCCAAAAGGCATGACTTTGTAGCAGAAAGTTCCCCACATGGTCACAAAAGTAGTCTTTTCCATATCATCTGCAGCCATCTTTATCTGATTATACCCCGAGAAACCATCCATAAAGGAGAAAATCGAATGCTTAGCCGTGTTATCTACTAGTGTGTCAATATGAGGCAAAGAAAAGTTATCCTTTGGGCTAGCCTTATTCAAGTCTCGATAGTCCACACACATTCGTACTTTTCCATCTTTTTTAGGAACTGGAACTATATTGGCTACCCATTCTGGGTACTTAGCCACTTGTAGAAAACCTGCATCAAATTGTTTCTTCACCTCCTCTTTAATCTTTAGTAGCATTTCGGGCTTCATTCGTCTCAGTTTCTGTTGAACTGGCTTACATTCTGGCCTTAGAGGCAATCTGTGCTCCACTATCTCTGTGCTCAGCCCTGGCATATCCTGATAAGACCAAGCGAATATATCTACAAATTCTCGGAGTAGGTCTGTCAGTCGTTGCCTATCTTCAGATGAAAGTGAAGTGCCCATTCTGACCTCTTTCTTATTTTTTTCATCTCCCAGATTCACTAAGTCTACTAACTCTTGATGGGGCTCAATCGGCTTATTTTCTTGTTCAATCATCCTCATTAGGTCCGGAGGCATAACATATTCTTCAGAATTCTCTTCATTATCAAATTCATCAGTGTTAATTGAATTCTCAAAGCTAACCTCTTGATTGTTATCATGATTATCCTCATGTTCATTTAAAGACCTGCAATTGAATGAAATGGGATATGTTGGCAAGATGTTTTTGGGAAGATGGAAATAATGAAAACACAAGAAGAAATGAATGAAAATGCATACTTCCTAACTTTATTAAAAATAATAAATGATGAATGGCCCGAACAAAAAGATCACCCCAATGCCTTGGGCAATAGCTATTGGGATGCTACAATTACATTGCATCTAAATCAAAAGTCGAAGGCATCTCGATAACACTCCAATTGTTCAGCTCATAATCTGGTGGACAGAGACGAACCCACACTTCTTGATTTACCCTCACCTCATCTTCAACAGCATTAATGGCTAACTGGGCAAAATCATCTTCCACATTTTTTCTAGCATCTGGGTTCATGAATCCTCCAGGTCTGAAGGTTTCATACAAGTGTGGGATGAACATCAGTCTTGGTGTCTTTCTTGATGGCCTCCTTTTGACTTCCCACTCTGCCATCTCATAGCCTAAGCCTGCCCTATCGCTATTGTCTGCTATTGTTGGAGGTTCTTTAATTCCCTGTAAATTTTTGCCTAGCCCTAGTCCTGGACACCAGCCTTTATTGATGACTTGGCTTACCACTATATTTGAAAAAGATTGATTTTGGAATCCTTCACCTACAGTATTGACCAATTCAAAAGATCGATAGGAGCATTCCAATGCTTCTTTAGCAGCCTCTACATATGGAGTGTTCAATGGTTGAGTCACCAGCATGTCTTCCTCCCCAACTACTACTACCAATTGACCTTCTACATTGAACTTAATCTTTTGATGTAAAGTAGAGGGCACAGCTCCTGCCATGTGAATCCATGGTCTTCCTAATAAACAGCTGTAGGAAGGAGAGATGTCCATCATTTGAAATTTTACATTGAAGGTGCATGGCCCAATTTGTAATGGCATCTCAATATCTCCCAGGACTTCTTTTCTGGTCCCATCAAAGGCTCTCACAATCATCTGACTATCTCGCATATGAGAATAGTCGATGGGTAGCCTTGCCAAAGTTGACATAGGCATGACATTGATGGCTGAACCATTATCGATAAGGACTTTAGCTATGATATGGCTCTGGCACTTTACTGTGATATGCAAGGCCTTAGCATTTCTCTTTCCCTCCAAAGAAATCTCATCATCACTGAATGAAATGTGATTTGGCATGACTAAGTTTCCGGCCAAGTGATTCACATATTCAACAGACACGTTATGTGCCACGTATGCCTGATTCAACACTTTCAGCAAGGCATTCCGATGTGGCTCTGAGTTCAGCAACAGTGATAACAATGAGATTCGAGCTGGCATTTTATTCAACTGTTCCACAACTGAATATTCGCTATGTTTTACCAGCTTCAAGAATTCACAAACCTCTCTTTCTGATACTGGCTTTGGCTGATCTTCTTCAGGCTCTATCTCTGGATTATTTCGTCTTTCTCCTTCTTTAGCCTTCTCCCTTCTAGCCTTCTCTAGCATTTTTGGGGTGTAACATCTCCCACTTCGAGTAATGCCTCCTACACCAGTAATATTGGAAGCATCAGCTTTGGAGACCTCTTCTTTTTGCCCCTGCACTACAGTGTCACATCCATATCTCCAGGGCACAGCTTTATCATCTTTGTATGGAAAAGGAGTCGGGACTTTAAAAGTTACCGGCCTAGGGAGGAGCTTGTCTATGACTGATTTTGGTTTGCTTCCACACCGAATTGTCACTGGTTTGGGAAACAGCTTTTCAGGCCTATCAGTCATGCACACCTCAGCATTCTTCAAGCTTTCTTTTTCTTCGTAAACCTCCATCTGATGTGAATTCAAAAGTTTTTGTACCTCTCGGTGAAACTGTTTACAGGTCTCAATGGAGTGGCCTCTTGCCCCACTATGATACTTACAACTAGTACCAGCTATATATGCTCCATGATAGCTGTGTGGACTTACCAGTTGTATCATGTCTGCTTTTCGTAAGACATCAAACAATTGATCGAGAGGTGTCTTAATATCTACCACTTCTTTCTTCACATGGCGCTCATGCTCTTCACCTATAACATTCACATTATGATTTGGCAAAGGATTGCCACTAACATTTGGTGCAGTCATCCCTCTAGTGTCAAAGCAGATCATCCCATCCTTGATCAACCGTTACACTTTATATTTCAGAGTAGTGCAATTTTCGGTGGAGTGACCAGCAATCCCATAATGGTAGTCACAGTGGGCAGTGGGATCATACCACTTGGGGTAAGGTGGCTTGAGGGGTTCCAATTTACTTGGAGCAATCAAATGATTGTTATAGAGCTCCTTGTATAATTCCGTATAGGTCATGGGAATAGGGTCAAAAATAGGTCTTTCGCGAGTGGTTCGTTACTCCCGCGAGCCACCAGCAGGGTTAGTTGGGCGAATTTGTGGTTTTGGGGTAGGTTGAATGTTAGAACTGTACATGGTGTTTTGGGGTCTATGAGAGGTTTGATAGGTTTGGGGGTATGGTGGTTGGTATGGGTGAAAAGAAGTGTTATTTACAGTGGGGTGATAGGGCAGATATTCTGGTGGGGGGTAGGGCGAATAACCCCTAAGTTGCTGTCTATCAAAGCTCATAGCCTGAGCTTCAGTTTTTTTTTTCTTTGGGATTCTTTTGCTAGATGCTTCATTCCCTTCTAGCTTACCATTCTTGATGGCACTCTCAATGATTTCTCCCGAAATTACCATATCGGTAAAATTCTTTGTTGCATTCCCTATCATCTTTTCATAATAGGGAGGTTTTAAAGTGCTAACAAATAGCACTGTAGTTTCTTTCTCGGTCAGAGGAGGTTGTACCTGAGAAGCAATATCTCTCCACCTCTGGGCATACTCTTTAAAAGATTCGTTTGCCTTTTTCTCCAGATTCTGCAAAGACAAACGATCTGGGGCCAAATCGATGATATGTCGATATTGACTGATAAAGTCATGTGCCATATCGCTCCACGAGCGAATGCAAGTCCTGTCCAGCTGAACATACCATCTGGCCGCAGAGCTAGTAAGACTGTCTTGGAAAACATGCATCAAGAGTTTCTCATCCTGTGCATGAGCTGCCATCTTCCTGCAATACATGGTGATGTGGGTTTTGGGGCACTTTGTACCATCATATTTTTCAAATTTTGGTACCTTGAACTTATGGGGGATAACCACATCAGGAACTAAGCAGAGCCCAGCGGCATCTACTGACCCATAGAAGCTAAATCCTTCCACAACCCTTAGCCTTTGCTCTAGCATGCTAATCTTGGAACTTTCTTCAGCCTCTACTCTCATCTTTTCCTTCTCCTTCTCTTTTAAATCATCTAGATCAGGAATTGGTTCTACTGCCTTTTCAGTGAAGACAGGATTTATATAGCTATTATACTGCCCGGGGTTGAAAGTCGATGGCATTCCAGGATATGTTGGATATGCGAAGTGTTGTGGTGGGACCTCTTGAGCAGACTGAGCTTGAGGTGGGCCAAAACCTAGAGGGTACAATGGGTCAGCCACTTCTTGCTGGCTTGTACTTCCTTCAACTCCTTTTCCTTTATTCATATTATTGAGAGCCTCCAGAATTTTGCTAAGTTCATTTTCAATCTTCTCCTGAGCTTTTTCTAGCTTTTCAAATCTATGAGAACTTTCTTCTTCCATTTGCCTTGCACTGGATCTTGTGTTGTATGGATGAGCAGGGTTTTCGCTAGATGGAGCTATCCTCGGACCTTGAGTACCATACTTATGATTAGAAATGTTATGCTGTGCCTTATGTATGATGCTTTGACACACAAATGAAATGTACATTTTTTGAATGAAATCTAGTATGAAATGAATGCAAATGACTGTGTTGAAACATGATCATGAAAAGAATACAGATGCATACAATCAGACAAACAACATAGTTAGTTCCGTGGATGAAACGTAAGTGATGTTGATGCATAATGTCACATATGATAAAAATAATACACAAAGTTAAACAATCAAAATGATTAGATAAATACCTTTTTTTGTGTCCTAATTTTAGGGTATATCTATCATTGGGTAGAAAGAGCTCTATCCTAGGTGTAAGCACTCCTAAGGTTCACTATATGTGGTTTAAGGTCAAAGTCTAAAGGTTCCCAAATTGCTCCTTACATCCTTGTCCATCACAGACTAGTAAGGCACCCTAATCCTCACCCATTACAGGCTACAAACGGAAAAAGTTCAATTTGAGTGGGAGTATTTCGCTAGCCACTGCGAAGGCATTAGACCTCACGAAAGCAATAGGTACTTTACTCCCTCCTAGAGGGACGGAGCTCGGGTATAGAGCTCATGTTATGCACATGCATATGAATGACATAATTAACAAGGTAACTAAAACATGAATGAATAACAACACATATATACAACAAGGTTCAATTTCATTTGGCTTTTGGATAACACAAATTATTTGCTGGCCTGACTCTCAAGGTCCTCAGTGGAGTCACCAAGCTGTCATAAGTCTAGATCCGGGGATCTATCGCTAGACATTGGCTTTAGGGAGTCGCCACCAATCTTTTTTATCTAGGTGTGATTGGCCACCTAAGGAATCTGTCCTTTCAGGGAACACCTAAGCTTAAGGGTCCCTAAAAGAATAGGTTCAGGTTTACTAACCAGAACAGGGTTCGGGAGTTCGGTTACGTGTGAGGAAGGTTATAGTACCCTCACAACGCCCATCAAAAGATGGTACCAGCTTAAATTTGTGTTATCCAAAAGCTTTAAAATTTTACCAAGTAATTAGTTATTGGAAATTATTCTCAATTGACTCTAATACTTTTAGCAGAAAATTGAGAAAATTCCCTCACCTCAGGAGTATGCAAGAAAACTACTGTTTCACTTACAGAGGCTCCGTCGTCGGATTATTTAAAGAAAAAAACAAAATCAAAATTAAGATAGAAAGGAAGGAAAGAATGATTTTTTTTTGTAGGAAAAATTGATACTTTCAACTTTTCCCTAAAAATATTTTTTGGAAATTTCGATTTTCAAGAAAAATTGATACTTTCAACTTTTCCTCAAAAACCCTTTTTTTGAAAATTTATTTCTAAGGAAAATTGATACTTTCAACTTTTCCCCAAAAATATTTTTTTTGAAATTTTATTTTTAAGGAAAATTGATACTTTCAACTTTTCCCTAAAAATATATTTTTTTTTGGATTTTTTTATTTTTATTTAAAGAAAATAAAATAATAAAAAATAAATAAAAAGAATATTACATAAACCTAATCTAATAAATAAAAATTAAAATAAACAAAGAAATAAATAAAATAAAAAAATTCAAAGAAAAAAAAAAAAAAAAAAAACCTGGAGCGGCTCGGATCGCGGCTCGGCTCGGCTCGGCCCAAGGCAGGAAAACGGCTCGGGGGGAGCGGCTTGGCGGCTTGGCTCGGCTCGACTCGACTCGGAGGTGGCTGGCACGTGCGGGTCAGAAAGCGGGTCGACGCCCGGGTCAGAAAGCGGGTCGACGCCCGGGTCGGGTCGGGTTGCGGCAAAACGCGCGGATCCTCTGGGTTACTTAAGGCCAAAACGACGTCGTTTTGGGAGGGCATAAAAGGCACCTTCCTTCGTTTTTCGGCAGAACGCTCCTCCCCCTCTCTCTCTCTTCTTCCTTTTTCTCTCCCTTCTCTCTAGAAACCGAAGAACACCGGTGCCAGATTCTGGAAATTTTCGCCGGAATCTGGAAATTTCACCGGAAGTTGGCCGTAAAGTAGCCGGTTTCTGGAATTCTTCGCCGAAAACTGGGCAGGTCGCCGGAAACTTCAATGTTGGCCGGAATTTTCGTCGGAAAATTCAAACTTCGCCGAAATTTTCGTCGGAATCTGGAAATTTCCCAGAAATTTCCAGAAAAAATTTTCGCCAAAAATTTCTAAAAATTTTTTTCTCACTCCCAGAACACTCATAAACTTTTCCTAGCTTCCTATACGCCTCCTTTTCTCTTAAATCAGTAGCTTTGCTTACTGTTTTCTGTCTCTTCAGCATTGTCCAGAGGGTCCCTTTTATAGGGGTTGATCAGGAGTTCCTGATCAATCCCAATTCCTCCTTGGACGGGAATTCAGTCTTTGAATCCAACTGGACTCTTCTGATTGAATTCCCCTCCAGAGTGGGATTCTTCAACTTTGAATCTTAGCCATCCAGAATTAAAATCAAAATAAATAAAAAAAATACTAGATAATCAAAAGATATGATAGTATAAAAATAAAAAAATAATATCAGATAATTTAGAAAAAAAATCAGATAAAATTAACAGATAATAAAAAAAATAACATAAGATAAACCCAAAAATATATTACCAAAAAACAAAAAAAAAGAAAAAAAAAGATAATAATAATAATAAATATATAACTATATACATACAATACATATAAATCTAATCTAAATAAAAATAAATACACAAAGATATACATAATAATAATAATAATAAAATACATAAAATACAAAAGAAGAAAAAGAAAAGAAAAAAAAAATACAGGATTGAAATGGGCCTTACCCATTTGGGCCAGGCCTAATTGATTTGGGCCCGGACCCAATTGGGTGTCTACACCAGTGTCAGAAAAAGAGGCTTATGAATTTTTAAAGTTGGTAAAACATAGTGAATATTCAATTGTTGAATAGTTAAACAAAATGTCAACATAGATCTCATTATTATCATTGTTGTTAAACTTAAAAGCACACCGAAATGCTCTGTTGAAAGTGTTAAACCAAGCATATGTGGCACATAATGTGTCTGTTGAGTATGTGAACCATTTTGCTAGAAACCTGGTCATGCCAAATTATATATCATTCAGTGATGATGAGATTCCCTCAGAATGAAGAATAAGCACCAAGGCTCTACATATCACGATCAAATGTAAGAGTCATATCATGGCTAAAGTTTTTATTAATAATGGCTCTGCTATCAATGTCATGCCTATGTCAACTTTGACAAGGCTACCTATCGACTACTCTTATATGAAAGATAATCAAATGGTCGTATGAGCTTTTGATGGGACCAAATGAAAAAGTCTTAGGAGATATTAAGATGCCTTTACAAAATGAGCCGTGCACTTTTAATGTGAAGTTTCAAGTGATAGATATTTTTCTATTTTATAGCTATCTTTTAGGAAGGCCATGGATTCACATGACAAGTGCTATGCCCTCTACCTTATACCAAAAGATCAAGTTTAATGTAAAAGGTCAATTGATAGTGATATTTAGGGAGAAAGACATACTAGTGACTTAGCCATTGAATGCCTCATATATAAAAGCTGTTGAAAAAGTAGAGGAATGTTCCTATCGATCTTTTGAACTGGTTAACTTTATGGGTGAAAGATTTAAAAGTCAACCTTTTTCAAAGATAGTGATGTGCCAAGTCATCAATAAGAGCTGGTATCCAAGAGTAGGGCTGGGCAAAATCTTATAAGGAATAAGAGAGCCCCCAACAGTAGTGGACAACAATAAAAGGCTAGGCCTAGGCTATGAAGCAAAAGAATTAGAGATCAAGAGAAGACCAACAAATAAAACAGCAAGACTAATAATCATCCCACACTTGTACGAGACTTTCAGGCCTGAAAAATTCATAAATCCAAATGCAGAAGAAAGTATGGAAGAGGCTTTCACTCAGTTAACCATCCATACTGTTGAAGATGAAACGAGGCTTGAACAAGAAGGGTAGGTCCACTTTTGTCCACCAGATTATGAGCTAAACAATTGGAGTACCATTGAAATACCTTTTACCCTTGAGACTAATTCAATAGCTATTGCCCAAGGCATTGGGGTAATTTTTCTTGTTTAGGCCATTTATCTTTTATTAATTTAATAAAGATTAAAAAGTATGCATTTTCATTCATTTCTTTTTGTGCCTTCATTATTGCCATTTTTTCATTTTTCCAAACACATCTTGCCAACATATCCCATTTCATTCAATTTCAGGTTTTTAAATGAACAAGAAGATAATTATGATAACGATCAAGATGTTAGTTTTAAAATTTTAATTAATACTGATGAACTTGACAATGAAGATATTTTGAAGAGTATGTTATACCTCTGGACCTAATGAGATTGATTAAGCAAGAAAATAAGTCAATTGAGCCTCATCAGGAGATAACTGACTCGGTAATCTATGAGATGATGAGAATAAGAAAGATGTCAGAATTGGCACTTCACTTTCATCGAAAGATAGGCAACATTTGGAATATCTACTTTGAAAATTCATAAATGTGTTTGCTTGATCTTACCAGGATATGCCAAAGCTGAGTATAGAGATAATAAAGCATAGACTATCCATAAAGCTAGAATATAAACTAGTCCAACAGAAACTGAGGTGAATGAAGCCTGAAATGCTACTAAAGATAAAAAAAAAGGTGAAGAAGTAATTTGATACAGGTTTTTTACAAGTGGCTAAGTATCCAAAGTGGATAACCAATATAGTACCAGTTTTTAAGAAAGATAAAAAGGTATAAATATGTGTGGACTATCGTGATTTGAATAGGACTAGCCTAAAGGATAACTTTCATTTACCTCATATCGACACACTGGTAGATAACATGACTAAGCATTTAATGTTCTCCTTTATGGATAGATTCTTAGGCTATAATCAGATAAAAATGATTGTAAATGATATGGAAAAGACCATTTTCATGACCATATGAGAGACATTTTGCTACAAAGTCATACTTTTTGGGTTAAAAAATACTAGGGCAACATAACAAAGAGCCATGGTGACACTTTTCCATGACATGATGCACAAAGAGATTGAAGTGTATGTAGACCATATGATTGCAAAATCTCGTGAAAATGAAGATCATGTCACTAACCTCAAAAAGTTATTTGAAAGGTTAAAAAAATTTCAACTCAAGTTAAACCCAGCCAAGTGCACATTCGGGGCAAAGTCAAGAAAGTTGCTAGGCTTCATGGTCAATGAAAGAAAAATTAAAATTAATCCAGATAAAATATGGGCAATTCAAAATTTATCACCTCCGAGTACACCGAAAGAAGTTTAAGATTTTTTAGAAAGGTTAAACTACATTTTACAGTTCATATCTCAATTTACTTGTAAATGTGATCCCATTTTTAAGCTTCTCCGTAAGAATAACCTTGAAGAATGAAACGAGGAATGTCAAGTGGCTTTTGATAAAATTAAGCAATACATGTCAAATCTTCCAGTGTTGGTGCCACATTTCTAAGGAAATCTTTAATTTTATACTTGACAATGTGCAAGAATTCAATGGGATGTGTGTTGGGATAACAAGATGAATATGATAAAAAAGAGAGAGTTATTTATTATCTGAATAAAAAATTCATTGAATATGAGTCAAAGTATTCTTTTTTAGAGAAAATATATTATGCATTAGCTTGGACTACCAAAAAACTCAGACAATACATGCTTTATCATACCACTTAACTTATAGCAAAACAGGATCCAATTAAGTATATCTTCGAGAAGCCTTCTTTGTTTGAGAGAATTGTTAGGTGGCAAGTAATGCTATCGAAATATGATATCATATATGTAAGCCAAAAGATAATAAAAGAGAGTGCTATAGCTAAGTTTCTTGCAGATCGTGCTATCGAAGAATATGAACTAATGAGATTGAAATTTTCCAATGAAGATTTGATGACTGTTTCCCAATTAGAGAAGAGGGAGCATGAAGAAAAGTGTTGGAAGATGTATTTTGACGAAATGGCCAATGCCTTGGGACATGAAATTAGGTCAATTCTGATTTTTCCAGAAGAACAATACTACCTTATAACAGCAAGGTTAAATTTTAATTACAGAAATAACATCATTAAATATGAGGCATGTGTTATGACTTTACAAGCTACTATAGATAGAAGAATAAAGGCAGTAAAAGTGTTTGGGGACTCAGCTCTAGTTATATATCAATTGAAAAGAGAATGAGAGACAAAAGATTCAAAACTCATTCCATATCATAAGTATATTCTAGAGTTGATTAAGCAGTTTGAAGATGTCCAGTTTAATTATTTACCTCGAGAGGAGAATTCGATTATCGATGCCTTGGCTACTTTGGCTACAATGATTCAAATTAGTGATAATACAACATTTAGCCTATCAAGTTAGATGTCAAGGATATGTCGGCTCATTACTCCCATGTAAAAGAAAAGAAAGATGGAAAACCCTGGTTTCATGATTCATTACAGTACATTAAGAACCAGTAATACCTAATCCAAGGAACGAAAAATGATAAAAGGGTCATCCGAAGATTAGCTATGAGCTTTTTCTTGGATGAGAATGTTTTGTACAAAAAAAGTCATGATCAAGTATTGCTAAGGTACGTAAGTAAGGTTAAGGCAAAAAAAAGCATTAAAAAGGTGCATGATGAAATATGTGGGGTACATGCCAATAGACATATGATGGCAAGACAGATCATAAGAGCAGGGTACTATTGATTGACAATGAAGAGTGATTGCATTGACTATGCTCATAAATGTCATAAATGCCAGATATATGCTGATAAGATTCATGCTCTGCCATCTACTTTAAATGTTTTGACACCACCTTGACTATTTTTTATGTGGGGTATGGATGTCATTGGTCCTATTACCTGAAAGGTTTCTAATGGGCATATGTTTATTTTCGTGATGATAGATTACTTCATGAAACGGATAGAGGCAGCATCATTTACAAATGTAACACGAGCTATGATTTGCAAGTTCATAAAAAGAGAGATCATTTACAGATATAAACTTTTAGAGAGAATCATTTTAGACAATGCTAAGAATCTAATGAGTAAAATGATGTAAAAAATATGTGCACAGTATAAGATCAAGCATCATAACTCGATGCCATTTCATTCGAAAATGAATAGGGCAATTGAGACAGCTAACAAAAATATAAAAAAAATTCTTGAAAAGATGACTGAGAGCTATAAAGATTGGTATAAGAAGTTACCATTTGCACTACATGTTTATCAAACATCAGTGCACACCTCTACTGGGGCCACTCCATTTTCTTTAGTTTATGGGATGAAAGCTATATTGTCAGTAAAAGTAAAGATCTTATCCTTGAGAGTTTTAAAAGAAGTTAAACTGAAAGAGGCTGAATGGATTCAAGAACGCTATGAACAGTTAAATTTCATAGAAAAAAAGAGATTGACAGCATTGTACCATGGTTAGCTATATCAAAGAAGGATGATAAGGGCTCATGATAAAAAAATTTGACATCGTTGCTTTTGAAAATGAGAGTTGGTCTTGAAAAAAAATTTTTCAAATCAGCATGATAATAGAGGAAAATAGACTCCGATTTGAGAAAGACCATATATGGTGAAATGGGCTTTTCGGGTGGAGCACTAATACTGGCTAAAATGAATGAAAATGATTTACCCCATCCTATAAATTTTGATGCCGTGAAGAAGTATTATGCTTGAAAAATAAAAAATGAAAAAAAATGAAAAAAATAAAAAATGAAAAATAAAAAAATGAAAAAAATGAATGAAAAAATGAAAAAAAAATACTCAAAGCGAAAACACTAAGAGGGCGGTTTGAGTCATAGGGGGTTTATCTAAGTTGAAAATCTGATAAGGTAATTTAGATAAAGAGAATACAACATCAAATTTAAAAATTTATCGGCATGGAGGCTAGCAAATTCTGAGAAGTTCTAAGTTGTTAAATGTATTGGGTGGTTGAGTTTTTTGAAAAGGACCTAGAGATGTGTTATCATGATTGTCCGATTGTTCATTTTTTTGGCATTGTTTCCTTATACCTACCTTTGTAATCTTTCTTAGCCAAAGTTTACCAGCATTTTTACTAATAAAAGACATTCTACTTCATTCTTTATGTGTCTCTTCTGTTGATTATTTCCTAACCATTATTGTTCTTTTCTCTTTCATACCTTGCAATGGAAGAAATGTGTCAATACATTCTTACTTTTTGATATTAAAATAATGATTGATAAATGAATGATAGCATGGAAGATTTCAACATTACATTGGAGAAGTCGAAAGTAAGAAAGGCAAATTTGAGAGGTTCAGTTCCTAATAAGGACATTGAGTTTGGAAAGAGATTTCTTGCATAAAGAATGTGAGAATTAAATGAAAGAGATGATTGAAAGTTATGCTAACTTGGTCTTTGAAGAATAAAAGGTTCGAGAAAAGAGCTTGAGAAACTTGAGTACCATAACTGAATGAGAATTAATTATCAAGCATTTACATAGCATGCATTGAATTTTGCATGCATTACATTTTGCATAGCATATACTGCATTTAAGAAAGTATATTGCATAAATTCAAAAAGCAAGGGTGTTCAAAGATCCTACAGATGTGAAGACTTTTTTGATGTAAAAGTTTCAAATTTGAGAAAAAGCTTGTGAGGTAAGATTCTAATCCTTAAAAAAAGATATCTCTAGGTATTAAGATCAATTTGTAAAACCTTTGGGCATAATCTCCTGAAATTTCTTCAAACACGATCTTTGACTCCTCTATGACATGATTGTCAAGGAGCAATTTATTTTTTCAAAGTTCTTTTGTCTCTATTTAAAGGAGCAATTTATTTTCCCAAAGTTCTATTGCCTCTTATTAGAGAAGCTTTGTTTATTTTTTCAAAGTTGTTGAGCCTCTGCTTAGAGGAGCTTTGTTTATATTTTCCAAAGTTATGGTGCCTCTGTTTAGAGAAGCATTTTATTTTTTTCAAAGTCGTTGAGCCTCTGTCTAGATGAGCTTTGTTTATTTTCAAAGTCATTGAGCCTCTGCTTAGAGGAGCTTTGTTTATGTTTTCCACAGTTGCAGTGCCTCTGTTGAGATGAGCATTTTATTTTTTCAAAGTCATTGAGCCTTTGTTTAGAGGAGCTTTATTTATATTTTTCAAAGTCGTTGAGCCTTTGCTTAAAAGAGCTTTGTTTATTTTTTAAAAGTTGTTGAGCCTCTGCTTAGAGAAGTTTTGCTTATTTTTTAAAAGTCGTTGAGCCTCTACTTAGAGAAGCTTTATTTATTTTTCAAAAGTCATTAAGCTTCTGTCTAGAGGAGTTTTGTTTATTTTTAAAAGTCGTTGAGCCTCTGTTTAGAGGAGCTTTGTTTATTTTCCAATAATTATGAACATTTCCTTAATGGTGTTTCGAGTGTTTTTTTTTTAAATGAATGTGTCGGCATAAGTGGGGTGTCTACATCTTTACACAATTTCTGTTGCATAGGAAATGCACAAAGAGGGGCAACTATAAACACCTAATTTGGTCCAGGCTCGGATTAATTGGGCCTGGTCTAAATGGGGTTAAACAAACCCAAAGATTTAGGTTTATTTATATATATTTTATTATTTTATTTTATTTTGCTTTTTTGTGATTTATCAACTTATTAATTTATTTTTCTTCTAGATTTTTTTCTTTTTTTTTCTTTTCCAAATTAATTTATGGTTAGAAGATAATAATTAAAATGGGAATGGATTCTGCAGTAAATAAGGGCAGTAGGGAATCATGGTTGGATTAAACCATGTATTGGATAAATTCAATGATTATAAACCTAATCAGAAAGGGAATCAAGATTGGTTAGGGACTCTGAATTGAATCCCTATAAATACACAGATAAAAAATACAAAGGACACCGAAAAACACATAGAGAGAAAAAAATGCAAAAAAAAGGTGTTTAGAAAGTTTGGAAGTGTTTTTAGGAATTTTTGGTGATTTGTTTTTTGGAAAATTTTTGATATTTTCAGATTTCGAGCAATTCTTTGTCAAAATTCAAGTTTTTTGGCCACATGTTCGACGAAAAAACCCAAAAACCGATAAGAATTCCATCGGAGTTCTTCGCAGGTAGAAAGAGAATAAGGAGAAAAAAAGAAGGGAAGAGAGAGAAAGGGGAAGGAAAATTTGAAGAGAGAACTGATTTCAGCCTTATATACCTTCAGAAAATGATGTCATTTTGAGAGTTAATAAACTTAGGATCCACGCGTTTTGCCAAGATCTAACCCGACCTATAGCACTACCCGAACCAACGACTCGCGTCTCTGCTTGGGTTCCAGTTGAGCCGAGCCGTTTCTCGTCAAGCTGCACCTTTGAACCGTTTCTGTCTCTTAAGTCGAGCCGAGCAATTTAAAGTTTTTTTTTAAATATTTGTTTATTTATTTATTATTATTTCTAAATTAAAATTATTTGGTATTCCTTAATTTTTTTTAAATTTTTATTTATTTCTTCTTTTTTCAATGATTTTCCTAAAATAAAAATTTGCAAAAAAATGTTTTTAGGAGAAGTTGAAAGTATCAATTTTTCTTAAAAATAAAATTTCTAAAATAAAAATTTCCAAAAGCATTTTAGGGAAAAGTTGAAAGTATTAATTTTCCTTGAAAATAAAAAGGTTTAAAAAATGTTTTTAGAAAAAAGTTGAAAGTATCAATTTTTCTTGAAAATAAAATTTCTAAAATAAAAACTATCAAGAAAATTATTTGGAGGTATAGTGAAAAGTATCAATTTTCTTTGAAATTAAAATTTCAGAAAAAAAAAACACTTTGAGAAAAAGTTTGAAGTACTAATTTTTCTTAAAAATAAAAAAAATATTTTAAGGAAATGTTGAAAGTATCAATTTTCTTTGTGCAAAAGCAATGAGTTTTTTTTTTTTTTTAAAGAAAAGGATTTATATCAAATGTTGAATTGTTATTCCTCTTTTTTATTTTTTTTTCTTGAATTTTTTTTTATGTTAAGTGATCCAACGATTGAGTCTTTGCAAGTGAAATAGTAGTTTTCTTACATACTCTTGAGGTGAGAAAATTTTCTTAATTTTTTGCCAAAAGTATTGGGGTTAATTAAGAATAATTTTCAAAAATTAATTACTTGATAAAATTTTTAAGGCTTATTGGATAACATGAAATTAAGCTGATACCATCTTTCGATGGACATTGTGAGGGTGCTATAACCTTCCTCAGTCGTAACCGAACTCCCAAACCCTGTTCTGGTTAGTAGACCCGAATCAATTTTTTTAGGGACCTTTAAGCTTAAGTGTTTCTTGAAATGATATATTCCTTAGGTGGTAAATCGTAATTAAATTAAAAAAGATTGGTGGCAGCTCCTAAAATCAATATCTAACAATAAATCCCTAGATCTAAATGTTATGACACCTTGCAAATTGAACAATTAATTGTCTTAGTATAGTAGTTTTTTTCAACTCCAACTATTATTTTATGTTTTAGGCAAATGCCAAATATCCCTTCTGAGAATATGTAACTTCATTTTGCCCTTGATATAGTTTCGGATGGAGTTAATTACATTTTCTATATTTGAATTTTGGTAAAATATATAAATTGATATTTAAAAAATAAAATATATAATTTGTATCTTGATCTTTTAAATAATGTATTATTTTAATTTAAATTCTAATATTATAAACTTAATTAACCTATATAATGATAGTAACTAGTATAATTTTGTCATATGCATATATTTATCAAATAAAAGTGTTAAATATTTTTTAAAAATTTTATGTGAATATCATATGAATGCTAATTGACAAATAATAATTGATCGATAATATACAATTTCTTATAGTTTGAATAAAATATATATTTTTAAATTTTTATTGAAAAAAATATATGTTTATAGCATGTGTAATTAGCATATAACTTGATAATATTTTTCAAATGTCATATATATAAACTCCTATGTTAACAAGATTAGAGTTTGGTTAACATGATATGTAATTTAAAAGTTTATAATGCAAATTATACATTTTATTTCCTTAAGTACTTTTTTATAATTTTTTTTAAAATTTAAATACAAAAAATATAATTAACTCTTTTGAGTTCTATGCTCATTTCGTAATCACCAGACTTAACTCTTGACGAACATATATAAGGAGCTTATTATTTTTCCTATTTTCCATCTTTAAATACAACTTGGACAGGCTATTATGTGAAAAGGTGCATGGAATTGACAATATTAAAAAAATCATGAGTTAAGTTTCTTTGATTTTTACGTGAAGGACTTTGGGTTATTATCTAATTATCTCAACTAATAACATAGAATTATTTTTATCACATACAAATTCTATCACACACACACACACACTATAAATGCACTATTACTAAAAATGTTTTTTTAATATTTTTTTTCATTGTATTATAATCAGAAATACATTTTTCATCTAATAAAAGATTTTAGAATAAAATTTTCCTGTAACTTTAAATTTATATCTCATTTATTTTCTGCTCTGCTGCAATATGCGGTTAGCCAAAGCTTGTAATTAGCTAAACATTCTAAAATTGAAGTGTTTATATATATAAATATATATAATTATTTCATTTAATGTTAATAAAATTTTTAAATTTTACAACTATTTCATTAATAAAATATGGCCAATCAATTAATGAGATTAGTAGGATGATCCGTGATACATTCGGCATGTTAAAAAATAAAATATAAATTAATCTTTTAATTTCGTTTGTAAAATTAAAAATTATATTAATACCATATCAAAATCAAAATATAAATAAAAAGGAGTAGTTTTTTTTTTGTTGGATTATTTAACTATGTAGCTATATATTTACAAATGGCATAAAAGTAATAAATTATAATTTTAGGAGTATTTATTTTTTGTGTGTAGTCACATAGCCCATTGTTAAACATTATAGTAACATTTTTCTGAAAAAAAAAAAGGTATATACTTTTTTGAAAGAAAAATATATATTTATTCATAAAAAGATCAATAATATATATTCCACTAAGAAATATTAAAAGTAAATTACTATATAAGAAAATCATCATTAAATTATTAAGTTAACGAATATAGTTAAATGGAGACATGAATGCAACCAACTTTGCTTGTATAATTTTTAAATTAAAAATTTTTAACTAATAATTGCTATTTATGCATGAATTATTATATAAATAAATTATTATTAGTTAATTATTAATTATTGTACATTTAAGTAAGCAACCCTATTAAATTATTATATTAATTAAGTGAGGACGAAGTTATTTTAAAAATAATTTATTTTTGGCATGTTGGTTTTGCACATGCATATGTGCATATGTACGATTATGAGTACTTTGATTATTAATTCAAATCAAGTGGTTATTTTAATACTATATAATGTAATGATATATATTAGACTAGTCATCCAATCATTCATGCCTTGGGTTTTGCCCCCACTAAACTTGGGTTACCAGGTTTTGGCTTTGGGTTTATTAAAGATAAAATATTCGGTCTTTATATAGTTACAGGAAATAGAACTGTTGACAATGTACCCACAACTGTGTGCATGTGAGAAATTTCGTTTGTCAAATTTGTGGCGGTGAATTTATGGATTAAGCCATTTTGGAAGCTTCATTTGTCGATTTTGAGTGGCAGAGCTGTTAAAGCAATTCAGCCGAATATTTGGAAAAGAGCCATCCAATTATTACGCATGGTTGGCGAGACCTGCGCAAAAGAGTTAAGTTTCATGCGCCAATTTGGAGCTCCAACAATACTTTCCATGTTGAAAATGGATGGCCCCAAGCCCGATCCTTTGTTGTAAAAAGGATTTGTAACTGTATGAAGAAGAATGATAAATGGAAATGTTCAAATGCCATCTAAAGTTGGGTTTTTTTTTTTAATGGAATTTTTATCATACTTTTAGTTTTATTTTTTTATTTTTCAATTGTTTATTTTAATACTCTTAACTATGTTTAGAAAGATAAATTTAATAAAGTAGATTGAATGTGATTTATTTATAAATGGTATGAGAATGAAATTCACATATTATATATAAATTAATTGATAAATTTTCTTGAATTATTATTTTTATTAAAAAATATAAATAAAATTATATTTATTAATTTATTAAATTTATTATGAATATTATTAATTACAAATAAAAAATTTATCTCACGCGTAAATATATTTTTAATATAAACAAAACTTACAAACTTGACTTAAAATAAATAAAACCTAAGTTCTTTTCATTTTTAGGCACCGTTATCAAAAGTTTAACAATTATAACTACTCCAAAGAATTAAAACGATATAATTGTTTTGAAAAAAATATAATTGTTCAAAAAATTTTCCCACATAAAAAAAAAAAAAAAAAGACCCTTGAAGAACGAGGAGATTTTCCAATCACTGCAATCAAGCAGCACCGAAAAGCGTAATTGTTTAGCCACCTCATGAAAACAAGCCAAAAAGCACATAACTAAAGTTGACAAATCTAAATACTTTTGCAAGAAAAATGACTAACGAAGGACACGCCGCATTTATCGCTTTAACTTCTTTACCCCACTCCCATGTGAGATCTCATGCCTAAATCCCCAATTTCACGCCTCTAATAATGCTTTCTCTTTTTTAAGATCCCTCTTCTTTTTTTTTTTTAAATTTTGTTGCCTATAAATATGCACTTACTCTTCTTCCTTTCTTCATTCGAAAATCTTTCCGACATGGCAGCTTCACGAACTTCATTGTTTCTGATATGTTGTATGCTTATTTTGATTACTCTATCCAATGTGGCTGAGGTATGTACTGAATTTAAGATATATATGAACTTAATTATTTCATTTATAATTTTCCTTCTTTTTTTTTATTCTTTCTTTGATCTTAACTTTGTTCTCTTCATAAATTTAATTCGTTGACGCAGGTTTATGGTAGTACTAAGCTTCGTCCTTCAGGTAATGCATCGACTTTGGACGTCGTCATTCTTAAGAAATAAAGAAAAGAATGAAAATTTGAACTTTTAAACTTTAATTTTATAATTAAGTGAGAATAACAGCCGTTCATTCGTGTCTAAATTGCTTGTAAATCTTAATTACGATATCCGATAAAAGTATTTATGGGTTAAGTCAAATCAAGTTAGGGTCAAACAACATTTTAAAAATCCTATTTAAAGTTACGCTTAATTCATCAGATTTAAAAAAAAATAAAAAAATAAAAAATTAATATTTTAATATTTTAATTTTTTAATTTTAAATTAAAATTAAATTAATAATTTTTTATTAATAATTTAATATCTCGAGCTGAATCCAGCTCAGATTTGGAAATCCCTACCCAAGACTTGTGAGCCCAGCTTGTAACCTAGCCCATTGACAGATCAATGTATAGGATTTTATTATAGTTTTCATGATTAATCAATCACCAACTATTTGTGATTTGTTTGTGGTTTAATTACATACAGATTGCAAACCAAGATGCAGTTATCGATGCTCAGCTACATCTCACAAGAAGCCATGCATGTTCTTCTGTCTCAAATGCTGTGCCAAATGCCTATGCGTCCCTCCTGGGACTTATGGCAACAAGCAGGTCTGCCCTTGCTACAACAATTGGAAGACCAAGGAAGGAGGACCCAAGTGCCCTTAAACTATTTGAATCTATACCTTATCCTTTTCTATTTTTTTTTCACAAATAAGGCAACTGAAGGGAGATAATCCATTCTTCAGCCTTGGATATTTGATTGTAGTTTTTCTAAGTTCATTAATTCTCTTGGACTTAGAGATTTATCATTACTTCAAGAGCTAGGCAATTATATATTATGTGTCACCCTATTCTTAGAATATTAATTGTTCTTCCAATTTCGAATTATGGAAGTGGAAATTAATTCCACTTGACTCTTTCAATTTTTAGTTGTGGCAAGAAAAAAAATCTTGAAAATTTGAGATATGGGGTTCAAATTTATTGTGTATGAATTTAGTTTAATTTTATATTAAATTTATCTAAATTGTAATTTCTCTAAAAAGATAACATTTAATTTCAATCATAGATTATCTGCATATATATTAATTAATCACTTTAAGATCAAGTAGTGAACACTAATTTTTAATAATGGAGAAGATTTTTCTGATTCGTTTGATTTTGAATCAAGTTTCTGATTAATTAGTTTTGTGAGTATATATACACACAGAATTTGTTGTCTACAAGTTAAATTTAAATGTTTGTTACATCATAATTTAAATTCAAAAGACTAATATATTCTTTTTGTCATTTTTTTAATTTTTTTTTTGGAATGTTCCAATATTATGTTTTCTTTCTCTTTTTGAACTCTTAAATCTCTTTTTTTTATATATTTTAAAATTATTTTTATTTTTTAGCTTTAAAAATTATGAAACATTAAATTTATAAAATAATAAAAATTAATATTATTCGTATTAAAATTAATTTTTTTTAATTTCGTGGAAGTTAAGGAGAGACTAACAATTTGGAAGAGAACAAGTATTATATATGTTTCTAATCTTACTAATGCTTGATTTGTTGTTGATATTTTATAAATCCTGATTAAATAGGCATATGGTGCTTATCCAAACTAATGAAATAAATAAATGAACATATTTTAATTATTTAATCTGGAAGAATTTAAAAATTCAATCATTCAGTTATAATACAATGAGTTAATATTATGAATGATCCTAAAACAATAATAAAATATTTAATGTAATACCTTAATTTAAAAAATTTTTAATGTGGTATCTGAATTATAAATTTATTAATTAATATGATACTCATTTATAATGTAATTAGTTTCAAATGATGACACATGAATAAATAATCTTTTATATATTATATTAGTTGATAAATTCATAATTCAATTATAAAAATAAAAATTTTTAAAATTCATTACCATAGTTATATTTTATTATAATGTACAAGTTATTCATCACATTAATGTTAATCTAATATTACGTTGTAGGCACCATTTTATTATTTTTATTTATTTTTTCTTTTTTTTCCATTTCTCTTTTCCTTTTCTTTTTTTCTTTTTTTATAGTGGCTCTAACAAACGCTATCAGCAGTCCTAATAGCCACCGACAACCGTTTTGATAGTCGGTGGCCACCATAATCCTAGGTCACCAAAATCTTAGATTTTTGAGATTTTGGTCTTCTTTTGCTCTATAAGTAGAGCAATGAAGCAGTAAAAAGGGAAGAAGAAAGAGGAATACCGTGTAAAAAAATTTAAAAAAAAAGCATTTTGCCAAAGAAAAAATAAAAAACACAGTTCCTTGGAATAGGGAACCCAGCACCGAAACCCTTGCAAAAAAAAAAAAAAAAAACACAACATCGTTAGTCTAAAAAAAAAAGTCAAAATACCAAAAAAAAAAGTTTAGCTGAAACTTTGAAGGTCGATTCAGGCCGTTTGGGACCCTTTTTGGTGAAAAAGAGATTGTATCTGTGTTCATGAGGCAAAGGAGAATTTTTTAAAAATTTTTAAGATTTTTCGACAGTCGACGATGGCACCGATGATCGACAATCAGTGATCGACCATCGATTGATCATCTAGAGAGAGAGAGACTCTGAGAGAGGGATGGGTTTAGAGAGAGAGGGAGAAAAGAAAAATGAGTGAAAAAAATTTGGCTTTTATAAAAAGTTGAAAGCCAAAAAGACGTTGTTTCATTAAAGGGCTAAAACGACGTCGTTTTGAGCTCTAAGGATCTATGTGTCAGCCCATGACCTGACTCAAAATCCGTGTATCTGACCTGATGACCCGCTTCTCATTTAACCTCTGATCAATCCAGCTAAACTCACCCAGACCAAGCCAAATCGGCCTCGAATTGCTAAACTTGACCAGACCACCAAACCGCCTAAACCTATATTGATCGGACCGTTGACTAGTCTGGTTCAGGTAAAAAAATTTTTTTTTTAATTTCTTATATATTATTTTTATAATATTCATGCATATTAAAATGTTTAAAATTGTTAGAATAAATATTTGTGCAGTTAAAATTTTTTATAATTTTGTTAATTTTAAGATAAATTAAAAAAATAAAAATAAACTTTTTAATAATAATGTAAAATTAATAAAAAACGTAAAAAAGGAAAAATTTTATCTAATGATGAGATTCAAGGGTACTCTGAGTAATGATACTTACAAAATCTTTAGGTGAGAAGATTTTTTTAAATACTATCAGTGTATTAGAGTATTTATAAAAATTTTTAATACAATAAAAAATTTTTTTGTTATACATTAGTAAATAGAAATTAACTAATTTATTAAAAAACAAAGTGATAAAGGAATAATAATAAAAATGAGGAAAGAGGAAATATTATTCAATGATTGAATTCTAAAAGTATTCCGAGTAGAGATGCTTTAAGAAATCCTTATGTGAGAAGATTTTTTTTAATATTACAAAATGTATTGAAATATTTATAAAAAATCTTCAACATAATAAAAATTCCTCTTTTCTTCAACAAAACATTAATAATAATAAAAAGATAATAAAAATCAATAACAAAATGTGTGCATTATATATATTGGCATTTTTTGCATTGCATTCACAACATGGTTTTTACAAAAAATAAATTCGAATATTCGAGAATGAGATTCTAAGGTATTCTAAGAAGCGATGCCTAAAAAATCTTTAGGTGAGAAAATGTTCTTCTAATATTACCAATGTACTAAAACATTTTAAGAATTATTTTGATAAAAAAGGTTCTAATTTATTTTTTTCGAATAAAATTTGAGCACTAAAAATAAAATAAAATTAAAAAAATAATTTCCAATAAATAAAATATCAAGAAAATTATTTTTCAAACATAAAAAATAAGACTGTTTTTATTAAAATCAATGGATAACATATAATTAATTGGTACCATTTTAAACGGGTGCTGTGAGGGTGTTAATCCTTCTCCACGTGTAATTGACTCCCGAACCCCGACTGTTTCACAGACCATAAAATTATCTTTTTAATAAATTTTAAAATCTAATTAAAATGATAAATTTTAATAGGTGGCCAATTGCACCTAGCCCAAAAAGATTGGTGGCGACTCTTTTTTTTGTTTTTTTTTCAAATTCATCCGACGAACACAAAATCGTTAGGACAGCTTGGTGACTCCACTGGGGATGCTATTTGTTTTTGAGAGTTAGGTTAAAATTAACTACATGTTATCCTTAAATTTTAATTTAAACAATCCTAACCAGTATTTAAATTTTAGATTTTTATTTTTCACTATCAATAAAAAAAATAGCAAAAAAATCGAAAACAAAAAGAAAAATTTCACACACGTTTCTTTTATGATGTCTCTTATGCTTTACTTTTATATTACTCTTGATAAATTAGGAAACATATACATACATAATGACACGATGCATCTCATGCATGAGCTCTATACCCGGGCTTCATCCTTTATAGAAGAAAGTAAAGTACCTATGCCATCGTGAGGTGATAATCTCTGTAATGGTAAGTGAAATACTTTCACCCAAATTGAACCATTTTCGTTCGTAACCTGTAATGGGTAAGGATCGAGATACCTTACTAGCCTAACATGGACGATAGTGAGGAACAATTTAGGAACTTTTAGATCCGTGTCAAACCAAACTAAGCACGTAATAAGTTACAGGAAGTCAACCTTAGGTAGAGCCTTGCTAACCTTTTTGTAGAAAGTACCTAAGTCCAAAACTGTAAAAATACAAAACAAAGCAAAACAAAACAACAAAACAGAAACACAAAAAAAAATCTCTCAAAATTTTTTTTCTCAAACCACATTCTTACACTAACTCAATTTTATTTTCCTTTCTTTTTCTTTTTACATAAATCATACCACATAGTTTTGCGTCAAAGTATTTGCCCTAGGAGATATTTTTTCCTAGAGGTTTTTCATGGATCCCATAGAACTACAGATTTGTTTATCCTCTTCTAAAATAATAAATCTCATGTAACAAAAGTTGTATAAATCAATGAAAATTTCTAGTGATGAAATTTATCTATGAGTAAATATTTCTCACTTGTATTCATGCATCATGTGCACCATTTTTGTTTTCTTTCAAAAATAAAAAATGAAAAATAAAATTTTCAACAAATGGCATTCTGATTTAAAAAAAAAAATTTATGGTAATAAAGGTTCAAGAATAGCTTGCCCACTAAAAATTTTGACTCATACTACTTGTCATTCATACAATACCAGAGCTCAAACAAGAATTATGGAACAAGAACAGGCTAGTCAATTTGAAAGCATGGAAATGGCTTAAGAAGAACTAAAAGGGGATATTGATAAGATAATGGGCATGCTCAAAGATCTTGATAAAAGAAAACTGGTAGAAAAAAATCTCAGCTTTCAAGAATAATCACCAGATATGGTGGATCCTATATACCTTTCACGATTTGAGCCATGGCTAACCCAACCTTCTCAAAGAATTAAAATTCAAATTCCTACTCCCGAAAGATATTCCAATCCTTATCTAGGAATGACATCTGCACTTACTCTAAGATAATTTCAAAATTTTACTAATACTGTCATGGTAGAAAAGCCACTGAGCCAATCCTGATTCTAGACTTGGATAATCCTAAAGAGATGGAAAAGCTAAGGAAAAAGATATCTGAGAAAGTAAAAGATACCAATGCCCAGTAAAAGATGAAGTTATTAGAAGAAAGACTTGAGACTGTAGAAAAAAAGAATTTTTATGGCTCAATAGATGCAACTGAACTTTGTTTGGTCCCAAACGTGGTTATTCCATATAAATTCAAGGTTCTAAAATTTAAAAAATATGATAGTACAAAATGTCCAATGACTTATGTCAACATGTATTACCGTAAAATAGTAGCACATGCTCGTGACGAGAAGCTATTGATGCATGTATTTCATGATAATCTTACAGGATCTACAGCTAAATGGTATGTTCAACTAGACAGGACTCATATTCACTTTTGGTAAGAACTCACAAAGGCATTTTTTATGCAATACCGACATGTCATAGATCTAGCTCTAGATCTTTTATCTTTACAGAATATGGAAAAGAAGACAATTGAAAGCTTTAAAGAGTATGCACCGAGATAGAGAGATATGGTCGCATAAGTTCAACCTCTCCTCACTGAGAAAGAGACAATTGTCTTATTTGTGAACACCTTGAAAACATCATACTACGAGAGATTGATAAGTATTACAACTAAAAACTTTATAAATATGGTGATATCCGATGAAATTATTGAAAATACCATTAAAAATGACAAGCTCAATGCAGGAGAGACAAGCAAAGCAAAAAAAGATGAAGCCCTCAAAAAGAAAGAGAATGAAACCCAAATAGTGAACTATATGAGGTAACAGTTTGGAGGTTTCACTCTATACCCCATACCAATGTATCAAACCCATTACCCTTCCATAAACAATGTTACATCCATCCCTTATCTTTGTCAACTGTATTAGCTGCTACAACAACCAGCTTGTCCACCTCATTTTTAGCCATCTTTTCGGACATTCAACTATTCATACAACCATTTTGCTACACCTACCAGATTAGAACAAATATCCAATTTAAGTAGTGGTTCAAGAGCCTCAAGAAATACCAAAAAAGAAACCATTTTTTACCTTATTCTCATATCTTACATAGAATTGTTACCCCAACTTATCCAGAATCAACTTTTAGAACTTATGCATCTAGAACCCTTTCAACCCCTTTTCTAAAATGATATGATCATAATGCAAAATGTGATTACTATAATGGAAATTAGGGTCACTCAATAGAAAATTGTCCTGCACTGAAATACAAGGTTAGAGATCTCATTAAAGCTAGAAAAATAGAATTTGAAACTAACAAGGATCATCGTGTTACTGAAAACTTTCTACCTTGATATATTAGAAAAGAGGTGAACCAAAGGTGTTAAAGCATTGATATGAATAATTTTGATGTGATGGACAGATGAAGAATTAGAGAATGATTCTATGGCTTTTCTCGAGAAATGATAGATACTTCATTTAATGTTACAAAGAGGTGAATTGATTCAAAATAAAAAATGTGCCCTTTTTGTTTCCTTTTTCACTTCTATATTAGACATGTGTATGAACTTCATGACTTGTATGAAAGTTAAATATGAATGCTAATTGAGAGAGCCTTTTTTTTTATCTTAAGTTTTTTTAAAAAAAATAAATTTCTTTCTTCTTCATAATAAAAAGTCTCAAAAAATTTGGTGGTTGTTATTATGAACCTACCCGAACAAAATATTTCCATATCCTTTTCATGTCTCAAAATCACTTGAAAAAATTTAACGCTCCAAAGGATGCAATTTTGAACTTTGTGATACCTCTTATCAATGCAACAAATACTGAAATGACCAATTTGGAAAAACCTTATGAATTCTTTGAAAATCAAACAAATATGATGCTTTTTTTTAGATGTTGGTGAGTTGATATATGTTAAAACTATGCTTCAAACAAAAAGTCATAGCCATGAATACACAAATGCACCTTTTTCTCTAAGGTCATATTGACAAAAGAGAATGATTTCCAATTGCCCCAAAATTACCTAGTTTATGCAACTATCCAATTTGGTGATGATGTGCACAATCAGGACCTAAATAAACCCTTTCAACATGACTCTCATTGTCACATAAAGCTTGTTGACTTACCAAGATAAAACAAAGATCGGTTGTCATATGAGTTATGAAAACAAGAAGAAAAAAAAGAAAAAAAGTAAAAGAAAAAATATTGATGGGTACATCATGCATTCTAGATATTAAAATGATCTAAAAAAGATAAAGAAAAAAAAGTAAAAAAGTAAAAAAGATAAAAAATGAGAGGTGAGAAAAATAAAATTTTGATTTTTAAGGAATCACTCTTCAACATAAGTGACCAAGCTTGATATGACAAATAGCCTTTTTTTTTCATCCTTTCACAAATAAGAAATTATCCGTTTACTACCCTTTTGAGCCTAGTGAATTCTTTTTAAATGAACCTTAACCAAGGATCACCTTTTGTATTAGAGAAAAAATACAAAAAAAAAAGATTTATTTGGTGAAGTCATGCTTCAACAATAAAGAAAGAATGCCTTCAGTTGTAAGGGAAAATGTCCAACAAATTGAGTTTTAGAAGTTTTGAACATATTCCAACACATGTTGAAATATGCAAGAAAGAGAAAAAGTAAAAAAAAAACAAAACAAAAAAAGAAAAAAAAAGATGATTGAATACGACTGAAAAAATAAAAGGGATGAATGCCTCTAAAAAAAAAAGTCCTTCACATGATGTAAAATGATCCTTGGTCCGATCACCTTCAAACACATGTTTTAGGCCTGTTTATCCATTTTTTTTAGAACCTCAAACCTTGGCCTATGTTACATACCTTGAAAAAACCATTTTGATCAAACATGGATACTTAAACTGAAGAGTTTATTCCTTATAGAATCCTCATGATCAATTTTGCTTTTGTCTATTTTCTTTACAAAATTTTCTCTTTCACACGAGTACTTGAATGTACAATGAAATCATAAAAAAAAACCAAAAAAAAAAGAGAAAAATAGAATAATGAAGCTCTAAGGTAAAAACCTAAAAATGGGCAGTCTAGAGCGAGAAGCAACATAAAGACTCATTGCAACCAATGATTGAGATGAGTGCAAAGGTTACCCTTCCCAATATGATCTTGAATTTAGCATAAGTGGTCTTGACATCTATTAAAATACCACATTGTGATACTAAAAAAAGTGTCAAATCTGATTTAACCATAAAAGAATCTTTCAAAAGAATTTGTTGATGAGCTTGGATAAAAATTCAATTTTTTATATCAAGTTGCAAACCTTAATTTGACAATTAATCATCCAAGCCATTTGAAAAGATGAAATTGCCATTCTATTCAGATATGTACATAATAATGATCACCACTTTTCAGAGACTTAAGAGTCAAAAAAAGGTTGTTTAAGGCAATTTTTTTTTTGTGAATTAAAATAAAATATTTTTAAGGAAGGTAAATAAAAATTTAAAAAAAAAAAACTTTGAGGAAAATAAATGGCACCATAGAAAACATTTTTTAATCATTTGAGTTTCACCATAGTTTAATGGCTTATTCACTTTCATCAAGTTCGAGTTAATCATATGCATGTTTTATTTGAAGATGAAAAATAGAAAGAAAAGTCAAAAAATCCAAATTGCAAAGAAAGAAAGCAAAATTGATGAAAAATGACTAGCAAGGAAATGATTTGAAATTGAAATGAGATGAAAGATTCGGGATTGAAAGAAAAGAGCTTTGGAAAATTTATGAAAAGAAAACTTTTGGGCAATTACATATCTTGGCTTTGGTTTTTTTTTTTTAACAAAAGAAAATTTTGAGCATTTGAATCTTTTGACTTTGCATTTGCATCATTAGCTTGTCCATCATTGATAGGAATGTATACATTGGCATTTTTGGAAAAGACATTTGCATTTTATTTGCATCATTTTGAGAAATAGACATTTTCATCATTTTAAGAAAAGACACTTGCATTTCATATGCATCATTTTAAGAAAAGAAATTTGCATTTCATTTTCATCATTTTGAGAGAAGATATTTGCATAATAGTTGTGTTTGTTAATTTTGGAAACATTAAAGAAGAAAGAAAAAGAGAAAAAAGTAAAAACATATTTTAAAAAAATCAAGAATTTTTAAGAATTTCAATGAGATGGCTCAATATAAGAGCCTTAAGCCTAATTTAGCTGGTAAAAAAGTTGTTAACCAGTGAAATTGGCATCAGCCAAGAAAAATATGATAAATTATTTTTAAAGTATTCGGTGGTGATATCCGAGTGTTAAAAAATCAGTTACATTTTTTTCGGTAGTGATATCCGAGTGTTAAAAAATTATTTGCATTTTCTCGATGGCGATATTTGAGTTTCCTTTAATGGTGATATTTAAAGTCATTTGTATATTCTCGATGGTGATATTCGATGTTAAAAAATCATTTCATTTTTTCGATGGCGATATTCGAGTTTCCTTTGGTGGTAATATCCGAAGTCATTTGCATCTTCTTGGTGGTGATATCTGAGTGATAAAACTTGAATTGCATCTCTTCAGTGGTGATATCCGAGTGCTAAAGTCATTTGCATATTTTCGATTATGATATCCGAGTGTTAAAGTTTGAATTGCATATTCTTAATGGTGATATCTTAATGATAAAGCTTGAATTGCATCTCCTCGGTGGTGATACCCGAGTGTTAAAGTCATTTGCATCTTCTTAGTGGTAATATATGAGTGATAAAGCTTGAATTACATCTCTTCGATGGTGATACCTGAGTGTTAAAGTCATTTGCATCTTCTCAGTGGTGATATCTGAGTGATAAAGCTTGAATTACATCTCTTCGATGGTGATATCCGAGTGTTAAAGTCATTTGCATCTTCTTAGTGGTGATATCTGAGTGATAAAGCTTGAATTACATCTCTTCGATGGTGATACCCGAGTGTTAAAGTTATTTGCATCTTTTCAATGGTGATATCTGAATGTTAAAGCTTGAATTGCATTTTCTCGATGGTGATATTCGAGTTTCCTTTAGTAACGATATCTGAAGTTATTTACATCTTCTCGGTGATAATATCTAAGTGTTAAGGTTTGATTTACATTTTCTAGGTGGTGATATCCGAGCATTATAAAATTATTTGTATTTTCTCAATGATGATATTTGAGTTTTTTCAGTGATGATATCCGAAGTTATTTGCATCTTCTCGGTGGTGATATCTTAGTGTTAAGGTTTGATTTGCATTTTCTTGGTGGTGATATTCGAGCATTAAAAAATTATTTACATTTCTCGATAGGTATATTCAAGTTTTCTTTGGTAGCGATATCCAAAGTCATTCGTATTTTCTTAGTGGCAATATGCAAGTTCCCTTCTATGGTAATATTCAAAGTTATTTTTTCAAAAAATTTTAAAGTTGTTGAGCCTCTGCTTAGAGAAAGTTTTTTCAAGATAAATTTTAAAGTTGTTAAGCCTCTACTTAGAGAAGCTTTTTCTAAGATAAATTTTTAAAATTATTGAGCCTCTGATTAAAGGAACTTTTTAAATTAAAAAAAAAAGGAGAGGTTTTATGCTCAATGTTTCTTTTTTCTAAATAAAATGGTTATCTGTTTATCTTTGCCTTATTCTTGATTCTCAAAAATAGGCAAAGAGAGGTAGTTATAGCACCATTTTATTTTTTTAATTTTTTTTTATATTTTCTTTTCTCTTTTCCTTTTTTTTTTTTTGGCAACAGCTCTGATAGCCACTTACAGCTATACAATCAATAGCCCTGACAGCCACCGGTAGCCGTTCTAATAGCCAAAGGTTGCCTTAATCCTAGGCCATCAAAATATTAAAATTTTTTTGGTCGAAACTTTGAAAGCAGATCTAGAAAAGTGGAGACTTCTTTTGCTGAAAAAGAGGTCAAATCTGCGCTCAGGAGATCGAGAGGAACAGTTTGGTGCTTTTGAGAATTTTTCGACAACCGACGATGACGATTGGTGACCGACGAACGACAGTGATGGCGACTGTGACGACAGTCGCCAACCGGCGTCCGACTGAAGAAGAAAAAAAAAAAGAAAAGGCATTTTTTTGGCAGAAAAGAAGAAAAATGACTGAAAAATTTTTTTTTTTGCTCTTTTATATAAATCGTGAGAAAAAAAATGATCTCGTTTCATTAAAGGCCCAAAACAACGTCGTTTTAACCTCTGAGGATCCGCGCCTCGATCCATGACCCGACCCGAGGTCCGCGTACCTGACCCTACGACCCGTTTCTCCTTCAACCCTTGACCGGTCCATCTGAACTAGATCAGATCAAACTGAACCACGCTCGAACCGCTGAGCTACCCAGACTGTTCTCAGACCGAGCCCAACCGCCGAACCAAACCATTGAACCGAATCGGACCGTTGACCATTGACCGATTCGGTTCAGGTAAAAATTTTTTTTTAATTTTTATATATTATTTTATTAATATTTATGCATATTAAAATATTTATATTTATTAGATTAAATGATGAAATATGTGGTTAAATTTTTTTATAATTTTGTTAATTTTTAAAATAGACTTTAAAAACAAAATAATATAAAAATAAATTTAATAATAATACTAAACTAATAAAAAATGTAAAAAAAGGAAATTTTTATCCGACGATGACATTCAAAGGTATTCCGAGTAATGATGCCCACGAAATCTCTAGGTGAGAAGATTTTTTTAAAATACTACCAGTATATTGGAGTATTTATAAAAAAATTTCAATATAGTAAAGATTTTCTTTTTTTTAAGTAATAAATAAAAATTGATTAATAAATTAAAAATATAAGTAATAAAAATAGGAAGAAAAGAAATTTTATCCAATGATGAGATTCTAAAAGTATTCCGAGTAAAGATACTTTAAGAATTCCCTAAGTGAAGATTTTTTGTAAAATATTACCAGTGTATTGGAATATTTATAAGAAATCTTCAATATAATTAAATTTTTTTTCTTCAAAATTAAAATTTAAAAAAATAATAATAATAAAACAATTAATAAAATTTTTGAAAAAGAATAAAATGTGTATATCAACATGTTATTATTTGCATTGCATACATGACATAATTTTTTACGAAAAGTAAATTCGGACCTCCAAAGATGAGATTTTAAGGTATTCCGAAAAGTTATGCTTAAGAAATCTCTAAGTGAGAAAGAGTTCTTCTAATGTTTCCAATGTACTAAAATATTTTAGGAATTATTTCAATAAAAATGTTCTAATTTATTTTTCTCAAATAATATTTGAATATAAAAAGCAATAAATAATAAACAAAAGAAATCAAGAAAATTATTTTTCAAACACTGAAAATAGGACTGTTTTTTTATCAAAATCAAAGGATAACACATAGTTAATTGGTATCATTTTAAACGGGCGCTATGGGAGTGCTAATCCTTCCCCATACATAATCGACTCCCGAACCCAGACTGTTGCGTAGACCCTAAAATTATCTTTTTAATAAATTTTAATTAATTTTAAGATTTTATTAAAAGGATATGTTTTTATAGGCGGCTAATCGCACCTAGCCAAAAAAGATTAGTGGCGACTCTATTCTTTTTATTTCGTTTTCAAATTCGTCGGGCGGACATAAAATTATTACAACAGCTTGGCGACTCCACTGGGGATGCCTTTTGTTTTTTAGAGTTATGCCAAAATTAACTACTTGTTATCCTCAAATTTTGATTTAAATAGTCTTAATCAATTTCTTAAATTTTTATTCTTCATTTTTAGTAAAAAAAAAAACAAAATAAATAAAAAATAAAAAGCAAAACAATTCAAACACATTTCTTTTACTATGCCTCTTATGTTTTATTTTTTTGTATATATTGCTCTCAATAAATTAGGATATATTTGCACAAAATGGCACGATGCATCTCATACATGAGCTCTATACCTGGGCTCTATCTTTTATAGGAGGAAGTAAAGTACCTATACTTTCGTGAGGTGATAACTTCCGTAATGGCAAGCGAAATACTTCCACTCGAATTGAACCCTTTTCGTTCGTAGCTTGTAATATGTGAGGATCGAAATGCCTTACTAGTCTAACATGGATGACAATGAGGAACAATTTAAGAACCTTTAGACCCTATCAATCCAAACCCAGCATATAATAAGCCTAGAAAATTAGTCTTATGTAGAGCCTTGTTTATCTTCTATAGGAAATACCTAAAAATAAAAGTTGTGTATAATATGAAACAAAACAAAACAAAACAAAAAAAAATCTCAAAAACACTAAAAAATAAAAAAATGTTTTTTTTAAACCACACTAACTTAATTTTGTTTCATTTTTTTTGTATTAATCATATCATACAGTTTTGCATCAAGATATTTGCTCTATGACATGTTTCTCCTAAGAAGTTTTCATGGATCCCGTAGAACTACAAATTTGTTCATCCTCAATCAATGTGCCATGTGAATCGTATAATGAAGTACATGTTTAGTCGAAAGAAGTTCAACAAAAGAATGAAGATTATTTGCCTACCGGTTATGTGTCTGAATTACTCGAGAAAGTGAATTTAGATGTCACACATAATGATTTAAAAGAGTTAACTGTTGTTTGGGATCAGTTAAGTGAAGAAAAAAAAGAAAGCTTTTGCAAAAAGTATGGGCAGATTGTATCTCTCATGTCAGTAGTGATTGATGAACAGCTGGTCAAAGCAGCTATACAGTTTTGGGATACATCCTATAGATGCTTCACTTTTAATCAGAAAGATTTGGTGCCAACTATCGAAGAGTATTCGATTTTGCTCGGGATAGAACTACAATGTCTAGATAAAGTATTTACCTAAAAGCTAAAATCAGGTTATCGTAAAAAGTTAGCCAAGCTTATGGGGGTTAAAGTAAAAACCATTGATTCCTTCATGAAATCTAAAGGTGAACATCTCAGTATTCGTTGGGATTTTCTCCAAAAATTTATTCAAGAGCATTTAAATGATGATCAAGATATGGTTGTGTTTGCTCTAGCATTGTATGACATGATAATTTTTTCGAAGACTTTGGGTTACATTGAGATAACTGTGGTAGACTTTTTCGAGCAAATTAAAACCCAAGCAATTAATTTCGCTCCAACAGTCCTAGTCGAAACCATCAGGTCATTGAATTTCTATCGACGAAATGGAAAAGAACAATTCATGGGATGTGCATCTCTATTATACGTATGGGTTAGAAGTCATTTCAAGTGTGGAAATAGTGCATTTTCGAAACCATATCTTTGAAATAAGGCACCAATCGAAGAGTTTTGTAAAAGCCAATGGTCAACATTAAAGACTAAAGAAGATTGGGTCCTTTTCTTACGAAGGCTTACTGGGGATGAAATCGAGTGGATGATGCCTTAGACGCCTCGTGTGCCCTTGTTGTATTATGGAAGAAATGAGTCGTGGATACTGTTGTTAGGATTATGGGGTATTGTAAGTTACGCTTCATTGATGGTACTTAGGCAATTTGGTGCAAAGCAGTTTGTTCCTGCTACTCATGGCCTGGTCCAAATAGAATTCATTTATGGGGAATCGAATCCATCAAGAACCTCAAAGCAGTTGATCCAAGCATGGAAGAGAACACGAAGAATAAGCTTAAGGCCTTTCATCGATAAAGTCACTTCTGATTACCAGATTTGGAAAGCAAAGTGGCCTAGAGATATAATACTCCCTCATGATGATTGCTCATATCAATTGGATAATCTTTCAGAAAAGGTGCAATTATCAGAAGTTGAGCTTGTTAAGAAAGAATTAAAAATTAAAAAAAAAAGAAATAAGAAGAGAAAATTTGAGACTTTCCGAAAAAATAGGGCAATTGAAATATGAAGCAGAGATACAAGGGAGTAGATTAGAAAAAGTCATAAAAGAATGAGATCTGGCTAATAGTGATTTGAAAGATCTACACAAAAAAAATAAGAGATTACGAGTTCAATTCAAAACTGGAAAAATCACCAAGTCTTACCTTAGTTGACAATGTGAAATGGATGAGCTCCGAGAGGAAATAAACCAATGGAAGGGCAAAGCTTAAGAAAAGCAAAAGGAGACCACCAGAATTTCTCAAGAATGTTAGAATTGGAAGGGATTATATTCTACAACCTCAACAAGATTGGTGGAATGCCAAAACGAAAAGGAAAGGCTAAAAGTCATGCTCGCAAAAGAGAGAAAAAGGTATTTCGAAGTACTAATGAAAAAGAATCACTTCACCAGGTGATCCAAGGGTTAGAGCTACAACTGTCAGATCACAAGAACTATATTTCAGTAATGATAGATGAGTGGCATAGAAGGGAAAAAGATTGGATCTTCACATGTGATTCAAAAAAAAATACTCGCATGATATGGAAAGTAGAAAGTTTAGGGAGGTAACAGTACATAGAGCACATAACCAGTCAAGTTTGTAAGGCAGTAAAAAAGACATAGGAGATGGTTGAAAAGGTAGAAGCATTAAGACAAGAAGTCAATCCTATAGGAGAATATGGACAGCACCTAGTAAACTTTCTAAACGAGGTAAAAGACCATTATAAGCAAGTCAAACGCTTCTATGGATACAATTCTAGGATGATAAATCCTATGTAATCAAAGTTGTATGAAATCAATGAAAATTTCTAGTATTAAAATTTATCCAAGAGCAAATTTTTTTTTTTAATTGCATCCATGCATCATTTGCATCATTTTAAAAAAAAAATTTTCAAAAAAAATAAAAATTTTGACACATGGCATTCTGAGTTTTTTTAAAAATTTTATGGTAATAAAGGTTCAAAAATAGCTCGCCCTTCAAAAATTTTGACTCAACCCACTCGTCATTCATACAACACCAGGACACAAACAAGAATTATGGAGTAAGAACAGACAAGTCGATTTGAGAGAATCGAGAAAGCTCAAGAAGAACTAAAAGGGGATCTTAGTACAATAATGGATATGCTCAGGAAACTTAACAAGGGAAAAGCAATGAAAAAAAATCTCAGCTTTCAAAAGCAATCACCAGACATGGTGGATCCTGTTTACCCTCCAGGGTTTGAACCACAACCGACTCAACCGACTCAACTTTCTCAAAGAACTAGGCACAAATTTCTATTCTCAGTGGATATCCCAATCCTTATCTAGGAATGACATCTACACCTGCTCTAGGATAATTTCAAAATTTTGTTAATCCTGTCATGATAGAAAAATCACCTGAGCCAATCCTAGTTATTGATTTGGATGATCCTAAAGAAAAAGAAAAGCTAGGGATAAAGATATTTGAAAAAGTGAAAGATAATAGTACCCAAGAAAAGATGAAGTTATTGGAAGAAAGGCTTAAAGCAGTGGAAGGAATGAATTTTTATGGTTCCACAGATGCAACCGAGCTTTGTTTAGTCCCTAATGTGGTTATTTCACCTAAATTTAAGGTCTCTGAATTTAAAAAATATGATGGCACAAAATGCCCAATGACCCATATTTCTATGTATTGTCAAAAGATGGTAGCACATGCTCACCACGAGAAGTTGTTAATACATATATTTTAAGATAATTTTACGGGTTCTGCAGCTAGATGGTATGTTCAATTAGATAGAACTCGTATTCGTTCTTGATAAGAGCTTACAAAGGTATTCCTTACATAATATCGGCATGTCACAGATATGGTTTCAAATCGTCTATCTCTACAAAGTATGAAAAAAAAGTAATTAAAAACTTCAAAGAGTATGCATAAAGATGGAGAGACGTGACTGCATAAGTCCAACCTCATCTCACTGAGAAAGAGATAACTGTTTTATTTGTGAATACTCTGAAAGCACCATACTATGAGAGATTGATAGGTAATGCAACCAAAAACTTTACAAATATAGTGATATCATGTGAGATTATTGAAAGTGCTATAAAGAATGGCAAGCTCGATACAAGAGAGACAAGTAGAGTAAAAAAGGTGGAGCTCCCAAAAAGAAAGAGAATGAAGCCCAAGCAGTAAACTATGTAGGGCAACAGTTCAGAGGTTTCATGCCTTACCCTGTTCCAGTCTACCAAACCCATTACCATTCTATAAATAATGTTACATCCATCTTTCATCCATATCAACCATACTAACCACTACAACCACCAGCTTATCCATCTTATTTTCAGCCATCTTTTCGGACATCCACCTATTCCTATAACCATCTTGTTGTGCCTACAAGACCAGAATTAAGACCTAATAGTGGTCCAAGAGCCCCAAGAAATACCCAAAAAAAACTCACTTTCGATCCCATTCTCATGACATACACAGATTTGTATCCCCGACTTGTTGAGAAACATCTATTTACTTTTATTATTGTTAAACCTTTGAAACCTCTGTTTTCCAAATGGTATGACCCCAATTCGCGTTGTGATTATCACTATGAGAATCCAGGTCATTTCACTGAGAACTGTACTACTTTAAAACGTAAAGTACAAGGGTTAATCAATGAAAGAGTATTAAATTTTGATACCAACCAACAAAGAACTCTAAATGTCAATGGGAACCCTCTACCAAATCATACCAGACCATCAATAAATGCATTAATTGATGGGTAAAAAAGCCACATGAAAGAAAGAATAAATGAAGTTAAGACTCTGATGGTTAGGGTATTCGAAGTATTGGTCAAAACTGACATGTTTAAGCCAATAGAACCTTAAAATTGCTCTGAAATAATTAACTCAACTAAAAGTTGCAATTATCATGGAGGTGTTCTAGGGCATTCTATCGAGAATTGTCACCAATTCCATCAAAAGGTGTAAAAATTGATGGATGAAGGTCGAATAGAGTTTTACCAAGAGAAAAAAAAATTGGTAAAAGTTGAAGTGTCTACCATTAATTCAAAAAATAAGTTTATGCGTAGACTGATAACTATATATTATGATGAGAAGCCAACATCGAAGCTAGAAAAGCCTGTTTCCTGACCAGTGGTGACAATTAAAGTTCTTGGCTTTTTTTCATATCAGAATGATAAAGCAGTACCTTGAAAGTATGATTATGATGTCGTAGTCAACTCAGATACTGCCAACATAATGGGTGTAGGTGGCATAACTCGAAGTGGCAGGTGCTATACCCCAAAGGCTCTAGAAAAAGCTGAAAGGAGAAAGCCAAGGTAGAAGAAGAAAATGAAAGTCAGAGTGGTCTTGACGTAACCCTAAAAAAAGAATGTCAGAAGCTAGTGTTTGAGAGTGAAGCAGGTGAATTTCTAAAGTTAATAAAACATAACGAGTATAGCGTGGTAGAACAGCTTAACAAGATGCCAGCTAGAATTTCGTTATTGTCATTATTGCTCAATTCAGAATGACATCGTAATGTTTTGCTGAAGTTGCTAAATCAAGCATATGTGTCTCATAATGCTTCTGTTGAATATATGAAACAGCTTGTTGGCAATTTGATTATTTCAAACTATATCTCTTTCAATGATGAAAAGATTGCTCCTAAAGGTAGAGGAAGTACCGAGGCTCTTCACATTACTGTAAAATGTAAAAGTTATATAATGGCTATGATTTTAATTGATAATGGTTCATCCATCAATGTTATACCTGTGACTATTCTGGCAAAACTCTCTATTGATGGATCTTATATGAAACCTAGTAATATGATAGTGAGAGCCTTTGATGGAACCAGAAGAGAGGTGCTAAGAGATATAGAAGTGCCATTACAGATTGGCCCATGCACTTTCAACAAGAAATTTCAAGTTATAGACATCTCTCCTTTATATAGTTATTTATTAGATAGATCATGGACCCATATGGCAGGTGCTGTCTCATCCTCATTACATCAGAAAGTTAAATTCATTTTTGAAGGGATGCTAACATGTGTGGCAGGAGAAAAAGATTTATTGGTAACTCAATCGATAAATACTTTTTATGTGAAATCAGTAGATGAAGCTCTAGAATGCTCTTATAGATCTTTCAAGATTACCAATACAACATATATAGCTGAAGGATCTAAATTATGTTCATCACATTTATCTACGACAACTAAAATGGTAGTCAAACAGCTTACCAAGATGGGATGGTGACCTGAAGTCAGACTTGAGAAGAACCTGCAAGGAATCATGAAACAATCGACCATATATAAAAAGAGAAATAGATTTGGCTTGGGATATAAGCCAACAAGAGGGGACAGAATAAGAATGGTGAATGAGAAAAGAGATAAGAGGATAGCTAATCTTATGAGATATGAGCCGGAGTCAGAGCCCATAATCATTTCATACCTCTATGATTTTTTCACTCGAAAGGATACATTTATCCAGATTTACCGGAAGCTCCGAGTGCAAGATTCATGAAAAAATTTTTAGAGCTGGCCATTCAAATATGGATGATGAAGAAAAGAAGAGTCGAAGTGAAGAGCTGTTCGTGTACCCTTGTCCTTCAGATTTTGAGTTGGATAATTGGAAAGTTACAGAGCTACCTGTTATTTTTAAAACTTTAGAAAAGTAATGTACTGTGAAACTTTAATTCCCTAATTACTTTTTACGAGTATTAGAAGATCTTTTATGGTGTGTTTATGTTTGTTATTTTAATAAAAGACTTAGAAGATGCATCTATATTTTTTCTATTGTTTTCATCTTCATTTTACTTTTCATTCTTTTCTTTCCATCATTTTTTTGCCATTCCATTTTTGTGTGTTAATATTCTCTTCATCTTACCTTTTGTAGGGTCCCAAACAATGAACATAAAGATAATCATGGTAATAATCTCAGATTTGATTTTGAAAACTTAATTCATGTTGATGAACTCGATAATGAGGAAGATTCAGATAACTTCACACTGCCTCTTGATTTGTTAAAATTAATAGAACATGAAGATAAGCCAATTGAACCCCATCAAAAAATTACCGAATTAGTGAATTTGAGAGATGGTGAAAATAAAAAAGAGGTTAAAGTTGGTATATCTTTTTTACCAGTTGAAAGATAAAAGTTAAAATAGCTACTTTGAAAATATATAGATGTGTTCAGATGGACTTATCAGGATATATCGGGACTCAGCATTGATATTGAAAAGTACAAGTTACCTTTAAAATCAGGATGTAAGCCAATATAGCAGAAGCTAAGGCACATGAAACCAGAAATGCTATTGAAAATTAAAGAGAAAGTGAAGAAACAATTCGATGTTGGATTTTTGGAAGTGGCAAAATATCCTGAATGGTAGCCAACATAGTGCCAGTTCCTAAAAAAGATAAAAAAGTTAGAATGTGTGTCGATTATCGAGACTTGAATAAGGCAAGCCCTAAGGATAACTTTTCTCTACCTCATTTCGATACTTTAGTAGATAATTCTGCTAGGCACTCTATATTTTCCTTTATGAATGGTTTTTTAAGCTATAATCAGATCATGATGGCTCAAGATGATACGAAAAAAACCACATTTATGATCATGTGAGAGACATTCTGTTATAAAGTTATCCCTTTTGGATTAAAAAATGCTGGTGCTACTTATCAAAGAGCAATGGTAACTCTCTTTTATGATATGATGCATAAAGAGATAAAAATGTATGTGGATAATATGATCGTAAAATCTCGTGAAGGAGAGGATCATATAGTCAATCTTAAAAAATTGTTCGACAGGTTGAGAAGACAGGTTGAAAAGATTTCAGTTGAAGTTGAATCCTACTAAATGTACATTTAGAGCCAAATCAGGAAAACTATTGGGCTTTATAGTTAGTGAAAAAGGAATCAAAGTTGATCCAGATAAGATACAAGCCATCCAAAACTTATCTCCTCCACATACCTCAAAAGAAGTATGAGGTTTCTTAGGGAGATTAAATTATATTGTTCACTTCACTTTTCAACTTACTTATAAGTGTGATCCTATTTTCAAGCTTCTCAGAAAACATGATCCTGGAGAATGAAATGATGAATGCTAAGAAGCTTTTGATAAGATCAAAGAATACTTATCAAATCCACCTATGTTGATGCCACAAATGCCAAGAAAACATTTAATTTTGTACTTGACAGTGCATGAAAATTCAATGAGATGTGTGCTGGGACAAAGAGATGAAATTGATAAGAAAGAACGAGCAATTTACTACGTGAGTAAGAAATTCACTGATTATGAGTCAAAGTATTCACCATTAGAGAAGATGTGTTGTGCATTAACCTAGACAGCTCAAATGCTTAAACAATACATGCTTTATCACACTACTTGGCTCATAGCAAAGTTGGATCCTATTAAGTATATTTTCGAAAAGCCCTCATTGACAGGAAGAATAGCACGGTGGTAAGTTATGCTTTCAGAATATGATATCATTTATGTGACTCAAAAGGCTATTAAAGGGAGTGCAATAGCTGAATTTCTTACTGATCTTGTAGTCGAAGATTATGAGCCAATGAAATTAAAATTTTTTTATGAAGATGTGATGGCCATTGAAGAAAATGAACCTGTTGAAAAATCATGGAAGATGTATTTTGATGGAGCTACTAATGCTTTGAGTCATGGTATTAGAGCAATTTTGATATCTCTTTATGGACATTATTACCCCATCACAGTCAGGTTAAATTTTAATTACACAAACAATATGGCTGAATATGAGACCTATGTTATGGGTCTACAAGCAGCAATTGAAAAGAAGATCAAAATGTTAGATGTGTTTGGAGATTCAGCTCTAATCATCTATCAGTTATGAGGTGAATGAGAGATAAGAGACTCTAAGTTGATTCGGTACCATAAATACATCTCTGAGTTGGTCAAGCAATTTAAAGAAGTTTAATTTGAGCATCTACCCAGAGAGGAAAACCAAATTGCTAATACACTGGCTCCTCTAGCTACAATGATTAAAATAGATACAAATACTGAAATCTAACCTATCAAGTTGGATGTAAAAGATGTACCAGTATATTACTCAAGTATTGAAAAAAAAATTGATGAGAGGCCATGGTATCATGATATCATGCAATACATTAAAAGCCAGCAATACCTAGAACATACAACAAAAAATGATAAGAGGACTATCAGAAGATTGGCTATAAGTTTCTTCATTGATGGAGATATCATTTACAAAAGAGGTCAAGATCAAGTGCTCTTAAGATATGTAAATGCAGCTGAAGCAAAAAAAATTATTGAAAAAATGCATGATGGAGTTTGTGGGGTACATGCAAATGGTCATATGATGGCTAAACAAATTATGAGGGCTAGCTATTATTGGTTGACAATATAGGGCGACTGTATTGATTATGCTAGGAGATGTCATAAATGTCAGATTTATGCTGACAAGATTCATGCTCTGCCATCAACATTACACATTCTGGCTCCTCCATGGCCATTCTCTATGTGGCGTATAGATATCATTGGTCCCATCATTCCAAAAGCTTCGAATGGGCATAGATTTATTTTTGTGATGATTGATTACTTTATCAAATGGGTAGAAGCTGCATCATATGTTAGTGTGACCCGATCTATGGTATGTAAGTTCATAAAAAGAGAGATAATATGTAAATATGGGCTTCTATAGATAATTATTTCTGATAATACCAAAAACTTAAACAACAAAATGATGAATGAAGTATGCACTCAGTTCAAGATCCACCATCGTAATTCGGTACCATATCGTCCGAAAATGAATAGGGCAGTGGAGGCTGCGAATAAGAATATCAAAAGAATCCTAGAGACAATGACTGAAACTTACAAAGATTGGCATGAGAAGTTACCTTTTACTTTGCATGCTTATAGAACATCAGTTCAAACATCTACTGGGGCCACCCCGTTCTCTTTGGTATATGGAATGAAAGCTATGTTACGTATCAAAGTGAAAATTCCCTCACTGAGAGTCTTGATAGAGGTAGAGTTAGAGAAAGTAGAATGGGTTCAAAATCGCTATGAGCAGTTAAATCTCATTAAAAAGAAAAGACTATCAGCACTTTGTCATGGTCAATTATGTCAAAAGAAAATGATGAGAGCACATGACAAGAAAATTCATCCTCATTGCTTTAGGGAATGAGACTTAGTGCTAAAAAGAATCCTTCCAAATCAACATGATGATCGAGGGAAATGGACACCAAATTGGAAAGGTTCGTATGTGGTGAAAAAGGCTTTTTTTGGTGGGGCATTGATTTTGACGAAAATGGATGGAGGTGATTTGCCTACCCCAATAAATTTAAATGTTGTGAAAAAATATTTTACTTAAAAAAAAAAGAAAAAATGATGACTTATCTAAGCTGAAAACCTGAAAAAACGACTTGGATGTGAAGCAAAAGCATCATCAGAAGAATATCCCATAACACAGGGGTAAGTATAGTTTGACGAATTTTGAAGAATCAAAGAAGTCATCTAATTTAGTTTTAGAGAAAGAATCTGGGAATATTTTGTTCATGATTATCTTGTGATCATTATTTGGGCACCTTTGTTTCAACTCATACACTTTACCATGCACTTGTTATCGGCTTAATGAAATACACCTATCATTTCTTTTATCCCTATCTGATTTTTTTGTTCATCATACAAGTGAATAAAAGAAATGCGTGATTGCATTTTATTTGTCTTGAACTTAAAATGATGAAAAGAAAAACAAACATGAAAGATCTCAGCATTACTTTTAAAGTTAACAAAGGCAAATGAAAAAGGATGAAAAAAGCATGACAAGACATTAATGTTGCAAACTTTTGAAGAAGAAAAATATTGTGGTCAGATATTAAGAACAGATTGGTCATATAAGAATTCTGATAAAAGAAGCCAAAAGTGAGAGATTTCGAGAACCTTTTTACTAAAATGAATAATTTTGATTGCATTACATGCATTACATTTAGAGCACTCAATACATGTATCATGAAAAGTTGTAACAAAGATAAAAATTTTCCATTTCTTAATAAAAAACAAGATTTTGGTAAAGATAATGATCAAACAAAAGAATTCAAAAGAGAGAAATTTACTTTTTCAAAGATGAGAACTCAAATTTAAAAATATATGAGATTTTTAAAGTTATTGAGCCTCTGCTGAGATGAGCTTTTTCATATTAGAATTTGAAGTTGTTGTGCCTCTGTTGAAATAAGCTTTTTCAAGAGGATTTTAAAGTTGTTGAGCCTCTATTGAAAGGAGTTTTTCAAAATGAGATTTTAAAGTTGTTGAGCCTCTATTGAGAATAGCTTTTCCAAGATGAAGATTTTAAAGTTGTTGAGCCTTTAATAAGAGGAGCTTTTTCAGATGAGAATTTTAAAGTTATTGAGCCTCTGTTGAGAGGGGCTTTTCCAAGATGAAAATTTTAAAGTTGTTGAGCCTCTACTGAGGGGAACTTTTTCAAGATATTAAAGTTGTTGAGCCTCTGTTGAGAGGAGCTTTTTCAAGAGAATTTTAAAGTTGTTGGGCCTCTACTGAGATGAGCTTTTTCAAAAAAATTTTAAAGTTGTTGAGCTTCTGCTAAGAGAAGTCTTTTAAACTTTCAAAAATATCGATTGAACTTCTGTTGAGATGAGCCCTTTTCTGTTGAACCAAAAAAAAAAACAAAAAAATTTTTTTTTCTCTTTTCTCAATGTTTCATCTTTCCAAGCAAAATGGTTGTTTGTTTGTCTTTGTCTTATTTCTGATTCACAGAAATACGCAAAGAGGGACAACTGTAAACACCATTTTATTATTATTATTATTATTATTATTATTATTATTATTATTATTATTATTATTATTATTATTTATTTAATTTTTTTCTCTTTCTTCCCATTTTTTACGTTTTTTTATTTTTTTTTTCTTTTTTTTCCTCTTTTCTTTTTCCTTCTTCTTCTTTCTTATCCGATTCAAATCTAGTGCATTAAATGCACAATCCCTAAAGTCTAAAATCACCGTCGCTAGCTGCCAACGGTCGATCGATAAGTCGTCAATCACGAACAATAGGCGTGAATTTTCAGTTGAAAAAATGGGATTCGAATCCCAGAAGATCTGGGATTTGAATCCCAAAAAGCTCTATAAATAGAGCTCGTTATCTGTAAACAAATAGAGGAAAAAAAAAAGAATAATCGAAAAAAAAGAGTAAAAAAAATATTTTCTAAAAAAAGAGAGCTTCTATCGAAATTTTTTTTTACAAAAACATAAAAAAAAGCAGAAATAATCCCCTAGAACGGGAAACCCAGTGCCAAAATATACCTACAAAAACATACAACAGAAAAAAAAACTAACCAGAAAAACACACCCAAAAAAAATTTTTTTTTTTGGCTGAAACTTTGAAAACAGATCTAGAGAAGTGAAGACTCCTTTTGGTGAAAAAGAGGTCAGATCTACGCTCAGGAGGTCGAGGGGAACAATTTGGTGTTTTTGAGAATTTTTTGACAACCGACGATGGTAGTCGGTGATCGCGAACGACGACGACGACGACTGTGACTACGATCGGTCGACCGGCATCCAGCTAAAGAAGAAAAATGACTGAAAAAAATAAAAACAAAAAAGGAAAAAAAAAGACGATTGAAAAAATAAAATGGATGAATGTCCCTAAAAAAAAAAGTCATTCACATGATGTAAAAATCCGATCACCTTCAAACACATGTTTTAGGCTTGTTTATCCATTTCTTTAGAACCTCAAACCCTGGCCTATGTTATATACCTTGAAAAGTCCATTTCGATCAAACATGTATACTTGAACTGAAGAGTTTGTTCCTTATAGAATCCTCATGACCAATTTTTCTTTTGTCTATTTTCTTTGCAAAATTTTCTCTTTCACACGAGTACTTGAGTGTACAATGAAATCATAAAAAAAAAAACCAAAAAAAGAAAAAAATAGAATAATGAAGCTCTAAGGTAAAAACCTAAAAATGGGTAGTCTAGAGTGAGAAGCAACATAAAAACTCATTGCAACCAATGATTGAGATGAGTGCAAAGGTTATCCTTCCTAATATGATCTTGAATTTAGCATAAGTGGTCTTGACATCTATTAAAATACCATATTGTGATACTAAAAAAAGTATCAAATCTGATTTAACCATAAAAGAACCTTCCAAAAGAATTTGTTGTTGAGCTTGGATAAAAATTCAATTTTTCATATCAAGTTGCAGACCTCAATTTGACAATTAATCATCCAAGCCATTTGAAAAGATGAAATTACCATTCTATTCAGATATGTACATAATAATGATCACCACTTTTCAGAGACTTAAGAGTCAAAAAAAGGTTGTTTAAGGTAATTTTTTTTTGTGAATTAAAATAAAATATTTTTAAGGAAGGTAAATAAAATTTTGAAAAAAAAACTTTGAGAAAAATAAATGGCACCATAGAAAACATTTTTTAATCATTTGAGTTTCACCATAGTTTGATGGCTTATTCACTTTCATCAAGTTCGAGTTTATCATATGCATGTTTGATTTGAAGATGAAAAATGAAAGAAAAGTCGAGAAATCTAAATTGTAAAAAAAGAAAGCAAAATTGATGAAAAATGAGTAGTAAGGAAAGGATTTGAAATTGAAATAAGATGAAAGATTCGAGATTGAAAGAAAAGAGCTTTGGAAAATTTATGAAAAGAAAACTTTTGGGCAATTACATATCTTGGCTTTGGTTTTTTTTTTTTTTTAACAAAAGAAAATTTTAAGCATTTGAATATTTTGACTTTGCATCTGCATCATTAGCTTGTCCATCATTTATAGGAATGTATACATTGACTTTTTTGGAAAAGACATTTGCATTTCATTTGCATCATTTTGAGAAATAGACATTTTCATCATTTTAAGAAAAGACACTTGCATTTCATATGCATCATTTTAAGAAAAGAAATTTGCATTTCATTTTCATCATTTTGAGAGAAGATATTTGCATAATAGTTGTGTTCATTAATTTTGGAAACATTAAAGAAGAAAGAAAAAGAGAAAAAAGTAAAAACATATTTTAAAAAAATCAAGAATTTTTAAGAATTTCAATGAGATGGCTCAATATAAGAGCCTTAAGCCTAATTTAGCTGGTAAAAAAGTTGTTAACCAGTGAAATTGGCATCAGCCAAGAAAAATATGATAAATTATTTTTAAAGTATTCGGTGGTGATATTCGAGTGTTAAAAAATCAGTTGTATTTTTTTCGGTAGTGATATCCGAATGTTAAAAAATTATTTGCATTTTCTCGATGGCAATATTCGAGTTTCCTTTAGTGGCGATATTTAAAGTCATTTGTATATTCTCGATGGTGATATTCGAGTTTCCTTTTGTGGTAATATCCGAAGTCATTTGCATCTTCTCAATGGTGATATGTGAGTGATAAAACTGGAATTACATCTCTTCAGTGGTGATATCCGAGTGTTAAAGTCATTTGCATATTTTCAATTGTGATATCCGAGTGTTAAAGTTTGAATTGCATATTCTCAGTGGTGATATCTTAATGAGAAAGCTTGAATTGCATCTCCTCGGTGGTGATACCTGAGTGTTAAAGTCATTTACATCTTCTTAGTGGTAATATCTGAGTGATAAAGCTTGAATTACATCTCTTCGATGGTGATACCCGAGTGTTAAAGTTATTTGCATCTTTTCAATGGTGATATCTGAATGTTAAAGCTTGAATTGCATTTTTTTGATGGTGATATTCGAGTTTCCTTCAGTAACGATATCTGAAGTTATTTGCATCTTCTCGGTGATAATATCTAAGCGTTAAGGTTTAATTTGCATTTTTTCGGTGGTGATATCCGAGCATTAAAAAATTATTTGTATTTTCTTGATGGTGATATTTGAGTTTTTTTCAGTGATGATATCCAAAGTTATTTGCATCTTCTCAGTGGTGATATCCGAATGTTAAGGTTTGATTTGTATTTTCTTGGTGGTGATATCCGAGCATTAAAAAATTATTTACATTTCTCGATAGGTATATTCAAGTTTTCTTTGGTAGCGATATCCAAAGTCATTCGTATTTTCTTGGTGGCAATATCCAAGTTCCCTTCTATGGTAATATTCAAAGTTATTTTTTCAATAAATTTTAAAATTGTTGAGCCTCTGTTTAGAGAAGCCTTTTTCAAGATAAATTTTAAAGTTGTTAAGCCTTTACTTAGAGAAGCTTTTTTTAAGATGAATTTTTAAAATTGTTGAGTCTCTAATTAAAAGAACTTTTTAAATTAAAAAAAAAAGAGAGGTTTTATGCTCAATGTTTCTTCTTTTTGAATAAAATGGTTATTTGTTTATCTTTGCCTTATTCTTGATTCTCAGAAATAGGCAAAGAGGGGTAGCTAGAGCACCATTTTATTTTTTTATTTTTTTTCTTTTTTTTTCCTTTTCTTTTTCTGGCAACAGCTCTGATAACCACCTACAGCTATGCAATCAACAGCCCTGATAGCCACCAGTAGTCGTTCTAATAGCCAATGGCTGCCCTAATCCTAGGCCATCAAAATCTCAAATTTTTTGAGATTTTGGTCTTTTTTTGCTTTATAAGTAAAGCAATAAAGCCAATAAAAAAAAGGAAAAAGAAGGAGGAATACCCTATAAAAAAAATTTTTAAAAAGCATTCTACCAAAGAAAAAATCATAAACACAGTCCCTTGGAACGGGAAACCCAGCACCGAAACCCTTGCAAAAAAAAAAAACACAATACCATCAGTTTATGAAAAAAATCAAAATACCAAAAAAAAAGTTTAGTCGAAAATTTGAAGGCCCATTCAAGCCGTTTGGGATCCCTTTTGGTGAAAAGGAAGTTAGATCTGTGTTCAAGGGGCAAAAAGGATTTTTTAGGAATTTTTAGGATTTTTCGAAGTCGAGATGGCACTAACGATCCGGCATCGACTGATCCTCTAAAAAAAAGAGACTCTGAGAAAGGGAGGGGTGTAAAGAGAAAGGGAGAAAAAAAAAATGAGAGAAAAAAATTTTGGCTTTTATAGAAAGCTGAAAGCCAAAATGACATCATTTTATTAAAGGGTCAAAATGACGTCGTTCTGAGCTCCAAGAATCCACGCGTCAACCCACGAACAGACCCGAGATCCGTGCACCCGACCCAATAACTCGCTTCTCATTTAGCCTCTGATCGATCTAGCTAAATTGAGCTAGATCGAGCCGGATCGATCCCGAACCGCTGAACGTAACCAAACCGCTGAACTGCCCAGACTTGCGTTGACTAGACCATTGACCAATCTGGTTCAGAAAAAAAAAATTTTGAATTTTTTTAAATTTTTTATATATTATTTTTATAATATTTATGTATATTGAAATATTTAAATTTGTTAGAATAAATTTTTATGTAGTTAAAATTTTTTTATAATTTTGTTAATTTTAAAATAAACTTTTAAAAAATAAAAATAAACTTTTTAATAATAATACAAAATTAATAAAAAGTATAAAAAAGAAAATTTTTATCCAATGATGAGATTGAATGGTACTCCGAATAGTAATACCTACGAAATCTTTAGGTAATAAGATTTTTTTAAATATGAGCAGTGTATTGGAGTATTTATAAAAATTTTCAATACAATAAAAAAAAAATTTTTTTGTTATAAATTAGTAAATAGAAATTAACTAATTTATTAAAAAACAAAGTGATAAAGGAATAATAATAAAAATAAGGAAAGAGGAAATATTATCCGATGATGAAATTCTAAAAGTATTACGAGTAGAGATGTTTTAAAAAATCTCTAGGTGAGAATATTTTTTTTAATATTACCAGTGTATTGGAATATTTATAAAAAATCTTCAACATAATAAAACTTCTTCTTTTCTTCAACAAACATTAATGATAATAAAAAGATAATAAAAATCAATAACAAAATGTGTGCATTAATATATTAGCATTTTTTGCATTGCATGCACAACATGGTTTTCATGAAAAATAAATTCAAATCTCCAAGAATGAGATTCTAAGGTATTTCAAGAAACGATGCCTAAGAAATTTCTAGGTGAGAAAAGGTTCTTCTAATGTTACCAATGTACTGAAACATTTTAAGAATTATTTCGATAAAAAGGTTCTAATTTATTTTTCCCGAATAAAATTTGAGCACTAAAAATAAAATTAAATTAAAAAAACAATTTCCAATAAATGAAAATTCAAGAAAATTATTTTTCAAACACCAAAAATAAAACTATTTTTTTAAAAATCAATGGATAACTTGAACAAGCGCAGTGGGGTGCTAATCCTTCCTTACGGGTAATCGACTCTTGAATCCCGACTGTTTTGTAGATTGTAAAATTATAAATTTTAATTAATTTTAAAATCTAATTAAAATGATAAATTTTAATAGGTCGCCAATCACACCTGACGAAAAAATATTTGTGGCGACTCTTTTTCTTTTCTTTTCAAATTCATCAGGCAGACACAAAATCGTTACGACATATGTAGAAGTCTTATAGTTTTCATACCAAAGCAATGATAGTTAAAGTGTATAATGCAATGAAAAAAATTATTATAGACACTTAATTTTGTTCCAGTTAATTCGAATGTGTTCGATTTTATACTTGATTTAAACATTTCGATTTGGATCAATTAAAATGCTTTAATTGATTTGAATCGATTTGATTTTGTTTTGGATTAATCATTTATGGATAAACCTAAGTCTAATTCAATTTTATTATTAGGTCAATTTTAATTAAGATTTGAAAACCCAATTTTATTTTATTTGAAATTAATCACTTAAAAATAATAATCATAAAAATAATAAAATAATTACAACAAAAAATCAAGAAAAGATAAAAACTTCTACTGCAGTGAGCCACTTTTCCAAAGTTCCTTTCCTTAAAATTGCCTTCTTTATTTCTATTTTTCCTTTTTTGCCTCTTGTTTTACCCTCATTTGCCTTAAGCACAAACTCCTCACAAAGTACCAACCCCAAAACTGCCATAGCAAAAGGGTAAAATTTTCTAATCTACTTTTCAAAAGAAAAGATCATTTCACTTTGCAACAATTTTTTTAAGGAAAAACTTGCTTGGATTCTTAACAAAAACAAGAGAAAAGCAATTCTCATAGAAAGAGTCAAAAAAGAGGAATCGACACCAGTCTCTTGTGCCCCGAACCTTCACACTTTTGTCCATCACCCAAGCAAAAAAAAAAAATACTAGTCCCTTTTCATGCATCGATACCCAGTCCTTTCAAAAACCAAACCACACATTTACCCGCAACAGTCCAGCTTCATAACCCCAACCTTTTGCCAGCACGGTCCCTCAATTCCCTCATCTAGCCTTCATTAGACCTTGCCAACAGCCTCTGCCACCCTTGCCTACACCCTTAACCAATACTAACACCCTGTTCAACCCCAAGCACCGAATCCCCTTTCGACAACCAATACCCTAGTTCCCATTTTTTCTTTCCAGCATTTGTCCATCAAACTCCCATTAATACCCTTACATAAACCAAAGTAAATCAACCCATCACAACCCCTTAGCAACTAGAACCTTTCATTGCCACCATTCAACCACCTCTTTTAGAACTTATAGCTTCTATGCAACCCCCGTTCAGGCCAGCACCACCGCCAAAATGAACACCTCAACCAAAAACCCTTTTATGACCAAGCTTGAAACCCAGCAAACAACCAAAAACAAAGAAAAAAATAAAAACAAAAACCAACACATCCCCTGGGTGAAGGAAGAAGTAGCGTTGAAAGCAAAAGAAAATCCAAAAAAAAAATAAACAAAAATGCATAAACAGAGGAAAAACTTTGGGGGTTTTAGTTTGGGCAAAACTATGATTAGCTTTGAGCTTTGATTGTGGAGAGGAGAATTGAGAGAGGAAGAGAGTCAGAAACAACCATGCCTGGTAGTGCCAGTGGCAACGAGGTCGATGGTGGTATAAGAGGAGTTGTGCTACATAAAAAAGTTAGTTTCACCCCAACAAAAAAGGAAAAAATGAGGTGAACACTGATGTAACTTTTTATGACAATCCAAACTGCTAAAAACGGGGAAGAAAAAGAGGAAGACATCATATGCTATTTTGGGATAGATAGGATGGTGAAGGGGAAAGTTACAATGGTGTGATAGTTTGGGCTTCAATCTTAGAGTTATCAATTTAAAGAAAAATTTGGACAAACTTTAAGCCAAATCTATGAAAAGGAGCTTAAAAAGAACAATTGGTGAATTTTTATAGGTGAAAAGAGGGTGACCGATGGTGACATTGGCAATAGGGCACAGTCGCAATGGTGGCGTAAGGATGCTGAAATCTAAGTTGCTCCTTTTTAAGGGGAAGGCTTGGTTTTTCTCAAAGAATATAGAATATTTTTTAGAAAAGATTAGGAAATGAATTTTTTACCAAAAAAAAAATAGACCTTATAGTTGAACCAAAAAAAAAAAGAATAGCTGACCGGCCCAACCCGTAAGCTCCTCCAAACTCGGTCTAGTCCGCGTTTGGTTCAGACCTTTTTCCATTTCAACTTCAACCTCACTAGGATCTGGCCCACTTTCAACTTACACACTGAGCCCATCCCTGGTGTCATTGGCCATGCGATCTCAAGACTGAAACCATGCATCCGTGCAATACAAAGACTACCATAATCAAGGTCAACCTTTCACAAGTTTATTTTCTCATGGACAGTTCAATATCGATTCTTCAAGCCACATACTTATAGGCCTTTCTTGGCTTTGATCCCATAGGGTTGCACGGACATTCCCAAACTCTATAAGAAAAAACCTAACTCCCATCGCCATTAGTAGCATACAAGTCTTAAGGTGGCCTCAAGCACCCATCCATGCTTGCAGACATTAAAGTCCCAAGTTCCAACCATCAAATTCACCTAGGGCATGCAATTTTGATTCTCATGATGATATCTTAATCTAGCATGGTAAGAACCCAACACCATGCTTACACACATCACATGTAAGCTCTCATGCCTTGAATTCAAGGCATAACACAAGTGTGCTACCTGACTGCAGCACACTTCTATCGATTGGCCATAAGGGTTTAGCAGTGTGCCTGTCTATTAGCCCACTCATTTTTTAGGCTTAATGTTGCCACTCCTATGCAAATACCATCCCATGATCTTTGGTTACTTATTGATCTGGCTTAATAAAAGAAAACTAAGGGGCATAATAAACACTACTATCTAAACTTATAGCTCAATATAAAGGCATAATATGAGGCCCACCAGCCCCAATCGATCTTAGGTTTTACCATGACCTGATAAGACATCAAGTCACACTCGTGAGCTGACGATGTTCGCTCACCTAAACATCACATGTGCCTAAAAGTAGGTCACTCCTGGCTGCTAGCTAATGGGGTGGTAAGGAGTTGACACCAATCATCCCCTTACAAAGAGCGTAAGAGATTTCTCAACTATTTTACCAAAAACTATAAAACTATTTAAAATGGAGATACCTTTTTCCCAGTCATCTCAAGGCCTTTCTTCAACCAATTCATAGCCCAATGACCTATCTCTTGGCAACCATGTTTTTAAATTTTGCTCGTTGTTTAACTAACCCACTAAAGGGTGCACACACAAGGCTTTAATCGATAACACCCAATTAGCTACCTGACTCCAAGGTGCCTATCCATTTTCTTAAACTTACCCATGCATTTTGGGGATTAGGGCTCACATCACCTACACATTTTATCAATAACATGTTCCCAAGCTTACACTATACGTCCGCTGCTCTAGAACCACTGCCCTGATCATAAGACCTTAACCGCTGTTCAATTCAGGGTTAGTCATAGTAGGATCGAGGCACACTAGGGCTTGACCATGACATTCTTCACCACTTATTATGTTGATGCCCTCATTAATGCCAAGACCATACCTAACTCTCTTGTTGCACATAGTTGATTTTTTTTATATGTCACTTAATTATGCCTTTAAAAATTGAGTCATGATCTCGTCAAATAAGGCATTGCACATAGTACTCATTCATTGTTGATGTAGAAGGATTATCCTAGATCCAATGCACCTCTATGCTAATTTCACAATTGATCTACATACTCAATCCATTTTTCATTAATGGCACTACACTGCTTTACCATTGATCACATCATGTTGTGACCTCGAGGCACCCTTGTCAATCATGACCTTCAGTAGAATGAATGACCACCTGTTTTACCATACATCGATGTATCCCACTAGATATAAACCATCACACCAATGGCATGCATACGGTATTGACTCTTCGATACATTCTTTTGGATGTGGTGCTTTAGTCAACTGCACTCATACAACACCGCCCACAAGAAATCTTAGCATGATGGCATCTTACAACTTGGGTCCTTTCAGCCTCTCTAAGGTCACTTCTCTAGGTGTGGCCCTCTGGCTAACCACCATTGTGGTGACACCTTAACACATGCCATATCGAACTCATTCTCATGCTCAGTAATCCCATAGGCTCCATTGCCTTATTTCATAAAGAATCACAAGTCTCTCCTACTTTTACTCGAACTTAGCTTAGCTCTGCATGCAATTATGTCTCCATGATGGAAAAAAGCTTTGGTAAAAAATTAGACCCGATTAAAAAGCTTCGGGCCCAAAAAATTTAATTTAATTTGATTATTATTATTATTATTTTCTTTTAGAAAGTTAAAAAAAAGTCAAAAGTTAAAAAAAAAAAGAAACGAAATAAAAAAAACTTTTTCAAAAATCATGTGTGCATGGAATTGGAAATAAAATTGGCCTTAATCAAATGAAATCAAAATCTCTAAATCAAAGAAAATTGGGATCATATATGTTGGTGATAGACCCAATCTTCAATTATTCAAGGCAAATCCCTAAAATTACTATCAAAAGTTCTATAAATCACATTCCAACACATATGCAATTGGGGGACAAAAACTCTTGAGGAAAATATTTACAAAAAAATAAAAGTTGCTTAGGTAATTGGGGTTCTGGTTGGGTGACATTTGGGTTGGATTCGTTCTTTAGGGTTTCTGGAATCAAGATTGAATTTTTTGAGGTTTATAAAATTGGGGAGAATACAAAGAAGGAATATACAAAAAGGATAAATGACTCTTTGCATTTTGTTTTTTGGGAATTCGATTTGGTTTTTGGGTTTTCATTTTTGAATTTGTTCTTTTTCTAAGGTTTGGTTCTCTGAGAATTTTTTAATGAAGGTTCAAGCTTAAGTATAAGTTGATTTCTGGGTTGTCTGTGTGCACTTAAGGTTTTTGTTTCATGGGTTTGTAGTTTTTGGGATTTTTAGGTTTTATTGAGTTTTTTTGGGATTTTATGGTTGAAGCTTGAATTTTTTAACCAAGGTCATGGCGATTGAAATGTGACTAAGGTGGCCAAATCCTAGGTTCATCACTGTTTTTGGAAAACTTTGAAGATTCTGATAGTTGGTTGAATTTTTCAGTGCCAAAATCTAGAAAATCTATCTGGTGTTCTTGGCCAATTGAATTTTTTATTGAATGTCTAGAGAAAAGCCAAAAAAAACTCCAACTGAAGAAAAAGAGCACCAGAGCCATCTGTGGAAGTTAATTTTTTTTTTTTTACTTTTATAACAAACCCAAATGATGTCATTTTAGCCAATTTTTTGACCCATGTGTGAACCCGACTAACCCATGTGCCTACTCGTTTCTGACCTGACCCACAGCATAAATTTTCATTTTTCATTTTTTTTTCATTTTGTTTTTTATTTTTGATTTCATTTTATTTTACTTTTTTTAATCTTTCTATTTTATTTTATTTTATTTTTTATGTTTTATTTTTTTTATAATTCTAATTGAATGGTTAAATTCAAGAATGTAAAAAAAAAAAAAAATTTAATCTAGAAATTTTATTTGGTGTTTATTTTTGCATGAATTTAATTATATAATTATTAATATTTATTTGCATGATTGGTATAAGATTAATATATTTATTTGCATATTTTTTTTATGTGATTGCATGATATATTATATTACTGTATGATGATTTTCATTTATTTTAATTGATTTTTTTATCTTACCAAATTATTGAATGATTTGCATATTAAATTAAATCTTACCAAACTATTGAAAGATTTAACGCATTTTCTAAAAATAATTTTACAATAAAATCTCATCAAACTATTGGGAGATCTGCATCAAAGTAAATCTTACCAAACTATTAAAAATTTTTATTAATATTTCTTTAAATAAAATCTAAATGAATCCAATGATGAAGCTTCTTCAGAGTGAGACTCAAGTCTTCATGAATACTCTTGAAGTAAGAAATTTATCTTAAAATGTTACCAAACTATTAAAGTAATTTTAAAATTAATTTTTAATATTAAATATTTTGATAATTATAAATATGATTAAGGTTTGGATAATTTAAAATTAAATTGGTACCATCTTTTGGATGGGCATACACCTTCAAATCATGTCCGTCAGAACCATACATATCTTGGCCCACATGGCCTTACTCAAACACCATTTAAAGGTGTATGCCCTTTTTACATTTCGATCTTAACATGGTTTTTCCTACCGTAAGGGCATCACATGCCCGCACTTGCCAACACTTTTCGCTAGGTAAGGCTAGATTCCTATGTCCTTTTCTTGGCATCCAAGAGTCAACTCGAAGGCCATCTATCAAGGCCAATTTTTCCCATAGCATGCATCGATGGCTTATTCCCGAGCCCACATATCAACGATATCACAATCTTGCCTCAACTCTTTTTAAGCTTGGCATTATTTTAGTTTATCAATATCATGCCCACACTTGGCACCGTGTTAATCCCACCATTAAGCCAAACTAGGCTCTGATACCAAAATGTCACAGGCCACATGATATCAAGATTGAAATCACTCATCTGTATGGCACCAAGACTACTCATAGTCAAAGTTAGCCTTTCGTTAGTCTATTTTCCCATGGATAGCTTGATATTGATCCTTTAAACCATATAATCGTGAGCTTTTCCTAGCTCTAACCCTGTATGGTTGCATGCATATTTCCAAACTCTATAAGAAGAAACCTAACTCCCATCACCATCAATAGCACATAAATCTTAGGGTGGCCCTGAGCACCCATGCATGTCTATAAATACCAAGGTCCCAAGCACTGGCCTCAAGCACCCACCCATTCTCATAAACACCAAAGTCTCAAACACTAACCCTCAAATTCATTTAAGGGTGTGCAACCTCAATTCTCATCATGATATCTCAATTTAGCATGGTAAGAACATAACACCATGCTTGCACACATCATATGTAAGTGCTTGTGCCTCGAACCTAAAGACTCAACACAAATGCTAATTAGCAGCTAGCCCAAAGCCATACTAGGTCCATCTCATCCTATAAAACTCATATCTTATGGTCTCAACCCTTAGTCTCATTTTAGGCTGCTAGCACATATGATGGACACCTGACATCATGCCCATCCCACCTTGAAGAACTTGGATGTGCTATCTAGTGGCAACACACCTTATCGATTGGCCACAAGGGTTTAGCAATGTGCTTGCTTGCCAGCCCACTTCTCCTTCAGGCTAAATGGTGCCCTTCTTACTTAATATCATCAGATAATCCTTCGTTACTTATCAATTCGACTCAAGAAAGGGAAACCGAAGTTCAAGGGGTATAGCAAACATTACTGTCTAACCCTATTATTCAACACAAAGACTCAATATGAGACTTATCGATCCCAAACTTCTTCGAGTTTACCATAACCCAGGAGACACCATGCCACACTTGTGACTCGATGATGCTTGCTCACCTAGACACCACGTGTGCCTAAGAGTAGCTCACTTCAAACTAGCCAAGTTTTCGCCTTCCCGCTAGCCAAGGGGATGGTGAAGAGTTGACACCAATTGTCCATTTATAAAGAGCGTAAGAGATTTTTCCACTATCCTACCAAGAATTGTAAGATTGTCTAAAATGGGGACACTTTTTTCCAGTCATCTCAGAGCTTTTCTTTAGCTAACTCAAGGCCTAATAACTTATGTCTTGGCTACCATGATTCTCAGATTATGCTCGTTGCTTTACCAACCCACTCAAGGGTACACGCACATGACTTCAATTGATAGCACCTAACTGGCTACCAGGCTCCAGGGTGCCTGCTCACTAGTTTGCACTTGCCAAACATCTTGGGGACTAAGGCTCACACCACCCACACACTCAATCAATAACATGTTCGTGGGCTCACATTGTATGCCTATTGCTTTAGGACTATTATCTCAATAATAAGGCCTCGACCATTACTTAGCCCAAGTCAATCATGGCAGGATCAAGGCACACCAAGGCCTGACCATAACACTTGGCCTGCACTACAATTCAACAACTCAAGCCCAATTAACCCACCAATTTAGCCTTAGACTTTAAATTAGGTCTAGTTCAATTATTTTTTAGTACATTTTTGTACTTTATTTGATTTAATATTTACTTATTATTTATTTATCTATTTTTCATGCATTTTATTATTAAAAAATTTGCATATAAAAGGTTGGAGTCATTGGTAATAAAATAAAATTTCTTAAAAGAGAATAGTAATAATCCTGAATTAAAAATGTTTTCAAAAGAAAAGGCTATAGAAATTAAAATAGAATAATGTTTTACACAAAATATAAAAAGGAAATTTTGAAAACCTTGCCTAGATGTTGAAGGGAATCCAAATTGTATTTTAAAAATTTTAATTTCACCCAAACGTTGGAGAATAAAAAAATTAAAATTAATTAAAATTAATTAAAAATTTAATTAAATTAAGTCAAATTAAATTAAATTAGAATTTAAATATAATGTGAAAATTTTCACAAGTAAATTAAATAACAAATAGAATTTATTTTACTTTTAATTTTTAGAAAGAAAATAGTAATAAGTAAATAGGAATAATATATATATTGACGAAATTGGTTATTCTAATTTTTCACTTTAATTTGTATAATTTATTTCCTTCATGTTGTATCAGCATAAAACTATCAAAGAAAAAGGAGAATTATGAAAATCGAACTAGTTTTAAAAGTCTGCCTAGATGTTAGGGATAATTGAAAAAGTTTGGGTTATCGATCTATCCTATTTTTCTCAAAAAAATAAAACTCGAACACCTAAAACCTTGAATCCTAAAAATCTAAAATCTCAAAACCTTAAAAATCCAAAACAATGAAACACTAAAATTTTAAAACCTTAAAATTTTAGAAACTTAAAACCCTCAAAACCTTAAAACCTCAGAACTCAAAGCCCTAAAACCCTACAACCCTTGAAACCTTAAAACCTTAAATCTTTAAAGTCCTTAAAAACTTAAAACCCTAAATCCTAAAACCTTCAAAACCCTCTAAACCTTTGCAACCCAAAAAAACCCTAAAAACTCATAACCCTCAAACCCTAAAACTCTCAAAACCTTTAAAATCCTAAAACTTAAAACCCTAAAATCCAAAACCCTTAAAAATGATACCCTAAATTCTAAAATTCCACAAAAACCCTAAATTTAATACAAACCCTAAATTCGATTAGCAACCCCTAAATTATCACCCGACAATAATTCAAACCTTAAAATCTTCACCTAAACCCATACCCAAAACCATCCCAAAATTCTAAAGATATGTAAAAAAATCTCACATGAAATAATTTGCTCCCGACTGCCACCTAGAATATGGGATATTTAGAAAATTTTATTCCATCAAGTTTTTTGTACAAGTCCTTACCTTGTAATAGTAATGAGATTGAATAAAAGAAAAAATAAAAAATGGAATCTTAAATATAAATAGTCACACCTAAACTCTACCTAAAGATTGAAAAGTCCAGTGGTCTCATTATATTTAAGACCCTAATTTTAAAATAGCATCTCATCATCATGCATAACATCCATTGGCATATATGCACTTATTTATTATTACTTGCATTCATTCTACACATTTATGCCCTTTAACATTTTTTCTAAGTTAATTGTAGTATTATTAGTTCTTTTAAATAAAATGTATTTAAGAAAAGTATTATTCAAAAAATAGATTTTTAAATAAAACTAAATTAACATTTCAAGAGAAATAATTCTTAGTACTTTGCTTATTTTTTGGAGAGTCACCAATAATTATCATATACAAATAATGTTATTTTCATTTTGAAGAATGTTGAGACAAATCTTAGGTAAAAAAAGTTATCCATAAGTTATGCCTAAATATTGAAGAATTTTAAGATAATTCTTTAACTTAATGATTTCTTTAATATTCTTAAATAAAGGATTTTAATAAAATTATTTTCTTTTTCAAAAAAATGAAGGGAATTATTATTAAATTTTAAATCAAAATTATTTTATCCAACACCAAAAATATGCATGATTAATGGGTACCTATTTTCATTGGTGCTGTTGGTTGTTAATCTTTCCTCACAAGTAATTGACTCATGAACCCAATTCTATTTTTGTAGACAAAAAATTTTTTTTTTAATAAACTTTAAACTCATTTTATCATTTTATTAAAAAAATAAACTTTTGGGTGATCAATCACACCATAAAAAAGGATTAGTAATGACTCTCTGTTTTTCTTGATTTTAAAATCTAAATGTCTAACAGCCCCAAAACCGTTATGACAATTATATAAAGTTTTTTATGTACAATGTATGATGTTTTTTTTGTTAAAAACGATTGGATAAATCAAAAAATAAAAATAATAGATTGATAGAGTTCAATGAGAAAATCAATACTATGTAAAAAATGATTAAAAATATTGTTTATAATTTAAGTTTAATGAGTACTTATTCAACGGTAAATATTCTATAAAAATTTTTACTAAAATTATCTATCTAAAAATATATCAAATTTTATTAATTTTTTTTTCAAAATTTACACACATGATTTATGTAATATGACTTTTTAATTTATCAATTTTTATTTTTATTTTAATTTTTAATAAAAAATTTTATGAATTTCACTAAATGAACTTTATATAAATCTTTCTAATAATGCAATTAGCATTAAAATAATAGATATTTAGAAACTATGTTAATTAAAACAAATTATTTATGGAAATAAAAATCATAAAAGTTTAATAACATTAAGGAAATAATTATAGGTAACACGAAACTCGCACTTCTGTTGCTGAAAGTAATTTTTCTTTTTTTCTTTATAACTTAAATATTATGAAAATTTTTTAAATTATAAATTAATACATAAAAACTTTTATATTTTAATAAGATATTAAATATTAATAATGATATCAAATTGCTATAACTGAAGTTCTTTTAATCTATTCATATAAAAATATTTTATTTTTGTAATTTTTATGAAAAATATTTACCAAGAAAAATCAAAAAAAAAATATCACTTTTTTCTATTTCCTTTATTTTTCGTTTTTTTTTTTTTTTTGGTAACTTTTTCATAAAAAAAATATTTTTATAGAAAATAAAGATAAATTAATAAAATAAAAACATAAAAATCACTTTTTCTTTTCATTTTATTTTTATTTTTTTGAATTATCCTAATGGAAAATGCCATTATATATCTTCTCCAAAATTAAATTTTGATTTAATTTTTTTATCATTGGATATGAATAGTGAATGGAATTTGTGGGTTGAAAATCCCATCTTGCATGTTTTCCTAAAGCTTCTTAATCATTAGATCAAGAAATTAAACATAATTTTGATTTAATATAAAACACCTAATTAAAAATTTATAATAATCTAAATTATTAATTTCAAAAATATGATTTTTATGATATAAGATATATTGGCTCTAAATAAGGAATGGAACTTTTAAAAATGCCATTTCTTTTTACACCCTTACATTTTTTTTCAAAAATACCAATATAGAAGATACCAATTTTATCCATTAATAAATTATAATTATGCCCTCCGTACACCATATTTACTCATGTTTGTCTATTTCTTCTGCTTTTCTTCCTTCTATTTTTCTGCTTTTTTTCCTTTTTTTTCTCAAACACTAAACCCTAAATTTTTGAAATTAAAACCAAAATTTTGAAATCTTTGTTAAATCTTATAAAATCATGTAAAAATGGATAAATAAATGAGAAAAAATACTAAAGAAGATGAGTTCAACGAGTAATGATATTTTAACCCAGTCAAGCCTTTCCAAAATTATGCTCTATTTTTAGAAATCCATTTTCGAGAATACAACATAATTTTTAAATATCCAAAATTTATGTTATATTCTCATAAATGGATTTAGAAAATTATGTTGCATTCTTGAAAATGAATTTTCAAAAATTCATGATAAATTTTTTAAAACTATGATTTCATAAAACTGTATATTTGTTTTAATTATAATTTTTTAACATATTATGATATGTAAATTAATTTGGAAACTATACTAATAAAGTGAAATCAGTCATCAAAAAATTTAGATACTAGATATGATTGCACAGATTCATTTACTACGGAAAAGGTAAGATTATGTTTTTAAAGTGTAATGTTATTGGAATGCATAGAATGTTAGTTTGTATAGACATAATAAGTTAAGTTATAATGTGCAAGTGTTTTATAGTAGAGAAGTTTTGGTTTAATTGGCTAAGCATGTTGGAAATGATTAAGGTTTTGTGATTGTAATTAAAAATTAAAAAATGGGAGGCCCGAGAAAATCTAGAATAAAATTGCCCTGTGAACGAAATGAAAAATACATACAATAAAAGAATAAGGCAATGTAGAAAAAATGCAACGTAAGAGAACGGAAACAAAAAAGTGTGGTTGCCCATTTAAGTTACATAAGAATAAGTTGGCAATGGATGATAAGTGGGGCCTGAAAGTAGTTTGTAGATTTCACAATTATCTATTAACAAAACAATTAGAAAGATATTCATTTGCAGATCGATTAATTGAAAAAGAAAATGGAATAATTACTTATATGTTAAACAATATAGTCAAACTTAGAAACATATTGTTAACCATAAAATAATATGATGAAAAGAATGGTAGTACTATAAAAGCAATATATAATGAATGTCAAAGACACAAATATGTTATGAAAATTAGTAAATAACAAATGCAACAACTCATGAAGAAGTTGATCAATTTTAAGTATTGAGAGTGGCACAAGATTGGCGAGTTAAGCGACTGTGTGAAAAACCTATTTTGGGCTCATCCTATTAATGTAAAGTTATTGCAAGCCTTTCCAAATGTTCCGATTATGGATTACACTTATAAAATGAACATGTACCATATGCCATTACTTGAAATTATTGGTGTGACTTCCACTGATATGACATTTTTCATTGCATTTGTGTATATGGAGCCCAAACGGTCTATGAATTATATTTGGATAATAGATAAGTTAAAAAGTTTAATGCCTATTGATAAATTTTTTACTGTTATTATTACTGATAGAAAGTTAGCATTGATAAATGCCATAGAGGTAGTATTTCCCAACATGATCAATCTTTTGTTAAGATTGCATATCTCAATAAATATGCTTGCAAATGTAAGAATTTTTTTAATAAAAAAAGAAATGGAAGGCATTCATACCCATTTGAAGTGTACTTGTGTATTCATCTATCAATGATGAGTACAAAAAGCATCTAATCTCATTAGAAATTGATTGCCAAACTTATCTAGGTGCAATAAAGTATGTCAAAGATTAGTGGTTAGCAAAGTATAATGACAGATTTATTGTTACTTGGATAGATAAAGTAATGCACATTGGCAATGTTACAATAAATAGGTATGATTTATATTGCATTATTAAGATTATTTATAGTTTAGTGTTTCATAACAAATCATTAATATATCTTTATTAATTTGTTTAGGGTCAAGAGTGCACATATGAAATTAAAAAAGCACCTTAAGTCATCTCAAAGCGATTTCGATTTATCGTGAAAGATAATCAACGCATTTATTGAGCTCTAACATATAGAAATAAGGCTTCATTTGATCGAAGTCTTATGGTTGTCCAACATAATTACAAGCTTTTATTGTTTAAAGAGTTACGAGGTTTAACATTTAAGAATGCACTGAATATGATATTGATAGAGGTTAAGCGAGCTAATCATGTTGAGATTAAAGCAAATGCTTATGATTGCTTGATTAGAAACACACATAGATTACCTTGTACTTATGAAATTACAGAGCATATAAGAGTGAGAAGTTCAATTTATTTATTTGAAGTGCATATGCATTGGAAGAAATTGGATATAATGAAAATCAAGATAATGATATATCTGAAGAGTTGACTATCCAGTTTGAGATTGACAAAATCATAAAATACTTCAAAGAATGTGATGCATTCTGTAAATTGGCCATGAAAAAAAAGTTGTAAAAACTTTGTGATTTGTCAAAAACTACCTTGGTTCACCATTAGAGATGGCTAAGTCAAAAGGTTACAAAGTTATAAAAGCATATACCTTTACACAACGTGACCCATCACATTAAGAAATTGTGTTATCGGCTTAGGATAGTACATCACTACCAACCACTGTAAACTCAGTGAAATTGACAACACAAATTGTTAAACTTCTTGTTTACTTTTTCCATGATAAACAAAAAATACGATATTTGGATAGTTTACTAGTAAAGTTACATCTGTATATACAGAGCATCATTATTGTTGAGGTGGATGGATATTATAGTTTTCATTCTATTATTAGGTTACTTGGATTGGGATTCGATGATTGGGTATAGGTGCGGCAAGATTTATTTAAAAAGCTTAATCGATTTCGGGATGATTATCTGACTTTGTATGGATCCATGAAGCGTGTTGAGAAATTGTTACAAACTTTATCGTGTTTTAACATTTTTGCCTCATGCAATAAATAGATGACCTTACTTGATATGAGTAATTTGATTGCCTTAAGATATAATATTGTACTAGTTCACATCAGTTTGAGACAGTACTTGACATATCTTCCTATTAGATTTGTACCATTTGCACCATTGGAATACAAAATAATTATGATTGGATTTGTTAATAGTTATCATTTTGTGCATGTACTATTAATTAGTGTTATCATTTATTGTTTCTATTTATTATTCATATTTTATGTAGTGTTAATAACATTATATAAATAATGTTTCTATTTTATGTAGGTGTTTATGAAGCCATTCTTACTAGTACCTCCTATTATATGCAATTGGCATAAAATTCGATATAATTATATTCAAGGATAGGAGATTCCATATATACCCCACATTAAAGATTTCAAGTTATTATTTAGTATAAATTCTTATATAACCACTCAAGAAACAATAGATATTGATTGATTTTTTTTGCAATACTTGTTTATCATATTAATGTATATGTTAACAATTTATATTAATGTTTAAAGTTTATATATTGAACATGTTATCTAATGAAATATTGTTATATTGAACATGTTATCTAATAAGATATGTTATATTGAACAAGTAATCTAATGGATATTTTATAAATATAACATACTATAATGGATGTTTATAAACATACTAAACTAAATAAAAGTAATGACATAAAGCATCAGTACATAATATCAATACATCAATCTTTATCCTTAGGCCTCTTAATTCAAAGACATCCACATGGTAGATGAGTGGGCCCTACTGTTTATGTGGAACTCTCTAACAGGTCTGATACTATCATTTACATAGAAAAGAATGCTCATAAGAAAAGATGATGATGTGGCCATTACTAGTGGTAATGAGGATGGTACAAGCATGAGTGAGTTGAGAGGTGTCAATGTCAATAGGATTGGAGATGAGTGAGCATGATTAGGTTGGGAGGTGCCAATGTCAACAAGATAGGAGATGGAATGGGCATTGACGGCCTGGACGATCTAAGCGATTTAAATGCATGAAATGATGGTGCAGAAATCGATGTTTGATGCAATACTACTGATCTAAATTGATTACTACTTTCTGCTACAGTTAATGACAAGACAATAAAGCATGTACCATGATATCTACATCTTTTCATACATCAATACTCTAATCTAATTCGCTAAACAATACATGCTCAAAATAAAAAAAATGGCCAAGCTCTATTACAAAATATTAATAAGGTTATCAATATTGATAACATTAAATTAAAATTAACAAAGTAATAAAAAACCATAAAATGATAGAATTTATAACTTACTAAATTACTGATAGGTGCAATATCTACCAACTAAGCTTGGAATCCAAATCTACATTTTGGGTTTTAAATTTAACGATATGAAATTGTTGTGATCTAGGCATTATAGTCAGAATAACACTCTCTGAGTCTCCAATATCTCCAGCCTTGATACTCATTCTACACAATGTGCATAAAGCTATATGCAAAATGATACGAGTTAGATGATAATCCTCAATCAACATGGAAAAGAGCCAATAAGGTCAAAGGAATAGTCTGTAAAAATCAAAACTGTCGTACAACCATCTTTGGATGATACAACTCTACGATTACGCCACACTTGATACATCCAATAAAAAAACAACATCATGCAATGGATGCTTTTCTCGTCAATCCACATATAGTTCCTAGCACTAGTCAAATACTGTCAACACATATAGGCACTGTCGTAAAGTTTACAACGTATCATCATAAGTATGACCCTTCCATCATCGAGCATGTGGTAAATCGTTTGTAAATGTCAATATGGCTATTAAGCTCAATGATGGAAAATGTTTATAAATCCACACCTGTATGAAATATGTGAGTAATATTTAACCACATAATCAAATATATGACTAATAATAAATAAATCAAATCATTATAATATGTTTTTAACTAATTATAAATACATACTTGAAGAAATGTCAGATAACCAATAATCTGATGCATGTTTGCTCTACTCACAATGTTAAGCTATCTATATAAATATGTATGACAAGTTGTACCCCAAGCATATCTACCCATGACAGTGATGTCAATTAGTAGGGTTAAGTACATTACTGATACTTTCAATGTGGTATTGTCAAGGAAAAACATACACCCTAGCAAATAGAGTAGAAAAGCCTATGATGCATAAACTATTGTCTCATCATTTGATGTATATATAACATCCTTAAAAGTATCCTGAAGACACTACAGTCGAACAACGAGTCCTTAAGCCTTTATAGTCTCTATTGTAGCCGCAGATACAAAAACTCCAAGTAACCTTACCAGTAGTATGTTTGCCTTATTGATCAATAAATAATTCACTAAAACTATGGTTTTAGTGATCGATATGTGTAGAATGGTGAACATATCACCTAACTTGATGGTCATCTCTCTGAATGACATATGAAAGGTGTTTTTCTCATGTTGTCACCTCTCATCAAAAGTCGCACTATCATGTTATTAATTGCACGATAGTTGCAGTCAATGAGTGAATCCAACATCGACTGGACAAAATTGGCTGAATACGATTATGTGCATCATTTAAATGCCATTGCTGTAACTTCGACCCATAATTAATTGATTCAATGTATCTCACTCTTGTAACAATAACAATAACAACAACAAAAATAAGATCAATAACATAACCATATCAACAATATAAATAATAACATCATCAACAACAACAACAACAATCAACCAATTCACTCTAAAGACATAAACTAACACGACTTGTATTATATGATCAAATGATTACCTTGCCATTCCATATTTGTAATGCCATATGAGATCCAAAGCTTAAAATAATAGATGTATCAATCAAACCTTTAGGAAATAATTCCACTTGCTCTACATTGTCATTTGCATCCTTACCATGATGTTCGTGTGTGGTAGTTCGATAGCTTCCTCATAATGCGTGGAAGGCTTAGCCTAAGAGATGTCATCTATTGTATAATCTTTTTGCTCACCATCCCTCACTTGGCATCTCTTCTCCAAGGCAGTTGGATGCCTCTGACTCGAATCGGGATCACTTTCAGTACCTTTACTTCTATTAGGAATACCTTCACCAATTTTATGAGCCATATCTTAAAAAAAAATTTAAAAAATAACTAATTAAGCTTACACAATATATTTAGCAAAACTTAAACTCAATATAAAATCATTATCAATAGAAAAATGACATTCTTTATTATCATAAACACAAAATGAATAGGGAAATATCGACAATGAGGATCAAGTCAAAATTTTCAAATTTTTATTTAATATAATCAAGACTTCTCAAAAATTCATTTTTGAGAAGCTGGAATTTGACAAACCTAATTCGTAAATCTTGCATTATATTTGCATGATTTAAATCAAATTAATAAAATTTAATCTCAAAATCTTACTTGTAATCAATGAAAGACTTAAAAATTTTATAATTTTGGAGTTAGTTTGATGGATTTAAAATTAATTTTGGATTAAAGTGAGAGATTGAAAAAGAGAAAATGAAGAATAATTTAAAGATGTAAAGAAAAATGTGAATTTATTGGATGGAGTGTATTTAAAAAAATAAAAATTTTAATTTTGAATGCAAGATATATTTAATAATGAAATGTAAAAAATAAATAATGAGATATAAATAGAATTACCCGTTAAGGAATTAAGATGCAAGAACAAAAAAAAAAAAAGTGCAACAAACATTGAAAAAAAAAAAAGATGCAGACAAAAACCAGTGGCTAGAGAAACGCGAAGGCGTTCATGTTTATCCACAGTGGACAGACCTATTTTCGTTTGGACCAAACCAGTTAAAAGAAAACAAAGGCTGCTGATCTAGAGGAAGGGTCCAAAGTAGTTGATGTGGCAACCCAAATCCATAACGCCTGGCCGCTGAATGATAATTGTCAGAAAAAGACCATCGCAATTTGTCTTCATTAGAAAATCTACGACCAATCTCTTCAGTGGGTGCAATTGTTGGCTCTTCTGGGGCCACATGCTTTGCTTGTGGTTGCCATTTCACTTCCCAATTCCCTTGGGTACTCCTCAACTCTCTCTCTCTCTCTCATTTAAACCAGTTTTCCTCCGGTCGTCCTTCTCTTTGTTTCAATCTTTCAAGGTCAAGCAAGTCAGTTTGCTCTCAACAGGTTAGTTTAACTCAGTTTCTTTCTTTGAATTCTTTTTTATTGTTTATTTGTAGATTAATGCATTTATGGCTGTTTTAAGCATTTTTCTAAGTGGGTTGCCAATGTTTTTTCACTTTTAGTTACTGTGTGACTGTTAGATAAGTTCATTTTTGCTGTGAGTTTTTGAAGTTTTGAGTATGTTCTAATGTTATTTTGGTGTATTTTTCATTGCTTGATGATTGTTGTTGAAATTGAACTATTAGGGAACTAGAATAAATCTAATTAATTTATTAATTGTTTCATTCAAGATTTGATTATTTCTTCCCCTTAAAGTGTTAGGACAGTTTCCATTTTTGTTTGATAGTTCCTTTTGTTTCTACAGTTAGAGTTGATTTGGCAATGATTGTTATTAATCGGTTGCATTGTTTCTTATTTCTCATGTAACAGGAAAATCTATTGCCCTAGTTTTAGTATTCATTTTCCTAATGATTCAATTTGACCATTTAAAAATAAATTTCTGTAGCCTAATTTAGATATTTTGTTTGCCATAGCTTTGAGCTGTTGAAAGGGCGATGCTGGCTGGGATCATTTCATTGCTATCTTGATTCTTCCCATGGCATTTACTGCAAGCAAGGTTCCAAGTGGCTCTGCTGTGACTGAGACGGTAGGCAACACTAGGCCACAGGGTAAAATCTATCCCATAAGTCAAGGGTTTGAGCGTCGGAGGCTGAGAAATGCACATCTTTTGATGGCGAAATTGAGCTTTCCAAATGAACCTCTGGGAAGAATATATGGAAAAACAGGTGGTTTCACAGTCACACGGGGATCTTTGGTGATGTGCTTTTCAACAAGAACTCAAAATTCTGAAGCAACGGAATCTGTTAAACATTGTGCAGAGTGCTCTGATGAATCTGGGTAATATTATTGTCTGTTTTAATATCTAATTTTTGGTATTTGAGGCCTCAGGATTTGAACCCTGATATGAATTATAATCTGTGGCTGCTGGAACTACTTAATTCAAATATTTGGGCCTTTCAAAATTCTCTGCTATATTTTTTATTTCATTTACAGAAAAGATTATCCCCTTTCCCATTCATCATCATATACTTTTGTTTTACAGTGGTTTGCCTTGACAGGTATAAATTATGCTCTAATTGTGATTAGCTAAGTGATATTTCATTTTCATATTTCTTGATCTGGGCTAATCCTGAAACTAAGTGATTACTGTTCTGTCATTTTTCGTGTTATGAATTATTGTGGCAATAATGTGTTTGTTTGGAAATCTTCATTTTTCTTTGCAACTATTCTTTTCCCTAGCCTACATCATTTCTACACCTACCAGATCAAGGCCTGTACCATTCCTTTTTCTTTATCCTCTAGTTCTGTTTCATCAGACACTCTGTTGAGTTTTTTTTTTTTTTTTTTTTGAGTAATTTGCCTTGTGAGGTATAAATTAGGTACTAGATGTAATTTAGCTAAGTAATATTTCATTTTCATACTTCTTGATATGGGCCAATCCTGAAGCTTATTGTATGCATACTGTTGTGAGTCAGTGCACAGATTGCACAAGAGGAAGTTGGTCATTCAGTTTTGCCTGGGAGAACAATACATTCAAGTCGAGGCTTAGCTGAAGCTTGTAGATTTGCGTGCAATGATGCAAAGTTTGTAAATGAAAGGGCCCGTAATGACCTTGTTTTGCTTTCTCGGTAATATTCAGCAATGCCCTATATCAGTCAAAAAGCTTACCATGATAATCAGCAATCAGCATAATTCTTATGTTCAGTATTACATTTATGTTGACATGCTTTATATTCTAACATAAATTCACTAAATTTTTTTATAACTCCAGTGCTAATGCAAACTCTGCAAAAAAATAAATAAATAAATAATGTCCAAAACTAACTTTCAGTCCGTGAAAACTGTAAAGGATCTATTTAGCTGGTTTAAATTATTGGTTATTCACAGCTTGTTGAGGATCATTTTATGTTTCACATGCCCTTATTAATTATTTTGGCTAGACGTGTGATTATTGTTTTGCTATTTTCCTGTTTTCTTTAGTGGCATAATGAGGTTAGATGCCCGTGCACGTCAGGATGTCGCTATTCTTGGGTCAGGGTTTCTTAAACTTGACGGTAATGCAGTAGTTTCATAAAATTATTTGAAAGCTTCTCACATCTTTTACTATGGGAAACAAAGATGCAATCAAGCAGTGTGTAAAATGAATTTAGATTGTAACATTTTAACTGAAACAGACTTGTTTCATTTTTATGTTGTGCCCAAAGATATTATGATCTTTCACACATTGTTTTTCAATGTGATGTTTCATTTTTAATTTATGCTATGCAGCTAGGGCAAGAGAAGATACAGAAAAAATTGACCGAGATGTGAAGAAAAAGGCTGAATGTCTTCATCATATTGCCACTGTATGTGTATTTAGATAGTAGTTTCTTTTTTCTTAGAAGTAAGACATGTAGTGCTGGTATCATGGATCTAATGTCATAAACAACCTTGTATCCATTTGCAGATTTTAAAAGACAAGGCAGAATCTAGATTGAAAACTGCTGCTGACAAACATTGGAGTGATGGTGCATTGGAGGTAGGGAAGGCAAAAAGACCCGAACCCGTCGGGTTTTGACCCGACCCGACCCCTTAGGGTCGGTTTTTTTTTTTTTTTTTTGAAAATCGGGTATCGGGTCGGGTAGGAGAAAAAAATTTCGGGTTCGGGTCGGGGTCGGGTTTTAGGCAAACCCGACCCAATATATATAAAAAAATTATTTTTTTTATTTTATATTTAATTATATATATATTTTTATATATATTTAATTTTATATTTATATTTAAAATAATATTTTATTAATTTCGGGTCGGGTTGGGTCGGATTTAATTTTATATACTGTCGGGTCGGGTTCGGGTATTACATATTTAAAATCGGGTCGGGTTCGGGGCGAGCAAAAACCCGCCCCGACCCGACCCGTTGCCATCACTAATTGGAGGTGCTTTTTGTCATGCATCTTTCTACTTTCTTTAATATCTTTCCTTACTGGTTAGCTTGTTAGTTGGTTTGTATTTGTTATTAACTTAATGCGATTTCCATTTACATACCGAAAGGTTGCATCAAGTTAATAAATCTTCTAGAGAAGGAAGGAAAAGCGTATTAATTGCAACTAAGTGTAGCTGATTCAATCTACTTGTATCAGTTGTTGAATTTGATAAATAGTTTTTGTTGACATCTTTTTGAAAAAATTTTGCTAATGTTAACAGAATCACATAATTAGAATATCTGGGGGTGTTGAATTTTAAAGCAATAGTCAAGACAGCTACCTACTCCTTTAGAAGCATTCACTTCATCTAGAGAAAGAAAAAATTTTGTCAATACTGTGTGTAAGCTGCCTTAAAGTTAAGCTCGTGACAGAAAGATGTAAAGGAGATTATTCACTGGGCCACATATAGGAAATCTGTTGGGTATAAGACATTATTTGGATGAAATAACCTGAATAGAAACAATTAATTAGGGTGCAAGATATAAAAAAATGTAATGTTGAAAAAGAACTAATTTCTGGTTATATCTCAGGAAGGCAACATCAAACAATTTGCAAAAGTGTTTTGAATGTGTCTGAGAATATAGTCTACTTGTTGTGAATAATAAAATATTCAAGGTAGTAAATCCTGATGCAGCCTTTTGGCTCTCTTCCAGGCTGATCTGCGCCGTGCTGACTTCCGTGCTAAGCAGCGTGCAATGGAGGATGCCTTGATGGCTTTGGAGGTTAGAGGAACAGTTATTTATTTTGAATATTATGCTGATTATTTTGTTGGATTTTCATATAGGATTATATCTGTATCATAGTGTCTAGATGCAATTTATGGTGTTGAATGATGCATTCGGCTCTTTTCTTAAAAAATCCCATATTTGCCACAAAGAAGGTAATAATAACGTCTATATTTCTATGCCTCCATGGCATTTATGTTTTTTTCATTTTGTTGGTTGTGCAGTTTATGAAAAATATTCATGACATGATGGTTAGCAAGGTGTACAAATTGTAAGTTCCTTTCATATTGACAAGTTTCCTCCAGTTTTTTTGTTTACTTTTTTCTTTTTCCCTCTAAATGTTGTAGGATTATCAAGTGTTGAAGCCTTAAAATTTTAACCTTTTGTTTGCATGTGCATTTGTGTGTCTTATCCAGCCCACTGCAATGGGGAAAAGGCTCACTTTCAGCTAGTGACTTAATGCTTGAGAAAAATGGGAAGACTATTGATTTTTTTAATGGTGAAGTGTCTACCGATCGCATTAATGCCATTCAGGTCCTTTATAATTGCTCTTTTACTACTGTTTCCTTTATCAGTTGCATCAGGAAGCATAACATCTAGACCATTTATGTTGACATACAGGAAGCTTACTGGAGCATAGCATCTGCACTTTCTGAAGCTGATGGAATTGACTACACAGATCCTGAAGAGGTCCAAATTGAGTATTTGTATCCCTCATCTGATGAACATATGATTTAAGCAAGTTTTATTGTTTCTTAATTTACTTTTTCTTTCCTTTCCGGAGCAGCTTGAGTTGTTAATAACAACTCTTATAGATCTTGATGCAATGGATGGTAAGACCAGTGTATCATTGCTGGCAGAGTGTTCGAGTTCTCCAGATGTCAGTACGAGGTAAGATGTTTAAGAATAGTAAGTATATTTTTCATTTAGAATTGCAGCTCGCTATCGTTAATCATCACCATCGAATGCATAATGTGTTGATGTATGTTTAAGTATATTTAGGAATGGCTAGCCATTTGTCTTCCTAAAAGAATGAATTTGAAGTGAAATTCGATTTTCTCATATATAATCCACCCTTTCATGCGTTCACAAATGTTACATTAAAACATTTTCCAAATTATTCACTGTACGGTTTTCATTTTGTTGGATAATGACCTCCAATCGTTGAATTGCACGTATTCATGTAGAAATTGTCACCTTTCAAGTTGTGTTCTTGCCGATTTTTTATTCTGACTATTTCCCGATTGACCATGTCTTTACATTGTATATATAGATTTAGAAAATACATTAAATTTAACTTCTTCCTGTGGTTTATTTATACCCTATTCAGTAACCTAATCTGTCCTCTAAAGAGCGATGTCCAATCCTAGTCCCCCAAAACCATAAAGAAAAGGAAGAAACTCTTAGCCTTCCTGATTGGTGTCTATTTTGACACATGATCCCAGATTGTTGAGCAATTGATGTATCCTCTTTATTCATGTGGTGCAGACAAGCATTGGCTAATGCACTAGCAGCAGCTCCATCCATGTGGACTCTCGGAAATGCAGGAATGGGAGCATTACAGGTGCTTTGCTTATTTTTAACCCTCGTACAAATTAATGATATGTAACTTGTTTTTCTTTCCTTAATGGTGGCAACTTAAATGTTCCTGATTCATCCTTGTAGAGACTGGCAGAAGATAGCAACCAAGCTGTTGCTGCCGCAGCATCTAAAGCAATCTACCAACTAAAGAAACAATGGGAAATAGAGGAAGGGGATAGCTGGAGGTTCATGATGAATCTGAAGCCGGTGGAGGAAACAGATGGAGATGGTGACAAAGATGATGCAGATAAAAACTAAGCAATTAAAAAAAAATTATACTGTAGATATCTACACAGGTTTAACTAGCTGTAGGATAAATCCACTCCATCAAAGGAAATAATGAATTCATGTATGCTGATGTACTGAAAAGGCTCGTATACATTTCGATTTCAGTACATTTAGATTTCAGTACTTCCTGAAAACATCTTTTCACTTGCTTGTTTCATAAGGTAGACAAGCATGCATATTATAAGCTGCTTGAATCCAAAATCTTTACCCAAAAACTCTCATTCTCTCAGCTGCATAATCTGATACTAAGCTGGCTCAAGGAAATCACATAATTTAGTTTTGATTTTGTCTGTCAAGGTGTGGCGCTTATGTAAGATTAAGTTTCTTGTGTAAGATCAACATCTTCTTTTCTTAATAAAATCTTAATTCATGTGCTTTGTTTGCTTTAACGTATCCTTTTCTTCTTTGATATATGCTCTTTATGGGGCAATTCTTCTGTTTTAAAAGAAAATTGCTAGCCAAATCAGCAAAACAAGTACGTCAGGGAAGCCATGGATGATAAAGTAACAGATCCTAAGGGATGTCCGCAATGTTCCAAATTGTTAAGCAAATTTCAAATTAACTCAGGGTTGGACTCTTAATTCTTTGTCCTGGTAGAGTGCTGGTAGATCTAACATTCCTATAAAAAGGACCCAATTAGTGTTGGCTCCATATTACATTTTTTACATCTGACCATCAATTTTGGCCCACAAACAATTAAGTTCAGATTATCATGGCCAGACTCCATACCTAAGAATGAAGCAAACTGATCACTGTTCCCCTCAATTGAGTAATTTTTCTTTGACAATCAATCTGCTTTCGGAATTGAATCTGGTCACATTTCACTTTTTCCTAATCTATCTGTCTCTTAATCAAGGTGTTGGTTTGGTAAACTTTTCCAGAAATGCATCAATTAGCAAATGCTTAATGATTCTCGAAGTACAGGAATGAATTTTTGAAAGAAAACAAAATAAACAAAAGGTGAAGGCCAGAAAGGAAAAGCAAGAGAGGGACCATGAATCCAACCACATTTACTACCAGCTTTGTTTTATAATAATAATAATAATAAAAGGAAAAAAAAAAAAAAAAGCTCTTACGTCACCATCAAAGTACCCCTAATTTGTTCCACTTCCCTCTCTTTTTCCACTAAACTTTTTTTTTTCTTAGCCTTTCCATAATGTCTGCCATTGTTTGACACCTATGTTCCATCATTATTCCCTTCCCTTTCCCTTTAACTTTAATTATAAAACAAAATAGAATCCCATGTTTTCTTTATAACTGATCACAATGCTAACAGCTTTACAGCAATATTCAAAAAGCAATGCCAAACATTTCCCATTTCTTCTACTCTATTTTAAGGGTAATTCTTTCACATTACAATTTTTGTATCTTTTAGATTGTAGACTATGATTGGTATTTGAATTTAAAATTTTCAATTTGAAATTGATTTCAATATTATTGAGCTATCTGCTTATTAGTAAATGAATCTTACCTCCAGACATGTTAGCTACCTAAAATTTTATTGACCTAAGCTTAATATAACAGAAATCAATGGACCCAATAATCCTTGAATATGGGTGCATCAGAGTTTTAGAATTAAAAGAAAAAGAAAATGTCTTTCTGATCCTTGAGAGCGTCTGTCTTGCTAATAGAAACAGTACATTGCATGTGGGCCAACAATAAACTATACAAAAATGGCCCACTACCTTAATCACATGGGAGGTGGGCCATCCTTTGCGCGTGATGTAGCCCCAATGAATGCAGGTGGCCCTAATGCATGATCCAGATCAATACAGCGGATTTAGGAAGTGCTGGTCCCACCAAAAAGACATGTCAGCACCTTTACATGACACTTGGTATTATTACACAAACAAGTTCAATGTAAAAAATTTTTTTAAGTTCTTTACTGTTGAATCTTCAGCCGTATATCCATAAGTTCCTTCAAACTTGTCATCTTCAAGTTCTGGTTTAATATCATACCAGCTGATCTAAATCAGTTGGCATATAAAACGTTAAATATATTCTGTAAAAGAAAAGTAAAACTAATTCTCTAAGAACCAATCTCTGTTTCCCTTGCCACAAACATATTTTCTGCTCTTTTTCTCAAGAAAAAGACTCAAACCCTTACCCAACATTTCGTTTTTCCATCTGATTTTCTGCCTCTGTAAATAGCAAGAAGACAATAGCAAACATCCATGGCTGCAGGCAACAAGTTTGCAACATTTTTGCATAAAAACACCAGCAAAATCACTGTCATTCTAGTCTATGCAGTTCTGGAATGGATCCTTATCATTCTCCTTCTGCTCAACTCTTTGTTCACTTACCTGATTACAAAGTTTGCCAACTATTTTGGCCTTAAACCACCTTGTCCCTGGTGTTCTAGAGTTGATCATGCCTTGGAGCATGGCAAAAACTCGAACTCTTATAGGGATCTTGTTTGTGATAAGCATGCTACTGAGATTTCCAAATTGAGTTACTGCTCAAGTCATCGAAAGCTAGCAGAATCACATCTCATGTGTGAGGAATGCTTGGCTTCTAGACCAACTCCTAGTGATAATAAATCCATTGGAATGACAAGGAGAATTGCTTTCATTTCGTGGGTGACTGCTGATCACAAGCTTGACAATGGTGAAAAGGTTAGCCCTTGTTGTTCTTGCTGCAAGGGGAGCTTTGGCAGCAAACTTCATCCTCCGTATTTCTTGTTCAAGCCTACTTGGGGTACTTTGGATTATGCACACAAAGGAAGTTTGATCATAGAAGCAGTAGAAGATGATGCGAGTGAAAGTGATCGGTGCAAAGAACCAAGCACACCTGACAGCCAAGCAAATGACGAAGGTGAGGATATGATTGAGATCAAACTGAACAATGAGGAAGATCACAACGAAAGTGATGAAGAGGCTATAGCTGAACCTCAGATTCTTTCTGATGTTGAAAGTTTTCGATTTGGTGAAGCAGCTGGAGAGGAGTGCTCAAGGTCTGTGTCAAACTCGCAAGATACATACCACGAAAAAGATGTACATGAAGATGATAAATCAAGCAGCATGAACATCACAGAGAAGCATTTTAGTGTTACAAGTGATATCGTTAAGCCTTGTTTTGCAGAAGATCATCAGCTAGCGTTCATCAACCTGCACCCTCAGAAATGTGTTTCTGATCGTTTATTTCCTGTTGAATTAATTGATTTATCAACATCTGCAAGCCACTGCTCAGAAAAGCAAGATCTGGGGAAGCAAGATAATGAAAATGAAACTAGTGATTCTCCTATTGAAGAGACACCATTACATGCTATAGATGCGAGCGCAGAGAATACTAGTCCGAAAGAAGTTGAAAGCCTGGAGCTAGGTGCTGGTAACATTAAGAATATATCCATACTACATGCTGACAAAGGAAGAAAAGATTTGGTCGATGAGGCACGTGAACATGAAATTACCACGCATGGAGCTATGGATGGCAATTACACAGAAGCTTCAGCTACAAAAGAGCCCAATGATCCTCCAGGTATGCAAAACCGAACACAATGAAAATTCTATAAAGTTTATTTCTTTAACCATTGTATATTATTGCTTACCATATCCATTTTAAATGTGTTCATTTCGAGCAGCTCATCAACAAGACAAGAATGATCTTAGTCTGTTGGTTGAGCAACCACAACCCGAGACATTTTTAAGCACTCAAGACTCAGATCTGCCTCAAGTTCAAGAGTCAGTTCCTTTATTGCAATGCTTACAAGAAGATGGTTTTTCCACATTTAAGAATAAAGCTAAAGAGGTTGACGCTTCTGAATCATACAATGCTGAGAATGTCGGTAAGCCGACACTTGTCTTGATTACAGTGTCCAGCATTTCATCTTGTGGATGGTACATAACATATAACAACATAGCTTCTTAATCCATTTTTGGTTTTACTAGGTGCAAATCAAAGGGAGAAGAGCACAATGGAGAATAAAATGATTTCAAATGATGAGAATCAAGACGGAATAAACACTTCTTTATCTGTACATCTGGATCGTAATGAAGCAGAGGAGGAAAAGTTTCCTGACACTCCAACTTCACTTGAAGGTATGCATTACTTGCATAAGAAACTGCTACTCTTTGAGAAAAGAGAATTGGGCACGGAGGAGTCTTTAGATGGGAGTGTAGTAAGTGAGATGGAAAGTGGTGATCCAATTCTAACCATTGAAAGGCTGAAAACATCCCTAAAAGCTGAAAGAAAGGCATTGAGTGCTTTATATGCAGAACTTGAGGAAGAGAGGAGTGCTTCTGCAATTGCTGCTAATCAGACAATGGCTATGATTACCAGGCTTCAAGAGGAGAAGGCTGCAATGCAGATGGAAGCATTGCAATACCAAAGGATGATGGAAGAACAATCTGAATATGATCAGGAGGCCCTACAACTTTTGAACGAGCTCATGATCAAAAGAGAGAAGGAGAAGGAAGAACTTGAGAAAGAATTGGAAGTTTATCGCAAGAAGGTTTTTGATTATGAGGCAAAAGAAAAGATGAGAAAAATGAGGAGAAGCAAAGATGGAAGTGTGCAAAGTAGGAAATCTTCTGCTGCTGGCAGCTATGTGGAGGACAGTGATGAGCTATCTATAGACCTAAATCGTGAACCGAAGGATGAAGATAGCAGCTTTTCTGGCCACCTGGAGAGCAGTGATAATACTCCTGCTGATGCAGTTCTTAATTTGGAGGAAATGGCACTAGATTGTGTAAACCATATAAGTGCCCTTGATGAATCATTGACAGAATTTGAGGACGAAAGACTGTCCATCCTAGATCAGCTTAAGGCATTGGAAGAAAAGTTACTAACTATGGGGGATGATCAATTCATGGAGGATTTGAAATCAATTCAGAATTCCTTCAATGGTTTTGATGAGAATAATGATCTGAGCAGTAAAGAAGATGGATTTTCAAAACATAGAAGTTATCCAGAGGGCAAAACCATGGCTTCCATGGCAAAGAGTCTCCTCCCTTTCCTGGATGCAGCAGATAATGAAACAGAAGAAGGATTGATATACAAAAAACAAGGAGAATGTGAACCAGATGAAATGCAGAAATATCCATGTCCAAATTTTGACTTGGATAGTAAGAAACTTGCAATTGAAGAAGAGGTGGATCATGTTTATGAGAGGCTACAAGCTCTTGAAGAAGACAGGGAATTTCTAAAGAACTGCATGGGCTCCATAAAGAAAGGAGACAAAGGAATGGACCTTCTCCAAGAAATCTTGCAACATCTCCGAGATCTAAGGGCGGTGGAACTCCGAACAAGGAACATGAGTGCTGATCCACAAGGATGATTTTAGGCTTGCCATATATAAAAGGAATCACCTGGTAATTCTATATTTCATCTCATATATTTTGAATTGTCTACATTAAAATTACACATCACGACTTTCCTGTCAAATTAATTGCTCAAAACATTGATAAGATTAATTTGTTTGATAAGTGCAGGATGTATTTCCAAGCTTCAGCAGGACTACTCTCTAGATTAAAGTGGTCTGAAACTTCATTTCACATTGAACATTTTGGACCGGAAGCTCCCGGAATCCAATTTTTTCCCTGAAAAGATGGGAATATCTCCAGATGGATGGGGAGATTCCCAATCTGGTTTTCTTGAATTGCTGAGTGGTAGGCAGACTTAAAAACTAAAGTCTGCACCCCCCCCCCCCTCCCAAGTTTTCTTTTGGGTTTTCAAAAATGAAGCAAAGCCCCAAATTTTGCAGGATCTCCTCCTTTGCTGCCTTATTACAAGAAAAGTCGAAAAGAAAGGAGAGCATACTGTCTACCTGGTTTGATCATGTAGGTAAGATAGTTGAGAACCTAGTAATTTGTTTTTCTTTTTCTTTTTTTCCCCAACACTAGTTTTCCTTTACTCTTTTCTCCATAAGGTTTGGAGGAAGGATTCGAAAGGAGAGCAATGGAGGCTTTAGCCTTTTCTCTCCTCTGTTTGCATCAGGTAATGTTACAGATGTTATGAACTTTATGGAATTCAAACTTGATCCATATGCTGTTAATTTCTATAGTTCTATGAGGAGCTGTCATTGATGTTTTTCTGTCCTCAGTTAAATTTAAAAAAAAAAAGGTCATGTCTATGTCCTCTCAGTTTAAATAGCAGGAATTACATATGAATTACTTATAAATTGAACAGAGATTATCAACAAGCTGTATCAGACTCTAACTACAGAACACTGGATAAAACTCAAGCCGGAAGAGGAAAGCATACCAAAATATAGGAAAAGAATTGTGCAAAAGATATAAATTTTTTTTTTTTGTTGCATTCTTTTAGAAACATTGTAAAAGAATAAATTTGATTCCTAAATCCCATCTGTTTTCTGAGCTCATGTAATCCTGCAACAAGGAGTGAACTAGGTGTCATCTAATCAGCAGACAGAAAATCCCAATCTGATTCATACTTTCCTTGAGTCAAAATCAGTGATAGATTAAGATATTTTCTAACGTGCCTACTTAAGTTCATATATATATATATATATATATATATATATATATATGTAATTGCCATTTTATTTTTTAACTTTTGAGGTGTTCATAAACACCATCTTTATACATATGAATCCGCCACTGAGCAAAATGTTCTTAACCAATAAACCCTGTTCATATTTTTAATGCAACAAGCCAGAAACAGAACTAAAATACGATAAAAAGTTAGAAGGATGGAGTGATCTAAAAGAGAAAGAAAAAAAAAACTGGTGAAGATTATCTTGGCAATTGCTTGCACTTTTCAGGACAGTACTGTTTCTTCGTCTTCACTCCTCATCAACCATAACCTTTTTCTTTTTCAATCTATAGGAAGAAGAGGCTTTCAAAGCCTGAAAACAGTCAACAAAACCTCAAAAGAATCGAAGGCTCTTTTTCTATTAATAAGTTTCCTGTACAAGATTGTTTCTCAGATATTCCTCCGACAAACTGTAGCAAAATTTAGAAAGTATCCAAGGAAAGAGTGTAATATTATAAAACACATCTTAAGCAGCCTATGTTGCTGCGACTTTTCATTTTCTTTGAAGTATCCATGTTGAACACATATATCTATTATAGATATAGAGGTTTGATTATCTAAATCTATGAAAAAAACTAGAAAATAATTGAACATACACATGCAATACATACCCTTCTCAGAATCAGATCTTTCCAATCCAAGAGCTAGACGAATCCATTCAGTTAGCTGCATGTTTTAAGCCTGATTTGTGTCTTCTCCACATTCAATCTCCTAGCTGTGTTAATACTACTGACTATTAACCATGGATATAGCAGCAGATTTTCTTGTCTTAAATGAAGTAAAAGACCATACACTTTATTGGCAAGAACGCGCAGCCTTTTGAATTTATATCTAATCCACAACAGTTCTATGTGATAGGCATTACCTCCATCAAATGCTCCTGCTTAAATTGCAGGGGGCATGTCATATTGTGCTATGTTCAAGAAATTTTAGTCTATGCATCCAATGTCAGCCTATTCCCTTCCTTAATTTCCAATCTTTCTCTATTTAATTGAGCTGAAGAAGATATTACTCATCTCGAATTCATAACCTTCAAGAATTAGACACTGTAATATTAGTATAGATAAGTAACTACTAGTTTTAAGAATAAAAAATACATATTAGTATTTAATAAGTATGAACAAACATTATTGGTTGATTTTATTATCAATTGCTCATTGCTTATTAGCTATCTCTGAATGAATAAGCATTTTTTTTCTTTCTATGATTAGCTTTTCATATTTCTTTCAACACTCAAGTATGATAGATTTTTTCATAAGTGGGTATATTTTGGATTCTTGTTTTGTATCTCGATTGCTCTTAATTAGCTAAGCAGGTAAGGCATTTTTTTTATTTATATTTAAGTGATTTTTTTATATTCAAATGGATTTATATGGATACTTTGGATTATGTCTTTGCTTATCTGAATTAGTTTAATAAACTTTGGCTTAAAAAAAAAAAGTATGTACAAACATTAGATTCTTATAAAAGCTTTCCAAATTATCAATTTGATTTTACTAACTTGGTTTTCGATAAATGGTAACTTGCTTTGTCTACCCCTCATTTAGTCACTTACAATTCAAAATTCAAAAGCAAAATGCTCCTAATAAATATATATATATATAATTCCATTTATATTACATTTTATGCAATCATCAGTACTTTTTACCCAAAAAACTTAATCTTTTGATCAATGAAAGAGTTTTTTACTTGTCAGTTGTGAATTCGATATTTAAAGAGTACCTTAGAAAATAAAAATTTGAATATATTAGACCAATATAAAAAATACAGCAAAAAGTTTTTTCGATTAAAAAATTAAGTTAAAAAAAAAACTTAAAAATATTATCACGATGTATAAAAAAAAAAAAAAGCAACACTTTTTCTTTACACTAAAGTAATGGAAAAATCAGCAAAAGAATCCAAAAAAAAAAAAAGAAAAAAAAAAAAGAAAGTAACAATCCTCCAACAACATTTTAAATTAAATATTTGATGTTAAACTAATAAGCTTAAAATGCAAGAAAACTACTAGTAATTAAAGGAAAAAAGACCTGACATTAACATTCAAGTAATGGCATATTTTAAATATTTTTAATTCATGGATTCCTTTGAATGTGGGACCAGAATTTTATTTATTTATTTATATTTTATATTAAAATATTAGACAACTTGGAAAATGGGGTCACCAGTTTAAAGACGATGGATAATCCAGTAATTTTCAAAAACACCCCACTCTCGAAAATTTCATACGCCACGTCATCCATCTGAGTGAACTCCTTTTCTAAACCGTCTGATCATCATCCATAAAACAAATCCTATCCGTTCATTTCTTTCCAAAAATAAAAAACTAAAAAAAGTAAATTGGACCTTTTTCTTTTTTTGGCAACTGATCATCAAAACAGTAGCTAAAGCTGTTTTGGCTGGGGTTTGTTGGTTTCTTTGTGAAAAAATTTGAAAACCAAAGAAAAGAGAGAGGTTTTTGTGGGTACTGCCCTTTGAAGTTAGAAGCTTTGTTGAAGGAATTATCTCTTTTTTTTCCCTATTTTTTTCTTCTATATTTGAATTTTTTTTTGTGTGAGTGCAAAAGCAGCAAAATTAATGGCTACTGACGAGGTCAATAAGCCTTCTTCACTTCCTTCTTACCCACAGGTTTATCTACTATCCCTCACCTTTTTTTTTTTTTAAACATTTTAACCATGATAAAAATTTTATCTTTAATTTTGTTTTATAGTTTACAATTTTTCTTTTTATTTTGAGGAAAGTTTCACTTTTTTAAGGAGTTTCAAAGAAACCCATTTTCATTCAACCTCAAATTTGTTAGATTTTGATCTAATTTGATTTTTATTTGTTCATTTTTTACTGATTTAAGATTACAGTAAAAAATTATTTGTTGTTTAGAACCGTCATTTTTTAAAATTATTTTCCCTTTTTTTTTCATCTTCAATTGAGTTTCTTTGCATAAATTTCTTCATTTGTCACTTTTTTTCCCTGATTTATTGTGTAAATTTTTTAAAAGATTGGGCTTTTTTTTTTTTTTCAGAATTGCCAGAACACTTATATTTCCATTGAATTTCCCTTAAGTTTCTCATTTGTATCCTTTTTCTCGATGCAGTTTTCGTATTCATCAACAATGTTTTTGTGAATCACATGAAGATTTTTTTTCATTTGTAAATTTGCTTTACTTTTTCTTGATTCTCCTAATTTTTCTACTTCTAAGCATGAATTTTGAACTTTCTAGCTTAAAATTGCTTGAAATCTAAATAATTCATCCATATTTTTATCATGCAGCTGATTATTGATGCCATTGAAGCATTGAACGACAAGAATGGTTCGAACAAGACTTCAATATCCAAATACATTGAGTCCAAGTATGGAGATTTGCCAGCTGCCCATACCAACCTCCTTTCTCACCATCTTAATAGAATGAAAGAAACTGGAGAGCTTATTTTTTTGAAAAACAATTACACGAAAGCTGGCTCAAATGCCCCACCAAGACGTGGCCGTGGTAGGCCACCAAAACCCAAGGTTCCATTGCCACCAGGCGCGATTTTAAGCCCTGCAAGACCTAGAGGCCGCCCTCCTAAGGATCCCAATGCTCCCCCTAGGTCCCTAAAACCTAAGGTGGCATCTGGGACTGGGAAGCCACGTGGAAGGCCGAGGAAGATGGCGCGGCCTGAGGGGGGAATAGGTGGGAGTTCCACAACTGTGATGGCGGCCGCGGTAAGGCCTAGGGGACGCCCTCCTAAGGTGAAGGCTTTGGCATTGACTGAAGTTAGTGTTGAACATTAAGTATTTTAATGGTTTTAACTTGTAGTGGTGCTTACTGTTTACTTTGTGTTTTTGTTGGTTTTGTATGTAGGATTTGCACGGTGCTTGTTAGTTTGATAATTGTGTGTGTTTCAAGTGCTCTTGTAGAATTTAGTGTAGTCGTTCTTGAGGCTTTGAAAAGTTTTCTTTTGTTTAAAGTTATTGTACAGGATAACTAGTGCTAATGATGATCACTGTTATTATCTTTGTTGTGTTTTATAAGCGTATCGAGCCTGTTTGTTTGTGCTTGAGTTTGAAATTTGACTGTAATGCTTACTATGCCATGTGATTGCTGGCCTAATATTTGGTATACTATTTGTTGATGTAATTCTTGATTTGGTGGTTGAGAGGCTTGTTGGAGGTTGAGAAGGAGAGTATGTGTGTCACGGAGAACCATCTTTGGTGCCTTTGACTTTCTTTTTTGTGACAGGTCACATATATTTTCTTTCTCAACCTTTAGCGGGCCTTTCAATCACCAGACCAGGAATTACATCAACACTATTCAACTAAGCTGTTTTATTTTGGAATTAACTATGGCTGTTTTGAAGTTAAGGATATGGTCTGAAATTACTATTAGACAAGCTATAAGAGTCAAATGTTGAAATTTGAGTTTGACAATATTCGAAGTTTTAGACTTTTAAGTCATGTTTGATGCATAAGATAATGGATAACATAAGATGATAATCATCCTAAATCATGTTTGGTTTATATTTAAAGAGATGAATAGGATTACAAAGAAGACTAATCATTCTTTTGGCATAGGGTGATTCAATCTTACCAAAATGGAGAGGATTAGTTTTAATCCATAGGATTGAACTTATATGTTCTATTATATCTTTACAAATTACATCAATAATTTAAATTGTATAACTTCAGAAAGGATAATTTTGACCTATAAATAAAGTTATCCTATCTTAATCTTTTCATACATTAGACATAAGATAGGATAATAGTACTTAATTTTATCCTATTCATAATATTATTTTATCATATCTAATTATAATCTTATATACCAAATACACTCCAAATTTACACGGAAATAGTAATCCATTGTTTGAAATTTTGTTATTACTTGTGTTAATTGGGTGGTCTTCTTGCTAGACGTTTTTGTGATGCTATTTGAACAGTGCTAATTCAAGTTGTTCAACATGGAAAATGGGGTGTGTTGAGTAAAATTGTTTGATGTGAGATATGACAAGAGTTGCTGAGTTTGAAGACTGGAAAAGGATCGGACAAGTTTGAAATAATTGTTGTTTGATAACTATGGTAATGCTGGTGGTGGCCACATAACTCCTGATCTCCAATGCCTTTAAAAGCCTCGTACATGTTCCTGCCTGGACATACGCCGGAAAAATGCGATAGCTGGTCCTGATTTCTGATCCTGTTGTGTGTCTTGGTCTTTGTCAAATCCTGTTCTTTCTTTCTTTCTTTCACGTGGGTCACTTCACATGCATAGACTTGGTCACTGGAATAGACCTGATGGGGGAGGGAGTGGTCTCTTTGAATATAAGAAAATTGAATTCAATATATGGTTTTGAAACTTTGGTCTTTGGTTGTGAATTTAAATGGTAAAACTATTAGTGTTATTAGCTCTTTCATAGAAAATATTTTCCCTATTCTAAAATCTTATTCTTAATTTTCGCCAATGTTCTGAAATTAGGCAGTTTGAAATTTATATATACATCAAGTTCTACCTTTTTTTAGTGGATGTTTTGCTTATCAAAGGCGTTGATTATTTCAATGGGATATGCTGAAGTCTCTTTAACAGTATTCTACTATTTATTATTTACATGTTTTTTATAAAAATTTAATAATTTTAAATATGATACAGTAATACAATATAAAAAAATAAAATGATATAATTTAAAGTTTTAATAAAAATTATATTTATGTTTGATAAAAATTAAAAATTTTATATTTAATGTGTCAATATAATATAATAATTTTTATATTTTAATATATGCTAATCATAAAACAAATATATATATATACACGTATGATCAGCACTATAAATAAAGCAGAACTATTACAACAGAGTTATACAGTCATTAAGCAACTTGTACTTGAAAAACTTTGGCAAGTTCAAGATTCGTTTTAACGATAACTAAGAATGGAATGGAATAGAAGTACGAGGTTGTCAAAGATTTCAAAGGTCGGATACTTTGGATTTATTTAGGTTTGAAATTCCTTTCACCATAATTCACCATTCCAAAAATCTGGATAAGATGGTAGTGAATGCCGATAATTTATGTATTTGTATTATATAAAATATTAATATTTTATATATTTATATTATATTTTATATGTAAATTATATATATATATATATTATAATTTATATTGATAAAAAAATAAATATATATTTCTTATTTTATTAAATTTATAAAATATTTTTATTAAAATTTTAAATTATATTATTTTCGTAATGTTATCGAATCATAGTATTCGATATTTTAGATTGATAAATTTACTTTCAGTTTTAATTTTTTTTTTACTTCCATTTTCTGTTTTTGGGGTGTATAAATGTTTTTAATATCTTAGTATTTGTTAAATCAAAATTTAGCTTAGTATCATAATGTGGAGAGAATATTCAGTAAATTTCATATTTAAATTTTTTATTTGAAATATTTTTTATTTTAAATTACGGATTTTTTTATATTAAAAATATTAATATTTGCTTATTTAGAAAATTTTATTATCCCACAGTAAAATCCCTAACCAAACAGTGTTTCATAATTTAAAATTTTTTACATGTTAAGGAAAAACATAAAACGGTGATACATAAAGTATTTGGTTTAATGAAAATATATAGTATGTACTTTTTATAATTTAATTTATTATCATGTCAAAAGGTTGGGTGGATTGGGTTGCCGTGGCATGATCCAATTCCTACGTAAGCAAGAGCCATTTATTTGTTCTTTGTTAGGCTAGCGATTGGAGGCCCATCAAGTCCAAGACTCGATTTTCGCACCATCATCCAATTGACTGGACGGATTAACACGCAAATGTCTGTGCTCATTAATTGCTTTGTTGAATTGTTCATATTTCATATTATTATTATTATTATTATCAGTGATAAGATTGAAGAAAAAATTGATTTGATATTTTAATATTTAATTAGGTTTGGATTTTTTTTATGTGATTTTATTTTAATTAAAAAATTCAAATATTTTAATTTAATTTAAATCGATTTTTAAATCTTAAAGTAAGTCTTAAAAATATATAAATTAAATTATATTTTTTATAAATTTTTATAAAATTTAAATTTTTATAATTATTTTATATTTAAATTTATTTAAATATATTAAAAATAATTACAAAAAATTCAAAAAAATCATTTTCAATATATAATAAAAATGATTAACTTAAGTTTGGATTTTTAAAAAAGTTCCATTAAGATTTAAATTAATTTTTAAAAATTCAAGAGAAAGAATCGAATTAAATCAGATTCAATCCATTATTGTAACAATTAAGGGTGAAATTTCCCTTTGACAAAAAAATCATTAAGTTTGATCATATTTCACAGTCACTTACCATTGAGAAATATACATCCTACCCCCAACTTTCTGTAATAACATCACAAATAAATCCTGCCGTCAACATTCCGTTAGTGCTAAAGTTGAAATTCTGATGCCAAGAATATTCCTGCTTTTATGCTTAAATATTGAAAAAAAAAAAAAAAAAAAAAAAAACAGCTACACAATTTTTTCTCTCTTCTTGTCCCCTTTTCTTTTTAGCATTTTGGTTTCCCCCTTTCTAAACTTACCCTTTTCTGCTAAACGCATCGTTCAAAGCCGGAGGCCGTTACCGACGTCAGAACTCTTCAAGCTCTCCCTTTCTTTGACATTTAAGTGAACCAATTAAGCGGTAAGATCCGCTTTTTTAGTTTGTGATTTTATTGTATTAGTTAATTTCAAATTTCTGTTGTTTCTTGTGATTTGATTTTATATTTGTAATTTTTTTTGTTCAATTCATGTGAAAATTATGATTTTGTTTTATTGGGTTTCCACTTTCCAGGACTGTTGTAGATTTGATTATGCTTTTCAAAGAAAAACAGAAAAAAAAAAAAACCAATTCCTTATTGATTAACAAGGAGGAAAATTTTCAAAACTATTGAGCTTCAAAAAGCATTTTTCTTTTTTGTATTAGAATTTATCCTTGACGCATGGGTTGAAATTTATTTATGGATTTGGAAGATGGAATAATGGGATTTTTTTTATTTTCCAAACTTTGAATCTTGAATAGTGGAATCTATGCTGGTTAGTGACAGAATTGATGGCTATGCTAAGATCAGTGAGGGTGTGTTTTTGTTTCAGAAATGAAGAATGATTTCTCGAAATTCTATTTTTTGTTATTATTGGGTTATAATTTTTTTTGGCCATTTGAGTTTGACTTTCATTAATTTGCATCCCTCAAGTGCTGTTTTGCCTTGTTACTGCAATAATTTTTACATTCTAGTTTCAATATATAAATCCTACTTTTCTTTGTTGTGCAGGACCGTACAGTTTGACGCAACCAGTTTGGCATCTGTGACACTAAGATCTAATAATCTATCTGAACATACTCACCATGAAGTTCTTAGAATACACTCCGCTTGACCGGTAATTTTCAATCATTGAAAAGATTGAATTGTAATAGATTTGCTATTTTCCTCTCCCTTCTTAGATTCTTGAGCATTGTTTACTTTCTTCCTTTTGATTTCAATTCTGAATTAAGTGGCATCTTATTTTAATAGAATAAATGATTTCCTGAGTGAATTAAACCTTGGTGAACGTACCATCAAAGGAAGCCTTGAAGCATACTCTTGTAAGTTCAAGTAAATAAGTTGTGCTGAAGATTTTGGAGATATTTGATTCAAACTCAGTTTCTTCCTTGCTTCTAGGCAAACACACAGGAACAGATAAAAGACTATCTCTTAGTTTGGAGAATGAGGTAAATTGAGAACATTCAACTTATCATATGTTTGGTTCCTTTTTACTTTAGAAGTTTATTATTGGTGGGATTTAGGTTTTTCTAATACTTGTTCCACATCAGATCCTTGACTATCTTGGGAAATCTTCAGATACTGACTCCTCTTCGCCAGTTGAATTCCTGTTGAGCAGATCAAGGTTGTAAATATCACATTCGGTTTTAGGTTGTTTCAGTTGTCTTTCATATTTATCTGACCAGCTTTCTATTGTGTGCATTTCAGCCGGAAGACATTGATCTACTTGGTGCTTACCCTCTATCACATGTATCCAGATTATGACTTCAGGTAACTCTGTATCTTACGCTGCATCTGCGCTTTTTCATTCCAAAGATAGCTTAAAAGGAGGATTATGGGTAATGCCACTGTCAGCTTATCGGGCGACTTGACAACCCACTATATAGTCCTCTTTTACTGCATTGGGAGTGTTGTCAAAAGGTTTTGACAGACAGTTGGCCTACTGTTGCTCTTGGAGGAGCTGAGAGTTCAATTCTCTCCATTTCCCAAATCTAAACCTGCTGATTATATGGGTTTTGTTTTTGTCTGATTAGAGTAATTTTCATTGAATGCTTTATACCAAGATTCATGTGTGTTTTGGTATGGTTCCCTTATATTATGATATTGTATGTGCCTTTGCGGTTTCCAGTGCAGTTAAAGCACACCAGTTCTTCACAGAGGAAAGCTGGGATATTTTTAAGCTGATATTTGATACCTACATGCTTGAAGCATCAAAGGTATTGGCATAATTATCTTCATTTGTTTGCTTTTGACATTGGATCTCGAAAGGTTGCACACTGTGAGAGAAAGAATTTGCATTTCCTTGAATAATTTACCTTGCAGTTACTATTGTTGCACTCGTCTACCTATTATTTTCTGTTCCTGTGGGCACTTATGTTGGTCATAAATATAGCTTCAAGTGGTTTTGTCTGGAATATGTTTATTCATTGGTTGTTTCCTTAGAACCATATGACTTTTGAGGCCTCTGGGGGGTTTTGTGGTATGCATGTCATTTGTGGGTGGTAGTGCTGGTTGGTAGCATGGGAGACAAGTGATTGCTAGTATTTATTTGGTCGTGATACGAGTTATCCTTAAATAATTTGCTTTGCCTTGCATAGTTGCATTTAAGTTTCCCGTTTTATATCATTGACAGGAATGGACTGAGACATATGGGGGCAGTTCCCTCCTGGAAACACTGTATAAGGCTCTAGATGAGGTGAGCTTAGTTTCCAAAGACAAAATGCAAGTCTCAGTAAGTGCTGATTTTGAAAGACCTGGTTATGCAGGTTGTGAAACTCTCGGAGTGTGAAATTTACAGTTATAATCCAGACTCTGATGCAGATCCCTTTCTAGAGAAAGGAGCAATGTAAGATTTTTTACTTTCAATACTTAAGTGGTTTGTCACCTGGCTATAATTAACAATTTGGGACTTTTTTTTTCTTTCAGATGGTCATTCAGTTTCTTCTTCTACAATAGAAAACTAAAGCGTGTAGTGAGTTTCAACTTTTGCTGCTTAAGGTGGGTTTTGTGTTCCATGATATTTGCAGTTCCTTACAAGCTTCCATGGTTATCTTTAGGTCTCACCATATATTGTTTCTGGCAGTAACTTGGTGGCTGATGGATTTCTTGCTGACAACTTATGTTATGAGGAAGATAGTGAAATATTTGATAACATGGACATGTGACCATGAAAATGTACATACTGCTTGTACAAAATTTCAAAACCCTTTGACATTGGTCTGTAGTTATGTTACTGTACTTTGCTATGTACACATGTAGTCGGTAATTGCGCCACATGTAACTTGGGGAATAAATGGTGATGTCTATAAGAATGTGTGTCGAATTTGAGTTTAGGGTTCATTAAGATGTTGAAGACATTCCTTACATAGCTTTGGTGCCTTTGCCTAAGTCTTTTGTACTTGTATGGTTGATGGTTAATTGCTTTAGCACCTCTATGAAAATGCAAAATGACTAAACCAAAATGATTGTGAGTATTGTGTCATACAAGAAAATAAAATTTAGTAGTTATTTAAAAAAATAATAAAAAGAAATGCAAAAGGTTCTATTTGTATTGTAAAACATAATTTTTAAAAAATAATTTTTGTATTTTTAAAATATTTTTGGTAAAAATTGATTGATCCATGAAAAAATAATTTATTAAGTTCGTGAGCATGGTCTTATTTAAACAGAACACAGAACATGATTTATTAAATTCATATCGAATTTGATTCTATTTAAAATATTGTTATATTAATAAAAGGTTTTTTATTCAGTTTTATTTTAAAATTTTAAAATATTAATATTAAGTGTTTTTTAATATTTAAATTTTAAATATTTTTGTTATTCTTTTTAAGTCAGATATTGCGAATAATTTTTTTGAGTTTCATGTGACCTAATTTGAAATATTATTATATTTCATAATATTTTTAAATATAAAATATATTATTTTATATTTTGTTGACAAATATATTTATATTACTAATTTAATATTAAATATAAAAATTAATATTTTTATGATTTACTGATAAATAATTTTAAATAAAATAGAACTATTTTAATAGGATAAATATTTTTAATATTTTAATAATGAATATTATTATTAATATTAGTATATTAATAAAAAAAATATTTTAAGAATAGTAATATTATTTCAAATATTTTAAAATATTATTAAATAATAATAAATAGTTTTGTTTTAAGAGTTTAATATTAATCTAATTTTTTAATATTAAATATTATAATTAAAATATATTTTTTGAATAGTTTAATATTTATGTCAACATTATTTAAAAGAACAGTTTTTTAAAAAACAATCAAACAATAATAATTTGAATCTAAATCTTATAAATGAATGAAATATTCTATATATCTAAACTCTTATAAATGAAATATTCTATCTTAACAACTCAACCAGCTCACCTAGCTTTATATTATCCATTTCAACTCAAAGGAAGCTACTGCTATTGCTTCTTTCTTCCCACTTTCGCCCTACAGAGCTTCACATCAATAGTTTTAGCTTCTTCTTTCCTAGCCATCAACAGGACACTTTGACTGCTTGGTTTTGACATCCCCTGCTTCTCCTTTTTCTGGTCTTACCCCAGAAATTTTTTGTTAAAACATCTTAGACCATACATCTACTTGAAATATTTTTCTCCAAATCTTCAAGAAATCTAGACTTCTAGTCTAATCTGTAATTCAAATTGGTTTTTTTTTTTTTTTTCCAGGTATAGTTCAAAGGAATGATGGCATTAAGACCAATTCTGGTCTCAAAGTATAACCCACCATACGCTTCACAAACCTTAATCACCACCTGCCATGGAAAACCCAGGATTCAGTACTTCAAGGAAATGCCTCTAAAGAAGCTTGTCCACTCAAACATCAATAGAAGAGTAGGAGTCATAGCAACAATGGCTTATTTACTATTGATAAAGGAAAAGAATATGATTGCATGTGGAGTTGACCTAACAATGGTAGCACCAGAGCAGATAGTTGAAGAAGCAGAAAATGGGGTTCAAAATCATGCAAAAGCTTTGCTGCAAGTGAAAGATTTGACAGAATCAAAGTCCTGGGGTGAAGCCCAGAGGGAGTTAAGGAAAAGTTCTTCATTGTTGAAGCAGGATATTTATACTATCATTTAAGGAAAACCTAGAAGTGAAAAGGCCTCAACTTAGGAAGCTTTATTCTAATCTTTTCAACAATGTTTTCCCATTCTAACTTTATTTTTCTTTTGTTTTGCTTTGTAGTTTTTGGTTGGTTTTCATTATCTTTTCTATTGAGAATTGTTTTGGTTTTTGAACATTACAGCTAGATTATGCGGCCAGGGATGAAGATGCATCCAGTGTTTGGGAGTGGTACGATAATATTGTTTTGGCTCTCAATGATATTTTATCAAAACTATAACCCAGATGTGTCACATTGGTCATTCTTCTGCCATTAAAACAAAATTCCAGCGAATCATGCTCACCGAGAGGGGAAAGCCGTGAAGGATAAAACAGATAAAGATGATTTTCCATTGATGATAGCTTTGAGTTAGTTTTCAACTATTTCATTTGAATGGCGAGGCTGCAAGATTCTTGGGTATATTGTTAGTCATTCCCTGTCCTAGCCAGCCTGGAACTGATGAAATAAATTACATATAATCCCCTCCCAGAACCTTATTTCCAGAGTTGATGAAATAAATTACAAAGCTTTTTTGGTCTTCCAAGATTACTTGTGAATAAGGGCCAACAGTTAAATACTCTTTCCAACAAGTTATTCAATCAAGCTGATTTATCTCAATGTGCCATCATGTCGAGTCAACGATACGAGAGAGAAAGAAGAGAACACCACCATTTTTTTTTTTTTAATAAAGGACACCATTTACAGTTACTTTCTGTATAAGCCCAGTTGTGAAAGTAGCATTCAACTTCAACTACAGCTACAGCTAATGAAACCTATAGTCCAACCGTAAAGCTCATTCTCAAACTAAAAACTCTGAAACAAGTGATGTGGGATCTATACTGAGTCTTGGTTTCATATACTCCAGATCCCATTGCCTCAACCATCTATCTGAAATAAAATGAGCACATCATTCTCCAAAAGCAGTAACTTCAATGAACTACCAAAATCAAGGTGACCCCGTCACTCCAGGGAAGAGTTCTGATATTTTGTTGAATACATCCATAACCTGAAATGCAAAAACAAATAACATAAAACGAATTATCAACAATAAGACAGTATCAAGATATCAACTTCAAAGACAATATCTGCTGTGATCAAGAGCCTGAACATGGCAGCACAGGTTAACTAAGAATCTGATGTGCTGTAGATTGTATCTTAACAAGTATTTTTGCAGAAGCTCATTGAAATAATAACGAAGAAAATTTTGCTTAAAAGGGCAAATCGAGGCAAGACACTCAAAGTGATGCTCAATTAGCCAATCGATAAAATTTTAAATATTAAACACACAATGTGAATAGAAATGAAATATTAAACATACAATGTGAAAAGAAAAAAAAAAAAAAAAAAAAAAAGAGACCTAGATTACCTCCTTGTCATTTTGATATTTTGCAATACTCAGTGGGTTCTGTGAACACTGAAAAAGCAACAAATAGTAAAGAACATGAATACTAAAGATTTAGCATGCATGCATGACATCGAGAGAGATAATTAATGATTCGTCAGTAAACCAGATAGAACATACATCCATGATAGCTGCCTGAACTCTAGGGTTTTGGAACGCCATAGCAACTTCAGGGTTGGCCATTATTTTGGATATTACTTCTTCAGGTGTAAGCCCAATCTGATCTGCAAAAGGGAAATGAAGAGATTAAGAACCTTCTTCAGGTATTAGACCACATTCGGGCAGGAGACAACTTGACCATCTAATAACTAAATATAAACAACAAATAATATTTCTGAATTACACCAAGCAATCAATATCTTATCCCAAGCATTTGAACACTTCAACAAAAGCTTTGGACTTACCAAATTGCTGTTTTACCTCAAGACTGTTAAGATCAAAGTTTTTCAAGGAATCCATCATCCTATTGTCCCATTCAGCACTTCCACCCATATTATTTCTGAAAAGAATTATCAAGGCATAAAGATAAGCATGTGGGTTATCCATAAACAGATCCAATTCTAAATAATAACAAAATTAATAGCAAACATTAATGCATATAATAGGGGAAAATGAATAGGATCAACAACCATCACAGCAAGTTAATAAGTTCCATCTATAAATCACAACACTTGTCTTTCAATATCAAATGCCAAAAACTCAAGCAGAGTGGTAGGGAAAATAATTTACACAAATTACGATTCTATCAGCAGAGTGAGAGAGTATACTACTATCTCTTAATGCATAGTACAGACAAATTTTAAGCATCAATGAACCACCAAGGGTTATATTTTCCTGATCAATTGAAAGTTAATGACAATCAAGAAAAATTAGACAAAGGTATAACTAAAGACTTGGCATCCAATAAATGCATAAAATATGAAACGTGACATAACAGAAATAGAAAAAGGAATTCAAGAAAGGCATCGATGCATGCATATTACAAGGTATTCAAAAAGCCAATGTTGGCTATAGTATCATGCTAATTTCGCATGTAAGAATGCCATGTCAACTTTAGATAAGTTTCATTCTTAGTTTCTTACTCTTAAAAACAACTATAGACATTTAGGGAAAAATTTTAATAAGAATTCAATAACATTTTAAGATTAGAGTACAAAAGTAATATCATTCCAACTCCACCTATAAAAATTTTGTATGAAGAAATCAAGACCAGGAATAATTTATCAATAAACTTTAGATACAATAGAATAACTGTACTAGAACAAGAATGAGAAGCAAACATGTAAAGTTTTTGGAGGCAATGCTTGTAACAACTCTAAATCAGGAGAAAGACAAGCCCCTTAAAAATTATCAAATGCAGAAAGTCAGAACAAATCTTACAGCATGTCTTGCAGTTGTTGCCGGTATTGAGGATTTTGTAGCATCCCTACACAAAATATGCACGTCAGAAAGAAAATTGGCACATTAAAAAAAATCCATGAAATTACAGCACTGCTTATGTATCAAAGGAACAAAGCACTTTTAAAAACAAATAACTATAATAAATTGTCTGGGAAATGAAACAAATTTTCCAGGATTCAGAAACCTGGGGAAATTAATTAGAACTGAGACTCTCAATAACTATACAGGCACAAATTCCCTAAGCATATAGAAAAAGCTTTGCAAAAGCTGAAAATTCTGATATCAAATTTAACCAGACAAGAGACAGACCATCATCTATGCTTTTAACATATAAAGTTTACAGAGACCACAAAAAGCTACCCTTCTCTATTCCCACCCATCCATCCTCCTCATCCAAAAAGAAAAAGAACATAAAAACAGAGAAGGACAGAGTTGTTACAATAAGCATGGACTTACATTTAAATGTCTCAGGGTTCCTCATTTCCTCAGGCAAATATCTGTATGGATAAATAAAAGATTAAATTTCCTTTCAGTAATAGATATCACAGATTGCAATAAAAAGGTTAGTTCAATTTACACAAAAAAAAACCTACTAAGGGAACTGGGAAGAAGTCTTGTGTAAAAGCTTTTTTAACAGACACAAAAAGATTTAACTTGGTGGTATTCTTTTTTTAGGGGTGTTATTAGGACTCAGCTGAAGGCCTCATATGAAAGGAAAGCACTATATCTCAGATCCCATCCAAACAGCCACCCCCCAAAAAAAAAACAAAATCTTCTCCCTCTCTTCTTAGTTATAACAACCTAATAAAGACTAGATGGCTTCTCTCTTTTATTGGTAACACTACAGCTAGCCTTCAAATAGTCCACTTTCTAATTTCCATACTTAGTTAATATACTTAGAGTTGAATTTTCTCCAATAAGAACATTGATAAATGACTTCCAGATGTGAAAACCAATCAACCGAAGCAAAAGGGAAAGTTAGGCTTGCTTATCTAACTTAGCGCTTACAAGTTTTGAGGGATTTTTTAGCAGACTTAACTCATTACTATACCTTATCCAGGTCAAAGTCCAGGCACTCAAAAAGTTAATGGAAGTTTATGAGCTTTGCCTTCAAAGTAACTTGCTTGGCTCTCAATTTTCCAAAAGCATTATTATGGTGGATTTGATGCCAGCTTTCAGTCACTAAGTTCAGGACAAGGTCCACAAGTATAAGGAGAAATGACTAATAGGGTAGATTTGATGCCAGCCTTCAATTGCTAACTTCAAGGGCAAGGTCCACAAGAATTAGGTTAAATGACTATCTTTGCATTGGTGGGAAAAGGCTTTTGGCTTAAGGTTTGAATATTATCGGATTGTCACTGGGAGAAGAAAAAGAAAGAAGAGACAACAAAGAAGAAGATAACTCAGTTTTGACCAGCAACATTCACAGTCCAGTACAGTAGGCTTAAGAAACTGGTGTAAATAGGTATCAAGATCATTAAGGACATTGATCAGAGTCATCAAAGTTAAATAAAAGGTGTAGGGACATAAGATCAGGATTCAGTCACTAAAAGACTGAGAATTTAAAGTTGTAATATAAGTCATTGTTCATTCATCAAAACATTTGAGATACCAAGCCTAATAAATTTTATATATCAGAAAGAAATACAAGAAACTTTAATAATCTGATATTGACCCTGTTTTTTGTTACTTTTGCAACTATTCCAAAGAATAAGAATGAAAGAATGGACATTGAGACAGAAGCATAAACTTTCACCATAACACAGGCACACCGAGATGACACCAATCAAAAAAAAAATCAGAAAAAAATAAATATTTGAGGATAAGAAGCTATATTACGGATAAACCATCTTCTGCACTGTTGGATCTTCCATCATTTTCTCTAAAGCATCCACAGATAAGGCAGGTCCTGCTCTTCCTGCAAATGCAACAGGATGCTTTGTTAAGTATTACTGGGAGAGCACAGAAGAAATTAGAAAGCATGCACAAAATGAGCACATGCATGATTAAAGCATTGGTATGCACAAGTACATGTAAACTAGTGACAAAGAGGCACCATGTATAACTTTAATCATAAAGCAAACACAGTGCCACATAAGAGGGCAGCAGAAATGAATCTGTATCGATGAGGTAAGAAATCCACCTATTTAACCACCATTTAGCTATGCCAATAAATGCATCAGGAAATGTCTTTCTAAAGAGCTAAATATTGAACAAAATAGTAATAATTACTAAGAAAACTGTATGCATATGAGCACATGACAAATCCGGTAATTTTAAGTGCTTACTCCCTTATTCCTACATTGCCTAGTGCCTCCTATTATTGTTCCTTTACTTTAACTACATACCATAACTCAATCTATGATATCCCCCATTGTTGCAAGATTTACTAATCTCTGATATGTTCACAAAAACAAATTTGATTTTTTTATGTTCAAATTATTACCTCCCATAGTCCCAGTAAAATTTTAAACCAATGGGAAAACTGCAACGGTTAAAACTGTTATACTGACACAAAATTCTCCATGTTTTTATCCTTTTCTTCAGACAGTTATTACAGCCACTACCAAAAAAAAAAAGCCATACTTTCATTTCAAATAATCATTCAATCAGTTACAAAATATTTACATACCGGTTGACTGATAATCCCCAAAAGCACCAGCATCCTGCTTGGATGCAGCTCCATTATCAGAAACCTTCATACATCATTCAAAAATTTAATTTCCCAGAATAGATTCTTTGAATCTTAAAGAAATTAATCCATACTACCACAGTCTCATAGCAAGAGCTCAATCAAAAGCTTACATCCTTAGGAAACTGAGCTTTATCTGATGAACTTAGCTCAGCCACATCTTCAAAAGCACTCTTCTGCACACTTTCTTCTGAAGAAACATCCACAAAAGCTGCAAAGAACATTGAATCAGTCTAAAAGAAACAATCTCAAGAACAACATCAGCAATCAGAATGAATTCGGTGGTTACTGAATCTACAACCATCATTTGAGAAAGTAGAAAATTTCATCGATACTAGACCTCAGTTTTATGCTTCCACATATAAAGTACACCCCTTCTTTTCAGAGAAGAAATGGAAAAGATTTATTTGTTTTACTAATGTTTCATATATATGAAAAAGCCATATAATGCTCCCTTTTTACCTCAAAAAGGGAAGAGTTCCACATTATACATCATATGGCAGCAGTAAAAATTCTATTTTACCATATTTCTTTGGTTCTGCTATTTCTGTTTCACTTTTTCCTTCCGTTACTGGATCAGTCACCGGGGCTTCTTCAACTTTTGTTGCAGGTACATCAACTGTAACTGCAGGTTGAGAAGAAGATGGAGAAGGGGATGTGGCAGGTCGTGGTGATGGAGGCACTGGAAATGGAAATGGGGATCCCGAAGGAAAAGCAGCATTGCCAAACTGGTTATTTTGTGTATTTGTCTGACCCATCATGGTTTTGAAAGCTTGTTGCATTGCATATTTCTGAATAATGGAAAGGTAAATATCATAAAGAAATGAAATAACAGAGTTATATACTGACAAACCATGATAGGGCTTTGATTGTCCTTATGACAACCAAGAAACTCACTTTAGCATAAAAATTTGGTATCATACCATTATTATTAACATTTGACAGATATTTTTCTTAGTACCATAATACAGAAGCGCATTGGAGTCATGCAGTTGCAAAGATTATATCAAGGCAAGCTGCTGCAATGAGGTCAGCTTCTCAACACCATTCAATTGAAATCAGATGGAAATTTAAGAGGCACTAATCATAAAACTAGCACTTTATTTACTGGCCTGCAATTTAATATCTTGGATCCATAATTTCAATTAACAACAACTTCATTGTCAGCACAAAACTCCACCCCATGGAGGCCCATGCAGGGGTTCACACGTACCTTTAAGATGGACAAAGAGAAAATTTTACAACTATCAAAACACAATTTTGCAGGTTAACTCCTATCTTGCTTTCAACCATCACAATTTATTATAGCCTTGATTCTTGGATTTCAAAGAATAAATAGCAATTAGAATCAAGCACATAGCCAAATAATTTGTTCAAATTAGGACTGGTGGACAAGTTCATATCATACTGTTTAGTCTTCTTGACCGAACTTAAACACTCTGACCACGGCCAAACACATCCCCTCCAAAAGAAAAAAAAATAACAGATAAAAGAAGGCACCTTTACGATGATAACACACAAGAAACACAAGAACCTTGAAAAACTAATGGAACAACATCAACTTCCAGTAATAATTTGATGATATAACAGCCAATAAAATAGCCAATTCAATCTAAAGTTTCCCCACTCGCATGCCAATTTCTGTCTTCAAATACCACAAGAAGAATAATCAAGACTTTCAATTTGTAGAAAACATCCAAAGCATGCATACTAAATAAATTTTTACCCATTGCCAATTTTCATTGCTTCATTGAAGTACCCAGTTCTACGTCCAAAATTATAGGAAAAGATTCAATCACACAAGTAACAGGCAAAAACAATACAACCATACCTCATATGAGAGAAACCCTCACCTTTAAGCTAGAAGCCACCTGTCATTTCAATCAACTTCATCAAAATATGTACAACAAAGGAAACCATTTCCATTATTAATACAGAAATTACTAAAAATATCACCCAAAGGAAAAAAAAAAATTAATCGTTGTGCTCACCCATGTAAAAAGTGCTGAGAGCCCAACACCTACTCCAATCCAGAAGAGTGGTGACCCTCTATAAAACATAAACACGCAAACAACTAAGCAAAGAAATAAATGCTCACAAAACACACACACCAAAAAAAAAAAAAAAAAGAATATTAAAAATATCCGTTCAATCATTACCTTTTTTATGAGCCTTTTACTTCCTCCAACATTGCAATAAAGTAAAAGTAAATAATTAAAAAATCATATTTTCATTAAAAATTGAGTAAATTGTTAAAATTTGATATCAATTCAAATATAGTAGTTTCATATATAAGTAAAATCACAAAGTATTTCGTTAGCCATGAAACTTTTTGCCACCCTAAAAAGTTACAAAGAAGAAAAAGATTAAAAATAGATAAATGACTAAAATTCAACATTAATTCTAATATATAATACTACTTTTTATTGTACATTAATGTAAAATAAAATGATTTGTTCTCTAAAAAACTTACAATTTTAAGCTTTAATTATTCTTTTTTTTTTCATTTTCAAAATCAGAAATTAGAAACCAAAGATAAATAGGAAGGAAACGGTGATTGAATTACATTTGAGAGGACGGCGGTTGCACAGTTGGATTAGGGTTAACTCCAACTGAAGAAGTTCGTTGATTACTTGAAGAAGAAACGCTAGCAAACCTCTCATCTCCAACCTTTCTCAAAACTGCATTAACACAAACAAAATCAAATCAAGTCATAAACCTTTATAAAATCAAAACAATGAAGAAAGAAAGAGAGAACAAAAAAATACCAATTTGGGGAAGACGTCGGGGAGGAGTAGCGTGGGTAGCGTTGGAGATTCTGGAATGACGGGGGGCAATCTTGGAAGTTCGAAAAGTGAAGGTTTTGGTAGGGTTTTTGAGAGTGTATTTAGGATTACTGCATCCGAAGAGAAATAACTTTGAAATAGAAGAAGATGAAGAAACTAACGCCATATTCAGATTTTCCATTGAATTTTACAGTCCCAATTTAAAAAAAAAAAAAAGAAATGAGAAGAAATGGAAGTTGAAGCGAGAAGACGAGTGTGAGAGAGAGAAGCAAAGAAGAGTTGAAACGGAGGATGACAGAAGAAGCACAATGGGTAAACGGCTATATGTTTCATTCATACCTAAATTTCGGTACTTTTGGAGGTGTTTGTTTCTTTGGTTAGTTTGGCTTGGAATGGGATTTCGCTATTCCATTTGGGATGCTTCACTTGCTCAACTTATTGAATAAAAATAATTTCCAAAGTTCTTAGTCACGAATTTAAGAAACTATTTTCAAAATAGTTTACTACAAAAGAAAATTAATTTTTTTATTTCGTAAATTTTAACTTAACTATTTTAAAATTCAAAATCTGATTTTTTTTTTCAAAATAATGTGTCAAATTCTAATTATTATGATTCTTTGTTTTGGTATTCAAAAATTTTTTTTAAATGAATTAGTTTATTGAAAAATAGGTCAAATGTGCATAAAACTTAAACATTTTCTTTTCGATAATATATTTTAGTATTCTTTAAAATGTCAAATGAGTTGTGCCAAAAGTCATCGTGAGTATAAAGATTTGACATATTTTAATATTCAAATTTCATTTACATAAACAGTAAGATTGATTACGATAATATTAAAAACAGTAATAAAATTTATTATAATTGTGATTGAAAAAAAATTATTGTAACTGCAATTGAAAATAAAAATTTTAATAAAAAATTTATATTAATTTGATCTCATTAAAATTAACATTTTAGATTCAACCAGAAGTGTGATAAATTAGTAAGTATTGAACTAGCCTGATAATATCCAGTTAATCATCAATTTTTGCAAGAAAATAAGAAAATGAAAACCAACAAACACGAAAATATGCAGAAAGTAACTGAAATATGTCAAACTTGATACTCCATTGATGGTTTCTTTAACTTCTCAACTCTACCATCTGATTCAGCCCGAGGGGAAAGAATTTGAGAGACAAACTCTCTCTCTCTCTCTCTCTCCCTCTAACTGTTTTTACAAGCCATGCCACAAAAAGTTCGAAATCTAAACCCTATCACCACAAAAAAATATAATTAAAGCTCGAATGTTGTGACCATTTTTGATTTAATGAATCCCTATTCCTATGTGGTTGCAACTTGCAAGACTTTGTCCTCTCACTCGCTCTTTAGTGTTGTCTTTGAACCTGCATGTCGTCTGAATACCGGAGTGTAGTTATGGTGCCGGATGAGCATGATCAAGACAAAAGTATTAGCAGCCAGAAAGAATAAGCTTGCCACCCAGAGCTGTAAAAAGACATTCTTGCCTTTAAACTCAAGCAGATAACCCCACATCAACCAGTGAGTTTGAGCTCCCATCCACAAAAGAATGCAACATAGACCTTGCCATTTAAGCTTCATATTGGTCCATGGCAGAATAAGAGGTAAGAGGCAAAAGAACCAGACAAAGTATTGTGCTGTGATTACCTGTCCAAGGAGTAAGTCCAGCATAAATACACAAGACTCTACTAGATGGGTTAAGTACAATCTAATGCCTGGTCGGGTCTGCCTAGAACTTTTTGAAGAATGCAAATTCATGCATCGCTGCATTTTAAACATTTCATGAACAGAAACGGGCCAGGAGAGGGGATGGACAGAATTTAGATTACGCATTTTGATTTCCTATGGCTTATGATGATATGTCAAGGTTCCATAAAGTCAAGCTAGGAATATTAAATTTGTATACCTTATTGAATGCTACAAATGCCACTGTCTGTACAAAGAAGCAGAATAGGAGATCCTTGGCGAAGCAGAAAACAAGAACCAACTGCACTATAACTTGAGGCAAAAAGGAGATGAGCTTTTCCAGAATCGAAAGCTCACGTTCGTAGTTAAGATAGATATGGTAGAAATAGATGGAAAAATTGTGTCTTGGATCCGTGCGAGTAAGATGGTAGAGCAATGCCTCATGTAGAAATTCCCATCCATATAAATAGAAGAAAAAACCAGTAAAAAAGAGGAAAACGCTCCCTGAAACCAGACCAAACAAAATTCTTGACCTTGTGAAAATGCTTTTAAATGCAATCCATACATCACACTGATCAGTCACTTCTGAATTAATTTGAGGAGTCTTTCCTTGATCAGAGGTCCAATCACAAAGCAATGGCTTCACACCAGATTGGAAAAAGCATGGATCAAGAAAAAGGATGATGGGAAGTGCATAGATTATAGGATAAATTCTGAAGTGAACAATAAGACCATACCAACATGCAGCTTGTAGAACATTACCTATCATGAAGAAAGAATGAAATCAACAGAGCCCAACCAATATACAGCATGTTAAATTAGATAACAACAGAATTCTTCATGTAGTGCCTAATCATCAATGATCAAACAAAAGACTTACACTAGATATTGAAATATAACATATAAAAACTAGTGAAACAAAAACTTTCCCATTCCATACCCTAACTCTTAACTTTCTCAATAATAAATCAATTGAAATCAAGTAGGCAGTCCAATAGAACTACTATCTCAGTAAATCCCTCCCATTAAGCCAGTAGTGCAAGTCTTGCACTCTCTAAAAACATAAACTGGAACATCACAAGTGAAATCACAGAATGGGGTGCATTAGAGACACCTATAATTCAAATAACAATATCATCTTTCAAAAGCACCGAAGTTCCCAAGAGCATCTTATGTAGTTACACTATCCCCTACATTGTATTACTGAAAATTTAATAGAAATTGTTTATATCAGCTGAACAACTAAGGTGTGGTCAAGGTTTTGTAATTTTTTCTTTGGCAGGTTAAAATGGCTAGATGCCAGACTTGCAAATGAAAGGAATCTGTAGGCTATCCCTGCACACTAAGAAGCTAATCGGGAAGAACCAAGACAGACCAGCAAATGAAAGGAATCTGTTGGTGCTCCCTCAAGATGGATTTGACCTAGAGTGGACTCAAGTTTGAGTCCTCCCAATGTCTATGGGGAGGACACTGAAAACCACAACATCTTATCTACCAAAAAACATAGACATAAGCCTTTACCTATAAGCTACCCTTTCTATTTGCTAAGGCATCATCGAGTTGACTTTACAATGAATTAGCAGCCAACCTAGCAGTTGATGAAGAAGAAGGATACAACCAATTTTTTAAGGCATCATAAGAAACTAATATATATAATACCAAAAAGAATGCAAATATATTTAACTTAAAGAGAATAGCAAGTCCAAATACCTATGGAAGTAAAAGCATACCATTCATAAGACAGATAACAATCCACAAAAGTATGGCACAAACAATAGGTTCACAGTTTCCCCGAGTTCCAATTGTGAAGGTAAAGGGGTTGAAAAGCCATATCAACAAGGAATATGTGCACAGGTCTTCAGGCACCTTACGCTGCTTCAATATGATATGGATAAACAACCCAACAAATAAATCTGCAAAAATCGGATCAGAACCAAAACTCACAACGAAAACTGTGTTCTGTTGCATTCACTTTCTAACAACTACATACATCCATATCTAAATCCAGTATTATAATAGTTTAGCATAGTAATAGGCTAACTAGAGAGACCTTTTAAAAAGAGATATCTTAAGATCTTTTCATGTCCACAGATCAAATTATAATGCCCCTGCTAATTTTTTTTGCTTTGGAACATACAGGACAATATAAACCAACCTAAGGACAGGATTTGCCCTCAACTTGCTTCAGGCATTATGTGACTAGCGACATCTAGTGTGGTGCCCCTAAGAAAAAATCTTACAAGAAGCTAATCTGCCACCAATCAACATATAACCAAATCATTTTAGGTAGCACTTGCCAATTAATTTGATACTTGTATTCTGGCTTGTAGAAGCAAAAGGCCAAAGGCACGTTTAGAGACAAAGTAAATAATATTTTTGAACAATCACAAATTAAAAATGCAATTTTCTTTAATTACAAAATGCATGATTTTACCCTTATACAGACCAATTGTATACTACAACTGATAGTAAATCTTAGTCATTTGTTCATTTGGGTCGAAAACTTGTGCTTCTTCAATGTTTATTATCTTGCAAACAGATGTTACCCACATTAAAGTGCATATGATCAAAAGCTTTAAATTTGTGCTGAAAAACTAAAATTTGAAAAAACTAAAATTTGAAAAAACTAAAAATTGGAGTTGGAAATAGGGGATGGGTCAATCAGTGATGAATTTGCTATTGGTTTATAGCAAGTTATTACGCAGTAAAAAGCAAATACCAACAAACCTTGAGTAGCAAAAATAACCAACCAAACATAGCCTTATATTGTGCAATGAAGACATGGGTTTTAGCTAAAAAAATCAGCATATCCAACAAGAACTTCCCAAGTGCAAAAGCTAGAAACTTGCATAATAAATTCTAAAATGGGTAAAATTCTATAGGCTACAACTGATGTTAAATAGTGAAAATACCTGAAGCTGAGAAGAGAAACTTGCCCCAAGAACGAGAAAGAAAAGAGTTGGGGATTAAAAGAAAAGCAAGTAACGGTGAATAACGGTAAGTGGTTCTTTTATAAGGAGAATGACCAGAAGCCATTAAAGAAGCAGCATCAGAAAAAACAAGGTAATCTACATCTGTGTATCTAACTTCCATATGGGCATCTTGCCATTCTCCATACAGGATTAAACCCACACGGAAGATGGCTGATATGAGGAAAATTGAATGGGTTTTAAGTGAAGTCATAGCTGAAAATTGGAATTTTGAGGGAAAATAAAATTAGACCCAAATCAAAGCCATTTTGGAATGAGATGAAGAAAAACTGTGCAGTTTAAAGGAGAGGAAAGAAAAGCGAAGTTTAAAAAGGAGAAAATTAGAAAAAAATAAAAATAAGAGGGATCAAAGGACCAAGGACGAAATAATGTGACTAACAAAAGATGAAAAAAAACGTACCCCTCAATTTTAAATAGTGCCTCACCTCGTATGAAAAGAATGATTAAAAAAAAAGCAAAAGGGTAAAAGAAACTAAATTAAAATTCAATAATTATCTAAATTTTTATTATTTTTTAATTCATTAAACTCTTAAACATTTATTTTTATCAATTAACCCCTTATAAAAAATGATTAATTATTTTCCTTCAATAAAAAACTTAATTGAGTAACAATATATGTATAAAAGTTTAATTAAATGAATATATATGTTTAAAAATTTAACTGATTCATAATAAAAGATTCAAGATTTGATTAATTGTAATAAAATATCAAAATTTTAAATGATTATTGAATTTTTATTTGAAAATATTTTTTACTCTTATGCCTTAAAAAATATATAAATTAGAATTTTACTAAAAATTTATATGAATTTAAGAAAAATTAAAAATGTATTTTTTTTACTACATGAATTATAATGCATCAATTTTTATATTTTACAAGTGTTGATATGAAATAAATACAATATAAATATACAAATTATTATGTTTTAAAAAATTAAACTAATAAATAATTAATTTTTTAGTTAAAGAATAATCTATAATAATTTTTTTATTTAATAAAAAAGAACAAAGACAGAAACGTTTCATTGGTTTCTAAATTCTAAATATAATAAAATAAAATATTAGTAACTTAAATTTGAGTTGAAATTTATATTATCCAATAACGAAATTAATATTTTCTTAATGTAAATTATAGTTATTCTAAACAAATAAATATAAATTCTTTTATTGCAATCTTCTCCCTCATAGTGGATATTAAATTATAACAATTACTTAAATCAGATATTGTCCTAAACATAAAAAGTTTTAAGTTTTCTCATTCCTTAACGTGATCTATGATAAAATACTAAAATTTTATGATTTGTTAATAAAATATTAAAATTTTAATTTTAATAATCAAATTCAATCCTAATAACTTTAATTTAAAGAAATAGCTTTTTTTTAATTTAAAACTTAATGTGTTATTATCTATATATAATTCTTGAATTTCATCATATTTTGGATGCGTTATAATTAAGTTCATAGTACCAATAATTAAATTTAAATATCAATTTCAATTAAAATAAGTCAACATAAATTTTTTATTAAAATTTATTTTTTAATCATAATTATAATAATTTTTTTAATTATAATTATAATAATTTTTTTAATTATAATTATAATAATTTTTATTATTATTTTTAATCTCATCACAATTAATTTCATCATTTATCTAAATAAAATTATGATATCCAACAAATGAAATAGTATTAATGCTTCAATTCACATAACAATTGATTCCTCTATTAATCAATAACACGTGCAACGTGAAGATTTTGGAGAATTCAAAAAAAAATGTTTTTTCTTTTTTTGTTTATTTTAGTTGGATAAAAGTGGTGTATTTTAACTTTTTTAAATAATCAATAACATACAATTTTTTTTTTTTTATTCAATCAATTAAATGAAAGGAGGATGCCGGATTTGAGATTGTTTGGAGTTCTAATTGTGAGATTGTTAGGTTTTGATTTGTGAGATATATGGATTAGTGGATTTTGAATTTAATTGATTTAGTATTCTATAATAAAGTTGAATATTTTATTTTTTTAATTTTATGTTATTAATTTGCTCTATGTTATATTATAAATATAATATATTCTTATATATAACTATTTAAAAAATCAAATAAAATATTATATATAAATTATGTAATTTATTAATGATTTGGTCTTTAATTGGATTGCAACATAGTGAGCTGGCTTTTAATTAAATTTAAAACAAGAAATGTGGATGTTTGTTTGACATGGAATAGTAATTAGATGTATTTTTTTTTTAATGAGTTTTGAGTTTTTATTATTTATTATTTATAATAAAATAAATTAAAATTTATAAGATGATAAATATAAATATAAAAAGATATAAAACAAAAAATAAAATTTAACTTACTTTTCTTTTCTCTTCTTTTGTTTTAGATATTTTTTTATAAAAAATTTTTATAATCTACAATAAATTAAAAAATTATACATTTGATCAAATGATTAATGAAAAATACAATACTCATAATATAATATGAAATTTTAATAAAAAAATATAATCACAATATATGAAACATTACTTTTATAAAATTTTTATTATTTTATATTAAAATAATTATAAATATATTCAAAATATCAAAAATTTTGAGTAAAAAAAAATCACTCCTGATCTAATTCTAGTATTATAAATGGTAGTATCAGTATGATCTCAATGGGTGACAAACCCAGTGTTTTACATGTAACTGTTAAAAAACATTCTACAGGAGATAAGGTATGAACTAGGACAAACAAGAAGGATTTGCAATGGGATAAAAAAAAAAAAGACTCAAAAGATTAACCTCAAATTATACATTCACCGGTAATGCAAAGGAAAATGATGAAAAGAATATGGGGAAAAGGGGGGAAGAAAAGGTTTAGCTATTGAATTTGCAGGGTATCTAATTCCTTCTTTACAATCAGGTTGCCTGAATTGCTCCTTGTGAAAAGTTCTTCAACCACCTCATCCCAGTTAGTCCCTCTAGAACTTGACTCGGCTTTAGGTTTTGGGGTATCTCGTTTGTGGGCTTGGGTTTCTGTTCCCTCTTTCACTGACAGTTGTTCGCCGGTGGTTATGGCATGAGGGATATTCAAACTGACAGCTCTTTCCAATGCATCTTTGTGTTCTTTCTTAATCGTCTGCAACCTCTCCAGTTTCTGTATTTTGGGGGGAACTGTCATCGTCTCCGATTTCTTCTCCCTCATAATCTGTAAGAACCAACAACTAAGCTAATGCTGCAAGAATGTTTGAAAAATCCACAGTACAGCAGAGAAACTTTAATATTAACCAAAAAAAGAAAAAAACTCACCTTCAAAGCCTTCTCTGCTTCCCTTTCTATCCAAACTATTCCATGATCAGACGTTGCGTTAAAAGATAAGACAATATGTTCAAACCTCTCATCTACAGGAATGGCTGTTCTGACTTCAGGAGGAAACCTCCCGCATCTACAGATGCCAATGACATAGTAACTTAATATCAAATAACATGAAGCACAAATATTAACTGCATCATCGATAGGGCAATGTCCTTTAAAAAGAGACAACTTCACCATAATTTAAGATAGAATTGTAAACAATTGGTTGGTTAGGAACCTTCTAATTTGAAGCCCATTCCCAACTAGAGGGAACCATAAAAGGCAAATCACTCTTGGTTGTATGGCAAATTAGTGAGGTTTAGCCTGGAACTTAGTTTAGTTGGTTCATATAGTCATCCTAAGAGGTAGCATTTAATAGGTCTAGAGTTTAGCACCTGCAACTCCTTCCTCCTAGTGTGTGGTCTCCTATGTACCAAAAAAGTTAATGAGATAGTAATAACTTTGAAATCAATCAAGGGAGTAATATTAAATGATCAGCAACTGGTTAAGCAGTTGGTTTAAAATTCAACTTCTATAATCAAAAGTAAAACTAATTGCAATTGGAAATGGGACGTAGCAATCATTATTAGGCTTACTTTCTATAACGAACAAATCTAAGCTTGAAAGTGGCCAAAAATAGCAAGAAGGGGGCAAAGAATTTTTGTTTGCAGAGCAACAAAGTCATTGAAATATTCACACAATCCATTAGGTGATGTAAATATCAAGAAGAACCGAGAGCCTAAAAATGTCGGTACCTGCAAAATTTTCTCTCTACAATATGATACATCCGTCCAGGAGCATAAAGTCTTCTTGGATCTCTAAGTTTTCTACCTTCAGGTACGAAGGTATCCCTCAAGCAAACAAGAAATAACAAGCAGGGCAAGCTGTCCAAAGCATCAAGGCCAGGTTTAAGGGATAATAATAGTAGAAATAACAATTCACTCCACTAAGTATCTATAGGAAAATCTAAGAGAACAATTAATGAAAAGATGCAAAAACAAGCAGGAAAAAAAAACTAACCAGAATATTGACTTGAAGATATCCTCCAACGGGGTGGCTGTCCTAGGCAAGAAATCATCCTGGATAAGAATTATAATTTCATGTGAAGGGGATTTTATAAGAATTATAATTTCATGTAAAGGGGATTTTAACAATCTAAATTCAATAAATTAAGATGATTGAGAAGCCCTACTAATACCAAATAAATATATAAATGTAGATCTGATAATTTTAAACACGATATGATAATAAGATACAAAAATGATACGAAAAAAAACACGATTTAAAATTTTAGTAAAAATCGCAAATGGATTAAGCAAAAAATCAAAAAACATGTTTTGGCTATGGCATGTATGGCAATTTTCATGTTTTAACATGTTAAACACAAAATAAACATAAAAAGATACATGAATTGTCATTTCTAGTCTATATAAATGCTGGCAAAAAACATAGAGAATGGTAAATTATCAAGAATAAAGAAAGAAAGAAAGAAACCTAAATGGATACTCTATGAACAAAAATAACTAGAATGCTACAAATTTTGAAAGCCTCTGACATAGATTTATTATTTCATTTTTTTTCCCTTGCCTGGAAGGCAGTCACCACTTATTACTTTCAATGTCACTCATCAAATAAAAAAGTTTACCGTTTTGCTGCTTTCTCTAATCTGGATATATATCAAAATAGCAAAACATAAACTTCAATCCTTTGCTTGATGCCAATGGGATTAGTTGCATTGATAAGGCTTGAATATTTCAGTTATAAGGTCTAGGTTCGAATCCCGCTGCCAACAATCTCTTTGGTGGGCAATCCATAAATCTAATGTAAGTTTGCTTTGCCTTCTCTCACGCGAAAATTTTTTGACAAAAAAAAAAATCTTTGTTTGACAGGTGGGAAAGAGTAAGGCAAGAAAGAAAGAGATTGAAGGAAAAAGGCAGAAGGAAAACTAATTTCCCACGTTTGGTAGGAAGGAAATAGGAAGAACTAAGGAAATTTAGTAAATTTGCACTTTTCCACTCTCTCAACATGCAACCATTCCATATGAAAGAAAAATCACATCGAACCAAAATAAATTATCTTATAAACTATTTTCTTTCCACAAGGGAAAAACAAATTTTCTTCCTTTCCCTCCCCTTTTTCTTCCCTATTAAGCATATAGTAAAATTGGACCTATTGATCTATCAGCAAATAAAACTATGAAAGATTCAATTTTGAAAAAAAAAATCAATGATTTCAAAATAAAAACAACAACTCAGAACCAAAATAACAAAACAATTGAACAATTTGAACAAAAGCATAAACTAAAATCACCTGCAACACAATAGAGTGAATAATATCAGCATACTTGACAGCCAAGTTAAGTGACATACACCTCGCCGGCGCCACCGCGTAGCACCTAATCTTACTCCGGGGAATCCCACCCAACCTATGAGTATGATTAACCACCACAACCGTCAGCAACGCCGCCACGCCAGACCCCAAAGAATGTCCAGCGAAAATCATCTGATATTCCCTCCCAGTCTCTTCCCAAAGCCTCCTCAACGTCTCACTCTCCTCGTTCAACAGCCAAACCGCCGATTCCAACAGCCCGTGATGAACATAACCCCCATCAAACATTTGCATTCCTAACCTATTATTCAAAAGCAATTTATAGTCACTTTCTTTCGCCAGGTTGAGTCCCCGGATTGCGACCACGATTTCCTTCATGTCATGGTCGGCGTAGATAAGGTAAGGAGGAGCACAACCATTGGTCTGTTCATAGGTGACACGTTTCAAAACCCAGTCTGGGTTAAGTCGGTAGCCGCCCTCAGGAGGGAACTGGGGGTTTCTGAGATCAGTTTCGTAGACAGCTAGGGTTATACGGCAGACTCTTGGGACAGGTTCGAACTCGTCGGGAGTAGCTAAAGGCCAAGTTTTACTGTCGTCCGAGCCAACGTAGGTACAGCGTTTCCATGCCCAACGTAAACAACCGAGAACGACTACCCATTCAACGCCGCAAGATACAGACATTTATGGTCGAATCAGAGAAATAGGCGATGGCTGTTATTAATGTTAAAGAGAGAAAGTGGGGATGGTGGGATTTTAGAGAGAGAAAGGAGGGGAAAGAGGAGAAGGAAAAGACGATTCGGAAGGGAGAGGAAGAGAAGGGGTGATAGGAATCACGTGGGGGAGATGACAGCCGATAAAAGAATGATTTTACGGAGGGATTTTGGTTTTCGGACATCTGCAACCTTTCAAGCTTTAACTTTGAATGAGGTTCTCAGTTTGTTCTGTTGCTGTAGTTACGGCTCGTTTTGGTCGTAACATTAATCCTTGTTTTGAGCGTCAGGATTGGGATGTGGGATTAGTAAAATTATTTTACATATTTTTTTTAGAATAAGTAAAAATAAAAAATAATTAAAAAATAAGATATGTAATAATTTTTTAATTTTAAGTGTGTAATTAAAAAATTTTATTATTAATGTATAAAAATGAATTCTAAATAAAAAATGTTTCAAAATTCAAATAGAGAAAATTAATAAATAACATGTAAATAATTAACTTTATAAAATCAATATATATATATATATATATAACTCAACTATAAACCTACAAATCAAAATCCAAAATTAAATAAATAAATTTAATATTAAATTAAGTTTTACTAAAATAATTCTACATATCTACTTATAAAAAATTCTTAACTAAAGTATTCCCTTCAATTCAAAAATTTTCCAAGCACTCTTGTTACCGTATTAAATGCATGTAGATAACTTTCGTCTTACATTAAAGGTTAGATGTTAGAGTTACATTTTTTTAAAAATATATATATAAGATTAGATGTCAAATGTTTATAAGTAATGCAAACCTTTTCATATAGAATATTCGTCCCAATAATCATGATAATTTACATAGTGTGATTGAAAATAATTTTAAATTATTGAAAGTGATTAAATTATTATTTTAAAAAATGATTTAATTTTTATTTAAAAAATTTTATCTTTTAAAAAAGTGATTTATAAAATTAAATTAATTGTTCAGACTTTTGTATATATTCATTTTATCATCAACATCCAACAATGATATAATTAACAATCACTAATTAGAATAAAGCGCAATTGTTAGACACATGGATTGATGAATTTTTTTTTATATATGATTGCTTTTTAAATACATAGTTTTTAAGGAGTTATAACTTTTTAATAGATAAGAATCATTAAAATTCTTAACTTGGGCTTAACTTAACCATAAAAATAGAGTGAGTTTTTGTAGAGATAATTTTAGATTCCCATTATAAGATTTTTATTTTTATAAAAAAAAAATTTCTTCATTCAAAAAAGACTTAACTTAAAAATAAAATAAAAAATTATAAGTATTAAAATTTGAATTCAAATTTATCGGATGCTAAGAATCATTGTATTTTTTAAAAAAATATTATTAATATTAAAATTAGATTACTGATTATTTAAAGAATTTAAATTAATATTTTTATTTTTTTTATATTTCAATTTCATCTTAATTAAGGGTGTAAATGATATATTAGTACTCGTAAGCTACTCAAATTCGATTCGAAGAAAATTTGAATTCGGTTGGAAAAAAATTTGAATTCGATTCGATTATTGTCGAGTCGAGCTCGAGTAGCTCGACTTATCGATCGAGTCGAATTCGAGTATTCTTATATCCCACTCGAATAGCTCGCGAGCTTAATCGAGCTTTTATATTTAAATATATTTTTATTATTTTAATTAATAAAATATTTTGAGTCCGAGTTCGAGTTCGAGCATGAATAATCGAACTCTTGTCGAGTATACGAATCGAGCTTATTTTTATATATTAATCAAGCTTAATCGAGCGAGCTCGAGTAGCTCGAATTCGATCACGAATCGAGCTCGAGCTTGAAAAATAAAACTCGATCGAGCTCGAGCCGAGTATCGAGCCTCGAATTGTGAGTCGAGCTCGAGCTTCTCACTATTCGGCTCGACTCGATTCGATTACACCTCTAATCTTAATACTAATAAAAATATTTTTAAAAAATAAAATAAAATGTCAAATAAGAAAAAAAAGTTGGAAAAAGGATTATTTTTTCTTTCCTTTTCTCTTTATTTTGTTTCTTTTTTTATATTCTTTTTGGTAGATCTAGCATTATTCTTTTTTTTTTTGCTTTATCAAAAGATGAGAACATGATTTTATTACACCAAAGCTAAGTGATCTGAAAGATCGAACTTTTTCCATGAAAAGAATAAGAATCCTAACCAAATTAATGACACCACCACACTAACAAAGAAGGGCCAAGGGATAAAAGGAAATTTTGATGGAATTTAATATGCCTCTTCCGAAGCTTTTCCTTGTGCATTTCCCTTTCACAAAACAATTCCACGAAAAGAAAGTACCAAATGAATCATGGCACAAAACAATCAATGAAAAGAGTTTTAGATTTTGATTTTTTTTCCCCTCTTCAGAAACTTAAATATTTGGGTTTGAATTTGAAAATTAAGATTTGGATTTTATATTTATTAATTGAAAATACCTATAATTTTTTTTTATATAAAAATTTTGTCGTTTCGAGATAGAAAAAACAGGTTACAGGCTTCAACTAGAAAATGAAATTTTAATTTAAATTTTTCCTATATTTTTTTTATTTAAAAGTTCCACATGATAGATTTAAAGAAAAATTATGCACTAATAATGACATTTTTTATTATACTCTATTATTGATGTATAAAATATTAAAAAGTTATTTAATATATTAACAATGAAATTTTTTTAATTTTACAAACGAAATTAAAATTATGATATATATTATACTTTTTTTAATTAACTTTTAATATATAAAAAATATGTATCATCATTTTAATCTTACTTGTAGAATTAAAAGATTTTACTGTCAGTGTATTTGATAATTTTTTTAAAATATGTCCCTAAAGTTATATATATATGTGTGTATATGTGTAAATCCATCCTTTTAGAATATATATGTTAATATGTTAATAGAAATACATTCCTATTATATTTATATATGCTCATTTAAATTAAAATTACTATACAATTTACACAAATAAAAAAAAAAAATTGTTAGCATATATTCTAATTAATCAAGTGAAGCTTGTAGATGTAACCCTCACTAGAAGCAAGCCCAAATGCAAGTTTATGGATTTGTCAAGCAACCATTGGGACAACTTTTGTTTAATCTATCCTTTTTAGAAAGGTAAAGACAACAACAGCACACAACAATAGGAATCACAAGCTATTGCTTATCAAATGCCATTATTCATACATTTTTGAAAATCAAATAGATTCGTAGAACTTGCTTGAACATAGGTCGCCTTTGGTATCTTTTCATATCGTAAATTTAATGGAATGCAACTGTTAGAAATTAAATTATTGAAAAAATAACTTTGGAATATATGAAAAAGTATTGATTAAAATCCTAAAAAATGTTACATTCCCAAAAACATAACATATCAAACATAAGAATAAACTTTCCACTGATTAAAATCTAAAAAATACCAACATATAAAAACTTTAAATGTAATAAAATAGTACATTTACATGTTAAAAATTACAAAAGAATCTATGTTTTTTTTTTAACTTTATGACTTTTTTTTTTATTTTATTTTGAGAAGAAAGATTCCAACTCACCTTAACATCGAATAAATGCATTTTATGTTCTAAGCGTAATTTTTTTTTATGGTTGTTGAACTTTAATTTAATGTTTGAAAGACCTTGTGAAAATCTTGAAACATATGAAAATACTTGGTCCTTTTTATAAATACCATATATTTTGCATCTTGCATTCTTGCTTTAACCTTTTAAAAGTTTTGTACAAGTAATTTTTGAGTTTGTCCACTTTGATAACCATATTAAGAAGCTTAGAACTTTCTATTTTAATTCAGAAAAAGCAAGAAAGGTAAAAAGCATATTGTTACCCAGTGAAGTTTATAAATTTTTGTATTCCTTTCTTTCAAATTAGGTTTAATTTAGTATTATTGCTACGGTTGAAAAAAATTATATTAAAAAAATGTATTTAAAAATGTGATAAGAAATATTTTTTAAAAATTTTAAGCTTTTAGTATTGCTTTGAAAAAGTGTTATAATGAATTGAAATGTCAAAGAAATGTTAAAAAAAATAAATAAAAAAAGAAAATTAATATAAAATAATTTTGATTTTGTCGTAACGGTTTTGAGATCATCAGATGTAAAATAAGTTTTAAAATCGAGAAAATAAAATGGAGTCGCCATCAATCTTTGTTAGGATGTGATTAGTCACCCAAAAATTTATCTTTTTAATAAAACTATAAAAACGGATTTAAAGTTTATCAAAAAGATAAATTTCGGTTTACGAAAAATCAGGTTAGGTCCGGGAGTCGGTTACATGTGGAGAAGGATTAACACCCTCACAACGCCCATAATTGGTACCATTTAATTACGCGCTATTTTTTATGTTGGATAAAAATGATTTTAATTTGAAATTTAACACTAATTCCCTTCATTTGGAAAAGTAAAATTTTGCTAAAAATTTTTATTTAGAACTATTGAGAAAATCTTGAAGTTAAAGAATTATCTTAAAATTCTCTAACATCTAGGCAGAACTTAAAATAACTCTTTTTGCTAAAGATTTAACATAATAATCCTTAAAATAAAATAACAATCTTTATAAAAAATAATTGTTAGTGACTCTCCAACATATAGACAGAGTACTAAGAATTATTTCTTTCGGAATGTTATTTTTGTTTTATTTTATAATATCACAAAATTTTTTTTAAAAGTATTATTCTTTTTTATTATAAAATATTTTATCATCAAACAGTAAATTAAAAAGAGAATAATGCAGATAATTATCGATGAAACATGCTAACGTATGTATACTAATGAATGTCATGAGAAATGAAATGCAATTTAATAGTTGGGTTCCTAAGTATAATGAGACCACCTCGACTCTCCAACATCTAGGCAGAACTTAGGTGTGACTGTTTATATTTAAGATCCCAATTTACTATTATACTTTTTATTTATTAATTGTATTCTTAATACGAATTAAGAAATCGTGTGAAAAGACTTAACGAAGTAAAATTTTCTAAATACCTCATTATCTAGGCGGCATTCGGGAACAAATTGCTTTAAATAGAATTTTCACACGTATCCCTAAGATTGTTAGGAGGTTTTGAGTAAGGGCTTGAGTAAAGGTTTTGAATGTTTGATTTTAAAGTTTGGAGTTTGGATTTAAGGGTTTGGATTTTAGGGATTTTGGATTTAAGGGGGTTTAAATTTAAGAGTTTAAAAGTTTGAGATTTTGGATTTTGAGGGGTTTGGATTTAAGGGATTTTGAACTTTTAGGGGTTTTAAAAACTTAGGATTTTGAAAATTAAAAAAAGTGTTTAAAGTTTAAGTAAAACGCGAACATCTCTAAAAATCTCCATCATCTAAGCGGACTTTCAGAGCATGCTCAATTTTTTATAATTTTTGAAAACTAATTAAAAATTTATTATGTATTTTTTTTATGAAAATTTATTCATAATAATTTCCCAACATCTAGGCGAAATTATTTTTTTAAAAAAATATTTTTTATTCCCTCCAACATTTAGGCAAGGAAAATAATAAAAATTATTATTACTTCTTTGAGTATTTTTAATACATATTTTTAGTTATTACTTGTTTTCAATTTTATTATTATTAAAACAATTAAACATTTATTCTAACAAATTTAGAAATTTATCATGCATAAATATAAAAATATACTTAAAATAACAAAAATAATAATATATGAAAAAAATTCAAAAATTCAAAAAAAAAAATTTTTTTACCTGAACCGGACCGGTCAACAGTTCAATCAACGCTGGTCTGGATCGGTCTGACCGGTTCGGCGGTTCAACGATCCGGTGGTTCTGATCAATTTACTAACGGTTCGTCTAAACCGGTTTAAGGTTGGCTGAAGCGGGTTGACGGGTCGGTTTGACGGATCTCAGGTCGGATCCGGGTCCACGCGCAGATCTTCTTTGATTAAAACGACGTCATTTTGGATTTTTCTCTAAACGACGTCGTTTTGAGTTTTGCTTTTTTATATATAGCTGAAAATTTTTTTTTGCCTCATTATTTTCTGTTTCATAGAAAAAAAAAGAGAGAGAGAGGGAGAGAGTGCTTTGGGGGAGAGGTTTAGCCTTCTCGCTGTCTGGCCATCGGAACACCGCACGATCGCCTCCTGATTGTCACCGACGATGGTCGTCGGTGGTCGAAAAATTACCAAAATTCACCACGATGCTTTTCTCGGCCTCTTGAGTTCAGATCCGAGATCTTTTTCAAGAGAACAAGCCCCGATCGACGTAGATTGGGATTTGAACTTTTTTCGAGTTTACTGTTTTTCTTTTTTTTTTTTTTTGTAAAATGAAGGTTGATCTGATTCTTTTTGTTCTTGCAAGGAGCTCGGTGCTAATGGTTCCTCGTCATAGGCGAGGACTATGTTGTTTTTGGTTTTTGTTTCTATTTGTACATTTCTGTTTTGGGTATTTTAGGGGGTGTTTGGGGTTGTTGATGGAAGAGTTTGGCTTGGTTTCGAAGGTCTGTTCGAAGGCATTTTTTTTAGAAGGGGGTTTGAGAGTTTTCGAAAAGAGGGGTTCCAAAGAAATGTTGAAGGGGATTCGAAAGAACGGTTGAAAGGGATTCGAGAGAGCTTTCTGGGAAGGATCTATGAGGTTTTTTAAGGAGCAGATGATGTTGTAAGGATGACTATAGGGAGTGGCAGGAGGTGGGCTATAGGGTGGCTGGTCGGGGCTGCTAGTGGTGGCTATAGGGTGGTTAGTGCCAGGCATCAGTCGCCTTGCTTTCTGTTTTTTTTTTAATTTTTATTTATTATAATTAATAATTATTTTTTTAAAAAAATTATTATTATTATTATTATTATTATAATTAAAATAGTAGACCCAGATAAAATCAGTGTCTATAGCTGCCCCTATTTGCACATTACTGAGAATCAGGAATAGGGCAAAGACAAAGACAATGATTTTGTCTGAAAGCAAATCGTGATCGACCTTTTTTTTTTTAAACACAAAACGATTGGGATGACACCGTAAGTTAAAAAATAATGAATCAATCGAGATAATATTATGAATCGAATTTATGCTCCGAGGTCTTACAAATCATATCCGGAGATTTTACAGAATCGATTGGGATAACACTACAAGTTAAAAAATAAAGAATCGATCGGGATAACACCACGAATCGAATTTATGCCCGGAGCTCTTAGAAATCATGTCTAGAGGTCTTACAGAATCATGCCCGAAGGTCTTACAGAATCGACTGAAATAACACCACAAGTCGAAAGATACATATCGATTGAGATAACACCGCAAATCGAATTTATGCCCGAAGGTCTTAGAAATAAATTGGAATAGCATCACAAGTCAAAAGATAAAGAATCGATTGGGATAACACCGCGAATCGAATTTATGCTCAGAGATTTTAGAAATCATGCCCGGAGGTCTTACAAAATCGACTGGGATAACACTACAAGTCAAAAGATAAAGAATTGATCGGGATAACATCACGAAATCGAATTTATGCTCGGAGATCTTAGAAATCATGTCCGGAGGTCTTACAGAATCATGCCCGAAGGTCTTACAGAATTAACTGATATAACACAACAGTAAAAAATAAAGAATCGATCGGTACAACATCGCGAATCAAAATTATGCCCGAAAGTCTTAGACATCATGTCCGGAGGTCTTACAGAATCATGTCCAAAGGTCTTATAGAATCAACTGGGATAACACCACTAGTCAAAAGATAAAGAATCGATTGGGATAACATCACAAATCAAATTTATGTCCGGAGGTCTTAGAAATCATGTTCGAAGATCTTACAGAATCGACTGGGATAACATCACGAATCGAATTGATGTCCGAAGATCTTAGAAATCATGCCCGAAGATCTTACAAAATCGACTGAGATAACACCACAAGTCGAAAGATAAAGAATCGATCGAGATAACATCATGAATCGAATTTATGCCCGAAGGTCTTAGAAATCATGTCCGAAAGTTTTATAGAATTGACTGAAATAACACCGTAAGTCAGAAATAAAAAATCGATTGGGACAACATCGTGAATCAAAATTATGCCCGGAGATCTTAGAAATCATGCCCGAAGATCTTACAGAATCATATCCAGAGATCTTACAAAATTGACTGGGATAACACCATAAGTCAAAAGATAAAGAATCGATCGGGATAACACTGTGAATCGAATTTATGCCTAGAGGTCTTAGAAATCATGCTTGGAGGTCTTACAGAATCATGTCTGGAGGTCTTACAGAATCAACTGGGATAACACTACTAGTCAAAAGATAAAGAATCGATCGAGATAACACCGCGAATCGAATTTATGCCCGAAGGTCTTAGAAATCATACCCTAAGGTCTTACGAAATTGACTGGGATAACACCACAAGTCGAAAGATAAAGAATCGATTGGGATAACATCGCGAATCAAATTTATGCCCGGAGGTCTTAGAAATCATGTTCGAAGATCTTACAGAATTGTCTGGAGGTTTTAAAAATCATGTCCAGAGGTCTTACAGAATTGACTGGGATAACACCGTAAGTCATAAATAAAGAATCGATCGGGACAACACCGCGAATCAAAATTATGCCTAAAGATCTTAGAAATCATGTCCGGAGGTCTTATAGAATTGACTAGGATAACACCACAAGTCAAAAAATAAAAAATCGATTGGGATAACATCGCGAATCAAATTTATGCCCAGAGGTCTTGAAAGTTATGCCCAGAGGTCTTAGAGATTATGCGCGGAGGTCTTACAAATCTCAAAATCTTTGAATGCTCCTCATAATCAGAGGTAATAAAACTTTAAAATTTTTAAATCTTTTAATCTTGAAAGTCGTGCACAGAGGCTTTTAGAGATTATGTTCGGAGGTCTTACAAATCTCAAAATCTTTGAACGCTTCTCATAATCAGAGGTAATGAAACTTTAAAATTTAAAAATCTTTTTAAACATGGCTTTCTCTTGATCCGAGATTTTTAAGACTCTAAAGATCTTTTTTTGAGAAAGGTTCCCTCTAAACAGAGGCTTTGAAATCTTGATTGAAATTGGTTCCTCTTAAACAGAGGCTTTAAAATCTTGATTGAGAACAGTTCTTTTTAAACAGATACTGTAAAACTTTAAAAACATGCCCCCCTTTTTTTTGTTTTTAATACTTACAAAGTTGATAAATGCAAACATAATACAAATGTTTATTCTCATCAAATTATGCTAATGGAAATGTCAATGCAAATGTCAATGCCAACGTAAGAATGCAAATGCTTGATACATTTGACTTTTTCACAATGCAAATAATAATGTCCTTTTCATGTAGATGCCCCTACAAATATTTTTTCTTAGGATACAGATGCCATGATGTAAATGCAAATTCTTTTTATGGTGTGAATGCAAATGTCTTATACAAATGCCAATGCAAGTGATGCAAATAAGAATGTCTTTCTTGTGATGCAGATGCAAGCGATGCAAATGCAAAGACTCTTCTTACCTCTTTTTTTAAAAAAAATATTTGTTTAAATTTTTATTGTTTCATTTTCACCCAAAAAATGATCTCAGTATTATGTACAAAATGCTCAAATAATCTTGAAAGTTTTCAAAAATGATAAAAAATTACCCCACATAAAGTATCTTTACAATTAATAAAAAATTTAGAACTCAAGACTTCTGAATCTCTTGGAAGTCGATGACCACTATTTGGAAAGCTTATGGATGAGAGGGTAATTGATAATTCAACTCCTTTTACTAGTGGGCATATCTCATGGAAAGGCTCGACGAGGTTGCAAGGATTTCTCTTGGGCTCACAAAAGAGATAAATTTTTAAAACATTTTTTTTTGTTGAAAACGTGATATTCCAATGTGAGTCAAAACTAGCCATTACTTTTCAAACAAGATTTGAGAAGAAAACAAGGCTATTTTTTTTTTAAAAAAAGGTCTTTAATGGGTACTGGTCTTTCAAAAAGTTTTGTATCGAGACTTTTTATTTCGGATAGAACCTTGAAACTCTGAAATTCATTTTGGGGCCTCAAACAATGACTTTAGCTCTAAACTGCCCTTTTAGGGTTTTCACCTTAGAGCTATACATTTTTTTTATCAATGAAGAATTCAACAAGTATATACAAATTCAGGGATATTGCTCTTCAATCCAAGTATCCATATTTGATCAAAATGGGCTTTTCAGGGTGTGTAATGTAGGCCGAGGTTAAAGGTTCTGAAAGAATGGATAAATAGGCTCAAAATATGTTATTCAGGGTGATTAGGCCAAGGATCCTGATGAGCACTATTTGACTTTATTCTTTTGCCCCCTTTTTTTTTTGAAACATTTGGCTTTAATTTCAGCAACTTTACTTATCTCTTTTTTTTTAGCCTTGAATTCTTATTTTTAAGGTACATATTTTCTCTTTTTTTTCTTTTTTTTTATTTTTTTTAATTCTAATTGAAGCTTCAGATTCTTATCTCTAAGGTTTTTTTGTTTTGCCTTAGAAATACTTAACTTCATCTTTGGCTGTTCACTTTCTTGAATCTTAAAATTTCAATTGAAGCTTTATTCACTTTTTACCCTAGACTTTCTCCTTCGAAGGGCAGGTTAGACGTTTTCAATATCGTATACTTTTCTTGAAGTTTATCTTGAATGTATCTTAATTTTGCCCCCAATAAAAAATGATCCTTAGCCAGGGTTCATTTTAGAACAAAAAATTTAATAGGCTCAAATGGGTAACAAATGGATAATTTTCATATACGAGAAGGATAAAGAAATATGGCCATTCATCATTTCAAACATAATCACTTGGCTAGAAGAGCCAATCATTGAATATGCCCATTTTTTTCTCTTTTTTTTTTTAATTTTTTATGCCCCATCCTTTTTTACTCAAGGTTCCAATGATGATCAAGTCATATAAGATCGATCGCATAGCTTAAAAAGGCTCTTTGGGCTATAACATTTTTTAGCAATTTCTTGGTGAAAGAAAGAAAAAAGGTATAAAGGTATGAAATAAATTATCTTAGACAGAAAGTGATTCTTTTTTCTTTTTCTCAATGTGCCTTAAGACATGGAACAAAGGTTATTTAAGAAAAAGGCTTAAGTGTTTTTATATCTATGATCATAGCAAAATTTTGACACACATTGAATTATTAATTAAAAAATTTGAAAGAGTATCTGATTTTTGAAATTCAAAACAAACTTTCAAAATTAATCTCTTTTTTTCTTTGTCTAAGAAAAGATTATCGATCCTTTAAGGTCTGAACTCAAACTCACATTTTCTGAAAGATTATGGTTGATGAGTCCAATCATTTAAGTGATTAAAGAGATGAAAGTATTTGAAAAGGTGTGGAGGCATTTGATAAGCTTTTTCCTAATAGTAATCATAATTTCCCTTAAGAAACATTCCATCTTTATTGCAAAAGAAAACTTATTTTTCTCTCTTTTTTTTTTGAAAGTTACTTATGTAAGACTTTTATCCAAACAAATGCATAAAGAGAAAATTTCATGAAAAAGATCCAAAGTATTCAATTCTTCCAAAATAAGTTAAATAACTTCTAGAGACATAATGCACATGTCCTACATACATAATAAAAAAAAATCATCCTATCTTAATTTTTAAAACTTGACACCTCCCTCTTCATCTCAACTTCTCACATTTGACAATGGAGTCAACAATTTTCATTATTCTATTACCTCTAGAGTCAGAATACCATTCTTGATAAGACCTTCAACCTTTTCTTTCAACTGCCTGTATTTTTCAGTTGAGTGGCCAATTACCCCCATATGGTAATCACATTTTTCATTAGGATTGTAACTCCTTACTGATGGATTTGGTGTTGTTTTCAGAGGCATAGGAGTGAGATATCGACCTTCTATTAGTAAAGGTAAAATGTAAGAAATAGGGATGAACAATTTCTCTTGATCATTCCTTGGTCTCTTCTGAATCTTTGTCGATTAAGTGGTGGATCTAAATGTAAGAACAAGATCATGAATGACCACTTGAGGATGAGAGTTTGCTGAAAAGCTTAAATGCTGGCTTGGTTGGCAAAGATATGAGTTTTGAGAGATATGGCTTATGGCAAGGTGATAGGGTTGATAAGCAAGATAAATATTATACAGGATAAAGCTATTAGGTAGATGCCCCTCAATTGTGACTGCTTACATCTCTTTTTTATTTTGTTCTGATGTACTTTCTTTTTCAACATCTGTCGTATCTTTTAACTTAATCATGCCACTCTTAATTGCATTTTCTATAATTTCATCAGAAATCACCATGTCCGAAAAATTTTTGAAGAGATTCCCAATCATTCTTTCATAATAGGGAGTGTCCAAAGAATTGACAAACAAAATAGTAATTTTTTTCTGACAAAGGTGGTTGTACTTGAGCTGCTATGTCTCTTCATCTATGTGCATATTCTTGAAATGTTTCAGTTGATCTTTTCTTCATGTTCTGTAAGGACAACCTTCTGGCACCATATCTTCAACATGCTTGTATTGTGCTAAGAAGGCCCTAGTCAATTCATTCCAAGAACAAATCTTACTTTGATCTAACTGAGTATACCATCTTATTGCAGGTCCAGTGAGACTATCTTGAAAGTAATAGATCAATAATTTATCATCATGAGTGTAGTCTGTCATCTTTCGACAGTACATGATAATGTGTATTAAAGGGCATTTTGTTCTATCGTACTTCTCAAAACCTAGGGCTTTAAATTTTGATGAAATAACAAGATCAGGTACTAAACTAAGTTCATTGGCGCCAACATTCTCATACACATCATGACTTTCAATTGCTTTCAATCTCCCTTTCAACAGATCATATTTATCTTTCATCACTATATCTTCTGATAAATCTGGCACCCTTTTCAATTTCTTTAATTTTTTATGATCATCCACATTAGGCATAGTAGTGAAGTCGTGAAGAGTATGTCCAAGATTGACATTTGTCTGAACTAATGGTAACTTGGCAAAATGGCCAATATAAGGTTAATCAGTTGTTGGAGGTGCTTGTGACATGTAGGGATCTTGAACATATGTGAACCTAGATGGATACAATGGTGTCTCGACAGTTGTTTTCTCCCTTGTCCTGTGCGTCTCAATAACTCTTTTTCTTTTTATCAATTCCACTATCATCTATTTTAATTCTGCCAATTGTCTGTTCACGTTTTGTTGTATTCCCATAACTGTTTCATCGATCTTTCTTTGGGCCTTTTCTACTCTGTCCATTCGACTGGCATCTTCATTTTTCATGATTTTGGTACTAACTTGAGTGCTATAAGTGTGCAGACTCAACTGACTTCATTCCCTAAGATAGCTATCCTTGAACCTTTTATTAATCATCAGAAGTCAGAAATGCACAACAAGAATTTTATTATAAAAAATTTTTTGGCTTTGAAGATTTAACAAAAGTATATTCACAATCATTATCTTTTGTCTTTAACTAGCATGAAAAATAATGAATTCAAACAGATGATGCATGATGTGCAAGCCATAATTCCTCTTGATTCAACTCCAAAGCACTAATCTTTGCTTCCAATTGATCTCTTATTTTTGTCACTTTGATTCTCACCAAGATAGACATTTTATTCTGGGACTTAAACCAAAAATTCTAGCTATTACCCTTATTAAATGAATATCAAAAAAATAATGACACATAAAATATGTTTATGAACACATGAATATGAGAATATCACGGAATGCATATATACTTATGACAATAAATTTTTATATGTACAAAGACCCAAATAAAAATTTTTGTCAACCATGAATGTGTATGCAAAAAAATGCAATGTTATGTTACAAGAATGGTGGGATATGAAATGCAATGTACGTTTCATATGACCTTATTATTCATGAATCTATATGCATGAAATGCAATGACATATTTACATGAATGGTGAGATGTATTCTTATGACTAATGCAACATACTTGTATGAAATGCATGGACCTACTGTATGTATAAGATATATATGTATGAAATGTAATGCATGTGTTGCACTGGCTTAATAAGGTAAACACTGCCTTAAGATACGTAACGAGATAGAATGCATGCACTACTTATTAAGAAGTGCATGCATTACTTATCAAGAAGTGCATGGGATACATGTGCATGAAGTAAAATGCGTGTGCTACCTATTGATATGGATAGGATGAAATGCATGTATTATCCTATTATAATGCACATGAGATGAGATACATGTATGATGTATGAAATGTGAAAGATGAAATAAAATATGAAATTTTTTATTTTGAGAAGGAAAAATAGAAAGAAATAAGGCTTGAAAATTAGTCTTTATTCGGCCAATAAACAAAGGATTTAAGAAAAATCTTTAATCTTTGGAAATGTTCTTTTGTCTTTTTTTTTTCTTTTCAATGATTGACCTAAAATAAATACCACATATTCAAATATAATGCACACAATCAAAGAATATATAAAATAAAATAAAAAATAAAATGACTCGAGAATTCAAAACAAACAAGTAAGAGAAATAATATAACAACCATACAACCAAATAGTATAACGTATAATGTCCTAATTTTGATAATTTTTTAAAAAGGTGGCATGGCTCTATCCTAGGCAGGCTTCTTATGGCTCACGATATGCTGGGTTAGGATTTATATGTCTAAAGGTTCTCAGACTATTCCTCACATTATCGCCTATTATAGACTAGTGAGGTTCTCCGATTCTTCACCCATTATGGGTTATTAACGGAAAGGGTTTAATCTAAGTGAAAGTTTTTGCTAGCAAATGTGGAGGTTATCATCTTACGAGAGCGTAGCTACTTCACTTTCTCCTAAAAAAGATAGAGCCCGGGTATAGAACTCATGCATGCGAGTGAATATGCAAAGTGTGTGCAAGGTAATGTATTAATCAAAATAACATGAATAAATCATAACCAAAAACAAAATCAAAATGAAGTAATAACTAACACATAATTTATTTTATTTATTAACATGAATGTTTTAGAAAAATAAAATAAAATAAAATTAAATTAAATATCAAAGAAAATCAATTAAATCCAACCATTGTCAATAGCGCATAATTAAAATTTTAGCCTGACTCTCAAATAAGTCCCCAACAGAGTCGCCAAGTTGTCGTAACGGTTTTGAAACCGTCAGACATAAAATAAGTTTTAAAATCGAGAAAATAAAATAAAGTCACCACCAATCTTTGTTAGGGTGTGATTGGCCACTCAAAAGTTTATCTTTTTAATAAAACTATAAAAATGGATTTAAAGTTTATCAAAAAGATAAATTTTGATCTACGAAAAATTAGGTTAGGTCCAGAAGTCGATTACATGTGGGGAAGGATTAGCAACCCCACAACGCCATAAATTGGTACCATTTAATTACGCGCTATTTTTTATGTTGGATAAAAATGATTTTAATTTAAAATTTAACACTAATTCCCTTTATTTGGAAAAGTAAAATTTTGCTAAAAATTTTTATTTAGAACTATTGAGAAAATCTTTAAGTTAAAGAATTATCTTAAAATTTTTCAACATCTAGGCAGAACTTAAAATAACTCTTTTTGCTAAAGATTTAACGCAATAATCCTTAAAATGAAATAACAATCTTTATAGAAAATAATTGTTAGTTACTCTCCAACATTTAGGCAGAGTACTAAAAATTATTTCTTTCGAAATGTTATTGTTGTTTTATTTTATAATATCACAAATTTTTTTTTAAAAGTATTATTTTTTTTATTATAAAATATTTTATCATCAAACAGTAAATTAAAAAAAGAATAATACAGACAATTATCGATGATAATATGCTAACATATGTATACTAATGAATGTCATGAGAAATGAAATGCAATTTAATACTTGGGTTTCTAAGTATAATGAGATCGCCCCGACTCTCCAACATTTAGACAGAGCTTAGGTATGACTGTTTATATTTAAGATCTCAATTTATTGTTATACTTTTTATTTATTAATTTTATTATTAATGCAAATTAAAAAATCGTGTGAAAAGACTTAATGAAGTAAAATTTTCTAGATACCCTATCATCTAGGCGGCATTCGGGAACACATTGCTTTAAATAGAATTTTCACACGTGTCTTTAGGATTGTTAGGAAGTTTTGAGTAAGGGCTTGAGTAGAGGTTTTGAATGTTTGATTTTAAGGTTTAGAGTTTTGATTTAAAGGTTTGGATTTTAGGGATTTTGGATTTAGGATTTAGGGGGTTTAGATTTAAGAGTTTAAAAGTTTGAGATTTTGGATTTTGGGGGGTTTGGATTTAAGGGATTTTGAATTTTTAGGGGTTTTAAAAACTTAGGATTTTGAAAATTAAAAAAAGTGTTTAAAGTTTAAGTAAAACGCGAACATCTTTAAAAATCTTCATCATCTAGGCGAATTTTCGGAGCAGGTTTAATTTTTTATAATTTTTGAAAACTAATTAAAAATTTCTTATGTATTTTTTTTGTGAAAATTTGTTCATAATAATTCTCCAACATCTACGCGAAATTATTTTTTAAAAACAATATTTTTTATTCCCTCCAACATCTAGGCAGGGAAAATAATAAAAATTATTATTACTTCTTTGAGTATTTTTAATACATATTTTTAGTTATTACTTGTTTTCAATTTTATTATTATTAAAACAATTAAATATTTATTCTAAGAAATTTAGAAATTTATCATGCATAAATATAAAAATATACTTAAAATAACAAAAATAATAATATATGAAAAAATTCAAAACATTCAAAAAATTTTTTTTTATTTGAACCGGATCGGTCAATGGTCTGATCAACGTTGGTCTGGATCGATTTGATGATTCGACAATCCGACGGTTAAGATCGGTTTACTGACGGTTCGTCTGAACCAGTTCAAGGTTGACTGAAGCGGGCTGACGGATCGATTTGTGAGGATCTCGGGTCGGATCCGAGTCCACAAACGGATCCTATTTGGGTCTTTCCCTAAACGACGTCGTTTTGAGTTTTGCTTTTCTATATATAGCTGAAAAAAAATTTTTGGCTCATTATTTTCTGTTTCAGAGAAAAAAAAAAAGGAAAAGAGGGAGAGAGAGCTCTGAAGGAGAGGTATGATCTTTTCGTCGTCCGGTCGTCGGAGCATCGCACCGACCACCGCCTGGTCGCCACCGACGGTGGTCGTTGGTGGCCAAAAAATTACCAAAATTCACCATGATGCTCCTCTCAACCTCCTGAGTTTAGATCCGAGGTCTTTTTCTGAAGAACAAGCCCCGATCGGTGTAGATCGAGGTTTGAACTTTTCTGAGTTTGTTGTTTTTCTTTTTTTTTTTTTGTAAAATGAAGGCTGATCTGATTCTTTTTGTTATTGCAGGGAGCTCGACACTGATGGGTCCTTGCCATACTATGTTGTTTTTGGTTTTTGTTTCTGTTTTTGCATTTCTGTTTTGGGTATTTTGGGGGGTGTTTGGGGTTGTTGATGGAAGAGTTTGGCTTGGTTTCGGGGGTCTGTTCGAAGGCTTTTTTTTGAGAGGGGGTCCGAGAGTTTTCAAAAATGGGGGTTCCAGAGGGATGTTGAAGGGGATTCTAGAGAGAGGTTGAAGGGGATTTGAGAGAGCGGTTGAAGGGGATTCGAGAGAGCTTTCTGGGAAGGATTTATGAGGTTTTTTAAGGAGTAGATGATGTTGTAGGGGTCACTATAGGGAGTGGCAGGAGGTGGGCTGTAGGGTGGCTGGTCGGGGCTGTTAGTGGTGGCTGCAGGGTGGCTAGTGCCAGGCATCAGCCGCCCTGCTTTCTGCTTTTTTCTGTTTCTCTTTTTTTTGTTTTTTTTATTATAATTAATAATTATTTTTTTAAAAAAAAATATTATTATTAATATTATTATTATAATTAAAACAGTAGACCGAGACAAAACCAATGTCTACAGGTTTTAAGGCATGAAAAATATTTTTTTAAAGTCAATTATGACTTTAGGATACAATAAAATCTCAAACTCTTCATACAAAAGTAATAAAAATGATTATATTGAAAGATCTATCTATAATAAATAAACAAACATAAATTTCTATTTAAATAGTTATAACCATTTGTATAGTCATAATTTTATATGAACAACTATCTATTCATATGCAAATAGTTATGATCATTTGTCATATAATAATTATTACTGTTTAAACATAATTATTTAGAATATAAATAAATTTAATACAAAAATTAAATCTATTTACCAATAAATAAGTTTTTCAATTATATGTGGGATGCACTATATTTTAAACTACCAACAATCATTTACTTACTTAGAATGTTTGTACTTAATCTTTAACTTTTCACACAGATAAATATTATGAATATAAAAAAAATATTTCTTGATTTAAACTTTCAATTAATATATATTTTAGAATTATAATGAAATTGATGGTATCCACAGATTAAACCTCAATTCCTAATATTAGAATTGAAGATATAACACATATAATACTTACTTTTTCTTTTGTCAGAGGTTCATATTCATTTTAACACTATTATAGCTATGTGCTTATCCAATTCATAAATATTTACAAGAGAGAGCCAAATTTTTTTGTTGAAACATCACTATTTCTATATTTATATAGGTAGAATTTTCATTATGTTTCCATTACTTTAGATATTTAAATAATAAACTCCATTAAGAGTATAAATAAACTTCATTAAGAATATAAAAACTCATCCTCCTCATGTAATGGATCATATTAATTTCTAAAATTTGAATGGATTTTACTAATATTTAACAGACACATAACAATAACTTGTTTTTACCCATTAAACTTTGTAATTAGAAGTTACTAATTTAAAATTGAGTTCTCATTATTGGTGTCTAATATTAAGGGTTTAAACATATTCTACTTGTAGTACTACTAATCAAATATCTTAAATTTTAATTTCCATTTATAGAAATTACTCCCATTTAAGATTAAATCTCTAATATAATCACTTTATAGGCTAACATTTAGAGAATCACTTAATAGATTAATATGTCCAAACTTTTCATTTTGCATATCATTTATATGCTCTAAACATTGTTGCTCCATTATTGTCATTTTAAGAAATAATTGTTATTGGTTATGGTCTAAGCTCTATGCTAATAAATTTCAACCATTTTATTTCCATTCTTTATACATCTTTAACACAATTATACTTCTGTTATAATTAAATAAACTTAATGAATAAACCAAGCCATTTTAATCCTTTTAAGATATTCAAGAACCTTTTAATGATTTTACTTTAATAAATTGTAATAAACTTATTAGCTTTAAAATTTGCTTATAAAATTATATTTAAAATCTTACAACATTATAGTGATAATTTTTTTATTTTTTATTTTTATCACCCTTATCATGTGCAAATATGCATTCTTTTATTAAATAATATCCCATTCAATTATTAAGATATGATATATACTTAATCAAGTTACCATTTCATTTATTTTTTTATTATTTGGTGGTTGTTTTTGTTTAAGTAGAGGCCTTCAAATCCACTCTTAATGAGAAATAACTAGCAAATATTCTATATCTTACTCTTAATGAGAAATAACTAGCAAATATTCTATATCTTAATATTTTATTTTCATAAAAGTTTCAAAACTTTTATATTTTAACTCAATATGAGAGTATATATATCAATAAGTATGATGTCAAGCATAACCATCCTCAAAATTATTTTCTTTTAGTAAACTCATGTTTTCTATTTTCTCATTTTTTAGACTTTTATATCAACTCATCATACTTATAAAATTTTTTATCATGGATAATAAAATCATATCCACCATGATTCATGTCATTAAGAACAATCATAATTTCATGTATAACAACACAATACTACATATAAAGTTCGTGTCCAAATTATCAAATATATGAAACTTTCCATCCAACAAATAAAAAGCATTTTAACTAGCTACAAAGAATTATATAACTTCTCTATTGAATTGACATTATTTTCAATAATATGTTTATTTCTTATTGAAACAATATTATATAAATTAAATAAAATGAATCATGCATTATTCTCTTGTCAATAAAATGCAATCATGGAATATAAATCACAAAATGTAATTTTATCATAAAAATATATTTTTTTGCTTTTTTTTTAAAGATTTATAAATTCATAATTTTTTTTATACGTTAAAATGATTCTTGAAAATTTATCATTTTGATTTCATAACCATGATCTTACCAAAACATAATAAGATTATAAAAGATTCATAACCAAAGTTAGCAAGTACTCCATATCTATTTTATGCTCATGACTATTCAATGCCATTATTTAAAAAATCCACATATGACATATCATAAAATCATAAATCATAATTAAATAATTTAATTCAAAATCAAAAGATTAAAAAACTAGTTAATAAAGAAGCAAAATTCAATTAGACTCATGGTCTCCAATGAATTATTAATCATCAATTCTTTTAGTAAAATATAAAAACTAGAAAGATAGTAATAAGAAACTTATCTTGCATTTAGTATTTATTTCACCAAAAATTTATTTGGACAATTGAAGCTTTCTATGCATATTTCAAAAAGTTAATTTTGTAAAATTTGTCAATTTCTTTTTCTTCATCTTTCTAATGCGAAATATGAATTTCTTATAAATATCTTTAAATTATTAGAAAAAATAAATAAGAGGAAAGAAATAATAAAAAATAATTTTGATTTTTAAGATATGAAAAATATTTTTTAGAAGACAATTATGCTTTTACGATATAATAAAACCTCAAACTTTCCAATAATAAGTAATGACAATAGTTATACTAAAAGATCTAATTATAATGAATTAATAAACAAAAATTTTTATTTAAACGATTATAATTATTTGTACAGTCATAATTTTATATAGACAACTATCTATTTATATACAAATAGTTATGATCATTTATCATATGATAATTATTTTTATTCAAACATAATTATTTAGAATATGAATAAATTTAATAAAAAAATTAAATCTGTTCACCATTAATTAAATCTTTTAATCAGATGTGAAAAGTAATATATTCTAAATTATCCAAAAAAAAATCATAATATAATAAAAGTAGATAAGAAAATAATAAAGTCATTTTACCAAAACAAAAATGATTGACAGCAACACATCTTGAATTTTTTTTGTTTGGATTTGCAAAATAGACTTTTAAACAAAAACTAAAATTTTTTTATTATTTAAGATTGAAGTTAGATCAAAAGTAATTTTTAAACGTAAAATTAATCTTTAAAGTGAGTTTGGTAACGTTCATAAATTAAAAATAAAATATTTTAACCAAAATTAAGATTCGAGGAATAAAATGCATAGCATTTCGCAACAAAATTATCAAATAGTAACAATTTATTAATTAAGCTTTGATTTTCAAATCAAATCAAAATACTAATTACCTTAGACAGATTAGGCTGCTGGGACCCTGGACCAAAAAAAACCAATTATAATGCAAACAAAAACAAGTACAAGTAATGAACAATATGCTTAAATGGTTGGTTTTTGCCGAACAACATCACAAAATACATTAAAGGTTGGACTAACAACTGCCTAACAGCAGTATCAAATAATAATACCGACAAAGCAATGTTAGTAACTTCATGTTATAACGATGGGAGATAGAAGAAATCTAGATTAGTTTGCCAATGCAGATGATACAAATTTGATTACTTGACCCAAACTCGAAAAATTTGTCCTATAGTTTATATCTGAATCTTATTTAATTTAATTTAATCATTAAAAATCAATAATTAAAACTTTAAATTATTCGAAAAATCTGATGTGACCCAACTGCCCAATTGTCTCCTCCAAATACAAGCTTTCCATTTTTCTTACGGAAGATTCAAAATTATTAAGTTACTTGTCATTGTGCAGTCTTGGCAGGCAAAGCAGCTTCTTTTACTTAAAACCCATTAAGCACTAATTAATTAACAAGTAGAGGAGGTAAATCAAGATAAACGTGCGCTTGCTTTTTTTAAATGCTTTTGTAACTGTCCAGTCTGATGTAGCAATGGGGGAAAAAAATCCCATTGTTCCAGCAATGGCAGAACCTAACAAAAACCAACTGAGATGACTTAATGAATTGAGTTGGCCAACTGCTAGAAACAGAGACCAATAACCTCCAAAACTTACAGAATTACACAAATGAGAAGCTGAGATCCTGATTTACACTTGGTTTTTTCCAGGGGGGTTTGAAATTAACCACCTAATATGTTCAAACTTGGAGAAATGGGCTTGACAAAAAAGTTGTCAACCTGCCTTAAACTTGTTATAAAATCCAAGCCGATGAACAAGTTTCTGTAACACTCAGAAAAGATTAATTTAAATGGCAAAGCAATGGCAGGTTTTTGCAGCGGCAATTGTTTTGGTATTTGAACCTTTGGCTTCAGCTGCATCTTTGGTCACATTTGTTTTTGGGGACTCATTGGCAGAAGTTGGAAACAACAATCATCTGCAGTATTCTTTGGCAAGGTCAGATTATCCCTGGTATGGGATTGATTTTACTGGGAGGCAGGCTACCGGAAGATTCACAAATGGAAGAACCATTGGGGATATTCTATGTATTAATTCAAACCACAACAGTTTTATCTTTGAATTAAAAAGTTTCTGAACTGGAAATTAACTCTTCTTGCCTTTGTTAATTTTGTTGAATTTGTAGCTGAAAAGCTTGGGATTTCATCACCACCACCTTATCTTTCCTTGTCACAAAATGATGATGCAATCCTTCAAGGGGTGAATTATGCTTCCGGTGGAGCAGGAATTCTCAATGAGACAGGGCAATATTTTGTAATTTCTCTCTTTTAAAATTGCCGAGTTCTCCATTCAACCACTCATTTCATTTACATTGATCTGTTCTATTTGTTAAGAATTATTTTTTTTTCTCTTCATTAATCTTTCATGTATTGCAGGTTCAGAGATTGACCTTTGATGATCAGATAAATTACTTCAAAAATACAAAGGAGCAAATCAGGGCTAAAATAGGTGAAGAGGCTGCAAACAAGCTTTGCAATGAGGCTATCTACTTCATTGGAATTGGTAAGCTTCCTTTGCCAAAATAATTGCAAATCACTAACCATTTCAGACAAATTTCATGCTTTTAAAAGCCAAATAAACTTGAACCAATGCTTCAAAAACTAGTAAACTAAACGCGAACCGTAATTATTTTTGTTACGAGGAATATTTGAAAGTAAAATTATGAATGTACTAAATAATCGTAAGAGAAGAATATCTTTAGGACCATTGAAAAAGGAAATTTAGCCCAACCAAAATTTAAGGTATCCTTGACCTAATTATAAAAAAAAAATTCCTTGTTTAAAATAACATAAGTATTCCTCCTTTCCAGCGCTTAACAAAGTTAGATTTTGTTTTGACATTTTGCAGGCAGTAATGACTATGTAAACAATTTCTTGCAGCCCTTTCTAGCAGATGCGCAACAGTATACACACGATGAATTTGTTGAACTTTTGACTTCAACCTTGGAGCGACAACTTTCGGTATAAGAACTCTTTCTCACCTTAATTGAGAACTAAAATAAACCAAGGTCTAGTTGCTTTTTTCTTTTTTTTGAACTTAGCCAGGCTGAAACTGCTGAATGACAGAGGCTTTACCAACTTGGGGCAAGAAAGATTTTGTTCCATGGCCTTGGGCCATTAGGCTGCATTCCTTCCCAGAGAGTGAAATCGAACACAGGCCAATGCTTGAAGAAAGTGAATGACTGGATGATGGAATTCAATTCCCAAGTGCAAGACCTGATAACATCTCTAAACAAACGCCTCCCCAATGCACAGATGATGTTTGCTGATACATATCCAGCAGTTCTTGATTTGATCATCAACCCAACAGTCTATGGTATATCCTTCTTTATCCTATTCTTTACCCGTTGTACTTCCAATGTCCCTCATCCCTAAAGAACTTGCCTCCACTCCCTTTTTTTCATTTAGTAAGAATTCAAATTAATTATGAAAACCTTTAAAACGACAAAATATTTTGAGTTTTATCCAATTTCATTATTTTTGTGATCCATTCAATCAAATTTATTTATTAATAAATCCATTAAGAACCTTTCTACACCTCCCAAAAATTCAAACTCAAGCAACAAAATGAAAAACGTTTTTCCTTCAACGATTAAACCATCTGTTGGTACTACTAGATGATTATTATGGCAACAAATAATTCAATCTCATTTCTTGCGTGTGTTTCTTTTTTTCAGGTTTTAAGATCTCTAACACATCATGTTGCAATGTTGACACAAACATTGGTGGTTTATGCTTGCCAAACTCAAAACTATGCAATAATCGCAAAGAATATGTATTTTGGGATGCTTTTCATCCAACAGATGCAGCAAATGAAGTGCTGGCTGAGAAGTTGTTATCCAGCTTATCTTCTGCCACTGCTCCTTCCCTTCCACCAAAGCCACAGTGACTCGTTTCTCAAAACCTTTTGTGTTAATGATTGTTAAAAGTTTTTAAAACCATTTTATATCATTCGCACTGCTTAAAAAGTAAAATGTAGCGATCTGTTTTACCCCTATTGAGTTTCAACATGTAACTTAGCTGCTTTATATCAATAAATACCCTAAAATTTTCCATAAAACTTGGAATTTTGAAGAAAAGTAAAACCCTTATATTCAGTTTTAATAGTAGTTCCTTTTCTTTTAAGAAAAATGTAGTTGAAGTTTGGGATCAGACTGACGTGCAAAAAACAATTCTTCAAAGCTTGCTCAGATACTATCCAGCAATTAAGCTGTCATCATTTCCCAATTTCCACAGTTGAAAATGTCAATTTCTCAAAACTGAATAATAAAATCCATCAAGGAACACTATTAGAAGGCAAAACTATCAAAGATTGTCAGCTAAAGGAAACAACAAAAAGACCCAAATAGCTCAAATGCCTGACAAACTTCTAACCTATAAAAGAATTGTCAGAAACATGTTAAAAAAAAAACAAAATTTCACTTAAAATAAAAGTGAAAATTTAAAAACAAAAGAAAAGAATCCATATTTACACTTAAAACAAATAACCCATATGAAAAATTTATACAGAAAGAACATTTTTTTCCTCTTAAAAAATCAGAAACACAAAACCAAATCAATATTTTTCCACAATCAGAGAAACAATATTCATATGAAACAAGAAAAAGGAAAAACAAAGGGATTAATTGCTCTCAGTTGAAAGGCCAAGGTTTTCCACATCAGAGACCAAGAAGAAGGTAATTTTTTTCTCTAAAATTTAAGACAAAAGAAAGCCAAAATCTTCAAGTGCTTGACAAATGCTTTCTTCCATAATCTAAAAGAAGAGGACATGTAATAAAAAACATTACCCTCAAACTCCTAGAAAACAGAATCATTAAACAAAAGCCAAACACAATAAGCATAGCAAAAAATTTTCCTTTTGTCTTAAACCAAAGAGAATAAATTAAAAAAAACCCAAACTCCAAGATCTCTATTTTCAGTGTGGTTAAAGCAAATATCAATCATCATTGAGCAACAAAACACAAACCCAGATTTTAAAAACTGTGAAACTTACGAGAAAATGCAAGAATCCATTGAAAAGTACTAAATACAATTTGGAAACTGCACGTCCGGAAGTACCTTTGATATTGCATCTTTTTTGTATCCTCTTCAGTGTTATTGTTTAATAGTGAACACTGAGGATCATAGAGAGATGCCAGTGAGGAAGTGAATAGATAAAATTGGGTTATTGGGAAGGGGGATTTGGCAGAATTCGGCTGGCTTAGTTTGGGGTGATTTATAGAGTTTCAAAAGCTAAAAAAGGGTAAGGTTAGGGTTCATGGGAAATGGATATGGGTTGACTCGAAACTGGCTCTGAGGGTTGGTACACCCCGAATTCATCTAGTTTTAGACTTGTTGTTGGACTTGGCAGCCCGTCAAGCTCATGGGCCAGCATAATATGCAACAAATACCAGCTGTCATTTTTTTTCCCCATTTACTGTTCATTTTACAGCATTTGTCCAAACTCCAAATCTTACTTTTAAATATGTTGTAAATATCGCTATAGGAACATGTTAAACTATATGACTGTATGATTATTTACAGATAATAAATGTTCATAAAATTACTATTTATTATATACATATTATCAATAAGTAGTCAGAGTATAAAAGTTAGACAAAAAAGGATTAAAATTTAATGTTAAAATTACGTTTCAACAATCAATACCAACACGATTTTAAAGTTGAATCAACATGATTTTAATCAAAAATTTAAAATTTAATTCAGTTTATTTATATAATAAATAATATTTAATAAATTTAAATTTAAATTTGAAGTAGAGATGATTTGTACAAAAAAAAAAAAAATCCAAGATGCTGAAAATGAGTTCAGAAATACAAGATATTATCCTAGAGGTGGCACTCCAATAATTGGTTAACCTTAGAAGTGGATGAGAATTATGGGATGAAAAATAGTTATTTGGCATCTTAATTCAAGATCCAGTGACTCTTCCTATATATAAAAATTTAAACGAAAAAAAAAAAAGTAAATGATTTAACAAGATAGATGTTTATAAAAACTCCCAAATCCAATCTGAAAAGAATGAGGATTTAATGACATCATAGCAAAGTCTCTGGCTCCTCCATCTTCCTTTGTACAAATTGAATAGGCCACTCTTCCACCAGGTCACTATCTCCAAAATACGGGAAAAAAATTCCCTCTGACCACCACCTCTACTCTCAAAATTTGCTTGAATGAATTGCAAAAGATCCCAACATACACCAACTACCAAGCCTACGAGAAAATTACACTCCAGACAATAACTTTGATTAACACTAGAATGCTAGTGAAACCTCCCCTGCCATAAAAATTTTGACCAGGTGAATCCGAACTCGTTGAATTCATGGATGGTGCTGTGATATTTACCATAGTTCCATTCCTGCCAAGGCTGCATCATACATTAACAACAAAATCAAATGTGTTTTTGACTAGTAGTTTATGAGAAGAGTAAGCTTTTAACATACTCATTTTATGAAACAAGTAAAAACTCTAAGCCAAATGGTTAGATTTTTACCTTCCTGGAAAAATACAAGAACCATGACCTACAATAAGCAAAAATGTATTAGTTTTCTTCCAATGTAAGTTGTCAACCTAGAAAAGAAAGTCGCATTAATGTAGTAAACACAAGCTTTCAATATGTTAGTATCTATATATGCTATCTATTCATCTTACTTGGATCTGTTGTTGTGATATCCGCAACCCCATTGAAGTCACATGCATCAGAAGTCTTCCCCATCCGATGATAGTAAGTGTCGAATGCATAGGTTGCATGTGCGATCACATTGTCTGGCTCATAACATGGTTTTCCTTGCAACAATGGTGAGCAATCCACCTTTCCAGGTCCACAAGCCCAATCTAAAGCAGCCTGCAACATCTTTGGATCAGCTCCATCCTTTGCAGTACAATAAGTTTGGTTAGTAGTATCATTTGCTAACAATGATCCTGACCCTGTCAAGTGTAGTATATAAATAGGGTCACCATTTGCATCAAACAATCCCCAATTTTTCTCTGAGATTGGCCCTGGTTTCATGTCCTCATTATAGAGCTCATAGATGTAAGTACTGACAGCAATTCCAGGCCGCTTAGGAGTTCCGGTTTTGTTCATCACATGGCGGATCAAGTTGCTGTTATAAGTGTTGGCATTCTCTAATGTTGCATCTGGCTCATTGGAATCACCTTTTGATGGCCAGCCAGTTTCAGTCACTATAGCAGGAATGTTGGTGAAGTTCAGAAAAGCCATGGCAAAGTATGCAGCATCAACCGTAGCATCAAAGACATTGGAATAGTGGACAAGTGTGTTAGCATCGACAGCTTCCTTGGTTGGAGAAAGAGGCTTGAAAAGTGCATAGTCTGGTGGAATCACACCATTTGATTGCATATAGTCATAGTAAGGGTATATATTAAGCATGAGAAATGAGCCTGAAGACTGCAAGAAATTAAGCATGGGGACCAAAACTGGATTCCACGAGCGATTGAAGAAGGCTTGGGAAGGTGGGAAAGAATCAAGGATTACGGAGGAAGAAAGAGGTGATGAAACTTTGATTTGGTTGTCTAAATTGGACGCTACAAGGGCCGAGTGAATGAACTTCATGGCATTCACGAGGACTGGTGCTGCATTAGGAAGAGTAGTCAAAACTTCAGAACCTACACAAATTGCTGTGATGTTAGTTGCAGGATAATAGGCTACAATGTTTCGGGAGACCCAATTAGCTGCAGTGGAATTTGATTGGCCAATGCCAAGAAGTTGCTCATTGGGGATAGAGACCATAACTCGAATGCCAGTGTTTGCTAGAGCAACTAGCATGCCTCGGTCGGCATTGTATAGCCTAACATGTCGGATTTGCTGAGCTTTAAGAAGAGCAACTACTTGCGTTGGGTGTGGCATGTCTGATAGGTCTGTTCCTATATTCACTCCAATATATGGATCTGCAACAACAATAAACTAATATAATTTCAACTAAACATTCAAATTTTTAACACATTTTCCAATAGTTCATTGATTTGGCAGCTATTTGTTCATTTTAGCTCCCCCAAAAGATTTTAACAAATCTTTTTACGGGCAATGCATCTTCCTGATGCAAAGACTGCCATTATCAATCCTTTACAATCATTAAGTAACTCTCTCTAAAAATAAGAAAAGAATGTCTGATTCTGATATCATTTTAAGGAAAGTCTGCTACCAACTAAACTGATCTTTTGTCATAAGATGGTGCTTTACAACAATAGAAAACCTCCATGTTCACTAGAATTCCAACAAAGAAACTTCTCCATCTAAACTTTCCTCGGATAAAAAATTATACGAACATGGGTGCTTGCTAGCTATATCTAAAGGATAAAAAAAAATAAAGATATTGCAACCTGGTATGTTCCCTGTTCCAATGCCAACACCGTGTTCTAATATCTAGGCAAAAGTACTTTGATCCTGTAACTTTTTGACCATTTTCACTACCAAGACAAACTGAAATGGCACTGCCCAAGATTTTTTTTTTCAAAGAAAAACACAGTGAAGGACTATAGGATCTAGCTAGAAGACAATAACAGAGCTACCTTGGTTTTGGGTTTTCATTTTCCTTTTCCTTGTCTAAATTCAACAAAAGAATGTAGTAGTAGAAAACATGTACAAAGTTAGGGGCAAATATTCCTCAAATCCCCCAGTATGAAAGCTGGCCTCCACAATGTACACAAAAACCTCTGGCCCGCAATAAAATAATTTAGTCTCCCTTACATATGGTTATAACCTTTCCTTCCAGGAGAGTTATCAGTTATGTTTTGATTAGCTGACATGTAGGCCATATTTGTATGTATTTTTGTTTCTCTTTAACACCCTTCAACTTCCTATCTTTCTTCACTTATATTCTGTGATTTAATGCTTCCAACCTACTAAATTCCCAAGTCCACGACCGACATAACACAATTTCTAAGATCTGTTGAACTCTTTTAAGTTAATTCAGTTATTGTTCTTCAGATTTGTAGCACTAAAATGACCGAAAAAATGACAGAAAAAAAATCCAGACAATGTGAGCCAATTAATTTCAAAGCAACTGAGGAAAATTCTTAATGAATCAAGAACCAGAACAATCAGAAGCTTAGTTGCCAAACCCTTCTACATGAACTTCTCAAACAAACATTAAGGGAGAAGAAAAATATATATAAAGCCTTACCTTCATCAGCTGTTGCTTGAGCAACTGCTAAAAAAAGAAGAAGAACAAGCAAAGCCATAGAGAAGACACTGACCAAACAGACCAGACTCAAGATTGAAGAGAAGAGAGAAAGAAAGAAAAGAGTGAGATGTGAGTGGCAACAAGAGGTAGGAAGTGGGCCAAAGGTGAGGAAGCTATAAGGCTACGAGCCTAGGACTTATAATGCGAATCTGGTAATAAAAACAAAGCAAAGAAATGGGGTAAAGCTAAGGGGAAGCAAAAGACATATGTAACTCAAAACTGTCATAAAACCATGTCATAAAATTGACAGAAAATCAACGGGTAAGATATCATGTGCAACATTTGTGACAGTTGCAGGGACTTTTTGTTAGGAAAAAACCCAAACCCAAAGGCCTATAGGCACCATTATCTTTTTCGTATTTGAATTTTTATTTCGTTTTTTGTTGGATATAGCCGTTGCAGCTTTATTTACGTTTACAGGCTTGGGTACCAACATATTTTTGGGATCGAGACAACCAGTTTGGGGTTTGTGGGCTACCCTTAGCTTAGATACAAACAAAGGACAGCACCCATGGCCTACGAACATGGGGACACCAAGCTAACCCCATCAGGTGGCCTCAACGGTCATATTTTTTTTCCCTATTTTGAAAATGATTACATTATAATTAGTGGATATTCTTTACTTTTTCAGCTTTGGAAAGATTGGTTTGAGAAGCAAGATTGCTTTCTGATAAGTGAAAGTAATGTAAAATTATCTAATGACATTTTTCACAATTATCCTATAAAACAAAGAGGGTTATTATATTCAAATGAACCGGTCCTTTGTAAAATTTAGTAGTGGTAATTTGAAGTCAAATCTTTGATCAAACAAAAAAATATGATATAAAAATCATATATAATATCATACTATAAGGACATATCTGTATCTTAAAATTATTTTCATCTCTCTTATATATAATTACATATATAGAAAATAATAGACACTTAATTTTATGAGATAATTAAAGTATTTTGGGGTTTTAATTTATTTTGAATTAAAAGTAATTTTATTTTAATTTCACATTTTAATTAGGATGATTTGGACTCATTTAATTTGGATTCATTTGAGCTTATTAGATCCATCTTTTGGGATTGAGCTTATTATGGATTAAATTTTAGTTTAATCAAAATTTTGGATCATTTGGGATTAGAAGTTTGAAATAGAGAAAAGTCCCATGAGGAGATTTTTGTCATTTTCTTTCCTTTTTTTTCTCCATATATATAAAGAACAAAGAAAAAAAATGAAAAAGTAAAAAAATTAACAAAAAAAAGCTTGAAGCTTAGACTGCCATGACAACCAACTTTGTTTTTCTCTTAAAACCCTTCTTTAAAATTACTGCCCCAATTCCAAATTCTTTATTTTTTTACTTCATGAAATTTACCTCAATCACCTGTAACACAACTTGATAAAGTATCCAGCAATCCAAAATCCGCTAGAAATTCAAAACGCAAGAAACAACATCTTTGTTTTCATCTTGTGTTCTATAACAATCTAAGAACTCCAATTATATTTTTAGACCTAATCAATTTCCCATCCAAATCTAATGGCAACATGAAATAGAGATTGATCCTTAATAAAATCCTAGGATACACAGCACCAAAGGGACAGCAATGAAAAAAATAAAGAAACAACCTTCACTTTCTTGCCTTTACCTTCACCATCACTGTAGACTTTTAATTTTGTTCAAGACAATTTAATCGTATCCGATTTTAATTTTGGTTTGTACATATCAATTTTAAGCGATTTGAACATTTTAATTTGACTGGGCTCTCATTTTGACTTTGTATTAAATCATTTTCGGATTATTTTGCATGGGTTGAAGCCTAATCCAATTCAATTTTGGGTCAGTTAGGTTAAGGGTCCAATAGAAGTCTAAATCAATTTTTTAAGCCCAAACTCGAACTCTAGCCCCAAATTAAAGTTTTAAGCCTAATTTTAATTTTATTTTTATTACAATTAATTAAATTAATTAAAAAATTGAAAAATTACAAAAAAAGGTGAAGTTTGGTCTACTATGACATATTAGCTTTCTCAGATCTTCCCTATGCAAATTGCCTTACCATTCTCAGCAAACTATGTTTTTTACCTCCCATTTCACCTATTCACCTTTAGCACTAGTTTAGCCAACACTTTAGAACCTAATCTATTTCCATCTTGCACACCACAAGGAACCAAATTCCTTAGTCTACTTTTCAAAATGAATGCAACAAAATTTTTTTAGTCTCTAGTTCCTGATAAAATGGACAGGGGGTGTTTAAACAAATGCGGTCATATTAACTTAAAGTAAATCCTCAAAGTAATCCGAAGTCTTCCTTCTTAATCATTTTAAAATTATTCAATAAACTGATGATAAATTTCTATATGTCTAAATACAAACTAATAAAAATACAAAATCATTTCATAAGATCTTATTGACAAATATTGTCGTCGATGACTACGTAATCTTTTTCATTTTGATCTTTTAGTTATTCACAAGACTAAGGAAACTTATCACTTACTCATCTATAGAGAAAAAGAAAAAGGAGAATGAGTAAATTATAGCTCAGCAAATATAGGCTCACACACTTTATCAGATCGAGTATCGTTTTCATATATATTATATAGATTATTCAAAAAAATCCATCAATTTATAATGTCAAAACATTTCAAAATCATTATTATGTCAAACATTTTGTAAATCATAAATCAATATAAAAATATGTCAATTCATAAATCATTACAAAATATACTTTCATTCAAATATCATAATCAAATCAAATCATGGATTAATCTTTAAAAATCATCATAAATCAGCTTTATATACAAAGCATGGATCAATATTTAAAATCATCATAAATTATCATAAACTGTTAGTTCATCATTAGCTACGATCACTGCTATAAACTGTGACATTGATTGTATCGATAATTTCATCCTCATAATCATTGCTAATTATTATAACTTACTAGCTAGGACCTAATGCTAACTACTATAACCCATTAGTAGGGCTGTATGATCATAGCTATGCTAACTATTATAACCCATTAGCAAGGGTCATAAAACTAGTTCTGGTGTCAATGATTCCATTTCTCTAAAAACATTGCTATCATAAAGTCGTTCCTTAAATATATATCATTTTTTCATTTCATTTATAAGTATGATCCATCATTTACATAGCAAAAGTACAAAATTGTCATATGCTTGATCATATTTTTATATATTGAAAATAAAGAAATAAAATATTTACTCATTTAAAAACATACATATATATAAGAGTTCGAAAATAAGCAAAATATGTGAGATTTTACTGACTTTTTTTTATTCCACCACTTAGTTTTTCTCCCAAAATAATTAATGCCTATTCAAGACCATTTCAACATAACAAAAATTAATCAATCCATTTTGAGATCATTAGTACTAAAAACAACCAAGTTATACAAATGATAAACTCAACTAACTAATTCTGGCAGCCAGCGCTACTTTCACTAAAATGATCATATCTTAAGATATCCAACTTGGAATTAAGATCTTTTTAATATGTTAGAAACTAGACTCAATAAAACTTCTAACCATATATGGTCCACCTCTTAATTCTTTTTAGATTAATTGTAATAATTTTTGCAACCCATGTCGTATGCTACTGCCAAATTGTATGTATCTTCTAATTAAAATTACATATTTATTCATAGAGATTCGAAAAACAGTTTTGCTTGTTTTGTTAAAAAATTGACTTAATAGCCTTTTCAAACATATATGCTCAATTCATAATTCATTGTATAAAATTTAAGACAATTTTCATAATTCAACTTTGATGTTGCTACTATATAGCCTGTACATCTCTAAGTAAAAACTACATAATTATTCACAGAAAATTTAGAATCGACTTCCATTTGTTTCATTGGAAAGTTAGATTTAACATGCTTTCCAATGAAATATAATAATTATAGTAATATCTTATCCTTTAATACATAATATTATTTTAATCCACTATTGTAGATAATAACATCTAATCTAAAAACATAATTTCTCCTTTAACCTTTAAAAATCGAAACCCTAATTTCAGCCTTTAAAATCTACTCAATAATCATCATTAAATCTTAATAGCATGAAATAATTTACCCAAATAGATCGTAAAGGTTAATGAAAGATTTCATAGTTTTTCTTAATTTTTCTCTCATAACCTCAACTTCAAATAATAACAACCAACATTCTATTTTTCTTAAATAATAAGAGGGTATTTATTCACCTTTAGGGGATAAATCTGATTGTAGTCTGTGATTTCGAACTCCAACTTGATTTTTCATACTCCTTAACCCTATGCAAGATGAGAAAGAAAAGCTATACTTTTCTTTTTTGTTTTACGATAACTATATTTTTTCTCTTAAAATGCATCTGCTACTTTTCTTAAGTAATTAATCTCTTAATAAAATAATAGATTTTAGGAATAGTCTAACCTAATTATTATTTGGGTTGGAGGTACTACAGGGGGTTAGCTAAGGAAGAATACAGAGAAAAAAATTATTCACAAACTAAAAATCCTAAAAGCAGTAACCTCTTAACCACTCATTTGATTCCCTGCCATCTCCAATTCCTACAAGTACCACTAGCATCCATTCACATCACCATTACACCTGTAATAAGGACACAGAGTAAAAATCTAAATATAATAGAAAACAAAGAAAGCTTCTTTGCTTTCAAGCTTCAATCAATCTTATTCACAACCCCAATACCTAATAAAAACACCAACGTATTATAGCCCCTATTTAGTAGTTGAAATCCACCAAAACTGCTGAACATAGCCCTTATTTTGCCAATCACCCACAACCCTTGTTGCCCCCTAAAACCACCATTAGACACTTAGCCAAATTAAAAACCAAAAAAATCCCTTTTTATTTTTTTAAAGTTGAAAATTGCAAAAAAAAATCATATACACCATAGTCCTCACCAATTAATGAAGAGCCCAGAAAAAAAATAGAATAATATTTCTAAAAAAATGATTTTGAAAACATGCTTAGATATTTGAGCGAATCAAAATCATATTTTTACTAAAGGACATTATTTTTATTTTTTTTGAAAAAAATAATTATGAGAATTTTTTTAAGTGAAAGATTAATTTTCTTAAATTCCATCAAGATATTAGGAAATTGGGAAATCAAGGAAAATTTTCAACATGAAAAAAATAAAATTTTTTTATCATTAAATGTTTTTTAAAAATATAATAATAAAATAAAAAGAAATAAAATTAAAGATTTATGAAATGAAATTAAATTTGTATTTGCATCTTTTAATTTATATTTGCATAATTTATTTGCATCATGTTGCATTGCTTACATTTTATTATTGTCAAAAAATATAAGGTAATAAATGATGCTTTTGAAAATTTTGTTTTTAGAAATAAAAATGAATGTTCTTAAATAAAAATAATTATTGGGTTCCTACCTAAATATTGGAGAGTTTCTTAATAATTATTTTTTATAAAGAAACATTACGTTAGATTTTAAGAATTATTATGAGAAATATTTTTCAAAATTTCACCTATATATTAAAGAATTTAGAAAATGTTCCGAAACTAAATATTTTTATTTTATTTCCAAATAAAAGGTTTTAAAAAAGGGGTTTGCAAGAATAAATAAAATCAAGATAATTATTTTAAATATTAGAATTTTGACGATGTTTATTAAAGCAAAATGATAACACATGATTAGATGGTAACGATTTTTAAAATGAACATTGTGGAAGGTGTTAATAACTCCCCACATGTAATCGTACTTCCAAACCTAACTTTGTTTTACATAGACAAAAAATTATCTTTTTAATAGGTTTTAATTAATTTTAAGATTTTATTAAAAAGATAAACATTTTAAGTGGTCAATCATACCTAACAAAAAAAGTGGTGACTTCCACAATTTTGAAATTTTTAAAATTTTTGTTTAGTGATCTACAAAACTATTATGACAATCACCTCACTTCACATTCACCTTTTAACCATTGCAAGACCATATCTCAAACCTATTTAGCACAATACTATTACCACACCATACCCAAAACCTTATCTAGTTCCTAGACTCGAATCACTAACGCAGCCACCATATACTGCTAAAACACAATCCACCATCATCAACAACCTTAAGCTTATGCATAACCAACCAATCTTACTCTAAAAACCCATAAATCACCATAATCGAAAACTAGAAAAGCTAATAAAAAAAAGAAAAGACACCTATTATATTGCCTAACTTTGCCACCAAATCCTTTTGCTATCACCACTATATATGTCATACATCACCACCATCACCACCATCACCATCTAACCAACCCTCTTGAACTATAACTCAAGTCTTCATCCTTATCACAACCGCCAAACCCCTACCTCTCTAAACAACACACTAGTGAGCCACAATCTTTAAGTCATTACCCACAAAAAACACAAAAAAAAAAGCAAAAGAAAAAGCCATAATCTTTACATAAGTGAAGAATCCAATCAAACAAAAAAAAGAAGAAGATGGGGTTTCAATTTCTGAGATTTTTTTAGGTTTATGGGTATTTTGATAGAAGACTTGTTAAGTATGTAAGAAATGAAAGAAGATGAGCCATTTACTGGGTTGCAAATAGTGGTGGAACCAATGATGGTAATGGGTAATTCATGGTGGTGAGAAAGTTTTAAGTGATTAGAAATGGTGAGAATGAAAAGGAAGAATAGGACGGCAATATATTAAAATTACAAAAAGATTAAACAATTGGAAAAAATGGTTTTTTGACGTTTGAAGTTTCAGGCTTTTGTCTCAAATCTACAAGTTTAAAAGCAAGTTTTGGGAAATTTGAACTCAAATTCATGGCAAGGGTATTTGGTGAAAATTTGGGTTGAAAAAAGGATTGACCGGTGTTGGTGGATGATGGTGGTGCTACAATAGAACTATTGAAGTCTAGGTTTAAGGGGACGTTTGGCTTTTTTTTTTTTTTAAAAAAAGATGAAGTTTTTTTTTTCTTTTAAGAGAAAGGAACGAAATTAGAAAAAAAAATTTTATAGTAAAAAAAATCGATCAAACCCAACCTAACTGCTATTGGATCAATTATCGAATCAAATCCATCTATCTTACCCAATTCGATCCAATACAAGCCTGACCCAGAAGTCCATCAAAGTTGGACTTTTCTTTTGATTTGGTTCATTATTGGGTTTAAATTTAAAAAATTTCTACTTGGGTTTATTTTCCTTCTCTCATTTTATTTTATTATGCTATTTTACATTTTTTTAATGTTTATTTAATGTTGAGCACCTTTAAAATAAGCTTGTTTGTAAATGGTTAAGGATGTTGACAAAAATATGTAAATTTTAAAACAAGTATGAATTGAAATAATTTTGTAATTTCAAAATGATTTTTTAAAAAGGAGAATTTTAGAAATAAGAACATAAATTAATATCTCTAAGTGAAAAACAAAATTTTGAAACCTTATCTATTTAAATATTGGTGGAAATTCAAATAATTATTTTTTTATAAAAGAATATTTCTTAGTTTTTTAAAAAATATTTATTATGTGAATTTCTTAAGTGAAAATTTAATTTTCCTAAATTTCGTCTAGATATTAGGGAATTAAGGAAATTTTCTATGACTAAATATTTTAATTTCTAAATATTTAGTAGAGAAATAATGATAAAAAATATAAAAAGTAAATATTTCAAGAAGTGGAATGAAATTGATTATTTGGACAATTTGACTGTTGTATACATCATTTATACAGTATCTTATACATTATACTTGATAATAAAAGTCCAAAGATAAAATAGTAATTTTAAAAAATGGTTTTTAGAAATAAAAAAAAGATAATATTCTCAAATAAAAATAATTCTTTGGACCCTGCTTAAATATTGCAGGAAGTCTCAATAATTATTCTTTACAAAGAAATGTTACGCTAGATTTTAAAGATCATTATGAATTCAAGTGGAGAAATATTTTTTGAAATTTCACTTAGATATTGAAAAATTAAAAAAAAAAATTTCAAAACTAAAGATTCTCGTTTTGTTGTTAAATAAAAATGTTTTAAAAGGATTTTGCAAAAATAATTCCAAATTAAGGGAATTCTTTTAAATATTAAAATTAAGATTATTTTTATCAATACTAAAGGATAATATGTGATTAATTGGTACCATTTTAAAAGCAGATGCTGTGGAGGTGCATTTCATTCTTCACGTGAATCTATACTCTCAAACCTAATTTTTATTTTTTGCAAACCAAAAATTATCTTTTTGATAAGTTTTAATTAACTTTATGATTTTATTAAAAAGATAAGTTTTCCTAGGTAGGAAATCATGTCTAATAAAAAAATTTGATAGTGACTTTTTAATTAGATTTTAAAATTTTGTCTAGCAGTTGAGTTTTTGGATAAAATCATTTTGACAATAATTTGATAAAAGAATATAAAAATGTCATTATAGCTAACAAAGATAATTGACTTTATTTCTGTAACATATTAATATAAATTTGAAATTTAGCTATTTAAAATAATGTAAAAAAATTGTAAAATATATAATATACTATTAATCTGCCCTTGTTTTATAACGGGTAACCATTTTATGCTATTGTTATTACACATGGCAAGCTTTAAAAGTACTTAAATGCAATGAAATACATAAGTAATTCAATTGAGTCTTATAAATTAGAAAATTTGTTAGATATAACATATTAAATTTGTAAGGACCAAAAGGATGTAAGCAAACATGAATGATTAAAATTTTGAGACATAATGTTAAGTACTAACATTTTGCCAATAACAAAATTTTCATAACTCTCTTTGTCATTATTTACAATCATTATTGGAATAAATTTATTAAAAATTTTATTTTATACAAAAAGCAAAATAAAATACACAACAAAATAAAAATGTACCTTAATAAGCATTGGACCAAAATGGATGATGATAGACTTTAAATATTGCTGAACTTAACACAAATGGACTAGGTTGGGCCTAAAATGAGAGGTTCGCATTGTTAACAATTGAAATAGGGTACGAGTCAACAAGTTGGGGTGCACCTAGGTCGGTGCTTCACTAAATTAATCGAAATGTTTATCTTTTCCTACTTTTCACACTTTTCCAACTAGTTTTTTCTGGAACCTTTTACATCTCCCTAGATTTAGGCTAAAAGTCGTGGCTTCAACACCCCAAAATTGCCAATCTCCACTGCTTTAATAGTTTCAACCTCCCATTATATTGTTTCCTTCCTCAAGATCTCTTTTCACTATTTTATTTTTATGATTTTTGGTCTTCTTGTGGTATCTAGCTACTTGTTATGTTTTCTCCTTGATGCTTGCTTGAATATTTGTGGTTGGGCGTTGATAAGAAGATAGGTTTTGGACTTCCAGATTAGGTAATGGTCGCCTTAGGTTTGAGATCTAGTTTGAGGTTTTGGATATTTTTTTGTATGTCTTCTATGGTATGTTGATGTTGAGGACAATGAGTTTCTTAAGTGATTGATGGTATGTGTTGATTTTTTTTCTTTTTTATTTTTATCATCTCTCAAGATTTTTTTTTATTTTTTTAAAATTTTGTAAAGATAAAAAATTCATCGTCATCTTTTTAGGATAAAAAACCAATTTTTAATTTAGGTTTCTATGTTTATAATTGATTTTGGGTTTCTTGTTACTGATAGCTAATTATCTCACTAATTGTGTTTTTGAGTTTTTTCTTACTAGAGTTTGTAGAGGAAAAAGAACTTAGTGTGAGATGAATCATTTTTTAACGATTCCCCATCTTAGCTAATTTTAACCTTCTCCTTTCAACCAAATACTCTGAACAAATTAAAAGTTTTTTTTATGTCCTTTTTAGATAGTTGTCACACATGGAAAAGCCTGAAGACAAAATTATATATATATTAGAAATCATCCCCTGCTTTGCTTAAGGTCGAGTTTTTTTAATAAAAAATTATATTTATTCAGTTATTAATCTAAATAGAACATAATATGCAGAAAAACTGCTAAAAGCACCATAAGATCATTGGAAATGAAATCAACAAATATAAACTATTAACTGTTAAGGAGTTCAAAAGATAAGATTAAAGCATAAATAGTTAGCATAAAGAAATTTAAAATATCACCTACAAATTTAAATAAATTTAATAAAGGAGTTCAATATGTAAGCTAGAAACATTTTGAAAATGCATTAAAAAAAAGTAACACCTTTTTCATTATAATAATTTTTTAAAAAAGCTTTAACGCAATCGAGTAATTTAGTTTTAAAAAAATCGCTATTTGAAGACTATTTTCTGCCATAAGCATATAAGTTTTATATAATCAAGAGTAAATAATTCATTAAATAACTGAATTAGAATTACAAAAAAAACTTGAAGGGGATCCCTTTCAACTTCTAAAAACTCCTACCTTATAGTTTATTTTAGCTAGATCATGAGCTAACTTATTAGCATTCCTAAAAATATAACTAAAAGAGCATATAATGAACTTTGAGCTTAGATTTCTAATATGTAATATTAAATTTTTACTCACCCAACAAGGCATTTCTAATCTATTGATTTATTTAATGGTTAATAACAAATCACTCTCCACCTCTAACCTTTCCATTCCTTGTCCATACTTTCTCATGAAAAATGTTTTCCACAAAACCAATTTGCATTACTACTGAGTAGAGCATTTGACCATTCCAATGTTGCATAACCATGCCCAATCTAGCTTAATTTTTACTTGCTTTAAATGAGGTATCTATGTTTAGCTTGTAAAATTTCACTGTAGGTAGTTAGCTTTTGTTCCATTATCACTTTTAGTTTAATATGATAATGAGAAAATGATACTCTAAGTCTATCATTAGTCAATCATTGCATTCATCACCAATTGCCTCTATGTATCACACACCTTTTTATAGAGATATTGATTCTTGTTATACCAAATTAGTCAACACAAATATGCATAGTTTTGTTGAATTCGCTTAATAAGATTATTCTAAAACATAAATCCAATACATCTTACACCATTAATCATCGCTAGGTAACAACCTTTTATGTACATCACTTGTCTTGTAAACAACTAAAATCTTGTAATATGATGAAATTCAAAAAAGCATTTTGACAAACATTTCTAAGTTATGAGCTTTTAAATCAAATATTATTTATATATGTATGTAGGGAACAAAGCCACCTCAAAATAGCAACCTCAAAAAAGAAAAAAAAATCCAACATTATCTTTAAGCCAAAATAATCTCAAAAATAGAATTAATAGTAGAAATATAGATTCTTATACTAAACAAAACTACCCAATCACCTAACATCTTCATGTTCATGCTTCAATTAAATGTTCTAATTTGATTCATAATCTAATTATCCTAAAGCAAGAGTATAGTAGTAAAAATACTATCAAGCATTAAAAGAAAGTAAAATGATAAAAAAAAATCTAAAATCAAGTTTAGACCAAGAATACCAAAATATTAATATACATGCATCTAAGATTTTCTTTATGTGTTTAGTTTCAAATGATTACCAAATCCAATTAGAAAATTAACTTTGAGAAAATTAATTTATTTTATCATGTAATCAATAAATATGGAACAAAAGCAACATTCACATAGCCAAGAGTTCTCAATCAAAAGCTTGTATCAAGCTTTCTTAACAGCTTTAAGCTCAAAATAAATTTTTTATTTTGTTGCATATTATTCTCCGTTAGTTGTCCATATTTTCCTCGCAACGTTATATATAATCATTTTCATCAAATAATAATTTTGGCATAACATGTTCTATATTATAAAAAAAATGCTTGTTAATATTTGATTCCATGGTTGGTAAATATGTTTTTTTCAGCTTAAAGTCAATTTGGCCAAACAAAAAAAACTTGGATTTAAAAAAGTAGAAAAAAAAAGAAAAGAAAAAAAAGTACTTTTTGTCAACAAAATCAACCTAATATCTAAGAATGGCTCTTTGGTTAGGATTAGAAGAAAGCAAAGAAGATTTATCGTGCCAAACCTCATCAATTTATTTAACCGAAATGAGTGATTCATAAATAGGTTTACCATTAGAAATAAAAATAGGGATTTTTTTATGAACAAGATTCATTTGTAAAAGTAAAACACTATAAAATATCAATACCTTGTTATACATAATATAGGAGCATAAAACGTCAAAGCATAGTCATAGTAAAAACTCCAAATTAAAGCACAATTATCTTACTTTTTTTTTTTTTGGTTTTCTTTCTTTCTCTTTCAATTCTCTTTACAATCAAACAACAAAATAAATCCAAATGAAAAAAAAAAAAGAAACTACAATCATAATTCATAAAATCACTAAGGCATAACAATTAGAATTATATAAAAAAATAGCATTGAATACTCTAAAGTATCACTACCTAAACAAAAAAAAAAGAGCTCACCTTTATCACAAAATAAAAAAAATCATACAAATATTAAGGAATTAAATGAACTTTGATACAAAATTGTAATTTTAAAATTAAATATTAATACTTTTTACATGTTTTCTTACCTTTTTTTTTGTTTTTTGTTTTTTCTCAATTCTCTTAAATAAATCCAAAGAAAAAAAAAACTATATTTATAGATCATTGAAGCAAGAGAATTAGAATCATATAAAAAATATAGCATTAAATACTCTAAAATGAAATGAGATCTTGTATCTTTTCAAACAACTTGTCACTAAAAACAAGTATTTAAATTGATATCGGATAGAGGAAATAGAAAGGAAATGAAGGTAGTAAACAAAAGAGGTTTAACATTCGAAGAAAAAGGGTTTTTATGTTTTTTAAAATAGATTAGAGTGTTGGCTAAGACCTATATGGATTAATTTTCTTATTATGTTTCAAGACAAATGCAAAAGTGATAAAAGAAATCTTAATCAAATAACCACCCAATTAAAGTAATAATATTTGATTTTATCTAATAAAGGTTAACCTATAGTTACTTGACAATTGCAAGTAATGATACATATATTTAAAAATCTTCTAAAATCATATCCGTTTATGGCCATACATTAAAATACATGCAAAACTAATTTTTGTAAGAATTTGAGTGATATTATAATTACTTTGAAATATATCAAGTATAGGCTAACTTTACCTTGTGGGTTGTAAAATTACTCAGTGAAATACAATTTGAGTGCTATCGTAATTATTCAATAAAATGTAACAGCTCATAGAGGTTATAAAATTACTTCATGAATTTAATGAGACATACTTGATCCTTCTCTCTTCCTATATATTTTTTCTTTCTCTATTAGCCTTTCAAGAGTTCCTGTAACCTATAAAGACACAATTTTTTATTAAGAACACAAATTAGTTTTTAAAAATCACATAAAAAACTTATTCCAACCTTTCTATACTCCACTTTCACCACTCAATTTGGTCTTTTTCACAATTGATTTGTTGATCCAAATATTTGTAAGAAGTTGAACTTAGGCATTCTAAGCAATTGTTTAATAAACACTTTGTATAGAATATAGATGCTGAATTTTTGCATGGATTCTAACATTTGATGAGAAGTGCAATTGCAAGTTAATTCTAAATAATTTATTTTTGTGTAATGAACCTTCTATTAATATACTCACGGTGACTTTAGGACAATAATTTCAAATAGTATATTTTTAGTCATGTATTTAATTTTCCTAAACTGTTGTTATTATTGCAAAATCAATAATAGTCTCCTTCCAAGCATCATATGCCACCAATGTCACAACTGCCTCAATCATTTTATTCACTAGAACCATCATCAATCAAAATCACCAAAATCAACTAATTTCTTACTCAAACTTCAGACAATACATATTTTTGATATTTTTTGTTTATCAAAATTTTATAAGAAATTATGTAATTAATACAATTATAAGAAACCCTAATATAATTAAGTAAAAAACTCATTTCGGACAAATAAAAATGAATTCCTTACTTAAGATAACATTAGAAACACATTCATCAAAATCAACATTCTTTTAAAGAAAATAATCATAATGTAATAACATGATAGAATTATTAAGTTTTAAACAAACTTATAAAAATCAAAAGAAAAAAGAGATGTTACCGTAAAAATTCAAAAATAAATACTTTGACCACAAAAAAAAATGAATTATTAATAAAATAAAAGAAAACGTAAATAAATTTTAAGAAAAAATTGTTAAAAACAGAAGGAACAGACCAGGGCTACTTATGGTCCCTTTTTAACAGATCTATAAGTGGGGTTTTTTTTATAAAAAAATCAATTAAGAGATTTAAAATCAAGCAAATCACCACACATATAATGGAAAACAACAATATATTAGAAAATACTGATGCTTGTAGCTAAAATTAAGTCCCTCTTAAAGGTCTTTTACTTTAACAACACTCTTCAAGGTTAGTTCAAAATCTGTTTAGTGAGTTGTTATAAAAGTACGAATCAGACCCCTGTTGAATAAGACCACAGCTATTTTATAACAAAAAAGAGACATTACCTAAGTCTATTAAAAGGCAAAGGAAAAAAGGTAAGAGTGATAAATCTCAGTGTAATAAAGCAAATAAACATATAATGGATCAAAATAAGGTTGTATAAATTTATCTCTTCATACCTTGCATCTTAACATTTTTTGCTTACAAACCATACTAATTTATTATATGCCATAACATCAAGTCAAAAAATAGATAATTGTTGACATGTAAGAATTACTTGAAGTGTGGAACATAATGTTTACAAATTGCTCACATAATATAAAATAACATAAACAATTCATATAACCGAAAGGAAAGTCTATTGTGTGTATAAAAAAAGCAATTGCAAAGTAGTCAAATGAATGAATTTTTACTTGGAACAAAATTTACTTGCTTGAGTCATTTCTTAAAGCCACAAAAAAAAAAAAATTCTTTTAAATTTGTAAAATAGTGCCTAATCTTGGGAAAATAGAGCTGTTAGAATCAAAATTTTAAAACAAAATAGCATATGACAGAATGTTGGTAAAAATCAATTCAAAAAATCAACAAATATAGTTTTACTAAACAATAAAATGAATCGAATAGAAAAACTAATATAAGACAATATAAAAAAGCAACAACTTAGCATAACATGAAACATAACATTATTTAGTATTAGCTAACAAAGCTCATGTATTTATTTTCATACATTTTAAACTATAACAAACTTTTCCATGATGTAATTGTGTGAAAGAAATCCAAGTTCCTTAGAGAAGTACCTAATTTCTTTGTTGTCAAACGTAAACTAATTTCATCAATGGCCAAAACTATATTTGTAAGAAATAGCATTTAAATTAAAGAAACACGTTAAAAGATGAATTAAATAATAACATGTACATTTTTTATCTTTAAATTACTAAGCATAATAGTAAACTATAATTATAAAAGCACATGTGAGTGATAACAAAACAAAATTATTTTTTAAAACATATAGATAGTTATCATAATCATAAGAAAATTAGAAGCATTGTCAAGTTTGAAAATAAGAAAAAAAACCATTGAAGGACTACATTGTAAAAGAGTGGAGTCAATTGGGTTTTGTAATTTGATAGAAAGGATAAACCTAAAATAGGGGTAACAATTTCAGCAATTATAAAAAAAAGTTTAAATTTAAATAAATATAGAATATTATAAAAAAACCATCAATTAAGGACCAATGTTCATTTAGGTGTAGACACCCAATCTATCTGGGGTCTTTTTTTTTGTTTTGTTTAGTTAATTAATAAAAAAATAATAAAAATGAAAAAAACAAAAAATGGTGGTTGAATTGGTGTAAAATTGGGTTGATGAATTTGAGATAAACTGGAAGATATTGAACAGGACTAAAGGTCCAAAGGAAATTGTGATTCCTATTCAACTTTGGAGTTTTTGATTTTAAAACTTATAAATAGATCCATAGATCAAAGGCAGAGACGCACGAAAAATAGAGAACAAAAGAGAAAAAAAAAAAGCAGAAAAGGTATTTAGAAGGTTTAGAAGTGATCTTAAGATTTTTTAGAATTTTTTGAGATTTTTTTTCTGAAAAATTTTTAGAAATTCTAAATTTCGATTGAATTTTTCAGTGACTTTTTTTACGCTGGTTGAATTTTTCGGTCAGTTACCTAGTTTTCGGCATAACATTTCCAAAAATTGATCAACTTTTTGACGAATTTTTGGCAAACAACTCAGATTCCAATAAGAATTTTCAAAATCTAGTTAAATTTCAACCAGTGTTCTTGAGGGGATAGAGAGAGAAAAAGAGAGAAAAGGGGAAGTAGAGAGAGGGAGCAGATGAATTCTGGCAAAAATAGGCTGAAATCAACGTTATATAGCCTCTCCAAAACGATGTGGTTTTTATGTTTAAAAGACCCAGGATCAGCTTGTTTTTCATTCAGATGACCCGACTAGAGCACAACCCGAACAATTGACCCGCGTCTCAATCAAATCCTTTGCTGAGTCGAGCCGAGCTGATTCTACTTGAGCCACGTTTTCAAGCCGTTTTTCTTCCTCAAGCCAAGTCGAGCCATGCCAAATGTTTTTTTTTTTCATTTATTTATTTATTTATTATTATTATTATTATTATTATTATTTTTGCTTATTTATTTATTGACTAAATTAGAATTATTTGGTATTCCTTAATTTTTTTATTTTTATTTTTATTATTTTTTAAATGATTTTCCTAAAATAAAATTTCTAAAAATATATATATTTTTAAGAAAAAGTTAAAAGTATCAATTTTTCTTGAAATTAAAATTTCAAAAAAAAAACATTTTGAGGAAAAGTTGAAAGTATCAATTTTTCTTAAAAACAAAATTTCAAAAAAAAATATTTTGAGAAAAAGTTGGAAGTACCAATTTTTCTTAAAAATAAAATTATCAAGAAAAATATTTTTAAGGAAAAGTTAAAAGTATCAATTTTTTTTAAAATAAAAACCTTCAAATGCTTTAAGAAAAAGTTGAAAGTATCAATTTTCTTTATATAAAAGCAAGGAGTTTTTTTCTTATAAAACAAAAAATGAAAAAAAAAAGATTTATATCAAAAGTTGAATCATTATTCCTTTTTATTTATTTATTTATTTTTTCTTTCTTTTCTTGAAAATTTTTTAATAATCTAACGAGGGGGCCTCTACAAGAGAAACAATAGTTTTCTTGCATACTCTTGAGGTGAGGAAATTTTTTTAATTTTTTATCAAAAGTATTGGAGTCAGTTAAGGATAATTTTCAATAATTAATTACTTGATAATTTTTAAGGCTTATTGGATAACATAAAATTGAGCTGGTAACATCTTCTGATGAGCGCTGTGAGGGTGCTATAACCTTCCTCACACGTAACCATACTCCCTAACTTAGTCTTGGTTTCACAAACATTGAATTTACCTTTTAGAGATACCTAAGTCGAACTTAAGATCCCTCTTTAAAAGGGATAGATTCGATTAGGTAGTCAATCGCATCTAAACAAAAAAAAAAGATTGATGGTGACTCTTTAAGTCAATGTCTAGTGATAAATCTCCAGATCTAGACGTTATGAAAGTTTGGCAACTCTACTGGGGAAAGTCGAGAGTCAGGCCAGTAAATAAATTTGTGTTATTCAAAAAAGCCTAATAAAATTGAATTCTTTGTAAGGATTTTTTTTCTTTTTCTTTCTTTTTCACTCATTTTATTTATTTATATTGCAAACTATGTCATTCATATGCATAACATGAGCTCTATATTCGAGTTTCGTCCCTCTAGGAGAGAGTAAAATACCTATGCTTTCGTAAGGTTTTAATGCATTCGCAGTAGCTAGCAAAATACTTTCACTCAAATTGAATCTTTTTCGCTTGCAACGTGTAATGGGTGAAGATTTGGGTGTCTTACTAGTCTGTGATGGACAATGATATAAGGAGCAATTTAGGAATCTTTAGACTTTAGCCTTGAACCACATATAGTGAACTTTATAAGTGCTTAATCCTAAGATAGAGCCCTTCCTACCTAATGATAGATATACCTCAAAACTAAGACACATGAAAAAATAAGTTGTGTTGATCTAACTGTTTTGATTGTTTGTCTTTGTGCATTTGCATTATCATGTCATGCATCATTTTTATTGTCATATGTAACATTGTGCATCTACATCATTTTCATATTAGATTTCATCAATGAAAATGTACATTTCATTCGTGCATCAATATATCATACATAAAGCACAGCATGACATTTTAAATCATAATTATGGTACTAAATATTCGAGGATAACTCCGCCAAAAAACCTCACTCATCAATACAATACAAGAACTCGAGGTAAACAAATGGAACAAAAAAATTCTAATCATTTTGAGAGGATAGAGAAAGCTCAAGAGAAGCTAGAAGAAGAGTTGAATAGGATTTTAGAGGCTTTGAACAAGTTAAATAAGGGAAAGCGTGTAGAGAAAAATACTAGCCAATAAGACCATCCCTCACAAGAGGAGGATGACCCACTGTGCCCTCTTGGTTTTGGGTCACATCAAGCCCAACCTACACAAGGTCCACCATCATAGCAGTTTATCTATCCTATAGGGTACACATACCTCGAAATACCATCAACTTCAAATCCAAGGCAGTATCAAAGTTATGTAAATTTTATTTTTACTGAAAAAGTAGTAAAACCAATACCAGTCCCTAATTTAGATGATCCAAAAAAAAAAAAAAGCTAAGGCCCAAAGAGAATGATATTTTAGAAGCCTTAAAAGTTGAACAGAAGATGAACTTGTTAGAGGAAAAGCTTCGAGTAGTGGAAGGAGTTGATTTTTATGGTTCAGTGAATGTAGTTAGGCTTTGTTTAGTCCCAGATGTGGTAATACCTCTGAAATTCAAAGTGTCAGAGTTTGAAAAGTATGATGGTATAAAGTGTCCAAAAACTCATATTACTATGTACTGTAAAAAAAATGGCTATCTATGCTAATAATGAGAAGCTATTAATGCATGTGTTCTAAGACAGTCTCACGGACTTTACTGTTAGGTGGTATGTCCAGCTAGACAAAACTCATATTCGATCATGAAGTGATATGACCCATGATTTTATTAGTCAGTATCAACATATCATCGACTTGACCTTAAATCGTCTTTCTTTACAGAATATGGAAAAAATGACTTAATCATTTAAAAAGTATGTCTAGAAGTGAAGGGATATTGCTTCTCAAGTACAACCTCTTTTGATTAAGAAAGAGATCACAATACTATTTGTCAGCACTTTGAAATCTTTCTATTATAAAAAATGATAAAAAATACAATAAAAAATTTCGTTGACATAGTGATCTCAGGTAAAATCATTGAGAATGCCATTAAAAATGGTAAGTTAAAAGAAGGAAAAACTAAAAAGGTATCAGAGAAGAAAAAAACTGAAGCTCAAGCTGTGAACTATGATTAACAATTCAGAGGATATCAACCCTATTCACCCTAAGGTTATTTTTTGTACTATCTTTCTGTGAATAATGCCTCATCCTACCTATATCAGCTATCTTCACAACCACCTTATTCATCTATATACCAGCCCATTTTTAGCCCTCAAGCTCTCACATACAGCCTTAACATTCAAACTCCTACAAGACTTTAAATTCATCTTGTTAGCCTGACAAATGGTTCAAGAGAGCAACGAATTACTAAAAAAAAACTCGTGTTTGATCCAATCCTCATGACTTATACGAAGTTATATCGAGAGCTCTATAATAGCCACTTCATTGTTTCTAGCTATGTGGAGTCGCTCAAGCCACCTTATCCTAAGTGGTATGATCTTACAGCTCACTGTGACTACCACTATAGAATTGTTGGCCATTTCACTAAAAATTACAGTATTTTAAAGCATAAGGTGCAATGGTTAATCAAGGATGGAATGGTTTGTTTTGATCAAGAAAGAGCAATAACACCTAATGTTAGTAGCAATCTATTGCTTAATCACAATGTCGATGCTTTGAATGAGAATCAAGAACACGTTAATTCAAAAAGGCCCGAAAAGCTACAATGAATCAAGGGGCAAGATGTCAATAAAGATCCTTCACTTGATTGTATAGAGGCATAATTTTGGAGAATGAAGATAAGGCTGGTTGAAAGTTTCTTATCATTTTAAGATTTTTTTTAGAGTAATGTTAGGATTTATTTTATACAATAGGATTTCATTTGTTATCATTTTAAGGCAAGTTAATGCATTTCATTATATTTTCTCTTTCACTTAACCATTGTTCCATACTCTGTTACCTTTCATAACTTTTCATTCCTATTCTCAAATTTCAAATGATGAATGTTTAGACAATGATAACAATAATTTTAGGATTTAATTTTGAGAACTCATTCACATTGATCTAAAGAGAGTATTTGAGCAAAGGAAGCCAGCTACTAATAAATGTAAAATTAATATATCTTGAAGATATGCAATCTTTTTTACAAATCCATGAGCTTATTTTTGCTCAATAGATGATGTTCAATGAAAGTATTCACATTTGAGATGAAAAATGGCCAATTTTCTTTTACCATTTGAAAAACCATTCATTGTTACCCCTTTAAGCCTGTTATGATTTTTTTTTCTAAAAGAATCTGACCGAGGATCACCCTTAACACTAGGGGGTAATTTTTGAGAAAGAAAATAGTTTAAAAGGTCTAAAAAAAAGAATAAAAAAGAGAGCAAAGAAAAATGCCATACCTGATTTGGGATAAAGTAATGTGAATCCTTTTATGAGGAGTGATGTGAATATGAAAAAGAAAAAGTAGTGAAATAATGTGGTAAAATGATAAGTTGCATCAAGTGATGATCCTTTGGTTTTAAACCCTTTTAATACATGTTTTGAGCCTATTATATCTATTTTTTTCATGATCCTTCACCATAGCCTACATTACAATCTTTAAAAGTTCATTTAGATCAAATATGAATGCTCGAATTGAATGATCATATGTTAGACTAAGGCATGCTCATGATGGAATGATAGAATCATGCTTGGTTGCTCTAAAGACTGATGTAAAAAATGGGTGAATGAATAAAGAAAGAAAAAAAAGGAAAAAAAAAAGAAAAAATAAAAAAATGAAGAAAAAAAAAGAAAAAAATGGAAAGGAGAAAAAATGAAGACTCAAATTGAAAACTCGAAAGGGTGATTTGGCTAGACAAATCTCTGAGCTGAAAATTGGATGAACAATTTAAATATATGAAAGATCAAGGCATCTAAAGATCCTCATAAGCTGAGGTAAAGTTTGATGAACTCAAAATAATTTCGACAGTTAATAGAATGAGTTTTTGAAAAAGAATCTTGAATTAATGTTCAAAATTGTCTAAATATTCATTGTTTGATATACAATTCCCCAATGATTTGTTTCTTTCCCTATTTGTTTTGATACCAAACTTGTTTCTCATTTATTGCCTTTTCCTCAATTCACCTTATGTTCTCGCATCCCTAGAATGAATCGAAAAAACGTGTCAATGCATTATATTTGTCTTGATTTGGAGTGATGATGAATGAATGACAATTTGCTTAAAAGATTCTTGCATTCCTTTGAAAAAAAATCCAAGATGATAAGAGAAAAATAAAAAGATGGTAAGAGCATAAAAAAAGGATGATTTGAGAAAAGTGGTACGATTAAGTGATGAATATGGTGATAGATTGGTCAACATAACCTATGTATTATGATCAAATGATGAGAATCAATGGATGAAATTCATTCTGGAATGGCTAATGTTGAGAAACCTGACAAAATTTGTTCTGAAACAATTCTATTGAAAAGCCTATGAATGGTGGCCAAGTGATGAAAACAATTAAGATCAGTTGATGAAACTCGTGAAATGTGAGATGGTGGGGTCTTGAGAACCATATTACCATAATTTCATGATATTTATCTGCATTACATGCATTATATTTACTTCGTCATTTAAACAGTACATGTACATGATTCGGTGAATATTTGAAGTTTTGTTTAGACATGCATCAGCCAGCGAACATGGAAATTATGATTTAGGATATGGCATTTACATTATTGTGTGAATCCAGATTATTACACTTGCATCCTTGATTATGACGTACAAAATTCTGTCATCTGAAAAAAATTGTGAATCTTTTGATAAGAATCTTGATTTTTTTAAAATGAGAATCTTTAAAATATTTTCAAATGAGAATCTTTAAGATGTTTTCAAATGAGAATCTTTGAGTCTTAAATGAGAATATTTAAAACATTTTCAAATGAGAATCTTTAAGACATTTCCAAATGAGAATCTTTAAGACATTTTCAAATGAGAATATTTAAGTGTCAAATGAGAATCTTTGAATTTCAAATAAGAATCTTTGAATTTCAAATGAGAATATTTGAGGTGTATCGAATGTGAATCTTCGAATTCAAATGAGAACCTTTGAATTTTGAATGAGAATCTTTGAAATGTGAAACCCAAAATTAGTCGAATGTGAATCTTCAAATTCAAATGAGAATTTTTGAATTTTAAATAAGAATCTTTGATGTGTGAAATCCAAAATTATCGAATATGAATCTTCGAATTCAAATGAGAATCTTTTAATTTCAAATGAGAATCTTTGAAATGTGAAACCTAAAGTTTGTTGGGTGTGAATCTTCGAACTAATGAAAAGTTTTGAACTATTGGATGTGAATCTCCAAAATTCAAATGAAAAGTTTTAAACTCAACTTTTGGATGCGAATCTCTAAATTTTTGAGTGAGAACATTTAAACTTAGATGTGAAAGTCTAAGATTTCTTGGATGTGAATCTCTAAAATTCAAATAAAAAGTTTTGAACTCAACTTTTAGATGCGAATCTCTAAATTTTTGAGTGAGAACTTTTGAACTTAGATGTGAAACTCTAAGATTTCTGGGATGTGAATCTCCAAAATTCAAACAAAAAGCTTTGAACTCAACTTTTGGATTAAAATTTTTTAATGAGAACCTTTGAACTTAGATGTGAAACTCTAAGATTTCTTGGATCTAAACCTCCAAAATTCAAATGAAAAATTTTAAACTTTTGGATGTGAATCTCCAAAATTTGAATCAGAAATGTTGGATACAAGTCTTGTAAGTTGCAAATGCGAATTTTGAAATCTTACAGATATGAATTCTTGCACATCTAAAATTTTGCGAATCAAATTTTGGTGAAACTGAAATTTTGATAGTCAAATTTCAGTGAATTCTTACGAAGCTGAAAAAGTTTTTATGAATATGAAACTTTGAATTTTCAACTCAAATTGTAAATCTTTAAGTTCCCCTTACAAATTCCATCAAACATGATCTATGACTCACATGGTCTCTATGAGCATTTATTTTTCAAAGTCATAATTGCCTCTGTTTAGAGGAGCATTTTTTTTCAAAGTCATGGTTACCTCTGTTTAGAGGAGCAATTTATTTTTTTGAAATCGTGGTTGCCTATGTCTAGAAGAGCAATTTACTTGTCTAGAGGAGCAATTTACTTTTCAAAGTTGTTGAGCCTCTGATTAGATGAGCTTTATTTATTTTTTAAAAGTCATTGAGCCTCTGATTAGAGGAGCTTTTGTTTATTTTTTCAAAGTTGTTGAGCTTCTGTTTAGAGGAATTTTGTTTATTCTCCAAAAGTTGTGAACCTCTGCTTGAGGTGTTTCAAGTGTTTTTTTTTTTTTTTTTAAAGTGAATGTATAGGTATATGTGGGGTGTTTATATTTTTGCACAATTTTTGTTGCATAAAAAATGTGCAAAAAGGGGCAGCTGTAGACTCTTAATCTATTTAGGATCTTTTTTTGGTTTAGTTAATTAATAAAAAATAATAAAAATAAAAAAATGGTTGAATTGGTGTAAAACTGGGTTAAAAAATTTGAGATAAACTGAAAGAGATTGGACAGGACTAAAAGTTCAAAGGAAATTGGGATTCCTATTCAGCTTTGGAGTTTGTGGTTTTAAAGCTTATAAATAGATCCATAGATTAAAGGCAAAGACACACAAAAAATAGAGAACAAAATAGAGAAAAGAAAAAAAAAAGACATTTAAAAGGTTCAGAAGTGATCTTAAGATTTTTTAAGATTTTTGGTGATTTTTTTTCTAGGAAATTTTTGAAAATTCCAAATTTCGGTTGAATTTTTCTATGAGATTTGAATTTTTTGGTGACTTTTTTAACGCTGGTTGAATTTTTTGATCAGTTACCCAGTTTTTAGCATAACATTTCCAGAAATTGATCAATTTTTCGACGAACTTCCAACGAACAATCTAGATTTTGGTAAGAATTTTCAAAATCCGATTAAATTTTAACTAGTGTTTTTGAGTGGATAAAGAGAGAGAGAGAGAGAGAGAGAGAGAGAGAGAGAGAGAGAGAGAGAGAAATGGGAAGTAAAGAGAGAGGGAGTAAAGAATTTTGGCAAAAACAGGCTGAAATCAACGTTATATGTCCTCCCAAAATGACGTCATTTTTATGTTTAAAAGACCCAGGATCCGCGTGTTTTTCATTCGGACGACCCGATTCGAGCACAACCTAAATCATCGACCTGCATCCCAGCGAGACCCTCTACCAAGCTGAGCTGAGCTGATTCTGCTTAAGCCGCATTGTCAAGTTGTTTTTCTTTCTTAAGTCGAGCCAATTCCAACGCCAAGCCAAGCCGCACCAATGTTTTTTTTTTCATTTATTTATTTATTTATTTATTTATTATTATTATTATTATTTCTGTTGATTTATTTATTGACTAAATTAGAATTATTTGGTATTCCTTATTTTTTTTTTAATGATTTTCCTAAAATAAAATTTCCAAAAAAAAAATTTTTTTTTGAGGAAAAGTTGAAAGTATCAATTTTCTTTGAAATTAAAATTTCAGAAAAAAAAAACATTTTGAGGAAAAGTTGGAAGTACTAATTTTTCTTAAAAATAAAAATTTCAAAAAAAACCATTTTGAGAAAAAGTTGAAAGTATCAATTTTTTTTTAAATTAAAATTTTAGAAAAAAGCATTTTGAGGAAAAGTTGGAAGTACCAATTTTTCTTAAAAATAAAATTATCAAGAAAAACATTTTTAAGGAAAAGTTGAAAGTATCAATTTTTCTTATATAAAAGCAATGAGTTTTTTTTTCTTATAAAACAAAAACTGAAAAGAAAAAGATTTATATCAAAAGTTAAATCATTATTCCTTTTATTTTATTTTATTTCCTTTTTCTTTCTTTTCTTGAAAAATTTTTAATATTAAATAATTCGATGAGGAAGCATTTGCAAGAGAAACAATAGTTTTCTTGCATACTCTTGAGGTGAGAGAATTTTCTTAATTTTCTACCAAAAGTATTAGAGTCGGTTAAGGATAATTTTTAATAATTAATTACTTGATAATTTTTACGGCTTATTGGATAACACGAAATTGAGCTGGTACCATCTCTAATGGGCGTTGTGAGGGTGCTATAACCTTTTTCACGCATAACCGTACTCCCAGACCTAGTCTTGGTTTCGCAGACATTGAATTTACCTTTTAGAGATACCTAAGTCGAAATTAGAATCCTTCTTTAAAAGGGATAGATTTAGTTAGGTGGTCAATTGTACCTAAACAAATAAAAAAAGATTGGTGGCGACTCCTCAAGTCAATGTCTAATAATAGATCTCTAGATTTAGATGTTATGACATTAGGTATAGATTTTTGACCTAGTCTGCTAATGTTTGAATAGATTTAGTGTCATTTTATGTTAGATTGGATAGGTTCATGCATTATCATCGACCTTTGGAAGAAAACTTTCGAGCTAATTTGTTTACTAAGCTAATTTGTTTACTTCTACAATTAGTGGTGCATTTAAGCATGCTCAACATAATTGAGTATTGCATAAGATGTTTTATTCAAAAAATGAGCATTTTTTGCAAGCATTTAAGCGGTTATAACCATGTACAAGTTTCCTATGGGTTAGTCAGCATTAGAAATGAGGTATTAAAGGGTTTTGTGCACTTTTCATCCGTTTTTACAACCCTTATAGTATGGTTAGCCACCTCGAAAGAGTGTTCCATGTAAAGAGCTGCATTGAGGATTTTGGAAAGATACTTTTTTCCTTTTGTAACATTAATAGTGCATACATCTGCACAAAATTAAATTTAAAAAAAAAACCTTAAAATCAATATTTAACAATGAGTAAATTAAGATATACTTGTTTGGTCAATGAACTAAAAAAGGTTTCATCTTTTGAGCAATTATGAGGGGACCAAGATGACCATTCAAAATGTAAACCATCTGAACATGGAAGACCTCCTGATTTTTTTGCATTTTTTTCCTAGTCTTGAATATTTCAAAGCAAATATTTTTTTGTAAAAACAACATGCTGATAAAAACATGGCAAATTTTTGATACATATTGATATATATCCTTGCAAACTAAAATAAGCTTGGTGAATAAAAAATGAGCGAAGAAGTAAATATTAAGTACCTAATACAATCACATGCTCTTTAATGGAAGGCTCAAATGGATAACCAACATCTTACTTGGGGTAGATAATGAGGGGACCAATGAACTATCACTCTTAGCCATGATATGTGGTGTGAGGATGCCAGAAAAGTATGCCTTGTTGGTAAAGCAATGTAAACCTGTATTTAAAACTCTATCTTACCTTTATTGGACACTTTGTTATGTAGGTAGGGCCATCAAAACACCCAAGCTTTTCCACACATACCTTCATCAATCATGAAAATTTTCAAATCCAAAAAATAAATAAATAAAAATGTAGAGAAACAACAAATTAATTTCAAATAGAAAGAATGAAGTGAGGTTGATTCCAGTATCGTTGAACACCGATCAATGCAATGCCATGTTTTATTTTTTTTTTCTTTTCTTTTTCTACACCATACCTTCCTTTTCTTATTAGACATTAAACTATCTTCTTTTCTTCCCTTTTTCTTTTCCTATCCATTTCTTTTTGGCTTTTTTTCGATCATCTATCTCAAAAAAGCTATTGACATTTTTTTTAATGAAATTGTTTGCCACTCAAAGAAGAATTCTCACTACCCATTCCAATTCAATCTCTTCTTGAGCTTAAGAAAAGACAATCATTCCTTCATTATCTCTATCTCTCAATTGCATAATCAACCTGTTTTTATTTAATTTTATCCCTTTTCTAGACCCTTCCCCACCCTTTTTTTCAACCAAATCTTTATTCCTTTTCTAGACTTTTCCTCTTTCTCTTTTTTTTTTTTTTAATTTTTCAACCAAATATCCTTCGCAAATAATAAATCCCTTTTCAATTATTATTGGATAGGTGTCACGCTAGCTTTTGGCTGAAGATAAAATTATATGTTAGTTAAGATATTAGATATATAGTTTAATTAAAAATCTTCACTACTGATAATAATCTTTCCGAACATAATTATAGCCGATCTATAAATAAGTTAATTAACCTTTTCAATTTAATTTCTAGCAAAAATATGTTAATGGAATTAAGTAATGTGACTAAAACGTGAGAAGATGAAGATCGTGAAAGCTAGTGAATTATAGTAAAATTAAGAGAAAGCGACTACAAAAGACAATCTATTGATGATTGCCAGAAAGTAAAAGTTGAAGAAATAGCTTGGAATGGTTCATTTTTGTCATTGGAGGAAAATTGGATGAACAATTAATCATATGCAAGTTTTATGATAAATTTTGCTTATCAGTAGTTTTAGATTTTTTAGTATATGAAATGGGATTATAGGGTTTATGATAGTAATTATTGATTTAGACCCATTTTAGCATTGTTGTTACAGTTAAAAAGAGTTTGGTTTGAAAAAAGTGCATTTGAAAAATGCTATAAAAAATTGGCTTTAGTCTTTTTTTTTTTGTGATAAAGTTTGAAATTTTAGGTGTTTATTTTGCCTATGATGTTTTGATTATAGATGTCCAAAGAAATGGGAGATTAAGATGTATGCTTTGCTTTTTTTTTTTTTTAAATATACGAAGCCGCAACATGAGAATAAGAAAAAAGGTTGCAAGTGTTAGAATTTGGACCCTATATTTATTATATGTCAACTTTTAAGGCGATTATATGAATCAACTAGTTAAAGTTAACAATCATTTATGCTTACCTTTTGCCATAAAAGTAAATGAAGGTTATTCAAAAATTAAATAAAACAAAAGGGAATGAAAGAGTGCATAGCAGTTTTGGTTTTGGAGGATTTTTTTTTTTCAAGTGATTAAAGGAGGTTTTTTTTTATTCATTGTGTATTTTTGGAGTACTATGGTTCTCACAATTGTATGTCCATCAAAGCTTGAATTCTCAAGATGGTGGAGCATACATGTTGTTGGTATTACTTACTCTCTAGGATATTAGTCTGAAGTACTCTGAACTTTGGAGGTTAGTGGCATAAGTACATTTAAGGCTTCGGGGACAAGTTAAAAGAGGAGAATTTCAGTATGGTGTAACACATAAGACGAAAGAATGTCCCCGGATAGGATCCGGAAAGAGGTTTGTGTCTTCGTTCTTTTTTTTTACCATGTGCACATATTAGTGGTGAATTCAGGAGTTTTTTCTGGGAATATCTACTTATAACATATAAAAAATTATGGATTTATGAATTTGATCTTCAACCCTAACCCCAAATTCTAGGGTCTGGTCTTAGTAATTGTATGCTCAATTTGCTCCTCAGCTTTTGAAAGTAAATTGGCAGCTACTTCTGTTCAGAAGAAAAGGGAAACTATTGTCCTTGTGTATTTATGTTTTGACTCCTCTTGTTTGCTTGTTTCTTATTTTCTTTCCCATATTATGTATATTGGAGATTGGTATATGCAGGGTCTTCTCTCTCTCCCTCCAGCTTTCTCGGCTGGAGATCAGGTGGATCAACATTTGCCTAAAGAAGGTAGTCCTAACTGCATAGTTACTGCTGGTTTTATGTGACCTCATAACCTTCCCTATTACTAGCCACCTTCAAGACTTTATAAGTTAGTGACATATTAACGGCAACAACTCTACCTTGAATTTTGACATGATCCAAAACTGCCTCCCCGATATCATATCGCAACAAATAAAAGGCATCCCTCTCCCCGTTTATAATACTAATGATAAATCATATTGGGCTCTCTCTCAACAGGCAACTTTTCCACCAACTCTTTGTACCCGTCACTTATTATCAAAAACCTTTCAGTTGATTGCCCTCCCCTTCCCTGGAAATATATTTGGAATGCCAAAGTTTTACGTCGTGTGAAATTCTTCTCGTGGCTATGTGCTCATAACAGACTCCCCACATCTTATTTCCTGTTTTCTTACCATTCAGTCAACTTCCCAATATGTCATCTTTGTAATAACAATAAGGAAACTATAAACCACTTATATTGCAATTATTTTCTCCCAGTATGGGACCTTTTTAATTGGTCTTAGAATGTAAATTTTCAACACTTAACTCCTGTCCTGAAAACTTTGCAAAGTAATGAAGATATGTTTATACATGATAATACAGCCATACCGTATAATAGTTTTATCCCCCACCACTTTATGGCAAGTTCGGAAAGCCAGAAATGATGTTATTTTCAACAATCAAATGGTTCCTAATAACGTCATTATGAAGAATGCCATAAAACTCCTTAACCCTTTAACAACTCAACATCATCAGTCAGATCATCAAATACAAACCACCCTTGTCAATTTCCTTTATCCTATTCTTATTACTTGGCCCCTTTCCCCTTTTTATAAGCTCAATACAGGTTTGGGCAATCCGGGTCAGGGGGGCTGTGGTGGTGTTATTAGGACGCTAATAACAACTTTGTGGTTTTTTTCTCTGGTTATCTTTGCGTTACTAATAATAGCATTGCTGAATTACAAGCCATTCGCACCGGAATCCACATTGCTGCTCACCTTGGGTTACTTAGTTGTTGAAACAGATTCTCTAAGCTCTATTCAACGCTTTAGAGGGAGGTGGGATCTGCCACCACTCCAGGAGTTGATCCATGACTGCCAGCAGCTTGCGACAGAATTTACTAAAATCAGCTTGCATTTTGCTTACCGTGAATCTAATCAAACAGCAGACTTTCTAGCAGTGAGAGCGGCTACTAAAAAAATTACAGAGCTTTACACCCAAGCTCCTGAATTTAGATCTCTCACCTTTTTTATATTTTGACGAATGTAATTAGGGTATTTAAAGACTTATGAAGTCTGCTATCTTTTGTAACTATATCTTTAATCAATCAATAACATTCTGTCGTTTTAGTCAAAAAAAAAAAAGAAGTTACTTCTGGTGCTTTTGAAGTTGCAACCAGTGAACATCCATTAGATTCTGGTGCAGTTTTTTTTAATCAAAAAAGGTTTAGGGTGAGGAGAGACTTTTCATTCAAGGGTCTGGGCTGATCGCAAGGTTCAAAAAGGAATTACATTGAATTTATAAATCGCCTGCCAAGGAGAACTGCTGGTAGTGGGATTTGAACCTATACCTTATAAGTGACATATTCGAACTTTAACAACTCAACCAATCTCCATTGACAATTCTGGTGCCGTCGCTCAAGTTTCTCAGTATGCCACTTCTCCCCAAGACGTAGGTTTTGGCTATAAGTGGCAACAGTCAAGGAAGTCAAGCTGACAAATGAATGTTTTAATTTATATTGTGAAAATGACTTTGGAATACAAAAAAAGAAAGGGGACTATTTAATCTGGTTTTTATCAGTCCACAGGCTTGACTATATGTTCAATTGTGCGAGGGTAATTCATTTGTTTTCTGCTCAGAGCTCCTCATGAATAATTGGGCTACAATTTCACTTCCTCGCTTATTATCTTTTCTTTAAAAGATATTCTATGTTTGAGCTCATGATTAGAGTTTTATTTCATTTTTTGTGTTCACTTGATATAATGAGATGTTTAATTAAAGTATCTGCATCTTACCATTGGTTCAGGTTCGAGAAGACTTGACTGAATATGAGGGAAAGGTGTTAATGGAGTATGGTTGGATTCCAAACACTGGCCTGGGAACAATGCTCAATTACGGTGAAATAGTTGTTCACGAGTGACAGCTCAGTACGGAGATCAAAAATAGGAAAGCTATAGTAGATGAGTTCTAATGCTTCTAATCTCATATTGGTTAAGCATGAGGATACGATATGATATAAAAAAAAGAAAAACTTAAACTCATATCAGATGCTTTTTATGAAGTAAAATCATGAGATATTCGAATTAAAGCAGATAACACATTGTAAAAGTAGAACTATTGTTTCAACCAGTCCCGTGGAGAATGTCATTGAACACAAGACGGTGAGAATACACAGGTTAAACTGGAATTCTGATTAGAGATTCGACCCTAACCATGCACAAAGAAACATTTGGGAAAGCTTTTAGGCAATCAACCACTAATGAATGAATTCAAACTCCAGAGTTTATATGTTTTTCACTTAGAAATAGGAAATGTCTATTTGACAATTGCTTTCATGTATTCAGCTAGTTGGGAAATTGTGAATCCTTCAATTTTCTTATCTATACTCTCTTCGTTCCTCCAGTTTTGTATTGCCCTTAAAATGATTTTCTTCCTTTGCTTCACTTGGACGCAAGGGGGAGGGGAGTAATTAGGGTCTTTTTTTTTTTTTTTTTTTGGTTTGGGGGGGGGGGGGTTATCTTTAGTAACAAAAGAAAAGGGAGATCATGAAAATGATGATTTTTATCTTTTGCTACATTGGTAGATTTAAGGGTTTACCCATAATCTTGTTTTAAAAGTAAGTTGTATATACAATATTTTTAGGTATTTGTATTCAGATTCATTTAATATTCATAATATTTGAACTCGTTTAAATTTAGTACATTATATAAATTTATTTAAATAAGCATTATTCATTTAAATATTAGAATCCATTAAAATATCTATTTATTTTAATTTTTATCAAAATATAAAATAAAAAAATTAAATTTAAAGTTCAAATTTACTTTTAATTAATAACAAATAAAGGCTATTTGTTAAGGTCTGAAACTTTTCACATATATAAAATCTAATATATATATATATATATATTATATAACAACATACATGAATAAATTTGTCACACAGATATTTATGTGGATAACTCTCTTAAATGACACATTGAATAATTTTTTTAAAAAATAAGATAGTTTCTTTTAATTATAAATTAGATTATTTTAAATTTATTCAAATATCAAAATTATTTAAATTATAATTGAAAATCAAATCAATTTAGAGATATATTTTCTAAAATTAAAAGTATGAAATACGAATTTTATTTTTTTAATAAATAATTTTAGTTGTTTACCAAATAACCTTATTTAAAAAATTATTTAATTATTAAAATCTTTTAAATATGTTTAAAAATTACAAAAATTAAGTTTATCCAAATCTTTCAACAATTGTTTTATCTTGATTTAAAAAATTATCTTTTAAAAAAATTTACGTAAGATATTAAAAATAATTTAATGTAAGATTTTGAAAATACAAAAAATTTTCATCTTAAATTTTTAAATAATAAGATTATCAAAATGATTATATCCAGTTGAACTTTAATTATGAAATTTATATTTCAAATAAATGTAAAAAATTTAATATTATCTTTATCACTTATTATATCTATTTTAACTTTTAAAAAATTAATTTAAAAATTATTTATTTAATTTTAACTGCCACTAAAGAATTTTTTTACAAATTTAAAACTACAAGTGTGTTATACATCAATTTTTTTATTTTTCAGTAACTTTTTTTCAAAATATATTTTATTACTATTGCAATTTGTTTTTTTTTATTTATAACTTTTTTTCAATATATATTTTATTATTATTACAGTTTCATTCTTATGAAAAATAATTTTTTTTTCAATTTGTTTTTATTTTTTCACATATTTTCAAAAATTTTTCATATTTTGCATAATAATTTAGTCAAGATTACTAAAGTAAAAATATGTTAATTTTTTTATTATTTAATTTATCATTCAATAATATATTGTTTTATTTTTTTAAGAAAGGCATAATTTATTTTTATTTGATATAATTTTAGAGGTATACAAATATTATTGTAAACAAAAATTTTCAAAAGAAAGATATAATTTTTTTCTTACTGTTTACATAAAGTTTATTTTTTAATGACAGTCAATAAATACAAATTTTGTATACGCTATAAATTTTAAAGATTTAAATATAATTTTAAAAAAAATTAATTAAAAAATATATATTCATATTAAACAAATAAAATTATTTCATGCATTGCACGAATTATAATCTAATTTTATATATTTTACTTATATAAATAGATAATAAATTTGGATACAAATTCATATATTTTTTATTTATTAAGATTTAAACAAATTTGAATATTGAATATTTAGATAATATTATCTACATTTTATTTGAATATGTTAAAGATAATAAATTCTTTATCCAAATTTATTAATTATTTTTTTATAATTATCTAAATTTAATATAAACAAATTAAATACTAATAAATATCTATTTATTTATTACCCATCGCCAACAATCCCTTATTATCCATTTCCAGCCATCCCCTATTATACGTTCAATTCCGAACGGCAATTAGAGTTTTGCAACTGCCGTAGATTCAAACAGTTCTGCCCGTGAAACGATTGAATCGATGGGTCTAGGATGGGGTCTGCGACTTGATTGGGTAGTTTTCGGTTCCAATTCAAGGAATCTAACCCTTTTGGGTAGGGTTCCGGGCTCTAGGTCTCTATGTACCTTATCCTATCTATAGAACTATCCTCTCGGGCTCTAAGTATTTATCCACCAGATATTTTATTTTGGTATTTAAAGATATTAAAATGAATTGTTGTTGTTGAAATTAAAATTTTAAAATATTTTTTAATCATAATTTTTTAAACGACCAGTATATGATCACGTGCTTGTGTTTTATAAATATGTGTTATTAATATATTTTTAAATTATAATTATAAATTAATAATAAGTAACACTTTAATTAATAAATGATAAATTAATAGAGTTTTTCATCGTAAAAATTAAATTTGTGTAAAATTAAAAATTTCATATTAAAAGAAAATTTTAATATAAAGTCAAAATTTTCATAAAAAAAAATTAAATTATAAAAAGGTATAACTAATCTTGAATATATCAATGCAAAGACATTCTATTAATTGAAGGACATGCAAAATTATAAACCAATTCAAAAAATTGATTTAGCAAACTCAAATATTGCTCTTAATCTCAAAATATATTTTGACTATAAAAGATAAAAATTAAAACATATATATATGTAATATTCATTGAAATAAATAAAAAATACTTCTTTTAAAAATTATAACTTTTTATCGTATAAATTACTCGAATAATTTTTAGTGGCTACATAAAAAAATGAACATAAATTATAAGCCATCCAAACTGATTTAAAAAAAAAAAAAAAACCTGCCCAATATTTTTATTGAGATGATATTGAAACTAAAGTTTACCGATTTATATAATATAGCTCGGGATATACCTCATTAATTTATAAGTCGGTCCAAAACCGATTTAAAAAGAAAAATTACTTATAAAACATTTTTATTGAAATGATATTGAAACTAAAGTTTACCACTATATATAATGGCATGAAATTTAGTTACTAGTGAACTCTAATTAGTTTTACTCTTATTTGATAAATGATCTTCTTAAGAGTTATATTATTATTAAAATTTGAAATTATAATGAATAAAAATTAATTTTAAAAAATTTAGAAATTTAATAAACAAAAATATTTATTTTTGTCAGTTCAAAAATTTCTCTACAATTGTACTTTTATATATATTATAAATAATTTGTAACCTAATCATAATATCAAATAAGGTACGAGGTTTCTTAGGTTTGGACTACATGGAGTAAAGTACTAAAAATTTTCACAGTAAATTGTCAATGATTCAGGTCCAATAGATTTTTGGGCCGAACCAAGGGCATGATCCATATTTATATTTGAAATTCTTCATAAAAGGGTTTTGCATTATGTTTAAATAATAGAGAATATTTAAATATACATAATTTTCTAATAGAGCACGGCTCGAATCTCTCATTCTCCAAATAAAAAATAGATGAATTTTTATAGAAATATGGAGTTATGAAGTGACTTCTAATTGAGGCATTAGCTTTTAAGTCTCTAAAATAAATTAAAACGAGAATTAGTTAATATAAATCATCATAACATCTGAAAATCCATTTCTAATAAAAATAAGAGTGATATTCTAAGCGTACAAAAAAAAATTAGAGACGAAAATAAATCATTTGTGAATTCAACTAAAGATAGATCCAAAATAATATGAAATTTATAAATAAAAAAAATAAACGAAGTCACACATTTAACGAATTCGAAGTTTAATTCATATTTTTAAGAAAAGATATCCAATAAAATTAAAGTTTAAATTTCAATAATTATAATTTTTTTTCTATTTCAGATTAAAGATGAATTCAAAATTTTTAGACTATATTTTAGGAGGTAAATTTTTTTTTTTTATGTTGTGAGTCAGTTTCTTGAATGGAAGGAAGAAAATTTTAAGATGATGTGCAAATTCTTTGATGCTATCACTTTCCGATCGACCCAAGTGCTGTAAACTGCTACCACAAGTGTGGTCACAAAAATAATTTCAACGTGCATGTTGCATTGTCGAAAAAAATATGTTTGAAAAGCAAATAAAACAAAAGGAAAAAGGAAAACAAAAACAAACGAAGAAAAATAAATACAAAAAATAGTGTTCATGACGTTATGGATGACTTCTTAACTCGAGATGCCAGCTAATTTGGACAATGATTCTATACGAGTATATAATTTGACCTCTGAATTATATTATTTTTAATAATTTGATATTTATAAAAAAAAAATTTATAATTAAATATTTGAACTTTGTTTCAGTCAAGTCTTATGCATCATTAACTAACATCGTAAATAAAAAAATTGACATGATAAATATTAACCAATAAAATATGTCACCTATTATGATATTATTAGTTTTTTTAATCACATTAGCTTACTATTACACAAAATTAGTGTGTAGAATAAAATTTGAATATCTAATTGTGATTTTTTATAGGTACTAAATCGTAAAATTAATATAATTTAGGAGTTAAATAATACATTATATCTTTAACTAAAACATATAACAAAATGGTTTAATATTTTTATTCGAAGTTATATATGATCGAAAAAAATATTACGAATCTAAATTTTTTCGAATCCGTAACTTTTAAATGTCAACTTTAATTATGTGCCAATTGATCTACGAGATGTTGGTTGGTTTAATAGTTATATTGTATTAGTGATATAAGTTATATAAATGAATATATATCAAATTTGTATTTTTTTTTCTTGATACAGCAATGATGATAATTAAAAAAAAAAGGGACTAAGCTAGCTAAAACTTTATTCACACATCCAAAAAAGCACCAAAGATACTTTTTATTCCAAAAAAGCATTATCTCAAAATATAGCATGATGATTCTTTTTCCTTTTTCTTTAGTTTGCTTAATAATTAGTACAAAATTGAACTAGATTAATATTATTGCAAAAAAAAAAATGTGTTATAAAATGATTGATACAGGTAGACCTGCCAGCAAAATTTCATTGATTATTTCAAAGACTATAAAATCTTTAGTGGGTGATGGCTCATGTATCTTAATCTTACTCATCCAATTCGAAGTTGTTTAATGAAAATGAAAACCCCTTAATGATAAAATGTGTGTAGCCTCCAAAAAGTTATGTCTCCTTTTCATTCCCTAAAGTTTTCCCCTAACAAAATGCTATCACCTCTACGCAATTGAAGAACAATGTAGAAGCTTTTAGTGTATTGACGAAGATAATTTTTCCAATAAAAATGGAAGGAGCATTCCCTTGAAATAAAATTATATAAAAAATTTTATATATATATATATATATATGCTTAAACCATTATCATGTGAAAGAAGGTGATGGGCATGAATAATTTTTTGGAAAGATTGCTACCTAAACTCTAATTCCTTCCCCCTCAAAATGTGGCGGAAGGCAAAATCTAGAGGTAAAAAAATCATGTTTTTATATTCCACTTTTTGGTCCCAATAGAAAAACATATATCTTTTTTCTATTCTAGTCCATAGTAACATGTTTTTAAATTAAAGAATCATAATAATTTTAAATACGATAAGATGATATAATATAATATAAAAATATTAAAAAATATATAAAAATAATATTATTTTAAATTTTAGTAAAAATTATATATGAATTTTGATAAAAATAAAAAAATATATTTGAGTTTTACATGTTGATATGAATTATAATATGATAATTTTTATATTTTATACATATTAAATAAAAAATAAACATAAAATATATGAATTATTATATTTATATATTTATACATTTGCATATTAATGATTTTAGTTTCACATGGAACTTAATGTAGTAAAGATACTTTCATCTATAAATAGTTTAAGAACAAAAGATTTGAAATAAAAAGAGAAAAGTAAATCTCTTTTAAGTGTCGGGTTATTTGTTCAAACTTGAATGTCCGTCTAAGATTTTAAAAAAAATTAAAACCCCTTAAACGGATTTAGATAATTTTTAAGTCTATTTAAATTTCGAACTAGGTTTCAGACAAAATATTTAAAGTTTGAATCTTGTTTGGCTTGATCCAAATTCATATATATATATATATATATTAATTTTTATTCTTATATATACGTAAATTATATAAAAATTAATTCATATATAAAAAATAAAAATAAAAATATTTATTTATTTTTAATTTTTACATATATAATTTTTATTTTTAATTATATATATATGAATTAAATATAATCCTATTAAACTTGATTTAATCACACTTTTAAAATTTTTTATTATATAAATTAAGTTTAATGAGTAAATTTAAATTTTATATTTTAAATTTGAACTAAATTTAAAAAAAAATCGAAATATGAAATTTCGTATCAAATCAAATCTAAAAAAAATATAAATTATTAATATAAGATATGAATTTGACTCGATCTTAATTCAATCAAATTCATACAAAATTTCTATATATATATATATATATATATTCAAGTGCAATTCAATTTCAAAGGGAGAAAAAGGAAAAGTGTTGAATTTAAAATTTCATCTTTATGTACAAAAAATAATAATTTTTTAAATGTTTCATTTACGTCATATTCAACACTAGCTTAAGTCATGTCGGAAACCCTAACTTTATGAAACCTTCTTAATAGCAATGCCCAAAAAGTTGACGTGTCATGTTGTTATTGGCTAAGTTTAAAATTTTAAACACTTAATTGTTTTACGAATGGGATAGAATATCATTGTTGTGTAGATAGAATACGCACTCATTGGATCATTGATTCATTTGATTCATAATTGGAAATGGGAGACAGATACCTCCAAACGAAAACGCAATTTTTTAAATAAGAAAGTGGACGCAAAAGAGGGCCCCAAACTCCACTTAAAAAGGCCAATAGGAAACATGCGCGTGGGCCGACCGGCCTATGATTCGGTGACCGCCCCAGTGAAGAAGCCAATTTTTGGACAGAGCGTACCCTAAAAGTTCATGGTCCTAACCAGATTATACGTCTGCCGAGTGCCAACATATGTTTTTTTTTTTTTTTTCTCTCTCTCTCTCTCTCTCTCAAATAAACTATATGCCCTACCAATGGCTACATCTCAGGCTGCCGTACTTTTTCTTCCTGCCTATTCACTCTTCCACTACCCTTATCCCTTCCCCATTTGTCTAAGTTATGAGTCAGATTTGCTATGGAAGCAATCATTGTTAATGGATCATATATATATTTTTATAAAAAAACCGTAATTTAAGAATAGTTAAAAAAATCACATATATTAAGATTTAAATTTTAAATTTATTAAAATAATATTTTAATAATTATATAAATTAATTAAATAAATATTGGATTCGAATGTATATTACTTTTCACATGTGCAGTTTTTTTAGTATAGACATTTTATAAACTATCTATTTTTGAACACCTTTTGTACTCTTACTTCTCCTTTAGTTTTATATGTAACTCATCTTTCTTATTACCCTAAACATTTTATGATCCATGACGTATGATTCCCATCAGCATTAACCTTGTACATCAATCTCAAATTTTTATTTGCTTGGCTTTTTTTTTTTTTTATGAAGTCATAATTACAAGTAAAAATTATATTTAATGAAATATTTTTTATATATCACATATTATATTAATCAAACAATCTAATCAAAGAAATAAACCGAACAAAACAACATAAGATTGGAATAAATCCACATGTAATGTGGCTTAAACTTAAGATTTAAAATATTTTTCTTGTCACCAAAATTACATATACATATGTCTTTCTTGATGTTTAAATTTATTATCACCGATCCTTCGTTGAAAAAGCATTAAATATAAAAGAAATCAATAAGTAAATCAACCAAAGAATAAACCAAATAAAATCACATAAAATTAAAATAAATTTACACATGTTGGGACATGAACTTGAAGCCTTTCGAAAAATAAATTTAATTTTATTTGTTTTCATCACAAACTTAATGTTTGTACTAAGTTCGGATTGGAGAGAAAAACTAAAAGATAAGCTCCGATGTGCCAAATATTGATATTGAGCTTAGACTCGAGGGTGTCCCTATGAATATAAAAGAAAAGGACAATTAAAGGTAAAGATAGGAGGTGTTCTCTGCATTCGCATTTCGACGCACAAGTTAATAAAGATTAGGTCAACTAGAAAGTAAAAAAGCAAGAAGGAGAGAGAGAGAGAGAGAGAGAGAGAGAGGAATAGGATGAACCTAGCTTCTTAATGCCTGAATCTCTATATTTATAAGTAAGTGTAGGGGGACCCTAAAGGAACAATTAAGACAGAGCTGAGTTGAGGTAGCACTAAGAGTGTAAATGATACATTAGTACTCATAAGCTATTCGAGTTCAATTTCAATAAAACTAGAATTCAATTTCGTTATTATCGAGTTGAGCTCGAGCTTGAGTAACTTGAACTATCAATTGAGTCGAGTTCGAACATTCTTATACCTAATTTGAGTAGCTTACAAATCTAATCGAGCTTTTATATTTAAATATATTTTGTTATTTTAATTAATAAAATATCTTGAACTCAAACTCGAGCTCAAGTACAACTAATCAAGCTTTTGTTAAATAAAAGAATTGAGCTTATTTTTTTACATTAATTAAGTCTAATCGAGTGAGCTTGAGTAACTCGATTTTTATCTCAAGTCGAGTTCGAGCTAGAAAAATAAAATTTAATTGAGTTCGAATCGAGTTTTGAGCATCGAATTTTGAATTAAGCTCGAGCTCGAGCTCAAGCTTAATATTGTATTAGCTCAAGCTCAATCGATTACACCCTTAGGTGGCACTGATCATGTCAAATCAAGCCAGCACAAATGATAAAGATACCCCTAGTTATCTGTTAAAAGCTTTGAGCAGAAAAAAGATCACTATGCTATTTTGACTATCAAATATCTCTAACACTTTATCCCTACATCAAGTAGTCTGAGTATTAGATCGCTAAATTTATTACCGACATCCCCGATGTAGGACAGATTGGTTAAAGGACCAGATTGGCAGCTTGGTTCATCGAAGGCCGATGTTACAATGGGAGGTCGATTTTGGACAATAACTAACCTTGAGCCATGATCTGACCTGGTAGTTATCCGATCTCGTATGTATGTTCTGGATTAAGTGCATAATCAATCTAAAGATTATTGAGATTAGCTTTTTTGGTTGAGTTGGATTTTTTTGGTCGTATTGAGTTTTTTCAGTCAAGTTGAGCTTTTTTAGTCGAGATGGCCCAGTTAAGCCTTTGTGAAGGTAATTCACCAAGATGAGTTTTTTTATCGAGGTGACCGAGATGAGCTCTTTTGATTGAGTTGAGTTTGAGTTCTTTGGCTAAGCTATTATGTCAAGTTAAGCTTTTATGAAAGTATTTTGTAGATCTGAGCTCTTTAGCTGAGCTATTTTGTTAAATTGGGCCTTTATGAAGGTATTTGTAAATCTAAGCTCTTTTGGCCGAGCTATTTTGTTGACTTGAGTCTTTATGAAGGTATTTTATAGATCCAAGCTCTTTTGTTCTAGTTGAGTTTGAGTTTTTTGGCCAAGCTATTTTGTCGAATTGGGCCTTTATAAAGGTATTTTGTAGATTCAAGCTTTTTTGGCCAAACTGGATTCGAGCTCTTTTTTGAGTATTTTGTCTAATTGGGCTTTTATGAAGGCATTTTATAGATCTGAGCTCTTTTGGCTAAGTTGAGTCCAAGCTCTTTAGTTGAGCTATTTTGTCGAGTTGGGCTTTATGAAGGTATTTTATAGATCTGAGCTCTTTTAACCGAGTTGAGTCCAAGATCTTTGGCTAAGCTATTTTGTCGAGTTAGGCTTTTATAAAGGTATTTTATAGATCCGAACTTTTTTAGCCAAACTAAGTCTGAGCTCTTTAATCAAGCTGTTTTGTCACTTTCTCTTTGTTTTCCACCTCGGTATTGGCTAAACTGCTTATTTGGTTTCTAATCCTACATTTTATCATTGTAACATAACATTATCGTGCTGTGGATTGGTCTCCTCGAACTTTTTCGACCTTTGTAGATGTTGAAATTTTCATTTTCATTTAGGGAGCTGAGCCTATGAGCCGTATAACAGATTGGCTAGGTCAACCTAATATCATATTACAAGCAAATGGGATATTTATTACCATGAACTCCACAATCGAGGTAATCGTCTTAAGCTTTGTTTCTAAAGAGATCGAGAGCTTAATGATTTCTTTTATTGTTACCTATTCATTTTCGAATCCCACTAATGTTATGGTGATTGACTTCAACTGATCTTCATTAATTTTTATTTTCTTGAAATAGCCATAATACATAATGTCGGTTACACTTCCATTGTCAAATAGGATTTTTTTGACCACATAATTTTAGACCAAGACTATGATCACTATGGCATCATCATATAGGTGTTGGATCCCTTTCAAATCTTTTAAGTTGAACGAGATCAACTTATCTCTCTAGTTTTTTTTTTAGTTGAGCTGTCATTGCCATTACCAAGCTCAGGTTAAACTTTTTTTTTTTAATAAAGTGAAGCTGCCTCCTATGATCACATTAATTACCCCAGCAATTAGCCTACTATTGTTAGCTCAACTCTTTTTCTAATTCAATTTTTCCCCTTGTGCATCCTTTTTTCCTTGATCTGATCTTCCCTCTTTGCCTTAGGTGAACGTTCTGTGATCATTTCTATAGTTTCTTCTAAACTAGTCTTATTTCTTTGCCTTACAAATTTTTTTAGTTGATCTTGCCTTATTAGAGTTTCAATTTTATTTTTTAGATCGACACAGTCTTCTATATTATGCTGATGTCCTAGTGGAAGGTGTATCTTTTTGTTGGATCCTACCTTGTGTTCTGTCTCAATGGATTAGACCATCTGAAGTCAAGATTTTTTTTTATTTGTATCAGAATTCTCTCACAAGAGGTATTCAGTGTAGTGTAATTTTTTTCTTTGCTAGTGCTTTTAGCCCTTTATTTCCCTCTTGGGGAAGGATAGTAGAATTTCTTGCCTTTTTTATGATCGAGTAGGAAAAATGAGCTTCTTTCACATCGACTGCCGAGGAAAGGGGATGAGCCTCTTTCACTTTGGTTTGTTTTTATTGTAGCTTTAACATTGATATATTTCTCTACTATATGTTTGACCTTTACTTGGCGTGCCATTTGTTTGTACTAAGTTCAGACTGGGGGAAGAACTCAAAGATAATTTTTGACATGCTAAATGTTGGTGCCAAGCTTCGACTTGAAGGTGTCATTATGAATATAGAAGAAAAAGACAATTAAAGGCAAAGACAAAGGGTGTTCCCTATGTTTGTACTATGATGTGAAAGTCAATAAAGATTAAGTCGGTTAGAAAATACAAAAGTAAGAAAGAGAGAGAGAGAGAGAGAGAGATAAATGGAATGAACATGGCTTCTTAATGTTTGAGTCTCCATATTTATAGGTAAGCTGAAAGGGATCATAAATGAACAATTAAAACATGATCAAACTGAGATAACACTGATTATGTCATATCAGCACAAATAAAAAAGATACCTTTAATTATTTACTGAAGGCTTTAAAAAAAAAATCACTATATCCTTTTGACCATCAAATACCTTTATTACTTAAAATAGCACTCCTTCACATAATGTAAACTTTTGTTAACTTAAGTCATTCATTAATGTTGTAATTCTAAAAAATTATCCAATTAATGTATGTAAGACCACTGCATTCAAAAAGTATATTTCTTTAAACATCACTTTAACAGTGCTTTTTAAACACTCAGTAATATTTCTCTCTATGTATATATAGTTTCTTTTGTACAAATTTCGTATAAAGAAATAAAATTGATGCTGATCTAAAGCTTGATTACGACTAAAACTAACGACTTGAAATAATGTCATGATTAACGCTAACCAATCCTATCTTCGCTAATTCAAAAGTAATTGCATCGTGGATCTCTCATTTTTCTTTTGAATTCTATTTGTTTGATTCAACCTTTCTCAACTCTTCAAATCTAAGCAATATTTAAATGTACTTTTGACCTAATTCAACTTTAGTAAATCCTAACTACAAATAGTCCATAAATTTTATTAACATTGTCATATAAATGTTGGTTTTTTTTCTTTCTTTTTTTTTTTCAAATTTTAACATTAACATTGAATTTGGTTTTTAAAGTGATCATGTTGCCAAATGCAACATGGTTTAGCATTAGAAAATCTTCTATTAAAAAATTATTTTAAAAAAATTCTTTTAAAAACTATATATCATTATAATGAGTGTCGGCATAAGGATGCAAAGTTTAATCAAGCAAAAGCTAAAATCTCCAACAATATATTGAGAAATACTATTACCCCATTTAAAAGGAAAAATATTATTGGAGAAAAAAAGATACAATATAGAGAATGTGAAAAGAATTCTTTGATCTTTTGACAAATTTTTTTACTTTTTTTGAGCTAAATTTAATAAATTTTTTTATTTATACATAAGTTTAATTGGTTTTGAAGTATTCAAATGAATATATTAACATTTGTGTTTGATCAAAAAATGCTGACTCCTTTATTAATTCCTTTAATCATTTAAAAAATAATATTTAAAAAATTTATAATTTATAATTTATATTTTTTATTTATAAAATTTATTTTACGAAAAATCATCTAACAATTTTTTAAAATAAAAATAAAAAATTTTATTTATTTTAAATAAAAAATAAAAATAATTTTAAAAACATCTTTCAATTTAAGATAAAAAGAAAGAACACTTATTGATTAATAGGGTAGGAGGAGCCAATTAGGCAAAGGGCATGGCAATGATAAAGGGTATGTATGTCCAAATGACTCATTTGATTGTGATGTTAATCGGTGAGAAAGAAAATGGAAAATGAAAAACAAAAAAGATTGATGTGATCGCAACATCCAAAGTCTGTTGACTTTTATTTCCCATAGATTGATGTGACGCTGACACCCGTACTTTAGGTGATTTGCTGTCTGGTAGCTTTCCGTTTGTGTTATTGCACGCGTTTGTCGGCGATTGGACATATGATGGATCCCCACTATGAGACTTTGGTGCTTTGTTGTCAGAAAAGTCAACCAATAAAGATAAGTCAACTAATTAAACCGTTGTCACACTCAGCGCCTTTAATACGTGCCAGACTGTTGCCCAATAAAACCTTTTTTTTTTTCTAATGGACCTAATGGTTTCTGTGCATAATATCAACAAGAATTTCTTCCATGCAAGGTTAATTTTATTTTAATTATTTCAAATATTTTAATTAATTAAATTTTAAAATATATTTTTAAAATTAGATTATTTAAAATTTTTAAAAAATATTTTTTTTCATATTTTATCATTTATAATTATAAAATAAAATGTGTCAAAATTAAAAATTTTTTACAAAAACGTAACATATGACCAAGTTTAGTAAGATAGAAGGAGCAATTAAAAAAATTTTCTCCAATGAGAAAGTTGTTAGATTTAATGTAGTTCTTTTATGACAAAAATATTAACAAAGATTTTCAAGATTTTGCACGAACTCTCATTTGAAACTAATTAATTTGTATAAATTATTATTTAATTAAAGCTGCATTTAATGCAATTGAGGGCTCAGCCCCATGCGACAAGACACTTTTTTTATGCAATCGCATTGTGGTTTTCTTTGGGAAAGCAAAGTTTGGTATGACTGCACCAAAATTTTTTCAACGTGGGTCTAATTCTTACCAAACGTGGAGCATGGTGATTCACCACATTCGAATTGGATAAGTATATACTCATGTATTGATTTTTGGTTCAATCTTGTTCTTAGACCTTCGCCTCACAAATACCCTAAAAATGTGTTAACGTTTTCTATTGAATTTTTTTTTTTTTTGTACATTAAAACTATCAAATAAATGTAAAGTATACATAAAAATAATTTATTAATATAGTACACTTTTATATTAATGTCTTTAATTTTAAATACATTATTATTAATTTTTAATAAAATTATTATTTGATATAAAAATAATTATACTAAATTTCAATTAGTTATCACTCATAAATGTAAAACATATACTAAAAATTTTAGTATAATATTATTAATGATAAATTTCTTTTTACTATACTTCACTTCATTGTCATCTTTGTATTTACTTCTAAACATATATTTCGTCACTAATTTTACTCATATTGTTATAATATTTAATATCAATTCTGTAATAATTAATTTTACATTTTCATTTATATCAATTTCACCGTCCAATTCAAAAAACCAAAGTTGTTAAGTCAAATAGACAGAAAAAAAATAAAAAAGAAATGGGCCTTAGCTAACAGTAATGAAACATTGAAATGACGAGTGTTTGGTTCGACTTTGAGTTTCAACTTTCCGACATTAATTTTGGAATTTTGGAGAGAAAGCCACTTGTAACATTGTAATAAAAAAGTTGCGTAAATTATATGTGAAGGAGAATTGTAGAAATCCTTGTTGGGTGATTAAGTGATGGGGATTGAGAATGATAAGCATGATGTTGCAATATTGCATATATAGTCTAGATGTTTCTATATTGTCATCCAATCATTCCAAGGAAAATGATTGTACAATCCCTTTAGTTTGTGCGTTTCATTTTGGGATTCCTGTTTACAAGATGTATTGACTTGATCAACATATATATGATATAACTCTTACATTCAAGAAGAAATTGATGAATAAATTAAACAAATCTATATAAAGTTCCATGAAATATACATATGGTGTGTCTTCAATTTATTATCTAAAATTTTCATTGCCTCTTGATTGTAATCAAGATAAGATCTCATTCATGCATTCACTTGTTTTCTGCACAAATAATCCTTAAACTTTCAATTAGTATAAAAAAACTTATTTTATCAATCCAAATATCATTAATTCACCAATTAATCAATACGTGTTGTTTAAGTGTAACTTACGACGAATAAGTTAATGGAAGAAATAAAGGTTACAATGATAGCTTTATTTATTTATTTATTTGAGATTGTCATGATTTAGACCCTAATAATTGGAATCCAGCATTCTATCAACAATTTACGTACTTGGCAAGTTCAAATTGTGGGGATGAAAATGATAGTTGAGCAAAACTTTTGGAACGGGGATGCAATTTATCACCATATATATATATACACTTTTTGCTGTAGTATTTTTTTTTTCTGAGTTTAACATGTGTTGTTTGTTAAAACGTGAGCTTTACGAAGGTTGAATTAAGGGCATAAAAGCAATCAATAAAGAGAATCACATAGTATTTTTTTTTTCTAAGTTTAACATGCATTGTTTGTAAAACGTGAGCTTTACGAAGGTTGAATCAAGAGCATCAAAGCAATCAATAAAGAGAATCACATATTTCCTTTGCTTAATTTACACGAAGCAAATGGTGTCCATATATGATTTCTGGGACAGCTATTCAAAATATTTCACCTCAACGGCAGTTTTGGTGTGTTGCACAATTTTTTTTTTGTCATTGGAAAGATTGATACTTTGGAATCAAAACACTTTAAAATCTGCTTTTTTGTTGTCTTGGCTCAGAAAGTGTTACATTGTACAATTATTTAAATTGTGATGTGTGGAAACCAAAAATAATCCATAGAATTTTGGTTAACAAAATTAACCACAAAGGTTCAAGTAAAGGTAAAAGCTTTTTGATCCGCTTGACCAGTTGGATTTTCGTAGGGTTTTCTTAGAAAAAAAAATAACTATCATAGTGATACTAAGATGATCAGTTATTAAGGCTAATGAATTGAGAAATTAAGAAGAAAGAGTGTTGAAATATTGCCAAAATTAGAGGGAACAAAGCCATGAAAACTTTTGTGTAGCTAGTCAAAGAAAAACTGAACTCCAAAAAAGAGTGGGAATGGAATCAAATCTGTTGAAAGATTCAATTGATTCAAAAATGGTTGGGAAATTACGTTCGAGTTTTCACACTATATAATTATGTAACTTAATGATCAATTTCCTTTGAATGGTTGCATTCTCACGGCACATCGCTATCTTTGAATAGTTGCACTAATTTAATTATCAATTTCCTTAAATCAATCCCTTTCTTCTCACTCCAAAAAAAAAAAAAAAGGTCAAAAGTTTTACTTTGATTCCTGTTCAGATAATTATGTAACCGCGTTGTCTGGGTCATTCACAAGTCAAAAGTTTAGACTTAGATTTTTGTTGTTAATATTGGAAGGGATATCCTATATTTTGTTTGGTCTTTTTTTTTTTTTTTTTGACGATTTTAAAGATACGTTATTTCAATATTTCACATCGGTACGATGTATTTAAGGTTTTATTATTAAAATATTTTTATAAAAAACAAATTATAATTGGTAAAAAAAATTCCTAAAGAAAAATCTTTTAATGGGCTTTACATTATAAATAAAATATAATATCAATAATTCTTTGCATATAAGAAAACTAATAAAATTAATATATAATAGGAGAAAATTTAACAAAAAATTTTATCCGAAGCATCTTATAATTCAAGGGATATAATAGATTTTTCTCTTTAAAGTGTGAGTCATCTATTAAATGAAAATAATTTAGTCAATTTGATTCGAGTTGATGATTGAGTCGATCTCAATTTTTAAACTCCACATCATCTTGATTACTTTGACTTATCACATGATATCATGTGAAAATATTGATTTGTCACCTTTTAATTAAGTTATTAACTATCAAGTTAGCTTGGGTCAGCTACATAAGCCCTAGTCTCCTCATTTAGAACTCGAGTTACCTAAGCCTAGCATCTTTATCACGCAGAGATAAATATCCCCTCATATATTCTACTAAACCCACTTGAACTTTCCATGCATTTTGGTTTTCTCTCCTCTTTGTTCTCACACCAAGCATTGACCTGAGCATTAGAGTATAAATATTGGAGAAACCTTCAATTTTTGTTAGTAACCATCTCTTACCTTGTAATTTTAGATTTTTGCCCTTGTGAATCCGACAAGTTGTATTAAAAAAGAATTAAAATTTGAGGTTTTAAGTCGAAAACTTTGCATTTATATTTTGAGATGAGATGAAAGATGATATTTATAAAAAGAAAAAAAAAATAACTTCTATGGTGCATCTCAAGATCAAACGTATAAAAACTTAACATAAAATCAAACGAATATGATGGAAATTAATTAAATTTAAGATCTAATTTTGGGTCTAGGTCATTTCATTGTAATAGCTAATCAGCATGGAAAAAAGTGATAACTTTGATTAGGAATTTATTTAAGTTTAATTTAACAAAAAAAAAAGCTGCCGTCAAGCAAAAAAATCAAGTGTATGTCACCTAATGAAAAATTTTTCTTCTAAAAAATGAGATTAGGGTCATGATTATTCAAACATATTGCAGTGGTCTAGCACTACTAATTAAAGTGAAGAATGCACTTTAAATTTTGTCACCCACGTGTCCATCTGATATTTTGAACTTCTAGATAGGATTAAAAAAATAATAATTAATGTTGCTTCGAGAATTGATGTAATTGAGATTCTTTAATATTTTTGGATAACCGCATGGCGAGATGGTTAACTTAAAGTAAGGTTATTTTTGGTAAAATGGTGGTGGGAGTTTCTTTCATCACGTTAAGGATTTAATTATAAAACAATATTACAGTGCAGTAAAAGTTTCTCTCATAACACAATGTCAAGGGATTTTTTTTTTTTTTGAGAGACGCTGTCAAGGGATCTTAAGTGAAAATGAAAGTAAATTAGATACATGAAAAATATTATAATAAATTTAGAAAATAACAAAATCATATTTACTTAAAAACTAATAAAAAAATTATCAGTGTGATTTATTATTAAATTATTAAATTTTTAGTTAAAATGATAATGATTTAATATATGACAGACTCAAATATTAAGAAAAAAATCTAAAAAATCTCAAAGAAGAATGATATACAACTTTGTATCTAAATTCAGATTGAACAAATTTCCAGAAATAGAAAAAAATTACCTAATGAAAATGTTTTGCAAATTGCTTTTTTTTTTTTAAATAAAGAAAAACAAATATTTACTGAAAAATTTTTCATATTCAACAAATGAAATTTGGTTTTCTTTGCAGCAACTTCCAAATACGGCCACCAGGGCAAAGGATTCCTTTACTCAACATTTAGCGTCTGCAAACTCATTTAGGAGACTTATAATTTCTCAAGTCACCCTTTTATTTTCTTTTAAACTTAATTTTCTTCATTTTGTTTGCTTTTTTATTGATGTTTTTCTTCAAATAATAATTTAATTTGTATGAAGAGAAATTAATGTTTATCATTGGCCTTTTATTTGGCCTGTTTTTATAAATTTATATACTATTTAGTTAAAAAGCATTTCAAAAAAAAAAAAAAAAAAAGAAGCTATAGTTGATATATTTATATACGGTTATTTTTTACCAATATGTATACGGTTGGACCAATGTCATTGTTACTAGTAATCTACGGTTTTAGCTAACACGACAAAGCAATCTTTTGTAATATTGGTTGCCAAGTAAAGCCAAAGTGATAAATGCAAACATGAAAAAAAAATTTTTACCAACTAAACTAACATTTTTAGTAAATTTAAGAATGATATACTACTAAATAATAATAAAAAATTTCCAATTAATTTATGGATATGATGGTAACTCTATATAATTTTAAAATCAGTATTAGATTTGTCTATAAATCAGACCATCCATAAAGTTTGTGAGCTTGACTTGATTTAAGTTGACCCTGGTTGAAGATATTAAAATTCAAACTTCATAAAAAAACTATTTTATTAATTTTAATTTTAATTTATATTTAAAATATTAATATGAAATTAATTTTGAATATTTTAAATAGTAATTGAACCCGAACTGGCCTCGATGGAAAATCGGGCAACGCCTTGTGCTGGTTCTAACTGGGTTCGGTCAGACCTCTTGACAATAACTTCATGCATGAATATTATTTTTCTGAGCTAAAGGAATGCATTAATATTAATACTGTTTTACTAGTGCATTTTAATATATTTATGTTTCTTTCTAATACGTAATTAAGAGATTTTTTTTCTATCTTTTACAAATTACCTAAAGAAATAACTTTTTATCTTTCAGAAATTACTTAACAATCCCAAATAAAAAAAAATGGAAATAATGGGATTGGAGGTTACGAAATTCACTTTCCCTAATACTTACTAAGTATGAAGGTGTGTCGTTTACTAGTCAATTTTTTTGTTAATATTTAAAATTATTAAAATTTAAATATTAATCATTAAAATTAAATATTTAATATTTTATCAATAAATCACACAATAATTAATCATGTTAATAATTTAATTCCTTAAATATTTTAATGATTGAATTAGAAAATACGCACAGTTTCCACTCCATATTTTTACAAAAGTAGCTCCAATTTGCTTTGATGTTGTCTCATTTTCTCTGCTATGCATTACTAGTCAGTTGTTAACGCAAGTATTCCATTGATTTTAACAGGTGCTAACAGGCACCAGTTAGCATTTGTCATAATTAAATATTCACCCACTTTAGATTCAGACTTCTCTCCTTTGAGAGATGCAAACTTATAGTCAAATTTCTATTTTATTTTATTTTATTTTATTTTTTGAGGATAACTTGTAGTCAAAATTCTAAGAACAAGAAACTAAATTAATGATGGAAATAAACTGGCGTTTACTTATGATGGAAAAGTCATGAAAATTAAATGAAGTAAAAATCTTTGTAATTGCTTGACTCTAAATATATATATATATATATATATTGTCTCTTGTCAATATATTTTATATATGACCACCAGCACTCCATTGGAATCAATGGATGAATATCTGGTTTTTAGACTTTATTTATTTATTTATTATTATATTTTTTTATAAAACTGTGTCAATTTAAATAAAAACAAGTTGGAGGCATTTAAAAACATAATAGTAAATATTGATTACAACAATATGAAGTGTTGAACCTTTGAACATTATAATTAAAAAAAATGTAAACGATGAGAATAAGTGTGTTATGACAAAAATAGGAAATCAGTTTTGCAAATTATTAAAACTATTTTTTAACAAAGTAATATATATTTTTTTGTATTCCAAATTATAGAATGAACTTAGAGAAACTAAGAATACATCACTTATAATAGGACTTGATTCAGAGGGTTTCTTCACAAAATCCCTTTCTTATTCAAATTGAACTCAAAACACATTGAATTCTCCTCTTCAATTCAACATATGCAATTTTTTTTATTTTTTATTTTTTGGGAAAAGACTAAATAAAAGGAGAAACTAAAAATAAGTGATGCATTTTCACTCACTGATTCTCGATATCTTTTTTTTTTTTTTTTTTTTGCTTTTGTGAAAGTGAAAAGAAATGAAAATCAAATCATAAGAGGTCATACGTCCAAGAACCTTGATCAAAACCCATTCTCGGGCACTGAATTAGAGGAGATGGTAATGAACCAAGAGCTGGGTTTCTGTCACTATCATCATTAATTATCAAATCCCAACCGCCGAAATAATCATCCCAAAAGCTCAAGTTGTTGCTGATGTTGTTGCTGTTGTTGCAGCTGCTAGTGTTGTAATCAGAGGGCCATTCAAAATCAGGGAACTGCAATTCTTCCAGGAACTTGGAAGAGTCACAAGAAGATGATGAGGATGAAGTTGTTGATGGTGCACTAGGGACTAAAATCTCATGGGGTTCGATCAACGGAACTTCATCCGTGCAAAAACCATCAATATTGTTCATCATCTCCATCGGATCAAATAATCGGCTTGTCATGATCTTGTCTTCCTCCTTTGCTTCAGTTATTGTGGATTGTATGGATGTTTCAGGCTCCTTTGTTTTGTCCACTTGAGACTTGACAGCAGGTTTTGGAATTTGTTTCTTTTGCTCTTGCTGCTGCTGCTGCTGCTGTTGTTCAGTAGTGGATAGCGGCTTGTGGGTGAGAGGATCAATGCCCATTTTCCTCAGTTTTTTCTTGATGTGAGTATTCCAATGGTTCTTGATCTCATTATCAGTTCTTCCAGGAAGATGAGAAGCAATCTTAGACCATCTGCAAAAATGAAAGAAAACAAACTCAATGGAAAAGAAAATAATTAAAAAAAAAGTAATCAATATTTGCAATCCTTCTCTTTATCCTGACCTCCTTTGTAAACAAATAAAATAAAATAAAATAAAAATGAGCTAATTTGGGACCACTTCAAAGAACGATGATAATTTTTTCAGTCCTCTAAAACTACCTGGTTTTTAATTTTTGAAGAATTTTCTCTACCCTATATAAATTCTTTAGACTGACAAACTTTGACGACGGCATGATAAAGAAATGGGTAAATGGGGCTGAGTCTACAATTGTAAAATTCTGAAAGTGTTCTGGTCCCCGGAAAATACTCAATGGAACGAAGTCCATTATTTGTAATCAATGCTGCTTTGCATTAAAAAAATTCAAAGTCGGTGTTTTGGATAATAAATGTCTTGGAAATCACTTTGGAAGATGGAGTTGATTTCAAGGAAAAGCTCTACCAAGTAATAATGTCTTAGGTATGAAATGAGTTCAAAGCGGTACCCGAATCTAAAGGTGAAAACAGAGGAAATGGTGAGTAAAGAAAAATAAAAGAACAAGGATGAAAGATAAAGATGGGGAACCTGTTGCCAAGTTGTGCATGGAGATCAATGACCATTTGCTCTTCATGTTCAGATAAAAGTCCTCTTTTCAGGTCTGGTCTAAGATAGTTTGTCCATCTCAATCTGCAACTCTTCCCACATCTTAACAATCCTGCAATAACACACCCAACAAATTCATATTTCAGTGCAATGATTAAAATTATATATATAGCTTTTTCATTTGTTTTCTTTTTCAAATTGAATATTGCCTTAGTGGTCAGCTTTTCTGACTCTTGCCTTTCTTAATCATTATGCCAAGTTGCCAACCCCCCATTTTCATTTTTATATCCTCCATTAAACAAAAAAGGAAAAATGAATTCAAAACCAGCTTGAAAAATCTTTTTGCTTCATCAAAAACTTAGAAAAGAAAGTAAGAAAGATATGTTTAAATCTATTTGAGAAGCAAAAAGATTACCAAGACGGTAAAAACATATCCAAATCCATGAAAAAAACAAAGAAAAGATACCTTTCTTCCCCAACAACAACAACAAAAAGAAAAACACAAAGTTGTTATAATTCTCTGATCTCTGATAATGTGGGTGAGAGAAAAAAACTGAAAAGAATGGGAAAGAAACCTGCAAGCTTAGGAACAGCTCTCCAACAGCATTGGCCATTGGTGAGGATGAAGTTAATAAGCTTCTTGTCCTCTTCTGCAGTCCATGGCCCTTTCTTCAATCCAACTTTGTCACAGCAAGGTTGCCTTCCCATCTTTTCAGTTAAACTGAATTCCCAAGGGCTCCAACAAAGATTATACAACCAGGGAAGAAGAGAAAAATAATTGGAACAAAGACGGACAGACAGACAGACAGACAGACAGGAGAAGGAAAAGGAACTCTCTTCAAGGTGCTATGCACTGATAACAAGGGCACAAAAACAAGTTACCACCATATATATAAATGAATTAACCCCTCAAGCTCAGCTTCTTTTTTTTTTTTCTTTTTAATTGGACAAAAATTATATATTTATTTATTTTGATTAATACCATTACTTTTAGACACATGTATATACACATGTATATCATGGAGCGAACGCGTAACACACGTCCGATGTCGCTTTCAGAAAGCTCAACTTCATCAAACTTTTTCATTTACTCTTACTAACACACATTAGCGTAAGGAAAAGTAAAAGTAAAACGAAAACCAACAATCTCCCCTTGGAAGATAGTCTATTAGTAAGTTTTTATAAGATTTTTATTTATATTTAATTTTAGACTTGATTATTCATGCATGTGTTCATGTTGCATCTATATAAAATATAAAAATTATCTTATCGTAATTTATGTTGATATATTAAATAATTTATGTTGATATATTAAATGTGAAATATATTTTTTTTTGTTTTATTAAATTCATATAAAATTTTATTAAGATTTTAAATTGTGTTACTTTTTTTTTATATTATTTTCATATCGTGTAATTGTGTTATATTTAAAATTATCATACTTAATTAATTTTTATTTTTAACTTTTCATTGCTTGTAAACTAATATAAATATACAGGATTTGTTTACTTTTGTACCAAGTAAATTTGGTCCAGTTTATACGCCTACCAATGTATATATATTGTCCAGTTTCTACTCTACCAATATACATTATACTACAAATGGAAGACTAATGAATTATTAATTCTGTAGTCAACAGGTTCAACTCATTGCAATTCTTACAAACACACAAAATAATAATAATAATAATAATAATAATAATAATAAATAAAAAGATAAGGATCATCCCAGAAATTAGAATTTCAGATTTTAATTTGGAATTTTTAAATTTGACTTCTAAGATGAAAAAAAAAAAATGAAATTTATGGGTTAGAAAGGGTAACTTCCTATTGTGTAATACTTAAAAACATCTATTGCCCACAAAAAATTGCTATGATAGAAAGGGAACTAAAGATAATTTGTTTAATATTTGAAAGCAAAAATGAACAAACACAAGCAAAAATAAAGATAATTTGTTTAATATATGTATAGCAAAAAATAAAAAATAAAAAAGAGCATACAATAGTTTTTTAATTCCGTTTATAAAATTAAAAAATTCTATTGTTAAATATAATATAACTCATTTCTTTTAATTCTTAAATTGAAAAAAAAAAGCATAAAAGAGTCCCTGCTAATTCAAGGAATCCCCTTCTTGTTGCACACTATTACAACTGCTGGGACCTTCTTAACCAGTACTCTAATTAGTAATCTTGCTATGTGCTCTGATATCAATTGTAACGGTTAAATTAAGTTCAGTTTAAACATCATTGACCTATAACTTTTGGGATAATCCTACTACACTGGAACTTATTATATTTGCATGGTTTCTTAAGATTTGAGTACTGATTTCTTTAGCATTTAGTGGGAATGGTAAAAAATGCATATATAACAAACAAAAGGTATACTTTTGTATAAGTTTGTAAATTAGATGGATTATATGACCCTTAAGCTTTTAATATGTTAACTTGTTCCCTTGACCAAATTTGATCATCTAATTGTATTCTTTTACTATTTTTATTCTCAATTATATATATAGTAATGAAGGTTATTGAGCTCAAATTTTTAATTAAAAAGACAATAATCGCGCAATTTGATTTTGGCTTAAATGATGGATGCAATTGTATATTTAATCAAAATTTCAATCATTCTATTGCAATAATTAAAGGCACGATAAGGTTGAGAAGCAAAACAATAACAAAGGCATATTATGCCACAAGTCGGCTTATATATACAAATTTTTTTTATATGACATGTTTTTCTTGGAATTCTTTGCAATAGGAAAAATAAAATCGTTTATTAAAAATATTGCCTTTGTCAATACATTTATAAATTCGGATTGCTTAATGAGAGACCTTTCAAAATTTTTGTAATTATGCATATGATAAACCCTCTAGCCTTATATTGGTACTAAAATATTCCTTTTTAATTTATGATATTTATTTATATTTTTTAATGTTTGAGATGTTTAGAAATTAAACCCAAATAACTAAAATTAAAATTCGGCATGCATAGAATATATATATATATATATATATATATATATATAACAAAAAGTTTTGCAATATTAAAAATTTGATATTTAACTTAATTGATTTATATAATTATTATTAAACAATAATATTTAACAAATTTAAAATTCAAATTTTAACACTTATAATTTATTTTTTATCTCAAATTGTGACATCTTATATATATATATATATATGTACAAAATAAAAAATTTCTCAGCATTATTATTTTGTCAATTCTTTATTGGTTTTCCCTGAACTATAAATTATTAATCAAAGTTCAACAACCGGAAATTCCTCCCAATCATATACGGGTCAACGATTCGATACTTTTTTATTTGTTATGGCAGAGCCCAAAAGGAAAAGTTGGGCCATGAAATTACAGTCCTCTAGAATATTCTAGGTTTAAACAGGTTGACCTTAACGAAAAACTAAATAGCATAGAATTTTGATAATACGACTGAAGCTAAACTCATTTTTGCCCGAAAAGCTTATTTGGAAAAAGCACAAAAGCCGTTTTATTGGACTCAAGATTTCTTTAATTACAAAACAACTTTGAACCAAATATTCTCTTAAATATTTTCCAATTGTTATATTTTAATTAAATTTATATCAAAATTAAAACACAATGATAAATTTGCTTTGAAATTAAAAGTATAATAGTAAAATTACACCAGTTGAAAGTTGTGATAAATTTAAATCATTTACGTAATTGGAATAATAAACTTATATATTATTAGCCTTTATATTAAAATTTTGAAGTAAGAAAAAATATTTTTGATTGTAGAATTTAATGCTATTATATATATGATAGATTGATCTCTATTTTGAGAATAATCTACCAAACCAATAAACATTTATATCTACCCATATTATACATATATCACATTGCCTTAAATTTTTGTTTTAAAAGTAAAATACAAAATAATTTTATTCCAAGTATTAAAATTTTCTATATTATAGTTCAAAACGTTCAGATGCATGCAATGCGATTCACGTGAAAATTATTGTATCTTGTTCTTCCTTTTCCTTTTCATGATAAAAGGAAAAGGAAATGTAGGTAAGAAAATTTTTGCATTCAAATTAAGTATAGAGTGTTGGAAGTTAGGTTTTTCTTTTTACTGTTTAATTATAAAAAAGGAACAAATTTTAGTCCTGAGAGAAGGATTCGAATTTATGGGATGAGAAACCATTTTTTGTTATAAATATCTTAATATCATATATATCTATATATTTATGCAAGGACGGATTCAAGATTTATATTTAGTGGGGACAAATTATTAGGTAATATTTATTTACAAACTATTATAAGTTAAAATGATTTTCATTAAAATATAATGCCAAATATTTTTAGAAATATAAAATAATAAAAATATTTTTAAAAAATTATAAAATATTAAAAAAATTATTTTATATATAAATTAGATCTAAAAAATCATATTTGTTTGTCTTAATTGTGTCATGTTAGGAAAAAATTATTAACACTTATATATGTAAATATAAATATAACAATTGAATAAACAAATTCAAGATTTAAACATATACATCAATATATTTATTAAATGAATTATATAATACCACACGATTAACAAGTTTTTTGAACAAGTTGGATTAAACACCACATGACATAATATATTTTGTAACCCATTAAAAAGTCTTTCTAATAAGATCAATAAGTATGGTAAAGAGATAAATTTTATATTTATATTTTGAATCATTAACTTATTCAATTACTTTTTTTATTTTGTTAATATGTTCATATACATTTCAATATTATAAGAGATCCATATATATATATATATATATTTACATTTAGTGGGGGTAAAATTCAAAAAAATAAAAATTGAATTTATTTCTAATAATCCTACTTGTTATTTTGAAATTTTAGTGGGGGAAAAATACAAAAACCATTTATATTTGGGGTCTTTTATCAATAGAAATAATCAAGTTTCAAGATTTTAGTGGGGGTAGCTGCCCCCACTCTAGATCCCTCTCTCTCTCTCTCTCTCTCTCTCTCTCTATATATATATATATATATATAATGATGACGAAAGTGCACTTACGACTGAATTTTAATTTGAATAATATTAATTTAAAAAATGACATCAAGTAAATTTATAGTTTAAATATTAGTGCTTATGATTTTTTTTTTCATATGGCAACCTTCTTTATATACAAAAAAAAACTTAGTTAAAGATAATAATCATATGTCATATCTTTTTTTCATATGTCATATTTAATATATAGGATGATAAACAGGATAAGATAGTAATAATTTTATATCATATTTGATTTGTGTCTAAAAAAATTAAGATTGTAAGTAGAATTAATTATCCTTTTAGTATAAGATAATTTAATTCTCTCAAAGTAGAAAAGATTATTTTTAAGTAATTAGATTGAACTTACATATCTTATCATATCCTTATAAATTACATCAATAACTTAAATTACATAAATTTTGAGGAAGAATAATTTTAAACAATAAACAAAATTATTCTATCTTAATTTTTACATACATCAAATACAAGATAGGATAATATTATTTAATCTAATTTTATTCATAATGTTGGGCTAAAAGCCTCCAATTCAATCATACCAGCAAAAGCGAAATCAAACAATAAATCAAACACATAAGAGATAACAATTTAACGTGGTTCGATCCAACTGACCTGCATCCACGGATGAGAAATAAGATCCACTAGTTGTAGAAAATTACAAACTTACATCAAATCATCAATCTCACTCAACAATCAACAATTATAAGACACTCTCAATCTCTTCTAATCCTATAGAGTATTCTCAACCCAAACAAACACAAACCCAAACCATTGTGCACCTTTTCAACATAACCAAACACATATCTATATGCTCCCATACATCATACTTATATGGACCCTCTCAGTCTCCTCTAGTCTACTCACAAATAAACATACACACCCATAAGACGTAGAGCCTTAATACTCCTATAAGGTATCTATCCCATAAAACCTTACAACTCTTTTAAATCTTTTTCTCATACGTAACCTTATAGAGACTTCACTTATTTATAATCATACAAACTTGCTCATTAAAAATTCTTCTCCTCTAAGTTAAACTTGCTTATTAAGAATCTCTTTCCTTTTAGAATTCTTCTCTTACAAGTCAAACTTACCTATTAAAAATCTTCTTTCTCTTAGAATTCTTTTTTTGCAAGTTTTCTTGTCCATCAAATAATATTTGACAAATCTCAAACAAATCTCTAATAAATCTCAAATAAATCTCTTATGGGATTTGAGTCAATATTCCCAACATATAATACATTTTATTTTATCATAATTTTATATACCAAATATATCCTTGAATATGAAAAGTCTTTGAAAATAAAATGATTTTATTCAAACTAAAAAAAAAGGAAAAAAGAAAAACGAATGGCTATAATATGCAAAAGGTGGGCATGATCTTCAATACCCTGCCCAAGTTATACGAAAACATTTTGCCATGCAAGAAAATGTGAGATAGAAGAATCAGTTGCAAACCTGTACTCACGATTTATTCAAGCAGAAATATAAGAAATTTGAAACACGGTTTCCCTTTTTGTTTGTTGACTTTGAAGTAGAAAAAATCTCACCAGCAGATATTCCATGAATAAAAAACAAATTTATGCAAAAAAATCAAGGTTTTGATCCTATTAATTGTGACAAATTCATGTGGGCGCATTATTTGTTCGAACCCCAAGCACTAAATCAATCAAATCAATCATGCATGTGGTCCGTATAAATTTATATTCCTTCGTCATCCGATTTTATTGACTTGACTGTTCGGTTTAATTTTAGTTTTAGAATTTTTCTTTTTGTATGACAAAGCTTTATTGAATTTTGAATTACACAATAAAATGTAAACCTATTTTATCTCATAAATATGATGTCTCCAATTTAAAAAATTCTAGCCCTTCCTAATAAAGTTGGAGTGACAACTTTTAGGGTTAGTTTGACATTGAGGTTAATTGTGATCTTTGCCATTGTTAAATACTTATGTAGAATTTAATTTTTAAACATTTTTTTTATTAAAGATATTATTTTTAATTTAATTTAATTTATAATTAAATATATTTGAATTAATTCAAAATAAGATTATCTAATTACAATGAAATATGCGGCCGTTAAATCTAATTAACCATTAAATTCTTCAATTTTTATAAAAAAGGTTTAGGGTGAGAATAGCAAAGAAAAATGTTTGGTTTATCTTTAAATTTGAGAATTTTTAGGAACTTATATTGAAACCTAATCCAATAGAAATAATGAGGGGTCGAAAGTAGAAGTGACAAAATGTTGAGATGAAAAAGATATCGGCAACCAACAATCAATGATGATGTTTACTTTTACATTGAATTAAACTAAAGATGATATTCATTGATAAAACACTCAAATGTTAAATTCTAAATTGAATATTTAATATTTTGTATTTAAAAGCTACGTTTGATCCAATTTCAATGGTAGATAATAAAAAAAATGGTTTTTTAGTTTAAAAGTTTGGTTTGCATACTCAAACCAAAATAATTTTATTATCTTATATCTTTAAATTTTAATTATTTCATGCTTATATTTTAGACATTTCAGTTCATTATTATATTTTTCACATCAATACTAAACATTTAAAATTCTTAAACTGTATTTTTCTCGCCACACTTTTAAACATATTCTTTTTCCAACTAAATTTTTTTTCAACTGCAATGTTAATGCTAAACAAAACCTTAATAGCTGAGGAGCACACTAAAAATCATTGTATACTTGAGAGATTACAATTTAAGATTTTAATTTAGAGGTTTAGAGTTAAAATTATAAAATAAGAACAAAATAATTTATGACATACCAGAAGATAGAAAATTTGAAGAATCAAAATTAAGAATAGAAGAAAAAAAGACAAAAACAAAATCCAACCATCTAGAGGATAAGAAGAGAAAATAAAACGCGGTATCTGACGTAGACAAGGAAGTAAAATTGATTTGTTAGTCGTGCAAGAATCGTCTAATGTTCAACTTTTTTTTTTTTAGTTTCTAAAAATCTCCATGCAAATTCCCTGAGGGTGGATTAGTCGGGTTTCCATGTTCGTGTAAAACGACAACTTTCATTGCTTTCAGGTGTTCATGGCAGTATGTTTTGTATTCTTCTTGGCTATATTCTGTTTCATCGTCACTCTTGTCCTTTGGCTTTTGCGTGTCTCTAAATCATTTGGCACGAAGTAAAAAAAAAAAAAAGAACACAGAATTTTGAACATCTAAAGTCCACTCCTGGGGTCTTCGCATTTCTACTTCTAGATGAAGACTAAGCTAAGGCAAATCTGCTTTTAGATTCGAGGGTCGTCGCTGACTCTGACTGCTAACTATTTTCACTACACTTAATTTTAAATTAAATATTTTCAAAGAAAAGAAACGTTGACGATGTCTAGCTATATTAACAACGTAAGTTGATATTTTATAAACAATATTAATTAATATATTTTTTAATTTGATGAGAATCATACATTTTGTATCATACCAAATCAGAATGATCGGTAAAAAATTAAAATAAAACAATAGTGATAAGTGTACTGATTTTTCTTAAAAGCAATACTTATAGATCAATATGCATCAATAAAATTTGATAATTTAAAATACGATATAAAAATATAATATGAATACGATACAAAAATAAAATAAAATGTGATACGATTTAAAATTTTAATAATAATTATATATGAATATAATAAAATTAAAAATATATATTTTATATTTTTGTATAGACACAAATAGTGATGAGTAATTTTCATATAAAATATAATATAAATATATAAATTTTAAAATTTTATATGACACAAATATAAATCAACTTATTTAAATATGATATTGATAATTATGATTAAAGGCTATGCGTTTTCAAAAAGGATATAAATGAAAAATATTTTGGAGAATAGTTTAATTATCTTTAATTAAGTAGTGTCCATAAAAGGAATCCGTTAAAGAAAATGCATTTTCTTTTTATTCACTAGATTTTTTTATTTTTATTTTTTGGATAATTATGTTTAGATTTTGGATGTCATTTTATCGTGAGCATGAAGGAAGAGAGAAGCTTTGGTAATGAGAGGGTGAGCGGCACATTAGGACCGATGTTTTGGTTGAAAACGAGACCCAGGACACAGAAAGATGCATGACATTCATTCTAAAGTTGATTAAATTGTTTTGGCCAAAAAAAAAAAATTGAGTAAATTGTTACCATCAACAATTATCAAATTTCACAATCATACTTGGTAATAATAACAAAGAATACGTGGATTTACTTTAATTTTATATTAAACTGTTTCTATCTACTTCCAAACTGATTTAACAAGAAAATATCGTTGACGGTTTAATGGTAGTGGCATTTTTGGAATACAAATATTGTATTCGAAATAAACGATGTTATCATTTTCAAATTATGATATCTCCCGAAGTTTTTTAATGAAACGTCGTGAAAAGTTCATCTCTATGTAGTGAAATTTGTGTTTATATTCTCATAAAAAGGATAGTTATAGGATAAAAATGTGCAAATTCAATTTGGATAGACTATTACATAGTTGTAGATATTTGCTTTTTCTTTTGATATAAAAGGTTTATTATTAAAAAAGTTATAAATATATATATAATCTCAAAGTCTATCAAAAACTTTAAAGTTCGAAGCTTTAAGATTTTAGGCATGTAAAATCCGTTATAGTTATCATGAAATATTGACATTGTTTCCTTACAAAAACTAAATCCTAACTCATCACAAATAAATAGTGTCATAACATATAGATCCGATGACTTATCGTTAGATATTGATTTGAAAGAGTCGTCACCAATTTTTTTTTATTTATGTACGATTGGTCACCTGAAGAATATATCCTTTCAAGGAATACCTAAATTTAAGAGTCCCTAAAAGAATATGTTAAGGTCTGTTGATTAGAATAGGATTCGAGAGTATGGTTATGTGTGAAGAAGGTCATAGCACCCTTACAATGTCCATCGAAAGATGGTACCAACTTAATTTTGTGTTATCCAATAGCCTTAAAAATTTACCAAGTAATTAATTATTGAAAATTATTTTCAATTGACTCTAATACTTTTAGTAAAAAATTGAGAAAATTTTCTCACCTCAAGAGTATGCAAGGAGATTACTATTTCACTTGCAGAGGCTCCATCGTCGGATTATTTAATATTAAAAAAAATTCAAAAAAAGAAAAAAAATAAGAAAAAAGAATAGTGATTCAACTTTCGATATAAATCCCTTTTTTCAAAAAAACATGGAAGTTTTTATTTTAAGTAAAATTGATACTTTCAACTTTTCCTCAAAAATATTTTTTTTGAAATTTTTATTTTTAAGAAAAATTTATGCTTTCAACTTTTCTCCGAAAATATATTTTTTTGGTTTTTTTATTTTTAAGAAAAATTAATACTTTTAACTTTTTCTCAAAAATATTTTTTTGAAATTTTTATTTTTAAGAAAAATTGATACTTTCAACTTTCCCTCAAAAATATTTTTTTAAAAAAATTTATTTTTAAGAAAAACTGATACTTTCAACTTTTTCTCAAAAGTAATTTTTTTAGAAATTTTATCTTCAAGAAAAATTGATACTTTCAAATTTTCCTCAAAAATATATATTTTTAGAATTTTTATTGTAAGAAAATCATTTAAAAAAATAAAATAAAAATAAAATAAGGAATACCAAATAATTATAATTTAATCACTAAATAATAATAATAATAATAAATAAATAAATAAATAAAATGAAAAAAAAACCTTAACGCGGCTTGGCTTGAGCGGCTTGGCAGGAAAATGACTCGACTCGAGGAAGAAAGCTCGGGAACGCATGGCTCGACTCTGCTCGGCTCCAGGGGAAGCTTAGTAAGCGATCCGATCGGGTCGGGTCGAATCTTGACAAAAAGTGCGGATCTTGTGGGTTAACTAATGCCAAAACGATGTCGTTTACAGCACTATAAAAGGCTCCAACTTCTATTTTTTTGAAAACTGCTTATTTCCTTCTCTCTCTCCTCTCCCTTTTTTGTCCTTCTTCTCTCTAAAGAATCCAAGAACATCGGTTGAATCTCGTCGGATTCTGAAAAATATTATCAAAATCTGGGTTGTTTGTCAGAAGTTTGTCGAAAAGTTGGACGATTTCTGAAAATAGTACGTCAAAAACTGGGTAGCTAACTGAAAAATTCAATCGATGTTAGAAAAGTCACCGAAAAATTTAAATTTCGTCGAAAAATTCATCAGAATCTAAAAATTTCTGAAAAATTTTTGAAAATTTTCTAGAAAAAAATTCACCAAAAATTCTCAAAATTTTCTAAAAAACTCCTAAAATTGTTTTTGACCATTCTGAACACCTATTTTTCTTTTCTTTTTGCTCTCTCTCCGTGTGTGTGTCTCGTTCGTTTTCTGTGAACCTATTTATAAGAATTGATCAGAAGAGTTTCTGATCAATCCCAACTCCTTTTGGGATTTGGATTCAATCTTTGAATCCAATCTCAACTCTGTCAGCTCTTAAATCACGACCAAATTTATTTCAATTTTTTATCCTAATCTTAATCTCTACTGAAAATTAATCAAGATAAAAATAAAAAATAATAGATAGATATATTAATAGATAACTAAAAGAAAAGAATTAGATAAATAAAAAATATTAATACATAAATAATAATAATAATAATAATGAAAAATAATAAAATTAAAAATTAAATTAAATTAAAAAAATGAACCCACAGTACCCATTTGGACCAAGCCCAATTGATCTGGGCCTGGACCAAATTGGGTGTCTACAGCTGCCCCTCTTTGCACATTTTCTATGAAACAGGAATAGTGCAAGGATGTAAACACCGATTCAAGACTCAACTCGACACTTTTTGCTTTTTTTTCTTGTTTTTTTGTTTTTTTTTTTGTTAAAATTATGGTCAAAGCTCCTCTAAGTAGAGGCTCAACGACTTTGAGTAAAATAAATAAAGCTCTTCTAAACAGAGGTTCAACGACTTTGAAAAATAAATGGCTCTTCTAATCAGAGGCTCAACGACTTTGAAAAATAAATAAAGCCCCTCTAAACAGAGGCTTAACGACTTTGAAAAATAGAAGGCTCCCCTAATCAGAGGTTCAACGACTTTTGAAATAAACAAAACTCCTCTAATCAGAGGCTCAATGACTTGAAAGAAAATAAACAAAGCTCCTCTAATCAGAAGCTCAATGACTTTGGGAACAATAAATTACTCCTCTAAACAGAGGCAACAATAACTTTTAAAAGATAAATTGCTCCTCTAAACAGAAGCACCATAACTTTGAAAAAATAAATTGCTCCTCTAAACAGAGGCATCACAATTTTGAAAAGATAAATTGCTCCCTGACAATCATGTCCAAAGGAGTTAAAAATCGTGTTTGAAGAAATTTTAGGAGATTATGCCCAAAGATCTTACAAATCAATCATGATACCGAGAGATATCCTATTTTAAGGATTAAAAACTTACCTGATAAGCTTTTTCTCAAATTTGAAAATGTCTTCACATTTGTCTTCTCTATGTGGGATTTTGGAATACCCATGCTTCTTAAATTTATGCACTATATTTTTTTGAATGTAGTATATGTTATGCAATGCATTTGAAATTCAATGCATGCTATGCAAATGTTGACTAATTAATTCATATTCAATTATGGCACTCAAGTTTCTCAAGCTATTTTCTTGGGCCTCGATCCCTTGATTCTTCAAAGACCAAGTTACGTTATTCTTTTAAGATCGAGCTAGTGTAACTCTCAATCATCTCTTTCATTTAATTCTCACATTCTTTCTGTAAGAAATCTTTTTCCAAATTTAATTTTCTTATCAGGAACTAAACATCTCGATTCTGCCTTTATCACTCTTGACTTCTTCAATGTAATTAAAATCTTTCATGCAATTATTCATTTATCAATCATTATTTCAAACTCAAAAAGTAAGAATGCATTTGCACATTTATTCCATTGTAAGGTATTAAGAAGAAAAGGATAAGAATGGTTGGAAAACAATCAACAAAAGAGGCACACAAAGAGTGAAATAAAATGTCTTTTATTAGCAAAAATATTGGCAAACTTTGGCCAAGAAAGAATTACAAAAATAGGCATAGGGAGACAATGCCCAAAAATGAACAATCGGACAATCATGATAACACATCTCAAGGTTCTTCTGAAAACCCAATCATTTGATACACTTAATAACTTAGAGTTTCTCTGAATTTACTAGCCTCCTTACCAATGAATTTTTAGATTTGATGCTGTATTCCCCTTATCTAAGTTGCGTTTTCAGGTTTTCAACTTAGATAAACCCTCTATAACTCAAATCATTTTTTTGGGATTTTCGCCTTAAGTCCTTCTTTTTCATTTTTTTTTCTCTTTTTTTACCTTTTTTTTAAGCATAGTATTTTTTCACAGCATTAAAATTTATAGGATGGGGTAAATCATTTCCATCCATCTCAGTCAATATCAGTGCTCTACCCAAAAAAGTCTGTTTCACCATATACGACCTTTTCTAATTCAAAGTTTATTTTTCTCTATTATCGTACTGGGTTGGAAGGATTCTTTTCAAGACTAACTCTCCTTCTCGAAAGCAACGGGGTCAAACTTTTTTGTCATGAGCCCTCATCATTCTTCTTTGATATAGCTGACTATGGCACAATGCAGTCAATCTCTTTTCTTTTATGAAATTTAACTGTTCATAGCGTTCTCGAATCCATTCAGCTTCTTTCAATTCAACTTCTTTTAAAACCCTAAAGGATGGGATTTGCGCTTTCACTAGTAGTATAGCTTCCATCCCATAAACTAAAAAAAATGAGGTTGCCCTAGTAAAGGTACACATTGACGTTCGATATGCATGTAGTGCAAATGGTAACTTCTTATGCCAATCTTTATAAATCTCGATCATCTTCTCAAAAATTTTTTTTTATGTTTTTGTTAGCTGCCTCAACTGTCCCATTCATTTTTGAACGGTATGGCATCGAATTATGATGCTTGATATTGTATTGGGCACATATTTTTTGCATCATTTTGCTATTTAGATTCTTGACATTATCTAAAATGATTCTTTTTGGAAATTCGTATCTATAAATAATTTTTTTTTATGAACTTACAGACCACAGACCATGTCACACTCTCAAATGATGCTGCTTTCACCCATTTCGTGAAGTAGTCTATCATCAGAAGAATAAACCTATTCCCATTAGAAGCTTTTAGGGTGATAGGACTAATGATATCCATGTCCCATATTGAGAATGGCCAAGGTGATGCCAAAACGTGTAAAGCAGATAGCGAAGCATGGATCTTAGCAGCATATATCTGACATTTATGGCATTTATGAGCATAGTCAATGCAATCATTCTTCATTGTCAACCAATAGTACCCTGCTCTCATGATTTGTTTTGTCATCATGTGTCCACTGGCATGTGCCCCACATATTTCATCATGCACCTCTTCAATATTTTTTTTTGCTTCAGCCTTACTTACGCATCTCAGTAATACTTGATCATGGCTTTTTTTGTACATAACATCCCCATCCAGGAAGAAACTCATAGCTAATCTTCAGATGACCCTTTTATCGTTCTCTGTTGCTTAAACTGGGTATTGCTGATCTTTAATATACTGTAAGATATCATAATACCAAGGCTTCCCATTTTTTTTTCATTGAAGAATGAGCTGGCATATCCTTAACATCTAGCTTGATGGGATGAATGTCAGTGTTGTCATTAATTTGAATCATTACAGTCAGAGTAGCCAAGGCATCGACAATCAGATTCTCTTCTCGAGGTAAATGATCAAACTGGATATCTTCAAACTGCTTTATCAACTTTAAAATATACTTATAATATGAAACAAGTTTTGAATCTCTCATCTCTCATTCTCCTTTCAATTGATATATAACTAGAGCTGAGTCCCCAAATACTTTTAATGCTTTCACTTTTCTATCTATAGCAGCTTGTAAACCCATAACACATACCTCATATTCAGTGATGTTATTTGTGCAATTAAAATTTAACCTCGATGTTATCGGATAGTATTATTCTTCTGAAAAGACCAGAATTACCCCAATTCCATGTCTCAAGGCATTGGTAACTCCATCAAAATATATTTTTCAACACTTTTCTTCATGCTTCCCCTTCTCCAGTTGGGAAATAGTCATTAGATCTTCATCGAAGAATTTTAATCTCATTGGTTCATATTTTTCAGTAGTAAAATCTGTAAGAAACTCCGTTATAGTACTCTCTTTTATTACTTTTTGGCTTACATATATAATATCATATTTCAAAAGTATTACTTACCATCTAGCAATTCTTTCAGACAAAGAGGCTTCTCGAAGATGTATTTAATTGGATCCAATTTAGCTATGAGCCATGTGGTATGATAGAGCATATACTGTCTAAGTCTTTTGGCAGTCCATGCTAATACACAATACATTTTCTCTAATGAGGAATACTTAGATTCATATTTTGTGAACTTTTTACTCAAATAGTAAATAGCTCTCTCCTTTCGACTAGACTTATCTTACTGTTCTAGCACACATCTCATTGAATTCTCACACACTGTCAAGTATAGAATTAAGGGTTTTCCTGGAATAGGTGATACAACACTGAAAGATTTGATAAGTATTGTTTAATTTTTCAAAAGTCACTTGGCATTCCTCATTCTATTCTTTAAGATTATTCTTACGGAGAAGCTTAAATATGGGATCACATTTGTAGGTGAGCTGAGAGATGAATCGAGAAATGTAATTCAATCTTCTCAGAAAATCTTAAACTTCCTTTGGTGTACTCGGAGGTGACAAATTTTGAATGGTCCGTATCTTGTCTAGATCTACTTCAATCCCTTTTTCACTGATCGTAAAGCCTAGTAACTTCCCTGACTTTACCCCAAAGGTGCACTTGGCTGGGTTTAACTTGAGCTGAAACATTCTCAATCTCTCAAATAACTTTTTGAGGTTGGTGATATGATTTTTATTTTCATGAGATTTTATAATCATATCATCCACGTACACCTCAATCTTTTTGTGTATCATGTCATGGAAGAGCGTCACCATGGCCCTTTGGTATGTTGTCCCAGCATTCTTTAACCCAAAAGACATGACTTTGTAATAAAAGGTTCCTCACATAATCATGAAAATAGTTTTTTTCATATCATCTGCAGCCATTTTTATCTAATTATACCCTGAGAACCCATCTATAAAGGAGAAAATTTAATGCTTAGCCATGTTATCTACTAGTGTGTCAATGTGAGGTAAAGAAAAGTTATCTTTTAGGCTAGTTTTATTCAAATTATGATAGTCTACACACATCCGTACATTTTTATCTTTCTTAAAAACTGGTACTATATTAGCTACCCACTCTGGATACTTAGCCATTTATAGAAAACCTGTATCAAACTGTTTCCTAACCTCTTCTTTGATCTTTAGTAGCATTTCAACCTTCATTCACCTCAATTTCTGTTGAACTGGCTTACATTCTGATTTTAGGGGCAATCTGTGCTTTACTATCTCCGTGCTCAACCCTGACATATCCTGATAAGACCAAGCAAACACATTTATGAATTCTCAAAGTAGATCTGTCAAACGTTACCTATATCCTGATGGAAGTGAAGTGCTAATTCTGACATATTTTTTATTCTCTTCATCTCCCAGATTCACTAAGTCAACTATCTCTTGATGAGGCTTAATTGGCTTATTTTCTTGTTTAATCAATCTCATTAAGTCCGGAGGCATAACATATTCCTTAGAATTTTTTTCATTGTCAAGTTCATCAGTGTTAATTGAATTCTCAAAACTAACCTCTTGATTGTTATCATAATTATCTTCATGTTCATTTAAGAACATGAAATTGAATGAAATAGGATATGTTGGCCAGATGTGCTTGAAAAAATAAAAAAATAACAATAATGAAGGCACAAGAAAAAATGAATAAAAATGTATCTTTTCTAATTTTTATTAAAATAATAAAAGATAAATGGCCTAAATAAGAAAGATCATCCTAATGCATTGGGTAATAGTTATTAAGAGGTACAATTACATTGGATTGGTTTTAAGACTAAAAGGAATTTCAATGATATTCTAATTGTTCAGCTCGTGATCTGATAGACAAAAGTGGACCCATTCTTTTTGTTTAAACCCCATTTCATCTTCAATGGCATGGATGGTCAACTAGGTGAATGCCTCTTTTACACTTTGCTTATAATCTTTCTCTGCATCTGGGTACATGAATCCTTCAAGCCTGAAAATCTCATACAAGTGTGGGATGATCATTAATCTTGCTATTTTACCTACTGGTATTCTCTTGATCTCCTATTTTGCTGCTTCATACCCTAAGCCTAGCCTTTCATTGTTGTTTACCACTGTCAAAGGCTCTTTTATTCTTTGTAAGTTCTTGCCCAGCTCTAATCTTGGATATCAGCTCTTATTAATGACTTGACTCATCACTATCCTTGAAAAAGATTAATTTTTAAGTCTTTTACCTAAAGAATTAACTAGTTCAAAAGATCGATATAAGCATTCTATTACTTCTTAGACAGTCTTTACATATGGAGCATTCAACGGTTGGATCACTAACGTGTCTTTCTTTCCTAATACCACTACCAATTGACCTTCTACATTAAACTTGATCTTTTGGTACAAGGTAAAGGGCACATCACTTACCATGTGAATCCATGGCCTTTTCAATAAACAGTTGTAAGATGAAGAGATATCTATAACTTGAAACTTCACATTAAAAGTGCACGACCCAATTTGCAAGAGCATCTCGATATCTCTCAGGACTTCTTTTTTGATATGATCAAAAGTTCTCACGATCATTTAATTACCTTTTATATGAAAGTAGTCAATGGGTAGCCTTACCAAAGTTGACATAGGCATGACATTGATAGTGGAGCCATTATCAATAAGGACTTTGGCTATGATATGGCTCTTGCACTTGATCGTGATATGTAAAACCTTGGCATGTCCCCTTTCCTCCGAGGGAATCTCATCATCACTGAATGAAATGTAATTCGATATGACTAAATTTTCAGCCAGGTGGTTCACATATTCAATAGATATATTATGTACCACATATGCCTGATTCAATACTTTCAGTAGGACATTTCGATGTGACTTCGAATTTAATAGCAGTGATAATAATGAGGTTCATGCTGGCATTTTGTTTAACTGTTCAACAACTGAATATTCACTATGTTTTATCAACTTTAAAAATTCACAAGCCTCTTTTTCTGACACCGTCTTCAAGCGATCTTTCTCAGGTTCCACTTCAGGGTTATTTCATTCTTCTCCTACCTTGGCTTTCTCTCTTCTAGCCTTCTCTAATATTTCTAGAGTGTAACATCTTTCACTTTGGGTAATGCTTCTTACACCAGTTATATTAAAGGCGTCAGCTTTAGAGACATTCTCTTCTTACCTCTGAACTACTGTATCGTAGCCATATTTTTAGGGTATAGCTTTATCATCCTTATATGGGAATGGAATCGAAACTTTAAAAGTTATCGACCTAAGAATGAGTTTATCTAGGACTGACTTTGGCTTATTCCCACAATGAATCGTCATCGGCTTTAGAAACAGCTTTGCAAGCTTATCTGTCATGAACATTTCAACACTCTTTAAAATTTCTCCTTCTTTATAAACTTTCAACTGGTATAAATCTAAGAGCTTTTGCACCTCTTGACGAAATTGCTGACAAGTTTTGATAGGGTAACCAACTGCCCCATTATGATATTTACAACTAGTGCCTGTTATATATACTTCATGATAGCTGCGTAGACTCACTGGTTGTATCATATCAGCTTTTCATAAAATATCAAATAGTAAACTAAAAGGTGTCTTAATATTTGCCACTTTTCTCTTCAAATGTCAATTATGTTCTTCACTCAAAGTATTCATATTATGATTAGATAAAAGATTACTACTAACATTTAGTGCAGTTACCCTTCCTGTATCAAAATTAATCATTCCATCCTTGATTAGTCGTTGCACTTTGTGTTTTAAGGTAGTATAATTTTTAGTGGAATGTCCAGCAATCCTGTAGTGATAGTCACAATGGGCTGTAAGATTGTACCACTTAAGGTAAAACGGCTTGAATGGCTCTAATTTGTTATGAGTAATCAAATGACTATTATAAAGCTCACGATACAACTCCGTATAGGTCATAAGAATTGGGTCAAATATAGGCTTTTCGCGAGTAGTTCGTTGCTCTCGTGAACCACCTATTGGGCTAGCTGGATGAGTTTGATATTTTGAGGTAGGTTGAGCGTTAGGACTGTATATGACATTCTGGGGCCTAAAGAAAGGTTGACATGTTTGGGGGTAAGATAACTGTGAGATGGGTTGGTATGGATAAAGAGAGGTCTTATTCATAGCAGGATAATATAAAGAGGTATCCTTGTGATGCTTATCAAAGTTTACAGCTTGAGCTTCAGTCTTTTTCTTATTCGGGGCCCTTTTAGTGGATGTTTCACCTCCTTCTAGCTTACCATTCTTGATGGCACTCTCAATAATTTCTTTCAAAATTACCATATCAAAATTTTTTTTTATTGTATTCCTTATTATCTTTTCATAATAGAGAGATTTCAAAGTGCTGACAAACAGCACTGTATTAGAGAGGGTTGTACTTGAGAAGCTACATCCTTCTATCTTTGGGCATATTCTTTAAAAGACTCATTTACCTTTTTTTTCAGGTTCTATAAAGACAAACGATCATGAGCCAGATCCATAATTGACTAATGAAATTATGAGCCATATCGCTCCAAGAACGAATGCGGGTTCTATCCAGCTGGACATACCACCTGGCAGCAAGTCTGTAAGGTTGTCTTGAAAAATATGTATTAATAATTTTTCATTATGGGCATGGGCTGCCATTTTTCGACAGTATATAGTGATATGGGCTTTTGAGTACTTCGTACCATTATATTTCTCAAATTTTAGTACTTTAAATTTTGGTGGAATGACTACATCTGAGACTAAGCACAGTCCAGTAGCATCAACAGAACCATAAAATCCAATCCCTTCAACGACCCGTAATCTTTGTTTAAGCATACTAATTTTTGAATCTTTCTGAGACTCCACCATATTTTTTTTCTTTCTCTTTCAAGTCATCTAGATCAGAAACTTGAATCAATTATACTATATTTTCAGTAAAGACAGGATTCACATAACTATGGTAATGCCTTGGATTCGAAGTTAATGGCATTTCGAGATATACAGGATATATGAACTATTATGGCAGAATATCCTGTGTGGGCTGAGCTTGTTGTGGACCAAAACCTGGAAGATACAAAGGGTCGATCACTTTTTATGATGTGAAGCTTTGTTTGCTTGTATTTTCTTCTATTTTTTCCCTTATTCAACTTATTGAGAGCATCTAGAATCTTGCTCAACTCATTCTTAATCTTTTTCTGTACTTTTTCTAGCTTTTCAAATCTATGAGAGTTTTCTTTCTTCATTTGTCTAGCTCTAGCTCTTGGGTTATATCGGTGGGTGGGGTTCTTACTGGATGAAGCTATCATTGAATCTTGAATACCATATTTTAGAATTAGCAAATTTATATGACTATCTCATGGTTACTTTGTTAAGTGTAATGAATGAGAATGCAATGAATGAAAATACATGTATGCATAGAACATTTGCCTTAAGACAGTGCTCAACTAAAATATTTCATTTATTCCAAAAACCTTTCATTTACATTGAGTTTATCATCATAAAGTTATAATCATAAAATCGTTTGATCTATTCATACTGGGCCTTAACTTCCTCCATAAAGTTTAAGAAACGCTGTCCATGTTCTTCTACTGAGGCTACCACTTGTTTTAATGCCTCTGTCTCTTTTACCATCTCTCTTGCCTTGCATATCCCTTTACAAATTTGAGTCGTTAGGTGCTTAATGTACTTTTATTTTCTTAAGTTCTCTCTTTTACCATACTAGACTTGGTATGATAACTCTTCATGCTCTTTAACCAATGCAGTAATATGGTCTTCTTGTTCATTCAACCTTTGTCTCAACCTGCTTAAGTAGCTGTTCAACATGTTATTTTTTATCTGCATTTGGGTATTTTTTTTTCTCTAATTCAGCATATTCTTTCTTCAATCACTTATTCTCTTCAGTAAGCTTAACAATTGTTATCTCTTTGGCCCTCTCTCTCACACATAACCTCTTATATTCTTGGTGTAGCTCTACTAGGTCTTCAACAGTTGTATCACGTTCTCTAGCAATCTTGCAAACTCTAGCTTCATGTCTTTCAGCTCTGTCTTTCCACTGATTTTTTTTTCTCGAAGCTTCTGGATTTCTTGCTTTAACTTATCTTTTTCAGACTCAAATTCTTTTGTTGCAAGCTTTAATTCTGATGGTGTCTCTTCAAGCTTTCTTTCTGTTGGCAGTTGAAAGCTTTCATAAGTGAATATCATTTTCTGTCTTCGTCTTGCTCTCCAAAGCAAATACCTTAGAGTGACTTTATTAGTGAACGATCTAAGACTCACTCTACGAGGATTTTTTCATGCTTTAATCATCTCATTCATCCTATGAAATGCTTTTGGCTCACTGTAAGAGAAATCTAATTGATGAAGCCCATGCATCATAAGAATGAACTGTTTTGCCCCAAACTATTTTTTCACTAGAAGTGATGCATAACTTATTGCTTCCCATAAACCTAAAAGCATGACCACAGTATTATCTCCACACTGATACAGTATAGGTTCATGATTCATCCATGAAACCAACCATCTTACTTCGACACAGGTCAATTTTTATAAAAAAACAACCCACTCTTTTTTAGACTTTTGGTCTGACCACCTACTTTCATAGAATTCTTTGATCGGAGCTCGATTATGGATATAAAGTTTTGAGAAAGCATATTTTCTCCACTTGAAATGACTTTTCATCTATAAGTACAATAACTGTATGCAGCCTATGAAATGCCCTTCCTTTCACTGACAGTAACTCAAAGATCTAACAGTCTCTGCTAATATTACCATTGAAGGGTTACAACCATTGATCACACTCTCGAAAAAGTCAATCACTGCTATTTTAATATAACCCAAAACCTTTGGAAATATCACCATTCCGGATATAGCTAAGGTAAATACATCTAACCTCTGTTCTCCGTTGGTATGTTGCACTAGAAACTCATGAAAAAACTTCCAAGGTAGGTAAACCTGTTCTTGTTTCTTCTTTGTATGAGAATTCATAATTTCTTTGTCTATCCCCATGAGTCGAGCCAAATCCTTACGAAATTTTGACTTGTGTTTTTTGACATATATCTTATCAGAAGCCTTGAGATGCAAACCTAATAAAGTCGAATATTCTTCGATGGTTGGTGTTATATCAACTTCATCGAAGATGAAACACTTGTATGCAGGATCCTAGAATTATGCTACAGCTCTAACTAGTTGATCGTCGACATCTACTACGAGAAGGTGTGCTATATGCCCATGTCTCTGACAAAATTTCTCTTGTTTAGCTGGCTCATCTTCTTTCATATATCAACCAAATTTTTTAGATTATTTTGTTTGAGGAGGATAGATATTTCTTAAGACCAGGTAGAATCGTGGTTGATTGGTAAACAATCTTCCATTTTTAGTTGAATATTTTTTTATTGTACTTTTACTTCGTTGGGTAGCTCACAAGGAGCTAATACAGATGAAGAGCAAACTAATCGTTCTATGAAGTCCATGAAAAACTTTTTGTTGAAGATCGTCTTTCAAGCAAATGTTCTTTATGTAACTTTATGAAATGAGCATAAACCAATGCAAAAGAATGAAAGAAAAGGTTAGTATGCAAAAAAAAAAAAGAATAAATAAATAACTAAGTAAATTAAAACATCACATAGAATAAGAGGAATGAACCCTATGCTTTTGGTCAATTCTAAAAGGGAAGGATGATGGCTCTATCTATAGGTTAGGCACTCTTAAGGTTCATTATATGTGGTTTGAGGTTAAAGTCTAAAGGTTTCCAAATTGCTCCTTACATCATTATCCATCACAGACTAGTAAGGCACCATAATCCTCACTTATTACAGGCTACAAGCGAAAAAGGTTCAATTTGAGTGAGAGTATTTTGCTAGTCATTACGGAGGCATTAAACCTCATGAAAGTAATAGGTACTTTACTCCCTCTTAAAAGGATGGAGCTCGGGTATATAACTCATGTTATGCATATGCATATGAATGACATAATTAATAAAGTAAATAAACATAAATGAATAAACAATCTATATAAAAGGTTCAATTTTATTAGGCTTTTGGATAACACAAATTTATTTGTTGGCCTGACTCTCAGACTTCCCCAGTGGAGTCACCAAACTGTCATAACATATAGATCCGAAGACTTATCGCTAGACATTGACTTGAAGGAGTCGCCACTAATCTTTTTTATTTAGGTGCGATTGACCACCTAAAGAATCTATCCTTTCAAAGAACACCTAAATTTAAGGGTCTCTAAAAGAATAAGTTCTAGTCTGTTGATTAGAATAGGGCTCAGGATTACGATTACGTGTGAAGAAGGTTATAGCATCTTCACAACGCCCATCGAAAGATGGTACCAGCTTAATTTTATGTTATCCAATAAGCCTTAAAAATTTATCAAGTAATTAATTATTGAAAATTATTCTCAATTGACTCTAATACTTTTAGTAGAAAATTGAAAAAATTTTCTCACCTCAAGAGTATATAAGGAGACTACTGTTTCACTTACAGAGGCTCTATCGTCGAATTATTTAATATTAAAAAAATTTAAGAAAAAAATAAGAAAAAAGAATAGTGATTCAACTTTCGATATAAATCCCTTTTTTCAAAAAAACATGGAAGTTTTTATTTTAAGAAAAATTGATACTTTCAACTTTTTTCTGAAAGTATTTTTTTTTGAAATTTTTATTTTTAAGAAAAATTGATAATTTCAACTTTTCCTCAAAAATATTATTTTAAAAATTTTTATTTTAAGAAAATCATTTAAAAAAATAAAATAAGGAATACCAAATAATTCTAATATAATAATAATAATAATAATAATAATAATAATAATAATAATAATAATAATAATAATAATAATAATAATATTAATATAAATAAAATGAAAAAAAAAAAACCTTAACGCGACTCGGCTTGAGCTGCTTGACAAGAAAACGACTCGACTCAAGGAAGAAAAACGGCTTGAAGAACACGGCTCGGGAACGCACGGCTCGGCTCGGCTCGACTCGGCTCTAAGGGAAACTTAGTACGTAGGTTGCTAGATCGGGTTACGATCGGGTCAGATCGGATCTTGGTAAAGCGTGCAGATCCTGTGGGTTCACTAACACTAAAACGATATCATTTTACGGCACTATAAAAGGCTCCAACTTTTATATTTTTTGCAAACTGCTTCTTTTCCTCTCTCTCTACTCTTTTTTTTTCTCCTCTTTCTCTCTAAAGAACCTAAGAACACCGATTGAATCTCGTCAGATTTTGAAAAATATTGTCAGAATCTGGGTTGTTAGCCGAAAGTTCACCAGAAATTTGATCGATTTCTGAAAATAGTACGTCGAAAACTAGGTAGCTGACCGAAAAATTTGATCGATGCTAAAAAAATCATTGAAAAATTCAAATTTCGTAGAAAAATTCACCAAAATCTGAAAAATTTTCAAAAATTTTCAGAAAAAAATTTACCAAAAATTCTCCAAATTTTCTAAAAAACTCTTAAAATTGCTTCTAACCCTTCTAAACACCCATTTTTCTTTTCTTTTTGCTTTCTCTCCGTGTGTGTGTATCTCGTTCATTTTCTGTAAACCTATTTATAGGGATTGATCAGAAGAGTTTCTGATCAATCTCAACTCCTTCTGCCAATCCCAACTCTGTCAGCTCTCAAATCACGGTCAAATTCATTCTAATTTCTGATCCTAATCCTAATCTCTACCGAAAATTAATAAAAAAAAAGATAAAAAAAGATAAAAATAAAAAATAATAGATAGATATATTAATAGATAACTAAAAGAAAATAATTAGATAAATAAAAAATATTAATAGGTAAATAATAATAATAATAATAATAATAATAATAATAATAATAATGAAATATAATAAAATTAAAAATTAAATAAAAAAAAATGAACCTATAGTACCCATTTGGATCAGGCTCAATTGCTCCGAGCTTAGATCAAATTGAATGTCTACAAATAAATTTTATTTAAATATATTAATTTTATTAATATATTTGATTTCAGATGAAATTTTGTGATTATAACTAAATCACGTTAAATTTCCGTTGAAATTATTATGAACTTAATACTTGGGATCATAACTTGATTGATTTTTGTACTTTTTTATGTATTGGTAGGGTTGGGAAAAACAGGTTTTGGATTTTATTCTTAATTTTTTTTTATGGTATGTAAAGGCATATTGGCTGCATTTTGTTGCTTTTGATGCCCCAAAAGTGCGTATCTAGATTTGTGCTTTGAGCTGTTGCTCATAAGAAAATGACATAATAGTTCATATATACATAACAATAGTTGAATTAGCAACAATTTGCCAATTTATTTTTTTTTTGGTTTTTTTTTTTTCACAAAAGAATCATAATATGAAAATAACAAAAAAAAATTCAAGTGTTGAAATTTCAACTTTAAACTTATTAAATGCTCTCTAATAATGATTGCATAAACCGACTAATTTAAGCTCCGAATTCATATTGCCAAATTTTGCTTTCCTTTTGCTCTAACCATAACTAGATTCAACCTATAACCTTTTGTTGGATCACCTATAACCTTTTGTTGGATCCAAGATACATAAGATTTTTTTTTTTCCAAAAACAAGAACAAATTTCCATTTTTAATTAAATTAGTATTACATAAATAAAACTATCAACTGTTTCAGTAACCAAAACGCAGCATTTGGGCAAATATCCTTTCTTTGATATGATCCTCTCAAAAAAATGAAGTTACCATGCCAACACCACAATTGAAAAATTGACAAGCTGAGGACAGATCAAAATCCTTGCATCTCTGGAGCAAGAACCACTTACTCGCCAAGAAATTTACAAGATTGGAAGCTTCTTCGCCACTGCTTACCTTTCTGACTTAACTATTATAATTTATCTCTAATCAAAATCTAGTAGCAGCAGCAGATTGATCCAGCCTGTAAAAAGTTTGCAAAAAGTGCTGTATTCCATTCCATACTGTAACTTTCATGCTATATTTAATCTATCTGGAACATCCAAACCCAGGTTTCCTAAACATTATAGCCCCCATCTTGAATAAGACATTCACACGATGTTTTCCCACGTGATCTACTTGCCTTGGGAGAATATTTGTTTACACTGCAATGTCGTTCATGATCTCTTTACAACTTAAGAAGAAATACTCTAATAGTACAAAATGTGCAAGAAACAGGTTAATCCATGACATATACAATATGTCTATCTAAAACTAGCACCTGTCGTATAATGAACCCCCCTCAGTTTGTAGTAACAATGATTGAGGAATCCTTTTACCAGCATTTTAAGATGGCCTACAATGTTAAGCTCATGATCTTCAAATTTTCAGAAGCTCTCTCAACGTCCAGCAACAATGATTCACGAAGCCTCCCAGTTTCATATTTTACTATAGTCAATGTCTCAAGGACAGGAGAATGAGCAAGTATTAGCTTTAAAAATTCCCATTCAGGTTTGGTGCCATGGAGGCCTCTGATCCTCACCACTTTAAGTTGGCTGAAGAAGAAATCATATCGGGACTGTTCTTTCAGAAAACCAAGAACACGTCTGCAGGCCTGATTTGAATAGACAACCTAAGAGGGCAACAAGATATTAAGTCAATGGTAATATAAATAGTTCATCAAAAAAGAAGGAACAATGTAGTAAATTGAACTAAGGGTGTAATATACTAATAAAATACGAGTGTATATTGGGAAATGACTAACTGATATAACGAGTTCCTCTAACTTTGGGGAGCTTCTAAGTATGGAAAAGAAAGCTGCAACATCCTTAAAACTGCTAAATGTTATTTTTTTAAGGTCCAGAAATAAAAGATTCAAGAGCGGTGTTGGAAATCTCTCTGGTAAACTGCCATTAGCTAGAAACTGTGAACAAATGAAAAATCTATATCATGTCAGTAACAGAAATAGACTGATAAGCTGTCAAAGCAGAAGAAACAGAAAAGAAAATTTTTACCTTAATAAAGTCAGAGGACAAAGAAAGCTTCTTGATACCATGTAGACAGCCCAAAACTCTGATTAAATTAGAAGGATTCCCTTTCTCTAATTTCCGAGGGACAGTTCTTCCATCCATGGGGATCATGTGAATATCAACACTAGCCAAAAGTGGACAGCTTTCAAGAGAGATATCTTCAAATTCAGAATCTACTTTCAAGTACTTCAGGTTCTGATTATGGATCCTAAGAATTGCTAAATGATCAATGTTCAATAGGGTCAGTCTCTCAAGAATAGGGCAGCTATGAATCAAACGTTCTAATGTCTCACTAATAATGGAAACCTGAGTGAGCGTAAGGCTTTTGAGACAATTAAAACCTCCAAATGTGGAAGGGAGCTTGAAAATGCAGCCATGAAGCTCTAAGCAAATTAGTTGAGGACAAGAAAAAAGGCATGGAGGCAATTTAAAACGCCTAATAACACTGAAGTCCTGTAGAATTAACTCCTTGATACCATTAAATGTCAGAAAAATTATCCACTCATCTAAATCCGAATGGTCTGGATAGCAATAAGCAGCAAGTTTGAACTTCTCTATTGGCCCACTGTGATTTGATCGAACCTGGTTAAAGATTCTCCTAACCTCTCCCCATCTGGCTTTGTCTGGCAAAGAATTGGGGAAGCATTTATCATCGATAACAAACTGTGAGAGGTTAGTCCACTTATATTTCCATGTCCTTGATAAGAGACTAGTCCTAGCTGCATCTCTTAGTGGCAGGTGCATAAGGATGCTGTTCAATACATCCCATGGCAGATTACTAATCCTATCTGACTCCACTGGCTTTTCCATTTTCAGTCCCTTTGAATCCCAGAAGCTTACTGATCTGCTTGTTTAACAATTCGTCAGCTGAAATAAATCCATTCAAAATATTGACTATAAATTTAATGCAGAGATAAATGAAAAGAGAAAGCCTACATCTGACATGTCCTTAAGGCAACACTGAATAATTGATAAATAGATACACCATCAGGTGGGAAAACAAGATCCAATCAATAACAAAACTAAAATGAATATTTGTAGTTGGGGTTCACCCACAAGAGATTATCCCTACAGAGAATTAACATATTCGCCCAATCTTTATTAGTATTAATGTCAGCTTCAAGTGCCTATTATAAATCCCATCTTCTCTAACTTGTTCCTATAACATAAAATCATTAAATTGAATATACATTTCATCAAAGACAACCAAACAAAAAAGAATGAAAATAAAATAGGATGTGCAAGCCAGATACACCTAAGAGTCCAACAGCTCATATTTGGAACCATCTATGACTATGAGTTCACAATTGCCGTAGTGTTCCTCAATCCTGATCCTACAATCAGATGATGTATTATCAGCTTTTCATCTTTTTTTTCTCTTTCCTTTCATTTTTTGAGCACCCAAATCCTTAAAAAAGTAAAGCCCATAGCTTTGCTTGTCATCATGATTTAACAAAATGCATCCAGATATAGACATCTTTAGCCATGATTCTGTAGCTCAAACCGAGCTCATTTGCCACAATCAAAATTAACAATATACTAATTTACCATCTACCAATGTATACGTCCTAACAAAGCTTACAACAAAATGTCATGCGTCAACCTCGTTTCAAATTTCTCACATGGCATAACAACAATATTCTGATCCTTACTGTAACTACATGACCCAAGAGGCATGCACACACACGTAAACACATACAAAAACAAAAAGATAGTTACAACCAATCAACTACACATCCCAACCATCCCTATATAGCGCAAGTTGCTTTTCAAACATAAACCCCTATTTCTTAGGCTATTAGCATAGTTGAAACATCCTTTTTTTGGATAAAAGGCAAATTTATTTATTGGTTGAAACATCATCAACGAGGGTTTTGCACAAGCCATACATCTCTACACCTCTATCACAATTTCAACAAAAAACACAAAAACAGAAAAACAAAGATCAAGTAAATATGATTAATTCTTTTACTGATATCCACACATAAAATAACCTTGATTTCATCTTAGAAAAACAAAGTCACTAAATTTAAAAAAAAAAAGGTTGAATAAGTAATCAAAATCTTCCTTTTAACCAAAAATTCATAAACTTTAAACCACTCCATTGCAAAATTCGTCAAATTTTACAATTTCGGGGAAAAAGCAATTTTTAATTCAATTAATGAAAGAAAAGAAAAGAAAACAAATGTTAACAAAATTCTCTAAACCAATTCAATTTCCCATACTTTACCAGCAACCAACAGTGTAATTTTCTTGATACAATCCAAAGTAAAAAAAAAAACCAGATACCCTAAAAAATTTTAAAATATAATCTACACATGGAATATAAACACAAGATCAATGATTAAAAAAACAAATTTTACGCATAAAAAAGGAAAAGAAAAAAACCCATTAATGAAAATACAAATAGATTGGTATTGAATTATTAAGAAGTATGAGAAGAGTTACCAGTGCATCAGGAATCGATCGAGTTGACCCTTTTTTGCGAGTAAAAATTTTAAAAAAAAAATTATTCTTGCTCGTCGTATTTCAGTTTCTCCTATGATGGAAAGCTTCTTCCTTTCACAAAAGAAAACCCGTGCTCTTGTGTGAGCTGAATACTTGAGTCTGTTTAAAGATAGGTTTCCTTTATTATTATTATTATTATTATTTTTTGGTTCATTCTATTTGGGCTGTAAAGATGGAAACTTTGAGCTTCCTTATTGAAATTGTCACAGCCTAATAACAAAAAATTCCTTATTGGAAAGTCGGTTTTAAAGTCTAACCACATATGTACAAAATCAAGAGTAAATTACAAAAAAAAAAAAAAAAAAACTTACGCTATTAATCATTCAATTTTGCGTATTTTTTATTTGATCACCTGATTATTAAAATTTAAGTTTTAATCACTAACATTTAACTAAATGGTTTTTTGTGATTCAATTGTTAATGTTTAATAAAATATTCACAATACATGATAGATACAATGTCAAAAATCATGTGGCATGCCTACATTAGAAAAATGTTATGCTAGAATTGCTGACATGGCAAAGAGGAACACAATTACCTAAAAACTCGTAAGACAAAAGAGTTAATAATTATTTGGATGTTATCATAATTTTAATAGGAAGTGAATCAATTTATTGTATTTTTCATTGAATTTAAGTGTTAATTTCAGTAAAATCAAGTTAACATAAATTTTTTTAAATTTTTTTTTAATTATAATTATAATAATTTTTTTCAATCGTAATTATAATAAATATTATTATTATTTTTAATATTATCATAATCAATCTCATCGTCCATGTAAACGAAGCTTTAGTTAAACTTATAAAAAGGAAGAATTGTTAGACGGCATTAGCTCTCACTTTCTTTTTTTACATTTTTTTCTTATTTTTTCTTGCTAATTACTCCCGTTTGTTTTCTTATTTTATTATTCTTTAAATTTTTTATATGCCGAAATTCTATTTTGTCATCGTCCATTGTCAGTTGATTTGGGGATTTTTTTTATTAATTAATAATCTTGAAACAAGAATTTTGGATTGCCAAAATTATAAATCTTCCTTCATACGCCGTTTCTTCACCAATGTAGTGTTTTGTCTTGTTGTTTGATTTATGCTTTAATTAAAGAATGAAAATGATTTAGTTTATGCTTTGGGTTATGGATGTTTAGTGTGTGGTGATGTATTATAGGTAACTTGGTAGCAGTTGGACAATGAATGATTATGGACGTTTTTATGGATGTTTAAAAAAATTATCAATTAAGAAAATTTTACTTTAATAAGGATTTCAAAGTTAATAGATAAATAAATAATAAATATTAGACAAGCATTTTAATTTAATAAAAAACCATCAATTAAGTAAAATAATTAATTAAAAAAATTAAAGTAGTTATATGTTCATTTTTTGTACTTTTAAAAATAGTACATTCATATATAGAATTGCTTTTAATATATAGGATTGATATTAATATTAATTAACATGGCTCATCGCTTCCTGCTTCTAAAAAGATTAAGCAGCGGGAGTTGCTGTGGCAGGGTTGGAGCATGTAGATGGGTTCTGTTTGCCAGTTAGTTTGGGGCTGACATTCGAACATTGGGATAATATTGCAAGGCCTTCAGGCCCTTTGTATGTATGGTCAATGTCTGCAAGTTCCACAACCTCGCATGGCAAACCGCTGCTGCAAATAAGCTTGACAATCTGATCGCCCGACGTGAATTCCATCAGTGTTTAGGCTGTTTTCAGGTTTAGAGACGGTGAAATGTTGGAAAGTGATGTTTTTGCATCCCAAAACATTAACGTGAAACTGTGTTTTGTCTTTGGTAGTTATATCTTGTATCATAGCATTGGTCAGAAAATTCAACCTTAAATTCTATTTAGTCTGAGAGTGGAACAAAGTAACACAAGAAGAAGAACGTTGTACAACAAAAACTTAGTTATTCATGGCTCCTTATCTACAATAAAAACATCTAGATTTGATAGTTGTTCAATATTATGTTATGAAAAAAATCAATACGTCTTTAATTGAGGAATTTTATATAAAGTTTTACAAAATTTTCAAATTCTTAATAAAAGTAAGAAACCTTGCACTGGGGAGTGCAGCACAATATTTATTTTTAGCACAATCATTCTTGCCCCAAGCAGCGGCTCCTTGATCGTCAAAAACTCCACTGCCAGGCATTGTAAATTGTTCGTATGGTTGAAGACAACCCAATTAGGTTCCTTGAAAGCGCTACGACCTGTTGGAGCCTTCACATTGCCTTGAATCTGAAGCTCAATAGGACGCTTGCAAGGTCCTCCTAGGATTACTTAATAAGTATATCCCTTCAGGAATCACAATTTTAGTTGGAGTTGTCGAAGCACAGGCTTCTATCCAAGGATCCAACCATGGTTAAGGCAAAAAATAAATAAATAAATAAAATAAAGAAATCACTTGAAAATAAAATTTTATATATTTCACGGTTGGATAAGAAAATTAGGTGCATTTTTTTTTTATGCGACTCAAATCCGTCTTCTCATTAGCCTTTGTCCCATACTTGGCAACTATATCAAAAATCCCTAATCGAACTTTAACGGTTGAAGTGGAAAAAACAATAGTATTGATGTAACTGTAACACTCAATTGTACACCCATGTTTTTCCTTTTCCAAGTATTTGGATTTCGTGTTTTCTGTCTTTAAATGACGAATTTTTGTGGAGGAATAGTGAGTTTGCTTTTTGTTTTGTTTCAAAACCTTTCATATAGAGTGCTTGGGGAAGCTACAACCAACCAAATTTTCAACCAAGCATTCTAATTTTATGTAAAATATGGCCATGCTTTACTTGCTATTATTAGCTCTTTCCTTTTATATCTATCGAGGCACGAGTAATTGCAGTTTGCCACACACTTATACTCAAATTACTCTCTTTTCTTTGGGTGGGACTGTTTGCACTTCAAAAATTTTCAATATACCTCATAAAATTAATTAAATAAAAAATTATTTAAATATTCATTAGTTAATTTTTTTTCATTTACATTCATTCTCAGTGAGTTATCGAAAATGAATTTTTAAAAATTTTTTTAATGTACTGAAAATATATTTTTAAAATTTTTTTAATTATACTAAAAATTCAATTTCAAAAAACATTATAGTTATTCTAAAATGTATTTTCGAAAGGCATTACAATTATCTAAAAATACATTTTTGAAAGTAATTTTACTTCAATTTATTTGTTGCAATCTCCAAATGAGTCTATGGTGATTTCTTCGACGCATGCGATGTTTAATTCCCACAATAAAAATCTATAATCTTTTAACCAACTTATCCATTCAATAACTTTAAAAATATTTATCAATTCTAATAAATGTGCATTTGAAAGAAGTCGCTTAATGTGAAAAGCATTATGTAAGTGACTGCTATACCATGTGCAATGAGACAGTCATGTTCCATCGCACAAGGTGTAATAGTTAATTTGCATATGTCTTTTCACACTAAGTGATTTTTCTCATATGTATGTTTATCAAAATTGTAAAATGTTACAAATGTTATTGAACGTATAATAGTTGGTGACCAAAAGATTAAAGCTCCCTATTGGTGGAATTACCAATCTACTAATGACATAATGAGATAAATTTTTGTATACTGAAAAGTTATTTGTGTTTATTGGTGGTCGAAAGTTATTATGTACCGAAAATTCATTTCTAAAATTTTTTGAATGATTTTGGAAATAAATGTCTGAAAGCTATTAAGAAATTTTGGAAATATACTTATGAAAATTCTTAAAGGTTTTTAGAATTGAATTTTCAAAAAGGATTTTGAAAAAGAATTTTTGGTATGTTGAAAAAGTTTTTGGACATGTATTGTGGAGATTTGCACTCAACCTGCTAGATATTATTCATTTTGATATGAAAGCTTTATGGTTTTGTCCCACATAGGGATGGCAAACTAACCCGTCTTCGACGGGTTTCGGCCCAACCTGACCTTATGGGATTGGTTTTTTTTTTTTAATTTCGAATTTCGGGTCGGGTCGGGTAAAATTAAGAAACAATCGGGATCGGGTCGGATTCGGGTTTGCCTAAAATCGATCCGACCTGATCCAATATTATATAAAAAAATATTTTTTAATTTTTTAATTATATTTATATATTTATATAATGATATTTTTAAATATTTATATTTAAAAAATAATATTTTATATTTAAAAAATAATATTTTATTAATTCGGGTCGGGTCGTGTACAGTTTATATAGTATCGGTGTCGGGTCGGGTTCGAGTATGAAAAAATAAAAAAAAATTTTCGAGTAAGGTCGGGTTCGGGTTTAATAAAGGATAAAATCGGGTCGGATTCGGGACGAGCAAAACCCGCCCCGAACCTAACCTTATGCCAACCCTAGTCCCACAAAAAAAGACCTCATAAGTTTGGATTTAAGTTTCTACTTATATATCATATCATATCCACATATTCTTTTAATATAAGATTGAGAGCAGCACAATCTCTTCACTTAAAACGCTTGATGTTCTTGTCAAGTCGAGTTCAATCACAGGACCAATATCACATCAAACGTTGAGATTTTAAAGGTGACTACTTATTATGTAGTACTTAGTGACTCCCACAATATAACATTTAGTTTTTGTTATTAGTGATAGCTTTGACATAATTTGTGAAGACTCGCATCTAATTTATGAGGTATTGTTTACTTTGACTCAAAAGTTTTATGATTTTATCACAGAAAAAACGTCTCATAAGTTTGGATTTAAGTCTTATTTATATATCATATCATATCTATATATTCTTCTAATGTGAGATTAAAGACGTCATATCCATTTATGAAAATCTTCAATGCATTCTAAAAATTATTTCTGAAGGTTTAAATTGTCGTCTCAAATAACACTCATAAATTTAAAATTTAAAATTTTTAAAAATTAAACATAAAATTAAACAAAAAATAGAAAAAAATAATTTACTTATAATTCTAAGTTGTCTAGCATTAAAATCAAAATTAAGGCTTGACTTGGGGCTCCTAAAGAGTTTAGAGTTTGGTGAAAAAAAAAAAAAAGAGGTGTGGGGTGTTTGGCCTTTTAAGAAATTAATGTTTTAATTTGGAGTGTAAAGAGAAGAATGGATGGATGTTAATAGCAATGGGACATGAAGAGAGGAAATGAGAGGGTAAATAATCCATTTTCTTTTCTTTTTATATTTAGTATTGAGAAAAATATGAAAAATATAAATTCGAAACTTCCAATGAAGTTTTTAAATATATAACTTATAAAATTTACTTATAAATATCAAATATAATAAAAGTCAAAGTTAAAACTATTTTATCATGAAAAGAATCAACTGGGATGAGTTAACAAATTTAGGCATAATTAATAGAAAGTAGTAGAATATAATTTTACTTACTAACAAAGTACAATAATAAAAATTATTGTACATTTCAATGTAAAAATCAATCAAGATTGTTTCCGATTTTATAAGTGATTCATTAGCTAATTTTTAAGTAATAAACATTAACCTCTTTAGAGACCACTAAATATATAAATTCTTTTATAACTTATAAAAAAATCTTAAATCAAATTTTTTTTTTGTTATTTTAGATGAAATTAATGATGTAACCACCCCAGGTTGGAATTAGTAAAACCACAAAAAATAAATGAGCAAGAAATATTGCAAGTTGTTATGTAATTTATCATAAAATAAATAATAAAATATAATATTTACTTAATATGTAAAAAGGAAAAAAAAAATTCTCCGTTCCAATGGAATTAAAATAAAAATAAATGAGTTAAGATGTAATTAAAACAAGACTTTATTGCTAAAAAAAAAATCAATAACAACAATAATAAACCGATCTTATATGCCAATAATCGTGTGTTCCATTGATAAAAATACTAAAATTTTAATTTCAATAATTAGAACTCAAATCTTTATATTTTTAAATATATTAAAAAAAATCTTAAATATGCTCTCATACATAAAACGGATTTTTTTTTCTGTAATTTACCTTAAATTCAGTACTTGAATTTCGTTGGGATGTCTTAGAATTATTCCTTGTCCTCAAGCAATGTGACAAACATATAGTAATATGCTAGAGATTTCCATCCCCTTTGTACAAAATTGATTGATATGCTCACACCTTATCCAAATTCGTTGGCAGCTATTTTTTTTTTCACTTTTTTTTTTGGATATACCAAGAAATAATTGCTTCCAAAAAATAGTTAGCTCCAGAAAAATCCCAGACTTTGTGGTTATCTTTTACTCATGTTCAATGCCATAGAAAAATATCATATTGGCATAAATTTATTTGTTCAGATTGAAATATTTTAGCCATTGTGAGTATCAAATAGTATATAAGGATCCATAAATTCGAGTCTACGGAAGAATTTTCCTTTTTGTTTTGTTTCAATCATAATTTAGTTTTTGTGAAAAAAAATTAAGTAAAATCCTAAATGTATCATATCAACGTGAGAGATATCATTTTTAGAATGAATTAAATATAACCAAAACCAGAAAATATTTATGAATATGAAATTTAATTAATTTTATTCATTCATATAATTATTTTTACAAAATAACATTTAATAAATCTAAAATTTAAATTTCAATCACTTCTAATTTCTTTTATTATCGCTACACTATGATCGCATTACTTAAAAAAATAAAAAAGTTTGTAAGAATTTATAATATCATCCGTATATCTCAATTTGATATATAATATTTATTTTAAATTTCAACACGAACTTTTTTTTATTAAAATAAGTGATTATTTTTTAAAATTATATTTTAAATGAATAAATTTTAACTTTTAAAACTTATTTATTGAGTTGAAAAAATATATAATTAATTTATACAAACTAAGTGGACTCAGTCAAAATAATAATCCATTAACTTTTTAAATTTTGGGGCAAAAAATTTTTTTTTAATTTATTTTGTTTCAAATCTTTTCCATACATGTATATTAACTAACTAAATAAAAATAGGAAATGAAAATGAAAAGTTACATCTTTGAATGATCTTATTTCTCTTTTAAAGATTAAACAACTCAATCTTGCCGACAATCATAAAATAATGGATTGTATGAAATTTGTAACTGATTTCATATTAAAATGAGAATTAATATGCAAAGGAGAAAATGAAAATTTGTTGATGACATACTAGAAAAAGGCATGATATAGGATGTAAAAAAGGGTTGGAAGAACTATTAATTAGGACCACATATTTATATTTTGTTGAATATACTGATCAAAGTGATTAAGACAAGGCAAAAAAGCTGTGTACACTTTCAACTTTTTCAAGCATTGATGGTTGGGGGCAAAAGACCACAGCAAATTGCACATCAGAAAGCTTAAGTGATAATGACCCTTTTGGTTGGAACCAAGAGACCAATTGAGGGGATCAGCTCAGCACTCTACTGTCCCAAAATTTGTGGTGTAGGTGCATCCTAATCTAGTAGCCTTCCATCTGGCGGTTTTTCATTGGTTGGATGAATTTCTCTACGGTTTTCCTAGTCAGCATCTGTGTCACAGGTGAAAGATGCTGATTTATATCCATGTAAGGACTGTTCTGACAAGAACCCAGACTGAAATACAAGTCAGCAAAGACATGTCTTCTTGTGGTTTGGACCACTTCAATTACTGCAATTAAAGCGAAGTTAGTGTGATTGTGTAAACGAACCCTTGATTTCTAACCATCAATTGAATTATACAGCATGTTTGTTTTATCAAAGTAGAGAAAATTTAAACTTTTAATCATTCAGTATTTGATTAATCTGACGACGACGGAGTTTTGATAATTTTTGCTTGACAAGAAGGCAGAGAATAAAGTGCTTCATTTCTTTACGCCCTTTCTTACAGTTTCCTGTGAATGCATGCATGTGAATGAGGTTAGCTTATACGGTTAAATGACAGCAACAGTCATTAATGCTCATCAAATTAGCGTGGCAGTTATACGTCTGTATTTCAAACTCTCATGACAGATTTTGATCACTCACCATGAACGAGAAACAGGTTTGTGGAGAGATTCATCAATAACAGAGACTGAAAAGAACCATTGTGCATCTAATAATCAAAGAACAAGATTGCTGGAAATGCAGACTAAGACTACTGAGTAGTGTTCTTCCATTGAAAACGAAAAGGGATTAGTAACCTGTTTCACCCAACACAGCAAAATCCCAGGAAGACAAAAACCTGATATACATGATCAGGTCGTGCTCACATGTCTCAAAGACTGTTTCAATACAGAATCTTAGCAATTTAACAGTGGACCCAGAAGCCACGCTTGATAGCCAAGTGTCATCACCCAAAATGGCGAGTACAATCTTTTCCTTCACTCGAATAAGTAGCTCACAACTTCCTTACATTCCAAAAGCCTAAGCAGACGCCTTGGGTCCCGGGCCCACCCCAAAACTAAGGTAGCCACAAGATATGTAACGACTTTTTGCAGCCACTAACTTGTTGACATGGATTCTCTCCTCCCCGCTGGGGTTTTCCATACAGTGAGACCTCCTCACTGTGCTCACACTCAAAAGTTGGCTGAATTTTCAAAGCTTGTGTGCAAGAGATGTTGAAAGAGGAGACAAGCGATGCATGTGGTGTTGATGCCGGTAGCAACAATTGGGCACGTGTGTGCGACACATGCCGCTCTGCAGCCTGTACAGTGTACTGTCGAGCAGACTCTGCCTACCTCTGTGACGGATGTGATGCCCGTGTGCATGCGGCAAACCGGCTAGCCTCGCGCCATGAACGTGTGTGGGTGTGTGAGGCATGTGAGCGTGCTCCTGCCGCCTTCTTGTGCAAGGCAGACGCTGCATCCTTATGCACTACATGTGATGCTGAAATTCACTCTGCCAATTCACTAGCACGTCGCCACCAACGTGTCCCAATTCTTCCAATTTCTGGGTGCATATATGGCCCCTCGGCCACCGATCAAAGTGGACGAAAAATGGCATCAGCAACTGGAACTGAAGATGGTTTTATGCCAACGGAGGGAGATGAGACAATTGCAGAGGAGGACGAGGATGAGGCAGCTTCATGGTTACTGCTGAATCCCGGGAAAAATAGCACCAACCAGAATAACGGGTTCTTGTTCAATGGGGAGGTTGATGAGTATCTGGATCTTGTGGAATATAATTCAAGTGTTGACAATCAATTCACTGATCAGTATAACCAGCAACAACATTATGGTGTTCCACACAAGAGTTATAGGGGTGATAGTGTTGTACCAGTTCAGTCTGGAGAAGCCAAAGATCACTTGCAGCACCTGCAACATCAGAGTTTTCACTATGACCTGGATTATGATTCCTCAAAAGCTGCATACAGCTACAATGGTTCCATTAGTCACAATGTAAGTTTACTTGCCAAAAACAACTTGCTAGGATGGTTCAAACTATTGAACATAAGAAGTGATTTCAGATTGAAGTTTTTGATACATGTGGTATACAAGCCCGGTGATAGAATTTACTTCCCCAACCTAGAAGATTTTCATTCATAGCCTGCTTTTATCAGCTTAAACATGGAATTCTCACAACTAGTAGTTTTGGAAATCTTGAATATGTTTTTTGAGCTCTTATAGAGGTTACTACAATAATTACTTTTGTGAAATTAACCATGCCACATTCTCTACAAAGATGTAATTATTTTATACTTGGGAGTTTTCTTGCTTATTCTGCTAGCTTTTAAAGGTCTTTTTCCATTGTTGTTTCATGAGTACAGGAAACATGACTAACCCTGGTGAAGCTAGTTCCCAAATCTCTAAAATTCTGTCATCTTTGTGTACAATTTGAAGGAATTGCTCTTCATTCTATGTTATGTTTGCTGAGGTAGAGGATCCAAAACATATCTTATCTTCTACAAATTAAAATCTAAGGATATTTTTTTCTTTGTTTTTTTTTTTTTGTTCTGAACTTTATTACCTTATTCTTCTTTAGTTTACCTTTCTTCCATAAAGAGCAGAATCAAATGGATAAATATCTTGACACTTTTTTTTTCTTTTACCCGTATGTTCCAGGTCAGATATTTGACATAATAATGGTTTATATTAACAGGAAAGCTGCATCTGTTTAGCTTAGTTCGAAATCAAGTTTTACTGATAAAAAAATTGAATCTGAAATCATTTATCTTGTACTCAAAACTTAAACTCTGTTTTAAGCTCCTAATAGTCAACAATAAAAATTTTCAGTAAGACTTGTGAAGAAAGCCCTTTTCCTTCATGGTGAAGCCACAAAGGAAAGAAAAAGAACTTGGAAAGTTTGTTTTGAGTCTAAAAGTTTTGTTCCCTAATATTTGGATAAAACCATGCAAATTTCTTTTAAATGATATGGCATTCATACATGTTTCTTCGTAGATGGTTTGACAGATGAATTAAAATTTCTTTCCAGAAAATGTTATAGAGATCATATATTCATTAAATGTAGAATTTATCGTTTCATGTTCACTTCTTAAGCTAAGAAGGTCTACCTAGACTAGGAAATTTTCTAACTCAAAACTGTCATAAATCCTTCTACTAAGCTGCTTTTGATTTATATTATGAAAAACAAAAAACATATGAAGATTGTGCTTGTATTTTCCAGTGATTGTGAAAATATTGTAATGATAAATGGTTCTATTTTCCTGACAGTCTGACACGCATTGCTTTCTCTTTCAGCTTCATCTCAGAATTGCACATTGCATATATGATAAATCCTATCTAGTTTGTAAATTAAAGGGTTAATATTACAAATGGCTCCTGAATTATAATAAAATTTTCAATGCATTTTCTGAATTTTAGAAATCTCTAATGTGATACTTAAACTATGAATCTATCAACTAGTTTCGTATTTAGAGGGTTTTTTGTTTGCGATGTATCATCATTTAAAGCTAACCATGTTAGGAATGCATACCACATTAGTTAACAAATTTATAGTTCAAGTACCACATTAGAGATCTTTTAAAGTTTAAGTATCATATTGACTATTCACTATAATTAAGGGGCTTTTCATCAAATTAACCCTAAATTAAATAATGTTTCTAACTTTCCTGAACCATGCTAGGTATCCCTTTCCTCTGTTGATGTTAGCGTTGTGCCAGAATCAACTATGAGTGACATCTCAATCTCGCACACAAGGCCGCCTAAAGGTACAATTAACCTCTTCTCTGGACCTCCCATTCAGATGCCACCCCAGCTTACACCAATGGACAGGAAGGCCAGGGTCCTGAGATACAGAGAGAAGAAGAAGACAAGAAAGTTTGAAAAGACAATAAGGTATGCTTCAAGGAAGGCTTATGCAGAAACAAGACCTCGGATCAAGGGTCGGTTTGCAAAGAGAACACGTGGAAGTTGAAGTGGACCAGATGTTCTCCACAACACTATGACAGAAACTGGATATGGCATTGTCCCTTCATTCTAAATGCAGTCATTAGATGAGAAGTGTACGAGTTAATTGCAAAGCTCTAATGCTGATACTGTATCTTTCTCAATCTACTTGGTCTGAATCAATTAGATAGTATATGTTTAGTAATTTTGACGATTGTCTAGATCATGCTACTACTATCTTGTAAATGCATGTATATCTATAATTTTGAAATTTAATTCTTTGCAATTACAAATATCCCTTTCTTGGTGTTCCACCTTTTGTTATAGTTTCAAATATTAAGTTGATATGAAAGAAATAAAAAATCAAAGACTTGCAATACTAAATGGATGTCCTACTACTGACCTTTTAAGAAAAGAGAATTCACTATGATACCTTTTCTGGGAGAAAAAAGAGCAAAGTTCAGCAAGAAGATGGTGAATGATGAGTGGATCCAATAACAAAATTCTGGTCAGCGTCTTATTGCAACATTATTCATAAAGAGCAGTCCTTTGGCTAGCCCCATTCTTTTTCTCTGGCTGAAGATTCCTTGTTCACCACGTTAGATAAGCAGAAGAGTATCTCTGTTCAAAATGGAAAACGCAACTTGGTTCTGCAATTTTTTCCCCTTTTCTTGGATAATCATGTAATTCATAAATCATACCACAAATAGATAGAGATATTAATTTAAGTTAAAAAGCAGCATTGAGTGAAGTCACAAATAAAAGGGTACTTTGGTTATGACAGTGAAAGAGATACAGAGATAAGAAAAATATTGGAATGAAAGCAGCATGTTCCACTGCTATTCCTCTTGCTCACACGGTTTAACCATAATGTCCTCATGTTAAACTACTAAACAAGTGACTCATTGATGCCTAATGCAAACTTAATAATATCATTTAATCCATCCATTAGGGTAGAGGAAACTGAGATAGCTATTAAAACAACATTAAAGACAGGTCAGAAATTGAAGTGTTTCCATAAAAAAAAAGGTTTAGCTTTAATACAGAAGAATCTTGGCTTTTCGAGGAAAGTTCCACCGGTCAGAAAGGCAATATCATATAAGTCCAGCCATATATATTCCCCCACCGGATTGGACGTAACCTGTAGATAATTTGCTTATCATCATGGATCAAACTAAAGATTACAGGAAAATTCCCTTGTTCATTAATAAGACCAATCATCATATTCCTTTTACCTTAAATTAGTAAAAATATGAAAGCATCTACTGATGCCTCTAATAGAATATTTAGATGGCTTTTTTCTAGACAAATGTACATCACAGACTGAGATTCCTTGGTTTCACTGACCAATATTTCAGAACAGTATAAAGCTTGTGGCAATTCATCCTTCCTTACGACTAGGAAGTTTACATTTAAAAAGCTTTAGGTTTGCTACACATCCATACCGTATGATTGATATTGCACACCTTGGAAATTGGATTAAAAGTTATAAAAGCAAGATTTCAGACAACAGAAGCAAATACTGAACTTTTTGGCCTTTCTAGCTCTGCTTGTTACAGTGTTTAGAGAAAAATTGGACCAAGACAATCATTCTAGAAAAGGGTTAATGTATACAGAATTATTATCATTTTCATGCCAATATTCATGGTAATGATCATGTAGGCACCATCTTGCGAAGTTAACAACTTCTAACATGTAGATGGGACAAGGGCGGAAAAGTTACCACCTCCTCCAAAATGGCATATATACTATGAAATATTAAAAGTTCTAAGAAAGTAGAATTCTCCTTTTCTTGTCATGTACAAATGAAAAAAAAAAAAAAAAAAGACAACATTACAGCAGAGTGAAGATTAAAGGGTTACTGGAGGACCTTAAATCATGGCTGCAATGGATCATACCTGTTGCATTCTGTGAATATCATCAGCCCTTGTTGAGCCTTTTTACTTTAAAGTTGCGGTCCTCCTTGATCCAAGAGGTTTGAAATATCCATTTCTGCAATGCCATTTGTAAAGTATAAGAGATTTTTTTTTTTTTCACACAGTCAGCATTTCCGGCAAAATTCCAATTTGCTAATGATCCAGCCTTCATTGAAGGTGTTGGGGGTGTTGGTATTGAGTAGAATGAGAAGCCAACATCAAGGAACTACTCAACAAAAGAAAGTTAGGCTCTTAGTAATCATTAATAAATGATGCTGTGCTTTTTTCACTTTCCATGGGATATGCATACAGGAAACAAAGTTCAGCCACATGTAAAGAAACATATAACATTGTGAAGGCAGTTACCACTTTACTCGCAACAGTGGTACCCTCTCAACATACAATTTGTAGTATTCTACCTTGAGCAGGCTACGGTTCTGTCGGTTGAAGTTGTGCATCTTTTGTCAATTTCTCTACTAAGCAAGCATTGGCTTTAGCTTCAGCTTTATTTGTTCACAAATATCTTGCCACCAAAGATATCCACATGGTTAAATATATGTCAAAATATCTGTCATCAACAAAAATATGAAGTGGATGTCCTAATACTACTAAAATTTTCGTTATCATATCCTTCAAATAAACACAAGTTGAATCACAGCATGCACTAAGAAAAGTAGCAAAACTTAGTAGGTCAATTAAATTTTCACAGATTTTTCTATGTTGGATTAATGTTACAGCCTCTCAACCAACAATACTCTTCAGCTCTTGAACAGGTGAGACATTTCTCCCATGTGTTCACACATGCTAAAAATAGAAAAGAGCAAGGGTAAAATTCGGAAGTGAAGTGTGCACTGACAGTAGAACCTTATAGAAAAAGCAGATTGCACTTTGCGCTTTTCACAAAGGAAAAGATATGCAAGAACAAAGTTCAGCCATGTAAAGTGGAAAGATTTGTGGAGGTCATTGTTCGATAGCTAAAAATTCAGTCCCTACTCAAGCTTATTTTTTCACAAGCTCCAACCTGATCCTTGGGCCCTCAAAATATCAATTTCTGGTCTGCCATACATTCAGCATCATTGCTTCTCCTTCGCCTCATTTACACATAGATTCCTCAATCCTCATTGTTTATTTTGAGGCCGATATAATCCCTATAATTAACCAGGAGCAGCCAATGCTTTTATAAATTTCATGCACTTCTGCATTTAAGCTACTAAGTTTAGGTAATAGCAGTTCAACAGATATCTGCCAGTTTTTGAGACTGATACTCCTCTGACACTGCAGTCAACTATGCCGAGAAAATAAGTTCCAGGTCTACTTTTGTGGAAATACTTGCCAACCAATGGCTCTTCCTGGAATTCACTTTCTAAGGGCTAAATTGGTTAACCTCTTTCTATCTTGGTCTTGCTACAGCTGCACCTTAGCATTCAAATTTATACAATAATTTTCTACATCAGTTAATGTTGGCTGATGTTCAGCAAAGCACCTCAAGCAAAACATCTCAAAGTTAAAGAAATCATGTGAGACAGAAATTGTACTATGACATGGACATGAATGACAGCATAGATCTTTCTCAAACTTGCATATTAAATTCAACTCATCACCATTCAACATCAATAAGTCTTGTAGCACAAAAGCAAAAAGCCTGTCTATTGCATTTCTGTACCCCATGCTAAAAAATAGCCTTTTGGTTCTTAGGAAAGAGCACTAGATTGAACCTAGTTCAATATAGGTCAGATTTTTTTTCTTTTTTTATGAAACAGAATCTGTTGCATATATAGAAAGTACCCAAGTATTGAATTATTTTTGTTAAATAAAGAAAAAGGCATGTTTGTTTGGGATATTGAAAATTATTTTTGTGCATCCTATTCCTAGATAAATGATGTTTGGGAATGGGATACCTAAACATCTTTAATATCTTACATGATACCAGCTTACAAGATTTGTAGTAAGTCTGTGATTTACGATTTTTTTGGTAAATATATTTCTCTTCAAAATAACAAATTAATATGATCTTTAATTAATTGAGAATCTTGTATACCACTTTTTATAAAGTGGAAGTGAGATTCCTAACTGAAGAAGGTATGTGAGGTTACTAGATACTAGACACTCACAATCAAAAACATCTCTCAAGCCAAAAGCATTGCCACAAATTATCTTCATGCCATCTAGGATTAAAGTTGCAGATAGTTCCCAAAAAGAACAATAATATCTAAGGTATAATAGGCTTCTTAAGAATGAATGTTCCATAACTTATATCTTCCTAAGTAGAGCTTTATTCAGATTCCTAATCCACTAGCAACGTTACTTCATTGTATCCATGTACCAGTAAATTGGAATCTTGCAAAATCCTCCAAAACATTATCCCTTGCTTGAATATCTATAATTCACTTTTGCTCCATATAGTATGATACTTAGTATTATATTTTTCTTGTAGAAGATATTATTTGGGAGCATACAGTAACGTAGCACATGAGAAGCTTGTTCTTATGAAGTAAATGATGTGTCTAATCTGCCTTGAAGATGTACTCAAAAGCTATGCCACATTAAAAGCAATTAATGCTACTAAACTACCACATACACCAAAGTAATTCTAGAATTGGCTTAGCCTAAAGGATTCTTTTGGCAGTTTAACTAGCAACAAGAATGAAGAAACCTGATGATGGATTCTTAAATTTGGTCCATCCACATATCTCATTTCAATTATTTGTTGCAACTGCAAAGTCCCTTAAGTGCCAATTTTCCATTCAGTGTACAATGAATTTTATAAAGTAGCAATGTTATTTTGGTTTCCCCTTGTCAAAGTTTTCTCAAATTTCCCTTGTAACCAAAGTTCTCAAAGTATTTCATACAGCCATCTCCACTAAGTATTATTAAGTTTGGTCCATCTCTTTGATGGTTTTAAAGTGATCTTACAGACTGGGATAAGCAGTGTGTATCTCATTTTCCACTAAGTTGCAGCCATATATTCTGCCAAGACAAGCTATCATATTATTTTGAATGCTTATGAACAAAACTCATTCTTCTGGTTGTATGTCTACTATCCTCTAGTCACTAGGTCATTGATATTCAACCCCAAAGTCAGCTTCTTCAATGCCACCAAACTACAGTAGCAAAAATCTATATGGACTAGGTTGGGCATTTCCATCGGCTATGACACCATATCTGGTAACCACAGTCCTTACCAAAAAAGCTTAGGCAAGTTACTGACAATAGATTCAGCATACTCATTTCTGGAATTGCATTGCAACATTCTCACTCACAGCCAAACAAATCAAGACCATAGCTTGCCACAAGGCAGATCCTCTTCCTATCTCATCTCCATTAACCATCCCCTTCCATCCTTATCTCTGATCAGTTGGCCCAGATTGTACGTTGGCAGACTCCAACAAGCAGGAAAGTAGATTATGATGAAAGCATGATCCTCTATAATTAGTTCACTTGATCTAGGATTCCAATTTAAGGTTTAAAATTTTCTAATTAGAGCACTACAAGTAAAATTTCCGAAATCAAAGACCTAACTTCAGCATATACTACTTAGAAAATCAAAATAAGATGCTCTATGTAGCACCTAAAACATTTTCCAGAAAAAGAGATTTGCAAAGAAATCTATCTAGAACTTGAAATCTTTTTTTGTGATAAATGAATACAGCATTGCTTGTCAAAAAAAGTATCTAAAAGAAAAAGCATACCACATTGCCAATGAACTCACTGCCAAAGTGGATCATTAATTTATGATGGTTGTACTAAAAACTAAACCAGTAACTACAAGCATGCATTTTATAGAGCACAAAAATTGAATAAAAAGGATGAAAAACTAATGTTTCAAAATGCATATCTGCATGAAAAGCAATATATATTTTGGAACTTAACCTCTAAGAACATTGCTATGAGTTGGTATACCTAGTAACAAATACATTATCAACAGGTTTGGCCTTTGCTGCCCAATACTCTCACTTAGCTTGTGTGGGTTTTGTACTGATACACACCATCGGCATCACAATAGATTGATTTCCAACAATAAGCTAAGCATAAACATCTCAGTTCTATAGTTTAGTTGTTAGTTTATGTAACTAGCAAAGGATCCTGTAAAAAACATAACTTTTCTACACGGAAAAAGGTAATTGGAAGTAGAACAAATCTACTAATGTTAAAGAGTTTCAATCACTTGTGATGTCAACTCGGAGCTCAACGACATTCAAGTACAAAATCCCAATAACATAATGTTGACAATCATTCTAAAAATTGTTCAAGCCATCAAAAAGCCCCTAATTCTATGGCCTCACTGATTTCCATTGCTGATGTTAGCTGATGCTGTTCCATCACCACCACTGGTTTGTTCATTTATCATATCCTTAAGAATATTGAACTTAAAGAAAAGTATCACACTTTACTTCAACAACGCAAATTAATGAACTAATACCAGAAACACAATAGTTATAATAAGGAATAATCAAAAAACTTCTCCACATATAATTCTCTTCGTTAGTGAATTCTAGTTTGTTACTTTGATTTCCACCAAAGTTGCACTCCAAAATGGTCCATGTCGAGAGTTCTCCTCACACAATCCCAACTCTACCTGTCTGGAAAATTGCAAAAGCCAATTCTAACTTTCCTTGAACTTAACATCCAACAATTTGTGGACATGCATACATGCCTTAATATAAAACAGTTATGGTTTTATACATACATAAATTCATATAAGCATTGAACTATTGATGACTAATTTGACTTTAAAAGCACAATATAAAAACTATAAGAGTTACAAAGAGTATTTTACATCCATACTGTTCCCTGAAGGCCATAATGTTATCGCATCACAATCACAGAATATCAATAATTGCATATATCAAGAGTAAAGAGAATAGCACCCTAATGTCCAACAAGGTAAATGATTTTAAATAAAGGAAGAAGATAGTAATAGCTGACAAACGAAAAGAGAATCCGTCAACGTTATGGGAATTACCTTAACTTGGAATCCTCCTTAAACCCCCACAAATGCAGCATTTAAAAAGCAAGGGAAATTTTAATGTAATCTGCCCCCTCCCCCCAACAAAAAAATTTTTTTTTGATTCTTCACTTTACAGCTAATGAACAGCAATGAGAGTTAAAAATGAAAAACCCAAAGTGATTTTTCAAAAATATGACATGAGTTCAACTTATGCAAATCAAATTATAGAATCAATTTATGCGTTCAACTTATGGAGTATATAAAGCTATAAAGATCAGATTTTCTCTTTTCTTAAGACCCAAAAGGAAATAAAGAGCGAAAATTTAGTGTAGAAATGAAGAAGCTATGGATTTCATAATTAATATATAATAAAAAAAATAGAGAAACAGAACCTTAGTAGGAATGTGACAAAGATACCCAGAACCAGAATCTTTTGGAAAAGCACGCAACTGAAACAAACTGTAATTGTATCCTTAGTTTTCTAAATTTTTGCGGTGATTTTTTTTTTTTTTAATTTTTGCTTAAACTATTGTTTGTTTTCAGGCGATGGCTGAGGCAATTTGCGCGCAAAAGCACACCTTTAATGGGCCCTATTATTAGATAAGTAAAAAATGCCTTTCATGAGACGTATTCACATTCATTTTCCTATCTTTTTCTTTGTTGATTGTTTCATTCTTGCTACATGAATTTCCAGCCTAGTAAATTTACCCATTTTCCTTTTTGCAATGTATGATTTTGTTGATTACAAGACCTAATTCCATAACCCGAGACAAGATATTGTAAACATTCATTTATTATTATTTTTTTTTTTTTCATTTTTTTTGGTCTTTTTGACAAAAATTTTGGTGCATTAAATACATACACCCCAAGTCTACTATCCCAGTCATTGCCAATCATCTGATACCACATTCCTAACTTGACAGCGTGGAATCCGCCAACAAAAAGTCCAATGACTTTGAAAAAAATAGCAAAACCTTTAAACATTTGGGATCTCATTATCAAAAAATCTAAGATTTGAATCACGAAAAAGTTTTATAAATAGAGTTTCCTCCTTGGAAATCAAAGAGAAGGGGAAAAAAGAAAGAACCCATAAAAAGAAAAAACCCTGCAAAAAAATGAAAAAACTTAGATAAAAAAAATTCTGTCAAATCTAAAAAAAATCTTTTTGAAAAAAACCAAAAATACCAAAAAAAAAAAAAAGACACAAACACAAGAAAACACAACCCCCGGTAGTAAGGATATCAGAGCAAAAAAAAAAATTGATTGAAACTTCAAAGCTCAATCTACGTTGATTGAGATTTTTTTTCATAAAATGAGGGTCAGATTTATGTTTAAGGCGAATAAAAGAATCAACATGATTTTTTTGAAATTTTTTTGGTCACCAATGATCAACAATAGCGATCAGCACGACACTGACCGACTGAATATTGAAATTACAAAGTTTTTTTGGTGAGGCTTTAAGTTTTAAAGAGACAAGCTCTCTCTTGGAAAGAGAAAATCCAAAAAAATGAAATAAAAAATATTTAGGTTTTTTATAGTGCTGTAAAAAAAAAAAGGTTGCAAAACAACATCGTTTAAGACCAAGAAGATCTGCACGTCGACCTAGATCCAACGTAAAATCCATGCACCTAACAAGCTTGCTATTGACTTTGATCATTTCATTTGAACCCATGCTTGATTGCTAAACCACTAAAGAACTGCTGTTGACTAGCATTGATTAAACTATTGATCGGTCTGGTTCAAGTAAAAAGTTTTTTTTTGAATTTTTTGAATTATTTTTAAATATTATTTTTGTTATTTATGCAAGTTAAAATGTTTAAGTTTGTTAGAATAAATTTTTGTTATTTAAAAAAATAATAATAAAATAATTAATAAAATTAATAAGAAATTAGTAAAAATGTAAGAAAGAAATTCGACGATGAGATTTAAAGGTATTCCGAGTAGTAATACCTATGAAATTTTTCGGTAAAAAGATTTTTTTTTTAAATACTACCAATGTATTAGAGTTTTTATAAAAAGTTTTCAATACAATAAATTTTTTTTTTTGCTATAAAATAGTAAATAAAAATTAACTAATTTGTTAAAAAAATAATAAAAAATGAGCAAAAAAAATTTATCTGATGATAAAAATCTAAAAGTATTCCAAATAAAGATGCTTTACAAAATCTCTATGTGAAAATTTTTTTTAAATATCACCAATGTATTGGAGTATTTATAAAAAATCTTCAAAATGATAAAAATTTCTCTTTTATTCAAAAATTAAAATAAAAACTAATAAATTTTTTTAAGAAAAATGAAATGTGTGCATCAACATGTTGTCATTTATATTGCATACATGTGTTCATTTTTATAAAAAGTAAATACAAACCCCTAATGATAAGATTCTAAGATATTTCGATAAATGATACCTAAAAAATTTTTAGGTGAAAAAGAGTTTTCTAATATTATCAACGTACTGAAACATTTTAAAAATTATTCCAATAAAAAGGTTCTAATTTATTTTTCTTGAATAAAAATAGAACAATAAATATGGAATAAAGATAAAAGGAAAAACCAAAACTATGATAAAAAAAAAAAAAAGGAAGTAAAGAAAATTACTTTTTGAACATCGAAATTAAAACTATTTTTCTTAGGATTAATGAATAACATGTAATTAATTTGTACCATTTTAAACAGGCGTTGTGAGAGCGCTAATCATTCTCCATGCATAATCGACTATCAAACTCAAACTATTTAGTATACCCTAAAATTATCTTTTTAATAAATTTTAAGATTTTATTAAAATGATAAATTTTAATAGGTAACTAATCACACATAAACAAAAAAGATTAATAATGATTTCATTTTTTATTTTTTTAATTTTATTTTTAAATTCATCGGGCAGCTCAAAAATCATTATGACAGATATGCAACTAAGTTTACATATAATAATTAATTAATATCATCAATGTCATAAAATACAAGTTTAGAAAATTGTAAGCCATCATTAAATTGATTCTCTTTGACAAAATTTATCTTAAAAAATAAATAATGGTATACGAATTCTTAAATCAATTACTGTTGACATTCATGATTTAAAAAACTCTTAAAGATATTCTCGATATGGATAGTCCTTGTTAAATAATTTTGCTTAAACTACATTGAAACAGCTAAAAAAAAAGTACGAAGCATTATAATATGTAATTTAAGCTTATAAAAGAGGGCATTTTGGCTGCCTAATTGACCAACAAGGTTTTCAAATAGTCAATACTCTAGTATCAATGGAGCATAAGAAAGAACCTCATTTGAAAATTGGGGGCAAATTTGGTACCTTCCTAAAAGCAACCTCATTTTTCTTGGAGTAAGACTATTTGCACTTCCAAAATTTTTCAATACATCTCACACAATTAATTAAATAAAAAATAACTTAAATATCTATTAGTTAATTATTTTTGTGTTTTTAACATTCTTTCTCAATAAGTTATCAAAAATAAATTTTTGAAAACTTTTTCAATGTACCAAAAAAGTATTTTTGAAAACTTCTTAATTAGACCAAAAATTCATTTTTCAGAAAGTATTGCAATTATTCGGAAATGCATTTCTAGAAAACATTGCAATTATCCAAAAATACATTTTTGAAAGTAATTTTTTACTTTAGTTTTTTGTTATGATCTCCAAAAGAATCTGTAATGATTTCTCCAATGTATGCGATATTTAATTTCGATAATAAATATCTCTAATTTCAATCAAGCACTATCTGTTCAATAACGTTAAAAATATTTATCAATTCTAATAAATGTGCATTTGAAAGGAATCGCTAATTGTGAAGAGCGTTCGTGCAAGTGGTTACTGTACCATGCACAATGAGGCAATCACGCTCCGTTGTATATGGTGCAGTAATCAATTTGCACGAGCATATTTTCACACTTAATAATTCCTCTTAGATGCACGTTTATTAGAATTGTAAAATGTTGCAAACATTATTGAACTTATAATGCCTGGTGGCCAAAATATTAGAGGTCCTTATTGAAAGATTTGCCATTCTACTAATGACATAATGAGGTTAATTTTTTTGTACTAAAAAGTTATCCAATCTTTATTGATGGCCAAAGGTTATTGTGTACTGAAAATTTATTTTCGAAAGTTTTGAAAGATTCCGAAAATGAATGTCCAAAAACTATTGAAAAATTTTGAGAAAACACTTTTATAAATTCTCAAAGGTTTTCGAAATTGGATAACCGAAAAGGGATTCCAAAAATAAATTTTTGATATGTTGAAAAAGTTTTCGAACATTCATTTTTAGAAACCTACAACAATTTTCAAAAATTCATTTCCAAAGTGATCGAATCATCGTCCCAAATCCCACCCCTAAATTTAAAATCTTAAATTTTTGGAAACTAAACACAAAATAAAATAGAAAAATAGAAAAAAAAAACAAACGATTTACTTATGATTCTAAGTTATCTAACATCAGAATCAAGATTAAAGCTTGATTTGAGGCTAAATCCCTAAAGGGTTTAGGGTTTTGATGAAGGAAAAAAGAGGAGGTGTAGGGTGTTTTGTTTTTTTAGAAAATTAGTGTTTTGGTTTAAGGTGTGAAAAGAAGAAGGAATTGGTGTTAATAGTAGTAGGGTGTAAAGAGGGAAAATAAGGGTGTAAATAGTCTTTTTCTTTTCCTTGTCCTAAGGGTGCTTCTAAATATATCACAAAAATTTTTTTATACACTCCTAAAATTTTCTTTCAAAATACCCATATAGCAAATACCAATTTTAACTTTTAATAAATAATAAAAATACCCTCAATAGCTTATACACCCCAAAACCACCTTCATAAATCTCTCTCAAAAATCTATTTTCGAGAATACAATATGACTCTTAGAACTCCATTTCTGAGAATGCAATACAACTCTTAGAAATTATTTTCAAAAAATTATATTGCATTCTCGAAAATAGATTTTCGAGAGTCATATTGTATTTTTAACAATTTATTTTTGAAAATACATATATTTTTATTTAAATATTATTTAATTATAAACTCTTGATAACGTTTAATTTTAATTTAAAATAAAATAAATGCATTTAATTTGAAAATAAATAATACTAAAATAAATTAATCTCTTAATGTGCTAAGATCTCTAAACGTCTCTAATGATTTCTCTAATGTATGGCTCAATTTTGACATTAAAGATCTCTAATCTTTAGGCTATCAGTACCTTATTGGCCAAAAAATTAAAGGTCCTTGCTGCTAAATTTGCCAATTTACTGATGATATTGTCAAGGTTAATGTTTTATAAGGTGTTCGAGATCGAATTAGCATGCATGCACACACATAAGTTATCGATATGCTTATACTTGATCATATGTACGAATGGAACAGACTTGTTGGCTCTCAAGCACGCATGGGCATAAAAATGTTTTTATCTTGAGACCAAAAAGCCAAGAACACCTTTTTACCTATGCAAAACCAAAAAATGGCAGTTTTAGGTTTCTAGAGTCTCAAGAAAAAGAACAAGTTTGTGTCATGCATGTTTGAAAATATCTATTTTAGTTTCATTCGTACATATGATCAAGTAAATTGGTTCATAAGCGCATGATTAAAAGTGAAATCGAGTTTCTAAAAAATGAATATCTAAAAAATTTTAAGGTTTTTCAAAAATAGATTTTCTAGAATACTTAAGATTTCTCAAAAATGAATACCCGAAATGCCTTAAAACTTATCGGATATCTATTTTTAAGAAACTCAATTTTAGTAAGTGAAAAGAGAAGAGAGAAGGGAGAAAAGGTAGGAATGAAAAATAGAAAGTGAATGGTGGAGGTAAATTTAGTAAAAATAAAAAATTGAGTTTTGAATTTAAAGTATATTTAAAAGTGGGGTTTATAGAATAGAAAATAGAGTGTGAATAGAATTCCTATTTTCCCTATCCAAGCACTGTGAAACTGAATGGGATGGTCCCATTAACCTCCATTACACTGCATCATCAAAACCAGTAGGAAAAAAAAGAAACAAGGAATAAAAAAATTTGCATATCAAAATAAAGATGAGGCCTGCAAGATTTCGGCATTGGAACTCTCCCATTCCTTACCTCTTTGGTGGCCTAGCAGTGATGCTAGGACTCGTTACTATGGCATTAGTTTATCTAGCTTGTTCATACAAAAAGCCTCCCTCCAATTTGGCCCCCAGGGAAGCCGAAGAAAAGCCTGCCAAGCAATTTGGAGGTGAAGCCTTAAAACTCAGGCATTGCATAGAAGATAGAACAAATAAAAGAAGGTCCTTTAATGTATGAACAAAATAGGATGGAACAAGTATAATATAGAGATCTTTTGTATAAACAAACTATAAGATTTTTCTAAGAACTAATAAGAATTTTTGTCTTCCATATATGTATATATATGGACTGTATTTTGAGAAAGTTTACTGAAGAAGTTACAATTTCGTCAATAATTAAATTCGTTGTATGGATTAATTAATCCCTTAATAATTTATGTAGACACCGGTTTTGTCCGGGTCTACTATTTTATTTTTTTAATAATAATAATATTTAACAAAACAAACAAAAAAACAAACAAAAAAAAATAAAACGGAAATAAGACAGAAGTCAAGGGGTTGGTACGACGTCGAACTGTCCCGACCAATTACCCAACCAACTCTCCGATCAATTACCTTACCAACTACCTGACCAGTCACCCTATAACCACCAACTAACAACCTTGCAGCCCTAGATCCCCCTAAGTCGAAACCCTTTAAAATCCCCAGCCATTTTCGAAAATCGAGAGATCTGAGCTCTCGAAAAAAAAAAACCATTCTTCCTTTTCAACACCCTCAGACAGACCCCATTTTCGACGTAAAAAAAAAACCAAAACAAAAAAAAAACCAAAATAGAAACAAAAATAAAAAAAATACACAGTCCTCGCCTACGGTGAGGAACCTCAGCGCCGAGCCATCTGCAAAAGCCAAGAAATTGTTAGTTTCACCAAAAAAAATAAAAGAAAGGGAAGAAAAACCAAAAACTTCGAAACTTGATCTACGTGAATCAAGGAAGTTTTTGGTGAAAGGGACCTCAGATCCGGACTCAGGAGGTCGAGGGAAACATTTTGGTGTTTTCAGAGAATTTTTCGACCACCATCAACGGTGACCGTCGACCGACGACCGGCGGCAGCAACGGCAGAGGATCGGTCGGCCACCTGTGTTGGTCGGAGAGAGAAAAAAAGAAACGGGAGAAAAAAAAAGGAGAGAAAGCTGTTTTTTTTCTGAAAGATTGAAAATATGACAAAAAAAATATTTTTGACTTTTATATAAATTATCAATAGCCAAAACAATGTCGTTTCAATAAAACCCAAAACGACACCGTTTTAACCAAAGAAGGATCCGCTCGTTGACCAGAACCCGATCCGAGATCCAAAAACCCGACCTAATGACCCGTTCCAGCCAGCCTTGAATCGGTTCATACGAATCGTCAGTGGACCGGATTGAACCGATCAGATCGCCGGGATCGTCGAACTAGTCAGATCGCCCGAACCGTCGATCCAACCACCGAATCGGTCAGACCGCCCGGACCAGCGTTGACTGGACCGTTGACCGGTCCGGTTCAAGTAAAAAAAATTTTTTTTTTTTGAATTTTCTAATTTTTTTTATTATTATTATTTTTTGTTATTTTAAATATATTTTTATATTTATGCATGATAAATTTATAAATTTGTTAGAATAAATGTTTAATCGTTTTAATAATAATAAAATTAAGAACAAATAATAATAAAAAATATATTAAAATGCTTGAAAAATAATAATAATAATCTTCCCTGCCTAGATGTTGGAGGGAATAAAAATATTTTTCTAAAACAATAATTCCGCCTAGATGTTGGGGAATTATTGCTAATTATTTTTCATAAATAAACATAAGAAATTTTTAATTAATCTTCAAAAATTATTAAAATCGAACTTGCTTAAAAAATTCGCCTAGATGTTAGAGATTTTTAGAGATATTCGTATTTTCTTAAAAAACGAAACCTTAAGCACTATTTCCTAATCCTAGGATTCTAAAACCCCTAAAAATCCAAGATCCATTAAATCCAAAAACCCCTAAAAATCCAAGATCCATTAAATCCAAAACCCCTCGAAATTCAAAATCCTTAAAATCCAAAGTCCTAAAAAAAAATCCTAAGGACACGTGTGAAAATTCTATTTGAAGCAATTTATTCCCGAATGCCGCCTAGATGATGGGGTATTTAGGAAATTTTACTTCATGAAGTCTTTTCACATGAATTTTTAATTCGTATTAATAATAAGATTAATAAAATTGAGATCTTAAATATAAACAGTCGCACCTAAGCTCTGCCTAGATGTTGAAGAGTCGGGGTGGTCTCATTATATTTAAGAATCCAACTCTTAAATTGCATTTCATTTTACATGACATTCATTAGCATGATATACGTTAGCATGTTGTCATCAATAATTGATTGCATTACTCTCTCTTTAATTTACTGATAAAATATTTTTTAATAAAAAAGAATAATACTAAAAAAAAATCTTTTTGTGATATTATAAAATAAAAAAATAACATTCCGAGAGAAATAATTCTTAGTACTCTGCCTAGATGTTGGAGAGTCACTAACAATTATTTCCTATAAAGATTGTTATTTTATTTTAATGATTATTGTGTTAAATCTTAGGCGAAAAGAGTTATTTTAAATTCTGCCTAGACGATGGAGAATTTTAAGATAATTCTTTAACTTAAAGATTTTCTCAATATTTCTAAATAAATATTTTAGCAATTTTTTTTTAGTGAAGGGAATTAGTGTTAAATTTCAAATTAAAATCATTTTTATCCGACACCGAAAATAGCGTATAGTTGAATGGTACCAATTTATGGGCGTTATGGGGGTGCTAATCCTTCCCCACGCGCAACCAATTCCCGGACCCAACCTGATTTTTCGTAGACCAAAATATATCTTTTTTATAAACTTTAAACCCGTTTTTATAGTTTTATTAAAAAGATAAACTTTTGGGTGGCCAATCACATCCTAATAAAGATTGGTGATGACTCCCCTTTTTTAAAACAAAAACTCATTTTTACGTCTGGCGGTCTCAAAACCGTTACGATAGCTTGGCGACTCCACTGAGGACTTATTTGAGAGTCAGGCCAAAATTTTAATTATGCGCTATTGACAACGGTTGGATTTAATTGATTTTATTTGATATTTAATTTAATTTCTTTTATTTTATTTTTCTGAAAACAGTCATGTTAATAAATGAAATAAATTATGTGCTAGTTATTACTTCATTTTGATTTTGTTTTTGATTTATTCATGTTATTTTGATTAATACATTACCTTGCACACACTTTGCATATTCACTCGCATACATGAGCTCTATACCCGAGCTCCATCCTTTTAGGAGGAAGTGAAGTAGCTACGCTCTCGTGAGGTGATAACCTCCGCATTTGTTAGCGAAACACTTTCACTCATATTGAACCCGTTTCATTAGTAGCCTGTAATGAGTGAGGATCGGGGAGCCTTACTAGTCTATAATGGACGATGATGTGAGGAATAGTCTGGGAACCTTTAGACATGTAAATCTTAACTCGGCATATAGTGAACCCTGAAGTCCAACTTTAGGATAGAGCCATACTGTCCCTTTTATGAGAAAATTATCTAAATTAGGACACTACATATATTCTGATATGCTTGTTCATTCATTTACTCAGTTTTATTTATTTGTTTTATTTACATTCTTGATTTGTTTTATTATCTTCAATTTTGTTGCATGCATCATATAGGTACCATATTTTTAGAGGGTATTGTTTTGGACCAATCTTCAACAAAAAAAAAAAACTTTCAAAAAAACCTAAAGGATGTCGTCTATGTGTAAGAGCTACTTAGAGGTCAAGAGCCATTCAGAAGTTACTCAGGGGAAAGAAAGAGATTGCTTAGTAGATGGTCATATATCGGTGCTACCATAGTCAGTGCATATGGATCTCAGTCAGAACAATATATCAGAATTGGAAGCCATTTGGAAACAGTGAAGAACAGAGAAAATAGAATTTTTTTCCAAGAAATACAGGGATATGGCACTGCTTATGTCTGTGAAGGTTGATGAACAGCTAATGAGAGCTGCAATACAGTTCTGGGTTCCATCTTATCGATGCTTTGTATTCAACCAAGAAGACTTGGCTCCCATGATCGAAGAATATTCTTCTTTACTCCGGATAGAGTTTACCAATCAAGACAAGATCTATTGGAAAGAGCATAAGACCACCGAATATAAAAAAAAATTAACCAAGATCATGCAAGTGGAGGTTGAAGAGATAGACAAGCACAAGAAAGAAAAAAATAGGGTTGACATCATTTCATTAGCTTTTCTGCTCGAGTACATAAGAAAGTATATTGATACCGATCAGGGGTTGGATGTGTTTGCTTTGGCCATCTATGGATTGATGAAATTCCCTAAGGTTTTAGGACATATAGAAGCATCAATGGTTGATTTCTTTAAGCAATTAGATAAAGGTATAAACCCTTCACCAACTATTTTGGCAGAAACTATTAGATCACTTAATTTTTATTGAAGAAAGGGTGAAGGATGATTTATGGGGTGTGCTCAGTTACTGTTTTTCTGGCTCAGAAGCCATTTTTGAAGAAAAGAAAAGGCATTATTTCGATCATTCTCCATGCATTTCAGTCCTATCAATGAGTTTATGACTAAAGAATGGAGAAAAGATTGGACAAAAGGTCAGTGGTTGGCATTTTTTTTAAAGCTCACTAGCGAAGATGTAACATGGAAGGCACCATGGATGCTTTCGATGGCTATCTTATATAGTTGTGGAGACGAGTCATGGGTACCTCTGTTAGGAATATGGGGGGCAGTGAGTTACGCGCCCCTTATGGCTCAAAGACAATATGATTCACGACAGTTCATCCCTATGACTCATAGGCTTGGTTCACTCGAGTTTGATTATGAAACATCCGATTATATGAAAAAGGTTCGTGAAATCATCAAAGCATGGAAGCAGGTCAACCGAATGAGCTCAGCTAGACTCGCAGATAATGTTGCTGAAGGTTATCTTACGTGGAGGATGAAAAGAGTTAACGAAATTAGGCCTCTATCAGCTGATGTTTCAGAGAAGTTGTCAGCTCCTATTTTAGTATCGGTATTGTCGACTCTTGAGATCGCTCAATGAGAGTTTGAGATTAAAAAAAAAAAGGTTAGAGAAAGAAAAAGTGGCTATGATGGATCAGGTTAACCAATTAAGATATGATTTGATGATGAAAAATGATGCAGTACAGAAGTTGACTAAAAAATGAAAAGTATTGAAAGAGGATCTGCAAGATCTGCATCAAGAAAATAAGAAATTAAGGTTGGATAGTAGACCTTTGAAGGGATCCAAGAAGGATGTGAAAGAACTATGGGACATGGTGGAATATTGAAAGAACAGAGCTCGAGAAAACAAAAAAATGATCTCCACACTCACCAAAGAGCAACATGAATGGAAAGAAAAACTTTCAGGAGCCTCTGAAAAGGTAACAAGGCACTAAAGAGAAAGTGAAAAGCTAAAAGCTGAGCTAATGAGGGAACAAAGTAAGAACTCTGATTTACAAAGCAAGAAAAAAGCCTTAGAGCATGAATTAATGAGTTTAGAGCTTCAATTGACAAGCAATCAAAGGTATATAAATGAGATTTTGACTGGGTGGCAAGATAAAAAAGATTATTGGGCTCGCACTTATAATATGGAGGTAGATGCTCGAGAGATGTGGAGAGCAAAAAGTTTAGGGAGGCAGCAATACATCAAACACCTAACTGCTCAAATCTACAAGGCTGTTCAAAAAGCAGGCAACATGGTTGAAAAGGCAAAAGCACTGGAATGAGAGATTGTACCAACCCAAGGCCACAGTCAAAGATTATTGCACTTTTTGCATGAAGCTAGGGAGTAATATGCTCAAATCAAATGTTTTTATGGCTTTAATGCGAGAATGATTGGATGATGTGTAAAGACTCTCATGGTTAATGAAAGTTTATTTTTGTTTCGATCGATCCAAGACAATACCCTAATTTGCATTTCATTCATTTCATGCATGTATTTTCATACTAACAATAATATCAACGACATTATATCATGCGATCTAATTCATGGTTAATAAACTAAGGTTCAAGGATAGCAAAGCCAAGGAACCATAACTCGTCAATTTCGCATAGATATAATACTCGTTTCCAGACTCGAGCCATGGAAGAAGAGAATATAGCTAGGTTTGAAAGGGTCAAAAGGGTACAGGAGGAGATACAAGAAAGAGTGATGGAAATACAACAAAGAATTGAAGCACAAATGGTTGAATTAAGATAACTGTTGATTGGATCAATGAAAGAAAAAAGAGTTGCTGGTGTATCAAGGACAGGAGATGAGGTTAATGTGGAGGAGCCATTATACCCTCATGGATTCACTTCACCTCAAGTTCAGGTTCAAGTTCCTCGGGGTATACACATACAACCACCAAGTGCGCAGCCATACCCTTATGTCAATCATTCTGTAAATTAGCAGCCGACCCACTTGAATGCCAATTCGGGACCTATCCCAGTCGATCCCAGCATGGTACCAAATCTTGACGACCCTGTTGAGCAAGAGAAGTCTCACGAAATGTCAAAACCTGTTATAAATTCAAAAATTCAAGACAAGTATGACCAGCTTGAAGAGAGGCTTAAAGTGGTTAAAGGTAATGACACTTATAGGGTTATTGACGCCAACGAGCTTAGCCTAGTGCCTGACTTGGTTATCCTACCAAAATTTAAAACCTCATATTTTAAGAAATACGATGGGACAAAGTGTCCATCTGCTCATATCACTATGTTTTGTAAAAAGATGACGGGTCATACCCATAATGACAAACTATTGATACACTATTTTTGAGATAGTTTGACTGGTTCAGCAGCTAAATGGTACGTATAATTAGATCGAAATAAGATCAGTTCATGAAAAAACTTGGCCAAAGTTTTTATTGCTCAGTATAAGCACGTCTTGGATACAGCCCCTGATAGACTGTCATTACAAAATATGGAGAAAAAGTCGACGAAAACCTTCAAAGAATATGCACATCGGTGGAGAGATGCAGCAGCCCAAGTACAATCACCACTGACTGAAAAAGAGATAACTGTGCTATTCGTCAATACACTAAAGGCCCCGTATTATGACAGATTGGTGAGAAATACCATGAAAAACTTCTTTGACATGGTAATTTCAGGGGAGATGATAGAAAACGCTATCAAAAGTGGTAAAATTGAAGGGTCTGAAAAGAAGATAGCTACCTTAAGGAAGAAAGAGCAGGAGACACATGTTGTCACTCACACAAATCCCTCACACCATCATTTTGTTTCATATAACCCACACCCCTATTACTACTCTACCATAAACCAAATCTCTCAATAATCATACCATTACCGGGCCTCTCAACAACCGTTACCCAGATCAAGTTTTAGCCCTCAACCAGCCAATTACACCCCGGCACCTCCAACTCGACCATTTACTCGACCAACCTACCCAAACGGTAATAAAAAAAACTCACAGAATAATAACAATCGAGAAAGACCTCATTTTGACCCAATTCCCATGACATACACAGATTTGTATCCTCAACTTGTTGAGAAACATCTGCTTGCTCCTGTTATTATTGAACCTTTGAAACCTCCGTTTCTCAAATGGTATGACCCCAATGCACATTATGATTATCATTATGGGAATCCAGGTCATTCCACTGAGCATTGTACTATTTTAAAGCATAAAGTGCAAGGGTTAATCAACGAAGGAGTATTAAATTTTGATACCAGCCAACAAAAGACTCTAAATGTCAATGGAAACCCTCTACCAAATCATACCAAACCATCAATAAATGCTTTGATTGATGGGCAAACAAGTTGTGTGAAAAGAAGAATAGAAGAGGTCAAAACTCCTATGGCTAAAGTGTTTGAAACCTTAGTCAAAGCTGACATGCTAAAGTCGATAGAACCTCACAATTATTCTAAAACGGTTAACTCAACTGAAAGCTGCCATTATCATAGAGGTGCTCTGGGGCATTCTATCGAGAATTGTCACTAATTCTGTCAAGAGGTATAAAAATTGATGGATGAAGGTCGAATAGAGTTTTACCAAGAGAGAGAAGAGTTGGTGAAAGTGTCTACCATTGATTCAAAGAATAAGTTTGGACGTAGACCAGTAACTATCTATTATGATGAGAAGCCAACATTGAAGCTAGAAAAACTCGTCTCTCGACCAGTGGTGACAATTAAAGTTTCTGGCCCTTTTCTATATCAGAATGATAAAGTAGTACCTTAGAAGTACGATTATGATGTCGTAGTCAACCCAGATACTGCCAATATAACGGGTGTAGGAGGCATAACCCGAAGTGGCAAGTGCTATATCCCAGAGGCTCTAGAAAAAGCTAGAAAGGAGAAAGCCAAGGTAAGGGAAGAAAATGAAAGTCAAAGTGATCTTGATGCAATATCAAAAAAAGAATGTCAGAAGCCAGTATCTGAGAGTGAAGCAGGTAAATTTTTGAAGTTAATAAAACATAATAAGTATAGCATGGTAGAACAGCTTAACAAGATGCCAGCTAGAATTTCACTATTGTCATTATTGCTCAATTCAGAGTCACTGTAATGCTTTGCTGAAGGTGCTAAATCAAGCATATGTGTCTCACAATGCTTCTGTTGAATATATGGAACAGCTTGTTGGCAATCTGACGATTTCAAACTATATTTTTTTCAATGATGAAAAAATTCCTCCTAAAGGTAAAGGAAGTACCAGGGCTCTTCACATTACTATGAAATATAAAAGTCATATAATGGTTAAGGTTTTAATTGATAATGGCTCATCCATCAATGTTATGCATGCGACTACTTTAGTAAAACTCCCTGTTGATGGATCTTATATGAAACCTAGTCATATAATAGAGAGCCTTTGATGGAACTAGAAGAGAAGTGCTGGGAGATATAAAAGTGCCATTACAAATTGGCCCATGTACTTTCAACGTGAAATTTCAAGTCATGGACATCTCTCTTTCATATAGTTGTTTATTGGGTAGACCGTGGATCCATATGACAGGTGTTGTCCCATCCTCATTACATCAAAAAGTCAAATTCATTGTTGAAAGAAAGCTAACATGTGTGGCAAGAGAAAAAGATTTATTGGTAACTCAACCGATAAATACTCTTTATGTGGAATCGGCAGATGAAGCTTTAGAATGCTCTTATAAATCTTTCGAGATTACCAATGCAACATATATAGCTAGAAGATCTAAATTGTATTCCCCACATTTATCTACGACTACTAAAATGGTAGTCAGACAGCTTACTAAGATGGGATGGTGATCTAAAGTCAGACTTAGAAAGAACCTGCAAGGAATCACGAAGCCATCGACCATATATGAAAAGAGAGACAGGTTTAGCTTGGGATATAAGCCAACAAGAGGGGACAGAGTAAGAATGGTAAATGAGAAAAGAGATAAGAGGATAACTAATCTTAAGGGATATGAGCTGGAGTCAGAGTCGATAGTCATTCCATACCTCTATAATTTTTTTCACTCGGGAGGATATATTTATCCAGATTTATCGGGAGCCTCAAGTGCAAGATTCGTGGAAAAATTTTCAGAGCTGGCCATTCAAATGGTGGATGATGGAGAAAAGAAGAGTCGAAGTGAAGATCTATTCGTGTACCCTTGTCCTTCAGATTTTGAACTAGATAATTGGGAAGTTATAGAGCTGCCTGTTGCTTTTAAAACTTTGGAAAAATAATGTGAAACTTTAAATCCCTAATTACATTCTACGAGTATTAAGAGATCTTTTATGGTGTGTTTATGTTTGTCATTTTAATAAAAGACTTAGAAGATGCATCCGTATTTTTTCTGTTGTTTTTATCTTCATTTTACCTTTCATCCTTTTCTTTCCTACATTTTCTTGCCATTTCATTTTTGTGTGCCAATATTCTCTCCATATTACCCTTTGCAGGGTCTCAAACAATGAACATGAGGATAATCATGGCATTAATCTCGAATTTGATTTTAAAAACTTAATTCATGTTGATGAACTTGATAATGAAGAAGATTCAGATAACTATACACTGCCTCTTGATTTGTTAAAATTAATAGAACATGAAGATAAGCCAATTAAACCCCACCAAGAAATTACTGAATTAGTAAATTTGAGAGATGGTGAGAATAAAAGAGAGGTCAAAGTTGGTACATCTCTTTTACCAGCTGAAAGACAGAATCTAGAAGAGCTGTTCCGAGAATATATAGATGTGTTTGCATGGACTTACCAGGATATGCCAGGATTCAGCACTGATATTGTAGAGCATAAGTTACCTTTAAAATCAGGATGTAAGCTGATGCAACAAAAGCTAAGGCACATGAAACCAGAGATGCTGCTAAAAATTAAAGAGAAAGTGAAGAAACAATTCGATGCTGGATTTTTAGAAGTGGCAAAATATCCTGAATGGGTAGCCAACATAGTGCCAGTTCTTAAAAAGGATGGAAAAGTGAGAATGTGTGTCGATTATCGAGATTTGAATAGAGCAAGCCCTAAGGATAACTTTTTTTTACCTCACATCGATACTCTAGTGGATAATATTGCTAGGCACTCCACATTTTCCTTTATGGATGATTTCTCAGGCTATAATCAGATCAAGATGGCTCGAGATGATATGAAAAAAACTACATTTGTGACCATGTGAGGAATATTTTGTTACAAAGTCATACCTTTTGGGTTGAAAAATGCTGGTGCTACTTATCAAAGAGTAATGGTGACTCTTTTTCATGACATGATGCATAAAGAGATAGAAGTGTATGTAGATGATATGATTGTAAAATCTCATGAAAGAGAGGATCATATAGTCAGTCTCAAAAAGCTGTTCGACAAGTTGAAAAGATTTCAGTTGAAGTTGAATCCTGTCAAATGTACATTTGGAGCCAAATCAGGAAAACTATTGGGCTTTGTAATCAGTGAAAAAAGAATTGAAGTTGATCCAGATAAGATACAAGCCATCCAAAACTTATCTCCTCCTCATACCTCAAAAGAAGTGCGAGGCTTCTTAGGGAGATTAAATTATATTGCTCGCTTCATCTCTCAACTCACTTATAAGTGTAATCCTATTTTCAAGCTTCTCAAAAAATATGATCCTAGAGAATGGAATGATGAATGCCAAGAAGCTTTTGATAAGATCAAAAAATACTTGTCAAATCCACCTGTGTTGGTGCCACCAATGCCAGGAAAACCTTTAATTTTGTATTTGACAGTGCATGAAAATTCAATGGGATGTGTGCTGGGGCAAAGAGATGAAACTGATAAGAAAAAACGAGTAATTTACTACTTGAGCAAGAAGTTCACTGATTATAAGTCAAAGTATTCACCATTAGAGAAGATGTGTTGTGCATTAACCTGGACAGCTCGAAGGCTTAGACAATACATGCTTTATCACACTACTTGGCTCATAGCAAAGCTGGATCCTATTAAGTATATCTTCGAAAAGCCCTTATTGACAGGAAGAATAGCACGGTGGCAAGTTATGCTTTCAAAATATGATATCATTTACGTGACTCAAAAAGCTATTAAAGGGAGTGCAATAGCTGAGTTTCTTGCTGATCGTACAGTTGAAGATTATGAGCCAATGAAATTAGATTTTTCTGATGAGAATGTGATAGCCATTGAAGAAAATGAACCTGTTGAAAAATCATGGAGGATGTATTTTGATGGAGCTGCTAATGCTTTGGGTCATGGTATTAGGGTAATTTTGATATCTCCTGATGGACATTATTACCCCATCACAGCCAGATTAAATTTTAATTGCACAAACAATGTGGCTGAATATGAGGCCTGTGTTATGGGTTTACAAGCAGCAATTGAAAAGAAGATCAAAGTGTTATATGTGTTTGGAGATTCAGCTTTAGTCATCTATTAGTTACGAGGTGAAAACAAGAGACTCTAAGTTGATTCGGTATCATAAATACATCTCTGAGTTGGTTAAGCAATTTAAAGAAGTTCAGTTTGAGCATCTACCTAGAGAAGAAAACCAAATTACTGATGCACTGGCTACTCTAGCTTAATGATCAAAATAGATGCAAGTACTGAAATCTAACCCATCAAGCTGAATATGAAAGATGTACCAGCATATTGCTCAAGTGTTAAAAAAGAAGTTGATGGGAAGCCATGGTATCATGATATCATGCAATACATTAAAAGCCAGCAATACCCAGAACATGCAACTGAAAATGATAAGAGGACTATCAGAAGATTAGCTATGAGTTTTTTCATTGATGGAGATATCCTTTACAAAAGAGGTCGAGATCAAGTGCTCTTAAGATGTGTAAATGCAACTAAAGTAAAGAAGATTATTAAAAAAGTGCATGATGGAGTTTGTGGGGCACATGCAAATGATCATATGATGGTTAGACAAATTATGAGGACTGACTATTATTGGTTGACAATGGAGAGTGACTGTATTGATTATGCTAGGAGATGTCATAAATGTCAGATTTATGCTGACAAGATTCATGCTCCACCATCAACATTACACGTTCTAGCTCCTCCCTGGCCATTCTCAATGTGGGGTATGGATGTCATTGGTCCCATTACTCCAAAAGCTTCGAATGGGCATAGATTCATTTTTGTGATGATTGATTACTTCACCAAATGGGTAGAAGCTGCATCATATGCTAGTGTGACCCGATCTGTGGTATGTAAGTTCATAAAAAGAGAGATAATATGTAGATATAGGCTTTCGGAGACAATTATTTTTGATAATGCCAAAAGCTTGAACAACAAAATGATGAATGAAGTATGCACTCAGTTCAAGATTCGCCATCATAATTCGGTGCCATATCGTCCAAAAATGAATGGGGCAGTAGAGACTGCAAATAAGAATATCAAGAGAATCCTAGAGAAAATGACTGAAACTTATAAAGATTGGCATGAGAAGTTACCTTTTGCCTTGCATGCTTATAGAACATCAGTCAGAACGTCTACTGGAGCCACACCGTTCTCTTTGGTATATGGTATGGAAGCTGTGCTACTAGTCGAAATGAAAATTCCCTCACTAAGAGTCCTGATGGAGGTAGAGTTAGAGGAAGCAGAATGGGTTCGAAATCGCTACGAGCAGTTAAACCTCATAGAAGAGAAAAGACTGTCAGCACTTTGTCATGGTCAATTATATCAAAAGAAGATGATGAGAGCACATGATAAGAAAACTCGTCCCCGTTGCTTTAGGGAAGGAGACTTAGTGTTAAAAAGATTCATTCCAAATCAACATGATAATCGGGAGAAATGGACACCAAATTGGGAAGGCCCGTATATGGTGAAAAAAGTTTTTTCTGATGGGGCATTGATTTTAGCAGAAATAGACAGAGGTGATTTACCTACCCCAATAAATTCAGATATTGTGAAGAAATATTTTGCTTAAAAAGAAAAGAGAGAAAAAAATGATGACTTATCTAAGTTGAAAACCTGAAAAGGCGGCTTAGATGTGAAGCAAAAGCATCATCAAGAAAAGATCCCATAATACAGGGGCAAGTGTAGTTTGATGAACTCTGAATAATCAAGGAAGTCATCTGATTTAGTTTTAGAGAAAAAATCTAAGAATATTTTGTTCATGATTATCTTGTGATCATTCTTTTGACACCTTTATTTCAACTCAAACACTTTGACATACACTTGTTATCAGCCATAGGAAATACATTATCCTTCATTTGAAAATAATGCCTATCCTTTCCTTTATCCTTATTTGATATTTTTTATCCATCAAAGAAATGTGATTGCATTTTATTTATCTTGAACTTAAAATGATGAAAAGAAAAACAAACATGAAAGATCTCAGCATTACTTTTAAAGTTGACAAAGGCAAATGAACAAGGATAAGAAAAGCATGACAAGTCATTGATGTTGTAGACTTTTGAAGAAAAAATATTATGGTCAGATGTTGAAGACAGATTGGTCATATAAGAATTCGAATAAAAGAAGCTGAAAGCGAGAGATTTCGAAATCCTTTTTACTACAATGAATGATTTTGATTGCATTACATGCATTGCATCATGAGCACTCAGTACATGCATCCATGAGAAGTTGTAACAAAGATAGAAATTTTCCTTTTCTTAATGAAAACACAAGATTTTGGTAAAGACAATGATCAAACAAAGGAATTCAAAAGAGAGAGATTTTTAAAAAAGAAAGAGAAGAGAGATTTTTAAAATTGTGGAGCCTCTACTGAGAGGAGCTTTTCCAAGATGAGAATTTTAAAGTTGTGGAGCCTCTGTTGAGAGGAGCTTTTTCAGATGAGATTTTAAAGTTGTTCAGCCTTTGTTGAGATGAGCTTTTCCAAGATGAGAATTTTAAAGTTGTGGAGCCTCTGTTGAGAGGAGTTTTTCCAGATGAGATTTTTAAAGTTGTGGAGCCTCTGCTGAGAGGAGCTTTTTCAAATAAGATTTTAAAGTTGTGGAGCCTCTGCTGAGAGGAGCTTTTTTTCAAGAGAGAATTTTTAAAGTTGTGGAGCCTCTGCTGAGAGGAGTTTTTTCAAGATGAGATTTTAAAGTTGTGGAGCCTTTGTTGAGAGAAGCTTTTCCAGATGAGATTTTAAAGTTGTTGAGCCTCTGTTGAGAGGAGCTTTTTCAAGAAAGAATTTTAAAGTTGTGGAGCCTCTGTTGAGAGGAGCTTTTTCCAGATGAGATTTTTAAAGTTGTGGAGCCTCTGTTGAGAGGAGCTTTTCCAAGATGAGAATTTTAAAGTTGTGGAGCCTCTATTGAGATGAGCTTTTTCAGGAAAGAATTTTAAAGTTGTGGAAACTTTGCTAAGATGAGCTTTTTAAGAGAGAATTTTTAAAGTTGTGGAGCCTCTGCTGAGATGAGCTTTTTTTCAAGAGATTTTTAAAATTGTGGAGCCTTTGTTAAGAGGAGCTTTTTTCATATGAGAATTTTAAAAGTTGTTGAGCCTCTGCTAAGAGGAGCCATTTTCTGTAAAACCAAAAAATAACACAATTTATTTTCGAACAAAATCGTTGTCTTTGTCTTTGCCCTATTCTTGATTCTCAGTAATGTGCAAAGAGTGGCAGCTGTAGACACCGATTTTGTCCGGGTCTACTATTTTATTTTTTTAATAATAATAATATTTAACAAAACAAACAAAAAAAATAAAACGAAAATAAGACAGAAGTCAAGGGGTTGGTACGGCGCCGAACTGCCCCGACCAATTACCCAACCAACTCTTCGACCAATTACCTTACCAACTACCCGACCAGCCACCCTATAACCACCAACTAACAACCCTACAGCCCTAGATCCCCCTAAGTCGAAACCCTTTAAAATCCCCAGCCATTTTCGAAAATCGAGGGATCTGAGCTCTTGAAAAAAAAAAAAACCATTCTTCCCCTTCAACACCCTCAGACAAACCCCATTTTCGAAGCAAAAAAAAACCAAAACAGAAAAAAAAAATAAAAAAATACACAGTCCTCGCCTACAGCGAGGAACCTCAGCGCCGAGCCATCTGCAAAAGCCAAGAAATCGTTAGTTTCGTCAAAAAAAAAGGGAAGAAAAATCGAAAACTTCAAAACTTGATCTACGCGAATCAAAGTCGTTTTTGGTGAAAGAAACCTCAGATCCGGACTCAGGAGATCGAGGGGAACATTTTGGTGTTTTCGGAGAATTTTTCGATCACTGTCAACGGCGACCGTCGACCGACGACCGGCGGCAGCAGCGACGGAGGATCGGTCGGCCACCTGTGTTGGTCGGAGAGAGAAAAAAGGAAACGGGAGAAAAAAAAAAGAGAGAAAGCTATTTTTTTCTGAAAGATTGAAAATATGATAAAAAAAAATATTTTTGACTTTTATATAAATTATCAATAGCCAAAACGACGTCGTTTCAATAAAACCCAAAACGACGTCGTTTTAACCAAAGAAGGATCCCCGCGTTGACCCGAACCCGATCCGAGATCCGCGCAACTCGACCCAACGACCCGTTCCAGCCAGCCTTGAATTGGTTCATACGAATCGCCAGTGGACCGGATTGAACCGGTCAGATCGCCCGGACCGCCGAACAGGTCAGATCACCCGAACCGTCGATCCAACCGTTGAATCGGTCAGACCACTAGGACCAGCGTTGACCGAACCGTTGACCGGTCCGGTTTAGGTAAAAAAAAATTTTTTTTTGAATTTTCTAATTTTTTTATTATTATTATTTTTTGTTATTTTAAATATATTTTTATATTTATGCATGATAAATTTATAAATTTGTTAGAATAAATGTTTATCGTTTTAATAATAATAAAATTAAGAACAAATAATAATAAAAAATATATTAAAATGCTTTAAAAATAATAATAATAATCTTCCCTGCCTAGATGTTGGAGAGAATAAAAATATTTTTCTAAAACAATAATTTTGCCTAGATGTTGGGGAATTATTGTTAATTATTTTTCATAAATAAACATAAGAAATTTTTAATTAATCTTCAAAAATTATTAAAATCGAACTTGCTTAAAAAATCCGCCTAGATGTTGGAGATTTTTAGAGATGTTCGTATTTTCTTAAAAAACGAAACCTTAAGCACTATTTCCTAATCCTAGGATTCTAAAACCCCTAAAAATCCAAGATCCATTAAATCCAAAACCCCCTGAAATCCAAAATCCTTGAAATCCAAAGTCCTAAAAAAAAATCCTAAGGACACGTGTGAAAATTCTATTTGAAGCAATTTGTTCCCGAATGCCGCCTAGATGATGGGGTATTTAGGAAATTTTACTTCGTGAAGTCTTTTCACACGATTTCTTAATTTGTATTAATAATAAGATTAATAAAATTGGGATCTTAAATATAAACAGTCGCACCTAAGCTCTGCCTAGATGTTGAAGAGTCGGGGTGATCTCATTATATTTAAGAATCCAACTCTTAAATTGCATTTCATTTTACATGACATTCATTAGCATGATATACGTTAGCATGTTGTCATCAATAATTGATTGCATTACTCTCTCTTTAATTTACTGATAAAATATTTTTTAATAAAAAAGAATAATACTAAAAAAAAAATCTTTTTGTGATATTATAAAATAAAAAAATAACATTCCGAGAGAAATAATTCTTGGTACTCTGCCTAGATGTTGGAGAGTCACTAACAATTATTTTCTATAAAGATTGTTATTTTATTTTAATGATTATTGTATTAAATCTTAGGCGAAAAGAGTTATTTTAAATTCTGCCTAGACGATGGAGAATTTTAAGATAATTCTTTAACTTAAAGATTTTCTCAATATTTCTAAATAAATATTTTAGCAATTTTTTTTTAGTGAAGGGAATTAGTGTTAAATTTCAAAGTAAAACCATTTTTATCCGACACCGAAAATAGCGCATAGTTGAATGGTACCAATTTATGGGCGTTATGGGGGTGCTAATCCTTCCCCACGCGCAACCGACTCCTAGACCCAATCTGATTTTTCGTAGATCTAAATATATCTTTTTTATAAATTTTAAACCCGTTTTTATAGTTTTATTAAAAAGATAAACTTTTTGGTGATCAATCACATTCTAATAAAGATTGGTGGCGACTCCTCATTTTTTAAAACAAAAACTCATTTTTACGTCTGACGGTCCCAAAACCGTTACGACAATTTACATTGGTACTCATTGGCTAACCATGTTTGATAAAAAGTAAGAAAATAATTCAAAGTTAGTAATGGATTAGGTTGAAAGATGTGGTGGGTTGAATTTGTATTTGGCTACCTTTAATATTGGGAGACCTAAGATTTATGTGGTAATTCGATTGAAACACTTTCATTGTCACATCTTGCATCAGCATTATCAAAGTCAAAGTCCAAGCGTCAGCGCACGGAGTTCAGACTCTCGCTTAAACACCAGGTCGCGAGAACGAATTACCTGATGCTAAGTTTGAGATTCATTCGAAAGAAGCTTTTGAAGGTCGCACGATTGCAAAGCTTAAAGTTGGAAGCACGTGACACTCACCAAGTTAAAAGGCGCAATTTATGGCTACAGTTTTGGATCTGAAAGCCTACACATCGGGAAGAATATTGAGATAATTGAGGGAGTGGTGAATTTCATTTTCAGCTAGAAATCCTATTTCGCTTCAACTTGAGTAAACAAAACGATCAGAGTCTTGATAAAGTCATTTAATTTGACAAAATTTTCTCAAGCACTTGTTTCTTCTTTTGACATGATGGATGAAAAGAAAATCTTCTAGTGCAATTTAAGTTTATTTGGGTTGGTAAACGTGACTCGATCTAAGGGAAATAATTAATGATTGATTTGGGAAAGTAGGATTTTATGAGTGAGCATATTTATTTATATAAATTCAATAGAAAAAAAAAAGTCCAAATTATGCACTTGGAAACATTTTTGTGGGTATAAAACGTTCAATATGACAAAGAAAAGTAAATGGAGAATGTTTTCATCTATACAGTTTTTTTTTTCTCCTATTCATTTCTGGTTGGCATTGAAAAATTGATGGTGTGAGGCTGAAGGCATATGCAAAACATGTGGTTTTAAATATGGCATAATGGATTTTAAAGCATGAAATTATTTCATTTCATTATCTTTAGTGGAATTTGATTCCTATGAATGCTACTGATGCCATGAATCTTGATGTCCTCAGTTTTTTTTTTTTTTTTTTTTTCATTTTATGAAAATAATGAACGAAAGAAAAATTAAAAAAAAATGAAATTAAAAAATAGACATTTTATTCATCTTTTTTAAACGTTAAAAGAATAGTATAATCAATCTAATGAAGTTCAAAAGAAAAATGCAATGTATATACTTATCCTTTTTTCAGATTTTCTTGCAATGGTTTACTTTTCTTTTCAAAATTAATTGATCATAGGCAACCAAGAAGCAATCATATCCACACAATCGAAGATCAATGACTGTTTTTTTCTTTTTCTGGTAAAGTGATCATTGACATATTAACAACTAGTTATTTTGACATTATGCAAAAAAATCAGATCTTTGTGAATAGAACCAGAGGAAGAAGTTAAGGAATCATATTGCTAACAATTTCACCAAACTTAGGTAATATGCAGATTTTTAAAAGAATTTATATATTATATATTGTCAATATATAAATATTATATATTGTAAATGAATTAAATAATGATATTTTATAAAAAAATTAATTTTAAAATTTTAAAAAACATATATGTTTAATTTTAAAATTATATTTAAAATAATTTTAAAATGATATCATTATATAGTTTAGTACTGTATATAACATGTATACAAACTTTTCTTGAAAAATTATATTTCTGCCTCTAAATTTAGTGGAAGTTAGCAAACCCACCCATCATTTAATTAGGAATTGCTGTTGTTGGCATAAACCCTGATTTGTCCAATGACCCATTGCTTGACGTGAGCCCAAAGGTTAAACACTGTACCTTCTAAATGCTCTCTAAGCCCAAAAATCAAAGCAAGAATCCATGAATTAGCAGCAATCGTTACCTAAGTTCAAGATTGATCCACGTGATCTCCGAAGGTGCTTTTAACATCATTAAACATTTGACAGTGGGTGAGCATATGTGAAAGAACAAAGAATCTTCCTTCCTGATTAGAAAGGCACTATAGCTATTCAAAGTACCCCGCATCAAAGCAGTAACAATTTCAAATTCTCCACTATAAATTCATGTCCATTCATCTCACTCAGTTGCAGGAAACAAAAGCCTAAAAGAAACAGAAAAAAACAAAGAGAAATGAAAGCTGCAAGCACTACAGCGACAACCAAGCTATGGAAATCTCCAATTCCTTTCCTTTTTGGCAGCTTGGCTATAGTTTTTTTGCTCATAGGTGTGTCATTGCTCATGCTGGTATGTTCATACAGGAAGCGCTCTGCCAATTCTCCTGAAGATACTGAAGAAAATCCAGCAAAACACATCATCTCTGCTCTTGATGCTGAGCCGAAGATTGTTGTGGTCATGGCTGGCAACGACAAGCCTACGCACCTAGCCACCCCGGTTACTTCTTCAATTTGTTAATGTGGGCAAGTCTAGAATATATATTTTTATTAATAATCTTTGAGAATAATCCATGTCAAAAACCTGGAAAATTTTGCTGATAGTTTGATTTGATAAAGATATGCTTGCTTACAATTTTCCCTACTTTGTAGTGAACTTGCCTTCAAAATAATAATAATAATAATAATAATAATAATAATAATCATAAAGTGCTTGAGGGAAACTTTAAATTGATAATGAGTAAAACTGATTGAAACTACTTGGTTGGCCTTGTTACCTGTAATTTTTGCATGGCAATCAGCTTAATTACCTGCAAATAATTATAAAAACACTTTTTTTTAAATGCTGTAATTTGAAAATAATAAAAAAAAAAGATTACATGAGCAATTAAGTTAAATTTCATATTCATAAAAAAACTCTTTTTACTTAATGTAATTATCATTCTTCAAAAAACCAAAAAAAAAGGAATTTTTTTTTTTTACAAATTGGAAAGAAGAAAAAAAGGGCTAACATCACAAAGGTAACAGAATATTTTAGTCATTCAATTTTTGGTGGCAAGCCATTTCTATATAATGACTTCCGAAAACCATTTTTTTTTCTTTTATCCCATATTTCCCATACTACATACAATTCCCACAAGTTTACTTAGATATTTTATCAGCATTTCAATGAGATTAGAAGATCAAATATTGCAACTTTTGAACTGAACATTGCATTAAACTTTTCTTTTCTTTTTTTTTTTTTTCTCTTTCAATGTTTTATGAAGGATTGTAATTATATTATCATCAGCTGTGATAATTTAAGGGAAATTCCAATTAGATTTAATTCTTTGTTATTTGGGCAAAAATGTCATATGAAACATTAAAGTCCACGGGGCAAATCTAAGGAAGGTCTTATCTCTGTACTACCCTTCGTACAACAACAAATTTTGTACTATCCTATCCTAGATAGTTGGGGCCTCATGTTCTTAAAAGTGTCTTCTAAAAACATCATAAATTTTCTTTATATATTTTTAAAATTTTTTCAAAATCTATATAATAAATATCAGTTTTAATCTTTAATAAATAGTATAAATACCTTTAATAATTAATATATCTCAAAATTATCTCATAAATTTTTTAAATTAAAATTTAAAGAATTATATTGTATTTAAAAAATTTATTTTTGGAAAATTAATATAATTCTAAAAATTAAATTATTGAAAACAAAATATAACTCTTGAAAAATTATTTTTAAAAATTTTTTAAATTCTCCAAAATAAATTTCCAAAAATCATTTGTATCCTCAAAAACAAACTTTTAAAAATATATAAATTTTTATTTAAATATATATTAATTATAAGCTCTTTTTTTTTTTCTCATGTATTTGGGATTTTGGAATGATCAATCGTAAACCAGTTTTCTTCGATTCTTAAATGCTCTGTTTTTCTTGGTACATAAGTTACAGTGTTTACCAATAGAAAATCTAATTTTCATATTTAGGAGTTTTTAAATTTTACAAATTTGTAGATATTAAAATATTATCATATATCTTATTAATTATTTTATGATTTTATTAATCTTTTAAATATATTTTAATAAAACATGTAACAATTTTTTTAATCTCATTTGGTTACTCTTTTAACTTTCCTGATAATATATAAGAAAATTTTCCTAAAAATAAAAGTTACAGAGTTTAAACATTTACATATACCTATATCCTCAATCATTTCTAGAATTAAAATGCACAAAAAATAGGATTGACAGCCTAGCTCACCCCTTACGGTTTCGATCCGATCTCAATTTGTAAGGTCAATTTTTTTTTAAATCAAATTTCAAATCATATCGAATCGAATAATATTAAAAAAGATTAGAGTCAAGTCGGGGTCGAGTTTTAGGTAATTTCGTTCCAATCCAACCCGATAAATATATAAAAAATTTATTGTTAATTAATTATTTAGTTTTTTATTTATATATATAATTTTTATTTATATTAAAAATAATATTTTATTAATTTAAAGTTAAATTCAATTTATATAATATTTGATCGGATCGAATTCGTATATGAAAAAATAAAAAAATTTCTTGAGACAAATCGACTTCAGATTTTATGAATATAAAATCGAATCGAATTTGAGACGAACAAAAACCTATCCCAACTTAACCACTGCCTTCCTTAGCAAAAATGCTCTAATTCCAAGTATTTGATAGCCATTCTACAATTCTACTTAATAAAACTAATTTTGAATATTTAATTTTAGGGGAGTAATAGTTTGAATTTTTTATTTTATTATAATACAGTTTTGAGATAACCAAAATTCATATTCAACCCTTTTTACTTGTAATAAAATGAATAAATCGTCAAGTCAAATATTACAGTTACCATATAAATGTTATTTGAAATTAAAACTTTCTTTCTATAAAAACTTGTGGCTAGTGAGTTAGCTACTTAGCTGGAGTTGGCATTTTTAAATATATATTGAAATTTGGAAGCATAATCAAAGATGACACGCCAATGAAAATTGTACAGTTCATATATACAACGTTTACAAGAATTTATATATATGACCTTCCCTAGATGGCACCCCTAGATTTCCATGGTTTGCAATTTTGATGAGCACATATAGGTAAGAATTTTCCTTTTAGATGTCTCAAATTACCACCAACCACACAAAAACGAACCAGAAGAACAACAAGTAGAAAAAAAAAATAAAGGTAAAACAAATTAAAAAGAAAGCACTTGAGATATCTTTGAAACTAAAGGGAACAATTTGGCATGAAGTAAATGTCAATCATCTATACCAAAGGTTGTGAAGATTGCATATATAAAATGCCTAAAGTGCTATGTCATAGAACAAATTAAAAATTATTAAAAATGATTGGCAATTGGCATCCCATTAAGGTTCCAAGAATCTTCCTTTCGGCTAAGGGCATTTTAGTGATTTAAAATGTTAAATTACAAATCCCTATTTCAATTCCTTTTCCAACTATAAATTCATCATGCTCCACCAGCCTCTTTTTTCATTACACCACCTTAAAATAATAATAATAAGAGAGAAAAGAAAGGGAAAAAAATAGAGAGATGGGGCTAGCAAATACAAAATCAAGCATCAAGCCATGTACTACATATCCATTACCTTATCTCTTTAGCAGCTTGTGTTTGGTGTTAATTTTGATAGCTGTGGCATTGGTTCTGCTGGCTTGCTCCTATATAAAACGGCCTTCAAATTCATCATCTAACGAAGTTCAGCTCAAGCAAGAAATGGCTAAGGCCAGAGTTATTGATTCGGAACCAAAAATTGTTGTGATCATGGCTGGAGATGACAAGCCTACCTTCTTGGCAAAGCCTGCAGCCTCTTCTTCAAGTTGCCGCTGTGGTCAAGTTTGAAAAGGCCAAAGAGCATATCATCGAAAGAAAACAATTTTGATCTAATTTTAAGGATTATAGATGAAAGACTCATGCCCTTTCTTCTTTTTTCCTCAGTTTTGATTTTATTTTCATTTAGTTATTTTCTTTTTTTTTGTCATGAACATGTAAATGCATGAGCATTAATGTTTGAGAGGTAATAAAAATTTTGGCCTAATACTATGAAACTTCTTTTTTCCTTTTTTTTTCCCTTAATTAATTTTGTATTAATTTTATTTTAACTTTTCTTTTAATAAATTGATGTTAAATTTATATATAAAAAAGAAATTAATGAATTAAACTAAGAACTAGTTAAGGTTCCATAGTTTAGTGTATGTGGCGCATGTCAATTCTTTATTGTGCTTATGAAAGGAGAATTGAGGAATATTATTGGAATAATTGAGAGCATTTCATGTACAATTCTCTTTACTACAATAATTTATTTTGTCAATTACAATAATAAATTATATAAATATCTACCACTAAAAAATGTACACTTTACATAATATTAAATTATAATTAATTGTATTATACTAATTATGGTCGATATGCACCTATAATAATCAATAATTTGATCGATGACTTACTGGTGGTATTTATGCTTTAGAATATAAAGTAAGAATAGTTTTTTTTTTTTTTTTTTCCTTTAAAAGGCTTCAAGTTCTATAAAAAGAGCAATGCTCTAGCAGATATTTGTTTACATTAACGAAGGAAACATATACTGATTGTAGGGTTTACGGAAACTAATTTCAAAGTGCCTAAAATCCTAACCAAGAGTGATTTCCTTATAACAAAATGGGTAATGGTATTTTATGGAGAATTTTTACCATGCAACTACTCAAATGACGCGGAATAATAAGTGGAGTAAACACTTTTGTAAGTATTAATCTTTTATGAGTAATCATATATACCATTCATCAAGATTAGGTCGTAGTACGACCAAAAAAAGGTTGTAATTGAATGGCTTTGTATAAATACGAGAGGGGTCGATTTTTCTTAAGGCTATTTTTTTGACTTTGATTACATTTCGCCACCTCTATTAAAACCTCAGCCGCAAGATCCTAAATCAATAGTCTTCTTTTTTTTTTCCTAGTCATCCATTGAACAAAAAGGCATCTAAGAATGTGACTAACACCTTTAATTGTTTAATGCGAAACTTTGATTAATTGCAATTATTTTTCCCACAAAATGCTCTTTTCTTTGTTTAGTGGACGCGGCCGCAAGGAAATGCTAAAGGCATAATGATGTTTCAGTTGAACGGGGGTTTGAAAAAAAAAAAAGAACAAAAAAAGAGAAAAGAGCTTTGCTTTTGTTTTTAGCACTCTGAATAATGGGAGAGAATTGGTGATATGATTTTATTGATGGTTGAATGGTTGCTGTTGAAAGTTTCTCTTTGGTGTGGATATATGCTTTGAGGATATTCTTTGGTTATCTCATCCCTTTTTCAAATGTTAATACAGTACTAAGCACAACCTAGGGTCCATAGGGCTTCCAAAATTGTTCATGATAATTGGAAATTTGGCTTGGAAAATGTTTTTTTGCAACAAGTTAGAATAATGAGTTGAGTGTAAAACATATTAAAAGCTATTTATATTTTTTATTTACATTTTCGATTGGACCATGACTGTATTATTATTCCATTAGTGACTTGATAGTTATGACCCAGTTAATGAAATTCTGACCTTTTTTTTTAATAGAAGGTTGTAGTTTTAAAATAAAAAAAAAAATTGTAAGTATTGAAATTTAAATTTTAAATTTATTAAAATTTTTTTTAAAAAACAATTATATAAATGAACTGAATTAAACTTCAAATTTCAGTAACCGATTCTTTTAATAGGAGAATACGTGGACCTACAATTAAATATTCAAATACAAACAAACAAAGTTTAAATGTTCGTTTGGCGCAAGAATTTTAAAACAACATGGAATTTAGATGGATTAATTCTAAAACACAAACTTTATATCAGAAAAGTAAATATAATAAGAAATGGAATTCTTGAAAATGAAATTATTCATAGAAAGTGTTATAAGTACTCAAAATTTTCACCAACTGAAATTCTCAAGCATTTCATAGCATGAAGCATACATATGAAACATAGACATATATAGTGGATATAAGAGCTTCTTTCATTAAAATATACTGTCGTATTTGTTAATTCTTTAGCATAATATAGTTTAGAAACGAATGATTTCTTGATTCTATCTGATTACAAAGGCAATTAGTTTGTCTTTGAAAGAAGCAATTGGAAAATTCTTTGAAATGATGTATGTGTCGTAAGAAAGTTGATATATGTCATCTTTATAGATTTATAATTTTGTTTCGGAAAACATATATATATATATTTATATATGTACACTCTCTAATGTCACATCCGTATTTTGCTATGGAATTTTCATATTTTTTAAATCATATTGTTTAAACAATTTTGTTTGGAATTAAGCATGTATAAAAAATACTATTTGTAATTTATAAATTTATATTATAAATATTATGTTCAAATAAGTATTATAGTAAGAAAAAATTAATGGAATTATGTAGTTCAACAGAAAATGTAATATAAATAGTATTCTCTTCAATAATTAAATTAAAGTTTGTTGTCAAAAGAAGAATACTCTTTTTAGTAATTTGATATCCAAATCCGCTATTGTAAAATAGATTATGGTTACACATATTCAATCTTCTATATTTGTAAAATAGCAATGCAAAGAAGAAAAAATTATATAAGAATTTATGTTCAAGAATAAAAGGTATATTACTCTTCATTCTAAGCTAGTCGATCATAAGTTCTTTCATCTCATGTGTACGTGTATGTCCATGGGTGGAGCTCTTTAGGGTCTATTAAGGGCTTGAGCCCCCTACCGAGGGCAAAAAAATATTTTAAATTATGTGTTTTAGATAAATCTCAAAGAATCTTTATTGGTTCAATTTTATTTGTTGCTGAAATTAGCATGGATGAGTGCATGCTCGGACTTAAAGCCGTATAAGCTTGGAGATTGAGTCTCGTCCTGTGACAATTGCATCTGCCTAACTTGGCAATAAAAATCAAGCCACCAAATGTCTACTGATGATTGTGAAAATTATCACAAACTTTTGAAAATCTAGGACTGTACCTACACTATTCACTTAACCTCAGCCTCAGATATCATACCTATACTATACACCAATAGTCCATTCCACCAAAACCAAAAACAACAAAAAATAAAAAGTCCACAAGCAAAAAATCATAGTCATTTTTGAATAAAGGAACCAGCAATAAAAAAAAAATTGAAATTAGAAATCTCGATCCAATAGACTTAGGATTGTTTTTAGGAAATCTGGGTTCAAAGAAGTGTTTAGAAGCTTCTAAAGATCATCTTAAGAATTTTTTAGAATTTTTTTGTTGTCAAAAACTGGGAAATATAAAATTTCAAGTGACCAACAGAAATTTTCAATTACCGAAATCTAAGAAACAAGATGGAATATGGGAAAATTTTGTATTTTTTGACATCGATTGAATTTTTTGGCAATTGCATGATGGGTGGCTTGCTAGAAACTGGGTAGTTGCAGTTATCGAGAAGAAGGAATTTAGGTTTAAAAAGAAAGGCTCTCGGATAGAAAGAAAGAGAGGAAAAAAGAAAAAAAAATATAAAATAGCCTTTTATAAGCTTTACAAAATGATGCCATTTTAGGAGTCCCTGACCCATGGACTGATCTGCTGACCCGCGTGCTGACCTGATTCGTTTGGTGAGATTTTCTTTTTCCATTTTCATTTTCATTTTATTTTTGATTTTATTTTGATTTTGTTATTTTGTCATATTTTTTAAAATATATATATATTTATTTAAATAATAACAATAATCAATAATTATAACGAGTGATAATTTTAATATGAAATTAAGTGTAAACAATAACTTTTAATCTAAAATAAATCTTAAAAAAATAACATTTATTAAGGAAAATGAAAAGAGTTCTATATCCCTTTGATTTTTACAAATGAAAAATATATAAAAAAAATGTTTCTTAAACTTCGCTAAAGTGTTAAGATGATTCAAGAAATTACTTTATTATAAAAAATATAAAATAAAAATAACAATTATTTATTTGACTAAATCTTTTAAAAATGCAATCTTTAAAGAAAATTAGAAGAGTTTATTTTTCTTTAATTAATGCAAGTAAAAAATATTTTTAGATTTTGTCAATAAGTCAGGATAATCTAATAATTATTTTTTTAATAAACTAAAATTTTATTTCAATAAAAAAATGAATAATCAAAGTAAATAAAAATAAAAGTGTTTGTTTAAATAAATCTCTTAATTATTACCAAAAAAAATATTTCTAAATTTCACCCAAAAGTTGAGATAAATAAAAAAAATTTTATTTTTACTAAGTAAAGATTTATTTAAATAATAAAAAAAGAAGATGAAAATAATAAATAGAAAATAATAACAGAAAACAAAAAAACGAATGCAATAAAAATTAATTTAATGTTTAAATAAATCTCTTAAGTAAGAATTTTAAGAAAAATTAGAATAATCTCATTTTTTTCTTAATTATCATCACTAAAAATTAATTCTTTTTTAAGATCTTGTCTGAAAGTTGGGATGGCCCTAAAATCTATTTAAAAGTTTTTAGGATTTTTTCGAAGAATTGAGATAATTCTAAAACAGTTAATAAAATTTTAGAATATTTTTGAAGAGTCAAGATAATTTTAAAATTAATTTTAATAAATAAATAAAATATACTATGACAAAATTTTGAGAATTTTGTGAATAGTCAATTTATTTGAAAATTTTCCTAAATTATGATTTTCTATAAATTTTGCCAAAGCATTGGAGAATTTATAGAATACAAAATAATAATAATACTAATTTCACAACAAAAAATATTTTTCATAACTAGATTTTAAGAAATTAAATTTAAATATAAAAAAATCGTATCTTCTAAATTAAAGGATAATACGTGTTTAATTGGTACTATTCTTCGAACAGGCTACATGAGGGTGCTAATATCTTCTTCACTTATAACTATACTCTTGGACCTAATCCTGATTTTTTAGACCTAAGTGTCTTTTAGTAAATCTTAATTAATTTTAAGATTTTTATTAAAAAATGATATTTTTGAGTGGCCAATCACTCCCTACAAAAAAAGATTGGTGACGACTCCGAATGTTTTCATCAAGTTTAGTGATCGAGTTCCCTTGGACGAAAATTTGTTATGATAGCTTAGTGATGCCACTGGGAACACTATAGAGTCAAGTTAAAAATTAAGCATGTGTTATCCAAACTTAGATTTTATGGTCTTTTCAATATTTAATTTTAATTCGTTATCGCATTTTGAGAATAAAAATAAGATTAAAAAAAGTAATAACAAAAACAAGTAAAAACTTGATGGTTTCTTTTAGTTTTGCTATGTTATTTTACTTTCTTTTATTGTTGCTAATTATATTGTTGATTTTATTTCGATTAATAATTGCTATGTTTCCTCACACACATGCACACTTGCATTCATGCACAAGCTCTATACCCGAGCTTTCAAATTTATCTTTTTTTATAAATGAGTAAAGTACCTACACTTTTATGAGGTTATAATGCCTACATTTGGACTAACAAAATACTCCCACTTAAATTAAAGCCTTTCCGTCAGTAGCCTATTATGGATGAGGATCGAGGGCCTTATTAGTCTAAAGTGGATGATAGTGAGGATTAATTGAGAACTTTTTTAATCTTTGTTAAACACCGAACCCTGTATATAGTGAACTTTAAGATGCTAACCTTAGATAGAGCCATATCATTTTTGTATATTATATCTTAAATTATGACACATGAGGGAATGTTTATGTTAATACAATTACTAACCTTAATTGTTTTTGCTCTTTTTTTGTTTCATGATCATGCATCATCGCAAACGTGTACATATAGGGCTTATCAATATACTAATATTAGTTAGAAGATTTTCGATCTTTTTTTGGAAATACTATCATAATTTTCTTAGCTTCGAAGCCCACCTTATATGAAGAGACTAATGAGATGATAACTTTATTATAAAAAACCCAAAGCGGAATGGGAAACTATTTGAAAAAATCTAAAGAGGAAACTTTACCTGAAGAAATCAAACTAAGGCTTTAGCAAAATGACATCTCTGAGTTGGTCAAGATCTTGTGCCATGTAACAACTAGAAAGATGGCTTTCGAGGAAGAATATAGTCATATTGCTTCACTTTTTAAGGTGCTAGATGAAAAGCAGTTGATAAGAGCTCTAGTTCAATTTTGAGACCCTACTTATAGATGTTTTATGCTCAATGAGATAGATATAACTTTGATGATTGAAGATTCTACTACATTGCTTTGGTTACATCTTTTTAATTCAGATAAAATCAATTGGTGAGGTCAAAAACTTAGATCTTGAAAGAAACTTACCTACATGATGGAGGTCCTCATTCAAAATGTGAATTTATATGTCCAAACAAAATGCAAAGTGATTATATCCTATGGGAAATCTTGCTTGATTACATCATCAAACACTTAAAAGATGAACGAGGCATGAGAATGATAGCTTTGGCAATTTATGGCTTGATCATCTTTTCAAAGGTCTTGGGGCACATTGAGTTATCAATAATTGACTTTTTCAAATAGGTGGACATTAAAATCAATCATGTTCCTTTTATACTATTAGAACCTTTTAGATCATTGAATCACTATCGAAGAAAAGGATAACGTTTCATAAGGTGTGCACACTTGCTCTATATTTGGGCAAAAAGTTATCTTCATCATCTTGTGGGTAAATTTCATCCTACTTATAGTAATAAAAGTAAGCCAATTAAAGAATTTTGTAATGTTGAGTGGCCAAAATCAAAGTTCAAGGAAGAATGGGTATCGATTTTGCAAAATTTCACCAGTGCTTAAGTTATATGGAAGGCTTCATGGATGCCACAAAAAATCATATTGTACAAGTGTGGTGACAAGTTGTGGGTTCCATTTTTAAAGCCATAAAGAGGTATAAGCTATACTTTAGTAATGATTCGTCAACAATTGGGGTTAGGGCAATTCATTCTGATGACTGATACTTTCAAGAATTGAAATACTCTTTCAAGAAACCAAAATTTCTTGGAACTGTGAAAGAGATTATTAAAGAATAGAAGCAAACCCAAATAGTAAATCGTGGGGGATATACAGACAAAGCCAGACTTGAATATCTAATATGGAGAAGGCAATGCTTTAAAATCAATTTTGCTTCCAAAAAATAAAGACCATGCCACCAAGAAAATGCCCATCATAAAAAAGTCCTTAAAAACATGAAAATTATGAAGCACAAATTTAATGGAAGCTTGAAAAGAAAAGACTTCAGCATGATATTAATAAATGGAAACATAAGACTAAGGAAAGTGAAGGAAAATTTTGAAAGCTTAAAAGAAAACAAGAAGAGATATCTGAAAGCTTGCATAAGTCCGTCATTTCAATAACCACTAAGCTTAAAGAATTCAAAAAAAATAGACAATAGTTTTAGTCTAATTTGTTAACTAAGGAAGAAAAGCTTAGCCAGTTTATGAAAAAAAAAAAAGATGCTTTAAGGTCTCATGGATTACTTGAAATAGAAAATACACTATCAACATAAAGCCATTCAAGTCTTAAGAGAAAAATGAGATCAATTTGAACTTAAAGCTAAAAAAACACATTACTAGAAGGAAAAATATCTGTTGAAGGAATCTCAAGCCATTTTCCTGGTAAAATGGATAAGAAAAGTCAACTTTAAAATAAGAGATATAGTCCAATAAGCTAAAAAAGTAAAGGAAAAAGTTTACCTAGGATAGCATAACCAACATTTGACTAATTTTTTATATAGTGTTTATGAATAGTACAAGCATGTAAGGTGCTTCTTTTGAAAACTATTGTAATATAAGGAGTCTTTAAAAAACTAGTATGACAAACTCAAGGTTGTAATACTATAATTTGAGTAATGTGACATTGTGATATGGCGATTCAAGTTTAAACTTAAAATCTTTTACAAATGCCAGATACATGTTTTCATTTAATTATAAATTTAAAAAATGCATCATGACTAAAAGAAATGGGCCTCAAAATAACAAATCTCAAAGAGTTTTCCTTAACTCGATCAAGTACAATGATAGGTAGGCCATTAGGAAACATAGACTAGACTACTTCTTATTGTTACAACACTTGCTCATAAGTCAAAATCATGGAAAACGAGCAAGCATCTAGAATGGAAAGGATGAGAAAACTCAGTTTGAGATACAGGAATAGATGATTACATGTCAACAAGATTTGATAAAAAAAATAACTAGGTCTCAAGAAGAGACTAAAAAAGAAATGGCTACAATAATGGACATAATAAGAAAAATGACTAAAAAAAAAGGGGTAGCTAAAGAAGTGACTATAAAAAAAAGCCCTAATCTAAAAAAAAAAAAATAGTGACAGGGAAGATCTAATGTATCTATTAGGGTCTACTCCACCTTATGCTCAAACCTCTCATCAAGTGCATCCATAAATGACATAGCCTAAAAGGTAGCCACATGCTTAGTTTAATTTACCTCTCTTCATGATTCAACACAGAGTCAAAGACATGTTAGTTTAAACATTGGGGCAAATCAGGTTGAGCCCATTATGGTACTAAATTTAGATAATCTAAGAGAATAAGAGAAACTAAAGAAAGACACATCCGAACTATCTAAGAATATAAAGGTGTAGTAAAAATTTGATCTCTTAGAAAAAAAACTGTGACCTGTTGAAGGTGTGAATATTTTTGACATAATTGATGCAAGTGAACTCAGTTTAGTTCCAAATTTGGTAATCCCACTAAAGCTTAAGGTACCAAAATTTGAAAAATATGATAGAACCAAATGCCCAATGGCATATATCACTATATTTTACAAAAAAATGATTAGAAATATAGACAATGACAAGTTGTCCATTATTTTCAAGATAACCTTATCGGATCAGCTTTCAGATAATATATTCAATTAAATAGAAGTTGGATTCATTCATGAAAAGATCTAGCCAAAGCATTTATTACTCATTACAAACATGTCATAGACTATCTTTACAAAACATAAAAAAGAAGATTAGCAAAAGCTTTAAAGAGTATGCCTAGAGATGGCAAGATGTTGCCACCCAAGTTTAGCTTTTTCTCATTAAAAAAGAAACAACTATTATATTCATCAATACCTTTTAAGCCTCGTACTATGACATGTTCATTGGTAATGTCATAAAAAAATTTTGCTAATATAATGATTACGAGTGAGATAATAGAAAATGCCATTAAGAATGGAAAAATTGAAAGGGTGATGTTTCGGGATAAAAAAAAAAAAAAAAGAGGACCACCCAAGAAAAAAGAAGCATAATTGCAAGTTGTCACCATTGAAAAACCAAAACCAAGCCCTTTTACTCCATACCACTCCAATCATACATACCAACCTTTCTAACCAATCATTTCCAACATTTTCTAAAATTCACACCAATACCAACCAGTGCACACCTAGATACCTACCTTCCAAACCAATTTTCATCCTCAAGCGCGTCTATCATGACATTTCCCTTAATCAAGCACCACATATTTTAATCGAAGGGAACCTTGAAATAATCCAGAGTAACTACGATTTGATCCAATTCCTATGACTTACACAGAGTTGTTCCTTCAATTATTTCAGAAACACTTGGTCACTTGACTACCTATAAAACCTTTAAAACCTCCATATCCGAAGTGGTATGACCCTGAAATCTACTGTGACTATCATTATGGGATTCAAGGTCATTCTTTAAAAAATTATACAGCTTGCAAACGTAAAGTGCAAAGCCTTATTAATAATGGGATTTTGAATTTCACAACAAAACCCAGACCAAGTGTTGAGGTTAATTTGTTATCCAATCATGGTGGGGGATTAGTAAATGCTTTAAGTAACGAGATAACTCGAAACATCAAAAGAAAAGTAAACGAGATCAAAACCTCTATGGATCAAATATTTGTTGCCTTAGTGAAAGCCAATATGATTTGCCTAATACTTGTAAACATAGAAAATGGGAATTTGACATATAATCATTATCAAACTTGTGAATTCCATATGGGGGCGATTGGTCATTTGCTTTAGGATTTGAAAAACTTTATACTAGAATTGTAGAGAATGATGGATTCTTTCTTAATCTAATTTTATTAGAAACATGTAAAGAATTCAGTTAATGTTGTGATTAGATATTCATCCAAAAGTAAGTTTTATCGAATAAATTTTAAATCTGTTACCATTTTTTATGAATAGAAGCTAAGCATTAAGCCAATTCGTATAAATTTTAAACTTGTCACTATCTTTTATGATAAGAAATCGAGTGTCAAAATCGATGAACCAATTTTTATGACTATGCCAAAGGTGACAATTGAGGTCTCTTTCCCACTTTTGTATAAAACTAATAAGGCAGTCCCTTAAAAATATGATTGTAATATCACATTATAAGGTTTGGATAATGGATCCCTTTAACATGACTCATGTGATACAAGTGCAGCAAACATAACTGGTATAGGGGGCATAACATGAAGTGAGCAGTACTATACCTTAAAAGTTCTTGAAAGAACATGAAAATGAAAAGCAAAATAATGGGAGACAAGCTTAAAAAAAGAAGATAGACCACGAAACAATTAAAAGACTTATCTAATCCTTACCTTAGACTGAAAACATAAGAATCCAATTACAAAAAAAGAAGCTTGTGAATTTTTAAAACTTATCAAACACATAAGTATAGTGTGGTGGACCAACTGAATCACTTACCAGCTTGAATTTTCATGTTCTCATTATTAATGAATTTTAAACCTCATAGAAATGTCTTGTTCAAAATACTCAATGAAGCTTATATAACATACAATATATTTGTAAAGAAACTTGACACATAGTAACAAATATCACAATGGAAAATTTCATATCATTTAGCGATGATGAAATTTCACTTGATGGTAAGGGCAATGTTAAGGCCTTACATATCTGTACAAGGTACGAGGATCATACATTGGCCAATAAGCTTATTGATCATGGATCTTCTTTGAATGGCATGCCTATGGCTACACTATCACGATTACCAATCGACATGTTTTACATGAATGAGTCATATGAAAGTAAAAGCTTTTGATAGGATTTACTGTGAAGTGATAGGCAATATCAAGCTACCAATTTAAATCGGCTCATGTATTTTTGATATAGTCTTTCAAGTCATGGATATCGCTTCTTCCTATAGTTATCTTTTAGGATGACCATAGATGTATATGGCAAGAGTTGTCCCTTCCATTCTACATTAGAAAATAAAATTTATAATTGATGAAAAAGCGATCATTCTTGTCGGTGAAAAAGATCTACTTGTGACTAAACCACCAATTGCATTATATGTTGAAACAGCTAAAAAAGCCTCAAAATGTTCTTTTAGATCCTCTGAATTCGTTAATGCAACTTACATAGGTGAAGGATCAAAGATGCTTACTCCATGTTTATCCAAAACTTCCAATATGGCCCTTAAAGAAGTGATAGGAAAAAGACAACAAATGTGGGCTGACTTATAAGGGATAAAATGACCATAGATGACACCTAAAAAAGATGATCAATTTGGTCTAGGGTACAAGCCCACTAGAAAAGAAAAGATAAAGTTTATGGAGGAGAAAAAAGAGTTGGCTCATTTTTTGAGGTAAAAGGTAGAAACTGAAGGCCTATCTTTTTTTTCCTTTTATGAGACTTTCACCTCAACTGGCTATATCTATGTAGATATAATAGAAAACATAGAGAAAGGGCTTATACCATCATTAGAGGATATTTTCACTAAATTTTCAATATAGATAATGGGTGAAGAGATGAACAAAGATCCAAGAAGTCTGTGGGTGTATCTTATTCCTTTGGGTGTAAAGCTAAAAAATTGGCATGTTGATGAGTTTCCTATTGATTTTAAGTTTTCTTCAAAGTAATGTGTTGAACCTAATCTAAATGTTTTTGTTGAAAGCATTAAGTCTTTTGTATCTGTTTTTATTTTTTTATTTTCATTTGAATAAATGACAAGCATAGCGTATTTGTCACATTCTTTTTGCCTCTTTCATTACAATTCCTTACATTACTATACATTTGGCTATATTTCATCTATTTCACTCATTTTCAAGTATTCAAATAATGAATATAAAGAGCATTGTGATAATATTAGGGGATTTAATTTTAAAAATGTTGTTTATATTGGTAAACTTGATAATGAAAAGAATGTGGAAGACCACACAATATCCTCAAAACTATTGGGATTAATGAAACAAAAAGAGAAAGAAATCATGCAACATCAAGATGTCATTGAAGTTATGAATTTAGGGGATAAAAAAATTAAAAAAAAAGGTTAAGATTGGTACTTCAATGCCATCACAACAAAGTAAGAGCCGATAAAGTTCCTATATGAATATATAGATGTATAAGCTTGGTCATACCAAGATATGTCAGGGTTAGATATTGAAATTGCAGTGTATAAGCCACCTTTAAAGCCATAGTGCAAATTAATTAAGAAAAAACTAAGAAGAATGAAACTTAAAATATTGTTAAAAATAAAAAAAATAAAAAAAGTAATTTGATATGAGATTCTTAGAAGTGGCCAAATATCTTAAATAGGTGACGAATATAGTTATGACATCCAAGAAATAAGGCAAAATGAGGATGTGTATTGATTATCAAGATTTGAATAGAGCAAGTCTAAAAGATAATTTTCCATTGCACCACGTTGACTATAAACACCCCAATTTGTCTGAGGGTCTACTAGGTTTAGATTTTGTTAATAAAAAATGAAAAAACAAAAAATTAGGAAATTTTTAGGGTGGTTTAATTTGTTTAGGTTTGTTTCTTTGTGATTATCAATTTAGGTTAAAATCAGAATTAAAGTTTGAATTTGAAAAGGATTCAAATTCCTTTCTAGTTTAAGGTTTTCAAATTTGAAACCCTATAAATACATGGTTATGGCAAGCAACAACAAACACAAAAATCAAAGACAAATTGCATAGAAAAGCAAAAAATGATCAACATTTTTTCTTAAAGATTTCTTAGGTTTTTTTTTATAAAAAAAAAGATTTTTTTGTGGGAATTTTCTGGAAAATTCTCTTATTCTAGTGTCGGTTGAATTTTTTAGTGAGTTTTCCAGCATCGGTTGAATTTTTTTTATAGGTTTTTCAAATTTTGGTTAAAGATTTCTACGAAGGTTAAATTTTTCAATGAACTTCTGATGAACCAACCTAGATTCCGAAGAGATTTTTCAGAATCTAGCGAAGATTTAACCAAAGTTCATCTAGTTCTAGAGAGAAAAAAAAAAAAGGAAAAAGAGATTTAAAGTAGAAAGCTGGAACTTAGCCTTTTATACTACCCTGAAACAACATCATTTTGGTGTTAAGCAACTTTCTAGGGTTCGCATGTTTCTATTCGGGTCAATCCGTCCAGAGCATTGACTCGTGTTTAACTCATGATCAACCTTTGTCTCAAGCCTAGTCAAGCAGTCGTCTCGAGCCGTTCCTGGTTTTCTTCCTCAAGTTGAGCCTAGCCTTTTCATTTTTTGGTATTTATTTATTTATTTATGTGTTTGATTATTTTATGGGTATTTTTGCATGATTAAGTTTAGAAAAAATAATAAAAGATAAAATATTTTTTTGGGAATAAATATTAATTATCCAATAATGGATTTTTTTTTAGAAATTTCAAATCGTAAATTTCTATAAAATTCTTAAGTAAGAAATTTCTCTAAATTTGTCCCAAATGATGGAATAATTTAGATAAAATTTCAATAAAAGTAATGGTATTCTTTTCCAAAAAAAAATTGAGTTGAAAATATTCGACAATTATCTAAGGATGAGAATCTTAGGAATTTCAAATGGATAAAAATCTTAGAAATTTCAAATGATAAATTCCTAAGAAATCTCTATGTGAGAAATTTCTTTAAATTTGTGTCCCAAATAGTGGAAGAATTTAAATGAAATTTTAAGAAAATAATTGTTATATTATTTTCTTTCCAAAGATTAAAAAAAAAGAAAAAAAAATTTATAAATTGACCCAAGTGGTGAAAAATTTAGAAATTAAGATAAAAAATTAAGAAAAATAAAATTTCTAAATATGTCCAAATAGTGAAGAATTTAAAAATTTTAAAAAAGAAGATATTTTTAATTTGACTCAAATGGTGGAATAATTAGATATATTTTCAATAAATAAAAATGATTAAACTTTTTTTTGACGATGAAATCTTTTTAAGGAAATAAATGAAATCCTTGAATACTCTTGAGGTGAGAAAATATTTTTAGAAATTCTACCAGATTGATGGAAAGTCTTAAGAATTGTCTCTAATATTTCAACATAAAATTTAAAACCATTAGAATCAAGACCTAAGGATAAATTTAAAAAAAAATGGTACCACCCTTTGGATGGGCATGTAGGAGTGCTATAACCTTTTTCATATGTAACTGAACTCTCGAACCTTGTTCTGGTTAGTAAACCCGATCCTATTCTTTTAGGGACCTTTAGTCAAGCTTAGGAGCCCCTTAAAATGGTAGATTTCTTAGGTGGCCAATTGTACATAGTTAAAAAAGATTGATGACGACTCTATTTATTAAGTCTAGCTATAAATTTTTTTATCTATATGTTATGATATTGACACCTTAATGGACAATATCACTAGCTATTTTCATTCATGGATGGATTTTCAGGCTATAATCAAATTATGATGGGACAAGAAGATATAGATAAGACTCATTTTATGACATTATGGGAAACCTTTTGTTCTAAAGTCATACCCTTCGGTTTGAAAAATGCTAAGGTAACTTATCAAATAGCTATAGTAACTCATTTTTATGACATGATGCACAAAGAAATAGAGATATATGTGGATGACATGATTGTCAAATCCCGTAAAGAAGAAAATCATGTGGTTAATCTTAGAAAGTTATTTAAGAGATTAAAAAAGTTTCAATTCAAGTTCAATCTATCTAAATGCACTTTTGGTGCAATGTTAAGAAAATTACTTAGATTTATCATCAGTAAAAGAGGAATTAAGGTGGATCCAGATAAGATACGTGCCATTCAAGAACCCATACATTTACACATAAAAAAAAAAGTTAAAGGATTTCTAGGGAGATTGAATTATATTACTCATTTCATTTCCTAACTTATGGCTAAATGTGACCCTGTATTCAAGATTCTTCAAAAACATGAGTTAGGGGAATGCGATAAAGATTATCAAATATCGTTTGAAAAAGTAAAAGAGTACTTATCAAAACCACCAGTATTAATATCATCTATCTCTAAAAGATTCATCGTTTTATATTTAACGATGCATGAAAAATCAATAGGATACGTTTTAAGGTAACATGATGAAACAAGAAGAAAAGAACAAGCCATTTACTACCTGAGCAAAAAGTTCACTGATTATGAGTGAAATATTCACCGTAGCTTGGACAACTTATTGATTCAGATAGTGCATATTGTACCATACTACTTGTCTCATTATGAAGATGGATCTAATCAAGTACATTTTTAAAAAGCCTTTATTATCGGGAAGAATAGTAATATGGCAAGTACTACTTTTTAAATATGACAATATATATGTGTCCTAGAAGATAATGAAAAGAAGTGCTATTATCCAATTTCTCATAGAATGTGCTCAGAAAGATTATGTGCCTATGACATTCAATTTTTCAAACAAAAACTTAATGTCTGTACTGCACATAGATGAAGAATAGCATAATAAAGATGCATGGAAAATGTATTTTGATAACGCATCAAACTTTTTGAGGCATGGTATAAAGGTAATTTTGATATCTCCAAAAGGAGATTACTACCTAATCACTGCAAACTAAGTTTTAATTGTAGCAATAATGGTAGAATATGATGCATGTGTCATGATTCTTCAAGTTGCTCTTGAAAGAAAAGCCCATACATTGAAAGTTTATGAAGACTCTACCTTGGTCATTTATCAATTGCAAAGAGAATGCGAAACTAGAGATTCAAAGTTGGTTTTATACTAAAAGTACATATCAACTAAAAATACATATCAAAGTTGATCAAAATTTTGAGAATATTTAGTTTCATCATTTACCTTGAAAAGAGAATTAGATGGCTAATGCTTTTGTTATATTGGCAGCAATGTTTAAACTAAATGAAAATGCTAAAGTCCAACCCATCAAGTTAAGCTTGCGAGAGAAACCGGTATATTATTTAGATGTTGAGGAAGAAGTTAATGAAAAACCATGGTATTTTGATATATTACAATATATCAAGAATCAGTAATACCCAGAGTACATATCAAAGAATAATAAAAGAACTTTGGGAAGATTGGCTTTATGTTTCTTTCTTGATGGGAAAGTTTTATATAAAAGAAGTTGAGACCAAACACTATTGAAATGTGTAAATACTACTAAAGCCAAAAAATTACTAGAAGAAATCCAAAGAGGTATTTGTGAAACTCATGCAAATGGCCACATGATGACTAAGCAAATCATGAGAATAGGATATTATTGGTTGACAATGGAAAAAAATTGCATCGACTATGCTAAAAAATGTCACAAATGTCGAATTTATATAGACAAAATGTAAGTTCCTCTAACATCCTTATATGTTATGTAGACACCTTGGCCTTTTTCTATATAGGGAATGGATGTGATAAAGCCCATTAAGCCGAAAGCTTCAAATGGACATCAATTCATTTTAGTGATAATTGACTACTTCATAAAGTGGGTAAAGGTAGCTTTATATGCTAATGTGATAAGAATGGTGGTTTGCACATTTATCAAGAAAGAGATCATATGTTAATATGGACTTTTAGAAAGGATGATTTCATATAATGCTCTTAATTTGAATAACAAAATGATGAATGAAGTTTATGATTAGATCAAAATCAAACACCACAAATCAGTGCCTTATCATTCGAAAATGAATGAGGTAGTCAAAGCAACCAATAAGAATATAAAGAGAATTATTGAAAAGTTGATAGATGTGTATAAAGATTGGCATGAAAAGCTATCATTTGCATTACATACTTGTTAAACTTTGATTTGTACATCTACAAGAACTACACTATTTTAACTATTTTGATTGGTTTATATGATGGAGGTAGTGTTACCCATTGAAGTTAAAATTATTTTCTTGTGTGTTTTTATAAAAATTGAATAGGAAAAAGCTGAGTGAGTTCGCACTCATTATAAACAATTGAATCTCATTGAAGAAAGGAGACTAACTACACTTTGTCAAGGTCAACTGTATCAAAAAAGAATGATATGAGCTCATGAAAAAAAAAGTTTATCCTTGACAATTTCGAGAAAGAGAATTAGTTTTAAAGAAGATTCTTCCTAACCAGCAAGATCTTTGGAAAAAATGAACTCCAAATTGGGAAGGTCCATATATGGTAAAAAAAATATTCTCTGATGGGGCACTAATCTTGCCAAAAATGGATTGGGATAATTTACCAAATCCAGTTAATGCTGATGCAGTAAAAAAATACTACGCTTAAAAAAATTTTAAAAAAAGATGAAAAGGCAATACAAATAAAAAAGATATCTTATTTGGAAACTTAAAAAGGGAGATTTAGGTAAAAAAACATTGAATGAAGTGGGCCAATTCTTAATATGTGTAAGAAGATCTCATTGATTTTGAGCTAGCTTGGTTTACTACATTTTTAAAAAAGTCAAAAGGCATCAATCAAGTGTTTTTAGAAAAAAAAAATCTATGATGAATTAGTTCATGATGATATGAATATTTGTTATGTGATTACTTGTTTTTCTTGTCATATTTTTTTTGGATAATGCTTGAAATGTTTCTCTTTTTAATGAAATAAAATACACCATTGTTTATTCTTTCTTTATCCTTCTCATAAAAAATAAAAAAGTGCAATGTGTTATAATTGTCATGAAATTCAAAAGATGATGAATGAGTAACTATGAACATGAAAGACAATCATACTATTTTAAAGAAAATTTAAAATGATAAGCAAAATAGTAAGGAACAAAAGTCAATGAGAAATTAGGCTTATAAGTCGTAAAAGTAGTAAACATTGAATATGGAAAATCATAGAGAAAACCCTTATTATCCGAACTTAATTAGCTACTGGAATGTGCAAGATTCAAAAAGAAAAAGGGAGACAGACAATGAAAAATTTTAAAGATTAAAAGAAAATGACATAAAATGGAAAAGAAAAAAAATGGTCTCTTCAGTTGCATCATGATTCTCATTCATTGCATGACATTTCAAAAGAATGAAAATGTCATTCATGCATGCATGTGACACAACAGATATATGGGTTTAGGATAATCCGAGACCAACAAAAGGAAAAGTCAAAATTAGAAAAGATGTAAACCCTCTATTTAGAAAAATCATTCAAATTTCATGTCCTATATTTAGAGAAATCATTCAAACTGCATGACTTTTATTTAGAGGAATCATTCATATACCATAGCCTTTATTTAAAGAAATCATTCAAGTTTCATGCCCTCTACTTAAAGGAATCTTTCAAATAACATTGCCCCTCAAATATTTAATTTAAAGTCATATAGCATCTGGTTAGATAAACTATTTAAATTTCATTACCTCCGGTTAGAGAAGCTTTCTTTAAAGTGTTATTGTCTTTGGTTAGATGAGCTTTTTTCAAAGTTTTATAACATTTAGTTAGAAGAGTTTTTAATTCTAGAAGCCTCTAGTTATAGGATTCTTTCAAAATTAGGCATGATATTTAAAACCAAAAGGCATAATCTATAAGATCTCTCAGATTTTTAATTTTAAGTTTCATTACCTCTAGTTAGAAGAACTATTTAAAGTTTCATTACCTCTAGTTAGATGAGCTTTCTTTAAAGTCTCATAGCCTCTGGTTGGGGGAGCTTTTAAATTTAAGAACCTCTGGTTAGAGGACTTTTTCAAAATTAGGCATGATTTGTAATATCAAAGGGCGTAATCTATAAGGCCTTTCAGATTTTTAATTTTAAGTTTCATTGCCTTTAGTTAGAGAAGCTATTTAAAGTTTTATTGTCTTTGGTTAGATGAGCCTTTTTTGAAAGTTATTGAGCTTTTGCTTAAATGAGCTTTTTAAATTTTTAAAATTTATTGAACCTCTACTTAAAAAAGCTTTTCAAAACTTTCAAAAGTTATCAAGCCTCTACTTAAAGGAGTCTTTCAAAATTTCAAAAGTTGTTGAACCTCTGTTTAGAGGAGCTTTTCATATTTTCGAAAGTTGTCGAGGCTTTATTTAAAAGAGCCTTTCAAATTAAAAAAAAAAACACAAAAAAAAGATAAGGGTGTTCATGTTTGTAACATTATGTTTAGCCGAACAAAATCATTATCTTTTCATCTTGTGCCTAGTCCTGATTCACAACAATATGCGAAAAAGGGTAACTGTAGACACCTATTTTGTCTAGAGAATTTGATGATGTATCAAAACAAGTATGAACTAATTTTTGATTTATTTGAATGTGTTCAAGTCCCTAATTGGATGCATATGATATCTTTGTATTGGATCGCTTTAAATTTTATTAAACTTTTAAATTTTATCTATTAATTTTTACCATCATTTTATTATTAATTAATTAATTAATTAATTAATCTTACAAAAAAAAGTAAAAAATTGTTTTAACTATAGTAGTTGAAATCAAGTTGCTAGAATGTTTTTTTTCTTCCCCAAAATCAATGCATTTAATGCACCAAAAGCTCATTGCATCTGTCTAACTTGATAGTAAAAATTAGGCCTACTGGTAACTATGAAAATTATTACAGACTTTTAAAAATCTGATAAAGCTCTATAAATATTACACATTTCCTGGAAGCAAAGGGGGAGAGCATTTTCTTTAAGAAATTTTCATAGAAAATTCTTTTTCATAAGGGTGATTCTACCAAATTGAAAATTAAAAAAAAGAAAAATCACTCTCGTCTTGCACCCAGCCTTTGCCCAAAAGCATTATTTTTACACCACCACTTACATAGCCCAACACCTAGCCCCAACCTCAAATGCTACATTTGTATTATACACCAGCCCTAACAATCCATTCCACTAAAACCAAAAACAACTAAAAAAAAAAAAAACCACAAACAAAAAATCATAGTCCTCTTTAAATAGAGGAACCAATAGTAAAAAAAATGAAACTGAAAATCTCAATCTAGTAGACCTAGGATTTTTTTTTTTTTTTTGGAAATCTGGGTTGAAAAAAGTGTTTAAGAGCTTTTAAGGATTGTTTTAAGAATTTTTTAAAATTTTTTTGAAATTTTTGGTTGCCAAAATCTGAAAAGTATGAATTTTTTAGTCACCAGAATAAGGGAAACAGGACTAAATCTAAGAAAATTTATGTTTTTTTGTGCCAGTTGAATATTCAACAAAGGCACTGCAATGGCCGGTCGAAAATTGGGTAGCTACAGCTGCTAAGGGGAGGAAATTTGGGTTTAGAAAAAGAAGCTTAAGGATAAATAAATATAAGAGAAAGGGAACAAAAAAAAACAAAAAAGAGCTTTTTATAGGCTTCACAAAACAACGTCATTTTGGGAGTTTTTGACCCATAGAGCATCACATAGACTTGTACACTAACCCGCATGCTGACCCAACTCATTTGGTAAGATTTTCTTTTTCTATTTTATTTTTATTTTTTGATTTCATTTTGATTTTATTTTATTTTTGTTATTTTTTGTTATATTTTTTAAAATATATATTTTTATTTAAACAAAAAATAACAATAATTAATAATTATCACAAGTGATAATTTTAATATAAAATTAAGTGTAAACAATAACTTTTAATCTAAAATAAATCCTAAAAAAATAACATCTATTAAGAAAAATGGAAAAAGTTCTATTTCCCTTTGATTTTTACAAATGCAAAATATATAAAAAAAAATTTTTCTTGCATTTCACTAAAGTAGCAGGATGATTTAAGAAATTATTTTTATTATAAAAAATATAAAATAAAATAACAATTATTTATTTGAATAAATCTTTCAAAAATGCAATCTTTAAAGAAAATTGAAAGAGTTTAATTTTCTTTAATTAATACAAGTAAAAAATATTTTTATATTTAGCCGATAAGTCAAAATAATCTAAAAATTATTTTTTTTACTAAAATAAACTTTTGTTTCAATAAAAAAACAATGAATAATAAAAATAAATAAAAATAAATGTGTTTGTTTAAATAAATCTTTTAATTATTACCAAAAAAACATATTTCTAGATTTTACCAAAGAATTAGGATAAATTAAAAAATTATTTTTACTAAATAAAGATTTTTTTAAATAATAAAACAAAGAAGATGAAAATAATAAATAAAAAGTAATAACAAAAAAAAAAACAAATGCAATAAAAATTAATTAAATCTCTTAAGTAAGAATTTTAAGAAAATTTGGGAGAATCTCATTTTTCTTAATTATCATCAATAAAAATGTTTTTTTTTTAGAGTCTCATCAAAAAGTTAGGATGATTCTAAAATTTGTTTAAAATTTTTTAGGATTTTATCAGAAAGTCAAAATAATTCTAAAATCAGTTAATAAAATTTTGGGATTTCATCAAAAAGTCAGAATAGTTCTAAAATCAGTTTTAATAAATAAATAAAATATCCTATAACGAAATTTCAAGAATTTTGTCAATGATCAATTTTTTTGAATTTTTCTAAATAAAAATTTTCTATAAATTATGCTAAAGTGTTGAAGAATTTATAGAATACAAAAATAAGAATAATACTAATTTTACAACAAAAAATGTTTTTCATAAATAGATTTTGAGAAATTAAATTTAAATATAAAGAACACTATATTGTCAAAATTAAAGAATAAAACGTGTTTAATTGGTACCGTTCTTCAAATGGGTAATGTGAGGGTACGAATATATTTCTCACTTATAACCATACTTATATACCCAACCCTGATTTTACAGAACTAAGCATCTTTTAGTCAATTTTAATTAATTTTAAGATTTTTATTAAAAGATAATATTTTTGGTTGGCTAATCACATCCTACAAAAAAAAAATTGATAGTGACTTCGAATATTTTCATCAAGTCTAGCAATCAAGTTCCTCCAAACAAAAATTGTTATGACAAAGGGAAATTATAAATTTTTAACAATTATAATTAGATATGAAAATTTTAATTTTAAATAATATTATTGTTGTTAATATTATTTTTTTATCATTTAACACATTTAAACTAAACCACCACTAAACAAAATCAAAGACTGAATTGATTAATTTGTGCAAAAAACAATTTGTTGATAAATTCAAAACTAGTTTTTCTAAAGAAGAAACTTAGAATTATCTTGAAACGTAGAGTAGTCTACCTATATATTACACACGCACACACACACACACATATATATATATAATAAATTATTACTATAATCAAACAAATATTAATATATATATATATATATATATTCATTCGATAAAAACTCAATAAATAAAATAAAATATATTCAAATATTTGGTTTGATAATTAATACATATATTAAAAATTTTAAAGTATTATACATAATTGACTTTTGATAGCATTTTTTTGCCGTATTTTCATTACAAATTGTCACAAACTTCCATGTTAATAAAATATTAGTTGCACTAGCTTGCTATCTGTCCAATGCACAAATTATTTTTATTTATTTAAATTTAAATAAAAATAAAAATTAATATTATTGAATTATTTACATATTCAAACTATATGTAACATATAAATAATATAATTAAAATATCAAATCATAATAAAAATAAAGTTTTCTTTTTAAATTTGGTTGAATGCTATAAGGAATCTTCTGTTCCATAATTGTAAAGTTACCATAGGATTCATATCTTTTTTTTCAAGAATCTTAGTGAAATTTTTTATGGTTCTAAGTTTTTTTTTTTTTAAGCTAAGATATAAATGGACTTGAAATTAATACTACTGATAAGACTATCCCTGAATTATTTTTTAATTTTATTTTTTATAAAAAATAATCTCCTGATTTGAAATTATATTACATATTTCACAATGAGAATATAAGTTGAGAAATTATTCACTCTTTGAATGTACAACTAGCACACAAGTTTTTATTTAGGGCACATAACTCTATTATATTAATTAATCAGAACATCATTTTTATTTTATAGGAATGAGGAATATTGAATAAGTAATCAATTAAAAGACAAAATATATTATCTAATGAATGAAGAATCCATGAAAAAATAAAAAGTCTACAGACAACACAGGTAAAAATATAAGAATATATATATGTTTTTGTAGTTTTGTTAAAAAAAATATTACAATTGATTTGAAAGAAAAATCCTACCTAATGGAGTTAATAGAATGTTTAGTGAAATAATACCTATAATCAAAAAAAGCATGTTAGTTCCTATAACAAGAATAGACTAATAAAAAGAGAGACTAAATTAATAGTAGCAAAAAATACCTTTAGTTCATTGAAAAAACTATCTAGCTAAGAACTACCAACAATGAGGGCTTTCCTGAAGTTGTTCTCGTATTTATATTTTTTTTTACATTTCTTTTGTGAAATATATTTAAAAGCCAAAAATAATGCAATGATTATTTATAAAAAAAAATATTAAAGATATTAAATAATATTTTTTAAAGTTGTGATAAATTTAAATACTCATGTTTACTGCAGATAAATTGAAAAAGATAAATTACTTTAAAATTGATTTTAAATTGAGATGAGAAGATGTATAAGAGAAACTTAATATACAAAAAAAACTTTTCTGAAATTGTTTTGGTATTTATATATATATTTTTTTCACATTTCTTTTGTGAAATATATTTAAAAGCTGAAGATACTGTAAAGATTATTTATAAAAAAATATTAAAGATATTAAATAATATTTTTAAAAGATATGATAAATTTAAATACTCATATTAACTGTAAATAAATTGAAAAAGATAAATTACTTTAAAATTGATTTTAAATTGAGATGAGGTAATATATAAGAAAAACTTTTCTGAAGATGTTTTGGTATTTATATATTTTTTTCACATTTCCTTTGTGAAATATATTTAAAAGTTAAAGATAATACAAGTATTATTTATCAAAAATATTAAAGATATTAAATAATATTTTTAAAAGTTGAGATAAATTTAAATACTCATATGAACTTTACATAAATTGAAAAAGATAAATTATTTTAAAATTAATTTTAAATTAAGATGAAATAATTTATGGGAGAAAAAATTTTCATTAAAATTTAAATTGATTTTTAATTAAAATTTAAAATTTTAGATAATTAAATAATTTTTAAAATATATATTTTTTATAAATAATTTAAAATTAATAAATATCTTATGTATTATCATAATGAAAAATTTTAAAAATTATCTTACATGTAAAAAAAAAAAAATTATTTATATAAGCATTTACATTAGCAATTGTTATCTAAAAACTACATATGTTGTAATAATATATATATATATATGTATATATATGATTTCCAGCATAAACATGGTTAAATTGAAAAATTAGCCGCGTCTATATTAAACGTTGCTATTACTTAATATATAAAAGTTTGGACCATCAGAGAAAAAAATAAAGCGTGTTTTCATATTTTGTAGCAGTATTTTTATTTACAAACGTCATTAATTTTCAATTATTTTAATGACGTCCATGTGTTTTTTTTTTGTGAAATATGACTTCTGTGTTTTAAAACGCTGTTATATTGAAAAATAAAATGTTGGTGTTTGAGATTGACTTCCTATTACAAATCCTTTTGCAAAGAGCACCTGGCAATGACTGGCGCATAAAGGATCCTTAGTTCTCTTAAATGAAAGGGCTCTAAGATTTTATCTTTCGTGGCCCAAACTGAATGTGATTAAAGAAAAACATCCCCCTTATGGGGCAAAATAGCAACTTGAACCCAATCCATTTACCCGCACCAATGCCTACACTGTTGTGGTTTATAAAATTGTAAGGTCTATAACAATTTTTTTAATTTTATAAATTAAAAAATTATCATATAAAAACTAAAATATTCATTTATCATTTAAAAAATTACAAGGAACACTAAGCTTATAATGCTTTTTTATTTTTAGTTTTTTAAAATGTTTTTATTTTTATTTTAATCTCTTTTAAGAAAAATAATTTTTAGTGAAAATAATGCAAAAATCAATAAATAATATGAAACGATAATAAATATTGAGACAAATAATTAAATTTTAAAATTTGGATACAAACCACTTAAGTTTGAGCTTTCATTATTTTTGGTTGGCAAATGATCTTCGAAAAAATTGAAAAGAATTTATAAATCTTTTAATGGCTTGATGGTTTGTCTTGATTTTAAAGATAAGGTAATCTCCTCTATTTTTAATTTTTTAAAATTTTAAAAAATAATTAATATGAAACAATTAAATTAAGTATGATTTTAAAATCATTTTGAAAATCATATTTAATTGATACGAGTCAATAAAAAATCCAACTGATAACAGGTTTTTTCATAAACCTGTGAATCAATCTTTGGTTTTGTCAAGCCAACCGTATAAAACGGTTCGAATATTAAACCGACTCGAGTCGGGAGGTGCGCCATCGGCTTAACTGAGGATTAATGGTTATAGAAACCCACGTATCCTCAACTTGTAGGATTCGAAAATTAAATTTAGCCCAATTTCAATTCTATTTAATTGGACATTGAACAAGATCCAATGTACGAAACTTTTGAATTTTTATAGCATTTTATCTATATCTATATTAAAAAGAACGAATTCCAAAAGTATAAATAATAAACATATAGCCTTAATAATTTATTAATTAACTATTTCATTCTTAACTAATGATATTTTTATTAAATTAAATTATTAATTAGTTTTTATTTATTTCCTTATTAACATTAACATTGAATTCCTTATTAAAGTAAATTTTCCTTAATTGATAATTTTCTTCTTAAATTGACTTGTTTTATCTATTTATTTCCAAATTTATTTAATAATTGAGAATCCCTCTAAGTCATTAGAATTTTTATTTTTGCTGCTTCTTCTTAAGGCCGACTTGTGATTAGTTTATTTAGATGTATTTACACGGTGCAATATGTATGCATTACAATGGTTTATATGTTTGTAATGAATGTTAGTTACTTACCATTATTTTGTCTAATTCTATGGACTTCGGATCTCGTATTGGATCAAACAATCCTAATCATGAATCATTTTCAATTTGAAATGAAAAAAAAAAGAAAAAATCTATCCCATCAAAATGCAGGAGTCAATTGAAAAGAAATAAAATAAATTGTATCTAGAAACAAAATTCTTGTGTTATAAGATGATCTACTTCCTTATTAGAAAATAATTTAAAACTATAATTAATTTCTATAAGTCCTCACTAATCCTGATTAATTTAAAATTCTAAATGAATTTATTTTTAAAAAATTTTAAATGAATTCATCTAAAATAAAAGAAAAATGACTCATCATTTCATCTTAATTTATATTTTCATTCAATAAATCAAGTCAATTTATGTTTCAAATAAAACATTTAAATGTTAATATTGATTCTACGAATCAAGTGAATGTATTTTTTCAATAATTTAAGCACGGACTTGGAACACCTGCAAAATATTTTCTCATGGAAAATATATTTCATATTCATCATCTTTCAAATGTTGCACTCAATTGCAGATATATTTCTTTTTGACCGATTTCGAAATACAAAATGTTCAGCATAGAATATGCAAGTCAAATCTTCACCGTCCAATGCTAATTTGTTCCCCACTTAAGTAGGATATGATTTTCATACGAGTTTATGAATAATTTAATTGGTCAGCTGATCTACAGCAAAGGCCACTATGCTTGTGATTCATGTCAAAATTACTTCCAGGCCACAACTTTTTTGAATAGAGATTACATGTGATTTTACAGTGAAGATTTGATTTGCATATTCTATATTAAACATTTTGTATTTCGGCCTCAGTCAAAAAGAACTGCCTCTGCGGTAGAGTGAAACATTTGGTAGATGAAAAATATGAAAGATTTTCTCAGTGAATTATAACATTTTGAGCGTTCGTACCTAAATTATTGAAAACATAGATTCACGTGATAAGCGGAATAAGAAAATATATAAAAAAAAAAAATAATTATAACAAACGATTATATTCTTTATCAAAAACATAAATCGACTTAATTTATTGAACAAAAATATAAAAATAATATGATAAGTCAATTCTTTTTGTTTTATTTTGGATATATTAGTTTGGAATTCTAAATTAATTATGATTAGCAAGGACTTATAGAAATTAATTATAGTTTTAAGTTATTTTTTAATAAGTAAACCATCTTGTAGACTTATAATACAAGAATTTGGCTTCTAGATACAAGTTATTTTCTTTTTGCAATTGAGTCCATTTTGATGGGATGGATTTTTTTTTTTTTTTCAAAATGGCAAATGATCCATGATTAGGGTTGTGTAATCCAATACAAGCATTAATCTTATTTATCCAAAACGGATCCTTTGATCTATGTCCAAATGTGAAAACAATTTTTTATTCTTTCACGGTAGGTTCCAAAATGCATAGGATCAGGTCGAATAATGGTAATTAACTAATATTCGTACCAAAAAAAAAAAAAAGTAAATTTTTGCAGTGAAATCTGGTGTTTCTTGTAGTTGAGATGATTCCTGCATATAGGAGACCAAACATTAGGTTATCCACAAATAGAACTCAGAAAACCTAAAAGAGTTTCTGGAGCAGGAAATTCAGATTGGCTAAAAATATAACCAAAACTCAAATATGAGGCCGCCATGTCATATTTTATTTCAATAGCAACAAGACACAGGCCAGCTTTCTTAGGAGACAAATAACAGCAAACAAAGACAGAACAAAAGCATAAAGATCTCAGGTAAACCTCACTTAAACTATACCCTGACACCAGGAAAGCTGAGTTATGATGATGAGAAGACTGAATAGAAGGCATGCAAGAAAAGAAAGATTACATGGAAGTGGGGAGGCTGTGGCCTAACATGCTCGAGAACATGGGCCTCATATTTCATCCAGTTCGAGGATTGAGGTTCATCTGCACCATTGTGACAGGACAGAGAAGTTTTTGTGTAAAGATACATTCTTTCATTTTTCTGAACTGAAATGGTTTTATCTGTAAAACTGTACTAAAAAAGCTGATGTTCTAACTAGGATGATTATGACAGAAGAGATCTTGTTTCGTCTAAGTTTTTGCCAAAATTTATATACATTTTTTATTTTGGCATATGCGATCATGGACAAGCTATATAATAAGAGGTAATTCTCTCTTATCTCATAAATCTCATCTTGTTCATCTCAGGATTTGAACCCGAGACCTCGAAACTGAACAAATTCAAAGGGACAAAACTTGAAGTTGCGATAAGCTGTCTCCTAGTCATCAACTATTATATGAGTCCAAGTTAAAGCTTGTATTAAACAAGAGTTTTATGAGATTTGAAAACTCTCTCAAAATAGAGATCATACTTTTTGCCTCAATAATCTCCCCAGCTTCATTCTTCCTCAATAACATCCTTCTTTTGGCATTGATTTCTTAACCTCTACATTCTCTTTTCGGTGGCCACCTTTAACCTCTTTTGATGGATCCCTTCAAACACTTTCTGAGCACAGAAGGATGCAGCAGCAGTGAATCAGGTTGGACAAGGTACTTAGCCTCTCCTATGCAAGATGATTCTGAATGCAGTGAAGACAATTATAGCAACAATCACAATATCAAAGACGATGTCGATGATGGTGAAGGAAATAGTGATGATTCAATGGTATCTGATGCCTCTTCTGCCCCAAGTCATCATCAGTACAAACACATGGATGGTCCAGGTAGTCATAGCAATACTCATGTAAAGCCTGACAAGAGTGATTATACTAGCAAGCATTATTCGTCACGCAAGGAGGTGAAGAAAGAAGTGAAAAAGAGTGGTGAAAACAGTGGAAAATCCAAAAAGAGACTCGATGGTCAAGCGAAGAATCGCAAGTAGCCAGGTTGAGAGCCTGAAAACATGGTAGAATTCAATGGAGCTTATAGACAATAAGCAAAACATATTTTCTTTCCAAGGTTTCTTCCAAGAATATATGATCACAATATGTTGCTTATTTCTTTCAGTACTTAGATGCAATCGTTTTGCAAAGTTTTTATGATTCAAACCACAAATGTTATATCTTTGATATCAATTCACAAAGAAGATTACAAAATTGTCTCCATTTAACATGTTTCGCTAATGAATTGATTCATTGCATTTTGACTTCAGTTATTAGATCATCGTCATGGGGTCAAAGCAGCGAGCTTAACTGAATCAGAAAAGAAAAAAAAAAAAAGAACAATTTTTAGCAGGGGAGAAATAAACTTCTTAACAATAGTGTGTTGATGTCTATTCAAGTGTTTGTATATGCAAAGCCATGAACAAAAAAGAGTATGATAAGCTGGAAAGAAGAAAGATCTAGTCAGACAGACAAATGACAACTATGAGGAGAAAAGAAGCCATTTTTAATGACAGAACATTGGCCATTTATATATAATTGATCCTATAAGATGAAATGCAAGTGCAATAGCTAGGAAACAAAGTCAAAAAGAAAAAGGAATAGCAAATATAAACATATTCCATTGTTACTGATTGAAAGCCATGCTCAGCAAAAGCTATATTCTGTTCTAATAAGACAAATACAAGATGAATGAGCAAGCACAATGGAAGACCACAACGAAAAGCAAATTGACACACATGGCAAGAGCTTTGTATTTCACCCCTAGATGCTGACAATGGAATTATAGATTCAGATTTGGTTTGTCGACAGCAAAGGTCAAAAGGAGCTATATCAGATAAGGACAAGAAAATATTTTATATATTTTCACTGTCTTCTAAGTTTGTGTGGAAATATCATGATATTGTTATATAATCTAAACTGTTAAATATTAATAGATTTGAATTTATGTGATGAGATTGTTAGGTAGATATAAAGTTTAAATTTTAAAATTTAAATTTTAGTCTATTTAAATCCTTGTAATTCTCATGTTAATCAAGAAGAAGTTATCTTCTTTTTCTCTTCTGTTCTGTTTTATTATGTTTAGATGGTATCAGAGTATTGATATTTTACTTGAAAACCGTGATGGTCAAAATAGCTATGATCGGAGAAAAAAGCACAGTACCCACAAGTGCTGCTAACGGTGGTGTTTTTGCTGTAAATATTATTGGATTTGAAAATCCATTTATCTAATTGACCATTCACAAACCAAATGGTAAAAATTATTTAGAATGGGTGCAATCAATTAAGCCTATGATTAATGATAAAGGAAAGCTCTACCACTTAACAAGTGAGGCAAAGAAACCAACTAGCAATGACCCAACATTGAAGACACGAAGATCTAAGAATTCTTCAGTGATTGCGTAGCTTTTAAATTCCATGGAGCTAGCAATTGGAAAAGCCTATTTGTTTTTACCAACTGTGAGAGAAATATGGGAAGTGGTTTAAAAGACATACTTTGATCTGGAAAACTCTTCTTAAAATTTTGAGTTGAAGACTAAACTATGGCATTCTAAACAAGGTGATCAAGAGGTGACAGAATATTGCAATGAGATGAAAGCATTGTGGTGAGAGCTGAACTTGTGTTATGAAGAAGATTGGGAGTTTGCAGTTGATAATGTAAGATACATGAAGATGATGGAAAAATGACAGTATATTTTTTTTAGCAAGGCTGAACAAGAACCTAGATAAGGTTAAAGGCCAAATTCTTGGCAAGAAACCATTGCCAACTCTTCGTGAAGTGTTTGCTGAAGTAAGAAGAGAAAAAGGCCGACGAAAAGTGATGTTGGGAAAGAATAACCAACTTGCTACCGAAGCTTTTGATCTCGCCACTAAAACCCAATCTTATAATCAATTTGGACAAACACAGTAGAATAAAAAAAAAGTGAGAAAGTGTGGTGTGATCATTACCACAAGCCTTGACACATAAGATATACATGTTAGGAATTACAAGGGAAATCACAGAATTGAAAGCCAAGATCATCCAACTGTGAATCAAGAGCATTTCAAATAGATATTAAGGAGTAAGCAGGAGCCAAATAAACATCTCCTTTCAGTAAGGAATAGGTAGACCAACTATATAAACTATTTCAATCCACACAATTCTTAAACAATATGTTTTTTTCTTGTTCTTTAGCCCAGAAAGGTAATCATCTTCACACTATTGCTTTTAACGTGTCCTCCATTACTAGTTGTCCATGGATCATCAATTCTGGTGTAACAGACCATATGACAAGTTGTTCTAAGTTGTTTTCTTCTTATAGCCTGTGTGCAGGAAATCAAAAAATTAAAATTACCAACGGTTCCCTTTCAGCAATTGCTGGAAAAGGATCAATAGTTATTTCAAAATCTCTTATTCTTCATAATGTCCTCTATGTTTCAAACCTCTTTTATAATTTGCTATCTATTAGCAAATTAACTTGTGATTTAAAATGATGTGTTAAATTATTCTCAATTCATTGTGAATTTCAGGGATTGGACTCGAAAAGAATGATTGGCAGTGCTAAAGAAAATGGTAGACTATTATTTTGAAGATGGAAGTACCATGTGTGGACAAGTTCAAATGACTCATCTTGGGTCAATCTCTATCCCTAATAACAATGACATAATGTTGTGGCATCTTAAGTTAGGCCATCCTAACTTTCATTATTTGAAGTCCTTGTTTCCATATTTATTTAAGAATAAAAATCCATATTTTTTTCAATGTGATATTTGTCAAATTGCTAAGTATCAATTCCTATTCAACCTTATAAGTCCTCTAAGCTATTTGCTCTTGCTCATAATGATGTGTGGAGTCCTTGTAGAACACCAACAATTTCTAGAAAAAGATGGTTTTCTAACATTAATTGATGATCATAAAAGGATTTGTTAGGTTTATCTACTCAAAGAAAAATCAGATGTTGATGTTTTCAAAAATTTTTATAATATGGTTGAAACGGAATTTCAAGAAAAAATTCAAGTGTTTCGAAGTGATAATGGTAAAGAATACTTTAATCAAATTCTTAGAACATATTTTTTGAAAAAAAAGGATTCTTCATCACAGATCTTGTATTGACACTTCAAAATAGAATGAAATAACAAAGAAGAAGAAAATAAACATCTCTTTGAAGTAGCTAGGTCTTTGATATTTACAACTAAAATATCTAAATACTTATAGGGGGAAGCTATTTTTACTGCTACTTACCTGGTTAATAGAATGCCATAAAGAGTATTGAACTTTCAAATACCATTAAATATGTTTAAAAAATACTTTTCAATGTCACGTTTAGTATTTGATTTATCTCTTAAAGTATTTAGATGTGTTGCTTTCATGCATGTGCATAACCATAACCATAGTAAACTTGACCCACAAGCTATAAAATGTGTTTTTTTTGGATACTCTTCAACACAAAAAGGGTATCGCTATTTTCATCCTTAAATAAAAAAGTTTTTATAACTATAGATGTTATTTTTTTTTTTAATTTCAAAGTCTTTTTTACACTCCTCTTTAGGGGGAATAGTTGTGAAGACTCATTGTTTGAATTTGAAGGTAAAAACACAAATTTTTTACTACAACCAAATATTTTAATGAGTTTAGATTTTGGAGTTTCAAATTTAGAAGTGGAGTAACCTACTTCATTGCTTATAAATGAAATAAAAACTAGAACAAAGAATAGCTCAAGAAATAAAGAGGAAGGTTCTAAGGTTATTGTCTACTCAAGGAAAAAAAGATTAAAAAAAAAGATGATATCACAACCTTACGAAGCCAAAAATCTAATAAGAGGCCAAATCCAAATAACACGATTTCTTTAAATTTAGGTACCTCTTACGAATCTGATCTTTTATAAATTAATATTTTTAAATTTATAGATATTTCGATTGCTCTTAGAAAGGGTATTAGAACATGTACAAAGTATCCAATTTCTAAATGTGTCATATAAAAATCTACACCCTATTTTTATGTTTTTAACTGACAATTGTCTAGTGTGGATATTTCTAAGAATATACAGGAGACTTTAATTATTCTTGACTGGAGAGATGAAAGCTTTAGAAAAGAATGGCACATAGGAAAAGGTTAGTTTGCCAGAAAGGAAGATGCTTATGGAATGTAAGAGGATGTTCACTATAAAATTTAAATCAGACGCGACTTTGGAGCGTTATAAGGCAAAGCTACCAATTAAAGGTTTTACACAGACATATGGGATTGACTACCAAGAGACATTTGCTTCAATTGCAAAATTAAATACAATGTGTGTACTTTTGTTTGTGGCTATAAACTTGAAATGGTCATTACATCAATTGGATGTTAAAAATGCATTTCTTAATAGCAACTCAGAAGAAAAGGTCTTTATGGATGCTCTACCAAGATTTCAAGACAATTTTGGGTCTAAAGCATGTAGGTTAAATAAGTCTTTATATGGTTTAAAACAATCTCTAAAGTTATAGTTCTAAGTGATTGACAAGGTCAATCAAGAATCAAAGCTTTAGTGAAGGACAAATAGATCGTACGATGTTCATGAAGCATACTAATGGTGGGAGGATTGCAATTTTGATTGTCTATGTAGATGACATAATCCTTACAGAAAGTGATGATGTTGAGATAACTAGATTAAAAAGATGCCTTGTAGCAGAATTTGAGATCAAAGATTTAGGACCATTACGGTATTTTTTAGGAAAGGAAGTTGCTAGATCAAAAAAGGGAATTGTTGTATCACAAAGGAAGTATATCTTAGACTTGCTAAAAGAGACCAGAATGAGTGGTTGTAGGCCAAGTAATACATCAACAAACCTAAACCAAGAGATTGAAAGAAAAACTCAAGGAGTGCAAATTAAAAAAAGAAGGCCTTGTAGTAATACTAATCTATTTTTCTCACACAAGGCTGAACATTGCAATTGCAGTTAGTGTTGTAAGCCAGCTTAAGCACTCACCATATGAATAACATATTAAGTCAGTGTACAGGATTTTGAGATATTTTAAGAATACACTTGGGAAAAGATTATTGTTTAAGAAAAATCATTTGAGAGGTGTGGAAGTTTTCACATATGTAGATTGGACAAGCCTAATCACTGATAAAATATCAACTTTTGGTTATTATGCATTTATTTGGGGTAATCTTGTTGCTTTAAGGAGTAAGAAGCAGAACTTAGTTGCATAAAGTAATGCAGAGGCAGAATTTCAAGTAATGGCTAATGGAGTATGTGACATGATGTGGCTGAAGAGAGTTCTTGAAGAACTGTAGCTAGAATCAAAACCTCATATGAAATTATTTTGTATAATAAAGTAGCAATTAGCATACTTAATAATCCAGCTCAGCATGATCGTACGAAACATATTGAGATTGATAGGTGTTTCATTAAAGAGAAGTTAGAAAATAGAGTAATCTGCATGCCATTTGTCACCTCAAAGCATCAAACAGCAGACATTCTAACCGAGAGTTTAGACCCGGTTTTGAAGCATTAGTCATCAAGTTGGGCATGATTAACATCTATGCACCAACTTGAAAGGGAATATAGAAATATCAGGATCTTGTTATAAAATTTAAATTGTTAAATATTAATAGATTTGGATTTATCGGTGATTAGGTTGTTAGATAAATATGAAGTTTAAATTTTAAATTTTAAATTGTAGTCTATTTAAATCCTTGTAATTCTCATATTAATCAAGAATAAGTTATCTTCTCTTTCTCCTCTGTTCTTTTCTGTTCTATTTACAGTTTGTATTATAAGCTTACCTGCACTTGCACAAACAAAAAACCTCAAGCCAAATGCAGTCCTGGGAGGATAATATGATAAAAGAACCTGTAAACCCAGAATGTGCATATTTCTATTCATCTTATATAAAGATGAGCCAGAATTCAGATGAGAAAAACACAATTATTGAACCCAAAAGGTTTAATTTTTATGTTCATCCTGAGTGACATTATCTGCAGCCAACAAAGAGTGAATAGTTTCTCAACAGGCTGTTTCCCTCTCTCTCTCTCTCTCTCTCTCTCTCTCTCTCTCCCCCCTCTTTCAATAAGATGGTATGGCATATTCTTTCCCTCCCTCACTTTGGATTGCATGGCATTCTTTCACATCTTTTAGAGGAAAGATCAATTTCAAGGTTTCTAACGACATTAAAAGACCATAATATTGATAGAACTATAGAAACTATATGGAAAATAAGAAGTAAGCAGACTGGCCAACATAGCAGTGTATAATCATGGTTTACCTGTATCATCGACTGTACTGAAATTCATTTTCAGTGCAGTTGACAACCAAAGCACATTATGCAGCATAGACAATTAAGAACGTATGAGGCCAGTGAACTTTACACTAGATTAGAGGAGGCAAAAGGCACATTTGACCATAATGATAATTTAATATGAAACCTTTGATTTTTATTTTTAAGTTTCTGAAGTAATTTGACAGTTCTAGAGTCCAAGAATGAAACAATGCAATTACACAATTTAATATCATGCAGAAGTAATGACCAGTTTGCCTTAACCTAAGAGTGATGTAGAACAAAGCATTCACACTGGTCCGAATATAGAATGAATTAACAAAATCAAAGCACAGATTTTGTACAAGAACTCTGAGGACCAATGACCCGTCTAAAAGATGTTGATATCTAACAGTGCAAGAAAACAACTTAATAAATAAAACAGAATAAAAGTTTATAAAGCAAAACCAAAAAAGAAAAAAAGTTAACTTTCTCTTATAACAGTGAACCACATTGGTAAATATCAAATTTAAATAAAAAATGGGCCACAGACTTGACTAGTACTCAAATCTAGAAACAACATAAAATGCAGCACCACATCCAACACATTGAGACGGTCTAAATTTGCAACTGGATTTGAAAAAGGAAGAGATAAATTTTAAAGAAATAACAATGGTGTAGCTCTGTCCAGCATAAAGTCCAGAGCAGATGTTGTTACACTTATTGGTAGCTCTGAACAGTAGTGCCTCAAGTAAACTTAATTCTTTAGCTGTTTGGCCATCTTGAACCATTCAGTGTGGAAAGATCCCTCCATATCAACCCTTTCATAAGTATGAGCACCAAAATAATCTCGTTGAGCTTGAACCAAATTAGCTGGTACTCGATCCCTCCTATACGTGTCAAAATAAGCAAGACTGGATGACATGCCAGGAGTGCTAATACCTGAGTTAATAGCAAGACAAACAACTCTTCTCCAAGCAGATTGCCTGTCAATGATTTCCTTTGCAAACTCTGGATCAACAAGAAGATTTGCAAGGTTAGGATTTCTATCATAAGCCTTCTTGATTCTGTCCAGAAAAATAGCTCGGATGATGCAGCCTCCCTTCCATATCCGAGCCAGTTCCCCTAACTTCAAGTCCCAACCCTTCTCGGTGCTTTTTGCACGAATGAGATTCATGCCCTGAGCATAACTACAAATCTTGGATGCATAAAGAGCTTGCCTCACATCATCAATTAATTTTGCCTTGTCCACAGTTTGGTCAGTCAAGACATCAGCAAATCCTCCTGATTTGAAGACTTTAGCAGCTTCAACTCTTTCCTGCTTCAACCCACTAAGGAACCTTGAATCCAAAGAAGCTGCAATTGTTGGAGCCGCAACAGACAAATCAGCAGCTTGTTGAACAGTCCATTTACCAGTACCCTTCATGCCCGTTTTATCCAAAACCTTATCAACTAAATAACCATCTCCCTTGTCATCCTTAATTCCAAATATATCAGCAGTGATTTCAATCAAGAAGCTCAAAAGCTCCCCCTTGTTCCATTCTGAGAAAGCACTTTGCAGTTCTTCATTTGATAATTTTCCAACAGATTTCAGCACATCATAAGCCTCTGCAATCAGCTGCATATCACCATATTCAATTCCATTATGAACCATCTTGACAAAATTACCAGATCCACCTTTGCCAATGTAAGTCACACAGGGGCCACTATCCGGAACTTGAGCTGCAACCTTAAGAAGAATGTCTTCAATATATTTGTAAGCTTCAAAGGACCCTCCAGGCATCAAAGAGGGACCGTGTCGTGCACCTTCTTCACCACCTGAAACTCCCATCCCAAGGTATAACAAACCCAGTCCAGACATTGCTTTCTCTCGTCTTTCAGTGTTTTCATACCACTCATTGCCACCATCAATAATACAATCACCTTTCTCCATGTACGCAGAAAGAGTCTGAATGGTTTGGTCAACAGGGGCCCCTGCCTTAACAAGCATGATTATCACTCGAGGTTTCTGGATTGACTGAACAAAAGATTCAGGATCATGGAAACCAAATACAGGCAGATCTCCTTCCTTTTTAGCTCTTTCAACAGTCTCATCGACTTTGGAGGTAGTTCTGTTATAAACAGAAATGGGAAAACCTTTCTCAGCAATGTTTAGCGCAAGATTTTGGCCCATAACAGCCAAACCAGCAAGTCCTATTCTTGTAGGTGCAGCCATATTTCTCCCTGCTAAATTTTGAAATCAATAGTTTGAGATGCCAAACAAAAAAAAAAAAGATTTGACAACAAAGAAAGAAAAATCTAAAATGAGAAAATATCTTTTAAGATTTTTCTTTTTTTGTATAAACCACCAATAACTAGTGATGATGATCTTGAAAACATAAAAAACAGATCATGTCTGCACAGAATCTTTAGAACTTCTAGATAAGGTTAAACGATTAAAGGTGAGCCTCACATTGTCAAAGGACCTTTTTTTATGTTTTTGGGCCCAATGGATAAGCTATATATCACAGGTAACCCTCCCATTCTCATAAACCACCATCCCTTCTGAAGGAAGAAATCAATTCCAGGTCCATGATCCAACCACCAAAGTCCCTAACCAATTAAGTTAACTGGCACCTTCTATGAACTCTACCATGCAAAATTTACCAATTTGGTTCACATTTTAAGATCTCTTAGATACAAAAATTCGACTATTCAATAAAAAATCAATTGAACAACAAAAAATTAAGTGTCGTGGTTACCTCTAAAGTTAACATACTAAAAAACTAATAATGATACATTGAAAGATAGGTGCCAGCAGTTTGTGAGAGTCAAATAATAAACCTAAAAGACTTCAACAAGAAAAAAAAATCTCTTATAACAGATCCAAAACATGAATGAATTAATCTCTATAACTTCTTTAAGACTACCAAATTATTTGCATTCAGATGCAGTCAAATAAAAAGAATCGAAGAAAATAGTTCATTCAGAATAAGATCTCCATGTTTTACAAACTCATCCACTAACCCAGTAAAGGATCAAAGAAATGAAACTGAGACTTCCCAGATCACACATAACATAAAATTTCGATTCATTAAAATCCCAAGCACAAACTAATAAAAACTACAACTAGCAATAAAAATGAAAATCAATTAAACATCACAAATCCACCAAAGTCAGATAAGCAATTCTCTAGTAAAAACCAGAAAAATAATTACTTCGCTTAATTAACAAAAAAAAAAAAAAGGAAAAACTTTGAAACTAACTACATGCTGGATCAAACTAACAGATAAAATTTTTCAAACTTTATTGAAATTCAACATAAGAAAAAGAACCCGAACCTCAAAAAGTCACTTCTTTTCTCTGTTTTTTAGGAAAAAGAACAAAATAGAACCCAGGAAATGGAAACAAAAATCTGGGTTTTTGGAGAAAATAGAGAAAATAGAGAAGGAAAAAGTCCCAAAATTCAGTGCATCTGTCTCCCCGCCGGTCAAATTTGGTCACTCTCTTGATGTTGTGGTAGGTGGAAGAGCCTGCATAGAGACAGTTTACCCTTCTGCATTTTACCGTGTCAGATGAACCACACTTTTTGCTTACGTGACAACATCAGATGGTGAGTCATTTTCTTTTAATGTGTTCAGGAATTCAGGATATTATGCTGATCATAATTGTATGAAAATTATTGTTTGGGTCTAATTTCCAATTTTTTAGTCAAAATGGATGAAATTTGTGCTTAACAAATTGGTAAGTCCGGGTTTTAAAATGCTACAACCAATTATACCCAATATTAAGTTTATTTTTAAAAAAATTAATGGTTGTATTAAAACTTAAAAATGAATTACATTTTTAAGATGATTGAGGATTTTTAAGAAAACTAAAAAAAAAATTACATAATCCAATCATTAATAATTAATAACTGAAAGTAATTAGTATATAATAACAATTTTTAGATTTAATGATTCTAGATATGATAAAAAAATACAAAAAATATGAAAACAATAAAATTTAAAGAAACATCATATATAAATTTCCTTAAAATTAAAAAAATATATTTATTATTTGACATATCAAAAAAATTGACACAATAATTTTATATTTTATATAAATTTAATATAAAATGGTAATAATACGGATATAATAATAATTATCTAACTTGTAACAGTTTTCAAGATCACTTAAAATAGTAATTTGAAGTATCAACTAACTTCTAACCCAATACCTCATTTTGTTAGGTAAGCAACCACCTTTTTACCCTCTCTCCTTTCATTCCCCTTTTTCCTTTTTCTTTTTGTAATTTTTGAGAATATTCCTTTTTATTTTGCTTACTTAATTTGGATCATTTATGGATATTCGTTTTTAGATTCGGTATATATATATATATATATATATATATATATATAGCTTTTGAAAGAAGTTGATGTGACCTCTTTCATCCCAAAACCTCAATGATTTTTTTTTATTATTTAAAATGATATTATTAATATATTCGAATATTTAACTTAAATGTGCATGTATACTTTATTTAAAAATTTGACAAATTTTTTATTATTAAAAATGTTAAGAACAGAAGAAAATTATTGCGAATTGTTACGCTATCTTTGTTTTTTTTTTTTTTTTTTTTTTGCATGCACCATGAAACCCATGGATGAAAGGAAATTTTAAATCTTGAATTTTATAATATTTTAAGAACGATATATTAACGATTTGGCTGTGGCTAGACTAAAATTCAAAAGGTTTCCTCACGTTATTACGGTTGTCGGTTTTAGTCTTTAATTTATCAAATTTTGAGTATGAATTTATATGTCTTTTTTTTTAATATAAATTTTAAATTTTGTTCTCCAAAAAAAAAAAATCAAACTTCAGTAATGAACTAAATAAGAAAAAAAAATCTCATTTGTAAATTTACTAAGAAAAAAAAATGACAATGAAAGGAATGGCAACAATAAATAGTAAATGGTTAAATTATTGACGGCACATATAATTGTGATTTTTCCGGCCACCGGTGGTGGTAGAGTACTTTTCACCGTTCACAGTCTCCAATTTCGTGTTTAGGTCTATTTAAAAAAAATTAGTAAAATACTAGGGGTAAAATGGGGTTAAAAAATATGTTTTGGTTTCTTGGCCTTACAGACCATTACAGGGGTTTGATCCCATAATTGATCATTTCATCCAAATCTGGGCTCTTTTCCGTTGTTGAACCAAACAAATGAAAAAATTGGGGAATTGCGAGTGCACCTGGAATGGAATCAGATTCAGCCAAATCAAATGAGTTGTAAAAAAGTCTTTGAATTATTTCACTTTGTTATAAAATTATTTACACTTTTATTTTATTTAAATAAATCTTTTATTTTTTTATTTATATCCAAATAAGTTATTATTTTAAATAAAAAATTGATTTGATATTAAATATTTATTTATATATAAATTAAAGATTAAAATTTTATTTAAATACAAATTAAAAGTTAAAAGATTATTTGGATATAAATTAAAATGTAAGGGTTCATTTGGATAAAATATTTAAGCAAAATAATAAAGTTTAAATTTTTTTATTATTTTAGCCATAGTAAATTGATTGTGTAATTCACAAAAAGAAAAAAGAGTAAGGGGAAAAGACTAATAGCATGTCCCGTTCGCGGAATAGAATAGAAGAGAAATTGGTAATTTGTGAGAATTAAAAATAGAAAGAATAAAATATAATATATATTATAAAATTTAGCTCATTGGAATGGAATAGAGTAAGAATTAATATTAATATGCTTGATTAGTTCCAAGAATATCAATAGAACAAGTTTAAAAGAGCATTTTTTTTTGTAATTTATTATCAAAATGATTAATTAATAAAATACTAATAATAATTTAACATATTCAGTATTAATTTAATATTATTAATATTAATTTAAGAATATTAACTACTATTTAATAATATTAAATATTATTGAACAATATTAAATATTAATTTAATCATAGTAAATATTCAATTTAATAATATTTTAGTATTCAATATTATATATTAATTTTAATAATATTTTAATATTAAATATTAATTTAATAGTATTTCATATAAAATATTATTTTAAAAAAATTTATATTAAATATTAATTTAAAAATTCCTTAATATTATTTAATTAATTTTATAATATTTTAATTTTATTTTCTTATTAAATATTAAATTATTAACTTTTAAAAATTTAATATGTTAGTCTTGAATTGATCTTTATTTTGAAATGACAAAATATTAAACTGAATAAGCTTGATCAAAATTTTTAAAAACGATTTATTTAGTACATATTTTTAAGTTTTTTCTTTACTAAATAAATAATATGTTTTTTATAGTGTAAATAAACCTTTCTTTGTTTTCATATTTCTTAAACCAAATTTATCTTTAAAGATTATTTATTTGAGCTTAAATGAAAGATCAATTGTTGTTTTTAAAGTGAACTTATTCATTTAAGACTTAATATAATTTTGATAATATTGGTTTTGAGAAATAAATTAATTTAAAAAGTTATTTTACAAGAATAAAGTTTTTTAACATTGAACTTATTTTATTTTTCTCTATTAATTCACAAAGTTTTAATATTTAAATTTTATATGGTTAGAAAGCTCTTCAAGTCTACTTTCTAATGGATCAAACAAAATCAAAATTCAAATTTTTTAAGAAAAGATTTTGAATTTTTACTTGATACTTTGTAATTATCTAAAAACTGCACAAGTAGTAGATTTAAAAATTCATAATAATTTGCATACAATGAATTAGATAATGAATTTTATATGAATAAAAAGCCTTTTAAGTCTAGTTTCTAAATTTTCAAATGATTTTTTATTTGGATCTGTATAACTCAATATATGATCAAATTAGTAAGTTGAGTACAAAACATGAAACAATCATCTAACTTTGATAAGATTGATCTTCTCAAGAAAGAGATCGATTGATTTTTCTTGTAAAAATAATTTTTGTGTTAAAAAGGCAAGAAATGATTGATCACCCCCTTGAACCAATCGAACCCTTCAAGCAAGGGATTGATCGGGTCTTATTTTTCAAGCGTGAAATGACTAACAAAATGTGAACCAATCGATCCTCTCGTGGAAGGAATTGATCGGATATGCCCTAAAACAACTGTAACAATTAGTTTCTCAAGCTTTCAACGACTATTTTCTTCTCCCAAGCATCCCTAACAACTAGCTATTTAATTTCTTTATATATTGACCATTCTAACATACTAAGGAAATTAAATGAAATAAGAGAGTAAAAGTCAACAAGTTATATTTTCATTCTCTCAAAGAATCAAGAGTTGTTAGAGCTTAAAATTCATATATTTAGTATTTATTGTATCCAAGTTATATTGTTGTTCATTCATCAAATTTTTTGTATTTTATTTGACAAATACTTAGCCTTTGAGATGTATTTTAAGTTTACATTTTTATTAAGTGATTTTGTAATTAAAGAGTGAGGTATCCTCTTAAATTTGTGAAATTGAGAAGTTACTACTTAACTTAGAAAGTAGAGAGTGTAAGGTTTCTATCTTAAGCCTTAGAAAGAAAAAGATAAAGTTGTATTTTAAATTCAAGATTAATGAATTAAAGTCATGGTGTGAACAATCAAAAGAGAAGACGTAGATATCTTGTGAAGAAGAATCGAACTTTTATAATTCTTTGTGTTTAATTTCTCTATTTCTATTTTTTTATTTTGATTATAGTTTATATTTACTTATAGTTTATCAATTTATTGTTATTTGCATCATATTTTGATATTAATTTAATTTTTATTCAATTATATTAAAATCAATTTTTGAAAAAGAATTTAAAAAAATCTAACTCACCTCTTATTGGATCACTATCTCATCTAAAAAGCTAACTTAATATTATTTAAATAATATTTTAATATAAAATATTATTCAATATTAATTTAATAATATTCACTATTAATTTAATATTATTAACTATTATTTAATAATATTAAATATTATTGAACAATATTAAATATTAATTTAATCATGATAAATATTAAATTTTATAATACTAAATATTAATAAAATAATATTAAATATGTTGTAATATTTTATACTAAATATTATTTTAATAATATTTTAATATATAATATTATTTACTAATATTTTAATATTAATTATTAAGCATTAAATTAATAAATATTTTAATAGTATTTAATTTATTTTAATAATATTTTAATAAAAATATTAACTTTTTTAATTTTTGAATTATTTGAAAATTATTTAATATAAAATATGATGTTCATAATTTTTTTAATAATTATTATTATTGTAATAATATTTTAATGTTATTTTATGCTAACGATTAATTTAGCAATATTTAATATTTAATATTATTGTATGATTATTTTAATATTTAATATTTTTTAATATTTTTTAATATTGCATATTATTTTAATAGTGTTTTATTATTTAATATTAATTTAATAATATTTAACATTATTTAACTAATGCTATAATATTTTATTATTATTTCAATATTTAAAATTAATTTAAAAATTTTAAAAATTTTAATATTACATTAATAATATTTGATTATTAAATATTATTTTAAATAAATTTATAATATTATAATATTAGTTTTATAATATTTAATATGAAATATTAATTTAATAATATTTTAATGTTTGAATAATTAATTAATTAATTATTATAATTATATTTAATTTAATTAATATTAATTAATTATCTAATTAAATATGCAAGGAGAAAATTCAAATTAATTAAATATATAAAGATAAAATCATTCATAAATATTATTCCCTTGTGGATAAAGAATTGCAATTCGTAAGAGAATAAAGAATTGATATTCCTCGTTTTTAAGAAATTAATACTCTATGGAATAGCTATTATTTGTTAAAAAAACAAAAAACCAAACAATGGAATCAAAAGACTGCAAGGAAAATGGGGAGAACGGAATTGCAATTTCCCCCAACCACAAATGCTATAAGATCAAGGATATTAACGTAATTGCTTTTATAATTTTTTTATGCTATGTTTATATAGACATTAGTAAAGGAAAAAAAAATAAAGTAAATGAAAGAATAAAGGGTATAAAAAGCCCCTGAAATATAGTTAAAAAAAAAATTTAAATCCTTTTTTTTTTGTTGCAATCAATCAATCTCTTCAATATTTATTTGCATCTAATTTAATAATTATTTAAATAAAAAGTTAACATAATTAATTTTTTTTAACTAAGATAAAATCTCATGTTATATTAATAAAATAGATAAAAGTTTACAACATGAGGTAATTAATATATGTGAAAATTAAATAAAATAAATTTTTATTTTATTTTTATTCTTTTTCTTTCTTTTCTCTATTTTCTTTCCCCATTTCTAAGATCTTTCTAAGGGTTCAAATGACTATAGTTGGGAAATTAATTGATCCAATGTTAGCACGTAACTAAATTTTGTTTAATTAAGAGTTCAATTGAGTTGAAATAAAAAATTAAGAGCTAGATTGATTGCAATTAAATGTTAAGAGCTTAAATAATTTTTTAATTATAATTTAAGAAATTTTTTACCTCCTAACCCAAATGAAAAGTAGGTTTTCTAGAGAAAACTAAAAATTACATATACTTTTTATTTGAATAGCTAAAATTAATAAAAAAAAATATGATATTGAATCCTGCATGTTTGATTAAAAAGTGAAAAAAATTCATTATAATATACTTTTTAATTATAACTTTTTTTTTTTTATAAAATAACATGTAATATCAAAATAAGACCGAAATTATTCATAAAAAAATATAATAAACTATTAATAATAAGTCATTTAATATTAAGATTAGCGCATAAAAATATTTTATTTAGAATAATATTTGCTTCTAAAAACTAACCAAAAATAATAAATTGATAAATTATATGTGTTATTTGAAAAGTAAAGATGACACGTAAAATGAAAAGTCAAATTTATCTTGAGGTTAGAGAATGACAGAAGAGAGAAACAAATTGTGCAGTAAAAAAAGTTTATACGGCTGGTTTGTCTCTAACAAGTCTAACTATGTTGTATACAAATATAGGGATGATATAATTTGATAAAAGTAAATATTTTTTAGTTTCCCTTTGTTTTCCTTCAAATTAGAGTGTTGAAAAAATTGAGATTTTAAAAGAAAGCAAGGGCTGTTGGGGTACCTTTCCTCACTCAACTAAAAATTTAACCAGAGAAAAGAAAGATTTTTCTCTTTTTCCTTTCATTTCCTTTCCTTTTCTTCGCTTTGTTACAGGCTTATTCTAGAAGTCGTTATTACTATAGGTGGCATTGTTTAATTTCTTTTATTTATTATCATAGACCGATGTGTTTTTTTTTTTTTTTTTTAGACTTATGTTATTGTATTGGTTGAGGCCCAGGTCTTGGTCCGTGGCCTAGGAGTAGCTGTTGCTATTGTGAGCAGCTAGTTTGTTATAGAATGGTTCAAAAACAATGCGAAATGCATGAAAAAGATTATACACAAAGTCTATTGATTCCTAGATTCTATTCTTTCTTTCTCTTCTCTCACTCCGTATCTTCTTCTTCAATTCTCAGCTAGTGTATTAGTTAACGCCATACTAGTTTCTGGATCAGTTTGTTTTTTTCCATTTAACAATCATCAGTGGTATCAGAGCTTTATTCCTTGCAAGTCGTCATTCATGGGTGACGGTGTTACGACTAGATGGCAAAAGGACCTCAACCAAACGCAACAAATTGTTGCTGAAATCCATAATAATTTGCAGCAGCTGGAGAAAGTAATGAAAGAAGGGTTTGAAGGTGTCCACCTAGAAGTGAGGACTAAAGTCGAAAAAGCTCTCTTTGAATTCTTGAATGAACGTGAGGTTAAAAAACCTGGAGCGGAGACACCTCACATTCAAGAATACACGCCTTCCATGTCTGGGAATACCAGCAATCAATCGCAAGGACAACAACTAGAGTCTGCAAGAATTAAAGCTGAACGAGCATCCAACTTTGATTTTTCAAGATCATTTAAGCTGAAATGCCCCAAATTTAACGGAGAGGATTTTAAAGGGTGGTATATGAAGTTAGAGCAATATTTTGAAGCTAAAAAAGTGCCTTCAGAGTTAAAGCTGAGAATGACCATGCTGAGCTTGGAAGGCAGGGCGTTGCAATGGCATCAATATTATTCAAAGTCATAAGGGGGTACTGACAGACCGAATTGGGAGGCTTACTTGATGAATATGAAGGAAAGATTTACTTCTGAGGAATTTATTGATCCCATGTCAGAATTGGTTGAGCTAAAACGATCAGGCACCTTTGATCAATACTATGAAGATTTTACAGATATACTCAATCTTCTGCAGCTATCAGATGATTATGCGTTGAGTATTTTTATAAGCAATATGAAACAGGATATATCCAGATCTGTTAAGCTTTTTTTACCCTCTTGTATGAAGCAAGCATTACATTTAGCCAGTCAGATTGAATCAATCTTATATCCTTTAAAGAAACATGCTCCTTACAATAAGTCTATTCCACCAACCTCAAACCCTACCACAAACACTTTCTATAACAGAACTCAAACACTTCCTCCATTATTACCAACCCCCAAAGCACCTCCTAATCTAAACCTTCTTACCAATAACAACACTAAACCTCATTTCTATAATCATTCCACCAACTCTAGCTTAACTTCTCAAAACTGTCAACCCAAAATCACTTCAAAGAAACCTACCCCTACTGAAATGGAAGAAAGGAGAAAGAAAGGACTCTGTTATTGGTGTGGTGTTAAATATAGCCCTGGACATAAATGTATAAAGTCTCAATTATATCAGCTTCTAACTAAGAATGTGGAGGATGAAACTGAAGATGAAGTATTTTCTGATTGCTTGGACAGTCTTAAGATGTTAGTTACTGATACTGTAGCAAATGATGTTTCGGTGATCACTTTACATGCAATTTGTGGTACCTCTGGTTATCAAACTATGAGGATACTTGGAAACATTAATGGCCACGAATTGATTATGTTGATAGATTCTGGAAGCACCCATAATTTTATAGACAGTTCCATGGTGAAAATTCTGGGATTGCCTGTAAGACCCTTTGGTAGAAGCAAGTTGACAGTGGCCAATGGTGAGAGCCGATATATTCAAGGACTCTGTAAGGATGTTAATTGGTCAGTGCAAGAAAATGTATTTAGGACCAATCTGACGATGTTACCTCTCAAGGGGTGTGATGTAGTCTTAGGAGTTCAATGATTGGTGACACTTGGATAGATTTTTTGGGACTTCAATCTCTTAACCATATAGTTCTAGTATGAAGGCCAATGGAAAACTTTACTAAGAATTCGACTTGGGAAAGTGCACATAGTGAGTGAGAAGCAACCCTAAAACTACTATAGTCTTTTTTTGTACGTAATAGCTACAATCCTTGTGCCTTGCTGGTTTAGAAGAAAACAGAAATACAGTTGAACAAGATGACACAACATGTTCAAAGACCAATCAAGTTCAGTTTGGAGTTGTCACAGCTTTTGTAGGTCTATAGAGACTTGTTTGAGTTGCCTAACGGATTATCTCCTAACAGACCTTAGAACCACAAGATTCCTTTAAAGGATGAGAACATGACTGTAAGGATCCGACCTTATAGGTACCTTTCGATTTAGAGTGATGAAATAGAAAAGATGACAAAGGAGATGTTGGAAATTGGAGTGATCAGAAACAACTATAGTTTTTAGCCTCTCTTATAGTCATGGTGAAAAAGAAAGACGGCTCTTGGAGATTATGTGTTGATTATAGGCAACTGAATCGGCTAACAATCAAAGATAAGTTCCTTATTCCTTTGATTGAAGAATTATTAGATAAGTTGACTGGTGTATGTGTTTTTTCAAAGCTGGATCTTAGATCAGGTTACCACCAGATCAGAATGCACAAGGTAGACGTGCATAAGACAGCTTTTAGGACCCATGAAGGTTACTATGAATTCTTGGTTATGCCATTTGGGCTAACTAATGATCTTTCAACCTTTCAAAGCTTAATGAACAATATTTTTAAGCTTCACTTGAGAAGATTTATGCTTGTCTTTTTTTATGATATTTTAATATACTCAGTGGATTGGGAATCCCATTTGAAATACTTGAGAATGGTTTTTGATATTCTCAGAAGCAATCAACTCCTTTTAAAGAATGAGTAAGTGTGATTTTGGGGCTCATGAGATAGAATGCTTGGGACATGTTATCTATGGTAATGGGGTCTGTATAGATAAGGAAAAAATACAGTGTGTACTGGAATGGCCTTCACCTAAGTCTATCAAGGAGCTTCGGGGATTTCTTGGGTTAACTAGATACTAACGAAGGTTCATTAGGAGCTATGAGACAATTGCTAAACCCATGACCGATCTGTTAAAGAAGGATGCGTTCAGGTGGAATGAACAAGCTCAGGCAGCCTTTGACCAACCCAAAACAGCTATCACTTCAGCAACAGTATTGGCTCTTCCAAACTTTTCACAAGATTTTATCATTGAGGCTGATGCTTCGGGGACACGAGTAGGAGCCGTGTTAATCCAAGGGGGTCGACCACTAGCATACTTCAGTAAAGCTCTATCTCCCAAGCATCAAGAAATGTTTGTTTACGATAAAGAAATGCTAGTTGTTCTCATGGCTGTTAAAAAATGGAGCGCATACTTGGTAGGCAGACATTTTAAAATAAGGACAGATCACCAGAGCTTTAGATTTCTATTGGATCAACAGGCCTCCACTCTAGCACAACAAGTTTGGGTAGCCAAGATGATGGGCTACGACTTTGAAGTGTGCTACAAAAAAAGGGTTGCAAATAAAGTAGCTAATGTACTCTTTAGAAAGCCAAGAGCTTCAGATTTGAGTTCAATGGCTATCTCCACTATTATAAGTACAAATTTAATGGAGAGAGTTAGAGAATCTTAGAAGCAAGACAACCAGTTACAGAAGCGAGTTTTAGAACTTCAAAATTCTTCCAATAGCAACTCAAAGTATACTTTTGTTGCTAACCAGCTGAGGAGAAAGGGTAAGTTGGTGGTAGGCGACATGCCTGGTTTGAGGAAGGAGTTTATTCAATACTTCCATAATAGTCCCACAGATGGACATTAAGGAGTGCAGGCTATAATGAGTAGAATCTCTAGTATTTTATATTGGAAGGGCCAAAAAAGGAAGTAAGGAGACATGTGAGGGAATGGTCAATCTGCCAGCAACATAAATATGATAATTCTGCCAGTCCAGGGTTGCTCCAGCCCTTGCCTATTCCTGACAGAGCTTGGATTGACATTTCTATGGACTTTGTAAAGGGATTTTGAAGATCCCATGGTAAGGATGTGATAATGGTAGTTGTGGACATATTGAGTAAGCGTGCTCATTTTATTTCCTTAGCACATTCTTTCACTGCCTTAACAGTAGCTCAAGCCTTCATGGACCAAGTTTACAAGTTTCATGGGATGCCAAATAGTATCGTGTCGAATAGGGATAAAATCTTTTTGAGCAGGTTTTGGCAGGAGCTGCTTAAAAGGCATGGCACAGCACTTAATCTTTTGACAGCTTACCATCCACAATCAGATGGCCAAACTGAAGTGGTCAATCGATGTCTGAAAACTTACCTGCGATGCATGACCAGTGAGAAGCCCAAAGAATGGAACCAACGGCTTGACCTGGCTGAATGGCGGTACAACACAACTATCATTCTGCCATTCACACCACCCTTCGTGAGGTTGTATATGGCCAACCTGCACCAATGAACTTACCCTATTTAGTTGGAGACTCGTTGATTCTGTGGATAAAGGCCTTCGAGCAAGAGAAGCAGCCAAAATGCTTAAGTTTTATTTGCAGAGAGCACAAGTCAGAATGAATAATATGGCCAATAAAAAAAAGGAGTGATAGGGAGTTTAATGTTGGAGATTGGGTGTATGTCAAGTTGCAGCCATATAGGCAAAAATCTGTTGTTAAACGAAGCTGTTTAAAGCTGTTCGCTAAGTATTTTGGTCCTTTCCAGTTGATTGAAAAGGTGGGAAAGGTAGCTTACAAGCTTTAACTACCAGCATGATCCAAAATACACCCCACTTTCCATGTTTCCCAGCTTAAGAAACATATTGGGAATATTCCTGCATAGTCACAATTACCACTGCTTGCTGATGATGGCAATTCAAGTATAAAACCATAGCAAATCATTGAAAGAAGGCTTGGAAAAAGGGGGAACAGAGTTGTAACTGAGGTTTTGGTTGAATGGACAAACATATTTCCTGTAGACTCAACTTGGGAAGTCCTCTTTGATGTCCAAAAGAAATATCCAACTTTAATCCTTGAGGACAAGATTTTTTGCAACAAAGGAATATTTGTTATAGGCTTATTCTAGAAGCAGTTATTAGTTTGGTGGCATTATTTAATTTCTTTTATTTGTTATAATGGACTGCATTTTTTTTTTTTGGACTTATGTTATTGTGTTGGTTGAGAGCCCATGAGTAGTTGTTGCTTTACAGAATGCTGCAAAAACAATGAGGAATGCATGAAAGAGATTATACACAAATTCTGTGGATTCCTGAATTCTTCTCTCTCTCTCTCTCTCTCCCTATCTTCGTCTTCAATTCTCTCTGGATCACTCTGTTTTTTTTTTTCATTTAACAATCATCACTCTTCGATCCAAACTCCACAATCCAAGCATAATGGGAGGTACTCTCTCTCTCTCTCTCTCTATATATATATATATATATATATTCCCATGTGAATGTGTTTGGCTTTATTTACGTGTACATCGAAAATTATCTTGAAGTTGAATAGCAACGAAAGAAACACCAAACAAACATTATAACTTTTCTTTGCGCCCTAATTTCTACCATTTTTGTTTTTACAACAATATGCTCCAACCCTGTATTTATATTAGGATTTTTACATGCATTAACCTTCTTGCAATAAATTAGAAATTTTGCCCCCGCCTTGCTGCCAAATAAAAAAATCTTATTTAAATGCATTTTAATTTTTAAGAATATATATTACATATTTTAATTGAATTAAACCTCTCCATAATTAAAAAAGTGACACTGGGTGTTTGAATTGGCAAGAATTATAATAAATGTATGTTTGAATTGGCAATAACCAGATTCAAATGGTGAATTTTGTGGTCACCAAATCTGTTAATGGACAATCAAAAGATTCATTTCCGTGTGTACATAAACAATCGGGTTCAGTACAATTCGTGCTCCCCATATTGAAGAAACAAAACAGCAAAATTGAGAATCAACAAATAGCAATTCTACAAGGTTAAAAAAAATAATAAAAAAAAAAAACAAAACAAAACTGATATTAAACAATGGGGCAATGTCACAATTAGTTCTTGAATTATAATAAAATATTCAATTTGATATCTAGACTTTAAAAATCTCTAATATGATATTTGAAATATTATTTGTTTATCACGCATATCGTTTGGAGCATCTTATGTTAGAGGAGTAAATATCATATTAATTAATATATCCACAGTTCAATATCACATTAGAGATTTTTAAGGTTCAAATACTACATTAAACATTTCACTATAATTCAAAAACCATTCGTAACATTAATCAATCAATCTTTGCTCAGACAGTTAAACTAAAGAATAATGTAACCCAAAACATTGGTGGAATATAGCAAGCCGCTAGGAACAATCACTAAAACTTATATTCTTTTTACCTGAATTCTGAGAGAGCAGCACCAGCACTTGCCTAGACTCCAAAATTGCACATCTAAAATAACTCCATATCATTATCCACATATTTAGTCCATAGATTCTTGGATTGGTTCATTGCCATGTCTAGCCAAAGTTTCATGTTTCCATTATAATTAATGACTGCAGCATTATTGATCTCATCCATGCTAATGCTTGGATTGTATCCAAGCCCGACCACATGCCAGGATTTGTCCAGTGATTTTGTCAATGAGTAGAAAGTGATCAGGCCAGGTGGAAGAGTTCCCGATTTCCACAGAGTCCGGTCCACATTCTGATCAAATGAAAGTTAATTACACATCCATTTTTAAACTTCAACCCATAATTCTCACCATTAGTATAACTGAGGTGTTGCATTTGAAATTTGAAGTTGGTTAATCAGTTTTGCTCCTAAAGTTTTATTTATTTGATCATCGTCTCTTTCATTTCTAATTTTCAATCCAAAAACCACCCTAATACATGGGACTAAGTAATCATTTTGATTTCTGGAGTGTTGTTAAATTTTACAGGTAAAAGCATTATTATCTTTTTCTCCATCAAAATTAAGAAATGATTTCTAGGAATATTACCCCTATTAGTATCAAACTCACTAAGTTCACTTAAAAGCAAATAATACACTTACCAAGTTCTGCCAGTTGTGATACGTATCTGTGCATTTCTCGTGCCACCAAGCGTCAAGATCAAAAATATTCATCCCATAAGCCCAAGCGCAAGCCTTAGGATTAAACCACTCCTTATTGAGAGGATGTGAAAAGTTCAAATACTGAAAGAAATGGTGAAACGACCCAAAGCAGGTCTTAACAGCCCCATTCACCTTTCCAGCCAAATCTATCTTCCAGAACCCTGTCAATTCCTTCTGGACCACAACATCATCATCCAATAACAAAATCTTATGCAATTTGGGGTACATTTCAGGTAAATAAAACCTAAGGTGATTCAACATTGATATATCCTCAGGGTTCCTAAACTTCATATCATTTCCATCTTTGGTTGCATTCTCCATCTTATTCTCAAAGTAGACCCTCTGCATCTTAGCAGACTCAATCTGCCTCAACACTGGCACATAGGAGGAATTCAAGAAATTATAATCTTCCACTGCCTTCACCTCCACATGAGAAACCCCTTCCACAGGTTTCATTCTGAACCAAACTTTCATTGCAGCCACATTCATTCTATCAGTCACCACATGGAACACACCTCGGTGTTCTTCACCACAGACCTCACCACCACAGAAACCGCAATAACATTATTGGGAAATATAGCATAATGACACAAACTAGGATCCTCAAACTCAGCCTTAGGCAACTCTTCCTTGTACTTTTCCGTATGTGAAATTCTCTCCTCCACAAGCCCCATTGCTAAGCAACGCAAACTCTTAGGAATGAATTTAGCAACAATTGAGCTTGCAAAAGCTCCATTCTTTTTTGCTTTACCTAACAATTCATTAACAGCAAAAATAGTATCTTTCAACTTCTGAAATTTCAGCTGATTATCATAATTCTCTTTAGAATCAGCTATCAACAACCTAGCAAATTTCACTCTATATTTCACTTCTTTCTCAAACTGCCTTAAAACATCCTCATCTAAATTCCCATCAGTTTCAAACAAAGAGGATTTATGACTCGGTTTTGAGGTAAGGTCAGAGAAATTCTTACCCAAATCATCAAACATTTTCAATTGCCTTGAAATTTCCAGCTTTCGCTTCCTTGCATAAGCTGCATATGTTGTCACTAATGTGATGTGATTATTGGCTTGCTTGTATATCAAATCTAACCTTGTTTCGTAAGGGTCTGAGTTCAAAGCCAGAAATGTTCTATGCATGTAAGCGTTTCCGCCACTTGGAAGCCCCTACTAAAAAAATGAAACAGTTAGAATATCTGAAAGAGTATTGAAAGCTCTGCTCCAAGGCTATGGGAAAAAAACCATAAAAAAGATTAGATTTTGAAGCATTGAAAGCTCAGATCAAAAAAGAAAAACCCAATTAGAAAACGCCAAAAGGTATCTAAAAAAGACAGAAAGATTTGGATTTTGAAGCATTGAAAGTGCAGAATTCAATTAGACAAACAAAAGGAATTTTACTGAGTCCACAAAGTAGGGGGAAAACCCAAGCTAGAAAATCGAAAAGGGTATCTGAAAAAGCCAAAACGATATTGGATTTTGAAGAAATGAAAGATAAAGAAATTGAATTAAGAGCAATGAAGAAAGTATATTTACAGAGTGATGATGAGTTGTAGAAGGATGAGTAAGTGAGGAGAACGGTGACAGTGGCAATGAAGAGAAACGAAAACATGGCAGAGACAAAGATCCTGTAAGAGAACAAGCCACGGAAACCAGCTCCAACACCGCCTGATACGCCACCTCGAGTTCCCCTTACAGCCACAACCATTGAATTGGGCTATCTCCACTGCTCTGTTTCTGTCAGTCTCTTGAATGATTAGTGAAACTGAAATGAGTTTTAAGTGGAAGTAAAACAAATACTAATGAGATCTGAGATTTGACAATGAAAGGGTTTGAAGATCTGATTTTTGTGTCGGTGTTATTGATTTATTGAGTTTTTTTTTTTTTTTTAATTGAGCGAGTGAACTGAAGAAAGGAATAAAGAATTCGAGGAAAGTTTATAGTGGTGTGGTCTACAGGTATTGGGGATGATTTGTTGAGATGGTTAGATCTTGTTCAGGCTCAGTGTCCGTGAACAAGAAAAAACCACGACGGCAGATGTCCACTTTACCCTTTTAGTGCCACAGATTTGTTAGAAATGAATTTTTATCCCTTTAAGGAGTAAAAAAGTTTTTAAAAAATAAAAATTAATTAAAAATTTTGTTGTTTGATTGATTCAAATTGTTTATTTAATTTAAATTAAATTCAAATATTAAATATATCTGAAAGTAAAAGGTAAAAAAAATATAATCTAATTGAATTATATATTTTTATTAATTTTTATATTTATTTTAAATTTTTATAAAATAAAATAATTATTTTATACCTAAATCTATTTCAATAAATTAAAAATTATATTAAAATAATACATAAAAACAAAAATAATTAAATTTAAAAAACTAATAGACTAAATTGAATCGGTAGAATTTGATGATTGATAACATTGTATGAAAGTTTGGTTTAGATTCGTATCATACTTTTAAAATTCATAATTTTGTAGATTATCCGAAAAAATGAGATCAAATCTAATCTCATCCAAACCGTTATTACTCTTAATCATTTTCATAAAACAATTTTTATCTATATCAAAATTGTTAATATACTATCGGATGACGTTTTAGTTTTTTTTAAAAATATGGTATATGCCAACACTAATTGTTTTAGTATATTATTTTAGATATTTCAAATTTATACAAATATATTTATAAATATACGTAAACTTATATATTATAATACTATTAATAACCTACAAAATAAACATGTAATATTTTCAAAAATCAAATAAAAGATTAAAAGTATAATTAAAAATATCATAAAATTTTCATAATATTTTTAAACACTTAATCTGATCATATGATATTTAAATAAATATTTTTTATATAAATATTAAAATAAAAACAAAGAGATGAAAAAAATTAACATTAACTTCATGATTGTTAAACTTTAAAAAAGGAATAATATTGTTGTCTTGAAAGAGATTGAAATACTTATAAATTTTGATTTGAAAAAATAAAGTATAAAAAAATAAATTACAAAAAAAAGAGAAACTTAACTTTTAAAGCTATTTTGTTAATTAATTTTATTTTTATTAGATTAAAAATAGTTAAATAACAAAAAATAAGTTAAAAATTACAAAACATATTTCACATATACATATCAACCAAAATAAATTAATTCACTGAAATCAATAAAAATAATTGATATTACCTAGTACCAAATTTGATGTGAAAAATTCTCATTAGGTATATTATTTTTTTGATATAATTGAAGCGTACGATTGATCTAATTGATACTAAATGAATTAACAACTATGATCTACATATTACGTTTGATAAAATAAAATAAATAAAATAAATAAAAAAGTAAACTTTGTTTTTTTGTTCTTAGTAGGAAAAATAAAGAATAAAAAAGTAGGTAAAATTATAAATAAAAATGATTAGCATAAGTAGAAGTGTTTTTTTTTAAACAAAAGTCATAATCTTGAAAATAGAAAAAGAAATTGTAAGTTTTAAAAGTTGAACTTAAATTTAAATGTCTCTCTTAAAAATAATTGATAAATTAATCACATTAAACTTTAGATTCGAAGTGTTTTCCATTCTATTTAAGAAGATTAAACTTTGAAAGAAAGAAAAAAAAATGCAAATACAACAAATTCCTCCATTCTCATTTTTTTTTAATTTTTTTCTTTCCAAAGAAAAAAATACTATTTTCTTTGGTTCCCTTCTTTACATCTTCCATCTATACTACCAAAACATAAGGTAAATATCATAGATTTTAAGATTGAATTACTTATATGATACTTTTGTTATCATGAAGAAGTTGCTTTTTATTAATATCTTTTATTTTTATATATATGAAGGAGTCCATAGATTGAGAATAAAAAAAAGTGTTACAAGTACTAAAATTTAAATTTTAAATTTACTAGTTATCACCTTTAAAGTGGTTATATAAACCAATTGAATTAAAATTCAAATTCTAATCAATATCTTATATAACCTTTAAATTTCTTTTTATCGAAGCAATATGCATTGAATTAAAAGTTTGAATAAAAAATAATTTTACTATTTGTTTTTGTATTCAAATTTGCACTTCCATCTATAGCATTGTTGTTGAAAGTAGTTTTTACATTCAAAAGTTGTTTTTAATCTAAATGTAATGTTAAACAACAAAATTTTAGCTTTTTAGTTTAAAAGCTTGATTTTTCAACCTAAATCAAAAAGTACCTTAAGAAGTATTTTTATAGTAAAAAAAAATGTATTTGGGATAAAAAATTACTATTATCCCTACATTTTTAATATTTTAATATTTTTTATTTTATGAATTTTTTTTAGACATTTCAAGTACTTACGACAATATCAAATACTTATAATTTTTAAGCACACTTTTCAAATGCATATTTTTTAACCTAAACTTTTTTCAACCACAAAAGCAATAGCAAACTAGCCTTAGACTTGGTCAAGAGTTAGGTTACTAACACTTTAAGGCCCTCCTAAGTTTTGAAAAAATTTGAATAAAAAATTAAGGTGAACAAAATTTTTATACCCGTTTAAATTATAGGTTAGGCTTTGACACAAGAACTAAATCCGAATAATATATATATAATTAAATTATTATAAGTATATAAATATATATGTAAAATTTTATTTTAAAAAAATATTTTAATTTTTTTATTATATAAATTAAGTTTAATTAATGAGCTTAGGTTTTATTTATTTTATATGAACGAGCTTGTAAAAATTTAAAATCTAAAAATATGATTGGATCAAATAAAAATAAAAATAAAAATTATTAATATTAAATATGAACTTGATGAAACTCAATCTATAAACATCTTTAACTAACCCTAAGTTTTGTTTTTTAATAATAAATATTGTATTTCTTTCATTTTAAGTCTTTTACTTTTTGATTTGACTTTCTATTTAAAATGACATGCATACACGATACTATATATACGATGCTTCTAAAGAAAATAATAGAAGTTCGAAACTTCAAATTACATGCACTTCTCTTAAAATGACAATATTGATTTTTGTTAAATGTAACAACAAAAACTAAATTATCTTCAAAAGTTTTGAGCAAATAGCAACTGGATCCTTAAACTTTGAAACACATATTATTTTGGTCCTCATATTTTTAGAAGTTACTTATTAATCTCAATACTTCTAAAATCATAATATTTTAGTCATAATATATTAAGCTCCATATTTGTTTTTTTTTTTTTTCGATTCTTGGTTTTTTTCGGAGTGGTTATTTTCTTGATTTCTTTTTAGCCATTATTTTGGATTTTTTTATAAATAAAAGGGAATTTTTGTTGATGACAGTAATTTTTAGATAGTATTGTGGTGGATACAATGGCAAACTTTTGATGAGTTGGTGGTGGTTCTTGGGTGAATGAGTTCCTTAGCTTAGAAAGTTAGCCTTCTGACTTTGTTTGGAATAAGGAAATTCAATTTCTTTCCAATTCTCTTCTCCCAAATCTAGCTTTATAAGGATTATTGTGTTGGATTGATCAGTCAATAATCTCTTTATGACTTTAGAAAGAGGAAAAAAAGGTATTTCCAAATGAGTTGATTCTCCTACAAATTCAACTAAAATGCCTTTTTAACTTATAGTAAATTAAATTAAAGCTCGTGATTTACTTTGTCTGTATTTTTATTTTTTTTTTTTAGATTTGGTAGTGTCCTTTCTCACGAATTTCGCCGAGAAGGGAACAGACCTCTACTGCAATTTTATTAATCCAAGACCAACAATTATTGCCTTATCAGGTAACCTTATTTTATTTTTTTTATGCCTTGTTTTGGGGGGGCGATTTCGATTTTTTTTTTCAATACTATTACACTTCCATAAAGCTTTAATGGAGAGCTCCATAAGAAAACAGTGTTCAAGTTTAGGCATTAAAGTTTATCATGAATCATTGAATTTACCGCAATAAAGGTCACGCCTTTTTTTACTGGTTCTTTTTTTTTATTATTATTTTTTAATTCTTTTGAATGGAAATAAGCAATAGGTTTTTCATGGATAATAAATTTGATTATTAGATTTTAAGATGCTAAAGTTTAAATGACTGTGGTGACTGGTCTGATGTATACTTCGTTGTTAGCCTAATATCTATTGATCCTTTGATTGATAAATATAAAAGAAATTTTCAATCATGTAGCTGGAATTACTGTTAAATGAATCGTTTTTATTGTCGAATATAGTAGGAGAAATGATTTTAGCGATGGCACGAAAGTTGGTCAACAAATAGTAAACAACAAAGCAAAATAAACTACCAACATTTCTAATGGTAATATATTTTGAAGTAGCACTCCTGTCATGTGTTGTCAATGAAGGCAGACCAAGAAGCTTAAGATACTGACAGCAAAACTTCCACATTTAAGAATTTAATTTTAGCCAATTTGTATTGGAGTTCTTGTCTCTTGAATTCTTCCAACAAGGCACAACTGTAGAATTTTTAGTTCTTATACTTATAAAAGAAGACTGTGCTTACTATGGTAATGGTCATTTCTCTACAGAAATGCATTTAGAAACTAGCCATTATAACCTCATGTGGTCATTCTATTCATAGTAGGCGTATCTAACTTATTTTATTGGCAGGCCATGAGGTGGTCGATTCCTCTTATTTTAGATCTCTTGGTCAACAACACTTGAGTTGTTTGTTATGCTGGGATTGCTTTGCCCTAGGATAACCAAATACACCATACAGAGAGGGTAAAGAGAAGGAGGGAGGAGAGGGGTTGTACTGGGAAGAAGTTAATTCATCTTTATAGTCGATTTTGATTAGAAAAAGAAAAGAATTCAGGAATTTGATGCCAAAGACCAAAAATAAGATGTCTCATATGAGTTGGCTTTGGAAATTTACATGAGAGGGTAGTGTGGTGGTTGGACTGATACCTGACATTGAAATATTGGAGCACTGCCAGTGGATGATTTTCAGAAAGTTTTCAGATTGAACTAGTGAGGTTGTTTAGCAGTATCATGAATATGCCAGAGAACTTACAGAAGAATGATATTGTTAACTAGGAATAGTTATTCTGGCTCGAGTTTTTTTTCGGATATTTAGCCCTAGTCTCCTAAGTAGAAGTATTTTCTGGACAGAGTAGTTTAAGAGTATATGTACTTGTATGTGAAAAAATCTATTGACATTGGAGCATTTTTTACAATTTGTCATCCAAAGATTTGAGATTAATGTGTATGTTCAAAGTATTGCAATGAAGTTGGAGTAAAGCATGAGTTTCAACTACATTAATGGCGGCTCAACTTCTCATTTGAAAGAGGCTGTTTTGGTGTTCATTCTCCTTCCGAAGGTGGCAATTCTGCCTAAATTTACTGTCACAGGTATCTAAAACTTGGCAACAGAATGGCTGGGAATCGTAGATGCTCTTTTTTGGTTTGGAATCACCATTCCCGAGAGTCATTCCAAGAAGCTCATTCAGTTTATCACTGGCGTTCCTTGGAAAACTGCCAAAATAACCCATACCACTCCTTTTTTTTTAGTCATTCTTATGGTCAAAAACTCAAATTCAAAATCTGATGAGAATTTGGCTGGAATCTGTCGGCTTCAAAGATAATCCAACAGCTTCACTATTTGGGAATTTGGCTGCTTGAACCAAATATTAGACAATACTCTTGAAAATATGGTAAGAAAGTAGATCTTTATGATGTTATATGAACAAAGGAGATTTGAACTTGCTTGTCTCCATGTCATCTTTTGTTGCATTTCGAAGCCCCAAATGGTTACGGATAATATTGTTTTCCTTTCTGAATGTCTTGAGGTTAGTAAGCCTGCTGTGACTTCTTTCTGCTAATGTATTTGGAAGGAATTAAACAGAAAAATATTTATGGGACTGGATACTTTTGTGCATTAATTGAAAACTATTCTTACTGACTTTTAAATCCTTGGCTTTTGAGATTGGAATATTCTGCTAGAGCTTCTTCCTTTTGTTCTGGTTTCCAGGGAGGAAAATTTATATGTTGGTCCTTTCAGCTGTTAATTTTTGTCTTCTACAATTTTTTTGGTCTGATAAATGGAATTCGAACATAACAATAACAAATAAGAAAAAACAGAATGCAGAGCAAACAAAAACAAAGAGAAAAAAGACAAATATATAGTGACTAAATGAACTTTGCGTATGTTTCTTTCATGCAATAGGATTTGAAATCACATTTCCTAATCAATGTGAATTAACCTTGACTAGAACTGTGGCTGCACAAACTTGGAGTGTATTGGTAGCTAAAATGTGGTAATATTTCTTTTATAAAATTTGAATTATGAGTTATGACTCGAAATCTTAAAGTGAACTCTTGTTTTTGCAATTGCTTGAATCTTGACGGATATTGAATACAATTTTATCCAGACATCATCAGGTGCTTGAATTGGAAGTGAAACTTGATGCATGAAGATATTGTACGCATATGTAAGACGTCCAAAACAAAGACTTGAAAGAATCTTAGATAAGGTTGAAAAAAATCAGGGAGACAAAAAAGATGTCTTGTTATTTTTGCAATTGCATGAATCTTTGGTGGGTATCCAATACAATTGTATCTTGGAATGAACATGTTGAATAGGAGCTGAAAGTTGATGCATGAAGATGTTATACTAATGTCTGGTAAGGGAAGATATGCAGTTTGTGAAATATGACCAAAATTACAGGGTGTGCTACAACCTATGAAAACTAGAGGTGAGGAATTAAAGCTAGCTCTTGAAAAGCTAGGAATAGTGCATGGTATTAAGTGGAAATCTTTTATAGTTTTTCTTTTTCTGGAAGCCTCTGTATTATGAACCAACCCCCACCCTTCCACCTTTTCTGTGTCACGTCCTACTCTACCCCCACCTGATGCCACTTACGGTTATTTTTGTAGTACACCTGACGTATTTAGTTGTTATATAGCACATATAGTGCATAAAATTTTGCTTCCCCTGAATATATTTATCAAGCCTTTTTTCTGGTCCAGGTTTAGAATGATGTATGGAAAAATATCATAATATGACTGTCTAGGATAATTTCAACAGTTTAGAGAATAACATTTTCTCATTTCATTTTTTTTTGGGTATAATATATACGAGCCATTTTATTTTTTATGCATTGCAGCAAATGAGACTTGTGGGATACAGGAATCTAATTTGAAGTGGAGAAGAGATTAAGAACAACAGGAAAGGGGGAGGGGGAAGCTAGAGAGAAAGAGAATAGTCTAGAGGAGATTTAAATGAAATACTCAAAACAAATTATTCTCATTTCCTTAATCTCATACATCTTAAAGCTAGGCACAGACTGGTTGAATTCCAGCTAACAGAAGAACCAAAAGTGGAAAATGGAAAAATTGGACCATTGCCTCTGTCTTAGCCTATCAGATAGATAAAATTTGTGATGAACAGGTTTAGGACTTAGTTGTCAGATAAACCATGTTCCAGGGAGACATCTTCCAGGTCTCTTAAAGTTGAGTAAGGGCTACTCAGTTGCATGTCAGAGAGCATCTGTCGAAGTTCAGAGGCTTCCTCTTTGAGCTGAGCATTTTCTTGAACAACCTTGTCATGGCTTTCTGAAACATGGTTCAGCTTATCTATAAGCTGGTGGTTCTCATTCCTGAGCCAAACTACCTGTGACCAGAGCTCATCCAGATGCCTTTGTTTGCGCATACGTGATCTACGTGCAGACTCTCTATTAGATATCATTCTCCTTTGCTTTCTCTCATTGATGAGGCTTAGTTGTTGCTCATCTGCTTCATCAGAAGTTGAGTTGCTGTTAAGGCATGGTGAATGGGGACTGATTTCGTGAAGTTGAGGGATATAGAAATTATACAGGGGATTTGAGAATCTGTTTAACTCAATAGCAGGTGTGTTGCTCTGATTCATGGTAAAATGTGCTGAATATGGGGATGGATTGGAAGGAACTAGATATTGGAGTCCTGAAACCTCACTAGGATGCATGGCTCAGACCTGGGTGAAAAGGGACTAATTCTTGGAGGAAGAAATGAAGTATCTAAGCTCTTCTTGGAAGGGGAAAGGAAGCATGCGGAGAGGAGGTTCTTATAGAGTGAGAAAGGGTTGAGATGGCCCCACTCTTGGCAAATATAACAGCAACAGTGTGAAAATTACTTAAGGGTTAGACCATGTCATGCGGATCATGTATATATTTTTGCACTTATGAGTGCATAACATACTCAAATACATAAATTTGTGCACTTATGGATGTGGTACTTAGATCATGTTTACCTACATGCATGATCAGAGGCGGATCCATGTGAATTAGAAAGTTGCCTATGGACAACCCTAAAGATTAGAAAATTAATTAGAAAATTTGAAGAAAGAAATTTCTTTGAACACCCTTAAAATTTTTCTCTTAACACTTTTTCTATCGACAAAATTGATAAACTCAACGACAGTTTTTCAATGTATAAATTTGGATGCCCCTGGAAAATATCCTTGGTCCATCACCGAGCATGATTGCATGCGCACATACATAAACAGGGAATGCAATTTGTGTTGTGGATAATCATTTTCAGGTCGAATTATGCATACATCAGAAAGAGAGATAGAGTTTGTATGGTGGGAGCACAATTATCTTATTGGGGGAAAAGTTTTGGCTAAATAAAGCAAAAGGAGAACAAATGGACATGCAAGAAAGTCAATATTTGAAAGTGCGGATGTGTTATTTCCGAGCAAAGTTCATTTAGAATTGGGGTTATTACTCAAACGCAATTCAGCCAATAGAGCCTTCTGACGTAGGTAATGGAGGGGGAGGTTTGGCAAGAGAAGAGATGCCTTTTCTCCATGTCTCTAACTAGTAAAGGTTGTTTAAGGAGTTGATGACTCAACAGCCACTTCAGTTAGACACTTCACCAGAATAATTCTACATAAACAGTTCCTGACCCTAATCAGTGTCTGGTTTTCAGTAGCAAGGCTTCTGCTTCAGGTGCATTTGGAAGGAGTTAAAAAAGGGCACTGAACCCATATATTTCAACATCGTGCAGTCATCATGGGAAGTTTCTGCTAAATATTTGCTCTACAAAAGGAGAAGCAGAGCAATTCCCATTTTGGGAAAATAGCAGATGAATATACAATCTGGCTTTGAAATAGCTCCCATCTTCTTAAGTGAACTTGAATGAATTGTGGTGTTCATTTTGTTTCTTTGGCATTTCTCTGCAGAAGAAAAGAAAAAAAAAAAAAAAGATGGGTCAAAATTTAGTTCTGATGTAGACAATGAAAAGTTTCATGAAAATCAAGTGGACAAGGAGATAGATTATCAAATTTTATTATACCACTTGTCCAAGATGGAATGGATTCATTTCAAGTGCCAACATCCATGGGATTTCTATTGACAACCATAATCTGCTATTTCTCCTTTTTGAGCCTAGATTAGATATAAAAACATTGCACAAAATATGTGGGCAGACTAACATAGTGACTTCTTGAGGTCCAAGGTGTTCCATGCACTTATTTAAAGAGGCCAATAGTTTCTTAATTGCAAACTTTTCTCTTTATAATTTATAACTCATTTTGTATGGCATATGCTGAATTTAACGAAAAATCCAAAAGCAAGTTGAGATCTGCAGGACTGTAAGACACATTTTTGAACAAGATGAAAGGAGAGAGCAATTATTTCTTCTTTTCTTTAGCGATCACCCCCTTTTGCCTTTAGTTTTACTTTATATACAGACATTATGTTTTATGGGGAATTTCCTGATTGCTTATAATCTAATTGAACTTAGTCTCAACTTGTTTGTGAGATTGTCCTACATAAGGCCACTTGATTTGAGCACGTAGATGTCTCTTGTTTTGAATAATTGAGTGAATTCCTACTATCTTTATTTTGGAAGTGTAATGCTATTTTCAGACAGATAGTCCAAGTAGTTTTTAGACATTTATTTTTTACAAGTAATCGAACAGTCAAGTTGTCAAAACACTTTTAGCTTTTTCTTTTATCATTATTGGCCTTAATAAGTAACAACAAAATATGCAAAAGTTTCGTGGTGGGCAATTCTTGTAATATTATTGGGGTGGAGATGGGGAATGGGATGGCGATGGAATGTAAAATTTAGTTTAAGAATAAAAAAAACATTGTAAATGTTGAAATTTGAATATTAGATTTATTGATGTTATCATAAATGAACTGAATTAAACGTTTTGTTTCATGTAAAATGTACTTTAAGATGGCATTATTCGACTTTATAAAAAAGCTTTTTCTAATGCATCCACAACCAATATCCCACGGCAATTGCCTTCTCCCCTGCACTTTATTATGGTCAGGTTGAGTGGACTATATGGTAAACAAAATCATTAGACAAGGATAGACCCCTCTTTCTTTTCTTGTCTCGTGCATGTTTATCCCCTGTTTAATTCTTTCTATTAATTTCAGTTTTATTTCATTTTCATAATTTCTTAGTGGGGATTAACAGTATGAAGTTGCGATAAGCAGTTGAAGACCTAGATAACTATGTCTTTTTGTCTATTGTACTTGTTTTTTTGTACACTATGCAGGTAGATATTGAATTCAACTTGTCAATGTTGCCACCAAGTGAACATCCTAAGCTGAATTTGACTATACATGGCCATTTGATTTTCATTTCATGCTTTCTTCATTTCCTTGTTTGGTCTTAGAGAAAATAAAAAGAGAAATCATGAAGGTTTTGTTTGGTTTTACAAAACATTTTCTACTTCATTATACGTGATAAAATGAAATAAGACCAAGAACTAAAGCTAGGAAAAAAATACAAAACAGAAAAACAATTTTAATAGTTGCTAATTTTTCTAGAAAATTGATATCTAAGAGATTTCATATCTATATTATTACTTTATTTCTTTCATATTCTAACTAAAAACCTATTATCTAACACTATGTATCATTTTTTTATTTTTATTTTACAAAGAAGACTACAACTTAGAGATAAAAAAAGAAATTACAGATATTAATATTTAAATTTTAAATTTATTAAATATTATTTTTTTTAAATAATTATATAAATAATTTAAATTAAATTATTAATTTTATATTTTTTTATTTGAACTACTATAAAATTTGATAAAAAAACTTTTAAGGTGCCCGCATATAATAAGTAATCATACCCATTATCTCAAAATCAAATTTCATTGATATCAAGGAGACAAAGGTTTTTGTTAATTCTCTCATCTGATCTTTGGATGTAAGTTTCACAAATCTTGAATTATTAGAAGTTTTTTTTAAGAAGTCTTCTTTCTTATGATTTACAAGGACATTTTTCTCGTGTCTCTTATGTGAAAGGTTCAATGATTTAAGTTCATCATCCCCTCACCAAGTTTACATATCTTATCTCTCTCTCAAAATCAATCCCCATATCTCTTTGTCATTGCCATGATGCCTTCACATTTTGGGAAGAAGAACATCACAACAAAGAAACATTTCCCTACAAAAACGATGTGGGTTATGCACGAATGGGTACTCGATTTAACTCGTGCAACAACACCCCAAAAAGATTATTCAATAATTATTTTTCAAAAGGGTAGGCAGAAAAAGGCCAAAAAAAAGGGCCACATGTAGGCGCATGATAGTATCAATTGTGGGCCCTTTGCTAACCGACGCGCATCGTTGCCTAGTGCACCTCCCTACCACCCTATTGCTCAGCCTGTCAACTCACGCAAAAGCAGACCCTATTCGGTTTTTTTTTTTTTTTTTTTGAATTCCCCCCTTTTCTACGAGCTTTATTTTATTTTACTTTTCTTTTTCCCTTCTCTTTTTTAGAGGCTTTTTCAGGTTCATCGGCACATCAAATTCGGGAAGGCTTGCAATGTCAATTTTACACTACCATTTATGCACCCCACTAAGGCAACCTAAGACACATTTTGTTGAATGGTGTGATGTAGTGATATTTGAGGGCATCAAGTTTCTCTATCCACAATACCCATATTATGACAAGTGAAAATCACTGGAAATTAACTAAAATGATAGATTGATAAATTATTAAATTTTCAATTCCAATGATTATATTTAATCTCGAATAATTTTAAATATAAAAATAGAGTTATTGAAAATTATATATATATATTTATGTATATTTATCCACATTATTTTGGCTTAGAAGGAAAATAATAATTCATCTGATACTATAATGATCGATGCAATGATAATTTTAACAAAAGCATAATTTGATATAGATATTTATATTTTCATTTTTCACGGAATTTTTTGGTATTATAAAGAAATTTGAAGGAGACCAAAAAAATTAAAACCTTACATTTCAATTCTTGTAAAAAGGAATAATAATTAAAACCTTTTATTTTCTTAAAATTCAAAGTAGAAACATATATGATTTTTTTGCTAGTAGAATTTTGAGCGGAAAAGCATAGACATTCAAGCAAAGCCGCTTGACCTTGCAATTATTTTTCTAAGATGACATTGGTGGACGAAATACAAGATTTGTAAAGTAAGAATTTTAATATAAAAAAAATTTTGGTGTGCAATGACAGTATTAATATGATTAGATATGAAAAAAATATAAGAAAAAATTGTAAGATTTTACTATTAAAAAATTGTAGAATTTTACAAGATGAATACATTATAAAATTAGAGAAAATTGAAAAAATTTATATAAATATATATGTTTAAATATTTAATGTGTTAATTAATGTCTATTTGCGTGAATGCTGAATTGATAAGGGCCCATAGCCTAGCAGGGAGGACATGAAATTTCTAGAGATTGGTTGATAAAGGATAATCAGCAGACACTTTCATCATTTCTCCTTTTTGCGCAACATTGTCTTTCCCTTGTTATAACTCGTTAGCTAATTAGATAGTGATTACTTGAATAACATTTTAAAGATTTTATTAACACAAATTTGCCAATTGTCATCTTTATCAAATTGCCTAATTAAATGGAGGGTGATGCAAATTTGAGTAAGACTGACTAGCACACATATAGCCTTTTTTTTTTTTTTAAAGTTAAAAGAAAATTTTATTCATGGTGGAATTTCGGGATTACAAGCAAGCCACTAGCACGCATATTTATGTGTTTAAGTACTTTGTTTAAGCTCTTTGTCCACTTACAATTGTGAAAAATAAAGGTGCTTAGGTTATTTTAAGAAAATTATTAATTTTTTTTATATAAAAGAATTTGTAAGTAAAAGTTAAAAAAATTATAAATGATGAGATTTGAATTTTAAATTTATTAGATATTATCTTAAAACGTCATATAAATTGGTTAAACAAAATCTTGAATTCAAAATGATTAATTTTGCTTTCTTTCATTTTAGCAAAATTTTTATTTTCAACGTTTTCTTCTTTATGTTGTCCTTAATTATTATTATTGGTAGTCTCCATATTTTTCAACAATCCCAAACACTATTTAATTTTTTTTTCATTTGCTTAGCTCTCGACCCATAATGAGGCACAAAATTAAGAGATAGTAATGGTATTAACTTGTAAATTAATACATATATATGCTTGGCATAATGCTAAGTGCTTTAGAATTATTTGAAATAATTAAGAATGTTTGTACCTATTTAAAGAATTTTTAAAACTTGTCTATCAAGTATATTTAAAATATTAACATTCGTTCATTTAGCATATTATTTAAAAATGATCTATAAAAATAATTTTTATTTGATGCATTGTAATTGTATAGATATTATATATTATTAATGAACCAAATAATGACATCTCAATAAAAATTAATTTTAAATATATTTTTAAGATTAAATATATTTACTTTTTAAAATTTAAAATTAATTTTTATTGAAATATCGTTATTTGATTAATTGACAGTATATATCATTTGTAAAGTAGTAATATATCAAATATAAATCATTTAAAAATATTAAAATAAAGACAAACTATTTAATTAGTAATTTTGAGGAAAGAAATGAAAAAATCTTCAATTTAGCAATAAATTTAGCTAAGGTTTTTAACCAACTTTTACGGCAGTAACACGGAATGGATTCAACTGTGTTTGTCCCTAGCTTCCTTGTATTGTTTGTGTCGCAATCTTTTTCTATAGATCACTATAATCCTCTCTCGCAAGTGGCCTAAGTGCTATTTTTGAGTTCATACTCTCTTCCCACCCTCTAGACTACGTTTGACAGCAACTACTTAATAAGATAAGGTTTCCCTCCTTCACTCTATATATCTAACAAGCTAGGTCTCATTGATGGACAAATCGAAAAAATCGACTGCGAAACTAAATTTTGTTCCAAATAAACAAATATATATATATATATATATAAATGATAAGATGCATTAAAAATAGATCAAAACAGGGAAAAAATAAAAATTACAGATTGAATCACTCAATTCAATTATTAAGTAATAATGTTTTGTGTTTGTTGTATAAATTTTTTTTATTTTCAGCTAGGAAGATCAGGAAGTTGTTCAATAACATTATTATTATTATTATTATTATTATTATTATTATTATTATTACATTTTTCAATCTATATCATTCAGTACGTAGTACTTTTATGCATAAACTATCATGCATTATATATATTTTACCACATATATAACTTCTTATTATGATTCGAGTTCAAAATCACAAAAGTGCATCATTAAATGAATCAAATAAAACTAAATATTTTCTTAACTCATTCAAACTGTTCAAGTTCAAATAATTATTTCAAATTTATTACATATTATAAATATATAAATTTATTTGTTAAAATAGAAAAAAATTATCACTGATATAATTAAAGACAATATCTTAAACAATATCTCAAAAATATGGTTCATATAAGGCGACGCCGATTATATGTGTTTTCATCATTGAACTTATGAAACTTCACCAAATTATTATCGAGTGCGATGATGTAAATTCCTTATTTATCATCATTGGTGAGCGGTATGGCATGCTCTCTTTATACATATATTTTAAGCACAATTTTAGATTTCACTGCCCAATGTGTTCCTAGCTAGCTAGCTAATAATTTTGTTTTGATTCAATCATTCATGTGATTCTCTAGTATAATTTTTTTGATTTCTTCTTGCCACCAAATGGCAATGTCATCCACAATCCAATGTTTGTTGAACAAAGTTTCTTTTCATGGTATAAATGAAATACTTTGCATTTGATTTATGACCAAATGATGATAGATTGTAAATATATAATTACTCAAAGAGTTTTAGGAAACAAATTAAGGATCAACACTTTGCATTTGATTAAAAAAATACACTTGGAAAAGTAAGTAAAGTGACTAAATTATTTACTTACCCTTCTAATTAATTAATATTTTATTGAAGCCGCTTTATATGCCTTTTGACCTACGTGCTTTGATCCAATTCTTTATTTTTTTTAACTAAATTATATAATTCTTCAATTTATGATAATCTCAAATATACATAAAAAATTTATTATTTAGGTAAAAAATTTGTTGCCAAAAACAAAGCAACGACTAAAATGAATGTAATTGAACAAAAAATTCAAGGGGTGCATTTAATAGTTAAGTCTGGAGTCCGGACAACATTTTGATCTCCAAGATTCATCCCTCTAAACAAGAATTTTATGCACTAGGTACCTGCCCTTTTGGCCTTTAGGTATTTTTTTTCTTTTGCTTTTCCTATTACCTTTTGCAATGATTTGGGAGAAAAGGAAAGCTGAAGTTGGAATGGAATCTTTTTTTCGATGAAAAATATGACAACCAATTGATAGTAATGTCTCGATTGTTTCTTTGTGATACTTTGCGAGACGGAAATGTTGAACTTGGAATCTCCTTTTTTTCAATCAGAAATAGTACAACCAATTAAGTATCATCTTGATCATACACGGAAGTTAGCTTTTAGAAATTGCATTCCTAGTAGTATCATTTATGCACACTATTACTAAATCAATGATACAATTAAAGCGATCGAATGAGTTTTAAGGAGTTTTAGTGAAAAATTGAGTCAATCTTGAATAAACTTTAAAAAAGTATTAATTAAATTTGACGTCATCTGATTTATGAATAAATCAATTACATTTTATTTTGTTTTAAATATTTAATTATTCCTTTCAAATTCAGTTGAATTGATATATGATTTTTCGTCAATATTTCTTTTTCCTGTCAATTTCTTTTCAATAATTTGATTTCCATAGCTTAAATCTCAAGAACAATGGATTGGTAGCTAGAATCTTAATAGTCTAAATCCCATAATTCTTTGGGGCAGATAAAAACAAAACTAAAAAGGCTTTGCAACCCACACCTAGCCATATTGAGGCAACAGCCTACACAAAAGTTGCCCTAGTTTTTGGGCAGGCAAAATTGGGTGGCTAGCCAGGGCAAGTTGAAACAAAAAAGAAACAAAGAAAAGAATGCTAGACATATCTACAAATGAAGAGTCATGGAAACAAAACCAAAGCACACCAGCACCAGCACCAGCACTAAGTGCCAACATTGTCCTACAATCATTTTTTTTTTTCAAAGCTAAAATGATTGAAGAAATAATTCCGCAATCCCCACCTTCTTAAAAGAAAATACATATCCTCCTAAAGCAGGGAGGGGACTTCATACAAATCTTGAACCAATACCACTTCCCAACGGCCACAGCCATTTGCAAGGGTTCTAGAGGAAAATAATTTCTTTTGATTGCCCTCCAAGGACGCTATGAGACCCTATGGGAGAGACTTAATTCCATTACTGATAATGACTTTTTTGTTCCTTAGCTCGTTTTGCTTTTTGTTGTGTTTTGGTAGTGATGTAACTCTAATTCATATTTTTCATAGTAATAACTAATTAATTAACAACTTAAAGCTAATGGAGAAAAAAAATGAGAATATTAAAGAAGTATGACATGCTTTGACTATGATTATTAAAAAACTCAATTAAAGCAAATCTAATAGGCTATAGATTTTTCTTTCACTAATTTCATCAATAATTGAATCTGTAATGGATAAATAGTGCAAAGCTTAATCTTCCGGATTCGCCTCTCCTCCATTACTTTCAATATATCCATCACCATCATTTACAAGTGTGGAATCCAATCGTGAATTTCGAAACCTATACATTCATGAAACTAGCATGAAGAAGTAACTGACAGAAGCCAAACGCCAAATATTCTAGCATTTATTGTTTTTTCAATTTCTTTTCTAATTATAAAGAATATTAATTTGTTACCCATTTTTACCACCCTTGCAAGCAATGTAGTCTTTACAAATGGAGTGCAGCAGAATTTGAAAGAAGAATTGTAAACAATTATTAGATTATAGCAAGCTCTTTAAAAAAGATGACAATTTCGTAAACACAGTTGTTAAAGTTCAGTGGGAGTTCCTTTCAGGAAAGCAGAAATTGTTGTCCAACTTTGAGGGGCGTTAAAAAATTGCAGCAAGGGATTTGAAGATCAGTCCACAAAAACAACAAAACTTTGCTATAATGCAGACAGTCAAAAAAGTAGTCACCGTGTAAAGACAAATGATTTTTGTCAGTGCTGCTTGAAACAAATCAATTGCTAACCTCAGCAACTGTACCGTGAAAAAAAAAAAAAAAACTGATTTATCTACAACTTTGCGTTGTCTTTGAATATGTTGTCATAATGTAAACCAATTGGGATTATTTTGCTCAAAATCTTCAATGTTTTGGGTAAAAGTTTGCTTGATTTCAATGCTTAATTGAGTCCGCCCAGGAAAGCAAATACTGCGATCTAAATATATGGGTCTAATGTCGTTTAGAGGACAATGTGCTCTTAGAGTACTGCTTGCTTCTCTTCCCGGCGTTAAGTAATCTACAAAGGAGGGAAAATTAATTAAATATTTTTTTGGATGAGAAAGCAAATAAGATAGGGAAATCTGATGCTTTCCATTTTAAACAAGAATGCCTATTGGGTGAAAACTTGACTAATTGAAATAAATCGATCAACCCGACAGTGTACCAACCAATGTTAGTGGCTGTTACTGAACAATGAATATAATATAAATATATGGTTTTACAAACTGATAAGCAGAAGAAATAATTAATGTCCATCTTCGTGTCAGCATGATTTCATTTTCATTTTCAACATCTTGGGTGGATCAAAATTTTTCTATAAAAAAATCATAACATGTGAACAAAATATATATATGTTAAGAAAAATCTCATATTAATTGGATATCAATTTTTAAATGTGATTCAATAAATTATTTAAATTAAATTATGATTTAAATGAATCAAATTTTAAAAATGAATTAACAAGCAAAAAAAATTTTCTCCAAGACGATCGAATCCTATGCCTTGTTAAGAGCAGGTAATCTGGACTAACTACAAATCGATTTGTTTAACTGGATTGTTCCATTCCTTGATTACTTGTTTCACAAAGAGAAGAATTATCAACCTAAAAGTTGATTTACCATACGCATTTAGTGAGTGGGAGGGGAAAAAGGTTGCTAATTACATTAAAATAATCAATAAATAAATAATATTAAAGGTTCGGAATCCGTTTGGGTTGGAAGAAAATGTGAAACATCAATAAAATAACAAATATTAAGATTACAGGAGAGAACAATTTAATTTCTGATGGATGAGATGGAAATCTCCAATGAATTTTACCCACTCTTACTTTAACCAATAATACCCCCTCTTAGTTGATTGTTATTAAAGTAATGTTAGAGGAGATTCACCGCAGAAAAGGAAATAAAAAATAATTTCTTCTTCTTCTGTCGGATAAGAAGCTTGTAAAGTAAATCTGACAACGTGATTTTCCAGAGAATTTAGAAATGGAGTTTAAAAGAAAAACATTCCATTTGGTCCGACTTGGCATATTATCAACCACTAATTTTGTTCAATCATAAATGTAAAAATCTAAAATTATTGGAAATAAGCAAATTAATCAAACTTTACCTAGATTTCATTGAATTCAACTGCTCTAATCAAGTTAAACAGTACTAGCACACTGTAGCTCTTTGTTTTTCTTGAAAATGTTTACGGGCTGAGTTATTCGTCTGGTCCAATTGAATTTCAAATTGCATTTTGGATAAAATTGTAAAGTTCGAACACAGATCAAAGTATTTAAATGAATAAAAGTATTTTAAATTTAAAATTATTTAAAAGCATTAAAACATTAAAATGGTATTTTTTTTATATATTTTAAAATTTAGTTTCAAGCTTAGTAGGCTGGAGGCGCTAGGTTGGTCTTAGCAAAGGATTTTCAAATGAGCTTAATCTGATTTGACCTATAAACATCATTAGTTTTTCTTAGCTGTTTTTAATTCATATTGAACATTTGAAAATTAACATTGTTACAAACTTACAAGGTGATGGCCTCGTAATTATAAAGCGAAACTCATGGAAAATTAAATATCTTTCCGAGTCTTCAACTCTCTAATAAACTTCAAAATACAGAATCAATTCCAAAAGATTAAACCTTCAGTCAATCTTCTTTCTGTTAATTACATTTGAGAGCTAAACAAAAGAAAAAGCTAGTGATTTTTGAATTGCAGTCCTAATTCGGCCTGTGAATCACTGAGTTGGACCAACTTTAGTGGTTGAGGTGGAATGGAGTGGAGCCTAGCAAGGGAAACAATTGGTAATTTGTTTTCCTTGGGCCTATACGACAAGAGGATCATGAGAATGCAACAAAGGTAAGGCTCCCTATGATCTCACAACAACAAGCATTCACTTCTAAAGCCAGTTGGCCCACTTGCCAAGAACGTAAGGCAGATTTCACCAAAATCTAAATCTTTTTAAAACTGTTTTGACACAACATGTTTTATATATGTTCGTCACCATATAAATATAATATAGATACAAAAATTATTATATCTATATCTATGTAATATGAGAGAAAAAATTTAAGACTATGTAGAAGTTACAACTCCTGTGATCTGAGAGTTAGAAAACATAATATTGGTGTACGGCTTTAAGCATCCTTTCATATTTCCTCGTCTTAAATTCTCAAATTTGTTTCTATTCGAATTCCGTAATGGCTAGGTGTTGTAAATAAGGTAGTCAAGTCGACTTCCGTAAGATAATTGGTCTGGATTATTGTGAATTACTCGAACTCAATTTTGTTTTTATTCAAATTGAGTTGAAACGGTAATTAGTAAATTTTTATGTATATATATCCAAAAAGTTTATATTTAATGTAATATTAATGTATAAATTTTATAAATTATTAATTAATTGAGTAAATATAAATTTTTACAAACTCTTAAAATACATGCACAAAATTAGATATTTTTTAAAAATGTTCTTATTAATAAAGTAATATTATATAATTTATTAATAATTTATAAATTTATAGTGTATCAAATATAAACTTATAAAAAAATTATATTTAAGTAAATTTATATTTGATTCATTATCAATATATAAATATTGTACATAGTTAATGAATCACATGATAACATCTTATAAAAAATTATTTTTAAAATTTTAAAATCCTAAAAATATAAATATACATATATTTAAAATTAATTTTTTTATGAAGCGTGATTTATTGACAGTACATAATATTTATTGATAATATATAATATTTATACATTAACAATACATCAAATATATATTTTTTCTTTTTGTAGTTTATCAAGGGAAAAGAACAATGTAAAAGGAAAAGAAAAGTAAAGCAAACTTTTGTGGGCTGGCAAAAGAGAAAAGCAAAATAGGGAAAACGTTTCAAAAGGTTTTTTGTTTATACGGCTGGTATCTTCTGATCAGTTTACACCAGATTAGCCATTGCTGGTAGTTGGTTTGTGTGCAGTTCTACCCCACCATTTCCACCCAACTTCTAAACTTAGTACCAACATTTAATCAAGGTGAACTCCCTCATTTAATTTGAGCAACTATTTATGTCAATATTAAAATTACAGGTCTAAAACCCTCCATGCTAAATTATTTGGAGACGACATGAATTAACCTATGAAAATACATGCCCTTATTCCTTTTAAAAAATGATTATTGATATGTCAATCAATTTTGAACATGCATTACGCATTTAAGGAAAAAAATCTCCCATGAATGGTAGATTCAAATGACAAGGATAATGTATTTTTTTTTTATTGTCCGGATTTAAATTTATTGGAAGATTATGAAAATGTAAATTTTTATAAATTTATTAAGTCAACGTTAATAAACATATTTAAATCAACCCACTAATTGAACCAACTTAAAAAAATATACAAAACAAAACTTAAAAAAACTGTACCACTTTGAAAAAAAGAAGGCTTCCACGAAAGAGTATTTTCTTCACTTTTAGGATTGGACTAAAAGAGGTGTGTTTTTGCCCTGCCGCTATTGCTTGTTCAAAAGACTTCAAAGAGCAAAAATTAAACTTCAACAATTTCTTTCAAGTGACAAAATGTAAAAAACAAGAAGTTTTCCACAGTAACAAATTCACATGAATGCACTATTTTTTTTCTTTAAATTAAAAGAAAAGGATTCAAATTTAATTAAATCGAAATTAGGCACCTACAGTTGAGTCATTTTGTTTTCACGGAATTAAAAGTTAGCCTATAAATGTTATCCAACAAAACAAACTAAAATCTCAAATCACAACACTTTGGAATCTTTCTTAATATTGTTATATGCTGTTATACTCATTTTTTCCATCATTTTCATATTTTACACGTATTTGATATGATACAAATATAATATATATATATATATATATGTAGACATCAAATTTACCTGAATTTTAAGTAAGGATCCTCGGATTTTAAGGTCGAGGCCCAAGTTCAATCCAGTTGAGGCTTAGTTTCAATTCGATTGGGCTTTAAGCCCAAATTTGATCAAGCCCAAAGCCCATTTTATTATTTAGGCTTAGCTTACCTTTTTTTAAATTTCTTTATTTTATTTTTTTTAATTAATCAAAATACACCAAAAAAAAGGAAAAAAATGAAAATAAAAAAAAATAGAAGAATACAAAAAAAAAGAAAAAAATAAATGAAAGGGGACTAGTGCCTGGTGTTGTGCACAGCACCATTGGCACCAGTCCGCCTATGCTTGGCCTGTGCCACCTGCTCAGGCACATGGTTAATACTGGACAGCACATAATGATAAGGGGGCAGAAAGGGGGGGCTGATGTTTGGAGTACTGTACACGACACCCCCTCTGCCAAACCCGTTGTCAAGCCAGGCACGAGGCATGGCCGGAGCTCTATAAATAGAGCTCCATGCCAGACTAAAAAAAGGAGGATACACTGTTAAAAAATAAAAGAAAAGCTTTCTGCTAGAAAAACAACAAAAAATATACAAAAAAATCAACTCAATCCCTTAGAATGAGGAACACAGTGTCGAGATCACCTAAAAAAAAGGAAGCAAAGTCAGTAAAAAAAAAGGGGTCAGAATACAAAAAAAAATAAAAATTTTGGTCGAATCTTTCAGGCAAGATCTATGCGATTTGGAGCCCTTTTTCATAGAACTGAGTTTAGATTTGCACTTAGGAGGCCATAAGGAGTTTTTTAGGGATCTAAAAATTTTTCAACATCAGCGATGGTGGTTGGAGTTTGCTGGCGACGAGGAACACGATGATTGTCATGGTGGACAATCACTTGCCCCTAACCGATCTGAAAAAAAAAAAAAAAGGAAGAGAGAAATTTTTTTTTGAGGGGAGAGGAAGAAATGAGTTGAAAAAAAATTTTCAGGCTTTTATAGAAACTACTAAAGGCCAAAACGACACCGTTTCAATAAATGCTAAAATGACGTCATTTTAAGCACCCGGATTTACGTGTTAATCTGTCGACCCAACTAAGGGTTCGTGAAACTGACCCAATAACCCGACTTAACCTTTGACCCTGATTGGTCTAGATAAATTGGACCAAACCGAACCAGACCATGCTGAACCATCGAATCACCCAGACCAAACTAGGCTGCGCTGAACCGTTGAATCACCCAGGCCGAACTAAGCCGATGGACCGGATAGGACCTTGCGTTGATCGGACCATCTTCAGGTAAAAAATTTTTTTTTTTGAATTTTTTTATATATTATTTTATTAATATTTATGCATATTAAAATATTTATATTTATTATATTAAATGATGAAATATGTAGTTAAAATTTTTTTATAATGTTTTTCTATTTTTAAAATAAACTTTAAAAATAAAAAATAAACTTAATAATAATACAAAATTAATAAAAATTGTAAGAAAAGAAAATTTTTACCCAATGATGAGATTCAAAGGTACTCCAAGTAATGATACCTACAAAATTCTAAGTGAAAAGATTTTTTTTAAATACTACCAATGTATTTGAGTATTTATAAAAAGTTTTCAATACAATAAAAATTTTCTTGTCTTTAATAAAAAAATAAAATTAATTAATAAATTAAGAATAGGCAATAAAAATAAGAAAAAAGGAAATTTTATCTTATGATGAGATTATAAAAGTATTTCAAGCAGAGATGCTTTAAAATCTCTAGGTGAGAGGGTTTTTTTAAATATTACCAGTGTTATTGGAATATTTATAGAAAATTTTCAATATAATAAAAATTTTTTTTATTTTTTTAAATGAAAATAATAATAAATATTAATAAAAATTAATAAAATTTTCAAATAAAAAATAAAATGTGTGCATTAACGTATTATCATTTGCATTGCATGTGCGGCATAAAATTTTTTATGAAAAATAAATTTAAACCTCTAAAGATTAGATTTTAAGGTATTCTGAAAAGTAATGCCTAAGAAATATCTAGGTGAGAAAGAGTTCTTTTAATGTTACAAACGTATTGGAACATTTTAAGAATTATTTTAATAAAAAGGTTCTAATTTATTTTTCTCGAATAAAATTTGAATAATAGACTTTTTTTTAAAAAAATTAAAAAAAACCAATTTCTAATAAATAAAAAAACAAGAAAATTATTTTTCAAACACAAAAAATAAGACTGTTTTTATTAAAATAATAGGATAACACAGTTAAGTGGTATCATTTTTAAACGAAAGCTGTGGGAGTGCTAATCCTTCTCCATAAGTAATCAACTCTCGAATCCAAACTGTTTTGTAGACCTTAAAATTATCTTTTTAATAAATTTTAATTAATTTTAAAATCTTATTAAAAGGATAAGTTTTAATAGGTGGCCAATTGCACCCAACAAAAAAAGATTGATGGCAATTCTGTTTTTTTTTTTTTTTTATTTTCGTTTTCAAATTCGTCGAATGGTTCCAAAACCATTACGACAATATATATATACACACAAATTATTTGTCAATGATATTCTAGCAATATTCTCAATGATATTTTAGTAATATTCTGGTGATATTCTAGATTAATGATATTATTCTAGTAATATTTTAGTAATGTTTTAGATTGATTTAATATTGATTTAGAGAATATTATGTATTGATTTAGCTAATTATAGGAATTGATTTAGTCATTATTTCTATTTGTTGTATTTTTTATTTTGTAACATTTTACCTTTGAATAAATAGACTTTAAGCTTCATTGTAATACACAAGTCATTACAATAAAGTTTTCATCATTTTCTTCTTTTTCATGGTATCAGAGCAACTTCATGATTCATTTGGAAGGTGAATCACCTTGAAATAATTAATATTTGTTTATTCTTATTATTGGTTTATTCTCATTTCTAACTTCATTGTTGCTTTTGTACTTCAATTTTTTTTTGGGTTTTTCTTCCCATCTTCAAGATTAAATTTTTATGTCAATACTCATAGCTTCCCAAACCTCCATTTTTTTTTTTTAAAGTTTGATGACAAGTATTTAAAGAGAAAATGTACAACCAATTTTAATTATCATTGACAAAAATAACTACAATAAGTGGGCTATGACTATATGTAGTTATGGCTTATTGTTATAAGAGAACGCAAAGCACCAGAAAGAAAAAAAGAAGAATTTGGTGATAAATTTACAGATCGGCTAGAGGAATGGGAAAGTAAGAATCATTGAATTCTAACATAGTTCACTAAAACCATTGTTTCTTCTATCAATGTATATTTTGAGCAATTTAAACTTGCTAAAGATGCTTGAGATTTTCTTACCATACGATATTGCTTTACTACCTTTACTCATTAATATCATAGTTTGATAACTTTATCTCACCTTCATCAAGAAATAAGTCAGTCGATTGATGATTTTCATTCTAAAATATAATATTTATGGGACATACTTGAAAATTATGAATCAAAATTCAAAGATAAAAATGATGCTAGTAATTTTATTACTTATCAAAATCAAATTTATCTTATTCAATTTCTAATGGCACTTCGATATGAATTTGAGAATGTTAGGTATTCACTTTTATATCGACATCCCTTACCAACTATGGATAATATTCTTATGAAATTGATATCTAAGAAAACTTGATTGGGTATGAGTTAGACTCATAATGTTGATATTATTATTACTGTTGCTCCTAAGAAAAGTACCAGTTCTGTGTTTCACAAGTCTTGTTATGATATGGGAGGACTAATCATCCCATTTAGAAATATAGAGCTAAATATGATTATAATGGTAGTCTAATTCATGATCCTTACACTAACAAGATTGCTGCGGCACAACCACTAAACCAAACATTTATGAGTATTTTTTTTAGACTATTACAATCTCAACTACCGATCTTCAAACTTTATTCAATCAAGTGCTATCTTGATCTTATATTTCTACCATGTTTATTGCTACATCAGGTAATATTTGGTTGTTTGACACTACTTGTGGAAACATATGACTATTAACCCTTCTTTGTTCAAAAGTAAGATACCTGTACCTAATGATCCATTCACTAAAACACTAAATGGATTTATCTTAAAAGCTAGTCACATTGGTGATATTGAAACCTCAAAATTATGTATATTTGACACTTACCTTGTTCTTAATCTTGCCTTAAATTTACTTTTTGTTGGCTAACTTTGTGACCTTGTCTTGATTTAAATATTTCACAATGATATAGTTGTATTGTGCAGGATTTTCAAATAGGTCAGAAAGTTAAGACAAGGCGTAAGGTTAGAACACTGTTTGAGCTTGAACTTTGAAAATTTCACAACATTTGCTTGTTGTTACTACATCTCAAACAACCAATTTTTTAGTTTTTTTAGATTTTTGACATTCTAGGCTAGGACATGCATTTATTTCTCGAATAAAGTCACTTGTTTCCACTGGTATCTTAGGTAATGTTTCTCATGATATTTTGATTGTTTGTCTTATCAGCTTGGAAAGCAAAGTGTTTTACCTTTTAATAAAAATGATTCTATCTTATATGTTCCTTTTGATTTAGTCATTTCTGATATTTGGGGTCTAGTTCCCACATTAATTTTAGGAGTTTTACGTTACTTTGTTATATTTATTGATGATTTTTTTCATTATACTTAGATATATTTATTCAAACAAAAAATTAAACTTTTATCCATTTTTGGTGAATTTAATAACACGATACAAACTCAATTTTTTAGAAAAATAAAAATATTTAGGTTTGACAATGCTACTGAATATATAGAAATTGAGTTTTATAACTTGTTAAAAGATGATGAGACTCTTCCTCATAGGTTTTGCTCATATACTTCATAACAAAATGATCGAGCTGAGAGAAAATATCGTCATATTCTTGACACAATTCATGCCTTTCTCATTTCTTTTTCCCTTCCTAAACATTTTTAAGGTGAAGTTGCTTTCATTGCTGTTTACATTATTAATTGTGTTCCCACACCAATATTAAGCACAGGTCTCTCTATGATTACTATTCTCTCAACATTTTTAAATGTGCTTACTTTGTTCTACTTTCTACTCATAAAAGGACTAAACTTGAACATAGAGTTAGATTATGTTGTTTTTTGAGTTATGGTATAGAACACAGGGATATAGGTGTTATAATCCAATGTTTAAACGTTTTCGCATCTTAAGACATGTAGTTTTTTAAGAACATAAAAAGTTCACTAATGTGCCTTCATTACATTCACCATGTTCTTCTTCATGTATTTTTACAAATTTATCTATTCATTTTTCTTTAAATGAAAAGACTATTATAGGTACTTTTGACTCAAACAGTGATATATCTTTTTTCACTCCTACTATGTCTGATCTGACTAAGGCTTTTATTGATATTGTTGTTTTTTCACCATACATACCACCTTTACTTTATCATTCCACCCGGGTAAGGGAGCCGAACACTTAACTTTGTGATTTTCACTGTTATTATACTTTAGCCATGTTACATGAACCTTACAATTTTTGTAAAGCGATTTCTAATCCTATGTGGCAACAAGCAATAGCAGAAGAGCTTCGTGTTCTTGAGAAAACTCATACTTGGGATATTGTTAAATGACCTTTTGATAAGTTAGTAATTGATTGTAAGTGGGTTTACAAAATCAAGTAGATCGGATGGGTCAGTGGAACATTACAAAGCTTGTCTTGTTACTCAAGGATTTACACAATAATATGTCATTGACTATAAAGAGACTTTTACCCTAGTTGCATGTCTCACATTTATTTGTTCACTATTAGCTATTACTATAGAAAAAAGTGGCCAACCTTTCAAATGGATGTTAAAAATGCCTTCTTGAATGGTGATCTCATCGAGGAAGTCTATCTGAAGCCACCTTGGTATGTCATCTTTGACGTGCTTTATATGGTCTTAAGCAAGCCCTTAAAGCTTAGTTCTTAAAGTTTAGTACCATTATTTTACAATTTAGTTTTACATTTAGTAATCATGATTTTGCTTTTTTTACTCGAATTATTAAAAATGGTACTACTTTTCTCTTATTTTATGGAGATGACATGATCATTACAGGTAATGACACAAATTGTATTTAAGATCTAAAGAATTTTTTTCATTTTAAGTTTGAGATGAAAGATCTTGGTTCTTTAAGTTATTTTTTGGGCTTTGAAGTTACTAATGATTTTACTGGTTTGTATTTGTCTTAAACAAAGTATGCTTCTGATCTTATTACTTGAGCAGATTTAACTGATAGTAAAATTGCATCATCACCACTTGAATAGAATTTAAAGCTTTCTTTTTCTGATGGTACACCACTTCCAGACCTTTTTTGCATCGAACTTTGGGGGTAGTTTGGTATAGTTGACAATTGCTCATTCAGATATTGCCTATGCTATACATCTTGTTAGTCAATTTCTATTTGCTTCTTGATTTACTTATTTTGTTATTGTCCTCTGGATCCTATGATATGTCAAGGGTACTATGTTCCATGGTTTGCATTTTTCCTATAGTTGCTTTTTGGACTTGCATTGTTATTGTGATGCCGATTGGGCAGGAGATCCTACTGATCATCATTCTACCACAGGCTATTGTTTCTTTTTTGGTTCTTCTTTTATTTCTTGGCGAAGTAATATAGAAACTATGGTGTCCTACTCTAGCATTGAAGCTGAGTATTGAGCTCTTGCAGATGTCACATCAGAACTTCTATGGTTACGATGGCTACTGCAGCATATGGGTGTTTCTCATTACTCTACTATTCCTATATTTTTTTAATAATCAAAATGCTACTCAGAATGCTCATAATGATGTTTTTCATAAGCGTACTAAACATATTGAAATTGACTGTCAATTCATTCATCACCATCTACTTGCTCAAACTCTTTGACTTGTTTTTGTTACTAGTGCTGATCAAAATGCAAATGTATGATGTTTTTCATGAGTGTACTAAACATATTGAAATTAATTGTAAATTTATTTGTCACCATTTGCTTGCTCAAACTCTTCAACTTGTTCCTGTTACCAGTGCTGATCAAAATGTAGTTATCTTCACCAAATCACATCCACCTAGTCATTTTCTTGTTCAAGTTTCCAAATTCAAGTTGGCTTCTACATTACTATCTTGAGTTTGCCGAGGGGTTGTCAAAGATATTCTAATAATATTCTGATGATATTTTAATAATATTCTAGATTGATGATATTATTCTAATAATATTTTAGTAATATTTTAGATCAATTTTATATTGGTTTAGAGAATATTAGAGATTGATTTAGCTTATTATAAGAATTGATTTAGTCATTATTTTTATTTTGTAATATTTTAACTCTGTATAAATATACTTTAAGTCTCATTGTAATATGTAAGTCATTACAATAAGGTTTTCATCATTTTCTTCTTTTTCATTATCAAGTCCAAAATCAAATAACCTTTGTTTTTTTAATCAACCAGTTCAATGAGTAACAACATTTGCTTAAGGATAAACTCCCTAATTTGATTTAAAAAGTTATTTATTTCACGATTACAATTGCAGATCTAAAACCCTCCATGCTTAATTATTTGGAGATGACATGAATTAATCTACGAAAATACATGTCCTAATTCCTTGTAAAAAATTATTATTGATATGTAAATCTACTTTTAAAAAATGCATCATTCATTCAGGGAAAAAGAAGAAATTTCCATTAAGGAGCCTTTTCTTCATACTACTAAAGGAGGTTCGCCTTTTTCCCCCGGCCACTTAACAATTTCTTTCAAGCGACAAAAAGTAGAAAACAAGAAGGCTTCCACTATAGCAAATTCACGTGTATGAAAGACGTTCATTTTTTTCTTCAAATTTGGAAAAAAAGGGATTTAAATTTAAATTATTTAATAAAAAAATATATGCATTTATTGTCAGTAGCAGATCCAATTTTTTTTTTCAAAAATTTTTACTTATAATATATATACATATATATATAAATTATTAATGGATTTACCAATTTTGTTTATGGAAAGAGAGTAAAAAAAAAGTTGTTGATATCCACGAAAAATTTTTCTTCCAATTTTTTTTGTTTTTCAATTTTTGGTTGACTCAATTTTTTTAATGGGATGAAGTATTAGCCTATAAATATGATTCAACAAAACAGACTAAAACCTCACATTACAGTACTTTGGAATCTTTCAAATTATGGCTACTCGTAGCTTTCATGCTCATCATTTCCTTCATTTCGAGTTTTACTTGTTCTTATTTTATATTGTTCCTTCACTACATGCAATACAATTCAGCTTCCAGGGTTTCTCACCTAATAACCTGGCCACAAATGGCAATGCTTACATCATGGATGGTGAACTATCGCTCACTGAAAACCGAGTTGATACTACTCTTAAATATAGCGTTGGTCGTGCTATATTTCCCAAGGAAATGCTTCTCTCAGACCCTGTCACGGGTGTGGCAACAGATTTTATTACACATTTCTCCTTCAACATATCAACGCTCAACAAGCAAGATGGAGGGGATGGCTTTGCATTCTTCATTGCTCCTAATGGCATAAACATTCCAGCTGAAGCTCGGGGAGGATGCATGGGGCTAATTAGCAACTGTTCTAATTTCAATGCATCCCAACTTGTTGCTGTTGAGTTTGACACTTTCAAGAATGAGTGGGATCCAAGTGACATTCATTTGGGTATAAATATAAACTCCATCAGATCAGTAGCCACCGTGAAATGGGATCAAAGCATGAAAAATGGATCCTTAGGAAATGTATGGATCACTTATGATTCTCGAACGAGTAATTTAAGTGTCTTTCTAACATTCCTGGGAAATCCCATTTTTATTAAGGGGAAGAATTCTAGTCTTTCACATCCAGTCAATCTGTCAGAAGTTTTAACAGAGAGGGTCAATGTTGGATTCTCATCTGCTACTGGCAATTTCTCTGAGATGCACTATATTCTTTCGTGGGAGTTTAATTCAACAAAAAATCAAGGAGGAGCACATGTTGGACCGATAGTAGCAGCTGGTGGTGGATCTGTTATTGTAGTTGTGACAATTTTAATATTGGTGTTTTACAAGTGGAAGAGAAGTCAAAGCAAGAAAAAAGAGGATTCCGAACAAGAAGATTTCATGGACCAGGAATTTGAATATGGAAGTGGACCAAGAAGGTTTTCTTATGATGAATTGGTTCAAGCTACAAATAACTTCAACCAAGAAAGAAAACTTGGTGAAGGAGGCTTTGGGGGAGTTTATAGAGGCTTTCTCCCTGTTTTGAATTTAAACATTGCGGTGAAAAGGGTCTCTAAAATGTCAAAACAAGGAAGAAAGGAGTATATGGCAGAGGTCATGATTATTAGTAAATTGAGACATAAGAATCTGGTGGAACTTATTGGTTGGTGTCACGAGAAGGGTGAGTTCCTTCTAATTTATGAGCTCATGCCCCATGGCAGCCTGGATTCTCATCTTTTTGGAGATCAAAATCACCTATCATGGGAACTTAGGTACAAGATAGCCCTTGGTTTAGCCTCTGCAATACTCTATCTTCAGGAAGAATCGGAACAATGCGTGGTACATAGAGATATCAAATCAAGCAATATAATGTTGGATTCAAATTTCAATCCCAAGCTCGGGGATTTTGGTTTGGCAAGGTTAATGAGCCAAGAATCAGGACTCGAGATGACAGTCTTGGCTGGAACATTTGGTTACATGGCACCAGAATACGCTAGTAAAGGACAGGTCAGTAAAGCATCAGATGTCTTTGGCTTTGGGGTGGTGGCCTTAGAAATTGCAACTGGGAGGAGAACAATGGAGCACAAAAATGAAGAGGATCCTGTCTCATTGGTTGCTTTGGTATGGAACTCGTATGAAAATGGAATGCTTCTTGAAGTTGCTGACGAGAAATTGTGTATGGAATTTGATATGGAACAGATGGAGTGCTTGATGATTGTCGGATTATGGTGTGCTCACCCTGATCACAATCTTAGACCATCTATAAGGCAAGCTTTACAGGTTCTAAATTTTGAGGCACCATTACCAAATCTTTCCAAAAAGATCTCTGTTCCCAACTTTGATGTACCTATGTCTCCGTCGAGTTCATCCAAGCTCGAAATCACCAATTCTGTTGTTATAACGGGTCGGTAGGCGATACTCATGCTATATAGGATCTTCAGGTTTTTCTTCCTAATTTCTTTAGTATGATATATAGGAAAATGCCAAGGTTAAACATAATTTGGTTTCACTTCTGTCTATGACTCAGCAGATTTGATTTGGGTGCTTTTGTTATATCCTACTTGCTTTCTTTGCAATATTTTTATTGCAGCTTGCTATTGTAATAATTTTATAGTAGGCATGTCTTGCTTACTTATAGATATATAAAATTTACACTTCATTAGAATAATAAAAAAAAAAAAAAACAAAAAAGGGGTTCAACTTATAATTTCTACTCTATCTCCCACATGCAATAATGCACGAGTTACTGCTACTTAATTCTTTGGCTAAATTATATAAAATTATGCATATATAATTGAAACATTTTTAACTTGACATGGTTCAACAGATATGACATAACATAATTTTAGCAATATATTACTTTTTTCTGGCAAATTTGAAGGCAGTCACTTAAATCCAGTACAAGTGATCAGTGTGGGATATACAGAGTTTCAATAAAGATTTTATTCGGTTCAAATCATGCGATTTTGTTTTTGTGCCAAAAAAGAAAAAGGGAAATTAAAAGCTTCTTTCCTTCTTCACACTTGACAGCCCAACCATGTAAATTCGATGCAAGGAAGGCCATGTTAGCCACTTCGACGGAAAATTGAAGTCAATCACGGAACCTTGCTGGAGACGCATTATATGGAGTTGTGGGGCTTAGTTGACACTTTCTGTTTCTTCCAAGCAGTTGACACCTTTAACAACTTATCCAACCCCCTGTTCGCCCATTAAAATTTATTCAGACCTATAATAATAATAATAATAATAATTATTATTATTATTATAGGTTTAAATTTTAAAATTAAATAAAAATGTTTTTTTATTATTAATAAAAATTTTTTTTAAGATATTTTATTATTATTAAAATATCTTGTCCAATGCTCAACTTAAGTGTAATTTAGCCCGTAAACCTAGCAGGCTGTCTGATCAGTAGACACGTCTAATTGAATTCATCAAGGAAATAGAAGAAATTTGTTCAGCTGTCTTTCTAGTTCTTAGCGGACGCATATAAGAAATAGAACCCCAAAATTTTCACGGAATGCAGCAGCTTGAAAATCGTTGTTGAAGTAGAATCCTAGTGAATTACTCAAACCCTCTTTTTTGGTAAACAAAGCAACCTAAATTAAAAAAGGAAAAAGCCTTCTTTAACCTTTTTCTGATCTATCGTTGTCTTGAGAAATTCCAAAGATTCAACTGAGGAAACAGGAAGTCTTCTCCACTTCTTATCTTTGGAAAAAATTAAAGTAAAGCTAACTATAATTGAGAGGAAATTATAGAGTGATAAATTTAAAGCAACTTTTCTCTTGCAGCGGATGACAACAAGCAAACACGACAATATATGGTGAGCCTTCGGTCCATGGACAGTAACACATGCTAGTCTTTCCTTTAATCGAAAATCAGAGGAGGATACCATGTTTGAGGCAAAATTGTTCATAGACATTCCAAAAATTAGAAAATAAAAAAAAAATTAAAAGAAAAAATTTCCTAAATACTCTAAAATTTTTTCTTTGAACATTTTTTTATCAATATAATTAGTAAATTCATTGACAGTTATGTCTTTAACAAAGAGTGATTTATGGAATAAAATTTTGAATCTTGGTTGAGTACTGTTTATTTTACATATTCTATTAAAAAAAAGATGCATTTGATAGTATTAATAATTATATAATTATATTTTTTTTTTCATATATATATATTATGAGAATTGAGGATAATTGTAATAATATAGTAATATATTATTGTTAATATTCAATTCACTTATACTTGAAAATATGAAAAAAAGCATTCAACAAATATTTCGTAAACAAATTCAATTTTTTATTTATATTTATTTATTAAATTTAAAAAATAATTATAAACAATATTTCAAAATTTATTAATTAAAAATAGATCACAAATATAACAAAATTTATTTATTTACAATTCTTTTATCCTGCTTGCCGAGTTACTCTTTTAATGAGATTATCAATAAAAATTGTGTGTAATTTTGACGCCCAAACCTAACGACTGGCAACCTTGTATTGATTATTCCCTGAAGTGATACTTGCACCCACCTTAGATGATCCAAGTTACTTGACTGTACGTCTGCTGTAGCTTATGTTCCTAACTGTAAGTTATAAACACCAATTTTTGTTTGGATAAATCTCATTTTTATTCAGAATTTCGACTTGCACAATTGAGACCTGTTTAAACATTTTAATTAGGTTCATTAGACTTAGTTCTATTGTGATCATATTTTCAAGTCCAATATCAAAGTCTAAACCCCATTTATGAAGCCCAAATTTGTAAATTATCTTTAAAAAAAAAAGAAGAAAAACATCTAAAAATGAAATTAAAGTATTAAAAAAAAAGAAAAAAAAATAAACAAAGGTAGGTGCCATGCATGGCACTGCCTAGCCCTCTCTACTCTACTCAACCACCCACATAACCACTTCTATAGCTAAATTTCAGTTGTCAGCAACCTTGCCTCTCCCATTTTCCCCAGTCCTCTTGTCTTTTGGGTCTTTCTATGAATCTCAAATCCTTTGCAAGATAACAAATAGATAAACAAAAAGAAAGAGGCTAATTTGAACACGGGAAAACTCTAAAAAAAATTTCTCCACCCACACCAACTAAAGCAAAAAAAAAAAAATGCACACGCCTATTGCAACCACCACCACACCTTGTGCCACCGTGACTATCCATTGTGGAAAAAGAGAAAACACGAAAAAAACCAACAAAAAACCATTCGAGAAAAAAAAAAAAACAAAGACTTAACCACTAAAAAATCCACAACTCTCCAAAAAAAAAAAAGAAAAAGACAATCACATCCTCTGAGGAGAAGAACAACAATGCCAAAGCCAAAGCAAAAAAAAAAAAAAAAATCAAAATAGAAAAAAAAAAGAGGTATTTTCGACCTAAGGAGTTTCAGGTGGATTGCCATTTTTGGAGGGCAGGTAGATTTTGGCTTAAGGAATAACATAGTTAAAACTCAAGGTGTCTAGTGTGGCAGATTGAGATGTCCAATCTGACAAAGATCAATAGCTTTTGGCCTAGATCTAGTGCTTTTGTGGCTGTTTTAGGCTCAATTAAGGTCAAAAATAGGTAAAGGACATCAAGGGAAAATTTTTGGGTGTTTTTGGGAGCTAACTATTGTCGGTGATCAGAGGCAGACGATGCAGCAGACTGGCATTGAAATCTGAAAAGTGAAGTTATTAGCCATTTGATTCTTTTTTTGAAAGATTTGAAGGTTTTTTTTTTTTTTTTTTTTGCTAGAAAGCTTTAAAATGAAGTAAAAAGACTTAGTTTTTATTAAAAAAATAGTGTGTAGACCCAACACGTGCATGCTTGATTGACCTGGTGCCACCCTCTTCAACAACCTTCAACCGATCTAATTGAATCGGTTTGAACTATTACTGAACCAATTGTTGAATCGTAGAAGAAACAAAAGGAAAAGCTCCCCAACCACTAGCCGAACTAGGAAAAATCGATCTAGCAACAAACTGGCCAACGAAACACTGAAACCAGCATATTGACAAACTTTGATTGGTTTTTTAGGGTTTTTTTAATTAATTAATTAATTTTATTTTTTAATATATCTTTTGTTAAGTTATCTATTTGCTTATATATGTATATTTAATTTTTAAAAATAAAAAATGAATATATGTTAAAAAGTGCTAAAAAATGCATTAAAAAGAAAAAATTAAAATTAAAAATTTTCAATGATGAGACATTAAAGAATTTTGAGTAGTGATTTTTTAAAAATCTCTAGGTGATAATATTTTTCTAAAATGCTACCAAAGTACTAGAATATTTAGAAATATATTCAATATAAAAAAGTTTTCATTAATTGTTTTTCTTAAATAAAAAATAGAAACATAATAAGAAATAAAAAATGAGTTTTTTTTTAATAGTGTATGATTATTATTTGCATAAATTTACTTTTGAAAAATAAACACGAGTCTCCGAGTATAGGATTCTTAAAATGTCCGAGTAATAAGTTTTAAAAAATCTTGATGTGAGAAATTTTCTTAAAATATTACCAACGTATTGAAATATTTTTTGGAACTTTCTAATAATAAGGTTCTAGTTTATTTTTCTCAAAGAAAATAATAAAAAATGAGCTAAATTTGTGATGAATAAAATAAATCAAGGAAATTATTGATAAATACCAAACTTAAGACCATTTTTGTTAAAATTTAAAAGATAATATATAATTAATTGTTGCTATTTTAAACGGGTGTCATGGGAGTGCTAATATTTTCCTACACATAATCGACTCTTGAATCCAAACTATTTCATAAACCAAAAACTTATCTTTTGAATAAAGTTTTAATTAATTTAAAAATTTTATTAAGAATGTAACTTTTAATAGGTGGCCAATCACACCTAGTCAAAAAAGATTGATAATAATTCCTTTCGTTTTTAAATTTGTCTAGTGACCTAAAATCGTTACAACAACTTGGCAATTCCATTGGGGAATAAATATTTTTTTAGAGTTAGGCCAAAAAATGAATTATGTGTTATTCTTAATTTTGATTTAATGGTCTTTATTGGTATTTAATTTTAATTTTCTTGATTTGGTTTTTGTTTCCTTAAAATAATAATAATAATAATGAAAAGAAAAAATCACTTGCATTTTATTTGTTCATTATTTATTTTACTTTTCTATATATATTATTTTAATAAATTGTGGGGTATTTAGGATAAAGATTGTAATGTTATTTTCTTTCACACACGCGATGACACATTACATTTCATATATAAGCTCTATATTCGGGCTCTGTCCATTGTAAGTGGAAGGAAAATATTTATACTCTCTTAAAGTGTTAACTTTTGCAATGACAAGTGAAATATTTTCACTCAAATTGAACCTTTTCCATTCATAGCTTGTGATGGGTGAGGATTAAGGTGTCTTACTAATCTGACAAGAAGAAAAATAAGGAACAATTTGGGAACTTCTTGATATATGTCAATTCAAACCAAGTATATAATAAACCCTAAGAGTTCAACCTTAGATAGAGTTGTGTCAATCTTTGTATATGAAATCATCCAAATTATAATGTTTGAAGAAACATATTTCTTTTTGACAAATAATAAAATGACTATATATTACTGCCAAAATTTAAACAAAAATTTCACCAAAAAAAGCCTTTTATTTATTTATTTTTATTTATTTTAAATTATTGTATATTTTTCTAAATTTTTGTTCTTCAATGGTTTTTTTTTTTTAATTTTGCATTAAAAAATTGTAAAAAAATGGTTTTTTTCTTTTATTTCCTAAAAAAAACAAAAGGATAAACTTTTCTTTTTCTAAAAAAGAATTTTTTTTTTATATTTCCTTTAAATTAAGAGAAAAAGTGTTACTGTCCAAAAAAATGGGTAGAATTATTTTTGTCATTTGTTTGTCCAAAATAGAAAATAAAAAAAGAGATTTTTTTAAAAAAATTCTTGAAAATGAAGGGTGGTTCATTGAAAAAGGAAATATGAGGATTTTAAATTATGAAGATTTTTTATTATTTTTTATCATGTATATATGAAAATTCATTGTTTCTAGATTTTAGTTTTAGGATCATGCATTTATGAAAAATTATCTTGCTTCACCTTACACTTTCATGCATCAATTGTAAATTTGTAAATATAATTTTTCTTTAAAGTTTACACATTAAAAGTATTTTATAAAAAAGAAAAAGGTTTTAAGTTCTCCCTTTTTTTCTTTTGGGTCATGAAAAATAAAAAACTTTTTTTTATCATGGCACAAGTAAATAAAAGGAACAAGGGCCTAATTTTGAAATTGTGAGAATAAAAGGTTCAGGGATAGCTTAATCGTCCAAGGTTTCAAATCAACTTGTTTACCATTTGTGCAATACTCAAGCTAGGATTATAAATGAAGAGTGAGCCAATAAGATAGATGAGATTGAGAAAGTACAAGAGGAAATGAAGGAATAGTTCAATATGATGATGAAAATGGTGAGAAAAATGAGTAAAGGGAAAAAAATAGTGAGGGAAGAAGCCACCTAAAATGGAAACTGACGACTAAATGATGATGACCCCCTATGTTTACCAGGTTTCACCTCACATCAAACCTAAACTTCTCAAATGTTACAGCTGCGATCTATGCCCTTCATTAGAGAATGCCCATCCATTTATATTGCCATGTTAATAACACAAGGACTTACTCAATTTTCAAGGCATGCTGCAATACCCACAAGGATGAGTCATCAGCTTTGATTAATATCTTTGGTTTAGGTTATCCAAGGGAACAAGAAAAGCTCAAAACAAGTGTGACAAAAGCAAAAAAGGACTTGGAGTCTCAACACAAGAGAAAATTTATAAAAGAAAGGGTAAGGGCCATTAAGAGGATGGATATTTATGGTTCGATGGATGCAATTGAATTATTCTTGGTGCTAGATGTGATAATTCCACTAAAGTTCAAAGTTCCTGAATTCAAAAAGTATGATGGGACTAAATGCGTGATGAGTTATGTCATCATATATTACTGAAAGATGGTTGTTCATGCCAACAATGATAAACTGTTGGTCCATGTATTCCAAGAAAATGTCACAAAATCTACCACAATATGGTATGTTTAATTGGATAAAAGTCGCATCTGCTTATGGAAGAGTTAGTTACGGCATTTATCACACAATACAAACATATCATAGATTTGACCCCAAATCATCTGTCATTGCAAAATATGAAGAAAAAAGTTACTAAAAGCTTTAAAGAATATGCTCAAAGGTAGAGAGATGTAGCCATCCAAGTTTCACCATTGCTCATAGAGAAAGAGAGCATCATCTTGCTCATTAACACTCTTTGAGCACCTTATTATGACAAGATGATTGTGAATACCATAAAGAATTTTGTGCATATGGTGATTTTAGGAGAGATAATAGATAATGTAATCAAAAGTGAAAGGCATGAGGAAAAGGCTATAAAAAAAAAGCCATTCGAGAAGAATGGAAAAGATGTGCAAGCCATGACTTATGAGGGGCAACAAGATAGAAGCTTTGCTTTATATTATACTCACTCAGTTTACCACACTTATTACCTCGCCATAAACAATGTCTCGTCAAATTCCTATGCATGCCAATAAGAGTTTTAAGCAAACCTCCAACTTTAAATAATTGCTTATGATCTAACCCCTATATTTGGATCTATTACCCAACCAAGAAAAAGCCAAGGAAGACCAAAAAATACTCAAGAGAAACTCTTTATCCCCATTTATGATGTTTTACCTTTGTTAGTAGAAAATTGATACCTCACTTCTATGCCTTTGAAAATAAACTTAAATTCATTGGTAAAGAGATATGATCCAAATAGCAAATATAATTTTCACATGCGAGTGATTGGTCATTCAACTGAAAAATATAGGCAATTGAAAGAAAAGATTAAAGATCTTATTAATGGCGGCATTTTAACTTTAGATCTTATAGAGCAATGGAAATTTACTTTATCTTGAGTCAAATTACAAATTTTGATTAGTTAAGATATGAAAAGGAATTTCAGTTCTTAGATGATTAAGAATGAGTAGTTTTTAAGCTTTTGAAATTTTATTTGGTATATATATGCATAGCATGCACATAATGTTGCTAGGTTGTATCTGTTGCATGGAATCAATATTGTTGGATTTTTGAATTAGTATTTTATAGTTTATATTTTTGTTTTAATTAATTAATTAATTTTTTTTCAAGCAATTGTTCTAAAATAAAACCCACATAGCATACTTACCAAATCAAGGAAAAATGAGAAGTGAAGAATACAAAAAATGGTTTTCAAATTTATCATGATGGGTTTTGAAGAATTGCTGATACTATTTGGAGTAAACCTACCCTAAAAATTATCTGTAGACACCCAATTTGGTCCAGGCCCAGATCAATTGGGCTTGGTCCAAATAGGTAGGTTCAATTTTATCTTTGTCATTTTTATTTTTATTTTATTTTATTTTATATTTTATGTATATCCTATGTATTTTATTATTTATGTATTATTAGTAATATATATATATTTTTATTATTTTTTATCTTTTATTTTATTTATTTTTGTATTTTTATTTATCTAATTATATATCTGATATTTTTTTTTTATTATTTATCCTATAATAATTTTTGATTTATCTTTTCTAATTATCTAGTTTCTTTATTTTGATTTTTAGAGGGCTGAGATTGAAGTTGAAGAATCCCACTGGGAATGGGAATTCAATCAGAAGAGTCCAGTTGGATTCAAAGATTGAATTCCCGTCCAAGGAGGAATTGGGATTGATCAGGAACTCCTAATCAATCCCTATAAAAGGGACCCTTTGGAACAGATGAAGAACACAGAAAATAGTAAGCAAAGCTACTGATTTGAGAGAAAATGAGGCATATAGAAAGCTAAGAAAAGTTTAGGAGTGTTCTGGGAGTGAGAAAAATTTTTTAGAAATTTTTGGCGAAAAATTTTTCTGGAAATTTCTGGAAAATTTTCAGATTCCGGCGAAAATTCCGACGAGCGTTGAATTTTCTGGCCAAATTTCTGGCAAATTTGAAGTTTCCGGTGAGCTGCCCAGTTTCCGGCAAGGAATCCAGAAACCGACCAACTTTTCGGCCAACTTCCGACGAACATCCGACGAAATTTTTAGATTCCGGTGACATTTTCCAGAATCCGGCACCGGTGTTCTTCAGCTTTTAGAGAGAAGGCAGAGAAAAAGGAAAGAAGAAAGAGAGAGGGGAGGAGCATTCTACCGAAAAACGAAGGGGATTACCTTTTATACCCTCCCAAAACGACGTCGTTTTGGCCTTAAGTAACCAGAGGATCCGTGCGTTTTACCGAACCCGACCCGACCCGAGCGTCGACCCGCTTTCCTGACCAGCGCGCTGCCCCTCCTCCAAGCCGAGCCGAGCCGAGCTTCCAAGCCGCTCCCCCGAGCCGATTCCCTGCCTTGAGCCGAGCCGAGCCGAGCTGCGATCCGAGCCGCTTCAGGTTTTTTTTTTTTTTCTTTGAATTTTTTTATTTGTTTTTTTATTTTATTTATTTATTATATTAGGTTTATTTAATATTCTTTTTATTTTAGTTTTATTTTTATTTTTGTTTTACTTTTCTTTATTTTTTATTATTCTATTTTCTTCAAATAAAAATCAAATTTTCCAAAAAAAAATATTTTTAGGGAAAAGTTGAAAGTATCAATTTTCCTTAAGAATAAAGTTTCGAAAAAAAAATATTTTTGAGGAAAAGTTGAAAGTATCAATTTTCCTTGAAAACCAAAATTTTTGAAAAAATATTGTTAGGGAAAAGTTGAAAGTATCAATTTTCCTTAAAAATAAATTTTCAAAAAAAAAGATTTTTGAGGAAAAGTTGAAAGTATCAATTTTCCTTAATAAATTTTCAAAAAAAATAAATTTTTGAGGAAAAGTTGAAATTATCAATTTTCTTCGAAATTAGAGTTTCAAAAAAAAATTTTTCAGGGAAAAGTTAAAAGTATCAATTTTCCCTACACAAGAACAATCATTCTTTCCTTTCTTTCTATTTTCATTTTGATTTTGATTCTTCTTTAAATAATCCGACGACGGAGCCTCTGCAAGTGAAACAGTAGTTTTTCTTGCATACTCTTGAGGTGAGGGAATTTTCTCAATTTTCTGCTAAAAGTATTAGAGTCAATTGAGAAAATTTTCCAATAATTAATTACTTGGTAAAATTTTAAGGCTTTTGGATAACACGAATTTCAGCGGGTACCATCTTTTGATGGGCGTTGTGAGGGTGCTATAACCTTCCTCACACGTAACCGAACTCTCGAACTCTGTTCTGGTTAGTAGACCTGAACCTATTCTTTTAGGGACCCTTAAACTTAGGTGTTCCCTGAAAGGACAGATTTCTTAGGTGGTCAATCGCACCTAGATAAAAAAGATTGGTGGCGACTCCCAAACGTCAATGTCTAGCGATAGATCCCTGGATCTAGACGTTATGACAATATCTTTTGCCAATGTTTTCATGAAAACCACTCAAGAACTTGATGTTTCAAAAGGGCACAAGTTTCAATCTCATCTTCACTTAATCATACCATGACATATAAAAGGGGATAATTTTCTTAGGCAATGATCAATGAAACAGTTACTTTGAAAAAAAAATTTTGGATTTTTTTAAAATTTGGCGAACATGATGCTTTTTTTTTTTAGATTTGATGTTGGTAATTTGATATGTGCCAAGATTATGCTTGCTTTTCAACAATAAAGCCACTTGCCCAAATCTTATCAATTAGCCATAAACACATAATGTTTCAATTTCTTTTCTAAAGTGATCAGTGTTTAATGTCTTAGGGAACATTGATCGAAAGACCAAGACCACCCATTGCCTTGAAGATAACCTAGCTTATACCATAACTATATTTTCTAGTGGGATGATATGAACAATTTGAAAACCTTTTCAACATGATTCCTATCATATAGACCTTTTTCAAATGGCATATCAGACTAGAGCACCTTTTGATGAATTTTATGGGCATGAAGAATATGATAAAAAGAATAAAAAAAAAAGGAAGAACAAATATGATTGTAATATCATGCACTCAAGAAGTTTGAATAAATCCAAACAAAAACTTCAAAAGTCCAAAAAAAAAAGCTCAAATTTTTAAAAAAACTAAGAAAAAAACCAGAGAACTCAAAGTTAAGGAAACCAAAAATAATTCCAAAAAATTTTTTTGAAGAAAAAGGAACCTTTCTTTAAACTTTTTCTTAAAAAGAATTGCTTTGCAATTTAAGTGGTTGTGCTTGAGGTGACAAATGACCATTTTTCATTATCATTTCACAAATAAGAAAATATTCGCTTATTACCCCTTTGAGCCTAATGAATTCATTCTAAATGAACCTTGACCAAGGACAGTCATTTATATTGAGAAGTAAAAGTGGGGTACGTTCAAGGGTTAAGTATGATGAAGTTCGTAAAAAAATTCTCCATGTTGAGGGCAAATGTTTGATAAGAAATTCTCTAAAAGTTTGAAATCCATTCAAAGAAAAAAGAAAAAAAATGAAAGTGAAATTAGAAAAGAAAAATAAAGAGGAAGAATAGAAAAAAATAAGGAAAAGAAAAGGAAGAAGAAAAAAAATGATGAAGTGGCAAAATTGAAAAAATAAAAAGACAAGTGTCTTGAAATGATCCTTGGTTTGATGACCTTTAAAAACTTATTTTAGGTCTATCTATCCTTTTCTTTAAAAACCTTGAACCTTGGCCTACATTATGTGCTTTAAAAAGTTTATTTTGATCAAGTATGAATGCTTAAATTGAAAAGTTTTTCATTGTGGGATCATTATACAACTTGTAAGTCCTTTGTTTTCTTTCACAATCAACCACTTGAACTATTAACCTATCTTGGATAAAATTTAAAATATTAAGTGCATGATGAAACAATTGAAAAAAAAGAGAAAATGATGTGGCTCTAGGGTGAAAATCTTAAAAAAAGATAATCTAGAGCAAATTTGAAGATTTTGAAGCCAATCTTGGTGTTTAGCGAAATACAAGAAGCTAGTATAAAGTAACCTATTATCATAACATATAGACCGAAAATTTATAGTTAGACTTAATAAGAGGAGTTGCCACCAATCTTTTTTTTAACTAGGTGTGATTGACTATCTAATGAATCTATCCTTTTAAGGAGCTCTTAATATGTTCCAACCTTCTAAACAAAACCAGGTTCAGGGGTTCAATAATGTGTAAGGAAGGTTATAGCACCCCCACAACGTCCATCCTATGATAGTACCATTTAATTTTAAACTATCCTAAGGTAATATTGAATATAATTCTTAAGATTTCTCTATCATTCTGATAGAATTCTTAAAAATACTTACTCACCTCAAGAGTATTTAAGAATCGCATTTGTTTTCTTGAATAGGATCCATTATTGGAAAAAGATTAATCACTTTTTTATTAAAAGTATATCTAATTCATTCACCATTTGAGTCAAAATTAGAAATATCTTTTCACCTAGAATTTTCTTAGATAATAAACCATTTGCGATTACTAAGAATTTCATCATTGGGATTTATTTTTATGTTTTTCATTTCTAAATTTTTCACCATTTGGGCCAATTGAAATTTTTTTTATTTCTAAATTTTCAGCCATTTGGGTCTATTTAGAATTTTTTTTTATTTTTGAAAAGAAAATAACATGACAATTATTTCTTGAAGTTTCATTTAAATTCTTCCACCATTTGGGATAAATTTAAAAAAATTTTTTACCTAAAGACTTCTTAGAGAATTTGCCATTTGAAATTTCTAAGATTCTCTTCATTGGATAATTGTCAATTATTTTTCAACCAAAAAAATTTTTTATTTAGAAAAAATATAATTACTTTTATTGAAATTTCATCTAAATCATTCCACATTTTGGGACAAATTCAGAGAAAATTTTCACCCAGAGATTTCTTAAAAAATTTACCATTTGAAAATTTTAAGATCTCATCATTGGATAATTAGTATTTAATTCTAAAATTTTTCTTAAATTTTTTAATTTGTTTTTAAATTGAAAATAATATTAATTATTATTATTAAAATTTTATCTAAATTATTTCACCATTTGGGATAAATTTTAAAAAAATTTCTCATCTAGAAATTTTATAAAAATTATTAAAATTTCATCGTTAGATAATTATTATTTATTTTTAAAATTCTGTTAAAGCTTTATTTTAATAATTTTTTTTAGTTTTCTTAAAGTTTAATCATGCATAATATAAAGAAATAAAATAATAATATGAAACCAAAATAAATAAGCAAAACCAAAATAAATTTAAAAAAAAAAAACCAAAATAAAGAAACAACTTTGTTGGAGGTACTGTGTGCGACTTAACTCGGTTGCAAGAAAGAAACCCAGTTGGGATAACTTGGCTACTGGCTTAGCTCAGCTAGAACCAAGGTATTAGGAGCGAGTCACTTGCTGGGTTCATGGGTTGTAGTGCTCGAATCTGCTCAATCCGAATGAAAACATGCAGATCTTTGAACCTTTTTAATCTTTAAAACGACTCTATTTTAATTGGCTATAAAAGCCAAAATTTAGCCTTTTTTGGTTTAGATTTCGCCTCTGCTCTCTCTTTTCTTTCCTTTTCTTCTATTTCTTTCACTAGAAATAGATGAACTTTAATCGAATATGCATCAGATTCTGGAAAATGCCATTGAAAATTAGGAAATCTTGCTAAAAAGTCATCAAAATTTGGGTATTGTCGTCAAAAAATTTAACAAATTGTGAACATTTCTAAAATTTTCTAGAGACTAAAAAAAACTCCTCAAAAATCACCACTTAGACCAGATTCTTCTAAGCAAACAAATCAAACTCCTTTAAAACTAAAACAAAATTTTTACTAGAAATTTTCTTAAAAAATTTAGACTTGATTGCTTTCTTTTTTTGTCGCTGATTTTTCATGTGTTTTCCTCATTGTATATGTGTATTTATAGGAAATAATTAGAAAAGTTTCTGTTTGATGGTGATTCACTCTTTTGACAAGATTGTGTATTATCACTAAACTAGAATTTATCTTTTACAAATTAAATCCAATTATAACTTTAGTAACACCCATCTTTCTCTGTTAATTCACGGTAAAACTGCCTTTCTTCTATTATTATTTTCAATGCTTAATCTAATAATGTATAAAGACTAAGATTAAAAATAATAATAAACGAACAATGCACAAAAAGGTAAAACCAAAAAATAAATATAAAATAAAAATAAAAATAAAAATTGATAATTGGGCTTGGTAATATAGACCCTATTAAACAAGACCCAATTGGTTCGGACTCGAACCAAATAGGATATCTACAATTATCTCTCTTTACGCATTTTTTGTGCAACAAGAATTGCGCAAAAACATAAACAACCTATCATGTCTAGGTCCAAATTATTCACCATTCTCACCTTTTTTTTTTAGCATACTCAGATTTATTGAATACCATAAAAACTCCTTTAAATAAAGGCTCACAACTTTTGAAAAATATATAGGGCTCCTCTAAACAGAAGCTCAAAGACTTTTGATAAATAAATAAAGTTTCTCTAAATAGAGGTTTAACGACTTCTAAAAATTAAATAAAGCTCCTCTAAATAAAGGCTCAATGACTTTTGAAAAATAAATAAGGTTTTTTTAAACAGAGGCTCAACAACTTTTGCTAAATAAATAAAGCTCCTTTAAATAGAGGCTCAATGACTTTTGAAAAATAAATAAGGTTTCTTTAAACAGAGGCTCAACAACTTCTATAAAATAAATAAAACTCTTTTAAATAGATGTTCAATGACTTCTGGAAAATAAATAAAGCTCTTCTAAACAGAGGCCTTATGGATTTTCAGAAGAAATCATAGGAGATTATGCTCAAAGATCTTACAAATCATTCCTAAAACTGAAGAATGCTCTTTTGAGCAAAGGTTTCACAACTTTTATAACTATTTTTCTTGAAACATTCTTTTTCAATGATCAGAATCTTGCCTTAGAGGTTTTCTTTTTTTAAATAAGAATTTGAAAATCTTTCATTAGAAAGTTTTAACATCTATCTTCTCTATGTGGAATCTTGAAATATCCTTACTTTCTAAATTCATACACTAGACATTCTTAAATGCAATGCATACTATGCACTAAACATTCAGAAATGCAATGCATGTTAGGCAAATGTTAAGCTTTTCTCTAAAAGTTCAAAATCTCTTGTCATGAAAATTCTCAATCTTTCATCAAAATCAAAACTTTGTAAAGAATATCATGATAATGATGCAGATGCTTTCTTACAAAATGTCATATTCTAAATCATGATTCAAAATAGTCAAACCAAATTACATACATGTATTGTTCAAACTACAATGCAAACCTAATACATGTAATGTGGATGTCAATATCATGAAAAGATGAATTGTCATACAGATGCATATGTTGACGTTGAAACATATCAATGCTTAGTGGGTTTCTAGGAAAATGTAGTTGATGTTTGACGTAATGAAATTTAAGGATTGAGTGCATATATGTGATGGTTTACGTTTAATGAAATTTGGACTGTCAAAGATGAAACAAAGAAAAAAATTACAAACAAATAAAATAGAAAAATATAAATTTATAATTAATTATTACAAATTTTCGTTTCAAATTATTATTAGATTTTTTTACTTTAACCAAGCTTTAAAAAAATTAACTTTGACATATTTAATATTTAATTTTTATTTTTTAAAATTTTATATTTTATGGTTTTTAATATCAAAAAATTAAAATGTCATGAAAAATAATTTTAAAATACATAAAAAAAAGTTTTAAGATTTTTTTTAAAGATAACATAATTTTGAAACATTAAAAAAAAAAATTAGATTAAGGGAGTAAAAATACATAAAAGATTAAAATGGATTTTGTTCCTCAATTACGTTTTTCTTTAATTAGAAAAAGTTTACTAATTAATGTTTATTAAATAAAACCGTTGGTTTTGCCCGTGGTCCTCATAAAGCCAATAGCCAAACGATGGGTATACATATATAATAATGGAGGTTGCCGCTTGAATCTCTCTTACTTCACTCAAATGGCAGAATGAAAATGAAAATTAGACCTTCGCTCGCATACCATTATTTTGTTTCTGGCTTTGATATTATGTGGTTGCTCTTAGATCCTCTGTTTTTTTTGTATGTGAAAGCCCATTGAACTTTTTTATTTTTGAAGAAGAAAGTCCATTGAACTTAATCTTTACTTGAAAAAAATTAACCCCCTCCCAAGATTTTTAAATGAAATTCCAAAATCTAAGTTTCAGATATCTTTTGAGAACTATTTATACAGCTGTTTTATCTCTTAATGAATTATATACACTTCAGTCCTAATCTTAGTTTTCATAAAAAATACAGCAAACAATTCCTTAATTAGAACAAATGACTATTGATATACTATTATGCATCCAACTAATCTGAAACATGGTTTTTGTAAAGAAAAAAAAAAAGAAATTTAAGGATAATTACTTTGCATTTGATTAAAAATAAAGTTGCCCTTCGTCAATCTATAGTGTACATCTAAAATGACTAAATTATTTACTTACCCTCCTAATTAATATTTTAATGAACCACTTTATATACCTTTCGACCTACGTGCTTTGATCCAATTCTATTTGCTTTTTGTTTTTTCTAACTAAATTATATAATTCTTCAATTTATGATAATCTTAAACATGCAAAAAAAAAAATTTATTATTTGGGTAAAAAATTTTTGGCCAAAACAATTCAACGACTAAAATGAATGTCATCGAACAAAAAATTCAAGGATTAAATTTAATATTTAACTTTGGAGCCCGGACAACATTTTGATCTCCAAGATTCATCCCTCGAAACAAGAATTTATGCCCTAGGTACCAGCCCTTTTGGCCTTTAGGTATCTTTTTTTTTTTTTTTTCTTTTGCTTTTCCTATTACATTTTACAATGATTTGGGAGAAAAGGAAAGATAAAGTTAGAATGGAATCTCCTTTTTCGATGAAAAATATGACAATCAATCGATAGTAATGTCTCGATTATTTCTTTTGTGATACTTTGAGAAACGGAAATGTTGAACTTGGAATCTCCTTTTTTTTTTTTTTTTATTAAAAATATAACAACCAATTAAGTATCGTCTTGATCATATTTGGAAGTTAGCTTTTAGAAATTGCATTCCTACTAGTATCATTTATGCACATTATTACTAAGTCAATGATACAATTAAAGCGATTGAATGAGTTTTAAGAGTTTTGGTGAAGAATTGAGTCAACTTTAAACAAACTTTTAAAGGTATCAATCAGATTTGGTATTATCCGATTTATGGATAAATTTAGTTACATTTTATTGTGTTTTGACAATTTAATTATTCTTTCTAATTCAGTTGGATTGATATATGATTTATTTCTTGTCTATATTTCGTAAATCTCAAGATCAAAAGATTGGTAGCTAGAATCTTAATAATCAAAATCCTCTAATTCTTTAGGGCAGATAAAAGCAAAACTAGAAAAGCTTTTCAACCCACACCTAGCCATATTGAGGCAACAGCCACGCACAAAAGTTGCCCTAGTTTTTGGGCAGGACGAGCCGGAACAATTTGAAACCAAAAAGAAACAAAGAAAAGAATGCTAGACATATCTACAAACGGAAAGTCATAGAAACAAAACCAAAAGGATAGTACACCCACCACCAGCACAAGCACCAAGTGCCAAGATTGTCCTTCAATCATTTTCTTTTTCAAAGCTAAAATGATTGAGAAATAATTCCCCAATCGCCCACCTTCTTAAAAAAAATACATATCATCCTAAATCAGAGAGGGGACTTCATACAAATCTTGAACCAAAACCACTCCCCAACGGCCACAGCCATTTGCGAGGTTTCTAGTAGAAAATAATTTCTCTTGATCGCCTCTGAGGACGCTATGGGAGAGACTCAAGTCTATTACTGATAAAGACTTTTTCGTTCCTTAGCTCGTTTTGCTTTTTGTTGTGTTTTGCTAATGATGTAACTCCAATTCATATTTTTCACAGTAACAACTAATTAAGTAATAACTTAAAGCTAATGGAGAAAAAGTGAGAAGATTAAAGATGTATGACATACTTGGACTATGATTATTCAAAAACTCAATTAAAGCAAATCTAATAGGCTATAGATATTTTCTTTCACTAATTTCATCAATAATTGAATCTGTAATGGATAAACAGTGCAAGCCTCAATCTCCCGGATTCGCCTCTTCTCCGTTACTTTCAATATATCCATCACCATCATTTACGTGTGTAGAATCCAATCGTGAATTTCGAAACCTATACATTCATGTAACTAGTATGAAGAAGTAATTGACAGAAGCCAAACGCCACATATTCTAGCATTTATTGTTTTTTCAATTTCTTTTCTAGTTGTAAGGAACATTAATTTGTTACCCATTTTTACCACCCTTGCAAGCAATGTAGTCCTTACAAATGGAGTGTAGCAGAATTTGAAAGAAGAATTGTAAACAATTATTAGATTATAGCAAGCTCTTTAAAAAAGATGACAATTTCGTAAACACAGTTGTTAAAGTTCAGTGGGAGTTCCTTTAGGGAAAGCAGAAATTGTTGTCCAACTTTCAGAGGCGTAAAAAAAATTGCAGCAGGGGATTTGAAGATCAGTCCACAAAAGCAACAAAACTTTGATATAATGCAGACAGTCAAAAAAGAAGTCACCGTGTAAAGACAAATGATTTTTGTCAGTGCTGCTTGAAATAAATCAATTGCTAACCTCAGCAACTGTACTGTGAAAAAAAAAAAAAAACAAAACAAAACTGATTTATCTACAACCTTGCATTGTCTTTGAATATGTTGTCATAATGTAAACCAATTGGGATTATTTTGCTCAAAATCTTCAATGTTTTGGGTAAAAGTTTGCTTGATTTCAATGCTTAATTGAGTCCGTCCAGGAGAGCAAATAGTGCGATCTAAATATATGGGTCTAATGTCGTTTAGAGGACAATGTGCTCTTAGAGCACTGCTTGCCTCTCTTCCCGCTGTTAAGTAATCTACAAAGTAGGGAAAATTAATTAAATATTTTTTGGATGAGAAAGCAAATAAGATAGGGAAATTTAATGCTTTCCATTTTAAACAAGAATGCGTGTTGGGTGGAAACTTGACTAATTGAAATAAATCGATCAACTGGACAGTGTATAAACCAATTTTAGTGGCTGTTACTGAAAAATGAATATAATATAAATATATGGTTTTACAAACTGATAAGCAGAAGAAATGATTAGTGTCCATCTTCGTGTCAGGATGATTTCATTTTCATTTTCAAAATCTTGGGTGGATCAGAATTTTTCTATAAAAAAAAATCATAACATGTGAACAAAAAATAATATATGCTAAGAAAAAATTTCATATTAATTGGATATTACTTTTTAACTGTGATTCAATAAATTATTTAAATTAAATTATGATTTAAATGAATCAAATTTTAAAAATGAATAAACAGGCAAAAAAACTTTTCGCCAAGACGATCGAATCCTATGCCTTGTTAGGTGCAGGTAATCTGGACTAGCTACAAATCGATTTCTTTAACTAGATTGTTCCATTCCTTGATTACTTGTTTCACAAAGAGAAGGATTATCAACCTAAAAGTTGATTTACCATGCGCATTTAGTGGGTGGGAGGGGGAAAAGGTTGCTAATTACATTATAATAATAAATAAATAAATAATATTAAAGCTTTGGAATCCGTTTGGGTTGGAAAAAATGTGAAACACCAATAAAATAACAAATATTAAGAGTATAGGAGAGAACAATTTAATTTCTGATGAATAAGATGGAAATCTCCAATGAATTTTGCCCACTCCTAGTTAATTGTTATTAAAGTAATGTTAGAGAAGATTCACCGCAGAAAAGGAAATAAAAAATTTCTTCTTCTCCTGTCGGATAAGAAGCTTGTAAAGTAAATCTGACATCGTGATTTTCCCGAGAATTTGGAAATGGAGTTTTAAAAAAAAAAATTCCATTTGGTCTGGCTTGGCATGTTATTAACCACTAATTTTGTTTAATCATAAATGTCAAAGTCTAAAAATATTGGAAATAAGCTAATTAATCAACTTTACCTAGATTTCAGTGACTTTAACGGCTCTAATCAAGTTAAACAGTACTAGCTCAGATGTAGCTCTTTGTTTTTTTTGAAAATGTTCACGGGCTGAGTAATTCGTCTGGTCCAATTGAATTTCAAATTAAATTTTGGATAAAATTGTAAGTTTGAATACAGATCAAAATATTTAAATGAATAAAAGTATTTTAATTCTAAAATTATTTAAAAGCATTAAAATATTAAAATGGTATTTTTTATATATTTTTAAAATAAGTTTCAAGCTTATTAGGCTGGAGGGGCTAGGTTGGGCTTAGCAAAGGATTTTCAAATGAGCTTAATCTGATTCGACCTGCAAACATCATTAATTTTTTTTATCTGTTTTTAATACATATTGAACATTTGAAAATTAACATTGTTACAAACTTACAGTGATGGCCTTGTAATTATAAAGCAAAACTCATGAAAAATTAAATTTCTTTCCGAGTCTTCGACTCTCTAATAAACTTCAAAATACAGAATCAATTCCATAAGATTAAACCTTCAGGTACTCTTCTTTCTGTCAATTACGTTTGAGAGCTAAACGAAAGAAAAAGCTAGTGATTTTTGAATTGCAGTCCTAATTCGGCCTGTGAATCACTGAATTGGACCAACTTTGTGGTTGAGGTGGAATGGAGTGGAGCCGAGAAAGGGAAACAATTCGTAATTTGTTTTCCTTGGGCCTATAAGACAACAGGATCCTGAGAATGCAACAAAGATAAGGCTCCCTATGATCTCACAACAACAAGCATTCACTTCTAAAGCCAGTCGGCCCACTTGCCAAGAACGTAAGGTAGATTTCATCAAAATCTAAATCTTTTTAAAAGACGCAACATGTTTTATACATGTTCGTCACCATATAAATATAATATAGATACAAAAATTATTATATCTATATCTATGTAATATGAGAGAAAAATTTTAAGACTATGTAGAAGTTACAACTCCTGTGATCTGAGAGTTCGAAAACATAATATTGGGGTACGGCTTTAAGCACCCTTTCATATTTCCTCGTCTTAAATTCTCAATTTTGTTTCCATTCGAATTCCGTAATGGCTAGGTGTTGTAAATAAGGTAGTTAAGTCGACTTTCGTAAGATAATTGGGCTGGATTATTGTGAATTACTCGAACTCAATTTTGTTTTTATTAAAATTGAGTTCAAACACTAATTAGTAAATCTTTGTGTATATCCAAAAAGTTTATATTTAATGTAGTATAAGTGTATAAATTTTATAAATTATTAATTAATTGAATAAATATAAATTTTTACAAAGTCTTAAAATATGTGCACAAAATTAGATTTTTTAAAAAATTTTGTCATTAATAAAATAATATTATATAGTTTATTAATAATTTATAGATTTATAGTATATCGAATATAAATTTATAAAAAAATTATATTTAAGTAAATTTATATTTGATTCATTATCATTATATAAAATATTGTATACAATTAATGAATCACATGATAATACTTTACAAAAACTTAATTTTAAAATTTTAAAATCATAAAAATATAAATATGCATATATTTAAAATTAATATTTTTATGAAGCATGATTTATTGATATTATATAATATTTATTGACAATATATAATATTTATATACTAATAATGCATCAAATATATATTTTTTCTTTTTATAGTTTGTCAAGGGAAAAGAACAATCTAAAAGGAAAAGAAAAGTATAGCAAACTTTTGTGATGTTTGTGAGCTGGCAGAAGAGAAAAGCAAAATAGGTAAAATGTTTCAAAAGGATTTTTGTTTATACAGCTGGTATCTTTTGATCAGTTGTTGACATCAATTTTATCCCAAAAAAAATAAAAATAATAATACAAAATACAAAAAAAAATACAAAACAAAAAGAAGAATAATAATAATAAAAAATATCGAGGATGGCAATGGTGCCATCCCTGGCACCATTGCCACCAGGCCCACCACCCATCCCATACCCTATTCACCTCATACCCTGCTCATCCTACCATACTACCAGAAAATACAGAAGAAATAATGAGGCATGGGGCTCGTGCTTACACCTCATGCCGAGCCCTATCCCTTTCCCCCCAAATATGCACAGTTGGAGCTCTATAAATAGAGCTCCTAGCCAAAACAAAAAAAATGGAGATAGAAAGGGAGTAACGTTGTAAAAATAAATTGCCAAAACACAAAAAAAAAAAAAACAGAAACCACAGTCCTCGTCTAATCGACGAAGAACCCAGCGCCAAGAAGGTACCTGCAACAAAAAAAAAGGTTATTAGTTTGAGTATTTTTTATAAAAAAAAATAGAGAAGAAGAACAAAAAACTTAGAACCCCGATCTACATCGATCGAGGTCATTTTCGACGAAGAGGAGACCAGATCTGGAAAGATCTCATCGAAAGGAACCTCCTGGTCACTTTTGAAGTTTTCGACTACCGGTGACGGTGGACCAGGCGACGGTCGGCACGGTGTTCCGGCAACCGGACGGTGAGGGCGCCGGACCTCTGCCTAGAGCCCTTCTCTCTTTTTTTTTTTCTCAAAAACAGAAAAATGAACTGAAACAAAAAAATGGCTGCTTTTATAAAGAAAGCATAAAAGTAAAATGACGTCGTTTTGAGCATAGGGCCAAAACGACGCCGTTTCAAGCATTAGAGGATCCGCGTGTGGATTTTACCCAACTCAAGATCTGCGCAAACCGACCCGCCAACCTTTTTCAGCCACCCTTCAACCGGCTCGGACGAACCGCCAGTGAATCGGTCTGAACCTCTGGATCTTTTGAATCGCCCATTGAACCGAACTGGTCAAACCGGTCCACACCAGCGTTGACCGGACTGTTGACCGATCCGGTTCAGGTAAAAAAATTTTTTTTTTTTGAATTTTCTAAATTTTTTTATATATTATTATTTTTGTTATTTTAGGTATTTTTACATATTTATGCATGATAAGTTCTTAAATTTGTTATGATAGATTTTTAATTGTTTTAATAATAATAAATTGAAAACAAGTAATAATTAAAAATACATATTAAAAATGCTAAAAAAATTTATTATTAATTTTCCTACTTAGATGTTGGATGGAATAAAAAATATTTTTTTAAAGAAATAATTCTGCCTAAATGTTGGGGAATTATTATTAATAAATTTTCATAAAAAAATAAATATAAAAAATTCTTAAATTAATTTTTAAAAAATCATTAAAATCGAACTTGTTTCGAAAATCTGCCTAGATGTTAGAGATTTTTAAAGATGTTCGTATTTTCTTAAAAACGAAACCTTAAACACTAATTTTTAATTTTCAAAATTTTAGGTTTCTAAAACCCTTAAAATCCAAAATCTGCTAAAATCCAAACCCCTAAAAATCTAAAATCTCTTAAATCCGAACCCTTAAAATTCGAAACCCCTAAAATCCAAACCCCAAAATCCAAAATCCCTAAAATCCAAACCATTAAATCAAAACCCCAAACCACAAAACCCAAATCCTAAAATCTCCAAACTCTAAAATCAAAACCCTAAACCTTCCATATCCTAAAATTCAAGCCTTACAACCCTCTAAACCTTAAAACTAAATCTTTAAAACCTCTACTCAAGCCCTTACTCAAAATCTCCTAAAAATCCTAAGGACACGTGTAAAAATTTCATTTGAAACAATTTGTTCCCGAATGCCACCTAGATGATGGGGTATTTAGAAAATTTTACTTCGTTAAGTCTTTTGACACGATTTTTTAATTCGCATTAATAATAAGATTATTAAATAAAAAGTATAATAGTAAATTGGGATCTTAAATACAAACATTCGCACCTAAGCTTTGCCTAGATATTGAAGAGTTGGGGTGGTCTCATTATACTTAAGAATCCAACTTTAAAATTGCATCTCATTCCACATAACATTCATTGGCATACATCTGTCAGCGTGTTACCATTTGTAATTATTTGCATTATTCTGTCTTTAATTTTCATTTACTATTTGATGATAAAATATTTTATAATAAAAAAAGAATAATACTTTTAAAAAAAATTTGTGATATTATAAAATAAAATAAAAATAACATTCTGAAAGAAATAATTTTTGGTAGTCTGCCTAGATGTTGGAGAGTCACTAACAATTATTTTCTATAAAGATTGTTATTTCTTTTTAAGGATTATTGTGTTAAATCTTAAGCGAAAAGAGTTATTTTAAATTCTGCCTAGATGTTGGAGAATTTTAAGATAATTTTTTAACTTAAAGATTTTCTCAATATTTCTAAATAAAAATTTTTAGCAAAATTTTATTTTTCCAAATGAAAGGAATTAGTGTTAAATTTCAAATTGAAACCATTTTTATCCAACACCAAAAATAGCGCGTAATTAAATGGTACCAATTTTTGGGTGTTGTGGGAGTGCTAATCCTTCCCCATACGTAACAGACTCCCGAACCCAACCTGTTTTTTTCGCAGATCAAAATTTATCTTTTTGATAAACTTTAAACTCATTTTTATAGTTTTATTAAGAAGATAAATTTTTGGGTGGCCAATCACACCCTAATAAAGATTGGTGGTGACTCTCCCTATTTATTTCGATTTTAAAACACGTCATCATTTTACGTTTGGCGGTCCCAAAACTGTTACGACAGCTTGGTGACTCCGCTGGGGACTTTTGAGAGTCAGGCCAAATTTTAGTTATGCGCTATTAATAGCTGTTGGATTTAATTAGTTTTATTTGATATTTTATCTAATTCTCTTTATTTTAATTTTTCAAAATATACATACAAGTTAATAAATAAAATAAATTGCTTGTTAGCTATTACTTTATTTTGATTTTGTGTTTATGATTTATTCATGTTTTTTTTATTAATACATTATTTTGCATACACTTTGCATATTTATTCACATACATGAGCTCTAGACCCGGGCTCTTTCCATTTTAGGAAAAAGTGAAGTAGCTACGCTCTCGTGAGGTGATAACCTCCGTATTTGCTAGTGAAACACTTTCACTCAGATTGAACCCTTTCCGTTAGAAACCTGTAATGGGTGAGGATTGGGGAACCTTACTAGTCTATACGGACAACGATGTGAGGAATAGTCTGGGAATCGTTAGACGCATAAACCTTAACCCAGCATATCGTAATCCATATGAATCTTACCGATCTTTTTATAAAAATAACCAAAAATGGATGATAAAAGAAAAGCATGTTCTTAAAAAATATATATAAATTTTCTCTTTACATGTAGTTCATTCATTTGGTAATTGTTCAAATTTTACAATTTCATAAAATATTTTAGAATAAAGTGATTTTTTTTTTAAAGATTATCCAACAAGCCAACAAAAAAAAAACAAAAAAAAGGGTTTTCAAAAAAATTAAAGATTTTTCTTAAATTCTTTGTTTATTGGCCCAATAAAAAAAATTAATTTTCATGTCCTAGTTATTTTGTTTTTCCCTTTAAATTTTTTTTTTATTTTGTTTCATCTTTTGCATTTCATACATCATAAAAAATAATACATGTATCCCATTCCACATGCATCATAAAAGGTAGTGTCAGTTTCACTAAGTTGGCATAATACAAGCATTGTATTCCATGTAAAAATATAACATGCACTTGATAGGTTCATGCATTCCATACAAGTATGCTGTATTAGTCATAGGAATACATTTCATCATTAATGTAAACATGTCATTGCATTTCATGCATATAAATTCATGAATGGTGGGGTCGTATGGAACAAACGTTGCATTTCATATCCCACTATCCCTGCAATATAATATTCCTTACATACACAGTCATGGTTGATAAAAATTTTCATTTGGGTCATTTGTACATAAAAAAATTCATTGTCATAGGCATATACGCATTTCATGACATTCTTTAGCCATCATATTCATGTATTCATACTTCGTGTGTCATTATTTTTGTGATATTCATTCAATAAGGGTAGTAATCTAGAATTTTTTGTCTAAGTCCTGGAATAAGTTGTCTGTCTTAGTGGGAATCGAGTCACAAAAATGGGAGATCAATTGGAAGCAAGGATTAGTGTTTTGGAGTTGAATCAAGAGGAATTATGGCTTGAGTTTTGAGAGATGAGATGACAAATGGCTCACTTGATAGAAATAGTTAAAAGTAGTGGTATGGTTGAGTTAGTTGCTCCTCAAAGACCGTTGTCACTTCCGTCAAGTTAAGGTCAATTGGCTCTCGTTAGTTCCAGCACTCTGCCAGAGCATGCTAAAGCATTGGGTGATTTGAACAATGACCAAGGTTTGGGCGAACTTAAAAGAGGAATGGGTGAACTGGCCATGCAAACGACTGAGCTCAAAAGTTTGATTTCCAAAAATAAGCCAGCTGGCTTCAAACAACCTCCACAAACTATCCCGAGTCCAAACTCGCACCGAAATCCTTCTTATGATCATTTTCAACCTCATTTCCAAGTACCTAAGATTAGGCCTCTAATTTTCATACAACCACCAAGAATTTCACACCTGAACCCATGTCCACCATCTCATATTTCACAATCGCCTGTTCAGCATGATATACCATCATTACCTTTTGAACCCAATCTTCGACCCAAAGTTTCTCAATTCACCTCAAGACTTTTTCAGCAAAGCAAACCAACCATAGGACAAAAAAACTTTAGTAACACCAAAGAAAAAATTTCTATTGATTTGATACCCATGTCTTACATAAAGTTGTACCCATTACTTCTAAAAAATTATCTCATTGCCCCTATCCCTGCTGAACTTCGCAAACCACCTTTTTCTAAATGGTATAACCCTAATGCTCAATGTGAATACCATTTTGGTGTTGTGGGCCATTCTCTGGAAGACCGCACAGCTTTGAAACATAGGGTGTAGGGATTGATGAAAGTCCGATATCTGAGTTTTGATGCCAAAATAAAGTCAGTTATTCATAAGAACCCTTCTTTGATCCATGCCGAAATGGTAGGCAGTGCTGCAGGCAACAGTAGGGTTAGTCAGGATGATGAATAAAAAGCTTTTTAAGCAAAGAGTTATCCTCCTTAGTAATCATAGTCAATTATTTTTTAGGAGAGACAAAGGGAAGTGGGAGTAGGTTTGGCACTTTTTAGCCTCAGCCCTAGAATAGTTCATGATGTGTAAACTTGATGCTTTTGAAAATTAATGGAAACTTCTTTTAACCTAGATTTTCTATGAATTAATGCATTTGTTTATTTTATTGGCATGCCTAAAAGAGTATAAGAAAGAATGATAGTTGCAAGTATGTTTTCACCAAACTTTTGAGACAGAAAGGATATATCTAGATGACCCATTTTGAATATAGGATGGAATTCGAGTTTCCCCTCACCAAAATAACAAAATTTGACTTGCATATCATGCATCATTTGCTTGAATTCATTACTTTTCATGCCAGCTAAGGACAAAGAATGATAATTATAAATATACTTTCGTCAAACCTTCGAAGTAATTTTTTTATATACAATAGAATTCATGCCATGCATTTCTGACTTCTGATGATTAATAAAAGGTTCAAGGATAGCTATCCTAGGAAACGAGGTCAGTTGAGTCTGCACACTTATAGCACTTGAGTCAGTACTAGAATCATGAAAAATAAAGATGTCAGTCGAATAGACAGAGTAAAAAAAACCAAAAGAAAGATCAATGAAACAGTTATGGGAATGCAACAAAACATGAATAGACAACTGGCAGAATTAAAACAGATGATAGTGGAATTGAGAAAAGGAAAAGAAGTTGTTGAGACGCACAAGACAAGGAAGGAAACAACTGTCGAGACACCATTGTATCCATCTGGGTTCACATATATTCAAGATCCTCATGTGTCACAAGCACCTCAAACAATTGATCAACCTTATATTGGCCATTTTGCCAAGTTACCATTAGTTCAGACAAATGTCAATCCTGGGCATACTCCTTACGACTTCACTACTGTGCCTAATATGGATGATCATAAAGAACTAAAGAAATTGAAAAAGGTGCCAGATCCATCAGAAGATATAGTGATGAAAGATAAGTATGATTTGGTAGAAGGGAGATTAAAAGTAATTGAAAGCCATGATATGTACAAGAATGTTGGCATAAGTGAACTTAGTCTAGTACCTGATCTTATTATTCCATCAAAATTCAAAGCCCCAGGTTTCGAAAGGTACAATAAAATGAAATACCCTTTAACACACATTACCATGTACTATCGAAAGATGACAGGCTACACTCATGATGATAAATTATTGATCCATTACTTTAAAGATAGTCTCACTGGACCTGTAGCAAGATGGTATGCTCAGTTAAACCGAAGTAAGATTTACTCTTGGAATGAATTGGCTAGGGCTTTTCTAGCACAATACAAGTATGTTGAAGATATGGTGCCAGATAGGTTGTCCTTGCAGAACATGAAGAAAAGATCAACTGAAACATTCAAAGAATATGCACATAGATGGAGAGACATAGCAGCTCAAGTACAACCACCCTTGTCAGAGAAAAAAATTACTGTTCTATTTGTCAATTTTTTGGAAACTTTCTATTATGAAAAAATGATTGAGAATATCTCCAAAAACTTTTCGGACATGGTAATTTCTGGTGAAATTACAAAAAATACAATAAAAAATGGCAATATTAAGTTAAAAGATACGACAGATGTTGAAGAGGAAAGTACATCAAAACAAAATAAAAAAAAAGGTGCAAGCAATCACAATAGAGGGGCATATACCTAATAGCTTTATCTCGTACAATCCTTATCTTGCTTATCAACCCCATCACCCTGCCATAAGTCATATCTCTTAAAACTCATATCTTTGCCAACCAAGCCAGCATTTGAGCTTTCCAGCAAACTCTTATCCTTAAGTGGTCATTCATGATCTTATTCCTATATTTGAATCCACCACCTAACCAATAAAGAATCGAAAGAGACCAAAGAATAATTAAAAGAAATTACCCATCCCTATTTTTTACTTTTTGCCTTTGCTAATAAAAGGTCGATATCTCACTCCTGTGCCTCTGAAAACAACACCAAATCCATCAGCAAGGAGTTACAATCCTAATGACAAGTGTGATTATCATATGGGGGTAATTGATCACTCAACTGAAAAATGCAGGCAGTTGAAAGAAAAAGTTGAAGATCTTATCAAGAATGGTATTCTGACTCCGGAGGTAATAGAACAATAAAAGTTGTTGACTCCATTCAATTATCAAATATGAAAAGTTGAGATGAAGAAGAAGGTGTCAAGTTTTAAAAATCAGGATAGGATGATTTTTTTTTTACTATGTATGTAAGACATGTGCATTGTGTCTCTATGAGTTATTTAACTTATTTTGGAAAAATTGAATACTTTGGATCTTTTTCATGAAATTTTCTCTTTATGCATTTGTTTGGATAAAAGTCCCACATAAGTAACTTTAAAAAAAAAAAAAAAGAGAAAAAGAAGTTTTATTTTGTAATGAAGATGGAAGGATTCTTAAAGGAAATGGTGATTATTGTTAGGAAAAAGCTCATCAAATACCTCCACACCTTTTCAAATACTTTCATGTCCTTAATCACTTAAATGATTGGACTCATCAACCATAACCTTTCAGGGAATGTGAGTTTGAGTTCAGACTTTAAAGGGCCGATAATCTTTTCCTGGGCAAAGAACAAAATAGATTAATTTTGAAAGTTTGTTTTGAATTTCAAAAATCAGATATTCTTTCAAATTTTTCAATTGATAGTCTAATGTGTGTCAAAATTTTGCTATGACCATAGATACAAAAACACTTGAGCCTTTTTCTTAAATAACCTTTGTTCCATGTCTTAAGGCATATTGAGAAAAAGAAAAAAGAATCCCTTTCTGCCTAAGACAATTTATTTCATACCTTTATACCTTTTCTCTTCCTTTCACCAAGAAAATGTCAAAAAAATTTTAGAGCCCAAAGAGCCTTTTTAACTATGCGATCGATCCTACGTGACTTGGTCGTCGTTGTAACCTTGAGTAAAAAAGATGGGGCATAAAAAAATAAAAAACAAAAAAAAACAAAACAAGCAAAAAAAAAAAAAACAAAAGGGACATATTCAATGATTTGCTCTTCTAGTCAAGTGATCATGTTTGAAATGATGAATAGCCATCTTTCTCTATCCTTTTCGTACATAAAAATTATCCATTTGCTACCCATTTGAGCTTATTAAATTTTTTATTCTAAAATAAACCCTAGCCGAGGATCATTTTCTACATTAGGGGGCAAAATTGGGATACATTCAAGATTAACTTCAAGAAAAGTATCCGATATTGAAAGTGTCTAACATGCCCTTCGGAGGTGAAAGTCTAGGATAAAAAGTGAACAAGACTTCAATTGAAATTTCAAGATTCAAGAAAGTGAACAGCCAAAGATGAAGTTAAGTATTTCTAAGGCAAAACAAAGAAACCTTAGAGATAAGAATCTGAAGCTTCACTTAGAATTCGAAAAAAATCAAATAAATAAAAAAAAAAGAAAAAAAGAAAATATGTACCTTGAAAATGAGAATTCAAGGAAAAAAAAAGGGGTGAGTAAAGTTGATCAAATTAGAGCCAAATGTTTAAAAAAAAAGGCAAAAAAAGAAAGTCAGAGAGTGCTCATCAGGATCCTTGGCCTAATCACCCTGAATAACATATTTTGAGCCTATTTATCCATTCTTTCCGAACCGTTAACCTCGGCCTACATTACACACCCTGAAAAGCCCATTTTGATCAAATGTGGATACTTGGATTGAAGAGCAATATCCTCGAATTTGTATATACTTGTTGAATTCTTCATTGATAAAAAATATATATATAGCTTTAAGGTGAAAACCCCAAAAGGGCAGTTTAGAGCTAAAGTCATTTTTGAGGCCTCATAATGAATTTCATAGTTCTAAGGTTCTATCCGAAATAAAAGGTCTCGATGCAAAGCCTTTTGAAGGACCAATACCTATTAAAGACCTTCCCTAAAATAAAAAAAATAAAAAAAACTAGCCTTATCTTCTTCTCAAATCATGTTTGAAAAGTAATGGCTAGTTTTCACTCACATTGGAGTATCACGTTTTCAATAAAAAAAATGTTATTGTGAGCCCAAAATGAAATCCTTGCAACCCTTGACGAGCCTTTTCATGAGATATGCCCACTAGTAAAAGGAGTTGAATTGTTAATAACCCTCCCATCCATAAGCTTTCCAAATAGTGATCATCGACTTCCAAGAGATTTGAAAGTCTTGAGTTCTAAATTTTTCATTAATTACGAAAATACTTTATGTGGGATAATTTTGATCACTTTCAAAAATTTTCAAGATTATTGAAGCATTTTGTACATCATACTGAGATCATTTTTTGGGTAAAAATGAAACAATGAAAATTTAAACAGATATTTTTCAAAAAAAAAAGAAAAGAGGTAAGAAAAGTCTTTGCATTTGCATCGCTTGCATCTGCATCACAAGAAAGACATTTGTATTTGCATCACTTGCATTGGCATTTGTATAAGACATTTGCATTCACACCATAAGAAGAATTTGCATTTGCATCATGGCATCTGCATCCTAAGAAAAGGTATTTATAGGGGCATCTACATGAAAAGGACATTGTCATTTGCATTATGAAAAAGTCAAATGTATCAAGCATTTGTATTTTTACGTTGGCACTGACATTTGCATCGACATTTCTATTAGCATCATTTGATGAGAATAGACATTTGTATCATGTTTACATTTATCAACTTTGTAAGTATTAAAAAAAAAAAGAAAAAAAGAAGGGGCATGTTTTTAAAGTTTTAAAGTCTCTGTTTAAGAAGAACCGTTTTCAATCAAGATTTCAAAGCCTCTGTTTAAAAGGAATCAATTTCAATCAAGATTTCAAAGCTTCTGTTTAGAAGGAACCTTCCTCAAAAAAAGACCTTTAGAGTATCAAAAATCTCTGATCAGGCAAGAACCATGTTTAAAAAGATTTTTAAGTTTTTAAAGTTTCATTGCCTCTGATTATGAGGAGCATTCAAAGATTTTGAGATTTATAAGAACTCCGGACATAATTTCTAAAAGCCTATGTGCATGACTTTCATGATTAAATGATTTTAAAATTTTAAAGTTTCATTGCCTCTGATTATGAGGAGCATTCAAAGATTTTGAGATTTGTAAGACCTCCGGGCATAATCTCTATTACCTCCGAGCATAATTTCGATTCATGGTATTGTCCCGATCGATTCTTTATTTTTGACTTACGGTGTTATCTCAGTCAATTCTTTAAGACCTCCGGACATGATTTCTAAGATCTCCAGGCATGATTCTATAAAACCTCCGGGCATGATTTCTAAGATTTTTAGGCAATTCTGTAAGACCTCCGAACATGATTCTATAAGACCTTCGGGCATGATTTTTAAGACCTCCGGGCATAAATTCGATTCACGGTGTTATCTTGATCGCTTTTTTATTTTTTGACTTTTGGTGTTATCCCAGTCGATTCTGTAAGACCTCCGGGCATGATTTCGAAGACTTCCGAGCATAAATTTGATTCACGGTGTTATCCCGATCGATTCTTTATCTTTTGACTTGTGGTGTTATCCCAATCGATTCTAAAAGCTCCGGGCATGATTCTGTAAGACCTTCGGGCATGATTTCTAAGACCTCCGGGTATAATTTCGATTCGTGGTGTTGTCTCGATCGATTCTTTATTTCTGACTTACGATGTTATCCCAGTCAATTTTGTAAGACCTCCGGGCATGATTCTAAGACCTCCGAGCAATTCTGTAAGACCTTCGGGCACGATTCTATAAGACCTCCGGGCATAATTTTGATTCACGGTGTTATCCCGATCAATTTCTTACCTTTTGACTTGTGATGTTATCCCAATCGATTCTGTAAGACCTCCGGGCATGATTCTTAATACCTATGGGCATGATTTCTAAGACCTTTGGGCATAAATTCGATTCGCACTAGTATCTCGATCGATTCATTATTTTTCAACTTACGGTGTCATCCCAAACGTTTTGTTTTTAAAAAAAAAATTCACGATTTGTTTTCGGACAAAATCATTGTCTTTGTCTTTGCCCTATTCCTGATTCTCAGTAATGTGCAAAGAGGGATAGCTGTTGACATCCATTTTATCCCAAAAAAATAAAAATAATAATACAAAATACAAAACAAAAAAACGAAAAATAATAATAAAATACAAAAAAATACCAAAAAATACAAAAAAAATACAAAAAAATACAGAAAAAATAAAGAGGCATGGGGCTTGTGCTTACACCCCATGCCGAGCCCCATCCCTTTCCCCCCAAATATGCACGGTTGGAGCTCTATAAATAGAGCTCCTAGCCAAAACAAAAAAATAGAGATAAAAGGGGAGTAACGTTGTAAAAATAAACTGCCAAAACACACCAAAAAAAAAATAAAATAGAAACCACAGTCCTCGCCGAATCGACGAAGAACCCAGTGCCAAGAAGGTACCTGCAACAAAAAAAGAAAGGTTATTAGTTTGAGTATTTTTTATAAAAAAAAAAAGAGAAGAAGAACATAAAACTTAGAATCTCGATCTACGTCGATCGAGGTCGTTTCCGATGAAGAAGAGATCAGATCTGAAAAGATCGCATCGAAAGGAACCTCCTGGTCACTTTTAAAGTTTCCGACTACCGATGACGATGGACCAGGCGACGGCCGACGAGGTGCTCTGGCGACCGGACGGCGAGGGCACTGAACCTCTGCCCAGAGCCCTTCTCTCTTTTTTTTTTTTTCAGAAACAGAAAAATGAACTAAAACAAAAAAAGGGGCTGCTTTATAAAGAAAGTGTAAAACTAAAACGACGTCGTTTTGAGCATCGGGCCAAAACGACGTCTTTTCAAGCATTAGAGGATCCGCGCATGGATCGAACCCGACCCGAGATCCGCGTAAACCGACCCGCCAACCCGTCTCAGCCACCCTTCAACTGGTTCGAACGAACCGTCAGTGAACCGGTTCGAACCTCTGGATCTCCCGAACCGTCCATTGAACCGAACCGATCAGATCGGTCCAAACCAGCGTTGACTGGACCGTTGATCGATCCGATTCAGGTAAAAAAAATTTTTTTTTTGAATTTTCTAAATTTTTTTTATATATTATTATTTTTTTTATTTTAGGTATTTTTACATATTTATGCATGATAAGTTCTTAAATTTGTTATGATAGATTTTTAATTGTTTTAATAATAATAAAATTGAAAACAAGTAATAATTAAAAATACATATTAAAAATGCTAAAAAAATTTTTATTATTTTCCCTGCCTAGATGTTGGAGGGAATAAAAAATATTTTTCTAAAGAAATAATTCTGCCTAGATGTTGGAGAATTATTATTAATAAATTTTCATAAAAAAATAAATATAAGAAATTTTTAAATTAATTTTTAAAAAATCATTAAAATCGAACTTGCTTCGAAAATCCGCCTAGATGTTGGAGATTTTTAAAGATGTTCGTATTTTCTTAAAAATGAAACCTTAAACACTAATTTTTAATTTTTAAAATCTTAGGTTTCTAAAACCCCTAAAATCCAAAACCTACTAAAATCCAAACCCCTAAAAATCTAAAATCTCTGAAACCCAAACCCTTAAAATTCGAAACCCCTAAAATTCAAAGCTCAAAATCTAAAATCCCTAAAATCCAAACCCTTAAATCAAAACCCCAAACCATAAAACCCAAATCCTAAAATCTCCAAACTCTAAAATCAAAACCCTAAACCTTCCATATCCTAAAATTCAAGCCTTACAACCCTCTAAACCTTAAAACTAAATCTTCAAAACCTTTACTCAAGCCCTTATTCAAAACCTCCTAAAAATCCTAAGGACACATGTGAAAATTTCATTTGAAACAATTTGTTCCCGAATGCCGCCTAGATGATGGGGTATTTAGGAAATTTTACTTCGTTAAGTCTTTTCACACGATTTGTTAATTCGCATTAATAATAAGATTATTAAATAAAAAGTATAATAGTAAATTGGGATCTTAAATATAAACAGTCACACCTAAGCTCTGCCTAGATGTTGGAGAGTTGGGGTGGTCTCATTATACTTAAGAACCCAACTTTAAAATTGCATCTCATTCCACATAACATTCATTGGCATACATCTGTCAGCATGTTACCATTTGCAATTATTTGCATTATTCTATCTTTAATTTTCATTTACTATTTGATGATAAAATATTTTATAATAAAAAAAGAATAATACTTTTAAAAAAAATTGTGATATTATAAAATAAAATAAAAATAACATTTCGAAAGAAATAATTCTTAGTACTCTGCCTAGATGTTGGAGAGTCACTAACAATTATTTTCTATAAAGATTGTTATTTCTTTTTAAGGATTATTGTGTTAAATCTTAAGCGAAAAGAGTTATTTTAAATTCTGCCTAGTTGTTAGAGAATTTTAAGATAATTCTTTAACTTAAAGATTTTCTCAATATTTTTAAATAAAAATTTTTAGCAAAATTTTATTTTTCCAAATGAAAGGAATTAGTGTTATATTTCAAATTGAAACCATTTTTATCCAACACCGAAAATAGCGCGTAATTAAATGGTACCAATTTTTGGGCGTTGTGGGGATGCTAATCCTTCCCCATACGTAACCGACTCCCGAACCCAACCTATTTTTTTCGCAGACCGAAATTTATCTTTTTGATAAACTTTAAACTCATTTTTATAGTTTTATTAAGAAGATAAACTTTTGGGTGGCCAATCACACCCTAACAAAGATTGGTGGCGACTCCCCCTATTTATTTCGATTTTAAAACACGTCATCATTTTACGTCTGGCGGTCCCAAAACCGTTACGACATCAGTTAACACCAGATCAGCCACAGCTGGTAGTTGGTTTGTGTGCAATTCTACCCCACCATTTACACCCAACTTTTAAACTTAGTACCAACATTTAGTCAAGGTGAACTCCCCCATTTAATTTGAGCAACTATTTATGTCAATATTAAAATTACAGGTCTAAAACCCTCCATGCTAAATTATTTGGAGACGACATGAATTAACCTATGAAAATAAATGCCCTTCTTCCTTTTCAAAAAAGATTATTGATATGTCAATCAATTTTGAAACATGCATAACCCATTTAAGGAAAAAAAATCTTCCATGAATGGTAGATTCAAATGACAAGGATAATGTATTTTTTTTTTATTGTCCATATTTAAATTTATTGGAAGACTATGAAAATATAAATTTTTATAAATTTATTAAGTCAACGTAAATAAACATATTTAAATCAACCCACTAATTGAACCAACTTAAAAAAATATACAAAACAAAACTTAAAAAAACTTTACCACTTTGAAAAAAAGAAGGCTTCCAGGAAAGAGTATTTTCTTCACTTTTAGGATTGGACTAAAACAGGTGTGTTTTTCCCCAGCCGCTATTGCTTGTTGAAAAGACTTCAACGAACAAAAATTAAACTTCAACAAATTCTTTCAAGTGACAAAAAGTAAAAAACAAGAAGTTTTCCACAATAACAAATTCACATGTATGCACTACTTTTTTTTTTTAATTAAAAGAAAAGGATTTAAATGTAATTAAATCGAAAATAGGCACTTCCAGTTGAGTCATTTTGTTTTCACGGAATTAAGAATTAGCCTATAAATGTTATCCAACAAAACAAAATAAAACCTCAAATCAGAACACTTTGGAATCTTTCTTAATATGGCTATCTATAGCTTTTATACTCATTTTTTTCATCATTTTCATATTTTATACATGCTTAATATGATACAAATATAATATGCATATATATACACACAAATTATTTGTCAGTGATATTCTAATAATATTCTGGTAATATTCTAGATTGATGATGTTATTCTAATAATATTCTAGATTGATTTAATATTGATTTAGAAAATATTATATATTGATTTAGCTAATTATAAGAATTCATTTAGTCATTATTTCTATTTATTTTATTTTTTATTTTATAACATTTTTCCTTTGCACAAATATACTTTAAGCTTCATTGTAATACACAAGTCATTACAATAAAATTTTCATCATTTTTTTCTTTTTCATGATATTAGAGCGATTTCATGGTTCATTCTGAAGGTGAATCAGCTTGGAATAACTAATGTTTGCTTATTTTTATCTTTGGTTTATTCTCATTTCAAACTTCATTTTTGCTTTCGCACTTCAATTTTTTTGGGTTTCTCTTCCCATCTTCAAGATTAATCTTTTATATCAATACTCATAACTTCCCAAATCTTCATTTCATTTTTTTTAAAAGCTTAATGGTAGGCATTTAATGAAAAAATGTACAACCAATTTTAATTATCATTGATGGAAATAACTACAATAGGTGGGCTACGGTTATGCATAGTTATAGCTTGTTGTTACCAGAGAACGCAAAACACCAGAAAGAAAAAAATAAAAATTTGATGATAAATTTACAGATCGACTAGAAGAATGAGAAAGTAAGAATCATCGAATTTTAACATGGTTCACTAACACCACTGTTTCTTCTATCAATGTACATTTTAGGCAGTTTGAACTTGCTAAAGATGCTTGAGATTTTCTTATCACACAGTACAGCTCTACTACCCTTGACAACTTTTTTTCACTTTCGTAAAAAACCAGATCAATCGATTGATAATTTTCATTTTAAAATACAACATTTATGGGACATGCTTGAAAATTTTGAATCGAAATTCAAATATGAAAGTGATGCTAGTAATTTTACTAATCAAAATCAAATTCATCTTATCCAATTTTTAATTGCACTTTAAGATGAATTTGAGAATGCCAAGTCTTCACTTTTGTGCCGATATCCCTTACCAACTATGGATAATGCTCTTATGGAATTGATATCTATGGAAACTCAGTTGGGTATGAGTTGGCTCATAATGTTGATACTATTATTGTTGTTACTCCTCAGAAAAGTACCAGTTCTATTTTCCACAAATCTTGTTTATTATGTAGGAGGATCAATCATCCCGTTTAGAAATGTGGAGTTAAATATCATTATAATAGTAGTCTATTTAATGATCCTCGCATTAATAAGATTGCTACGACAATAATCATTGAACTAAACATTTATGAGTCTTTTTCTGAGACCACTACAATCTCTACCATTGATTTTCAAACTTTATTCAATCAAGTATTATCTCAATCTCATGTTCCTACCATATTTGCTGCCTCATTAGGTAATGTTTGGTTGTTTGCTAATGCCTGTGGAAATCATATGACTACTGACCCTTATTTGTTCAAAAGTAAGATACTTGTACCTAATGGTCCAATCACTGAAACAACAAATGGATCTGTATTAAAACCTAGCCACATTGGTGATATCAAAACCTCAAAATTATGTATATTTGACATTTACCCTATTCCTAATCTTGCCTTAAATTTGCTTTTTGTTGGTTAACTTTGTGACCTTGGTCTTACTTTGCATAATTCACAATGATATAGTTGTATTAGGCAAGATCTTCAAACAAGTTAGAAAGTTGGGATAGGACGTAAGGTTGGAATACTGTTTGAGCTTAAAACTTTAAAAATTTCATAACATTTGCTTACTATTGCTACATCTCAAACAACTAATTTTTTAATTTCTTTATATTTATGGCATTTTAGGCTAGGACATGTACTTATTTCTTGAATAAAGTCACTTACTTTCATTGGTTTCTTAGGTAATGTTTCTCATAATATATTTGATTGTTTGTCTTGTCAACTTGGAAAGCAAAGTGTTTTAGCTTTTAATAAAAATAATTCTATCTTATATGTTCCTTTTGATTTAGTCATTTTTTATATTTGGGGTCCAACTCCCACATTAATATTAGGAGTTTTACGTTACTTTGTTATATTTATTGATGATTTTTCTCATTATATTTAGATATATTTATTCAAACAAAGAATTAAACTATTATCTATTTTTGGTGAATTCAATAACATAATACAAACTCAATTTTTTAGAAAAATAAAAATCTTCAGGTCTGATAATGCTGTTGAATATGTAGAAATTAAGTTTTGTAACTTGTTAAAGGATGATGGGACTCTTCCTCATAGGTCTTGCTCATATACTTCACAATAAAATGGTCGAGCTAAGAGAAAACATCATCATATTCTTGACATAGTTCATGCCCTTCTCATTTCTTCTTCCCTTCATAAATATTTTTAGGGTAAAACTGCTCTTATTGCTGTTTACACTATTAATCGTGTTCCCACACTAATATTAGGCACACAGTCTCCATGTGATTACCATTCTTTCAAACTTTTTATATGTGTTTTTTTTTTTTTGTTTACTTCCTATTCATAAAAGGACTAAACTTGAACCTAGAGTTAGATTGTGTTGTTTTTTGGGTTATGGTATAGAACACAAGAGATATAGGTGTTATAATCTAATGTCTAAACATTTTTGTATTTCAGGACATGTAGTCTTTAAGGAACATAAAAAGTTCACTAGTGTGTCCTCATTACATTCACCATGTTCTTTTTTATGTATTTTTACAAATTCATTTGTTGATTTTTCTTCAAATGAAGAGACTATTTTAAATACTTTTGACTCAAATAGTGATCTATCATTTTTCACTCTTACTATATCTGATCTAATTGAGGCTTCTATTGATATAATTGTCCTTTCACCATACATATCGCCTCCATTTCATCATTTCACCTGGGTAAATGAACCTCATACTCAACTTTGTGATTTTCACTATTATTACGTTTTAGCCACATTACATGAACTTTCAATTTTTGTAAAGCTATCTTTAATCCTATGTGGCAATAAGAAATGGTAAAAGAGCTTCGGGCTCTTGAGAAAACTCATACTTGGGATATTATTAAATGATATTCTGATAAGTCAATGACTGATTGTAAGTGGGTTTATAAGATTAAGACTAAATCTGATAGGTTAATGAAACGTTACAGAGCTCATCTTGTTGCTTGAAGATTTAAACAAGAATAAGTCATTGACTATGAAGAGACTTTTACCCCAATTGCACATGTCATAGTTGTTTGTTCACTACTGGTTATTACTACAGCTAGAAAGTGGTCAACCTTTCAAATGGATGTTAAGAATGCCTTCTTGAATGGTGATCTCATTGAGAAAGTCTATATGAAGCCACCTCTTAGTTCATCTATACCTTTCAACACGGTCTATCATCTTTGACGTGCTTTAGATGGTCTTAAGTAAGCACTTAGAGCTTGGTTCTCAAAGTTTAGTACCACTGTTGCATAATTTATTTTTACATTTAGTAATCACGATTTTTCCTTTCTTACTCAACTGCTAAAAATGCTACTACTTTTCTCTTACTTTATGTAGATGACATTATCATTACGGGTAATCACACAAATTGTATTCAAGATCTAAAGACTTTTCCTCATTCTAAGTTTGAGATGAAAGATCTTGGTCCTTTGAGTTATTTTTTAGGCTTTGAAGTCATTAGTGATTCTACTAGTTTATAATTGTCTCAAACAAAATATGCTTATGATCTTATTGCTCGAGCAGGTTTAATTGATAGTAAGATTGTATCATCACCACTTGAATAGAATTTGAAGCTTTCTCTTTCTAATGGTACACCATTTTCATACCCTTATTTGTATCAAACTTTGGTGGGTACTCTAGTCTACTTGACAGTTACTCATTTAGACATTGCTTATGTTGTTCATTTAGTTAGTCAATTTTTGTCTGCTCTTCGATCTACTCATTTTACTATTGTCTTTTATATCCTATGACATGTCAAGGGTACTATGTTCTATGGTTTGCATTTTTCCACTAGTTCCTCTTTGGACTTACATTGTTATTGTGATGCTGATTAGGTAGATGTCATAATATATAGATTTGAAAATCTATAGCTAGACTTAATAAAAGGAGTCATCATCAATCGTTTTTAATTAGGTGTGATTAGCCACCTAAGAAATCTATCCCTTTAAAGAGCTCTTAAGCTTGACTAAAGGTCTCTAAAAGAATAGGTTTGGGTCTATAAACCAGAATAAGGTTCGAGTGTTCGGTTACATGTGGAGAAGGTTATAGCACCCCCAAATGCCTATCCATAGGATGGTACCATTTTATTTTAAATTTATCATGGGTTTTGATTCTAATGGTTTCAAATTTTTATGTTAAATATTGAAAATAATTCTTAAGACTCTCTATCAATCTGATAGAATTCTTAAAAATATTTATTCCCTTCAATAGTATTCAAAAACCCCATTTGTTTCATTGAAAGGGCTCCATCATCCAAAAAAAATTTAATTATTTAATTATTTATTATTATTTTTTTGGAAAATACATCTAATTATTCAATCATTTGGGCCAAATTAAAAATATTTTCTCTTTTGAATTTCTAAATTTTTCATAATTTGGCCTTATTTGGAAACACTTTTTATTTTATTTATTTTTTTTAGAGAAAATAATATGATAATTATTTTTCTTAAAATTTTATTTAAATTCTTCTACCATTTTGGTATAAATTTAAAGAAAATTTCTCACCTAGAGATTTCTAAGAAATTTACCATTTAAAATTTTTAAGAATCACATCCTTGGATAATTATCAAATATTTTCAAACCAAATTTGAAAAAAGAATACAATTACTTTTATTAAAATTTTGCCTAAATTATTTCACAATTTGGGACAAATTTAGAGAAAATTTCTCACCTACAGATTTCTTAAAAATTTACCATTTGAAATTTCTAAGAATCTCATCCATAGGTAATTTGTATTTAATTCCAAAATTTTTTATTTTTTAATTTTTTTGTTTGAAAATAAATATTAATTATTGTTATTGAAACTTTATCTAAATTATTCCACCATTTAGGACAAATATAGATAAAATTTCTTACCTAAGAATTTTATAAAAATTTACTATTTGAAATTTCTATAAATTCCATCATTGGATAATTAATATATATTCTCCAAATATTTTATTTTTTTATTTTATTATTTTTCCCTAAATTTAATCATGAAAAAATACTAAAAAAAATCAAATACATGAATAAAAATAAATTAAAAAACCAAAAAAAAATGAAACGGCTCGGTTGGAGGGTTTGGTGTAGCTCGGCTCTAAGCACAAAAACGGCTCAAAGGCGTGGCTTGAGGGTGCAGCTCAGCTCGACTCAATAGCTAAGTTTGGCTGGGATATGGGTCAATGGACCAGGTTACGATCGAGTCAGATCATTCACTAGCAAAACATGTGGATCCTGAATTTTTTTAAATGCCAAAATGACGTCATTTTGGGGTGATATAAAAAGCAAAAGTTTTCATTTTTCCTTTCAGATTTGCCCTCCCCTTCCTTCTTCTCTTTCTTTTTCTCTCTCCCTTTCTCTACCAACCTAAAAATCTAATTGAATATTTCACTAGAAATTGGGAAATAACACCAAAAATTGGGAAATATCATTGGAAAAGATGAATCTCGTCGAAATAATTCGTCGAAATCTAAAAATTTCTAGAAAATTTCCAAAAAAAAAGACTACCAAAAATTTTGAAAAATTCCTAAAAATTCTAGGATTGCTTTTACTATTTTAAACACCTTTCTTTTTTTACTTCTATTTTTTGTGTCGTTTTAATTTGTTCCTCTGTATGGGTATTTATAGGCTATGATCAGAAGAGTTTCTAATCAATTCTGGTTCCCTTTTTGATTGAGATTCAGTACTATTTGAAAAGATGGGATTTATCTTGTTAAAGATTAAATCCTTCTACAACTGCACCAACCCCTAAATTCACGCAAAATTAATTTTTTTATGCATTATTATTATCTTAACCAACATCATTATCACTTAACAAAAAAATGAATAATGCAAATAGATAAATGATCAAACTAGACAAATAAAATAAATACATAAATAATAGAAAAATAAATAACATAAATAACATAAATAATAAATAAATTAACTAATGATTATTGGGCTTAACAATTTGACCCCATTGGACCAGGCTCAATTAATTTGGCCCTAAACCAAATTAAGTGTCTACAGCTGCCCCTCTTTGACACCCCACATATGATCATCTCAACAGATTCATCTTTTTTCATTTTTTTGTATTTTTTGTATTTTTTTAAAGTCAGACACTCAAATTTGTTGAAAGTCACAAAACTCCTTTAAACAGAGGCTCACAATTTTGAAAAAAATAAAAGGCTCATTTTAGCATAGGCTCAATGACTTTGAAAATAAAAAATGCTCATCTAAATAGAGGCTCAATGATTTTTTGAAAAATAAAGAAAGCTCTTCTAAACAAAGTCTCAACGACTTTGAAAAATAAATAAAGCTCCTTTAAATAGAGGCACCACAACTTTAAAAAATAAAAAGCTCTTTTAAACATAGGCATCATAACTTTGAAAAAATAAATGCTCCTCTAAACAGAGACATCACAACTTTGAAAAAATAAAAGCCCCTCAACAATCATGTCTAGAGAAGTCATAGATTATGTCTAAAAGAAATTCAAGAAATTATGCCTGAAGGTCTTACAAATCGCTTATAATACTGAGAAATATCCTTTTTCAAGGATTAGAATCTTACCTTATAAGTTTTTTCTCAAACGAGAATTTGAATTTCTTTCATCGAAAAGTTTTCACATATGTTTTCTTCATATGGGATCTTGGAATATCCCTGCTTCCTAAATTCATGCACTAGACCTTCTCATATGTAGTGTATGCTATGCGCTGGACATTGAGAAATGCAATGCATGCTATGCAAATGTTGGTTAATTATGGTACTCAAGTTTTTCAAACTCTTTTCTTGAGCCCTAAACCTCTCAATCTTCAGGTATTAAGACCAAATCAATGTAATTCTCAATCATTACTCTTATTTAATTCTCATATTCTTTTTATAAAAAAATCTTTTTTCCAAATTCAATGTCTTTATCAAGAATTGAACATTTCATATTTGCCTTTATCACTTTCAACCTTTTCAATGTAGAAATCTTTCATGCTATTATTCATTTATCACTCATTATTTCAATTTCAAAAAGTAAGAATGCATTCACACATTTCTTCCATTGCAAGGTAGTAAAGAGAAAAGAGTAAGAATGGTTAGGAAATAATCAACAAAAAAACATAAAAAATGAAGTGGAATATCTTTTATTAGCAAACTTTGGCTAGTGGCAAAAAAAAATTACAATGATGGGTATAGGGAGATAATGCCTAAAATAAACAATCAGACAATCATGACAACATATCTTGAAGTCTCTCTTGAAAAACTCAACCACCCTATACACTTAACAACTTAGAGCTCCTCAAAACATACTAGCCCCCATACTGGTGAATTTTCAAATTTGATGCTGTATTTTCCTAATCTAAGTTGCCTTTTCAGGTTTTCAACTTAGATAAACCCCCTTTGACTCAATTTACCCTATTGGAGTTTTCGACTTGAGTTCTCCTTTTTCATTTTTCATTTTATTTTTTTATTTTTTCTCTTTTTTTTGTTTTTTTAAAGCATAATACTTTTTCACAGTATCAGAATTTATAGGATGAGGTAAATCATTTCCATCAATTTAAGCTAATATTAATGCTCCACCTAAGAAAGTTCATTTTACAACATATGGCCTTTGCTAATTCAGAGTCCTCTTTTCTCTATTATCATGCTAATTTGGGAGAATTCTTTTCAAGACCAACTCCTTTTATCGAAAACAACGAGGTCGAACATTTTTATCATGAGCCTTCATCATTCTTTTTTGATATAGTTAACCATGGCACAGCATTGTCAATTTCTTTTCTTCGATAAAATTCAATTGTTCATAGTGCTCTTGAATCCATTCAGCCTCTTTCAATTCAATTTCCTTTAAAACCCTCCAAGATGGGATTTTTACTTTTACTGGCAGTACAACTTCCATCTCATAAACTAAAAAAAAAGGTTGCCTTAGTAGAAGTATGCACTGACATCCGATAAGTATGCAATGCAAATGGTAACTTTTCATGCCAATCTTTATACGTTTCAGTCATCTTTTAAGAATTCTTTTTATATTCTTATTTATTGCCTCAACTACCCCATTCATTTTAGAATTGTATGGTGCTGAATTATGATGCTTAATCTTATACTAAGCATATATTTCTTGCATTATCTTGCTAGTCAGGTTTTTGGCATTGTCTGAAATGACTCTCTCTGAAAGTCTATATCTACAAATGATTTCTCTCTTTATGAACTTGTAGACTATAGATTGTGTCACACTTTCAAATAAAGCTGCTTCCTTCCATTTCGTGAAATAATCTACATCACGAAAATGAACCTGTGCCCATTAGAAGCCTTTAGGGTAATAAGAACAATGACATCCATGCCCCACATAGAAAATGGCCAGGGTGGTGCTAAAACATGTAAAGCAGATGGTAGAGCATGAATATTGTCAGCATAGATCTAGCATTTGTGACATTTTCAATCATAGTTAATGCAGATGCTTTCTCTTGTTAACTAGTAGTACCCTACTTTCATTATCTGTCTTGCCATCATATGTCTATTGGCATGTGCCCTACATATTTCATCATGCACTTCTTCAACAATTTTCTTAGCCTTGGTCTTATTTATGCATCTCAACAATACTTGATCATGGTTTTTTTTATACAAAACATCTCCATCTGAGAAGAAGCTTATGGTTAGTCTCCAGATGACTCTTTTATCATTTTTAGTTGCCTAGACAGGATATTATTGATTCTTAATGTATTACAAAATATCATAATACTAGGGCTTCCCATCCTCTTCCTTTTTTATATTAGAGTAGTGAGCTAACATATCCTTGATATTTAGCTTGATGGGCTGAATGTCAGTGTTATCATTGATTCGAATCATTATGGCCATGGTAGCCAAGGCATCAACAATTCTTCTCTCAAGGTAAATGATCAAATTAAATATCTTCAATTACTTGATCAATTCTATGATATATTTATGATATAGAATGAGTTTTGAATCTCTCATATTTTATTCTCCTTTCAATTAATATATAACTAAAGCTGAGTCTCTAAACACTTTTAATGTTTAACTTTTTTGTCTATAGTAGCTTGTAATCTCATGACACATGCCTTATATTCAACAATGTTATTTGTGCAATTGAAATTCAACCTTGTTGTTATATGATAGTATTGTTCTTTTGGAGAAATCAAGATTGCTCCAATTCAATGTCTTAAGGCATTGGTAGCTCCATCAAAATATATTTTTCAATACTTTTTTTCATGCCCTTCCTTTTTTAATTGGAAAATAGTCATTAAATCTTCATAAAAAAATTTCAATCTCATTAGCTCATAATTTTTAATAGCACGATCTACGAGAAAATCAGTTATAGCACTCTCTTTTATTACCTTCTGGCTTACATATATGATATCTTACTTCGAAAGTATTACTTGCCATCTAGCAATTCTTTTAGACAAAGAAGGCTTCTCAAAGATGTATTTCATTGGATCTAGTTTTACTATAAGCTAGGTGGTATGATAGAGCATCTATTGTCTGAGTCTTTTGGCAGTCCAAGCTAATACACAACATATTTTATCCAAAGAAAAATACCTGAACTTGTATTCTATGAACTTTTTACTCAGGTAGTAAATAGCTTTCTCTTTCCAGCCAGACTTATCTTATTGCCCTAGCACATATCCCATTGAATTCTCGCACACCGTCAGATACACAATTAAAGGTCTTCTTGGAACAAACAATACTAGTACTGGAAGATTTGATAAGTATTGCTTAATTTTATTAAAAGCCATTTGACATTCCTCATTCCATTATCCAAGGTTATTCTTGTAGAAAAGCTTAAAAATGGGATTACACTTATAGGTAAGCTAAGAAATGAAATCAAGAAATGTAGTTCAATCTACCCAGAAAACCTCAAACTTCTTTCGGTGTGCTCGAAGGTGACAAATTTTGAATGAATTGTATTTTCTCTATAACGACTTCAATCGCTCTTTCATTGACTATAAAGCCTAGCAACTTTTTTGACTTTGCCCCAAAGGTGCACTTAACTGGGTTCAACTTGAGTTGAAATTTTCTTAACCTTTCAAATAGCTTTCTGAAGTTGGTGACAAGATCTTTATCTTCTTGAGATTTTGCAATTATATCATCCACATACACTTCAATCCCTTTATGCATCATATTATGAAAAAGCATTACCATGGCTCTTTGGTATGTTGCCCTAGCATTCTTTAAACTAATGGGCATGACTTTGTAGTAAAATGTTCTTTACATAGTCACAAAAATGGTCTTTTTCATATCGTTTACAGTCATTTTTATCTTATTATACCCTGAGAACCCATTCATAAAAGAGAACATCGAATGCTTAGCTGTGTTATCCACCAATGTGTTAATATGAAGCAAAAAAAAGTTATCCTTTGGGTTAGCCTTATTCAAATCACGATAATCTATGCACATTCACACTTTTCTATCTTTTTTGAGGACTGGTACAATGTTGGCTACCCATTCTAGATACTTGGTCACTTGTAAAAAACCTGTATCAAACTATTTCATCACCTCTTCTTTGATATTTAATAGCATTTTAAGTTTCATTCACCTCAATTTTTGTTAGACTGATTTATATTCTGGCTTTAAGGGTAGTCTACACTCTACCATTTTTGTACTGAGTCTAGGCATATCCTGATAAGATCAAGCAAACACATCTACGAATTCTCAAAGTAGATTTTCCAATCATTGCTTATTTTTTTATGAAAGTGAAGTGTCAATTTAAACCTCTTTCTTATTCTCCTCATCTCTTAAATTCACCAATTCAATTATCTTCTGATAAGGCTCAATCGATTTACTTTCTTGCTCAATCAATCTCATTAAGTCTGGAAGAATTACATATTTTTCATAATCATCTTTGTTATTAGGTGCATTAGTGTTAATTGATTTTTCAAAATTAACCCTTTGATCGTTATCATGATTATTTTTCTGTTCATTTAAAGACTTAAAATTGAATAAAATGAAATATATTGGCAAAATGTATGGAAAAAATGGAAAAATGTAGGCACTAGAAAAAGTGAATGAAAATGCATCCTTCCTAATTTTTATTAAAATAATAAGAGATAAATGGCCCAAACAAGAAAGACCACCCCAAGGCCTTGGGCATAAGCTATTAGGATATACAATTATATTGAATTGATCTCAAGAATAACAGATATTTTGATAATGCTCCAATTGTTTAACTCATAATCTGGCGGACAAAGGCGAACCCACACTTCTTGCTCACACCTATTTTCATTACCAATCGCTTGGATAGACAACTTAACAAAAGCCCTCTCCATACTTTGTTCTAAATCTTCTTCTATAGTTGGGTACAGAAACCTTCTAAGCCTGAAAGTATCATAAAAGTATGGGATGACCATTAGTCTTATTATTTTATTGGCTTGTCTTCCTTTGATTTCCCAGTCTTTTACTTTATAGCCAAGACCCAGCCTCTTATTGTTGTCCATTATTATTGGGAGCTCTCTTATCCCTTGTAAATTTTTGCTCAGCCTTACTCTAGGATACTAACCTTTGTTGATGACTTAGCTTACCATTATCTTTGAAAATTATTGGCTTTTAGGTCCTTCACCTATAAAGCTAACTAACTCAAATGGTCAATAAGAGCATTCCATTGCTTCTTTAATAGCTTTCACATATGAAGCATTCAATGGTTGAGTTACCAGCATGTCTTTTTTTTTAAACACTATCACCAACTGACCTTTCATATTGAAGTTGATCCTTTGGTGTAAGGTAGAGGGGACAACACTTGCTATATGAATCCATGGTTTTTCTAGCAAGTAGCTATAAAGTGGGGAGATATCCATTATTTGAAATTTTACATTGAAAATGCATAGCCTAATTTAGAAGGGCATCTCTATATCTCTTAAGACTTTTCACCTGGTCCCATCGAAAGCTCAGACAATCATTTGGCTATCCTTTATATGTGAGTAGTCAACAACTAGCCTTGCTAAAGTTGACATAGGCATGATGTTAATAGCAGAGCCATTATCGATGAAAACCTTAGCTATAATGTGGCTCTTGCATTTAACAGTGATATGCAGAGTCTTGGTACTTCTCTTTTCATTTAAAAGAATCTCATCATCACTAAATGATATGCAATTCGGCATGACCAGGTTTTCAGCTAAGTGGTTCACATACTCAACAGACACATTATGTGCTACATATGTCTGGTTCAGCACCTTCAGTAAGGTATTTCAGTATGATTCCAAATTTAATAGTAATGATAACAATGAGATTTGCACTAACATTTTATTCAATTGTTTAACCATAGAATATTCATTGTGTTTTATTAGCTTTAAAAATTCACAAGCCTCTTTTTCTAACATCGACTTTTAATGTTCTTCATTAAGCACTACTTTCAGATCATTTTGTTCTTTTTTTTTGGCTTTTTTTTTCTAGCCCTCTTTAGCATTTTTAAAGTGTAGCATTTTTCACTTCGGGTGATGCCCCTTACGCCAATTATATTAGCGACATCAAACTTAAGTACATTTTTCTCTTATCCCTGGACCATCATATCATAGTTATATTTTCATGGCATAACTCTATTGTTCTTGTAAGGGAATGGAGTAGAGACTTTAAAAGTTACTGGCCTGAGAATGAACTTGTTTATGTTGACTTTGACTTATCCCCACAGTAAATTGTTACTGACCGTAGAAATAGTTTTGATGGTTGGTCAGTCATAGACATTTCAACATTTTTTGAATCCTCTATTTCTTCATAGAGTTCAATCTGGTAAGAATCCATGAGCTTTTGTATCTCCTGGCAAAATTGCTTATAAGTTTTGTTAGAATAGCTAGATGTCCCACTATGATACTTGCAATTGCTATCCAATACATATTTTTCATGGTAATTGTGTGGACTCACCAACTATATCATGTTGTCTTTCCATAAAGCATCAAACAACTAACTGAAAGGTATCTTAATTTCTGTCACTGTCTTTTTTAGGTGATGCTCCCATTCTTCACTCAAAGCATTCACATTGTGGTCAGGCAAAAGATTACCACCAATGTTTGGTGCAGTTACCCCTCTTGTATCAAAATTGATCATTCCATCTTTGATCAATTATTGCACTTTATGCTTTAAGACAGTGTAATTTTTAGTAGAATGACTAACAGTCTTATAGTGATAGTCACAATGGGCTATAGAGTCATACCACTTGGGGTAAGGTAGCTTGAGTGGTTTTACTCGGTTAGGAGCAATTAAATGACTATTGTGAAGCTCTAGATACAATTTCGTATAAGTCATGGGAATTAGGTCAAATACTAGTGTTTTACGAGTAGTTTGTTGCTCTCTTGAACCACCTATTAGGCTAACAGGATGAGTCTGAGGTCTCAAGAGAGGTTGAGTATTAGAACTGTATATAACAGTCTAAGGTCTGAAAGAGGGTGGATAGGTCAGAGGGTAGAACGGCTGGAGGTTTGGCTAGTATGGGTAACGGGAAGCATTTTTCATAGTAGGATAATATGAAGAATAACCTTGTGATGGGTAGGGTTGATAACCCTTGAATTATTATCTATCAAAGCTTATAGCTTGAGCTTTAGTCTTTTTCTTCTTTGGGGCTTTTTTAATATATTCTTCCTTTTTTTCTAACTTGTCATTCTTAATGGCACTCTCAATGATTTCACTAGAGATCAACATGTCGATGAAATTCTTTGTTGCATTCGATATAATCTTTTCATAATAGAGAGATTTCAGAGTACTGACAAACAACACTATAGTTTTCTTTTTGGTTAAAGGTGGTTGTACTTGAAAAATTATATCCCTCCACCTCTAGACATATTCCTTGAATGACTCATTTACCTTTTTCTCTATGTTCTGTAAAGATAAATGATCAGGAGCCAAATCTATGATATGTCAATATTGACTGATAAAGTCACGGGCCATATCACTCTAGGAATGGATGCGAGTTCTATCCAGTTAGTTATACCATATAACAGCAGAGCCAATATGGTTATCTTGAAAGGTATGCATTAATAGCTTTTTATTATAGGCATGGGCAGCCATTTTACGATAGTACATTGTAATGTGGGTCTTCGGACACTTCATACCATCATATTTTTCAAACTCTAGTACTTTGAACTTATGAGGAATAACAACATTTGGGACCAGATAAAGCCCAGCAGCATCTATAGAGCCATAAAACCTAATTCTTTCTATAGCCCATAACCTCTTTTCTAGTATACTAATCCTTGAGTCTTCTAGAAATTCAACTACTTTTGCCTTCTCTCTCTTTTTTTCTCTCAAATCATCCAGATCAGGAACTTGGATAAGTTCAATTGCTTTTTCAGTAAAGACAAGATTCACATAGCTATGGTAATGCCCTAAGTTAAATGCTGTGGCATTTTAAGATATGTAGGATATGTGAATTATTGTGGTAAAACTTCTTGTGTAGATTGGGCTTGAGGTGGACTAAAATCAAGTGGATATAGGGGGTCAACCACCTCTTGTAATGGATGGTCCTATTGGCTAGTATTCTTTTCTATTCCTTTCTTCTTGTTTAACTTGTTTAGAGCATCCAGAATCTTACTCAACTAGTTTTTAAACTTTTTTTGGGCTTTTTCTATCTTCTTAAGATAATAAGAGTTTTCATACTCCATTTGTCTAGCTCGGGTTCTTGTGTTGTATCGCTGAGTGGGGTTTCTGCTAGGTGGAGCTATCTTTAAACCTTAAGTACCACAATTATATGATTATTAGAAATTATGTGCTCTATGTTTGATATGTTAATGCATGCGTGAAATGTACTAATATTTACTACATCACTATTATTGATAAAAGAAATCTCCATTTGAAATTTTATTTAATAAAATTTCAAAATTACATCTTAATAAAGCCAAAGCATCATCCTTTATTTCTAATGCCTCTTTATAAATTTTCTAGCTTGCTAGTAATGATTTTGTGCCTCGTCTAAAAAATCAAGCAATCACCGCCCATGAGCTCCCACTAGTTGCACTATAGCCTTCAAAATTTTCACTTTTTCTTTCATTTCAGATGCTTTATCTGTAGCAATGTATAACTGATCGAACAAATGTCTTAGATGCTTTTGTTTTTTTGTGCACATATCTTTCTATAGCTCACTCTGTTTATATTGTCTTCTACATTTATCAAACAAGGCTTCTACTTATATTGTGCATCGATCCACTATCTCCTATAGCATCTAGCTATGTCTATGTGCCCTAGCAATGGCCTTTTGTCTTTCTTTCACCATTGCATTTAGTAATTCATTTTCTTTTAAAAGTTGAGTAAGCTCGGGTGTAATTGATAAATGTGTCATATTTAGATCATTAAATAAAGCTTTTCACTAATCTTTTTGCTCTGTAAGGTTCTTGATTTTCAGTTCTTGAAGTCGTAAACTCTCTTTCATTTCTAACTTCAATCACTTATTTTCTTATTCCAACTTATCTTTCTCGGTTTGGAGTTTCCCTTTATCCGTTTCCAATTTAAGCAAAGGATCTTGAAGAATGGGCTTTGGGGAGTGGCCAAATGTTTGTTTTTGAGGAAACACAATGTCCTTACCCCTCATTGTACACCACACATTATACTTTAGGGTGACATCATAAGTAAGCCTCTAATGGTTTGTTTTTATGCTTTTAAGATATTTTCAATCATCCCATATACCCTTTTATTAGTGAATGAAAATTCCCATTGGTTAAGACCATAAGTTTCTAGAATAAACTATTCATATCCAAATTGTCTTCTTACCAAAGTTGGGGTGTAAGTAACAACACCTTATAGGCCTAATAGAAACATTCAGGGTTGATTTCCATAACTATATAATACTATGTCATGACGCATCCAAGAAGCTCTCCAGATTATCCCTTGACTATCAAGGGCTCAAAAGTAGGAAACCCATTTTTCTTTTAACTTTACTTAAGGCCATGTGCTGTAACAAAATCCCTTGATTTAGACACTGAAACACAGGTATGGTTTACGAAACTAGCTTTTTTCACACTCAATGTGACTCTTCATTCATACATAAAGCAATTGTAAGCACCATTAAATCGACCTTTACATTTCTACTATAAAAGTTTAGAGAATGAATGGTTTCTACTAGAATAGTTGATGCTGCATTGACTTGGTATACTAACTGGTCGACGAAGTCTATCACTACGACATCAACATACCAGATGACTTTTGAGAAGATCACCAATCCATATAGAGCTATAGCCATTGCTACTAACCCCTTATTATCATCCAAATGCCCTTGGATGAAATCTCGTAGAAAACTCCGTAGGATAGCCTTACTTTCACTTTTTGTCTTGACACATACATTAACTTGAGGCAAACTAAGTCTAAGTATTTGTACCAATTTTTTACGATAGCCCACTTTATTTGACCAATAGATCTTTTTCAAGTTTGACAAATCGAAGCGAAGTAAGACCATATTCTCTTTAATTATGGGCACTATATCTGCTTTATTGAAGATGAAACATCTATAAAAAAGATCTTAGAACTGAATGATGGCTCTAATTAGATTATTGTCCATATCCACTTGGAGTAATGATGCTATGTCTCCATGTCTATTCTCAAATGCCTCATGCCTTATTCTACTCATGCATCCCCAAACACTACTTAGGTCAGCTAGATCATTTTGTTAGAGATCAAGATGAACTCTCTTGGGCAATGATGAGATAAAACCTTCAGACAAGTAATCACCCTATTTTTTTTTACCTTTATCTGACTTGATTTTCAATCAATGAACAGATTTATGATGGCTTGATGTAGACTTTGATTGCATTTGGCTTTCCATGGATGTAAGTATGAGATCTAATATATCAATAATTGATATATAGCAAATATTTCTTATGTGAGAATGATGCAAATGACAATGTTAAATCATGAGTATGAAAATGATGCATAGAATGAAATGACATGGAAATGATGTAGATGCACAAAATCAGACAAACAAAATGGTTAGATAAGCAATATACAAGTTGTTCCTTTTTGTGTTCTAATTTTAGGTTATATCTATCAATGGGTATGAAGGGCTCTATCTTAGAAGTGGCCTCTTAAGAGCGAACTATATGCAAGGTTAGGTGATTTTGGCCAGTAAAGGTTCCCAAATTGTTTCTTACATCATCATCCATCATAGACTAATAAAGCAGTTCAATCTTCACCCATCACAGGCCACTAACGAAAAAGATTCAATTTAAGTAGAAGTATTTTGTTGGCCATTGCAGAGATTATCATCTTATGAGAGCGTATGTACTTTACTCCCTCTTAAGAAGGACGAAGCTCAGTATAGAGCTCATTAATGCAAATACACGTGATAGTGTGTGTGAAGGAACATATAGGTTTCATGTCCCAAAAAAAAAGGATAAAAAAACAAAACTGTTAGTAAACAGATAACACAAACCATTACAATTTAAAATCATTAGGCTAAAGAATAGGATAAATTTAAGAGGTTATGGCTTTACTCTCTATAGACTCCCTAGTGGGGTCATCAAATTATCATAATATATAGATCCGAAAATCTATAGCTAGACTTAACAAAAAGAGTTGCAGCCAATCTTTTTTAACTAGGTGTGATTGGTCACCTAAGAAATCTATCTATTTAAGGAGCTCTTAAGCTTGACTAAGGGTTCCTAAAAGAATAAGTTTAGGTCTACAAACCAAAATATGGTTCAGGAGTTTGGTTACATATGAGGAAGGTTATAGCACCTCCATATGCCCATCCATAGGATGGTACTATTTTATTTTAAATTTATCCTAAGGTCTTAATTCTAATGGTTTCAAATTTTTATGTTAAATATTGGAAATAATTCTTAAGACTCTTCATCAATCTAGTAGAATTTTTAAAAATATTTTCTCCCCTCAAGAGTATTCAAGAATCTCATTTATTTTCTTGAAGAGGCTCTATCATCCAAAAAAAAATTTTTTTTTTTGAAAAATACATCAATTATTCCACAATTTGGGCCAAATTAGAAATATTTTTTCTTTTGAATTTCTAAATTTTTCACCATTTGAGCCTATTTAGAAACTCTTTTTATTTTATTTATTTATTCATTTTTTTTGGAAAGAAAAAATATGAAAATTATTTTTCTTAAAATTTCATTTAAATTCTTTCACAATTTGGGACAAATTTAAAGAAAATTTCACACCTAGAGATTTCTTAGAAATTTACAATTTGAAATTTCTATGAATCTCATCCTTAGATAATTATCATATATTTTTAACCCAAATTTGGAAAAGAATACAATTACTTTTATTAAAATTTTGCCTAAATTATTCCACCATTTGGGACAAATTTAGAGAAAATTTCTTACCTAGAGATTTCTTAGAAATTTACCATTTGAAATTTCTAAGAATCTCATCCTTGGGTAATTTGTATTTAATTCCAACTTTTTTATTTTTTATTTTTTGTTTGAAAATAATTATTAGTTATTATTATTAAAACTTTATCTAAATTATTCCATCATTTAGGACAAATATAGATAAAATTTTTCACCTAAAAATTTTATAAAAATTTATTATTTGAAATTTCTATAAATTTTATCATTGGATAATTAATATTTATTCTCAAAATATATTTTTTTCCTATTTTTTTTTAAATTTAATCAGGCAAAAATACTAAAAAAAACCAACACATAAATAAAAAGAAATAAATAAATAAATAAAACGAAAGGCTCGGTTGGAGGGTTCGGCGCACTCGACTTCAAGCATAAAAAATGGTTTGAAGGCCCAACTTGAGGGTGCAGCTTGACTCAGTAGCTAAGTTTGGTTGGGACGCGAGTCAATGGACCGGGTTGCGATTAGGTTGGATCACCCACTAGCAAAATGCATGGATCCTGGATTCTTTTAAATGCCAAAACGACGCCGTTTTGAGGTGATATGAAAGGTAAAAGTTTTCATTTTTTCTTTTAGATTTCCCCTCATTTTCTCTCTCCTCTTTTTTTTTTCTCTTTCCCTCTTTCTACCAACCAAGAAATCTGGTTGAATATTTCATTGAAAACTAGGGACCAGTGCCGAAAACTGGGAAATATTGTTGGAAAAGATGAATCTAGTCGGAAAAGTTCACCAGAATCCGAAAATTTCCAAAAAACTTTTAGAAAAAAACTGTCAAAAATTTCAAAATTTTTTAAAAAATTCTAGAATTGCTTTTTCTCTTCTAAACACTTTTTTTTTACTTCTGTTTTTTATGTCCTTTTAATCTGTTCTTCTGTATGGGTATTTATAGGTTGTGATCAGAAGAGTTTCTGATCAATTCTGATTCCTTCTTTGATTGGGATTCAGTACTATCCAAAAAGATGGGATTTATTTTATTAAAGATTAAATCCTTCTACAACTGCACCAGCCCCCAAATTCATGGCAAAATTAATATTTTTTATATATTATTATTATTTTAATCAACATCATTATCACCTAACAAAAAAATGAAAAACAAAAACAAATAAATGATCAAACTAGACAGATAAAATAAATACATAAACAATAGTAAAATAAATAACATAAATAATAAACAAATAAACCAATGATTATTGGGCTTAACAATTTAACCCCATTAGAACAGGCCTAATTGATTCGAACTTGGACCAAATTGAGTGTCTACGGTAGAAAATCTTACTGATCGTCGTTCTACCATAGGCTATTGTTTCTTTCTTGGTTCTTTTCTTATTTCTTGGTGAAGTAAAAAACAAACTATGGTGTTCTGCTTTAGTACTAAAGTTGAGTATCGAGCTCTTGCAGATGCCACATTAGAACTTCTATGGTTACAATGGCTACTTCAAGATATGGGTGTTCCTTATCACTCTAATACTCTTATATTTTATGATAATCAAAGTACGATTAAGATAGCTCACAATGATGTTTTTCATAAGTGTACTAAACATCTTGAAATTGACTATCAATTCATTCATTATCATATATTACTTAAACTCTTCGACTTGTTCCTATTACTAGTGCTGGTCAAAACGCAAATGTATGATGTTTTTCATGAGTGTACTAAACATATTGAAATTGATTGTAAATTCATTCGTCACTATTTGCTTGCTCAATCTCTTCAACTTGTTCCTGTTACCAATGTTGATCAAAACGCAAATATCTTCACCAAATCACATCCACCTGGTCATTTTCTTGTCCAAATTTTCAAATTCAAGTTGGCCTCTACATTACCATCTTAAGTTTCCTAGGGGGATTGTCAATGATATTCTAATAATATTATGATACTATTCTAGATTAATGATATTATTCTAATAATATTCTAGTAATATTCTAGATTAATTTGATATTGATTTAGAGAATATTAGATATTGATTTAGCTTATTATAAAATTGATTTAGTCATTATTTCTATTTATTATATTTTTTATTTTGTAATATTTTATCTCTGTATAAATAAACTTTAAGCCTCGTTGTAATATATAAGTCATTACAATAAAATTTTCATATTTTCTTCTTTTCACTATAAGTCTAAAATCAAGTAACCTTTGTTTTTTTAATCAACCTGTTCAATGGGTAACAACATTTACTTAAGGATAAACTCCCTAATTTGATTTAAGAAGTTATTTATTTCAAGATTACAATTACCTATCTAAAACCTTTCATGCTTAATTATTTGGGGACGACATGAATTAATCTACGAAAATACATGTCCTAATTCCTTGTAAAAATGATTATTGATATGTAAATATACTTTAAAAAATGCATCATGCATTTAAGGAGAAAGAAGAAATTTCCATGAAGGAGCCTGTTCTTCACACTAGGGATTGGACTAAAGGAGGTTTGCCTTTTTCCCCCGGCCACTTAACAATTTCTTTCAAGCGACAAAAAGCAGGAAACAAGAAGACTTCCACTATAACAAATTCACGTGAATGAAAGACATTCATTTTTTTTCTTCCAATTTAGAAAAAAGGGATTTAAATTTAAATCATTTAATAAAAAAATATATGCATTTATTGTCAATAGCAAATCCATGTTTTTTTTCAAAGATGTTTACTTATATAATATATATATAAATAAATTATTAATGGATTTATCATTTTTTTTTTATGGAAAGAGAGTAAAAAACAAAATTTGTTGTTATCCACGAAAAATTTTTCTTCCAATTTTTTTGGTTTTCAATATTTGGTTGACTCAAAATTTTTTTTTTATGGGATGAAGTATTAGCCTATAAATATGATTCAACAAAACAAACTAAAACCTCAAATTACAATAATTTGGAATCTTTCGCGTTATGGCTACTCGTGGCTTTCATGCCCATCATTTCCTTCATTTCGAGTTTTACTTGTTCTTATTTTATATTGTTCCTTCACTGCATGCAATACAATTCAGCTTCCAGGGTTTCTCACCTAATAACCTGGCCACAAATGGCAATGCTTACATCATGGATGGTGAACTATCGCTCACTGAAAACCGAGTTGATACTACTCTTAAATATAGCGTTGGTCGTGCTATATTTCCCAAGGAAATGCTACTCTCAGACCCTTGCAAGCAATGTAGTCCTTACAAATGGAGTGTAGCAGAATTTGAAAGAAGAATTGTAAACAATTATTAGATTATCGCAAACTCTTTAAAAAAGATGACAATTTCGTAAACACAGTTGTTAAAGTTCAGTGGGAGTTCCTTTAGGGAAAGCAGAAATTGTTGTCCAACTTTCAGAGGCGTAAAAAAAATTGCAGCAGGGGATTTGAAGATCAGTCCACAAAAGCAACAAAACTTTGATATAATGCAGACAGTCAAAAAAGTAGTCTCCGTGTAAAGACAAATGATTTTTGTCAGTGCTGCTTGAAACAAATCAATTGCTAACCTCAGCAACTGTACTGTGAAAAAAAAAAAAAAAGGACAAAACTGATTTATCTACAACTTGCATTTTCTTTGAATATGTTGTCATAATGTAAACCAATTGGGATTGTTTTGCTCAAAATCTTCAATATTTTAGGTAAAAGTTTACTTGATTTCAATGCTTAATTGATTCTGTCCAGGAGAGCAAATAGTGCGATCTAAATATATGGTCTAATGTCGTTTAGAGGACAATGTGCTCTTAGAGCACTTCTTGCCTCTCTTTCCGGTGTTAAGTAATCTACAAAGTAGGGAAAATTAATTAAATATTTTTTGGATGAGAAAGCAAATAAGATAGGGAAATCTGATGCTTTCCATTTTAAACAACAATGCCTATTGGGTGAAAACTTGACTAAATGAAATAAATCGATCAACTGGACAGTGTATAAACCAATTTTAGTGGCTGTTTCTGAAAAATGAATATAATATAAATATATGGTTTTACAAACTAATAATCTGAAGAAATAATTAATGTTCATCTCCGTGTCATAACGATTTCATTTTCATTTTTCAAATGTTTAATGAATTAGATTTTTTTTATATAAAGAAATCATAATATGTGAATAAAAAAATATATACGTTAAAGTAATTTTTACATTTTTCGGATATCATTTTTAAAACGTGATTCAATAAATTATCTAAATTAAATTATGATTAGGATGAATTAAATTTTAAAAACGAATAAGTAAGCAAAAATAAATTTTTCTACAAAACGATCGAATCCTATGCCTTGTTACGTGCGGGTAATCTGGACTAACTACAAATCGATTTGTTTAACTAGATTGTTGCATTCCTTGATAACTTGTTTCACAACGAGAATGATTATCAACATAAAAGTTGATTTACCATGCGCATTTAGTGGGTGGGAGGGGGACAAGGTAGCTAATTGCATTAAAATAATAAATAAATAAATAATATTAAAGCTTTGGAATCTGTTTGGGTTGGAAGAAAATGTGAAACATCAATAAAATAACGAAGATTAAGATTACAGGAGAGAACAATTTAATTTATGATGGCTGAGATGGAAACCTCAATGAATTTTTCCCACTCTTAGTTAACTGTTATTAATGTTAGAGAAGATTCACCGCAGAAAAGGAAATAAAAAATTTCTTCTTCTTCTGTCGGATAAGAGGCTTGTAAAGTAAATCTGAGATTGCGATTATCCAGAGAATTTAGAAATGGAGTTTTAAAAAAACTTTTCCATTCGGTCTGACTTGGCATATTATCAACCACTACTTTTGTTTAATCATAATGTCAAAATCTAAAAATATTGGGAATAAGCTAATTAATCAACTTTACCTAGATTTCAGTGAATTTAACAGCTCAATTGTAGCTCTTTGTATTTTTTGAAAATGTTCACGGCTGAGTTATTCGTCTGGTCCTATTGAATTTCAAATTAAATTTTGGATAAAATTGTAAGTTTGAATATAGATGAAAATATTTAAATGAATAAAAGTATTTTAATTCTAAAATTAATTTAAAAGATTAAAATATTAAAATGGTACTTACAGCGTGATGGCCTTGTAATTATAAAGCAAAACTCGTGAAAAATTAAATTTCTTTTCTGAGTTTTGAACTCTCTAATAAACTTCAAAATGCAGAATCAATTCCATAAGATTAAACCTTCAGTCATTCTTCTTTCTGTTAATTACATTTGAGAGCTAAAGAAAGGAAAAAGCTAGTGATTTTTGAAGTGCAGTCCTAATTTGGTCTGTGAATCACTGAATTGCACCAAGTTTAGTGGTTGAGGTGGGATGGAGTTGAGCCTAGAAAGAGAAACAGTTGGTAATTTGTTTTCCTTGGGCCGACACGACAACAGGATCATGAGAATGCAACAAAGATAAGGCTCCCTATGATCTCACAACAACAAGCATTCCCTTCTAAAGCTAGTCGGCCCACTTGCCAAGAACGTAAGGTAGATTTCACCAAAATCTAAATCTTTGTAAAACCGAGACACAACATGTTTCATACATGTTCGTCACCAGATAAATATAATATAAATACAAAAATTGTCATATCTATATCTACGTAATATGGAAGAAAAATTTTAAGACAATGTAGGAGTTACAACTCCTGTGATCCGATCGTTTGAAAACATAATATTTGGGGTACGACTTTAAGCACCCTTTCATATTTTCTCGTCTTAAATTCTCAATTTTGTTTCTATTCGAATTCCGTAATGGCTAGGTGTTGTAAATAAGGTAGTCAAGTCGACTTCGTAAGATAATTGGGCTGGATTATTGTGAATTACTCGAACTCAATTTTGCTTTTATTCGAGTTCAAACAGCAATTAGTAAATTTTCATATATATATCCAATAATTTTATATTTGATGTAATGTGGCAAATAAATTTTATAAATTATTAGTTAATCGAGTAAATATAAATTTTTACAAATTCTTAAAATTCATATAAAAAATTAGATTTTTTTTAAAAAACTTTTATTAATAAAATAATATTTTATAGATTAATAATATATCAAATATAAATTTATAAAAAAATTATATTTAAATAAATTTATATTTAATTCACTATCAGTATATAAATGCTATATATAGTTAATAAATTATATGATAACACCTCATAAAAATTAGTTTAAAAATTTTTAAATCCTAAAATTCAATTATGCATATATTTAAAATTAATTTTTTTTGTGAAGAGTGATTTATTAACAATATAACATCCATATACTAGCAATGAATCAAATATATATATATATATATATATATATATTGTTTATTAAGGTAAAAGAAACAATGTAAAAGGAAAAGAAAAGTAATGCAAACTTTTGTGATATTTGTGAGCTGGCAAAAAAGTAGGCAAAATGCGGAAAACGTTTCAAAAGGCTTTTTTTGTTTGCACGGCTGGTTTCTTCTGATCAGTTTACACCAGATTAGCCATAGCTGGTCGTTGGTTCGTGTGCAGCTCTACCCCAGCATTTCCACCCAAATTATAAACCTAGCATCAGCACTTAATTAATCAAGGCGAACTCCCTCATTTGATTTGAGCAGTTATTTATGTCAATATTACAATTACAGATCTAAGACCCTCCATGCTATTTGGAGACGACACGAATTAACCTATGAAAAATACATGTCCTTATTCCTTGTCGAAAATGATTATTGATATGTCAATCAATTTTGAAACATGCATCACCCATTTAAGGAAAAAAAATCTTCCGTCACTGAATGGTAGATTCAAATGACAAGGACAATATATTTTTTTTATTGTCCGGATTTAAATTTATTAGAAGATTATGAAAATATAAATTTTCATAAATTTATTAAGTCAACGAAAATAAACATATTTAAATCAACCCACTAATTGAACCAACTTAAAAAAAATATACAAAACAAAACTCAAAAAAAACTTTACCGCTTTAAAAAAAAAGAAGGCTTCCACGAAAGAGTATCTTAGCTTCTTCACTTTTAGGATTGGACCAGAAGAGGTGTGTTTTTCCCCAGCCGCTATTGCATGTTGAAAATACTTCATCAATTTCTTTCGAGTGACAAAATGTTAAAAACAAGAAGACTTCCACAATAACAAATTCACGTGTATGCACTACCTTTTTTTTTTTTTTCTTTAAATTAGAAGAAAAGGATTCAAATTTAAATAAAATCGAAATTATGCGCTTACAGTTGAGTCATTTTGTTTACATGGAATTAAGGATTAGCCTATAAAGTTATCCAACAAAACAAACTAAAACCTCAAATCACAACACTTTAGAATCTTTTTAATATCGCTACCTATAGCTTTCATGCTTATCTTTTTATTTATTTTCGTATTTTACACGTATTTAATATAAAATAAATATAATATATATACATAAATTATCAAGTTTAGAATCAGATAACCTTTGATTTTTTAATTAACCAGTTCAATCAGTAACAACATTTACTTAAGAATAAACTCCCTAATTTGATTTGGGAAGTTATTTATTTCAAGATTAAAATTACAGTTCTAAAACCATCCATGCTTAATTATTTGGAGACGACATGAATTAATCTATGAAAATACATGTCCTAATTCCTTGCAAAAAAATGATTATTGATATGTAAATCTACTTTGAAAAATGCATTTTGCATTTAAGGAAAAAGAAGAAATCTCCATGAAGGTTCTCTTTCTTCACACTATTGATTGGACTAAACGATGTTTGCCTTTTTCCCCCGGCCACTTAACAATTTCTTTGAAGCGACAAAAAGTAAAAAACAAGACTTCCAGTACTATAACAAATTCACGTGTATGTAAGACATTCATTTTTTTTCTTCAAATTTAGAAAAAAGGATTTAAATTTAAATCATTTGATAAAAAAAAATATATGCATTTACTGTCAGCAGATGCTTTTTTTTTTTCAAAAATGTTTACTTATATAATATATTATTATTATTATTATTATTAGATTTATCAATTTTGTTTATGGAAAGAGAGTAAAATAAAATTTGTTGACATCCACGAAAAATATTTCTTCCAATTTTTTTGTTTTTCAATTTTTGGTTGACTCAATTTTTTTTATGAGATGAAGGATTAGCCTATAAATATGATTCAACAAAACAAACTAAAACCTCAAATTACAATACTTTGGAATCATTTCGTATAATGGCCACTCGTAGCTTTCATGCTCATCATTTCCTTCATTTCGAGTTTTACTAGCTCTTATTTCATATTATTCCTTCACTACATGCAATACGATTCAGCTTCCCGGGTTTCTCAACTAATAACCTGACTACAAATGGCAGTGCTCACATCATGGATGGTGAACTGTCGCCCACAGAAAAACGAGTAGATACTACTCCCAAGGAAATGCATCTCTCAGACCCTGTCACGGTTATGGCAACGGATTTTATTACACATTTCTCCTTCAACATATCGGCGCTCAACAAGCAAAATGGAGGGGATGGCTTTGTGTTCTTCATTGCTCTTAATGGCATAAACATTCCGGTTGAAGCTCAGGGAGGACGCATGGGGCTGATTAGCAACTGTTCTAATTTCAATCAATCACTTGTTGCTGTTGAGTTTGACACTTTCAAGAATGAGTGGGATCCAAGTGACATTCATTTTGGTATAAATATAAACTCCATCAGATCAGTAGCCACCGTGAAATGGGATCAAAGCATGAAAAATGGATCCTTAGGAAAGGCAGGGATCACTTATGATTCTCAAACGAGAAATTTAAGTGTCTTTCTTGCATTCCCGGAAAACCCCACTTTTATTAAGGGGAAGACTTCTAGTCTTTCACATCAAGTCAATCTGTCAGAGGTTTTACCAGCGAGGGTCAATGCTGGATTCTCATCTGCTACTGGCTATCTCTCAGAGATGCAGTATGTTCTTTTGTGGGAGTTTAATTCAACGGAATCATCATCAAACAATCAAGAAGGAGTACATGTTGGATCGAAAGTAGCATAAGGTGTACTTAATGGATCTGTTATAGTAGTTGTGACAATTTTAATATTGGTGTTTTACATGTGGAGGAGAAGTCAAAGCGAGAAAAATGATGATTCACAACAAGAAGATTTCATGGACCTGGAATTTGAACATGGAAGTGGACCAAGAAGGTTTTCTTATGATGAATTGGTTCAAGCTACGAATAACTTCAACCAAGAAAGAAAACTTGGTGAAGGAAGCTTTGGGGGAGTTTATAGAGGCTTTCTCCCTGTTTTGAATTTAAACATTGCGGTTAAAAAGGTCTCTAAAATGTCAAAACAAGGAAGAAAGGAGTATATGGCAGAGATCATGATTATTAGTAAATTGAGACATAAGAATCTGGTGGAACTCATTGGTTGGTGTCACAAGAAGAGTGAGTTCCTTCTAATTTATGAACTCATGCCCCATGGCAGCCTGGATTCTCATCTTTTTGGAGATCAAAATCACCTATCATGGGAACTTAGATACAAGATAGCCCTTGGTTTAGCCTCTGCAATACTTTATCTTCAGGAAGAATCGGAACAATGGGCGGTACATAGAGATATCAAATCAAGCAATGTCATGTTGGATTCAAATTTCAATCCCAAGCTTGGGGATTTTGGTTTGGCAAGGTTAATGAGCCAAGAATCAGGACTCAAGATGACAGTCTTGGCTGGAACATTTGGTTACATGGCACCAGAATACACTAGTACAGGACAGGTCAATAAAGCATCAGATGTCTTTAGCTTTGGGGTGGTGGCCTTAGAAATTGCAACTGGGAGGAGAACAATGGAGCATAAAAATGAAGAGGATCCCGTCTCATTGGTTGCTTTGGTATGGAACTCGTATGAAAATGGAAAACTTCTTGAAGTTGCTGATGAGAAATTGTGTATGGAATTTGATATGGAACAGATGGAGTGCTTGATGATTGTCGGATTATGGTGTGCTCACCCTGATCACAATCTTAGACCGTCTATAAGGCAAGCTTTACAGGTTCTAAACTTTGAGGCACCATTGCCAAATCTTTCCAAAAAGATCTCTGTTCCCAACTTTGATGTACCTATCCCTCCATCGAGTTCATCCAAGCTCGAAATCACCAATTCTGTTGTTACTACGGGTCGGTAGGTGATACTTATTCTATATAGGATCTTCAGGTTTTTCCTCTTACTTTCTCTAGTATGATAGGAAAATACCAAGGTTAAACATAATTTGGTTTCAGTTCTGTCTATGAGTCAGCAGGTTTGCATTAGGGTGCCTTTTGTTATATCCTACATGCTTTCTTTGTAATATTTTTACTGCAGCTTGCTATTGAAATAATTTTATAGTAGACACGTCTTGCTTACTTATAGACAAATAAATTTTACACTTCAATAGAATAAAAAAAAATTCTACTCAATCTCCCACATGCAATATTGCTCGAGTTGTTAGGTTTGAAGCAATAATCACAACAATGCAGAAGCAATATATTGTAATAAACCTCACAGCAATAGACAACAATCAATAATAAAAAAACACAAAAAAAATAAAGCACACCAAGACTTACGTAGAAAACCCTCTAATGTAGAGGGAAAAAACCACGGATCACTAAAAAAATCTTCATTATCAAATAATATATATATATATATATAAAGTTCTTCTCTAACTAAAACTAAAGTTAATCAACAATTAGAGAGACAATTGGAGAAATCTCACCAAATAGGTGACCCAACAAATTCACCTTGAACTTGTTCTTAGAGAGCTACAAACCCAATTTTCATTGTTCAGAATATAGAACTCTAAATCATAAACTTACTGACAAAGTTTCAGCTCAATCGGACCATGGATCAATTTTCATTCAACAAACTCTCCCTTCTCTTTTTTTCTCCCTATTTTTCCTGGTTTTTTTTTTCTTCTTAGTTTGTGACAACACCTTAAAATAGCTATACCTCTTTTTATTAAATAGCTAGGGTTCTATATAAAAAGAAAGACCAAGGCCCATGGCCTTTGATTTGTCCAAAACTAATTACATTGGGCTGGACCCCATTTTCCTAACAATCTCCCCTTCCAACCCTGTTAGGAGGAGATTCATCACCATAGCAATTTCATTTGGAACTTACCTTGGCCAAGGAATTCATTTCGATCAAATTACTACAAAGCTCAAATTTTTTCCTAGGAAGTATCTTAGTCAACATATCTGTTGCATTCTCATCTGTATGAACTTTCTTCAACAGCATCTGTTGTTCCTCAATCAATTAATGTAACTAGTGATATCTAACATTAATGTACTTTATTATAGCATGGTACATGGTATTCTTACTCAAATCTAAAGCACTCTAAGTATCACAAAACACTACATACTCTTTCTGATTTAACCCTAATTCAAGAAGAAAACATTTCATCCAAAGCATTTCTTTACCTGCTTTAGTTGTTCCAATATACTCAGCCTGTGTAGTTGACAAAGCAACACACTTCTGCAACTTAGACTACCAAGACATAGCTCCTCTTGCAAAAGTGAACAAATATCCTAAAGTAGATTTCCTACCATCAAGATCATATACCATGTCAGCATCAGTAAACCATTCTAGAATTGGTTGAGAAACTTCATAACTCAAGTACATTTTTTAAGTACCCCTAAAATATCTGAAAATCTATTTTATTGCTTCTCAGTGAACTTTTCTTAGATTAGAAAGAAATTTGCTCACTACACCAACTACATAAGCAATATCAAGCCGTGTACAAACCATAAGATATATTAAAAAACTAACTGTAAAAAAAATAAGGAATACTAGACATAGATAATTGCTCTTTTTTAGCACCAGATAAGATTTCTTACTCAGATGAAAATAGTTGGCAAGTAGACTGTTAACTAATTTAGCATGTTATATGTTGAATCTACTAAGCACCCGTTTAACATAATTTTCTTGTGATAATCATAGTTTTCCAGTTCTTTTATCCCGAATAATATCCATACTAAGAATCTATTTTGCTAAACCTAAATCATTTATGTTAAAGGACTTAGACAATTATTCTTTCAACCTACAAACCATACCAACATCTTGTCACATAATCAACATATCATTAACATATAATAAAAGAATAATGAAGTTACCATCAGAAAATTTTTTCACATACACACAAAGATTCGCTACCGTTCTTTTATAGCTATGGTTCACCATAAAACAATCAAACTTTTTATACCACTGTCGTGAAGTTTGTTTCAAGCCATACAAGCTTTTCTTCAGTTTACAAACTAAGTGCTTTTTCCTTTTCACTTTAAAACCCTCAGATTGATTCATATAAATGTCTTCCTGTAAGTCACCATGCAAGAATGCAATTTTAACATCAACTTACTTAAGCTCAAGATTCAAACTAGCTGCTAATCCTAGTACCACTTGAATGAAACTCATCAAAATCGAGACCTAATTTTTTAGAAAAACCTTTCACCACCAATCAAGATTTGTACCTCACTAGCTTGTCACCATCATTTTTCAACTTAAACATCCATTTATTTTTCAACAACCTCTTCCCTTTTAAAAGTTTAACAAGATTATAAGCACCATTTTTTCGCAATGACTCAGTCTCTTCTTTCATTACTTTTAACTAGTGTTCTCTATTCGGAGTAGCCTATACATATTAGAAACTCTTTAGCTCCTTCTCACTGATAACTAAAATAAAATCTGAACTTGGATACCTAGTAGATAGCCTATGCTCTCTAGTAGATGTCCCAAGCTAAAACTCTACATTATCTGATGTCGAAGATAGCTCTCCCTACTTAAAACTCTAAGGTGGAGAGGATTGCTCCCCTGCTCAAAACTAATTGCATCTGACTCATCATTAATTGTGGTCGACTCATTCATATCTTCAAGTTTTATTTCTTGCTCATTTCTACCATCAGTGGCTCTTTCCTACCAAAACCAACCCTACCAAGACTACAATTGCCTAAAGGCACCAACACCCTCTCCTAAACACACAATAGTCAACCATAACTAAAACCCTTGTCATCTTCCAACTATCTAAACAAATCGAAAACACTAGGGAATTTTGCAAAATTTTTTTAAACTGAATCTTCCTCAAAACCATAGCAAAACAGTACCTAAAAGCCATCCTTTATATCAAACACATCCCTTTGATTTGGGGAGAAGCAACACTGCATAAACTCAAAAAAAAAAAGCAACGATAGCAAAAAAATAATAATAAAAAGGGCATTTTGGTGTAAAAATGCTTTTGGGCTAAAGAGTTTGCAAAAGTTTCAGATCTTGAGGCATGGTGAGTGAAAGAGTAAGGAAGTTTTTCTTTAAAAGGCAACCTCTGTTGTTGACAAAAATGGTGGCTAACAAAGAGCTGTTTAGGTGGTAGCTGTGAGAGGCTTAGATCGATAAAAATCTAAAATGAAAAAAAAGAGGTTTCAACCAAAAGAAGGAAAAGGTAGGCGTAACTAAGAGAAAAAATTGGGAAAAAAGAAAAAAAAAAGAGAAAAAAGGGTAAGCTATTTAGTAATGGCGCCTACAGTGGTGGCGCAATGGTAAGCCCATCGATGTCTGGGGTTTGAGGAAGAGAAGGTTTGGCTTCTAGTTTTTTTTTTTAGGAAGGAATTATTTTTAAAAAAAATAGAGAAGTTGGAATGAAGAAAACTTGAGTTTCTATAAAAAAAATTTACAGAAAAAGAAATGGATCTAGTTGACCCGATCCGTACCCATTTCACACCTAAACCAACTTGTTTACTACTAGAGGCAATGCATATCAATTCCTGAAGAGCCCAACAAACTTGAATCACTTTGATATTTGGTTGATTTTGGGTTCAAACCTAAAGAAAACCCAATTTGGTGCATCCTCTACCCCTTTTTTATCTTGTTATTTTATTGTACATATTTATTTTCCTTATGCTTTTTGACAATAAGTCTTTTATGGATTAATGAAGTTGAAAAAAAAATGAAAAATGAAATGAATGAAAAATGATAATAGTTTCTTAATAAATAATAATAATAATAATAATAATAATTTTAAATTCAAAAATAATCAAAAAATAATTTACATTAAAGTGATTATTTTTTGAAATAAAAAAAATAATAATTTTAAAAAAATGATTTGAGAGACCTTATCTTGATGTTGGAAGGAATTCAAAATCATATTTTAAAAATTTAATTCTACCTAAATGTTGGAGAATTAAAAATTAAAAATAAAATAAATTTCGTTCACAAACCAAAAAATTATAAATAAAATTTCTTTCACTTTTAATTTTTTTTTAAAAAAGGAAATGAAAAGAAATAAGTAAATAGGAATAAAATATGTAAAAAATTGATTAAATTGGTTGTTCTAATTCTTATCTTTCATTGGCATAATTTATTTGTTTCATATTGCATTAGTATAAAACTATTAAGGAAAAAAAAGGAATTATGAAAATCAAATTTAATATAAAAGTCCACCTAAATGTTGGAAATGATTAAAAAAGTTTGCGTTAACGACAATTTCGTTTTTTCTCATAGAAAAAAAAACCCTAAAATCCTAAAAAACCTAAACTCCAAAACTTTAAAATCCTCGATACCTTAAAAACCCTTAAAACCCTAAAACCCTAAAATCTCAAAATCTTAAAAAACCATAGAAATCCTAAACCCCAAAAACGAAACCTCAAACTCTAAAAGCTAGCCAAACCCTAAATATAACTCACACCTAAATTGCCTAGATCCTAAAACGAAACCTTAGACTCTGAAAGCTCACTAGCTAAATCCTAAAACTATCCTAAAATTTTAACGATTCATATGAAAATCTCATATGAAATAATCTATTCCTAAATACTGCCTAAAAAATAGTGTACTTAAGAAATTTTATTTCACCAAGCTTTTTGTGTAATTCTTTAATCCAATAATAATCAGATTAAATAAAAAAAATAAAAAAAAAAAGATCTTTAATATAAATAGTCACTTCTAAATTTTGCCTAGAAGTTTGAGAGTCCAAGTGATTTTATTATATTTAAAAACTCAATTTCAAAATTGCATTTTATCATCATACATATCATCCATTGGCATATATGCATCTATTTATTATTACTTGTATTTATTTCATATATTTATGCCTTTTACTGTTGTGTTTTAGTTAATTGTAGTATCATCTTCTTTTTTTTTTTGCATAAAATATTTTTTATGAAAAGTATTATTCAAAAAATAGATTTTTAAATAAAAATAAATTAACATTCTAAGAAAAATAATTTTTGATATTCTGCCTAAATGTTGAATAGTCACCAAAAATTATTATTCACAAATAATGTTATTTTTATTTTAAGGAATGTTGTGATAAATCTTAAATGAAAAGAGTTATCTATAAATTTTACCCAAAAGTTAGAGAACTTAAAAATTTTCTTAATATTCTTAAATAAAATTTTTTTATAAAATTATATTTTTTTTCATAAGTGAAAGAAATTATTATTAATTTTAAATTAAAATCATTTTTATCCAAAATAAAAATAACACATAATTAATTTGTACTATTTTTAAATAGACGTTGTGAATTTGCTAATTCTTTTCCACACGTAATCAAACTTTCAAATTCAAGTTCATTTTCATATATTAAAAATTATCTTTTTGACAAACTTTAAATTTATTTTATTATTTTATAAAAAAGATAAAAATTTTAAATAACTAATTATACTTAACAAAAAAAATTAATGACAATTTTTTTGTTTTTTTTTTATTTTAAAATTTTTTCAACGTCTCAAAACAATTATGATAGTTTGAATCATGCTATTTTATCTTTGTGCCTAAAAAGAAAAAGGGAAATTAAAGGCTGCTTTCCGTCTTCACACTTAACAGCCCAACCATGCGAATTCGATGCAACCAAGGCCGTGTTAGCCACTTCGACGGAAAATTGAAGTCAATCATGGAACCTTCCTGGAGATGTATTTACACGGAGCTGTGGGGCTCAGTTGACACTTTTTGTTTTTTCCAAGCAGTTGACACCTTTAACAACTTATCCAACACCCGACTCGCCCATTAAAATTTATTTAGACCTATTATTATTATTATACTATTTTATTTTAATATTTTAAATATATTTTAAAATTAAATAAAATTGTATTTTATTATTAATAAAATATATTTTAAGATATTTTATTATTAATATCTTGCCCAATGCTCAACGTAAGTGTAATTTAGCCCGTAAACCCAGCAAGCTGTCTGATCAATAGAGATATCTAATTGAATTCATCAAGGAAATGGAACAAATGTGTTCAGCTGTCTTCTTAGTTCTTATTGGATGCATATAAGAAATAGAACCCCAAAATTCACGGCATGCAGCAGCGTGAAAAACGTTGTTGAAGTAGAATTCTTTGACATCGCTATCCGTAAAACTAGCCGGGTTACCCTTTTAATGAGATTATCAATAAAAGCTGTGTAAAGCCAGCCTTGTATTGATTATTCCTGAAGTGATATTTGTGTCATGTTAAGCACTTCAAGAAAAAGTAAGCAAGGTACTTTAATCTTAAGACATAAAAAAAAAAATCATTTGAGTATAAAAATGTTGATGTTGTATATCTTAACAAGTCGGTTTTGAGGAAAAAAGATAATAACTACATAATAAGTGGTATCAAAATAGGCTCTGAACCATTGGACTCATGCCAAGTATTTTAAGGAAAGTAAGCATGGTAATCAACTTTGTAACAAAAATATTACGAGATTAAATAAGAGAAAATGTCACATCAAATATTTTAAAAAAAAATAAATAAAATACTTCAATCTCACATCAAACATAAAATGAGAATAATTGGGATATAAAAATGTTGACTATACACATCATGATGAACTAATTTTGAAGAGAGAGGATAAAAACCATAGAGACTTCCGCTAGCTTAGATGATCCAAGTTACTTGACTGTACCTCTGCCATAGATAATGTTCCTCTCTCTAAAAGTCTCTCTTATTTTCTCTCTCATGTTTTACAAGTTTAAAAAATATTCTTTGTTTTTATTTCTTGTTTGTTAGCTTCAGTTCTTTGTTAGCTTGAAATTATTTTTAGTTTTTTTTAACTACTTTGTTTGCCTGAAGATATTTCTTCTTTGCTTCTGTTCTTTCTTCTAATTTCTGTATTTTAATTGTACTATGAAAGATTAAGGTGCAGTTTATTGAAGAATTCGATTTATTGACTCTTATTAATCTGTTTTTTCTTTATTAGAACCCTATGCTATTGAGGAAGAATAAGTTTCAAAAACTTCTAATTAGAACTTTTTTTGTTGTTAATTACGTGAGAACTTGAATTTAATCGAGTTTCAGCGAGAATGATTTATCTTCTTCGAGTAAGGTTCAGACAGCCAGGTTAAAAAAATTATTCAAATACTTTCATCAAGCTCCTGTCTCTGTCAGTACGTTCTGGCCTGATTAGTCATCTCATACAAAAAGTAATTGTTGCGGCCCCGCTTTTCATACTGAATTTTTTTTAACATTTCTCTTTTTTAATACAAGACAAGATCAAGGCTTTATTCGGTCAAATTTTTAATGAAAAGATGAATTATCATCGGCCGGATTCATATGTTGACGTTGAAACATATCAATGCTTAGTGGTTTTCTAGGAAAATGTAGTTGATTTTGACGTAGTGAAATTTTGATGGATTGTTCCAAAAAATAATGGATTTGAGTGCATATACGTGATGGTTTATGTTCAATGAAATTTGGACAGTCAAAGATGAAACAAAGAAACAAATTACAAACAAATAACATAGACAAATATAAATTTCTAATTAATTATTACACTTTTCGTTTCAAATTATTTTAGGTTTTTTTTACTTTTACAAAGCTTAAAAAAATTAACTTTGACGTATTTAATATTTAATATTTATTTTTAAAAATTGACGTTTCATGGTTTTTAGTATCAAAAAATTAAAAAAAAATCATGAAAAATAATTTTAAAATATATAAAAAAAGTTTTAATTTTTTTTTAAAGATAACATTGTTTTGAAACATTAAAAAAATGCATGAACAAAAATAATGTGATTAAGGGGGTAAAAATACATAAAAGATTAAAATGGATTTTGTTTCTCAATTATGTTTTCACTTTCACTCACATACCATTATTTCGTTTTCTGGCTTTTGATATTATGTGGTTGCTCTTAGATCATCTGTTTTTTCTGTATGTGAACGCCTATTGAACTTTTTTATTTTGAAGAAGAAAGCCCATTGAAGTTAATCATTAAACAATTAACCCCCTCTCAAGATTTTTAAATGAAATTCCAAAATCTAACTATTGATATATCTTTTGAGAACAGTTTATACAACTTGTTTTATCTCTTAATGAATTAAATACACTTCAGTCCTAATCTTAGTTTTAATAAAAAATACAGCAAACAAGTCCTTAATTAGAACAAATGACTATTTATATACTCTTATGCATCCAACTAATCTGAAAGATGCTTTTGTATTAAAAAAAAAAAAAAAAAGAACAAAAAACTTGGAAGCATTTTGTTGACATACAGGAAGAGAAAAGATGTAATTTGTTGAAAGCTTAAATTGTAAAGTTAAAATTTTAAACCTTTTAGAAGTCAAAGTTTACACATTTCCACACTTCAAATCAAAATGTACGCAAATAATGCAATGTTTAGTGGCTAGAGACACGCTTATATATATCCATGCAAGAATTACTGCGAAGCTAACACCTTGAAACTAGCTAGAAGCTAACATTTCTTTGCCCCCAATATGGCAAACTACAGCTTTCACGCTCATCATTTTCATTATTTCCAATACGTTTTCATCTTCTTTCATGTCCTTCCTTCATTAAATGCACTAATTTTCAACTATCCTAATTTCTCAGACGCTAACCTGAGGTTGAATTTAAGTGGTGATGCTGAAATCGTTCGTGGAAAAGTAGCCCTCACCAATTGTCTAGCCGATGAAGATAGTCTTAATTTTAGTGTTGGTCATGCTATATATCCTAAAGAAATGCGTTTGTGGGATCATGTCACAGGTAAGGCAGCAGATTTTGTTACTAATTTCTCCTTCAAGATGTGGTCACTCAATCAGCAAGATGGAGGCGATGGTTTTGCGTTCTTCATTGCGCCTAATGGCTCAAGCATTTCAGATGATGTTCACGATGGATGTATGGGACTAATTAGCAACTGTTCCAATTTCAACACATCAAAAATGGTTGCTGTTGAGTTTGATACTAATCCGAATAAGTGGGATCCTATTAGTAACGCTCATGTTGGTATTAATATCAACTCCATCACATCAGCAGCCAGTTTGAATTGGGATACAAGCATGAAAAACGGAAGCAAAGGAAAGGTAAGGATCACTTATGATTCTCAAACAAGCAATTTAAGTGTGTTTCTGACTTTCCATGAAAGCCCGAATTTTATAAAAGGAAAGAATTCTAGTATTTCATATCAAGTCAATCTATCAGAAGTCCTACCAGAAAAGGTCACCATTGGATTCTCATCTGCATCTAGTAGTCTCACTGAGGTGCACTATATTCTTTCATGGGAATTCAATTCCACAGATTTGTCATCATCAAATAACCGAGGAGTACAACATGTTGGACTAATAGTAGCAGGTGTAGTTGGTGGATTTTTTGTTGTTGTTGGTATAATTTTAATATCGGTATTCTCTATGAGGAAAATAACTCAAAGGGAGAAAAAAGAGGATTTCGAACAAGACGATTCCATTGACCATGAATTCGAAAACGAAAGCGGGCCAAGGAGGTTCTCTTATTTTGAATTGGTTCAAGCTACAGATAACTTTGCGGACGAAAGGAAACTAGGTGAAGGAGGGTTTGGCGCAGTATATAGAGGCTTCCTGCCTGTTCTGAATCTAAGCATTGCGGTTAAAAGAGTATCTAAAATATCAAACCAAGGAAGAAAGGAGTATATATCAGAGGTTAAAATCATTAGTAAATTGAGACATAAGAATCTAGTACAACTAATTGGCTGGTGTCACAAAAAGGGTGAGTTCCTTCTAGTATACGAGCTCATGCGCCATGGCAGCTTGGATTCTCATCTTTTCAGAGGTCAAAATCTGCTTTCATGGCCACTGAGGTACAAGATAGCCCTTGGTTTGGCATCGGCATTGCTTTATCTTCACGAAGAATTAGAACAATGTGTAGTACATAGAGATATCAAATCAAGTAATGTCATGTTGGATTCAAATTTCAATGCCAAGTTGGGGGATTTCGGTTTGGCGAGGTTTATGAATCAGGAATCAGGACTTGAGATAACAGGGTTGGCTGGAACGCTTGGCTACATGGCACCAGAATATATTAGCACAGGACAAGTCGGTAAAAGATCAGATGTCTTTAGTTTTGGTGTCGTTGCATTAGAAATTGCAAGTGGGAGGAGATCCATAGAGACAAAAAGGAAAGAGGGTCATATTTCGCTGACGGCTCAGGTATGGAACTTATATGAAAATGGAAGACTTCTTGAAGTTGCTGATGAGAAATTATGCATGGAATTTGACATGGAACAGATGATGCGCTTGTTGATTGTTGGATTGTGGTGTGCTCACCCGACTCACAATCTTAGACCATCGATAAGGCAAGCCTTACAAGTTCTTAATTTTGAGGCACCATTTCCAAATCTTTGCAAAGGGATTTCAGCTCTCTCCTCTGATATACCCATCTCTCCATCTAGTTCATTCAAGCCAGTGATCTCCAATTCTGTTGTTTTTATTGGTCGATAGGTGACTCTCATGCTATAGGGATCTTCAAATTTCTCTTCTTTTCTTTTCTTTTTTTTCTTTCTTTTTTGTATGCTAGGAAATTAATTATTGATAATGCAGCCTTTTAATGATGCCCATCGGTGTTGTTTGATCTAGTCTTTTTTCTTTTCAATTAGCCTGCTGATTTGTTATGCTGCTTTTGTTATTTTTTATGAGATAAATGATACTCTCTTTTGTAATTACAAATTTACAACAAATCCTGTACACATTTGAGAAGTTCGAATTTCACTTGAGTCCTGAGAATCTGAAATTGTGTTTTTCTATGTTTACATAGAACAAAGAGGAAAAGTAAACGCTTTGCGGCAAATATAAGTGTTGCTTTCCTCGTCACACTTGCGCAGTGCAACCATGCAGGTTTAATCAAGGAACTATTAGCAAATTTGACAGAAAATATAAAGGCTGCTTTCCTGTTCACACATTGAACCCTGTTGGAGCTGTACCCTACAAGATATTGTCAACTGGGCTATTCTCATGTCAGTGACAGCGAAAGAATGGCTTTGAAAATTTTCTAAGATTGAGCGGAGGAAACTGGGTGGGGTGAGGGGTGAGGGGTGAGGGGTGAGGAGTCTACTTTAGCCGCAACCCGCAAGAAGCACAGCGTTGGTACATGTTTGCATAATTCAAAATGTTGTGACTAATGACTTGTGTCCAAGTTAAATGTCAATATATGGAACAAAACAAACAATAAGGAAAGAAAGTAACAAGCATCCAACAAGAACACAAAATATTATGTGGTTCCGTTTCTGAATCCGACCTCCATAGAGGCAGAAAACATCAAACAAAAAGAAAGAAAATAGAACATATTGTTATGAGCTTACGCTTGTGTGCTTGGTTGATGAGAAAAGATGCAAAGTTTACTTGGAGCTAAATGGGTTGGATGCCTGAAGAATGCATGACAAATCTACCAACCCAGAGAGAAAAAGTAGTAAACCTGCATGGTTGCACTTGCGCAGTGCAACCATGCAGGTTTAATCAAGGAACTACTAGCAAATTTGACAGAAAATATAAAGGCTGCTTTCCTGTTCACACATTGAACCCTGTTGGAGCTGTACCCTACAAGAAATTGCCAACTGAGCTATTCTCATGTCAGTGACAGCGAAAGAATGGCTTTCAGAATTTTCTAAGATTGAGCGGAGGAAACTGGGTGGGGTGAGGGTTGAGGAGTCTACTTTAGCCGCAACCCGCAAGAAGCACAGCGTTGGTACACGTTTGCATAATTCAAAATGTTGTGACTAATGACTTGTGTCCAAGTTAAAAGTCAATATATGGAACAAAACAAACAATAAGGAAAGAAAGTAACAAGCATCCAACAAGAACACATAATATTATGAGGTTCCGTTTTTGAAGCCGACCTCCATAGAGGCAGAAAACATCAAACAAAAAGAAAGAAAATAGAACATATTGTTATGAGCTTACGCTTGTGTGCTTGGTTGATGAGAAAAGATGCAAAGTTTACTTGGAGCTAAATGGGTTGGATGCCTGAAGCAAGCATGACAAATCTACCAACCCAGAGAGAAAAAGGATTAAACCTGCATGGTTGCACTTGTTGGATGCCTGAAGAAAGCATAACAAATCTACCAACCCAGAGAGAAAAAGTATTAAACCTGCATGGTTGCACTTGCGCAGTGCAACCATGCAGGTTTAATCAAGGAACTATTAGCAAATTTGACAGAAAATATAAAGGCTGCTTTCCTGTTCACACATTGAACCCTGTTGGAGCTGTACCCTACAAGAAATTGTCAACTGAGCTATTCTCATGTCAGTGACAGCGAAAGAATGGCTTTGAGAATTTTCTAAGATTGAGCGGAGGAAACTGGGTGGGGTGAGGGGTGAGGGGTGAGGAGTCTACTTTAGCCGCAACCCGCAAGAAGCACAGCGTTGGTACATGTTTGCATAATTCAAAATGTTGTGACTAATGACTTGTGTCCAAGTTAAATGTCAACATATGGAACAAAGCAAACAATAAGGAAAGAAAGTAACAAGCATCCAACAAGAACACAAAATATTATGCGGTTCCGTTTTTGAAGCCGACCTCCATGGAGGCAGAAAACATCAAACAAAAAGAAAGAAAATAGAACATATTGTTATGAGCTTACGCTTGTGTGCTTGGTTGATGAGAAAAGATGCAAAGTTTACTTGGAGCTAAATGGGTTGGATGCCTGAAGAAAGCATGACAAATCTACCATCCCAGAGAGAAAAAGTATTGAATTCCTTCATCATGGGGGCCTTTGACGCCTCCCATCAACCAAAATCCATGATGTTTATCACAAAACTTTAATTTGAAAAACTCCTGATACATCACAAACTATTGATTCAAAAAATTCCTGATATACCACAGAGGTTCTGCAATAATTAACTAGCTCAAAATACGAGTAAAGAAGGAATTGATAGAATAGCTCAAAATGAAAATGAGGAAGAGAATCAGAGATATGATCAATAAGAGTACAATTGTTTATAGGCTTCAATATTATACTTTTGACAAAAGAGAAACATATTGCTTACTCATTGGAACTTAAAATCTTCACTTCTTTATTTTTCTTTCTAGGGAAGACGACTGCTTGCAGCAGAAGTTGGGGATTCTACAAATATAACAGTAACTTATGCTCTTGAATCTGGCAGCCATTCAATTTCCGAATGAAGTCAGGAACTGGCATCTTTTATTTAAGCCATCAACGTTTAGAACCTGGAACAGAAGGAAATAAGTAAATCTCTAAACCGGAAAATTACTTTGACAAATGATCCAAGCAAAATTGCACTTAACATCACATCAGCATTGAATACTTTGCAAATGATGTAAAATTTACACTTGTTTTTTGCTCCAGACTATAAATTCTTGTAACTTCGAGATAGGACATGAATACCTGTTGATTAAACTGTATTTTAAGTTAGCCTTAACTGATGTAGTTGAGTTGGAAAAGGCTTGTTTCTGATAGCACAAAGCTCAGCAGCAATATCACTCATGTTCATTCGCTTGGTGGGTGATTCAGTAGAACAAGTGACTCCTATTTCAAATATTGAAGTCAAACTCTGAAGGAGTATGTTTTGTCTCTGGCTACTCTCGTTGGAATTAAACTTTGCAATTGTTTCTCCAGCGACTCGTTCCTGAAGAAGAATGGGATCAGTAATCTCAACTACTCGTTCTGGCAAAGCATCCTTGACAAGGTTGTGAAGGTTCAAACCATCTTTAAACACTTCGTCAGTAGGCCTCTGTCCGGTAAACATCTCCAGCAAAACTATACCAAAGCTGTAAACATCACCATGTATTGACACTTCACTTCCCAAGCCATATTCTGCCAATCATTAATCAAAAATATCAATAATTGGAGGGGACATATATATATATATATGGCTACTTGGAATTAATTTTGTAGCTTTTCAGTTTCAAATAAGAAAAAGAGTTTTAAGGAATGACAATAGAGAAGGTAGGAATCAATAAAAATGTACCTGGTGGAGCATAACCAATAGTTCCTAATCGAAGGGTGCTTGACTGGCTTGTTGGGTGATTTTGCATATCTACTGAAATGAATTTTGCTAATCCAAAGTCACCTACATGACCAATCATTTCACCATCCAGTAAAATATTGCTCGGTTTGAGGTCACAATGAACAATTGGTGTTTCACAATGATGGTGGAGATAATCCATTGCACAAGCAACGTCAACAGCTACATTCAATCTCTGATGAAAATTCAAACTTTTTGTTGGCTCCTGTGCGTCATTCAGATCAATAGAGGGATGCAACCAATCCTCTAGGCTCCCATTAACCATGAACTCATAAACCAGAGCCTTAAAATCATTGCCATGATAATCAACACTTGAACATGCTGTTAATACCTTGACAAGATTGCGATGTCTAATGTTCCTCAAAGTCTCGCATTCGGCCATGAAACTTCTAGAAGCTCCGGGATTGAAAAGATTAAGCACTTTGACAGCAAAAACAATTCCGTTCTCTTCAAGAATTCCTTTATATACAGAACCAAAGCTACCTACACCCACCAAATTTTCTGCGGAGAATCCATCAGTAGCCTTAAGGATGCTTTTGTTAGATAATTTTAAAAGTGAATGTTCGGCCAAAGTTGATGCAGGCTGCGTTCTTTTCTTTCTAAACCAAAAAATAAGAAGAAAAGACAATACCAAAATTATTCCTAGAACCCCACATATAATAGAAATTATTAATTTGTACGAACTGCTTGAAGAACTTTTGAAGTTGCATCGTGGCAAGTGGAACTCAGGTGTGCCTCCACAAAGCTTAATGTTTCCCTCCACCGATGTAGCATTTGCATTCTTAAATATTCCATCAGTTGGTACCAAACCATCGAAATCATTGTAAGAAAGATTCAAATATTGCAATGACTTAAAATTCAGAAAAAATTCAGGAATTTTCCCAGAGAGATTGTTGTGGGAAATGTCCAAAACTGCAAGACCTCTCAAAGAACTCAAAGATGAAGGAATATGGGCCATGGAAGAAATTGCCACTCATTAATAGTGTCTCTAATCTTATACAGCTACCGAGACTGCTTGGAAGCACACCTAATAACCTGTTTTGAGAAACAGACAATTTACCTAAATTTTGTAACTTTCCTACTTGGATAGGAAGCACCCCAGTTAAGTGGTTTGAAGATAAGTCTAGGGACATAGACAAGGATGAGAGTCAGACAACTTCTCGGGGTACAGAACCACTGAGGTTATTACGTGAAAGATCCAATACAACCAGATTTTCACACTTCCCAAGACTTGATGGAATGGTACCTTGAAGATTGTTGTGACTTAGATCGAGCAGGTTCAACATTTTTAAATTTCCAACAGAAGGGGGAATGGTGCCGGAGAGAAATTATCATGCAGATCAAATTCCTTTAGATTCTGAAGCCTCCCAATGGAAGAAGAAATGGAACCCGATAGGCGATTGAGATCTACTAGAAGCATCTCTAAGCCGATGAGATTTCCAATCGCAGCCGGAATATTTCCTGATATGTAATTGCCTTCAGACCTAAATAGTGCAAGATTAGTTGACCAATTCCTTATGCACTCTGGTAACAACCCCCCAAAGTTGTTTCCGCTCATATCCAATACATAAAGGCCGGTAGCGTTGGTCAAAGAGCAAAGAAAATTCAAGTCATTTGCTCCCCGACTCCCGAGAAGGTTGTTAGTTATGACAAATGAGTCAAGCTTATTCAACTTTTCGAAAGAGGGCAAATTCCCGGTAAATTTGTTTGATGCAGCTTGAAAGCTTGTGAGATTTGAGGTATTTGATATTGAATGAGGCAAAGTCCCAGTGAGTTGGTTTTCAGTAATGTCAAGGTATTCAAGATGTGGCATAATGATTCCTAAATCTGAGGGAAGAGAACCTTGAATCTGGTTTGAGCTAAATTCAAGCACTCTAATTTTGGAGAGGTTGAAAATCGAGGAAGGAAATATACCAGAAATTCTATTTAAGCAAACACTAAAAATTTCAAGATTTGTCAGCTGGCCAAGAGCTTCGGGAATAACCCCACTCAATCCATTTTGACAGACGGAAATTTTTGCCAAAGATGATAAGTTCCCTAATGAATGTGGGATACTCCCTCTTAAATTGTTATGGTACAAACCTAGAAGTTGCAGGTTTGACAATTGGCCGAGCACACTAGGAATTTCTCCAACTAACTGGTTTTCTCCAATGTTAAAGATTCTAAGTTCGGAACAACCGGATATGTTGGAAGGAATTTCACCACCAAATGAGTTGTTGTTTAGAGTCAATATTCGCAATCTACGTAAACCACCAATTTCCCGAGGGATTTCATGACTAAAGCTGTTGTTTTAAAGATCTAACACCCTAAGGAAGCTCAAATTACCAATATATGGTGAAATAGATCCCATGAGATTTAGGGATCTTAACTCCAACTTGGTGACTCGCTGATGTCGGTGGCCGCATGTAACACCAGGCCATTGGCAAAAATGGAAAGTGTTGTTCCACAAGAGCATGAACCTGAGCGGATCACTGGTTATCCTGTCCTTGAACTCGAGCAACGCTTGTTGATCCGTGCCATTTCCTTTAGCTTCGAAGGTTGCTACACCAAGTACCTCAGTACCCTGCAGGTTAAAGCATGAGAGGAGAATAACAGCAAAGAAGACAGGAAAAAGAAACGAGGACACTTCCAAATGCAAGCCTGACAGCTCGATCGAGACAACAGACTCGAGGTAGTTTTCGTATTTGGTGCTTGGTTCGCCAAGAAGAACTAATTAAGAGTGTAGGGGAGCTTTGGAACTCTGAGTTTTTCCAGCCAAGTCGCCCTTTTCCCCACGAAATTAGTGATTTCTAATGAACAGTGAGACTTTGTTAGTCAACTAGTCTAGTATTGTCCAATGTTTTGTATTACTTACAGAAAATAACAAAGGAAAAAAATATGGCCTCAAGAAAGTCATCAATCAAACAGAAATAGAATTAAGGGCAGCCTAGAGTCACATTCAAGTATTTAATAGGATCTATCATTCATAGTTGCCCGATTCGACCAATTTGCAGGTTTGACAACTGGCCAAGCAGGTCTGAAATTTCTGCAACTGATAAACTTACAAGTTACCAATAGTCAAGCTTGCAATCTATGCGAACGTCCAAGTTGTGGAGAGATTCCTGATTCTGACAGAAGCTATTATTCAAAGATTTAACGCCTTTGGAAAGCTCAAATTTCCAATATATGGTGATATAGATCCCACAAGTTTCAGGGATTGCGTGTCCAAAATGGTGAACTCAAGCAATTCTGGTTGATCCACGTCATTTCAGCCGAGTATATATGAAGGTGGCTAATCAAGCAAGTTAAATCTTTATAGGCCCTTGAACTCATCGGAGAAGTATCCAAAGTTTGATTTATATACGTACAAATCGACATCCTGTGAGTCCTAATAAATGCTTGACTTTGTAAGTCAAGTGGCCACACACTTAGAAACAGTCTAAAATTAGGGAACGATTATACATTGCCCCAGAACACGGCCAACTTATCTTTGCACCACTTGGGCTGGTTGCACTACTTGACAGAAGCTATAGGACTGGAGTGGGCTCCTTGATCGGAAATTTCCTGTTGCCTTGTTTCTAGCTCTATGAAAACACCCTCGACTACCTCAAATACCTCGTGAATAGATTTTTCACCATCAGCCTAATCGGACAAAAGAAAATGAGTGAAACAGAATCAGCTATAGTGGCATAAAGACTTCCCAGAAATGTTACCTTTCGGACCATTGTTCTATTTCGAAGATAAATGAGACTGACCAAAAATAGGGAAAAATCGAAGAGAAATGAGACTGTATCGAAAAAAAATAAAAAGAAAAATTAATGAATCAAGTCTATAATCAAATAGCTATTTCGTATGCCTAAATTTTTAAATTTGAATACCACAAACTAAAAGCTCTCAAATACACACCCTAAATCACAGCATCAAAATTCAAAAGAACCAAATTTGAAGCCCTTACAAGAAAATTTGGAACCCCTAAATCAAAAACTAATCCCAAAATGTATAAGACTTTCAAATATCTTACGTTGTTGTTATGAATACAAACAAAACGTTGATACAATTGTTGTTTTACTCAATGTAAAGCCCATGTTCCTTTAATCCCGAACCAGCTATTTTGAAGACAAATTGGCTTAGGAAATTTTGCTCCTTAATCTGAACCAACAAGAGTAAGAATTGGTTTTTGGATTTTTTTTTTCATAACTTTGAAAAGAAAGATTTAATTTTAATCAGACGAGAGAAAGAGATAGGTTGATTTGTGGTAAGAGGGTTGGATAGAATTCAGATGCTTGGCATTTATTCTCGACATGTACGGTAAATGTGTAGCTTTGGCTGAACCATGCCGTGTTTTGTAATTTGCATGAAATGCAGAGAAGGGATGCTATTTCTTGAAAGGGATAATATCTTGTTTGGTCCTTGAATTTTTTTTTTTATGTAATATTTAAATAAAAAAATTTAATTTGATATTTAAATTATATTTTCGTTTATTAAATGGTTCAAACATTGAATATCGCTAAAAATTCCATTGATATAGTATGAATATTTAATAAGATATTAATGCATGGTACTACGTTAACATAAAAAGAAATTTTCAAAAAAAATTAAAAAGAAAATTTCTAAAAAAATTTTTTTAATTTTAAAATTATAAAATTTCAAAAAATTTTAAAATTTTCAAAAAAAAACTTCAAAAATTTTCTATAAATGTTAGAATTGTAGAATTGTTGTGTTCCTTGATTGTGTTTCTTCTGAAGGTGGTCTAACTATGGACTTTGACTGGAGATTCAATTTGTATACCGAACTCAATCTTTGTTCGGGATTGCTTTGGGCTAGTGTTGCGGCCTCAATAACTTCCCTATTTGATTCCTTTTGTGTGCTTCCAAGGCTTTGCCAAAAATTTTTGTCTTTCAATGGTTTCTATTTGATCTTGATTTGCTATTGTCTGACCTACTTATGTATCTCAATTTGCTAATCAATATTTAATTGAGACTTAATTGTTGCGCCAAATTACTTTTCGAATTTTTTAGAATTTTTTGAATTTTTTTATAATTTTTAAAATCTTTTTAGAATTTTTCAAAACTTTTTAAAATATTAAAAAATTTTCAAAAATTTTTTTAAAAAAATTTTTTATACTGACGTGATATTGATGATGTGATGCTAATTGAATTTTTTAATGCTAATTGCACAAAAGATCATTGAAAGTCATGCAACAAATCTCATTTTCAAAATGCAGGTAATACTTAACAAAAAAATAGTTGATCATGGTCTTGACCTATTGGACTTCATCCCCAATATCCTTTTCTTCATCTTTTCCAAATTCCCTACACAGCCAAGCTATTTAAAGAAGCTTTGGTGCTCTTTTGATACTTATGCTAACTCTACACCATTGTCATTGAGTTTAACGCTTTTGAAGTCACCTTTGCCACTGTGGTATTAACTAACACTGATTATCTGCATGAAGAAGATATTATACTTGAAAAATTCTTGAGATGGTTCAACACATTGCACAAATGGTTCAATCTCACCAAACACATTCCACAGCACTACCATGTTATCTTCATGTTTCATTGGCCCTGTGAGATTTATGATGGTTTTGCCATTTTCTAAGAACGCTCAGACATTTATGTATGCAATCCGTACTCCCTATACAAATCGATCTTCTTATATACATATCAGTATAAGCTTCTGATGAAAAGACTCTACAAAATCAATCAAATCCAAATCCCTGCAAAACTCCTTCTTTAAAAAAGGAACCACAGTGGTGGTACCCTCTAGAGTACATATAAGAACTACACAGTCACCCTGACAAATGGACTCTTGAACCTCCTTTCAACAACTAGTGGAGTGACCTATCTCGAAGACTTGTAAACTTTGATTTTCATAATCCAGCAAAATTAGCCCAACTTTCAACAAATCTTTATTGGCAAAATTCAAAAAATATTACAAGAATAAAAGAAAGATTTGAAAACAAAATGTATAGCCAACTGTTCCAAAACTGTGACAAAGATCTTACAGACTTTGATAAAAAACTATTTCAATGTGCAGACAATTGTTTATCCATCCAATATCTTGAATATTTTCTAGAATGATCCCATCAAAAATTCAGTTATAGTGCTGAAGCAAGAAAGATTCCCTGTTCTAGTCCAATTATGTTTAATTATGTGTGATGATTTTAAAAGATGCTTTCCAAACTCCTCAAAAGACTCCAAGATAAGATAATGGCACATCAAGCTTTGCTTTTATAAACATCAACTTTGATGTCACTTTCATGTTTACTTTAAGTCGTTATCGAGTCAAGTTTACTTTTTTAAAACTACAAAGTAAAAAAAATCTTATCTTTACTTTATTAAAGTTGCTTTAAGTCAAGTTAGTTACTTTAGTTTGTCATGGACCCAATGTCATTATTAAGGCCCCATTAGGTTACTATTTGTTTACTTTTCTCTTGTATAAATTTGTAGCTCCTTCTCCTAGAAAGAACAAGTTGAGAAGTCATAACATCTCCAAGCAGTTCTCTTTTGTAAGAAATCCTTTCTTATAAAATATGTTTGACTAAAACATTTCCTCTATTTTGGTCATTCTTTTCTCCTTCTTCAATAGTTAAGTTTAGAAACAGAAATAGTTTTTCTATATCGTAGTTTACAATGATACAAGTTAAGCATGCTTTGCAGTTGCCATTGTATTATGGATTTTCTATATTAAAAAGCCTTGTAGAATTGTCAAACAGACAATTGATCCACTCTCAGCCAAAAAAAAGTTAATGTACCAAGATCTTACTAAAATAGGCTACCATAATGAAAGATATATCTCCATAAAAGTTAGGCCACCAGTTCAACGTCATGCCAAAAGAGTGCTTAGTCTTAATCATCGACTAGAATACCTTGATTATATATTTGAACTATGGATTGTTTATGTTTGATATTATTTTGATGTAGGCAATCGATCCCTACGCTTGTAGTTGGGACTAAACATAAAGTAACTGACTTGACTTAAAACAATTTTAATAAAGTAATTTTAATAAAATAAATGTAAGATTCCTTTCGTTTTATCAAAGTGGCTTTAAAAAAGTAAACTTGACTTAATAACAACTTAAAATAGACATAAAAGTGACACCAAAGTTGATGTTGACAAAAGCAAAGCTTCACGTGCCATCATCTTGTCTTGAAATCTTTGGAGGAGTTTAGAAAGCATCTTTTGAAATCATTACACGTAATTAAACATAATTAAATAGGAATAAGGAATCTTTCTTGCTTCAGACCACCATTAATTTCTGACAAGATCAACATCATCTTTTACAACAGTGTGTGTGTTCTGAGGAGAGATTTAGATAAGAGTTATCTGCATCAGGGATGAAACTATAACTCATATTTTCTAACCTTTGATCTGAGTCAAAATCTTCATAAAGGTCTTATGAGTCTTATCATTCCATTTCTATGATAACATCAAGAGGTTTCCAACAAGGGTTCCATTCTACTGGTCCAACATTATCAAGTTGACTGTCCTGGTTATATCATACACACCGAAGGCAAAGTTGGTTTGTTTCTGGTTTTTGATGAGCTTGGATTTTGCAGGGTTTGGGAAGTGATTATGACTTTTTGTTTTTTTTAAGATAAATGACATAATAGCTAAACTTTCGTAGGATTCACCAAAGATATTAACTTCAGGGTCTTATTCTTCATCGGCATAGTTGCCGGATTTGACCAAATTGCAGATTTGACAACTGAGCAAGCACGTCTGAAATTTCTCCAACTAATAAGCTTACAAGTTACAAATAGTCGAGCTTGCAATCTATGCGAACGTCCAAGTTGTGGAGAGATTCCTGATTCTGACAGAAGCTATTATTCAAAGATTTAACACCTTTGGAAAGCTCAAATTTCCAATATATGGTGATATAGATCCCACAAGTTTCAGGGATTGCGTGTCCAAAAAGGTGAACTCAAGCAATTCTGGTTGATCCACGTCATTTCAGCCGAGTATATATGAAGGTGGCTAATCAAGCAAGTTAAATCTTTATAGGCCCTTAAACTCATCGGAGAAGTATCCAAAGTCTGATTTATATACGTACAAATCGACTTCCTGTGAGTCCTAATAAATGCTTGACTTTGTAAGTCAAGTGGCCACACACTTAGAAGCAGTCTAAAATTAGGGAACGATTATACATTGCCCCCAGAACACGGCCAACTTATCTTTGCACCACTTGGGCTGGTTGCACTCCTTGACAGAAGCTATAGGACTGGAGTGGGCTCCTTGATTGGAAATTTCCTGTTGCCTTGTTTCTAACTCTATGAAAACACCCTCGACTACCTCAATTACCTCGTGAATAGATTTTTCACCATCAGCCTAATCGGACAAAAGAGAACGAGTGGAACAGAATCAGCTATAGTAGCATAAAGACTTAAGAAATGTTACCTTTCGGACCATTGTTCTATTTCGAAGATAAATGAGACTGACCAAAAATAGGGAAAAATCGAAGAGAAATGAGACTGTATCGAAAAAAAATAAAAAGAAAAATTAATGAATCAGGTCTATAATCAAATAGCTATTTCGCATGCCTAAATTTTTAAATTTGAATACCATAAACTAAAACCTCTCAAATACAAACCCTAAATCACAGCATCAAAATTCAAAAGAACCAAATTTGAAGCCCTTACAAGAAAATTTGGAACCCCTAAATCAAAAACTATTCCCAAAATGTATAAGACTTTCAAGTATCTTACGTTGTTGTTAGGAATACAAACAAAACGTTGATACAATTGTTGTTTTACTCAATGTAAAACCCATGTTCCTTTAATCCCCAACAAGAAGTATTTTGAAGACAAATTGGCTTAGGAAATTTCGCTCTTTAATCTGAACCAACAAGAGTAAAAATTGGTTTATAATTTTTTTTCATAACTTTGAAAAGAAAGATTGAATTTTAATCAGACAAGAGAGAAAGAGAGAGGTTGAATTGTGATGAGAGCGTTGGATAGAATTCACATGCTTGGCATTTATTCTCGACATGTACGGTACATGTATAGCTTTGGCTAAACCATGTCGTGTACTGTATGAAATGGAGAGAAGGGACGCTTTTTCTTGGAACGCAAACAGAATGGAAATGAAGAGGAAACACTCTCATTTTGTTTCCATACTGCATTCTGGAATGGACCTAATGAGTTCACGTATGGCAGTGCCTTAAAAGCTTGTGCTGGTGGCCAAGCCTTGAATTATAGCATAGAGATCCATAAATAGAATCATCAAATCTGGAATGGGATTGCATTCATTTGTTTGAATTGTGCTTCTTGTTATGTATTTCAGGAGTGGAATGATGGAAGAAGCAGAAAAGATCCATGACACAATAGAGCAACAGACCGTGGTTTGTTGGAATGCAATAATTTCTGGATTTTCACTTCAAAAAGATAGTGAAGAAACTGATCAGAATTTTTTTTCTCAAATGTTGGAGATGGGTGTAAAGCCAGATCACTTCACGCATGCAACAATTCTTGATACCTGTGCTAATTTGGCTACTGTTGGACTTGGTTAGCAAATTCATGCTCAAATTATCGAGCTAGAATTGCATTCAGATGAGCACATATGCGGCTCCCATGCCGGTGGTATGTAGTCAAAATGTGTAAAAAATTAATGCATGATTCCAAGCTAATGTTTGAGAAAGCAACTAATCGGCATTTTGTAGCATGGAATGCCATGATTTGTTGCCTAACATGGTCTCGGAGAAGAGGCCCTTTCTAAATTTTTGAGGATATGATAGTTGAGAATGCAACGCCAAACCATTTGTTTTCAGTCCTTCGAACACGTGTTTTATGGTAAACCATGTACCACAATAAGGATACAAGTAGATTTATTGCAGATCACAAGAAAGAGGATAAGTTGGAACGTTTACATTTTATGACACAGTTGCACTGTTAATGAAAATTTTGGTCACAAATTACACAGCTCAATCCTTCACCTGCCTGCAAATACATAGCAGTGCTGGAAGATCTACTATTGCAAGAACAATAAGGCAATGCAAGCCACCAAAATGCATACTTCAAATTCACACCACATGCCTACTTCAAAGGCACTATTTGTTATTTCCTTCTTTATATTTTCCATATTTCAAACCAAACACAAAGAAAAACAACTTTCGTTCCTCAATTTCATCTTCCTTTGCTCACCGTTTTTGCTCCCTACTATGATCCTTCCTTCCTACCAAACATAGTGCAAAGTTCAAGTTTTGCTAAAAGAAACATCTGAAAATATATTGACCATTACTGAGTATAAAACTTTAGCTAAAGAATAATCCTTAAATCTACATATGGGCACATCATTGCAATTAAACCTACAACATCAGAGCAACCGTCTTGGAACTCAACAGAGCTGGTTGCCTATGTTTTTATACTACAAGTCAGAAATGCATTTTGTAGAAAAGTAATGAAAAACCACTCTTCAACTGCAGCAAAAATTCCTATGCGTTCAAAGGTTTTCATGGTATTAGCTTCCCCGACTATCACCTCATATTCTGCAAAAAAAAAAACAAAATCCAAGGAAAATTTTAGTGCAAAAGATTGCATACACTAAAGGTTTGAGGCTTCATACCATTTTAGGTAGGTAGAAATCAAATTCTTAATTTCCAACAGATTCACTACAGGAGAGAAGATGAGTACAAACCTTGTCAAGATTAGATGACAGAAAGGACGAATGCACATTTCATCAATAAAATGAGCATTCCTGCCTCTGGAAATAATAAGCTGCAGCTGAAATTAACAAGATCACCAATGCCAAGGAAAAATGCTCGAAGGTAAGCAATCTTGCATCTATTCTCCTCACAGTCTCATTCTCAGAAGTGGCATTTGCAGGTCTCACTTCAGACTTGCCAACAGATTCATTAGTCTTGTCCACCTGGAAATAGTATGTCATACCAATAACATTTAGAACAATGTTTAATTTCCTTCAATTTTGAAAAAAAAAAAAAAATCTACGCAAAACATGGTGAAAAGAAAAAAAATTGGGTTGTTGGAGGGCGACCGCCTAAGGATTTTAGACATACCTAGCTAAGAAAATAGGACTTTATCAAATTTTAGGAGGGCTTTACATTAAGGGTTTACATAAATCATAAAATTTGTGATTTAAAGGCTATAGTCAATCAATTTTTGGATTGTTGAGAATCAAATATAGACTTGAGAATTTTCCCTCTTGTTCTTGTGCTCTTTCTTCTCCTTTACTCTCTTTTTCTATTTTCTGTTCTTTCTTCTTCTTTACTCTCTTTTTCTATTTCCTATCTCACGTGCTGCTGGTGCAATTTAAGTGATCATCTATCCTTCTCAGCCAGAATTTTAACTCCTTCAAAAGTAACCAAATATTATCTACAAAAGATAAGATCCAAATACGGAAAGTATTAAGCAGCTATAAAATAAGCTATCAATCTATAAAAATCTCTCCAAACATTAACTACTCTTACACAGGCTATTTCTCTTTGCTCTCAAGAAATGCTAAAATTCATTTACCGTTCCTTTATTCCATCCCAAGATTAGGATACTCAAACCATCATCTCTTACATTCATTAAGGAATTTATTTCTCCACTTGCCAGCATACAATACAGTATATGCAAAACCCACTTAAACCGTAAATAAACACGGAATCTAGCAGTGTTAACCAGGACAACCAATTCCTTGGCAAAGCAAACTGCAAGAATAGCAAGTTTTACTGGCAACTAGCCAATTTAACAGCAAAACTTTCAGATAGCACAGCCTTTATTCCAGTCCTCTATTAACATATCCTTCAGCTATATACAATCCTCCTAAAATCTAATTGACAGTCAAGGTTGATAGATGGCCATAAACTCAAACACCCTAACAACAGAAGACATATTTGAAGCGATTTATGCCCAAACTAAATATCATCAAGAAGAGTATTCTATACCATGAAGCATAAAATAGTAATTAAATTCATGGGGAAGACATGTAAAATGAAGGAAACAATTACTTCAATTACTACTAGATATGCAACTCCACTAACTAAAATGAGAAATAAATTGGCAAAAACCTACCTCAGAAGCACTGGCTGACAACTTGGTTATTTCTTCCACGCTTTCTCTTGCAAAAGCAATACAGGAATCTTGCTTCAAAAACAAAATTTCCTTGACATTTCCTCTATTCTCACAGCTCCGAACTTGTCTTTTTGCTTCAACTTCACTACCAAATTTTTATTTTCCAGAGCTAGTCCAGATATCTGCTTAACAAGATTGATATTGCTCAGAAAGAGTGCTAAAATATTAATGGTAGTCAAAAAACCATTCTATCTTCAGCAGACATGTTCAAATCTTTACTTGGAACAAGAAGTTAAATGTGATTAAAAAAACTCTTAAACTGCAATTATTATAAACCTTAAAATCAAGTTGACAGCATTTAAGCCTATGCTGATTTGTCATAGTGCAATTACCGGACTATAAAATTTGCATCCTAGATCACTCAAAAGGGAATGCATATTGGGGAAATGCTTATTCGTATTTCAGTTCCACAAAACATTAAATGGTTTTCAAGAACTTTTAATTCAGTTTTGAAACAACTTCTTCCACATGCTATAACACCATATTGGCTAATTGACAAGGTTTTCATGAAGGTTAGAGAGGGTTCGTGTAGAATAACTAAAAAAATTATTTGAGTCTTTATTGTGCTCATTAAGGTGAACCAATTAAGATTATCACCGATACTTCTAGACAAAGGAATGATTCATTTTCAATCTTAATATAAGCCCATGCCATATTGCTGTTCATTCAGACTTTCACCTTGTTTTTTATTACATAATATAAGACCTTAAAAAAGAGATGGTAACACAGCATACAAGTGATCAAGAGAAAGGCAAACAGGAGGGGGGGAGCATGTGTCAGTTACAAATCCACATTTGAAATGAAAACTGAATAATAAGTTGGAGTAAAAGCAAGCATACCTGCTGGTGAAGGCGCTCTCTTTCCATGCCAAGTTGCATGAGCAAATTTGCTATTAGTTTGGTATGGATGCCTATGTCCCTTGCAGTTGCCATTTTCATTTCCTCAGCTCGATTTAAAGATGCCTCCAAGAAACCCAGTCTACTCCTCAAGAAGCTCAGTTCTTCTCCTAGCTCTGCATTAGTTTCAGAGAATATGATACACTTATCTTCTGCACTATCAGCTTGATTTTCAGCTTTTGAAGCCTTCAATTTTAGACCCTCAATTAAATTTTCCATATCTCCAATTGTAGAATATAACATATTTTGCTTCTCCTGACTAGCTTTGGCGTAAGCCACAGCATTCAATAAACGGATCGCAGATTCCTTCAATTGCTTCTCAAGTGCTTCCAACTTTTCAGAAGTTACAAGACCTTTAAGAAGACCCAGCTCTTCATTAAGTTCCATGTTAGCCTGATCTAATAATTTGCATTTGGATTCAGCATTATCTGCTCTATTTTCTGCTTTAGATAATTTCTCTTTCAAATCGGCAGTAACATTTTCCAATTCGTGGAGCTGTGAACATAAAGTATCATATTGTTCCTGTCTTTCAGCAACAGAGGCTTTTGCATTCAACAAGTCTAACTCAGATTCTTCAAGTTGCTTCCCTAATAAATCTGTCTTCTCACGCAAAGTGAATGCCTCAGAATCGGCAAGAATGAACTTATTTTCAGCCTCTGTTAACTTAGCTTTTAAGTTGTCTACCTGTGCTAGAAGAAAGTCATTGACTCTATTTTCACCACTTTCAAGCTTCTGCAATACACTTTCTTTGGCTTTCAACTTCTCTGTGGAATCTTCAAGCTTTGATCTTAGCTCAGTTTCTCAATGAATTGAACTATTCAAATTAAACTGAACAAGTTGAAGTTGACCCAATAGCTCCTTTGAAATCCCCATAAACACCTCCGCTGCATTCTCTGCTTCAAACAACATTTCACTAACATCCATTGCCTCTTCCTCCATGCAGAGTAACCCTTGTTCTAAAGAAAGTAACCTTGGTTTCATCTCCTCCTCAAGTTGCCTAGATTCTGCTAACTTCTTTTCCAGATCAAATACATCTAATCCATGTTATAAACTTGCCTCATGGGAACTAATAATGTCCGTTTCAAGACACTCCATAAACTTATCCAGTTCTCTAACCTCTGAATCTAAAATTCCAGATAAGAGATCAAATTCCAGAGCCTTCTCACCGGAATCAACCAGCATATAGTCTTTTTCTGACATAAAGGATTCAAAGTCAGTTTCTCTAGTTGCCACATGCATTGTAAGTATCCTTAGGTTAACCAATTTCTCAGAGGAACATGCTAAATCTAATTCTACTCTTGTTATAATCTCGCTAGCCCTTCCTAATTCTCCATTCACCTATCCAACAGATGATATCCCATCAAGTATTTCACCTCTACTTGATCCTGCCTCTGGTTCCATACTGGTGAAGTCATCACCAGAAACAACTTCGCCATGAATGGCATCAGCATCCATTTCAATGGTCAGTCACTGTTCCAATTCAAAACCAAAAATCAGTTAGTAAAACCGAGAAATTGGTTAGAACAAGTCATGAGAAAAAAACGAAACTAGATTCTGTGTCAATCATGAGTTGCCTTAATTCCATTTTAAAAGTTGACATATACATGTCTGTGTCACCTTCGATTTTCTCTCTGAAGTTTTTCATGCACGTGTGTATTTTGAAATTGTATTGCTCATGATTCTCAAACTGAACACTGGGAAAAAATTACTGAAAATCATGCAGTATCTACCTAACAAAAACAATGACAAAAAAAAAACAATCTGCTTTCTGGCTACATAGGAATTCATATCACAACAAAGATCTGAATGCCAACTCCTCTAAAAACTTATTAGATTAAATTTACTTTATTATCCACGCATTTTCAATTCCATCAATTCTCTTACACCGCAAAAAGCTAACGCGAATTGTATAAAATACTTATACAAATTTAGTGCCACAATTTACAATTTCACATAAGTTTATGACATAACAATTTATACAACACTATAGATACAAACCTCTTCATCAAGACACTCAAGTACTATTCATACACATATTTGTCAGATATAATTCTTCCCAACCAAAATTTTCATTTTAAGATTTTTTTTTTTCTTTTTACTTAATTACAACTATAAGAAACGAATAAATTAAAGTGTGATCCTCAAAAAAAAAAAGACTTTAACATGTGACAATAATTCAATTTTTTCAAGAAAATTCACTTCCTAGTCAAATAAATCAACCCAGTTCCCCTAATATTCTCTAATTATCATGATTAAACTAAAAACAACAAAAGCCAATCTCCAGATTGCCTTTAAGAACCCGACCAATAACCTAAAATACCCATCTTGCACATTCAAACAAACCTTTTAAAAATATAAGGAAAACATGTTTTTTCTATCAGTTTCTCAAGAAACCCAAGTCCCAAAAAAAAAAAAAAGCAGAGAAATGTGAAATTTTATTACCCTTTGGAACGTTGCAGGGTGTTCAGCCTTGATAAAGTTGCAGAGAGAGAACAAGAAAAAAAAAAAAAAAAGAGAAGATTTGCGATGAAACAAAATAAACAGAACTGGGATTAAGAAAAGAGATTAAACATTATAATTCCGACAATAAAGTGAGTTAATGAGTGACACATGTTAACGTTAACTTTGCTCTGCTCTTGCCGGTGCAAGATACAAGGACCGTGTTGGCCTGTGTTCGGTCACCGCAATGGAAATGTTCGGATTCGAATTGGATTCGGGTTCGGATTTATCTTTTTTTCTGAGTTAAAAAACGTTTTTTTTCTATTTATAATGAAAATAAATAAATTTGTATAGGTGATTATTATAAATTTATAGTAATATATAAAGATGTAAATTTTACTAATATCTAATGAAAATTTTGATTTTTTATCTAAACGGAGATAAATATTGCATTACAAAAATAGAGATGATTTTAAATTTTTATTAAATATAAAAATAAAATCGATAATATAACACTCATTTCATATGCATATTTTATATATATTTATATATATATATTTAGTAAATAAATTTTTTATTAAATTATATAAATTATTATTTTAAATTAATTAAAATTAACATATTTTTATTAAAAAATATGTATTAATATATATTTATAAAAAATTAACTAAATATACAACATAAAAATAAAAAGAATTAAAAACATAAATTTTTGTTTTTTTTTAGATAATGATATGAAAATTATCATATCCATAAAATACTAAAGATGAAAATAAATTTAAAATATCTATTTAGTATAAATATAATATAAAAATAGAGATAAAAAATATTCTACTCTTCTTATACCTCACCCGTTAAGATCCCTAATAATATGTTTATAAGAGGTTTTTTATAGCTAAAATAAAAAATAATTCTTACGGAAGAGAATATATTAAAATATTAGATCTTAATTATTTTTTAAACAATAGTATTTTAGACTATTTATTTTTAAAAAATCAGAAAACAATGATGGTGGAAATTTAAAAAAATAAAAGAATATTCAATTTTAGTTTTATTTCTAATACTTTTTTAGTTACTATGATTTATATTTTAAAAATAGCAATTCAAATTACCTGCTACAAATGGTTGACTTTTACCAATAATATGTCTTCACATTGTTTCAATGACTTTCCATTGTTCATTTTTTCGAAGGATTTTCCCTTAACTATTCAAATAAAAAAATAAAATGTTAAAATTTACCTGATTAAAACTTTTGCCTTAATTTTTAATAAAAATAAACCCAACTAATGCTATATTGCTAGCATCAAATGATAAAACAATACACATTTTGTTAATCATGATGCTTGAGAATGAGATAAAAAGTTATTTTGAATTCGATATTTAATTCATTTGATTTTTATCATAATTTTTAAAAAAATCAATAAATAAAAGATTTCAATCATGAAAACATATACTCGATATTACTTATTATTATCTCTTTTCTTATTTTCTCTTGTAACTAAAAAGGAAAATAATGCACGTTAAATTATTATTATTAATTTTATTTTTTATTATTGTTAAATTATTATTATTAATTTTATTTGTGTATCACTTGTATCAATTGATATATTTTAATTATGTCAAAATATAATATATCTAAAGGTAATTTTTTATGAGAAACATGCTACTAGTTAATATCAATTGTTTTTATTAGTTTCAATAAATTTTGATTGAATAATTTGTTTTGACTTAAACGTGAATTTAAAACATATTTTGTCATTTTTAATTTGTTTCTTATTATTTGATTATTTTTAATATAATAAAAATAAAACTGATAAATAAAATAGCTCTTGAAAATAGGGTTCTTCTATTTTTATGGTACTTATTTTTTTATATATTTTTTTAAATTAAAGTTTACAAATATTTCAAATTTTTTCAAAAAAGCAATTGTAATCTATCTCTAAAGTTTAAAAATGCTAAAGTTAAAATTAATTTTTTTTTCATCTTTTTGTTCTTGTCCTAATATATTTTTACATAAAAAATATTTATTTAAATATCATCAGATTAAATATTTAAAAATATCATATTAAATTAATAATATTATTTGTTATATTTTTAAACTTATTTATTTAGTTTTTAAAAATAATGTATATTTATTTTGGATATTTTTAATAGTATTACTACATACAAATCCATGTATAGTTATAAATAATTTATATTAAATTGAAAACTCTAAAATAATATATTAAAACAATTAATACACACACATGTATAGATATATATATATATATATATTATATATCATTTTTTGAAAAACGTTAAACACAAAAAAAAAAAAAAAGCGAAATTGAAACCCAATTTATTGTATAAATAGATTCAGGGAAGCCGTCTTTCTAACATCAAATAATACTTTTCTTCTGACACAACAATGAAATTCGTAATTGGAGTAACGATTTATTTTTTCAAAAGAATAAAAATATTTTCAAATAAAAATTTAATAATTATTTAATCTCTTCATTTTTTATATTTTATTATAGTCAATCAAATCTTAAATTTTTTTATTTTAAATTATTAAATTTTTAAATATTTATTTTCATTTAATTAAACCTTTAAATATCTATTTTTATTTCAATTAAATTTATGATTGTACAAAAATAAATATTGATAGTTAATCAATTTTCATTTAATAAGAGTTGAATTGATAAAAATAAATGTTTAAAGACTTAATTATATATAATATTATATTACAACAAATATAAAAACTTGATAAGATCTGCTACTTAGGTGCTTATGTAGACAGTTTCTTTGAATGACACATAAAATAATAATAATTAAATTTTATTTTTTTTATTTTTTAAAATTATAGAAAATTTTAAAATATATATAATTATCTTTTTATATATTTTTTAAAGAGTATACATATGATACATTATCGGTATATAAATTTTATGTACTGTCGATAAATCAGATGATGATACTTAATTAATTAGCAAATATTAACCTTTAAAATAAAATGTATACAAATTAAAACTTTTTAATAAATTTATTTATTGATAAAATATTATTATATGATTTATCTCGTTAATAAGTTATTATCATCTGATTTACTAACAGTGTATAAAATTTATACACTAATGGTGTATTAAGTATAAACTCTTTTATAAATATATAATTTAAATATATTTTTATCAGCAAAATCTGTAAATAATAATTAAATATTGTTATCAATAAAATCTAATTTAAATATATTATCTTTTTAAAATTTAAATGAATTTCTTAATAATCTAGACAATTTCTTTTTAAATTTAAAAATATTTTTAATATATGATATTTTAAAATAGATTTCTTAATAACCTAAATATATATCTATTCTTTTGAATCTAAAAATCCCAAAAATAGTAATATATATATTTAGATTATTTACAGATTAATTTACTTACACATATCCACTCAAATCACAAATTTTCTAATGAAATAAAAACAAGAAACACTAACTGTATAAAAAAATCAAAATTTTAAAACATTGAAGTAAATTTTTTTAAAGAGAAGAATAAATTTCAAATGTAAAATATAGTATTTTTAAAATAAATTTATTAATGATCTAGATTTACATATCCTTTTAAATATAAAAAACTAAAATGTACTCATATATTATCTTTAAAATGGATTTCTTGATTACTTCAAAAAAGTTGAATTTTTTATAATTTAAATATATATCTTTTAAATTTCAAATTCTTAAATGTAGTTTTTATTTTTAAAAATTTCATAATAATCTTTTATTATTTGATTATTTTTAAAATCAAAAGGACCAAATATCACATATTATAATAAATAATTTAATGAAACTCTTAAAGCCAATTATATTTCTTTACTTTTTTTCTCAGCTTTAGGAATGCTTACTTCATATTTTGCAAAGTATAAAGTTACAATTTACAAAAGTATTTATTTTTCTCTTTTATAAGTGTTGATGACATATTTTTATCTTTGACTTACAAATATCCACATTAAATTTGTTTTTTTGATAATCACTTTAATTTTTAAAATAGGTTTTATGTTTTATAATGCTACTAAAAATGATGATTGATAAATTTACTTGCAGATCTCGAGAGGCAATATCATGTGCAATGATAATATGCCACTGGTTTTACGTGCATCAATCTCATATAAAGAGTAATGACAGGTAGATGTTTTATTACTCTATTTTAATGTTTATTTGCATCTTTCTCTTTCGAAATATATAAAACTCTTTGTTTCCAAGCATGGCTGTATGAGTGCTAATAAAGAATTGATGGATATGTGTTGACATCAATTTTGTCCTCAAAAATAAAAATAATAATATTATATGAAATACAAAAAAAATAAATATCAAAAAATAATATAAAAAGATAGCAAAAAAATAATTGGGGATGGCAGTGGTGTCATCCCCGGCACCACTGCCACCAGGCCCACCACCCATCACATACTTTGTTCATCCTACCCTACTACCAAAAAATACAGAAGAAATAAAGAGGCACGGGGATCGTGTTTACATCCTGTGATCGAGCCCCATGCCCTTCCCTCCAAACACATATGGCTGGAGCTCTATAAATAGAGCTCTTAGCGAAGCCAAAATGAAAGAGAAGAAGAAATGAGAGATTCTGTCAAAAACAAAAAAAAACTACAAAAAAAAAAACAGAAACCATAGTCCTCGTCGAATCGGCGAGGAACCCAGCACCAAAGAGGTACCTACAACAAAAAAAGAAAGTGAGTATTTTTTATAAAAAAAAAAAAAAAGAAGAGCAAAAAACTTAGAACCCGATCTACGTCGATCGAGATCATTTTCAGTGAAGAGGAGACCAGATCTGGAAAGATCGCGTCGAAAGGAACCTCCTGGTCTCTTTTGAAGTTTCCGACCACCGATGACGGCGGACAAGGCGACGGCCGGCGCGGTGCTCCGGTGGTCGAACGGCGAGGGCGCCGGACCTCTGTCCAGAGCCTTTCTCACCTTTTTTTTTTTCAAAAACAGAAAAATGAACTGAAACAAAAAAAGGGACTGCTTTTATAAAGAAAGCACAAAAGTAAAACGACGTCGTTTTGAGCATAGGGCCAAAACGACGTTGTTTCAAGCATTAGAAGATCCGCGCGTGGACCGAAACCGACTTGAGATCCGTGTAAACTAACTCGCCAACCCGCTTCAGCCACCCTCCAACCGATTCGGACGAACCGTTGGATCTCCCGAACCACCCATTGAACCGAACCGGTCAGACTGGTCCAGACCATCGTTGACCGATCCGGTTCAGGTAAAAAAAATTTTTTTTGAATTTTTCTAATTTTTTTATATACATTATTATTTTTTTTATTTTAGGTATTTTTACATATTTACGCATGATAAGTTTTTAAATTTGTTATGATAGAGTTTTACTTGTTTTAATAATAATAAAATTGAAAACAAGTAATAATTAAAAATACATATTAAAAAATGCTAAAAAAAATTATTATTATTATTTTTTCTGCCTAGATGTTGGAGGGAATAAAAAATATTTTTTCTAAAAAAATAATTTCGCCTAAATGTTGGGGAATTATTATTAATAAATTTTCATAAAAAATAAATATAAGAAAATTTAAAATTAATTTTTAAAAATCATTAAAATCGAACTTGCTTCGAAAATCTGCCTAGATGTTGGAGATTTTTAGAGATGTTCGTATTTTCTTAAAAACGAAACCTTAAACACTAATTTTTAATTTTCAAAATCCCAGGTTTCTAAAACTCCTAAAATTCAAACCCCTAAAATCCAAAACCTTCTAAAATCCAAACCCTTAAAAATCTAAAATCTCTTAAATCCGAACCCTTAAAATTCCAAAACCCTAAAATTCAAACCCCAAAATCCAAAATCCCTAAAATCCAAACCCTTAAATCAAAACCCCAAACCACAAAATCCAAACCTTTAAACTCTTAAATTCAAACCCTAAAATCCAAAATTCCTAAAATTCAAGCTTTAAAACCCTCTAAACTTTAAAACCAAACCTTCGAAACCTCTACTCAAGCCTTTACTCAAAACCTCCTAAAAAATCTTAAGGACACGTGTGAAAATTTCATTTGAAGCAATTTGTTCCCGAATGCCGCCTAGATGATGGAGTATTTAAGAAATTTTACTTCGTTAAATATTTTAACACGATTTCTTAATTCGCCTTAATAATAAGATTAATGAATAAAAGTATAATAATAAAATTGGGATCTTAAATATAAACAGTCGCACATAAGCTCTACCTAGATGTTAGAGAGTCGGGGTAGTCTCATTATACTTAAGAATCCAACTCTTAAATTGCATTTCATTGTAAATGACATTTATTAGCATACATACGTTAGCATGTTATCATCGATAATTGATTGCATTATTCTCTCTTTGATATGTTGTTCAATGATAAAATATTTTATAATAAAAAAAGAATGATACTTTTTAAAAAAAATTATGATATTATAAAATAAAATAAATATAACATTTCGAAAGAAATAATTCTTGATGCTTTGCCTAGATGTTGGAGAGTCACTAACAATTACTTTTTATAAAGATTGTTATTTCATTTTAAGAATTATTGTATTAAATCTTAAGCGGAAAGAGTCATTTTAAATTCTGCCTAGATGTTGAAGAATTTTAAGATAATTCTTTAACTTAAAGATTTTCTCAATATTTCTAAATAAAAATTTTTAGCAAAATTTTATTTTTTCAAATGAAGGGAATCAGTGTTAAATTTCAAATTAAAACTATTTTTATCCAACATCAAAAATAGCGCATAATTAAATGGTACCAATTTTATGGGCGTTGTGGGGGTGCTAATCCATCCCCACACATAATCGACTCCCGAACCCAACCTGATTTTTTAAGACCAAAATTCATCTTTTCGATAAACTTTAAACCCACTTTTATAGTTTTATTGAAAAGATAAACTTTTGGATGGCCAATCACACCCTAACAAAGATTGGTGGCGACTCCATTTTATTTTTTTCGATTTTAAAAACTCAATTTAAGTCTGACGGTCCCAAAACCGTTACGACAGCTTGGCGACTCCACTGGAGACTTTTGAGAGTCAGGCTAAAATTTTAATTATACGCTATTGACAATGGTTGGATTTAATTGATTTTATTTTATATTTAATTTAATTTTTTTTATTCTATTTTTCAAAAACATTCATGTTAATAAATAAAATAAATTATGTGTTAGTTATTACTTCATTTGATTTTGTTTTTGGTTATGATTTATTCATGTTATTTTGATTAATACATTACCTTGCACACACTTTGCATATTCACTCGCATGCATGAGCTCTATACCCGGGCTCTATCCTTTTTAGGAGGAAGTGAAGTAGCTACGCTCTCATGAGGTGATAACCTCCGCATTTGCTAGCAAAATACTTCCACTCAGATTGAACCATTTCCGTTAATAACCCATAATGAGTGAGGATCGTGGAACCTCACTAGTCTATAATAGGCGATGATGTGAGAAATAGTTTGGGAACCTTTAGACATATAAATCTTAACCCAACATATCATGAGCCATAGGAAGCCTGCCTAGGATAGAGCCATGCCACCTTTTTAGAAAATTACCAAAAATTAGGACATTATACGTTATATTATTTTGTTGTATGGTTGTTATATTATTTCTCTTACTTGTTTGTTTTGAATTCTTGAGTTATTTTTTTTTTTTTTTATATATTCTTTGATTGTGTGCATTATATTTGAATATGTGGTATTTATTTTAGGTCAATCATTGAAAAAAAAAGAAAAAAAAAGACAAAAGAACATTTTCAAAGATTAAGGATTTTTCTTAAATTCTTTGTTTATTGGCCGAATAAAGCTAATTTTCAAGCCTTATTTATTTCATTTTTCCTTCTAAAAAAAATTATATTTTATTTCATCCTTCGCATTTCATACATCATACATGTATCTCATCTCATGCGCATTATAATAAGATAATACGTGCATTTCATCACATCCATATCGATAGGTAGCACACGCATTTTACATCATGCTCATGCATCCCATGCACTTCTTGATAAGTAGTGCATACATTCTATCTCGTTACGTATCTTAAGGCAGTGTTTACCTTATTAAGCCAGCACAACACATGCATTGCATTTCATACATAAATATCTCATACATACAGTAAGTCCGTGCATTCCATACAAGTATGCTGCATTAGTCATAAAAATACATCTTATCATTCATGTAAATATGTCATTGCATTTCATGCATATAAATTCATGAATGGTAAGGTCGTATGGAACAAACGTTGCATTTCATATCCCACTATCTTGGCAATATAATATTCCTTACATATACAGTCATGGTTGATAAAAATTTTCATTTGGGTCATTTGTACATATAAAAATTCATTGTTATAGGCATATATGCATTTCATGACATTCTTTAGCCATCATATTCATGTATTCATACTTCGTGTGTCATTGTTTTTATGATATTCATTCAATAAGGGTAGTAATCTAGAATTTTTTGTCTAAGTCTTGGAATAAGTTGTCTATCTTGGTGGGAATCAGAGTCACGAAATGAGAGATCAATTGGAAGCAAGGATTAGTGCTTTGGAGTTGAATCAAGAGGAATTATGGCTTGAGCTTCGAGAGATGAAATGACAAATGGCTCAATTGATAGAAATGGTTAAAAGTAGTGGTATAGTTGAGTTAGTTGCTCCTCAAAGACCATTGTCACTTTCGTCAAGTCAAGGTCAATTAGCTCCCATTAGTTCTAGCATTCTGCCAGAGCATGCTAAAGCATTGGGTGATATGAACAATGACCAAGGTTTAGGCGAACTCAAGAGAGGAATGGGTGAACTAGCCATGCAAATGACTGAGCTCAAGAGTTTGATTTCTAAAAATAAGCCAGCTGGCTTCAAACAACCTCCACAAACTATCCCAAGTCCAAACTCGCACCCAAATCCTTCTTATGATCATTTTCAACCTCTTTTTCAAGTACCTAAGATTAGGCCCCTAATTTTCATGCAACCACCAAGAATTTCACACTTGAACCCATATCCACCATCTCATATTTCACAATCGCCTGTTCAGCATGCTATACCATCATTACCTTTTGAACCCAATCTTTGAACCAAAGTTTCTCAATTCACCTCAAGACCAACTAAACTATCATCTTTTCAGCAAAGCAAACCAACCGTATGATAGAAAAACTTCGGTAACACCAAAGAAAAAATCCTTGTTGATCTAATACCCATGTTCTACGCAGAGTTATACCCATTACTTCTAAAAAATTATCTTATTGCCCTTATCCCTGCTGAACCTCACAAACCACCTTTCCCCGAATGGTATGACCCCAATGCTCGATGTGAATACCATTTTGGCATCATTGGCCGTTTTATGGAAAATTACACAGCTTTGAAACATAGGGTGCAAGGACTGATGAAAGCTAGATATCTGAGTTTTGATACCAAGATGAAGCCAGTTATTCACAACAACCCTTCTTTGATCCATGCCAAAATGGTAGGCAATGCTGCAGGCAATAGTAGGGTTGGTCAGGATAATGAATAAAATACTTTTTAAGCAAAGAGTTATCCTCCCTAGTAATCATAGTCAACTATTTTTTAAGAGAAACAAAGGGAAGTGGGATTAGGTTTGGCACTTTTTGGCCACAGCCCTAGAATAGTTCATGATGTGTAAACTTGATGCTTTTGGAAATGAATGGAAACTTCTTTTAACCTAGATTTTCTATAAATTGATGCATCTGTTTATTTTATTGGCATGCCTAAAAGAGTATAAGAAAGAATGATGTTACAAGTATATTTTCACCAAACTTTTGAGACAGAAGGGATATATCTAGATGACCCATTTTGAATATAGGATGAAATTCAAGTTTCCCCTCACCAAAATAACAAAATTTAACTTGCATATCATGCATCATTTGCTTGAATTCATTACTTTTCATGCCAGCTAAGGACAAGGAATGATAATTGTAAATATATTTTCGTCAAACCTTCGAAGCAATTTTTTTTTATATACAATAGAATTCATGCCATGCATTTCTGACTTCTGATGATTAATAAAAGGTTCAAGGATAGCTATCCTAGGAAATAAGGTCAATTGAGTCTGCACACTTATAGCCCTCGAGTCAGTACTATAATCATGAAAAATGAAGATGCCAGTCAAATGGACAAAGTAAAAAAAACCCAAAGAGAGATCGGTGAAACAGTTACAGGAATGTAACAAAACGTGAACAGACAACTGGCAGAATTAAAACAGATGATAGTGGAATTGACAAAAGGAAAAGAAGTTGTTGAGACACACAGGACAAGGGAGGAAACAACTATCGAGACACCATTGTATCCATCTAGGTTTATATATGTTCAAGATCCCCATGTGTCACAAACACTTCCAACAACTGATTAACCTTATATTGGCCATTTTGTCAAGTTACCATCAGTTCAGACAAATATCAATCCTGAGCATACTTCTCACGACTTCACTACTGTGCTTAATATGGATCATCATAAAAAATTAAAGAAATTGAAAAGGGTGCCAGATCCATCAAAAGATATAGTGATAAAAGATAAGTATATGATCTGTTGGAAGGGAGATTGAAAGCAATTGAAAGCCATAATGTCTACGAGAATGTTGGCGCCAACGAGTTTAGTCTAGTGCCTGATCTCGTTATTCCATCAAAATTTAAAGCCTCGAATTTTGAAAAGTATAACAGAATTGGATGTCCTAAAATACATTTGGTTCAATACTGTCACAAAATGGTTAGGTATGCTGGTGATGAAAAGCTGCTTATTCATGTCTTTTAAGAAAGTTTGACTGAGACAGAAACTAATTGGTATCATAGTTTGAAAAATAGTCAAATTCGTACTTAGAAAGATTTATCACGGGCATTCTTGAAGCTATACCAGTATATGTTAGAGTTGGCTTCGGACCGATTAACCCTCCAAAATATAAGAAAAAACCATAATGAAAGCTACAAAGAATATGCTATTAGATGGAAGAATATGACATCACAGGTACAACCACCTCTTACCAATAGGGAGTTGAATTCCCTGTTTGTGGATACCCTTTCTTCTCCATATTATGATAATTTGATCAGCAATACTTCATCAAAGTTTATGAGTTTATTGTTTGCTGTGGGTAGAATTAAGGATGGGATAAGAAGGGGAAGAATTATAAATACTGGTGATGAAAAAAGAAGAGATATGTTTACAAAACAAGTTCAAGAAATAATTGTTAAATGGTAAAATGAGAGAAATCTCACCATGATGTAGGAAGATCCAACGAATGATTATTCACAATGGCTACCATATTGCCCCCAACCAATATTTTTGATTGATGATTTTCCTCGACCACTTCATCTGTGTGCTCAAATTCTTTCACCACGAACAAAACCAAGGATCAACTTAAGCCATTCATAGAGTCGTAAGAGAAAGATAGCCAAAGTGTATCATTCACTTTCAATACCTTACGCTAAGCTCTTTACTTTACTAATAGAGAATCATATGATCTCTGTTGTTCCTGTAAGACCCAGAAAGTCTCTGTACCCGAAGTGGTATGATTCTAATGCTAAATATGAATTTCATGATGGAGTTAAAGGATATTCCATAGAAGATTGTACTGCCTTCAAGGATAAAGTTTAAGCTTTGATCGATGCAGATGCTGTAAAGTTTAAAGAGCTAGTTGGTGATTTTGATGATTGATAGTAGTAAAGTTACAAGTTAGTGATGCTAAAGTTGAAACATCAAGGGAAAAACTTTTGTTTATGTAACTTTGAATATCACCTCAAGAGTATGATCTAGATAATAAATTCTTTTTGGTCAAGTCTTAAGGTTTGCATTGCATGAGTAAACATTGTGCATCATAGTGTTTTATTTTATGTAAGTTTTGATATATAGTTAGTTTTTCTAAAAAAAAAAAAAAAGAAGGAAGATGTTAGATGTGAATAAAGCCCCATGTGGTTAAGTACCAAGACTAGAAAAATTCTCTTGAAAAAAAAAGCAAAAAAAAAAGAAAAAATGAAGTTTTGAGTCTAAGATGAATTGGCGATCACTATTAAAAATTTTTCAAATACCTAAATGTCAATTTGCTCATTCAGTTGACCCCATTTCATCAATCATGACCCCTTGATAGCCTTAAATTCGAATTTGTGAACCTTATTTTCACCTGATATTGTTGGCAATATTCTTTTCTAAGGCAATGAACAAATGAAACAGCCATTAACAAATGTGTGGTTCATAGAAAATCAAGTCTATATGACTTTTTTTTTTTAGAATTCAAATGCAATAATTGAATATGATAAGATTATGCTGCAGTTCCAAAATTTTCAAATCCAAAATACACTTAAGCATACTACCATTTCAGTTTTTTTATCCCAAAATTAACCCAATCCTTTGTCTTGAGGTATATTTGTCAGAAAATAAATATCTCATTACCTCTAAGGCAACTTGAGTTATGATTAACCCTTTTATTCTCTTTTTGTGGAGTAACTTAGATCATTTGATACCTTAAACATGTTTACCCCACATAATCTTTTTCTTATCCATTTCATATGACCCTTCTCTTGTAATTACTTTCATTATGGGTGATTTGTTAAAATGGGGCATCTTCCATGAAACGTGTTACTTGCAAAATGAATCTAGGTGTGAGCTATGAGGGCATAAAAAAAAATAAAAACAACAAAAAAAAAAAATTGGTTATGACATCATGCACTAAAAAATTTGAGCAAATCCAAAAAGATCATGACAAAGTCAAGGTTTTAAAAAAAGAAAAAATAAAAAAAAATTTTGAGATTAAAAAGAAAAAAACCTTTTTCCAAGTTCATTTTCCTGAAGAGTAGTCCTCAATTTAAGTGTTTATGCTTGAAGTGACAAATGGCCATATTTCATTATCTCTTCACAAAAATAAAAATTTATCTCTTGTTACCCCTCTGAGCCTGATTGAATTCTTTTAAAATAAACCCTGACTAAGGATCACTTTTCATATTTGAAAAAAAAAATAAAAAAAAAAGAAATACGTTTGAAGGATAAGAATGAGAATGTCTAATGGAATCTCATGTGATAGGGGCACAAACCTAGTATAAAAGTTCATAAAAGTTTTGAATCCACTCAGTGAAAGGGTGTAAAAAAAAAAAGTGAAGGAAAGGAAGAATAAAAAAAAAGGGAAAAAAATGAATTGGTGGAAAGCACAAAATAGAATATACCTTAGAGTGTATCCTTCTAATGAAAAATGATCTTTAGTTTCAAATACCCTTAAATACTTGTTTTGGGCCTTTTTTATCCTTTTCTTTGGCGACCATGAACCTTAACCTACATTACAACCTTTGAAAAGTTCATATTGGATCAAGCATGAAAGCTTAAACTTGAAGAGTTTCTCTTGAAAAATAAACATGAATTTTTTGAGTTTTCCTTTTTGAAAAATTTTTTTTCCTCTTTTGGATTAGATTTGAATTCTCAAGTGCATGGTGTGTAAAAAAAAAAGAGAAAAATAGAAATAAATATGGCTCTAGGGTGAAAACCCTCAAAAGGGCAGTCTAGAGCCAACCCTGAAAGGTCACTCCTGATGCTAAGTATGGTGGATGCTAAATAAAAGTAAAGCCAAACCTTTTGAAAGATCTAAAATATCAAGGCCATAGAAGTCTGAGATGGGTTGATTATTCCCAAATAACCCTTTAAAATCTCAAGCCTTTACAGTTGATCTTGACATATATCAAAATGTTGCATTTGGAGACTAAGAAAAATGTTGAATATGTTTGATTTTCAAGAAATTCATGCTTTTAGAAAAGCTTGTGTTTCATTTGTGAGCTTGCATGCCTCTTTCACTCCCTTCAAGGATTGAAACCTTTTGAATCAACATCACTATCTACAGAACTATTACATCCATTTGAAAAAAAAATCCTCACATTTTTTAATTTTGATAGGGATCGCCAAATTCTTAAAAAAAAAAAGGGAAAAACTTTAAGCCCAATTATCTGGCCTCAAATAAAGCTTTAAGCCCAGTTTATCTGGCCATCAATGATATTTAAGACCAGTTTATCTGGCCTCAAATGAAGATTTAAGCCTAGTTTATTTGACCCTCAATGAAGTTTTAAGCCCAGTTTATCTGGCCATCAATGATATTTAAGCCCAGTTTATCTGGCCATCAATGATATTTAAGCCCAGTTTATCTGGCCATTAATGAAGTTTTAAGCCCAGCTTATTTGGCCATCAATGAAGCTTTAAGCCCATTTTATTTGGCCATTAATAAAGCTTTAAGCCCAGTTTATATGGCCATCATCAAAATTTAAGCCCAGTTTATCTGGCCATTAATGAAGTTTTAAGCCCAGTTTATCTGGCCATCAATGAAGCTTTAAGCCCAATTTATTTGGCCATCAATGAAGCTTTAAGCCCAATTTATTTGGCCATCAATGAAGTTTTAAGTCCAATTTATCTGGTCATTAATGAAGCTTTAAGCCTAGTTTATCTAGCCATCAATAAAATTTAAGCTCAGTTTAGTTGACCTTCAATAAAATTTAAGCCAAGTTTATTTAGCCCCAAAAGAAGTTTTAGAGTTTTAAAGTTCTATCCAGAATAAAAATTCTCGATGCATAACCTTTTGAAAAATCTTGCATTTGCATTACTTGTATCATGAGAAAGACATTTAACCTAAAAAAAAAAGATATTCAAATTTGCATCGCTCATCTGTGCATCATGAAAGGGATATTTGCATTTACATCACTTACATCTGTACTACAAGAAAGACATTCTCATTTGCATCACTTGCATAAGATATTTGCATTCGCACCATAAAAAAAATTCGTATTTACACAACCATGGCATCCGCATCCTAAGAAAAGGTATTTGTAGAAGCATTTACATGAAAAGAACATTGTCATTGTCAAATATAGTTGCATCAAGCATTCGCATTCTTGCATTTGCATTGAAATTTATATTTTTATCAACATTTCCATTAGCATCATTTGATCAAGATGGACATTTGTATCATTGATTGCATTCATTAACTCCGATTGAAAAAAAAAAACATTTTCAAAAAAAAAAAATTTTTAAGTTTCATCGCCTCTGATTATGAGAAACATTTAAAGATTTTGAGATTTGTAAGACCTCCGAGAATAATCTCTAAAAGCCTCTGCGTATGACTTTTAAGATTAAAAGATTTTCAAATTTTAAAGTTTCATCGCCTCTGATTATGAGGAGCATTCAAAGATTTTGAGATTTGTAAGACCTCCGGGCATAATCTTTAAAAGCCTCTGTGCAAATTTTAAAATTTCATCGCCTCTGATTATGAGGAGCATTCAAAAATTTTGAGATTTGTAAGACCTCCGGGCAATTCTGTAAGACCTTCAGGCATAATTTTTAAGATCTCCGATATGATTTTTAATACCTCCGGGTATAATTTTGATTCGTGATGTTATCCCGATCGATTCTTTCTAGTCGATTCTGTAAGACCTCCGAGCATGATTTTTAAGACCTCCGAGCATAATTTTAATTCACGATGTTATCCCGATCGATTCCTTATCTTTCGACTGTGATGTTATCTAGTCGATTCTATAAGACCTCCGAGCATGATTCTATAAGACCTCCGAGCATGATTTTTAAGACTTTCGAGCATGATTTTTATGACCTCCGGGCATAATTTCAATTCGTGACGTTATCCCGATCGATTTTTTATTTCTGACTTGCGGTGTTATCCCAGTCAATTCTGTTAGACCTCCGGGCATGACTCTGTAAGACCTCCGGACATGATTCTGTAAGACTTTCGAGCATGATTTTTAAGACCTCCGGGCATAATTTCGATTCACGGTGTTATCCCGATCGATTTCTTATCTTTTGACTACGATGTTATCCCAGTCTATCCTGTAAGACCTCCGAGCACGATTTTTAAGACTTATGGGCATAATTTTGATTCGCAGTATTATCCCGATCGATTCTTTATCTTTCGACTTATGATGTTATTCCAGTCAATTCTGTAAGACCTCCGGGCATGATTCTTAGGACCTCCGAGCATAATTTCGATTCGCGGTGTTATCCCAATCGATTCTTTATCTTTTGACATGATTCTTAAGACCTCCGAGCGTAATTTCGATTCATGGTGTTATCCCGATCGATTTTTTATCTTTTGACTTACGGTGTTATCCCAGTCGATTTTGTAAGACCTTTGGATATAATTTTGATTCACGATGTTATCCCGATCGATTCTTTATCTTTTGACTGTGATGTTATCCCAGTCCAGTAAGACCTCCGGTATAATTTTGATTCGCGTGTGTTATCTCGATCGATTTATTATTTTTTTTAACTTACGGTGTAATCCCAATCGTTTTGTTTAAAAAAAAAATTCACGATCTGTTTTCAAACAAAATCGTTGTCTTTGTCTTTGCCTTATTCCTTATTCTCAGTAATGTGCAAAGAGGGGCAGCTGTTGACATCAATTTTATCCTAAAAAAAAATAATATTATACGAAATACAAAAAAAATAAATACCAAAAAATAATACAAAAAATAGCAAAAAAATAAAAAAAATAATTGAGGATGGCAGTTTGCCATCCCCGGCACCACTGCATCAGGCCCACCACCCATCACATAGCCTGTTCATCCTACCATACTACCAAAAAATACAGAAGAAATAAAGAGGCATGGGGCTCGTGTTTACATCCCGTGATCGAGCCCCATGCCCTTCCCTCCAAACACGTATGGCTGGAGCTCTATAAATAGAGCTCTTAGCGAAGCCAAAATGAAAGAGAAGAAGGAAGGGGAGATTCTGTCAAAAACAAAAAAAAACTACAAAAAAAAATAGAAACCACAGTCCTCGTCGAATCGACGAGGAACCCAGCGCCAAGGAGGTACCTGCAACAAAAAAAGAAAGTGAGTATTTTTTATAAAAAAAAAAGAGAAGAAGAACAGAAAACTTAAAACCCTGATTTACTTCGATTGGGGTCATTTTCGGCGAAGAAGAGATCAGATCTAGAAAGATCGCATCGAAAGGAACCTTCTGGTCCCTTTTGAAGTTTTCGACCACCGGCGACGATGGACAAGGCGACAGCCGACGCGGTGCTACGGTGGCCGGATGACGAGGGCGCCGGACCTCTGCCCAGAGCCCTTCTCACTTTTTTTTTTTTAGAAACAGAAAAATGAACTGAAACAAAAAAAAAGGGACTGCTTTTATAAAGAAAGCATAAAAGTAAAACGACGTCGTTTTGAGCATAGGACCAAAACGACGCTGTTTCAAGCATTAGAGGATCTGCGCGTGGACCGAACCTGACCCGAGATCCGCGTAAACTGACCCGCCAACCCGTTTCAGCCACCCTTCAACCGATTCAGATGAACCACCAGTGGATCGGTCCGAACCGCTGGATCTCCCGAACCGCCCATTGAACCAAACCGGTCAGACTGGTCCAGACCATCGTTGACCAGACCGTTGATCGGTCCGGTTCAGGTAAAAAAAATTTTTTTTTTTTATTTTCTATTTTTTTATATACATTATTATTTTTGTTATTTTAAGTATTTTTACATATTTATGCATGATAAGTTCTTAAATTTGTTATGATAGAGTTTTACTTGCTTTAATAATAATAAAATTGAAAATAAGTAATAATTAAAAATACATATTAAAAAATGCTAAAAAAATTTATTATTATTATTTTTCCTGCCTAGATGTTGAAGGGAATAAAAAATATTTTTTTAAAGAAATAATTCCGCCTAGATGTTGGAAAATTATTATTAATAAATTTTCATAAAAAATAAATATAAGAAAATTTTAAATTAATTTTTAAAAATCATTAAAATCGAACTTGCTTCGAAAATCTACATAGATGTTGGAGATTTTTAGAGATGTTCGTATTTTCTTAAAAACGAAACCTTAAACACTAATTTTTAATTTTCAAAATCCTAGGTTTCTAAAACTCCTAAAATCCAAACCCCTAAAATCCAAAACCTTCTAAAATCTAAACCTTTAAAAATCTAAAATCTCTTAAATCCGAACCCTTAAAATTTCAAACCCCTAAAATTCAAACCCCAAAATCCAAAATCCCTAAAATCCAAACCCTTAAATCAAAACCCCAAACCACAAACCCCAAAATTCAAAATTCCTAAAATTCAAGCTTTAAAACCCTCAAACTTTAAAACCAAACCTTCGAAACCTATACTCAAGCCTTTACTCAAAACCTCCTAAAAAATCTTAAGGACACGTGTGAAAATTTCATTTTAAGTAATTTGTTCCCGAATGTCGCCTAGATGATGAGGTATTTAAGAAATTTTACTTCGTTAAATCTTTTCATACGATTTCTTAATTCGCCTTAATAATAAGATTAATGAATAAAAGTATAATAATAAAATTGGGATCTTAAATATAAACAGTCGCACCTAAGCTCTGCCTAGATGTTGGAGAGTCGGGGTGGTCTCATTATATTTAAGAATCCAACTCTTAAATTGCATTTCATTGTAAATGACATTTATTAGCATACATACGTTAGCATGTTATCATCGATAATTGATTGCATTATTCTTTCTTTAATATGCTGTTCGATAATAAAATATTTTATAATAAAAAAAAGAATAATACTTTTTAAAAAAAATTGTGATATTATAAAATAAAATAAATATAACATTTCGAAAGAAATAATTTTTGGTGCTCTGCCTAGATGTTGGAGAGTCACTAACAATTATTTTTTATAAAGATTGTTATTTCATTTTAAGAATTATTGTATTAAATCTTAAGCGGAAAAAGTCATTTTAAATTTTGCCTAGATGTTGGAGTATTTTAAGATAATTCTTTAACTTAAAGATTTTCTCAATATTTCTAAATAAAAATTTTCAGCAAAATTTTATTTTTTCAAATGAAGGGAATTAGTGTTAAATTTTAAATTAAAACTATTTGTATCCAACATAAAAAATAGCGCATAATTAAATGGTACCAATTTATGGGCGTTGTGGGGGTGCTAATCATTTCCCAAATGTAATCGACTCCCGAACCCAATTTGATTTTCAAAGATCAAAATTCATCTTTTCGATAAACTTTAAATCCACTTTTATAGTTTTATTGAAAAGATAAACTTTTGGATGAGCAATCACACCCTATCAAAGATTGGTGGTGACTCCATTTTATTTTTCTCGATTTTAAAAACTCAATTTACGTCTGAGGGTCCCAAAACCGTTACGACAATATATAATTACTTTGCATGAAATCTTTTATCAACAAACATCTAAAGTAACATTTAACTGCATTATTTACTCTAAAAAACATTTGATTATATTATTTGGAATAGTACGTTACTGATTGATCCAAAAATAATGAATGATTACACATGATATTATTACATACAATTATTTATTTTCTAATAATCTAAATATATATCTATTCTTTCAAATCTAAAATTCCCAAATGTAATAATATATATATATATATTTAGATTATTTATAGATTAATTTAATTACATATATCCACTCAAATCACAAAATTTTCTAATGAAATAAAAAAAAGAAACATTAACTGAAAAAAAAATCAAAACTTTAAAACACCCAAGTAAATCTTTTTTTAAAAAATAACAAATCTCAAATGTAAAATACATTATTTTTTAAAAAAAATTATTAATGATCTAGATTTATATACCCTTTTAAATATAAAAAACTAAAATATACTCATATATTATCTTTAAAATGGATTTCTTGATTACTTTAAAAAAGTTGAATTTTTTACTATTTAAATATACCTTTTAAATTTCAAATTTTCAAATGTATTTTTTATTTTTAAAAATTTCATAATAATCTTCTATTATTTGATTATTTTTAAATTCAAAAGGATCAAATATCACACATTAGAATAAATAATTTAATAAAACTCTTAAAACAAATTATATTTCTCTACTTTTTTTTTCTACCTTTTAGTATGCTTTCTTCATATTTTGTGAAGTATAAAGTTACAATTTACAAATGCATTTAATATTCTCTTTTATTAAGTATTGATGACATATTTCTTATCTTTAACTTACAAATATCTACATTAAATTTGTTTTTTCAATAATCACTTTAATTTCTTAAATAAGTTTTATGTTTCATAATGCTACTAAAAATGATGATTGTCAATTTTACTTATAGGTCTTAAAAGGCAGTATCATGTGCAATGATAATATGCCACCGATTTTACATACATCAATCTCATACAAAGAATAATTGATGGGTAGATGTTTTATTACTCTATTCTAATGCTTATTTGCATTTTTCTTTTTTGAAATATATAGAATTTTTTATGTCCAAGTATGGCTGTACGATTACTAAGAGAGAATAGATGCATATGTAAGTACTTTTTATCAACAAACTTTAAACATTTAAAGTTATTGTTTTTCTTAAATAAATAAAATTTATTTTAGAATTATATAAATTTGTAGGTATTTGAAAATGATAGCACACGATAAAGATATATAAATTAAAAAAAAGTTAATTTCAAATAATGAAACTTTTACTTTTTATTTTAATATTTTGTTGGTGTAATTAACATTATGATTTATCATATCTTTTGGATATTTTATTCCTTTTCAAATATTATTTTTCATATTTTTGAAATTTGTTAAAATTTTAATAAAAAATTTTAATTTTATGATGATTTGATATCTTAATTTTATTATATGTATTTACAAATATCTTCAATATATAAATAATTAAAATTAATTTATGTATCGTATGAATAACAAATTAATTAATTATAATAAAATAATAAAAATTTGGATGATTTATGAATTTTTATTCAAAAGCTCTTTTTGATCCTTTTAACTCTTTTCAAACTCATGTTGTTATAAGAAATCTCAATTGCTAGTTAGAATTTAAAACTTTGAACTTAAATCATTAAATTAAATTTTACAGGGAAAAATCATACATAAAAATTGCACAGGTATTTGAGCGTGTTTGAGCCTACAACGAAACTTGTTCTTGAACTCTTTTACCTAAGCACCAAAGTTAACCTTCCCCTGCATCGACCTGTCTCTGCATCCAACCCCAAGAGCTCCTTTGATAGTGAAGGCAGGGGGACCATCGTCCTCCTCCATGTGACTTTTCTTGAGCCAATGAGTTCATGGACCCACCCGCTTCCGTTATCACAAGTCACAACCTGCCATCCATCTCTCCATAAAAAATTAAATTAAATTAAAGTGCGAAAGATTAATTAGTTAACCTAAGAGGAGGTTATCAACTTTATTAAAATCAACCCAAAATTTTCTAATCTTCCGTCGATTTCAAAAATAAACTACTTTTTATTAAGAAAAGCAAATTTTTAATATAAGGGTTTAATTCAACCAATAAGAAAAAGAGTTTATTTTCTGTATCAATTGAAATTTGATTTTTCTAAAAAACATTATAAATATAAAATCGTATATACACCAAATCAATGTGAAAAATAACACTTAGAATCACCCAAAAAAAAAAAAAAAAAACTCTTCAGCAATTTTTTTTTTGGCCAAGAATCTTTGGCAAATTTTGAAGATATATATTACCAAAAAAAAAGTACTTTTAAAAAAATTTGAAAATAAAAATTACAAATTTTAAAATTAAAATTTCTAACTTATTAAATATAATATTAAAAATAATTATATAAAATAATTGAATTAAATTTCATATTCTAAACCAATCTTTTTGGTCACTCAATAATCCAAAAATGGGTATTGAAGGAAAGAACCATGAACCTATCAATAAGTTGCCTGGGTTGGATTGCTTCTTTGTCCATGGATGTCAGCAATTTTAGAGTTGGAACAACAAGCACCTCATATTAATTATAAAACAACGTAAAAATCTACATGATTAATAGTATTAAACTTGTTACTTTTATTTTAATTGTGGAGTTAATCATGTCCATTAGTGCTTAATGACGACAAGAATGAGGAAAATTAATAAACTTGGGAACATTGGAAGCCAAGTAGATTACACCAATTTGGGGCTAAATTCCCTGTAGAATCTTTGAACTTGTTTGAAATTTTTGGCTGGGGTTGCTGTATGGTGGTGGTAACTTGACACGGGAGTGGACTTAACATTTTATAACTTGAGCGAGATTAAAGAAAATTTATCTAAAATTAAGAAGAGTTTATCATTGATTTTAATTTATTAAACAAATGAAGAAATCATATGAACTGGATTAAGAAAGTTGTGTTTATAGTATGAAAATGGATAGGAATATGGTTAGATTTATGGACAAACCTAGACACCAAATATTAAATATGTTTTTAATGTAAAAAGATTATATTTGCATGAGTAAATAGGTGGTTAATTGTATGCATATTACAACATATTATTTTATGTGCAAATCCTATTTTAGACACAATTTTAATAAGACAAGATTGAAGGTAATTGGTTAATTGTGTTCATACCGCAATTTATTATACTAATATGCAAGTTTCATAATTTTAGGTATTATTTCAACAGAATAAAATTAAAGGTAATCCCATAAATTCGACAATCCAAAACAGTAGCCTTGATTGTTTCCATGATTGGAAGAATGTTCCAAACTTATTTAGTTTCCCTCATTACTTTGTATTAGGTATATTGAAGTTTTGTTAAAAGATTGTTTTGAAATTCGGTATCTCTTAAGTAAATTTTCTCGAACGATGAATTTCTTAAGTTTTGTATTCAAGCATTGTATTCTTTAGACGGTAATTTCTATATCTCTTCAAAATTGTTCTTAGTGATAAACTTTATTCATTTGCAATCCAAAAAACAGGCCTTATTTTACAACCCATTTTTGTTAATAGTCATTCATTGTGCAATATTAGTTTATCCATTTTCGTGAGACCTTATGGAATGTTATTGTAGCTTTCTGCATCATGACAAGCTGCCAATGGTATGGGTGAAAGGAATTCTTTTCAATGGTCACTTTCCATCCTAAATGATATGTCAGTTTTAATTTGCCAGTGGTAAGCTAGGCTATATCAATTTTATTGAGTTTATGAGGAGTATTTTGAAAACAATGATTTTTTTAAGAAAAGTGTGTGCAGTTTTAATTTGCAGAAGTTTATATATTCTAGCATTTCTCAGAAGAAATTCAAATATTAGACCTCCAAATATTTTTTAAAAATAACAGCTGTTAAGTTAAAAGTTTGAAAAAAAAAAAAGACAAAACTTAGTATAGAAGAGATTAAACTTTCTTTTAAAAAATTATATTAAACAATGAGGAAAATATTTATGGATGGAAAGAGTGTTTCTATATGGAATGATCCTTTGGATTCTTAGTCTAAGTGTAAAGAAGTTAGAGTCATCCAAACTTGTATGATTCTCAATTTCCTGAGAAAGTGGCCGAAATAATAGGTAAGGAAAATTTGTTGTCAAGCAGTCCAGTTGGCTTTAATTTATGGAGGAGAAGGGTGTTACAAAGTCCTGTTTGTCAGTTGTGCTTAAGGGAGGAAGAATTATCGGAACATATGCTGTTACTGTGTAATTGCACAAGAGGTATCTGGTTTGAGGCAGGTTGGTGATTGAAAGTATGAGAGGACTCCATAACCACTTTTGATAGATGGCTTATGGAAATTTGCAATGACCTCAGAAAGGCAAATCAACTGGAGAAGATGGTTTGGATTGCATATTCTTGTTGATATATGGAAAATAAGATGTGAATGTGTTCTTGGAAAAAAGGAGGTAGATGGAAGCCATGCTATTTAGAGGATTAACAATGCTGTTAATGAATGGTTGCTGTCCAGGGAGGGGCTGAAAAGATTGAATAATCGACAGATGTAAACAGCAGGAAAAACCTCTGCGATGGCTCATTTGATATGAAGAAGGAGGAGGCTGGCACTGGAGTAGTGGTGAGAAATCATGAAGGTAGAGTATTGGATGGCACAAACTAGAAGTTTAAAGCTGAAAAAGCAGAGCTGGCTGAGGCAATGGCAATTAAGGAAGGGGTGAATCTGGCGGAAAACCAAGAATATCAGAAAGTAATACCGGAAATTGACTCAAAGGAAATCCATTCAATTATCCTGGGAAAAAAAGAAAGTTATGGACTGGAGGATCAAACCAATAGTGGATGGCATTCTGAGTCTGCTCAACGGGATTCCTACGAGGAAAATCGAATTAATCAGAAGAAATGCTAATATGGTTGCGGATTGGGTTGCAACCCAAACTAGGAAGGGGATGCGTAGTACTGGTTGGACCAGGTATATCCCATCTTCTTTAGCTGGAGTCCTTGAAAGGATGTTTTACCAGCTTCTCATTAAGCGTATTGGAATGATTGGATCGGGATGAGAATCAGTCGTACTTTGGTGTACTCTACATGAGCTTGTCCTGATGTGTGTAGTTAGGTGTTACTGTGTTGTTGGATTGATGACATTTGAGAAGCACTTAAAATGACTTTTAAAGACCAAAAAAAAAAGAATGAGGAAAATATTTTGAGGCAAGGATATTATAAGTTGAAAAGTAAAATTTTTTATTTACCAAATAAAGAAAAATGATCGTTTGTTATTGTTGTGTATTTTATATTTTATGTTTTTTTTTTTGTTTTTAATTTATTGAATTTAAAAATATGTTTGGATAGAATATTTTTATTTCAAAATTTGAAAATAAAAACATTAAAAAATGGTTAAAGTTTTTAGGCTCTATTTATTATTAATAATACAATAAAATTAATATAATAATATTTATTAATATTTTATTTATTAATATAATATTATTTATTAATATATTATTTTTAATACAATATTATTTATTTTAATAAATAATAAATTATAAAATATTTTAAAATAATATTATAATATATTATTTATTAATATAATATTTTTATTTATTAATATAATATTTTTTATATAATAAATATAATATTTATAATATTTATATAATAAATATAATTCTATTTATTAATAAAATATAATAATATTTATTAATATAATATTTCTATAATAAAAATATTATTTTATTAATATAATAATTATAACGTTACAATAAGATTTGATTGTAATTTTTGTAAATAGTTCCATATGATAGGAGTTCTAATTTGTTTTCAAAAAACTAAAAATATTATTTTTTGTTTTAATAATTTTTAAAATTTTTCAAAATTTTATTCTTAGTTGTCAAAAATAAAAAAATAAAATAACCTATCAAATATATTTTTGTTTTTAATTTTAAAAAAAATTAAAAATAATAACAAAAAACAAAAAATGTTACCAAACGATTGTAAAGTAAAAAAAAATAATGAAAATATTTTGTAAAGCAAGAAAATCATATGACAGGATGGCATTAATTCATCTTTGTCCCGCCAATAATTTAAACATTTTCTTTGCTTTTAAAAAGGACCACAGTCACTTATATTCAGGCAAGTGGACCAATCCAGTGTAGCAAAGATGCAATAGCAAACAAAATCTCCCGTGCCGCCATATTTTCATGCGTCAATTTAATTTCTGTCGGGAAAATTTAATGCCTTTTTGTTGAAAACTTGAAAATTAAAAAGCTTTTCGAAAAATAATTTTCATGTTATTTCCTTTCTCCTCATCATGACAAAACAGAAAAATAAAAGTTTAGGGCTCGTAGCATGACATAGACATTGTTGGTTGTCCTTGCTTGTGTTAAAACATAAAACTATGAAAAATCATTTTCATTTTTAATAAACAGTGTATATTCTAGGAATGTTAACGAATAAAATATAGGTAAAATATAACATTTCTCATTTTTATTTCTAAATTTTATATTATATATTTTTTTATATTTATATTCAATAAATATTTTAAATTTATTTTTATTTTTATTCTTACAAATATTTAATAAATATAAATAATTTTCGTATCAGTAATTTTTTTAAGAAATAAAAACTAAAATTTATTTTTAACATATTTTTTAGTTTTATCTTATATATTTAGATAATTTTATATTAACATATTTTTTTTCAATAAAATATATTAATTTTAATTAATTTAAAATAATTATTTATATTATTTAATAAAAAAATTATTTACTAAATATATAAAAAATATAAATACGAGATAAGTGCTTTATTATCTATTCTTATCTTTATATCTAATAAAATTTTAAAATCATATACATCTTTATCTTTATACTTATAATGTAATGTCAATTCTTATCCATATTCGAATAAAATATCAAATTTCATATTGAGTATAGATAAAATTGATATCCTGAATAAATTCCTTAAAATTTTTCAATTTTCTTGCCATAAACTTTCTAATTTTATATTCCTGGTTTAATTATTTGTCAAAAATACAACATTTTGCCGTGTAGTTTTTCTCTTCTTTGCCTCCTTTATAAATTAAGGCTACACATGATGACTTGAGAGGAGCCATAAAAGCACTCTTTTCTTAGCTTTCTGGTTGATGCGTCTCTCTCATTTCGTCATTTTCAAAGCTTATATATTTTGATTGTTTCTCTTTCTTGGTTTGGTCAAATTTGGTTTTTCTTTTCTGGGTTAGGCTTCCATTGTTCCTTTGGTGCTTAGATTCAATTCAACGAAATACAAATTGCGTTTTTAAGGTTTTGGTGATTGGAAATTTGGGTTCGTTTCTTTTCTTGGCTTTTGATATCAAAGACCCAACCTTTTAGTTGTAGATTATATAAATATTCTATTAATTGTAAAAATCTCTGTATATTAAATTCATTTGTCTGTTGTTTTGGTAATCTATTTGGAAAAGGTCTACCTTTGGTTGGAAAAAATATAATCTTCTCTCTTTTTCAACCTCAAAAAGATGCAAAATTTGGATTCTGATACAGGTTAGGACTACTAAGAAGTTTTTTTTTTTAATTTTTTATCAAGGAATTAATTTTTGACAACTAAAATTTTTTACTTTTAATGTGAACAGATTTCTTGGAGTGTGCTCAAGGCGGCTTTTAGCCTGTATGGTGGTTAGATTTTCTGTATAAAGTTGAATCTTTGAGAGTTTTAGGTGATTTAAAAGATGACAATTGGGGATATAACACTGAACAAGGAGAGGAAGTCAAGGAAGAGCAAACATGTTGTTGATGAGAAAGCTCCCTTGTTGCCTAAACGACAAGATGAAGATGCTGGTTATGACGAATTTAATGGAGCTTCTTTTACTGGGGCAGTGTTTAACTTGTCAACAACAATTGTTGGTGCTGGGATCATGGCCTTGCCTGCTACAATGAAAGTTCTGGGACTGATTGTTGGGATTGCTATGATAATCTTTATGGCATTCTTAACTGATGCCTCAATTGAGTTCATGCTTAGGTTTAGTAGGGCTGGAAAAACAACCTCTTATGGAGGTCTTGTGGGAGATGCATTTGGAAAGTATGGAAGAATCTTTTTGCAAATCTGCGTTTTAGTCAACAACATTGGTGTTCTCATTGTGTACATGATTATTATTGGTATGACTTAATTTCATACAACGTAATTGCATATCTAGTTGTTCTTTGATATTCAATTGTGTTTTCAACATGTGCTTTGGTTGCCTTTCTTTTCGACTTATTTATGTACTAGATTTCCCTTGCCTGATCTTATGGAAATGTGTAAATCTGCTTATGAACTTATGATGGTTTGTTGTTTCTTGAAGGTGATGTGCTTTCTGGAACATCATCAAGTGGAGTTCACCATGCTGGTGTCCTTGAAGGGTGGTTCGGAGAACACTGGTGGAATGGGCGTACCTTTGTTCTTGTTGTCACAACACTGGGCATCTTCTCTCCATTGGCATGTTTTAAACGGATTGGTTAGTGTTTTGGTTGTTCTAGCTTTATTGAATTTTATTTAATCGTTTTGGTTGTTCTAAATAGATCATTATATCTTAATATGTTGACTTGATTTAAACATGATTGAAGCAATCATTTTGGTATTTTACAATAGCTCTGTAAAAATCCAATTACCTTGTTGAGAATTTCAAATATGATATCGATTCCCAGAAGAATGTAATCCAAGCATACTATGTTTCTTTCTTTTACTTTTGGTATCAAGGTTTCTGAATCAGATTTCATTTTGTTTGTATCCTTTTTAGAAAATATCCATTTTCAAATGCAGTTGATCCAAATGCTATTTAAGTGTTTACTGTATGTGTGTCATATAGATTTAGCACCACTTTTTTGCTCATCTTTACACTTTACTATAGCATATGAACTATCAGAACCTCATACTTTTATACCTGTATAAATATGTGTCATATAGATTTTAGCAGCACTCTTTTGCTCATCGTTACACTTTACTAAAGCATATGAACTATCAGAACCCCATACTTTTATATCTGTATAAATATAAGTTGGATAGTTTGTATTGCATGCTTATTTTTTAGTTGTGACTAACGAGCAGTTATGCCTTCTCATGATTGCAGATTCCTTGAGATTTACATCTGCCTTATCAGTTGCTCTGGCAGTTGTGTTTCTTGTCATTACTGTGGGAATAGCAGTTGTCAAGTTGATTAGTGGAACTATAATGATGCCTAGATTGCTACCTGATGTCACTGATTTGACCTCATTCTGGAAACTCTTCACCGTAGTACCTGTTGTAGTCACTGCATTTATCTGCCATTACAATGGTATACAAGTTGATTCAGCAACTAGTCTCTTGCTTTAAGTAATGTGCTTTTCAGGTTTTACATTGGTGCGGGATAAGAAGAATGGCTAACATTCTTTTGTGCTTAAATTTGCAGTTCACAGCATAGATAATGAACTGGAAGACTCTACCCTGATAAAACCAGTTGTGCGAACAACACTTGCTTTATGCTCAACTGTTTACATAATGACAAGCTTTTTTGGATTCCTTCTATTTGGTGATGCAACATTGGATGATGTGCTTGCCAACTTTGATACTGACCTTGGCATTCCCTACAGCTCCCTGCTTAATGATGCTGTCCGTGTTAGCTATGCTGCTCACCTCATGCTTGTATTTCCAATTGTCTTCTATCCACTGCGACTCAACATTGATGGCCTCCTCTTCCCTTCTGCAAGGCCTTTAGCTCTGTCTAATATGAGGTTTGCTTTTATTACCGTTGGGCTCATCACAGTTATCTTCTTGGGTGCAAATTTCATACCCAGCATCTGGGATGCTTTCCAATTCACTGGAGCAACTGCTGCAGTTTGCCTAGGGTTCATTTTTCCTGCTGCTATTACTCTTAGGTGAGTTTTTGATCTTTCAATTCAATTAGATACATACATTGCAGTAGACTATCAATGAGCCTAAATATTTATATGCTATGGCAAGGGCTAATGCACTTGGTGACTCAGAAATGTTAAGGTTAAACTGCAACTCGATTTGCATTTAGAACTTGTGAGACATGCTTTTAATGTCCAACATCCCGAAAAGTTGGGTATTATTGTCAATTGTCAAGAATCATGAGATGTTGCCACTGCTAGGCTCTCTTGATTCTAACTATTGGTATTGCTGATTGTACTTATAAAAAAAAGGCACCCTCTTAGGTTCATCTTTGGCTCTAAAGTGATGTTATTGAGAATTGTTGCATTTGCCTTATCTGCCCTGCGGGAGCATATCACTTACAATAATTGTACTACAATTAACCAATCAAAATTTAGAATCATGTAGGGTCCATCAAAATATTATGTGGAGTCAACACTTATAAATGATGGACTCTATGTAATTATTGATTGTGATTAGGCAATTGTAGGATCGTAGTAAAAGAATTGTAAGTGAAATGCTTCTTGTCATTTGCTTAATATTGTTTAGTTTAATAGTTTTCTTGATTGTTTTCTTTGGACTTATGAGCTGACTATAATCTATTAATTTTTAGTTCAATACTAATCATAGATTTAACATTAAATCATTTTCCATTGGCATTTCAGGGATCACCACTTTATAGCAACTAAGAAGGACAAGATCTTAGCTCTTTTTATGATTTTCCTTGCTGTATTCTCAAACGTGGTGGCCATATATAGCGATGCCTACGCGCTGTTTAAGAAGAATTCAGAAGGAGGGCCCAGGGCATGATCCATCTGGCTGTTCCCTTGATTGCAGGAGAAGACATTTATGGTCATATTTTCCTTGAATATAGAATAATTTGAGGTCTAATTCGAAAATCTGGGTTTTCGAAGGAGGTTTGATAAGGTATTTAATAAGGTGAAGTTTTCTTCCTATGTATAAAAGTTAGATTGTCAGGCAAGTGTATGGAGTTTTATGTATCATCCCCTCTGTATGCAGTATTGTACCTTTCTTGTTTGATTTTAAATCATGTTGTATAAACATTAAATCAAGTTGTGAAATTGCAAGCATAGTATATTGGCTGCACTGAGCTATCTAGATTTTTGTGGGTATTTTAACGTTATTCGGCCAATATTATGTCCTAGGCCTCTAACGGTAATAAGGTCAATAAAATTGGAGTAGCTTCTTTCCATGGATCTGGGTTTAACTTGACACGCACCATAGTTGATTCTGGCTTATGAACTTGCCTGCAAACCTTGAAAATTTTGGGGGTAGTTCCTGGAGTTGACCTGATTGTATTTGCTGCTCTTTTGACTGTTAAACTCAGCAAACACTGAGCGAAACACCTAGGCCATCGATTTTACATTTTCTGTTCACAACTTATATGCATAATTAGTTTACTAGTAGAAACAAACCCTCAGTAAACAAAATTCACCAATAAGCAGAACAAACTCTCAGTATAGAGTCAAAGAAATCAAAGATTAAGTCGTTCTGGAATTACATTTAAACGTTGGGGATTAGGCAAGCAAAGGTGCAACCCATCTGGGCAGCAGCTTCATATCCTTAACTATAGTGACCAAAATGTGGTGTAATTTTTTTTTAAAAAAAAAACAGAACAAAACCTCAAACATCCATGAACTCCATGCTCTTCTGACAAAAAAAAAAGACACCTAATTAAGTAAGCCAATAACTAATTATGCAACATCATACCATTTAAAGTTAAAGATAAAGAACCACTATATAAAAAAAATTGTAAAATATATACGATTTTGAAGAAATAAAACAAATAATGCAACAAAATTAAAAGTTATGCAGTTTGGCTCACTGACCTTTGATCAGTGATAAATCTTGACATTTGATTTTAAATGAATCAATTAATATTATATTACATCTTTTTTTTTTCAAATGTTTTTCATTATATTATTAATATAAATATATACATATATGAAAGAAATATACTAAAAATAATTTACAAAATTATAAATTTTATTAATTCATAAGCAAATGTACAAACAAACATAACACATCAAATAAATAATTTTATTTGAAATTGTGAACGATTTAAACAATAAAAACATAAATAAATTATTTGTTAAATTAACTTAAAACAAAATAGAAATACATGAGTTATTTTACACTACACACATTCATGAATTATCAGGTTTCAACTGCCCAAGAAAAACCTCTAGGAGACCTGTTTTACTGGTCTTTTGCATGCCTCTGCCACTTGAAGTTCAAAATATTTTTAGTTGAATATCATTAAGTGGTTTAACCAAGCCGATCGAGCATTAGACATTTGCAATGGGAGCAAGAGCTTTTAGATTCATTAATTCTATTCATAGACATCTAAAATGTGTTAGGTATATAAGATTATGATAAAATAAAATAGGATAATATTAGATATGAGATTAGATTAAATAATATCATTTTATTTTATATTTGATATAAAATTAAAATAAAATAATTTATTTATTTTTTAAAATTATTTTTATTTAAAAATTATATAATTTAAATTATTGATATAATTTTTAAGCGGTATAATTAAATATGTAAATTTAATTTTATAAATTAAAAATAATCTTTTTCGTTTGAGGATAATTGAATCATTTTATACTAAAAACATGATTAATCTTTATGTCAAAAATATGATTATTTTTTTTATAATTTTATTTAAGATATAAATTAAACATAATAAAAATTATTATTTTATTATATCTATTATCTTACGCGTTAAACGTAACTTTAATGTTACTTGAAGATTCTAAAATTTTGGAGGAGCCAAGGCCCCCCTCTAGGTTGTATTAGGATCCGCCTTTGCCTTTGATGGTGAGTAACCTTCACTAGTGCCAAACTTGCTGGAGGAGCCATTAAAGAAGAAAATAAAATCATTGTCCGTCTATGGTGGTGGAGTCCGTTAGTAACTTGCTAAGTTGTAATTTAAAGAAACAGTCCCAACTCTAAGGGAGAAGGCCAAAGGATGGCTGGTGGTGGGCTTGATCAGTGGTCACTGGTGGGGTGATTGGATGTTAATTGCAACAAAGTGCTGACCGTGAGAGGAGTCGAGAGGTACGTGAGGTGATATGGGTGTGACGGTGAAGGCAAGGCTGCAAAAAACAAAGCAAATGAGAGGGAAAAATTTGGGGCTAGGGTTGCATTTGGTAAAATGGGTAAAAAAGCAAAAGATTAAAAGATATTAATAATATATCTTATTAATTAATTAGGGTAATTTAGTTTTTCGATCAAATTTCAAAATTTAACATTGACAATTGATAAGAAAATTATTAAAGTCGAGAGTGAAACTGTCATATACTTGAAATTGATTAAATCAATTCAAATTTACCAAATGCAAACGATTTTTGTCAGGTTAAATGGTTTCCACTTACTAACGTTCAACCTTAAATAAAATAATTAGACAAAACAAAAAAATGAAATAGTATAATGTTGCGAGGGCTCTAGCTCGATGAAATAATTAAAAGAAATTATCATTAATAAATGATTGATTCAATTGATTAAAATTTTTTTTTTTTATGAAAACATTTTGAATTCAAATTATATTGATGGTCGTTTATTGATGTCATCTTAAATGTATAATTTATAATTATTTTTTTTAAAATTTTTCGGTATAACATATTTTATCTTGATTTAAAGAATTGGATAATTTATTTATTTTAAATATTAAAAAAAATAAAAAAAATTATCAGTTAAAATATTAAAAAATATCTAAATAGTTGGACTTGGACCAAAATGAGTAAGGACTTTACTTTGAAAAGGCAACCCAAGCTAATTGCCCAACCCAAGCCAACCCATTGGGTTTGGTCCATTAATATAGTTAATATGTTTTTACTTCCTTTAACAACCAATTTCATCCCATCGTTGAAGAAAAGAAACACAAAAAATTGGGTCCAGCGATGGCTGATAAAGATCCAGAGGTCCAAGACGAGCTTGCCGAGTCGCTCAACGATCTCTTCACCAGCCTCTCCTCCATGGTCAAATCCGAACTTCAGGTATCCCCGAACCCAATAACTCCCAACAAAAAAGAAATCCCATCTACATTTTCTCTACAAAACTCCAATTAATTCACTAAATTGACATGTATGGGTTAATTTTATATCCTTTTGAGGGTTGCCCATTTTTTGTTTACCCATCGTTTTTGCAGGGAACTAACAATATTTTGGAGCTATTGGAGAAGATGAATTTGAGGGTGGCAGAGGAATATAAAGGATTTGGGGATGTGGCATCTGGGTTAAGGGTATTCGTTGAACAGTTGAAAAACAAGAGTGGGAACTTTGATGAGTATGTTCAACAGATCGATGCGATAGAACAGCAAGTCACCGAGTTTGAAGCTGTGATTTCAGTTCTTGATAGATATGTTTCTTTGTTGGAAACTAAAGTACAATCTGTCTACCAACATCCACCTCCATGATCTAAAGTACATTTAGTTTTTTTTTTTTTTTGGGTGCTTTGTTTTTTTATGTTTTTATGAATCAAATGTACTGTTGGGTGAATGTACATGTCTGTTTCACTTCTCTGGAAATAATTGATCATCCAGGGACTTAGGGTTGTTCAGATTATTACAACGCCTTTTGATGTTTCCAGGATTTTTATATACTGCAAATGTGCAATTTGCTTCACATTTTTACAAGTTGGAAAAAGATTTGCATTTCTGCTATATTAATTAAAATAAAGATTAACAGCAGATTTGTGTTATTCATCAACAGCATCGATAGTTCAGCATTATTTGGACTGTATCTAATTGGTGTTTTAGTGATAGATGACAGCAATTCCATAAGCAAAATATGAGGGAGATTGTGATAGAAAACAATGTAGGTATTGAGCCACTAAACAACATAATATTGGTCAATTTAGAAATAGTTGGTAAAAGTATTTCGGCCTCTCTAGTAAGAATATGAAATTAATTATTCCCATTTTCACCAAAATGATGCAATTGTTTAACCCTTGTTTGTTAAGATTAACAAGAATTTAGCCAAAAAAATCAATATCAAATTGAAGAAAATATAAATTTGAAGTTTAGCGTAATTGATTCATTTAGTATCTTTTCGAGATAACATCAATAAATATAAAATTTAAATCTTAATTTTTATAATTTTTTATTATAAAAAAAAATTGAAAAAAACATATAATTATAGATTTTTGAAAGTTGGGTGACAATCTCTCTTTCTTTACGGAGGAACTCAATCAATCTTTAATATTTTTATGAATCAATTTTTTAATTTATACCAAAATGTGGTTGAGAAAAAAAAAATAAAAAGCAATGAGGAAAAAAATTAGCACGAGAGTATGTCAATATGTTGGTATTGTATGTGGCTTATTATATATGTCTGTAATTCTATAATTTGAGCCTTGTCTATTTCCTTGCATATATTCCCAAAAAAAAAAAAAAAGATGGATCCACCCAAAACCGAGCAGCCCATTTTCCCCCTTTAGTGCAAACCCAATTTAAGATCTGTTTAACGTAGCTCGCCGTGGCGCGTTAGTCTCCTTGGACTCTGCAACACCTCTCCGCCTCACTCTCTCTCTCTCTGCAGCCATGACATCCGCGATGGGTCCACCACCTCCCCGAAACCCTAACCCGTCGACGGAACCCGAACTGATCATCCAAGAAGAATCCGAACCCACAACAGACAAACCCTCCATGGGTCCTCCGCCACTTCCTCCCAAAAACCCTAACTCCCTAGACGAAGAAAAACAATCAAATTCAAATTCAGAACCAAATTCAATTGAAAAGCAATCAAATTCAAAGCAATCTTCTGTACCTTACACAATCCCTCAGTGGAGTGGACCTCCTTCTCACCGCTTCTTCCTTGAGGTCCTTAAAGATGGCTGCATCGTTGACCAATTTCAAGTGTAATTACTTTTACCCTTTCCTTTGAAGCCATCATTTTTATTATTTATTTTTGGAATTGTTGAATAATAGTGAACTTTGTTTTTATAGGAACGAGAAGGGAGCCTATATGTTTGGGCGTGTTGATCTCTGCGATTTTGTGCTTGAGCATCCCACTATTTCGCGGTTTCATGCTGGTAAATCTTTTTATTTGACTATTTTAATTTTCTATGAGGATTAAGCTAGTTATTAAATAACTTAAGTTTGGTTGGCGGAGTTGAAAATAATTTTTTGTCTTTGTGGAAATATTTGTTTCTAGAATTAAATAAGGGCTACAATATGTTATTTTGTTGGGATTCTAAGGAAGTAGATTCAATTAGCTAAGCAAGAAAATGTATGATTTTAAATGGCAAATCAGTTGGATGCCCAAGAAACAAAGATTTTATAGATTTTTTCTACTTTGTGAAGTTTACATCGTCAATGTTATGGTTATTGGCATAACATATTTCAAGTTCATTATGAAGGCTATCAACCTTCTCCAATTTTGATTCTTTAAGTTGGCCAACTAAGATGTAGTTATCTTTATTTTCTGCAGTATAGCTTTTATGATTTGGTGAACTCTTCCTTCTGGCTGCTCTTTGTACTTTATAATAAACCATATTTGGCTGCCTGACATGATAGCATGTGAGGGTTGTTATATTCTTGTGAACCAATTAATCAAATTTGTCTAAAATGTTAGACTCTATACCCTCTAGAAGTTTGATTTGTCTTGGGCAGCACAATGAATGCATTCTCTAATCTCCAATTAACTCACTTGTGTTTTCTATTTTACAAAAACTTGCTCATCACCACCCCACTAACAAATTTGTGGCATCTGAACTAAACAAAATTGTGTTTTTACATTGCCCAAAAAAGATGGTGTTTGATGAGATTTTATTCTTGTAAATTTTTTTCCTCTTCCTTATCCTTGTAATACTATTAGTAGGCTGTTTGTTGCACTTGAAATATTTATGGTTTTATGCACAAATATAGGAATTCTAGGATTAAGTAGAACGTTAATTATAGGAATATGCTAATGGTTTTCCTTTTGTTATTTTTAATTACTTGTTTCTCTTTACTAGTGCTTCAGTTTAGGAGCAGCGGGGAGGCCTATCTTTATGATCTTGGCAGTACGCATGGCACTTTTATCAACAAGAGTCAGGTATTGCCATGCAACTGTATTCTGTTTGTTGTATTGAGTTGCATATTATCATGCTACCTTGTTTCAGTTTTTTCTTATTTTTTTTTTGGATTTTTGGCTAAGATGGTAATATTTGCAGGTCAACTCTCTGCTTCATGCTTGAAATTTTTCTCTTGGATTCTTTCACTTATTTGCTGCTTTTGAAATTTTGATCTCTTTTATTGGGGGCATTTTCAGGATATCTTATCTATAATTTGAATTTTTAGCCTTAGGTTGTTACAGTTGGACATTTTAGAGCTATGCTTACAATGTTCAATAGTATTGGCTGGGCTTCCTCGCATAAATCCTTTCTTCTCCTATTATTTTTGCTTCTATCAGCCAGGAAGTTATTGATGCTTATAATTTCTTTTTTAATGATTCAATCAAGCAAAGAGTAGATAAACATACATATTCTTAATTTGTTCGGGATTTGTATATCTCTTGTAGAGGGTGAAGATGACTGAACCTCTGTTATCATAAGCAATTGATGTTTGGTTGTCCAGTTGCTTTAAGTTGCTTGTTTGATATTATGTGGAAAATTTTATGGACTTTCTGCTAGATTATAATTTCTTGTGCTTGTCATATCTCATGCTGAGTTGATATTCTTTCCTAAATAATTAGGTAACAAAAAGGACTTATGTGGACTTACACGTAGGTGATGTCATTCGGTTTGGCCAGTAAGTATACTTGTGCTTGGGTGTCTTGATTTGCTCATATTTTCATTTCTTTATCTTTCTTTCAATGCCTTTCATCTGGTTGATTTTCTTTTGTATTATTTTAATTACTCATTTGATTGGTATCTTTTGTAAAGGGAAAATGCAATATCAGTCTTAGATCCAAAATTTGGTTGAGCATTGCATGTTATTCTGATGTTCATATATCGGTCCGTCCCTTGTCCCCACTAAAGGACTATTTGGCTTAGCTCCTTTATGCAGAATCCCTTGGGCCTCATAGATTTTATGGTGGGAAAAAATGATATAAGTATTGATCAGAAGGCGTACTTTCTTCACTTGTAAATTCATCATTTCTTTTTTTATAGGCCTGCAAACATAGGGGAAGATGGTGGTGAGGGGGGTTGGGATTTTGCAGATTAGCTGTATAAGTTTCTATTGGTTTTATTTTTAATAGCTTGGGGTTCAGTTTGCTCTACACTTTCTGAACTTTTCTAATGCTTCATTGCATTCACCTCATGTACCATGTTGGATGGTCTTTGTTTTTTTACTTATGGAAGAAAAAGGAAACAAGGGAGAGAAATAAGATATTATGTCAGGTTGTGATTATTTTTTCTACTTTCTTATTGTGCAGGTCATCTCGTTTGTATATTTTCCAAGGGCCTTCTGAGTTGATGCCACCAGTAAGATTTTTATGCTACGAATTTATGGTTTTTCGTTCTTTCATTTGCTATTAGTTTTTCAATTTAGGGGTTGAAGTGTTTAACAGATAGAATTACTTTTTTGTCCTCAGATTTGTTTGTTTGCATAAATCTTTTCTTTATTAGAATTTCCAGTTTCCAGTTTCTAAAAAACTCATGAAACTCACTTGTCAGTAATCATACTCAATCACATGTTCGCGTCCCATTTTATGAACTAATGTACAGACCTGTGCAGTGGCAATCATGTAGGCAAAAATCTCCATCATGTTTCATACCCTTTCATTTTAGTTTATTCATAAATGCATGCATAAATATCTGACATTTTAATTGCTGGGAATGTAACATCATGACTCTGCATCCAACAATCTGAATATATTTTAACTGGAACTCTCTTTTGGAATACTTTAGAGAGCAGTGGCTAGGGTGGGTTACTAAATTTTGTTAAACCTCTGAGCGTCCTGTGCATTGATGAATTTCATGCCACCTTTCCCTATGGAATCAATAGTTTTTCTTTTTAAATTTCTAAAATGATTGAAGATTGAAGCAATTGGTGGTAGGAGTAATAGTCTAGGTAAATAACAATTAAGAATCCCGTTGTATCATTTTCAAAGGATAAAAAAAATTGAGTTATTTTATTTACTTTGGTTACTTGACATCTTTTGAAGGAAATGCTATTAGGAAATACTTTGTTGAGTTATATGTTCTGGGTCATAACCTTCTCTTTGGCTTTAACATTTAGTTACATTATATTGTTGTATTGAAAGAAGAATTAGAGAGAAACAGCAGAAGTTTTCTATTGTTTCAGCCATTAAAATTTTACTTCATATATTTTATGCAATTTTCTTTACTGTGTTAAATTGCTGTTACTTTTCTAATGTTTTTGTGTTGTAGGAAAAAGACTTGAAAGTCATCAGAGAAGCTAAGATCCGAGAAGAGTTGTTAGATCAAGAAGCTTCACTTAGACGAGCAAGGGCGGAAGCATCTCTTTCTGACGGTATCTCATGGGGCATGGGAGAGGATGCTATTGAAGAAGCAGAGGTTTGTATAACTTGTATCTTAAAGTGTAATCAGATTGAAATACTTAGAAACTAATATAATTAGCGAAGGATGCAATTTTGTATTCTTTTCGTGATTGACGTCTTGTGCTATGCTCTTGGAATTTCTTTTTGTTGATTTTCTATGTCATTAATGTTTTTTAAAAGAAAAAGACCTGAACTCTTTCACACAAAACTTTGATGCGTGCAAAGACACAATTGTTGTACTTCTTTGAGGATCCACATCATTCCATCAGCGAGCAATTAGATAAATATAAAGAATTTGGTGGCTTTCTTCCCTGCTGGCTAATTAGTGCTGATTGCTTATTTGAATATCTTATTGACGCATATGTATGGATTTAATTATAAGCTGTCTTTATCACTTTCTGTCCCTCTTTTTTTTTTTTTTGGGGGGGGGGGAGGGTCTAGAGCCAACGATTTTCACAATGGCCTCATATATCAAACTTTTTTCTGTTCAATCCCTAATTTTATATTGTTTTGATGTAAGAACGAATGGATAATTTTGTTAATTTTCTTTTCTGTCATTGGGATATTTAGGACGAAGCTGATGAAGTGACTTGGCAAACCTACAAAGGACAGCTTACGGAGAAGCAGGAAAAAACCCGTGATAAGATAATAAAAAGGACTGAAAAGGCAAGTCCTTGTCTCTTTGAGAATTCTTTTCATGAAATGTATTTAATGATATTTGTTTTCCTCATTTAGGCTGCTCGCTTTTAGTTGTCTGAACTTTCTTTCTAGTTCTTTTTTATTCGACTTAGAGGTGTCACTTTCTCATCTTTCCATGTCAATTTCAGTGCTTGTCATTTATCATTTACAACTCATTGTTCTGGATGTAGATTGCTCATATGAAGAAAGAGATAGATGCAATACGTGCGAAAGACATTGCTCAAGGTGGGTTGACACAAGGCCAGCAAACTCAGATTGCTAGAAATGAACAACGAATAACACAGGTATATTGAAAGTTATGTGGATAGGAGTCTGATGTATTCCATTGGAGTTTACGAATTGATTCTCTAATATTGGGCCTTAAGGTTTCTTATTGGCCCTCATCTTCCCTTTGATTGCGAAGAGAACTTAAAGAAAATTATTGATACACTATTTCTTACAATTTTGGTAGATAATGGAAGAGCTTGAAAACTTAGAAGAGACACTAAATGACAGTATTCGTGAAAGCATAGGTGCACGTGGTGGAACAATGTCTCGTGGTAAGAGGAAGGGAGGGCCAGAGGATGATGATGAAGACTTTTCAAGGTAATTGTCTTTATGAGAAATTCCTGGTGGATATAGAAATCTTTTAAGATACAGCAAAACAATAAAAAGAAGATTTTATATTTGCCTCTGGTGCCACAATTTTTGAAATGCATGGAAAATTTTTTATATACTTAGCTATTTGCTCTAGTTATTCATATTGCTTTAGTTATTCATCTAAAACATATTTATAATTAGCAGTTATTGCATTTACTTTTCTCAATTTTCTAAGCATTTTCTTTAAGTTTTTCTCTTCCTTAAGTATATGATATGGTTATGCATCTGGTTTATTTTTAGTTGTCTTATGAAACTAGATTAATAGTTAATGCTTATAATGATTTGTGATTCTTCAGTGATGATGATGAATTCTATGACCGGACAAAGAAGAAACCTACTGTGCAAAAAGTTGGTGAAACCCAGTCTATTGAAACTGCTGATAGTCTTCTTGATAAGAGAGACGCCATTACGAAAGAAATTGAAGGCAAGAAAGAGTTGCTGTCGAATGAGAAGAATAAAATGGCATCAGAAACTGCAGTAGAAAGTGAAGCTGGAGATGCACTTGATGCTTACATGTCTGGGCTTTCATCCCAGCTAGGTGAGACATTTTTACATTAAAAAAAAATATTCCTAAAAGTTCTGCACATCAAAGATGCAGAGTGCTGATGTCACAAACAGTTAACTCATTGTTGATTTCCAAATCATAGACTACTTGTTTTGCTATACATTGTTATTCTGGTTTTTCTTCAAGTTTCTTCCCAGTTGTTTGTGAACATTAGCTTTTTTATATATTCCTAAATTTCTTTCATTTCTTTTTCCTTGGTTCTTTTAAACCTTTTGCTACATACTTTTTTCTTTGAACGTAAAACACAAAAAGTAGCCTTAGCTTACAAAAGCAAAAATATTTTTCAATAATTAATAAATAAGCATTTGAGTTTTATGGATGATAAAAATGAAGAATTTATTTCTCTATGCTATGTAGCCATTGTGTGTGGATATTTATTACATTTAAGCTATTTTCTCATTTTTAAATATGGTCATCTTTTTTTCTATTTGTGTTTACTTTCTCACAATCTAAAAATGAAAAAAGTAAATTCTGAGATGCAAGTAGCAAAAGTGGCTGATTTCCTATCTTTCTTTGTCAGTGCTTGATCGGACAGTGCAACTTGAGAAGGAAATGTCTGCCCTTCAGTTGGAGTTGGACCGGATCTTCTACCTGTTGAAGATTGCTGATCCAACAGGAGAAGCTGCTAAGAAAAGGGATACAAAGGCACAAGCACCAGCACCAGGACCTGACAAATCAAGACCTCCTGCTGCTGCTGTCAATAAGCAGCTTCCAAAGGAACCCAAAAAAATCAGTACATCTACAGAACCAGCAAATTCTTCCATGCAGAAAGAGGGAGTTGTAGATGTCTCTATGGAATCAATCAAGAAACCAGAAGAGAATATTATTAGTGATACAGCTGACGGGAAAAAGGCTATCTATACTGTTGCAAAGCCCCAGTGGCTTGGTGCTGTTGAGAACAAGGAGATTAAAGAGTCACATCAAGTAGTAGAAGTAGATACACATAAAGTTGACGAATTTGTTGATTACAAAGATAGGAAGAAAGTACTTGGGAGTGTTGATGATCCACAGGTTAAAGGGCACTCAGGAATTGAAACTACTGCCTCTGGTCTGATTATAAGGAAACGGAAACAGGTTCAGAACCCTGAAAGTGATGACAAAGCCTCTGAGCAATCTACATTATCCTCTACAGGAGCTGAAGAAATCGCACAGAATGCTGTGGCACTGTTACTGAAGCACACTAGAGGGTACCATGCAGAGGACGAGGAATTGTGTGAAACCCCTGAAATGTTGGCCAGAAATCAATCTAAGAAAGAGAAAAAGCAAAAACGGGTGCTTGGTCCTGAGAAGCCTTCATTTCTTAATAGCAATCCAGATCCAGAATATGAATCATGGGTTCCTCCTGAAGGTACTCCCTTTAATTATTGCTTAGTGTCATCTGAACCTGAAATTTGGGTATAAGTGTAGCATCTGTAATGGGTACTGCTGAATGGATTTCAACTTGGTTCCATTCATTGGACTATCGATGATTTTATTACAAGTTTTTCATGTTCCTTGCAGGGCAATCTGGTGATGGGAGAACTACATTGAATGATCGATACGGATACTGACTCACATGGTTGTCCTAAAACCGTTGGGTTGCTGCTGCAAACTAGAGCAGACTTGTCACCATTGCTTTCATATCTCAAAGTGTTGTGCCAGTCATGGCCTTGAAGATACTGACAATTGACAATATTCAGCTTATGCCGTTGGCATAAATAGGCACCTCCGCTTTTGGGATTCTGTGTGGCGGATTGACTTGAATCGGAAGATTAGTCTTCACTCATTGGTTGGAATTCTTTCTAAAGAATTGTGTACCAATGAACAGAAATAGATGTGCCCGTCCGTATAAAAGAAAAGAAGAAAAAAATTGAGATGGGAAACTAACATAAAGCTGTTTCTTACGTTAATGTATAGAAAGATCTAATGTGTTTGCATTGTCTTTCAAGGGAGTCGGAGTTGCATTGTAGCAGAACTTATCTGTGTTCATGGATCAACCATTGTCCGATAGAAAATTTGGATTTTGTAATTTGTAGTTGAACTCCCTGTCATGATAAACAATCTCGATTTCTCCCTCTTCTGCCAGCCGCGTGCACAAAAAGCTCGAGTTTCTTTTTGCCTTTCACCACAAACAACCCTTCTTAACCATGGGAGCGAACTTCTTTAGTTTATTCCAAGGAAATCTAATCGATGGTCACCATATTTTAGTTTATTGGGATAATTTTACTTCATATCTTCAAGAAGGTGCTGATCATCACACATTAATCACATATGCAATTTCTCATGGCTTCTTTGTTTTTGTATTTGTATACAGGGAATGCTTGTTTTTTATTAGTCCTTTAACAAGAAACACTATTTGTTTAAATATAATGATCTACATTTTGGAATATTTTACGTTCTTTCTTTTATTTTATTTTATGTTTGTCTCTTTTGTGGTATTTTGGATCTCAACTGAATTTCATATCCTGCATCTTGCCTTTTGCCTATGGTGAATTCTAGGTTCTAAATTATCTCGGAATCTATTAGATCTAATATATTTTCATTTAAAAATACATATTTATAAGTTTTAAATCATCATGTTATTTAATAATTTTCATTTAAAAATATGTTTATAAAAAATTACAGGAAAAATATAAAAAAACTAAAAAACAAATTTATATTTTTTTTACTTTTTTAAAAATAAGATTTTCTGTGTTCATTAAATAAAAAAAAGTATGAATTTATAATATTTTATGAGTATGCATACAGAACGGATATCTATAAAATATAAAAAAAAAACACAGCACAGGGCTCGTGAATGACAAGATTGAAACTCGCACACATAATTCACTTCTCTTTTTTTTTCTTACCTTACTCAAACCTCAAAATAAAAATAAAAAACAAATTATTTCGTCCTTTCAAGTAGTATGAATCTAACTGGTAATGTAAAAACATTGGTGTTCACTTTGTAGAATTTTCGACAAAGTAAATTGGCACCCCACCGTACAGAATTCAAAGACATTTTACAATTTGGTTTACTCCTTCATTGTAGGATTCCGCGTTGCTCGTCATTCTTTTTGACGATTTGTCACATTGTACCCCACCAAATGGAATCCAAAGACATTTTGGTTTACTCGTTTGTTGTGCGATTCCGCGTTGTTTCTTTCTTTTGTCACTTGGTACCCACCAAACTAGCGGAAGACATTTTTTAATTTGCTTTGGGGTAATTACAAATTGATAAAGTTGGCCAACAATATTGAGAATATCCTACAAACATAAAAATATTTATTGAAGCAAGAAATAGAAAGTTATAAAATTGATAAAAGGGAAACTATTTTTATTTTTTCTTTTTTAACAGGAGATTAAAAATAGATAAATTATTAAATATATTAATGATAAATTTTTTTAATTTTATGAATAAAATTAAAAAATGACATATGTTTTTTTTAATATATATTTAAAAATTTAAAAATTTTAAAAATTAATTTAAAAAAATAAAAAATATATTACCATCTTAATCTTATAAAATTAAAAAAATTTCATTATTATTATATCAAATAATTTCTTCTAAAAATAATGAGCCTTGATACCTCCTATCGCATGCACCTATCATTCTTAATAATAATAACCATTATTTTAATCACAAAATGTTTTGTGCAATATAGGTAACATATTTTTTTAAATTGGTTTTTTTATTTTAATTTTTACACGTCTCTTTTATAAAATATATTGACTGAAATATTTAAAAAAAAAAAAACAGAAATTAAATAGCAAAAAAAAGAAAGTATAGCTTGAGTCATAACCTTTCAATTGAAATAAAAATTTTTAAAGTTTTTTAATTTATAACAATCACTTTAAATGGATACTATAGGTATTTTTAATTGCATAAATTTAGGACATGATGGAAGATTATTTATTAGTTCTTCCCGTAATACAAAATAATTATTTATAGATTCGAGACATATGATAAGTGAGATTTTTATTTTTTTAATAAGAGATTAAAATAAAAAAAATTATTAAATACATTGGTATGAGATTTTTTTAATTTAACAAATAAAATTATAATTATAATATATATTTTTTAGTATAAATTAAAAAAATTAATTTATAAAAAATAAAATGTGTTATAAAATAATTTTTTTTAAAAAATAATGAGCCATATACCTCACTTCGCACGCACATGTCACTTTGACAATAATAACTTTTGTTTTAACTACAAAATGTTTTGTAGAATATAAACAACATACCTTTTTAAATTAAGGTTTTTTATTTTAATTTTTTCATGTCTCTTTATAAAATAAAATAAAAATAAAATAATTAATAGATTATTAATTTTATACTAATGATGGAGTATTTAAATCTTACAAGTGAAATAATTTAATAATCTATTAACTTTTATAGATATACTTTAAAAACTAATCCTTAACTTTGTGAATTTAAAAACATTGATTTATACAAAAAAATCTGTGGTTTTAAGAAAAAAACTATCCCCTGATAACTTTAATGATTTATACTCATAACTTATAACTAATATCTCAATATAAGCAATTTTAAAGTTTTAAGATTAATTGAATTTTTAACATATTACATTTGTACCCTACCAAACGAAATCCAATGATAATTTTACAATTTGCTGCTTTACTTTTTTAGCGTACAATTCCGCGTTGCCTTGTCTTTCTTCTGTCACTCCGTACCCCACCAAAAGGAATCCAAAGACATTTTTCAATTTGCTTTACTCTTTTAATGTACCATTCCTCGTTGCTTGCGGTGGACCAAGAATATTTGCTTACTGTCGTACATAAAAAAATTTATTGAAAAGGGAACAGACTTAAAAAATTGATAAAAGGGAAATGCTTTTTCTCTTTTTTTAACAAAAATTCAAAAGTAAATAAATTATTTAATTTTTTGTGTTATAGTAAAGTATATCACATCTAATAATTTAAAATAAATAATTATAAATTATATATTTAAAATGATTTTAATAAATAATTATCAATAAAAATATAATTAATTGAGTTTGAATCGATACAGTATTAAGTTTGAATTCAAACTTAATTCAAAATTCAAGGTTCGATGTTCGATTCGAACTTGATCGAGTTTTATTTTTTAGTTCAAACTTAATTTGAGATAAAAATCAAGCTACTCAAATTTGTTCGATTAAGTTTGATTAACATGTAAAAATAAATTCGATTTTTATATTCGATAAAAGTTTAATTATTTATGTTTGAGTTCGAATTTGAATTCGAGATATTTTATTAATTAAAATAATAAAAATATATTTAAATATAAAAATTTGATTAAATTTGTGAGCATATTAAATCTAATATAAAAATATTCAAACTTGACTCGATCGATGAATTGAATCAAATTATTTGAGCTCAAACTTGATTCAATTATTTGAATTTTATTCTAATTGAACTTAAATAACTTACAAGTATTAATATATTATTTATATTTTTAATTATCGATAAAATTTGAACACAAAATTATTTCATTAGAAATGATGATATTGATCAATTGAATCAATTACTTATTAATAACTGATTTACTTTAACTGCTGTGTTCACAATTATTCAATATTCTCATTGCATTGCATCAATCTGTAATTCTCCCTTTGCTAGACTCCTTTGCCGGATGATGGTTCCGCGTTGCTTCTCTTTCTTTTTCGCCTTGGAGTCTTTTTTAGTTGCGTTCATTATTCACTTCTTTTTCCTACTGCGTTACAGACGCAACATCACAAAACCTTCTTGTTCTCTGTTATGGCTTTCTCTTCCTCTGCTTCTGCTTTCTTAACTCAAGCAAAGCATCATGTTTTCCTGAGTTTTAGAGGTGAAGACACACGCAATACCTTCCTCAGTCACCTGTATGAAGCTTTGAAAGGAAAAGGGATTGGAGCTTATGCTGATTTCAAAGAACTTCCGAGGGGAGAGGAAATTTCTTCCGCACTGTTGGAAGCAATCGAAAAATCAATGATTTCCGTAATAGTTTTTTCTCAGAAGTATGCTACTTCATCATGGTGCTTGGATGAACTCTCCAAGATAATGGAATGCAGGGATTCACGAGGACAACTTGTGGTACCCATTTTCTACCATGTTAACCCATCCGATATACGAAAACTAAAAGGGAGTTTTGAAGAAGCTTTTGTTGACCATGAAAGAAACAGGATAGACAAGGTTAAGGGGTGGAGACTCGCTTTGACTAAAGCTGCCGGCTTAAGTGGGTGGTCCATTGCAGGAGATAAGTTAAGTGTTTGTTTTTCTTGCTCTAAGCTTCTTGCACTAAATTGGTTAATTTTCTTTTGAATTTTTTTGTTTTAAAAAATTTCCCTTAAGAAGCGTAAGTTTTGTTCATATAATCTTCATTACCTTAGGCTTAACTCGTTTCTTTATTTTTGCTTATTCGATAGGCCTGAGCCCTCAGTCATTGAGGATATTGTTAAAGATATTGTAAACAAGTTGGATCGGTTGTCTAAAGGTGATTGCGAAGGACTCATTGGAATATTTCCTCGTATGGAGCAAATCAAATCACTGTTGTGCTTTGGAGGGGAGGATGTTCGTATTATTGGGATATGGGGAATGCCTGGTATAGGCAAAACAACTCTTGCTCAAGCTATATATGATGAAGTCCGTGGTCAATTTGAAAGTTGTTACTTCTTGGCAGATGTTAGAGAGAAGTTAGAAACACCTGCTGCAAATGCAATCACTCTGCGGGATCAACTTCTTTCCCAATTATTAAACCAGCACGGCCTCCATATCGGTACTCCTAGAATGCCCTTTTTCATCAAGGATAGACTCCGTCGTAAGAAAGTTCTTCTTGTCCTTGATGATGTCAATGATTGGGACCAATTAGAAAAATTAGAAATTTGCCATGACCACTTTGGTTCTGGTAGTAGAATCATTATAACATCCAGAAACAAGCAAGTCCTTACAAATGGATCAGTTGATGAAACGTACAAGGCTAAGGGATTAGGTTACAATGACTCCATTAAGCTTTTTTCTCTGCGTGCCTTCAACCAAAACGGCCTTGTTGATGATTATAAGGATCTATCAAATAAGTTTTTGGAATATGCTAAAGGCGTTCCGCTAGCTCTTAAAGTCTTGGGTTCTACTGTTTGTGAGAAGAACAAAGCATATTGGGAAAGTGCATTGAATAAATTAAAGCAACATTCCGATCCGAAAATTCACGATGTGCTGAAGATTAGCTTTGATGGGCTGGAAGATGTAGAGAAGAAGATATTTCTTGATATCGCAATATTCTTTAAAGGGTGTGGTATACATAGTGTAACAAAAATACTGGACGGTTGCTATAATGGGACTGCTGGTTGGGCAATTACCAACCTTGTTGATAAATGCCTCTTAGATGATACAAGAGAGAACAACCTTGGCATGCATGATTTGCTACAAGAGATGGGTAGGATAATTATCAGTTCAGAATCTCGATGGCCAGAAGAATGTAGTAGATTATGGAATTCAGATGATGTTTGTAAAATGTTAAAGAATGGCAAGGTAAGAGCTAACTGAACTAACTTTTCTTTTTTTTTCTTGCTCATCTTGACTTGATAAATGTTTGATGCATTACGGTAAATTATTGTTTGCTGTTGATTATAGGGGACGAAATCAGTGGAGGGAATATTATTAGACCTGTCTCAAATTAATCATGAAGTACAGTTACATCCACGTGCTTTCGCAAGGATGCCTAATCTTAGAATTATCAAATTCTATAATCCTACTTTATCTAGGGAGAGTGGTATGTTGGTTCCTTCAGACCAGGGTCTTGAATCTCTTCCTGATGAGTTAAGGTATTTTCATTGGGAGAATTGCATGCTGAAATCTATACCGTCAAATTTTAGTCCGAAGAATCTTGTTGAATTAAGATTAAGTGGTCGCAATTTTGAACAACTTTGGAATGGAGACCAGGTATTCTTTAACATTTTATTTTCATAAAAAAAATAATATTTATTGTTTTTAATTTTTATTTTTGTAGTACCCTATAAGTTTTGAGGCTTTAAAGTTTAAACTAATCTCATATTGTTTCTTCGCTTTCATTGCACAGAATCTTGAGAATTTAAGAGTGCTTGATCTGTCACATTGCAAGAATTTAATCAGGATCCCAAGTTTGTCAGCATCCAAAAATATTGAACAACTGAAAATTAGTGGGTGTAAAAGCTTGGTTGAACTCCCATCTATGGTTCATTTGAAATCTCTTCGCTTTAGACTACTCGGTTATGGTTTAAAAAATTTGAAGAAATTTCCTGAGCTCCCACAGCATATCGAAGAGTTGACTTTAACATGCACTGCAATAGAAGAAATTCCGGAGTCAATCGGGTTTCTCCATCAACTTGTTCGTTTGAATATGAGTGGTGGCCGAATTCATAATCTTCCAAGCACTACTATTCAGTTGCATGCCCTTAGAAAAATCAGTCTCCAAAGTTGCCGAAACATCACAAATTTTCCGATTGTTCCGGAGAACATAGAACACTTAGTTTTGGGTTACACTCCAATAAAAGAAGTGCCTTCATCAATCTCAAGGCTTAAAAACCTTGCTTCTTTCGTCATGTATGGCTGCACAAGGCTTAAAAGCCTTCCAACCAGCATTTGTAAGTTAAAATCTCTTGTATTCCTAGATCTCCGTGGCTGTTCAAACTTAGAGTGTTTCCCAGAAATATTAGAGACTAAGCGTCTAAAATATCTTGGTTTAAGTAAAACAGCCATAACAGAGTTATCCTCGACTATATTTCGGTTTGTCCCTTTGGAAGGATTGGATCTATCTGGATCAGATATAGTGGAAATTCCTAAGAGTATCAAACAACTTTCTAATTTACAGTATCTATATTTATCTAATTGTGGGAACCTCGAATCATTGCCAGAACTTCCACCATGTTTACATTTTTTAGTAGCAGGAAACTGCAGATCTTTAAAGAGAGTTCCCCAGTGGGAACATGCGCATTTTATGGAAGCTGGGACATTTTTATTATCTCATCAAATTGGGAACAGTGAATTTCTATTCAATAATTGCTTCAATCTGGACGGGGATGCAGTCAACAACATTGTGGCTAATGTACAGCTTATAGCTCAATGTACGGCACAGGTGTTTGCGATGAAATCTTCTGAAGTTGCTGCTTATAATTTTCCTCGTTATAGTAATGGTTTCCTTTCTTGTTTCCCTGGAAGTAAAATTCCAAAGACATTCAAGAATCGGAGTAAAAATTCTTCAATAACTGTCAAGTTGGGTCCAGCTTGTTCTAGTAAAAGATTTTTGGGCTTTCTTCTATGCATTGTGGTTAATTTTAAGGGCCCTCATAAATTCAAAGTCTGCGGCGGTAGGTGCCAATATCTATTAACAACCGAGCGCCTTGACCGCCTTGACCGTGATCCTCTCGAACTTACTCATCATTGGAATTGGAATGCCCCTTTCTGTATAAGCTTTGATTCGAATCATGTGATCCTTTTTGGTAGTGGTTTTGGAAGGGAAATCAATGAATCCATAAACAACCATTTTGATGAGGCCTCCATTGAATTCTACGTTACAGCTTGCGATTTTGATTCCAATGTTGAGCATATCATAGTGCAAAAATGTGGTGTCAATGTATTATATGAGGATGCTGTCAGATCCAATGACAAAGAGGTTGCGTCCAGCACAAATTACAGAGCTAATGATGAGGAAGGCCTTGATGATCCTACGACTACGATAAGACCTAGGCACAGACGATGTTTTAGCTCTGATGAAGTGGAAGAACCAGAGCCTAAAAGACTGAAATAGTTTCGTTTCTTTTGAGGAGGTGCAAGTTCGCAAATTTCTGATATTATTTAAAGCCCAGGCAATTCAGTTCCAAAGCTTTTGGTAAGTCATCCTGAGATTCAATTTGTCATCACTTTTAAATCTTGGTAATTTAGAAAAAAAAAAAAAAAAGAATACAAAATGCTTTCAACTTTGAATCTTTCAAATTTTCCTTCATGCTTTTCTTTCACATTTTGTTTCCGACCACTCTCTCATCATTCTATTTTCTCCTTTCATTTTCTCAACTCACTATTGTATTTTTCTCCTCTGATTGAGAGATAATTTTGTTTTTCTTTTCTGAAATTTCCCTACTTTTCAATTTTTTTAAAAATTTCGTTTTGGCTCTTAAAGTAAATGTAAAGTATGCAAATATTGTGGTGTTTTGTTTTATTATTACCTAACTTTCTTTTTAGATAGTAGTTGATTTCTAATTTGCATGCACCTTCCCAAACTATTTATCTGAACCACTTGTGTGCGAAATTGCTTTTGTTTATAACCTGTGCATTTTCTTGATCTAGGTTTCAGTTGATGCTTTTCTTAGGATACCTAGGAGCAGTTGGAATGTGAAAGCAAGGTCCCCTCTCCCATAAAAGGTTCTATTTTTTCCTATGTTCATTATGCATTTTAGAATTACGATAGTATTTTGCGCATTTTCGGGAACTTTCATGAAAATTCAGCCTTAACTTGATGTGACATTTTTGAACCTGCAGATTATGAATGTTTCAAGTGTCTCTTTGTCACCAATAGAAAGGATTTTCAGAGAAATATTGGGTTTTCAAGTCTAGGTTGTGACAAATGTAATTTTTTTCCCTCAAATTAATTATGTGCTACCTTTTCAAGCTCAATTACAGAGTTTGACTTCAATATGATGTTATGAAGCTAGAGATTTGCATCCCTTTGCTACTTGCTACATGCTATTGCTGCTGCCTCTGCAGTTGCAGATCATCAAGGTAAATGAGCTTCTATAACTAGTCGAAAGTGCAAGTTCACCTTTTTCTTTTCAGAAAAATTATATGAAGCATAACATGAAATCTTTAACTATCTTGCGGTCTTGAATCGTAATCAATTTCAATGCTTTCTTAAAGCTACATCAGTGATGTTGCAAGTTTATATCATCTGATAGTCAGAACTTTGTCGTTATCATCTCACAGTAGAAAAAGTAGATCACACCTGCACCATTATTGAGAATTGGGGAAAATAAAAACAAAAAGGAAACAAAAAAAAAGGAAACTAGAATTTTTTTTTTTTCCAATAGAAGGTTATTTTAACATCTTTAAGGAAAGTTTGAAACTTATTTACCTAAATGGGATATTCATGCTGTCATTTTTTTTTTTTTGTTTTCCTTTTACATACAAAATACAAGTGATTACACTTTCTCTGCTTCGATGCTTTAACTCTCCTTCAATCAAATACCAGTGGCAAGTATGAAAGGGAAAAATTTAGGTGGGTTCTTCATTTATGTGCTTTATCTCTCTTTTTCTTTTGGGGATTTGTTATTGTCTTGAAATTAAATTCCCAAACTCTTCATCTATATGCTTAATTCCATCATAGTTTTCAATTATAGTTTTTGGGGTTTATAGTTTTGAATTATAGATTTTTGGGTTCATCTAGTAGAAACAGCAATCACTTGTGTGGACTTGGGTTTTATATTTAGGTTGAACTAATTTTGTTAAGCTTGTTAAATGGGGTCGGTGAACTTGAGTGTTGCTATAATTCCTATGTCACATCAGTTTGGGTGGAATTCATCAGTAAATGGATTAGTGCAACCACCATTCTTTTGGGGACATGCTTGAGTCAATTGCCAGGGGTTTGCTAGCGAAGCTTTTTGGTGGAAGGTTAGTTTTTGAAGACTTTGGCTATTTAGGGCAAATGTGCTATCTTTCATATTTTCCTGCTTGCAATACATAATAGAAAGTTGTCATTTCAAATTCCAAAAGGTAAAAGAGAGCAGATAATCTAATAATTTTACCCACAATTTAAGGTCTGCATTCAGAATTTAAGGAATAATTTTGCTATTCACTGGCATTAATGAGCTGCTACCATCTCTAGTTAGGATGCTAAGTGAATTCTACGGTTTGGGCTACTTTTAAGGCCACACATTACTTGATTGTGTAAGCACATTAATTTGATGCCTTGTTGAAGGTGGCCAACTGTTTGGACTAGGTTTAGTTGGATATGGCAAATGCAGACTGAAACTAATTCTAATGTAGTTGGTTTAATTAAATATGGAAAATGCACTGAATTTTAATTGTGCTAACAATACTAGCAGTTGGGTTGGTTGTTCCTATTGGTACTATGCCGCTTGTGGTATGCAGAGGAATCTTGTCAAGCCAAGTCATAGCTAAAGGGGCCATCTGGTACGACAGGAATGCAATTTCACTTCATGGGATGTGGTCATGCTTCAGCAACGCTTGGGTTTATTAAGGATGTGTTTTTATGCTGTGCAAAGGACTGGGGGTCCGGAAACACTAACAAAGGAGCTTGACTGTGTAAAGAGGATTTTCAGGGGCAGTGATGATTCAAAGGGCAAGGACCTGCATACCAAAGCTGATGATTTGAGGTAGACTCTCATTATTGCAATGGATATTTATAAATCAAACAATGAGAGCTTGAGTACTTACTACATTCTTAACTAGCTACGTTTAAAATAATGTGATCTGATGGCATAGAGATTTAGTACTTCTTATGCTGACTCCACTTAGGAAATTACCAGCCTTTGTTACAGCATCTTCATTTTCTAAGAATAGTAGTTATATAATTATTAAATTGATAATTAGCATTTTGCGAGTATAAATTGTTACGAGAACCTAATCAAACTCAGATGGCTAACTAGCATCTGATGTCAGAATTTTCATTGCAAGTGATTCTGCATATTGAATTACTAGTATTTTTATTTTAACAACTACAACTATGTTGAGTAGAAATTGTTTAAGCAGATTTTCATTACATTAGTTAATGGTTTCACTTGCATTGGTGCCCATTTTCGACCAACACTGAATGAGCATTTTTCAATTAAAGATAATATACGATGTTGTTTTATTGCATCTTGCTATGCAGCTAAAGCAGAGGTAAAGAGATCAAATGCAATCCTAACAAGATCCAGCCCAGCTTTCCTCGCAATTCGACTAGGCTCACCTTGAAGCTGAGTTCGTCATTGCTTTTTTTCAAAGATGCTTGCACTGAGAAAGACAATCGTGAACATCAGTATATAATGACTGCAATGGAAGTTTTAGCCCCGATGAGGTCCGAAAAGGAGCAGCCATTTAGAAATTAGAAGCAAGGACAATGAGGATGCCATTTTCCCGATGTTGGTGAATCAATGATTGAATGAGATAGCTGATTATTGGAAAAGACCATGGTGACCCTTCTACTCAAATGAAACCAGGATGAAATTTAAGTTTTTGCAGTAATAGGAGGGATGACCAAGCCTTTACAGAGCTTCAATTTTTCTTTGAGATTCTTTGCTTTATGCCTGTGCTTGAACTGAGACTTCAAGGCACTACGAGTTCTCGACAAACCTGTCCTTTCTGGGTCTTACTCATTACGGTTCATCATGAATTTTAACTACTTTTAAGTTCTTCTGTGTCTTCCCCGAAACTATTTTTAAGGTAAATCACTGCTTTCATAGCAGGATCTTAAATCTCTTCTAGGTGAGCTCAGTTATTTTCTGTAGGAGTATTGCCCATTGAAATCTTTGCCATCAAATTTTAGTCCAGAGAAGCTTGTGGAATTAAGATTACCGAATAGTAACTAACTTTGGCCTAAAGATCAGGCATATATACTCTAATAATGTGCTCATCCAAAAAGAAAACATATTTCGTTTCCTTTTTTTTTTTTTTTTCCATTTTGAATAAAACTCTAAATTTAATTACAGACTTGAAATTAATGTAGTTAGTTTTTATTTTCATCCTACAGAATTTTGTGAATTTAAGAGTGATTGACCTCCGAAATTGCAAGAATTTAACAAAGATCCCAGATCTGTCAAGATCCATAAACATTGAAGAATTGGAGGTTGGTGGGTGCATAAGCTCGGTTGAGCTTCAATGCATTGTTCATTTGAAATTTCTTGAAATCTCTGTCTTAGTGACTGCCCAATCACAATATTTCCAGAATTCCTAGAACCTTAAAGACATTAAACTTGAGTGGGACTGAAATAGAAGAAGTGCCTTCATCAATTGAGTGTCTCAGAGAACTTGCTTCTTTACCAATGAGCTACACACGAATTAAAAATCTTCCTAGTACTGTTGTTAAGATGAATTCCCTTTTAGAAAAATCTGTCTCTCTCATTGCCCAAACATCACTCGTTTTCCAAATGTTTCAGAGAACATAAAAGACTTAATTTTGAGCAATATTCAAATCGAAGAGGTGCCTTCATCAATCGGTTGTCTCAGAGAATTTGTTTTTTTAGATATGAGTGGCACAAGAATTGAAAATCATCCATGTAAATATGGATTTCCTAAAAGCAATCCATCTCCGTCATTGCCCAAACATCACCCAGTTTCCAAATGTTTCGAGCAACAAAGAAATCTTATTACCGCACGACACAGCAATAGAAGAAGTGCCCTCATCAATTGCTAGGCTTGAAAGCCTGTCCATGTTGAGTGTGAATGACTGTACAAGGATTAAAAGCTTTCCAACATGTATTTGCAAGCTGAAATGTCTTCGACAACTTAGTCGCCTAGGCTGTTCAAATTTAGATACTTTCCCAGCAATCGTGGAGACTATGCAATGTCTAACAAAGCTTGCTTGTTCGAAAAGATTAAATATAAAAGTCACACCCATCTTGAATGACCACATAATTCGTGTGAGGTACAGTAGAAACTTGAATCTTCTGGGTGTCATCCTTAGCGGTAGCTTTAGCAAATTTGATGTTTTGACGACTCTAGATCTGAGTGGGTCAAATATAGTGAAAACTCCCATAAGCATGCAACAACTTCCCAATCTAATTTCTCTTTTACTTAAAATGTTGCAAGAACCTTATAATATAATATTGCCTGAGCTTCCACCACGTCTACGAAACCTAAATGCACATGACTGTACTTCATTAGAACTGGTGTTGGGCAGAAGACGGTTTTGGGAGAATTCTTGCCTAGTACACATGTTATTCAGTAATTGCTTTGATTTGGATCAAGGTGTAGTTGACAAAATAGTGGCCAATGCACATCTTAGACTCCGGGGCATGGTAGAGGAATGGGTGAAAGAAAGGTCGAGGGGATTTCATGAAATAGTACCCGATAATATTCTTGATAGAGTTGTTGCCTGTAGTGAAATTTCAGAAAGATTTGAGTACCGAAGCATGGATTCTTCAATAACTATCAAGCTGTGTCCAGATTGGCAAAGTGAGAGATTCTTGTGTTTTGTTCCATCTGTTGTGGTTGATTTCTAGATCAATTACGAAGACATTGGTGTTCGAATTGTTTGCGAAATTTAGCTAAAAACCAAATGCGGTGATTGTCATAATTTTAGAAGTAGATGGACTTCACCTATGTATTGTGATAAGCCCATATTTTTTTGAGTCCAATAACATGATCATTTGGTTTGACAAGAATATGTTTCAAAAAGACAAGCACTATGAGGAGGCCTCGTTTGAATTCTACATCAGAGCTAAAGATGATGGAAGGCGTGTAGATCACAATATCAAGGTGGAGAAATGTGGTGTACATGTATTTTATGTGGATGCTGAGTGTTATGCTGACTGCAATGTTGAATCCAACAAAAATTTCCGCTCTAGTGAAGAGGAGGGGAAACCACCTCTTCAGTTTTTGGAAACAAGTTATGGAATTTCTGCTTGCCTGCCATGTACTCAAGATAATGAGGACAGATGCAATCCTAAAATGATAAAATGCCAGCCAAACTCTCCAATTCATTCAAATTGGCTCTCAATAAAAGGAAGTTTTAGGAATCTAAATTTTGGCAGATTAATACATCAAGAAGGTGTCAATTTTGACAATGGCCATGATAATCCCACTATCACAAGAATACCTTAGAGCAGTGAAAGTTTCTGTTTTGATGATGAGGTTGAACAAGAGCGAAAAAGAATGAAGCTTTTTCATTTCTATTTATCAAATTTCTGCTTTATGCATCTAATTAACGAGACCAAGGTTGATTTCCAGGAGATGTTAGTTCTCTTAATCCATTAGTTTCTATTTTATATTTTCCCTGAAAGTAAAATAAATTGTGTAAAATTTTCGGTTTTGTTGGTGTTATGTTGTTAATTGATGTTTTCCCGTATTTCCTAGGTACTAGTTGATTTCTGATTTCTATGATGAAGTTTGATTACTGCATTCACGTCAGCCAGGTAAACCTTCAATTGATCCTCCTTAAACGTTTATTTACGTACTTGTGTGAGATTGGTTTTGCTTTATCTTGATATAGGTGTTAATTAGTTGATACCCACTAAAACCACTTGGGAAGGCAAAAGAATGGTCTGATCTGATACTGTTGAACTTGAAAATATGGGTGTTTCCATTATCTTGTTTGTCACCAGCAGAAAAAGTTCTCAGCAAATATTTTTCTTTTGGATTTAAAGTCGAGGTTGTGACAAATACAATTTGGTTTTGTCACATTAGAATGCCTACCTTTTCCTAAATGACAGAGTTTAACATGAATATGACTTGATATCTGTTTTGATGTCATCAAGGTAGAGAGAATTGACATACCCTGCTGCGGGGTGCTATTGCCGGATGGTCCAATATTTTGCTTCTATAATTATGCAATACTGGAAGTTTATGTTGTTTCGTTTAACTTTTATGTGGTAGAAAGAAAAACAAACACGAACATTAAGAATAGGAAGAGTTAAACTAAAATAAGAAAAGAAAGCCAACTAATGCAGCATGTTTAGTATCGAGGAAACGACTTGCGGTGCCTATATCTTGTTTACATCCATTATGTCTTTCGCCATTCACCCATGGAAAAGACAGTTACAAAAAGGAGTTGAAACAATGAAATGTATAATGAAAAAAAAGTCGGGTAAAGTGTGAATATATCCATTACTAATAGAGGAGATCCTTGGTTTAACATTTGTAGTAGGAAAACCAACAACTTTTTTTCTTTTTATAATTAAGGTTGTTCGGGATTGAACTAAGTTAATGGAATAAGAGTCCACCATTCTACTAACCGATTGCGTAGCGAGGACGGAAAACCAAACAATTTGATTCGGCATTTCCTGCAAGTACTGGAAGAAACTGTGTTTGTTCATATTATATTATTCTCTAGAGTTTTAATACCTGATCGCAGACCTTGTGAACAAATTTGTAAAGTTGGTCACAGCCTGGAGGTTAGCTTTAACTTTCTCAATTTGCTGCCACGAAGGGAATGAAGATGCAAGTGATTGTTCGAAGGAAAGCAGATTACAAAACAGAGAGTCAAGGGAATGGCTGATATTAGAAAAGGCCGTGATACCACCGAAGTTTTATTGATCGTTTTCTTCATACTTGTATCTGGACTAAGATTTTGAGGCAATCTTAAGTCACTTTTTGAAGCTCCTTCTGGTTTCGAGGCACCATGACTCCTGCCTCTTCTTTTGTCACTTTACAATTTGCTTTACTCCTTTATTCTACCATTCCGCGTTGCTTGTCTTTCTTTTGTCACTCTGTACCCCACTAAACGGAACCCCAACACATTTTTCAATTTTTAGTTCAGAGGCTTTAAAGTTTAAACCAATCTCATATTGTTTCTTCGCCTTCATTGCACAGAATCTTGCGAATTTAAGCGTGCTTGACCTTTCTTATTGCGAGAATTTAACCAGCATCCCAAATTTGTCAGCGGCCATAAATATTGAACAACAAAAAATCAATGGATGCGAAAGCTTGGTTGAACTCCCATCCATGATTCATTTGATATCTCTTAACGTTTACGTATTATTTGAAGGTTTACTAAATTTGAAGAAATTTCCTGAACTTCCACAGCATATTCAAATTTTGAGATTCAGAAACACTGCGGTAGAAGAAATTCCCGACTCAATCGGGTGCCTCCACCAACTTAAGGAATTAGGCGTGCTCCCCTCAAGGGTTAAAACTGTTTTAAAGAATATCTTTAAGTTGGAATCTCTTAAAATTTTCCATCTCGAAGTTTGCTCCATCGACCTATTCCCAGAAGTTCCCAGAAACTTAGAAAGATTGCTGTTGTGCAAGAATCAACTACAAGAAATACCCTCATCAATCGGATTTCTCCATCAACTTGCTGATTTGGATATGAGTGGTAGCCGAATTCATAATCTTCCAAGCACTATTATTCAGTTGCATGCCCTTGAACAAATCTCCCTCTGTGATTGCCCAAACATCACAAATATTCCGGTTGTTCTGAAGAACATAAAATGCTTACATCTGGATAACACTCCAATGGAAGAAGTGCCTTCATCAATCTCAAGGCTTACAAGGCTTTCCGTTTGGAGAATGAAAGGCTGCACAACGCTTAAAAGCCTTCTAACCAGCATTTGTAAGTTAAAATCTCTTGAACTACTTAATCTCAATGGCTGTTAAAACTTGGAGTGTTTCCCAGAAATTAGAGACAATGGAAACAACCGTAAAAGCGTTACGTTGCTCGAATATATTTGGGTTGATAATTTTGGAAGCCTTGGATCTTTCTGGATCAGATATCGTGGAAATTCCTAGGATTATCAAACAACTACCTAATTTAATTCATCTACGTTTAAGATATTGCAAGCGACTCAAATCATTGCCAGACCTTCCACCACATTTAGAAGTTTTAGATGCAGGAAACTGTGCATCTTTAGAGACAGTTTCCAAGTTGGAACATTTGCGATATATGAAAGCTAAGAGATCTTTGTTCGAGTATTATTATATCTATGGCCATTGCTTTGTATTCAATAATTGCTTCAATCTGGACCGGGATGCAATCAACAACATTATGGCTAATGCACAGCTTAAAGCTCAATATATGGCACAGGTATTTGCGATGGAATCTTCTGAAGGTACTGATCATTTTTATGATAAAAGTTTCTTTTCTTGTTTACCTGGAAGTGAAATTTCAGAGACATTCAAGAATCGGAGTACAAATTCTTCAATAACTGTCAAGTTGGTTCCAGATTGTTCTAATAAAAGATTCTTGGGCTTTATTCTATGCTTTGTGGTTGATTTTGAGCACCATCTTGAATTCTTCGATATCAGTGTCAATTGCAAATGTCAATTAAAAACCAAGTGTGGTGATCATCACGATTTTGCTTATCGCTGGAATTCAATAAACCCTTTGCATCGAGACATAAGCTTTGATTCCAATCATGTGATCCTTTTTATTTGATGGTTTCGGACGTGGAATCAATAAAACATCCATAAACAAGCATTTTGAGGTGGCCTCCATTGAAATCTACGTTGAAGCTACGGATTTGGTTTCCAATATTAAGCATTTCAAAGTGCAGAAATGTGGTGTTAATGTATTATATATGGATACTGTTAGATCAAATGACGATGAGGTTGAATCCAGCACAAGTTACAGTGCTGATGAATCCAGCACAAATTATGGTTCTGATGAATCCAACACAAATTACAGTGTTGATGAATCCAGCACATATTACAGTTCTGATGGTGAAGAGGCAGTGGATGAGATATTGGAATCAAGTTGTCATGCTACATAATTATTCACCAAAGATGAAGAGAACAGATGTGGTGCTTCCATGATGGATCCTTACAGTGTTGATGAATCTAGCACAAATTACAGTTCTGAGGGTGAAGAGGCAGTGGATCCAACCATTGAGATTTTGGAATCAAGTTGTCATGCTACTTTATCATTCACTAAAGACGAAGAGAACAGATGTGGTGCTGCCATGATGGAACCTAAATCTGCAATTGATCCAAATTGGCTCTCCTTGAAATGTGATGTCAAAAAAAGAGATTTCGAAGGATCAAGGATGGAAAGAATGTAATGATGAGGAAGGCCCTGATGACCCTGCGACTACAACGAGAACTAGGACAAAAGTAGTTTTAGCTTTGCAATTGATCCAAGTTGGCTTTCCTTGAAATGTGATGTCAAAGAAAGAGATTTCGAAGGATCAATGATGGAAAAAAATGCTAATGATGAGGAAGGCCTTGATGACCCTACGACTACAATGAGAACTAGGCACAAAAGTAGATTTAGCTCTGATGAGGAGGAAGAACCCGAGCCTGAAAGACTGAAATACTTTCGTTTCTTTTGAGGAAGTGCAAGTTCTCAAACATATATTGCTTTCTGATCTTATTTAAAGTCCAGGCAATTCAGTTCCAAAGCTTTGGTAAGTCACCCTTAGATTCAGTTTGTCATCACTTTTAAATCTTGGTAATTTAGAAAAAAAACAAAAGAATAGGAAATGCTTTCAACTTGGAATCTTGCAAATTTTCCTTTATGCTTTTCTTTCACATTTTATTTCTGATCACTCTCTCATCATTCTATTTTATAAGTATATGGTATGGATATGCATCTGGTTTATTTTTAGTTGTCTTATGAAACTAGATTAATAGTTAATGCGCATAATGATTTGTGAATCTTCAGTGATGATGATGAATTCTATGACCAGACAAAGAAGAAGCCTACCGTGCAGAAAATTGGTGAAATCCAGTCTATTGAAGCTGCTGATAGTCCTCTTGATAAGAGAGATGCCATTATGAAAGAAATTGAAGGCCAGAAAGAGTTGCTGTTGAGTGAGAAGATAAAATGGCATCAGAAACTGCAGTAGAAAGTGAAGCTGGAGATGCACTTAATGCTTACATGTCTGGGCTTTTGTCCCTGCTAGGTAAGACATTTTTAGATAAAAAAAATATATTCCCAAAAGTTCTGCAAATAAAAGATGTAGAGTGCTTATGTCCCAAACATTTAACTCATTGCTGATTTCCAAATCATAGACTACTTGTTTTACTATATTATGGTACTCTGGTTTTTCTTCAAGTTTCTTCCCAGTTTGTTAACATTAGCTTTTATATGTATTCCTATATTTCTTTCTTTTCTTTTTCTTAGGTTCTTTTAGTTGCAACCTTTTGCTACTTACTTTTTCCTTTGAACGCAAAACACAAAAAGTAGCCTTAGCTTACAAATGCAAAAATATTTTTCAATAATTAATAAATAAGCATTTGAGTTTTAGGCATGATAAAAATGAAGAATTTCAATATTTACTTCTCTATGCTATACAGCCACTGTGTGTGGATATTTGTTACATTTAAGCTATTTTCTCATTTTTAAATATGGTCATCTATTTTTCTATTGTGTTTACTTTCTCACCATCTAAAAACGCAAAAAGTAAATACTGAAATGCAAGTAGCAAAAGTGTCTGATTTCCTATCTTTCTTTGTCCGTGCTTGATCGGACAGTGCAACTTGAGAAGGAACCGTCTGCCCTTCAGTCGGAGTTGGACCGGATCTTCTGCCTGTCGAAGATTGCTGATCCAACAGGAGAAGCTGCTAAGAAAAGTGATACAAAGGCACAAACACCAGCACCAGGACCTCCCAAATCTAGACCTCCTGCTGCTGCTGTAAAGAAGCAGCCTCCAAAGGAACCCAAAAAAATCAGTACATCTACAGAACCAACAAATTCTTCCACGCAGAAAGAGGGAGTTGCAGATGTCTTTATGAAATCAATCAAGAAACCAGAAGAGAATATTATTAATGATACAGCTGAGGGTAAAAAGGCAATCTATACTGTTGCAAAGGCCCAGCGGCTTTCTGCAGTTGAGAACAAGGAGATTAAATAGTCACAGCAAGTAGTAGAAGTAGATGCACATAAAGTTGATGAATTTGTTGATTACAAAGATAGGAAGAAAGTTCTTGGGAGTGTTGATGATCAACAGGTTAAAGGGCACTCAGGAATTGAAACTACTGCCTCAGGTCTTATTATAAGGAAACAGAAGCAGGTTCAGAACCCTGAAAGTGATGACAAATCCTCTGACCAATCTACAGTATCCTCTACAGGAGCTGAAGAAATCGGCGCTGAATGCTGTGGCACTGTTACTGAAGCACACTTGAGGGTACCATGCAAAGCATGAGGAATTGTATGAAACCCCTGAAATATTGGCCAGAAATCAATCTAAGAAGAAAGAGAAAACAAAAAACGAGTGCTTGGACCTGAGAAGCCTTCATTCCATAATAGCAATCTTGATCCAGAATATGAATCATGGGTTCCTCCTGAAGGTACTCCTTTAATTATTGCTTAGTGTCAACTGAACCTGAAATTTGGGTATAACTGTAACATCTGTAATGCGTACTGCTGAATGGACTGGATTTCATTCATTGGATTATCACTGATTTTATTACAATTTTTTAATGTTCCTTGCAGGGCAATCTGGTGATGGGAGAACTACATTGAATGATCAATATGGGTACTGACACATGCTTGTCCTATAACCGTTGGGTTGGTGGTGAAAACTTGAGCAGACTTGTTACCATAGCTTTCATAACTCAAAAGTGTTGTGCCAGTCATGGCCTTGAAGACACTGACAATTGACAATTTTTGGCTGTTGGCATAAATAGGCACCTCTGCTTGTGGGGATTCTGTGTAGCAGATTGACTTGAATCGGGAGAATCTTCAGTCATTAGTTGGAATTTTGTTAGGGTCATTTGACAGCCAAAAGGGTATAATGGATTTTTTCTCTCTCAAAGTCTTCAACAGACAACTAGATGTATCTATGTCATTTGTGCTAACCTGACATCTCATGTCGTTCTAACATTATCAGTACCACCTTAATTCAGTCTGTCTTTATTGTCTCCTCATAGTTCCCCATAGCTTACCTATAAATATAAAAATCCAGGCACTGCTAAGGTAGGTTCATTCCATTCACCTCTTTTTTTTCTTCCTACTTTCTTGTTGACCTAATTCTTATTAATTTGCACATCGGAGTGCAAACACAGGCAATAAACCCTACCTTTGCTTCTAACCGTCCTTCTTTTTTGCATTTTTAGGAATACCCCTAGGTCGGAGCTCAACACCAACATTTGGCATGCCAAGTAGGAGAACTCCTTTATGTTAGATGAGCATAAAACATTGCCACTAAGGAAGAGAATCCTAGAGGAAGGAGAGGTAACTGCCCCGACTGGAACAAAAACTCACCTTAACCAGCATTTTGTCTGCCTAGCCTAACTATAGGTAGGCCCAACCATGGAACAATTTTAAGTTCTAACAGAACAAATATTGGTTCTCAAGCAGATGCTACAAATTATAACCCTATCCCAAGTTTCGAAAGTGTAGGACTTTATTACACTTAGCCAAGAAGTCATTATCGGACAACCGAGCTACAAAGAGGCGGAGGCCTTTTCGGCCTCCAAAAAAGAAGAATACATAAACCCGACTCACCACTACCCCAGCCACAATTTAACACATGCCACAACCTAAAAATCTAAACAAATAAACCATGAATTTCAATCGAATAGAGATTTGGAAGCTCGGATGCAAGCCATGGAAAAAGAATTGAAAACGAAAATAGTGGCATTCGAGGATGAGCTAAGCTCTTGCAGACATTGCCTTTTATTAAAGAAATTGACAGAGCCATACCTCCCAAAAGATTTAAAATACCAATCTTGGAAACATACAATGGCACTTCTACCCCTTTGATCATTTAGAACTCTATAGAACTAACATGATGATGTAGAAGGCAAACGAGGCTTTAATGTGTAAAGGTCTAACCACTACATTAAAGGGCACAGCTTGATCCTGGTATAGTAGCCTAGAGCCAAGGTCAATCACTACATTCAAGAAACTCAATCACTCATTTCTATCTAGATTTGTGAGTAGCTGAAAAGCAAAGAAGATGACTTTAAGCTTGATGTCAATCCACCAAGGATGGAATGAAACTTTGAAAAGCTATGTCATGCGTTTTAACATGGAAGATTTATAGGTTAAAGACCTAGAACAGACAGCCACTATTGCAACCTTAACAAGTGGACTCAACAATAAAAAGTACTACCTAAAACTAAAATTGTCGTTAGAACCACCTAAAACTTTGGTCTATGTCTTACTGATAGTGGAGAAATACATTAATACTAAAATTACAATGAAAACTAACCAAGATGAAAGAGGCTCATCTCTCCTCCTCGAAGATCAAGGTGAGAGAGGTTCATCCCCCCTTTTTGGTGATAAGAAAGGTAAAGATTTCTATGATCCTCCTCCAAGAGAAAGACCACATAAAGCTAGAAACCCTAGTGGGGAAAAAAGTTACATTACACTGAATACCTCGTGTGAGAGGATTTTGATGCAAATTAAAAAAAATCCCACTCTTAGATGGCCTAAGCCACTGAGACAGAACATAAGGAGTTATCTAACTAAAAAATGTGCCTTCTCTGATAAGGCACTAATCTTAGCAAGAATGGATGGGGATGATTTACCAAATTCAGTCAATATTGATGCAGTAAAGAAGTACTATGCTAAAAAAAAAAAGCGAAAAGGTAAAATGAACTGAAAAGATATCTTAGTTGAAAACCTGAAAATGTGACTTAAATAAAAAAAAACATTAAATGGGATGGGCCAATTCTCAATATGTGCCAAAAGATCTCATTAGTTTTGGGTTAGCTTGGTCTACTGCATTTTTGAAAAAAATCAAAAGGCACCAATCAAAAGTTTAAAAAAAAATCCAAGATGAATTAGCTCACGATGATTTCAATATTCGTAATGTGATTATCTATTTTCTTTGTTATATCCCTTTGGATAATGCATAAAATCTATTGTTCTTGTTATATCCCTTTAAATAATGCATAAAACACTTCTCCCTCTTACTGAAATAAAATACCCCTTTGTTTATCCTTCATTTGTCTCTCTCATTAAAAGGAAAATGTACAATGTATTGTCATAAAATTTTAAATATGATAAATGTGTGACAACGATCATGAAAGACACACACATTATTTTGAAAGAGATTTAAAATTATAAGCAAAATAATAAAGAACAAATGTTAATAAGAAAGGAGACATATAAGTCATAAAAGTGGTAGACATTAATTATGAAAAATGTGGAGAGAAATCTTAAGCAACTATTGGAATGCATGGGATTCAAGAGAAGAAGAAAGGAAACAAACATTGAAAAATTTTAAGGATTAAAATAAAATGACAAAAAAAGAAAAAAATGGTCTCTTCATTTGCATCATAAGTGTATTTGCATCATGATCGTCATTCATTACATAACATTGCAAAAATATGAAAATGTCATTCATGCACGCACATAACATAATAAATATATATGAGTCTATGACAATCCAAGACCAACAAAAGGAAAAGTTAAAAGTAGAAAAGATGTAACCACTCTGTTTAAAGGAATTTTTCAAATACCATTGCCTCTCAGTATTTTTTTTTTCATTTAAAGTTTCATTACCTTTGGTCCGATAAGCAATTTAAAGTTTTATTACCTTTAGTTAAATGAGCTTTTTGAATTTAAAGTTTCATTACCTTTGGTTAGAAGAGCCTTTTAAATTTAATGTTTTATCGCCTCTAGTCAGATGAGCTTTTTCTTGAATTATAAGTTTCACTGCCTCTGGTTAAACGAGCATTAAATTTTAAAATTTAATAGCCTCTGGTCATAGAAGTTTTGTAATTTTAAAAGTCTTTGGTTAAAGGACTCCATCAAAATTAGGCATAATTTGTAAGACCAAAGGGCATAATTTATAAGTCCTCTTAGATTTCAATTTAAAGTTTCATTGTCTTTGGTCAAATGAGCCATTTAAAGTTTCATAGCCTTTGGACAGAGAAGCCTTAAATTTTAAAGTTTCATAGCTTCTGGTTAGAAGAGCCTTTTGAATTTAAAGTTTTGTTGTTTATGGTTAAAAGAGCTTTTTCAATTTAAAGTTTTATAGCCTCTGGTTAGAGGAGCCTTTTTAAATTTTAAAAAATTTTCAAGCCTCTGTTTAGAGAAGCCTTTCAAATTTTCTTTAAAAAAAAAAAAACTTTGTGTTCAATGTTTCATCTTTTATGTGTGTTTGCCCAAACAAAATTGGTGTCCTTTTATCTTTGCCATATTCTTAATTTTCAGAAATGTATAAAAAGGAACAATTGTGGACATTTATTTTGTCCCAAAAAAATTAACAAAAAAAAGAAAAAAGTAAAAAACAAATTGGTTTCAACTCTCCCAGCTAAAATCAAACTGGCAAAATGGTTTATTTTTCTCTTTCATCAAAACCTAATCTTGTAGCATAAAGTCACCGAACAAATTTTTTCACGAATCCCCAAAAAGTCCATAAAATCTTAGATTTTCTGAGATTTTAATATCCCAATTAACTCTATAAAAAGAGCCAAGATTTTACAAATAAAGACAAAAAAGAAACAAAAATAAGAGAGAGAAAAAAATAAAAGGAGAACCGATGGGAATAATGTAAAAAAAAAAAGAGGGCAGGGGGCTAAAGAAAACACATACACAAAAGCAACAAAAAAAAAAACAACACAGTCATTCAATAAAAAGAGCCAGCAGCAAAGTAAAAAAAAATTTCCAGAAACAAAAAAAAATTTTCAAAACAAAAATTTCAATCTAGGCCTTTTTAAAATTTGTTTTGTAAAAACTATTTTAGAAAAAGATGTTTTAAAAAAAAATCAAAAGATCATTTTAAGAATTTTTAAAATTTTTTTTGAAATTTTTTTAGGTCACTAGAAACTGAAAAAATTTGAATTTTCTAATAATTATTGAACTTTTCGATATCAAAATTTAGGTACATCACCAGAATCTAAAAAATTTTAAACTTTTTAACGTCAGTTGAAGTTTTTGGCCACCAGTGCATGGCAATAATCGATTGAAAAATGGGCTCCACAGTGGCTAGCAAGGAGGAGGACTTTTCTAGAGAAAAAAGCTCTAGCCAGAATCTGAAAATTTTAAACTTTTTAGCATCGGTTGAAGTTTTCATCCACCGGTGCACGACAGCATCCGATCAAAAAATGGGTTCCATGGTGGCTGGTGAAGGGGAGGACTTTTCTAAAGAGAAAAGTAAGAAAGGAAAAAAAAATTTTTTTTTAAAAGGCCCATTTATAGGCATCACAAAATGATGCTGTTTTGGGCATCTAATCCGTGCCCAACCCGTGTAAGATCCACGCACCGACTCGACCCGTTTAGTAGCTTTTCCTTTTCCTTTTTTTTTGTTTTTGTTTTTATTTTATTTATTTGTGTTTGATTTTTATGTTATTTGTTTGTATTTTGATGATATTATTGTTATTATTATTATTGTTATTTTTTTGTTATTACTAATAATAATTCTTTTAGAAATAAATAAATAAAATGAAAAAATAATTAAAATAAAATATAGACCTAAAAAATATAATATGCATAAATCTTTAAAAAAATTAATATTAATAATAGTTATCTAAGGAAAATAAAATTTTATTGCAAGCAAAAATATTATTTAAATTTCACCAAAATGTTGAAATAATTTTTAAAAAATAAATTTTTGCTAAAAATAAAAAATTTAAAATTTAAAAATAAAAAAATTGATAAAAAATAAAAAAATGATAAATTGTTTAAATGAATCTTTTAAATGTAATTTTTAGAGAAAACTGAAAGAGGTCGATTTCTTTTAATTATTGCAAGTAAAAATAATTTTTTGAATTTTACCATAGAGTTAGAATAATCCAAAATTATTTTTATTAGAATAAAGGTTTATTTAAACAATATAAAAAAATAATAAAAACAATATAAGAAATCATAATGATAATGAATTATTTGAATAAATATTCTAAAAAATTGTAATTTTTAAAGAAAATTGAAAGAGTTTGATTTTCTTTAATACAAATAAAATATTAATATTTTTAGATTTCATAAGTGAGTCAAGATAATATAAATTTTTTTAATAATAATAATAATAATAAAAAAAAAATAATAATAGTAAAAATTAAAAAATAATCACAATAAAAATTAATTAATTAAATCCTTTAATTATCTTTAATAAAAAATAATTTTATTTAAGATCTTGTCAGGAAGTTGGGATGATCCTAAAACTTATTTAAAATTTTTAAGATTTCATTGAAGAGTTAGGATAATCTTAAAATCTGTTAATAAATTTTAAAATCTCACCAAAGAGTCAAAATGTTTCTAAAATCTTTTTTTATAAATAAATAAAATATCTTATAATGAAATTTTGAGAATTTTGTGAATGGTTAATTTTTTTTAAAATATTTTCTAAATAAAGATTTTCTATAAATTCCATTAAAACGTTAGAGAATTTATAGAATATGAAATAATAATAATATTAATTTCACAACAAAAGATGTTTTTCATAAATAAATTTTAGGAAATTAAATTTAAATATATAAAAAAAGCCACATCATCAAAATTAAAATATTACATATGTTTAATTGGTCATTGTAGACACCCAATTGGGCCTGGCCCAAATGGGTAAGGCCCAATTGAATTTTTATCCTGTATTTTTTTTTGTATATTTGTATTTATTTATTTTTATTTAGAATAGATTTATATGTATATAGTTATATATTCATTATTATTATTATTATATTATTATTATTATTATTATTATTTATTATTTTTTTCTGGTAATATATTTTTGGGTTTATCTTATTTTATTTTTTTAAATTATCTGTTAATTTTATCTGATTCTTTTTGATTATCTGATTATTTTTTTTTCTTTTTATCCTATCTTTTCTAATTATCTATTTTGTTTTTTTATTTTGATTTTTGGAAGGCTGAGATTGAAGTTGAAGAATCCCACTGGGAATGGAAATTCAATCAGAAGAGTCCAGTTGGATTCAAAGATTGAATTCCCGTCCAAGGAGGAATTGAGATTGATCAGGAACTCCTGATCAATCCCTATATAAAGGACCCCTGGAACAGATGCAAACACACAGAGAAAACAGTAAGCAAAGCTACTGATTTGAGAGAAAAGGAGGCGTATAGGAAGCTAAGAAAAGTTTAGGAGTGTTCTGGGAGTGAGAAAAAATTTTTAGAAATTTTTGGCGAAAAAATTTTTTGGAAATTTCTGGGAAATTTCCAGATTCCGGCGAAAAATTCCGGCGAAATTTGAATTTTCCGGTGAACATTCCGGCCAACCTTGAAGTTTCTGGCACCAGCCCAGTTTCCGGCAACGAATCCCAGAAACCGGTGAAATTCCGGCAACTTTCGACGAAATTTTCCAGATTCCGACGACATTTTCCAGATTCCGGCGAAAATTCTACCGGTGTTCTTCGTCCTTTTAGAGAGAAGGAAGAGAAAAAGGGAAGAAGAGAGAAAGAGGGGAGGAGTGTTCTGTCGAAAAATAGAGGGAATTACCTTTTATACCCTCCCAAAACGACGTCGTTTTGGCTTTAAGTTAATCAGAGGATCCGCGCGTTTTGTCGAAATCGACCTGACCCGAGCGTCGACCCGATTCTGACCCACGCGTGCCCAGCCCCCTCCGAGCCGAGCCGAGCCGAGCCGTTCTTCCCGAGCCGCTTCTCCGAGCCGTTTTCTCTTCCTTGAGTCGAGCCGAGTCGAGCCGCGATCCGAGCCGCTCCAGGTTTTTTTTTTATTTTCATTTATTTGTTTTTTTATTTTTTATTTATTAGATTAGGTTTATTTAATATTCTTTTTATCTTTATTTTGGTTTTACTTTCCTTTATTTTTTATCTTTATTTATTTTCACTTTTTTATTATTCTATTTTCTTTAAATAAAAATCAAATTTTCCAAAAAAAATATTTTTGGGGAAAAGTTGAAATTATCAATTTTCTTTAAAAATAAAATTTCAAAAAAAAAGTCTTTGAGGAAAAGTTGAAAGTATCAATTTTCCCTAATAAATTTTCAAAAAAATAAATTTTTGAGGAAAAGTTGAAAGTATCAATTTTCCTCGAAATTAAAATTTCAAGAAAATATTTTTTGGAAAAAGTTGAAAGTATCAATTTTCCCTGAACAAAAAAAAATCCTTCTTTTCTTCTATTCTGATTTTGATTTTGATTTTTCTTTAAATAATCCGACGACGGAGCCTCTGCAAGTGAAACAGTAGTTTTTCTTGCATACTCTTGAGGTGAGGGAATTTTCTCAATTTTCTGCTAAAAGTATTAGAGTCAATTGAGAATGATTTTCAATAATTAATTACTTGGTAAAATTTTAAGGCTCTTTGGATAACACAAATTTAAGTTGGTACCATCTTTTGATGGGCGTTGTGAGGGTGCTATAACCTTCCTCACACGTAACCGAACTCCCGAACCCTGTTCTGGTTAGTAGACTTGAACCTATTCTTTTAGGGACTCTTAAACTTAGGTGTTCCCTAAAAGGACAGATTCCTTAGGTGGCCAATCACACCTAGATAAAAAAGATTGGTGGCGACTCCCTAAAGTCAATGTCTAGCGATAGATCCCCGGATCTAGACGTTATGACAGTCATGTTCCTTGAACGAGCGACATGAGGGTGCTAATACCTTTCTTACTTGTAATCGTACTCTTAGACCCAATTCTAATTCGTAAATCTAAACTTCTTTTAGTAAATCTTAATTAAGTTTTGTAGACATCAATTTTGTCTGGTCTACTTTTTTTTAATAATAACGATAATGATTTTAATAATAATAATAATAATTGGTTTAATTAAAATTTTTTAAAAAAATCAATTAATTATTAAAAATTCATCAAACAAAAAAAATAAAAAAATAAAAAATAGTGACGCTGCCGGCCCCAGAGACCAAACCAGTCCCATCAGACTAGCTACGCTTATGACCTTTGTCACCCCTACAGTTATGCGCTACAGACCCCTACTGCCACCCTTTACAACCCTTAGACCACTTTTCCGAACATATGTCAAGTTCTATAAAGACCCTAGCTTCCTCCATTTCCAGACTATAGGATCCATACATAAATACCCTGCATTCCAAAAAAAAAAAAACACAAAACATCCATATACAAACACCCGAACAGAAAAGCAGAAACAAAAACAAAAACAAACAATCCTCCCCGTAGGGAGAAATCCAGTGCCAAGCCATCTGCAATAAAAAAAAAGAAGCTGTTGGTTATTTTTTTTTTTTAAAAAAGAATCAGAAAACTTCAAACATCCATCTACGTCAATCGAGGTTATTTTCAAACGAAACGGGTGATAGATCTGAGCTCAGGAGATTGAACGAAACCTCTTGGTCAGTTTTGAAAGTTTTCGATCACCGGTGACCATCGCTGATGATGACCCAAGCGACGGTCAGCACGACGATCCGACGACCGGATGGCAGGAGAACTCTAGAGCTCTCCCCAGGGTTTTGCCTTTTTTTTTTAAAACAGAAGAAGAATGAACAAAAATTTTTTTTTAGATATATATAGAAGCCTAAAGCCCAAAACGACGTCATTTTGAGCATAGAAAGATTCGCATGTGCCCATTACCCAACCCGAGATACGTGCAAATTGACCCCCCAACCTGCCTCAGCCATCCTATAGCAGATCCATACGAACTGTCAGTGAACCAATTTGAACCGATTTAAACCGCCTCAACCAAACCACGTGCCAAATCGAACCTTTTTCGGTCTAATCAAACTATCGTTGATCAAACCGTTGACTAGTCTGGTTCAGGAAAAAAAATTTTTTTTTTAGATTTTTAAATTTTTTTATATATTATTATTTTTATTATTTTGAGTATTTTTTATTATTTATGCATGATAAAATTTTTAAATTTATTAGAATAAATATTTGATTGTTTTAATATTAATAAATAAAAACAAAGTAAGATAATAACTAAAAAATGCTTTAAAAAATAATAATATTTTTTATAAAAAAACTTTATAATAAGAATAAAATATTTTTCCTTGCCTAGATGTTGGAGGGAATAAAAACCTAAAATTTTAAAATATAATTTCGTCTAGATGTTGAGAAATTATAAAAAAAATTAAAATTAAAAAAATATAAAAATTTTATAAAATGATTATGAACAAAATAAATATAATTCCGCCTAGATGTTGAAAAATTATTATAAAAAAATTTTAAATAAATTAATATTATTATTAATGATAAATTTTCATAAAAAAAATATATGAAAAATTTAATTAATTTTCAGAAATTATAAAAACCAAACTTGCTTCAAAAATTCGCCTAGATGTTGAAGATTTTTAGAGATGTTTGTGTTTCTCCAAACCAAAATGTGAAACCTTAAAATTCAAATCCATAAATCCTAAATTTGGTACACAACTCCGTACCATCACCGAAAAATCATTCAAACTCCAAAACCCCTAAAATTCTAAATTTATTTCGAAACTTTAAGGATACATGTGGAAATCTCACATAAAATAATTTATTCCTGAATGTCGCCTAGATAATGGGGTATTTAGGAAACTTTATTTCATTAAGTTTTTTCACATAAATTCTTAATTCGCTTTAATAATGGACTAATTAAGTATAAAAGTATAATAATAAAATGGGATCTTAAATATAAACAGTCGCACCTAGGCTCTGCCTAGATGTTGGAGAGTCAGGGTGGTCTCATTATATTCAAGAACCCTATTCTAAATTTATATGTCATCACTTTGCATAAAATCCAATAACATATATACATCATCATGTTATCTGTGTTGCATTTCTCTACCTTTAATTTTTGTTTGCTGCCTGACAATACCATCATTTATTTTCTCATATAAAATGTTCTACAAAAAATACATATTTTAAAGTTTTGACATTACAAAATAAAATAGAAATAACATTCCGAAGGGAATAATTTTTGGTACTCTGCCTAGATGTTGGAGAGTCACCAATAGTTATTTTTCACTAAGAATGTTATTTTCATTTTAAGGAATGTTGCGTTAAAGCTTAAGAAAAAAGAGTTATTTTAAATTCTGTGTAAATGTTGGAGAATTTGAAGATAATTCTTTAACTTAAAGATTTTCTCAATATTCCTAAATAAAGAACTTCAGCAAAATTTTATTTATTTTTTTAAACGAAGGAAATTAGTATTAAATTTCAAGTCAAAACTATTTTGTCTAACACTGAAAATAGCGCATGATTAAATGGTACCAATTTATAGGCATTGTGGGGGTGTTAATCCGTCCCCACATGTAACCGACTCCCAAACCTAACATGATTTTTGTAGACCAATATTTGTCTTTTTTATAAACTTTAAACCCACTTTTATAGTTTTATTAAAAAGATAATCTTTTAGGGTGGCCAATCACACCCTAACAAAGATTGATGGCGACTCTCCTTTTTATTTTTTCAATTTTAAAATACTTTACGTTTTGCGATCCCAAAACCGTTATGACAACTTGACGATTCTACTGGGGATATTTGAGAGTCAAGCCAAAATTTTTAATTATGCGCTATTGATAATGGTTGGATTTAATTGGTTTTATTTGATAGTTAATTCAATTTCTTTATTCCATTTTTTTAAAAAAATTTAATGAATAAAATAAATTGTTAGTTATTACTTTATTTTGGTTTTGTGATATGATTTATTTATGTTGATTAATACATTACTTTGCACATATTTTGCATATCATTCACATGCATGAGCTCTAGACCTGGGCTCTATTCTTTTTAGGAGAAAGTGAAGTAGCTACACTTTCATGAGGTGATAACCTCCGCATTTGCTAGTGAAACACTTTCACTCAGATTGAACCATTTCCGATAATAGCCCATAATGGGTGAGAATCGAGGAACCTTACTAGTCTATAACGGACAATGATGTGAGGAATAGTCTGAGAACCTTTAGACATGTAAATCTTAACCCAGCATATAGTGAGCTGTAAGGCCCAGCCTTAGGATGGAGCCATGCCATTACCTAAAATTAAGACGCTATATATATTCTATTCTATCATATATTTGTTTGTTTATTTATTTACTTATTTATTGATTTGTTTAATTCTTTTGTTTCCTTCAATTTTACTGCATACATCATATAGATATCACATTTCTTAAGAGGGTATTGATTTGGACCAATCTTTAGCAAAAAAAACTTTCAGAAAACCTACGAGATGTCATTTGTGTGTGAGAGCTACTTAGAGGTTAAAAGCCAATCAAAAAGTACTCAAAAAAAAGAAAGAGATTATTTAGTAAATGGTCGTACTCTATCGCTACCACAGTTAGTGTACGTGGATCTCAGTCAAAATGACACATCAGAATTGAAGGCTATTTGGAAACAATGGGGAACAGAAAGAAAAGAATCCTTTTTCAAGAAATATGAAGATATGGCATAACTCATGTTAGTAAAGATTAATGAACAGCTTATTAGAGCATCAGTACAATTTTAAGATCCACCTTATCAATGTTTTATATTCAACCAAGAAAGCTTGACCCCCACAATTGAAGAATATTCATCCTTACTCTGAATAGAGTCTACATATCAAGATAAGATCCATTAGAAAAAGCATAAGATTACTGGATATAGAAAGAAGTTAACCAAGATCATGCAAGTAGGGATTGAGGAGATAGATAAGCATAAGAAAGAAAAGAACGAGGTTGAGACTATTCTATCAGCTTTTCTGCTTGAGTATATAAAATAATATATTGATACTAATCAGAGGTTGGATGTGTTTGCTTTGGCCGTGTATAGATTGATGATATTCCCTAAGGTGTTAAGACATATAGAAGCATCAGTGGTTGACTTTTTGAGTAATTGGATAAAGGTATAAACTCGTCACCAACTATTTTGGCAGAGACTGTTAGATCACTTAATTTTTGTAAAAAAAAAGATGAGAGGCGATTTTATAAGGTGTGCTCAGTTACTTTTTGTTTGGCTCAAAAGTTATTTGTAAGGAAATGAAAAGATATTATTTAGGCCATTTTTCATTCATTTCATTCCCATCAAGGAGTTTGTTGCCAAAGAATGGATAAGGGATTGGACAAAAAGTTAGTGGATGTCGTTCTTTTTGGAACTCACTAATGAAGATGTAACATGGAAGACACCATGGATGCTTCCTATAGCTATCTTGTATAGTTGTGGAAACGAGTCATAGGTACCCTTGTTTGGAATATGGGGGACAGTGGGTTATGTACCTCTTATGGTTCAAAGATAATATGACTCACGGCAGTTCATTCCTATGACTTATAGACTCAGTTCACTCGAGTTTGATTATGGGACACTCGATTATATGAAAAGGGTTCGTGAAATCATCAAAGCATAGAAGCAGGTCAACCGAATGAGTACTACTAGATTTACAGATAATGTCGCAAAAGGTTACCTTACGTGGAGGATGAAAAGGGTTAACAAAATTCTTCTACCGTCGATATTTCAGAAAAGTTACCAACTTCTATTTCAGTACTAGTATTATCAACTTTTGAAATTGCCCAACCAGAATTTGAGATTAAAAAGAAAAAGTTAAAGAAAAAGAAGATGGCCATGATGGATCAAGTTAACCAACCGAGACATGATTTAATGATAAAAAATGATACAGTACAAAAGTTGATCAAGAACGAAAGGTATTGAAAAAAGATCTGTAAAATCTGCATCAAGAAAATAAGAAATTGAGGTTGGACAGTAGACCTTTGAAGGGATCTAAGAAGGATGTGGAAGAATTAAGGGATATAGTGGGGTATTAGAAGAATAGAGCTCGAGAGAACAAGGAAATCATATCTGACCTCACCAAAGAATAGCATGAATGGAAAAAAAAACTTTTAAAAAGTTTTGAAAAGGTAACGAGGTGCCAAAAAGAAAACAAAAAGCTAAAAGTCGAACTAAGGAATGAACAGAATAGGAACTCCAATTTGCAAAATGAGAAAAAGGCTTTAGAGTAGGAATTAATGAGCTTAGAGCTTCAGTTGACAAGCAATCAGAGTCACATAGACAAGATTTTGGTGAATGGCAAGAAAAAAAAGATTATTGGGCTCGTACTTGCAATATAAAAGTGGATGCTCGAGAAATATAGAGATCTGAAAGTTTAGAAAGACAACAATACATAGAACATTTGACCCCTCAAATGTATAAGGCTATCTGAAAGGCAAGCTACATGATCGAAAAGACGGAAGCACTGGAATAAGAGATTGTACCCACCCAAGGCTACAATCAGAGACTATTGAACTTTTTGTGTGAAGCTAGAGAGCAATATGCTCAAATTAAATGTTTTTATGCTTTTAAAACAAGGATGATCATATAATATATAAAAATTCCCATGATTAATGAAAGTTTTTTTTTGTTTCGATTGATCTAAAACAATACCTACAATTTGCATATCATTCATTCCATACATGCATTTTACTAAAGATAAATATTAACAATACTAAGCAATGATATTATATCATGTGTTCTAATTCATGGTTAATAAACTAAGGCTCAAGGATAGCAAAGTCGAAAAATCTAAGTCAGACAATCTTGCATAGATATAATACTCATTCTCAAGCTCGAGTTATAGAAGAAGAGAATGTAACCAGATTTGAAAGAATCGAAAGGGTACAATAAGAAATAAGAGAAAGAGTGATGGAGATATAGCAAAATATAGAAGCCCAAATGGTTGAATTAAGACAATTATTGACTGATTTAGTGAAAGGTAAAAAAGTTGTTAGGTATCAAAGACAGGGGAAGAAGTTAATATAAATAACCATTCTATCCTCCTGGATTCACTCCACCTCAGGCCCAAGCTCAAGCCCCTCGTGACATACACATACGCCCACCAAGTGTGCAGCCATATCCTTATGTCAATCATTCTGCTAGCCAACAATTGATCCATTTAAATACTAATGTTGGGCCTATCCCAGCTGATCCCACCATAGTACCAAATCTTGATGAACCAGTTGAATAGAAAAAGTTTGATGAAATTTTGGAGCCTATTATAAACTCAAAAATACAAAACAAGTATGATCAACTTGAAGAGACGCTCAAAGCAGTGGAAGGTAATGATATCTATGGGGTTGTTGACGCTAATGAGTTGAACTTAGTACCTGATTTGGTTATCCCAACCAAATTTAAAACCTCAGACTTTGAGAAATATGATGAAAAAAATGTCCTTATGCTCATATTATCATGTTTTGTCGAAAGATGATAGGTCATACCCAAAATGACAAACTTTTAATACAATGCTTTTAAGAGAGTTTAATCGAAATGGCAGCGATATGGTATGTGCAATTAGACCGAAGTAAAATTCATACATGAAAAGACTTGGCCAAAACTTTTATTGCTCAGTATAAGCATGTCCTTGATACAGCCCTTGATAGGTTGTCATAACAAAATATGGAGAAAAAATCAACGAAAACCTTTAAGAAATATGCACATCGATTGAGAGATACAGCGGCCTAAGTCTAACCACCACTAACGAAAAAGAGATAACTGTGCTATTTGTCAAAACATTGAAAGCCCCATACTATGATAAGTTGGCGGGGAATGCCACAAAAAACTTCTCTGACATGGTAATCTCAAGAAAAATGATAGAGAGCACTATCAAAAATGGTAAAATTGAAGGGCTCGAAAAGAAAACAACAAGTTCAAAAAAGAAAGAGCAAGAGACACATGCTATTACTCATAGAAATCTCTCGCATCATCCTTTTGTCCCATATAATCCAAGCCTTCCATACCCTCATTACTACCCTATCAATAACCAAATTTCTCAACAACCATATCATTATTGAGCACCTCGACAACTACTGGCCAGACCAAGTTTTAGCCCACAGCTATCCAATTACACCTCTGCACCTCCAACTCGACCATTCGTCCAACCAACCTACCAAAACAATAATCAAAGAAACCCACAAAATAATAACAATCGAGAAAGACCTCATTTTGATCTAATTTCTATGTCTTATACTGATTTGTACTCTTAGTTAGTGAAAGGTCATCTTATCACTCCTTCCTACGTAAAGCCATTAAAACCACCTTACCCGAGTTGGAATGACCCTAACGCTAAGTGCGATTATCACTATGGTATTACAGGACACTCTACTGAAAATTACACGGCACTTAAACATAAGGTGCGGGGTCTGATAAATATGACCTTTTAACTTTTGACACCAAATTCAAGCCAAGTGTCAATGAAAACTCTTTCCCAGATCACACCGAAGGGAAAATTAATATGATGGGTAAGAAAAAAGATATAAAAATCAAAAGATACGTGGATGAAATAAAGACCCCTTTTGAATGGGTGTATGACTATTTATGTAAGATGAGTATGATTCAACCGTTGTTTTTGGATAATAATGGAAGTTATGAAGACCCCGACCATTCTTGCAAGTACCATAGAGGATCATTTGGACATTCGATCCAAGGTTGTGAGGACTTTAAATGAATATTTCAGAGCTTGATGGATGAGGCTATCATTGAGTTTTATGATGAATGTGATGAAAGTAGTATGAATACAATAGGTGATGAGCATCTTGGCAAGTCTTTTATACCAAAACCTTTCACTGTCTACTATGATGAGAAATCGGAGCCCATAATTGAAAAAGTCATTCTTTATTTTAGGATACTAATGATCATTTATGTCCCTAGTTCATTCCCTTATCAGATCGATAAAGTAGTCCCATGAAAATATGATTATGATGTTGTGATGCAAGGCCCTGATATAACCCCAAATAATTCAAGTATGAGAAATACTGCCAACATGGCAGGAATAGGAAGAATGACTCGAAGTGGTTGGATTTATACTCCTAAGATGTTAGAAAGGGCTAGGAAAGGAAAAGATAAGATAGAAGAAGAAAACATAAGGGAAAGCCAAGATTATCAGCCAGTGGTAAGGTTAGAAGTGCAGACTAACAAACCAGTGTCAGAAAAAGAAGCTTGTGAGTTTTTAAAAATCATTAAGTATAGTGAGTACAGAGTGGTTGACCAGCTAAACAAATTGTCAGCTCGTATTTCTTTACTATCACTACTGATGAATTCTAAACCGTATAGGAACACTTTGTGAAAGTGCTCAACCAAGCTTATATCGGACATAACATTTTTATTGAGAAGGTAGATTACATGGTTGAGAATATCATAGCCCGAATTTCATCACCTTCAATGATGACAAAATACCTCTTGAAGGATGAGGTAGTGTTAAGGCTTTACATATTACTATAAAATGTAAAACCCACACTATAGCCAAAGTTTTGATTGACAATGGATCCTCCATTAATGTCATACCTCTAATGACATTGCCAGGACTCCTGGTAGATTCCTCTTACATGTGAAATAGTCATATGATTGTAAGAGCATTTGATGGAGCATGAAAAGAGGTAATTGGTGATATAGAGATCTCATTGTAGATCGATCCTTGTACCTTTAATTTTTTATTTTAAGTGATGAACATAACTTCTGTATATAGTTATCAACTAGAAAGACCTTGGATTCATACAATCGAAACTATACCTTCATCTTTACACCAGAAGACAAAATTCATCGTGAAAGGGAAACAAGTCTCTGTTGATGGTGAGAAAGATTTATTAGTAACAAAGACCTTAACTATTCCTTACATTGAGGCTGTAGAAGAAGCAATCGAATGTTCATTCAGAGCTTTTGAAGTAGCAAATACTATTTATGTCAAAGAAGGGTCAAAGATACCAATCCCTCAATTTTCAAAAACTACAGACATGGTGATCAGACAGACTGTTGGCAAAGGTTGACGAGTCAGGCAAGGTTAGAAAAAACTCTGTAAGGAATCATAAGAGCACCATGCTCAGTGAAAAATAAAGAAAGATGGGGATTAAGCTATAAGCCTACGGCTACTGATAAAAAAAAACATAATGCTGAAAAAAAAAAGAAAAGAGAATGGCACGCCTTAAAGGGCAAGACTTGATTGATAAAAAAAATGATGTTCCCTTATTTGTATGAAACATTTCATTCAAGTGGGCATATCTATCCTAGATCAAAGGAGATTGAACAAAGAAAACCGGTAATAGAATTGGAGAAAGCCTTTTCTCAATTTCAAATTAGAGCAGATGAATGAGTCATGCAAGATGAAAAGATCTTTTTTCCTTTTTAGGTTAAGAGATCCAAGAATGATGTACCATTTTTGTTATCCTTGAACCTTTTAACTCGAAAATTCCAATTGCTTCTGCCCAAGAGCATACGGAGGTTAAATGTATGGCTTATTTTCATTGTCTTAATAAAATGATGGATGCAATGCATTTCACGTATACCAGGTTCTTTATTTTTCATTTTACTTTCCTTTTTTATTGCTATCCTTTTTGCCCTTGCCAAGATTCTTTGTGATTATACCCATTTTTAGGTTTTCTAATAATGAACATTATGGATGATCAAGGCAATAACACCAGGTTTGATTTTGAAAATTTGATTCACATTAGCAAGCTTAATAACAATGTTGATTCAGAAGGCTATGATTTGCCTCAAGATCTATTAAAATAGATGGAGCAAGAGGAAAAAATTATAGAACCCCATTAATAATCAACTGACTTATTGAATTTAAGAAATGGTGAGGATTAAAAAGAAGTTAGAATCGGTACTTCATTATCACCGATTGAAAAATAAAAGTTGATGAATCTACTACAAGAGTATGTGGATGTATTTGCATGGTTCTACCAAGATATGCCTGAACTTAGCATAGATGTGATTGAGCATAGATTGCCTTTAAAATCAGAATGTCAACCTGTACAGTAAAAGTTAAGACACATGAAGTAGAAAATATTACTGAAGATAAAAAAAAAAGTAAAAAAGTAATATAATGTTAGTTTTTTTAAAGTAGCCAATTACCCCAAATAGGTAGCCAATATAGTCCCAGTTCCTAAGAAAGATGGAAAAGTTAGAATGTGCGTGGGCTATCGAGACCTAATAGGGCCAGCCCAAAAGATAATTTTCCATTGCAACATATTGATACCCTTGTGGATAATATTGTTAAACACTCCACCTTCTCATTCATGGATGGATTTTTTTGCTATAATCAGATCAAAATAGCTTATGAAGATATGGAGAAAACCATGTTTGTGACAATATGGGGCACATTTTGCTATAAAGTCATGCCTTTCGAGCTAAAGAATGCTGGTGCCACGTATCAAAGGGTGATGGTCACTCTTTTTCATGATATAATACACAAAGAGATAGAGGTATATATTGATGACATGATAGCTAAATCTCAAGAAGATGAAGATCATATTGTTAATCTCATAAAGCTCTTTGAAGGATTACGGACATACCAGCTCAAGTTGAATCCAACCAAATGCACCTTTGGTGTTAAATCTAGAAAATTGTTAGGGTTTATATTAGTGAAAAAGGTATAGAAGTAGACCCTGATAATATTTGAGCCATTCAAGAGTTGTCAGCATCACTCACGTAAAAAGAAGTGAGAGGCTTTTTGGGGTGATTAAATTATATTTCTCACTTCATATCTCAATTTACCTCGAAATACGATCTAATTTTTAGGTTACTTCATAAAAATAATCATGGTGAATGGGAAAAAGAATGCCAAAATGCCTTTAAAAATATTAAAGAGTATTTGATAAGTCCACCAGTGTTAGTACCACCAGTTATAGGAAGGCCATTGATTTTATATCTAACAATTCAAAAAAAATCAATAGGATGTATATTGAGGCAAAGAGATAAAACTGGTAAGAAAGAGCATGCTATCTATTACTTTAGTAAAAAATTTACAGAGTATGAGGCCAAGTACCCCTAAATAGAAAAAATATGTTATGCCCTAGCTTGGACTACTCGTAGACTTAGGCAAAACATGCTCTACCATACGATTTGGCTAATATCAAAATTAGATCCCCTCAAGTACATTTTTGAGAAATCATTTTTATCAGGCAAGATAACGAGATGACAAGTCATACTCTCGAAATATGATATTGTGTATGTGACACAAAAATCCATAAAAGGGAGTGTAATAGCTGATTTTCTTATTGATCGAACTATAAAAGGTTATAACCTATAAAGTTTGAGTTTTCAGATGAAGATTTGATAACGATCCTACAGGATGAAGATAAAGAGTTTGTAAAAAAAGTGTGAAAAATATTTTTTGATGAGGCATCCAATATAATGGGGCGTGACATTGGGGTAGTAATATCCCTAGAAGAAAATTACTACCCTTGTACTGCAAGGTTAGACTTTAATTGCACCAACAATGTTACAAAATATGAAGCATGTGTCATAGGGTTACAGATGGCCATTGAAAAGAAGATTGAAACACTAGAAGTATATAGGGATTCAGCTTAGTAATTTATCAATAGAAAGGCGAATGAAAGACCAGAGGCCCCAAACTAGTGTTATATCAAAGGCACATAACCAGCTTAATAAAATAGTTTAAAAAAATCCAGTTCCAGCATGTTCCTCGAGAAAAAAATTAGATTGCTGATGCTTTGGTTACTCTGGCAATAATGTTCAAATTAAATGACAGTATGGGAATCCAGCCCATCAAAATATAAATGAGAGATTCATCAGCCCATTGTTCGAATGTAGATGAGAAGGTAGATTAGAAACCATGGTACTATGACATTGTACAGTACATCAAGTACCAAAACTACCTTAAACAGGTCTCAAAAAATGATAAAAGATCATCCAAAGATTAGCAGTAGGGTTTGTGTTTGATGGAAAAATCTTGTATAAAAAGAGTTAATATCAGATCTTGCTGAGGTGTGTAGATGCTGTCGAAGCAAGAAAGATACTTGAAGAAGTACACAAAAAATTTATGGAACACATGCTAATGGGCATATGATGGCCAAACAGATTATAAGAGCCGGTTACTACTGATTTACAATGGAAAATAATTGCATTAACTATGCTAAAAAGTGCCATAAATGCAAGATTTATGCAAATAAAATTCATTCTCTTTCAGTCTCACTGCATGTCTTAGCATCACTATAGCCTTTCTCTATGTGAAAAATGGATGTGATTGGACTCATAACCCCAAAAGCTTCGAATGAACATCATTTTATCTTCGTGATAATTGATTACTTCATAAAGTGGGTAGAAGCAGCTTCGTATGCTAGTATTACATGATCAGTGGTGTGTAGATTTATAAAAAAAAGAGATAATATGTTGGTATGGTCTCCCAAAAAAGATTATCTTGGATAATGCTAGCAACTTGAACAATAAAATAATGAAAGAATTATGTGCACAGTTCAAGATCAAACATCATCATTAAGCACTATATCGTCTAAAAATGAATAGTACAGTAGAAGCTGCGAATAAGAATATCAAAAGAATATTAAAAAAAATGACGGATACATATAAAGACTGGCATGAAAAATTACCCTTTGCCCTTCTTACTTATAGAACATCAATTTGAACTTTCTACATGGGCCATTTTTTTTTGCTAGTAAATTGGATGGAAGCTGTATTACCAATTGAAGTAAAAATTCTTTCTCTAAGAGTATTAATAGAGGTAAAATTAGATTAAATAGATTGGGTTCATGACCGTTTGAGTAATTGAATCTTATTGAAAAAAAAAAAGGCTCTCGACGCTCAGTCATGGGCAAATGTACCAAAAAAGAATCATGCAAGCACATGATAAGAAGGTACAACCTCGGTGCTTTCGTAAAGGTGAATTGGTTTAAAAAAGGATTTTGCCATACCAACATGACAATAGGAGAAAATGGATGCCCAATTAGAAAGGTCCATATGTGATAAAAAAAAGGCATTCTCTGGTGGAGCTCTAATCCTTGCAGAAATGGACAATAATGAATTGTCAAATCCTATAAATTCAAACATTATCAAAAAATATTTTGCTTAAAAAAAAGATGTAAAAAAAAAGGGTAAAAAAGAGAAAAAAAAGAAAAGTGATTCAGATTGAAAACCCAAAAATGGTGGTTTGAATTAAAGGGGGTCATTTGAATTGAAAACATAAAAAGACAGCTTGATGAAGGTGGAGCTAGGAGAAAGCCTTTCAAAGAACGAATGAATGCCACTAAATGGATGAATAGTCATCAGAATTAAGGGATATGACTTTTAGGGGGTAAGTTTCCATTAGTCACAGATATAGGGCAAGATTGGTTATATAAAATCACACATGACAAGATCATAAATGTAACAAGTTTTTGGAGAAGACCTAGTCTGAGTGGGCCAAGGTCATTCAAATTTTCATTACTAGAGAATTGATAATTTGGTTTTTGAAATACTTTTGAGTTAACTATTTTTTGTGTCCTGAAAGGCTTATATTTATCTTTCTAAACTTAAAATACCCCATTATTGACTGTGTTTCACAACTAATTTTAACCTTGAAATCATTGCATTTGTCATTTAAAATTAAGATAGTGATTGATAAAGTTCATAATAGACCAATGCACTGCTCAAAAAAAGAATGCAATATAAGGATGACAAAAATAGTAATATGAGGGTAGAAAGAATAAAATGAAGTTGAAAACAAAGAACAAAAGGGGATAAAGAAAGAATTCAAAAGAAAAAAGATTTTAGAGTGACTAAAAGCCAAGTGGGTCCATCATAAGACGAAGATTTTCGATCGAAAATCGAAAGATTTAAAAGGATGAGATTATTGAAAGCGGCTTTTAAAGTTTGAAAGAATTGAACCAAAAAGTGAATTAACTTGGATGAAAATGCATGATATAATTCATTGATTGCATCTTTGTCTTTTCATTCATTATAATCACTGTATACATCACAAATCTCTTAATAAGTTGCATAAAAAATTTTCTTATGAGACATCAAGAAGAGTCAACATTTTTTTTTTCAAAATAAATATGATGGCCTTGAAGTCGATAGGTTACCTCCAAGATGATTCTTAAAATCAAAACTATTGGTCTATAGAGTATCCGATCCCCTATTTTTCAACTTATAGCTCAGTCTTGGTCACTAATATTTCTCTAACTTATGATTTAATCCTGATCCTTATTATTCTTTTGACTTACGATTTAATCCCAGTCTCTTTATGTTTCGACTCACGGTTTAATTTCGATCTCTTTATTTTTTGACTTGTGATTCAATCCAACTTAACGTCATTTTTTGACTTGTGGTTTAATCCCAGTCTCTTTATTTTCTGATTTATGATTTAATCTTGATTTTCAATATTTCTCTGACTCGCGGTTTAATCTCGATCTCTTTAATTCAAAATCATGATTTAATCCCAATTGTTGCTATTTTTTGGCTCGTAGTTTAATCCCGATCATTTCTATAGTTTTAACTTGTGATTTAATCTTAGTCACTTTCACTCCTTAACTTGTAGTTCAGTCCCAGTCATTGTTAATATTTGGCTCATGGTTTAATCTCAATCATTTCTATAGTTTTTGACTTGCAGTTTAATCTCAATCACTTTTGCTCCCTGACTTGCGGTTCAATCCCAGTCATTGTTAATATTTGGCTTGTGGTTTAATCTCGATCATTTCTATAGTTATCGACTTGCCGTTTAATTTTAGTCACTTTTGCTTCTTGATTTGCGATTCAGTTCCAGTCATCGTTAATATTTGGCTCGTAGTTTAATCCCGATCATTTATATAATTTTCGACTTGTGATTTAATCCCTGTCACTTTTATTGTTCTAACTTACGGATCATTCTTGGTCTTTTTATTTTCTTGACTCGCGATTCAATCCCGATTTCTTTACTTTTAAGTCACGGTTTCATCTCGATCCTTATTATTCTCTAACTTGTGATTCAATCTCAGTCTTTTCTATTTTCTTAATTCACAATTCAATCCCGATTTCTTTACTTTTAAGTCGCAGTTTAATCCTGATCCTCATTATTCTCTGACTCATGATTTAATCCCAATCTTTTTATTTTTCAACTTATGATTCAATCTAAGTTCAATCTCGATCTTGTTATTCCTCGACTCGCAGTGTTGTCTCGATCGTCTTTTCTTACTTCTCGACTTCTGGTGTTATCTCGATCGATTTTTTATTTATCGACTCGTAGTGTCGTATCGGTCATTTTTTTATCATTTGACCTGTGGTTAAAAATAAAACAAAAAAAAAGAAAAACTTTTGAGAAATCCACTATTTACTTCCAAACAAAATCGTTGTCTTTATCTTTGCCCTATTTTTGATTCTCAGTAATGTGTAAAGCGGGATAGTTGTAGACACTAATTTTATTCGATCTTTTTTTTTTAATAATAACAATAATGATTTTAATAATAATAGTAATAAAATTGGTTTAATTAAAATTAAAAAATTAATTAATTACTAAAAATTCATCAAACAAAAAAATAAAAAATGGTGGCACCGTCGGCCCCAACAGACAAGACCAGCCACTAGACCAGTCCTATCAGACCAACCACGCTTATGACATTCACCACCCCTATAGTCACACGCTACAGACACCTACAGCCATCCCTTACAACCCCTAAACCACCTTTCTGAACATACATTCGGTTCTATAAAGACCCTAGCTTTCTCCCTTTCTAAGCTAGAGGATCTATACATAAACACCCTACATTCCCAAAAAAAAAGACACAAAACATCCATATAAAAACACCCAAACAAAAAAAACAAAAACAAAAACAAAAATAAATAGTTTTCCCCATAAGAAGGAACTCAGCGTCGAGTCATCTGTAACAAAAAAAAGAAGCTATCAGTTTATTTTTCAAAAAAAAAAAGAACCAAAAAACTTCAAATCTCGATCTAAGTTGATCAAAGCAATTTTTGGGGAAACGGGTGACAAATCTGAGCTCAGAAGGTTGAACGAAACCTTCTAGTCAGTTTTAAAATTTTTCGATCACCGACGACCACCGCTGACGGTGACCCAAGCGACGATCGACAGGGTGGTTTGGCGACTGAATGGCAGGAGAGCACTAGAGCTCTCCTCAAAGCTCTGCCTTTTTTTTTCTGAAATAGAAGAACAATGAACCAAAAAATTTTTTAGATATATATAGAAGCCTAAAGCCCAAAACGACATCATTTTGAGCATAAGAGGATCCGCGCGTGGATCGAACCTGACCCGAGATCTATGCAAACTGATCCGCCAACCCATCTCAACCGAACCGCCAGACATAAAGTATTTTAAAATTGAAAAAACAAAAAAGAGAGTCATCACCAATCTTTGTTAGGGTGTGATTGGTCACCAAAAAGATTATCTTTTTAATAAAACTATAAAAGTGGGTTTAAAGTTTATAAAAAAGATAAATATTGGTCTACGAAAATCAGGTTGGGTCTGAGAGTTGGTTACGTGTGGGGAAGGATTAGCACCTTCACAATGCCCATAAATTAGTACCATTTAATCATACACTATTTTCGGTGTTAGATAAAATGATTTTGACTTGAAATTTAATACTAATTCCCTTCGTTTGAAAAAATAAATAAAATTTTGCTAAAGTTCTTTATTTAAGAATATTAAGAAAAATTTTAAGTTAAAGAAATTTTCTTCAAATTCTCTAACATCTAGGCAGAATTTAAAATAATTCTTTTCGCTTAAGATTTAACGCAACATTTCTTAAAATGAAAAATAACATTCTTAGTGAAAAACAACTATTGGTGACTCTCTAACATCTAGGTAGAGTACCAAAAATTATTTTCTTCGAAATGTTATTTCTGTTTTATTTTGTAATGTCAAAACTTTAAAATATGTATTTTTTGTAAAACATTTTATATGAGAAAATAAATAATGGTATTGTCAGGCAGTAAATAAAAATTAAAGACAGAAAAATACAACACGAATAACATGATGATGTATATATGTTATTGTATGTTATGCAAAGTGATGACATATAAATTTAGAATAGAGTTCTCAAATATAATGAGACCACCAGACTCTTCAACATCTAGGCAAAGCTTAGGTACGACTGTTTATATTTAAGATTCCTTTTTATTATTATACTTTTGTACTTAATTAGTCTCATTATTAAAGCGAATTAAGAATTCGTGTGAAAAAACTTAATGAAATAAAGTTTTCTAAATACTCCATTATCTAGGCGGTATTCGATAACAAATTATTTTATATGAGATTTTCACACGTATCCTTAAAGTTTCAGAATAAATTTAGAGTTTTAGGGGTTTTGGAGTTTGAATGATTTTTTCGGTGATGGTACGGAGTTGTGTACCAAATTTAGGATTTATGGATTTGAATTTTGAGGATTTTAGATTTTAAGGTTTCACATTTTGGTTTAGAGAAACATGAACATCTCTAAAAATCTCCAACATCTAGGCAAATTTTTGAAGCAAGTTCGGTTTTTATAATTTTTGAAAATTAATTAAAATTTTCATATATATTTTTTATGAAAATTTATCATTAATAATAATATTAATTTATTTAGAATTTTTTTTATAATAATTCCCCAACATCTAGGCCAAATTATATTTATTATGTTTATAATCATTTTATATTTTTTTTATATTTTTTAATTTTAATTTTTTTTTATAATTCCCTAACATCTAGACGAAATTATATTTTAAAATATTAGGTTTTTATTCCTTCCAACATCTAGGTAGGAAAAATATATTTTATTCTTATTATAAAGTTTTTTTTATAAAAAATATTATTATTTTTTCAAGCATTTTTTAGTTATTATCTTACTTTGTTTTTATTTTATTAATATTAAAATAATCAAATATTTATTCTAATAAATTTAAAAATTTATCATGCATAAATAATAAAAAAAATACTCAAATAATAAAAAAATAACAATTTATAAAAAAAATTAAAAAATTAAAAAAAAGCAAATTTTTTTACTTGAACCGGACCGGTTAACGGCGATTCGGTTGAGACTGTTCAAACCTGTTCAAATCGGTTCGCTGATGGTTCATTGGATAAAATTGTTGTCTTTGTCTTTTATCCTATTCTTGATTCTTAGTAATGCGTAAAGATGGGCAGCTGTAGATACCAAATTTATCCAGATTTTAATTAAGTCTTGGTTACTGAATTTTAATTCTCGAGCTATCGGGTCAAGACTCGATTTCAATTCAAAAGACAGACTGGGCTTTTAAACAAAATGGGCTTCAGGCCCAATCAAAATCAGATTTTGAGCTTAGATGTTGGAGAGTCGGGGTGATCTCATTATATTCAAGAACCCTATTCTAAATTTATATATCATCACTTTGCATAACATCTAATAACATATATGCATCATCATGTTATTCGTGTTGCATTTCTTTGTCTTTAATTTTTATTTGTTGCCTGACAATACCATCATTTATTTTCTCATATAAAATGTTCTACAAAAAATACATATTTTAAAGTTTTGACATTACAAAATAAAATAGAAATAACATTCCGAAAGAAATAATTTTTGGTACTCTGCCTAGATGTTGGAGAGTCACCAATAGTTGTTTTTTACTAAGAATGTTATTTTCATTTTAAGGAAGATTGCGTTAAATCTTAAATAAAAAAATTTATTTTAAAATTTGCCTAGATGTTAGAGAATTTGAAGATAATTCTTTAACTTAAAGATTTTCTCAATATTCCTAAATAAAGAACTTCAGTAAAATTTTATTTACTTTTTCAAACGAAGGGAATTAGTATTAAATTTTAAGTCAAAATCATTTTTTCTAACACCGAAAATAGTGCATGATTAAATAGTACTAATTTATGGGCGTTGTGGAGGTGCTAATCCTTCCCCACATATAATCGACTCTCAGACCCAACCTGATTTTTGTAGATCAATATTTGTCTTTTTTATAAACTTTAAACACACATTTATAGTTTTATTAAAAAAATAATCTTTTGGGTGGCCAATCACATCCTAACAAAGATTAGTGGTGACTCCCTTTTTTATTTTTTCAATTTTAAAATACTTTACGTCTGGTGGTCTCAAAACTGTTATGACAAGTTTAATATTTTTATTAAAAGATGATATTTTTTGGTAGTCAATCACACCCTACAAAAAAAGATTGATGGCGACTTTAAAAATTTTTATCAAATCTAACGATCGAGTCTCTTCAAATAAAAAATCATTATAACAGTCATGTTTGTTACTTCTAGAGAGGTCAGCTCATGGGCATCAATGACGAGCTCCTCCTATGGGTAAAGTCCAAAATTTTATTTTGATCTAACAAATCCAGGATGGAAAGGGCCATCGGCGTGTCCACAAAAAAGCCAGGTGTGCTCCTTATTTCCTAGGTCTCAACTTCAAGCTCACCATCTTTATTTGCCTTTTGCTTCTCAAGGCATAAGAAAAGAAACTTCCAATTTTTTTATTAAGCTCAGGCAATCGACGATAAGTTTTTTATTCTACCAAGCTTTGATATAATACTACTTGCCATCACTTGGATTTTTTTTAGAGAGAACTCCTTGAATAAAGGGAGAGAAAAAATATTTAACTATTGACAAAGAATAACAAAAGCAACTATGTACCGAATAAAATTTGGGGTAAGCTGAGTAATGGTCAAATTGTAAAAATTAAAAATTGAAATGAATAAAAACAAAGTGAAAACCTCAGATCAACCATAAAAAAATCCCAATGCATGTAAAGTCAATGTGGCTCTAATCTATCAATGATCCGGTTTGAGGAATTAGGCATTATTATACTATACCCCTTTTTGGGAAAAAAGAAAGTGGTACCCAGAGTATAAACGTAATGAGCCGAACACATGTTAAGACAATCTTCTAGATTTGCTCTACCCTTTAGCTCACTCATCACAAGGTTCTCCCCCTTGCTGTCACTTTTTCCAGTCAAGGTGCTCCATTCTTCTTGTTTCTATTTGGAACCTCTCTTGTCAGACGACTTTGACTCTTAGTTGGGAGAAAAATTCCAAGGTAAAGTAATAGACAAAAAAAGTTCGATCCTCGAGGAAGAAGGATGAGGTGAAAACCTCTTAGGAAAGGAAAAGATGTCAAGGAAAAATGATTGAGAGGGGAAAGTAAAAGAAGAATAAGGTGGATGAGATAGAACCCCAAAATGAGAAACAATTGAAGAGAAAGAAAGGTCAACCATAGAAGATGGACAAACTTAAGAGATGGAGAAAAGAGGTGGATATTAAAGTTCGAAGTCAATTTGAGCACATAGCTCTTCTGTGCTTAGAACTCGCTCCTCTCTTGCTTGAGCATTCTCCTCATTATGTCACTGCCCTTCATCGGACATTGGATTAAACCAATAGGCTATCCTTGCATAATTGCAGTCCCTAATAATTGAAAGGATCAGATTGTCATCTTGTTGCCCACACTGACCTCCCATTGGCTTTACTTTGTAACTCCTAGCCTCCTTAGAACTCATAATAGAGGACATGGTTAGGGATACATACCGAAGAGGGTGTAAAAAAACTTTAAAGGCTAGAGGGCTTTTGAGATAAAAAATTTTAGGTCAAATTAAGAGTAAAAGAAGCAAAAAAATGAAAAATTAAAGCCCTAACAGCTCTTTATATAGATACATCACAAATCAAATAAACGACACAGTCTGTATCACGTGTCAAAGTAAATGTGAAAAGATATCTTTTCGTTATCGCACTTCAAATTTTTTTACTCAAACCATCTTTCTCCTCATTTAATGTTATCAAACCAGCCTTACTAGATGAACCCCATGTTAGACAAGCTAAATCGAACAACCGTTTGTGGTAAACTGAGAGTCTAGTTCACCTCCAAAGTCTAAAATAAAGGCTCAAATCCAAATTTTCAAAATAAAATACAAGTCTCATCACGGGCAAATGAACTCTAACACTAACCTCGAATCATTCTACACAATTATCACATCGACAACCTTTAAGCCGATTATGCACTTGATCTAGGACACACGCAAGATTGGATAACCTCAAGGTTAAACCATAGCTTAAAGCTAGTCATCCCCTAAAATTGACCTCCCCCTTTAGCGTCGACCTTCAATGAATCAAGCTTCCAATTGATCCTTCAGTCAATTTGTCTTATACCAGAGATTTTGATAATAAATTTGATGATTTGATACTTAGACCGCCTGATTAGGGATAGAGTGTTATGGGCATTTAATGATTAAAAAAGTATAGTGGTCTTTTCCTCTCTCAAAGCTTTTAACAAATAACCAAGGGTATCTTTATCATTTGTGTCAACCTGAAATCTGACATAATCAGTGTCACCTCAACTAGGTTCTGTTTTTATTGTCTCCTTATGGTCCCTCACAGCTTACTATAAATATAAAAATCCAAGCATCGCTAAGGTAGGTTCTTTTCATTTATTTCTTTCTTTCATTCTTACCTCATAACTGACCTGATCCTTACTGACTTATGCGTTAGAATGCAAACACAAAAAAAAAACACCTTACCTTTGCTTTTAATCGTCTTTTTCTTTTACATTTCCAAAAATATCTTTAAGTTAGAGCTCGACATCGACAAATTCTTTCTAAAGAAATGTGTACAAATGAACAGAAATACATGCATCAGTTCCTACCAAAGATAAGAAGAAAAAGAATTAGATAGAAAATTAGCATAAAGCAGTTGCTTACGTTAATGTATAGAAAGATCTAATGTGTTTGCAGTTCTTCCGAGCGACTTGGAGTTGCATTGTAATAGAACTGATCTATGTTCATGAATCAACCATTATCCGATTGAAAATTTGGATATTGTAGTTTGTACTTGAACTCTCAGCCATAATAAACCATATCGAATTCTCCATCTTCTGCCAGCTGCATACACAAAAAACATGATTTCCGTTTTGCCTTTCACTAATAATAACCCTTAATCATGGATGCAAAACTTGTTTAGTTTATTTCAAGGAAATCTAATCCATTGTCACCATATTTTTGTTTATTGGGATGATTTCACTTCATATCTTCGAGAAGATGCTGATCAACATACATTAATCACATATTCTCTATTTTTGTACACAGGGAATGCTTGTTTATTTTTAGTCCTTTAACAAGAGACACTGTTTGTTAAATATAATGATGCTATATTTTGGCATATTGTACATCCTTTCTTTTTTTGTTTTTTGGGTTTTTTTTAATATTTATCTTCATTATAGTATTTTGGGTCTCAACTGAATTTTTAATTCTGCATCTTGTTTTTTGCCTTCATGGTGATTTTTTACTTTTAAATTCTCTAAGAATTTATTCATACTTAGATATAATATATTTTCATTTAAAAATGTATATTTATAAGTTTTAAATCATCTTGTTATTTAATATATTTTCATGTAAAAATATGTTTATAAAAAATTACTGAAAAATATAAAAAAAATAAAAAAAAAATTGTCTTTTTACTTTTTTTAGAGAGTTACAAAATTGTCAGTACCCATTAAATAAAGAAAAATACGAATTTAAAAAATTTTATGCATATAATAGATTTTATAATAAAAAATGGCAACCTTAAAAAAATAAATGAGCAGGGTTACATTGAAAAAAGGGGTTAGGTTCTTAGAAACAAAATCACGTTTGTTTTTTATGCTAGTTAGTGGAGAGGGTAAAAAAGTAATATAAATTTCTTTCTTTTTTTTTGCAATTTTCTCACTCAATATATCTCTTTTCCAGAAATATTATTAGCACTGTTACAATTATTCAATATTCTCAATGCATTGCATAAATTTGTAAGTCTCCCTTTGCTTGACTCCTTTGCTATGTATGATGGTTCCGCATTCCTTCTCTTTTTCACTCTGTAAAATTTTCTTAAAATTTCGTTTCCACCCCCACTCGCCCACCAAACGAAATCCAAAGACATTTTACAATTTGCTTTACTATTTTATTGTACGATTCCGCGTTGCTTGTCTTTCTTTTGTCACTTTGCACCCCACCAAACGCAATCCACATTTTTCAATTTGTTTGAGGGGTACTTACAAATTGATGCGGTGGACCAACAATATTGAGTAGTTTTGTCATACATAAAAATATTTATTGAAAAAGGAAAAGAAAGTTACAAAATTGATAAAGGGGAAACTGGTTTTACTTTCTTTTTTTTTTAATCTCCTTGTAAAATTAAAAAAATTTGCTATTAATTTATCAAATAATTTTTTCTAAAATTAATGAGCATCGATACCTCACATTCCATGTACCTGTCAGTCTTAATAAGAATAGTCATTATTTTAACCACGAATATGTTTTGCGGAATATAAACAACATACTTTTTAAAATTAATGTTTTTATTTTAAATTTTACATGTTTCTTTATAAAAAATATATAATCGTATATAAAAAAATTATAAAATATAACAAAATTTTTTTTTGTATCTTACAGGTTAAAAAATTATTTCTTTTCAAGCAAAAAAGGTTGAAAAAAAAAAAAAACATTGAGAGTATCATTAAATAATAAGTTATCTTCTAATGTATATAATATTTGATCCTTTTAAATTTAAAAATAACCAAATAAGAAAGGACTATTATGAAATCTCTAATAAAAATAAAAGTTATATTTTAAAATTTCAAATTTAATGTGATATATATTTAAATTATTAAAAAATTTATTTTATAATATCACTGCATTTGAGATTTTTAGATTTAAAAAATGCATATATTTATATTATTAGAAAACCTATTTTAAAAGATAATATATACCTATATATGAAATTTTGAATTGAAAAAGATATATATTTAGATTATTTGAAAATGTATTTTAAAAATTAATATGTTTAAAATATATTTTGTTGTTAGCAATTTAAAAATAATTGAATTGATCTTCCAACTAAATTTAAAAGTTTTAGATAATTAAATAATTTTTAAATATATATTTTTTGATAAATAGCTTAAAATTAGAAAGTGTTTTACACATCATTACAAAAAAAAAAATTTAGAGATTTTTCTACATATCGAAAAGAGAAACCATTCACTTAAACCTCCATTTAAATAAATTTTATAAAGTCTCTATATATGTTATAAAATAATATTATATATGATAACTAAAGATTATTAATTTTATAATAATAATGGAGTGTTTAAACTTTACAAGTGAAATAATTTAATTATTTATTAATTTTTATAAATATACTTTAGAAACTAATCCTTAACTTTATGGATTTTATAAAATTGATTTATCCCAAAAACTGTGGATTTTAAGGAAAAAAAATCATCTAATAACTTAGTTAATTATGTATACTCATAATTTGTAACTAATATTAGAAGACAAGCAATTTAAAATTTTAAGATTAATTGAATATAATGTAATTAAAAATGATAATTCAAATAAAGGTATAATAAGAAAAAAAAAATGCAAAACCAATAATACAAATAGTTGATTTTAAGCTTTTGCCTTTATTCGTCTTTTTCTCTCCCATGCATTCTCGTTCTTTCCACTTTAATTAGTATTTTCGACAACGTTGAGCTTTTTATTTTTTAATTTATCGGTATAGATATAATTAGATTCAATTGTACATACAATTTTTTATTATGATAAGATAAGATAAGATGAAATGATATTACAATAAAATTATATTAAATAAAATTATTTTATTTTATATTTGATATGTATAAATATTAAGATATAATTATTTATTGATAAAAATTATTTTTTCTTAATTTTATAAAATTTAAAATTTTATTATAATTTTAAAATTGAATCATTCTATATAAAAAAATGATAATCCTCTTTATAATCTTTTTTTATCTGTAATATAAGTATAATTTAAGATGATTATCATCATATTCTATACATCATTATTTTTATCAAAGATGATCTCAGAAGATTAAATGATGTCTAAAATCATGCACAATTTTTTTTACATCAAGTTTATTATGTACATATAAATCTGGCATATTGTTCATATCAGTTTAACAGCATGCACATATTATTAAGTTTATATTTATATTTCACAACTCAATGAAATCCATTTTTTGTTAAGGTCGAAGGATAGCATCTTTTGTATTTTAAAAGATAAATTCATCAATGAAATCCTTTACACCAAATTGAAAGTTTAAGTGTAAATTTTTATCTTTATTAAAATTTAGAAAAACAATTACGTTCCACGATTCAAATCATTAATAATTACCTTATAATGAAAAAAAAAAATCAAATGCAAAAGATATAATAGATTTTATAAAAAGACGGCAACCTTAAAAAATAAATGAGCATGTTTACATTGAAAAAAAGGGTTAGGTTCTTGGAAATAAAAACACATTTGTTCTTCAAGTTAGATAGAGATGAGGGTAAAAAAGTAATACAAGCTTCCTTTTTATACAATTTTCTCTTGATATTTCTTTTTCCATAAATAATATTAGTAATGTGTTACAATTATTCAATATTCTCTTTGCATTGTATCAATTTATAAGTCTCCCTTTGGTTGACTACTTTCCTATGATAATGGTTCCTTCTCTTTCTTTTTTCACTTCGTAGAATTTTCAACGAAGTATATTTGCACCCTCTCCAAACGAAATCCAAAGACATTTTACAATTTGCTTTACTCCTTTAGTGTACGATTCCGCGTTGCTCACTTTGTACCCCACCAAACGGAATCTAGGACATTTTCCAATTTGCTCGAGGGGTCATTGCAAATTGTTGCGGTGGACCAAGAATATTGAGTACTTACAGTCGTACGCAAAATTATTTATTGAACAAGGAAATAGAAAGTTGAGGGAAACTGCTATTACTTTTACTTTTTTAACAAGGGATTAAAAATAAAAAATTATTAAATATATTGATGATAAATTTTTTAATTTCATAAAAAAATAAAAAGGTGATATATGTATTTTAATATATATTTTAAAAATAAAAAAGATTAATTAAAAAATAAAATATACATTATCCTTTTTATTTTGCTTGTAAAATTAATAAATCTTATTACCAATATATCAAATAATTTTTTCCAAAAAAACAGTAAATTTTAAGGAAAAAAAATCACCTGATAACTTGCTAATTATGTATACTCATAATTTGCAACTAATATCAGTATCACCTTAACTAGGTCTTGTCTTTATTGTCTCTTCATGGTTCCCTACAACTTGCCTATAAATATAAAGATACAAGTACCGTTAAGGTAGGTTCATTCCATTTATTTCTTTCTCTCATTCCTACTTTCTTACCTACCTGATTCTTACTGACTTATGTGTCAGAGTGTAAACACAGAAAATATACCTTACTTTTACCTCAACTGTTTTCTTTTTTTTTTGTTTTCAAAAATACTTTCAAGTCGAAGCTTAACACCAATAAATTTTTTTTAAAAAAAATATGTACAAATGAATAGAAATAGATACGTCGGTTCGTACCAAAGAAAAGAACTAAAAGAATTAGATAGAAAATTAGTATAAAGCAGTTGCTTACGTTAATGTGTAGAAAGATCTAATGTATTTGCAGTCTCTTCCAAGCGACTTGGAGTTGCATTGTAGTAGCACTGATCTGTGTTCACGAATCAACCATTGTCCAATAGAAAATTTGGATATTGTAGGTTGTACTTGAACTCTCAGCCATGATAAACTATATCGAATTCTCCATCTTCTGCCAGCTGCAAGCACAAAAAGCATGATTTTCGTTTTGCCTTTCACTAATAATAACCCTTAATCATGGATGCAAAACTTGTTTAGTTTATTTCAAGGAAATCTAATCCATTGTCACCATATTTTAGTTTATTGGGATGATTTCACTTCATATCTTCAAGAAGATGCTGATCAACATACATTAATCACATATTCTCTATTTTTGTATACAGGAAATGCTTGTTTATTTTTAGTCCTTTAACAAGAGACACTATTTGTTAAATATAATGATGCTATATTTTGGCATATTGTACATCCTTTCTTTTTTTGTTTTTTGGTTTTTTTTTTAATATTTATCTCAATTATAGTATTTGGGTCTCAACTGAATTTTTTATCCTGCATATTATTTTTTGCCTTCATGGTGATTTTTTAGTTTTAAATTCTCTAAGAATTTATTCATACTTAGATATAATATATTTTCATTTAAAAATATATATTTATAAGTTTTAAATCATCTTGTTATTTAATAAATTTTCATTTAAAAATATGTTTATAAAAAATTACTGAAAAATATAAAAAAACTAAAAAAAATTATCTTTTTACTTTTTTTTAAAGAGTTACAGAATTGTCAGTACCCATTAAATAAAGAAAATACGAATTTAAAAAATTTTATGCATATAATAGATTTTACAAAAAAAAAAATGGCAACCATAAAAAAATAAATGAGCATGGTTACATTCAAAAAAGGGGTTAAGTTCTTAGAAACAAAAACACGTTTGTTTTTTATACTAGTTAGTGGAGAGGGTAAAAAAGTAATATAAATTTCCTTTTTTTTTTTTTACAATTTTCTCACTCAATATATCTCTTTTCCAGAAATATTATTAGCAATGTTACAATTATTCAATATTCTCAATGCATTGCATAAATTTGTAAGTCTCCCTTTGCTTGACTCCTTTGCTATGTATGATGGTTCCGCATTCCTTCTCTTTTTCACTTTGTAAAATTTTCTTAAAATTTCGTTTCCACCCCCACTCGCCCACCAAACGAAATCCAAAGACATTTTACAATTTGCTTTACTATTTTATTGTACGATTCCGCGTTGCTTGTTTTCTTTTGTCACTTTGCACCCCACCAAACGCAATCCACATTTTTCAATTTGTTTGAGGGGTACTTACAAATTGATGCGGTGGGCCAACAATATTGAGTAGTTTTGGTCATACATAAAAATATTTATTGAAAAAGGAAAAGAAAGTTACAAAATTGATAAAGGGGAAACTGGTTTTACTTTTTTTTTTTTTAATCTCCTTGTAAAATTAAAAAATTTTGCTATTAATTTATCAAATAATTTTTTCTAAAATTAATGAGCATCGATACCTCACATTGCATGCACCTGTCAGTCTTAATAAGAATAGTCATTATTTTAACCACGAATATGTTTTGCGGAATATAAACAACATACTTTTTTAAATTAATGTTTTTATTTTAAATTTTACATGTTTCTTTATAAAAAATATATAATCGTAAATAAAAAAATTATAAAATATAACAAAAAATTTTTTTGTATCTTACAGGTTAAAAAATTATTTCTTTTCAAGCAAAAAAGGTTGAAAAAAAAACATTGAGAGCATCATTAAATAATAAGTTATCTTCTAATGTATATAATATTTGATCCTTTTAAATTTAAAAATAACCAAATAAGAAAGGACTATTATGAAATCTCTAATAAAAATAAAAGTTATATTTTAAAATTTCAAATTTAATGTGATATATATTTAAATTATTAAAAAATTTATTTTATAATATCACTGCATTTGAGATTTTTAGATTTAAAAAATGCATATATTTATATTGTTAGAAAACCTATTTTAAAAGATAATATATCCCTATATATGAAATTTTGAATTGAAAAAGATATATATTTAAATTATTTGAAAATGTATTTTAAAAATTAATATGTTTAAAATATATTTTGTTGTTAGCAATTTAAAAATAATTGAATTGATCTTCCAACTAAATTTAAAAGTTTTAGATAATTAAATAATTTTTAAATATATATTTTTTGATAAATAGCTTAAAATTAGAAAGTGTTTTACACATCATTACAAAAAAAAATTTTAGAGATTTTTCTACATATTGAAAAGAGAAACCATTCACTTAAACCTCCATTTAAATAAATTTTATAAAGTCTCTATATATGTTATAAAATAATATTATATATGATAACTAAAGATTATTAATTTTATATTAATAATGGAGTGTTTAAACTTTACAAGTGAAATAATTTAATTATTTATTAATTTTTATAAATATACTTTAGAAACTAATCCTTAACTTTATGGATTTTATAAAATTGATTTATCCCAAAAACTGTGGATTTTAAGGAAAAAAAATCATCTAATAACTTAGTTAATTATATATACTCATAATTTGTAACTAATATTAGAAGACAAGCAATTTAAAATTTTAAGATTAATTGAATATAATGTAATTAAAAATGATAATTCAAATAAAGGTATAATAAGACAAAAAAAAAAATGCAAAACCAATAATACAAGTAGTTGATTTTAAGCTTCTGCCTTCTTTCGTCTTTTTCTCTCCCATGCATTCTCATTCTTTCCATTGTAATTAGTATTTTCGACAAAGTTGAGCTTTTTATTTTTTAATTTACCGGTGTAGATATAATTAGATTTAATTTTACATACAATTTTTTATTATGATAAGATAAGATAAAATGAAATGATATTATAATAAAATTATATTAAATAATATTATTTTATCTTATATTTGATATGCATAAATATCAAGATATAATTATTTATTGATAAAAATTATTTTTTTTAATTTTATAAAATTAAAAATTTTATTATAATTTTAAAATTGAATCATTCTATATAAAAAAATGATAATCCTCTTTATAATCTTTTTTTATCTGTAATATAAGTATAATTTAAGATGATTATCATCATATTCTATACATCATTATTTTTATCAAAGATGATCTCAGAAGATTAAATGATGTCTAAAATCATGCACAATTTTTTTTACATCAAGTTTATTATGTACATATAAATCTAGCATATTGTTCATATCAATTTAACAGCATGTACATATTATTAAGTTTATATTTATATTTCACAACTCAATGAAATCCATTTTTTGTTAAGGTCGAAGGATAGCATCTTTTGTATTTTAGAAGATAAATTCATCAATGAAATCCTTTACACTAAACTGAAAGTTTAAGTGTAAATTTTTATCTTCATTAAAATTTAGTAAAACAATTACGTTCCACGATTCAAATCATTAATAATTACCTTTTAATGAAAAAAAAATCAAATGCAAAAGGTATAATAGATTTTATAAAAAGACGGCAACCTTAAAAAATAAATGAGCATGTTTACATTGAAAAAAAGGGTTAGGTTCTTGGAAATAAAAACACATGTGTTCTTCAAGTTAGATAGTGATGATGGTAAAAAAGTAATACAAGCTTCCTTTTTATCTTAATTATAGTATTTGGGTCTCAACTGAATTTTTTATCCTCCATCTTGTTTTTTGCTTTCACGGTGATTTTTTAGTTTTAAATTCTCTAAGAATTTATTCATACTTAGATATAATATATCTTCATTTAAAAATATATATTTATAAGTTTTAAATCATCTTGTTATTTAATATATTTTCATTTAAAAATATGTTTATAAAAAATTACTAAAAATATAAAAAAACTAAAAAAAAATTATCTTTATACTTTTTTTTAAAGAGTTACAGAATTGTTGGTACCCATTAAATAAAAAAAAATACGAATTTAAAAAATTTTATGCATATAAGAGATTTTATTAAAAAAATGGCAACCTTAAAAAAATAAATGAGCAGGGTTAGATTGAAAAAAGGGGTTAGGTTCTTAGAAACAAAAACACGTTTGTTTTTTATGCTAGTTAGTGGAGAGGGTAAAAAAGTAATATAAATTTCCCTTCTTTTTTTTTACAATTTTCTCACTTGATATATCTCTTTTCCATAAATATTATTAGCAATGTTACAATTATTCAATATTCTCAATGCATTGCAGCAATTTGTAATTCTCCCTTTGCTTGACTCTTTTGTTATGTATGATGGTTCTGCGTTCCTTCTCTTTCTTTTTCACTTTTGTAAAATTTTCTACAGAGTACGTTTCCACCCCCCTCGCCCACCAAACGAAATCCAAAGACATTTTACAATTTGCTTTACTATTTTATTATACGGTTCCGCGTTGCTTGTCTTTCTTTTGTCACTTTGCACTCCACCAAACGGAATCCACATTTTTCAATTTGTTTGAGGGTTAATAACAAATTGATGCGGTGGACCAAGAATATTGAGTAGTCATGGTCATACATAAAAAATATTTATTGAAAAAGGCAAAGAAAGTTCCAAAATTGATAAAGGGGAAACTGCTTTTACTTTTGCTTTTTTTAATCTCCTTGTAAAATTAAAAAATTTTACTATTAATTTATCCAATAATTTTTTCTAAAATTGATGAGCATCGATTCCTCACATCGCATGCACCTGTCAGTCCTAATGAGAATAGTCATTATTTTAACCACAAATATGTTTTGCGAAATAAAAACAACATACTTTTTTAAATTAATGTTTTTATTTTAAATTTTGCATGTTTCTTTATAAAAAAAATATAATCATATACCAAAAAATTATAAAAATATGACAAAAATTCTTTTGTATCTCACAGGTTAAAAAATTATTTCTTTTCAAGCAAAAGGGTTGAAAAAAATTAAAAAAAAAAAACATTGAGAGTATCATTAAATAATAAGTTATCTTCTAATGTATATAATATTTGATCTTTTTAAATTTAAAAACAACCAAATAAGAAAGGACTATAATGAAACCTCTAATAAATAAAAGTTATATTTTAAATTTTCAAATTTAATGTGATATATATTTAAATTATTAAAAAAATTATTTTATAATATCATTGCATTTGAGATTTTTAGATTTAAAAAACACATATATTTATATTATTAGAAAACCTATTTTAAAAGATAATATATCACTATATTTGAAATTTTGAATTGAAAAAGATATATATTTAGATTATATGAAAATGTATTTTTAAAAATTAATATGTTTAAACTATATTTTTTTGTTAGCAATTTAAAAATAATTGAATTGATCTTCTAACTAAATTTAAAAGTTTTGGATAATTAAATAATTTTTAAAAATATATTTTTTGATAAATAGCTTAAAATTAGAAAATATTTTACACGTCATTACAAAAAGAAATTTTAGAGATTTTTCTACATATTGAAAAGAGAAACCATCCACTTAAACGTCCATTTAAATAAATTTTATCAAGTCTCTATATATGTTATAAAATAATATTATATATGATAACTAAAGATTATTAATTTTATATTAATAATGGAGTGTTTAAACTTTACAAGTGAAATAATTTAATTATTTATTAATTTTTTATAAATATGCTTTAGAAATTAATCCTTAACTTTATGGATTTTATAAAATTGATTTATCCAAAAAACTATGGATTTTAAGGAAAAAAAATCATCTAATAACTTAGTTAATTATGTATACTCATAATTTGTAAAAAATATTAGAAGACAAGCAATTTAAAATTTTAAGATTAATTGAATATAATGTAATTAAAAATGACAATTCAAATAAAGGTATAATAAGACAAAAAAATGCAAAACCAATAATACAAGTAGTTGATTTTAAGCTTCTGCCTTCTTTCATCTTTTTCTCTCCCATGCATTCTCGTTCTTTCCACTGTAATTAGTATTTTCGACAACGTTGAGCTTTTTATTTTTTAATTTATTGGTGTAGATATAATTAGATTCAATTGTACATACAATTTTTTATTATGATAAGATAAGATAAGATGAAATAATATTATAATAAAATTATATTAAATAATATTATTTTATCTTATATTTGATATGCATAAATATTAAGATATAATTATTTATTGATAAAAATTATTTTTTCGTAATTTTATAAAATTTAAAATTTTATTATAATTTTAAAATTGAATCATTCTATATATAAAAAATGATAATCCTCGTTATAATCTTTTTTTATCTGTAATATAAGTATAATTTAAGATGATTATCATCATATTTTATACATCATTATTTTAATCAAAGATGATCTCAGAAGATTAAATGATGTCTAAAATCATGCACAATTTTTTTTACATCAAGTTTATTATGTACATATAAATCTGGCATATTGTTCATATCAGTTTAACAGCATGCACATATTATTAAGTTTATATTTATATTTCACAACTCAATGAAATCCATTTTTTGTTAAGGTCGAAGGATAGCATCTTTTGTATTTTAGAAGATAAATTCATCAATGAAATCCTTTACACTAAACTGAAAGTTTAAGTGTAAATTTTTATCTTCATTAAAATTTAAAAAAACAATTACGTTCTACGATTCAAATCATTAATAATTACCTTATAATGAAAAAAAAAATCAAATGCAAAAGGTATAATAGATTTTATAAAAAGACGGCAACCTTAAAAAATAAATGAACATGTTTACATTGAAAAAAAGGGTTAGGTTCTTGGAAATAAAAACACATTTGTTCTTCAAGTTAGATAGTGGTGAGGGTAAAAAAGTAATACAACCTTCCTTTTTATACAAATTTCTCTTGATATTTCTTTTTCCATAAATAATATTAGTAATGTGTTACAATTATTCAATATTCTCTTTGCATTGTATCAATTTATAAGTCTCCCTTTGGTTGACTACTTTCTATGATAATGGTTCCGCGTTCCTTCTCTTTCTTTTTTCACTTCGTAGAATTTTCAACGAAGTACATTTGCACCCCCTCCAAACGAAATCCAAAGACATTTTACAATTTGCTTTACTCCTTTAGTGTACGATTCCGCGTTGCTCACTTTGTACCCCACCAAACGGAATCTAGGACATTTTCCAATTTGCTCGAGGGGTAGTTGCAAATTGTTGCGGTGGACCAAGAATATTGAGTACTTACAGTCGTACGCAAAATTATTTATTGAACAAGGAAATAGAAAGTTAAGGGAAACTGCGATTACTTTTACTTTTTTAACAAGGGATTAAAAATAAAAAATTATTAAATATATTGATGATAAATTTTTTAATTTCATAAAAAAATAAAAAAGGTGATATATGTATTTTAATATATATTTAAAAAATAAAAAAGATTAATTAAAAAATAAAATATACATTATCCTTTTAATTTTGCTTGTAAAATTAATAAATCTTATTACCAATATATCAAATAATTTTTTCCAAAAAAACAGTAAATTTTAAGGAAAAAAAAATCACCTGATAACTTAGCTAATTATGTATACTCATTATTTGCAACTAATATCACAAGATAAGCAATTTTAAAATTTAAGATTAATTGAATATAATATAATTAAAAATGATAATTCAAATAAAGGTGTAAGGCCAAAAAAGAATAATTAAGCAATTTTAAAGCTCCTAACTTCCCCCGTATTTTTTCTCCAATGCATACCTTTTTTTCTATTGAAATTAACAATGTTGATCTTTTAAAATTTATTAGTGCATATATAACTAGAATTATTGTACATATATTTTGCATTAAATTTACGTACATACTAGTTATATGTACATTTCCGATTCCAAGATATTTGGTGATAAAAATTCAATATTTCAACATTAATTTATAATGATATGTTTAAAACTTATTTTTATATATTTTAGAAAATTAAATGATGTCTAAAATCATATATATTTATTTTTTTACGTCAAGTTTATTATGTAAATATAAAACTAACATATTGTACGTGTTAGATTGGCAACATGTACAGTTTATATGTATATTGCACAACCCAAAAAAATTTATCTGTGAAATCTTTTTTTTTGTTTTTTGGTTTAGATTCAAAATAGCATCTTTTTGTATTTTAAAAGATAAATTCATCGATGAAATCTCTTACATCATATTAAAAATTTATGTGTATCTTTTATCTTCATTAAAATTTAAAAAATATTACATTCCACAATTTAAACCAACAATAATTACCTTAGAATGAACAAAAAAAATCAAATTAAAAAAGAATAATAGATTTTTAAAAAACGACGACCCTAAAAACCAAATGAGCAGGGTTAAAATGAAAAAAAGCTTAGATTCTTGCAAATAAAAAACAACTTTCTTTCGTTACGATAAACAGTATTGAGGGTAAAAAAGTAATATAAACTTTTTTTTAACAATTTTCTCCCTTGATATTTCTTTTTCCATAAATATTATTGGTAATTTGTATCAATTATATATATATATATATAAAAGAATATATGATAAAATTTACCACTTGAATGCTTAAATGGACATTTTTTTGACATATGAATAATACCTATTATACATAACTTTAATTTAAATATCAAATTTTTTAAAAATAAAATCTTATCTAAATTATCTATAATTAATTCTTTATGATTTTTCTTAAAAATAAAAATCTCAATAAATTATAATAAAAATATTACAAAACTTAAAAAATTAATCTTATTTGATTAAAATTTCACCTAAAAATATCTATTTTCTAATTTAAAATTTTCAAATGAATATTTTTATATTGGTAACTTTCCTTATAATCTTTTATTTTTTAAAATTTAAAAACACATATATCATTTTATATAATTTTATTCAAAAGATATTTATAATCAAATTATTATGATTTGATATCTTAATTATAATATATGTATTATATATTTTTTGAATACATGAATAATTAAATAATATTAATTTATATTTTAAAATATATTTAAATAACTAAAGATAATCCACACATTGGTAGTAAACTAGTTATTCAATATTCTCATTGCATTGCATCAATTTGTAAGTCTCCCTTTGCTTGACTCCTTTGCTATGTATGATGGTTCCGCGTTCCTTCTCTTTCTTTTTCACTTTGTAGAATTTTTAACATGGTACGTTTGCACCCTACCTAACGAAATCCAGAAATAAAAATTTAAAAAAATAAATTATTTCGTCCTTTCAAGTAGTATGAATCTAACTGGTAATGTTAAAACATTGGTGTTCACTTTGTAGAATTTTCAACAAAAGTAAATTGGCACCCCACCGTACAGAATTCAAAGACATTTTACAATTTCGTTTACTCATTTATTGTAGGATTCCGCGTTGCTCGTCGTTCTTTTTGACGATTTGTCACATTGTACCCCACCAAATGGAATCCAAAGACATTTTGGTTTACTCGTTTGTTGTACGATTCCGCATTGTTTCTTTCTTTTGCCACTTTGTACCCACCAAACTAACGGAAGACATTTTTTAATTTGCTTTGGGGTAATTACAAATTGATAAAGTGGGCCAACAATATTGAGAATATCCTACATACATAAAAGTATTTATTGAAGCAAGAAATAGAAAGTTATAAAATTGATAAAAGGGAAACTATTTTTATTTTTTCTTTTTTAACAGGAGATTAAAAATAGATAAATTATTAAATATATTAATGATAAAATTTTTTAATTTTATGAATAAAATTAAAATAATGACATATGTTTTTTTAATATATATTTAAAAATTTTAAAAATTAATTTAAAAAAATAAAAAATATATTACCATCTTAATCTTATAAAATTAAAAAAATTTCATTATTATTATATCAAATAATTTCTTCTAAAAATAATGAGCCTTGATACCTCCTATCGCATGCACCTATCATTCTTAATAATAATAACCATTATTTTAATCACAAAATGTTTTGTGCAATATAGGTAACATATTTTTTTAAATTGGTTTTTTTATTTTAATTTTTACACGTCTCTTTTATAAAATATATTGACTGAAATATTTACAAAAAAAAAAAAAACAGAAATTAAATAGCAAAAAAAAGAAAGTATAGCTTGAGTCATAACCTTTCAATTGAAATAAAAAATTTTTAAAGTTTTTTAATTTATAAAAATCACTTTAAATGGATACTATAGGTATTTTTAATTGCATAAATTTAGGACATGATGGATTATTATTTATTAGTTCTTCCCGTAATACAAAATAATTATTTATATATTCGAGACATATGATAAGTGAGATTTTTATTTTTCTAATAAGAGATTAAAATAAAAAAATTATTAAATACATTGGTATGAGATTTTTTTAATTTAACAAATAAAATTATAATTATAATATATATTTTTTAGTATAAATTAAAAAAAATTAATTTATAAAAAATAAAATGTGTTATAAAATAATTTTTTTAAAAAAATAATGAGCCATATACCTCACTTCGCACGCACATGTCACTCTTGACAATAATAACCATTATTTTAACTACAAAATGTTTTGTAGAATATAAACAACATACCTTTTTAAATTAAGGTTTTTAATTTTAATTTTTTCATGTCTCTTTATAAAATAAAATAAAAATAAAATAACTAATTGATTATTAATTTTATACTAATGATGGAGTATTTAAATCTTACGAGTGAAATAATTTAATAGTTTATTAATTTTTATAAATATACTTTAAAAACTAATCTTTAACTTTGTGGATTTTAAAAACATTGATTTATATAAAAAAAATCTGTGGTTTTAAGAAAAAAACTATCCCCTGATAACTTTAATGATTTATACTCATAAGTTATAACTAATATCTCAATATAAGCAATTTTAAAGTTTTAAGATTAATTGAATTTTTAACATATTACATTTGTACCCTACCAAACGAAATCCAATGATAATTTTACAATTTGCTGCTTTACTCTTTTAGCGTACGATTCCGCGTTGCTTTGTCTTTCTTCTGTCACTCCGTACCCCACCAAATGCAATCCAAAGACATTTTACAATTTGCTTTACTCTTTTAATGTACCATTCCTCGTTGCTTGCGGTGGACCGAGAATATTTACTCACTGTCATACATAAAAAATTTATTGAAAAAAGAACAGACTTATAAAATTGATAAAAGGGAAACTGCTTTTACTCTTTTTTTAACAAAAATTCGAAAATAAATAAATTATTTAATCCGTTATAATAAAATATATCATATTTAATAATTTAAAATAAATAATTATAAGTTAAATATTTAAAATAATCTCAATAAATAATTATCAATAGAGATATAATCGATCGAGTTCGAACTGATATAATATTAAACTCGAACTCGAATTCAAATTCAATTCGAAATTTAAAATTCAATACTTGATTCGAACTCAATTAAATTTTATTTTTTTAATTCAAATTTAATTCGAGATAAAAATTAAGTTACTCGAGTTCATTCGATTAAATTCGATTAACATATAAAAATAAATTTAATTTTTATATTAGATAAAAAATTTAATTATTTATGCTTAAATTCGAATTAAAATTTAAGATATTTTATTAATTAAAATAATAAAAATATATTTAAATATAAAAATTTAATCAAACTCAATAACCATTCGAATCGAATATAAAAATATTTTAATTTAACTCGATCGATGAATCAAATTATTTTAATTCAAATTCAATTAAATTATTTGAGTTTTATTTTAATTTAATTTAAATAATTTATAAATATTAATATATTATTTATATTTTTAATTATCGATAAAATTTGAACTCAAAATCATTTAATTGAAAAAATGATACGGACGATTGAGTCACTGCTTATTGATAACTGCTTTTACTGTGTTCACAATTATTCAATATTCTCATTGCATTGCATCAATCTGTAATTCTCCTTTTGCTTGACTCCTTTGCCATATGATGGTTCCGCGTTGCTTCTCTTTCTTTTTCACCTTGGAGTCTTTTTAGTTGCGTTCATTATTCACTTTTTTTTCCTACTGTGTTACAGACTCAACATCACAAAACCTTCTTGTTCTCTGTTATGGCTTCCTCTTCCTCTGCTTCTGCTTCCTTAACTCAAGCAAAGCATCATGTTTTCCTGAGTTTTAGAGGTGAAGACACACGCAATACCTTCCTCAGTCACCTATATGAAGCTTTGAAAGGAAAAGGGATTGGAGCTTATGCTGATTTCAAAGAACTTCCAAGGGGAGAGGAAATTTCTTCCGCACTGTTGGAAGCAATCGAAAAATCAATGATTTCCGTTATAGTTTTTTCTCAGAAGTATGCTACTTCATCATGGTGCTTAGATGAACTCTCCAACATAATGGAATGCAGGGATTCACGAGGACAACTTGTGGTACCCATTTTCTACCATGTTAACCCATCCGATATACGAAAACTAAAAGGGAGTTTTGAAGAAGCTTTTGTTGACCATGAAAGAAACAGGATCGACAAGGTTAAGGGGTGGAGACTCGCTTTGACTAAAGCTGCCGGTTTAAGTGGGTGGCACATTGCTGGAGATAAGTAAGTGTTTGTTTTTCTTACTCTAAGCTTCTTGCACCAAGTTGGTTAATTTTCTTTTGAATTTTTTTGTTTTAAAAAATTTCCCTTAAGAAGCATAAGTTTTGTTCATATAATCTTCATTACCTTAGGCTTAACTCATTTCTTTATTTTTGGTTGTTCGATAGGCCTGAGCCCACAGTCATTGAGGATATTGTTAAAGATATTGTAAACAAGTTGGATCGGTTGTCTAAAGGTGATTGCGAAGGACTCATTGGAATATTTCCTCGTATGGAGCAAATCAAATCACTGTTGTGCATTGGAGGGGAGGATGTTCGTATTATTGGGATATGGGGAATGCCTGGTATAGGCAAAACAACTCTTGCTCAAGCTATATATGATGAAGTCCGTGGTCAATTTGAAAGTTATTACTTCTTGGCAGATGTTAGAGAGAAGTTAGAAACACCTGTTGCAAATGCAATCACTCTGCGGGATCAACTTCTTTCCCAATTATTAAACCAGCACGGCCTCCATATCGGTACTCCTAGAATGCCCTTTCTCATTAAGGATAGACTCCGTCGTAAGAAAGTTCTTCTTGTCCTTGATGATGTCAATGATTGGGACCAATTAGAAAAATTAGAAATTAGCCATGACCACTTTGGTTCTGGTAGTAGAATCATTATAACATCCAGAAACAAACAAGTCCTTATAAATGGATCAGTTGACGAAACGTACAAGGCTAAGGGATTAGGTTACAATGACTCCATTAAGCTTTTTTCGCTGCATGCCTTCAAGCAAAACGGCCTTGTTGATGATTATAAGGATGTATCAAATAAGTTTTTGGAATATGCTAAAGGCGTTCCGCTAGCTCTTAAAGTCTTGGGTTCTACTGTTTGTGAGAAGAACAAAGCATATTGGGAAAGTGCATTGAATAAATTAAAGCAACATTTCGATCCGAAAATTCACGATGTGCTGAAGATTAGCTTTGATGGGCTGGAAGATGTAGAGAAGAAGATATTTCTTGATATCGCAATATTCTTTAAAGGGTGTGGTAGAGATAGTGTAACAAAAATACTAGACGGTTGCTATAATGGGACTGCTGGTTGGGCAATTACCAACCTTGTTGATAAATGCCTCTTAGATGATAAAAAAGAGAACAAGCTTGGCATGCATGATTTGCTACAAGAGATGGGTAGGATAATTATCAGTTCAGAATCTCGATGGGCAGAAGAATGTAGTAGATTATGGAATTCAGATGATGTTTGTAAAGTGTTAAAGAAGGGCAAGGTAAGAGCTAACTGAACTAACTTTTCTTTTTTTTTTCTTGCTCATCTTGACTTGATAAATGTTTGATGCATTACGGTAAATTATTGTTTGCTGTTGATTATAGGGGACGAAATCAGTGGAGGGGATATTATTAGACCTGTCTCAAATTAATAATGAAGTACAGTTACATCCACGTGCTTTCGCAAGGATGCCTAATCTTAGAATTATCAAATTCTATGATCCTACTTTTTCTGGGAAGGGAGGTATGTTGGTTCCTTCGCACAAAGGTCTTAAATCTCTTCCTGATGAGTTAAGGTATTTTCATTGGGAGAATTGCATGCTGAAATCTATACCGTCGAATTTTAGTCCGAAGAATCTTGTTGAATTAAGATTAAGTGGTCGCAATTTTGAACTACTTTGGAATGGAGACCAGGTATTCTTTAACATTTTATTTTCATAAAAAAAAATATTTATTGTTTTTAAATTTTATTTTTGTAGTACCCTATAAGTTTAGAGGCTTTAAAGTTTAAACTAATCTCATATTGTTTCTTCGCTTTCATTGCACAGAATCTTGAGAATTTAAGAGTGCTTGATCTTTCAGATTGCAAGAATTTAATCAGGATCCCAAGTTTGTCAGCATCCAAAAATATTGAACAACTGAAAATTAGTGGGTGCGAAAGCTTGGTTGAACTCCCATCCATGGTTCATTTGACATCTCTTTGCTTTAGCCTACTCGGTTATGGTTTAAAAAATTTGAAGAAATTTCCTGAGCTGCCACAGCATATCGAAGAGTTGACTTTAACATGCACTGCAATAGAAGAAATTCCGGAGTCAATCGGGTTTCTCCATCAACTTGTTCGTTTGGATATGAGTGGTGGCCGAATTCATAATCTTCCAAGCACTACTATTCAGTTGCATGCCCTTAGAGAAATCAGTCTCCAAAGTTGCCCAAACATCACAAATTTTCCGATTGTTCCGGAGAACATAGAACTCTTAGTTTTGGGTTACACTCCAATAAAAGAAGTGCCTTCATCAATCTCAAGGCTTAAAAACCTTACTTCTTTCAACATGTATGGCTGCACAAGGCTTAAAAGCGTTCCAACCAGCATTTGTAAGTTAAAATCTCTTGTATCACTAGGTCTCTGTGGCTGTTCAAACTTAGAGTGTTTCCCAGAAATATTAGAGACTAAGCGTCTAAAATATCTTGGTTTAAGTAAAACAGCCATAACAGAGTTATTCTCGACTATATTTCGGTTTGTCCCTTTGAAAGTATTGAATCTATCTGGATCAGACATAGTGGAAATTCCTAAGAGTATCAAACAGCTTTCTAATTTACAGTATCTATATTTATCTGATTGTGGGAACCTCGAATCATTGCCAGAACTTCCACCATGTTTACATTTTTTAGTAGCAGGAAACTGCAGATCTTTAAAGAGAGTTTCCCAGTGGGAACATGCGCATTTTATGGAAGCTGGGACATTTTTATTATCTGGCAACAGTGAGTTTGTATTCAATAATTGCTTCAATCTGGACGGGGATGCAGTCAACAACAATGTGGCTAATGCACAGCTTATAGCTCAATGTACGGCACAGGTGTTTGCGATGAAATCTTCTGAAGTTGCTGCTAATAATTTTTATCGTTATAGTAATGGTTTCCTTTCTTGTTTCCCTGGAAGTAAAATTCCAAAGACATTCAAGAATCGGAGTAAAAATTCTTCAATAACTGTCAAGTTGGGTCCAGCTTGTTCTAGTAAAAGATTTTTGGGCTTTCTTCTATGCATTGTGGTTAATTTTAAGGGCCCTCATAAATTCAAACACTTCGGCGGTAGTTGCCAATATCTATTAACAACCGAGCGCCTTGACCGCCTTGACCGTGATCCTCTCGAACTTACTCATCATTGGAATTGGAATGCCCCTTTCTGTCCAAGCTTTGATTCGAATCATGTGATCCTTTTTGGTAGTGGTTTTGGAAGGGAAATCAATGAATCCATAAACAACCATTTTGATGAGGCCTCCATTGAATTCTACGTTACAGCTCAGGATTTTGATTCCAATATTGAGCATATCATAGTGCAAAAATGTGGTGTCAATGTATTATATGAGGATGCTGTCAGATCCAATGACAAAGAGGTTGCGTCCAGCACAAATTACAGAGCTAATGATGAGGAAGGCCTTGATGATCCTACGACTACAATGACACCTAGGCACAGACGACGTTTTAGCTCTGATGAAGTGGAAGAACCAGAGCCTAAAAGACTGAAATGGTTTCGTTTCTTTTGAGGAGGTGCAAGTTCGCAAATTTCTGATATTATTTAAAGTTCAGGCAATTCAGTTCCAAAGCTTTAGTAAGTCATCCTGAGATTCAATTTGTCATCACTTTTAAATCTTGGTAATTTAGAAAAAAAAAAAAAAAGAAAACGAAATGCTTTCAACTTTGAATCTTTCAAATTTTCCTTCATGCTTTTCTTTCACATTTTGTTTCCGAACACTCTCTCATCATATTATTTTCTCCTTCATTTTTCTCAGCTCACTATTGTATTTTTCTCCTCTGATTGAGAGATAATTTTGTTTTTCTTTTCTGAAATTTCCCTATTTTTTTTTTTTTTTAAATTTCGTTTTGGCTCTTAAAGTAATGTAAAGTATGCAAACATTGTGGTGTTTTACTTGGTGTTTTGTTTTATTATTACCTAATTTTCTTTGTAGATAGTAGGTGATTTCTAATTTGCATGCACCTTCCCAAAATATTCATCTGAACCACTTGTGTTCGAAATTGCTTTGGCTTATAACCTGTGCATTATCTTGATCAAGGTTTCAGTTGATGCTTTTCTTAGGATCCCTAAGAGCAGTTGGAATGTGAAAGTAAGGTCCTCTCTCCCATAAAAAGGTTCTATTTTTGCCTATGTTCATTATGCATTTTAGAATTACGACAGTATTTTGCACATTTTCTGGAACTTTCATGAAAATTCAGCCTTAACTTGATGTGACATTTTTGAACCTGCAGATTATGGATGTTTCAAGTGTCTCTTTGTCACCAGTAGAAAGGGTTTTCAGAGAAATATTGGGTTTTCAAGTCTAGGTTGCGACAAATGTAATTTTTTTTTCCCTCAAATTAATTATGTGCTACCTTTTCAAGCTAAATTACAGAGTTTGAATTCAATATGATGTTATGAAGCTAGAGATTTGCATCCCTTTGCTACTTACTACATACTATTGCTGCTGCCGCAGCAGTTCCAGATCGTCAAGGTAAATGAACTTCTATAACTGGCTGAAAGTGTAAGTTTACCTTTTTCTTTTTTTTTTTTTTTTTCAGAAAAATTATATGAAGCATAACATGAAATCTTTAACTATCATGTGGTCTTGAATCGTAATAAATTTCAGTGCTTTCTTAAAGCTACATCAGTGAAGTAGCAAGTTTATATCATCTGATGGTCAGGACTTTGTCGTTATCATCTCACAGTAGAAAAATAGATCACACCTGCACCATCATTGAGAATTGGGGAAAATAAAAACAAAAAGGCCAAAAATAGAAGGAAACTAGGGCTTTTTTTTTTTTCCCAATGGAAGGGTATTTTAACATCATTAAGGAAAGTTTGAAACTTATTTACCTAAATGGGATACTCATGCTATGTCATATTTTTTACTATTTTTTTGTTTTCCTTAAACATACAAAATACAAGGGATTACGCTTTCTCTGCTTCGATGCTTTAACTCTCCTTCAATCAAAGACCAGTGGCAAGTATGAAAGGGAAAATTTAGGTGGGTTCTTCATTTATGTGCTTCATCTCTCTTTTTCTTTTGGGGATTTGTTGTTGTCTTGAAATTAAATTCCCAAACTCTTCATCCATAGTTTTTAATTATAGTTTTTTGGGTTTATAGTTTTGAATTATAGATTTTTGGGCTTATGTAGTAGAAACAGCAATCACTTGGGTGGACTTGGGTTTTATATTTAGGTCGAACTAATTTTGTTAAGCTTGTTAAATGGGTTAGGTGAACTTGAGTGTTGCTATAATTCTTATGTCACATCAGTTTGGGTGGAATTCATCAGTAGCTGGATTAGTTCAACCACCATTTTTTTGGGGATATGCATTGAGTCAATTGCCAGGGGTTTGCTAGCGAAGCTTTTTGGTTGAAGGTTAGTTTTTGAAGACTTTGGCTATTTTGGGTAAATGTGCTATCTTTCATATTTTCCCTGCTTGCAATACATAATACAAAGTTGTCATTTCAAATTCCAAAAGGTAAAAGAGAAAGCAGATAATCTTATAATTTTACCCACAATTTAAGGTTTGCATTCAGAATTTTAGGAATATTTTTGCTATTCACAGGCATTAATGAGCTGCTACCATCTCTAGTTAGGATGCTACCTGAATTCTACGGTTTGGGCTACTTTTAAGGCTACACATTACTTGATTGTGTAAGCACATTAATTTTATGCCTTGTTGAAGGTGGTCAACTGTATGGACTAGGTTTAGTTGGATATGGCAAATACAGACTGAAACTAATCTAATGTTGTTGGTTTAATTGGATATGGAAAATGCACTGAATTTTAATTGTGCTAACAATACTAGCAGTTGGGTTGGTTGTGATGTTTGTTCCTATTGGTGCTATGCTGCTTGTGGCATGCAGAGGAATCTTATCAAGCCAAGTAATAGCTTAAAGGGGCCATCTGGCACTATAGAAATGCAATTTCACTTCATGGGATGTAGTCATGCTTCAGCAACGCTTGGGTTTATTAAGGATGTGTTTTTATGCTGTGCAAAGGACTGGGGTCCAGAAACACTAACATAGGACCTTGATTGTGTAAAGAACATTTTCAGGGGCAGTGATGATTCAAAGGGCTAGGACCTGCATATCAAAGCTGATGAGCTATTCACCCAGCTTGAAAATAAAATGATTCTGCTACAGATGTATGCAGCATCGTTATTCAGTTCTTCAATTGTAAGTATCTTTTGTTCTGTCTATTTTTCCATGCAATCTTATTGTCATTATGAAGCACATCAAACAAATTTCATGGAATACAGATATATTGCATCGTGATAAATGTTTTCCTAGTTTCTTCTCGGTGGCCTTGTTTTTGCATGCATTTATATTTTTCTTTTGATTACTAAGGATAATTTCTGTTCTAATAAAACAGCAGTTTTTGTAACTTGCATAGCTCAAATGACTTATGAGTGAAGAGGAAGGGTTCCATTTATATTATTAAGTACTAGTCTTAAAACTTTAACATCTTTAAGGAAAGTTTGAAACTTATTTACCTAAATGGGAAACTCATGCTATGTCATATTTTTTATTATTTTTTTGTTTTCCTTTTACATACAAAATACAAGGGATTACGCTTTCTCTGCTCCAATGCTCTAACTCTTCTTCAACCAAAGACCAGTGGCAAGCATGAATGGGAACAATTTAGGTGGGTTCCTGCTTCATCTCTCTTTTTCTTTGGGGATTTGTTGTTAGCTTGAAATTAAATTCCCAAACTCTTCATCTCTATGCTTAATTCCGTCATAGTTTTGGATTATAGTTTTTTGGGTTTATGTAGCTGAAACAGCAATCACTTGGGTGGACTTGAGTGTTTCTATAATTCCTATGTCACATCAGTTTGGGTGGAATCCATCAGTAGCTGGATTAGTGCAACCATCATTCCTTTGAGGTTATACATTAAGTCAATTGCCAGGGGTTGCTAGCGAAGCATTTTGGTGGAAGGTTAGTTTTTGATGACTTTGGCTATTTTGGGCAAATGTCCTCTTTCATATTTTTCCCTGCTTGTGATGCAGAATATAAAGTTATCATTTTAAATCAAAAAGGTCAAAGAGAAAGTAGATAATCTTATAATTTAATCCACAATTTAAGGTCTGCATTCAGAATTTTAGGAATTTTTTTTGGCTATTCACGGGGATTAATGAGCTGCTACCATCTCTATTTATGCTACATGAATTCTACAGTTTGGGCTACTTTTATTGTGTAATCACATTAATTTGATGCCTTGTTGAAGGTGGCCAACTGTACGGACTAGGTACTGTATGGACTAGGTTTAGTTGGATACGGCAAATGCAGTCTAAAACTAATTCTAATTTTGTTGGTTTAATTGGATGTGGAAAATGCGTTGAATTTTGATTGTGCTAACAATACTTGCAGTTGGGTTGGTTGCGATGTTTGTTCCCATTGGTGCTATGCTGCCTGTGGTATGCAGAGGAATCTTATGAAGCCAGGTCATAGCTTAAAGGGGCCATCTGGTACTACAAAAATGCAATTTCACTTCATAGGATCTGGTCATGCTTGAGAAATGTTTGGGTTTGTTAAGGATGTGTTTTTATGCTGTGCAAAATACTGGGGTCCAGAAACACTGACAAGGGAGCTTGATTGTGAAGAAGATTATCAGGGGCAGTGAAGATTTAAAGGGTAAGGACCTGCACATCAAAGCTGATAAGCTGTTCACCTGGCTTCAAAATAAAATGATTTCTGCCACAGATGCGTGCAACATCATTATTAAGTTCTTCAATTGTAAGTATATTTTGTTCTGTCTATTTTTCTATGCAATCTTATTGTCATTATGAAGCACATCAAACAAATTTCATGGAATACAGATATATTACATTGCAATAAATGTTTTCCTAGTTTCTTCTCAGTGGCCTTGTTGTTGCATGCATTTATATTTTTCTTTTGATTACTAAGGATGATTTCTGTTTTAATACAACAGCAGTTTTTGGAACTTGCATAGCTTAAATGACTTGGGAGTAAAGAGGAAGGGTTACAATTAAATTATTAAGTACTAGTCTCAAAACTTATAAATATTTATGCTATTTATAGTGTTATAATATACAGCAGAAAATATGTGCAGAGAGTCAGAGAACATTGGACTATTATTAATGGCATGTAAGATCAGCACATTAAAATGCCACCTTCTCTTTCTATCCTAATGAGAGTATAAATATCCCTAGCATTTCATAATCTCATGATGAAATCTCTTCTTGAATTGGAGGCCTTTTTCCTACTCTGTTTCACTATTCTTCAGAGACCAGTAGAAAATAGTGTTAAGTAAAAACAGTAATGATAGTGTTGAGGTGTTTCAATTTTTTTTTAAATATAAATGATTATTTAAAAAATCTGACATGGCATGAAGTACCCCATTTATGTAAATAAATTTAAAACTACCCCTATTAAGAAATAAAGATTTTAAACTACTCCTCTGTCAGAAAAAAGCTCAAGGAAACTACTTGAGTTTGTTTAGTAATGAGGAGAGCAGCTAAATTATTTTCTTTTCTGTCTATAATGTTGCTCCATTCTGTCAGGGAAATTATAGAGTTAAAGCTATGGATTTTGATTCGAATATTGAGCATATCAAAGTGCAAAAATGTTGGGTCAATGTATTATATGTGGATGCTGTGAGATCTTATGACAAAGAGGTTGAATCCTGTAGAAATTACAGGTCTGATTTTGAAGAGGCTGTGAATCCAACCATTGAGACATTGGAATCAAGTTGTCATGCTAATTTATCATTCACTAAGATGAAGAGAAGAGATGTGATGCTTCCATGATGGAACCTAACTCTGCAATTGATCCAAATTGGCTCCTTGAAATTTGATGTCAAAAAAAGAGATTTTCGAAGGATCAGTGATGGAAAAAAAATAAAAAGCTAATGATGAGGGAGGCCTTGATGACCCTATGACTACAATGAGAACTAGGCACAAAAGAAGTTTTAGCTCTGATGAGGAGGAAGAACCAGAGCCTAAAAGACTGAAATACTTTCATTTCTTTTGAGGAGGTGCAACTTCTCAAACATATCTTGCTTTCTGATCTTATTTAAAGGCCAGGCAATTCAGTTACAAAGCATTGGTAAGTCACCGTTAGATCCAATTTGTCATTAATTTTAAATCTTGGTAATTTAGAAAAAGAAAAACAAAAGAATAAGAAATACGTTCAACTTAGAATCTTTCACATTTTCCTTTGTCCATTTCTTTCACATTTTGTTTCTGGTCACTCTCTCCTAATTCTATTTTCTCCTTTCTATTTCTCACTCACTGTTGTATTTTTGTCCTCTGATTGAGAGATAGCTTTGTTTTTCTTTTCTGAAATTTCCCCACTTTATTCAACTTTTTTTAAAAAATTTTGTTTTGGCTTTTAAGTAGTAGGGTAAATAGTATGAAAACTTGGTGGTTTTTCTAGTAGGTGTTTTGTTTTCTATTGCCTAATGATCCATTTAGATGGTGGTTGATTTCTAATTTGTATGCTCCTTCTTGAACCACTTGTGTGAAATTGCTTTGGCTTATAACTTTCCGTTATCTTGATCTAGGTTTCAGCTGATTCTTTTCGTAGGATTTGTAAGGCAGGTTGGAATGCAAAAGGAAGGTCCCTCTCCCATAAAAGGGTTGATTTCTACTTGCCCATGTTGATTATGCATTTCACAGGTTTTTTGCACATTTTTTGGAACTTTAATGAAAATTCAGCCTTAACCTGATTGACACCGTTGAACCTGCAGATGAGTGTTTTGAGTATACTCTTTGTCACCAATAAGAAAAATAGTAGATTTTCAAGTCAAGGTTGTGACAAATGTTATTATTTTCCTTCAAATTAATTATGTGCAACCTTTTCATGCTAAATTACGGAATTTGATTTTAATATGGTGCTATCAAGCTAGAGACCTGCATCCTTTTGCAACAATATGCTATTGTTGCTGCCTCTGCAGTTCCAGATCTTCAAGGTAAATTAGCTTCTATAACTAGGCAAAAGTGGAAGTTTACCTTTATCTTTTTCTTTTTTTTTTCAGAACAATTATATGAAGCATAACATCAAATCTTTAACTATCATGTGGTCTTGAATCTTAATCAATTTCAGTGCTCTCTTAAAGTTGCATCAGTTAAGTATTAAGTTTATATCATCTGATTGTCAGGACTCAGTTGTTATCATCAGACGGTAGAGAAAAACAGAACACACTTGCACCGACATTGAGAATAGGGTGAGATCAAAAAATAGAAAAAGAAAATATTTGAGTATGTTTAGTAATGAGGAGAGCAGCTACATTATCTTCTTTTTTGTCTATAATATAACGTTTCTTGATTCAGTAAGGGAAATTATAGGTTTAATTTTATATATATATATATATATATATAGAGAGAGAGAGAGAGAGAAAGTAGAAGAAATGAAATTTATTATGCAAGTCAAGGATCAATTGTGAACATATCAATTACTGATAGATAAATTCCTTGGTTAAACTTTTTGTAGCTAAAAGCCTGTGCATGCCCTGAATTTGATTGAGCATTTCCTCTAGTTGCTTGGAGAATTTATTTATGAATTTTAATAAGGAATGATTCTGGTATCTGAAGGTTTAGTGCTTGTAAAGTTGTTAATAATTTTGAAAAAAAAGTCACTACCCTGAGATTAGCCTTGACTTTCTAAATTTGCTTCTATTAAGTTAATGAAGATGCAAATGATTGGTCTAAGCAAAGGATGGCAAAACACAGTCCCAAGGCAGAGGGTTAAAACAGAGTCCTAAGCAATGCGAAAACTCCAAATGAAGACAATTTAAGGTACTAGCCAAGTGGAAAACTTTTACTTATTACTAATTACATTATAATGCTACTGTTCCTTATATATTAAGTTACTGAATAATGGTTTTATGATGAAATTGAACGGAAGCCACTTTAGTTGCCTTGATATCTTTGAATATGAATGACATATAGAAAGCCAAAGAGATTTTTATCTGCTTTATAGATCAGAGAATGGTGCAAAACCTGAGTATAGCATTTGTAGTTATTAATGAAAGATTATTCTATCTACTTTTCAGATGTTATATGGAAGATTTTGTGTAAATTATTAGATAAACTCAATGAATTTGTAAGTTAAATCATCTGGAGTTGGTCTTCTCAGTTTCATTTCAATATTTTTTTTCATTTGCAACGACATGCTTTTCTAAAAGTCGACAAATAATGTTTGTTTGCATACAATCGCAAAGTCTGACTCGTAAGTCCTTGGCACTGTTATGGGCAAAAGAGATGAAAATCGCCTGTTGGTCTAAGTGAAGCAGGGAAAAAGACAAACTCAACCGCCAATGTTAAAAATTCAAATGAATCCAACATGATGTGTTTGCCCTTATTAACATTCAAGATAGAATTCAGCTCGAAATTTTTACTTATATCAGATCTTTGGGCTAAAATTTATCTATTTCTTTGACAAAACATTATTCTTCATTTTAGTTGGCTATTTGTATTTAATAGGAAAGTCAATCACTTTCTATTCTGGTATCATTGCAGGACACCTGTCAGTTGCTTTTCAGATATGGTAAATCTCAAGCTGCATATAGATTATTGATACTTAAAAGAGGTAATGGTGGGTGTTACTGTGAGTGTTGAAGGGACATCTTTCGACATTTTTCTTTGAATTGATAGCTTTAATATTTATGAATCAAACAATGAGAGCTTGAGTACTTGCTACATTCTCAACTTACCGTGTTTAAAATGATGTGATCTGACTGGATAGAGATTTAGTACTTCTTATACTGAATGCACTTGGGAATTACCAGCCTTTGTTTCAACATCTTCATTTTCTAAAAACACTAGTTATATAATTAGGAAACTGATCAATTAGCTTTTTACTAGTATAAATTGATATGAAAACTTAGTCAAACTTAGATGGCTAGCTAGCTTTTGATGTCAGAATTTTCATTGCAAGTGATTGTGCAGAAATGAATACTGAATTACTAGTATTTTACTTCAACAACTCCAATTATGTGGAGTAGAAATTGTTTAAGCAGATTGTCAATACATTAGTTTATGGTTTCACTTGAAATGGTGCCCATTTTCATATTTTATAGCATCTTGCTATGCAGCTCAAGCGGAGGTAAAGAAATCAAATGCAATCCTAACAAGATCGAGCCCAGCTTTCCTCGTGATTCGACTAGGCTCACCTTGAAGCTGAGTTTGTCATTGCTATTATTCAAAGATGCTGGCACTGAGAAAGCCAATGGTGAACACTAACTTACACCGACTGCAACGGAAGTTTTAGCGCTGATGAGGTTGGAAAAGGAGCAGCCGTTGAGAAATTGGAAGCAAGGACAATGAGGATGACATCTTCCCGACGGTGGTGAACCAATGATTGAATGAGATAGCTGAAAACCGGAAAAGATTATGGTGACCCTTCTACTCAAATGAAACAAGGATGGAATTGAAGTTTTTGCAGTAGTAGGGGGGATGACCAAGCCCTAAAGAGCTGCAACTTTTCTTTAAGATTTTTTGCTTTATGCTTGTGCTTGTGTCACGGGTCGAGACTTAAGCTTCGAACCCGCGCGGCTCTGGGACCCGAGCATTCACCCTTCCGGCATCCCAGATCAGTCTTCCTGCCACGGTTCACACCTTTGTGAGATATTATCTGCTCTGGCCCCCTGACCTCAGGGTTTTGTCCTACAAAAGGCGCCTCACAAGGCGGAGGTGGTGTGAATCCTTATATACCCCAGTGACTCTCTTATTATGTTCGATGTGGGATTCAGGACTCTTCCTTAGGTCCGTGACATTCTGCTGCACCCAATCTCGTGATGCCCTCGTCACGGAGGCTGACCATCTTGCCTGTCTCCCTTGAGATGCTTGGCGTGGATCGAACGGTTTAGGGCTGACTCTAATACCACTTGTCACGGGTCGAGACTTAAGCTCCGAACCCGCGCGGCTCCGAGACCCGGGCATTCACCCTTCAGGCGTTCCAGATCAACCTTCCTGCCTCGGTTCACACTCTTGTGAGGTATTATTCGCTTTGGCCCCCTTGGCCTCACGGTTTTGTCCTACAAAGGGCACCTCATAAGACGGAGGTGGTGTGAACCCTTATATACCTCAGTGACCTTTCCTATTATGTTCGATTTGGGATTCAGGACTCTTCCTTAAGTCCGTGACACTTAGACTCGGACTTTAAGTCAGTAGTTCTCGACAAGACTGTCTTTTCTTGATCTTATTCACAACGGTTTATCATGAAATTTTAATTATTTTTATGTTCTTCTGTCTTTTCCCGAACTAGTATATTATTTTTATTTTTTAACGAATTTTATTTTTATAAAAAAATTTAAAATTTTAATATTAAAATAAAGTCAGAAATTTTTAAAATTTTATGAAAATAAAAAAACTCAAAAGATTTGAGATGGAAGAAATTATATATATATGATAATATAAAATAATAATTTTTTTAATAAATTTTTAAATAGCATCAAGCATAAATGCATGGATTTGGAGAGGTTAAGCTCACATTTAGAGATGCCAAATGGCTTATATCATGAATGTCTTTTATCTATGTGGTTCACAAATTAATCAATGGAAGAATTTCAGTTTTTGCAAACAAATAAAAAATAACACCTTAAAATCATTTTTTACAAATAAATGAAGTAAAATCATACCGAATCTCATCCAAAGAAAATGGAACATTTAGAAAAAGAAAAAGAAAAAGAAAAATAAAATCTTTGGAGATTTTAATTATGAGAGGATAAGCTGCTTCAGTGTTTCAATTTGACCATGGCCATGAAGTTTGACAAACAATTGGAGAAACAAAAAAAAAAAAATTAAACTTAGTTTAGGCTGTTGCCCCCAATTTTATAAAAACTGCTCCGTATGTGGATCAGTTCTGGCTTTAATTGATATCATTTTACTCCGCCAATCTTAAAAGCACAGGATCTTGCTTCCATGGCTTCCTCCTCTCATCAACCTAAGCATGATGTTTTTCTCAGTTTCAGCGGTGAAGACACTCGCAACAACTTCACCGCTTATTTTATATCAGGCTCTGAAACGGAAAGGGATCGGCGTCTACATCGATGAAAACGAACTGAAAAAGGGGCAGAAACTGTCTCCAGCTCTGTTGAAAGCAATCGAGGAATCAAAGATCTCGGTAATCATTTTCTCAACAAACTATGCTTGTTCGTCATGGTGCTTGCAATAACTTTTGAAGATCATGGAACTGAACCGTGCCAACAAACAAGAAGTAGTGCCTATATTCTACCATGTTAGTCCTTCCTATGTTCGAATACGTACCGGCAGTTTTGAAAAAGCTTTTGCTGATCATCAAGAAAAGTGAGCACACATATTGCAAGGGTGGAAAGATGCTTTTACTGAAGCAGGCTATATAAAGGGGTGGCATATAGTGGGAGATAAATCTGACAGGTAACAAATCTTCTCAATCCTCTCGATATTATTTATATTAATTTTAATTTTTTTAGTTTATAACGGAAAATTTCGTCGCCAAAACCTGATTTCCGTCAAAACAAATTTTGATTTTAGTTTATTCATTTTATGTATTTGTTAGATCCGAACCTGATTACATGGAGAAAATTGTTGAAGATATTATAAAGAAGTTGCATCGCATGTCTCCAAGTGATTCTAAAGGATTGGTTGGAATTGATTCTCACAAAGAGCGAATTGAAGCTTTGTTAGCCATTAATAAGAAAGACACCCCAATGATAATAATAGGAATTTGGGGTATGGGTGGTATAGGCAAAACAACTCTTTCTCAAGCTATTTATGATGAAGTCTATGATAAATTTGATGGCTGCTGTTTCCAATGTCACAGAGGAGTCAATAAAACGTGATGGAATCACTTCTCTACGAGATATTCTTTCTATAATATTAGAAGAAGAAAGTCTCAATACTGGCACTCCCAGAATAGGATCTACATTCTTGAATGATAGACTCCATCGAAAAAGGGTACTTGTTGCCCTTGATGATGTCAGTGATTTGGACCAATTAGAAATATTAGCAATCAGTCGTGATCACTTGGGTTATGGAAGTAGAATTATAATAACATCTAGAGATAAACAAGTACTTAAGAATGGATCAGTTGATAGAATATATGAAGTTAAGGGATTAAAATATCCTAACTCACTTCATCTTTTTTCTCTATATGCCTTCAAGAAAAACCATCCTCCTGATGATTTTATGGATCTATCAAACAGAGTTTTGGAATATGCTAAAGGGGTTCCAATAGCTCTTAAAGTCTTGGCCTCTACACTTTATCAGAGTGTGAAGAACAATGGGAAAGTGCATTAAATAAATTAAAGGAACATTCCAACCCAAAAATTCATAATCTATTGAAGATTAGTTTTGATGGATTGGATGACACACAGAGGAGTATATTTCTCTATATCGCATGCTTTTTTAAAGGGTAAAAGACTAAGGTTGTTGCAAAAATATTAAATAGTTTTTATAAAGGCGTGCTTTTTGGAATAAGTAACCTGATTGATAAGTGCATGGTTAATATTATAGAATCGGATAATACTGGTTGGAATATTGTTCGCCAAGAATCCAAAGAGCCGGGCGAAGGCAGTAGGCTATGGACTCCTACAGTTGTGTCTCGAGTTTTAAAACATGATAAGGTAAGAGTTAAGAGCATTATCTTATTTTTCCTTGTTCATAAGTTAAATGATAAAAATTATTTAATTTATATTTTATAATTTGTTGTTTGTGATAGGGGAGTAAATCAATTGAAGGGATATTGCTAGACATGTATGGAATTGATGAAATACAATTACATCAAGATGTTTTTGCAAAGATGCATGATCTCAGGTTTATCGAATTCTATTATTCTCAGTTTTGTGGAAATGAAGGTAAATCACTGCTTTCACAGCAGGATCTTAAATCTCTTCCTGGTGAGCTCAGTTATTTTCAGTGGGAGTATTGCCCATTGAAATCTTTGCCATCAAATTTTAGTCCAGAGAAGCTTGTGGAATTAAGATTACCGAATAGTAACTTCAAACAACTTTGGGCTAAAGATCAGGTCTATATACTTTAATATTGTGCTCATCCAAAAAGAAAACATTATTCTTTTCTATATTTTTTTTCCATTTTTTAGTAAAACTCTAAATTTAATTACAGACTTTAAATTAATGTAGTTATTCTTTATTTTCATCCTACAGAATCTTGTGAATTTAAGAGTGATTGAGTTCCGAAATTGCAAGAATTTAACAAAGATCCCAGATCTGTCAAGGGCCATAAACATTGAAGAATTGGAGGTTAGCGGGTGCATAAGCTTGGTTGAGCTTCCATGCATGGTTCATTTGAAATTTCTTGAAAATCTGTGTCATAGTGACTACCCAATCACAATATTTCCAGAAATTCCTAGAACCTTAAAGACATTAAACTTGAGTGCGACTCAAATAGAAGAAGTGCCTTCATCAATTGAGTGTCTCAGAGAACTCGCTTCCTTACAAATGAGCCATACACGAGTTAAAAATCTTCTTAGTACTGTTGTTAAGATGAATTCCCTTAGAACAATCTGTCTCTCTCGTTGCGCAAACATCACTCGTTTTCCAAATGTTTCAGAGAACATAAAAGACTTAATTTTGAGCAATACTCAAATCAAAGAGGTGCCTTCATCAATCAATTGTCTCAAAGAACTTGCTCTTTTGGATATGAGTGGCACAAGGATTGAAAATCTTCCAAGCACTATTGTAAATTTGGAGTTCCTAAAAGCAATCCATCTCCGTCATTACCTAAACATTACCCAGTTTCCAAATGTTTCGAGCAACATAGAAATCTTATTACTGGACGACAGCAATAGAAGAACTGCCCTCATCAATTGCTAGGCTTGAAAGCCTGTTCGTGTCGAGTATGAATGACTGTACGAGGATTAAAAGTTTTCCAACATGTATTTGCAAGCTGAAATGTCTTCGACAACTTTGTCTCACAGGCTGTTCAAATTTAGAGACTTTCCCAGAAATCGTGGAGACTATGCAATGTCTAACTAAGCTTGCTTGTTCGAAAAGATTAAGTATAAAAGTCTCACCCATCTTGAATGACCACATAATTGGTGTGAGGTACAATAGAAACTTGAATCTTCTGGGTGTCATCCTTAGCAGTTGCTTTAGCAAATTTCATGTTTTGACGACTCTCGATCTAAGTGGGTCAAATATAGTGAAAACTCCCATTAGCATGCAACAACTTCCCAATCTAATTTCTCTTTGCTTAAAATGTTGCAAGAGCCTTATAATATTGCCTGAGCTTCCACCACGTGTACGACACCTAAATGCGCATGACTGGACTTCATTAGAACTGGTGTTGAGCAGAAGACGGTTTTGGGAGAATTCTTGCCTAGTCCAGATGTTATTCAGTAATTTCTTCGATTTGGATCAAGGTGTAGTCGACGAAATAGTGGCCAATGCACATCTTAGACTTCAGTGCATGGCAGAGGAATGGATGAAAGAAAGGTCGAGGGGATTTCATGAAATAGTTCCCGTAATATTCTTGATAGAGTTGTTGCCTGTAGTGAAATTTCAGAAAGATTTGAGTACCGAAGCATGGATTCTTCAATAACTATCAAGCTGTGTCCAGATTGGCAAAGTGAGAGATTCTTGTGTTTTGTTCAATCTGTTGTGGTTGATTTCAAGATCAATCATGAAGACATTGGTGTTCAAATTGTTTGCAAAATTCAGTTAAAAACCAAATGCGGTGATTGTCATAATTTTAGAAGTAGACGGACTTCGCCTATGTATTATGATGAGCCCATATTCTTTGAGTCCAATAACATGAACTTCTGGTTTGATAAGAATATGTTTCGTAAAGACAAGCACTATGAGGAGGCCTCGTTTGAATTCTACATCACAGCTAAAGATGATGGAGGGCGTGTAGATCATATGAAGGTGGAGAAACGTGGTGTACATGTATTTTATGTGGATGCTGAGTGTTATACTGACTGCAATGTTGAATCCAACAAAAATTTCAGCTCTAGTGGAGTGGAGGGGAAACCACCCCTTCAGTTTTTGGAATCAAGTTACGGAATTTCTGCTTGCCTGCCACGCACTCATGATGATGAGGACAAATGCAATCCTAAAATGATAAAATGCCAGCTAAACCCTGCAATTCATTCAAATTGGCTCTCAATAAAAGGAAGCAGTCTAAATTTTGGCAGATTAATACATCAAGAAGATGTCAATTTTGACAACCATGATAATCCCATTATCACAAAAAGACGTTGAAGCAGTGGAAGTTTCAGCTTTGATGATGAGGTCAATTTTGACAATGGCCTTGATAATCCCACTATCACAACAAGACTTTGGAGCAGTGGAAGTTTTAGCTTTGATGATGAGGCTGATGATGAGGTTGAACAAAACTGAAAAAGATTGAAGCTTTTTCATTTCTTTTGATCAAATTTCTGCTTTATGCATCTAATTAACAAGACCAAGGATGATTTCAAGGAGATGTAAGTTCACTTAATCCACTAATTTCTATTTTATAATTTCCCTGAAAATAACATAAATTGTGTAAAATTTTTGGTTTTGTTGGTTTTATGTTGTTAATTGATGTTTTCCTGTATTTCCTAGGTACTAGCTGATTTCTGAATTCTATGATGAAGTTTGATTACTGCGTTCATGTCAGCCAGGTAAACCTTCAATTGACCCTCCCTAAACGTTTATTTACATCACTTGTGTGAGTTTGATTTTGCTTTATCTTGATATAGGTGTTAATACCTTCCTTAGGATCACTAAAACCACTTGGGAAGGCAAAAGAATAATCTGATCTGATACCGTTGAACCTGCAAATATGGGTGTTTCCATTATCTAGTTTGTCACTACCAGAAAACATTCTCAGCAAAATATTTTTCTTGTGGATTTAAAGTCGAGGTTGGGAGAAATAAAATTTGTTTTTTTTCACATTAGAACTCCTACCTTTTTCCTAAATTACAGAGGTTAACTTGAATACAACTTGATATATGTTATGATGTTATCAAGGTAAAGAATTGACATCCCCTGCTGCAGGGTGCTATTGCTGGATGGTCCAATATTTAGCGTCTGTAATTATGCAATCCTGGAAGTTTATGTTCTTTCCTTTAACTTTCTTGTGGTCTTGAATCTAAATCTGGCACATTGTATGATCTCAATGTGGTAGAAAGAACAGAAAAACCAACATTAAGAATAGGGAGAGTTAAACTAAAATAAGAAACGAACGGCAACTAATTCAGCATGTTTAGTATTGAGGATATGACTAGCGGTGCCTATATCTTGTTTACATCCATTATGTCTTTCTCCATTCACCCATGGAAATGACAGTTACAAAAAGTAGTTGAAAGAATGCAACGTATGATGAAAAAGGGTCAGGGGTAAAGTGTGAATATTGATTACTGATAGAGGAGGTCCTTGGTTTAACGTTTGTAGTAGGAAAACCGATGTAATTTTATTATAGATTTCTGCACACTTGGCATCTCATATTTTTCTCCGTTTTCTTTTCCCCTTGCATGTTTTCTTCTTCTTTTTTTTTTTGGATAAGCTAAAAATTATTTTTATCAAAAAAACAGGAGATCCTGCTGCAGTTGGGGAAACATACTGCTAGAAGCAGAAATAAATAAACTAATCCCTGGCAATATGGCCGTAGCTACCAAGCTTCCATCTGATTGGATCAGGTCAGCAACGCTCTTAAAAGTTACTGATAAATAAAGCTAGGCAAAAAAAATGCTTCCACTCCCAAATGGAAACATGGGTGGATTTGCATGTGTACTTAAACATGCGAGCTCAAATGCACAAAAAATGCCACACCACTTACTATCAACAAGAAATCTACAAACTTTGCAAGCAATCTACAAGGTTATAAAACCCAAGTTATTCCCTGTTGAGACATCAACATGAAAAGATAATTACATTTTCGGTCCCTCTAACAAAAGCCCTAAAGTTTCATTGAACATAGCACCATACACGCATGCGTGAAAATACCAAAATAATATAAGGACACCCCTCCAACAACTTTTGCACTTGAAAGATGAAAACCAATCCAGCCGATCAATAACGGAGCATTTTCAATTCAACGTTGTCATAGTAAAGTAGAAACCTCTCTCAAATCAAATAGGACACAATAAATGGATACAAAAAAAAAAAAAACTACTTAAAATTTTAATAAAAATAGTAGATGAATTTGATAAAAATAAAAAAAATATTTTATATTTGATATGTTAATACAAATTGGTATTACAATTTTTGTGTTTTATATGTATTTAACACAAAATAGACAGACATATAAACACGAATTATTAAGGTTATATTAAACTCTGTCTTTTTGCCTTGCATACAGACATGTGTCTTTTTGCCTTGCAGCATCTGACAAATCTAGACCTCCTGCTGCTGCTGTCAAGAAGCAGCCTCCAAAGGAACCCAAAAAAATCAGTACATCTACAGAACCAGCAAATTCTTCCATGCAGAAAGAGGCTGTTGCAGATGTCTCTATGGAATCAATTAAGAAACCAGAAGAGAATATTATTAGTGATACAGCAGAGGGTAAAAAGGCTATCTATACTGTTGCAAAGCTCCAGTGGCTTGGTGCTGTTGAGAACAAGGAGGTTAAAGAGTCACAGCAAGTAGTAGAAGTAGATACACATAAAGTTGAAGAATTTGTTTATTACAAAGATAGGAAGAAAGTACTTGGGCCTGTTGATGATCCACAGGTTAAAGGGCACTCAGGAACTGAAACTTCTGCCACTGGTCTGATTATAAGGAAACAGAAACAGGTTCAGAACCCTGAAAGTGATGGCAAAGCGTCTGAGCAATATCCATTATCCTCTACAGGAGCTGAAGAAATGGCACTGAATGCTGTGGCACTGTTACTGAAGCACACTAGAGGGTACCTCGCAGAGGACGAGGAATTGTATGAAACCCACCCTGAAATGTTGATCAGAAATCAATCTAAGAAGAAAGAGAAAAAGCAAAAAGGATTGCTTGGTCCTGAGAAGCCTTCATTTCTTAACAGTAATCCAAATCCAGAATATGAATCATGGGTACATCCTGAAGGTACTCCTTTAATTATTGGTTAGTGACAATTGAACCTGAAATTTCGGTATAACAGTAGCATCTGTAATGCTTACTGCTGAATAGATTTCAACTTGATTCCATTCACTGGATTATCACTGATTTCATTTACAGTTTTTTCATATTCCTTGCAGGTCAATTTGGTGATGGGAGAACTACATTGAATGATCGATACGCGTACTGACCCAGATGCTTGTCCTATAACCGTTGGGTTGGGGGTGCAAACGTGAGCAGATTTGTCGCCATAGCTTTCGTATCTCAAAGTGTTGTGCCAGTCATGGCCTTGAAGATACTGACAATTGACAATTTTCAGCTTATGCTGTTGGCATAAGTAGGCACCTCTGCTTGTGGGGATTCTGTTGGCGGATTGACTTGAATAGGAAGAATCTTCACTCATTGGTTGGAATTCTTTCTAAAGAGAATGTGTACCAATGAACAGAAATAGATGCGCCAGTACGTACAAAAGAAAAGAAGAAAAAGAATGAGATGGAAAACCAACATAAAGCAGTTGCTTACGTTAATGTATAAAAAGATCAAAGGTGTTTTTAGTCTCTTCCAAGGGACTCGTTGTTGCATTGTAGCAGAACTGGTCTGTGTTCATGGATCAACCATTGTCCGATAGAAAATTTGGATGTAGTAGTTTGTGCTTGAACTCTCTGCTATGATAAACCAAATCGAATTCTCCATCTTCTGCCAGCTGCGTGCACAAAAAACATGATTTTCTTTTTGCCTTTCACCACAAATAGCCCTTAATCATGGATTCAAACTTGTTTAGTTTATTTCAAGGAAATCTAATCCATTGTCACCATATTTTAGTTTATTGGGATGATCAACAAACATTAATCACACATGCAATTTCTCATGGCTTTTTTTTTTTTTTTTTTTTTGTATATAGGGAATGCTTGTTTATTATTAGTCCTTTAACAAGAGACACAATTTGTGTAAATATAACGATGTTACATTTTGGCATATTGTACATCTTTTCCTTTTGTGTTTTTTGATTTTTTTTTTTAATATTAGTCTCCATTATAGTATTTTGGGTCTCAATTGAATTTCTTATCCAGCTTCTTATCCTTTGCTTTCGTTGTGGTTTCTTGGTTTTAATTTGTATAGAAATCCATTTGATACTTAGATATAATATATTTTCATTTAAAATATATATATTTATAAGTTTTAAATCATCTTGTTATTTAATATATTTTCATTTAAAAAAAGTTTATAAAAAATTACCAAAAAATATAAAAAAAAAAACTAAAAAAAAAGATTTATCTTTTTACTTAAAAAGTGTTGCTTTACCCATTAAATAAAAAAATGAATTTAAAATATTTTATGAGTATGCGTATAGAATGGATATAACGTAAAAAAATTGACATTCACTTCGTAGAATATTCAACTTACATTTGCATCCCACTAAACGGAATCCAAAGAGATTTTACAACTTGCTTTACTCCTTTGCGTATGTTTGAATAAATATTAGTAAAAAAATAAATAAATAAAATAAAATATTTTAAAAAAATATATATATATATATATATACTTTTTATTTGAATAATTAAAATTAATCAAAAAATAAAAAAACTTTAGTAAATACATAAAATATTTATTGAAGCAGGAAATAGAAAGTTATAAAATTGATAACAAAGGACACTACTTTAACTTTTATTTTTTTAAGAAATTATTAAATATATTGATAGTAAAATTTTTTAATTTCACAACAAAATTAAGATAATAACATATAACTTTTAATGCATATTTTAAAAAATAAAAAAAAAACTAATTTTAAAAAAGCAAAACATATATTACCATCTTATTTCATTTATAAAATTAAAAAAATTTATTTTCAATATATCAATTAATTTTTTCTAAAATTATGAGCCTTATGCTTCACATAGGATGCACATGTCACTGTTAATAATAATAACTATTATTTTAACCAAAAAATGTTTTGTAGAATATAGGCAACATACTTTTTTAAATTAATATTTTTTATTTTAATTTTTACATGTCTTTTTATAAAATAAAATAGCCAATAAATTATTAATTTTATACTAATGATAGAGTATTTAAATTTTACAAGTGAAATAATTTATTAATTTATTAATTTTTATAAATATACTTTAAAAACTAATCCTTAACTTTGTGGATTCAAAAAAATTGATTTATCCAAAAAAATCTTTCTAGATTTTAAGAAAAAAACCATCGCTTGATAACTAATTTATACTCATAAGTTATAACTAATATCACAATACAAACAATTTTAAAATTTTAAGATTAATTGAATATAATATAATTACAAATGATAAATCAAATAAAAATATAAGACAAAAAAATAATTAAGCAAAACCAATTATATTAATAGTTGATTTCAAAGCTCCTGCCTTCCCCAGTATTTTTTCTGCCATGCATTCCCTTTCTTTCCTGAAAAGAAATTAGTATATTTGATAATATTGAGCTTTTAAAATTTTATCTTTAAAATTTATCAATGTATATATAATTAGATTCATTGTACATATGTTTTTTATTATATGTACAAGTATACTATCTATATGTGCATTTCAGATTCCAAGATACTTGATGATAGAAATCCATTATTCTAATAATTTTATAGCAGTAAGTTTAAAGCTTCTTTTGTGTTTTAGAAGATAAATGATGTCTAAAACCATATATACTTATAATACCATTTAACTTTATACAATTAATTTATTCTTTAAAGTTTTATTGATATAAATATAATTTAAGTGTATTTTATATATGTTTACAGTGATTGAGATATACATATATGAATGGTTATATATTAAAATTAAAAAATGTACATATGTATGATTTTATTATACATATGTTTTTTGTTGAATGTATATATATGAGTTTGATGTATATTACAAACTCCACGATACTTTGTCATCAAAATTCATTATTATTATTATTATTATTTTGAGTGAGTTTAAGTTTTTATATACAATAAAAAATATGGTTATGTTTAAAATCCTACGTACTTATAAAAATATTTAAATTTACATACTTATTATTTTTTTTATGTTTATTATGTGTCTATAAATCTGGTATATTTTTCGTATCAGTTTAGCAACATGTACATATTATTGAGTTTATAGGCTTATTGCATGATCCAAAAAACTTGGTCAATGAAATCCACTTATTGTTAACGTTTAAGGATAGCATCTCTTGTATTTTTTAAGATAAATTCATTCATGAAATCTCTTGCACCCAATTGAAAGTTTAAGTGTAATTTTTTTCATTAAAATTTTAAAAAAAATTATATTCCATAATTCAAACCAACCAACAATAATTACCTTTGAAAAACAAAATCAAATGAAAAAGGAATAACAGATTTTATAAAAAAAAAAAAAGAAGAAGCAGGCAACCTTAAAAAATAAATGAGCAGGGTTAATTGAAAAAAAGGGTTCTGCAAACAAAAATACGCTGTTCCGCTATGTTAGTTAATGGTGAAGGTAAAAAACTAACATAAACTTCCCTTTTTTATAATTTTCTCACTTGATATTTCTGTTTTCCACAAATATTATTGGTAATGTACAATTATTCAATATTCTCATTGAATTGCATCATTTTGTTATTGTCCCTTGGCTTGACTCCTTTGCTGTATGTTGGTTCCGCGTTGCTCCTCTTTCATTTTGACCTTGGAGTCCTTTTGGTTGTCTTCATTATGCACTTCTTTGTCTTTTTCTTACTGTATTGCGGACTTACATAACAAAACCTTCTTGTTCTCTGTTATGGCTTCCTCTTCCTCTGCTTTTGCTTCCTTCCGCCAAGCAAAGCATCATGTTTTCCTGAGTTTCAGAGGTGAAGACACACGCAATACCTTCCTCAGTCACCTATATGACGCTTTTAAAAGAAAAGGGATTGGAACTTATGCTGATTTCAAAGAACTTCCAAGGGGAGAGGAAATTTCTCCCGCCCTGTTGAAAGCAATCGAAGAATCAATGATTTCAGTAATAGTTTTTTCTCTACTATGCTACTTCATCATGGTGATTGGATGAACTCTCCAAGATAATGGAATGCAGAGATTCACTGGGACAGCTTGTGATACCCATTTTCTACCATGTTAACCCATCCGATATTAGAAAACAAAAAGGGGGTTTTGAAGAAGCTTTTGTTGACCTTGAAAGAGACAGGACAGACAAGGTTAAGGGGTGGAGAGATGCTTTGAATAAAGCTGCCAACTTAAGTGGGTGTACCCTTCCAGGACATGAGTAAGTAGTTGTTTTCCTTACTCTAAGCTTCTTGCACTATTGGTTAACTAGTTTTATAATTCTTGGAATGCATGGATTAATTTTATTTATTTAAATATATATATATATATATATGTAAATATATAATTTAATATTATTTAATTTATATATTAAAAATAATTTTAAATATAATATAAAATAAGATATCGATATAATCTAAATCATTGTTTTTTTAAAAAACTATCGTATATATTTTGAATTTAAAAATAATTATATGGTAAGTGATATTTTTGTTTTTAAATTAAAAAACAAATAATAAAGAATTGTAAGAAATTTATGAAGATAAAAATTATATTGAGATTTCTAAATTTAAAAAGAGATATCCTTAACTTATCAAATTAATGTTTAGAATAAAACAATCATAGTCGGAAAATCTTTGTGATCCATTTTGATGACATAGCACAGCTCAAAATTATATTTTAATTACTGTTGTTGTATTCTATTAAATTACAAATTTAAAATTCATAAGTCTTAGTTTCTAAAAAAGAAAAGAAGTAGATATTAAAATATAAAATATTATAAAAAGAAAAAAATGCATTTTAACATTACCGAAAATCTTAATTTTATATGAAAAATATATTCTCGTGCCAATAAATATATAATATGAATATGATAGGAATAAAAACAAAAAAAAAAAAAAGGAGAAGAAATGGATTGCAAGATAACGTAAAATTTTAACATCATATGACTATTAGATTATATAGACAATCTATATATTACTATGTCAATTTCTTTTCTCTTAATGCATTGAATAAAAATTTAATTGAATCATAAAAAAGTTTGACATACCTTTACTATTATAATTGTGATCAAAATATTAAAAAGCATGAAAAATAGAAAAATACTATTTTTTTAAAAAAGAAATAAAAGTAGTATTTACATATTTTCACTTGTGATCTTTAAACAATTTTTGCAAAAAAATGAAAAGAAAAGGTTAATAAACGTGTGTCAAAAGCAAAAAAGAATTGTATTGTTTTTGTATGAAAACAAAATCTTGAAAAGTTGCAAATTGAATAAAAAAAAACTATGCACCTCAAATCATTTATAGATACTGGATGATAATTAAGATATTTAGATAACTTTTAAATTGATAAATATTTTTTGAATTTAAATATAACATAATAAGTGATATTTATGTTTTTGAATTAAAAAAAACAAAACTAAAGGATCATAAAGAAATTTATGAAAGTAAATATATATTTTTTGAGAAATTAAATTTTAAAAAAACTCTAAATCGATAAAATTTGAATAAAATAAAATGAATTTGTTAAATTTTATATTTTTATTGCAATTTAATCTATTCACTTGAATTCAATATTGAATCTGGGTAGTTTTATCCATTTCATGACTCAAAATCTAAATTGATTGAAATGTTATTTAACAATTTTTTTTGTTAATCTATTGGAAATTTTTATATTTGAATTTGAATAAAATATAATAAATATTATCTTATTTCAGATATATTTTTCTTTTTTAAAAAATATGCTCTTGATTTTACACACCTATATTTTAGATTTAAAAAGATACATCACTAATTCAAGATTTTCATATTTAAAAAGATATATATTTAGATTATTAGAAAATTCATTTTAAATGATAAAATATCACTATATTTGAGAATTTTAAATTTAAAAAGATATTGTTTAGATCATTTGGAAGTTCATTTAAAATTTAAAAAGATAATATATCTAAATTAAATTTTGTTGGTAACAATTTAAAAGTCATTCAAATAAATATTCACGTGAGCAAATGTTTTAAGCAATTTTTTACGTGTCATAAATATAAATTATTCATATAAACATTTACGCGACATATTTTATCAAATTTTTACATATTCTGTAATATAATATTATATATGATTTCGTTTGATTTTTTTTATTTAAAAAAATTTCCCTTAAAAAGCGTAAGTTTTGTTCATATAATCTTCATTACCTTAGGCTTAACTTATTCCTTTTTTTGCTTATTCGATAGGCCTGAGCCTATAGTCATTGAGCATATTGTTCAAGATATTGGAAACAAGTTGAAACGGTTGTTTAAAGGTGATCGCAGAGGCCTTATTGGAATAGTTCCTCGTATGGAGCAAATCAAATCGCTATTGTGCATTGAAGAGAAGAAGGATTTTCGTATTATTGGGATATGGGGAATGCCTGGTATCGGCAAAACAAGTCTTGCTCGAGCTATATATAATGAAGTCTGTGGTCAATTTGAAAGTAGTTATTTCTTGGCAGATGTTAGAGAGGAGTTAGAAAAACATGGTGCAAATGTAATCACTCTGCTGAATAGACTTCTTTCCCAATTATTAAACGAGGAAAGCCTCGATATCAATAATATGGGATCCACATTCACTAAGGATAGACTCCGTCGTAAGAGAGTTCTTGTTGTCCTTGATGATGTCAATTATTGGGACCAACTAGAAAAATTAGAAATTAGCCACGACCACTTTGGTTTTGGTAGTAGAATCATTGTAACATCTAGAGACAAACAAGTCCTTACAAATGGATCAGTTGATAGAATATATAAGGTTAAGGAATTAAGTCACAATGACTCTATTCGGCTCTTTTCTATGTATGCCTTCAAGCAAGACCACCTTGTTGATGATTTGAAGGATCTATCAAATAAGTTTTTGGAATATGCTAAAGGCTTTCCACTAGCTCTTAGAGTCTTGGGTTCTACAGTTTGTAATAAGGACATGGCATATTGGGCAAGTGCATTGAATAAATTAAAGCAAGATTCCGATCCGAAAATTCACGATGTGCTGAAGATTAGCTTTGACGGGCTGGAAGTTGTAGAGAAGAAGATATTTCTTGATATCGCAATATTCTTTAAAGGGTGTGATAGAGATAGTGTAACAAAAATACTAGACCGTTGCTATAATGAGGCTGCTCGTTGGGGAATTACCAACCTTGTTGATAAATGCCTCTTAGATGATACAAAAGAGAACTTGTCTCTTAGCATGCATGATTTGCTGCAAGAAATGGGAAGGAAAATTATCCGTTCAGAATCTGAATGGCCAGAAGAACGTAGTAGATTATGGATTCCAAGTTATGTTTGTCAAGTTTTAAAGAATGGCGAGGTAAGAGCTAACTGAACCAACTTTTTTTTTTCTTGCTCATCTTGACTTGATAAATGTTTGATGCATTACGGTAAATTATTGTTCGCTGTTGATTATAGGGGACGAAATCAGTGGAGGGAATATTATTAGACCTGGCTCAAATTAATAATGAAGTACAGTTACATCCACGTGCTTTCGCAAGGATGCCTAATCTTAGAATTATCAAATTCTATCATCCTACTTTTTCTAGGAAGGGAGGTATGTTGGTTCCTTCGCACCAAGGTCTCAAATCTCTTCCTAATAAGTTAAGGTATTTTCATTGGGAGAATTGCATGCTGAAATCCATACCGTCAAATTTTAGTCCTAAGAATCTTGTTGAATTAAGAATTCGTCATAGCAATGTTGAACAACTTTGGAATGGAGACCAGGTATTCGTTAACATTTTATTTTCATAAAAAAATAATATTTATTGTTTTTAATTTTTATTTTTGTAGTACCCTACAAGTTTAGAGGCTTTAAAGTTTAAACTAACCTCATATTGTTTCTTCGCTTTCATTGCACAGAATCTTGAGAATTTAAAAGTGCTTAGTCTTTCGTTTTGCAAGAATTTAACCAGGATTCGAAGTTTGTCTGCATTCAAAAATATTGAACGACTGGAAATTAATGGATGCTAAAGCTTGGTTGAACTCCTATCCATGGTTCATTCGAAATCTCTTTGCTTTAGCCTAAGCGGTCATAGTTTAACAAATTTTAAGAAATTTCCTGAGCTCCCACAGCATATTAAAGAGCTGATTTTAACAGGCACTGCAATAAAAGAAATTCCGGAGTCAATCGGGTTTCTCCATCAACTTGCTTATTTGGATATGAGTCATAGCCAAATTCATAATCTTCCAAGCACTACTATTCAGTTGCATGCCCTTAAAGTAATCTGTCTCCATTGTTGCCCAAACATCACAAATATTCCGATTGTTCCGGAGAACATTGCGGTCTTACTTTTGGATGAGACTCCCATAGAAGAAGTGCCTTCATCAACCTTAAGGCTTAAAAGCCTTTCTCAGTTCAGCATGCGTGGCTGCACAAGGCTTAAAAGCCTTCCAACTAGCATTTGTAAGTTAAAATCTCTTGAATCACTTGATCTCAGTGGCTGTTCAAACTTGGAGTGTTTCCCTGAAATATTAGAGACTATGGAACGTGTAGGCTTCCTTGGTTTAGAGGCAACAAGACAATTAGCGTTACACATGTATAGGGCTCAGTTTGTCTCTTTCTGACAATTTAAAATACATATTATATCTTACAGTTTAAAATAAATGAATGCAAATTATGTATTTGAGATGATTTCAATAAATAATTATCGATATAACTTAAATCCAAAATCTTTTCATTGAACTATATATAGATACTAGTTATATGTACATTTCAAATTCTAAGATATCAAGTGATAAAAATCCATTATTTCAACATTAATTCATAACAATACGTTTAAAACTTCTTTTTATATATTTTAGAAGATTAAATGATGTCTAAAATCATATATATTTATATTTTTTCATCAAGTGTATTATGTAAATATAAAACTGACATATTGTGCGTTAGATTGGCAACATGTACGTGTTATTAAGTTTATATGTATATTGCACAACCCAAAAAACTTGATCAGTGAAATCTTTTTTTTTTTTCTGGTTCGGATTCAAGGATTGCATCTTTTTATATTTTAAAAGATAAATTCATCAATGAAATCTGTTATATCAAATTGAAAATTTAAGTGTAATTTTTATCTTCATTAAAATTTTTTAAAAAAATGCATTCCACAATTTAAACCAACAATAATTACCTTAGAATGAAAAAAAAAAATCAAATTCAAAAGGAATAATAGATTTTTAGAAAACGGCAACCTTAAAAACTAAATGAGCAGGGTTACAATGAAAAAAGGGTTAGGTTCTTGCAAACAAAAACAACTTTTATCATTACGTTAGATAATGGTGAGGGTAAAAAGGTAATACAAACTTTTTTTTTTACAATTTTCTCACTCGATATTTCTTTTTCCATAAATATTATTGGTAATTTGTATCAATCATATATATATTACAATATATAAGAATATATGATAAAATTTACCACTTGAATGCTTAAATGGACATTTTTTTGACATATGAATAATACCTATTATACATTATTTTAATTCAAATATCCAAATTTAAAAAAAAATCTTATCCAAATTATCTATAATTAATTTTTTATATTTTTTCTTAAAAATAAAAATCTCAATAAATTATAATAAAATATTATAAAACTTAAAAAAATTAATCCTATTTGATTAAAATTTCACCTAAAAATATCTATTTTCAAATTTAAAATTTTCAAATCAATATTTTTATATTGGTAACTTTCCTTATAATTTTTTATTTTTTTAAATTTAAAAACACATATATCATTATATATATTTATTCAAAAGATATTTATAATCAATTTATTATACTTTGTTATCTTAATTATAATATACGCATTATATATTTTTTAAATATATAAAAAATTAAATAATATTAATTTATATTTTTAAATATATTTAAATAACTAAAGATAATCCACACACAGATAGCAAACTAGTTATTCAATATTCTCATTGCATTGCATCAATTTGTAAGTCTCCCTTCTTACCAAAAAAAAAAAAAATTTCTAAGTCTCCCTTTGGTTGACTCCTCTGCTATGTATGATTGTTCCGCGTTCCTTCCCTGTCTTTTTCACTTCGTAGAATTTTTAACATAGTACAGTTGCACCCTACCAAACGAAATCCATAGATATTTTACAATTTGCTGCTTTATTCTTTTAGTATACGATTCCGCGTTGCTTGTCTTTTCTTTCGTCACTTTGTACCCCACCAAATGGAATCCAAAGACATTTTACAATTTGCTTTACTCTTTTAGTGTACCATTCCGCGTTGCGTGCGGTGGACCAAGAATATTTACTTACCGTCATACATAAAAATATTTATTGAAAAGGGAAATAGAAAGTTACTCAATATATAACTTTTATTTTTACTAATGTGTTCACAGTTATTCAATATGCGCATTGCATTGCATCAAGTTGTAAGTCTCCCTTTGCTTGACTCCTTTGCCAAACGATGGTTCCACGTTGCTTCTCTTTCTTTTTCACTTTGGAGTCTTTTTATATGTGTTCATTATTCACTTCTTTTTCCTACCGTGTTACAAACTTACATCACAAAACCTTCTTGTTCTCTGTTATGGCTTCCTCTTCCTCTGCTTCTGCTTCCTCTACTCAAGCAAAGCATCATGTTTTCCTGAGTTTTAGAGGTGAAGACACACGCAATGCCTTCCTCCGTCACCTATATGAAGCTTTTAAAAGAAAAGGAATTGGAGCTTATGTTGATTTCAACGAACTTACAAGGGGAGAGGAAATTTCTCCCGCACTGTTGGAAGCAATCGAAGAATCAATGATTTCAGTAATAGTTTTTTCGCAAAACTATGCTACTTCATCATGGTGCTTGGATGAACTCTCCAAGATAATGGAATGCAGGGATTCACGGGAACAACTTGTGGTACCCATTTTCTACCATGTTAACCCATCCGATGTACGAAAACTAAAAGGGAGTTTTGAAGAAGCTTTTGTTGACCATGAAAGAAACAGGACAGACAAGGTTAAGGGGTGGAGAGATGCTTTGACCAAAGCTGCCAAATTAAGTGGGTGGACCTTTCAGGACATGAGTAAGTAGTTGTTTTTCTTACTCTAAGCTTCTTGCACCATTGGTTAACTAGTTTGATAACTCGTGCAGTGGACGAATTAATTTTATTTATTTAAATATATATGTAAATATATAAATTCATATTATTTAATTTATATATTTAAAATATATTTAAAATATAATATAAAATAAGATACCGATATAATTTAAATCATTTTTTTAATATTGTTATATATATTTTGAATTTAAAAATAATTATATAATAAGTGATATTTTATTTTTAAATTAAAAAAACAAATAATAAAGAATTGTAAGAAATTTATGAAGATAAAAATTATATTGAGATTTTAACATTACCTAAAATCTTAACTTTATATGAATATTGAATTAGATGAAAAATGTATTCTCGTGCCAATAAATATATAATATGAATATGAATATGATAGGAATAAAAACAAAAAAAAAAAAAGGAGAAGAAATGGATCGCAAGATAACGTAAAATTTTAACATCATATGACTATTAGATTATATAGACAATCTATATATTACTATGTCAATTTCTTTTCTCTTAATGCATTGAATAAAAATTTAATTGAATCATAAAAAAGTTTGACATACCTTTACTATTATAATTGTGATCAAAATATTAAAAAGCATGAAAAATAGAAAAATACTATTTTTTAAAGAAGAAATAAAAGTAGTATTTACATATTTTCACTTGTGATCTTTATTTCATTTTTGCAAAAAAAATGAAAAGAAAAGGTTAATAAACGTGTGTCAAAAGCAAAAAAAGGAATTGTATTATTTTTGTATAAAAACAAAATCATGAACAGTTGCAAATTGAATAGAAAAAACTATGCACCTCAAATCATTTATAGATTCTGGATGATAATTAAGATATTTAGATAACTTTTAAATTGATAAATATTTTTTGAATTTAAATATAACATATAAGTGATATTTATGTTTTTGAATTAAAAAAAACAAAACTAAATGAAAGTAAATATTTTTTTGAGAAATTAAATTTAAAAAAAAAACTCTAAATAGATAAAATTTGAATAAAATAAAATGAATTTGTTAAATTTTAAATTTTTATTTCACTTTAATCTATTCATTTGAATTCAATATTGAATCTGGGCAGTTTTATCCATTTCTTAACTCAAAATCTAAATTGATGGAAATGTTATTTAACAATTTTTTTTGTTAATCTATTGGAATTTTTTATATTTGAATTTGAATAAAATATAATAAATATTATCTTACTTCAGATATATTTTTCTTTTTAAAAAAATATGTTCTTGATTTTACACACCTATATTTTACATTTAAAAAGATACATCACTAATTCAAGATTTTTATATTTAAAAATATATATATATTTAGATTATTAAAAAATTCATTTTAAATGATAAAATATCACTATATTTGAGAATTTTAAATTTAAAAAGATATTGTTTAGATCATTTGGAAGTTCATTTAAAATTTAAAGAGATAATATATCTAAATTAGATTTTGTTGGTAACAATTTAAAAGTCATTCAAATAGACATCCCTGTAAATAAATTTTTTAAATAATTTTTTACGTGTCATAAATATAAGTTATTTATATAAACATTTACATGACATATTTTATCAAATTTTTATATATTCTGTAGTATAATATTATATATGATTTCGTTTGATATTTTTGTTTTAAAAAATTTCCCTTTAGAAGCGTAAGTTTTGGTCACATAATCTTCATTACCTTAGGCCTAACTTACTCCTTTTTTTGCTTATTCGATAGGCCTGAGCCCGTAGTCATTAAGCATATTGTTCAAGATATTGGAAACAAGTTGAAACGGTTGTTTAAAGGTGATTGAGAGGCCTCAATGGAATAGTTCCACCTATGGAGCAAATCAAATCGCTATTGTGCATTGAAGAGAAGAAGGATGTTTGTGTTATTGGGATATGGGGAATGGCTGGTATAGGCAAAACAACTCTTGCTCAAGCTATATCTGATGAAGTCTCTGGTGAATTTGAAAGTTGTTACTTCTTGGCAGATGTTAGAGCGACGATAGGAAAACAACGTGCAAATGCAATCACTCTGCGAGATAGATTTCTTTCCAAATTATTAAACGAGGACAGCCTCGATATCGGTGCTCCTAGAATGCCCATATTCATTAAGGATAGACTTTGTCGAAAGAGAGTTCTTCTTGTCCTTGATGATGTCAGTGAGTGGGACCAATTAGAAAATTTAGGAATTAGCCATGACCACTTTGGTTCTGGTAGTAGAATCATTGTAACATCCAGAAACAAACAAGTCCTTACAAATGGATCAGTTGATGGAATATACAAGGTTAAGAAATTAAGTCACAATGACTCTATTCGGTTCTTTTCAATGTATGCCTTCAAGCAAGACCACCTTGTTGATGATTTGAAGGATCTATCAAATAAGTTTTTAGAATATGCTAAAGGCGTTCCACTAGCTCTTAAAGTCTTGGGTTCTGCACTTTATCAGAAGAACAAAGCATATTGGACAAGTGCATTGAATGGATTAAAGCAACATTCCAATCCGGAAATTAACGATGTGCTGAAGATTAGCTATGATGGGCTGGCAGATGTAGAGGAGAAGATATTTCTTGATATCGCAATATTCTTTAAAGGGTGTGGTAGAGATAGTGTAACAAAAATCCTAGACGGTTGCTATGATGACGCTGCTCATTCTAAAATTACCGACCTTGTTGATAAATGCCTCTTAAATGTTACAATAGAGAACAAGCTTGGCATGCATGATTTGCTACAAGAAATGGGTAGGGAAATTATCCGTTCAGAATCTAAATGGCCAGAAGAACGTAGCAGATTATGGACTCCAAATGATGTTTGTAACGTGTTAAAGAATGGCAAGGTAAGAGCTAACTGAGCTAACTTTTCTTTTTTTTTTTGCTCATCTTGACTTGATAAATGTTTGATGCATTACGGTAAATTATTGTTTACCGTTGATTATAGGGGACGAAATCAGTGGAGGGAATATTATTAGACCTGTCTCAAATTAATGAAGTACAGTTACATCCACGTGCTTTCGCAAGGATGCCTAATCGTAGAATTATCAAATTCTATCATCATACTTTTTCTGGGAAGGGAGGTATGTTGGTTCCTTCGCACCAAGGTCTTAAATCTCTTCTTGATGAGTTTAGGTATTTTCATTGGGAGAATTGCATGCTGAAATCTATGCCGTCAAATTTTAGTCCGAAGAATCTTGTTGAATTAAGATTAAGTGGTCGCAATTTTGAACAACTTTGGAATGGAGATCAGGTATTCTTTAACATTTTATTTTCATAAAAAATAATATTTATTGTTTTTAATTTTTATTTTTGTAGTACCTTATAAGTTTAGAGGCTTTAAAATTTAAACTAATCTCATATTGTTTCTTCGCTTTCATTGCACAGAATCTTGAGAATTTAAGAGTGCTTGATCTTTCGTTTTGCAAGAATTTAACCAGGATCCCAAGTTTGTCAGCATCCAAAAATATTGAACAACTGGAAATTAGTTGGTGCGAAAGCTTGGTTGAACTCCCATCCATGGTTCATTTGAAATCTCTTTGCTTTAGCCTAAGCGGTTGTGGTTTAAAAAATTTGAAGAAATTTCCTGAGCTCCCACAGCATACTAAAAGGTTGATTTTAACAGACACTGCAATAGAAGAAATTCCGGAGTCAATCGGGTTTCTCCATCAACTTGCTTTTTTGGATATGAGTGGTGGCCGAATTCATAATCTTCCAAGCACTATTATTCAGTTGCATGCCCTTAAAGACATCCGACTCTGTGATTGCCCAAACATCACAAATTTTCCGATTGTTCCGGCGAAGATAGAGGTCTTATATTTGGATAACACTCCAGTAGAAGAATTTTGGACTGGAGACCAGGTATTCTTTAACATTTTATTTTCATAAAAAATAATATTTATTGTTTTTAATTTTTATTTTTGTAGTACCCTATAAGTTTAAAGGCTTTAAAGTTTAAACTAATCTCATATTGTTTCTTCGCTTTCATTGCACAGAATCTTGAGAATTTAAGAGTGCTAGATCTTCGGTTTTGCAAGAATTTAACGAGGATCCCAAGTTTGTCAGCGTCCAAAAATATTGAACAACTGGAAATTAGTGGATGCGAGAGCTTGGTTGAATTCCCATCCATGGTTCATTTGAAATCTCTTCTCTCTCGCCTAAGAGGTGAAGGGTTAACAAATTTGAAGAAATTTCCTGAGCTCCCACAGCATATTGAAGAGTTGATTTTAACAGGCACTGCAATAGAAGAAATTCCGGAGTCAATCGGGTTTCTCCATCAATTTGCATTTTTGGATATGATTGGTGGCCGAATTCGTAATATTCCAAGCACTATTATTCAGTTGCATGCCCTTAAAGACATCCGGCTCCGTGATTGCCCAAACATAAAAAATTTTCCGATTGTTCCGGAGAACATAGAGATGTTAGATTTGGATAACACTCGAATAAAAAAAGTGCCTTCATCAATCTCAAGGCTTAAAAGCCTTACTGCATTCAGGATGCGTGGCTGTACAAGGCTTAAAAGGCTTCCAACCAGCATTTGTAAGTTAAAATCTCTTATCTATTTTGATCTCTATGGCTGTTCAAACTTAGAGCGTTTCCCAGAAATATTAGAGACTATGGAATGTCTAGGCTATCGTGGTTCAGAGGAAACAGCCATAACAGTGTTATCCGCGGATATATATCGGCGTGTCTCTTTGGAATTTTTGAATCTATCTGGATCAGATATAGTGGAAATTCCTAAGAGTATCAAACAACTTCCTAATTTATGTTCTCTATGTTTAAACAATTTCAAGAACCTCAAACCATTGCCAGAACTTCCATGTTTACAAATTTTAGAGGCAGAAAACTGCAAATCTTTAAAGAGAGTTCACCAATGGAAACATCTGCAATATGTGGAAGCTCGGACATATAAATTACTTCGTCGTTCATTAATTCCTCAATCGGACGACGATTTTTTTGAATTCCATAATTGCTTCAATCTGGAAAGGGATGCAGTCAACAACATTGTGGCTAATGCTCAGCTTAAAGCTCAATGTACGGAAAAGGTGGATGCGATTGGATCTTTTGTAGCTGCTGATCGTGCTTATAGTAACTGTTTCTTTTCTTGTTTCCCTGGAAGTAAAATTCCAAAGACATTCAAGAATCGGAGTAAAAATTCTTCAATAACTGTCAAGTTGGGTCCAGCTTGTTCTAGTAAAAGAATTTTGGGCTTTCTTCTATGCGTTGTGTTAATTTTAAGCGCCCTCATAAATTCAAACATTTCGATGTTGATTGCAAATGTCTATTAACAACAGAGCGCCGTGACTGTGATCCTCTCAAATTTACTCATGATTGCAATTGGAATTTCCCTTTCTGGCGAAGCTTTGATTCGAATCATGTGATCCTTTTTGGTAATGGTTTTGGAAGTGAAATCAATGAAGCATCATCCATCAGCGAGCATTTTGATGAGGCCTCCATTGAATTCTCCGTTAAAGCTGAGGATTTTAATTCCAATATTGAGCATATCAAAGTGCGAAAATGTGGTGTCAAAGTATTATATGAGGATGCTGTCAGACCCAATGACAAAAAGGTTGCGTTCAGCACTAATTACAGAGCTAATGATGAGGAAGGCCTTGATGATCCTACGACTACAACGAGACCTAGGCACAAAAGACGTTTTAGCTCTGATATTATTTAAAGTCCAGGCAATTCAGTTCCAAAGCTTTGGTAAGTCATCCTTTGATTCAATTTGTCATCACTTTTAAATCTTGGTAATTTAGAAAAAACAAAAGAATACGAAATGCTTTCAACTTTGAATCATTCAAATTTTCCTTCATGCTTTTCTTTCACATTTTGTTTCCGACCACTCTCTCATCATTCTATTTTCTCCTTTCATTTTTCTCAACTCACTATTGTATTTTTCTCCTCTGATTCAGAGATAATTTTGTTTTTCTTTTCTGAAATTTCCCGCTTTTAAAATTTTTTTTTTTTAAATTTCGTTTTGGCTCTCAAAGTAATGTAAAGTATGCAAATATTGTGGTGTTTTAGTTGGTGTTTTGTTTTATTATTACCTAATTTTCTTTTTAGATAGTAGTTGACTTCTAATTTGCATGCACCTTCCCAAAATATTTATCTGATCCACTTGCGTGCGAAATTGCTTTTGCTTATAACCTGTGCATTATCTTGATCTAGGTTTCAGTTGATGCTTTTCCTAGGATCCCTAAGAGCAGTTGGAATGTGAAAGCAAGGTCCCCTCTCCCATAAAAGGTTCTATTTTTGCCTATGTTCATTTTGCATTTTAGAATTACGACAGTATTTTGCACATTTTCTGAAACTTTCATGAAAATTCAACCTTAACTTGATGTGGCATTTTTGAAACTGCAGATCATGGATGTTTCAAGTGTCTCTTTGTCACCAATAGAAAGGGTTTTCAGAGAAATATTGGGTTTTCAAGTCTAGGTTGTGACAAATGTAATTTTTTTCCCCCCAAATTAATTATGTGCTACCTTTTCAAGCTAAATTACAGAGTTTGACTTCAATATGATGTTATGAAGCTAGAGATTTGCATCCCTTTGCTACTTACTACATGCTATGGCTGCTGCCTCTACAGTTGTAGATCATCAAGGTAAATGAGCTTCTATAACTAGTCGAAAGTGCAAGTTTTCCTTTTTCTTTTTTTCTTTTTTTTCAGAAAAATTATATGAAGCATAACATGAAATCTTTAACTATCATGTGGTCTTGAATCGTAATCAATTTCAGTGCTTGCTTAAAGCTACATCAGTGATGTAGTAAGTTTATATCATCTGATAGTCAGAACTTTGTCGTTATCATCTCACAGTAGAAAAAATAGATCACACTTGCACCATTATTGAGAATTGGGGAAATAAAAACAAAAAGAGAGAAAAAAAAAGGAAACTAGAGTTTTTTTTTTTTTTTCAATAAAAGGTTATTTTAACATCTTTAAGGAAAGTCTGAAACTTATTTACCTAAATGGGATACTCATGCTATGTCATTTTTTTTTTTGTTTTCCTTTTACATACAAAATACAAGGGATTACACTTTCTCTGCTTCGATGCTTTAACTCTCCTTCAATCAAATAACAGTGGCAAGTATGAAAGGGAAAAATTTAGGTGGTTCTTCATTTATGTGCTTCATCTCTCTTTTTCTTTTGGGGATTTGTTGTTGCCTTGAAATTAAATTCCCAAACTCTTCATCTATATGCTTAATTCCATCATAGTTTTGAATTATAGTTTTTGGGGTTTATAGTTTTGAATTGTAGATTTTTGGGTTTATGTAGTAGAAACAGCAATCACTTGTGTGGACTCGGGTTTTATATTTAGGTTGAACTAATTTTGTTAAGCTTGTTAAATGGGGTAGGTGAACTTGAGTGTTGCTATAATTCGTATGTCACATCAGTTTGGGTGGAATTCATCAGTAGCTGGATTACTGCAACCACCATTCTTTTGGGGATATGCATTGAGTCAATTGCCAGGGGTTTGCTAGCGAAGCTTTTTGGTGGAAGGTTAGTTTTTGAAGACTTTGGCTATTTAGGGCAAATGTGCTATCTTTCATATTTTCCCTGCTTGCAATACATAATATAAATTGTCATTTCAAATTCCAAAAGGTAAAAGAGAAAGTTGATAATCTTATACTTTTACCCACAATTTAAGGAATATTTTTGCTATTCACAGGCATTAATGAGCTGCTACCATCACTAGTTAGGATGCTACCTGAATTCTATGGTTTGGGCTACTTTTAAGGCTACACATTACTTGATTGTGTAAGCACATTACTTTGATGCCTTGTTGAAGATGGCCAACTGTATGGCCTAGGTTTAGTTGGATATGGCAAATGCGGACTGAAACTAATTCTAATGTAGTTGGTTTAATTGGACATGGAAAATCCACTGAACTTCAATTGTGCTAACAATACTAGCCGTTGGGTTGGTTGTGATGTTTGTTGCTATTGGTGCTATGCTGCTTGTGGTATGCAGAGGAATCTTAATCAAGCCAAGTCATAGCTTAAAGGGGCCATCTGGTACTACTGAAATGTAATTTCACTTCATGGGATGTGGTCATGCTTCAGCAACGCTTGGGTTTATTAAGGATGTGTTTTTATGCTGTGCAAAGGACTGGGGTCCAGAAACACTAACAAAGGAGCTTGATTGTGTAAAGAAGATTTTCAGGGGCAGTGATGATTCAAAGGGCAAGGAGCTGCATATCAAAGCTGATGAGCTATTCACCCGGCTCAAAAATAAAATGATTCTGCTACAGATTTATACAGCATCGTTATTCGGTTCTTCAATTGTAAGTATCTTTTATTCTGTCTATTTTTCCATGCAATCTTATTGTCATTATGCAGCATATCAAACAAATTTCATGGAAAACAGATATATTGCATCGTGATAAATGTTTTGCTAGTTTCTTCTTGGTGGCCTTGTTGTTGCATGCATTTATATTTTTCTTTTGATTACTAGGGATAATTTCTGTTCTAATATAACAGCAGTTTTTGTAACTTGCATAGCAAATGACTTATGAGTGAAGAGGAAGGGTTCCATTTATATTATTAAGTACTAGTCTTAAAACTTTTACTTACAAATATTTATGCTATTTATAGTGTTATAATGTACAGCAGAAAATATGTGCAGTGAGTTAGAGAACATAGGAATATTATTAAAGGCATGTAATATCAAAACATTAAAATGCCACCTTCCCTTTTTATCCTATTGAAAGGATAAATATCCCTAGCATTTCATAATCTCATGATGAAATCTCTTGTTGAATTTGAAGCCCTGTTCCTACTCTGCTTCACTATGCTTCAGAGGCCAATAGAAAATAGTTTTAGTAAACAAAATAATGGTAGTGTTTAGGTGTTTCAATTTTTTAAAATATTTTTAAAAAATATAAATGATTATTTAAAAAATCTGACATGGCATGAAGTACCCCATTTATGTAAATAAATTTAAAACTATCCCTATAAAGAAATAAAGATTTTAAACTACCCCTCTGTCGAAAAAAACTCAAGGAAACTATTTGAGCATGTTTAGTAACGAGGAGAGCAGCTAAATTATCTTCTTTTCTATCTATAATGTTTCTCCATTCTGTCAGGGAACTTATAGGGTCAATTTTTTATATATATGTAAAAGAAAAGTAGAGGAAACGAAATTTACGATGTAAGTCAAGGATAAATTGTGAACATATCAATTACCGATAGTTAAATTCCTTGTTTAAACCTTTTGTAGCTGTAAACCTGTGCTAGTCCTGAATTCGATTGAGCATTTCCACTAGTTGCTTGGAGAAATTAAACCTGTGCATGCCTTGAATTCAATTTAGCATTTCCTGTAGTTGCTTGTACAAATTATTTATGAATTTTAAGAAGGAATGATTCTTGTGTCTGAAGGTTTAGTGCTTGTAAAGTTGTGAATAATTTTGAAAAAATGGTTACTACTATGAGATTAGCCTTGACTTTCTAAATTTGCTTCTATTAAGTGAATGAAGATGCAAATGATTGGTTGAAGCAAAGGATGGCAAAACACAGTTCCAAGGCAGAGGATAAAACATAGTCCTAAGGCAATGCCAAAACTCGAAATGAAGCAATTTAAGGTACTAGCCAAAATTTTACTTGTTACTATTTATATTATGATACAACTGTTCTTTATATATGAAGTTACTAAATAATGGTTCTATGATGAAATCAAACCGAAGCCATTTTAGTTTCTTGCTATCTTTGAATATGAATGACATACAGAAAGCCAAATAGATTTTCATCTGCTTCATGGTGTAGAAAATGGTACAAAACCTTAGTTTAGCTTTTGTAGTTATTAATGAAAGATTATTCTATGTACTTCTGGGTTGTTATATGGAAGATTTTAGGCATCTTATTAGATAAACTCAATAAATTATCTTATTAGATAAACTCAATAAATTTCTATGTTCTATCATCTGAAATTGGTCTTCTCAGTTTCATTTCAATATATGTTTGATTAGCAATGACAAACTTTTCTAAAAGTTGTCAAATAATGTTTGTTTGCATACAATTGTAAAGTCTGAATTGCAAGTACTTGGCACTGTTTATTGGAAAGAAGATGTAAAATTGCCCGTTGGTCCAAGTAAAGCAGGGAAAAAGACAGACCCAACGAGCAATGTTAAAAATGCGAATGAACCCACTATTATGCGTTTGGCCATATTACCATTCTGAGATAGGATTCAGCTGTAATTTATTATATTACATCTTTGGGCTAAAATTTCTCTACTTATTTGACAAAACATTATTCTTCGTTTTATTTAGGTATTTGTAATAGGAAAGTCAATCACTTTCTATTTTGATAACATTACAGGAGGCGGTTACATCTTGGTTGCTTTTGAGATATGGTCAAGCTCAAGCTGCATATAGATTATTGATACTTAAAATGTGGTAATGGTGAGTGGTGCTGTAAGTGTTGAAGGGACATCTTTCAACATTTTTCTTTCTATTTATAGTTTTAATATTTAACCTTTTTGATGCTTAATTGTCTATCTTTTTTTTTTTATTGAAAACTCTTGAGGATTGTCGTAGTTAGGTGGAAATTAAGATATGTGATTTTTGCTTTGAGGTAGACTCTCATTACTGCAATGGTCATTTATAAATCAAACAATGAGAGCTTGAGTACTTGCTACATTCTTAACTTGCTATGTTTAAAATAATGTGATCTGATGGGATAGAGATTTAGTACTTCTTGTGCTGACTCCACTTAGGAAATTACCAGCCTTTGTTACAGCATCTTCATTTTCTAAGAATAGTAGTTATTTAATTATTAAATTGATCAATTAGCTTTTTACGAATATAAATTGTTACAAGAACTTAATCAAACTCAGATGGCTAACTAGCTTCTGATGTCAGAATTTTCATTGCAAGTGATTGTGCATATTGATTGAATTACTAGTATTTTTATTTTAACAACTCCAACTATGTTGAGTAGAAATTGTTTAAGCAGATTGTCATTTCATTAGTTTATGGTTTCACTGGCAATGGTGCTCATTTTCAACCAACATTGAATGAGAAATTTTCAATTAAAGATGATATACGATGTTGTTTTATTGCATCTTGCCATGCAGCTAAAGCAGAGGTAAAGAGATCAAATGCAATCCTAATAAGATCCAGCCCAGCTTTCCTCGTGATTGGACTAGGCTCACCATGAAGCTGAGTTTGTCATTGCTATTATTCAAAGATGCTTGCAGTGAGAAAGACAACGGTGAACATTAGTATATACTGACTACAATTATAGTTTTAGCCCCGATGAGGTTGGAAAAGGGGCAGCCGTCGAGAAATTGGAAGCAAGGACAATAAGGATGCCATTTTCCTGACGTTGGGGAATCAATGATTGAATGAGATGGCTGATAATAGGAAAAGACCATGGTGACCCTTCTACTCAAATGAAACCAGGATGAAATTGAAGTTTTTGCAGTAATAGGAGGGATGACCAAGCCTTTAAAGAGCTTCAACTTTTCTTTGAGATTCTGTGCTTTATGCCTGGTGCTTTAACTGAGACTTAAAGGCACTACAAGTTCTCGACAAACCTGTCCTTTCTAGATCTCATTCATTATGGTTCATCATGAATTTTAACTATTTTTAAGTTCTTCTGTGTCTTCTCCGGAACTACTATAGTATTTTTCTGTGATGAATGATCATTTTCTACCTTATTATCGGCTCACTTTGTAGTATTCTTCAGTTTTTTCTTTTTTTTTTAGTCTTTTGCTCATTGAGATATCTTAAAATTATTTTATTTAAGATCTAAATTTTTTACTATTTATATTTTCAAATTATTTTTCATGATTTTTAATTTTTTGATATTAAAAATTTTGGAATTTCATTTTTATAAAAATTTTAAAAATTTAATATTGAATGTAATCAAGTCAAAACATTTTTTTTTAATTTTATGAAAATAAAAAGGTCTCAAACAATATGAGATTGAAGAAATATTGTATATGAATAATATAAAATAATATTTTATTTTTAAATAATTTAAAGCATAAATGAATGAATTTTAGATAGATTAAACTCATAATAAAAAATGTCATTTTGATTTATTTCATAAACACTTTTAAAGTTTACATATTAATGAACGAAAGAATTTCAATTTTTGTAAAAAAAAAAAAAAACTTCAAATCATATTGTTTTCAAATAACTGAAGTAAAATCAAACCGGAAATCATCCAAAGAAAATTGACCCTTTTAGAAAAAGAAAAATAAAATCTTTGGAGATTTTATTTACGAGAGGATAGGCTTCTCCAGTGTTTTAATTTGACCATGGTCATGCAGTTTGACCGTTAAAGAAAACAACTGAAGAAATAAAAAATAATAATAAACTTGGTTTAGATTGTCGCCTCCGATTTTATAAAAACTGCTGTGTATTGGGATCCGTCCTGCTTTAATTGATACCATTTTGCTCCGTCATTCTCAAAATCACACAATCTTGCTTCCATGGCTTCCTCTCATCAACCAAAGCATGATGTTTTTCTCAGTTTCAGTGGTGAAGACACTCGCAACAACTTCACCGCTTATTTATATCAAGCTTTGAGACGGAAAGGGATCGCCGTCTTCATGGACGAAAACGAATTGAAAAAGGGGCAGAAACTGTCTCCGGCACTGTTGAAAGCAATCGAGGAATCAAGGATCTCGGTAATTATTTTCTCAACAAACTATGCTTGTTCATCATGGTGCTTGCAAGAACTTTTCAAGATCATGGAACTGAACCGTGCCAACAAACAAGAAGTAGTGCCTATCTTCTACCATGTTAGTCCGTCCGATGTTCGAAAACGTACTGGGAGTTTTGAAAAAGCTTTTGCTGATCATCAAGAAAAGTGGGCATACAAATTGCAAGGGTGGAAAGATGCTTTTACTGAAGCAGGCTATATAAAGGGGTGGCATATAGTGGGAGATAAATCTGACAGGTAACAAATCTTCTCAATGCTCTTGATATTTTTTATATTAATTTTAATTTTTGTAGTTTATAACGGAAAATTTCGTCGCTAAAACCTGATTTCCGTCCAAAAAAATATTGATTTTAGTCCATTCATTTTATGTATTTGTTAGATCCGAGCCTGATTACATGGAGAAAATTGTTGAAGATATTATAAAGAAGTTGCATTGCATGTCTCCAAGTGATGCTAAAGGATTGGTTGGAATAGATTCTCACAAAGAGCGAATTATATCTTTGTTAGCCGTTAATGAGAAAGACATCCCAATGATAATAATAGGAATTTGGGGTATGGGTGGTATAGGCAAAACAACTCTTGCTCAAGCTATTTATGATGAAGTCTATGGTGAATTTGATAGCTGCTGTTTCCTTGCAAATGTCAAAGAGGAGTCAACAAAACGTGATGGAATCACTTCTCTACGAGATAAACTTCTTTCTATAATATTAGAAGAAGAAATCCCCAATACTGGCACTCCCAGAATAGGATCCACATTCTTGAATGATAGACTCCATCGAAAAAGGGTACTTGTTGTCCTTGATGACGTCAGTGATTTGGACCAATTAGAAATATTAGCAATCAGTCCTGATCGCTTGGGTTATGGAAGTAGAATTATAATAACATCTAGAGATAAACAAGTACTTAAGAATGGATCAGCTGATAGAATATATGAGGTTAAGGGATTAAAATATCCTAACTCACTTCATCTTTTTTCTCTATATGCCTTCAAGAAAAACCATCCTCCTGATGATTTTATGGATCTATCAAATAGAGTTTTGGAATATGCTAAAGGGGTTCCTATTGCTCTTAAGGTCTTGGGCTCTACACTTTATCAGAAGTGTGAAGAACAATGGGAAAGTGCATTAAATAAATTAAAGGAACATCCCAACCCAAAAATTCATAATCTATTGAAGATTAGTTTTGATGGATTGGATGACACAGAGAGGAGTATATTTCTTGATATCACATGCTTTTTTAAAGGGGAAAAGACTAAGGTTGTTGCAAAAATATTAAATAGTTGTTATAAAGGCGTGCTTTTTGGAATAAGCAACCTGGTTGATAAGTGCCTGGTTAATATTATAGAATCGGATGATACACTTTGGATGCATGATTTGCTACAAGAAATGGGTTGGAATATTGTTCGCCAAGAATCCAAAGAGCCTGGAGAACGCAGTAGGCTATGGACTCCTACAGATGTGTCTCGAGTTTTAAAACATGATATGGTAAGAGTTAAGAGCATTATCTTATTTTTACTTGTTCATAAATTAAATGATAAAAATTCTCTTATTTATACTTTATAATTTGTTGTTTGTGATAGGGGAGTAAATCAATTGAAGGGATATTGCTAGACATGCATGGAATTGATGAAATACAATTACATCAAGATGTTTTTGCAAAGATGCATGATCTCAGGTTTATCAAATTCTATTATTCTCAGTTTTGTGGAAAGGAAGGTAAATCACTGCTTTCAGAGCAGGATCTTAAATCTCTTCCAGGTGAGCTCAGTTATTTTCAGTGGGAGTATTGCCCGTTGAAATCTTTGCCATCAAATTTTAGTCCTGAGAAGCTCGTGGAATTAAGATTACCGAATAGTAACTTCAAACAACTTTGGGCAAAAGATCAGGTATATATACTTTAATATTGTGCTCATCCAAAAAGAAAACATAATTCATTTCTTTTCTTTTTTTTTTCCATTTTTGAGTAAAACTATAAATTTAATTACAGACTTTAAATTGATGTAGTTATTCTTTATTTTTATCCTACAGAATCTTGTGAATTTAAGAGCTATTGACCTCCGAAATTGCAAGAATTTAACAAAGATCCCAGATCTGTCGAGAGCCATAAACCTTGAAGAATTGGAGGTTAGTGGGTGCATAAGCTTGGTTGAGCTTCCATGCATGGTTCATTTGAAATTTCTTGAAAATCTCTGTCTTAGTGACTGCCCAATCACAATATTTCCAGAAATTCCTAGAACCATAAAGACATTAAACTTGAGTGGGACTCAAATAGAAGAAGTGCCTTCATCAATTGAGTGTCTCAGAGAACTTGCTTCCTTACAAATGAGCCATACACGAATTAAAAATCTTCCTAGTACTGTTGTTAAGATGAATTCCCTTAGAACAATCTGTCTCTCTCATTGCCCAAACGTTACTTGTTTTCCAAATGTTTCAGAGAACATAAAAGACTTAATTTTGAGCAATACTCAAATCAAAGAGGTGCCTTCATCAATCAGTTGTCTCAAAGAACTTGCCCTTTTAGATATGAGTGGCACAAGAATTGAAAATCTTCCAAGCACTATTGTAAATATGGAGTTCCTAAAAGCAATCCATCTCCGTCATTGCCCAAACATCACCCAGTTTCCAAATGTTTCGAGCAACATCAAAATCTTATTACTGGACAACACAGCAATAGTAGGAGTGCCCTTATCAATTGCTAGGCTTGAAAGCCTGTCCATGTTGAGTATGAATGACTGTACAAGGATTAAAAGCTTTCCAACATGTATTTGCAAGCTGAAATGTCTTCAACAACTTTGTCTCCTAGGCTGTTCAAATTTAGAGACTTTCCCAGAAATAGTGGAGACTATGCAACATCTAACTGAGCTTGCTTGTTTGAAAAGATTAAGTATAATAGTGTCACCCATCTTGAACGACCACATATTTCGTGTGAGGTGCAATAGAAACTTGAATGTTCTGAGTGTCGTGCTTAGCAGTAGCTTTAGCAAATTTCATGTTTTGACAACTCTAGATCTGAGTGGGTCAAATATAGTAAAAATTCCCATGAGCATCCAACAACTTCCCAATCTAATTTCTCTTTACTTAAAATGTTGCAAGAGCCTTATAGTATTGCCTGAGCTTCCACTATGTCTACAAAACCTAAATGCACATGACTGTACTTCATTAGAACTGGTGTTGAGCAGAAGACAGTTTTGGGAGAATTCTTGCCTACTCCACATGTTATTTAGTAATTGCTTTGATTTGGATCAAGATGTAGTCGAAAAAATAGTGGCCAATGCACATCTTAGACTTCAATGCATGGTAGAGGAATGGGTGAAAGAAAGGTCAAGGGGATTTTATGAAATAGTACCCGATAATATTCTTGATAGAGTTGTTGCCAGTAGTGAAATTTCAGAAAGGTTTGAGTACCGAGGCATGGATTCTTCAATAACTATCAAGCTGTGTCCAAATTGGCAGAGTGAGAGATTCTTGTGTTTTGTTCCATCTGTTGTGGTTGATTTCAAGGTCAATTATGAAGACATTGGTGTTCAAATTGTTTGCGAAATTCGGCTAAAAACCAAATTTGGTGATTGTCATAATTTTAGAAGTAGATGGACTTCACCTATGTATTATGATGAGCCCATGTTCTTTGAGTCCAATAACATGATCATTTGGTTTGATAAGAATATGTTTCAAAAAGACAAGCACTATGAGGAGGCCTCGTTTGAATTCTACATCACAGCTAAAGATGATGGAAGGCGTGTAGATCATATCAAGGTGGAGAAATGTGGTGTTCATGTATTTTATGTGGATGCTGAGTGTTATACTGAGTGCAATGTCGAATCCAACAAAAATTTCAGCTCTAGTGAAGAGAAGAGGAAACCGCCCCTTCAGTTTTTGGAATCAAGTTATGGAATTTCTGCTTGCTTGCCACGCACTCAAGATGATGTGGACAGATGCAATCCTAAAATGATACAACGCCAGCCAAACTCCCCGATTCATTCAAATTGGCTCTCAATAAAAGGAAGCAGTCTAAATTTTGGCAGATTAATACATCAAGAAAGTGTCAATTTTGACAATGGCCATGATGATCCCACTATCACAAAAGGACATTGGAGCAGTGGAAGTTTCAGCTTTGATGATGAGGCTGATGATGAGATTGAACAAGATCAAAAAAGATTGAAGCTTTTTCATCTCTTTTGATCAAATTTCTGCTTTATGCATCTAATTAACAAGGCCAAGGTTGATTTCAAGGAGAAGTAAGTTCACTTAATCCATTAGTTTCTATTTTATATTTGCTTGAAAGTAACATAAATTATGTAAAATTTTTGGTTTTGTTGGTTTTATGTTGTTAATTGCTGTTTTCCTGTATTTCCTGGGTACTAGTTGATTTCTGATTTCTATGATGAAGTTTGATTACCACATTTATGTCAGCCAGGTAAACCTTCAATTGATCCTCCCTAAACGTTTATTTGCATGACTTGTATGTGTTTGGTTTTGCTTTATCTTGATATAGGTGTTAATTAGTTGATACCTTCCTTAGGATCACTAAAACCATTTGGGAATGCAAAAGAATAGTCTGATCTGATACCGTTGAACTTGTAAATATTGGTGTTTCCATTATGTTTGTCATTACCAGAAAAAATTCTCAGCAAAATATTTTTCTCTTGGATTTAAAATCGAGGTTGGGACAAATAAAAATTTTTTTTCTCACATTAGAACGCCTACCTTTTTCCTAAATTACAGTGGTTAACTTGAATATGACTTGATATATGTTATGACGTTATCAAGGTAGAGAATCGACATCCCCTGCAGCAGGGTATTATCACTGGATGGTCCAATATTTAGCTTCTATAATTATGCAATACTGGAAGTTTATGTTCTTTCCTTTAACTTTCATGTGGTCTTCAATTTAAATGCTGCACATTGTATAATGTCAATGTGGTAGAAAGAACACAAACACCAACATTAAGAATAGGGAGAGTTAAACTAAAATACTAAAAGAAAGGCAACTAATTCAGCATGTTTAGTATTGAGGACTAGTGGTGCCAATATCTTGTTTACATCCATTATGTCTTTCTCCTTTCACCCATGGAAAAGACAGTTACAAAAAGGAGCTGAAAGAATGAAACATAAATGAAAAATGGTCGGGTAAAGTGTGAATATATTGATTACTGATAGAGGAGGTCCTTGGTTTAACATTTGTAGTACGAAAACCAACAATTTGTCCTTTTTTTTTTTTTTATAATTAAGGTTGTTAAGGATTGAACCTGGTTACTGGAACTAAAAGTCGAACACTCTACCAACAGACCATGTGGCTATGGGCGGAAAACCAACAATTTGATTATGCATTTCCCTTAAGTACTTGAAGAAACTGCACTTCTTCATATTATATTTTTCTCTGAAGTTTTAACACTTGATTGTAGAACTAGCGAATAATTTTGAAAAGTTGGTCACAGCCTTGAGGTTAGCATTGACTTTTTAAATTTGCTACTATGAAGGGAATGAAGATGCAAGTGATTGTTCTAAGGAAAGCAGATTAGAAAACAGAGAGTTTAGGGAACGCTTGATAATAGGAAAGGCCTTGATACCACTGCAGAATGAAGTTTACTGATCGTTTACTTCATACTTGTGTCTGGACTGAGACTTTGAGGCAATCGTAAGTCACTTTTTGAAGCTCTTTCTGGTTTTTGGACTTTTTGAGGCACCATGACTCCTGGCGTTTCTGTCTTTACTTGAGAGTGTAGGTCACCTTTGACTTGTTATGATTTATTTAGTTTGGTGTTTCCTCCAGATATCATCAAAGGATTATGTATGATGATCATGATGCTATATTTCAGAATTAGTGAAAGTTGCTCTGTTTTGGAAACTCATGGAATGAACCTGGAGTTGGTTATTGGTATATTTTGAATTGCAATCTTTTACAGTTTCTTTCTCCAGCTAGTTTGGTGTGCTTATATTTATCCCACATGGAGGGGAAGGATTTGGAACTTGAGATTTAGCCCAGTCAATTCATGTATAGGACAAAAAAAAAAATTAGGTCTTTTAATGAATAAAAAAAAAAAAAAAGATAAGTCATCTATAGGACAAAAAGGAGAAATATAAAGAGAAAGAAAATTTTAAAATAGATTTTCTTTTCCATTTATCACATTGTGTTGGTCAATTTTTTTTTTTTTTTGGCTAGATATTGGTTGATAATTTGAAGATGAAGTTTATTAACTATTTGATGGCACTATCTATGATCACAAACCAATATAATTTTATTATAAATTTCTGCACCATTTTTTCTGTTTTCATTTCCCCTTGATTTTTTTTTTCTTTTTTTTTTGGGATAAGCTAAAATTTTGTTTATCCAAAGACCAGGAAATCCTGCTGCAGTTGGGCAACATACTGCTAGAAACAGAAAAAAATAAACTAATCCCAGACAATATGGCTGTAGCTACCAAGCTGCCATCTGATTGGATCAGGTCAGCAATGCCCTTAAAAGTTTCTGAAACGGAAACAGGCTTGTGACCAAATAGCCTGTTGTTCATCTCCCTCCATGTGTGGTTTATAGCTGCATTCCAGGCTATGCATAGGAGAACTGCAACGAAGGACTTACTTGCCTTTTAAGTTTCCATTTGGCCCAAGTGAATTGTGAATGCCAATCCCCCATTGTCTGTGAATCCCCGATAGAAAAAGAATCCTCTGCCAGGTATCCCTTGAGAAGGCACAAGAGAAGAAAAGATGGTCTCTTGACTCCATTTCCGCACTGCACAGTAAGCAATGTCTCCTCGCACGTTTCCCTCTCACCTTGACTCTTTGTTTCTGATCATTCAATCCTGTTTCTTCTCCTCTTCTCTTCTTTCTCTCAGCTCATCTAATCAGGTAAAAAAAAAAGGCTAACCTTCCAATATCATGACTGCTAGCTAATTTGGTTTTGCGGTTGACTAGTTATGGCTTGATTGTGAGCTTTATTCGGATTCATTGCTTGGGTTTTGGAAACAAATGGTGGTTTTAGCCGCCTAGGTCTAATCATATTGTATGTCAATGGTCACTGCATTTTGCTTTGATGATCATTTAGTTTGTCTATGATATGATTTTTGACATCATTTAAGATAATTATAAATGATGCTTGCTGCTATTTCCTGAATTTTCTTATTCCGAAACCAAACTTTTTATCTGGCTTTTCGAGACGAACATCCGGGCAGACAAAGTGGTAACAAAAATGAAGACATGGGATAGAAAAAAGATTCCTTTTAAAGCTCCTTTTCTCCTCAGCAGCTGTCTTTGTTACAAAAAATAAGACATGAGATAGGCTTCTTCATTCAATTTTTTGTAGAAATTTATGTTTCATTCCAACTAATTAAAAAAAAAAATTTTCTGGGCCACAACTTGTAGAACTTAAAGTCAACCTAAATTCCAGTATACATATTTAACTACTGTATCAAATATATGTAACAAAATCATCATATCAAAATATCAAAATTCATATGAATACATCAAATATAAAATATATATTTTATTTTTATTAAATTAATATATAATTTTTGTTAAAATTTTATACCGTATTATTTTTATGTAACCTAAATCTTCATGTAACATAATCATTTCAGTGTTTAAATTTGTTTGGTCTAATCAATGGTGGTCTGTTTTTCTTCACTTTTGTCTCTCGCTCCTTATTCACTGGTAGGAAGGTATCAACCTCATGAGAAATATAGACCTATGAGTGTCAAGATTATGAGCTAATGAAAAGAATTAGTATTATATTCTATAACCTAATATGTTTTTTTATTTTTTCGGCTAATATATGTTCAAAAAGGAATATCAGGAATCAGGTTTTAAGTGTTCAGATGAAAGAGACTGAGTGCTTATGCCAACTGCTTCAAAAAGATGGTTGAATGAAACTTCCTTCAGTAGGGAATCCGAAATGACGGCACAGAACAAGCCGCCCAGCCTCCGGAGGCTCCACTTTGCCGCAGATCCACTCTGGTTTTGCCCCGAGCCACTCCTTTACCCATCCTTTTTGATTCAGAATATGAACATGAAATATACAAACTTTGCAAGCAAATTACAAGGTTATAAAACCCAAGTTATTCCCTATTGAGACATCAACATGAAAAGATAATTACATCTTCAGCCCCTCCAAACAAAAGCCCTAAAGTTTCATTGAACATGGCACCATACGTGCATGCATGAAAATTCCAAAATCATACAAGGACAAGCCTCCAACAACTGTTGTCACTTGAAAGATGAAAATCAATACAGCCAAATCAATCACGGGGCATTTTCAATTCAACATTATCATAGCAAATTGAAACCTCTGTCAATTTAAACATAACACAATAAAACAATATGATCAAAAAAAAAAAAAATACACGAGGACAACATGATTAAAAATTTTAATAAAAATTGTGTATGAATTTGACAAAAAATTAAAAAAAAAGTGTTTCATGTTAAATATGTCGATACGAATTGTGATACCGTAATTTTTATATTTTGCATATATTTGACATGAAATAGACAGATATGGATACATGAATTATCAAGGTTATAATAAACTATTTCATTTTATAAAAATATTAATTGAAAAAACACATAAATAAGGTTCATGCATGTGTTGGCATACAGACGTGTCTTTCCGCATACTAACTCATAGATAAAAGGTGATAGCATGGGGCAGTAAAATTATGGATTTATTAACTCAAAGGACAACCAATTAAGATAACACAATCCCCTGATTAAATTGATTTCCTATTTTCACTCTAAAACATGGCTAATAAACATTAAGATTTTTTCCTACCACCCAAACAACCCCTATTGACCAATCAAAAAAAAAAAAAAAAGGTGGAACAAAATACAACCTCAATTAGTAGTCTGATCTTTCCCCTACTCAGACAGCAGTAGCTGTGGGCCTGAAACAACCAACATTGCACAATCCAACAGATCTCATCATCTCCCCAAAGCTGCATCAGATTTCAATTCTAAAAGTCAATCAAACCAGTATTGTTTACACTCCTGCCATCATAAGGACATAACTAATACAGAAAACAATAAAACAGGGAATATAAAGGCAAAAGAATTGGTAGCATGAATTCAAACTAACCGATCAATGCTGTTCCTTGCTTTCTCAGGTGGGTCCGAGCCATTGCAGAATTTGCCAGGCCGATCCACGCTCTTTCTTGATTTTTCTCTCTTATCAGTGCTGGTTATTCCTTTTTCTCTACAATCAGTGCTTAACTGTGGCATTTCTCTTTGGCCAGTACTAGCCCAAAACGTTTCTCTCTGATCTGTGCTTGGTCTCGATGTCTCCCTAAAATCTGTGCTGTTCCGTGGCTTATCTGGTTGATCAGGAAGTGGGGCAGAACCTTTTCTTAGATCAGATTTCTCTATGGCTGAAATGAATTTTTTGAGATGCTTGATGTATTGTGGATATAGTTCCAAGTCACAATGATTCCCTCCTTTAACCCATAAAGGTTCATATTTCTCTTTACAAAGTTCCCAAAGCTGCTTACCATGGGACCAATCCACAACATCATCAGCAGTCCCCTGGAATGCAACAAAAACATATAAATAATGGTTGTATAATGAGCATACTTCTGAAAACATTAACGATACATTCCAAGTTTACAAATGTCAATAGCATCAACATACAGCAATCATTTTGAGGATAAGTGTCACTTATTAACAAGATGTCTGCCAACAGCAAATCATAACCTACTTGTGTTTCTAGTCACTAACAAGATATTTGAAGACTTGGAGAACATTATTGACAAATAGACACAAGATCTTGCCTCCGATCACATTATTTACGAACACCATATATGGATACATGTGTCTTAGAATTCTAGATAGACACCATGAAGTCATCAAGCAATTGGCACCATGTAGGAAAACCATGATAAGGCATTGGAGAGTCAACCTCAAATTCATGATCTACCGAGCACTAAGAAAAGGGTAAAACTTAAGAAAAAGAAACAGTTTTATGCAAAGCATTGGAAAACAGTAGGAAGCAAGAAGGATTGAGGAAGATATTTTTCAAATTGCCAAAGGTCTATTATATGCTAAAAATGAGTTTGGATGAGGTATTTCCATTGAGAAAAGAAAAATCACAGCAACTTAAAACCAGCAATTCAAATACTAGAAATTATAAATTGGACATTTAAGTTAGGGCTTCCTCAAATTGGGATATTGTATTTCAATGCCTGAAAAACAGTATCATTTAGATGAAGCTGACACTGTAGAATTTGAAATCTTTTTAAAAATATGCAGTATTTCAAAAAGATCTGTGGATTTTCCAATTCCCCCATCCAAACACACCCTAACTAAGTCTCCATATGGTCTGGTAAAAGAGCAAGTGACCTTAAGGCTTCAAAATTTATTCATAGCATTTGCATACATGAACAAAAGTAATTTAATATAAAATCCAGTAGCTGTAGTAGGTCTCATACTTGTTACGCAGCCAACAAGTGGAAACACATAAACCATAAGAAGCATATGAGCTCCTATGTGATCATTTGTTAGAATGGTAACCCAAGATCAAACACATAAAGCTTAGGAACTAGAAATATGCATAGCCCAAAATGAAATAATTAGAAACTTGAAAAAAGAAATGCATGCAAAGCAAATTTATAGCAACAGTTGCTGCAGTACCAATGCTCCGTCAACCACTGTTTTCCATTTCTTTAAAATTTGAACAGCAGTCGCTTTTATGTGATCAAACCATGTCATAACATGCAAACTTTTACAAATATGGAACAACTACAAAGTGTAAATCATTACAAACAAATCAAAGAAATACTCACATGGAGTACCAGAACAGGACAATTGACAAACGGTATTTTGTCGATATTCTGCATCATGAACAGGGAAAGAAACATTAAGATAGAATAGTTGCCAAAAGATAATGTAAAAGGTTAAGACATTAAGTTATATAAATGTGCATGGAAAATTGGAAAGAACCTTATATATGTCAAACCAGTAAGTATTCTTCACTGGATACAATACTCTTAGACCAGACAAGATTGGGCTGTGAAGTACCACAGCCCTCAATTTAGGTAACCGAGTTGCCAAATCTAGAGTCGGTCCACTCCCAACCGATTGACCATATAAGATAACATCTTCCTCCTTCACTCCATAATTTTCCCCAAGACATCTATATACAGCTTCTATGTCAGCATAGGTGTTCTGTTCAGTTGGCTGTCAGGGAAATTGAAAAATAAGAAAAGATATAAAAACGCACAACTCAATGATACTCTACAAATTCTCCAACAAAAAGTTCTTCAAAAATAAATAAATAAATAAATACTTGAGTTGGCTGCAGAGAAAATTGTAGAAATATAGATGAAACTCTATGCTTTATTATTAGGCTTTTTTAATTTACAAAGCTAAGAACTGAACCAAATCAAATAACTGCACTAAGTATTACAATATTGCTTTCTTTGCAGAATAATTCAAGGAACTAATTCTTTGTTTCAGATCATGAATATGAAAGCATGAATATGAATTTGGTTTGTTATAAATACTTTGTAACATAGACATTATATATAAACAAATATAGATTTAACATATCTATTTACAAAAAAAAAAAGGGTAAACGTTTAACATGCATATGTACATAAGATAATATGAGAAAATGAACTTATAAAATTCAACTTTCTATTTACATATTTCGAATTCACTACTCTATATAGCCATAACAAATCCATGGAGATTACTATTACTATAATCGTGTTTTGCATAACAAATCCATATTTTTCAAATTCAAGTTCCCAAACACAACCTTAAAGAAAAAACTAAAATGTCTTAAATTCCAGATTCATCAAAATTTTCAATTTTCTAACAGCTGAAATATCAGTAAGCAAACATAGAAGCAAAGTGGTGACCAAGTAAAAATTGAAGACAGAAGCTCCTCCCCTCACAACTCCCCAACTTTCTCAATTACTATCTTACAAAATGAAAGATCCAATGTTGGAAAACTTCTTCCTTCACTCCACTCTTTCCTACCAACCAAACAAATAATTAATATAACAAAAAATAAAAATAAAATAACCAATATGTGGAAATACCTTCCCAGTTGACTGCCCATATCCAGAATAATCATACCTGCGAAAAGCATATAAATAAATAAATAAAAATGATCAATCAAGTAAAATGTCTCAGATTACGCTTTTTCAACTTACCCCAATAAGTTAACTCTGAGATGTAAACTGAGTTCACTGAAAAGATCATACATTTGGCCCAGATCAGCTGCATTACCGTGTGAGTAAAGCACAGTCAACACAGCTCTAGGGTTCTTTATATACACCGCCACCACCTGATTTCCTCTCTTAGTTCCCACCTTTAAAATGTCGACGTTCTCCCTCGCCACTACCCCATTCATCACCAGCTTCCCTCCACTCTCAACCACCGTATACGACGGTGGATTCGGCGGAAAAAACGCAAACTTCGCTGCCATCGTTGACGTCACACCTCCCATTATCAAAAATATATAAATAACAAGAAGCCTTTAGTTTGAGTTTCAAAATATTAACATTTCGTCAGTAGAAGCCAAAATAAAAAAAGAAAAGAAAATATTGATGGGTTTTCTTTGTTTTTTTTGTTTAAAAATGTAGAAATCAATTCAAACATTATTTACTTTCTGGTTTCTGTGAAGTGTTTGGGGAGGGAGAAAATGATGGATGTTTCAAAATATGAAAAATTTCAGTGAAAACAAAAAAAAAAAAAAATATTGATGGGATCCTTTTGTTTTATGTTTGCCTTAGGATTTTTCGAGTGTATGGGAGAGAAACTGAAAGAAAATATGGTGGTGTTGTTAGGGTCCAGAAGGAGGAAAATCCGGCGAGAAAGAGGAAGAACAGCACGTGTGGTGGAAGTAATAAGTAAAGAGAGAGGAGGGATAGAATGATGGTGACCGATGAAGTGCAAAGTGACACGTGTCCACGTAGGGCAAAGACTGGGGAAAAGTAAAAGCAAGGATCGATCATTGTTGCCAGCTTTTGATTTTGTTTTGGGGGTTTTGGACTTTGTTTTTGGTCGGATTGGATCTTTCAAAGTGTGCTAACGGCTGGAATTGGCTGTGCTGTCTTTGGTTTGGACATGTCCGTGGCGGTGATAGGGATTCAATGTTGTCCTTTTTTTCTTGGATTTGCATTTCTATTTAACTTTTTAATTTCTTTTCATCATTTGCAAAATAAAAATATTATCATAAATTTTAATTTTATATATTACAATTTTTCATATTTTACGTTAAAAGACTTAAAGATTATTTTACTATATTATTTTAAATTATAATTAGGTTACTGAATTTGAAATAAAAAATATTATGCTACTGTAATAATTGTACTACATCACAAGTTTATATAACATGATGTTCATAATTTGTTTTTAATTAAATTAATTGATCAAATATTAAATTAATTTTAATCGATTATTATAAAAAAAAATCTTAATTTGTCGTTAATTTATTTAAATGATCAAACTAATCAAAATTTTAATTGAATATATATAACTTGAAAATAAAATTAAAAATACATGAAACAAATTGTTTCATTTTATTAGTTGTTAAAGATTTCACTTAATATTTTAGTATTTAAATATTTTATTTGATAATTTTATTCGGCTTGTTATAAATATGAGAAATTAAAATTTTAAAATATAATTTAAATTAAATATATTTTATTATTGGATTAATATTAAATTTTATTAATTAAAATTTTGAAATTAATAAATTCAATTTAATTAATAAAAATAAAATATCATAATTTAATTAATTTAATTTTAAATAATTTAATTTAAAATTAATTGAATTATTCGAATGAACATAGCTAATCTTCATGTCGAAGATTCAAACGCATATTTAAAAATAAAATGTAGCATATGGTATGTACACGATTTTCTTCAGATTTCTCGTGCTTTTACAGAAAATAAGCTGGTCTAGTTCTAGGCCTTCCATTCAAAGGTGATTCAGTACTGAATTTTATTTTTTTTTCATGGAAGTTTTTTTCTGAAAAATAAAGGGTATTTGTATGTCGAATTTAAGTCATTTACCATTGTCTAGTGCCTTTAAACCCACTATAAATATATTAGTAGTTAGGACATCAAATTTTTTAAATTATTTTAATGCCCTAAGGAAATTATGTCATCACTTTTTTTTTTTTGAATATTTGAAGCCATAATGAAAATTGTTTTCATTGGAATCCAAAATTTACAACCTATTATAAATTTTCTTTAGTATTCAATCAAAGGGTTGTTGGTCCGATTGTTGTTTAAGTATGTTTCTAGTAGATCCATGTCGCATTAAATGCCATCAATAAATGGCTAAAATTAATTGAAAAGACCAAACGGTTCTAGCAGTGTTGACTCCCTAATGAGCTGAATATTTTGTAGATTTTCAGTGGCGTTTCGTCCCTCCAAATTTCATTTTTAATTTTTCCTTCATTTAGTCTTTGCCATTGGGTGTTGCCTTTTTTTTTTCTTTTTTACGTTACATATTAAGATGAGGTACATTAATTTCATAGTAAATTAGATAGGCGAAATGTCAATCAAAGTTAATATTTATTCAAAGATGCACTCAAAATGCATGCTTCACAGCCTAAATGGGAAAAAATATTCTTGCACTATGATAAAAATAAATTGAAAATAAATTAATAAAAATGTTAAAAAAAGAAATTATAATTAAATTTAGTTATTCATGTTATCATTTTTAAAAAGTAATTGTTAATGGATCTGAAATTAAAATCTTAATGCTACATACTTTTTCTCTATTCTGAAATTTTGATTTTTTTATATAAAAAATAATGAAACCATTTTTAAATCCATTATATATTTATACATAACAAATCTAATTTTTTTAAATATATATCAATCTGAGTTCTTAATCGAATTAAACAACAAATAATTAAGTATGGTTACTTATCCGAGTAAATTGCATTCAAGGCTAGTACACGCAAAATCACATTAAATTTTTTTGGCCACTACAAGATCACCTTATACTTAGAGAGCCTCATGTTCTAATACATTTATTTTACCTTAGATTCTCCCTTTCTTACTATATATTAATTTATTGATCAAGTTATATAAGTTGGCAAAAAAAAATTAAGTTATATAAGGAATAATTTTTTTTGTTATTTTTTACAACTCTCGCCAATTAAATTATGAATATAACTTCTTAAAGTGAGAAAATTTTTATTTATATTAGTGTAATTCTTACACTTTTTATATCTTTCGATCAAAATTATTAAATTTAAAAATATTATTTTGATTCAAATGGCTCATAAATTTAAATTTAATTTTCTTTTTAAATAAAAAATATATTGCATATATAGTTATTGGGAGCATGGTTATCAAAATCGAACCGAACATTAAATTGTTTAAAGTTTTAAGTTACCAGATTAATGGTTCAACCATCGAATCAATTAAATCAATTGTCGATTTAATAAAATACATTACAAAAAATATAAATATTTTAAAATTCAAACTTTTAACTCAAATTATAATTTAATAATTCAACCATAAAACTATATAGTTTAAGATATATAATAAATTACAAATTTTAAAATATAAATTTCATAGAACAATTAATTACTGTTAGAAATAAAATTACTTAACATTTTATTAAAATCATAATTTATATTTTAATAATTAGAAATAATATTTATATTTTAATAAATATAATAAATAATAACTAATAAATTATTATTATTATCATTTATTAAAATATAAAATATTATTTATTAATATATAATAATTAATCTTTTTGTAATAAAAAAAGAAATATCTATATATAAAATTAATAAAACAGAAATATTTATATTTATATGAAAATTAGTAAAAAGGAAATTAAAATCATTTTCATATTTTTTATCTGAATGTAGATTTTTTTATTAATTATTTTATATCATGGTCAAATAATTAATCATTTTTATGAACATTTAATTTTTTTATTAATTTTATATATTATTAATTTTATAATTATTTTTAATTATGATATCAATTAATAAAATTATTATTAGATCATCTTTTTTAAAAAATTGTTTATTTTACACCTGTTTAAGTTTTTTTTTTTTTTTTTTGCAATTCATATCTACATATCTCAAAATATATCAACATATCATTAATATAAATTTATAAAGACTTTGATAGCAAAAAATAAAAGTTGGGAGACTTATTTAAATAAAATAGTAGTATAAAGACTTAATTAGATTATTTTGAATATTTGAAAGGTTTTTTTTTATATATTTTACTTAAATTTATTAATTAGATATTGAATCATTCAAGTTAAAAAATATATCGGATCTATTAATTTATTATATAAATCATCGATTCACAATAATTTAAAGTGATTTAATTATATAATTAGTTTAATTACAAATTTGGTTCAGTTTTAATATCAATTTATTGATTCACTAAATCAGACTAACGGATTGATCTGTTCTAATAACTATGACAGGGAGATAAAAAAGTTTTATTGAAGTGGCTTCCCTTGAGATGAAAGTGTCAATATTTATATAATTTTAGAAAAATAGAATTACAAGTTGCTGGGCACTATAGCACCTCGCCCACAATTTTTTATTTTTTCATAATGCAATAATACATATCCTTTAGAAAATTTAGCTGCCGAAAGTGAGAAATAAATATTCCTATAAAATTAATAAGTAGTTAGTTCAATTGATTAAGATCATTTTTTTTATAAAAAAATCTTAGATTTAAATTTTATTATTAATAATTTGTTTGGATCATATTAAATGTATGACATACATCTATTTATCTTAAACTATTAAATATGATACATCTTATATTAACTTAAAGAACTGAATAACCTATCTATTCCCAAAATTTTCATTATTGTTTATTACCAAAAAAAAAAATACCCCAAAGGAAAAGAAAAATTAATTTTCTACCTTGAAAAATTCAATAATTTTATGCCTAATATTTGAAGCTAATTCACCCTTTTTTAACTCTGCTTTAAGGCAAATTCTTTCAACATAATGGATCGATCATGCCAATTTTCCGTGGATATAATTGTAATTGTGAGAAATTTATGTTCAATAATGAACAGTACTTGCAGGCAAAATGCAGATTCTTTTACTTATAAAAAATTAATTAGAGCTAGAAATTTATTTATTAATTTCGTTTGCAGAGTTTAAAATAAACTCTATCCATGAAGTATTAGATAAAAAAAAAAAAATTTTTATCTATAAAAAATTAATTACAGCATAATAGAGATTCATATATATATATATATATGTGCATAAAATTCAACTAAAAAACTCTTAAGACATAAATTTTTTTTGCATAATTATAATGAGTTGGTTTTTATATAATAATTATCATGTTATCCGTGCAATGCATAGATTATTTTTATTTTATTTAAATTTAAATAAAAATTTAAATTAATATTATTAAATTATTTACATATTCAAAATATATGTAACATATAAATAATATAATTAAAATATCAAATCATAATAAAAATAAGGTTTTCTATTTAAATTCTGTTGAAGGTTACAAGAAATTTTTTGTTTCATAATAACAAAATTATCATAAGATTCATATATTATTTTTCAAGAATCTTAGTGAAATCTTTTAGGGTTCTGAGTTTTTTTAAATTAAGATATAAATAAACTTAAAATTAATACTATTTGTGAGACTATCTCAAAATTATTTCTTTTCAATTTTATTTTTTTATAAAAAATAATTTCCTGATTTGAAATTATGTTACATGTTTCACAATAAGGATATGAGTTGAGAAGTTATTCATTCTTTGAATGTACAACTGGCATATAAGTTTTTATTTAAGGTACATAACTCTATTATATCAATTAATTAGAGTATTATTTTTATTTTAGACGAATAGGGAATATTAAATAAATAATAAGTTAAAAGACAAAATATATTATCTGATTAAGTGAAGAATCTGCAAAAAAATAAAAGTTATGCAAACAACATTGGTAAAAATATAAGAATATGTGTCTTTGTAGTTTTTTAAAAAAATTTATAGTTAGATAAAAAAAATTCCTACATGATGGAATGAATAATATGCTTAGTAAAATAATACTTATTACCTGATGAAATGAATAATATGTCTTGTGAAATAATACCTATCTTTAGAAAAAGTATGTTAGTTCTTATGATAAGAATAGACTAATAAAAAGAAATACTAAATTAATGTAGGAAAAAATACATTTAACTCAGTGGGATATTGGAAAAGCTATATAAATAAGAACTATCAACAATGAGGGCTTTCCTAAAGTTGTTATAGTATTTATGTATATTTTTTCATATTTATTTTGTGAAATATATTTAAAAATTAAAAATAATATAATGATTATTTATAAAAAATATTAAAGATATAAAATAATATTTTTAAAAGTTATGATAATTTTAAATACTCATGATAAATTAAAAAAACATAAATTACTTTAAAATTGATGTTAAAAGATGAGGTAATATACAAAAGAAACTTGATGTACAAGAAAAGCTTTCCTTAAGTTGTTTTGGTATTTATATATTTTTTTTCATATTTTTTTTACGAAATATATTTAAAAGCTGAAGATAATGTAAGAATTATTTATAAAAAATATTAAAGATATTAAATAATATTTTTTAAAAGTTGTGATAAATTTAAATACTCATGTTAACTGCAGATAAATTGAAAAAAATAAATTACTTTAAAATTGATTTTAAATTGAGATGAGATGATGTATAGGAAAATTTTTTCTAAAGTTGTTCTGATATTTATATTTTTTTTTCACATTTTATTTTGTGAAATATATTTAAAAACTAAAGATAATACAAAGATTATTTATAAAAAATATTAAAGATATTAAATAATATTTTAAAAGTTATGATAAATTTAAAGACTCATGTTAACTTCAGATAAATTAAAAAAATAAATTATCTTAAAATTGATTTTAAATTGAGACGATGCAATGTACAAGAGAAAGAAATTTTATCAAAATTTAAATTGATTTTTGATTAAAATTTAAAATTTAAAATAATTTAATAATTTTTAAAATATATATTTTTATAAATATTTTAAAATTAATAAATACCTTATTTTTCATCATAATAAGAAGTTTTAAAAATTATCTTACGTATCAAAAAAAAAATCTATCCACATTAGCAATTGCTATATGGTAACTATATACGTTATAATATAATATAATATAATATATATATATATATATATATGATTATGAAATTTTTTTAACTCTATAAACAAAATTAAAAAATTGTCTCATGAGTTATGCCTATTAGTTATTTATTTTTATTTTTAATATATTTTAATAAATATATTTCATTTTGCTATTTTTACTCATAGAATCTAAAAATTTCATTAATAAAATATAAAATAATTTCTCATTTATAATTATCAAAAAACATACATTTTCCTTATTGATTTTTGGAGAAGTGTTTTAATTCTCTTTATCCAAATATCTCTCTCTAAAACTAGAAAAAAAAAATCTCTCTCTAAAAACTGAAAATTATAGGTCACAATAAAAAATTTTGGGCCATTGGATTGCAATTGCGCCAAAATCTAACGAGATTTTGATGGAAATCATACTGTCAAAGAATGTTTGGTCCATTATTGAACCAAAAAATCTAGTTCCAAACTCAAATGTATACCAAGTAGCACATAGTCCAAAGGGTTGGATAAAATTAGGGGGAAAAAACAATGGTGAATAGTGGTTGGGGCCAGGTGAGAGAGAACAGACCAAAGCACACTCCCATTATTGCAATTCAGTGTCCACAATATTTTCAACAAAGGGCTCCATCCGTTTGTCACTGGAGACTGCAAAATATTGATAGTTATCTTTCCTTTCAGCTCGTTGTGAACTTTCATGGGCCAATATTTTCTGCCAAACATTGCATCATTTTCACTTTTGAAAAATAGGGAATCCCTCAGTCTTCCGCTTCCTCCAGGATTCATTTTCATGGAAAAAGTTGTTTTGTCGTGGCATTCTTAAATTTATAGTAACATGGCATTTTGATTAGATGAAGATTAACTTATGATCATAGCCTCTTAATTTTTATTAGTAATAATGTGTTTACATTCCAAATCTAGATCTTGTATTAATCCTGGGTCCCTGCACGCAATAATTCCAAAGTTTTGTAGGGTCTACATTTAAAAAAAAAAAATCATTTTAAACAACAAAATTTTTTAAGATATGTTATAAATATTGTAAAACATATATAATTCAATGTAAATAGTGTTATATTGCAACAGTTTAGTAGATGTTACATTTTATAACAAAATTATATACAAATTTGTTGCTAACGTTTTATATACAAAATTATATTGCAATATAAAAGTATTATGTTGTGGTAAGTGTTGTAAACTATTTTTTCCAACAAAGATGTAAAAAAAAAAAATTTGTTGCAAATACTTTTAGTGACACAACTATTTATATCATAGCATAAATTTTTTGTTGCTAAATATCTCACTTGTTGTAGCGGTAATGTATGTCAACCGTCGAACTTCAAATTCATTGCACAATTTTATGTTTCCAAATCGATACTGAAACTTGTTACTTTGCATCTCAAAAGCTCACATTAATTTTCGCCACAAAAAAGTATGCATAACGTAAGAAAACTTTAATTAAATTGTCACTTTGCATATTTTACATGACGATATCTAACATCCATTAATTTCTTGGAATTGCCTATTTTACACCGGGTCGATTTCTCATTAGCATAGCTGGATATTGGAACATTCATTGTGTAAAAAACCATTATCTCTCATTTGCAAAGTTGACTATATTGAAAGCTGGCGAGATAGCAGGAAATGCTGGGTTGTTGAGATCGAGGGTTTCAAGTCATGGAAACTTGGCAACTTCACTGATGTGCCTTATGCCTCAAGTTTAATATGCTTGTTCCTTAAGTGAGAGTGGGTGTCTTGACAACTTCTAAGATCAACCATTCTTTTACTTGCTTTGGGCATTTGTTTCCTTTTCGTGTTAGTTTCTAGACAAACTTTTTGAATTAATTTTTATATTTAAAATTATCAAAATTTAAATTTTAATCATTAAAATTAAAAATCAAACGCTCTGTTAACAAATCACTCAAACCAATTCTTTGAATAATTTAAGATCTCTTTCCCCCTTATAAAAAACAAATCTTGAAGATTTTCCAGTATTTTGAGACTTTGGGAAGCACAATAAACATTCTTAAATTAGATGTTTAATGGCAGGCTGTGTAACATCAATCAGGGCACTGACGGTTTCCAAAATTAATAAACCCATTAAAGAAAAGTAGAAAACATAAAATCTGTTATCAAAATTCGCATCCAAACCAAAAAATAATTGAAGCCGAGACTGCTCAAGGCCTTGTGGGACCTAAATTTAATTCTTCTTTTGTTGTTTCAATTATTTTATGCAGAGTGGTCTGATCAGACCCTGTAAGGTTGTGGGTAGATAGACTTGGTTGAAATTTCATGGGGCCTTTTGGATCTCTGCCACAGTGTCTTGAATGGGCTGATGATTTGGGACGAGTTGCGTTTGTAGGCTATTTACTCCCTTTCCTAGTTTCCGTGTTACCAATAGGATTCAACTAGAGTTAGCAATGGGTAAATTTTTATTCGTTTTGAATTTAATTTGATTTTATATTTATTAAATTTAAATTTAAATTAATTTAAATTTTTTTTATATTTTATTTGATTTGATATTGTATAAATCATATTTAATTTAATTTGAAATTAATAAAATATTATTTTTTAATATAAATATTTAAATATATAATTATATAAATATAATTTATTAAAAAATTATTTTTTAATAATTTTTTATATAATATTAGATTGAGTGAATTTATTTAAAATTTAAATTTGATTTAATTTCGATTTTTTTTATTTTATTGACTCAACTCAAAACTTAATTTTCAAAATAAAAAATTTCAATCCTATAAAATCATGTTGAATTAAAATTTATCAAGAACAGATTGAATTGCCACATTAGATTCAGCCACTAAAACTTTGCTCATTGAACTTGAAAAACTGTTCTTCCTACCCGTGTACGAGGAAAGAAAGAATATAGTGATAAATGCTTCCATTTTGACCGTTATTTCATTTGATTACGTCTTTACCTTTAAGATAGTGATGTTAAATTTGAATTTGAATTTTTAATATTTATAATTATTTTTAAGGAAACTAAATGTATCCCAATTTTTCTTTTTACATTCTATTTTTTAAAAAATTTATTTTGTAAATGAAATTATTTAATTATTTTTTTCATAACTTTTTAAAATTTTATAATTTTTCAAAAAGTCATATGAAATTATATTTCCAGAAAATCATAATTTTTTTCAAAAATAAAAATTCAAAAAGTCATATTACTCGTCAAAAATGAAAATTTAAGAAAAATTATAAAAAAAAAGAAAATTTTTGAAATTTTTGTTAATTAGTGTAATGAAAAAATAATTATTAAAAAATCATAAATTTTAAAATTAATAAAAAATTAATTTACTATTTTTATTTTTTATAAATTAAAAATTCATATTTAAAAATTTTTTTAATATCGATTATTAAAGTTTTATAATGACTATATTTAAATTAAATTTTTTCCAAAAATCTCTCTGACTATTTATCATGATTAGTTTACCTAATTATCATATTAGATTTTGATAAAATTATATAATATTAAGTAATATTACTTGTACAACTTTTAAGAATTTTAGCTTTAAGATATTGATTAAATTTGATAGTTTTTTTATCATTTTTTGTAACAATATGAGACGAAATATTTAATTAAAATTTTATTATTTTTTTAAAATTAAAATAGTAAAATTAATTTATTTTTATTAATTTTAAAATTTATGATTTTTTAAAAATAATTTTTTATTACACTAATTAATAAAATTTTATTTTTTTTAATTTTTCTTAAAATTTTATTATCTCACCTCTCAAAAGTGAATTTTTGAGAAAAAAATATTTTCAAAAATTTATGTGAAATAGAAAAGATAATTAAATAATTTTATTTTAAAAAATTTAAAAAAACTGAAGTGTAAAAAAAAAAAAAAACTGAAATGCATGTAGTCCCCCTTTTTTTTTTGGTCGAGCTACATTTATATATATATAAAAAATATATAAATATATAAAAATGTTTTTAAATTTAATTAAGATCAAATATGTTAATATATTAATTTAATTTTCAATTATATTCGAAGTTGGAGCAACCTATCAATCTTAAATTTTTTTTTTAAAAAAACAAATATAGGCTACTATATATGTAATGTTGATGTTACGACTTAAGTTGGTGTCATACTAAGTGTTGTTAGTTTTGAACAACTTAAAATATGCTGGAATATATTTTTCTCACAAAGGAGTTCTTATGCTTTTTATTATTGTTTTTCTAATCGAGCATAGAGCTTTGGATGCTATCTGTTGCCACCATATCTGAGAATAAACAAGAGTTGCTATGTGACGAATGGAAGGTGGGATAATTTTGGGAGTTGACAGACCCACCCGCCATGTCGCAAGAACAGACCTGCAATGAAACCATCAACAGACAGGCAAAAACAATTTAGTGGAGCTCAATGATGTAAGTTGAGAAGCATTTAGTGGAGCCCAACAAGGCAACAACAAACAAAAGACCCAAACCAAAATCACAAAGCTTAATCTGTCTGATTTTTCATCACGTTTTCATCAACTACCCTGTATCCTTACTTGTTACTATTTGCCCACCCATCAATTATTCCTCACCCTCTGTAAATGTCTTTGACAAAAAAATCACAGTTAGCAAATAAAAAAAATTATACATAATTAAATTTCTTTATATAATTATTTTAGATAATATTTAATAATTTTAAATTTTATTCTTGTACTATTATATTCTTTTTCATAAAAAAATATATATATATGCAATAATTTCTAGTCTCTGTCTTTGATTAAAGAGTAATTGGTGGGGGACATTAGCTTTAAGCATTTGAAATAATCCTCTTAAGTCATTGACCAATCAATTTCAAGTTTGCTACTGTGTCACGTCTTCAATGAACATCCCGTGCCATGACAAGATTGGGCCCCCAATTTTCACCCAAATAAACCATTTAAAATTTTTTTTTCCGCCCTCAAATAATGACAAAATAAATCAGAAAAACAATTTAAGAGAGAGTCCTGACCCTGAGGTTAGGTTCTCTCATTCATTTCTATGCCAGAATTTAACTTCTCCTGACTTCTGACAAAGGATTTTCCTCACCAAGCAGAAAACTTGTTTGAATTTAAGGTAACGCATCTTAATATTCTCCAAGATTCAAACTTTTCTATGTTTTTTTTATCGTCCCATTGATTTAAACTCAATGCTTCCATCATTTCTTTGAATTTGGGTTTACAAGATTATCATGCGTGGATCTGATTAAAAATTGGGGGGGGGGGGGGTTTAATTTTTTATCTGAAGTACGCTTCTGGTATTGTTCAGTTATTTGGTTTATTAATTGGGTTTCTGTGATTTGCTGTGTGGTACTTGATTCATTGTTTTCAGCTTGAAAGCTAGGATTTTTGCGTGTAAAACGACTTGCATTGGGACATTCAGCTTGGTTTTTAGATAAGAAACAACATTGGGTTGCTTTATTTCGAGAATTAATAGCTACGGATGGTGTTGAGGAATTATCTGCTCGGTACTTGAATTCATTATTTGAGCTTGAAAGCTAGGGTCTTTGGGCTCGGTTTTAATTAAAAAAACAACATTGGGTTGCTTAAGGTTTTGAGGATTAATAGCTATGGATGGTGTTGGAGAATCATCTGAATCTGGGTCTGGAGAATCAAGTTCCCACTTAATAAAAAATGAGGCTTTTCGTGATGAAGAGAGTTGTCCTAAACAAGTGTCACCTATTAGGGGCGGTGGGTCGAGGAATACAAGCCCGTTGGGTCGTGTAGGATCGAGGAACACTAGTCCGTCTAGGCAGAAGGTGATAAAGACTAAACCACGGGGCTTAGATGAGGAAACAGTTGCTACATTTGGTAAGGCGGTTCATCCTGATGTTCAAATGGAGGATAACATATGGGCAATGTTGCCTGAGGACTTACTGAATGAAATTTTGGCTAGGGTTCCTCCATTTATGATATTTCGGCTTCGTTCAGTTTGTAAACGATGGAACTCAATACTTCAAGATAATAGTTTTCTTAAGTTTCACTCACAAGTGCCTTCTCATGGGCCTTGTCTACTTACATTTTGGAAGAACTCACAGACTCCACAATGCTCCATTTTTAGCTTGCCATTAAAAACTTGGTATAGAGTTCCCTTTAATTTTTTGCCTCAGTGGGCCTTCTGGTTGGTTGGCTCTTCTGGTGGTCTAGTTTGCTTTTCTGGACTAGATGGTCTAACTTTCAAAACTTTAGTATGTAATCCTCTTACACAAACTTGGAGAACACTGCCAAGCATGAATTATAACCAGCAAAGACAATTGATTATGGTTGTGGATCGAACAGATAAATCTTTTAAGGTTATAGCCACAAGTGATATTTATGGTGATAAGTCACTGCCCACTGAAGTCTATGATTCAAAGATTGATACGTGGACAGTCCACCAGATAATGCCTGCTGTTAATCTTTGCTCCTCAAAGATGGCGTATTGTGACTCCAGGTTGTATTTGGAAACCCTTTCACCACTTGGTTTGATGATGTATCGACTGGATTCAGGATATTGGGAGCATATTCCAGCAAAGTTCCCAAGATCTTTGTTAGATGGTTATTTGGTTACCGGGACACAGAAGCGCCTGTTTCTGGTTGGAAGAATTGGTCTTTATAGCACTCTACAGAGTATGAGAATTTGGGAATTGGATCATGCTAAGATTATGTGGGTGGAGATAAGTAGAATGCCACCTAAGTATTTTCGAGCTTTGTTGAGGCTATCAGCTGAGAGATTTGAGTGCTTTGGACAGGATAATCTTATATGCTTCACATCCTGGAACCAAGGGAAGGGCCTCCTTTATGATGTGGATAAAAAGGTTTGGTCTTGGATTGCTGGCTGTGCTCTTCAGTCATACAATAGTCAGGTTTGCTTTTATGAGCCAAGATTTGATGCTTCTGTCCACTGAGGTGGAAAATTTGCTTAAGGAGATTTGTGTTCATGAGCTGTTGAGAGGTTAACATGCAGCAAAAAACTCCTCTTTCTTTTGTAAGAAATGAATGATATCAACTTTTGTACTATCCTTTTTCCCCCGTCCTGCACATATACTGGAATTACTTCTCACTTGTTGGTGGATTGTGAATCAAGTGGAATCCAGTGGTCCTTGCTACTGCATCAGCATCTTAAGCATATCCCTTTGAAGCTGTTTCTATCACCAAGGTTTTTGGCGCAATTGGTGATATCATTCCATATGAGACTCAATGATCCACATTGACACTGGGCAGACTTGTATTTTGATGACTAGATGAGGGCTGGGCTTCTTGAAGGTGTATATCATGGGAATGATTTTTGGAGAAGAATTGGAAGAAATTTTTATTTTTATGGTAGCCTTTGCATACTTACTTAACGTTTGGTACATTGGCAGTTCCATTTCAAAATGTTATTTTACTTTCCTTGCCTGTTGATTTATATCCTGATGTCTGACTAATGTGATTTTGCTGTCTTCATCACAGCTTGTACACATTGTACTTTCGATGTTGTTAACTCTTTCAGTTCTCTAGAAGGATTTCTCCCCTTTTATTGATTTGGGAACTCTTCTCGACCCTCTTTACTTTTTTTTTCCTTAAATAAATCTAATAAGGCTGTTTAAATTCTTTTTAGACGTCATTTGCTAGAAATTTACCACAATTCCAATAATAACAAAATGGTGCCTTTTCATGATCTTCGAAAATGATTTGGAGCATCCTTGGATTATGCTGGAAGTTATACTATTATTGTTTCTCATAAAAAAAAAATGGACCACTTGAGTTTGGTTATGATCTGTGATGAGTTAATCCAATCTGGTGGTTTCTCTGACACCATATAATGTGTTGTATTTTGCTGCACCAAATGAATCAACATCATGCTTTATCCTTTTGCATTAGCTTTCATATCGAGAAAGCTTCGCGAAAACCTTCTAGGATATTCAACCTAGAAATTTTCTAGGAGTTTCACTTTCACTAAATGGAAATATGAAGGTCATTTCCCCTGAAATATATCTTAGAACTTGTTCTGTATGTATTCTAGAGCAGAGTGTCTTTGTTAAGTTCTATAGTCACAATGCGAAAGATTAAATCTGACTAAATCTTTTAGTTTTTTGGAGTCACATGTAACTGGTACTGCTTCCGTTCTTTATAATCATTAGTCTGGCCTGTTAGCTTTTGTTGTATAATGAAGGTTAGTTGCATGGTGCTTCTTGCTTTGGATGATCACCTTTTCTCGTACTTAAGTGATCCACTTTGTTCTTATTGACTTAAAGTGAGAATATGCTTTATTGAGTCAACAGGAGTAATTAAATCATTTTACATATACAAGATTTGGGTTTGGTGAGGATGAAGTAGTAATAGAATTTTGCTAGTAATAAAATTTTTCCACAGAGCAGCCTTTACAGTTTGGTAGCTTCACAAACGAGCTAAACAATTGAAACTGTAGTAACGATGACAGTCCATGTAATTTTTCTGTAGTTTGCAGTTTGACAATGTGGAAATCTGATCTTCATTATTGTTTGATTAGTTGATTTTATCTATTTTAGTTAGGTATCTTATTTTTAGAATAAGAAGTGATTTGGGTTATTATACCAAATTCATTAGATATTTTCTTATCATGTGCAGAGAATAAATTACTCTTTTGATTAGCGGTTTTAATACATGAAAATCTCAGGTTTTAAGGCTGAGAATATTCAATCTTTAACCTATATATTTTTATGTAATTCTAGTATTGTAATAAGAAACATATAAAAAAATAAAATAGTTTTTTTATAGAGATTTTTTCATGGTATCAGAGTTAAGATTTTCTTTTGTTGTCTTTTATAAATTTGTCACGTGATAGGTTTTTTCTATTTCTACCTACACATGATGGGATCTTGTTAAAGTGGTGTTATCCAGCATATAATAAATATTTAATTTCTTGTAATCTTATATTTAAGTTGGACTCTTTCACTTACTGTTAATTAGTTTTAAGTTGGATGTTTAACAGACAACTACTATATGCTCATGCATTGCATCTGGTTTCAATCGGTGAAGCAGTTTCATCTATAACTGCATTGGCTGTTTGAGTTGAATGAATAATGATATTCTGTTTCAGCATCATTGCTGCTGAGGAAGGCTGGTAAGATCCCCTTCATTACCTCCTATGTACAACAACCAACTTTGATTGGAAGTGAAGATGAAACTTAAGATCTGGTGCTAACGGGGCTGGGTTGAGTCATAGTTGCCATTGAGCGGTGACCGGTAATGGACTAAATAAATAACAAAAAACTGCCAATTGTTATATCCATTTCCTGTAGTTTAGTGCATATTTTTATCTTTATGAAAACCGATATTTGGATTGGAATGATTAGTAAACAATTCTTCAAATTTGAGAACATTTGTTGTTTTGGATAGAACTGTTAAAATAGGATAACAATGGCCTTGGTGGTAGGAAACCTCTAAATCCTCATTGTTGGTTCTGTGAATTGAATGTCTTATTTAAGTAATATCTTGTTGAGGATTGCGTTTTTTAAACCACGTCTAGAAGGATTTTGACGATGTTGCAAATCAAAGTACAGATGTTTGATTAAAAGAAGCAGACAAGTTCTTAGTTGGTCAGCTTAGCTGCTGTTACTGATTACTGTGGATAGTAACTTGGATGCAGCTGCGAAGTGTTCATGCTCCAGCTGGAACCACTTCCGTACTAGCAGGGTCGATCTTTTTGTTAAGTAGAACAAAATGATTCTGTTGTGGTGTGTATTTATTTTAGGGTTAATGGTAAATTTTGCTATAATATTATGGTTCAATAATGAATTTGTCACTATTTTCAATTTCGATGAATTTTGCCATTATACTTTAAATTTTATTGAATTTTGCCCTTGTACTTTCTATTTCGTTGATTATTGGATGAAAGTAACGGAATCAAATTATTTCATAGAACATTTTGTTAATACAAAAGCAAATTTTTTTGTTGCATTTTCAATTTGGCTAATTTTTCTTATTTCATTTTTAGAAATCAACAACACTGAAAATACTATGGCAAAATTCAAAAAAATTGAAAGTATAATGGTAAAATTTAACAAAAGGAGAGAGGAAAATTTCGGATCGACCTATAGTACAGGGTTGGAATTTACCTTTATCCCTTTATTTGACTATTCCTCAATCTGAAACATATTTGATTGACCAGAGAAGTAAAAGGCACCTGGAACAGAAGTTTTGGAGGGTTTGAAACAACTGAATAAACCATTGATCATCCTCAACGCTTTCAATTTTTTCAATTCTTTTCTCTTTTATTTTTTTTATTTTTTTATTCTCTCTACAGAAGGTATTAATGGAGTTTGTGTAGGGAATTTATGAACAATCTGCTAGCAATTAAATGCAGTTCACACCTTTGAAGACACTCCAAAACAATTACTTCTTATCATATTCAGTTTTATGTTTGCTTCGCTTTCCATTCTTTGCCTTCATTCTTGTATTGTTGTGGAGCAAACCAATGGAAAGTTTTGCTCAAAATTTTTCAAGGTTTTTCCTCGGGGACCATCCATGGAGAATGGACAGGGAAAGAGCTGCAGGATAAACTCCACTCTTTCAACAATGACAAAGAATATGGCAGGTGGTGGTAGGTGAATATTGGTTGATTTTGATAAAATACAAAGCAATAATATATATAATATTGGAAAATAAACTCGTGAATATTGGTTGATGCTTCAATGTAATTTCTATTACAAGTGTCCATGGCGGCTAATCAGATTGTCTTGAATGAAGATTCGAAGATATTTCAATGTAAATGACATTCTTGTGACCAAATATTTTTATGGTGTCAAAGAAGAAACAGAGGCAATCTAAAGGGAATCATTTCTTGGATTGTCAAACAATTTCTTGACAACTACAAATTGATGAGAAAAGCAAACATTACAGTCAAATTAATACTATAATTAATTAAGGTTACTGTTCCACATGTGAAATTGTCCTTAGAAAATTGAACATCAAATTCCAAAAAATCAGCTCCTTTGGCGTGGCGGTGCTTTCAGGGAGACAACAGTAGTCACCCACATGAACTCGGATTTCCCTTAAACCTCAAAGGACCAAATTCTGTACACTAAAAGGGATTGCAAATAATTTCTTTGTAATAAAAAGCACAGTCAAAATTGTCTTTTTGGTAAGTGGCGGTGGATTTGTACAAATAGAAGTATTCATCAACAGGTTTCAAGATCAAAGACATGACATTGGGAAATGGAGCCACACTGTTGTTTTCCAGGTGTCCAAATCTACTTTATTTTATTCTTTGTGAGCTTAAGATTTCGAGGAGCGAAAGAACATTGTATACAGGAAAATTTTTGTTAAGGAGACCAAATGTCAATTTGGATTTTGATGCAAACCTGGAACTAAAGTACAGTAGCATTGAGTGAGAGCATTGGAGATGTACTAAAGACTAATGTATCTTTTGTATGGCTGATGAGAAGAATTCAATGACATAACGATATAATGATGAAATTAAATTTTTTTTTTTCATGGATCGTGTAAATGAAACATAAATGAACTAAAAAGTAACAGGTTTATTGAATTTGTGATTGGCGCTGGTTTTTTGGATCTTGAATACAACTGTCTGAATCAACTGCCAAACTTATGGAATAAAAGATTTTTGATAATTATAAGAAAAAAATCTAATTTGCATGCATGGGAAAATCTTATACCAGCTATGCTTTTCTTTTTGATAATTCGAATTTTGGCTATCGTAAAATTCATTTCTTTGACTTTATTTTGGAGGTAACAAAATCAAGCTGCTAGTACCTTATTCTTTCCTATTATATAATTGTAACATAATTTTTTTTTCAGGTTTAATCATTCAGAAATGGTTTTGATACACACGGCCGTCATTAATTTGGAAAACCAAAATGAATTAGCTCACTTGAGCATTAATGGAAATTCCGATCCATTTTCTTTAAGTTGGAGAATCAATTAACCATGGAACCGACTTGGGTAATTAAGGAGGTCACACTATTCTCAAGATCAGGTGACCACAAGCATCAACTTGGAGGATACTCCCTTGTGTTCTAAACTGTTAAACACTAATAATATTAATTTATTTTTTTTATGCTCAAATTTATAAATACATGGTTAAATTAAAGATGACATGCTTTAGTAATTCTATGCATCACTCACTTGCCCATGTTACCCCAAGCTCGTAATTTGATGCCATGGGAATGCTTCTTTGGGAACTCTGCATCATATTATTTTTGTCCTGGCTTAGTTGCTATTTTCACCTTCTTCCCTCTTACATTTATTGGAACTTAATTTTTGCTAACAGTCAATTAAGTCTTGTCCTAATAATAAGGAGGAGATATTGAAATTTCAAATTCTCAAATTTAATTTTATCATATATGATTTAGATTAAAATTTTTTTTGTCAATTCAAAACTTTATATTCATTAAAACCAATTCAGTACACTTTCAAACTCATCTATTGCAACACACAGATAGCTACTGAGATATACAACTGAACCTCCTGCATATCTTTATACTTTTACTGCTCAACTACGGAGGGACAGGTAATCCATCTTTGTCAAGTATGAACACCAAAGAAGATGGGGGTGCATTTACCCAGTTACTCAAGCATATATTATTTCTAAATTGGACAGCTATCCAATCCGTCGCTTTATTAGCTTTTCTATCTACACATACAACCTGTAATTCCTTCATTCTCCTAATGCCTGCTAATATGTCTTGAACCACTGGCTTGATTCTCCACTCATGTTCTGTGCTTGTTAAACTAATATGCTTATAAAGAATCTCAGAATCCATTTTCAATACCACTTTTGGGTATTTTTGCCTAGTGCTAACCACAGACGTTCCCTTACTACTATAGCTTCAGCTTCTATGCTAGATTTCGCACAAATTACTCTGCCAGTTCCTCCTATCAACTTTCTACCTTGATCCCTTATTACGACACCAATTCCAGCAGACAATGGATTTTTTTAAAATGCTTCATCGCAGTTTACTTTAACCTATCCAATATCAGGCCTCACCCACTTATTTGGTTTTCCTAACTTTGGATGGCCTATTTTCCTCCTGCCACATCCAATCTAGGCATCCATAAACTCCATTATTGCAGCCTGTGCTATTCTCACTGTAGTTAGCATGTCAGGTTTCCTCATATTTTGGTTTGCATTACATCTTCCTTTCTAGATATACTAGCACATAAATGGGATTGCAACTGCTGAGTAGCTCTTTTCTTCCTCCTTTATGTCCCCCATTGTTAATACTTCCTTAAGCTAGCAATCAACAGTTGTGATTCTACTTTTGTGAGCCTTATACCCCAGTCCTGACTTAAACCACACACACCTCATCCATTCACATAATAATAAAACATGTTCAACCGTTTCTTCCCTTTTCCCACATATAGCACATATTGGCTCCTCACATATTTTTCGTTTCCATAGATTCTTCCTTGTTGCTAAAGCATTAGGGCAGACTCTCTATAAAAAATTGCTTATTTTATGTGAAAATTTTTTCCATAGCAAGCACCATCCCTCATTGTCCACCTGATGTGAAGACGATTGTTTTGGCATGCATTTTTGCATTTCTCTTTCTTTACATGCATGGTAGCCACTCCTTACAGTATAAATGCAATTACCTACTAATGGCCACACTATTCAACCCTCACCGCTGTTGGGATATAGTTCACATGTGAATAAAGAATCCTACATCATAAGAAATCTAAATGAGGTATACTATATATGCATGAAGAACCAAAGAACTTAATAGTTTAAGTTTTTGGGCTTAAGTGATATTCAACAGGTATGTATGGGCTCTCTGGTATGCTTCCATGGGCTCAAAGTGTAGTTTATCTCCCTAACAAGTAGTATCAGGCCAAAAAGTCACAGGTTCAAGTGTCAATAATGTTGCTGGGGAGGGAGATTGTTGGCAGATCAATGGGTGATGTATTGAGTAAATCTGGAGTGCAAGCTTGAAGAAGTACTGAGACAACCTAGATAGCCAAGTTAAGTGAGGTTGCCTAGCCCAAATGAGGTATTGATCGGACTTACTCACACGGGAGAGCCAATGTGAGACTTGATCAGAACTCACAAGTAAATAGGGGAGATTGTTGGGATATAGTTCACGTGTGAGTAAAAAATCCAACATCAATAGGAAATCTAAATGAGAAGTCCTATATATGCATGAAGGACTATCATAACATATAGATTCAAAATTCTATAGCTAGACTTAACAAATAGATAGAGTTGCCATCAATCTTTTTTAACTATATGTGATTGGCCGCCTAAAGAATCCTTTTAAGAAGCTCTCAAGCTTGACTAAGGGTCTCTAAAAGAACAAGTTTAAGTCTACAAACTAGAATATGGTTCGAGAGTTTAGTTACATGTGAGGAAGGTTATAGTACCCCAACATGTCCACCCGAAAGATGATACAATATTATTTTAAATTTATCCCAAAGCCTTAATTCTAATGATTTTAAATTTTTATGTTAAATATTGAAAATAATTTATAAGATTCTTCCATCAATCTGGTATAATTCTTAAAAATATTTTTTTACCTCAAGAGTATTCAAAGATCTCATTTGTTTCCTTGAAAAGGCTTTGTCGTCGAAAAATTATTTTTTTAGTTTTATTATTTTTTTATTGAAAATATATCTAATTATTCTACAATTTGGGTCAAATTAGAAATAGTTTTTTTGAATTTCTAAATTCTTCACCATTTTGGCCTATTTAGAAATTCTTTTTATTTATTTATTTTTTTGGATTTCTAAATTTTTCACCATTTGGTTCTATTTAAATTTTTTTTTGTTTTTGTTTTTGGAAAGAAAATAGTATGACAATATTTTTTATTGAAATTTCATTTAAATTCTTCCACCATTTGGGACAAATTTAAAGAAATTTCTCACCTAGAGATTTCTTAAGAATTTATCATTTGAAATTTCTAAAAGTCTCATCATTGGATAATTATAAAATATTTTCAACTAAAAAATTTTATTTTTCTTTTTTTTGTTTGAGAATAAATATTAATTATTGTTATTGAAATTTTATCTAAATTATTTCACAATTTGGGATAAATTTAGACAAAATTTCTCACTTAAAAATTTTATAAAAATTTATTATTTGAAATTTTTAAAAATTTCATCATTAGACAATTATTATTTATTCTCAAAAAAATATTTTATTTTTATTTTTTTAAATTTAATCATGCAAAAATACTCCTAAAAATAAACAAACACATAAATAAAAAAAAAGAAAATAACAAAAAATACAAAAAAAACATAACGGCTCGGTTGGACGATTCGGCTTCAGGCACAAAATGTGGCTCAGGGAACGCGACTTGGTGGCTCAGCTTGGCTTAAAAGATCGGCTGGTACGTGAGTTAAATGCGAGTCAAAGTGGGTCAGTGCAACAAGTCGGGGTGTCCGAATGAAAACATCCGGATCCTAATGGGTCTTTTAACACCAAAACAACGTCGTTTTAGTAGGGTATATAAGGTTAAATCTCGACTTTTTTTTACCACATCTCCCTTCTTCCCTTTCTCTTCTCCCCTTTTTCTCTCACACACTCTCTAGACCCTTTTAGAACTTCGATTGAATTTCACTAGAGTTTGAAAAATCTAGTCAAAATCTGGGTTATTCATCAGACGTTCATCGAAAAGTTCAACGATTTTTGAAAATGTGACACCGAAAACTGGGGATATCATAGGAAATTAGGAATTTCTTAAGAAAGTCATCGAAAAATTCAACTTCTGCTAGAAAATTCAACCAGAATCTGAAAATTTTCAAAAAATTTCTAGAAAAAAATTACCAAAAATTTTGAAATTTTTTAAAAAACATTCTAAGATTACTTATACTATTCTAAACACTTTTTTTTTTTTGCTTCTACTTTTTTGTTGCTTTTTTTGTGTGTTTTCTAGCCTCAATTAGGGCATCTATTTATAGGATTAAAAACAAAAAAATCTCCATCCGAATAGGAATCCCAATTTCTTTTAAACTTCGACCTTAAACCTAGCTCAAATCCTACAACCCAATTCCAACCCAAATTCAACTTCCTGTTTTTTTTTTTTTGGTTTTTTTTTTAATTTTTAATTTTTTTTATTAACAAAAATCAAACGTAGACCCCTAGACAGATAAGGGTATCTATAGCTGTTCTTCTTTGTACATTTTCTATGAAACAAGAATTATATAAAGACGTAGACAACCTAATCAACTCGACACTTTTTTTTTAGTCAGACTCCTTAAATAACATAAAAACTGCTTGAAAATAAATAAAGTTCATCTGAATAGAGGCTTAACAACTTTAAAAAATAAAAGGCTCATCTAAACAGATGCACAACAACTTTTGAAAAATAAAAGACTCCTCTAAACAGAGGCACCACAACTTTGAAAAATAAAACGGTCTTCTAAACAGAGGCACTATAACTTTTGAAAATAAAATGCTCCTCTAAACAGAGGTATAATAACTTTGAAAAATAAAAGGCTCATTTAAATAGAGGCACAACAACTTTGAAAATAAAAGGTTCATCGATAATCATGTCCAAAAGAGTCATAGATAAGGTTTGATGAAATTTATAATGGAAACTCAAATGTTCATAGTTTGAGTTTGAAATTCAAAGGTTCAGATTCGCAAGAACTTTTCAGCTTCACAAGCATTCACTAAAATTTGATTTTTAAAATTTTAGTTTCATAAAAATTTGATTCGCAAAACTTTAGATATGCAATAATTTAGATTTGTAAGATTTCAATATTCGCATTTACAAATTGTAAGACTCGCATTTAACATTTAAAGATTCTCATTCGAATTTTGGAGATTCATATCTAAAAGTTCAAAACTTCTCATTCAAGTTTAAAGGTTCACATTTGGTAAATTTTAGGGTTTTACACCTCAAAGATTCTTATTTGAAATTCAAAAACTCTCATTTGAAAACTAAAAAATTCAACGATTCTCATTTGAGGATTCACAATCTTGTCTTAAAAGATTTCATCAAAATATTCAAAATTCTTTTCCAGTTGACTTTCAAACTTTTATCAAAATCAAAATTTTATATGTAATGAATGTCATGATCAATGATGCAAATGCTTTTTTAATTACGCAAATGCAACAATCTAGATCCTCACAATACTACAAATGTCATCTTTTCAATCATGATTCAAATGTTTACTTATAATGCAAATGTATAGCCAAACCAAAGTTTCAAATATTCTCCAAACAACAATGCAAATATGATGTATGTAATCGAATGTTTATGTCATGAAATTCTAATTAATTGTGGTAATTTGATTTTTAAGACCCTACCATCTCATATTTTCCTTTTCATCTACTCAGCATGAGCTATCTTGGAATAAATTATGCTAATGATCCTTATTATTTTTATCACTTGGTTATCATTCATAGGCTTCTTAGCACTAATAATTCCAGAATAAGTTTTGTCAATTACCCCATATCATTTAATTACAATTCACAGGTTTTTCAACATTATCAATCTCAGAATAAATTCTATCAATTGATTATGTTCATCACTTGATCACCATTTACAGGCTTGTCAACACTAGCCATTCTAGAATGAATTTTGTCCATTGATCATTATCATTTGATCACAACTCATAAGTTATGTCGATCAATCCATCACCATATTCATCATTTGATCACACCATGTGTCCTTTCAAATCATCTTTTCAAGTTTTTACACTATTTTTTTTTTTGCTCCCCATCATCTTGGATTTCTTTTTAAAGGAATGCAAGACTCTTTTATGCACATTGTCATTAATTCATCATCATTTCAATTTTTGACAATTATAATACAATTAGATATTTTCTTGATTTATTTTGGAGATGCAATAATAAGATAACACAAGGTGAATTGAGGGAAAGGTAATAAATGAAGTGTGAGTTTGGTACAAAAATAATTGGGCAAATAAGCAAATTCAAAGTATGTCCTTGGGAATGGTATTGAACAAATGGAGTAACAATATCCAAATAATGAATACTCAAACAATTCTTAACATTAATCCAATTTTTTTTTCAAAAACTCATTCCATTGACTTTTGAGATCATTTTTGAGCTCATTGAACTTTACCCCAAATTTGAGGGATCTTCAGATGTCTTTGACCTTTCTTCATGTGAACTGTTTATCTAACTCTCAGCTCAGAGATTTTTTACCTAAATCGCCATTTCGAGTTTTCAATTTGAATATTCCTTTTCTTTCCTTTGGCATTTTCCCATTCTTTCATTCTTTTTTTTTTTTCCTTTTTTTTTTTTTCATTTTTTTCATCCATTAGTGATATCTCTCACACATCGATCTCTAAAGTAATGTAGTATGATTCTGTTATTTCATTATGAGCATGTCTTAGTCCAATATATGATCATTCAATTCGAGCACTCACATTTGATTCAAATAAACTTTTAAAGATTGTAATGTAGGCCATGGTGAGGGGTCATAAAAAATAGATAAAATAGGCTTCAAACATGTGCTTAAAGGGTTTAAAACTAGAGACTTATTTCTCATCACTTGATACAACTTGGCATTTTTCCCAATTCCACATTATTTCACTACTTTTTTCTTTTTTATTCACATTATTCATCACAAAAAAACTCTCATTACGTTGCCCCAAACCATTTGTGGCATTTATTTTTCTTTTCTCTTACTTTTTTTTTATTTTTTATTTTTTGCTTTCTATCTTTTGTGACCTTTTGTGATCTTTGGCCACTTTTTTTTTCAAAAAAAAATTACCCTATAGTGTGGAGGGTGATCCTTGATTAGGGTTCTTTTAAAAAAAAATCGTAATAAGCTCAAAGGGGTAGCAATGAATGGTTTTTCAAATGGTAAAAGAAAGATGGTCATTTTTCATCTCAAATGTGAATGCTTTCTTTAAAGATCATCTATTGAACCAAACAAACTCATAAATCTTTATAAAGAACTATATATCTTCAAGATATATTTATTCTATATCTATTAGTAGCTGGCTTCTTTGCTCAAATAGTCTCCTCAAAACAATATGAATGAGTTTTCAAAATTAAATCCCAAAATTATTATTATCATTATCTAAATATTCACTATCCGAAATTTGAGAATGGAAATGAAAAATTATGAAAGGTGACAAAGCATGAAATAATGGTTGAATGAAATAGAAAATGTAATGAAATGCATTAAATTGCCTTTTATTAAAATTATAACAAATGAAATCCTATTGCATAAAAAAATCCTAACATTACTTTAAAAAAAATCCTAAAATAACAAGCAACTTCCAATCAGCCTTAACATTTTTTTTCTTTTCAAAATTTATGCCCCCATACGATTAAGTGAAGGATCTTTCTTAACATCTGGCTCTTTAATTCATTATAACTTTTTAGGCCCTTTCGGATTAATGTATTCTTGATTCTCACTTAGAATATTGACATTGTGATTAGGTAATGGATTGCCACTAAGTGTTATTACTCCCGTTTGATCAAAGTTTATCATTTCATCTTTGATCAATCGTTATACCTTATGCTTTAGAGTAATGCAATTTTTAGTGAAATGATCGGTAATTCTATAGTGCTAGTCACAGTGAGCTATAAGATCATATCACTTAAGATAGGGTAGCTTGAGCAGCTCCAAATGGCTGAGGGGAATTAAGTGATTGTTATAGAGCTCTCAGTATAACTTCATATAAATTATGAGGATTGGATCAAATTCGAGCTTTTCTTGAGTAGTTTGTTGCTTTTGTAAACCACTTATTGGGTTAGCAGGATGAATCTGAGATCCTATGGGTGATTGAATGTTAAGGCTGTATATAGGAGCTTGAGAGCTAAAAATGGACTGATATGTTGATGGATAAGATGGCATAAGGCTAGCTGGTATGGGTAAGATGAGGTATTATTCACAGCAAGATAGTATGGAGAGTAATCTTGTAGTGGATAAGGTTAATAACCCCTGAACTATTTATCAAAGCTTACGGCTTGAGTTTTGGTGCCTTCCTGGTTTCTCTTCCTTTCAACTTACCATTTTTAATGGCATTTTCAATGATTTTGCTTGAAATTACCATGTGGTGAAATTCTTTGTTGCATTTCTTATCATCTTTTTATAATAAAAAGATTTTAAAGTGCTGACAAACAACACCATGATTTTTTTCTCAGTTAAAAAAGGTTGTACTTGAGAAGCAATATCTTTCTACTTCTGGGCATACTTTTTAAATGATTCAATCACTTTTTTTTTTATATTCTATAAAAAAAGATGATCTGGGCCTAAGTATACGATATGTCGATACTGACTAATGAAATCATGGATCATATCACTCTAGGATTGGATACGGGTCCTATCTAATTGGATATACCATATAACAACAGACCGTAAGACTATCTTGAAATACATGCATCAATAGCTTCTCATTATTAGCATGAGCAACCATTTTTTGATAATACATGATAATGTGAGTTTTTGGACACTTTGTTCCATCATACTTCTCGAACTTTGACACTTTAAAATTTGAAGGAATAACCATATTAGGGACCAAACAGAGCCTAGCAACATCTATTGAATCATAAAAATCAATTCCCTTTATTGCTCTTAACCTTTCCTCTAATAAGTTCATCTTCCGTTCAGTTTTTGACACTTCTAAAGTCTCTTTCTCTTTGGGCCTCAGCTTCTTTTTCTCTTTTGAATCATCCAAATTAGGGACTAGTATTGGTTCTACTACCTTCTCGATAAATATGGGATTTACATAACTCTGATATTGTTTTAGATTTGAAGTTGATGGTATTTCAAGGTATGTGTACCCTACAGGATAGGTGAATTGCTGTGGTGAGGACCTTATGCGAGTTGAGCTTAATATGGCCTAAAACTAAGAGGGTACAATGGGTCATCCACCTCTTGTGATGGATGGTATTATTGGCTAGTACATGCTTTTATACCTTTTTCCTTGTTTAACTTGTTCGAAGCCTCTAAAATCTTATTCAACTCCCTTTCTAGCTTCTCTTGAGCTTTCTTCATCCTCTCAAGATGATTGAAATTTTTTTATTCCATTTGTCTGGCTCAAGCTCTTGTATTATATGAATGGGTTAATTATGTGGGATTCTTGGTTTGTAGAACTATCCTTGAACCTTGGTACCACAACTATGATAAAAAATATTATGCTTTATGCATGATATGTTGATGCATAAATAAAGTGTACATTTTCATGAATGAAATATGAAAGTGATGCAGATGTAAAATGTTACATATGACAATGAAAGTGATGCATGACATGCAAATGCAAATGCTGAAAGTCAAAAAAATAAAATGGTTAGATTACCATATATCATACAAATTGTTCCTTCTTATGTCCTAACTTCAACCATATATCAGACAAATTATTCCTTCTTATGTCCTAACTTCAGGTTACGTCTATCATTAGGTAGGAAAGGCTCTATCTTAGGGCTGGCATCTTAAGTGTGAACTATATGTAAGGTTAAGTGATATTGACCACCAAAGGTTCCAAAATTATTCCTTATATCATGGTCCATCACAGACTAGTAAGACAATCCAATCCTCACCCCTTACAGGCTACCAACAAAAAATATTTAATTTGAGTAGGAATATTTCGTTAGCCATTACAGAGATTATTATCTTATTAGAGCGTAGGTATTTTACTCTCTCCTAAGAAGAACGGAGCCCGAGTATAGAGCTTATATAATACAAATGCATATAATAGTGTGCGCGAAGGAACATATGGGTTTGGTGCCCTAAAAATAAAAGACAAAAATGTTAGTAAACAGATAACATAAATCATTTCAATTTAAAACCATTAGATCAAAGAATAGGATAAAATCAAAATGTTATGGCTTGACTCTCTATAACGTACCCAGTGGAGTCGCCAAATAGTCATAATATATAGATCCGAAAAGCTATAACTAGACTTAATAAATGGATAGAGTTGCCACCAATCTTTTTTAACGAGGTGTGATTGGTCACCTAAGAAATCTATCTTTTTAAGAAGCTTCCAAGCTTGACTAAGGGTCCCTAAAAGAATAGGTTTGAGTCTACAAACTAGAACAAGGTTCGAAAGTTTAGTTACATGTGAAGAAGGTTATAGTACCCCATATGCTCATTCAAAGGATGGTACCATATTATTTTAAATTTATCCTAAGGGTTTGATTCTAATGGTTTTAAATTTTTATGTTAAATATTAAAAATAATTTATAAGATTCTTCCATCAATATGGTAGAATTCTTAAAAATATTTTCTCACCTCAAGAGTATTCAAGGATCCTATTTATTTTTTTCAAGAGGCTCCATCATCGAAAAATTATTTTTTTAGTTTTATTATTTTTTATTAAAAATATATTTAATTATTTCACAATTTGGGCTAAATTAGAAATATTTTATGTTAATTTCTAAATTCTCCACCATTTGGGCCTAGTTAGAAATTCTTTTTTTTTTTTGGACTTCTAAATTTTTCATAATTTGGGTCAATTTAGAAAATTTTTTTTTTTGAAATTTTTAAAATTTTCACTATTTGGGCTTATTTAGAAATTTTTTTTCTTTTTTTGTTTTTAGAAAGAAAATAGGATAACAATTATTTTTTTTATTGAAATTCTATTTAAATTCTTCCACTATTTAAGACAAATTTAAAGAAATTTCTCACTTAAAGATTTTTTAGAAATTTATCATTTGAAATTTCTAAAAGTCTCATAATTGGATAATTATCAAATGTTTTCAACCAGAAAATTTTATTCTTCTTTTTTTTTGTTTGAGAATAAATATTAATTGTTGTTATTGAAATTTTATCTAAATTATTCTACAATTTAGGATAAATTTAGACAAAATTTTTCATTTAAGAATTTTATAAAAATTTACCATTTGAAATTTTTAAAAATCTCATTATTGGATAATTATCAAATATTTTCAATAAGAAAATTTTGTTATTCTTTTTTTTTTGTTTGAGAATAAATATTAATTATTATTATTGAAATTTTATCTAAATTATTCCATAATTTGGGATAAATTTAGAAAAAATTTCTCACTTAAGAATTTTTATAGAAATTTATCATTTGAAATTTTTAAAAAGTTCATCATTAGATAATTATTATTTCTTCTTAAAAAATATTTTATTTTTATTTTTATTTTTTTTTATTTTTAAAATTTAATCATGCAAAAATATTCATAAAAATAAACAAACACATAAATACAAAATAAATACAAAAATACAAAAAAAACGTAATGGTTCGGTGGGAGGATTCGGCTCGGCTCCAGGCACAAAATGCTATTCGAGGAATGCAGCTTGGCGACTTTGCTCAACTCAAAGGATCCACTGATATGTGGGTCAAACGCGGGTCAAAGCAGGTCAGCACTACAAGTTGGGTCCCCCGAATGGAAATACACAGATCTTAATGGGTGTCTTAACACCAAAATAACGTCGTTTTAGTCGGGTACATAAGGCTAAATCTTGATTTTTTTCACTAGATCTCCTTTTTTCCTTCTCTCTCTTCTCCCTTTTTTCTCTCCCTTTCTCTCTAGACCTTTTTAGAACATCGGTTGAATTTCATCGAATTCTGAAAAATCTGATCGAAATTTGGGTTATTCGCTGAACGTTCGTCAGAAAGTTCATTGATTTCTGAAGATGTGACACCAAAAATTATGGATCTCACCAAAAACTGGGAATTTCATCGAAAGTCACTAAAAAATTCAAATTTTACCGAAAAATTCAACAAGAATATGGAAATTTCCAAAAAAAAAAACCTTCAAAAAATTCCTAAAAATTCTAGGATTGCTTCTGCTCTTCTAAACATCTTTTTTTGCTTCTACTTTCTGTGTTGCTCTTTCTATGTTTTTTTTGTGTGTTCTCTAGCCTTAATTAGAGTCTCTATTTATAAGATTAAAAACCAAAGAATCCCCATCCGAATAGGAATCCTAAATTCTATTAAACTTTAACCTTAAACCCGTTCAAACCCTACAACCCAATTCCAATCCAAATCAACTTCTTGTTTTTTTATTTTTTCCAGCTTTTTCATTTTTAATTTTTTTATTTTTTTTATTAACAAAAATTAAATGTAAACCCCCAGATAGATTGGGATGTCTACACTGACCTAAGAACCTAATAGCTTAAGCTTTTAGGTTGAAGTGGTATCCAACATGTATGTATAGGTTCTCTAGTGTACTCCCATAGGCTCCAAATGTGATTTATCTCCCCAATAACCCCCTTCATGCGAATTTGTATAGCTTTAATATTTGCTACGACTTAAGTTGATATAAAACTCTATATGAAGTCTAACTTTTAGTAACCCTCTCTTTATCTTTTAGTTTTTCAACCTTCTGTTGCAATTGTTCCCTTATAGTGTTATTATTTGGCATTAAAGTATCCCCACTAGGTATCTATCAATCCTTCCAAATTTAGATATTTTTCCTATTCATCACTTGCCAACATATTTGTTCTTTTACTAAATCTCTCCCTTTTAAAATACTATACCATGCTAATGATGCTTTATCACTTTTTTTAACATTCAAAATAGATCTATTAGGGAAGTATATTACTTTCATAATCCTTACCTAATAAGCCTCGGGATTGGTTATGACTCTCCAACATTGTTTTACCAACAATGCTTTTATTGAATAGGTTTAGTTCTTTAAATCCCATCCCTTATTTACTTTTACACATTGTTAGCTTCCACCATCTTATCCAATGGATCTTTTTTTCATCTAGTTTTCATCCACACAACAATCTTGCCATATCTTTATTAATTTTTTCATATCTTTTTTGACAGCTCGAAACAATTCATCACATATGTTGGTATTGCACCTGTAATTACTTTGATTAATATTTCTCTTTCTCCTTGAGACAACAAGCCCCTTTTCCAAGTCTGTAACTTTTTCTGAACCTTTTCCCTATATTGCTGAATAATAAATCTTTCCCTAGAATGAAGGAATTCCTAGATAGAATCCTAGATTCTCAGCTAATGGGATCTTTAAACATGCCACAATATCTTTATTTAGTTGTTTAAGAGTATTACTGCCGAACACTATGCTAGACTTGCCCAGATTTACTTTTTATCCCAAGGCACTAAAGTAGCATTCCAACATCTTAAACATGTACTTGCAATTATTTTTGTTAGCTGCTAAGAAAATAATGAGTCATCAACAAACAACAAATGGGATAGAGTCGGGTAAGTACAAAACTCTAACCAATAGATCTCTACAGGGTTGGGATCGATTAGTTCTTCCCAAAATTCCACAAGTTTAGCTTCTGAAAGAAAAATGGATCAATCCCTTTGGCCAAAGAATCGATCAGGTAAAGGAGGGGATCGATCCCTTTTATCCAAAACATGCCTTCATCCATTTTGTTTTGAGAATTTACTTTATTTTAGTTCCTAAATGAATTTTGGCAAGATAGAAGGCTGGAAAAATGTTCAATTTAAGATTAGGAGAGTTTGATTCAAGTTAGGTAAATTTTTGTTTTGTCAATTTAAAACTTTTAATCAATTCAAGGCTAACAATCTCTCTCTTTTTGATATGACAAAATCTAGTGAAAATTTTGCTTAAAAACATTTTTCCATTTGAAAAATAAGCTCCCATAAATTTAAGCATAAAAATTTTTTTAAAAGATTTTAAAACAACTAAGAACAAAATAATGTCAATATGATCAAGTGAGAATTTTTCGTACCATCAAGATCATCAATAAAATAAAAAATTTCATACCATCAAAATCATCAATGCCATCAAGATCATTAATTAAATAAAAATTTTTCATACCATTGTCTCTCCCCCTTTTTGCCATAGCAAAAGGCATGAAGTCAATCAAAGGGAGATAACAATCAATTCAAAGCCATACCAACTCAATTTGGCAACTTAAATTCATACCAGTCTCAATGTCAAGCAATATAACAATCATCAAGCAATATATCAATTTCACAAGCCATAATTTTACAAGCCAAATTTCAAAGTGATATAACAAATATCATAATGAAAATGAAATATAGATTTTATTAATATAAATATCAAATACCAAAGTTTGATATCAAACCATAATGTAAAGTGTTTTTAAAGATAAATTTACAACATAAAAAAGATGTGGGAAAACATATGAAGAATGACACTAGGATGGATCATTGATGAGAAGATGGAGAATGAGGGAAATATTACCCCATTTGCTGTTGTGTAAATCGAATTTATTCAATATCAGCTCTAACTTGTCTAACTTAAGAAACTAGCTCATTTTGAGTCACTTCCTTATTTTTCAATTGAGAATTTATAATCCAAATTACTGAATATAGACTGTTCATTTGAAGTATAAGCATTTCTAAGGCTCTTTGGGTATCAAATGATAGGGTAAAAGGTTTTTTTTTAGGTATATCAAGAATATCTAAAATTTCATGTTCTTCTTTCTCTTCTTGCATAGCCTAAATATCAATTTTTCTAACTCATAAACCTGCTGCATTTTGAATATATCTCATACTATACAGAGTAAGAACACCCAAAATGCTAAATGGATCATTAAATACCATCTCTTTATCTCTTATAGTATTAATGTTTAATTTTTTCAAAAGATTACTGATTGAAAACCCATAAACTAAGGTGTAGTCTCTGTTTTGCAATACCATAATCATATCATTGAAAATAAAATACACCAAATTAGTTTTTCCTTATGTTTGATTTTATATATCCATCAGTAATCTTGCTTCATAATAGTTGAGTATTGAGTGCCAAAAGGTGCTAATACATGAGTGACAATAAGGTGTAATAACCTATCATGCATTAATAGTCTAGAGGCTTGGGTAAGGGCAACTCTTAAATTATCATTTTTAAATATATCTTGAGCTAGTTCCAACATATCACACCTAATATTGGTGTCTCCCTCATCATTTAGCATGAATATTTAGCTAACAATTGCTTGCTAACCATAATTTCTTGACCCATAACGTAGGTTCTAAATTTATCAGAATAATATCTATATGACTTTTCAATTTTAATACAAATGGCATTGCTATAGAATACTTTAACTAGATTCTCAAACAAAAGTCTTATTTCTCCTTTCTACTACCCTATTTTGTTGAAGAGTTTTAGGAGCAGAAAAATGTGGCTAATACCATTTTCACTACAAAACACATTAAAACCAAGATTTTCAAATTCTTTTCCATGATCACTTCTAATACTAAAAATTAAATAACCTTTTTCATTTTGTATTTATTTTTGCTAAAAGTGATGAATTTTTTCAAAACTTCATTCTTTGAATGCAAAAAAAGAACCCATATGAATCTAGTAAAGTCATCAACAATAACAAACCCATATTATTTTCCACTAAGACTCATTGTCCTAATAGAACCAAAAAGATCAATATGAAGTAGTTGAAGAGGTCTAGTAGTTAAAATGCAATTCTTAGGTTTGAAAGAAATTTTTATATGTTTTTCTTGAGCACATGCATCACAAACTTTATCATTTTTCATATTTCAATTTTGGTAAACCAACAACCAAATCATTTTGAGAAAATTTTAAAATTACATGCATACTTGCATGTCCAAGTCTTTTATGCCACATCTAACTTTCATTTTCTTTTTAAGCCATAAAACAAACATTTTTAGAGGAAATATCATTTAGATGCACTACATAAATATTTCCTTTATGATGTTTAACAAAAATAAGTTTGTTAGTTTTGATATCAATCACTTGATAGCACATTGATTCAAACACAACTGTAAGTCCTTTGTCACATAATTGACTAATACTAAGTTATTCTTGAATCTTTTTACAAGTAAAACATTTTCAATAGTAGTATAAAAATTGTTACCAATGGAGCTAATACCTTCAATTTGGCCTTTAGAGTTGTCACCAAATGTAACATTTCCTTCACTTTTAGCTTTTAAGTAAGAATCTTATCTTTAGTCATGTGTTTTGAGCATCCACTATCAAGGTACCATGAATTGTTCTTGCTTGAATTTACTTGGTAGTAATGCTCATCCACCTACAAAAACATAATTAAAGTTTTATTTTGGGTATCTAAACTTTCTTGGGTCTTTGATTGTTAGTACTAATAATTTTGTGCCTTTTAGAATTCACTTCATTTTAGTAATCTCATCTTGAGATGTGCTAACTCCTTTTGGAATCCACATCTTCTAATGAGCTTACCGCTATAAGTAACTTTCTTTAAGGAATAATATTGTATAGAATGACCTAATTTATGGTAATATTCACTTATGCTAAATGAATCATTTGGTCTAACAAGAAAATTCTTTAAATGAGTCTCTTTGTTGCCACCGTTATAGCCGAATCCATATTTATCAAAGAATGCTCTTTATGTTTCAAGCATGTCATTAAGCTTTTGATGTCTCATATAAAACCTAGAAAATAAGTTATGTAAATTTTTATTTTTCTTAATCAAATCATTAACATTCAACTTTAAGAGCTCAATTTCCTTTTCTAAGTCATCTTTTGCTTTAGTCAAGAGTTCATTTTCTAGTTTCAACTTAGAGATCATTTTTTTTAAATTTCATGTTCATGTTCTCAAATTTTACGGTTAATTCATCATAAGCATCTTGCAATTCATCAAATGTGTATAAATTTAAATCATATGGATTAAAAATTACCTTGAACTTATCAAGAGCCATGAGACATAGATTGGCTACTTTTTTCTTATTTGATTCATCTTTGGATAAGTCACTATCACTCCATATTGCAACCATTACTTTCTTTTTTAATTTTGTCATGTTTTGCTTATTTCACGAAAGACAATCAAATTTAATGACTCGGTTTGTTGCATTCATAGCAAATAATCTACTTTTTTTCTCTTCTACTTGATTCTCCTTTAATAATTTTTTTTTGTGGTCTTTTTTTACTTGAGAACTTGTTCATCTTCATAAATTTTTTGAATCTTTTTGTAAACATAGCCATCTCTTCATCTTTATCATCTTTTTCTTATCTAAGATTTTTTTTATCTTCTTTAAAGGTTGATTTGAGAGCAATGCCACCTTTCTTGATAGGTTCTTATCTTCTTTTGAGCTTCATTTCATAGGTAAAGAGAAAACTTATCAGTTCATTCAAAGAGAGTATGTGAGTATCTTTAGACTCTTTAATGGCTGTCATTTTAGCTTTTCAACTATTTGGTAGACTATTAAGAATTTTTTTCATTATCTCCACATTTGAGTAAGTCTTTCCAAGAGCTTTTAAATTGTTAATGATGTCGGTGAAATAGTTTGATATTTCACTAATGGTATCATCTGGTTTCATCTTAAACAACTTATAATCATGAGTGAGCATGTTAATTTTTATCTTTTTCACTTGATTTGTACCTTTATGAGTGATAGCTAACTTGTTCCAATTTTTTTTTTTTTTTGCATTTTCACATAAAGAAACTCTATTATACTCATTAGGTCCCAATGCACAAAAGAGTGTATATATTGCTTTGGCATTGAGTTGAGCCATCTTCATATTATTGACATCTTATTCACTCTCTTACTTGATCATCTCCCTACCATCCACCATCTTCATTAGATTTTGAGGACTATTTACAATGACCCTCTAAACTTTATAATCATTGGCTTGAATAAACAACCTCATCCTAGTTTTTCAATAAGAGTAATTATCACCAACAAAGAGAGGGGGTTTTACAATTGAATGGCCTTCACTTCTAAGAGATATAACAATTATTTCATTTATCATGAGAACACTTCTTGTTGCCCATTATATTTATTGTAGCCTGAGAATGGTTGTTTCACATTGATCACCATATTTTTATGAGCCATTTTTAGGATCACTATTGGGTTGTTAGACCTATAAAAAAGAGTACTAGCTTCAATACCAATTGTTAGCTCAAAAACTTGAAATAAACCAAGAGGGGGGTGAATTGGTTGATAATAAAATTTTTAAAAATCAATACTTAGTAAGCAAAAATTCTGTAAAATAATTTATCTAAGCGTATGAACACAATAAATTAGAGTAAATAAGAGATAAAGATAGAGAGTTAGACACAAAAATTTATAGAGGTTCAATCATTTCTTTAGGTGCCTACGTCTTTTTCCTTAGCCTTACTTACCAAGGAGTTCAATCCATTATGTGTTGAAAGTTACAACCTAGCTTCTCAAAGCTTTACACAATCAATACCACAAACTCTTAAAGATTATCCTCCCCTTTAAGCTCATAATCTCACAATACAAAGTTTCTAAAGTGCTATGCAAACTTAAAGAACCTCTCTAAGGTTAGGTGTTTGTTAGTTTGAAGTACAAAGCAAAATTGACAATAAAATTTAGAGAAAACTGATACAAAAAAGATTTTTTGCACTTTTTTCTCTTTTGAACTAGTTTGAATGCTTGAATAAAATAGTTAGTGAAGGTAATAAGTTCTCTTAGCTATTCATACTTTTAATTTATAGTGGAAGCCTTCATTTATATGTAAGAAAGAGTTGAAAGCCGTTGCCTTGCATTTATTACTTCAAACCTGTAAAATATCAGACAAAAAAAAATAACTGTTGGGCTTTTTTGGGTATCAGAGGATCGATCTCCTCATATAGGTGATCAATTAGGTTAGTTATGAAGAAAGCCCATTTCATACCTTAAAAAGTTTACTCAATCGATCAAGTAATATACCTGATTAATCCATTCCTTAGGTGATCGATCCTTTTTTTGGATTTTTAAACATAGATAGCATTTTATATTAAAAATAAATCAATCTTTTTAAGGAAGGGATCGATCCCATCCCTAGGTAATCGATCTTTTATGTGAGGGGCTTGATCCTTTTTGTGGATTTTTAAACGGGAATTCCATTCTGTATGAAAAATAGATCGATTCCTTTAAGGGAGGGATCAATCGATTAAGTACATAACCCTAACCAATCAATCCCTACAGGGAGGGGATCGATTGGTTCTTGCCAAAATTTCACAAGTTTAGCTTCTAGAAGAAAAATTGATCGATTTATTTGGCCAAGGGATCAATCAGGTAAGGGAGGGGATCGATCCCTTCCCTTAAGGGATCTATCCCTTCTATCCAAAACATGCCTTCATCCATTTTGTTTCAAGAATTTGCTTTGTTTTAATTCCTAAATGAATTTTGAAAAGATAAAAGGTTGAAAAAATGTTCAATTTAAGATTAAAAAAGTTTTATTCAGGTTAGGCAAATTTTTGTTTTGTCAATTCAAAACTTTTAATCAATTCAAGGCTAATAGTTTGTTTTTATTTTAAATTGTAAAAAAAAAAAAAAAATCAGAAAAGCTTGGAGTGGAGTTTATTTGGGACTGTTTCTTTTAGGGTTATAAAGTTAAAATCAAAGTTTGAAGTTGGAATTGAAGTGAGATTAAAACACTTTTTGATTTATTACTCTTATAATTTAAACCCTATAAATACAAACCCATAATCAACAAAAATCAGTGACATGAATTGTATAGAAATATACACGGCAAAAACAAAAAGAGTATAAGAGTAGAAATTTTTTTAGGATAGTTTTTGAAAGGAAAGTACTTTGAGTTTTTTAAGATTGTGAAAGTAAGAATTGGTGTTCTTGGAAGATTTAAGAAGACAAAAAAGATTTGGAAATTTTTATAAATTTTTTTCTAAAAATTTCTAGAAAACCCAGATTTCGATTGAATTTTTTTATAGCTCTTGAATTTTCCAGCGGCTTTTTCTACTAATTTCTCAATTTTTGGTAGATTTTTCCAAAAACTGGTGATATTCAATTGGGGTTCTTTTTTTGTCTAGAGAGAAAGGCAAAGAAAACTGGTATAGAGAGAGAAAATAAAAATGGGTTTTGAAGAAAAAACAAGGTTTTTAGCCTTTTATTTGCCTACAAAAGAACACCTTTTTGTCTTCCTTGGATTTGAGCAAGATCTGTGCATTTTTAAGTGGTAATTCAACTTGCAGCACATCCGACTCGCATTCTTAGATATTAGTTTTCTGCTGAGTCAAGTAAGCCTTGAGCAGCGAGCTGTGAGTCATGAGCCGTGTCGCTCATCTGTGCCTTAAGTCGTATTCTCAAAGTTGCCAAGCCGAGCTGTTTTCTTTTTTTTATTATTATTTTTCTTGTTTATTTATTTATTTTATTTATGTTTAGTTGTTTATTTATTTGTTTTCTATCTTTTTATTATGTTATTTATTATTCATTTATTTGTAAATATTTTTAAATAAAATAAAAAGAATCTTACCAACATATTGAAGAGTTCAAATTTTCTTAAAATAAATATTTAAATAAAAAAAATCTTGCCAACATATTGAAAGATTCAAAATTTTAATAAATTGTTTTAATAAAAAAAAGCCTTACCAATATAATGGAAGGCAATTTGATTTTTAAAATAAAGTTTTACCAATATATTGGAGAACCTTATTAATTTTTTATGAAAAATAAATTTTAAAAAAATAGTTTTCAATAAAATCTTATCAATATATTGGAAAGTAATTTGATTTTTAAGATAAATTTTTATCAACATATTAGAAAATCTTATGATTTTTAAATAAAAATTAATTTTTAGAAAAAATAATTTTCGTAAAATCCTACCAACATATTGAGAGATAATTCTAACAAAAAATCTTACCAACATATTTAAAAGATAATTTTGAAAAAAAAAAGTAATTTTACAAAGTTAGATTTTGAATTTTTTATGATGAAATCACTATGAGTGTTGTAAATAGCAATCTTTATATAAATTTCTAGATGAAAATTTTTTTCTAAATTTTACAAATATATTGGAGAATTTAGAAAGATTTTCAATATCAAAATTCTCACAAAAACTTTGATTATTAGAAATATTTTTTTTTACAAAAATTAAATAAATCCGATGATAGAGCCTCTTCAAAACGTGACAAATCATTTTCTTCAATACTCCTTAGGTGAGAAAATGTTTTTAAAATTATTACCAATATATTGGAGTAATTTAGATATAATTTTTTTATATTAAATTACTTGATAAGTTTTTTTAGGTTTTTGAGTAACATGAAATCAAGTTAGTACCATCCTATAGGTAGGTAATATGAGGGTATTATAATCTTCTTCATACGTAACTATATTCTTAAACCTAGTTTTGATTTTATAGATATAAATCTATCAGTCGCACTTAAATAAAAAATGATTGGTGATGACGTCTCTTGTTAGGTTTAGTTATAGATTTACAGATCTATATATTATAACATATATATTACATCTAAAAATCTTTTTTATATATTATTTTATACATTTTAAGAAAAAATAAAAAATGTTATTATAAATTATTACTTTATATGAGTATTTTAGGATATTTATTTTTTAAAGATAAAACAATCTTTTAATGAGATTGTTAATAGAATAATTAAAAAATAACTAGTAGAAGGATTTTTTTGTCTTATTAATTGAAAAGTGTGGAGTCGGAATGTCCATTTTTCAAACTAATGAATTTGAATTGAATTATATTTAAAACTTAAGGATTTGGATGAAATTTACCCAATATTATTTTTTTCATTTTTAAATTGGATATTAGCAGAGAAAGTCAATATTTTATTGGTGAGTTTTCCGAAGCTCCGTATTTATCACAGAAGCAAGCAATATTTTATTTAGGCACGTGTCCAATTAAACCCTAGCTTTGACTTCGGGTTTGAACTTTGAACTCTCTATAAAACCCTTTCCTTGTTTTTCATGATTTCGTCTCTTTCAGTTGTTAAAGCGGAAAACATACTCAACTAAAGCCGAAAGGAAGAATCACAAAGATGCTGCATACTTGGTTTACAGGCTTAGTATTTGTGCTTTTCTTTGTTTTGCATGCCCTTAAGAGCTGCTCAGTGCATGCTCATCCAGGTAAAGTAATCACTACCTTTTTCATTAATTTACTCAAAATAATCCTCTAATTGCTCTAGGCTGAGATTTTTTGTTGTTTCAGTTGTCTTTGCAGGTAGGGAAACAATTGGAGAAAGGTATGTGGCTGGTGAAAAAGCTGTTGTATCTGTTCAAAAGGTTGGATTTGGATTAAAATTGTCAGTAAAATTGTATATTAGTTTGGTACGAAGCTCATGTCATAGCATATTTCTATGCAGGAATTTCTTGATGGTTTTCGAGGAAGGAAAATGGGAGGACATGAAGTAGCGGTGAGAAAAGAGATTGGAAGAAAACAAGGGTTGGAAGATGTGGCTTCAAAGAATTCAGGTGCAAACCGCTCTGATGGAAAATGTGATTTCGAAGAAAATGGAGCTTTTAATGTGAAAAGCAAATCTTGGAATGAAACTAGGACTCCTAAGGTTGAAACAGCTGATTTTGTAGCCTTTGGTGCTGATTATCGTGGGCCTAAACGTCACCCTCCCAAGCATAACTGAGTCAAAGGCACTGAAACCCCCCCCCCCCCCCCCCTTTTTAGAGATCCCTTTTGTCATATGTGTGAATTAATATCATAACTTGTATGTAATGGAAAATTTTTGTTGTTTATAAAAGGGAAATTTTAGATAATAATTTTGGTTCTTGAAATGCTTCTGATTTAAATTGAATCTTACATTTTAGATTATTGCATGGCTGAAACTGAATTTTGTAGTATCAATTTAAGCTATATTTTTTCTTGAATTCAGAAGAGAACAATGATGCTGAAAATATTTCAGTTGGGAAATTTCAATATCAAGCAAATAATCAGGTTTCACTCTCCCTGTCCCTCCCTCTCTCTGTCCCTCTCAAACACACAAAAAAGCGCGTCTAATGTTTCTCATATTTGTTTTATTTTATGTTTCAAAACCAGGTTATTGGCATGAACAAGTTGGAGACAAAGACAAGGGATTTTGCTGGCTTGGGAATTCCTACGAGTGACCAGCCCTTCCATCTTCCAAACCCTATTCAGTTTGAAGCGTCCAAGGGACTGCCAGCAGAAGCCAGCTTGGAGAGCCATTCTTCAAGGTCTGACAAACCATTGATTCTAGAACCCACTGTCATTAGTAACAGAGTTGAATCAAAAAGGCTTCTAGAGGCAGCTAAAGAGATTGTGAACTTGATGCAAAAGGATTACAAAGGATGCGACAGGCCTTGTCGGAAGCCTCCAATCAACAATCATGTACCAAGGCATTGAGTTTTTATTTTGAAACCGTGCCTAGGTTTTAGGCTCACAATTTTGCCCTCGTCACTAAAAAGTGAAGTCCCTTAACCTTCATCTAGCAAGGGTATAACTTCTGTTTGTTGTGTACTGTTTCTTTTTTTTTTTTTTTTTAATTTCTTCTTCCTTTCTTCTTTTTTTTTTAGTTGGCCGTAAAGGCATCATGGGAAACAGAAAAAGTAGTTTTTTTTTTCTATCAAGTATTTTTAGTCATAGGAACAAAAGTTTTGAACATTAAATGTGCCGTGATAAGTACTGTTTTTCACTTTTGAAAATCATATATATGTAGTTGCTACCAAGTTAAGGATGTAATATCTATGTCCCTTTGCTCAATTATGTGATATGCATAATCATATGCTAAAGACTAATGGATCTATTTTGTTAATTTGAGCATACAATTCTTTCACAAATACACCAACTATTTCTTTGAGCCACTGTGGTTTGGTTTTATGTTTTCCCAAATAATAGCAGATTTTATCATATGGATTATGGGATGTCTTTTAAACTTTTTTTTAACCAAGAACATTTAATGAACTGAAGCCCAATTCTAATTAATTAGGACTATACAAGAGGAATCTACCCGATCCAAGCACATGTCTAAAAAAAAAAAAAGGAAGTGCAAGCCCAATCCTAATTAGGACTTGTTTTTTTTTTTTTTGCCAATGTAATTAGGATTAATTTAAACAACAAATATCCATCATCTTGAAAGGTACATCCGATTTAAATTTTTAACTTGGAAGTCTAGCTTAAGTTTAAATCCTTTGCTTTTTGTATAAGAATTTTTTTTTGACGTGTCGGTGTATAATTTTATATTTTGTTAGTAAATTATATAATGATATTTTTAAAAAATTGATTTTAAAATATTTTTAGAATTAAGTGTATTTGTTTTTCATGATTTTAAAATCTTAAAATTAATTTTTTTGACATGTTATTATGTAGTTCATTGATAATGTATTACATTTATATATAAGAATAATGCATTAATTATAAATTCTTTTTATATATAAAATTAACAATGAATTTATATTTAACACATTAGAAGCGTATAAATACTATAAATTATCAATAAATCATATAATGATACTTCTTAAAAAATTAATTTTAAAATTCTATAAAGCAAATAAACTTAATCTTTAAAATATATTTAAAATTATTTTTTTATTAAGTATCATTATATGATTCATTAAAAATATACAGTATCCAAACATTTACATCGCATCAAATATAAATCCATTAAAATTAACATGATAAGCTAATATACTAATTATGGAAAAAGGACAATGCTATATAAAGTTATTTCAAATATTGAATATTTTGTAATATAGTTAAAGATATTTTTAAACTTTGTTTAAGCTTAATTTTTTCTGCACTTACAAATACATTGTCTCACGTTAACTTGATACATTCAAAATTTTACTCTCTAATTATTTCCACAAAAATTGATCCAAATGACTGGAAAAGAGAATTACTCTCTTTGGTTATCTAATTGTGGGTGATTTATTTCAAATATAACACAACTATAGCAAGAATAGTGAGAGAAACCCAGTTCAATACAAGAAAAAAAAAATCTGGCTGGTCCAAAAATTAGATAGTGTGAATCTTTATATTAAATCAATTATTAATTATAATTAATCTAAAACTAATTACTATCAACATAAGCATGCTAGACTTGCGAATTTGATTTTAATTTGGTAAGCCACAAGGCAAAAGGTTTACGGTTTAGTGCTAAATTCCGTCATTAATTTATAATACCAGCTTATTAGATTTTGGGGTTCAAATGATTTTGCGTTGACTTAAAGTTTGACTTATTTCTTACAAATGTCCTTATGGAAGTAAAAGAAAAAAAAATCATTTAGTGCCGTGAGTTGAGAATGAAACATTTGGTGCCTTTTGGAAAGATCTAATCTGTGCCATCTTTGATATAGCTTCAAATTTGTATGAAAAGGACTACAAAATTCAGGATCGTTGAAACAAAGGGATGCTGCTGCTGAATTCGCTGTTTCTGTATTATGATAACCATCCCAGAAAAAAAATGTTGATTTGGGCTGGGGCATGGCATCAGCCATGGAATGCATGCTGAGGTCCCATTTCCCCAAGTTGTGCAACATGGATTGCTTGCATCAGCATATCCTGCAAATACCAATATTTGAGTTTTTAAAAACGGGGTTAGAATGTTTGCACATGTTTATTTAATTATATTATTAAATTATTAATATCCTTAAAAATAGTTGAATGAACTAAAGTGTTCGACAAAATTCTGGCCATAAGATGGGCAATTTGCCTTGGCAACGGTTGGCATGAGAAGATTGTTGTTTCCATTGTCAAACAATGAATCCCCGAATACATATAGAGCAAACACAATAGGTTTGCTTTGAATTAGCAAGAAAACATCCTGATTTCATTTCTGTTTTTTTTTTTTTTTTCACTTCTATAATTATCAGCTTCATGATTTTTGAATTTCATGATTTGGTTCCTAGAGCCTAGTCATTATTACAGATGATTATGGATTGAGAATCAGAAAAAAAAATCCAATACAGTTACATAGCAACCAACAGAAACTAATTTTAAATTAGTGACTAAAATAAATGGGAAAATTGAGAATCCTTCGAGAATTATTGTGGATTTGTGTACATCTTCACATCTTAACTAGCTGCTATAAATTATGTGGGAAGCAAACAGTTGTATCATTGATGCAAGGACTTGCCATTGCAGAATAGACAGTTTCAGTAAGATGATAAGCATCCCAAAAGTAGCTTTGCTTTGAGTTAGGACACGGCGGTAGCAATGGAATGCACCCTGAAGTCCCATTTCGCCAAGTAGTGGAACATGCATTGCTTGTGTCTTTTAAGCCTGAAAAAATAACAACAAAATTGCAAGAAAAAAAATGTTGCTCTAAGGTAAGGAATATCCTTGGTCCCCACAAGGATATTTGATTGATAAATTTTGAAATTAGGAGCTCCCTTTCCTTGTCAAATGTTAACCTAGGTTTAATTTTTGTGAGAAACATTTTAACAGTCAAATCTTGAAAGTACCAAATTGATATGGGAGGTGCATCTTTAAGATTGCTCGGCGATGAATTAAGCCTAAACAAAACTTTGAGATACCCTTAACCGTATTACCAATATATTCGCATCTTTGTTTGATGTCTCACTTTAACCCCATTCATCATTTTGTGAAAGATTATTGAAGGTATTTTTTTGGCTAAAAATGCATTCAGTAATCTCATAAAAAAAATTTAGTTTAATTATATATGTGAAGTTAGTTGTAATTTTATTTTTAAAAAATATTTGAAGTTAGTTGTAGGTTTATGCTTAGAAAATATTTGGTTTATATATGTGATACTATGAATTATATTATGAAATTTACATTATGAATATTGTAGTATTTAAATAAATTGACTAGACATTTGAATTTAAAATTGGTAACGTTGTCAATCTACAAACTTAAATTATCTATTCAACATGGCATGTTAAAAACATTATAACAAATGATCCTCATATATTTACACTCAACCAACAATGTCTAATCTTAAGGTTTAGCAATAAATGATAATACATACTCACACCACTTGTTATAGACTTAATCAAGTTCGTCTACCATGAAGTTTTCTTTACTTTCTTACAAAAAAAAATATCAGAAGTAAATGTTAATAAACGAGAACATAATTTAACTTTTTTTTGAAGATATACTGACTTTATGAAATTTATACTAACCTTGAATGTTGAGGTCATAAAATCATATAAAAATATTTTTCTCATAAAACGAAAGATATAATACCCAAATTCAGTATATCCAGGTTGACGAGGTACCTGAAAAATAAATTTAATGAGTTTAAGAAACATTTATCTACACAAACTCAGCATAAAAAATAAATTTCACATTCACCAATAATGACACCCATTTTATCTTTGCCTTCTTATCAAATGCAAATATTACTTTAAATTGCAAAGAAAAAAATTACTTAATACATAAATAAAATTACTTACGAAAAAACAGAAGATATATAATATAATAACATATAATACCTCTTTATAAAATTTTTAATATCGGTGTTAAATTCACAAGTGTAAATCCAAGCTGATATTTCTTAATACCCCTTGTACTATTCACATTAGCCCAATCATATCAAAATAAAATAACTTTTCACTTACCATAATAATCCAACTCAATGATATCATTAATCATGCCATAATAGTCAACATTTTCCTCTAAAGGATTTGTGTCCCTAGCACTAGTATAGCTAGTAGTTGATGAAGTAACAACAACTCCTGAATTTTGTGTATTTCTAAATCTTTTACTAGATTTAGTGTGAAATCTAAATCTATTAATGATGAAACTTTTGTATCGTTTCATAATCCTGTTCGGACCTTATGAAAGATATTTCACTTTTTCACTAATAAGCCTTCTATTTCAAACCTATAAAGGTGAAATAAAGATATATATATATGTGTGTGTTATTATTGTTAGTTATACTGTAAGCATTCTATGTAGATTTCTCATAATGGAAAGTATGTCATTACTTATAGTTGCTCCTAACCATTCATGAAAGTTTTCGACGAACAACTTATTAAGCTCTTGAGGTTTTGATATTCGATAATGTGCATGAACTCTCAAATTATTCCTATACTCACTACAAAGCATCATGATAAAGTATTAACAATAACAAAAAATACAATAAATTATGCTTAATGGAATGAATTATTTCCTTGCAAAAAAACTTACGTGTGAAACGATTCAATTAAGTTATGATGGAAAAGAACATATCAATGTGCTTGTGCCTAAAATTTATCATCTAACTCCATTTCAGCTTTGCCTATAGGTTGTCTAAAACTTTTAAAAAGATAACTGTAGGCAAAGTCAGTATGCCGCATACCAACATTTTTTGATGATTTATTAAATCTCGTTTCAAAATCTTTCGAATAACGAAAACAAAATGTTATATACTATTTTGCTAAATATCCTTCAGTAATAAAACTTTTTGGATAGCGTTTATTGCGACAATAAGACTTTAACCTCCTCAAAAACCTGTCGCATAAAATATTAGTCATATATCTTTTTAACTAGAGTGGCATGATTAATAATAACAACCTAATCAATCTATTAACAAATAATACATTTCGATAGGATACATCCATCGATAATAAACCTGCTCACTGACTTTTGCTTTATATGAAAGGAGGATAACCAAATGCATCATAATAGTGAAGAAATTTAGAGGAAAAATCTTCTTTAAACAGCATAAAGTAATTATGGCTCGATCTTCAAGTTTGTTAAGCTCTTTCACATTCAGACATTTTCTATATAGAGATTTAAATATATTACTCAATTCAATTACCACAAAAGTGACTTACTTTGATGTTAATGAATGTAAGGCAATGGGAAGTAAGTTTTGCATCAAAATGTAATAATCATATAATTTTAATGAAAATTTTTTTTGCTTATTCAGATTCACATATCTCAATATATTTGATGCATAGCCATAAAAAACTTTAACATTTTTCAAAACCTTACAAAATACATCTTTCTTAGCTTTAGAAATCTCAAAACAGGCAGGAGCCAATCGATATTTTTCATTAGGAAGTAACTTTAGATGAAGGTCGGGGTGAATTCCTATATTAGTTAGGTTAAGCTGACTCTTTAAGTCATCTTTTGATCTTCTATTCACATTGAGAAGTATCCCAATAAAAGTTTCACAAACATTTTTTTCTATATATATCAAATCATGGTTATGATATAATAAATTATATTCCTAATAAGGTAACTAAAAAAAGATACTTTTTTTCAACTTAGACTCATTAGGGTCATCTTCTTCATCATTCTCCTAATCATTTTGAACATTAAGATCATCAACTTGAGTATCAGTATCACCAACTTGTGTAATATGAGGCTAGATACCTTTAAAGATGTCATCACTCTTTTTCTTGATAAAATTATTTTTTTATAAATGAAATTGATATATTTTAGCTTTAACAAGATATTAGACCCACTAATTAGTAAAGACAATCTTTTCAACTCTTCAATTTCATAAAAGAGATATTTTTGAAATTTAAATCGATGATTATCATCTAACCATCGACGATGTGTCATATAACAAAATTTTCTACCATTAGATAACTACTTCGAATATGTCTACGCAACACAATATGGATAAACATAATGACCTTTTGTATTCCAATACCATAAAGTCACATAAATAAAAAAATCATTGATAGTTCATAATAAAGTAGCATGCATATTAAAGTTCTCTTTTTTTGATGCAACATAGGTCTTAACTTCTTTTCATAATTGTTTTAACTCTTTAATGAGAGGTTGTAAGTAGATATCTATATTATTACCCGAACTTTTTTCTTTAGGAATTATTATAGACAAGATAAATAACTATTGCTTCATAACAATCCATGGTGGCAAATTATATAAAATCAATACAACTAGCCAAGTACTATAAGAAGTACTTATCATTTTGAACGGGTTGAATCCATTAAATGCTAATACAAGCATAATATTTTGAAGATCAGATGTAAAATCTAAAAATCTAGAATAAAATAATTTTCATGTTAAAGAATCTACATGATGCCTTAATGATCTATCATCCGTTTGCTTCTCATGATGCCACCTTATTGAATCTGTAGTTTTGAAAAACATAAAGAGTTGTTGAAATCTTGGTATCAATGAAAAATAGTATAAAATTTTAACAGGTTTTATTTTTTTTTACATACACCTCATCACCATCCCCATTCAACCTTTCATCAGGATTTTTATCCACCTAACAAGAAATACTACACAAATTATAAGATTCTTGATTTTTTTATCACCCTAATACAACATGCATTTATTGGGATAACTATGAATTTTCTCATATCTGATATCCAAATTCTTAATCATCTTCTTTGATTCCTTACAAGATTAAGAGATTTTTGAAAAAAATATATTTCTTTCATAAACTTTAATAATAAAGTCAAAGAGTTTCCTATCCATCCACATAAGTATTTCAAGTGAAAAAGACGAATATAAAAAGATAACCTTGAATGCTTCAATTTCTCATAAAGTTTTTCATTCATATCTTTAAGCAACCTATAAAATTTTAATGCTTCTCCTTTAGGTTGTTGGTCACCTACACCTATCCCATGTTTACCAAATTCATTAATTTCAATATTGGACTATTTAATCCATCATTTTAAGAAGATGAATTACGAAATATTGGTTATGAATGTTAAAAACATCTCACAATATGCTTTTAATATCATCTGTTATAAAAAGATCATGTTTTTATTAAAGAGCCCTTGAAGTTGAAAGAACTCTAGTGGAAGACCTTGACGGTACATACTCTTCATTAAAATATCAACTAACATATCATGAGATAAATTCAATACAAATTAAATGTTCAAAAATAACTTTACGCATTTGTCAATCGATATTAGCACACTTCACGTATGGGCATAATATCATATTATCTTTACTTGTATTCTCAAATGTAAAATTAAAAAAAAATTTCATTCTATATCTATACTCTTGGCTTAATCTTGACATTTGTATCCAATTCTTGTCTATTTAGTACTTGCTATATTATTAGACCAAATTTATATAAAAAATTTATATGAAAATGACCATGTAAAATACTTAAGTTTACTATTGTTTTAAACAAAAAATAATAACAAGATCAGTACTTACAGAAGATCAAAACTCCTTATTGTGAAGTATTTTCTTAGTTACTTGATATGAAGCATTTAAAACTCTGTTGCTAACCTAGACATTACCCTAGAATATTTGTAGTTGAGGTTGAAATAAGATAAAATTGGTGCAAAGAAAACCTAGAAAAAGAAGAAAATGAAAGGGAAATGGAAATGGATGATAGGTTTCAAATGGGTATTTGAGGAAGGTGGGTTTTGGAGAAAATTTTTAAACTAAAAAGAATATCATAAATTGCAAAAGCTGAAAGAATAGTAAAATGAAGTAAAAGCTAAAGTAAATAACTAAGGAATAGTCGAAATTGGGTTCTAAAAGACAAAGCTCAATACTAAAAACTGAAGGAAAGGAAAAATAAAATTATAGTTGATGTGAAAAGAGAAACAGTAGATTAATAAAGATAAGCATAAAGTTAGTGATTGGATGTGATAAGTTTGGGAATAATTTTATTGGAGTTTGTAAGACACACACGCATACATCTGACAAATAGAGGCATTTTCAACAAATAAACACCTTCAATAATCCTAGTAATATTTTTGGACCAGATTATTAAAGGTATTTTCTAAGAAAAACGCCTTCCATAATTTTCTTTTAAAAATTTTTTGAGATTATTAAAGGTATCTTATATTAAAAACACTTTCAATAATCTGTTATTAAAGGTATTTTTGACAAAAAAATATCTTCAGTATTTTTTATCACTGAAAACAATTTTTTTTTATCAAAAATGCCTTTGATACTTCTTATAAATTTTGACTATGAGATTACTATAAACATGTTTTACTACAAACACCTTCATTAATTGTCTTAAATTTTTAATAGCTTATTTATTGAATGTATTTTTTGCATAATAGGCCTTCAATAATTCCTTTTAAATTTTAACGAGATGATTGTTTGAAAGCATTTTTTACTAAAAAAGCCTTCAATAATTTCATCTTCAAAATTGTTGGAGGCATTTTTTATTAAACGCCTTTAATCATCCTAGTAATGCTTGTGGACAGGATTATTGAAGGTGTTTTTGGTATAAAACACCTCCAATAAATAAGATATTAAAAAAATAAATCAAATTATTAAAGGCATTTTCTAAAAAACATACTTTCAATAAATTTTTTTTTAAAATTTATTTGAGATATTAAAGGCATCTTTTAGTAAGAAAAGGCCTGGTCGAGTTCGTGGGATTGACAAATTTGTGTTGCCATCAAAGTTTTTTAAAAATTAACCCAAAATCCCTCAAATGACAAATACACAATATGAAACACTCTTTGACCAACAACAACAATTACTTGATGACTAAGAACAATGCCTCAATGAGTAACAGCAAAGACTCGCTATTTTGGATGTCATGTTGGCAGCAATATAGGATAGCATGCCTGTAAGTTAGTTGGATAGCATCATCCACCTAGGACAAGCTTCCATTGCAAGTTAAGCAAGGAGCCTAACCTCTGTTACCAGCCATGAAGTATGATTTTGTTTATAAGTTTAATATTAATTTGCTTATTATATTTATTGATTTAATTTTAATACTTATATTTCATTATATATTGTAGCAGGATGTTGGGACTCAAAGTCTGACCTTTACTCAGGTTGCCATGGATGAGTTCTAATTATTCACTCGATCATTTATTCGAAAAAAATTGCATAACCATTGAGTCAGAGGAATGGTTATTTGATAAACCATCATTTTCTTACATTGGTGTGGATGAGGTTAAAAAAATTTATGAACTGGATGAAATATCTGCTACTGATATTGTTGCTTATATAAAGTTAGCTTATAAATACAAATATGCGAACTCAATATATTTTAATCTATATTATGGTGTATTACTAACTAGTATTGTTGATTGTTATTATGCAACTTCATATATTGAGAGGTTAAGGTGAGACAAATGACCTACAGATTTAGATTCATTAACCCCAATTTCATTAGTGAGTAGAGTGGCATAGTCGTTTTTCATGCTAATCATGTAATTAAATGCATAAAAAAATTAGTTGATTATTATTTACTCCCGTATAATGCACAGTAAGTTATATTCACACAAATAATTATTCCAACATTGCTCGAATATTATATGATGCCTAATTTGAGTATATCATTTTTATTATTTTGCAGTCATCATTGGTAACTTATTGTGATTGATATCAAAACATTAATGCCATACTTAATTCAGCTCAACCAATGGTGATGCTTAATCCCAAAATTCAAACTTTTATAAAGAGGTATTACATGTTATTATATTATATATTTTTAGTTTCTTCATAAGTAATTTTATTTATGTATTAAGTAATTTTTTTCTTTTCAATTTAAGGTAATATTTGCATTTGATAAAAAGGTAAAGAAAAAATAGAAGTCATTACCGGTAGATATGAAATTTGTTTTTTTATGCTGAGTTTGTGTAGATAAATGTTTTCTAAACTCACTAAATTTAATTTTCAGGTACCTCGTCAACCCAAATATACTAAATGTGGATATTATGTCTTTCGTTTTATATGATTTTATGACCACACCATTCAAGGTTAATATAAATTTCATAAAATTGTTATATCTTAAAAAAAAATATAGCTAAATTATGTTCTCATTTATTAACATTTACTTTTGATTTTTTTTAGTGAAAGAGTAAAGAAAGCTTCACAGTAGAGGAACTTGATGAAGTTTGTAAAGAGTAGTGTGAGTATGTATTATCATTTATTGATAAACTTTGAGATTGGACATTGTTAGTTGAATGTAAATATATGAGGATCATTTGTTATAATGTTTTTAACATGGCATGTTGAATGGATAATATAAGTTTGTAGATTGAGGTATTGGTTTAATATTATTGGTATATATTTGTTTTATATGAATACATATATATTTAGTACGATTATTTAAGAAAAGTATATTAATATGATAATGTTATTAGTTTTAAATTCGGATGTGTGGTCAATTTATTGAAATACAACAATATTCATAATGTAAATTTTAAAATGTAATTCGTAGTATCACATATATAAACCAAATATTTTTTGCGCATAAACCTACAACTGACTTCAAATATTTTCTGGGCATAAACTTATAACTGATTTCACATATATAATTAAACCAAAGTTTTTTTGATGGGATTACTGAAGGCGTTATTAGCTAAAAAATGCATTGAATAATTTTTTAAAAAAATGTTATTAAAGGCGTTTTTTACCAAAATCACCTTTAATAATCCTTCATAAATATTTATTATGCAGATTATTAAAGGCGTTTTGGGCCAAAAATGCCTTCAAGAATTCGTTTCAACTTTTTTGTATGAATTATTAAAGGCGTTTTTAACCAAAACCGTCCTAAATAATCTTTCATAAAAATTTATTGATTGAATTATTGAAAGCGCTTTTGGCTAAAAAAGCCTTCAAGAATCCATTCTAATTTTTTTTTTATGGATTATTGAATTTCTCTCTCTAAAATTTTTTAAATGGATTGGTGAAGGCATTTTTGCCCAAAAAATGTCTAAAATAATCCCTTACAAATAATCCCTTCAAAAACTAAAAAAAAAGCTAAAGGGAAGGATTGAACTTACGACTTTATAGTTAATAACCGTATGATCTTTAAATTTTAATAGGATATTTATTGACCAAAAACACTTTCAATAATTCTGTGTAATTTTTTAGTGAAATTATTAAAAGTGTTTCTTGCAGAAAACGCATTCAATAATCGCCTACATTTTTTTATGAGGAGATTATTTAAGGTGTTGTCTATTAAAAACGCATTCAATAATCCCCTATCCATTATTTAATGAGATTATTTAAGGTATTTTTTATTAAAAATATCTTTAATAATCATTTTATTTTTTTAGAGAATATTATTCAAAACGTTTTAATTGATAAACATTGCTAATTTTTGGTTTGGGTGTCGTTTATAAGTAAAAACATCATTATTTGAATATTTAATATTATTTTAATAATAAACACCTTAAATTTTATAAAAATATGATAACTAACAATTTTTGTAAGTAAAATACGGCTACAAAATTACCGCTAATCTTTCATTTTATTTGCACAAATGACAACGATTCTTTGATCAAGAAAGAGAGACTACATATTAAGTATTATAGTTGCATACAAACTTCTTGTTCACGGGTTCAGATTTGATTGCCTTTGAAATTTTTTACTGGAGGCCTTGCTTGTTCCGTCAAGTCCGAATAGACTTGATTATTGTTAAAAAAATATTAAAATATAAAAAAATCATTTTATGTTAATATTTTATACATTTTCAAAATTAAATTTAAATAAAAACATTTTTATTTCTTAAATAATGATTCAAATCAGACTGATTCATATTTCAAAACTCATTTTTAAGACTCGGTTCATTGAATTATCTAGCCGAAAAGCAATAACAATATGACAAAGATTTTATTCACTTTATAAGTTCTGAAGTGACTTTTCTGAAACTGCTTTTTTCTCAAAACATTCATGTTAGACTCATTCTACTTTGATTTTATTGCTGGAATTGGATTTTTCATTTTCATGTGAAGTACTTGTTTTATTTTCCCCTTTTTTGCATTTTCTATTCACAATAATTTATGTATTTATTCCATATTTTTTTATTTTTAAGTAGAAAGAGTTATACTTATAACAAAACTATTAAGTCCAACTAATTATATATAAAGACCAATTAATTATAAAAAAAATCTACGTATAGGATGATGAAATTAGAAAATAGCCAAAATAAACAACATTGAAATTTGGCTATATTAGATAATTAATAAAATAAAACAAAGTAAAATAATTTGTCGGCCTTACTTCTATTTTGGGCTACCAAACCTTCATGACTTAGTCGAATTACATATATGACTGCAATTGTCAATTCGATTTGAAATTCATATACATGCAAAACAAGACTCAACAAAACGATTTAGCTCCAAAAAGAAAAAAATTAAATTGACATTAACTTAGCTCATTTGATTATTTCATGACCAACTTATTATTTATGACAAAATTGGTATCAACAGCTAATTATCGCATTTATTCCAAAAATATTACAACAAATAATATTTTAACCAAATCGTTGTCAATGTAAAATTATTGGTTTATCAATCACAAAGATTTAATCACCAAAAATAAATCAACTTGAATTTCGGAATGATTATTCAAGACACATTAATACACATGAACATACGAATGTTTAAAATTGACAACTTTTATATGGTTGTAACATTTTCCATATGCATGTTTGAGTATGAATCACCAAAATTAGCCTAACAATAATAAAAACAAAAACTAAAAATAAACTACACCAATATAAACACCAAACAAATAGTTTGAACGTCCAAATGATTTTGTTGGAATAAGTTAACTTTTTTTATTAAAACCCTTTTTTTTTTTCTGGTTTATTGATGTTAAGGAAAATCTTAACAAACCATCGGCAAGCTAAAATGCTAGCGAATATATAATTCATTAGAATGAAAAAAATAACTTTGATTTTGGGTTTATAGTTGCAAACAACCCAAACAATAGTTATAACAAAAACACCAACAGAAGAAAGCCCCACCTTAATTATAAATATCTCTTACAATTTATCGCAAAAAAAAAAAAAAAAACCAAAACTGTAATTTTAACCCAACAACAAGTGTTGTTTTTCTTTATTCAATTTCCCAGGAAAATGTATTTTAGTTGCTCCATTTGTGTTTTCATCATTCCCTCTCTATTTCAATCCTTCACTTTTAGTTCTGGAGATGTACTTGTCACACCTCCACCATTTACTATTAATCAAACAGCTCTCTTGCAATATTTGTCATTGGGGAATATCACCATTGATTTACCAGCTCTTTATGTGTTTGGAGACTCTTTTGTTGATCCTGGAAACAATAATTTTTTGAATACATCTATCAAGTCAAACTATACTCCATATGGAATCGATTTTGAAGGAATGCCTAGTGGTCGTACCACTAATGGAAGAACCGTAGTCGATTTCATTGGTATGGAAAAAAAGAATAAATTATTTACATATATTTTCATATTAACTTTGATCAATTAACCTTTTTTATCCTATTACTTTCGCTTGTTTCTTTTGACATTTTGCATTGCATTTTGGTTCGATTTCCTTTCAGCATTTGTCTAATTTTTGTCATGGAAGGTTAATGTTTTGAATCATTGTTGCATAAAAAATATAACATTAATTCCAATTTTAGGTATATAATTGATTTCTTTTAAAAACTATATAAGATAAGAAACCTTTAAAAACTGATATCCAGTACGTTTAAAGTTAAAATATTAGCACCTGTAATCCAATATTTTATTATTAGATTGTGACTTCAATGCAATAAAAATTTTGATTGTTTTAGCTTTCATACTTGTTAATGAGTTCTACCTCCACCAATGCAGCTCAAGTGGTCGGCTTGCCGTTCCCTCCTCCAGCGCTGGATGTATCGGAGGCCAAGAAGAACAGTCGGACCGGTGTTAATTATGGGTCTGCTTCCGGTGGCATTCTCCCTAGTCCACCATTGGTTGAAAATCTATTTGTAAGATAAACTTTTGCGTAAAAAATTTGTTTTTATAGATATAATTGGTGTACCCAAAGTTGTTCATGGCATCTCAGCTGATCTGATGAATATATTAACAGTGAATTTTCCTGAAAGCCCTACTATTTGACAATTCATTGAACTAGAAAGTCAGCTATATGCATAATGTTAAGCTCATTTTTCAATTGAATAACGTTTGTAATTTTCTAATGTTAGGGGCATGTTTTAAGCATGGACGAACAAATAGCTTTTTTCGAGAACACAACAAAAGACCTGAAGTGTCAATTCAACAATGCAGAAAGCTTTGCTCAACACTTGTCAAAATCACTGTTCTTTTTCCACATTGGGGGCAATGACCTAGGCTTATATTGGGACCTCGAAAGGCATTCCAACTATTCTGCTGAGAAATATTCTCTACTTCTCATCGATGAGTTATCCATGCAATTGCAGGTGAATCACTATAATTGCATGTCATGATTGGAACAGTTTCAGGCCTTTATGTTTTTTAATGCTGTCATCACCTCGTTTCATCTTTTAATAGAATATTTCTATCCTTGCCTTTTAAAAAAATTGCATGTCATTCATATTAGTTCCATTTCCTTTATGCTTATTTTGTAGTTTAGTTTCAATGTTGACATGTATTTTTCAATGATTTTCTTATGATATTTCATAGGTAATATATGTTCTTTATTTTTTTTCTTTTGTACGTATGATCTTAAACTACACAATAAGACATAATTTTGTCAAACTCCCAATAAACTCTTTCCGTTCTCGATTAATTCAAATTCAAGATCATTTTAACAACTAAAAGTTGTTTTTTTTTTTCTTTTCTTGACATAGAAATTGTATGAACTTGGAGTACGCAAGTTTTTTGTGAATAATGTGTCGCCAATGGGGTGTCAACCATATAGTATAGTGGAGGAAAAGCCTAAAACGACGCAATGTGTCGAGGAAATGAACACGAGAATAGTGAACTTCAACAAGCAAATTCCTCCTTTGTTATCACATCTGCAATCAACTCTTCCTGGATCTAAGTTTGTTTTGGGAGATCTTTATAAGATTTATGAAGATGTGTTTGCATCACCTGCTTCCTATGGTAAGTGTAATTCATTTCTAAAATCAATATTTTGCTCAAGGTAAAAATAAAAAATTATATAACTTAATTATAGCAAGTTTGTATTTGATAATTGTTAGTGAATAAATTAAATATAGAAATTTTCAATGATTTTTTATGAAGGGCTTGCAATATGAGTGGCTGGATTGCAATTTTTGACCTCAAAAACTCGACTTAAATATAGTATTGTTCATAATACATTAACGATTCATCAAATATATATGAATCCTTTTAATGTTTACATTTACAATATTTGTGTGTTCAATATTTATATTCAGATATAAATTAAATTGTTTATTTCATGAATTCAGGATTTACAAATGTAAAGAATTCTTGTTGCATTGATCCATTCAGAAATCAAACTAGACCATGTGCTCCAAATGTAGAACCATGCAAGGAAAGAAATCAACACGTATTCTTTGATCCATATCATCCCAGCGAAAATATGCATTTTGTAATTGCAAGGCGATTTTTGAAGGATTCGTCGGTTTCTTCTCCGATCAATTTGCTTCAGCTAATCCAATCCTAGTTTAAAGTCAATAGTACTCCACCATAATGGTTATGATCGACGTGATTAGAGTCATAGGCACAGAAAGAGGTGACTTTCAACACCTGCACATATTTTTTTAAAAAGATAAGTGATTTGAATTCTTTATTTTTATTTTTAATAAACTATTAATTTTTACCTTAATTTTTTGTGGAAGTTAATTTGTTATTATTGTTTCCAAAATATTGTTTATGTTGTAACAGTCTCTTTTATATGATCCATATAGTATCAGTTCAAGTGTTGTGCTTCTCCTTCGATAAAATCAGTGCCAAATATTCAAATATAAAAAAAAAATGATGTTAATTAAGGCGAATAATTTTGTGTCGAGATGAACCCATTATTTCAATTAGTTATTACATGTTTTATATTATTTAATTAAGTTATGGTACAAGAAAAAAAAATTAAAAGGCTTGGTGCAGACATACAAAAACTATTATTAATTCAATATATTAAAATTTTCTTATGATATGAAAGCATAAGAAGGACAAAAAAACGAGGAGGAATATTTTGAATAATTCTTCTCTAAGATGAACTAGGACTAGACTTCGTCAACTGCCCCCAAATTTGGATAAATATAATATATATATATATATAGATATATAATTTAGGTTTTATTGGTCACATTATTCAACAACCAGCAAATTTAATTTTAAATTTTTTTGTTTTCACCTAATTTTCATTTTCAGTCAACTACTATTTTTTATTGAGATATACAAACACAAATACAAATTATAATCATAATCATAATCTAGCAAAATTAAACCAATTAGTCAGCATATAGTTAAAAGGTATAAATCAAATATAAAAAGAAATGAGATTCACATATAATAAAATTTAAATATACAAAAATTTGACAAGGTTTTTATTATGAGCTCATATTTTATATGTATAAAATTTTTAAATTCTTTCTAAAATTTTAAAAATTACCATGTGTACTTTAATCGGTTTGTTATATATTAAGATGTGATTTTTAAACTTCACAAACAAATTTAAAAATCTGTCATATATGAATTAGATTTGATTTTTTGTTGGCTTCTTTAGCAATTATTTTTTTAATTGAGAAAAAAAATTTGAAATAAATAGATTGTTCGGTTAAATTAAGATGTGTCATATTTGATAATCTAAACCAAATAAATACAGATCATACATTCGAAATAATTTTAACAAATAATTATCAATAAGACTTAAATTTAAAATTTTTTTATTTAAAAAAATTAATTTTAATCAATTAAATTTATTACTTAATAATTTATTATCAATTATTTAATTATTAATTTTAAGAAATTATTTTATTTCTCTTCTATTCAGCTTGTTTTTCAACCCTAATCCACGCATATTAATGTAGAAAACTACGAAGTTTAGTTTAGAAGAGACAACGGTCTCTATAAATTAATGGTGAGAAAGGAACGTACTCAAGTTGTAGGAGTATATACGACAAATTTTGAACCCGTCAGCCATCGGTTTCCCCCTTGAACAAGGTATAATTTTTGTGGTTGAAATTGATTAGGAAGCAGCTTGATTTATTTATAAAAATAGGAAAAATAGCTACCTTGGTATATTTTAAAATATAAAAATATTATTTTTATTTTTATTCAATATTATATATCTATGTATATTCATATATAATTATATTATTTATAATATTAACGTGAGTTTTCGGTAAAACTTAGACAAATACATTAAAATCATTTAGAAAGTAATATAAAAAATTTGGAAGACTTGGGTTAGGTGTTGTTATTTTCTCTTAATGAAGAAGGAAAGTGTCAAACTCAAGTTCCTTATCCTTCAATGTTGCTATTCCTTAATGGGTAATGAATTATTTTTATTTTGGAAAAAGTGAAATTTACCTTTTTAAATAAAGGATATATGCATTAATTATTAAATTAAATATTAAAATATAAATAAATAATTAGTTTAGATATATAATAAAGATAGTTATGAGCTAAACTTAATTGACACTTCAAATTGCTCGCTCAATATCTGGCTAGGTCATCAATGCTTATTTAGATATTTTTATTTTAATTTATTATTCAGATATTTAAAAATTATTTTGTATTAATATTTTATATATTTATATATAAATTAAAATTAAATAAAATTAATACCAATACATATTTGACAGTGAAATCAACCAAATTTCACAAAATTATGTATCAAAATAAAGTTCATATAGGTATTGATGTACAATGTGATAAATTCATGTAAAGTAAATGACAAATTGGTAACATTTTCTTTTGAAATTTGCTAGAATAAAATAAAAACAATTCAATCATCAGTCGATTACTGAATTTTAAAGACTATTAAAAGAATTATATGCTAAATAAAAGTATTTCTTTTTCCAAAAAATTAATAAAAAAGAGGATTTCCTTTTCCAAAAAATTAATAGAAATAAAATATTGGATACTTCGAGTTTAAGAATATATTAAATGCGGCAATAACAATAAAGAAGGACGGCTTTGACGGATTTACTGTTGAGAAAGTAAGACAAAAAAAATAAGATTCCGTTAATAAGAAATAATATTTAATTTTAAAAAGTATTTTGGGAATAAATTTTAAGTATAATAAATTAATATAAATTAACGTATTTAAAAAAATAAACTCAAATAAAACTTGAAATATTCAAAAAGGTTGAGAAAATTTATATTGTTATTGAAGTTTGATTAATTAGATAAAATTTATAAAAATTAAAAATAAAAAATAAAAAATTAATATAATTAATTTTTTTTGGTCTACTCATTATTTGCTGTTATTTTTCTTAAATTTCTTTTAATCTTTCTAGTATTAATATAAAATTACTTTTTTTGCTAATTTAATCATTTAGTGTTGTTTCATGTTTTTGGCATAAAAATTCTTGAAGTAGATAAGTTAAAATATTTTGAATTTTATAAAAAATTACGTATTCAAGATTAAATTGAATTATAAATAACATTATGACTTTAAAACTATTCATTTAACAAATTTAATAATTGAGTTAATTCTAATTAAATACTTTTTATATTATTAGTTCAATAATATGTATATTTAATTTTTAAAAAATAACATATATGTTTGATCAGATTTTTTAAAGTTATTGGTTTCAACGGCTTAAATGCTAATGTTTTAAGTAGTTAAAGATTAGAGAGTTAATTGTAGTTTAAAAATTAAAAACTAAAAATTTTAAAAAATACAAATTGGAACATTGTAAAAGCCGGATTTATCACTAAGCAGACAATTAAACATAGTTTTACCGGCTGAACAGCTTCTTTTTTTATTGGCCTACCATCACATTCGGAAATTCTCTTTAATATTCTTCCATTTTTAATTTTAAAGCCTCCAACAAAGACACTCTCTTTTTATCTTTTCTCTACAGTTTGTGCTTTTCTCTGTGCGCTTCTTTTTGGTTGAAGTGATTCATGACTTTTGTCAGCTCTGGAGTCTTTACTAATCAAAGGATCATCAAAATATCAAAATCCATAGGAAGGAATTATCATGTTTTGGCTGTTCAGTTACTGATCATCTTTTGATTAGGTATGGATTCATGGGCAGTAAAATCTGTTCTTTTTCTCTTTTTCTGGTTGATTTTGGCTCTTTGATTTCTTTTGATTTTCTTTTTTGTTATCATTGATTTTCTTGGCCTATCTATAATCATTGATTAGCTTTTGGGTTTTTTTTTTTTTTCTTTAAGTTAGGAAATTTGATAGAAACCATTTAATATCAGAAAGAGTTCTTCTGATTTATGAACTTTGGTTCAGAAGAATTGGTCTGTTAAAGAAACTATGAGGAATGATTTGGCAGTGTCATATATGAAAACCAAAGCTTGTTTAGGCAAAAAGAGGCTTTGAATTAAATGTTTATTGTTTGATGTTCTTTATGTCTAGGCAGGTTTGTAGTGGCTGATAGTTGAAAACGGTTTGACTGATTGTGTCAAGAAATTTATATAAAAAGAAGGGTTGAATTAAATCTTTTAACAACGGAAAACAGAGTCCGCTTGCCTTTCAAATTTGTCAAAACTAATAAAAATTTGGTTTTTGGAGGTAAAAATGGGAACTTGCTTAATTATATGCTTTGTTGCTGAAAATTTAACTGTTCCCTGATTCCCCTTCTTCTGAGAACTGGTGAAACTTCCAATCAAACAACAAATTTTCACATTGGATTTTTACTTTACGTTGTCTGATTATGGTCCAAGTATGTGTTTTTGTAAGGTTCAATGGCATTATTTTTGTACAGCATTTTTCTTTGTTCTTATTTGCTGTAAGCTTCCCTTCTGCCTGCCTTCAAGATATGCTATCATTAGGCTTTGTAATTTGGAATGGCATTTTTTCAGTTCCCCAAAAAACATTTTGTTTTTTGATTTCTTTAAAATGGATATAATAATTTATTCATCTTATGACAGTGAGCCTGTAGAATTTGTGTGCTGCAAGATGTTCACATGGCCTGAATACCTCAAGAGACCAAAGCATGGCTCATAAAGGTGATCTAGTTGCCATTGGCATCTCTGTTGGCTTGGCCCTTGGTATCTTGATAGCTGCACTGGTATTTTTTGGAATAAGGTGGTATAAAAGGCGTGTAAACCTCAGACGATGTTCCAATGAGCGTAGTGTTACAGTTCTTCCTATAAGAACAAATGGCTTTGGTACAAGCACTGACTTCAGTGCATCTCTTTCAAATTCTATAGCTGTTCAGATAACAGAATATCATCAGAAACGTTCTTCAAATTCTTGGTGGAGTTTTCATAGTAAAAATCGCTTTGTTTCTACTTCAGGCTTGCCGAAGTATTCCTATAAGTAAGTTCATTTCTAAATTGAGTGCAAGCATGATTCTTAATTGGAGGAATGTCAAAGCCAAATCATGTTTAGAGGCTTACCAAATTCACATTTCCTCCAATGAAAGAAATTAATCTATGAATTTTAGTGTAGCTCTGTTTCTAAATTGTATCTTTCCTACTTTAGTGGTGAAGATAACTTGTGCTAATTTATAACTTCGCTCGACACCTTTATATAGGAGTTATCTAATCTTTGGAGTGGACTTAACTGTTTATGTTAATACAAACCCAATAGCTCTATTGCTAATTGAGCTAAATGACTAATGTTCAATGTATAAAATGAATATTTAACTGAGTTATTCTGATATCTGTTTATCTTATTCATCATGCTTTCCAGGGAAGTCCAGAAAGCTACACAAAATTTTACAACTATTTTAGGAGAAGGATCATTTGGTCCAGTCTATAAAGCTACAATGCCTACTGGTGGATTAGTAGCTGTAAAGGTGCTAGCTTCCAATTCTCATCAGGGAGAGAAAGAGTTCCACACAGAGGTAAGCTGCAATAACCATGTAAGAAAGAGGTCCTTTCACAATTTTGGGACTAGGTACCTTCAAACAAGGTTTTTTTTTTTTTTTTTTTTTAATCTTAACTGTACTTGCTTTGATTGATCTGACTATATGAGTGACTAGTCTATATCAATTGAAAAACAAACGTAACTTTTGATTTTTTCTTGTTTGAATTTGAAGTATTTTGAGCAAAGATCCATTAATGTATGAATGAATATCTTTGAGTAGCCCATGCAAGTTGGAGAAATGGAGGATTCACAACATAATAGCTGCAATCTATATTCTGATATCTCATTTATCTTTTATTATTCACCAATAATTCTATCTAGATCGTTCCTGAGGTTGCAATTCCATTCTTCCAAGGGGTCAAATGAAATTTCTTTTGGGAATATTTTATATTATTTTACTTTTGGTAACCAATATATCATATTATCATTTTTTCAGGTTTGTCTACTAGGGAGGCTGCATCATCGAAATCTTGTGAACTTGGTAGGATATTGCGTGGATAAAGGGAAGCACATGTTAGTTTATGAGTTCATGAGCAACGGAAGCTTAGCAAACATTCTATATGGTAAGCTCAGAAACCACTTTTTATTTGCATCTCTCATCTGATGTTCTTCATTGTAAATATGTGCTAGAACATACCAATTTATGTTAAAAAAACATTTCTGATTGACATTTTATAACCAATTTGATGTTTGTGAACAAAAAAAAAAAAAGTTAATTTATTTGTTGTTATTTTTTGTTGGAAACTTCATTTTATGCTTTCAAAAGCTTACTGTTACTTCCAAGTGGCTAGTAATCTAGGATCACTGGCACTGGTCTGACTTGCAGTCACTGTCTTTTTCTGTTTTAGCCGGTGACATAGACCAAAGTCTCTAATCATGTTCTCAAGCATTTCTCTAAATTCAGGAAAATGGGAGCATGGAATTATTTGATGTTACATAAACCTATATCACCTATATGCCAATGTTAGCATGTTATTAGTTCATAGGTATTGAATATTCTGCAAGAAAGGCTTGCTGGAGGCCTCTGAGTAGTGCCAATCACATGCCAAATTATGTAAATTGAAGAACAACTAGCATCTTTCATCCATGTGTTTATCAATAATAAGGCCACTTATCTGGAATGGTTAAAGTACTACTGTACATTTGTTGCAGTAAGTTAGATGCTCATAAACATTTTCTGCAACCATGCCTTTTGAATTCATCCAGATTTTAGTGTTATTTGGACCCCAAATGGCACTGTTTTACTATTGTTGTGATTGATTTGTTGATGATAATCAACCTGGTCTTAATGTACTCAGGTGAAGGGGAGCAGGGTTTGAGTTGGCAAGAAAGACTTGAAATTGCTCTTGATATTTCACATGGCATAGAATATCTTCATGAAGGGGTATGATGGAATGATAAAAAACTGATGTTCTCCATAGTTACAAAACAAACTAGGCATTGACTTAACATCGCTGTTCTTGAAACAGGCAGTCCCTCCTGTAATACACCGTGATTTAAAGTCTGCTAATATACTATTGGACCAGTCAATGAGAGCCAAGGTGAGCAACTTACAATGGCTCATCTTTTTCAAATCCTTTCTCCTTTTAATTTAACAAAACAATCAAGATGACAATAATGGACTAAACAGCATGGATTTACTACTGCTCCTTTTGATAGGTTGCTGATTTTGGGCTGTCTAAGGAAGAGGTTTTTGATGGCCGAAAGTGTGGCATTAAAGGTACATATGGCTACATAGACCCAGTGTACATATCCACAAACAAGTTCACAATGAAGAGTGACATATACAGTTTCGGTGTCATTATCTTTGAACTAATTACAGCCATCCACCCTCACCAAAACCTAATGGAATATGTTAATCTTGTGAGTTTCTTCCCGCTATGTGGTAAAGTCCTGCTTGTTAGTAATGTATTGATCTTTCTGACTTATCTTTCTGACATAAGCTCCCTTTTTAAGGCTGCTATGAGTCCTGATGGTGTCGACGAAATACTTGATAAGCAACTGGTTGGAGAGTGCAACATTGAGGAAGTGAGGGAGCTAGCCAAAATTGCCCATAAATGCTTGCACAAATTACCAAGAAAGCGTCCCTCAATTGGTGAAGTAACACAGGCCATACTGAAGATAAAGCAGAGGCGCCTCGCTAAAGAAGACACAATGTCCATGGCTGAAGGAGATTTTTCAAGAATTATGAGCCGGATACAAGATCAGCATATAGAGCTGACCAAGTTGGCCAGCTTGAAGGAGATTAATTGAACAACCACCACTTCCCTTTTACCTGTTTTGTCTTCTTTTTTCCTTTTTTTTCCCCACAATGAAGCCTCTGGCAAGTGATACTGGTGATAGCATACAATTGAGCAAAAAAAGTACAGAGAAATGCATACAAAATGAGTGCTTTAAGATTACTAACCCCTCATGTTTTAGTATACTGGTTATGAAAAAATATTTCTCCTCATTTTTTTATTGGCTTATTTGAACTCGACTAGGGATACACGTACACACACACACACATATATATATATATATATATATATATATATACACACACACACGTGCATGCATTTATCATTGAATCAAATGCCTAAGTTTTCCATTTTGAGAGTAAAATTCGTAGATCTCAGTTAGGGAAGGCAAAAAAATCCGTACCCGACGGGTTCTTGTCCGACCCGATTTTTTAGGGTCGGTTTTTTTTTTTTTTTTAAATCAGGGGTCGGGTCGGGTAGCATGAAGACAAAAGCGAGGTCGGGTTTTAGGCAAATTCGATCCTACTTGATCCGATATATATATAAAAATAATTTTTTTAATTAATTTTTTAATTTTTTAATTATATATATATTTATATAATGATATTTTTAAATATTTATATTTAAAAAATAATATTTTATTAATTTTGGGTAAGATCGGATCGAGTACGGTTTATATAGTGTCGGGTTTGGATTCGGGTATGAAAAAACAAAAAAAATTTTGGATAGGGTCGAGTTCAAGGCGAGCAAAATCCGTCTCAAACTCGATCCGATGTCAACTCTAATCTCATTTGCTGTCCGTATTTACTATTTAAGAGAGGAAAAGGAAGCATTGGTGGGAAGGTGGTGAGTAAATTCTGCGAGTGTCCTCTTGTGCCTCAGTCCAAAATTAAAGAGCTGGATCCTTGAATTTTTGGCATGACCAATAATTACATAAACAATTGCATGAATTAAAAGCCAACGTAGATGTCGTATGACCCATCCTTATGTTATTTCCTAATCAATCGATCAACTTTATCATTTACAAAAAAGAGATAAGAATGTCTGACTAAAATGAACTGATCTAGTCGTTGATAAAGACTACCACTAATCGTTATCTGGTAAAGCAAGAATATACATATACCAAACCAGAAGATTAAGGATCCGATCATGACATTAAAGATTAATTTTGATGAAATTAAAAATAATAAAAACGGTAAATTTTATAATTTAAATATTATATTAAATATTTTTAATATTTAAATATTATATTAATATTTTATTATAATTTAAAACTCATTGATAACATTAACTCTATTAATTATTTAGCCTTAGCATATATATATATATATATTTAAAATCTACTCATCCCATGATTTTAAAAACATACTCTTCCATGTCAACTTGTAATGCTACACACAAATATCGAATCCTGAAAAATAAAAAAAAAAACAAAAAAAGAAGAACTCCTGTGTTTACAACGTGGACTAATTTTAATGGGTGATCTTTGGCATGTATAGTAATGTATGATTAAAATTAACAAGTAATTAATTCAATCGATTAGATTTATTTTTTTTATAAAAAATTTTTTTGAATTCGAATTTTATCGGTAATTATTTATTAAGATTATTTCAAATGTACAATTTATAATTACATCATTTATTTTAAATTATCAGATACGTTATATTTTATCTTGATTTAATAGATTGAATAACTTATTTATTTCAAATTTTTTTTTACAAAAAAAATGCATGACTTAAAAAAATGGGGTCAAATGTCAACAGTTGTTACGTTACACATTTTCTTAGTAAAATCAGCGTAGTTTGAAATTACTTTTTCCCGAAAAACTTCAATCATGGAATAATTTTTTAAAAAACTTTATGGCCTAAAATATAAATATAGTAAGTATTAACATTATTTTTATGGCCAAGTAAGTATAACATATAGAAATAAATAACGTTTTGCTAGGGTTGTTGGGATTCACATGCTTTTGGTCTCTTTTCTATTATTAGAAAAACGCCAATTGCAGGAATCTCTCTTCGAAACGTCAAAGGGAGTGGTTGATTGATGAAATCGATGCCTCACACAAACTACCTTAAAGGCGAAAAAGAAAAAAAAAAAGTTCATTTGTTTTATGAAAATTTGGAAATAACTATGTCAATGGGCCTGGATATAGGAAGTTGGCTGCATCGGAGTGGAAAAAGTTGCTTGCGTTCATTGTTGTTGCCAATACTGCAGCTCTGAGATAGAAAATTTGTCCTAAATCTTTAAGTTGGGATAAAAATACTAGAAATTCCATTATTTACTATATAATTAGAAATATAATTTAATTACTTTTAGAGTTTAAATTTAAAATTATTTTTTTATATTTGAAATTGATAAAATTTGAATTTTCATAACTGAAATTAAAATTTAATATTTTATATTTAAAATTATTTACATTAAGATAAATGATCATAATTTAAACATTGAAATCTTAATTTTAATTATCAAAATTCAATCTCTAATAATCTTTAAGTACCAAAAAAATTATTTTCATTTTATTTTTCCTTCTATTTGGTATTTCAATATGATTTTGTTTCTAATTACTATTGGTGAAAATTTTAACTTCAATTTGTCATCCTTTAATTATTCAAAAAAATGTCATCTTGCAACTTCAATCAGAGACTGTTCTTCCTATCGAAAGAAGCCTGTTTGATGACAAGCCCATTGGCTTATCCATTTACAACAAAGGACAACAATATGTCACTTGAAGCAAAGCAAGTAACTTTCCAAGCCTATCGCTAATCAAAATTTGTACTTTTTCCCTTCATCTACCTTCAGAAGTCAGGCATTAAAATCCCTAATCTAAATGCACTTATCACTCACCTAAAACTCAAAACATGGTAACATAGTTCACTTGTTTTTGACCAAAGCCCCTTCCCTCCCTTCTGCCCATGACCACTTTCTTTCACTAGTCTCTTTTCTCTACTATTTCAAAAGCTGCATTCACTGCCAAGACAGGCCAACCCACCCCCTTCCATTGGCAAAAGAACCAGCCAAGGATTTCTCCAGTTGCTTCAGATTCTTTTCTCTTGGCATTGGCAGTGGCAGATCCCACAAGTGAACCAATAAAACGACACATACCCACCCCCGCCCCTCCCCTCTCCTCCCCCTCCTATAGCCACAAACCCCCCCAGTGGGACACTACCCATTAATGTGAATTTCCACTATAAGACCAACTTTACGTGACATTATTCACACCGATGTAACCTACTAACTATCTTGCACCTTTTCAGCTAGGAAAGATGTGAACCAAATCAAAGAAAATTTGTTGAGTTGTTGCTCTTTATAGGTGGTTCTTTTTACGTATAAAATCAAATATGGATAAATTGTTCTATCTCAAATATCAAGATTAAATGTATCTGAAAAAAAACTCTAACCTTAGATTGTTTAAGATTCATGTTAGAGGTTTTTAATTTATTGGAATAAGATTAATAGAAGGTTATTTGTCATTTTTATATGACAATCACAAATATTTTCTTGTTCAAATTTATTTTTTTAATTTTTAATTTAATAGAAGAATAATATGTATATATTTTGTGATTCAATGACAGTTCAATGCATAAATTATAAACCCTTATTTGCCAAGACTCCATAATATTTGAGTATTACCCTTTTACTTGAGATAATTGAGGAAGGACAAAGAAAATTATTGGAGCTATTACCGAAATCTCTTAATGTCACAGCATGTCTGATCTCTGACAATTACACTCAACGGTCACTGTTTAGTTCTTTTTTTGCTAAAAAAAAAGTCTCACACGTGTCATCACACGCTCTTTATCCTTCTCTCTCTTGCTCTGTCTCTGGACTTTCTTTTACTGACTCCTCCTGTCCTTCTGTTGTTTCCTCTTCTTGAAGGTTTCTTTCTAGAGAGAGAGAAGAGAAAACTTTGAGTTTTAAAAAGAAAGAGAGAGAAATGAAAGAAGGGAAAGCGCTTTTTAAGTCCAGGATGAAATGGGTTGGTTTAGTTGGTTTGGTTTTATCAGCTTTTTCACTCTTTGTACACTTTTTGCTCGCAAGATTCACTGAATATGGCTTCTCAGAATACCAGTCTTCCATAACAATCTTCTCTTGGAGACCTATTTTTGAAACTTCACACCTTCAAAGAACGGTAATGTGCAAAGTTTTATGCTTTCACAATCTCAATTTTTTTAATATTTTTCTTGTTTCTAAATTTTGATTCTTTTCATTTGACATGTTTTACTTTCTGGGTATTGGTTGTTTTTCTCAAAAGCTTTTGCTTTTGGTGGTTTTAGTTTTCTGTTTTTGGACATGTGGGTTTGGTTTTTGTGTTGTTTGGGAGTTTTGTTTGGATCCATTTTGGTTACTGAAAATGCCCAGATTAATGTTGTTTTTTTTTTTCATTAAGGTGAGCTGAAATTTGTATTTTGGCTCCAGTTTGATTTGGTTTTTAAACTGTTTTGGTAATTTTAAAGCCAGTTATTTCTGTTAGATTTTATTTAACATGTATGGTATCTTACGGTTTTCTATCTGTTGGTGTAGAGCCCATTGTATAGAAGACTTTGGGGTCCAGTTGGGCAATTGGAATCTGTACATCCAGATGCAAATCCTAGAGGATACTATGCAGGTTAGCTCTCATTTCAACTTTTGATTATTTTACTGTTATGTATTTCACAGGAATTTGATTCATTTGGTGAAACAATTGCATATTTTTCACAGCAGAAGTCCAGCTAATAGAGGTTTAAGTTAAGTTGCTAACATTAGGATTTAGGAGCTATGACAAACGATGAAAATGGGTCGGGTCTGGATGAGGCGGGTTTTTGCTTGCACAGATTTAACCTGACTCCTAAAAGAATGCACCCTACTCCGACTCCGATCTAACATCGAAGTAATTATTTTGTGTATCCAACTCCCACCAAACACACATGTATTATAACCTTCATTCGTCCTGAAATTAATTTAATACTTTTACATTAGTATAATATTCATAAAATATTATTATCATTCTTCTATGAGAATATTTTAAATACGTGGGCCCTTTTCTTCCTTGTAAAATTTACAGTGACTGCTAACAGTCTGATGTATACAATTTCAATGATATAAAATTTGAAACTTCGTAACATTATTAGCTGGTATTTGAATGACTAAGAATGGCACCAATTAAATAAAATCGGTGTGCCAGCATATTGGGAGAGATTGAAATGAAAATCATCCAAGACTGGCTCTGTCATATCCCTTAGAGTTAGCATTGTCTTTTAATTCTTCCCTGACATGTAAACCGATGTATATAAGTAACCAATAAAATTGGAGTTTTATTGAACATCGTGTTGCTTTAGAAAGTGGTCGCTAGAACCCTAAGATTCTTTTGGGAATTATGATTGTTGCATAGGGCATGTATAAATTATAAAATCCATTTAGGAATGTTAATGAATCAAAGTTGTGCTGTAGGACAGGTCATTTTTATTTTTGTACAAGATGAGAGGTGACCTATTGTTGTAGTTCATTTATGTTCTGTTATGAAGGTTTATGTTCTATTTATGTGTCATGACTGGTAGGTCTGATTTTTTTTTTTTTATTGGGACCTTTTTTCTTGCTTAATTTAGTATCATATTGATAAATTTATTGGTATAGACATCTTGATGCAAAATATGGATTCTGATTTACTGTGAAAAAATTCTGGAACTTTTTTGTTAAATTCTTTTTTTTATTATTTTCTTTTGTTGTGTTTTTTTTCTTTTATTTCAGAGTGTTTTTTTTTTCAAATTTTTATTGCCAGATGTCATTGTTTTAGTAAGCTTGATTTTCTTTATTTAAAGAGCCAATTTGAGCTTTATTTTTTTCTTCTGATACTATTCCAGCTACAGTATTGCCAATACTTTTAACTATTGTATGGATATCATCTTAACTAATGCTTTTTGTCATACACATGCAAATAGCAGGTCCTAGTGCTAAGACAAATGGGTACATTTTTGTCAGAATACAAGGAGGTTTCCATGAGATTAGGAGCTCGGTAAGGATGCTGTAATTGAATTTCCTAATTGCAGATGCAATTCTCTATTGTAATATTTTGTTCATCTTTTAGATTTGTGATGTGGTTGCGGTTGCTCGGTTTCTTAATGCCACTTTAGTTGTTCCAGAGATTCAACAAACAACAAGCAAGAAGGGAATCAGGTCACTTTACTTTTGTATAATTATTACAATTTTTAATTTTTATTTGGAGTTAGATCATGGCCATTTCATGTATCAGTAACTGTTCTTGTCAACTTATTTGAGATATATGTTCGATGCAGCTCGCAGTTCAAGAGTTTTGCATACCTCTATAATGAGGATCAATTCATCGCGGCTTTAGAAAAAGATGTCAATATTGTGAAAACCCTGCCTAAAAGTCTTAAATCAGCAAGGAGAAATAAGGAGATCCCAGTGTTTAGAGTGCCATACTCAGCTTCACCATATTATTATTTGCACAATGTGCTTCCTATTTTGATCAAGCATTCTGTAGTCGAACTAGTTGTCTCTGATGGTGGATGCTTGCAGGTGATGAGAGTTGTCAATTTTCAGTTGACCTGTGACTTGAATTTTAAACTTTTTCTTTTGACTTGGAACAACACCTTTTGAACTTTATTTGTCAAAATATTATAGTTAGACACATGTTTCCTATTGCTAAATAATGCATATATTGTTATCTGGCACCAAATTACTTTTTCTTAGTTTGCATGTATGCTATATCAATTTATAAAATGAGTTACTCTTAGGGTAAAATGGATAAATAGATTAAGGGCATGTATTGTTGTGGTGCATCTTGTTGGATTTACATCTATCAACTTAATTATTAGTGTTTGGTGGTTCTCTAGTATGTCTGGTTAGAATTCTGGAGTTTGAATCTATGGGTACACGATTCTTAGGTGTTGCCTGTTTTTATGTCATGTGCTAAGTCCGTATCAAGACCATAATTCTCTTTCTACTGTCAGAAAAAAAAAATCTGAAAGTCGGCTAGTCAGATTTGTTATGTAGTGAAGAATGGCTAATCTTGCTTTGCCTGTCGGATGTTAGCAACCCACCTGCTCTGCTTAAACCACTCTTTATCTGAACATTTTAATGCTCATCCTTTTGTATGTCTGTTTGTTTAAAGTCTCTTGTGCCTCGGGTATCTCATGATGAAGAGTGAAGACTAATGAGAATCTTGCAGCCTTTAAGTTAAAATGCCCTTCATTCACATGGTTATTCGATCATATAAAAAATTTAATTTCTCTATGCTTTTATAATTGTTAATATTTTCTGTATCTGATCCAGGCCATTCTTCCGCTGCATCTTGAAGAGTATCAAAGACTCAGATGTAGGGTTTCTTTTCACGCTTTTAGGTTCCGACAAGATGTTCAGGAACTGGCAACTAATATTTTGCATAGGTAAATAACTGGCCATGGTTACAAATTGTAATATCATTTCCTTTCTAGCTTTTTGTTAATTTTGTTTTATCATTTAAGGTTACGGGCTCCTGGAAGGCCATTTATTGCCTTTGATCCTGGGATGACAAGAGATGCTTTAGCGTATCATGGTTGTTCTGAACTCTTCCAGGTACCTGCTTTAAACTCTGAAAGCACCATTGGTACTTTTAATCACTGAATGTTTTATTTCAAATCTTGTCCATCATTTGACACATATCTTCTCTTTTGGAGCTTCCCCCAAGGATGTGCATGCTGAACTTATTCAGCATAGAAGATCATGGATGAGAAAACGTGGGATAATAAAGGGGCAGCTTTCTGTAAATTCTGCAAAGCAACGCCTCAAGGGTTCATGTCCATTGATGCCAGAAGAGGTAGAAATTATGAGTATAGTAATTTTGAATTGGTGAACTTCATTCGTTTATGAAGCTTCAATTCTATGGTTTTTCTTAATGCAAATTTACCATCTGACATTAGAAGCTGCTTGCGTTCCATTCATGGTGGGGAGAGAAGAGATGTTATGATGCATAACTGGTAGAGCTTTTAGAAAGGCAGGATGAATTTCAAAGTGGATTTGTCATTGTGACTTGTTTAAAAATTGTCTGTAGTAATTTACCTGCACTTCATAAGTGGCCAATTAATGTAGCCATTCCATGGAGAAACAACTTGAGGTTGAAATAATTTTAGAAAATGTGAGATCTTGATTGAAATTGCTCGTCTTTCTGCAGGTTGGTATTCTTCTTCGTGCATATGGATACTCAAGGGACACTATCATATATGTCTCTGGAGGAGAAGTTTTTGGAGGCCAAAGGACATTGATCCCTCTTCATGGAATGTTTGAAAATGTTGTTGATAGGACTTCCCTCAGCACAGTTTGGGAACTCAGTAGAATTTATGGTCGTGAGGCTAACCTTGATGAAAATTACCCAAGGGCTCTGCCATCTGCTCAGGTTGAAATGAAGCTTGATGCATGGAAAAACTCTGGTCCTCGTCCCCGTCCTCTTCCACCTCCTCCTGCCAGACCCAAGACTTATAATATTGAAGGCTGGTGGGGATGGGTGGCTGAAAGTGATAATGAGCCTGAAAGTACAGTTGTAGAGTTGAGGACTAATGCCCATAAATTACTATGGGAAGCAATAGACTATTTCATTTCTGTTGAAGCTGATGTTTTCATCCCTGGATTTGATCGTGATGGTAAGGGGCATCCAAATTTTGCCAGTCTGGTTATGGGACACAGATTGTATCAGTCAGCTGCGTCTAAAACATACAGGCCAGACAGGTAAACATCTTTGACTGCACATGTAAGCTTGAGTGTACACAATTAGTTTTTAAGTTGTAAGTTATTTTTCATAAAAGATAGTGATGGTGTTGCAGTCAATTTATTTGTTTAACTTCTATCAATGCTGAGGCTCATGTTCTACCTCAATTTGGAAGTCTTGCCATTTGCTAACTGAAAAATGTTCTCTCCTTTTTATTCTGTCTTTATGCTCTCAACATGTTCTTGATTGTATGCTCTTTCAACATAGGAAAGAAGTTGTCAGGCTTTTGGAACAAATCCGTGGCCACATATATCATGCAAACCATACCTGGTTAACGTCAATACGAAGGCATTTGCGGAGCTCTTTAATTGATGGACTGATTGAAGCCTCAAATAAGTCAAAGTCTTCATCGTTTCTTTCACATCCAGTCCCTGAATGTTCTTGCTTGAGGCCTGATTCTGGTGAAACATCAACTAATGCTTCAAGTCTGTCAGCACACTCACAAGTTCAGACGGCTCTTGGAGTCTTACATCGTTGCCCTGCTTGGATGGACGGTGAAAAAAGTTCAAGCTCAAAGGAAAAGGAAAATGAAGAGGATATTGATGAAAATGATCCATCATCATCTGGATTGTTTTTTCAGCATTCTGGAAGTCATGATGTTGGAGGTGAAGATATAAACCTCAAAGAAGAATCTCAATTCGAGGATCAAGAAGAAGATGGCGGTGATTGACAATGGGTGCTTATTTATTTTGTTCAAGTTCCTAAAATGCTGCGTCAGCATTGAGGTATCAACGTGAGTGTGTGTGTATATACATATAGTTTCTTCTGCTGATTTGGGGTAAGAAAGAATTTTTCGATTTCTGGTTCAAGATGGAGAAGCAAGGTACCTCACACCAGTTCTAAAACTCCATTGACTTACGCCTGTAATCAGATCCATCAGATGTGATATTAAAGCTCTTTCACATGGTGATCTATCATATAATTCAAGCCTCGTAGGGAAAAGCTATTATGCCTCTCTTCATGTAAGCCTGCAACCAATTTTGACTATTCATAGCTTGTTCTTAAAAGGAAAAACATAAATTTTGTTTCAGAAAATTCTTAATTTTTCTAGGCATTTTTCATGCATGAATTTTATTTAACATGATGAAGAACAGAGTTAGATAGGTGTCCTTAATCCATTTCCCTTTTTAAGTCTTGCAAATATGATATCAAATTACTGAGTTCATTAGGTAGAAATATAATTATGATAATACTATTGACAGAGAAGCAAAACTCTGAACCTTTTCCTTTTGTAATTGAGTAATAGTCCTGAAAGGGTGCCTACAGCATATTTCTGAGCCTAGAAAATCACGCTTCTAAGAATCTGAATGGACTACCCCTTTTGAAACAATTTTGTTTTTGAAGAGTATAAAAATGTCCATTATACAGCATTTTGGAATATTAGAAAATAAACATGAGAGCATTTGGCTCGATTATTTCATGATTCGTCAAGGAGCATGTTTGAATCTTCCCTCCCCAAATAAAAAATTGAATAACCAATACCCAATTGCTTGAAATGATTATTGGTGGACAGTGCTTTACAATTTGATCCAATGTCCCCAAAGATTTTCCAATTATTTTATAGACCGGACAATTTTAAATCTGAATAAAAAAATTTTCAAAACATCAATTTTATTATAAGTTGCTGTCATAGTGAAGTTTCCTTGGACTTACTTTCTCGGTAGTACCAATAAAAAGCTTCACTCAACTTTATACACATGCTAAAATTCAGATTGGCAGGCTTAAAATTAGAGAATTGACGTTTCAGCAATCTTGGAAGCCAAGCATGGCGTTCTTTCAACACCTATGTCAAATACAGTTTCCAAGCAACTTCAATCAACCTGTAAAAACCCTGGAAGACCCCAGGGTCAGTAGAAGAAATCGTCAAAAAGGCCGAGTGATTTCAAGTTTTCAACCAGTAGTAAGAATCCTCTGACTTCAACAATCGAATTCCATGACAAAATTAGCTTGATCTCCAAGAAAATATTTGCTTTATAAACCCCCCAAACACGACATGGAACCAACCATATAGTATCAATCAACCAAGCAAAAACGCCACTTGAATCTTCTCTGTCCATTGATTCTCTTTGTTGGGTTTTCTTTCGTTTTGCTACAGAGTGGTTTTAAACAGGCTTAAACCAAGATGAGCAAAGACAAAAAGAGGAGTTCGCGTCTATCATTTTTAAGGTTGTTCCTGTTTCTAAGCCGCCATTCATCAAAAACTGCTGGCTTTGAGAGCATAGAGACTGCAGAACCACGTGGTCCTGAGGCTGCAATAGCTGCTGCAGCTAAACATTTTAGTCATAAAGTACACTTTGGGTAGTTCTCTAGCATTCATCACAACTCAAGTATGGCTCACGACTCTGGCAAATCAGCAATCAAAAACAAGTCTTAAACTCTAAACAAGGCCTCTTGGCTGCAGTTTGGAGTTGCTTTTTCCCATATATGGAATTTGGCAGTGTATTTGTCAAAAAAGAAAATGAAAAACATTTGCAACAGTGATTACTTTGGTGGATTAAGATTCGTATTTTTTTTCAAGAAGCCACTGCATAAGTATATTTTCTTATTACTATTATTTTGTGCCAAATAAAAGCATTAGGGATCAATTAACAATCATGTGTCTATAAATGTTTATTTCATTTTGGAAATGACTAGAAATAAAAAAATATTCTAATAAACCATTGACTGGTCATTTGGGAAATTGAGAAATTTGTCCCTCGATGTAATTGCAATCTTTTAATAATGTTAACTTCAATATAATTTTTGCGAAATACGTTATTAATTTTATCTTAATTTTAAAAATTGAACAATTTTTAATTTTTTTTTTTTCATTTTTAGCATAAAAGATTATTTTAACTTGTTTTCAATAATCAAATTTCAGTCCATACAAAATTAGCCTTCCTTGCCACCAAGAAATATTTGGTTTATAAACCCCAAAAGTTGCATGGAAGAGCATCAATCAGCCAAGCAAAAACACCATTTACCATTCAATTTCTATTAGGTTAGTGCTTTGTCACATTTGTTTACACGAGAGTGTTAAAGACAGGGAGAGGGAGCTAGGGTGAATCACTTTTAAGATTGCTTTCTTGGTTCAAAGACTGCTACAATTTGACAGAACAAAGGCAGCAGCAAAACCAAGTGGCCCTGAGGCCACAACGGGGCCAATTGGATTTGCTGTAGCTGAGCATTTTTCTGCTGTTCAATAATGTACACTTTGGCTTGTTCTTCACCATCCTATTACATATGTAAGAGTTAATTATAAATTTGATACCTGAATTATATCAAAACGTACAAATTGATTCCTAAACTAAAAAAAGTTACAATTCACCCCTTAAACTTCAAAACCGTGTGCGTCGTTAGTCCATAAACTTCATGAACTTCATGCCGTTAAACCAATGAGCCTAGGTGGCAGTACCCAATTTCTGCTCTTCAACCATGGCCACGGTTCCACAACTAGATTCCTCCTTACAGCCACCATCATCCCCTCTTTCCTGTCTTTAGTTTTTCCTGTTTAATTTTGCTTCCTCCTAAATCACTTCGTTTTGTTTCGTTTCCTCACACTTATACAATCTTGAAATTGATGGGTTATTTATGTTTCCTTTGATTATTAGTTTGGTTTAGTGGAATTTTGGGTGAATTTGATTATTGTTAAGTTTTTTTGTTGAATCTTGTTTTATTCGATTATGGGTTGATTATTTTGTTCAATACTTTGGTTTCTTTCTATTGAATTTTGTGTGATTTTGATTGTAAGATTTATGTTTATTACAGTACGATGGGAGTGGAACTGTAGAAGTAAGAGGGAAGACGAGAACCGGAAAAGAAAATGACAAGATGAAAGAAAATTGCCGCCGAAGCTAGGTGGCTATCGTTGGCTGGGCATTTGAGTTCTGACCGATGTTTTTAATTGGATGCAGTAATTTTTTCAGTTCAGGTGAACCAATGTTTGATAGCCACTTGTCCGTTACATGATACTTAATAAATATATATATATATATATATTAATGATAATAACATAACAAATTAAATCAGATTCGATTTTATTTTTTTAATAATATATAATATTATAAAATTATAAAATTTGATTTTAATTTAAATTAATTTATTTTTTAAATTAATTTGATCTAAATTAAATTTTATTGATACAATTTGATTCATCAATTTTTAAATTTTAAATTTTTATATATTATTTTAATAAAATTTTAAATATTTTTAAATAAATTTATATACAAAATAATTATTTTTATTTTATAAAAATTTTAATATATATAAATTAATAAAAATATAATCTGATTCTATTTGATTTTTTTTTTAATTTTTTATGTTTTAATATGAAATCTAATTCAAAATTTCATCTGTATATTTAATAACCAAATATAATTTAAATCGAATAAAAAAATTAATCTAAATCAAACCAATTTTGTATCAATTTTAATTTTTTTCGATTTTCTTTTCCCCTTTACTTCATATTATAGTTGGCCTTTTATATTTACATGTAGCGTACACGTGGCATATTACAATTGGACATTTGCCACCGAAGCTCATTGGTTTAACGGCACGAAGTTTACGCGCTAACACCACACATGATTTCAAAGTTTAATAGGTGAATGGTAACTTTTTTAAGTTTAGGTATCAATTTTTACATTTTGATATAATTTAGGTATCAAATCTATAATTAATTTTTTTATTTCTTTTATTAAAATTTTTTTTATAAAAATAAGACGTCAAGTAAAATATTCACGTATCATTTTTTATTTTTTTAATTAAATAAATTTTTTTAAAAATAATAAATAAAGATAATAAAATAAAATATTTTTGACTTGTAACAAGCATCTTTCTAATTATAGTAAAAATAACATATATGTGAACGTGTAAAGAATTGCATATATATATAATATTCAAATAAATTATCAAATTTTATTGAAAATAAGATGACAGTTTTTTATAATTGTAAAATAAAATGATTTATTTTTAATTTTTAATGAAATTAAAAGATTTATTTAGATATTAGATGCTTTATCTATGCTACTATTTATAAAAAGAATTTCATAAGTTTTCACAATTATTATTATTATTTTTTTGGGAATTTCAACTAATCCCAAACCAAGCGGAGGTTACAACACTAGTTTTATATATATATATATATATATATATATATATATATATATATATATAACCATTTTACTTCTTAACAAATGGTCACTGTTAAATTTTTTATATAAAAAACATAATTTTCAAAAATTTTTGTAAAAAAATTTATTTAAAATGGTTGCCTTTTAAATTATCATGAACTCTATGGTAACTTTATTTTATTATAAATAAATGAGAAAAATTCTATCTTTCTCCGATCCCCCTAAGTGGCGCTCTTCTTAAACGTTACCAAATGGGTACACGATAGCACCGTTTACAATCAAAATTGATTTATTAAATTAAAAAAGAAACAAACGATTTTTATAGAATAAAAGAATCAAGAAAATTTTAAATATTTCCTTTTCCTCCGCTTTATTACGGAAAAAGAAAATCCTTTCTAAAGAATTTTTATAGATATTAAAAAAAAAAAAAAGAAAAATGGTGAAATCTGTGGGAATGGCTCAGCTTCATCAAGAAGAAGAAGACGAAGATGACTACGAAGATAAAGGTCTTTTCTTTTCTCTTTTTATTTTTTTAAAGAATTGGAGTAATTATTGTTTTTTATTTTTCATATCTTTGTTTTTGAAAAACTAGGGGAAGGAGTGAAAGTAGAGGGGAAAGGAAGTGAGCAAAAGACAAATACGAATCGGTCTAAGCATTCTGAGACTGAGCAGCGTAGAAGAAGCAAGATTAATGAAAGGTCAAAATTTTAAAAATTTTATTTTTAAAGTAATTATTTTGCTTTTTTTTAAAAATATTTTTGGGTTTAATTTTTTATATTAGTTGTAATTGAATGCTACAATTGAAAATGTGCGGATGAATTAGTTATTAATGCGAAACATTCTTAGAAGCATTTTAATTTGTGGGATTGATTGCAGTAATAATATTGTTAATGAAATGAAACCTAGGAGTGGCATTATCTAGCTCAAGTTTAGATTTTGTTGTGGCTAGACCTGATAATTTGTGTATGTCTGTCGAATCTGTTTTATGTCAAATTAGTGTAAAACATGAATATTGCCATGTCACAATTTGTGTCGACATGTAAAACATCAAACAGCCATTTTTTTTTTAATATTTGCTAAACTAATACAGTTTTTGTCAATTTTAAACAATGTTGCTTTCATATTTTTTGGTATCTTTTTCGTGCAGGGTCATCTTGTCGTTTAAAAAATTTCTAGGTCTAGTTGGGGCTATGTATTCTGGTTTGGCTGCTTTACTTGTAGGCCATTGGTTTAGGTTGGATTGCTTAACTTATGTGAAGCCTTTTAGTCATGGCATTGTTAACTAAAGTTAGTGCAACAAACCATTTTCTTGGAGGCAGCTTGGTATTATCAGAAAATGGATGCTGAAAGCTTTTTTGAAGTGAGATATTTTAATGATAATATTGTGCCAATAATCAGTTAAAATTCTTTGAATATATTTGAAGCATTCTTATGAAAGCTTTGACATAGTTTTCAAAAGTTGTTTGCGTTTTCCCAATTTGAGCTGTAGTTTGCTATCTAGATCATGTTTCAACTTAGGTGAACCTTGTAAATTGTTGCAATAGTTGAGACCTTCTATTTTCACTGATATTTGAGTCTATACCAGAGGAATAGAAACAGTTCTGCTTTCCTTGTTTGTTCAATCCTTTATCAAGAAATTTTTTGGTGACAAAAAGTTGGCCCACCAAATCATAGGAAAAATTATTTCCTTAAGTTGAAAAGGAAAAGAGTCTGAACTGGTATGAATTAGTCCAAGCTTTAGAAATTTGGCCAGAGATATCATGGCAAGTTTAATGAAGGAAAAAAGGTTTTCCAGAATGGAATTTGATAAATGAGGTTTCGAGTGAATGTATCTAGAGGTGACAATTCAGCAGGTTGGATCAGGTTTTGGTCATTTCTGGTTTTCTCTTTTCCATCGTTTTGGAGTTGATTTTTATCAAGTTTGTATATTAACCTTGAGTAAATTCATGTTGAGTTTTGGAAAGACATTTAGATTTCTGTCAACTTTTTGCCACATTTGCTTTGTTGGCCTCTAGCATTTGAGTTTGGGTTAGGCTGGCATTTTGGATTTACCAGCTCAGGCCCATTTTACATTGGGATTCTTTTGAGTTTCAGCTTGTTTATTCTTCAAGTAAAGTCTGGTTGGGTTTGTATGGTTTGAGCAGGTCCTGTTGGTTGGAAAAGCTTTTGCCATACATTAGTGTTCCTCTTGTTTGTACAACTAGAAGCTAGATTGTTCTCACATTTGAAAGTGATTATTTTTTTGTGGCAGGTTTCAGACTTTGAGAGGTCTTATACCTCAAAACGATCAAAAGAGAGACAAAGCTTCTTTTCTATTAGAGGTCACCACTCATTGAGTTCTTTTCTGTACTACACTTATACATTACATATGTATATACATGCATGAATGTAATCATTTATATTTATTATTTGTTCCTCTTTAATAGATTTTGAATATCATCAACTTTATGTGTAGGTCATACAGTACATTCAGTTTTTACAGGAAAAGTTGCAAATGTATGAGGGATCATACCAAGGGTGGAGCCAGGAGCCAACAAAACTGATTCCATGGGTAAGCTTTTTATGTTGATGTTTGGGCCTTTGTACATGCATGTCAATGTGGTTATTTTGCATAAATTTTTACTGCTTTTACATTGATGGGTTGATAATGTTAATGTTTTAGTCTTTTAGGTAATGTTTGGTATGGGGTGATCACTCCAAAAACCATGGTGATTAGATCACCATGTTTGGTAAGCACTTGGTGATCCTACGTGATAGTGATTTTGGATTACTGAGAGTGATCATATCTTTGTCTTGGAGGGTGGTCTAATTCTCATAAAAAAAATGGGAAACTTTTATCACTAAAGTAAAGTGATAGGTAAAATTAACAATAATTAATATTATGTCAATATTATCAATTTAATATGTGAATTAAAAACTTGATTCCTTTTTAAATTATAATTATTTTATATTATAAATTTTTATATTTTCAAACTAATATTCATTGTAACAAGTTCAAAAAATTATTTGTGTATTTTTTTAATTTTTTAATGTTTATATATAATATAATCTTTTTGTTTTTCTTTTATTATGATTTTAATAGATTAGTTTTACTTTCTAATTCAATTTTTTTACATAATTTATATTATAAAAATTAGTTTATTTAATAAATAAATATATTTAATAATTTAATTATATTTTATTATAAGATAAATAAAATATTACTATATTTTAAAAATATTATCTTTAAACAATATTAAAATTATTAACCTGCGTAATTATTATAATTTGCATGGTTATTGTTCTTTTAAATAAAATAATATTTGATTTTTAGTAATATTAAACACATGGATCTTTAATTCTTACAAATTAATGATTGTTAACCAAATCACAAGTGATAAGATCACCTTAGTAATAAGATCACCTCGGTGATTACATTATCATGGTAATTTTGAAAATGATACCAAACACTATCTTAGATTAATGTTTATGATGCTGCGATATTGGAGATTTAAAATGCTAAATGCATGGGACAATTGTTGCCAAGCATATATCTGACAGTTGTTTTCAATAGACAATAGATGAATGCACCCTATGTTTAGCGCAGGAGGAAATTATACAGCAATAGGTGGATGTTATTTTTCTTTGTTTTGAAGTTTTTCTGTTCATAAGTTACAACTGGAACCTTCTATAAGTAATATATATTTTATCGCATTACTTTCCATAATTCAAGGAAGCTACTAATTTTTATTTTCCTTTTTTGAACAGAGAAATCATCATGGGCTTGCAGAAAGTTTTGTTGACCATTCTCAAGTTATGAAGAATGGATCTAGTTGTGAGAATGATGTTGTCATTCCATCAATGCTTGCAAATACTCAGAACTCAATTGAGTCTGACTTGGGTAATGCTGCAGTTTTTAAAGCACTGGATCATCCCCCTGGGTCAGCTACAATTATTGTTAACATGCAGACACAATCAAATACATTTGCTACTCATGGAAGTGGTAGCATCCCTACAAACTCCTTTCATGAGTCTGCTTCTGATTCTGAGAACTTGGTATATAGACGCCAATTTCAGCCATGGCAAAGTAGAGAGTGTCTAACTGAGAATGCTGTTCCAAACAATTCAGTAAATGAAGGGGAGGACTTGACTATTAGAGGTGAATCAGTAGGCTTGTCAAGTGCCTACTCTCAAGGGTGAGTGCCTCTCATTTATTCCTTACAATTTTGTTGCTCTAATTGTCAGAATTTCTCTTGGGTAACATGTGTGTTACTTTTCTTGCTATTATAACTTTGTTTGACCTGCTATATCTAATGTGGAAACTGTGGCAATTAAAGATTCCCTGCTCTAAAACTCACTGAAAACTGATATCCACCTGACAATTGTAGTTTTATAGTATTGATGAATATGCTGGAGAGTGAATCATATAGGGTGCAGGGTTTCCTTAGAATACTTGCATTACTTTTCTTGCTATTATAACTTTGTTTGACCTGCTATATCTCATATGGAAACTGTGGCAATTGAAGATATCCCACTCTAAAACTCACTGAAAACTGATATCCATCTGACAATTGTAGTTTTACAGTATTGATGAATATGCTGGAGAGTGAATCATATAGGTTGCAGGGTTTCCCTAGAATACTTGCATTACTTTTCATATGGAAACTGTGGCAATTGAAGATATCCCGCTCTAAAACTCACTGAAAACTGATATCCATCTGACAATTGTAGTTTTACAGTATTGATGAATATGCTGGAGAGTGAATCATATAGGTTGCAGGGTTTCCCTAGAATACTTGCATTACTTTTCTTGCTATTATAACTTTGTTTACCTGCTATATCTCATATGGAAACTGTGGCAATTGAAGATATCCCGCTCTAAAACTCACTGGAGAGTGAATCATATAGGGTGCAGGGTTTCCCTAGAATACTTTCTGTTCAGGTTAACAGCTTGATCTTAGATACTCATTTATCCTTTGATATAATAGGCTGGTGTTTCAGAGGTTTTCTTATTGCCCATATTTAGTCAAAGTCTGCAAATTATGGTGACTAATCTTTGTTTATTGTTTTAAAGAAATTTTTATCATTAAAATTTTGACTCGCAATTTTTGGATTTTGACCTGACATGATGTACAAAAGATTCGGTATTCTGACAATTTATTTTGCAGATTTTTGGGGTTAATGATGCTATCTGTTTAATCATGGCATTTCTATTACATGTCCTTTGGAGATAGGTTTTTATACATGCTATTAAGGAGATTGTTTTTGTGTTAAACAGGGTATTGAACTCTCTGACCCAAGCGCTGCAGTCTTCAGGTGTGGATATGTCACAGGCGAGCATCTCTGTGCAAATTGATGTTGGTAAACAAGGAGATAGCGGAGGGACTTCTATGGCATCCAGTTCTAAGGTTTAATTATGAACCTTTCCAGTTCTTAAGTAACCCTCTGCCGGAATAAATATTAACTAAGATAGTTGTTTTTCTATTCCTCTGTCTTCAATTACTTCTAACCCTTTTTGGCAAGGCTTAGAAGCCATGCATGAGAGTGTAACCATTTGCTTCATTTGTCTTACTTAGTTTTCTATTTCATCTGTCATCTAGGAGAAAGAAATCCAATATACAAGCAATCAATTGATGTCACAAACTGGAGTTCATAACTACACAGAGGAGTCTGATCAGGCTTATAAGAGGCGCAGAACAAGAAAAAGCTAGTGTATGATTCTAGTCACTTTCTTTTTCCCTTTTTGTTTCATCATTTAGTTCCATCTTTATCCGATTGAGGTGCTCATTTTTTCCATGCCATGGTCCACAGGTTTTTAGGTCTTGGACCAAATGTGAATTTTTATGCTTCTTGGTTTGCTGGGTTGCCTCTGCTAGGGGGAAAATTATTATATATTCTTTTATTTGTACTTGTTTGAGACAGAGGATTCCATGCATATGTGAGAAGCTGCTTTATTATTATTGCTATTATGATTTTAATCGCAGTATCTTCCATTTCCCATGTGAAAGCTTTTGGCAACATTTTCTTGTCCATTAAGTATTCTGGATTGTACAAGGGAACAAAGTCTTCCAAATTATCCTGCTGTTCTGTCTTGAGTTAGACAAATATTGTTTGGATGAGCTGGAAAATAGATTTCCTGAGCTTGGACACCAAAAGAAATGGTGGGCTATGGGGCTGCCAATGCCAACTTTGTAAAAACCATTATCCTTAATTACCACAAGGACAATTTTGGCTCATTTATCAAGCAAATTATCTTGAATTGAAGCATTTTTTTTTTTTAAATAGAAAGCGTTTTTGAATTTTGTCTAATACATTTTTTCTTCGTTTTGATCCAAGCAAGTTTATTTATATAAAATTTTATGAATTTATAAAAAATTAGTTCCTTATAATCTCTCAGCAAATTTGACTTCTCTTTTTTGTCATTTGAACTACTTATTTTTTTTCTTGGGTTGTGGATGTTCATTAAAGCTTTGAAACTTTTTAAAAGTAGACCACTTCTTTTCTGGCATGGTTTATGTGTTTGTGTGGTGAGAGAAAGTTACTTTGAGGAGCCAGAACTGCCGCACATCCTTCCTAAGTGGTGCAATTCTTACTAGCTATCCATCTGACTAAAATTGCTACCCTCCTTAGTGGAAAAAGTGGGTGATTTCTTGGATCAACAAATTATATTGGATCAAATGTCAACTTCTCTCTTGGATCACTCACTTCCTCTATATCCTCAATTCACACCCAATTTCTTATTTGCTTCTCCCTCTCTCTGTCTCAACCAACTAAGAGTCTTATTTGTTTATGTTGAAAGGAGGCTCTGGGGGAATTGAATGATGGTTTTGAATTAAAAAAAAAAATGGGATTTCTTGGGGTATGAGTACTTAGTGGGTAATCATTATGGAACTATGGGGCATATTTTTTATTTACATCATGGAAGATTTTTGGATTAGAGAAAATCCATATATAATTATGTTTTAGGCAACTAAACAATAATGGAGAGACATGAGTTTGAGTTGACTCATAACAAACACAAATTGGTGTTCAATTATTTAAACAACGAGTCAATGACATGGTTTACTCATAACAACTCTTGAAATGGCATGAGTATACTTTAGTTCAATTTTCGAATTATTGGGTACACTTTTTGTTAATTTTTTTTTACTTAGATCTTACTATAATTGAGGTTTGTACATCTATTTAACTAAATAAAACATATATAATCATACATTGACTATTACCAATGGAAACAACTAATGATGGAAAGACATCAACAATTATTTCATTTGATAATGAAATGTTCAAATTTTAATTTCAATAATTAAAATTCAATTTTTAACAATTTTGTGCGAAAAAAAAAGACATGATTTGGATCGACTACTAACAAGTTTGAATTGGCGAATGAAACAATAGAAAATACTTACGGTATAATTCAACAGATGTTAGAAAGAAATGGACCTTTCCTCTCTTTTTGCCGAACCCCCCAAGAGCTATCACTCCTTTATACGTTCCACCAAAGATGTTTCTTTAGAAAGAAGGAAAGCTTACTAAAAAAACAAAACCTTCTGTTTATTCCTTGTAAGCACATGAAATTTTGGTATGCATTTGGTACGCATTCATGTCCATCATTTCAGATGGTCTAGAAAATCTTTAAAAAAAGATATTGGAAATGATACATATTCTGAATTTTCCCATCTTAAGTCTGCAAATTGCAATGGGTAATTTCCTTTTGTTTTTTTCTTTCACTCTATACATGAATGTGAAATCCAGGCTCAAGGCCTAAATTGTCCCCAAAAGCTAATTGTGTGAGCAAAAGTAGGCAATGTCTGATAAATATGCATAAGTACAGAGTGTAATTGAAGATAATCATCTAATCTGCATGATTCGGATCACGTACTTCTCAAAGGTTCATCTAACAGTTGTAGACATTCATGTGGATTAGAATAAAAATAATCTTCTTCTTTTGGCCTATCTGGAATGGTGATTCGTTTCTTAGGGCTCCCCATTCTACCTGCATGAACTTCCTTCACGGTCGAGGAGAACTCATCCCAGCTTAAGGATCCATTCTGGTATTGATCTATTAAAGTAACCAGAAGCTTTCTGTCTAGTAAGATAGTTTTCTTGAATCCCAAGAATCTGGCATGTGTTAAAAGAAAATACCAAGATAAAGGAGATCAATTCAACATGCCAATTGCTAAAATATGAGCTAGCAGATAAATTTAATGCTCTCAGTAGTATCTTGCTTCACATTTTTAATCAAATTGAGTATATGGAGAAAGATTATGATTTATGAATAAAGCTAAGAAAAGAATGATAAGAACAATATTAGGCTATGAGCATGGTTATGTCACCTCCGATGGCCTTCAACAACTTTGGCCATGTTTCCGTCATATGTAGGAACAAATATATCACTTTCTAAGGAGACTAGATAATCCAATGCTGCCATTTGGGATGAGTGGTTTTGGAACAATTTCAAGTCTGATGGAACTAGCAGAGTCTCCTTTCTAACCTGTTTTGTAAAGAAAAGCAAATTGTTAGAGCACACATAAATATGTAGATGTCAAAAGGTTGCTGCTACATTTTACCGACCAAATTAGGAAAAGCTTCTGCCAACGGAGCCATCCTTCTCTCACCACCATAAATTTCTCCAGCAGCGATGTAAAGTTGAACATTCCTGTCAATACCTAATCCTTTTAACACTAGAGCAGTTTCTTCAGGTGTCAAAGGGCACAAACCTTCTTTCCTTTTCATTTCTGAATTTATAACTTTCTCCTTCCACCAGGGATAAGCATATCTAATAATATTTGATTTCCATAATTATTGAAAGGATGACATAACGACAACGAAAATTAGTTTTTCACAAATTAATACTTATTGAAGCAACAAACAGGCTTACCTCATTCTTGCAAGTTCTTCCTCTTCCAGACTGTTGCAACCGTGAGTGCAGCCAGAAAAAGCCAACATGTCCATTTCATATCTAAGATGAAGAACAAGAAAAGGGCCCTTTTCCCTTAAAATCTTTACAATCCTTCTACCCAATTCCTCTATCTGTGAAGTAAATCTTAGTGCATTGAAATTTACATGGCAGCGCAACTTCTGAATCTCAAGGGGTAGTTCATTATTAGCAAGCCGAGCATCGGTTTTATTCAACTGTACAACTTTGTGCTTTTGCACTAGAGGAAGAATCTGCCAGCAAATAGTCCAGAAATTAGATGCATTAGAACAAATACAAGAAACACAGAAACGAAACAGCGTATTCCAGCTTTAATCTATAGGAACCAACCTGATGAAAATAATAAGAAATATCAGACCAACTAATGGGCTGCATAGAGAGGAACATTCCCTTATCAACTCTTTGCTGAACTCGAGGAGGCAGTTCCTTCAATATGCGAACCTCATCTCTCAAAGAAGTAATGAAGTGATCAACATCAAAAATGTCCTGAAACTCACTGTTCATGAACAATCAATTAGAGGACCATTTTGAATTACAGGGGACAATTCTAATAATTTTAGCTGCCCAAAAGAAGATTAAAAGTTAGTACGTACCTGGGATCATTCCAGAATGAGGTTTTATCTAGTTCTGGGACAATAAGCGTGACATTTAAGTATCTGGCGATTGCAATCATGTCACAAATCTGCAAAACAGAAGCCAGAAATGACAAGGAAAGTGAGAAAATGAACAGGAAAGTCATGACAAAAACAGAAATAAAGAGTGAGAAAAAATAGCAGAAAACTCACTGCCGCTCGCATTTGGTTAAGTCCTCCATTACAGGAAACCATAAGATAACCATTATTCTTATATAACCCTGCAAAAAAAAAAAAACGTAAATCAGAACGGTAATCATAGACAACTTAATTTGGGATTACTTGCTTTTCATCAAAGGGAGAAAGCTCCATAAATGCAAAAAAAAAAAAAAAAAGAGTTTAATGGCTGATAAGCTAAGCTAATGAATCACAGCTAAAGTAAAAAAGGGGAAAAAAGATGATAAAAAGAAAATTATTTTTGAAGAACTTAAACGCATCTTTGACAGACAATTGCCTGTTCAGGACAAAGCGAATCTTCCAAAAAAAAAAAAAAACCAAATACGGAACAGATGAAAATTATTGAAATCAATTATGACATATTTAAGAAATTGCAAATTAAAATCATATGAAATGGGAATGGGATTTCTTCATTTACATCAATACCTTAAAAACATTAGAAATTAACTTTGAAACAAGAAACTTAAGTACTTACTTTTTGGTGGATGAATAACTTTTGGTGGAGTATAAGACAATTCAGCAACCGGAGGCAACTCAGAATGACTGAAACAAGAAGGCCAACCTTTCAACAATCTTGGACCAAACATCTCTCCTAATGTCATCAACTGAGCAAAACAAGTCCATAACAAAATTGTAGTTATTGCCCTGATCATCCACAGCTTCATTCTAGACCTTGAAACCATTGAATTCTTTAACTTCTCCACTTTCCCTTCTCCAAAAATCTTTATTTTCATTTCCCACTGTTTCCTGTAATCACACTTTCCACTTGTCTCTTCTACTTTACACATTGTAACTTTTACCATTCCCCCTTCTTTTCACCTCAATCTCAACTCCACAACAACAACAACTCAGTTAAAGTCCCCCCACTTGATCCAAAGTTTAAGCTTTGAGTCAATGTAATGGAAAAACTCAGAAATTTGGGTTATTCCACCAGCACAAACAGGCAAAAAAAAGTTATTTTTTTTCCCACAAAAGATAAGGTGATTCCTGAAAACTTTAATTAACTTAATCACCAGCTCCTTGAAACTCTAAACTTCCCTTGATTACCAAAACTTTTGAATTAAAAACAAAAAAATTCAAAGCCTCAGCTCCATAGAAACACATAAACTGTTTGTCACCTAGAAACAACAACAGCTCCACCAAGCTTACCAAAACCAAAACTAAAGCCAAAAAACCAAAAAAAACCCAGATTAAAAAATTCACTTTTGGGCTGAAACCTTATAAACTCTCCACGTACATTATCAAAATAAGCATAACCCAGAATTTACATGATTCGGTTTCAACTAAATCTCCACTAACTCTTCCCAAAATTAGTCTTTTGAAATGACCAAAAAGTGTGTTTCTTTAGCTTATAAGATTTGGAAAGCTCAAATGAGGTTTTTTTTTCCCCCGTGAGGTTTCCGGACCAGATCCCGGCGAGGTAGTCGCCGGTGAACTGTTCATAAAGAAACCAAAGTTGTGAGTTAGAGAGATAGAGACAGAAGAGACAGAGACAGACAAGCTGAGGCTTGAGTTGTGATTTAATAGTAGCAATGGGAAAAGTTAATGCCTGTAATCAAGGGGTTAATCTGTTGGATATTTTTACTGTTTAGAGGTTGGAGGACGTGATGGTTAAAAACTCTAACGAGCTCCTATTTGCATCGATTTTTTTTGTACTCAAATTGTTTATCGTTAAAATACTTCAAATAAAACTTCTCGGGTGCTTCTATTTGCAAACCGATTTTACTCTCAAATTTTTACTATTATTTTTAAATAAAATTTCATTTTTATTTCGATTTTTAAAATTTTTAAATATCTATTTTCAATAAATTATATAATAAAAATTTAAAGAATTTGAATTTATTAAATTAAGAAAAGTTATATTTAGGGTTCAGGGAAAAAATTTTCGGTAGAAAAAAAAAATCATATCCTAAATAACTTTTATATCATTACAAAGAAAAATATTGTCATAACGTTTAGATTCAGGGATCTATCGCTAGACATTGACTTAAGGGAGTCGCCACCAATCTTTTTTTATTTAGGTACGATTGATCACTTAAGGAATCTGTCTTTTCAGGGAACACCTAAGTTTAAAGGTCCCTAAAAGAATAGGTTCAGATCTACTAACCAGAACAGAGTTCGGGAGTTCGGTTACGTGTGAAAAAGGTTATAGCACCCTCACAACGCCCATCAAAAGATGGTATCAGCATAATTTTGTGTTATCCGATAAGCCTTAAAATTTTACCAAGTAATTAACTATTGAAAATTATTCTCAATTGACTCTAATACTTTTAGCAAAAAATTGAGAAAATCCCCTCACCTCAAGAGTATACAAGAAAACTATTGTTTCACTTGCAGAGGCTCCATTGTCGAATTATTTAAAAAAAAATCAAAATCAAAATAAAAAGGAAGGAAAGAATAATTGTTCTTGTGCAGGGAACATTGATACTTTCAACTTTTCCCCGAAAATTGATTTTTTTGAAATTGATTTTTTAAAGAAAAATTGATACTTTCAACTTTTCCTAAAAAAAACCCCTTTTTGAAATTTTATTTTTAAGGAAAATTGATACTTTCAACTTTTCCTCAAAAATATTTTTAGAAACTTTGATTTTCAAGGAAAATTGATACTTTCAATTGATACTTTCAACTTTTCCTCAAAAACCTTTTTTTTTTTTGAAATTTTATTTTTAAGAAAAATTGATACTTTCAACTTTTCCTCAAAAAAACCCTCTTTTTTTTTTTAACTTTATTTTTAAGAAAAATTGATACTTTCAACTTTTCCTAAAAAAAACCTTTTTTTTTTGAAATTTTATTTTTAAGGAAAATTGATACTTTCAACTTTTCCTAAAAAAAAAACCTTTTTTTTTTTGAAATTTTATTTTTAGAGGAAAAGAAAAAAAATAAAACAAAATAAAAGTGAAAAGAAAAAAAATAAAATAAAATAAATAAAAAAATAAAGGAAAGTAAAAAAATAAAAATAAAATATATATAAAAAAATATTAAATAAACCCAATCTAATAAATAAATAAATAAATAAATTCAAAAAAACACAAAAAAAAACCTGGAGCGGCTCGGAGAGCGGCTCGGAGGGCGGCTCGGCTCGGCTCGGCTCAAGAAAAAAAATGGCTCGGAGAAGCGGCTTGGAAACCCGGCTCAGCTCGGCTATCGACTAGAAGAGGGATACACGCGTGGGTCAGGACGCGGGTCGACGCTCGAGTCGGATCTCGGCAAAACGCGCGGATCCTCTGGGTCACTTAAGGCCAAAACGACATCGTTTTAGGAGGGTATATAAGGCTCTTTCCCTCTGTTTTTCGACAGAACGCTTTTCCCCTCCTCTCTTTTCTTCCTTTTCCTTCCGCTTCTCTCTAAAAGCTAAAGAACTACGGTTGAATGTACGTCGAATTCTGGAAAATTTTGTCAAAATCTGAATTTTTCGCAGGAAGTTGGCCGGAAGGTGGTCGGTTTCTAAGAAAGGTCACCGGAAACTGGGCAACTCACCGAAAACTTCAAAGTTGGCTGAAATTTTCGTCGAAAAATTCAACTTTCACCGGAAAATTCAACCAGAATCTGGAATTTTCTAGAAATTCCCAGAAAAAAATGCCAAAAATCTTCAAAAAATTTCTGCTAATTCTCATAATACTTCTTAGCCTTTTATACTCTTCTATCTCTCAAATCAGTAGCTTTGCTCACGTTTTTTCTCTGTGTCTCATTCTGTTCCAGAAGGTCCCTTTTATAGGGATTGATCAGGAGTTTCTGATCAATCCCAATTCTTTTTTGGACGGGGATTCAATCTTTGAATCCAATATGGACTCTTCTGATTGAATTTCCATTCCCAGTAGGATTCTTCAGCCTTCAATCTCAACCTTCCAAAATAAAAATCAAATAGAAAAAAATAGATAATTAGAAAAGATAAATAAAAAATATTATAGGATAAATAAAAAATAAATAATAATAACAGATATATAATTAGATAAATAAAAATACAAAAATAAATAAAATAAAAAAATAAAAATAAAAATATATATTAATAAATAGTAATAATAAATAAATACATATGATATAAAGGAAAATATATACATAAAATATAGAATAAAATAAAAAAAATAAAAAATAACAAAAATAAAATTGGACTTACCCATTTGGACCAAGCCCAATTGATCCAGGCCTGGACCAAATTGGGTGTCTACAGCTGCCCCTTTTTGCACATTTTTTGTAAAACAAAAATTGCGTAAAGACATAGACACCCAATCAAGATTCAACTCAACATTTTCATTTTTTGATTTTTTTTAATATTTTTTGTTTGTTTTTGTTTTTGTTTTTTTTAACCGAAGCTCCTCTAAACAGGGGCTCAACGACTTTGAAAAAATAAATTGCTCCTCTAAACAGAGGCTCAACAACTTTGGAAAGTAAATTGCTTCTCTAAACAGAGGCACCACGACTTTGGAAATGTAAATTGCCCCTCTAAACAGAGGCACCACGACTTTGAAAAGTTTGAAAAGTAAATTGCTCCTCTAAAAAAAGGCACCACGACTTTGAAAAGTAAATTGCTCCTCTAAACAGAGGCACCACGACTTTGAAAAATAAATTGCTCCTTGACAATCATATCCAAAGGAGTTGAAAGTTGTGTTTGAAGGAATTTCAGGAGATTATGCCCAAAGGTCTTATAAATCAACCCTGATACCAAAAGACATCTTATTTCAAAGATTAGGAACTTACCTGACAAGCTTTTTCTTTTCAATTTTGTAAAATATCTTCATATCTGCCTTCTCTATGTGTGATGTTGGAACACCCCTGCTTCTTGAATTTATACACTTACTTTCCTGAAAGCAGTGTATGCTATGCAAATGCATATGAATTTCAATGCATGCTATGCAAATGTTGGCCAATTAATTTCTGTTCAATGTATGGTACTCAAGTTTCTCAAGCTTTTCTTGGGCATTAAGCCTTTTGGATTCTTCAGAGATCCAATTACACTGCTCTTCTAAGATCGAACCAATATAGCTTTTAATTGTTTCTTTCACTCATAATCTTCCTGTAAAAAAATCTCTTCCCAGATTCAATGTCCTAATCAGGAGCTGAACATCTCGATTCTGTTTTTTTCATTTTTGACTTATTCAATGTAATGTAAAAATCTTTCATGTTGTTATTCATTCATCAATCATTATTTCAAACTCAAAAAGTAAGAATGCATTTGCACATTTCTTCAATGGTGGGGTATTAAGAAGAAAAGAATCTGAATGTTGAGAGACAGTCATAAGAAAAAGACACAAAGAATGAAATAGAACGTCTCTTATTAGCAAAATGTTGGCTAATTTCAGCCAGGGAAAAATTACAAGGATAGGTATAGGGACAAAGCCAAAAATGAATAATAAGATAATCACGATAACACATTTCAAAGTTTTTTCTAAAAATTCAACCCTCTGATGTATTTAACAACTTGAAACTCTTTCGAACTTGCTAGCCCCCATATCAATGGACTTTTAAACTCGATGTTATATTCTCTTTATCTAAACTGCCTTTTTTAGGTTTTCAACTTAGACAAACCCCTTATGACTCAAATCGCCCTTTTAGAGTTTTCGCCTTGAGTCCTCTTTTTTCACTTTTTCTTTTTTTATTTTTTTATTTTTTTATTTTTTCCATTTTTTCATTTTTTCATCATTTTTTTCTCGTTTTCTTATTTTTTCATCATTTTTTTTCATTTTCTCATTTTTTCATTTTTTTTCAAGCATAGTATTTCTTCACAGTATCAGAATTTACAGGATGGGGTAAATCATTTCCATCCATCTCAGTCAGTATCAGCGCTCCACCCAAAAAAGCTCATCTCACTACATACGACCCTTCTCAATTCAGAGTCCATTTTTTTCTACTATCGTGTTGGATTGAGATAATTCTTTTCAAAACTAACTCTCCTTCTCGAAAGCAACGGGGTCGAATCTTCTTATCATGAGCCCTCATCATTCTTCTTTGGTACAGCTGACCATGGCACAGTGCAGTCAATCTCTTTTCTTCTATGAAATTTAACTGCTCATAACATTTTCAAATCCATTCAGCTTCTTCCAACTCAATTTCTTTTAAGACTCTCAAAGATGGGATCTCTACTTCCACTGGTAGTACAGCTTTCATCTCATAAACCAAAGAAAATGGGGTTACCCTAGTAGAAGTGTGAACTGACGTTCGATATGCATGTAATGCAAATAGCAACTTCTCATGTCAATCTTTGTAAGTCTCGATCATCTTCTCTAAAATTTTTTTTATGTTTTTATTGGTTGCCTCAACTGCCCCATTCATTTTCGAATGGTATGGTGTCGAGTTATGATGCTTAATCTTGTATTGAGTACATATTTCTTGCATCATCTTACTATTTAGATTCTTGATATTATCTGAAATAATTCTCTCCAAAAGTCCATATCTACAGATGATATCTTTTTTTATGAACTTACAAACCACAGAGCGTGTCACATTTACATATGATGCTGCCTCTACCCATTTTGTGAAGTAATCTATCATCACAAAAATGAATCTGTGCCTGTTAGAAGCCTTTGGGGTGATTGGACCAATGACATCCATGCCTCACATTGAAAATGGCCATAGTGGTGCCATAACATGTAAAGCAGATGGCGGAGCATGAATCTTATCAGCATATATCTGGCATTTATGGCATTTATGAGCATAATCAATGCAATCATTCTTCATCGTCAACCAATAATATCCTGCCCTCATGATCTGCCTTGCCATCATATGTCCACTAGTATGTGCCTCACATATTTCATCATGCACCTCTTTAATAATTTTCTTCACTTCAGTCTCATTTACGCACCTCAATAATACTTGATCTTTGTTTCTTTTGTACAAGACATCCCTATCCAGGAAAAAACTCATAGCCAATCTTCGGATGACCCTTTTATCATTTTCTATTGCTTAAACTGGGTATTGTTGATCCTTAATGTACTGTAGGATATCATAATACCAGGACTTTCCATCTTCTTCTCCCTCTACATTGGAGCAATAAACTGGTATATCCTTAACATCTAACTTGATGGGCTGAATGTCAGTATTATCATTAATTCGAATCATTGCAGCCATAGTAGCTAATGCATCAGTAATCAAATTCTCTTCTCGAGGCAAGTGATCAAATTGGATATCTTCAAATTGTTTCGTCAACTTTAGAATATACTTATGATACAGAACAAATTTTGAATCTCTCGTCTCCCATTCTTCTTTCAACTGATATATAACTAGAGCTGAGTCTCCAAATACTTTTAGTACCTTTACTCTTCTATCTATAGCAGCTTGTAAGCCCCTGACGCATGCTTCATATTCAGCGATGTTATTTGTGTAATTAAAATTTAACTTCGCTGTTATAGGACAGTATCGTTCTTTTGGAGAAATCAGAATCGCCCCAATTCCATGCCCCAAGGCATTAGCAGCTCCATCAAAGTACATTCTCCAACATTTTTCTACATGTTCCCCTTCCTCCGATTGGGAAATAGTCATTAAGACTTCATAAAAAAATTTCAACTTCATCGGCTCATACTTTTTAGTAGCACGATCTGTAAAAAATTTTGTTATAGCGCCCATTTTATTACTTTTTGGCTCACATATATAATATCATATTTCGAGAGCATTACTTACCATCTAACGATTCTTCCAGACAAAGAAGGCTTCTCGAAGATATACTTAATGGGATCCAGTTTCGCTATGAGCCACGTAGTGTGATAAAGCATATACTGTCTGAGTCTTTTGGCAGTCCATGTTAATGCACAACATATTTTCTCCAATGAAGAATACTTGGATTCATATTCCGTGAATTTTTTACTCAGATAGTAAATAGCTCTCTCCTTTCGGCTAGCCTCATCTTGTTGTCCCCGCACACATCCCATTAAATTTTCACATACGGTTAAGTATAAGATTAAAGGTTTCTCTGGAACAGGTGGCACCAATATTGGAGGGTTCGATAAATATTGCTTAATTTTATCAAACGCCTCTTGACATTCTTCATTTCATTTTTCAGGATTATCTTTACGAAGAAGCTTAAATATGGGATCACATTTGTAAGTAAGCTGAGAGATGAACCGAGAAATATAGTTCAATCTCCCCAAAAAACCTCGAACTTCTTTTGGTGTGCTGGGAGGTGACAAATTCTGGATGGCCCATATCATATCGGGATCGACTTCAATTCCTATTTCACTGACCATAAAGCCTAGCAACTTTTCTGACTTTACCCCAAATGTGCATTTGGCTGGGTTTAATTTGAGCTGAAATTTTCTCAACCTTTCAAATAACTTTCTGAGGCTAGTGACATGATCTTCATCTTCACAAGATTTTGTAATCATATCATCTACATACACCTCGATCTCTTTGTGCATCATATCATGGAAGAGTGTTACCATGACCTTTTGATATGTTGCCCCAGCATTCTTTAACCCAAAAGGCATGACTTTATAGCAGAAGGTTCCCCACATGATCATAAAAGTAGTCTTTTCCATATCATCTGCAGCTATTTTTATCTGATTATACCCCGAGAAACCATCCATAAAAGAGAAAATTGAATGCTTAGCTGTGTTATCTACCAGTGTGTCGATATGAGATAAAAGAAAGTTATCTTTTGGGCTAGCCTTATTCAAGTCTCGATAGTCTACACATATTCATACTTTCCATCTTTCTTAGGAACTGGGACTATATTGGCTACCCATTATGGATACTTAGCCACTTGTAGAAAACCTGCATCAAATTGTTTCTTCACCTCTTCTTTAATCTTTAATAGCATTTCGAGCTTCATCCGTCTCAGTTTCTGCTGAACTGGCTTACATTCTGGTTTTAGGGGCAATCTATGCTCCACTATCTCTATGCTCAGCCCTAGCATATTCTGGTAAAACCAAGCAAATATATCTACAAATTCTTGAAGTAGGTCTGCTAATCGTTGCCTATCTTTAGATGAAAGTGAAGTGCCTATTCTAACCTCTTTTTTGTTTTCTTCATCTCTTAGATTCACTAAGTCCACTACCTCCTGATGAGGCTCAATTGGCTTATTCTCTTGTTCAATCATCCTCATTAGGTTCGGAGGCATAACATATTTTTCAGAATTTTCTTCATTATCAAGCTCATCAGTGTTAATTGAATTCTCAAATCTAACCTCTTGATTTTTATCATGATTATCCTCATGTTCATTTAAAGACCTGAAATTGAATGAATGGGATATGTTGGCAAGATGTGCTTGAAGAGATGGAAATAATGAAGACACAAGAAGAAATGAATGAAAATGCATACTTCTTAATTTTTATTAAAAATAATAAATGATGAATGGCCCGAACAAAAAAGATCACCCCAATACCTTGGGCAATAGCTATTGGGATGTTACAATTACATTGCATCTAAATCAAAAGTTGATGGCATCTCAATGGCACTTCAATTATTGAGCTTAAAATCTGGTGGATAAAGGCGAACCCACTCCTCTTGATTAACCTTCACTTCATCTTCAACAGCATTAATGGCTAATTGGGCAAAATCGTCTTCCACATTTTTTCTTGCATCTGGGTACATGAATCCTCCAGGTCTGAAGGTTTCATATAAATGTGGGATAAACATCAAACTTGTTGTCTTTCTTGATGGCCTTCTTTTGACTTCCCACTCTGCCATCTCATAGCCTAGGCCCACTCTGTCGCTATTGTCTGTTATTGTCGGAGGTTTTTTAATTCTCTGTAAGTTTTTGCCTAGCCCAAGTCCTGGATATCAGTCTTTATTGATGACTTGGCTCACCACTATCTTTGAAAAAAGTTGATTTTAAAATCTTTCACCTACAAAATTGACCAATTCAAAAGATCGATAGGAGCATTCCAATGCTTCCTCGGTAGCCTCTACGTATGGAGTGTTCAATGGTTGGGTCACCAGCATGTCTTCCTCCCCAATTACCACTACTAATTGACCTTCTAAATTGAACTTGATCTTCTGGTGCAAAGTAGAAGGCATAGCTCCTGCCATGTGAATCCATGGTCTTCTTAACAGACAGCTGTAGGATGGAGAGATATCCATCACTTAAAATTTTATATTGAAGGTGCATGGCCCAATTTATAAAGGCATTTCAATATCCTCCAAGACTTCTTTTTTGGTCCCATCAAAGGCTCTCACAATCATCTGACTATCCCTCATATGAGAATAATCAATGGGTAACCTTGCCAAAGTTGACATAGGCATGACGTTGATAGCAGAGCCATTATCGATAAAGACCTTGGCTATAATATGGCTCTTACACTTTACTGTGATATGTAGAGCCTTGGCATTTCTTTTTCCCTCTAAAGAAATCTCATCATCGCTGAATGAAATGTGATTTGGCATGATTAAATTTCCAGCCAGGTGATTCACATATTCAACAGATACATTATGTGTCACGTATGCCTGATTCAACACTTTCAGTAGGACATTTCAGTGTGGGTTTGAGTTCAGCAATAGTGATAATAATGAGATTCGAGCTGACATTTTATTCAACTGTTTCATAACTAAATACTCACTATGTTTTACCAGCTTCAGGAATTCACAAACCTCTCTTTCTGATACTGGCTTCAACTGATCTTCTTCAGGTTCTGTTTCAGGATTATTTCATCTTTCTCCTTCTTTAGCCTTCTCTCTTTTAGCTTTCTCTAGCATTTCTGAAGTGTACCATTTTTTGCTTCGAGTAATGCCTCTTACACCAGTAATATTGGAAGCATCGGCTTTGGAGACTTCTTATTTCTGTCTTTGAACTACAGTGTCACAGTCATATCTCCAGGGTATAGCTTTATCGTTTTTGTATGGAAAAGAAGTCAAGACTTTAAAAGTTACCGGCCTGGGGAAGAGTTTGTCTATCACTAACTTTGGTTTATTCCCACAATGAATTGTCACTGGTTTTGGAAACAGCTTTACAGGCCTATCAATCATGTGCACTTCAACATTCTTCAAGTCTTTTTTTTCTTTATAGATCTCCATCTGATGTGAATCCAAGAGTTTTTACACCTCTTGGTGAAACTGGTCACAGGTTTCAATGGAATTGCCCATTGCCCCACTATGATACTTACAACTGGTGCCAGCTATATATGCTCTATGATAGCTGTGTAGACTTACTAGTTATATCATGTCTGCTTTTCGTAAAACATCGAATAGTTGGTTGAGAAGTGTCTTAATATTTGCCATTTTCTTCTTCACATGACGCTCATATTCTTCACTTATAGCATTCACATTATGATCCGGTAAAGGATTACCACTAACATTCAACGCAGTCATCCCTCCAGTATCAAAGCAAATCATCTCATCCTTGATCAACCGTTGCATTTTATGTTTCAGGGTGGTGTAATTTTTGGTAGAGTGACCAGCAATCCCATAATGGTAATCACAGTGGGCGGTAGGATCATACCATTTAGGGTAAGGTGGCTTGAGGGGTTCTAATTTACTTGGAGCAATCAAATGACTGTTGTAGAGCTCCTCATATAATTTTGTATAAGTCATTAGAATTGGGTCAAAAACGGGTTTCTCACGAGTGGTTCATTGCTCTCGCGAGCCACCAATGGGGTTAGTTAGGCGATTTTGGGGTCTTGAAGTAGGTTGACTGTTAGAACTATACATGGTATTTTGGGGTTTATGAGGGGCTTGGTATGTTTGGGGGTATGGTGGTTGTGTAAATGGTTGGTATGGGTGAAAGGAAGTGTTATTTACAGCGAGGTGATATAGTAGATATTCTGGTGGTGGGTAAGGTGAATAACTTCTAAGTGGCTGTCTATCAAAGCTCATAGCCTGAGCTTCAGTTTTTTTTTTTCTTCGGGACTCTTTTGCTAGATGCTTTATTTCCTTTTAACTTACCATTCTTGATGGCACTCTCAATGATTTCTCTCAAGATTACCATATCAGTAAAATTTTTCGTTGCATTCCCTATCATTTTTTCATAATAGGAAAGTTTTAAAGTGTTAACAAATAGCACTGTAGTTTTTTTCTCAGTCAAAGGAGGTTGTACCTGAGAAGCAACATCTCTCTATCTCTAGGCATACTCTTTAAAAGACTCGTTTGCCTTTTTCTCCAGATTTTGTAAAGACAAACGATCAGGGGCCAAATCGATGATATATTGATATTGACTGATAAAGTCATGTGCCATATCGCTCTAAGAGCGAATGCGAGTCCTGTCCAACTGAATATACCATCTGGTCGTAAAGCCAGTAAGACTGTCCTGAAAAACATGCATCAATAGCTTTTCATCATGCGTATGAGCTGCCATCTTCTTACAATACATGATGATGTGGGTTTTGGGGCACTTTATACCGTCATATTTTTTAAATTTTGGTGCTTTGAACTTATGAGGGATAACCACATCAGGAACTAAACAGAGCCCAGCAGCATTAACCGACCCATAAAAGCTAAATCCTTCCACAACCCTTAGCCTTTGCTCTAGCATGCTAATCTTGGAACTTTCCTGAACTTCCACTCTCATCTTTTCTTTCTCCTTCTCTTTTAAATCATCTAGATCAGGAATTGGTTCTATTACCTTTTCAATGAAGACAGGATTTATATAGCTATTATACTACCCTGGGTTGAAAGCTGATGGCATTCTACGATATGTTGGATATGCGAAGTGTTGTGGCGGGACATCTTGGGCAAACTGAGCTTGAGGTGGGCCAAAACTTGGAGGGTACAAAGGGTCAGCCACTTCTTGTAATGGGGGAACTTGCTGGCTTGTATTTTCTGTAACTCTTTTTCCTTTATTCATATTATTAAGAGCCTCCAAAATCTTACTTAGCTCACTCTCAATCTTCTCTTGTGCTTTTTCTATCTTTTCAAATCTATGGGAGTTTTCCTCCTCCATTTGCCTTGCTCTGGATCTTGTGTTGTATCGATGGGTAGGATTTTCACTAGATGGAGCTATCCTAGAACCTTGAGTACCATATCTTAAAATTAGTAAATTTGCATGATCATCACATGGTTACTTTGTTAAGTGTAATGAATAAGAATGCAATGAATGAAAAATGCATGTATGCAGAGAACATTTGCCTTAAAACGGTATTCAACTAAAAAATTTCATTTATTCTAAAAAACTTTAATCTACATTGAGTTTATCATCCTAGAATTATAGCCATAAAATTGTTTGATCTGTTCATACTAGGCCTTGACTTATTCTATGAAGTTCAAAAGACGATGTTCATGTTCTCCTACTGGGGCCACCACTTGTCTTAATGCCTCTGCCTCTTCCACCATCTCTCTTGCCTTACATACCCCTTTATGGATTTGGGTTGTTAAGTGCTCAATGTATTTCTGCCTTCCTAAGTTCTCTCTTTTACCACACCAGACTTGATATGATAATTCTTTATGTTCCCTAACTAATGCAGTGATGTGATCTCCTTGTTCATCTAACTTTTGACTTAGTCTGCTCAAATAACTGTTTAGCATATTAATTTTTGCCTGTGCTTTAATACTTTCTTCTTTTAACTCGGTATACTCTTATTTCAATCTTGTATTTTCTTCAGTCAGCTCGATAATGTTTATCTCTTTGGCCTTTTCTCTCACACTTAGCCTCTTATGCTCCTGGTGTAACTTTGCTAGATCTTCAGTAGCTGTATCACGTTCTTTAGCAATCTTGTGAACTTTAACTTCATAACTTTCGGCTCTACCTTTCCACTGGGTTTTTTCTTCTTGAAGTTCCTGAATCTCTTTTTTTAACTTGATCTTTTCAAACTCAAATTCTTTTATTGCCAGCTCTAACTCTGATGGTGTCTCTTCAAGTTTTTCCTATGTTGGTGGTTGAGAGATTTCATAAGTGAATACCATTTTTTATCTTTTCTTTATTCTCCAAACCAAGTAACCTAGGGTGACTTTTTCAGTGAATGGTCTATGACTCACTCTTTGGGGATTTTTCCATGCTTTGATCATCTCATTCATCCTCTGAAATGCTTTAGGCTCACTGTAAGAAAAATATAACTGATGAAGCCCATAAGTCATAGGAATGAACTATTCTCCCCCCAATTGCCTTCTCACTAGGAGTGGTGCATAATTCGTCACTCCCCATAAACCCAAAAGCGGAACCATTGTACTATCCCTACATTGGTATAACATAGGCTCATGATTCATCCATGGGGCCAACCATCTCACCCTGGCACTTTCTAATTTTTGTAAGAAAGTTATCCATTCTTGTTTAGACTTCCACTTTGACCACCCACTTTCACAAAATTCTTTGATTGGAAAATGATTACGGATGTAAAGCTTCGAGAAAGCGCCATTTCCTTGTTCAAAATGACTTTTCATCCATAAGTACAATAACTGTATGCATCCTATAAAGCGCCCTCCATTCCGACGATAATAACTCAAAGATCTGATAGTCTCTGCTAATATCACCGTTGAAAGATTACAGCCATTGATCACATTTTCGAAAACATCAACCACCGCTATCTCAATATGTCCCAAAACTTTGAAAAGATTACCAGTCCGTATATAGCCAAGGTAAATATGTCTAACCCCCGTTCTTCATTGGCATGCTGTATCAAAAACTCATGAAAGAACTTTCAAAGTAGGCAGACCTGTTCTTGTTTCTTCTTTGTTTGAGAATCCATAACTTCCTTGTCTATCCCCATGAGTTGAGCCAAACTTTTAGGAAATTTTGATTTATGTTTTTTGACATATATCTTGTAAGGAGTCTTGAGATGCAAACCTACCAAGACTGAATATTCTTCGATGGTGGGAGTCATATCAGCTTCATTAAAGATGAAACACTTGTATGCAGGATCCCAGAATTGTGTTGCAGCTCTTATTAGCTTATCATCAACAGCCACTACTAAAAGGTGTGCTATATGCCCATATTTTTGACAAAATTGCTCTTGTCTTGACGGACTGATCTTCTTCCAGATATCAACCAAATCTTTTAAATTATTCTGTTTGAGGAGGATAGATGTTTCCTGAGACATAGTAAAATCATACCCAATTGGCAAGCAATCTCCCATCTTCAGTTAAGTCTTTTCTGACAGGGCCCTTACTTCATTGGGTGTCCCACAGGGTACTAATACTGATGAAGAACAAACTAAGCGTTCATTGGCGTCCATGAAAAAAATTTGTTGAAGACCATTTTTCAAGCAAATGTTCTTTATGCAACTTTATGATATGCGTATGAACCAATGCAAAAGAAATAAGAAAAAGGTTAGTATACCCAAAAAAAGAACAAATAACTAAGTAAATTTAAACATCACACAAAGTAAAAGGGATGAATCCTATGCTTTTGGTCAATTCTAAAAGGGAAGAGTGATGGCTCTATCTATAGGTTAGGCAATCTTAAGGTTCACTATATGCTATTTTAAGGTCAAAGTCTAAAGGTCCTCAAATTGTTCCTTACATCCTTGTCCATCACAGACTAGTAAGGCACCCTAATCCTCACCCATTACAGGCTACAAGCGAAAAGATTCAATTTGAGTGGGAGTATTTCGCTAGCTACTGCGGAGGTATTAGACCTCACAAAAGCAATAGGTACTTTACTCCCTCCTAGAGGGACGGAGCTCGGGTATAGAGCTCATGTTATGCACATGCACATGAATGACATAATTAATAAAGTAAATAAACATGAATGAATAATAATACATATATACAAAAGGGTTCAATTTTATTAGACTTTTGGATAACACAAATTATTTGTTGGCCTGACTCTCAAAGTCCCCAACGGAGTCGCCAAGCTATCATAACGTCTAGATCCGGGGATCTATCGCTAGACATTGACTTAAGGGAGTCGCCACCAATCTTTTTTTATCTAGGTGCGATTGGCCACCTAAGGAATCTGTCCTTTCAGGGAACACCTAAGTTTAAGGGTCCCTAAAAGAATATGTTTAGGTCTACTAACCAGAATAGAGTTCGGGAGTTCGGTTACGTGTGAGGAAGGTTATAGCACCCTCACAACGTCTATCAAAAGATGGTACCAGCATAATTTTGTGTTATCCGATAAGCCTTAAAATTTTATCAAGTAATTAACTATCGAAAATTATTCTCAATTGACTCTAATACTTTTAACAAAAAATTGAGAAAATCCCATTCACCTCAAGAGTATGCAAGAAAACTACCGTTTCACTTGCAGAGGCTCTATCGTCGGATTATTTAAAGAAAAATCAAAATAAAAAGGAAGGAAAGAATAATTGTTCTTGTGCAGGGAACATTGATACTTTCAACTTTTTCCTGAAAATTGATTTTTTTAAAATTGATTTTTTTAAGGAAAATTGATACTTTCAACTTTTTCCCAAGAAATATTTTTTTGAAAATTTTGATTTTCAAGAAAAATTGATACTTTCAACTTTTCCTTAAAAAAAACCTTTTTTGAAATTTTATTTTTAAGGAAAATTGATACTTTCAACTTTTCCTCAAAAAAACCTTTTTTTTTTGAAATTTTATTTTTATGAAAAATTGATACTTTCAACTTTTCCTCAAAAATATTTTTGAAAACTTTGATTTTCAAGGAAAATTGATACTTTCAACTTTTCCTCAAAAAAACCCTTTTTTTTTAATTTTATTTTTAAGAAAAATTGATACTTTCAACTTTTCCTCAAAAAAACCTTTTGGAAATTTTGATTTTCAAGAAAAATTGATACTTTTAACTTTTCCTAAAAAAAAACCTTTTTTTTTTAAATTTTATTTTTAGAGGAAAAAAAAATAAAACAAAATAAAAGTGAAAAGAAATAAAAAAAAAATAAAGGAAAGTAAAAAAATAAATATTAAATAAATATAAAAAAAATATTAAATAAATCTAATCTAATAAATAAATAAACAAAATAAATAAATTCAAAAAAACAAAAAAAAAAACTTGGAGCGGCTCGGAGGGCGGCTCGGCTCGTCTCAAGGAAAAAAAACGGCTCGGAGAAGCGGCTTGAAAACCCGGCTCGGCTCGACTATCGGCTCGGAGGGGGATACACTCGCGGGTCAGGTCGCGGGTCGACGCTCGGGTCGAGTCGGATCTCGGTAAAACGCGCGGATCCTCTGGGTCACTTAAGGCCAAAACGACGTCGTTTTAGGAGGGTATATAAGGCTCTTTCCCTCTGTTTTTCGACAGAATGCTCCTTCTCTCTCTCTTCTTCTTTTTCCTTTCGCTTCTCTCTAAAAGCTGAAGAACTTTGATTGAATGTACGCCAGATTCTGAAAAATTTCGTTGAAATCTAGATTTTTCGTCTGAAGTTGGTCAGAAGTTGGTCGGAAGGTGGTCGATTTCTGGGAAAGGTCGCTGAAAACTGGGCAACTCGTCGAAAACTTCCAAGTTGGCCGAAATTTTCGTCGCAAAATTTAACTTTCGTTGAAAAATTCAACCGAAATCTGAAATTTTTCAAAAATTCCCAGAAAAAAAAACACCAAAAATCTTCAAAAAATTTTTGCTAATTTCCAGAATACTTCTTAGCCTTCTATACTCTTCTATCTCTCAAATCAATAACTTTGCTCACGTTTTTTCTTTGTGTCTCATTCTGTTCCAGGAGGTCCCTTTTATAGGGATTGATCAGGAGTTTCTGATCAATCCCAATTCCTCTTTGGACGGAGATTCAATTTTTGAATCTAATCTGGACTCTTCTGATTGAATCCCGATTCCCAGTAGGATTCTTCAGCCTTCAATCTCAACCTTCCAAAATAAAAATCAAATAGAAAAAAATAGATAATTAGAAAAGATAAACAAAAAATACTATAGGATAAATAAAAAATAAATAATAATAACAGATATATAATTAGATAAATAAAAATAAAAAAATAAAAAAAATAAAAAAAATAAAAAATATATATATATATATTAATAAATAGTAATAGTAAATAAATACATAGGATATAAAGGAAAATATATACATAAAATATAGAATAAAATAAAAAAAAATAAAAAATAAAAAATAACAAAAATAAAATTGGACTTACCCATTTGGACCAGGCCCAATTGATCCAGGCCTGGACCAAATTGGGTGTCTACAAACATGATTTGTTTTAAATAATTATAAATTCATTTAAATTTTGATAAACAAAAATTAAGCATAGAGGTCTTTAGAAAATTTTTTTTATTTCAATGATTTGGGATAGAAACTTTTAAAAGTTTTTAGAAATACAAATTTAGAGACTTAAAAGTTTCCCAATTTACGAATTCAAAGATTTTTAAAAATTTTTAAATTTATAAATCCAAAAATTTTTAAAAATTTTCAGATTTATGAATTTAGAAGCTTAAAAGTGAGAATGGATTTGAGAAAGGATAATTAAATAATTTTGTTTAGAAAGAATTTTGAAAAAAAAAAAGAATGTGAAAAGAAAAAATGGAGTGCAAATAGAAGTTCCCAATTACTTAATTAATTTTTGACAAACTATCCTTTAATCCCACTTATTATTGTTTATAGTGCATGCAAAAATACATATCTAGAAAGTTAAAAAAAAACTTTTTGGAAAGTTTTTAAATTTTATGAAAATGCAAATTTAGAAACTTGAAAACTTTAGTTCTCAATCTCCAATCCACAAATTCTAAAGTTTTCGGATTTATATTTTTGAAAGTTTTAAAAGTTTTTGAATATTCAAAAGCTTTTAGTTATTTTCAAATATTCAAATTTAAAAACTTATAAAGGCATCAAAAACGCATTTTCATAAATAATGATTTTATTAAAATACGCATTACAAATCATAAACCCATTTAATCATTCAAACATTATAAATAAATTATCTTTATATTGGAATTGATGTGTCAAAACTATTAATTTCGTTTGAAAATTAGCAATTTCAAGCTTTGATTCAAGTGAAAATTGAATGAGAGGAGAAGGGAAATGTTGAAGAAAAAGAATTTAGGGATTTGGGATATAAATGAGGGATTGAGGATAGCAGAGGAATTGTAATTTTAGGAGTTTGAGGTATAAAGAGTAGAAATAAATTTAGAGGGGTTTGCATTTGAGATATTATTAGTAAATACAGTATGTAAAGTTAAATTTTGAATGCAAATTGAAGCATCCAAAACTCTATCTTAATATATATATATATATATATATGAGAGAGGCGATCAAATTATTTTGTGTAAAATTAAAAAAAAAATTATATATTTTTTAACTATTAATTTTTAATAGATTTAAGAGATAAGATAAATAAAAAAAAATGGTTTAATCTAATCTCTTGAATTTATTAAAATCAATTGTTAAAGATGTGTAATTTTTTTTTAATTTTTATAATATATAAGTTGATCCATCCTCTATATATAAATATATATTTACGTTTTGAATTTTACTATTAGCTTTGGACAATTGTTGTTGTTGACAAATAAATAATACTAGTAATAAATTTTCATACAAATTCTATATTATTAATTAATAAAGTGAATAATTGAATTTAATATTACTTAATCAAGTGACACCGGATTAATTGATAAATTAACTCAAAACTCAAATCAAAATTATAATAATAACAAGAAGTCAAGGGTAATTAGGTTTTTCTAATTAAAACAAAATAAATCCTTTTTTTTTTCTTTATCAATAAATGTGTCTATTTCACTTGCAATTAAAGCAAAACTTATTCACTTACCTTAATTTTTTTTTTTAAAAACATATTTTTTATTTTATTTTTCACCTACATGGTGGGTGTGCCAGATTTAATATACACTATCTAACGTAAAAAACACATTTTCCTTTTCATTTAAAAAAGAATAAAAAGAGATAGGTAAGTAGTTTCAAAATTGGGATGTATATAACATATACACACACTTCCTCGAGGTTTTTAAAATATAACAATACATACAAAGGTGGCAAAATACAATCAAATTCTCAAAATCGTCCAAATCAACCAAATTTCAATTGATTGAAAATAGTCATAATTAAAAATTAAAAACATTTAAAATTGAAAAATTAAACCCAAATTAATTTGAACTGAATGTGATATGAACTTGAAATAGTTCTAGCCTAAATCGATTAAATCCGAAGCGATAACAATTTGAAGTCGAAATCAATTCACTTTGAAATTCATAATAACTACAAAAATCAATTTGTAATTAATTAAAAATTAATCAAATTTAAATTAATTTAAATTCAAAATAACCTGAACCCATAATAATTTAAACTCGAAACAATTTGAATTTAAAATGATTGAAACTCAAAATAATTTAAATTCGGAATAATTCAATTTTTTTTTTTGATGAATCCTATTAAACAAATTGGTAGATCTATATGCATATCTTGCATGTAGGATTTTTTTCCTCCGAAACTTTTTTTTTTCTATCAAATACTTTGAGAGGGATGAGGCAATTTGAACTCTAGTAATATCGTGTAATAATGTTTTTGGATTATTAGTGAATTATACTAACTACATCTTAACTGGTTTTTTACTTAGAGGGATAGTGAGTCCCTGAAAAGGTTAATATCTTAGTATATTTTGATATAGTTCTTACCAATATATATAAAAAGAATAAATTTACACAGTGTGAAATTTATAAAAAATATACAAATTTTTTTAATTCTTGATTTTAATAAATCTAAGGGATGAAAGAGATAAATAAAAATAATAAAAAATAATTTAATTTCATCTCTTATATTTATTGAAATTAATGATTAAAAATATATATAAAATTAAAAAAAATTTACACTGTATAAATAAATCTCCCCTCATATATATATATATAATATTTATTAACTTTGTTTTTTTATTAATAGTCTTAATTAATTGGACTTTTGTGATACGAATTTTCACTTTATTTTTATTTGAATTTACTATCAATTAAGTTTTTTTTTTTTATTTTAAATATCATTCAAAACTTTGACATAAAATAAAACAAAATAAAAAAACTATTTATGATCGAGTATTGATTGATTTACTTAATATTTATTGGTTTATTCTGATATATATATATATATATATATATAGTTGTGTCAAGCCTAATCCTATTAATTTCTTAGTCAAATTGGTGTATGAAAATAAAATCTCAATCCAATCAAGTCAAAATATCAGATAAAAGATTTTTCAAATTGAATTTATTTTGAATAGTTTACCATGTCAAATTCCACCCTTAATTATTCCTAAAGTTTATATGTGCTAGGTTTCTGTGTTTTAGCTAGATTTCTCATTTCTCTTTTTATTCTAAAGGTATATCATGGAATAATATTGGGAATCTTTACCAAATTTAACTTTTAATAATACTAATAAATAAGGAAAAGTAATATCTGTTTAGGAACTTTTGGAAATGGGCATAGCTATGCCCCCAAGGACTGGGTGACTTGATCAATGTAATAACTAAAAATTAATGTAATTCCTTAAAAAGGTGAGTTCAAAATGTACGATAAAACATTTGAGATTTAATCTTATTAGTTTATATAATTATTTTTAATGGTTGGTACGTTATAATAATTTTTTATTCTCAATTTATGATTTATTGAAAAAAAAAATGTAGCTAAAAATATAATTAATTAGTAGTATAGAGCCTTTAAAAAAATTGGTCAAATCACTAAAAATTAAACATCATAAGTGACCCCAACTACAAGAATTATTCTTTTCAATGTTGTTTTTATTCTTTGTGATATAATAGGAGAATCATAAATCATACTTGATTAAATATTGCATTCTCTTAATTATTCAAACTTAGGAATTATTGAAGAAGAATGCTTGGCCGCCTAGGCTGATGTTTGTCTAATGGGACAAAATCTACCAAAACATGAAAAAGAAAGAGAGAATTTACATAAAAAATAAATACGTCTGCATATATAACTATATTGCATTAATTTTTTATGTAAAATTCAAAGAAAATAAATTATTTCATTATATAAGTCATAGAAAATAATCATATTATACAAGTCATACATTCAAAATTAACGAGTGATTTATTAATAAAACACGAATCTAAAATAATTTATCATTGAAAGCAGATAGATAAAATTATTTATTGAGAGAACTCTTCCTCAATTATATGTATGAATATATATATATATATATGTTTATATGTAAATATATTGTTCTATATTGTCCTTTCCGTTGCATATTGAACATGTGATGTGATAAATGATTATGCTATGAATTTTTTGCAAACAAATTTTGGGCCTCAAACACCCAATCCTATTACATAATATGTACAAAAATAATGGATTTTGGAGTTTTATGCAATTTGATAGTTACCTTCGGAGTTTTGAGAAAAGAAAAACAAAGGAAAATTCTTTTTTTTTTTTTAAATTTTAAAATGAATTAAAATATTTTGGACCTTAACATCTCATTTTCTTCATTATATTATTGTAAGGCACATTGGCAACTCAAATTTATAAACAAAAAAATTCTTTTATTTTTTGATAATTCAACCGCTCTTGTCAGAGGATCAAGATCAAGCAAACTAAATTGCTTAATCACTGAAATTTTTATTATTATATTATTTGCACCATTAAAGAAATTTAAAATTTTCGTTAACAAGGTTAATGGATTATTATTAATTAATTAAATAAATTTTAAAAAATAATAAATTAATATAATAAAAAATTATATGATAATCTTTTAATCTCACTTATAAAATTTAAAAAATTTATTGATAATGTATGAAATAATAATTTTTTAACAAAATAAATAACATAAAGCATCAAGCATATTGTTATTGTGAAATTTAATTATTAAATTTAACACAAACTGCTTGACAGAAAATTGTATTCATGAGATTTGTAGGCTGCATTTCTATCTTTATTACCGTACATGTGATAAAGAAAGAGATTAAAAGAGACCTTTTTTTTTTTTTTTTTCTGAATGTATCAATAAGTGATAAATTATATATGCAATTGCTGGCTATAATGTCCTCTGCAGACAAAAGTATTAATAAACATAGATAATGTGCGATCCAATTAAATTATTCTCAACTCCCAACTAATTAAATTAATTACTAGCTTACTCCATAATGCAATTAATCACATCTAAAAACTAGGCTTTTTTTTTAACTCTTTTTTTAATTTCTAGTTTCATTTATTTATTTAATTAATTATTTTTAGTTTAGGCTTTTTTTTTTTTTTTAATTGCTAGTCATATCGAATACCAGCAAAAAGAATAAGTCTCACCTAATGCATTCATAATTTAAATTCAAGACATTGAAGATTAATGTTAAAAATGTTGCATAAACATAATTCTAAAATCTCAGTCAAACTTCATGCCATTCCAATCTTGGAATGTAGTAAAAATTGGAAGAAGACAGCAAATGTCCAGGACAACAAATCATGCAAAATTTCATTAATTATCAGGTAGTACCAGAGGACGTAATTAATGAATTTAACTTGCCTTGAACCAAAGCTAAATTATGTTTTTTTTTTTTTTTAAGAAAAAATTTATGAATAGATAGATTATTCAATTTCTTATATCAGTACAAGATGTGTCGTACATAATAATTTAAGATAAGTGACTGTAAGTCATGTATTCGAGATAATCTTAATAAGTAATCATCGATAAAATTCAAATTTAAAATCTTTTTCGTCGAAGAAGACACTTTTAATCGATTGAATAAATCATTTATCGATAAAAACTAAATTATGCTGATATAGTAGAACAAAAACTAAAAAGATCAATTTTGTATTTGTGATTTACCTTTTTTTACATTTTTTTCTTTGTAAAAAGAACTTTGAACTAACTTTTTGTACTTTTTTTTAATTTTTTTGAACAAAAAAGATAAATACATTTACCATTAAATCAGGTAATTCAATGGTAATGTTATCAATTTACCATATGCTTAGCAGAAATTGATATTATTGGAGAAGTGATGGGCCAAACTTTTGCTAGATATTTCAGTCCTCAATCATCTTTTTATTAAGATATAATATAGTAGAATAGAGTAACAGTGTCTCCATAGAAAAGTGGGCACTAATTTGGCATTTATGGCCATGACAAAACTGTATAAATCAATCTAAAATCAATCCTACCCGTGAGTATTTGTCTAGGAACCTTTAAAATTAAAATTTGTACTATATGACACCCAAATATTGGATTTGGATCCTTTACAATAAGAAACAACATTTTATTTATTTATTTATTTTAATTAAGATCCTTAACAAAAAAAAAATTACAATTCATTACACTTAAAATAAGAGTTAAATATAAAAATAGTCTCTAAATTATACTATTAATTCAAAATGTTGATGAGGCATGAACGTCCAATAAGGTATTACTATACGTAAAAAAGTTTAGTTAGTAGTATACCATTAATGCAATGTCAGTATAAAAGGAAATTTAAAAAAAAAAAATTAAAACTTCAAAAAAATTCTTAAAAAATTTTAAAAATTCTAAATTTTTTTTAAATAAAAAATTTTAAAATTCTCAAAAAATTTCAAAATTAAAAAAATTCTAAAAATTTTTAAAATTAAAAAATTATATGAAATATTTTAAAAATTATAAAGTATATGATAATGTTAAAAATTTTAAAAAATATAATATAAAATCTTTAATTTATATATATATATATATATATATATATATATACTCACAATGATTAGTCCAATTACAAAGAAGAACAATTATATTTTTATGTTAATCATTAATCAATATTGGATTTTAATTAATGTTCGACGCTTATAATAAAAAATACTTCAAAATAAAATTTTGAATCTATCAAATTGATACGAAAGAGGTAAAATCTCATAACATTCTAACCATATTACAAAATATATATATATTTCCTAAAAAAAATGGTACAAAAATTGAAGATTGCATGTATATTTCCTAGAGTTAAATACATTCCTAAAAGCATGAATAAGAAGCAACAAACGTACAACAAAATAATGGCAGCATCATTCTTTTAGGGCGAGGACCATCACTCATGATATACTGCTAACCTTTCTTTTTGTCTACTCTAGACTAAGTTTCAATTAGAGGTGTAAATGATATATTAGTATTTGTAAATTATTTGGATTTAATTTGAAAAAAATTCGAATTCGGTTCAATTATTATCGAGTTAAGCTCGAGCTCGAGTAGCTCGACTTATCGATTGAGCCGAATTCGAGTATTCTTATATCCGACTCGAGTAGCTCGTGAACCTAATCGAGTTTTTATATTTAAATATATTTTTATTATTTTAATTAATAAAATATTTCAAGTTCGAGTCCGAGTTCGAGCATAAATAATCGAACTATTGTCGAGTATACGAATCGAGCTTATTTTTACATATTAATTGAACTTAATCGAGTGAGCTCGAGTATCTCGAATTCGATCACGAATCCAGCTCGAGTTTGAAAAATAAAACTCGATCGAGTTCGAATCGAGTATCGAGCCTCGAGTTGTGAGTCGAACTCGAGCTCGAACTTCTCACTATTCGGCTCAACTTAGCTCGATTACACCTCTAGTTTCAACTCCATCGAACTGTTAACGGGAAAAAAAAAACATACGCACACACACAAGTGAAAATTAATACAAGCCAACCCTATCTCTCTAAATAAAAAAAAAAAAAAAAAGAAGAAAAGAGAATTTAGAAGGAAAAGGAAAATTAAAAATATAAAATACTTAAACACTTCATCTATTTATTTATTTATTACTTGAGCATTTGGCTCCATAATATGTACATATACCTTATTTGGAGAGATGGGTTCGAATCCTTCCTCTGTTGAATATAAAAACCTTATTAATCAACTCGTTAATCATACTAATGTAATTAATACTTTTACTAGAGATTCCACTACTTTGTGTGTGTGTGTGTGTTTATTTATTTATTTTTTTACAATGCTTTAATTTTGTTAATTTCTTTATTCAAATTAAAATGGAAACTTTCCACTTAATTGATTTTATGTAGTGAGATTTTCAAATGGATCCGGGTTAAAACACTTGGAATCGGAGTTGGGCTTGAAATTTTAGAGTGTATAATGAAAATCTTCGATTTGAATTTTGAAATAAATTCAAGAAAATTTATAAGATGCAAGGGATAATATCATGAATAATACTTGAATTATAATAAAATATTTAATATGATATTTAAATTTTAAAATTTTATAATTTGATACATAAATTATTAATTTATTAATTAATATGATATTCGAAGGATTGTTTGTCGATTATGTGATATTATTTAGAGCTAAATATATTAAAAATAAATATTATATTAATTAATAAATTCATAATTCATATGTCATATTAGAGATTAAATATTTTATTATAATTTTAAAGCTATTTGCTACATTTATCCTAAAATGTGATAACTCCAGATTTTTTTTTCATATTAAGTATTATTCAAAAGATTTAGTCTCTTTAAACAAAATTCATCTTATTGATCGGTTATATACAAAATTCATCCTATTAAGGGCATATATACAAAAGAAGAAGAAGAAAAAAATGATTGGTTTAATTAAAAATTGTGATCCACATAGAATATATGATAAATTTTGTTTAGTCCAAAATAGGTTGTAATCTAAAATAAAAGAATTACTAAATTATTACTTTTCCAGATATCATTCTCGATTCAAGTATGTATAATGTTAATCAAACTATACAACGCAAGGTTAGTAAGTTTAAGCTTTTGTGTTTGTGTCGAACATGAATCATTGACTATATCTCACACAATTACTCCAATGCTCGAGCAATACAATGTGGCAGAACTAGAGCTTGAAAGGACATATGGTGATATCGTATAAAATATTTATAGTCAGCTTTGCGTAGCAAATGAAGACATGGGGAGAGGAGGGACAGCATCCATTAAAGCTCCCAACTCTATTATAGACAGGGACCAAAGACTGTACTGTTGGACCTTATTACATGTTCATAGAGAGTGCCATTGATGAATCATTGAAGTACAAGATTCCTTCACTGCAAAGAAGAAATATTAATAATGCATCGTACATGGCAATATTTCCTCGATGAGAAGTAAGATCTGTTGATTCTTGGCATCGTTTCAAGACATGCAACAGCAAAGTGGGGTTAGAACTTAGATCTGATGCCCCAGGGTAAAAGCAATTTTTCAACTTTCACATGATCAATTTTGCTTCCATGCAAATTCTGTCCCTGAGGGATTGATTTTTATAATTTTCTGATACTCAAGAGTCATAGCTAGCTGTCATCTTTAATAGGCAATAGAGTATATTTCACACCCACCGAGCGAGATTGATTAATGATCATGGTCCCAGCATCAACCAACAAATTAGATTAAAAAAAAAAAAACATGGTTGAATTGTTGAAGTTGATGTTCACATTGTAGGGCTGGGCAGCGGCAGCAGCGGGCTCAAATGTCTATTGGTTTCTCTTTTAAGATTTTGTGAAGAATTAATTTGCTACAACTCTAGGCATTAAATTTTATGATAAAAAAAAGTTGTAATTTAAAGAAAAAAAAATTGTAAGTATTAAAATTTGAACTCCAAATTTATTACATGTTTCTTAAAGTGACTTTGATAGGATTCACTTAAGACATTTGGTTAAAAAAAACTGAAATAGATGAATGAATTGCAAATATTTTGATTTGAATATTAGATTTATTGAATACTAATCTTAAAAGTAATTATATAAATCAATTAAATTAGACCTGAGATTCACTCAAGGCATTAATTTGCTACCATATGTTACATTGTTAGGCTGGATTCAAACATAATTCTTTGGATAGGAAAATAAATGCACTTTATCATTGATTCAAAATTAATACTTGAATGCTAATGACATAGTGTTTGACATTCCTTTTCTTTAATTTTCAAATACATGAGGTTGGAAAACTCCTAATATTTTTTACTTTTCTATTTTACTTGTCTTACCGCAATCATTCACAAAAATAGAATTATTCTATGACAAATTAAATAAGTGAACAAATTGATAGGTATATATTGAAAAGTAGTAATAAAACCGTAAATACTGATTAAAATAAAATTTGGAATTTAAAAATACCCATTAAATGTAAATCAATGTCAATAATTGTGAATTTCCTTTTTTTTTTTTGAGTCTTTTTTTTTTTATCTTAAATCCGTTCTTTCTCTCTTTTTATCAAAAAAAAAAAAAAATTGGTGGGCTTGGACTGTTAAAATAAAATTAAATTTAGGACTACATAACCCATCCAATCAAAATTAAAAAGAACTGTCTAGCCCAGCCCATTTATGCAGGGTTTACGGTAAAACTGGAAACGGGTTTAAGCTTTTTCCTGTCTTTGCAAAACTTACTTAAATGTTGAATTTATCGAAGTGTGTAATGTGATCAAGTATTTGCACCATCCTTTCTTTTTTTAATAATCAAAATGGAATTTTTTCATTGTCCAACAAATACAAATGAAGTTAAAATGCAGCAAAAACAAATGAATGACAGTACAATAGTGTGTAAAATACGAAAAATTATTTTATTAAATTTGTATCAATACATCAATCATAAAATATATACTTTTATTTTTATTAAACTCATTCAATTTTTACTAAAATTTAAACAATGCCAATTTCATATCCTTTTTCATATTATATCATCTTATCTTGTTTAAAATTATAACTATAATACAAGGCAATAGAAGTAGGGGAAATTTTATTTTATTACCAAGGAAAGAAATAAGTGTTCAAAATTTTTTTTTAACATACATCTTTTATATACGGGGGATTTAAACCCCTTTTTGTCTATGTAATGGAAAAACCAAATAAAAACCACACGTATCTCACGCCCGAGCTTTCAAACTAAAGCTCAAACTTTTCCTAGAGCAATAGCGGCTTGCACAAAATCCTCACACCGTGAAAACCCACCAGATAAGACATCGCCCAATGCGCCAATGATGTCAAATGCCTCCTGCAAATCACTAGCAGAAGTCATGTCATCGAGCCATAAGAGCAACTCCTTGGAGAACCCTAGCATTTCTTTCACATTCAATAATCGCTCTTTCATCACCAACTCCCAACCTTCCAAGCCTTCACCTTCTGATCCGGTAGATGTTCCTTCAGCTTTAATAGATGCCAAACTTGACGATTTCTTAACCTTGAATATTTGCTGCAACTGCTCGATCAAGCCAGTGTACACCAGCATTGGTCGAACAATGGACAGTAGCTCATCACCACCAGATTCTGAGGTGGGACTTTTGCTGCTACTTGCTGATTCTATCTTAGCTGTTGACCGGCCATGAGTATGCTGCATATAGGCATGGTATATTCCACGTTGCAAAAAGTCGCGTCTATGTTGCAACCATGACTCATAGGACTCTGAAAGCAGTGAATTTACCATCATGAACTGAACAGTTTCTTCGGTTCCCAAAGAAGGTTGAGTTCCACCAGTGATGGATTTGGAATCTAATGATGAGGAGGTTATGTATGTTGCCACTGCCTTGGCCATGTTACGACACTGAGAAGGGCCTCCCTGTTCGATAAGGTGACGAGCCATTTGAATCATGAAAGTTAAAAATCGAGAGTTGCTTTCTCTTCCACCACCCCTACACTCTGCACTGAAAGATGCCCCTGTTGCAAATCGAGCAAGCATCTGTACAGTAAATATGCAGAAAATGTTAGATATAGAAGCACAATCTCTAAAATGAAACACAGAGGAAAGTTAGTAACAAGCTAGATGGTAGAGCATACCAGAACAATATCATAAGTCAACAGCCGGAGTCGACTTCCATCAGCACGACCAAGAGCATTGAGGTTATCCCAGTATTGATCAACATAGCGAACATACTGTGCTAGTGGAACTGATGGACCTCTCACAGGAAATAAAGAATTGCAAAGTGATTCATTGTTTCTGAGAGTAGCACCCTCCCACTCTTTCTTTGGATTCCTCAAAGCAGCATCTGCTCTTTTGGCCTCCTGATGGCACTGGAAATGAATAATATTAAAGTAACTAACAGTAGTATAAACACACTCTCCACGTGCACTCCCTGAAGTGCCAACACCCAGGTTTACTCGCTTGCTGTAAGAGTAAACACCTAGCAAGTCAGTGGGTCTCAAACTATAGCCTTCTCGACACACCATACATGCCATCCCATCTTCTTCCTCCTCCACATCTTCCAAACCATCCAGAAGAGGCCGAGCAACAACTATTCGCTCACCCCCATCTGAAGCCAGTTCTTGTCGCATTCCAAGTCCCTGTACAGTAGCCAAAAGAAAAGACAATAAAAAGAATTGGTTCAGCTTTTCTTGCCAAAATAAACAAATAAATAAAAAGAAAAGAGAAGAAAAACTGGTATGTGTATGTCTAATCTGTTTCTACAAGCTTCATAAAATTAAACATTCAAAAGCGTCATCCCTAAAATTAAATAAGCTTACAACAGCAATACAATACATAAATAAGCTTACAACAGCAATACAATACATAAAGGCTATAAGACCCATACTAAAGAAATACAACATAACAATGACACCATTCACAATTATAATTTCCAAAATAAAAGAAATGGAAGTAGAAGGTTATGTGCATATGGATGTACAAACAGACAATAATCAGCAAGAAACTATAAGTTTATAAGAAACAGAGGTACTTAAACTCAATGAAGAGTACCTGAAGCAACTCTTCCCTATTCCTTAGAGCTCGCCGTCTCATTTCATCTCTAGTTGCATGCCGCAACCTACGCACCTTTTCCTCCAAGAATCCATCTCCTTTACCCTCCTTATTAGATAGAGTGTCTAACAAATTTTCTGCCTTTGCCCCAATCTCATTTTCTCCAGACACACCTTCCAAAGCATGGAGTAAGGTTAAGATGCCACCCTCATCAATACACCTTTGAGTGGCAGAGTGCCCCATTGATAAGCCCCTGAGCATTGACAATACAAGTGGGACAGATGGCAGCTTCAAAGCTGACTCCCATTCTGCACTAGATCTAAAGCCAGCCTGCCCTACAACTGCAAAACTTTTGCTCAAATGTCTAACAGCTACACCAGTAATGCCCTTGTCTAGGATAATATCCTTCAATCTCTCCCCACAGGAACTTGTTTTGAGCAATTCTGAAACCCTAACAAAATTTTCCACAGTGAACCTCTGCTTGGCTGCTTGCTGTGCAATGCTTTCATCTTTAGGATTGTCTTGATGCTGTTTCTGCAACTGATCAAATTCACCCCAGTCCTGCAAGTGTGGGTTAAAATGCTGGATAAGTGCTTCCATGGCAGCAGGTTCACCATAAGTCAAGTAGGGCAAGATTCTTGCCACCATCTCAGTGTTCCTTTGTTGTTTATTTGATTTCTTAAGCCCTGAAGGATGACACAGCCTCTCCAGGAACATAAGAACTATTTTCTTTGCTTGCTCTCCAGTGCCAGTTTCCTCACTGGTGACAGTAAGAACATTCTGTGAAATACTAATATTGTCACTCTCATTTGCCTCCATTGTCAGACTCTCTACAATCAAAAGAATGCCTTCAGCTGACTCCATGGCATCCACAGAGAAGGCACGCCTTGCTGTTTCAAGAAGTAGACCTAAAGCTCCAAGCCTTAACAAGGCCCTCCTGTTCTCTCTAATCTTGCAGCAATGCATAAGAAGATTGAGAACAGCAACCAACTGCTCCTGGTTGGACTTGAAGTCATCCCGCAAACGCTGTACATTCAAAGGATAAATTTTAATTCATTTTAAAAGCGGTTGTCTCATTATGAACCTATTTCAAAATTCTATACATGACAAATAAAAATTGTTGTGGGATCATAATCTAAAATAAGAGTCTAAGGTCATTTTTCAGGGATTAATAAAGTAAATCAACACACCTGAATCATGCACAACAAGATTTCCAGCCCATCATACTCACGAACTGCACCAGCTATTGCAAACTCAACCTCTGGATCTTGTGATTCCTCTCTATCTTCCTCCAATTCTTTTATCATAGGCTCAGTAGCTTCGCCATCTAAACCCTGTCAATTGAACACAATAAGCAAATCAAACATAAATGCCAGATCACTTTTGGTCCCAGACTTGCATAACAAGGTCATTTCTCTAATACCGAATTTCATAAGCTCTGTTCAAAATGGATTTGAAGATCGAAAAGTAGAATGCAGAAGACAGAGATGAGAAGAATGATTTTAAGTTCAATGAACACTATCCCAAGATAGGGATTCCCATGTGCAAAAACCATCTGTGAGGAAATTATACAAAGTGCGGAAGGCATTCCTGAATAGCTACATCATGAAGCCCTTTCTGAATAATTGCAAGACAAAAAGGACATGGCATAGCCTAGAAAGAACAGTAACAAACCTGAAGTCGGTAAGTCACTATCATGGGCGGGCAATCTCTGTTTGCTGTAACGGCACTAGAGGATAACAATGAAGAATTAGCTATGGCACTTGAAGATTGACTGTTCGACTTCTTCCAGACTTGCTCATAAACTTGACCGATGCTCAAATCAAGAGAAATTATATTCCCAGCTACTAACAGCTCCATGCCATAGTCATCTTCAAGAAGACCTATCAGATCCAATTGATGGCAAATTTTATTTTTAACATCACGCATTAGCGGACCAATCTCAGCACTCAAATATGGATTCTTAGTCATTGATCCCCTAATAAACTCTTCCTGTGTGTGAGCCTTGTTTAGAATCAACTGATACACTGCCTCTGGTTTTGATGGGCAGATCAAGTTGCAGAGTTGCTCTAAAATAAACTGCCATAAAATTCATATAATTAAAATTAGTCGCAAATCAGAAGTTGCATTATTGTGATTGTAACTCATCCCTAATTTTTGAAGGAACACAAGGAAAGGTTTAACCATGCAAATGTGTACATTTGTGCACAATCTCAATCAGAGACATAGTTCAGTTTCTCATTGACAGAGCAGTTAGGAAAGAAAAAGAGATCTGAGGGTAACCTTCGACACCTATGAAACCTGTTACTACGGTAAAAACAAATTCAACTCAGGGCTGCTGGATAAGCAAAATTCACTTTGACACCATCAGAACTGTGATGGTATCAAAAGTTTGAGTACTGATTTTTAACCATTGTTGTCCGTAATAGGACAATCATTAGAAGAAAAAACAAAAAACCAGGATAATTTATTGAGTATTCCTTACCAAAGAAGTTCGCCCTTTCTTCTCCTCACCATGAATCTGCAGACCACAGATACAAGCACGGATGAATTGCCGTTTGTTCTCACTACTTTCAAGCAGAAGACTATCTAGAAGATCTTTTAGAAGTCGATTGCAATCACTAATCAACTTAGTCTTCTGCACTATCAAACCACGAATTACGATTAGAGCCTCAAGGACTTCAGACAGCAAATTGTCTCGCATGAATCTGTTGTCAAAACAAAATCAATTAGAAGATGAGAAAGCAATTTGATTATTAGTGAAAATAGCAAGTAGTAGTGATACCTGGATCTGATATTGGGAACCTCCAGAAATTTGCCAAGAAGCTCTATGAGCTTATGGAGGATGAATCCTTGCGAAATGTCGATCTGTAGGCTCCTCTCAAGTGATTCAATATTGCTCACTTCTTGGGTAATCAACTTACAAATTGTATCTAGACATCCCCTTACAGTCACGAAAAGACGAGCATCTTCTGAATCAATCATCTTGAACAGCAACTCAAAATATTCTGCAGCACTTTCACCAGCAGCAAGAGTGGCTGGTAACAAACCCATCAGTAGGTTCAGCAACCGAAATCGTCTTGAAGAACTTTGAGCACAAAGTAGACTAATTAGCATACAAATCTCAGACCTAATAGACTGAGAGCAAGCACTCAATACAAGTTCCGTAACCCATGATCCCAGCTCAAATATTGACAAGTCACCTTTAGTTGCTTTACAAGCAGAACGCTTCCACCTTAGTCCATATTTGAGGGCCAGGAAGTCAGTTCTATGCGGGCGAGACCTTTGGCCCACACCCTTGACAGCTTGAGACACTTTATATTGCCTTCTGACAAAATCAAGGTATGATGCCCCCTTTTCCCACTCAGAATAACTGACCAATTGAATATCTTGAGTCTTATGAGAAGCATCCCAATTTTTTTCCACAGGTTCTGGCATCAATTTATTAGAACTGACACCACCACCATGAGATCCAAATATAGTTGATGAGTTATTTTCATCCTTCAGCTGTGTAACTGGAGGAGATTTGCCAACAACTTGTTCCTTTTCTGCAGTATCAGGTTTTGGAGGAGTACAAGCCAAAGATATAATCCTTAAACAAGGAAGAATTATATGCTCTGATATGGCAGGATGCTTGGCACCCAATTTTATGGAAGAAAATAGCAAATGGAATACTACACGCAATCTTGATTCCCAGAATTCATCAGCCAGGGAACACATGTCTAAAAGCAATAACATTTCCTCACGAGAGGCAACAGCAATGTCCATGGAGCGATGATGTTCAAGGCAGTACATGACTTTCTTCCGTATCAGACTGTTCAACTCAGCTACTGCATTAGTATCACCTTCAGAGAAAGCACAAAGGGCTGCCCTAGCTTGGACACGAGCAGATTTAGGGCCTTGGTGAATATTATTTTCAAACAACTCAGATAAGATGCCAGCTGCAGCAAGTTCTCTCTTAGAATTTGGATGTTTAGATAGCACCAGTAGGATCTCTAGACACTGTGTGACAAATGTCATTGCACATCCATAGCAGTTATTTGGGGATCTGGAAATTACAAACCTTGACACAGCCCCTGAATTATCTGAATGTTTCTGGTGCAAGTAATTCATTAAAACCCGACGAAGACCCTGCAGTGTCTGAATACTTTTGCTGACAGAATCAAAAGCAGCTTTGCACTTCTCACCATAGAGAACACCTAGAAGAGCAATTTTGCGGTTTATCTTACATGAAGGACCAGGCAAAGAGACCATCATTTGCTGGACAGAGTCTTTCTGTTGTGAATCCATCTCAATTTCACCGATGCTTGATACAATCTTCAGAAGGGGCTTCTTAAAGCTCAGAAGTTGCTGATATCTCCTATGAGCATTTTCTGATTCAGCTTCTATAGCTGCCAACCCTCTCTTCATGTCTTCATCATTCTCCATGTTATCAAATGTAAAACTTGGCTTAGCCATGAAGTTGAACTCAAACCGACCATACTTGCTGTATCCACACTCATTGCATAGAAAGGAATCCAGATTCTCATAATTGATATTGCGGCACTGCCTGCATTGATATGCATTTTCATGGCAGTTACTGCAAATTCCATGCTTATCAGTGACCGGTCGACTGCAACGGGGGCATTGCAATGGTTCAAGGGACAAGGCTTGAAGATTTTCATAGAAAGAATCAAGCTCAATCATAAAGTTACAAGCAGTGATTGGGATGGGGAACTCCACTTTCAGCTCAGTCTGGTTGAATGCAAGATGACAACTCTTTGCACGCTTCCATAACAACCAATTATTTTTCAACTCTGACAAGTCAGCCACAGGTCGATTATTGTAATACAGGTTCAAGACTTTCACTGACTTGGACTTACGGGCATCATGAACATTCATAGTCACAGTCTGGATTGTGTAACTTCCAGTACATTTCACAATGATGCGGTTGTCAGTAAACTTGGTTTCAGATTTTAAACTTTCTAGCTTCATTCTGCTATATGGAACCTCAGGAGAGCTGCAGGCAACACAAGGCTCACTCTCAAGATAGTAACCATCAAATTCTACCAGACCACTCAATGTGTTGTATATGCGAGAATTTGGATGATTAGCTATTAGCTCATTTTGTGAATGAAGTGTCTCAAATATACTCCTTACAACATCAGGGGTCAAGCAGCGGTCCACAAGTTCAGTCTGTTGTTTTGAACTCTTATCAGGGAATTTACCCAGTAACCGAGTGACAAGTTCAGTATACTCCACAATATTCTGACCATACATTGGCAAGCATTTCACCTTTTGCAAGAGGGCCACCAACACGATTTCCTTGAATGAATGCTTACCATGATGCCACACGCCATAAAGAACACACTTGGCCTCCACCCGTACAGAGCCTGAGTTCCATTCAAGTAAAAAGCAATCAATAAATTGCCTCAAGACATCACCCTCCTTTTCTGTAAAGATTTCAACAACCGCTTCCATATCCACAAAAGACTTCTCTGAACCAGATTCCATTCCGTCATCACCCTTCTTCTTCTTTGAATCCAGAGATTGTGTGCCCGATTTGTTTGAACTGGCTCCTGAATCCCCAGATTCCACTTTTTGCAAAGAGTGATTCATATCCTTCCCCAAATAGAATGCCAAATTTAATAATTTAAGAGTCTGAATGACAGACTCCTCACCAAAATAGAATATTCCATTCATTAAAAAGGGTAAAATATCACCATGTCTCAAGCAATACTTCTGCCAGTTCCGAGGTCGGGCAGCAGCCACTTCAGCCATTGTAGAGAGGCACTTAACTATCTTAACACTTCTTTCATATGGAACAGGATTTTGAAATCCACCAGATTTATTTACATGTTTGTATAGTTTCTTCACTTCAGTTGAGAATTGCCACGAGTCTCGAACACTATAGTAGTGCGTTTTGCTTCCACAGATATGCAGAAAAAGCCTCCTTGCATATCTTCTTACAAATGTCATGAGAGGATTATTGATATAACTGCATAGGACTTCCTGATACCCATCAAGCTTCAAATCCTTACCAGAGGATGTCTTATAAACTTTTTCTTTCTCCCCACTCTTATCTTGTTTTTCTGGTCTTACCAAGGTGTACACTAGTCGAAATGCATTCTCTAGCAATAGCCTGTGGTAGTCCATAAAGATATCTGCCCGATGAGCTTTGACATATGAATCTGAAAAGAATGGAGAGAAATTACCAGCAGGTAAATCTCTTCGGACTGTCAATAAAGCCCCACATCCAGAAGCAACATTTGAACCATGAGCACTGTCAAGACCAGCTGCCGGTGACTTAAAAACATGCACTAGCTGCTGCAGAATATCCATTAGATAATTAACAAAAGCTTGGTTCCTAAGAGAATTGCAAGCACGAAGAAGCTGGGATGCAAAGTCATTTTTGTCATGACCCACCACTGAAGACTGAGAGGCAACTGAACTGGAAACTTGAATAACAGTTTTATCAGGAGTGTCTGTATTCCCTGTTGCTTTTGAAGCAGCACCATCACTACCAGGCAGGTGCCAGTTTCGAAGCATCAAAGTGAAAAACATGAAGACAAGGATTGCCACTTCTCCGAAAGACTGTGTTCTGGCTTCAAAAGGTTTGTTGAGGTTAATTTCATCCAAAAACCATTTGATTAATTTCTCCAAATCTAAGGTTTCAGACTTTGAACTGTCAATGAAAGGTCCACCCACAGCCGATGATAATCTGTAGAAAAGTTGCATAACAGGGATAGCTCGAATCCCAGAAGTGGTCTCCATCCACCCTTTCAACTGTTCAAGAAGCTCAGACAGAAGCAAGGAATTCACAGCTCGTTTTGAAGCAGAAATTGAAACAGGGTCAGTCACTGAAGAAGAAAACTCCATGGACTCACTCGGTTCCAAGACATGAATTGAAGGTGCAGAAGTCTGCTTGTTGACATCTGTTACAGATGTCACTAAGTTTGAATCTCTCAAATCATCCGTGGAGAAGCGAATTTCACTGCCATCTCCAAGAGATTCCACTTCAATTGGAATTGCAGTCATAGGATGATCTCTAGAATGTGGTGGTGGAAGCCGACCAGCATCTAGAACTTCATAGCATGCCTCACATAAGTCAAAATCAGGACACACAGTACAATGCCATCTCCGCCTTAGTATGGGAACAGTAGAGCATCCATCACAACAGTATTGAACAGATGAGGTTATTGAATCTTCTTCAATCATGATGTGTGTATTTCCACCAGATGTATCAGCAGGCACAGAAGCTGTTACTCCACTTTCTACCACATCATCAGTTCCTAACATAGTTTGTTTTGGAAACGGAACCTGAAGCAGTCTTGATGCTATGGCCAAACTGGAAAAGAAGCAGAAGTGAGCGCCCAAACAGCTAAAATAGACTGAGATACAGTAGCAATTATTAAAACAAATACCTGCTTGAAGTTTGAACTGCCTCGATTGGAAAGAAGAGAAGTTTTTTGAATAATACAACAGCAGGTGCCACAGAGTGCCCCCCTGTGTCCTTTCCATGCAAAGCCAAACATTCAGCATAACTGTAAATGAGCTCCACAGCAGATATCACGATATTGTTCCTAGTTTGTGTGTCAGGCAGTTCCAAGTCTAAAATTCCCCACAGAACTTGCATAAGCCCATCCACCACTTCAGAACCTACATCAACAAAAATGGTTTTATGTAAAGTCAGCTCCTGCGACCCCAAACCCAGTAAAAAAATTTACCTCCTACATGCAAACATACCAAACCATCATTCTTATAACATTAAAAAGTTGCAAATCCATTTGCTATATGGAATTTATTTGGATATTTATAAGAGTGTAAACAAACTTAGCCCTACATTAGCAGTTTGAGGGATATATATATATATATATATATATATATATATTTCAACGGAAGAAAATATGAGAATACCAAGAGACATGCAAACAACAGCCTGTCAACAAGCATTTCAAGCTTCAGGAAATGGTTTTTCCCAGCTACATGCAAAGAAGGCATTCAGGATGCATAAGGTTTCCTATCTAAATGAGGAAGCTTGAGCAAGTGTACATATTAACTATACATTAATATGCCAGATTTAATATAGAGAGAAACTACGCATAAAGATTATACCATTCATCTCCAAGAAAACGGCTAAATTGGAGTGACGGTGCAGTGCAATTTTAGACACAGCCCGCATTTGAGCAGTGAACTCTTCAATAAGCCACCCTCCTGTAGCACCACCAATTCGTAGCCTTGAAGAAAGAACAGATGTTGACTTTACCACCCCAAGAAGACGCATGGTGTCCTTAACCTAGAGCAGAGAATTTCTGGTTAGAAAATGATACACATAAACCAAGTCAGGCAATTCAGTATGACGTTATAAACATTTCATTTGGATAAGTACCTGGTAGTATATGTCTTTTTTGGGAAACACAGCCTGCAGGACACGACAAGCGGCAGCTTGCATTAAGGGTTCCCTATCACTCTCAAATATTGCTTCCAACAACTGCTTGCTCTTTAGCTTGTTCAGATCAGCTTTTAGCTCCTCTTCTTCTGATCTGCACAGAGAGTAAATCCTGGAGAGAAGCTTAAGACCATCAGCTAGCACCTGTTCCTGAATAGGAGCAGACTGCATTGACCGGCTCTTTTTACCAGATCCTGCAAGCAAGGAATTGGAACCAAGAACACGAGCTTCCATATCCAACACTGCATCCATTTTTTCCTTCCAACCAAATTCATCTTTAGCGCGGCCATAAACTTCAAGTGAGTCTATTCTAGGTAGGGCTGAGCCACTGAAGGTTGGACCAACAGAGATGATGAATTCTTCATCAGCAAGGAGTGATTCAGCTACAGTAAACGGAATGTCATACCAGGACCGCATACCCTCATCAAGCTTAATCACCCTCTGGAAAATGGTAATCTCAGAAGGTATATGGTTTGCTGATTGATTACCCACATAAACACGAAAACCGACCATGACAATGTCAGGGTTTGAATTGGAAACAGATATCTGAACAAAAACGAAAAAAGAAAACTCGATTATAATATTCAAAGAGATGAATCTTTAAGACTTCAACAAAACAAAGAAAATTCAATCATATGTAACAGGCTGAACAAGTACCAACAACTCTTTTGGCATGATTGACACTAATATGATATTTTTGGAAGTAATGTTAGGTGACCACTAAGTTAAACACAAGTAAAATGTCAGCATCAGGCTCATACTCACAGATGGAGTTCTAAGTGCTATATAAACAGTACTCATTAAATGGCGATTTTACATCATCACAATGATAATAGGAAATGCCACTACCAGCTGGTAAAGGCAAACTCAAGAGTATATAAGCAAATATTATAGCAACCACTCACCAAAGCCAAATATACAAGAACTAAAGGCTATAAAAGCTAGAGATAAGAAGAAAAAGGAACATAAGGCAATACCTTAAATCCTGCAGTACTTGGACTTTCTAGAAAACCATCCTCTAATGCCAAGCCCTGCTTGGCTCCTTCAGAATCACCATTCCTGATTGCATCACCACCTAGTTTCACATCCGCTGTAATGCAAACTGTTTTCTCAAAGAAGTCAAGGGGGAATTCTGGCTTTGTGCCAGCATAAGCTTTAGTATTAAGGATATTAGAACCCAATTTTTTCACTTTCTCAGCTGTGGCACTAGCACTGGAATCCACTCCCACAGGAATATGAGAGTATATCTGAAGGCTCCCATCATCATGTAAAACAAGACAGTGGACTTTGTCTTTGGATAAGGGCTTATATGCAGTTACCCCAACTAAAGGTGAAGAAGAGCTCACAGCATTCCTCAAATTCTGTGCATATAACTCATGAGCACCCATAGATACTGCAACTGCAGAATTTGATTTCACACTTGAGAAGCCACAGAACAATCCACTACCAACCAGTAACTCTTTCAATCGATGCAACCCAGCTGGTCGCAGCTTACCATCTTGTTCATCCTCATATACACAAGATATCTCAGTCAACAATGTGGCATCAGGACTTAACCGACCTATCAAACTAGTGCCATCTTGATAGGACAAGAAAAGTAACTTATAAGTGGAAGCAAAGTACAAAGATGAGCCCTTCGAATGAATTTCTCTGTCATGAATATGAATTACTTCCTTCAAAGGTGTAGCCCCCACATGACCCTCCAAAGATAATTCCAGCCTAAATAAGCTCCCTTGTTCAGAAAGGGCAATAAGAAACATCCTTCCCTGAGAGGCCACAAAAAGTGTTGCATCTACGATTGTGTCATCTGGTAATGTAAAGTAATGCATGGGACTGATATTGTCTTGGGATAGATCATATATTTTGACAAACCTGTTAGTAACCACCATTAGCTGAACCTGAGAACCAGGTACCCACTCTATCCGTCTGATATATGCAACTTGTAGGGCAAGTTCAATGGCAAGGCGATCAGTCACTTCTCCACGAGGATTCAATGTAAGAACCTGGCAATCTTCAAAGCCTGCCACAGCGACATAATTCTCCACCACGGGATTAAATGCAAGGTGAACAATTTCAAACCGAATGAGGTTCTTGGATAAAGACTTAAGATTGGCCTTGTCTGCTGTTACAGGTGCAATAGTCGCTTGTCCTATTAACTGCCCAACATCAAATATAGCAACTTTGTCACCTTCTCCAACAGCAAGTCTACCTCGAATACTGACACTGAGCAATGATTTGACAAGAGACCCACTAGCTAAATGTGATTTAAGTTCTTTGGCATTTGAATAATCAGCCTTTATCTTCAGATCCAAGGATCCACTTTTGTATGCCTTCTTCAATTGCAAGAGATCTACACCATAAGAAAGCACTTTGTCTTTTCCCAGAATAATTTTCTTATCTTTTGAAAGGTCGGATTCCCTCCTGCTAGTTACAGAAGGCAACAATGTAGAGCAAAGTTCAACCACCCGAGTCTCAACATCAAGTTCTTCAAGCAACATTGAGATCCCATCTTGCAGTTCTTTTGGAATAGACAAACTGAGCGAGTTTTCCATATCTGCCCCAAACTCCTCATCCACATCTGAATCACTTTCTGGCAGCTGATCTGCATCCTCTGTAAAAGGTAAAAAGGACTGAAAATTGTTGGCACCACTATTAAGTGCACTATCACTACCAGTGAATTTTCGAGGTTTCAAGCATTGGCAACTACTTCCCCTAACACCTCCTGCTCCACAGTCACAAAAAAACCGACTGGAGCGAGAATAAACAACACGATGACCACGATGACAAACTTTAGCACAAACAGAGCAGCATCCTTTTGATACTGTTAGATCACAGGTATAACAAAAATACCAATGTTGTTCCATGAAATTGCTGCCACTAGAAGTGAATGTACAAACTTTAGAAGCAAGAGCCCTTTCACCGTTAGCATCATCTTCCTCATCTTTATCTATGCTAGCTACATCACCATCGGATGTTCCATCATCCTCATCTTCATCTATAGAAGTTGCATCACACTCAAGAGAAGCAGATTCACCATCTTGATTTGCAGAAAGAACCAAAGTATCAGAATTCTTCCTGGATCCCACCGGTCTAGAAGCCACAGGGCCCACCACAACACTACTGATAGATGGAGACTTCCCAGAACTCTTTTCTGTTGTATTCCTGGAGGACCCACAGTCACTCAAGAAACATCCAAGAAAGTCAAAAAGAAACTTTAATCCTGGCAGCAAATGCTCTTCACCTGCCAATTTCTGCATCAGCATTACCATCCTCTTTAAAAGCAACTTCATTGAGTTCTCCCCTCTTGCAAGTTGAACAACAAAATGGAAATACGACTTTGCAGTATGAATATCAAATTCCAAAAATGCAGTCTCAAGTGAGACCAATACAGCTTCAAACAAATGATTGTGTAGCTCTGATTGTAATTCAGAATGTGATGATACAAGGCACAAAATAAAACTCATAGTTGATTCTCTCAAAGAAACAGAATTTGCTTTGGCAGTCTTTACCCCTTCCAAAGATTCAGCTGTGCAGCCTAATAGCCTCTTCTCCAACCACTTGGACAATAACAGCAAATCCATACTAAGGAATTTACTCTGTGTCTTCAATTTAAGATTAGGACATAGCTCTCCGGATAAAAGATCAACAAAGAAGTTAAGCACCTTTATGTTAACTGGTTCAGTGTAACAGTTTGCCACTGAGTCCATAAGAACTAATATATCACCACGCTGTGACCCATGCAGCTCTTTGAGCTGTTCAGACATATCTTCAGCCCCAAGATAAAATTTGAAAATTGTAGACTTTGAAGGATCTTTCCTGAGGGCACCCATGGCATCAATTATCTTGGTAATCACCCATTCAAGGATACTGGTGTCACCCAGTTCTCTAGAATGGATATCTCTTAGAAACCCCTCCATGCGCTTCAGTAGAAAAAGTTCAGTATATTCAGACAGTTCCAGTCCCACATTCAAGTTGAGACAAACATCTTCACATTTTCCATGAAGACTTTCAAAGATGCGATCTAATTTCACACTTGTCAATGAATCAAGAATTTGACGTTGTACATCAGTCTCCAGGAAAATATTTCCTTTCAAGTTGTGTAGTTTCAGTAACCCATCCAAAGTCAGAATAATCCCCCTTACGTTAAGGATACAAGAAAGAAGGATTCCACTAGAGGTTTGAAGATGCAAAGGAAAACCATGCAATATACATTCCCAAAATACCTTAGATAGAATGCCAGAAGCTCGCTTCTCAACAGCTCCATCTAACTTCGATAAGATGTCAAGAACATACTCCAACTGAAAAGAGTTCACACCACACTTCTTAAGGAGTTCATCCCAAAGGAATTTGTCAAATGTAGATTGCTTGAGAAGCAGCACAGAAGATAACAGATGGTCATCATGCTGGCTATCACCAAGGGTAGCAAGGAAAGCCTTTTCATATGCCTGCAAATATCTGTTTAAGAGGGATGAGAAAATCCTCAACAGCTCTGAAGTTTGAGCATCTGCAATCAAGCAGGAAATGAAGCCTTCTGCAGAATTAATATATTCATTATCACTAGGTCTGTTCTCTGTCCAGAATGGACCAACTCCAGGGATTTTGTTCTTCAAACAATATCTTTTGATGCCAACATGAAACAAAGAGAGTACCAAAGACATCCACATCCCATTTCTTAAGAAATCCCATCCTAGATTCTCAATATTATCCTGAACATGTGCAGCATGCAAGTGCCTTAGCAACCCAACCACAAGATTTTGAAAGTTAACACTCTTGCTAATAACATTACACTGGCCCAAAAGTGAATGACTGAAGTGAATGAAATGTTCTATGCTAGATATGTCCAGAGTCTGCATGTTACTCCACAGTGAAAGCTGATGATCCGACGGAGACTTCATAGTAGGAATATCCCAACAAAGTAAGAAAATATACCTTTCAACAATAAGGTCTTCCATAGCTGCCGCATTTTTACCATTCCAAAAGCCTAGAATACATGAGAAGGTTGCACACAGGTCATCCCAACTCAAACATAAAGATCCAATCATGAGATCATCTCTGCTAAGTGGAGAAGGAAGGCATGCAACATCAATCAATTGGTGAATCAAGCTACTGCTGCTTGGATCTTCCTCAACCAAAGCACCTGTCAAATTCTTTGCTGTGATAGATGCCAGGGAGGAAAAACTATCAATAGAATTTGTAGGCACATGAGAAACAAAGCATTGGGAGTCCCTTAACTTTGATCGCAAATCTAGCAGCAATGATGGTGGACAAGTATGTGGATGTAATATCATGTGACGAAGCAGTAATATCAACCTTGAAACTACCAATGCCCAGCAGGAAAGCTGTGTACCAGAAGAATCTGGAGATGGAACATGAATTGTTTGAAGGGTAGAAAATATAAAGTTTGCCAGGGTCGCCTTTTCTCCTTCAGGAGATAAATGGAATGCCATGAGAAGAATCTCAATGTGAAATAAAGATGGAAGAGCAACCAGAAGCTCCTTCAGGGTAGGACAATCAGAGAAAATAGCTTTTGCCTTCTCAACAATAAAAGAAACAAATCCTCCATATATTTTGGTTCTCAGCTGGCTTCCAGCTAAGCCCACCTTAGAGAAAAGTGCATGAGCCAGCAAGGTTAAGGTCTGATCATTATAAACAAAGATACCATTTTCAACATTCAGAATCCGCTCAACTAGGTAATCCTCAAGTGAATCAGACAATGCGTGGTGGGTAAGAAGATTGTGCAGAAGTTGAAAAGAAAGTTCATGGATATGCCCACTCTTCCTATCTTCATGAGAAGCTGCAAAGTTATCTTCAAAATGGCATCCCTGACAGTTGAGTATGGAAAGTAAAATATCAATGTGGTCTGCACTAAGCATTCTGCAACCATCCTCATAAATAGCAGGATACCATTCATGAGAGAAGATGCATCCTTTCAGAAAGCCCAACAGTTCCATAGCAGCTTGCATTGGCATATTGTAATTGCTGGAGCTAGAACTTACAGCCTGTGTTTGATCGCATACATCTGCAGATCCTAACGTTCGACTACCCTCAGAGAAAAGATTCCCAAAAAGGGCTTCATCATCATGACAAGCAGCATTTTCCAAATCTGAGCAATTAGATTTTCCACAACTGGCTGACCTCTCCATTTTTGGCCTTAATTTTACTCCTTCAGAATGAAGAAAAGAAGTAAGATGCATCAGACTGTCCACCCACTTACCTGATGAAGGAAATATCATTTTGAATAGTTCGTCTAGAGTGAACCTCTTTAGCAAGGGAACCTTCTGAAGACGAACATGGCATGAAGGGGAATCATTTGACAGATCAGCACAACCGCCAACAAGTTCTGTGTCAAGCTCCTTCAGATCAACAATCTCATGTGTTTGGACTCTAAGATCCCGAATGAGCTTCAAGACACAAGCAACAGTTCTAGGGAAGTAGGCTAAAGGGGGCTTTATGTTCAAGGCAGTGTTGTTGTATCTCCATATGGAAGGGTGAAGATGTTCCAAAATAGATGCTACAATGCATGCTTGGACATTCTTAAAAACAAAGCTGTTACAGAAAATAACTTGAACAAGATGAAGAAACTCTTCCACTAGCAACAGTACAAGACTCTCAAAATTACCCTCAGTAGCAGCAATGTTATTTACGAATTCAAAGCTAGGTCTAAACAAACTGGGCAATACATCGGCACATGAAGCAACTGCTTCTAACAATGAGGAATCATACTCTACATGTGGCACATCCTTTATAAGACATCCAAGTAACTTCAAAATCCTCAGACTAAAGGAAAGTCTCTTGCGGAAATTTTTACCTGCTATCCTTTCATCAAATATATCAGGAAGTTCAACAAGCTTTTTGCAAAGTAAAATCAAACATCGAAGGCATTCTGCATGAGCAACTGCCCAATGCTGGGACAGGAAAATTAGACCATTCAAATCTTGGTGGAAAGTGGAAGCATCAAACCCTGAAGCTTGTCTTTCAGATTGCAAAAACTCAGAAGTTAAAGCCAGTAGAAGTCGATCCACTTGCTTCTCTGCCCTTGAGCACTTGACCCCTTCTCAAGATTGTTTGGAGGGCAAACAGAATCAGTAACAAATGCAGGCCACTAAAATAAGTAAATAACAATATGCAAGAATCAAAGATACCTTGAAGACCACATTTTATGAGGTCATCCAGCTCAATACCACAAGAATTGCTAGAAACTACTGGCAACAGGTCTACAAGGCTATTTACAGAGGCAGGCTGCAACGAATCAACTACTTTGTCTGTTCCATCACCCAATATAATCTCCAAAAGTTGTACGATATTATTCTGGAAATCCAAAGAGAAAATATGCCAAACATACATCAGTGATAATTAGCATGAAAAGAAAAAAAATGAATACAGCGGCATATATATAAATTTGACCTTACACAAAGTAGAAAGCATAAGGTCAAAAACAAATGAATCAAATAGCGATCATAAGAAAATAAGTGACAAATTATGCCTTTCTGCTATGCATAGGAAAATATGCATAATAACCTTCTACGGTCTTCAACCTCAACACTGAAAGAAACAATTTAGCGAATAAAGATAATCAATCTTAGACATAATAAACCCACCAAAAAGGACAGTTATTCTACAACACCCACAATCATAAGTCAGCTGTTACTTATATCACCTAAAAAATCCATCTTTAGAATTAGAAAAAAAAAAAAAAAAAGCAATAACAACAACAAGAAATCAAGTGTCTGCTATATATTTACATAAAATGATGTGCTAACTAATGCTTTTATCACTTTGCAACACACACACAAAAAAAAAAAAAAAAAAAGAAAACAATTTCCTTTACACTATGTTTGGATTGAGGGGAGGGGAAGGAAAGGAAAGGAAAGGAAAATAAAGGAAAGTAATGAAAATAGAAAAACCTTTCCTCTGTTTGGATAAACTTTTAATTTAACTGAAAGGAAAGAGGTGGAAACCCAATAACCTTTGGTTTCTCTTGTAATCCTCACTTTTTTAATATCTCAATTTGGGAAAAAAGCTAAGGAAAGGAAAATTGAAAAAAATTTATTTTTATGAAAAAAACTATAAATCCATATTTTTATTATGACATTAGATTTGATTATATAACTGACACCTTCTACAAAGATAAATTTATTTATGAGTATTTTATATAACACCATAGTTTATAAATATTTTATGATTTTCCAAATCTTAACAACAAAAAAAGTCAAATTATTGTCAGAATAAATTAAAAGGTTGAATTATACAAAAAATTAAAAGTAAATCAATAACTAGCTAATATCTTTTACCATATTAAACGTGCTCAATTTTGTTCAAAAAGATTTGTTTATACAAGTTAGGTAGTATAAAGATATATTTGTATATTATATGTTACTTTATTAAAAAAAAGTTATAATTGGAAGAAAATATTATAATGAATTATTTCATTTCCTTTTCACTATTTATCCAAACAATGATTGTTAAAATTCCTTTCCTTTCCTTTATTAATTTTAACTATCCAAACAAGGGGTACATGTATCCTTTCCTCTCCTTTCCTTTCCTTTCCTCTCCTTTCCTTTCCTTTACTTATATATATCCAAACATAGTGTTAATGAATCACAGATGCGCAGGGATCAACAATCAAACTTGCAAAATTTTTTTTGCAAAGAAATTGCGATTTCTATCATCTGGGAATTCATCCATACAATGAAATATTCTTATATTCTCACAAACAGTTCCAATTACTCAGTCTGAGAAGGAAGCCAATATTTCATAGCCTTCCACCTGTTAACATATTCACAATGACCAAAATAACTTCCCTGATACCAGAAAACTCCAGCAAACTTGTCTTTACAAAAATTAAAGTTCCGACTCAAAACTCTCTTTATTCACTACCTCAAACCTAACACTCCCCAATTATCAAGGGCTGAATGTTGTCCCATTTTCTGTTTGTGTGCGTGTGCATTGTCCTGTTTTCCTAGCCCATATGATATTTGTCACAGTTGTCAAATAGGCTAACATATGAGGAAGCGTAAAGTTGTGTTATCCTGAAACCTACCATTTGGGATTTGTTATGAACTTCTATTCAAGTTCAGTCCCATTACCTATTCCCTCTCAACTTTCAAAAGTTGCATGATTAACTTTTCTTGTTATTTTCTATGTAGGTTTAGCAGTTCATGAAGTTCTCTTGTGAAAGAGCAATATGTAATTTTGAGTTTCCTTAAGTTTTAAGTTAGCCTTTACGTATTTATCAGTTAGATTAATGGTTGAATCGAAAACGTAGTAGATTAAAGAATTGCCCAAACTACATAATACTTGTTATTTAGTATACGTTCTAGTAGGCTTTGAATAATGAAATAAAAGGTTAGTTCATTACTTGCCTAGCACATTTTGCTCTCTCTTTCTCCCTCCCTTCCTTTTCCTTCCTAGAGCAATCCCAATCCCCAACAGCTTTCTTAAAGGAACAATGCTAAAATCCTAGGGACACCTCCACAAAACCAGCCAACTACTGCTATAACTAAAGCCATATTGTTATAATCAAAAGTTAACAGCTGAAAACATAAGCTATGCACTAACCCTAAACTTTATTCTCCACAACCGTAAACCGTAAACCCTTTCTGTTTTGTCAAACTTAAGTCCACCATAGCCACTAGGGAGAATACTTAAAACTTATCCATGCCAATGCCAACACCAGATCGCGTGTTGCCAATAGTGTTAACACTCTAGAACTGTCATAAGTATTTATTTATTCTTTACCTCTACCAAGCATGTAAAGTACGCATATGTTCCAAATCTTCAATGCCTTAAAAAGTTACCATCATATAAATGCTAGTATTTCAAATAGTAATATTTTAAATAATTTTACTAATTTAAAAATTGCATTGCCAAGAATGAATTAAAAAACAAGGTTCAACAAGTCAAGTTTTATAAATGTCAAACAGACCCCACACACTCAAATCTCTTGAGCAAACAAGCTAATAGTACAAAATATAAGCTGCACCAAAACCCATTTTCATAACATGAGGCCACTCAAGATAACTGAAGATCCTTTAAACAAATGGCACTTTAAGTTTCATAAACAACCCATTACTCTACAAGATGTGATAAGTCAACTACAACTCAAAGGCAAATAAAAGACTTGTTGCAAATTAAACTAACAAATTTACTTTTCAGGAAAATGAGCAATCTGAATATTTTTCTTCTTCTTTCTTTTTTTTTTTTTTTTTTTGAAAGGAAGAAGAGGGGAGGAAAAGTAAAACATGAAACTATTTACACAATTCAATATGCACTAAAGTTTTACATTATTCAATGTGCTTACTGGATTTAGGGCCACCAAAAACAAATACAAGAATCAACTAGAGGCTTATTTTAAGCATTAAACAAGCAAATTATACAAATTTAAAATTTTAATTAATCACGTAATGACAAAGTTTCTTTAATCAAACCTCTAAACTTAAATCATCACCACTGAAGTCTGATTTCTCCAAAAAAGAAACAGTAAATTCCACCAACTTCCTTCCGATCGCAACTATTATCGGCTCCAATTGTTCCACTGCTCAAACAAAAGAAAAGATTTTTAATTAATCTAATCCAACATTATTTAAAAAATAAAAAGAAACCCTAGATTTCTTCCCTTCACAAGCAAAATAAGTAAATGCGCATCATATAAAAATTACAAACAAAAAGAAATTCACGAGAAAATAATCGAAAGAGCGGATTATAAATTTTAGAAATCTTATAGTAAAAAGAAAGTAACATAATCAGTTTACTAGATAAAAAAATAGCTAAAAGTATGCATATTTATTTAAAAAACATAAAAATAGACACTTTAAACAGTAACCCAAAAAAAAAAAAGAAAGAAACGAACCTGAGAGGGATCGAAAGACGGAGGTAGCAGAAGAACCTAAAGAAGCGAGGGAGAGAATCTGAAAATCGGACCAAGACTTAAACCGGGGATCGGAACAGGGCTCGATTGGGTCGAGGCTGGATTGAAGAATCAAGTAGAATTGTTGGAGCCCTAGGTTGATCGACTCATCGGAGCGAAGTTTCTGGAGAAGATCGAGCGATGAAGAAGACGATGAGAGCTTCTCCTCGGCGAGGAATTGGCAGAGTCGGGTTAAGTGATCTGCCATTTTTTTTTTTTTTTTTGAGAAAAGAAAGAGAGAAAAGAGGGAGAGTGAGGCTCGTTTGAGATAGGGAGTGGGGTTTAATGATGGGAAGGAAAGGGTTTTTTTGAAAGAAATGAAAAGTATGAGGCGGTGGAGAGAAATTTTACGGCATTTTTTCCTTTCCAATTTTTTGATTTTATTAGGTTGTTAAAGTAAACAGTTTATTTTATTCAATCAAAGCTAGTAGTACCATGCTTTCCTTAGCTTTTAAGTTTTATAGTACAAACCAATATTGAACATTTTTACCTTTTAATTTAGTGCTTAAGAGATCGATTGAAAATTATGTAAATATGAATTTAATTTCGTCATCTCTTTTTTTCTCTTGTAAGGACACTAATCCTCCTTGAAAGCAAAAAAAAATAAAAACAAAAAATCTAATGTTGAAACATTTTTTTAATAAAAAAAAGTAAATTGAATTTGTTCTTTAAATTGTAAATACATGCATATGTTATTGTTTTAGTAAATGTTTATATTGTAAAATTAACTTTAAATTTATAAAAAAAATATTAATATTTATAGACACTTAATTTTATTCAGGATAAATAAATTTTAATCAATTTTTAAATTTAATTGTATATGTTGATTCGAGTCAGATTTAACACTTTAATTAGATTTATTTCATATTATATTATATTGAGCTTTGATAAGCTATCTTAAGGTCAATTTTTTTAAGGGATTTATTTTATGTGGGCTAAGTGATTTGGGCTTACGGTTTCAAAGCCCAATAATTGTCCAAATTCAATTTTTAAGCCTAAAATATTCTTATTGCGATTGATTAAATTGTTTTAAAATTTCAAAAAAATCAATAATATAGCTCAGCATGGTCATCAACCTTTTTTTCTTTCCAAACTCGTTGGCTCCAAATTGTTGCACCATTTTCAACTTTTCAATTTTTACCTTTTGCTTTACCCTCTAACCCTAGCACAAATATATCAAACGACTCACTGTTCCAAAAGTAATGACAACAATCTCCTCTGCCTAAAATAATAATAGCAAGCTCCCTTACCCAAGGTACTGTTGCAACGATTATAAATTCACCTAATTTTATAACAAGAGAAGGGAATACATAAACGTGGAAGGGGAAAAAGAATTAGCAGCAAAGATTTTAGAAGTTCTTCTTTGTCCAGAATAGCCAAATCAACCCACTATCACTTCCATTGAACCAAAAAACCTTAGTCCACTTATAACTAATTTTCATAACACTGCCCTCACAAATCATGACCACCACCGCCATTATACATTCACCCAAATAGCCTTCTCCCAGATGAGCCCTCCATAACCCAGCTAGAAACCTAACAACCAAGCCACCATCGACAACCTAACGATTCGACCAACCTTCTTTACAACCATTAAAAAGTCAAACACCATTCCTTGCTACCTAAACTAAAAAATAATAATAATAAAACTACCAATTGTCTTCAACAAGAAACCCTCTAGCCAACATACCTGAAACCTACTTCTATCGAAACTATAAGAAAAAACACATAAAAGCAAAAAAAAAAAAAAGATAAGCCAAGAAAAAAAAACCAAAAATGCCTAAATAGCCCTTCCACAATAGCCCATAAAAACAAAAAAAAAAGCAAAAAAATTAAACCACATCCCCTAATGAGGAACATCAGCATCAAACAATCAATGTATCAAAAAAAGAAAAAACACAAAAATTAAAAAAAGAGACTATAAGTCTCGATTTAAGGTTGTATTAGGGAGATATTGACTTGATTTTTAGTAAAGATAGAGCCTAAGGCTAGATAAGGGACATATTAGGAAGAAGACCAGTTTGGAGTGATAGTAGTCCATTTTTGAAACTTGATAACTGATACTTGTAGCTTAAATCTAGAAAAATCCATAAAATTTTTAAAAAATTCAAGTTGAGAAAGGAAAAAAGGACGAAAAAAAGAGCTGGTTGACAAATTTTAGAAATGTTTCAACATAATTCATTGGTAACAAATAGTGATTAGTGAGGTGGCCAACGATCAAAAACTGGGTTAGGGAAAGAATCGGACTATTTGTTTTTTTTTTAAAGATATAAAGCTTTTTTTTTTAAGAAAGGAATGAAATGATAAAAAAAAACTTTGATGTTTATAATTTAAAAAAAAAAAGAAAAGTAAGGAAAACGAGTCAACCTGTCGACCCAAACTTACCTGGTTCAACCCCTAGCAAACTTTATTGGCTTTAGTAGAATGATTACTTAAATTTAGGCTTCAACACCAAAGGTATTTTTGGTATGGCTATTATACTTTTTATTCTTTTTAATTTAAATTTTTCTACATTGTTAATGTCAATAATATTTTTTATAAAACAAGCTTGCCTTGAAATAATTAACAATGCTTGTGAAAATAAATATTTTTTAAAAAAATTATTATTAGTGCTCATTTTTGTTTTTAATGTAACAAAATTAAAATTAAATAAAAATTTTCAATGATGAGACTCTGACAAGTTTGAGTAGCATTTCCTGAGAATTTTTTAGGTAAGAAAAGACTTCTAAAAATTATCAAAGTATTGAAATATTTAGAAACTCTTTTCAATACAAAGATTTTTATTTTTATTTTTATTTTCTTTAATTTGAATAATTTTCTTAAAAAAAAGGAGATAAAATATATATAATATTTATAAGAGTATTTTTTTTAGGAAATAAACTTATTATTACATGATTTTTAAATTTTAATAATTATAAAAAAATAAAATCTCTAATGATGAAATCCTAAAGAAATTAGAGTAGTAATTCTTTAAGAATCTCTAGGTAAGAAAATTTATCTAAAATATTATCAATGTATTAGAGTATTTAGAATAATTTTCGATAATGCTTTATTGTTTCGGTATAAAAAATAAACTTTAGAAAATTTATGCGATTTTAAATTATATATATCATGTTCTATAATCTATTTATTAAATATAAATTTTGATGATAAATGCGAATCGCCTATGATGGGGATTTTTTACAATTTTGAGTAGTGATTCTTAAAAGATTTTTAGGTGAAAAAGTTTCTTTTAATATTTGTCAAAGTATTGAAATATTTTTGAAAAATTTTCAACAAACAAGGTTCTTATTTATTTTTTTAGCCAAAAATAAAAATATGTTTTTTTACTAAAATAAAGAAATTTAAGGAAATTAAATTTTAAATACCAAAATTAAAACCATTTTAGTCAAAATTAAAGTATAACATATGTTAGCAAATCGGAGGTTGGCAGTATCCATCAACATCATGTGCTTGAATATTGTGAACGCTTGAGTGTACTGAATACACTATAAGGTTAAGGTATGCACCTTCCTAATATCAATTATCTTTGTGAGAATTGATAGCGCTTGAGATCCTAAAAGTGACATAAGAGTCAAAGTCATGGGTTTGAGTCCCAATAGTGTTGCTAAGGGGAGATTGTTGGTAGATCGAAGGATAGCCGCATCCATCAACTTCATATGCTTGAACGTCATAGGCACTTGTGTGTGCTAAATGCATAATAAGGCTCAGGTATGCACCTTTCTAACAATAATTACTTTAGAAGAATTGGTAACACTTGAATCCTAAAAGAGAGTAAAACTTTGATACAAATTATTAGCTATTAGAGTGAGATAGTGATCTAAGATAGGGGTGAATTGAATTTCTACAAAATCTTCTCAAACAATTATTTCAAAGCAATTGAATGTAAGATTAAAAACAATATGCTCTTTAATGAAAATATGAGCTATCAACAATAATTAATGAGCCTAGAATCAAATATAACAACAATAAATATAAAAAATGTAGGGATAGAGAAATCAAACATAAAAATTTATAGAGATTCGATCATTTTCCTTGAGGCACCTACGTCTTCTCTCTAGGTTATCCATACTAAAACTTCAATCAATTATTCTTGAATTGAAATTACAACCTTATCTTTTTCTTAAGGCTTAGATAGCAACCTAATACTTTCTACTTTCTAGGCTAAGTAGCAACCTCTCAATCTCACAAATTTAAAAAGATACATTACCTCTTAATTACAAAATTATTGAATAAAAATTCAAACTTAAAACACCTCTCAAAGACTAAGTATTTTCCTAAGGATGTATAAAGAAATATGATGAATGAACAATAGAATATAGCTTGGATAGAACAAATACAAAAAATATGGATTTTAAGCTCTAACAACTCTTGATTCTTTGAGAAAATGAAAATATAGCTTGTTGGTTCTTACACTTTTGATTCATCAACCTTCTTAGTGTGTTGGAATACCCAATTTATAAAAAAATTGAAGAACTAGCCATTGGGCATGGTTTGGAGTTGAAAAAAAACCATTGAAGTTTGAAAAACTTACCGTTGGAGCTTTTTTGGACATAAAGGATTTATTGGTTTTGATAAGAGATTGATCTTGTGCCTAACCTGATCAATCTCTTCTTATAAGGGATTGATCCTTTTTTATGTTTTTCAAATCTATTTTGTTTTTATAAGAAAAATCAATAGATTCATTACAAAAGAAGATCGATTGGTTTAGCTAGGAGATCGATCTTGTAACCTAGGGGATTAATTCGGTCAAGCTAGGTAGTTGTCTCTTGTTTTGTACTCTATTTACTTATTTGATCATATCTTGAGCTAAACAATTTCAAATCAAAAACCATTTAAGATTTAGAAACTAGACTTAAAGGGCTTTCTATCCATATAAAATTCATTACCTAATTCATTGTCTATGAATTATAGTGAATTGTCAAAACTACCCCTTATTCAATTTTTAGACAATTGCAAAATGTTTAGTAAAAATTCAAAATCTTTTCTTAAAAAATTTGGATTTTGATTTTGTTTGATCCATTAGAAAGTAAACTAAAAAAGCTTTCCAACCATATAAAATTCAAATATTAAAACTTTGTGAATTAATATAGACAAATAAAACAAGTTTAATGTTGGAAAACTTTATTATCGTAAAACAACTTTCTTAAGTTAATCTATTTCTCAAAACCAATATCATCAAAATTATATTGATTCCAAAATGAATAAGTTCACTTTGAAAATAACAATTGAACTTTTATTTAGGCTCAAATAAATAATGTTTAAAATTAGTTTTGATTTGAGAAATAAAAAAACATAAAAAAAAGATTTGTTTAAACTTTGAAAATTATATTATTTATTTAGTATCAAAAATAATAAAACTTAAGAACATGTACTAAATAAATTTTTTTCAAAATCTTAATCAAGCTTATTTAGCTTAATATTTTATCATTTCAAAATAAAGATCAATTCAAGGCTAACAACATATAATTAATTGGTACTGTTTTAAACAAGTGCTTTGGGGGTGCTAATCTTTCTTCACACATATTGACTCTCGAAGCCAAACTATTTTCGTAGACCTAAAATTTATCTTTTTTATAAAGTTTTAATTAATTTTAAAAGTTTTATTAGAATGATAAGTTTTAATAGGTGACCAATCACACCTAGTAAAAAAAAATTGGTGCTGACTCTTTTTTGTTTTCAAATTCAGCTAGTAGTCTATAAAATACCTGTTATGATAGCTTGGCGACTTCACTAGAGAAGCCATTTTTAAGAGAGTCAGGCTAAAGGTTAATAAGTGTTATCCTCAGTTTTGATTTAGTGGTCTTAATTGGTATTTAACTTTAATTTTCTTGATTTTGATTTTATTTTAATAACAATAGTAATAAAAATTTACATGCATTTCATTTAAGTTATGTCATTTGTCCATTATTTATTTTTTATATATATTATTCTTAATAAATTGTGGGGCATGTAGGATAGAAATTACAATGTCATTTTCTCTCACACACACGTTGACACATTTTTTTATCATGCATGAGCTTTATACCGTAGCTCTGTCTTTTTTAGAAGGGAGTAGAGTACCATGCTTTCATGAGGTGATAACCTCCTTAATGACAAATGAAATACTTTCACTTAAATTGAACCATTTATGTTTGAAGCTTATAATAGGTAATGATCGAGATGCCTTATTAATTATGTGTGGACACCAGTGACAAATAATTTGAGAACCTTTTAGATACAGTTAAATCTAAACCAAGGATATAGTAAGCCATAAGGGCCAACCTAGGTAACCATAATGACTATTTTGTAGAAATTACTTGGATTAGGGCATAAGAGGAATGTTCCAATACAATCTACATTTAGGTGTATGGATAGTGTAAATAAGACTAAAATAATGTTAAAAAAAAGAAAAAAAAAAGAAATAAAGAGAAATAAAAGAAAAATATTCTTTTAATAAATTGACATGTAATTCAATTCGACTAGTGCTTATTCAAAATTTGCATCTTCAAAAAGTATTTTCCAAAAAAAAAGACTTTTATTTATTTTCCAACAAACAAAAACACAAACATAAATAAAAAAAGGGTTTTTTTATTTTTTCTTTGTTTATTGACCGAATAAAAAACAAAAGCATAAAAAAAAAGAAAAATTTCTTGAATTATTGGTAATCTTATGTGCTTGTTTTCCATAGAAAATGTTTTCTTGAATTATTATTGTTTTTTTCTAAGAAAAAAAGAAAAAAAAAGTGAAAAGAAAGGTTTTTTAATTTCTTTGTTTGACTAATAAAAAGCAAAAACACGAAAAAGAAAAAGATTTTACCCCATTTATTTCAACTAAAATTTTCTTTTGAATTTAGAATCAAGTTGTTCTATATTTATTTTGTGTTATGAAATCATTTTTAAAAAAATGAAAAGTTTTGAAACTAATTAAATTGTCTGGTGGGCCTTGCAAAAAATGAAAAGACAAGAAAAAAATAATTTACTATTTCGAATTGCTTTTGAAAGTCTTCCTTTACTAATTTTTCTTAAGTTTTTATGTTTTTTCGAGTTTGCTGCATGCATCATTTTGGATATAAAGCACAAAAAATGTGTGTTTTAAATAGTCTATTTGTCAAATTTTTAAAGAATTTTAAGATACATGAATAAGACTTTTTGTTAGTGAGTTATCTTGGGAAGTCAAAGAATGGTCCGAAATAAGTAGTAGATAGAAGAAGAACAAAAGGAAAAAATGAAAAAAAAAAATAGATAAAAAGTCCATCCAATAAATTTTCTTTGAAATGGTCCGAAATAAGTAGTAGGTAGAAGAAGAATAAAAGGAAAAAATGAAAAAAAATAGATAAAAAAGTCCATCCAATAAATTTTCTTTGAGGTATGTTATTCGATTGGTTTAATGTTTGTTCAAGATTTGCATATGTAGGGTTTTTTTTTAATAAAAAAAAGAAGTCGTGATTTTGAATTCTATCCTTTATAGTTCATTTAATCTTTTTTACGATTATTTTCATCATGTTTTGCAATTGAAAATAAAAAGTAAAACATACACTTCATCTAATATCTAAATGTTAGTGTCAATTTCATTGGATTTGCATTGTACATTCATTGTATCCCATGCATAAAATATGTTAGTGCATGTCATATAAGCATGTCTTATCAATCATATACATGCCTCTCATTGTTCATGTAGTATGTCATCATATTTCATGCCTGTAGATTCATGAACGATATAATTCTATAAAATGTGCATTATACAAATTGCATCTCACCACCATTGTAATATGATGTTATGCCCCATTGCATACACATTTACATGGGTGGTATGATTTTTGTTACTTAAGCATCATATGTATGCAAATATTCATCATCTAAGCATCTATGCATTTTAATAATGTTTTACAACACTTATGCATCCATGATCATGTTAGGCACATTCATCACCATGAAAAGTAAAATTAATCTTGTTTTTTTTAAGAATAAAGGTTCAATGGTGCTAATTTCTTGTTGCATTTTTTAAGCCAATTTAGTTTTGTTCATAGCATCGGAGATCAAAGGACTAGAATAGAAAGGATTAAATAGGATTAAAAAGAGATAAGGGGAAAAGTTGTGGAAATATAGCAAGATATTAAAAAACAATTAATGGATTTGAAAAAGATATTATTAGGGCTTTTGAAAAGAAAAGGAATTGCTAGGGCAAGAGAAGAAGTTATTGTTAAGGAACCATTGTACCCACTTGGGTCCATACATCTTTATGCTCAAAATCCCTATACTGCATATGTACCATCAGCAGACTACCATTCTTGCAATTATACTAGTACTAGACCATCCTCGATTTAGATATATGTTAATCCAGGGCTACCCTCTATGATCCTATCATAATATCCAACTTGGATGATCCTAAAGAATATGAGAAACAAAAAGGTGTGCCAAAATTGGTTGAGAATACTGAGTTTAAAAGTAAGTACAATTTGTTGAAAGAAAGACTTAAGATGGGAATTTATGTTTTCAAAAAAATTGATGCCCATGAGCTTAACCTAGTTTTTAATCTGGTTATCCATGTAAAGTTCAAGGTTTCCACATTTGAGAAATATGATGAAAATAGATGCCTTAAGATACATTTGACTTAATACTATAACAAAATGGTTGGGTATGCCTATAATGAATAATTACTTATTACATCTTTCAAGAAAGTTTGATGGGGACAACTACCAATTAATACTATAGTTTGGAAAGAAACTAGATTCTTACTTGGAGATACTTATCTTGGGCATTTTTGAAGTGATACCCACACATGTTAGAAATAACCTTAGACAAATTAACTCTTCAAAACATTGAAAAAGAGCTTCAATGAAAGCTATAAGGAATATGCCACTAGATGAAAAGAGGAAGCATCACAAGTATGACCACCTCTTACTAATAAGAAGTTGAATTTCTTATTTATTGATACTCTTCCATTTCTCTACTATGATAGATTGATCAGTAAGGCCTCTTTAGATTTATAGATTTACTATTTATTGTGAGTAAAATTGAGGATGGGATAAAAAAATTATGGATGTCAGTGTAAAGATTCATAATGAAAGGAATTGAGGCATTTTTTATGAACATGCTCAAGAAACAATCATTGAAAGGCAAAATGAGAAAAACCTCAGTATGATACATGAAGATCTGATAGATGGTCATTGGTTACCATAACTGCCCTAACCTTTTTATAATTTGACACCCTAGGCTAAATAACTTTCCTTCACCATTTCATCCTTATGTTCAAATGTTCTTTTACTAGAATCTTTCACCATAGGTATTTAAAAAATGAAAGATCAATTTAGGCTATCCACGAGCCACAAAAGAAAAAGAGTCAAATTACACCATTTACTTCTAATATCCTACATGGAGCTTTTTTCATTGCTTGTTAGTAATCATATGATTTCTTCTATCCCTACATAGCCTAGCAAACCTCTTTACCTAAAAAGGTATGATCTCAATGCTAAATGTGAATAACATGATGGGGTCAAAAGACATTTTATAGAAAATTGCATTGTCTTTAAGGATATGGTTTAGTCTTTGATCGATACAAATCTTGCAAAGTTTAAAGAGTTGGTTAGCAACTTTGATAATTAATAATGGTGGAATCAAAGGTCAAGATTCTAAAGCTAAAGTACTAAGTAGAGGATTTTTTTTAAGCTTATATATCATCTTGAGAGCACTGTTTGAATGAATGAATATGGTACATCATATTGTCTCATAAATTTGTTGACATTTAAAATTTAAATCTTTTTCAATTTTAAAATTTTAAGTTTTTTTGAAAAAATAGAAAAAATAAAAATTTTTGTTAAATTTGGATTAATTCCTAAAGGTCATAAAAAGAGAAATGCCTTTAAAAAATGGCTTTTTAATTTTTGGATTTTTGTAACTATTGTTTTTTATTTATTTTCTAACTCTTGTGTGATGTAAATTCAAAAATTAATTGGCAATGTTTGAGAATAAAGTCTCATATAAGCAGTTTTCAAAATCAATAAAAAGTTTTTTTTGGAAAAAAAAAGCCTGTTTGAAAGGAAATATATATTTTTTAAATGGCGAGAATCTTGAAGTAATCGGTGATTACGATTAAAAAATAAACTCATCCAATACCTTCACACATTTTCTTAACTGCTCCTATGTTTCAATCATTTTGAATAACTTTACTCACTAGTCATAATCTTTTAAAAGGCATGAACTTTAACTTGTGAACCTTGTCATCATTTGATATATTAAGATAATAATATTTTCTTGACCAATGAACAAAGGAGGCTAGTTTTGAAAATTCATTTTGAATTTTGAAAACCAAGTAAGATATTCTTTCAAATTTTTAATTGGTAATTCAATGTGTGTCAAATTTTGCCAATATAATTGGACCATCCAAGTTCTTTCAGTGACTATAGACACAAAAAATGGTTGAATCTTCTCTTTCAAGTAGTATATGTTTCACATCTTAAGACACATTGACTAAAACAAACAAAGTGCTTCTCACCTAAGACAATTTATTTCGTGCCTTAATATCTTTTCTCCTAATTTTGTAAAAAATGCTAGACAAGTTTGGAACTAAAATGAGCCTTTTTATGAACTCTACAATTAACGTTGGAACATCCCATACAACTTAATTTTCACCTTCATAAGAATCTTGAGTGAAAAACAAGATGGGGCATCAGTCATGCAAAAATGATTGATGGTTATAACATAAAAATAAATAAAAAATAAAAAGAAACATTTTATCTCTCTCTTCAAATAATTTGTTCTTTTAAACAAGTGATCATACTTGAAATGATGAATGACCATCTCTTTATCCTTCGTATATAAAAAAATTATTATCTATTTGTTACCCATTTGAGCTTATTAAAGTTCTTATTCCAATATAAACTCGGGCCAAGAATTGTCTTTTACATTGAAGGGCAAAATAAGGGTATTTTTAAGAGACCAACTTTAAAAAAAGTGTTTGATATTGATAGCGTCTAACATGCACCTCGGAGATAAGAGTCGAGAAAAAGTGAATAAAGCTTCAATTAGAATCCTAAGAATTTAAGAAAGTAGTTTGCTAAAGTTGAAGTCAAATATTTTTTAAAAAAGAAAAAAACAGCAAAGAAAAAAAGATATGTATCTCAAAGACGAGAGTCTGGGGCAAAAGGTGAATGATGCTTCAGTTGAAATCCTAAAAATTCAACAAAGTAGAATACCAAATATGAAGTCAAATGTTTAAAAAAAAAAAAATTAAAGTGTAGATACCCATATGTGTCCAGGGTCAATAGGGTTATTTTTAAGGTTATTTTTATTATTTTGATATTATTACAGTATACTAACATAGTATATATTATAGTATTATTATTATTGTTATTATTATTATTATTATTATTATATTGTACATAGTCTATTAGTATTATTATTATTAGAATTATTATCATCATTATTATTATTATTATTATTATTATTATTATTATTATTATTATTATTATTATTATTATTATTATTATTATTATTATTATCTTTTTTTATTTTTCTTTCATTTCTTCCTAACTACTGATTGAATAATTGAAATTGGGAATTAAATTCAGTCAAATGGTCAATCAAAGCTCAAATCAAGGAACATTCCAAGAAATCAGCAATGAATCTAGACCTAATTTGGGGTTTGGGTAGAACCCAATCCCAAGATTCAAGCCTGAGATTAATTCTATCGATTTCCTAAATTTGTTCTAAGGTTGCCTATAAATTGCACTAACATCACAGAACAACACACAAGAGGAGTGGATTTTAGAGGACACAAGGTTAATCTGGATGAACTGGGTATTCTGGGTAGTACTAGGTTTATAGGATTCTAGGTTTTGGGATTCTAAAATTGATTTGAGGTTTTTGGGTGTCATTTGAACATTATGGTTTAATTTTAGGTTGCTAAGGGGTGAGATTAGGTTCTAGAAGATTTTGGAGAGGATATAGAAAAAATGGGAAATTTTTGGATTTTTTTTGGAAAATTAGGTTTGAAGTTTGAATGTTTGAATTTTTCAATGAATTTTTGATGAGTTTTTTGACGAAATATGAATTTTTCGGTGGGATTTTGTAGAAATTGGTAAGGATTTCCAATTTTTAGTGGGATCTCAATTAGGTTTTAAAGAGAAAAGAGAGCGTTTAAGGTTTTAGAGAGAGAAAACAGAGGCATCTGGTATAAAAATGCTAAAAGCTTGCATTTATACTGCTTCAAAACGATTGCATTTTGGTAATCCAAGATCCGTGCTTTGATCCGCTAACCATGTGCCGACCCGCACTTTAACCTGACCTGATCGCAAGATTTCTTTTTTTCATTTATTTTTATTGTTTGATTTTATTTTATTCATTTTATTTTTAGTTTTTTGGTTTTATTTTTGAGAAATTTATTATTTTCTAAAAACTATTTCTATTAAAAAAACAATTATAAAAAAAATCTTTTTCAAATAAGTAAAAAAAAAACAAACAAAATACAAAAAAATCTTTTAAAATAAGTTTTCAAAATAATAATAAAAAATATTTTTAAGTTTTTTAAAAAATATTTATAAAATAAAAAAATCCTTTTAATAAAAAAATATTTTTCAAATAAAAATTTTTGCAAAATAAATTCATAAATTCTACCAAACTATTGAAGAATTTTTATGGATTTAATTTTGAAATGGAATCCACTAACCTATTAGAAAATTTCATAGATTAGTTTTCAAAAAAAAATAATAATGAAAATAAAAGATAATTTTATCCTCCAAATTATTGGAGGATTGTTTCAAAGTAAGTCTTACTAAACTATTGGGTGACTTATTAATTTTTCTTGAATAAAATCCTTTAATAAATCCAATGATAGAGCCTCTTCAGAATGAGATATTAGTTTCTATGAATACTCTAGATGTGAGAAAATTATCTTAAATTACTACTAAACTATTAGAACAATTTTAAGATACATTTTTAATATTAAATTATTTGATAAATCATAAAATGATCAAGGCTTGGATAATTTGAAATTAAACTGGTACCATCTTTTGGATGGGCATTGTGGGGGTATTACAATCTTCTCAATGGTAATTGGCTCCTGAACCTAACATCTGTTTTTACAGATTAGAATACGTTTCAGGTGACCAATCACACCTAAACAAAAAAGATTAGTCGCGATTCCTCTAATCCATATCTAGTAGGAGGTTCACGATCTATATATTATGACAATTTGGTGACTCCACTGTAGACATTGACAGTCAGACCAGTAAATAATTCTTTATTATCCAAGCTTTGCTTAATAAATTTGAAATTATTATTCCCTTTCATTACTTATATTTACTTTATTATTTATTTTCCTTTTAATTGTGTATACTTGCTTATTTATTTGTCTTTCTTTTTATTGATTGCTTATATTTGCTTAATTATCTATGTTAGCTCAAAAATTTAGAATAAACCAAAATGGGAGTGATTTAGTTTTTAATAAATTTTTTAAAAATAATATTCAATAAGCACAAATTTTGCTAAACAATTAAACACAATAATTGAAAGTAAATGAGAGATAAGGATAGAGAATATAACACCGAGATTTATAGAGCTTCGGTCCTTTCTTAGGCACCTACGTCCTCTCCTTTAGCCTTTCTTGCCAAGGAGTTCAATCCACTATAAGTGTTGAAGATTACAACCAAGCTTCTCTAAGCTTTATAAACTCAACACAATATACTCTTAAGGGTTATCCTCCCTCTTAAGCTCACAAACTCATAATACAGAGATATGAGGTGTTTTGCAGACTCTAAGAACCTCTCAAAGGTTAGGTGTTTGCTAATTTAAAGTACACAGTGGTATAGACAACAAAATAAAGAAAAATCGATATGAATTTTGCACTTTTCTAACTTGGAACAACTTTTAATGCTTGAGCAAATTGGTAGGTGAATGACAATAAGTTTCTTTGGCTCTTGTTACTCTTGGTTTGCAGTGGAATGCTTGTTTTATGGTTAAAAAATAGTTGAGAGCCGTTGAATTACATTTAATGCTTTAAACCTGTAAAAATTCAGATAAAAAAAATCGTTAGGAGTTGTTAGCCTTTAGGGGATCGATCCCTTGTCATAGGGGATCAATTGGTTCATATTGAAGAATGCTCAATTTTTATGCCTAATTTGCCTTACCCGATCGATCCCTTTTCTGGGTTTTTGAACTAGGAAACATTCTATTTGAGTAACCGATCGATCTCTTTTAAGAGGGGATCAATCCCTTTTCTGGGTTTTTAAACTTGGGAAACATTCTATCTCAGCAACCAATCTATCCCTTGCCTTAGGTGATCGATCCTCTATGTGATGGGATCGATCCGTTTTCTAAAAAATTATACGATACAAACATTTTGTATGAAAAAATGATCAATCCCTTGAATGAGGGAATCGATCCGTTCAGCTTGAAACCCGAACCAATCGATCCCTATAGGGAGGTGGTTGATCGATTTTTGCCAAATCTTGAGAACTTTTAATTCTGGTTAAAAATAAGATCGATCCCTTTTGGTAGAGGATCGATCCCTTCTATCAAAACTTGTATAAATCATGTTTTGTTTCGAGAATTTGAGTTGTTTGGTTCTCAAATGAATTTTGGCAAGATAGAAGGGTGGAAAAATGTTTAATTTAAGCTTAGACAAGATTGAAACAAGTTTGGTAAATTTTTATTTTGTCAAATCAAAACTTTTAATCAATTCAAGGCCAACAATCTATTTATTATATATATACATGTCATTCATTTGCAAATGCATAACATAAGTTCTCCATCTGGGCTTTATCTTTAAGAAAGAGTGAAGTATATATGTCCTCATGAGATTTCATCTCTCCGCATAGGCTTATGAAGCACTCCCACTCAAATTGAATTTTCTTCACTTGTAGCTTATGATGGGTGAGAATTAGGGTGCCTTACTAGTCTGTGATGGACTATGATGTAAAGAACAGTTTGAAAACCTTTTAGAGACTATCCAAACCACATATAGTTAACTTTAAGAGCATAACCATAGATAGAGCCATGTCTTTCCACCTTTTATAGTCAACCCAAATCTAGGGTCATGTTGTTATTTTACTTGCTAACTGATTTTCTTGTCTTCTTTTATTTCTTTTCTTTTTATGCATATTCATAAACATACATGTAGATTACATATTATGATTACTAATCTTTTTTTATTGTGTATGCATGTATTCATGCATCATTGCATTCATTGTCATACATAATCCGATAGATCAATAAATATCACTATAAATTTATGCTATAATTATGGAAAATCAAGGTTTACAGATAGCTCAACACTAGTACTATACTCAGGCTAAGCCAAAAAAATGGAGTAAGACAATATAGACCAGCTTGAAAGAATAAAAAAGGCTCAAGAGATACTTAAAGAAAAATTGAGTAGAATCTTTGAAGCTTTGAAGAAGGCAACAGAATAAGACATTTCACATAAGGATACTGAGCCACTGTATCCTCAAAGTTTCACTCTACATCAAACTCGAATCACTTCAAGCTTTCATCAACAATAGACCACGTTCTTAAATTTCAATCAAGGGAATGTTCAGAGCTATACCAATCATGTTTTCACTAAAAATGTAGATGAACCAATCCAAATTCCCAAAATGGATGAGATTAAAGAGAAAAAAAACTACAAACTACTATACCCTTAGAAGACTTTAAGATCGATCAAGCCATGAGCATGATTGATGAAAGATTATGGGTTATAAAGGACATTGATTTCTATGGATCCATGGATGTTACTAACCTTTATCTGGTTCCATATGTTGTAATTCCTTTGAAATTCTAGGTACCAAAATTTAAAAAAATGATGGTACTAAGTGTCTCATTATACACATCATAATGTACTATCATAAAATGGTAGCACATGCTAGCAATGAGAAACTGCTAATACATGTATTTCAGGATAGCTTAACTGGGTCTGCTGTAATGTGGTATGTTCAGTTAGACAGAACTCGTATTAAGTCATAAAAAGATTTGACTCGATCTTTCATCAATCAATACCATCACATCATAGATATGGCCCTTGATGGCCTTTCATTACAAGGTATAGAGAAAAAAACATATGAGTTTTTCAAAAAATATGCCCAAATGTGATGAGATATGGCTGCTCAAGTGTAGCCACCCTTAACTGAAAAAAAAAACAATGATTTTGTTTGTAAGTACTTTAAAGTTGCCTTATTATGAAAATATGATAGGGAATGCAACAAAGAATTCTACTTATATGGTAATCTTAAGGGAAATTATTGAAAATGCCATAAAGAGCGACAAGCTTGAAAAAAGAAAAGACTGATAATGCTAAAAAATGTGAGATGCCTAAGAAAAAAAAAGATAAAGCCCAAGTGGTGAGTTTTGAAATGTAGCAATCTAGAAGTTATGCCCTATATCCACTATATATTCATCTTGCTTATTACCCAACAGCCAATAATATTACACAAGTTCTTTACTAGCCTTATTTCTCAAACATAAACAACATCACTCTAAGTCTTCATCAACCAGCTTTTTCATCACCTGCATATGGGCTTAATCCTATTACTATTCTAGTTTCAAGGCCTAACAATCAAGCATGTGGTTTGAGAAGATCCAAAGGTAATCAAAAGAGAGCTCATATTAATCCTATCCCCGTAACTTATACTCAGCTATTTTTAAAATTAGTTAAGAATGACTTAGTATTCCCAGTCATTTTGGAACCATTGAAGCCATCATATCCTAAATGGTATAATGTTAATGCTACATATGACTACCATAATAGGAATGTGGGTCACTTTATAGAAACATGCCCTACTTTCAAGTATAAGGTGTAAAGTTTGATTCAAGTAAGTTCGATAAGCTTCAACGAATTAGGGGAGCTGAATATCCATAAAGACTCTTTGCCCAATCATCCAGGGACATGATTTTGGAAAAGCTGATTGAAATTGATTATCATTTTAGGATTTCTTAAAAATATGGATCTCTTTTATGCTCTTAGATTTCATTTTATTTTTCATCATTTTAATAAAAGTGATAGATTTAATGCATTTTCTTGATATTTTATTTTTTTTTGTATGAATACCCATAATTTACTTTTACCATCTCACACCTCTATTCTCTACCTTTTTTTGACTCTGAATAATGAATGTTTAGACAGTCATGATGATAATTTAGGATTCAATTTTGAAAACATCATTCATGATGATTGGATTGATAAATGAAGATTATTAATTTATTAGGACTGCTGAATAAAAAAACAAATCTAGAGAAGAATTTCAAAACTGATGCACTATATGATCCTTGGAATTGTTCACAAGTCTATTCTTAGTCAATGAATGTTCTTCATTGAAAGTATTCATGTTCAAAATAAAAAATTACCATTTTTTTCTATCCTTAAAAAAAAATTTTCTTATTACCCCTTGTTACCCCATTTGAGCCTATTGAAAATTTTTTTGGAATAGCTTTAATCAAGAATCACTCCTACACTAGGGGGTAAAGTCAAAAAGTCTGTTTACCTTTAATAATTTTAGGGGCAAAGCCCTTTTATTGAAAAAAGAAGAGAAAGTAAATTGATAGGGCAAAATGCCAATATGCTCCACAAAAAAAAAAAATGGAGAGAAATTGTTAGGGCAAAATGCCAATGTGCTCTATAAAAAAAACAAAAAAAAATGATGGGGTAAAATGTCAAAGTGCTTTACCTGAAGAAATGATCCTTGGTTTAATTACCATTCAAATACAATTTGGGTCTATTTTATCATTTTCTTTGGCACCCAGTTACCCTAGCTTACATTACGTCCCTTAAAAGTTAATTTTGATCAAATATGAATACTTGATTTGGAGAATCATGAATTGAATTAAGATAGGTTTACCATTGGATTGTGTGAAGCTTTGATCAAAGTATCAACAAAGGACTAAGAGAAAAAAAATAAGGAAAAGGTGTACAAAAAAAAAAAAGGAGAAAAAAAGCAAAAAGCAAAAAAAATGGGAAAAAAGGCAAAAAGTAAAAAAAAAAAACAAACAAAAAAAAAAGAAAAAAAAGAGATAAAGGAAGAAAAATGAAGACTTAAGCTAAAAACTTAAAGGGACGATCTAAAATGAAAACTTGAAAAAAATAACTTCAAGTGAAGGTCCCTAAAATGAGGATGATGATTAGCTCAAAGATTAAAGATAATAGTGAAATGTATTTTTTGAAAGATGATCCTAAGTTTGAGTTCAAAATTGTTTAAGCAATCATTATTTTGGATGTTAATATTCTATTTGAATAAATTACAGCATTTTATCTTTGTTCACCTTTGAGTTGTTCTTGACTCTACCTTTTGTTCTTTCAATAATAAAGATCCATTTTTCTTACCCTTGACCAAATGAACATTTTCTGAATAAACCAAGAACATGTATCATGTCTGTCATTATTTTTAATGATGGTAAATAAATGAATGACATTTTTCATAAAAGAGTTTTTCATTTTTTTGAAAGAAATTCAAGATGAGATAAATGAAAAGAAGCATGAGAAAATGATTTACATAGGGGCAAATAAGATGACTCGGTGATGAATTCAATGATTTATTTATTGATATAACTTGTGAGTTATGACCAAATGAGAAGAATGACATGGATCAGCTAACAAAATTTGCTCAAAGACTATTAATACTAGAAGCTAAAAAGGATTGGTGCCATCTGGAGAACCTTGTCACCACAATGAAAATTTCATGACATTAACACTATATGTATTACATTTACATTCTAAGTAAGACATGCATCATTGTAATATCATCATCACTCATTTGATCTCGGCTCAGTTCAGATTATTTTCTAACTTGTGGCATTATTTTGATCATTCATCTTTACCCTTAACTCGATCTTAGTTACTTTTAGACTTGTGACATTATTACAGTCATCCGATCTCGACTCAAGTCAAATCATTTTTTGATTTGCGACATCGTCTTGACCATTCACTTTTAATCTTGACTCAATCTTGGTCACTTTAACCTTTTGACTCTTTTAATTTTGTTATGAAAATCTTTGTGAATCTTGCATCTTTACGAATCTAGAACCTTTACGAAACTTGGAGTCTTGCGAATTTTTCTTTTTTGTGAACCTGAAAATTCTTGCAAACCTTACTTCTTTGCGAATCTAGAACATTTGTGAAACTTAAAATCTTACAAATCTTTCTTTTTTGTGAACTTGAAAATCCTTGTGAACTTTACATCTTTGTGAATCTAGAACCTTTACAAAACTTGAAATCTTACGAATATTTCAATCTTGCAAATTTGAAAACTTTTGTAAATCTTGAATTTTATGATTTTGTTAAACTTGGAATATTGGGATTTTTCAACTTTTGTTATGGAACATCACAAATTTTTTAATGTCCAAATTGTGAATTTTTGGATTTAGAGTGAAAATCATGAACTTTATTTTTTGACTCGCAGCATCATCTCGGTCATTCATTTTTTACCTCGCTTGGTCTTGATCATTTTAGACTTGTGGTTTAATCTCATTCATTTATTTTTGACCTCGACTCAGTCTTAGTCACTTTATCTTCTAGACTCGTGATTTTACCCTAATCATCTGATCTTGGCTTAGTACAAATCATTTCTTATGACTTGTGGTTTCATCCCGATCATTTATTTTTGACCTTGACTCGATCCTGGTCACTTCATTTCTTGACTTGTGATTTCATCTCAATTATTTTTGCTCGTTGATTTGACTCGAATAGAATGGGTGTCTAGGTTTTTACATCATTCTTGTCTAATAGAGATATGCAAAGAAGGACAGTTATAGACACCCATATGTATCCGGGGTTAATAGGGTTATTTTTATTATTTTTATATTATTACAGTATATTAACATAATATATAGTATAGTATAGTATTATTATTATTATTATTATTATTATTATAATGTACATAGTCTATTAGTATTATCATCATTATCATCATCATCATCATTATTATTATAATAATCTTTTTTTATTTTTTTTCTTTCTTCTTAACTATCGATTGAATAACTGAAATTGGGAATTTGAATTCGATCAAAGGGTCAATCAAAGCTCAAATTAATGAACTTTTCAAGAAATCAGTAAGAAACCTAGACCTAATTTAGGATTTAGGCAGAACGTAATCCTAGGATTCAAGCCTGGGATTGATTTTGTCCATTTCCTAAATTTGTTCTAAGGTTGCCTATAAATTGCACTAACATCACAAACAACATACAAGAGGAGTGAATTTTAGAGGCACATGGTTAATCTGGATGAACTAGGTGTTTTGGGTAGTACTAGGTTTCTGGGATTCTAAAATTGATTTGAGGTTTTTAAGTGTGATTTGAAGATTTTGAGTTTAATTTTAGGTTGCTAGGGGTGAGATAGGTTCTGGAAGATTTTGGAGAAGATTTGGAAAAAATGGGAAATTTCTAGGTTTTTTTTTGAAAAACTGGGTTTGAAGTTTGAATGTTTGAATTTTTCGATGAATTTTTTCGGTGGGATATGAATTTTTCAATGGATTTTCTGGCAAAATATGAATTTTTTTAGTGGGATTTTCCAGAAATTGATAAGGATTTCCAGTTTTTGGTGGGATCTCGACTAGGTTTTAAAAAGAAAAGATAGCGTTTTAGGGTTTTAGAGAGAGAAAACAGAGGCATCTGGGGTAAAAACGCTGAAAGCTTGCTTTTATACTGCTCTAAATGATCGTATTTTGATAGCCTAGGATCCACGCTCTGACTCGCTTACTCGCGTGTCGACTCGCGCGTTAACCCAACGCAATCGCAATGTTTCCTTTTTCCATTTATTTTTATTATTTTATTTTATTTTATTCATTTTATTTTTAGTTTTTTTGGTTTTATTTTTGAGAATTTATTTTTTTGTAAAAACTATTTCTGTTAAAAAAAACAATTATAGAATTTCAAATAAGTAAAAAAAATCTTTTCAAACAAGTTTTCAAAATAATAATAAAAAATCTTTTTAAGTTTTTAAAAAAATATTTATAAAAACAAAAAAAAATCCTTTCAATAAAAAAAGTCTTTTCAAATAAAAATCTCTATAAAATAAATTCATAAATTATATTAAAATATTGGAGAATTTTCATGGATTTAATTTTTAAATGGAATCCACCAAACTATTGAGAAATTTCATAGATCAGTTTTCAAAAAAAAATAATGAAAAATAAAAGATAATTTTGTCCTTTAATCTATTAGAGGATTGTTTCAAAGTAAGTCCTACCAAACTATTGTGAGATTTACTAATTTTTCTTTAATAAAATCTTTTAATAAATCCGATGATGAAGCCTCTTTAGAATGAGATACTAATATATGAATACTCTTAAAGTGAAAAAATTATCTTAAATTACTATCAAACTATTGAAATTATTTTAAGATACATTTTTAAAATTAAATTATTTGGTGGATCATAAAATGATCAAGGTTTGGATAATTTGAAATCAAACTGGTACCATCTTTTGAATGGGTATTGTAAAGGTGCTACAACCTTCCCCATATGTAATTGGCTCCTGAACCTAACGTCTATTTTTACAAATTAGAATATGTTTTAGGCAGCCAATCACACTTACATAAAAAAGATTGTTGGCGACTCCTCTAATCAATGTCTAACAGTAGATCAATGGATATATACATTATGACACAAAAAAAAACATGCACCTTAGAGATGAGAGTCCAAGGTCAAAAGTGAATAAGGCTTCAATTAGAATCCTAAAAATTCAAAAAAGTAGAAGGCTAAAGTTAAAGTTAGATGTTTCCAAAAAAGAAAGAGCAAATAAAGAAAGACATACACATTGAAGATGAGAATTCGAGGCAAAAACTAAATAAATTTGTAGTTAAAATTCCAATAATTCAAGAAAGTAGAATGTTAAAGTTAAAGTCAAATATTTTCAAAGAAAAAAAAAAGGAAAAGAGTAAAAAAAGAAAGACATGCATCTTGAAAATGAAAGTCCAAGATAAAAAGTGAATAAGGCTTCAGTTGAAATCCTAAGAATTCAATAAAGTAATTTACTAAAGGTAAATTTAAATGTTTCAAAGAAAAAAAAAAGAGCAAAGAAAGAAAGACATATGGCTTTTATCCAAAGAATGTTTATATGATCTTTGGCCTAATTACCCGAATAACATATTTTGAGCCTGTTTATCCATTCTTTTAGAACCTCGAACCTTGACTTACATTACATACCTTGGAAACTTCATTTGATCAAATGTGGACACTTGAATTAAAAAGCTATATCCTTAAAATTTTGTATATACCTATTAGTATTTGGTAAGATTTTACCAAATTCTTCATTAATTAAAAAATATAGCTCTAAGGTGAAAACTCAAAAATGGCAGTTTAAAGCTAAAGCCTTTCTTGAAACTCCAAAAGAATTTTAGAGTTTTAAGATTCTACTCAGAATAAAAAGTTACGAAGCAAAACCTTTTAAAAGATCAATACACATTAAAGATTTTGCATTTCACCAAAAAATGAAAATAAAATATCAACCTTTTTGTCTTCCCAAATCTTTTTTGAAAAAATAATAGTTAGTTCTAACACACATTGAACTATCATGTTAAGCCATGCTTGGTTTTCAATAAAAGACAAGTGTTTTAGAAAAAACTATCTCATGTTAAGCCATGCTTGGTTTTCAATAAAAGACAAGTGTGTTAGAAAAAACTATCTCTTTTATGAGCCGAAGAGTAATATTTGTAACCCTCGTCAAACTTTTTTTAAGATCTGCCAACCAGTGAAAAAATTATGTTGTCAATCACCCCTTCAATAAGCATTTCAAATAGTAATCATTAATTTGCAAGAGATTCAAAAGTTATGTGTTTTTAGTTTTTTTCATTGATTATAGAAGCCCTTTAAGTAGGGTAATTTTGTAATTACTTTGAAAAAGTTTGGAGATTTGTTGAGCATTTTGTATAGAATACTGAGATTATTTTTAGTAAAAAGTAAACATTAAAATTTTGAATAGAGATTTTTCAAAAAAAAAATGCATTTGCATCACTTACGTGTGCATCATGAGAAAGATATTTGCATTCACATCTACATCACAAAAAAGATATTCATATTTGCATCACTTGCATGTGTATCATAAAAAAGACATTCATATTTGCATCACTTGTATGTATGTCATGAAAAAGGCATTCACATTTGCATAATGAGAAAGACATTTGATCTGCATATTACAAAAACAAAAAAACATTTGCATTTGCATCATTGCATCTGCATCATATAAAAAGTATTTATAAGGGCATTTACATAAAAGGAACATTGGCATTTGTATTACGAAAAAAGTCACCTATATTTGCATCAAACATTCGTATTCGCATCATTTTATGGAAATAAACCTTTACATCATGATTGTATTTGTTAACTTTGTAAATATTAAAAAAAAAATAATAATAATATTTTAAGTAGTGAAAAAAAAGAAAAGACAAAAATAAAAAAAAATGGCAAAAAGAGAAAAAGAAGTTTATCATGCAAAGATGAGAAAAAAAGCAAATAGTATGACAAAAGACCAAAATGTCAAGAGGTTTAAATAGTTGAAAGAAAATTGATCTGTAAAAAGTAAAGGAGTTGTTGCATAAATGAATACAAAATAAAATTAAAGCCTAGTTTAGCTGGCACTGTAAGCCCAGATTAGCTAACACCTAAGCCTTGATTAGACCGTATTTTAAGCCCAATTTAACTGGTATCCAAGCCCTGATAAGCTGGCACTTTAATTCCAAATTGGCTGACATTTTAAGCTCAGATTAGCTGGCACTTTAAGCTTAGTTTAGTTGGCACCTAAACTTAGATTAACTGGCAACCAAGCTTAGTTTAGTTGGCACATTAAGCCCAGTCTAATTGGCACATAGATCAAACTAAGCCAGTCAAGCAAGCACCCAAGATAATTTCTAAAGCCTCTAAGCAAAATATTTTAAATTTTCAAAGTTTCAATGCCTCTTATACAATGAATATTCAAAGATGTTGAAATTTGTAAAATCTTTGGGTAAAATATTTTAAATTTTTAAAGTTTCAATACCTTTATTGAGAGAAGCATTCAAATATGTTGAGATTTGTAAGACCTCCAGGCATGATCTTTTATTTTATTTTTAAAAGTTGTTGAGCTCTTATTTAAAAGAGTTTTTAAATTTGTTTTCAAATTGTCAAATTTATTATTAAAAAAATCAATCAAGATAAAAAAATAAAAATAAAAAAAACCAAAATAATTAGGAAAGAACAAAACAATTGAAAAAAAAACTTTTGAATTGTTATACTAGACAAAATTGTTGTTTATATATTTGGCCTATTCTGATTCTTAGTAATGAGCAAATAAGGACAACTGTAGACATTCAATTTTGTTCAGCCAAAGTTGAATTTGTTCAATTTTTAAATTTGATTTTAACCTTTCAATTTGAGCTAATTTAATTCAATTTAAGTAAATTAAGTTCGTTTAAGTTTGTCCCAAATTAATCATTTTCGATTCGATTTGCGTAATTTGAAGTTCAACTTAATTTAATCCGGATTAATTAGGCTTTTGTTCTATTTTTACGTTTGATTCAAATAATTTAATTTGAACTAATTTGATATCTGTAATTGAATTAATGTGTTTCAAACTTATCTCAAATTAATTATTCTTGAATCATTTTTAATCTTAAGTTAAAATTCAGTTACTTAGGCTTGAAGTCCCAATTGGAGCCTGAATTAATTTTTTGAGCCTTAAGCTCTAATTTTATGCCCCAAATTAAGTTTTTAAGTATAGTTTTATTTTTATCTTTATTTTTATTTTTATTTTTCAAAATTAATTGAATTAACTAAAGCTTACAAATTACAAAAAAAAAAGAGCAAACAACCAAAACAATAAAAAGCCAAAAGAACATAAAGAAAAAAAGAGACAGCTAATAGGTAGTAACCGACAAGCAATTACACAAACTATTACCCTACAACAATACCTTCAAAGTTACGTAGGTCACAGGAAACCAAGAAGAGCATGCAAATTTTTATTGATAAATGAAAGACCATTCATGGAAAAAGGGGGATTTTAAGAGATAAAGGAAAAAATTGCAATAGAAAATTTTTGAACCGTTTACCCTTGCACTTTCCACACCCAAGAGCCCAGCACCCACCCTCACCCTAGAAAGACTCTGCACTTGCAACACCCATGCCTTTATTAGCTCTTAACCCTAAATAGAACCCACCACCAAGCCCTGGAGAACCCAGCCTTTCCCAAACCCTTTATAATCCTTGCACTCACCAAGTGACAAGCCTCTTACACATAACAACCAAACATCAGCCTAGCATCCCACTACTTTCACCACCTACACCTAGTACCCGATCCCTTACCGAGCATTAGTCCTGGCCAACCATTTAGACTAGCCCTCGCTCTAGCCTTTCAACCAAAGAGCCTCACCTATATAACATTGGTCCCCCATCCCCTTCAAGCTTTTTCTATGGCCCTCCACAATAGCCTTCTTAAGCACCGTCTAGTTCTTCCATTCTGCCAAGCTTAAGTTCCTCCCAGCACACACATACCAACCATTCCCCTGAACACTACGCCTCTCAACCTACAAAACACCCCAACCCGAACAACACCATCACCAGCTCAAGTCCATGCCTGCCACAATCTCCTTACACCCATCACCATAGTCGCCAACCCATACTCCACCTAAGTCACTAGAAACCACTGCCAAACACCCTTTCCAACTAAAAAAAAAAAAAAAACCACAAGAAAAACCCACAAGCAAAATACCAAAAAAAAAACCCGAAGCTAAAATCCAAAAAAAATCAAAATAAAAAAAACATAGTCTTCCCTGATGGGAGAAACCCAATGCCATAACCCATAACCAAAGCCACCCTACAAAAAAAAAAAAAAACAAAAACAAAAAAATTAGTTTTAATTTATACAAAAAAAACTTTTAAAAAATGAAGTTGTAATGGTGACAGAGAGATGAGAAATGAAGTTATAACGATGGCAAGCAGAGGAGAAAGAGAAAAGAAAAGAAAAGAAAAAAAAAACAGCAATAATAATGTGTGATGGCTTAACTTGTGGTGACTGGTGGTAAAAAGACGATAATGCGGCATCTTCTGGGTTCAAAATGGAAGCTATTCCGTTTTTTGGTCTAAAGGGAAATGCATTTTTTTTTTTGGAAAAGTAGATGAAATTAAAAGAAAAAACTTAAGATTTTATAAAACAAAAAAAATGAGTTGATCAAGTCAACCCACCCACACCAAGTTAGACTCATCTTTGGCCCAAATTCGATCTGTGACCTAACTCGCTTGTCAATTAGCTCATTCTAGCAACCGAAATCCAAACCAGTAGTTGGACTCCAATAGTTTTGGTCTAATGATTACTTGAATTTGGGCTTCAACACCAAAGTTTTTTTAGTATGGCTTTTATACATTTTGTTCTTTTTTATTTAAATGTTTCTACATTGTTTTTGGCAATAATATTTTTTATAAAATAGGCTTGCCTTGAAATAGTTAACAATGCTTATGAAAATAAATATTTTCTTAAAAAAATTATTATTAATGTTCATTTTTTAATGTAATGAAATTAAAATTAGATGAAATTTTTTTATGACGAGATTCTAAAAAGTCAAGTAGTGATTCTCGAGAATTCCCTAGGTGAGAAAGGGCTTTTAAAAATTATCAAAATATTAGAATATTTAGAAACTCTTTTTAATACAAAGATTTCTATTTTTATTTTTATTTTCTTTAATTTGAATAATTTTCTTTAAAAAAAAAGTAGATAAAAAATATATAAAATATTTATAAGAATATTTTTTTTAGGAACTAAACTTATTATTACATGATTTTTAAATTTTAATAATTATAAAAAATAAAATAAAATCTCCGATGATGAGATTTCAAAAAAATTCGAGTAATGATTCTTTAGTAATCTCTAGGTAAGAAAATTTATCTAAAATACTGCAAATATATCAGAGTATTTAAAATAATTTTCGATAACAATTTCTTGTTTCGGTATAAAAAATAAACTTTAGAAAATATTATTCAATTTTAAATTATAAATATCATGTTCTACAATCTGCTTATTAAATAAAATTTTGATGATAAATATAAACAACTGATGAAGAGATTTTTAGAATTTTGAGTAGTGATTCTTAAAGGATCTTTAAGTGAAAAAAATTCTTTTTAATATTACAAAAGTATTGGAATATTTTCAAAAAATTTTCAACAAACAAAGTTCTTTTTTTTTTTCCAACCAAAAATAAAAATATGTTTTTTTACTACAATAAATAAATTTAAGAAAATTAAATTTTAAATACCAAAATTAAGATCATTTTAGTCAAAAGTAAATGATAACATATAATTAATTAGTATCATTTTAAATGGGTGTTATAGGGTTGCTAATCTTTTCGTATGCGTAATTGACTCTTTAACTTCAACTTTGACCCAAAAATTATCTTTTTGAAAAAATTTTAATTAATTTTAAATTTTTTATTAAAAAGATAAATTTTAATAAATGACCGATTATACCTAGTCAAAAAAAAATAGTGATAACTTTTTTTTGCTTTCAAATTTATTTAGTAGTCTCCAAAAAACCGTCACAATAATATCATTGTCATGCCATTTTCAATTCAATACCCATGCAATTGGACCCTTTATCAAGTATACATTATTATTAATTTGCTTAGGTTTTGGTTAATAAATGCTTTTGTATTTTTTTTTATTTTCTTCTATTTGCAATAGGCTATCTATTATCTTTTAGTTTTTGCTTTTTAATTTATGTTTTACAAAAAGACAAAACATAAAATAAAAATATTTGCCAAACAAAGCCATGAAAAATCATAAAAGTATTGCTTTTAAACGAAGTATTGACCGAACAAAGCCATCATAAAAAATATAATATAAAATAAAAGTATTTGCCATTGCTTTTAATGTCAAAAGTAAAAAAAAAAAAAAATCATGAAAAGAAATTCGAAATAAAAAAGGAGTTAAAGTGTATTTTTAAAAGAGTACAAAATTTTGGTAAATCAGAAAACCGATTAACAAATAAAATGAAAATGAAAGGAGTGGAGATAGTAAAATTAATTCAAATTTGAAAATCCTTCCAAAATTAAATACTTGAACCCAAACCTAATCAAACTTGAATGGGCGAAAAAAATTAAAGATATGAATTTTTTAAAAAAATAAAATATTTAAATTCAAAATATTCTAAACTCAAAATAAATCGATTTAACCCTAATTTATAATAACCTGAAACTTGAGACAACCATACCAATAAACGACTGAAATCAACTCGAATTCTAAATCACTCAAATCCTAAACAGATTGTCAACCAAACCCGCCACCTTTAGAAAGGAGTCTATGCAGGAACGGAACCAGATATAAGGCACAGAAGTCAAACAGTGAAGTTAATGGAAAAAAGATGACCGATATTAATGTTAAATCGGCTGAGTTACTATACTACAATGGTGTAAAAGATTTTGGGGCACTTTGGATTCGCCTTTGAGTACATACCTTTAACTTTTTGAAAAGTATTGATGATTGAAAACCCCATGGTGCAAAAATCTTAGCCAGGAACACAGGAGCTGCTGGTTCCCCATTGCCCTCACTTTAAGCTTTGTGAACTTAGTTCCTCTATAAGTCTTCCTCAATGCATAGTAAAACAATTCGGTGCACCGAATGTTTGAATCCCTAAAAGGAAACCAGCCTTCGAATCTTTCCCCTTTTAAATTAAAAAAACCTGCATACTCTTTCAAGGCTCATTAATATTTTTTTTCCCAATAATAATATTTGTTTCACCATTTTTTCTCACTTAAAATGGTAATTTTTTTCCTTTAAATTTTGGAAAAAAAAATTTGGACCCATATCATTGAATAAAAAAAATTATATATACTTTTATCATTGAATTAAATTATTTGTATACATAAGATATGATAAAAAATAGTTTATAAGTAAAGTTATTTCAAGTTATAATTAACAGATAGCTATGAATTATATAGAATGTTTCTTTTTTATCTTCTTTCCCATTTTGTCAATTTCTTATTCAAAGGGAAGTTATACGAACTAATCAAAGGTAAAAGAATATAAAGTGGATGCCAATCTGGTTTCCGGTGACCCCTCCTCAAAGATTCTTCCAATGAAACTTTTGGTGCTAGATATATATGTACGTTCATGCGTCAATCAGCCATAACAGGATCCATGGCTTTAGTTCCTCCTGGAATCCATCGCTGTTCTCTTTTTTATTTTCTTTTCTTGTCCTCATAAATTCTTTTAATATTATCTATATAAAATATAGAATTTGGAAAGAGAGATGTTGATGGGTCAATCTGAGTCATGGTTACTGAAAGTGATTCTCTAAACGCGATGAATTGGATTAGATCACTCCAAAGTACCCATTGAAAGTTGGAAAAGCACATATTGCACTTGGAAGCTTTGAAACAACAATTGCAGAATGATTCTTTCGACGCGGTGAATTAGATCATATCACCCCAAAACATCCCTTGGAGGTCATTGCAGCTGGAAAATTTGAAGCAACATTGCGAACTTGTCAAATTTTTCATACATTGCGGGAGGCTAATGATCTTGCTGATGATCTTGTCAAATCAAATTCGAATAGAGCTCAAAACCTTTTAGTGACTTTACTAGCTACTCCTTGATATTAAATGTACTTTTTCGTTTCTTTATCAATTATAAAGCTTGCTTTTAAAGAAAAGTCTGATTGATACATTCAAAACCTAAGCTCAAGTATGATCCAATTTGTACAATCATTTAAATTTTATTTTCTATTAATATTTTTATATTTTTAAATATAATTTTTTTAAAAAAATAATAATTTATTAATATAATAATGATCACAAGCCGATTTGGGTCGAGCTTTGGCCTCAAAATTCCTATTGTCCAAACAACACTATTTGAAAATGATCAATAATTTGCATTGAATCATGATATTACTTTAAAAGAGGCATGGTGAAACAGAAATATAATAATAGAGGAATGGAATTTAGGATTTATGTAAGAGCATGATAAGAGGAATTCTCACTGAGTTGTAATGTTGTTTTATGATTAAATTTTTAAAAGATTAATCATAAACCAATATTATTATGCGATAAAAGTTCTCCCACCATGATGTCAAATGAACCCTTAATCCATTTGCCCAAATACGACAAAATTGCTTCAAACTTTACAAGGTCCACAGAAATTTCAAGAACTATGTTAGGCACTGGAATTTCAGAAGATGGTTTGATTGATAACTACATGATATTGGGTAGTTGAATTAGGGTGATTTTGAGTATGAAATTAAACTTTCATTACTAGCTAGCCATAATTAACTTATCCAAATGCATTTGAAAGACTTTTGGTGGTGCCACAAAAATTAAACATGGGAAGAAATTGGCTGAAAACACACAAAAGTAACTTTAGAAAAAGAGAAAAGAATTTGCATAGTGGTTTCACCTTTTCATCCTTAGAAAAAGGAGTCCAGATCGAATGAATAGGAATATTTCATATGTAATCAAGTCAGTCCTCCAGGATTAACCCGGATTCTATATCAGCTCATACTTTTGTCTTTGATTGCTCACATTGCTCTATATATAATTCCCCAAAGCCCCAGGCCTTGCAATATACAATTTAGAACTGAGAGAAATAATATGAATCCAAGTTTTGTGGAGCTTAGCTTGAGTCTTAAACCATCTTATGTGCCTAAATACTTAAGTAACTTGCTCTTAGATCTGTCGGAAATTGGTAATGAGGAGAAGTTACCGGTGTTGAGTGATTATATTTGCAAGCATCAGGAGGAGTTAAGCAGGGTTGAGGCTTTAAAGCATGAACTTCCTCAATGCAGGCTACTTCTAATGGAGGGTAAGTCTATGTTAAATATCTTCTTTGCTGATTATAAATTCAAAGAAATTCTTTCATCTCTATTATTGAAGATTTTGACTGTTTTTTTTTTTTGATGAGATGTGTAGCAATTGAGACATTGAAGGAGGAATTCATGAACATAAAGAATAATATAGAATCTCAGTCAGAACAGCCTGATCTAGTGGAGTATTTGTCAACAAAGAGGAAAAACAACGAGCAGGAGCAAAGGGAAATTACATACAATCCTGATCAAGACCACTGTAACCCTAGTCATAATGCAAAGAGGCGGAAACCATTACTCCTAGATAACTCCCAGCAGAAACCATTAGTACTCCTAGATAACTTCCAGGTAAATACAAAGATGGTAATCGTTCAACTTGTTTTTCTGGATCACATACAATAATTAAATACATATTGTCAAATTATATGAAATTTTCATTTCAAATTTTAACAAAATTAACATTTCACCTTCATGTTACTAATGTGGACTTTTTTTTTTTTTTGTCAATATACATTGAAAACGTGGAAATATCATTCTTGAACATGCCAACTCGACATTTCCCTTTAATTTTTCCTTCTTTTTCTTTCTTATTTTTTCTTACTTTTTCTTCTTCTCTCTTTACATCTTCCTCTTTCACTACTTTGAACCTTTCAAACCACCTACCACACTATTCTAGAAACTGGCCATCAAAACCGCTGTTGACCGCCATGCTGTACCACCAACTGCCAGTAGTCACCGTGGGATCTCCGCTAAAATCCACTGAAAGGATCCCCTTTCCCTCCTTTTTCACTCTAGCAAGTTAATTTTTTTTTTAAAACCTAAAATACCCTAACTCTACAATCCAAACTCGCAGTCTCACCATCCAAAAAAACTCCATCTCCACTGCTCGAAATCACAACCCAAACTTCAATATGACAGATATTAAGTGTTTGTCAAGCTCAACATTTAGTAATGATCTTTTCTACGGAAGGTCATGACAAAAATGAAACCAAAATGGAAAGAGACAAAAACCAGAAGAGCACTGAAAGATATGAATGCTTAAACGCTAAGAATATCCTCCAATGAGATTCCTGAGCACAAAATAGACTATGTTGGGGCAGTCCCAAGTATGTCCTATTCCCTGATTGTAGTGGATGGAGTAGCAAATGTAAAAGCGGTGGTCCAGCTTTTAACTTATATCTCAACCATTATATGCTGATCCAGTCTAGCTCTTTTTGTGCTCCGTACATTACAATCACATATATCAAAATTGTTAGACCTTTAATGGTTTCCAGAGGTGCTCGACAACAACAAAATGAGTTGCAGGCGTTTAAGCACCACATCCCGTCAAGTTCCTAACATCCAATCCCCAGGTCACTGCAAAGAGCAAGATCTAGCAAGGAAACAAGGCAACACTTATGAAGAAGGTTTGATAACTGGCGAACAAAGTAAGCCTCAATTTCCTCCTCCAGTTTGGAAAAAAAAAATATTTTTTACTTATAACTGATAAAAGAGTTTAAGGGTTCATAACAGAATATGACAAGATGATAAGCTTTTTAAAGGGTTTCCGATCGGGAATTTTGGGTTTTTGGATTAGGTAAAATGAGGATGTAAAGATGGGCCTTTACCATCTGATTGATATTTCCACGTTTGCGGTTCGAGTCAGGAAAATAATGGTGGAATGTTAATTTTGATAAAATTTGGATTGAAATTTCAAATTTAAAAAAGTAAAAAACTTGATTTAATCAAATTATTATAGATGGATTAAATCTTGGTTTTGGTCAGAATATAAGAACTAATTTCATAATTCGAGCAATAGATATATATTTTCTTTCAACTTGTTGAATAAAATATATTCTTTATGACTCTCTCTAGCCTCGCAATCTCAAAGCAATTCGGCCATGCAAACAGTTATTGGTTCCATACAAGGAGTGTAATTCGAATTCCATTGGATCATCAATTACTGGAGAGGAAAAGCTGCAGGATGTACCCATGGATGATCAATATTCATCTAGAAATCAAGGTTTCTTGTATCTCAAGACAGATGATAGAATTCAAACTCTTAATTATCACCCAAAGCCATTGACTCAACCCATTTGGAAGAATAACAAGAGATGTTGGTCATCTGAGCTTCATGCAAGATTTGTGGAGGCTCTAAATCTGCTTGGAGGCATTCAAGGTCAGAACTTATTAAATATCACAAAATTTTTTTGATGGTTAATTTAAATGCTCTTTGATTTTCTATAGTTTGTAATTTAGTTTGATAATTTATTGATAGCAAAATACATCTACTTAGAATCCAAATTTTAATCACAGTTGATTAATGCAGCCAATTTTTTTTTGTTTTTAAAGGGAGCAGAACCCTACAATAAAGGGAGAGGAGGTAAAGTTGGGGTCGAACCCCAACCTTGGTATCTTCTTTTAAGGCTTGCTTGACCACTAGGCCAAGAAGCTAAATTATCGGCTTGAGCCTTTAATCACAGTTGATTAATGCAGCCAATTTTAAAATAACATCTAGTAGTTCTAATTAAAGCTCCCTTTTTGCATGGAAATTAAGTTGATCACAAGTGCATGGATCTCATTATTTTCCCCTTTGATAATTAATTTGTATCTTTTTTTTTTACAGATTTGATTTTAATTGTGATGTATTTTTTTAATTATTTTTATTCATTGACCTTTTGTTGGGCAGTGGCTACTCCTAAGCAAATCAGAGACCTCATGCAGGTTGAGGGGCTTACAATTGATCAAGTAAAGAGTCACTTGCAGGTTAAATTCGATATTGTTAAACTTAATATTGCATGCATCACGTTTATATACAGTTCATGAATATCGGCTCGGCAAAAAGTACTTCAAATTTTGACACAGTTCTAAATTGAAACAAGATATATGTCACATAAAATCATTTTATAGATCAAAGATGTAAGGAAAAAAAGATAAAATAAGAAACAAAAATTTAAAAGAACAAAGTAGTAGAAATTAAATGGTCATATATCGAATACTAGTTTTCTATAAAGTGAGCTTTTGTGCACAAGATTACTTGTCCAATTAAACCAAGATATATATTTTTACTATTATTATTTATTTTGTTTACTATAATTAATGTTTTATTAGAAACTATTTTATTAGTGGGTCTTTTAGAGTTTTAAAGTTTTAGTATAAGGGTATAACTATGTTATTTTGTTCTGAGTTTGTAAAAAACTAAAACACTAAAGAGGTTGTGAGGCTTGAGAGATTAAGATTGCGATTTTGTGTCTGTGTGACTGTAGCTCAAAGAATTATCTCGTGAAACCCAGTTGGGATAAATAAAAATTGTGTGAATGTGTGGTAATCTCCATTAAAGTTATAGGTTGACAGTTTTTGTCAGATAAATAAAATTGGTTTATTGTGTTGTTTTTTTTGTGATTACAACGATTCCTCTATAGAGATGTAAAAAATGCAAAATAAATTACTCAAAACATAAGTATTGTTTCATATTGTTTATGATAATATATAAAAGGAACCTTATAATGATCAATTTGCTTACACTATAAAAATATAGTATGATTTTCAAGTAAAGATTTGATATGTATGTAACATGGTTGGTGCTGACAAGAATCATAGAAAAATACTGTTGAATTGAAGTAAAACTTTTGAAAACTACATACACATACTCTCTCCCTGTGAAATTAATATCTAAAAGCATCTAAAATTAATTGTTTAATCATTATTTTTACAAGATTTGTTTATCTTTTTTTTTTGTTACATCAGGAAGTCAAAGCCTTATTACAAATAAAGAGGAAGGGAGAGGCCTGATTCGAAACCAGGCCCTTGATGTCCCTTCAAAGATTAAAAATTATTTTTATATCTTTAAAACCACTAATTATCATTTAAATTTGCAGTTTTGAAGTTTATTTCCGTGATTGTATCTGCAAAATTAGAACCATTAATTCCCATTTTGACTGTTTTGGATGACAAAAATCTACTATGCAATTTCAGAAATATAGACATCATTGTCGTATGGTTCTGGCATCTTATTTCGGTCGCTTGGTATAAAAAAAGAAAAAAGAAAAAAACAAGGATCGTATTGGCTCTTTAATCAGGTTGCCAGTAATGGCTAATCTTCTTGAAGTCATTTGTGCTCCTTTTGGTCACAAGCAATGCTTCTCAAAATGGAAGGCAGACTAATTTGGTCATTTTGGCTCGAAAACTGGAGAAACTAGAGAGCTTGCCACCAAGCTATGGCTATGATCTCTCCCTCTCTTTGTCTTCTGTCTACTAATAAGTGTAGGTGATCACTAATCGATTACCATTGGTTAATATATATACCATTTGGCATTCCTGATTGATCAAAGGCCTTTTTTTTTTTTTTCCATGGAGACTTTCTGTTCATCACTTATCCATTACGTACTATAAACATTATGTTGATTAAGGTTAATTGAGTTTTATGACTGAACTTTTTAGATCCAATCAACCCTAAATCCTGGCATTAATTGAAGATTATTATTCCAATTAATTAAAGAGTATTAGGAAGTGAAATTATATATTTATGTCCTTTCCCTTTGGTTTTTATTAAAAATAAATAAAGTATTTTAATTTGTAAATAATAATAATAATAATTCATAATATTATGTTGATCACTAGTCAGTCAAAATTTTAAAATCTGTACGTAATTATTTGTAATTAAAAAACTTTAGAAAAAATGCTAAAAAAAACTTACTTTAATTAGTTTTCTTTTGATTTAAAAGAAAACCAAAATTTGATTGAACAAACGCTAAAAACAATTGTGTATGAGAAAAAGTGCGCGAACGTGGATATATATAGGAATTGGCGGCTAGCAAAAATGGCTGATCTATCAATGAGATAAAGATAAAAAGCAAACAACAAGCAGCAGCGAATTGCTAAAATAAAAAAGAAAACGCAAAAGGATAAGAATAAAAAAAGCTTTCGAATAAAAGAAGTTTTCGAATAAAATTTTAATAATTATTTAAATTTTTAATATTTTTATTATAATGAATTAAATTTTTAATTTTTGATTTAATTGAACTTTTAATTAGATAATATTTAGTTATATAATAAAATTGAATCAATCAATTTTTGAATTACAATCAATTAAATTCTTTAAGATATTTTAGAAAAAAAAATTAAAGAAAAAAAAAAATTTATTTTATTTAATTTGGGAGCTTTTCCAATGAAAAAGAGCCAAATGGATGAAGGTGAATAAAAGAAATATTTGAAAATTAATTGATAATAAAAATAATAAAAGTTTGAATTATTATTGAATTTTAATATAAAAACTTTGGTTGTCACCCCTTTAGCTTTAAAATATTTATATTTTTTATTATAACATAAACATAACCACGTGATAAAGCAAATGACAAGAAAATTTCACTTGATTAAGATATAATGACATGTAATGCCAAGTGGCAGGTTCGATATCTTTTAAGTTTTAACAATCGAACCACCATATTAAACAATAACATTTATAAATATCGATGATCAAGCCATTATTTTTAATGAATTGACTGACCAAGCAAGTTAAAATATCTCAAAAAGTTAAATACTTTAAAATGCGAAATACTCAATTTAAAATTACAAAGCGAGGTCATTAGCATGCATCTTTTATTCCATAATGTTTATCATATTTTCCAAATATTTGAATATTAAATCTGCAAATTAAAAATATAAACTATTAGAAGCCAAATTATTAATTTGGAGCATTTATTTTTTATGTTTCACTTTTTAGAGAAATAAGGTCTTGAGAATTGCTTTCTTTTTGCTTTTGTCTCTTGACAATGATTACTTAGACAAATTGCTCACATGGCATGTTATCATGAAAATTTAAGAACACATACTTTTTATTTTTTATATATTTCCTTTCTCTTTTATTATTTTTTGCCACGTGTTAAAATTAAATTCATATCATGAATGTGATGCAGCATTTACGTGTTATAAGTAGAAAAAAGAATCTTCAAATTGTATAAATATTTTCATAGGTTAAATATATATTTGGCTCATGAATTTTATGAATTTCGTCGTGTTGGTTCCTAAAATTTTTTTTTATCATATAAGTCTCTTACCTTTAATTTCGTAATTTAATTTACCCCAAAATTTAATTTCATTAGAAAAAAAGTTGATGTGTTTTAAATAGCAAATCAAATAATGCCGACTATCAACAAAAATTTTATCTTTAACTTGATTTTTTTTTACGTCATTAAAAATTCACATCATATATCAACCTTAAAATGAAAAAAAAAATTAACACTTTCATTTTTTTATTGAAATAAAAAGAAATTTCGAAAAACTATTTTCTTTGGAAAAGAAAAAAAATTATTGGTTTAAGAAAAAAAACACTTGATAAACAAAAAGGGATTAGATTTTGAAATTCAATCTTTGTAACCATTCTGAAGTACGTGATTGAAATGTAATATTTAGGGCAATTGATTAGGGGTTTTACGTTTAGGGTAATCGATTAGTTTTGAAATTGGGGATTTAGATTAGTGATACTGTGAGTTAAAAGTTTAAAAGTAGGATATTAGAATCAACTTATAAAGTGAGAAATTAATTAAAAAATTGGGACATTTGATTGTAGATTTTAGCAAAGGTAGATTTCAATATCAAGTCAAACTCAAAACCCAATTCAGTATCTAATATTGTTACATTTTTTTTTTATTTGGGTAGCCATAAAATTTCTTTCCTCTATTCGATGGAATGGTGGAGGTGCAAATTAGAGCTTTTAACCCATAATGACAAAAAAAATTTCTTAAATGATTTGTTGATTTTGAACTTGAGTTAGATCTACTTTTTGCCATTTGAAAAGGATTAAAGAAAAAAACATGAAGATTGAAGCAGTTTCCTACATACCTACAAAAAGTTACGATTTCAAACCTTAAATATCCACATTATAATCCGTCTTTGTTTCTATCGACTATTTCTTTTTCTTTTTTTTCTTTTTTTTTTCTTTTTAAACTTACAGAAAAATAAGCTAGCATCTTTAATTTTTTTTATCTTGGTTAAAAAATAAATGTGTTTTTTTTTTTTTTTTGCTTGGTTTTAAGGTTGATATCTTATGCAGATTTTTAATGATGTAAAAAAAATGGGTTGAAGATGTGGAACTTTTGTTGATAATCGGTGTTATTTGATTGGCTATTTAAAACACATCGATTTTTTTTAACAAAGTTAAATTTTAAGGTAAACTGACTTTTGAAATTAAAGTTCAAGTATCAATATGATAGAAAATTTTTTTAAGTACCAATGTGACAAAAATAATAAAGTTCAAAGACCAAATATGTATCAAATCCTATTTTCATCTACAAAATAATTTAATTAGACATAAAAATTGTACCTAGACATAATTATTTGTAATAAAAAAATATGTCCATGTTTTGTATTTTCCTAAATATTGATAACCACTATTTTATTTGGACATTTATTAGTGTAATAATTTCTCTTTGTTAATGGAAGTCTTTAAAATGGGTGATAAAAAAATTCTCTGTTATTATGTTTTTTTAACTATTTTAAAAAGAAGGATTTGGATTAAAACAAAAGATATACTTGCATTTATCATTAAATTAAATGCTTAAATATAATAGGATAATAAATAGTTTATTACATAAATTTGAGGTAAAATTAATCTAGCAAACCATAAATAGGTCATTCAATTTGTTAAAAAAATTATTTCAAGTTAAACCAATATATAAGAATTATGAATAAAATTTTAATATACTTTGTTCTACCCTCCTTCCCGTTTTGTCAAATTCTTATTCAAGTAAAGTTATACCATCCAAATCTAAGGTAAAAGAACATAAAGTGGATGCCAATCTTTGTTGTCCCCTTATCCTCAAAAAGATTCTTATAATAAAACTTTTGTTGGAGATATCTATGTTCATGATCATGCATCAACCTACAACTAGCTTTCTTTAGTTTTTTTTTTTTTTTTTGAATCATGATTGCTTTCTTTTTAGTTTTGTTTTTTCTTCACCTCATAAATTCTTTTCTATATAAAATTTGGAATTTGTGAATGGTCACTATTGTTCAGGTATTGTATCATTTGTTTTTTTAGTTCTGAACTGATAAAGGCATTTGATAGTCAAAAGAGTATAATGATCTTTTTCTCTCTTGGGACCCTTCAGCAAACAACTAAAGGTATTTCTATTATTTGTGTTGACCTGATATATCAGGTCAGTTTAGCATGCTCAGTGCCATATTAGCTCGACACTGTCATTATTGTCCCTTGATGGTCCCCTACAGCTTACCTATAAAAATGAAGGTTTAGGCACCATTAAGGCAAGTTCATTCAACTCCATTTCTCTTCTTTCTATTTTATTTTTTACCTGAATCCTTTAGACTTACATGTCAAAGTACAAATATAGAGAACACACCCTACATTTGCCTCTAACTGTCATTCTTTTCTGTCTTTCTAGGTTTACCTCGAGGTCAAAACTAGGCACGAAACATAAACCTTTAATTTGCAAATGATTCCAATGAAAAATAAAAAAAAACTTTATTCACTCATATAGGTGCATGCACATGCAAAAAGGAGATTCCTCTTCTCTTCCTAATACTTCTTTAAACATCATTCCACTTTTACTATATTGTTAATTTATGAAAAGAGACAAAGCCTTGGGTATCGAGGTATATATCATGCATGCTTTTTTTTTTTTTTATGAAAGCTATATATATATATATATATGGAAGGTTTGCCTACAAAACTTTTTCCTATCAAATCACAAATCAATTTGTTAATTTAGAGCATCCATTTTTTATGTTACATTGTTCAAAGAAATATAATGTCCTAAAATTTTGCCTTACATCTGAAAATTTACATTTTAAGCATATACATTGTCAGATAAGCTTATTTGAATACATTAAAAAAAAAACATGTTGTTTACATATAAAATTTTGGTTCGTTGGTATGTAAGTTTCTTTGCTCAATGAAGTAGATATTTTTTTATTTCAAATTTATATTTATATATAAAAAATTTCCTAATTTTCATTCTTAAAGATATTGAAAAAGGTTAGCACTATAATATTATCGGTGAGAATCACCTTTAACACTGGTACAGACCACCATTTTATTTGGTAGATAATCTAAAAAAAAAAAAACTAAAGCCACCAAATTAAAGGATCAAAAAGTAAAGTTCCTTGTTTCTTTTATTGGTCATTGTCAATAATATTCTAGTAATATTCTGGTAATATTCTAAATTGATGATAAAAAAATACAATAAATAGAAATAATAACTAAATTAATTCCTATGATAAACTAAATCAACATCTAATATTCTCTAAATCAATATCAAATCAATCTAGAATATTACTAAAATAATATCATCAATCTAAAATATTACCAAATATTTCTAGAATATTTTTAACACTTCTTCGTAAACTCAAGATAGTAATGTAGAGGCCAACTTGTATTTGAAAACTTGGATAAGAAATTGACAAGGTGAATGTGATTTGGTGAAAATATCTACTTTTTGATCAGCACTGGTAACAAGAACAAATCGAAGAGTTTGAACAAGCAGATAGTGATGAATAAAGTGATAGTCAATTTCAATATATTTAATATGCTCATGAAAAATATCATTATGAGTTATCTGAATGATATTTTGATTATTATAAAATGTAAGAGTAATAAAGTTATGAGAAACACTCATATCCTAAAATAGCCATCGTAATCATAGAAGTTCTGATGTGGCATCTGTAAAAGCTCAATACTCAGCTTCAGTGCTAGAGCAGTACACCGTAGTTTATTTTTTACTTTGCTAAGAAATATGAGAAGAACCAAGAAAGAAACAATAGCATGTGATAGAACAATGATCAGTAGGATCTCCTGCCCAATCAGCATTACAATAACAATACAAGTCCAAAGAGAAATTAGAGAAAAAATATAAAACCAAGAAATATAGTACCCTTAACATATCGTATGATCTGAAGGACCGTAGTAAAATGAGTAAATTGAGGAGCAAATAGAAATTGACTAACTAAATGAACTGCATAAGCAATATTTGGATGAGTAACTATCAAGTATACGAGACTATCCACTAGAGTTCAATACAAAAAAGGCTTTAAAAGTGGTGTACCATCAAAAGAAGAAAGCTTCAAAATTTGTTCAAGTGGTGATGATGCAATCTTGTTATCAATTAAACTTATTTAAGCAATAAGATTAGAAGTATACTTAGCTTGAGATAAATGTAAGCCAGTAGAACACTAGTGACTTTAAGGTTTAAAAAATAACTCAAAAGATCGAGATTTTTCATCTCAAACTTAGAATGAAAAAAAGTATTCAAATCTTGAATATTATTTACATCATTACCCATAATGATCATGTCATCCACATAACATAAGAGAAGAGTAGTACCATTTTTAATAGTTCAAGTAAAAAGGGTAGAATCATGATTACTAGATGTAAAATCAAGTTGTGTAATAGTGATACTAAAATTTAAGAACCAAGCTCTAGGAACTTGTTTAAGACCATATAGAGCACGTTGAAAGGTACAAATGAACTAGAAAATGGCTTTATATAGACTTTTTATGAAATATCACTATTCAAGAAGGTATTTTTAACATTTATTTGAAAGGTTGGTCACTTTCTAGTTGCAGCATCAACTAATAGTGAACAAACAGATGTGAGACATGCAACTAAGGTAAAAGTCTTTTCATAGTTAATACCATATTCTTGCGTAAATCCTTAAGTAATCAGATGAGCTTTGTAATACTTCATTGACCAATCAGATCTAATCTTGATCTTATAGATTCACTTATAATCAATCACTGACTTATCATAAAGTGGTTCAATAATATCCTAAGTATGAGTTTTCTCAAATGCCTAAAAATCTTCTGCCATTACTTGTTGCCATATAGGATTAGAGACAACTTCATAAAAATTATAATGTTCATGTAATGTGGCTAAAGCATTAATAACAGTGAAAATCATAAAATTGAGTGTTAGGTTCCTTTACCCGGGTGGAATGATGAAATAAAGGTGGTATGTATGATGAAGGTATAATTGTATCAATAAAAACCTCAGTCAGATTAGACATAATACGAGAAAAAGAAGATGGATATCTTTTTGAGTCAGAAGTACCTATAATAGTCTCTTTATTTGAAGAAAAATCAAAAGATGAATGTATAAAAATACATAGAGAAGAACATGGTGAATGTAATAAGAACACATTAGTGAACTTTTTATGGTCTAAAAAAACTACATATCTTGAGATACGAAGATGTTTAGACACCAGATCATAACATCTATACCCCTTGTGTTCTATATCATAACCTAAAAAATAATAAAATCTAGCTCTAGGTTCAAGTCTAGTCATTTCATGAGTAGGAAATAGAACAAAACAAGCACATTCAAAACCTTTGAAAGAATAAAAATCAGGTACCTTATTACAAAGACATTTATAAAGAGATCATGCATCTAATACTGGTGTGGGAACATGATTAATATTGTACACAGTAGTAAGAACAACTTCACCTTAAAATATTCAAAAAAGAAAGAAAAAATAAGAAAAACATGAACTGTGTCAAGAATATAACAATGTTTTCTTTCAACTCAACCATTTTGTTATGAAGTATATTGGTAAGACCTATTAGTAAGAGTCCCACCATCCTTTAACAAGTTACAAAACTCAATTTTTGTATATTCAGTAGTATTGTCATACCTGAAAATTTTTATTTTTCTAAAAAATCGAGTTTGTATCATGTTATTGAATTCACGAAAAATGAATAAAAGTTTAGTTCTTTGTTTGAATAAATATATCCAAGTATAACGAGAGAAATCATCAATAAATATAACAAAGTAATGTGAACCTCCTAAAGTTGGTGTGGGAGCTGGACCCAAAATATCAGAATAGACTAAATTAAAAAGAGTAGATGAAATATAATCACTTTTATTAAAAGGTAAAGTACTTTTTCTTTCATGTTGACAAGACAAATAATAAAAAAATCATGAAAAACACTACCTAAGATACCAATGGAAGCAAGTGACTTTATTTGAGAAATAGATGCATGTCCTAACCTAAAATGCGGTAAATCTAAATAAACTAAAGAGTTGGTTGTTTGAGATTTAGCAATAGTAAGCAAATGTTATAGACTTTTCAAAGTTTCAAGCTCAAATAGTATTTCAACCTTACGCCCTATCCTAACTTTTTAACTTATTTGAGGATCCCGCACAACATAGGTATATCATTATGAAAAATGTGAATTAAGACCAAGGTCACAAAGTTGGCCAACAAAAAGCAAATTTAAGAAAATATTAGCAAAAAGGTAAATGTCAAACAAGCATAGTTTTGAGTTTTCAATGTTACTAATATGGCTAGCTTTTAAGACAGATGCATTTGCTATTTTAATGATTGGATCATTAGGTACTGGTATCTTGCTTTTGAATAAAAAAGACTCAGTAGTCATATGACTTTCACAAGCAGTATCAAACAATCAAATATTTTCTGATGTGGCAACAGACATGGTAAGAACATGAGATCGAAATAATACTTAATTGAACAAAGTTTGAAGATCAGTGGTGAAGATTGTAATGGTTTCAGAAGAAGACTCAAAAGTGTTTAGTTCAGTAATTGTTGCCATAACAGTCTTGTTAGTGTGAGGATCATGAATTAGACTATTGTTATAATGATTTTTAGCTATACATTTCTGAATGGGATAATTAGTCACAAGACTTGTAAAAAATAGAGCTAGTACTATTTTGAAGAGCAACAACAACAATAGTATCAGCATTATAAGTCCGACTCATACCTAATTGAGTTTCCTCATATATCAATTCCATAAGAGCATTATTCATAGTTAGTAAGGGATGTCGATGCAAAAAATGAAAACTTGTTATACTCAAATTCATCTCGAAGTGCCATTAGAAATTGAATAAGATGAATTTGATTTCGATAAGTAATAAAATTACTAGCATCACTTTCATTTTTGAATTTTAGTTTAGAATTTTCAAGCATGTCCCATAAATGTTGCATTTTAAAATAAAAATCATCAATTGATTGACCTGGTTCTTAACAAATGTGAGATAAAGTGATCAAAATATGATATTGATGAGCAAAGGTAGTAGAGCTATACCATTTGGCAAGAAAATTTCAAGAATCTTTAGCAAGTTCAAATCGTCCAAAATATACATTGATAAAAGAAATAATGGGGTTAGTGAACCATATCAAAATTTGATGATTCTTACTTTTCCATTCCTCTAACCAATCTATAAATTTATCACTGGATTTTTTTTTTTTTTGTGCTTTGCATTCTTTAGTAACAACAAGCTATAATTTCATTCCTTTTAGATAACTACTATAGCCGTAACCCATTCATTGTAGTTATTTTCATCAAGGATAATTGAAATTGGTTGTACATTTTCTCATTGAATACTTGCCATTAAACTTTTAAAAAAAAATAAAATGAAGATTTGGCAAGTTATGAGTATTCATATAAAAAATGAATCTTGAAGATGAGAAGAGAACCCAAAAAAAAAAATTGAAACACAGAAGCAAAAATGAAGTTAGAAAATGAGAATAAACAACGGATGAGAATAAGCAAATATTGGTTATTCCAAGGTGATTCACCTTTGGAATGAACCATAAAAATGTTCTGATATCATATTAAGCATCAAACTTAAAACCAATAGCAGTAAATGGATGGGCCCAACTTAAATATAAGACTATAGAAAATTAAAAATTTATTAGATGTGGATAATCCATTTTAACAGTCATCATGAATTGAAGTTGGACAGTTTCCCTAATGAGATTATGACCTAAGTTTATGGTCCCATAAATAAGATGAATATACATGATCCTTTTTAAGTATATTTCATAATTTATTATAAACTAGAGCACATGCACATGTATATATACATACACATACATATATATATACGATTTTTAAATTTTAAGATTTCAAGTTCAATTTCATCATGTATGGATTCGATCTAATTTTATATTAATTTTATCTAATTATGTACTGATACATTAATTGTTTATTCTTATGATTCAATTTATGTAATTTTTTAATTATTAACTTCTTAAAAATTGAATTCTCAAATAATATTTTTACCTAATTAAGCTCTTAATTGAATTGTGAACCGAAACTGATGGTCTTCGTTAGGTAAAAGTCAACATGGATCACATGACTATGATGACATACGAAATTTCAAGTTGTTAAATGTATAATTTTGTAGAGTGATTGTTTTTTCTCTATAATATTTTATTATGGACTTTCTCTTGGTTCTTGTATTTTGGATGAACCATGAAGGGTCCAAGAGTAAGTTTGTTTGAGAATCTCACTAAATCAAATTAAAACTAAACAATAATGAATCATCCAAATTTGAAAATGGAAACATGTAACTTTATTGGAGAAAAAATTTTACAATTATTTGCAATTTAATTGAATTTGTCTGAACAAAGATTGTAATAGTTGAATTTTCCTTGTTAGCGATATTAAGCTTGAAAACAATATAGAGTTTTTTTTTTGGGGTGGGTAAAAACAACATAGAGTTTGCTTAAAAGAAATTGACCTTATTGCTAGGACCAACTGTGTTAATTTTCAATGCAAATAAATCAGATTTAGTAATTAGCAATGAGAGACAATAAGAGTGTCATTTGGATAGGGAATTTTGAAAAAAAAAAAAATTTTAAATGTATTTTAAAATGTATCAATTCAAAAATCTAACGTTTGTAATTGTAATATTTGAATAAATATTTTTAGAAAAAAATTTTGACTATTAAAATTTGATGAGGTATAAAATTATAAAAGAAGAATAATAATATTATAAGAGAAAAGAAAGAGAAAATTATCGAAAAAATATGCAACATAAATATCATTAAATTTTTTAAAATGTATAATCTCTTTATTAATAATTAAACATATTGAAAAGCTTATGGAAATGGAACAGAGGGACCTAGATGATTATACAAGTAGTTAGTGTTCAGTGGATGCCTCATGCCGGTTTGTGTCTTATGATAGTGTGGTTGGTTCTTTCATTGCCTGGCCATTGCTTATTTTCTACCTATTCTATGTTTTAGTATCTCATATTCTACAAGTGTGGTGGGCTTCTCATAGTTGGTCTTAGTTGGGTTTCTTGTTTGTGTTTCTTAATCGTTCCTGGTCATCCTTGAAAGCTAGATGGGTGTTTCCTTTTTTGATTTTCTGTTAGGTGATCCTTGTTACTCAAATAGGTTTGTATTGGCACTTGGGTTTTGTCTTTGCTAGTCTTGACCGATTTCGTAAACTTATGGTGTTGGCTTAGCAAAAATAATAATAATAATCATATATATGTTAGGGTTAAACAAAATGATATTTTGTTTTTTCAATTCTGTATTTTATGGCGAGTTATATAAAGTAAAGCGAGCAAAGATTTGGGAAATTTTTGAAAAAACACCTCTTTAGGTTGATTTCCAAAAGAAATTTTGAGGTGCTCAAAAATTTTTTGTCAAATTTCTCTTAAACTTTGAAATTCTTTATTTTTTGTTAAACAGGATAGTTGGATTTTAGAATTTTGAATATTTTGATTAAAATGAATTTTTCTCTTGAAATACTCCATGAAGCAAAAGGATGAATACGGATTGATAGAAAAATAAAAAGAAAATGATTTTTACAACTTGGTAACAGAAAAATATGAGACAAGAAAATTAAAAAAAAATTATCATTCTCAATTTTTATATACAAAAAAATCATTTCAAATCGAAACAATTAGTGAAGAGAAAATAAAAGAGATAAGAGTCAAGTGAATATATTTCTCCAAAACTATCTATCATATTTACAATTTTATCATTTTTTTCTTAAATTACAAAGAGTTTAATGATAAAAAATAAATAAATTATTTTCTTTGGTAGAAAGAAAATTATTTTTCATTCATGTTTCATCTTTCCTACCAAGCACGCAAATAGAAAAAAAAAATATTTTTCATCAATCAATTTTTCTTTCCCTTCAATCTTTTATCCTTCTATTTATTTTCTATCCACTCAAAAGCAGCCTAAATTCACCAAGTAAAATAAGAAAAGCATAAATCAAAGAATATTTTTACACTTCAAGAGTCCAACAGTGGGTTTAGCACAGCTCCAATGAAGAAAACCACCCCAGACGTCTCTTCCCTGATCATAAACAAGAAAGGATGGTCTGCTACAAAGCTTGGAACTGGATACCTTAAACATGCTAGTCGAATCAAATCAGCAGAATTAGCTTCAGCTTCAGCTTCTGCTCCTTCATTAACTTCAATCAAAGACTTGTGAAACATCTTTTGAACATAAATTTGTTTGTCATCAGAGTCAACTATTTCTATCAGCTCATTTCTATCCTCAAATGCTTGGTTAAGTCCCAATTCTTTCATGGTCTCTGAAGCTTCAAACTGATATGATAACTTGAACCTTGGAATCCAAAAACTGGAAATCTTTTCATTTGGTAGATAGTACTGCTTGGTGAAGTATCCAGGGTTGGCTTTGAATTTTTGTATCAAGCTCACCAACCCATCTTTGCCTTGGGGAGAAAAAAATACACGACAAATTGCCTTGTGGCTTCACCATTTTCATATGGTAGTTTCAAAATTTTATAACCATCAAAGGATCCATATCGATAAAATTTCTCACCAGTCATGAAGGGAACTTGAACTGTTTCACCATTAAGAAGGTGGAAATCTCTAGTTTCAGTTTTTGATGCATCGAAACTATGATCCCATTTTCCTTTGAAGTAAATTGCATTAGCAAGAATTAGAGCTCTCTCTTCATTCACAAGAGTACCTTTTAGTGGCAGCATGTTTTTGATGAGACCTTTGGTTGCATTCTCAGTCCATGCACTGACTTCACCTATGGTTTGATCAGCCTGCAGACAAGAATCAAATAAATTTGAGTGTTTGATCAAATCCATAAAAACTTTGATACAATATGTCTCAAATCTAGGATTTAATCTACCTCATTGTTAGTATGGTTTTATCCTATATTTAATAAATATTTAATATACTATAATCTTATATTTAAGTTATATCCTTTCACTTATAACTAATTGACTTTTAATTAAATGCTTAATATAATATCAGGTCAGAATTTCTTTTTGTTACCCTTTTTAAATCCATTATATAATAGATTTTTTTCATCTTCACTTACATGTAATGGAGGCCTGTTAGTGTAATGTTATCTCATATCTAGTAAATATTCAATATTCTATAATTTTATATTTAAATTGGGCCTCTCTACTTACAACCAATTGCTTTTAGTTGGATGCTTAACACCCATCATACAAGCCAAGTTCAGGTGATCTTTCATATAGATGAAGACCAAGAAAAAAAAAGCTTCATACAAAAGCCAAATAAAAGAAGCATATACCTCATTCACCTGGAAAGAAGGCTTGAATTTCAGGTCTTTACTGAGCAAGGTACCATTGACCAATGAAACGATCGGACCTTTCCTTTCGTTTGTTAGTGATGCGAGAGCAATCATCTAGGAAGCAAGCAAATTGAGATTTTCAATACTCCTTGATTCCAGGAAGAAAAGCAGCTGCTCCAGGTTACACCCTCTTGATCCAACTGCAATCAAACTCAACAAAATATTGAATGAAAAAGGAGAAATCAAAATATTTGAACCCTTTGCTGCTTCCTTTTCCAAGACATGGTTAGCCGTCAGCAAACAGAAATTAGAGTTGGAAGTACTTGTAGGTTGATCTGCCTGTTTTGGAAGAGCCATGGTGGTCTTTTCTGTTGCAAGTGCTTTAGTATTAGGGTTTTAGAATCCCCAGGAGAGAAAAAGGAACAGCCCCAATCAATGAGCACTTGTAATAGTAATAATAATCATAATAACAGGTTAACAAACAATGGAAAGACCTATTCTGCAAGTAAAATATATCTTAACTAAGTTATAATCCTTGTCGTAATTTTATTTATTTAATATGAATATATAAAAATTAATTTCTTTAGAAAATTATATTCAAATCTTTAAAATTTATAACATATATAAATTTTATATATATTGATTTGTCATTAAAAAATAAATTTTATGAAAATAATAAAAAATTATATCTTTCTTTGGGATTTTTTTTTATAATAATATTTATACACTTATAAAATTATATCAAATAAAAATAAATTTTGTTTTTTAAAAAAATAAAATATATATTATTAAATGATAAATTAAATAATAAAATAAATATTAACACACTTTCATTTTAGTAATCTTGACTAAATTATTATACCAAATATGAAAAATATTAGAAAAAATGTGAAAAGAAAAAATAAATTAAAAAAAATATTATTTTTCATAAAAATGAAACTGTAATAACAATAAAATATATCTTAAAAAAATTTATAAACGCAAAAAAAAAAAAAAACCAAATTGCAATAGTAATAGAATATACCTTAGAAAATAATTACTTAAAAATAAAAAAAATTAATGTATAACACATTACATTTGTAATCTTAAATTTATAAAAGAATTTTTTAGTGGTAATTATGATTAAATAGATAATTTTTAAATTAATTTTTTAAAATTTAAAATGAATGCAATAAGTGATCAAGATAATATTAAATTTTTTACATTTATTTGAAATATAAATTTAATAATTAGAGTTTAAATTGATATAATCATTTTGGTAATTTTATTATTTAAAGATTTAAGATGAAAATTTTAAAAATTTTAAAAATCTTACATAAAATTTTTTTAATTTTGAATATCTTATGTAAATTTTTTAAAAAGACAATTTTTTAAAATCAAGATAAAAAAATTGTTAAAAGATTTGGATAGCTTAATCTTTGTAATTTTTAAATATATTTGAAAGATTTTGATAATTAAATATTTTTAAATAAGGTTATTTGATAAACAACTAAAATTATTTATTAAAAAATAAAAATCATATTTTTTATTTTTTATTTTAAAATATATATTTTTAAATTGATTTTATTTTTATTTATAATTTGAATAAATTTAAAATTATCTAATTTGACATTAAAAAAATTATTTTAATTATTTAAAAAATTATCTTATATGTCATTTAAGAGAATTATTTATATAAATACTTATGTGATAAATTTATTTATGTATATTATTATAATATATATATAATCAACAAGTGATTAGTTCAATCAGTTAAGCTCGTTTTTCTCGATGAAAAAATTTTGAATTTGAATCTTATCAGTAATCACTTGTTGAGATCATTTCGAATGCACAACCTACAATCATCTATCTTAAGTTATTAAATACGATATATTTTAATTTAATCTAAAAAATTAAACAATTTATTTATCTCTTAATTTTTTTTACTAATATATATATATATATATATTAAATTAATGTAGGATACCACATCAACAATTAAAGAAAGGGGCAGTTGCTTTAAGCATCGCCCTTCAACACTTGAGGCATAAGCTGTCACGTCACCTCATTATTTTAGTGGATTTTTCTAAACCCAAAATCAGCCACCGAATGTTTAGATGTTTCTCATTTTTTTTTTAATTAGCGTACAGTAAGGCTCCAAGTAATAGGAAGGTTGTCTTCATCCCAAAGTACCCCCGTCTTTTCATCAAATATAGAATTCCTTCTTAATCGGTTTTTTTTTTCATTTATATTTAAAATTATTTATGATATAAAAAAATGAATATATTTAAAAATCTTGTTTTATGTAAAAAAAAAATGAGGGATTCGAATTTTGTTATTTATGTATAAAAAATTATACATCAATTATTAAATTAAATGTTATGCAAAAATATGTATATATTTTTTACCACTCAATTTTTTATAATCCCTTAAAAATAATTTTTAATCCCAAAATTTTCCATTATTAATTTTTAAAAAAACAATTATAGTACTTCTACCTCTGTTAACTTGTCATATTCTGACTTACTTTTTAAAAATTTAAAATTTTGATTTTTATCATATAGCTTATCCAATATAACATTATATTATAAATGGGAGGGAGGGATTATTCTTTTAAATAACTTATTTGAAATATCATTTTTTTTTATTTAAAATTTGTGCAAGGATTGAAATAGAAAGGGTATGATATATTAATATTTTAAAATATGTCAACCAAAATCCAATCTTGTTATTTTTCAGAGAGATCTATGACCTCAAGGTTTTTTGTAATTTATTTTATTGTTATTTAAACTTATAGTAGATTTATTTATAATTAGAAAAAAGATTTTTACACAACTAAAGATAGTACAAGTTTAAGTAGATGTAAATCTTGAAGTGTTACACTATAGGCAAATACGTACACGAAGCTATATAAATATATAAATAAATAAAAATTCTATAAATTATAATAAGAGTAGAACTAAAAAAAATTAAAGTTGGGTTTGATAGCTTCTTTTTTGGTTTTTGCTCTTTTACTTCTTCAAAAATTACTTTGAAGTCAAAGAAAAATGTAAAAAGTAAAATATAATTGATTAAAACAGACATATGATTAAAATGTACACCAATTTTTAATGTAAGTAATTAATAAAGGTATAGTCATCATTTTATTTGCTAAATAACCAGATTTTATAATCTTAAAAATATTAATTAATTTTAGTCAAATGCATTTTTCCGCAAATAAAAAAAAAATTGAACAAATCAAGAACCACCTCCAAAGCTTAAAAAGTGTAATAGCATGAAATATTACTATTTTCTTTTATTGACACATGAAGTTTGATCTTTGGCTTCCGACTTCCGTTTGAAGGGTCAAAAAAAATCTTCTGACAATCAGATTTTCATTTTATTAGCCCGAAGTTCGGAAACTTGTGATTACAAGTGAGGTGGCTTCCTATTGGTTCGAGTCTTGAAAAGCAATCCTCGCATTCCACTTGAAGAAAAGTTTTAATAAGAATATATACAAAATATTAATTAAAGAACAATTTTAAAGGTACCACGAGATATCCTTAGTTTAGTATATCTCATATTTCATCCAAGCTAAGTCAATTTTTTGTTTTTTTTTGAACTATCGTGATTTAAAATTTGATATTAGAAAATAAAAATCTAATACTCTGTTAATTGATCATGCAACCGTTGATAATTCAAACGATTATTGACCCGTCTAAACAAATAATTAGATACTTACGCATTACTGCAATAGTTGCAATCCTGTTTCTCTTATATAAAGTTCAGCAGACCAAGCCTGAACATGAAATAATTGGTTGAGCACCTTAGTTGTTAATTTTATTTTGGTATCAATTGTATTAGTCGATATATTCTAATTATATCAAAATACAATACATGTAACGATGATTTTATCATACTAGATTTGATACCAAATAATATCGATTATTTTCGTTGATTTCGACTATTTTCAATAAATTTTGATGAATTAGTATGTTTTGGTCAATACGTAAATGTGAAATATATTTTAAAATTTTTAATTTATTTTTTGTTGTTTAACTATTTTTAACCTAATAAAGATAAAATTAATTAACAAAATAACCCTTCGAAGTTGAGTTTCTTTATTTTTTTATTATAACTTATTTTCTTTTATGCTTTATTTTTTAAACCAAAGTTTATAAATATTTCAATTTCTTTCAAAAAAGCAATTATGCTCTCTTTATAAAGTTTAAAAATCATAAAGCCTTAGTTAATTTTTTTTATCTCTTTGTTTTTATCTTAATATTTACATGAAAATAATACTTATTTAAATATTATATGATCAAATAAGTGTTTAAAAATATCATGAAAATTTTATAATATTATTTTTTATACTTTTAAACTTATTTATTTGATTTTTGAAGATATTACATATTTATTTTGTAAATTATTAGTAGTATTATAATGTACAAGGTTCATGCATATTTATAAATATATTTGTACTATACCAAAAAATCTGAAATAATATGTCGAAATAACTAGTTCTGATATATACCATATTTTTATAAAAAATCGAAACATTATTCAGTACGATATTAATAACCTTGCTAAGCATAGCTCCAACAAAGAATACAACCCTAGATTTTCTCTTCCTGATCATCCGTACTTTATATTATATATAATTATAATAGAAAGCAACCCCCAAATTGGTACTATTTATCAACTATTCATAGGAGTCCCAATTTTGTGCCACATGTTGTGCAATAAATGGTTCTTCATTTATAAGCTTTTCAATTTTTTTTGGCATGTAAGCAAAATGCATCGTCTTGATCATCGTCTTGCATGAAATCAATGGAAAAAAAAAACAAAATAAAAAAGAGAGGAAAAAGAGAGAATTCTAGAGACTTTTGGAGATGGGAAAGACATAACAAATTCTAGAGACTTCATAAATAAATAAATAAAAAGTAGATAGTGGAAAAAAGAAAAAGAAAAATGAAAAAAGAAAGGGCATGAGATAAGAGAAGATCAGCGAAAAAAATCTATGTATAAAGGTTTTTACAGTGAAACATGGTGGATTAGAGAGAAAAAGGTAGATGAAAGAGAATAGATGCCAAAAGTCTGCCTAAAACTAATTACAGTAGCAACTTAAATAGAAAAATTCTAAATAGTAACTATATACAGTTTCTGCTACAATATACAGTAGAATTTTTATCTACAGTGACCTACTACAATAATTTCGGTGGTAGGTCTCTGTCTTTGTATGGTACAGTGACATTTTATCTGTTTGCTATAATGACTGCTATAGTTTTTTTTATCTGCTGGTCTTGGGATTCGAGTGAACTTGTTGTTTTGTGTCAGCAATTTTTTTTAACTTATTCTTGTTTGGAATATACATAGTAATTATCCTTCCATAATATTATTTATGTTATAAAATTCTTCATCAAGTGCATTAAGAGACTGGTGATGGTTTTGTTTAAATCATTTGGAAAGTCGATATGGTTAGTTGGTGGATTAAAGATAGTAAAAGGTTGAAGGAAATGTCCCCAGATATTCTATCAAATTCCCATATTTGATACGGTTAGTAAAATCTTTTTCTTTGAAAGGTACCCAAAAGATTGTATATAGTAAAATGGATGTAATAAAAATGTTTTGACCATTTTATACATCTATAGAAATGATTCTTAATAAAAGTAGAGAAATCTTTTAAAATGTGAAAAGAAAAGTTTTGTACAATAATTTGTCCGACTAAACCAAGTTTAATGTTTTTTCCATCAAATGTTTCATGATCAAGTTGAAATTTGATTTTCGGTATGAATTCATCGAGTGCAGTATTATACATATAAGTAGAAGTATAATATTCAAAAAACTTTTTCTATCAATAGTATTTCTGTTGATCGTAAAATAAAAGAATTAATTTGCTGAAACAATTCCTTGGTTAGGAATACCGCAGCTTTTTCAAAAAGAAGAATTCTCTTAAGCTTGTTTAGCTTAGAAGAATTATAATTCTCTTTTTTCAAAATATTCACACAAATTTAAGAAATTATTTATCTCTTGAATATTGTACTGATTTTCTTCCAAAGCAAAAAAATTAATATCTTGTTGTTGTTTCAGCAGATTTGTTGATAGAAGGCTTTGAAAAGCTATTTCTTTAAAATTCTAAAAATTTTTAGCCTGTTTGATTAAAAATTTAGCTAATTTGATCATCTTTTTTCGAAAGTTGGATTAATTTTCTAAGAGATAGGATTTCCAAACATTGTTCAACAAATTGTAGACTTGTGGTTCAAGTCTAGGGTTATAAAAATCTTTAATATTTGGGTTAGAGAGTTTTGTTTTTTCAAGCAGTTATTCTACTGAAAAAACTATTTGAGAATAACTCATGGGTATCCATTCATTTGGATCTTGAGCGAATTGAGAGAATTCTGGTTGAATCCTCGTGAAAGAAGGTCTGTAAAGTGGTTGTAGGTAGAGATATAATCATTGTTTAGGATTATTATAAAAATTAAATCTTGGGTTAGGATTTGTAAAGAAAACAAGGGGTCTTAGAGAAAAAAAAAGAAGAAGAGAAGGATTTTTTATCTATTTTTTTAATGGTCCTCCATTCTTCTGTATCATAGATAGGTTTTTTTTTATCCATGTGGTCGGTTCAGATAGTCTGCAATGAGATTTTTGTCTCCGTTGATGAACTCTACCTGAAAATGATATTGACAAAGAAAATTATACCATCTAATTCTCCTGAAATTATCAGAAAGCTTTTTGTTTTGGAGAAAGTTTCTTACTGCTTGGTTATCTGTTCGGATAACAAAGATCTCATGGGCTAAATAGATGTGAAATCATTGTACACCATTTTTTTATGGCTAATAATTTTTTTCCAAGATAATATAATTTATTTCATTCAATTTGAATTTATCGAAATTGTAGCCACAAATGAATTCATCCTTTTGATGAAGATTTTTTGCTTTAAGGACACATTCTCAATGTTCATCACTGGCATATGTCTATAAAATTAATAAATCACCTTGTTTAGGTAGATAGACTTTAGGGATATAGGTTAGTTCTGATTTGATCTGTTTGACAATATCAGAATCTGTGGTTGTTTAGACAAAATCATTATCTTTGCGTAATTTATGCAAAATATGACTTTTTTTTTAAAAAAGATTTTTGAAAAATTGCCTGCCATAATTAAGTATACCTAACAGCTATTGTAGCTGTTTGACATTATCCAGTTGTTCTGAATACTCTTTGATCTTTGAGATAATATGATCCTGCAATGTTAGTCTATTTACAGATAAAATGAGACCAAGAACTTTTATTTCAGTTTTTTCAAGTTCAACCTTTTTATGACTTAAAATAATACTATGTAAAATAAATTCTTAAGCAATAATATTCAGGTATTTCCTGTGCTCATCTAATGTATTGGAAAATACTAAAATGTCATCAATGTAAACATAGCAAAATTGTTTATGTTTACTAAAAATGCTATCCATCCAATGCAAAAAGATTTGAAGGGTGTTGCATAGACCGAAAGGCATAACAGTCCATTGGTAGTGGCCTGTTGGTGCACTAAAAGTAGTTAAGGGTTTGGATAAATCTGTAAGCATGATTTGCCAAAAACCATATTTACAATCAAACTTAGAAAAATATTTAGCATTTTTAGCTAAATTTATCAAAACATCTTTTCAAAGGATAAAATAGCTATCAAAAATAAGATTTTGATTTAATTTCTTATAATTGATAACTATACGGGGTTTACCTCGTTTAATCTCAAAATGGTTTCTTACCAAAAATGTTGGATTGGAATGAGGGCTGGTAGTTGATTCTATCAGACCTTTGTCAAGCAATTCTAAAATTTGAATTTCAAATTTATCTATATCCTGTTTAGTATAGATCATAGGTTTTACTCTGATGATCTTTTTTGGTTCATGAAGAACAAGTTTATAGTATCGTGGACTTCGCTTCCAGAGCTTCAATGATTGTTCACTGAAGTCTTCCTGTAAAATCCTATAAAGCCAATGTCTTTTTCATTAATAGCTTTAATTTCAAAAATATGGGTTATTTCTAGATGAAATCCATTATCACAAACATATTTGTGCTTGGATAAAAGGGAAACTTTTATTGATTTGTTATCAATAGCAAAGACAAGATGATCTATTAAAATAGAAAAGGGTAAATATTTATGAATAAAATTATTTCCTAGCAAGATGTCTCCATGCATGTTAGGAAAACATAATATTTTAGGAATTATAAACTTTCTATCATTTAAAGCGATAGGGAGATTTTTTGCCTTTAAAGTAACAATGGTTTCTTTACCATCGATACCTACTATTATTATAGGATGCTTCATGTTTTGCCATTGGGTTAAAAGCAAAGCATTAGGTCGACAGCTAGAGATTGTTGCTTCTGTGTCAATCAAAACATCTAAACTATATGGTTTATAGTTTTGAAAATAAAAATATCCTTGAACATAAGTATAATATCATACCTTTTTGGCGAATAAAATTGTTTCTAGTATAAAAACATGAAAATTATTTATAAAATGAAACATTTTGATATCTTCAGTTTTAGTTTTTCTAGTAGAAGAAGTGTGTGTATTTAATACATAATTAACATAATGATAAAAGGATTGGTCATCACCTATACCTTGCTAAGATGGATTATCTCCTGTAAATATAAGAATTTTACCTGTATTATTGGTATGACGCATGCTGTTTGCTCATCATATGGTTTCTGTACTATTTGTACCTTGAAATCTTAAAAAAGAACTTCGATAAATAGTATAAAAATATTGATTACTAGTTATACTCTCTGTATCATCGTCTTGTTGATGATCAAAAGCAATAGTAGGGGGTAAAACCAGATTTGGATTAAAATTTATTGATGCATGAGGATTTTTAAAGTAAATTTTTTTTTCTAATGAGAAAAATTATAAACTTGGTACTTTTTGTTTTTCAAAAGTAATAGAAATATCTTCGAGACACCATTCTTTTGGGATAGATAAATCTTCGAGATTGACCAATTTTGGTTTGATTTCTGAATCAAAACTATTTGGTTCAAAAATTTTGATAATATTGGAATCTATCGGTTTGATAGAAGTATTTGTGGTGTTAGTAAATTCATATACTGCTAACCAGTTGATTGAAAGGTCATGCGAATTGGATTCAATATCAGAATTGGTTATTTTAATACGAAGACATAAACATTTTTCAATGTTTTCATCAAAAATAGAAATAAAATAGTTTGGTTTAACTTCAAATAAAATTATGCCTGCTGCTAAATTGGATTGGATTCCACCAATTACAACATTAGTAGGGTTTTTAAAATGGTTATCCATTAAAACGGCTATGATGGGAATATCTTTTGTAGACAAAAATAACGATTTAATGGTGATCAAAATCATTCCTATATGGATATATTTGACTTTTGGATATCTAAAAAAAATGGTTTATTTTTTTTTTAGTAAAAAGAAGAATTTCTATCGATCCTTATTTAAAATCGTTAGCAATTGTATCACTAGATAGTTTTTCTATATGGTGTTTATACCAAAGTTGGAATTTTTTAAAACAAATTGTTTTGTAAATCTCCTCTGGTTTGATGAACTGTAATTCTTTAATTTTTTCTTCAGAAATAGAATGAGTTTTTCTCATAATATTTTTTAGTTTAAGCATACTTTCTCCTTCAATAGTTGTTGTACCTGCTGAAGAGGCAACTAAAACATTATCTTGTTTAGATTCAGTATTCAGCATAAAAATGAAATCAGATTCATCGTCAGAAGAACTATAATCGGTTTTTGAAAAAACTTCATAATAAATTTTTTCGTCGGATAATTCATCTGCATAACAAATTTGAAAAAAATTTTCATCAAGTTTTTTATCATTTTCTTGGCACTTTTCCCTTTATTAGGGCAACTGTTTGCATAGTGACCTTCTTAATCACAAAGAAAACATTTGCATGTTTGTTTGGAAGATTTTTTCTTCTTTTTAACAACAAATTTACCTTTTTTAGGCTTAAAACTTATAGTGGGTTTCCACTTTTTTCAAAGATATTTTCGTTTTTTCTTAAAACAATTTTTCTTTGAAAAAGATTGTTTATTACAACCAAATTCAAATTTCATTTTCCAAAATCTTTGTACATTGTTTATACGAAAATTTAGATTTTATATACTTAGTAGCTTTTTGCTTGAGATAGTATTCTGTGATCTGAGACTGAACGTTGTGTATTCTACATTCAAGAGTATCGTAGAGTTCGATAATGGAATTGGTAGGATGAACTGTTTGAGTTTTAACTCTAAATAAATAGGGTAATTTTGTGAGCATAATTCATCCCATGGTGAGGGAAGTTTGAGAAATATTGTTGTAACCAAAATTTTGAATGTTTTTCATCCAATTTTTTATATTCAGAAAGATATTTTTTTAGAGAAATCATCAAGATTTTGAATATTACATAATTTTAATTTTGATACAATAAATTAGGTTTCTTAAGTGGGATCCAAAGATTTTGTACTACCACAAACTCATTTTTCAAGATTTGGGTTAAATCTTTCAGTAGTTGAGGAATATTTCATGCGACTAACAACGTTGATTTTTGCTATTCTTCGAGGGTTGTGGTTTCCTATTTTTTGAGAAATCGTAAGACATCACCTTGTCATGTGCCACAAAAATAGTTGAGGAATCATTCTTTATTCCACTGCTCCTTGTAACCTATGACAACAATAGACATGGATTGTGCCCAATTGTCTATTGCTTTTCCATAGTCTTTAAGAGGGACTTTGGTTAGATCCAAATAAGTACCACTTTGTGAAATCGTTCGTTTGTTTAATGAATCGATAACAAGGGTTTCAATCTTAACCTGACTTATTTAGCCAGATTCAGATGTTTGTTTTATCTCATCCTCGTTTAGGTGAGAATATTTTTCTTTTAGATAAGGAAGATATTGATCCATTATATCAAGATCTAGCAAATCTAAAAATCTTAAAGTATCATCAATATCTGGGTTAGATATTGCAAATGCTTTTATCTTCTCATACTCTTCTATTTGAGGGATAAGAATTTATTCTAGATTTGATTGATCATCAAAACTATCAGTATCTTCTGATGTGATTTCATCTAATGAAACTGGTTCATCTTTGACTACTATGTTAGTAACAAGAATTTCAAAGTTATCAGTTACTAAATCATTATTTGCTTCTTTATCATAGATACTAGTTGTGCCATAATTAAGCATATAATGATAATTATACTTAATAAAGAGTCATTTATATTCTTCATAAAGAGTCTCTATAGCTTGAAGATAATCAATCCATTGTTGTGGATCTTCAATTTTTTTCATTTTATACTTAAAATTTTCAATAATATATTTATAAGAGTTAAAATCAAGTTTTTCTTGTTTCTCCTTTGCTAAGGAAGATGAAGGTTTTTCATCGTTCATCATAACATTACCATAGTAAAAAGGTCCAAAGTCTGTAGATGTGTATGGAGAAACATGTCTTTGGTCCATCTTTTCAATAAGCATAACTACTATATCTTCTATAGTATCTATTTTTACAAAAAGTTTATGAAAAAAAGAAGAAGTTAAATCTATTAAATCATTTACAATTCTACTTATGCTAATATTACTAAATTCATACTTATGATCTATATGTAAATCATGATTATAAGACTTATCTTTGCAAATACATGAATTTTTTTCATAAGTTTCCATGTTTCTGGTGCTTAAAACCGGTGTGCTATTCTGAAAACGCTAGCAAACAAGGCAACTCAAGTTTGTACAAAGGTTTGATGGCAAGCTAAGTCGCTAATGAAGAAAAAAAAAAAGAAAGCTAGAAAAAGGGCCAGCAAAAATTGGTAAATAATTCTTGATTTTTTTTTTTTTTTTTGCATCTTTCATGTTTTAGTTTTCTATTATCTTTGATTCTTTTTTTGCCAATTTCTCTTTAGATTTAATTTTTTTTTATTTACAAATTTGTTGCAAAAAAAAAGCTTGACAAGTTTTTTTATAATTCCTCATTAAGTTTTTATATTTTATGATTTTCTATTATTTTGGGTTTTTAAATAATTTTGTTTCCATTCGATTTTTTTTTTGTATTTACATATTTAGATTTCATTTTGATGATTTTTTTTTTACCTTAATCAGGTAATATATTTGATTTTTTATTATTTAAATTATCTTTTTTATTATTTCTTGGGTAATATGTGAAAATTACACAAAGAATATTTGTAATTTTTTATTTTGTATTTATAGATTTTGATTTTATTTTGATGATTTTTTTAATTTTAATAAGACAATATATTTGATTTTTTACTATTTAAATTATCTTTTTTTATTATTTCTTGGGTAACATGTGAAAATTACACAAAATATTTGCAATTTTTTATTTTGTATTTACAAATTTTGATTTCATTTTGATGATTTTTTTATTTTAATCAGACAATATATTTGATTTTTTACTATTTAAATTATCTTTTTTTATTATTTCTTGGGTAACATGTGAAAATTACACAAAATATTTGTAATTTTTTATTTTGTATTTACAAATTTTGATTTCATTTTGATGATTTTTTTTATTTTAATCAGACAATATATTTGATTTTTTACTATTTAAATTATCTTTTTTATTATTTCTTAGGTAATATGTGAAAATTGCATTAAGAATATTTGTGCTTATTTTCTATGAGTATAATTCAATTATTTAATTACTTAATTTTATTTGTTATACTTATAATTTTTTTCTTCTATGTTGTTTTGAGATATTCTTACTGGTTGGTGATTTTTTGTTAGCTTTCTCATTGTGGTTTCATTTTCAATTTGTTCTTGATTGAAGTAAACTTTACAACCTATTTAATGATAGGCTTAAATAGAAATGTCTTCTGGGTATTCCTTCATTTCACAATTGTGTTGGATTTTCATTGATTAGGAACTTTTTAATTTTATACCAAGTGCTTAATTATGATATCATCTTTTGTTTTAAAGATGGAAATATGCCACTAACTAAGTAGGTTAGCTAAGAACTTAAAAAAAAAGGCTATAAACCAAAATCCAAAAATGTCCATCTTGGCTAATTGCTAAGCTATCTTATGTTAAAAATATCAGTACATATTAGCTTAAGCTTACATATGATACTAAGACAAAAAAAAATTAGAGACAACCAAAAAAATAGATGATCATGTTACTAAGTCTGAGAAATTGCTTTAGCAAGTTCGTTAGAAAGGTAAATGTCATGGCAATAGTTGGTTGATCATAAATTAATTGAAAAAAGGTATACTTAAAATGATAGCAATACATTAACTCCAAACTAAAAAAAATTTAAACTTGAAAGTTGAATAAGAAGAAAAGTAATAAGTTTATATGAACTTCAGTTCATGTTGCAATGCAGATTACGTCCCTAAGCTATTAAGTATCTCCAATAAAAAGGTCAAATAATTTATTTGATAAGATATCAATCAATTCAAAAAATTTTATGTAAGAAAAATATATGTTACAAATGCTTTTACCTATTTTAAGAACATGTCATAAGGTTTCACTCACCTAAAATGTTATTGTTAAAACATATATATAAGAAAATTACTACACTGAACAAATATTATTTCACCCTTAAGTTGCACTCCTTTCGTTCTTATAAGAATAACTTCAATAGATTAGTATATGTAATAGCATGGTTGATCGTGAGAATTATGCCAAGCAAAACTTTAGGCTTTGCCTTACTTGAAGAATGTTTTTTCCCTTTATTCTTGATATAATACTGATGCATTTGAGTTGAAACTAGGAATAAGAAATAAAAAAAAAAATCTAAGCCAAATTTTACTAACCAAATTTGAGTAGCTACTAAATGAAAATAATAGTTAAAATAAATAAAAGTTTAAGATATCATAAATTATGTCATTTGGAATTAGGAGTAAGTTGATTTGATAGGATGATCAACCACAATGCAAAGTTGATGACATGATGTATATATTAATTCAATGAACTAGGATGTATGTCTTATACCTCATCACTAGTTTTAGGAATGATTAATTCTCTTTTGGGGAGCATCATTATCTTACAAAAATTATATATGTTAGACAAATCCGTTTGAGAATTTTTAATTAGATTGGGAGGCTAACGTATACAAAAGTTAATTTAATGGTTCAAGAATAGCTATGGTACTCCAAAACAAAAATGTCTTAACATTAAAACAAACTAATGGTTCAAGAATAGCTATAGTATTTAGTTTGATATCCTATCATCATTGATATCAACTAATGAAAATATTCAAATATTTTCAATAGTATAAATTGGCATATTATTATTTTTCTCCTCATCATAATTTAATATTTAAATTAATATCTATAAAATACATATATAGTAGTCTCAGGCATTTTAAATCGATTTTGACATTTTTTTTGGCTTAATTGGGTGACAATTGTCACTTAATTATAAGCCACAATAATTTTTTTTTACTTAATATTATTAATGATAAAATCATCTTTTAAATCTCAATATATTTTGCAAAAAACAATTGTTGAAAGGTAAAAAATTATAATGTGCTAGAGGTTGAAGCTTTAAGTTTATATCCTAAATGCTTTGCGATTTAAAAAAATAAAAAGAGAAAAAAGAATGAAAATTGGAGAGAAGTGGGATAGAAAAAGAAAAAAAAAAAGCCAAAGTCTGCAATCGATGGCCACTAACTTCGATAGGCAAAGTAAGTCTATGATGGCTAGAATTGAGACAGAAATAGTGGAAAGAATAACAATGGGAAAGATGAAAAAAATAAAAATATATAAAAGAAAGCTGAAAGTATTTTTTATGTTTTTTAGTTTTCTTAAGTTTATTTTTTATTTTTATTTAGCTTTTTTTCATAATTAATTTGATTTTTTCTTTCAATATTTACTTATTTCTTTTAATGCTTAATATGTTAGAAGAAAGCAATGGGTTCCTCTTTTTTTTTTAAATTAACTCAAGCGTTACGGCATGAGTACAAATCTAGTTTTATATGTGAAAAGAATCCCTTACGCTATGTTTGGATAAATATTAATAAAGAAAAGGAAAGGAAAGGCTAAGAAAGTTTTTTAAAGGAAACGAAATGATATATGTAATCCTTGTTTGAATAATTAAAATTAATAAAGGAAAGGAAAGGAAAAAAATTTTAACAACCATAAAGAGTGAAAAAAAAAAAGAAATGATTCATTGTAATGATTTTTTTCAATTATAATCTTTCATTGCCTGTGATTTTAGAACACTCCTAAATCATGATATATTTGTTATCTTATCTGATCACACAATTTCTATTATATCAGTGGTTTTTATATTGAAAGAGACATGTGAAACTTACTTGAAAAAATAAATGGCTTTGAAAAAATTATAAAATGATTGTGATATGTTTAAGTTTTTTTATTAGGTTTTTAGTATTAATAAAAAGATGGATATAATAGTCTTTTTACAAAAACAAAAAATTCAACTTTCCTTTCCCTTGCTTTTCCTCTAAATTGAAATATTAAAAAAATTAAGTTTACAAGGAAAATCAAAGGTTATTTGGTTTATAAAGGAAACCATCTCTTTCCCTTTATTTAAATTAATAATTTATCTAAACAAGAGGAAGGGGGTTTTGTTTTCTTTACTTTCCTCTATTTTACTTTTCTTTCCTTCCTTTCTCTTTAATCAAAACACATTGTTAATGATTCTATACTTGACAAATGTCCATTATGCAAATTACTATTTTACCTTGAAGAAATTGAGTAAAGAATAATAAAAAATATAGTTAAAATCACAAAAAGCCTCACCATTGAACTGTCGTCACCAATGCACTGTCAAAGCCCATCACCATATCACTAACACCCATATCACAACCTATTCTCATTAAAAAAAAAAAGAAAAAAACCTCCCACAATTAACGTACAAGAAAAAACCTTCCATTATCACAATCACTTAAAAAGTAACAAAAAAAACACACTAAAAAATTCAGTCTCATCCCCAATAAAAGAAACCATAAAAATAAAAAACAAAAACAGATCTCATACAATTTTGATTTAAAACATTTAAAATGTTTTGGACTTTGGTTTTTAAAGGAGAAGAAAACAACATAATGAGAGATAGAAGCATTTTGAGTGATAGAGGAGTTTTTAAAGGTGACAACTACAAGTTTAAACTTAAATTGAGGTTAATTTTTAAGTTTTTGAAAAAAAAATGATTTGAGAAAAGAATAGAGAAGATCAAAAGGATTTTTTTATGATTTTTTATGATTTTTTATGTTTACAAATAGTGGTACACAACAATGATCATTTGAATTTTGAAATAGAATTATGGTTTTTTGTTTGTTTTGTTAAAAAAAATGTGTTTGAGAGAAAAGACGGTTTAAAAAAATTATAATAAATTTTTTTATCAAACTAAAAAAATAATGTGAATTTATGCGATGATTATCGAATCCCCAAATCCAACCATAAATATTTTCTTTCTTTTTTTGTTATTTGTATTTTTATTTATTTTAAATGTTTGTCTAATGATTTTATTTTTAAAAAATTCACTCGATAAAATAGGTGAAACTTGCTAATGAACATGAAAGGATGGTTTACAACAAATCTTTGAATTTGATGCCTTTTATTGTAAATGAATGGAAAAATTAAATCATGATTCTAGATTTTTTATTCATCAATGGTTATACTTTAATTTAATTTACAATTAAAAAAAAAGTATATTAATATTTAAAAAAAAAATTAGTTCCATTTTAGAATTTTATGTAAATTGGTTACTATTAAATGATGATTTTAATTTAATAAAATTGATTGATAGATTTAGTCTTAATACGAGACAAGCATAAGAACCCAATTAATTTAATATGATCACTTAAGTGTAGGCTTTGTGCATCTTACAAGGTCAGGTATGGTAGTAAGCTTTTGATAAGAAAGTTTCTAAAGTTATTTAATTAATAAGGTTAAAGTCTCATTTTTACTTATTATATACGGTAACTACCTATTGAGAAATCATTAATGAAAGAAGTGTGAAAAGGATGATTATAGTCATTTTAGGGACTATTTCGCCTTCACGATTTCATGATGACTACCCAAACAGGTATGTCTAATCTCTTCGATTCATGTATGGTGTTCTAATTTTCACACAATGAAATTGGGATAATGCTTACATGTGATGTTAGAACATGATTGTGTGAAATTAGAATCCTAATTTCAAGTTAATTTAACTAATTTTTGGTGGATTGTTTGTTTGGGGTCAAATCTTATGATTGCCGTAATCCAACTTTGAATTCTTGTTTTCCTAAAATTGATTTGGCTTTTTATTCTCCTCTCCAATAGGACTAAAACCATGTATGGATTGTTTTTTAATTCAACCTATAGACAGAGAAATCAAGGTTTAAGGTTTAAAGTTTTTGGTTCAAGATTTGAATCAAATTCAAAATTTTATTAAAACCTTGATATTTTATGTGTTTTAATCTAAATTGACACGTGATTATTGTTATCCATGTGTTTTAAGATTGAAACATTTGTTTTAATTGCATGAAATTTGAATTTTAATTAATAAATTGAGAAGAAACCATAAACAAGTTATGTATGGGTTTTCCATCCAAAAAATTTGGCTCAAATTATGTTGATTCATGGTGTTTTGATGCAATTTGAAGCCTGGGCTTGGTAAATATATATACATTAATTAAAGTTTGGAAGATTCAATTGCATAAAAATCAAAGAAAACCATGAAATTTTGACAAAAGGCTTAAAACGGGTAAAATATGGGTTTAGCAATCAAGTTTCTTTTGGTCAATTGATTTTATTTTTATAGTTTTTGATACGATTTTTCACATGGATTTAATGACATGATGGCTTCATTGAGTTTCAAAAACTACAATTTCATGAAAAACATAAGAAAAAGTATCAAAATCAAGCTTAAAACAAGAAACAGACCTAAACGGGTCAAAACAAGATCCAAATAAGTTGGCTAACTCAATTAGAGAGAAAAAAAACTACCTTCCAACATATACAAACACTACCCACTTGCGGATGGTAAAGCATATAGAGGGTATCGCTTATCCCGGTGATAATTTTTGCTCCGGTTACTTTTGTTTTGCTTGAAATTTTATTTTTAATTTTTTTATTATTTTTCAAAAAATTTTTGAATTTATGAAATATTTATTGTTTTATGTTCATGCATAATTCATAATTATTATATGTATGCACATATTTCTGAAAAATTATTTCATGATTAAATATTTTAGCATACCGTGACTTATTGAAGGTACATACTCTCTTTATATATTATTTAAAATTTTTGTACTCTCGACCTAAAGTTATGTGTATAATTGAATAAATTTAATAAAATTTGTTTTTATAAATTTTTCGCTATCCATTTAAAATGCAACATGCATTATTTTAAAATGCAAGTTAGGTTTAAACTTTTTAAGGTTTTGGTATAATTTGTACAAACTAATAATTTTATTGGGTAGTTTCATTTAATGAGTAAAAAATTTTTTGAATAGTTATTCATTTGGAAAAATTATAGTTTATAATATTGCCTACACTAATTTATATTTTTCATGACTATGTTAACATTATGTATCATTGTTAATTTGTAAAATTTTTTATACATGATATATAAGAATAAAGTATTAATTGGTAATATTAAATTATCCATAAAATTTAAGACATTCAGTTTGAATACAATAAATTAATTTTGATATAATGAGACAAATTTGGTTAAGTATCTCACAAGAAATATCATATTTATAATAATTCATCGATATACACTTTAATTATTAGTGTCTCACATAGGAATGATTAGCTCTTTAAATATTTAATTATCTAAAAAGACACGTTTAGTTTAAGTATCTCATAAGGAGCAATCATATCTATAATGATTCATGAAGATATGATTTAGTTACTAATGTCTCACATGGAGTGATCAACTCTTTAAGAAATATATCATAGTTAAATATCTCACAAAGAGTGATCAAAATGCATACACTTAATTAAGTATGCAAAACTATAGTTATGAGCAATTTAAGTTTCTCAGTGTGAGAATAAATAATTGGTTAATTTGGATGTTTGACTGCCAAAATAGCTCATTCATTAAGACTTGTAAGATTTTCTAATACACAAGAATGAAAATATTTTCAAATTGCCTTACACAATTGCTTGCTCAAAAAGGGTTATTATGTTTGGTAATTTAAAGTGGACATAAAGTATCATGGTAGAGAGTATACTAGTCTAAAAAGTAATCTACCCAGAAAGAATAAACTTTTTGAAAATTAAGATATTTTCATATTAACTTCTTGTGAAAAATGCTAACAACATATTACATTCTCTACCCGAAAGGGGGTTTGTAATGATGCATTTGAATTTTCAATTATGTTACAAATAACTTATCATAGGCTAGAGCTATTTGTATGAATTATTATTCATATAAGAAAAGTTGTAATTTTTTTCTTGAATATTAAACTTGATTTAGTGAAAAAATTAAGTAACTCTAACTAAAAGTGATAAAAGTGATTTAGAGCTTAACTAAGTCATGGGTATTTTCTTGGACAAAATTGTTAAATATTAAACATTTTGTTGATTATTGTTTAATTATTGAAATGTTACATTTTATGATTATAAAATATTGTCTAAGTCATATGAATCTATGAAAATAATTATCTTATGCATGATTAGTAAGTATGTTATATTACTTTGTTTCATTATATCATTGTTTGATAAAGTAATTTTATGAATGATCATGCTTATGTAAATTGTGACATATGAAATTGAGTTAAGGTTCTTTTAAAAGCATATGTTATATGTTATAAATATGTTTAGTATACTTACAATGTTTTAATTTTGTATATATCACATAATTATAATTTGAAATTTTAGGCATTAAGTTTAAAGCCTAATAAAGTGTATATTGTGATATACATACATATATATATATATTTAAGAAACTCACATTTTACATGAAAATATGAAACATATTATTGGCTATAATGATTTATGAAAAATATTTAAATTTTATACTAGTATGTTGAAATAACGGGAGAGTGTTGTTGTTAAGGTTATGCAATTATGTTATGAGAGTAATAACATATATTAAATAATTGTGTAATAAATTTATTTCACATAAATTGTTATATTAGCTTTTAAAATATTTAACTTTTATAAAATACTTACTAAATTAAGTATACTCTTATAAGATATTAATTTTTTTATAATATTGATATTATAATATGTTGAGAGAGCAACAAGTAAAAGGTTATTTTTTTCGTAAATATTTGAAGCATGCTTTAGGTATCATAAAATTTAGTAAATATTACTATAAAGATTTTGGGTAATAAAAACAAATAAGTTGTGAAAGTAAATGGATATGAGTAAAAGTTTCGATCAATAAGAATAGGGAAAATTAGTTTTACAAATTTCAAAGTATTAAAGATTTTAACTGAATGTGTTGTTGTTAAGGCTTGTTGGGTTAATTAGCCTAATGTTTTTATCACAACTTGCATTTAGTAATATTGAAAATATTATATTCCTTACATGATTATGATATTGATTTATACTATAGTCATTATTTGTATATACATGATTATGATATTGATTTATACTATAGTCATTATTTGTATATAATTATCTAGAAAATATGCATTGTTGATATTCATCATATACTGTATGTTAAGATTTATGGTATAAAAATTATAGACTTTATTGAATCTCACATATAAAGTATCTACATTGGAAGATATTCTTTGTAGTCAATCAATTTTTTTATTTTGAAATTTCTTATAGTCACACTTGAAAGATTGAAATATCATAATAAAATATTATTAATTGTTAAGATAATTTACTTGGTAATCTAGCATACTAAGTATTAATATTGATTAAAAGTATGATTTTGGAGTATGACTTGAAAATTTTAAGATGCATAAAATGATAATGGGTATTTTAAGTTTTAACTTTTTAGTGTCTATAGAGATACATTTAAATTAGTATTTCGCTTGAAATGATCACATGTATAAATAGACATAAAAACTATAATGATAATAAAATTTCTTATATTGTTGTGAATTGTCTCTGCATTACTACAAGTGATTACTTGCACAAATTGGGTGATTATATAGTTTTAATTTACAAATAATTGTGAAACATTTTATGAAGTGAAAATATACATAGACCTAGGAAATTTATTTGCCCAAAGTGGATATATTTTCAAAAGTATTTTTATTTTTCATTATTTTAAAATGTGATCTGTAAACACTAAATTTGTCCGAGTTCTTTGAATTGGGCCTCGATTTTAAATTCATAAGCTTAAGTTTTTATGACCAAGGTCCAATTTCAATTTTTGTGACCCATAGCCCAAGGCAAAGCCTATAAGAGTGCCTTTTTTGTTATTTATATATTTAACCTGTTTTAATTTTATTTTTTAAAATTTTATTAAAATTAATAAAAATAATTTAATAATAATTAAAGTAATTAATTTTTTTTTTTTAAAAAAAAAGAGAAAACGAGAGTATAGTAGTAATGGGTGTCATGCACGACAATGACAACCTACTTGCCCAAGCCATTACCTACCCCCTGAAACACCTACCATACCATCACCTAACAATCACACTTGGCCACTACCAGCCACAACCACCACCATCACCCTTGCAACCTAGATCCTTGTCGGGAAATGTTAGGATTTGTCCAAAATTAAGTTTAATATATGGCACCTTAATTATTTTGATAAAACTAGTAAAGATATTAACTTGATTAAAGTCTTATCTGTTTAGATTATTTATTGGCCTTTGTTCTTAATTTCAATATGTTGAAAAAAATATCATCATAAGTTAATGTCTACTATGAGTGATAAGTTCTTGGATGTTATATACAACATAATAAACGTATAAATTTTAGTCACTTTAATTTATCACATTTGGGTATATACATTTGCTGTATAATATTTTATAATAGCCAAGAAGGTAAATTTCCACACGAGAAAGTTTTAAACTTGTTATGACATTTTAATTTCTTTTAAGTAAAATTGAAAGTTGTTGAAATATAATTTTATTTTGATAAATATTTATTTTGGTTGTTTAACTCTCAATTGAGATATTGGTTTGATTATCTTAGTTACTAGTATCAAACCTAACAATTATCAATTTTAAATGGCATATTGTTGTCATTTGTTGATAATATATTTTTTAAAAAAATTAATATTTTTTTTTAAAGAACTCATACGTGAGATGGAGAATATTATTTTACACTTATTACACGTGTTAAAGTTTTGAAGAATGGAGTATTATTCAAATAAGTAAACTATTTGTTTTGTTTTTAATTGGTTCAGTTCCTTTCTTGATAATCTTCCTCAAATTTTGTTGGCTTAATTTTGAGAAAGTATAAGAATTTTAAAATCTTCTTTCATTTCATTTCCCTTGTTTTGAATTATATATGAATTAATTTTGAGAGTTATTTTCAAAGAATGATAATATAAAAGTTTTGACATTTTTGCCAAAACTATTCTTTGAAAAGAAGTGAAAAATAGCGAAAAATAGTAAGAACTCATAAATGCCCTAAAGTTATTGTTTTGAAAATATCATATGTGTTAAGGTTAGTGAGAGTTAATAAGCTATTGATTAAGACATGTTTTAGATACAAAAGATTGATAATTCAATGAATTCCAAATTTATTGAAAATGATCCCATGTTAAAACATTGAGATTTTGTGCTATATGAACATATGAATATGAAATTTTGTTTATAATATGTTAGTAATTTGTAAGTGATTTATTAAAATGTTATCATGGAAGTCCAAAAATAATAATGGTTATCACATTTGGCATGATGACAGATAATAAATAATTTTATTATGACTCCATTTATTAAAATACTCCTTATTATTATTCAAAGTTTGAATGTATCATGTTTATGATTAGTTGGATCAATGGGAATCATTGTGATTTGATTACATTATAACCTATTTTCTCTATCCGAGGATAATAGGATTACCAAGCTCATAATATGGATATCTATAGGTATAAAAAATAGAACCAGTTAAGGTATTAGGTTGATTATGGCAATTGATGCATTTTAAATTTACTTGTGAAACCCTTACTGTTTTGGGTTTCTTTATTTTATTAAATGCATCACATGTAATTGCTAATTACTTATAAGATATAATTTGAAATGAATAAGTCCATAAGATACCATCAAATTAAGTTGACACAATTGTTTTATATATACATCATAGTTATTATTTGTATATATATTTATTATTGCATGTGCATATCTTATAGTGATATGTCAAATTATAAAATCTTGAAACTTGGTATCTATCTTAAGTATGACTTTAATATCATTTGGGTATGTCTCATAAATGATACTAACAAGTAACTTTGATGATAAAGAGGAGAATATAGGTACATTTCGATGCCATGGAAATTTCTCAGCAAGTTTTAAGAAATACAAGAGGACTAATAATGAAAATAATACATTGAAATCACATTTAGGTGTTATTTTTTTTACTATACAATCACATTGAGATCTATTGTTGATAGTGTCTTTAGTATTTGTAACAATGGATTAGCCTTGTGTCGATAAGGGGCATAATTGCTACCATGATTCGGTATTATAAAGTTTCATTGGACATGATCATTAAGATGTTGTCTCAAGGGCTAAATTATTTTTAAAATTGTGGCCTCATCAAAATAAAATAAATCATTCCGGAGTTTTTTTTTCAAGTCAAGTTTCTTAAAATCAAATGATCCAATTAATATTGCCAAATTAGGATAATGTTAGAATTTTTCATTAATGGGCTACTATTAATTGACGATTTTAATTAAATAAAATTGATTGATGGATTTAGTCTTAAAACAAGACAAGCATGAGAACCCAATTAATTTAATGTGATCATTTAAGTATGAATTTTCACATCTTACTAGATCGATGTGGTATAGCGGTTATGTAGGTCTTTAGCCTAGTAAGCTTTTAATGAGGAGGTTATTAGGGCTATTTAATTAATAAGGCTAAGGTCCCATCTTCACTTCTTATATAGGGTAACTACCCATTGAGAAACCGATAATGAAGGAAAAGTGAAGGGAAAAACTATAGTCACTTCGGGGATCGTTTCAATTCCATAATTTCATGATAACTATCCAAACAGGTATGCTTAATCTCTTCGATTCATATATTGTGTTCTAATTTTCACACAATAATCTTAGATTAATGCTTACATTCTAATCTTCTTAGATTGTGTTTATTAGCATGATTTTGAACCTGAAATGGATCAGGTTAAACCTAATTTCAAGAATTAAAAATAACCACCCAAAGTTAGAAGAAAAGGTCACTCGGGGCAAAACATTAAAATATTTTTTGATAATAGAAATGTTAATATACTTATGTTAATTATTAATGAAAAATATATCAATTACACACATAAATATATTCATAACATAAATTATGTAATTTATGAATACTTTCAATATTTTTAACTTTTATTTTTAATTTTATTTCATTATTAGAACTATCATTATTGGTAATATCATTGTTATAATTACATTTGATTTTTGCATATTTAAAATTTCTTGAATAATTTAATATTTTTCAAAATTATTTTAGATAAATAACATTTATCATAAATGGGATAATATCTCATTTGACTCATGAACTATTGTATTTTTTTTCTAATGTGATATTTAAACAAAAATAATTTATAATTAAGTACTTAAATTATATTTTCATGTGTTAATTTGTCTCAATAGTCAATACTATTAACCATAACATTAACGCAACATAAACATCCAATAAGATACACATGTCAAAAAATACAATCAACATCACATCATAAACATCCAATATGATAAACGTGTCAAAAAATACAATCAACACCACATCATTAATGCCAAATTAGCATTAAAAATTTTTTTTAAAATTCTAAAAAAATTGTTTTTTTTTTTTCATTTTTGCTTTTCTCTTTTTCTCTTTTTTCTCTCAAACATAAAGCCCCAAAATTTGAAAATTGAAGAACAAAGCTACCATATTTTCCCATTTTTCAGAAACTAATCACTAGCTATCGTCGTCACCATTATCGGCTGATTGTCATTGATCGACCTTTGTTGACACCCAAATTTTACCACAAACTTTTTTTCGACCCCCTCATTCTAAATCTGGACTCAGAATTTTTACAAATCAATCTCCAATGTCCCAAATCTAGAGCTAAAGCTGTAGCCTTTCCACTATCGTTTGAGCTTTTGTCCACGTTCGATCTTCGCGAGTTTTCAGTATGTCATTTCCTTCATCACTCTTTTCCTTTCCATCATTCGGATCTTCAAGCACTCAAGTTGCAGCTAGCCCTATCCCCGCATGTAAAAGTGTTCCTTCATCAGACAGCCTATGGATCCAGTAAAGTAAAATGATTTGCTCATCTGAAATTGTAAAATCCATACCTCGCCTTCCAAAAACCACCTCTAACACAACAATCCCAAAACTGAAGACATCAGCTTTAGCAATAGCCACATTTCTTTTTTAGAAGCTATCTCGTGGCGGATACCCAATTATGCCACCAATGTTTGTTGTGTCAGCCAAACGAAACTAGTGCCTTTTTGTTGCTAGTGTCTTGAGTTGGTACTTGAGTTCATGTTCAAGCCACCGTGCCAAACCAAAGTCACCTAGTCGTGCATTATATTATGAGTCAAGCATCATGTTGCTTGTCTTAACATCCCGGTGTATAATCCAAGTTTCCAATTGTTCATGGAAAGAGAACAATGCCGTTGCCAGGCCTCCAACAATTTTCCTCCTGCGCTTCCAGTTCAAAAGAGCTACACCCATGTTTTTAGGCCTTCTAAAGAGTACTCTTTCAAGGCTCCGATTGGGTAGTCATAAACCAAGAGCAACTAGTCTTCATGTACATACCAACCCCTTAACCAAACAAGATTTCTATGGCGCAAACCAGCCACAGCCACCAATTCTGCTACAAAGGTCTTCTTAAACCTCTCCCCTGTCTCTGTCAAACATTTAACAGCAACCACTGTTCCATCACTGGTAAAACTGCTTTATACACTTCCCAAAACCCCCCACTTCCAAGAATTTCATCTTGGAAACTGTTTTATAGATTTTTTTTAATTTAAAAAACTTTTTTTGAATATTTTAAATTTTTTTAGAATTTTTTTAGAATTTTTAAATGTTTTTATAATTTTAACTTTTTGGAATAATTTTTTTTTACTTTTTGAAATTTTTTTATATTTTTATGAATTTTTTAATCTTGATATGACTTTAATTATGTGATATTAATTAAAATTTTTTGTACATGTAATATTTTATTAAATATTTATATTACGTTTAAGATTAGTGGTATTAAATATTGAAATAATTTAATACATAAAAATATAATTTATGTTACCGATTGAAGTTTCTTTTATTTAATTACCATATTACAAAAATAAAATAATTCAGAAACCAAATGAAATATTATCCCATCATAAATTAAATTTTATTTAAATAAAAGAATTGACTCTCACCGTTACTTTACTAATTACCAAAAAATTTTAAAATAGGTTTTTCGATCCTTTTTTCCTTCCGCAGCATCACTTCCAAGTTTCAACAAAACATACTTTTGCTCCCACAGTACCATCACCACCGCTGGCCGCTCCGTCGCCACTCTCCTTCATCGCGTTCGGTCGCTTATATTCATTTTTCTGTCGCTTCTATTCGCTTCGGAGTCCCGAGAACCACCGGTTGTTCGTTGCTCCCATTCTCACCGATCTCTCCATTGATTTATTCCCTTCAGGTTTGTTTTCTTTGAGCTCCTGAAGTCCTCCTTTTTGTTAATTTTCCTCATTTTGATTTCTTCTATGAGTTCTTCATCGATCCTTGTCACTTGTATCGTAAGACATTTCTCTGCTTAATCCTATTAGATATATTTGGAGAGAGAGAGAGAGAGAGAAAGATTGTTGCTTTGTAATGCTTGTGTCTTTCTTCAATTTCTCATTTTCAAGGTTTGAACATCAGCTCTCACTCTCAGGTTCACGGCTTTCCTTCAAGATTTGTTGTAGATTTGGTCTCTTTTAATTGATTTAAGAAAAAGATTGATCTTCGAACTCATGGTTAAATTGAGAAATTCAGCAACAAGATCTGAAAGTTTAGAGTATATAATATTCGTAGGAGTATTCCTATTTATTTATTTGCTTTTATGATGTTTCATGACATGTTTTAGTTAGCTTCCATTGGTCATGCTCTAGGCCTTTACAGCAAGATTTTCATTATGATAAAGATGAGGCAACAAGATGCATGAGAATGAATGAATGTAAAAACAAAAAAAAAAAAAAATCCATCATCCATTTTCAGTTTACTAAAAACAAAGCGCAATGACATGAGCAATGTGATTGCACATGGCCCTCCAACTCAAGATAATTACAAAAGCTTATTATGAACTTCTTCAATAATCTTAACAAGTTTATATATATCCAGTTTAATAGGTCCGAATTCCCCATTATTTTAGCGTTGGCCCATATGTATGAGAAGTCTTAAGTGAATGATTTTGTGTTAAAATATATGAAATGGATGGACACACAGAAATGGGAATACAATGTATAAATATAAAAATAAAGAACTATGAGGCAAATAAATTCTATCCTTGAGACATGAGAAGAGAGTGACTACTTTCGTTCTTAATTAGGGATATCAAACTTGAAATCACGTAAGTTAGTGGAAAGCTAGCTAAGTGTTTCTAATTTATGTTATAGTGATTTGACATTTCTTTGTAAGAAGGAAACAACAGTTCTTAATTGCATTATTTTTGCATCCGATAGATGGTGAGTCAATTTATTGTGGATATTTGTATTTCTTCTATAGCTTAAGATTTTGTGTTTTTTTTTTTTTTTTTGGAGGGGGGGGGAATAATTTACGTCCTGCAGTCATTTTTTTTGCTGATTACACCAAGAATCATGGCTTAATGATTACATTGCATGTAAAAATTCAGAACCTCAATATAGAGCCCATTTGTTTGCCATTTAACCCTAGCTATGGATCAAGGTTTTCCACTATCTTTAATTATTCTCTTATTCTTGCTTTATTAATTAATTTTCTGTTCTTTCTTTCCTGTTCGACATAGTATTTTTCTTCCTTTTCACCATAGTATTTCCTTATTCTTCTTTCTTTAATTACATCCTTTTCAACAATTCTTATTATTGGTGATATTCTTTTTAAATGTGTCAGCAACCTCCTCCGCCTCTACCCTTCAACTTATTGCTTCTTCACAACCCAAAGGTAGATGGACTACTTCATAAACCCAAGTTTGTACATTGCTTTTCTGTGGGTTTCACTCAATCCTAGTTGCTGATTAAATTAAAGCTACAATATATTTATCATCAGATATCAATTTTAGTACCATAATCACTTAACTGTAAGGAGGATAATGAATCATGTTTGTCTCCAACTATGTAACATTTTTGTATTAAATGGTGGCCTCCATAACTTGAACTTCTGCTTCTACTCTTGTCAGCTCAAGACTTCTACCATTTCATTGGATAACAGTTCTTTCTGTAGATTGATAGCAATCCAACAAGATATTTTATGTATTTATTTTACTAACAAAACGGATTTGTTTGGTTGTGAATGAGTCTGATTGTTATTTTTGGACACAAAATGGTTGCTCAACATGTTGATATCTTTCCTTTCTGGTCCAGTGTTTCCTTCTAAAATAGAGCTAATGTTTTATTTCTGTTGACTTTACAGCACAACTGGAGAAAAATATCACATTTTGTGTGTCTTAATCTTGCGGCCAAGATGGTAATCACAATATAATGTACTTGGTCAATTCTTTTAAATTTTTAATTTCACATAATTGTAGTCGACTTTTGAATGTTCAACGAAAAGTTTTCTCCCTTCCTCTGCAGCAGGTTCAGTAGGCAAAGGAGGGGGGGGGGGGTTTATAATGTACAGGGCCTCGCATACACATGTGTAGACAATACACCCTTGCTAATAGCTAGACATGGTAATAACATTGTGTTTTTTATTCTTGTTAGATGTCTAAGGATGTGGAGCGTCCTATATTCAATGGTCCCAAAGACTCTGCTCTGTCTGGTGAAGCACAAGTAACATGGTATGGTAGTTTACTCAAGCAAGTATCTGTCTATGGAATAGCAGCAGGATACTGCATCTCAGCTTCTCTTCTCTCCATCATCAACAAATGGGCTGTCATGAAATTTCCTTACCCAGGGGCACTAACTGCTTTGCAGTACCTGACAAGTGCAGCTGGTGTATTCCTCTGTGGATGGTTCAAGGTCATAGAGCCTGATCCACTTGACCTTCTGACAATGTGGCGATTCCTACCTGCAGCCATTATATTTTATCTGTCTCTCTTCACCAATAGTGAGCTCCTCCTACATGCTAATGTTGACACTTTCATTGTCTTCCGTTCAGTAGTTCCCATGTTTGTTGCTATGGGAGAGACCCTTTTCTTGCACCAGCCATGGCCTTCCATGAAGACATGGATCTCATTAGGCACCACCTTTGGTGGCAGTGTGCTTTACGTTCTTACTGATTACCAGTTCACATTAACTGCCTATACTTGGGCTGTTGCATACTTGGTAAGCATGTCTATAGATTTTGTCTACATAAAGCATGTGGTTATGACTATCGGTCTAAATACATGGGGTCTTGTACTGTACAATAATCTTGAGGCTCTCCTATTGTTTCCTCTTGAGCTACTTATAATGGGGGAGTTGAAGAAAATAAAGCATGAAATCTCAGATGAGTCTGACTGGTACTCTTTTCAAGTGATTTTTCCTGTGGGTTTATCATGTTTATTTGGGTTGGCCATCTCTTTCTTTGGGTTCTCATGCCGAAGGGCAATTTCTGCTACAGGGTTCACTGTTCTTGGTATAGTTAACAAGCTATTGACAGTTGTGATTAATTTGGTTATTTGGGACAAACATTCGACTTTCATGGGGACCATGGGGCTCTTGATTTGTATGCTAGGTGGGGTTATGTATCAGCAGTCTACAACCAATAAGCCCAAAGCTGTTAATGAAGCTGCAGTACAAGAGAGAGAGGAGGAACAACTGAATTTACTTGAAATGCAAGGCAACACAGAGGGCAATAACAATGAAAAGGAAGTCATTGAGATAGAAGAGAAGTGAAAGGGTTTAAAATAGGAGCATTCTGGGCCTTCTTCCATCTGCACATGAAAACCATTCTGCAATTCAACATGGCTGATGAATTCTTGGGGGAATTTGTCATCCAAACAACAATCTCTGTATGCACAGATACTTGAATCGAAGATTCAGGCTCAGGTCTAATGCATATATGGCGTTTAATCTGGTCAGTCTTTTGTCACCCTAACTCAAAACTTGACCTTTTCAAATTGATACATGATTTCTATTTCTCATCCAACAAACTAGGATGGGAGGGAGTTTTGCATTCTTTTGTTTATATTACTATCATGAACATTTATTAACCCAAGCAACCCTCACCATCTTACTGGTGCCTAAGATTATTAATGCCTTTATTGTATGAAGGGGAAGTCAGGCCCTTTCCTTTTACCGCATGTCATTGGCATATTGGATGGTTTCCTTTGGAAGAGTATATGGGCTGGTGTGTTGGGTGGATTCTTAAGGGATATTACCTGGGATAAAAACGACACCGTCCGGCTTTATTGATTCTTTATCAGGTATGGTGGTTTCGTTTTATCGGCTAAGGGGGTTGAGGGTATGGTGCCATTCCCATTTTCAGATTTCAAGCATTCACAATCACAAGGGTCATTGAGGGCAGAGGATTTACAAATTATATGGTCCGTTTTATTGGGCGTGACCTTTACCAGGAAAAACCTAACTTCATCTTCATGACATTAATGTAAAGGCTTAAATAAATATATAAAAAAAATTTAAATAAAAATTAAATAATTATCTGAGAATTTATCATTTTATTATAATTAATTCAATCTTTAAATATTTATTTTTGTTTAATTAAATTTTTAAATATTTATTTTTATTTAATTGAATATTCAATTAGATGAAAATTGGCTTTGATGGTTAATCAATTTTCATTTAATAAAGACTTAATTTAATGAAAATAAATGTTTAAAAGATTGAAAATAAATATTTAAGAGTTCAAGTTTTAATTGTAATAAAATGATAAAAATAAGCAGCAGCAGTACAGGTATTCAAAACATGCACTTTCACTAGTCAATATTCAGTCATCGTCGGTATAAAGTTATGTTCTAAAAATAAAAAAGAAGTCGTTGGTAAAAATCACTTTTCTTTATAAAAAATAAATGGTCCTGCAGTGAAAAAGAAAAAGAAGTCGTTGGTAAAATTATTTTCCTTTACAAAAAATTGTATTACTTCACCGCTAAGTGGATGACCTGTCTTGTCATTCCCATCGAGTAAAAGTTAGTTTTGTTCTGCTCTTTTTCAAGATCTTTCTTGACTTCTGTTACATATAATAAGGGATGATGAAATTGCATCACCAATATGATGATAGCAGTTTACAAGTACAAATACTTGAAAGCCATAAATTTTTTTAATACTAAATAAAATAAATGAGTAAAAATTCTCCCTCTCCCAAAAAAAAAAAAAAAAAAAAAAACCAAAGTAGATTCAATAACACCAATATAACTTCAAACATCATAATTTTGGGAAAATTAAAATGTTTCTTGAAAAAAGTGAGAAAAATTCTAAATCCAGATATAATACCATCCGTCCCATTAAAAATGTCACATATTGATTTTTTTTGTTGAAATGTTTTAAACTTTTACCTCTTATTATTTTATATTTATTACAAATAAAATATAAAAAATACATTTTTAAAACTTTGAATGAAGTAATTATATGTTTTGTAAAATTTAATTAATTAAAATCTATAAAATAATAGCAATCAAAGTTAAAATATTTTAACAAAAAAAAATGTGACAATTTAAATGAGACAGAGATATGCAACGTAAATATTACTAAATTTTATAAACCAAAGTGAAAAAGCCATAAAAAATATTAACTGTGTAACCGCAGGGAGTAATTAAACCACCTAATCCAAAAGAATTGGACATTAACACAAATGGTTGATTAGCAAATGCAAATGGAATTAACAGACGTGACTATCACTCCTACTTGCAATATACGTGATCTCATGAGTATATTGATATATCAATAAATTTATATATATTTATTTTTAAATTATAAGATAAAATTTTATATTTATGAACAATTCAAAATTTATATACTTAGAATTATGTAACGTGAAATATAATAAAATAAAATAAAATATTTTTTTTAAATATAACATAAACCTTAAGCTCCTTAACATATAAAATAAAATTAAAATATTAAAACATACATTTAATATCTTATACTCAAGTTACACAAAAAAACAATTATATATATGTGAGGAGATAAGCCTTAAAATAAAAAAATTATAATAGAAGTATAGGAAATAAGAAGAAAACAATTAAATTTTAGAATAATTTTATTCTTTGAGACTTTTTTTTTGTAAAATGGAGAATCTGAGAGAACAAATCGAAACTCATATGCTAATTTCAAAAATGAAGAACATGGGAGAATCAATCCAACTCAGATACTAGAAACAACGTAGATACTTCTGTGGAGCATGACTAAATATTATTGTTTTTTAAGTTGAACCATATTAGATAATATTTGTAATGTTAAAGGTCAAATAATAAATAGTAAATAAAATTAATTAAGAGAGATATAAGCTATTAAAAATAAATTTGATTAATTTAAGCAAAATTAAAATTAAAATTAATTAAAAGAAATTTAATCTATTAAAAGTAAATATAATTAATTTGATTAGAATCAAATTAATTAAAATTTAAAATTAATTGAGAGAGAAATGTAAGTTATTAAATATAAATGCAATTAATTTGATCAGAATCAAATAAAATTAATTTAAATTGAAGATATTAAGTAATAGATACATGATAATTATTCAAGCCTATCTACCTGTCAAAAAATTATACTGTCACATAAGGTAATTATCTTTTCTTTTTCCAAAAACTTTGGTATTTATATATTTACATAAGATTAGAATAGTTTGTTAAACCCTTGGGTTTCGTTCCTTTCATTACTTTTCTTTTGGTTATTGTATTTTGCATTTATTTCGATTATTGGGTTTCATCAACAACCATGGATTTTGCTGTAGTAAAAGGAGTAGCAGAGAATGGTTTAACTATGGAGTGGATCAAACGTAAGACTCTTGGCCTGGGTTCCTATGGAGTTGTTCATTTAGTGAAACCGATAAACTAGGTTTATGATGACGATCAAGTTTTTGCTGTGAAATCTTGTCTTCACCAAGATTCTTCTTCACTTCAAAAGGAACTAGAAATCCTTGAGCAATTTGCTGGTTGCGGTACAATTGTTGAATTCTATGGGGATATGTTGAGCATTGATCAAGGGATGTTGGTTTACAACTTGTTCCTTGAATATGCTCCTGGTGGTAGTCTTTTGGATTTGATGATCGAGAAATATGGGGGCTACATACCCGAATGCGAAGCCAAGTGCTACGCAAGAATGCTGATCAGTATGGTTCCATTAACAGTCTAAAGATTGCCGATTTTGGCCTGGCTAGGCTACCTGGAGACAGAGATATGGCAGAGGTAGGAACTTTTCCAGGTACTCCAGTTTACATGCCACCAGAAACTGTTTTTGATGGGAAAATCAGTGCTGCTTTAGATATATGGTCCTTAGGATGTATTGTTCTTGAGATGATCACCGGAAAAACTACCATGGGAATTTCAGGACCCCAGGAATTTGGCGATCAAGATTGCATTTTCGAGATATCCACCAAAAGACCCAAACCATGTCAAGCACAGGGAAAGATTTATTGATGAAATGTTTTGCAAGGGATCCTAGTGAAAGGTGGACTGCTGATATGCTGTTAAGCCATCCTTTTACCCTTCCAGAATACCCTTTGTGGCCATCTCCAACAAAATCTCTTCACCATGCTCAAGTTGATAGTTGTCTTCCTTCCATGATGGAACTTGACGATATGTGCCTAGCTATTTTTTGATAATTGAATTTTTATTATCCAAAAACAATAGTCCGGAGGGTACCATCAATCTCCTTAGCATTTTCCAATCTTTCATTTCCACCATTAATGTCATCCTTTATATCATTAAATTCACGATCTGTTGCAGACAATTTCTTTGGAGATTTGGTTTCATTACATGTGTCCTTGACCTCTGTATAAATGTATACTTTTTCCTAGTCTTAACCAAGCAGTTTCCTATCACAGTTGTAGTTTCTTTATTGAATGCTAAACCCCATTATCTTTAGACGGCTAGATAAATGGTTAATATTACGAATGACTTATGAATTATAATAAAATATTTAATATGATATTTAAATTTTAAAAATTTATAATGTGATATTTGAAATATAAATTTGTTAATTAATATAATATTTACTTTTAATATAATTAACTCCAAGTAATGACACATAAAGTATAAATAATTCTTTAAGTATCATATTAATTAATAAATTTATAATTCAAGTATCACATTAAAAAAATTTTAAATTTAAATATCATATTAAACATTTCACTTTAGATTAAGATCATTCTTAATATTATCTCATAAACAAATAAAAATACATTATTGTTGCAGCTGCTCCACATGGAAAGTTTATCAATATATAATTTACTGGCCAACTGAAGAAATCTGAAATGGGAGAGAAAGTAATGAACTGATATTAGTTGCTATTACTATGTTGCATTTCATATTTATTTTTTCTGATGCATGGAAAATGGAGTTCCCTGTAAGTTTAAGAACGTCATGATTTTTTTTTTCTTTTGTAACAATATACATATATATATATATATATATATATTCAAACTAACAGTTATTTATTGGTAACATATTTAATTATCATAAATAAAAATATATGCGTGTAAAAAATCGCTAGAAAAGGAATTACATTAATTGGTTTTCAAATTCCACCGATAAATTAGAGAATTATCATATATTCATTAGATTATATTTAGATATAATAAATAAATAATAATATTTTAATTTTATTTGTGAAATTTAAAAATTCAGACAACATTATTTAAAATAATAATTCAAAAAAAAAAAAAGACAATAAACCCAAATCAAACTATCTGGATCTTTGCTGAAAAGCAGGCTATATTCTGTTTTTAAGACAATACAATATCATTTCACAAATTGGCAAAAATCTTTTTACAACACCGAGACGGTTAGCTGAATTTTTCACTGAGGTTTCTTGTGGGAAATTCATTAACTTCAAACTGTACTACATACAGGGCCTCAATGGAAAGTGTTTCCAAACAAAGGAGAAATGTAGGCAGACTTCATAGCATCATGGATTAGAAGATTTAGTTCACAAAACCTCCTTGTCATAAAATGCAAGAAGTTGCTTTACATGAGTATGCCAAGCAGCAACATTTTGTCCATCAACTGTAACCCATTCTACAACGGTTGATGCAGGTTGCTCCCACCACTCGTCAAGCTGTGGCAGAATGTTCAATCCACAGGGTATATTAAAAGAAAATTAAAAGATCAATGCAGGGGAAAAGATGGAATTCTTGGCAGTAAAAGTTGATGGTTCAATAACCTTACCCTATTATCATCAACACTAGTTCAAACCCCAACACCCCCCCCCCCCCCCCCGGGCACCTCTGGCTTTTCTCCTCCTCTCTCCAAAAATAAATATAACTAAATAGAACTATAAACAAACAAAAAGGCCGTAATTGTGGCCAAAGCCCAGAAACATACTCCCCAATCAAACTATCAGTCTATTCCAGCTCCCTACCCCACCACCCACCTTATGATCTCACACTCTTAAATACGGGCAAATCAACCATTTCCTTCTTTTTTACATGAATAATACAGATGGATTGCATATAAACTGAAGAAAAAAGGTAGAATGTAGTGAGAGAGGTATGAATATGGTCAGCAAAATGATACAAGTTACTTACCAAACCACTCACATATTTGCAGTCCTCCAAGCACTTCTGAGCATTCAAAACTGCAGTTTTAAGTTCAGGTAGCCATTTCTTGATGACAATTTTCTCTTGCTCAGCAGCCAAATTCAAACAATAATTTGTTGTCCTGCATCATGTGGCAGGAAAGTGCACAACAAATCATAATAAGCAAATTCTACAAGAATAGTCCATGAAGTACAAAAATATGCATCTTTCTATATATATTCTGTCCAAAAATGCATCACAATCATCAAAATTTCAAGGTACTACTTATTCTCACTCCCATATACATTACAGTGCAAAAACTTTGGGACAGCTGAAGCTAGATATAAGATTCGTTGACATACTAATTGCTTCTTAAAAGTTAAGGCTCCGTCTCCCTCTTCCTTCTTTGCTTCTAAAAGCAAAGAGTAAGTTTGTTTGTTATGATATTAAAGCATAATATTTTCTAAAATTTAAAAGAATAAAAATTGTATTACATGGATAAGAAATCATGATTTTTTTCCATGTCCAAAAATAAATGCATAAATTGGTTTTACTTTTAGCTATGTCTTCATTTTAAACAAATTGGTTCTGCCTTTTACTATTTGCTACAGCATTATGGCTAAAGCTAAGCCTTCGTTGCCTGTTGCATTTACTATTTGTATTTTTCTATTTACATTTTGCTTCTTAAAAAGGCCACTTAAAGTAAGCAAACAATAAAAAGCAAAATCATAATTAATTAAAAAATGAAAAAAAAAATGACTAAAATGTAACAGAAATTCTAATGTAATATGAAAGTAAACTAATACATTTTGCTATTTAAAAAAATTACATTTTTTAATTCTTTAAAAAAAATTCTGCTTTTGTATCCAAATGCACTTTAATTTTTCGCTTTGAAAAACAAAAGGCAACTATAAAAGCAACAACCATATGATACCTAGGAAAGAAAATAGGAAAAAGCAAGATCAAAAGTGACAGCCAAATGGATTGGAAACTTTTTCAAATGGAGCACTATCTGTCTATACAAATGAAGAAGAGAGGTAAAAAGATAAATGGCTTTTAGATGGACATAACTTGGAAGAAGACAGAAATAGAAATTCATTACCTTGCATATTCTTGTTGAGCATGGTAAGCAAGGTTCAATAATGAATGACCACTTTCAACAAGATCCTGCCGAATATGGACCAAATTTATTGCCTTTGCCAGTTCCTCCAAGACACCAGCCTCAGAACCACGAAGCTTCAAACAAAAATCCAGAGACTCTAACACTGACGCTAAACCAGCATCAGAGCCCTCTAAACCTAACCAGACATTACATGTCATTAGCTTGAGAAACACAACTTCAACTGGGCTTCAAGATCATCCAAGTCATCCTCAAGCAAGCAAATAATCAAACTTCTGAGCACTAGAAGGTGTTTAGAAAAGGGGAACTAATTGAGTAATAACCAAAACACTACCTTTTTTGTTTTTGGTACAAACCAAAAATGAATGTTATTTAACATTTTATTCAACCTCACACTCAAACATCCATCAGCACAGTATTCAAGTCTACTCAAAATCAGAACCATTCCTAATAGAATCTAGCCTGCTTCATTGGAGAACAAAACTCACCAGCAGGGTATTGAAGAGCAGCAGAAACACGGCATATGGATGGAATTGCTGATGGATCCCTGGCACCAGCCCTTGCAGTCAGCAAGGCAGCATGCTTCTCTGCTGCGGCCACAGCTTCAGGTCCTGTAGATCCATTAGCACCCATGGACTCCAGAAGAGACTGATGTGGAAGTAATAAAATGAAACAACTGAGACATGAAATTGGAATTTGCACAATATTACATATAAGATACAGGATGCAATTTTATCTAAACCAAATTTTTACAATGTCTCCACAATTTTCATCAGATCCAGCCACACAAATAAGGAATAAAAAAGAACATAAAGTCCTTCCACTTGAGTCATAAACCATGCAAAAGCTTTAAAAGATGGACTGAAGAAGTCTAAATATCTAATAATTACATTATACAAACAAACAAGAGTCTTAATTTTAATGAAAAGACTGCAAACACAATTTTCTAGGGGCTTCAAAGATACTTTATATTTTAAAAATCACATCTAAATAATATATATAGCTGCAGAAACAGGTAGGGGTTAAAAAAACCATGATATCTCCCTTAACATGAAACATAGGATCAAAAGTTCCCAGATCCATCAGATCAGATATAAGAATATCTGCATAACTAAAATCCACCGAAACAACTGCCACCTGTTTAATATCAAGTGACATGCAATTGATCAGGAAGTAAAAAATTTGGCAAAATCATAATTATAGGTGACAACTCGGACTTCATTTCTGGTCACCAAAACCACCCATCCGCACTATGTTCTCATCCAGAAAAGGGCATGTTGCTGCCTATTTCATCATGGCATATTGCATCCGAGACAACACAAACAAACAACTTATTCAGAACAAAAAGAAAAATTGTATAGCACTAACTGGTCTATTTTTATTACATTTGTAATTGAAAATATGCATGCTGTCTCAGTCTTACAAACCTGTGGGCTAGAGGGAAGCATGTAGAGGGTATTATCAGGACTTCTATAAAATGCAGAAACTTCTTTATCAATAAAATCTTTTGCACTGTTTGAAATGTCTGCAACAATATTGCAAGCTGGAATAATGGTGCTGGAAGCATACTCCCTCGCAGCTAATGGCTGTTGATTCCAGAATGCAGCTGCATCCTTTAAAGCAAAAGAAATTAGAATGAATACTGTTAGACAATTTTAGGCGAATTCAATAAATGCTAAAACCAAAACCGAACTAATAAAGTGACAAAGCATCCAAGTCAAGAAAACAAAACAAAATACATCCACCACTTAAATCCATTGTTATGAAACATAAATGAGATTGTCTACACTGTCAATACTAATTCTATCATTTAATTGGAGATATAAATGATTATTATAACAGGTATAATCCTCAATATCCAGTAGAACATCCAAGTCCATTTTTTTCCCTCTGTTTCTTCTTGAGAAGCTGGACACAGATAAGAAACAGGGTATATGCTCCGATATTTATGACAAAAAGAATGAAACAAGATATACGTACAGGGAATTAAGTAATCATTAGACAGAAGAAAATGCCTTTTTTTATTTCTTTTAAAAGATATTTCAATAGAACACGGATATCTCCTAAAGAAAATGCTTTTTTTGTCTTTTCTCACAAAGAAGAGAAGTAATCCAAGAGAACATTGATAAAGGCAGGTTATTAACTTATTTGCTAAAATTAACAATATTATGCGGTGCAAAGTTGATATAAATTAATAATTGATATCTAATAGCACCATAGATGCACCAACATGCACCATGATCCTATTGTTGAGTTTTACAATGAATATGAAGGACAGAACACCTTACCATATTAGCCTTCAGTAGAGCAGTATATATGGTTTCAAGTTCAGATCTACGAGAATCAAACTCTTCAATCTTCTTCCACTTCTTTCTTAATGAATCTTCAGCCTCTTTTCTCTCTGCACACAATTTATTCAACCGTTGTATTTCAGACATTAATGTATTTAAGCTTGCCCTTAATCCAGCAGCTTCTCTCTCCTTGGCCAAAACCTCCAACTGAGAAAATTAACCATGCAATTTAGCATGCACTATCTGATTAAATAAACTTTAAGAGGAAAAAAGGGACATAAACATCTAATCAAAGATGCTTTGTTGAAAAGTTAAAACTCATAACCATAAAATCATTCAGGAATTACCTCAAAATGTCTTAGACTGCCAACATTCTGCATTGCAGCTCCAACAAGTGAGTGTGAAGGAACTACATCACTATCTCCTTCTAGACGCTTTATAAGCTTTTGACACAAGTCCTTAGCTTCTGCAGCTTTATTGAGCACTTCTTCAGTACCTAAAAATTGTTGAACATGTGCTTTCTGCAAACAAATACATATTTATAAATCAGCCAGAAAAAAAATTGACCAAGCGGAATCAACATAATTACAATAGTTGGGGGGAGCGGGGCTAACAAGTTAAGCAAAAGCAAACAGCCAACCTAGTTTCATAAGGCCCTTAGCATGCACTCGGGGCTGTGGGAAATAAATGTAAAAAGTTAATTTGAGTAAGTGATTTTTTTAAAAGGAAAAAAAACCTGTCTTTCAAGAAGTTGATTTTGTGTTCCTCTAGAAGGTACATCCATTCCTACTTTTCCATTACCATAAAGTTGATAGTTTAATGGTGAGCTCACATCAGGAGAAGAAACATCCATAACTCTGTTGTTCTCATATTTGTACCTGATAAAAATATTAAATAACATTTATCTAATACAAGGTGCATTAAAACCAAACAAGCAACCAAGAAACTTTACAAAAGATGTTTGCATAAATAAAACAATGCTTGCAAATATGGGCATAACCTGAAAAAGATAAATCCAGCCTCCCCTTAAACAAAAAACTTATCAGGAGTCTTCATGGCACTAACTTGACAGAATGCAACATTGCACTCAAGGCCCACCCACAAAGAAACTAAGAAGCTAGAGATAATTCAAGCAATTGGAGGTTTATACAGACAAGATGTAGTTTGTGACCAAAACAAAACCCAAGCATGTCGCTTACCTAAAATGAGAGAGCTAGAACAAAGAAACTATAAAAGTTATTCTAGTTGCAGCATTAATGATAAAATTTTTTTATTCATTCATTTTCTTCTTTTTAAGTACAGCAGGATCAAATCAAAGGAAAAACTAGCCAAATTATAGTATTTTCTGTGCAACACTAGAGCCAATAGTAACTAAGAAAACAAATTGTAGCTGTAAGATTCTACAAAACTGATCTGAAATCCTATAACTACCAACAAGAAAAACAAGGAAGTGCAAGCCTACCTTAAGGTTTCAGCATCAGCTCTAACATCAACTTTCTCTATTTCTCTAGAAACCAGAGTTTTAAGCCTCGAAGTGTATGTGGTAATTGCCTGAAGCAATTGTGGAGGACTTTTGAGGCAATTTACAATATTACTTCTAACTTCATCAGGGATATCCCCATCAAAATCAAAGCCTAATTTGGTAGCTTCTGATTGAGGACTCAAATGGATCCCATTTCCTTCATAAGCTGGAAAAGAATTGCGCACTTTTTCTATCATGCGTTCTGCAAGAGATTCACACGCCTTGCAAATATTTCTTTCACATGTTGTTTCAATAAGAATGACATCATCCGCAGCTTTAGTTCCCTTAACAGATGAATATACAGCTTCCTTCTCACTGTTTGCACTGAAGTTGTTAACCACTTCAATAGAAGAGTCAATACTTGACCTTTGAGCATCCCTCGCTTGATTTACATATTGATTAAGACGTTTATGATACTCTGCAAATATTTTTGCTGCTTCATCACACTGCTGATCATAAGCTTCCAACATCACCTGTTTGTGCCTGCAGTACAATAAGGCATATAATAAAATAGCTGCAAAAGAGATTTTACAAGAATTGAAATATACTAAGTAGTTTTAGTTTTCATGGATGCCAAGGTCATTCATATAATATCTGGAGTTCACAACAATAAGGACCATAATCATGCTTGGATTAACAAGATGCACATTACAACACTCATCACCAACATTCATAACTACAAAATAAGTCCTCTTATACGGCTTGACAATAAGAGCATATGGTCAACCTAGTCCATAGTTAACTCCAAATATGTAAAATTAAAATCAAGAAACAACAATATCATCTTAAGGGGAGAGCTAAAAGTCAAATCCATCAAGTAAAGTTCCTTGAAAGAATGTGAATAAAGAAAACCACAGAGATACTTTGACTTCCAAAGCCCCAAATCAAATACTACACTGTAAACAAATAAGATAGTCCATAATTTTTGAAAGAAAGTACTCTAGTTAGAATTAAAAACCCTATAGGGCATCCTCAGAGTCGTTGAAACTAAGCCTAGTTGACAAAACCAGATCAACCAACAGGTTAGTGAATAACCATTCAATACATTAAACAAACTCGGATAACATTAAAATGTGGAAAGTACATACAGAACCTCAATTTTACTGAGCGCACTGAAGATAGGCTCCTAAATACAGTACAGTCACAAAAAAATGTAATGGGAAAAGGCTTAGTTTGATCTTCTCTTTCCATAACATTAAAATGCCACAAATCCTAAAATGTAGTGAAAACTCACTCTCGTGAGTCGTGATATACAGCTAATAAATAAACTCAATGGTAAATCGACCAAATTCATTGGTGGACACTTCAAATTAATAATAAAAATGTTAAAGCTGACATTTTTCAATCCTTAAAAAATAAGGAAAAAAAAAAAACCTGTAATTGGCCCTTTCATCAAGCATCCTCTTCCTTTCAGCTTCCTCTCTAGAAATCTCCAACATCCTCGCCTTCAAATCTTTCCTTTGTCTCCTTACAATATTCCTCAACCTCTCCACTTCCTTCGCTGCCGCTTCCCGTTCCCTTATCGCTGCTTCCCTAATCTCAGCGGCACCCGAACCCTCCCTTCCACCCTCACCGACAACCTTCTTTTTCCTCCTCCACCCTCCTTTACTCTTCCCCTCCTCTTTCCCCGAGTTTCCACCACTCTCACTATTTCCCCCTCTAGCTTCTCCTCCGCCCCCGCTGGTGGAGGTGCCGCCATGAACGGTAATGTTTTTCCGGATATTTTGGACGGTTTTCTCGGATTTGACTCGGGTTAGCAAAAAATGCCAAATGGGTAACATGTTTCCTCGACAAATCTTACTAAGCGAATCGATTGATGGTAAGTTCGACTTGCTGGAAGAATTGTACGGTCCTAAAGGGCGGTAACCCATTTCCTTTTGCAGCCATTCCAATATAGCTTCTTGCTGCACAATTGCGCTCTGCATTTTGGATTCAATTTCAAAAATCCCAAAAAATTTAAATTTGGGACTACATTGACATCTCAGACTTTCAATTGAAACCCTAATTTAGCTAAAAAGGAACGGAATTGAATAGATCTAACAATGAGAAAGGCAAATGGCCGGCCAAAGGGAAGAGGAAGAGAGAGTCAGCTGGTAGAATGGCAGTGGTGTAATTTTGGGGTCATTTTTTCAACTTTTTTTCTTCGGATATGAGCCAAAAAATATGAAGCTTAAGGAGGTCCCGCTATTTCTATAATGGGCATGGGGAAGTTTTATTTTCTTTTGTATAAAGATTTTTTATTTATGAAAAATAAGTTAAAAAATTAAATTACTGAAATTATTATATTCTCCATTTAAAATTGTTTTAACGGTATTAATTTTTATAGAATTTAAAATTTTGTTTTGATTTTAGTATATTTAATATTAAAATTAAAAAAATTTTATAAAATTAAAGTTTTATGAGTCTTAATATCAAAAATTTTTAAAAATCATCAAAAACAATTTTAAAATATAAAAAATAAAAATTTTTAATATTAAAAAAATAATTTTACAACATTCTAAAAAAAATTAGACAAAATAAAAGCACATAAAGAGTATGCACATATTGTTTTTGTGTTGTTGCGATGTATATATATATTTTTAATAATGACTCGGACAACTTGAAATGTTGTTTTATTAATAAAAGATTAAACTGACAAATACAACTTAGTATATAATTAGAATATTTTATTTGTCAAAAAACTAGAAATTATAAATTTCATACTTTAACACTTTCTACATTCAATATTCACAATAATAAGTATTGTAAGATTCTTTTTAAATTAAAATTGATAATTTTAAATATGATATGATAATATTATATATAAAAATGATATAATTTAAAATTTTAACAAAAATTATAAATTTAATAAAAATTAAAAAATATTTTATATTTAATAAATTGATGTAAATTATGATATAATAATTTTTATTTTATAAATATTTCACACGTAATATTAGGGATGACAATGAATCGGATCGGAGTAAATTTTTATTCGTTTCGAATCCGACCTGACTTTAAACATACAAAACTCAAATTCAACCCGATTCGATAATTTTTTATTATTTTTTATACTCGAATCTGACCCGACTTAAAATTAATAAAATATTATTTTTAATATAAATATAAAATTAAATATATATAAATAATTATAAAATTTAAAAAATTATTTAAAAAATTATTTATATATATAGGGTCGGACCCGACCCTGACCTGACCTTGATTTTTTCTTCATGCCATCCGACTCGATTCGATACCCAATTTAAAAAAAAAATCAACTCTAAAAAATCGGATCGAATCAAAACCGTCGATTTCGAATTTTTTTACCTTCTTTACGTAATATAAATTCATAATTTATCAAATTTACTTTAAACTCTTAATGGATTAATCCTTCCTATTTCTCTTTATCATAAAAAATAATATAATAAAGCACATGTCAATATTATAATTCACCGTAAACATACTATTAACAGTAATTTCTCCAAAAAAAAAAAAGAAAAAGAAAAAGGCAATACATTTTCCAAATTGCGTTGCAAGATTCTCTTAACAACTCCAGCATTTCCCATTTAAAATTCACACTTAAATTACCAAACTAGTCTTATCTTTATACCAATGGAAAAGTTTTTGAACCTATTTATTTTGTTACCTTGATCCAATTTAAATAGAAAATTTTTCATTCTGTTTGATTTGTTTTACAATAATATAAAATAAATACCCTTGAATTTTAATTTTAACTTATGATATTAAAATTTTTTAAGGTATTTTCGAATTACAAATTTGGACAAAAATATCAACATTCTTTTTTTATATATTTAAAAGTATCAATATTCATAATATAAATATTTGAAAACTATTTAATTGTAAATTATAATTGTTTTTCATGTACAAAGAAATTCAAACATAAATTAATATAACTACAACACTTAGAATAATGGCTAAAATAATTTTTAAAAATCCTAAATTTTATCATTTTATTTAGATAAATTTTTATATTTTTATTACATCCAATAAACTTTTAAGTTTTATTTTACACTCAAATAAACTCTTAAATTTTTATTTGTATCTAAATAAACTTTAATCTTTAATTTGTATATAAATAAACTCTTAATATAAATTAATATTTTATTTAAAATAAAAATTGATTTGGATATCAATCAAAAAATAAAGATCTATTTAAGTATAACAAAAATATAAGAATTTATTTAAATAAGATAATAAAGTTTAGAGATTTTTTATATATTTATATATTTTATAAAAAAATCTCATATTGTTGGTGAAAATTTTACCAAAGTAGTTTGAGGGTTATCATACGTTTAAGATATAATTTTAATATTTATAATAAAAATATCAAAAACTTTCTACTATAAAACAAATAGTTTTTCAAAACCTTTATTATTTTAGGTCAAAATGTACTATAGATCCTTGTATTCTTCGAAATTTAGGAACTTGAACCCTTTATTATTATTTAAAAGAATTTAGTCCTTGTTGTATTATTTTTTAATGATTTTAGTTCAATCATTAACAGTGTTAAATTTGATCCATTAAATGGTTGACATAACTACTAACATAGCATTTTTATTAGTTTATAACATTGTTAATGCTGACATATATTACACATTCTGACTACATGAACAATTAAAAAGTCACGCCAGCATTAACACAAATATTTTTTAAATTAATAATATCTTAATATCATTAAAAAAAACTTTGAAAGTAAAAGAAAAAAATAATTAAATAGAAAAATCGTGAAACCTTCAAAGCTAAAAAAACTCTTCATGTAATTGTGAAATCCCCAAATCTTTAACCCTAATCAGAAACCAACAATCTTAGATTCAGCATTCCTCACTTGCTTTTCTGTTGGTTTATCTATTACTTTCCTAGTTCGATGTTGCTTTCCTACACTTCTTTACACCTTCAAACAAGAATGGGTTAGACGATTCAACATTCCTCACTTTATTTCCTCATATTCTTTGCTTGTTCGCACTTTAGGTACACTTTTCATTTGATTTTTTTGCTTCTTGAAATTTTCACAAAACTAAAAAGGGATTTTTTTTGAAAACCCGTAAACCCTTTATTCATACATTGAATACATTGGGTTGACAAGTTAGGGTTACACTTTTAATAAATGTGTTTGCTAAATATTTAAATTTTTTTTAGCAATAGTTGATTATAATGGTGTGGTCTTGTTGTTGTCTTTTATGTTTTGTCTATTTTTATTGCCTACTTGTCTAGTTGTATGGTCCATTGAATATAATTATTGCATAGTTAGATTACATATTGGTGCATAGTTAGATTACATAATTATGTAATTTACGTGTAATATTGGTTTCTGTATAATAGCATGTATGATTGTCTGGGCTATAAAATGTATATGTACCTTTATATAGCTATTTATTAGCAACATTGGTTTTTGTATAATAACATTATGTATGTGTACCATTTGTTGCACATTAGTTGTTTGGTTAACTATAAACATATATTTATTTTTTTCATTTTGATGTTGGGGTTTAAGGTTAGAATGACTTGGAAACCATGCCAAACACGGTACCACCATAAGGGGTAATTAAAAAAAATCATAATTTAATTAAATATGTGAATGGGTCAATGATTGAATTTGATGAAGATCCAAATTGTATTTGTTATTGGACAATATTAGGAACTATAAAGAGCTTAGGTTATAATTTGGGGCATAAGGTAAAAATTTACTTTGTGGAGTTTAGTCAAACATTAAAAACAAACTTGAAGTTGTTAACAGAAGATGATAACAGTGGTGTAGACTTAACTATTCAATTAAAGATGAGTAGGCCTATAAATATTTATGTAGAACATTTGGATTCCAAACTTGACAGTGACATTTTAAATGCTTTCCTTAATCCAATTTCAAATGATGATGATGATGAGGTTGTTATGATAGGTAGTAATGAACCTAATAGACAACCAAGATCTCTTACATCTACATTAGTTTATTTTCATAATGGTTCAGAAAGAGAAAAGTCTAGATAAGGAAGAAGATCAAGTGAATAAAGTTAATGATGCTAATAACACTAATGAAGTCACTATTGAGGGTTTAGGGTCTATTGAGGGATTTAATGTAGGAGAAATCAATGTGAATCAAATTAATGATGCTAATGAAGTTACGATTAAGGGTTTAGGGTTTGTTGAGGGATTGAATGTAGATGAAGTGAATGTGAATTAAAAAAATTATGCTAATGAAGTTAATGTTGATAGCAATGTTAATGATGATTCTACAATTGATGATAAGTTGGAGAAATCTAGGCCGAATGTTTGAGTTTATGTTGAGAAGAAAAAAGATTTTTGTGATGGTAAATTAGATGAGTTATCAGATGCTGAATCAAATAGTGATGAAGTTATTAGAGGTAGAGTTGAATCTGTAATGCAAAACTTAGAAAAGGTTGGGTACGTTAGTGATTACTTTGATTTATCATATCCTGGTAGTTATAATAACATAGTGATGGGTATGATAAAAATGATACATAAAGAGTGTATTCTAATAACACTTATTATAATCTCAGATTGCAAGTTGAAGATTTTATACTTGATCTTAACTCATTAATCTGAATTTGTTTAAAAAAGTACTTTGTGATTTTTCTATAAGAAAATGGTTTAAATTCACGTATAAAAAGAATGATAAAATTAGAGTTAGAGCTATATGTAATGCCAAAAGCTGTAATTGGACTGTGCTTTGCTTGTGATGCAATACAAATATGACATATATTGTGAAAACATATGTATATGAGCCTTCATGCTTACCTATTTCAAAGAATATAAAAATAATAGCCTTTGTTATTCTAGAAGGTTCGGGAAAAAAATTAATGTAATGCCTTTAATGAAGCCTAGGTATTTGACGGCACTAGTTAAGAAAGAATTAAGGGTTTTTGTGTCATATAATATCTGTAAAGCAATCAAGAGAGTTATTATTAAAAGAATAAAGGAAAAGTACAAAAAAGAATGTCTTTAAATGATTATGTTGAGAGGTGGAATTCAACTAACCTTAGGATCACCATTTTTTTGACATCTAAGAATTTAACCATTGATTTTATGCCTTTATTTAAGAAATTATATGTATGTTTTGAGGTGTTGAAGAAAGGATTTATTGAGGAATGCAGGCACATCATTAGGCTTGATGGTTGTTTCCTTAAAAGACTGGTTAAAAGTCAGCTACTTGTGACTAAAACGAAGGATAAAAATAATCAAATGTTTCTAATTGTATGGGCAGTGATGGAAAAAAAGAATACTAAAACTTGGACATGATTTATACAACAACTTTATGATGATTTAAGTATTGAAAATGGACTTAGATGGGCTATGATAAGTGATATGTAGAAGGTAATTTTTTTAATTATCCATTTATTTACTTTTTTATACTTGTTTACTTAACTGGTATAATTATTGTATTTTGATGCATTACTTATTATTGATCTTTTTTCAATATATTAAGGTTTTAATAAGATTTGTTAGCGATATATAACCACATATAGAACAAAAAATGTGTGCTAGGTAAATTTATACTAAGTGAAAGAAGAATCATAAAGGAAAAGACTTGAATTATTATTTTGGATATGTGCTAGTTCTCTTAATGATTTTGAGTTGAAAAAATAGTTAAAAATGATGGCAGGGATTGATGGAGGGTTTAGGGTAAAAGAAGAGTTACTAGATAAGTGATCAGTACATAATTGGTGCCAAGCTTTCTTTAATAACATCATTAAATGTAGTGTTATTGATAACAATATATGTGAAACTTTTAATGGTGTCATTTTGAAATAAGGTGCAAACCATCATTAGCATGCTAGAAGATATTAGGGTCTATGTAATGAAGAGATTGATGTAAAAAAAGAAAACAGTTAACAAATAAAAGACAAATTATGGCTCTAGAATTGTAGAAAAAGTTGAGAAGTTTAGGCAACTGTCTAAGAAATGGGAGGTTAATAGAATAGCAATAGTAGGCATGAAGTATATTAGGAGAATGTTGACACACAAGAGAGAGAGAGTTTCATTGTCTTATTACAACACCATTCATGTTTTTGTAAAAGATGGGACATAAATAAAGTTTCTTATCAATATGTAATGAATGCAATAATGTCTAAGAGATTAGATCCACTTAATTTTATATGTTTATGGTTCAACAAAGAAAAGTATTTATGTGCTTACAAGCACATGTGAACCCTATTAGATGTAAGCAATATTGGCCTAAAAGCATTAAAAGATTAGTTTTACTTTATTTAGTCAAAAAGATGCTAGGTAGACCAATAAAAAAAAGTAAAAAAAAAAACCCATTGAAAGAAATAGTGGGACCAAACTATTAAGGCAATGAATGAAGATGACATGTGGATACTACCATTAAAAAAGTCACAATAAGTTAAGATATCTAAAGAGATCAAAATTTGTAAGAAAACTTTTTTCATACTTGTTTTGTTATTATGAAAATCCTAGTATTCTAATTGTTTTACATATGTGCAAGTTACTAGTAATAGATATGTAAAATCAAAGTCAACCATTAGAGGTGACAATGTATCTTTTTTTCATTTCTACTGAGAGAAATGTAAGTTTATGCATTTTCTAACTTTATTACTATTGTTTGAGTTCTGATGTTGCTATTATTTAAGAATAATTTTATTAAGGTTTTGATGTCATTGACTGTCTTGTTAACCATACAAGCCATTTCTAATAGATCACATGAAAATAAAAAGAAAATCCTACTTGCTTGGCATAGGGATTTGTTCATACCAAGACTTAGATAATGGGATTTCAATATTTAATGTAAATTATTACTGATTTTATTTACTTTATACGATTTAAGGTGTTGAGACAAATACTATATATGTCATAAACATAACCTAGAAGATCTGGTGAGCTAATTATAAAAAGGGATGGCATGATGTCTGGTCAATACCTCATTAGAAAAAAAAATTCCAAGTAAAATAACAACTGATTGATCACTACATCACCATTTTTTGCATCTATATATTGATCTCACTTATTGTTTTTAATTTTCTGTTATTAGGCATAAAGGAACAAAAAGATCTTACAAAAACATATGTCAATAAGAGGAAAAGAACAAGAAACTACACTAAACTCAACACAAGAAAGTTTTGCACTAGCTTCAAAAAAGGATTAACTATAATGAGGATTATCTGTAAACATATTTTTTTACTTTTTAGGTTATAGGTCCTATAATTACAGTATTTAAAATAATTTTTTGTACTAGGTTTAATATCTGGTTTTATAGCTACAGGTTTTATAGTAGCAAACATTCTGGTCATTATTTGTGCAAACAGATTGATGATTTTTTGGGTTATAATTTTAGCAAACATTCTAGTAATTTTTGTGCAACCAGATTGATAACTTTTAGCTACAGGTTGATGTAAATGCAAATTGTCTGGTCATTTTTTTTAAATGCAAACAACAATATCTTATTGAACACATTGTGGTTAATGATTTCAAACAGAAATAAAAATATACAAATTCATGGTTGCAATCATCTTTTGTTGGTGGTATCAATTAATCATATCTATTCATAATAGGTATTACATGAAAGAAATTAAAATGCATGTGTACTATAATAAACCAAAACATAATTTTGTATTATATACACACTTTAATGACAGTAAAAGTATGCATATCATTAAACAATATATATCATTCATACATGTATACTTACTTATGACAAAGACAACATACCATTCCTAATCATATCATCCTTGTCCACTTCAAATACAAAATATAACAACATTAACAAACTAAACGTCAAAGTCATTTTGTATAACCTCTTTGACTTTGTTTCTTTTTTTGCATCTAACATAGCATTCTTCAATCTTACATTTAACTCATCATTTTTAGCTTTCAGTATAACAACTTCGTCAAATAAATCATCACTATTAAACATTGTTCTTTTACATTCATCATTGGTCTTCAACTCAGCATTATTCTTCTTAATGCTCTGTTTTCATCCTTTAAGATTGAATTTTCTCTTTTTAAACCTCTATTGACATCCCTTAAATCAATAATCCATAGTTTTAGATGTCCATCTTCAATTGGCTTATCATGTCAAGCAAAAAATTGACACTGATTTTCTTACATACATCATGCATTTCAATAAACTCAAGACCATGCTTTAGACAGATGTTTAAGACCATGCGTACATCACACACTGATGTTCATGACCATGCTTTAGACTCAATAATCAAATATCAAAATTATATATATATACGTGATAGTTGCTGTAGCTAGAAAAACGCCTTCCAAGGTTATCATTACTTATTAAAGTGACTAGATGAGCCTTCAATTCGTAATAACAGAACACAGACACACCTCCATAATCATATGTTAATGAAACAAATTTGAATCTGCTGTCAATTCAACATTTGGCCATAATATCTAAGTTATAAAAACAAATATCAATCTATTGTCAATTTAAGGGTTAATAGTTTTTAAACTCCTAACTTTTTTGGTAAACTCAATAATATTAAATATACATTCAAACTTGGATTTGTTGTAGTTTTCATCGGTTTCTCTCTTTTTTTTTTTCAACTTCAGACAAGCTCAACCCAATCAAAATGTGAAAAAAGATAGTCGGTCTAACATGTTACAATAAAAAATCACTGCATCTAATAAAAAATTAGTACATATGATCACAATCAATGAACATTGTAATCCCAATTTTTAAACAATAATTCTAATAAATAATATAAACTTGTCAACCCAATTTTTTTAATGTATTAATCAGGTTTTAGGGTTTTTAAATAATCCATTTTTTAATTCTATAAAAATATAAATAAGATAAAACTAAGAGATTGTAATCAAAATGCAACAAAGTTTTATTGATAAACCAATGAGAAAAATGATTCATCATCCACACCTGTTCTTGTTTCCAATCAGATTGAGAGAAATTGAACATTTTTTCTGATAGGATTTATTGATTCATCGAAATCGAATCCTTTTCCATTCCAATAAACTCTTTCAACTTTTCAATTCAAAGATTTCAATTTCGATTTCACAATTTTTGTAAACAATTGAGAAACCAAAGATTTGAGAATTAAGAACTTTGGATTCTTTCGGTTTCACGTTTTGTTTATTCAATCATTTTTATTTTTTTTTGCTTTTAGAGGTTTTTTTAAATGATATTCAAATATTATTAGTTTAAAAAATATTTATGTTAATACATATGACTTTTTAGTCATCCATGTGGCCAAAATATGTAATACATATTAACATTAACAATGTTAAAAACCAATAAAAATGCCACATTAGCAGTCATATCAATAATCAAATTTAACAGTATTAATTATTTGACTAAAATCGTTAAAAAATAATACTACAAAAATTTGTTTTTTTTAAATAATACTAAAACTTATTTCTTAAAAATTGAAGAGCATAAAGACCTGATCTTGATTTTATGATCAAGAATTTAGAATATCGGATGGATGACGCCGCCCACCACCCTTCATTAACACCAACAAAACACAGCAGACAAAAGGAAAGAAAAAGAAGCCTCTGTCGCTTTATTTCCGCGCTTTCATAGATTTTCTCGCCGCATAAAACTTGCAAACACTACACTAAACTGTCTCTGAGTCTCTCTCTCTTGTCTTTTTTTTTTTTTTGAGTTTTTATTTTCCAAAATTCGGAGCTCTCTTTGGTTCCCTGTCCTTCTCCTTGTCTTTTCCTAAAAAAAAAAAAACCCAATAAAAAATCTCTCCCTTATCACTTCTCTCAGCTCAATTTCCATCAAGGTAACTTTTATTTTTCATCAGTTTAAGATGTTTTAATTGTTTCCTTTCGGGAATATCTAAATTGGGCATTTTTCATTGTCATGCATGTTTTGGGCCAAATTTTGTGCTTTAAAGTTGTTTTTTTTTTTTTTTTCCTCTTTCATATGGTATAATCCAAAATGGGCTTCCTTTATTTGATTGATCCATGCTTGTTTCTGGTTTATCTTTTGGCTTTTGATGAAAACTTGAATTTTTGAATGGCTTAGTTGTTTTTTTTTTCCCTATTGAATTCAAGAGAGTATTAAATTTTAGCTGTTATCTTTGATTTCCCAAATTGATTCTCGATTGTTTTGTTGGTATTTTTGTTTCTTACTTTTAAAGGAAAGAAACCTTTTGCTAATTATGAACAAAGCCATAAAAAGATTGTCACTTCCATAAGAAAAAAAAAAAAAGGAAAATTGGACAAGCAATTCTTCAAAAGTATTTCTATTTTCTTTTACCTCGAGGAAAGCTAGTGGCTTTTTACTAGTGGCATTGTGAACTTGCTATGAGGATTGTTTTGTCGGCTTGATTTGGTTTATGTTATCCACAAATTTGACTTACATTTTTTTTTTTTTTTTTGCAGCTGAAGAAGTGCTATTTAGCTAAATTATACAAGGGCATTCGGCATTTTGTGAATAGAAGAGAGAGGGGATACTGGTTCGTAGGCGTGGTGGGACTTCTGCGAGCTCAGCGTCCTCTCTCATTGTCTTTTTTTAGCTTAGAGAGCTTTGTTCTTGATGCATATGCATAATCAGAACGTTGTGCTTTATTGATAAGGTTGTATAGAGGGTTTTAACTGAAGGAGGAAGCTTAAAACTTAATTTTATGGGTTCTGTTTGCTGCTGCTTGCACGCTGAGGATTTTGAGGACTATACAAATCCAAATAGTAATGTATGTAGAAACTGCGTGTGCCTTAGTTGCTTTGCTCAGAATTTCCTACACGTGGTATGTATTCTGATTCTTGTTAATAAGCATTGTTTTGGACTCTAGTATTATTTTTTTTTCAAATCACACTATTTTCATGTCTCACTTAGAGGTTATAAAAGTGATGGTTCTGTTGAGTATTTCTTTCGTAACACTTTTATGTTGTCAAAGTTTTAGGCTTTTAGAAATTTAACTCTTTTATATTTTCTATCCTTGGCACATGTGGGTAGCATTAGTGAATCATTTTTACAATAATGTTGTCAAGAGCATATTAATAATTTACACATGATCATCTCAACTATTAATGCAAGCAGGATCCTTTGTGAACTTTTTTATCCATTCCCATGCTTATATATTTGTGGAAGCCTCGACAGAGTGTTATAAGGGGACGAGGTTTGGTGAAGGAAAGAATGATGAAAGAATGAAATATAAGTTGCAGTGGGCTCTAATAAATATATGTGTGTGTGTGTGTGTGTGTGTGTGTGTGTGTGTTACTAAATGACTTAATTGGTGATTAGTTTTTCTAAATCAGGAAAAGTATCTTTTATTGTTATATTATGTTTTTTGTGGTAAGCTACTTGTGTTTTTATGCAATAAGCTGGAATAAGGTAATTAACATGCCAGTTTCCAAAATGCTTTTTTTTTTAAGAATCCTCTTAATGGGTTCTTGGAGCAACTGAAAACCACTTATAGTGTCCACACTCAGAGTTCTCAATCTAGGAAATTCCATCAGCATTTATCTATATTGGCTTTTAGGTGAACAAATTTCTACTGAAGTCAATTGTGGACCATTAAGTACTAACCTAATTTAATAAAATTATCAGTTGATTGTTTACATTATGAAGCATGTGTTCAATTAATAGAGTGAAGAAGTTAACTTGAAGGGGGTTTGGTGTTAGATGTCTCAGTGTTGATCAGAAAAGTTTATCTTCAATTATTTCATGGAGTTCTAGCTTTTGATACTTCTTTTTTTTTTTTTTCTTTTGCCCCTATAATTCTAGTATACCACATTATTTCGAAGAGGGGAGCTGCATTCTGTCCCTTCATCCATTCAGGGAACAGCATCTGTGGACTCTTCTGGATCACTAGACAACTCACTGTCTGACATGTACCGTTCTCCTGCAAGGCCCTTGCCTTATGATGCTGACACCAGATATTTCCGCTTACAACGTGATGGTCTTGTTTCAAGATGTGAGAAGGGTTCGAGTCATTCACAATAGGAATCAGAGCCTTTAAGAGGTGAAGATGCTGCTGATTCAGAAACTTTGAGTACAGGAGACAAATGGAATTCTTGTGAACAAGGCTCAAAAGAGCAGCATTCTAAATTCTCACAAAAACTCTCATCAGCAAAAGCAGCTGCTGTAATTGGGTACATCTATTCATCAGCAGAAGAGGAGGATGTCTGTCCAACATGTCTTGAAGGTAATCTTTCTTCACAGCTTTCACTGGTGTTGTAGCCCCTTTATTATGCTGCAAAAATTTGTTACTGGAGATTATTGCTAATCTGCTATGATGTTGCAATGGTGGTCAACTTGCTTTTCTTGTTGTTCACGAATACTTGTTTGGACTCTTAATCACTTGTCTATTTCTTGCTTATGAACCTGGCAGGGAAGTAATTTAGTTATCAGACCTGTTCATCCAAGCTCCAACATCTTTCATTTGTATGCTTGTGTGTTTTTGTGCTTTTCTTTGTGTTTGCACTTGCTTGAACCTAAAGTAAAAAATTTTCTCACCTCAAGATTATTTAAGAAAAGTGGATTCTTTATTTCAAAAAAAAAAAAAGAAAAGAGAACAGTGGATGGTTGTTTCCTTAATAGTTGTGAAGAATAGTTGGGCTATGTTCCTCTGCCTTTGGAATTTTGTGGTACTTAACAATATCATTAGGATGTCTCACTTCTCACATGATCAAAGTTAAGTTCATACCACCATTGACTTGTCTATTCCTTCTCCCAAACAACAAGGTTTCCTCAATGATTTGCTGAATAAGCCAAACTTTGCCAGAAGTTAGGAAGGAGGGATGCATTGAAATGCTAAATTTCTGCTATATCTTGCTTCTATACCTGGATGCATGCACCATTAACTAGGCCCAGATTATATTGATTGATGATTAAACAAACTTGATTTAATCAGGGAACTTGCAATCAATCCATAGTTTTATAGTATGTCATTCTCATTTACATTAGAAACAATCACTGCTATAAAAAAATTGATAAAAATACCAATCATATTACATTGGACTTTTAATAGATACATTAACTTCCTTTTAAGCTTAACATATCATTTATGTGCAGAATATTCTCTAGAGAATCCCAAGATAGTCACAAAATGTTCCCACCATTTCCATCTTGGTTGCATTTATGAATGGATGGAGAGAAGTGAAAACTGTCCAGTCTGTGGAAAGGTATCCTTTTTGCACTACTTAGCTTTTTCATCTCCATGAGAATAAATAACCCACCAACAGCCATGTTGTTTAAATTTTATCCTGCTTGATCAGCCATTTCTTTTCTTTCTAGACTTCGAATTTACTAGGATGTTCAAGGTTTACAAGCATTAGCTTTTTAATTTGCCTTTGATATATTTTCAAAGTTCTTATCTTACTTTCCCCTTTTATCAATATCTGTATAACCAATGTGTTAAAAGTGCATGTATCTTATTGGTTTGTTTATAAACACTCATGCACATTAATGGTTGTATTTTAGTATGTTATCTTTTCAATGAGTTCTCTTTTAATGGATTTGACATGTTTAGATGTTTAATGACAATATCATTTCTTTTTTTCTTAGATGAAACACTTACTCTTTGTTTGTTTGTAACAAAAAGTGAAGGAAAGAAAAGCTACTTAGAAAATTAACTGTTAAGAAGACTACTGAAAATGAAGTTCCTATCTTGTTTCCATGGGTAGGAAAAATGCAAGGAAAAAACTTTTTTCTTTACATTTTCCTTTCTGTTTACTTTTCAAGTGATAATCCAACTTATCCTCAAAGTTTCTTCCCACTCAGCCTCTTTGGTCAGAACTCAGAGGATTGGTTTATAGATAATTAGTCATGAAACAAGTAGAAACAGATAAAAGAAAAATAAAAGAAGATAAGTAATGAACTGTTGATAGTAACATGAGTTTGTCCTTTCCAACTTCTTCAAACTACCAACACTCTATGGGATGCATATGCAAAAACTGGCGTCTGGTAATTTTCAGGTCAAACAATTATTTGATCATTGGTTCTAGTTATCTGTGCAGTCTTCTTGGTTTCCTATCTTTATCTATCTTTTGGCCAATCTTGATGTCTTCCATTTTCTGCAATAAACTAACTTTTTTGATAGGTATATGCATTTTAGGCTCAGAAAAGATATTGCTTGGTGGACCACATGGTTTAGATGATACCTTTGATGTATATTTACTAGCAGCAGAAATTTTGAAATCTGTAGAAACAAAAAATGAATGGGAATGATTGTTATTAACTGGATGTTGATTGTGTAGATATAGGAGGTATTGCTGAGATTATTGGACTTTGAATTTGGTCAGCAAATGGTGGTCACCATGCATGTTAAGGCCAGACAGCAAAGTTGCTGTCAAGCCTGATTATATTTCCTTCTCACTTCCCAACTCGTTCCTCGACTTGTCAAATATTTTCAGTTCCAAAAGAAAAAAATAAAATAATAATAATAAGAGGATTGTGGGGGATGTGTTTTGTGTTACATCTCTGCTTGCTTCTCTCAGTGCATGCCAGGACTGTAAATTCGGATGCCTTATTGTCGGTTAGGTGCCAGGAAATAATTTAAACACTCTGTTTACTAGTCTATGGAGTTTAAAGTTCATTTTAGGAAACTCTGCATTCATTATATTACCTGAATTTTTATGGTTCACTTTTCTTTTTTCGGAATTCACCGGTTATCTTCTTTTCTTTCGATCTTGTGATGATATCGTTGTACTTGCAAAGCTTTATATCGAGTATAATACATTAGAAAATGAAAATACCTTGTCTATACTCTACTGTTACCTAAAATTTTCTCATCTCAACTCGCCATTTGTTTTGTTTGTTTTTTCAGGTTATGGTGTTTGATAAAACGATTTAATCTCGCTTAAAATGTTTCATTGTGGATGAAAACCAGCAACAACAGAAGACAGAGAACCAAAAAAAGGCATCTATGGTCCTTTGTAAATACTGCAAAGTAAAGTTTGTCACATACCGCAAATATGAAAAATGTTCTGTATAAAGATTGTAAGTTCATTCTCTTTGTAACCCTTTAAGTGGGGAAAAAAGAAATCATGCATAAACAAAAAAAAGGAAAGAAATCATGCATGATCGTTGAAAATGTCATTAAATGTTCGGAGAATAGTTTGTTATCAATGGGAAAATTGTGGATTTGAGGAAGCTAAGACGTATCCCAAGATTTCCTTTGTTATTAATTTGGAATCATTTAGTAATTTATGTGCCTGGTTTAAAATTAATTTAGGAAACAAGGAAGTATATAAGAAACAGATCTTTTAGTAATGAGGAGGCATATAAGAAACAGATCTTTCATCTGTTATTTACTTTGGAGTCATTCTGTAGTTAAAGAGGATTCAGTCCCCCATGAGGATATTTTTCCCCAACCATCCATTCCCTGGTGGATTTGTGACCGTCACACGGAGGTTTTCATGTCAAAGAAAGAGAAATGACATTTTCAATTATTACTCATCAAAGGAAGAAACAGTCTTACATCATTATAGGCATTTGAGATTTAAATTTCAAACATTTGTGATCGTTTTCTCTTTTGTACCAAAATTAACCGAGGAATTTTCTTTCGTACCAAAAAAACCCGCCTCGTTACCCTTGGCGATTTTGTTACTTTCTGGCCAATGGTTAGCACTGCAATGAACTAAGAAGGCATTCTATCATTTCCTTCCTGCCAAATGCACGGTTCGATAATTTCACGGCAAGAATTAAGGTTCCGTATGGCATCGGTTAATCACCTAGAGGAAGATATTGGAGTGTATTTCAGACTTCAATGGAGAAATCATATGCTTTAAGCTGTTTCTCTTACTTGTTCTCATCCAGAAACGTTCGGATACTATATCGGTGTTGGAGTATCAGAGGTGAATTATATATATTTAAAGGGAAAATGAAAGAAAGAAACTCCCTTGAGAAATCATCCACCCATCACACATGATCCAATCTATTAAGAACATAATGTGAAGGAACAGCCTGTTTTACAAATATACAAACTGTTTTGGCATGTCATGCACATAGATTATCCCAACAGGGTTTATTGTATCTAATATAGTAGTAGGGTTTGGGACAGAAGGGGCAGAATGTAGTTATAAGAGACAATTGTATACGACAAAGCCTACTGATATATGTTTTGTCAGAATACGCTCCTGATATGTATATAAGCATAAACACCAAGTGCTCAGCCAATAAAGAAAATCCATAAATACCTGGTATGGAATTGAGTTTGTCAAATGACCAGTTTATTGCTTTTGTATTTGGTTAATAAAGCTTGAAAATATAAGTTTCAGAGTCTGAGGCAATGTCAGTTTGCTACCGCTTGAAAAGCTCTCAAGAAGGCTTCAGGTGGTTGGCCACCACTCAACTGGTGCTTTCCATTTATCTGCCAAAAGAACAGCTTTTACTCTATGGAACTCAATGTTTTATCATTCCAAATATTTAAGTTAAAAGATGTGAAATTTTCACCTACCGTGTAATTTGGGACTCCAGAAATGTTTGCAGAGTATTTCTCCAGCTCCTCATTAACCTTCATTAAGTCAGAAAATGCAACCTCAGTTAGCTATAAAATATATCAGAACACAAGTTGCGGTTAATCTGGAAGCTGAGATTATGAAGGAATTTAATTTGGAATCCTTGAAATGAGAGTGATGGAATTCTTTCCCCAGATTTTTGTAATCTGTTACATTATTTTATTTATTCGTGGGGGTAGCTAGGAGGATGAGAAAGTGGTGTATGGAACAGACCTCCTTGACACCGTTATTGGGGTTTTCAAGAAACTCTGCTGCTCCTTCAACTCCAACCTTTCTAGCAGATTCCAGAAGAAACTCACTGCGTCAAAGCACATTGTTAGATGCCATTAATTGGGGATGCAAAGATGCATGAGTAATCAACTTTATACAGAAATGAATGCAACCACAAAATCCAATCTCACAGAAGGACATTATAAAAAGCAAGTTTTATTCTCCATGAGTCCATGTTGCCATCTCTGGTGATGGAATGAGTCATTCAATGAATCACATTACCTGTAAACCACTAATAATAACGAATATATTTGCAATTGTGTGAGACAAATACAGACTGAATTATTGTCACTATTATACTGGTTTCTGGTCAAAAGTAGTTGTCAAACACCTTAAATGCATGAAATGCAATATCAATGGTTGCTTTTTAAGCATGAACTACACGTACCGATCACCAATGTATTTTCCCTGGGTGAAGTAGCCTATAAAAAGCTCTTCCACAAGATTATGTTGCTTATCAAGACCTTGTTTTCCAGCAAAATATATCAGCCTGTGGCTCTCAAGAGTATTTCCCCTGTACATATCCAAGCCAATATTAGTGGTATATCTATTGGCACTGCCCCTCAGAGCTATCTCTCAATAGTCAAAATTGGTGAAACGATAAGTCAAACTTACGTGAGTCCAGACATGTCATATTCCAATCCAAAATTCTTAAAGATCTGCAATTTTAGGAGTGTCCACAATAAGTCAGGCAGTTAGGAACAAACTCAAAGACAAGGCAAATCAAGTCATAAAAATAGGAAGTTCAAAGAATGATAGTAAAACCTCTGTCATCCGAGCTACAATTCCTTGAGCTCGAGATCCAAACTTCCTCTCATAGAATTCTCTCTTATTGACTCCTTCCTTAGGTGCAGAAGGATCAAGAAAAAATGGATGCCATTTAATCTGCAAAAAGAATAATTATAGATGAGAACAATATGCATTAGACAAGCATTCATGTCTGTGCACGTTGAGAGACCTCAAAATCAAATTGATCCCTAGATTCAGCAATTGCTTTGTCCAGGTTTCTTTTGCCCACAAAGCACCATGGGCAAACACTGTCTGAACTGACATCAATTCGAATGAGCTTCTTTCCAGTGCTACTAGACGACTGAGCCATTATCCTCCCGTATCTGCTGTCTTTCTACATAAAGATAGCAAGTAAAGCTCCAAATCAGCAAACAAAGAAGAAGAAGTTATCTTTGAAAATTTCCATAATCAGCTCAAATGCAATCATATATGCATAAATATCATCTTCAATCATCCGTCCAATGCTACAATATCCAAACATGTGCATTCCAGGACCATTCCACAAACTTAATCAGGAATATCTATTTAATTCCCAGTGCATGAATGTCAAGTCTCATATAATTCAGGCCTCTTTGTTAGCTGTTCACAAAATTTTAACCCCTTTTATTCTGGCAATTAACCTATCAGTAAAAATTGGCCTATACATATTTCTTCCAAGATCCCTCTTTTTAATCCTTTTCTGCTCTCTTCTATTTCTCTTCACATCCTTAATTGATCAGGAAATGAAATAAACATTTAGAAATAACATAAACACATGCTGCTTCCCCTCTCTGAAACATATTCTTATAGCTTAGATTTACATAACTTAAATTTGAGGAAATTCAAATGAAAAATAAGAAAGATGACCTAAATAGATACAATAGATCTGCACTTTCACCTGTTTGAATCTCATTAGTTAAAAGGTTGAATTGCTTAAAAGCCAAAATATTTTAGATCCCATATCAAATCTGACATGCTACAAACAATTCTTAACAGCAATTATAAGTTATAACAACATATCATAATCTTTAAAAAGTGCATATAAAACATTTGAAGCAAAGCAAGAAAAACGAACTTTAAGTGAATTGCAAATATAGCTTTGCTTTATTTCCATCAACAAATCTAAGAACAAAAAAGTTTAAATTTACAAAAAAAAAAAAAAAAAACTGATACCTTCAAAGCTAATGTAATATACTTTTGTCATTAAAAAATTAAAGCTTGATCTCAATTATGGTAGATATCAATAAAAGGTATCAGCCAAAATTAAAAATTGAAAAGATTTAAAGAAAAAAAATAGTACAGGTTAGATATTAATAAGAATGGGGAGTGGGAACTGGGTTTTGTTTTGTAAGAGAAAAAGGGTTACCAGGAAAGGGAAACTGAGACTCTTGTGAACAGCAACCAAACGCATTGGACGTCGGAAATTGGAAGAAAAATAGAGTTCATTTAGTAGGAAAATATTGGACTTTTCATTGGTCAAAGTATCAGTGTTTCATCATTACCTACCATCGTAGGCAGCCTTTTCAGCCGTCCCTTATAAAGTTGCAATTTATCGATTTTATTATAAAATCAAGAGATATTATGATATATTACGAGAAATTAAAAAATATATAAAATTAAAAAAATAATAAAACAAGTAAACAGATTAATTAAAAACTTATAAAAATAATTTTATTTATGTTCTTAATTTGACAAATAAAAAATAAAAAATTACATATTTTATATTTTTATTTATTTATTTTTATAAATGTTAACATTAAAATAACAATTCAACTATAGTTATATCATATATTATTTTAATAAATAATATTTTGTTATTTCTTTATTATTAACAAATAATAATTTTATAACAATAATTAATACAAATTTTAATATTCATCTTAATAATTTTTTATTTTTTTAAATTCTAAAATATCAATTATTTTATGTGATCTTTTTTAATCTTAAAATCATTTTTTAGTTATTTATGTTATATATTTTACAATTTTATTTGTATAATTTTTTTTAATCTTAAAAATTTATTAACATAAATCATAAAAATGAAAGCTACTTATATCATTTTATTGATATGCTTTTTTCATATATACTTTGATTGCAAATTTTAGTTTTTTTTAATAAAAAAATAACATATTTGAAACGTAACTAAATTAAGATGTGATATTTTTATTACTCTACAAATATTTTTACTATGTAATGAAAATAAAATTATTACACAAATATTTACATTAATAAATTTTTAAGACTAAAAATGGTATAATGATATGTTAGCTTTATAGATTAGATAGTGATCCAAGATTGGGGTGAATTGGATTTTTTCAAAGTCTTCTCAAACAAATAATTTCAATATAGTTGAATGAAAATTAAAACAATAAGCACTTTTGATGAAAATATAATGCAAATAATAACAATTAATAAATCTAAAATCAAATATAAACAACAATAAATTGTAAGGAGATAGGGATAGAGAATTCAAATACAATGATTTATAGAAGTTCAATCATTCTCTACAAGGCATCTACGTCTTCTCTTCTTGGTTGTCCACACCAAGGCTTCAATCCACTATTTTTGAATTGAAAATACAACCTATCTTTTTCTTTCTAAGGCTTAAGATAGAAACCTCTACCATTTGTAGTAGTTTATCCAATCTCACTACAAAGCTTTCAAGATGATACCTCACATCTTGTTCTCTTGCACCATTGTATATCAAAGATAATTTTGCAAACAATAGAACAACCTCTCTAAGGCTAAGTGTTTGCTAAGTTTAAGTACAAGAAAATGATGAATGAACAACAAATAAAAATTGGATACAATAAATACAAAGATATGGACTTTAAAGCTCTAAAAACTCTTGATTCTTTGAGAGAATGAAAACGTGGCTTATTAGATCTTGCTCTCTTGATTCATCAATCCTCTTGGTGTGTTTGAGTGCCCAATTTATAGAGAAATTGAAGAGGTAGCTGTTGGAAGTGTTTGGGAGAAGAAAATAGCCGTTAGAAACATCAAAAAGTAGACATTGGAGTGTTTCCTCCCAGAACTAATCGATCCCTTCCATGAGGGGATCGATTGGTTCATATTTTGAACTAATTTGCCTTTGAAAATCACGACCCGATCGATCCCTTCCATGAGGGCATCGATCATGTCAGTGGCTAGGTGGTTATCTCTTATTCTGTACTCTACTTACTAATTTGATCATATATTGAGTTATACAAATCCAAATTACAAACCGTTTAAAGATTTAGAAACTAGACTTAAAGGGCTTTCTATCCATATAAAGTCATCACCTAATTCACTGTGTAAGAATTATAGTGAATTTTCAAAATTATGCTTTGTGTAGTTTTTCTGACAACTACAGAGTGTCTAGTAAAAATTCAAAATCTTTTCTTAGAAAATTTGGATTTTCATTTTGTTTAATCCATTAGAAAGTAGACTTAAAGAGCTTTCCAACCATATAAAATTCAAATATCAAGACTTTGTGAATTAATACAAAAAAATAAAACAAGTTCAATGTTGAAAAACTTTGTTATTGTAAAATAGCTTTCTTAAGTTAATCTATTTCTTAAAACCAATATAATCAAAATTGTATTAAGTCCAAAACGAATAACTTCACTTTAAAAACAACAATAGGACTTTCATTTAAGCTCAAATAAATAATCTTTAAAGGTAGATTTGGTTTGAGAAATATGACAGCAAGAAAGGTTTGTTTAAACTTAGAAAATCATATTATTTATTTAGTACCAAAATATAAAACTTAAAAACATGTACTAAATAAATCTTTTTCAAGTTTCAATCAAGTTTATTTAGCTTTAATGTTTTGTCATTTCAAAATAAGGATCAATTCAAGACTAACAATCTCCCATTTTTTGATATGACAAAACTTAAAGATAAATTTGCTTGATGAAAAACTTTCTTTGAAACATTTAGGATTTTGAAAAAAACATTTTGGAAAACTCTCCCTCAATTTGTGCATCCTAATCCAATGGCAAAACTCTCCCTCAATTTATGCATCCTAATCCAACACAACTCAACAAACATATGTTAGAGCATATATAGCAATTAAGCATACATAAACATATGTATATCAAGCAGAAGCAAATTTGTCTATATGATATTTCTCTCCCTTTTTGTCATAGCAAAAACGCATGAGCATATTAATAACCAAATAAACACAAAGAGGCATCATTAACAAATATATTCATAAAATATATCTTCTCTTTTTTGTTTATGCTCTTTATACCAAATGTTTAAGCTCCTATATCAATTGTTATAAGCATACAATAAGAGATATCTCTAAACTCTCTCTCACTTTTTGTCATTTCAAAAGAAAAAGAAATCAATTCAAGGCATGGGATAAAGTGCTTAATACCAATAATATCAAGAGTATTTTGAATGCATGTAATCAAATGTAATATGCACAATGAAGTTCACATACATGTATTCAAGCACAAAAGCATAAGTGTTTCCAATTTTAGCATTTTAGCACAAGTCATCAAATTTACTACATGAAATTTATGAGCAAATGATAATGAATGATATGCAATCTACTTATAAATCACGTTATCATAAGATGTGTGTAAAACCTAAAACATCAATAGCAATTAAGCATAAATTCAAGCACATGCATACAAGCTCATACAAATTGTTATGGATACCAATTGTTATAGATATGTCATCAAGAAGAATATCAATTGTTATCACAAAACAAATCAAGCAAAATTATATTATAAGATTTCTCCTCATTTTCAAAATAAGGATTAATCAATATAAGGCACACACAATTTTGCATGAGAGGTATAAGCTATGTCATAACGTCTAGATCCGGGGATCTATCGCTAGACATTGACTTTAGGGAGTCACCACCAATCTTTTTTATCTAGGTGCGATTGACCACCTAAAGAATCTGTCCTTTCAGGGAACACCTAAGCTTAAGGGTTCCTAAAAGAATAGGTTCAGGTCTGCTAACCAGAATATGGTTCGGGAGTTCGGTTACGTGTGAGGAAGGTTATAGCACCCTCACAACGCCCATCAAAAGATGGTACCAGCTTAAATTTATGTTATCCAATAAGCCTTAAAATTTTACCAAGTAATTAATTGTTGAAAATTATTCTCAATTGACTCTAATACTTTTAGCAGAAAATTGAGAAAATTCTCTCACCTCAGAAGTATATAAGAAAAACTACTGTTTTACTTGCAGAGGCTCCGTCGTCGGATTAATTAAAGAAAAAATCAAAATCAAAATCAAAATAGAAAGGAAGGAAAGAATGATTGTTCTTGTATAGGGAAAATTGATACTTTCAACTTTTCTCCAAAAATATATTTTGAAAATTTTGATTTTCAAGGAAAATTGATACTTTCAACTTTTCCTCAAAAACATTTTTTTTTGAAATTTTATTTTTAAGGAAAATTGATACTTTCAACTTTTCCTCAAAAATATTTTTTTTTGAAAATATTGATTTCCAAGGAAAATTGATACTTTCAACTTTCCCCCCCAAAATGTTTTTTTGAAAACTTTGATTTTCAAGGAAAATTGATACTTTCAACTTTTCCCTAAAATTATTTTTTTTTGGAATTTTTGATTTTTATTTAAAGAAAATAGAATAATAAAAAAATAAATAAAATTAAAATTAAAAAAATAAAGAAAAGTAAAAAAATAAAAAAATAAAATAAAGATAAAAAGAATATTAAATAAACCTAATCTAATAAATTAATTAATTAATTAATAAAAAAAAACCTGGAGCGGCTCGGCTATCGGCTCGGCTCAAGGCAGGAAAACGGCTCGGAGGGGCGGCTTGGCAGCTTGGCTCGACTCGGAGGGGGGGCTGGCACGCGCGGGTCAGAAAGCGGGTCGAAGCTCGGGTCGGGTCGGGTTTCGACAAAAAGCGCGGATCATCTGATTAACTTAAAGCCAAAACAACGTCGTTTTGGAAAGGTATAAAAGGCAGTTCCCTTCGTTTTCCGACAGAACGCTCCTCTCCTCTCTCTCTTCTTCTTTTTTTCCTCTCTCTTCTCTCTAAAAGCTGAGGAACTCCGGTGAGATTTTCGCTGAATTCTGGAAATTATCGTCGAAATCTGGAAAATTTCGTCGAAAGTTCGTCGAAAGTTGTCGAAAGATCACCGGTTTCTGGGATTCTTCGTCGAAAACTGGGCAGGTCACCGAAAACTTCAAATTTGGCCAGAATTCTTGCCGAAAAATTCAACCCTTACGGAAAATTCGCCAAAATCTGGAAATTTCCAAAAAAATTTTCACCAAAAATTTCTAAAAAATTATTTTCGATCCCTACAGCTATCCTAACTCTTCTCAACCTTCTTTAGCCTTCGAAAACTCTTCTATACACCTCTTTTCTCTCAAATTCAGTAGCTTTGCTCACTGTTTTCTCCCTGTTCTTCATCTGTTCCAATGAGGTACCTTTTATAGGGGTTGATCAGGAGTTCCTGATCAATCCCAATTCCTCCTTGGACGGGGATTCAATCTTTGAATCCAATTGGACTCTTCTGATTGAATTCTCCTCCACAGTGGGATTCTTCAACTTTTAATCCCAGCCATCCAAAAAAAAAAACAAAATAATAATAATAATAATAATAATGATAATAAAAAAAATCAGATACGGATCAAGAAAAGAGAAAAAAAAGATTATTAACAGATAATTAGGGATACAATAAGATAAACCAAAAAAAAATTACAAGAAAAAGAGAAAAAAATTATTATAATATAATAATAAATATATAACAATATAAATATATTACATATAGATATTAACAGAGAAAAAAAATAATAAATAAAGATATACATATATTAATATATAATAATAATAAATAATAAAATACATAAAATACAAAAAAAAAATTGACTTGAGCCTTACCCATTTGGGCCAAGCCCAATTGATCTGGGCCTGGACCCAATTGGGTGTCTACAGCTGCCCTTCTTTGCACATTTTCTGTGAAACAGAAATTGCGCAAAGACGTAGACACCCAATCAAGACTCAGCTCAACATTGTCATTTTTTGTTTTTTGTTTTTTTTTTGTATTTTTTTTTGTTTTTTGTTTTTTGCTTTTTTGTGTTTTTTACCAAAGCTCCTCTAAACGGAGGCTCAACGACTTTGAAAAGTAAATTGCTCCTCTAAACAGAGGCACCACAACTTTGAAAAATAAATTGCTCCTCTAAACAGAGGCACCGCGACTTTGAAAAATTAAATTGCTCTTCTAAACAGAGGCACCACGACTTTGGAAAATAAATTGCTCCTCTAAACAGAGGCACCACGACTTTGGAAAATAAATTGCTCCTCTAAATAGAGGCACCACGACTTTGAGAAAGTAAATTGCTCCTGTAAACAGAGGCACCACAACTTTGGAAAGTAAATTGCTCCTCTAAACAGAGGCACCACGACTTTGAAAAGTAAATTGCTCATCTAAACAGAGGCACCACGACTTTGAAAAAGTAAATTGCTCCTCTAAACAGAGGCAACGAAACTTTGAAAAGTAAATTGCTCCTTGACAATCATGTCCAAAGGAGTTGAAAGTTGTGTTTGAAGGAATTTCAAGAGATTATGCCCAAAGGTCTTATAAATCAACCCTGATACCAAAAGACATCCTATTTCAAGGATTAGGGACTTACCTGACAAGCTTCTTCTCAAACTTGTAAAATATCTTCATATCTGTCTTCTCTATGTGGGATATTGGAGCACCCCTACTTCTTGAATTTATACACTATATTTTCTTGAAAGTAATGTATGATGTGCAAATGCATGAATTTCAATGCATGCTATGCAAATGTTGGCCAATTAATTCATGTTCAATGTATGGTACTCAAGTTTCTTAAGCTTTTTTTTCTTTTTTTTTTCTTTCTTGGGTGTCAAGCCCTTTGATTCCTCGTGGATCCAATTGCACTGCTCTTCTAAGATCAAACTAGTGTAGCTCTTAATTGTCTTTTTCACTCACATTATTCCTTATTCAGTTTCTCAATACTTTGGAATAAGCTTCATCAATCGATCATCACTTGACCATCATTCAATGAATTTCTCAACATTAACAAATTTCAAAACAAGTTTGATCGACCATCACTGGGTCATTACTCATAGGTGTTCCAATATTAACCATTCCAAAACAAACTCTGTCCACTGATTGTCTTCATCATTCAATCATCACTTACAAGTCATATCAATCAATTCATCACTTTTCAAGATTTGCCCCATTATATTCTTCATTTGATCACATCATATATCCTTCAAAATCATCTCTTTTAGGTCTCTACCATTTTGTCACCACCATCATCTTAGATTTCTTTTCAAATGAATACAAGACTCTTTTAAGCACATATTCATTCATTCATTATCATTTCAAATCTTGATAAGTACAATGCAATCAAGCATTTTCTCAATTCATTTTAGGGGTGAAACAATAAGAGAATAGAAGGTGAACTATGGCAAAGATAATCAATGAAGATCTATTTTGGTACAGAATAAATGGGAAAAGAAATGTCATTGGGATGGATGGTATGTCCAAATGATGAATATTCAAACAATTCTCAACATTAATCTAGGATTCTTTTTCAAAAACTCATTCCATTTATTGTTGAAGTCAATTTGAGCTTGGCGAACTTTGCTCCAGTCTTTGAGAGATCTTCAGATGTCTTTGATCTTTCATTCATGTGAGCCATTTGACCTGGATTTTCTTTTTTTTTTTTACCAAAATCACCCTTTCAGGTTTTCAACTTGAATATCCCTTTTATTTTTTCTTCTTTCTTTTTTTTTTCTTTTTTTTTTCATTATCTTTTTTTATTTTTATTTTTCATCCATTGTTGATATCTTTCATACATCAAACTTTAGAGCAATGTAGCATGATTCCGTTGCTTCATCATGAGTATACCTTTGCTCAACATATGATCCTTCAAGTTGAGTATTCATACTTGATCCAAATGGACTTTTCAAGGTTATAATGTAGGTCAAGGTGATGGGTCATAAAAAAATGGATATAATAGGCTCAAAACATGTATTAAAAAGGTTCAAGACCGAAGGATCATTTGATGCAGCTTGGCATTTTGCCCCCACATCATTTCACTATTTTTTTTTCCTCACACAAAGGATTCTCATCACTTTACCCTAAGTCATATGTGGCATTTATTTTTCTTTTTCTTTTTTTTTTGGGACCTTTTGTGAAAATTTTTTTTTTCAAAAATTACCCCCCAGTGTAGAGGGTGATCCTTGGTTAGGGTTTTTCCGAAAAAATTGTAACAGGCTCAAAAGGGTAGCAATAAATGGTTTTCCAAATGGTAAAAGAAAGATGGTCATTTTTCATCTCAATTGTGAATACCTTTTTTAAACATCATCTATTGAACAAAGCTCATGAATCTGTATAAAAAATTACACATCTTCAAGACATATCTATTTCACCTCCGGTAACAGCTTATTTTTGCTCAAATCATCTTCTCATGAGTTCTCAAAATTAAATCCCATAATTATTGTTATCATTGTCTAAATATTCATCATCTAAAATTTGAGAATGGGAGTATAAAGTTATGAAAGGTAACAGAACATGGAGTAATGGTCAAGTGAAAGAGAAAAATGTAATGAAATGCATTGACTTGCCTTTATTAAAATGATAACAAGTGAAGTCATATTGCAAAAAAGAAATCTAATATTACTCGAAAAGAAATCTTAAAATGACAAAAAAAAAACTTTCAACCAGCCTTATCTCTTTTCTTAAAAATTATCCCCCTATATGATCAGGTGAAGAATCTCTATTGACATCTTGCCCCTCAATTCATTGTGACTGTTCGGCCCCTTTCTGCTCTTGACTTTCACTCAGAGCGCTAACATTAGATGTTGTTACTTTTTTTTGATCAAAACTTACCATTCCATCATTGATCAACCGTTGCACCTTATATTTTAAAGCAGTGCAATTTTCAGTAGAATGACCAATAATTCCATAGTGATAGTCGCAGTGGGCTGTAGGATCATACTACTTTGGGTAGGGTGGTTTAAGCGGCTCCACATGGCTGGGGGTAATCAAGTGGCTATTATAGAGTTTTCAATATAACTCTGTATAAGTCATAGGGATTGGATCAAATACAGGTTTTTCTTGAGTAATCCGTTGTTCTCGTGAGCCACTTGCTGGGTTAGTAGGGCGAATTTGGGTTCTTACAGGAGCTTGAATGTTAAGGCGGTAAGTGGATGAATAAGATGGTTGTGGAGCTAGCTGGTATGGGTAGGATGAGGCATTATTCACAGCAGGATAGTATAGAGAGTAACCTTGGGATGGATAGGGTTGATAACCCCTGAATTGTTGTCTATCAAAGCTCACAGCTTAAGCTTCAGCTTCTTTCTTTTCTGATGTCTTCTTGGTTTTTCCTCTTTTTAACTTGCCATTTTTTATAGCACTTTCAATAATTTCTTCAGAGATTACCATGTCAGCAAAATTTTTTGTTGCATTCCCTATCATCTTTTCATAATAGGGAGGTTTTAAAGTGCTAACAAACATCACTGTAGTTTCTTTCTCGGTCAGTGGAGGTTGTACCTGTGAAGCTATATCTCTCCATCTCTGGGCGTATTCTTTAAAAGACTCATTTGCCTTTTTCTCTAGATTCTGTAAAGACAAACGATCGGGAGCCAAATCGATAATGTGTCGATATTGACTGATGAAGTCATGAGCCATATCGCTCCAAGAGTGAATGTGGGTCCTATTCAACTGAACATACCACCTGGCCGCTGAGCCTGTAAGGCTATCCTGAAAGACATGCATCAAAAGTTTTTCATCATGTGCATGAGCTATCATCTTCCTGCAATACATGGTGATGTGGGTTTTGAGGCATTTTGTACCGTTATATTTTTCAAATTTTGGTACTTTGAACTTATAGGGGATAATCACATCAGGAACTAGGCAGAGCCCAGCAGCGTCAACTGACACATAAAAGCTAAATCCTTCCACAGCCCGTAGCCTCTGCTCTAGCATGCTAATTTTGAAGCTTTCTTCAGCTTCCACCCTTATCTTTTCCTTCTCATTCTCTTTTACATCATCTAGATCAAGAATTGATTCTGCTGCCTTTTCAGTGAAGACATAATTTATATAGCTATTATACTGCCCTGGGTTGAAAGTTGATGGCATTCCAGGACATGTTGGATATGCAAAATGTTGTGGTGGGACCTTTTGGGCAGACTGGGCTTGAGGTGGGCCAAAACTTGAAGGGTACAAAGGGTCAGCCACTTCTTGCTGGCTTGTATTTCCTTCAACTCCTTTTCCTTTATTCATGTTATTAAGAGCTTTTAAAATCTTGCTTAGTTCACTTTCAATCTTCTCTTGAGCTTTTTCTAGCTTTTCAAATCTATGAGAACTTTTTTCTTCCATTTGCCTTGCTCTGGATCTTGTGTTGTATGGATGAGCAGGGTTTTCGCTAGATGGAGCTATCCTCGGACCTTGAGTACCATACTTATGATTAGAAATGTTATGCTGTGCCTTATGTATGATGCTTTGATACACAAATGAAATGTACATTTTTTGAATAAAATCTAGTATGAAATGAATGCAAATGATTATGTTAAAACATGATCATGAAAATAATGCAGATGCATACAATCAGACAAACAACATAATGTTACATATGATAAAAATAATACACAAAGTTAAACAATCAAAATGATTAGACAAATACCCTTTTTGTGTCCTAATTTCAGGGTATATCTATCATTGGGTAGAAAGGGCTCTATCTTAGGTGTAGGCACTCTTAAGGTTCACTACATGCGGTTTTAAGGTCAGATTCTAAAGGTCCTCAAATTGCTCCTTACATCCCTGTCATCACAGACTAGTAAGGCACCCTAATCCTCACTCATTACAGGCTACAAGCGAAAAAAGTTCAATTTGAGTGGGAGTATTTCGCTAGCCACTGCGGAGGCATTAGACCTCACGAAAGCAATAGGTACTTTACTCTCTCCTAGAGGGACGGAGCTCGGGTGTAGAGCTCATGTTATGCACATGCATATGAATGACATAATTAACAAGGTAAATAAACATGAATGAATAATAACACATATATACAAAAAGGTTCAATTTTATTAGGCTTTTGGATAACACAAATTATTTGCTGGCCTGACTCTCAAAGTCTCCAACGGAGTTGTCAAGCTGTCATAACATCTAGATCCAGGGATCTGTCGCTAGACATTGACTTAGGGAGTCGCCACCAATCTTTTTTTATCTAGGTACGATTGGCCACCTAAAGAATCTGTCCTTTCAGGGGACACCTAAGTTTAAGGGTCCCTAAAAGAATAAGTTCAGGTCTACTAACCAGAACAGGGTTCGGGAGTTCGGTTACGTGTGAGGAAGGTTATAGCACCCTCACAATGCCCATCAAAAGATGGTACCAGCTTAAATTTGTGTTATCCCATAAGCCTTAAAATTTTACCAAGTGATTAATTATTAAAAATTATTCTCAATTGACTCTAATACTTTTAGCAGAAAATTGAGAAAATTCTCTCACCTCAGGAATATACAAGAAAAACTACTGTTTTACTTGCAGAGGCTCCGTCATCGGATTAATTGAAGAAAAAAATCTAAATCTAAATCAAAATAGAAAGGAAGGAGAGAATGATTGTTCTTGTGTAGGAAAAATTGATACTTTCAACTTTTCTTAAAAAATATTTTTTTTTGAAACTTTGATTTCCAAGGAAAATTGATACTTTCAACTTTTCCTCAAAAATCTTTTTTTTGAAAATTTATTTTTAAGGAAAATTGATACTTTCAACTTTTCCCCAAAAATATTTTTTGAAAATTTATTTTTCTTTTAAGGAAAATTGATACTTTCAACTTTTCCTCAAAAACCCTTTTTGAAATTTATTTTTAAGGAAAATTGATATTTTCAACTTTTCCCTAAAAATATTTTTTTTGGAATTTTTTATTTTTATTTAAAGAAAATAGAATAATAAAAAAAATAAATAAAATTAAAATTAAAAAAATAAAGAAAAGTAAAAATAAAATAAAATAAAGATAAAATGAATATTGAATAAACCTAATCTAATAAATAAATAAATTAATTTTTTAAAAAAAAACTTGGAGCGGCTCGACTATCGGCTCGGCTTAAGGCAGGGAAACGGCTCGGGGGGAGCGGCTTGGCAGCTTGGCTCGGCTCGGAGGGGGGCTGGCACGCGCGGGTCAGGAAGCGGGTCGACGCTCGGGTTGGGTCGGGTTTCGGCAAAACGCACGGATCCTCTGATTAACTTAAAGCCAAAACGACGTTATTTTGGGAAGGTATAAAAGGCAGTTCCCTTCGTTTTTTAGCAGAACGCTCCTCCCCTCTCTCTCTCTTCTTCTTTTTTTCCTCTCCCTTATCTCTAAAAGCTGAGGAACTCCGGTGGGATTTTCATTGAATTCTAGAAATTGTTGTCGGAATCTGGAAAATTTCGTTGGAAGTTCGCCGGAAGTTACCGAAAGATCACCGGTTTCTGGGATTCTTCACCGGAAACTGGGCAGGTCGTCGAAAACTTCAAATTTGGTCGGAATTCTTGCCGAAAAATTCAACCCTTGCCGAAAAATTCGCCAAAATCTGGAAATTTCCCAGAAATTTCCAAAAAAATTTTCGCCAAAAATTTCTAAAAAATTATTTTCGATCCCTACAGCTATCCTAACTCTTCTCAACCTTCTTTAGCCTTCGAAAACTCTTCTATACACCTCTTTTCTCTCAAATTCAATAGCTTTGCTCACTGTTTTCTCCCTGTTCTTCATCTATTCCAGGAAGTGCCTTTTATAGGGTTGATCAGGAGTTCCTGATCAATCCCAATTCCTCCTTGGACGAGGATTCAATCTTTGAATCCAATTGGACTCTTCTAATTGAATTCCCCTTCACAGTGGGATTATTCAACTTTTAATCCTAGCCATCCAAAAAAGAAAACAAAAAAAAATAATAATAATGATAATAATAAAAAAAATCAGATACGAATCAAGAAAAGAGAAAAAAAAGATTATTAACAGATAATTAGGGATACAATAAGATAAACCAAAAAAAAATTACAAGAAAAAAAGAAAAAAAATTATTATAATATAATAATAAATATATAACAATATAAATATATTACATATAGATATTACCAGAGAAAGAAAATAATAAATAAAGATATACATATATTAATATATAATAATAATAAATAATAAAATACATAAAATACAAAAAAAAAATTGACTTGGGCCTTACCCATTTGGGCCAGGCCCAATTGATCTGGGCCTGGACCCAATTGGGTGTCTACAAGCTATATCAAGGATAGGCACATAAATAAGCATCTATGAAAGTTAAAAAATCTTTAACAATTTTGATACCAATTGTTAACAATTTTATTCAACTTTCATAGAACAAACATACTTTAACCATATGAAAGATTCATTCAATATATGTATAAATGATAATAGTAATCTTTCATAAGCTATCATATCCAAACAAGAACCAAAAGCTCATATGTATATAATAAATCATAGGTACGAATGAGCAATGAAGTTCAATTATCATCATGTCATAACAAAAATTATATAAACATGATTTTTCAAACATGATGAGCACATATGCTATAGCAAAGAAATAATGAAAGCATAATTGTTCAATTATAATCCAAATTATTTCAATGCATAACAATTGTACTTAATCTAAGCATATGCAAGTAATCAAACATAAATTTATTTCAAACAAAATCACACAAGCATATGCAAGAACATTTCAAAACATGTATAGCAATATACAAAAAAAAAATGCAAACATTTAGACACAATATGGTACATGCTATCTCAATGAACTCAATCAATGAACATGTTCAAAGAAATCAATCTATTTATCTCATATCCATGTCCAAAGATTCAAACAAATATTCATGCAATTAAAACTATTAATCAAAGCAATCAAGAACTAGGCATGAATATTAATGAAGGTGAATTAATCAATCCAAGCTTTAAAAAAAATATTAAGACAAATTTTATCAAGTAACATGGTGATTAATTTGTGTAAAGTGTTCATAAATTCAAACACAATATCTCATTTTTGCACCTATAAAAGCAAGAATTTATCAAATCATGCATTAAACATTATAAATCATAGGCACATAGCATAGATTCAATACAATTACCTCCATTCTTATCAAGCTATATTGTTGTGCTCATTGTAGTTGAGTGAGGCTTTAAATCCTCAATTCCACATCATTTGAGCCAAGTCTTTGATGCACATGAGCTTGATTGATGAAGATGACTTGCTTTACTTGTTCCACTTGAAATTTTAAAAATGTAAACTTATTCATGCTCATTTCAAGTTCTCCTAGCATAGATTAGAAAAATTTTTTGACAAAAGATTTTCATTAGAAGCATCAAGAAAATCAATTGATAAAAATTATATCAATTGTTAGAAAATAATTCCATATTCTAAGTCATCATAGGCAAAAGAAAATTTCTTCACTAAGCTCAAGTTGCCAATTGTAAGGAAGATATATACTTAAGCTAGAGGTCCTATATCAATTTAAACATCAAATAGCACAAGAATGGCACTAAAGCAAAAGTTCTCATGTAATGTGCAAAAATCAAACCTTTTAAATCATTCATGAACACAAAATAGACATATTCAATAAATCACCAAGGAATATGTCAAAAGAAATTTTAGGCCATATAAAAACTAAAAGCTTAAGAAAGACATATTTAAAAAAAAATTCAAGAAAATTTTAGCACAAAAGCATAAATATGTCTACACAAATTATAGGCCATATAAAAACTAAAAGCTCAAGAAAGACATATTTAAAAAAAAATTCAAGAAAATTTTAGCACAAAAGCATAAATATGTCTACACAAATTACAAGCCATAATCAATAATGACTTAAGCTAAAAATAAGCATCATAAGAAAATCACTCACTTAAGTCACGTTGGAACCATGTTATGTCAAGAAAAATCACGTTTATCATCTATGCACACACTTGACAAGAACAATAGATGAACTAACAACATATATCATTAAACACAATTAGTTTATCAATTATTAATCTCAAATCAAAAGATAAGTTAATTAAGCACAAGTTTCAAAATATTTCACAAAATTAATGAATCAATTCAGTACAAGAGCAAGTATATTTAAAAATATTTTAAAAATCAAGAGATAAAAAATTTAAGTATTTTCAAATCACAAGCATTAAAGTCAAGTTGAACCAATCATCATATGAGCACATGTCTTAACCAAAAACATAGATGAACAAAGAATCAATAGATATATCACTTAAGCACAAGGTGATCATCAATTTTTAAAATCACAAATCAAGAGTTAAAATAATTGAGAATAAAATAATCAAGTTTTAACAATATTTCATAAGATTCAAGCATTATAAATAAGTTAGGCAATTTTAAATATCATGGTCATATAAGCATGTTTAACAATCACAAATCAATAAAAAATTTATCAATAAAAGTATGCTCAAGCAATTTAATACCACAAACAATTTCAACAAGCATCTCAAACATACTTAAGAGCAAAATAAATGCATATTGAATGCAAGCTCACATTTTCTCAAGATTATGCAACATATGTCTTGTAATCAATGTTAACCAAATTTTGCATAATCAATCAAGCATTCAAATTTCATCAAAAATAGGTAACCAAATTCAAATTCTCTTCAAATAAAAGTTTAGAGGTTACCCATCTCCATTGTGTGTCTAGAGTATTCAATCTTTGTTCTCACATTGTGGCTCCTTGCTCTAACACACTTACAAGAGATAATCTCATTTGATTTTTGGTACCCAAATTGCTTTGGGTTCTTGAAAGTTAGTCACCAAGTTTCTTGTTCCTTTCGGAACCTATACTTGCCTAATTCTAAATGAAAATTTTCTTCTAATAGGATAAGTATGTGTAGTATGACCATGAAAATTATAAAAATTACATTTACTCATTTTAGTACTAAATGAATTCTTTAAAAGATTTTGTTTTTCATTCATCAAATCATCAAATCATCAAATTTCTTTTTCAAATCAAAATTTTCTTTTTTAAAAAATTCATTTCTACTTAGAGAGGTTTTTAAATCTATTTTCAACTTTTCATTTTCTTTTTCTAAAACATTTTTTGCATTCATCAAAAGATCATTTTTAACTTTCAATTTTGAAATCATTTTCTTATGTTTCAAATGCATATTTTCAAACTCAATTACTAAATCATTATAAGCATCTTGTAACTCATCAAAAGTATAAGAGTTTGAATCACAAGAGTTAGAGGTTACTTTTGGTTCCTCAATAGCCATGAGATATGTTGGATGTTGGTTGGAAATTTATCTTTTATGTAGCTTATCCAACTTTCTTTATATCTCATTTAAGGTTGAGCATTTTGAGACCAAGTTGAAGTTGTAATCATCTAAAGCTTTATAGAAAATGCACTTGGCCTTTGCATCATCCATCACTTGCCTCATATAGTTTGCATCATTTAAAAGAGTTCCAAGCCCTCTTTCTATCATTAACCAATTTTCAAAATCTTGGGTTATTGTGAACATCTTCATCTTCCTCCTCCATTCATAAAATTTAAATTTATCAACCATAGGAGCTTTGAAGACTGTCTCACCATCTTGGAACCAAAATTGAGTCATATGATATTTTCTCAATGTGGTTAAACCTACAAAAAGAGACTAAAGTTTTGATACCAATTATTAGCTTTATATGTTAGATAGTGATCCAAGATGGGGGGTGACTTGGATTTTTCCAAAGTCTTCCCAAATAAATGATTTCAATATAGTTGAATGGAAATTAAAACAATAAGCACTTTTGATGAAAATATAATGCAAACAATAACAATTAATGAATCTAAAATCAAATATAAACAATAATAAATTGTAAGGAGATAGGGATAGAGAAATCAAACACAATGATTTATAGAGGTTCGATCTTTCTCCACAAGGCACCTAGTCCTTTTTTCTTAGTTGTCCACACCAAGGCTTCAATCCACTATTTTTGAATTAAAAATACAACATATCTTTTTCTTTCTAAGGCTTAAGATAGAAACCTCTACCCTTTGTAGTATTTTACCCAATCTCACTACAAAATTCTCAAAAAGAAACCTCACTTTTTGTTCTCTTCCACCCTTGTATATCAAAGATAATTTTACAAACAATAGAACAACCTCTCTAAAGCTAAGTGTTTGCTAAATTTAAGTACAAGAAAATGATGAATGAATAACAAATAAAAATTGGATACAATAAATATAAATATATGGACTTTGAAGCTCTAAAAACTCTTTATTCTTTGAGAGAATGAAAACATAGCTTATTGGCTCTTGCTCTCTTGATTCATCAATCCTCTTGGTGTGTTGGAGCGCCCAATTTATAGAGAAATTGAAGAGGTAGCCATTGGAAGTGTTTAAGAGAAGAAAATAACCGTTAGAAACACCAAAAAGTAGACGCTGGAGTGCTTCCGCCCAGAACTGATCAATCCCTTTCATGAGGGGATCGATTGATTCATGTTTTAAACTAATTTGCCTTTGAAAATCATGACCCGATCGATCCCTTCCATGAGGGGATCGATCCTGTCAGTGGCTGGGTGGTTATCTCTTGTTATATACTCTACTTACTAATTTGATCATATCTTGAGTTATACAAATCCAAATTACAAACTGTTTGAAGATTTAGAAACTAGACTTAAAGATCTTTCTATCCATATAAAGTTCATCACCTAATTTACTGTGTACGAATTATAGTGAATTTTCAAATTTATGCCTTGTGCAGTTTTTCTGACAACTGTAGAGTGTCTAGTAAAAATTCAAAATCTTTTCTTAGACAATTTGGATTTTTATTTTTGTTTAATCCATTAGAAAGTAGACTCAAAGAGCTTTCCAACCATATAAAATTCAAATATTAAGATTTTACAAATTAATACAGAAAAATAAAACAAGTTCAATGTTGAAAAACTTTGTTATTGTAAAACAGCTTTCTTAAGTTAATCTGTTTCTCAAAACTAATATTATCAAAATTGTATTAAGTCCAAAATGAATAAGTTCACTTTAAAAACAACAATAGGACTTTCATTTAAGCTCAAATAAATAATCTTTAAAGGTAGATTTGGTTTGAGAAATATGACACCAAGAAAGGTTTGTTTAAACTTTGAAAATCTTATTATTTATTTAATACCAAAATATAAAACTTAAGAACATGTACTAAATAAATCTTTTTCAAGTTTTGATCAAATTTATTTAGCTTTAATGTTTTGTCATTTCAAAATAAGGATCAATTCAAAACTAACATGATAACATTCAAATATGAGCGAAATTTTATTGTTTTTTTCACTTGTTTACATAAATAAATTTTTTATTATTTATTTATCATTTTCTTATATTTTTTAAAAAATAATAATTAATTAAAATTTTACATTACAATATTAATTATTTACATTATAATAATATTTTCTTATAATTTGTCTTCCCTTTTGTTATGTTTAAAATTATCATAAAATTTTCTTATTATGTTAAGACATTTTTTACATATTTTAAGCCAATGATATGAATTTTACATTTTTTCTCGTATGTTTAAGTTACAAAATTTTATTATTATTATTTATTGAATTTTTTTATATAGTTACATGAATAATAATTAATCAAAATTTTATGTTATTAGCTTAATTATTTACATTATAATAATACTTTCGTATGGTTGTTCTTATATTCCAATAGGTTTAGAATTGTTATAGCTCTTTTTTAATATGTTATGATACTTTTAATCCATTTTATATTAAATTATACAGATTTTACACTTCTTATCACTTGTTCACATTGTGTTTATTTTTTAAATTTTATCTATTTTTCTTATATATTAACAAAAATAATAATTAATTAAAATTTTAAGTTGCTTACTTAATTATTTAAGTTGTGATAATATCTTCTAACAATTGCTCTTATGTTTCATTACATTTACAATTGTTATAACTCTTTTTTAGTCTGTGTTATGACAATTTTTACTCATTTTACGTCAAATAATACAAATTTTATAAATTTTTTCACTTTTTTACGTTACTTACTTATTTTTTATTTTTAGCTATTTTGCTTATATATTTACAAAACAATAATTAATTAAAATTTTACATTACCTATTTAATTATTTACGTTACAATAATATCTTTTTATAGTTATTCTTACTTGTCATTATGTTTAAAATTATTATAGCTTTGTCATTGTGTGTTACGATATTTTTTATCCATTTTACGGTAAATAATACAAATTTTACATTTTCCTTACTTGTTTACAAAACCTATTTATTTTTTTAATAATTAGTTATTTTTCTTATATATTTATAAAAATAATAATCAAGTAAAAATTTATGTTATAATAATATTTTCTTAGATTACTCTTACCTTGAACTTCATGGCCAAGTAATTTATCAGTAGTGGTTTTGAGAATCTTTTCTTTCCATTTGAATTTCGTGCGTTTCCCCTCTCCTTACATCGTCATACAAATGAAAATGAAGGCCAATTAGGCCCTTGATCAAGTGTAAAAGTTACAGGTTGAAATTGCCACCGTTATGCATCAAATCCTCCTATCTTCTTGTGTGAATGCATTGTAGAATACCAAATGGGAACAAAAAGAAACGAATCCATTGAAGATTGAGTAGAACATGTACTTCCCACTTTGATATTGCATTCAACATGCATATTCTTGGTCTCGGAATTGTTAAGCAATGTGCTTTATATACCTCTTAAATACTTCAGTGGGACAGCAGGATGCCGCAGTCTCAAAACAATTTTGAGTTTCAAATAAACAACTTATAGTTTTCTCATTGCATTTGAACTTTTTGCGATGGTACGTCAAGAATTCTCACTCTATAAAAACATTGTTTGAAATGTTTGATTCGAACTGCTCGTCTCAGCGTCAGCTTTTTATCTGTTTACATGACGAAGCATCCAGGGGGGTATCACAGTACTGATACTAGGCTGGGGTTGAGTCTCAGCCTCCTTGGTTATACCTTCTATGGCCTGGTAACAACCTCTGCATGATTCATATCAAAACTGGACATCAGTCTTATTGAATGAGTATTGGAGAAAATACTGCAGTTCAGTGCTGCATTTTGCTTAAGAAGTTTTCCCCAGGACCGATTTCTATAGCACTTTACAGGAAAAAAAAGTTTGCCTCCATTAATTAATTTCTTTCAAGTTAATAAAAGAAAAAAGGAAGAAATAAAGAAAATCCTAGATCAATCAAACAGCTAGCTAGCATGAAAGAGAATGAGAGATAGTACCCAATAGTCAAAGAAGGAAACTGTATTGTTGCTGGTGGCGGTGGTGGTTGTACTATGGACCATGATGAGTTTTGGGCATAGTTTTGATGCTCACATTGTGCATGCTCAGGTAGTCTCTTCTCATATTCTTTGAGCTATATCCATGGCAAAAAAATTAATGAAGTCAAAGATGAAGCTAGAAACTTAATATTTGAAAAACAGAATGCAAGCTTTGGAAGTTTGAGTGTAGAAGCTGTAGTTCCTACATTTTTTGCTAGCATGTTGTTCTGGTCTTGCAATGTCTTTTCCTGTCACAAGCTTCAATGTCAAAAATAGCATATACCAGACAATTGGGATTTTTATATGAACTCTCTTGGTTGCCATTTAACATATTACAATGTCTGCCTGTGTTAATGTTAAAAAAAAAAAAAAAAAAAAAGCTGGAGCAGTATTCTTTCATGAAATTTAATTTTGGATTTTAGAATATTAATCCAAGTCGTGATAAATGTTTCATCATATGCCAAAGAAGTATCTTACTTTCTTCTGCAGCTCTGAAATGGATTCGAGCATGAGTTTATTCTGCATGTCAGAACAAAACATGAGTGAGTAAAATAAAGCATTCATATAAATATATAACAGAAATTTCATAGAAATCATTGAACATGCTTATTTTACCTTTCTAGTTCGTATGCGCTTCAGAGAATTATCAATCTGTTGTTCCAAAAGTTTCAGGTCCCTCAGACTCAAGGGATCAAGCTCTTCTCCAAGGAAGTGCCTGCATGATAAATGTAAAATATCTCATTTGCTTGAGCTGATTTTAAGTTTTCCAGTAAATCCAATCCAACCCTAGACAATGTTCTATCATTCACATGAAGTTACATTTGTACCTCAAGTTCCTTTGCAAAGCTTCAACTGTTGACATGAGTTTGGTACATTCCAAAGACGAGTTTGCCTGTGTAGCATTCAGAAAAGGATTAAAGAATTAATGATTTCATTTTCCTTTAAATCAACAAGCACTAACAATCCAATTACAAGTCTCAGCCTAAAAGATTCTGACTATCAAAGGAAATTTCAAGAATTCGTAGTCATGGCTACAGTGGTGCATCAGATACAGTCATACTTATATAAACGAATTTTTTTATGTTTGGTGATAGAAGTAGCAGAACCAGAAACATGCATGGTTTAAATGTCTGTTCTTTGATATAGTGACTACTTTTATGGAAAACAAATACAGTACAGTAGAGATAAACATATACAGAAGAAGGATATCTTTTTGTTTTTAAGTAGGTGAATGAAGGAAGCTCTAAGACCTTAACAATGAATTGGTAAAAAAAAAAAAAATTAAGACAATAGAGAAGAGATACAAATGTCTACCTGGCTGGGGAATACAGTAAAGTAGCTAGTTTAGTCATTGTTACCATACTTTGCAAAATCTTTACAAAATATGATTTTAAAGGGTAGAAAGGGACCACAGGCTCTAGTCATCAAAATGGAATACTCGTACTCTAAGAATCTCTCAATCTAATACTCCTAATTCCAACTAGATTTTAAGGGGTTTAATTTACCTTTCTACCCTCTCTCAAACCAATGATGTAAATAAATAAAATATGAGTGAATTTTGTTATGTTTGAGATTTGATTATTTAATTAATGAATCTTAAATTATTATTTTTGATCGTTTGTTGAATTTAATAAATTAACATAAATAAATAAAAATTAAATATGTTCATAAACTTTTTTTTTGTTCATTTACATTATTAATATTAACGAACTAAATATGAATAAATTTTATTATATTTATAATTTATTCGTTTAACAAATAATGAAATGTTATTTAAAATCATCTGTTAAACCTAATAATCGAATAAAAATCGAATATGTTCACAAACTAATAAATAAAAATGTTATTTATTTACACCCACACCTCAAACACACTTTTTATGGCCATTTTTTTTATGGATATCCAAACACATTTCATGTATACGCAATGTGTGTAATACAGTTTTATACGTTCCATTATAAAATCACGAAATGGACACCTTAGCTTGCCAATTATTTTCAAAAGAATAAACGATTTGCTGCAACCTACAGTTGCAATGGAATAAATGATTTACTCTGACTATGTACATTTTGGATAAATTTCATGATTTGCAGCAAGACATACCTGTGATTCAGAGCCAGTTGGGACAAGCAGTCTCTCTGAATATGATTGTCGTTCGTATCGTTCCAGGATCCTCTCCATCCTGTAACAATACAAAAGCTAATCAAAGAAAAGACTTGATGCACTTTTAGTACATGAATGTCAGTAAGTGTTATGAATGCCATTGTTAGGATTTATGTTCATTGAATTCATCAAAAAAAAAAAAAAGACCATTCTAATTTTGCTGAATTCCTTAAATGTGTCTCACTAAAGTCATGGATTTATCAGAAATCCAAAACCTAATCAATTTTAAAGGTTGAGTAATGATGTCTAATTATGTTATTGCTTATAATCTAGGTTGTCTCAGTTGGTTTAGCTGGTATAATTAAAGACTACTGAGGGTTGTTTTAAACTCTGAATTGAATCCTAAATGCATCAAATGTTGAGCAAATATTGAGAGGTTTATGAGATAAAAGATGGTTTGTTTCTCATTGCATAGTCTAATATCATTGGACAAAAATGAAAAAACATAAAGGCCAAAAAAAAAAGAAAAAAAGAAACCTAAAAGGAGATGCAACACAGGAATATCAGGACTCGATTTTTAATGCAAATGTTGGACCAGAACTGGACATTTTTGTGAAGCCATTGAAATATTATACATGTCTCATGCAAGATTTCACAACTATATCTCTGTTGATGTTGACATGAACTTCATCCCAATCTAATGAAAATAACAGTTCATATGTACCCCTAAATTGTGGGTATATTGGGATCTTTACACTGAAAACTTAGGGTATAACAAAGTAAATAGCATTCTTTTAGGGGCTACATTCTGCTTTAACAGCTCATTCCTTTTCTTTCTATCCTTTTTTTTTTTCATTTATTTTTGAAGGTCTGAAATTGTTTGGCTCACACGATTGAAGAATTTCTGTCATGGTGCCTAATTAATAATATGAATGAAAGTTTTCTTTTTCATTTATTTTAAGAACTTAAATTGGTATCAAATTTGGATATCCCTCTAGCTCTTGGGAAGTTGATTGTTTTCAGCAGAATTTAACATTGAATTTAGAGCATTTCAAAGCTACATCAAGCAAATGATATTCAAGAACCAATGGCAGGAAAAATAATCATAAACATACACCACACAAGTCTGAGCATTACAATATTTTCATGCAAGATTTTAACTCTATTTTAATATATATATATATGCTATTACTAACAAATAAAAGATGTTTTTGTTATAGAAAATAACAAAAATAAAAATAAATAAATTATGAGTAAACATTTAGAGAAATGAACTATACCAATATAAAGTTCTAAGAAAATTTAGACAACCTCAAGACTTAAAAACTTACTGCAAATGCAAGAAATCATACATTCAACTAACGTATTTAATTTTCCCTTCAGTTTATGACTTTTGAGTATTTTTCTGGTAAACTAATTCATTTCCTTCTACACTTACCTAGTTGGGAAGTCAACGATTACAGTATTAAATATAGGATGGCTCTTGGGTTTACATTTGTATATCTCTTCATAAAATAAATGGAAATGAAAATTAGTGTCATATTCAAGAAATTGGGCTATTTTTTCACCAACCCCAGTCCAGTAATTTATTATCTTTTTAAATCTTTCAAATCATAATAAATATTCATGTACTCGTGAACATTTAAGCTTGAGAACTCAAGTCCAATGAATCCATTGCATAATTAAATACACTTCACCTCACTCAATTTAAAATTTTCTGTGGAAAATGGGATGGGAGTAAAACAGCGAAAACCATGTGTGAATATCTTGAAACAAAGTTAAAATAAAATTAAGTGAAATATAATAATTTAATTAGACACAACAAAATCATTTTCAGTCTGGAAATCTACAAAGTGAAAACCTGAAATGTTAGTAGCTTGCATGCCTCTAGCTAGTGGCTCGTACTGCTATGTTGAAATATCAATATGGAAATTGTAAATGACAAAAGTTACATTGATTTCCTCAGTATTCCAACACACACACACACACACTCGTATATACATACGTACATATAATATATATGCATATAATGCCTATGAACATAGCTAATATTATTAGGGGGCATTTTCCAAGGTGAATCAAAAACAAGTTCCAAATATCCTAGGTTAAAAACTAAATGCAAAAGACATGGGGAAAACAAAAAGGAGGAATGCTATAACACCAAGCCCTATGACACAAAGCTGTCTAAACTTAGGCTTCAAAGTTGAAGTAACGTGGTTTTAACAAATTTTTGCACAACCAACATTATAGGGTACTGCCATTTTCATTAATTTAACCAAATCATTCCATAATCTTCAACTTAATTATTTCCTGTTAAACTTCCATGAACATACCAGTATTACAGCTAGAGGTTAAACAATATGTAGCATTTTTCACATCTGATCTAACAAATCAATACAGGAAAAGATTTTTTCATATAATCTTAACAAATTAACAAACAAAAACAAAAATGTTAAGCAAAGTTTCTTGAATTAAAGGAAGAGACATATATAATAAACTTACTTTTCAAAGTTGAATTAATCTTGTTTAACCAATTTTTCATAACCAAAAATAAAGGTACTATATATCATTTGCTATAATATAAGCAAACTCATCCCATAATCTGCAACTCAAAGATTTCCTGTTAAACTTCTATATGAAAGTACACGCAGATAAAATTAAAACTAAACACATATTATTTGAGAGGTTAAACACAAAAACTATAAAATTAAGACTAAACACAGATTATTAGTGAGGTTAGACAACATATATTTCACTTCTATCTGACAAATCAATACAGAAACTTTTTATGTCATAAAATCTCAACAAACAAACAATAACAAAAACAAAAATTTACAGAAAAGTTCTTTAAGTAAAGGAAGAGGCAATATATACCAGAAGAAAAATGTTTTTGCGAAGAAAAAGACATCTAAAATGACAAATGAAAAAATTCCTATGTTTTATTCATGTTTTTTCCTTAGCCTTTTTATAGTGTTTATATGAGAGAAGGATAGATCAAATAATATCAGAAAGCTGAAGATTTTGGTGTAGTGCAAAGCCATGAACAGTGCAGTAATGAACAAAAGGAAGGAAAATAACAAAGACCCAGAACTTAAAAACAATCAGAAACTAAAAAAATATAAAAACATGCAATAACAGGCAAAACTAAGAGATTAAAAGTGTAAATTAAGTGGTTGAAAGAATTATTTGTAAAAACCTGGATTCAGATGAGTACTCAAAGAGCTTCCCTCTGTTAGAGAAAACAATCAAAGCAACCTCGGCATCACATAACACTGAGATTTCATGAGCTTTCTTTAGCAAACCAGTTCTTCTCTTTGAGAACGTTACTTGCCTGCTAGTATTGTTCTCGATCCGCCTTAGCTGAACCCTACCTCTCCCCATTTTTTGCCACTCTTAAAAAGAAAAAAAAAATTCTCACTAAACAAGCAAACAAAAATAAAGTTCAAGAAACGCTAAAGATATGAGTTCATTTAGTTTTTTTGGTTCTCTTTTGTTTTTGTTTTTTCTACATGGGAAAAGAAAACATGAAACTGATGCAAAAATGGAAATTCCGAGGTAAAGGTTTCTATTTTTTGGCGTTGTAATATGAAGCAGAAGGCTTTGATTTTATAGAATTGATAATAATACGGATCGTATTAAATTTGATTAGGTTGTTTAAAGTATTATAAATTTTTAAAATTTAATTTAAATTTGAGTCATTTTTTTGTAATTGATTTAATTTGAAATAAATTTTATTGGTTCAATTTATTTATTTTTTAAATTTAATTTTTTATTTTAATAAATTATTTTAATATATTTTTAATATATTCAAATAAATTAAATATAAACAATTATTTTATTTTTTAAAAATTTAAAATATATAAAAACTAATAAAATATACAATTTAGATTGCTTCAATTTTTTATTTTAATTTTTAATTTAAAATTTGATTTAAATATAATATATATTTAATATCTAAATTTAATTCAAATTGAAAAAAATCGATTAAAATTAAACTGAATATAGTAATTTTGAATTTTTTTCTCAACCTATTTATCTTTCCATATATAGAGAGATTGGGAAAAATAAAATAGAAAAAATGGGGAGTAGTAATAAAATATTATTTATTTATTTATTTATGGTAGTTATTTTGGCTTTTTATTGTAAGAGAAAAGAGAGTGTAGGGGGGAAGTAGTAGACTTAGGGGTCAAATGTTGTCGAAGATGATAGGTTGAAAGGCTGAAACAGACAAACAGTCGTTAGTGAGCGGTGACTGGTTTTTTAGCCACAGGTCGTGGTACTGCACTGCAGCAACAGCGTCGGTACATTTTCTTTTTCTTTGGCAAATTCATTGTGATTTGCGTGGGACCGAGGTACGTGTGCTGTGTTATGGCGACGGCGCTAATAGTCTCCGCTTTTAATTTTAAAATTTTATATTTATTTATTAAATTTAATAATTTATAAATACTATTTTAAAATTCATTAATTAAAAAAAATTAAAAAATTTATTCATATTTAATTCATTTATAATGTAAAAAAATAAATTAAAAGATCATTTTAACAAATATTTTGTAAATAAATTCAATTTTTTATTAAATGAACAATATGTTAATAATTTTTAATTAAATAAATAGAATATGCATGTAATAAATTTTGATTATATTCTATTTATTTACATCTTTATTTTTAAGGATGTTCATTCAATTGATTTAATTACTTTCGAATTGAATTATAAAAAATCGAATTAATTAAATTAAATTAAATTATTTTATTTTTATTAATCAAACTAATTTTTTTAATTTTAAAAATTAATTGACCGAAACTAATTCGATTATTCAATTAATTTTTTCAATTAAACAAATAATAAATACATTAAATTAAATTTTAAATTATTAATATTTTATATTTAAAATAAATTAAATAAAATTATCTAACAAAAACATTCAAATATCAAATTATTAAATTAAAAACTTTAATAACTTGAAATGAAATTGATAATTTCATATATTTTTAGTTTTTTATATAGGTTTTATTATATTTCAATTAAAATTTCGATTAATTTTGTTTAAAAATTGAATTAATTGAAAACCCAAAATTTTTTTAAAATTATTTTCGATAATCAATCAAAATTAATCAATAATTGATTAATTAATCGAATTAAATTAATTCAATGAATTAATTCATTTAAAACTAAAATTTGAATGCCCCTATTTATTTCTTTCTTCTCCCACTGCCTCCTTACTTGCCATAATTAATACTCTTGGGTTTGTTACTCATCTTTCATTTGCTTCCCCTTCTACCTAATTTATTTTTGTTTTTTTTGTCGTGGCCATCCTTTCTGCCTAATTAGGTCATACTTTCTTAGCTATCTTCTTCATCTTTAAGGTTTATTACGTTGCTATGTTAGGTAGTAGAAGATTGATGATCATTAAACATATAGGAAGGGATTAGGAATGGCAACAAATTAAACACGGTCAAAACGGTTTTTTGTTTGTTCTAAATTTCATCCGATTTTATATTTTTTTAATTTAAATTCGATTCGATTTGATTTAAAATTTATTTTTCTTATATTATTTTAGTTTAATATTGACAAAAATTTTATTTTAAATGCATTGAGCTGTTTACCATTTTTAGATGAGGTGTTTGATAGAAAAAAAAAAATCACCTACAAGGGTTGTTTCCCCAATCGACTAATTTTCGTCTCAATATTTGTTTAAAACTTGGAACAATTTAACTGTCTCACAAAAGAAAATTGTTACGTTCAATAAGAGAGATGGGAATTAAAGCAAATAAAAAACATTTGTTTTTCTCGTTTCATTTTTCCTATAAGAGATGAAGAGTATATGAAATAAATAGTTGCCTTCAGCTTCTTGATTTAATGGTTAAGAAATCTTAATAAAACATGTAAGGCATAAGTTCAATCCTTGCCATCTCCTTTCCTTAATCCGTATATATATATAAAAAAAGAAAAGAAATACATAGGTTGAGATTAAAATTGTAAGTAAAAAAAGGTTATGCATATAATTAGAGAGTGACTGTTTCCCATTTTCTAATTGTTAATTATCTTTCAAAAAATAATTGCATTATTTATTTGGTAAGAGATCATAGTTTAAAAATAAAAGATATATAAAAAGGTGCCACATATATATTTCATTACCTTTTAAATTATTATTATTATTATTATTATTATTATCTTAAAAGGTATACGTTACTTTATTAATTTTGTTTGTAAAATCTAAAAATTTCCCTGTCAATAAATATGATAATTTTTCTTAATTTATAGCTTTAAAAATTGAAATATTTTTATGCAAACTTCAGTCGGAGATGGGACCAAATATATGGTAAGATTTATATATATATATATATATATAAATAAAGCATAATACATGTTCTTGTGGTCCAACCCTTGGTACATGAATGAAATTAAAATATGAATTATTATTTGGTTAATGAGAGAATAGTACAGTACTATATTTTTTAATTTAATCTGTGAACATGGTTCTTTTGGAAGTGGTCCCAAAACAAAAAAATTTAAATAAGTTTATTTTTAATTTTAATTTTGAAGAAAGGTCCCATTTTACATAGGATCTTTGGGGACCATGATACCACAAACCCTATGCTCCATTCCACCATCAAACAAATTTATAATTTATCTCGTACTAGTCCTTATCTTCGTTAAAGATGGGGTCATTTACATGAATATATTCAAAAATTAATAATTTTCCTTTGAAAAATAAAAAATATTTGGCTCAAAAGGATAAATTGCATGCTATTTTAAAAAGTTTTTAAGTATTATTAAAAATGATGCACACGAGAATGTGATTAATTTTATAATAGACATGCTTCTTAAAAATACAAAATATTCTTAAATTTTAGATTTTGCCCCACTCTATTAATAGATCAGAGTGATTTTTTCATCAATATTACTAAAAAAATAAACAACTCTCGTCAACTTTTGAATCAAATTTCATAGGAAACGTGGAGTAATGTGAAAAATATAATCTCAAGATATCTTAGGGTTCAAAAATAAGGAGAGTGAAAGAAGAGAAAGAAGAACAATACTTGCCCTTTCCTTCAACTCATCCCCTTGACTTTCCCCACACGAATTTTGCAATCTCAAGGGATTATTGCTCTTATAGCCCAATGCAAAATTTGAGGCCAAATACATTAATATATCTATGGTGATGAGGAAATTCATGAGTGATTTTGACTGAATTTTCTTTCTCTTTTAGCTATGCTAGAAGAATTTCCATGGTTGTGGGAGGAATTAAAAAGGATCGATCAAATAAAGGATGTTGAAAAGATGTTTGATCTTCCAGAATCAAGCAAAATTTATGCATTTGATTAACTTTATTGCAGCAAAAATATCCAATTTTAAGAATTAATCCATGTTTTTATTTGCTGTTGACAAATCATTTAACCATAAAATTATTTAAAAAAGGGGTCAAATTATAGAAAATTATATTCAAAATTTCAAGACAGTGAAGAATTTATTTGTAAATGATCAGGAAAAATAATTTTTACTTTGTTTTGGGTTAAAAAGTTTATTGAATACCTATATCCATGCCATTAATTAAAAAAAAAATTTTTAAGTAGGATTTGATCCTTTGAGTTAATATTCCTTCTCCCTCATTTTATTAAAAAAATACTAATTAAACTGTGAAAAAGAATCTTTTTTAGTAATAAAGATTACAGCTCTAAAACAAGGTTCCCATTGTGGAATGTCTTTTCCCAAAGATTATAACTTGTTGTACCATAAACCAAACGTTATTAAAAAAAAGGACATATTCCTAACCCAATTAAACCATTTATTGAAGGGCAAAGATATTGTTGAAAATTCGAGACTTATTAATTTAATTTAATTCATGCAATTATATTTAAAAAAAATATTTAACAAGTTTAAAATTAAAATTCAAGCACTTATAATCATTTTTTTATTTTAAATTATGAATTTTTTATTAAAAAATATTACCAAAAATTAAAAAAAAAAACTATCCTATGTATTATATGTATTAGTAAAGTTTTTAAACTTCACATGAGCTATCATTGGCCAAAAAAAGCTTAAAGAGCTATCACATATTATTAAAGGTCGTAAATTAAATGTGAAAATTAATTAATAAATACAACTAAATGAATATGTGATAGTTGAGTTAAAAATTCCGACACTGATATATAAAGAATAATAATTCATTAATTTAGAAAAAAAAAAAGGTGAAAATTGTAGTACAATTTGAACATAAAAATGATTAAAACTTAAAAAAAAAAAAGAAATTAATTAAGAAGAAAAGTACCATGCAAGAGAAAAAGATTCTGATGACCTTCTCAAGAATTGAGATTATTGGGGACTTAATTTAATAATTCTTATTAAGAAGATGTTGTGCCTAACTTTGCATTCCAGGGTACATGTGTTAAAAATCTTCACAATCTTTATGCAGAATTTTGGTACTTTTTATAAAAGAACATAAAAAAAAAAAAGAAATATAAAAGCATTCGATTCTTTCATTACTGGTTCTTTTTCATACATTTCTCACCATGGTATGAATTGTGTATCACTGATATAACATGTGAATCAATGGGTGAATTTTGAAAAATAGCTAAGAAATGGAAAATTTTTCTTATGTGAATGATTTAAAAGATGGATAACTTTTTTTTTTTTATCATCAAAGGTGTTCTATATTGATACATGATGTCCTATACTACTTTATAATAAAAAATATTACTTTTGGCAAAGAAAGAAAAATGATTTCGTCCCTAAACTTTTAATCTAATATTTAAAGATATTAATCTAATATTTAAAGATATTTGAGGGAATACCAATGACTTGGTTTCGAACTAAACCTCCCTATTTTTCTTACTTATATTAAAATTTTACTCTCTTGATATAATTTAAAAAAAGAAAATGATTTCATGCCGATGAGACCTCGCTTAATATATTATCAATTAGCAAATTTCAGCAAAAAAAAAAAAAAAGAAATCCTTGGATACGAAAGTTCTCTTATCTTTATCTCAAAACATCATCCATGGATACTTTTTTGAATCCTTTTCCTGGTATTGTAAAACCTATATATGATTCTTGACCTAGAAAATTTTTTTTCTTGTGCAAGACAAAATTTTCATGATATCACATCTGTCAATGTGACTCATTTGTTTCTCTGTTCCTCCTTTTTTTTTTATGTTTCCAAATTATGTTCACATTTTTTTTAACACTTACAACTCTTGCTTTTTCTACACTTCAAAATTGATTTTGATTATTTTTTTATTTTTTAATATTAAAAATAATAAAATATTAATTTTATAAAATATTAATTTTAATATTTAATATGCTAAAGTCAATTTTTTTTAATTAAACTATGCATTTACATTTAAGAAATTTCAAAACAGAACAATGCGTATGGTTTTGACCTTTTAGGAGACACAGCTAACGGCTGCATGCTCTACGGAAGGATGTAGATTCGGCCTGGTTTGGAATGGCTTTATAATTGTTAATTTAGAAAAAGATTCGAACTAAGCTCTTTGAGCCATTAGCCATTTGGGCCAAATTGTCAGTTGACCAGCCTAGATTTCTACCTTTTCCAGCCCAAAACTTAGATACGAGAGGTGTGATCTGTTTTTAATGGTGAGGATATGTTTATTGATACAAATGCAACAATGATTTTGAAGTGAATTCTAATGAAAAAAAAAAATAAAGATATTAAATTAAAATTATATATAATAATAAAAATTTAAATTATTTAATACTTATAAAATTTATTTAAATTATTTATTAATATATTGTATAATAAAATTTGTTTACTATATTAAATTAATAAAATTGTTTTGTACCTTTTAAATAAAAATGAGTTTAAAGGATATTTTTGAGTTTAGAGTAAAAGGATAAGGGCAAAATTGGAAGGAAAAATAATTGAGGAGTGATCAACCACTTGACCAAAAAGTCCGATGACCAACTGCCATCAGCCTCACCGTGCTGGAGACCCATTTGGGTCTCAGCGCATCGGTGAGCACTTAAATTCATTGCAACCGTACCTCCATCGGAGGTTCAATGCAGTGCAATCCTAACGAACTTTAAAATTATTAAATTAAGAGGCAAATATCGCATTGATAGAATATTATATTTTTAATTTTAATGATTAAAATTTAAATTTTGATAATTTTAATTATAAAAAAAATTAATAAATTAGGATAGTCTCAATTTGCACCGTCAAACCCACAATAAATATTGGAAATTACAAAATATCTAGATGAAAATTTTGGATAAAGATATTAAGTTCATGTTTGTGGTGTTTCTGTCCTGAAATGAAGTTTCGAGTTTATAAACCTTTGAAATTTAAAAATAAAAAATTACTTTTTAAAATGTTTTAGGTTCGAATTTGTTGTGAGACTGTAATAAAGTAATTTTCATCAATTTATTAAATTTAATGTAAATAAATTTGTTTAAGCTAATCTAGAGAAAAATGTATTGGACAATGGCCAGAACCCTTTGCCACCTCAAAAAAATTTCTAGAGCTCATCAAATTCTTAATAAAATGGTAATGTTCCTAATGAAGATCTCATGCACAGAAAGATTAGATGATACCTGTTAAGAACTATGCAAGGCAGCTCATCTTCCTACCCATAACCAATATCCAGTCAAATTCTTAATAATGGATAAAGAATTTAGCTGTCTAAAAATGGATGTCTAAGAAGTCAAGGGAAGCAAACATGTGGTTATGCCCTGGAATATTAACTTTAATCCATCACCTAAAAACCGCTGGCAAGAATAACTGTGCTCAACAAATCTGGCAAGAAATCAGTACCGGTGGAGTAAGTGCTTAGCCGGTGACACCAGAAATATTTACATATAACAAGGGTTAATGCATGTCACGAATAGTTTCTAATGAAATGTTAATTAATTTCGTATTTGCTTTTAATATAATTAGTTCCTAATGGTATCACATGTCAGATAAATAATTTTTCAAGTATTATATTAATTAATATATTCATAATTTAAATATTATATTTGATATTTTTAAAATTTAAATATTATATTAAATATTTCAATATAATTCCATAATTATTTGTCTCTATACACGAAAGATCAAAGGAAGTAACAAAAATATAGTATTTGTCAAGTCTTGCAATATAATATATAAATTGATCGCACGCCCTTTTTGTCTATGGCTCAAGGTTTCAATAGTCTTACCACATTCAGTCACAGCTGTTTTTATGTCAATGCAGGTTATGCATGCTCTTGAAACCATGTACATATTTCCAACATCAAGAAGCATTTACCTAGTAGGTAAGCTACTAGTTTATGACCATTAACCATATTGGTGCAAGCAAAAATTTAGAGCGTCCATCCAGGGATAAAGCCATTGACTTGCTGGGCATGAGTTGTAGCAGCAGCTATATGGTTTGAAGCGACAGGATCATACCTTCAGCAGGAAATAAATCTAAGAGATTAAGAATTGTGATAGACAAGGTAGTAACCTATTGGAATGGGTAAAAATAATTAAGGAATTGAAATCCTACCCTATCTGCAAAGTTGGATTGCATTCCAATGGCTGAAATAAGCCCTGAGATTGAGCCTGCTGGTTACTGTATGTTACACTTTGCTCACCACCTTCCCATGATGCTTGAAACTGGTTTCTTGCACTAATTTCATTAAGCTGCCAAACACAGAAAGTTATGCATCTCACAATGATGGCAAATAGAGAAGAAAACAGAAAACTACTGGTAAGGGCTGAAGGCCAGCAGAGCTTGAGAACTGAAGAAAGTGTCACACTCTTTACATTTCATAGTATCAAAAAAGAATACAACTTCATATTCTTTTTGGGTCTTATAAGGAATTAAGTATCAAACCTTCAATAAAATGCTATATTTTCCCTATATAAACTAGCAATTTGCCCATGGAAGAGAGACTTGGCGGCTTGTTGGAGGGAAGTATTTAAAATGATCCAAGGTGCTTGATATTTGCTTGTAATTGACTCCTCTAAATGCTTGCCTAGGGTCACTTGTATATTATATATTTATATTACAACTTCGGCTAGGGCAAATTTAAATTTGTAAAACTCTTTCAAATTAAAGGAGGGTGGAAATATATACTCACAACAAAAGCAATTAATTTAGCGTGTAACTTTTACATCAGCTTACATACACAGGCGTTATGTGTTGTTTGCCCCATCCAGATGACAAATACATTCATAAATATATGTTCTTACATACTTGTTTGCTTTATATTTCCTGTGAACATCAACTGAATCTTAAAAATTTGGCCCAAATTTGAACTCTGGAGTTCCAATTCAAGTTTTTTTTTTTTAAAGCCCTTTACTAATTTCATTTCATAAGTTATGACAATAATGGTTGAGTTATTCAAGCTAGCATATCAGATAGTCAAAAGTTCATGAACAACAAGCTATAAATATGCCTTAGATGATATCAAGATACTATTGTAATTTAAGACATGATTTTACCTTTATTGACAAGGCCCTGTTGGCTTCCATCAACATTTGTTCCTGTATTCAAAGCCGGGTAGCCTGTTAGTATATTAGAAGCACAAAAACCTTAAGTCTGATGCTTTTTCCAAAATTCAAATACCTTATTCTGAAGATCAGAAAGCTGGTCAAGCATATATTGGGTCTGCAAAAGGGGTTGAAATAAAGCAAGTGTTAGAATATGAAAATTGTAAGTTAAAAACATTTGGAGCGAAAAGGGAAATGAAAAAAGAAATGCAATGACAAGTTAATCATACCGTAAAATTACTACATATTGTTACAGAAGGTATGATTAAATTTTTAATGGAAGAAAACTGTTATATGCTATGTTTTAAAAAGCTTCATTTTAACAGAATGGTTGTGTTACGATTTTGCATCCATTGTTTGATATACTATAACTATTTGCCAATTTCATGCTCTTGTGGAAGCTACTAATTGATCCATATATTTCATCATTAAGATTAATACATCACTGCAATAACTAATAAGAGGCCTGGAGCTGCAAGCTTGTAGGTTTTTTTACAACTAACAGTAGCATGGAAAAGAGGCAAGTTATTATGGGTCTATTACCATCAAATCCTATAAAATTGGAAAAGGAAACCCCATTAAAAAAAAAAGGAGTCGAACAGACAAAAGAATGTAGTGCAGACTGCAGAGGTAACCACATCAGTAGTTCTAAAGGCAAAAAGTTAAACAGATCGTAATTTAAATGGATCATAAAGAAACTCTTCTGCAAAAAGGATGGAAAACTTTGTTCCAAAGTGCAACTACAAGAGGGAATAACTTGTTAGAAAGAACCTGATTTGAGCTGAAGTCATGGCACCTATGATTGGAACATAGTAATAAAGCTGAAAAAGCTAGGTGAAAGTATTGAGAAAATTGGCTTGGAAATGATTCAATTTGCATAAGCCTCAAGCCAGACTTGCAAACACAAGAAACTTGCATAGAAGGATCAAATGTAAAGCAACTTTACACCCCTATTATCTTCAAAATTTTCCCTTCAACCTTATAGTTTCACATCTACTTCTAGCTGTCTTTTAAATTCATAATATAACCTGCCTTTTGACACTGCAAAGGACAGGAAAGAGAGAGGGAGCTATGCTAAGCTGTTGACGAACAGGTTATTGGATGATGTAAATTTAGAAACATGTAAACCCAGTTACCTTGGTGGAGCGGACATTTTTCAAGGATGACTCCAGTTGATGCTCAAGCTGCTCAAGCTCATTCGAGTTCAAGGGGCCCAATTCTTCACCAAGAAGATTTCTGTTGAATCAAGGACCAAACATAATTGCACATGAAATTGCTCATATTCAAAATTTTAGATCAGGAGTAATTACAATCCTAGAGTAAGTTGACTTCTCCAATTCTTCCGAAGGTATACCCATTCTCAAATTCACTTAGAAAAACAGTTCAAAACACAGATACAATGCAAGAATAGCCTACCCAATTAATCTAAAACTAAGGTAGGTATATATGCCTGTTAGACGAATTACCTTTGAGTTTGTTGTAGGGCCTCATATCTAGCTTTCAGTTTTTGGTACTCCCTGAAGCTGCTCTGCTACAGCAAAGATAAACAATATGAGAAACTATAAATGTAGTCATCATCCAAGGGGGACAGACTATAGTCACATTTTATTAAGGCGTTTTTAAGTCAAAATAAAGAAAACAGCTTATGAGCATGCCGTACTCTCGAATTCAGTTACTTCAAATATTGTGCTAGTATGATAAAATTATTGCCATCTCACCTCAAGCTCCTTGGCTGGCTTGCTAACTTCCACTGCTCCATAACTGCATTTCTGATATCTTTCAAGTGTCTTGTGCATGCTGGGAGGAAGGCAAAAGTGACGAGAAATTTATAATGATATGCTAAACTTTGACACATATCAATTTTTGCATTGAAATATTCAAGTTCACGTATACATCTTGGATAATAATCAACTATTTTTGTTGGTTACTTGCATGAAATATAAAGATTGATATATGTAGAAGTGGGTAGGTGCTTGGTTAAGAACCTTGAGGTTGTATTGGAGAATTCAATCCAAAGATAAAGGGACTGTAATTTTTATGCATGCACAAGTATGATTTAATGCATGACATTGTCAACGTGCTTGCCAGACGCCATGTTTATCACGTATTTCAAAATTAGCCGTTAATGTTTTACTTAAAATGTGTATATGCTTTATTTAACAAAAAAAATTAACTTTCGTTTTTTTTTTTTTTTCTGATAAATATAATGCAAATTTAAGGAAACACCAACCCAGAAGCCATACGACAATAGGTACAGATCAACCTAGAAAACCAAACACCAAAAGATGGAGATTATGAATACCTACATAGACATTTATGTATAAACAAACAGATAATGTGTTAGCAGACTTGCACATGCCCGTGCACGTATACGTATAATTAGTTAGAAATTAAGAATTGAAATGAATATTGCTATCTGAAGGTTAGTTTTTCCGTCAAGCTTGCTACAAAGGATTGTAAATATCCTATTTGGTTCAGGCTGGGCCTGGTTTAATAGAGTCCATATTATCAGGCCTAATTATTTATTTTCATTTTTATTCTATATTTTATTTTATTATTTTTGGTTATTTAATTATTTGTTTTGTTGATTTTTAGTTTTTTTTCCCATTTGATTTATCTTTAATTTAAGTTAAGTGTAAAATAATAAGATAATCATAATAATAATTAAAAAAAAGGGATAATACAAATTCTATTGTGGATAGGTGTTGGTAGAATTGTAGTTGATTTTGGTCTCTCTTATGATAATATAGAAATCTTATCAAAGGGAGTTATGGTTAATCAAAAATTCTTCTAATTACTCTCTATAAATTCGCACTGATCAAGCAGAGCAATAGACAGAAACACATAGATCACAGATCAGAAACACAACAACAGGACAAAGCAGAGATAGAAAACAAAGGAAAAGCACATAGAAAAGGCAAAAAATATATGACAAAAAGCAGAATGATCAGCAAAAATAAAAAAAAAATTTAAAGATTTCTAGAAAAATTTGAAAAATTTTCAAATTTCGACAAAATTTTCCAAATTTCAATGAATTTTTTGACACCAATTAAATTTTTAGTGAATTTTTTTACGCTGGTTAAATTTTTCAACAAGTATCCCAGAATCGAGTTGAAGATTCCGACAATGTTAAATTTTTCGATGAATGTCTAATGAACCAACCCAGATTCCAGTGACTATTTTTAGAATCCGGTGAAAGATTCAACCGGAGTTCATCGATTCTAAAGAGAGAGGGAGAAAAAAGAAAGGGGAAAAAGAGAAAGATGGAAGGAGAAATCTGATGAAGAAAGACTAGATTCGGGCTTTTATACTAGCTCCAAAACGACGTTGTTTTGGCATTTTAATTTAGCCCAGGATTCGTACGTTTTACTGTTGGGTGACCTGACTCAAGCGCTCGACCTGCCTTCAACCCTCGTCCCTGCCTTTAGCTTCAGTCGAGCCGAGTCGCAAACTAAGCTGTCAAGCCAAGATTCTGGAGCCACCTTCTACCTGAAGCTAAGTCGCGTCGAAGCCACCGAGTTGAACCGTTTCTATTTTTTGTATTTTTTATTTAGTTTTATTATTTTGTGTGATTAAATTTTAGGAAAAATAGAAAATATAAAACAAGAATAAAAATATTTTTTTGAGAATAAATAATAATTATCTAATGATGAAATTTTTAAAAATTTCAAATGGCAAATTTTTATAAAATTTCTAAATAAGAAATTTTATCTAAATTTATCCCAAATGATAGAATAATTTAGATAAAGTTTCAACAACAATAATTAATATTTATTTTCAATAAAAAAACCAAAAAATAATTAAATAGAAAATTTTAAATAAAAAGTTTGGAATTAAATACAAATCACCCAAGGATAAGGTTCTTAAAAATTTTAAATGGTAAATTTGTAAGAAATATTTAGGTGAGAAATTTTTTTAAATTTATCCCAAATTGTGGAATAATTTAGATAAAATTTTAATAAAAATTATTATATTTTTTTTCAAATAAAAAATTTTTTGGTTGAAAATATTTTATAATTATCTAATATGAGATTCTTAGAAATTTTAAATAATAAATTTTTAAGAAATTTCTAAGTGAAAAATTTCTTTAAACTTGTCCTAAATGATGAAAAAATTTAAATGAAATTTCAATAAAAATAATTATCATATTATTTTCTTTCCGAAGATAAAAAAAACAAAAAAATTAAATTAAAAAAAATTCTAAATTGATCCAAACGATGAAAATTTTAAAAATTAAAAAAATAAAACAATATTCTAAATTGACCTAAATAATAAAAAATTTAGAAATAAAAAATTTAATAAAAAAAATTCTAAATAAACCCAAATGGTAAAGAATTTAAAAATTCAAAAAGAAAAAATATTTCTGATTTTGGCCCAAATAGTGAACGAATTAGAAATATTTTAAATAAATAAAAATGTTTAAACTTTTTTTTCGGACAATAGAGCCTCTTTAAAAAAATAAATGAGATTTTTGAATACTTATAGAGGTGAGAGAATATTTTTAAGAGTTCTACTAGATTGATGGAAGAATCTTAAAGGTTATTTTCAATATTCAATATAAAAATTTAAGGCTATTAGAATCAAGATTTTAAGATAAATTTAAAATAAAATGGTACCATTTTTCGAATAGGCATGTGGGGGTGCTATAATCGTAACCATATGTAACTGAATTTTTAAATCCTGTTTTGATTAGTAGATCCGAACATTTTCTTTTAGGGATCTTTAGTCAAGTTTAAGAATTTCTTAAAAGGATAAATTCAATAAATAGTCAATCACACCTAGATAAAAAAAAATTGATGGTGATTTCTTAGTTTGTGTCTAGCTATAGATTTATGGATCTATATGTTATGACAAGGATGGGTACGGAAAAAGTATGCCTTTCAATTTGTTAGCCAAAATCTAAAATCCTAACAGCAAATCATGTTTGGGGAGGTATCAAGCATACAGAACATACTATTCCGTTCTGAACTAATTAGTGGAAAAATTAGTGAATCATTTATGACCATCAAGTGAAGGAGAAATATATATGAAAGTTGAAATGAAGCTAGTCAGCCACAACAATACAACTACTTGGCAAAACTCTATTTCATGAAATCTTCCACTTCCTTTTCAAGTTAAAAGTGATATCCATTTTCTCTCCCCCTTTAAAATCAACCCTTTTCTAGCGTCTTTCATCTCTTGCCAAGTATACTATAATCACACAAAACTTTCTTCATGACTTAGGATCCCACAACAACTTTTTGTTTCTTTTTACAATCAAGCCCAGGCTTTACTGGCATGATAATAAATATTATTTTGTTTTCCTAACTAGAGAGAAGCCATTGCTGACACTTCGTAAATCATTCTGTATTATTGATAGTATTCATAATTTGATTTCTTTTATATTAATAAAAGACATAACATAATGCAACATATTATCCAAAAACATCATGCTATGTTCAATCATGAGAAAGTATAAAATAATAAATTTAAGGAATATATCACCTAAATTGATTATAATAAAATTAACCAATTACAATTTAAAATTATATGAGATTTGTCAAAATTTTATATAAAACTCACATTTATAAATAATAGACCGTTATATTAATTTTTATTTTGATTGGACAATTATAACATTGTAGTAAAAAAATTTGTAGGTAATATACTCTCATAAATATAAGGTAGTTTTATCACAATATCAACTTTGCATGATATAAATTCGTGCATACAATGCTGCTTACAAAGTTGAACTAAAAAATTTTTCGTATATCTAAGGATTAAAAAAACAAAGAAAATAAGGAAAAGGAAAAACTGAAACTAGGCTACTGATTCACTTTAGGAATATCCATTGAGAAATTGACGTGAGGACATTTCAAGGCATGACATCTTATTAACCAGGGGTAAGATAACCCTACTGAGGACATGACTTTGTATCCTCCACTGTTCAAATCTTCTTTGGAAACTACTAGGAGTAAAACAATGGTTTTATTTGACTCAAATTCATAAAAGAACTGATCAATTAGCTAATAATAAAAGGATTTAACTGAATGCTATCAAGATGTTACAATATCATACATAACATCTGCTCACATAATTTCTTAAAAAATTCATATTATAGATTGAAACCCTTTTTGAAAGGTGACTTGTATAATTCTTAATATACAAATATATTAATTCATAAAACCTGGAAAACATCTAATAAAAGGACAAACAAGATAGTAGTACTGGATGCAATACTTCAAAATCTTCACCCTAAGAACCTCTGAGTAATGAAATAGTGTACTATAAAAGGAGATCTATATAATAAGATATCTCCAGAAGAAGCAATCAATTTACTAGTAAAAAACAAGAATATATATCGCTGACCTTGTTTTATGTATTTATTTAGGAGAATTTCAGTTATTTTGACAAATAGAGATTGATTTATTGAAAAAAGGGCACATAGGGGAATTTTCACAAAGAAACAACAGTAGGAATGAAGAACCTGCTGTTTTACCTAGATTCTGTCATGAAAAGTATGATAGTTCTACTACACCAACCTGAAAAGATATTCATGCACAGAATATTGCAATGGTAGACTTTTGGATAAATGTAGCTCATGAATAACAGTATAGTACTCATTGTCAACAGGGGAATAGAATCGTCAAGAGCTGAAAAAAAAATCTACTGAACTTATAAACAGTTTCTAGAACAAAACTTCAGAAGAAAACCTAGAAAAGAGAATCATCTTTTGTTTTTTACAAACATTGATTGGATACAAATCTTCATTTTGTTGCTTGAGATGAAAATTTGTAGCCTAATCAATAAAAAAATTTTCCAAAAAAATTATTAAGGACTAGGAACTAGATAACTACTTGAAATTATCATGACTACAGAAATAAAATAATTAAAGGTAAGCAAACAAAAGAAAACCATAACTCCAATTCAGATCTTATACCAAACCAAAAAAAAAACTAAACCCTAAACTCAAAATAATCACAAAAATGTAAAATATCAGATAAAAGAATGATCAGAAGTTCATAACCAGAAAAGAACAATAAAAACAAGCAAAAAGTACGAGAATTGTAAGCTAATGAAGCTCTAAATCCTCATAAAAAAAGTAACAAGGATCAAATACACAGAAAAAAAATACCCAAGTTCAAAATGAACAAAACAAAGCAAAGCAAATTAACAGATCTGACAGGTCAAACAGTAAAAAAAAAAAAAGAATGGAAGAAAGAGCAAAAGGGTTGATACCTAGCACTGCTACAAAACTCATAGAGCTTGCCACGGTTAGAGAAAATGATAAGAGCAACCTCAGCATCACATAAAACAGACAATTCATAAGCTTTCTTGAGCAACCCATTTCTTCTCTTTGCAAATGTAACTTGCCTGTTTATCTTGTTCTCTATCCTCTTCAACTCCACTCTTCCTCTCCCCATTACCTGCCCACAAAAAAGCTTTAAACCCTTTTTTTTTTGTTTATCCTTTATTTCCTTAATATATTTATGCTAACTATTCCTCCACAAGTATAGATTATCACTATTTCTCTTTGTATATAATAGTTTCTTCTTTTGTTAAAATTATGTTTTTTTTTTCTTTGTTCTTGGGAAGCAGCTGTTGGCTGAAGGGGTGATCTTTCTTTTGCTATGTCAGGGACTCAGGTCCCGCAGATGTAAACAAATTTGTGAAAAACAAAGAGAAAAGTTGGATTCTTGAGAAAAAGAAAAATCATAAGAGAGAGAAAATTCCTTAGAAACTTTTGGTTCCTTGTAGGTTTGGTGCTCCTCTACTTTCAGCTTTCTAACCCCCAGGTTTTCAATATGTAAAAGGTTTTTTTTTTTTTTAATTTAATTTTTTTTGTTGTTTTAGGGTTGTTGTTTCTTTTTCTGGTTTCATTTAATTTCTGCAAAATTTTCCCTTTTGAGTAAAAAGTTTCCCATTCTCAGTTTTAGCGCGTGATGTACACATACCCAAGAATTAGACACGTCTCACTGTCTGGAAGGTGTGTCGAAGCAGAATCTGCAGTATGACAACATGCGACAAGTCCGAGCGTGGTCAAAAGACCCCTTTAGTTTCAATTGAACTTTTTTCGACGAATTTTAGTTGGAGTTTATATTTGTTCATTGTTAATAACAACATGCTTTCATTTTATTAATAAATAAATATTATTTTTTAAAATAAATATATAAAAAATTAATATTATTTAAAAAATTTACTTACTAATAAAATAAATAAAATAATATCATTTTATTAATAAAATAATTTATTAATAATATGTAAAATCTATAAACACATAATTCATAAGCATCAGTATAGAACCTTTTAGTTTTCTTCACAAGCATCGGAACGTCGTCACCCACCTTAAAACGGATCCACACGTGTCGCCTTGATATTGGTTTGAAATATTTATCTTCGTCAAAATGCTTTATTTTTACTCAGTTTTATAATTTCTTACTTTTTGTCCTTACTAGGGTGACGAAATTACAAAAAGACTGTTGCAATTAGGACGAGACATAAAGCTTAAGTGAAGCAATAACGACGGAGCAACACATGGAACACTACCATAAAATAAAATAAAAAAAAAGAAAAAAAAAGGAAAATTTGAGTTTAATTTAATTAATTTATGTAATTTTAAAAAAAAAATTAATAAATTTAAAATTTAAAATCTAATATTGGTAAATTTTTTTTATATATTTTTTATTGTATAAAAAAATTTAAGAAAAGGATCGTGCTCGAATACTACTACAAGCAGTGGATTTAGCTAATATATGTGGTTTGGAATTTTATTGGCTTGGAATTTAAGTGATGAAGGCAAACTTTATTTTTGTTTTAAATTGCTTCAATTTGTTCTTTCAATGCCAAATTTGCGAAACAATGTTTGGATGAGTAATGCATGTTATTGAAATATTGAGAAGATAATAACGGTTTTTATTTAGTAAAAATTTGCAGTGAAAACACACATAATCAACCAGCTATCAAATGTTGAAAACAAGTAATAAAAAGTTTTCACATTGTTGTTGACAATTAAATTTTAACACAAATTATTTTTTTTTTTTGAAAATTTCTCCGTTTTTCCTTTAAGAACGAGATTAATGTTGAGTCTCAAATTCTAAAAAAACCAACATTATAATATTTCTTTAGCAGCATTAACTTTGGTATATGTACGTAAATAGCATTGGTGCTTGAAACTATTAAAACAATAGTCAATTTGTTTCTTTTGCTTATCTCTTTTGAAATAAAGTAACCCAAACAAAACAAAAAAAAAAAAATTGAATTATTAGTAAGTACTCTTGCTATGTAGGGCCATTAATGAGAAACCAAAGGCTCGTAAATGCTCTTGCTTTAAGACTATTCGATGACTTCAATATTCCAAGGGAATGGTGGCTAACCCTTTTGATCCTTTGTCCAACCACTTGTTCTGAAATGCAAGGACATGAGAAAACTTGCTTTAACCTCACCAAGTATCTTAAGAATAATTTTCCTTTCAAATCAGGATATATCCCTCTTGATGGTAACTGCATAAATTAAGTCAGATAAATTTTGGATTTTAAATCTATTTGTCTTTTATATAATTAGGTTATGATGAAAAGAATGAAAAGAAATAGTAAATTTTTTTTTTTAAAGAATGATAATATTTTCACATTGTGTTATCGTGGGTGTGCTCATTTTAATTCTTGTGGAAAGTTATTAAACCGTATAATTTAGATAAAATATGCTATGCTAAAAACTTTTCATATTCATAATTGAAGGATTAAATCACCAAACTCATAATTAATCTCACATGTCAGCAAAGAATAGCCTTTTAAGTGTTAGTGTTACGGGTCGAGATTTAAGCTTCGATCAGCGTGGTTTCAAGACCCGGATATTCACCCTTCTGATATTTCAGATCAACCTGACCGTCACAGTTCACACCCTTGTGAAGTATTGTCCGCTCTAGCCCCTGACCTCACGGTTTTATCTTACAAAAAGTACCTCATAAGGAAGAGGTGGTGTGAACCTTTATATACTCCAGTGACCTTCCTTTTTGATATTCGATATGGGATTCAGGACCTTTCTTATATCTGTGACATTCTCTCCCACTCAACCTCGTGATGCCCTAGTCACTAAGGTTGGCTACCCTGTCTACCTCTTTCGAAGTGCTTGACGTAAATCGAACGGTTTAAGGTTGGCTCTGATACCACTTGTTACGGGTTGAGACTTAAGCTCCAACCCGCGTGGCTCCGAGACCCGGACATCCATTCATCTGGTATCCCGAATCAGCCTACTTGTCACGATTCACACTCTTGTGAGGTATTGTTCGCTCTGACCTCTCTGCTCTCATGATTTTATTCTACAAAAAGGGCCTCACAAGACAGAGGTGATGTGAATCTTTATATACTCCAGTGATCTTTTTTTTTTATATTCGATGTAAGATTCAAGATTTTTTTTTAAGTTCGTAATACTAGTGCTTAAGACTTTTTAATGATAAAATAATATCTATCAATTATTTGATCATGACAAGTTATAATAACATTATTCACATAAAAAAGAAGAAGAAGAAGAAAAAAAAAATGTCTTGGTTAGTATGTCAATTAAAAAAGGCTAAATCACGAGGGTGAGAATTAAATTAATTAAGCTGAACAAAAGTAGAATTGAATTTTACAAACCAACTTTGGATACTTATTTTAAATTATATAAAACTCGTTAAACCTTTCGGATTTTATAAAGAATACGAGACTAAATGCATGTATTCTTTATTCAAAAAGTTTAAGTCAAATCTCATTTAATTAGTATACAATAAATTGATCTGTCTTATCTTATATTTAGATTTAATTTTACTATCATTTAAGTCTTAATATTAATTATATGATAAAAATTTTAAGATTGTTAATTTAAATAATTATATTTCTTTAATTCAATATTGTTCCCTAATTAATTTTCAATACATAAAAATAACTTTTTTTTTTTAATTACACAGCAAAAGGCTGTTGTAAATTGTAATTAATTTGTAACACACGTGTGAAAAAAGAAAAACCCAATCTTAGATTTTCCAAAGTCAAATTTGTCGGATTCCGTCCGAAAGTATCCAACTTAGTACACGTCAAAAATTACCTGTCGTTGTTTCATTGGCCTGTCAAAAAAATGCACGTAACGTTGCAAGCATCAAGGAGCCGTAGGAAACGGGTATGTGCAACAGCGACGGCGTAAATCCAAAGAGTACAAATCACTGAAGACACGTGGCGAGATTTGACAGCGGAAACATGGTCATTGTCAGTGAATTATTTTCTTTGATTTATTGTTTCTGGTCCGCGTGCCTAAATAAATTACAGTACAATAATTGGAGTTTGCAAAAGCGGCCTGTTTTTTCTACCGGTTTTTACTTTTCTTTACCCTTTAGATTTTTTGGATTTTCTGCTTTTATATTTATTTTTAAAATTTGTATTATAGCTTTTAGCCATCTAAAGTAAGATATATTTTTAAAATTATCATGATAATTTAATTATTTAAATGATTTTATTATTTGTGTTTTGAAATTAATTTATTTGATTCATAATCATTAATTTCTAAAAATTAAAAATTATTGTATTTGATATTATTAAAAATTATATATTATTTTGTTTGATTTTATAAAAATAATCTTGCATATTAGTATGATTTTAATGTTATTTAAAAATAATAATTTATAAAATATTAGTATGATTTTATTTATTTGATAATAAATATAATAAAATTATTAAATTATCAAATATATTTATTTATATGTAAACTAATTTTATAATATAAAATACGTAAAAAAATTAAAATTAGAAAATAGAACTAACTTATTAAAATTATAACAAAAAATTATAATTTATATATAAAACATTTAAAAGATTAAAATAAATTATATAAATTATTTTTGAATTTATTACAATAAATATTAGTTTGGAAATATAAAATTTATAATATAAAATAATTAAATTTTGAAAAAAAAAAGTAAAATTTTAACCTATATATTAAGATCATATTTAGTATACAAGATTATGATAGAATATGATAAGATATTATATATAGGATTAGATTAAATAATGTTATTCTATTTTATGTTTGATGCATGCAAGGATTAGAATAGGATAATTTATTTATTTGTTAAAATCATCCTTCTTCAAAGTTTATATAATTTAAATTATTAATATAATTTTTAAAGATATAATTGGATATATAAGTTTAATCTTATAGATTAAAAATAATCTTCTTCACTTGAAGATGATTGAATAATCCTATACTAAAAGGCTATTAATCATCTTAGCAATCTCTATCCTTTTCTTTAGATACAAATCAAATATAATATAAGATAATTATTATCCTATCTTATCAATAATTTTATGAATTAAATGGATAATATTAACTATTATTAATTTTATATGTCACTTCTTCTCAATCCACTTTTAAATGAGATTTAAATTATCTTCCAAGAAAATAATGTGATCACTTTTGATTATTCAAAATCAATGTCATATAAGATCATCAAGTATTTACCAAATATAGCAATCTAATCATTATGTATAAATCATAACTTTTGGAATGATTATCCTATACAAAACATAATAAAACTAGATTATTTTCAATCCATATAAAATCATATGTATATAGTCTCTTGCATCACAAAAAAAATTTATATTTGTCGACAATTATATAGTCTTTTGATAAATTATTATATTCTTAATTTAGTAATATGATTTAATTTTTAAAAGCCTCAAATATGAAAAAAAAATTTACATTTATTAGACAACATCAATTAGGTACTCAAATTAAAAATCTCTTAGTTCAAATTAAATAAACTAATCAATTAAATCAATAATTCATTTTTTAAATGAAATAATATTATTAAGAATGAAAAAAAAAAATCTTTTGTATGACTAATGAGCAAGAAATTGCCATAAGAAAAGGTAAATAGTTACCAACTCCAAAGTTTTCTTTTTCCATTTTTTTAGTTTGTCAACCATTTCATTTATATGAATATTTTGAAGAAAATTTTTTGTTTAAAGTAATATTCATATCATGTTTAAAAGATGAAGTGACAAACCATATATTAATTTATATTTCACCAAACTATACCGAAATAGAAACTGATTGATTATGAAAATATATTTTTGTAAATAAAAAGTTGTATGACAAATATTTATTTATTTATTTATTAATACATGGTCACCCAAAGAGAGAATATCATCAAGGAAAAGATCTGCTAATGAAAGTGGAGAAAGATATCCCAATTACACAATGCTACATTTAGTATCATCACTTCCACTTTTTACCCTTTTATTCCATCTAACTTTTGCTGAATCCGATAGCTATTTTAGGATGATGGGATTTTCAAATGGTAAAGAGCTAAAGTTGTTGAAGATCGAAATCATTATCTTTAAGGTGGGAAAATTTGAAGAGGTTTATAACAGTGATTAGAATTGAAAAGATTCAATGTACTCAACAAGTCACTGTGAAAACAAGACCTGTAAAATCATATCGTTCAATCAAACAACCGTTACATAAAGAATTAACCATGTATGTGCACTTATTAACCATGCTTTTTCATCGCCATTGTTCGATGATTAGCAGAAAATAACAAGAATCAAAAGGGAAAATCATGAAAATTTGATAACATTATAAAAGTTTCCATATAGTTGTAGGTCAACATCGGAGGGGTCTTAGTGAAAGCAGTGGCGATACCTTTGATGGTGGTAGATATCGATACCCACTTAAACACGACATGATCATCACCTTGGGAGTATTCAGTCAAACATGGCCATAGCATCACTTGAGAGCTTCTGAAATACAGATGAATGAGGTAGATGGTGCCCTGTCGATTCTTCAACAGCGTTCTCATTCCTTTTGGGGTGTGATCAGAATCGAATTCAACATAAGAAAAGCTATACATTAGTGATGGAAAAGCAAGCTGTAAAATGGATAATAATCATGTCATAATCACATATCTGGAGGCTTCGAGAGTAGTTTTTCAGACATTAGCTAGTAGTGATTATATTTAAAGCATGCCACAAGTTTTCTGCACAAAATATGAGCAGTAGTTGCAATTTTAATCTGGTGTCCATGACTAGTAACTTTTTTTTGGGGGGTGGCAACAGACAGAAATAATTAGCTAAAAGAAACATTATAATTTAAGTATATGTTACAAGATTTGCAAATGTACTCACATTTGCACCTGCATGGATGAGCAAAGAACACCCATTTTTGTTCCATGTTTATTCATGGAAAACAGTCAACATTGACTTCTTTCTGAAAGAACTTAAGCAGTATTGGTTAGCAACAAATGCGCTATGGTTTTGATCTACAAGCTTCTAATTACAATTTCAAAAGAGTGTCTCCTAGAATGGTTAAATCAGTAGATTCAAATTTGAAGTCAGTTTAAATCCTGGGGTGCGATTTTTGGGATCGGACACGGCAAGACCCCCCAATCATGCAGTAAGGATCAATGCATCTCCATATCTACCTAAAAAATGTTTCAAAAGAGTACTAGGAGTGAGCAAAATGCATAACATATCATTATTAATATTATTATTTTTTACATAAAAGACCGCAACCTAAAGTTATAGGATATTAGATTTGAATTTTAAATTTATTAAATATCATATTTTAAAAGTAATTACATGAAACAAGTAAGCTAAACTCCAAATTACGTACCATTATTATGTTTAACTCACGATGAGTTACAAGTTTCTACAAATTCTGATGTTGACCTAGTCATAGCCTGCTTTGAAATGGTGAGCATTTGTTTTGAAAGGTAGCGAGGGAGGAAAACAGTACTTTTTATGGAGATATCGTCAGCAGAAAATGGTTTATCAATGTCTAGCGTTTGCAGACTTGAGTGTGCCTTCGGCAAAAAGGATTAATTAATTACCCACCTTCCTATAGTGAACTTGAATACCATTATACATGCTTTCCTTGCTTGACACAAACCTTGAACAGCCAGGATTACATAGGACATCCATTATAACTTTGGGATTAATAACGAAACACGTGGGATAACAGAAGCCACTCTCACAAATATATATATCTACAAGTGGGATTACCAAATCCAGTGCATTCAGACAAAGAGGTTTTAAGTACAATGGTGGGAAGAGACAGGATTCACAACACATCCATTATAACATTGAGATTGATATATGAAGATAGTATAAATAGGGCCCCCAGTCACAAATCTCCATCTACGAGGGGTTACAAAATCCAGTGTATTAAAACAAAAATTTTAAGTACAATAGCTATGGGGAGACAGCTCATGATCATATATTAAGCACGAGCATAAGAGTACATATGTCTTCAATGGCATGATTGAGGATCAAACTTTAGGTATATTAGAGCAATCAGGACAGCTGAAGTGACCTCTAGCTTGACATTTTGTACATCCAATAGATTTTACCTTCAATTCAGCACTCCCAAAGGACTGATATAAGTCATCAATAAGGTTAAAACTGAATGGTCCATTTGCTTTGATTAATCCAGTTCCTCTGCATCTTGAGCATGCAATCATCCTTAGATCACCACACCTCTTGCACAAGCCCAAAGAACTGCGGTTTTAAGAGGTTGCACATCAGCATGTGCGAAATGATCCTAACTGTGTAGATTAAGGCAGTTAGGTGAAGCATATCCTGGAAATTTTCTTTTTCTAGCAAAGTTGAATAATATTTGGGGTCCTTATGATATTAGATAAGCCATACTACCTAACTTCATACAATAAATAGATATTCAATCTACATAATTATAATGTCAGCTTAATTTATTACAATTATCAATCATTTTGTTTTTTTTTTTTCTCATAATTCAAAGCAGGGCAAACCAACAGATTAAGTCTCCCTCAAAACTCTAGTACATGAATACCCGAAATTCAGATAATGAAAAGAAGATTGATCACTCAAAGACATAATGCTTGGTTATATTCTTTGTCACATGAAGAGTGAAGTTCATAAAGCTGATGTGCAACTTAGTTCAGAAAGCAAGGGATTTAGTCCATTCACTTGCACCGACCATTAGACACTGATTCTATACCCTTATCCCTTTTCCCCCTAAAGCATTTCTCAGAAAAATCAGAAAGGTAGAGCATCTTACTTGCTATTATGCAACTTTCACATTCATTCCAGTTTAGGTAGCCAAGCATTTCCTAACAAAAGTGAACCAACAGTAGTGTAGCAAGATACCTAAACCAGGAAGAGGAAAGCAAAGTTGAGGCTTCCGAAAGGATTCTGTTTCAATTTAGTCCAGTACTTCAGGACCAATTTTTCACTAGTGTAACAATAAAACATGACAGTAAAAGACAATGGTGGTCAACACCTCCCCGCAGATGCCATTTTTTTAGTTAGAATTTGCTTATGCCACCAGAATTTTCTGGATGGGGAGATAATCTTTTTCATAATTCTATGTGGGACCGTTCATTCTTTTTGAGATAGACCCCTCACAAAGAACAGAAATCACAGCATAAAGACATAGCAAACATTTCATAAAAGTCATAAGAACCCCGCAATTAAACTTTATCTTAAGAATGCAAAAGGCATTGCAATTATAAATTCAATTAAAGTATAATGATAGCACTTCCACAGTACATCCAATTGAAAAACCAATCAAGTTAGCAACAATCAACAGAACAAGAAAGACTAATGGTACAACATCAAAATCTACAATTTCTCAACACAACAACTGAAGGGGTCACAACTCACAATTTATGAACCAAACTAACAATCAAAATGCCAAAATTTACTCAAACCTAAAAACAAAAATGTTAAACTTTTGATTGTTTTAAGACTTTTTACAATCTGGGTTTTACTTACAAACTTCAAAAAAAAAAAAAAGTTTAAAACTTGTAACAAAAGAAAAATGGGTTTTGAAAAGTTCACCTTCTTTGTGAAGCAGAAATGAAAGCATCAACTTTGGGAGCAGCAATTGTAGCACATACTAACAAAGTGCCAACTCCAAATCCTGCAACTTCGCTTGCTGTCATGTGTTCCATATCTTGAGCTGGCTTCCTTAGAGCTTAAACCTTGCATCCCAAAAATCAATCTTATCGTTTGTGACTGGCTCTCGCTGTGACACTATATTTAATATTCTTTAAAAAAAAAATAACAAGGGCCTATTAGCTCAGTTGGTTAGAACGTCGTGCTAATAACGCGAAGGTCGCAGGTTCGAAACCTGCATGGGCCATTTGTGTGTTTTTACCAATTTTTTAAAATATTTGGGCCACTTATTATATACTTACTCTATTCATTGGGCTAAACTCTTTGTTTGGGCTTGATAGACTGATTTTTTGGACAGTATTGACAGTTTCATTTATACACGAAAACCATTCATTGGTTCTAAAACGATTCATTGGTTCTAAAACCACTTTGAGCACTTGAAATTGAAAATTTTATTTTAAAGATTTCCAATTCGAATCTTAAAATAAGTGATATGAAATTTATGGATTGAATGAGATTTACGGTACGGGAGAAGATTACTTTTTATTGTTTAGTGTAATATATTTTAAAACATTAATATTACTAGATATGCAAATTTAAAAGAATCAATTTTAGAAGTACAAATTGTGAAGGATAAATATATTTTTAGTAATTTTTAAATTAACTATTTTATTCCTAATTAATAATTTTATTATGAGATCAAAATATTAACAAATTTTTATTTATTTCCTTATTAACGTTAATATTTATTAAAGTGAACTTTCCTTGATTGATTATTTTCATATTGAATTAATTTTCATTTATTTATTTACTAGAGATAACAATTTTAAATATAATTTGATGGTATAATATTAAAATAATACGAAAAAATATGAAAGTGATATGATTTAAATTTCAATAAAAATTGTTTATGAGTTTACAATAGTAAATAAATGTGTTTTATTTTTTATATCGATATAAATTATGACATAATAATTTTTATAGTTTACATATATTAAATATAAAATATATAAATATAAATATACAAATTATCATATCATTTTTTTTTTACAACAGCTTGAAATGATTTATCTAAGAATCATATATTCACTGTGATGGATATATAAATTAGCACAAAATTAGGAGTAAAGTTTGAAAAAGAGGTTTAGGGAAAATTTTAGAACACTATTATTTATAGAGGAAGGATCTGATTATATCAGTGTAAATGTTAATTTTTTTTTAATTCTAAATGATTAAATATAAATATATGAATTTAATTTTAATTTAATAATAAAAAAAATGCAACACTCGCATCAATATAAGTGAATTCCCAAGAAACTATAATAATGGGATTTCTATATTCCAGAAATGCATGTAATAAACAGGCAACTACTTGGTTGAGAAGAGCAAAAAAAGCATATACTGATACACAGGACCAACACCAAGGATGCAAGTACTGAAACCAAATCCCCACTTATTATAATTACATGGAAAACAAAATACAAACAAATTTTCTGCAACCGATCATCATGAATTTAATGATTTAAATGTCAATAATACAATTGAAAGATTGGAAAATGTTTATATTATCACACACTGTATCCGAGTAGAGACAAAAAATAGTAGCATTAGATAAAGAACTATCCTAAGTTTCTTCGATCCATTGTTGCAACTAAAAGTTGCTTATGTTAATTTGTTAACGTGTTTGGTGACTGGAGGTTTGTTGGAAGGTTGACTAGAAGATCGATCTAGCAATTAGGGTGACTTGTCATAAAGAGAATGGTTGGAGAGCATTGGGGGTAGAATTTTAGAGCGCACTTCCCGTTTTAATTTAAAAATGTGCAGAAGATGAGGGAGAGCATATAGAAGAAGGTGAGGGAACGGATTAGGGTCGGTAGAAGGAGTGTGAAGGATTAGAATGAATTATAAGTGTGTCGATCTTATTTTTTATATTGAATTTATATCGATGTGGTTAGTCGATTTATCCAATATTAATTAAATATTGAACCATTTTAATTGATCGTTAATATGACAATCAATGGATGCTGACTTAATGATATAGTTGTTAATAGAAAGATTAGGGTATAATAGTTAATTAATTTATGAAGAAAAATCCATAATCATTTTTCCCCAAACTGCTGCTAATTTTTTTTATTGTCAACGTTCAAAACAGGTTTGTTAATTAAAAGCAATTCACCCTACTAATTCTTTCTTATCAGTCATATGCTTCTTGTCAGGGAATCCCATTGCATTAATTAATATTTTAAGTTTGCTTAACCTTACATGGGCTGTTGTTTTTTATTTATTAATAAAGTTTAGATTGGACGTCGTCATTCTGATTTTATTTTTTATTGATTTCTCTGAAATTTTTTATCATATAAATTGAAATTAAAAAACTCATAAAGCACGAATGAAGTATAAGGAATAGACATTTATCTCTTTTGTGGGAAAATTTCAGCATATGAAGCAAAATTAAGCAAGACATTCAACTTATTAAAGAATTGATTTTGGAGCAAAACCAGCCTATATTGTTATATGCATAGGGAAATTTAAAAAAAGAAAAGAAAAGAATGATTATGCATCTGTTACATATATTAACTGCTTTGCAAACAACGTTACACATCATAATTCATAGAACAGGTAATCAATTCAACATTAATTAGAATTGGAGAAGTTCCAATTACATATGCTCTTCTTAATTGGGAAATACATCCTCAAAAAGTACCAACATTATGCTTAGATAATGTGACCTCCTCCATTGTATACATTGATTGCATCCCCTCCAACAGAATTATAAGCTGTTGCTTGATTTTGCATGGCAAAAATCTTGTTGCAATTACCAGGCTGATAAGGATCATCCAGATTCCACAAGCCACCACCCCATAAGCAGCCTTCATCCACCAAATACCGGTCTAACCAAGAAGCAGCAGCCTCTTGAGATATAACGGGCAAGCGTTGATCCTCTGAAGTTAGGTGCATGAAAACCGTCTCTTGCTTCCCTTGTGCCTCATCAGTCACTTGACTATTTATATGTTTGCCATCTCCAACTGCTGCCGTCTGATCTTTATCTTGTTGTGGCTCCCCATCCTGCTGCTGCTGCTGTTGCTGTTGTTTTAGCTTTAGAATTTGAGCTTTTCTTTGTTCTTGCTTCTGAGAGGACCTTTCCTTATTCTTAAAATGAGTTCTCCAATAGTTCTTTATCTCATTGTCTGTTCTACCTGGCAAGTATCCAGCAATTGTTGACCATCTGTTTTCACATACAAACACAATAAATTTTACAATAGAAAAACATAACATAATTAATTTTAAAGTAGAAGTGAAGAGAAAAGAAGCTTTACTTGTTACCCCAAAGGGCATGCAATTTAAAAATGATCCCTTCCTCCTGGGGTGTTATACGACCTCTCTTAAGACCAGGCCTTAGATAATTCACCCACCTAAGCCTGCAACTCTTTCCACTTCTATTCAAACCTGAAATAAACTCCGTAATTCAATTAATATTCTTAATTTAATTTAGCTGGTGAATGACGCTAGGAGAAATGAATGATACCGAATCTAGAGCTTAACTCAACTGATTTATATAATTATCTTTAAGAGGTGGTATCTGGTAGATTTAGAATTCAAATTTTAATAATTGTAATCCCTTCCTTATCCCCAGATTTACGGGCTCATTTGTGAAAAAAAAAAGAAAAAGAAATGAATGATCCCCAAAAATTAAGTAATAAAATTATACCTGCAGACCTAGCTAATGAACTCCATCTTCCTTCTCGGTGAAAGTTAACATATTCAGTTAACAGCTTATCTTCTTCAGGAGTCCAAGGACCTTTCCTCCATCCTTGTTTTGGAGCTTCCCAACCCGTCATTCTAACCATTATTACAAGTTTACAACTACTTTCACTTTATAAAAATTGTTGTCTCCAAAATTGTATGGCACAAAACTTCTCAGCCTTGCCCTCTTATATATGGCCTCAATCATGTCAATTCCATTTTTTTTAATTTAATACATTGATGATCTCATTACACCACTAAGACAAGATCTGTGAATCAAATTTTTGGTTGAGCTCTTCCTTCTTTTATGATCCTTCCTATCCTCTCACTTTAGCACAAGTGTTAAATGTCTAGGTGCTTACCAGCTCAATCTTTTACAACCAATTATATTTTCACATGTCACTATGCCTGCGATAATCGTGATTCTTTAACACAACTCGAACTACATTGTCTTGTCCGGCTCTTTTTGAGGCCAAAAACCAGTCGTCTAAAGACAATAGTAGTGAGGATGTTTTATTTTTATATCTTATTTCGATCTTTCACTCCTCAAAAAGTAGGAATGTTTAACATTTCGGAATAAGCATAATGATCTCTGGAATGAGCGAGAAAAAGCTAGTGGGTTGTTGATGTTTTCTTGAAAATGGCTTATGATCCATTCCACATGGAACACTTGTTTCCATAAGCAATTCTTAATTGCATGCTTTAGGAATTGTTTATTGTTAAAGAATGTTGTAGGATGCCATTTAGCGTAATGGGGTATATTTGAATATATGATAAGGATCATTTTTTTTTCTTTTACGTCGTATGTGTTTAGCATTTTTGGAATGTTAGGGCATTAACTAATTGGAACAAGTCATTTTTTTAATGAACAATGCCTCTATATAGGTATTGATGTGTAAGATTGAAACTATTTAATTACTATTATAAAAAAATTCGTTTTTGATACATTATCATGGTAATTTTTTAATTTTATCAAGGAAATTAAATGATGGACATGCATTTTATTTTTTTAATAAATTATCTATTTGTTAATATATCATAAAGAATATGTGTCATTTCATTAATTTCATTTATGAAATTTAAAAATTTCATAGGTAAAATAATTTTTATAAAAAAAAATATTAAAAGACATATTTTAAGATCTTATTCTAGAAGTTTTAAGATCTATTAGTGAGAAATGCTTGATTGATAGTGGTGAAAACGATATAAAAAAGCTATAATATTTATCTTCTCTCTTTTTGAGTTCCTCTTTAGGACAATGTAGGTAGGCAATTAGATGTAGGTTAGGCATATGTTTTATTGTTTGTTCATTCTCTTTCGTTTCTTTAAGTAGTTCAAATCTACGGTTAGAATACGATATTTCGTGAAAATATTCTTGGAAGCTTTCACATGTATGTGATAATTTGAAGAGATTAATGAAGGGTTTTTCTATAGGAAACATGTTAAACTTTCCATGGTGGAATGTCACGCTTCTAGATATGAATCACATTATAAAATTATTATTAAGAAAAAAGTAGATCCCATGGACTAGATGATAATTTTGCTTCATAGTTATCAAAATGCTACGCAATCATATGATTTGATTCAATATAAAATCAATATATATATATATATATATGCAAAACCCATTTTATCATGAATTGGGAACATTTTTATTTATAAATAAATTGATACGTATCGTTAGGTATATACAATATAATAAATTCGGATTATGTTCAATTAAAATTGAATCAAGTCCAATTATCTAAAAATATAATTTTAATAGTGTATTTGATAATTTTTTTTAAAACATATTCTCTAAAAGTTTTGAACATATTCTTATATCTATTCAAAATATATATACATATTCTTATATGCATCAATTAAGGGAGAATGTCCATTATTTTTAGTATTGACAAGGGCCTTTAATTTTCTTCAAAATGGAAAAAAATGTTTAATTAAGAATTATTTCAAATTTCATTAAAATTAATATCTTCAGCTTATGGATTTAATGATGTAAAAAACTTTAAAAAAAAATTTAAAACGTGAGTTTGAATTTCACTATTTTCATTGCTTAACCCCTAGCTAGTGGACAAAAAATATTGAAATTAACTTTTACTATTTTATTTTTTTTTATGAACCTATTTTAATTTTTTTAATGACAATATTTTTTTTTCGATTTGTAATTTCTTTCTCTATTTTATATAGTCAAACTTGTCGGTAATATTGGCGATCCAAATTTATAATTAAGCATTTTACATTTTCGTAATGTGTGATCCAAAATTTAAGGTCCATTTGAATGGACAGTAAGATTGACTCTCATGATATAAAAAATAGTAATAAAAGTGAGATTAATTACTGCAACTATGAGATTGAATATTTTAGTTATGAGATTAAAATTAATAATGAAATATATGTTTAGATGTAAAAGCAACTATGACGGTAAAGTGAAAAAAAAAAACCATTAAATATATTAGAGTAAAATTTATATTAATAAAAATTTTAAATTATTTAATTTTATAAAATTAATTAGAATTTTATTTATATATTAATTTATTATATAATAAATAAAACTTATTTATTATAATAAATTAATAAATTTATTTTATAATTTTTAAATAAAAAATAAAAAATAAAAAATAAAAATATAAGGATATTTTTGTCTTTGTAATATAGAATAAAGGATGAAAAAAAAATTTGAAACTCGATGCGTTTTTTCAACTGAAGCTAAATCTTCCAGTGAAAAAAAGTAGACAATCATGCCATAGCTTTGACATCCAAATAGATGTTGAACACTAGTGGGCACAATTTTTGTTGGCAACTGCACCTCATTAGAGGTGCAATTGAAACCAAATGCAGTCTTCAGACATTTTTTCATCTTAGCAAAAGCTTCTCATTTTGTCTTTTTTCTTTATTGCTTAGTAGTGGTGGCTTAGGTGCGCTAGCTAGGTCTTTATTATTAAGAATTGAATTAAAAGACTCTGAATTTCGATAATCAAAATTTAATCTATGATAATTTAAATAAAAAATTAAAGAAAATTTATCTTATATTTAAAACTATGCAAAATAAAAAAAATTAAGGTAGTGTTTGATTTTAAAAAATAGAGTTATTTTTTATTTTTATTTTTTTGAAAAATAACAAATATGAGTGAAAATGTGTTTAATAATTGAAAATAAAAATAAATTTTTAAAAAATAAAAATAAAAATAATTAAAAAATGAAAAAAAAATTTCAATTAAGAAAATAAGGGATGTATAATACTTTTTATATGTTATTATATTTGAACACTTTTTAATGTCATTAATTAATAAAAATATATTATATTTATAATTAGATACTATTAATAGTAATATGATTAAATATTTTATTTATTTTCTTATTTTTGCATTTTAGAAAATAATTTTTATTTTCATTTATCAAATACATCTTTTAAAAAATAAAAAATAAAAAATATTTCTAAAAATAAAAATATAAAATATTTTCTCAAACTATATAGAGTCTAAAATTTTTTAGTATTCTTGTTGTTTTTATGAAAAGTATGCCGCATCAAATAAACCATTGTATTATACTTGTTTAAGAACTGAGCTACCCGTCTAAGCCCAAAAACTCACTCGAGTTTTAAGAGGGCTTGGATAAAAAATTAAAATAATTAAACGGCTTGTATACAATTTTTAGACCTGTTTAAATTTAGGGCCTAACCTTAGATAAAATATTTAAAACCCAAACTCGACCCAATCGGAATTCACATATATATAAATTTTTATTTTTATATATAATGTGAATTATATATAAATTAATTCACATATATATAAATTAAAAATAAAAATTATATATTTTATTAAACTTAATTGTTACTTTTATATAATTTTTATTTTTAATTTTTATATATATGTGAATTAAACATAATCTCATTAAACTTAATTTAATAAAATTTTTTAATTTTTATTATATAAATTAAATTTAAAAGATGGACTTGAGATTTAATTTTTTAATTAGGGCTAGGCTTGTAAAAATTTTGTGGCTGAAATTTTAGGTTGGATTGAGTCTAGGCAAGCATATAAGCTAATAATATTAAGCATAAGCTTGATTCAACCATACTCGACCTATGAACACCTCTACATGACGTAAGATACCTTTATTTTTTCATTTATAGGCTAACAAACCCACCATTCATTGAAAAAAAAAAGGTTACCATATTTGAAATGTATTACACACATAGCTGAAGCTGATTTATGAAATATAAAAGAATCAAGAACACATTAAAACTTGACATTTCTTATATATTTTGTGTGGAGATTTATATTCAACTTATGAGAAAGGAGAGTAAATAAAACAACTCAATTGTATCTTTAATTATTAAGAAATCCTCAATTATGGACTTTTAATATATTAGTCCTACTAACTATAATATATCTCGATTAGGTCCATTTTTCTTTGTATGGGCATTATATTTTCACCAACTTATAAAAAATTTTGTCATCAAAATTTGACTTACCTTTATTTTCAAGTAAGTGAGGATGTTGTTTTTTTGTGTTTTCTTTCATTTTTCAAGTTGTTTCTCTTGGTGTATGATTGCTCCATTGAATTTTTACAAAAAGAATAGTTTTGCTATAGACACATAATTTTATCTGAACCGATTCGAGTTTGTTAAGTTTTATACTTGATTTAAACGTTTTGATTTAGACCATTTTAAGCATTTTTAATTGGATTTATCTAATTTAACTCGAATGAGTTTTGTTTTGAGTTAATCATTTTTGTATCATTTTTGCTTAAATTTAGGCCTAATTCAATTTCATTATTAGGTTAATTTTGAATTAAGATTTGAGGGCCTATATTAAAATACCCAAAGTCTAAACTATGAGTTCAAATTCAATTTTTAAAACCCAATCCAATTGTATTCAACTTAAGGCCCAATTTGATTTTATTCGACTTAAGGCCTGATTTAAGTGATATGGACTTAAAAGCTCAAAAAAAGTCCAAAATCTAATTTTAAGCTCAAATTAAGTTTTAAAGCCAATAGTTGTTTTTTTTTTCTATGGTTAACTGAAATGAAATTAACAAAAACTAAAATGAAATTAACAAAAGAAAGAAAAAAAAACGGGCTTGAAGCTTAGAAAGCCAACTTCTTAGGTTTCCCAAGTCCCTCTTACGTTGCAACCCTTAAATCCAGCTTCTTAGTTTTCACTCCCATTTTTACCCAATTTACCTTTAGCATACATTCATGAATCAAGCATAGAACCCAAAGATATAATATGCTACACCTCCCAAAATGAGTAATGGAGCTACAACGAGACTCCAACAACAATCAATGACCAAGTATTTCTTTGAAGAATGATCTACTTCTATAAAATAAGAGAATTCACATACCATCAAAAGAGATGAGGGGAAAAGACATCACCAGAGGAATAAACAATTTACAAAAAGGAATATTCAAATGAGAAAAGCAAAAACATTTTGACTACCTTCCATACCCAAATTACCATCATTCGGTAACCAACCTTTTTACTATGATCACACTGTCAACCAACTGAGATCACTTTACCAAAAAAACCCTTATTTTTGCTTCGAACTGAAACCTAGATTTCATCACCTTTACAGCATCAAAACCCTTAAAAAAAAATTCCCAGCCTTGACTGAATAGACATTCACCTATGACCAAAAACCACTCATCACCAACATCACCATAACTCAACCTATTATTAACCTCTTTTAAATGACCAAAAAAACTTTCTACGATCATTGCCACTAGTAAATCACCAACAAAAACCAACACTATAACCAAAACCAAACCTACACTATCACTCTATGATCGAGCGTCACATCATTTGCCTTCATTAAAACTGACCCTCCAAAATAACAAAAACCCAACAGCCCACCAAACCTTTCACCGTTGTTAGCCACTTTCCCTTAGTAGCTCTCATTACCATATTCTAAACACCTATAGCAACCATTTCGTAAACACTAATAGTGACTAAGACCCATAAGCAATAAAAACATAAAAAAAATTAGCAAAAAAAAAAAATCAAACATATTCCCTGAAGCGAAGAGAAATAACTCCAAAAAAAAATCACAAAAGTAAAACACAAGAGAAAAAAACATAACAGTAAAAGAGATGAGTCTTGGTTTGAGGTTATTCTAAAAGGACTTCCGCTTGGTTATTTGGTGAGGATAGAAATTAGGGCTAGGTAAAGGACATATTTTAATAGTAACATTTGGAATGATGATGCTCGACTTTTTTGGCATTAACAACTTTAGGTTTTGGCTTAGATCTTGGAAAATTTACACAATTTTTACGAAAACCAGTTAGAAAAATGAGAATGATAAGAAAGAGAGTAACTTTATAACGAAATTTGTAAGAAAATTGACGTCGATTAATGGCGCCACGCAATGACAGTGTAAGGTGAGATTAGGTTCAAGGTAGGCTATTTGGTTTTTTTTATAAAGAATAGAGATTTTTTCTTTTATAAACTAAGAGGAAATGGTTTGAAAAAAACTTTGGCTTTTAATAGAAACAAAAAAAAAAAAAAAGAAAGGAGTTGATTGGTTCAAACTCAACCCATTTACTGCAACCCACGATAAGTCCAACCCGTCTCGATCTATTTTTGTACTAGCCTAATTTAGATCAAGTCTAATTTGTAACCCATTCTAATTTAATCCCTTCTTAGCCCTTACTTCTACATTGGATCAATACCTAAGAGTCTCATTTGGGTATGTTTGTTTCTCTTTTAGCTATTTATTTTGTTACATTTTGTATTTAATTATTTTAATGCTTGAAATTGTGATTTTGTTATTTAAAATTATGTGTTTTCTAAAAATGGTTATTTGTGAATTTTATGTTGTTGTAAAATTGTTATTACTAAATATTAATAATTGAAAAAAAAATAGAGGTTTTTATCGATGATTGGACTCCGAGAAGTCCAAATAGTGGCTCGAGAGAATTCCCTAGGTGAAAATTTTCTTTAAAAAATTGTCAGAGTATTAAAATATTTAGAAACCATTTTCAATACGAAAATTCTTATTTATTTTTCTCTTAACTCGAATAATCATCTTAAAAGAAATAAAAGTATAAAATATTAATAATACATGTTGTGAAAAGATAAATATATTCATGAATTGTGAAAAGATAAATATATTCCTGAATTATTATATTTGTTGTATTGCTAATATATTCATGAATTATTATATTTGTTCTATCGCTTTTAGGGTGAAATAATAATAATAATAATAATAATAATAATAATAATAATAATAATAATAATAATAATAAAATATAAATTTTTGAGAATGAGATCCTAAAAAAGTTTGAGTAGTAATTCTTTAGTAATTTATAGATGAAAAGATTTTTTTAAAATGCCCCAAAAATATTAGAGCATTTAGAATAATTTTCAATAAAAGTTTTCATTTATTTTTCTTTAATTAATAAAAAGGTTAAGAAATGAATTTTTGTAAAAAAATATATTTAGGATAAATCATACGTATTTTATCATATGTATTTTTTTAAATATTAATTTTGAGGATAAATACAAATCATCAAGAATGAGATTTTTGAGAAGTTCGAGTATCGATTTTTAAAAAGATTTCTAGGTGAGAAAGTTCCTCTAAATATTACTAAAATATTGAAATATTTTTTGAAAATTGTCAATACACAAGGTTCTTATTTATTTTTTAATAAAAAAACAAAAAGATGGTTTTTTCCTAATAAGAAAAATTAAGGGAATCATTGTTTAAATATAAAAAGTAAGATCATTTTCATCAATGTTAAGAGATAACACGCAATAAATAAGTAGTATTTTTAAAATGGGTGCTGTGAGGGTGTTAATTCTTCCTCACACGTAATCATACTCTCAAATTCGACTTTATTATTCATAGATAAAAAATTATCTTTTTAATAATAATTAACTTTAAAATTTTATTAAAAAAATAAACTTTTTAAGTGGCCAACCGCATTTAGCAAAAAAAAAAAAAGTGGCAACTCCTCTTTTTTTATATATTTTTAAAATTTTTATCTAATAGTCTTTAAAACTATTATGACATCTACCCCTTAAGGCTTATTCATTTTCATCAATTATTCGGATAAGATATTTCAAGTATGTTAAATCCTTTTAAACTTCTAAAGGCTTATACTACACTAAATGTTTCGAGATAGAGACATTTTCTTAACATAGACAAATGAAATACATTATGCACCCTAGATAGATAAGATGGCAATGCTATCTTGCATGCAACTTTTTCTACATTACCAACTATTTTAAACTGTCTTATATAGCATGAGCTTAACTTTTCTTAATTTTCAAATTGCATAACACCTTTTATAGGTGACACATTTAAAAAAGATATAGTCATTTTGTTAAAACTTCAAGTTCTTATCTTTTTGTTTGCTCAACATTTTTTATGATCTTGTCTTGCTTTAAGTTTCTCTTTAATCATTTTGAATTTTGCCATAGTCATTTTTTATTTTCTCTATAGTCATCTACACCATTTTTTGTCCAAAAAGCTTTCTTTGCCCAACATCTTTCTAACATAAAAAGGGATATACATTTCCTATTGTACAAGGCTTCAAAAAGAGCCATTCCAATGCTAGATTGGTAATTATTATTAAAATCAAGCTCTACCAACAATAAGTAATCATCCCAACTACCTTTTAAATGAATTACACAAGCTCGAAGCATATATTCCACAATTTGATTTGTTCTCTTTGTTTGCTTATCTATTTGAGGGTGAAAAGCTATTGTATTTAATTTCAAATTTATTCATATAGCTTGTTACAAACTTGCCTAAAATTTAAATCTAAGATCTCTATATGACACAATACTTATTGGAATTTCATGTAATCAAACTATTTCATCCATGTACAATTGTGCTAGTTTATCAACTAGAATAGTCAACTTGATAGGTAAAAATGAGTTAATTTGGTGAGTCATAAAAAACCATCCACTTTGCATTATTCTTTTTAATGACCTAGGAAACTTTATTACAAAATCAATAGAGATATGCTCCCACTTCTATTTTTGTATTTCCAAGGGTTACAACAAGCCTAATTGTCTGTGTTTAGTTTTAATTTGATGACACACTAGACATTATGACACAAACTAAGCTATTTCTCATATCATGTTATTTCACTAAAAATTTTCTTTCAAATCTTTATATATCTTAGTGCCTCTAAGATGTATAATGAATCGATATGTGTGTGCTTTTTTCAAAATCTTTTGTTTTAGCTCAAAATTATTTAATACACATAATTTATTCCCAAAACATAATGTGCCATTATTGTGAAGCTTAAACTCTAATCATAAGCCATTTTGCACACCTTTCTTGATTCCATACAAGCCACTATCATCTTTTTGTGTAACTTTTTTCTTTTCGATCACAGTTTGTTGAACTAAAAAACTAGCCAAACAATACCTTTTTTCTTGTATAATCACCTCAATTTGCTATACATCAAGTTTTTCTAACAATTTTTATTACAAAGTAATCAAAGCAACCACACTCTTAATGGATTTCCTACTAAAAGCATATGTAACTATATAGCTTTACCTAGATGATAATTGATACTTAAATCATAATCTTTGATTAGTTTTAACTATTTCCTTTATTTTATGTTCAATTCTTTTTGCGTGCATACGTACTTTAAGCTCTTATGAACTATATAAGTTTCATGAGGGTCCTGATACAAATAATGTCTTAATATTTTCAAAGCAAATATGATGGCAACTAAGTTTGAGTTATAGGTGGGATAATTTTATTTGTAAGGTTTTAATTACTTAGAATTATAAGCAATTATCCTATAGTTCTACATTAACATGCAACCCAATCTTTTCTTGTAAGTGTCACTATATATAGTAAAATTACCAATATTAAAAGGTAGGGTAAAGATAGACGCCAACATTAATTGCTCCACTCTTGAAAATTTTCTTCATATTTTTCAGTCCATTCAAAATTCACTCATTTTTTAGTTAAACAAGTTAAAGGAACAACAATTTAAAAAAACCCCTTACTATATCTTTTATAATAACCTGTCAAGCTTATAAAACTTTTTATTTCTATCATATTTATTGGGCGAGGCCAATTCACAACTACCTTAATCATTTTTGGATCAACAAAATTATTGTCCTTAGAAACGATATGGCTTAGGAAAGCAACATTTGCCAACCAATATTTACATTCGCTAAAGTTTGCAAAAAGTTATTTATCCTGCAAAGTTTGTAATACAATTTTCAAATATCCTTCTGCTTCTCTTTACCTTTAGAATAAACTTGAATGTCATAAATGAAAAGAATAATAAACTAATCTAGATAGGGCTTAAAAATTCTATTTATCAAGTCCATAAATGTAACATGTGCATCTATTAATCTAAAAGGTATAACAAAAAATTCATAATAGCCATACCAAGCGAGATTGTTAATCTCATTTTGGTACCAATTGATACACTTCAGTTATATCTAAATACAATACATTTAAGGGTGATTTTTCATATCAAATTTAGTATTGGATAATATCAATTTTTTTCATTAGTTTTGATTGATTTTAGTGAATTTTAATGGATTAACCATTTTCGGCTGGTATGTGACTGTAAAATATGATTTGTAATTTTATGACTTATCTTTTATTCTTTGACTATTTTTAACCTAATAAAAATAAAAAATAAAATAAAACCTTTAAAAGATGAAATTTAAGTTGCATTTTTATTTTTTTTAAAGCAACTTTTTTCACACATTGTGTTTTCAAACCAAAGGTTTATATTTATTTCAATCTCTACAAAAAAAAAAAAAAAAAAACTACGGTCCCTCTCTAAGATTTAAAACTCATAAACCTAAGGTCATTTTTGTTTTCATCTTTTTTTTTATCTTAATATGTTATTTTCTTTTTCATATCTTTATTTTTATCTTAATATTTTTACATAAAAATATCTATCTAAATGTCATGTGATTAAGTTACATGTTTAAAAATATTGTGATAACTTGATGATATTATTTTCTATACTTTTAAATTTATTTATTTAATATTTGAAGATATTGCATATTTATTTTACATATTGTTAGTAGTATTGTTATGTAAAAATCCATGAATATTTATAAATATATTTGTACTAAATAAAAAAGCTCAACATTATATACTGAAACAATTGGTACCAATTAATTTTTTTTTCAAAAAATTAAAATATTATTCTGTACGATATTAACGACCTTGGTACCTAGTCCAAAAAGCAATCTTAGGTATATCACTTGCCTTGATTTTCAACTATTGATATCCAAATGATAAATCAATCTTTGAAAACACTTTTGCACCTTGTAATTGATTAAACATGTCATCCATTCAAGGAATAGGATTTTTTTTTTTCATAGTCACTTTATTTAACTCCTTATAATCGATGCATAAACGTAAACGTCCATCCTTATTCTTACAAACAACACAAATGCTCCCTAAGGTGACACACTAGGATGAATGAATTTATTATCTAGCAATTCTTGGAGTTGCACTTTTAAACAATGCAAGTCAGATTGAGCCATATGATAAAAAGGCATAGATGTTGTTTTAGTTTTAGAAATAAGATCGATCTCAAATTCAATTTTCTGATTAAAGGGTAGGCCAAGTAAGTCTTTAGGAAAGACGTCGAGAAAATCCTTAACAACTAAAATATTTTTTAATCATGAGCCTATATCCATTTTAGTGTCTTTCACATGGGCAAAGTAGCTTTGGCAACCATTTTTCAAGGATTGCATGGCACTTAAGTTCGACATAACTCGAAATGGAATGATAAAATGGTTGCCTTCATGTACAAGTTTAGGTTGTCTTGGATATTGAAACACCACTTCTTTTCTATAACAATCAATAAATTCATGATACATAAACAACCAATTCATCACCAAGATCACATCAAATTTTATCATCTTTGACTATAATAAATCTACTAGTAGTTCTCAACCCCTTATGTACACAACATAATTATTATAAATAATATTAGCACATAATTTTTTCAAGAAAAGTAATAATATATTAACGCTTATTCATCTTTTTAGATGAAATATTTAAAGATGCAACAAATTTGACATATATAAAACTACAAGAAGCATCAAAATCAAATAAAATATTGAAATTAATATGATTAATAAGAACAGTACCTGTCACTATATTGTCACTTGCATTAGCATTTTATTGAGTCAAGGCAAAAACTTGAGCATTACTGTTCCATGTTTGATCCATTAGTTTAGCTTTGAAAGCATCATTTTTCTTGCTAGGGCAACCTTAAACAATAATCCTAGTTTTCCCATATTCAAATCAAACTCTTGCTTTTTTAAGATATGATCCATAATGAAATCGATTGTCATAACCGTATCTCTCAAGGTTAATACCAGATTTCACCTTCCATTTTTTAATTTCATTTCCTTTTACATTCTTCTTGCAAGTACTCAGATATCCCTCAAACCTTAAGCATTTTCTACCTATAATACCCGTAAAAAAAAACTATTTTATGTATTTTTATAAATGGAGGGACTTTTTGATAAAGAATGAGAAATGCAAAGGACCTATTGATAAATAATCTATTTTTTTTAATAGGATTAACTTATTCTATAGTTTTCGGTTGATGACTAATCGGAAGAAAAATACAAGCTTATTTTTTTTCTATTTTTTATACAAAAAAAGACAAATCAAAGGATTCCAAGTGAAGGATAACAAAAAAATATGCAAAGAGAATTGTCTGTCATAGATGAGTAAATAATTTTCTTTAATTTTGGAGTGTTGATTATTAACTTTGGAGGTGTAATTTGTAATTGAAAAATCCTAAAATTTTAGGGTTTCCGTTATCCCTCTTCAAGATTAGTTTGGGCAAATAATTTAAATTTTAATTAAGGTCAAATTAAGTATTAAAAAAATTGGTAATATGGTTTTATTGCTGTATAAATAGGAAATAAAATTTGATGAGAATAGAAAGGAAACTTTTTGTTTCGTATGAACCCTGATATGAACCCTGATGTTTGTAGTGATAGATTAAGGTTATATTCTATATTAAAAGATTAAATACTGTTATGATTATTATATATCATTGGAAAGCTTCCTGAATTTACTTTCCAATGAAATAAATGGAAGTTAATTCCAAATTTTCTATGAAGAGTAGTTTAATATTTACTTAAGGATGTGCAAGTTACCTAGTAGCAATAGTAGAGAGGAATTACGAAATGTTTCTTAATTTTTATACAAGGATTTATAGATTAATCCATATATTTTTGGAAAGCTTAATGAGTTTACTTTCCAACAAAACAAATGAATTGAATTTGAAGTTTCTTATGAATAAATATGTAATTTTTATTAGAAGGTGTATAGGCTATTTAGCAACAATATCTGATGTGGATTGCAAAAATTATTATAATTAATCCATAAGGAATCATAAAATGGGCCATATATGGTTAGAAAGCTTATCGAGTCTTGTTTTTAAAGCATTAAAAAATTTTTAATTTTGAATTGGATATTTTGAGATATGGTTGTTTTAGTGAAAGTAGTACAAGCTACTAAAATTAGTTACTTGAGTTAATTTTTGTTTAACTTAATTGTTTTGGTATAAGTGGTCTCAAATGAGTTGATTAATTACTGTTATGCTGAAATTATCTTGAATAGGCCACTAATTATTTGGGAAAATAAAACTAAGTGGTGGAATAAGAAGGAGGTAAGTAGAATTTTATACACTTTACTTGTTTTCAAATCCATATGTATGTATGTTTCTAAATAAATGAATATTTTATTTCATTATTTTTTTATGTATAAAATAGGATCAAGTATATGATTATTTTGCATTTCTCTATATGAACGATGGATTATACTTATGAATGAAATGAGAAAATGATTTATATTTAAAAAATGATTTTATGATAGCTACGTTTTTACATCCCTGAAAAATAAGATCATTGACACTAGAACTAGTTCTACGACTTTGGCTAATGAGTAATAGTAATTAGCATAGACATGATTATACAGCCCTGCTAACGGGTTATAGTAGTTAATATAAGACCATGGCTAGTGGGTTATAATAGTTAGCAATAATCATGATGATGAGATTATCGATACGGCTAATGTCATGGGTTATTGCAATGATTGTAGCTAAAAATAAACTAATGATGAACTAATAATAAACAAATGATAATGATAATTTGTGATGAATAATTTTTACAAATTGATCCATGATTTGGTGACATGTTTGATATTGATTTATGATCTATGAAATATTTGATATAATGATGATTTTGGAAATATTTTGATATTATGATTTGATGAATATTTTGAATGATATATATAATATGTATGAAAGCGATGTTTGATTCAATAAAGTGTATGAGCCTATACTTACCGAGCTATAGTTTGCTTATTTTCATTTTTTTTTATAGATTATATGAATAATAGGTATTGTCGTAACGGTTTTGAGACCGCCAGACGTAAAAACGAGTTGTTTTAAAATTGAGAAAAATAAAAAAAAGAGGGAGTCGCCACCAATCTTTATTAGGGTGTGATTGGCCACCCAAAAGTTTATCTTTTTAATAAAACTATAAAAACGGGTTGTTTAAAGTTTATCAAAAAGATATATTTCGGTCTACGAAAAATCAGGTTGGGTCCGAGAGTCGGTTACGTGTGGGGAAGGATTAGCACCCCCACAACGTCCATAAATTGGTACCATTCAACTATGCGCTATTTTCAATGTCGGATAAAAATGGTTTTAATTTGAAATTTAACATTAATTTCCTTTATTTAAAAAAATATTTTTTTTTGCTAAAATTTTTATTTAGGAATATTGAGAAAATCTTTAAGTTAAAGAGTTATCTTAAAATTCTCCAACATCTAGGCAGAATTTAAAGTAACCATTTTCGCTTAAAATTTAACACAACAATCCTTAAAATGAAATAACACTCTTTACAGAAAATTGTTGGTGACTCTCCAACATCTAGGCAGAGTACCATGAGTAAATTAAAGAGAGAATAATGCAGACAATTATTAATGATAATACGATAACGTATGTATGCTAATGAATGTCATGTAAAATGAAATGCAATTTAAGAGTTGGATTCTTAAATATAATGAGACCACCCCGACTCTCCAACATCTAGGCAAAGCTTAGGTGCGACTGTTTATATTTAAGATCCCAATTTTATTATACTTTTTTATTTATTAATCTTATTATTAATAAAATGCAATTTAAGAGTTGGATTCTTAAATATAATGAGACCACCCCGACTCTCCAACATCTAGGCAGAGCTTAGGTGCGACTGTTTATATTTAAAATCCTAATTTTATTATACTTTTTATTTATTAATCTTATTATTAATATGAATTATGAACTCGTGTGAAAAGACTTAATGAAGTAAAATTTCCTAAATACCTCATCATTTAGGCGGCATTCGGGAACAAATTACTTCCAATAGAATTTTCACACGTGTCCTTAGGATTTTTCAAACTTTGGACTTCAAGGATTTTGGATTTCGAGCGGTTTTGGATTTAATGGATTTTGGATTTTTAAGGGTTTTAGAAACCTAGGATTAAGAAATAGCGCTTAAGGTTTCATTTTTTAAGAAAATATGAACATCTCTAAAAATCTCCAACATCTAGGCGGATTTTTGAAGCAAGTTCGATTTTAATAATTTTTGAAAATTAATTAAAAATTTCTTATGTTTATTTATTATTAACAATAATTCCCCAACATCTAGGCAGAATTATTGTTTTAGAAAAATATTTTTATTCCCTCCAACATCTAGGCAGGAAAAATTATTATTATTATTTTAAAGCATTTTAATATATTTTAATTATTATTTGTTTTTAATTTTATTATTATTAAAACGATTAAACATTTATTCTAACAAATTTATAAATTTATCATGCATAAATATAAAAATATATTTAAAATAACAAAAAATAATAATAATAATAAAAAATTAGAAAATTAAAAAAAAAAAATTTTTTACTTGAACCGGACCGGTCAACGGTCCGGTCAACGCTGGTCCGGTTCGGCGGTTCGATCGACGGTTCGATTCGGTCTGGTTGGTTCGGCGGTTCAGTATTGGTTCGGTTTGTCTGACGGTTCGGTCCGGTCCAGTCAGACCGGGCAGAACGGATGAAGGAAGCGGGTCGCGAGTTTGGCGCGCGGACCCCGGGTCGGGTCGCGGGTTGATGCGCGAATCTTCGGGCTTAAAACGACGTCGTTTTGGGCCTTTAATGAAACGACGTCGTTTTGATTTTGGCAGTTTATATAAAAGGTTCAATTTTTTTTGGTCAGTTTTTCATTTTTCCAAAAAAAAAAAAAATTTTTTTTTCTTCTTCTTCAGCAGATCGCCGGTCAACCGTTGGTGCCGCCGCCGTCCGTCGTCGCCGTCGGTTTCCGGCCGTCGTCGCCGTCGGTCTCCGGCAGTCGTCTCCGGTGGTCGAAAAATTCTAAAATTCTCCCACAAGCTCTTCTCGACCCCCTGAATGTAGATCTAACCTCTTTTTCACCAAAAGGAGTCTCAAAATTCCTAGATTTGTCTTCAAAGTTTCGGCAAAAAAAAAATTTTTTTTTCTGCGTTCTTTTTTTTTTTTTTTTTTGAAGCTGACCTTTCTTTCTCTTCTTCGTGCAGGAAGCTTGGCGCTGAGGTTCCTCGCCGTAGGCGAGGACTGTGTATTTTTTTATTTTTGTTTCTGTTTTGGTTTTTTTGTGACGGTTCTGTTTGTGGTTGTTTTCGGTTGGTTTTTGTGTTTAGGTGGGTAGATCGAAATTTTTCGTTCTTGAACTCTCAAGCTAGAAAAATTTTTTTTGTTTCAGAACTCTCACCTGAAAATTTTTTTTTTCTTTTCTTCCTTTTTTTTTTGCGTTTATGTGTTGATTTTATAAAGTTTCAATTAAGTGGGATTTTGCTGGCTGTAGGGTGGTTAGTTGGTAGCTGTAGGGTGGCTGGCAGGAAGTTGGTTGGGGGACTGGTTGGGTTGCTGATAAGGAGTTGGTCAAGGAGTTGGTCGAGGCAGCTCGACATCGCACCAACTCCTTGACTTCTTTCTTTTTTTTTTGTTTATTTACTTGTTTTGTTTTTTTTCTGTTTTGTTTTTTTTTTTTGTTTTGTTTTGTTAAATATTATTATTATTATAAAAAAAATAAAATAGTAGACCCGGATAAAATCGGTGTATTCTATATTATTATAAAATTCAGAAAAAGAAAGAACCAAGTTATAGTTAGTGTAGAACTTAAGTGTTCTTAGCATTTACGCTAATAAGATTCAATTATTTCATTTTGATCGCTTATGAACTATTTTTGTTGATACTAATTTAGTGAGAATGAGTGGCAAAAATGTGACATTAGTAGACTTTGCTGATTGAAGAAAAAAATTGACAGAAAAAAGAATGAATCTGAAACTACCAATATTCGAGATGAGCAAATTAATATTAGAAATGCTCTTAATGCTTCGTAACGTAAGATGATTTAGATGAAGTGTGTCAGGTAGTGTTTAATTTGATACAACAACAGCAACAGACACAAAAAAATCTATAACAACATGAGAAACTTATGATTAATTTCAAAGAGTTAACACATTTTAATTTGAAGGCGACCTTGATCCTTTGGCTGCAAAAGCTTGGGTTAAAGAGTTAGACAAACCCTTTGAGGTGATGCAAATTTTTGAAGATTTGAAGTTAAGCTTGGCTGTCATTCAACTAAGGAAAAATGTTGAGTACTGGTGGGATATTATAAATCGTACTTTTGAAAATTTAGCTGAGCCTTTCATTTGGGAAAAGTTTAAAAAAATTTTCTTTGATCAATATTTTTCAGAGTCAATAAAAGTAGAGAAGAAGAATGAGTTTCTACAGTTACAGCAAAAACATGATATGTCTATGCTAGAGTATGCCAACAAGTTTAATGAGTTGGGATGTTTCTGTACTCATATCATTGATTCAGATAAGAATAAGGCGATATGATTCGAGCATGGGTTGAAACTAAATTTTTGTCTCGTTTGTCTTTTTACATAATTGATAGTTATAAAAATAGTTATAGTGAGCATTGAAGATTATGTTAGACATGAAAAGATATGAGCAAGAGAAATGTGATAAGAAATGCCCGAGGTTTGAAGAAGATCAAAGTAATCGCCAGAAGACTGTAAGAAAAAATATAGGTAAGAAATGAAGGATGAGAGTTTGTGCTTATGCATTGATTATAGGGAGTTAAATAAAGTGACTGTGAAGAACATATATCATTTTCCTTGAATCAATGACTTATTTGATCAGTTACAAAGAGCAAAGGTCTTTTCAAAGATTGATTTATGGTTTGGATATCATCAGTTGAAGATTAAGGCAGGTGATGTACCTAAGATTACTTTTTGGACTAGGTATGGCCATTATGAATTTTTGGTTATGCTTTTTGGATTAACAAATGCACCTGCTACATTTATGGACTTGATGAATAGAATCTTTAAGTAGTATCTACATCAGTTTGTTGTTATTTTCATTGATGAAATTTTGGTTTATTGTAAGAGTGATGGGGAATATGAAAAACATTTGAGGATTGTACTACAAATCTTACAGGATAAATAACTTTTTGAAAAGTTTAACAAATATGAATTTTGGTTAACAAGTGTTGCTTTCCTTGACCATGTTGTTTCTAAAGATGAGATTTTAGTTGATCTGAAAAAGATTGAGACAATGGTGAATGGCCTTGCCAGACAAATGTGACAAAAGTAAGAAGTTTTATAGCCTTGGCAAGTTATAAAAGATTTGTTGAGGGGTTTTTTCAAATTATTGTGCCTTTGACTCATTTAAATCAAAAGCAAACGAAATTCGAATGGACTAAAAGATGTGAACAGAGTTTTTAAAAATTAAAGCAACGATTGGTGTCAGCATATATCCTTACCTTACCTTCTAATATTGGTAGTTTTACCATTTACAGTGATGCTTCCAAGAAGGGGTTGGGTTGTGTGTTAATGCAAAATGATAGAGTAATTACTTATATTTCTAGGCAATTAAAACCCTACGATAGAATTATCTGACTCATGACTTGAAGTTGGCCGCTATTGTGTTTGCTTTGAAATATGGAGACATTATTTGTATTAGGAGCCTTGTGCAATTTATACAAATTATAAAAGTTTAAAGTATTTGTTCACACAAAAAAAGTTGAACATGAAAAAAAAAAAAAGATGGTTGAAAATAATCAAAGATTATGATTTGACCATCAATTATCATCCAGGCAAAACCAATGTAGTCTCTAATGCTTTTAATAGAAAGTCCATTGGGAGTATAGCTGCTTTGATTACTTTGCAACCAAAATTGTTGGAAGAACTTAATGCACAACAAATCAAGGTGAGTATACAAGGAAAGAGGTTGTTATGGCTAGTTTTTTGGTTCAACCAACTTTGATTAAAAAGATAAAATTGGTACAAAAAGAAGATAGTGAGTTGTACAGAATAAAAAAAGATGTGCATAATGGTTTGTGGCCAGAGTTTAAGCTTCACAAAGACGGCACATTATGCTTTAAGAACATATTATGTATACCAAATGATTTTGAGCTGAAATAAGAGATCTTAGAGAAAGTATATGAGTCTCGATTCACTATAATCCTGGAGGCACTAAAAATGTATAGGGATTTAAAAGCAAGTTTTTGATGAAATAACATGAAACATGAAATAGCTTAGTTTGTGTCCCAAATGTCTAGTATATCAGCAAGTTAAAACTAAATATCAAAGACCATCAGGGTTGTTGTAACTTTTAGAGATACCAAATGGAAGTGGGAGCACATCTCTATGGATTTCATGATAGGATTACCTAGGTGATCAAAAGGGAATAATGCAATATGGATAGTTATTGATAGACTCATTAAATTAGCTCATTTTTTACCTATCAAGTCGACTATTCCACTTGATAAACTAGCATAATTATACATGGATGAAATTAGTTGATTGCATAGAGTTCTTGTGAATATTGTGTCAGATAGAGAATCTAGATTTGTCTTTAAATTATGGATAAGCTCACAGCAAGCTATGGGGATAAATTTAAAATTGAATACAACCTTTCACTCTTAGGTAGATAGGCAAATGAAGAAAATAAATCAGATTTTGGAAGATGTGCTTTAAGCATGTATGATTGATTTAAAAGGTAGTTTGGATGATTACTTACTTTTAACAGAGTTTGCTTATAATAACAATTGCTAATCTAGCATTAGGATAGCTCTTTTTAAAGCCTTGTACTATAGGAAATGTAAATCCCTTTTATGTTAGGATACTGTTAGGGAAAAAAACTTCTGAAGTCGAAAATGGTGCAACTAACCATGAAAAAGATCAAGGTGATTAGGGAGAGACTTAAAGTAGCACAAGATCATCAAAAGAGTTGGGCAAACAAGAAGATAAGGGAGTTGGAATTTCAATAAAAGGACTATGTCTTTTTAAAGATGTCACCCACAAAAGGTGTTATGTGATTTGGAAAACAAGAAAAATTAAGCCCACATTATATAGGACCGTTTGAAATTCTCAATAAGGTGGGAGAAGTTGCATATAAGATAGCCTTGCCACCTCAGTTATCTGGTGTGCACTGTAGACACTACATTTTGTTCAGGTGTATTTTTTAGAGTTTAACTGTAGTTGAGAGATTTTGGGAATTTAATTCTAGAATCAATTGACATTTGATGTGGAAAGATTATCGGGATTTAATTCCATAATCAATTCACATTAAAATGATAGGGAGAGATTTTTGTGATTTGATTTTAAAATCAATTCTCATTAAAACGAAAATCAAACAAAATCATGGATTTAAGGAGAATTGATTGAGTATGAACTTTTATATAAACCTGTGATCAAAGAAAGAAAAGAAGGGGAATAATGCAAAAAAAAAAAAAAAACTTTTAAGAAAAAAAAAGAGAAATTATGCAAAAACTCTAGAGAGAAAAAAAGAAAGAAATTTGTTTAGCAACCAAGAGGTTTTAGGTCCTGGGTTTGATCTGTTTAGATTTTCTAGGATTGGTATTTGGTGTTTTTAGGTTTGAATTTTTGTAGGGTTTTTGCAATCCAGGGATTTCTGGGTTTAGCTTTCTAAACAATTTGTTAGGTTTTCGAAAATTCTCTGTCAATATTTAGAATTTATTCGTCAATTTTTGAAAATCAGTTAGAGAAAAGATAGAAGAATAACCATTTCAGAAATATAGGCATACTCAAATAATTCTAAAAAAAAGCTGAGTGGTGTGGCTTTTATATTTCCCCAACACGTCACCGTTTTAGATAACCCAGGATCTGCGCGTGACCCGTTGACCTACATTCTGACCCATGTGTTGATCCAATCCAAATTGTAAGTTTTTCTTTTCTATTTTCTCTTGATTTTTTTATTTTATTTATTTTTTATTTTTAACTTATTTTATTTTCAATTTCTTTTATTTTATAATTTATTTTACCTCTTTTAGAAAATAAAATAAGAGAAAAAAAACCAAAAAAAAAACTTTTCAAATAAAGTTTTCAAAATAACATCAATAAAAAAAAAACCTTTTCAATAATAATAATAATAATTTTTTCAAATAAACAAAAATAATTTTTATCCTCTAAACTATTGAAAGATTGCTTTGAAGTAAGCCCTACCAAACTATTAAGAGGCTTACTAATTTTTCAGGAATAAAATTAATAAATTTGACGACGAAGCCTTTTCAGAGTGGAACACTAGTTTCTATGAATACTCCTGAGGTGAGAGAATTATCTTAAATTGTTACCAAACTATTGGGATAATTTTAAGATTAATTTTCAATATTAAATTATTTGGTAAATCATAAAAATGATCAAGGCTTGGATAATTTGAAGTCAAACTGGTATTATCCTTTGGATGAGCGTTATAGGGTTGCTACAACCTTCCCCATGCTTAACCGGCTCCCAAACCTAATATTTGTTTTGCATATCAAATTCAATTAGGTGGCCAATCACACCTAACAAAAAAGATTTGTGATGACTCATTCTAACTCATGTCTAGCAGTAAGTCCACGGATCTATACATTATGACACGTACAATATTTTTCATGTGTCTATTTTGAAAATATATGTCTCTGACCTAAGCCATGTGGTAGAGTATGAACCTTTAGAAGTTTAAGAAGATTTAACATACTTGAAATATCCTATTCGAATAGTTGATCAAAAAGAGCAAGTCTTAAGGCACATAACTATTCCCTTTATAAAACTTCAATGGAGCAATCATACACCAAGATAAGCAACTTGGGAAATGGAAAATGATATGAAGAAATAACATCCTTAGTTATTCAAAAATGAAGGTAAATCAAGTTTCGATGATTAAACTTTTTATAAGTTGGGAAGAATGTAATACCTATAAAAAAAAAAGGACTATTTTAAGTATTTTTATAAGTAGAGACACTTTTTAATAAAGAATGAGAAATGCAGAGGACCTATTGATAAATAACTCAATTTTTTTAATAGGGTTAACTTATTTTATAGTTTTCGATTGACAACTAATCGAAAGAAAAATACAAACTTATTTTTTCTCTCTTTCTTATACAGAAAAGATAAATCGAAAGATTTTAAGTGAAAGGTAACAACAAAATCTACAAAGAGAATTATCTGTCAGAGGTGAGTAAATAATTTTCTTCAATTTTAGAAAATTGATTTTTAAATTTATAGGTGTAATTTGTAATTGAGAAACCCTAAAATTTTAAAGTTTCCATTATCCCTTTTCAAGATTAGTTTAGGCAAATAATTTAGATTTTACTTAAGGTCAAATTAAGTGTTCAGAAAGCTGGTAATGTGATTTTATTGCTATAAAAATAGGAAACAAAAATTTGATGGGAATAGAAAGGAAAATTTTTGTTTTGTATGAACCCTGATATGAACCTTGGTGTTTACAATGATTGATTAAGGTTATATTCTATATTGAAAGATTAAATACTGCTATGATTATTATATGTCGTTGGAAAGCTTGCTAAATTTACTTTCCAATGAAATAAACAAAAGTCAATTTTGAATTTTCTATGACTAGTAGTTTAATATTTACTTAAGGATGTGTAGGCTACCTAGCAGCAGTAGCAAAGAGGAATTTCAAAATTCTTCTTAATTTTTATACAAGGATTTACAAATTAAGCCATATATGTTTGGAAAGCTTAATGAGTTTACTTTCCAATGAAATAAGTGGAATTGAATTTGGAGTTTCTTATGAATAAATACGTAATTTTTAGTAGAAGATGTACAAGCTATCTAGCAGTAGCATTTAACATGGATTGCAAAAATTATTATAATTAATCTACAAAGAATCATGAGATGGGCCATATATGGTTAGAAAGCTTATTGAGTCTAGTTTCTAATGCATTAAAAAGATTTTAATTTTGAATTGGATATTTTGAGATATGGTCATTTTAGTAAAAGTAGCTTAGGTACCAAAATTAGTTACTTGAGTTAATTCTTGTTTAACTTTATTGTTTTGGTATAAGTGGTCTCAGATGGGATGATTAATTATTGTTATGTTGAAATTATCTTGAATAGACCTTTAATTATTTAGGAAAAAAAAACTAAGTGGTGGAATCAAAAAAAGGTAAGTAAAATCTTATACACTTTATTTGTTTTCAAATCTATGTATATATGTATGTTTCTAAATGAATGAATATTTTATTTCATTATTTTCAATGTATGAAAATATGATTAATTATTTTGCGTTTCTCTAAATAAATGATGGATCATGCTTATGAATAAAATGAGAAAATAATTTATGTTTAAAAAATAATTTAATGGTAGCTACATTTTTACATCCCTGAGAAATGGCATCATCGACACCAGAACTAGTTCTACGGTCCTAGCTAACAGGTAATAGTAGTTAGTGTAAAGTCCTGACTAATGAGTTATAATAGTTAGCAATGATCATGAAGATGAAACTATCGATACGGTCAATATCACGAGTTATGACAGTAGCCATAGCTAACGATAAACTAACGATGAACTAATGATAACGAATGATAATGATGATTTGTGATGAATGATTTTTACAAATTGATCCATGATTTGGTGACATGTTTGATATTGATTTATAATCTATGAATGCTTAATAGAATGCTGATTTTTTAATTATTTTTGACATCATGAGTTGATAAATATTTTTGAAATAATCTATATCGTATGTATGAAAACGATGCTTGATCCAGTAAGGTGTATAAGCCTATACTTGCTGAGCTATGATTTACTCATTCTACATTTTTATTTCTTTTACAGATGATATGAATGATAAGTATGATTAGTCTTATGAGGATCTAGAAGAATCTGAGCATTGAAAAACTACTTAGATAATAGGATTTTATGAAGTATTGTTTCTTTTAGTTGTAATACTTGACATTGAATCTTTAGAGACTTGTTATTTAGTTATTTTACATATATTAAAACTTTTTGAGAACTTTATTTTATTTAAGGATTTTTCAATTGTTATGAATTAAACTTCGTATTATTTTAGGGTTTTACTTCAAAGCAATGTGGCCGTGTTATGTCTCGATCTTGGGGTGTGACATTATCACCCCTCTTTTGCTCATATCATTTTATGTTTGACTCAATCTTTAATGCTCGCTACAACAAATCCTAATAGTAGTTACTATTATAAAAAAAATAAACGAGATCAAATATTGGGCTTTAAACCATGCTCGAATTGTATAGCTTTGTTCTGATCCAAGTCAATGATGTAAATATAGAAGTGTCCCAAATCATTCTTGTTAGCATACTCCAACATAAGCATATTGTGCTTTTGTTGCAACTGTAGAAACTCATTTTCCTTCTTCACTTTCATCGACTCGAGAAAATATTGATCAAAAAATTTTTTTTTAAACTTTTCACAAGTCAAGGGCTCACTTGAATCTTCAAATATGGGATTTACAATATCCTATCAATACTCAGCATTCGGCTCAATTAGGTAACAATTAAGTTCAACTTCAAATCTTCATGAATTCTCATCATCTTAAAGAGTTTTCTAACTTTTCAACTCAAGCCTTTACAGTTAAAAAATTAGGCCTACCTTCAAACTAAGGTAGTTAACCCTTCAAAATCGTTCATATTTGTCTTACGTTGTTGCACATTTTCTTGTGTTTGTTGTTTTTTTTGCATTAAATTAAATACCACCAGACATACTCTAACTAAATTATTTTGCTTCATAGGAGCATTAGGAGCGTGTCCAATATCAGTTTGCTCCACTCAAACATTGTTGGTTTCATACTCATTCTTTCTTCTGCTAGTCTTTTTTTCATTTTACTAACAAAGTTTGCCAATGTGTCATTTCTATCATTCATTCTTACTTATAATTAGTACCAACAAAAATATTTTGTAAGCAATCAAAATGGAGTAAACAAATCTTATTGGATAATATGCCAAAAATACTTAAATTTTACACTTAACTATATCTAGGTTTTTCTCTTTCTCGGATAATGTAATGCCTATATAAATAACAAATGGACCTAATTGAGGTATGCTATGATTAGGGGGGTTAATATTATAAAAGTCCATAATTGAATATTTCTTAATAATTAAAGATAAGATTAGGTTGTTTTGTTTTTTCTCTCTTAATAAACCAATTCTTTGTCGACAAAAACAAGAGGATCACATTTTCTCTTTTTCAGTTAAGGTTAGAGAGTTCTATAATTTAAAGCTAAGCATTAAGATTAAAGTTTACAATTGGATTAATATTTCAAAGGTTAGGTACATGTCTTTACAATTGGTATCAAGGTTATTATCAACCAGGAATTAAATATTACACTTTAGGAGCCACCTTTATAATTTTAGTGAGTGAAAGCTAACTAATATATGGTGAGAGTCACTTTTAAAATCTTAATGCTTAGTATGGTTTTGATTTTATATTAGGCTTGATAAATACATCAAGCTTTAACAGGGAGAGATTATGACGTTCTAATCCCACTTTGGTTAAATATGAGGATAGATATGATATATAAATGTAGACTTAAACCCATATTTTTTAAACATTTTTTGTGAAACAAAACTATAAAATTTTCAAATCAAAATGAACTTAATTTCGCAAGTTAGATGTGGATTTCTACACATTGATTAATTAATTGCATCCTAGCAACCTAACCTTATTATTTGAAACCAATATGTATAATTGATACGTATGTTTATATATGTACCAAGAGTAGATTTGTTCATGAATTCGGTGATATCAAACCTGATTTGGTTAGGTTGAGTCTTGAATAAAAATATTTAAATTCAAATTTGATTTTTGTTGGATTTGATTTTAAATATTATTTTATTTAATTTTAACTTTAAAATATATTTAAAAATATTTAAAATTTTAATATAAAATACTTTTTGAGTATTTTGATAATTTTTTAAATAAATAAATTTAATTTGACAAATTTGAATAAACCGAAACTTTACATTTAAAGATATTAATCGATCCTAATCCGTCCATGTGTAACTTATGGACACCTCTAATCGAGAGCTTTGGTATCAATTTAAAAAAAATACTTTGTTAGACGAATGACAATCCCTCTACATATGCCCAAAAAAATGGTAGTAAATATCGATATGGGGATTCAGCGTATTACTACATTTATACCTTGATCAGTCTATAACACTTCGGTCAAAGCCACTTATACTAGTAATGCTCTCGGGGTGGCTCAAATACCATTTGTCCAAGGTGAGGATAGGTCCTAAGTAACACCAAAATTTCCATCTCTAATTTTAACTCAACTTCATTATTCAATAACATCATATATATATATATATATATGTGTGTGTGTGTGTGTGTGTGTGCGCGTGTGTGTGTGTGTGTCAGTGTGTGTCAGTGTGTGTGAGTATATACATCAAAACATAATCTCTACATATGAAGGCCCATGCAAATACCTTAAAGTAATTGTACATTGAAACTCACGATTATTTAGAAATTTGGGTTATCCCACATAATCCAAATGTTTTAGTTTGAAAAATGAGTAGGCATTATAGCATTTATTTTAGAAATTAAATAAGTGACATGTGATGCATAATATTACAGGTCAGACGCTTAGAAAACCCTTCTCCTTCAAGCTCTCAATGCTGTGCCTCAGACTCACGACCAAAGGAATGAAGCTGGCAATCAAACTTTTTGCTTTCTCCTTGGATACCTGATAAGTTTGCTCAGGAGGCTTGTTATTATCTTCATATCTGTCGTGAATCAAAATGTGGACTTGGTTATGTATAACAATTCTGACCATCCAGCAGACCAAAAGATAAAGCAACAGTCTGAAGCACTCTATCTATCTATATATATATATATATATATATATATATATATATATATATATATATATTCCAATTTCGATTTCATCTTTATCATTGCAATTGGATACAAATTTAACAACTTTCCCCTCCTATGTTTCCTTTATCTATGGTCCATTTGGGAGTCCAATTGGAAAGCTCCCACCCCAAAGAAGGGTGTGTTGTATGGCTGGACCCTTTAATCGGGCTACCGAATGCAGCCCTATTATGAAAAGTTTTCACATTAAACATAAGTAACATGATTTAACTATCCAGCTCACTTTATTATTGCACCAACTTACCAAGTTAACAGACAAATGAAAGACTAAACAAATGCCAAAATCACAATTAGAACTGAAAAAATGACAGTTTAAATTGCATACTTGCATTTGCCAATGGGAGCTATGAGTGACAGTAGATAGCCAGATAATAACAGTTGCTTACTTTTCATTAATTTGCAGAGTAGGGTAAAGTTCATACAACATTTTCAGAACCTCAGAATATGGTACACTTCTTTCCACTAGGCAATATCTGCCACAAGCAGAAGGATCCTCGAATGCTTGAATATGTGCATATGCAACATCTCGAACATCAACAAATGTACAAGTTGAACTTGGGAAAGAGTGTTCTCCTGCATCCAAAAGATTTCCACTGTTTTTGCGTGAGAAATATATATAGCTAGCAGAGACAAATCCTTTGAAGGATCTATGTCATCTAAAAGGAAATTGTTGGAACATTTAAAAACTTATATGTTTTTTAATGGTTTCTCAGATGAAATATAAGTTAGGAAATATAATTTCTCATTGTATTTTTCCTTTTGGAAGGTGGCTGGTTGGACCAACAAATATGAGATGAAAGGTGCATCAAATCTTGGAGGAAAGTATACCTTTTATGAGGTTTAGAATCACCTCTGATGAGGAATTCAAAGCTGGCTGTAAAAGAGGACCAAACACCATTCCTGGATGTATTGTAATCAAATCGATTCCATTGTCTTTTGCAAACCTCCAAGCAGCCTCCTCGGCTAAGGTTTTCGAGAGCATATACCATAGCTAGAAAAAACCAATAGATTTTGCAGAAATAATACAATGGATCCCATCATTTCAAAATGCACATGCATGTATCTTTTTTTTTATCATCTATACCAAATCAGATTTCATTAGAGGATCAGATCAAAAAGGTATCTCTTTGTGAAATATGTGATCAAAAAGAGGAAAGTTCGGACAAGCATTGAATCAAAAGAAAAAAATTGAGAAATTACATTGGCAGTTCATGCATAGACGATAGATCAGTGAAATTCACCAACAGTGAGATTAGAATAAGAAAACCGTACTCATTTCTTGTGTCAACAGACAGGATGAACATGAGCCATGAAACTTGAAATAGACTGATCAATTGCTAAAAATTAAGGCAAGTTAAGAGGTTAATTCACATAATTGGTCAGCCTATATCTAGCTAGCATCTTTGGCAAAGATGATTATAAATTTATGAGATTACAAAATTGTAGAATCTTTTTAAAAAAATATACATTTAAAGTACACACCTTGCCTTCCTCACATAGAAGTGGATCTGAAAACCAAGTCTCATCAACAACCACATCAGGAGTCAAAGGTTTTCCATTGCGTACGACTGAAGACATGGAAGATGTTATGACAACTCTCTTGATTGAAGCAACTTTGGCACATGACTTGAGAACATTAAGTGTGCCCTTGATGGCCGGACCAATTATTTCTGCCTGAAATTGGGAGAAGCAATGAAATGGTGGCATAAAAATTTGATGATAAATAAGTAATACTAGGCCACACCCACACATCATCTTACAATGACATCAAACAATGGTCAGATTACATAGTTGTACCATAGAACAAAACTCTATCACATTAAGTGGATTCATCATGATTCATGAGTACCAAAATATTAAATTTGTAATGCACTCCTAGTTCAATCAGCCGACAATGGAAATGTGCATGTTATAATAAGTATTCAGTGTTGTATTTGAACTGTCCCCAAGGGAATACCCCATTAGTTAAGAATTTGAGATTCCAATTCGAAAGCCTCGAGTACAAATTCTAAAATCGGATAGAATTTTAGCCCAAGATCTATATGTATATAAAAGAAAAGTACTTCTTTTGATTTTTGTTAAGTGAAATTTATCAGAAAAGTGGAAACATATGTAAAAAAGATGGACCTGTGGATCAGCAGCTGAAAGGAAGACAGGGGATGCTGCATGGAATACACCATGGCATCCATCTACTATAGAGTCAAAGCATCCTTCATCCACCAACTCGGCTTTGAACAAATGAAGTCTTTCCTTAGCTCCATCAAGTGAAAACAAATGTTGTGTCTTCCTTGCATCATCTGTTGCATGTTTTCAAGCATGAATCTTTAATATGCCAAAACAAGTAATATGACAAACTTAAGGGTTGAATTGGATCAAACATTTAAAACCAACTGACAACAAGTGAAGAAGTTTCAATTAAACTGAAAGATTAAACCAAACATCCCGTTGACTTTTAAAACCAATCAACAGTAATGAAGAAAGTTCAAATTAAGTATAAAATCACATTAAACTCAAGACTTAATCGAGCGAGAAAAATAAACAAATTAACATAAGATTCAAAATAGAAGAAATTAAGAGGAGCAGTAGAACTGACTTGGGTCACGAACGGTGGCCTTGACAGTGTAGCCACGTTGGAGTAATAGCTTAACGAGCCATGAAGCAATGAAACCAGATGCTCCGGTTACACACACCACCTTCTCTGCTACACTCATCGATCGCTCTCAACTCAAAGTTCATATGCTGGAGCTGAACTCAGTAGAATTCAGCTGAACTTTAATAACTTTGAATACATGATTTGTCTCCCCGATACACATGGGGTTTTTGCCACTATAATATTAAAAAACAAAATTGCTGTCAGGAGTCCCTACTTTTATTGTTTTTTTATACTATGACTTTTATGCTTTCAAGTAAATGTTATTAACATCAATTTTTTAATAGATTTTTAATACCGCAATTGCGCTTGCCACTAACCTCAATTATTGTAACCAACTAGAAAGTAAGTCACCAAACTTGTTTGGCATTAAAAAAAAAAAACGATATATTGACTTATCAATCAGCTGAAGCCCTAGCTATACTTTCCTTCGAGTGTACTCAGAGACATGATGGGTTCATAATTCCCAATCACTCTAATAGGATAAAACCTGGTACGATGAATAATTTTGCAATAAGTACGTACCTAGTTTTGGCTCAGACCAGAACATAGACATATTTCTATGACCTTGCTACTGTCCAAATTCTCATCATAAAACTGGCATTCACCATGTTCAGGATCATAAAGAACAAGGGCTTGAAGAGTAATGGAGTAGATAAAAATTTGCTGATGCACTTCAATTTCACCCTGTAAACAAAAACCACTACCTCCCCAGTCTTTCCAATCTGTCCAATCTAACAAGTTTTCGAATTAAGATCATAAATCCTACTCCATGGAAACTCTTCTTCGTCATGAGACCTCCCACCCATCAAAAAAAGGTAGGAAAAAAAACTAATCCCCGGTTCAAGGCCCATAATCAGTAAATGGAAGATCAAAGAGTAGCAGCATGCCAGCAACTTTACCATGTAACGTCCTATCAAGAATCCCTACCTGGTGAGGTAATTCAAAAACTTTTGGTCCTTCATCCGTATCCTGAATCAAGTATCAATTGTTCTTATATTTAGTATTGCCAGAGTTATCAATAGCGGAAATCGCATTGGCATAAATTTTTTCTTTTGTTTCAGTAATGGGCGGATAGGCCTAGGAATACATAAACCTGTTGATGTCTCTGCCTCTTCATAGAAGAATAGTGAGTATTGAAGAAGACCCAGAATTAATTGAGTTCAACATATGCGAACAAAATTGAATTAAGAGACAAAGAAACGGCTGTGTTGCGCTCCCTAGGGATGAAACATAGAGCACAACAATACAGGGTAGTTCTAACCCTATTATCTATTGTGTTTGCTCTGCTTCGATTAACAAAATAATGAAATATAGTGATAGCTTGATTGGATCTAGAATTTGTTCATGAGTCGATGGAGTAGGATCAGATCGGTTGACACTTCTAAAATTTTTATCTAGTGTAATCTGTGTCCTAAAGAAAGAACGTAAAACAAATCCCAGAGATTATGGAGAAACTATTTGATAAGTTTGATGGATATTTTCTAAATGTTATATCAAGTTGAATGATACATTTAAAAGTATTTTATAAGTGTTTTTTTTTTTTTTTAAGAAGAAAGAAAGGATTCATTCATTCAAGAAAATGCATTACAATCATCCAGTACAGCGTCGGAGATAAAGTCAGGGTGTTCCTCTAACCAGAACGTACTCTCTGATGCCTCTAGACTCTTTTTTGCCAACTTCTTGGGCTGTGCTGGACATGACAAACATGAAATTGATTCATTTTTTCCTTTACATCCTCTGTGATATTCCCTACTAGTGACAAATCAGCCTGTTGTCTAACAAGCGATTTGACATCCCCTTCAAGAGTTATCCTCGTGAAACCCATTTCAGCTGCAAAGTCCAATGCCAAACAAGCTGCTCCGGCCTTAGCGTTAAAGGATCCCCCTTTGTCTGATATTGGAATGGAAGTTGCAGCTAACACTACTCCCATGTTATCTCGAATCACTATTCCAGCCCCTCCATTCTGGGATTGTTTGCTTATGGCACCACCAAAGTTGACCTTGACTGTGTCATTTCTGGGAGGCTGCCATCGCGTCTGTGTATGATGGGATGCAGTGTTTGTAATCTGAATTGCTTGAATTTCCGCTACATATCTCTGGATAAAAGTCAACAGGTCCTGCAAACTCCTCTTTTTTATTCCCAAGTAGTACGTTGTTTCGTTCGGTCCATAGTGCCCATGCGGTTATCATACGCGAAGGTAAGGTAGATGACATGCAAATCTTCTGTACCCATTCTGCATACTCATTGCATCTGTCTGATCAATATGCAAAGCTTCCTAGACTTGGTTCGCAAGCGGGCATATCTTGATGGCATGCAACACAGTTTCATCCGACGCACCGCATATGTAGCACGATTTGTTCACAGCTAGTTTCCTCGTGAACAAGTTCACCATTACCGGTAGGAAGCCATGGTAGACTCTCCACATCAGTGCTTTGATTTGCTTGGGATTTGACTGCCCACATTGTGGTCCACATTTGTAGATTGTTTGTGCCTGCTGTAACTGGGGGAAAAACCTCCTACATTGCTTTCTTGTATCAACAACTTGTAACCACTTTTGACAGTGTAGTGACCCTTGTTGTGGTAATGCCACACTAGTTGATCAACTGCTCCCATTCTTGTTATTGGAATAGAGCATATGGTATTTGCTTCTTCAGCCGAGAAAATCTGATTGATTAGCTCAATTTTTTATGGTAACCACTTGTCCTTCCAGATCCTCGCCGTACACCTCTCCCCTATTCCCCACCTTACTCCTTTCTTTAATAACCCACGGGCTGCCCATATGTTCTCCAAGTGTATGAAGGATTACTACCTAGTTCTGCCTCCATAAACAAGCAATGTGGGAAATATTTGGATTTGAGTACAAGGTGCACCAGGCTACCCATGTATGCTACAAGGAGCACCAGGTTAACCTTGTTTCCCAAGCATTGCCTTGTTAAATAGTTCCATATCCTGAAAGCCCATTCCCCCATTGGATTTTGGTATGCACATATTCTCTCATTTTGTCCAACTTCTCCCTGTTTCCACCAACACTTACTGAATATTCCATTCAGCTCTTGAAACAATCTCTTTGGTAGCATGAAGTAATTCATAGAGTAAACTAGGATTGCCTGGAGGATAGCTTTATGAAAATCTCGTTACCTCCAAAGGACAGTCTCCTATAGCCCTACCCTTGCATTCTTGTTTGGATCCTTTCTTTTATTTCTCGAAAAACTTTTTTCCTTCCTCGACCAACCATAACTGGTAAACCAAGATACTTTCAAGGATTAGCCGTTGCATCAATGCCGAATAGATTCTTTATCAACTCTCTTTGCTGGATATCAGTGTTATTACCGAAGAAAAGAGCTGATTTTTCATAATTAATTTTTTTTATCCGAACCTTGTTCATATGGCCTTAGCATGTCCCTCACCCTTTCGCCTTCCCTACTATTCGCCTTAGCAAAAAGTTAGCTGTCATCTGCAAAAAATGAGTGGTTTGAGGTCTATTACGGCTAGCTCAAACCCCTTACACCAGTCCATCTCCTTGGGCTTTTGTGCCGATTTATCGATAGTCCTTCACAGCAAAACATAAAAAGGTAAGGTGATAATGGGTCACTTCGCATGAGGCCTCTTCCTGGATAGAAGAAGTTAGTTATCTGGCCATTTACAACATTTGAATAGGACACAGTTCAGACACACTTCATAATAAGTGATACACAACGCGGATTGAACCTTAGCCTATGCATCATTTGTTTCAGAAAATTTCACTCAACCTTATCATAAACTTTACTCATATCTAATTTTAGAGCAAAATGATCAGTTTTACCAGATCTCCTATTTTCATAGAATGAAGAAATTCATAGGCCACCAAAATATTGTCCGTGATTAATGGCCTCAGGAAAAAAGCGCTCTGGGTTTCAATAATACAATGAATAACACAACTTTAAGTCCATTGGCAACGGTTTTGGCAATGATTTTATAGAACAAGTTACAAAGACTAATTGGCCTAAACTGGGTCACCTGTCTAGGTTGTTTGGTTTTCGGGATTAGGACAATATTAGTGTGATTAATCGCCCTAAGGTCATCATTTCCATTTAAAAACTATAAATAGAAATTAATCACATCGCTACCTATAATATGCCAAAATTTTTAAAGAAAAGGGCAAGCAAACTGTCTTGTCCTAGTGTTTTTGTGAGGTGCATCTGTTTTAAGGCAGTGAGAACCTCCTTAACTCTGAACTCAGATAGAAAAAAGTCATTTATCTTGGTTGAGACTCAGTTTCCTATTATTTCGAAAATAGCACCACATTGATTTTGCCTTGAAGATTGAAAGAGTTGTTTGAAATAACTAGAGTATGTTTTGAATATCTTCCTCGGTCTCACACGATACCCCCTCATCATTATCCAGCCTCTTTAACAAATTCGTCCTCTTTCTTTGAGATGCCTTTGCATGAAAAAATGCAGTGTTACGGTCCCCTTCTTTAAGCCATTCTTTTCTTGAACTCTGTGCCCCAGAAAACCTCCTCTCATTCAAACGCTTTGTTTAACTAATTTTGATCTGCCTCACCTTTTTCATGTTCTGCTCTTCGGCCCCACCATCATTTGCAACTTGGAACTCGTTGGTAAGTCTCTGCACATCATCATGCATGCTCATAAATTTTCCTTTGTGCCACTTAGCTAACCATTTGCCCATGCTTTGCAACATCTCCACGACAGTCCCACTGTTTGAATTACAGTTTCCTTCCCACGCCGCATATACCTCTTGCTCACATTCTGCCTTTTTCACCCACATTGCCTTGAAGCAAAATCTTCTTGGTTGCCTATTAACTGGTCTTCTATGAAGCCTTCCTTCTGTATCCACCAATATAGGACTATGGTCCGACACCGATGGTGTAAGATGATGGACTATAAACGTAGGAAACTGCTCCCACCATAGCTAATTCGCTACCCCTCTGTCTAACGTTTCTCTTACGTTGTTCTTAGGTCAGTTGCCTCTCGCCCATGTATACCAAGTACCTTGAAAGCCCAAGTCTTCCAAACTGGCCTTCCCTAACACCTCCCTAAAATCCTCCATCTGTTTTTCATTTCTAAAGCAATGGCCTGTTTTCTCATGGGACCACATGATTTCGTTGAAATCACCAACACACAGCCATGCCATATTGTTTTGTGATGCTAGGTTTCGAATTAAATCCCAAGAGTGCTGCCTTTGTCTTGTTTCGAGTTCACCATAAAACATCGTGATTCTCCAACTATCAGCTCCATTTGATCTTTCCACCATCTCATCTATGTGGTTTTTGGAAAACTTCCTAAGCTGAAGATTAGTATCTGTCTTACACATCATGGATAGCCACCCACTCGAACCTATTGAACTTACTCCAATACACGCATTGAAATCACATTTTCTTTTTATTCTTTTCAACTTCCTTTCATGTAGTGTTGTTTCACTGAGGAAAACTACATGAGGCTCTTTTTTCTTCAACAGTTGTTAGAGAGCTTGAACTGCACGAGGGTTCCCAAGCCTCCGGCAGTTCCACGCAAGACACCTCATTGTTCTTGGTGGGACTAAGACCCAGTCTCCGCCGTTGGTATGACCTCCATTGTTGTGTCTCCTTTAAATTTCCCTCTCTTGGATTGAATTTTTATCTCAATGTTCTTTTTTATTTCAACTGTAATCATTGTTTCATCAATCCCTCCCTTGCCCAGACTTGTCTTAATAGCATATTCTTGCCTATTTGCACCTCTCGCCTTTTTCTTCCATGTCGTTCTAGCACTATAATTCGATGTCGGGACTCCACCCCCCTCGGTGACTTTATTGTACCCAGCTTGGCTTTCAACAATTGTGGAGGGTCCCAGCTTCTTTGCTACGAGCTAAACAGGTTGCACTTCTCCTGCATGGCTATATGCATCCCCATGCATGGTCATTAACAGGGACTGGTACCACTCGTGTCTTCTTGTCATTCATTATTCTGCTCATCCATCTTGTTTTTTGTTCCACCGTTGACACCATTGGATTGTGGACCCCGCTGTAAATTACACTCAATCTTCTTCAATGCTGATTCAAAATTTAAATCTGCCCTCCTCTTTTCTATCCTCTGAATCTCGATTGTAATCTCACCCTCGCTGATTGTGTTATCCTGGCTTCTCGACAGATCTGTCTCCACTGACTATGTTCCCTTTCCAATCCTGCTATGGTGAGGTCAAAATTTGCTGTGGGTTTCTTCATGCATTGTTTCATTCTCCGCTGGTTCAGTTCCATATTTGTCTCCCATCTTCCTCGATCCATTCTGTCCACTGCCGTTCCAAAACATTTCCTACTCTGTTGTGTAGTAGTACTAAAAGAGATGTATCCTTTTTCAACAGGTGACACGTGCATCCATGTAACATATGGAGATTGAACCTCTTATTTGTTTTCTTTATTCTCTGCTATCTCACATTTGTTGGAAAAAAACAACACTCACGTGCAGCAACCACACACAAAATAACAAGCTTAAATCAAGAATAAGAACACAAATATATTTGGTTCAGCCCAACTCAAAATGACCTACTCCAAACTTAATCTACTATCAAATAAATCTTTACAATTGTGAGACTTTTAGAATGAAAAAAGTCTCTTAAAACTCCTTACTCAAAATTTAACCCCCAAACCCAATTACACCTTTTAATAGCCTACTCACTTAGCTATTCTCTTGGTGTCTAACTCTTTGGGGTTACTAAACTAAAACCAAAACATCTTATTTATAAGGGTGAAACCCTTTATACTTTTACTAAACTCTCGATGTGAGATACAAGACAAACTTCAAACTCACTTAACTTTCGATATGGGATTCTGAGATTCAAGGCAAATCCCAACAAATCCTCCATTGACTTGAATCTCCAAACACTTCAACAGTATCTGCAAAACTAACACGCTTACCTTTCTTCTTTTCTTTCATCACAGGCATCTCAGCAACTGAGCATCCATCAAACATTAACAAATGATTGACCCTATTCCCTTGTAGAATCACACTACCATTCTTGTACACTTTTAACCAATCATTACTACAATAAAATGTGTACCCCCGAGAAGCTAACTCACCCAAAGCAATCAAATTGTAGTACAATTTGGTACATACCTTACATGACGAAGCATCCTAATAACATCATCGTGAGATCTAAGGCGAACATTCCCAATGCCTTGAATATGCACCTTTTCTTTGTTAGCAACCACAATATCTTCATACTTTTCATTCTCATTCAACTCCACAAAGCAGCTTCTATCATTGCAAACATGAATTGTAGCAGCTGAATCTAAAACCCAACTTTTATCACTTTTCAAAATCTGGGTCTCATCCACACAAGTTGTCAAAACAACATCATCATCATCAGACACGACAGTAGCAGTATCACTCTTTTTTCATCTGATTTTTTCTCATCATTCACCCTTTTGAAAGCAACCATATCCCTTCTCAGCTTCCTGCAATAATAATAACATTCTACATCACTGTAATCTCTGTCTCTTGACTTGGATTTTCATCTCGATCCATCAATCCTCTTTTGAGTCATCTCTCGATCAAAACCCTCTACAGCTAGTGTACTCCCCTCAGGTGATGAGTTCTGAGCTCCCATAAACCTTTCATTCTCACGTAACAGAGTAGTCATATCATCCAACTTCAAAGTAGACCTGCCTACCAACACAGTCTGAACTAAAGGCCTATAAGACTTGGGCAAAGATGATAGCAAAATTAAAGCCTTCTCTTCATCTTTTAACTCATCAACAGAAATCGCTAGCAATTGAGAAACTAATCTATTAAACTCATTCAGGTGATTATGGAGACTCATACCTTCTTTCATCTTCAGAGAATACAAATCTATCTTCAAATATAATCTATTAGTCAACGACTTCGAAGCATAAATACCTTCAAGCTTATCTCTCAACGATTTCGAAGCATAAATACCTTCAAGCTTATCTCACAAACTCTTTGGAGTACTCTCAGTCAACATACTGTATTTTATCTTTGGAGCTAGCGTCAATCTAATAGTACTAATAGCCTTCTTCTGAATCCTATTCCAATTAGCATCAGACATTCCCTCAGGCTTACTACTCTCTAATGCTTAATCCAAACCTTGTTGTACTAACAGATCTTGAATCGTACTTTGCCATAACATAAAATTACTCTTTCCATCAAATAACGAAATCTCAAACTTAAGCATTGACATACCAGACATACCTTCTTCAGACATCTTCAAACACTACTTTATAATCTCTTGGACCCATGAACCTTAAACCTCGAACCTCGCTCTGATACCATTTGTTGGAAAAAAATAAGACCCACGCGCAGCAACCACACACAAAATAACAAGTTCAAATCAAGAATAAGAACACAAATATATTTGGTTCAGCCCAACTCAAAATGGCCTACTCCAAACCTAATCCACTATCAAATAAATCTTTACAATTGTGAGACTTTTAGAATGAAAAAAGTCTCTTAAAACTCCTTACTCAAAACTTAACCCCCAAACCCAATTACACCCTTTAATAGCCTACTCACTTAGCTATTCTCTTGGTGTCTAACTCTCTGGGGTTACTAAACTAAAACCAAAACATCTTATTTATAAGGGTGAAACCCTTTATACTTTTACTAAACTCTCGATGTGGGATACAAGACAAACTTCAAACTCACTTAACTTTCGATATGAGATTCTGAGATTCAAGGTAAATCCCAATAACATTCTGCAGCTATGTGTCCATTGTGTGTCCAAGAATGCCACATTCATAGAAAAAGGTCGGTAGCTTTTCATATTTTACTATCCTTTTTATCTCTTTCCCCCTCCTTGAGTTCCCAGTAGCACAAACCTTCTTACGGGTTTCCTGATGTCTAATTCCACCCGAATCCTGGCAAACTTCCTCTATTCTGAATAGTTCCTATTTTGATCAAAACCTTTGTAGCTCCCTATCTTCCTCTCAATTATCTCTCCTACATTGTTGTTCATCCATTTGAGGGGAAGATCATATATCCTTATCCAGAATTGAGCTTAATTAAAAGTAATCTGATGGTTTAAAGTATCCATTGTACTCAGCAAAGATTAAAAGCTTCTTGTCAAAGGACCAAGGGGATCCATCCATCACCTGCAGCTTATCTTTCCTTAATCCAAACTTAAAAAGGAAAAGGTTGGAATCCAAAATACTAGATTGCATCTCTTTGGTGATTCTCCAGATGAGTTTGAAAGTACCGATCATGGCTTCTTTATTAAAAGGGGGATCTGTTAATAGTTTGCTCACTAACCATTTTTCCTTTTCTTCCACAGTCATAGTATCACATTTAGTTCTTATTTCAACCCGATTGTTCTCGTCCTCCATAAGCTTCAGGCTATTCTAGACTTCTTCCAGATCCTCCGCAATCGCACCACATATAGTAATCCGATCTGCAAAAACTATTAATAAAACTCTAATTACTTGAAACGACCGATCCACTCTCAGGGTTTACCATGATGAAATACTCGAAAAACCTAAGAAACTCAAAACTCAGCCGAAATTGAACTCCTTCTATAGAGCCAAGCCCTAAGGAGACTCTTACTTCTTTTTTTTTTTTTTTGAGATTTTCCTATTTTATAAGTTAAATGAATATTTTTTAATGCAATGTTTCAATATTTTGGTAATACTAGATATACACAATCGTATATAATTTAGCATTTATTATGAATTTCTTTAACTATATGATTGTAAACTTAAGAAATGAATAAATAAAATTAAATATTATAACAAATGAAAACTATTTACATGCATTGTAGAGTATTCTTAAAATTAAATTTATTATTAAATATACTAAAAATATTTTTACATTAATTTTTTATTATTTAATATATTTTAAATTAAAATTAAATTAAAACTAATTACATAATAATTAAATATTTAACGAATTAAATTAAAGTTTTTAAAAATATTATTTTAAATTTGACTCAAATCAAATTAAATTTTTTGTTTGATGAGCTGTCCAAACCATGAATAAATCTACTTAGGATCTTCAAAAGAACGATTTAGTTCGTAGCTTCAATCCCTTTGGATTTTCCACCTTGACACAATTAAACTTGGTTGTTTTTAGTCATTAGCTGCATTCCTAAATAGAAAGGTTGACCAAATTTTTTGTTTTTCTCAACACTATCCATTTGTCTTATTACGTATACAATGCATTAATTTCCATGCTTTAAGGTTAACCTTGAATTGGATCAACGATGGGACCAATAAATTGGTACACCAGCGCCCCACCATTGCACGGTTGTGACGATAACTTTGGCCACTAATGCCTGGCCTTACTTCCATGATTGTGATCTTTCAACTTAACTTTATGCAAAGAGACGATGAGAAATGGTGATGGCAGGCGGCATGTACATCAACTAATTACGACAGGTCCTTTGCATTTCAATTTTGCTAGCATTTGTTTTTATTGGAGAGTATAGAGATGAAAAGTTAATTTCAACCCCATCTTTTTACATGGAAAAAGTATAGAGTTAGAAAAAAAATGTATAAAATAATTCAAATTTTAATTCAAATGATTTACACAATTAATTTTAAAAAATGATATTAATAAATCTTATACTAAGTTGATGGAAGTGTTAGTTGATGATCGTTTCTTCTCTCTCTTACGTGGTGTTTGGTATATTATAATTATCCAAAATAGTTTTATATAAATATATAAAAATTAAAATTTTTAATAAAAAATGGAATTGTCCTATAAATATATGGTCTCATTTTTTACACGTGGATAATTTAAATTAATACCATGTGTTTCCTAAATTAATTTGTTTAACTAAATTTCACTGAATTAATTATTTTAATTTTCTTGATAATTTTACTTATGACTTTTTTTATTTTTTTAAAAAATATTAAATAGTCATAAATTAAATTAACCTAAAATATTCTAATTTGATGGGAAAAATCATGCTAATTTAATAAAAATATATAAATAACAAAATCTCCAACAAAAAAAGAAATTCTCTTATATGAATAATACACTTGTCTATATATATATGCCAAATATACTTTTTTTATCTTTCGATAGCTTCTATATCATTAATTATATTTCAAAATTCAAAACAAAAATTAAACTAAATAAATTAAAAATATTTCTTTTCTTTTTATATCAAACACTAAATGTCCATATTTAAGTTATTAATTAATTTGTCTCCTAACTATTTATAAATATTGAAAGTTTTTAGGTTTTGCCTACCATTCTATTTTTCTACTTTTTCTTTTTTTTTTTTTTAAGAAAAAAAGTATAAAATCTATTCTTTTCTTTTTCTTTCTATTTAATAATTTTGTATGTGTACAATTTTAATAATGGTGGTAAATGAATGGTGAAAAGGTAAAACTCTCACTCTATTGTAATCTTAATGTTAAAAGTTTTCCACTATTTTTTTGTTCTTTTATATAATTTCATATCTCTACTTTTTTATAGTAAAAAAAAAACAATTTACTAATTATTTTAGAAATTGAATTTAGGTATTATATTTTAAAAGAAACGAGATTTTATGTTGTTGAGATTGAGATTATTTATTTTATATTGTTTTGAAATAATGATTAGAGTAAGATGGTTTAAGACAACTTTAATGACATAGAATATTTTTACTTTAATTTAATTGATCACATCGAAATTATTTTTTAAAATTTTATATTCATAAGGATATCAATAGGTAATGTATAAGCAGGGTAGAGTATTTTCTATTCTCATTCCCAAATTTGTTTATATTATACACATACTCGTACCTATACCTAATGAGTATTTTAAATTTATTTTTATCCCCATTCTCACGAGTATTTAATATGTATGAGTAATTCTCATACCTATAACTTTTGAAAAAAAAATTAAAAACTAATTTTTTTAGTTTTTTTATTTTTATCTCGTATATTTAAGTAATTTTTTATAAATATATATTAACATATATTTTCAATAAAAATATATTAATTTTAATTAATTTAAAATAATAATTTATATTATTTAATAAAAAATATATATACTAAATATATATGATAGTACAAGTACGGGATTGGTAATATATTACTCAGCCCTATTTCCGTATCTAATAAAAATTTAAAATCATTTTATCCCCATCTTCATATCCATGATATAATACCTATCTCCATTTTCATTCAGATAAAAAATCGAACTCCCTAATAGGTGTAAAATTGACATCTTTACATGTTCAATACCAAAATATTTTTAAAACTTACAAATTTAACTCATAGCTTCTTATTATTGATTTGTTTTTGTTAATTTAAATTTTCTATTATTGTTATTATTTTTCCTTTAAGAGTGTAAGAAGTTTTTTCTTTTTTCTTATAGTTAAGCTTTAAAAACTTAAAATGTCATTTATTGAAACATCGATAATCATTTATGTTTGACAACAAAACATTTTTACTTAAATACAAAATGATCATAAAAATTTAATTAGTTGAATTATTATTATGAAAAGATGAAAATCCTATGCAAAGCACGGGTCAATAGTTGGTGATGATTTATACACGATAACTAGATTATCTCATTTGGTGACAATTTAGTGGTCATACATTATAATGATTTTAAATTATCAAAAATGATTAGATCTTTGTCTTAGAGAGTGATATAAAAAATTAAAAAAATTTTATATGTAAAATTAATAATAGTTAATATTACCCATTTAATGAATGAATTAAAAAACTTGCTTAATTTCTCTAAAATTGTAATTACTTTATATTATATTTTTTTACCTTTTAAAAATAATATTAATTGTACTGAATTTAAAAATAAATTACGTACTTCCTATTAACATTTTTTAATATTTCCTTTTTTTTAATTTTAATAGATTTAGTTTTATTTTTTAAAATTCAATTTTTAAGAAATTTATATATAAAAGTTAGTTTATTTATCAGTAAATATAATTTTTTAACTTAATAAGTTAGTTTCACCTTATTTTTAAGTAAATAAAACATTACTAATATTTTACAAATTGTCATCTTTAAACAATATTGAAACTATTAATTTATATAACTATTACAATATGGTTATTTTTTTAAGTTTTAAATAAAATAATTTTTAATTTTTAATAATATCAAAGACAATATTTTTTAATTTTTAAAAATTAATATTTGTTAATCAAATAAGATGATTCAAAATCACAAATGATAAAATCACTATAATAATAAAATCATCTATATAATTAAATTATCATGATTAATTTTTAAATAATACCAAACGTTGCGTTTTAGAATTTAGTTTATTAGAATTTGTAAAAGGGAGGTGGAGGGCACTTCAAATGGTTAAAGGTTAATGGAGACCCATTGGCAAGGCTGTCTTCTTCATGTTCTGGTGGGAAGCCAGCTGATAGACCAAAGCTTGGTGTGGGAAAGCCAACTTGTCAATCTTTTATATAGCAAATGTGAGTTAGTGAAGTTAAATGGCTAAAAAAAGTTAACAAGAAATACTATTTATTAATTAAAAGTTCAAAATATTAATTGACCAAGTAAAAATTGATTTGTCTTTGATTCTTTGTTTTGAAGTCACAAAGCCATAGTGGTAAATTCCAAAATTTATGAAAAATCTAATCAATGGTGGGTGCAAAACCTAGCTTATTCATTGCATTTTTCGTGTAATCCATTTGCATTTCGTTAATTTTAATTCGAGTACCGACAAATAAGAACCTTGTTCATTAGTATGGAAGCTTAAAGCCAAAAGCTAAAAAACAAATTCTCTTTGTTCACCAACTTTGATGGTTAATTAGATTTTAAAATAAAAATAAGCAACATTTAATTAGTCTTATTTTTCAAATTAATGCGCGAGATGATGTTGACATTATATATGAAAAAATGGTTATAGTAATAAAGTTTTTCCTGTTAATAACTTTAATTTATGTTATAAATAATCATATAATTTATTGATAAAATATTATATTTTTAATTTTAATGATTCAAATTTAAATTTTAATAAATTAAGTAAAAAAAAAAAAAATTGGGTCTCTGCTGCTTTGATAGGAGTGAGTCAACTTATTTGAATCCAATTTCCTTTAGTTTAACTACAAATAATCAAATCTTTCATGAAAGACAATGCTCAAAAACATTTCCTTTACTTGTATCTTTTATATGGATCAATAGAACTAGCCGTCATTCTCACCTGCTCCTCAAAGATGATTCTCTTATAAGTCTGATAGCATCTTCATCATAAACTTACATTAACTTCAGCAAAAATCAGAAACTTTTGTCATAGACCGAGATGAGCACTTCTTTCCCATCTCGAAAGCCCGAGGTGACCTTGTCCCTTACATTGTCACCTGGTCCAACTCCACTTGAGGCCTTAAAGCCCGAAGAAAGAGGGATCCGTCTTATCCAACTCCTCCTAACATGTGCCAAGCATACCTCCTCCGGTAACCTACATCGTGCCGATGAGTGTCTCCGACAAATATCGCTGCTTGCCTCGGTGTCTGGTGACTCCATGCAACGCCTTTCAGCACGGTTTGCGTCTGCCCTTGCCATCCGCCTTGTCAAGCGTTGGCCTGGCCTACATAAGGCGTTGAGCTACACTCAATTGCCAAAACAAGAGTTGGATCAAGCTAAGCCCCTCTTCGGACGAGCCTTTCCTTACCTTGGGTTCTCTTATGCCATCATAGCCCGAACATTGGTAAAGGCCATGATGGGGGAGAGAGTGATCCATCTTGTGGACTTAGGCTCCGGCGATGGAAACCTGTGGATCCCCCTCCTTCGGAGCTTTTCGTGCTCGCCGGGTGGACCTCCCAATGTGAAGGTCACCTGTCTGAATGCCAACAAGACTGTTCTAGAGAAGCTAGGCCCAGTGCTTGTAAAAGAGGCAGAAGCACTAGGCATGCCTTTTCAATTTAACCCTCTAAATGTTAGTTTGAGAGAGCTAACGTTAGATATGCTGATGATCAGATCAGGAGAAGCACTGGCTTTCATATCAATCTTAAGCCTCCATACCCTATTAGCAGAGGATGATAGAGTAGATGCACATTTCGGCCACAACAAGATCAATGGCATAAAAGATTCCAAGCAAATGTTCATGTTTTTATCGATGATTCGGTCAGTATCACCCAAACTTTTGCTTCTAGTCGAAAAAGAAGCCGATCATAATTTAAACAGATTAGTGGATCGATTCGTAGAGGGATTGCATTACTACAGTGCGGTGTTTGATTCCATTGATGCTACACTTGGGGCAATGTCAAGTGGAGAAAGACATGTGTTGGAAGAAATGTTTGGGAAAGAAATCGAAAACATTGTGGCATGTGAGGGGCTTGAGCGACAAGAGAGGCATGAGAGGTATGGGAGATGGATGATTAGATTTGGGCAAGCTGGGTTCAAGCCTGTTAGAATTTGGTATGATTACATGGAAGATGCCAAGCAAATGGTGGAAGCCAGTGGTAGACATGGTTACAAAATTGTCAATGAAAAGGCAAGCTTGATGATTTGTTGGCATGATAGACCATTATACGCGGTATCTGCATGGACTTGTTAAAGGGTATAGGTCACATAGATTAGGTAATTTCTACATGGTATGTGAATTATATTTAAGTAATTTAGTGTTGGTCCAAAAGAAAAGACAAATTTTCCTGTCTACATGAATTTTGTAATTTGCAAACTTTTATTTGCTAAATACTTAATTAATCAAAGATACCAAAGATGTTGGATTGTTGCTCGTAGAAGATTCTAAGTACTAACCTCTAACCTGGCCACACAAACTTTTTCCCCCCAATAAAAATAATAATTTTTTTTCAAAACTAATCATTCTAAAAACGATAAAAAGCTAGTTTATAAAAGCATTTTGATTACAGGAATCAAATAAATTGTCATTAGTGTTTCAAAAAAACAAAAATTTTGTAGAGTTATTTATATTAAAAGGAATATGTTGCTCTAAATGTCAATCGAACGATCTGATTACTTAAAAATAATAAAAAAGTAATAAATAAATAAAATATTTATTTTTGTGAATAATTAAAAAAAATAGATGGAACCAAAGGAAAAAAAAACAAATCCAATGAAAAAGTCTATTTCACTTGAAAATAAATAACTTTATTTTTATATATCTCTTACGAATAATTTTTATTTCCCTTCAAAAAATAGATAAAATGATATGGTACAAAGTGGTCTGCTTGATGCAGGATTTCAGTTTGACAGCAGCTTTTCTACATATTTGGCAGTTTAGTGTTTGAGGGATGATTGGAGTCTGTCGAAGTTTGGATCTTAGCATCTTATTATGGTAATGAAAACAAAAGGGAGATTGGAGGAAGCTATATCAGATCTTTGATCAACTGACATTAAGCAAAAAAAGGGAATAAGGCAGGTGTGGAAATTTAGGCAGGCGATCAAACCCTTAGAGCAAGTTAAAAGAAGCTGAAGTATACTCTGAATTATTCTTTCTGCTAAATTTAAAGATAATATAGGCTGCTGAGAATTCATCAGCACCAATCCTGCAATTCTCTTATCCCAGCTTTGAATAGGGCAAGTCCTTGGGGCCAGGGAACTCTGGGCCTCATGAAATCCCATGCCTTGGTAATGCATGTAAAGTGCCTTTGAGCCAAAAACTCACCCAATGAATGATTGGTTCCACCTAGTGTGTTTTAATTTCTACAAATGAGTCAAAATGATATAACTTCTACTGGGAGCTCTGAGCATGGAGGAAAGTCCTTGAAACACTTAATGTGAAAGTATTGCTAAGTTGGAAAGAATCTCATTTTGCCGATTTGTTCACTAATAATCTTTAAAATATGTAATCTCTGTTGACATAAAAAGTCAGTGATTCGAATTTTTTGTGCCAAAATTTCCATCAGTACTTGTTCCTTTGTTAGACTTTCAGATATTGGGCTTTGGCAACTTATTCTATGGTATCAGATTTTATATTGGCCTCAACTTCATCTCCAACCCCCCACCAACTTCATTAACTACAACGTTTGGTAAGTTTTAACATGCTTTTCTATTGACGTGTTCATGGATTTTCATCAGGACTAGAAATATTTATAAGATTGCTGATTAAATCCATTTTGACATGTTTTAGATTTGGTTTTCTTTGCATTGCCATTGCATGAGTAGAAATTTTTTTAGTATATAAAAGTTGTAATTTGAAAATAAAAGAAGTAGTTGCAAATGTTGTGATTTGAACTTTATACTTGTTGACTGTTTTCTTTTAAAGATAAATGCATAAGTGGAATTTATACATGCTGTGGTGTTAGTTTGTTTTTGTAGATGAATTTAGCAGTGAATCTTCAAGTTTTTTGTCTCATATGCAGGGAATTGAGCCTATATCTGATGATCTTGGGATTAACAATATTAATGCTCTCATGTTTGATGATGCTAAATGATATGTCCCCCTTAGTCATATCTGACCTGTTTCACCAATATTGGTCAGTTTTGAAGAAATTGGAAAGCATGAATTTTGATTGTTTGAGAAAAAGGTAGTATATGTACTTCTGTTAATGTCATTATGCACAGATTGTATAGGCGCGGGAGTCTATGCTCAAAAGGGCTGTAAATTCTAGCAGTGTAGCCTGCAATTGTCACATAAGTCAAGGGCATGATCCATACTCCTTTGATCTACAAAACCTTTGATTAGAAGAAAATTTCTCACTTTTTGACATAGCTAATTAGGTTACATGAAAGTGGAATTTTTTTAAGAAGAAGATGTAAAAAAAAGTTTTCAGTCAAAGATAAGTTAACTAAATTTGAATTTAATTTTTTGAAGAAATATTTTGAAATTATGGATAATTGACAATCAAATAAGTTTTATTCATGAATTGCCCATCACTAAAATGTTTCTATGTAAATCAGCTCCCATGATACATTTTTCAACCCTTTTTTTTTAAAATGGTTTGTTTAAATGATAAAATAAATATATTTCTTTGTTTTCAATAAAAAAAAAAAAAAAAAACTAGTTAGAGATGAGGCAGCAAAAGCATAATTTTTGTTTTATTAAAAAGATTACATGGCTCACGTTAGCAGGAAACTATAAAGGAATTCTAACGTGCACTAAGAAACTAGGGTTTAAGAAAAGCCTTAAAAAAGGGCAAAAACTCACCAGATTGATTAAAATTTAAAACAAAAGGATAAATAAAATAAAAATAGGGTTTCCACTGTATATTCAAAGCATACAGTATATAATCAGGATCCCTAGTTTTCATTTATTTGCTGCTTTCACAAATCTTAAACATCAAAACAGATTGCAAACACCAACAAAAGTTACCAAACATAGAAAAAAAATTCTCTCCTGTTCAAATCTTCTCTTCAAATAAAGGCAAAACCAATAAGAGAAGGGAAATATAAAAGGAACCCAGAATTTGTTATTGCATGAAAAAGGAGAAACAATGTCAATGGATCTCAATGATTACACTATCATCAAGGAAGGAGAAGCTGAGATTCTTATGCATGCTAAAAATGAAGTCTTTTACAACAAAACCCAGGTTCCAAGTTTGCTTTTTTTTTTGGTTGAATTCATTGTCAGAAATTTGATGGGTTTTCAGTTTTATTTGATAGATAGCTTTTAGTTTATTGAAAAGTTCTGTTTCTTGTGATGAGTTGGGTGTTTTAAGAGAAACTAATTATTGATTTCGTATGAAAAATGGTAAATTTTGCTTAATTGGTTGAACTTAGGGGCGATAAAAATTGTGATTGAATTAATGGTTTTTGTGGTTAGTTTTTTTTTTTTTTTTTAATGTTTTAGCTTTAGTTAATTGGAATTAATTGGAAGCTTTTGGTTTGATTAAGAAGTTTAATATTTTTGATGATTTATTGGAAAGACCCTGCTTTTTTTTTTTTTTTTGGGGGGGGGGGGGGGGGTGTTCTTCTAAGTTAAGCTATGTCTGAAAAATTTTAACATTTTGGTCAGTAATTGGAAATAATCGTCCGGTGATTGGCTGCTAAGAAAGAATGGGAAATGAAAGGAAGTGAAAATTTTCTCTTTGTATTGCATTCACTGAAAACCTGTATACTCTATTTGTAGATGCTTTGAGTAGGATGTTACTTCCTCTGCAGCGTAATTGTAGTGTTAGTTGTTTTCTTGGTTGTTATTCACTAGTAGAGGATCCTAATTGTTTGCTATGATAATCAGGTTAACAACAGAGACATGTCCATTGCTGTCCTGAGGACATTCATATCAAGACGAAAGCAGGAACATGAGGCATTGTTGTCTAAAAGAAACAAACCAGCACCAAAGGTGCCTGAGAAGAGAGGTTTTATATCTGATGTAGAAGATAAACATAATGAGTCTGATATGAATAATGAAAAATCAAATGAAGAATGTGAAGGGCCTGAAGAGAAATCTCAAGAAGAACCATGTTCTACCTCAGAAGAACAAGTTAAGACGGAGGGAAAAGTTCGATGGGAGCTCAAACCACCAAGAGTTCTTGAGGTTTTCTGCAGTCTTCTATTTTTCAGATATCATTTATACCCTGAGTGCTAGTCATGTCATTTTCTGAGTTCCTTTTCTGGTAATTTTATAGGCCTTGTCAGCATCTGGGTTAAGGGCTCTGAGATATGCCCGGGAAGTAGAAGGGATTGGTCAAGTTGTTGCCTTAGACAATGACAAAGGTATGGTAGATGTATAGATGTTCTGGATGTTAAATATGTGTTATTTGAGGGATCATTTTGGAACAAGGGAAGACCTGTAGTTTCTTCCTCTCTGGCTTTCTGGTTCCTGTAGATATTCATTCTATAAACAAATTGATTTTACCTATATCGTTGACTTGCTGCTTATATTTACCAATACCTCATGTCTATGTGCAGGGGCAGTTGAAGCTTGCCAGAGAAACATAAAGTTCAATGGTTCTGTAGCATGTTCAAAAGTGGAGTCACATCTTGCTGATGCTCGTGTATACATGCTTACCCACCCAAAAGAATTTGACGTGGTAGGCATCTGCTATTTTATATTTAATTTAACAACTTGACATGAAATTTTGATATGCACGTATTCGTAACTGCTGCAAAAGAACTTGATCTGATGTGCATTGCTAGTTAATATTTTAAATCAAACTTTGTAGAAAATTTTCATCTTCTATGGAAATAGTTCTTATTATGCGTTTATTTTATGTTAAATCTACATTATACTTAGTAAAAGAAAAGTGTATTAATCAATTGGGAATTTATAGTTGTTTTCTGTTATTTGTTATCCCCATTTCAGAATTAATGGGGCAACTTTTATTGTTTCTGGATCACAATATTCAAGAGGCAGCCGTGCTTATGCTCTTTATTGCTAAATTTGTGTTTCAGGTTGATCTTGATCCTTATGGTTCACCTTCTGTGTTCCTGGACTCTGCAGTTCAATCTGTTGTTGATGGAGGCATGCTGATGTGTACTGCAACCGATTTGGCAGTTTTGTGTGGGGGTAATGGGGAGGTTTGCTATTCCAAGTAAGATTGTACTGCCTTTACCTTCATATTAACTATGGTTTTGAATATGTCAGATCATCTTATAACTGATGGTGGTAACAGATATGGATCATACCCTTTGAGAGGGAAATATTGCCACGAAATGGCTTTGAGAATCCTCCTAGCCTGCATTGAGGTAGTTTCATGTCCGTCAGAAAGCATGTTCTTTTATTTTGATACACATTATATGGAATCCAAATCTTGCTCTGGTGCAAAAGGAACGTGGCATCTTGGACTCCTTTATTCTTTCACTAGCAAAACTTCCAATTAATAAAGGACATTGGAAAAGATGACTGTAACTATATGTTGTAACCATGTTGTCTTAGAAATGCATTCTCTTAAACCATATGTTTTCTTACAGAAAGCTTTCTTTTAGAATTGAATTCAAATAAAACTCTTCTTATGTGGCATAATTGGTATTTCTTCTTTCTTGAATACAGAGTCATGCGAACCGCTACAAGCGTTATATTTTTCCTGTGCTAGCTGTCCAGATGGACTTTTATGCCCGTGTTTTTGTTCGTGTATACTCGTAGGTGACCTATTTGTTTTAATTTAGTTTATTGAAGTAAATGTTACTCTCATATAATGATGACAGAAGGGTGATTAATTCAATGCAGTTCAGCAAGTGCAATGAAGAATACTCCCCTTAAGCTCTCCTACGTCTATCAGTGCACTGGTTGTGATTCTTTTCATCTACAGCCTATTGGGAGAACTGTTTCTAAGGTCTGCTTCCTGATTTATCATGCCATTGAAGCTTGTTATTTGTTATTAACATGCACATAGCTTACACCTGTTTTGCTTTTACTTAGTGGACATAATTTAGGTGTACATCTAAACTCCTTATATGAACATTCCGATGTCTGAGCGTTCAATTGCTTAGTGTCGCTATTGGTGACATGTTCATGCCACTAGTAGGTTTTATAAGAGTTTGGATGATTTAAGAACTCTTCTTCTGATATCTGACAGCAGACTGCTCGCAGTTTTGTTTGTACCTGTGTTTCTTGCTATGGTTTATAACCTTTTATATGATTATTATGTTTACTGATGGTGATCTGATGTAGTTGTATAAGAGTTTCTTTATAAATACTCTCATATGCTTATTTATCCTTACCCCTGGTTGCTTGTTTCCAATATTTTTCTTGTGGATGGAGCCTTGACAAATGATGCCAATTTTTGCATGATTAATAATGGAGCAGTAAAGGCAACTTATTTTAGATAAAGATATTTGGTGTCTTTTCCATCTTATTAATGGAAGTCCCTTCTTTTATTCTTGGAGAGTATAATTTCAATGTTTAGACATAATTAATTTATTATATTGCACAATGAGTGTAATGGTGTTTGAATATGTACCAAATGTTTATATTGTATTTTTTGTCAGTGACATCTTTGTGATTTGTAGGTCAAAGACTATTATTCTTGAAGTAACTTAATTTTGAATTACACAATATTTTGATATTGCATCCACCTTTCTATGTCCAGAATACCAGTGTTAGGTATCTCCCGGGATTTGCACCTGTTGTCCCTCAAGAGTGTAGTGATTGTGGGAAGAAATTTAACATGGGTGGGCCTATATGGTCTGCTCCCATCCATGACCAAGAGTGGGTAACTGCCATACTAGCAGATGTAAAATCAATGAAGGATCATTATCCTGCCTATGATCGCATCTCTGCTGTATTGACTACAATTTCAGAGGTATATGTCTTTTTTTCCTTAATACTTTATTTTGGGTGTTCCTTTCTCACATTAGAACATAGTTCCTGTCAGGATTTATTTCACTAACTGTGAGCCACCCATTTCTTATGCTGATACTAAAGCATAAATGAAGGCTCAATATGACTGCATTTTAACTCAAATATTTTGAATTTGAAAGTGTAAGGTACAATCTTTCATAGAAACATGCCATTAGATATAAGGTGGTGTGTGTATATATAAATAGATATATATATATATATATATTTATATATATGACTAAGGGTTTAGCATTGCTGTTGAGGTTGGAAAAAGTGCGTTTAGAAAGTGTGGTTAAAAATTTTAAGCATTTAGTATTGATGTGAAAAAGTGATGAGTAATTGAAATTTCTAAAAAATATGCATAAAATAAAAAAATATAAAAATATAGGGTAATGTAGTGATTTTTTATCCCAAAAATATTTTTTCACTGCAAAATCAGGCTTTTAAACTGAAACGTCATTTTTTTTTTGTTGTTTAGCATTGAGGTTGGGTCAAAAGTAGTTTTTGAATGCAAAAATTACTCTCAACAGTGATGCTAAACTAGGCCTAAATCTATTAAAAGAACAGAGTTGTACTCTAAAATAGAGTTCTGATGTTCTTTACCCAATTTGTAAATTCTTTTGCAGGAATTGCCTGATGTTCCTCTCTTTTTGAGTCTGCATAACCTCTGTGCCACTCTAAAATGCACTTCCCCATCTGCAGTTATTTTCCGCTCTGCTGTGATCAATGCAGGATATCGAATTTCTGGTACTCATGTGAATCCATTGGGACTAAAATCAGATGCTCCCATGGATGTCATTTGGGACATAATGCGCTGCTGGGTAAGGGCTTCTTTTGTATTGTTTCTCCATATCCTTCATTTTGTGTTGGCATGCACTCTGAATAGAGTTCAACCAAGTAAACCTGATTAAATAATTGGAGTTTCAACTCTTCAACATCCCATGCACTAATTTGGTCAAGACATGTCCAAGGAAATGGTTTCATAAGTTTTTGTTTTCTCTATAGGTTAAAAATCATCCAGTGAAAGCTCAACCTGCTGATCAGCCAGGAAGTGTGATCATTGCCAAAGAACCAGTTCTTCAAGTATGTTTTCCTTGCTGCGTTCTTTAGTTCATACTGATCCGACTTTGCATCCCCAATCCTCTCTGTCCTTGTTTCGTGTTCCACATGTGAACAGATGCATTCTCCAACATAAATATGCTCATGTACGAGTTCAGATTGGAGGTGGGAAAAGTTCTTTTAACACTCACCAACCCCCACTTTTTTTGGGCAGGCAAATTTTGCTCGAGCTGTTGCATCCCTGAGCAAGTCACAAGCGAAGAAGGTTGCTCGTTTCCTTCCAAATCCTGAAAGGCACTGGGGTCCAAAGCTTAGGGCAGGTCGCCAAATCACCAGCAAGCACATATCTCTTTTGGGTGAAGAGGCTGTAAATGGATGTCTCAACCATCAAGAGAGTGAAAGTGATGCCAAACGTCAAAAGACTGAAAAGACTGAGGATGCTTCCGCAATATTCTAGATTATCTAGTCAAGCCAAGCTGGCATAAATCTTATTTTACAGCCTCATCACCTAAAATTTGTCAATAGTTTTTCAGAGAGGTTGGAAATCATTGTTGTGTGACCATAATCAATATTGCAATTGCAGTTTCTGTTTGAATATTATTTAAATCTTGAAAGCAATTTATTGCAGTTTTGTGGTCATGTAAATCTAATATAAGATTTTGTTTATTTGATCTTAGTATAATTTGTTGCGTTGCTATTAAAATTTAGATGCTTAGCAACTTGTTCCACTCTGCGGACAGATTTTTTATAGCTAGCAACTCGGGTTCTGTGCTAGGCAAATTATATTTTTCCTATTTTGCATAGACCAACCTAAACTTCTGCATTGAAATAGAGTCCTGAAGTTTATAGTTCTACTTCCACAACGGTGATTTTTCCTCTCTGGTTGGTTCCCCATTAGTAGAAAGTAAATAAAAAGTCATGCAATTAGAGTATCAAACATTTTCATGGCATTTTCATGTCCCATGCTACAAAGTACAAACAAAATACATAGTACTAAATCAAAGAAAAAGAAACACAAAATAAATCATTTTCTGATGCTTAATAATTGCACTGATAAAATGAGCAATTTTTACCAAAGAAATGTCAATTGAGTTCCAGGCCAAATCCAGAATGCTTACTTGAATTATTGTCCCTGCACATGAATTTGGCTACTAGCCTGTAGTATACGATCTAGTCGTTTGACTTCAGTATCAGCAATTCCACTTTATGATAACGATACAGTCAAGCTGTATGAACAGTTGTTAGAATGTTACTCTTAATTTCAATGTTAAGATTCAAACCTTGACAATTTTAGATAAAAAAATAAACCTTATATATATTTGTTTGACATTACGCGTTTAGCCTAGTGGTTAGGTACTTAATAAGAGGTGAAGATTTTTGTAGGTTTGCAATTCAACCATTTACGTCTGAAACCGGACCAACCAACTAGGGAGTAAAAAGCTAAAGAATGCTCATTTACTTTGTATCTGCTTCAATCCACATATCTCCTCGAGGTTTGTTCTCAAAAGAGGGGAAAAAAGCATTTTAGTTGGCAACTCTTAGCTCTCCATTGGCACAAGATCTATGAGTTGTTTGTTAGCTTTTCAAAGTTGAGCAAAAGCCAACATCAAGCTGGAATGACAGCTGATTGTAAGCTGCAATCACACAATTTGCAAAAATATTTGCTGACAGCAAAGTATTTCTATAAAGAAATTTCCACAAGAGCAATGAGCAATGAGGCAAAACTTGAGTTTAGATTTGGCCATTTTATTCATTCAAAACTCCAAAAAAAACCCGAAATTTAATTTAGTTGATTCATAAAACCATCAAAATTAGGATCAATTTTTTATAAAAAATCCAAAAAAAAGAAAGCATTTTATTCTAAAAGAGAAGGAATGCTAACCTAACTAATTCATTTTAATGTTGTAACTTCATAACATAAAATTAATAAAATTGCAATAAGTCCCGCCAAAATCTAGTTAAGAAAAAGATAAATATATAAATAAAGATACAATACAAAAACAGAAAACTATTAATTCATTAACTGTAGGGAAATAATGGCGCCTGTGGGTAATGGACTTTTTCTACTTTGCTTTGCCATTGGGCCTAGGAGTTGCAGCTGTGTTAAGCACATTCCAAGCTTTCGATATATGTGACGATGACATCAGCATGTGTTGATATTTTTCTAAGCTGCTTTGCCATTTGGCACAGAAGCTCCAGTTGGGTTGAGCTCATCCCAGGCTTCAATCCATGTGACCATTGCATCAGCCAGCTTGTCAAAGTAGGGATCAACTTTGCTAAGCTTTTGCTTGACCTGCTTAGCCAGTTCAAAGTAGCACTTTTGAACAGTGGTGCAGTCTTTTGGAAGGACAGCTTGTTGGAAGAATGGGATGATCTCTTCCTGCCAGAAGATACCCTTATACTCCTTCCTTAGGTTCACAAACGGGTTGCTTGCTTTGCTGTGAAAGATGTAAGGTAGACCTGTTTTGACTCCCAGTCCCAAATGGTCACATATCACCTAAACAATCATCAAGCAGGCAATGGAGATTGGTCTATAAAATTCCGTATGACATCCTCGTTCTGATTGAAAGAGAATTGTAAACAGAAAATAAAATTGTGATACAAATAAATAACTCCATTTTACCTTGGTGCACCAGCCAGCCCACATATCATCGTAGCGTCCAATTGGCTGACCATCACCCATGAGTCCAAAGTACATGGCAGGGCCAATCAACTCACGGTTGAAAGCCAAATTCATACCACACATGGGGAACAAGGTGCCCTTTGGAATTGTCAGAACAGCATCCACAAACCTGATTTATCATGAGTGTTATTAATTAATCATTAATGATATGAAGAAATATCTGTCAAAAGGAATGAAGGCTTTTCCTTTCATTAAAAATTGAAAAAAGAAAATCATACCTAGTGTTCCTCTCAAGAGGCTTCACAAGTTGTGTTGGGGCATCATAATCTGGGATGTTTAGCCACAGGCCATGAGAAACAGCTGTTGGAACACCCTCGCGGAGACTGAATGGGTACCCGCGGACAAAATCAGCACCCTCTCTAAAAGGGTCATACAAGGTGTTGAAGAACAAAGGAGTGGATGGGGATAGCAGGTTCTTGATGTGCTGCTCAAGTGCATTGATTGCTTTGCCGGATGGGTCCTTAGCAACCTAAAATCATAAACAAGATACATAGTTTGGTAGGGATGTTAATTTACTTATATTCCGAAAGAGACACCCCAAGTCCCTAATCATTTTGAACAGTTATGGTTAAAATTAAAAACTGAGGTACAAAAATAAATCCTCGCATAATCATTCAATTGCTCAGATCTTGACATCTAGATTGCTGATTCATCACTTAGCAGTAATATATAATAACACAAACAGATACAATCATCAAATAATAACGCAAACAGATACAATCATTCAAGATTTTAGAATCTCATAGCTGTAGATCACAATGCAACCAATTATTTAATAATTAGAAACGTGTATTTCCATGATACAGCATGTGCAAAGCTGCTAGAAGTGCATTACGTGTGAAAAGAATTTGAATTTTGTCATCAAATGTAAACTGATGAGGCCCAGGCGAGGCAAATGCCAAGAATCAATTGCAAACAGACTTTCCATAATGCAATATCACACTATAATATAAGAAACAAATGCATCAATCAATTTAAATAACGAAGATCTGGCAAGCATTACAGTTCATGCAGAACTCAAATCCTGAATCATGAGGCAATTAGGAAATATGAATTGATTGCTGTATAAATGACTATCGTATTTGATAAAATTAAACACAAATTACTTTCAGAATTGTCCCCGTCAGAAATTCGATTTTGTAAGTTACATGATATGAAAAGTTTTCAAAGTAAATCTGAACAAAAAATAATTCCATTTCTTATTTTTGTCCAAAATTTGCTACCAATTATAACAACATAAATTGAGGAGAAAAAAGAATATACCCAAAGGTAGAAAATTAAATCAGCCAAACGATCAAAGCATCCAAATCTCCAATCAAAACAATGAAAGGATTCAGCTTTTGGGCAAAACAACAAAAACCCAGATACAAAAACGTCAAGCAACTAATAAAGAAAATCAAATCAAGAAAAACCAGAGCATCCAAATTTTCAAACAAAACAATGTAAAGATCCCAAAATTGACTAAAATAACAAAAACCCAAATTCCAAAAACATCAGAATAAGACAAAAGGAAAAAAGAACTTACAAAGCAGTCATCATCAATGGTAAAAATATACTTCTTCTTAGACACCATGTAACCAAAGCAACGGCAAGCAGAGTCCTTGAAGGAAATACAAGAAGCCTTAGGACCCAAAATCCTGTTAATATCATTCCTGTTGTAAAGTTCATAGTCAAAGCCATCAGGGACCTTGATGGTCTTTGAAGGATCGCCATCTTGAACAATGATGAGATGGTAAGGCTCAAAAAATGGCCTCCACATCTCAAGAAAGTCCAAATTTCTTATAGTGGGTATAACAATGTCCAACTCATCTTTCAGCTGAGGCACTGCTGGTGCTGTTGCTTTGGTTGCTGTTGCAGGCTCAACCATTATCACTGCAAAAGAAGAAACTACTAAAGGAAAAAAGAGGTTTTTTGAGATCTATATATATTGAGAGAGAGAGAGATAGAATGTTTATGGTGGGGATTGATTGAAATGAAGAGTTTGTATGGGAATATATATGGAGGGAGAGAGTGGATGCACGTGAAAACGAGTGAAGCGGCACGAGTGAAGGAAGAGACGGGAGAGACGCTAAGAGCTTTGCAGGAAATGAGGACTTCTTCAAAGAGGCAAAAAGCCTGTGCTTTAGGCTTAAGACTTGAGGTTTGTCAAATTGAAAGAGGAAAAAATAAAACAAAAAAAGTGAGTTTTTTCTTTTATTTTTTTATATGTTTATATATATTTTTTATAAAACAATAAATAATTTGATATAAACAAAAAAAAATTATAGACATTAAAATTTAATATTAAATTTTTTTATAATATTTTTTAAAAATAATTATATGAATTAATTTATTTTCATAATTTTTTTTAAAATCATTTTTTCACATTTTTAACTATTCGCAATGGATACCCTAATCATTAAAAAGAAAAAAATATATATAAAAAAAAAACTCTCAATTAAAGAAACTCGAGTTCAATTAGTTTTCACCAACTATTTCTTTTTTTTTATTATTTCTCTTTTTGTTTTTTCAAATTAAAATTTACTGAAAGACTGTCGAAAGTGCAGGGCACTTTCTTACTATTTTTTAAAGTTTTTTCTTTTTATTTAAATGATAAATAACTACTTGAAATTAGGTCCAAAATTATTAGAATTTTAATTATTTTGAAGGGAAACTGTTGTATAAAAATGAGAATTAAAGGCAACAATTATATGCATTTCAACCTACCATAGAAAGGAGATATGCTGCTATAAATGGAAGATAGCCTACTAACTTCTATCATGTGAGCCATTTTGAGTCTAATTTTGACCCTTTTTCTCATTAATTTGGTCAATAACTAGAGGCTTGGAGTGAGAGAATGGGGACAGCTCAAACTAGATGAGTGGATTATATTCCTTTAATGTTCAAAATTTATCAGATCTGTCTCAATTTAAAGTAATTAAATGCTCAATTAAGTATTTAACATTTTATGTATTTTTTCAATTAAAAATTTTATTTTTAATTTGATTTAATTTAAGGTTAAAAATTTTCGAATGCGTTCAAATAAGAGTTTCATTATGGTTATGGATTACACGTGCCAAAAAATAACATGAATCACTATTTTTTTATATGCTTAAATAGTAAAAGCACTCTTTTAATAAAGGTAAAAATTATCATTAAATCCAAGTGCAATTCTTTAACCAACTAAATTAAAAAAAAAAAGGAAGAATTTTTACTTACCAGGAAGAATCTCAATCACTAAGAATGATCGAATCAGCAATATCCATCAAAGGTCTTAAACAATCCAACAAGAACTTCCTGGCAAACAAGCAAGAACTCGAGTAATTCGACTTCCTCAACCCATAAATCAACTTAACTGACACTTCTTTCGGCTTATACATAAGGGGGTGACCCGCCATTGTTCCGGTCCAATTAACCTGAGTTAAGGTACAGTGAGTCACCCTATTATGATCTTGCATTGATAACAAATTCGAAAAATAATGCTCATCTGAGTAACACTTGTTGGCATGATAATGCGATAACTTAAATTTCATTCAAAGCGTCTGATCTTTTATCACAAATAACGCGTGTTTCTGAGTCAACACAAAGAACTGGGATCCAACTTGGAACTCTTCAAACGACACTTCAGGCATCATCACGAAACGGCCATGCGTTACATACCATTTCCACAATCTAGGTTCCTTAGAAATGATCTTAATGAATGATTTGTACTTGACCCGAACACCATACTGAGTCAAGTCAGACGAGTTGGGGTCCGAGTTAAAGGTGAGATAAAAGTTTTTTGAGGTGAAGAGGGAACGGTAGATGTAATAAGCATTGGCGGGATCGTCAAGGATGGCAGTGGTAAAAAGGGGTTGGGTGGTGGAAATTAGCATAGCGGAGCCCGAAAAGCGCGTTGAATTTGGTCTTGAGTTTCTTGTTATCAACAGATTTGATTTTAGGTATTAAGTATTTCATGTTTTAATTGTTTTGTTATCCGTTTCGTAATTTATTAGATTGGATTTAATAGCTTTAATGGTAAATGTAAATAAAAAGTAGATTTAATATTGCATATAAAAATTACTGTCGTAACTTAACCATTATTTGAACACATTTAAAATTTTTTAATCTTAAATTGAATCAAATTAAAAATAAGATTTTAATTAAGAAAATACATAAACGTTATATTCTTAATTAAGTATTTAGACATTTAAAGTTGAAGGAGAAAATATTTTAGATCTTTGGCTAAAATATTAAAAGAGTTTCTCAATTTTACCATTTTTATTTAAATAAATTCTGATATTTTTATTTTATCTAAATAAGTTCTTATTTTTTGGTTTATATTCAAGTATATTTTTATTTCAAATAAAATATTAATTTATATTAAAGATTTATTTATATATAAATTAAAAGATAAAAGTTTATTTAGATACAAATTAAAGTTAAAGTACTTATTTTAACATAAAGTAAAGATTAAGAGCTTATTTGGATATAATAAAAATATATGAATTTATCTAAATAAAATAATAAAATATAGAAATTTTTTATTATTTTAACCTAGATTTTTCTATAAAACTATTAATCATAATTTTAATTGTAGAATATCGGTATATTTATATATTTTTTAAATTAATTTCCTTTTTTTTTACTTTAAACTAAATTATAGTTTGAGTAAGAATTAAAACCCACTTATATTAGAATAAGTATTACATTTTGTCCTCTTTAAATCAAAATGAATATTGATAATAGCCTGCGTAAATAATGCAGAGAAAATTTATAATATCGAATTAAGCTTTTATAAAAGTCAGTATCTAACTTTTAAAATTTTTTGAGCAAAATCTTATACTTTATTCATTAGTGAGTAGTCGAACAATATTAAAATAAAAATATGAAATTCTAAAAGGGAAATCGTTCATTTTAAATCTTTATAATATATTCATTTTAATTTGTCAAAAAAATATGAATTCATGAAACTTAGAAGAGGTTTTATTAATTTTTAATAAATGAAAAGACAAATTAAAATAATTTAAAATATAAATTCATGTGCTACAACTCGAGAAAATAAATGAATTTTTTTAAACAAAGCTAGAAGAAAGCCAGCTAACTGACAAATGCTGGCTTCATGTAGGTCATGACGTATGGCGTTTTAACAAAGAAAAAAAAAAAGAGAAAAAGAATAAAAAAAAATGCCATTGAAATAAAATTGTAGATTTTCCACCGACAAGGAGGGGGCTTCTATCTTTTGAATCTTTTGATGCGGAGTGAAAAGTGGAAAGCTTAAAAGAGAGGTTTTGGTTTTTGTGGGACTAAAAATAAGACACGTGTCCTTCGACAAAATCCCAATTTGAAAATTTGTTGTCTTAATTCTCGCAGTTAATTGTGGGCTTTTGTAGTAATAATACCATTCATTTACTTTTGAGTTTTTGAGGAACCAAATTAATTTGTTAGTTATGATGATAACACGTGTTACATTCTTGGTGCTTCCTTAAAAGTCCAACATAAAGCTTGACCCCTTTTCTTTTCTAATTTCAATCCCCTTTGAAAAGGAAAAGAATTTCACTGCCTAGGTTAATGTCTTTTCATCAACTCTGGTTAGTCAATGAGAAGAGATTTCAAATCTACAATTTAATTCAATTAGGTATCTAATCATTACAACATTTAACAAATTTAAATTCAAATTTCAAAACATATAATTTTTTTATTTTAAAATAACAGCCTGTTTTGATATAAAAAATAAAAAACTTAATTAGAATTAAAATAAAAAGCTTGGTTAGGCAGTAAAGCAGCCTGTTCTAGTCAAAGGAAGTTCCTTGTAAACACATCAAAAATTGGGCGCTTTCCCACTTAAACAAGTTGGAAAATACAGACCAAACTAGGTCCACATTCCAAACCAGCATCTTTTTTTTTCCTTTCATTCTGGCTGCTAAACAAGTCCGGTGGTCATTTATAAAATTTCAACTGAAATCAAATTTATTAATACAAATAAATTCATCAATTAAAATATTTATAACACAATTTATCTATTAAATATAAGTTAAATTAAAACTCGCAAGATTTCTCTACAAGCATGTAACATGTGACAATGCCATTGCCTACTCAAAAGTCGTTGACAATCTAAAATCAGCACAGTACTTTTATATTTAATATAGTTGGCCTAGTAAAATGGATTCGATTGATCCATCTTAAATTATTATTTGATATAGTTGCACCTAATTATTTACCTATAAATTGGAATTTTCATTGACACCTATAAACTTATTTAAGAGTTAAATTATTTATTTAAATCCGAAGATTTATTCAAATCTTGAAAGAATTTGAATAAAAAAAATTAAAACCCATTACATAAATTTGAACACAATATTTAAATCCATTTAAATTTCAAACTAGATTTTGAACAAAAATTTAAAACTCAAATCTAACCCAACCAACCTAAATTCACTTATATATATTTTTTATTTATATATATGTGAATTATATAAAAATTAATTCACATATTTATAAAAATATATATATTTTATTACACTTAATTTTTATTTTTATATAATTTTATTTTAATTTATATATATAATTTATATTTTTAATTTTTATATATATGTAAATTAAATATGATCTTATTAAATTTAATTTAATTATTTTTTAATTTTTTATATATAAATTAAATTTAATAAGGATGTTTAAAATTTATTTTTTTAATATGAGACAAATTTCAAAAAACAATTTGAAATTTGAGTAAAATTTAAACAAATATGTAAGTTATTAATACGAAATCTGAATTAGATTCAAAATCAGTCTGGGCCATGAATAGCTCTAAACATATATCATCAAAAAACTAAAAAAAATAACTTCAAAACTTATAAAAACCGAACAATTTTGCTGAACAATGCCTCTCTCATCTTAATTAACAAGAGAAAAGGTTATTATATCATAAACTCAAATTTTACATCAATTAATTCATCCAATCACAGCAGGTATGGATTTAAATCCACGTGCTTGCAATTTCTTCCCTCCTGTAAGATGCTACCAAAAATATTTATTCTACCAGGCAAATCACCCAAATATTCATTTCACAACCTTACAATAAAATCAACTATGGGAGCAATTGCAACCCATTTTCTCATCCAAAAAGAAAATTTTCTTTGGCAAAATCAGGAATATCATAAGCAAAACAAAACAAAAAATCTTTTAACGAAGAAGAAATTCTCGAAGAATTACGAGAATGTGATAATGTTAATAATCGTTAGAGGAAGGTTTGGGTTGCAAGGTGTAGATGAAAGGTGGCACTGAATATAACTTCATCTTCTTGTTGTCGAGCAGGCCACGATAAGAGAGGGGAGCACCACTTATTCCTTTGTTGACATCAGTTGCAACTTTACAAGTCTCCAAAAGAGATTTTTCAAGGAATGCCTTGCATTCGGTAAGCTTTAGATTGTTACCGAGTTCATTAGGGAACAAAGTTGCAAAGTAATAACCCTTTGAATCTGTGGCTTTGCTCAAGATGGAGAAAGGTGCTGTTTCATAACCATGCTCATCAACAGCTAGACATGTTATTCTAGCAACAGCTCCTGCACTCAATTACTATTAATAAGATAAGTATATAATCATATGTGAAATATAATATGGATTTAGAACTTAATTCAATTGGTTTATATAATTACTTTTAAGAGTTGATATTTAATAAATTTAAAACTTAAATCTCGACACTTAAAAGTTACATTTCTCGACATGACATAATAATTATATCAAATCCGCTTTTAGTACTCATGTATGCATAAACTCATGAATCTGTGTATATATATATACACGTTCCTACCCTTGAAATAAAAAGAAATTTTCCTAGGGATAGGCTTAGGGATTACCTTCAATTGGGATTGTTTTGGGGCCTGATTTACATAAAATAAGCCCTTCAACACCAATGGGGAGTGGCTTTTCTTTCATATCAAACATTGGCTTGTAAAGTACTTTTGGTTTTGAACCATAAGCATAATCACTAGCAGAAGCAATAACAATCATAAATGAGAATAGAATCAGAGAGACGGTAAAGGAGAAAGAGTTGAGAGCCATTAAAATGTGATGATAAAAACACTAATTTAAGCCTTTAAGAATGATCAATATGGAAAAGCTCAAGGCGTGAGAGAGCCATTGCAAATGCCCACATATATAAGTGATAAATCCTTAACATTATCCAACCAATAATCCTATGATTGCCAAATAAAATAATGTGTAGCAATGAGCTGCTTGCACGATCCATGAAACTTTTTATATATTTCATGATAAGGTGTTCATTGAATCAACACCCATAATTGAAATGACTTTTTCTTATAGCTATTAGGTTGATAGTAGTGGGTTTCATGATGACAATAATTGAAGTCCACTCTGTATAGTGTCAAAGGTTGGAGTCCTTGGTTGCCATTTGGTTCTTTGAAAAATACGGAAGCAGGATTTGGCCAACTTTTGGGAGCAAACTTGAAATGTTATGGGCCCATGATTACTTAAATGAAATCTATGAGTTTGGCCTGTCCAAATTAAGTAGAGCCCATCGTTTCTCCGGTCCACCATATAGTCCATTAGGCTGAAAGGTCTAAATCTAGCCCAAGAAAGAATTTGTCAAGAAATGTTGGCTGATGCCTCCGGGCAATGGACCAAAAAGAGAAAAAAAAATGGAAAAATCATAGAACAAACTTAGGATATCAGACTAAAATTTCTGAAATAGAATTCTTTAATTTGAATTTCTCCTCTTCCAACTTCACTATCAGAAATGAAGAAAAAAAATGAACAAAAAATTACAATAGCTTTTCAAGTTATAGGAGCAGATATACCCATTTAAGAGTTGAAGTCCAACTGGAATATGGGCTAAAAGGTTCCAAACTTCGAACCTGGAAAGGAAAATTTATCTAGAATTGTTTAGATTATCGTAATTTTTTTATATAAAAGAGAGGTTGCAGTCTAGAAATATGAAAAAAAATTTTAAATATTAAAATTTAAATGTTAATTGTGTTTACATGAATCAATTAAACTCTTGATTCAAAATATTTTTATTTCCAAATTCTCTCGGTTTGATAACAATTTGCCATAATTAATACTACCAAATAATAGAGGGCAGAATTTCCGAATTCAGAGTCTGATAATACAAAAACTCATCAGTGTCATTGATTTTTCTACTATTGTTAGATCATATTAATTGTACATCCTTTTTTCCCTTTTGATTGCTATATCTCTTCTGTACATACATCTGCTAGTCAGTAAGATGAAACTCTAATGTGTAGTCCTTTTGGTGCTTCAACTCTTGGAAATTTCATCAATTTTTCTCCCCCAACTTCTTCCCATCTGCACCCAAAAATGAAAATGGAAAAAAATTAATAAATTTCCGGTTAACCAGGTCCATTTTGTTCAGGAGATGTATTTTTGTGCTTTTCAGATTAAACAATGATTTATCAGCTTACCTGTATCTAGTTACAAAATAGTGAAGGAATGTAGAAATTTCTGCTATTCCAAGTTCCTTTCCAGGACACTGCCTGGTGCCTCCTCCAAATATCAAGAAATAACTTTGAGATTCCAAGCTCTTGTCCTGCATTCAGGAATCATTTCAAGATTAAAAATGGAACTTCTTTCATGGATAAAATGTAGGGAAAATGGGAAAGAAAAATGGAAAAGAAATTATCGATTACGAACCATCCATCTCCATGGATTGAAGGCTAATGGATCAGGATACAGACAAGGGTCATAGTTTATCTCTCTTGTATAAACATAAATTCTCCAGTCTTTAGGAATCACAAATCCTGGAATTAAAACAGAAATGAAATTTGAAGATTAGACATGTATATTTCCTTGTAAATTGTTTCACTGTTAGGAAAAAGTCCGACCAACTTTCTAGAGGCCAGTGAAAAACCCAATCATTTGGCAAAAATGAGTTGGTAAAAGTTTCAAAAGAAAAAAGGAATAGAATATATTTTACCCTAATAAAAAACTTTTTTGGGGGACAAAGGACACCACGGTTCAGGGATGAAGAAAGAGTTTAATGCACTTCTTTTCGAATTTCAGATCTATTATATATTATTTTTTAAAATAATTATATAAATCAATTCAACAAAACTTTCATTCAAAACTTCTTTCCTTTAGAAAAGGCTTGCTTTCTTTTCAAAAATCATTGAAAATAAGACAATGAATCATGCTGGGGATTGTCTAGCTGGATTGGTAGGTATGCCATGTAAATCATGAGAGGGTAAGGCCCACCGAGGGAAGATGATCTCATGTCCATTACCTTTTCCTGGGCTCAAAAAGTTCTTAAAGGAGCTGCTAACTGCAAACTCAGCTTTTCTTTTCTTTTTTTTTTTTATCCATTGGATTACAAAGGGAGGAAATGACGGGATTTGAACCTCACCCACAAACCATTTTCAAGATTTTTTGGTCACTGGGTCAAGAAGAAGCTGAAGGCGCAAACTAAGCTTCTTGAGCCCCCATAAAGTTCATACAGAAAGGTAGAACAAAAAGAAACTATTTTCTATTTATGGATACCACTTTGAGTATTTTAATGCTCACCATTCAGTTCCATTTCTTGAGTAGTTTTCCTCAAAACTCCATTAACAATTGTAGCTAATCTTGAAGTCTCAAAGATCACCTTCATAAAAAAAGGCGCAGAAAATCATTGAACTTTTCTTTATAAAATTAAGTGAATAAAAAAATGGTTTGTCTAAAAACGGACTACAAATTTCTTACCGCTCTAGTAAACTTCATTAACTTAAGGTCATTCCATTCAATTGGATCCTCTGGCCTTTTTCTTTCCCTAATTGCCATATGTTCTTTCTGAAAAAAAAAATTTAATAATAAGTAAAAAAACCCTTCAAAATTACTTCATACAATCACCTTTAAAAATTAGTATTCAATCAGTATGAAATTTAAATTCTAACACAAATAACACTTTCCCCTATTACCAGATTGCAGCTTTAAAAAAAAAAAAAATAGAAAACAGTTCAAAGTTTAAGAAAAATGTTTTGGTTTTTCACTTACTCTTAGCTCTTCGAGAACCCTTGGATGATCATGGAGATACTTGACAGCCATCATCGATGTAGTCGAAACAGTTTCGTAACCAGAATACAAAATTGTGATTATTTGATCAATGATCTCATTATCACTTAGTTTGTATCTATTACTATCATCTTTTCTCATCAAAAAGCCAAGCATGTCCTTGTGGGATTCTTCAGAATCTCTTCTCTCTTCTATGAGTTGTCCTAATATTCTTAGAATATTTTTCCTTGCCTGCAAATCACAGCGAAAAATCTTACCTGATTCACTATAAACAAAAACTGCCACGAAAGACTAGATATAGGAGTTGAAATTATTGTCAATTTACCTGAAATCCGCGGCGATAATTTGTACCAGGTAGATCAATAGGAAGTGATAAGGTCCCTAAAACCAGTTTAAAGAACTCAGGCATGAATTCTTGAGCTACTGAACTGGATTCAGCACGGGCAATTTGCTTAAGTGATGATAAAAATGCCATCTAAACAAAATATCATAACAAAAACAGAGAAACTATATGAGCAAAAACTTTCAAAATTTTCATAGCTATTGTATGAATTTGAATGTCATACAAACCTCTTTAGTCTTTTCTTGTATGTTAATGACTTTGTTGTCCCAATTACTGAGGAAAGCTCTCATGAATTCATCTATTTTTGGTAAAAGTTGCTCTCTGATCACAGTGGGGCTAATGAGGGCAAGCAGAGCTCCTCTCATTTGCTTATGAGTGGAGCCATGGACTGCTGAAATGTTGCATTTTCCCAAGATATCTAGCATGGATTGTGGGTAGCCAGGAACAAGGCCTTTGGCTTCATTCATGAGGATATATCTGTTGAGCTCTGGATCCATGGAAACAACAGTAGGACACCCCAGTATGTGGGATTTGAAAAAACTGCCATACCTGTTTGTAACAAAAAAAAAGTAAATATTAATCCATAAAAAAAAAGGAAAAAAGAGAAAGCAAATAAGCTGCTCTAAAGGGAACAGAAAGAGCAAAGTAAGGAAGAATGAGGTAAAACAATCACCTGGCTCTTTGGTTTTTCATGAAGTTGGGACCTTGCTTGAGAAACTCAGTCGTTTCTCCAAAGATTGGCCAACCCATTGTACCAGGAGGCAGACTTTTCTTACTGTATTTCATCTCGTTCCATCTCAACAAAGCAGTGCAGATACAGACGACCAAGACAAGCAACCCAAGAATCCCCATGAAAAGAGCCATTGTTGCTCCCAAGAGGCTCTCCAAAGTCGCAATTCAAAAAAATATGAAAGTGTTCTGGGGCTTCCTGCTAAGTCTAAATTAGCCAGAAGGTTGCATATATATAGCCCTGTAACCCCCACCCCCTCCTCTTCTATGTATAGTAATTGAGAAATTAAAGACATATAGGCCAAACCATGCAGCTAACTAGGAGGGGACCCTACCATTACTGATTTCAAGTAATAAGCAGCCCAAGAAGAAACTTTAAAAAAAAGAGAATGATATATTTTATAAAAAAAAGTCGAAAATAAAAGAAATGATAAAAAAAAAATGCCGATTAGGACAACTAATTCAGTCGTTCTTCCTGATTTTGGGCATGAATGTAGTTTGAGAGTAAAGTTGGGAGATACTATCAATACTGTTGTGGGATTTTACAGTTATTTATTTATTGGGATTTTTTTAAGTTGGAGAAATATGCATTATTATTTGAGTTAAATGTTAGAGTGCTATTTTTATAGTTATTTTTTATGATAAGGAATTATTGGTGGGTTTTACAAAGAAATGGTTTGGATATATTGGCATGAAATCTACATAAAAAAGGACCAACTTATTAAGTTTTAAAAAAATAATAAGAAATGTATAAAGGAGAACATGTACACCAACACCACCCTATTGGACCTAGAATTAAAAAGAAAAAAAAAAGCACACTCTTAAATCCCCAGCCCCTCACATGTCTGTCAACAAGATCTGCTCATGGAATTACCAAAAACCACTGATGAAAGACAGCCCCTTGGTTAATGTGTGAATAAGTGAAGAGAGAGAGAGAGAGTTTTGGTTACATTGTCACTGCAAGTTTTAAACTTGGACTGCCCCTTCGTAGCAGTTTGCTGCTGTGTAATGACACTGCAATTCCTTGGAAAACTATACTATTTGGACCGTTTATCAAATTGACTTCCAAGTATCAAATTGATATACAATTCCAACTCTATCTTTTTTTTTTTTTTTCTTATAGGGTTTCTCAACAGAGATAAAACTTGAAATACAACAATAGTATTTTCTATGAGATTACGTGGACAAGTAGGAATTTTAAGTAATATGGTATTTAGATTTTGTTTAAATCTAATCACTTTTTCGAAATATTTAAATTAAACAATGATTATAAATCATGTATTTTAGATGATTAATAAATAATTACTAATAATACTCGAATTCAAAATCTTTTTATACAAAAAAAAAATAAATTTTAATCAATTGAATTAACGACTTATTAGTAAAAACTTTGTTTTTATATTATGATATATTCAAATTTTTATATTTAAAATATCTAAAACAAATTGGACCATGAAAGAAAAAGATATTTCTCCTTCCTAATTGAATTATGGGCGAACGAGTAGAAATTATATTAACAGTATTTTTTTTCTCAAGTTTTAATATTTCATTTTAAAAATTTTACAGGTGTTTATTTTTTTTTTTGCCACAAAAATTAAAGGTGATTTTATACATGAAAAAGTAAAGGAGTTAAAATGAGTCAGCAATAAAGCATTTGTCTTGATGTTAAATTGCATTCCCGAAAATCCTGAATTTCACTTCCAAGAATTTAAGTCATTTCTTAGGTGAGTTTAATTAATTAATCTTACTATTACTATGAACTGACCTTTCTAATTATCACTTATCATCTAACAATCTTTTCATTAACTTTGGTAAACATCTTTGGCTATTTGTGGTCAATCATAACAATTTTGAATATGTAAAAAAATATTTTCAAAAAAAAAAAAAATTCTAAAACCAAAAAAAAAAAAGTAATACATATAAATTGATCAAAGAAAATCTATAAAACAAACTATGCTTTAATTCCAAAAAGGCAACAATGAGATTTGGAGGTTTGCATTTGAATAAGATAAATGCTTAGTCTTATATACTAATCACATCAATTTGACTAAAGAAAGATTAAGGATTTGGAGTTTTGCTAATCTATTACTTTTCAACGTATATTGTTTGGTTTGCGTACAAGATCTAAATTATTTTTTGCTTTACTGATTGATTGGAATATATCAATGACACACAACCACTCCTCCCATTACTCTGAATTTGCTTAATGTCCCGAAATTTCAGGAAAAATTGTTCTAATATGTCAATTAAGATATGTTTGTCACTAGGAAAAAGTTTCAAAATTTTGACCAATTTTAGCCTAACTATGAAAAATAAAAAATGGAGAATATGAAAAGATTGAAATATTATTTTGTTCTAAATATTTAAAGACAAATTGTTTGTTTTATAAACCAGATATGCGTTTTATAAAATTTAATTGCATTCGAAATTAACATCAACAAAAAATCATAAGGTAAACTTGAATTCATGCATTTCATATTGAGAAGGGCAAGTTCAACCAATTGAACTAACCCTTCATTTTTTTTTTTTTTTAATCTTATGTGCATTAGTAAAGATTAAAAAAGGTAGATGGTAAAAAAATTGAATGAAAAAAAATAAAAATTATATTGTTTATCATTATCTAAGTGCATATAAAAATAGATAATCTTTTCATTCCTCTTTATTTTTCTAATCTTTTCAATGATAAAGGATTTTCTAAATAAAAATAGAAAATAATCAGCTTTCATTTCTCACTTTACGAAACACTAATTAAAATAATTTTTTAATTAAATAATTTAATCTAGTGAAGCTCATTCTAATTGAGCTTGAAGGTTTGTGAGGATAACCGGATGCTCGAGGAATACACTTTACCAGAGTATTAATTTATACGTTTTTTTTTTTTAATTTTTTTCTTCCCTCTTTCTTTTCAAGCCAAAGATGAACCAAATTGGTGGTACATTGGCAAGTGTGCAGCTAAGATGGTCCTTTTGTCGTTGAAAGGTGCTAAGTATAAAAGTCCTTTGCCATTTATTAGTACTTAATGCCTGCTGCAAATAGGTGGTACAAGCCAGATTGTTGTGGATGTAATCTGAGGATGCTACAAACATCAACAATTGCAAAAATCATTCAGCCAATCTTTCACATTTTCTGGCTTAATTAACTAATCTTCTGTTTTATCCAGATCCTAATTAATTAATTCGTGTTTTGAGCTTGAAATTTTAAATTTGTTTTTCTTTTTTTTTTAAGACCATGGAAAATTTAGCCTTAAATTTTGATGGAATTGAAGTCTAAAAATGTGAAGAAGGTTAATGAGTGTATAAAACAATAAAAGATGAAATACAAAATTGGCAGAACATTGATAGAAGCCTATAATTAAAACAATATACTTTAGGAGAAACACAATATTAAGTATGAACACCGAATTTTTCTTCAAATTTCCTTTTTTTTTTTCTGCTAACATTATCAAAACCTAGATTTTTTTAATCAAATTTGACAGAAATTAGGTTGTGATTTTAACAAAAAAAGTTTAACACAGTAAATAAAATCTGAACACCTTTCTTGATTATTCAATTTTCATAATAAATATAATATATATATACATACACACATTCAGACGATAAATATTTGATTTTTAACACAACATACATATATTGATTTATTTTTCCAAGATCACCTTTTTTCGATTTTACTTTTAATTTCATCAATTCTATTCTCACATTTTTTACTTGAGAAACTTTTCATTTGTCCTATATTTAGAAATTTAAACCTTATGACTCAAACCTTATGTGTAAAAAATGGAAAGTCTTCTTAAAGTTACTAAAAAGATATGTGTAATCTTAACATCCGCATAAAAGATTTTTCAATTTGATCCATATAGAAAGATAAAATGGTCTCAAGAAAAAAAAAAAAAACTTATGGTTCTTGCTTCTTGGAGTAAGCTAGGTTTCAATTTCATTGAATAAATCAAGAAAGACAGAAGCCAAAGGCAAATTGCACAAAACTTTTGGACGGCTCCTTACAGTAGGTGGTGTACATGATGATCAGTCTAATCGACCATGTTGTATTTATTTAATTTATAAAGGAGATATATGAGGCATTTTGTCTTGTATTTTCAATTTATTTATTTATCTCTTCCTCTAATTCTACTTCCAATTTGTTTTTGACTTTTGCTGAAGTTGATGGCTTGTCTTGATGTGGAACTAAAGGTGGAACAGATGGTGACTTGAAAGAAAGTATAGGATCCATGGGGGATCCTTGGAAAAGGATTTGACACAAAAGATGCAATTAATTTCTACCCCCTATATATATATATTTTTCAAGTAATTTGAAAAAGGGTCATCAATTTTTTTTTTCTTTTCGGTCCTTTTTTTTTCCATAACAAGATTGGGTTTTTAACGAAGAAAGATATCGTTGGTTTTTTGGGTTGATAGAACAAAAATATGTATTGTTTTTTTATATATATAAAATAGATCATGATATAAGAATAAAAAAAGTATAAATATAAAAAATTGAATTATAAATTTATTAAATATCACAAAAATCAATTGATTAAATTCTGAATTTAATATGTATTGCAATTTGAGTAGAATAAAAAATGACAAAAATAAAATTGTGCAAAAAATAATAAATTGCTAAAAAAATCAACAAAATATAATAAATAATAAAAATAAAATATAAAACTCAAATATAAAATGATAAAATAAAAAAATAAAAATAAAAATAAAAAAAGAAAAACTTGTGATTGGGTTGGGTTGTGCATGGTAAAATACATAGATCTAGGTGCCTTCAATTTCAGGCTTTTCTTCATAAGTGTTTGAGCATCTCTCTCTTTCTAAAATAGTTATTTTTCTGTCTTCTCTCTAACTGATTTCAAAAAATGAACGAATAAATCCTAATAGCTGATAGAGAATTTTCAAAAACCTAACAAATTGTCTAGAAAACTAAACCTAGAAATCCCTAGAATGCAAAACCCTACAAAAATTTAAACACAAAAGCACCAAATCTCAATTCTAGAAAATCTAAACAAACCAAACCTAGAACCTAAAACCTAAAACCTTTTGGTTGATAAACAAAATTTTCTATTTTCTCTCAAGATTTTTTGCATAATCTTTTTTTTCTGAATGCTCCCCATTTGCTTTGAGCACAAATTTATATAGGAATTCATGCTCAATCAATTCTCCTTAAATCTATGATTTAATTTGATTTTCGTTTTAATAAGAATTGATTCTAAAATCAAATCCCAAAAATCTCTCTCTATCATTTTATTGTGAATTAATTATGGAATTAAATCTTGACAATCTCTCCACATCATTTTTAATGACAATTGATTCTGGAATTAAATCTCAAAAATCTCTTAATTACAGTTGAAGCCTAATTCTGAAAAAATATTTTCGAACAAAATGCGGTATCTAGACCTACCCTTTTTGTGCATTTTCTATGGAATAAGAACTATACAAAGATAAAAGACATCTATTTTGTTTGAGTCTGAAAGTCAAGATTTAAAAAGTGATCAAAGTATGCCCAAAATAATCAAGACTAAATTGCAAAACAAAAAATAAAATGGTTTGGACTGAATCAAGATCAAAACAGGGGACCGGGATTGAACTGCAAGTCAGAAAAATAAAATGTCTAGACTGAACCAAGATCGAAATGAGTGATCGGGATTGAAATGCAAGTCAAAAAAATAAAGTTCACAATTTCAACTTTAAATCCAAAGATTCATAATTTGGACATTCAAAAAATTGTGAGGTCCTATAATAGAAGTTGAAAGATCTCAATATTCCAAGTTTAACAAAATTGCAAAGATTTAAGATTCGTAAAGGTTTTTAGATTCGTAAGAATGAAAGATTCACAAGATTTTGAGTTTCACAAAGGTTTTAGATTTGCAAAGATTTTAAGTTCACAAAGACCTTTAGATTCGCAAGAAAGAAAGATTCATAAGATTTCAAGTTTCGTAAAGGTTTTAGATTCATAAAGATTTCAAGTTCGCAAGGACTTTTAGATCCACAAGAATGAAATATTTATAAGATTTCAAGTTTCACAAAGGTTTTAGATTCACAAAGATTTCAAGTTCGCAAGGGTTTTTAGATTCGCAGGAATAAAATATTCATAAGATTTCAAGTTTCACAAAGGTCAAAAAATGATTTGGATCGAGTTGAGAAAGAAATAAGTGACTGAGATTAAATTGTGGGTTAAAAAAATGATTTGGACTAAGTCGAGATCGAAATGAATATTTAGGATTGAGTCACAAGTCAAAAAAATAATCTGGACTAAGCTGAGATTGGATGATCGAAATGAAACTGCGAGTTAAGAAATGAAACGATTAAGACTGCGTCAAGGTTGAGGATAAATGATTAGAACGATGTCGCGAGTCAAAAAAATGATCTAGATAAAGCCAAGATCAGATAATTAGGACAATGCTGTGAGTCTGAAAGTAACCAAAACCAAGTCAAGGTTTAAGATGGATGACCAAGATAATATCATGAGTAAAAAAAAATGATCTGAATCGAGCTGAGATCGAATGACTGAGATGATGCCGTAAGTATGAAAACAATCTAGATTGAGTCGAGGTCAAAGATGAATTACCAAAATAATGTCGCGAGTTAGGAAAGTGATATGGACAAAGCCAAAATTGATGACTGGGATGATACTGTGAGTTTAAAAGTGACTAAGATCGAGTCGAGGTCAAAGATGAATGACTGAGATAATACCATGAGTCAAAAAAATGATCTGGACTGGGCTGAGATCGGATGACTAGGACGATATCGTGAGTCTAAAAATGATCAAGATCGAGTCAAGGTCAAAGATGAATGATCGGGACGATGTCGTGAGTCAGGAGATAAAACAACCAGGACCAAGTTGAGATCGAATAACTAAGATGATGTCGCAAGTCTGAAAATGATCAAAGCTGAGTCAAGGTTGAAGATGAATGATCAGGACAATGTTATGAGTCAAGAGATAAAGCAATCAGGATCGAATCAAGATCGAAGGTGATTGATCGATGAGACTGCAAGTCAAAAAAATGATTTGGATTTTAAAGAGAGAAAAAGTTTCTTTGAGATTAATTTTGGTATTTTTTTCATAGGATTAGGAGAATATCAAATTGATAAAGGTCATATAGCCTAGATGGATGAAATGGAACGAGAACAAAATAGGATGTCATACAAGGCAAAAGGTATAAGACGAATGGAAAAGACTAGGGAAGAACACATTCAAAGAAAACTTGTAATGTGACTTGTTTACAATCATGTCTAACTTAAGGAATAAATCTTCTAATCCCACTAGCTTAAAACCTTTAGAGAAGAACCTGTTAAAAATGGCATGCTATCTAGACACATAAAGAAGGTATAGTTCCTTAGAAAAAGGATTAAAGGTGTTAAAGGTAGAGGTAAATCTTACAATGAAAAGAAACTTTGTCTGGTTCCAAATGTGGTTATTCCACCTAAGTTCAAAGTTTTAATGTTTGAAAAATATGATGGAACCGAATGCCTTAAAACTCAATTAGCTCGATACTATTATAAAATGGTTAGGTATGCCCGTAACAAAAAATTGTTCATTCATGTTTTTCAAAAAAGTTTGACGGGACAGCAGCCGATTGGTATTATAGGTTAGAAAGTGGTTAAATTCACACTTAGATAGATTTATCTCAAGTATTTTTAAAGTGATACTACTATATGTTAGAGATGGTCTCGAACTAATTGACCCTTTAAAACATGAAAAAGAGCCTTGATGATAGCTACAAAGAGTATGCTACTAGATGAAAGAAGATGGCATCGCAAGTATGATCACCTCTTACTAATAGAGAGTTAAATTTTCTATTTGTGGATACACTTTCTTTTCTTTATTATGATAAGTTGATAAGTAATACTTCGTTAGAATTCACAGGTTTGTTGTTTACTAGGGGTAAAATTGAAGATGGGATACAAAAAGAAAGAATTATAGATGTTAGTAAATGAAATGAGGGGAGATATTTTTGGTGAACAAGTTCAAGAAACAATTGTAAAAGGGTAAAGTGAATAAAGCCTTCACGTGATACAAAAGGCTTATCTTTATTGGTCACCACATGTCAATAGTCTATTTTAAACTTTTTATGACTTGACACCTTATGGCAATAACTTTTCTCAACAATGTTATTATTGTACCTCAATGTCATTTTCTTAGACTCCTTAGCCATAATGATTCACAAAACAAAAGTTTAACCCAAGTTACTTGCAAAGTAACAAGAGAAAGAAAGTTAAAATGTACCATTCACTTTCAATGTCTTACACGAAGTTTTTTCATCTGCTTGTTAATAATTATATGGTTTTCATCATTTTTGTAAAGCCTAGAAAGCCTTCTTATCCAAAAGGATATAACTCCAATGCTAAATGTAAATACCATGATGGGGTCAAAGGACATTTGATAGAAAATTGCATTGCTTTCAAGGATACAGTTCAGTTTTTGATTGATATAGATCCTCTAAAATTTAAAGAGCTAGTTAAGGGGCTATGGCAATTTAAAGTGATGGAACTAAAGGTCAAGATTTTAAGGCCATACACCATGTAAGGGCATCTTTTTTGCTTGTACATCATTTTAAGAACACTATTGATGATGTAAATTTTTAATTGGCTTAAATGTTTGCTTTGAATGAATAGATACAGTGTAACATATTGTCTCGTGACTTTTTGAATATTGTCATTTGAATTTTTTTTTTAAGTTTTGGACTTTTTAGGATTTTTTTTTCTAAAAAAAAATTATAAGAAGAAAATTGTTGGATTTCCCCACATAATTGATTTTCAAAGCAATAAAAGAAAAAAAAATGTCTTAAAAAAGAAAAAGGGAGAAAATTCCCTTTTGAGTGATAAGATTTCTAAAAAGATTGGTGATTACTATTAAAAATGGACTCACCCAATACTTACACCATTTTTGAATACTCTTATATTCCAAACCACTCAAATAGTTTCACTCATCAGCCATAACCCTTTTAAAGGGGCATGAATTTGAATTCATGAGCTTTTTTTTTACTTGAGTATATTGTAATATAAAATAGTGATTTTTTCTCCTTGGCAATGAACAATGAGACAGTTGATTTGAAAAACTAAGAAAAACCTTTTTTAAATTTCTCAAAAATTAAGCACATATGACATTTCTTTTAAGAATTGGATGTTGGTGATTTGATGAGTCAAGATTACTCTACAACCTCAAGTGTGCCAAAAGTAAAATTATCCAAATTTTATCAAGCTTTTTTGGGAACTGACAAAGGTCCAATTCTCACTCTATCTTATCCCATGTTTTAGGAGCAAATCGATCAGAATAGAAAAATCAACCATTGCCCTTAAGACAAGTTGATTTGTGTCACAATACTCCCTTTTGTTGAATTACACAAACCATTTGATACCTATTGTGAGCTCATTGACATGACTGGACATTTTTCATGAATTACATATTTGGCAAAGTCAATTGATGTGTGAGTTATAGGGGACATGTAAAAAAAAAAAAAAAGAATGAATAATGATTGTAACATCATGCACTTGAGAAATTCAAGAGAATTCAAGCAAAGATTTGATGAGCTTGAAAAAAAAAAGAAAAAAAAATAAAATTCTATGAAAAAAACCAAAAAGAAAAACAAAGAACTTAAAATAAAAAAAATTCTTTGAAAAGCCTTTCTTTTAAATTCATTTTTCTAAAAGAAATTGCTCTTTAACTTAAGTGATCATATTTGAAATGACAAATGATCATATTTCATGATCTTTTTACAAACAAGAAAATTATTCTCTTGTTACCCTTTTAAGCCTAATGAATTCTTTTTCAAAAAATCCTAACCAAGGATCACCCTATACATCGAAGGGTAAAAAAGAGATATATTCAAGAATCACATATGGTGAGATCTTATTCCAAGTATAAGGAAACAACCCTACATGCCGAAGGTCAAATATTTAATAAAATGAGTTCTAAAAAATTTTTAAACTCACAAAATCAAAGGTGGATATATGCAAAGAAAAGTTAAAAAAAAAAGTAGAAAGAAAAAGAAAAAAGAAAACAAAGCAAAAATGAACAAAAGAAAAAAGAAAGATAATTGAATGGCAAGTGTGGAAAATGAAAAAATAAATAAATAAAATTCCCAAAAGAAATCTTGTATATGAGGTGAAATGATCATTGGTTTAATCACCCTTAAATATATTTTAGGCCTATTTATCCTTTCTTTCTGAACCCTGAACCTAGCCTATATTACGAACTTTAAAAAATCCATATTGGATCAAGTATGAATGATTAAATTGAGAAGCTTTCTTTGAGAAATTACCATAAAACTTGTGAATCATTTGATCTTTTTTATTGCCAAAATACCCATTTGATGGTCAATTCATTTTGAATGAAATTGGAATTCTAAAGTGCATGGTGGAATGATAAACAAAAGAAAAAAGAGAAAAAAATGGGGCTTTAGGGTAAAAACCCTAAAAAAAGCAGTCTAGAGCAAGTTGAAAGTCATGAAACCAATCCTGTGCAGAGGAGTAAGGGAAGCCAATATGAAACTGCCTAGATTTTTTTTGAAAGATCCAAGAATGCCAATGCTTTGAAAGTTTGAAATTTATCAATAAATTAATTTTGAAATTTTGAGCCATCTTATCTCATTCTTAAGTTACTTTTCAAAATTTTGAGCTATTACAGCTGACCTTGACATTAATCAAAATGCCACATTTGAAAACTAAATAAATTGTAAAAATGTTTGGTTTTAAAAAAATTTCTACTTTTTAGAAAAATTTATGTATCATTTATGAGCCAGATGAGAAATATGCACCTCTTCTGCTCTCTTTAAGTGGTGAACTTTTCTTGAATGAATTGAAACCTTGACATGCTGTACCTTTCAATCTATTGTCACTTCTTTATTTCTAATATGGAACACTAATTTTCAAGAAACTCTAAAGTCACATCTGTTTGGACATTACATTGTTTGTGACCATAGAAATTAAATTATATGGGGTAATTTTGTTGATAATTTTGAAAATTTTTGAATGATTAATCATGCATTTTTATGAAAAATAAGAAAATCGTGTTTACATGTTAAAGAAAATTATTGAATTGTGAAAACCTTTAGATTGATTTAGATTCAAGAAAGAAAACTGTTTTCATTAAGAATAAGTAAAAAAAGATTGTTTTTAAAAGGAATATAGTGGTTTGTCTTCTTGATTTTGTGATCAAGTCCAAAATGCATGTCATATGTCGAAAATGAAAATAAAAAGGAAAACGTGTTGAGAAATAAAAAAAAATCTATTTCAAAAGAAAAGAAAGCATAAATTGGCAAAGAAATAAGATAAAAACGAATGAAAAGATTGGAAAAGGGTAAAGTGGAATCCTTTTGGAAAGAAGTTGGAAGACTTGACTTGAGTGATAACATGAAATAAACAAAATTGGGAAGGAAAAATTTTAAAGAAGGGTGTTTTTAGCAATTGCATAGTTTGACACATATCTATGTTACCTTCATTATACATTGGTGTTTGTATCTATACTAGGGCATATGCATCCTAAAAGTCTTTACATTTGCATTAGCACTTTTGAAATGGAATTTTGTAGTTGCAAGAGGCATTTACATTATTAAAAAAAATAATAATTGAAATTGCAAATTTGTATTCACACCTTTGGGGCATTTGTATCATGCATGAACATTCACATTTGTATTGGTAAAAGGCATTTGCATATAAAAAATTTGTTATTGCATCTTTGTCAGATATATTTTTGTCATGAAAAAATTTATATTTACATCATTGTAAGAGCAATTACATGAAAAAAATATTGACATCTACATTACAGGATAAGTTGAGCATTCGCTTCTTTATCATGTATATTTGCATCATGAAAAGTCATTTGCATTGCAATCACAAGAAAATAATTTTGCATTTGTGATCATTTGCATTGGTGTAGAGATATTAAAATTTTTACCATCTATCTCAAGATTAGACATTTGCATCATAATTTCATTTGTCAAAATTGTAAATAGTGAAAAAAATAATGTGGACATTCTTTTGAGCTCTAAGAAAAGAAAATTAGCAAGGAAAAAAGTCTATCAAGAAAAAAATATAGAGAAAATTTGTAAAAAAAAAAAAAGAAAAAATATAAAAAAATAAAACAAAGAGAGAAAGAAGTCTATCATGAAAAAATGAAAGAGAAAAAAGAAAAAAAAATAGTTTAATAAAAAACCAAAATGTCAAAAGGGTTTGAAAAATTAAAAGAAAAGGATTTGCAAAAAAAAAAAAAGGGTTGTTGAAACAATGATTGAAGAAAAATCTAATTTTATCCAAATTCTCCGAATTAGGCCTTGATTTTAGGTTCTATTTAATTTTATTAAAATAAAATAATATTAAATAAAATATTTAACTAATAAAAAAAATAGTGTCATGCACGACACCACTCACTTGCCCTAACTACCTAACCATACGCTACCACCACCTGCTCACAGCCACACCTTACCACCCAAACCCTAGTCCCAACACCTTCTTTTATCAGCCCTTTCTTAACACCAAAGCTTGCTGGCTTACGCTTTTATTGGTAAAAAAACTCTAAGTTTAAGTACCCAAACACTCGACTTCCCTAAATCACCTAATTTTAGACTAACACCACGACCTCAAAACTTTATACTAGGTTAGCCCCTCATCAACCCTCAATAGATACCTTTCAAGAACCAGTCCCCTATTTGCACCCTCCACGCACCTTAAAATCATACCTTCACCCGACTTTAGCCCTAGTAATAGCCTTTACGCTCCCTCTTGAACCATCAACACCTCTATGCCAATAGCCCGCCCATCACCACACTATAAAAAAACCACCTCTAAAATCCATAAAAAAATTCAAACTCCATCCCACTGCCAAGCATTATAGCCAAACGCCATCAAAGGCCCATACCTCTTTGTATGTCGAAAAAAAAAACCCACAAACCTTAATTGAGAAACCTATCAAAAAATCAAAAAATATATATATATATATAAAAGACATAGTCTTCACTGAGTGAAGAACCCAGCTTCATAATAGCTAAAAACATATCCATTCACTTAAAATGGTGGAGAAAAAGAATGACATTATATTAGAAAAAAAAATTTACTTTCACCAAAAAAAAAAAGAGAAAGATGAAAGAAAAAAAATTGGTGGTGGCTTTTTTGGATGATCGGTGAAGGTGAAAATAAAGGAAAAAAATACAAAAAAAAACTAAAAAACTAGCCAAATTGAACGATGAGCGGCAGTAGTTTTTGTGTTTAAAGCCGCAGATTTTTTGTTTAGATTTAAAGGAATCCAACAATATTTATATGAAATTGAGGCTGAAAATAGGAAGATAAGAGGAAAAAGAGTGATTGGACTTTTTAGAAAACCAAAAAGGATGCTAGTCAACAACTGCATCGATGATGTAAGCAATGGCTTACTACCATCTTCTAGATTAATGGTTTATTACTGTTTTTTGAATGAATGGGAAAGTTTTTTTTGGAGAATAAAAAAGATGAAATGAATAAAAAAAATTCTTGATACTTATAATATTGTAAAAAAAAAAATGAAAAAAAAGCACAGATAGACCTAACCCTTGAGCTTTTCCATTTTAGTTTGGTCCACCCGTGGCTTATGCCCTTTTCCATTTTAGCTTCAGCCCTACTAGGATCTAGCCCACCTTTATCTTGCACTTTAAGCCCATCCCTGGCCTGCACCATAATTCAATAGCTTAAGCCTAATCAACTCACCAGTTTAGCCTTGGACTTTAAATTGGGTTTAGTCCAATTATTTTTAGGGTACATTTCTTTACTTTATTTGATTCAACTATTTATTTATATATTTTTCATGCATTTTATTACTAAAATTTTACATGTAAAAGATTGGAAATAAAACACAATTTCTTGAAAGGGAATGACGATAATTGCAATTTTAAAATGCTTTAAAGAGAGGGAACTATAGAAATTAAATAGAATAATGTTTTTATAAAAAAGTATATATATATATATAATATTAAAAAAAAAAAAGAAGAAATTTGAAAACTCTACCTTGATGTTGAAGGGAATTCAAATCGTATTTTGAAAATTTTAATTTTGCCTAGATGTTAGGGAATTAAAAAAATAAAAAGATATAAAAAAATCATAATTAGGTTAGGTTAAATTGGAATTTAAAATATAAAGTAAAATTTCCACAAGTAAATTAAATAACAAATAAAATTTATTTCACTTCTAATTTTGTAAAGGAAATGGTAATAAATAAACAAGAATAAAATATGTATAAAATTGATTAGATCAATTATTCTAATTTTTAACTTTTATTTGCATAATTTATTTGTTCCGTGTCGTATAAATATAAAATTTTGAGAAAAAAAAGAAAATTACAAAAATCAAATTTGCTTGAAAGGTTCATTAGATGTTAGGGATAATTAAGGAAGTTCAAGTTATCGATAATTCTCATTTTTCTTATAAAAAATAAAAATAAAAAATTTTTGAAACCCTAAAACCTTCGAAATCACGAAACACTAAAATTCGTAACTCCAAAATCAAAAACCCTAACACCCTCAAAACTTGAAACCTTGAAACCTTCAAAACTCTAAAATCCGAAATGTTAAAATCCCAAACCCTAAAACCTCAAATCCCTAAAACCATTAAAATCCTTTAAACCTTAAAATCCAAAACCCTAACCCTAAACTTAACCCAAACCCTAAATTTGATTTGCAACCCAAATTATCACTCAAAAATCATTCAAATATTAAAACCTTAACCTAAACCTATACCTAAAATTATCCCCTAAGTCCTAAGGATATATGTGAAAATCTCATGTGAAGTAATTTGTTTTGGAATGCCCCCTAAGAAATGGAGTATTTAAAAAATTTTATTTCATTAAGTTTTTTGTACAAGTCCTTAACCCATGATAATAATGGGATTAAATTAAAAAAAATAAAATAAGATCTTAAATATAAATAGTTGCACCTAAATTCTGTTTAGATGTCGGGGAGTTAAGGCAGTTTTATTATATTTAAGAACCTGATTTTAAAATTACATTTCATCACCTTGCATAACATCTATTCGCATACATGCATTTATTCATTATTATTTGTACTTGTTTCGCATGTTTGCACCTTTAATTATCGTTTGCTAGCAAATTGTATCATCATTAGTTTTTTTTTTCATAAAAATGTTTTTTCTTAAATTTAGTTTAAAAATATGGAAAGATAAAATAAAATAAAAATAATATTTCAAAATAAATAATTCTTAGTACTATGCCTAGATGTTGAAAAGTCACCAACAACTATCTTCTACAAAGAGTATTACTTTCATTTTAAGGAATGTTGTGATAAATTTTAAGCGAAAAAAATTATTTTAAATTTACCTAAATGTTAAAAAATTTTAAAGTAATTCTTTAACTTAAAGTTTTTTTGATATTTCTAAATAAAAAGCTTTAATAAAATTTATTCTTCTTCTTCAAAAAGTGAAGGGAATTATGATTAAATTTTATATTAAAATCATTTTATCCAACACTAAAAATAATACATAATTAATGGGTATCAATTTTTATGGTTGTTGTGAGGGTGTTAATTTTTCTTTAAACGTAACTGACTCCCAAACCCACTTCTGTTTTCATACATTAAAAATTATCTTTTTGATAAATTTTAAACTAGTTTTATCATTTCATTAAATAAGTAAACTTTTTGGTAGCCAATCGTATCTATTATAAAATGTTGGTGATGACTCTCTTATTTTTTTCGAATTTAAAATATTTTCGTCCAGTGGTCTCAAAACCATTATAATATTTAGTTATCTATTTTAATTAATTAATTATAAAAATATTTTTTAATATTTATTAGGAATTTACTTGATTATAAAATTAATTTTTTAATTAATTTATTTTTATCTATTTATTTATTAATAATTTCATTATATAATTATATGAATGATACATTTTATAATTATAAAAAGTCTTGTAAAAAATAAAGAATTAAAACAAAAAAAAAAAATCGAAACAAACAAAAGACCAAGTTAGGATAATTTTATGCTTATATGATAAATTAGAGGGTAAAGAGAAAAAGATGAAAGGGATATAAGTAGAAAGAGAGCTGCGGTTGAAAGAATAGAACTCCACTAAAAAGGGGAGCTATCACTGTAAATTATGTTCCACCATGACATAACAGTGTTTGCCAAATGATTATACAATAAATTCAAGGCAAAATTCGTACTTCACCGACATTGCGAGCGATCCAAATAAAGTTTAAAGTCTCAACTCTCATGGAGATAATTCAGAGTGATGGGGAAGTCATGAATATTCTTTATCATAACTTTATTGTACTATGGTGGTGGATCAATCAGCTAGTTGTAAAAGTAATTATGTTTGTCAATCAAAAATTTGATTCAATTGAAATACGTAATTAGACTAGATTGTTTTCACTTTTTTTTTTGTTTGCAAAGTATATTATAAATTTCTTCATATGCTAAAAATTTAAGTCGAATTTTCAATCTAATTAGTACAATCTTTTATATAGGAATCGTTAAGCCAAATTTAAACTATCTCTCTTCGGAACTTTTAGCCAAAAAAAAAATTGCGATAGCTCCAAAATTTTAGTCAAATTAGGTAAAGAAATCCAAATGATTGAACTCTGCAAATCATCATTCATATGTATGAAGATTCAACAAACTCGGGAAAAAAAGCCATCATGGCCTTATGCTCGATGATATCCCTGTAAGTAAGAAGTATTGCCGACACGAGGTTTGGTATTGATTAGAACATCATCGTCACCATCAGCTCAACAATAAAATTCAAAACAAGCCATAAAGGTTTCAAAATTTAAGATTTAAAGTTTACTGTCTTTAAATTTAAAAAAATTAATTATATTAAATAAAAAAATTATCAACAATTGTATGATCAGTTAGCAAGTATTCGACTTTTAATTTTAATGATTAAAATTTAAATTATGATATTTTTAAGTATAAAATATTATTAATTGTGTTTCTTAAATTAATTTCTATTTATAAGCTGAAAAGTTTTTTTTTTTTTTTTTTGAAAAAGAAAGAAAAAGAAAAGAGAAAGGAGCAGGGAAGAGAAGAGAAGAGAAATGTCTACCCACACGTGTGCAGCTTATACGCCTTTTTGCCTTCAATTAATAATTGGAGTATAAAGCTGTGATGTACATTGAAACCATCTGTACATTAAAACCATCAACTTCTTGCACGAGGGCCTCTTTTTTGTTCTCTTGTGCTTTTCTTTTCTGTCTGCCACAAATTGGTTGGTAGCACTACCACTATTACAAGTACTATTCTCTTTCTTTCCCTTCCACCCCCTTCACCACATTATTTTCTCTCCATTATTGATTCTCCATATCTTTATTTTCATTTCTATTTACATATAATATATTTTATATACATGCATGGATAGATATAAGCACACGTGTGTTACTCGAAGCGTGGGAATGCAAGTCGTTTCCATTTCGATGTACTTATCAATCATTGTGTAGTTTGAATACAAGTGAATTGATTATGCAGTAAGAATTGAATATTTTTATTTGTAATATTTAGTTTTAATTTTTATTGTTAATAAGATTTTTTTATAAACGATTTATAAATTTAATATAATTTTTTCGTTGAGATTTAGAATCTTTATTGAAATAAGATAATCTGTCCTTACTTACATTTTTATTTTAAAAAATATAAATAATTTTTTAAGATCTTGAAATTATAAAATCAACGTCCTTGACACTAAAATTCAACCGTGGAATACTATTACTTAGTTAGAGAGCGAATTCAAAGTAAATTCCAACCTATCTCATTGTATGTAACTTATAGGTTTCTGATTGAACACCAATATGTTGAACCCTAATAAAATTTTAGCACCTATATAAGTCCAATTTTCTTTATAAACTTTTTAGTCAAGGTGATCTTTTAATATCTTCCTAGATCGATCTTATTATGAATCAAGATTCAAACCCTATATTTAAGTACAAAAAAAGTTTTGGAGACTGTGCTTGATTGATATAATTGGAATTTGGCCTGTTAATAATAGTTGGTTGGTAACATGTTTGAAATTAAAACATTGTTGGTATTATTAGACGTATGACTTATCTGTTTGGAACTATTAATGAATTTCTTTGTCAAATACTTATACAATTCAAATTATTGAAGCCTAATTTGTCTGCATGAACGATCTCAATCGATGAAATTAGGCCGATGATTTCTTTTTTTTTTTTTCAGGTGTGCCATATCTAAAATTTTTTATCAGCAAAGAATACGGTGAGGACTTTGACAATTAAGTTGTCCAAATTTGAGTCGTCTCTATCTTAGGTAGGCAGAGATTTTGGGGTTCTGGATCTGGTTCCTCACTAGCTAGCTCTAAGGCCAAGCCTTTGTCTTCTTTGTTTCAACCAAAATCATAATGGGCAATGTTTCCTGTTGCTGAGGGCATTAGTAAATGAACCATCTCAATCGGTGACTCAGTGCCAATAATTCTTTTTCTTTGATAGGACTCTAAATTTTGCCGAAACTTTTTGCATTTAATAAGTTTCTTTCGTGTTAATTATCTATTGAATCAGATGACATATTATTAAAATTAACATTTGAAAATTATAAATTTAAACAAATTTAAGCATATAATATTTTTTTAATAAGATATGTAACTAGATAATAAAAGTTTAAGGTAGATTAAAAATTTTAAATGAATAAATTTTCTTCGTTATATTACATAATAGGGGCTTGAAAGTTTATTCAAGTGGTAAATTTTTTTTTTGTTTGAGATCTTTCATATTCAAAAATCATTTTGAGATTAATTTAAAATCGAATTGGATCAAATCTCGAGTGATAAACCTTTTGCACTGTGAATTGGTAATTTGGTGTCTTATAAAATTCATCTGCTTAATGTCTAACAGCAAAAGTTTGCATACTTAAAGGGTTTTAAAATTCTTATTAAATAATTCTCAAGGCATATATCTTTCTTAAACTACAAGATAAGGGTTTATATAATCAATTAATTTTAGATTTAGATATTCATTTAAAATTTAACAAGATATCATAACCGACTTATTTGATTATTGTCCTTTTATAATAAGCTTAATATTTTTTATATGTAAAATACTTCAATAATTTTACACGAGTATAAAAAAAAAATTCATATCAGATAAATTGATGATATACTCATAAATATAATAAAAGACTTTTATTTATGACCAATTAATTTTAAATTAAATTCCATGCATCTAAAATGTAATCGATATTCCAAAATCCTTTGAACTATTCGGATTTGTTATCATTTCCCATAAAATAAGACAAAAATATATATATATTTTAAAAGGCTAATTATTTTAATGGTCTTGGGAGTTTCAATCCCTGTTTCCAGCCAGTTAAAAAGGTATAGGAAAATTGAAAATTGAACATAAAGAAAAGGGAGGACCCCAATAGCACAGAAAAAAGAAAAGAAAATATTTCCTTCGGCTTCCCCAATTCGATGATTAAAGAAAAGAAAGAAAGGGAGTGTTTGTGTGTGGGGTTTAACTCACATGATGATTGAGTGCACGTGTGGTTACTTGTGTCCACGTGCACTTGTCTTTATTCACTTGAAAAAATTGATTGATTTTTGTCTCTCTCTGATGTTTCTTCTCTTGTCATTTTGCTAACTGTCGCCCTCTCTTTGGTCCCCCCTCCCCCACCTCCCCTTTGTCTTTTTCTTTTATTTTCTTTACCTTTCTTTTCATTCTTATCCCTTTACCTTGTTTACTACAAGTTAAAGTTTCCCCTTTTATTCAATTTTAAAACAAAGTTTTCCCTTTTGTAAAAAGTGAAAGATTCCAATTCTTATTTATTTTCTCCGATTTTTAGGTTACGCTGAATGATCTGTAATTCGAAAAGTGAAGATAAAAATAATTATCAATAACATAAATTTTTAAAAATAAGATTCCATTTATTTCATAAAAAATAATTTTTACATTTTTATTTATTTATTTAATAAAAAATTAATTGATTAACAAAAATAATTTATTAATCAATCAAAAATAAAATTAATTTTGAAAACTAGCTTACGAATTTAAAAAAAAATACTTTTAAAAAAATTATTTATGAGAATAATTATTTGTCAATACTTTTGAATATAATTTTACTTATAAATAATATTATATTAATAAATAATATTATATCAATTAATAAATATTAATATAATATATTACTAAATAATATAAAGAATAATAATATATTAATAGAATAATAAACAGTTTTATTTTAAGTATTTTTTATATTAACATAATATTTTAATATTAAATATTTATTAAAATATAATTATTTTTAAATATTAATAATTTTAATATATCTTACTAATAAATAATTTTTAATATTTTAATAGTTATATTAATATTATTTAAAAAATTTTCAAAAAATAATCAAATAACAAAAAATATTTTTTATTATCTTATTCAAATAGCAAAAAACTTTTTTCAATTTAAAAAATGTAAATATTTTTTAAAAATTATTTTTCAAAAACAATTGTTTACGAAGCAAATGGAGTCTAAAATTTACATTTTATGTTTAAATTTCAAATTATTCCAACAATTATCTCTTTCGTATCATGACTTTTTAATGTTTGGATTGGATATTTATAGTACTTTAATTACTTTTCAAGAAACTTTTTATTTTTGGCTGAGAAAAAAGTAGTTATATTTTTAAAATTTTATCCAATTTCTTTCATTTTTTTGGTTGATTTTATGGTCCCACCAAATTAGAAGCCTTAACTTTGGAAAATTTATTATTACTCCCTTTTGATTCAGACTTCCAAAAAATAATAAGATTTAGGTGAAACTTGGAAGGTTTTCATTAAAAAAACTATTAAAAATCGAATTTTAATATATTGATAAAATTAAATGAGTAGCAAAATAGTTAATACGTGTGGCCTATTATGAAACTGAATTAGAGAAGTTAATATTTGAATTGAACAATGCTTTTTTTTAATTATTTAATATACTAATACTAAAGTATTTTAACTTCATAAATAGGGTTACTATGGTAATACATATTTTATTTCATTTTTAAATTAATTTTTTATTTTTTAAATATTTATTAAGAGTATTTGTCATGCTGGTAAAGTTAAAAAACTTCACCATCAATGTATTTGATAAATTGTTTTTTATATATAAAAGAAGTAGTAGGTTAGATATAAAAAAAAAGAGATTATAAGTGTTATACTTAAAATTTAAAATTTGTTTAATATTATCTCTTAAAAATGACTATATAATAATTGGATTAAGTGTCGAGTTTAATAAAGCATTCTTTTTATTATAATTAATAATGACTATTTCAATTTATTTTAGTTGGATATCCATTATTAATAATGAAAAAATTGAATAATCCCAATAAAATTATTTCTCCTAGCAATTTTTTTTCTTTTTGCAAAAATTATAAATCAATATCATATTACTTGCAATGATGTGTATGAGTAGATCTGATAATTTTAGATACGATACGATGTTATGACACAAAAACGATACAAAAAAATCATATATGCGTCTTAACAAATACATATTTCATGTTTATTTGTATCGATATGAATTTTGACACGACATAATTTGTGTCTTATACGTATTGTCATGTCTAAATATGTTACACAATACGAATAACATATCTAGTTTAATCTTATCATATGAGTACATATTTAACATATTTAATACATTTTTTATATTTAATTTAATTTAATATAAACTTATAAAGATTAGTTAATTTTTAATCTTGCAATTATGGTACTTAATTAGTTATTTAATATCATAAAAAATTATTTTAAACATTTAATTATGATACTCATTTAATAATTATTATAAAATTATTTTTTCATATTAATAACATAAATACAATATAAATATTAACATTAGTCATTATATTATTATTTTATTTTTAATCTTTAATAATTTGTTATTTTGAATTTGATACTAAAAATTAATATAATTATGTAATATATATTAAAATTTAAATATATGTTAAACACATATTAAATGATATTAAAATTTTTTTAATATGTAAGCACTTTTTTATATTATTATTATGCTATGTTTATTAAGTTGTAAATGATAAATAATTTATAATTATTTATTATTTTAATAATATATATATTCATGTTAATCGTGTTTATTTGTATATATTTGTGTTAGTCGTGTCTATTCATATATATCCATGTTATTTATATTTATTTGTGTCGTATTTAAATAGATTAATTATATACGTGTTAATCATATCTTGTTAAATTACATGTAATACGTATAATAAGTATATCATATTCATATTTAAAATTTAAATATATTTTATAATTTATATCATATTTATATTTTAATAATTCATATCCTTATACATATTAAATTCGATATAAAATATGACATAAAAATACAAATTACGAAGTCTGTGCAAGAATGAGCTGTGAAGTTATAATACCGATAGAAATTATTGATGATTAAATTTTAGCTTCGTCATAAATTATAAGGCCTAGCTAGGCCAATAAAATTTTGGAATTGCTGGATCTAGGCCAATGTACTTGTTTTCCTCCTCTTTTTCTGATCTGTTTGGTCCGTGACTCCATGACCTTAGGCAATGCATAATTCAAAATCTAATGTTGAAAAATAGGGCCATATGCAGTAAAATTGACTTGGATCATAATCCTTATAATAATAAACAAAAAATAATAACAAGAATGATTAGGATCTATTTAAATAAATAGTGAGATTGACTTTGATGAATTAAAAAAAATAATAATAATAATTACTGTAACTAGATTAAAAATAATTATTGTAATTATTATTGAAAAAAATTTTTAAGTAAAAAATTTATATTAAATACAGTTTACTGAAATTGATATTCAAATTTTACTGATGTTAATTAAAATTTAACTGCACCACACTGGAGATACAGTTGCATCCTTATCAGTCTTAGTTCAAGTAAGAGTGAAATAGGATTTGAGTAAAAACTCTAGGTTTGAATAGTTCTTAAATTCTTTATTTAAAAAACTCTTAAATAAGATATAAAGATTTTCATTTCGAATCAAGACTTTTTTTTTTCTCTTTTTCTTATGAATTAAATCCATTCATCAGCAACAAGATTGAATCTCTTGAGAATATCTATAGCTACACCCTGAACTTATAATTCTACTTCAACTTTTGGCTTGGAAGACTTTTTTTAATTAATTAAGAAAAATCATTTCATATACCCTTCGTGGAGACTACACCAACAAAATAAAAAATTTATCACATATTTTAAAAATATATTAAAAGCATAAAATAAAAATTAATATAATTAAAAAATACAAATAAAAAAAATTTAACACTGTATTTTGAAATTGAAAAATTTTACCGATAATATATATAAAAAATAACAAATTAATTAAACTAAAATCTTTATTTTGACAAGTGTTGGGATATTATTAAATCAAAAGCCATTCTACGTTGAACATTGTAGTGGCTTCTCATAGTAACTCAAAAGTAAGCCTTTTAGTTTAAAGTCTGCTTTGTAGGCGTTAGGGTATTGAAAGGGTAGGGAATAGAATTTTTAATTTTAAATATGATACAAAAATAATATAAAATTAATATGATTAAAAATTTTAATAAAAATTTTATATGAATTTGATAAAATTAAAAACGAAAATTTTTTAATATTATCAACACAAATTTGATAAATTAATTTTTTTAATATTTTATTCATATAATATAATATAATACAATACAAATATATAAATTATTAAATAAAAAAAAAAAGTTAGTTGCAGCAAGGGTTGATGGCGGCAAACGGGGAGGTCACGTGCGCTGGTCCACGCTCGTTCTTGGACATATCATTATATATATATATATATATATATATATTTGCATCGCATTTTTTAAAATCTTAAACCAATTAATTATGGTACTGCTCATATCTGTGTTTTGCATTCATTTTTTCTGGGTACCGGAATCTTTATTAGGGAAGGTCTAGATCGAATCTGGAAGTAATTGTTCCTTGAAATCTCATCCATTAAGTTCACTTGCTTTCTTTTTTAACACTACCAAAATCATCACTCTTTTTCTTGGTACATGTTGAAATATAGGTGTAGAGAAAAATAAGTCCAATTTGAATCTCGAATTTAATTTAATTAGTTATGTAATTACTTTTATAAAATGACATTCAATAGGTTTAGAATTTTAATTTTTAATATCTATAATTTTTTTTTATTTTTAAATTATATTTTTTAAAAAATAAAATATATGAAAGAAGCATGTTACTTAACATTGACATGTCAAAATCTGCCATTGTTTTAATTTGATCATAGAGGTAGACAAATGGTTAAATCTGAAAACGATTTCTTATAAATTGAGGATCAAATTACTACAAGGCAAAAAGTATTCAAAACGATCTAATTAATACACATATGGTACCAAAAATGTAATTGTCATCCTCATAGAAATTAATCAATACATAAAAGATAAACTTAACATTTCAAAATCTTAACCATAGCCCCAGAATATATATTTGGTTCGATCATTATTTTTTTTTTTTATTATTTTTAATTTCCTTCTCTCCAATATTTCCATTGGAAACACAAAATTGAGGCTTTAACAAGAACACGTATAGGTAAAGGAAAACTCACAGAAAGCATGCAAATTGTTCTTGAAAATAGTAGTCAATAAAAAATAATTTTGCAATAACATATATATTTTTAAGAATATTTTTGCTGTTTAATTTTATTATTTAAAATAGATTTTCAATGGTTTAGTTTGGGATATTAATCTTTAAAGTAAAGTTCATGAAATTCTTAATTAAAAATATTTAACAAGTTGAAAATGAAATCAAACTTGATAGATTGATAAAACTCAATATGTAATATAATATTTTTCTTTATTATCATTATCGGAAAAGCACATATATTGAATTTAAAATTTAATTCAATTAATTCAAATAATTATTTATAAAAGGTGATATTTAGTAAGTATGAAAATTTAATCTTAACACTTATAAGATTTTTTTCTTATTTTCATACTGCGATTTCTATATAAAAAAAATTTTTTTTTTGAAAAAAAAAAGGAGAAAAGATAAAAATTTATTTCTCATACGTGGTACCATAGAAGAAATTTACTTGTGCATGCTTTGTAACATAAGATGCCTTTAAAACACAATTCTCTTTGTTGGGCCGATGCTCAGATCCTGACTTTATACATAAAACAAAAATCATTTGATATATTATTGGCTGAGACCCTCCAATTGGCTTTACAGTAAAATCCCCTCCGATTGCATGCTCTAAGCAACAAACTTTGTTGCTTAAATAATTCCATAATGGAGGAACATCAATCTTTCATGTTATGTTGATCAGTCATATCATGTTTTTCCTCTAAAACAATTAGATTTTAATAATATTATTATTGACAAAACTTGTCTCATTCATTTCAAATCATTCCTTAAAATGAATCCTAACTAGCCGATTCCATGTCAACTCAATTTTCCTCTTAGGGCTCGCCTTGCATTAATATTCCATAACATGATGATTGAAACATGCTCCAAACTATAATGTTAAATTTCAGTTCAAACTTTTAATAGTCATTTTTGTTTAATTTTCAAGAAGGCGGAAAGGATCTATGTATAAAGAATTACAAAAATTATATATATATATATATGTATACAAATGGAGGATAGGAAGTAAGAAAGAAAAGAAGGTGAAGAGATAGAGTGAAGAGAGAAGTAAAGAAGAAAGGGAATTGGCCTCCCTGAGCTTAGATACAATGAAGCTTTAAGTAAAAAATTTCTAACCTATGAATAGTAATTTTGTGCAGTTGCCGCTATAGTGTACAATAGAATTTTTATTTACAGTACCACTACAGTTACTTGCTACAGTGTCTTTCGTAGTAGGTCTCTGTCTTTTTTTGCTACAGTGACTGTTACAGTGACGTTTTATTTGTCTGCTACAGTGACAGTTACAGTTGACTGTTACAGTGTTTTTTGTTTGCTAGTCATTGGCACTAAACATAGTTTGTCTTTTAGTGTCGGTTGTTTGTTCTGGCTTATCTTAGATTAGAATATGCACAGTTTTATCCTTCCATAGCATTGTTTAAGTTATGAAAATTTTCATCCAGTGCGTTAAGGGATTGGGGAGATTGAGGAGATCCTGAATGTGATTTGTTCCACATTTACCATCCTTCTTGATATTGGTATAGTAATTCTATTAGATGATCTAGATCTTTCATTTTTGATAATTTTTTCAGGAGCTCAATTGCTTCTGGAACATTTTGTATATCAAGATCATCATGTGGTTTCAGAAATCTGATAACAAAAATGCATCTGCCATTTGTCTAGCAAGCTATTTTTGGATAGTCTGGTTTGGTGGCCAAATGGAGAAAGAATTTTGCTTTGTCCATAAAATTAGTTCCTGTTTGGAAATGGTAACTATTTGGGTTGGTATATTTAGTGATGATTTTGTTTAAATCATCTGAGAACTCGATATGGTCTGTAGGTAAATCAGGTATATTTAGGGGTTGAAGAAAATATTCACCGAATATTGTATCAAATTCCCATATTTGATAAGGTTGGTAAAATCTTTCTCTTTGAAAGGTACCCAAAAGACTATATATGGTAAAATGAATGTAGTAAAAATGTTTTGACATTTTACACATTCAATAAAGTGGTGTTTTATAAAAGCTAAAAAATCTTTTAAAAGGTGAAAAGAATAATTTTGTATAGTTATTTGTCCAACTAAACCAAATTCAATGCTTTTTACATCAAAAGTTTCATGGTCGAATCAAAATTTAAGTTTAGGTATATATTCACCGAAAGTAATATTATACATATACGTAGAAGTATAATAATCAGAAAATTTTTCTATCAACAGTTTTTCTGTTGACTGTAAAATAGAATAATTAATTTACTGGAATAATTCTTTGGTTAAGAATACCACAGCTTTTTCAAAAAGAAAAATTCTCTTAAGCTTGTTAGCTTAAAGGAAACATAATTTTCTTTTTTAAAATATTCACATAAATTCAAGAAATTGTTTATCTCTTGAAGACTGTACTGATTTTCTTTCAAAGCAAAGAAATCAATATCTTACTGTTTTAACAGATTTATTGATAGAAGGCTTTGTAAAACTATTTCTTTAAAATTCTGAAATTATTTAGCCTGGTTGACTAAAAACTCAGCTAATTTGGTCATCCCTTTTTGAAAGCTAGATTTATTTTCTGAGAGATGGGATTTCTAAATATTGTTTAACAAACTATAGACTTGTGGTTCAAGTTCAGGGTTGTAAAAATCTTTAATCTTTGGATTAGAGATTTTTGCTCTTTCAAGCAATTGTTCTGCTGAAGAAACTATTTGAGAGTAACTCATGGGTGTCCATTCGTTTGGATCTTGAACGAATTGAGCGAATTCTGGTTGAATCCTTATGAAAGGAGGTTTGTAAAATGGTTGTTGGTAGAGATATAATCCTTGGTTAGGATTATTGTAAAAGTTAAATCCTAGATTAGGATTTGTAGAGATCAAGGTTTTTGGAGAAGAAGGAGTAGAAGAAGAAGAGAAATGAGGGTTTTTACCTGTCTTTTTCTTGATGATTCTCCATCCACTTGTGTCATGGATTGGTTGTTTTCTTTGATCCATGTGATCGACTTAGATAGTCTGCAAGGAGGTTTTTGTCTTCGTTGATGAACTCTACCTGAAAATGATAAGAACAAAGAAAATTATACCATCTAATTCGCCTTAGATTATCAGAAAGCTTTCTATTTTGGAGAAAGTTTTTGACTGCTTGGTTATTTATTCTGATAATAAAGATCTCAGGGGCTGAATAGATGTGAAAATACTGTACATCATTTTTTATGATTAATAATTCTTTTTCAAATATAATATAATTTATTTCATTCGATTTGAACTTACCGAAATTATAGTCACAAATCAATTCATCTTTTTTATGTAGATTTTTAGCTTTTAAGACACATCCCCAATGTTCATCACTGACATCTGTCTTTAAAATAAGTAATTCACCTTGTTTAGGTAGATAAACTTTAGGTATAGTGGTTAATTCTGATTTGATCTGTTTGATAATATCATAATCGTTAGGTGTCCAGACAAAATCATTATCTTTTCGTAATTTACGTAAAAGATAGCTTTTCTTTTTTAAAAGATTTTTGAAAAATTGTCTGCCATAATTAAGTATACCTAACAGCTGTTGTAACTGTTTGACATTATCCAGTTGTTCTAGAAACTCCTTGATCTTTGAGATAATATGATCCTGCAATGTTAATCCATTGGCAGATAGATTAAGACCAAGAATTTCAATTTTAATTTTTTCGAGTTCGACTTTTTTGGTACTCAAAATAATACCATGTAAAATAAATTCTTGAGCAATAAGATTCAGGTGTTTCCTGTGCGCATCTAAAGTATTTGAAAATATTAAAATATCATCAATATATACACAGTAAAATTGTTTATGTTTGCTGAAAATACTGTCCATCCAACGCTGAAAATTTTAAGGGACGTTGCATAGACCGAAAGGCATAACAGTCTATTGGTAATGGCTTGCTGGTGCACTAAAAGCAGTTAAAGGTTTTGAATTATCATTTAGCATGATTTGTCAAAAATCGAATTTACAATCAAATTTAGAAAAATATTTAGCATTTTTTGCTAAATTAATCAAAACATCTTTACAAGGGATAAAATAGCCATCAAAAATAAGATTTTGGTTTAATTTCTTGTAATTAATAACCATACAAGGTTTACCTTATTTAATCTTAGAATGGTTTCTTACCATAAATGCTGGACTTGAGTATGGGCTGGTAGTTGGTTCTATCATACTTTTGCCGAGCAATTCAGAAATTTGAACTTCAAATTCATCTATATCCTATTTGGTATAGATCATGGGTTTTACTCTAATAATCTCTTTTGGAGAATGAAGAGTAAGTTCACAGTATCTGGACTATGCTTCCAAAGCTTCAATGGGTCTTCACTGAAGTTTTTCTGCAAAATCTTATAAAGCCAATGTTTTTCATTAATAGCTTTAAGTTCAGAAATATGTGTTACTTCTAGATGAAAACCATTATCACAAACATGATTATGCTTGGATAAAAGGGGAACATCTATTGGTTTTTTATCAATAGTAAAAGTAAGATAATCAGGGAAAACAGAAAATGATAAATATTTATGTATAAACTTATTTCCTAACAGAATGTCTCCATGCATATTAGGAAAATATAATATTTTAGGTATAATGAATTTTTTATCATTTAGGGCAACAGGAATATTTTTTGCCTTTAGGTTAACAATGGTTTCTTTACTATCGATACCTACTATTATTATAGGATGCTTCATGGGTTGCCACTTTGTTGAAGGTAAAGCATTAGGTCGACAGCTAGAGATTGTTGCTCATGTGTCAATTAAAATATTTAAACTACATGGTTTATAGTTTGGGAAATAAAAATATCCTTTTATATAAGTATAATACCGAACCTTGTTGAAGAATGAAATTATTTCTGGCACTTGTTGTGTAGAAATACGAAAATTATTTATAGAATGAAACATTTTAATATCTTCAGTTCTAGTTTTTCTAGTTAAAGAAAAAGTGTGTGAATTTAACACAGAATTTACAAAATGATAATAGGTTTGATTATCACCTGTACCTTACTGAAATAGATTATCTCCGGCAAAAATAAGAATTTGAGCATTATTAGTATTACCTGATTGGCGCATACTATTTGTTTGTTGTAAGGCTTATGTACTATTTGTACTATGAAAACCTGAAAAAGAACTTCAGTAAGGAGTACAAAAAGATTAATTACTTGTTATACACTTTATATCGTCATCTTGTTGATGATCAAAAATATTTGTAGGAGGTAAAATCATGTTTGGATTAAAACTAGTTGATGCATCTGGATTTTTAAAGTAAAGATTTTTTCCTGATGAGAAAAATTTTAAACTTGGTACTTTCTATTTTTCAGAAGTATTTGAAAGATCTTTGAGACACCATCCTTTTGGGATCGATAAGTCTACGAGATTGACTAGTTTGGGTTTGATTTCTGAATCAAAATTGTTTGGTTCAAAATTTTCAATAATATTAGAATCTATCGGTTTGATAGAAGTATTGGTAGTATTTGTAAATTCATAAACTACTGACCAGTTGATTGAAAGATTATGCGAAGTAGATTCGAAATCAGAATTGGTTATATTGATTCGAAGACATAAACATTTTTCAATATTTTCATCAAAAATAGAAATAAAATAGTTTGGTTTAATTTTAAATAAAACTACTCTTGTTGCTAAATTGGATTGGATTCCACCAATTACAGCATTAGTAGGGTTTTGAAAATGATGATCCATTAAAACAGCTATTATGGGAATATCCTTTGTGGATAAAAATAGTGGTTTAATGGTGATCAAAATCATTCCTATATGGATGTATTTGACCTTTGGATATTGAGAAAGAAAATGATTTATTTTTTTTTAGTAAAAAAAAAAATTTCTACCGATCTTTGTTTAGAATCGTTAGCGACTGTATCACCAGATAGTTTTTCTATATGGCATTTAGACCAATGTTGGAATCGTTTAAACCAACTTGTTTTGTAAATCTCATCTGCTTTGATGAGTTATAATTTTTTTAATTTTTCATCAGAAATAAAATGAGTTTTTCTCATAATATTTTTGAGTTTAACCATACTTTTATCGTTGGTAGTTGTTGTACCTATAGAAGAAGTTACCAAAATATTATCTTGGTTAGATTCAGTATTTAACATAAAAATAAAATCTGATTCATCTTTGGAAGAACTATAATCAGTTTCTGAAAAAATTTCATAATAAATTTCTTCGTCAGATAATTCATTAACAAAATAAATTTGAAGAAAAGTTTCATCAAGTTTTTTGATCATTTTCTTCGCACTTTTTCCTTTGTTAGAACAAGTATTTGCATAGTGACCTTCTTGATCATAAAGAAAACATTTACAGTTATTTTTAAAAGAGTTTTTTTTCTTTTTAATAACAAATTTACCTTTTTTAGGTTTAAAAGTTGTGGGTTTCCACTTTTTCTAAAAATATTTTTCGTTTTTTCTTAAAACGATGTTTCTTTGAAAAAGATTGTTTGTTACAACCAAATTCAAATTCATTTTCCAAAATCTTTGTACATTGTTTATATGAAAGTTTGGATTTTACCTGCTTGATAGCTTTTTACTTGAGGCAGTATTCATTGACTTGATTCTGAACGTAGTGTATTCTACATCTAAGAGTATTATAAAGTTTTATGCTGAGATTTGTAACATGAACTGTTTTGAGTTTTAACTCTAAATAAACAGGGTAATTTTGTGAACATAATTCATCCTATGGTGAGGAAAGTTTGAGAAAATACTATTGTAACCAAAAGTTTGAATGTTTTTCATCCAATTTTTGATATTCAGAAATATATTTTTTAGAAAAATCATCAAGATACTGAATATCACATAATTTTAATTTTGATAAAATAAATTGAGCTTCTTGAGTAAGATTCAGAGATTCTGTACTACCACAAAACTTATTTTTCAAGATTTGGGTTAAATCTTTTAAAAGTTGAGGTATATTTCTTGCGGCTAACAGAGTTGATTTCTGCTATTCCCCGAGGGTTATAGTTTCTCATTTTTTGAAAAATTGAAAGACATCACCTTACCATGTGCCACAAAAGTAATTAAGGAATCTTTTTTTATTCCATTACTCATTGTAACCTGTGACAACAATAGACATAGATTGTGCCTAATCATCTATGATTTTTCCATAGTCTTTAAGAGGAACTTTGGTTAAGTCTAAATAAGTACCACTTTGAGAAACCGTTCGTTTGTTTAATGAATCAATAACAGAGGTTTCAATCTTGACTTGACTTGTTTGGCCAAAATCAGATGTTTGTTTTATCTCATCCTTGTTTAGGTGAGAATATTTTTCTTTTAAATGAGAAAGATGTTGATCTATTATATCAAGATCTAGTAAATCTGGAAATCGTAGCATATCATCAATATCTGGGTTAGATATTGCTTCTGTTTTTCTCTTCCCATGCTCCTCTGTTTGAGGGACAGGAGTTTCACTTGGTTCTAGATTTGGTTGATCATCAGAACTATTAGTTTCATCTGATGAAATTGGTTCATCCTTGATTACTAGGTTAGTAGCAAGAATTTCAAAATTATCATCTACTATATCATCATTTGCTTCTTCACTACTAGCACCAGTTGTATCATAGTTAAGCATATAATGATATTTATATTTAATAAAAAGTTCTTTATGTTCTTCATAAAGAGTCTCTATTGCTTGAAGATAATCAATCCGTTGTTTCGGATATTCAGTTTTTTTCATTTTAGATTTAAAATTTTCAATTATATATTTATAAGAGTCGAAATCAAGTTGTTCTTGTTTCTCTTTTGCTAAGGAAGATGAAGGTTTATCATCATTCATCATAATATTGCCATAGTAAAGAGGTCTAAAATCTATAAATGTATCTGTAGGAACATGTTTTTGGTCCATCTTTCTACAAGCATATCTACTTTATCTTCTATAGTATCTATTTTTACAAAAAGTTTATGAAAAAAGGAAGAAGTTAAGTCTATTAAACCATTTACAATTCTACTTATGCTAATATTACTAGATTCATAAGTTTTCATGTTTCTGGTGCTTAAAACCGATGTGCTGTTCTGACAACGCTAGCCAACAAAGGCAACTCAAGCCACAAAAGCTAGCAACAACTCAAATATGCACGTATGAGCTTTGAAACAAAGAACTTAAGAAGAAGATGCAAGTAAGAGTAAAGAAAATCTTATAAGAGGAATAACAAGTAGATCTTAAGGTTGATTTTTTTTATAAAAGAAGTAACAGTTCAAAGATAAAAAAAAAAAAAAATTATCGGTGTTAAGATTTTAATTCAAAATCTGTCAGATATTACCTTTTAATAATAATTATATGAATCAATTGAATCAAATTATAAATACAATCTTAAGGTTGAATTGATTATTCTTCCATCTTAATTGGATAGTCTCATGTATCTATTGCCTGTGGAATATAATTCTTTTTGCCATGCCTTTCAAATATATATATATATAGAATGGGAGGTGAATTTATAAGATAGAAGATATTTTCACTATACAGTCGAAAGCTCATTGAAATTTTATATGTACCAAAAATTACATTCCATTATATAGTTGTTTCGGACATGATCTGTACATCAAATACTATAATGGAAGGGCATTGCAAAATTATTTTATTAAACTCTTAGAACCTATGGCATCTATAAATTAGGTAAAGTATGATGAATTAAAGCTGCTGGTGAAAGAAAGCATTATCTAAATGGAAATAGAAGAGATCAGAAAAGAGAGAACCATTGATGGCATACTATTATTTTGAAGTTAAGAGATTATGAGCAAAAGATATACAAGGGGTTTTGCCCCAAAGGTGTGTGCTTTCCAACCAACATTTTGCAAAAGATTCTTAGCTTTTGGTTGGCTGCAACAGCACAATCTGAAAGGCACCCCACCCCATGTGTTTAAGGTCCCCATTTCAATTCATTTTGATGCTAAGGTCCTTGTCTTTGCTGTTGTTTCTTTCATTCCCCTCTTTTTGCAATTTGTTTTTTTTTTTTTTTTAATTTATTTTCTCTCCCCATTTAGCCCACATTAGCTAACCTAATTATGTTGAAAAAGGAGTACCAAAACCATGTGATCTGGTGGCTGCTTGGCCACAATGAGGATGAAACTTAGCTCTGGTACTGGTGGTGGGGCTAATCTTCTTCTCCAACAATCAAACAATAGAAAACAATGCCAAACTGCACGTTGCCCCCTCGTGGGTTTATTGTATCATAATCGTCCTTGCCACCATTGAACACAATTGACAAGCACCTGACAGTTTAAGTGACCCCATAGCACATTAAGTTTTTTTTTTTTTTTTTTGTAAGTTTAGGGTGATGGGAGGAGGCTTCCCAATTCCAGAGTCAGAGCAGATCGCAGGTTTCAAAGAAGTCATAACAATAAATTTTCATATCTCCACAATACCAAGAAATATATATATATATTTATTTATTTATATAAACCGTTTTCCCATTTAGATTCTATTTGCCATTTTCCACTTGTTCTTTCTTTTCTTTTTCTTCAAGGCATGAAATTTGATGAATGCTGTGTTGACTTCATATATAATCCAATTATTAGTTTCGAAGACTTAAATCCACATGTCCTCCTTTCCTGAAAACTCTGAGCTGGAATTTCATTTTGAGTGATCAAATTGTCTATTGTACCTTTCAATTCTATCCTTCCTCCCGTCTCTATTATTATTTTCAGCTACAAAAGTGGGTTTTTTTTTTTTTTTTTTTAAAGAAAACTGGTCCTATTAAACATATTGGATAAGAATTTCATATAACAATTTAGGTTAACAGAGGATTCCCCAAAACAGTTGCCTGTCTATCACTCAAACAAAATTTTTTTTTTCTGATATAAAATCTTTCTTAACATTTTAATGAAATGAAAAGCAGGTAGAGATAGTTAGAGATATGGAGCAAAACATTATGATCATATGTATTATACATATAAATATATATATACTCAATTATTAAATTATCTTTCAGCACCTACAATCTCTTTTTTTATCAAGTTGTGATCTCTTTTATAAAAATAATAAAAAAAAAGTCTCCATCAAACCATGTTCAATCAACAAATTTATTATACGATAATTATACAACATATTAACTGAAACCATAGAATGCTTTGAATCACCAATAACATGAATCCCATTATTTCAGGCACGAAACAACGTAGAAGCAAGCAAGCTAGGCACTATATATCAAAAGGGATGCTAGGTTAATGATCATGCATATCTAATATCGATATAAATAAATGAGATTTTGTATCGTAGCACTTAGTTTCTTGTATATTTTTTGTTACCCAAAAATTGTCGGCTGTTTTAGATACCTTTCTAAACCAACCGACCTCACATGCTTTACACAAAAGTATGGATAGTTACTGTTTTGACAATTAAATTGATAATTGATCCACTCTAGTCTTGAATCGTCAAGCTTGATTGTGTTAGTAAATTTAAGAAAAGCAGGAATAGTAAGAAAGAAGAAAATATAGTTTTGAGAGGTAAATAACACTAACAATTTAAAAGCAATTATGCTTATAAGATATAATAAAGCTTTAAAATTTTATAAATCAGAAGTAGTGAAATTGGTCAGGCAGAAAATTTATTTATAATAAATGAACAGTCATCAATCAAACCAATTCAAAAAAATCATGACATTTTGTATAGTCATGTTTTATTGTTTAAATAAACTTTATTTAAACAGTAATATTTTTCGCTGTTCACACATATTTATTCAGAATCAGTAATATTAAAATAAATAATAATAATAATAATAATAATAATAATAATACAGATTTAAAAATTAAATCTATTTACCAAACAAACCCAAGTGCCCAAGTGTCCATTTTTGACTTTTAAAATTATCTAACCCACTAGAAAAACTCCTAGCAAGCCCAAATGACTTGGTATACTCCAACACTAAGCTCAATTATTTAAATAATATAAGTAAATTTTTTTGAACCATATATAAGTGATATTTTTACTCAATGTGAGATACATCACATTCTAAATTATCAACAGATTGAAGCAAATTATTAATTAGCACTATCTTTTTGACTCTTGCAATGATCTGTTTCTTTTGTTTCATGATCATAAAGTCAGAAAGAATTGATGTACTGTGTACAACATTCTAAACAAAATAACAAATTGAAAAAAAAGAGTAAAAATGGAAATTTTGATTCAATCAGAGAGTAAGACTTTCATATCTTTTTCAGTTTTGTACTATAATTACAAGTTAAGAGATCATAATTACAAACATTTATGGAAAATTTGTAATAGTAAACATGATATCAACTCCAATAATTCATGGTTAAAATCACTATATAATCAAGTTAGATTGAATCAAACATTCCTATGCAACTAAACTAATAAATCTATATTTTTCAATGAGATAAATTGGTTGCGAGTATGGCAAAGCATGTAAACCAAGCCCTTCACGTGAACTCAAGAAAGTTGATGAACGAACATATAGATATTTACAAAACGCGTTATATATTTGGATATAGGTTTTTTGGCAAAGCAATGAATTAAGCAAAAGCTCTATTATTGAAATGGACAAAGGAAAGACGTATCGTTCATTGCCTTACTTATTTGGCCAATATGTCGGGCATCGTGGGAAGCTGGATGCTCATTTCCACCATGCTTGCAAATGGTTGAATTTTTAATTATAAAGGATCTTTCTTTGCATTTGTTATTTACTTACTTTAAGCCAATTTTTAATCACCACTCTAATCTTTGTAGGCCACTTTTCATGCAATGCAACATGGGATAACACCTTATTGTGCTCCAAGGAAAGTAGTTATCCTAAAAAAAAAATCATACTCGAAGATATCATATAAATTGAGAAAGCAAAATGAAAAATGGTCCAACTACTCTTTATAAATTGAGAAAACCAATATATATATATATATATATATATATATATATATATTTACTTGTTTCATGTCAAAATGAAGGGATATTTTAGTACCTCACTATAAAAGTAAATGATTTTTCATTTTTTTAATTGAGGGAGGAGGATTTGAACTTGACTTTTTTTGGCTAGGATTATATATGTTTAAGTAATAATTTTCTTTTTTTAATTCAAAATCCCTAATCTCATACTTTTTATACTCACATAGTTAAAAGATGATATTGCGAACTCTTTTGAATTTACAACTTCTAAGTACAAACAAAAATTTTAAATATCAATCAATTATTTTTCATATGATAATTTTATATCAACTATTTTAAATATCAATCAACAATAATTTTGACATATGATAAAATCATAAAACAATTTTCCTCTTTTAATTATCTAGCAAATATCAAATCAAAATAAAGCACATTTTGACATAAAATAAAATCAATGATTTTTCAATAATTTTTTTTAAATTGAAAGAGAGAAATTCAAACACAATTCTTTGAATCAGGTCGTTACACATGTTTAGGTCATGATTTTCCACTTTTAAGGGGTCATTATTCTGCAAAGCAAGAGAACGAAGGTGCATTTACATTAATCCTTGTCCGGATCCCATACTAGAATTCAATAATTAATTCACGAACTTTTCTATATTAATTTATTCCATTGGAATTGGAGAGAATAATTGTCTAGTACTTTAGTTTAAGATCATGACAACAAAGTATTATTTATTGGATTTGATATATAATAATCCTAAGAATCATAAAAAAAAAAAACTTTATCTAATTATTATTATAATTTGTTGCATGAAAGGACAGATTATCATCTTAATCTTTGCTACTAATTACTTTGTCTTTTTAATTAAAAAAATTGAGGCGTGTATTACTGCACATGGGAAGGGTTAGGTACCCATAAACCCATTTGTGTTTTACTATTTTAATGGAAGTAAGGATACGATAAATTTGTTAAATATAAATTCAGTGTTTAGTTTTATTAATTTATATAATTAATCATTTTAATAAGTGATATCTAATAAATTTTAATTTTAATTTTAATTTTAATAATTGCAACCTCTTACTTTTTTCAGGCTACGATTTTTTTTTTATCAAAAAATTATTAAACCTAAAAGAGAGAAAAAGGAATATTAATAGAATTTGGATGCCGACAAGGAATAAAAGAGTTTTCTTTTTCTGGATCTATCAAGCCAACATGCGGCAAACCTTGGATGAAAGCTAAGAATCTGAATATGGTTATATATGCACCCGTCTTGGAGATTTTAAAATTATGCAATGATACTTTATATTTTCTTTGTGAAAAAACATATAACACTGTAATGTTTGTTAACAAATGAAAAGTTTGATTCACTACTGGATTTGCATGGAGCCCAATGGACCAACTGATCCACTAATTGTGTACGAAAAGGATCCTATCGATCAGTTTCGTGTAAGAGAGGTGATAGAGACCAGGCTTTCAATCTGTCCATCAAAGGTTTTATGGGCCTTCCTAGCCTTGAAGAAAAAAACCATTTTTGTTTTTTGTTTTTTTTTTTTTTTTAAGATTTTTAAATAGTCAGGTTAACATAATTCAATTATTTTTTAATAAAAAAATCGCAGTCTAAAAATAAAAAAAAAATTTCACATGCTAAAATTTGATATTCAAACTTCCTTAATGGTACCTCTAGCTTAAGTTATAACTTTTTTCAACAAATTAATTGAATTCGTATGCTAACTCTTGTTTTCATGCTTCTTAATGTTAAAGTTGACAGTAATTAACCATGTTTATCTTTTTTTTCTTCTATGAATGATGCATATAGTGGGGAGATACTCTACTCTTCCTCAAACTACACAATCTATAGTGTAGATAAGAATGCCAAGAGATTTTATTAAATACATGAACTCAGCATATATGTTATAGTATCATGCAAGTATATATATCTACAATTACTCTTGGATCAAAAGTTTTTGATGATCAATAAGAATGAATTTATTGCTAAAAAACTTTGCTTCACAAAATCTTGATGAGGTCCTCAACCATGAATTTCCTCTGGCTAGAATTGACCTTATGGTGTGCAGGCCCCTGAAGTTGATCCCCGCTGCAATGAGAAAGAAACACAGCATTTTTATTTGTCAGAAAAGTTGAAACCTAGGCTAGTACTCTTGTGCCTAGGATCCAAAACAGTGAAGCCTAGACTTCTAAGAGAAGTGATTTTTTTTTTTTTTTAAGAGAGGGTAAAGCACTATTACAATAGAGGAAAATTTTGGTTCGAAATTAAGTTTTTATGTCTTTTTAAAGGTTTATGTGATCACCAGACCAAAAAACGAAAGACCTAAAGAAGAGAATTTGATAAAATGAAAAGAGCTCCAGGCATAAATTTTGCCATACATTCTTTTATAAAGAAAGTTATAGTTTGATTATAAAAGAAATAATTGTAAATATTGATATTTAAATTTTAAATTTATTAAATATCATCTTTTAAAAGTAATTGTATAAATCAATTGAATCTAAGATTTAGATTCATTTTGCCAAACATTTTATTTCCTATTCAATTTTTTCAAAATAGGATGAGGATTAAACTTCTGATTTTTTTTAATAAATATATATATATCAATAGAAATTACAACCAAATTTTTTATTTTTTTAAAAAAGGGATGTCGTGTCAAATTATAAAAGTGCAAATAATTGAATTTAAATCTAAAAAATAATTAATATTAATATGACCTAGTTATGACATTTTTTTTAAAATGCAAATTTGACTTACCACACATGCATGTATATCATCACATCCACATAACAGCTTCCCATTCAAAGTGTCAACAGCTTGGAATGACCCTCCTCCTTCACTCCTCTATGCAAACCAAAACAAGAATATATAAACTTATTCAGGTTTTGAATATCCTTCTCACCATAATCTCATTCAAAATAAACCTTAATCAACAATAAAGAAGTAATTTTAGAGAGTTAAAATACCTTGTAATAATCAATAGCAACAAAGTTAGCCCAACGGTTACCAGCAGCAGCATAGCAAGTGTGAAGCATGTTGATCAGATCCCCTGAGTTGTCCTTACATGTCTCTAATTTGCTTGACATTGAATGAAAGTAATTGACCAATACTAGGGATTTACTCTTGTCATCTAGAGCTGATGATTCTCCCCTGTTAGGACAACTTCCTGCTTGCATTCCACCATTCCCATCTGCCAAATTCACATGCAAGAATTGGATAATTTCAATTAGTAACAATAGTTGTGTTTATTTCGATTATATAATGTTAAGTGATTTACATGTCCTGGAAAGTTTAATAATATGATTTTCTTTTACGAGCGGTTTTTTTTTAAAAGAGATTGTAGTATGATCAAAATAAAGAAAATAATTGCAGGTGTTGAGATTTGAATCATTAATTTACTGAATACCATCTCTTAAGGGTGATTATATGAATCAACTAAGATAAACCTTGAATTCTTTTTAGAGTGAATTTCGCATACACAAGTCTCAAATTAAACCATGACATCTATCATGTTTTTAGTCGTTGATGATGTGAAATATGGTTAGGATATATATGTCTTACATTGATTTTCGACCATGTAATTCCACTGGTAAGCAATTCCTTCACTTGCTTCCTTGGACTGAATTGACGTGAATACAAGTAGTCTTTGGTTATTAGCAACCATGTCACTGACTAGAGGCCAGTCTTCACCATTTTTTGGCATGTTTGATACTGGAAACCAGTATTTCATCAACCCAGCATCAGTAAAGACCTTAGTCAAACCATTTGGACCGACATAATCTTCCAAGATTAATGTAACAATTTCCTCTGGATTTGCTGATAAGAAAGCTTCAATTTCCTTCAAATAGTCTATAGCTGGTCCCTGCTAGGCCAATCAATAAAAATGTGAAAGGGCAATATTTATGGCAGATAGGGTTTATTAACAATGGAAAATTTTGAAAAGGGAACTTGGCTCAGTTAATTCATATAACTACTTTTAAGTGGTGGCATTCAACAAGTATGAGGTCAAGTCTCAAACACTTGCAATCTCTAGACTGCTGCCTCTTTGTAATAAAAATAAGGGAAAATTTTACTTACAAATGCAGTATAGTCATGACAAGTTCCTCCAAATGAATGGCACATCCACACGTCTCCATCAAAATCATATGTATCAAGCATCAATCCCCTGGCTCCATTCTGCAAGTCATCTAGGCTTGTTTAATCAAGTTGGAAGAAACTCCAAACAGATAAACATCATAGAAACTATAGATTATAGAATCAGTTTCAGAATAATTCTAAACATACATTGAGTTGATCAGTAATCATGTCTTCTTGATTCGTAAAGGTAACGCGAGGAACTGGGGTATGCAAAGGATATCCATCGATGGCATAGGCATTGTGGGTTGTCAAGAATGCATATTTGTTGAAAGGAAGAGAGTTGTTCTATTCAGAAAAAGAAAATAGAAAAATTAATATGTACATGAATTTATATAATTGCAGATGCACACTTATTATATCAGATATAGTTACAATATTCACCCTTTTGAAAGTGACAAAGCCAAATAGGCCAATGCAATGGCTTCATGCAGTAGTGGCGGATGCAAATGCTATGGTATGGTGTTCATGTACACTTCCAAATATTAAAAACAAAAAAATTTAGAGGAAGTTTTTCATCTGAACAGCCCAAACATTTCTTTCTTAATTCCCTAACCACTCCACTCACTATCATTACCCAATATCCAACCCACAGCCAACTAACACACAGCAGCCAGCAGACACCCGTTGCAATAAGGGGACACCTCAAAAAAAAAAAAAATTGGATCTGCCATAAGCTTCATGGCTTCATTTGCCTCGGTCAGAATTAATAAAGGGTTAGAAATTCTGGAGACTATGTTTATGAATTAATTTTTCTGTGACTTTCCTAGAAGGTTGCCATAAATGTCTAATGGGCTCAACTGACAGTGAAAGGTTCCGTGACTGAGCTAAACAAAGAAAAGACAGTTTATCAGTTCATCACTTACTAGAAGCTTGAACTGGTCTGAAATGGTTGATCTTACACATCTGGAACCTGAAAATCCTTGGGAGCAAGAGAAACAATAGAGTCCAGCCTCACAATCTCCATCAGAAGAGCATTCATCAAGCAGCTGAATATTAAAACTAAGAACAATAAGGAATTCCAAAAACACAACAAAGATCATATACAATTAGATTGGAAATACCGAGACAAACCTTGCACTGTCCATCAGAGCAAGCTGAAGCAACACTGAGAAATATAGAAACTGATGCGATGACAAGCAAGTTTTGATAAAGATTCATAGTTGCCGATCGAAAGGATTGTAACAGAAAAGAAGCAGAGGTTCAATCCTTGAAATAAATCATAGAAAAATAATTTTTATTGGGAAAATTTTTGGGTTTTTTCTCAGAATTTTGGCTGAGAAAACCAAGGAAATTTTCACGAGAAACAGCCATAAAACAGACATAGAATATAGAGAAAAAGCAAGAAAGCTGGAACGGGTTGGTAATCTACTCAAAGACAATGATATCAAGAAACAAGTCAACTGATAAGAGTTAAAAAATTAAAAAAGGAGTCCAACAGGATTTTAAGTCATGCTTTCTACAACATATGGAACACGAAAATTTGACCTTAAAATACCCAACGACTCTAAAGTTCCTACTTCCAATCGATGATTTCAATGCAGGGAAGGGATTATATTGAATCGGATTCAAACTGAGGACCAACAAGGATGATTAAAGGACTATTCCTTACCATCTATTAAATTTGACATAGTTCAAACTTCAAAGAATCGAAGAAAATAATCTAGTTTAAGTACTAAATATCTTTTAAATTAATTTGTAACGTTGAAACTGATCAGAAACACAGGAACGGCAGTGATTGAAAGCAAATTTTTAGGGCATGTTAAATACATTTTTAGGCCTAAAAGTTCATCGGGGTAGTGATAACGAAAATGGGATTGTTGTATTGGATGAAACATTGAAATAAATAATTGCAAAAAAATTCAATATTGAATCATATATAGTATATTAGTAATATTCAAAATTAAATATTTATCAATGAACGAAGACCACACGAAGAGAAGAGAGATGTCACATTCAAAAGGCGTAGGGTTTGGGCATATGGCCAAGAGATTGTTGGGTCCTAAGTCATAATGGCACGGCAATTAAAAGCATAGTTTGAAATCATGATTATGAAGACTTAGAATTTTAATGAATAGTATTTCGGAAAAAAAAAAAAAACATGAATAAGGAGACACACTATTAGGAATTCCCAAACAGATAAAAGGCAAATTATTTCCCAAACATTTATTAAAATTTTTGTTATAATTATTAAGTTTATAAATCTAACTTTACTTTTTCGATTTAATTTAATATTATGATAATTATTTCAATTCTATTATTATAAATTAATAAAATTATTTTATTATATAATAACTTAAATAACAATCACGTGCGCACGTGCTAACACTCTCTCGAGATTTTTCTTCATTATCCGTTGAAGCATCAAAGTCAAAGCCTAAAAAAAGACATCAAAAACAGCAATCTCGCTGCCAATATATTATTTGATAAGAAGAAAACCTTCATTGTATCATTACAAAGAAAGGGCAACTGATCGGGACAATTTATTTTAGTTTTTCATTCACAAAACAAATTCATGTAAGCTTGAGAGGATACTGTTGTTTTGAACTAATCATTTATCTTCAGAGAAGAAATGGTTAATGGCAGGCATGACTTCTGGGGGACGGGTTCGGACGAATTTGCGAAGTCTATGTTCTGCATATTTTTCTCCTTCCTCATAGTTTTCTAGCACTGCCGAGCTACGGTCAAATTTGTTGATCCTGCAAATTTGAGAATGAGAAGGAAACAAACCAACATTAAAAATATTAATGGCGAGAACATGCATAGTTTTTGAATGAAATATTAATGGTTGTCTAGTAAAAAAAATTAAACATATAATTAAAAAAATAAAATATGAATCAATCTCTTAATCTCACTTTTTAAATTAACAAATTTTATTATATAAGTATCAAAAAATAAATTTAAAAAAATTACATCTTATTTGGTAATTTAAAATCACATGTATCAAATAAGAAAAAAAATTTTTTTTTTTCAAATTTGTTTTATGGTAATCTTTGGATGTAGAAATTTCATTTACCTCACAGCAGGATTTAGGAAAGCATTCCTTGTAAGCTGAAAGATACACATGCTTGCTGCAAAAGCCAAGGCTCCTACTAGGGGGTACACCTGAATGTATAACCCATCAATCAAACAATAAAAATGAAGAAAAAAAGGTGACAATTTATACATAGGAATATAAATCATGGGATTGACAAAAATAATGTAAATATATAAATCATGGAATTTGGCTCCATGTTGCCTACTTCTTACCTCTGGCTTCATCCACCGACCCATTAGAAAGACTTTTCTCTCTTTTTCCTAGTGAAAATAAACCTCCAAACACTCTCCAATAAAGTATCGATTTGTTTCTCCACACAGAATTTGCAGATTACTAGTTGAAATTCAATTCAACCCTGCAGTCTGAGTATTTATAGTGTTAACATGATTTGAAAGAGCCAGACTTGGTAATTTACCCTGGCTGGCCAGACCTGTATTTCAATTCAGTGGGCTACACAAAATTTTTTACTTTAACCCTCAAAATCAAGGCCGAAAACTAGGTGCTGCTTTAGCCTTATCCTCTGGTTTTCTTGATTTGGTAACTTTGGAATAAACCCTTTTTTTAGCCTCATTGAGTTCCAAAGTTTGGGTTTGATTTGAAAGACACGGTTGAATGTCCCGATTCTCTGAATATATCAAAATTAATTGTAATAATTGTCAATTAAGCCATTAACATAATGATACTACAAATAATAATTTAATTAACATTAAAAGGTGTCCTTGATTAGCAAAATCTAAGTAAAATACCGAAAATCTTGTTTTTTCATATTACGAGTGAAGAGGCTAACACCGAATAAAAGGGAGAAATAGACTAGTGTTGAAGCATTACCATTCCAATTGTGATAGGTAGAATTAATTGAAAATAAATTGGAAAATTGACTGCTTAATCGATTAAATAATGGATCGAAATAAGAAGCAAGGAAGATGATGGGATGAAATTTTCTTTTCATATATACAAGGAAGTCTAAAAGAAATTAAAGATATGGAAACTTTGTTTCACCTTTATCTTCATATGAATCAGTAAGAAAAAAAAAAACAAAAACTCAGCATCTTAATATAAATATTTTCTCTTCGAACCGATCTAAACAGGTTTAATTACATTAAATCTAATAAATTTATAAAAAATTAATTTTTTATGTATTAATAAATTTTATTTTCTAACCCTATATTAGTTAGTGATAAAATTAGTATAATATTTATGCATAAAATTTCTACTATTAGTTGTTACTCTCTTAAAATGATCGAAGTCTAATATTAGAATGAAATCCCGATCCCCTTTATGCCACCCTGTATATGCAAGGGCGGAGCCCATGGGACTTAGTGGAGGCTTGAGCCCCCACTAGACCAAAAAAGGATATATATATTTGGACTTTTAACAGGTATTTTACATTTTTTTTAATCTTCCATGTTTATTTGCAAAATTTTCTAATTAACTTTGACAAAAAATACATAAAATTTCATTGGAAATTAAATTTTTTTCAAGATTTTGTTGTTATTGGTAACATATTTTCTTTAAATGGTTTCTTATGTTTTTGTATTTTTTTTATCGCATGAAGACAATATTATATGCTTTGAACTCAATATTTATCTCGATGACTTTGACATAGAAATGGGTGTTTATTTTTTTAATAATTTAGTATATTTAAATTAAATTTCATTAAATAAAATTTTTAAGTCCACCATATGTATACCATAAAGAAACAAACATGCACAACAATTATTGTAGTTATTGTTAATTAATATGTGACATTAATAAAAAAAAAAAAAAAGAATTGAGTGATTAAAGGTGGAACGCTTCCAGCATGGGGTCAAGATCCTGAAGCTGCCGTCTGAACTTTCCAAGTGAGTGTTGGATTAGCCGGTACTTCAAACAAGACTGAAACTTCCCAAGAACTCCCTTTTACTTGGTTCATAATCAAGATAGATGTTACGATTTACATCAACTTATAAAATATCATTCATTTTAATCTATTAAATTTTACAATTTTATTTCACAAATAACGTATCACAAATTATAATTAGTGTGAACACCTATATCTAAAGATCGATTTTAATACACAATTAATATGAAATTCATAATTTTTCTTTAAGATTATAACATCCTTCCTCATTTTAACTAGGATCGACCATCTTCAATGATACATAATTAACACTTACTAAAATCGATTCTTATATCAAATGTTATGGTTCACATCAATTTGTAAAATATTATCCACTTTAATCTATTAGCTCTCATAGTTTTGTTTCGCAAAATACACTTAATAAGTTGAAGGTGGTGTTGAGACATTGATTGGACCATAACAATACACCTGCGTTCCTGCAAAGGTTGAGCCTTCCACAACTTTTCTCACCGCTCATCGGCACAGAAAACCTCAGGCCCTCAGTAAGTTCTTTTGGCTCACATGACCTAGAATCATCTTAATTTATGGAAGATTGTTTAGTCAAAGCAGACGACATAAATGGAGCATTGATCTCCTTGACAAAATGCTGCAATAAAATAGTGATTATTGATGTGAACAGTGACATTTGGTGGAGCAATCAGATTGTAATAAAATAGTGATTGTTGATGTGAACCGTAACAATCACTTGTTAGTGGCCTCTTAGAGATTGTTTCCCATGGAGCATGAAATAGTGGGGGAACCAACACTGAAAGTTTTGCATTGGGAAGATTTTACCACAGATAACAGGGAGCAGAGGTATACAAATTCAAAATTCTTTCATCAACGAATCAGAAAGGCATTCTTGTAACAAAATTCTAGCACCATGGTATCGAATTTGTTAGCAGAGCTATATGCACCCTCTTCACAACAAATATGTTCATGAATTTCTTATAGTTTCCTGTAAGCAATGCCACAAAATAGATGTTTCACCATATTTCACCTTTTCCAATCACCTAAGCCCCAAAGGGATCTTTATGCTTTAATGAAATGTAATGTACATGCACCCTCTTCACAACACATAGGTTTTTCATTGCTATATATATGTTATGTAGCTTAATGAAATACTTTTATCTTTTGCTGGCGATGCACCTAATCAAAATGCATCTAGTTTAAGTCAATCATGAAAATACCATAATAAGTTGAACTAAGATTTATAACAAATACAAACCAATATATAACTGCAAGCATAAATTACCTAAAATTCCTCTGTTAATGACTTATTTTTGTTACAACAGTAATAAAATATTGTGGAAATTCTACAAACAAGATGGCTAAGTACAGAAATGAACAGGCATACAACAGCACAAGTGATCATATCATAGTGAATTCAATAAAGAAACCACTGCACCTTCACATGCTTGAACTGCTTGGTATCGCTACAACAAACATGGGAACTTCTGGTTGTGCCAGTTGTATGTTCTACAGTTGAACTGGTTCAGTAAAAAATGGTAGCAAACCAGATTTTGCAGTGTAAAAATGGTTGACGTTTATGCATATCCGAATAAAAATGCCATTGCTGCCAAGAGAGTCATCGAAAGACTAAGTGTCGAGATAAGTTGATGGGAACTGGCGTTCGGCAACCAAGGATAGGCACCAGGAGCAGGCAAAATGCAAATATCTCCATTGAAGTAGATTCTTCTTGGGAAAGCCCAACCCTTCTCAAAAGTGAAAGTTAGTTTATCCTTTCGGAGAAGTAGCTCTGATTGCACATTACCGAGCGGACCAACTTGGGAGAGCAAATCGTTGTAGAATTTGACACCCCATAACATGGCAGTATCATCCGTTGAATAAAATAAACAAATAAAAGTCATCCTATTAGTAAATTTAAAAAGAAAATTGAATATCTAATTTTCATTCTTCAACGGTTTCAAAGCCAAGTGAAAATTAGCATATTTCCTATTCACATGTAACATTTGCTGCTATGTATTACCCTGAATCAACAATTTTGACCAGGAATTAAGAACTGAGTCAGAGATTTCATGCACCAAATGATCCACATCATGCATGGACCAATTATTCTCCCCCTAAATGTTTTATTTTCCTGAATTATTTTACTAACCTTTGTCATGCTCTTAGTTCCCATTCCCTCCCATCACAGAGAAACCAGAGATGAGTTTTATCTAAACCATCATTCCACTCTTGATGACATAAGATGCAAAGACCAAGAAACATACAAAAGTGACCAAGATTGATTTAACTTACTTATTGCTGTATATGGAGTTAAAGACTTATAGTTAAAGCTGAAAATTTGAGTCAGATTGTCAAAGTTGGGATGTTGCACAACTAAGTTCCACTGTAGTTCATATTGTAATTGAAATTAGTAATTGTGATCTTAACCCGCCAGTACTCCTTGTAGTTAAGCTTCACATGCCAATGAATTCTGACTGGACACATGGCTTGTACATTGGACCAAAGGTGTATAGCTGCTCTTCCCTGTACTTGGAACAACCGATGCTATATGTGGAGCTTCTGGACTGCACATTAGCAACAAAAGGCCTTAGGAAGCAATAAACAAATAAGATAGAAATCATCTCCAACCAATATAAACTCTGAACAATAAGTATCATCTTCTTGGATGAGAGAACTTACTCTATACAGCTCCCCAACTGAGATGTATTTTGGCAGCCACAAGAACATTGAGGCAAGGTACTATGGTGTCATTATAGAAAGATGACAGAGAGACGCAACAAGTAGGTGTTTTCTGAGATAGGAATTGAGAATATGTGCATGTAACATTCCATGTCACCGTCATAAAGTAGTAGTCTCAATTACAACCATCTATACTGATACAAGGAGAGTAAATTTTATTTCCAAGAACTTCTTTGTGCAAAGCAATTAACAAGTATAATCTATTAATTATTAGATACTGAATGTCAATAAAATTAGCGTCCAGCAAGAAAAACAGTACCCACTGAGGACATCTTTCTGTAATAAGTCAACTACAATAACAATTTCAGCTAATTGCAGTATAAATCAGAAAGCCATTTTTGCAAAGTTCAGTGATGAGAAACATGACCTGCTGATTAGCTAAAAGAATATGAATAAATTTATAGCATTCTAGATCTTAATCAAGTGACTTACTCAAAGCTTGTGTGACTCTTCGTTTGTCTGGAGTAACAAATCTGCTGGGTTTCACAATTTTTGCTGGTCCACAAGTATAACCAGGCCCTGGTGCCTTCAAAGTGAAGCTCCTAGGAATTCTAACTGTCTTATTGGTGGTTCCTGCTTGACCCACACTCACCTGGAATGAGCTTGCAGCAGTGGCTGGATCTTGCACCCATGAGTTTAGCACTCCCCCTTTACAGCAATTTGGAATCTGCAGATTGTAAGGAGTTCCTGGCAATAAATCCACAACTGTTGGGTCCTTCTTACAGCAATGTGGAATGTTCCCTTTGAATTTGAACAATCTCCTTGCTCAGTTGTTTGCCCTCCCATCATGCTCCAAATCACCTCCTTCTTAGCCCATTTCCAACCTAACGTCCACCCTGGTGCTTGGATATGACGGTATTGCTGGAAGTTATAAATTGTGACAACTGCCTTCTCATTTCATTGAGAAGTTAATCACATTTTCAGCCAATGGGAACAGTTCTACCAATTGAATGATATTTATTGTTACCAGCATTAGTTTAAAGGAATATGAAAACACAAAGCAAGTGTACCTCGAAGCAAGCTAGGTTTATTCCTTTGTACTAGACATGCTAAATGGCTAAACTATCAAATTCTAACTTTTAGCGTGCACAAACTTCCGCATGTAATAACTAATACAAATGAGACAATACTTAAAACATAGCCATCAGGAGTCCAGCACATGATATCCCACTTGATTGTGATATTTCAGCGGATCATAGGCTTCTAACCACAAGGTAAAAAAAAAAAAAGCAACAAAAGAATACATGTCCAATACCTAATTCTACATTATGATAAATGGCGGCTTACATTAAGAAATGAAGCGGGAAAGAAGTATCAGGTAACCACTAGCTCAAATTCTGGCTAAATCAATAATAACTAGAAAACGACCTCAAAAACTTGTGCTAATCTCGGTATTGCACATCAATCATTGCATTCATTGACATGGGAACTGGTGTACTACACCAACTTTGGATTAATTTTAAGACGTAAGTTTCTTCAAGGAAAGGGAAAGTTATAAGTTATTACTCTAAATTGAACACTATAAACCATTAATTACTCAACCCTCATCATTAACTGCTGAAATCTAATGATAATTAATTTTTAACCACAGTCAATTGAGTTTTACAACTTGTCTAGTTCATAAAAGAGTCGAATATTTATTTTTACATTCATAAGTCTAAAAAGAAAATTATTTGAAAATAAATAAATAATTTATTCTACATGTTATTTATTTATTTATTTTTATATCTCATCACCGCAAGAAAGCAGTTAAGAGTTATGTACTTAACAAATCAAAGCCCTCTGAGCAGAAAAAACAGAATCAAATTTTCCCCATTGCCCATTATAGAAATATAAAATTATAGAGAGCTAAATCCCAGGTAATCCAACAAAAACCCATTAACATAAACGATAAAAGGAACTTAAAAAACATAAAAGACAGCTTTCACAAAATTAAAGAAACCCCATTTACCAAATTCATTAAAGAATCAAAATACCATAAAGAAAGAACCAACTTTTTTTAAGACAAAAACCAACTAAAGGTTCCAACTTTGCAAACGTTTTAGACAAAGAAAAAGAAATATTCTACAAACCTGTTGCATTGAAACTTGAGCAAAATAGCAAAAAGAGAAGCAAAATGTTGAAAGAACTTAGCTTGAAGAACGATTTAGTAATGAATAAGAAAAGATTAGCCATTTCTTTGTTGCCAAAAAAAAAGGGTATTCTTTTGGATTTTAAGACATTTTTTTTTTTGTTCTTGACTTTGGCTCAAAAATCTGTGACAGACAAGGAAGACTCAGTTAAATAGAGAGAGAGAGAGAGAGACAGAGAGACAGAGACAGAGACAGAGACAGAGGGAACGAGGAGAAGTGAATAGCTTTTTCAACTCTTTTTGTCCATAGGATATGACAAGTTTAAGAACTTTGAGTTTAAAGTAGTAGGAACACTTTAAGCCCGCTATAAAACCTTTTTAATTAAGTGGTAATTAGTGATAAACATAATTATTTCTGATTGATTAATTAGAATTTAGAATGAAAGAAAGTTCAAACAAAAAAACTTTAAAATAGATGATATCATAAAACTACAAGTTGTATTGAAACTAATCAACTTATTGTTTGAATAATAATATATAAAAAATATATATAAATTTATCATGTGAATCATATATACAATAGATAAATGATAATAAAAATTGTAAATTATTTCATCAATGAATATGTTTTTACATAATTAAACATGTATTTATTATTAAATTAAATTGATTAATTATGTGATAGTGTCATGGATTTTGACCTAAGATTTAGAATCCGTACAACCTTAGACTTGGAATCACTTATTTTTAGCTTAAGTTAGCTTTAAAATTCAAACGTGCAGGTACTAAAACAAAGGAAAAGACAGAATGCACAAGTTTGAGAGAATAAGAGAACAAAAGAATTGTTGGAATATGCATTGTATTTTACTGAAGTAAAAATGTATGATGATGTACAAAGGAGGGTGGGATGACCCTTTATTTATAGTTGAGGCTCTCGGCTAATTTATGGCAAAACCCTAGAATCATAAGATTACAATATCTCCTAATCAATTAAGGATTACACAGATTACATTAATACATGATTTGCTTCCTAATTTTTAGGGTCAATTAGATCCTGTTGAAGACTCCTATTGATCCTATGTGCTTTTAGAAGATTTTGGTGTGCAGTTCTTTTCTTGGACCTTCATGGATGTGGTGCGAGCATATTGTGGGTGGTCTGGACTCCTTTCCAAGATCCAGTGTGCAAATCCCCACTAAAGTCCCTGGTGCACGAGCCTTAACCTCTGGTGCTCGTGCAAGTGAGCCTGATACCCCTGACGCATCTGTCCAGGACATGACATTCTCCCCCACGTGATTGTGCAACACCCTCATTGCATCCTCTGCATGGTACTGCCTGATATGTTCCTGAAATTGCCATAAGTTTTCCGCTAGCTCCCAACTCGCCTCATTGTTTAGAAGTCTCTTCCAGCATACCAAGTACTCTTGTCTTGGTTAGTAATTCTTTCCGATCAGTTATGATGTTGTGGACTTCCTTATCATATGAGACCCTTGCTCTCAATGGTGCACACTTTGATTTTGCCTGTCCTGGATCTCCCTCATCCTCATGAAATAGCTTGAGCATGCTAACATGAAACACCAAGTGTACCCTCAGCTTGGGTGGTATATTCAGCTTGTAGGCAATTTTGTTTACCCTCGTAACTACTCGAAAAGGTCTTTCATACCTTCGGACTAGGCCTTTGTGCAGCCCCCTGTGGCGCACAATGGGAAACAACTTTACCAACACCAAGTCTCCTATTTGAAACTGCACACCTCACCTGTTCTGGTCTGTCCACTTCTTTGACCCCTTTACCGTTTTGTGAAGACAAACTCTAGCCAAGTCAGCTTACTCCTGCCAAGCCTTGGCAAACTTGTATGTTGCTGGATTCGACCCTATATAACCTGCAACAATCGAATCTGGTGTTAGTGGTTGCTGACCTGTCTCAATCTCAAATGGACTCTAGTTCGTTGCTTCACTTCTTTGCAAGTTATAAGAAAACTGGGCGACATCTAGCACTTTGGCCAATCCCTTTGCATCGCACTCACATAGTACTTGAGGTAAACCTCCAACAGTCCATTCACTTGTTCAGTCTGCCCATCGGTCTGCGGATGTATGATGGTAGAAAAGTTCAAGTCTGACCCTAATAGCTTAAATAACTCAGTCCAGAACTTGCCTATAAAATGTTTATCCCGATCACTAATAATGGTCCTTCGCACTTTTTAGTACTTCATCACGTTCTTCAGGAACAACTAGGCTGCTTTCTTCGCTAAGCACTCTTTGGTTGTTGGAATGAAAATCTCATACTTGGACATACTTGGAAAACCTATATACCACTACCATGATGATTTCGAACCCCTATGCCTTGGGTAGACTAATTATAAAGTCCAGGTGACGTTCTTCCATGGTCGCTTTAGTACTGGCAACGGCTTCAGGAGATCGCTTGATTTTTTGAGCTTTATCTTGTCTTATTGGCACATAAAACAAGTCTTCACATAGGACTTCACATCGTCTTTCATATGCAGCCAGTAGTATCGATCTTCTAGCAAAGCCAATGTGTGGTTTACTTCTAGGTGTCTAGCCAACCTTGAATCATGACACTCTTGTAAAACTTCTTTACGGAGCTTTCCATGCTATAGCACAAATAGCTTACTACCCTTGGTGTACAATAAGCCATCTTACAACCAAAACCAATTAGTCTTACTTTGTTGGGCATACTCGATGAGAGTTTTGGTTGTAGGATTGTGCAAAAGCCCCTTTTTGATGTATGGCACCAAGAACCCCTCTGGTTGGCTAATGGTAGCTAGGTTTACCTTTCTGCTTGGGGCATTAGCCACCATGTTCACCCGTCTTGGCTTGAACTCCAACCTAAGATCGAATTTCGTAAAAAAATCCTACCACTTTACTTACTTGAAGGACAACTTCTTTTATGTCTAGAAGTAGTTGGTCGTCATATTGTCCATAATGACCATGAACCTCAACCCCAACAGGTAATGGCCCCAAGTGCACAAGCAGTGCACCACTGTTGTCATCTCTTTCTCTTGGATCATGTACTTGCACTCAGTCTCATTGAGCTTTCTACTTTCAAACGCGATCAGATGACCCTTTTGCATCAACATACCTCCTATTACGTAGTCTGATGAATCTGTATGCAGCTCATATGACTTGGCATGGTTTGGTAAGGCCAAGACTAGCTCTTTGATCACAGCCTGCTTCAATCGATCAAAGGCTTCTTGGCATCTTACACTCCACTCTCATACTCTTTTCTTTTTGAGCAAGTCAGTCAATGGCATGGCTATAGCTGAGTGACCTTTGATGAAGTGCCTGTAGTAGTTGACCAACCTAAGGAATGACCTCAACTCAGTGACCTTGGCTAGTGGTTTCCACTCTAGGATGGTGCACACCTTCTTTCATCCATGTGAATCTTGCTACATTCCACAATGTGGCCTAAGAACGGGATCTTTTGCTGGCCAAATAAGCACTTCTCCCTCTTAACATATAGTTTGTGCACCCACGAACACCTCGAACACCTATCTCAAGTGGTCTACATGCTCTCCCAATGTTTGACTGTAGATCAAAATGTCATCAAGATAAACCACAACAAATCGATCAATGAATGACTGAAGTACTTTGTTCATGAGTGTACAAAATGTTTTTAGGGCATGAGTAAGTCTGAATGGCTTAACCAAGAACTCATACGAGCCATATTGAGTGACACACGCTGTCTTGAGCTTATCTCCCTCCGCGATCCTGACTTGGTCGTAACTTGACCTCAAGTCCAACTTGATGAAACACCTTACACTCCTAAGTTGGTCGAACAAGTTCACCATGGGTGGGGTAAGACACTTGTTTTTCATGATCAGCTTGTTCAAAGCCTGGTAGCCTATGCACAACTGCAACGATCCATTATGCTTGTGTTGGAATAGAACCAATGCACCATACGATACTTTAGATGGCCTGATGAAGCCAACTTCAATTAACCCATAGAGCTACTTCCTTAATTCCTTCAACTCTGGTGGGGACATTGGGTAAGGGCCTCTAGCTAGTGGCTTAGCCTCGAGCACTAGCTCGATCTTGTGGTTTACCTTCCCCTTAAATGGTAACTAACTAGGTAGCTTTACAGGTATCACATCGCTAAAAGACTTGAGCACCTTTAGCACCTCCAAGGGGGTGTTGGTATCTTTCTCCCTTGGTTTCTCATACTTCAGGGCTGTCAAGAAGGTGTTTTCATCCCTACTCATTACCTTGGCAAATTGAATTGTCAACACCACCTTAGACCAATCCCGAACCCATACCTTAATGGTACAAGGCATTGGCATCGTGCATCCAAAATACACATACAATTGGCAAAAAGGCATAAGGAGGGCATTAATCTGAACAAGGAAATCTAACCCAATCACAAACTCATAGTCATCCAAGGGTATTACCTCAATGGCTTCCTTACCTTTCCAGTCTCCAAGCTATAACTCTATTCCCTGTGCTACTCCAATGGTTGGAATTTCCTTGGAGTTCACTGCCTTGATGGTACCGATTTCTTTTAGCACCTTCAGTCTAAGCTTTTGGGCTCCATCATCTAAAATAAACAAATATGAAGCATCTATGTCCACTAGTGTGCTCACTTTCTGGCTCGTAACTATTAGGTCTGCAAACATCAAGCCTTTTGGCTTGCGGTTCCTCTTACTCTAGACAACATTGAGCACCAACAACCCAAGCTTTGCTACCCTTGCCTTTGGATCCTCATCAGACTCTTTGTCTATAGCAGCCAACTTGCCCTTTTGTGGGTAATTGCACGCTATGTGGCCTCCTTCACATAGGTAGTAAGAGATTGGCTCACGTGAGTCTTCAACATGAGTCCTTCACATATGCGCTTCAACGTGAGTCTTCACATCATCAAGCTTCTCCTTCATATCACCCATGGTCACCTCTACCTTGGACAAGCTCCCATTTATAGTAGACCAGATATCCCTCAAACTGGCCTTCTTGCCCTTTCCACTTCTTTACTCTTGGACCTCTGGTTGTTGGCTAGCAATATTGCTTTGGGATGCCATCTCCTCGACTGCGATCTAACCTGCACGTAAACAAACAAGCAGAACCAAAACTGCTCTAATACCAACTGTCATGGGCTCCAGCCTAAGACTCAAAATTCTTATTGCCTTAGGCTTGGAATCACCTCTTTCTAACCTAAGTCAGCCTAAAATACAAGCGTGCGGGCACTAAAATAAAGGAAATGACAGAATGCACAAGTTTGAGAGAATAAAAGAACAAAAGAATTGCTAAAATATGTATTGTATTTTACTGAAGCAAAAGTATATGATGATGTATAAAAGAGAGTAGGGTGACCTTTTATTTATAGTTGAGGTTCCTAACTAACTTATGGCAAAACCCTAGAATCATGAGATTACAATATCTCTTAATCAATCAGGGATTACATAAATTACATTAATACATGATTCTACCTCTTGATTTTTAGGGTAAACCAAATTTTACCGAAAGCTCTTGCTGATCCTGTGTAATTCTAAAAGATCCCGGCACACACTTCCTCTCTTGGACCCTCCTAGATATGGTGTGAGCATCTTGCGGGCTTGGCCCTGACCATGCGGGCAGGTCTGCATATTGTGTGGGCGGTCTAGACTCCTCTCCAAAACCCAATGCGCAAACCTCCTCCAAAGTCCCTGGTGCATGAATCTTAACTTCTGGTACTTGTGCTGGTGCGTTTGATGTACCTAACGTGCCTGTCCAAGACATGACAGTAACACTTGACATTGAAAAAAAGTAGTAAACTAAAGAAATGTGTCTAAAATTTAAGTCAAATGATTCACGCTACTAATTTTAAAAAAAAAAATCATTTAATAAATTTGAAATTTAAATTAAATCAATAAAAAAAATTAGAGAAAACGAAAGAGTGAATCTGATTTGGATTTATCAGGAAGAAGGAAGAAGTATTAGATATTTACAGCATTGCACAGCAGTTGTTTGTGAGATAATAAAAAATGATATCATCACATTCATCCTTTGAAATGCTTTAGGCTCACTGTAAGAGAAATCTAACTGATGAAGCCCATAAGTCATAGGAATAGACTGTTCTCCCCCCAATTGCCTCCTCACTAGGAGTGGTGCATAATTCGTCACTCTCCATAAACCCAGAAGCGAAACCATTGTACTATCCCCACATTGGTATAACATAGGCTCACGATTCATCCATGGGGCTAACCATCTCACCCTGGCACCTTCCAACTTTTGTAAAAAAGTTATCCATTCTTATTTAGACTTTCGCTTTGACCACTCACTTTCGTAGAATTCTTTGATCGAAAAACGATTACGGATGTAAATCTTCGAGAAAGCACCATTTCCTTGTTTAAAATGGCTTTTCATCTACACGTACAATAACTGTATGCATCCTATGAAGCGCCCTCCATTCTTACGAAAATAACTCAAAGATCTGATAGTCTCTGCTAATATTACCGTTGAAGGATTACAACCATTGATCACACTTTCAAAGAAATCAACCACTGCTATCTCAATATGTCCCAAAACCTTTAGAAAGATTACCAGTCTGTATATAACCAAGGCAAATATGTCTAACCCCCGTTCTTCATTGACGTGTTGCATCAGAAACTCATGAAAGAACTTTCAAGGTAGGTAAACCTGTTCTTGTTTCTTCTTTATATGAGAATCCATAACTTCTTTGTCTATCCCCATGAGTTGAGCCAGACTTTTACGAAATCCTGACTTATGTTTTTTAACATATATCTTGTCAGGAGTCTTGAGATGCAAACTTACCAAGACCGAATATTCTTCTATGGTAGGAGTCATATCAGCTTCGTTAAAGATGAAACATTTATATGCAGGATCCCAGAATTATGTTGCAGCTCTGATTAGTTGATCATCAACAACCACTGCTAGAAGGTGTGCTATATGCCCATGTTTCTGACAAAACTATTCTTGTCTTGACGGACTCATCTTTTTTCAGATATCAACCAAATCCTCTAAGTTATTCTGTTTGAGGAGGATAGAGGTTTCTTGAGGTAGAATAGACTCATACCCAATTGGCAAGCAATCTCCCATCTTCAGTTGAGTCTTTTCTGACAGGGCTCTTACTTCATTAGGTGTCCCACAGGGTGCTAATACTGATAAAGAGCAAACTAAGCGTTCATTGGTGTCCATAAAAAAAAATTTGTTGAAGACCGTTTTTCAGGCAAATGTTCTTTATGCAACTTTATGATATGCGTATGAACCAATGCAAAAGAATAAGAAAAAGGTTAGTATACTCAGAAAAAGAACAAATAACCAAGTAAATTTAAACATCACACAAAGTAAAAAGGGATGAATCCTATGCTTTTGGTCAATTCTAAAAGGGAAGAGTGATGGCTCTATCTATAGGTTAGGCTCTCTTAAGGTTCACTATATGTGGTTTTAAGGTCAAAGTCTAAAGGTCCTCAAATTGTTCCTTACATCCTTGTCCATCACAGACTAGTAAGGCACCCTAATCCTCACCCATTACAGGCTACAAGCGGAAAAGGTTCAATTTGAGTGGGAGTATTTCACTAGCCACTGCGGAGGCATTAGACCTCACGAAAGTAATAGGTACTTTACTCCCTCCTAGAGGGACGGAGCCCGGGTGTAGAGCTCATGTTATGCACATGCACATGAATGACATAATTAACAAAGTAAATAAAACATGAATGAATAATAACACATATATATAAAAAGGTTCAATTTTATTAGGCTTTTGGATAACATAAATTATTTGCTGGCCTGACCCTCAAAATCCCCAGTGGAGTCGCCAAGCTGTCATAACATCTAGATCCGGAGATCTATCGCTAGACATTGACTTAAGGGAGTCGCCACCAATCTTTTTTATCTAGGTACGATTGGCCACCTAAGGAATCTGTCCTTTCAGAGAGCGCCTAAGTTTAAGGGCCCCTAAAAGAATAGGTTCAGGTCTACTAACCAGAACAGGGCTTGAGAGTTCGATTACGTGTGAGGAAGGTTATAGCACCCTCACAACGCCCATCAAAAGATGGTACCAACTTAAATTTGTGTTATCCAATTAGCCTTAAAATTTTATCAAATAATTAATTATTGGAAATTATTCTCAATTGACTCTAATACTTTTAGCAAAAAATTGAAAAAATTCCCTCACCTCAAGAGTATGCAAGAAAAACTACTGTTTCACTTGCAGAGGCTCCATCGTCGGATTATTTAAAGAAAAAAAAATCAAAATAAAAAGGAAGAAAAGAATGGTTGTCTTTGTGTAGGGAAAATTGATACTTTCAACTTTTTCCCAAAAGTATTTTTTTTGGAAATTTATTTTTAAGGAAAATTGATACTTTCAACTTTTTCCCAAAAATATTTTTTTGGAAATTTATTTTTTAAGGAAAATTGATACTTTCAACTTTTCCCTAAAAATATTTTTTGAAAATTTTGATTTTCAAGGAAAATTGACACTTTCAACTTTTCTTTAAAAATATTTTTTTTGAAATTTTAATTTTCAAGGAAAATTGATACTTTCAACTTTTTCCTAAAAATTTTTTTTTTGGAAATTTTGATTTTTCAAGGAAAATTAATACTTTCAACTTTTCCTCAAACACCTCTTTTTTTGGAAATTTATTTTTAAGAAAAATTGATACTTTCAACTTTTCCCCAAAAATATTTTTTTGATTTTTATTTAAAGAAAATAGAACAAAATAAAAGTGAAAATAAATAAAGATAAAAAAATAAAGAAAAGTAAAAAAAAAATAAAAATATGATAAAGATAAAAAATACTAAATAAATCTAATCTAATAAATAAATAAAAAAATTTTGAAAAAAAAAAAAACTTGGAGCGGCTCGGCTATCGGCTCGGCTCGGCTCAAGAAAGAGAAACGGCTCGGGGGGCGGCTTGGAAAGCTCGGCTCGGCTCGACGGGAGGCGACATGTGCGGGTCAAGAAGCGGGTCGACGCTCGGGTCGGGTCGGGTCTCGACAAAACGCGCGGATCCTCTGGGTCACTTAAGGCCAAAACAACGTCGTTTTGGGAGGGTATATAAGGTCATTCCCTCTGTTTTTCGACAGAACGCTCCTCCCTTCTCTCTCTCTTCTTCTCTTTTTCTCTCGTCTCTCTTTAAAAGGCCGAAAAACTTTGGTTAAAGATTCATCGGATTCTAGGATTTGTCACCGGAATCTGGATTTTTCACTGGAAGTTCACCGGAAGTTCACCGAAAGATCATCGGTTTCTGGGATTCTTCATCGAAAACTAGGCAGGTCATCGAAAACTTCAAGGTTGGCCAGAATTTTCGTCGGAAAATTCAAACATCACCGGAAAATTCAACCGAAATCTAGAATTTTCCAGAAATTCCCAAAAGAAAATCGCCAAAAATCTTAAAAAATTTCTGCTAGCTCTCAGAACACTCATAAACTTTTTTTTAGCTTCCTATACGTCTCATTTTCTCTCAAATCAGTAGCTTTGCTCACTGTTCTGTGTCTATGTCTTGCATCTGTTCCAGGAGGTCCCTTTTATAGGGATTGATCAGGAGTTCCTGATCAATTCCAATTTCTCCTTGGACGGGGATTCAATCTTTGAATCCAATCTGGACTCTTCTGATTGAATTCTCATTCACAGTGGGATTCTTCAACTTTCAATCCCAACCCTAAAAAAAAAATCAGATAATCGAAAAAAAGATCTGATAAATGAATAAAATAAAATTAACAGATAATAAAAAAATAAAATAAGATAAATCCAAAAAATATTACAAGATAAAAAAATAATGATAATAATAATAATAATAATATAATAATAATAATAAATATATAACTATATAACTAAAATACATATAAATATTAACAGAAAAAATAAATAAATAAATAAATAAATAAAGATATACATATATTAATACATAATAATAATAAATAAATAATAAAATACATAAAATACAAAAGAAAAAAAATAAAAATAATACAAGATAAAAATTGAATTGGGCTTACCCATTTGGGCCAGGCCCAATTGATCTAGGCCTGGACCAAATTGGGTGTCTACATACTCGAAGGTGATAAATTTTGAATGACCCGTATTTTGTCTGAAACTTCAATCCCTCTTTCACTGACCACAAAGCCTAGCAACTTTTTTGACTTTTGCCCTGAAAGTACACTTGGATGGGTTCAACTTGAGTTAGAATTTTCTCAACCTCTCAAATAACTTTTCGATGTTGGTGACATGATCTTTATTTCATGAGATATTACAATTATATTATCTATATACACCTCAATCTTTTTGTGCATCATGTCATCAAAGAGTGTTCATAGCTCTTTGGTATGTTGCCCCAGCATTTTTTAACCCAAAAAACATGACTTTGTAGCAAAAGGTCCTCCGCATGATCATGAAAATAATTTTTTTTCATATCATCTGCAGCCATTTTTATTTGATTATACCTTGAAAACCCATCCATAAAGGAGAACATTGAATGTTTAGCCATGTTATCTACCAATGTGTTAATATAAGATAAAAAAAGTTATCATTTGGACTAGTCCTATTCAAATCATGATAATCTACACATATTCATACCTTTTTCATCTTTTTTAGGCACTGATACTCTATTGGCTACCCACTCTGGATACTTAGTCACTTGTAAGAAACTTGCATCAAATTACTTTTTCGCATCTTTTTTGGTTTTTAACTGCATTTCAGGCTTTATTGACCTCAGTTTTTACTGGACTAACTTATATTTTGGCTTTAAGGATAATCTATGCTCTACTATATTCATACTCAGTCTTGGCATATCCTGGTAAGACTAAGCAAACACATCAACGAATTTTAAAAGTAGATTTTTCAAACATTGCCTATCTTTTAATAAAAGTGAAGTGTCAATTCTAACATCTTTCTTATTCTCTTCATGTCTTAGATTCACCAAGTTAGTTATCTCATGATGAGGTTTAATTAGTTTACTTTCTTATTCAATCAATCTCATTAGGCTGGAGGTATAACATACTCTTCAGAATCATCTTCATTATCAAGTTCATCAGTGTTAATTGAATTCTCAAAATTAATCTCTTGATCATTATCATAATTATTTTCTTGTTCATTTAAAGACTTGAAATTGAATGAAATGAGATATGTTGACAGATGTATTTGGAAAAATGAAAAAAATGGCAATAATGAAAGCACAAAAAAATGAATGAAAATACATCCTTCCTAATCTTTATTAAAAGAATAAAAGATAAATGGCCCAAACAAGAAATATCACCCTAATGCCTTGGGCAATAGCTATTGGGATGTACAATTACATTGAATTAGTCTCAAGGGTAAAAGGCATTTCAATGGTACTTTAATTGTTTAGCTCATAATCTCGTAGATAAAGGCAAACCCACCCTTCTTGTTCAAACTTCATTTTATCTTCAATAGCATGAATGGTCAACTGAAAGAATACCTCTTTCATAATTTGTTCACAATTTTCTTTTGCGTTTGGGTACATGAATCCTTCAGGCCTAAAAGTCTTGTACAAGTGTGAGATGATCATTAATCTTACTATTTTACTTGCTGGTTTTCTCTTGATCTTTCATTCTTTTGCTTCATAGCCTAGGCCTAGCCTTTTACTGTTGTCCACCACTGTTGGGGGCTTTCTTATTCCCTGTAAATTCTTACCCAGCCCTACTATTGGATACCAGTCCTTATTGATGACTTGGCACATCATTATCTTTAAAAAGGGTTGATTTTAAATCTTTCACCCACAGAGTTGACTAACTCGAAGGATCGATAAGAGTATTCCACCACTTCTTCAACAGCTTCCACATATAGAGCATTTAAAGGTTGGGTCACTAGCATGATTTCCTCTCCAAATACCATTATCGATCGACCTTTTATATTAAACTTTATCTTTTGATGTAGGGTAGAGGGCACAACACTTTCCATGTGAATCCATGGCCTTCCTAGTAGAAAGCTGTAAGATAAAGAGATATCTATCACTTGAAACTTCACATTAAAAGTGCACGACCCAATTTGCAAGGGCATCTCGATGTCTTCTAAAACTTTTTGTCTAGTCTCATTAAAAGCTCGCATGACCATTTGACTATCTTTCATATGAGAGTAATCAATAGGTAACCTTGCAAAAGTTGACATAGCCATGACGTTAATAACAGGATCATTATCAACAAGGACTTTTACCATGATTTGGCTCTTGCATTTGATCGTGATATGCAGAGCCTTGGTACTTTCTCTTCCCTTCAAAAGAATCTCATCATCACTGAATGAAATATAGTTCAGCATGACTAGGTTTCCAGCTAAGTGGTTCACATATTCAATAGACACATTATGTACCACATATGTCTGATTCAACATTTTTAACAAGGCATTCCAGTGTGGTTTCAAATTTAATAGTAGTGATAATAATGAGATTCATTCTAGCATTTTATTTAATTATTTAACCATAAAATATTCACTGTGTTTTATCAGTTTTAAAAATTCACAAGCTTTATTTTTTGACACTGGCTTCGAACGATCCTCTTCAGGTTCCATTTCAGGGTTATTTCATTCTTCACCTACCTTGACCTTTTCTTTTCTAGCCTTTTCTAATATTTTTGGAGTATAGCATCTTTCATTTCGGGTGATGCCCCCTACACCTATTATGTTAATAGTATCAAACTTATAAGCATTTTTCTTTTACCTCTGAACTACCATATCACAACCATATTTCTAAGGTACAACTTTGTCATCTTTATACAAAATGAAGCTGAGACTTTAAAAGTTACTGGCTTGAGAATGAGTTTATCTATAACTGACTTTGGCTTGTTCCTACAGTGAATTGTTATCGACTTTGAAAATAGTTTTACTAGCCTATCAGTCATAAATACCTCAGCACTCTTTGAGACCTTTTCTTTTTCATAGAGTTTCATCTTATACGAATCTATGAGTTTTTTATACCTCTTAATGAAACTGCTCATAAATTTTAATAGAATGACTAATTGCCTCACTATGATATTTATAGCTAGTGCCTGCTACATATGCTCCATAATAACCATACGAATCTACTGGTTGTATTATATCAGCTCTTCATAAAACATCAAATAACTAACTGAAAGGTGTCTTAATATCTATCACATTTTTTTTCAAATGATGCTCATGTTCCTTACTTAGAGCATTTACGTTATGATTAAGCAAATGATTTCCATTGACATTTGGTGTAGTTACCCATTATGTATTGAAGCTAATTATTCCATCCTTGATCAACTATTACACTTTATGTTTCAAGGCAATGTAACTTTCAGTGAAATGATCAGCAATCCTGTAGTGATAATTACAATAGGTTGTGAGATCATACTACTTAGGGTAAAATAGTTTGAGTGACTCTAATTTGCTAAGAGTAATCAAATGATTATTGTAAAGCTCACGATATAACTTTGTATAGGTCATGAGAATTAGGTCAAACACAGGCTTTTCATGAGTAGTTTGTTGCTCCCTTGAACCATCTATTGGGCTAGCCGAACGAGTCTGAGATCTTAGGGTAGGTTGAGTGTTAGGACTGTATATGGTATTTTGAGGTCTAAAAGAAGGTTGATAAGTTTAGGGGTAAGATGACTATGGGATTGGTTGGTATGGGTAAAGGGAAGCATTATTCACAACAGGATAATATGAAGGATATCCTTGTGGTGGTTAGGGTCGATAGCCCCTGAACTATAGCCTATCAAAGCTCACAGCTTGAGCTTCAGTCTCTTTTTTCTTTGGGGCTCTTTTACTTGATACCTCTCCTTTTAACTTGCCATTTTTTATGGCACTCTCGATAATTTCTCTCAAAATCACTATGTCGATAAAATTCTTGGTTGCATTCCCTATCATTTTTTCATAATAGGAAGATTTCAGAGTGCTGACGAATAGCATTGTAGTTTTTTTTTTCAGTTAGAAGAGGTTGCACTTGAGAAGCTACATCTCTCCACCTCTTGGTGTATTCCTTAAAAGATTCATTTGCTTTTTTCTTTAGGTTTTGTAAAGACAAACGATCAGGAGCCAAATCTATAATATTCTAATATTGACTGATAAAATCATGGGCCATATCGTTTCAAGAATGGATGCGAATTCTATTCAGCTGGACATATACCTAGCAGTAAAGCATGTAAGACTATCTTGAAAAACATGCATTAATAGTTTTTCATTATAGGCATGGGCTACCATCTTTCGATAGTACATAGTGATATGAGTCTTTAGGTATTTCGTACCATCATATTTCTTTAATTTTGGTACTATGAACTTTATTGGAATAACCATATCTGAGACTAAGCAAAACCTAGCAGCATCGATAGAATCATAAAACCTAATTCCTTTCACAACCCGTAATCTTTGTTCAAGCATACTAATCTTCGAATCTTCTTGAGATTTCACTTTTACCTTTTTTTTTCTCCTCTTTCAAGTCATCTAGATCAAGAACTTGGATTGATTCTACTACTTTTTTAGTAAAGACAGGATTCACATAGCTATATTAATGCTCTGGGTTCTAAACTGATAGTATTCTAAGGTATACAGACTATGTGAATTACTGTGACAATATATCTTATGTGGACTGGGTTTGTTATAGACCAAAATTGAGAGGATATAGAGGATCAACCACTTCTTATGATGGAAGGCCCTGTTGGCTTGTGTTTTTTTCTATCCTCTTTCCCTTATTTAACTTATTAAGGGAATCCAAAATCTTACTCAGCTTATTCTCAAGTTTTTCTTATGCTTTTTCTATTTTTTCAAATCGATGAGAGTTTTTCTACTCCATTTGTCGAACTCTGGCTCTTGTGTTATATTAGTGGATGTGGTTCTTGTTAGATGGAGCTATCTTTGAACCTTAAATACCATATCTTAGAATTAGCAAGTTTATATGACTATCTTATGGATACTTTGTTAAATGTATTGAATGAGAATACAATGAATGAAAATGCATGCATGAAAAGAACTTTTACCTTAAGACAGTGTTCAACTAAAAGATTTCATTTATTCTAAAAAACTTTCATTTACATAGAATTTATCATCCTAGAGTTATAACTATAAAATCGTTTTATCTGTTTATACTAGTTTTTGGCTTCCTTGATGAAGTTCAGGAGATGCTGCCCATGTTCTCCTACTAGAGCCACCACTTGTTTCAATGCCTCTGCCCCTTCTACCATCTTTCTTGCTTTACATACCATTTTGTAAATTTAGGTCGTTAAGTGCTCAATGTACTTCTGTCTTCTTAGGTTTTCCCTTTTACCACATCAAATTTGGTATGATAACTCTCTATGCTCTCTAACTAATGCAGCAATGTAATCTTCTTGTTCATTCAACCTTTGTCTCAACCTGCTTAAATAGCCATTCAACATGTTATTTTTTGTCTGTACTTTGGTGCTTTCTTCTTCTAATTCAGTATATTTTTGCTTCAATCGCTTATTTTCATCTATCAGCTCGGCGATTGTTATCTCTTTGGCTTTTACCCTCACACATAACCTTTTATATTCTTGGTGCAGCTCCGCTAGGTCTTCAACAGCTATATCACGTTCTTTAGCGATCTTGCAAACTTTAGCTTCTTGTTTTTCAACTTTATCTTTCCATTGATCTTTTTTCTCTTGAAGCTTCTAAATCTCTTACTTTAGCCTATCTTTTTCGAACTCAAATTCTTTTGTCGCAAGTTCCAATTCTGATAGTGTCTCTTCAAGCTTTTCTTTTGTTGGCAATTGAAAGCTTTCATGAGTGATACCATTTTCTATCTTCGTCTTGCTCTTCAAACCAAGTAGCCTTGAGTGACTTTATTAGTGAATGGTCTTGGACTCACTCTACAGGAGTTTTTTCATGCTTTAATCACCTTATTCATCCTCTGAAAAGCATTTGACTCACTGTAAGAAAAATCTTATTAATGAAGCTCATGCATCATGAGAATGAACTGTTCTGTCCCAAACTACCTCCTTATTAGAAGTGACGCATAACTTGTTACTCCCCATAAACCTAGAAGCAGGACCACAGTGTTATCTCTACACCGATATAGCATGGGTTCATGATTTATCTACGAGACCAACCATCTTACTTCGACACTTGCCAATTTTTGTAAGAAAGCTATCCATTCTTTTTTAGACTTTTATTCTGACCACCCACTTTCATAAAATTCTTTGATCGAAGCTCAATTACAGACATAAAGCTTTGAGAAAGCACTTTTTCTCCACTTGAAGTGGCTTTTCATTCATAAGTACAATAATTGTATGCAACCTATAAAATGCCCTCCATTTCGATGACAGTAATTCAAAGATCTGACAGTCTCTGTTAATATTACTGTTGAAAGGTTATAACCATTGATCACACTTTCAAAAAAGTCAATCACTACTATTTCAATATAACCTAGAACCTTTTGAAATATCACCATTTCGTATATGGCTAAGGCAAATACGTTTAAACCCCGTTCTTCGTCGGTATGTTGCACTAGAAAATCATGAAAGAACTTTCAAGGTAGGCAAATCTGTTATTGTTTCTTCTTTATATGAGAATCTACAACCTTTTTGTCTATCCCCATGAGATGGGCCAAATCTTTACAAAATCTTGACTTGTATTTTTTGACATATATCTTGTCAGAAGCCTTGAGGTGTAGACCCAACAAAGTTGAATATTCTTCGATAGTTGGCATCATATCAACTTAATTGAAGATGAAACACTTGTATGCAGGATCCCAGAATTACGTTATAGCTCTAATTAGTTAATTATCGACATTTACTATAAAAAGGTGTGCTATATGCCCATGTATCTAGCAAAACTCCTATTGTCTTGATGAACTCATCTTTTTCTATATATCAACCAAATCCTCTAGATTGTTTTGTTGACGAGGATAGATGTCTTTTGAGACAAGGTAAAAGCATAGCTGATTGGTAAACAGTCATCCATTTTTAGTTGAATCTTTTTTTATTGGACCTTTACTTCGTTGGGTGACTCACAAGGAGCTAATACAAACAAAGAGCAAACTAGTCGTTCTATGGAGTCTATGAAAAAGTCATTGTTAAAGATCGTCTTTCAGGCAAATGTTTTTTATACAACTTTATGATATGAATATGGATCATGCAAACATGAATAAGAGAAGAGGTTAGTACATCAAATAAAATAAATAAATAAATAAATAACTAAATAAATTAAAATGTCACAGACAATAAAAGGAATGAATCCTATGCTTCTGGTCAATTCTAAAGGGAATGAGATGGCTCTATCTATAGGTTAGGCACTTCTAAGGTTCACTATATGTGATTCGAGGTTAAAGTCTAAAGGTTCCCAAATTGCTTTTTACATCATCGTCCATTACAGACTAGTAAGGCACTCCAATCCTCACCCATTATAGGCTACAAGCGAAAAAGGTTCAATTTGAGTGAGAGTATTTCGCTGGCCATTACGGAGGCATTAAAACTTCACGAAAGCAACAGGTACTTTACTCCCTCATAGAGGGATGGAGCTCGGGTATAAAGCTTATGTTATGTACCTGTATATGAATGATAGAATTAATAAAGTAAATAAATATGAATGAATAAAAAATCTATACAAAAGGTTCGATTTTATTAGGCTTTTAAATAACACGAATTTATTTATTGGCTTAACTATCGAATGTCCTCAGTGGAGTCACCAAACTATCATAAGATATAGATCCGAGGACCTATCGCTAGACATTACATTGAGGAGTTGCCACCAATCTTTTTTGTTTAGGTGCGATTGGCTACCTAAGGAATTTATCTTTTTAAGAAACACCTAAGCTTGACTAAGGGTCCCCAAAAGAATAGGTTCGGGTCTATTAACCAAAACAAGATTTGAGAGTTCGATTATGAGTGAGGAAAGTTATAGCACCCTCATAACACCTATAAAAAGATGGTACCAACTTAATTTCGTGTTATCCAATAAGCCTTAAAAATTACCAAGTAATTAATTATTAAAAATTATTCTTAATTAACTCAAATATTTTTGGCAAAAAATTAAGAAAAATTTCTTCACCTCAAGATTATGTAAGAAAACTACTGTTTCTCTTGCAGAGGCTCCATCGTCGGATTATTTAACAAGATTTTTAAAAAAATGAGTAAAACATAATGATTCATATAGATCCTTAAAAAAAAAAAAAAACTCATGGTTTTATATACAAGGAAAATTGATGCTTTCAATTTTTCCTTAAAGTATTTAGAGGTTTTTTGTTTTAAAGAAAATTGATACCTTCAACTTTTCCTTAAAAATGTTTTTCTTGATAATTTTTATTTTTAAGGAAAATTGGTACTTCCAACTTTTCCTCAAAATATTTTTTTTTTGAAATTTTAATTTCAAGAAAAATTGATACTTTCAATCTTTCCTCAAAAATATCTTTTAGAAATTTTATTTTCAAGAAAAATTGATACTTTCAACTTTTCCTTAAAAATATTTTTTAATAATTTAATTTTAAAGGAAAAATTTATATTTTCAATTTTTTCCTCAAAAATATTTTTTAGAAATCTTTGTCTTCAAGGAAAATTAATATTTTCAACTTTTTCTCAAAAAATATTTTTTGAAATTTTTATTTTCAAGGAAAATTGATACTTTCAACTTTCCCCCAAAATGCTTTTGGAAATTTTTATTTTAGAAATTTTATTTTTAAGGAAAATTGATACTTTTAATTTTTTTCTCAAAAATATTTTTTCTATTTTTGTGTTCAAAGGAAATTGATACATTCAACTTTCCTTCAATTTTTTTTTAAATTTTATTTTCAACGGAAATTAATACTTTCAATTTTTCTTTAAAAAAAAAATTTTTTTTTGGAATTTTATTTTAGGAAAATCATTGAAAAAAATAAAAATAAACATAATAAAAAATTAAGGGATATCAAATAATTCTAATTTAGAAATACTAATAATAATAAATAAATAAACCAAAAAAAGAAAAACCCTTAACGCAGCTCGGCTCCGCGACTGGATTTCGACTTTGTCCAAGAAGAAAAACAGCTCGAAAATACAGCTCGGGAGTGCGTGGCTCGGCTTGGCTCGACTAGGAATGGTTGACTGGAACACGGGTCAGACGCTGGTTGCAACCGGGTTGGGTTGATCCAAGTAGAAACATGCGGACCCTTGGTTGATTTAACGTCAAAACGACGTCATTTTGAGCAAGTATAAAGGCAAAAAAATCTCGTTTTTTCCTCAAAAGCCTCACTTCCTTCTCTCTCATTCTCTCTCCTTCACTGAATTCTGAAAAAAATGCTGGGATCTGGAAAAACATGCTGAGAACTTCAAATTTCGCCGAAAAAATTGGCCGGAATCTAAAAATTTCAAAAATTTCCAAAACAAAAATTTCTAAAAAATCTTACAAATTCGTAAAATTGCTTCTAACCCACCAGAGCCCTTTTTGCTTATGTTTTCTTCTATTTCCTCCATTTGCTTCTAATCAATGTGGGTATTTATAAGGAATCAATCTCAGAGTCTTTGACTAATCCAAATTCCCTTTTTGATTGGGTTTCTAGGTTATCAGATTAACCTTTAGACTTATTCTATAAGGATTAAGTCCAACTATGATTCTATCTAGCCCCATTCACTGCAAGATTCATTTCCATCATTATTTTTTGATTATTTTTATTTAATTTGATTATTATCTCCTAACCGAAAATTAATCTGAAAAAAAAATAGAAAAGAAAAAAAAATCTAAAAGAAAAACAAATCAATAAATCAATAAATTACATATAAAAAAAATCAATTAAGCCAAATCTTTGGGTTTGACTGACTCTATTTGGACCAAGTTCAATTGATTTGGGATTGGATCAAATTGAGTGTCTACAATATTTATGCGTATTCCTTGTTAGGAAACTTATTAGATGATATATAAAACTCATTACTATGCTTTTCTTTCCCAAAGTTTTACATAACATCGTCAAATTTTAGTAATTTAATAATTGGTTTAAGTAAAATTTTTTATTATGGGTGAAAATTACTTCATCCGTTGCTCTTCACTTCATGTATCTATTAGTTGAATTTTAACTTTAATTGCTTTTGAATCATTTACCGTCTTGTAAACGAATAACTGTCCGAATGAACACTAGAATATCTTTATTATGTGCTGAATTTTCTCTATCACTAGTTTCACTTAGCAATTAGTAATTCAGATCATTAAGTATTCAATCATGTTGAATTCTCTTTGATCCCTTAATTTTATCCTTACTTTATCCATTGCTAAATCCTCTTAGCAAAAGGTTTGTAACTGTTGGTAATTCCTCGTTACGGTGTGTACTGTTTTCTGAATTTGACTTGTCTTTTTCAATAACTACCAATTTGGCTTTTCTTTTGGGACGTGCCGAATTTCAAAAATCACATGCCACGATTGTCGGTTGTATGTTAGTACTGTTGAACTCGTGAAGGCATATTCAATAGGCATAGTTCTTTTCTTTGGAAAAATATTATAATAGATGCTTTCATTCGTCACTGATCAACTCGAGAGATTGCTGGATTGACAACATTTAATTTTTTAGGCAATGTTGATTAATAAGTGCTTTAAGATATTAGTTAGCAAAATCTCTTTAATATTTGTCTAAGTAAAACAAGTGTTAAAGTGTTTTTGGATAAGTTAAAATTACGTTTATCTTAAAGAAACAGAAAAATAATTGATTATAAATCTGAAAGAAAAATAAAAGAAACAGACTGGCCGAGATTTGAATCACCCAACAATTGCAAATTCAATAAACATGGTCATTATTGATACATGTATAATCATTTGCAGACCAATATGTAATGATCCAGTAGATTGAAAAGAGATTATAAAATTCACAGGAAATTAGGAACCAAAGACTTCAAATGAAAATTAATTACGAAGAAATTGTAGATGGCCTTTCACCTCTAGCATCCAGCACGTTTGTAAATGTAGCAGGTTTCTGGCTTTGGGCGGGGGCTGTTTGGTTTTGGAAGGCAGCTTGTATATGTAGGATTTTTACCACAATCTGTTATTGGTTTACCAGCAACGAATGTGTTCTGAGTCACAGTTCCACCACTTTGAAGGATTCTACTGCTATGAGAATCCATCAGGAACTCCGACTCGTCATCGTCGGCAATGATGGAGGTGCTGCTGTTGATTTCCATTGACATAGCTCCAGAGGGATTCATGCAATTGCAGAATACCAGCACTAAAATTGCAAGAGAAAGAAAATTTTTCTTAATTTTAGCTTCCATACTATTTTTTTCTACTCTCTTTTCTCTCAAATGTCAATCAATGACACAGCTCAAACAAGCCTTTTTAAGGTCATGGAATCTTTATGAGTTGGAATAAGGACAAGTGGATAACCTCTACCATATGTTACGTACCTCTCAAAGAAGGTAGAATGTTACATCCACAATTTTCAATCATACACCAATAACCACAACAATCTCACTACGTACGTATTCTACATTGTTATTTGCATGTTGTAGACATTAGCAAAGACTTCGCTACAAGAAAATAGCGTATTAGCGGCAATTTTGTAGCGATCTTTCACTTACAAACGCCACTAGCTTCCTTGTTTTTATAAAATTTCAGACGTTTATTATCAAAATGCTACTAAATATTTAAATAGACTTATAAACGACACCTAAGATTTGATACTAGCGACGTTTTTGGATAAAAATACATTGAATAATTTTTATTAAAAATTTCAATGAATAGTAAAGGCATATTTTTGGTAGACAACACCTTTAGTAATTATGTCATAAAAAATTGTATGAGATTATTGAAGGCATTTTCTACAAGAAACGCCTTTCATAATTGGACCAAGAAATTTCGTAGGCTTATTGAAGTGTTTTTGTTCAAAAATGTCTTCAATATTAAGCTTATCAAAATATTTGGATCGTATAGATGTTTACCATAAGGTTGTAGGTTCGATCTCTCTCTTTAGCCTTTTTTTTGGGTTTTTGCACATATTATTTGTAATTGATTATTCTAGGCATTTTCTTGGTAAAAACACCTTCACTAATTGCTTTAAAAAAATTTCAAAGAATATTGAAGGTGTTTTTCGCAAAGAGATGCCTTTAATAATCCATAGAAAAAATATAAAGTTGATTCTTGAAGGCATTTTTTGCCGAACTCGCATTCTATAATCCAATAAGTAAGTTTTTGTTGTGACTATCAAAGGCGATTTTTGTCAAAAACGTCTTCAATAAACCATAGACAAAAGTTGGAAGGGATGCTTGAAGGTGTTTTTGGCTCAAAACGCCTTTAATATTCCCAACGATAAATTTTAATGGTCAGATTATTGAAGGCGGTTATATTCAAAAAATGCCTTCAAAAACATTTTGTTAGGGATTATTCAAGGCGTTACCCATAGAAAAACATCCTTCATAATTCATTCGATTAATTTTTAGTTGGTATTATTGAAGGCATTTTTTGCCCAAAATGCCTTTAATATTCCACAGAATATTTTTTTTTTTTATTATTGAAGGCGATTTTGGTAAAAAACGCCTTTAATGTTTTTTGTTATGGATGATTGAAGGCATTTTTTTGCTAAAAATGCCTTCATTAATCCCATCAAAAAAACATATTTGATATTGTATATGTGAAATCAATTGTAGGTTTATGCTAAAAAAAACATTTGCTGTCAATTGTATATTTATGCCTAGAAAACATTTTATTTATATATTTGATACTATGAATTATATTTGAGAATTTACATAATGAACATTGTTGTATTTCAATAAATTGATCACACATCTGAAATGAAAACTGATAACATTACCATATTAACATACATTTTTGAAATAATGGTACTCAGTAATTTATTAAGTATAATAGTGTATTCATATTAAGTATAACAATAATATTAAACAAATACCCCAATGTACAAACTTAAAGTTTCCATTCAACATGGCATGTTAAAAACATTATAACAATTTGATCCATATATATATTTACATTCAACCAACAATGTCTAACCTGAAGGTTTATCAACATTGATAAATGATAATACATAATCACACCATTCTTTACGGACTTCATGCAGTTCCTCTTTCATGAAGCTTTCTTTACCCTCCCACTAAAAAAAAATCAGAAGTAAATATTAAGAAATGAGAACATAATGTACCTTTTTATTTTTTTGAAGATATAATGAGTTTATGAAATTTATACTAACCTTAAATTATGTGGTCATAAAATCATGTGACACTATCTCCCGCATAAAATGAAGGACATAATATCCATATTCAGTATTATCGGGTTGATAAGGTACCTGAAAATTAAATTAAATGGGTTTAGAAAATATTTATCTACACAAACTCAGCATAAAAAGAATATATTTTACATTTACCAGTAATGACACCCATTTCGATTTTTTTATCTTCTTATCGAATGCAAATATTACCCTAAATTGAAAAGAAAAAAATTACTTAATACATAAATAAAATTACTTATGAAGAAACAGAGGATATATAATATAATAAAGTGTAATACCTCTTTATAAAAATATGAATGTCGGGGTTAAGCATCGTTATTGGATTAACTAAATTAAGTAAGTATGGCATTAAGGATTTGGTATCAATCACAATAAACACCCAATGACGACTGCAAAATAATAACAATGATATACTCAGATTACGCATCTGATTAGATTTGGGTAAGGTTGAAGTAATTAAGGTTGGAATATAGCTTACTGCGTATTATATAGGAGCAAATAATAATCAACCGATTTTTTCATACATAGGATCATATAATATGCTTTTTCCCCAAAGTTTTACATAATATCGTCAACTTTTACTAATTTAATAATTGGTTTAATTAGATTTTTTTTTTCTAGCTATAGCGAAACTCAAATTCAAAAATAAATCTCAACTGAAATTGAATATAAAATTTTGAGCCCTGTCGAGTTTAAGTTTTCATTAGTTTGATTGGCATAGTGTTTAAAGAATAATCGACAAACATGCGAAGCTGATTACGAAGGTGCAAGAAATCAATTTAATTCATGATAAATGCACTTCCTTTTTTTTTCTATATATATATATATATATATATATAATAAATTTGGCTTGTCTTTTTCAATAATTACCAATTTAGTTTTTTTTTTTTTGTATGGAGGTGATAAATTTTCAAAATTTACATGCTATTGCTGTGTTATATGTCATTTCTATCGAACTTGAGATTTGAGAAGGCATAGTCAATTGGCATAGTTATTGTCTTTTGAAAAGAAATATATATAGTAAACTGTAAACTTATATCCCTATCAGTCCATGAATACACATTGCCCTATCAATTAAATGCCCAAAATTATAGTTAACTGTAACTTTTGCTGTCAATTAGGGGGGGTGGGGGGGGGGGGGCTACCCACGGGCCGGACAAAAGCTGGGAGTGAGGGGACCACCTATATTTGATCCAAGACTTTAATTTAATCATTTTAACGCTTGGAGGGACTAATATAAAGAGCTAACAAGATTAAAATGATTGTTATATATATTGGTAAAAACTACTAAAAAGCATTAGGAAAGGGGAAACCAACAAAATCTCGGGGAAAGAGATGGCCACTATTATTCTTTATTTTCCTTGTGAAAACAAATTGTGGAAATTAGAAGATTATCCAAGTCAGAAAATTATAGATTTTACTAAACGTAATAAATGAACAAATCAAAATGAATTTGGATTGAAATTAATTTAGATTCGAATCAGATATGATAAATTTAAATTCAAATTAAATTGGGTTTAAATTAATATGATTGAAAGATAAAGTTAAAATGCAATAAAGCTGTAAAATAATTGAAGTTGCATTGTGTTTGTGGATTCTAAAACATGTTTCTTACTTGCCTTCATGTTATTTATTATGGGTGAAAATTGCTTCATCCACTGCTCCTATTAGTTGAATTTTAACTTTAATTGCTTTTGAATAATTTACCTTCTTGAAAACGACTAACTGTCTGAATGAACGCTAGAATATCTTTATTATGTGCTGAATTTTCTCCATCACTAGTTTCACTTAGCAATTAGTAATTCAGATCATTAAGTATTCAATTATATTGAATTCTCTTTAATCCCTTAATTTTATCCTTGCTTTATCCATTGCTAAATCCTCTTAGCAAAAGGTTTGTGACTGTTAGTAATTTCTCGTTACGGTGTGTACTGTTTTCTGAATTTGACTCGTCTTTTTGTTTTTTTTAAATAATAGACTCGTCTTTTTCAATAACTACCAATTTGGCTTTTCTTTTGGTACGTGCCGAATTTCAAAATTCACACGCTACGACTGTCGGTTGTATGTCAGTACCATTGAACTCGTGAAGGCATATTCAATAGGCATAGTTTTTTTCTTTGGAAGAATATCATAATAGATGCTTTCATTCGTCACTGATCAATTAGAGAGATTGCCGGATTGACAACATTTAATTTTGTAGGCAATGATGATTAATAAGTGTTTTATATTAGTTAGCAAAATCTATTTAATATTTGTCTAAGTAAAACAAGTTTTAAAGTCAATCACTTTATTTGCTTTTGGATAAGTTGAAATTTCGTTTATCTTAAAGAAACAGAAAAATAATTGACTACAAATCTGAAAGAAAAATAAAAGAAACAGACAGGGCGAGATTTGAATCACCCAACAATTGCAAATTCAATAAACATGGTCATTATTGATACCTATATAATCATTTGCAGACCAATATGTAATGATCCAATAGATAGAAAAGAGATGACGAAATTCATAGGAAATTAGGAACCAAAGACTTCAAATGGAAATTAATTACGAAGAGACTTTAGACAGCCTTTCACCTAGGGCATCCAGCACGTTTGTAAATGGAGCAGGATCTGGCTTTGGGCCGGGGGGGGGGGCTTTGGGTTTGGAAGGCAGCTCGTATATGCCGGACTTTTACCACAGTCTATTACTGGTTTACCAGCAATGAATGTGTTCAGAGTCACAGGTCCACCACTTTGAAGGATTCTACTGCTATGAGAATCCATCAGGAACTCCAACTCGTCATCGTTGGCAATGATGGAGGTGCTGCTGTTGATTTCCATTCACGTAGCTCTAGAGGGATTCACGCAATTGCAGAATACCAGCACTAAAATTGCAAGAGAAAGAAAATTTTTCTTCATTTTAGCTTCCATAATATTTTTTTCTACTCTCTTTTCTCTCAAATGTCAATCAATGACACAGCTCAAACAAGCCTTTTTAAGGTCATGGAATCTTTATAGTTGGAATAAGGATAAGTGGATAACCTTTGCCATATGTTACTTATCTCTCAAAGAAGGTAGAATGTTACATCCACAAATTTTCAATCATACACCAATAACCACAACAATCTCACCAATAGACTAGAAACCACCACTTCAGGCAGCTACGAAATGCCGAAATGCTACAAAGAAATGCAACGTCCTACTTGCATGCACGATTTCTATTGTTATCTTTGTATATTGCTTTACAGTTCTCACCTTTCTTGGGTTTGTTTGGGTCTGGGACGCAAGGATTATAAGGCTGACCTGGTCTGCCACAATCTATTACAGGAAGACCTCTCTTCCCGGCAAGCCCTGTTAGTTTAAGAGAAGGGGCGGCCAGGCTTGTATCTGGATCAGCAAAAAAGATAAGATTTGCATCTTCGACAATTAGGCATTCCTTCATGGAGGCACTGCACTGGGAGCCAGAACTGTTTCCTGTTGTAGCTGAGAACGCTGACGCCTGATAATTGAATAAAAAAATCATGGCCATCACCAAGGTTGCTATCCATTGGAGACCAACTCTCTTCACATTGCCTCTCATATTTTCTTCTTCTCTCTCTCTCTCTCTATCTCTCTCTCTCTTCCTAGTTTTCTAGCGTCATAAGAAAAGAAATTTCAGATTCCTACGGGATTATAAGTGGATCGGAGGTTTTTGTAAATGATCAAGAATTTTCTATTGCTTATCCTTTGGTTTCTTAAATGGGCTAGCTGCGGTTCTAAGATAAGGATGGTTGAGACATAAAGAAAAACAAAAAAAAAAAACAACTAATCAATGCATGCAATTGTTAGAGTTCTTGGGTAGTTCGATTGATTTTATTCACACGTCGACTTTCGTCCAGAATTAATTTAATAGCAACCAAAAGCTATCCAACTTCACAACCAAACAACAAATATTTCCAAGAATTCTTAAATTTTTATCTGACTATATTTGACGAATGGTCATTTTCATTTTTTTGGTTCCACTCAGTGCCATCATTATAAGTTTCGATCCCTACTTAGTTAACATGATTTTCATAAACATTTTTCATTTAAGATTAATAAATGAGTTAATATTTAATATTTATTAACAGTATATAAATATTATATATTATTAATTAATCGTACGATGTTTAATAATTTATTAATGATTAAAATAAAAAGGTTATCAAATCTTTAAGAATAGTGATAAATGAGACTCTCATGCAACTTATTAATATTTACTTTGAAGGATTTGATCACTTTTGTTTTATTTATTGTTAATGAAATATTCTCGTATTGATTGTGTATACACTTATATATTATTAATGAATAAAAATTAACTTTTAATTAATATATTCAATTAAATATTCTGTAAGCGCTCTTTAATAATTTTCACTTTTATCCAACATTATACCCTTGGAATCAACCACTCAAATGCATATTTTGATGTCCATATTGGTCATTACACTTTTTCTAAATGTTATGATACATGCTTCATTAAATAATGGCATGGGTGTATTCGTACGAAGAGAGATGGTTGGCATCCCCTCTGACGAGGGCATGAAAATGTATGGGCCTTTCCACATATCCGGTTAAGGCTAAACACATCTAAGCTGGATCTCTAACCCAATTACTTAAGCACCAATACAAAAAATGGCTTTGGTTGGGCCTCAAATTTAGTTGTAATTAATCTTGTCAAGGCTCAGTTACGTGCCCAGGTTAATTGCTGTCAATTACGTACTCAGTTTGAACGGCAAGAGTAGTGCCTACAGAGTCAAATAATTCGTGTGGAGATTGTTTTGACAAATACGCTTAAAATTAAATAATAATATATTTTTTATTAATAAATTATATAATCAAATCTTGGACGCAAATCTCTCAATTAGAAACTTTTCGAAGTACTGATTTGGTGGTTTGATTGTAATTTTAATTATTTTCTATTCTTAATAAATTTTAATTTTAAAAAATATCGAATCTAAAAATTTTATATAAAAAATTTGACTCAAATAGAGTTTGAACCCGCAAGCTTAAGGTTTGCTCCATCTGTGCACACCTCCAAATAAGACTTCATTGAACTGGGAACCTTTTGTCTTTGCTCGGTGTCAGCCACATAATGCTCCTACAATTCTTTCGTGCCGCTACCACCTCTCGCTACACTCGAATGGAAGCACTTAATTTGGAAATTCTTTACTGCTGCACCGTGATTGAACTAGTAATCTTCGTAATTACTTAGTTGAAGATAAAAAATATAAATTAATCTTAAATTTTAATTCAATTAATTTATTTAAAAATAATATTTGTTGATGCAAAATTTTGAAATTAGAAATTAAAAAAGATCGATTTGAAAACAAAAGTCAAAATAGTTTTTGAAATTTGTAATTAGGCATTCAGGTCAATAATAAAAAAGAAGAGAAAAAATAATCATATTTTCTACTTAAAATGAGCGGAGATATCTATACATATATTAAAAAAAAATCTCCAAGGAAATTATCAAATTATTATTTTTATTGTTTGATAAAAAATTGATACTTGATTAAATTAATTATTATATCATATTATAATTATGAAAATAACTTTTTTTATAATTATTTATTACAATACCTTATACCATAATTGCAAAAATATTCATTCTCTTAAGTTGATTATTATGCCTTCCTACTATAATTATAAAAATATTCTTTCTCTTATAATTATTTATTATAATATTTTCATAACATAATTAAAAAAATATCCCTTCACTTATTATTGACCAAAATTATTATAATATCCTCATATCATAATTATAAAAATACACTTATCTCATAATTGATTAAAATTATTATAATATCTCTCTTATCATATTACAAAGTACCCTTATTAAGGTTTAATAAGAAGTTGACACATGCTATTTTATTTTAAAATCAATAACATATATTAAAACAATTCCATTAATAATTATTAAAATAATCAGTTATTTATTTGATATGATGTTGACACATGTCCAAATTTATTTCAATGCCTTTCTATCATAATTACGAAAATACTTCTATTCTTATAATTAATTAAAATTACTATAACACTCTCCTACAATAATTACAAAAAGACTCCTATTATAATTGACAAAAATTACAACAATCCTCCTCCAACCAAAATTATGAAAATACATTTACCATAATTAGTCAAAAATTACTATAATACTTTTTATATACTTACATAAATGCATTTATGAGTACTTCATAAGAAGTTGGGATGTGGCATTTTGTTTGATAATTAGTATATTACTTCTATTAAATTATATATTAAAATTTAAGATATATATAAAATTAATCACATATTAAAATATTAAAATATCTTTGTCATTAATTTATAAAAAATTGACTTGTGACATTTTATTTTAAAATTACTATGTACTCTTATTAAATTACATATGAAATTTTAACATAACATTAAATTGACTATATATTAAATTATTAAAATACTCTTGCTATACTTCATAAAATTTTGACATGTGAAATTTATTTGAAATTTACTATAATATTTTGATTAAATTACTTATTAAAATTAAATAACATTTATTAAAATAATTCTCATGAAAATTATTATAATGTCCTTTTGTTTATTTGATATAATTTTGGCACGCATTCAAATTTATTATAATGCCTTCTACCATATTACAAAAATACTATTTTTCTCATAATTAGTTAAAATTATTGTAATGTCCTCCTAGCTAACATAATTATAAAAACATCCTCTTATTATAATTAGCTAAAATTATTATAACACCCTCTTACTATAATTACAAATATCTCTTATATCATAATTGATCAAATTTACTTACTATGCTTACAAAAATATCCCTCTTATGATAATTAATTTAAATTATTATAATATCTTCTAAATCATAATTACGTAAATTTTCTTGTGAGTGCTTCATAAAAAATTAATATGTAACATTTTTGTTTCAAAATTATTATACTATCTTTATTGAATAACAAATTAAATTTTAATATAATATAAATTTAATCATATATTAAATTATTAAAATAACGTTGTCATTATTTTATAAAATTTGACATGTCGTATCTTATTAAAAATAATAAAAAATAAACTAAATAATTATAATTCTTATTAAAATAAAAAATAAAAAATTTATATTTTAAAATAAAAAAATTTAATTGCAACACAGTGGTACGACACACTAATTTATATGCGAAAGAATATGTGGCTAGATATAAAGAATCCGAGGAATAACGTCGGATCTCGGACAGTTGAACAGGACTTGAGCTGACATGACGTGTTGACTACCAATAACGATGTTGTCCATCATGAAAAAAACAAAAACCTAATAAAAATAATTTGTGACATGGCGTTTAGTGAGGATATTTTGCCTCCTATTATTATTATTATTATTATTATTATTATTATTATTATTATTAATTTGTCACTCTTAAAAAAGAATAAAAATAATTATGCATGTCGATTCATCTTTGAATAAACTGTTTTCAATTTTGCTTTAACTAGTGCTACAGGTTCAGCAAAATGGGGCCGAAGTGCTTATTGAAGAACGATCTTAGCCAGGTCCTAAAAGACAAGTTATTCAAACGTCTAAACGATTGTCAAAATCAACTTACAGGACATGAGAAAGACTTATAGTTAATTGGACCATTTTCAAAATATCAATGTATATCAGCCATTGACTCCTACAAGTCTTTCGATCATACCCCACTTCTCCATAGGTCGAAGGCGGACTAGTCTTTGCCCTTAACTGTACGCATAAAATCTGTAAATTTATATCGTGAATTCCTTGTCGAAGAAATAAGGATCCAACAGCGGTTGATGTCTCTAAAAACCATAATAGATGTTTCAGAAGCTAATAATCCAAGTCAATGCTTCACTAATTATATTGGTTTAATCATTCAAAGTCTTCATTATCTTTTTTCTATATGATAGTCATTAAAATTTCTATTTCTGAAATCTGGCATCTTATATGAAAGGAAAAGCGAAAGTAGAAAGGCAGACAAGCTTGAAATTTCCTGAAAATTTCTTGGTTCTCGACTTTTCTTCTCCCATCAGAATCGTTTTCCTCATCTCTCGGTTTAATTGTTTAGAGCAAGCTTCTTTATCTTCTGAGATTAGAACATTTAAAAAGCTTATTATATACAGATTAAGATTAGAGGTGTGCATATCCATATAAAATTGATTTGGCTGGAGTAGATGCTGCAGCAATTAGAAATGAGTAATTGTTGGTTCGTTACAAAAAAATTCAAAAATTCATTTAATTGATTTCTTTTTAAAAAACAATAAAATCAACCAATTTATTTTTATTATTTTTTAAAAAATAATAAAAATAAAAATAAATTATTTTTGTATATTTATATTATACATATAATATATTTAAAAATATATTAAAAAAATTAATTAATTCTATCAATTCAATTATTAATTTATAAAATTAAAAACTAATTAAGTCAATTTAATTAATTAATTATTATTGAAAACAAATTAACAAAGTTAATTTGATTATATTTAATCGATTTTAATCGATTGCAATCGATTTATGCTCGCTCATAGTGACAATTCACATCTATACTATATATGAAAATTATCTCTTAAAAAGTGTACAGCCAACACCTGTCCATATTATAATGAAATGATTATTTTATCCCTTAACACTCTTGGACAAACATGATATTATTCCATTTATTGAGGAAATTATTGGTATTTTGCAACAACAATACAATAACATAATTAAAGAAAAAAAATAAAAGATTATAAAGCACAACAATGAGGGGAAATTTTGTGAGTTTCAATTCAAAAATTTTTTTTAGGAGTTTAAGGGCTTTTTTCAGAGATTTGAACCTAGAAAAGAGTAATGAAGGAGTGCATATTTTGGTGGCTATTGGATTTAAGTGGATGGTGGCAGAAGATGGCTAGGTAGTAGCAATACCAAAATTCTTATAAGATATGTTATTTTGTGGGGAGTTTTGAAGAAAATTAATTTGAAAAACAAAAAGAGGAGACAAAGCGCCCTTGAGGGAGTTTTGTTTGGTTTTGCCATCGGCAAAAGGCGATTGAAGGCAACGACTAGTGACTGATGTGTGACGAAGTTAAAAGCTTACAAGGATACTAGTAAAGGGTTAAAGGAAATTGGTAGTAAAGATGATGCAAAGGAATTAATAATTGAGTTATCTGGTGCAAGCTATCAAGCAAATGATTAGTTGGTTATAGGAATAGTAGTTACTAAAATAACAACAGTCTATATTGTGGGTTGTAATTCGTGAATTATAAACTGTCATGTATATGCATATTTTGGGGCATGAATAAGAAATCCAATTTCATTACTTTCATATCTCTATTTTTTAGTCTTAATCTTCTTTTCTTTTAGTCTATTTCTTTTTTCTCTTATTTAGATTAACTCTTAATTAATTCAATAGCATCATTCTATTACAAATTTGGTATCAGAGCCTATTAGATCTACTTCAATCTGGGAAAACCTAAGAGACAACAAACCATGATTGACAGAGTGAAATTGGATACTCTACAAGAGTAGTTTTAAGTGATCCAAGGGTAGCTTGAGGCTTTAATGATTGCTGACTCAACAGTTTCAAAGTAGTGGAAAGAAAAAAAGAAGCTTATTGAGTCTCAACTTACTGAAAATCATGAACGTATGAGCCAAGTACTCGAACTATTGGATCCAAAAAAAGGTAATTAAAACTTAACTAGAATAAAAAGAAATGACTAGCATCCAATCATCTGTTCTTATTTCTCAGTCTAAAAAGAGAGGTAAGGCACCTGTTGAAATCACATGTATAGATGATCATGAAAAATATGTTTATATGCCTAGTAGAGCAAGACTGTTAGCAAGTAAACAACATGATATCAATAGTAATACCTTTCAATTTAATACTAATTAGTCTAAACATGCTAATTTTATTGCTGGTAGTAGTTCTTCAACTGTTATGAATGCATTCACACCTAGACCTAAGATTGAGTTGCTAGTGTTTGATAGAAGCAATCCTAGGGGTTGGCTTAAAAAATACTAAAAATACTTTGCCATATTTTCAATCTCTGATCACTAAAAATTGGAGATAGCTACTATATACTTAGCAGGAAAGGTTGAGGTGTGATTTGATGGATATCTTATGCAAAAAAAAGGGTGACATGGTCAAAGTTTTCTAATAACTTATGCCAAAGATTCTGTGACAAAACCTATTCTGACATAATAGAGGAGTGCAACAAATTGACTCAAAAAACTATAGTGGATGAATATCAAGGAAGATTTAAAGAGTTAATACCTTATATGTTGCAATATAACACATATTTAACTAAAGGGTACTTTGTTTCTAGCTTTGTAAGTGGACTCAAATATGATATCAAGCTTGGAATGAAGGCTAATAAACTTGGAACCCTTATTGCTACCTATAGACAAGCCAAACTACATGAACTATCACTTGAATTTGAAAATAAGAGACACAAGCAGACCATTAAACCTATGTTTACCTCTAATATTAGCCTTTATCCTAAGCCTCTTCATACTCAACTAAAACCAAACCCATAAGCCAATTCCATACCAAATAGATAGTAGCTTATTGAGCAAAGAAGGCTACAGAATTTACGTTTTAAGTGTGATAAGAAGTTTATGCTAGCCATATATGTAAAACAAAATAACTTAATGCCATTATTGTTGATGAATCTAATGAAGAAGTGGACAACATTTATGATGGTGATAGAAATCAAAAGGTGTTAAGGAATAAGATAGTCCTAAAAACTTACAGATTTTTATTAATGCTCTTATGGGTAGTGTTAGGCATAGCACACTTAGGATTGAAGAAACGATAAAAAGGAAATTATTTTATATCATCATCAATAATGGCAACACTTATAGTTTTGTCACTCTTAAGTGGGCTCGAGAAGGAGTGGAGTTGGAGCAAACTAATCCTTTAGGTATAATGTAGCTAATAAAGAGAAATTATATAGCAGTGTCAAATGTAAATAGTTAACTTGGTTAATGTAGAACATGTTTTCTCACATGATTTAAGAGTACTGGTAATGAGAGGTAGTGACATGGTTCTTAGGGTTGATTGGATGAAAAGGTATAGTCTATTGATATTCGATTTTAATGAGCTATCTATGACTTTTCAAAAAGAAGGTCAATAAATGACATTGAAAATAAGTAAAAAGCAATCAGGTGTTAAGCTCATTACTAGTAAAAAATTATAAAAAATGGCTAATAAGGACCCAGACATAAATGGAAAGCTTTATATGATCAGTGTAGATTATATGAAAGAAAAGACTCCTCTTGAACTATAAGAATTACTTACTATTTATTTTAACATTTTTTAGAAACTAATAGGACTACCACCAACTCAATCATATGACCATAGTATATCCCTTAATGAAGGGTCTCAACCTGTAAATTTAGGGCCATATAAGTTTTCTCATCACCAGAAAACTGAAGTGAAAAAATAGATTTTAGAAATATTATCTTCAATTATTATTCAAACTAGTAAGAGTCCATTTTTCTTCACATTGTCTATTGGTAAAAAAGAAAGATGGTACATAGAGGCCATGTATTGATGACAGGTAACTTAATACAATGACAGTTAAAGACAAGTTTCTAGTTTTAATAGTAAAAAACTTGTTAGATGAATTGAAAGGTGCCAGGTACTTTTTCAAGATTGATTTACGATCAGGATATTGGCAAATCAGAGTTAAAGTCTAAGACATCCTTAAAACAACTTTCAGGACTCATTAAGAACATTATGAGTTCAAGTTAATGCCATTTGAACTTACTAATGCACCTATCAATTTCCAATCATTGATGAATAATGTGTTTTTTAAATATCTAAGAAAATTTATGTTAGTATTTTTTGAAGATATTTTGGTTTATAGACTACTTTGGAAGAACATGTCTTACATTTGAAATTTATCTTTAAGGTGTTAAAACTTCATCATTTGTTTGCCAAGAAAAGCAAATATTTTTTTGGTAAAAAATATGTTAAGTATCTTGGTCATATCATTTTACCAGATGACATAGCAATTGATTTTGCTAAAGTAGAAGCAATAATGAATTGCTACTTCCTAAATGTTTGAAATCTCTAAGAGGATTCCATGGACTGACTGGTTACTACAAAAATTTGTTAAAGGATATGGAGTGAAAAGTAAGCCCTTTGACAAACATGTTGAAAAAGATGGATTCCATTGGTCAAGTGTAGCAACAACAGCATTCAACAACTTAAAGAAGTAATGAGTAATGCCCCAATAGTTACACTATTAGATTTTTTTAAAACCTTTATACCTAAAAACAAATACTTGTTCTTCAGGTATAGGAGCAGTTTTGTCACAAGAAAGAAGGTCTATTACCTATTTAAGTAAGGCCTTGAAAGAATATCTAATTATTTTGATGAAGTCTTCAATACACTGATTTGTCTATCTATAATAAGGTGTATCTAGCTATTTTGATGACAATTTTTAAATGGAGACACTACCTTAAAGGTGGACCATTCGTTATTAAGACTAATCATGAGGCCTTGAAATATCTCTTAAAATAGAAGCTGACTACCACTGTTCAGAAGAAAGGGCTTACCTAGTTGTTGGGTTTAAATTACACTATTCAATACATGAAGGGTAAAACAAATATAGTGGTAGATACTCTATCGAGGTGACATGAAGAAGAAAGAAGGTTATATGTTCTGTATTCAACCACTCTTATGCCTAAATAGGTAATTGAAGTAGAACAGAGTTATGAAAGAGATACAACTACTCAAGAAAAGATCACAACTCTTATTATAAATCTTGCAAACAATTTCAACTACTTTTTCAATAATGGAATACTAAGGTATAAAAGTAGGGTTTATATTGAAAGTTAAAGTTTATTGAGAACTCAAATATTACAACAACTTCATAATTCATTATAGGGAGGACATTCAAGAATCTAAACAACCTATTATATACTTAAACTCTAATTTTATTGGCCTAAGATGATGAAGCAAGTGTAAGATTATGTGCAACAATATGATGTATATCAAAGGAATAAAAGTGAGCATGTTGTTTATCCTGGTTTACTACAATCGATTGTAAGACTTAGAAAGTGATCACCAAGGATTTTACGAAAAAACTGCTTCGATTTTAAAAATTCAATTGTATTATGGTCATTATTGACAAATTTACCAAAAATGTATATTTTTTGCCTCTTTATCATCCTTACACTGCCTTAGATGTGGTTAAAGCATTATTAAGTCAAATTCATAAACATCAAAGAGCTTCAAAAGTCGTTATATTATATAGGGATAAACTTTTCACTAGTTTTGTATGATAACAATTGATGAAGTTATTAGGTACTTCTTTACAGTTCAGCACAACCTATCACCCAAAGTTAGATGGCCAGTGTAAGAGGTTGAACTAATGCCTTGAGCAATACCTAAGGTGTATGTGCTTTTTTAAGTTAAAAACTTGGATTCAATGGCTACCTTTAACTGAGTGATGGTACAACACTAATATCATACTACCATAAAAATGAGCTTCTTCTAGGTTTTATATGGATATCCACCTTTTAGGTTTTTTTAGAATGTCAGTAATGAAACAAAAGTATCAATTATGAAAGATTTACTTAAAAAATGAAAAAATATTGAGTAAGCTATTGGTTGACCAGTTAGGAAAAGCTCAATAGAGGATGGAGTTTTATGCCAATAAAACAAGATAGAAAAAAAGTTTCAGGTAGAGAAAATGGTGTATTTGAAACTACAACCTTACGAGCATACCTCTCTTGCGTTAAAAAAAAATTTAAAGCTTTCATCAAGGTAAGATGATCCTTATCCTATAGTTACAAAGATTGGGAAGTAACTTATAAGTTATAGTTACTAGAATTTTCAAAGTTACATCCTGTTTTTAATGTTAGCCTCTTAAAAAAAAAAGTCGGTACTAAGGATATCCTTAGTATAACCTATCCTGAAGTGGGTGAGAATGGGCAACCACTAGTATACCCAACTGTTGTGCTTGATAAGTGAATGGTGAAGAAAAATAATAAGGCAGTCACTCAACTATTGACAGAATAGCTAATTTGGGTCCAGAGAATGCTGCATGCAAAGATTTCTCAGTCCTTAAATCTCAATTTTCACTTTTTGATATTTAGGGACAAGGATGCTTTCAAGAGAAAGGTAATGTGATGAAGTTAGTGTTGGAAATATTGACTCAAATCTCATAAGAGATTTGTTTGGGATTTATTAGAGATTTGTTTGAGATTTGTCAGATATTGCTTGATGGACAAGAAGACATGCAAAAAAAAAATTTTAAGAGAAAGATGATTTTTAATAAGTAAGTTTGACTTCAAAGAGAAGAATTCTAAAAGAAAAGGGATTCTTAATGGCAAGTTTGACTTACAGGAGAAGAATTCTAAAAGGAGATGGATTCTTAACATTTGTATGGTTATAAATAGGTGAAGTCTTTACAGGGTTAGGTATGAAAAAAAGATGTAAGAAAGTTATAGAGTTTTGTAGAATATACATCCCATAGGAGTATTGGGGCTCTACGTCTTATGAGTGTGTATGTTTGTTTGTGAGTGGATTAGAGAAAACTAAGAGGGTCTACATAAGTATGATGTATGGGAGCATATGGATATGTGTTTGATTATGTTGAAAGGGGTGCACAAGTGTTTGAGTTTGTGTTTGTTTGGATTGAAAATACTCTATAGGACTAGAAAAAATTGAGAGTGTCTTATGAGTATTGATTGTTGAGTGAGGTTGATGATTTGATGTATGTTTGTAATTCTCTACAACTAGTAGATCTTGTTTCTCATCCGTAGACGTAGGTTGATTGAATCGAACCATGTTAAATTGTTGTCTCTTGTATGTTTGATTTACTGATTGATTTCGCTTCCACCGGTGTGATTGGATTGGAGGTTTTTAGCCCAACAGTTAGAAGCTGACAAGGATACCAATAAGGAGCTAAAGAAAATCGGCAATAAAAATAATGCAAAAGAATTGAGAATAGAGTTATTTGGTATAAGCTGTCAAGCCAATGATTAGTCGGTTATAGGAATAGTAGTTACTACAATAACAATTGTTTGTATTGTGGGTTATAATTCACAAATTATAAACTATCATATATATACACATTTTAGGGCATGAATGAGAAACCCAATTTTTTTGCTTTCATATCTTTTTTTTAATGGTTTTAATCTTCTTCTTTTATAGTCTAATTCTTTCTTCTCTTGTCTAGATTAACTCTTGATTAATTCAATAGTATCATTCTATTACATGCTGTTATAATCACATATGGGATTCTAGGTTTTGAAAAATAGGTTGATGGTGATGTTCTTGGTTTTCTAATAATCTAGAGAGAAGGTTGAAGATTTGGGAATTATAGAGAAAAACGAGAAATAAAAAATGAAAGAGAGGGTTAATATTTTAATTTTTATGGTTAAATCAAAACATTAATTTTTAGTGAAAAGAAAATAAAAGTGTGCAAGGAAGCACATAAGCAATGACTAGTTTAATTTATTTATTTTTTAGAGAGCGGTGATTATAACTAAGAGCTATGTTCCCCTGTTTAGAAGCTAGTTTGGAAGAATAGAATTTATATGAAGTTGTTTGGGTGAAATTTATAATTTTTTTAAAAAATGATTTAATCAAAATTTTAATAAAAAAAAATCTAAATATATAGATTGATAAAATTTAATATGAAAATCAATAATATGTTAAAAAATTATTAAAAATATTATTTATAATTTAAATTTGATTGATACCTATATAATAATAAAAATTCTATTAATATTTTTATTAATAATATTTATCTAAAAATATATATAAATTTATTAAAATTTTATACACTTAATTTATTTAACGAAATCTTTTAATTTATTAAATTTAAATTTTTATTTTAATTTTTATTTAATCATTTTTAACAAAAAATTTTACGAATTTTATTTAATAAAATTTTTTAAGTCTTTTTCAATTTAAATATTATTTATAATTTAAATTTGATTGATACTTATTTAATAGTAAAAGTTTTGTTAATATTTTATTAATAATATTTATCGAAAAATATATATCGAAATTTATTTAAATTTTTTTTAAATTTATACACTTAATTTATGAAATGATATCTTTAAATTTATTAATTTTAATTTTTATTTAATCATTTTTAACAAAAAATTTTTTATGAATATCACTTAATAATTTTTTTTAAGTCTTTTCTAATTTAAACCGTAAAAGTAATGCCTAAAGCCAAATATTTCATGTGCAAGCTGTTTGGAGGAATATACTTAAATTTAAATAAAAATATACTAATTATTTATAAATATATAATCAAATTGGACTTAAATCTCTAGTTAGAGAGAAATTCCTCGAAATACTGATTTGATAATTTGATTGTAATTTTATTTATTTGCTCTTATTAATAAATTTTCATTTAAAAAAAAAATACTCGAATCTAAAATTTTTATTTAGTAAATTTGGCTGCAACAGGGTCAACTCATTAGCTTAAGGACTGCTCCACACGTGGACACCTCCAAATAAGACTTCATTCGACTCGGGAACTTTTTGTCTTCATTCGAAATCAATAATGGAAACATTTTATCTATAATTTTTTTTATAATTTTATAATATTCCATAATAATAAAAAATTATATATAAATTTATTATTGATAAATATAAATTTTATATAAAATTTTAATAAATTTCATATAATATTAAATTATAATTAATTAATTGTAATATAATAATTATAAATAAAATACTCGCGTCAATCACATAATTACTCTAACAATTATTTCATCTTCCCAACGACACCTCTCCCATTACATTAGAATGGAAGCACTTAGACCGCCACTGGAGGCAATCGTAACTCCAGTAAGGTGCAATTATCATAAAATTTTGTACCAAACGACATGTTGCATCCATTTAGATGTAATTGTACAGCATATTTAAGACTAGTTGGTTAAAGGTTTTTTTGTCCAGTTGGCCACCAGTTTTCTTCTTTTTTTTTTTTTTAATTTATAATAACTTTTTTACCTTATTTATTTATTATTATTATTTATTATTTGATTTTATCTTAATTTTTTACCTTTTTTATTTGTATTTATAAATTATGAAATAATTTTGTTAATTTAATATAAACAAGTCATTTGATATATTATTATTTAATAAAAAATAATTTAATAATTTAATATTATTTATTAAAATTATAAATATTAAATAATTTAAAATATTTATTATATACAATTTTTAATCTAATATTTTTTTCTTCTTATTATAGGTCACTTTGTCATTATCTCTATTTTTTATTCAAATACATATTTTATCATTGATTTTAATCTTATAATTATAATAACCAATCTAATACCTACTATTATTTTTAATTTCATCTTCCTTCTAAATATACTCTTAATTTATCAATTCTTTATTACAACACTGTGATTTAACTAGTTTTCTCCATAATTACTTAACTGAAGATAAGATATAAATTCAATTTATAATCTAATTTAATTAATTTATATAATTATTTAAAAAATAATATTAAATAAATATGAAATTTAAATTTAGTATTTACTATTAATTCTCTTATTTTAAGATTGTAATTTTTTTATATAAAATTAAAATTTGATATAAATTAAATCATTTCTCAGTAAGTCTTGTTATTTCTTAAATCATAAATAATGATAGAATATCACAAAATTATAAATATTAATGAGAAAAAATGCAATTTTGTGAGGATATTGTGCATCATAATGGAAACAACCAAATAAAAATAATTTGTCACGCTTCAAAGGGAACGACAAACAATTGTGCAATGCTGATTCGTCTTTGAATAAACTGCTTTCAATTTTTGCTTGACTTACGTTAACAGTCCAGCAAAATGGGACCCAATTGCACATTGGAGGAAGATCTTCGTAGGGTCCTTAAAGGCAAGTTACAACTTGCAAAGGGGAAGACAATTCAAACGATTGGACATCTATCAAAATTAAAATTGAAAGAACGAACTGCAATCGTACAAGTCATGAGAAAGACTCAACAAATTAGAACCATTTTTTTCCATGTCACAATGAGCCATTAACTCCTACGAGTCTTTCCATCAAATCCCACTTCTCCATTGGTCGACGCGGCCTAGCCTTTGCCCTTGCTGTACGCATAAAATCTGTAAATTTATGAAAAGATTTGGATAAAATTTTTTAGTTGAAATGCATAAATTGAAAAATATTATTATATATATTAATATGTAAATTTTTTTATAAAAAAATTAATAATTTTTTATATATTTTTTAGTAAAAATATTAATAAAATTTTTGTTATTAAATAAATATAAATTAAATTTAAAATATAAATAATATTTTTAATAATTTTTTATATATTATTGATTTACACATTAAATTTTATCAATTTATTAATTTAACTTTTTTATTAAAATTTTTATTAAATTATTTTTTTTTAAATATTTTACAAATTTTACTTAAAGAAATTTCTTGTAAATATATACTTTGGATTATAATTTGTTGAGGAAATAAGGATCTAAAAACCATAATGGATGTTTTAGAAGCTAACTATCCAAGTCAATGCTTCGCTATAAAGGCTTAATCATTCAAAGTCCTCATTGTCTTTCTTCTATATGACAGTGATTAAAATTTCGATTTCTGAAATCTGGCATCTTATATGAAAGGGAAAGCGAAAGTTGAAAGGCAGAGAAGCATGAAATTTCCTGAAAATTTCTTGGTTCTTAACTTTTCTTCTCCCATCAGAATCGTTTTCCTCATCTCTCGGTTTTATTGTTCAGAGCAAGCTTCTTTATCTTCTGTGATTAGAACATTTAAAAAGCTTATCATATACAGATTAAGATTAGAGGTGTGCATACCCGCGTAAAATTGATTTGGATGGAGTGGATGCTGGGGCAATTAAAAATGAGTAATTGGCTGGTTTGATTACAAAAAATTAAAAATCAATACTTTATTTTAAAAAAATAAATCAATTTATTTTTTATTATTTTTAAAAAATAATAAAAATATAAAATATTTTTATATACTTATATTATACATATAAAATATATTTGATATATAAAATTACGATGAAATAAAATAAAATGATATTATAAATATGATTATATTAAAAAATATCATCATGTCTTAAAATTGATGTGTGTAAAAATTATAATAAAATAATTTATTTATTAATTAAAATTATTATTTTTAAAAGTTTATATAATTTAAATTATTAATATAATTTTTAAGAGTAAAATAAAATAAATAAATTCAATCTCATAGATTTAAAATAATCTTTTTTACCTAAAGAGGATTGAATCATTTCATATCAAAAGAATAATTAATCATTTTTATAATATTATCTTTTTTTTCATATACAAATCAAATATAATATAAAATAATTAATATTATATCATTTTTATCATTTTATGTATCAAATATGATCATAATATATTTAAAAATATATTAAAAATTAATTAATTTAATCAATTTGATTATTAATTTTAAAAATTAAAAATTAATTAAATCAATTTATTTAATTAATAATGATTGAAAACAAATTAACAAGAATAATTTGACTATATTTAATTGATTTTAATCGATTGAAGCCGATTTACATTTACTGGAGGCAAGTGCAACTCCGGTATGGTGCAATTATCATAAAATTTTGTACCAAACGACATGCTGCATCCATTTGGATGTAATTGTACATCATATTTAAGACTCGTTGGTTAAAGGTTTTTTTGTCCAGTTGGCCGCCAGTTTTCTTCTTTTTTTTTTTTTTTTTAATTTATATATAACTTTTTTACGCTTAGTTATTTATTTATTTATTTTTTATTTTTATCTTAATTTTTACCTTTTTTATTTGTATTTATAAGTTATGAAATAATTTTGTTAATTTAATATAATAAAAAAGTCATTTGATATATTATTATTTAATATAAAAATAATTTAATATTTTTAATTATTTATTAATATTATAAATATTAAATAATTTAAAATGTTTATTATATATAATTTTTAATCTAATGGTTTTTTTTCTTCTTATTATAAGTCACTTTGTCATTATCTCTATTTTTCATCAAAATACATATTTTATCATTAATTTTAATCTCATAATTATAATAATTAATTTAATATTTATTATTTTTTTTAATTTTATCGTTTATCTAAATGAATTCTTAATTTATCAATTCTTTATTATAGCACCGTAATTTAACAAATTTTCTCCATAATTACTTAACTGAAGATAAAATATAAATTTAATTTATAATTTAATTTAATTAATTTATATAATTATTTAAAAATAATATTAAATAAAAATGAAATTTAAATTTAGTATTTACTATTAATTCTCTTATTTTAAGATTGTAATTTTTTAAATAAAATTAAAATATGATATAAATTAAATCATTTTTCCGTAGGCCTTGTTGTTTCTTAAATCATAAATCATGATAGAATATCACAAAATTATAAATAATAATGAGAAAAAATGCAATTACCAATAACAAGTGTTTTGTGAGGATATTGTGCATCATAATGGAAACACCAAATAAAAACAATTTGTCACGTTCAAAGGGAATGACAAACAATTGTGCAATGCTGATTCGTCTTTGAATAAACTGCCTTCAATTTTTGCTTAACTTATGTTACAAGTCCAGCAAACTGGGACCCAATTGCACATTGGAGGAAGATCTTCGTAGGGTCCGAAAAGACAAGTTACAACTTGCAAAAGGCAGGACAATTCAAACGATTGGACATTTATCAAAATTAAAATTGAAAGCACGAACTGCATTCTTACAGGTCACAATGAGCCATTGACTCCTACAAATCTTTCCATCAAATCCCACTTCTCCATTGGTCGACGCGGCCTAGCCTTTGCCCTTGCCGTACGCATAAAATCTGTAAATTTATGAAAAGATTTGTATAAAATTTTTTAGTTGAAATTTATAAATTGAAAAATATTATTATATATATTAAAAATGTAAATTTTTAAAAAGAATTAACAATTTTTTATATTTTTTAAATAAATATTTTTTAGTAAAAATATTAATAAAATTTTTGTTATTAAATAAATATAGATTAAATTTAAATTATAAATAATATTTTTAATAATTTTTTATATATTATTAATTTACACATTAAATTTTATCAATTTATTAATTTTAATTTTTTTATTAAAATTTTTATTAACTTACTTTTTTAAAAATATTTTACAAATTTTACTTAACAAATTTCTTGTAAATATATACTTTGGATTATAATTTGTCGAGGAAATAAGGATCTAAAAAACATAATGGCTGTTTTAGAAGCTAATGATCCAATTCAATGCTTCGCTATATGGGCTTAATCATTCAAAGTCTTCATTGTCTTTCTTCGATATAACAGTCATTAAAATTTCGATTTCTGAAATCTGGCATCTTCTATGAAAGGGAAAGCGAAAGTTGAAAGGCAAATAAGCATGAAATTTCCTGAAAATTTCTCGGTTCTTAACTTTTCTTCTCCCATCAGAATCGTTTTCCTCATCTTTCGGTTTTATTGTTCAGAGCAAGCTTCTTTATCTTCTGTGATTAGAACATTTAAAAAGCTTATCATATACAGATTAAGATTAGAGATGTGCATATCCGCGTAAAATTGATCTGGATGAAGTGGATGCTGGGGCAATTAAAAATGAGTAATTGGCTGATTTTAAAAAAATAATAATAAAAAAATCAATCAATTTATTTTTTTTATTATTTTTTAAAAAATAATAAAAATATAAATAACAATATTTTTATATACTTATATTATACATATAGAATATATTTGATAAATAAAATTATGATAAAATAAAATAAAATGATATTATAAATAAGATTATATTAAAAAATATCATTCTGTCTTATAGTTGATGTGTGTAAAGATTATAATAAGATAATTTATTTATTAATTAAAATTATCATTCTTAAAAGTTTATACAATTTAAATTATTAATATAATTTTTAAGGGTATCATAAAATAAATAAATTTAATCTTATAAATTAAAAATAATCATATCCATTTAAAAAGGATTGAATCATTTTATACTAAGAGGTTGATTAATCATTTTTATAATCCTATCTCTTTTTTTAGATACAAATAAAATATAATATAAAATAATTAATATTATATTATTTTTATTATCTTATACATCAAATATGATCATAATATAATTAAAAATATATTAAAAAATTAATTAATTTAATCAATTTGATTATTAATTTTAAAAATTAAAAATTAATTAAATCAATTTATTTAATTAATAATTATTGAAAACAAATTAACAAGAATAATTTGACCATATTTAATTGATTTTAATCGATTTACTTTCACTCATATCGACAATTGACATCTATAAATGAAAATTAACTCCTAAAGAATATATTGCTAACACCTGTCCATTATAATGAAATGATTATTTTATCTTTTAACAGTCTTGACGAACATGATATTATTCCATTTATTGATAACATTATCAATATTTTGCAACAACACAATAACATATGAGTGGTATTATTTGCACCTTAACTTTTTTTTTTTACAGCCCATTACTATTAACATCTAATTTTTTATTCAACAAACCTCAAACTAAAATATAAATTTACTAAAAATTGAAACACCCTATCTCTTCACGCTTCATCTCTTTCAATCAAAAACCCCTTTAAAGAATTAAGTCTCAAATCAAACCCTAATCACCTATTTGATATTAGATAATTTATAATCAGAGGTAAATCATTTATTTTTATATTTGATTTTTTTGTTTAATTTTGTAAGATTCAGGATTTAAAGTTTTACAGTGCCATCCGAACATTCTAAAAATGAATTTTTAAAAATTATTGAAAATTTTCAGAAATGAATGTCTGAAATCATTCAAGAACTTTTGAAAAATCATTTTTGAAATCCCCTAAAAGCTTTCGGACATCCATTTCTAGAAACCTTTAAAATTTTTGAAAATGTATTTATGAAATTTCTCAATAATTTTTAGATATTCATTTTTAGAAGCTTTTAAAAACTTTTAGAAGTAGATTTTCGGTACATAATAACTTGGCAACGTAAGGACCATTGACTTTAACGATGTCATTAATAGATTAGCAAATCCAGCAATAGGGATCTCTAATTTTTTGACCTCCAGGTATTATCTGTTTAATAAATTTGTAATAATTTTGCAATTTTGACAAACAAACATCTGAGAGAAAACACTAAGTATGAAGAGATGCTATTGTAAGTTAACAACTGTACCATATGCAATAAAAGTATGAATATTGTATTGCACATGGTGCAATAGCCAAATTGCACAAGCACCTTTTTCACAAGTAGTTATTCCTCTCAGATGCACGTTTATTAGATTTGAAAAAATATTACAAATATTATTGAATGGACAGTATGACTGAAAAATTAGAGGTTCATACTGCAAGATTTAAATGGTCTATACAATGAAAAAATCATTAGAGACCCAATTAAAGATTACTGTAAGAGACATTCCATATTTTTATGCTAGACTCTGATCAAGAGATTGAAATCTACCATATTGTATCTAATGTAACAAAAAATTGAAGTAAAAAATTTCTTTCGAAAATTTATTTTTGGATAATTGTAATGCATTTTGGAAATGTATTTTTTGGTATGTCATAATATATAGATCCATACACTAACCGCTAAACAAAAATTAAAAAAGTCGTCACTAATATTTTTTGTCTAGATGTGATTGGTCACCTAATCAAATATGTCCCATATAAAAAGGAGTTTCAATATTGACTTAGGTATATTTAAATAATAGATTTTACTCTATGCAACCAGATTTTAGGTTTAGGAGTACACTTACGATGAGGAAGGTTATAGTACCTTCACAACACTCATCAAAAGATGGTACCAGTTTGATTTCAAATTATCCAAGCCTTAAACATATTTATAATTTACCAAGATATTTACTATTGAAAATTAACCTTAAGATTACTCCAATAGTTTGGTAGTAATTTAAGATAACTTTCTTACCTCAAGAGTATTCAAAGAGACTAATATCTCATCATGAAAGACTTCGTCGTCAGATTTATTAATGTATTTTGCCTAAAAAACTAATTAGTAAAGTCTTCTAATAATTTGATAGGATTTATTTTGATACAGATCTTACAATAGTTTGGTAATATTTTATTATAAAATATTTATAAAATTTTATTTTTGAGAAAATTCATTAAATTTTTCAATAGTTTAGTAAAATTTAACTTAAGACACAATCCTTCAATAGTTTGGTAAGTTAAAATACAAAATACTTTATTAACAATTATTTTTTTTGGTGAAAATTGATTTATGAAATTCTTCAATAGTTTGGTACAATCTATAAAATTTAAATCCATGAAAAATTCTACAATAGTTTGGTAGGATTTATGAATTTATTTGAAAAGAGAAAAAAATTTTAGGTTTTTTTCCAAAAACAATAAAAGAAATTTTACAAAATATTTAAAAAAAGCTTAATTTAAAATTAGTAAAATAATAAAAATAAAAATAAAATAAGAAAAATCTTTAAAAAATGAAAATTGCAAAAATCAATAAAAAAATAAAATAAAAAATGAAAATAAAAAGAAAAAAAAATTTATGATCGGGTTAGGTTGATTTATAAATGGCGCCCAAATCCTGAAGGGGTTCATGTAGATTTTGGGTTGGCTGAAATGACATTGTTTTCTTGCAAGTATAAAAGCTAAAACACTCAGCCTTTCTTCAGAAGCCTTTGATCCTTTCTCTTTCTTTAACCAAAATTCGTTCTACTTTCTTTCTAGAAAACCCTAGAGCAATCCATCAAAAACTGGGTAACTCATCGATTTTTGAAAAATGTCATTAGAATTCGATCAAAAAATTCAACTAAAAAATTCAAACGTTTAAACCAAAAACCATGTTTTTTTTAAGATTTTTTCATAAATTTAACCCAAACCCAGAAATTCAAACTTAAAACCTAGAACTTCAAACTTAAACCCTGAAATTCCAACTTTTAATCCTAGAAATGTCAAACAATGAAACTTCAAACTCAGAAATTCAAAACCCAAAAATTTTAAACCCAAAGAGCTTTCCCAAAAAATCAACTCTTAAATTTCTTTATGATCCTATGTCCAATTTATAGCTAGTTTTGAGTACAAATTTTAAGGCTCGAATAAAATCAATCTAAGCTTGAATCTTGAGATTGAATTGTGCCCAAACAGAATTAATCTAGGCTTTAATCTTGGGATTGGATTTTGTCCAATATGATTTAGGCCTAGGTTATTGTAAATTTGTTTGATTGATTTGATTCTGTCTTGTAAACCCTTTTAATTCGATTGCATGCAAATTTGAATCTCTTCAATTATGGGACTTTGATTAGCCAAAAAAGGAAATAATAATAATAATAATAATAATAATAATAATAATAATAATAATAATAATAATAATAATAATAATAAACAGTGAATCTTTTTGGCATAAATTTGGCATTGTGACACTTTCGAGCATAATCAATGCAGTCTCTATATTGTCAACCAATAATATCCAGCTCTCATAATTTGTCTTATCATCATTTGTCCATTTGTATGTACTACACATATATCATCATGGACTTCCCCAATGATCTTCTTGCCCTCACAGGCACCTACACAACGCAATAACACTTGATCTTTGTTTCTCTTATACAGAACCTCCCCATCTACTAAGAATCCTATAGCCAATCTCCTTAAGACTCTTTTATCATTCTCTATTGTGTGATCCTGGTGTTGCTGATCCCTTAGATTTCATAGAATATCATAATACCAGAGATTTTCATCTTTTTCCTCTTCCACGCTGGCATAGTGCACTAGCATATCTTTAACATCTAACTTGATGGGCTGAATTTCAGTATTATTACCAATTTGCACTATTGTAGCCAAGATGACCAAGGCATCTGCAATCTAATTTTCTTTACGAGGCCAATGTTCAAATTGGATTGTCTCAAATTACTTGCATAACTCTATTTTCAATTTTAATCACAACTACAATAACTAATCTAATTATTGTCATTATTTTCAATCTAATCATCCATCCAAATAGACTCTTAGTTTATCAATTCTTTATTACAACAATGTGATTTAACTATTTTTCTCCATAATTACTTAATTGAAGATAAGATGTAAATTTAATTTATAATTTAATTCAACTGATTTATATAATAATTTTAAAAAAATATTAAATAACTATGAAATTTAAATTTCAATATTTATTATCATTATCTTATTTTAAGATTGTAATTTTTTTATATAAAAATAAAATACGATGTAATTAAAATCATATCTCAAGAGGTCTTGTTATTTCTCAAGTCAATAAATCATGATAGAATACCACAAAATTATAATTATAATGAGACAAAATGCAATTACCAATAACAAGTGTTTTGTGAGGACATTGTGCATCAAAATGGAATCAACCAAATAAAAACAATTTGTCACGCTTCAAAAGGAATGACAAACAATTGTGCAATGCTGATTCGTCTTTGAATAAACTGCTATCAATTTTGCTTGTGTTTAAAGTCCAGCAAAATGGGACCTAAGTGCACAATGGAGAAAGATCTTAGTAGACTCAGCAAATTAGACCATTTTTTTCCATGTCAGAGTGAAGCATTGACTCCTACCAGTCTTTCCATCAAATCCCACTTCTGCATGGATCAACGCGGCCTAGCCGTTGCCCTTAGCTGTACGCATAAAATCTGTAACTTTATGAAAAGATTTTGGATAAAATTTTTTAGATGAAATTTATAAATTTTTTTATTAAAAGTAATTAAAGAAAATTAATATTTATAAATTAAAAAAATTATTTTATATATTAGGTGTGTAAATTAAAAAAAAATTATTAAAATTTAATATATTTTTAAATAAATATTTTTAATAAAAATATTAATAAAATTTTTATTATTAAACAAATAATGATTAAATTTAAATTATAAATGATATTTTTAAATAATTTTTTAATAATTTTTTGTTATATAATAAAGATAAAATTTTAGTACAAATAAAAAGAAAGAAATTTGATTTGAAATCAAATGTTTGATATTCTTTCAAGCGTTTTTAATTATTAGATCAAAAGTTTAACGATATTTTTTAATATTATTAATTTATATATTAAAATTGATCAATCTATTAATTTAAATTTTTTATTAAATTTTTATTAATTTTTTTTTAAAATTTAGCAATTTCACCAAAAAAAATTCTTGTAAATATAGATACTTTGGATTATAATTTGTCGAAGAAATATGGATCTAAAAATGTCGGAAGCTATTGATCCAAGTCAATGCTTGACTAATTATATAGGCTTAATGGCTTAATCATTCAAAGTCTTCATTCTCTTTCTTCTATATTACAGTCGTTAAAATTTCGATTTCTGAAATCTGGCATCTTATATGAAAGGGAAAGCGAAAGTTTTAAGGCAGATAAGCATGGCATTTCCTGAAAATATCTTGGTTCTTGACTTTTCTTCTCCCATCAGAATCGTTTTCCTCATCTCTCGGTTTAATTGTTGAGAGCAAACTTCTTTATCTTTAATTTTAATTCTTTTTCTGATGTTCTTTGGAATGCTTACCATGAAGAACACCGAAAAGGGGTATGTTCCTTCGAAAAAACTTTCAATCCTAGCCCCTTTCTGCTTGATGCTCACGCTCCAAAACCTGAGCATCTCAGCCGCATATGATCCCCAAGTAGACATAGCACTTGACTGTGGCTCCACCAGCAGCAGCACTGATCTCATTCAACGGTTGTGGCTTGGAGATTCTAAATATTTAGATCAGCCCAATAATACTGAATCTGTAGTGTCAGATATTCTAAGTGACACCATACCTTACAGAACCGCACGCCTCTCTCGCTCTGAATTTAGCTACATGTTTAACGTGGCACCGGGCCCCAAATTCATTCGCCTTCACTTTTTTCCTACTTCACTCCAAGAATTCAACCGGTCAAATGCTTTTTTTGATGTCCACATCGGCCGTTCTACCCTCCTAAGGAACTTCAGTGCTGCCCTTACAGCCGATGATCTCAACTCGACAACATTTTACAAAGAATTTTGCATAAATGTTGAAGGTGATCGAAAGCTGAACATATTGTTCACTGCAAGTCACAGTATGCCTGATTCTTATGCATTCATCAACGGAATCGAAGTTGTGTCAATGCCCGACAATCTGTATTACTCTGCAGACAATGACACGGGGTTTCAGTTTGTTAACCAGGTGAATCCTTATCAAATCAAGAAGGACATAACCCTTGAAATGGCATACCGAATAGAGATGGGCGGTGGCTCCGTTCCTCCTTCACAAGATACAGGCATGCATAGGAGCTGGGACCAAGACTTAAAATACTTGACCGATGCTAGACCCAGTGCTCTACCTGTTCATGTTAGCATCAAGCTCAATTTCAGTAAGGCACCCAACTACGCTGCACCAGACTCAATTTATAGAACCGCCAGGACGATGGGGACCAACAATACTGTGAATGAGAACTACAGACTCACTTGGCAATTTCCAGTTGATACCGGATTCACCTACTTTGTTAGGCTACATTTTTGCGAGTTCCAGATAGAGATAAAAGCCCCGGGAGATAGAGTTTTTGAGATCTATATAGACAATTTACAGGTAGAATCTCAAGCAGATGTCGTTAGCTGGGCTGGAGGAACAGCGATTCCTGTCTACCAGGATTATGCTGTTATGATTGGCAACGGCGGCAGAACAGGAAACCAAAAGAAAACAAATCTATCAATTTCACTGCATCCTACCGCTGCTTGGAAGACCACATATTCTGATGCTATATTGAATGGGCTTGAAATCTTCAAATTGAGCAATGACGGAAATCTCGCCGGACCTAACCCTGACCCTGTTTATGCCAGTCCGCCTGGCGTTGTTACGCCAACAACGAGGAAAAAGAGTAGTCATAAACCAGTAGTTTTCATTGTTGGAGGTATAGTATTAGGCTTCGTTTCACTTTCGCTTCTATGTTTCCTGAGTTTCCGACGAAAAATGACAGTGGATGATTCTGGTTTAAGCGACCGGCCTTCCTGGTGGGGTCAAATTTCTTCTACAACCAAGTCCTCAAAGTCTCTACCATCCTATCTTTGTCGATACTTCTCACTGGCGGAGATCAAAGCAGCTACCAACAACTTTGACAATGTTTTCATTATTGGTGTTGGAGGATTTGGTAACGTTTACAAGGGACTCATAGATGGTTGTGTGAAACCAGTGGCAATCAAACGATTGAATCCTGAATCTCAACAAGGCGCCCCTGAGTTCAAGACCGAGATCGAGATGCTTTCCCAACTCCGCCATCTCCATTTGGTCTCTTTGATTGGTTACTGCAACGACGCTCCTGAAATGATCCTTGTCTATGATTTCATGGTCCGTGGCACCTTCCGTGAACATCTCTACAAGACTGATAATCCTCCTCTTCCCTGGAAACAAAGGCTGGAAATTTGTATTGGTGCGGCACGTGGGTTGCAGTATCTTCACACTGGGGCTAATGACACAATAATTCATCGTGATGTTAAGACAGCAAATATTTTGTTGGATGAGAAGTGGGTGGCTAAGGTTTCAGATTTCGGATTATCGAAATTAGGCCCTACTAACATGTCCAAGGCACATGTTACCACGGTTGTAAAGGGCAGCTTGGGTTACTTGGATCCAGAATATTTTCGTCGTCAACAATTGACAGAAAAATCGGATGTGTATTCATTTGGTGTGGTGTTGTGTGAAGTATTGTGTGCTAGACCACCGATTAATCGAACAGAAGATAAGGCACAAGCTAGCTTAGCAACATGGTTTCAAGAATGCTACCGTAATGGAACCCTTTATCAGATCATTGATCCATTTTTGAGAGGTAAAATTTCACCTCAGTGTTTCAAGAAATTTACTGAGTTGGCAATCAGCTGCTTAGTTGACGAGGGAATCGAACGACCATCGATGAGTGATGTTGTGTGGAGCCTTGAGTTTGCTCTACAATTGCAGGGTAGTGAGGCGGAAGAGATCAATCGTAGTGGTGCTCAAATAGAAATGGATGCGGGAGGGGAGACCCCTTTGAATAAGGAGTACCCTTTAACTGATGATAGTGTTGAAGTTTTTAGCAGCATTGATGAACGTGTGCTGATGTCGCGAAGCACGTTTAGCATAACAACAAGTGATGAACAAAGTTCCACCAGCAAGGATTTTGACAGGCTACTAACGTCTGGGGCAGTTTTCTCTGAGATTAGGGATCCGCAAGGGCGATGATCCAAAGAGGTTTGCTAGAACAAATGAAGTAAAAAAATCTGTGTATGAAGGGCTGGGTATGAATAGGGAAAAGCAATGTCGACTTGGATCATGTTTTAAGTAGAGCTAGATTCATGTAAAGAAATTGTAAGGAAAAAAGGAAAAAAATGGAGTGAGTTATCAAGTTATAGGAAACTTTTAAAAAATAGATAAATTTTTGCATGATATTAAAATTACTAGCTAGAATAGATGCCAATATATTTATGTTCACTTTATAAATATATACTTCTCTTGTCAAAAAATACTTGGTCAATTTTTTTTATGTGAGACAATCATAATTTAAACTTTAGTTACTGAAATTAAGAATTTAATACTTAAAAATATTTTAATTATAATTCTTTTTATTACAATTATATAATTAATCAATCATAACAAATAATTATGTAAAGATGTACCATTTAAAGGAATGAACTTTACATAATTTTTTTTTTTATGAATCTTACATAATATTAAATTATAATTTATTAATTATATTACAATAATTACAAATTATATGATCACTCAATATTTTACCGTAAGATTACATTGCTCTCGGTAATGCTTGGTCATTTTATCCCAACACTTTAATTACTTAAATTTCAATTTAAGATATCTTTGATGCATGTCATATATCCTCGCTCAAAGATGGGCTCAAGTTTAAATAATAATAAAAAAATGATCAATTCCAGTCCTTCCCCTTGTACTTTTGAATATGTCATAAAAAATTAAGATCTATTTTTAATATTATAAATTATCCATACTTTTTTTTTTGGAAATAGTAAATGATTTTCAGCTTTAGCAAGACCAAAAACCAAAATTCAATACAATTTTTGGACTTCCATTTTTTTTTATTCAAGTGGGGAAGCTCGCCCCGCCCCCCCACCCTCACCGTGGATCAAGTAAATTTCCACACAAGAGATGGATTCTTAAAAATTAATAGTCGATGATGATGCTGAATTTGAGTAATTTGACAGGCAAATGATGAATGGATTGCTTGAATTGGACATTGGGAAATGAAAGGGATAAAACTTTTCATATCTACGTACTTGTGTATTTTATTCAAAGCCCTTTGTTCAACAACCCAATTAAATGTTTCTCCACTTAGATAATGGCCCTTAGTGCTTGGGGGCAGGTGCTTAAAGCTTATAAAAGTAATAATAATTAAAAAAAATTTTTCCATTCCTAATTTATCAAGTCGTTAGATACTTGTTATATCGAGTGATAATTTGGTATTTACTAAAAATCATTCTTTAATTAGGACGGCCATGAAAGGTAATTGGAAGCTAATCATCGAAGTTGAAACAATACAAAAATTGAATTTCATGTAAACGAAATCCAAATATCTATATTAACTGAATATTTTAAGTTCATGATTGACTTCTTTATTTATGGTTGAATGGATACTAGACATTTGTTTACACCCATTTGTTAAAATTAATTTTTAACTTCACGATTTGTTATAAAATAACAATATCTATATCCGTGATAATCTTTTAATTTTATTTATAAAATTAAAAGATTTTACTATTGATTTATCAAAACCAAAATTTTTATTAACTTCAATTGTAAATATAATATATGATACGAAATTGAACACAAGCATATCAAAGTTACTAAAAACACAAAGGAGGTACAAATCTTTATTAGAAAAAAAAAAAAGAAAATTAAATAGAAGGAGTAGGACATCCTCGTTTGTAGGTAGAGCATTTTTCTGGTTTCCTCTGATCCTTGTTTGCTGGTGGGGTGCACGACCTATAGGGGCTTCCCCTCCCGCAATCCACAGCAGGATTGTTAGGGTTCTTGGTAGCCTCGGTTACATATCTATTTTCAGTGGCAAGCATTCTTCCAATTTCGGAGTCTATCAAGAACTCCAACTCCATGTTTGCAGCGATGGTGGCAAAGCGGCCACTGCCATTGAACTCCATCAGCGAAGCACCGGTTGCTCCACCTCGGCTCGCGTCCAACATAATCATTAGTGTTATTACAGCTCCTAGAGAGAGACCCTTTCTCACTAAAACTTCCATAGATATTATATTTCTTTGTTTCTCTTCTCATCAGCCAACTCTCTTTACTCGTATGGTTGGACAATCGGGAAAAGTTGGGGACATTTATGGTTGTTAGTGCGCGGGGTTGGTAGTAGTGTTGGTGGCAATGAATAAACCTCAAATGGTGAATATTTTCATTTAACTTTAACAAGAAAAATAATATATATATATATATATATAAAATAGTTTTATTCCATATGCCATCCACGTGATTGTTAACCAAATTATAATTATAATTATAATTATAATATAATAAAATAATTTTGATATTTTATAATAATAAAATTAAAATAATTATCATCATACTAAATTGAATTAAAAATGTAAATTTAAGTTTAAAAAATAAATATAAAAAAAATTAAAATTAAAATTCCAATAAAAAATAAATATTTAATGTTTCTTTGTGTTGATTCTTTTTAGAAGTTTTCTTTTAAGTCTTTTAGTGTTAAGTCATCATCTTCATTCAGTTTTTTTTTTATATTTTTCTTTTTCTTTTTTTTTTTAATTTTTTTATTATAAAAGATTATCTTCTATCACAATCAAATCAGACTTTGTAATTTTCTTCTTCTCTATTTTATGTTTTTTCTAGAGCTTTTTAAAGCTTTTTTAGTGGTGAATTTTTATCTTCAATTTTATAAAATTTTTAGGCAATTGATCATTGCCAAACTCATTCAAACATTACGTTTCATTTATTTGCCATTGAAAATTTAAATTTATTATTTTGATTTGAAACCAAATTGTTATAAAGTTTTTGGTACTTGAAATAAAGTAAATATATAATTTTTTTTTATTTCTAACTTCTATTTTGAACATGTACTTATTTATGTAATATAAATCATTTTGTAATTTCATTTTATAGTAAAAAATGCATACTTACATGAATTTTACTAATTAAAAATATTAATCTGTAAACATATTCTAAAAAAAGGATATGAAGTAATAAAAAAACTATTAGTATCTCGATGTAATAATCAATGATGTTTATTTATGTATTTATTTGGGATATTGACTAAAACTACTTTTAGTATCGAATACTGATTTCCTAAAAAGCAATTAAATATACATAACTTACTAAAATATGTTATACTAAGAGTTTAAATAAAACTTTACTTAAAGGTATACCTTATCCTAATCAAATAGTTTTTTATGTTGTTCTTTAAATATTCAAATACTTTTTTCAATTAACTTTTTTCAATATTATTATTGTTTGTTAAATAATGAAATATCATAATTTGAAAATTAATAAGATATGATCTATTTTAGACAGATATCAAAAGATATATTTTGAAGGTAAACTATGTTTTAAATCTTAGACTTTAAAATTGATAGTGAATATATTTTTAATATTTGAACTCTTTTTTAATTAAAATGAAGTAATTTCGATGAACACTTAATTATATATAAAGTATAAGTCATAAAAAAAATTCATTATTTAAACAATATTGTTATAAAATTATAATTTATAGAATTCATACTATTATTAATATTATTAGATCATATATTTTAATTTAAAATATTATGTACCTAAGAAAATAACTAATAGGTAATTTTTCTATGGTGTTTTCCAATAAATTTAGACTTATTATTTGTCTCTTTCATTTTAAAAATATCTTTGAAGACAAAATTTTTTGGTATAATTGCTATCAATGTTATAAATGATACCATAAAACACAACAATTTATTTTAGTAAAGATATAACATTAATCTAGTTACTATTAACATATTTTCAAATAGACAATTAATGACATGCGAATATAGATAAAAGTTATTGCAAATTTTCACTTCAAAATTTGATTTTTTTTAATAAAAATATGTTGTTATAGTAATTGATACATGAATATTGTTTTAATTATTTATATATGTGTACAATATCTACAAATATTGTAACTCAATACCTTAGTATTAAATGGCAATTAATATAATTTTTAAATGAATTAAATATCTTAGACATATTAAAAAATATAGCTCTATATCAATATTTAACCAAAAAAAATACTAAGTTAGTAATGATTTACTATTATATGTTATCGATAATTTGCTGTTAAGTTATATAACTAATTTATTATCAAAATATGAATAATTACTATTAAGTTATCCAAACTTTACTATTAAGCTAAAATTGATTTACTAATGAGTTATCATTGATTTATTATTATCACTGATTTGCAACTAAATTATAAGTGATTTAGCATTTAATTTTCAGTAAAATATGACTAAGTTAACTCTGATTTATTATTATAATTGATTTATTACTAAATTTTTACTTCACTCTTGCTGTAACTAGAGTTCAATCCCTAAAAACTTTAAATATAAAAAAATTTATCATCAATTAACAATTAAGTTATTACTAATTTATTACTATGTTATCAGTAATTTATTATTAAATGATTAATGATTTACTATTAAGTTATGAATGATTTACTACTAAGTTATTGATGATTTAGTACTAAGTTATTAATAATTTATTCTAAAGTTGTAACTAATTTACTATAAAGTTATCGATGATTTTACTATAAAATTATCATTGATATATAACTAAGTTATAAGTGACTTATTACTATGTTATTAGTGATTTACTACTAAATTCAGTGATTTACTATTATATTATTATGCATTTACTAATTACCATTGATTTATTACTAAGTTTTTAATATTTAACTATTAAGTTATCAATTATTTACTACTAAATTATCATTGAATTACTACTAAGTTATTTATGATATACTATTAATTTTATCAATTAATTACAATATATGAGATAATTTTCTTTTTATATAATATAACATTATTGTTTCGTTCAAATTTAGAATTTTTTACTAAATTTTTTTAATGAAAAAGTCATGATAGGTTTATCCTAATCCTTTTCTCTTTCTAGTAACCAAGTTTCAATTATTAATAACTTTAAGTATAAAAAAAAAATGTTATCACTAATTAACAAATAAGTTACTACTCACTTACTACTATTTTATCACTGATTTACTACTAAATTATCATGATTTATCACTAAGTTATAAATGATTTACCACTAAGTTATAAATGATTTATTACTAAGTTATTGATAATTTACTATTAAGTTATTAATAATTTATTTTAATGTTATTACTGATTTACTATAAAATTATTGATGATTTACTATAAAGTTATTAATAATTAACTAATTTATAACTAAATTATTATTAATTTATAAATATATTATCAATGAATTACAACTAAATTATCAATGTTTTACTATTACATTATTAGTGATTTACTACTAAGTTATCGATAATTTACCACTAAATTATTAGTGATTTACTGATATGTTGTTATGCATTTACTACTTTGTTATCATTGATTTACTTCTGAGTTCTAGTGATTAGCTATTAAATTATCATTGATTTATCGTTAAGTTATTTATGATTTATTACTAAATTTATAATTTAACTACTATTAAACTAAAATAAATTTACTATTATGCTATCACTAATTTACTACTAAATTTTCATTGATTTACTATCAAATTATCAATGATTAACTATTAAGTTATCTTTTTTTTATGAAGCTATTATTAATTTACAACTATATTATTTACAATTATATTATAATTGATTTATTATTAAGTTATTATGCTTTGACTATTATATTATTGCAAATTTACTACTAAATTATAATTGATATACTATTAAGTTATATCTCTTATTTATTATACTAAATTATTATTGATTAACTATTAATTCCTAATGATTCTATTAAGTTATATTGATTTACTTTTAATTTTTAATTATTAATTACTACTTGTTATAAATTATTTACTATTAAATTATCATTGATTTATTACTAAACTATGTATGATTTATTACTAAATTTGTCAATTAATTACTACTCCTTTTATTTATCCCAATTAAATTGTCACAGTTGATTTTTTTTGGTTAAAATTTTCTAACTTTGACATCTATTATTTTAAATATTTTAATAAATTAAATTTTAAAAAATATATATTAGAAACCACTTCCTTTAAAGTTTTTAAAATTTTTTTTTCATATTTTTATCAACAATAAATAAAAAATAATATGTGATTAAAACTGAAAAAAATTGACCTACAAAAATCAAAATGTGACAATTTTATTAGGATGAAAGGAGTATTAAACTGAATCTTATTTACTATTAAGTTATTATTTATTTATTATTAAGTTATTATTAATTTACTATTAAGTTATCATTTATTTATTATTGAGTTATCAATCACTAACTACTAAGTTATCACTTACTTTTTATTAAGTTATCCTTAATTTACTAATATGTGTTATACATTTATAATTATCTATAAATTATTTACTATTAAGTTATTTGTTATTTCTTACTATGTTATTATGTATTTATTATTATGTTATCGTACGCTATTTTATCAATTGTTTATTACTAAATTATTATTTATTTACTATTAAGTTATTATTATTTTACTATTAAGTTATTCATAATTTACTATATAGTTATCATTAATTTAGTATAAAGTTATTATTGATTTTGTCTAAATTATCAGTAATTTAAAACAAAATTATCAATAATTTGCTACTATGTTATTATACATTTGCTAGTAAGTTATAATTGATTTACCATTAAATTTTCTATAATTAATTTAATTGTGTAAATCATATTAATAGGTGTAATATATTATAAACACTAAATTATTCATTTGTAGAAAAACTATTTTAAACCTTTTAGCCGAATTACTTTCATTAACTGGGGCATGAATAACTTAACCAAAGAAAACCTATTTTAATAAGAAAATAAATAAAAAAGTAGATAATATTTTAATTTACTAAAAAATATTAAATAAAAATAAATAGAGAGAATTTAATAAATTACCACATTTTATATATAACATATATATATATTAAACATTTTTTTAATTATAGAATGTCTTATTCAAGGTATGCTATAAAATCTAAAGTATGTATATGTTTGTGAGTATTTTAAATATTTAGCTAAAATTTAAATAAATTTTTTTATAGAAAAGTTGGCTAAATTCCAAGTGGAGCACTTTTTACACATTAAGAGAAAAAAAAAAAATTAAAGGTCATGTTATCATTTGTCATCCAACACCTTTATTTTTTTAATCATTTTCATATATGTTATGATACATTAACCCATTGAGTAATAAAGAGACTAATTTAATAATTTTACGATCTATATGAAATATTAATTGATTCATTTGTTTTATTTTGTATATATGTAATTTAACATTATCAATTGAATTAATTTATGATCTTTATTGTATGATTATATAAGTAAACATATTTTATTTCACATCCTCATACTTCAAATTTTTTATTATGCAACTAATGAGTGTAATTGTAAGTCACTCTTTCTTTATGAATTGAAGAACTCATTGGACATGCATGATTGGCATGCAATGTATTATTAATAGGAATGTACCAAATTAAAAAATCACTTTTAATATTATTTATAGTTCATACTTTTATATGTATATATCATAGATGATATGTATTTATCTATAATAAATACACTCATAAAGTATAAATAATTATTAAATAGATGCTTTCATGATAAGAGTACAAATTAATAATCATATACTTAAAGAATATAAACAAAAAATAGAAAATAAACTATAACATTATTGATTCAAAGAATATAATAATTGGTTACAAAATTAACAAAGCTTGGATCATTCAACAAAATGTGCACCATTAATCATGTGATTAAAATATTTTTCACTATCAAAATACAAAAATATTCTAGAGCATTCTTAATTGAAAAAAAATGAATTTATATTATTCAAGAGAAAATTATAAATATATTTATAGTAGAGTTTTTAAATTTCACAATTGAAATTAGTAGCATAACACACGACCCTTTAAGCTTTAGAGTATATTAAAAAAGGCTAATTGAAAAAATAAGTGAGTGATATTAAAAAAAAAAAGACTAATTGAAAAAGTAAGTGAGTGATGTGTTAATTTTTTAACCCACTTGTGAAATTAAAAAGAAAAACTTAACTAGCATATATCAAATAATTTCTCTTCTTCAAGATTAATGTTTCTTAACAATATTGACTATGATTTTATAAAAATATATTAAGTACAAAATATTTTAAATTAAAAATAAAAAAATAAGGATTGACTGAAATTAACTTGGATGTAATATAGAATCAATCTATAGAAGATAAAATAAAATATAAGTTTAGTAACAATTTACATATACGAGAGATTATGTTCATAAAGCAAATATTTATTTAAGCATTGTAAAGTTAAAACGTGATTGCATAAAGTGATTAAAAATATTATAGTAAAATAAATCAACCATTGCAATCATTAAACATAAAAATGTATATTTATCATAAAAAATTTTAAAAAATCAAACATACAAACTTATGACAATATATATATTACTCTTTCTCAATACTTTTTTTATAATTTAATTAATAATTTTGTATGAACTTTAATTTTAATTGATCTAAATTAAATAAATAAAAAATATAAAAATATTTAAGGACTTATGATATGTATTATTAAAGAATATAAAGTGTAAATTAGGCTGTATCTTGAAAAAAAATTATATGATTTACTTAAGATAAAATTAAAGTTTTTGAGACATACACATTATGATATAATGATTTAGACTAAAATAATGACTAATTGAGCAACAGAGGAAAGATTTTGTTTATGCTTTGTTTAATATCACAGACTCCTAGTATGTTATAACCCATAGGATGAAAAATGTGTTTTATATGAATTTAATTGAATTCTTGCTTATGATATTGAACAAAAAAAAAAATCCTACAAAAAAAAGAGTAAATTTGGGTTAATTTTCGACAATACATCCACCATATCCTACAAATAAATTTTTAATATAGTTTAATTTGATATAAATTATATTCATAAAATTTTAATTGATTTAAATTTAAATAACTAACAAATAAAAAGCTATATATTTAATGACAAATAATCTTTATTAAATAAATAAATAAATGCTAAAAATTTAAAGGTAAATTTGTTAATTTTTAAAATTCATAAGGGTATTTATGCTATTAATTTTTAACACTTTTGGATTAATTTAAATAATTAAATAATAAATGCTATATTTAATGAAAAATAATCTTTAATACATAAATAAAAAATGCTGAAATTTTGAAGGTAAAATTGTTATTTCTTAAAATTTGTAAGGGTATTTATGTCGTATACTTTTTTAATAGTTTTAGAGTTCACACTTTTATATATAAATGATATATATATATATATATATATATATATTAACTTCAACCTTTACTCTATTTTTTTTTTTTGACAATTTGTTGCTACATGATCAAAATCGCAATTCAAACTATAGGTCAAGGACCATGGCCCTAGTAATCTATGTATACAGATTGTATTTCATTTTCATCTCCACAATGAAAAGATGGCTTATTGAGAAACGGGGGAAATGATGATATATACAACTAGAGGTGTTTATGAACTATATTAAATCAAGTTCAGGTTAAGTTCATACTTGATATTAATAGTTTATATATATGTTTAGATTTAATTTAATCCAAAATTTTGGGTCTCAAAATTTTCTCAGATTCAGCCCAAATTAAAACAAAATCCCAAACTTACTCATCAAACTTAATTTATATAATAAAAATTTTAAAAAAAGTGTGATTAAATTAAGTTTAATGGAATTTTATTTAATTCACATATATATATAAATTGAAAATAAAAAATAAAAAATAAGTTTAATAAAGTATATATAATTTTTAATTTTAATTTTTATGTATGTGAATTAATTTATATATAATTCACACACACACACACACACACACACACACACACACATATATATATATAAATAATTTATATATATATATATATATATATAAATTTGGACCTAATTATATTAGACTTGGGTTTTAAATTTTTTATCCAAAATTCAATCTTAAATTTAAATGGGCTTACATCCATTTAATAAATTTTAAAATTTTTTTCAAACACTTTCAAAATTTAAGCCAATAACTAAACCCTTAAATATATCTATATTCAACTACCTAGCACACAATGATAAAATGGGACACATTCGTTGACCCTGGGCATCCGAAAAGGTGTTTATCTTTAAATATAAGTGGAAGAATAGAAGTATTTTATTTGATAAAATAATTAAATATCATTCTCCACCAAGATCATGGCCTTAAGTGCTTCTCAAGAAGGTTAGAGAAAATTCTTTGGCACCGAGCTTATAGCTAAGAAGCAAGGAAAAAAGTAGTCACTGAAAATTATGTTAGAAATAATTTTAAAACATGAAAATAGTTTAATTAAGAAAACTTAATTATAAAAAATTATATTTAAATTATTTAATAACTTGAATAATGTTTCATGGTAAAAAGATTTGATTCAATATTTAAAAAATGAATAAAAGTTGGCATATCATAAGAGTAGCCAACTGCTTTAGTAAAAGCTGTCTATTATTAGATTCTCGCTTAGAGGAACAGCAAACTGCCTATGGTAAAAAAATCGACTATTATGAAATCTAAAAGGTATTAAAGTATCAGTATAAAACTTAACAAAGGAGTAGTCCATTACCTACACTAGAGAATCGACTGCTATGATAGAAATCGATTGTTCTATTAATTACTTTATGTTTTAAGTATTTTAAAATTGAGAGAAATCAACTACCCTAAAGAAACAGTCCATTGCCTTGTTTCATAGAACGTTCTGGTAACAAAAATTACAAAGAGGAAGTCACCGTCAGGAATATTCAACTACTTTAGTGAAAAAGATGTAATTTTCTTAAACGTGAAAAATGATTTCTGTTGAAATGAAAAAGTTGATCATTTAATTAAATTAATATGACTTTAATGATTCAAAAATATATCATATTGATTAAAGGAATTGATCCTTGATTGAAACGACATTCACAACTTTAAAATTGAATCTTTATAAATAGAGATTATGAGTGTTCATTTAAAATGGTTCAATAAGTTCAAGAGATTGAATAATTCAAAATCTGTCTTTCTTTTCTCCCAATCTTTAACAAAAAGAGGTCAATTACTTTGACATTATTCTTACAAAAATTAATGTTCAAAGTTAGATTTTTTTCCTCTTATTAAAAGATATTTAGTGATTTGATAACACAAGTATAAGGTAAAATTAAACAAGATTTCATTATGTCTTAAAGACATATCAATTATATCTATTTTGCATATCATAACTGATGGAGATAAAATAAACCTTGAGGAAAGTGATTTTCAGTATGCCTTGAAACTATTTTTTTTTTATTTTTTAAAGATTTTAGCTTAAAATTCGAAAGATTTTAACCGAAGTCATCAATGAAGGATCATTATCAATAACAAGTTTGTGAATAAACAAGTCTAGAATCTAACAAATTACAACGAGAAATTATGATAAAAATATTACAACAGGGAGAGCTTAAATCCTTGGTAATAAATAGAAATATGACGGAAAAAATTACTACATCAAATATAATCGTGGAGACAAAAATATAAATCGCGTATGCGCGTACCCATAGAAAAAAAAAAAAAGGTAGGTCTCTAATCGTTAGTGAGAGAAAGGGTGTAAAAAGAGAGAAAGAAAGATCTAGAGATCAATGGAAGAGAAAGAGAACGGGGTGGACGTAAGCATTTCAACATTTTCCTTTGCATATTTGCTTCACAAATCAAGGCTCAAGAAAATCAACAAATAACTCTATCTACAATATACAATCACAAGTCTCCACCTTATACAAAGATTATTCACCTAATAGTTAGTTTGGATTACGGTGTAATCAAATCAAATTGAGTTGATATAGTAAGAAGTTTGAATTTAATTTGAAATTTGTTATTCAAAATTCAATTCGAATTTGATCAAATTTTAATTTTTAAATTTGAACTTGACTCAATATAAAAATTAAATTATTTGAGTTCGTTTAATTAGTCTCATTTGATAAAAAATGAGTTTGATTCTCATATTTAATTTCAAATTCAATTATATATATGAATTTGAAGTCGAATTGACACATAAGTATAAAAAATTTTTTTAATTAAAATAATAAAAATATATTAAAATTTAAAATTTCGATTAGTCTTATAAATTATTTAAATTGAATATTAAAATATTAAAATTTAGCTTGTTCAATAAGTTGAATTATTCAAATTCAAACTCAATTCAATAATAATCAAGTCTAATTAGAATTTTATCAAAATCAAACTTCAGTAATGTCCTAGTATTGATGTATCATGTATATCTCTCAGATTTTTACAAAATCTCCATCTCAGATTAACCATTGACTTTTGCGCCACCAAAGAGGTTTATTTGCTACTGCTCCGGGGACTTTGACACCAAGCTAGGAGATTTGTTTCAGGATTTTCTTTTGTTGGTATTGTACCATTATTATATGTATAATTCGTGTTAAAATTTTTTTTAAGGCAGGAGGAAATATTTTATTAATGAAAGAAATTTCTGTTTAAAATTAATAGATATAACTCCTCCACTTTTCTGCCTCATCCGTGCTCCGTGTTTAACATCGCGTCATGTGTCCACTAAATTGAGTCAAGTTTATTTTAGAAATTTGTATCAGGTTAAAAAATGGGTTTTAGATGTTTTCAAACTGATTGGTTAAAAGCATTTAATATTTTATAATTTTATTTTAATTTTTTTAAATTAATTATTTTTAAACCTGATTATTTGGAAAAGCTTTAGTCGTTACGGCTGTAATTTGTATTTCATAATAGCAGTGGATGACATTCACTTAACCAAGCTCCTTTGCTTCTCTAATTGCCTGAAATTTTACATTTATATACTTGGTTCTTTCAACAAAATTACATCTCAGTTACCCTCGGAGAGAAAGATGTGTCACAATCTCAAATATATATATATATATATATTCCTCTAAGTAGAAAAAGAGAATGTTATGGCTCGAAATCTAGGCTATTCTTGAGTAATCCTTATTAGAATTTTTCAGTAAATGGTTACTATTAATTAGTAATTTTAATATTTAATAAAATAAGTTGATAAATTTCATCTTAATACGAGATAAGCATGAGAGTCCAAATAATTTAATGTGATCTTCTAAGTATAAATTTTGCACATCTTATTGAGTTAATATGGTTTGATGGTTGTATATGTCTCTAACCTGGTAAACTTTTGATGGACAGGTTTCTAAGGTTTCAATATAAATTGGTTAAGGTCCCATCTGTTGGGATTTACCTTGAATCTCATAATCACACATCGAAAGTTATAAGAGCTTTGAGTTTATCTTGTATCCCACATCGAAAGTTTAGTAAAGGTATAAGGGGTTTTACCCTTATAAACAAGATGTTTTGGTTTTAGTTTCGTAGTCCAAGATAGTTAGATACCAAGAGAATAACTAGGTGAGTAGGCTATTAAAAGGGTGTAATTAGGTTTTGGGTTAAGTTTTGAGTAAAGAGTTTTTGGAGGCTTTTCTCATTCTAAAAGTCCCACAGTTGTAAAAATTTATTTGTTAGTGGATTAGGTTTAGAGTAGGCCATTTTAAGTTGGGCCGAAACAAATATATTTGTGTGTTCTTATTCTTGATTTGAGTATGGGTGCTGCGTGTGCATGTTGATTTTTTTAACAAATGGTATTAAAGCAAGGTTGAGGTTTAAGATTCGCGGGCTTAAGAGATCGTGAAGCAGTATTTAAAGATGTCTGAAGAATGTATGTCTGGTATGCCTATGTCTAAGTTTGATATTCCATTATTTGATGAAAAAAATAATTTTATGTTATGGTAAAGTATGATTCAAGATCTATTAGTACAACAAATATTAGATCAGACATTTGAGAGTATTAAGCCTGAAGGAATGTCTAACGCTAATTGGAATAGGATTTAGAAGAAAGGTGTTAGTACTATCAGATTGGTGCTAGCTCTAGAGGTAAGGTACAGTGTATTGACTGAGAGTACTCCGAAAAGTTTGTGAGATAAACTTGAAGGAATTTATGCTTCGAAGTTGCTGACTAATAGATTATGTTTGAAGATGGATCTATATTTTCTAAAGATTAAAGAAGATACGAGTTTTCATAATTACCTGAATGAGTTTAATAGATTGATTTCTCAATTGCTAGCGATTTCTATTGATGAGTTAAAAGATGAAGAGAAGGCTTTAATTTTACTGTCATATTTGCCTAAGTCTTATAGGCCTTTAGTTCAGACTGTGTTGGTGGGTAGGTCTACTTTGAAGTTGAATGATGTGACTGCCTTGTTACGTGAGAACGAAAGGTTTATGGTAGCTCAAAACTCATCACCTGAGGGAAGTACACTAGCTACAGAGGGTTTTGATCGAGGGAGGACTCAAAAGTTGATGGATCAAGAGAGAGATCTAAGTTAAGAGACAGAGATTACAGTAACATAGAATGCTATTATTGTGGTGAAAAAGGATATATTCAAGTGTGTTACAGAAAGCTGAGAAAGTGATATGACTACTTTTAAAAGAGTGAATGATGAGAAAAAATCAGATAAAGAAGAGAGTGATACTGCTGCCATCGTGTCTGATGCAGATGATGATGTTGTTTTGACGACTTGTGTAAATGAGGCTCTGATTTTGAAAGGTGATAAAGGTTGGGTTTTGAATTTAGCTACTATAGTTCATGTCTACAATGATAGGAGTTACTTTGTGGAGTTGGATGAGAATGAGAAGTATGAGGATATTGTGTTGCTAACAAAGAAAAGGTACAAATTCAAGGCATTGGAAGTGTTTTCCTTAGATCTCACAATGGTGTTATTAGGACGCTTCGTCATGTAAGGTATGTACCAAGTTGTCACTATAATTTGATTGCTTTAAGTGAGTTAGTTTCTTGAAGGTACACATATTATGGTAATAATGATTGGTTGAAAGTGTACAAGAATGGTAGTATGATTCTACAAGGGAATAAGGTCAAAAATCACTTGTACATGCTTGTTGGAAACTTAGTTGCTGGGATCTCTATGATGAAAGAAAAGAAGAAAGATAAGTGTGTCAGCTTTGCAGAATGTTGAAGTATTCAGAGATTCAAGTCAATGGAGGATTTGTTGGGATTTACCTTGAATCTCATAATCTCACATCGAAAGTTATAAGAGCTTTGAGTTTATCTTGTATCCCACATCGAGAGTTTAGTAAAAGTATAAGGGGTTTTACCCTTATAAATAAGATGTTTTGGTTTTAGTTTGGTAGGCCAAGACAGTTAGACACCAAAAGAATAGCTAGGTGAATAGGTTATTAAAAAGGTGTAATTGGGTTTTGGGTTAAGTTTTGAGTAAAGAGTTTTTAAAGGCTTTTCTCATTCTAAAAGTCTTACAGTTGTAAAAATTTATTTGTTAGTAGATTAGGTTTGGAGTAGGCCATTTTGAGTTAGGCCGAAACAAATATATTTGTGTGTTCTTATTTTTGATTTGAGCTTACTATTTTGTGTATAGGTGCTACATGTGCGTGCTGATTTTTCCAACACCATCTTCATTTTTAAGTAATTGTATCTATCCATTAAAAGCCACCAATAATAAAAAAGTGAAGAGAAAGACCTAATATCTTTTCAAGAATTGGTGTTGCTTCCACTTATTATTTATAATTGCCCAAACAAGTACGCAACATGATTAAATTTGGTGTTTGTCATAACGTCTAGATCCGGGGATCTATCGCTAGACATTGACTTTTAGGGAGTCGCCACCAATCTTTTTTATCTAGGTGCGATTGACCACCTAAAGAATCTGTCCTTTTAGTGAACACCTAAGTTTAAGGGCCCCTAAAAGAATAGGTTCAAGTCTACTAACCAGAACAGGGTTCGGGAGTTCGGTTACGTGTGAGGAAGGTTATAGCACCCTCACAACGCCCATCAAAAGATGGTACCAGCTTAAATTTGTGTTATCCAAAAGCCTTAAAATTTTACCAAGTAATTAATTATTGGAAATTTTCTCAATTGACTCTAATACTTTTAGCAGAAAATTGAGAAAATTCCCTCACCTCAAGAGTATGCAAGAAAAACTACTGTTTCACTTGCAGAGGCTCCGTCGTCGGATTATTTAAAGAAAAAAACAAAATCAAAATTAAGATAGAAAGGAAGGAAAGAATGATTTTTTTTGTAGGGAAAATTGATACTTTCAACTTTTCCCCAAAAATATTTTTTTTTGAAAATTTATTTCTAAGGAAAATTGATACTTTCAACTTTTCCCCAAAAATATTTTTTTGAAATTTTGATTTTCAAGGAAAACTGATACTTTCAACTTTTCCCCAAAAATACTTTTTTTTGGAAATTTATTTTTCTTTTAAGGAAAATTGAAACTTTCAACTTTTCCCTAAAAATATTTTTTGGAAATTTATTCTTAAGGAAAATTGATACTTTCAACTTTTCCCTAAAAATATTTTTTTTGAAATTTATTTCTGAGAAAAATTGATACTTTCAACTCTTCCCCAAAAATATTTTTTGGAAATTTATTTCTAAGGAAAATTGATACTTTTAACTTTTCCCTAAAATATTTTTTGGAAATTTATTTCTAAGGAAAATTGATACTTTCAACTTTTCCCTAAAAATATTTTTTTTTGGAATTTTTTCTTTTCATTTAAAGAAAATAAAATAATAAAAAAAAATAAATAAAAAGAATATTACATAAACCTAATCTAATAAATAAAAAATAAAATAAACAAATAAACAAAGAAAAAAAAAAAAAACCTGGAGCGGCTCGGATCGCGGCTCGGCTCGGCTCGGCTCAGAGGGGCTGGCACGCGAGGGTCAGAAAGCGGGTCGACGCCCGGGTCGGGTCGGGTTCGGCAAAACGCGCGGATCTTCTGGGTTACTTAAGGCCAAAACGACGTCGTTTTGGGAGGGTATAAAAGGTAATCCCCTTCGTTTTTTCGGCAGAACGCTCCTCCCTCTCTCTCTTCTTCCCTTTTCCTCTCCCTTCTCTCTAAAAACTGAAGAACACCGGTGCCGGATTCTGGAAATTTTCGCCGAAATCTGGAAATTTCATCGGAATATCGCCGATTTCTGGGATTCTTCGTCGGAAACTGGACAGGTCACCGAAAACTTCAATGTTCACCGGAATTATTGTCGGAAAATTTAAATTTCGCCGAAATTTTCGCCGAAATCTGAAAATTTCTCAAAAATTTCCAAAAAAATTTTTCGCCAAAAATCTCTAAAATTTTTTTCTCACTCCCAGAACACTCTTAAACTTTTCCTAGCTTCCTATACGCCTCTTTTTCTCTCAAATCAGTAGCTTAGCTTACTGTTTTCTGTGTCTTTCATTATGTTCCAGGAGGTGCTTTATATAGGGATTGATCAGGAGTTTCTGATCAATCCCAATTCTCCTTTGGACGGGAATTCAATCTTTGAATCCAGTCTGGACTCTTCTGATTGAATTCCCATTCCCAGTGGGATTCTTCAACTTTCAATCCTAGCCCTCCAAAATAAAAATCAAAATAAATAAAAAAAACTAGATAATTAGAGAAGATAAATCAACAGATATTATAGGATAAATAAAATAATAATAATAAAAAATATATATCAGATATATAATTAGATAAGTAAAAATACAAAAATGAATAAAATAAAAAAGATAAAAATATATATATATATATACATATTAGTAATAATACATAAATAATAAAATACACATAAATATTAACAAAAAATAAATAAATAAATATATACATATATTAATACATAATAATAATAATAAATAATACAATACATAAAATACAAAAGAAGAAGAAAAAAAAATACAAGATAAAATTGAATTGGACTTACCCATTTGGGCCAGGCCCAATTAATCTGGGCCCAGGCCCAATTAATCTGGGCCCGGACCCAGTTGGGTGTTTACAGCTGCCCCTCTTTGCACATTTTCTGTGAAACAGAAATTGCGCAAAGATGTAGACACCCAATCAAGACTCAACTCAACATTTTTTGGTTTTTGTTTTTTTTTGTTTTTTGTTTTTTTGTTTTTTGTTTTTTTTTTGTTTTTTTTGTTTTTACCAAAGCTCCTCTAAACAGAGGCAGCGAACTTGGAAAAGTAAATTGCTCCTTTAAACAGAGGCACCACGACTTTGAAAAAGTAAATTGCTCCTCTAAACAGAGGCAACGAAACTTTGAAAGTAAATTGCTCCTCTAAACAGAGGCAACGAAACTTTGAAAGTAAATTGCTCCTCTAAACAGAGGCACCACGACTTTGGAAAGTAAATTGCTCCTCTAAACAGAGGCAACGAACTTTGAAAAGTAAATTGCTCCTCTAAACAGAGGTACCACGATTTTGGGAAAAGTAAATTGCTCCTCTAAACAGAGGTACCACGACTTTTGAAAAGTAAATTGCTCCTCTAAACAGAGGTACCACGACTTTGGGAAAAGTAAATTGCTCCTCTAAACAGAGGCACCACGACTTTGGGAAAAGTAAATTGCTCCTCTAAACAGAGGCAACGAACTTTGAAAAAATAAATACTCCTAGACAATCATGTCCGAAGGAGTTGAAAGTTGTGTTTGAAGGGATTTCAGGAGATTGTGCCCAAAGGTCTTATAAATCAACCCCGATACCAAGAGACATCCTATTTCAAGGATTAGGAACTTACCTGACAAGTTTCTTCTCAAACTTGCAAAGTCTTTTCATATCTGTCTTTTCCATGTGAGATATTGGAACACCCCTGCTTCTTGAATTTGTACACTATACTTTCCTGAAAGTAGTGTATGCTATGCAAATGCATATGGATTTCAATGCATGCTATGCAAATGTTGGCCAATTAATTCCTGTTCAATGTATGGTACTCAAGTTTCTCAAGCTCTTTTTTTTCTTTCTTGGGTGTCAAGCCCTTTGATTCCTCAAGGATCCAATTGCACTGTTCTTCTAAGATCGAACCAGTGTGACTCTTAATTATTTCTTCCATTCATATTCTTCCTGTAACAAAAATCTCTTCTCCAATTCAATATCCTAATCAGGAGCTGAACATCTCGATTTTGCCTTTATCACTCTTGATTTATTCAATGTAATGTAAAAATCTTTTTATGTTGTTATTCATTCATCAATCACTATTTCCAACTCAAAAAGGGAGAATGCATTTGCACATTCCTTTCATGATGGGGTATTAAGAAGAAAGGGATATGAATGGTAGGGAAACTGTCATAAAAAAAAAGAGCAAAGAATGAAATAAAATGTTTCTTTATTAGCAAATGTCGGTAAACTTTGGCCAAGAAAGAATTACAAGGATAGGTATGGGGACAAAGCCCAAAATGAACAATAAGATAATCATGATAACACATCTCAAAGTTTTTTCTGAAAACTCAACCCTCTGATGTATTTAACAACTTGGAACTCTTCTGAATTTGCTAACCTCCATATCAGCAGACTTTTAGATTCGATGCTGTATTCTCCTTATCTAAGCCGCCTTTTCAGGTTTTCAACTTAGACAAACCCCCTATGACTCAAACCGCCCTTTTGGGGTTTTCGCCTTGAGTCCTCCTTGTTCACCTTTTTTCATCATTTTTATTTTTTCATTTTTCATTTTTTCATTTTTTCATTTTTTCATTTTTTCATTTTTCATTTTTTCATTTTTCCATTTTGTCATTTTTTTCAAGCATAGTATTTCTTCACAGCATCAGAATTTACAGGATGGGGTAAATCATTTCCATCCATCTCAGTCAGTATCAACGCTCCACCCGAAAAGGCCCACTTCACCACATACGGCCCTTCCCAATTCGGAGTCCATTTTTCTCTACTATCGTGCTGGATTGGGAGAATTCTTTTCAAAACCAACTCTCCTTCTCGAAAGCAATGAGGCCGAGTTTTCTTATCATGAGCCCTCATCATTCTTCTTTGGTATAGCTGACCATGGCACAGTGCAGTCAATCTTTTTTCTTCTATGAGATTTAACTGCTCATAATGTTCTCGAATCCATTCAGCCTCTTCTAACTCGACTTCTTTTAAGACTCTCAAAAAGGGGATCTCTACTTCCACTGGTAGTACAGCCTCCATCCCATAAACCAACGAAAATGGGGTTGCCCCAGTAGAGGTGCGAACTGACGTTCGATATGCATGCAATGCGAATGGTAACTTCTCATGCCAATCTTTGTAAGTCTCGGTCATTTTTTCCAAAATCCTCTTTAGGTTCTTATTGGCTGCCTCAACTGCCCCATTCATTTTTGGACGGTATGGTACCGAGTTATGATGCTTGATCTTATATTGAGCACATATTTTTTGCATCATCTTGCTATTTAGATTCTTGACATTGTCTGAAATGATTTTCTCTGGAAGTCCATATCTACAGATGATCTCCTTTTTTATGAACTTGCAAACCACAGAGTGTGTCACATTTGCATATGAAGCTGCTTCTACCCATTTTGTGAAGTAATCTATCATCACAAAAATGAATCTGTGCCTGTTAGAAGCCTTTGGGGTGATTGGACCAATGACATCCATGCCCCACATTGAAAATGGCCATGGTGGTGCCATAACATGTAAAGCAGATGGCGGAGCATGAATCTTATCAGCATATATCTGGCATTTATGGCATTTACGAGCATAGTCAATGCAATCATTCTTCATCGTCAACCAGTAATATCCCGCTCTCATAATCTGTCTTGCCATCATATGTCCACTAGTATGTGCCCCACATATTCCATCATGCACCTCTTCAATGATTTTTTTCGCTTCAGTCTCATTTACACACCTCAATAGTACTTGATCCTTGCTTCTTTTGTAAAGGATATCCCCATCCAGGAAAAAGCTCATAGCCAATCTTCGGATGACCCTTTTATCATTTTCTGTTGCATGAACTGGATATTGCTGATCCTTGACATACTGTAAGATGTCATAATACCAGGGTTTTTCATCTTCTTCCCCCTCTACATTAGAACAATATGCTGGTATATCCTTAACATCTAACTTTATGGGCTGAATGTCAGTGTCATCATTAATTCGAATCATTGCAACCAGAGTAGCCAATGCATCAGCAATCATATTTTTTTCACGAGGTAAGTGATCGAACTGGACATCTTCAAATTGTTTCGTCAACTCTAGAATATACTTATGATATGGAACGAGTTTTGAGTCTCTCGTCTCCCATTCTCCTTTCAACTAGTATATAACTAGAGCTGAGTCTCCAAACACTTTCAGTGCTTTCACTCTTCTTTCTATAGCAGCTTGCAGGCCTATAACACATGCCTCATACTCAGCGATATTATTTGTGCAATTAAAATTTAACCTCGCTGTTACAGGGTAGTACTGTTCTTCTGGAGAAATCAAAATTGCCCCAATTCCATGCCCTAGGGCATTGGCAGCTCCATCAAAGTACATTCTCCAACATTTTTCTCCATGCTCCCTTTCTTCCGGTTGAGAAATAGCCATCAAGTCTTCATCAAGAAATTCTAGCTTTATCGACTCATACTCTTCAGTAGCACGATCTGTAAGAAATTCTGCTATAGCACCCCCTTTTATTGCTTTTTGGCTCACGTATATAATGTCGTATTCCGAGAGCATTACTTGCCATCTAGCGATTCTCCCAGACAAAGAAGGCTTCTCGAAGATGAACTTAATGGGATCCAATTTCGCTATGAGCCATGTAGTGTGATAGAGCATGTACTGTCTAAGTCTTTTGGTAGTCCACGCTAATGCACAACACATTTTCTTCAGTGAAGAATACTTGGATTCGTATTCAGTGAACTTTTTACTCAGATAATAAATAGCTCTCTCCTTCCGGCTAGCCTCATCTTGCTGCCCCAGCACACATCCCATTGAATTTTCATATACAGTTAGGTACAAAATTAAAGGTTTTCCTGAAACAGGTGGCACCAATACTAGAGGGTTTGATAAATATTGCTTGATTTTATCAAACGCCTTTTGACATTCTTCATTCCATTTTCCAGGATTATCTTTACGAAGAAGCTTAAAGATGGGATCACATTTGTAGGTAAGCTGAGAGATGAACCGAGAAATGTAGTTCAATCTACCCAAAAAACCTCGAACTTCTTTTAGTGTGCTGGGAGGTGACAAATTCTGGATGGCTCGTATCTTGTTGGGATCGACTTCAATTCCTCTTTCATTGACTATGAAGCCTAGCAACTTCCCTGACTTTACCCCAAAGGTGCACTTGGTTGGGTTTAATTTTAGTTGAAATTTTTTCAACCTCTCAAATAACTTTCTGAGGCTGGTGACATGATCTTCATCCCCACAAGACTTTGCAATCATATCATCTACATACACTTCGATCTCTTTGTGCATCATGTCATGGAAGAGTGTTACCATGGCCCTTTGATATGTTGCCCCAGCATTCTTTAACCCAAAAGGCATGACTTTGTAGCAGAAAGTTCCCCACATGGTCACAAAAGTAGTCTTTTCCATATCATCTGCAGCCATCTTTATCTGATTATACCCCGAGAAACCATCCATAAAGGAGAAAATCGAATGCTTAGCCGTGTTATCTACTAGTGTGTCAATATGAGGCAAAGAAAAGTTATCCTTTGGGCTAGCCTTATTCAAATCTCGATAGTCCACACACATTCGTACTTTTCCATCTTTCTTAGGAACTGGGACTATATTGGCTACCCATTCTGGATACTTAGCCACTTGTAGAAAACCTGCATCAAATTGTTTCTTCACCTCCTCTTTAATCTTTAGTAGCATTTCGGGCTTCATCCGTCTCAGTTTCTGTTGAACTGGCTTACATTCTGGCCTTAGAGGCAATTGTGCTCCACTATCTCTGTGCTCAACCCTGGCATATCTTGATAAGACCAAGCGAATATATCTACAAATTCTCGAAGTAGGTCTGTCAGTCGTTGCCTATCTTCAGATGAAAGTGAAGTGCCCATTCTGACCTCTTTCCTATTTTTTACATCTTCCAGATTCACTAAGTCTACTAACTCTTGATGGGGCTCAATCGGCTTATTTTCTTGTTCAATCATCCTCATTAGGTCCGGAGGCATAACATATTCTTCAGAATTCTCTTCATTATCAAATTCATCAGTATTAATTGAATTCTCAAAGCTAACCTCTTGATTGTTATCATGATTATCCTCATGTTCATTTAAAGACCTGGAATTGAATGAAATGGGATATGTTGGCAAGATGTGCTTGGGAAGATGAAAATAATGAAAACACAAGAAAAAATGAATGAAAATGCATACTTCTTAATTTTATTAAAAATAATAAATGATGAATGGCCCGAATAAAAAGATCACCCCAATGCCTTGGGCAATAGCTATTGGGATGCTACAATTACATTGCATCTAAATCAAAAGTCGAAGGCATCTCGATAGCACTCCAATTGTTCAGCTCATAATCTGGTGGACAGAGACAAACCCACTCTTCTTGATTTACCCTCACCTCATCTTCAACAGCATTAATGGCTAACTGGGCAAAATCATCCTCCATACTTTTTCTAGCATCTGGGTTCATGAATCCTCCAGGTCTGAAGGTTTCATACAAGTGTGGGATGAACATCAGTCTTGGTGTCTTTCTTGATGGCCTCCTTTTGACTTCTCACTCTGCCATCTCATAGCCTAAGCCTGCCCTATCGCTATTGTCTGCTATTGTTGGAGGTTCTTTAATTCCCTGTAAATTTTTGCCTAGCCCTAGTCCTGGACACCAGCCTTTATTGATGACTTGGCTCACCACTATCTTTGAAAAAGGCTGACTTTGGAATCCTTCACCTACAGTATTGACCAATTCAAAAGATCGATAGGAGCATTCCAATGCTTCTTCGGCAGCCTCTACATATGGAGTGTTCAAAGGTTGAGTCACCAGCATGTCTTCCTCCCCGACTACTACTACCAATTGACCTTCTACATTGAACTTAATCTTTTGATGTAAAGTAGAGGGCACAGCTCCTGCCATGTGAATCCATGGTCTTCCGAATAAACAGCTGTAGGACGGAGAGATGTCCATCACTTGAAATTTTACATTGAAGGTGCATGGCCCAATTTGTAAGGGCATCTCAATATCTCCCAGGACTTCTTTTCTGGTCCCATCAAAGGCTCTCACAATCATCTGACTATCTCGCATATGAGAATAGTCGATGGGTAGCCTTGCCAAAGTTGACATAGGCATGACATTGATGGCAGAACCATTATCGATAAGGACTTTAGCTATGATATGGCTCTGGCACTTTACTGTGATATGCAAGGCCTTAGCATTTCTCTTTCCCTCCAAAGAAATCTTATCATCACTGAATGAAATGTGATTTGGCATGACTAAGTTTCCAGCCAAGTGATTCACATATTCGACAGACACGTTATGTGCCACGTATGCCTGATTCAACACTTTCAGCAAGGCATTTTGATGTGGCTCTGAGTTCAGCAACAGTGATAACAATGAGATTCGAGCTGGCATTTTATTCAACTGTTTCACAACTGAATATTCGCTATGCTTTACCAGCTTCAGGAATTCACAAACCTCCCTTTCTGATACTGGCTTTGGCTGATCTTCTTCAGGTTCTATCTCTGGATTATTTCATCTTTCTCCTTCTTTAGCCTTCTCCCTTCTAGCCTTCTCTAGCATTTCTAGGGTGTAACATCTCTCACTTCGAGTAATGCCTCCTACACCAGTAATATTGGAAGCATCAACTTTGGAGACCTCTTCTTTTTGCCCCTGCACTACAGTGTCACATCCATATCTCCATGGCACAGCTTTATCATCTTTGTATGGAAAAGGAGTCGGGACTTTAAAAGTTATCGGCCTAGGGAGGAGCTTGTCTATGACTGATTTTGGTTTGTTTCCACACCGAATTGTCACTGGTTTAGGAAACAGCTTTTCAGGCCTATCAGTCATGCACACCTCAGCATTCTTCAAGCCTTCTTTTTCTTCGTAGACCTCCAACTGATGTGAATTCAGGAGTTTTTGCACCTCTTGGTGAAACTGTTTACAGGTCTCAATAGAGTGGCCTCTTGCCCCACTATGATACTTACAACTAGTACCAGCTATATATGCTCCATGATAGCTGTGTGGACTTACCAGTTGTATCATGTCTACTTTTCGTAAGACATCAAACAATTGATCGAGAGGTGTCTTAATATCTACCACTTCTTTCTTCACTTGGCGCTCATGCTCTTCACCTATAGCATTCACATTATGATTTGGCAAAGGATTGCCACTAACATTTGGTGTAGTCATCCCTCCAGTGTCAAAGCAGATCATCCCATCCTTGATTAACCGTTGCACTTTATATTTCAGAGTAGTGCAATTTTCAGTGGAGTGACCAGCAATCCCATAATGGTAGTCACAGTGGGCAGTGGGATCATACCACTTGGGGTAAGGTGGCTTGAGGGGTTCTAATTTACTTAGAGCAATCAAATGATTGTTGTAGAGCTCCTTGTATAATTCCGTATAGGTCATGAGAATAGGGTCAAAAATAAGTCTTTCGCGAGTGGTTCGTTGCTCCCGCGAGCCACCAGCAGGTTTAGTTGGGCGAATTTATGGTTTTGGGGTAGGTTGAATGTTAGAACTGTACATGGTGTTTTAGGGTCTATGAGAGGTTTGATAGGTTTGGGGGTATGGTGGTTGGTATGGGTGAAAAGAAGTGTTATTTACAGTGGGGTGATAGGGTAGATATTCTGGTGGAGGGTAGGGTGAATAACCCCTAAGTTGCTGTCTATCAAAGCTCACAGCCTGAGCTTCAGTTTCTTTTTTCTTCGGGATTCTTTTGCCAGATGCTTCATTCCCTTTTAGCTTGCCATTCTTGATGGCGCTCTCAATGATTTCTCTCGAAATTACCATATCGACAAAATGCTTTGTTGCATTCCCTATCATCTTTTCATAATAGGGAAGTTTTAAAGTGCTAACAAATAGCACTGTAGTTTCTTTCTTGGTCAGAGGAGGCTGTAGCTGAGAAGCAATATCTCTCCACCTCTGGGAATACTCTTTAAAAGATTCATTTGCCTTTTTTTCCAGATTCTGCAAAGACAAACGATCTAGGGCCAAATCGATGATATATCGGTATTGATTGATAAAGTCATGTGCCATATCGCTCCACGAGCGAATGCGAGTCCTGTCCAGCTGAACATACCATCTGACCGCAGAGCCAGTAAGACTGTCTTGGAAAACATGCATCAAGAGTTTTTCATCCTGTGCATGAGCTGCCATCTTCCTGCAATACATGGTGATGTGGGTTTTGGGGCACTTTGTACCATCATATTTTTCAAATTTTGGTACCTTGAACTTATGGGGGATAACCATATCAGGAACTAGGCAGAGCCCAGCGGCATCAACTGACCCATAGAAGCTAAATCCTTCCACAGCCCTTAGCCTTTGCTCTAGCATGCTAATCTTGAAACTTTCCTCAGCCTCTACTCTTATCTTTTTCTTCTCTTTCTCTTTTAAATCATCTAGATCAGGAATTGGTTCTACTGTCTTTTCAGTGAAGACAGAATTTATATAGCTGTTATACTGCTCGGGGTTGAAAGTCGATGGCATTCCAGGATATGTTGGATATGCGAAGTGTTGTGGTGGGACCTCTTGAGCAGACTGAGCTTAGGGTGGGCCAAAACCTGGAGGGTACAGGGGGTCAGCTATTTCTTGTAATGGGGGAATTTGCTGGCTTGTACTTCCTTCAACTCCTTTTCCTTTGTTCATGTTATTAAGAGCCTCCAGAATCTTGCTTAGCTCACCCTCAATCTTCTCCTGGGCTTTCTCTATCTTTTCAAATCTTTGGGAATTTTCCTGTTCCATTTGCCTTGCTCTGAATGTTGTGTTGAATCGATGGGCAGGATTTTCGCTAGACGGAGCTATCCTGGAACCTTGAGTACCATATCTTAGAATCAGTAAATTGGCATGATCATCACATGGTTATTTTGTAAGTGTAATGAATGAGAATGCAATGAATGAGAATGTAATGAATGAGAAATGCATGTATGCAAAGAACATTTGCCTCAAAACGGTATTCAACTAAAAAATTTCATTTATTCCAAAAAAAAACTTTGGTCTACATTGAGTTTATCATCCTAGCATTATAGCCATAAAATTGTTTGATTTGTTCATACTGGGCCTTGACTTCTTCTATGAAGTTCAAGAGACGCTGTCCATGTTCTCCCACTGGGGGCACCACTTGTCTTAATGCCTCTGCCTCTTCCACCATCTCTCTTGCCTTACGCACCCCTTTATGAATTTGGGTTGTTAAGTGCTCAATGTATTTCTGCCTCCCTAGGTTCTCTCTTTTACCACACCAGACTTGGTATGATAATTCTCTATGTTCTCTAACCAATGCAGCAATGTGGTCTCCTTGTTCATCCAACCTTTGACTTAGCCCGCTCAAATAACTGTTTAGCATGTTAATTTCTGCCTGTGCTTTAGTACTTTCTTCTTCTAATTCGGCATACTCTTGCTTCAGTCTTGTGTTTTCCTCAGTCAGCTCGACAATGGTTATCTCTTTGGCCCTTTCTCTCACACATAGCCTCTTATGCTCTTGGTGTAACCTTGCTAGATCTTCAGTAGCTGTATCTCGTTCTCTAGCAATCTTATAAACTTTAACTTCATAATTTTCAGCTCTACCTTTCCACTAGGCTTTTTCTTCTTGAAGTTCTTGAATCTTTTTCTTTAACTTGATCTTTTCAAATTCAAATTCTTTTGTTGCCAGCTCTAACTCTGATGGTATCTTTTCAAGCTTTTCTCTGTCGGTGGTTGAGAGACTTCATAAGTGAATACCATTTCTTGTCTTCTCTTTGTTCTCCAAACCAAGTAACCTGGAGTGACTTTTTTAGTGAATGGTCCAGGACTCACTCTTTGGGGATTTTTCCATGCTTTGATCATCCCATTCATCCTCTGAAATGCTTTAGGCTCACTGTAAGAGAAATCTAACTGATGAAGCCCATAAGTCATAGGAATAAACTGTTCTCCCCCCAATTGTCTCCTCACTAAGAGTGGTGCATAATTCGTCACTCCCCATAAACCCAGAAGTGGAACCACTGTACTATCTCCACATTGATATAACATAGGCTCTCGATTCATCCATGGGGCTAACCATCTCACCCTGGCACTTTCCAACTTTTGCAAGAAAGTTATCCATTCTTGTTTAGACTTCTACTTTGACCACCCACTTTCACAGAACTCTTTGATCGGAAAGCGATTACGGATATAAATCTTCGAGAAAGCACCATTTCCTTGTTCAAAATGGCTTTTCATCCACACGTACAATAGCTGTATGCATCCTATGAAGCGCCCTCCATTTCAACGACAATAACTCAAAGATCTGATAGTCTCTGCTAATATTATCGTTGAAAGATTACAGCCATTGATCACACTCTTAAAGAAATCAACCACTGCTATCTCAATATGTCCCAAAACCTTTGGAAAGATTACCAATCCGTATATAGCCAAGGCAAATATGTCTAACCCTCGTTCTTCATTGACGTGTTGCATCAGAAACTCATGAAAGAACTTCCAAGGTAGGCAAACCTGTTCTTGTTTCTTCTTTGTATGAGAATCCACAACTTCCTTGTCTATCCCCATGAGTTGAGCCAGACTTTTACGAAATCCTGACTTATGTTTTTTGACATATATTTTGTCAGGAGTCTTTAGATGCAAACCCAATAAGACCGAATATTCTTCTATGGTGGGAGTCATATCAGCTTCATTAAAGATGAAACACCTGTATGCAGGATCCCAAAACTGTGTTGCCGCTCTAATTAGTTGATCATCAACAGCCACTGCTAGAAGGTGTGCTATATGCCCATGCTTCTGACAAAACTGCCCTTGTCTTGACAGACTCATCTTCTTCCAGATGTCAACCAAATCTTCTAAATTGTTCTGTTTGAGGGGGACAGATGTTTCTTGAGACAGAGTAGACTCATAGCCAATTGGCAAGCAATCTCCCATCTTCAATTGAGTCTTTTCTGATAGGGCCCTTACTTCGTTAGGTGTCCCACAGGGTGCTAATACTGATGAAGAGCAAACTAGGCGTTCATTGGTGTCCATGAAAAAAATTTGTTGAAGACCGTTTTTCAAGCAAATGTTCTTTTATGCAACCTTATGATATGCGTATGAACCAATGCAAAAGAAATAAGAAAAAGGTTAGTATACCCAGAAAAAAAACAAATAACTAAGTAATTTTACACATCACACATCACACAAAGTAAAAAGGATGAATCCTATGCTTTTGGTCAATTCTATCAGGGAAGAGTGATGGCTCTATCTATGGGTTAGGCATTCTTAAGGTTCACTATATGTGGTTTTAGGGTCAAAGTCTAAAGGTTCTCAAATTGTTCCTTACATCCTTGTCCATCACAGACTAGTAAGACACCCTAATCCTCACCCATTACAGGTTACAAGCGGAAAAGGTTCAATTTGAGTGGGAGTATTTCGTTAGCCACTGCGGAGGCATTAGACCTCACGAAAGCAATAGGTACTTTACTCCCTCCTAGAGGGACGGAGCTCGGGTGTAGAGCTCATGTTATGCACATGCACATGAATGACATAATTAACAAAGTAAATAAAACATAAATGAATAATAACACATATATACAAGAAGGGTTCAATTTTATTTAGCTTTTGGATAACACAAATTATTTGCTGGCCTGACTCTCAAGGTCCCCAGTGGAGTCGCCAAGCTGTCATAACGTCTAGATCCGGGGATCTATTGCTAGACATTGACTTTTAGGGAGTCGCCACCAATCTTTTTTATCTAGGTGCGATTGGCCACCTAAAGAATCTGTCCTTTTAGGGAACACCTAAGTTTAAGGGCCCCTAAAAGAATAGGTTCAAGTCTACTAACCAGAACAGGGTTCGGGAGTTCGGTTACGTGTGAGGAAGGTTATAGCACCCTCACAACGCCCATCAAAAGATGGTACCAGCTTAAATTTGTGTTATCCAAAAACCTTAAAATTTTACCAAGTAATTAATTATTGGAAATTTTCTCAATTGACTCTAATACTTTTAGCAGAAAATTAAGAAAATTCCCTCACCTCAAGAGTATGCAAGAAAAACTACTGTTTCACTTGCAGAGGCTCCGTCGTCGGATTATTTAAAGAAGAAAACAAAATCAAAATTAAGATAGAAAGGAAGGAAAGAATGATTTTTTTTTGTAAGGAAAATTGATACTTTCAACTTTTCCCCAAAAATATTTTTTGGAAATTTCGATTTTCAAGGAAAATTGATACTTTCAACTTTTCCCCAAAAATATTTTTTTGAAATTTTGATTTTCAAGGAAAATTGATACTTTCAACTTTTCCCCAAAAATACTTTTTTTTGGAAATTTATTTTTCTTTTAAGGAAAATTGAAACTTTCAACTTTTCCCTAAAAATATTTTTTGGAAATTTATTCTTAAGGAAAATTGATACTTTCAACTTTTTCCTAAAAATATTTTTTTTGAAATTTATTTATGAGAAAAATTGATACTTTCAACTCTTCCCCAAAAATATTTTTTGGAAATTTATTTTTCTTTTAAGGAAAATTGATACTTTCAACTTTTCCCTAAAATATTTTTTGGAAATTTATTTCTAAGGAAAATTGATACTTTCAACTTTTCCCTAAAAATATTTTTTTTTGGAATTTTTTTTTTATTTAAAGAAAATAAAATAATAAAAAAAATAAATAAAAAAGAATATTACATAAACCTAATCTAATAAATAAAAAATAAAATAAACAAATAAACAAAGAAAAAAAAAAAAAAAACCTAGAGCGGCTTGGATCGCGGCTCGGCTCGGCTCGGAGGGGCTGGCACGCGCGGGTCAGAAAGCGGGTCGACGCCCGGGTCGGGTAGGGTTCGGCAAAACGCGCGGATCTTCTAGGTTACTTAAGGCCAAAACGACGTCGTTTTGGGAGGGTATAAAAGGCAATCCCCTTTGTTTTTTCGGCAGAACGCTCCTCCCTCTCTCTCTTTTCTTCCCTTTTCCTCTCCCTTCTCTTTAAAAACTGAAGAACACCGGTGCCGGATTCTGGAAATTTTCGCCGGAATCTGGAAATTTCGTCGGAATATCGCCGGTTTCTGGGATTCTTCGCCGAAAACTGGGCAGGTCGCCGGAAACTTCAATGTTCACCGGAATTGTTGCCGGAAAATTCAAATTTCGTCGGAATTTTCGCCGGAATCTGGAAATTTCCCAGAAATTTCCAGAAAAATTTTTCGCCAAAAATCTCTAAAATTTTTTTCTCACTCCCAGAACACTCCTAAACTTTTCCTAGCTTCCTATACGCCTCCTTTTCTCTCAAATCAGTAGCTTAGCTTACTGTTTTCTGTGTCTTTCATTCTGTTCCAGGAGGTGCTTTATATAGGGATTGATTAGGAGTTTCTGATCAATCTCAATTCCCATTTGGACGGGAATTCAATCTTTGAATCCAGTCTGGACTCTTCTGATTGAATTCCCACTCCCAGTGGGATTCTTCAACTTTCAATCCTAGCCCTCCAAAATAAAAATCAAAATAAATAAAAAAAACTAGATAATTAGAGAAGATAAATCAACAGATATTATAGGATAAATAAAATAATAATAATAAAAAATATATATCAGATATATAATTAGATAAGTAAAAATACAAAAATGAATAAAATAAAAAAGATAAAAAATATATATATATATACATATTAGTAATAATACATAAATAATAAAATACACATAAATATTAACAAAAAATAAATAAATAAATATATACATATATTAATACATAATAATAATAATAAATAATACAATACATAAAATACAAAAGAAGAAGAAACAAAAATACAAGATAAAATTGAATTGGGCTTACCCATTTGGGCCAGGCCCAATTAATCTGGGCCCGGACCCAATTGGGTGTCTACAGTGTTCTAATATGGATATTAAGACCCAAAATTATGTTTTTATATTTTAATTTCACATGAAATTAAGTTTTAGGTTGAAATCTTGTGATTGCCATAATCCATCTTTCTAATTTTGTTTTCCCAAAATTGATTTGGGACGTTTGTTCCTCTTTAAACAAGGATTAAAACTATACCAACAATTTTTGGTAATTCAATTTGTAGAATAATTAAGAAATCAAGGTTTATAGACTTGGGTTCAAGATTTAAACCAAATTCAAGATTTAATTTAAACCTTGATATGTTATGGGTTTCAATTCAAATTGGTTCTTGAATATTATTACCTATATGCCATAACGATGAAACAAAGTGTTTAATGTCATAAATTTTTGGATTATATGCCCAAATTTGAAGAAAACCAAATTGGATTATGCATAAGTTTTCAATCCGAAAATTTTGGCTCAAATTTATATTGATTCATGATGTTTTGATCCAATTTGAAGCATGGGTTTTGTAAATATATATGTTAATTAAAGTTTAGAGGATCTAATTACATAAAAATTAAAGGAAAACATGAAAAATTGAAAAAAGAAAATCTAGTGACAAAAAGGGTTAAGAATGGTTATGAACATGAAATTTTGTTCTCAAATTCATGGTGATTTATATGTTTTTGATGCAAATTGTAGCATGGATTTTGTAAATCTATGTGTTAATCGCATGTTTAAAGGTTTAATTGCAAAAGAAAGTATCAAATTGGCTTAAAAATCAAAATATATTCAAAACGGGTCAAATTGGACCCATTTGAGTTGGGTTAAACCAGCTATATGAAAAAAGATGAACAGTGTCTAAGTTATGAATCCTGCTGACTCAGTAAACAGTACTGAGTTAACATACCAAGTTAGTGAATAATGCCAAAATCAATAAATTGGCCGTTTGGACTCATTTGACATCCATTTTTTTATGTCATTTGTTCTAATAGTTTTAAAATTTTATGCCACATTTATTTATTATTTTTTTGAAATTTTTAAATAACATAAAATATTTATTATTTAATATTTATGCATGATTAAATAATTATTATATATTATGCACATGTTTTCATGATAATTAATATTTTGGCATGTTTTCTACAAATTATTTCATGATAAACTATTTTGACATACTATGAATCAATTGGAGGTACGTACACTTCTTATATGTTGTTTAAAATTTACGTACTTTCAACCTAAAATTATACGTATAATTGAACAAATTTAGTAAAATTTATTTTTACTCATTTTTTACTATTCATTTAAAATGCAACATGTATTATTTTGACAGACAAGTTAGGTTTGAACTCCATGAAGTTTTGGTAGAGCTAATATCAAATTGGTAAGTTACTTTATAATTTTATTTGATCATTAGATAATATTAATTATTATTTATATGAAATAACTGGAGTTGAAAATTGTTGCCTTGATTTATTTTTCCCATGACTATGTTGACATTATATATCAACAATAATTTGTGAAATTTATATTGTGATGGATGATACATAAGAATAAATTATGAATTTAAATTGATTTATTCATGAATTTCAAGACACTTGAATTTTGAATGCAATAAATTAATTTTGATCTAGTGAGACACATTTGGTTTAAATACCTCACAAGGAGATATCATATTTATAATATTTCATCGAAATACACATTAATTGTTGATGTCTCACACAAGAATGATCATCTTTTGAAGTAGTTAATATCCCGAAGGGATATATCTTGGTTAGGTATCTCGTGAAGAGATATCAAATTGTATACACTTATTTAAGTATGCAAATTAAAGTTATGAGCAATTTAAGTTTCTTGATGTGAGAATATATAATTAGTTAATGTGAGTTTTTGGCTATCAAAATGGCTCACTCATTGAACCTTGCAAGATTTTTTCATACACAAGAATGAGAGTATTTTCAAATTACCTTATACAATCATCTGTCCAAAGTGTTATTGTGTTTGGTAGTTTGGAGTAAACATGAATAATCATCACGATTAAGGGTAAACTAGTCTAGAAGGTTATCTGTCCAAAAGGGATAGTCATTTTGAAAACTAAAATATTTTCATATTTACTTCATGTGAAAAAAGTCTATTCGCATGTCATATTATCTACCTAAAAACGAGTTTGTGATGATGCACTTGAATTTTTTAGTTTAATTACAAATAACACATCATAGGCTAGTGCTATTTGTATAAATTGTTATTCATATGTAAAAGTTGCATTCTTTATCTTGAATACTAAAATTGAACGGGTTAAGGCGAATGGCGACAGCAACTAAACAGAAACGACAAGGCAGGATTGCATAAAAGAAGGTGATTACCATTTTTTTGAATAATCTTCCTAAAAAATTTTATTGAAGAAATTTAGACAACATGTATGGTAAGTATGAAAATGTGGTAGTTGCTTTTATTCCCAGCAAGAGGAGTAATAGTGGAAGAAGGATTAGATTTGTTCGCTTGGCATCTATGGAAGAAGCTAGAAGGGTGGTGAGAAATCTAAATGGAGCATGGCATATAGACAAGAAGATTGGAGTTAATATAGCAAAATATAACCTTGGAGTAACTTTCTGGAAGAGATTCAGGGCAAAACGAGATGAAACGATGATAGAAGAGGGTAGAGGAAGGTGGAACATGGGTGGAGAAAATCAAGGTAGAAACAACATAAGACTTTATGCCCCAGAGATTCAAAATGAGGGACATGACATCGGTGGGGTTAAGACTCAAAAATCTTACTTTCTAGTTCTTATGGATAGGAAAAATAGTGGAGCTTCATCTATAGCAATCAAGGATGGTTCAAGGTCTAAAGAAGCATGGCATACGCTACAAGTAAATGTGTCGATAGAGGATATACATTGCAATAGGTATGTGGACAATGAGATATTACATTGGTTGGAAAAAAGCATAGTTGCTGAGAAAAATAACGATCTGAAAACGGATGTTATATTTGATATGATAAAGAAGGAAGGGATGGGTGGTTTGATTTTGAGAAAAATATTAAGATATAATTATCTTGTTACATTCGAGAAAATGGCAGTTTCAATGAGATGGAAGGAAACAATAGGTGGAACTATCCAAATGGTTAACAGATATTGAGAAATGGTCTGAGAAGTTAAAAAACAATAAAAGGACTACTTGGGTAGCTTGTTATGGTGTTCCAAATCATGTGTGAAACATAGTGACTTTTCAAAGTATAGCCAATTGTTTAGGTGAATATGTTTCTATGGACGAAAATACGTTAAAGTTACTTTCTTCTACAAAAGGCTGCATGAAGATTGTTACAAAGTCCTTGACAAAAATTGATTGCATAATATAATTAAAGGTGGGTAAAGTCTCTTATCCAATTAGAGTCTCTGAAATGGATTCATTTATCTTTCAGATAGTTCAGGAAAATGTAATAAAGAAGATCCAAACAAAAACTGGTCATGATGAAGACGATGATATAGGGGAAGCCCAAGAGGCACATTCTAGTAATAATACAAGGACGATTGGAAAGAGGGGCATCAATGAACGCCTACCTAGAGAAATGAAACATTGTGTTGGAGAAGAGAATGATTTAGAAGATTATGTAGACATTAACAAGATGGTTGGAGGGACAAATAAGTCAAAATGTGATCGGCATTTTCAAGCTTGAGTATGAATCTTCCAAAAGTAAATAATGGTCAATTTTTATGGTACAGTGAAATATCAAGAAGTGTCTCAAATGGGTTGATAAAAATAAAAGAAATCGTGCTCGGGCAAGATAAGAAGGTAGGCCCAATAGAGGAAGGAAGAATTGAAGTAGAATCATTTGATAGAAAATGCTTAGTGTTGAAAGTAAATAACACAAGTCAATTTTCGGATGAAAAAGATCATCTATCTTCCTTTGTTGCAGAAACAAAAGACATAAGAGGGTTCAAAAGTAAGGGTGATGGCCTAACTAAGGAAAAGAAATGGCAATGTTATAAAGAAATTGAGGATAAATTGACAGGAAGAGTAAACAAGAAAGGGAAGAAAATAGCAAAAAAAAGGAAGAAAGAGTACGAAAAGAAAAAATGGATTAAAAGAGGATGCACAGGTTGCAAATGAGTTAATGTCCAATGGAGACTTCAACAATCAAAATAGGATATTATCAATGCATGATGAAGAATTTGAAATATTGAAGAGGTAAAAGCCATATGAAAGGTCGAGAAGCAGCAAGGGATTAAGGCATGAAACGATGGTGATGCGATAATCAAAGGCTACAATTGAAGGAGGCTACAACGAAACAAAATTAGGCCTAAAAAGGGTAATTTGTTATAGCTCTTTTTTTTGGTCTATTTTATCTTGCATTCTTGGTTCTTAGGTGATAAGAGGATGATATTTTATGAATAATAAGCATTTGGTTTAGAGATTGAGGTAATCTGGAGGGTATTGTGCATTATCTCTGGGATTTTGTTGGAGGAAAGAATATAAGATAGCTGTTGTGGAATGTGAGAGTGGCCTTTTATGGCATGAAGTTTTAAGTTGGTGGCATTTTATTTAGGTATGCCCAAATGAGGTACAGTATTTGTTAAGACATTGTGAAGGGCTCGTTTTTTTTGGTGTAACTACGAAGAAATAATTGTCTTTATGTGCCGCTATTTTTTTGGACAACATGGTTAGCAATAAATGAAATGATGTTTGAGGAAAAGGCTTGGGTGGGAGAGGAAATTCTGTTCATAATCGAGTTGAGGTCGATGTAGTGGGTAAAAGCTATTTAGGGATGCACTTTAGTGAAGGAGTCGGAGTGTGATCAGATCCAACAAATTTAGCCAGAAATGCAAGGATTGACAATTAGAAAATGTGCTTTGATCTTGAAATCAGATTCAATAGTGGTGGTTAGTTGGGTGTATACCAAAGAAAACTGATTATGCTTTCTTTCAAACTCAGCTATAATTGAGTATTTGATGTTCTGTTTTGAGGTTTATTAGGCGATTTGACTTCTAAAATTTTTTACCTCGCTGGAAAAAGTATCATGGGAGATGTGAAAGGTAGGGGCTTAATGGTGAGTGTAGAACTTGTTACTGACAAGAAGGAGAAGACACCAACCAAGGCAGAAACTGCCATCCTATTTGAGAAATTGAGAGAACTTGGAGCTATACTTTGGAAAGGTGGAATACATGGAAATGTTTTCAGAATAAAGCTGCCAATAAATTATCATTATTTATTTTGTTCCAAGCCTTTTTCATGTCTTTGTAGATCTATTCCCCTGACTGGGTTGTAGAAGTCTATATCTAATCACAGTCCTAATTTGCTATCAATGGAGCACGTGCATTGGGGATCTTAAGAGAGTATGGTTGTTGGTTGGATTATGGGGCAATGATGCTGATGATGTTTGAAGATTTCCTTTTGCGGTCGTTACGCGTTCTTGCCTCTATTCAGTTATGTTTTTGGCCTCTAGGTATGTTGAAGCTGTCTCTACTTGTAAATTTCTATGTTGGCTAAAAAAAGATACAGGTGCAGAAATTATGAAAGGGCTTCTCCCTAGTTTTGTAGATCGTTTATGAGCTTGAGAAAACACTAAGGCGTTAAAAGGTTTCCCACAGCCCTCCTCTGTCTTAACAGTTTACATACCATTAAAAATTCGCCTTCCAAAAAAAAAAGAATACTAAAGTTAATTTAGTGATAAAGATTAAATAGCTCTGACTAAGAAAAAAAAAAACAATAAAAGTTGATTTAGAACTTAATTAAGTCATGAGTATTTTCTTGGATATAACTGTTAAGTTTTAAATATTTTCGTTGGTTATTGTCCAATTGTTAAAATGTGACATTTTGTGATAATAAAAATCTTCTACTTAAGATAATTTGTGAATCCTTTGAATATTATCTAATCATATGAATCCATAAAAATGATTATTACATGCATGATCAGTAAGTTTACTATATTACTTTGTTTCAATTTATCATCATTTCATAAAGTGATTTTATGAAACATCATGCTTATGCAAAATATGACATGAAATTAAATTTTGTTATTTTGAGAGCATGCATTATGTAGGATAAATAAGTTTAGCATGCTTACAATATTTTAGTTTTATATATCACATAATTATGATTTGAAATTTTAGGCATTAAGTTTAAAACCTAATAAAGTGCATAATGTGATATATATTTTTGAAACTTTTGTTTTTCATAGGCATATGAAATAGTATTATTGGCTATAATGATTTATGAAAAACATTTAGATTTTATACTAGTTTGCTAAAACAATAAGAGAGTATTATTGTTAAAAATTGTACAATTATGTTATGAGAAATAACATGTATTAAATAATTGCATAGTGTATTTATTTCACATAAATTGTTAGACTAACTTTTAAAATCTTTTACTTTTACAAAATACTTACTAAATTAAATATGCTTTCATAAGATATTAATTATTTTATAATAATGATATTATAATATGTTGTGATAGCAGCAAGTAAAAAATTATTTTTTAGTAAGTATTTGGAGCATTTTTTTTTGTATTATGAAACTCGGTAAATATTATCATAAATATCCTAGGTAATAAAAAATATGAGTTGTGAAAGTAAATAGATACGAGTAAAATTTTTAATTTATAAAAGTAGGAAACATTAGTTTTATGGATTTTAATATATTAAAGGTTTTAATTGAAATATAATATTGTTAAGGCTTGCCAGATTAACTTACCTTAATATTTATGTCCAACTCATATTTGGTAATATTAAAAATATTATAATTCTCATATGAATATTATCATGTATATGAGATTGATTTATACCATAATTATAATGTGTATATGATTGTTTAGAAAATATGCGTTGTTGGCATTCATCATATACTGTTATGTTTAATCTTATGTAAATATGAAGTATCTGTATAAGTAGATATTTTTTTTGGCTAGTCAATTTTTAATTTTGAAATTCCTTGTAGTCATGCTTGAAAGATTGAAATGTCATAATAAAATATTATTAATTGTTGAAACAATTTACTTGGTAGTATAGCATGTAAAGTATTTATATTGATTGAAAACATGACTTATGAAACATGACTTGAATTTTTTTTTTTTAAAGGTGCATAAAATGATAATGGGCATTCTAAATTTTAACTTTTAGTGATCCATTGAAGTACATTTAGATTAGTATCTCACTTGGAGTAATTATATGTATAAATAGACATAAGAAAATTAGTAGAACTATAGTGATTATAGATTTTCTTACGTTGTTATGAGATTGTTTCTAAGTTACTACGTGTGATTATCTGCCCAAAAGGGGTGATTACACATTTTTTAATTTAGAGATAGTTGTTAAATATTTTTATGGAGTGAAAATATACATAGCTTAGGGAATTTATCTACCCAAAAAGGATATATTTTCGAAAATCTTTGTATTTTTCATTGTTTTAAGGTGTAATCACACAAAGGAATAATGTTTTCTTTAAAAAAAAGTCCAAAACTAAATTTATAATGTGGCACCTTGATTATTTTGATAAGACTAGTAAAGATATTAACTTGATTAAAGTCTTATTTGCTTAGATAATTGATTGGTCATTGCACTCAATTTCAATATGTCATCATAAGTTAATGTTTGCCATGAGTCATAAGCTCTTGGATGTTTTGTACAATATAATAAATGCGTAAATTATTAGTTAATTTAATTTATCACATCTGAGGATATACATTTATTGTATAATGTTTTATGATAGTCAAAAGGGTTAGCTTCTACATAAAAAAGTTTTAGACCTGTAGAGGTATCTCATTTTAACTTAAGTAAAATTAAAAGTTGTTGAAATATAATTTCATTTAATAAATATTTGTTTTAGTTGTTTAATTCTCAATTAAGATATTGGTTTGATTATCTTAGTTACTATTATCAAACCTAGCAATTATCAATTTTAAAAGAACATATTATTATCATTTGTTAACAATGTATTTTTTAAAAGAAATTTAATATTTTATTTTAAGGCACTCACACTTGAAAGGGAGAATATTGTTTTACACTTGTCACACATGTGAGAGTTTTGAGGAATGAAGTTTTGTAAAAAATAATCAAAATTATTTGTTTTGTTTTATTAATTCAATTCCTTTCTTGATAATCTTCCCTAAATTTTGTTGATTTACTTTTGAGAGAGAACAAGAATTTTATAATTTTCTCTAATTTCACTTCCCTTATTTTAACTTATATCAACTAATTTTGAGAATTATTTCAAAAAATGATAATATAAAGGTTTTGATTTATTATTATTATTATTATTATTATTATTATTATTATTATTATTATTATTATCATCATCATCATCATCATCATCATCATCATCATCATCATCATCATCATCATCATCATTTTATTAATAACAAAACTATTTTTTTAAAGGAAGTGAAAATTAGTGGGAGTTCTTATGCATATGTTTTAAAGTAGTGAGAAATCATAAATGCCCTCAAGTTATTGCTTTGGAGATATCATATGTATTAAGGTAAATGAGAGTTAATAGGCTATTGGTTTAGGTATATTTTAGATACAAAAATCAGTAATTCAATGAATTTCAAATTAATTGAAAATGATCTCTTGTTAAAATATTGAGAATTTTGTGTTGTATGGACATATGAATATGTTCATAATATTAGTAATTTGTTAGTGGTTTATTAAAGTGACATCATGAAAGTCTAAGAACAATAATAGTGATCACATTTGGTATAAGAGCAAATAATACATAATTTTGTTATGACTTCATTTATTGAAGTATTCCTTATTGTTATTCAAAGTTTGATTGGAGTATGTTTGTGATTTGCTAGATTAGTGAAAGTCATTGTGATTTGATAAAATGATAATATATTTTCTCTGTATGAGTATTATGGTATTATTAAGCTCATAATATGGATATTTATAAGTATGACAAATAAAACTTGATAAGGTATTGGGTTTAGTATGACAATGATATATTGTAAATTTGCTTTGAAACCATTATTGTTTTAAGTTTGTTTACTTTATTAAATGCATTGTATGTGATTGCTAATTACTTACAAGACATTGTTTAAGATGAATAACTCCATGAGGTACCATCAAGTTAAGTGGACCCAATTATTTTAGATATACATCATCATTGTTATTTGTATATATGTATATATATATATATTTATTATTGCATGTACACATCTTATATTAACATGTTATATTAGAAAATCTTAAGACTTGATATCTGTCTTAAGTGCAACTTTAATATCATTTGAATATGCCTTATAAATGATGCCAGTAAGTAATCTTAAGGATAAAGATGAGGCATATGGCACATTTAGATGTTATAGAGATTTTCAGTAAGTTTAGAGAAATTAGCAAGAGGGCTGACAATGAAAATAATTCTTTGAGATCACATTTAAGTATTATTTTCTTACTACACAGCCACACCGAGATTCATTATTGATAGAGTCTTTGGTACTTGTAACCATGGATTGGTCTTATGTTAATAAAAGGTATAAAGGCTATCATGATTTGGTATTAGATGGTTTTATTGGACAGAATCATTGAGATGTTATCTCAATGGCTAAATTTTTTTTTAAAGTTGTGGCCACATCAAAATAAAATTAATTAGCCAGAGTTTTGTTTTCTAAATTATGTTTTTCTTAAAATCAAACAACCTAATTAATATTATCCAATTGCGAGAATGTTAGAATTTCTCAATAAGTGGGCTACTATTAATTAGTGATTTTAATGTTTAATAAAATAGACTGATAAATTTAGTTCTAATACGAGATAAGCTTGAGAGCCTAAATAATTAATTGTGATAATTTATGTATGAATTTTGCACATCTTATTGGGTCAGTGTGATTTGACTGTTATGTAGACCTTTAGCCTAATAAACCTTTGATAGAGAGGTTTGAAGGGTTTAAATATAAATTAACTAAGGTTTTTTTTTTTAATTTTAAATAATGGTATCTACCCATTGAGAGCCGCCAGTAAAAAAAAAAAACAAAAAGGAAAGCCTAGTTCTTTTAAGGAATTGGTGTTACTTGTACTTATAATCTATGATTGCCTAAACAGATACATAATATAATTAAATTTGGTGTTCTAATATTTACATATGATTCCTGGGATTTAGAATTATGCTTTCAATCCTTCTTAATTGTTAGTTGCTAACATTTTTTACAATTAGTCTATAATTGTAATTTCCTATGATCACCTAATTGTAATTACATTTTTTACAAGTAAAAAAGGAGTATGCATTTCTTTTTATTATCTAAGCTTAAATTCGTTAAGAGAATATGAAAAATTAATTTTTCATAAATTCATTAAATTTTACATAAATAAATCTATTTATATCAATTTGAAAAAGAATGTAATGAACAAAGCCTAAAAATTCCTTTCTACTAAATAAAAAAATTTATTTTTTTACAATTAATCTACAAGGTTGAAAGTCCATTGAAAAAAGAGATTAAATATAAAATTATAAGTAAAATTATTAATTTGAATTGAACGAGTGTTTTCCTCCTGGAAAGATTAAATTTGAAGGAGGCAAAAATATTCAAATCCACTCAGTTTTCCTTCCCTCTTCTTTTTTTGGCAAAAAGTAATAGGAAGAAACAAAAATGAAAGATGGAAAGAAAGTAATTTTTTCTTTTTCGAAGAAAGCTGGAAAGAAAATAATTTTTCTTTCACGTTATTTTTCCTTCGTTTCTTTTTTTATCATACACAACGTTAACGTCTACTTAAATGATAATTAGAATCGCTATTTTTATCACACTACATGACATTTCTCGCTCGCTAGTCCATGTCGAGGGACCATTAATCTTTGGCAAAATCAGCCTCGTGATCCTACAACAGAACAAAAATCCAAAAAAACAACGATTATTGACTGAGCTGTTAATTGGATAGTGACTTAATTACATAGCAAATCACATGTATATAATAATTTTACAGTAGCTGAAACACCAGAAATACAAGATCTCTCAGGGACAGCCTTTCCCTCTTTATCTTATGGTACTTTTTACTTTTCTTTATAACTACTTTTCAATCTTACAAACTCTGCGGTAGGAGAGAAAGTAATGGGAACTGCTAAACTCATGAAGAACCCACGGCTTAGTTTTGCTTTAGCGGTCATACTGATTTTACTCAACCCAAATGTATCCAAAGCAGCTTTGGTCAGTGGAGAAAGCTCAGGCTCAAACAGCGGAAACATTGCTGAATTCATTGGAGAAGAAGAGTTCTTGATGGAGTCGAGTGCTGGAGTGAATGCTAGGATTCTAGAACGCAATTATATAGTTTATAATGCTGTCCAGAAGGGTCCAGCTTTTCCAGGAGACAAGTATGCAATAGCCCTCAATAAGGACAACCGGGGTTGTCAAACATACGATAGGTGTCGCCAAGGTCACTAAGTAGTGAATGAATGCCGAAAACAAGATTTTAGTTAACTACAAAAATAAACTGTTCTATCAGAACAGAAAGCCCTTTCTGTTTCTTTTACTGTCTGTAATGTTGTGTTTTTCTTGTCGATCAAACTGTTGTAGCAGGTTTATTTCCCATCTTTTCATTTGGGTTACTGTATTTTTCTTCTGCTTTTAATCTGGTAAAATTCTGACCCAGATTCAGTACTATGAATGGATTCAGTTCATCTTATGTAAACTATAATTCTCCCGATTCCTGCTTGATTTTGCAGTTTCTATGTTTTTCTTTTGTGGTTCTCTCCTGTTAATAGCTTCCCCTTTGTACTTATTGTTGCACCACGCTTGTTCTTCTTTATTCAGAAATTTCTCATACTCATCATTCACACGAAAAAGATAAACCGACCTGATCATAAGATTTATGATTAAAAAGAAATTCATCATTCATCATTCAGATATTTCTGGTTCTGAAATTGTTATTTCACCAGTTGCAGCCATTACAAAACTGGGTTGTTTCTTCGAAGGAAAATGCTAAAGTGTTGCATAGTTTGTCTGTATTAACGTTCACAGATTAAAATTAATATCCATCAAATTGTTATTTCGAATGTTTTTTCAAATTGATCCATAGTGGCTAAAACGAATGCAAAGTAATTTTAAATATAATACGGTGATTTAATATAAAAATAATATAAAAATATAAAAATAATATTATTACAAATTTTAGTAAAATTATATAAAAATTTGATAAAATTAAAAAAATTTGTTTTATATTTAGCATATTGATACTAATCATACCATGATAATTTTATATTTTATATTTATTTATAAGAAATAAACAAACAAAAATACTATAATTATCATATCTAATAAAACATCTTACATTTGTTCAGACTCGTTTGACTATCGGCCAAGTTAGATAGTTTGTTGTTTGCAATAATAATTTGGTCCGATTAAAACCCATTTTCTATTCTAACAGAGTTAATAGTAACAGCAAAACTGCATATTCAAGTTTTGAGGTTTCATAAAAAAAATGAGTGTGTATACTTTAAAAAAGAAAAAATGGAAACTCATGAGCTGCAATTTTTTTTTATGCAAATTGTATTTTTGTTTTTATTTTGTCACGAGTATGCAAGTCGTATCAAAATCGGACATCAGTCATTGTCTTTTTCTTCTACTTTCGTACTGTTTCCTTTTTACTGTCACCACAATTTTCTGTCTCCATTTCTTGGATTGGAGATAGAAAATTTTTATTTTTAAACGAAATATTCTTAATTAAACAATAATATTATCAACTTTTTTAAATATAAAAACAACTGTAATTTGGGGATAGATATAAAAATTAAAAGTATTAAAATTTAAAATTTAAAATTATTAAATATTATTTTTTAAAAGTAATATCAGGAATTAACGAAATTAGATTCTAAATTTAATATTATCATTTTTCATAAAAAAAAATAACACTATGTCTAACTGACACTGCCAACCTTTAAATCGAACTTATCTTGGAGATCATTATTTTTGGTACTTACAAACTTATTAAAGTCACCTAGAGAAATACTATAACCATCAGAGGCAGATCTATAACCCTCTAACAACAAATGGGACCACAATGAGCCAAGCTAACTTGCCCGTTTGGCATGTTTTGTATGACAGGCGGCCTAACACATGGTGTCTCAACTGAAACTAACACCACACCATATTGAATAGACATCAGACTTCTCAGTCAGTTGCTGCCGACAATGTATTGAGGATAAAAGTACCCAACATTACACTTGACCACAGTTCTAACATGGGTTTGGGACATGGTGGTAGGACCCAATTTGGAAGAGCGAAAATCAGAGACTTTAGCAACATAATTTTCGGCCGATAAAATACTGGACGATTTCACATCGCGAACGATGGATGGTACTTTGTTTTGCATCTCTATGAAGATATTGCAATCCACGGGCAGCTCCAAGGCAAGTTTCAAGCCTTAACTTCCATGAAAAAGGAGGATCATTGGTATTATAAAGATTATCACGGATGGTACCATAGTACCCGTACCCAATCAAAGACCCAAGATGAAGATGCCTGAGTTGAGAGAGCATTGCAATTTCTGTTCGGAATTCGTGGGCTCCTTGTTTTGATAATGGGTTTAACCATTTGATTGCTACCGTGGTGACACCGCCATCGATTAACTCTTTTTTAGACAGAGTGATGACTCCTTGTCCTAATTTTCATTGGTCCCAGTTTGGCAGAAAATGGTAGGGATGGACACTGGTCTTTAGAAATTTACTTAAAGTCAACAGAAAAAACAGGAATGGCCGAGAGGAAATCCAACTTTGAACGAACCTAGTTTTGCATTAATCTGTTCTTAGCTGTGAGAAAATTGGTAAATTACTCCTGATTTCATTTTAACATGAAAATTATCTTGACCAAGTCAAGAAAAAGCCGCGTCGTTTTCTTTCTACAATTGAAGATGAAAGAGCAAAGTCCCCCACGGTAAGACCCTAATCAATCAATGAAAATTTTTTTCCAGTGTTCTATTTAGCTTCTTTGCTGGTAATTCTATTCAGCACAAGTCCGTCCACAGCAGCCCTTCCTGAAAGCAAAACAAATAGTACAACATATGATGAAACAATTGCTGAATACATTGAAGGTGAAGAAGAAGTGTTCTAAAGGGGATCCTAAATTATTTTTCTTATCGAGGTTTGGAGAAAACACCAATTTGCAATGCAAATATATATATATATATATATATATAAATGTGGAAATTGCATAAAACCAATTGTTAATGGTTATCGGCTTTGCACTGTATATACTCGTTGCAAACGGGGACTCAAATAAATTTTAGGAAAAGGATATGAAGATTTTGTGTTTTGCATTCCTTTTATTGTCACTGTTATTAGGAAGAATGTTGTTTATTATTTTTGTAACAAGTCTAAGAGAATGTTAGAATATTGTGATTAATAAGAAAGAATTATATGAATCATTCTGATTTCTACCACACTGAGTTCAATTTCCAAGCTTGGAAGAAAAAAACCATGAGTAGTTATTCTCCTTTAAAAGCTGAACATGTCTTATTTTCGAACGCAATCAAGGTTTAGTACGAAGCAAAGTTCTTTAGGCTGAAACGTTCTGAGTATGCAAATTGGTTAAGGTATGAAAACCACAGAAGGTCTTGTCAATGTCTTTCTCAATCTGACCCGAAAACTTGGATGAAGTGAGACAATCCAAGATAATTGATCCAATTTCGCAAAAGTTAGTCACTTCTCTTGCTCAAAAAGATATCGAAATGTGAATTTGAGGGAAAATAATTGAAAATATGAATTCTAAACCTTCTTCTTTCTCAAAGAAAATGTTCTTGCGTTTCAATTTCAAGATTGAATCTACTTCTGCATTAACCGTATAAGGATTTCAAGAATGGATCCAATGTATGAGGTACATTGTCACACTACAATAATACAACTAACAAGAGCATTATATTGTTACAAAATTAATCCTACGCAAGGAAGCTATTTGCTGGCAAAGTGAGGAACTTGCAACACAAAGCACAAAACTCCAGCTGCCAATAAAGCATATACTAGGTGGCAGCAAAGAATCCACTCATCAAGAGAGTCGGTGGTGACTCTTGACACTAAGAGAGTCCATAGGTAGAGAAATGAAATGTAGGAAATGAAGGTGAATATTAGCGTTAAAAACAGTTCTTATAAAACTATGCTGTTCAAAAAAATCAATCAAATCTGATTAAAGATATTTACTCAAGCAGTCAAGATATGCTTTCCAGATAACTGCCACGTCCCAGGCTTCCATCCCGTTTTTCAGGTTGGAAATTTAAAAACATCTAATGGAAGGCAAGCACTTTGAATATGGGCTAAGCAAAAGCAGACGAGATCCAGTCTCAATCAACTTATTATCAAAACCTATGTAAAATTCATTATTGCCGTTACAAATCTCAAGTTCACTTAACTTCTTAAGGGTCTAAAAATTCTAGAACAACGGTAAGCCACCTGTGCAGTTCTTTCTGCTACCTTATTGACCCCTTGGTGCCTATTTTCTTCAAAGCTTTGCCTTCTAATTATATTATTCCTTCTCCTACACCTGCTCTCTCCAATAGATAACTTAGGAAGATTTAGAATTCCGTTCCGTGCTTCCTTTCATTTTCTACCTGGTGTTTCACCATCTCCTTTTCCCTTTCACCATAGCTGGCAACTGAGCAGCTTACACCCCAACTGATAATATTCTCCGCAGCTGTGGTGCAACATCAAATGCAATATCAGAAGATGGTCGGAGATGGGTCACTGATGAATGGTTCAAAATTTCTACCTCTAATACTGAGCACACTTCATTTGTTTCCACAGCCTCCAGTCAGGATCATTCTGTTATTCAAGTTCCTTACATGACTGCTAGGATTTTTCATGCTAAATTCACCTATAGCTTTCCAGTATCACCTGGTCCCAAATTTCTCCGTCTCTATTTCTACCCTGTTAAAGACTAAGGCTTTGATGGAAAACTCTTGAAAAATTTCAGTGCCTATTTAACAGCTGAAGACACTAAGGCGGCCCTGTTAATCAAAGAATTTATGGTTCCAGTTGCGGGAACTGTGATGCTAAATGTCTCCTTTTTGCCATCACCAAACTCTTTGCCCTCTGTAAACGGCATTGAAGTAGTTTTCATGCCGAAGAACATGTACCAGCACGAGAATTCTGTATTCATTGTGAATAGTAAAAAACTCCCTTTGATATTCCTGACGCTACTGCTTTTAAAATTGTTTATCGTCTAAATGTCGGAGGAGCAACCGTGGCTAACGTAGATGATACAGGCATGTTTCGAACATAGCTTGACGATTCGCTCTATATCTTTGGGGCTGCAACAGGAACTACTGCTAGACGGTCTAACGTTACAGTCGAATACACACCAGATACCCCGGGTCATACTGCTTCGGCTACTGTCTATGGCACGTCAAGAACAATGGGTGATCATCCAAATATCAACATGAAATACAATCTCACATGGAATTTTTCAATTGATACTGGCTTCTACTACCTGCTTAGGCGCCATTTCTGCGAGATTCAATTATAAGTAACAACGGTAGGTCAACGCGTCTTTGACATATTCATCAACAATTAAATCGCTGAGCTTCATGCTTATGTGATAAAATGTAGTGGTGGCAATAGAATTCCGGTGTATAAAGACTACGTTTTGTTGATTCCAAGTGAAGGTCAAAGTAAGCAAATTCTCTGGCTGGCGTTACACCCGAGCAAAGACGTAGGTTCAGAGTATGTGATGCAATCCTGAACGGTTTAGAGATTCTAAGACTCAACCAATCAGACAGTAGTCTTGCAATGCCAAATCCTGAACCAAGTTTGAGTCCTGCACCAATGGCACTGCAAGGTTCCCCCGTTAGGAAAAAGGTAAAAGGATTCTCACAGCTGGTTATGGTCATTACCATAGCTGTCTTTAGTGGTGCATTTGCTCTTTCTCTAATCATATGATTTTTCATTTTCAAGAACAAAAGGAAACTAAAAGATTCAGCTGTTAGCAATAGCATACCCAAATCATCATTGGGGGCAAGTACTCTGCCCATCAAACTCCACCTGTACAACCAGCGTTTCCTTACGACCGTCCGATCTTTGTCGCCGGTTCTGAATCATTGACATCAAAGAAGCCACCTTTAATTTTGATGAGCAATTCATTATTGGATCAGGAGGATTTGGTCACGTGTACAGAGGTTGCATCGATTGTGGGTCAACCACAGTTGCAAACTTGCAATCAAAAGGCTAGATTCATCATCAATGCAAGAGACCAGGGAGTTCCAAACTGAACTTGAACTACTCTCCAAGATATGTCTTGTTAATCTTGTCTCGCTGATTGGTTTCTGTGGTGATCATGGCTAAATGATTCTTGTATATGAGTAAATGCCGCGAGGGATCATCTCTACAAAACCAAAAATCCTCCTTTACCATGGAAAAGGAGGTTGGAAATTTGCATTGGAGGCCCGTGTGGATTGCATTACCTTGAACCACCTATTCATTACGAACATAATATTGGACAGGAATTGGGTGGCCAAGGTTTCTGACTTCGGATTGTCTTAGAGTGGGTCCCATAGACATGTTTCAAAGCCATTTCAGCACTGTGGTAAAAGGGAGTGTCGGATACGTTGATCCTGAATACTATCGAAAGCAACAGTTGACTGAGAAATCGGATGTTTACTCGTTTAGTGTGGTTTTATTTGAAGTATTATGTGCTTGACCGTCTATGATCCCAGGGCTACCAAAGGATCAAGTCAACCTGGCTCGATGGGCTAGGATTTGCCATGCAAATAGGAAGCCTTGAACAAATCATGGACCCAAATATGGTGGGTGATATTTCACCTTTATGCCTACAGAAATTCGGTGATCTTGCTGAAAGTTGCATTCGTGACGAAGGAATTGAACGGCCAATGATGAATGATGTGGTTTGGGGTTTAGAATTTGCATTGCAAATCCAAGAGGCAACTGAGAGGAGTCATCAGGTGATGAACTCCCATGGCGGAGGAGTCATCACCATGGATGATGATGATGATGATGATGACTTGTTTAGTGTTTCAGGTGGGCAAGTGTCAGAATCAAGGAGCACGATTAGCAGTGGTGGAAGGAATAATGTTACGCGAAGTGATATTGATAGGATGAAATCTGAAATTGTGTTCTCCGAGATTATAAAAGGGAGATGATATTAAAATTTAAATACAAACTTTGCTGCTTTTTTTTTTTTGGCAATACATTAGATTTTTTTCTGAAACCCCTCGGTTCCAAGTCAACAGTGAGATATTGACGACAAAAATAAAAATATTTAATAAATTTTACAACATGGATGATTAAATTATAATTTTTTAAAAAACTTGGATTACCAAAATAAAAATTATAAAAAATTAAATAATTAAACATTTAATTTATCTCTTTCTTTTTAATACTCAAAATTTACATTATAAAATATTTCATAATAATACACCAAAATATCATGTGATATATTAAATGATATGATAATGCAACATTATAAATCTCGGATGATACATGAAATATCACACTGATAAACCATTAATGTCTAATAATTGAGTGAATAAAAAATTTAAATTTTAAAATAGTAATAGCCAATTCGTGAATTTTATAATTGAGTAACTAAAATAAAGACGTGAAAACTTTTCCTTGATTTTGACATCAATGAAATCCAAATTCTATCAAGAAAAAGAAAAGAGAAAATAAATCGGGTTAAAGGGTGGACGAGATGGACGAAAGCGTCCAGATTGTTGCTTGGCGCTTCAACGCGTATAAATATGTATAGGGGCTTAAAACTTTTTGTTATTGATAGGAGATCTATTTAGATCGGTGGTAAGATTGATTTTGATAAAATTAAAATTAATAATGAAGATGAGATTATTTTTGATGAAATTAAAATTAATTATAAATATATACGTTAGATACAAATATAATTGTGATGATGAGATTAATTATAATGAAAAAAATTACTATTAAAAATATTAAATTAAAATGTATATTTAACAAAAATTTTAAATTATTTTAAATTTATAAAATTAATAAATTATTTTTATGTTAAACAATAGTTTTGTTAGTAAATATTAAAAATTAAAAATTTTATCTTATAAAAAATAAATCATTTTGAAAACTTTTAAATAAAAAATTAAAAATAAAACAAAATTAAAAATGAATAAAGTTAAAAAATATATAAAACAAGGGAGAATAAAAATGAAAAACAGCTGTGGTTGAAAGTAAAAAATTTTCTCTGAACCAATGAGGTTCTAGCAAACAACTGAAGCTCTGTTAGAGTGGGGCACCGCACTGATCTCAACTAAACACAAAATTTGCATTTTTTACATCTTGAATCGTGCTTCACCATGGCTCCGTTGAAATCCAAATCAGGCCTGAGAAATTTATTGGAAGGTTGATGTAGAAAGGGTCATAATCTTCCGAAGACCAAGTCGTTGCTGTGAAAAATAAAAGCAAAAAGAAAGAGAATTGTTTGCATGCTATGAATTAATGTAATTTCTACAAAGAATATATAAAAAAAGAAATAATTAAAATACTAACTAAGTCTTTTTATTTAATTAAAAATTTCATACTAACATTATTTTTTTTATTATAATCAATTAAACATTAATTCAATTATACAATCAATTAAACCCTTGAAAAAAAATTTTACACCGTTAACCTTTTTTTTTTTTTTAACAATTGGAATAAATTATCACGTGGTATGAATGTCGTATAATAAATATTGTCATGTGACATTTTTTTTAAGATATGCATCAAAACAAGAAAATGGTTGTTTCCAAGCATCTGTCAAGAACAATAATAAATTTTGACCTTTTGTTAATATTTTAACATGCATTATGTAGCACAATATCACAAATTTTTTATTTTTTAATTTCCTTATCACATAAGAAAATCAATGAAGCTGCCAGACAGATTGGTAACTTATGAAGAATGAAAGCAGTATAACAACATCAAGAGAAAAAATATATATATCCATTAAGTGAAAAGCAAAATACGAAATAATAAATTAATGAATTGCAACAATACTTCATCAAGAGAAAAAAAGAAAAATATGCATAAAGTGAAAAGCAAAATACGAAAATAGTAGATTAATGACTTGCAACAATACTTCTACAACAATACTGGGTGACAGCTATATAAATAAATAAAATAACTAAGTTGGATACCTTCGCTAAACCACATCTCTACTAACTCATATAACAATAAATAATAACCATTATTAGCTAAATACTAAGACTCCACTAATTATGTATATATATAAAAAAAAAAAAAAAAAAAACCCAACTCCACCAACTAGAGCTCCACTAATTGAATGTTGAGGAGGAATCCAAATTAACGTCAACATCCCCTTTAATGCTGTTTCGATAGCGTAGTCATTCCCAGCATGCGCTTCAGCTTGACAAAGGCTTCATAGTTCAATGGTTTGGTAAGGATGTTAACCGCTTGGTCTTTAGACTTACAAAACGCTAGCTCAATTGCTCTTTTGTCAACTTGGTCTCTTAGCAACTGAAAACGGATGTCAATATGCTAGCTTTTTTCGCGTATGACTGGGTTCTTAGCAAAATTGATTGCAAAAATTTTGTTAACAAAAATCTTCACAGGACCTTCAATAGGAACATGAATCTGACTTATCTAATTGCACAACCAGATTGCTTGACATGCACTTGAGGCCGTAGCTACATACTTCGCTTCACAAGTTGAGAGTGCAACAATGGACTGCTTCATTGATGACTTGGGTTACTTGGAAAAAGCAGGTGTTTATACCTGAAGGAGGATGTGGCCGAGTTTAAAGGACCCGACCTAAGGTGGATAGTTTTAAGCCGATGTGGCCCGATCCCACTTGACATGGTCAGTTGATTCCAAATGTGCGGACAACATATCAGTTTGACCATTCGGGCCTCAAATGGGCTATCATGCTGGTTACAATGACGTGCATATGATCTGATAAATCAGATCGGTTTGTCATGTTAACATAATCAATGACCCAAAATATCCTTTTGGATCACTAAGTCACTCTTTGTGGTGAAAAAATTATATTACCCAAACGATTATAAAATACTCCTATTTATGGTAACAATTTAATTTTTTTACTTGCAAAGTAGTAAATGCTACTATAATAAATTTGAATTCTATGGTACTAAAAATAAACATGAAACAAATTAATTCATAAGAAGACCAGGTCAATCTGCATGTTTTTTAGGAGATCAAAGTCCAAATGGGATTATTGGGAGGCCTACATATGACAAAACGAACTATCATGTTAATTGTAATTTAGAATTGAAAATAGACTTGAGTTGGATGGTCTGTCCGAATCTAGAAGTTCACTTGAAATTTTAAACAATTTAGACATGAAAATTAAGTTCATTAAATGAGTGTGGACAAATAAATGAAATTTGATAAAAATAATAAAAATAATGTAGAGTTGGGTTTTATCATTTAAGGCCTAGGCTCAGCCCGACACTATCTAAAAATTAAAAAATATTTTTTATTATAATAAAAAAAAACTCATTTGTTTTATTTTTATAATGGATAAATCCTATTTGTTTTATTACTTATAATATAATAAAATTTTTTTATAAAAAATAATGATCTAATTTTAAATTACATTTAACAAAATAAAATTGGATCCAAGTAAAAAAGGACTCATAAATTTAATTAAAATTAATTAAATTAATAATTTACAAAAAAAAAAAATTTCAATTTTAAATACCAAGTACTATGGGTGGAGGAACAAAATTGGATAAAAAATGATATCCAAAAAATCAAACTTAATCAAACTCGAACTTAATTAAAATATTAAAATATCATAACAAACTCGATCCAAATCTGACTTAATTCAGCTCATGAGTAGGTTTAATTGGAAAGTACTTGGCTACCTACCCGTTTAATTTGTTTTTCTTGCTTTTTATGCATCCAGTGCTCGAAATTTTCTTTAGTGTGCCTCTCTTACATATAATGATCCTTTTAATGGAGTTTGATATGATTGGAAATGAAATATCTGCCTCCAATATGAAATCAACAATAAATAATTATAAAAATAAATTTTAAGTTCAGAAGATGGAGAAAATTTTTTGATAAAATTTTCTATGTAAAATTCTTAAGATTTTTTTAGTAAAAATATCAAATAAAATTAAAATTTAAAAGTTAAATTTATAAACTAAAAGATTTTTTTATATAGATCAAATATACAAATTTTAAATTGATATTTTCTTTAAATAAATATTTTTATTGATTATGATAAACTTTCACCATTCAATAAATATTGATTAAATTGTGAATGTAGATAATATTTTTAATAAATTTCTTACATATTATTAGTTTTTTATTAAATTTTATCAATATATAAAATTTTATTTTTAAAATTAATTTTTATTTAATATTTTTAATAAAAAATTTAACATATCTTCATCTATAAACTTTTACCTAAATCTTGTCCATGAATGTCACAATTAAAGAAAGTTCTTTGCCTGCCTGTTTTCATTTGTTAAGAAAACTAGTTAAGTTCACACAGAAAGAAATATAAATAAATAAATAAATGTAGGGACTTCAACTTTTCTTTATGCTGATTAGCGAGGCTTTCAACTTTATGTTATCAAATGAATAATGAGAAAGGCCAAGTCAATTTGCAAAACCAAACGCACAACAATATAATCATTTGGTTTGCCATGTGAATATATTTTGCTAAGAAGCTGCAAAGAAAATGTAAAAAAAAAAAAAATTAAGTCGGTAAAACCATTTATAGTCGTATATATAACTCCTAGTTCTAGGAGATGGGACATCATAGAAATTAAATATAGAAGAAGAGGATAAAATTCAAATGAAGTTTTTAAAGTGAAATAGATGAAATTTGTTTTCAAAATTTATTTAATAAAATTGTTGATAAAAAATTTAAAATAATATATTGATAAAATTTAATGAGAAGATTAATAATATATATTTAAAATATATTAAAAATATCATTTATAATTTAAACTAGATTGTTACCCTAGTTTTGTCAAATTTTTTTTTAATATTTATAATTTTTTTGAATTAATTATAAAATAAAATTTTAGCTAAAATCATAATAAATTATAATAATAATTTATTCTAAAAACTTTTTTAATATTTTAATATATGTATTAATATAAATATAATCATATTTTGTTAATTATGAAAATTAAATATATAAAAATTAATTATTTAAAAATTACATAAAAAAATTGCATTTAAAAGTTTAATTTCTATGCATTTTTAAGATATTTATATTCTATTTTATATCTTAACATATATTTTCTTTATGGTATAAAAATATATTAATTTTTTATTATCAATCTCAATTAATAAATGCAAAATTATTATCTTAATCTTTGTTTAATTAAAATAAAATATTTAAAAGTTGGAATAACATTACAAATTTTCAAACAGGTGAAAAGCAAAGGTTATTTATAAATTTTAAAAAATATTTACATGTCATTATCAACCAAACTTTTTTTTGTAAATCTTTATTTATTTATTTATAGAGTTTGAGTATCGTGAGGGAAAGTAAAATGTAGGGAAAAAAAAAAGAGAAATGGTGTTTGATCTAAAGAAGTTGGTATCTCTCAAATTTAACCTCAATTTTTGTAAGACATAGAATAGCTGTCTATCAAATTACGACATGAAACAATTTGGAGACAATTTTTATATATTTTATAATTTTGATTAATATTTATTCAACAAATAAAAAATCTATCAAAATTTTTTAGTAAATTTAGATTTTTAATTTAGTTTTTATTTAATTATTTTTAATAAAAACTTTATAAATATGATTTAACAAAATTTTTTAATCTATCAATTTGAACTTTCAATTTAATTTTTATTTAATTATTTTTAATAAAAAATTTCACAAATATGAATTAAGATTTAGGCTTTAAAATTTAGAATTTAGTGTTAGGTTTAAAGTTCTAAAAAAATTCCTCTAAATCTTTTCCGAAAGTAGAAGATAAGTACAGACAATTTTTCCTTTCCTCCATCTTTCGTAAGAAAACAAATCAAGAGCAAAGCAAAGTAAAAGTCATTTCGGAAAAATTATTTTAGCTCTCATAGCATGATTTTCTTCTCCCAATAATTTTGCATTCAGTGCTTCATGAATTTGCTCATCTTCAAATTCAAACATGACTGCTTTCATCATTTCGGATCCTCCCCTTGTCTTTTCCTGGACCCAAGTTTCTTCGTGTCTGCTCCAATTTGAGGTCATTTTGCTGGCTTTATTAGTTTCTCGTTCTCAGAAATAAATGGCATAGAAGCTGTCTTCCAATGCCAGCTAAAACAATATCTAAGCAGGTCAAAAAGACATGACTCACTATTCCCCTAGTCAACTGCCACTTCTCTTTAAAATTCCACTTCATTAGAAACTTCTTATCTGGTTTAAAATTTTCAATCACTAAATTGGCTAATCACTCTTAAAAACCGTGTCCAATCCATAGCTGGAACTTGGCAGAATTGCGTTATATTAAGCTCTATGCTTCTAGCTCTCTACCCCATAGCATGACACTAATTAAATTCACAATGCCAACTTTAATCATCTTTACCATGATCTTCCTCCTCATTTTTTTCTCTTCAGCCTCCTTAACAAATTCAGCTTCTTATACTCCTACTGACTACATACTCTTGAACTGTGGTGCGTCATCAAACACTAAATCTGATGATGGCCGGAACTGGGTCGGCGATGCTGACTTCAAATATTCCTCCACCAGTTCTAAAACCTCTTCGTTTGCTTCCATAGCCTCTGAACTCTCTGTCACTGAAGTGCCTTACATGACAGCTCGTATTTTTCTTGGCAAATTCACATACAAATTCCCCGTTTCACCTGGCCCCAAGTTTCTTCGTCTCTACTTCTACCCAAATGAATATCCTGGCCTTAATATAGCCACTTCCTTCTTCTCCGTAACTGCTAATAGTTACACTCTCCTGGACAACTTCAGTGCCTCTTTAACTGTTTCTGCTATTAATCCTCCACAAGCCTTCACTATCAAAGAATTTGTCATTCCCGTGAACAATAAGACGATAAATGTCACCTTCACCCCGTCGCCAAATTCTTTTGCTTTTGTGAATGGCATAGAAGTTGTTTCTATGCCTAACAACATCTACACAGGCCAGATATATGGCTCTCTTCGCTTATTAGACAGCAACTACTTTTTCGAGTTTCATAACACCACTGCTCTAGAAACTGCTTATCGGCTAAATGTTGGCGGAGAAGATGTTTCAAATATAGACGACACAGGAATGTTCAGAACATGGCATGGAGATGGGAACTATATCTTTGGAGCAGCATCAGGAGTTACCCCTTTTCAGCCTAATGCTACAATCAAATACACCCAGGTCACGCCGGGTTATACTGCACCAGAAGTTGTATACAAAACCTCTCGTACAATGGGTCCAACTGCAAGTATTAACTTGAATTACAATCTTACCTGGCTGTGCCCGGTTGATTCTGGGTTTTACTACCTTGTCAGGCTTCATTTTTGCGAGACTTTACCAGAAATAACTCGGCTGAATGAACGTGTATTTAGCATATTTATTAATAATCAGACAGCCGATGCAAGTATGGACGTGATCGCTGCCAGTGGTGGTAATGGTGTTCCAGTGGATGAAGACTATGTTGTGCGAGTGCCGCATGGAAGTCCAAATAAACAAGATTTATGGGTTGCAATACACCCTTACACCAAATCTCATCCAGTGTACATGGATGCGATCTTGAATGGTTTAGAGATTTTCAAGTTGAACAAATCAGATGGTAGTCTTGTCGCACCCAACCCTCAAGAAGAGCTGGTTCCTGCATCGCCAATGCTTGAACAAAAGCACTCAAAGAAGAGTAGAAATTCTTTGACACGTATTATGGTCATCATGGGAGCTACACTAGGCAGTATAGTATCAATCTTTCTAGTTTTCTTCATTTTCTGGCAAAGGAAACACCTTTGGTGCAGAACAAAATCGTCAGGGAACTCTCTAAAATCAGTTGTTAGAGGCATTGGTGAGATGAGTTGCATCAATGCCAATAATAACTCTAAAGTCCAATTGAAGTATTAGATGGTTAATTGATGTATTCTAGTTCTATAAAAAGTAAAGATAAATAAAGATCCCAAGAACATTAATTTGGGAGTTGCCATTAGAATAATGACAAAGTTCAAAGCTAATACATACTGCATGTTGTGTATGACTTTATTTTCTAACATTGCCCTTGCTTAGAAAGTGAAATAGAGGACCTCTAGAAGGTAATAATATGATAAACAGAAAAGGTTAACATGTGTTTTGACTCTTAAATTATATTACTTTTCCTAATTTAAAATTTTAAAAAAATTCATTATTTGATATTAAAATTTTATTTTGTCATACCATTAACCCTAAAAATTAACTCAATTAATAATATGTTTGATATGATAAAAAAAAATTAATGAATAAAATCAAGACATGTGGTATATTTTCATTGGTCAATATCTATCATGTATCATTTTAATTAACATCATTAGTAAACGTACAAAGTACTTGATGAAAGCAAAATTAACATACCAGATCATAGTTATTTTCTATAAATATCATATATATAATAAAAAAAACAATATAATTCAAAGGTTAAATTACTTATTAACCCTAAAAAGTAAAAAGAATCATAATCTTTCTTTTTCACAAAGAACATATAGATTATTGCAAGTTTGAGGTGTGATTTTTTGCATTAATTAACATTGTTACACAATAGAACCATATGTTTTCAAGCCATTGAATGCAACCATGTACAATTTAAAAGAAGTAAATTTTGATTCCCTGGTTAGAAAGAAGCAAGAGTCAAAGGAAAGCCAAGTTCTTTTCTGTCGTTTGAAATAATATCTTGAAAGTTAAAAATTTTAATTTTGATTTTCTAAATAACAAAGTGCACAATTCTATTCTATATTTAGTTGAAGAAATAACATAATTTTCTTATATATATGAATAACAAAATGATCCAGTGTGCCTGGAAGCCAAACGCCAGCCATAAAATCAACGAGAGGGTAAACAAATACTACTTTTTTATTTAAAGGAAAAAAAAATTTTTTTTATTTCAGTTCTAAAAATTTCTTTTTTTTTTTTTTTTTTGATGGGGAAGTTGGAGGGAAGCTTAAACCTTACTCTGAAATAACCTGAGTGTGTCCTCGATGTAAAGAACAAATCGTTCGGAAACGCCGTTATGGCAAATATAAACCCATCACGGAAACAGCAAAATAGTAACTTTTTTTTTTTTAAGAAAAAATGGTTTTTTATTTAACTTTTTGTGAATTTTTTAAGTATTTGCTCAAAACGCAATGTGCGTCAAGCTTATCATAATCTCTGTTCTGGTTAGTTTCTTCTGTTATTAGTTCTCTGTTTGTTTAGACGGAAAGCGTTTTCTAGGGAAAAAAAGGAACTATTTTCCTTGAAACTGTTTCAAATTAAACGGAGCCAAATATATATATATATATATATGTATATATATCAAAGGTATTTCTTTTTATTGGAATGTTTTAAGGAAATATATATATATATATGTATATATATCAAATAACAAACCGCTGGTGGTGGAGTATTTTATTTTACTTTGGGGTGTTTAAGGATGATAATTTTGTTCAATTAATCAATTGGGATGGATTTGTTTTTTAGGATGTGCTAAGGAGCAAAAAGTCTGTACAAAATGTCGATGTCGTGTTGATCAAATAGTTGGAAGGTTTCTTTTGATTTCTTATTTCCAATACATATATTTGAAAGAAAGATCACACAGAATTTTTACTGCGTTATTGGTAAAGGGATTCTGCGGAAGGTGAAGAAGAGCAAAAGATCCTTAAGGAGGTTGACTGGACTGATATCTTATGTTTTTTGTTATCTTTGTGCTGACTGTTGATTTTGTTGAATGTTGTTTCAGGCAATTCAGAATGCTCGAGAGAGGGATAGCAGAACATTATTACGTGCTGTAAGTGTCTGAGGGTGATTCTTTCTTGTGTTAAATTATGTGTTTGCTTTGCTACTGATAAACAGAAATCTTTGCAGAGGAAACAATTACCAATTGATGATAGTAATTCATGAGACATGATTATAGTTAATAATTAGGAGTTCTATCCTATTAATTATAATTTTGATGACGTGTGATAAAATGCCGTGGTGGATCCAAACTTCTTTTTTTTTTTTTTAATAGAAGGGATATACCTTTCTATTACTATGAAATATCCTTGTTAGAAAAACAGTTCAGCGTTTGTTATTTTGACTAGGCACGCGAACTCTGTTCATACAATCTCGTGATGCTGTCTCTAGATTCTGCTTGAGAAAAAATGTAGCAGGCATATTTATAAGCAGAAAAAATATAGCAGGCATATTTATTTTAGAGTCAGTTACTTAAAAGTATCATGTCAATCAAGCTTGGTTATGTATTCATTCTATCATTAACATAATCATCAAATCAAAGAGTAATTTCGCTTTATAAGACTCCTTGCTTATGGAGTTTGGCATTGCTTTTGAATGAGCTAAATATACCTTAAATATTCCTTTGCATTGTTAAGTTTTGAATGTTAAAAGTAAAAGCCACCTTTTTTGTCGGTGAATTGCACTTTTCATATCCAAAATTTAAACATCTGTTTTGTTCATAGTTCTTTGCTGAGTAGGACATATGTACTTGAAGTTATTCTTGATGGATCAGCAATAGCATTGACAATGAACTTGGTATTTGATAGCTACTGAGATGCATACCTTCTTTTTGGCAGAATAAACTACTTAAGCAGGATTCATTCTCTTGATCTTTTGTTATTTTCTGGTACTTTATTCTGCCAAATGCCTGAATGTTGACCTTCTTTGTTGTAACAGATGAACAAAAGTAATTCAAAGGATCATCAAAAACCACAACCAACAAAGAAAATGGTAGGGTAGGTGAAAATTTTCCTTCTACATCAATCGAGGAATATGCCAAGCTAGGTAGAAAAGATGATGGCAGTCATGATGATCTATATGACTCTGGGAATGATGACACTAAAGACCACAGTGATGATGAAAATGGTGATCAAGACGATGATGAAAATGAGGATGGTGAAAACGATTCATCAAGATGGTGAGGATGATGAAAATGTAGATGGTGAGGATGGTGAAAATGACAAAGAATAACGGAGAAGCAGACGAATTTCTACGGTTTTATACGTTATTGTCCCAATTAATCTCTGTTTGACCAATCGTATGCATTTGAAGTAAATATGACAATTTGTGAGTTTTTGTGATATTTTATATAAAATTTATGCCACAATTTGTATTAATATAGAAAATATAAAATATATATTTTTATTTTTGTTAAATTGATATATGTTGATTTTAATTAATGTTATTTTTTCTTTATATTTTTCATATTATGTTTTTCTATGTCTTTATATATTTTTTACTTTTTTAAACTCTTTTTATTTTTGTTACTTCTTTTGTTTTAAATTATTTGGGTGTCATTAATTTTCATAGAGTTTAAGAACAAAAATTTTAATTTTAATATATACAATATTAAAATTAAAATTTATTTTATAAAATTAAATTTTAATAATTTTTAATGTCAAAAATATAAAAAATATAAAAAATAATTTTAAAACATAAAAAATTATAAATTATAAATATATATTTTAAAAAGACAAAATTTAGAGAAATAAAAGAATTTTGAATAAAAAAATGACCGGAGGAAATATTAATTTTTAATTTTCAACTTTCAAGAGGTTGTTTCAAACTAGAAGGGCTGTGAGTTTGTTGAATGACAGACGAACCATTACCGAGCATTGTGTGCACCGACACATTATGAGTCAAACTTCACTGAGCCACGCAAAGGCTCCTCCTCTTGAATGTGTTTATTTTAAGGTGTCTCAAAGCATGGAAAAATCCTCAAAGAGTGAGTCTTGGACCATTCACTGAAAAAGTCACCCCAAGTTACTTGGTTTGGAGAATAAAGAGAAGACAAGAAATGGTATTCACCTATGAAATCTCTCAACCACCAACAGAAGAAAAACTTGAAGAGACACCATCAGAATTAGAGCTGGCAACAAAAGAATTTGAGTATGAAAAGAGCAAGCTAAAGCAAGAGATTCAGAAGCTTTAAGAAGAAAAAGCCCAGTAGAAAGGTACAGCCAAAAGTTATGAAGTTAAAGTTCACAAGATTGCTAGAGAACGAGATACAGCTACTGAAGATCTAGCAAGGGTACACCAGGAGCATAAGAGGCTATGTGTGAGAGAAAGAGCCAAAGAAATAACCATTACCGAGCTGACTGAAAAAATTACAAGATTGAAACAAGAATATACCGAGTTGGAAGAAGAAAGTACCGAAGCACAAGCAAAAATTAACATGCTAAACAGTTATTTGAGCAGGTTAAGTCAAAAGTTGGATGAACAAAGAGACCATATCACTGCATTGGTTAGAAAACATAGAGAATTGTCTTACCAAGTCTGGTGTGGTAAAAGAGAGAACCTAGGAAGGCAAAAATACATTGAGCATTTAACAGCCCAAATCCATAAAGGGGTATGTAAGGTAAGAGAGATGGTGGAAGAGGCAGAGGCAGTGAGACAAATGGTGACCCCAATAGGAAAACATGGACAGCGTCTCTTGAACTTCATAGAAGAAGCCAAGGCCCAGTATGAACAGATCAAGCAATTTTATGGCTATAATTCTAGGATGATAAACTCAATGTAGATCAAAGTTTTTTTGGAATAAAACCCACATCACCATGTACTGTAGGAAGATGGCAGCTCATGCACATGATGAAAAACTCTTGATGCATGTTTTTCAGGATAGTCTTACTGACTCTACGGCCAGATGGTATGTTTAGCTGGATAGGACTCACGTTCGCTCTTAGAGCGATATGACACATGACTTTATCAGTCAATATCGACATATCATCGATTTAGCCCCAGATCATTTATCTTTGCAGAATCTGTAAGGATATTGCTTCTCAGGTACAGCCTTCTCTGACCGAGAAAAAAACTACAGTGCTATTTGTTAGCACTTTAAAACCTTCCTATTATGAAAAGATGATAGGAAATGCAATAAAAAATTTTACTGATATGGTAATCTTGGGAGAAATCATTGAGAGTGCCATCAAGAATGGCAAGCTAGAAGGAAGTGAAGCATCTAGCAAAAGAGCCCCAAAGAAAAAAAAACTGAAGCTCAGGTTGTGAGCTTTGATAAATAGCAAGTTAGAGGTTATTCACCTTACCCACCACCAGAATATTTACCATATCACCCCGCTATAAATAACACTTTTTTTCACCCATACTAACCATTTACACAACCACCATACCCCCAAACCTATCAAACCTCTCATAGACCCCGAAATACCATGTATAGTCCTAACATTCAACCTACCCTAAGACCCCAAAATCGCCTAACTAACCCCATTGGTGGCTCGCGGGAGCAACGAACCACTCGTGAGAAAGCCGTTTTTGACCCAATTCCAATGACTTATACGGAATTATATAAGGAGCTCTACAACAATCATTTGATTGCTCCAAGTAAATTGGAACCTCTCAAGCCATCTTACCCCAAGTGGTATGATCCCACCGCCCACTGTGACTATCATTATGGGATTACTGGTTACTCTACCGAAAATTGCACTACCCTGAAATATAAAGTGCAACGGTTAATCAAGGATGGGATGATTTGTTTTGATACTGAAGGGATGACTACGCCAAATGGTAGTGGCAATCCTTTGCCAAATCATAATGTGAATGCTATAGGTGAAGAACAGGAGTGTCATATGAAGAAAAAAGTGACAGATATTAAGACACCTCTCGACCAACTGTTCGATATTTTACGAAGAGCAGACATGATACAACTGGCTAGTCCACACAACTATCATGGAGCATATATAGCTGGTACTAGTTACAAGTATCATAATGAAGCAATGGGGCATTCCATTGAGACCTGTGAGTAATTTCACCAGAGGTACAAAAACTCTTGAATTCACATCAGATGGAGGTCTATGAAGAAAAAAAAGACCTGAAGAATGCTGAGGTGCACATGACTGATGAGCTTGTAAAGTTGTTCCCAAAACCAGTGACAATTCAGTGTGGGAACAAACCAAAGTCAGTCATAGATAAACTCCTCCCCAGGCTGATAACTTTTAAAGTCCCGACTCTTTTTCCATACAAAGATGATAAAGCTGTACCCTGGAGATATGGCTGTGACACTGTAATTCAGGGACGAAAAGAAAAGGTCTCCAAAGCTGATGCTTCCAATATTACTGGTGTAGGAGGCATTACTCGAAGTGGGAGATGTTACACTCTAGAAATGCTAGAGAAGGCTAGAAAAAAGAAGGCTAAAGAATGAGAAAGACGGAATAATCCTGAGATAGAACCTGAAGAAGATCAATCGAAGCCAGTATCAGAAAGAGAGGTTTGTGAATTCCTAAAGCTGGTAAAACATAATGAGTATTCAGTTGTGGAACAGTTGAATAAAATGCCAGCTCGAATCTCATTATTATCGCTATTGCTAAACTCAGAGCCACACCGAAATGCCTTGCTGAAGTGTTGAATCAGGCATACGTGGCACATAACGTATCTGTTGAATATGTGAACCACCTGGCTGGAAACCTAGTCATGCCAAATCACATTTCATTCAGCGATGATGAAATTCCTTTGAAAGGAAAAAGAAATACCAAGGCTCTGCATATCGCAGTTAAATGCAAGAGCCATATTATAGCCAAAGTCCTTATCGATAATGGCTCTACTATCAACGTCATGCCTATGTCAACTTTGGCAAGGCTACCCATTGATTGTTCTTGTCGTAACGTCTAGATCCGGGGATCTATCGCTAGACATTGACTTTAGGGAGTCGCCACCAATCTTTTTTATCTAGGTGCGATTGGCCACCTAAGGAATCTGTCCTTTCAGGGAACACCTAAGTTTAAGGGTCCCTAAAAGAATAGGTTCAGGTCTGCTAACCAGAACAAGGTTCGGGAGTTCGGTTACGTGTGAGGAAGGTTATAGCACCCTCACAACGCCCATCAAAAGATGGTACCAACTTAAACTTGTATTATCCAAAAAGCCTTAAAATTTTACCAAGTAATTAGTTGTTGGAAATTATTCTCAATTGACTCTAATATTTTTAGCAGAAAATTGAGAAAATTCTCTCACCTCAGGAGTATGCAAGAAAGAACTACTGTTTCACTTGCAGAGGCTCCTTCGTCGGATTATTTAAAGAAAAAAAAACAAAATCAAAATTAAGATAGAAAGGAAGGAAAGAATGAATTTTTTTGTAGGGAAAATTGATACTTTCAACTTTTCCCCAAAAATATTTTTGGAAATTTCGATTTTCAAGGAAAATTGATACTTTCAACTTTTCCTCAAAAACCCTTTTTTTTTTAAATTTCTTTCTAAGGAAAATTGATACTTTCAACTTTTCCCCAAAAATATTTTTTTTGAAATTTTGATTTTCAAGGAAAATTGATACTTTCAACTTTTTCTCAAAAACCCTTTTTTTGAAAATTTATTTCTAAGGAAAATTGATACTTTCAACTTTTCCCCAAAAATATTTTTTGGAAATTTCGATTTTCAAAGAAAATTGATACTTTCAACTTTTCCCCAAAAATATATTTTCTTTGAAATTTTGATTGTCAAGGAAAATTGATACTTTCAACTTTTCCTCAAAAACCCTTTTTTTGAAAATTTATTTCTAAGGAAAATTGATACTTTCAACTTTTCCCCAAAAATATTTTTTTTGAAAATTTATTTTTAAGAAAAATTGATACTTTCAACTTTTCCCTAAAAATATTTTTTTTTTGGAAAATTTGATTTCTATTTGAAGAAAATAGAATAATAAAAAATATAAATGAATAATAAAAAGTAAAACAAAAATAAAAATAAAACTAAGATAAAAAGAATATTAAATAAACCTAATATAATAAATAAATAAATAAATAAACAAAAAAAAAAGAAAAAAAAAAAAAAACCTGGAGCGGCTCGGATCGGCTCGGCTCAAGGCAAGGAAACGGCTCGGGGGGAGCGGCTTGGCGGCTTGGCACGGCTCGGCTCGACTCGGAGGGGGCAGGCACGCGCGGGTCAGAATCGGGTCGACGCTCGGTCGGGTCGGGTTCGGCAAAACGTGCGGATCCTCTGGTTACTTAAGGCCAAAACAACGTCGTTTTGGGAGGGTATAAAAGGCAATCCCCTTCATTTTTTTAGCAGAACGCTCCTCCCTCTCTCTCTCTTCTTCCCTTTTTCTCTCCCTTCTCTCTAAAAACCAAAGAACACCGGTGCCGGATTTTGGAAAATGTCGTCGGAATCTGGAAATTTCGCTGGAAGTTGGCCGGAAGATCGCCGGTTTCTGGGATTCTTCGTCGAAAACTGGACTGGTCGTCGAAAACTTCAATGTTCACCGGAATTATTGCCGGAAAATTCAAATTTCGCTGGAATTTTCGCCGGAATCTGGAAATTTCCCAGAAATTTCCAAAAAAATTTTTTCGTCAAAAATTTCTAAAAATTTTTTCTCACTCCCAGACCACTCCTAAACTTTTCCTAGCTTCCTATACGCCTCTTTTTCTCTCAAATCAGTAGCTTTGCTTACTGTTTTCTATCTTTTTCAGTCTACCACAGGGGTCCTTTATATAGGGATTGATCAGGAGTTTCTGATCAATCCCAATTCCCCTTTGGACGGGAATTCAATCTTTGAATCCAGTCTGAACTCTTCTGATTGAATTTCCACTCCCAGTGGGATTCTTCAACTTTCAATCCTAGCCCTCCAAAATAAAAATCAAAATAAAAAAAAAACTAGATAATTAGAAAAGATAAATCAAAAGATATTATAGGATAAAAATAATAATAAAAAAAATCAGATATATAATTAGATAAGTAAAAATAAAAAAATAAATAAAATAAAAAAGATAAAAAATATATATATACATATTAGTAATAATACATAAATAATAAAATACACATAAATATTAACAAAAAATAAATAAATAAATAAATATATACATATATTAATTCATAATAATAATAATAAATAATACAATACATAAAATACAAAAGAAGAAGAAAAAAAAATACAAGATAAAATTGAATTGGGCTTACCCATTTGGGCCAGGCCCAATTGATTTGGGCCTGGACCCAATTGGGTGTCTACAACTGCCCCTCTTTGCACATTTTCTGTGAAACAGAAATTGCGCAAAGACGTAGACACCCAATCAAGACTCAACTCAACATTTTTTGGTTTTTTATTTTTTTTTTATTTTTTATTTTTTGTTTTTTACCAAAGCTCCTCTAAACAGAGGCTCAACGACTTTGAGAAACATAAATTGCTCCTCTAAACAGAGGCACCACGACTTTTGGAAAAGTAAATTGCTCCTCTAAACAGAGGCAACGGAACTTTGAAAGTAAATTGCTCCTCTAAACAGAGGCACCACGACTTTGGAAAGTGAATTGCTCCTCTAAACAGAGGTACCACGACTTTGGAAAAGTAAATTGCTCCTCTAAACAGAGGCAACGGAACTTTGAAAGTAAATTGCTCCTCTAAACAGAGGCACCACGACTTTGGAAAGTAAATTGCTCCTCTAAACAGAGGCAACGAACTTTGAAAAGTAAATTGCTCCTCTAAACAGAGGTACCACGACTTTGGAAAAGTAAATTGCTCCTCTAAACAGAGGCAACAGAACTTTGAAAGTAAATTGCTCCTCTAAACAGAGGCACCACGACTTTGGAAAGTAAATTGCTCCTCTAAACAGAGGCAACGAACTTTAAAAAAGTAAATACTCCTAGACAATCATGTCTGAAGGAGTTGAAAGTTATGTTTGAAGGGATTTCAGGAGATTATGCCCAAAGGTCTTATAAATCAACCCTGATACCAAGAGACATCCTATTTCAAGGATTAGGAACTTACCTGACAAGTTTCTTCTCAAACTTGCAAAGTCTTTTCATATCTGTCTTTTCCATGTGGGACGTTGGAACACCCCTGCTTCTTGAATTTGTACACTATACTTTCCTGAAAGTAGTGTATGCTATGCAAATGCATATGAATTTCAATGCATGCTATGCAAATGTTGGCCAATTAATTCCTGTTCAATGTATGGTACTCAAGTTTCTCAAGCTCTTTTCTTGGGCATCAAGCCCTTTGATTCCTCAAAGATCCAATGACACTGTTTTTCTAAGATCGAACCAGTGTAGCTCTTAATTGTCCTTTCCACTCACATTCTTTCCTTGTTCAGTTTCTCAATACTTTGGAATAAGCTTCATCAATCGATCCTCCCTTGACCATCATTCAATGAATTTCTCTGCACTAACAAATTTCAAAACAAGTTTCATCCACCATCACTAGGTCATTACTCATGGGCGTCTCAGCATTAACCATTCCAAAACAAACTCTGTCCACTGATTGTTCAATCATAACTTGCAAGTCATATCGACCAATTCATCTTTGTACTCATCATTTTTCAAGATTTGCCCCATTATATTCTTCATTTGATCACATCATATATCCTTCCAAATCATCTCTTTTAGGTCTCTACCATTTCTTCATCATCTTAGATTTCTTTTCAAATGAATACAAGACTCTTTTAAGCACATATTCATTCATTCATTATCATTTCAATTCTTGACAAATATAATGCAATCAAGCATTTTCTCAATTCATTCTAGGGGTGAAACAATAAGAGAACAGAAGGTGAATTATGGTAAAGATAATCAATGGAGATCTATTTTGGTAAAAAATAAATGGGAAAAGAAATAAATTGGATGTCATTGAGGTGAATGGTATGTCCAAATGATGAATATTCAGATAATTTTCAACATTAATCTAGGATTCTTTTTCAAAAACTCATTCCATTTACTGTTGAAGTCATCTTGAGCTTGGCGAACTCTGCCCCAGTTTTTGAGGGATCTTCAGATGTCTTTGATCTTTCATTCATGTGAGCCATTTGACCTGGATCTTTTTTTTTTTTTGGTACCAAAATCACCCTTTCAGGTTTTCAATTTGGATCTCTTTTTTCATTTTTTCATTTTTCCTCTTTTTTTTCTTTTTTTTTTTCTCTTTTCTCATTTTTCATCCAGTGTTGATATCTTTCATGTAGCATGATTCCATTGCTTCATCATGAGCATATCTTTGCTCAACCTATGATCATTCAAGTTGAGTATTCACATTTGATCCAAATGGACTTTTCAAGGTTGTAATGTAGGCCAATGTGAAGGGTCATAAAAAAAGGATATAATAGGCTCAAAACATGTATTAAAAAGGTTCAAAACCAAAGGATCATTTGATGCAGCTTGGCATTTTGCCCCCACATCATTTCACTACTTTTCTCTTTCCTCACACAAAAGATTCTCATTACTTTGCCCCAAGTCATGTATGGCTTTTATTTTTCTTTTGCTTTTCTTTCTCTTTCCATTTTTGAGACCTTTTGTGGTGTTTTTTTCTTTTTTTTTTTTTCAAAATTTACCCTCTAGTGTAGAGAGTGATCCTTGGTTGGGGTTCTTCCAAAAAAAAAAATGATAAGCTCAAAGGGGTAACAATAAATGGTTTTTCAAATGGTAAAAGAAATATGGCCATTTTTCATCTCAATTGTGAATACTTTTCTTGAACATCATCTATTGAACAAAGCTCATGAACTTGTATAAAAGATTGCACACCTTCAAGATATATCTCTTTCATCTCTGGTAATGGCTTACCCTCTTTATTTTCGCTCAAATCATCTCCTCTGTGAATGAGTTCTCAAAATTAAATTCCAGAATTATTGTTATCATTGTCTAAATATTCATCATCTGAAATTTGAAAATGGGAATGTAAAGTCATGAAAGGTAACAGGGCATGGAATAATGGTCGAGTGAAAGAGAAAAATGTAATGAAATGCATTGACTTGCCTTTATTAAAATGATAACAAGTGAAGTCATATTGCAAAAAAATCTAACATTGTTTGAAAAGAAATCCCAAAATGACAGAAGAAACCTTCAACCAGTCTTATCTCTATTGACATCTTGCCCCTCAATTTATTGTGAATCTCCGGATCCTTTCTGTTCTTGACTTTCGCTCAGTACACTAACATTAGGTGCTGTTGCTTTTCCTTGATCAAAACTTACCATTCCATCATTGATCAACCGTTGCACCTTATACTTTAAAGTAGTGCAATTTTCAGTAGAATGGCCAGTAATTCCATAATGATAGTCACAACGGGCTGTAGGATCATACCACTTTGGATAGGGTGGTTTAAGTGGTTCCACATGGTTGGAGGCAATCAAGTGGCTATTATAGAGTTCTCGATATAACTCTGTATAAGTCATAGGGATTGGATCAAATACAGGTTTTTCTCGAGTAGTCCGTTGTTCTCGTGAGCCACTTGCTGGGTGAGTAGGACGAATTTGGGTTCTTACAGGAGCTTGAATGTTAAGGCGGTAAGTGGATGAATAAGATGGTTGTGGGGCTAGCTGGTAGGGGTAGGATGAGGCATTATTCACAGCAAGATAGTATGGAGAGTAACCTTGAGATGGATAGGGTTGACAACCCCCGAATTGTTGTCTATCAAAGCTCACAGCTTGAGCTTCAGCTTCTTTCTTTTCTGATGTCTTCTTGGTTTCTCCTCCTCTCAACTTGCCATTTTTTATGGCACTTTCAATAATTTCTCCAGAGATTACCATGTCAGCAAAATTCTTTGTTGCATTTTCTATCATCTTTTCATAATAGGGAGGCTTTAAAGTGCTAACAAATAGTATTGTGGTCTCTTTCTCTGTCAGTGGAGGTTGTACCTGTGAAGCTATATCCCTCCATCTCTGGGCGTATTCTTTAAAAGACTCATTTGACTTTTTCTCTAGATTTTGCAAAGATAAACGATCAGGGGCCAAATCGATGATGTGTCGATATTGGCTGATGAAGTCATGAGCCATATCGCTCCAGGAGCGAATGTGGGTTCATCCAACTGAACATACCACCTGGCAGCAGAACCAGTAAGACTATCCTGGAAGACATGCATCAAGAGTTTTTCATCATGTGCATGAGCTGCCATCTTTCTGCAATACATGGTGATGTGGGTTTTAGGACACTTTGTACCATCATATTTTTTAAATTTCGATACTTTAAATTTATAGGGGATAACCACATCAGGAACTAGGCAGAGCCCAACAGCATCAACTGACCCATAAAAGCTAAATCCTTCTACAGCCCGTAGCCTCTGCTTTAGCATGCTAATTTTGGAGCTTTCCTCAGCTTTCACCCATACCTTTTCCTTGTCCTTCTCTTTTACATCATCTAGATCAAGAATTGGTTCTGCTGCCTTTTCAATGAAGACAGGATTTATATAGTTATTATACTACCCTGGGTTGAAAGCTGATGGCATTCCAGGACATGTTGGATATGCAAAATGTTGTGGTGGGACCTCTTGGGCAGACTGGGCTTGAGGTGGGCGAAAACTTGGAAGGTACAATGGGTCAGCCACTTCTTGCTGGCTTGTTCTTCCTTCAACTCCTTTTCCTTTATTCATATTATTGAGAGCCTCCAGAATTTTGCTAAGTTCATTTTCAATCTTCTCCTGAGCTTTTTCTAGCTTTTCAAATCTATGAGAACTTTCCTCCTCCATTTGCCTTGCTCTGGATCTTGTGTTGTATGGATGAGCAAGGTTTTCGCTAGATGGAGCTATCTTCGGACTTTGAGTACCATACTTATGATTAGAAATGTTATGCTATACCTTATGTATGATGCTTTGATACACAAATGAAATGTACATTTTTTGAATGAAATCTAGTATGAAATGAATGCAATTGATTGTGTTGAAACATGATCATGAAAAGAATACAGATGCATACAATCAGACAAACAACATAGTTAGTTCCATGGATGAAATGAAAGTGATGCTGATGCATAATGTTACATATGATAAAAATAATACACAAAGTTAAACAATCAAAATGATTAGATAACCACCATTTTTTGTGTCCTAATTATAGGGTATATCTATCATTGGGCAGAAAGGGCTCTATGCTAGGTGTAGGCACTCTTAAGGTTCACTACATGCGGTTTTAAGGTCAAAGTCTAAAGGTCCTCAAATTGTTCCTTACATCTTTGTCCATCACAGACTAGTAAGGCACCCTAATCCTCACCTATTACAGGCTACAAGCGAAAAAGGTTCAATTTGAGTGGGAGTATTTCACTAGCCACTGCGGAGGCATTAGACCTCACGAAAGCAATAGGTACTTTACTCCTTCCTAGAGGGACGGAGCTCGGGTGTAGAGCTCATGTTATGCACATGCATATGAATGACATAATTAACAAAGTAAATAAACATGAATAAACAATAATACATATATATACAAAAAGGTTCAATTTTATTAGGCTTTTGGATAACACAAATTATTTGCTGGCCTGACTCTCAAGGTCCCCAGCGGAGTCGCCAAGCTGTCGTAACGTCTAGATCCGGGGATCTATCGCTAGACATTGACTTTAGGGAGTCGCCACCAATCTTTTTTATCTAGGTGCGATTGGCCACCTAAGGAATCTGTCCTTTCAGGGAACACCTAAGTTTAAGGGTCCCTAAAAGAATAGGTTCAGGTCTGCTAACCAGAATAAGGTTCGGGAGTTCGGTTACGTGTGAGGAAGGTTATAGCACCCTCACAACGCCCATCAAAAGATGGTACCAGCTTAAACTTGTGTTATCCAAAAATCCTTAAAATTTTACCAAGTAATTAGTTGTTGGAAATTATTCTCAATTGACTCTAATACTTTTAGCAGAAAATTGAAAAAATTCCCTCACCTCAGGAGTATGCAAGAAAGAACTACTGTTCTACTTGCAGAGGCTCCGTCATCGGATTATTTAAAGAAAAAAAAACAAAATCAAAATTAAGATAGAAAGGAAGGAAAGAATGAATTTTTTTGTAGGGAAAATTGATACTTTCAACTTTTCCTCAAAAACCCTTTTTTTTGAAAATTTCTTTCTAAGAAAAATTGATACTTTCAACTTTTCCCCAAAAATATTTTTTTTGAAATTTTGATTTTCAAGGAAAATTGATACTTTCAACTTTTCCTCAAAAACCTTTTTTTTGAAAATTTATTTCTAAGAAAAATTGATACTTTCAACTTTTCCCTAAAAATATTTTTTTTTTGGAAAATTTGATTTTTATTTGAAGAAAATAGAATAATAAAAAATATAAATAAATAATAAAAAGTAAAACAAAAACAAAAATAAAACTAAGATAAAAAGAATATTAAATAAACCTAATATAATAAATAAATAAATAAATAAACAAAGAAAAAACATTCAAAGAAAAAAAAAAAAAAAAACAAACCTGGAGCGGCTCGGATCGCGGCTCGGCTCGGCTCGACTCAAGGCAAGAAAACGGCTCGGGGGGAGCGGCTTGGCGGCTTGGCGTGACTCAGCTCGGCTCGGAGGGGGCAGGCACGCACGGGTCAGAATCGGGTCGACGTTCAGTCGGGTCGGGTTCGGCAAAACGCGCGGATCCTCTAGTTACTTAAGGCCAAAACGACGTCGTTTTGGGAGGGTATAAAAGGTAATCCCCTTCATTTTTTCGGCAGAACGCTCCTCCCTCTCTCTCTCTTCTTCCTTTTTTCTCTCCCTTCTCTTTAAAAACCGAAGAACACCGGTGCCGGATTCTGGAAAATGTCACCGGAATATGGAAATTTCACCGGAAGTTGGCCGGAAGATCGCCGGTTTCTGGGATTTTTCGTCGAAAACTGGGTTGGTCGCCGGAAACTTCAATGTTCGCTGGAATTGTTGCCAGAAAATTTAAATTTCGTCAAAATTTTCTCCGGAATCTGGAAATTTCTCAAAAATTTCCAGAAAAATTTTTTCGCCAAAAATTTCTAAAAATTTTTTCTCACTCCCAGACCACTCCTAAACTTTTCCTAGCTTCCTATACGCCTCCTTTTCTCTCAAATCAGTAGCTTTGCTTACTGTTTTCTGTCTTTTTCAGTCTACCACAGGGGTCCTTTATATAGGGATTGATCAGGAGTTTCTGATCAATCCCAATTCCCCTTTGGACGGGAATTCAATCTTTGAATCCAGTCTGGACTCTTCTGATTGAATTTCCACTCCCAGTGGGATTCTACAACTTTCAATCCTAGCCCTCCAAAATAAAAATCAAAATAAAAAAAAACTAGATAATTAGAAAAGATAAATCAAAAGATATTATAGGATAAAAATAATAATAAAAAAAATCAGATATATAATTAGATAAGTAAAAATAAAAAAATAAATAAAATAAAAAAGATAAAAAAAATATATATATACATATTAGTAATAATACATAAATAATAAAATACACATAAATATTAACAAAAAATAAATAAATAAATAAATATATACATATATTAATACATAATAATAATAATAAATAATACAATACATAAAATACAAAAGAAGAAGAAAAAAAATACAAGATAAAATTGAATTGGGCTTACCCATTTAGGCCAGGCCCAATTGATCTGGGCCTGGACCCAATTGGGTGTCTACAGTTCTCATATGAGGGATAGTCAGATGATTGTGAGAGCCTTTGATGGGACCAAAAAAAAAGTTCTGAGGGATATTGAGATGTCTTTACAGATTGGGCCATGCACCTTCAATATAAAATTTTAAATGATAGATATCTCTCCATCCTACAGCTGTTTATTAGAAAGACCATAGATTCACATGACAGGAGCTGTGCCTTCTATTTTGCACCAGAAGATCAAGTTCAATGTAGAAGGTCAATTAGTAGTGGTAGTTAGGGAAGAAGATATGCTAGTGACCCAACCATTGAACACTCCATATGTAAAGGCTACCGAAGAAGCATTGGAATGCTCCTATCGGTCTTTTGAATTGGTCAATACTGTAGGTGAAGGATTTCAAAGTCAACTTTTTTCAAAGATAGTGGTGAGCCAAGTCATCAACAAAGGCTGGTATCCAGGACTTGGGCTAGGCAAAAACTTGCAGGGAATTAAAGAACCTCCAACAATAATAGACAATAGCGACAGGGTAGGCCTAGGCTATGAGATGGCAGAGTGGGAAGTCAAAAGAAAGCCATAAAAAAAGACAGTCAAACTGATGTTTATCCCGCACTTGTATGAAACCTTCAGACCTGGAGGATTCATGTACCCAGATGCAAGAAAAAGTGTGAAAGATGATTTTACCCAGTTAGCCATTAATGTTGTTGAAGATAAAGTGGGGGTTAATTAAGAAAAGTGGGTTCGCCTTTTTCCACCAGATTATGAGTTGAACAATTGGAGTGCCATCGAAATGCCTTTGACCTTTGATGTTGATACAATGTAATTGTAACATCTCAATAGCTTTTGCCCAAGGCTATGGGGTGATTTTTTTTGTTTGGGCCATTCATCATTTATTATTTTTAATAAAAAATAGAGAGGATGCATTTTCATTCATTTCTTATTGTGTCTTCATTATTTCCATCTCTCCAAGCGCATCTTGCCAACATATCCCATTTCATTCAATTTCAGGTCTTTAAATGAACATGAAGATAATCATGATAACCATCAAGAGGTTAGCTTTGAGAATTCAATTAACACTGATGAACTTGACAATGAAGAAAATTCTGAAAAATATGTTATGCCTCCGGACCTAATGAGGATGATTGAGCAAAAAAATAAGCCAATTGAGCCTCATCAAAAGGTAGTGGACTTAGTGAATCTGAGAGATGAAAAAAATAAGAAAGAGGTTAGAGTGGGCACTTACTTTCATCTGGAGATAGGCAACGATTAGCAGATCTACTCTGAGAATTTGTATATATATTTGCTTGGTCTTACCAAGATATGCCAGGGTTGAGCATAGAGATAGTGGATCACAGGTTACCCCTAAAGCCAGAATGTAAGCCAGTTCAGCAGAAATTGAGATGAATGAAGCCCAAAATGCTGCTAAAGATTAAATAAGAGGTGAAGAAACAGTTTGATGCAAGTTTCCTACAAGTGGCTAAGTATCCATAATAGGTAGCCAATATAGTCCCAGTTCTTAAGAAAGATGGAAAAGTACGAATGTGTGTGGACTATCGGGACTTGAATAAGGCTAGCCTAAAGGATAACTTTTTTTTGCCTCATATTGACACACTGGTAGATAACACGGCTAAGCATTCAATTTTCTCCTTTATGGATGGTTTCTCGAGATATAATCAGATAAAAATGGCTACAAATGATATGGAAAATACTACTTTTATGACCATGTGAGGAACCTTTTGTTACAAAGTCATACCTTTTGGGTTAAAAAATATCGGGATAATATATCAAAGAGCCATGGTAACACTCTTCCATAATATGATGCATAAAGAGATTGAGGTGTATATAGACGATATGATTGTAAAGTCTTGTAAGGATGAAGATCATGTCACCAGCCTCAGAAAGTTATTTGAGAGGTTAAGAAAATTTCAGCTCAAATTAAACCCAGCCAAGTGCACTTTTGGGGTAAAGTCAGAGAAGTTGCTAGGCTTTATGGTCAGTAAAAGAGGAATTGAAGTCGATCCCGATAAGATACGGGCCATCCAGAATTTGTCACCTCTCAGCACACCAAAAGAAGTTTGAAGTTTTCTGAAGATATTGAACTACATTTCCCGGTTCATCTCTCAGCTTACTTACAAATGTGATCCCATATTTAAGCTTTTCCATAAGAATAATCTTGGGAAATGGAATGAAAAATGTCAAGAGGCGTTCGATAAAATTAAGCAATATTTATCAAACCCTCTAGTATTGGTGCCACCTGTTCCAGGGAAACATTTAATTTTGTACCTAATTGTATGTGAAAATTCAATGGGATGTGTGCTGGGGCAGCAAGACGAGGCTAGTCGAAAGGAGAAAGCTATTTATTATCTGAGTAAAAAGTTCATGGAATATGAATCCAAGTATTCTTCACTGGAGAAAATGTGTTGTGCATTAGCGTGGATTACCAAAAGACTCAAACAGTATATACTCTATCATACTACGTGGCTCATAGCGAAACTGGATCTCATTAAGTATATCTTCGAGAAGCTTTCTTTGTCTGGGAGAATCGCTAGATGGCAAGTAATGCTCTCGAAATACGATATTATATACGTGAGCCAAAAAGCAATAAAAAGAGGCGCTATAGTAGAATTTCTTACAGATCGTGCTACTGAAAAGTATGAGTCGATGAAACTAGAATTCCCTGATGAAGACTTAATGACTATTTCCCAACTGAAGGAAGAGGAGCATGTAGAAAAATGTTGAAGAATATACTTTGATGGAGCTGTTAATGCCTTGAAGCATGGAATTGAGGCAATTTTGATTTCTTCAGAAGAACAATACTACCTTGTAACAGCGAGGTTAAATTTTAATTACACAAATAACATCACTGAGTATGAGGCATGTGTCATGGGCCTGTAAGTCGCTATAGATGGAAGAGTGAAAGTACTGAAAGTGTTTGGAGACTCAGCTTTAGTCATTTATCAGTTGAAAGGAGAATGGGAGACGAGAGACTCAAAACTCGTTTCATATCATAAGTATATTCTAGAGCTGACGAAATAATTTGAAGATGTCCAGTTTGATCACTTACCCTAGAAAGAGAATGTGATTGTTGATGCATTGGCTACTCTGGCTGTAATGATTCGAATTAATGATAATACCGACATTCAGCCCATCAAGTTAGATGTTAAGGATATACCAACGTATTGTTCTAATGTAGAGGGGGAAGAAGATGGAAAACCCTGGTATTATGACATCTTACAGTATGTCAAGGATCAGCAGTATCCAGTTCATGTAACAGAAAATGATAAAAGGGTCATCCGAAGAGTGGCTATGAGCTTTTTCCTGGATGGAGATGTCCTGTACAAAAGAAGCAAGGATCAAGTACTATTGAGGTGCGTAAATGAGACTGAAACGAAAAAAATCATTAAAGAGGTGCATGATGGAATATGTGGGGCACATACTAGTGGACATATGATGGTAAGACAGATCATGAGAGCAGGATATTACTGGTTGACGACGGAGAATGATTGCATTGATTATGCTCGTAAATGCCAGAAATGCCAGATATATGCTGATAAGATTCATGCTCCGTCGTTTGCTTTGCATGTTATGGCACCACCATGGCTATTTTCAATGTGAGGCATGGATGTCATTGGTCCAATCACCCCAAAGGCTTCTAACCGGCACAGATTCATTTTTGTGATGATAGATTACTTCACAAAATGGGTAGAAGCAGCATCATATGCAAATGTGACACGCTTCATGGTTTGCAAGTTCATAAAAAAAGAGATCATCTGTAGATATAGACTTTCAGAGAGAATTATTTCAGACAATGCTAAGAATCTAAATAGTAAGATGATGCAAGAAATATGTGTTCAATACAAGATCAAGCATCATAACTTGGCACCATACCGTTCAAAAATGAATAGTGCAGTTGAGGCAGCCAATAAGAACATAAAGAGGATTTTAGAGAAGATGATCGAGACTTACAAAGATTGGCATGAGAAGTTGCCATTTGCATTGCATGCATATCGAACGTCAGTTCGTACCTCTACTGGAGTAACCCTATTTTCTTTGGTTTATGAGATGAAAGCTGTACTACCAGTGGAAGTAAAGATCCCCTCTTTGAGAGTCTTAAAAGAAGTTGAGTTGGAAGAGGCTGAATGGATTCGAGAATGTTATGAGCAGTTAAATTTCATAGAAGAAAAGAGATTGACTGCATTGTGCCATGGTCGGCTATATCAAAAAAAAAATGATGAGGGCTCATGATAAGAAGATTTGGCCTCGTTGCTTTCGAGAAGGAGAGTTAGTTTTGAAAAGAATTCTCTCAATTCAGCACGATAGTAGAGGAAAATGGACTCCGAATTGGGAAGGCCGTATGTGGTGAAACGAGCTTTTTTGGGTGGAACGCTGATACTGACTGAGATGGATGGAAATGATTTACCCCATCCTATAAATTTTGATGCTGTGAAGAAATACTATGCTTGAAAAAAATGAAAAAAACCAAAAAAAGAGAAAAAAAAAATGAAAAATGATGAAAAGATGAAAAAATGAAAAAATAAAAAAAATGAAAAAAGAAAAAGGAGGACTCAAGGCGAAAATCCTAAAAGGGCGGTTTGAGTCATAGGAGGTTTGTCTAAGTTAAAAACCTGAAAAGGCAGCTTAGATAAGGAGAATACAGCATCGAATTTAAAAGTCCATTGATATGGAGGCTAGCAAATTCAGACGAGTTCCAAGTTGTTAAATACATCAGAGGATTGAGTTTTCAGAAAGAGCTTTGAGATGTGTTATCATGATTATTGATTATTCATTTTGGGCTTTGTCCCCACACCTATCCTTGTAATTCTTTCTTAGCCAAAGTCTGCCAACATTTTTGCTAATAAGAGACATTTTATTTCATTCTTTGTGCCTTTTCCTGATAATTGTTTCCCAACCATTCATATTCTTTTCTTCTCAATACCTCACCATGAAAGAAATGTACAAATGCATTCTTACTTTTTGAGTTTGAAATAATGATTGATGAATGAATAACAACCTAAAAAGATTTTTACATTACATTGAATAAATCAAGAGTGACAAAGGCAAAATCAAGATGTTCAATTCCTGATTAGGACATTGAATCTGGGAAGAGATTTTTTGTTACAGAAAGAATATGAGTAGAAGAGACAATTAAGAGCTACACTGGTTCGATCTTAGAAGAGCAGCAGTTGGATCTCTGAAGAATCAAAAGGCTTGATGCCTAGGAAAAAAGCTTGAGAAACTTGAGTACCATACATTGAATAGGAATTAATTAGCCAACATCTGCATAGCATGCATATGCATTTGCACAGCATACACTACTTTCAGGAAAGTATAGTGTATAAATTCAAGAAGCAGGGGTGTTCCAACATCCCACATAAAGAAGACAGATATGAAGATATTTTGCAAAATTGAAAAAGAGAAAGCTTGTCAGGTAAGTTCCTAATCCTTGAAATAAGATATCTTTTGGTATCAGGATCGATTTGTAAGACCTTTGGGCATAATCTCCTGAAATTCCTTCAAACACAATTTTCAACTCCTTTTGACATGATTGTCAAAGAGCAATTTATTTTTCAAAGTCGTGGTGCCTCTGTTTAGAGGAGCAATTTATTTTTCAAAGTCGTAGTGCCTCTGTTTAGAGGAGCAATTTACTTTTTCAAAGTCGTGGTGCCTCTGTTTAGAGGAGCAATTTACTTTTCAAAAGTCATAGTGCCTCTGTTTAGAGGAGCAATTTACTTTCAAAAGTCACGGTGCCTCTGTTTAGAGGAGTAATTTACTTTTCAAAAGTCGTGGTACCTCTGTTTAGAGGAGCAATTTACTTTTCAAAAGTCGTGGTGCCTCTGTTTAGAAGAGCAATTTATTTTTCAAAGTCGTTGAGCCTCTGTTTAGAGGTGATTTGGTAAAAAATAAAAAAAATAAAACAAAAAAAACAAAAGCACAAAAAAAAATGCAAAAAAAAACAAAAATGAAAATGTTGAGTTGAGTCTTGATTGGGTGTCTACGTCTTTGCACAATTTCTGTTTCACAGAAAATGTGCAAAGAGGGGCAGCTGTAGACACCCAATTTGGGCCTAGGCCAGATCAATTGGGCCTGGCCCAAATGGGTAAGCCCAATTCAATTTTTATCTTGTATTATTTTTATTTTTTTTTCTTTTGTATTTTATGTATTTTATTATTTATTTATTATTATTATGTATTAATATATGTATATCTTTATTTATTTTTTTTTTGTTAATATTTATATGTATTTTAGTTATATAGTTATATATTTATTATTATTATTATTATATTATTATTATCATTATTTTTTTATCTTGTAATATTTTTTGGATTTATCTTATTTTATTTTTTTATTATCTGTTAATTTTATTTTATTCATTTATCAGATCTTTTTTTCGATTATCTGATTATTATTTTTTTTTCTTTTTTTGAGGGCTGGGATTGAAAGTTGAAGAATCCCACTGTGAATGAGAATTCAATCAGAAGAGTTCAGATTGGATTCAAAGATTGAATCCCCGTCCAAGGAGGAATTGGAATTGATCAGGAACTCCTGATCAATCCCTATAAAAGGGATCTCCTGGAACAGATGCAAGACACAGACACAAAACAGTGAGCAAAGCTACTGATTTGAGAGAAAAAGAGGCGTATAGAAAGCTAAGGAAAAGTTTATGAGTGTTTTGGGAGCTAGCAGAAAATTTTTAAGATTTTTGGTGATTTTTTTCTGGGAATTTTTGGAAAATTCCAGATTTCGATTGAATTTTTCGACGAAGTTTGAATTTTTCGATGAAAATTCTAGCCAACCTTGAAGTTTTCTACGACCTGCTCAGTTTTCGACGAAGAATCCCAGAAATCGGTGATCTTTCGGTGAACTTTCGGTGAACTTCCGACGAAAAATCCAGATTCCGGTGACAAATCCCAGAATCTGATGAATCTTCAACTGGAGTTCTTCTGCCTTTTAGAGATAGGCGAGAGGAAAAGGGAAGAAGAGAGAGAGAGGGGAGGAGCGTTCTACCAAAAAACAGAGGGAAAGACCTTATATACCCTCTCAAAACGACGTCGTTTTGGCCTTAAGTGACCCAGAGGATCCGCGCGTTTTGTCGAGATCCGACCCGACTCGAGCGTCGACCCGCTTCCTGACCCATGCGTGTCGCCCCCTCCGAGCTAAGCTGAGCTGAGCCGAGCCGAGCTTCCCAAGCCGATAGCCGAGCCGCTTCAAGTTTTTTTTTTTTTTCAAAATTTTTTTATTTATTATATTAGATTTATTTAGTATTTTTTATCTTTATCTTAATTTTATTTTTTTTATCTTTATTTATTTTCACTTTTATTTTGTTCTATTTTTTTTAAATAAAAATCAAAAAAATATTTTTAGAGAAAAGTTGAAAGTATCAATTTTCCTTGAAAAATCAAAATTTCTAAAAAAAATATTTTTAGGGAAAAGTTGAAAGTATCAATTTTCTTTGAAAATCAAAATTTTCAAAAAATATTTTTAGGGAAAAGTTGAAAGTATCAATTTTCCTTAAAAAATAAATTTCCAAAAAAATATTTTTAGGGAAAAGTTGAAAGTATCAATTTTCCTTAAAAATAAATTTTCAAAAAAAATACTTTTAGGGAAAAGTTGAAAAGTATCAATTTTCCCTACACAAAGACAACCATTCTTTTCTTCCTTTTTATTTTGATTTTTTTTTCTTTAAATAATCTGACGATGGAGCCTCTGCAAGTGAAACAGTAGTTTTTCTTGTATAATCTTGAGGTGAGGAATTTTTTCAATTTTCTGCTAAAAGTATTAGAGTCAATTGAGAATAATTTCCAATAATTAATTACTTGATAAAATTTTAAGGCTAATTGGATAACACAAATTTAAGCTCGTACCATCTTTTGATGGGCGTTGTGAGGGTGTTATAACCTTTCTCACACGTAATCGAACTCCCAAACCCTATTCTGGTTAGTAGACCTGAACTTATTCTTTTAGGGGCCCTTAAACTTAGGCGCTCTCTGAAAGGACAGATTCTTTAGGTGGCCAATCGCACCTAGATAAAAAAGATTGGTGGCGACTCCCTTAAGTCAATGTCTAGCGATAAATCCCCGGATCTAGATGTTATGACAGAGTACACCAAAAAAAGTTTGAGATTTTTTAATAAGATTGAACTACATTTCATGATTCATATCTCGACTTACTTATAAATGTGATCCCATTTTTAAGCTTCTCCATAAGAATAACCTTAGGGAATAGTATGAGGAATGCCAAATGGCTTTTGATAAAATTAAGCAATACTTATCAAATTCTCCACTGTTGGTACCACCTATTTCAGGAAAATCTTTAATTTTATACCTAACAGTGTGCGAGAATTCAACGGGATGTATACTAGGGTAGCAAGATGAATATGGTTAAAAAGAGAAAGTTATTTATTATCTGAGTAAAAAATTCACTGAATATGAGTCCAAGTATTCTTTTTTGAAGAAAATGTATTGTACATTAGCTTGGACTACCAAAAAACTCAGATAATACATGCTTTATAACACCACTTAGCTTATAGCAAAACTGGATCCAATTAAATACATCTTCAAAAAACCTTTTTTGTCTGAGAGAATTGCTAGCTCGAAATATGATATCATATATATAAGCCAAAAGATAATAAAAGGGAATGCTATAGCTGAGTTTCTTGCAGATCGTGCTACTGAAGAATATGAACCAATGAGATTAGATTTTTCAATGAAAATCTAATGATGGAAGTTGTATTGCCAATAGAAGTAAAGATATCATCCTTGAAGGTTTTGAAGGAAGTTGAATTGAAGAGGCTGAATGGATTCGAGAGCGCTATGAACAGTTGAATCTCATTAAAAAAAAGAGACTAATAGCATGTGTCATAGTCAGTTATATCAAAGAAGAATGATGAGGGCTCATGATAAAAAGGATTGACCTCATTGTTTCTGAAAAGGCGAATTGATTTTGAAAAGAATTCTCTCAAGTCAACATGATAGTGAGAAAAATGAACTCCAAATTGGAAAGGGCCATATGTCATGAGATGAGCTTTCTCTGGTGAAGCATTGATATTAGTTGAGATGGATGGGAATGATCTATCTCATCTTATAAATTTTGATGCTGTAAAAAAGTACTATGCTTGAAAAAAAATGAAAAAATAAAAAAAAATAAATAAAAAAAAACTCAAGGTGAAAACCCTGAGATGACGATTTGAGTCAAAAAGGGGTTTATCTAAGTTGAAAACCTAAAGAAGCAGCTTAGATAAGGAGAATACAATATCAAGTTTAAAAATTCATTGGCATAGAGGCTAGCATATTTTGAGAAATTTTAAGTTGTTAAGTGCATCAGGTGGTTAAGTTTTTCAAAAAAAAAACTTCGAGATGTGTTATCATGATTATCCGATTGTTCGTTTTTGGGATTGTCTCCCCATACCTATCTTTGTTATTCTTTCTTAGCCAAAGTTTGCCAACATTTTTGCTAATAAAAGATATTTCACTTCATTCTTTGTGTTTTTGTTAATTATTTCCTAACCATTCTTATTCTTTTCTCCTTAATACCTCACAATGAAAGAAATATGTGAATGCATTCTTACTTTTTGAGTTTGAAATAATGATTGATAAATAAATAATAGCATGAAAGATTTTACATTACATTGGAGGGGTCGAGAGTGATAAGGGCAAATTTGAGATGCTCGTTCCTGATAAGGACATTGAATTTGGAAAGAGATTTCTTACAAAAAAATATGAAAATTAAATGAAAGAGATGATTGAGAGTTACGCTGACTTAATCTTTGAAGAATAAAGGATTCGAGGCCCAAGAGAAGAGCTTAAGAAACTTGAGTACCACAACTGAATGGGAATTAATTAGCCAGCATTTGCATAGCATGCATTGCATTTCACATAGCATATATTGCATTTAAGAAAGTATAGTGCATAAATTCAAAAAGCATGGGTATTCCAAGATCCCACATAGGGAAGACAGATGTGATGACTTTTTGATGTAAAAATTTCAAATTCTTGTTTGAGAAAAAGCTTGTGAGGTAAGATTTTAACCCTTGAAAAAGGATATCTCTTGATATTAGGATCGATTTGTAAAGCCCTCGAGCATAATCTCCTAAAATTCCTTCAAACATGATCTTTGACTCCTCTAGATATGATTGTCAAGGAGCTTTGTTTATTTTCCAAAGTTGTTAAACCTCTGATTAGAGGAGCTTTGTTTATTTTTTCGAAGTTGTTGAGCCTCTTATTAGAAGAGCTTTGTTTATTTTTCCAAAATCGTTGAGCCTATGTTTAGAGAAGCTTTGTTTATTTTCCAAAAGTCGTTGAGTCTCTGATTAGAGGAGCTTTGTTTATTTTTCAAAAGTCATTGAGTCTCTGATTATAGGAGCTTTGTTTATTTTTTCAAAGTTATTGAGCCTCTGGTTAAAATAACTTTGTTTATTTTTCAAAAAATCGTTGAGCCTCTAATTAGAGGAGCTTTGTTTATTTTTTAAAAAGTCATTGAGCCTCTGTTTAGAAGAGTTTTGTTTATTCTCTAAAAAGTTGTGAACTTCTGCTTAGGGGTGTTTCGAGTGTTTTTTTTTTTTTTTAAAAAAGTGAATATGTTGGCATAAGTGGGGTGTCTACATCTTTGCACAATTTTTGTTGCACAGAAAATACGTAAAGAGGGGCAGCTGTAGACACCTAATTCGATCCAGGTCCAGATCAACTGGGCTTGGTCCAAATAGGGTTAGTCAAACCCAAAGATTTGGGCTTAATTGATTTTTATTTTATATGTAATTTATTGATTTATTTTTTTATTTTTCTTCTAGATTTTTTTTTCTTTTTTCTTTTTTTTTTCAGATTAATTTTCGGTTAGGAAATAATAATCAGATTAATTAAAAATAATCAAAAAATAATGATAGAAATAAATCTTGCCATGAATGAGGCTAGATAGAATCATAGTTGGACTTAATCCTTATAGAATAAGTCTACGGATTAATTTGATAAACTAGAAACCCAATCAAAAAGGGAATCTGGATTAGTCAGGGACTCTGAGATTTATTCCTTATAAATACCCACATTGATCAGAAGCAAAGGGAGGAAATACAAAAAAATAGAAGCAAAAAAGGTTTTGGTGGGTAAGAGGCAATTTTAGGAATTTGTAAGATTTTTTAGAAATTTTTGACGAATTTTTTTTTCTAGAAAATTTCTGAAATTTCCATATTTCGACCAATTTTTCAGGCGAAATTTGAAGTTTCTAGCGTATTTTTTTGGATCCCGATATTTTTTTCAAAATTCGATGAAAATTCAACCAGATTCTGAGTTCTGTTAGAGTGAGAAAGAAAGAGAGAAGGAAAAGAGGCGTCTGAGGGAAAAATAGGATTTTTGACCTTTTAAACTTGCTCAAGACGACGTTGTTTTGGCATTAAATCAATCCAGGGTTAGCGTGTTTCTGCTTGGATCAACCTAACCCGATCGCAACTCGCGTCTGACTCGTGTTCAACCATTCCTAGCCAAGCCACGTTTTCAAGCCTTTTTTTTTCTTGGAGCCAACCGAATCCCAACCGTTGAGCCGAGCCGCGTTAATGTTTTTTTTTGTTTATTTATTTATTTATTTATTATTATTATTATTATTATTATTATTATTTCTAAATTAAAATTATTTGATATCCTTTGATTTTTTATTATTTTTATTTTTATTATTATTTTTCAATGATTTTCCTAAAATAAAATTCTCAAAAAAAATATTTTTGAGAAAAAATTGAAAGTATCAATTTTTCTTGAAAATAAAATTTTTGAAGGAAAGTTGAATGTATCAATTTCCTTTGAACACAAAAATAGAAAAATATTTTTGAGAAAAAGTTGAAAGTATCAATTTTCCTTAAAAATAAAATTTCTAAAATAAAAATTTTCAAAAGCATTTTGGGGGAAAGTTGAAAGTATCAATTTCCCTTGAAAAAAAAATTTCAAAAAATATTTTTTTAGGGAAAGTTGAAAATATCAATTTCCTTTGAAGATAAAGATTTCTAAAAAAATTTTTGAGGAAAAAATTAAAAGTATCAATTTTTCCTTGAAAATAAAATTGTTAAAAAATATTTTTAAGGAAAAGCTGAAAATATCAATTTTTTTTTAAATTAAAATTTCTAAAAGATATTTTTAAGGAAATGTTGAAAGTATCAATTTTTCTTAAAATTAAAATTTCAAAAACAAAAACATTTTGAGGAAAAGTTGAAAGTACTAATTTTTCTTAAAACGAAAAAGCTCCAAATGCTTTAAGAAAAAGTTGAAAGTATTAATTTTTCTTGTATAAAATCATGAGTTTTTTTTTAAATCTTCTTAAATAATCCGACGATGGAGCTTTTGCAAGAGAAATAGTAGTTTTCTTACATACTCTTGAGGTGAGAGAATTTTTTTTAATTTTCTGCCAAAAGTATTAGAGTTAATTAAGAATTATTTTTAATAATTAATTACTTGGTAATTTTTAAGGCTTATTGGATAATACGAAATTAAGCTAGTACTATCTTTCAATGGGCGTTGTGAGAGTGCTATAAACTTCTTCTATCGTAACTGAACTCCCAAACTCTATTCTGGTTAATAAACCTGAATCTATTCTTTTAGGGATTCTTAATCAAGTTTAGGTATTCCTTAAAATGATAGATTCTTCAGGTGATTAATCGTACCTAAACCAAAAAAATTGGTGACGATTCCTCAATGTAATATCTAGCGATAGGTCTTCGAATTTATATGTTATCACAAATATGACATTTATATTTCATTCCAAAAAACATTTGTATATTGTGCTGTCTCCCTGTCTAATTAGTTAGTTTATTGGTATTACTGTTTTTGCATAGAATTAACGTGTCCTAAAAATATTATTTAAGATTAGTTAATATACTATCTATAATAATATTAAATATTAAATACAATAATTGATAATGATTGATAATTTTAATGAATTAAAAAACTGTATTTACCTAAAACAAAATATTTGCCTAACATGATAATTTTAAAGAATATAAGGCACTGATATAGCAAAATTTCAAACAAAGAATAAAAGAGATTTTTATCGATTTGTTTCTTTTGGCAGAACGATCAAAGTTTAGCTTTGATTTAAGCAGTTCGAAGTTCCAACTACCACAATCATAAACACCATTCTTAAATAATACAACTAGCTAGTCATAGACATTAAACACAAATGCGGTACATAAACGCACTTTGGAATCTAATATTAATGATGCTACCATACAAACTCTCAAGAGATTTTTATCGATTTGTTTAAGGCAGAATATTTTAAGGCAGAATGGTCAAAGTTTAGCATTGATTTTAGCAGTTAGAAGTTCCAACTACCACACTCATCATTAACACCATTCTTAAATAATACAACTAGCTGGTCATAGACATTAAACATATATGTGGTACATAAACTCACCTTGGAATCTAATATTAATGATGCTACCGTACAAATAATTTTTCCTTGAATTTAGATATTAAGTACCATTGGATTTTTCTTAATTGAAGTAGGACCATTTACATGGTCCTCACCCAAACTCTCAAGATTCCTAATCTACCATCTTCAAGTTTTTTATCATCGTCAAACACTGCTCATAACGTGAGTCTATCAGAATCCTTGCCAACAAAACTTTGTTCATCACCTGTTGTTAAGCTGAAAGTACTATTGCTCTCGGAATTCAGAAGCTGATCACCAATGCTACTGAACACTTCCCCCATTCATCTTCCAATCCATAGTGTTTTTAAGCCCCTCCTCATCCATTTCTTGCAATTGTAGTGCGAAGTCTAGCTCCACAAGACATCTCCCGTGGATGGCCTTTCGATTCCTTCATCAAGCAAACAACTCATTGCCACTTCTGTGAATTTTTTCAAACACTCAGGCGCAATCTTACCACTCAAAAATGGATCAATGATTTTGTAACAGTTCCATTTCATGGCATTGTTGGACCCATGATGCTAAGCATACCTATGCCTTCTAGACAGTGCGATTAATTGGTGGCCTAGCACATAATCTCTCACATGGTACCACTCCAAACGAATATGCATCAGATTTTTCTGTAAATTGTCGAGGACCAAAACACTCTGGATCCTAATACCCAAAGCTGCCTTTCACTACGGTGCTAACATGGGCCTTGGACATGTTCGTGACGCCTATTCTAGACAACCCAAAATCCGAAACCTTAGCCACCAAATTCTCATCGAACAACATATTTGTTGTCTTCACGCCCCATGAACGAATACCCAAAGCTGCCTTTCACTACGGTGCTGACATGGGCCTTGGACATGTTCGTGACGCCTATTCTAGACAACCCAAAATCCGAAACCTTAGCCACCAAATTCTCACCGAACAACATATTTGTTGTCTTCACGCCCCATGAACGAATACCCAAAGCTGCCTTTCACTAAGGTGCTAACATGGGCCTTGGACATGTTCGTGACGCCTATTCTAGACAACCCAAAATCCGACATCTTAGCCACCAAATTCTCATCAAGCAACATATTTGTTGTCTTCACGCCCCATGAACGATTTTGTGATTCGCACCTGCGTACAGATAATGACATGCGCCAACAATACAATTTTCTAGTCGTTGTTTCCACCGAAGAGAAGGAATTTCAGTGTTGAAGGGGAGGATCACGAAGTTTCCCTTGAACCATAGATATAATCGTATTAGTTATTGGGACATCAATTTATTAAGTTGAGTTCCCAAAAACTTTTCGCTCCAAAATATAAATCTGAAGCTAGGAATTAATTTATCTAACACTAAATGAAAACTGTAATTTTATAATTAGAAATGAAAAAGTGATACCAAGAAAATGACAGTAGTAAACAGAAAATTGTTAAAAAAAAAAAAACTGTATTTGAAAAGGATGCAATCAACATTTGTTTGACAACGTGAATATGCCTTTTTGAATAATAATCAATAATTAGGCGGATTGGATTAGGTTTAGTATGGATTAATTTAATTTGGAATATTCAAACATTAAAAAAATTAGATAATTTTAAGTTCAAGTTATTTTAGTTTCAAATTATTTCATTCAAGTTTATTTTAGTTTCTGAGTTGTTTCTAGTTCAAGCCATTTTTGTTTCAGGTATTTAGAGTTTGACATCCAGATTGTTTGAATTTAGGTCATTCGATTTGGATCATTTTAAGTTTAATTTTTTAATGTTTTATAATCAAATCATATTAAATTTAAATAAATTTTTTGATCTAGTTTGAGTCAAAATTTATTAAAAATAAAAAATATAATATTTAAAAATAAATATAAACATTGTAATAATGTAATTCATATGCTTTAAATTAAAGTTTTTTATATTAACGAAAAATATGTGATTTTACTTTTCTATTAAATTAAAATATTTTCACTTAATGTTTTTATTGTAGTTATTTGATCACTTATAATCAAATCCAACAAAATCGTCTAAAATTTCAATTCTATACCAAAGAGATTTCAAACTGTCAAAAGATTATCATTTTTCTTAAGCCAAACATTAGTAGACTATCACCAAATTACCAACTATGAGCCATATAAATGTAATAAACTAATATGCCCACATGAATCATCTATATAAATTATGATATGAATCATATGATGAATATATTATTATTAAAACAAAATTATTACCTAACAAATCAATTATAATTACAGAAAATTAGACTTTTAAAGACGTTTTCCTAACATCATTTTTTATAATTAGCAGCATTTTATAAACGCTTTGACATAAAAATTGAGATATGAGATTTTTTGCATATATTAGTGGCATTTGTAATAAAAAAAACTCTACTATTTTGCAACTTTTATCAGCATTTTCTTTGATAAATGTCATTAAATATTTCAATTTTATAGCATTTATTAAAAAAAATACCATTAAATATGATATTTAACAGCATTTATCTAAACAAATACCACTAAATTTTGAATATCAATTTTTATATATGTAGTTGCAAAAAATAACATTTGAGATAAATAATTTTTTTATTTTTATTACAATTACATTTAAAATTGAAACATATTACAAAAACACATAAAATTTAATTTTATTAATTAAATATTATAAAATTTCTAAATATATCAATTGTCTAATAAATATATAAGTATATACACAAACCAAGAAATGCATCAGCTTTATAAATGAATAATTAATATAATGATGAGAGGCCATGTATACCATATATTGATAAGATATCATTAGTGTATGCATGTTTCTTGACAACTATCTCAAACTATATTGTGAAGGTATTTCACATCTTTTTTAGTAATATCATGTTACTTAAACTCATGCATAATATCATTCTTCATACTATTTAGTACTGTAATGCGAGCAGTAGAGTTTTTTTTATCGATAGTTTACAAGTCCTTAATTCCTTTTATGTTAAGGCGTATTTCTATATTGGGATTCCACTAGGATAATGTTTAGAATTTAAAGAATCTATTGTTCTTCTAACACGTGCTGAATTTTCATAGTCCATATTTTATAATTATCCCCATTTAGTAACCATATACTTAAATACAAAAACATTCTTCAAAGGATAATTCAATATTGAGAGACCTATACACTAATTAATACCAAGCATTACACATATCTTTTTGCCATAATGTTACAATAAAACAATGATAATCATTCACATAAAAATGAAACCAAAAGGTCATTTTGTTTGCAATCAAATTCTATTTTTAATGGTTTGATTATCACTAATTTATTTTATTATGCAAAAATAATCTTTCTAAGATAGAACAAATCAATTATTTTAGAACTCCCACTAACCATAAGGTTACTTTCAATCAATGATATATATTAATTGAAATTCACATAGATAAGTCTCATATAACATGTACACACTGAACATATGAACAAATTTCATTGTTAAACATATGTAATGTTTATTAAACTATTTTCTCAATCAATATGTATTACTTGTCTAGTAACTATGATGGAATCCATAAATCTATGACAGTTCCATATTCTTATTAACCATCCATAGAGATCTAAGAATTTTATGTATGCCACTATAGAAACTTGAGTAGATAAAGAAGGCATATTTCTACTTGCTTTTTTTCTCACAGAGTAATAAAATTCTTTATTAAAGTTATAACATTAAGATGTTTTCTCTTGTTAGATATTCAATTATCTTTGAAATGATTCTTTTATCGAAGTGTAATAAGCATATCTATTCAATATCGTGTATATGTTTAGATCTTCTTTATTTGCATGTTACTTAACAAGGTGAACTCTTTAATCTTATCGTTAACCCTTGATGATATGACACACAATGTCATCATCATTTGGATCCATTCGATGCTGCACTAAATTAGTAAGTAGCTTTATAGCTTTAAGCAATTATGCCTAAGCCCTTATAATAAGAGGAGTTCTCATAATCATTGTCATGATTTTTTGTAACATATACAAGAAATTTCATGAACAAATACAAGTTTCATAATTATTAAAACATATTTTAATCATTCTTGTACTTTTTATGCTCTTAAAGTTAACCAAGAACGATCAAAAAAAAATTTTAAACATTTCTTTATTTTTTAAATCTATTAAAAAATCACTTAAGGCATTCAAATATTTTCTTAGAGAATTTGAATGCCTATTCAAAAAATAGGCTAAAAATTGGTATTTTGCTTAAGGCATTCAAATGGCCTATTAAGCATTCTAATGCTTATGTTTTAAAAATTGAAAACTCGATCTAAAGTAATCCAAATAATAATGGTAACTTGCATTTGAATGTTTCAAAATATTCATAACAACTTTATAAAACAAAATTACATACTTTTGTGTAATACATCCATAGATTTTTGAACACATTCTAGTAAGAACTCGAAAACATGTTTATAATTTTAGTGTTTCAAAACAAGCATTGAAACAACCAAGAATCAAACTAACTTAGCCTAATACCAATGAAGGATAATCTTATAATTTAAATAAGATCATATATAAAAAATAATGCGAAAAACTTACTTAATTTGTGAAAGCATAGTGGAAACATATTTGCAAAAGTGTTACGGAAACAATGCCAACTTGATTTCATGGTTGAGGATAAGATTACGCATTAAAAAATTATCCACTATCCATAGAATAAGTCTTTAAATATCGATATAAAAGATTCCTCGAAAAGTTTATAGATTAGGAATAAGATAACATATTTAAAAATTATCCTCTATTCATAGCATATATTCTTAAATATCAATGCAAGAGATTTCTCGAAGAGTTCGCAAGAAATGTCTTATTCTTTTGCTTTGTCAAATTTTTTTCTCTTTTGTTTTCTATATAACTTATCACATAATCTCACATATGAATGAAACTTATCTTATACTTAATATGAATACTCTTTCACCTTATTTCATCATGCCCGAATGCCATATTTTATTTGAAAAAGGAAGAAACTCCATTCATATCATCTTCATGCAACAGTTGAATACAATTTTTTTTCCTTTTATTTTTGTTGTGGCCTAAATGCCATGCTTTTAAAAGAAAAATGAGGAAGCATTCGATTTTTAATTGATTTGAAATTCAAAACAGTTGTAATTAACTGCCCATGGAAGTTATTTGATGGGAAGTTATTGTTCACTCATTTGGGAGGACTTTTCCAACGGCTACAAACAAGTAAAAAAAACAATATACCATGCATTATCAATTATATCTTAAAACACTTTACACGTAGAATGAACAGTTGGATAAATTATTATGAACTAAATTTATCTAAATATGGCTGATAAACAGCCATGATTGTCTAATCATCAAAACATACCTCAATTGAACTAAACACTTCCAAATAGCAACTCCTGAAAAAATAAAGAGAGAAAATAATGTTAGAGAATCTATAACTATATATAATAACTGTCCCCCTTTAGGTTTTATATTGACAGATTAGCAATGTAATAAAAAGAGATTAGCAAACTAATTTTGGGATGGGTGTGGTTTTTAAGCTTGGTTATTTGGGAAGAAAAATCTAAAGCTTTCCAGAAGCTTTTGTCTCTCTCCCGATTCTGCTTTTCTACCACTTTCCTTTTTGCTAACTCTTACCCTCTTTCTTTTCATATTGCCAATCACCAACGCTCACTTCTTGCTCCTTCGCCATCGATGACCCACCTCTACATGTATGGCAATGTTGTCACTAAACTTTTTTGTTCATAACCATTGATCAATTCTTGATTTTCTTGATTCAGTGATGTTGGGATTTTCATTGATTTACCCAGATCGCTAGTCATTTTCCCTGCAGTGGAGTCTGATGTTGCTAATTTTTAAGATTTTAAGTTTTAAGATTTTAAAGTTATGCTTTCATTACCCACAATTTGAATGCCTTGAATGTCATGAATTTTCCCTATTTTCTTTATTTTAAGATTTAAAAAAAAATTTTTTGCTCTTTTCCCTTTGCAAAAGATTGAGAGACAGCATGCATGGTACTGTTGGGGAACACCATAGCTCTGATACCACTTGTTGGGGATCACCACAGCTCTGATACCATTTGTTAGGCTAAAAGCCTCCAATCCAATCACACAAGCGGAAGCGAAATCAAATAATAAATCAAACACACAAGAGACAACAATTTAACGTGGTTAGGTCCAACTGACCTACATTCACGGATGAGAAACAAGATCCACTAGTTGTAGAGAATTACAAACATACATCAAATCATCAACCTCACTCAACAATCAATACTTATAAGACACTCTCAATCTCCTCTAGTCCTATAGAGTATTCTCAACCCAAACAAACACAAACACAAACCCTTGTGCACTCTTTCAACATAACCAAACACATACCCATATGCTTCCATACATCATACCTATGTGGACCCTCTTAGTCTCCTCTAGTCCACTCACAAACAAACATACACACCCATAAGACGTAGAGCCCCAATACTCTTATGGGGTGTCTATCCCACAAAACCCTACAACTCTCTTACATCTTTTTCTCATACCTAACCCTTTAGAGACTTCACCTATTTATAACCATACAAACTTGACTATTAAGAATCCCTCTCCTCTTAGAATTCTTCTCCTGTAAGTCAAACTTGCCTATTAAGAATCCCTTTTCTTTTAGAATTCTTCTCTTGCAAGTCAAACTTACCTACTAAGAATCATCTTTCTCTTGAAATTCTCCTTTTGCAAGTCTTCTTGTCCATCAAGCAATATCTGATAAATCTCAAATAAATCTCTAACAAATCTCAAATAAATCTCTTATGAGATTTGAGTCAATATTCCCAACAGGTACTACCGTTTGAATGTTTGCACTAATCGGTATGATTTTTCATGTTTTTTCATTTTTTTTTTAGACTTTTTTTTTACTAAGCAAGAGATTGAAAGATGACATGGGTCTGTGCAAGAGAAATTGTTTACTTCAAAACATCAATATTTTTTCCTTTATCCTTATTTTTGACTTTGATTTTGCAGATTTTAGATGAAATGTGAATTTTTTTTTTTTTTTTTATGCAGGGATTGTTGTAACAGACATGTAGGTAAAGACATATACTTTAGATTTGTCATTCATGACTTTGAGGGTTTAAAATTTAATTGGTCTTTTTGAAGCAGAGAAAAAGAATCCAAAAGGAAGTGGTTCAGTAAAAGACGTGAAGTCGAAAGGTGAGCTTGATGGCTTGTGGCAGTGGCACACCAATTATCCTTCACTTCTAGGCTTACTGGTGTGAGGCTTCGATAGGTTTGAACTTCAATTGATTCATGCAATAACTGTTTCTCCCTATTTTTTATATTTCATTTGATAAAAAATTGTTAACTGTTATTTAAAAATTTGAACCTTTCCATGAACGGTAATGTTATCCCTGAACTTATTTTGATAACGACCATTGATCAATTCTTAGTGCCAGGATGAGAGCCGTCATGGCGACTGCTTCTCTGCATTGCTAAAGGCACAACCCAGTTCCTTAATCATTGGAAGGCAAAACTGTGGTCCAGATTTTTCTGTCTTTCGATAATCTTTTATTGCTAGATAATCTCTGATAATATCCTCATGCACGGCTTTATTTTTTATGTCATGCTACACTGCTTTTGAAGTTAATTTGAAGTAAGCCTATAGACAATTCTAGCCTCAAAAAATGCTTAAAGCTTTAATCAGGCACCTGTGAGTTTTTTCCTATCATAGCGTTACAATTTTGTCCTGCAGGTATATGTCAATGTACCTCAACAACTGTCGGCGCATAGCTTTCTATGAGGGAATTGGACTTGACACTAAAGAATTGACATGCACGTCATCATTGAGGTAAGCTTTTTGTTCCAATGTCATTTCGGTTAAATTTAAAACATTCCAAGTGATTTTGCTAAATTTTAAGCTTTATGTGGAAAGAGTATTATACAGCATGGTTAGTTAATAGCTTTTATTTTAGTTTTCTTCTCTATTTATTGGTTAACTATACTAAAATATGTCTTGCTGAAATATTATTCTTTGGCTTTTAATTACTTTGTTTTGTATTCTGACTATCTTGATCTTACATGGTTTGAACAATCTATATATTGTCTTTCTTTATTTCATGAGAATTTATCATAAAAAATAAGGTGGTTTGGTTGAACTTAGTAGACAAAAGAAATGATGGACTGATTTCTTAATTTGCATATTAATAGTGTGAACTCTGTTCATTCTTGATACATAACCTTTACTAATGTTTTTTGCATTTACAAATTAGTAATCTGAACTTTATTGAAGCTTGATTTGTGATTTGGCCCTGCATACATCAACAACTCTAAAAGATACTTATATCTTGAATTCTGTTTTTCCTTTTCTTAGTTATCTGCCTGCAAAATTGTTAACTTAAAAATATTGTAATTGATTATGTCCTAACATATAATTAATCAATATTGTAGTGCACATTAATGAATGTATACGACTATAATGTTTGGATTGAATCTTGGATGTGCCTTACAAGAGAGTGTTGTATGCATCGCATAAAAACAAGTGATGATATTTGTAAATTAAGTAATGAGAAGGAACAAAATGTTTAATTACTTACTCTTTTATCTTGCACTTCCACCTTCAGTATATCCACCTGTTTGTAGGATGATAAGGAAATTTTGCATGAATAAAAGTAGGTGCTTCAATCCCAACACCAAAAGTGCTGGAATATCATTTTAGATGATCTATAGGGCCTTTGTGAAGAAATACTGTAGGGCTAGATAAATCGGATTCCATATATTATTTGTTAGAAACACTTAAGGTTAGATAAATTGGGTTGTTTTGAAAAAAAATATAGTTGGAAAAGAGTGCATATTGTTGATGGAAGCATGTATTATAATTGTTTAGAAGTTGGTTGGTGGATAAATAATGGGTAGTTAGGAGATGGATAACACTACACCACATGCTACTGGTATACTTGTATTATTGTTTGAAAATTTTGCAGTTTATATTGTTTTCAAAGTTGTTCTCACAATAGTTTTTGTCATATTCCGTTTAAGGATCGATAAATGCGGACTGGTCTAGATCTCATGTTTATTATATAAATATCTTTAGTTTCTATGCTTAGTAATCATGTTTCATGTGGAATTTGATTTTATGTGGATTGTTGTTTGCTAACAGGCATATTCTCCCATTCCTCTACATGAGTTCTTGCCATCAAGTCCCCAAGCTTCCCATATTGGGGGGAAGGGTTTCAGGAAGTTATGATCTTGCATTTGTATTGCGCGATGTGCATTATTATGATTTTTATTTCTCTATTTGATTTGTTGGAGCTTTAAAATTTTGATGGCATGATTAACTATTAAGGTTTAATGAGTTCATTTGATGGTCAGTAAAGTTTTAATGCAATTGTTTTTTTCTTTTTTTTCCAGCATATTCTACCTCCATACAAGTTCTTTTTCCTTTAAAAGATTAGTTAAGTCTTGGATTTTAAAATTATGGTTCTCTTCTCCTAGTCTATTCTTAAATCCATTTTTTGAAAATAATTAAGTTCTGAAGTTGAATGTGGCTGAACTGATGTTTTTCTATTTTGTGGTGCAGGGGTTCTATAGGAGAGAGTGATTTTGAAGCTTTCAGTTGCAACTTTCAGCATCAATTCTTGGAGAAGAAGTTGGTCTTTTCTAAATCTTTTTTATCTTAGTCCTAATTTATGCTATTGCATGCATTGCATAAAAAATTAGAACCAATTAATTGTGTTTCAAATCTCATATTTTTAGATTGTTATTTTTAATTACCAAGCGTATTTATAGGTTTAGATAAAGATGTTTCTTATGAGTCACAGTATATAGTTGAATGCTTGAATCTCTGTGCTTCTAATGGTCATGTTATTGTTTTTGGTTGTTGTCCTACGATGTTGGATCAGTGTCTAAATTTTATCAGAAAATGGTCCAACAAAGAGAGAGAAGCCATTTGGTAAGGATTTGGACTCTGTCGAGCAACTGAGTTCCCAGATTGAGCAGTTATTTGATGAACCACAAGTTTACCATATTGATCACTATTTGGGAAAGGAATTAGTCAAAAACCTGGTGATGAGTTTGTAAACAGGTTCTTTGTATTTCTTAATTTCTTTAGCAGCTCTGCTCATATCTAGCTTTATAGCATTTGCAGTTGGTATTTTGTTTTGCTAATCACTTCTTCTTGCCCCTTTGGAATAGGGACAACATTGATAATGCACAAGTGAGCATTCTTCTTTTGTGGATGTTTAATAATTACAAAATGTTATGGGGAAAGTGTTGCACTATTGATTAGGTTAGGAGCGGCCTTATAGGCTTACTGGGACACAAGCAATATAAACCGGGAATGGTGTTCAATCCTTCCAATATAATCTTGGAGAGAAATCTGTAGCTTGTCTCTGTAGAAGGGATACAAGCTTGCTAGAACATAATTATAATTTTGATACTAGAACCTTAAAAAAATATATAAATTAATATCTAAAAAATATACAAATTAAAATATGAACTTTTTAATTGTATATTATTTGGTTTATTGAGTTTGTAATATTTTTCTCTTATACATTATTTAATATTTAAATTATTAATGCATAATTTTATTTTATTTTTATAATTAAATTATAAATATATAATTTTATTTTACTTTCAAAATGAAGTGTGTGATTGAAACCTAATAACAAATGAAGGAACATTAAACAATAAAGATATATAAACCGAAGCAAGACAATGCAAAATCTCGAATACATAAATTCAAAACGCTAAAATAAAAGAAGTATTCGAAATACACACTTTCAAGTGAAGGAACACAATCCAAACTTGAATGTATGTAAGCTAAACAAATTAGTTGGACAAAATCATAAAAAGCATTTTGCAAAGAATCGAAATGTGAAAGACACAATTGAAAAACAAATACTTTAAGCTAAACAAACATATCCTGGAAACAATCCAGTCCATCGTAAATCAAACTGTGAAAACAAGAAACCAAAAAAAAATGGACATTTACAATGGAAACAATCTAAATCTCGCAGGGACATACATAAAAGAAAATAAGAAAAAAAATCCAGAGCATAACTGCAGACAAAATGATAGCAAAAAAAAAAAAAACAGATATGAACACAAAAAACATAGCAAGAAAAGGACAGAGAGAGGAATCTAGAACCCGAAATGTGCATGATAAAAAATTACATGTGAAAGTGGATTCTGTAATTTAAAATTAAAGGCTGCATTGTAATCATTATTTTTAGCATATGAAAAACAAAAGCAAGACAAGCTTTTCACGTCAATTAAAAGCCGCTGCAAGTGAAGCCAGCAGTTTATTGTTTAGAAAAAAATAATTGTCTAAAAAACTACAAATCCCAGAGTCCAGCTACAAATATCCTTAACTCTTAAAATTTTGTAATAATTAATTATCAGTGCAAATCTATAAAATAACATATATAGCCGGATCTTTGCATAAATAAATAACTAAAATTCAAAGGATGTGTTAAACCCATGCTATAAACAAATGGGAAATATTTTAATCCCAATCTATAATTAAATAAATGAGGACTAATTAAAGAAACTACCAATCAAAAATTAACAAATGCCCATAAGCTAACCCTTTCAAAGAAATTAAGATTAATTAAAAAATCAAGCAATCACAAATTAACAAATGTCAATTAATTATAAATAAATAAAAGAGGACTAATTAAAAACACTATCAATCATAAATTGACAAATGTCCCTAAGCTAACCCTTACAAATAAATTAAGATTAATTAAAAAAAAACAATCAATCACAATTAACAAATGTCGATAAACTAACCTTTGAGATAATTTTCAATCGATAGTATAGAAGTATAGATATTATGTCCACACTTTCCTATGAGACTTCAATACAACCTTGACAAATAAGCTAATGGGTTAACCATAGATAAACCTTGGGCTGCAAGTGTTAGAGTTTCTCAGTCTACAATTACAACGACCATATCACGAAAAAATGCTAATATTGTAAGGGTTTGGTTAGACATCTGTTAAGTACCATAGCTAAATTTTTATTTTAAAAAAAAAATTTTATTTATATATTATTCTTTCAAAAAAAATGTTAAGTACAATTTTTTATAAATATTATCTTAACACGTATGTAAGCCTTCTTTTTGTAAAAAAGACCACAGCTTTGAAAATTAAGAAAAGGAAAATTGCAAGTGCCGAGATCAAATATTAAAATTTTATGAAAATTTACTTACTAAAAAAGATGGATAAATTATTTGAATTAAATTTTAAATTTTATCTAAAACTATAAACCCTTTTTAACATTTCTCGCATTGTAAAACTAAATACTCGTTATAACAACATGATAATGCAATGTAAAGTAATTTACTTATCTAATAAATAACTTCAAAAATTAGTTCGAAAGGAATATGTCTTATTGGAATCTAAAAGTCAGTAGGATTTTAGCTAATCTTATATAATTCTATTTGAACTTATAGTTTTATCAAAAGATGGCATGTATCAATTTTATAAATAAGTTATTGTCTTATTTTTTAGAAAAATCTTTCTATTTGTTTGACTGTACAATTTTACAAACTAGTTTAGCTTTTCAATTTATAAATTAAAACTCTACAATCATCTAAACGAAAGTTAAAATAAAAAGGCATTGAATTTCAACAATTATCAATTTTTTCACTCTATTATCACAATTAATTTGTTCATGAAGAGGAAGTCAAAAGTTTTAATTCATTAAACCCAAAGATGATGAATATATTCACTAATTTATAATTTTTTTTTTTGCATAATTCATCAGTTAAAAGACTTAACTTATAAATTCAAAAAGATTTGAAACATTTTGATCATGATTTGTTGTTTTGCGCTATAAATTGTCAACTCATTTCAATTCTTTTTTATTTTATTTTATTCATGATAGATCTTCACATTTATTTTTAGAAATCTTAATATTTCATAAGTTAATAAAATAGATATGTACAAATATATTTTAATATTTTTAATTATTATTATTGAACCATAGCAACGTGGAAGAAATCATCTAGTAATGAACCAAATTAACCGACTAAAAAATTTCCAAATTCATGGTATAGGTTCTGATAAAGTCATCTAACAGTACTTTATTGGGAAGGATTAATGAGTTTTTCTTTATGCAAAGAACAATAGCTTTTAAATCAGTCGCAAAGAAGAGAAAATTTGAACCGTGTGCATTGCTATTAGAGCTAATATTGAATAAAAAAAAATCAGAAAGAAAGGAAAAGATGAGAACAACAGAAAAAAGGGAGCACAATTATACTAACTCTTCCTATTTAGTTCCACATAATCTACAATTAAGACTTGAAAGTTAAAACTACTTCGAAAAGGGAAAGTTGAAAGCAAATTAGTGGCAACACAAATCTATAGTAAACAATATATAAGGGCAAAAAAAATCAATTTCTTATATACTCAAAGTCTCGTCATCATCATCCAATAAAATTGGAACCATAACCATCCCTGCTGTTGCATAAAGCCCTCAGTCACTTGAGTTGCTCATTTGGCCATCATGCGACAAGGCACCATAACCTGGAGCGGCACGACAAAGTGACTGGAGACCACACAGAGCCGGTGGTCTAGCCCATTTGAATCCTGCCTTGTCACTGAGAAACCTGAATAATTCCTTGTGAGAAATTTTTTTGTTCCAAAATGTTGGACAAGAATGCAACACTTTGGAGTTGTTGCTTGGCCCTAACACAATCTCCAAGTCATTGCAGCTCATGATTTCTTCATCCGAAGCAGCATCAGTGCACTCTTGTAACTCTAAAGCATGCTCAAGTCCCTTTAACACAGCAGATATTTTAGGGCGTTTATGTCTATCATCGTTCAGGCACTTCAAAGCAATGCTCACATACGCTTTCAAGCACCCTGGAGCAATCTCCCCTTCAAGATTGGGATCCATAATATGTTTAAGCTTGCCAGCTTTAATGCACTGTCGAACCCATTTTGCCAGGTTTTTCTGCTTATCATCTAGCCCCAAATCCACTGCCGGTCTAGCACATAATATCTCAAATAAAACTACCCCAAAGCTATACACATCGGATTTCACTGAGAGGTGGCTAGTCTGAAAATATTCAGGATCCAAATATCCAAAGGTACCCTTAACATCAGTTGTGACATGGCTGCGTGATAAGCTTGTTGGGCCTAATCTGGATAGACCAAAATCTGAAACCTTGGCAACCCAGTTCTCATCTAAGAGAATGTTGCTTGGCTTGATATCCCTGTGGATGATCTTGGGGTTTTCGGCATGAAGGTATTTAAGCCCACAGGCAACACCAATGCAGATTTCAAGCCTTCGTTTCCATGACAAGGGGGGACCCTCTGTCCTGTATAGATGATCCTGGAGGGTTCCCCGGGGCATGTAGTCATAAACAATGATCTTGATCCCTTCACCACAGTAACCTATCAGCGATACAAGATGTGGGTGCCGGAGATCAGATAGCATTTTAATCTCTGCTTCAAACTCATCGGAACCTTGAGTTGATGTTGGCTTCAAGGCCTTTATAGCAACTGGAGTTTCACCGTCAATGCAACCTTTGAAAACTATACCAAAACCACCATTGCCAATTACTAGAGCTCTGTCAAAGTTGTTGGTGGCCGCCCGGAGCTCGTTCAATGTAAAACGTCTGCAAAGTCCTCTCGGCGCCACTGACTTGTCCTTCGCGTTGCTTTTCCCTCTCCTCAAAAGACAGAAAATAGTGAGACCAAATAGCAAGATTACAGTAAAAGCAGCCAGCGTAGCCCCACCAATGATGAATGCCAATTTTCTGTCCTTAGGCTTGTTCGCTCGTGGACTTGGGACTGGTGCAATCTTGGAAGCAGGATTTTGTCCAGCAAGATTGCGTTGAGAGTCACTGAGTTTGAACACTTCCAAACCATTTAGGATAGGATCAGAGTTTAGAGCATTTAAGTTAGTGCTGTTTCCCAAAGATATGAAAAGATCAGTCGTACCAAAATTTCCTACGTTTGGCATCTTGAAAATGTAGTCTCTGTAAACAGCAATTCCCCTGGCCCCACTCCAATTGACCACATCTTCCTCAGCCTCAGTCTTTCCATTTCCGATTCTAATAAGAAACTTCCTGCTTCCACTGTTTGTTACATCTAGCTGAAGAACGCATAAGTGAAGCCTTACCAGGTATGTCAACCCTGCATCAACAGTCAAATTCCAGGAAAGGCTTTCCTGTTTGTTTGCAGTCCGGGATGTTTGATAGACCTTTGCAGGTGCTACATAAGCAGCAGTTTCCGAGTATTTGATTCGAATAGTTGCATTGACAAGTCGATTATCTGAACCTCGAAAATAAGCCTTGTCTTCTAACCATAGCCGATACAAGCCAGAGTCATTTGCTGGTGAGATAGTACTCCCACCTATGTTTAACCTCAGAATCATTTCCAGGGCTGTATTATTTTCAACCGCAACCCGATTTCGCGGGGTCGAACCATGCGTTCGTCTAGATCTTGAGTCCGTGTAATAAAGATTAGTGGGCATAGAGACAATCTCAATTCCATTGACGAAAGCATAAGTACCCAAAGGGGTTGAAGAAGGAGAAAACGTAATATTTAAAACCTGGTTTTCTTCTATGTTTAAACAGAATTCTTTCACCAGAGTTTTCAATCCTAAAGAATTAGCAGTAAGAGAGGGACTAAAGTGGCTAAGAAGAGTGAATGGCCCGGCAGTAACATTGAAGAAGTCTGTAGACCTTTGAAATCCTTGGTAAGTACCAGGATTAAAATATAAGCGCACAAATTTTTGGCCTGGATTAACCGAGAAAGAGTAAGTGAATGGAGACTGAGATATTCGAGCAGTCAAATATGGAACTGGATCAAGAGAGGAGGGCAAGTCAATGGATTTTGAGACTATAGATGTCTCATTTGATTGCTCTGAGGCAAGAAAGTTTGAGCCAGTGCCAGAATCACCGGTCCATTTATGGCCATCAAGGCCAATTGAGTAATTACCAGAGGAACCACAATCGAGGAAGATATTGTTAGCATTTGTGAATCTAATATAATTTATGAAGAACAAGAAGAGAAGAATTTGGTTCCTGGTTGGAGATTTCATGGGGAGTTTGGCGGGATATGGATGGCAAGGAAGATGAAATTTTGCTCTATAATTAGCATCTGAGCTGGTGACGGACACACACACAGTGATAAAAGAACTTTAGGTGCATGGTGGTGTGGACGCGTAAGGCTCTGGTATATGACCGGAGTAAAGTACGAGGAACTGAGAGAAACAAGTTGCCAATCATTCTATTGCCAGGGTAAGCACGTAGGTTACCGAAGGTTAAAAAACTCGGTTAGTCAAATTCTTTGGTTTGTTTTGTTATGCGATCAAAATCCAATAAAAAAAAGTTGACGCAAAATGGTAGTAGTTGTTAAATTAAACTTTTTTTTTAAGAGTTCAACTTAATTTTTTAATTATATTATTTTACATGATTTGGTATTTATAAAAATAAAACAAAATTATGATTAAGTGTTTAATTTTTTAAAAATATTTTCTCACGTATTAATTTTTTAATAATAATACGTGATATAATTTTATTGATCAATATTTATCACATTTACATTAATAAAAAATATTTAACAAAAATAAAATTCGAATATAAATCATGAAATTTTTTTTTTTAAAACATAGAATGATTAGATATTAGCCTTCTTTGGAACAATGAGAAAAATCCACATAAACTTGAACGCAATTTGAATATATAACATGGTACCGTTTTCAAATTATAATTCTCCACTTTTGGTTTTGCTATTTGCCTTTTATAATGTATAAAAAGACATGAATTTAATTTTCAATATTGTACAAGATCGACCTGTTATAAATTAATAAATTTCATCTTTAAATTATCTAATTAAATCCTCTCCCATTAAGAACAATAAATAGTAGAGACAAAAGGGTAGAGTATGTCAATTTCTACTATTCAAATTTCAAACTAGTCAAGGTGGGTGGTTAACAAATTCAACTTTCTTGTCCAATTAGGAAGATAACACGTCTTTTACGCACGACAGTCTGTCAACTCTCTTAAATTAATGGCTGCGGAAATAGACCTGCACCAAATATATATATATATATATATATATATATATTATACCGCCAATTAGTTACGCTTTTTATGGCTTTAGCTTTTATCAAAACGATAATTCAACAACTTTCCTAGCATAATTGAAGATAGAGTTGATAACTTTAAACATAATATAAAAATAATATAAAAACATACAAAATCGATATGATTTATATTAAATTTTATTAAAAATATATATGAAGTTAATAAAAATAAAAAAATATGTTTCTTATTTCACATGTTGATACAAATATAATTTTTATATTTTATATTTATTTGACATAAAATAAATATAATACAAATACATAATTTATTAAACCTAATTGAAATTTTCAATGACGGACCATAAGCCAAGCCAGCGGGGACCTTGGCTCCCAAAACTTTTACGGTCTCCTCATTTAGTTATATATATATATTTAAGAATAAGAGTGAGATCCACATACATTAATGTAATTTTTTTTTTTTTTTTTTACTTTTAGAATAAAAATTAAGCACATGAATCAAAATAATATTTTTAAATTTAATAATTTTGATCAGAGTATCCATAAAAAGTACGAGTTACAAAGTGAATCCCTCATATATATTTATATATTTATATATTTATATTCCCTCATCTTAAATAAATTTATATTGATCCTAAATTAAAAGGATTAAAATTACATTCACTAGTGGGAAGGCGCGCTATGCTGCGAGTTTGCTCGAGTAATGAAAAAAAGTTGTTTTTCATGAAAGCAAAGTAGGAAATAAAACTTGATATGTGTGTCACAGCAAAGTTTTTAAACAACTTCAAGTCAATAGGTTTATGCAAAAATAAAACAAAAACCATAAAAAACAAAAAAGTTGATAAAACAAATATAATAACCACATCAATTCATCAGCAACAAAGACTAACATCAAATCCAAATAATAAGCACAATAATCACATCAATCACAAACTCACATATCAAGTTTACGTATCTTATTGTCCGACCCAATGCAAAAAACCAAACATATTACAGACTAGATTAATTACATTATGTAAAAAAAATAAAGAAATAAAGCCAACAAGTCAAATCTAATATCCAGAATCTACCATTGATGATACACCATTACCTAAATTGATCAATTTCTACTTCTACTTTAACTTCTTCACTTGTACATAACAGCAAAAATTTACTTGATAGTTTTCCATTCCATCAACTATATATACCCTTTCCTGACTGTTATTTTGCTCCTTATTTCCTTTCAGATTCAGAAAAACTACTGTACAATCACCTAAAAAACTTTAAAAATATAATTATCTCTATACTCACCAATGGTGAATTTCTACCAGATATTGCACAAACACCTAACTGCAGTACATATCGTTTACATCCTAGAGAATCAACTGATTATGCAACAAACAGAAATGGATACCAAAGAGAACTAACATTGTATTTTAAACGTGTGTGTGTGTAATGCTACACTATTTTTAACTTTTGAGGAACATCATTACCAACCAGTGTCTCAAACTTTTCCTTTTAGCATGACAATTCTACTTCTAAAAAAATCACAAAAAACAAATGAAAAACAAAAATCTTAAACAAACAATACAATCATGCTTTCTAACAAAAACAAAAGCACATTAAAAATTAAGAAACAAAACAATTACTAATACCAAAATTTGTTACATAGACTGTTCCACACAGAAAATAAAATATATTCCAATATAAATTCATTGAAGCATGCAACTTTTTAATCACTTATCATTCATTATAAATATCCACGTATAATAATGTAGATCTATGGGCATTAGGACTGCTTTCCTCCTTTTCTGAGAGAAACTTCCTCTTATTTAATCTTAAGTAGGCATTATTGACTACAGTGAACTATATAAGACAATAGCACAAGATCCTAAGATATGATAATATCCAAAATTAAAGACCAAGCATGATAAAGCATAGCTAACATGCACAGATAATCCTTATCATAAGATATCATAAACCTAAGTTACTAATATGTACCATTGTATAAAATTAGTAACTAATATTCCATAATCAAATGACTAGCAACAAATATGAGAAGAATGCCACTGACTTACATCTCAACCGAGACGTTAATTATCAAGAACTGAAACAATTACCTCTTTTTTGTTCTGTTCATGTTGCATTTGCGTTCTTCATTTTACAATCCTGTTCTCCTTCATTGTCTTCCGGAGCTTTTCACTCACAACACCAAAAGACTCTTCAAGAGCACTTTTTAGCCTTTGCCTTTTAGCGACTTTGTCCTTGTAAAAAATAAGCTGTAGGTTGTCCTCACTCATTTGCCTGATTTGCTTAACAACCATCTCTTAACAGGATCTCATCTAAAATTTGAGCCTAGATTTAACTAATATATGTTTTACACAAGTAAATTAACCGCATAAGTACTTGCAGAACTACTTATTTGTGAAGAAAATGATAATGAAAAATCTTAGGCATTAAAGTTATATTGCAGTTTATCTCTACAAGCATATAATCATCGTCTTTTGTCAGAAAGAGAGATAGAAAGAAAACATTGAGAATGCTAGTTAATGTTGTCCGGGTCTTCCATGTTAGCCATGCAACCATAACATTGTCGCTTGCCATCTAGATGAAATAAGATCCGATGGCGTTCCCAAGCCTCTTTATCTGTTCCTTGCTCAGCAAAATGCTTATGTAGACAATTGGCTTCTAAATAACCCCTTGCTGTGCAAAAATCAGAAAACTCATCCCACAATGCCCCTGCAGACCATATGAATACGAACCTTCACAGCAACATACGAGCTGAAATAGTCAAGAAGCTCTCGGTTTCCCATACCAATCCACTGAAGTACAATGCAATAAATAAAAAGTCAGAACATTATATGGAAATAGAGCATTTCCTCTGTAAGTAAAAACAATTAGCTTTATTTATTGTAGTATACTGAAAATAAAACTGCATAAGTTATAGCAGTACCTTATCATTCTCATCTTGTCCAAGCTTCATGTTCGTTATCATGACCATAGGTGGCCAGACTATTTCATAATCTTTTTTTTCATCTTTTAAACCCCTCCATTTCCCAAAAGCTTCACCAGAAAGAATAACTAAGATGCCGTTTCTACGCAATTCCTCATCCAAGAGTTCAGCAAGTTCACGATGGAGTTTCACCCTTTTGGCTCCTTTTGTTTTTGTATGTGTCAATAGAGGCTGAAGGCCTCAATCCCAGTCAATGGCACCATGACCACCTCAGTATGCTGGGCGTGCCACTGCCTTGCTGGGTCATTGATCTTCCCTGATAGTTTATGCTATTTGAAGCATCAGTTTTGAAGCCAATTGATTGAGTCATTTATAATCTAGAGAATTGATAGTCCAACAAAAATGTTTTTCTATGCAATATTTTTGCTAAAATCATTACCATTAACATGCAGTGCATTCTTGAAACATCTACGTAATTGCAAAAATATAAAATAAGTAAAAGCAACAACTTACCAGTTGAAGCTGATAAACGAATGAACTGCATCAATAACATACTGCAAGGCAACAACAGGTAACCAACAATCATCAACAGCAATGGCGACTTCACTCGCACTAGAAGCCTGTGAAGCCACTGCTTCAACAGCATCCCCTTATTTAGAAATATATATAAAATAATCCACAAACATCATATATAAAAAATAAAAATCAAAAGGAGAAAGGATTTGTATACACATTAAATGGCTCACAGGTTGTCAACCGGGGCTCCTATTAGCCAATAAAAACACAAATAAAAAGCCAAAAACTTCTCAAACAAAAAATCTTCAAATTGTTTATAAATTAGAGGACTTTATGTTGGTAGCTTCTCCTCATTCCCAGTCCAGGTTCTAAAACTAACAACAAAATTGGCCTTTTCTCACAATTTCAAATTTCACATTCTAATATGAGATTATCTTGCAAGACTTGAAATTATAAACTGTACAAAGGCTATCTGATTATACTTTGGGTTCTTTTAACAACAAAGATTTTAGCAAAGGTTGTTGCAATCTCAAATATTATTCAAATCACTGGCAAAATATGTTGCTTCCACATGATTCTGCACAATAATTTTTATGCAAATACAAACCCTTCTAAACATGCACACTTTGTCTGTGTATGGTATGTTTTGAAACGTTGCACCAAATCCGCAACACCAAGTACTCAAAGCTAGGACTGCCCTTGTATATAATCAATCAAAAGCAAATTTTTTTGAGAAAGAGAAATTAAATTTATAAGCAGAAGAAACAGAAAGATATCAATTAATTAATCATCGGAATATTACCTGTCTAAGCCCGCCGCCAAGTCCAACACTACCTCCTGTCAAAAGCATAATGATGAGGGATGTAACAGCACCACTACCAAGGTCATTTGCACCACCCCTACACTTTGAATTGTATTGCACATTGCAGTGAGAATGTTCCCGTATGTCGTCCCATGATGAAGCAGAATGTCATGGCACCAGTAGATATCTTTATCCAAAGGCTTACTTTATCGGTGTTCGATTCAGCCTGAAAATCAAAATAGTTAAAAACGTGAAAAAGAAAAAACTTCATTCACAGTAAAGCAACCTTGTGTTGAGAGTTAAAAGCACTACTTTCACCAGAATGTTGACGACATGACAGAGTATTTTAAAGGGTCGATCATAAGCTGGCACTTGCTGAATAGAAACTTGATTCGTCAATGCGTCAACCTGAAATTGTTGGAGTTTAAGCCAAAATACAAATAAATAAAGTACAATAATACAATTCCAATCCAATTCCTAAAAAAAAAAAAAAAACCCTGCTCTAAGTGGCCTTGAGGAAAATAGAAAACCAAGTCTCCTTACCTCGGCATGGTCACCAAGGGACCTGCACATGCATGCCAAAGCTCCTTGTACAGCTCATCTCCGGAATCCACTGCACCATCTTTGATCAAATTTTTGTTGGTCAGCGGCGGAGCTGAGCCGTCTCTAGCCATTGGTGCGTTTACAATTTTTGACTGCTTCACAGTAAAGCAGCCTTGTGTTTAGAGTTAAGAAAGACTTTCTGTTATACAATTATTTCATCGTGATGATAGGGGCTGAGAGATTAAAAGCGATCGGAAATATCAAACGGTAATCAGTTTTGACTGAAAGTTTCACAAAAATTGAGATTTACCTAGTTTAAAGTTACTGGATGGTGGGTCAGATTCATGCATGAACTAATCCCAAATCTTCTTATCAAATGCACCATAAAAGCACAGATCTTTCACACTTATCTTTTCAACTTTTATGGCTTCCGTGAACAACTGATTGCCTTTTTCTTTGTCACCTTAAAAACTCCTATCACAGCCTGTTAATCATCATGATCATCACCTTAAAAACTTAAGGTAGGAACCAAATTCTTGCAAGAAAAATGAGATGAGAAGAGATTCGAGTCAATGCCGACCTGACTCACCGTCGGAGTAGGTAACCATTAATCCACCCTTGGTTCTCTTTTTTCTCTTTCTCTACCCATTTCTCTTTCTCATTCTCCATCTCTTTTTTCATATTTCTTTGCTTTTCATGGTCACGCTTCAGTGAGACTCCAGAACATTCTCTTCCTTTTTAACTCTCAAACAAGATATTTCCTAAATCACCCCTTAATTCTTTTGTTTTTTTCTTTACGTTGATGATCTGTCCCTTGAGTGCAACTTGGGGACAGAAATTATATTTAAGTCTATAAATCGGATATGAACTAAGTAACATATATTTTTATTTATTTATTTTTTAAAATATTTATATTTGATTCGTATTTATTAAAAAATTTGTTACATTTGTTTATGTTCATTTATTTAAATAATAAATTATTCGTATTTGATTTATGTTTAATTTGTGTTTATTTAATTAAATTAAATAAATTTATTCATAAACATTAAACAAATAAATTCATGAATATATATAAATGAATAATAAATAAATCATAATCTAGTAAATTTAAATAATAAATTTTTAAACAAACTTAAACAAATATAAATAAAATTTAAAATAGAATTAGAGTAGAAGATAAAAATATAATTTTATTTGTATTATTATTAACAAATAGTAAATGAATAGTAAATAAATAATAAATAAATGAGTTTTAAATAAATTATTAATGAGTTTGTTCGTGAATATAAATGAACAAATAAGTAATTATTCGTGTTCAATTCATTTAATAAATAAATATATAAATAATATTTAAAATTATTTGTTAAGTTTAATAAACGAACATAAATAAATAAAAATCAAATATATTTACAAATGATTTTTCAAAAACTCTGTTTACTTAAATCTTTAATTATAGTATATATAGATATCTATTTATTTATTTTATCATCAAATTGATTACAAATACTTAAAATCAATTAGTTTGTCACTGATTTTAACTCATAATTCATATGAACTTAAAATTAAAAAAAATTTTGTTCAAAAAATAACTATAATTTAACTTTCTAAATTTTAGCTTCTTCAACAAGACTTTCAAATAAAATAAAAACAAATAAATTTGAATTTTTCATCCACATATTATTGTTTCGTCTCTTCTATTATAAATTTCTTCAACTTACTTTGTACTTTTGCTTACCGTTTAGGTTGCATTGTGATTTGCTAGCCATCCTTCAAAAGCAAAAATAACAAAATTGTTAACATTTATTTGTTATTTTATTTTTTAAATATATGTTTATATAATCTTGTCAGTTATTGTTATGAACATATTTTTATTAGTAATTACTTTCATATATGTTTGATATATATTAATAAAATATAATGATATAACTCAAATAAAAATATATATATAATTTTAGACTTTTAGTGATCCCCTCAAAATCAGATGTGAAATTTTGCCACTAGAAAGTTACATACTTGCTTTCAAGAAAATAGTTATACAAAGATTGTAAAACGTTTCTCTAAACATTCCCTTAGGTCTTTACATTAGACATGATAATTGCCTACATACCCAAATTACTTGAAAAGGGAAACCATGGTACATACATGAGATATAGATAATCAATCGTTATGTACAAAATTCCCAACTGCACTTCTTTGGAAAAAATCCACCGATTTAGTAACCGTAAGGACTTTCCTTCCTGAGGGTTTATCCACTAGTGAATCCAAGTATTGCCTTTGTCTTTGCCCGTTTCTGTTTTGTTGCCAAATAATCGCTTAAGACGTCAAGAAAGCATGATAAGAAAACTCAGCACCGTACTTGCACAACCATCAATTAAAATTTTTGGTTTTGTTTTGGATTTCTCAGATGTTGGAGCCATCAGGTTAGGCTCAGTCCGGGTCCGACCAGATTTTTTTTTTTTTATTTGCAACTATTAAGATTTAAATTTTATTAATTGAAATTAAGAGTTCAATACTCTATTAACATATCAGCTACTGTTGTTATTAGAGTTAGAGTTGTTGAAATTGAACATTTCAATTTCATTTAACACCAGAGTTGTTGAGTGTTTTGACATTTAGCTTTACCTCCATGCGAATACAATTTGTACAAGGTTTTTTGCACTGCCTGGTTATCATCAAGCGCCTTAGTTTGTCGTTAATTCGTTATTTGCAGCCTGGAGGATTCTGATAATGTTAGAATCCATCTGGAAAACCAGCTATCAACATATCAGTGACTGTTGTTATTAGAGTTAGAGTTGTTGAATTTGAACACTTCAATTTCATTTAAGTTAATACCAGAGTTGTTGAATGTTTTGACATTTAGCTTTACCTCCATGCGATTACAATTTGTACAAGGTTTTTTGCACTGCTTGGTTAGCATCGAGCGCCTTAGTTTGTCGTTAATTCGTTATATGTAGGCTGAAGGATTCTGATAATGTTAGAATCCATCTAGAAAACCAGCTCCGACGCCGAATCTAGCCGATTCAGTATTCGTTGAGGAGGCATTTGCACTGATAAGTGGCGTTTCTCCTCACAAGGACAGCAGCTCTACCACAATTGGTTTTCACGAGTATTATTTGTTAGTAGTTTAAGACGTGATGCATCTTACATTAGAAAATTTTAATTATTGATGCATAAAATTAATTTTTATATTAATTTTATTCATATTTTAAATAATTATATTTGAACAGAAATAATTATTATATGACAAATAGTTATAACTATTTGAAAATAAATAAATTATTATTCATAAAGGTCATAACTATTTTAATTGAAGTTTATGTTTATTTATTAATTAGATATTTTAACATAATCATTTTTACTACTTCTACTTGAAAAGTTTTTAGATTTTATTGTATCCTAAAAGCATAATTGTCTTTAAGAAAAAGTTCTTCATATCTCAAAACCAAATTTTTTTTTATTATTTCTATTCTTTTATTTATTTTTCTAACAATTTTAAAGGCAATTATGAAATTCATATTTCGCATGAGAATGATAAAAAAAAAAAAAAAGAAATTGACAAAGTTGATAAAATCGACTTTTGAAACAATAATGGAAAGCTTCAATTATCCAAATAGTTTCTTAGTGAAATAAAATACAAGCTAAGTTTCATGTTATTATCTTTCTAATTTTTATATTATATTAAAAGAATTAGTCACTAAAGGGGTTTTGGTTGTATTTTATTACGTACAGTGTTAAATTTAGACAGTTATTTTGGTGTATTTCGTATAATTATGATCAAAATTGTAGGTATTATGGATTCCAAATAACATAATTCTCCTTTTATTGAACATGCACAAGACACACCTGTAGGCCAAAAAAGAAAAGAAAATGGACGAAATAAACAAACTAAAGTGAGTGACATAAAAATTCACGTAGACTTCAATCAATGTGGACAGCCTGTGTCTGATGGAGCTGCCAAGTTGGCTACTTATATTGGTGCCATCATTTGTAGTAGCATTTCAATTACGTACACCAATTGGCGACAGATTCTTGATAATCTAAAGGATGTTATATGATAGTTGGTTATGGTATGTTTATTCAACTATTTCATAAAATTTGTTAAATGATCATTTAATTGAAATTCAATGTGTTCATACTAATTGTGTTAAATTATTTATGAACGGTTCAATGTCTCAATTGACTATAAGAAGCTTATGTTGCAATCTGCTGGGAAAACATTCAGAGACTTTAAAAGTAGATTGACAACCCAATATATTTTACCACTCATTGATCAAAGTGATGTATTGGTTGTTCAACCTGCGTTATATGCAGATGTTATAAATGTTGAAGATTTGAGAAATTTTATTCGAGATCGGTTATTAGAAGATTTCTCAGTACGTAAACCTATTACCAAAAAAATTGTTTATAAGATTTTATGCAATATCTTTATATTTGATTGACATGATTTTTTTTTTTTTTGTAGAAAATCAAAGAAAACCAAAAAAACATTCGAGCCAAACAAATATATCACCATCGGACAGTGAAAAAAGGATATGCAAATGTGAAGTATGAGCTTATAAGTATTCGCACACTTGTTTTATACTCATAAATGAATATTTATGAACATTCATTTCATAGATTCTAATTCTTATATTGCGGTAATTTATTAGGAATCAGTGAACTCTAGCACTAAAGTTTCTAGATGGGATATCTAAAAACAAAGACATCTACGGAATGATGGATCTTTTGCAGATGAAGCAATCGAACAATTGGCTAAAAAGATATGTATAACTACCTGTTTAATATCATGTATGATTGGTATTGTGGTTGTATGCATGACTCTATACTAGCTTGTATAGATTTGTTATTACAACCCATCTTATTATTATCTTTCTGGATGATTATGCTGTCAAAATTAAATTCAATGAACTAGTAACCCAGTATGGCGAAGATCCATTATTTTTAGCATTAGAAGCTAATCCATTATTTTTAGCATTAGAAGCTAAAGAAAGGCTTGATCGAGTTCGTGGGATTGGTAAATTTATGTTACCATCAAAGTTTTTTAGTAATCAACCTAAAACCTCTTGAATGACAAACATACAATATGAAGCAATCATTGAGCAACAACAGCAACGACTTGATGACTAGGAGCAACGTCTCAATGAGCAATAGTAAAGGCTCGCTGCTTTTGAGGCCATGTTGGCAGCAATGTAGCATAGCATGCTTCTAGACTAGTCGGATAGCATCATCTATCTAGAACAAGCTTACATTGCAAGTCAGGCAAGGAACCCAAATTTTGCTACCAGCCATGAAGTATGATTTTGTTTATAAGTTTAATATTAATTTGTTTATAATATATATTTAGTTGGTTTTAATACTTATATTTTATTATATATTATAGTAGGATGTTAGGACTTAGAGTATAACCTTTGTTCAGGCTACCATGGATGAGTTATCTAATTATTCACTTAATCATTTATCTAAAGCAAACTGTATAACCATTGAGTTTGGGGAAGGGTTATTTGATAAACCATCATTTTCTTAAATTGGTGTAGATGAGGTTAAAGAATTTTGTAAACTAGATGAAATATCAACTGTTGATATTGTTGCTTATATGAGGTTAACTTATAAATACAAATATGCAAATTCAATATGTATTAATCTATCTTATAGTATATTACTAACTAACATTGTTGATTGTTATCGTACAACTTTCTATATAGAGAGATCAATGCAAGACAAATGACCCACAGATTTAGATTCATTGACCCTAATTTCATTAGTGAGCAGAGTGGCACAGTTGTTTTTCATGCTAATCATGTGATTGAATGCATAAAAAAATCAACTGATTATTATTTGCTTCCGTATAATGCGTAGTAAGTTATATTCATACAAATAATTATTCCAACCTTACTTGAATTTGATATGATGCCTAATTTAAGTATATCATTCTTATTATTTTGCAGTCATCATTGGCAACTTATTATGATTGATACCAAATCCTTAACGTCATACTTACTTAATTTAGCCCAACCAATAGCAATGCTTAACCCCAAAATTTAAACTTTTATAAAGAGGTATTACATATTATTATATTATATATCTTTTATTTCTTCATAAGTAATTTTATTTATGTATTAAATAATTTTTTTTCTTTTAAATTTAGGGTAATATCTGCATTTGATAAGAAAGCAAAGACAAAATAGGTGTCATTACCAATAAATGTGAAATTTATTCTTTTATGCTAAGTTTGTGTAGATAAATATTTCTTAAACCCACTAAATTTAATTTTCAGGTACCTTGTCAACCCAAATATACTGAATGTAGATATTATGTCTTTCGTTTTTATGCAAGAGATAGTTTTATATGATTTTAGAACCACACTATTCAAGGTTAGTATAAAATTTATAAAGTCATTATATCTTTAAAAAAATAAAAATACAAAATTATGTTCTCGTTTATTAACATTTACTTCTGATTTTTTTTAAATGAGAGAGTAAAGAAAGCTTCACGGTAGAGGAACTTGATGAAGTCCGTAAAGAGTGGTGTGAGTATGTATTATCATTTATTGATAACCTTGAGGTTGGACATTGTTGGTTGAATGTAAATATATGATGATCATTTGTTATAATGTTTTAAACATGCCATGTTGAATGGATAATTTAAGTTTGTAGATTGGGATATTGGTCTAATATTATTGGTATATATTTGTTTTATATGAATACATATATATTGAGTACGATTATTTGAGAAAAATATATTAATATGACAATGTTATCAATTTTAAATTAGGATATATGGTCAATTTATTGAAATACAACAATGTTTATAATATAAATTCCAAAATGTAATTTATAATATCACATTTATAAATCAAATGTTTTATGGGCATAAACTTACAATTGACTTCAAATGTTTTCTAGGCATAAAACTATAGCTGACTTTACATATATAATTAAACCAAAGGTTATTGATGGGATTACTGAAGGCATTTTTAGCAAGAAAATACCTTGAATAATTCCTAACAAAATGTTATTGAAGGCGTTTTAAACCAAAATCACCTTTAATAATCCCTAATAAAAATTTATTGTGTAGATTATTAAAGGCATTTTGGGCCAAAAATACCTTCAAGAATCTGTTCTAACTTTTTTGTATGAATTATTGAAGGTATTTTTTATCAAACTACTTTCAATAATCCCTTATAAAAATTTATTAATTAGATTATTAAATGTGTTTTTGGCCAAAAACGCCTTTAAGAATTTATTTCAAATTTTTTCTATGGATTATTAAATACCTTTCTTTGCCAAAAACACCTTTAATATTCTCTCTCCAAAATTTTTTAAATAGATTGGTAAAGGCGTTTTTGCCTAGAAAATGCTTAGAATAATCCCTTACAAATAATCCCTTCAAAAACTCAAAAAAAGCTAAAAGAAATGATTGAACCTACGATCTTATGGTTAACAACTGTACGATCTTTAAATTTTGATAGGATATTTGCCACTGACCCTTTTGTTTTTTACTTTTTTTGTTTTTTTTATTAATTATTTTTTGTATTTTTTTGTTTAATGGTTTTTTCTTTTTTTCTTGTTTTGTTTTTTGTTTAATATTTAATTAATATCTTATTTAATTTTAAATTAAAAAATAAATAATAAAATAAAAATAAACTTGGATAAATTGGTGTCTACATTGCACTTTCTATTCATAGAAAAAGAATGATTTGATGTTTTTTCATGAATTATTTTTATCATCGCATTTCAAATTTATATAAATTGTATTGTTACATATTTTATTGAATATATGTCTAAACGAATACAGTCACTTGAGATGCAACGGGAACTTACATTTAAAGACGTTTTCAATCATAGTCACAAATGTTTAAGAGGATGTGGTGATTTCATTAACAACAAGTCCAAAGTTATTAGCATATGTGACTTTTCAATGACTTTATGAATGTTTTCAAATTGCTACCTTACTTTATTGAAATAGATAATGTCTTGTATGTTTTGAGATGCAAAGATTTTATGAAAAGTGAAAATTATTGCATATTTTATTTTGTGATTCTTCTTGTGTATTGTAGTTGTTGATGAAAAACTTTGTGATTCGAAATTTATTTCTTAAAAAATTTATAATGTAACATGACACACTTGGAGAATGTTAGATGAATTGGTGATGCCCTGTCAACCAACCATTACCTTTTAATAGTTGAGTAATTAAAATTAATAAATTTCTAAAATGTTAGTAACCTAAATCATAATTTTTCATAGTTTGATAATCAAAATAAAAAATCACAAAAACTTTAGTTGCTGCATGTAGTTTACTCTAAAAGTTAGTCCAATTGGTAAAGAGAATACCTTGAAATCGAGACTGGATCTTTGTGTGGAGAATTTTGAAAATAAAATTTTAAAGTCATGTTTGATGCATAAGATAATAGATAAGTTTGGATAATAATCATTTTATATTATATTTGATTTGTATCTAAAAAATGAGATAGGATTACAGTGAGGATTAATCATCTTTTTGATATAAGATGATTCAATACTCTCAAAATAAAAAGAATTATTTTTAATTTATAGAATTAAATTTATATGTCCTATTATATTTTTAAAAATTGCATCAATAATTTTAATTGTATAAATTTTGAGGAAATATAATTTGGACCAATAAATAAATTATCATCTCCTAATCTTTATACACATCAAACACAAGATAAGATAATATTATTTAATATAATTTTATTCATAATATTATTTTATCTTATTCTATTATAATATCATATACCAAATTAGATTGATGTTAAAGAGTGCACTTTTAAATTCTTTTGAGGAAGATATTAAATTCTAGTAAAACCTCAAGATACCCCAACTGTATTATCAAAGAAAAAAATTCAAAACTGAATTGACCCAAATTAATTAAAAACAACTCAAAAGATTGGATATATCCAAATAATCCAACTTCACTGACCCAATTCATTTTTGCCTTGTATTAGTTCGTTCTGGAGCAAGACTAGTTGAAGGACGTGTGAGTTAATGTTCAAATTACTTGACTCGTTTAATAAACAAGTTTGAACTGCTAGTACTAAATTGCTTGAGTAATTTGTGGCCCTAATTGATTGATCTCAAAGTTCTTTCTAGTGGAAGACTTCGTTCCCATAATTAGACCTTTTGGTCTATTTGTTCTTAATCAGGTCAGATCAGGATACTCCCTCAAAAACGAACAAAATACTATCCATCATAAGGCCATGCTCACCTCGCAAGCTTGAATAATCCTTTTCAACTCATATAACATTGGCATAATTTTGGATCTATTGGCTACAATTTTAATTTTCAGCAAACCATCATCAACAATTAACACTGCTGAAATTAAAAATCTGACTTTTTGATAGCCATGGTGAAGCAATTGCTACATGCCACAATTCCTTTCCATGGTATTCTCTATCGATACCGAGGCTGTGGCGGAGGCGATTGTTTCTAAAACCAACCCCGGGACTTCATTTTTTTTTTTAATGATAAACGAGTCTATAACCTTGTTCTCATGGGAAATTTATTACTGCTAGTTTCCAATCAAATTGATTCAATTAATCACTAGTTAAATGTAAGGCTAACACAGTTCCCAGATTTCCGAGTCCTCCCCACAAATACAATATCTATGGCAAGACAAATCCCAAACCTGGTGTTACCATAGAGAAACAAAAAATATATATACATATATATATATATATAGAGAGAGAGAGAGAGAGAGAGAGAGAGAGAGGGAGTGACTTAGTAATAGTAGTAGAATTAGATGCAATGACATTATTTTATTTAGAACAAGTGGAAGAACAGACACACAGAAATCATAAACAATAGGGAAGAGGTGCTAGTAAAATTAAAGGCAAATTACACACAAACGAGAAAGACGAAGGCGGTAACCAGGATAGATTCGGAGTTGAAATTGACGATTGGCATTAGCTCGACAACCGATTAGTTACTTAGGTTCCCCTCGACAACCCACTAAGTTTTTACATGGGGCATTACCTCCATTGGCAATACAATTTGTGTAAGAATGGCCTGGGCAATTCCTTTGCACTGCCTGGTTAGCATCGAGCGCGTTGGAAGTTATTTTATTGTTTGCATCTTGGAGGATTCTGATAACGTTAGAATCCAGTAAGAAATCCAGCTCCGACTCCATATCTTCTCGGATTCGGCATTCGTTGAGGAGGCCATTGCACTGGTAAGTGGTGTTGCTCTTCACCACGACAGCAGCTTTACCGCAATTTGATTTAAGGAGTATCATTACCATCAGTACTAACGCCAGATAAAACTGAGGAAACCTCATTTTCTTTCTTCTTTCTTTGCTTCTTTGTTTCTTTGTTTCTCCCCACCACTTACTATGCAATTCAAGATGAGAGAGTTGCCCACTTTATAGAGGGAGAGAAATTATTATTAACTAAGGAATTAATTAATGGCAGATACTTTTACTCTATGATCCTAAAAAAATTAGAAAAGAAGAGTTTATTTTAATTTGATGGTCTGTTAATGTATAGATGATACTATATCCTATTGGTAAACCATTTAATAATATTTCATTAAAAATTTAATTTTAAAATTTTAAAAATTAAATATTTTTAATTCTAAAAACATATTTAAAATTTATTTTTTATGAAGAATTATTTTATGATTCACAGATCGTATGTAATATATATGTATATATATATATTGATAATATATCAAATATAAATTAAAAAAAAAACTAATATTTTCTTGATTATTTGAAAAAATGATAGATTTGAAACATATTTTTTGAGTTAATTTTTATTAGTTGAACTTTGAAAACCAAAAGCAAATTAAATTCATTAATATACTAAAAATCTAGGCATCCAATAAGTGTTCAGATCATGAAATAGGAAATGACATAAAAACCAAGACATGGTTTATAATGTAAAAAGTAACGGTGATTTAATTAATCCTCAAAGTCAATGAGTTGTTCAGACATTATTTACTTATTAATTCGATCATTTGTAATTAACATGTGAATTCCTTTCTATTTGCCTTTGAATAAAAGTTGTTAATTATTAGGGGAAAAAAATAAGCAGCTAAAATGAGTCATATACTTAAATCAGGAACCAAGCTATGGCTCGAATGAGGACAACATTCCTATTAAATAAAAGCTTAAAAGCAAAAAGGAAACGCAAGACATCATGAAAAATATGATATATAGAATAAATTAAATGAGTTTTTGGTATAAGATGATACATTTAAAAATTATAGTATGTATTCAATAATTATATCATTTTATTTTATAACAATTTAAAATTTTTACATGACAGTGATTTTAAATAACCGGGATGACAAAATCAAAATATTAGGAAGTGATTTAATTTCTAACCTAAAAAATGAAAAAGTTTTATTATCATTAGAAAATAATTTTTAATATTAATTTCTAATTATTTTATTTTCACAAAAAATATAATTAACATTAAACCAAGAAACTGGCCGCTAATTTTTTTTTTGAAAAAGGTTTTTTTAATCACTAATTTTAAAAAGATTTTATGTTATAAATTTATATTGATTAGAAAAAAGATAATGAATTTATCTAATATTTTTTTAGAAATTATTTTTATCAACATTGATTTATATTTTGTAGTTTTCTATAACATAACGTTTAACTAGTTTATAAATTCGTAATTTAATAAATATTTAATATTTTACTTTTTTTGCTAGATTGTTTTATATATTTTGTATTATATGATTTATTTTTTCATATAATATTAAATATAGTGATTTAAAAATATAAATGATTTATAATATTATATCAAATATGATAATTTAAGATCACTGGTGATCAAATTATTTTAATGATTTTATCATCATAATAATTTTGAACATAATATCAAATGCTACCAAAATGAAAAAAGAAAAATGTTAAAATTACAAAGAAAATTACAGAGGCAGATGGTGTATAATGTCTTCACCTAGCCTTCGGCCTTGGCTTGGGCCAGTAGTTGAGATAGAACAATAATTAAGACAATTATCTTCTATCTACATGTCAGCTATATATATTACATCTCTTTTATAAAAAAAACAAAGAAAGATTTATGCCAAATGAATCATTATTTTTTTTCAAAAAAAAAATTCAAATCCTTAGTTCAAGTTTAGGTATCTAGAATTTGGGATAAAAATAAGATGGGGCAAGTGATGAAAATTAATTGCCAAGATAAACAAAGGAAATCATGTCGACCATAAGAAGGCCAAAGGATTAATAAAACAAATGAATAATCCAAAAAGAACTGAAAAAAAAAAATAATAAGAAAGTTAAAAGTGGACGCGTCCACCGGTTAGATTACTTGCACGTGGGTTTGGTTAAATTCATGTAGAGTGCGGACACCATTTTTTAAGGTTCATAAATCATGATATTTTATTAGTGAATAATATTTTTATTTAATTTAATTTTGAAATATATTTAAAAACATTAAACTATTAATATAATTTTTCATATTTTAATGTTAAATAAAAATGAGAGGACTAACCAAATTAAAATTTAAAGTTTTTTTTAATATATAATATTAAACATTTAATTTAAAATTAATTGATTGAAAGTAAAACGACTCAAGTTAAATATAAAATTATAAAATATTAGATATTTATGAAGATAACATCACACTAACAAGGCTTCATCACGTGTAAATAAAGATAAAAAAAATGTATCACATGATAAATTTAAAAAGGACAACGAAAAGAAATCTTAATTCTGATATAATCAAACTTAAAACTAATTGGTAGTAAGTTGAGTCAAAAGGCTTAATTTTAATATAAAATTATAATATATTAAATATTTATTAAGATAACATCACACTAATAGACTCTGATTACGTGTTGGTAAAGATGAAAAAAACCTATCACGTAACATATTTGAAAATGACAATGAAAAGAAATTTTGACTCTAATATAATTGAACTAAAAATCAATTGACAGTAAGTTGAAGGATCCAACTTAAATGTAAGATTATAAAAAATTATAAATTTATTAGATATGAGATAACCTACCTTAGTAGGATCTCATCATATATAGACGGAGATAAAATAAGCATAGAATGTAAAATATTTAAAAAGGGCAACAAAAATAAATTTTAACTTTGATATCATTTTAAGTGTTCAATTTAAAACCAATTGATAGTAAGTATAAAGGCTCAACTTGAATATAAAAATACAAAAAATTATATATTCATTGATACGTGATAACATCACACTAATATATAAAAGCCCGTAATTTAAAAATAAAAAAATAATTTTAAATTTTAAAAATTAAATTTATTAAATATCATCTTTTTAAAATAATTATATAAATAAATTAAACTAAATTTCAAATTCAAATTTTAAGTTTTTGAAGCATCACTCTAAACCTACTCAATAATAAACGACTCTATATGGTTGAAAGTAGCTCCAAACTCTATGTTGCATAGAGATTCTAATTAATATAACCATCAGCAATAAATTTACAAATTCAACAATGGCAGTGATAAACTCAAGAATAATTAAATAGGGGAATTTTTTTTAATAAATTTTTATTATAAATTTGTAATTATTTAAATAAAAATAATATTAAAAATGATGGGATTTGATTGAAAATAGAGTATTGAGATCTGGCTCATTAAAATATATTTAAATTAATTAATTAATTATTAAATACATATACAACAATAATTTAATATTATTTGTGAAATTTAAAATACTCACTGTAAATATAATTTATATTTTTAATTTAATTTCAATCTATCAAAAAAATTCAATCCCATGAGAGTAAAAGGGTTCTTTAGACAGCAGTTATTATCACTTTTGGTATTTATAATGCTTTTATTTTCTTAGTTTTTTAATTTCTCAAGTATAGTTATAAAATAATAAAATAAACAAAAAATATTTAATTAAATGAGAAATTATAAAAGATATATCATATTAAATTCATCTCATGCAAAACATGAATTTAAATTTTCATTTAAATTCATTAAAAGCATTTAAACATATTTTTTACTCTTTTATTTCCAAAACAAAAAGGAAAGCACACTAAAATAAGAACTAAAAGATTTTCTAACTATCAGAAAAGATTCTTCATAATAAAGTAATATATATTGAAGTCTTAATATCAATAATTCTGATTTAAATTTTTAAATATATATATTTTTATATTTTAAAAAGGGGAAACATTTTGTTTATGAATTTGGTGTGAAGCAGTTCAAAGTTTGGCACAACAAACCTATGAAACTTTTTGACTTTATCCTATCTCTTCATTCCAAGAAATAATTAAAGAATAGTAAATATTTCACCAACTTTTTTAACGTAAAGCTGGAAAGCGAAAGACATGAAACATATGATACATATAATTAATAAAAGTAGTTAGAGATCATACTAATGAAATAGGAAAAAAAAATATGGCAATACTGACTTCCCTTAATCTTTGGTCTTTGTCCTTTTCAATAATATTTTTTCAGTGTCTTTGATTATAGGATCCAACGTTTGGGTTAAGATGAACGAAGGATAGAAAGAAAAGAAGCAAACCCCATTATTATATACCTCTTTTACAATTTTATAAATAAAAACATGCAAAAGATGGAGGGCAAGTAGGTATCTGTTACCATCTGTTCTAAAATTTAAGATTAAAAAAAAAAAAAAAAAAAGTAAAATTACTCTTGCATACCTGTTTACAACTTTGAGATCTTTTGTTTCTTGTGTTAAATAATGTTGTCCTTTAAATTTTGAGTTTATTTTTCATATACATTGATAGCGAAAATTTTTAATTTTATAAACGAAATTAAAAATTATCATATACCTTTTTTTTATATTTTTATTATACTTTAATATAGATATATAATTATGTTAATCCTTCTAATGATTAAATTCCACTATTAGTAGATATGATAGTTATTTTAAAATTTTTAGTATTATTTTTTAAAAAATTTATTTTAAAAGACTAATACATATCACATTTTTTTAAATTAATTTTTTATTTTTTTTAATATACTACACTAGCATATAAATTCCATTAACATAGTCTTCTAAATCATTTTTTAGGGAAAAAGGGTGAAAAAAGAAGAAGCTTAAGAAACAACTCAGGAAATTCAAATTGATCAAATCAATTAATTATTATTCTTAATGATTATGGTTTTTTTATTAAATTCAATTAGATTTTTGAAACATTAACTAATTGCGACTTCCAAATTAATAGAATTCCTTATTAAAGCAGACTTTTTTTCTTAATCAGTGCTGCTTTGCTTTTTGATTTTATATATTGATTTAATGTCATGAAAAGCTTTTAAATTATAATGAAATATTGAATATGATATTTGAGTTATTAATTTGATAATTAATGAGATATTTATTTTTAACGTAACTAATTTTAAATAATAATACATAGCGAAGATATAATTTTTAAAAGTACCATATTAATTATTAAATTTATAATTCAAATATCACATTAAAAAATTTTAAATTTAAGTATTATATTAAATATTTTATATATAATTTAAAAAATCATTTATGACATTAACTTTTATATTTTTAAATCTTTACAGTTAAAAAAAACATTTAATTATGTTTGGTTTAATGAAAATACTAAGGAAATATAAATAAATTTATTGCATTTTTTTCATGTTTGGTTAACATGAAAAATAATGAGAAAGTTTTTAATAAGGAAAAATCAACGAAAATTTATAATAATATTTTCCCCTAAAAAAATAACGAACAGAAGGAAAGCCTGAGGGAAAATTTTTTGAGGCTCCGCTTCACCTCTGACATGACCGGCTATCATTTTGCTCTGTTTGGTTTTTTATTTTGATTTTGCGTTCTATGCTTCTTTGTTCTGCTTTCAAATTCCATATTTCTTCTTGGCTATTGCTTTTTAAGTTGGATGGATAATGTGGGGTTCATGAGTATTTTACTTAAACTTGCTTATTTTGTTAGTTATTTCATATTTGTAGGTGGCTTGAGTTATTATTATTATTATTATTATTATTATTATTATTATTATTATTATTACAGAAGATATAATTTAAATTAATTATATAAATAGAATGTTAAAAAAATAATCAATTTAATGTTCATAATTAATTTCATATTTTTCTTTTGCTTTATTATTGAATAATCTATATACTTATTTTCCTTGATTTGTCCAAAAAACATAAGGAAATTTATTTTTTTTCCTTCAATTTTTAATCAAATTTTCTTTTCCTTCACATTTTGTTTGAACCAAACAAGGTTGTCCTTTTTATTTATTTATTTTTCGTTTTACCTTTCAGTAGGATAAGCGATTAAAACAAGAAATTTTAAAAATTTTGACAACTAATTGGGTAATTTATCATTTAATTTTTTATCGTATTTTGTATACATATAATATTAAGGTACACAATGAAAACCAGCTTCACCTCAACTCATAAATCTTCTGGCCAAAAGCAGACCGATAAATCTCACCCACAAATCTTAGAATTCTAGCTCGTAACTATGTCTTGAACTCTAACTTTAATTCTTACTTATTATTATCCATTTGGATTACATAAAATCTAAATTAACTTGGCATTGTGAATACAAGTAAATAAAAGACTAAAATAGTAAAAGAGCTCATAAATTTTATTATTTTATTTAGTTAAATTTTTATATTTTTATTATATCCAAATAAGTTATTATTCTTTAATTTATATTTAAGTATGACTTTATTTCAAATAAAAAATTTATTTATGGTAAGAATTTCTTTAGGTATAAATAAAAAATAAAAATTTATTTGAATATAAATTAAAATTTAAAATTTTATTTAAATATAGTAAAAATATAAATATTTATCTAAATAAAATAATAAAATTCAGAGTTTTTTTTATTATTTTAACCCAAAAACCTAAAACACAAAAGACTAAAATTTGGAAGTCCAACGGTACAATTTGGGCCGTCTAATCTCAAAGCCATATAGCAAGAATGTGAACCTATATATACACAAATTGAAACAAGTCCACCGGATAAAAATCAGCCTCGAGGAAACGACGACGTTGTCTCTCCTTATCCATGATCGCTTCCCCATAATTTATCCTTCCAAAAACACAACCATAACTTTTTTTGGCCAAAAAGAGAGAAAGGTTCTTGTTGCTCATCAAAACACAAAAACATCACGTATCATTCTGCAAGATTTCTGAGACCAAAATAAGGAGCTCAATCAGGTAAAGAAAACAAAAAAAAAAAAATTTCTAGGGTGGAGTAGGAAGATCATATCTGTTTGGTACAAAAATCTGGCTGCCTTAGTCAACCATTTAAGCACATCCCTCCATTGATTGATTTGCCACACAATCTATTGCCTTATTTGCTGTTCTTTTAACTAAACTAAACTGTTTTTCTTTATTTAATAACATCAAGCATTCAAATACCACCTTACTATACTTCTTGCTAACTGTCAATTTCACACCTGCATGCCATAGCTTCTACTGTTAGCTGTTAGAGCAGAATCCACCTTAATCTCCGACAGTTAGTTTGACCTTGTAAAACTTGGGCCTTATCTATTTGTCTTCCAACTCATAAAACCCAAATAAGACAATTTTTATTTTTTATTAAAATATTCAAAGTTCAAGAAAAATGAAAAATGAGTCCGAATTATGCAGGATGCAGCTGTCAGGAAGTATTTCACCTATAATTATTTTATTACAATATTATGATTATTAATTATAATAAAAAATTATGTAAGATTTCATCACTTATAAGTATACAGGTTTCATATAAAATTTTGATTGACTCTACACAATTTTAAATTATGTTTGGTTAATTATAATATAATAATTGTAAGTGATATGTTTTCAATAATTTTTTTTTTATATATTTTGGTATAATAGTCAGTATCTCTGGTTATATTTGGTATATAAAATAATGAATAAAATAATATAATAATTATTTTATATTATATTTGATTTATATCTAATTGAAAGATATAGGATTACAAGAAATATTATCATCATTTTGGTATAAGATGATTTAATCCTTTCAAAATAGAGATAATTATTTTTAATTCATAGAATTAAACTTATATGTCTTATGATACATTTAAAAATTACATCAGTGATTTAAATTGTATAAATTTTGAAAAATGATAATTTTGATTAATAAATAAATTGTCATATCTTAATCGTTATGCATATAAAAAATAAGATAGGATGGTATTATTTAGTTTAATGCTATTCATAATATCATCCTATTCTATCTTATCATAATCTTATATATCAAATATGACTTCTATCTACTATATATAGTTAAAAGTAAACTTTTACATATCCAAAATCTCTTCCTCAAGGTTGCCAATAATGGCAGCTAGCCTTGAGCTCTCACTCCAAATTTAGGAAAAACAAGTCAAGGTCAACTAATTAACTCTGCAATATGCTCATACCCTTTATCTCTCCAAATGCTTTACCCAATAATTTGCAATAAGTTTTTTCCTTTTGGTTTTGCTGGTCATTGATTAAATTAAACAAGTCTTAGCACTTACACCTCTCTACCCATTCTATTCTTTCCTTCTTTTTTTTTCATTGACATTGTAAACACTTAATTTTGTCTAAGTCAATTTTATACTTGATTTGTACGAGTCGATTTGAGTCGAAAGTGTTTTAATTGAATTAAACTCGATTGAACTTTATTTCGAATTAATCATTTCTTATTTTTTTTCATAGGCTTAAGTTTAATTTAATTTTATTATTGAGTCAATTTTGAATTAAGATATGAAGGCCCAATTAAAAGATTCAAAGTCTAAGTGTGAGTCCAAACTTAATAATGAAGGGCCAATCCAATTTCATTTGATTTAAAGCTTGACTTAAGTTATTTGAACTTGAAATTCTAATAAAAATCCAAATTTTAATATTTTATTTTTGAGCCCAAATTCATTGTTTTTAGGATTAATTTAATTACATTAGAATTAATTTGATTACTTTAGTTAATTAAAAGTCATCAAAAATAAAATCAAAAAATTAAAATGAGGGTCGACCATCTATTTGATTTTCACCCTCTTTTTCCTTCTTTGCTTTTCCAATTTTTTTATTTTCACCATCCTTTTACCTACTATCTTCTATTGTCTTCTAACCTAAATTAATCTAACTCCTCACCCCAAATGTAGTAACCATTGCTGCAATATTAGTCCAAAAAACCCAATCATCTTTTTAGAGAAATGATCCAATTTACAAGCAACATGAAGCATATTTCTAAAAAGGGGGGAACCACAGAAAAATAATATACAAAGAGGATCCGAGAAGAAGGAAAAAATTTTTTTTTAAGTTACAACATCCTATCCTTAGCCCTTTGATCGACCCGGCACCCAATCCCTACTTATGATCCCTATATCTTAACAATAGTCCCCTACCATCGAATCCCTCACCATAGTCAAAACCCATACCACCAATCACCATTTTCGACACTACTATGACTATTACCCCTATTGTCAACCAAAAATCATTATCCCTAAGCAAGACCTGAAACTCAATCCAATGCCTCTACAAACTAACAAAAAGCACCTCAATCAACAACAAACCTACACTAGCCAAAATCTACCAACAGACAACAAAAAACTTTAACAAAAAAAATAAACGAGTAAAAGCCCCAATTGACAGCCACTTTTTGCTCTGCCTAGAATTGACTATCCTTCATTTATTACAACCCCAACCATTCGAACCAAAAAAACCTTTGCTCTCTAAAAATCAAAAACCACCCAAAAAAAAAAACCAATCTTCCCAAGAAGGGGAACCTCAGTAAAGCAAAAAAATTACGAAAATTATTAGAAAACCAAAAAAGAGAGAGAGTGTGTGTGTGTGTGTGTGTGTGTGCCACAGTTTTGGTAGTTTTAAAAGGGTTTTGGGCCTTGAAAGAAAGGGGAAGAAGTTATCATTTAAGGAAAAAAAGAAAAAAAAAAGGGGGGGGGGAAGATAGGTGGGCTGAATGGTGGTTAGGGAAGGCCCAGATTTGGTGTGGGAAGGAAGAAAAAGAAAAGAAGAATGAAAAAAAAAAGAAAAAAAGAAGAAGGAGTCATCAATGTCGGTAGGGAAAAAGGGGAATAAGGTCATTTAGGGAGAGAAACGAGAAAGAGAAAAAAGAAAAAAGGAAAAAAAAAAGAGATGAAGACTAGTCATACCCGACGTGATCTAACCCGCCCTAAAAAATCAACCCATGATCCACTAGAGCCCAGACTCGACCTAACCACACAACTAATTAGGCCCGAATTTGTTTTGGGCCTTGGATCTTTAGGCCCCTAGCTTGGTGTTTATTTGATTCTAAGCCTTCGTATTAAGCTCTATTGGGATACAAATTCTTCATTTTGATTAATTTTATTGCATGTTTGTTCCTTTTTGTCTCATATATGTGTTTTTTTAAGAATTAAAAACTGAAAATGCTTGTTTTACTATTTATTTTTTAAAATTTTTGAGATGGAATAATTATTATTGTTATTTGAAAAATAAAAGATAATATTTTTAAGTAAAAAAAAATGATTTTAGAGACCTTGTCTAGACATTAAAGAGAATTTAAATGATATTTTTAAGTGAAGGATTAATTTTTTCAAATTCCATTTAGATATTAGGAAATTAAAGAAAATTTCCATCACAAAAATAAATAAAAATTAAAATTTCTTTTATCCTTGATTTTATTTCAAATAAGAGGTAATGATAAAAAATATAAGATTAAATAAGATAGGTCAATTTGAATAATTGCTTGTATTCACCTTAGCTATTTTATCTCATATTGCAACATGTCCTAAAATAAAAATGTGAATTAGTCAATGATAATTTTGAAAATTAATTTTTTTAATGGTTAATAGTTATTCCTTAAATAATCGTTGAAACTCTGTCTAGATATTGTAAGGCTTTTCAATAATTACTTTTTATGAAGAAAAATTACACTAATTTTTAAGGAATATCATGCAAATTCTAAATAAAGAAAAACTTTCTAAAATTTCACTTAGATATTGAAGAATTAGGAAAGATTTTGAAATTAAGGGTTTTTATTTTATTCCTAAGTAAACAAATAAAGTTTAAATTTGTATTAGATAAATTTAATTAATTGTTTACATTTTAATTTGCATTCACTCCATTCAACTACTTTATATGATATAAGCTTGTATTCCTTTACTTTAAAAAAATTTTAATTAATAAATAGCAATTCTTGGAAAACTATTTTAAATAAAAAAAAAAACTAATATTTCTAAGTAAAAATAATTTTTGGGATTTGTCTAGATATTAGAGGGCTTCTTAAAAACTATTTGTATAACTAAAAGTCATATGAAGTTTTAGAAAGAATTAGTATGAAAGTCTAAAATTAAGAAATATTTTTCGAAATTTTGCCTAGATATAAAGAATTAGAAAATGTTTCGATACTAAAGATTTTCATCTTATTCCTAAATAAAAGGTTCTAAAAGAAAGATTTTTATGAAAAATAAAATTTAATAGAATCATTTTTAAAATATTAAAATTAAGACCGTTCAATAGTAAGGATAACATATGATCAATTAGTACCAATTTTTTTGGTACTGTGAGGTTGTTAATCTTTTTTCACACGTAACCGACTCTTAAACCCAACTTTGTTTTCATAAACCAAAATTATCTTTTTGATAAACTTTTAACTTGTTTTATTGTTTTATTAAAAAGATAAACTTTATGTGACCAATCGCATCTCTAAAAAAGATTGATGGTGATTCCTCTTATTTTGAAACCTAAAAATCATTATGATAGCTTGACGACTCCACTAGGAAAATCATTTTGTTAAGAGAGTCGACCAAAATTAATTATGTGTTATCCTAAATTTTGATTTAATGATCTTAATTAGTATTTAAATTTGATTTCTTTAATTTTGATTTTCTTAAAAAATAAATAAATAAGTGTTTTACATTGCATTTATATTTTGATTGTATCATTTATTTTATATTTATTTTATTATGATTTTTATATACTGTTCTTAATAAATGTTTAGGCATTTATAATAGGATTTGTAATAAAATGTTGATATGTTCCTTTGCACATGACCACATATGCATTGCATGTAAGAACTTTATACTCGACTCCAACCTTTTTAGGAGGAATGAAGTACTTACACTTCATAAGGTGAATTTCTTTGCAATGACTAGTGAAATACTCCTATTCAGATTAAACTCTTTCTATTTGTAACCTATCATGGGTGAGGATCAGAGTATCTTTCTCATCTATAATGGATGATGATGTAAGGAATAATTTGAGAATCTTTGGACATATAAATCCCTACCCAACATATAGTGAATCTTAGGGGGTCAGCCTAGAATAAAGCTATGTCAAACCTTTTGTAGAAATTATTTGAATTAGGATATGTGAGGAACATTATGATAAAAACTGCATTTATGGGTAATAATGGTACGAATAAGACTAAAATTAAAAAAAAAAGAATAATAAAAGAAGAAAATATTTTCAAGAAATTTTCTTTTGGCATATAGTTCAATATGTTTAGTGTTGGTCCAAAATTTATGATCTTCAAGAAAAGTTTTGTAAAAAAATTTAGTATCATATAACAAAACAACCAAAAAAAAGAAAATTTTATCAAATTCTTTGTTTATTGGCAAAGTAAAAAAAATAAATAAATAAAACAAAACGAAAGAACAAAAATAAAATAGGAGAAAAAGCTTTAAATCCTAGTTATTTTATGTGATAAAAAATGTGTGTTTCTGAATTTTTTTCTCTTTTTAAAAAAATTTTAAAAAAAATTTTAAGTTTGAATGTAGTTTCATCTTTTGCATTTCATTTGATCCTTTTCCATATATTTTTATTATGCTTTTGAAGTTGGAAACAATAAAACAGTACATCAATCTTATTTCATGTACATCCTAATAAGATAGTACATGCACATCAAATTATGCACGCATCTTAATAGATAATACATGCATTCCATTTCATGAACATCATAATGAGATAGTATATGCATTCTATCTCATGCACATCATAATGAGATAGTACATGCATTCCATTTCATGCACATCATAATAAGATAGTACATGCATTCCATCTCATGTGCATCTTAATAGATAATAAATGTATTTCATTTTATGCACATCATAATGAAATGTTACATGTATTCCATCTAATGCACATATTAACAATAGTGTCAATTTCATTAAATTTGCATAACATATGCATTACACTTTATGTAAGCATACCTTATCATGCATATAATATGTCAGTGCATTTTACTTAAATGTGTTTTATCAGTCATATACATGCATCTCATTATTCATGAAGTATGGCATTGTGCTTCAGTGATGTGGATTCATGAATGATATAATTTTGATAAAACATACATTGTACAAATCGCATTTCATATAAACACATCTCACCATGATTGTTACATAATGTTGTACCCCATGTATACACATTTACATAGGTAGTATGATTTTTATCACTCAGGCATATTATGTATGTAAATATTCATCTTTCAAGCATTCATCAACTTCAATAGTGTTTTGAACCAATCATGCATCCATGATCATGTCATGCACATTCCTCATCATGTAAAATAGATTTTATCTCGCTTCATTCAATGAATAAAGATTCAATAGTGCTAACTTCTGGTTAAATCTTTTAAGAGTAGTTTTGTTCCAACATGAAAAATCATAGGGTTAGAACAAAAAAAATTTGTACAAGATCAAGAAGAGATAAAGGAAAGGGTTATGGAAGCTTCACTATTTTAAAGACAGTTTCACCGAATCTGCAACAAGGTGGTATATTCATTTAGATCAGAAAAAAATTTATTTTTGGAAAGATTTGGCCAAGGCTTTTATTGCATAGTATAAGCATGTGATTGACATGGCTCCTATTAGATTATCCTTATAAAAAATGCAAAAGAGAGTCGATGAAAGCTTTAAAGAATATACTCAAAGGTGAAGAGATATAGTTGTCTAAGTATAAACACCTTTAACAGAGAAAGAAATCACTGTTTTGTTCATCAATTCCCTAAACACTCCTTATTACAAAAAAATGATTGGGAATGTTTTTGAAAACTTTGTTAATATAGTGATTTCAGGAAAAATAGTAAAAAATACAATTAAAAATGGTAAGATTAAGTTAAAAGATGCAACTGATGTTAAAAAAGGTAATACGTCGAAAAAGAATGAAGAAAATGTGTAAGTAATCATACTTGATAGGTATTTATCCAAAAACTTTATTCTATGCGATCCTTATCTTTTTCATCAACCCTATTTCTTTGTCATAGGCAATATCTTCCATAATCCATATCTTTGCTAACTAAGCCAGCATTTTGGCTTTCTAGCAAATCCCTATCCTCAAATGACCACTCATAATTTTATCCCTATACTTGAGCTTACTACTCGACCATTAATGAGCCAAAAAAATTCAAAAAATGAGCAAGAAAAACTTTCAGTCCCTATGTTTCATCCTTTGCCTATGTTAAAAGAAGGCTGGTACCTCACTCATGTGCCTCTAAATATAACACCAAATCCATTGACAAAGAGTTATGATCCTAAAGGTACATGTGATTATCATATGGTAGCAATTGGCCATTCAACCAAAAAATACAGGCAATTAAAAAAAATATTGAAGATCTCCTCAAAAGTAGTATTTTGACTTTAAAACTTATGAAAAATGAAAGTTGACGTTGTCCAATCATGGAATATGAAAAGTTGAGATATGAGAAGGGGTTTCAAGTCTTGAATGATCAAGATAGGATAATTCTCTTTTGAACCTTTAATATTTTATTTTATGTATGTCATGTACATGGTGTCACAGAAGTTACTTGGATTAATCTTGTTAAAATTTATTTTTAAAAAAATGGATGCCTCAGAGTTTTTATATGAAATTTGTTTTTATGCAATTGTTCAAAATAAAACCCCACATGATGAATTCACAAAATAGAAAAAATTTAAAGTAAATAAAATAAATAACAAAAAAACAAGAAAAGACATTTTTCTTAAATAATGAACAAAAAGTCTCAAAAGAATTGCTGATCATTATAGACCAATCCTATTTTTCCTCTCGAATATTTCATGGCTAAGCCCATTTGAATGAAAATTACTTAAAAGCCTTAATACTTCAAGGAATATACATTTAAATTCCTTGAACTGTGCCTTCATTCGATCATATCATGACAAAAAAGATGATAATCTTTGCCTAGGCTATGAATAACAAAACGATTAATTTGAGATTTTTCTTGATGGATTTCTTTTGAAAGTTAAGGAAACCTGACATCTTTTAGGCTCTAGATGCTAGTAATTTGATATCTGTTAAGATTATGCTAGAACTTTAATTACAAAATTCACCCACTCAAATCATATCAAACGGCTTCAAACAAACTAGTCTTTCAATTCTTTATCAAAAATTACCTTATTCTTCATGTCTTAGGATACATTAACCACAAAAGCATGATAGTTTATTATCATTGAGATAACCTAAATTCTAACCAATCCTTTTTATTAGTGAATGACACAAACAAGCTGAGATCCTAAACGAGTTCATTAAAGGTGGCATGTTAAAATGAAAGCATCTTTCATGTATTGTGATCTTGGTGAAGCAAATTAATATATGAGTTATGGAGGCATATGATAAAAAAAAAAAGAAAGAAAAGAAAGTAAAACAAAAATGATTGTGACATGCACTTGAAAATTCAAATAAATCCAAACAAAAACTTGAAAAAATTTGAAAACCCTAAAATTTTGAAAAAAACCAAGAAGACAAAACTAAAGATTTCAAAATGAAAGAAAAGTCAAGAAAACCAAAAAAATTCCAAAAAAAACAAAAATCAAAATTTTGAAAAAAAAAAAAGAGAAATTTTGAGAAGCCTTTCTTTTAAGCCATTTTCCTAAAAGGAATCATTCATCAACTTAAGTAATCATGTTTGAGATAACAAATGGCCATTCTTTATTATCTTTTCAAAATTAAGAAAATTATCTCTTGCTACTCATTTGAGTCTAATAAATTTTTTTTAAATGAACTCTAACCAAGAATCAACTTCGATATTGGTGGGCAAAATAAAGATATATTCAACAATCATACTTGATAAGGTCCTATTCCAGATATAAAGAAAGAACTTTATACATTGAGGGGAAAAAGTATAATAAAACAAGTTCTCAAATTTTTTTGAACTCATTAAATTAAAAGTGGAGATGAGCAAAGAAAAGTGAAAAGAAGAAAAGGCAAAAAAAGTAAAATAAAAAAGCAAGAACACAATAAAGGAAAAAGTTAAAAAATGATTGGATAACAAGTGTGAAAAATAAAAAGATAGATGTCCCAAAAGGAATCCTATATATGATATGAATGATCCTTAGATTGAGCACCCTTAAACACATTTTGGGCATATTTATCATTTTCCTCAAAAGCTTGAACATTGGCCTACATTATATACTCTACAAAGTTCATTTTGATCAAGCATGAATACTTAAACTGAAGAGTTTTCTTTTATGGAATCACCATATAACCCCTGAGTATTTTTATCTTTTTTAACTGTCCAGCTACCTATTTAAACTATTAACCTATTTTTGATAAAATTTGAATTATTAAGCGCATGATGAAAGTATCAAGAAAAAATAAAAAATAAAGAAAAAGTATGGCTCTAGGGTAAAAACTCTAAAAAAAGCAATCTAGAGCAAATTTGAAAGCTTTCAAACTAATCATAATGCCTAATGAAGTAAAAAAAGCAATTTGAAACAACCCGTGCTTTTGAAAGATTCAATAATATCAATACCTTAAAAGTTTGAATTCCATTAAAAGTGGCAACCTTCGAAATTTAGGCCTTCTTTTTCCATTCCTAAATGGCTTTCCACAACCTTGAGCATATCATAGTTGGTCTTGATATTTATGGAAATACCACATTTGGAAACTAAAAGAATGTTAAAGTTTGATTACATTTCAAAAGGATTTCAAAAAATTTTAATTTTTTTAGAAACTCATAAATTTAGAAAATTTGTGCTTCATTCGTGGCCTAGATGAAAGATTGTTCATTTTTTTTTTATCTAGTTGTGAAACATTCCCTATGAACCAAGACCTTAATGTAATAAATGGTCAATCCACTTGAAAATGAAAATTGTCACCTTTTTCATCCATAATAATGAACACCAATTCTCAAGAGACTTAAAGTCACATTTTTGAAATATTTCATTTTATTTGATCATCAGATTAAGCTATGTGTGGCAATTTTGTTAGTCAATTTTGTGTCATTTGTTAGGCAAATAATAAAGAGATCAATTTTGGCGTAAAAGAAAAATTACCCTTAGCTAGAATTTTGCAAATACAAAGTGAATTTTGATTTACGAAATAAAATATTTTTCATTAAAAAACTAGTCTTTTTTTAAATAGTATTTTGTTAGGAAAGAAAAGGAAAAAATTGACTTTGGTGACAATAAAAGAAATCATTTTCCAATGAAAGGGTGAATAAGTGCATGTTATATCAAGATAAAAGAAATGAGAAAAAAATGTTTCTTTCTGAAATAAGAAGATATGTTCCATCAAGAAGCATTCAAAAGAGTAGTGAGAACATGATGGTTTGTTCTTTTGAATTTGCCACAAGATATAAAATGGGCATTGATTATATGTATGCTACATGATGAAGTTTGAAACAGTGAATAAAAGGGAAAATGAAAAAAGAATTAGAGAGAAAGATGAGATGGAATAGAAGGGAAAATCTTTTGGAAAGAAAATGAACAATTATTCAAATGAGGAAAAGGAAATAATCAAATGATTTAGAATTGAAAAGAAAAGAATTTTGCAAATGAATAAGGATTTTTTTTAAGCATCTGTATCTATGGTAAGGAATTTTGCATTCGCATTCCCAAAGGTCATAACATTAATCATTGGTAGGAATATTTGTGTTTGCATCATTAAAAAGACATCCGTATCACCTTCAGTTGATGTATATGCATTATCTAGTGAGCATGTGCATAAAATTTAATGGTTAGATTTACATCTTTGTAGAGTGTACTTGCATTTGTATCTCGATAAGGCCTTTTGCATTTACATCATTGAAAAAAGATTTCAAATATGCATTTGCATCATTTTGATTGATCATTGCAGTTATTGATTTGCAAGCTTTGGAAAAAATGAAAAAGAAAATGTCTTTTGGAAAGTTTACAATGTTCATGAAAAAGAAATTTTTGAAAAAGGTGATTGCTAAGAAAAAAATGAAAATGAGATTGAGATGATTGAAAGATTTGAAAGAAAATTTCTTAAAATAAAATATGATGGATAGAGATTAGAAAGTGTAAAGAGTTTCAAACTCAAAATGGAACCATTTTGAAAAAAGGCTTTGGCCTTAATGATGAGATGATTTGGCAAATGAAAATGATGAGATGTTTACAGTTATAGAGCCTCTAATGAGAGAAGTATTCATAGATGTCACGATTTGTAAGACATATAAGCATAATCTAAATTTTTTGGGCAAAATTCATAAGTCCTTTGGGTATAATATTTTAAATTTTAAAGTTATAAAGCCTCTATTTAGAGGAACATTTGTAGATGTCAAGATTTGTAAGACCTTTGGACGTTATTTCTAAGTTTTTTGAGCAAAATTCATAGGTTCTCTAGATAGAATATTTTAAATCTTTTAAAGTCGTGAAGCCTCTATTGAGAAGAACAATCATGGGTACCAAGATTTGTAAGACCTTTTGAGTTAAATCTGTTTATGTCGAGATTTGTAAGAGCTTTAAGTGTAATCTCTAAGTCTTTCAGATAAAATTCGTAAGTCCTCGGGATAAAATATTTTAAATTTTAAAGTTATAAAGCCTTTATCTTGAAAAGCATTTATAGATGTCAGGATTTGTAAGACCTTCGGACATAACCTCTAGGTCATCCTAGTAAAATTTATAAGTCTTTCGTTAAAATATTTTGAATTTTTTAAAGTAGTGAAGCCTCTAATGAAAGGAGTATTCATAGATGTTGAGATTTGTAAAACCTATAGACATAATCTTTAAGTCTTTCGAGTGAGATTTGTATGTCTTTCCAATTAAATTTTTTTAATGTAAAGATTTTTAAAACCTCTGTGCATAATATCTAAAGCCCTCCAAGTAAGATTCGTAAGTTTATCGAGTAGAATCTATCAAGATTTGTAACACCTCTAGGTTCAATATCGAGAAAGTTGTTGAAGAGAATGGAAAACATATATGGTATTAGTTATAAGAGTTTTAAAAAAAAAATGTTGAGATGTATCAAGACTTCTAAAATGATATTTTTAAAGTTGTCGAGTTTTTGTTTAAAGGAGCATTTCATGGTAAGATTTTTAAAGTTATAATGCCTTTAATAAAATGAGTTTTTAAAATTTATTTTCAAAGTGGTGAAGCATTTGATAAGATAAGTTTTCAGATCAATTACTAAGTTCATTGCATTAGTCATTAATATTGTTTAAAAATAAAAAAATGAAAATGAAAAACTAAAAACTAAAAACTAAAAAAATGAAAAAAACTAAAAAAATGAAAAAAACTAAAAAATTTAAAAATGAAAAAAAAAAAAAGCTAACAAACAAAAACAAAAAATTCCAAAAAAATTTGAAAAATCCTCGAATTGTTGATTTTCAACAAAATTATTATCTATATTTTTGCCTTATTCTTGGTTCTTAATAATGTTAAAAAAAGAGCAGTTGTAAACATTTAACTTTTTTTGGATCAATTCAAGTGTGTTCAATTTTATGCTTGATTCAAACACTTCAATTTAGGCTAATTAAAGTGTTTTAATTGAATTGAACTCAATTGGGCTTTGTTTCGGATTAATCATTTTTTATTTGTTTTTGCATAGGCTTAACTCTAATTTAATTTTATTATTGGGTTAATTTTAAATTAAGATATAAGAGCCCAACTAAAAAGTCCAAAATCTAATTATAAGTTCAAATTCAATAGTTAAGACCCAACTTAATTTCATTTGAGTTAAGGCTTCATTCAAGTTATTTGAGCTTGAAAGCCCAATGAAAGTCTAAAATCTAATATTTGATATTTAAGCCCAAGTTCATTGTTTTTAGGATTAATTTGATTACTTTAGGATTAATTTGATTATTTTTAGTTAATTAAAAGTTATCAAAAAATTAAAATTATAGGGTCGACCAGCTAAATGTTTTCACCGTCTTTTTGCCTTTTGGCTTTTCAGCTTTTTGATTTTCACCGTCCTTGTACACACTGTCTTCTACTATTTTCTAGCTTGGATTAAGCAAACTCTCCAACCCAAATCCAGCAGCCACTACTGCAACATCAACCTACTCGTCTTTTCAGAGAAAAGATCCAATGTACAAACAACATAAAGTAAAGCTCTAAAGAGGGGGGAAGCAATAGAAAAATAGTACATAGAGGGGATTCAAGAAGAGGGCATCCCATCCTTAGCCCTCCGATCGACCTAGCACCCATCCTTACAATCCAAATATCTTAACAACAGTCCCCCACCACCGAATCCTTCACCACAACCGAAACCCACACCACCAATCACCATTTCTAACACTACCGTGACTGCTACCCCCACTATCCACCAAAAATCACTAACCCCAAGCAAGAGTTGAAGCTCAGTCCACTACCTTTACAAACCACCAAAAAACACTTCAATTAATAACAAACCTATATCAACCAAAATCTACCAACAAACAACAAAAAACTTCAAGCTAAAAATACATGATTAAATGCCCTAACTGGCGACCAATTCTTACTCTGCCTAGAACCAACCATCCCTCATTTATTACACCCTTAACCATTAAAACCAAAAAACCTCTGCTCTCTAAAAATTGAAAACCATACCAAAAAAAAAAAAAAAAACCAATCCTGAAAGGAAGAACCTTAATTAAGAAAAAAATAGCAAAAATTATAAAAACAAATAAAAAGGGAGAGTCAAGGTTTAGGTAGCTTTGACAGGGTTTCAGGCCTTGAAAGAAAGAGGATGAAGCTATCATTTAGGAAGAAAGAAGAAGAAAAAGAAAAAAAAAAGATCAGTGGGTTGAATAACGTCGACGACTGGTGGCTAGGGAAGGCCCAAATTCGGCTTGGGGAAAAAGAAAAAGAGAAAGAGGGAAGAAAAAAAAAAGAGAAGGAATTGGCGTCGGCGAGGAATAAAAGAAAGGAGGTCATTTGGGAGGAGAAAAGGGATGAAGAAAAAGTGGAAAAAATAGGAAAGAGGAAAAGAAAAAGGTCAAAAAAGAAGAGAAGACTGATCAAACTCGACTCGATCTAACCCACGTCAAAAAACCAACCTATGATCCGCTGAAGCCCAGATTTGACTTGACTACACAGTTGATTCGGCTCAGTAATTTGTTTTGGGCCTTGGATCTTTAGGCCCCTAGCTTGGTGTTGATTTGATTATGGGCCTTAACATTAAGGTCCATTGGGTTACACATTCTTCCTTTAATTAATTTTTTGCATATTTGTTCACTTTTGTCACATATATGTGTGTTTTGAAGAATTAAAAATTGAGAATGCTTGTTTTAGTGTTATTTTTTATTTTTGAGATGCAATAATTATTATTGTTGTTTGAAAAATAAAGGATAATATTTTAAGTAAAAAAAATTATGATTTTAGAAACTTTGCCTAGATATTGGAAGGAATTCAAATCATATTTTTAAGTGATGGATTAATTTTCTTAAATTTTGTTTAGATATAGGGAAACTAAAAAAATTTCCTTCATAAAATAAATAAAAAAAAATAAAATTTCTTTCATCCTTGATTTTATTTCAAATAGGAGATAATGATAAAAAATAATAAGATTAAATATGCAAGATAGGTCAATTTGATTAATTGTTTGTATTCATATGGTCTATTTATCTCATGTCGCATCATGTCCTAAAATAAAAATGTGAATTAGTAAATGATAATTTTAGAAATTAGTTTTTTTTAATGGTTAATAGTCCTATGTAAAAATAATTAATGAGACCCAATCTAAATATTACAAAGCTTTTCAATAATTACTTTTTACATAGGAATGTTTCATCAAATTTTAAAGAATATCATGCGAATTCTAAATGAAGAAAAACTTTCCAAAATTTTGCTTAGATATCGAGGAATTAAAAAATATTTTGAAGTTAAAGGTTCTTATTTTATTCCTAAATAAACAAATAAAATTTAAATTTGTATTCAATAAATCTAATTGATTGTTCGCATTTTAATTTATATTCACATCATTCAACTACTTCATATAATATCTGCCTACATTTTGTTGCTTTCAAAAAATTTAATTAATAAATGGCAATTCTTGGAAAATTATTTTAAATAAAAAAACTAATATTCTTAAATAAAAATAATTTTTGAAACTTTACCTAAATATTAGAGAACTTCTCAATAATTATTTTTTATAAAAGAATATTATGTCAAGTTTTTGAAGGAATTAGTATGAAAATCTCAAGTAAAGAAATATTTTTCGAAGTTTTGCCTAGATATTGGAAAATTAAAAAATGTTTCGATACTAAAGATTTTCATTTTATTTCTAAATAAAAAGTTCTAAAAAAAGGATTTTTACAAAAAAAAAATTAATAGAATCATTTTTAAAAATTAAAATTAAGATCATTTTTATCAATAATAAAGATAATATATAATTAATTGGTACTAATTTTTTTTAGGCATTGTGAGGGTGTTAATTTTTACCTATGCGTAACCAATTTTTAAACTTAATTTTATTTTCATAAATCAAAATTGTTTCTTTAATAAATTTTAAATTTGTTTTATTATTTTATTAAAAAAAACATTTTAAGAAACTAACTACATTTTTTTTTAAAAAAATTTGATAATGACTTTTTTATTTTGGAAATTTGCTATCTATTTTACAGTACTCTATTTTTTTTACGTATGAAAGGTATGGGAAGTAAGGAATCGAACTTTGGATCTCAGTTGTCTTGAAGAGAGGTAATAATCGCTAAATCAAGCTTATGTATGTCCAAAAATCATAAAAAAAATATCTCTTTTTTTTCAAGAAAAAAAATTTTAATGATTATATGAAAAAAAAAAAACACACGTACAAAATGATTACATATTAACCCTCTTTGGAACAATGGGAAAGATCTACATAAACTCCAATGCAATTTGAATATGTAACATGGTAACGTTTTCAAATTATAATTCTACACTTTTGGTTTTGTTATTTGCCTTTTATAATGTATCAAAAATTTATGAATTTAATTTTAAATATTGTATAAGTTGACCTCTTATAAATTAATAAATTTCATCTTTAAATTATCTAATTAAATTATGTCCCATCAGGAAAAATAAATAACAAAGACAAAAGAGTAAAGTAAGTCAATTTCAAATATTCAAATTCAAACTAGTCAACGTGAATAATTAACAAATTTCAACTTTCTTTTACAATTAGGTATTCAACACACGGCTTGTATACGTGATCGTCTGTCAACTTTCTTAAATTAATGGCTGCTGAAATAGACCTGAACAAAAAAGAAAATGAAATTATATCTCCAATTACTAATGCATCTTATGGCTTTCACTTTGATCAAAACGATAATTTAACAACTTTTTTTAGATTAATTGGAGATTAGAATTGAAAATTTTAAATACAATATAAAAATAATATAAAAAATATTAAAGTGGTATGATTTAAATTAAATTTTATAAAAAATGGATTTAATAAAAACTAAAAATATGTTCCTTATTTTGTATGTTGACACAAATATATTACACAATTTTATATTTTATACGTATTTGACATGAAACATATATAATATGAATACATAATTTATCAAATCTAATTAGAAGTTTCAATGATAGATCATACGTCAAGGCAAAGGGGGCCAAAACTTTTGAAGTCCCCATCTTCATATAAAAGTTCCTTTATTTATATGTGTGTGTGTGTAGCGATTTACTTGCACTAGTATAATTTTTATATCTTTTTGAACTTTTAGATCAAAATTAAATTCATTGCTCATTTGAATAAAAATAATAATTTTAAAATTAGTAATTGTGATCAAAAGATCTAAAAAAGTATAAGAGTTATACTAATGTAAATGAATTTTTCCTATATATATATATTTATATATTTATATTCCCTCATCTTAAATAAATTTAAATTGATTTTAAATTAAAAGAGGTTTGTTTGTGTCGAGCTCCGAGCTGAGGGTTAAGACCCTGAAATCACAAGAGAGAAACATAGCAGTTAAGAGCAAAGGCATATTCCTTGTGTTTGCATTTCGATGCTTAAATCAGAGGTTAGGATAAGAAAAGTTTGAAGAAGAAAAAATAAAGTAAGAAAAAAGTTAGATTGGATAGATAATACCTAGATAGCTCTATTTATAGGCTAAAAGTGAAGGGTCCGTGGGGCAAAAATGTGATATAACCGAACTAACGTGGCACTGTACATGTCAAATCAACCTAAAAGTAAAAAATACTCCTAGCTATTTTCTGACAGTCTGTAATGAGGAAATGACCAATTTTCTCTCTAGACCTAAAAATACCCTTAACATTCTGTCCCCTCATCAAGCAGTCTGAATATTAGACTGATAGGTGCTTGATTGAACCTTTCGGGCATATGTGTTCGCTAGTTTGACCTTGAGTTTTTTTTAGTGTGAGTTTTTTAAAATTTATGCTTTGGATTTGACCTCACGTTGTCAAGGTAGAATGTTTTTTAGATTGAGATAATGGTAAAGTAAAATAGGCTTATGATTGGCTGTAGGCTATTAAGTTTAGTCCCCACCGTTTTGGATTACGTTGGCCCAATGTGTGATCATTAGTGCCAAGCTTGATCTTGAGCATAGGTTTTAGGTTACACATTAACTAGTCCGTTTTAAGGTTGCTGAGGTGGGTGACTTTAAGTCAAAGCAGCTTGATGTTGGGCTAAGTGAAATTATGAGTAACTAGTAGTGTGGCTCATATGTTTGATGTGAGACTTGTGTGTTTTTTTTGTGTTAGAGTTTGATTCTCAATTCTAACATAGAGTTAAGTTGACAATTGGTTCATTTAGCCAGTCTGACCTAGGTTTTGTGACTAGTTTGAATAGGTAGAATGATTATAATGTATGAAAATCACATTTAATAAGAAGAGAGGTATTTGAGAAATAAAAACTCAAAGTTGGAAAGGCAAAGGGTTATCATCGATAACCATTCGAACATGTGATACAATCTGGATTATTCATCTGATATAAACATTGGCTATATAAAAGGCTTTTTTGGGCCTTCATTTTTCACTTTGTTATTTTTTTGCTCTCAAACTGACATATTTTTATTAACTTTAAAGTTCTTACTTTCTTTCAACTGACCTTCTTTCCTTCTTAATTCGTTACATTTTTTTTCTTTTTATAATTTTTTCAGTGCAAGCTCTAGGGGCTTGTTAAGTTAAAAAGTAGTTCTAAAACGAAGTCTATTCGATAGTAGAGATAAGGGTGATAGGGTTCTTCTTGTCATTATCGAAAAAGACTAATTTAGGGCTACCTTTTGGTTGAACTCGATGATCGAGAAATAACAAGAAAGGGTTAAGGACAATGTTCATACTCTATCAAAGCACATAAGATATTGTGGTTGCTATAGACTTTAAGCTCGAAAACCCCTAATTCTAATGTCTGAAGTTAGTTCAACTTCTCCAATTGACTTTTTTTTTGTTTTTTTTTTTCAAGATCTAGCCTTTTATTTCTTCTTTCAATATCCCTCTTTTTACTAAACCAACTCTAATTGATGTCTCACATTTTTCTTCTTTATCTAAGAAGTCTCTCTACTTCTCTTCTTATTCTAACATTATGGTGATCTTTACCACTGTTCTTGCTCAAAATCCTACCTTTGTTAAGACTCTGAGTTATTTTACGATGAAGACTTTGATGACAAAGAGGGTTTTGATGGAGAGTAAGAGGGGGAAACCAACCAGTTCAAGAAGAAAGGTGAGAATGAGGAGGAGTCCTCTTCATATTCAGAGGACTTGGCTTAGGTCCCCTTTTTTACTCTTTGTTCCTTAGGTCTAAACCCTAAAAACATGATGAAAAGCTTAAAGAGCACGACTAATCTTAAAGACTGCCCTAATATGTCCTCGACTCATCACATCCAATCTTTGAAGGTCAATTTTGGCCTTCTAAAGCAAGGGTATAATGCATTAATGCCAACCACTGAGAACAGGGTCATATCTCTCATAAAAGGTCACTAACTTCGGGTGTATTGGGATTGCTTCGTGACAAGTATAAGAGTTATTCTATATCTTTTTATTGTTGAATTTTTTTCTTTTTTATAATTTAACCACTTCAATTACTTCATATTGATCTTTTTTGTCTAACTAGAATAATAAGACTTGGTGATAAATAATATAGGTTTGTTATTGTTGATAATTTTACTAGATATACATGTTTTGTTGCATTTAAAGAATGAATCTTTGAAAAAATTCATCATTTTTAGCAAACAAATGCAAAATGAAAAAGGTTATTCAATTTCTGGTATTAGAAGTGATCATGGAAAAGAATTTGAAAACTTTGGTTTTAATGATTTTTGAAATAAAAATGGTATTAACCATAATTTTTCTTCTGCTAGAACTCTTTAATAAAATCGGGTAGTAGAAAAAAGAAATAGAACTCTAGAGGAAATGGCTAGAACCATGCTTTGTGAAAATAATTTATCAAGATATTTATAGGCTAAAGCTATAAACACTTCTTGCTATATTATAAATAGAATTATGATTAGGCAAATTTTAAAGAAAACTCTTTATGAACTTTTTAAAGGTAAAAGGCCTAACATAATCTATTTTCATTCTTTTGGTTGCAAATGATTTTGTTTTGAACATTGGAAAAGATAATCTTAGAAAATTTGATGTAAAGAGTGAAGAAGGTATTTTCTTAGGATATTATTTGAATTCAAAAGCTTTTAGAGCCTTTAATAAAGAACATTGGTCGTTGAAAAGTCCATACATGTTATTTTTAATGAGTGTAATCCTCTTTCGAGAAAGGTATCTCCTAATGATGATGATATAAGTATACTTCAAGAAAATCTTAACAATTCGTCAAATAACATTGAAGAGATCAATAAAAAAGAAGATGATAATTTTTTAGAGGAACCAGAACAAGTGAGCAAGAACCTAATCTCCATAGAGAAAGAAGGTATGTTAAGGATAATGAGATTATTTGTGATCTATCTTAAGAGGTAAGAACTAGATCCTTTTATAATATATGCAATTATGTTGTTTTTCTCTTATAAATTGAATCCAAGAATATAGATAAAGCTTTCAAAGATGATCATTGGATTATGGCTATACAAGATGAATTGAATCAATTTGAGAGAAGCCAAGTGTGGAATCTTGTATCTAGACCTAGTGATCATCCTACTATAGGTACCAAATGGGTTTTTAAGAATAAGATGGATGAGAATGGCAACGAGGTTAGGCATAAAGCTAGATTAGTAGCTCAAGAGTATAGTTAAAAAGAAAGAATTGATTATGATGAGACTTTTATCCCAATTGCTAGATTAAAAGCCATTAGAATATTGCTTGCATTAGCATATTTTAAAAATTTCAAGCTTTTTCAAATGGATGTCAATAGTGTATTTCTAAATGGTTTTATAAATGAAGAAGCTTATGTAGAATAACCTCTTGATTTTGAAAATCTACAATATACAAATCATGTTTACATATTGACAAAATTTTTGTATAGTTTAAAACAAGCTCTTAGAGCTTGGTATGAAAGACTATCAAAGTTTTTGATTAAAAATGATTTCAATAAAAGAAAGGTTGATACTGCTTTTTTTATTAAATCAAAAGGCAAGGACATTCTTATTGTGCAAGTATACATTGATGATATTATTTTTGGTGTTATTAATGAATCTTTTCGTTAAGAGTTTGCTAAGATAATGCAACGTGAATTTGAAGTGAGCATAATGTAAGAACTCACATTTTTCTTGGGATTACAAGTAAAGTAAAAAAAAAAAGTCACCTTCATCAATCAAGTCAAATATATCAAGTACTTGCTCAAAACATGTGGAATGGAGAACTCAAAGCCTCACTCAACACCTATGAGCACTTTAACAAAATTTGATAAAGATGAAGGAGGTATATATGTTGATTCTAAATTATATAGGTTTGTGATTGGTTTATTACTATATCTTATAGCAAGTAGACCCAATATAATTTTTAGTTTGTGCTTGTGTGTTAGATTTCATTTGACTTCATTAGAAAGGTTATGGCTGGAGGCACGCTTTCTATTTCCAATGCTTAATCTTTGTACACTTTGCAAACATTTTAGTTAATAGGTTTACATGTAAAACATCCAAACAATAAAAATAACCCAAACACTTAAGTAGCGTTTGGTATTTTTTGCAAGATCACCATAATAATGTAATTACCAAAGTGATCTTATTACCTAAGTTATCTTAACTCTTGTGATTTGGAATCACTTTATTTAATTGACAATGATTCATTCTTAGGAATAAAATATCACTGTATTTGGTATTACTAAAACTCAAATATCATTTCGTTTAAAAATATGAAAATAATCATGCATGTTATAAAAGTTACATAAATTAATAATTTTAAAGTTGTTTAAAAATAATTATTTGTAAAATATTAGCAATATTTATTTATTGTATAGTAAAATTGTATAGTAAATTATTAAATTAATTAATATATTTATCGATAAGTAAATTGATTTTTATAATATAAATTATGTAAAAAAATTTGAATTAAAAATAAAATCAATCTATTAAATTCATAATAAAAGAAAAAGAAAAAATTTATATTATATATAATATTTTAAAAAGTAAAAAAAAAATACACACAAATTTTGAACTAGTTACAATTAATATTAGTTTGAAAATATAAAAATTTATAATATACAATAATTATAATTTTAAAATGCTATAAGTTTTTAATTCTTATATTAAATGGCTAAAGTCTACTTTTGTTAATTTTACATTTCACTTCACTTCAATAATAAAGTTTTTTATCATTTTGTATCGAAATTAGATTACCATTCAAAGAGTAATCTGATCATTCTCGATGATCTTAAATTATTACCACATAAGATCACCGAATGCTTACCAAATAAAATAATCTAATCACCAAGTGTAAATTATCGTGGATTTTGAAGTAATTACTTTATACCAAACAATATCATGAAAAGAACTTATTTTGATAATTATTTCAAGATGTTTTAATATAAATATAGAAAAAATAAAGAAATATTATATTAAATTTTATAAATGATGATAATCAAATCATTGTAATGTCACGATGCTAATGGGGCATTAACAATAAATATCAAAACATTAATAAATTTTACAAATGTTTGCAATTAAATTATAACTTTTTAAAAGTTGAGTGACTCAAACGTGTAATATTTTTTTTAATATTCAAAATTTCTTTTTTAAAAAATTATAATGTACCGTGACACGCATGGTGAATGTTAGATGAAGTGCTGATGCATTGTCAACCAATTATTAGTTTCTAACAATTGAATAATTAAAATTAATAAATTTCTAAAATGTTAGTAACCTAGATAATAATTTTTCATTGTTTGACTATCAAAACAAAAAAAAAATCGCAAAAGCTTTAGCTGTTACATGTAATTTACACTAAAAGTTTGTCCAATCGGTCTTATAATGTATTAGATTGATGTTAAAGTGCAGTTTTTAAATCCTTTGAGTAAGATACTAAATTCTTGTAAAACCTCAAAGATATCCCAACTGTATTATCAAAGAAAAAAATTCAAAACTGAATTAACCCAAATTAATTAAATACAATTCAAAAGATTGGATATATCCAAATAATCCTACTTAAACGACCCAGCTCATTTTTGCCTTGTATTAGTTCGTTCTGGAGCATGACTAGTTGAAGGAAGTGTGAGTTAATGTTCAAATTATTTGACGAGTTTAACAAACAAGTTTGAACTCCTAATACTAAATTGTTTGAGTAATTTGTGGCCCTAATTAATTGATCTCAAATTTTTTCTAGTGGAAGACTTCGTTCCCACAAGTAGACCTTTTGGTCTATTTGTTCTCAATCAGGTCAGTTCAGGATACTCCCTCAAAAACGAACAAAAATACTATCCATCACAAGGCCAAGCTCACCTTGCAAGCTTGAATAATCCTTTTCAACTCATATAACAATGGCATATTTTTGGATCTAATGTCCACAATTTCAATTTTCAGCAAACCATCATCAACAATTAACACTGCTGAAATTAAAAATCTCACTTTTTGATAGCCATGGTGAAGCAATTGCCACATGCCACAATTCCTTTCCATGGTATTCTCTGATACCGAGGCTGTGGCAGAGGCGATTGTTTCTAAAACCAAACCCGGGACTTCAATTTTCTTTTTATATGATAAACGAGTCTATAACATTGTTCTCATGGGAAATTTAGGACTGATAGTTTCCAATCAAATTGATTCAATCAATCAGTAGTTAAATGTAAGGCCAAGACAGTTCCCAGATTTCGGAATCCTCCCCACAAATACAATATCTATGGCAAGACAAATCCGAAACCTGGTGTTCCCATAGAGAAACAAAAAAAAAAAAAAAGAGGGAGTGACATAGTAATAGTAGTAGAATTAGATGCAATGACATTATTATATTTAGAACAAGTGGAAGAACAGACACACAGAAATCATATACAATAGAGAAGGGTAGAAAGAGGTGATAGTAAAATTAAAGGCAAATTACACACAAACGAGCAGACGAAGGCGGTAACGAGGATGGATTCGGAGTTGAAATTGACGACTGGCATCAGCCCGACAACCGATTAGTTAAGTTGCCCTCGACAGGCCACTATGTTTTGACATGGGGCATTACCTCCATTGGCAATACAATTTGTGTAAACACCGCTTCGGCAATTCCTTTGCACTGCCTGGTTAGCATCGAGCGCGTTGGAAGTTATTTTATTGTTTGCATCTTGGAGGATTCTGATAACGTTAGAATCCATCAAGAAATCCAGCTCTGACTCCATATCATCTCGGATTCCGCATTCGTTGAGGAGGCCATTGCACTGGTAAGTGGTGTTGCTCTTCACCACGACAGCAGCTCTATGGCAATTCGTTTTCAGGAGTATCATTACCATCAGTACTAACGCCAGAGAAAACTGATGAGACCTCATTTTCCTTCTTTTTTCTTTCTTTACTACTTTGTTTCTTTGTTTCTCCCCACCACTTACTATGCGACTCAAGATGAGAGAGTTACCCACTTTATAGAGGGAGAGAAATTATTAGCGACTAAGGAATTAATTAATGGCAGATACTTTTACTCTATGATCCTAAAAAAATTAGAAAAGAAGAGTTTATATTTTAATTTGATGGTCTGTATAGATGATTCTATATCCTATTAGTAAACCATTTAATAATATTTCATTAAAAAATTAATTTTAAAATTTTAAAATTCTAAAAATTAAATATTTTTAATTTTAAAAACATACTTAAAATTTATTTTTTATAAGGTATCATTTTATGATTCACATATCGTATATAATATATATATATATTTATATATATATACACTAATAATATATCAAATATAAATTTAAAAAAAAAACTAATATTTTTTTTATTTGAAAAATTGAGAAATTTGAAACATATTCTTTGAGTTAATTTTTATTAGTTGAACTTTGAAAACCAAAAGCAAATTAAATTCATTAATATACTAGAAATCTAGGCATCCAATAACTGTTCAGATCATGAAATATGAAATGACATAAAAACCAACACATGGTTTATAATGTAAAAAGTAACGGTGATTTAATTAATCCTCAAAATTTAATATTTTAATTCCATTGCTCTAACAGAAAAAAAAAAAAAAAGAAGAAATATTCAATTCTATTAAAGTCAATGAGTTGTTCAGACATTATTTACTTATTAATTCGATCATTTGTAATTAACATGTGAATTCCTTTATATTTGCCTTTGAATAAAAGTTGTTAATTATTAGGGGAAAAAAATAATTTTTAGAATTTTAAAATTTTCCTCTGTAATTGTAGCTTTATATTTGCCTTTGAATAAAAGTTGTTAATTAAAAACATATTTAATTTTTAATAGGAATGGTGCTCTCATTCTGCCGCAATTCGGTTTCAGGAGTATCATCACCATCACTACCAACGCCAGAGAAAACTGATGAAACCCCATTTGCTTTCTTTCCTTCTTTCTTTGTTTCTCCCACCACTCACTTCGCAACTCAAGAAGAGAAAGTTGCCACTTCACAGAGGATGGAGGGCAATTATTATTAATTAATGGCACGTACTCTTACTTTATGATCCTAAAAAAAATAGAAAAGAAAGTTTGTTTTAATTATACACCATTAATGTATAGATGCTATATCTTATCAGTGAACCACTAAATGATAATTTCATAAAAAATTAGTTTTAAAATTTTAAAACCCTAAAAATAAAGACACTTAATTTTAAAAATATATTTAAAATATATTTTTTTATAAAATATTATTTTATGAATCACGGATCGTGTATAGCATATATAGATATATATACCGATAATATATTAAATATAAATTAAAAAAAATCAATGTCTTCTTTTTTCTTAATTTGAAAAAAAATGACTGAAGTGAAACATATTTTTGAGTTAATGCTTACTAGTTGAACTTTCAACACCAAAAGCAAATTAAATTCAATAATATATAATGTGATATGCTAAACTAAAAATCTAGGCATCCAATAAGTGATCAGATCATGAAGTAGGAAATGACATAAAAACCAAGGCATGGTTTATAACGTAAAAGGTAACGGTGATTTAATTAATCCTCAAATTTTAATATTTTTATTCCATTGCTCTCTACCAAAAAAGAAAAAAATAATAAAAAGAAAGATTCAAGTCTATTAAAATCAATGAGTTGTTCAGACATTGTTTACTTATTAAATTGATCACTGAAAATAACATTGTTTACTATGCAGAGAACAAAGAAGAGGAGGTATAGGGGTTATAATCCAAGATTCCGAAGGGAGAAATGTGGGCGCATGTTCTGCAAATTTGGAAAATGTCAATAATACGTTTGTAATGGAAGTCAGTGCGGTAGTCAAGGCGTTGGAGTTTGCTCATGAGATGGGCTTTCAAGCTATGGCTTTCGAGGGTGATGCCTTATGTATAGTGAGGAAACTACAATCATGGGAACAAGACCTGTCACCTATTAGTCAATTATAGAGGAAGCAAGAGAGAAAAGTAGATGGTTTCAACAGGTTTCATTTATGCACACAAGAGAGCAAAGCCAATGTAGCAGCACATCAGTTAGCTAAGCATGGGTTACACATTAACGAGGATATTTACTGGCTAGAAGAGGTTCCTTCTTTTCTTCATGGTTTTATTTTGACGACTCAAGTCGTTTCTTTAATGAATGATTAAGAATCTTTATCTTCAAAAAAAAATGTGAATTCCTTTATATTTGCTTTTGAATAAAAGTTGTTCAATTATTAGGGGAAAAAAAAAAGCAGCTAAAATGGGTTTGGGTCATGTAATTAAATTAGGAAGCAAGCAGCGACGATGCAAGGTAGGGGCAATGGAGGCAGCTGCCAACTGGAATCTTGAACATTAATTTTAATTATTAGTAAATTATTTAAAATTTTAAAGACTTTTGTATTTTATTTTTATTAAAATATAAAAAATATAGAATTATTAAAAATAAATCTAAATTTTTTTTCTTGTTTTAGATTCATTAATTGTAAAAGAAATATTTAAATATAAATCTTTTATAATATTGAAAACTATATAATTATATTAAAAAAATAATTGAATAAAGTAATAATTTATAATGTAAATACAAAATTATTATATCAATATTATTGATAATTAATATAATAAATTCACTCGCACTAAATATAAATCTTAAACATAAATCCTAATCTTCCTCTGGAGACAAACTATGGCTCAAAAGAGGACACCATTCTTATTAAGTAAAAGCTGAAAAGCGAAAAGAAAATGTAAGATGTCGTGAAAAATATGATGTATAAAATAAATCAAAGTGAAAAAGGAAAAGTGTCAAAGTAGTAAAGTACAAAGAAAATGAAAAGCAAGACATTGTGACAAATGTGATATATAAAATAAATTAAAGTGAAAAAGGAAAAGAGCTAAAGTAGTAAAGCACAAAGAAATTATAGAGCAAAATTTTGTGTAAATAAAAGCTGAAAAGCAAAAAGAAAAAGTAAGATGTGTGGTAAAGTACAAAGAAATTATAGAGGAAGATGGTGTGTAAATAAAAGCTGACAAACAAAAAGAAAAAGTAAGATGTCGTGAAAAATATGATGTGAAAAAGGAAAATTGCTAAGGTACTAAAATACATGCTAAGGTACTAAAGTACAAAGAAATCATAGAGGAAGATGGTGCGTAATGTCTTCAACTAGCCTTGGATCGAGCCTGGCCTAATGAGATTAGTTAAGCCCAAAGTTTTGATTGATTTATTTATTTATTTTATTTATTTATTTATTTTAAGATTTTATTTATTTTTTGATTAATTTTTGGTTATTAGGAGATGATGATAAAGATCAAAATAATTAAAAAATAAAATAAAATAAAATAAATCTTGCCATGAATCAGGTTGATAGAGTCATAGGTGAATTTGGATTCAACCTGTATAGGATAAATTTAATGATTAATCTGATAATCCAAAAACTTAATCAAAAAAGGAATCCAAATTAATCAGAAATTCTGAGATTGATCCCTATAAATACCCATTGATCGAAGCAAAGAACACACACAAAGAAAACACAAAAAATAGAAGAAAAAAAAGTTTAGAATAGTAGAAGCAATCTTAGGATTTTTAAAAACTTTTTAAAATTTTTGGCTTTTTTTTTTTTTTAGAAATTTCAAATTTCGACGAACTTTTTCAATGAGATTCATATTTTTTGACCATATTTTTTAGTTTTCTAATTTCTAGTAAACTGAATTTCTAGGTGATAGAGAGAAGAAGAGAGAAAAAAAAAGAGGACAGAGAAGGGGAGGGGAAATCTGAAGGGAAAAAGGAAATATTTGCTTTTTATATCACCACAAAACGATATCGTTTTGGCGTTTAAAAGAATCTAAGATCTGTACGTTTTGTCAGTGGGCGATTCGACCCGATTGCAACCCGGGCCATTAACCCACGTTTCAGTTGTACCTAGCTGTTGAGTTGAGCCGAGTCGAGCCACATGTCGAGTCGTGCCTTCAAGCGGCTTCCTGTGCTTAAAGCCGAGCCACGTTGAACCCTCCAGCCAAGTCTTTTCATTTTTTTTTGTTTTTATTTATTTATTTATTTATAGTATTTTTGCATGATTAAATTTAGAAAAAAATAGAATAAATAAAATAAATTTTGAGAATAAATATTAATTATCCGATTATGAAATTTATATAAATTTCAAATGATAAATTTTTATAAAATTTTTATGTGAGAAATTTTGTCTAAAATTGTCCCAAATGGTAGAAAAATTTAGATAAAATTTTAATAACAATAACTAATATTTATTTTCAAAACAAAAAAATTAAAAAATAAACTAAAAAATAAAATTTGGTTGAAAATATATGATAATTATCCAATGATGAGATTCTTAGGAATTTCAAATGGTAAATTTTTAAGAAATCTCTAAGTAAGAAATTTCTTTAAATTTGTCCCAAATAGTAGGGAATTTAAATGAAATTTCAATAAAAAATAATTGTCATTATTTTCTTTTCGAAAACAAAAAAAAAGAAAAAAAATTTTTAAATAGACCCAAATGATGGAGAATTTTGAAATTTTGAAAAAGGAAAATATTTCTAAATTGACCAAAATGGTAAAAAATTTAGAAATCCAAAAATAAAATAAAAAAATTTTCTAAATAGGTCCAAATGGTAGAAAATTTAAAAATTCAAAACAAGAAAATATTTTTAATTTGACTCAAATTGTGGAATAACTAGATATATTTTTAATAAAAAAAATAAATAATTAACCTTTTTTTTTTCAATGGCTAAGCCTCTTCAAGATACTAAATAAGATTTTTGAATACTCATGAGGTGAAAAATATTTTTGAAAATTATACCAAATTGATGGAAGAATCTTAAAAATTATTTTTAATATTTCAACATAAAATTTAAGACCATTAGAATCGAAACCTTAGAATAGATTTAAAATAATATGGTACCATCTTTCGGATGGGCATGTAAGGGTGTTATAACCTTCCTCACATATAACCGAACTTTCGAATCTTGTTCTAGTTTGTAGACTCGAACCTATTCTTTTAGGGACCCTTAGTCAAGCTTAGGAGTTCTTTAAAGGGATGATTCCTTAGGTGACCAATCACACCTAAATAAAAAAAGATTGGTGGCGACTTCATCCATTTATTAAGTCTAGCAATAGATTTACGGATCTATATGTTATAAAAGTTTGGCGACTCCACTAGGGAAAGCCATAGAGATTCAAGCCATAATTTTTGAATTTATCCTATCATTTGGTCTAATGGTTTTTAATGATTTATGTTTACTGACATTTTCCCTTTTTTTTTTCTTTTATATGATTTTTAGGGCATGATAATTATATGTTCCTTCACATACACTATCACATGCATTTACATTACATGAGCTCTATACCCGGGCTCAATCCCTTTTAGGAGGGAGTAAAGTACCTACATTCTCATAATATGATAATCTCCATAATTGCTAGCGAAATACTCCCACTCAAATTGAATCATTTTCGTTAGTAGCCTGTGATGGGTGAGGATTAGACTGCCTTATTAGTCTGTGATGGACGATGATGTAAGGAATAATTTGGGAACCTTTAGTGGTCAAAATCTCCTAACTTTACACGTAGTTCACACCTACAAGGACTAGCCTTAGTATAGAACCCTTCTTGCCCAATTGATAGATATAACATGAAATTAAGACAAATAGAGGAATAGTTTGTTATCTAATCGTTCTGTTTGTTTGATTTTGTGCATTTGCATCATTTCTATAGCATTCTATGCACCATTTTCATGATTTAACGTTATCATATCATTTTCATGCTCATGTTTTAACATTATCATTTGCATTATTCTCATATAAGAAATATTTGTCACATATCAATTATTGTTAAATCAGACTCATACTTACATCTATAGAAAGCCAAAATGCAATCAAAGTCTGCATCCACTCATCATGAATCTGCTCATCAATTAAAAATTAAGTTAGAAAAAATTTAAAAAAAAATAAGGTGATTGCTTGTCTGAGGGTTTTATCTCATCATTGCCCAAAAGAATTCATCTCAACCTCCAACAAAATGACTTAACTAACTTAAGCAATATCTGGAGATGCATGAATAGAGCAAGGCATGAGACATTTGAGAACAAATATGGAGACATAGCATCACTGCTCCAAGTGAATGTGGATAATAATCTAATTAAAGCCATCATTTAGTTTTGGGATCCTTCTTATAGGTGTTTCATTTTTAATGAAGCAGATATGGTGCCTGCAATTGAAAAGTATATGGTTATACTTTACTTTGATTCGCCAAACTCGGACAAGATCTACTAGTCAAATAAGGTAGGCTATCACAAAAATTTGGTGTAAATGCTTGACTTAGCTTGCCCCAAGTTGATGCATGTGTCACAATAAAAGGTGAAAGTAAAGTTATCCCATGGAGTTTTCTACGAAACTTCATCCAGGGGCATCTAAATGATGATAAGAGGTTAGTGGTAATGACTATAGCTCTATATAGACTAATGATCTTCCCAAAAGTCATCGGGTATGTTGATGTCACAGTGATAGACTTTGTTAATCAGTTAGCATACCAAGTCAATGCAGCTTTAACCATTTTAGCAGAAACCATTTGTTCCTTGAACTTTTGTCACAAAAATGGTAAAGATTGATTTAATGGATGTTTATAATTACTTTATGTATGGATAAAAGGTCATATTGAGTGTGAAGAAAACCAGTTTCGTAAATCATACCTATGTTTTAGCATTTTAATCAAAGAGTTTTGTTGCAGCACATAGCCTAAAGTAAAGTCAAAGGAATAATGGATTTTCTACTTTCAAGCCCTTGATAGTCAAGGGATAATTTGGAGAGCTCTTTAGATGCGTCATGACACAGTATTGTATAGTTATGGGAATTAACCTTGGGTGTTTCTATTGGGCCTGTACAATGATGTTACTTATGCCTTGACTATGGTGAGAAAACAATTCGGATGTAAATAATTTATTCCAGAAACCCATGGACTTAACTAGTGGAAATTCTCTTTTATTGAGAAAGAGGCGTATGGAATGATTGAAAAGATAAAAAAAAAAAGCATGAGAGCAAACCATTTGAGTTGACTAAGAGAGGCTTACCTACAACGTCACCCTAGAATATATTGTGTGACATGCAATAAGGGTAAAGGCATTGTTCTTTCTCGAGAGCAATTAAACAACCATTCCCTAAAGTCGATTTCTCAAGACCTTTGGCTCAAAGTGGAGACGGCTAAAAGAAAACTCCAAGCAGAGAAACATTAGCAGGAACAAGAAAATAAGCAATTGAAATGAGAAATAGAAGAAAGCTCGAAGCTTCGAGAATAGGAAATCCAAAGCCTCACATAGCAAAAAGATCAATGGAAAGCCTTATTCAATGATCTGGACATGACACATTCATCAGTCATGCCTAAGCTTGCTCGACTGTTAAAAAAAATGAATTATTAAAAGCGAAGGTGGAAGAAAGATAAAAGGCCACTACTAGAGCACACAGATATAGTCAAATGCTACAAGAGATAGTGGATCAACACACAGCACAAGTAGAGGCCTTGTCTAATGAATGCAGGAAATAAGCTAAACAGAGTGAGCTATAAAAGGACATGTGTATAAAAAAACAAATGCATCTAAGGCACTTATTCGATCAGCCATGCATTGTTGTGAACAAGGTATTAAAAATGAAAGAAAAAGTAAAAAATTTGAAGGCTGTGGTACAACCAGTGAAAGCTCATGGGCAGTAATTGCTTAATTTCCTAGATGAGACACAAAATTATTACCAGCAAGCTAAGAAATTTATAAAGAGGCATTAGAAATAATGATGCTTAGAATTTTGAGATATTGCTATGGCTTTATTATGATGTACTTTTGAAATTTTATTTCAAATTAAGATTCTTTTATCAATAACAATGATGTGGCAAATATTAGTAAATCCCATTCATGCATTTGCATATTAAACTTAGCACATATAATTTCTAATAATTATATAATTATAGTAGTCAAAGTTTAAAGATAGCTCCATCCAGTAAGAACCTCGTCCACCAATATAACACAAGAGCCGGAGCTAGACAAATAGAGCAAAAAAACTTTCATCGACTTGAAAAGATAAAAAAGACACAGAAAAAGCTTAAAAATAAGTTGAGCAAGATTCTGGATGCTCTCAACAAGTTAAATAAAGAAAAGGGAATAGAAAAGAACATAAGCCAACAGGGCCATCCATCACAAGAAGTGGCCAACCCCCTAGACCCTTTTGTGTTTGGTCAACAACAAGCCCATTTCACATAGGATATACCATCACAACAGTTCATATATCTTGTATACTTTAGAATGCCATCAGCTTTAAACTCAAGGCATTATCATAGCTATGTGAATCTTGTCTTTATTGAAAAGGTAGTGGAACCAATACATATTCCTGATTTAGATTATCTAAAAAAAAAAAAGAGAAAGAAAACAAAAATGATTGACTTGTTGGAAGACTCGAAGATTAGTATGCTGAAAGGGAGGTTACGGGTTATGAAAAGAATTGGCTTTATGGCTCTGTAAATGCCGTTGGCTTTGTCTAGTCCCGGATGTTATAATATCGCCAAAGTTTAAAGTTCTAAAATTTAAAAAATATGATGGTATAAAATGCCTAAAAACTCATATTACCATGTACTGTCAAAAAATAATAGCCCATGCCCATAATGAAAAGCTATTAATGCACATATTTCAAGATAGCCTCACCGACTCCACTGTTAAGTGGTATGTCTAGCTATACAGAACCCATATCCATACTTAAAATGATATGGCCCATGACTCTATTAGTCAATACTGACATATCATAGACTTAGCTCCTAATTGTTTATCTTTACAAAATATGGAGAAAAAGGTAAATGAATCATTTAAGGAATATGCCAAGAGGTGGAAGGATGTAGCCTCTCAAGTGCAACCTCCTCTAATTGAAAAGGAAACTACAATGTTGTTTGTTAACACTCTAAAATCTCCCTATTATAAAAAGATGATAAGAAATGCAATAAAAAATTTCATCGATATAGTAATCTCAGACGAAATCATCGAGAATGCCATCAAGAATGGTAAGTTAGAATGAGGGAAATCATCAACTAAGAGAGCTTCAAAGAAAAAAAAGACTGAAGCTTAAGCTGTGAGCTTCGATAGGTAACAATTCAAAGGTTATCAACCCTACCCACAAGGGTACACTTCATATTACCCTACTGTGAATAATGCTTCTTCTTACCCATACCAACTAATCCCACAACCATCCTACTCCTAAACATACAACCTTCTTTCAAACCTCAAAATACCACATACAGTCCTAACTCTCAACCTCTTTTGAGACTTTAAACCTATTCGGCTAGCCCAATTGATGGTACACAAAAATAATGAACTATTCATGAAAAACCTGTATTCGACCCAATTCTTATGACCTATTTGAAGTTATATCACAAGCTCTACAATAATCATCTTATTGCTTCTAGCTGACTAAAGTCACTAAAGCCACCTTACCCTAAGTAGTATGATCCTATAGCCCATTATGACTATCACTATGAGATTATCGATCATTCTACCAAGAATTGCACTATCTTGAAACATAAAGTGCAACAGCTAATCAAGGATGAAACGATTAACTTTGATATAGGATAGGTAACTAGACCAAACATTAGTGGCAATTCTTTGTCTAATCACAACGTGAATGTCCTGAGTGAAGAATGTGAGCATCATCTGAAAAAAAAAATGACAGATATTAAAACACCTCTCAATTATCTATTTGATGCTTTATGAAAAGCTGACATAATACAATCAGTGAGTTCGTATAGTTATCATGGAGTATATGTAGCAGGTACTAGCTGTAAATATCATAGTGAGGCAATTGGTCACTCTATTGAAACTTGTGAGCAATTTTACCAAGAGGTACTAAAGCTTATGGATTCATACCAAATGAAACTCTATGAAAATATAGAGGTTTTAAATAGTATTGAAGTATCTATGACCGATAGGTCAGTAAAACTATTTTCAAAACTAGTAGCAATTCACTGTGAAAACAAACCAAAGTCAGTCATAGACAAACTCATTCTCAGGCCAGTGACTTTTAAAGTTCTGATTATATTTTTATATAAGGATGATAAAGTTGTACCCTAAAAATATGGTTACGATACAGTAGTTAAAGGGCAAGAGGAGAATGCCTTTAAAACTGATGCTGCCAATATAACTAATGTAAAAGGCATCATCCGAAGTGAAAGATGTTACACTTCAAAAATGCTGAAGAGGGCTAAAAAAAAGAAGCCAAGGTGAGAGAGAAACAAAATGACCCAAATGTGATGCCTAAAGAGGAAAGCCAGAAGTCAGTATTAGAAAAAGAGGGTTGTGAATTTTAAAGCTGGTAAAATATAGTGAATATTCAGTGGTTGAACAGTTGAACAAAATGCTAGCTCGAATTTCATTATTATCATTGTTGTTAAACTCAAAACCTCACCAGAATGCCTTGCTGAAGGTCTGAACTAGGCATATGTAGCACATAATGTGTCTATCGAGTATGTGAATCATTTAGCCAGAAACTTGGTTATGCCAAATTATATATCATTCAGTGATGATGAGATTTTTTTGAAAAAAAAAAAAGAAGCACCAAGGCTCTGCATATCGCGATCAAGTGCAAGAGCCATATCATAGCCAAAATCCTTATTAATAATGGCTTCACTATTAATGTCATGCCTATGTCAACTTTAGCAAGGCTACTTATTGATTATTCACATATGAAAGATAGCCAAATGGTTGTCCAAGCTTTTAATGAGACCTAACGAAAAGTTTGAAAAGATATAGAGATTCTTTTGTAAATTGGGTCGTGCACTTTCAATGTAAAATTTCAAGTGATGAATATTTCTCTATCTTATAGCTGTCTGTTGGAAAGGCCATGATTCACATGGCAAGTGCTATTCTCTTTACCCTACACCAAAAGATCAAGTTTAATGTAGAAGGTTGATTGGTAGTGGTATTTAGAGAGAAAAACCAGTTAGTGACCCAACCTTTAAATGCTCTATATGTGAAATCTGTTGAAAAAATGGTAGAATGTTCTTACCGGTCCTTCAAACTAGTCAATTTTATAGAAAAATGGCCCAAAGACCAATAATTTTTAAAAATAGTGATGAGTCAAATCATTAATAAAGGTCGGTATCCTAGAATAGGGCTAGGTAAAAACTTACAGGGGATAAGAGAGCCCCCAACAATGATAGACAATAGTAAAAGGCTAGGCTTATACTATGAAGCAAAACAATGAGAGGTTAGGAGAAGGTAAGTAGGTAAAATAGCAAGACTAATGATCATCCCACACTTGTACGAGACCTTCAGGCTTAAAAGATTTATGTACCCAAATGCAAAAGATAATTTTGAACCAAGTATAGAAGAAGCATTTGCTTAATTGTCCATCCATGCTATTGAAGATGAAAATGGGCATGAACAAAAAAGGTGGGTTTGCCCTTGTCTGTTAGATTATAAGTTGAACAATTAGAGTATCATTGAAATGCCTTTTATCCTTGAGACTAATTCAATGTAATTATACATCCCAATAGCTTATGCCCAAGGCATTGGGGTGGTCTTTCTTATTTAGGCCATATATCCATTATTATTTTAATAAAGATTAAGAATGATGCATTTTCATTCATTTTTTCTTATGCCTTCCATTTTTCTAAACACATCTTGTCAACATATCCCATTTCATGCAATTTTAGGTCTTTAAATAAACAAAAAGATAATCATGATAATGATCAAGAGGTTAATTTTGAAAAATCGAGTAACACTGATGCGCTAGATAACAAAGATGATTCTGAAGAATATGTTATTCCTTTGGACCTAATGAGATTGATTGAGCAAGAAAGTAAGTCAATTGAGCCTTATCAGGAGATTACTAAATTGGTGAATCTAAAATATGAGAAAAATAAGAAAGAGATTAAAATTGATACTTTACTTTTATCGGGAGATAGGCAACATTTAGAAAATCTACTTTGAGAATTCGTAGATGTATTTGCTTGGTCTTACCAAGATATGCCAGGATTTAGTACAGAGATAGTAGAACATAGACTGCCCTTGAAGCCAGAGTGTAAGCCAATCTAGTAAAAATTGAGGTGGATGAAGCCTAAAATGCTACTCAAGATCAAAGAAGAGGTGAAAAAATAGTTTGATGCAAGTTTCTTGCAAGTGGCCAAGTATCCAAAATGGGTAGCCAATATAGTACCAGTCCTTAAGAAAGATGAAAATGTGCAAATATGTGTAGACTATCATAATTTGAATAGGGTTAGCCCAAAGGATAACTTTATTTTGCCTCAAATTAACACACTAGTGAACAATGCGGCTAAGTATTCAATATTCTCTTTTATAGATGGGTTCTCAAGATATAAATGAATAAATATGATCATAGATGACATGAAAAAACTACTTTTGTGACTATGTAGAGAACTTTTTGCTACAAAGTCATACCCTTTAGGTTAAAGAATGCTGGGGCAACATATCAAAAAGCCATGATGATGCTTTTCATGATGTGATGCACAAAAAGATTGAGGTGTATGTAAACGATATGATAGTAAAATCTCAAAAAGACAAAGATTATGTCACCAACCTCAAAAAGATATTTTAAAGGTTGAAAATTTTCTAACTTAAGTTAAACCCAGTCAAGTGCACCTTTGGAGAAAAGTCAAAGAAGTTGCTAGGCTTTGTCACGGTTCATATCTTAGCTTACCTATAAATGTAATCCCATTTTTAAGCTTTTTTTGTAAGAATAATTCTAGAGAATAGAATGAGGAGTGTCAAACAGCTTTTGATAAAATTAAGCAATACTTATCAAATACTCCAGTGTTAGTGTGCTATTCTAGAGAGACCTTTAATTTTATATCTGACGGTGTGTGAGAGTTCAATGGGATATGTGCTGGAACAACAAAATGAATCTAGCCAAAAAAAGAGAGCTATTTACTACTTGAGTAAGAAATTCACAGAATACGAGTCCAAGTATTTTTTTTTTTGGAGAAAATATGTTGTGCATTAACTTGGATTGCCAAAAAACTCAGACAATACATGCTCTATCACGCTACTTAGCTTCTAATAAAACTAGATCCAATCAAATACATCTTTGAGAAGCTTTTTTTGTCTGAGAGAATTACTATGTAGCAAGTAATGCTCTCGAAGTATGGTATCATATATGTAAGCCAGAAGGCAGTAAAATAGAGTGCTATAGTCAAGTTTCTTATAAATTATGCTACTAAAGATTATGAACCAATGAGATTGGAGTTTTCAATTAAGATTTGATGACTATTTCTCAATTAGAGAAGGAAAAACATGAAAAAAAGTGTTGAAAAATATATTTTGATGGAGCTGTTAATGCCTTATGACATGCCTTATGACATGGGATTGGAGCAATCTTGATTTTTCTTCAGAACAATACTACCTTATAACAACAAAGTTGAATTTCAGTTACACAAATAACATCATCGAATATGAGGCATGTGTCATGGGTTTACAAGCTGTTATAGATAGAAAAGTTAAAGCATTAAAAGCATTTAAAAATTTAGCTCCAGTTATATATCAATTGAAAGAAGAATGAGAGACGAGAGATTTAAAACTCATTCCATATCATAAGTATATTCTAGAGTTGATCAAGTAGTTTGAATATGTCTAGTTTGATCATTTACCTCAAGAGAAGAATTTGATTGTCGATGCCTTAGTTATTTTGGTTGCAATTATCCAAATTAGTGATAATACTAACATTCAGTTTATCAAGCTTGATGTCAAAAATTTACCATCTCACTGCTTTAATGTAAAAAAGGAGGAAGATCAGAAGCCTTAGTATTATGATATCTTGTAATACATTAAAACTAGTAATACCTCATCCAAGCAACGAAGAATGATAAAAGGGTCATCTGAGAACTAGCTATGAGGTTCTTCCTGGATGAGGATGTTCTGTACAAAAAAAGTCATGATCAAGTATTGCTGAAATACGTGACTACAACTGAGGCAAAAAAAATTATTGAAGAAGTACATGATGGGATATGTGAGACATATGCCAATAGACATATGATGACAAGATAGATCATAAAAGTAAGGTACTATTGGTTGAAAATAGAGAGTGACTATATTGACTACGTTAAAAAATATCATAAATAGCAGATCTATACTAACAAGATTTATACTTTGCCATCTGTTTTACATATTTTGGCACCATCTTGGCCATTCTCGATATGGGGCATGGACGTCATTGGTTTTATTACGCCAAAGGCTTCTAATGGGCATAGGTTTATTTTCATGATGATAGATTACTTCATGAAATGGGTAGAGACAACATTATTTGGAAATGTAACATGATCAATGGTCTGCAAGTTCATAAAAAGAGAGATCATTTGTAGATATAAACTTTCAAAAAAAAATTATTTTAGATAATGTCAAAAATCTAAATAATAAGATGATGTAGGAAATATGTGGCCAATATAAGATCAAGCATCATAATTCAGTGCCATATTGTTCAAAAATGAATAGGACAATTGAGGTGGCTTACAAGAATATAAAAAAAATTCTTGAGAAGATGACCGTGACCTATAAAGATTGATATGAAAAGTTACCATTTGCACTGCATGCATATCGAACATCAATGCGTACCTTTACTGAGGTAACCCCTTTTTTTTTAGTTTATAGGATGAAAGCTGTACTGCCAGTAGAAGTAGAAATCTCATCCTTGAGGGTTCTAAAAGAAGTTGAACTAGAAGAGACTGAATGGATTTGAGAGCGTTATGAACAATTAAATTTCATTGAAGAAAAAAGATTGACAGCATTGTGCCATGGTCAACTATATCAAAGAAAAATGATGAGGGCTCATGATAAAAAAGTTTAACCTTATTGTTTTTGGAAAAGAGAGTTGGTCTTGAAAAGAATTCTTCCAAGCCAACATGATAATAAAAGAAAGTGGACTCCAAATTGGAAAGGGCCATATGTCGTGAAATGAGCTTTCTCAAGTGGTGCATTGATATTAGCTGAAATGGATGCAGATGATCTACCTCATCCTATAAATTTTGATGCTATGAAGAAATATTATGCTTAAAAAAATAAAAAAAGAGAACTCAAGTCGAAAACCCCAAGAGGGTGATTTAAATCAAATGGGATTCATCTAAGTTGAAAACCTGAAAAGACAGCTTAGATAAAGATGTTACAACATCAAATTTAAAAATTCACCAATATAAGTGCTAGCATGTTTTGGTAAGCTCTAAGTTGTTAAATGCATTGGGTGGTTGAGTTTTCAAAAAAAAACTTCAAGATATGTTATCATGATTATCTGATTGTTTATTTTAGGCATTGTCTCCCCATACCCATCATTGTAATTCTTTCCTTTTTCCCACAGGCTAAAGTTTGCTATCATTTTGCTAATAAAAGATATTCCAGTTCATACTTTGTGTTTCTCTTTTCATTGATTATTTCTAGCGATTCCTATTTTTTCCTCATTAATACCTTACAATGAAAGAAATGTACGAATGTATTCTTACTTTTTGAGGTTGAAATAATGATTGATAAATGAATAATAGCATGAAAGATTTCTACATTACATTGGAAAAATTGAGAATGATAAAGACAGATATAAATGTTCAGTTCCTGATAAAGACATTAATTTTTTTTTAAAAAAAGATGAGAATTAAAAGAAAGAGATTGATTTGGTCTTAATACCTAAAGATTGAAGGGTTTTGAGCAAAAAAAAAAAAAAAGCTTGAAAAACTTAGTACCACAATTGAATGGGAATTAATTAACCAACATTTGTATAGCATGCACTGCATTTCTAAATGTCTAGTGCATAGCATGTGTTGTATGTGAGAAAATTTAGTGCATAAATTTAGAAAGTAGGGATATTCTAGGATCCCACATGGAGAAGACAAAGGTGAAGACTTTTCGATATAAGAGTTTCAAATTCTCGTTTAAGAAGAAGCTTATGAAGTAAAATTCTAATCCTTCGAAGAGGATATTTTTGAATATTATGAATGATTTGTAAGTCTTCTGGGCATAATCTCTTAAAATTCCTGCAAACACAATCTATGACTCCTCTGGACAGGATTATCGAATAACCTATTTATTTTTTAAAGTTGTTGAGCCTCTAATTAGAAAAGCTTTGTTTATTTTTCAAAAGCCATTGAGCCTTTGTTTAAAGGAGCTTTGTTTATTTTTCAAAGTCGTTGGGCCTTTGATTAGAAGAGCTTTGTTTATTTTTCAAAAAGTCGTTGAGCCTTTGATTAGAGGAGCTTTGTTTACTTTTTTAAAGTCATTGAGCCTCTGATTAGAGAAGCTTTGTTTAATTTTTCAAAAACTATGAACCTCTAATTAGAAGAGTTTCGAGTCATTTAGCAAATTTGGATGTCTGATTTAAAAAAACAAATGAATGTGTTGGCATAAGTAGGGTGTCTACGTTTTGCATAATTCCTATTGCACAGGAAATGCATAAAAATGGATAGTTGTAGATATTTAATTTGGTCCAAGCCCGAATCAATTGGGCTTAATCCAATGGAGTCAGTTAAGCCTAAAGATTTGGTTTAATTAATTAATTATTTATCTATTTATTTATTATGTTATTTATTAATTCTTTTTTTTCTTTTTTTTCTTTTTTTTCTTCTAGATTTTATCTTTTTTTTAATTAATTTTTTATTATTAAGAGATGATGATAAAGATCAAAATAATTAAAAATAAAAAAATAAAAAAATGAATTTTTCCATGAATAAGATTGGTAGAGTCATAGGTGGATTTGGATTCAACCTACATAGGATAAGTTTAATGATTAATCTGATAATCCAAAAATTTAATCAATGAGAGAATCCAGATTAATCAGAAACTCTAAGATTGATCCCTATAAATAACCATTGATTAGAAGCAAAAAGCACACACAGAGAAAGCATAAAAAACAAAAGCAAAAAAAAAATGTTTAGAAGAGCAGAAGCAATCTTAGGATTTTTAGGAATTTTTAAAGAATTTTTGGCCTTTTTTTTTTTGAAATTTTCTGAAAATTCTAGATTTCAGTGAACTTTTCGACAAGATTCATATTTTTTGACCATATTTTCCAGTTCCCAATGTTGTTTCCCAGTTTCAGATGAATATTAAACTGAATTTCTGGGTGATAGAGAGAAAGAGAGAGAAAAAAAAAAAGAGAAAAGAGAAGGGGAATGGAAAGCTAAAGGGAAAAAAGAAATATTTGCCTTTTATATTGTCATAAAACGACATTGTTTTGGCGTTTAAAAAAATCCAGGATCCACGTGTTTTGTCAATGGGCATCCGAATCGATTGTAACCCGAGCTGTTGACTCGTGTCCCAATCGTACCTAGCTGCCCAGCCAAGCTAAGCCACACGCTGAGCTGCGCTTTCGAGCCACTTTCTGTGCCTGGAGCCGAGCCGCGTCGAACCCTCCAGCTAATTCGTTTCATTTTTTTGGTATTTTTTTGTTACTTTTATTTATTTATTTATTTATTTTATTTATTTATTTATTTATTTTAGTATTTTTTCATGATTAAATTTAGAATAAATAGAATAAATAAAATAAAATTTTGAGAATAAATATTAATTATCTAATGATGGATTTTATAAAAATTTTAAATGATTCTATAAAATTTTTAGGTGAGAAATTTTGTCTAAATTTATCCCAAATGGTGAAATAATTTAGATAAAATTTTAATAACAATAATTAATATTTATTTTCAAAACTAAAAAATTAAAAAAAAAACTAAAAAAATAAAATTTTGGTTGAAAATATATGATAATTATCCAATGATGCGATTCTTAGGAATTTCAAATTGTAAATTCCTAAGAAATCTTTAGGTGAAAATTTTCTTTAAATTTGTCACAAATGGTGAAGGAATTTAAATGAAATTTCAATAAAAAATAATTGTCATATTATTTTCTTTTCAAAAATAAAAACCAAAGAAGAAAAAAAAGAATTTCTAAATAGGCCCAAATGGTGGAGAATTTAAAAATTCCAAAAAAGAAAAATATTTCTAAATTGACCCAAATGGTGAAAAATTTAGAAATCTAAAAAATAAAATAAAATAATTTTCTAAATAGGCCCAAATGGTGGAAACTTTAAAAATTTAAAACAAGAAAATATTTCTAATTTGGCCCAAATTGTGGAATAATTAGATATATTTTCAACAAAAAAAATAATTAACCTTTTTTCAACGATAGAGCCTCTTCAAGATATCAAATGGGATTCTTGAATACTATTGAAGGAAGGAAATATTTTTGAGAACTATACTAGATTTATGAAAGAATCTTAAAAATTATTTTCAATATTTCAATATAAAATTTAATACCATTAGAATCGAGACCTTAAGATAAATTTAAAATAATATGATACCATCCTTCGGATGGGTATGTGAGGGTGCTATAACCTTCTCCACATGTAACCGAACTCTTGAACCTTGTTCTAGTTTATAGATCCGAACATATTCTTTTAGGAACCTTTAGTCAAACTTATGAGTTTTTTAAAGGAATAGATTCCTTAGGTGACCAATCATATCTAGATAAAAAAAATTAATGACGACTCCATCTATTTATTAAGTTTAGTAATAAATTTATGGATCTATATGTTATGATAAATAATATGGAGAAAACTATGTTTGTAATAATGTAGGGTACGTTTTGCTATAGGTTTATGCCATTTGGGCTAAAAAATGCTGGTGCTATGTATCAAAGAGCAATGGTAACTATTTGCTATGATATGAAACATAAAGAGATAGAGGTGTACATTGATGATATGATAGCAAAGTCTCAAGAAGGAAAGGACTATGTTGCTAACCTTAGAGAGCTTTTCGAAAGGTTATGAAAGTATCAACTCAAGCTAAATCCAACTAGGTGCACATTTGGGATAACACCAAGGAAGTTACTAGGATTTATATTCAGTGAAAGAGGAATTAAAGTCAACCTAGACAAGATTCATGCCATTAAAAACTTGTCTCTTCCAAACACAGAAAGAAGTGAGGTTATTTTGGGAAGGTTAAATTATATATGCCGCTTTATCTCTTAACTCACCTCAAAGTATGATCCCATTTTTAAGCTATTTCAAAAAAAGCAACCCGAGTGAATGGAATGAAAAATGCCATAATGTCTTTGAAATAATTAATGAGTACTTTTCAAGTCCACTAGTTTTAGTACCATTTATTGTAGAGAAACCCTTGATTTTACGTAGACACTCATTTTGTCCAGAAAGAAATGAGTGTTATTTGGAAAATTTGAATCGATTGTTGATTTGGTTATGATCCATTAGGTCCAATTAAGTTTTGTTTATTATTATTATTTTTTGTTCTATGTATTTATTTATTTTTGAACCCAACTTTATGTTCGTAAATCAAAATTATTTTTTAATAAATTTTAAATTTGTTTTATTATTTTATTAAAAAGATAAACATTTTAAGTAACTAACTACACTTTCAAAAAAAAAATTAACGACTTTTTTATTTTGAAAATTTTTAAAATTTTAAGTTAGCAATCTATGACAGACATATATAAACTAAATTTTATGTTCATGAAAGTACACCTGAATGGTATGAATTCGAACTTTCAACATAAAGATTTCAAGTTCAAAAATCTTCAAAAGAAAAAAGGATTGGAATTTATATGATGAAAGACTAGTTATCTCCTTTATAGTACTTTATTTTTTTACGTATGAAAGGTATGGGAAGTTGGGAATCAAACTTTGGATCTCAGTTGTCTTGAAGAGAGGTAATAATCGCTAAATCAAGCCTATATATGTATAAAAATCATAAAAAAAAATATTATTTCAAGGGAAAAAATCTAATGATTATATGAAACAAAAAACACACATACACACACACATATACAAAATGATTACATATTAACCCTCTTTGGAACAATGGGAAAGATCCACATAAACTTCAATGCAATTTGAATATGTAACATGGTAACATTTTAAAATTATAATTCTACACTTTTGGTTTTGCTATTTGCCCTTTATAGTCTATCAAAAATTCATGAAATTAATTTTAAATATTATATAAATTGACCTCTTATAAATTAATAAATTTCATCTTTAAATTATCTAATTAAATTATGTCCCATTAAGAAAAATAAATAGTAGAGACAGAAGAGTAGAGTAAGTCAATTTCTACTATTCAATTTTCAAACCAGGCAAGGTAAATAGTTAACAAATTTCAACTCTTTTTTACAACTAGGTATTTAATGCATGGCTTGTACGCTTGATAGTCTATCAACTTTCTTAAATTAATGGTTGTTGAAATAGACCTGAAAAAAAGGGAAAATGAAATTATATCTCCAATTACTAATGCTTCTTGTGGCTTTCACTTTGATCAAAATGATAATTCAACAACTTTTTTAGAATAATTAGATTAATGGCTGCCGAAATAAACCTAAACAAAAAAGAGAATGAAATTATATCTCCAATTACCAAAGCTTCTTATGGCCTTTTCTTTGATCAAAACGATAATTTAACAACTTTTTTAGACTAGTTGGAGATATAATAGAAAATTTTAAATACAATATAAAAATAATATGAAAAAATATGGATTTAATAAAAACTAAAAATATGTTTCTTATTTCGTATGTTGACACAAATATATCATACAATTTTGTATTTTACACGTATTTAATATGAAACAGATATCATATGAATGCATAATTTATCAAATCTAATTAGAAGTTTCAGTGACAGACCATATGTCAAGCCAAAGAGGGTTAAAACTTTTGAAGTCCCCATTTTTATATAAAAGTCCCCTCATATATATATATATATATCTGTGTGTGTAGGGATTTACTTGCACTGGTATAACTTTTATATCTTTTTGAATTTTTGAATCAAAATTAAATCTATTATTCATTTGAATAAAAATAATAATTTTAAAATTAGTAATTATGATCAAAAGATCTAAAAAAGTATAAGAGTTATACTAATGTAAATGAATTTCCCATGTATATTTGTATATATTTATATTCCCTCTTTTTAAATAAATTTAAATTGATTTTAAATTAAAAATGATTGGTTTGTGCTGAGCTTCGAGCTGAGGGTTAAGACCTGAAATCACAAGAAAGAAAGAGAGCAGCTAAGAGCAAAGGCATATTCCTGGCATTTGCATTTCGACACTTAAGTCTGAGATCAGAATAAGAGAAGTTGGATGGAGAGAAAAATGAAAAAGTAAAAAAAAATTTAGACTAGATAGATTGTACCTAGATGGCTCTATTTATAAGATTAAGGTGAGGGGTCTATGAGGCAAAAAGGTGATGTAACTGAGCTAACTTGGCACTGTACATTTTAAGTTGGCCCAAAAGTCAAAAATACCTTTAGTTGTTTGCTAACAATTTGCAATAAGGGCAAAAACCAATTTTCCCTCTAAACCCAAAAACACCCCTAACATTCTGTCCTTTTACCGAGCAGTCTGAGTATCAGATTGATAAGTGCTTGACTGATCCCTTTAAACATATGTGTTTGCTAGTCTAGCCTTGAGGTTTTTTTTTGCGTGGGTTTTTAAAATTTTATGCTTTAGACTCGACCTCACGTTATCGAGGTTGAATGTTTTTGAGACTGAGATAATGGTTGGGTAAAATAGGTTTATGATTGGCTGTAGGCTGTTAAGTGTAGCCCTGGCTGTTTTGGATTACATTGACCTAATGTGTGATCATAAGTGCCAAGCTTGATCTTGAGCATAAGTTTTAGGTTACGTGCTTAATTGGTCCGTTTTAAGGTTGCCAAGTTGAATGACCTTAAGTCAAAGCAACCCGAGGTTGGGCTAAGCAAAATTATGAGTAACTACTAGTGTGGCTCATACATCCGATGTGAGACTTGTGTTTTTTCTTGGTGTTAGAGTTTGATTCCCAATTCTAACATAGGGTTGAGTTGACAATTGGTCTGTTTAGCCAGTCTAGCTTGAGTTTTGTAACCGATTTAAATAGGTAGAATGATCAATTTGGCCTTATACTATCTAAAAATTATATTTAATAAGTGTAGACACCCTATTCGATTTGGGCCCAAATCAATTGGACCTGACCCAATAAGGTCCACATAATTAGGCCCCATTATCCATTATTTTATTTCATTTTTCATTTATTTATTTATTTTCCTAGGTTTATCTTTTCTTGATTATTTATTTGTCTTTGATTATCCCTAATTTTTATTCTTTTTTCATTTTTTTATTTGATTTATCTTTTAGGATAATAAGGTAATAGTACTAAAAAACACTTAAAAATAAAAATAAATAAAAATAAAAAAATGAGAATCTCTTCTGTGAATGGGGTTGGTTGAATTGTGGATGGATTCAATCAGTGTAGGATAGATTATATGTTCTATGATAATCTTATCAAAGTTGGACTCATAATTGAACAGGAATTCTTTTGGTTTTTTATAAATTGACACACTGATCAAGCAGAGAGGACAAAGATGAACACAAGAATCAAACACAGAGTGTAGAGATCAGGGAAAGATTACAGAGAAAAAAATTAGAAATACACGGTACCACCAGTTCCCACCAAGCCAATTTTGCTGCCATCTCTACATTGCATCCTTCCCATCATTGGCAATCCATACCGAAATAGCCTAGCCTTGAAACTCAATATTGTCTCCGTTACTAGTCAAGGCCCTACTCATTTAAAACCCACCATAACGACCACTATCGCCAGCAGTACAAACATACTGAGGTAAGACCCACCGTCCAATTATGCAGTAACATTCAAACAAGTCATACAAGAGAGCTACAGTATTCAATTAGCAAGAAACTAGAAAAACAGTTCTAATTCCTATTCTAGTTACTAAAAATCATGCAGTAAACAAAAGCAATTCATCAGTAAATAGAAAAACCCAATGCTACCAACACATATTCAATAAGAACAAATGTAAGTTAGAAAATCAGAGAGTTCAAAAATAGAAAAAGAAAGACGAGAAAAAAAAAACCAGAAACCCCCTGGTAGTGACGATGACAAACAATTGTTGGTGCGACTTCTAGGAGATCTGAATGGTGAAGATGAAAAGCTTGACGAGAGAAATAATATATTGAATGTTGGAGAAGATCTAATGGTGAAAGAGGCTGAAATGGAAAAAAAAAACCTGAGCCTTGAACTTCATATCTACGCTTTTAGGAAGTGATTTTCAAAAAAAACAAGCCCATATTTAAGATGATGAGAGTGAGAAGCAGCGGTGGGAAAAATTTTGGCTTGATCGGTTATCAGACGATTGGGGAGTACAACGACACTAATGGCAAAGCACGATCGCTTAGTGCCAGGATCTAGAAACCTTTGAAGTTTTTGACTAGGTTCTTCTATCCTTAGAAAGAGAGGGAAAGAAAACTAAGGTAGAGAGAGTGTGTAAAGGTGAGGTCTGAAAAAGAACGACTGACCTCTAGCTTATATAGCCATAAAAACAACATCATTTTAGGTATTAGCTAAGAGCAAGATCTGCATATTTTTAAATAGGTAACCTGACCTATAGCTAGGGATGGCAACAGGTCGGGTCGGGACAGGTTTTTGTTCGCTTTGAACTCGACCCGATTTTACACCTGTCAAACCTGAACTTGACCCGACCTGAACTTTTTTATTTTTTTCAATACTCGAACCCTACCTAATATTGTATAAACTATACCTGACGCAACCCGAAATTAATAAAATATTATTTTTTAAATATAAAATATTATTTTTTAAATATAAATATTTAATTATATAATTATATAAATATATAAATAAAAAATTATTTTAAAAATTATTTTTTATACAATATCGGGTTGGGTCAGTTTGTCTAAAACCCGAACCTGATCCAACCTCAACCTTTTCTTAACGTTACCTGACCCAACCCGAAACTCGATTTAAAAAAAAAAAACCAACCTTATAGGCTCGGGTCGAAACCCGTCGGGGGCGAGTTGGGTTGCCTACCCTACCCGTAGCGTGACTTGCACTGACAACCCTTTTCCTTGGCCTTGAGGCTGAACCGAGCCAAGCTGTTCCACAAGCCCTTGAGCCAAGTCGCTAAGCCGTATCTTATGGCTAAAGTTGAGTCATTCCAACCGAGCTAATTTTTAGTTTTTTTTCTATTTTTTATTTTTTTTAATTTATGTGTTTGTTTTTTTTAGTATTTTTCATGATTAAATTTAATAAAAAAAGTATAAAATAAAATTAAAATATATTTTTTAGAATAAGTATTAATTATATAATGATGAAATTTATAGAAATTTCAAATGATAAATTTCTATAAAATTCTTAGGTGAGAAATTTTGTTTATGTTTTTTCCAAATGGTGAAATAATTTAGATAAAGTTTCAATAGTAATAATTAATATTTATTTTTAAAAAAATAAATAAAAAATAAAAAATTGGTTGGAAATATTTGATAATTATACAATGATGAAAATCTTAGAAAATTCAAATGGTAAATTTCTAAAAAATCTTTAGGTGAGAAATTTCTCTAAATTTGTTTCAAATGGTGGAAGAATTTAAATGAAATTTCAATGAAAAATAATTGTCATATTATTTTCTTTCCGAAAATAAAAAAAAAGAAGAAAAAAGAAAAAGAATTTCTAAATAGGCTCAAATGGTAGAAAATTTAGAAATCCAACAAAAAATAAATAAATAAATAAAGTTTTTAAATAAGAAGAATTTAGAAATCCAAAAAGAAAAAATATTTCTAATTTAGCTCAAATGGTGAAATAATTAGATATATTTTTTACAAACAAAAAAATTAGAATAAAAATCTTTTTTTGATGATAGAGCTTCTTTAAGAAAACAAATGAGATCCTTAAATGCTCTTGAGGTGAGAAAATATTTTTAAAAATTTTATCAGATTAATGGAAGAATCTTATAAATTATTTTTAATATTTAACATAAAAAATTTGAAACTATTAAACTCAAGACCCTAGGATAAATTGAAAATAAAATGGTACCATCCTTTGAATGGGCATGTGAAGGTGCTATAACCTTTCTCACATGTAACCAAACTCTCAAACCATGTTCTAGTTTGTATGCCTAAACTTATTCTTTTAGGGACTTTTGGTCAGGCTTAGGAGCTCCTTAAAAAGATAGATTCTTTAAGTGACCAATTACACCTAGATAAAAAAGATTGGTGGTGACTCCATTTGTTAATTTTAGCTATAGATTTACAGATCTATATGTTATGACATTGGTGGCGACTCCATTTGTTTAGCTATAGATTTATAGATCTATATGTTATGACAATAAAAAAAAAAAAGTATTTGAGAGATAAAAACTCAGAGCTAGAAAGGTAAAAGGTTGTCTTCGGTAATCATCCAAACATATGGTACAATCTGGATTGTTTATATGATTTGAACATTGGCTATATAAAGGGCCTTTTGGGGCTTTCATTTTTCACCTTATTGTCTTTTTACTCTTAAACCGACCTATTTTTATCAACTTTAAAGTTTGTACTTTCTTTCAAATGACCTTATTTCTTTTTTACTTTGTTACGTTTCTTTTCTTTTCTTTTTATAATGTATTTTAGTATAAGCTCTTAGGGCTCGTTAAGTTACAAAGTAGTTTTAAGAAAAGGTCTACTTAATAGTATAAATGACGGTGATAAGGTTCCTCCTATCATTATAGGAAAAGACTAATCTAGGGCTACCTTCTGGTTGAACTCGATGACCAAAAAAGAGCAAAAAAGGGGTTGAAGACAATGTTCACACTAAAGGAGAGCGAGTCTATCAAAGCATAAAAGATACTGTCATTATTATAGATTTTGAGCTTGAGAACCCTCAATTTTAGTGTCTAAGGTTAGTTTGACTTCTCTGATTGACCTTTTTTTTTAATTTTTTTTTCAAGATCTAGCTTTCTATTCCTTCTTCAGAGATCCCTCTTTTTATTGAGCCAACTCTGATTGACATTTCTTATTTCTTTTCTTTATCTGAAGAGTTTTTCTACCTCTCATTTTCTTCTAACATTATGGTGATCTCTATCACTGTTCCTACTTAAAATCTTACTCTTATTTAGGAATCTAAATCTTTTGATGATTAAGACTCCGATGATAAGAAGGGTTTTAATGGAGAGCAAGAGAGGGGACCAACCAGGTTAAGAAAAAAAGTAAGGATAAGGAAGAGTCTTCCTCAGATTTAAAAGACTTGGCTTAGGTCTCTTTCTTTACTCCTTATTCCCTAGGTCTAAACTCTAAAGATGTGATGAAAAGCTTAAAAGGCATGACTAATCTTGAGGGCTGCCCTAACATGTGCTCTGTTCATCACGTCCAATTTTTTAGGATCAACTTTAGCCTTTCAAAGAAAAGGTACAATACATCAATGCCAACCACCAAGAATTGGGTCATATCTCCCCTAAAAGGTTACCAACTTTAGGTGTATTAGGATTTTATAGTGAGCAGTTTAAAATTCATTCTATATCTTTTTTTTCTGTTGAATTTTTTCTTTCTTATAATTTGACCACTTTAACTATGCCATATTGATCTTTTTGGTCTAACTAGAATAATGAGCCTTGGTGATAAATGATATAGGTTTGTTATTGTTGATAATTTTACTAGATATACATGTCTCGTTACATTCAAAGAATAAATCTTTGAAAAAATTTATCACTTTTAGCAAACAAATACAAAATGAAAAAAGATATTTAATTTCTAGTATTAGAAGTGATCATAGAAAAGATTTTGAAAACTTTTGTTTTAATGATTTTTGCAGTAAAAATGGTATTGGCCATAATTTTTCTGTTGTTAAAACTCTTCAACAAATTGGGATAGTAGAAAGGAGAAATAAAACTCTAGAGGAAATGGCTAAAACCATGCTTTGTGAAAATAATTTATCAAGATATTTTTAGGCTGAAGCTATAAATACTTCTTGCTAAATTATAAATAGAACTATGATTAAGCTAATTTTAAAGAAAACTCCGTATGAACTTTTTAAAGGTAAAAGACCTAACATAAGTTATTTTCATTCTTTTGGTTACAAATGTTTTTGCTTTGAACAATGAAAAAGATAACTTCAGAAAATTGATATTAAAAGTGATGAAGGCATTTTCTTAGGTATTTTTTAAATTCAAAAGCTTTTAGAGTCTTTAATAATGAACATTGGTTGTTGAAAAGTCCATATACGTTATTTGTTTATGAATCTAATCCTCATTCAAGAAAAATATCTCTTAATGATGATGATGTAGGTATATTTCAAGAAAATCTTAACAATTCATCATATAACATTGAAGAGATTAATATAAAAAAAAAAAAAAGATAATGAGTTTCTAAAAAAACCACAACAAGTTGAGTAAGAACCTAATCTCTATAGAGAAAAAAGGTATATCAAAGATAATGAGATTATTGGTAATCCATCTTAAGAGATAAAAATTAGATCCTTTTATAATATGTGTAGTTATATTGTTTTTCTCTTACAAATTGAACTCAAGAACATAAATGAAGCCTTAGGAGATAATCATTGGATTATAGCTATGCAAGATAAATTGAATCAATTTAATAAAAGCCAAGTGTGGAACCTTGTACCTGGACCTAATGATCATCCTACTATAGGTACCAAATGGGTTTTTAAAAATAAGATGGATGAGAATGACAATAAGTTTAGGAATAAAGCTGGATTATTAGCTTAAGGATATAATCAAGAATAAGGAATTGATTATGATGAGACTTATATTCCGATTGGTAGATTAGAAGTCATTAGAATATTGCTTGCATTTGCATGTTTTAAAATTTTCAAGCTTTTTCAAATGGATGTCAAGAGTACATTTCTAAATGGTTTTATAAATGAAAAAGTTTATGTAGAATAACCTCCCAGTTTTGAAAATTCACAATATACAAATTATGTTTACAAATTGACAAAAGTTTTATATGGTTTCAAACAAGCTCCTAGAGCTTGGTATGAAAGATTGTCAAAGTTTTTGGTTGAAAATGGTTTCAATAAAAGGAAGATTGATACTACTATTTTTATTAAGTCAAAAGGCAAGGACATTTTCATTGTGCAAGTATATGTTGATGATATTATTTTTTACGTTATTACTTAATCTTTTTGTCAAGAGTTTACAAAGACAGTGTAGGGTGAATTTGAAATAAGCATAATAGGAGAACTCACATTTTTCTTGGGGTTACAAGTAAAATAAACAAAATATGTCACCTTAATCAATCAAGCCAAATATATCAAAGACTTGCTCAAAATGTTTGAAATGAAGAACTTAAAGGCTCACTCAACACCTATAAGCACTTCAACAAAATTTAACAAGTATGAAGGAGCAAATGTGTTGATTCCAAATTATATAGGTCTAAGATTGGTTCATTACTATATCTTACTACAAGTAGAACCGATATAATATTTAGTTTGTGCTTGTGTACTAGATTTCATTTGACTTCATTTGAAAGGTTATGGTAGGAGGCATGCTTTCTATTTCCAATGCTTAATCTCTATGCACTTTGCAAACATTTTAGTTAATAGGTTTACATGTAAAACATCCAAACAATAAAAATAACCTAAACAGTTAGGTAGCATTTGGTATTTTTTGCAAAATCACCATACTAATGTAAGTGCCAAGGTGATCTTATTACTTAAGTAATCTTAACTCTCGTGATTTAAAATCACTTTATTTGGTTAACAATGATTAATTCTTAGGAATTAAATATCATTATGTTTGGTATTACTAAAAATCAAATATCATTTTATTTAAAAATATGAAAATAACCATGCATATTATAATGTTACATAAATTAATAGTTTTAAAGTTGTTTAAAGATAATAATTTGTAAAATATTAGTATTATTTTATTTTTTATAATAAAATATAATTAAATTATTAAACTAATAAATATATTTATTGATAAGTAAATTGATTTTTATAATATAAATTATGTAAAAAAATATTTGAATTAAAAAAATCAATCTATTAAATTCATAATAAAAAATAAAAATACTATTTTATATATATAATATTTTAAAAAATAAAAAAAATACACACAAATTTTGAACTTGTTATAATTAATATTAGTTTGAAAATATAAAAATTTGTAATATACAATAATTATAATTATAAGATGTACTAAATTTTTAATTCACATATTAAATGGATAAAGTCTACTTTTGTTAATTTTACATATCACTTCACTCAATGATAAAATTTTTTACCATTTTGTACCGAAATTAGATTACCATCTAAAGCAGTAATCTGATTATTCTCAGTGATCTTAGATCATCACCACATATGATCATCAAATATTTACCAAATATAACAATCTAATCACCAAGTGTAAATTATCATGGATTTTGAAGTAATTACTTTATGCCAGACACTATCACGAAATGAACTTATTTTGAAAATTATTTCAAGATATTTTAATATAAATATAAAAAAATAAAGAAATATTATATTAAATATTATAAATGATGATAATCAAATCATTGTAATGTCACGATGCTAATGAGGCGTTAACAATAAATATCAAAATATTAATAAATTTTACAAATGTTTGTAATTAAATTATAACTTTTTAAAAGTTGAGTGACTCAAACGTGTAATATTTTTTTTAATATTCAAAATTTCTATTTTAAAAAATTATAATGTACCGTGACACGCATGGTGAATGTTAGATGACGTGCTGATGCATTGTCAACCAATCATTAGTTTCTAACAATTGAATAATTAAAATTAATAAATTTCTAAAATGTTAGTAACCTAGATAATAATTTTTCATAGTTTGACGATCAAAACAAAAAAAAAAAAATCGCAAAAGCTTTAGTTGTTACATGTAATTTACACTAAAAGTTTGTCCAATCGGTCTTATAATGTATTAGATTGATGTTAAAGTGCAGTTTTTAAATCCTTTGAGTAAGATACTAAATTCTTGTAAAACCTCAAAGATATCCCAACTGTATTATCAAAGAAAAAAAATTCAAAACTGAATTAACCCAAATTAATTAAATACAATTCAAAAGATTGGATATATCCAAATAATCCTACTTAAACGACCCAGCTCATTTTTGCCTTGTATTAGTTCGTTCTGGAGCATGACTAGTTGAAGGAAGTGTGAGTTAATATTCAAATTACTTGACGAGTTTAACAAACAAGTTTGAACTCCTAATACTAAATTGTTTGAGTAATTTGTGGCCCTAATTAATTGATCTCAAATTTTTTCTAGTGGAAGACTTCGTTCCCACAAGTAGACCTTTTGGTCTATTTGTTCTCAATCAGGTCAGTTCAGGATACTCCCTCAAAAACGAACAAAAATACTATCCATCACAAGGCCAAGCTCACCTTGCAAGCTTGAATAATCCTTTTCAACTCATATAACAATGGCATATTTTTGGATCTAATGTCCACAATTTCAATTTTCAGCAAACCATCATCAACAATTAACACTGCTGAAATTAAAAATCTCACTTTTTGATAGCCATGGTGAAGCAATTGCCACATGCCACAATTCCTTTCCATGGTATTCTCTGATACCGAGGCTGTGGCAGAGGCGATTGTTTCTAAAACCAAACCCGGGACTTCAATTTTCTTTTTATATGATAAACGAGTCTATAACATTGTTCTCATGGGAAATTTAGGACTGATAGTTTCCAATCAAATTGATTCAATCAATCAGTAGTTAAATGTAAGGCCAAGACAGTTCCCAGATTTCGGAATCCTCCCCACAAATACAATAGCTATGGCAAGACAAATCCGAAACCTGGTGTTCCCATAGAGAAACAAAAAAAAAAAAAAAAGAGGGAGTGACATAGTAATAGTAGTAGAATTAGATGCAATGACATTATTATATTTAGAACAAGTGGAAGAACAGACACACAGAAATCATATACAATAGAGAAGGGTAGAAAGAGGTGATAGTAAAATTAAAGGCAAATTACACACAAACGAGCAGACGAAGGCGGTAACGAGGATGGATTCGGAGTTGAAATTGACGACTGGCATCAGCCCGACAACCGATTAGTTAAGTTGCCCTCGACAGGCCACTATGTTTTGACATGGGGCATTACCTCCATTGGCAATACAATTTGTGTAAACACCGCTTCGGCAATTCCTTTGCACTGCCTGGTTAGCATCGAGCGCGTTGGAAGTTATTTTATTGTTTGCATCTTGGAGGATTCTGATAACGTTAGAATCCATCAAGAAATCCAGCTCTGACTCCATATCATCTCGGATTCGGCATTCGTTGAGGAGGCCATTGCACTGGTAAGTGGTGTTGCTCTTCACCACGACAGCAGCTCTATGGCAATTCGTTTTCAGGAGTATCATTACCATCAGTACTAACGCCAGAGAAAACTGATGAGACCTCATTTTCCTTCTTTTTTCTTTCTTTGCTACTTTGTTTCTCTGTTTCTCCCCACCACTTACTATGCGACTCAAGATGAGAGAGTTACCCACTTTATAGAGGGAGAGAAATTATTAGTGACTAAGGAATTAATTAATGGCAGATACTTTTACTCTATGATCCTAAAAAAATTAGAAAAGAAGAGTTTATATTTTAATTTGATGGTCTGTATAGATGATTCTATATCCTATTAGTAAACCATTTAATAATATTTCATTAAAAATTTAATTTTAAAATTTTAAAATTCTAAAAATTAAATATTTTTAATTTTAAAAACATATTTAAAATTTATTTTTTATAAGGTACATATTTAAAATTTATTTTTTATAAGGTATTATTTTATGATTCACGTATCGTATAATATATATATATATATATACACTGATAATATATCAAATATAAATTTTAAAAAAAATTAATATTTTTTTATTTGAAAAATTGAGAAATTTGAAACATATTCTTTGAGTTAATTTTTATTAGTTGAACTTTGAAAACCAAAAGCAAATTTAAATTCATTAATATACTAAAAATCTAGGCATCCAATAACTGTTCAGATCATGAAATATGAAATGACATAAAAACCAACACATGGTTTATAATGTAAAAAGTAACGGTGATTTAATTAATCCTCAAAATTTAATATTTTAATTCCATTGCTCTAACCAAAAAAAAAAAAAGAAGAAATATTCAATTCTATTAAAGTCAATGAGTTGTTCAGATATTATATACTTATTAATTCAATCATTTGTAATTAACATGTGAATTCCTTTATATTTGCCTTTGAATAAAAGTTGTTAATTATTAGGGGAAAAAAAATAAGCAGTTAAAATGGGTCATATAATTAAATTAGGAGGCAAGTATGGATAGAATGAGAGCACCATTCCTTTTAAATAAAAGCTTAAAAGCAAAAAGGAAACGCAAAACGTCATGAAAACTATGATATATAGAATAAATTTATCTAATATTTTTTTAGAAATTATTTTTATCATTGATTTATATTTTGTAGTTTTCTATAAAATAACATTTAACTATTTTATAAATTGGTGATTTAATTAATATTTAATATTTTACCTTTTTTGCAAGATTGTTTTACATATTTTGCATGATTTATTTTTTTATATAATATTAAATATAATGATTTAAAAATACGAATGATTTATAATATTATATCAAATATGATAATTTAAAATCATTTTATCTCCATAATAATTAAATTATTATAATATTTTAAAAATGATACCAAATACTACCAAAATGAAAAAAAAAAAAGCTAAAATTACAAAGAAAATTACAGAGGAAGATGGTGTGTAGTGTCTTCACCTAGCCTTCGGCCTTGGCTTGGGCTAGTAGTTATGATAAACGTCTATAACATTGTTCTCGTGAGAAATTTAAGACTGATAATTTTCAATCAAATCGATTCAATCAATCAGTAGCTAAATGTAAGGCTAAGCCAGTTCGCAGATTTGGGAATCCTCCCCAAATACGATATATATGACAAGACAAATCCCAAACCTGGTGTTCCCACAGAGAAGCAAAAAAATAAAGTTTAGGGAGTGACATAGTAATACTATTAGAATTAGGTGCAATGACATTATTATATTTAGAACAAGTGGAAGGACAGATAGGCAGAAATCATCGTAGAAAGAGTTGATAGTAAAATTAAAGGCAAATTACACACAAACGAGCAGACGAAGGCGGTAACAGGATGATTCGGAGTTGACGACTGGCAGTAATTCGACAACCGATTAGTTACCTAGGAACTGGACCCCGGAACTGTAGTTCCCCTCGACAACCGACTAAGTTTTTACATTTGGCATTTTCTCCTTTGGCAATATAATTTGTAACAGAGGCGTCTTCGCAACGCAATTGCTTCTTCACTGCCAGGTTAGCATCGAGCGTTTTGGGAGTTATTGTATTGTCCACATCTTGGTGGATTCTGATAACGTTGGAATCCATGAAGAAATACATCTCCGACTACATATCTTCTCCGATTCGGCATTCGTTGAGGGGGCCATTGCACTGGTAAGTGGTGTTGCTCTTCACCACGACGGTAGCTCTGCCGCAATTCGGTTTCAGGAGTATCATCACCATCACTACCAACGCCAGAGAAAACTGATGAAACCCCATTTGCTTTCTTTCCTTCTTTCTTTGTTTCTCCCACCACTCACTTCGCAACTCAAGAAGAGAAAGTTGCCCACTTCACAGAGGATGGAGAGCAGTTATTATTAATTAATGGCACGTACTCTTACTTTATGATCCTAAAAAAAATAGAAAAGAAAGTTTATGTTTTAATTATACACCATTAATGTATAGATGCTATATCTTATTAGTGAACCACTAAATGATAATTTCATAAAAAATTAGTTTTAAAATTTTAAAATCCTAAAAATAAAGACATTTAATTTTAAATATATATTTAAAATATATTTTTTTATAAAATATTATTTTATGAATCACGGATCGTGTATAGCATATATAGATATATATACCGATAATATATTAAATATAAATTAAAAAAAAATCAATGTCTTCTTTTTTCTTAATTTGAAAAAAATGACTGAAGTGAAACATATTTTTGAGTTAATGCTTACTAGTTGAACTTTCAACACCAAAAGCAAATTAAATTCAATAATATATAATGTGATATGCTAAACTAAAAATCTAGGCATCCAATATGTGATCAGATCATGAAGTAGGAAATGACATAAAAACCAAGGCATGGTTTATAACGTAAAAGGTAACGGTGATTTAATTAATCCTCAAATTTTAATATTGTTTATTCCATTGCTCTCTACCAAAAAAGAAAAAAAAATAAAAAGAAAGATTCAAGTCTATTAAAATCAATGAGTTGTTCAGACATTGTTTACTTATTAAATTGATGACTGAAAATAACATTGTTTACTATGCAGAGAACAAAGAAGAGGAGGTATAGGGGTTATAATTCAAGATTCCGAAGGGAGAAATGTGGGCGCATGTTCTGCAAATTTGGAAAATGTAAATAATCCGTTTGTAATGGAAGTCAGTGCGGTAGTCAAGGCGTTGGAGTTTGCTCATGAGATGGGCTTTCAAGCTATGGCTTTCGAGGGTGATGCCTTATGTATAGTGAGGAAACTACAATCATGGGAACAAGACCTGTCACCTATTAGTCAATTATAGAGGAAGCAAGAGAGAAAAGTAGATGGTTTCAACAGGTTTCATTTATGCACACAAGAGAGCAAAGCCAATGTAGCAGCACATCAGTTAGCTAAGCATGGGTTACACATTAACGAGGATATTTACTGGCTAGAAGAGGTTCCTTCTTTTCTTCATGGTTTTATTTTGACGACTCAAGTCGTTTCTTTAATGAATGATTAAGAATCTTTATCTTCAAAAAAAAAATGTGAATTCCTTTATATTTGCTTTTGAATAAAAGTTGTTCAATTATTAGGGGAAAAAAAAGCAGCTAAAATGGGTTTGGGTCATGTAATTAAATTAGGAAGCAAGCAGCGACGATGCAAGGTAGGGGCAATGGAGGCAGCTGCCAACTGGAATCTTGAACATTAATTTTAATTATTAGTAAATTATTTAAAATTTTAAAGACTTTTGTATTTTATTTTTATTAAAATATAAAAAATATAGAATTATTAAAAATAAATCTAAATTTTTTTCTTGTTTTAGATTCATTAATTGTAAAAGAAATATTTAAATATAAATCTTTTATAATATTGAAAACTATATAATTATATTAAAAAAATAATTGAATAAAGTAATAATTTATAATGTAAATACAAAATTATTATATCAATATTATTGATAATTAATATAATAAATTCACTCGCACTAAATATAAATCTTAAACATAAATCCTAATCTTCCTCTGGAGACAAACTATGGCTCAAACGAGGACACCATTCTTATTAAGTAAAAGCTGAAAAGCGAAAAGAAAATGTAAGATGTCGTGAAAAATATGATGTGTAAAATAAATCAAAGTGAAAAAGGAAAAGTGTCAAAGTAGTAAAGTACAAACAAAATGAAAAGCAAGACATTGTGACAAATGTGATATATAAAATAAATTAAAGTGAAAAAGGAAAAGAGCTAAAGTAGTAAAGCACAAAGAAATTATAGAGCAAAATGTTGTGTAAATAAAAGCTGAAAAGCAAAAAGAAAAAATAAGATGTCGTGTAGTAAAGTACAAAGAAATTATAGAGGAAGATGGTGTGTAAATAAAAGCTGACAAACAAAAAGAAAAAGTAAGATGTCGTGAAAAATATGATGTGAAAAAGGAAAATTGCTAAGGTACTAAAGTACAAAGAAATCATAGAGGAAGACGATGCGTAATGTCTTCAACTAGCCTTGGATCGAGCCTGGTCTAATGAGATTAGTTAAGCCTAAAGTTTTGATTTATTTATTTATTAATTATGTTATTTATTTATTTTAAGATTTTATTTTATTTTTTATTAATTTTTGGTTATTAGGAGATGATGATAAAGATCAAAATAATTAAAAAATAAAATAAAATAAATAAATCTTGCCATGAATCAGGTTGGTAGAGTCATAGGTGAATTTGGATTCAACCTGCATAGGATAAGTTTAATGATTAATCTGATAATTCAGAAACTTAATCAAGGAAGGAATCCAAATTAATCAGAAATTCTAAGATTGATCCCTATAAATACCCATTGATCGAAGCAAAGAACATACACAGAGAAAACACAAAAAATAGAAGCAAAAAAAAAATGTTTAGAATAGTAGAAGCAATCTTAGGATTTTTAAAAACTTTTTAGAATTTTTGGGTTTTTTTTTCTAGAAATTTCAAATTTCGACGAACTTTTTCAATCAGATTCATATTTTTTGACCATATTTTTTAGTTTTCTAATTTCTAGTGAATATTAAACTGAATTTCTAGATGATAGAGAGAAGAAGAGAGAAAAAAAAAAGAGGACAGAGAAGGGGAGGGGAAATTTGAAGGGAAAAAGGAAATATTTGTTTTTTATATCACCACAAAACGATATCGTTTTGGCGTTTAAAAGAATCCAAGATCTGCACGTTTTGCCAGTGGGCGATCCGACCCGATCACAACCTGGGCCATTGACCCACGTTCCAGTTGTACCTAGCTGTTGAGCTGAGTCAAGTCGAGCCACATGTCGAGCCGTGCCTTGAAGCGGCTTCCTGTGCCTAGAACCGAGCCACGTTGAACCTTCCAGCCAAGTCGTTTCATTTTTTTTGTTTTTATTTATTTATTTATTTATTTTTAGTATTTTTGCATGATTAAATTTAGAAAAAAATAGAATAAATAAAATAAATTTTGAGAATAAATATTAATTATCCGATTATGAAATTTATATAAATTTCAAATGGTAAATTTTTATAAAATTTCTATGTGAGAAATTTTGTCTAAAATTATCCCAAATGGTAGAAAAATTTAGATAAAGTTTTAATAACAATAACTAATATTTATTTTCAAAACAAAAAAATTAAAAAAAAACTAAAAAATAAAATTTGGTTGAAAATATATGATAATTATCCAATGATGGATTCTTAGGAATTTCAAATGGTAAATTTTTAAGAAATCTCTAAGTGAGAAATTTCTTTAAATTTGTCCTAAATGGTAGTGGAATTTAAATGAAATTTCAATAAAAAAATAATTGTCATTATTTTCTTTCCGAAAACAAAAAAAAAAAGAAAAAATTTTTTTAAATAGACCCAAATGATGGAAAATTTAGAAATTTCGAAAAAGGAAAATATTTCTAAATTGACCAAAATAGTGAAAAATTTAGAAATCCAAAAATAAAATAAAAAAATTTTCTAAATAGGTCCAAATGGTAGAAAATTTAAAAATTCAAAACAAGAAAATATTTTTAATTTGACCCAAATTGTGGAATAATTAGATATATTTTTAATAAAAAAATAAATAATTAACCTTTTTTTTTCAACGACTGAGCCTCTTCAAGATACTAAATAGGATTCTTGAATACTCATGAGGTGAGAAAATATTTTTGAAAATTATACCAAATTGATGAAAGAATCTTAAAAATTATTTTTAATATTTCAACATAAAATTTAAGATCATTAGAATCGAAACCTTAGAATAAATTTAAAATAATATGGTACCATCTTTCGGATAGGTATGTAAGGGTGCTATAACCTTCCTCACATGTAACCGAACTTTAGAATCTTGTTCTAGTTTGTAGACTCGAACCTATTCTTTTAGGGACCCTTAGTCAAGCTTAGGAGTTCTTTAAAAGAATGATTCCTTAGGTGACCAATCACACCTAAATAAAAAAAGATTGGTGGCGACTTCATCCATTTATTAAGTCTAGCAATAGATTTACGGATCTATATGTTATAACAGTTTGATGACTCCACTAGGGAAAGCCATAGAGAGTCAAGCCATAATTTTTGAATTTATCCTATCATTTGGTCTAATGGTTTTTAATGATTTATGTTTACTGACATTTTCCCTTTTTTTTTTCTTTTATATGATTTTTAGGGCATGATAATTATATGTTCCTTTACACACACTATCACATGCATTTACATTACATGAGCTTTATACCCGGGCTCAATCTCTTTTAGAAGGGAGTAAAGTATCTATATTCTCATAAGATGATAATCTCCATAATTGCTAGCGAAATACTCCCACTCAAATTGAATCATTTTCGTTAGTAGCCTGTGATGGGTGAGGATTAGACTGCCTTACTAGTCTGTGATGGACGATGATGTAAGGAATAATTTGGGAACCTTTAGTGGTCAAAATCTCTTAACTTTGTACATAGTTCACACCTACAAGGACTAGCCTTGGTATAGAACCCTTCTTGCCCAATTGATAGATATAACATGAAATTAAGACAAATAGAGGAATAATTTGTTATTTAATCATTCTGTTTGTTTGATTTTGTGCATCTGCATCGTTTCCATAGCATTCTATGCACCATTTTCATGATTTAACGTTATCATATCATTTTCATGCTCATGTTTTAACATTATCATTTTCATTATTCTCATATAAGAAATATTTGCCACATATCAGTTATTGTTAAATCATACTCATACTTACATCTATAAAAAGCCAAATGCAATCAAAGTCTGCATCCACTCATCATGAATCTGCTAATCAATTAAAAATTAAGTTAGAGAAAATTCAAAGAAAAATAAGGTGATTACTTGTCTGAGGGTTTTATCTCATCACTACTCAAAAGAATTCATCTCAACCTCCAACAAAATGACTTAACTAACTTAAGCAATATCTGGAGATGCATGAATAGAGCAAGGCAAGAGACATTTGAGAACAAATATGGAAACATAGCATCACTGCTCCAAGTGAATGTGGACGATAATCTAATTAAAGCCATTATTTAGTTTTGGGATCCTTCTTATAGGTGTTTCATTTTTAATGAAGCAGATATGGTGCCTACAATTAAAAAGTATATGGTCATACTTTGCTTTGATTTGCCAAACTCGGACAAGATCTAATGGTCAAATAAGGTAGGCTATCACAAAAATTTGGTGTAAATGCTTGACTTAGCTTACCTCAAGTTGATGCATGTGTCACAATAAAAGGTGAAAGTAAAGTAATCCCATGGATTTTTCTACGAAACTTCATCCAGGGGCATCTAAATGATGATAAGGGGTTAGTGGTAATGACTATAGCTCTATATGGACTAATGATCTTCCCAAAAGTCATCGGGTATGTTGATGTCATAGTGATAGACTTTGTTGATCAGTTAGCATACCAAGTCAATGCAGCTCCAACCATTTTAGCATAAACCATTTGCTCCTTGAACTTTTGTCATAAAAATGGTAAAGGTCAATTTAATGGATGTTCATAATTGCTTTATGTATGGATAAAAGGTCATGTTGAGTGTGAAGAAAACCAGTTTTGTAAATCATACCTATGTTTTAGCATTTCAATCAAAGAGTTTTGTTGCAGCACATGGCCTAAAGTAAAGTCAAAGGAATAATGGATTTCCTACTTTCAAGCCCTTGATAGTCAAGGGATAATTTGGAGAGCTCTTTAGATGCATCATGACACAGTATTATATACTTATGGGAATCAACTTTGGGTGTTTCTATTGGGCCTGTACGATGATGTTACTTATGCCTCGACTATGGTGAGAAAACAATTTGGATGTGAACAATTTATTCTAGAAACCCATGGACTTAACTAGTGGAAATTCTCTTTTATTAAGAAAGGGGCGTATAGAATGATTGAAAAGATAAAAAAAAAAAAGCATAAAAGTAAATCATCCGAGTTGACTAAGAGAGGCTCACCTATAACGTCACCTTAGAATATATTGTGTGACATGCAATGAGGGTAAAGGCATTATGCTTTCTCGAGAGCAATTAAACAACCATTCCCTAAAGTCGATTTCTCAAGACCCCTGGCTCAAAGTGGAGATGGCTAAAAGGAAGCTCCAAGTAGAGAAACATTAGCAGGAACAAGAAAATAAACAATTGAAATGAGAAATAGAAGAAAGCTCAAAGCTTCAAGAATAGAAAATCCAAAGCCTTACATAGCAAAAAGATCAATGGAAAGCCTTATTCAATGATCTGGACATGACACATTCATCTGTCACGCCTAAGCGTGCTCGACTGTTAAAAGAAAATGAATTACTAAAAATGAAAGTGGAAAAAAGACAAAATGCCACTACTAGAGCACACAGATATAGTCAAATGCTACAAGAGATAGTAGATCAATGCACAGCACAAGTAGAGGCCTTGTCTAATGAATGCAGGAAATAAGCTGAACAGAGTGAGCTATAGAAGGACATGTGTATGAAAAAACAAATGCATTTAAGGCACTTATTCGATCAGCCATGCATTGTTGTGAACAAGGCATTCAAAATGAAAGAAAAAGTGAAAAATTTAAAGGCTGTGGTACAATCAGTGGAAGATCATGGGCAGTAATTGCTTAATTTCCTAGATGAGACATAAAATTATTACCAGCAAGCTAAGAAATTTATAAAGAGGCATTAGAAATAATGATGCTTAGAATTTTGAGATATTGCTATGGCTTTATTATGATGTACTTTTGAAATTTTATTTCAAATTAAGATTCTTTTATCAATAACAATGATGTGACAAATATTAGTAAATCCCATTCATGCATTTGCATATTAAACTTAGCACATATAATTTCTAATAATCATATAATTGTGATACTCAAGGTTTAAAGATAGCTCCATCCAGTAAGAACCCCGTCCATCGATATAACACAAGAGCTGAAGCTAGACAAATGGAGCAAAAAAACTCTCATCGACTTGAAAAGATAAAAAAAAACATAAAAAAAGCTTGAAAATAAGTTAAGCAAGATTCTAGATACTCTTAACAAGTTAAATAAGGAAAAAGGAATAGAAGAGAACATAAGCCAATAGGGCCATCCATCACAAGAAGTGGCCAACCCCCTAGATCCTTTTATGTTTGGTCAACAACAAGCCCATTTCATATAGGATATACCATCACAACAGTTCATATATCTTGTATACTTTAGAATGCCATCAGCTTCAAACTCAAGGCATTATAATAGCTATGTGAATCTTATCTTTATTGAAAAGGTAGTGGAACCAATACATGTTCCTGATTTGGATGATCTAAAAAGAAAAAAGAGAAAGAAAGCAAAAATGATTGACTCGTTGAAAGACTCGAAGATTAGTTTGCTGAAAGAGAGGTTACGGGTTATGAAAGGAATTAGCTTTTATGGCTCTGTAAATGCCGTTGGCTTTGTCTAGTCCCAGATGTTATAATATCGCCAAAGTTTAAAGTTCCAAAATTTGAAAAATATGATGGTACAAAATGCCTAAAAACTCATATTACCATGTACTGTCAAAAAATAATAGCCCATGCCCATAATGAAAAGCTACTAATGCATATCTTTCAAGATAGCTCACCGACTCCACTGTTAAGTGGTATGTCTAGCTAGACAAAACCCGTATCCATACTTAAAATGATATAGCCCATGACTCTATTAGTCAATACTGACATATCATAGACTTAGCTCCTAATTGTTTATCTTTACAAAATATAGAAAAAAAGGCAAATGAATTATTTAAGGAATATGCTAAGAGGTGGAGGGATGTAGCCTCTCAGGTGCAACCTCTTCTAATTGAAAAGGAAACTATAATGTTGTTTGTTAGCACTCTAAAATCTTCTTATTATAAAAAGATGATAGGAAATGTAATAAAAAATTTCATGATATAGTAATCTCGAGCGAAATCATCGAGAATACCATCAAGAATGGTAAGTTAGAATGAGGGAAATCATCAACTAAGAGAACTTCAAAGAAAAAAGAGACTGAAGCTTAAGCTGTGAGCTTCGATAAGTAACAATTCAAAGGTTATCAACCCTACCCACAAGGGTACACTTCATATTACCCTACTGTGAATAATGCTTCTTCTTACCCATGCCAACTAATCTCACAACCATCCTACTCCTAAACATATCAACCTTCTTTTAAACCTCAAAATACCACATATAGTCTTAACTCTCAACCTCTTTCGAGACTTTAAACCCATTCGGCTAGCCCAATTGATGGTAAACGAAAACAATGAACTATTCATAAAAAACCTGTATTCGACCCAATTCTTATGACCTATATGAAGTTATATCACAAGCTCTACAATAATCATCTTATTGCTTCTAGATGACTAAAGTCACTAAAGCCACCTTACCCTAAGTAGTATGATCCTATAGCCCATTATGACTATCACTATGGGATTATCAATCATTCTACCAAGAATTGCACTATCTTGAAACATAAAGTGCAACAGCTAATCAAGGATGAAATGATTAACTTTGATATAGAATGGGTAACTAAACCAAACGTTAGTGGCAATTCTTTGCCTAATCACAACGTGAATGTCTTGAGTAAGGAATGTGAGCATCATCTGAAAAAGAAAATGACAGATATTAAAACACATCTCAATTATCTATTTGATGCTTTATGAAAATCTGACATAATACAACTAGTGAGTTCGCATAGTTATCATGGAGTATATGTAGTAGGTACTAGCTATAAATATCATAGTGAGGCAATTGGTCACTCTATTGAAACTTGTGAGCAATTTTACCAAGAGGTACAAAAACTTATGGATTCATACCAGATGAAACTCTATGAAAAGATAGAGGTCTTAAATAGTGTTGAGGTATCTATGACCGATAGGTCAGTAAAACTATTTTTAAAACTAGTAGCAATTCACTGTGAAAACAAACCAAAGTCAGTCATAGACAAACTCATTCCCAGGCCAGTGACTTTTAAAGTTCTGATTATATTTCCATATAAGAATGATAAAGTTGTACCATAAAAATATGGCTATGATACAGTAGTTCAAGGGCAAGAGGAGAATGCCTCTAAAATTGATGCTGCCAATATAACTAGTGTAAAATGTATCACCCGAAGTGAAAGATGCTACACTTCAAAAATGCTGAAGAGGGCTAAAAAAGAGAAGCCAAGGTGAGAGAGGAACAAAATGACCCGAATGTGATACCTGAAGAGGAAAGCCAGAAGTCAGTATTAGAAAAAGAGGCTTGTGAATTTTAAAGCTAGTAAAACATAGTGAATATTCAGTGGTTGAACAGTTGAACAAGATGCTAGCCCAAATCTCATTATTATCATTGCTGTTAAACTTAAAACCTCACCAGAATGCCTTGCTGAAGGTTCTGAACTAGGCATATGTAGCACATAATGTGTCTATCGAGTATGTGAATCATTTAGCCAGAAGCTTGGTTATGCCAAATTATATATCATTCAGTGATGATGAGATTTTTTTGAAAAAAAAAAGAAGCACCAAGGCTCTACATATCACGATCAAGTGCAAGAGCCATATCATAGCCAAGGTCCTTATTGATAATGGCTTCACTATTAATGTCAAGCCTATGTCAACTTTAGCAAGGCTACCTATTGATTATTCATATATGAAAGATAGCCAAATAGTTGTCCAAGCTTTTAATGAGACCCAACGAAAAGTCTGAAAAGATATAAAGATGCCTTTGTAAATTGGATTGTGCACCTTCAATGTAAAATTTTAAGTGATGGATATTTCTCTATCTTATAGCTGTCTGTTGGAAAGGCCATGATTCACATGACAAGTGCTATTCCCTTTACCCTATACTAAAAGATCAAGTTTAATGTAGAAGGTCGATTGGTAGTGGTATTTAGAGAGAAAAACCAGTTAGTGACCCAACCTTTAAATGCCCCATATGTGAAAACTGTTGAAAAAATGGTAGAATGTTCTTACCGGTCCTTCAAACTAGTCAATTTTATAGGAAAATGGCCCAAAGACCAATAATTTTTAAAAATAATGATGAGTCAGATCATTAATAAAAGGTCGGTATCCTAGAATAGGGCTAGGTAAAAACTTACAAGGGATAAGAGAGCCCCCAACAATGATAGACAATAGTAAAAGGCTAGGCTTATACTATAAAGCAAAATAATGGGAAGTTAGGAGAAGGTAAGTAGGTAAAATAACAAGACTAATGATCATCCCACACTTGTACGAGACCTTCAGACTTAGAAGATTCATTTACCCAAATGCAAAAGATAATTTTGAACCAAGTATAGAAGAAGCATTTGCTTAATTGTCCATCCATGCTATTGAAGATGAAAATGGGCATGAAAAAAGGGTGGGTCTGCCCTTGTCTGTCAGATTATAAGTTGAACAATTAGAGTATCATTGAAATGCCTTTTATCCTTGAGACTAATTCGATGTAATTATACATCCCAATAGCTTATGCCCAAGGTATTGGTGTGGTCTTTCTTGTTTAGGCCATATATCCATTATTATTTTAATAAAGATTAGGAATGATGCATTTTCATTCATTTTTTCTTATGCCTTCCATTTTTCTAAACACATCTTGCCAGCATATCTCATTTCATGCAATTTTAGGTCTTTAAATAAACAAGAAGATAATCATGATAATGATCAAGAGGTTAATTTTAAAAAAATTGAGTAACACTGATGGGCTAGATAACAAAGATGATTCTGAAGAATATGTTATTCCGTTGGACCTAATGAGATTGATTGAGCAAGAAAGTAAGTCAATTGAGCCTTATCAGGAGATTACTAAATTGGTGAATCTAAAAGATGAGAAAAATAAGAAAGAGATTAAAATTGACACTTTACTTTTATCGGGAGATAGGCAACATCTAGAAAATCTACTTTGAGAATTCGTAGATGTGTTTACTTGGTCTTACCAAGATATGCCAGGGTTGAGTACAGAGATAGTAGAACACAGACTGCCCTTGAAGCCAGAATGTAAGCCAATCTAGTAAAAATTGAGGTAAATGAAGCCTGAAATGCTACTCAAGATCAAAGAAGAGGTGAAAAAATGTTTGATGCAAGTTTTTTGCAAATGGCCAAGTATCCAAAATGGGTCGCCAATATAGTACCAGTCCTTAAGAAAGATGGAAAGGTACGAATGTGTGTAGACTATCATAATTTGAATAGGGTTAGCCCAAAGGATAACTTTATTTTGCCTCATATTGACACACTAGTGAACAACGCGGCTAAGTATTCAATATTCTCTTTTATGAATGGGTTCTCAAGATATAACTAAATAAACATGGTTATAAATGACATGAAAAAAACTACTTTTGTGACTATGTAAAGAACTTTTTGCTATAAAGTCATACCCTTTAGGTTAAAGAATGCTGGGGCAACATATCAAAAAGCCATGATGATGCTTTTTCATGATGTGATGCATAAAAAGATTGAGGTGTATGTAGACGATATGATAGTAAAATCTCAAAAAGATAAAGATTATGTCATTAACCTCAAAAAGATATTTTAGAGGTTGAAAAATTTCTAACTTAAGTTAAACCCAGCCAAGTGCACATTTGGGGAAAAGTCAGAGAAGTTGCTAGGCTTTGTCGCGATTCATATCTTAGCTTACCTATAAATGTAATCCCATTTTTAAGCTTTTTTGTAAGAATAATTCTGGAGAATAGAATGAGGAGTGTCAAACAGCTTTTGATAAAATTAAGCAATACTTATCAAATACTCCAATGTTAGTATGCTGTTCTAGAGAGACCTTTAATTTTATATCTGACGGTGTGTGAGAGTTCAATAGGATATGTGCTGGAACAACAAAATGAATCTAGCCAAAAAGAAAGAGCTATTTACTACTTGAGTAAGAAATTCACAGAATACGAGTCTAAGTATTTTTTTTTTGGAGAAAATATGTTGTGCATTAACTTGGATTGCTAGAAAACTCAGACAATACATGCTCTATCACGCTACTTAGCTTATAATAAACTAGATCCAATCAAATACATGTTTGAGAAGCTTTTTTTATCTAAGAGAATTGCTAGGTAGCAAGTAATGCTCTCGAAGTATGGTATCATATATGTAAGCCAAAAGGCAGCAAAATGGAGTGCTATAGTCGAGTTTCTCATAAATTATGCTACTAAAGATTATGAACCAATGAGATTGGAGTTTTCAATGAAAATTTGATGACTGTTTCTCAATTAGAGAAGGAAAAACATGAAAAAAAATGTTGAAAAATATATTTTGATAGAGCTGTTAATGCCTTAAGACAAGGGATTGGAGCAATCTTGATTTTTCTTCAGAACAATACTACCTTATAACAACAAAGTTGAATTTCAGTTGCACAAATAACATCATCGAATATGAGGCATGTGTCATGGGTTTACAAGCTGCTATAGATAGAAAAGTTAAAGCATTAAAAGCATTTGAAGATTCAGCTCTAGTTATATATCAATTAAAAGAAAAATGAGAGACGAGAGATTTAAAACTCATTCCATATCATAAGTATATTTTAAAGTTGATCAAGTAGTTTGAAGATGTCTAGTTTGATCATTTACCTCAAGAGAAGAATTTGATTGTCAATGCCTTAGTTATTTTGGTCGCAATGATCCAAATTAGTGATAATACTAACATTCAGTTTATCAAGCTTGATGTCAAAGATATGCCAGCTCACTGCTTTAATGTAGAAGAGGAAAAAGATCAGAAGCCTTTGTATTATGATATCTTGTAATACATTAAGAACTAGTAATACCTCATCCAAGCAACGAAAAATGATAAAAGGGTCATCTGAGAACTAACTATGAGCTTCTTCCTGGATGAGGATGTTCTGTACAAAAAAAGTTATGATCAAGTATTGTTAAAATGCATGACTACAACAGAGGTAAAAAAAATTATTGAAGAAGTACAAGATGGGATATGTGAGACATATGCCAATAGACATATGATGACAAGATAGATCATAAAAGTAAGGTACTATTGGTTGAAAATAGAGAGTGACTGTATTGACTACGCTAAAAAATATCATAAATATCAGATCTATGCTAACAAGATCTATACTTTGTCATCTGTTTTACATATTTTGGCACTATCTTGGCCATTCTCGATATGGGGCATAGACGTAATTGGTTCTATTACCCCAAAGGCTTCTAATGGGCATAGGTTTATTTTCGTGATGATAGATTACTTCATGAAATGGGTAGAGACAACATCATTTGAAAATGTAACATGATCAATGGTCTGTAAGTTCATAAAAAGAGAGATCATTTGTAGATATAGACTTTAAAAAAAATCATTTTAGATAATGTCAAAAATCTAAATAATAAGATGATGTAGAAAATATGTGGCCAATATAAGATCAAGCATCATAATTCAGTGCCATATTGTTCAAAAATGAATATGACAATTGAGGTGGCTTACAAGAATATAAAAAGAATTCTTGAAAAGATGATCGTGACCTATAAAGATTGATATGAGAAGTTACCATTTGCACTGCATACATATCGAACATTAGTGCATACCTTTACTGAGGTAACCCTATTTTTTTTTAGTTTATAGGATGAAAGCTGTACTGCCAGTAGAAGTAAAAATCTCATCCTTGAAGGTTCTAAAAGAAGTTGAACTGGAAGAGGTTGAATGGATTTGAGAGCGTTATGAACAATTAAATTTCATTGAAAAAAAATATTGACAGCATTGTGCCATGGTCAACTATATCAAAGAAGAATGATGAGGGCTCATGATAAAAAAGTTTAACCTTATTGTTTTCGGGAAAGAGAGTTGGTCTTGAAAAGAATTCTTCCAAGCCAACATGATAATATAAAAAAGTGGACTCCAAATTGGAAATAGTCATATGTCGTGAAACGAGCTTTCTCAGGTGGTGCATTGATATTAGCTTAAATGGATGGAGATGATCTACCTCATCCTATAAATTCTGATACTATGAAGAAATATTATGCTTAAAAAAATAAAAAAAGGAGAACTCAAGTCGAAAACCCCAAGAGGGTGATTTAAATCAAAAGGGGTTCATCTAAGTTGAAAACCTGAAAAGACAGCTTAGATAAAGATGTTACAACATCAAATTTAAAAATTCACCAATATAAGTGCTAGCATGTTTTGGTAAGCTCTAAGTTGTTAAATGCATTGGGTGGTTGAGTTTTCAAAAAAAACTTTAAGATATGTTATCATGATTGTATGATTGTTTATTTTAGGCATTGTCTCCCCATACCCATCATTGTAATTATTTCCTTTTTCCCACAGGCTAAAGTTTGCTATCATTTTGCTAATAAAAGATATTCCATTTCATACTTTGTGTTTCTCTTTTCATTGATTATTTCTAGCGATTCTTATTTTTTCCTCATTAACACCTTACAATGAAAGAAATGTACGAATGTATTCTTACTTTTTGAGGTTGAAATAATGATTGATAAATGAATAATAGCATGAAAGATTTCTACATTACATTGGAAAAATTGAGAATGATAAAGATAGATATAAATGTTCAGTTCCTGATAAGGACATTAATTTTTTTTTTAAAGAAAAGATAAGGATTGAAAGAAAGAGATTGATTTGGTCTTAATACCTAAAGATTGAAGGGTTTTGAGCAAAAAATAAAAAGGCTTGAGAAACTTAGTACCACAATTTAATGGGAATTAATTAACCAACATTTGTATAGCATGCACTGCATTTCTAAATGTCTAGCGCATAGCATATGTTGTATGTGAGAAAATTTAGTGCATAAATTTAGGAAGTAGTGATATTCCAGGATCCCACATGGAGAAGACAAAAGTGAAGATTTTTCGATATAAGAGCTTCAAATTCTTGTTTAAAAAGAAGCTTATGAAGTAAAATTCTAATCCTTCGAAGAGGATATTTTTCAATATTATGAATGATTTGTAAGTCTTATGGGCATAATCTCTTAAAATTCCTGCAAACACAATCTATGACTCCTCTAGACATGATTATCGAATAACCTATTTATTTTTTAAAGTTGTTGAGCCTCTAATTAGAAAAGCTTTGTTTATTTTTCAAAAGCCATTGAGCCTTTGTTTAAAGGAGCTTTGTTTATTTTTCAAAGTCGTTGGGCCTTTGATTAGAGGAGCTTTATTTATTTTTCAAAAAGTCGTTGAGCTTTTTATTAGAGGAGCTTTGTTTACTTTTTCAAAGTTGTTGAGCCTCTGATTAGAGGAGCTTTGTTTAATTTTTCAAAGTCATTGAGCCTCTGTTTAGAGGAGCTTTGTTTATTTTCCAAAAAGTATGAACCTCTAATTAGAAGAGTTTCGGGTCATTTAGCAAATTTGGATGTCTGATTTAAAAAAACAAATGAATGTGTTAGCCTAAGTAGGGTGTCTACGTCTTTGCATAATTCCTGTTGCACAGGAAATGCATAAAAAGGGATAGTTGTAGACACTTAATTTGGTCCAGGCCCGAATAAATTGAGCTTAATCCAATGGAGTCCGTTAAGCCTAAAGATTTGGTTTAATTAATTAATTATTTTATCTATTTATTTATTATGTTATTTATTAATTCTTTTTTTTTCTTCTTCTAGATTTTATCTTTTTTTTTAATTAATTTTCGATTATTGGGAGATGATGATAAAGATCAAAATAATTAAAAATAAAAAAATAAAAAAAATGAATTTTGCCATGAATAAGATTGGTAGAGTCATAGGTGGATTTGGATTCAACCTACATAGGATAAGTTTAATGATTAATCTGATAATCCAGAAATCTAATCAATGAGAGAATCTGGATTAGTCAAAAACTCTGAGATTGATCCCTATAAATAACCATTGATTAGAAGCAAAAAGCACACACAGAGAAAGCATAAAAAACAAAAGCAAAAAAAAAAAATGTTTAGAAGAGCATAAGCAATCTTAGGATTTTTAGGAATTTTTTAAGAATTTTTGGCCTTTTTTTTTGGAAATTTTCTGAAAATTCTAGATTTCAGTGAACTTTTCGACAAGATTCATATTTTTTGACCATATTTTCCAGTTCCCAATGTTGTTTTCCAGTTTTAGATGAATATTAAATCAAATTTCTGGGTGATAGAGAGAAAGAGAGAGAAAAAGGAAGAGGAAAGAGAAGGGGAATGGAAATCTAAAGGGAAAAAGGAAATATTTGCTTTTTATATTGTCATAAAACGATATCGTTTTGGCGTTTAAAAGAATCCAGGATCCACGTGTTTTGTCAATGGGCATCCGAATCGATCGTAACCCGGGCTGTTGACTCGCGTCCCAAATGTACCTAGCTGCCCAGCCAAGCTAAGCCACACGCTGAGCCGCGCTTTCAAGCCACTTTCTATGCCTGGAGCCGAGCCGCGTCGAACCCTCCAACTAATTCTTTCATTTTTTTGGTATTTTTTTGTTACTTTATTTATTTATTTATGTGTTTATTTATTTATTTGTTTTAGTATTTTTTCATGATTAAATTTAGAAAAAATAGAATAAATAAAATAAAATTTTGGGAATAAATATTAATTATCTAATTATGGATTTTATAGAAATTTTAAATGATTCTATAAAATTCTTAGGTGAGAAATTTTGTCTAAATTTATCCTAAATGGTGAAATAATTTAGATAAAATTTTAATAACAATAATTAATATTTATTTTCAAAACTAAAAAATTAAAAAAAAAACTAAAAAAATAAAATTTTGGTTGAAAATATATGATAATTATCCAATGATGAGATTCTTAGGAATTTCAAATTGTAAATTCTCAAGAAATCTTTAGGTGAAAAATTTCTTTAAATTTGTCACAAATGGTGAAGGAATTTAAATGAAACTTCAACAAAAAATAATTGTCATATTATTTTCTTTTCAAAAACAAAAATCAAAGAAGAAAAAAAAGAATTTCTAAATAGGCCCAAATGGTGGAGAATTTAGAAATTCCAAAAAAGAAAAATATTTCTAAATTGACCCAAATGGTGAAAAATTTAGAAATCTAAAAAATAAAATAAAATAATTTTCTAAATAGGCCTAAATGGTGGAAACTTTAAAAATTTAAAACAAGAAAATATTTCTAATTTGGCCCAAATTGTGGAATAATTAGATATATTTTCAACAAAAAAAAATAATTAACCTTTTTTCGACGACAGAGCCTCTTCAAGATATCAAATGGGATTCTTGAATACTATTAAGGGGAGGAAATATTTTTGAGAACTATACTAGATTTATGGAAGAATCTTAAAAATTATTTTCAATATTTCAACATAAAATTTAATACCATTAGAATCGAGACCTTAGGATAAATTTAAAATAATATGATACCATCCTTCGGATGGGTATGTGAGGGTGCTATAACCTTCCCCACATGTAACTGCACTCTTGAACCCTGTTCTAGTTTGTAGACCCAAACATATTCTTTTAGAAACCCTTAGTCAAACTTATGAGTTTCTTAAAGGAATAGATTCCTTAGGTGACCAATCATATCTAGATAAAAAAATATTGATGACGACTCCATCTATTTATTAAGTTTAGTAATAGATTTACGGATCTATATGTTATGATAAATAATATGGAGAAAACTATGTTCGTAATAATGTAGGGTACGTTTTGCTATAAGTTTATGCCATTTGGGCTAAAAATGCTGGTGCTATGTATCAAAGAGCAATGGTAACTATTTGCCACGATATGAAACATAAAGAGATAGAGGTGTACATTGACGATATGATAGCAAAGTCTCAAAAAGGAAAGGACTATGTTGCTAACCTTAGAGAGCTTTTCGAAAGGTTACGAAAGTATCAACTCAAGCTAAATCCAACTAGGTGCACATTTGGGATAACACCAAGGAAGTTACTAGGATTTATATTCAGTGAAAGAGGAATTAAAGTCAACCTAGACAAGATTCATGCCATTAAAAACTTGTCTCCTCCAAACACAGAAAGAAGTGAGGTTATTTTGGGAAGGCTAAATTATATATGCCGCTTTATCTCTCAACTCACCTCAAAGTATGATCCCATTTTTAAGCTGTTTCAAAAAAGCAACCCGAGTGAATGGAATGAAAAATGCCAGAATGCCTTTGAAATAATTAATGAGTACTTTTCAAGTCCACTAGTTTTAGTACCATTTATTGTAGAGAAACCCTTGATTTTACGTAGACAGTCATTTTGTCCAAAAAAAATGAGTGTTATTTGGAAATTTTGAATCGATTGTTGATTTGGTTATGATCCATTGGCCCAATTAAGTTTTGTTTATTATTATTTTTTTTTCTATTTATTTATTTATTTTTGAACCCAACTTTATGTTCGTAAATCAAAATTATTTTTTAATAAATTTTAAATTTGTTTTATTATTTTATTAAAAAGATAAACATTTTAAGTAACTAACTACATTTTCAAAAAAAAATTAACAATGACTTTTTTATTTTGAACATTTTTAAAATTTTCAGTTAGCAATCTATGACAGACATATATAAACTAAATTTTATGTTCATGAAAGTACACCCGAATGGTATGAATTCGAAATTTCAACATAAAGATTTCAAGTTCAAAAATCTCCAAAAGAAAAAAGGATTGGAATTTATATGATGAAAGACTAGTTATCTCCTTTATAGTACTTTATTTTTTTACGTATAAAAGGTATGGGAAGTTGGGAATCAAACTTTGGATCTCAGTTGTCTTGAAGAGAGGTAATAATCGCTAAATCAAGCCTATGTATGTATAAAAATCATAAAAAAAAATATTTTTTCAAGGGAAAAAATCTAATGATTATATGAAACAAAAAACACACATACACACACACATATACAAAATGATTACATATTAACCCTCTTTGGAACAATGGGAAAGATCCACATAAACTTCAATGCAATTTGAATATGTAACATGGTAACATTTTAAAATTATAATTCTACACTTTTGGTTTTGCTATTTCCCTTTTATAGTCTATCAAAAATTCATGAAATTAATTTTAAATATTATATAAATTGACCTCTTATAAATTAATAAATTTCATCTTTAAATTATCTAATTAAATTATGTCCCATTAAGAAAAATAAATAGTAGAGACAGAAGAGTAGAGTAAGTCAATTTCTACTATTCAATTTTCAAACCAGTCAAGGTAAATAGTTAACAAATTTCAACTCTTTTTTACAATTAGGTATTTAATGCATGGCTTGTACGCATGATAGGCTATCAACTTTCTTAAATTAATGGCTGTTGAAATAGACCTGAAAAAAAGGGAAAATGAAATTATATCTCCAATTACTAATGCTTCTTGTGGCTTTCACTTTGATCAAAATGATAATTCAACAACTTTTTTAGAATAATTAGATTAATGGCTGCCGAAATAAACCTAAACAAAAAAGAGAATGAAATTATATCTCCAATTACCAAAGCTTCTTATGGCTTTTGCTTTGATCAAAACGATAATTTAACAACTTTTTTAGACTAATTGGAGATAGAATAGAAAATTTTAAATACAATATAAAAATAATATGAAAAAATATGGAAGTGCTATGATTTAAATTAAATTTTATAAAAAAAAATGGATTTAATAAAAACAAAAAATATGTTTCTTATTTCGTATGTTGACACAAATATATCATACAATTTTGTATTTTACACGTATTTAATATGAAACAGATATCATATGAATACATAATTTATCAAATCTAATTAGAAGTTTCAGTGACAGACCATATGTCAAGCCAAACAGGGTTAAAACTTTTGAAGTCCCCATTTTTATATAAAAGTCCCCTCATATATATATATATATATATATCTGTGTGTGTAGGGATTTACTTGCACTGGTATAACTTTTATATCTTTTTGAATTTTTGAATCAAAATTAAATCCATTATTCATTTGAATAAAAATAATAATTTTAAATTTAGTAATTGTGATCAAAAGATCTAATAAAGTATAAGAGTTATACTAATGTAAATGAATTTCCCATGTATATTTTTATATATTTATATTCCCTCCTTTTAAATAAATTTAAATTGATCTTAAATTAAAAAGGATTGGTTTGTGCTGAGCTTCGAGCTAAGGGTTAAAACCTGAAATCACAAGAAAGAAAGAGAACAGCTAAGAGCAAAGGCATATTCTTGGCATTTGCATTTCGACACTTAAGTCTGAGATCAGAATAAGAGAAGTTGGATGGAGAGAAAAATAGAAAAGTAAAAAAAAAAAAGTTAGACTAGATAGATTGTACCTAGATGGCTTTATTTATAAGATTAAGGTGAGGGGTCTATGAGGCAGAAAGGTGATGTAGCTGAGCTGACTTGACACTGTACATGTTAGGTTGGCCCAAAAGTCAAAAATACCTTTAGTTGTTTGCTAACAATCTGTAATAAGGGCAAAAACCAATTTTCCCTCTAAACCCAAAAACACCTCTGACATTCTGTCTTTTTACCGAGCAGTCTGAGTATCAGATTGATAAGTGCTTGACTGATCCCTTTAAACATATGTGTTTGCTAGTCTAGCCTTGAGGTTTTTTTTAGCGTTGGTTTTTAAAAATTTATGCTTTAGACCCGACCTCACATTATCGAGGTTGAATGTTTTTAAGACTAAGATAATGGTTGGGTAAAATAGGTTTATGATTGGTTGTAGGCTATTAAGTGTAGCCCTGGTTGTTTTGTATTACATTGACCTAATGTGTGATCATAAGTGCCAAGCTTGATCTTGAGCATAGGTTTTAGGTTACGTGCTTAATTGGTCCGTTTTAAGGTTGCCGAGTTGAATGACCTTAAGTCAAAGCAACCCGAGGTTGGGCTAAGCGAAATTATGAGTAACTACTAGTGTGGCTCATACATCCGATGTGAGACTTGTGTTTTTTCTTGGTGTTAGAGTTTGATTCCCAATTCTAACATAGGGTTGAGTTGACAATTGGTCTGTTTGGCCAGTCTAGCCTGAGTTTTGTAATCGGTTTAAATAAGTAGAATGATCAATTTGGCCTTATACTATCTAAAAATTGTATTTAATAAGTGTAGACACCCTATTCGATCCGAGCCCAAATCAATTGGACCTGGCCCAATAAAGTCCACATAATTAGGCCCCATTATCCATTATTTTATTTCATTTTTCATTTATTTATTTTTTTCCTAGGTTTATCTTTTTTTGATTATTTATTTGTCTTCGATTATCCCTAATTTTTATTCTTTTTTCATTTTTTTTATTTGATTTATCTTTTAGGATAATAAGGTAATAGTACTAAAAAACACTTAAAAAATAAAAATAAATAAAAATAAAAAAATGAGAATCTCTTTTGTGAATGGGGTTGGTTGAATTGTGGATGGATTCAATTAGTGTAGGATAGATTATATGTTCTATGATAATCTTATCAAAGGTGGACTCATAATTGAACAGGAATTCTTTTGGTTTTTTATAAATTGACACATTGATCAAGCAGAGAGGACAAAGATGAACACAAGAATCAAACACAGAGTATAGAGATCAAGAAAAGATTACAGAGAAAAAAATAGAAATACACGGTACCACCAGTTCCCACCAAGCCAATTTTGCTGCCATCTCTACATTGCATTCTTTCCATCATTGGCAGTCCATACCGAAATAGCCTAGCCTTGAAACTCAATACTGTCTCCGTTACCAGTCAAGGTCCTACTCATTTAAAACCCACCATAACGACCACTATCGCCAGCAACACAAACATATTGAGGTAAGACCCACCGTCCAATTATGCAGTAACATTCAAACAAGTTATACATGAGAGCTACAGCATTCAAGTAGCAAGAAACTAGAAAAGCAATTCTAATTCCTATTCTAGTTACTAGAAATCATTTAGTAAACAGAAGCAATTCATCAATAAATAGAAAAACCCAACGCTACCAACACATATTCAATAAGAACAAATGTAAGTTAGAAAACCAGAGAGTTCAAAAATAGAAAAGGAAAGATGAGAAAAAAAAAAGGAAACCAGAAACCCCCTGGTAGTGACGATGACAAACGACTGTTGGTGCGACTTTTGAGAGATCTGAATGGTGAAGATGAAAAGCTTGACGAGAGAAATAATATATTGAATGTTGGAGAAGATCTAACGGTGAAAGAGGCTGAAATGAAAAAAGAAAAACCTGAGCCTTGAACTTCATATCTACATTTTTAGGAAGTGATTTTCAAAAAAACAAGCCCATATTTAAGACGATGAGAGTGAGAAGCAGCGGTGGGAAAAATTTTGGCTTGATCGGTTATCAAACGATGGGGGAGTACAACGACACCGATGTCAAAGCACGATCGCTCAGTGCCAGGATCTAGAAACCTTTGAAGTTTTTGACTAGGTTCTTCTATCCTTAGAGAGAGAGGGAAAGAAAACTAAGGTAGAGAGAGTGTGTAAAGGTGAGGTCTGAAAAAGAACGATTGACCTCTAGCTTATATAGCCACAAAAACAACATCATTTTAGGTATTAGCTAAGAGCAAGATCTGCGTATTTTTAAGTAGGTAACCTGACTTGTAGTTAGGGATGGCAATAGGTCGGGTCAGGATAGGTTTTTGCTCGCCCTGAACTCGACCCGATTTTACACCCGTCAAACTTGAACCTGACCCGACCTGAACTTTTTTATTTTTTTCAATACTCGAACCCTACCTGATATTGTATAAACCATACCTGACCTAACCCGAAATTAATAAAATATTATTTTTTAAATATAAAATATTATTTTTTAAAATAAATATTTAATTATATAATTATATAAATATATAAATAAAAAATTAATTTAAAAATTATTTTTTATATAATATCTGGTTGGGTCAGTTTGTCTAAAACCCGAACCCGACCCAACCTCAACCTTTCCTTAACGTTACCTGACCCAACTCGAAACTCGATTTAAAAAAAAAAAAACCAACCTTATAGGCTCGGGTCGAAACCCGTCGGGGGCAAGTTGGGTTGCCTACCCCACCCGTAGCGTGACTTGCACTAACAACCCCTTTCCTTGGCCTTGAGGCTGAGCCGAGCCAAGCTGTTCCACAAGCCCTTGAGCCAAGTCGCTAAGCCGTATCCTATGGCTAAAGTTGAGCCGTTCCAACCGAGCTATTTTTTAGATTTTTTTTTATTTTTTATTTTTTTAATTTATGTGTTTGTTTTTTTTTAGTATTTTGCATGATTAAATTTAATAAAAAAAGTATAAAATAAAATTAAAATATATTTTTTAGAATAAGTATTAATTATATAATGATGAAATTTATAGAAATTTCAAATGGTAAATTTTTATAAAATTCTTAAGTGAGAAATTTTGTTTATGTTTTTCCCAAATGGTGAAATAATTTAGATAAAGTTTCAATAGTAATAATTAATATTTATTTAAAAAAAATAAAAATAAAATAAAAAATTGGTTGGAAATATTTGACAATTATACAAGGATGAAAATCTTAGAAAATTCAAATGGTAAATTTCTAAAAAATTATTTAGGTGAGAAATTTCTCTAAATTTATTCCAAATGGTGGAAGAATTTAAATGAAATTTCAATGAAAAATAATTGTCATATTATTTTCTTTCCAAAAATAAAAAAAATGAAGAAAAAAGAAAAAAAATTTCTAAATAGGCTCAAATGGTAGAAAATTTAGAAATCCAACAATAAATAAATAAATAAATAAATAAATAAAGTTTTTAAATAAGCCGAATACTGAAGAATTTAGAAATTCAAAAAGAGAAAATATTTCTAATTTGGCTCAAATGGTAAAATAATTAGATATATTTTCAACAAACAAAAAAATTAGAATAAAAATCTTTTTTTGATGATAGAGCTTCTTCAAGAAAACAAATGGGATCCTTGAGTGCTCTTGAGGTGAGAAAATATTTTTAAAAATTTTACCAGATTGATAGAAGAATCTTATAAATTATTTCTAATATTTAACATAAAAAATTTGAAACTATTAAACTCAAGACCCTAGGATAAATTGAAAATAAAATGGTACCATCATTTAAATGGGCATGTGGGGGTGCTATAACCTTCCTCACATGTAACCAAACTCTCAAACCATGTTCTAGTTTGTATGCCTAAACCTATTCTTTTAGGGACCTTTGGTCAGGCTTAGGAGCTCCTTAAAATGATAGATTCCTTAAGTGATCAATTACACCTAGATAAAAAAGATTAGTGGTGACTCCATTTGTTAATTTTAGCTATAGATTTACAGATCTATATGTTATGACATTGGTGGTGACTCCATTTGTTTAACTATAGATTTATAGATCTATATGTTATGACAATAAGAAAAAAAGTATATGAGAGATAAAAACTCAGAGCTGGAAAGGTAAAAGGTTGTCTTCGGTAATCATCTGAACATGTGGTACAATCTGGATTGTTTATATGATTTGAACATTGGCTATATAAAGGGCCTTTTGGGGCTTTCCTTTTTCACCTTATTGTCCTTTTACTCTTAAACCGACCTATTTTTATCAACCTTAAAGTTTGTACTTTCTTTCAAATGACCTTATTTCTTTTTTACTTCGTTACGTTTCCTTTCTTTTCTTTTTATAATGTCTTTTAGTATAAGCTCTTAGGGCTCGTTAAGTTACAAAGTAGTTTTAAGAAAAGGTCTACTTAATAGTATAAACGAAGGTGATAAGGTTCCCCCTATCATTATAGGAAAGGACTAATCTAGGGCTACCTTCTGGTTGAACTCGATGACCAAGGAAGAGTAAAAAAGGGTTGAAGACAATGTTCACACTAAAGGAGAGCGAGTCTATCAAAACATAAAAGATACTATCGTTACTATGGATTTTGAGCTTGAAAACCCTCAATTATAGTGTCTAAGGTTAGTTTGACTTCTCTGATTGACCTTTTTTTTTTTTAATGTTTATTTTTTCAAGATCTAGCCTTCTATTCCTTCTTCAAAGATCCCTCTTTTTATTGAGCCAACTCCGATTGACATTTCTTATTTCTTTTCTTTATCTGAAGAGTTTTTCTACCTCTCATTTTCTTCTAACATTATGGTGATCTCTATTACTGTTCCTACTTAAAATCTTACTCTTATTTAGGAGTCTGAATCTTTTGACGAATAAGACTCTGATGATAAGAAGGGTCTTAATGGAGAGCAAGAGAGGGGACCAACCAGGTTAAGAAAAAAGTAAGGATGAGGAAGAGTCTTCCTCAGATTTAGAAGACTTGGCTTAGGTCCCTTTCTTTACTCCTTATTCCCTAGGTCTAAACTCTAAAGATGTGATGAAAAGCTTAAAAGGCATGACTAATCTTGAGGGCTGCCCTAACATGTGCTCTATTCATCACGTCCAATTTTTTAGGATCAACTTTAGCCTTTAAAAAAAAAGGTACAATACATCAATGCCAACCACCAAGAATTGGGTCATATCTCGCCTAAAAGGTTACCAACTTTAGGTGTATTAGGATTTTATAGTGACCAGTCTGAAATTCATTCTATATCTTTTTTTTCTATTGAATTTTTTCTTTCGTATAATTTGACCACTTTAACTATGCCATATTGATCTTTTTGGTCTAACTAGAATAATGAGCCTTGGTGATAAATGATATAGGTTTGTTATTGTTGATAATTTTACTAGATATACATGTCTCGTTACATTCAAAGAATAAATCTTTGAAAAAATTGATCACTTTTAGCAAACAAATACAAAATGAAAAAGGATATTTAATTTCTAGTATTAAAAGTGATCATGGAAAAGATTTTGAAAACCTTTGTTTTAATGATTTTTGCAGTAAAAATGGTATTGACCATAATTTTTCTGCTGTTAAAACTCTTCAACAAATTGGGATAGTAGAAAGGAGAAATAAAACTCTAGAAGAAATGGCTAAAACCATGCTTTGTGAAATAATTTACCAAGATATTTTTAGGTTGAAGCTATAAATACTTCTTGCTAAATTATAAATAGAACTATGATTAGGTCAATTTTAAAGAAAACTCTGTATGAACTTTTTAAAGGTAAAAGACCTAACATAAGTTATTTTCATTCTTTTGGTTACAAATGTTTTTGCTTTGAACAATGAAAAAGATAACTTCGGAAAATTTGATATTAAAAGTGATGAAGGCATTTTCTTAGGTATTTTTTAAATTCAAAAGCTTTTAGAGTCTTTAATAATGAACATTGGTTGTTGAAAAGTCCATATACGTTATTTTTTTATGAATCTAATCCTCATTCAAGAAAAATATCTCTTAATGATGATGATGTAGGTATATTTCAAGAAAATCTTAACAATTCATCATATAACATTGAAGAGATTAATAAAAAAAAAAGATAATGAGTTTTTAAAAAAACCACAACAAGTTGAGTAAGAACATAATCTCTATAGAGAAAAAAGGTATATCAAAGATAATGAGATTATTGGTAATCCATCTTAAGAGATAAAAATTAGATCCTTTTATAACATGTGTAGTTATATTGTTTTTCTCTCACAAATTGAACTCAAGAACATAAATAAAGCCTTAGGAGATAATCATTGGATTATAGCTATGCAAGATAAATTGAATCAATTTAAGAAAAGCCATGTGTGGAACCTTGTACCTAGACCTAATGATCATCCTACTATAGGTACCAAATGGGTTTTTAGAAATAAGATGGATGAGAATGACAATAAGTTTAGGAATAAAGTTGGATTATTAGCTTAAGGATATAATCAAGAATAAGGAATTGATTATGATGAGACTTATATTCCGATTGGTAGATTAGAAGTCATTAGAATATTGCTTGCATTTGCATGTTTTAAAATTTTCAAGCTTTTTCAAATGGATGTCAAGAGTACATTTCTAAATGGTTTTATAAATGAAAAAGTTTATGTAGAATAACCTCCCAGTTTTGAAAATTCACAATATACAAATTATGTTTACAAATTGACAAAAGTTTTATATGGTTTCAAACAAGCTCCTAAAGCTTGGTATGAAAGATTGTCAAAGTTTTTGGTTGAAAATGGTTTCAATAAAGGGAAGATTGATACTACTATTTTTATTAAGTCAAAAGGCAAGGACATTTTCATTGTGCAAGTATATGTTGATGATATTATTTTTTACGTTATTACTTAATCTTTTTGTCAAGAGTTTACAAAGACAATGTAGGGTGAATTTGAAATAAGCATAATAGGAGAACTCACATTTTTCTTGGGGTTACAAGTAAAATAAACAAAATATGGCACCTTAATCAATCAAGCCAAATATATCAAAGACTTGCTCAAAATGTTTGAAATGAAGAACTTAAAGGCTCACTCAACACCTATAAGCACTTCAACAAAATTTAACAAGTATGAAGGAGCAAATGTCTTGATTCCAAATTATATAGGTCTAAGATTGGTTCATTACTATATCTTACTGCAAGTAGACCCGATATAATATTTAGTTTGTGCTTGTGTACTAGATTTCATTTGACTTCATTTGAAAGATTATGGTAGGAGGCATGCTTTCTATTTCCAATGCTTAATCTCTATGCACTTTGCAAACATTTTGGTTAATAGGTTTACATGTAAAACATCCAAACAATAAAAATAACCCAAACACTTAGGTAGCTTTTGGTATTTTTTGCAAAATCACCATACTAATGTAAGTGCCAAGGTGATCTTATTACTTAAGTAATCTTAACTCTCGTGATTTAAAATCACTTTATTTGATTAACAATGATTAATTCTTAAGAATTAAATATCATTGTGTTTGGTATTACTAAAAATCAAATATCATTTTATTTAAAAATATGAAAATAACCATGCATATTATAATGTTACATAAATTAATAGTTTTAAAGTTGTTTAAAGATAATAATTTGTAAAATATTAGTATTATTTTATTTTTATAATAAAATATAATTAAATTATTAAACTAATAAATATATTTATTGATAAGTAAATTGATTTTTATAATATAAATTATGTAAAAAAATATTTGAATTAAAAAAATCAATCTATTAAATTCATAATAAAAAATAAAATATTATTTTATATATATAATATTTTAAAAAATAAAAAAAATACACACAAATTTTGAACTTGTTACAATTAATATTAGTTTGAAAATATAAAAGTTTGTAATATACAATAATTATAATTATAAGATGTACTAAATTTTTAATTCACATATTAAATGGATAAAATCTACTTTCGTTAATTTTACATATCACTTCACTCAATGTAAGCTTGAATAATCCTTTTCAACTCATATAACAATGGCATATTTTTGGATCTAATGTCTACAATTTCAATTTTCAGCAAACCATCATCAACAATTAACACTGCTGAAATTAAAAATCTCACTTTTTGATAGCCATGGTGAAGCAATTGCCACGTGCCACAATTCCTTTCCATCGTCTTCTCTATCAATACCGAGGCTGTGGCTGAAGCCATTGTTTCTAAAGCCAACCCTTGGGCTTCAATTTTTTATGACAAACGTCTATAACATTGTTCTCATTAGAAATTTAACACTGATAATTTCCAATCAAATCGATTCAATCAATCGGTAGTTAAATGTAAGGCTAAGCCAGTTCGCAGATTTGAGAATCCTCCCCACAAATACAATATATATGACAAGACAAATCCCAAACCTGGTGTTCCCACAGAGAAGAAAAAAATAGAATAGAGGGAGTAACATTGTAATACTAGTAGAATTAGATGCAATGACATTATTATATTTAGAACAAATGGAAGGACAGACAGACAGAAATCATCTATTATAGAGAAGGGTAGAGAGAGGTGATAGTAAAATTAAAGGCAAATTACACACAGCAGACGAAGGCGGTAACAGGATGATTGGGAGTTGACAACTGGCATTAGCTCGACAACCGATTAGTCACCTAGGAACTGGACCCAGGAACTATAGTTGCCCTCGACAACCGACTATGTTTTTACATTGGGCTTTGTCTCCTTTGGCAATACAATTTGTAACAGAGGCGCCTTCGCAACGCAATTGGTTCTTCACTGCCAGGTTAGCATCGAGCGTTTTGGGAGTTATTGTATTGCCTGCATCTTGGAGGATTCTGATAACGTTAGAATCCATGAAGAAATGCATCTCCGACTCCATATCTTCTCCGATTCGGCAATCGTTGAGGGGTCCATTGCACTGGTAAGTGGTGTTGCTCTTCACCACGACGGCAGCTCTGCCGCAATTCGGTTTCAGGAGTATCATCATCATCATCACTACCAACGCCAGAGAAAACTGATGAAACCCCATTTCCTTTCTTTCTTTGTTTCTCCCCACCACTCACTTCGCAACTCACGAAGAGAAAGTTGCCCACTTTAAGACGATGGAGGGCAATTATTATTAATTAATGGCACGTACTCTTACTTTATGATCCTAAAAAAATTAGAAAGGAAACTTTATGTTTTAATTTTTATACACGGTTAATGTATGGATGCTATATCTTATTAGTGAACCACTTAAATGATAATTTTATAAAAAATTAATTTTAAAATTTTAAAATCTTAAAAATAAATAGACTTAGTTTTTAAAATATATTTAAAATTATTTTTTATAAAATATTATTTTATGATTCACAAATCGTGTATAGCATATATAAATATATATATATTGATAATATATTAAATATAAATTAAAAAAATCAATATCTTCTTTTTTTCTTTATTTGAAAAAATGACTGAATTGAAACATATTTTTGAGTTAATGCTTATTAGTTGAACTTTGAACACCAAAAGCAAATTAAATTCATTAATATATAATGTGATATGCTAAACTAAAAATCTAGGCATCCGATAAGTGATCAGATCATGAAGTAGGAAATGACATAAAAACCAAGGCATGGTTTATAACGTAAAAGGTGACGGTGATTTAATTAATCCTCAAATTTTAATATTTTTATTCCATTGCTCTACCAAAAAAAAAAAAAAAAGATTCAAGTCTATTAAAATCAATGAGTTGTTCAGACATTGTTTACTTATTAAATTGATCATTGAAAATAACATTGTTTACTATGCAGAGAACAAACAAGAGGAGGTATAGGGGTTATAATCCAAGATTCCGAAGGGAGAAACGTGGGCGCATGTTCTGCAAAGTTGGAAAACGTCAATAATCCGTTTGTAATGGAAGTCGGTGCAGTAGTCAAGGCGTTGGAGTTTGCTCATGAGATGGGCTTTCAAGCTATGGCTTTCGAGGGTCATGCCTTATGTAAAGTGAGGAAACTACAATCATAGAAACAAGACCTGTCACCTATTAGTCAAAATTATAGAGGAAGCAAGAGAGAAAAGTAGATGGTTTCAACAGGTTTCATTTATGCACACGAGAAAAGCCAATATAGCAGCACATCAGTTAGTTAAGCATGGGTTACAGATTAACGAGGATATTTACTGGCTAGAAGAGGTTCCTTCTTTTCTTCATGGTTTTATTTTGACGAGTCAAGTCATTTCTTTAATGAATGATTAAGAATCTTTATCTTCAAAAAAAAAAAAAATGAATTCCTTTATATTTGCTTTTGAATAAAAGTTGTTCAATTATTAGGGGGAAAAAAAAGCAGCTAAAATGGGTTTGGGTCATATAATTAAATTAGGAGGCAAGCAGGGAAGATACAAGGTAGGGGTAAAGAAGGCAGCTGCCTACTGGAATCTTGAACATTAATTTTAATTATTAGTAAATTACTTAAAATTTTAATGATTTTTGTACTTTATTTTTATTAAAATATAAAAAATATAGAATTTTAAAAATAAATCTAAATTTTTTTCTCGTTTTAGATTCATTAATTGTAAAAGAAATATTTACATATAAATCTTTTATAATATTAAAAACTATATGAATATATTAAAAAAATAAAAAGATAAATGAATAAAGTAATAATTCATAATGTAAATATAAAATTATTATATCAATATTATTAATAATTAATAAAATAAATATAAATCTTAAATATAAATCCTACTCTGCCTCTGGCGACAAGCTATGGCCCGAATGAGGACACCATTCCTATTAAATAAAAGCTGAAAAGCAAAGAGAAAAAGTAAGATGTGACATATAAAATAAATCAAATGCTACAGTCGAAAGTACAAAGAAATAATAGAGGAAGATGGTGTGTAAATAAAAGCTGGAAAGCAAAAAGAAAAAATAAGATGTTGTGACAAATATGATGTATAAAATAAATCAAAGTGAAAAAGGTAAAGTGGTAAAGTAACAAAGTAGCAAGAAAATGAAAAGCAAGACATTGTGACAAATGTGATATATAAAATAAATCAAAGTCAAAAAGGAAAAGTGCTAAAGTAGTAAAGTACGAAGAAATTATAGAGGAAGATGGCGTGTAACGTCGGCCATTGGTTAAGATCGAACAATAATTAAGACAATTATCTTCTATTTGCCTGCCAGCTACATATATTACATATCTTTTATAAAAAAAAAGAAATGCGATTTATACCAAATGATTCACCCAAATTTTTAAGAGGTAAATTATTATAAAATTAAGTTCAATCTTTAGCACTTACTATTTTTCTTCTTTTATCCTTAATTTTGGGTTTTTTTATAAAGAAATTTGGATTTTTAGTTCAAGTTTAGGAACCTAAAATTTGGGATAAGAATTAAGATGGAGCAAACGATGAAAACTAATTGCCAAGATAAAAAATGGAAATCATGACTACCATAAGAAGACCAAATTAAAATATTAATAAAACAAAAGAATAATCCAAAACGAACTAAAAAAATAATAAAGTTAAAAGTAGAAGTGTCCAACAGTTAGATTACCTGCTTAAATTCGTGGGTTCGGTTCAACTCATGTTGTAGACACCATTTTTTAAGGCTCATGATTATTATTTATTAATGAAAAATATATTTTATTTAATTTTATTTTAAAATATATTTAAAAAATATTAAGTTATTAATATAATTTTTTATATTTTAATATTATATAAAAATGAGAAAACTAAACTAACTAAAATTAAAGTTTTTATTAGCATATAGAAAATCATAGCCTGAGAATTAGAGAAGAAATTATATTGTTTACTTATTAATTTGATCATTTATAATTAACAAGTGAATTCCTTTATATTTTCTTTTGAATACAAGCTGTTCAATTATTAGGGAAGAAAAAAAGGAAGCAGCCAAAATGGGTTTGGGTCCATATAATTAAATTAGGAGGCAACTTATGGCTCGAATGAGAGCTCCATTCCTATCAAATAAAAGTTGAAAAACAAAAAGGAAAAGCAAGATGTCGTGAAAAATATGATATATACAATAAATCAAAGTGAAAAAAGAAAAGTGCTAAAGTACAAAGAAAATTATTGAGGAAGATGGTGTGTAATGTCTTCACCTAACCTTGGCTCGGGCCATTGGTTAAGATCGAACAATAATTAAGATAATTATCTTCTATCTACTATAGATATTAAATTTTATTTGAATTAATTTTTTAAATGATTTTCATTTCACTTGAATCGACTCGGTTTAAACCGATTCTAATATTATAATTGATTATTGTCCTAATAAATTTTTTGGATTTATTAGGTCATTGAATAGGTTGAATTGTAATTAAATTTGATTCTAAATGATTCAGCTTGAAGTCCAATTGTCCAAGTTATTTACGCTTGAGAGCTCAATGAAAATTTTGTGCCTAAAAACATTTTCCCATTTTCAAATTTTATTTTATATTATTCCATTTTATTTTAATTTCATTCTTTAAAAATTTTATCAAAAAGTTAAAAAGTAGGTTGAAGGCTTGCACAACTGAATTTAGGCTATCAACAGCTGAATTCAAGCTGCCAATTGCCTACACCCTGCATGCCAAATTCTACAGTAAAAATCACAGTGCTCAAAAGTCATATGTAGCGACTCAAAATTTCTTTTAATCCCAAAAAATTTGGCATTTGAACTCCAAATGACTCTTTAAATAGAACCTTAATCACAAACATGAAGAAAGGGGGACCAAAACCAATAATCATCCTATTGCCATTCAACCCATTTTGCCACCAAATCATCATCACTAACATTCCAACACCATCAAAAACATGTTCACCTAATGTCATTGGAGGTGGAAATGGGAAACCTAACAGAAAATTTAGAGGTAACCTTTTCCCATATATAGACAAGAGAAATGAAGAAAAAAGAAGATGTGAAGGTAAAGGACAATGCATTTACATACCTTTTTAGCTATGGATTAAGATCAGCTAAAGATGTAGTCCATTTTTTTTTTTGTTATCTTTGAACCTTGTTAATTTAACAAATTAGAATCCATAGTTGCCTCTGCCCAAGGGCACACGAAAAGCCTGTATGGGTGTATCTTTCTTTATCATTGATAAATTGACAAATATAATGCATTTCTCACTTCACATGTTGTCCATTTTCATCTGCTTTGTCATTTCTTAGCTTATATTTTTTTTCTTTGTTTCTATTATATATCCACCTATACCTTTACAATCTTACCTATTTTTAGGTCTTTAAATAATGAACGTTATAGATTATCATGAAAATAACTCTAGATTTTATTTCAAAAACTTTATTCATATCAATGAGCTTGATGAGGAGGAGGATTTAAAGAATTATGCCTTACATCTTGATTTGTTAAGATTATCAGAGCAAGAAAAGAAATTGATAGAACCTTATTAAAAGGCTATAGACATGGTCCATTTAGGAGATAAAGAAAATAAAAAAAAAAAAAGTTAGGGTTGGTACTAAGCTTCCATTTGTCAAAAGAAAAAAGTTGGAAGATTTACTTTGAGAGTATGTAAACATGTTTGAATGCTCATATCAGGACATGTTAGGACTCAACATGGACATTGTAGAACATAAACTACCTTTGAAGTTAGAGTACAAAACAGAAGTTGAGGCATAAAAATGGAAAATGTTGTTGAAAATCAATAAGGAGGTAAAAAAACAGTTTGACATTAGTTTATTTAGAAGTAGTTAAATACCTTAAATGGGTAGCCAACATAATCCTAGTCTTGAAAAGGGATGGAAAGCAAGGATGTGTATAAAACTACCAAGACTTGAATAGATCTAGCCTAAAAGATAATTTTATGTTGCCTTACATCGATACCGTCGTAGATAACATTACCAAATGCTCCATATTATCGTTCATGAATGTCTTTTTTGGTTATAACTAGATTAAAATAACTTGAGATAATATGGAAAAGACTATATTCGTGACAATGTGGGGTATGTTTTGCTACAGGGTTATGCCATTTGGGTTAAAAAATGCTAACGCTCCATATTAAAGAGTAATGATAACTATTTTTCATGATATGATGCATAAAAAGATAGAGGTGTACATTGATGATAAGATAGCAAAGTTTTGAAAATGAGAGGACTATGTTGCTAACCTTAAAAAGCTTTTTGAAAGGTTACGAAAATATCAACTCAAGCTAAATCCAACTAAATGCACATTTAGGGTAAAATCGAGGGAGTTACAGGGATTTATATTCAGTGAAAGAGGAATTAAAGTCAAATTAGACAAGATTCATGCCATTAAAAACTTGCCTTTTCCAAACACAAAAAGAAATGAGATTTTTTTAAGAAGGCTGAATTATATATCCCACTTTATCTCCCAACTCACCTTAAAGTGTGATCCTATTTTTAAGTTGTTTCAAAAAAGCAACCCAGGTGAATGGAATGAAAAATGCCAAAATGCCTTTGAAAGAATTAAAGAGTATTTTTAAAATCCACTAGTTTTAGTACCATTTATTATAGGAAAACCCTTGATTTTATGTAGACACCTATTTTGTTTGAGAAAAAGTGAGTGTTATTTCAAAATATTTGAATCAATTGTCGATTTTGTTCTAATCCATCAAGCCTAATTAAGTTTTGTTTATTTTATTTTTTATGTTCTATTTATTTATTTATTTATTTTCTTTCTTTTTTTTTCTTTTTTGGTTCCTTCTCTTTTTTAGTTTGTTTGGCCAAAAGTCCTTAGTGCATTAAATGCACCACCTGCTAGCTGCCCACCAACAATCCAAGATTCCAGCTGCCCACCCAGTCAGCACCATCACCTAACAACTTACCTAACTTTAGGCATAAAAATTTCAACCAAAAATCCTATATTTTTATGGGATTTGAATATGATATTGGTTGGCTTTATAAATAGAGCTTCTTATAAGAAACTAAAAAGGATTAGACAAAAGGGAAAGCTTTGCTAAAAAAAAAAAAAAAAAAAAAAAACTTTGTCGAAACCTAGAAAAACCAAATAAAAAATTTTTTTTCTAGCATAGTGGAAAACAAAAAAAAAAAAACCATCCCCTATAACGGGAACACAGTGCCAAGATTAAGCAAAAAAAAAAAAAAAGTTTTTTGGTTGAAAGTTTGAGGGGATATTTTTGGTTTTTTTTTATCATTTTTTAGCCACCGACAACTAACGAGAAAGGCGACAAGGTTGGTGACAGTGGCAGCCGACCATTTATGGGCAGAGAATTAGAGAAATTGCTTTTTGGTTTGAAGTTTTTTTTTTTTTTTAGAGAATAGGTTGAAATGATTTTTTTGAAAAAAATTGGTTTATATATATATATATAAAAAAAAGGTGAAACAAAGTCCTTTTGCCTAAAGAAAGATCTGTGTGTGGACTCAGATCCAACTCGAGATCCACTCACTTGACCTATGACTCGCTTCTTCATTAAACTAGGAACCGATCCAACTAGATCGCTTACTAGCTCAACCAAATCATTGAAAAACCAAACTAAACCAAACAAAACTACAGAGAACCACCTTGAACCACTCGTAAATCGCTTTTGGACATTAAACCGCTACAAAACCTCATTTCATCTTTTTCTCGTTTGAATCCTTAAACTTTCTTTTTAAGCCTTTTGTTTACAAGTTTCAACTCCTTAGACTTCCTTTTCAAGCCAATAGGTGACTTTAGTAAGCTTTACATTGATGTAATTACAATTTTTTTTGTTAAAATTGTTTTATGCTATCATTTTAAACCGCTACAAAACCTCATTTTATCTTTTTCTCGTTTGAATCCTTAAACTTTCTTTTTAAGCCTTTTGTTTACAAGTTTCAACTCCTTAGACTTCCTTTTCAAGCCAATAGGTGACTTTAGTAAGCTTTACATGGATGTAATTACAATTTTTTTTGTTAAAATTGTTTTATGCTATCATTTCTTATGATAAATCTAATGATGCAAATACGTGCACATATAGTAAAAGAAAAAGGTTAATAAACATAATATACACAAGTAGCAAAAGATAATTTAACAATTAAAATGGTAATAAATGTCTTTTCACATGACCCATTTAAGATTTTTTAACAAGAGGAAAGGCATGACTCTAACTTAGATTTGGATCCCCAAGGTTTGTCTACATGTTGGGTTTAAAGGTTTTTTTGTAACGGTTTTGGGACCGTCAGACCTAAAAATAAGATGTTTTAAAATCGAAAAAAATAAAAAGAGGGAGTCGCCACCAATCTTTGTTAGGGTGTGATTGACCACCCAAAAGTTTATCTTTTTAATAAAATTATAAAAACGAGTTTAGAGTTTATCAAAAAGATAAATTTCGGTCTGCGAAAAATCAGGTTGGGTCTGGGAGTCGGTTACGCGTGGGGAAGGATTAGCACCCCCACAACACCCATAAATTGGTACCATTTAATTATGCGCTATTTTCGACGTTAGATAAAAATTATTTTAATTTGAAATTTAACATTAATTTCTTTCATTTGAAAAAAATATTTTTTGCTAAAATTTTTATTTAGGAATATTGAGAAAATCTTTAAGTTAAAGAATTATCTTAAAATTCTTCAACATCTAGGCAGAATTTGAAATAACTCTTTTCGCTTAAGATTTAATACAACAATCCTTAAAATGAAATAACGCTCTTTATAAAAAATTATTAGTGACTCTCCAACATCTAGGCAGAGTACCAAGAATTATTTTTTTGGAATGTTATTTTATTTTATTTTGTAATATTTCAAAAAGATTTTTTTTTAGTATTATTCCTTCTTTAAAAAAAATATTTTATCAGTAAATTAAAGAGAGAATAATGCAATCAATTATCAATGATAACATGCTAACGTATATCATGCTAATGAATGTCATGTAAAATGAAATGCAATTTAAGAGTTGGATTCTTAAATATAATGAGACCACCCCGATTCTCCAACATCTAGGCAGAGCTTAGGTACGACTGTTTATATTTAGGATCCCAATTTTTATTATACTTTTATTTATTAATCTTATTATTAATGCGATTTAAGAAATCGTGTGAAAAGACTTCACGAAGTAAAATTTCGTAAATACCCCATCATCTAGGCGGTATTCAGGAACAAATTACTTTAAATAGAATTTTCACACGTGTCTTTAGGATTTTTTAGGACTTTGGATTTCAAGGACCTTGGATTTTATGAGGTTTTGGATTTAAGATGATTTTGAAAATTAAAAAATTAGTGTTTAAGGTTTAAGCAAAACACGAATATCTCTAAAAATCTCCATCATCTAGGCGGAATTTTCGGAGCAAGTTCAGTTTCTTATAATTTTTGGAAAATTAATTAAAAATTTCTTATGTATTTCTTTTTATGAAAATTTATTAATAATAATTTTTTAACATCTAGGCGAAATTATTTATTCAAAAAATATTTTTTTTATTCCCTCCAACATCTAGGCAGGGAAAATAAAAAGCTTATTTCATTATTATTATTTAAACATTTTTAAAAAATATTATTTTTTAGTTATTATTTTATATTGTTTTCATTTATTTATCATTAATAACAATTAGATATTTATCCTAATAAATCTAAACATTTATCATACATAAATATAAAAAATAATAATAATAATAATAATTTAGAAAAAAAAAAAAAAAAAAATTTTTACCTGAACCAGACCGGTCAACGATCCAGTCAACGTTGATCCAGGCGGTTCAGGCTGTCGGACCAATTCGACGATTGGATCGACGGTTTGGGCGACCAACGTTTTAGACAGATTCACTAGCGGTTCGTCTAAACCGGTTCAAGGTTGACTGAAAACGGGTCGTCGGATCGGGTTACGCGGATCTCGAGTCAGGTTCGGTCCACGCGCAGATTCTCTACGCTTAAAACGGCGTCGTTTTGATCCTATGCTCAAAACGACGTCGTTTTGATCCTATGTTTTCTATAAAAGTCAGAAAAAAAAAATTTTTTTAGTCTATTCGTTCGACAGAAAAAAAAAAGCTCTGAGGGGGTTCTCTGGCTCGTCGAAATTCGAGCCAGTCGTTACGTCGGCCGCTGTGCGGGTCGCCGCCGGCGGTGGTCGAAAATTTGAGAAGTGACCAGGAGGTTCCGTTCAACCTCCTGAGCTCAGATCTGGTGCTCTTTTCATCGAAAACGACCTTGATTCACGTAGATCGAGTTTTGAAGTTTTCGATATACTTTTCTTTCTCTTTTTTTTTTTGGCGAAACTGATGATTTCTTTGCTTTTGTAGGGAGCTTGGCGTTGAGGTTCTTCCCTACGGGGAGGACTGTGTTGTTTTCTTGTTGTTTTTTTTTTTTTGGCTAGATCTGTTTTCGTTCTCGGTTTGGGTATCTTGGGGAGTATTTGAAGTTTGGTTTTTCTTTTTGCGTCGAAATGGAGTCTATCTGAGGGTGTTAAGGGTGTTTTGAAGGGGAATAGTTCGTCTGAGAATGGGTTTTCTTCTTTTTTTTGTTAGAGAGCCCAGAGATCCGGAATGAGGAAGATGGCTAGGGATTTTAAAGGGTTTCAATTTAGGGGGTTTAGGTGGCTGTAGGGTAGTTTGTTGGTGGCTATAGGGTGGCTGGTCGGGAGACTGATCGGGGGCTGACGACAACGGTGCCGTACCAACTCCTTGATTTCTGTCTTATTCTATTTTTTTTGTTTGTTTTCTTTTTGTTTTGTTTATTAATAATTTTTTTATTAAAAATATTATTATTATTATTATTATTAAAACAGTAGATTCGGATAAAATCGATGTCTACAGGTTTGATAATATAAAAGTTTTTAAATTGTTCCTTACATCATCATTCATTATAGACTAGTAAGGCATCCAAATTCTCGCCTACCATTATAAGCTCAAAAAGAAATTGTTCAATTTTAATGAAAGTTTTCACTAGCTCATACAAAGATTATCACGTCAAGAAAATATAGATACTTGTTCCCCCTAATAAATGACAATACTCAGGTCTAAAGCTTCTGTATAAATGCATGTGTGGTGTATATAAAAGGTCATGCCAACTCAAATAATCAAACAAATTGGTATATATAAAAAGTCAAAATCTACAAAATAAATAAATATATTAGTACACATAAAAAATTATAAACAAATAGGTTAGTACACATAAAAAAATATGAATAAATACATAAAAAATAAGCACAATAAAACCATTAAATTAAGGCTTAAGATAACATATGACTAAAAACTTGCTTAACTCTCTAAGATCTCCAGTGGAGTCACTAAACTATCATAATATTTATGTTCAAAAACTTATCCATTAGACATAAAAATTAATGGAGTCACCACTAATTTTTTTTATCTAGGTGTGATTGGCTACCTCAATAAATTTATTCTTTTTAAGATCGTCCTAAGTTTAAACTAAAGATCCTAAAAAAAAAAAATTAGTTTTAGTCTACATCAACATAACTAAGTTCAAAAGTCAGTTACATGTAAAAAAAATGTTAGCATCCCATTATGCCCAAAATTGGTACCAAATTAATCATAAGTTATCTTATTTAAGCCTTAATCAAATATGGTTTTTTATTAGTATTGATATTTTAAATTTTAGGAAAAAGTCATGAGGCTTTCACTAAAAAAAAATTTTTTTCACATCAAGAGTATTCAAAATAAACTCATTATTTATTTAAAGAGACTCCATTATCGGATTTATTAAAATATATCATTAATTTCATATCTCCGTTCCTTTTATTTATTTACACAATATTGTCATATAAAAATGCTATCAAATATAATAGAAAAATATCATAAAATAATATCATAATTAAAACACGGAAAATAAACCATGCAAATATCATATAATAAAAATCATGCCAAAACCATGTGAAGATATCATGCAAAATATTATAATAAAACATCATACAATAATATTAAATAAATCATAATCATGCAAAAAAAAACATTAGATAATCAATCATCAAGTAAATTAAATTCATGCAAATATATATTCGTGCAAAAATATTATAATAAAAAAATCTTGCCAATGGTTTTTCTTTTTTTTCCTCATCACTCTTAATTTAATCACAATTAAAAAAAAAAGAGAATAAAAAATAAAACCAAAAAATAAAAGAAAAGAAAAAAAAAAAAACCTGCCATCAAGTCAGGTTTTGGCGCGAGTTACCACACAGGTTTTCGAGTCACATGCAGATCCTGGCTTTTCCAAAATAATGTCGTTCTTCTTTTCTCAAAATTCCCCTTTTCCTTTTCTTCTTAGGCTTTTTTTTTCCTTTTTTTTCTCTAGAATTTTTCATTGGAATTTAGCTAAAATTTGTAGAATTTGGAACCGAAAAATTCAAATAGTACCAAGAAATTCATCCTTTCCTTGAAAATTTAAAGAACCCTAAAATCAACCACCGTGAAACCCATCAAAAAATTCAAATAATCACTGAAAAATTCAAACAAAAACCTAAAAAAATCCAAAATATTCAACCAAAATTCCAAAAATCCTAAAAATTCAAAACGCAAACCCAAAATCAAGAAATCAAATCCAAAAACCTAAAAACTTTTAAAAAATTAAACAAAACCCAAAAATTCAAAAATGATTCCAGAAACCAAAAAAACTTAGAAACTTAAAAAATCCCAAAATCTTCAAAAAAAAATAAAAAATTGAAACCCAATTCCACAAATCCCAAAAACTTAAAAAATCCCAAGATCCCATAAACACCAAAAAACCCAAAGATTAAAACTCCAAAAATTAAACTTCTATAACCCAAATTCTAGACTTAGAAAATTTTTAAACTTCTGTAATTGCTTGAGTTTTGTTTATGAATTGCTAATTGCTTCTTGTGTGTGTTGTGATCACAGATTAGAGGTCCTTTTATAAGGATGAATTTCTAATTCAGTTTGAAAAAACCTTAATTCCACCGATTCTTGGCAAAATTTTCATGATTTTTTTTTTTGTAATCTTTCTTTTTTTCATAGATTAGGGCTCAAGTATTTCCATAAAAAATTGGTCTTTACAATCTTCAACAAAATCCAAGAACCAAATCTTAGGCTTTCTTTTTGCAAAAATCACTACGTTTTTTTATTTACTTTATTTACTCTTTTTTTTTACTTTTCTAACTTTTTTTTAGGCAAAAACTGAAAGTAAAAACTAGAAACCAAAAATTGAAATAAAATACGTAATAATAATAATAATAATAATAATAATAATAATAATAATAATAATAATAAATGAATAAAAACCCAATTTTGGACTTTTTTATCTTTAGACCTAAAATTCAATTTTTCAATCAAGACCTAATTACAATTCTCATCCAATTATCAAAATCTGTAGCCTATTTTAATATCAAAAAAATTCTTGAACAGAATAAAATATTGACACTAACTTTAATTATTACTTATTATTATCCATTTAGTTTATATAAAATCTAAATTAACTTGGCATTGCGAGTACAAGTAAATAATAAGTTAAAATACTAAAAAAGCTCATTAATTTTATCACTTTATTTAAATAAATTTTTAAATTTTTATTGTACTCAAATAAGTTATTATTTTTTTATTTGTATCCAAGTATATCCTTATTTCAAATAAAAAATTAATTTATGTTAAGGGTTTATTTATGTATAAATTAAAAAATAAAAACGTATTTAGATATAAATTAAAGTTTAAGGGTTTATATAGATGCAAAGTGAAAATTAAAATATTTATTTAGATGCAATAAACATATAAAAATTTATCTAAATAAAATGATAAAATCAAGAATTTTTTATTATCTTACCCTAGAAGGTTAAAATAATAAAGACTAAAATTTGGAAACCCAACAGTACAATTTGGGCCGTCTAATCTCAAAGCCGTATAGCTAAGAATGTGAAGTTATACATACACAAATTGAAACAAGAGTAAAAATCAGCCTCAAGGAAACTAGGACATTGACTCTCCTTATCGTTGATCACATCGCCATAATTTATCCTTCCAATAACACAAGCATATGTTTTTCTGGCCCAAAAGAGAAGGAGATTCTCATTGCTTGTCAAAACACAAAACATCACATTGTATAATAAGATTTCTGAGACCAGAATAAGGGACCCAATCAGGAAAAGAAAACAAAACAAAAAAAAAATTCTAAGGTGGAGTAGGAAGATCATCCCTGTTGGTGCAAAAATCTGAGAGAATGGAGGCTGCCTTAGCCAATCATTTGAGCGCATCGTTCCTTAATTGATTTGCCACCCAATCTGTTGCCTTATTGGCTGTTCTTCTAACTAAAGTAAACTGTTTTTCATTAATTAATAGCATCAAGCATTTGCAAAATATCATTTACCACAGGTCAAATACCACCTTATTATACTTGTCTCTAACTGCCAATTTCACAGCTGCATGCCATAGCTTCTGCTGTTAGCTGTTAAAGCAGAATCCATCTTAATCTCCAACAATTAGTTTGACCTTGTAAAACTTGGGCCTTACCTATTTATCTTCCAACTCATAAAACCCAAATAAGACAATTTTCATTTTTATTAAAATTTTTTAATTCAAAGCTGATGAAAATTGAGTCCGAATTATGCAGGATGCGGCTGTCGTGAGATATGTTACTTAAGATTCTTTTTATTATAACTAGTGCTGAAGTTCGATTTCGTTCGATCTATTATAATAATTTTTAATATTTTATTAAGTTAAGATTTATTTGAATTAAAAGTTAGAAATTAATATTTATTTGAATTAAAAGTTAGAGATAATAATTTAAAAGAAAATTAACCTTATTAATTACTAATTCTAAAAGAATTGCATAACAAAGAAGCAAAGACAAACCTTCCCTAAAGAAAGGGTAAAATTAAACAGAAAATGTTAGTTGTACATTTTTAAATTACAAAATTACTAAAAAAAAAAACTGCTTAAAAAAATGGTAATCAAACGTTATAGATAATAATGTCGACCTTCAAGTAATTATTAATAACAATTTTTTTCTATTAATTTTTTTCTATTCTCCTGAAAATCACTTGTTTCTCGCATTATTCCATATGACCCAAGATTTGTTTTCTTTGTAAAGATTTGTTTTCTTCAAGAAAATATAGTGATGATAAGAGTGATGATCTGGGAGATGCTTGTAAAAATAACTAGAAATATGCTACATAAACAATATGATAAAAATTTGTTAACAGAAATTTTTAATGCATGCTTCACTTGATTTTATTTATTACGATTCTCAAATAATTTTGTTAAACCATAATACTATCCGTATCTTCCCACATCAGGCCAATTCCTCAGCCAAACGACCGCCTGCCACTGACATTTTTCCTATCATCGTTGTGCGCTGGTTCAGGGCATCATGTGCACCCTGCACAGCACGTTTGATGTCCTTCAGAATTTTCTGCACACCAGCATCCTTAGACACGGATTTAAGCACCATAGAAAGCCTTGTTCGAAGCTTCATAACAGCCAATTTGTCTTCATCAGATTCAGGATACACTACTAACAAATCCATATTAGAAGATAAACATTTGCTGATGGAGAAAGATCATGCTGCTTTTCGGACTAAGTTCTTTGCAAGAAATCTCTCCGTGGCATCACCAATCACCATTAACAGTTTCAGATATCTTATTTTTGGTAGAATCTGAAATGGTGATTGCACCATTTGCAGTTGAATCATTGGAAGAACACGCCAACTTCTCCATCTCAAGAACATCACTCTTTAACAGCACCATCTACATGTGTTTCTCGTATGTTTTCACTTGATTCTTCAAATCAATGAGATTTGAATATGATTCCACAGAATTTTGAACATATTTCAATTTTTTGTAAGTCTCCTGTTCAACAAAAAATAACTAAAAAACTGCTAAAATAGCTAAAATAGTTTAGATGACAGGCAGATTCAGATCCCTGCTCCAGCTCAGATAATGTACTTTGAATTAAAATCAAAATGAGAAGAAAATAACATAAGAAAACTCTCCAACCAAGCATGTTTGATATGATTGGCTGGAGATGCAGCTGAAGCCAAAGTAACAACAGCAGCATCTACTGCAGTAGCGGCGTCAACAGTGGCTTTATAAGCTTTATCAGATTAAATTTGAACATTAAGAAATTTGAAGATAAATATTAAGATAAGAGAAAACACCCTAGTGATTACTACATTATTAGCCAACTCAAATGTCACACAATGTCTAATTTATACTTCACCTCGTGTAATAGACGAACTCATTCTTCCTCTAAAAGAAGTGGTCTAGGCCATTTCAATAACTTAGCAGTTGAGGACCTGAAAACAAAGATTCATCCATCATTGACTATCTAATTAGAGAGCTTTCCCCAATAAGAGTGTGCAGGTTAGAATGGTGTCAAAGACAAAAAAAATTACATTCTGTTTCAGTTTTCACCTTAAATAGTTATTAATTAGGAAAACAGGTCAACAGATTCGTAAGTGAACATGTCTGAGCATGTTTTTGTAAGTCTAGAGAGCAAGCATTTCTAAAAAGACATGAGAAAACAGAAAGATCAAGATGAAGCAGAATTACCAGTGTATTTTTGGAGGCGGTCAGCATTAAATACGGACTAGTCATTTAGCAAAGCTTCCTTTAACCCATTGGCCAAATGATCATAATTCATATCCTTACCTATTAAGAATAATCAATACAGAAGAACGAAAAATGTAAGTTCCAGAAAACTACAACTAATTAATGGCAATAATAAAATGAATACAGGCAAACATACCCAAGTACTGCATACTTCATGTCAGCAATTAGAAAAATATCTTTTAGAATGCCATTGTAACTGGCGGTTAGCAAATAACAAATGCTTATCATCAAATCCCTTTAGATCAGGGAAGAGAATTCTTCTTTTATTAAAATGAAGGTATGCTGCAAGGAAAACTTCCCAGCAGATAAAAGTGACATTATTTAATGTTCAAATTTCTTAGCCAAACCATAGATATTTATCTTCAAATTTCTTAGCCAAACCAAAGAAAAGGGAACATTAAGAACCTTCCCACATCAGGCCAATTCCTCAGCGAAACTACCGCTTACCACTGACATTTGTTCTATCATTGTTGAGCGCATTGCACCCTCTGGGCACTGCCATGAATGTCCTCATCTTCCTCATAAGCCACTTGAGCGTGTGCCTGCTTCCTACACATCTCTTCATCACTGTTAACATCGTGTAGAGTGGTTTCCTCACACTCATCCACCTCCATGTCAGTCAGCTGGACTGAAGTCCTTGGAGATAGAACAGCCTCTAGCGCCTTGCACTGGTCAGGGGTCAAGTGAATGTACATTTTACTCTTCATGAATTGCCTTTGATACATAGGCATTCCTTCATCATTGATGGCCTTGAATTGATCTATGTTATACAAAGAGGAAGTAAAGATCAATATCAAATCCACATAAAACAGGGACATAAAACAGGGACATCAGTTAGAAAAATCGATATCCAATAAATAAACACCAATTAGAAAGATCAATACCCATTAAAATGTGAAGATGGGTCATTTTAAATCAATAAAATTCAAAAGCTAATGACACAATCCCAAAACAACAAAGGTGCACAATCATTGATCATAAAATGAAAGGTGCAGCTTATGTAAATTGGCAAAAACTCCCCACTTACCAGGCTTAATCACTCCTCAGTTTGTGACTTAATGAGGAGTTGTCTGCCATCTAGGTGGGTCAGTACAAATTGGAAGCCACAAAGCACTTCAGTAAGTGTCAATGTATGCTCCACAAATAAGTCATTACCCTTTGTTTTAAATTTAGAATAATTTTTCTGTTGTAGGACAAATACAATTTCTCTAGTGACTGTGTCAGGCTGTAAAAGAGAAATTGTTAGCAAACAACCAAGTTAGCAACAGCAAGAAAGCTGTATTCAAAGATATAAAATAAAATGCCAAGTTCGTAATTAAATTGAAAAAAACAGATTTATTGGCCATACTGTTTCATCAGCTTCTGCTGGGAAAGTAATCTTTGTCCATTCTGCATACCCTTTTCAACAATAACCTCCAAGTCTTTCTTCTCCTGCACAACCTTCTCACCTTTGCACTGTGGGGAGCTATCCTTGTCATTGATGCTCTCACTGGTACCCTTACAATCATTGCAAGGATGCTGCATCTATTGGATCATGCCAGGACCAAGTTGTCTGATAGAGACTTTCATTCCAAAACCTTGACAAACAGAACATTTCATTGATGCACCTGACTTAGACCCTTTACTATGTAAAATAACTTTTGTTAACATAGACCAAAGAAAAAAGCAGTCTAACCACTATCAATGCCACAAACATTACTCAATTCAAACACTAACCCCTTGCACTTTGAGCAAATTTTGTTGCATGAAAAAGAAAATTTTTTTGGACGTTCCATTGTAGAGATCTTCCAAAGAAACCTTGAGGGGATGGATTACATCCTTTCGGCCTCTGTTGCTTCCACCACCTGCATAGGCAATCAAGCTCTTAGCTCAAATTTCATAAAAAAATGATTACAACAGCAATAAAACAAAGCATTGTCAAAAAAAGTAACAACTGAAAACCTCGATTCCGAGACATTAGAACAATACAATAAGAGACTAATTTTCATTTGGGATCAAAAACATGCAAAGACAAAATCTTCCACAATCACAAAGAAAACACACCAAACACCAAAGCCTAGAAACCCTAAACCATATAAAAAAAAAATTGCATTTGAAATAAACCATATCCAAAAAAATAAAGAAATTACAAACAAATAAAAAAAAAAAAAAAAACCAAACGAATCCCACCAATTTCATGAGATTATATTGAAAACTCAAATCTCCTTTACAGTACAAAATTCAAAAAAATAACTAAAATAGTCGAAATTCAGATCCAAAAACTATATATTTACACTACCCACTAACCTTCAATTAAATCCAAAACAACATTCAACAATACCTGCACAAAAAAATAGTAATTAAACAAAAAAAAAACAATCTAAAAAAAAAAACCAACGGACTATCACCCATCCAACATGCAACAAATATTTTAGACAAATATTTAAGAAAAAAATACCAACATGCAAACCTGACAATAGAGTACACATGACCCTTGAATCCAAATAACACCAACAGGCAAACCTCACAACAGTTTGTTTTTATTTTCGAAATTTCTTTTAGGCTTTGTTAACACCTAAATGGAATTGATAAAAAAAAATAGTACACCGAAAAACATTTGGTCAATAACAAAAAAACTCAAACACCATTCAACAATTCATCACCATCAAACGAAATTGAAATTTGTAACACCAAAATTCTCCCAAATAAAACAAAACAAAACCCACATTTAACTAAACAATAACCCAAAAACGCATTAAAAAAAGAAAGAAAAAAACCTAAAACAAAACACATACCAGTCAGTATGTTTCTGTAACACCAAAATCATCCCAAGAAAACAAAAAAAAAAAAAAAAAATCACAATCAATTAAAAAACGAAGAAGCAAAAAATTTACCAAAAACGCAAAAAAAAAAACCAAAACCAAAAGACAAAAGACAAAAATCAAAACACATACCATCTCTGTGTTTTGCGCCAGGATTTCTCTTATCGAAACCATCTTTAATGCTAGTCATAAAATAGCAGATAGAAAAACGCAAGTCTAATACACCTGGCAAGTAAAAAGGAATACGTGCAAACATAAACTCGCCTGTGAAACTTTCAACGCAAAACATTTATATATATATATATATATATTTACACCTGTCATCTTTAAGATCTCAAAGAATTTTTTTTCTATAAAGTAGTATTGATAATATCATCGTTCAATCACAATAAAAAAAAAATGATATAATAATTTATCAATTATAAATATAAATTTTATATAAAATTTTAATTAATTTTATATAATTTTAAATTATATTAATTAATTATAATATAATAATTATATGTGATATATTCCCTACAAAAAAATTTTGACATTTTGATATAATAGTCAGTATCTTTATCTACTATATATAGTTAAAAGCAAGATTTTAGATACCCAAAAACTCTTCCTCAAGGTTGCCAATAATGGCACTCCAAATTTAGGAAAAAACAAGCCAAGGTCTGCTAATTAACGCTGCAATATGCTCATTCCCTTTATCTCTCCAAATGCTTTACCAAATGACTCTGCAATAAGAAATTTTTTTCTTTTGGTTTTACGAGTCATTTATTAAATTACACAAGTCCTAGCTCTTTCACCTCATTACCCATTCCATTCTCTCTTCTTTTTTTTTTTTTTTTGCTGTGGCATGTATAAACTAAATTTTATGTCCATGAAAGGACACCCGAAGGGTATGAATTTGAACTTTCAACGTAAAGATTTCAAGTTTAAAAATCTTCAAAAAAAAAAAAAAAAAGATTGGAATTTATAAGATGGAAGACTGGCCATCTTGTCTTTCATTTTTACGTATGAAAGGAATGGGGAGGAGGGAGTCAAACCTAGGATCTCAGTTGTCCTGAAGAGAGATAATAATCGCTAAATCAAGCCTATGAATGTATAAAAATAATAAAAAATATTCTTTTTCAAGGAAAAAGATCTAATGATCATATGAAAAAATTCAAAAAAAAAAATGTTAATTATCTTGACCCAAACTTCTGGTTTATTTTGTTTCTCATTTTCGCCGTTAAAACCTTAGTACAGAGAAAAAAAAAATCTTTCACAACAATTAAAAAACAAATTTATTTTTTTATCTTTTTTTTTTTTTTCAATAAAAATATCGTATAATTACTGATCATTGCCACGTTGTCAGTGAAATACAAAAAAAAATTAAAAATTAAAAATCTTATAGTAATTATCTTAAAAGGTCACTAACCTCTTTAGTTTTAAAATACCAACTTTCCCCCTTGACCATTCATCCCGTTAACCGAACCATTAGGTCCGTTACCCTATTTAGACCCATGTAGCTAAAGTTGCCATGCTCTTGTTTTTCTTTCTTTTTATTTTTTTGAGTTTCATTCTTTGTTTCTTTAAATTTTCAAAGTCTCTTGCTTCTTTTCCCTTCATTTTTCTTTCCTTTTTTTTTTAAATCTTTGGCTCTCTTCTCCATCCCCATGTTTCTCATTCTTCTCCTCACACCCTCACTCTAGTCTTTTTCTTGTTCTTTTAATGGAAAATTTTAAGGCTAATAAACTAAATGCCTTCGATTTTTCGTATAAACGTCAATTAATGCCAAGTTCTTCCAAATATGAAGAAAATTTGTGTTTTTTTAATTAAATCTTGCAATTGTTTCATTATTAAAACGATTTGAGTTTTTCTCCTTTACAAAAATGCCATTTTGAAACTGTGTGGCTCTTTATGGTGCTTGGGATGAGAGTTCTTGTTTGATTGCTGAAAATGCTTGAGGAGTTGATGATTCGGATTTTTTGGCTTAATTTTTTTATTTTGATAATTTTAATCCTGTGATTGCAGATTTTGCATTCAAATATATTTTCGTTATTTCATTTTTAGTTTGATAGTTCGTTGCTTTCAAATAATTTTTGGGTTATAATTTATTATATTTTGGATTTGTTTACACTGTTGTGTTGATAATTGATTTGGTTAGAGCATAAACGGACGAAAATGCCGGAGAAAGGAGGAAAATAAATGAAAAATAAAATAAAATAAAGCAAATAAGAAAGAATGGCCAAGGGTTTGACTGTGAAAGTGGGGCTTCAAGAACAACAGTTAGACTAACGGGGTGAATGGTTAAATGGGGAAAGATGGTATTTTGAAACCACAAGGGGTTTAGTATCCTTTTAAGATAATCGTAGCGGGGGTTTATATTTCACCCGTCAAAGACGTTTGAGACATGCTTAGTGAATTAAAAAATTTTTGCTTTATTCTAACTTCCTTCAACATGCGAAAAAGATCAACAAGATCCTACTCATTTTCTGCGTCAGATGTTGTTTCATTTCGTACGGATTGGATGGCCACTCATAATTAATGAAGATGTTAATATAAGGCAGTTGAGAATTAGATTACATGATAATAATATATATCAATGGAGTTTAATTATGTAACTTGAGCGGAATATACATACATTACAAGAAAATAAAAGATTAGTGATAGTTTTATAACGATATTTTACTTACAAATATTACTAACATCCGTATTTTTATAAAATTTAAGTCATTTTTTATCAAAACGCAATAAACATTTAAATAGTGATGTTTTTATTTATAAACATCATCCAAAACAAAAATTAATAGTGTTTATCGATTAAAACACATTGAATAATCTTTTTTAAAAAATTAGAGTGATTACTAAAGGAATTTTTTTACAAAAAATACCTTAAATAATCCCGTTATAAAAATGGATATGAGATTATTAAAAGTATTTTTGACAGCCAATCCTTGAATAATCTCTTTATAAAAAAATATAAGTAATTATTGAAGGTATTTTTTGCAAGAAATATCTTCAATAATTTTATTAAAAAATTAAAGAGGAATATTAAAGGTATTTTTTGTCAAAAATACATTTAATAAATATCGTATCAAATTTTAAGGATCATACAGTTGTTAATCATAAAATCATAGGTTCGATCCCTTTCTCTAGCGTTTTTTAAGTTTTTGAAAGGATTATTTATAAAGGATTATTCAAGACATTTTCTGAGCAAAAACACTTTAATAATTTATTTAAAAAATTTTGGAGAGAGAATATTGAAAGTGTTTTCGGTAGAAAAATGCGTTCAATAATCTATAGAAAAAATTTGAAATGAAATCTTAAAGGTATTTTTGGCCAAAAACGCATTCAATAATCCATTCAATAAATTTTTATGAGGGATTCTTGAAAGCGATTTTGGTAAAAAACACATTCAGTAATCCCATCAAAAAAATTTTGGTTTAATTATATATGTAAAGTCAGTTGTAGGTTTATGCGCAGAAAACATTTAAAGTTAGTTATATGTTTATGCCTAAAAACTATTTGGTTTATATATGTGATACTACGAATTATATTTTAAAATTTACATTATGAAGATTGTTATATTTCAATAAATTGACCACATATCCGAATTTAAAACTGATAATAGTGCCATATAAATATACTTTTATCAAATAATCGTACTCAATATAAGTGTATTCATATAAAACAAAAAATATATAAATAATATTAAACTATTACCTCAATCTACAAACTTAAATTATTCATTCAACATGGCATATTAAAAATATTATAACAAATGATCCTCATATATTTACACTCAACCAATAATGTCCAACATCAAGGTTTAGCAATAAATGATAATACATATTCACACCACTTTTTATAGACTTCATCAAATTCATCTACCATGAAGCTTTCTTTACTCTTCCACTAAAAAAAATCAAAAGTAAATGTTAATAAACGAGAACATAATTTAGCTTTTTTTTTTTAAGATATAATGACTTTATGAAATTTATACTAATCTTGAATGGTGTGGTTATAAAATCATATAAAACTATCTCCTTCATAAAATGAAGAACATAATATCCATATTCAATATATCCAGGTTGACGAGGTACCTGAAAATTAAATTTAGTGAGTTTAGAAAATATTTATCTACACAAACTCGGCATAAAAAAATAAATTTCATATATTACCGGTAATGATACTCATTTTATCTTTTCCTTCTTATCAAATGTAGATATTATCCTAAATTGAAAAAAAAATTACTTAATACATAAATAAAACTACTTATGAACAAACATCAGATATATAATATAACAACATGTAATACCTCTTTATAAAAATTTTAATTTCGAGATTAGGCATCGTGTTAGTTAAGCAAAATTAAGTAAATATGACGTTAAAGAATTGATATTAATCATAATAAGCTGCCAATGATGAATGTAAAATAATAAAAATGATATACTCATATTAGGTATCATATCAGATTCAAGTAAGGTTGAAATAATTATTTATATGAATATAACTTACTGTGCATTATACGGGAGCAAATAATAATTAGCTCATTTTTTCATGCACTCAATCATATGATTAGCACAAAAAACGATTGTGCCACTTTACTCACTAATGAAATTGAGGTCAACGAATTTAAATCTGTGGGTCATTATCTCGCTTTAACCTCTCTATATAGAAAGTTACACGATAACAATCAATAATATTAGTTAGTAATACACCGTAGTATAGATTAATACATTTTGAGTTTGCATATTTGTATTTATAAGCTAACCTTATATAAGCAACAATATCAATAATTGATATTTCATCCAATTCACAAAATTCTTTAACTTCATTCACACCAATGTAAAAAAAATGATGGTTTATCAAATAACCCATCCTTAGACTCAATGGTTATGCATTTTTCTCTAGATAAATGATCAAGTGAATAATTAGATAACTTATCTATGACAGCCTGAGCAAGGGTCATATTCTAAGTCCCAACATCCTACTATAATATATAATGAAATATAAGTATTAAAACTAAATTAATAAATATAATAAACAAATAAATATTAAACTTATAAACAAAATCATACTTCATGGCTAGTAACGGAGGTTAGGTTCCTTACCTAACTTACAACGAAAGCTTGTCCTAAGTGGATGATGCTATCCGACTGGCCTACAAGCATGCTATGCTATATTGCTGCCAATATGACCTCCAAAGCAGTGAGTCTTTATTGTTGCTCATTGAGGCGTTGCTCCTGGTCATCAAGTCATTATTGTTGTTACTCAATGATTGCTTCATATTGTGCATTTATCATTCGAGGAGTTTTGAGTTGATTACTAAAAAACTTTGACAGCAACACAAATTTACCAATCTTACAAACTCAACCATGCCTTTCTTTAGCTCCTAATGCTAAAGACAATGAATATTCACCATATTGGATTGCCAATTCATCAGATTTAACTTTGGTAACATAATCATCCTAAAAAACAATAATAAGATGGGTTGTAACAACAATCTATATAAGTTTGTATAGAGTCATGCATACAACCACAATACCAATCATACATGATTTCATGAGTAGTTATACATACAATCTTTTTAGCCAATTCTTCGGTTGCTTCATCTATAAAATATCCATCATTTTGCAAATGTCTTTATTTTCAGACATCCTATCTGAAAACTTTGAGCTAGAGTTCGTTGATTCTTAATAAATTATCACAATATAGGAATTAGAATCTATGAAATGAATGTTTATAAATATTCATTTATGAGTATAAAACAAGTGTACGAATACTTATAAGTTCTTACTTGATATTTGCATATCCCTTTCTCATTGTCTAATGGTGATATATTTATTTGGCCCAATTTTTTTTTTTTGTTTTCTTTGATTTTCTACAAAAGAAAAAAATTACATAAATCACATATGAAGATATTGAATATATTACATAAAATTTTAGAAATAATTTTTTTTAATAGGTTTGCATACTAAGAAATCTTCTGATAGCCTATTTCGAACAAAATTTTTTCAATCTTCAACACTTATAACATTTGTATATGATGTAGGTAGAATAGCCAATACTTCACCTTGATCAATGAGTAATAAAATATATTGGATTGTCAATCTGCTTTTAAAGTCTCTGAATGCTTGCCTAGCAGATTACAACACAAGCTTTTTACACTCAATTGAGACATTGAACCATTCTTATATAAATTAACATAATTAGTATAAACACATTGAATTTTAATTAAATAATCATTTAACAAATTTTATGAAATAGTTTAATAAACATACCACAACTAACTCTCATATACCATCTTTTAGATCATCAAGAACTCATCGCCAATTGGTGTACGTAATTGAAATACTACTATAGACGATGACACCAATATGAGTAGCCAACTTGGCAGCTCCATCAAACACAAGTTGCCTACTTTGATTGAAGTCAACTTGAATTTTTGTGTCACTCATTTTAATTTATTTATTTCATCCCTTTCTTTTTTTTTTTTTTTGCCTACATGTATGTCTTATGCATGTTTAGTAGAATGAGAAGTATGTTGCTTAGAGTCTATAATACTTACAATTTTGATCATAATTATATCAAATATACCAAACTGTCTATCTAAATTTTACACTATATGTAATAAAATACAACCAATATCATACTACAAAAATACCATTCAGCAAACCAATCAGTAATGTGTTTAGAAAACCATTCAAGAAACCATTCAAAAATATCATTCAGTAAACTAATATCATACAATATTATTCAGCAAACCATAATATTTAAACCAAACTACACGAAAACACCATACATGCAATGAAAGGTTCTTGGACGACTAAAATTACGGTGAAATGAATAAAAATATATATGTAGATATAAATAGTAAAGAATAAAAAAAATACCTTTTTAAAGAATATAAATAATACAATAAACAAAAAAATTAAGGACATATCGATAAACAAAGAGGTGTGCGACATTAAGTTGTTGAAGGTTGATGACGACGATAAAGATAAAAAAATCAAAAGCCAAACTAAAAGTGTATCGTTCTTTGTAATAACAGTTTGTGATTTCAAAGTTTAAGACAGGGAAATGAATATAAAAATAATAAGTGAAGGTATTGTTTGATAAAAACGCCTTCAATAATCCTCTTAAAATTTAACTATGAGCTTATTAAAGGTATTTTTACTAAAAGACACATTTAATAATCTTAAAAAAATTTTAAAAGAAAATTATTAAAGGTACTTTTTTAGAAAACGCCTTCAATAATCTTGTCCAAAAATATTACAAGGATTATTGAAAGCATTTTATAAAAAACACCTCCAATAATTTCTTTTAAAATTTTAAAAAGGAGATTATCGAAGGCATTGTTAGTCAAAAACGCCTTCAATTATCTCTTCGTTAAAATTTAAGAGAATTATTGAAGGCGTATTATGCAAAAAAATACTTTCAATAAATTTTTTTTAAAAATATTTCAATGGATTATTGAAGGTATTTTTTATAAAAAATCACCTTCACTAATATTCTCTTGATAAAAATGGAGGAGATTATTGAAGGTGAATTATGCAAAAAATGACTTCAATAAATTCTTTTAAACAGTTTAAAAGAATTAGTAAAGATATTTGTAGTCAAAAACACCTTTAATAATCCCCTTAAAATTTTACTATGAGATTATTGAAAGTGTTTTTTATTAAAAGGCACATTTAATAATCCCAAAAAATTTTTAAAAAAGAATTATTGAAATCATTTTTTTTAGAAAATACCTTTAATAATCTTGTCTATTTTTTTAATACCTTGTTTATTGGAGGCATTTTATGCTAAAAACGCCTTCAATAATCCTAATAAAAAATATTATGAGGATTATTAAAGGGTTTTATAAAAAAAAAAAATACCTCCAATAATTTCCTTTAAAAATCATCTCATTAAAATCTAAGAAAATTATTGAAGGCGTATTATGCAAAAAATGCTTTCAATAAAAAAGCTATTAAAAATTTGAAAAAAATTAGTGAAGGCATTTGTAGTAAAAAAACGTCTAAATCTCCTAGTCAAAATTTATGACGAGTATCAAAGGCATTTTTGGTAGAAAATCACCTTCACTAATAAAAAAAAGTAAAGGCATTTTTCTACCAAAAACGTCTTCTATAACAAATTATTGAAGACGATTTTACTAAAAGACACATTTAATAATCCCAAAAAAATTTTAAGCAAAAATTATTGAAAACATTTTTCTTAGAAAATGCCTTCAATAATTTAGTCCATTTTTCAATAGATTGTTTATTGAAAGCATTTAATGTCAAAAACGCCTTCAAAAATCCTATCCAAAAATATTACGAAGATTATTGAAGGTATTTGTTTATTAAAATGCCTCTATTTGTCATATTTATGTGCGTGTATATTATAAACTCCAATAAAATTATCCTCAAACTTAGCGCATCTAATCCTCAACTTCAAGCTTCATCTTCATTAATCTATTATTTCTCTTTTTAGACTAACTACAATTTATTTTATCTTTCTTTCAGCTTTTAGTATTTGAGCTTTATCTTTTAGAACCCTATTTTAACTATTCTTTAGTTATTTACTTTAGGTTTTACTTCATTCTACTATTCCTTTTGCTTTTGCAATTTTTGATTTTTTTTTTGTTTAAAATTTTTCTTCAGAACCCACATTTCTCAAATACCTATTTGGAACCCATCATCCACTTCTTTTTTCCTTTCATTTTCTTTTTTTTTGGGTTTCTCTGAACCAGTCTTACCTTATTTCAACCTTAACTACAAATACTCTAGGGTAATGTCTAGATTAGCAACAGAGTTTTAAATGCTTTATATCAAGTAGCTGAAAAAATACTTTATAACGATAAGTTTTGATCTTCTATAAGTACTGATCTTGTTATTATTTTTTGTTTAAAACATAATAAACTTAAATATTTAACATGTTCATTTTCATATAAATTATTTATATAAATTTGGTTTAATAATGTAGCAAGTACTAAATAGATAAGAGTTGAATGCAAAAGTCAAAATTAAGTCAAGAGTACAGAGATTGAGTGAAAATTTTCTTAATTTTGCATTTGAGAATACAAGTGAAGATAATATAACATTATGCCCATGTGTGAAGTGTGTTAATATCGATTGACAAATACGTGAAGTTATTTTTGAACATTTAATTTGCATTGGATTTGTCTGGGGATATGTTAATTGATATTTTCATTGAGAGTCTATTCCATCAAGGTTTTCCACTAGAGTTCCTTCAATTTCAAGGGCTCCCCAATACCAACATAATCATTTTATAGCAAATGACATTAAAGGCATGTTGTGAGATACTTTTAACATTCATAACCAATATTTTCATAATTCGTCTTTCCAAAATGATGGATTTAATTAGTCTAATATTGAAATGAATATATTTTATAAACATGGGATAGGTGTAGATGACCAACAACCTAGAAAAGAAGCATTAAAGTTTTATAGGTTGCTTGAGGATATGAATGAAGAACTTTATAAGAGATAGAAGCATTTAAAGTTATCTTTCTATATTTATCTTTTTCACTTGAAATGCTTATGTAGATGGATAAAAACTCTTTGACTTTATTATTAGAGTTTATAAAAAAAAAATTTGTAAAAATTTTTTTTTTTGTAAAAATTTTTGAATCTTGTAAGGAATCAAAGAAGATGATCAAGGATTTGGGTATTAGATATGAAAAAATTCATAATTGTCTCAATGATTGTATGTTGTATTGGGGTGATAGAAAACATCAATAATCTTGTCATTTATGTGGTATTTCTCGTTGGATGGATAAAATTTTCGATGAAAGATTGAATGAGGATAATGATAAAGTCTATGTAAAAAAGAAGTCTGTAAAGGTTTTATGCTATTTTTTTATTAATACCAAAACTTCAACAACTCTTCATGTCTTTTAAAACTACAGATTCAATGAGGTGACAACATGAAAAACTGACGGATGTGAATCATTAAGGCATCCTGCAGATTTTTTAGCATGAAAATTATTTTATTTTAAGTTTTTAAACTTTGCATCTGATCTTTAAAATATTATGCTTGAACTAACATCTGATGGATTTAACCCGTTCAAAATGATGAGTACTTCTTAAGTACTTGGTCAGTTGTATTGATTTTATACAATTTGTCACCATAGATTGCCATGAAACAATAGTCATTTATCTTATTTATGATAATTCTAAAAAAAAAGGTTCAAATAATGATATAGACATCTACTTACAACCTCTTATTAAAAAGTTAAAGTAATTATGAGAAAGATTTGAGACCTATGATACATAAAAAAAACTTTAATATGGGTGCTACTTTATTATAAAATTTTAATAATTTTTTTGCTTATGCAAATTTATCTTATTGAAGCATAAATGATTGTTATGCTTGTCCATGTTATGCTACGCAAACATGTTTGAAGTGGTTATCTAATGGTAGAAAGTTTTGTTATATGACACATCGTCAATGGTTAGATGATAATCATCGATTTAGATTTCAAAAACATCTATTTAATAAAATTGAAAAGTTGAGGAGATCATCTTTACTAATTTGGAGGTCTAATATTTTGTCAAAGTTAAAATACATCAATTTCACTTATAGAAAAATAACTCTATCAAGGAAAGAAGTGAGGGACATCTTTAAATGTGTCTAGCCTCATATTACACAAGTTGGTGATACTGATACTCAAGTTGGTGATCTTGATGTTTAAAGTGATGAGGAAGATGATAAAGAAGATGACCCCAATGAGTTTAAGTTATGAAAAAAAAGTATATTTTTTAAGTTATCTTATTAGGAATATAATTTATTACGTCATAACCTTGATTTGATGCACATAGAGAAGAATATTTGTGAAAATTTTATCAGGATAATTCTCAATATGAATAGAAGATCAAAGAATGACTTAAATAGTTGGCTTGACCTATTTGATATGGAGACTTGCCTTGACCTTTATCCAAAGTTGCTTCCTAATGGTAAACATTGATTGTCTCCTACTTGTTTTGAGATTTCTAAAGCTGAGAAAGATGTGTTTTGTAAGGTTTTAAAAAATATGAAAGTTTTGGATGTCTGTGCGTCAAATATATCGAGATATGTGAATTTGAAGGAGTGAAAATTTTTTTCATTGAAGTCACATGATTATCACATTTTGATGTAAGACTTATTTCTTATTGCTTTACATTCATCAATGTCAAAGCAAGTCACTTTTATGGTAATTAAATTAAATAACATATTTAAAGCTCTATGTGACAAATTTTGAATGTGAAAGAGCTTGACAAACTTGAAGATCGAGCCACGATTACTTTATGCTATTTAGAAAAGATTTTTCCTTCAAACTTCTCCACTGTTATGATGTATTTAGTTATTCACCTTTCATATGAAGTAAAAGTCAGTTGATCGATTTATTATCAATGGATGTATCTTATCAAAAGCTATTATTTGTTAATAGGTTGATTAAGTTGTTAGAGTTGATCATATCACTCTAGTTAAAAAGATATATGACAAATGTCTTATACCATGGTTTATGGGGAGGTTAAAGTTTTATTGTCATAACAAACATTATTTGAAAGGTTCTATTGCTGAAGGATATTTAGCAAAAAAGTGTATGACATTTTATTCTCATTATTTGAAAGATGTTGAAATGAGATTTAATAGATTATCGAGAAATGTTGGTATGCAGCATACTAACTTTGCTCACAGTTATCTTTTTGAAAGTTTGGATAACCATAGGCAAAGCTGAAATGGTGGAGTTAAATAATAAATCTTGAGCATAAGTACATTGATATGTTCTTTTCCATCATAACTTAATTGAATCGTTTCGCACGTAAATTTTTTTGTAAAGAAATAATTCATTCCATTAAGCATAATTTATTGTATTTTTTGTTATTGTTAATACTTTATCATGATGCTTTGTAGTGAATATAGAAATAATTTGAGAGCTTGTGCACATTATCGATGATCAAACCCTCGAAAGCTTGATAAGTTGTTCATTGAAAACTTTCATGAATGGTTAAGAGCAACTGTAAGTACTGTCATACTTTCTATTATAAGGAATCTACAAAGAATGCTAACAATATAACTAATATTATTAGCATATATATATTTATTCCACCTTTATAGGTTTAGAGTGGAAGGCTTGTTAGTGAAGAGGTGAAGTGTCTTTCATAAGTCCGAACAAGATTATGAAATGATACAAAAGTTTCATCATCAATGATTTAAATTTCATACTAAATCCCGTAAGAGATTTAAAAGTACACAAAATATAGGAGTTGTTGTTACTTTATCAACTACTAGCTATACTAGTGTTAGAGATACGCTAGGGATACAAACCTTTTAGAAGAAAATGTTGACTATTATGGCATGATTAATGATATTATTAAGTTGGATTATTATGGCAAGTGAAAAGTTATCTTATTTCGGTGTGATTAGGCTTATATGAATAGTATAAGAGGTATTAAGAAAGATTAGTTTGGATTTACACTTGTGAATTTTTCTCGATTAATTCATACTGGACAACACCTCATCAATAAACCTTATATTTTTTTATCTCAAGTCAAACAAGTTTTTTATTTTGAAGACCCTAAAGAATTGGGTTAGTGTGTTATTCTTTAAAATACACCTAACGACTTATTTGATATGGGATTAGATACCAAAGATGACGTTAACATGAAACTAAATGTTATCCTTTTGCTAAATAAAACTTGAATGAAAATATCTCTAGTACCTCTACTCGGTGGGTCCATGAAGATGTTAATGAAGACATTTATGAACTATGATAGATCATCTATATTTTATAATTCGAGTGTTTAAGACATAATGTAATAAATGCATGTATGTAATTAATGTCACATTCACTATTATATATTTATTGTATTGTAAATCATACATTATTTTTTGATTTAATTAAATCGATATATTCTTTATATATCGTTAGTTATGATTTCTTAACTTTTCAATGTCTTTATATAAGTTTTAAACTAATATCTTTTATATATTCGCTTTTATGATACAGGTAAGCTACAATACGGATGAGTAGATTAAAAGAAATACATATCGAAAATATTAGTTTAAAACCATCTGCAGCACCTATTGATATTGGCTATGTACTGAATCCTTTAGAGGGGAATGAACATACTATCGATTCTAACTTAGTCACTTTTAATCTTTCAAATGTTATTGGATCTAGCAATACAGGAGGTCCAGGTTTAGATAGTATCTCGTCAATTAATTCTACTTTAAATTTGAATGTAGGTATCATATACCTCATATTTAGAATTCGATTATAATGATTAAAGTATTGGCATTTTACAAATTGATTTTTTATTTTTTGTAATTGATAACAATGGTCAATGGAAGACCAGAGGTCGAACAACTTTGAAGGAATTGTTTGCACTACCTCCGAATAAATGTATTATAGTGTCCACAAACTTTTATAGGCAACCAATTGGTGAAGAGGCTCAACTATTGGTTGGATTTCTAGGCATAATTGCCCATAATGGAATGAAATTGCCTATTCATTATGAAAACATGGCATAAAGTTCTAGCAGAAGTTAAGGTCGATGCTTTAAACTTTATTGAGGTATTAGTATAATTAATTAATATAAAAATATAATTATTTTACATTTGGTTTATTGATTCAAAATTTTCTTATTATATTATTACAGTCAAGATTTATATTTGAAATACCAACTTCATTTGTGCTTAAGTTATTGGAAAAGAAATGGAAAGACTATAAGCATAATTGGAAGAATAAATATTTCGAGCGAAATACTATTATAGAGTCCACAATGAAATTTCTATCCTGTAATACTTTTATTTTTTATGTTTGTTTAAGACTTTTGTGTTGTTAAAGGGCCAAAATATAATTTTATGGTTATATTTTTATTTTAAGAATTTAGATAGATTAAATACATGATATTAAATTTATTTAAAATTTTGAACTTGATTGACAAGCTTGATATGCATGAATAAGTTATGGTTAATATGTATTTAACAATAACATATATTTTTATATAGGAGATTGAGATAGGTAATAAAATTGGATGTGTGAAACTTTTTCGCTTAACACACATAAAATAAGACATATCTTACTTGAATGTCGAAACACAAGAAATTGTAGTAATTTATAACATCTATTTTAACCGAAAGTAAATATTTACTCTCTTTAACATATTATGAATTAATCCTTAAATTTGATAGTTTTATCTGATTAATTTACAAGAGAAAAGAAAAGAAAAAATGGCTGCTAAGATTGAACTAGCATCTGATGGTTCTGTTAACATGCAAGAATTGAAAAATCAGATTTTCACAAAAGTTGCTGGAAAAGAAAAACATTGATGGGTCCGAGGCCTTGGATTAGGTTCAACACCATCTACCTATTATGGATATAGCTCTCAACAATTTACATTCTCAGTAAGTCAGTCTTCGTGAGAAATTTTCATATTGAGAGAAGAGTTATAAACTATGCAACAACATTTTCAACAAATAAAAATAGAAAGACAACAAGAGCATGCCAAAATTGAAGAAGAACGTGCTAGAATGGATCAAGAACATGCAAAATTTCAGTAGTTACATTATCAATTCAACCATTTTATGAATTTTGTGCAACAACAATTTTCAAGAACTAATATCGATGGTCCACCAACTCAGGTATTATATTTAGCAAATATTTATATTTTTTAATATAAAAAATAGCTTATTATTAAGTGTTAAAACTTATATGATATTATTCAGTAGGTTCTTAAGCATGTTAGTGACTAATGTGAAAAATTTTTTCATCAAATAACAGTCTTTCAAATCTATGCAGTCATCAATTTCATACATTTTAAAATTTTTTATTAATGTACTAAAATAATTTGAATGTTATTATTCTAATTATTAAATTTTGTGTTAATTATATACATATTTGAACGTGAATTAAGTATTTATTAATTTTAGTTTCTAAATTTAAGTTTATTTTTGTTAATGAAAATAATAAATATTAAAAAAAAAATTTAAAAGTAAATTTCTTACTTTCGCGACATTTGCAACATAAAATGCCACTAAAAATAGTGATGTTCTTATTAAAAAAATATCTCTAATATGGTGACATTTATATCATAAGACGACGCTAAATTAGCGACGTTTTTATGATACAAATGTTGTTAATTTAGCAGCATCTTATAATATAAATGCTATCATATTAGTAGTATTTTTTTTATACAAATGTCATTAAATTAATGATATTTTTTAGATACAAACGCAGTTAAAATAGTTACGTTTTATAAAAAAATATCATTATTTTTTTGGATGCATGTATAGTTAATACTTTTAGTGGCATTTTTTGTAAATATTATAAATATTTTATTGACGTTTATAAATATTGTTAAATATTAAAAAAAATCACTAAAAACTTAAATCCCTGTATTAATGTAGTGACAGTTACTTGATGGATAGGTTCACAATTTTTCTATTTTTTTATTTTATCCTATTTTAACTTTGCTGTCATGCCAAGAAAAATGCAACTTGTCAAGTGGGTCACAAAATTTGATTCTTTAACACCGACTCATCAAGTTAGTGGTTAAATTCTAATAACGTTAGTGATAGCATAATCGTAATAGTACATAGATTTAGACTTTACTGGTAATAAGGAAGATGCTTGGAAAATGAAAAGATGGAAAATCGATGAGAAGAGAAAAGTAAAGGGGTTGAAAATGCATATACCTCTTTCTTTCCACGTAATTGCGTAATAATAATGATAGAAAAGTGGAGGAATATGTAGGAAGAGAAAATATCTTTCTAATTGATAGTTACTATACATACATAGAGAGAGAGAGAGAGAGAGAGAGTGAGAGGGTAATAAATGAAAACCTAATATATCTTTTTTATAAGTAATTAAAGATAATGTTAATATTAATATTATCTACTGGTAAAGTTATGAATTTTTAATTTAATTTTTGACAATTTCAAAACCAAAAATAATAAATAAATAAAAATTCAATACCAAAAATATATATATATAAAAGAAAACGTCCTTTTTCTAAACGGAGAACATTTATAAATATATAATGTGTAATTTACATCGCTCTTTTCTTTTCTCTTCCAATCTTTCTAATTTTGAATATTGTTGATGTTGTGAATATATGGGTTTCCTCTCACCTTTTTCCCTTCTGTCCTTTCAATTAATTTTCTCTCCGACAAGAACAAAAGCATATTCATCAAAATCAAAGAACAAAAAATGGGTTCAAGTTTGAATCTTGAGATAAACACGATGAATTACGCAATACTCTTTATAATAGTGAATATAAATATATATATATATGTATAAGATCAATTAATGATTTGTTGTGTTTGTACGGTATAGAAGGCAAAAAGTCATGAGAGATATATAGTATTACGTAACAAATAGAGAAAAACAATAACATAAAGAGAGAGAGAGAGAGAGAGAATAGCTGAATTATTCGGTTTGTCTCCAAGATGAAGGTTCTTGAAGACTTGACTATTTGTTCCTAACAAAAGTCAAGGAATTGGACACTTATGAAGGAATAAAATATGAAGGACTTGGACTTTTGAACACTGAATGGGTTTAAATATATATAAAATACAAACCCCAATATTCATTTTCCCTGGTCTGTTGACCCCTAAATTCAAGTTTGGGCATTCCTGCTAAGTTTTGGTAGGTTGATAATTATTTGAATTAGATTTAATTTTTTTTAACCATATATAGTATTATAAAATTTTAAAATTTGATCAAAAATTAAATTAATTTTTTTAAAAACAATTTGAATTAAATTTTATCAGTTCAATTTAGTTTATTTATTTTTAAATTTAATTTTTTTATTTTTTATATATTATTTTAATATATTTAAATAAATTTAATTACAAAATAATTATTTTATTTTATAAAAATTTAAAAAATATATAAAAGTTAATAAAAATATATAATTTAGTTCAATTTTATTCTTTTTATTATTTACATTTTGATTTGAAATTCAATCTAAACCCAATATATATATATATAATATTCAAATTTAATTTTAATTGAATAAAAAAAATTCAAAACTGAACCAAACATTACAATTTCAAATACATTTTCCCATTTTTTTACCCCTAGTCTTTGGCATGGTTTTGTTTTTCCCATTCTAAGCACAAATTCCACTGTTATCTGGACCTCGTAGAAGCTTTGTCCTCAAAGGACAACATTGGCTACTTTGATTTTCTATAAATTAAATTGCCCACGAAATTAAAAATAAATAATTGCCTTAATTACCTTCTCAATAATATGATTTATGTTTGATATATATTGGTGTTAATAGTCATGTGTATTGCATATAAATATTTAAATTTTTATATGATAAATTTAAAATTTAAAATATAAATATTTATTTAATAAATGAAATCGTAATTTGAGAATAGAAAAATTATTATAATTATTGATATTTAAATTTTAAACCTATTAAATGCTATTTATTTAAAACGATTATAGTTAAATTCTGAATTTAAATATAAATGTATCTAAGACAGAAAGTTCATAATATAATAACACAAATTTGTGATTGAGTTTTTTAAATTTACTCAATTAGTATCCATTGATTAAGTTCTATTTACACGAGGGTTACACCATCAAATTTATATAAAAATAAGAACCCTCTATTCAAAAATTATTTAAGGGTATATTCATAATTTTATCAGATAAATAAATGGTGTAACTCTTACCAGAACGAAACTTATGCAAAAAAACCTAATTGACAAAGAAAGAACATGCTAAGTGCAAAAAAAGTTGAAATCACATGAAACGAAGACGAAATTTACCCAAATATAAATTATTGTAATGCGTAAGCATGATTAAATCATGGTTTCCTGCCGAAAGGGAAAATGGAATCAGACTGTTAGGCTTGTGAATTATACACTTTTCTTCTGCATGCCATGCATTCTCACCTACTTTCTCAAATGATTGTAACCGACCTATTTCTTCAATTTAATCTCCTCATTTTAGGTTAAAATCACATTCAATTAGAACAATCCCGATCAAATCCTTTCTTTTTCTTGCCAAACTCTTGTTTATTTTTTTATATGTTTTGGGTTCCGGCCGAGCTTATTTGACTGTGGTTATTTATATTTTTTTTTCTTTTAAATAGAATCTCGTTGGATAAAATTTTTGACTTCTCACTTCTCTCCGTGTGAACTTGTAATCAGCAAAGAATCCATGAGAATACTTATTCTTTAATTCAAATTATCATGATCAACAACAAGTGATTAATTGAATCAGTTAGGTTCATCTTTTTGGACGAAAAAAGTTTTTGTTTGAGTTTTGTCGATGCTCACATATTAAGATCATCTCGAATGTATAACTTACAACTATTTATTTTAAGTTGTTACGTACGATACATCTTATCATAATCTGAAGATTAAACAATTTATTTATCTTCAGATTTTTTTATCAAAAAAAATTATTATGATTGAATTTTAATTACTAAAATTAAAAATTCAACATGATAATTTTTTATAAATAAAATTTAAATATAATTACATATATTTTATTGAGGAAGAATTCACAAGTTTTACATTATTTTTTGACTCATATTAAAATGATATAGATTAAAATATTAATTTGATTTAAATTAATTTTGAATTTAATTTTAATAAAATAAAAAAAAATTAACATTGATACAAGTGAATCTCTATTTTTTTTTTTTTTTTTTAAACATTTCGTGAATATATATTTCTGTTGAGTTAAAATTTCAGGTCTACAATGTACAACTACTAAAATTGTCAAATCTCAAATTAAAAAAATAGATTAAAATTAAATTGTCACTGTCATACAATGCTAGCTTTTGTTTCTAACCATACAGTTGCACAATTGCACATCAATTTAAAGCTATCAATTAACAAAATTTCAATGATTAGCGAACTTCAAATCAGATTCTTTGGCAAAAAAAAAAAAACTCCAAATCCGATAATTCGACGCCTCGATTTTTCCATTTATCGTTGTCATCTACTCGTCAACAGATCGAGGGTAACATTATCAATTATTATGATCCATAATTCATAATTAGATTCTATATATATATAGAGAGAGAAATGTAAACGATAATAATAGATGTATTGAAAATAATGAAGTGGAGCCAAACATAAATCCTACCTTTCCCTTGCAATTTATGTAAGGCAAAAAGGACAATTATATAAGCTTAATTCTTTCAATAAAATTGGAGAGGTTTCTTATTAAAAAGAATAAAATATAAAAAATTAAAAATTAAAATTGATTGACTTATATATTAATTCAATGCGAAGATTAAAATATGTATATATCTAATTAAAAATAGTAACCATACACAAATTTTAAATAATATTTATTAAACGGTGAAAATTAATTATAAAAAATTTTAATAACAATATCAATTTTCATAAAGTATCAAAGCTTATTCAATTTTTTTTTTTCAGATTTTATACTCAAGCTATTGTTTGATTTTCGATTTTTTTTGAGAATCTTGTGAATTTAACCTAAAAAATCTTATTTTTATATATAAATAAATATTTATATATTTTATTATTGTGAAATGAGGCTACTATTTAGTTGGTATCCTTCCATTGAAACTGACCATACCGAAGTTTGTTAAGAAAGCATGTAGACTTCAGATCTGGTTTTATATAAGATAGATATAATCCTAACCTTTTCCATAATCAAACAAAATTCTAACAAGCTACATATCTCTCTAAAGTCATGGCCCATTAAGGATGACTCTTCAGCTGTCTTGTAGTTACAACAAACTACATTCCAAATCAAATTTGTTAAGGGCATTTTAGGATTCAAGGGGGAAATGGACCTTTCACTCCAATGTATAAGTCATTTGTCAAATGAGGGTAATTTGATTAATTTGACTGAGTTAATATGTTAATTTAATTTGAATTTTCGAATTTTATGTTTGCTTAGCCATCTCAGCTGATCACCTGTTAACACATAAGGACGATGATTTGTCATCCTCAATTAAATTGCAGACTACCAGCTTAGCTTTGGCTTACGATGTCAACCCTTACTTCGTTACCTAGAGCTCAAGCCAACTAAATCCAGTGCCCCCCATCACATAGGTCCCATTTTCAGGTATTCCTAAACTAACTGGAACTCTAGTTTCCATACTTACCTTCTGCCTTTTCTTCCTTTTCACTCTTTGATCGAGTACCGACTTGAGTTTCGGAGCATAAACGTAAAAAAAAAACTTTTGATTTTTGTCATTGACCAATTTTACTCTTTTGTGATTTTAGGATTTACCGTCACAAATAGCTGGGCACCAAAAAAGTTAATATATTAGTTTTAGAAAAAAGAAATTAATAAAAAACATATATTTAGTTAGTGCAAAGGGATTGACCATGTCACCATGATGTAGGCAAGTTTTATTCTAATATATATACATATATATATATATATATATATAAATACACGAGAAAGGTTAATTTACATAATATAACTCTTTTTTAGTTTTATATTTTTTTTTAACAATTGATTTCAATAGATTTAAGAGACGCGATTAAATCATTTTTTTTTATTTTTACTTATCTCTCATCTCCTTTAGATTTATTAAAATTAATGATTAAATAATATGTAAAATTGAAATAAAAAGTTATACTGTATAAGTTAACCTTTCTCAAATATATGGATCAATTTACACAATATAAAATTAAAAAAATTTTACACATTTTTAATCCTTAATTTTAATATATGCAAAATATGAAATTAAACCTTTTTTTTTAATTTTTTTATAGATTTATTAAAATCAGTAATTAAAAAATATATAATTTTTTTTTAATTTTACACAGAGTAAGTTCATTCCTTTTTATATATTGAAAATACGATGTAAATATTCTTAAGGTTAATTAAATATTATTTATAGTAAAACTATTTTATTAAATGTGATAGTTAATGTTTAATGTCGTGAATTTGAATACATTAAAATAATCAATTACTTTATGTACCAACTTTAAAATTTTCAGAGTACAAGTCGTTACCAAAACCTAAGAAAATATTATAACTTTTTTTTTTAACTCATAAATTAAAAAACCTTTTATTTTTAAGTTGAAAATAGCCAAAATTATTTGTGAATTATGAGGTTATTATTTAACAAATGGACATTTAACTTGAAACGAATTAATAAATTATTTTCTCAACTCATACTAGAAGATTTTGTTTGAAGGTGCCATTTGTGAAGATATTTTTCACAAGAATGGTCCCTTTGAAAGTTTCTCGTTTAAATTTTCAACCCATAAGTGCAAGTGTCATCACATGGATTGTAATGGTCAATTGCCTTTGCCTACTTGACTTGACTTCCGTAAGGTATTATAATTACAATTCCTTGTATCTGTAAATTATACTTCTCAATACATTTTTTTTTCTAGTTTTAAAGATTAAATTATTTGCTCTGTAATATATTAATAAAATATTAAAATTTTAATTTCAATAATTAAAGTTTGATTTTTAATAATTTTAAATCTAAAAAATAAAGTTTAAATCATTTAAGCTTTTTTTAAATAATCATATAACCAATGGCAGATCCTTTAAAGAGCGAAGGGGGGTCATGGTCCTCAAAAAATTTTGAATTTTTTTATACATATATTATTTTTATAATAATTTTGAAATTTTTTAATAAAAAAACTAGTTTGATCCCCTCAAACTTAAGTTTATTGTGTTGATATATATTATTCTTTATTTTATATATTTATATTGGATATATAATTACAAAAAAATATTTTTGTGATTTTTTCACTTTGATACTTAAATATTAAATATGATAAAAGAATGTGTTAATATTGTAAAAAAAAATATAATGATTTTATTTTTATAAAGAATATTGTTAATGATTTATAATTAGAAATTGTGAAACCATTATTTAATATATCCATTTTATTATATATTTTTACATATTAACATATTTATAATTGTAATTTTTGTTATTATATGTTTGCATATATTTTTTTTATTAATAGATTTGATATATTTTAAGAAATCACTATACATAACATAATAATTAATTTTTAATTTATCTAATTAAGGTTAGGAAATATTAGCTAATGGAAGACTTCTTTTTCCTTTAGCCAGACTGCAAAAAATCTCTTAATCAGAAGTCTTATCTTGACCCCAAGCATTCATTTATCTGCTGCTATAAGAAGCTAATGCTTTGCGACTTTGAGAGACTTGGGTTAAAGGAGAAAAATACCATAGCTAAACAGAGAGAAAAAGAGAGAGATTCATCATGGCAACAAAGATGAATCCTACTGATCAGAAGGGGAAGGAGAAGGATGATGAAGTTAAGCTTCCAGGGTTTCGATTTCACCCAACAGACGAAGAACTTGTCGGATTTTATCTGCGGAGAAAGGTTGAGAAGAAACCTCTCAGTATTGAAATCATCAAAGAGGTTGATATCTACAAATACGATCCATGGGATCTTCCAAGTAAGTATATGATCTGCTAATTCCATTTCACTTCTTTCTTCAACTGTTTGTGTAAACAAACTAAGGTTAATCAGCTTAAAGTTTTTGAAACGTCATCCCTGCAGGTCAAACTCTAGGCCAACTAATTAAAGTATCTATTGATATTTATCTTATTTGCATAAGAAATCACTTTTTAAGATTGTTAAGATTATGAAGAATTTTGATCGTTAAAATTAAAAGTTTAATATTTTATTAATAAATTACATAATTTGTTAATTTGTAAGAAGAATTCAATACCTAAACTTGCTTGAATTAATGAAAACGTAGGTTTTTCATTTTATCATCAGCCATGGATAGTAAAGCAAAATACTTATAAAACTATTTCTACTAGGAAATAAGTTATGATCAGAGCGAGCAAAACGATGTTGAACCCGTGGCTTGACATTTGAAGAGGTGAAATATTAAATATTTAACACCTTTCTCACGTGCAGGCAAGGGGTTAATTTGCAGAAACATCAGTCATTTCGTAACAAGGGTTGTTGTTATAATCTTTGATGAGTTCGATCGTGTAAGCATTTTTTATAGTTCAAGTGTTACAAAATAAGTGAGATTTAGGTAGAACTTTTAAAATGTTCAAATGACTGGTTTCTGATATCTTGTATTAAAAAATTTTAATGTTATATAACATTTAAAAAAAAAAAGCTAAACAATTGTTAACAATATTGATTTTGACTTATAGAGTAATTGCAGTCCATGATAAAAGCTTATATAATTGAGCAACTACTGGTTGATTTTTGACATGTTGTTTCAAACACAAGAACACATAGCCTCCACATGTTGTTTCAAACACAAGAACACATAGCCTCCATCTTTTTTAGTTCAAAAAAGATTTTTGATATGTTGTTTCAAACAACAAGAACACATAGCCTCCATCTTTTTTAGTTCAAAAAGGATTTTTGACATGTTGTTTCAAACACAAAAACACATGACCTCCATCTTTTTTTAGTTCAAAAAAAAAAAAACTCCATACATGCAGAAATTTTCTTCACACACAAAAAAAAATAAAAATGATAACCATGTTTGAGTTTTTACATTCATGTGCCTCGCAAGAATAGGAAAATTGAGTTGGATTTTTCCTTGGGGATTTTTTTTTTCTTCCTTTGCGGCTCCACCAAACTGAAATAGTTAATAAAAATATAATCAAGAAGATACAATGTGAAACAAGATCGAAACCAGAAAGAGTTTAAACATATTAGAAAGGGAAAAACAAAACATGTATAGCAGTACTCCGAAGATCAATATCGAACATATATAAAAGGGAACTTAGTGGCAGGTTTTTTTAGGTTAAAATATTAAAAAAAAAAAAAAACCCCTTTGAACTATTTCCATTTTTAAAAATAAATTCCTATATTTTTATCATACTCAAATAAATTCTTATTCTTTTATTTATATTTACATAAACTGTTATTTCAAGTAAAATATTGATTTATGTTAAGGGTTTATTTAGGCATAAACTAAAAATTAAAAATTTATTTAAATACAATTAAAGCTTTAAGACTTATTTGGTACAAATTAAAGGTTAGCGATTTATTTAAATACAATAAAAATATAAAATTTATCTAAGTAAGATGGTAAAGTTCAATAATTTTTTTATTATTTCAGTTTTTTTTTTTTTTTACATAAAAGTTCAAGTAAATTTAAAGATATCTTATTTCAAGATAAAAGTAAAATTGAAGGAAATTTTGGTATTCTTCCATGAAAAATTTCCTATTCTTTTGTGTGTAACTTCTTAGTCGGGAGATGTCGGTTTTCATCATTCTTTGGCCTACCATAACAGTAAATATACTTAAAAAAATTAAAATTGCTAGACAAGGGAATGCCTTGTCAAACTGCTTTAATTAATTAATTAGACCATTATGACATGTTTCCTTTTCTAAGAAAATAAGGACCTTGGATTAATTCAAACATTGCATACAGTTATCATGGTCCAAAAGGAGTTTTAGAAAAATCTTTTTTTTTTTGTTTTATTCAAAATTCAAATAAAGATGAGTTTTAGGATTAATAAAGTCTTTGGTTGCATGGTGAGAGAAACTCCCATCGCATTGAAATTGCTTATAATTTTATGATTGAACCTCGAAGAACTCAAGGAATAAAATAACATGCAAAACATAATTAAAATTCTCTCTTCACAAATCTAAATGAATTCTAAATCACAAAGAGGAGCGCAGAAAGTCAAATCTTGAATTGTAACCACCCTATGCACCGAAAATAATAAGCATAAAGAAATCAAATTAATTTAGAACAAATTAGAATTAATATGGAGGATTAATCAAGTGCAACATAACAATCAATGTAGCTAGAATTTTGAGTGCATGTTTAATTTGTTATCTATAATTCAATAGAAAATTTATCCAATATTATAAAAAATAATGTTTAGTATACAAAATTATAATAGAATAAGATAAGATAATATTATAAATAAGATTAGATTAAATAATATCATCTTATTTCATGTTAGATATATGTAAAGAATAGAATAAAATAATTTATTTATTTATTAAAATTATATATTTTTTAAAATTTATATAATTTAAATTATTAATATAATTTTTTAAAAAATAATTAGATATATAAGTTTAATTTCATGAATTATAAATAATTATTTTCACTTAAAAAAGATTAAATAATCTCATACCAAAAAAATATTAATCATTCTTGTAATTTTTATCTCTCTTTTTTAACACAAATCAAATATAATATAAAATAATTATCATATTATTTTATCAATAATCTTTGCATTAACTCTATCTTTTATACATTACATTAATTAAGTTGAGATGTATGTGACTTGATGTGACGGTGTTGTTGATAAAGAAGAAATTAGCAGTGTGGGAGACAAAGAGTGGTATTTCTTTTGCATAAGAGGTAGAAAGTACAGAAACAGCATAAGGCCAAACAGAGTGACAGGATCGGGGTTTTGGAAGGCCACCGGAATCGACAAGCCCATCTATTCTGCGAAACAACCCATCTGCATTGGCCTCAAGAAATCCCTCGTCTACTATCGAGGTAGCGCCGGTAAGGGCACCAAAACCGATTGGATGATGCATGAGTTTCGACTTCCACCAATTGCCCAAGAAGCTGTAAGTTCAAATTCAATTAAATCACAACATAAATTATTCGCTTTAATTAGGATGAAAACCAAAATTTATGATAAAAACTTATAGATTGTTAAAAAAAAAAAAAGAAAAATGCAAAAGATATCAACCAAACTTGGTTTTGATTGATATTTTTGTTTTTTTGCTGTCAATTTGTGCTCCTGGATATTCAAACTTTACATCTGTAGGTCAAATTTTGATCTGATCTTCTTTAGACGTCTTCAGTTTCTCGTAGTCATTTAGTTGCCAAACTAAGAAATTTAAAGACTGTTCGAAATTACTTAGAAATGACAATTATGATGTTGTCTAGTTCTTTTCTTAACGTGCAGGAAGTTTGGACACTTTGTCGAATTTTCAAAAGAACCCCATCAAACAAGAAGTACGCAGCAGCTGCAGCAGTTGCAAATGCTTGGAAATTAGATGCCAGAATCAATCAAAATGGAGCCGATTCCAAAACATGCAGCAGCCTGGAAGATGACTCTGAAAATAGTAATGAGCAATGCATGACTTTTTGTGGCTCAGTCCAACAAAATGACAGCACACCGAATATTTTTATGGACCAAGTTGATGCAAGAAACTACTTCCTTTTGGGAGGTACTCCATGGTCATCCACCAATTATATAGCACAACAGGCTCCATTTTCAGCTACTAATTACCCCAGCTTTTGGAATCCGAATGGCAACCTCGATGTCTTTACCGATGGAAATTGGGATGAGCTAAGACCTTTGGTTGAGCTAGCCCTTGAACCCTACCCCGGTCATTCAGCCTTTGATCGTACATAGAAGCAACCAAGCATGCACGTATTATGGCAGGCAACTATAGCATTTTTATAATGAACTGCCATAACAGGAATTTTAAGGGTTATGAATCAGTACGTGTAATAATATTGGTTGTCGACAGATAAAGCAGTGCCATGAATGACTGAAATTACATGTCAGAATTCAGACAAGGAATTGGCGGAGGGTGAAGGTGAACGTGTGAAATACTTAAATAATTAAGAAAGAATAAATGAAGGAGATGATAAAGAGAAAACAGCTACAGAGGCAATATTATTCTTGATTTCCTTTTTTTTTTTTTTTTTTACAATTTCAGTTGATTAAATTAGTTAGTGTAATGATGAATTTGCAGAGAGAATGTTTATATATGCATGATAAGTAACTTTATATATTTCTAAGTTTATGAACATTGTATGATAATGTTTTTCAAGTTATATCATTTTGGCAGCGAAATTCTGGTTAATATTATATATAATTTTGATTAATGTTGAAATATTTTCTCTATGTAGCGATATATATATATATATATATATATAAACTTACTGTTAATTTTGTAAGTCAAATACTCGAGTGCAAGAGCAGTCCTTTGTTTTTGTGACAAACAGATAAAACACAGCTTGTGTTCAAACAAAACAACACAATGGCTGGAACAAGAAGCTAGTGCAGCTGCAAGAGAAACAAAGTAGATTAGGGTTCGTTTGTTTTTGTATTTGTTTTCTTTTTTAATTTTTTTAAAAATTGAAAATAAAAACATGTTTAATAGGTTATTTTTATTTTCTGTTTTTGAAAACTGAAAATAAAGTTTTGAAAAATTTTGAAAATTGTTGAAAATACAAAAATAATGTCTTCAATTTTTTAGAAATAATTTGGCACTATTATCACGTGGGCGCTATTTACAAAAATTATAATTAAACCGTTATAGTACCGCTATAATTATTATATTAATAAAATAATATTTTATTATATAAATATTAATTTAATAAATAATATATTATAATATTACTAATAATATAATATATTAATAACATAATATATTAAAAAATATTATTATAATAATATTGTTATATTTTTAATAATTAATAGAGCCTTAAAACTTTAATCACTTTCTCTTACATGTTTTTGTTTTCACTTTTCACTTTTCTAAAACAAAAACATTCTATCCAACCATATTTTTAAATTCAATAAATTAAAAAAAAAATAAAATAAAATTTTCTAAAACATAAAGTACAAGACACAAACATTATCAAACAATCCTTTCGTTATCAAGAAGTCCAAACCGATTGACAACAGCAAAAGAGTGCCTGCCAGGATTCATGTTCACTGCACCAGTCAGCAGGAGAAACCTCCGTTGCTAAAAACACTTTGATACTAAACGTTGGCCATTCTTTCAAGACTTCTGTCAAATTTACAATCAATAGAAGCGACTCCATATACTTTATTTCAAAGGCTTGCTTCTATTCAATTATAGTTCGAGATGTAACGAATAACATTGACATGCCACCACAACATCAAACGGCTTCTTGATTACTTAAATTATGGAACTGAGGAAGAAAATGAAAAATATAAGAAGAATCTTTCAGTTTCTCCTGTCTGTGACCTTGAATTCCCGAAAATCGAGTGTACATATATATATATTCTTAAGGCTGGTGGAAAGAGTTTGGTCATTGCGGATGGTGGTTATCGATTTCTGGGCTAACAGGAATATCAAGGCTGCTTCCTTCTGTCTCAGGGGCTATCTCTCTTACGTCAGCTATTCTTGCCTCTGTTGCCTGAATATCACTCCATTCACCATCAGCAATTGGTTGGATGTTAACCTGATCCACTGCCATGTGGACTACGCTCTCCCCAGGTACTGGGACCGCTCTAGAAACACTAAGACAAGCTTTATCTACGTTCTCTGACAAGTCAACATCCTTTGTATCAGGTGGACTGTTATTGGTATTTGAGGACTCAGTCTTCTCCTCGAAAATTTGCTTAGTGTCACTCTGCTGTCTGTGGATGAAAATAGAAGACATTATCGACTTTTGTCACCCCCACAAGTAAAGTATATTTATGCTTCCAGTTTCAGTTCTATGACAAGTACCTCAACAATACTGAACCAAGCTAAATATTATTCAAGAATAAAAGCAGCAGTAACAAACCATGTTAACAAGTCAACTCAAAATGAAATTTAACTCAGTTATTGCGTTAGCCTGCATATTTTGAATAATTTACAAACGCTCCAAATACATGGAGAAAATGTATTTATCAACCAACAGGGGGTAAAACAAAAGGGCAGTTTGTGTTACCATACAAAAGAATTTAATCAACACTTTTTGCTCTCCTACCTGTGATTTTGTCTTGATTTTGGATTTCTAGATTGACAAGGAGAGGAGAAGGAGGTTGGAGGAAACCACACACCTTTTTATGCACCCTCAAACCTGGATCACTATCCAAACATCCCCTCTTGAGCTAGTCAAGATGGCCACGGAACACACTATTTGACTATGTGAAACACATAGAGGGATGTGTATTCTCAAGAAAGATCCCGAGGTTTCCTCCCGAATTTCTTGATGTGCTTGGTATATTACAAAATTAACTAGTCTTGTCAATTATTTCTAGAACTTCTTTTACAAACAACCCAGTGTTTATCAAATGCATGAATATACAAGCCACAGTTTCAAGGTTTCCAAAATGGGTAAAAGCAGGATGATTGCTATAATGCTTAAAAATAAAAGAAGTCAAACCTTTGGAGATGTGCCTGTAACACATTCACATATGCGAGAAGGTCTTGCGTTTCCTTCACAGCAGCTGCCTCCTTCCGTGCTGCTTCTTTAATTCTTGCGTCAGCATCTGTTTCTGCAACTCTGACCTTCTCCTCTGCTCTCATAACTGCTGCTTCTAATATCACAACATGCTCTCGAGCTTTTGCAAGCTCAGTACGCCACATATGTGCCTCCTGCATAGCAGAGTCTCTCTGCTTAATCAATTGATCTCTTTCTTTACTTAGGACCCCAAGCTTTTCTTCGGACTCCCTCAGCTACAAACACCAAGGAAAAACTTCAAATAAACAACAATTATGATGATTATAAGCCATAGTTGTACATAGGAATCACGAATCCCCAAATAAAAATGGTCAAGGCAATTAAAAGAAACTTCTCAAAAGTGAAAAGCAACATGACTGTCTCTTGTTTAATTAGGTTTGAACAATGATGAAACACAAAACGTATGATTCTGGGATGATAATTCTTTTAAATTCATAAATCCATCACATCAACATACAAGCAATAAGATTAGAGTTACACAGTTTTAAGTTTTAGCTATACCTTTAACATGAATGCTTCCTTTTGTTTTTCAGAATCTTTTGTCAAGCGCTCAATTTCTGCGCAAGCAATTCTCCTTTGTTCATCCATTATATGAGCTGCAGATGCTGCAGATTCAGCAGCTTCAGCAGTCTCTGACAGTTTATCTGCTATTTCTCTTATTGTTGAATCGCGAGCACGAAGATCTCGAGCCAAATTCTGCAATTCCTCATCCTTGACTTGTAGAGTCTCCTGCAAGAATTAGCTACCACTCAGAAAACCAAATCTAGGTATAATGAAATGCTTTAATTGACCAAGCACTAACCACAATAAGGAGACAAGAAGCCAAGTGAGAAAGCCTGCTTAAGAAAACCAAACATTGCATAATATTTATACACTTAATAGGTGTCGACCAGGACAGGATCATCCGCCAGGTTCAATGGCCCGGACTGGCATAAAGTTTTTATTAGGCACCAGCATAATCATAACACTCATTACCATCTCCAATTTAGCCCACAATAATTAGCCCTCATAATCACAACAGGCACATGACCTAAGAATGCTAGCTAGAGTTGATTTTGCAATCATTCAGAATAAGATATACCATGGATCTTCACGGTACACTGCCAATAATGGATCTGAATTATCAATTATGGCAAACTGCTTCATTTAAGACTTGGCATTCTTGTCCAGGGAAGTAGAGAATCATATAATAATTGAATAATTATGTGGTTGGAAAAGGTGAAAGAGAGGGGAAAAGATAAGCTGTTACCATCTCGGTTAAGGCACTGAAATAATTTTTCTCTTTTTTTTTTTTTTTTTGTCATTTCCAACCAAATTTCTGTAGCCATGTCATTTCATTTCAAATAATATTTTTAGCCAACAGTCAATTACATGCCATATAGCAGGCAAGCTACAGGTAAGGCAAGCTGGATCTGACCAAACCAGAATACAGATTACTTATTAATGCAAACAATAGAAAGCAACAGAAGCGTTTGACCCCACAGCTCAGCAACAAATATGAAGGCATACATTAATCTATCCAGCTACTTTAAGTACAGCTAGTAGAACTGAGGGTATACATGCTAGGTTTTTTTCCCAACTACCTAATTCTAACTTCCAGAAGCAATCTGCTACATGTTTATAGGAGAAACATAATGGGAAAAAAATTCACTATTTCAAGTACAAAATGATAATTTGACTCCAGTAACTATAAGTCATGTTAAAATTTTTAAGCATCACATGTCCGCTCCTAAAATTGGGGAAAAAGTTACCTTACCAAGTATAAATGTTTTGCACTTCAAATATGCTTTCAATAAGTTCTGTCTGTGAATAAGGCTTCAACCTTGTGAAAGTATAGCATGGGTATGTTTAAATAATCTAAAAGCACAGCCCACAAGCACAAGATATTGCAAGGAGAAACTGCTTATAGCATACCTTCATAATTGTAAGATCATCCATTGGACCATCAGTGGGTCTATTTGTCATCAATCCTAAGGCATTTCTCAAAGAGATCTGCATTGCTGCTTCAATTTCTTTAGAACATTCCTTGGCCGTTGAATTGGCAGCTGCAACTACTGCTGCAACCGTACCTAATTTTGCAGAACCATTCCCACTTAAGGAATTGACAGCCTCTTTGTGCGCCTTTAGAACCAACTGCGTCGCACTAATTTTTGAAAGGGAGAAAAAACAACCAAACAGCAACATAAGGATAACATCAACCATATATACAAAAAATGAGTTGCAAAAAGAAGTCCATAGAATATATGGTGAGTATACTTTCCAGAATACAAGGGAAGGTATAAGCCATCATCTTCAGACAATTTGAAAGAATGTAAAGAGTGATAAGACTTATGCTTCTGCCTTAGCTTGAATCTCTCACCATTTCAGGCATTTCTGACATCTAAAATATTATCAACCAAAAAATGATGCGTGCCAAATGACACATGAAAACTCTCTTAAAAGAAAATAATCCCAGAAGCACAACACACAATCCTAACCATCAAACACTAAACCAAAACTGAGGAACCTAGATTTTTTTTTTTATTTTATTTAGCAAAAAAAACCTGCCTCCAACTTGTTTAAATAGATGGGATGTTATATGGCTCCCATGCATAGGATTTTTTAAATAGACTTCATCTAGTTAAGCTTGAATTGGGTTCTGCTAAGAGGAATCCATTACCTTAGCTCTTCTTAGAAAGCTCAAGTACCAACCACATATCATCCACAAGACATGGCATTATATTGCACATTTGATCAATCAAATGAAAAAATAATAAATATATATCACTTGTGAAAACAGAAAACTGAATAGCAAAAAGAATGACATAATGCAGCACATTGTAAAAATCTAACTTACTGTAAAGTTGATACCCAAGCTCTAGCAGCACCAGGAGTCTCCGCGCAAAGAAAGTAGTCCTTTTTCTGGGGTGTCCCAACATCTAAATGGCATAGTTAAGAAGCTTGCAAGTTTAGCAACAGAATTTTTTCATGTAACATAATTGAAAATAACCCTAAAAACTTTTTGATTATTCTTTAAGAAATTATTTGGATACAGAAACAACAGCCTTCGTACTTTGGAAGTCCACTGCAGTGAATAATAAAAAAAACACACACACGTTAATAGCAATCCCCAACCAAAGAATGAGACTCATAGCAACAATCAACCAAACGAGGAATACGAAAATCATCATACTGAAAGTTAACTGGAGATATGGCAATGGTGCTGTTTTCATCAAACGTAATGATTCCCTTAACACTTGGCTCGTTCCTCCTAGTCCTAAAAAAACAGAATTTCAAGTTTAATTTCAATCTTCCAAAGAAAACAAAGAATAAGACCCAGAAAAACGCTTACTTGTATTCCATTTTGCCCGTTGTGGGGTCTAATATCACCCACCGTTCATTCCATTTCTTCAACTGTTAAACCAATGTACAGTACAAATACTAAAATACCAAATTGCTTGAAAATTTAGATAAAAAAAGATTACAAATTGATGAAAGCCATAACTGATAATAAAATCGAAAATTTAGGTGAAATTACAACTGTAAATGCTCTCAAAAAATTAAAAAGAGAAAGAGAGAGAGGGGAAGATCGTACGGTCTCAGATCGCTTGAGAAGTGGACCTTGAAGCAAGTTCCTACCAGAGCCAGAGGCCAGCTGCCGTTTGATCTTTTCCAAACTGTTCTCGGTAGCATTCCTAACTACTTGTTCCTTCTCAAAATTGAATACAAAAAAAAAATCAATTTCAATTAAAATAAAATGGAGAAGAAGAAGAAGAAGAATAAGAAAGGGATTTACCGTAGCACCATTGGAGGCCATGAGGGATGAAATCCAAGGGAAAAGCTCCTTCAACTGAAGAAAAGAAAACAAAGAACAAATATTTACTTCGGAGAAACGCTGCGTTGGTTGGCTTTTTGTGTTTTTTATTTTATTTTTTTAATACAGCGGGACTGTTAGGTTCATTGCACAGACCGGCAGTTAGACGACTTTTTTTATCTTGTTTTGTAGAAAATAGTGTATAATTTTACATAATATATAATGTAATAAGATGCTAAAGTAATATTAAAATAAATAATACTAAAATGGATATGAAAGTAATAAAATTAAAAATTATAATAAAATTTGTTTACGTTATATTGGTAAAATTTTAAAAATATATTTTGCATTTATGAGTAAATACAATTTATAATACATTAATTTTTGTATTTTAAATATATAAAATATAAAATAAATAAATATAAATAAACAAATTAATAAATTTAATAAAAAATGTTAAAGTAACAAATAACTCTTAAATATAGTAAAATATTTAATATAATATATGAATTTTAAAAATTTTTAATATTGTATATAAATTATAAATTTATTAACTAATATGATTATGAAAATGTTATTTGCATATTATATATTATCATTTGGAACTAATCATATTCAAAATAAATATTATATTAATTAATATATTTATAGTTTATGTACAATATTAAAATTCTTTTAAATTCTTATTATCATACTAAATATTTTATTAGATATAAAAATTAGCTATGATATTAACCATAAAAGACTATATATAATATATTTTTATTGTTTATTTTGTTTTTGTGATTTTTGCTTATCATAAGAAAAAAATAATAGTATTTATTATTGAGAATTATTTTAAGCAAATAATAAAAATAATTATTTATATAAATTTATAATAATATTAATATAGTAGAAAATATTAAATATAGTGAAAATTTTAATAAAAAATTATTTTATTTTATATTATTATTTTAAATTTAATTTTTATCAAATATAATTATTAATTAAGAATATAACTTATCTTATAAATAACAAAGATTTCATAAAAAAATAAAATAAAAAAAAGTTTTGAGTCAAATAAAAAATCTAATTTATTAAAGAATGTGAAATACAAAATATGAAAATTCTTATTCCTAAATAAAAACTTGTTTTATGCAAAAATTCATTTAAAAAGTTTCGATGACTTGTTATTAAATTGAAGATTTTTCTCAAAATTTAAAGATTGATTTCTTGGATGTCTTGTCTCTTTAGATTTTGTTTTGAACTCGTGGAATTCTAAAACTTTGTTCTTCATATTTTTTGTTTTCTCATAAATAAAATTTAATTGGATGACAATGAGCCTTTGAATATGGTTGATTGAAAATTGATTTTATTTAATTAATTTTAATGTTAAAATATATTTAAAAATAATAATATATAATTTTTAATATTTTAATAATTAAATATATCAATTGACCATCAAACAAATTTTTAAAAGTGAAAAACAATCTAACTTATGAACATTTTTTTTTTAATTTACGATGTTTGAAAATTATTTTAAATTTTTATTAATTCGAAGTTAAATCAAATTGAATTTTAGAGATAAATTGTTTTAATTTTTTTTTCATAATATTCAAAACTAAAATTTTATTTTTAAAAAAATCAAAATTTATATTATTCGAACCAATAAATATTAGTACTTATAAACACTTTTACTTAGGTTACCGTAACAAACAATCTAATTGAGCTAAAAACTAATTCAAGTATCTAAAAAATAAAAAATTAATAGCTAGTGAGATTGAAAGTAAAAAAAACCACGAAAATAAATTAACTCGTTCAAGTGAAGTCCCTAAGCCAAAAATTAAAGGACTAAATATATAAGTTAACTCCTAAATTATATTACTTTTAATAATTTAATATTTATAAAAAATTAATTATTAAACATTTAGATATTTAAATTTTATTTTTATTAAATATTTTGCATCGATAATTAATATTATTAGTCAAAATTTAACGTGACAAATATTAAATAATTATTACTTGTTTTTTAGCTACTTAAATTTAATGTTAACCAAATTAGTGTGAGAAATAAAATATTTGATAAAAATAAAATTCGCATAATTAAATATACATTTTTATTGTAAGTTGCAAATCATGAAAAATAATTTAGTTGAGGGGCAAAATCATACATTAACTAAAAAATAAATTATGAAGTTGTGATAATTCTTAACTTTAGGCGGCACTTTTTTGAAACCCCAATGCCAAATTACTTCAGTAGATAATTGGTCTATCGGATTAAAAAAAAAAAAAAAAAAAACCTCAGAAAAAACTCACTCACTCAGTTATCTTCACTGGTTAGCCGAAGTCCTCAAGTGTATTATCGAGAAAAAGATCAGCAAAGAAAGAAATGGCGGGGGTATTGAAAGCGCCGGGTGCCTTTGCCATAACTCCACATAAAGTTTCCGTCTGTGTTTTAGTTCAGATCTACGCTTCTCCTTCTCAAATCTCCATACCTTTCCCTTTCTCCTCCGTTTCTCAGCACAACCGCCTCGGCTTATATTTGTTAGCTCTTACTAAGGTATTTCTAACGTTTCCCCCTTTTTTTTGTTCGAAAGTAGTGCTCGCTTTTTTTTTTTTTTTAATCTAAATACATTTATTTCTATTATTATTATTTTTCCTTTGGGAATTAAAAAATAAAGTAGTATTTGATGTTTGCGGTGTCAATTTTCGATGTTGGAGTCATGTGATGACATTTTGGAGCCAAAATTAGAGCAACTCATAAGCCAATTGAGGGAGATCGGTGGTTTATTGGATCATTGGTTAACTGATCATTTAACTAGTCGACTATCGTCTTTATCATCGCCTGATGATTTGTTCAATTTCTTTAATGATATGCGAGGTCGGTTTTTTTTTCTTTAATTTTTGTTTTAATTGTTTTATCATCTTCTTATTTTTTCTGTTATTAATTTTATTACTGTTTTGTTTTTGTAGGAGTACTTGGGGGACCTGATTCTGGAGTTATGGAAGATGATCAGGTTATTTTGGACCCAAACAGTAACTTGGGGATGTTTCTTCGCCGTTGCATTCTTGCTTTCAACCTTTTAACTTTTGAGGTATTTCTATCTTGCCTCATAAGCTGTAAATATCATGTTTTGAATTGCGATTCTTTGCTTTTTTCAGAATCATCATTTGTTTGCTGTGTTTAAGGTACACATGAAATTGTGATACAAGAATCACTATAGAGATAGAGTAATCTTTGTTATCATGGTACGGGCTTTGCATTGGCCATTGAAGTAGAAATCTGTCATTCTATATCTTGATATTGATGATGAATGCATATGTTTATAAAACAATTAAAAGGTTGGCAATTTATTTAACATTGTGGTCACTGCTGTTGAATTTAGTTATATTGTTCACTGTTGAAGTTTGTATGCATTATACCTAAATGTTATAAATACCTGTTCCATGCTTTTTTTCTAAGCATTCATAATTTCATTTTTTAGTTAGTTTTTCTTTTTTGATACTTGAGGCTGCTAGGATTTAAGCTCTGGTCACTGGAACTAAGAGTCCAACACTCTACCAACAGACTACACGGTTGTTGGCTTCAGTTAATTTGTCTCATCATTATTCTTTTTGGTGTAAATTGAAGGTTAAATGTACAATGTGATGGATTCTTGTTTAAGCATAGACTATGTTGTATCCACTAACTTTTGTCATGTAATGCAGGGTATTTGCCATCTTTTGACAAATATAGGGATCTATTGTAAAGAAGCAATTTCAAGTTGTTCATCGTATGAATTGCGTCGGTTAGACGATTCTGGTAATGACTTGGAATCTTTGTCTGAGTATGAGAACATGGATCTCAATCTTGTTTTTAAAAAAATAAATGAAGAAATGGAAGCAAGGAAAAGAGCGACTGAACGAGTTTCTTTTCATCTTCATCTTCCAAAGGAACTGTCGACATTGGTTGAAGGTAGTTTCATTCTAGTAAGATTGTTTTTATGTTTGTTAGTTATTACTGTCTGCTGCTTGAAAGGGGACTAATGGTTATATTTGCAATAATGGTAGGATTTTAGTGCAATTTTTGATTGACATACTGCTAAAACGATATGTTGTATCACAACAACTATACGGCAGAAGCCAATATATCTATTTGTTGAGTCCACAATACTTTCATCATTCTTAAAGTAAAACACAAGGGATCTTTGTTTGGGTGGTGTTTAACCGTGGCAAGCTCATTAATAATGCAAAATGCACTCTGCATCAATATGAAGATACTCTTATTTCTTGTGGTTGACGCTACTTTGTTTTTAATTGTCCTTCTCCTCATCGCCTTAATAGGCACATAATTAGGTTTCTGTTCTGTTGCCTAAACTTTTTCTTTTAGTTAACGTGTCCTAAACTGGAGTTTATGGTTTTGAAAAGTTTTGTTTTATTTATCAAAATTGAATGATTGTAAAGTTATTGTGGTGCTTTTATTTTAAATCTGTACCATTGTATTGGTCTGTTGCTTATCAGTTTCGAAATTAACATGCAGATATTGAGGTTTTTGCTGATCCTAAATCAGAACACAATGACAAAGGCAGAGAATCTTCTTCATATTCCTCTTCTGGTGATTTATTGAGAGATGTTGACCTCAATGGTGGGGTATTTTTGCGCACCAATTGGCAAATACAAGGTTACTTAATGGAGCAAGCTGATGCAATTGAAAAGTAGGCCAGTTATTGACATTTTACCATCTTTCATTTTCGACTTTGGAAATGCTAATTAAATTGAACTAAATTACACATCATTCTGTGGCAGGGATGGCAGTTCTTTCACTTTGAATGCCTTTGAACTGACTCTAAGGCAGCTTCAGAAGTTGGCCCCTGAGCTCCATCGTGTAGGTTGACTTGGTTAATTAAGTTCTACCTGCTCTCTCTTTCTTCCTCTTGCTTTTTGTTGGTAGTGTGACTTGCATTACTTAAGCTCTGACACTAATCACTTTTGCCTCTCTTTTATTGATGCAGGTTCACTTTTTGCGTTACTTGAATAGTCTTTATCATGATGACTATTTTTCTGCATTGGAGAATCTTCATCGTTATTTTGATTACAGGTGACTTGGAAACTTTTTAACTTTTTTGCCTATTTGTATATGATTGTATTGCTCTATGGACTTTCTTTTTTCTTTTTTTTTTATCAATTAAATTATTTATTTTTTTTACCAGTTTTTGGCATCCATGTATTGTCAATGTGATTAATTTATCTTGGATGTGTTCGGTGTCTTACTCAAAAACTGGTTCTGTTACTTGCAATGACTCATGATTATGAAGCATCTTAGGACTGTGTTATAGTAAGTTGTGTACATAAATATTGGAGCTTCTTGTACAAATTAACATCTTTCGATTTTCATATGGGAATAGGATGCAGAGTCCTGTTTCCTTAGGAGGTGGTAGCATCTATGGGCTTATCAGGGCTTTTGATTGAGGGATAGCCAAACTCATACAAATTCATATGATAGCCATATTTGACATTCATATATATATTTTTTGAATGGGGTTGCATAAGCAATAGCATTCTTGGATGTTCTAAAATGTTTTAAGAGTTGGTATAGGTTATTCTTCTTAAATATTGAACCCTATTTAGGGTGCCACGTGAGTATCCGCCAATATTGGTATGGTCCCTATATATATGTGAATATGTATCTGTTTTGACTTATTTTATTATTCTCTTGCCTTCCAAATGTAGTCTTGGGTGAAAGATATTCATGGAAGAAGGTATTTGCCAGAAATGAACCATTCTGATAAATTTTGGCTCAATAGTGCAGGAACTGAGGGATTTGATTTTGTTCCTCCTGCTGGTTGCAATAGTTTCGGAAGATATGAGATTGCTCTGTTATGTTTGGGGATGATGCACTTTCACTTTGGGCATCCCAAGCAAGCTTTGGAGGTAAGCATGAGAGCAAGACTTTTTCTCCTATGATATGCCTAGATTTGCACATAAACTGGCAATTATGAAACAATAGTTGTGGCAAGTAGGACTGTCAATTGGGCTGAGATGACTAAGGCTTGCCCATGTGTCCTGATTTTTTGGGCTGGACTGAGTTCTATCAAAGATTTTTATCCTAAATCGACAATGCCTAGTCTTAGGCTGTCTCCATATGCTGCTTAATGAGTCTCTAGGCCTGGGCCAGTCAGAGCTCCTGGTGCTCTTGCTTTTTATTGACTGAGCTCAGTTGATGTATGTGTTGAGATGCCTGTATTTGGCAAGTGTTTCATGTCCTGAGCTTATATGTGAAAACCATTGCCCAACTTGCCCGAACCTCAAACTCAGCCCAGTTTTAATGACGGGCTCACTGGAAGCTAACTTTCTTGCCATATTTGTTTTGATATGGTGACTGTTCTGTGATGATTTTCAGGTCCTTACTGAAGCTGTTCGTGTCTCCCAACAGGTAATTTCATTCTATCAGCCTGATGGTTTTGACTGTTAATCTGTCATATATTTCAATTACTTTTCATAATATTAGGCCCCATGATTTTGAATTTTGCAGCACAGCAATGATACTTGTCTGGCATACACCTTAGCAGCTATCTGCAACTTGTTGTCTGAGATTGGTTTCTCAACTACCAGTGGAATACTTGGATCACCATTCTCTCCTATGACCAGTGTAGGCACTTCATTGTCTGTTCAGCAACAACTGTTTGTTCTCTTGAAAGGATCTCTAAAGAGAGCAGAGAGTTTAAAATTGAAGCAATTGGTAGCTGCCAATCATCTGGCAATGGCTAAATTCAATTTGACGGTAAGAATGGTTATCTATGCTTAAGCAAAATTTCATTTACAACTTGATTTGACCCTCCCCTCCCTCCCTCTCATTATAGCTGATGCATTTTGGTCATTCATATCGCCCTTGGTTGAAATAGAACTATCTTCTTAGTAATGAGTTTTGCTGCATCTAACTCTTTCTAGCTGTGATTGTGTCTCTTTATATGAACTGCTCTATATCCAGAATATTCTTTGTATATGAAAAAAAATTCTATTTTTAGTGAACTGTTCCTACAAACGGAAATATTCTTGCACATAAATTTGCAAAAGTAGAGGGTTTTTTAGGTCAAGTGCTAGAGCATTTGTTCAAGGCTTGAGAGCAGCAACTTTATTTAAACATATTAAGTGTATTTCTTGATTACCCATCTTCCAAGTGTTGCTTTCAGAAGCCTCTAACCAGGTCCATATAAACCTCTCCCTTGGAATGAGGATGACATCTGTATCTGCAATTTTGCTGGTTGACAATGAAGAATATTTTAATAAAACGTGTAGCTATACGAAGTTTTCTTGTGGTACTGTGCTCATGTATTTCCTGTAAGGAAATGAAGAATATTTGGTAAAATAAAAATCTTATATTTGTTGGGAACTGCTTATAGAATCCTTCATGAGTTTAGGACAGAGTGAATTTGGAAGTTCAGTATTCATGGTAGAACTGTTTTGTTATCTTCAGTTCTTTAAACCTTTATCAGTATCTCAGTATTTCCAACTTATGGTGTGAATCCAAAACAATCACATTTCTTTATTCTGGATTTGCATGGAAATATGTTTTGGTTTCTCATGCTCAAGTGAGCTTGAGTTATAGTTTCAAATGAGCTGCATGTGCGTGGCATCAGTTGAATTAGTTTGGTACAACTGATTTTCACTTATGTTGATAATTAGACTTTAGAATGGTAAATTGAAAGGCAATAGTCTAAAGCTTTGGTTGGGACAATGATGTGAAGGAGATATTCGTGCACACAAACAGGCTTGTGCATATACAAACTGATAAGCTGTATGGAAGATAGCATTGATGCATGTAGCTTTTATGATGGGGCATTTACAAAGTTTTAAATTTCTTTTCTTTTCTCATTTTATAAACACATTATCCCTTATTCTGTAGCATTAGAATGATTATTGATGCTTTAAAAGTTCTTTTCTTCTAATATCATAGGTTCAAAGTTTGTAATGCTTTAATTTGTATTTTTTTGGGGAATATTCATAATGAATGTTACCATCAACCAATTCTAATTTGATTCCTTGGAAGAATGTGTTTTGGCATGAAAATGTTGGAAAAAATATTTGTGACTTGATTCTCTTTCTCTGTCTCTCTCTCATAGCTCATAAGTAGTGAGCATTCAAAAATGCCAAAAGTATGCATTATAAGAACTTCAAAAAGAAAGGAAAGTACTAGAAGAAGAAAAGAAGTTCCTAAAATCTAAAACATACAAGAACTCGAATATATATACACACAAATGCTCACTAAGCTAGAGGCAGGTGTAACCAGGAGTTCAGAAAGTACCTTTTAACCAAGTTTTTTACTGTTAAAATACAACAAGCAGCTAGATTTCATACAGCAAAGAGAAAGTTTTCAGCCTTAATACCACCCTAATCTTCCATTTTTGTATAGCTTTGGTTCTCTGATTATCATCGTGTCATGTTTCGTAATGAAGTCTTGAAGATATCTTTTAAGATGTGGCTGAAAAGGAACTTACATTCTTGGTTCTTGTAAGGTTAATGAAATCTGTGATAAATAGAGTGAGCGCTTTTTCTTTTCTTTTTTTTTTTTTTGTCCTTCAATTTCTAAATCTGTTATTCCTTTAATCTTTTTATTGTTTTATAAATATTTAACCTTCTTATTATCACTTGCAGCATGTGCAGAGGCCTCTGCTGTCATTTGGTCCCAAGACTTCCATGAAGCTTAGGACATGCCCAGTTACTGTTTGCAAGGTAATGTGGTTTTGTTTATGGCCATGCTTTTGCTTGTATATATGAGGACTTCTGTGATTTCATTTTATTTCTTATCATGTATGATCTTTGCAGGAATTAAGGTTAGGTTATCACTTAATCAGTGAATTTTGTTGCGAAGGCTCTACAATGACTACAGACGGTGCTTTTAGTACAGCATGGCTTAAGAACTTGCAAAAGCCCATGGGTTCATTAGTGCTGTCTCAAGATAATAGTTCTAGGGACAATTCTAATCCTTTCCTATTTTGTACACAACCAAGTTCAATTCCTGGATCTGTTCTGCAGTTAGTAGGTTCTTCATATCTACATCGTGCCACTGCATGGGAGATATATGGAAGGTGACATTTAAAAAGCACTTGTTACATTTTTTTGTTTGTTGCAATTTGAGATCATACAGCTTTGAATTGTCATTCTTCTATGGTGACTTTCTTTCCAAGTAATCTACATCAAGGGATTCATATTTTAAAATGTGAATAGTGATAGTTTTAGTCTGCAAGTTGGAGGTTGACTTGGTGATGTAAGCTCCGGGTCCTTTTGGTAATACCATCATTTGTTTCTCAATGCTAGCATGTACCTTCGGGTGCCTTGGTGTTTCATGAGTAAACATCAAACTTATCAATTCTCCCTTCCTCACTTGTCTTTTCTTCCTCTTGTCTCTTCTTATGGCAAGATCAGTAGAACTAGGAATTTGCTCTTTGCATTTACTACCCTCACCGCTATTCATTCTTTCACCATTTTATTTGTTTTATTACCTCTTTACGGTTCCCACCTCCACTCTTTTTGCATCTTGTGAACATGGGATGTAACATGACTCTATCATTTGTTGCTGCAATTGGCTAAAGCAGGAAGACTCATATTTCACTTATCCGGTTGTGTGTTTAATTCCTGTTCTAGCTCTGAATAATCATATTAAAATTGATTTTTTGGAGTTTTTCTTCTTTTTCTTGTCTACTCTTGCCAGTGCCCCACTTGCTCGAGTTAATGCTTTGGTTTATGCAACTTGCTTTGCTGATGCTTCAAGGTAATAGTCATGCAAACCAATCTAGTTTTTTCAATTTACTCTATATTTCTATTTCACCAGATTAGTTTATGCTTTATCCATCTGAGTCTCTCGTAACTTGAGGTTTACCATTGTTGGACATCCCAGTTCATCTGATGCAGCATTGGTACATGTGAAGCTTATTCAACATCTGGCAGTATTTAAAGGTTATGAAGGTCAGTCCAAATGTTTGAATTACCATTGGCATTGCATCCCTGCTGTTAATTTCTTTTTCTTTCTCTTTTTTCTGGTTAAAACAGGTTAGGATTTATTTTTTTTCTTTTGAAGTGATGATGTCTATATATTTGGTTTCAGTTTTATTAAAATGGAGACTATCTCCTTATTTATGTTTGCAACTTGAAATATTAGTTACATATCTGGTTCTAGATAGTAAAACTTTGGGCAGAATACATCGTGAAGATGGCATCCAGATTCTGTCTCATGTTCATGTGGTCACTGAGACATTCATCAAGGATGTGAAATAATTAGAGAGAATGAAGTGAATTTATCTATCTGATTATTTGAATTTGGCTGAAATGCTCATGCTCTAATAGAACTGCTTCTTGCCAATACCTAAAATGTAGATGCATATCTGTCTTGTTTTCACTGCATTTCTGCTATCAAATTTTTTTTATAACTTTTTGTTGCTATTTCAATCTAGAGGCCTTTTCTGCTCTTAAAATTGCGGAAGAGAAGTTTTTATCTGTGTCCAAATCACGGATATTGATATTGAAGTTACAGCTGCTCCATGAGCGCGCATTACATCGGTAAGGTTACATACTGAAATTTATAGATGCAATACTCTTCTCATATTTATTGTAAGTTTTAAATTGATTATAATTTTCTAATGGTAACTAGAGGACATCTCAAGCTTGCCCAACAAGTATGTGATGAGCTTGGTGTTTTGGCATCTTCTGTCACTGCTGTGGACATGGAGCTGAAGATAGAGGCAAGCCTTCGCCATGCTCGTACATTGCTTGCCGCAAAGCAGTTTAGCCAGGTTTGTGCTTGTTATGCATGCCACATTCTTGTCTGGAGCTGACTTTTTCTATTTCCAAATGCAAGTTAGAGATGAATTATACTGCAATTTGAAATAGTTCCTTGGTTAACATTTGCTGTAAATATGAAAGGAGGGGCAAACTGAAGATGTTTCCTGGGCTTTCTTATGTATTTATGTTTGCATTGGGCTTTTTGATGTATGTTAGTCCTTACAGAAATTTTCATTCAATTGTTATGCATCCGAGAAAACATGCAACTTTTTGAGAACTAGTGAGTTAATAATGTGGAATGGAAAATCTTGACTATGAGTATCAGAGATTTCAGTGAGTATTTATCAAGAATTTGGCAACTTAGGTTGTCAGCAAGGGTAGAGGCTACCAATACACTATTAACTATGATCAATGAAACTGATCAATTTTGATGTGTTCCTTAAACTCATGTGATTATTGGAAAGTTTTTCTGATTTTGGTGTTATTAAGTTTTGTAGCCATTCATCGATTGCTTTATTTCTAATATTAACATATATTTTTACTGTTTTCTGAATTCCCTATTTATTTTCGATGATCTGTAAAGGCAGCAGCTGTGGCACACTCCCTCTTTTGCATGTGTTACAAATTCAATCTGCAAGTTGAAAGTGCAACTGTTCTTCTTCTTCTTGCTGAAATTCACTTGGTATGATTATGCTTTGGATAGCTATACTATGCAATTGGAGTTGGAAAATAGCTAAATTTAAATTTAGCTATCTATAGTTCTATTATAACATATTACTATATTGCATGAAATTATTTTAGACCTACTGTTCATGAAGACTACCTAAGTCTCTTTCCTTACCAAAGAAGGAACGGGTTGGGGGGTGGGGGTAAGATATAAATTGTACTAATGATATTTTAATGGCTTGTGCATTAAGGTCACTAAACACTGTGGGGCTAAGGAATCTTAATGGGCACCCCACAAATGCCACAATGAATTTCTTGAAAGGAATAAACTTGTTAGTGTAAAATTTTTTTCTTTCCTATCGAAATTAACTGAAGTTGATAAAATTCTCTGTTGACTCATTCTTGGTTGAGTGCTGGACATGGACACGTTGAGGTTGGTTGTTTGTATTTCCTTATATTTGGAGGACCAGACCATACCCTCTTACAACTTTCAGTTGAAGGTACCTAATGTGGCAACCACTACCACAAACGACAAAAAGCCTGTAGCCATTATATGGGGTCAGTTACATTGGCCATGCTACATTATTCTGCTTTGTTTTGGACTACATATTGCTTCCTAAGCAAAACTAGTAAAAAACAAGGTCAGTTTTTCCACCTCGCCTTTTGTGGTTTTTCCTGCAATATGAAGCAACAAACAAAGCAGTCTCCTGCTGTGGGAGATGGGATCATGAGTCAGATTGCATCATTGTGATTTATTTGGTATTTATGTTGAGTAAGATCAGTCAAAATATGGTTCTTTCTAATTGTTTCAACCCACAGTTATTTTGGTATTTTCTTCTTTCTTGTGACATAGGCATCCTCCTTAAGTTGCAATTTTGTCTAGGGGCATTTCTGTGTAGTACTCTTAAAGAACAGTTGTCCTTATTTCTTCTTATTCTATCGAGAATGAAGGAGCACATCTAAATAAATAGGAACAGTGAAGTTCCTTATTAGGATACTTGCATGAAACAAAAAAAAAAACAAAAAATAATAAAAGGAAGGAGAATTATTCTATTCTAAAATAGAAACAAATTCCTAAAAACTTGACAATCAAAATAGTTGATTAAATCAGAAAAATAAATGAGAAATATTCCCAAAATAAATTAGGAAATCAAGCTGTAGTAATGTAGAAGAATTAGATTTCTACACTTCCCCTCAAGCTGGGTTATGAATGGTTAATCATACTCAATTTGGATTTCAATCCATCAAAATTGCTTCCAGGAAGAGTTTTAGTCAAAATATCCGCAATTTATGAACTTGTAAGGATATAGGCCAATTTGACTGACCCATTTTCTATCTTTTCCTTTATGAATTGTTGGTCCAACTCTATGTGCTTGGTCCTATCATGATAAATAAGATTTTTGGCAATACTTATAGCAGCCTTATTGTCACAAAATAGTGTCATAGATGTCACAGTCTGAACTTTTAATTCTCCAAGTAATCTCATTAGCCAAATTCCTACTCAAATACCATGGGACATTGCTCTAAACTCGGCCTCAGCATTGCTCCTAGCTACAACAGCCTGCTTTTTACTTCTCCAAGTGACCAAATTGCCCCAAACATAAGTGCAATATCCAGTAGTGGACTATCTGTTACTGATCCAGCCCAGTCAACATCTGTGTACACCTCCACTGCCCTGTCCATTGACTTCTTAAAATATAGCCCTTCACCAGGACTCTTCTTTAAGTACTGTAGGATGTGATGAACAGCCTTGAGATGCTTCTTGATTGGATTATTTATGTATCTACTCACCATCCCTATTATAAACCCAATATCAGGTCATGTGTGGGAGAGGTAAATAAGCTTCCCAACTAGTTTTTGGTATTGCCATTTGTCTGTGAGAGAGCTTCCATTGTCACTTCCAATTTTATTAGTTGAGTCCATGGGTGTATTGGTAGGTTTGGATCCAATCATCTCGGTTTCTTTGAGTAAATCAAGTACATACTTACGTTGAGACATTGATATTCCATTCTTAGACCAAGCCACTTCCATCCTAAGAAAATATTTAAGGAACCCCAAGTCCTTTATTTCAAACTCCTTGGCAATGAGTTTCTTCAAATCATCTATTCCTTCCTTGTGGTCGTCGGTGATTATGATATCATCCACATAAATAATAAGAATAACTCTTTTTCCTTCATTAGTGAACTTAATAAATATAGTATGGTCAGATTGACATTGAAGGAATCCATACCTCTTCATTGCCTCGATCAACCGTTCAAACCAAGCCCGAGGAGACTATTTAAGTCCATACAAAGATTTCAGAAGTTTGCACACTTTGCCCATGTTGTCTTGCCTTTTGAAACTAGGAGGAATATCCATGTAGACATCCTCCTCCAAGTCACCATTTAAGAATGCATTCTTGATGTCAAGTCAGTGGAGAGGCCAAACCAAGTTGGTTGCTAGTGACAATAGAACTCCAATTGAATTGAGTTTGGCTACCGAAGCAAATGTCTCCTCATAGTCTATCCCAAAAGATTGAGTGAACCCCTTTGCAACAAGTCTAGCTTTGAACCTGTTTATACTTCCATCTACATTTTGCTTTATTGTGAAGATCCACTTACATCCAACCGGCTATTTCCTTTTGGGCAAATCTGAAATTTCCAATGTCCCATTCTTCTCTAGTGCCTTGATTTCTTCAAAAACTGCTGCCTTCCAATCTGATTCATTGAGGGCTTCGTGAATATTTTTTGGAATTTGCACATTGTCAAGGTTAGTCGTAAAGGCTCGAATGTTTGGATTTCACCTATCATATGAGATGTACTTGCATATAGGGTACCGGGTGCATGATCTCACACCTTCTCTTAATGCAATAGGAATGTCAAGGTCACTAGCTGGCTCACAAGTTTCAGTTTCAGATTCAATAGGGACATTACCTGTGTTAGTTTCAGGTTCTTGGAGACTCAAATCAGGTTGATTTTTAGTGCCAGGCTGTGCACAGTTGTCCACTTCTTCCTGCGGTTTTTGCTTCCTTGAGTAGACTATCAGTTTTTTTGTTTTTTCTTGCATAACCTTAGGGTTTGGAGGGTCAAGAGTTGTCTGAACAGGTTGGGTTTCGGAATCTACATGGCTAATAGGTTGGGTAGGTTGAGAATCAAGTTTTGAAGGGGCTGGTTGGGAAATTGGCAAGTCAACAGCTAAGAATTGATATTCCTAAGTAGTATTCTCCCCCTAAATATCATTCTTGCTGTAGTATGGAAGATTCTAAAAAAAAGTGACATCCGTAGAGTTATAGAATTTTTTTATGATGGGTGAGTAACACCTATAGCCCTTTTGGTTTGGAGAATAACCAAGGAAGATGCATTTTACAACAGAACTATCATGGCAAGGTCTATGTGTTGAATAAGGATGCATCTCCAGTCGTGATATGATGATCCTGAATCAACAATCCAAGATTGTGTATTTCCCCATTGAACAGTTAAGGTGTTTAGGAAATAACCTTTTCGTGCTAATAAACTAGTTCCAAAGGTTGCAGACTTGTTTTGAAGGGTTTGTTGGAACATCATCTCTTTGTGACTTTCCTCATGCCATACCTCTGTAGAAGAAGAGTTCTCATTCCTGCTAGCCATAACGGAAACTTGTGTGGCAACAGTATTATGGTTTGGGCTGACTTGCTCTGATACCATGTAGAACACTTAAAAAAACAATTGTCCTTATTTCTTCTTATTCTATCTAAAATGAAGGAGTACATCTAAATAAATAAGAACAGTGATGTTCCTTATTAGGAAACAACTTACATGAAACAAAAAAACAAAAAATAATAAAAGGAAGGAGAATTATTTTATTCTAAAATAGAAACAAATCCCTAAAAACTTGACAATCAGAATAGTTGACTAAATTAGAAGAATAAATGAGAAATATTCTCAAAATAAATTAGGAAATGAAGTTGCAGTAATGTAGGAGAATCAAATTTCTACACTAGGCCTTTGTTTCACAGATTCAAACCACCTTAAACTTGGCTCATTCATTTTGATTATTTGGTCTTACTTTCTTCCAATATAGGCTTCCTCCTTATGTCACATCTTTGTCAAGGGGTATTTCTATGTCTTTGTTTCAAACTCCAAACTACCTAAGCATGTATCCGTCATTTTGTGCTTAACAAGTACTACCCCTATCTTCTACAAGCATTTATTTACAATATCATATTTCCCTATATACCAGCACATTGATTTGTACCATCATTATCTCTGCTATATGTCCAATACTAGTACATTAGGGAAGAAAAAAAGATTGTTGTATCATAGACTAGATCTCAAAGTGCCGAAAAGTTGATATTGCTTTTTTTGGTGTCATTAGAAATCGGGAAATGCTGTTGTAGGCCTTCCACATGCATTAGCGAGCCTCTCATATTGTCAGTCATTTAACTTGGATCTTCTTAGAGCATCAGCAACTCTTACACTGGCTGAGTTATGGCTTTCACTTGGATCCAATCATACAAAGACAGCTTTAACTCTTATACATGGCGCTTTTCCAATGATTCTTGGCCATGGAGGTCTGGAACTTTGTGCTCGGGCCTATATTGCAGAAGCAAAATGTTATCTCTCTGATCCCAGCTTCTCAGGTATTATTTTTATTTTCCTCCATATTGCAATATCCCAACCTAATTTTTTTATGTAGAGCAAGTTCCCTATATTTTTATTTTCCTCCTAACTATTCTTTTATATGTTTGGTGTAAGAAGGAAAATGGAGGGAAGGGGAAAAGGTGAGGAAAGCAAAAGGAAAGGAGAGGAAAGAAATTTATTTTTTCCTTTGTTGTGTTTGGTATGAAGGATGGAAAATAGGGGGAAAGAAAGAGGTTAGGGGTGAAGTTGTAAATAAAATGGTTAATTTAAGTTGAATGTGTTGTCCTCCCATATTTGGAAGGATTGAATTTGGAGGGAAGGCAAAGGTGCAAATCCATTCATTTTTCTTCCCTCAAAGGGTGGAAAGAAATTAGTTTCTCCTTCCACCTTCTTTCCTTCCTCGTTCCCTCCTACCAAACATACTAAGGAAACAGAAATTTGTGATGTAGGAAAGGTATATCACAGCTTGTTAGATTGTCAACTATTTGTCTTGTTTACTTTTAATGTTTAATTTTGTTCTCAGGTTTAATCAATATTTGTGAGATCTATATTTTTATGTTTTAAACTTTGTCTTGCTCAGAACTCATCTAATTTCAGCTCAAGTCCAATGCTTAATTGTAGTCTCATGCAAAGTGGATTTAGATACATAATAAGTTTGAAGGTGATATAGGTTACATAATTCGTTCCTTTTCTTCAAAAAAAAAAAAAAAAAGAGAGAGAGAGAGAGAAAAACTGTTAAGGTTATGTTTGCCAAGAAAATTTAAAGTGTTAAAGGTCAATACTCAGTGGAGAGGAAGGAATGAGGGATGCCAGAATGAAGTTGAAAAGTCAGTAACTGCGTGGGAATTGACTTACCTCTCACCATTTGTATTATTTTGATTAGCTTTGAGTTTTCTAATTTTATCAAAACAGACTGCTAAATTTGGTGAATAATGATACATTATGTTTGAAGATACAGCTTTCTATATAAAACCATATAGTTATGTTTTAACTACTAACTTAAGCTTAGAGGCAACTGAGATTGACCATTCTCATTAACCTGGTTTGGATTTTCATTAAAATGAAGATTGAGGAAGTTCTTTTAGAATTAGAGCAGCGGCTATAAAGGTTATTGCCTACCATGCTTTATGCTAGTTATGTTGAATAATTGGAGAGCATGGTATGTTGGAATTTAAATCTAGATTGGACTATTGAGGATTGAGAGCAAGACAATAATCCCTCATAAAGGGGATGCTTTATCAAGTGTAAGATGAGTGGAATTCATTGTTGTTTGATTAACATAGAAAATGCACCTAAAAATGCAGTTGATTGTTTAATAGAATTTGAAACTATGAAAAGGAAATTAATGGTTTAATACAAGTTGTTTAATAATGGAAAAGGATGGCAGTAAAGGCAGTAAGAATGAGGATGTTTCTTAGGATTTTAATGGATGATATGTGTGGAAATCTAATATTCATTATTACTTGATTAATTGACTTTATCTATTTTAGTTAAGTCTCTTATTTTTAGAATAAGAAGTGATTTGTGTAATTATACCAAATCCATTAGATATTTTCCCATTATGTGTAGAGAGTAAATTACTCATTTGATTAGCTGTTTCTAATGAATAAAAATCTTGAGTTTTAAGGCTGAGAATATTCAGTCTTTATCCTATATATTGTCATGCAATTCTAGCATTGTAATAAGAAAAAAATAGAAGAAAAAAATAGTTTTATTCCCGAGATTTCTTCAATATGCTTACAAAGACTTGTATGGTTGAACAAGATGTGGATAACTCTGGTAAGATGGGATTACTAGACCAGTAATTTCTCCAACTCATTACCTTCTATGGTTTAGGGTGCCTAAAAGTCAAAGTCTTGTTAAAGGCACTGGTCTATGGGTCTAGTGCTTCTGGCCAGATGGGATTAGTCAATGGCGGGGTATGTTCATATCTGTTAAACTTTTACTTTTATCAAGTGATGGTACAAATCTCAAATTTTAATTCATCTCATCAGAGTGGTTAAAGGGTCAATGTTGCAACAACTTCATTATTAGCATTTTTAATGATTTGAAATTGAATGGTGGAGTTCTTTTTTGTAATAACCCCAATTTTGAGGATTAGGATGAATTTGTCCTTATCTTTTTCTTTTTGCCTTTTCCTCCATTCTCTTTCTCTCTCTATTCATGTCCTCTTAAGCTTGTTTGAATTGGAAATTTTACATACTTAATCCCACTGCACTTACCTGTTGACTTTCCTTATCAGTTTCTGACAATCCAGAGGTCGTGCTGGACCCCTTAAGGCAAGCTTCAGACGAGTTGCAAGCTTTGGAGGTTAGTTGACTTCTGATAAGAAATGTCTAGATGCTCTTTCTCACTCTCTCAATTGACTTTTTTTGGAATGCTCAGCATTATTTCTTCATGTTTAGGATATTCTGGTCTTAAGTTTAGTCATTCCATTTTTTTTTTTTTTTGTATTTGTATTTGAGCCTGTCAGAGATTATGATAACTGAAACTAAGAATTTAGCATTGTACCAATACTTTAATTTACATGTAGACAGCAAAATGTTTCATTTCTACATTTTTTAGTATATGCTGCTCTTAAGTTTAGCCATTACATTTTTTTTGTATTTGAGGTTGTCAATGATTTTGATCACTAAAATTAAGAGTTTAGCATTGTACCAATATCTTAATTTACATGTCGACCAATAAATGTAATATTGGCATAAGATTCCATACAAAAAAGGACAAGAATCTATGTTTAGTATTCATCTGATCATATAAAGATTGGCTCCATCTCTGGTGTCCTCTTCACGAGCATTTTCAGTTGCTGATTAATGCATGATTAACCAATTATGGGTACAATAGCTATTTTATATATCAGATTCTTTATTCATTTTTTTTTATCCTTTATTGCTTTGTGTTTTACCTTTTCTCATGAAGTTTGCTTACATCTGCTTTCATAAGTGCATTCTTATTTATATTAAGTTTTGTGTATATTACTGAGTTTTGCCATGTTACTAATGAAATAAAATTTGCTTTTGTTGCCCAGTGTCATGAATTAGCAGCTGAAGCTTTCTACTTGATGGCCATTGTATTTGACAAGTTGGGGCAACTAGAAAAGAGGGAAGAAGCTGCTGCTTCATTCAAGAATCATATTATGGCTCTTGAGAATCCTCAAGACGCAGAAGATCCTCTCTCAAACGCGTAATGACCGTTGAAATTGCATATTCTTGTAAAGGAGAGTATGAAGTATCTGTATAGAGCATGAAAAATTTTCTGGTACTACAAAATCCCAATTAACAGCTCAAAAAGGTCAGCATTGCTTCAGTCCCTCTAGAACAAACTCTGCAAACTAGAAGCAATATAGCTAACCGGACCGGGAAAATTCATGGAGCAATATCATGAAAACAGATTTTTTCAGGTATTTGTTTGGACAGATCTTAGCAACTATACCGATGCAATTTGATTACTGGCTGATTTGCTTCAGACTTGAACTCTCAGGAATCATCAAGGCGGTACTATTACTGGTTTTAATCCATTAGCTTTAAAAGCTTAGGAAAGGTATTATGTTTGCTACTTCTAAAATTATACAACAAAGTCCAGATGGGAATCATGAATTTAGTTGCATTGTTGTTTTCATGATATCACTATTTTTGGTATTAAAGTAATGAGGTACACATCCTAAATGTCATGCATTTATCTTAATCTAATATTCATTCATGTGCTTTTATGGCATATAGATTTATCATTAATCAAATATTCATATACTTTTATGGCATATAAATTATCTGTAATATGGAGTTTTTGCTTGAATTATTGTGATTTAAAAATTTATTTCCCTATGTCTTGCACTTTTTAAATTTATTTTCTATTTTATAGTATTTTTATCATGTCATTAGCATGTTATATTTTTAATTTGAAAATTAAAAGAATAAGAGAGTTGAATCTCGCCGAACTCTCTTGCCATCATTTTCCCCTACCAATTAGAAAGCAGGTAAAGATATATTTATTTGCTAGTAAAATCTCCCTTGCTTCGTTACAGGGAACACCAATGTTTTTTATTCTTAAAATTATAAATTAATAAATTTTTTATTTGCTAAAGTTTAAAAATAATTATTTTAAATTAAAGAATTTTTACAAATATAATATTTATTCTTTTTTTTTTTTTTGTATAGGTTGCTTTTTTCTTTCCTCAAAAGATTCAATTTATTTCACCTCATTTTAAAACTATAAATTGATGGAATGAATACGAATGCTTATAACATTTTAATTATTATGATAAATTTGTTAAAAAATATGTAAAAAAAAATTTAAAAAAAAAACACATTAAAACCATAAAACGTTAGAAACAATTTTATATACACAAAAGATTCAAAATTATATTAATTCGACAAGTTAATATTTCTTATCAAAAGCCAAAAAGTTTGAAGTCCATTTAACTATATAATATAAAAATACCCACTCACAAAAAAAAAATATATATATATATATATATATTTCAACTACACTTCCCAACTAAATAAACTACGTATTTAACTTTCATTTAATGTTGGATGTTAGATGGTAAAATGCCAAGCTTGAGAATGATAATATTTTTACGTGTAAATAAGAAAAAGCCAATAACTTAATTTCATAAAATTAAAACGGTCAAAATTTTAGCAGAGGTCTGTGTACTTTGTCAAATTTTGAAATTTAATTTTTGTAATGAAATTCATATAAGTTTAATTTTTATATTATTTTGATTTGATAATTTTACTTTAATCACTAATTTTATTAATATTTTGCAGTTAAAATTTTTGATGTGATCATTAACTTAATAAAGTGGACATTGATTTTGTTAAAGTAGTATTGAATTTGTTATCGTGATAATTTGAGTGAATAAAATCAATTATCAAATTATGCGAATAATTTATATATTTATATAAAATTTAAATTTTAGTTTTTTTAATATAATTTTATGAAAATATCGTCATCATAAATATTGAAATTGATCTCAATTACTAATAAAAATCATATATTTTTTTTACTTATTACAAAAATCAATATTTTTATTTTTTAAATTTTGTTTTCATATTTTAAATATTAAACATAATTTTTTAAAAAATCATATATTTGAATTTTATAAAACCTGATTATATATTATTTTTAAATTCAATATTTTGAATTTTTCCAAAAATTTTATATTTTTTTAAAAAATTATATTTAAAATTTTCAATATTTTAGTTTTTTTTTAGATTTCATTTTTTGAAAGTTTTTATACTTTTTCAAATTTTAATATTTTATTCAAACAAAATATTTTATTTTAATATGTTTTAATTTTTGAAAATTTAATAATTTTTTTTAATTTTTATGTTTTTTTATAGTTTTTAAATTTTTTGTTTTTTTAAAAAATATTTATAAGTTTTAAAAATTTTCTACACGTTTATTTAAATGAATCAAAAGCTATGGAGTTTTTTCTTAAAATAAGGTATTTAAAAATCTTTATTCTTAAAATGGGACACCTTATTTGTTGAAATAAGGTATTTTTGCCATGTAAGCATTGAATTGCCTTGTAAGCCCTTGACTTCTCTATTGACCTTGTTTTTCCTTCCATCTTTTCTTTCTTTTCTCCCCTGTTTCTTTGTTGGATAAGACCCAAAAAATGCACTCCTTTAAATGGATTGCCAAATCCTTAACAAAAGCCAACCATCAACACCATTCACTCAGCATGGGTTAAATTCCACTTGAATCCAATTACCCTTTTCAGAACCTTCTCCACTAAACCACCCATAAAAGACAGATACAACTCTCAGAATAGAGCTCCTTGGAAAACTGATGTTAAATTCCCTTTTAATGAAGAGTTAACAAAAATGGTGTTTTCATCGGACGTTAATGCAGAAACCGAGGCGTTCGATGAAGACATGAATGAGAATTGGAACGAAAAACGAAAATCACCTTAATAGAAGCAGAAAGAGGAAGCATAAAGAGAGAGGAAAAGAGCAGGTGGTGGTTTGCATAGTTTAGAGAAATTGAAGAAAGAATATCGGTTGAAAAACAGAGAATTAATACTGGGTTTTTGGTTCGTGTTGTTCTTTTTCAAACTAAATGGGTTAAATTTGAAAATTACATTTTTTGAAACGTGATTGACAGTGTTCGATCCTTATGTTAGAAAAGTACAATTGAATTGTCGTAGTTCAGTTACTTATAGAGTGTAATCCCTTAATTGAATTCGCTTAAAGGCTCAGCTTTGGTTTAATCTGTTGGCACGTAGCAGTATTTGAGTTGTCAAACCTTGATATTTGTAAGCGAGACCAAAGTTTAATAGATAAAGCAATTGAGAAAAGAAAGAAAAGGCGGAAGGGGAGGGAAAATCCTTATTAGAGGAAAAAACTGAAGCTATCCGTGCGTTGTTATTACTTTATTTCACTTTAGATTTTTATTTTTTTTACCTCAAATATTTCAAAATAGAACAAATTTTAAAAATTCGTGTCCTTTTTATAATTTATTTATTTATTCATTCAAATATTAAAAAAATATAAAATTTTACTAAAGAACTTAAAAAATTAAAAAATATTATAAAAATTTCAAAAATTAAATATTTTGATTAAATAAAATTTTAAAAAATAAAAAAAATTTCAAAAAATGAATTTTATTTTAACGAATTAAAATATAAAAAAATTAAATTTAACATTTTTTAAAAAATATATAAAATTTCCAAAAAATTGAAATATTAAATTTTTTAAAAAATAAAAGCTGGTTTAAAAAAATTTTAAATATGATTTTTTTAAAAATTAAACTATTTTAAAAACTATTAATTTTAATATTTTAAAAATGAAAAAAATTTCTTAAAACAATTCAAAATATTTATTTTTTAAAGATAAAAATATGATTTTTATTAGTAATTAAACTAGCATTATTATATTCAACTTATTAAAGGGTAAGATTTTCATGAAATTATATTGGATAAATTAAATTTCAAATTTGATATGAGTACAATGATTATTTGTATAATTTACAATTGATTTCATTAATTCAAGTTGTTACTTTAGAAAAGTCAATGCTACATCAACAAAATCAATGTCAATATCATCAAGTCAATAATCACGTTAGTATTTTTATCAACATAAAAATTGAAAAAGTTAGTGATTGAATTAAAATTATCAAATCAAAATAGTATAATTAGATTTGTATGAATTACAATACAAGAACTAAATTCTAAATTTTGGTAGGGTACAAGAATTTCTGACATAATTTAACCTAATTAAAACACATAAAACTACTAACTGTAGAACATTTCCCTAAAGAAAATGGAATAAAAAATATTTTTTTATTTTGATATATATCTTTTGAATAATCTCATAAAATTAAATAATGCAAATAAATAAAAATAAACAAACAAATTATACCTAATACTATTTGATTTATCCAAAAACTAATGAACTATGGATGCAATTGAGTTAAATCTAGGCTGAAAGGCATAAGGGTGCCATTATACCCTTTTTTTGTGTTTTTCTTATGCCAAAACTATGTCATTTTACCAACTAATAAAAACCCTAATCCTAATCCCTAGCTATATTGGCCAAAAGAAAAACTTAACTATAAAAATAAATAAATAAATTATACCTTATACTATTTGATCTATCCAAAATCTAATGAACTAAGGATGCAATTGAGTTGAATCTAGGCTAAGAGGCATAACGATGCAATTATACCCTATTTTTGTGTTTTTCTTATGCCAAAACTACCTCATTTTACCAACTAATAAAAACCCTAATCCTAATCCCTAGCTATATTGGCCAAAAGAAAAACTTAACTATAAAAATATATTTTCCAAGATTGTTAATATCGTACTAGAAAACATTTTGATTTTTTTTAAAATGTGGTATATGTCAGTACCAGTCATTTCGGTATATTATTTCAAATTTTTAGGTTTATTATAAATATATATATATACATGAATATGTATATTATAATCCTATTAATAATTTGTAAAATAAATATACAATATTTTCAGAAATCAAATAAATAAGTTTAAAAGTATAAGAAATAATATTATAAAATTTTCATGATATTTTTAAATATTTAATTTGAGTATATGATATTTAAATAAGTATTTTTTAATGCAAATATTAAGATAAAATCAAAGAGATGAAAAAAATTAACCTTAGTTTTATGATTGTTAAACTTTAGAAATGGAGTATAATTACTTTCTTGAAAGAGATTAAAATACTTATAAATTTTGATTTTAAAAAATAAAGTATAAAAGAAAACAAATTATAATAAAAAAATAGAGAAATTCAACTTTTTAGGATTATTTAGTCAATTAATTTTATTTTTATTAAGTTAAAAATAATAAAACAACAAAAAATAAATTAAAAATTACAAAACATGTTTTACATTCACGTACTGATCAAAATAAACCAATCCACCAAAATTCACCAAAACCAACCGAAACCAATAAAACAACTAGTATTACTCGATACTAAAACTAATATAAAAAATCATCTTTAAATATATCATATTTTAATATAATTAAAACATAAAGATCGATACAATCAGTATTGAAATAAAATTAACAACTATGTTTTTTTACTACTTTTATCATATCTCTTTCCTATTCATTACCGCCCTCTTTTTTTATTCTTTCCATATTTCAGATGCTATTTGCTTTTTTTTTTTTTTTTTCTCATCGCCTCCTATCTCTTAGTACTGCATTGATAGCTAAACTTATGGTTGCCAACAGTTTCCTATTCATTCTCTTTTCTCTTCCTTTTACCTTTTTTTCTTCTTTTTTTTTTTTGCCATTCTCCACTACTCTTTTCCATTTTTTTTTTATAAATTTTAGATTATATTTACATCTATTTTCTTTTTTGATTTGATTTGATTTTTTCATTTTGGTTAAGTTGATTTATGGATTATGTAATATTGGTTTAATTCTTGTTTTATTTGTTTTATTTTTAATTTTTTGATTTATTTTTATTATATTTGAGTTTGATTTTTTTTTTTTTTTTGGTTATTTGATGCTAAGTTTGAGAACGTTAAAGGACTTTTATTGAAAATTGAAAATTTTTACTTTTTTTTCTTTATTTTAATGTTTATTTCTATCATCAACACTGCCATAGGCCACAGAGCTTGGCTTTGACACCACCAACGGTGGCCTTGCTTCCTTTCATCCTTTATTTTTTCATTTGTTATAAAATACCGTTAATGTCTTATATAATTATTATATATCATTTGTTTAAAAGGGTAAAATGGTAATTTTAAATATTAAATAGGTGTCAAGCTACTATTCAATTAGGAATAGTTTTAATATATAATTATTAATTTATTTGATAAAATCAAATAAATAAAACCTTGACTATCTATTTAGATCTGAAAAGCATGTTTTTCAATTTTTTTCGTTTTTAAAAAATAAATAAAAGAGAGAAGAGGGAAAACACCCACTTGCCCTTGCTTTTTTTGCCAATAATTTTTTTACTATTGGTTGAGAAATTTTAATATTGGTTGAGTAATTTTTTACTATTACTTACCACCAAAACATCTCCTTCGCTTATAAATGTTTCGTGGATTTTGTTGTTGAGGCATGTGCTATTGAAGCTATATGTTACGATTCAGATCAATTTGTGAGATATTATTTACTTTAGTTTGTTGGATTTCATGATTTTATTTCATAAAAAACGTCTTATAAGTTGAAAATAGTGTGAAAATTGAATTCTCAAAATTAACTTTAATACATAGTTGATGTATTAGTCATGACTCCTATAAGATCATGATATATGTTTCCTTACTTCAATGAAAACTCATCGTATTTGATTGTGTATTGTTAGTACCTTCAGGGTCAGTTTTAATATCAAATGTTACAATTCACATAAAATTGTGAGGTGTTATCATCAAGTATTATAATTTTATCTTACAAAAAGACACTTGACAAGTTAAAGAATTTATGAATATTTATATTTCAAAATCAACTCTAATATATGATTGATATGAAATTCATGACCATTCTCTAAAACCATGATAGTATGGCAGCAACCAAAGCAATAGAGGTGGCAGAACAATTGGGGTGTGCTGCAGTTGTAGGTGAAGGTGATAATTAAGGCTCCGTTTGGTTTGTATTTTTGTTTTAATTTTTTTGATTTTTTACTTTCTATTAAAATACAAAATAACAAATAAAAAAATACTTCAATTAAATGGAAATAAGAAATCTACTTTGGCTGAATTAAACGGTACATAAGGTTAATTGTGACTTAATAATGGATATATAAACATAGAGAATAGAAATTATAAAAAAAAAACAAAGGGAATAGAATTAATTAATAATAACAAAGAATCAGCGAAAATAATAAAGAAATCTAAAAGGTAAGAGCGAATGAGAAAATAATATGAAAAAGGAACATTTAAAAACAATTACTTAATGTGCAACACTCCAGTTGAACTCCTGCAATCTTTCTTAAATTTTAACCCTATGGATAACTACTTTCATGTGGTTTGCCTATCTGCCCTCTGTACTTTTAGCAAAATTTGGCTTAAAAGGGTAAATTCAACGAATTATTTTAGTATGATGTATGAAGTGTGTTAAATTTAATTATTGGATTTTTATTAGGTGCTTTCTCAGATTGTTATGTATGTTTCTTTAAATGGTAAATTTGAAAGCTGCACCCTTCTATTGAATAGGAGGCTCTAATTTTGGTCACACTCAAAGAAGATGCTACTATGTGTCATGGCGTGTAATAGGCAATTAGAAATGAAAGAGTGCCTGCAAAATTCTAAGACTATGTATTAGGTTGAATGGAACTCGAAAATATCAAATAAAACGTATTCGAAATTTAATTTAATTAATTTATTAATTATTTTTAAATGGTAACATTTAACAAATTTAAAATCTAAATTTTATTACTTACAATTCTTTTGACTATCTTTAAACTTAAACTTCCTTTATAAAAAAAATAAAATCAAATCAAATGGTTTTGTAGCTTTTACCTTGATATCATATTTCAAAGTCAAAATTCTTTCCTATATATATATGTTTCTAAATTTTTTATGACTTTTTACTAATAAAAAGGTTCTTTACCTAAAACAAGGAATTTAAATTAATTAATTTTTTTGAAGTAAAATTATAATATATAGCTCGTTTGCCACACATTTTCTTGAGAATAATTCACCTTTAATCTCCTTAATTCACAAATTCAAGAATTCTTTTGTTATTTTTTAGCTATACATGCAAATAACAATTAAAATGAAAACTAAGTATTACATTTTTTTTATATATAAAGAAGATTGTAATTTAGAGATAGAAAAAAAGATTACAGATATTACAATTTGAGTTTTACATCCACTGAGTGGCGTCACATCTTAAAAAATATTTTTTATTTTTTATTTTTTAGTTTTATTTTTTTTCTAAAAATAACTTTCATTATTTATTTTCTATTTCATTTGAAAATGTGTTTGATTAATAAAAATAAAGGGTCATTTTTTAAAATGAAAAAAATTTTGTTTGGTATTGTACTTTCTATTTGTTAGAGCAGATATTATTGGTCCATAACGGTACACAAACTATGGCCATCAAATGGTTGTCTAATAACGTTAGGATCCGTGAAAAGTTAAAAGCAATGGAACTTGCGCCTTTTTATTAAAGTTTTAACATTTGCTTTGTATTTGCCTTTTGGGAGCATCGAGCATGGGACGAGAATAAGGTTCGTCAATGACAGTTGTGTTTTCATTATTTTCTTGTGTTTCTTTTATTTAGCTAAAAAAATGAAAATAGCTTTTTGGCTTTTTTTTTTTCATTCTCTAAATTGGATACAATTTCATTTTTATTTTTTAAAAAACATTTTTTTAAACCGCCACCAAACATGTTTTCTTTATCATTTTTCATTTTTTACGAAAATGAAAACAAAAAATGGTTATGTTTCTTAAACCAAACAAAGCTTTAGTTTTTTTTTTTACACATGATTTAAGGGATTTGATCTTTTCAGCTTTAATATTGGTGAGTTTTGTTTGTTATTTATATGATAGAAATCATAGGTTTTATTGTATGTTAGAATAACTTGCAAGAACTTTGAGTTCTATATTGACGAATAATTTTTTTTTTTTGCTAAATATTTGGGCATTGTTAAAATTTATTAAAGTCCGTTTCCATTATTTCTTTTTACTTACGTTAGACACTCACATTTTGAATTGGTTTTCGATAAGCTTCAAATAAAAATAAAAAATGAATAAAAATAGAATTTTAGTCTTATCGAAACTCTAAGGTGTTTGAATTCTAAAATGGTGACAAATGGATGAAACGATAAGGCGGATTTTGATTTTCACACCCCGTTCAATAATGTAAATCAACCCTTTATAAATCACCCAGCAATCACATAGACGGGAAGAGTAATTAGAAGGAACAGAAAAATCTAAAAAGGTTACAGTTTTTCGAAAGAGGTTTTCTGGGGAATTTGTGGTTTTGATTGGTGAAATAGGTTTTTTTGGAGATTTTTTTGCATTTTTTAAAAATTTCAGAATCTGATGAATTTTTTATTAAAAACTTGAATTTTTCAGTAACTTTTCGACGAGAATTCCTAATTTTTGGTGACTCTTTTCTAGAATTTGGATATTAACCCAAATCCTAATGAGTTTTTTTGGCAATGTTTGATAAAAAACGACAATAAAAAATCATCTAGAGAGGGAAACAGAAGAGAAGAGAGAGAGAAAATGGAGGAGACATTTGAGGAAAAAGGAAAATTCTTACTTTTTATACTAATGCAAAACGACGCCGTTTCAAAAAGTTAAAAGTGGGTAGGATCCACACATTGCCCCAGGTTCAACTCGACTCGCAGTGCCTCGACCCGTTTGCTCGCTTTACTCACCCTTTATTGAGCTGCTAAGCCGAGATGCATACTGAACCATTCTAGCTCAGTCTGTCTCTAAAGTCATGCTCCATTTAAGCCCAGCTGCGTCACACCAAGGTTTATTACATTTTTTTTTTGCTTAATTATTTTATTTGTTTATTTATTTACTTATTCATATATTATTATTTTTTCTTTCTTGCTTATTTATTTATTTATTTAAACATTCTTTAGGTTTCCAATGATTTTCTTAAAATAAAAATTTTAAAAAATACTTTAAAGAAAAGTTGAAAGTGTCAATTTTCCTTAAAGATCTAATTTCAAAAAAAATATTTTTGAGAAAAAGTTGAAAGTGTCAATTTTTTTTTTAAAAAAAAAATAAAAAAAAACATTTTAAGAAAAAGTTGAAAGTATCAATTTTTTTTAAAGAATAAAAATTTCAAAAAAAGTATTTTTAAGGGAAAGTTGAAACTATCAATTTTCTTCAAAAATAAAAATTTCAAAAAAATATTTTAAGAAAAAGTTGAAAGTATCAATTTTTCTTAAAGAATAAGAATTTTTTTAAAAAAAAATATTTTTAAGGGAAAGTTGAAAGTTTTAATTTTTCTTGAAAATAAAAATTTAAAAAAACATTTTTAAAGAAAAGTTGAAAGTATCAATTTTTCATAAAAGATGAAATTTTCAAAAAATATTTTTCAAAAAATTGATAGTATCAATTTTTCTCAAAAATTAAAATTTCGAAAGATGTTTTTTTTTAGAAAAAGTTGAAAGTATCAATTTTTCTTGAATAAAGGCATGGATTTTTTAAAAAAAATAATAATAAAATAAGAAAAATGATCTCCAGGAATAAGTATTATTTTTTTTCTTTTCTTTCTCGAATTTTTTTTAATGTTAAATAATCTAACGATAGAGCCTTTGTAAGAGAAACAATAGTTTTTTTGTATGCTCTTGAGGTAAAGAAATTTTTTTAATTTTCTACTAAAAGTATTAGAGTCAATTAATAATAATTTCTAATAATTAATTACTTAATAAGATTTTTAAGGCTTAATGGATAACACAAAATTAAGCTAGTACCATCTTTTGATGGTACTATAGGGGTGTTGTAATCTTCCTCACACATAATCGTACTTCTAGACCTAGTTCTAATTTCGTAGATATTGAATCTACCTTTTTAAGATGCCTGAGTTAAACTTAGGATTTTTTTTTTAAAAAAAATGGATTCAGTTAGGTAACTAATCGTACCTAAATAAAAAAGATTGATGATGACTCATTAAGTTAATATTTAGTGATAAGTTCACTGACTTATACGTTATGACACTTACAAAAAAAATCATTAATGAATATTTTTAAATTGAAACAAATGAATTTTTTTCTGCTTATCATTATTTTATTGCTTAATGAACACGAAAATATGGTCTAAAGTCTCATCAGAACATTAAAAGGGATGAAATATTAGAGGGTTTAGTTAAGATGTTTAAAACAGAACAACAATAACTTGAAACTTTGGCTAAAGAAAGAAATATTTTTTAAGACTAGATAAATATGCAATACAAACTACAAATACCCCATTTAGTTTTGGTCTAAGTAAATTGAGTCCAGTTTAATTTCAAATCCAAAAGCCCAAATTCGATTAGGCTCAGATTTATCCAAAGCCCAATGATTTTTTTATGGTTATTTTTATTTTTATTTGCGTGTGTATATATATATATATGTTTTTTAATCCAATTTATGCTATTATCTTCTTTTTATTTTCTTTATATGCTAAAAAAAAAGAAAACAAAATTTTTGATGTCTTTATCTTTTAATTATCTTTAATTTCAATTATCTTTTAATTTATCTAATTATTTTAAAAAAATAAAAAAATTAAAAGAAAATATTAAAAGGTTGACTTGGTAGATAAATCAAGAATGATAATCCTTAGTTTCAAAGTGAGTTTGAGGTGATCTGAAATTCCTCTAATTTGTCCTATAAATAAACTTGAGCTTATAGTTAATCAATACACAGAAAATTACATAAAAATCACCTAAGAAGGCAATTAACCAAAAAAAAAACCTCATAATTGCACTACCATTCTATTATCATGCCTAAGCACCACTTCATCACCTCACTGCCATCTTATCACCCAATTAATCATTAAAGCCATATTCACCCAATCGCAAAACCTACACTTACCCAGCAAAGCAAACACATATTGACCATCACCATCGTTTTCCAAAAAATATTTCATAGACAGACACCATTAATACAATGGTTAGCAAGGAACATTTAAAGTAGTCAAATATCAACAATAATTTCAAAAAACATAAAAGTTACAAAGTTTGTAGAAAATTTTTATTCTAGTAGTGACAACGCCAGCAACAACCCACATTGAAGATTTTTTGGGTGTCTACAAAAGAAGAAACTAAGGGTTACAATTTGTAGTAAAAAAGTTCAATTACAAGCAAACTTCAAGAAGTAAGAGTTAAAGGAAGACGATGATATTGAGTTTTTGCTACAGTCCAAGAAAGTTATTGGGCCAGATGGATGAAAATAGGATTGAATAGATCTTTGTTGAATAATCTAGAACCCCTTAATGTCGTAACGGTTTTGGGACTATCAGACGTAAAGGATTTTAAAATAAAAAAAAAATAAGGAGTCGCCACTAATCCATTTTAAGGTGTGATTTACCACCAAAAAGTTTATCTTTTTAATAAAACTATAAAAGTGGGTTTAAAGTTTATCAAAAAGATAAATTTTGGTCTATGAAAATCATGTTGGGTCCAGGAGTCGATTACGTATAGGGAAGGATTAGCACCCCGCAATGCTCATAAATTGGTACAATTTAATTATGCACTATTTTTTGTATTGGATGAAATGGTTTTAATATGAAATTTAATAATAATCCTTTTCATTTTAAAATAAAATTTTGCTAAAACTCTTTATTTAGGAATATTGAAAAAATCTTTAAGTTAAAGAATTATCTTAAAATTCTTCAACATCTAAGCAGAATTTAAAATAACTCTTTTCGCTTAAGATTTAATACAACAATCTTTAAAATAAAATAACACTCTTTATAGAAGATAATTGTTGGTGACTTTTCAACATTTAGGCAAAGTACCAAGAATTATTTTCTTCGAAATATTATTTTTGTTTTATTTTATAATATCATAAATTAAAAAAAATGTATTGTCCCTTTTTTATTATGAAACATTTTATCATCAACTAGTAAATAAAAATTAAAGACAAAAGAATGCAAACGATTGCCAACGATTACATGCTAACGTATGTATGCAAAATGAATGTTATGTAAGACGAAATGCAATTTTAAAGTTGGGCTCTTAAGTCTAATGAGATCACATCAACTCGTCAATATCTAGGTAGAGTTTAGGTGCGACTATTTATATTTAAGACACCAATTTACTCTTATACTTTTTATTGTTAATTAGTTGTTAACCCCATTGTTAAGTCGAATTAAAGACCCGTCTAAAAAATTTAATGGAATAAAATTTTTTAAATACCTGATCATCTAAACATCATTCGAAAATAAATTACTTCATTTGATATTTTCACACATATCTATAGAGTTTCATAATAGATTTAGGTCGAGGTTTTAAGATTTGGAAACTTTTCAATGATGATGTGAAGTTGTGTGCTAAATTTAGGGTTTAGAAATTTTAGATTTTAAGGTTTTGGATTTTAGGGTTTGGGATTTTGAATTTTAGGATTTCAATTTTGGGGTTAGAGGTTTAGGATTTTAGTTTTAAGGTTTTGAAGGTTTAGGGTTTCAATTTCGAGGTTTAAAAGTTTTAAGATTTAATTTTAGGGTTTGGAGGGTTTAGAGTTTCAATTTTGAGGTTTTCATTTTTGAATTTAAAAAAACACGAACATCTTTAAAAATCTCCAACATCTAAACGGATTTTCGGAGCAAGTTTGATTTTTATGAATTTTTGAAAAACTATTTAAAATTTTTTTATGAAAATCTATTATTAATAATATTAATAATTTATTTAGTGTGTTTTTTTTATAATAATAATTTTCCAATATCTAGATGAAATTATCATTATTTAAAGCACGATTACAATCCTTCTAACATCTAGGCAGGAAAGATTTCCTTGTTACTAGTTCATCTTACAATTATTTTACATTTTTATTATTAATATTTATTTTTTTATTTAACACTTGGGTTATTAAAAAAATTAAAATGAATTAAAAGTTTTTAAAAATTATTATTGTTGTTGTTATTTAATCATTATTATTATTATAAAATAAGAAATATTTATTCTAATAATTTCTAAAGATTTTAAAACATGCATAAATAACAATAATAATAAAGTTAAAAATAACATATATAATATATAGAAAATAAAATAAAAAATAAATTTCCTGAACTAGACTGGTCAACGGGTCAATCTGGTCAAGCGATTCAAAAACAGACGGTTTAGACAAGTTAGTTGGACCGCTCAAGATCAGCGGCTGAAAGCCACTAGGTCAGTTTGCATGGATCCCAAGTTGAATTCGGGTTAACGTGCCAATCTTTCCTGCCCAGAATGACGTCATTTTACTTCTTTGTTTTCTTGTATAAAATGCCCCTTTTTTTTAGCTCATTTTTTCTCTTCTTAAAAAAAAAAAAAAGTCTCCAGCCTAAAAAAAAAGGGTCTCTTTGGCTTGCCAATGTCCGATGCTGTGCCACCTCGTCGGCCACCGTCAGTGGTTATCGCTAGTGGTCAAAAAACACCAAAAGTCTCCAAAACATTCCCCTCAACATGATTTTTCTAGATCTGACCTTTTTTTTTATCGAAAACAGCCCCGATCGTCGTAGATTAAGGTTTAAAGGTTTTGGTATCCTTTTTCTTTTTTTTTTTTATTAAAACAAAACTGATGGTTGATTCTTGCTTGTTTGTAGGGGGCTTTGGCATTGAGGTTCCTCTTTACGGGGAAGACTGTGTTTTGTTTTTTTTTTTTTGTGGATTTGTTTCGGGCTTTTAATTTTCTGATAGATGGGGGTGAAAGAGAGCTTAGGTTTCAAAAAATTAGAGCTTAGGTTTCTTGAGAATGTAAATCTTTGGGTTTCTAGTAGGTGGAGGACAGGGTGTCTGTGTATCCAAAGATGTGTCCAAAAGAGCTTAGAATGGCAGGGAATTGGGTTCTTTATAAGACTAGATCTATGTCTGGAATAGTGGGTGGTCTAGAGGGTGGTTGTAGGGTGGCTGTAAAGTGGCTAGAGGTATGAGTAGGGTATGATGTAGGGGGTGGCTGGTCTAGGGTGCATGGTGATGGTCACAAAAGTGGCTGGACAGGCTAGTGTCATGTACAACACCATGCTTATCCCCGTCCCATCCATCTTTTATTTTTATTTTTATTTTTTTAATACTATTATTTTATTTTTTATTTTTCTGTTTGTTTTGTATTTCTATTTGTGTTTAATTAATGAATTAATATTAATAAAATAAAAGATAAGTAAGGTTTGGGCTTAAAGAATGAAATTGGCATTAGGCCCGATTAAAATCTAGCCCTAGCCCTATTGAACCAAAATTAGGCCTTGACCCGAGAACTCGATATTCAGTATATATTAAACCGAAACTCAATTAAAAAAAAAAAACAAATTTAGTGTCTACACCTGGCACTAAACCAAAAGAAATAAAGGTAGCAGGGAATAGCTTGGCGTAGCTTAGCTAGGAGGTGTTATTCTCACAATGCATGACATATGGTTCAAAAGCATATGGCTTTTAAGACCATTATGGATGCTTCTAGAATTGGAAAAGGAGCCTATATCCCACCAAGCATAAAGTGGACAGGTATAAATAGAAGATTTGGTTTTGTCAACTTTGTAAACAAAGAGGTATAACTCTTTTGCATTATATATATTTATATATATATATATATATTAATTTTTTATATTTTAAAAGCATGCTAAATTAAATAAATATGTATTATGAGTAAATAAAATATTAAAAATTAAATTCATAAATCCTACTAAATCATTAGAAGAATTTTATGGATTTAAAATTTGTTTTAAGAATAGATAATAATTAAAGTGTAATATTTGAGAATAAATGAAAATTATCAAAAATGATGAAATTTTAGAAATCAAGAATGGTTGAATTTCTAGAAAATTTTAAATGAAAAGTTTCTTCGGAATGATGGAGAATTTAGATAAAATTTTCCACTCAATAAAAATTAAAAATAAAACTTACAAAATAAAAATAAATTTTGATGATGAAATTTTTAGAAATTACAAATGGATAATTTTTAGGTAAAATTTTTTTCTAAATTTGACCCAAATGAAGGAAAACTTTAGATAAAGTTTCAATATAAATAAATTTTATAAAGTTTTGAAATAAGTTAGCGATTATCCAATGATAAGATTTTTAAAAATTTCAAATAGTAAATTTTTTAAGAAATCTCTAAGTGAGAAATTTATTTAAATTTAACCCAAATTGTGAAATAATTTAGATAAAATTTTAATAAAATAATTGCATTCATTTCCAAACCAAAAATAAAAAAATATAACTTATAAACTTGTTTGAAAATATATGACAATTAGCTAATGATGAAATCTCGATAAAATAATAAATGGTTGAATTTTTAAGAGATTTCTAGGTAAAAGTCTTTTCTAAATTCAACCTAAATGATGAAATAATTTGAAAGAGATTTCAAATAATAATTGGCATTTTATTCTAAAAATTAAGAAATAAATAACAAATAAAGTTCAATAGTAAAATCTGAATTCTAAGAAAGATATTTCCAAATTTAGCCCAAATGTTGAAAAATTTAAAAATCTTTAAGTAATAAAATATTTCTAATATGTCCCAAATGGTAAAAGAATTAGATATATTTTTTTATAAAAGAAAAACTTAATAAAAAAATAATTGATTAAATCTTTTTTCGATGATATAATCAATCAAAAATAAAGTTCTAAAAATAATTGGCATTTTATTCTAAAAATTAAGAAATAAATAACAAATAAAGTTCAATAGTAAGAATCTAAATTCTTATAAAGATATTTCTAAATTTAGCCCAAATGGTGAAAAATTTAGAAATCTTTAAGTGAGAAAATATTTCTAATATAGACCAAAATGGTAAAAGAATTAGATATATTTTTTATAAAAGAAAAACTTAATAAAAAAATAATTGATTAAATCTTTTTTCAACGATGGAGCCTCTTTAAAAAAATAAATGTGATTCTCGAATACTCTTGAGGTAAGAAAATACTTTTAAGGATTCTATCAGATTGATAGAGAAATCTTATAAGTATTTTTAATGTTTAAACATTAAAATAAAAGACCATTAAAACCAAGATAATTGTTAGGATAATTTAAAATTAAATGGTACCATCTTTGGATAGGCATTGTGAAGGTGCTATAAACTTTTTCACACGTAACCAAACTCTTAAACTTAATTCTGAAACATAGACAACCTATTTTTTTAGGTATCTTTAGTCAAGCTTAGTACATCCTTAAGAGGATAGATTCACTTAGGTAGCTAATTACATCTTACTAAAAAAGATTAGTGGCAACTTCATAGGTTATGTTTAGCAATAGATCCACAGATTTATACATTATGACATAAACGCTGGGTCTATGATGTTTGCTTCTATGAAAATCATATATCTAGGGAACAATTTCAAAATTTAGGATTTTTTGTTGTTTCCATTCCCTTAATTAATTGGAAGAATAATATGAGTTTTTTTCTTGTCTTTTGTCATTTAGATGAAGAGTGATTTGGATTCGAAAAAGATGGCGCATATGCTAAAAGCTGTAAAAATTGATACAATGGTAGGATTGAAGCATAGTAAAACTTATTTTTGCATATTGAAATTAGGTTTCCATTTTTACCCTTTTATTCTTAATTTTGTTTTGGCCAACTATTTGTTCTAGTTTAGTTCACTATAGGAAAACAAATTTGGGATAAATGATTACTATGATATGTAGTGGTAATGGCAATAAAGCTTAGTCTATGATTGGTTTTTTAATACTTCTATCTTGAAATAAGGCTAGCATGGATTACAGAAGGTTATAGCCTTCTCTTAACAAATACTTCACTTTTTAATACTTGTACTCATTACATGTTTTGCTAAACCTTTCTATTATTGAATTGCTATTTATCTTATGTAAAGGTGTAAAAGATGTGACATTAAGTTTTAAATGTCTAATTCTAACTATTTTGGTTAGATTTTGATCTTAGGTATGAGTAACATGCTGTCTTCTTTTGTTATTCTTTTTGAGGATAAGTAAATGTATTCTGGTGCTTTGAGAGACTTATTAGGAGAATGGTTTTTTAAACTTGGTGAATATGTTGATCTTAATCATTTATGTCTTTTTAACTTATATATGTTTTTTTACATGCCTTTAGTTTGAAAGTTTTTACATGAAGGGACCAACTAGAGTGATGAAACAATTGAAGTGATAAAGTAACTGTAAGTATTATAATATATTGTAGAACTCACGAATAGGGAAGTTTTTGCACATTTATCAAATATTGATGCTGAAAGCCTTCATTTCGCATTTCCAATGCTATTGGTTCTATTTTGAAAGTCATTATCATTTAATAAGACTTTTTGTATGTGAGAGGTCAGTGTTTTTAATCTCATTTAACATTGTCAAACTATTGCCATCCATGGTATTATTATATTATAATATATCTAGGAAACATTAAAGTAAGCATTGTGTACAAATTGAACAGGCACAACTAATATCTAGGAAACATTAAAGTAAGCATTTAGTTGTATGCTTAAAGCTTTTAGCAGTGATTTTGATGCCTATTTAGGGCATTCTCTATTGCTAGCATATTCTTTATTGCACATTTAATTAGGCTTCAATATTTAGTGACTTTTGTTGTTTTCCTCTTTATCTTTGTTTTTCTATCTTATGCTTGCCTTTTTCAAAGGTCATGCATGCAGTTATCAATCATGATTGTCTTACCCTAGATAACTTCCACTTTGGACTAATGGTACTTACAAATGAAAGTCATAAAAATCCAATAGCGGGAATTTAAACCTTGTATTCTAAACTCTATTTTAAGAAATTTTGCTATAATAAAGGTGTTAGTTCAATTTGATGTACTTTATATCATTTTGGTATACACTTTATATCGTTCTTTATAGTCCTATTTCATTCTAGACATGATTCATTCTACATTTGCTTTAAGTTTTTGACTACTTTCAAAGCTCTGATGCTTATTTACTATTTGTCATTTATGATGTTTATAAATCTCTTATTGTTAAGAGTATTTTTGTATTATTGTCCTTTTTCCCTATTCAGTAGTTTTCAACATTGTAATGAAGTGCAAGCTAAACTTTAATTAATGACAACAAATTGGAGAAAACAATTAAAAATTTAAGAAGTAAAAGTGAATGAGAAAATAATATGAAAAAAGAATGCTCAATAACTAATATTTAAGGGTAGTTTATTATTGCTGATGCTGTTGGAAAAAGTCTATGTTGAAAAAATTGTGTTTAAAAAGTGTGGTGAGAAAAATGTAATTAGAAATATTAAGTGTTTGGTATTATTATAAAAAAGTGTTGTTAGTAATTGAAATGTTTAACAATATATTTATAAAATAATAAAATAGTATAAATATAGGATAATAAAGTGATTTTCTATCACAAACATACTTTTTTATAGCAAAAAATCCTCTTAAGAAGTTTTTTAGTTTGGATTGGAAAATTAGGCTTTTAGATTGAAAAGCCTAAATCTATTATTGTTTAGGATTTCATTTGGGTTAAAAGCAGCTTTTAAACACAAAAACTACTTTCAACAATAATGTTAAATGAAACCTTAATACGCAATAATCCCTTAATTACTTTTTTCTAATTACTTTTTTATTTATATTTAAAGTTAGGATTTAAAATTTAACCATTAAAATTAATACTTTTACTCATTACATGTTTTGCTGAACCTTTCTCTTATTGAATTGCTATTTTCGATGTTGTTGTTTCTATTTCGTAGGTTATTATCATTCGATGAGGCTTTCATATGTGAAAGGTCAATGCTTTTAATCTCATTTAACAATGTCAAACTGTGTGAATCTATGGTATTACTATAGTATAATACATGATTAAATATAAAATAGCCATATACTATACATTTATTGTTAGTTTGATGCGTGAACTTTCATTTCATCATGCATTTTGGTACTTTAGATTAATGTCGTTAGTCAACTTGCTAACGTGATATGAATAACCAATAAGATGCCAACAAGTGTCAAAAGTGCAATAAACGCCATGCCATCAATTGTTAAGTTAGCATTAATAGAAAAATTCAAAAACAATTCAAAATTTGAAAAAGTTCTAAAATTTTTTTAAAAAAATAAAAAAATTTTAAAATATATAAAAATTATAAAATATGAAATATTTTTAGAAATTTTAAAAATTAAAAAAATTATTAAAACTTAAAATGCAAAAACTTTCAAAATTTTAATAAAAATCCCAAAAAAATTCAAAATAATAAAAATGTTAATAAAAGTTAAAAATTAAAAAAAAATATTCACAAAATTTTAGAAAATCAAAAATAAAAAAATCTAAAATTTTTTGAAAATTTTTGAAAATTAAAAAAAATCTAAAATTCTTTTAAAAATCTAAAATTTATAAAAAAAAAAATTCTTTAAAATTTTAAAAAATTATGAAAAATTAAAAATTTTCAAAAATATGGAATATGCCAAAAAAATTATAAAAAAATAAAAAAATTATGAAAAATAAAAAACTTAAAACTTAAATAAAAATCCAAAAATATATTAAAAAATTCATAAAATATGTAAAAAAATTAAAATTGTAACATTCAAAAATGAAATTTTTTCATAATTAAAAATTTTTTTTACAAATTTTATAATTTTTTGAAAATTTTTAGATTTTTATTAGTTTCAATTATTTTAAGTTTTTTGATTTTTTTGAATCTTAAGAAATTTTATTTTTTTTAATTTTCAAAAAAAATTTGAATTTTTTGGATTTTTTTATTAAATTTTTAGATTTTTTGAATTTTTTAAATTTTCATATATATTTTTAAAATTTTTTAAAGTACCTTAGTTTTTAATTTTTTAATAATTTTAAAAAATATTTCATATTTTTCAAATAGTTTTTAGATTTTTTTTAACTTTTGTGAATTTTTTAGAATTAAAAAATAATTCTTTCAATGCTGATGTGATAATTAATGATATGGCACTGACTAGATTTTTTAACACTTATCAGTCTCTTATTGAATATTCATGTTATGTCAGCAAGCTAACTAACAACATTAGTATTAAGTACTAAAGTAGATTGAAATAAAAGTTGGAGTATCAAACTGAAAATTTTATTTATTTAAATACCAAATTTAAAATAATATAAATACAAAGATCATTTTTATTTTTAACCTTGTAATATATCTAGAAAATATTAAAGAAAGCATTATGCAATAGTCACCACATTGAGCATACAACTAATGACAGTTAAGTGAAAAGCTATTGACATTGATTTTAACGCTTAATAGAACATTCTCTTTTGCTGGCATATTTTTTATTGTACATTTGATTGGACCTCAACATTGAAGCCCTTTTTGTCATTTTCCTCTTTGTCTTTATTTTTCCATTTTATGCTTGCCTTTTTAAGAAGTTATGCATGTAGTTATCAGTCATGACTGTTTTACCCTTGATAACTCTCACTTTGGGCTGATGGTACCTATGAATGCAAGTCCTAAAAATCCATTAGCAGGAATTTAAAACCTTCTATTCCAAACTTTCTATTTTAAGAAATTATGTTACAGTGAAGGTGTTAGTTCCATTTGATATACTTTTATCTCATTTTGGTATGCACTTTATATCGCTTTTATAGTCTTATTTCATTCTACATTTGCTTTAAGTTTTTGGTTACTTTCAAAGCTCTATTGTTTTTCATTTGTGATGTTTATAAATCTCTTATTATTACTAGTATTTTTCTATTACTTGTCCTTATTTTTTCCTATTCAATAGTTTTCCAACATCGCAACGAAGCGCAAGCTAAACTCTAGTAATAATAATAACAACAAATTAAAGAAAATAATTAAAATTTTAAAATGTAAAAGCGAATGAGAAAATAATATGAAAAAGGAATGCTCAATAGTTAATACGTAGGACTAATTTAATATTGTTGTTGTGGTTGGAAAAAGTTTGAGTTAAAAAATATGCGCTTAAAAAATGTGGTTAGAAATTTTAAGTGTTTGAAATTGCTATGAAAAATAAGTAATTGAAATATCTAAAAATATAAGTATAAAATAATAAATTATTACATGAACAAATATAAGGGACAAACGTGTTTATATGATCAAATAACATTTATTTTTGAATAAATTTAAATCGAATTGACATAGTGAACAACTAAGCTATGTATTTATTTGTGTATAACAAATCTGTTGGAGATATTATGTTTCATTGGCCAAAAGAAAATATATTATGTATCGTTAATTGTAATCAAGGGCAGATCTATGTAGGGTCTAGTGGAGGCTAAAAAAAATTCTTTAAATTACGTGTGTTTTAAGTTCTAAATAAAGTTCGAAATTTATTATAGAGATTAGCATTGATTTTATCATTTGTTATTGTCAATAATTAATATCTTAAAAAATATTTTGCATAATTGAGTAAAAGATTAATGATTGAATAATAATTTAGTTGAGTATATTAAAAATATATATTTAAAAGTATTTATAATAAAATTATTGTACAATATTTTAAAAATATGAAATGGCGTCAAAGATAATTATAAATATTTTAATAGTTATGATTTAATATAAAATTTTTAACTTTTTATTATTATTATTATCATTATTATAATTATTTTATTTTTTGTAATTTAATATATTTAAGCTAAACTCCCACTACATACAAATTTTTAACTCTGTCGGTGATTAGAATCGAATGAAAAAAAATACAAGACAACTCTTCACTACTTGAAAGGATCTTCTCTCACGTCGCAATAATAAAATGTTCTCCCGAGTCCCAATTGTAAGGCACGTTAGCAATCTTGCAAGAAAGAACTTATTTGGGTAAAATTTATAAAATTTGCATTAAAAATAATTAAATTAAAATTAAAATCGATAAATTAAAAGATTTGATTACATAAATTAAATATATAAAATTTTAAAAAAATTTAATATATATTTTTAGATAAATATTTGAATAAAAATATTAACAAAATTTTTATCATTGAATAAATATCGATCAAATTTAAATTATAAATAATATTTTTAATAATTTTTATATATTATTAATTTTCACAATAAATTTTATTAATTTATTGATTTAAATTTTAAATTAAAATTTTTATTAAATCATTTTTTTAATTGAACTTCATAAATTTCATTTAAAATATTTCATGTAAAATTTGTCCATCTTTACATGGTTTCCATTTTTCAACACGAAAATGCCTAATTAATTTTTTTTTTCCTTGGAAGAAAAAACTCCAGCCTTTTTTTCAATAAAAAATAAGTAAATAAATAGGTTGGAAAAAACATTTCAACAAGAAATACATGACTATAAAATTTGGAATTTTTTTGGGGCCAGAATTAGAATCATTTTTTAATAAAAAATATCTTGAATAAAAAAAATTTATTTATCATTGAAGGGTCCATTAACTCACTACAAAAAAAATTATTGCATAAAATGATATATCACCTTTCTGTAGCATTAAAAAATAAATCGCCTTAGTCGCGTGTGAAATTAAAAATTAAAAAAAAAAAAAAATCACGTGATTCGTATTTGTAGTCCTCACTATAAATCCATATGAAAGCTCCTCCGTTTCCTCAAATCTTTTCCTTTTCCCGAAACCATTTCCAATCTAATCAATCAACTGAGATTGGCCAAGAATGGGCAAAGATAATGATCAGAGCAATGGCTTCACCCTTTTAGGAGCCTCCAAGTTCGTGTGGACCAACCCCATGTCTGACTGCTTCAAAGTGAAGCGGTTTCACCATGTAGAGTTTTGGTGCAGCGATGCCACCAACGTGGCTCGGCGGTTTTCATGGGCACTTGGCATGCAATTGGCTACCAAGTCTGACCTCTCCACTGGAAACATGGCTCATGCTTCCTATCTCTTACGCTGTGGAGAGTGCAACTTTCTCTTCACTGCACCCTATTCTCCCTCAATCGCTCAAGCTGAAAGTCTACCTCCAACTGCCACTGCTTCCCTTCCTACCTTTGATCACGCCATCTGCCGTGCCTTTATCTCCTCCCATGGCCTAGCGGCACGAGCTATTGCTGTGGAAGTTGAAGACGCTGAGGCTGCATTCTTCATTAGCGTCGCCCATGGTGCCAAGCCTTCATCCTATCCAATACTCCTCGACAATCACACTGTTCTCGCTGAAGTCTTTTTCGTCGATGACGTTGTTTTGAGGTACATTAGTTATAAGAACTCTAACGAGAGTCCTAATGATAGTGAAATTTGTTCGTGGTTCTTGCCAAGGTTTGAAAAGACGGAAGATACTTTGTCATATCCTTTGGACTATGGGATCCGTCGGCTTGACCATTTGGTGGGAGCGGTGCCGGAACTGGGTCCAGGCGTGTCTTATTTGAAAGAGTTTACGGGGTTTCATGAGTTTGCAGAGTTTACAGCAGAAGAAGTAGGAACAGCAGAGAGTGGACTAAACTCTTTGGTGCTAGGAAACAATAATGAGATGGTGCTGATTGTGATTTGCGAGCCGGTGTTTGGGATGAAGAGGAGGAGCCAAATACAGACGTTTTTGGAGCATAAAGATGGGGAAGGGATGCAACATCTTGCATTGGTGAGTGAGGATATTTTCAAAACCCTGCGAGAGATGAAGAAGAGAAGTGGCATTGGAGGCTTGGAGTTCATGCCGCCACCACTGCCAACATACTACAAAAATTTAAAGAAGAGAGCTGGTGATGTATTAAGCGATGAGCAGATCAAGGAGTGTGAAGATTTGGGTATAATGGTTGACAGAGATGATCAGGGTACTCTGCTCCAGATTTTCTCCAAGCCATTTGAAGATAGGTATTTTTTGTATATATATATATATAGTAGGTTGATCAAATTGAACTCTTAATAAGAGTAGAAATACTTTATCAACAAATTATACTATTAGCAGTTTTATTCTTTATTAATTGCTGATTAATTAAAAAAGATTAAAATGATTCAATGTCAGTAAATATTTATTATACAGCATCATAAATTATTATATTATTAATTTATTTTAACATAATAAATATTTAAAATTTAAAAGACTTATTTTAAAAGATTTTAAATTTTTAAATTTTTTAATAATAATATGACAATTTATGATATACTAATGATGATTTAAATATAAATTTTTAATTAAGTTTGTCATGATTTTAATGTATGTGAGATTTATATTTGACAAAAGAAAAAATAATAAATAAAACAAGGATGAAAGAATTTTATTTTGTTAAACATGTTTTTAGGGATCAGCATACAATTGTTTGATTAAAAGCATCATAATAATAAATCAAAACTTTTTGTCTAATTGTTTAATATGATTCGTTGATGTTTTTGGCAGGCCTACCGTATTCATAGAGATAATTCAGAGATTTGGCTGTATGGTCAAGGATGAGCATGGAAATATGTACCAAAAAGGCGGATGTGGAGGGTTTGGCAAAGGCAACTTCGCAGAGCTTTTCAAACTTTTACGGTGATATGCTAAAAAATGATATTAAAAAACACACAAAAGTGATAGATTAAAATTTTAACAAAAATAATATAAGAGATTAACGAAAACAAAAATTAAAAAAAAAAAAAGTTTTTTGCTTTGCGTGTCAGACATAAATCATAATATAATAATTTTTATATTTTACATTTGTTTAATAAGAAATAAATGAACATGAATAAATGAATTATCATGTAGCCTTATGGTAGAATTGCATTTTAAACATTAGATTGATTGGGGAGGTGGATGGATCTTTGTTCTTTTCTTCATGAAATTGGCAAAAATGAAATACAGCAAATATATCACTTACAATGTTTTTACTACAATATTATAATTTTTTAATCACAATAAAAGTTATATAGAAATTCACATTTATAAATATGAAGTTCATACAAAATTTTAATACATTTCATATAACTCTAAATCTAATTATACTACGATTATTGGAATTGAAATATTCCATGCAAATAGGGGCGGAATGTATTTAACACCAATGGCTCTGGCCTCCCAAAAAGTTTTCAAATTCTTACCATTCTTCTTGCAAATGAGTTAATCGTAACCAGGCCTTGTAGTTGGAACTGAAGGGAGAGTGATTCGATTATTGATTGAATTGACATGATTTGTACTTTGTCCTTTGGTTCTTCACTTTTGAGAGCAAAATAAATACATTTGAATAAAAAAAGTAACAAAAATTAATCGAATTCGTTGATGTACGAATATTCATATTCTCTTAGATATAAATTTATAATTTTTTATGTTTTTTAAATTTAAAAAAAAAACTATTTTAAATTCCCGTAAGAAAATTTTAAAATTTTTTTACAAATACAAAAAATTAAAATTATATTAGCCCAAAAAATTTGAAGTTCATTTTGGTTAGAGAAAATAAAGGAAAAAAATAATTAAAAAAAAAAAAAAAACTAAACCCCTCACATAAAAAGTACCACAATTATCCACCTAAATTTCATAAACCTAACTTGATCTCAAGAATAATGGTAAGCAAGACAAACCACGTACCTATGTTTCATTCAATGATTGATTTGGATAGAAGTCATGTATAGGCAAAACTACCATTTAAACAAATGTCAACTCCATAATTCATAAGAGACAACTAAAGCTGTTTGTCTACGGCCACGTGATTTATTGATAAAATACTGCTTTCTTAGTTCCGATTATCAATTACCTCAAGGATCAAAAACCTAGTGCCGTCATCAAAACTAAGCTTTAAGCACGACTAATAGGAGACACAGTGCTTCTGGAAAGGAAGAAGAAAGCAAGCCCCTGCAATTGGGGGCAGCAAAATCTGCTTCAATTAAGCCAATGGTCAACAAACCACCTCTTTCCTTTGTGCTTGAGTGTCACCAAATCCGCTTACCAAAATGTCAAAATTTCCAACTGGATCTTATAGTTTTCTTCATGAAAATAATTCATCGTACAAATTTCTATGCAGCAAACAGAACTGATACAATTATTTGAGTTAACCATAAATCTAATTCATATTATACTACAACAAATAGCTCTTCTTGATTCCCTGACCATGCATGCCTGCCTTTATTCTCTCAGCAATTCTCTCTGCAGAGGAAAATACTATAACACCAAAGACCACTGCACAAATTTGTTCACTGGTCGAACACCTTAGATCCAACTTGCAACTCAAGTATCTTTCGAGCCTACAACAAACTTGGCAATGAAAAACCCAATCGTATCGAGTGGAGATGAGGGATCAAACCTCTGAACCAATTCCTCCTCTCCAGGTCTTAACCACTCTCTGTGTAGTCACCATCGCCAAGTAATTGTTGGTTAGAATAAGGACAATCAACAATGGTCAAAGGATCAATCACCAAAGAACAAAAAAGATGATACAACATAAGACACTACATTAAGCTGAAAAACAAACAGGAAAGAGTATCAACTACACCCTCCTATTCTGAATTCAGTAACAATGAACGGTTGGGTAGGTAAATTTCTACACCCAACCACAACAAGATGGACTTCTATACCCCAACCCCAACCATTTTTGATATGTTCCTGCTCTTCATTCTACCCTCTAATCTTCATCCTTAATCAAACAGTAGGCCACAAGAAAATTGAGCTGCCTATCTGTGTCTTATGTAGGAAATGAATGGAAAATCAAAATAATGGATTCAGAAACTTTAAGTATCATCCGGGAAACAGATTATTCAAGAGACCAACAGCAACAACAATAAAGTTAGTTAAAATGATGCAAGTCTAAGATCAAATTCAGCCAAGAGTATCTTCCACAAACAAAGCTTAAATGAATAAGCAAATATTATGAAAAAAAACTGTAACAAGAAATTCAGACAATTCAGCAGAAGCACTCAGATCAATGATCCAATTTCCACATGGCATCCACTTATAAAGGACTTTACATATGGACAATCATATCAGTTCACTTGTTGAAGAGGGGTACAAAGAGGCAAGCGATTGGATTGAAATACTTACTCAATATATCCATCTGGAAATTCACAACTACCAACAAGACCAGGTCCTCCAATTCTTGGATGCTAGAAAGTATCATAAGAGAGCTAAATTAATTCAGTGCTTTAATCAATCAGATTATTTCCATTTTCATTATAAACTGCCCATCCCACAAAAAAAAAAGTAAACACTGATTGATACCAAATTTTTTAATAACATGATTGTTGTAATGCAAGGGTAACCCTATAAACACCATTGAAATGTGAGTCAAGCATCTCTGGAGTTTTCCCAGCTTAAAAATAATAAAATCAATGAGAAAGAAAAAAGTAAATTTTAATGTGTACATCAGTTTGTATATTTGTAAGTTTAAATTTAAAGCATCTAACCTGTGGTGCTAAAGAGAGGAACTTATATGTATCCAAAGCATATCGGACCAATGCTTCATTCTCACCAGGATTAATTGTACATCTAACAATATGAAAGAATCAAGAAAGGAAAAACATCAAAAATCAGTTTAATCTTTATCATTACTTATACAACAAAAATAAGCAAAATGTCATAGTAATTAGGCTTAATAACCCTAGTTATACCATTTAGATCCTAGATCATAGTGATCAAAGGCACAAAGCACATAAAGGCACTAGGATTTCTAAAGGGAATCAATATCATAATTAACCAAAGTCCACATCAAACCCTAGTTCAAAATTTCTTACATTTTTATCTGCAACAAAAAGTTTTGAATGGATATATTACCCTTTCCTAATTCCTGTTAAAAGACATGAATCACTCTTTTTTTAAGATTGCAACTTGAGATTTTTTTCTTAAAAAAGAATGAAGAAATAAAACTTAAAAACACTCTGAACCTAGCAGTTTGTGTGCATATGCACCAAACAACAAGAGCGCACTAGAAGCAAAGGTACAGATCTCAATAAAAGCACCTAACCCTAGCAGTTACTGCTCAACTAGGCTATCCATATCCTAGATAAGGATTCAGTAAAGAAAATCTAATTACTTCAGAAATTTAAGCTCACTACTAATATTGTCAGTATTCCGAAAATTTCTTTGACGCATGTATTTGTATGTATAGAAACACATAGCCAATCAGAAATGTATCATGTGGCACATAATACATTTAGAATTTATAAGAACAGTATGGATTAATAATTTATACAAATAAATATAAAATTGCAATAAGAAAGCAAACTAACGTTGAGTACACAAGGACTCCACCAGGGTGAACTAACTGAACAGCCTGATCAAACATTCTCCTTTGATATTTCCCGTGGTTTCTTAATGTCTCTATTGTTTCCTGTATACCAAAAAATAAAAGAAGCAAACAGACACACCAATTTGATCTGATTCAGTAAAATGTTTTTCAGTTCTTTTTATTAAATCAAATTAAATGAAAAACATTAAATAGAAAAACTAAAACTAATGCAAATTATTTAACTTTTATATGATCAAAACTGAGAAAACAAGTTTCTCTTGTGGATAACACTTTATTGCATTATCTGCTATCATCATCTCTTTCTGGACTTGCAAATCTCACCTAAATGGTGGATGTATGTTTTACTTATCCTCAAACCACCCTCCCACCCCAACAAATAAATAAATGAAAATACAAACTAACGCAACATGTAGCAACAACAAATCAGAAGCCAAAATCCTTGTAGAAGGATGAAACATGTGAAAACCATACTTTAATCTATGAAAAAGCAGAAGCTAACATTTACTCATGATATTCTGGAAGGAAGTAAATTGGAGTAAAGTTCACCTAATGTATGAATATCTTGGATTAAAACTAAGCAAACCATGATGAATATTTTAGCAATCCGCTTTAAAGGTTAAAAGGTAAATAAGCAAAATGTAAAATGACAGGCTCCATTACTGAAAAACAGAAGAGATGGAAGAAAAAGGAAGAAAATTCTTACAGCTAAGCACCTACCAACTCTCAAGTAAAAACATGCAAATACCAGCATAGTTCACATAAATCAATCCCCTAAATGGAACAAGTGTACACATATACAAAACATACATTTCATGTTGTGTTTTATTTGATTTGTTTATTTATTTATTTTTTGCAAAAGCTGTCTTCTCAATAGTCCAGGCATCTAAGAGAGGATAAATCATTTCTTGAGTTAAGGACATAGATTTTCATCATTCTATTGATACTATGCATGTGAATGGACAGAAGCTAGAATGCACCAGATAACCAGGAACAATAACAAGCATCAATTTCTAACCAGCATATACGGAATTGTCCTACCTCTCCACCAAATAGCCGAGGTCTCAAACCAAGAGCAGAACAAGGAGCATCAAGAAGGACACGATCAAAGCTGTTAGGAAGGAAGCCTTTTGAATTCTCAACTCTACCACCCAGGCTTTGATTTCTTCCTGGGCCATTCCTCATCCTTCGCATGTTCTTCCTGATGTCAGCTTTGCTAACGTAAGTTCTCTCATTCGGCTTTTCATTGCTAACTAAAATATTGAGAATCAGAGACAAATATTTAACTATAGGCAGCTTACGCATGCAAAATGAAAATGGTAGAGGAAGTATGACATAATCAGAAATCAAATTCAAGAGATTAAATGATAAAAAAAAAAAAAAAAAAAACTCTAGTTTATAATTCTTAGCAAGAGAGAAGTCTTGCATATTTGATTTCATTATCTTTTCGAACAATTCCAGTTAAGCCTAAATGTAAGCACACAATGCACATTAAAGCAAACATAGCATTCACGTTCCACATTGATGCAAGAAGTCTTACGTTGAAAATTCATTATTTGTTTACTGTAGAAAACTTGAACTTATAATTTTACCAGAGTCATATATCCTTGAGCAAGTAGGCACATTAGCCATCTTTCAGCAAAACTTAAAACTATTGATAATAGACTATAGGAATTATTGCCACAAACTTCATTTCTAGATCTAAAACATTAAATTTACAGCAAATCAGAATATCAGCAAAAGTGGTGTAATGATTGACATGCTGAACAGAAAAATCTGAGACCATGATTATTGAGAATCAAACAGAAAAGAAAGCAATAACCACATAAGATAATCAAAAAAGTGGTCCAGCTTTTTCCTGGGTCACATGCAAAGAAGAGACAATTTCCTCATGAAGGATATAACAAAGCTAGGACACTGAAAAGCGTAAAGCCACTTCAGCAGTTGTCATTATCTCAGAGTCTCTCATGCACAAACAACAAGGCTTGGTCTGTCTTTAGATAGATCTATATATGAGTATAATAAAAAGTCTTAACCTGGATAACTAATGCTAGATCCACAGACTTAAATTGAGCTTGACAGTCGTTATATGAATCTGATTATCTCAAGAATGTTCTATTCTTTGAAGATTACTTTTGGAAATTACACATTTCCCCCTTTCCCCCCCAGCCACACAAAAAAAAAACACAAACATCTGCTCATGACCAATTGACAGAATTTACCTACCATTCTCCTTGCAAGCTGTATCAACGTTTGATCCTACAATGGTAGTAGATGACCCTCCATTCTCAAGAGACCTCAACTCAGATCTTTGAATCACATCATTGTTATCCTTGTTATAGCACAAAGTGGTCATATCACTTGACCCATTTCTTTTACAAACAGCTTTGAGTGCATCTAGTTTATATGCTGTTATACAAGTCAAACCCATCTCAGCAGCCAATTTCTGAATATCCATCACCTATTAGTAAGGAAATTGGAGTCCTCAAAATAAAGAAACTACAGATTCCAGATTCAAATATAATAGACATCATCCCAACAGTAAATAAAGAAGTAAAATTTTCATAGCAATCACCTAACAAGAAATAAACGTAGTGTAATTTGTAGTCTGAAGCCAAATATTATCATATGAGACTAGTTAATTATTACGAATATGGAAACTTGGCAACTATATCATGTGTTTAAGTAAAATTAATTGATAATGACCATTCAAAGGACCCCCACTATAGATGTTCATGAAGTTTTCTCAAGGGGACTGAAAGTCAAATGTCAGATGAGTTGATCAGTGACCTCCTGCAAGGCAAACATTGATGAAACCCAACAAAAGTATAAAATTTCTGCAACATTTTTTTTGCGGGAAAACAGCCTCAGACATTTGTTTACTATATCAACAGCCAATTAATTAAGTAAACCTGGAAAATACACAAGCCACATGTAAAAAAGTAAATGATAACCTACTAATTCATTTAGCTTAAAGTTTGCACCTTATTATGAGATCTATCTGCAGCAATAACCTCCCCTTCACCCTTCATAAGCATAGCAATTGCTGTTGTCTTCCCTCCTGGAGCTGCACACATGTCTAGTACCCGCTCACCTTTCTGAGGATCTACAAAAAAAAAAAAAAAGTGCACAAACACAATGACCAAGTCATGCAAAGATTTCACAATTCAAAGCATATATGCACAGAAACTCCAAGCTAAAGAATAATTAAGACAAAAGAAAAAACACAATCTTTCTGAAGGACAGAAAGAGAGATAAAAAGAGACAGATCTTCTATTTTCCAAGGAATATAAAATTTAGGCAATGTCATGAACTCCTCATTCGAAACCTACAACCCAACAAGTCAGCCATCTTTAGTGCATCTGTTATTAAGAGTCCTCTCTTGTCCATCCAAAAAGCATAAACTTTTGCTTTTCCAGTCAGAAAAATTGCACCTCCGTGGTGACCTATGATAAAAGCAAAGCATTCGTATTTTGGGAGGATAGTGAACTTTTTTTTTTCTTAGCATCATTAATAATAATTTCAAAATATTGGACTACTAAATCTAATTGCATGTTGACTAGCATTGGTAACAATCTTGAAAATTCAATCTTTCCGATGAGTAATCACTGCCTCTTCTGACTAAAAGCTTCAGCAGCCTTAGATTATTAAAAATAAATCATACGTGATCTCAGTATACGCCAAATTTAATCAAGAATAAAAAATTATTGACGCTTGATATAAAAAATGAATAAAATAAAAATCCTCCAACCAAATAAAAACAAGTCAGATCCCAAAACAATTAAAATCATGTCTTATAACAAAAGATGTTCCTACTGTGACCAGTTCAAGCACAAAATAAGTTTAGCTGGTAGTTAAGCAATTTCCGCATTGATTCTTCCAATCCAAGAGTAGGAATCAGATTGCATTATCTGGGAACAGACAAGGTAGCAAAAAAAAAAACAAAGGCCTCACCAAATATAGCCTACTAGAATTGGTACTGACTAACTTGTTAAAGCCTTGGTTCCAGGGCCAAGGTCAGAGATTCAAACCTCTAGAATACCTTTGCACACTCAGTGACAACAAAAATAAGAACACTTCAACTGATTTCATTCAATTCCATAAAAATCCTCCAACCAAATAAAAACAATTCAGATCCCAAAACAATTAAAATCATGTTTTATAACAAAAGATGTTCCTACTGTGACCAGTTCAATCACAAAATAAGTTTAGCTGGTAGTTAAGCAATTTCCGCATTGATTCTTCCAATCCAAGAGTAGGAATCAGATTGCATCATCTGGGAACAGACAAGGTAGCAAAAAAAAAAATAAAACAAAGGCCTCCTCACCAAATATAGCCTACTAGAATTGGTACTGACTAACTTGTTAAAGCCTTGGTTCCAGGGCCAAGGTCAGAGATTCAAACCTCTAGAATACCTTTGCACACTCAGTGACAACAAAAATAAGAACACTTCAACTGATTTCATTCAATTCCATAAAAATCCTCCAACCAAATAAAAACAATTCAGATCCCAAAACAATTAAAATCATGTTTTATAACAAAAGATGTTCCTACTGTGACCAGTTCAATCACAAAATAAGTTTAGCTGGTAGTTAAGCAATTTCCACATTGATTCTTCCAATCCAAGAGTAGGAATCAGATCGCATCATCTGGGAACAGACAAGGTAGCAAAAAAAAAAAAAACAAAGGCCTCCTCACCAAATATAGCCTACTAGAATTGGTACTGACTAACTTGTTAAAGCCTTGGTTCCAGGGCCAAGGTCAGAGATTCAAACCTCTAGAATACCTTTGCACGCTCAGTGACAACAAAAATAAGAACACTTCAACCGATTTCATTCAATTCCATAAAAATCCTCCAACCAAATAAAAACAATTCAGATCCCAAAACAATTAAAATCATGTTTTATAACAAAAGATGTTCCTACTGTGACCAGTTCAATCACAAAATAAGTTTAGCTGGTAGTTAAGCAATTTCCACATTGATTCTTCCAATCCAAGAGTAGGAATCAGATTGCATCATCTGGGAACAGACAAGGTAGCAAAAAAAAAAAAACAAAGGCCTCCTCACCAAATATAGCCTACTAGAATTGGTACTGACTAACTTGTTAAAGCCTTGGTTCCAGGGCCAAGGTCAGAGATTCAAACCTCTAGAATACCTTTGCACGCTCAGTGACAACAAAAATAAGAACACTTCAACTGATTTCATTCAATTCCACTTCATTATCACAACAACACCCAGCATAATGTTCTTCAGTGCCTAATTTCCAAGTTCTAGAACATGTACAAAGTGCTCCATAACAGTTCTCTAGTGAAGAGATTTCAGAGCTTAAAACAATTGAGAAAAATGAGGAAAGAAACAAGCATGTAAATACATAGTATGGCATAGCTCAAAAATAAAGGATCCTAAATAAGAAACAGTACTTGTAAATTAGGAAAAATAACAATGATTTGAGGGTAGATACCCAGAGCATGAGCAGTAACAATGCTTGGCAGGTTTTGAAGAAATATTTCCCCCTCAAGCACATCTGTGAAAAACAAAAGAAAAGTACTAAGAGCAATTCAAACTTTCAGAAAACATCATCCAGAACTTAAACCAAAATTCCATAAGTCCATTGCAGCATTTCTACAACATTTGGATAAAGGGTGAACTATACCATGAAATGAAGGCAAGTTAAATACTCGATTTTTCATATCAACAGCAATTCCTTGAGAAGCACGAAAGATCCCAGCTCTTGACAACATTGTTGTTCCTTGACCAATGAATAATCCATTTCGTTCAAAGTAATAAGGATCTACAATGTACCATAGCATATCAATCCAAGAAATTTTAGCAAGTTTGTAGTAGTAGGAGATATGATCAAAAACACAAACCATAAATAAAAGAAATGATATGTAAGGTAACAAACAATTTTAATCACACTAATTGGTCTTTAGGTTCAATATGATTATCAAAACCATAAAAGTAAATTCAATAGTGGCCTCAATTTCACTTTTATAAAATATAAGAAGCCCCAGTCAACAGCTGCTGCCAACAGAGCTTGGCTCTTCATTTTACCTTGCCTTCTGTTCTTCTACCCTAATATCCTTTTTCTAATCTTTACTTCAGATTAGGCTGTATTACACTTTATTCAAGAAAAACAGAATGGAATTAAAATAGATACATAATTCGTTGTGACTTAGCACACTAATTATTCCTTGCGTCCAGCCTTAAAGCCCTAAATCTCTTTCTTTTCCCACAACACCTGAACTTTGTAGCATCAACATCTTGACCCTCTTTTGAGTTTCATAAAAAACAGAATAGTTATAACTGAGCATAAAACAAGTTAACTTGAGACTTATACAAATCCCATTCCAATAGGCAATTAACCCTTCTAACAAAAGAGGCTACAAATTTTCATGACAAAACTTAAATCAGAATATAAGTCACCAATATTCTTATTTTGTTAAAATGAATCTTAAATCTAAGTATCATCTAATCGCTAAAGACCAAAGGATCAAAATGGTAAAGCATTAGTACTAAAGAATGATGACTTAAAAATAAGAAAACAAATACTACTTACCTGTCTGCAGTCCCTGCAGAACAGTCCCACGGGTTATACCAAGTCCCCATCCACCATCAGAAATAGGCTGCTCCACAGCAACTGAAACTGCAACTAAATCCCCTTCCTCAACATGAGAACTGCAGGCCATTACACCAGGAACATATACCTACAGATAAGCTCTCTGGAGTCGTTAAGAAAAATAGTTGATAACTTTCACAGATTAAAGATAAACCTCAAATTTAATATAAAGAAGTAATTGCAGGGCTTCATGATACAAAGAAACCCATTACTTAAAAATTTAGGTGACAGATAAAAATGAATAACGAACTGCTCTTAAATTATGCATTAGAAGAAACATGCTACACCTGAGCACCTCGAAGAACAGCTTCAGCACATTTCCTGCTAACAAGTACCTCCTTCGGAGGTTTGCCGGGTGCATAACCATAATCAATTGCATGTGGTCCAGAACCCTTAACAAATACAACATACTCTAAACCTGGTATCTGACACTTAGAGATGGGCCCATTTTGTAAGCTCGATTGCTTCTCAGCCATATCCGAGTCAATAATATTACTTGCTTTAGTCTCTTTCGTATTGATGTCTTCAACAACATTTTTAGACCCCGACTGTTTCATGATTTCCTGAAGTTTCTCAATGACAGCATCACTTGTCGACTTGAGAGTGTTCACTCGAATACAAGAATAGCAAGATGGACGCCTAACAACAAATCAATAATGGCAGAACAAGAATGTATGAAGAAAGCATGAAAAACCGTGGACTCTGTTTTTACTATTTGCTTTTTGCCATTGAAAAACCATTAAAAAAGAAGCGAAAGCTAAAATGAAAGAAGCCAAAAGCAAAAAGAGGTGCTAAGATTAGAGTTTTTGTAGATGAGAAAGAATCATACGTTAAGGCCTCGGAGATTTGAGCAAAATGAAGAGACCCATATGCTTTGATGAAGTAATCTTCCACCTGAGGATTCCATCGCAAGACGGGGTTGTAACTGTAACGCTCTGATGATGCATCCATCTTTATCTACAAAATCCAAACATAAATAATAAAAAAACCAGATTATGCATTTAGATAAAAATGCATTGATTTTGGGTGGCAAAAGTGGAAGAGAGAGTGCCTGGGGAGTAGGGTTTTGGAGGGTAAGAAAGGTTTTGCGGAAAGCTGTGAGCAAATCCCTCCCTTTCTTCTTCATTCAAAAGGGGCCGAACCCAATCAACGTTTTGCATTGCAAATTACCACCTTCGAGTAAAAAGGAAAATGAAATACCAGCTAGTTGAGGTGGGCTCGTTCCACTACGTTGCTATCTGCAAAATCCAGCCCAACAAGAGCTCGCTCCGTTTTTCGAAGAGGCCCGTATTCTAAGACTCGAACCAAGAATCAAGATGTTTGATCTTCGCCGTCTTCTTTTTCTGACCTTGCAACAGAAGTGGAAGTGTAGAACTAGTGTGTGGAACGCAGAGAGAGGAGCTCCAGAAAAACATGGTAGCGGTACGAATGAATGCGCTTAGATTCTGTCTCGTCAAATCAACGCCTCTAAATGCAAGGAATTTGTGACCGCAAACGCACTCTAAAACCACACTCTCCTTCCCAAAATCGGGGCTCAAATTCCGAACCCATGAATTCCGCAGTGCATCCAAGACTTACACTTACACCACGTTCGGCGATTCATCCAGGACAAAGAGGAGGCTTTTGTTTCGCCAGCTTTTGCACGCCGATATCTCAACCTCACAAGCCTGCTTTCGTTAGTTAATTCTTTCATTCTCATTTTTCTTTCAAAATATCAAAACCAACACAGTACTGTAAGTTTTGTGCTATGAATGAATTACCCAAAACAAAAAGTTCCAAAATTTTGGCAGTTGATTGATCCTGTTGACAAGACAGTGGAAAGGGACATATCGCTTGTTAAAGAGCTAGGATTGAAACTAGTTTATGCCATGGACACGCATGTTCTTGGCGACCATGTAACAGGAACAGGCCTAATTAAGGTTGGGAAGTCTTTTTCTTCAATATAAGTCGGTGAATTTATGCTTTGCCTTTCAATTGCCAATTTTTCGAATTTCTTATTTTAGTGTTTGAATCAACTTTGTATCAGGCTAAGGTTCCGGTGTGAAATCTGTCATTTCAAAAGCAAGCAATTCCAAAGCTTTTGCTCTGACAAGTTCCTGCCCTAATTCTTCAATCATTTTCCTTTTTTGCTGTAATTACAATTAATGCATATATTTTTATTAAAGTTGAACAGTAATAATTTAGGTTTATTAACTCAATAGGATTGGGAAGAATATATATGAAGTGAGTTTGTACAACATAAAATGGATAATAAATAGAAAGCACCAAAGGCCATGGTACCGCCTGATGCGATTGATGCTTTTTGCTAGTCTCCTGTCTCCTAATAGGGCAGGAAATGAGTAATGGGTAAAACAAGTTCATGATGTACTTACACCACTAATCAAACTTTCATATATAATAGCAACCTTTTTTGGCAGGTCTGAGACTCCGGGCCATACATTAGGTTGTGGTACTAATGTTACAGGCGATGGGCCTGCTCAGCCCCATCCAAGGATGGCTTTTACTGGGGATGCCTTCCTGATACGTGGATGTGGGAGAACTGATTTCCAGGTTTAGCAAGCTGACAGTGTCCAGTTTGTAGTTATTATTTCTTTTATTTCTTTGTAAAGTTTTATTTCATAAGAAAAACACCATCAAAAGCTTTTTTCAAAATATTCGTCGGCTAAAATATTAGTGCTGTATTTTACCGGTTATCTCTGCTTGATCTCATTAATGTTCTCATATGGTGGAAGTTAATGTCAACTGTACGAGTCAGTGCATTCACATGCAAGTATGTTAAATTAAAGAACTGTGCATCATGCTTGTGATGCAAAATAAACAGCTTGGATGCTGACTCTTGTTCTTTTCCCTTTCCCCAGATTTTACATTGCCAGAGGATACATTAGTCTATCCTGCTCGTTATTACAAGGGATTCACTGTGTGAGCCGCTCTTAGTTCTTTTTGTTAGACTATCTTTTTAATTGAAATGGTTACTTATGTCAGATATTGTGACATCCAGGTTAGTACTGTGGGAGAGGAGAAGCTCTATAATCCCAGACACGCAAAGGATGAGGTGATTCTTGTGGCCCTACACGGCACATGCCATATTCCTTTCTGCTTTTAATTACGTTTTCTCCTGAGTTTTAGATTTTACCAGTAAATGTTTGTGATTGACATGTCAACGGAGAAGTGTGTGCCACCGGTCAAATGTCATATGAAGCTAATGAGCGTGTCCTCCATTGAACTCAACCAAACAGAAACAAATTTTCTAGATTTCTTGGGATAACTTCCATAATGACATTTGGAAAAGGAAATAAAAAATAAAAGGAGACAAAATAATCTGTGCGCATGTAGGCAGCAAAAGAAGATGAAGAGCACCAAAAATGCTGCTTTTGTGATAGCAGTAGCTCAAGCTTGAAGAACTCAAGTAATCTCAGCACTTTGCTTTGACCAGCAATTGGAAGGTTTTACCTTTCTGTTAAGTCATTCCACTTCATCAGAATACCTCTTAGATATAATTACATTGTGGCAACAACCTTCACAGCTCCAGATTATTTTTTTCCTTTTTCTTGAACTGTCCAATATTTGCCACTGCTCCCACAAAATAATCCTTCTGATAAAAAACAATGTAGAACTTTTTTTCTTTGATGAGACTGGCTCGCTTTATCAGCATAATAAAATAAATACATTCATTATGATACTTCTATTTAAGAAATGTACGTATGATATATGATTGGTTTAAAGAACTATAATCTTTGGGGGTGTGTATGCTTACATTTTTTAAATTTTGAGATTTTCTTGTCTGTTACATAATGTCCAATGGACTCTGGACAACCAAACTTTCTCTACAGGACAAAGCTCCTGGTTGGTATTTATAGAATTGGGCTCATTTACTTATTTCACTTATTTTTGTTTTGCAATTGGGTAATTCTTGTGTTTCCATCTTATTGGGCATCTGAATTGTTTTTTCTTTTTTAATTATGGATAAAATCATTTATGCTTATCTTTCAATTTCCAACTGCTGCGTAGGAAACATTTGAGAAAATCATGGAAAGTAAGTAAATCTTTATTTTATTTTCTACTGCCTTTTTGTGTTGTACAGCTACCATCTGATCGGTAACTCCGTATATTTTACAGATTTAAATCTTCTATATCCAAAATTGTTGATGTAGCTGTCCCAGCAAACATGTTTGGTGGTTTACAAAGATCATTCTGCAAAGCTGGTTCAGGCTGCATCAAACTAAAGATAATCAGGTATGGCTGTACAGCACCAAAAGATGACAGTAGGGTTATTTGCAATGATTTTGTGTCGTAATCTGTGAATAAATTGTGTAGATATATTTGAATGTTCTGTAAAACACTTTTAACATGAAACGTAACTTCTATGAAATATACTTTTATTTTGGCAAAATTAGAATGAGGAAGCTATCTTCTACTTCTGTTAAAGAGCTCAAAGTCAAAGAACAAGCTATCTGGTACTGTTAATTGGAACATCCCTATCAAAGTATATCAAAGTTGTCTTACTCGAAAGAGTATGAGGCACCTTAATTGATTTCCACATTTAGTTATGCCATACCTTTCTAGTTGAGCTATTTCTCTGTCTTGTTTGTTTACATGCTATTTGCTACCAAAGAAATTGTTATTTTTTCTTTGTTTCACGTTGACTCCTAGTAATTTTTCTGTCTAAATTGGTTTAAGAACTCATTTTTTGTCAAGAATGGCTGTGCAGCCGTTGTATGTTCTTCTTCCTTGGCAATCATCTATCTAAAAATTGTTGTTTTACAAACATGGTTTTTTTTACTTTGAATGTAAATAATTTCTTATCTTATTAATCAGTCTTAGTTCCCTTATGAATTCTTCACTTAGATAGGATATGTTTCGCCTCCTGCCCCAATCTTTCATTGTCATTTTATATGAACTTATGCTGCAATGGCTAGTCCCGTCATCATCATCATCGTCGTCATCATCATCAGTTGTTTACTGTGAAGACATATTAAGAAAACTCGTGTTCTGACGTACGAGGGTGAAGTTTCAAAAAGTCCATGCGCATGGATTCTTTGTTGACATTATTATAAACAGACAAAAGGAGGGGAAAACCTAAGACGTTGCTATCTTTGGTCATGTCCAAACGCAAGAGGACAATTTTCTAATGGAAATTCCCATTTGATTTTCCGTCTTTCAAAATCTTTTGCGTTTCCCATAGGATTTAACAATTGTGAGACTATTAAATACTGCATAGCAGTTTCAAGTTTCAAAGCATTGGTGATGTGCTTATTTATAGCCTTTCGCATGGGAGATGGAGTCAACAACACTACAAATTCCACTCCTCAAGCCCACCAATGTCCTAGCATTAATTTTTTGACCCATTAAAAAATCATTTCATCAAAATTTATTGTATTTGTAAAAATAAATAAATTTTATTGCGCCAATGGCATTTACATCCCTAGATATTTGTGTTCATATTTGTATGTTTTATAAGGTTTTGGTTTTTGGAATGAGAAACATTCATTCCTCATTTTTTATTTTAAAAATTAAAATCTGAACATCGTCCTTTTTTAACTCTTTGATTTTTGAATTTGCCCTCTAACTTATATGATTTAACGAATGCCATTAGCAAATTTAATTTTTGGGCAATTAAGTCCTCTCTTATGCCACTCACTAGACCTACTCATATATTGAGCCAGGCTAGGTTCAAGGTAGGCCTGACATGATATTCAAACATTTTAAATAAGTTCAAGTTCAACTTAATTTTTTGAGTTTCATTTTTTACTCGAACTCTTTCTTACATATAATAATAAAATTCAAACACATCTAAAGCACTAGTATTTAAAATTAAAAAATATATATTTTTATTTTTTTATAAGTTATTAATTTAACTAATTAAATTTATGAGTCATTTGGGTTTAGATTCAATTTAATTTTATTGAATGTAATTTAAAATTAGATCATTATTTTGTATAAAAAAAATAAGTTTTATCATATTATAAGTAATAAAACAAATGAGCCTTACTTATTATAAAAAAAAATCAAATTGGTTTTATCCAATTATGATAAAAAAATATTTTTTTAATTTTCAAAAAAAGTTCGGACCTTAAATGGTGAAACCTAAACCCAACCCTATTTTTTTATCAAACTTCATTTATTTGTTCAAACTCATTTAATGAGTTTAATATTCATGTTCAAGCCTTTTAAAATTTCTAACGAATTTTCAGGTTCAGATGAACCGTCCACCCTATGAACAAGTCTACCATTCACCATAGGACCATTCAATTTTTTAAAAAAATAAAAAATTTTATACTTTTATTTTTACTTTTTTTTACAATTATAAATTAAAAAAAGACATTGAAATTTGAAATAACTTTGTTTGAAATTTAAATGTATGTATGCAACCATTATTAATCTCGTTACATATTTTTTAATAATAAATGGTTTATGGATTTTATTTAGCACATTCCCTTCTCTAGCATATTTAAATAAAACTATCTATGTAGGGACTAATAAATTTATTTAAAAAATTATTTTTTTATAATTTTTAACAGATTTAAACTCAAACAATTAAAAGATAAGTACTGCTAAATGCATTCGAACATTTTCTCTTCATACCTCAACTTTTTTTTTCAAAATTTTTTGTAAGTAAAATTATTAAATTATCCTTTCTCTTTCACACAAGTTTTTGAAAATGAATTTTTTGGAAAGTCATATTATTTTTCAAAAATGGATTTCCTAAATATCATATAACTTTCCTAAAATGGATTTTCAGAAGATTATAAACCTTTCCAAAAGTTAAATTTTTGGAAAGATTTATAACTTTCCAGAAATCCATTTCTGGAAAAATTTATCACTTTTCAAAATTTCATTTTCAAAAAATTATATGATTTTTTGAAATTTTATTTTTGAAAAGTTATATAACTCCAAAAAGTTATGAAAAAAGTAATTAAGTAATTTCATTTACAAAAAATTTTGAAAAAAAAAAAAGTTGGGATGTAAAAGGAAAAAAATAATGGAACATTTAACAACACTCTTAAAAGATAGGCAAACTCTTTTTGTCACTTGAACCAATACCAATTGGTCTTTATGTATTATTTTTCATATGAATTATTTTCTATCTTACCATTAGCTCTTACTTTTTTTTTTCTTTCCCTAAAGATCATAATTTTAATACATTTTCTTAGATAAAATATTATCCTTAAGCCTTTGACAATGTAATTATTTGGATTTGCACTTCATAATTAAATAATTGATTGTTCTTTTTAAAACTTCCAAAGCACGTTTGGTTTAAAGGAATCAAGATTTCATTTTGTCTTTTTTTTTTCTTTCTTTCACTCATTTGTTGGGTTCATAAAAGAGAAGAGAATGCATTTTTCGAAACTCGATTAATTTTAAGTTTGACCAAAATTGCAAATATCTCACTCCTTATAAGATTTGCTATTTTGTTAAACTAGGAAAACTAAAATAAACCATAAACCCATTTTGCCACTATAAAAAAAATGCTCTATGAACTATACTTTGATCAGTAACTAATGCTCCGATGATCAAATAACAATAGCTGTTAGGAAAATGGGGTCTAAGCCCATGTAATTGGTTTTGGATCAATCAAAGGCCATAGGCCTTGGTCTTTTCCTTTTACACAGAGCCCTAGCTACTTAATAAAAAGAAAGTGGGACTATTTTAAGGTGGTGTCGTAAACTAAGAAGAGAAAAAAGAAAAGTCAAGAAAAGTAGAGAGAAAAAGAGAAGAAATAGTTAATTAAATGAAAGTCGATCTATGGTCCAATTGGGTTGAAACTTTATCAGTAGGTTTATGATTCAGAGTTTTACATTCTGGACGATGAATATCAGATTTGAAGCTATCTAGGAATAAATCTACGGTGTATTTATTGAGTCACCTATTTAGTGAGATTTCTTCAATTGTTTCTCTAATTGTTGATTAGCTTTAGCTTTAGCTTTAGCTATAGAAGAACTTTGTATATCCATTATTTAATAGTGAAGATTTTTTTTATGGTCCGTGATTTTTTTTCCCTACACCGAAGGGTTTTTCACGTAAATCTTGCTATGTTTTATTTTTTTTATATTTTTTATTATTAATTATTGTCTATTGCTATGAGTTTATTGCGATAAATTACTTTTGTGTTATTGTGTTTATTACTTCAGGCCCAACAAGTGGTATCAGAGTGAAAGTTATTTTGATACAACGATACAGAAGTAACCCAAGATAGAAGTAAATTCTGTTTGAGATCATAAAATGTGATACATGTTTCATGATAAAATTGACAGCATTAAATTATTCAATTTAAAAGCTTATAATGAAAGATCATTTATATTGCAAATATTTGTATGAGTCGATATTGGGTAATTCGACTAAACCAACAGGTATAAAAGATAAAAATTAAAAGAAGTTAAACAAAAAGACGTTAGCTACAATCACAAAATAAGTTGATATCAGCGTATTCCATAATGTAGCACAAGAGGTAGATGCCCACATTATTTTAAAAAAATTAACAGTATTGTATGAGAGACAAACAGGTATAAATAAAGTTATACTTGTTAAAAAGCTTGAAACTTTACAATACAGGGATGGACGATCGATTACAAAGCACTTAAGTGATTTTCAAGATATATTTAATCGGATGACTACTATAAAGCTTAAGATAGATGATGAAATGAAGGCATTGTTTCTTTTGGGTTCATTACCATACAGTTGAAATACTTTAGTTGTGACTGTTCTTAATTCAGCTCTTGATTATAAGGTAACATTAGAGATGATAAAAGATAGTATGCTTAACAAATAAGCAAAGTAAAAAAATATAGATCCTGAGAATCAAGCTTTGGTCACAGAGAATAGGGATAGAAATATTGACAGAGGTAAGAACTCAAAAGGTCATAGTAAGTCTAAACATAGATACAAGTTCAAAGATAAAGTGAATTGTTTTCATTATGGTAAAGCAAGTCATATAAAATGATACTGTAAAATCTTGAAGCAAGAGCGAAAAATGAGAAAGGTAAGAGTTCAAATGATGACAATATTACAGCAGTAAATTCAGATAGTGATTCAATTACTTTGATTTGTACACATAATGATTATAATCATATTGATAATCTCGACATTAGGTGAATAGTTGACACAGGAGTAGCATATCATTGTATTCATAAGAGAAAGTTGTTTACAATTTATAAAGTAAATGACTTTGGTTACACCAAGATGAGAAACAAGAGTGTGTCACAGATTATTAGAATTGGTGATATTATTGTACAAACTAGTACAGGCTACATGTTAACTTTGAAGGATGTTAGACGTATTTTGAATATGAGAATGAACTTACTTATTATTAATGTCCTTGATAAAGAGGGATATAAAAGTCGACAAATGAATGAGTAATGAAAGCTTCTCAAAAAATCTATGGTAGTTGTAAGAAAAAAACTATACTGCACAATGTATAAGATATGGATGCAATTGAATAGCAACTAGATAAATATCATTGAAGATGATACTTCAGTAAACTTGTGGCATAAGAGGCTGGCACACCTGAGCAAGAAAAGGTTATAGGTTTTGGTAAGGCAGTATCCCATTCCCTTAATCAAAGGTATGTAACCAAAGTTATGTTTCTCAATTCATGTGATCATTGTTTGTTTGGAAAGCATCGTAAAGTTTCTTTTCGTAAAAGTTTTCAAAGAAAAGAAAATAGATTGGAATTGACTTATTATGACATATGTGGTCCCACTAAGGTTGAGTCATTATGTGATAACAGGTATTTTTATTACTTTTATTGATAATGCTTCATGTAAAACTTGGATGTATATGTTAAAATACAAAAGTCAAGTACTATAATATTTTTAAAAATTTTATGCCATGGTTGAAAAGATGATAGGGTTGCCCTTGAAGTATATTCGAATTGATAATGGTGAAAAATACACATCCAAAGACTTTGAAAAGTACTATTTAAAGTATGAGATCAAGCATGAGATGACAGAACCTAGAATACCATAGCATAATAGTGTAGTTGAAAGGATTAATCGCATTATTATGAAAAAAATCAAATGTATATTAAGGATGACAAAATTTTCAAAGTCATTCTGGGGTGAAGTAGTTAACACAGCTTATTATTTGCTTAATAAATAACCATCAGTTTCTTTGGGCTTTAACATTCCAGAAAGAGTAAGAAAATGAAAAGATATTTCATACTCTCATTTAAAAGTTTTTGGATGTAAAGCATTCATGCATGTATCAAAATGGCAGAGGTCAAAGCTTGACAGTAAAACCACATAATGTGTGTTTGTAGGATATGGTGATGAAAAATTTAATTACAAAGTATAAGATCTAGTAAAGAGAAAAATAGTTAGAAGCAGAGATGTGATCTTTCATGAAAAAAAAATCATAACAAACCTTAAAAAAAATGAGAGGACTACAAGATTGTTGTTGAGTATGATGTTTCAACACCGACAAGGGTTTCATAAGAAAAAGCCACAAATGATGAAAATAAGTAAGAAACAAAACTTGGGGATATAAATGAGTCAACCATAGTTAGTGATGAGCCAAATGCAATCAATTTTGAGTAAATGAAGCAATCTTCTCTACCTACGAGTGTTGAGCAAGAAGAGCTACTTTCGGTATCAAGTGACGTAGAGTCTCAACTTAAGAGATCTACTATAGAGCACAGGTAATCTACTAGGTATCAAAGTTTAAATTTTATTTTAGTTACTAGTGAGAGAGAGCCAGAGAGCTTCTAAGATGTGCAAGCTACTTCAGATAGAGAGCATTGGTTAAAAGCAATAAAAGAAAAAATTGAGTCATTACGAAAAAATAATACTTATGATCTTGTTAAACTTTCAAAAAGAAAAAGGTTATTGAAAAGTAAATGGGTGTTCAAGTTAAAAAAGGACGGTGACAAACTAGTGAAGTACAAAGCTTAATTAGTGGTAAAAGATTTTTCTCAGAAACTATGCATCGATTTTGCTTAGATCTTTACTCCAATTGTGAAGTTGAGTTCTATTTGAGTGGTAGTAGGATTAACAGCTAGTTTGAATCTTAAGCTTGAGTAACTTGGTGTTAAAACTGTATTCTTACATGGTGATTTATAGGAGGACATTTATATGAATCAGCCTGAAAATTTTGAAATAAAAGCGAAAGAGCATTTAGTTTACAAATTAAAAAAAAAGCTTATATGGCTTGAAACAAGCTCCGCGATAGTGGTACAAAAAGTTTGATTCTTTTATGATGAGTCACAGCTATAAAAAAATGGCAATAATATATCCTTGTGTGTATATTAAAAAAGTTTTTAATGTTAACTTTATTATTCTCTTATTATATGTTGATTATATGTTTATTGTAGGATAAGATGTTGGTATAGTTCGTAAGTTGAAAGAACAATTATCTAAATCTTTTGATATGAAAGATTTAGGTCTAGTAAAGTAGATTCTTTATATGAATATTATCCAAGATAGGAGAGCTGAAAAGCTATGATTGTCATAAAAAAATATATTGAACGGGTACTTAGTAGATTCAACATGTAACATGCTAAATCAGTTAGCAATCCACTTACTAACCATTTTCATCTGAGTAAAAAATCATGTCCGATGTCTAAGGAAAAGCAACTAGCTATGTCTAGTATTTCTTATTCTTCTGTAGTTGGTTCTTTGATCTATCTTATAGTTTGTTCATGACCTGACATTGTTCATGTAGTTGATGTAGTAAGCATATTTCTTTCTAATCCAAAAAAAGTTCACTAGGAAGTAGTGAAATGAATTTTTAGATATTTGAAGGGCACCGCAAAATTGTGCTTAAGTTATAAAGTGTCACAACCAATTGTAGAAGGATTTACTTATGCTTATATGATAGGTGATCTTGATGGTAAGAAATCTACTTCAGGATATTTGTTTACTTTTATAGAAAGAGCTGTGTTTTGACAGTCTAAGTTATAAAAATGTGTTGTTTTGTTAACTACAGAGGTTAAGTACATTGTAGCAACTGAAGCAGGTAAATAAATTCTTTGGATGAAATGTTTTCTTCTTGAATTGGGATTGAATTAGAAAGAGTATGTGGTGTTTTGTGATAGCTAAAGTACTTTAGATTTGAGTAAAAATATAATGTGCAATGCTAAAACAAAGCACATTGATGTTAGATATCATTGATTATGTTCAGTAATTGAGGAACAGCAGATGTTGTTGAAAAAAGTCTATACTGATGAGAATGTAACAAATATGTTAACTAAGATACTTTTTAGAAAGAAGCTTGAACTCTGCAGTAACTTAGTCGGAATGAGTTCATTGGCTAAGGTAAATTCCAAATGAAACTACTATAATGATGAATCTCCTCCTAATGGGACTAGAGGGGAAGGTTGTTAGAAAAATAGAGTCTAACCCCATGTAATTGGTTTTGGATCAATCAAAGGTTATGGACCTTGGTCTTTCTTTTTACATAGAGCCCTAACAACTTAATAAAAGGAAGGTGGGGTTGTTTTAAGTTGGTGTCGCAAACCAAGAAGAGAAAGAAAAAAGTCAAGAAAAGCAGAGAGAAAAATGAGAAGAAAGAGTTGATTGAATGGAAATCAATCCGTGATCCGATTAAGTTGAAACTTTATCAGTAGGTTTATGATTCAGAGTTTTATATTCTGAATAGTGAAGATCGAGTTTGAAACTCTCTATGAACAAATTCATAGTGTATTTATTGAGTCACCTATTTGATGAGATTTTTTCAATTGTCTCTCTAATTGTTGATTAGCTTTAGTATTAGCTAGAAAAAAACTTTGTATATCCATTATTTGATAGTGAAGTTTTTTTTTGGTGGTTCGTGATTTTTTTTCTTTACACTAAAGGTTTTTCACATAAATCTTGATGTGTTTTATTTTTTTAATATTTTTTATTATTGATTGTTGTCTATTGCTGTAGGTTTATTACAATATATTACCTCTACGTTGTTATGTTTATTACTTCAGATCCAATAATAGCATCATCCAACAACATCATCAAATAACAATAGCACCACCAAATATCAACGACATGAAATAACAACATCATTTAAGAAAGAAAAGTACAAAAGCAAAAAAAAAAAATGAATGAAGAGAAGAGAATGAAAGAGGTCGGCAATGAAAAAACTTGTTGAAAGACGATTAATATCTTTTTTTTAGATAATTTGAAGCATTAAGGTAGAATTTATAAACTTAAAAGTTAGATCTAGACTTTTTTAAGGCAGTTTTTGAGAAAAACCAAGTGGATAAAAGTGAAAAGAAGATTAACATTTGCATGTGGTGAAATTTGGTAAAAAATAGTGTTGGTCAACAGCAGTCAAGGATGATGACGTTGGCCGATGAAATAGTTGAGAGAAGAAGAGAAATGAAAAAGATGAAGAGAAAGAGAAAAAGAAGAAAGAAAAGAATAAACAAAATGGAAAATTTTTATTAATTAATAATTAATTTTTTTATTTTTTATAGGATAATTTTTATTTTTAATAATTTAATTAATTAATTAATTGTGATTAATATTAATTTTTATTAATTAATAATTAATAATGAAAGAGAAATGAGTTTATATAATTATTTTTAATTAATTACTTATGAATAATATCATTTTTATAATTAATTTTATAAAAAGGCAAAATAATCTTTAAACTTAGGTCAACAATATTCTTTTTTGGCCAATTCAATAATATTTTTTGAACTTGCCAAATAAATTAATATTAATTTCTATTATATTTCATTTCGTTGTAGCAAACATCATAATAATTATTTTATTTTAATCCATTCCAATTTTTTTATTCTCACAAAATATTAATTTCATTATCATTTTATTTCATTCGACAAACCAAACATCTCCAGATTTCCAAAAGCCACATCTCAAAATCAACCAATTATTTTATCGTTGGTTTAATTTTTTTAATTAATTATCGTGATTCTAGTAAATCACCTTATTATATATATTCTTAAGAAATTTGTCCATGTATTGAATAAATTAATCAAACTTTGTACAATTACAGCCTAAAAAAAAAAGTGAAAAAGGATGTGAAAAGAACTTATTAAAAATGCAGCAGAGGAAAGAAAAGGTATGTAAATGATTAAGAAAAAAGGTTAATGAAATGTTTTTTAAATCAATATATAAAGAAAACAATATCTTATGATATTTTTTTTTATCATTCTAATTAAATTCAGTAGATGATGAACAATGAAATGTTTTTTTAAATAAAATTGATTTTTTTTCAAATTATTATTTAATAGTACATGAAAATATTGAAATTAATCTAATTAGATTGATATATACCCTCACTTCATTGAGGAGTTTTTTAAAAATATTTATAATTTTTTTAATTAATTAATTTTAAAAAATTTTATTTATATATATATATTTAAATATATGTACTGATATTGATATAATTGTATTTTTTTCAATTATAAAAATTAATTATTTATAAATTACATAATAAAAATGCATTTGAAAATTTAATTTATATGCATTTAAAAAAATATGTTTATATTTTATTTTATATCCTAACATATATTTTTATTTATGCTATAAAAATAAATTAAATTTTATGATATCAAATTATTTTAATAAAAAAGAGTTTTCCTAAATAGTTTTTTATCATTTAATTTATTAAATAAATTACTATATTTAGTTTTTATTCTTACCTTTTAATTTAAGAAGCAAATGATAAATTTAATTCATGTAAAAAAATTAAATAACCAAAAAAGGGCTTGTAAGTATTTAATTAGATTTTGGTCACTTCCTAGCTTTATTTCATCCTTAGAGAATTAGAGGTTTATTAGGTAGTCTTATGTATTATAGTTGATTGCAGCAGTTGATTTACTCTTTCTTCAATATTCATCGCTTGGTTGTGTGGAAAAAGAGTATTCGATTATGGGTAAAGATGTTGATACAATTCATTATCTAAGTAATGAATTCAAAGTAAATGAATTGCCAAAGACATCTTTATCCTTATATACCATCATTTCTTTTAAAATTACCCTTCAAATTATATTTAAACTAAAGTTAAGGTGGCTTTTGGATTGAAAGAGGGGACAACTTCTATATTATGTATGAATGTTTTATTTTTTTTCCCTCTCTACTATTTATGAAGATAAAAATATATTTATTTTTAATTCAAAAAGATATTTCCTCTCCTTACTATTTATGAAGCCAAAAAGAAATTAATGAGTTATTCAAAAAGTTTTTTTTTTTTAAATTTCAAATCAAATGACAACTTTTAAAAGTTCATTGTCAAATGTTCAAAGCTAGCTTATTTTCATAGAACTCATATTACATAATTTTCAATTTTTTTGTTTGAATTTAACCTGCATTTAGTGTTAAAAGCTCACTTTATATATATAAAAAATAATTTTACTATGATTTTAGTAGATCTCTTTCCTCTCTAAATATGGAATTTAAATTTTCCTGAAAAAAGAACTATGACTTTATATTTTAAAAATTAAAAAAAATCTGCAAAAAACTTAAAAAAAAAAAACCCAAGGTCAAGGGAGAAAAATACATAAACTAGAAAGCTTTTTTTATTTTAAATAGGGTATAAAAATATAAAATGAATAAATTTAAAAATTTTAATAAAAATAAAAAATATATTTCATGTTTAAACTGTTTATAATATAAAATTTTTTTATATTTTTTATATTTTTAACATGAAATAATTAAAAAATACATAAATTATCATATTTACTCTAGGCCTTTTGACTTGGCATTGCTGAAATCATGTAAGAAGGCTGTAAATGTGAACTGCCTTACTTAAAACAAGAAGTTAAAACCCAAATGCAGTTTAAACTAATGAAGTTGGTGATTCCGGATGCATTTGTTTTTTTATGAAACCGCGTTTTCAAATTTCAAAGTCTTTAGCACTTATTCTAAGAATACCACCAACCAAAACATAAAAAAAGTCATCACTTTTCATTCTTTGCATGAAACCTGTCCCTTCCCTTTTTTCCTTCTTATTTACTTTGGTTTTCCATTTCCTCTCCCTTCATTCTTTCCTGGAAAACTAATTTTCTCTTCTCTGTAAAAGGTCCCAACAATTTTAAGCTTTTTTTTCCTTTATGGGTTTTGGTTTTTCTTAAGTCTTGCCTTTTTTCCTCATTTATTTTTCTTGTTTTTAGTGTTCTGTTTCTGGGTTTTTGTGCTTATACTTTACTTTCTTATTGAATTGGAAAAAAGATTCCTGATTTTCCTCTCACAAGCTAGGCCTTACATTTTGAGACTTTTTTTCAGCTTTGGGGCTCTTGTTTTTCATTTCATTTAGGATTTTCTCTGTGACCAAAAACGAGAAAAGCAGTGCAATGTTGGTGAAAGTTTCTCCAAGTCTTGTTCTTGTTCTTCTTCTTGCAATTTCCTCCAGTGCTTTTGAAGCAATTGCTAGAGTCCATGATGATCACATCAAAACTGGAAATTCCAATATCTCCACAGCTTCTGGCATACAACTCCCTGGCCACATGAGCTTCAATGCAGTTTCTTCTTCAACAAGCAGCATTGATTGCAGCCTGTCAAAACCAAAGAAATCAAAAGAATCGCAAAAGCTAGCTTTCTCACAAGAAAGCTCATATCTTAATGACGAGGAAGATGAAGAAGAAGAAGAAGAAGAACCAAAGAAGACAGTGAAGCTGCACTTGAAGCATAGGCAGATGGATGGAAAGGCTGAGCCAAAAAAATCAGTTTTGGAGTCAACAATGAGAGATTTGACCAGAACTCGGACACTTCATACAAGGGTCATTGAGAAGAAGAACCAAAATGCCATTTCAAGGCTAAACAATAATAGGAAACAATCAAAGCAGCATTTGAACCCTGTGGTTGAAGAAGCAGCAGAACCAGAATCTTACACAAGTGGGGTTCCTGGCCAGCTTGTGGCAACTTTGGAGTCTGGTGCAAGTCTTGGCTCAGGAGAGTATTTTATTGATGTGTTCGTTGGTACTCCTCCAAAACACTTCTCTTTGATACTTGATACCGGTAGTGACCTTAATTGGATTCAATGTGTTCCTTGTTATGATTGTTTCGAGCAAAATGGGCCTTATTATGATCCTAACGAATCGATTTCCTTTAGGAATATAAGTTGCCAGGATCCAAGGTGCCATTTGGTTTCATCACCTGATCCTCCTCAGCCTTGCAAAGAGGAGAATCAGACGTGTCCTTATTATTATTGGTATGGGGATAGTTCCAACACTACTGGTGATTTTGCACTCGAGACATTTACTGTCAATCTCACATCTCCTAGTGGGAAATCGGAATTTAGACAGGTGGAGAATGTGATGTTTGGTTGTGGTCATTGGAATAGAGGCCTCTTCCATGGTGCTGCGGGGTTGTTAGGGCTTGGAAGAGGGCCTCTCTCGTTTGCCTCTCAGCTGCAATCACTTTATGGTCATTCCTTTTCATACTGTCTTGTTGATAGTAACAGTGATGCCAATGTCAGTAGCAAGTTGATTTTTGGGGAGGACAAAGATCTTCTGAGCCACCCTAATTTGAATTTTACATCATTGGTTGCTGGCAAGGAAAATTCTGTTGATACATTTTACTATGTCCTAATAAAATCAGTCATTGTAGGAGGAGAGGTGTTAAATATACCAGAGGAGACATGGCAGTTATCAGCTGATGGTGCTGGTGGTACAATCATTGATTCTGGTACTACTCTAAGTTATTTTGCAGACCCAACTTACCAGATTATTAAGGATTCATTTGTGAAGAAAATAAAAGGCTATCCATTTTTTAAAGATTTTTCAGTCTTGGATCCTTGTTACAATGTGTCTGGGGTTGAAAACATAGAGCTGCCTGATTTTGGGATTCAGTTTGTTGATGGGGCCGTATGGAATTTCCCAGTAGAGAACTACTTCATCTGGCTTGAAGAGAATGTTGTTTGTTTGACAATTTTGGGTACTCCAAGATCAGCCTTTTCAATTATTGGAAATTATCAGCAGCAGAATTTCCATATTTTGTATGACACAAAGAAGTCTAGGCTGGGATATGCACCAATGAAGTGTGCTGATGTTTAAAATCTTGGTTATAGTTAAAGGTGGTAGGATAGGATAGGAACTGGTAACATGGAGCCTCTGGAGAGTAATATTCTTTCAAGTTTTCCTTCCGAAAATAGAGGTGACATACAAAAAAATTAGATTCATTATTTTTCTTTTTTTAAGGTTCAGAACTTAAGATGATAAAATAAAATTGATTTAGTTTATATTGAATATATTGTCAGTATATAAATTTTATACACTATTAATAAATCAGATAATATTATTTTATTAATAAACAAATATAAACTATTAAAATAAATATACAAAAATTAATTTTTTTTAAAAAAAATGTCATTATCTAATTTACTTCTTTAATAAAATAGTACAATCCTATTAACTGATAATATATAAAATTTATATACTGATAATCATCAAATATAAATTTAAATTAATTACAAATCAATTACACATAAATGTACTAATTCTTGAATTGTTGTATAACCAAATCGAATCCTTATAAATGTCTTCTTTGCATTCATGCATTAGATTTTACAAACCTTGTTGGTGATAACTTGAAATTAAATTTTCAAATGCAAGCACATATAGTACCATAAAATTATAAAAAAAAAAGATATAAATTTGATAAAAATAAAAAAATATATTTTATATTTGATAAATTAAGATAAATTATGATATAATAATTTATACAAAATAAATATATATAATATACAAATAATTAGATGTAATATAGGGCTGTATTACGAGGAAAGCTAGAATAACAATTTGTGCTTAAGTTACCAATAATTTCCATACTGATACAGAAAAAGAATGGGTCAACTATTAGGTGTATAACTGTAATTCTGTCATATAAGATAAGACAAGTCAACTGTTAGGGGGGCACCATACTTCTTCATTCTTATTTCATTTCTTCTTTTTTTTTTTTTTTTTTTGTGGTGGTGGCATCAAATCAGACCAATCCGTTGATCCTGCTGGCCTCCTGCCACCAAGAAAATGTAATGTATAATAAACTCATTTGATGTGATGCTAATTTTGTTTATCCGATTAACTAATAGGGCTAATTCAACTGGAACTTTCAGAAAAGTGCGTATTCTCTCTGTGGATTTTATATGATCAAATGAATGCTGAGATATAGTCTTATCATTCATGTCTGCTCCTTAAACTTTTTAGAATGGAAAACAATTTCTCTCAAATGGGTATCATTACTTTTTGGCCAGAAAATAACTTCCGTTAACTATAGTTATCCAAACACAAAAAAACATAAAAAATCATTTTCGGAAGTGATTTTCCGTTGTACCAAACGGATATCTTTTGAGTTTTCTTTCAAACTTCTTCTACTTAACAATCAAAAGCTTCCTTTTTGCCTGTCAATTTGGCCTTCACCTTTTACAAGTTTTGCGACTCTAATAATGTTAATAGTCCATACCCCATATATCCCAACTTTAATAGTATGTTAGACGAAGGACTCCTTGAGTTAGGCTTATCAGGTGTGATTTTAAATACAAATAATAGAAACATCAATCGAATAAAACTAAATGTGAAGGAACAATTTTTTTAGAAGGTTTTGTATTACTGTGGTGATTCAGAGATGGTAAGGTGAGTGGTGTCTGTCTTATTACTCTTTTAATACCAGCAAAGGTTCTAAACTAGCTAGGTGGGTTTACTACTAAAATTTTGCTCATACAACAAGTGGAATATTTCAGTTAAGATGGTAAATAAAATATTTAAGCTTGATTCCAACCCAAAATTCGAAACTGAAATTTGGCTAAAGTTTAATTAAACATCTTTTTTTAAAAAAAAAAACAAGCTTGATTAGAAAATTGATTGCACTAATATCTGATTTGACTCTGTTAAACTTATCAACTAAAACTAAATAAGATATAATAAAAAATTTATTTACTTATTTAATTATTTGTTTATTATATTAATATATCATAAAAAAAAAAACTTAAAAATTTGAGTAGACTCGCTAGTCATTTAAATATTCATTTAAATAGAGTTATAATCCAAGTTGTCAATATTCAAATGCAACTAGAGCCCATAGATTTAAAGTTCCTGAATCTCTCTCTTTTTTTTCTTTTTCTTTTGATTAAAGCACTAGTCCTCACCGAAAGGCAGGTATATAATTGAAAATGGCGTCGGAGGAATAATATAATGTAATGGATGAGTCATGAGACATGACTCATCAATGGAGAATTCAAAGAAAGGCAGTTTCACATAGCGTGGGTGGCGAGCGTTTACTTGCAATCGTCGTCATCCATTTTCCATGAAACAGCATTTTTGCTTACCTTGTGGCTAAGGGCATTAGGCATCCTGGCGGCGGTCAGGCGTCAAAGGATGCTAGGTATAAAATTGAAAATGGCGTCGGAGAAATAATATAATGTAATGGATGAATCATGAGACATGACTCATCAATGGAGAATTCAAAGAAAGGCAGTTTCGAAGAAAGGCGTCACAGGATGCTTAACCAATTTCGCCTTTTTAACTACACACCACCAAGTTCATCGTGTTGAACAAGGAAAGAAAAATGTGATTCAATTTCGAACTCAAAAGTTTGCTGATAGTAAAGTGCACTTAAAACTTCCACGTTGTCTTTAATAATTTAATCACTAGTAAAGTAAATACTGTTATTTATTGATGATTAAAAGCAATTTTTTTATAAGTTTTTCACGTAACATAATCATTACAAAGCATCCTATGCAATTAATAGCCACTCTAGAAAACATTTCTAAATTTAGTTAACAATGCATAATCTCTGTTAATAAAATGTTAAATTTTTAATTTTATTAATTAATATTCAAATCTTGATAATTTAAATATAAAAAAATAATATTATATTGCTTACTTAAGATTTATTTTTTCTTTTGATTGAAAAGAAACCATATGAAAGCAAGGACGATATGCAAATCATCAAAGTATATTAAACTCTTCAAAATCGCTTTCAGATTTTAAGCAATTTTGGTAAATATTAATAATTCTGTAACCATGAAAACTGGTGGTAAATTGAAGCAATCTCATTGGAAAAGAGATACTTACAAGGGAAACTTACTGTCCTTTACACCCAACCTGCAATCTCTTTTTTTTTTCTGATAAATATGCTGAAACTTTAAAAAAAAAATAGCATTAATTTCATATAACAACAACAATAATAAAATAAAGAGATATAAGTCTAGGAAACGCCTGGGAAAGACAATCAATCCCGAAGAGAATCAAAAAGAGATGAAGCTGCTGCATTTTGTGCAAATGTCAATTTCAATCTACCCAGCAATTCACCGTCTTTGGCTTGAGAAGCAGCATCAGCAGCTTCTTTGGCCATGCCAATCGGAGCATACGCCTGTCAGAACCATTGACAGATCTTGAGCAAGGGTATAAAAGATAAAAACTTATTATATCTATTCTAACGAGAAAAGAGATCACTTTCATCAAAGAGTTTATCAAACAGGAAAGTAGAAACTAATGATGCCCATGAACGTTGGGAAATCAAAGACATATTGTACATGAATTCATTGAATTGTTGTACCTCAGCCCTTTCGGGGATCAGCAAGCTTAGGGATATATTTTAGAGCTTCACCTTTCTCATCAGCATCAATGCATGCCTCAAAAAATGGCCTATAACCTGTTTGGTGAACAAAAAAAGAAAAGACATGCAGTGACTAACATATCTCGTAAAGAAAGGGAAGAACAAACACTCATTGTGGTGAAAAAGGTATTTTATTCATGTATTTGAACAAACCCCAAAACTTCTCCCCCCACCCCCCAATCCCCACTGACTTTCACCCCTTTTACATCCAAATTCAATGCAAACTGTGTTATTGATTCTTACAATTGCCTTTCCAACACAAGGGAAATTCTCACAAAAGCAACAACAAAAATCAGACTAGAACACCCTCACCAGTCATTACCACACTCCCTCTTCCTAGGTTACCAATAAAAGAAAAGAAAAGAAAAATATATGATCAGACAGTAATGTGATTCTTACCAATCAAATTCACATATTTTTCAGCAGGATCTATTTCAACATACATAGTGTTTTGAAACCAAAAAAGCTATCCAAGACAAAAGACTAGCAGTTTCACATTTGCATGAACTAATGCACAAAAGTATTATATGTTTTAAGTCATAAAAAAAATTAAGCTAAACATACTTAGAAAAAAAACTGATTAAACTCATCTTTCTAAAAATTCAGTAGTTTAAAGTTTCAATGTAAACAAATATTTTTATTTTTTTCCCATTTTCTTTGTTTTCTACATTGCCAAAGTCTTTTTTATCCCAGCCAATGACAAACAATAAGCATACAAATAACAGGGCAAAAGAAAAACCTTAAGAAAACCCATCCCACTTCACTTCAACTTATGATGTTAATTAGAATCCAAGCTTTCATAATATCAGGTAACAAATATCACTTGCAAACAATGCAAGAACTATATCTTTCATAACAGCAGGTAGCCAAGATCACTTGCAGAAAATGTATGATTAAGTCTTATCTAACTTTCTTGACCAAATTGAACAAGAATGTTTGATAACTTACCTATTGGTGGTTTTTTCTCTTTTGAAAACTTCTCAAGAGCATCCCAATCTCTAATTGTAGCCAAAGCAAAAACTTTAAGCCAATACCATCTCTTGTCAGAAACCTGAGACAACTAAGCAAAAAAGCAACAACAATTGTGATTTGATAGGTAGTTAGAGCAATCTAAAAGCAAGATGTCTAAACTGTCAAAGAAGCTGAAGAATGAATGTTATAACTTGTGCAACCAAGGGAAACTTCTTTCAGCAAGATAGAATATAGGGGCAATTTTTTTTTTTTCCAAATAGAATATGGGGGCAGTTTAAGAACCTTGAATTCAGTCTTTACTTTCATTGCAGCTTGATGATTCCCCAGAACAACACATGTTCACATAGTATCACTGATAATTGAATCAACAAATATGGCCTGCTTTGTACTTACTTCTAACACATGTTGAATTCTGTAATTTTGGAAGTATTTGAAAAAGTAAATAAATAGTTATATTAGTAGGTAACTCATTTCATAAGAAAATTAAAAGGAATAAGACAGAAAAGTAAACATTAGTTTATGATGGTTGGAAAGCAGGATGGACGCACTGACAAACTATAATACTCCAATCATGAGTATGAAGCATGAGATAGAATTTCCTGTTCTAATATAGTAAATCTTGCTATATGAAGGACCACAAGCATCTCCACCCCTAGCTCCTTTTTATCCTCCTATTTTTCCCCTTTTGATTTGGGGAAGAGGGGGGGTTTATGCACTGCTGTTATACAAAATAAATACATCTAATACATATTAAAGAGTATTTTGCATTTCAACCAAATATACAATGTGATTTCTTTAGTCTTTAAAATTTCAAGTTTAACCCTTTTTTTCCTACCTTCTCTTAACACAAACAAATAAATAAACTACAGTCTCACAACCTAAACAACCCTGCTTGTGTAAATCAAAGAAATATAAGGGCACAAAAACCCCAAATTAAACTGATGTGCAATATAACACCACTTCATTCTTCCCCTCACATTAAGTCCAATAGACCAACAGACAAGTATGGACTTGTCATGTGGACTATGTGTGGGAAAACACTTATTTACAGCTGGTTGTAATCTTGTAATCTGTATATTTATATTTGTATCTCTAGAATTAAGTATTTGTATCCCTAGAATTAAGAAAGATTTAGCTTCCTAGTTTAACCCCTAGTCAGTTGTATATAAACCTAAGATTCTTGTATAATTCATAATGAGCAGTTTTTCAATATACATTCGGTTTTACTTTTAGTTTTTCACACAGTTTTATTTCTTAGTTTTTTCACATGGTATCAAAGCTTTAGGCTCTTCTTGGGAAGCAAAATTTTCAGCCTTCATTGCTGACTTTTTAAGGCCTTCATTGCCGAATCTTGTTTAGGCCTTCATTGCCGAATCTTGTTTAGGCCTTCATTGCCGAACCCTTTCAAAGAAAGATATCACTACCACCCAATTTGAGGAAATGTTAATTGGAAAAATCACTGGAGTACTACAGATGTCTCAGAAACAAGGAGAGTTCAACAGGGAAGAGATTGAAAAGCTGAGAAACTTGTTGAAAATCCTTAAAAAGCCTACTATGGTATGTTCTTTGGGTAAAGTTTCTAGTTCAAGTAAAGCTTTTGGTTCTCATGGATTAAATGTCTCGGCTAAGTCTATTACGAGTTCTTGGGACATTGACTCAGGAGCCACAGACCACATGACACATTCCTCACAAAAGTTTAGTACATATAACCTGTGTCCTAATAATAAGAAAATTGTTGTTGCTGATGGTTCACTTACCACAGTGGCAGGATTAGGAGATATTCAAGTTAATCCCTCGTTTGTTCTCAAAAATGTTCTTCATGTTCTTGGATTGTCTACTAATCTGATATCTATACAAAAACTTACTAGAGATATGAATTGTAAAATAACTTTTTATCCCTCTTATTGTGAATTTCAGGACCAGAGTTCAGGGAAGATGATTGGACTTGCTAAGGAGAAGGATGGACTATACTATCTTGAGACATCAAATAACACAAGTAGTATCAAAAATAGTTTACCTTTGTCATTTCTTTCTGAAAAATCTTTCAATAAAGACAAAATTTGGCTTTATCATTTTCATCTTGGACATCCTTCTTTTGGAACCTTGAGAAACATGTTTCCTTCTTTGTTCAAAGGATTAAATGTCGAAGATTTTCATTATGATATTTGCGAATTTGCAAAACATAGACGTGTGTCTTTTCCAATCAGTAACAAAAGAAGTTCTACTCCCTTTTACTTGATTCATAGTGACATTTGGGATCCCTCTACAATTCCTAATATTTTTGGTGCGAGATGGTTTGTTTCATTCATAGAGGATTGTACTAGGGTCTCTTGGGTTTTTTTACTTAAATCCAAATCAGATGTGAATAGTGTGTTTTTAAGCTTCCAAAACATGATCCAAAATCAATTTGGAGTGAGAATCAAGAGATTTAGGTCTGATAATGCAAGAGACTACTTCAACCAGAGTCTATCCACCTATTTCCAAAAAGAGGGGATTATCCATGAGTCATCTTGTGTTAATACTCCACAGCAGAATGGAGTGGCAGAGAGGAAAAACAGCCATTTACTAGCCACAACCCGAGCCTTTCTTTTTCAAGCAAATGTACCTAAATCTTATTGGGGGGAAGCTATTCTCACTGCCACACACATTATAAATAGGTTACCTTCAAGAGTTTTGAGATTTAAAACTCCTATGGAACTACTCTCACAATTTTATCCCAACATCAATACCACAAACAATCTCACACCTAGGATACTTGGTTGTACATCATTTGTTCATGTTCACAGTCATAATAGGGGAAAGTTGGATCCAAGAGCGATTAAGTGTATTTTTGTGGGGTATTCTTCAACTCAAAAAGGATATAAGTGCTATCATCCTTCTACCAAAAAATTCTATGTGTCTGCAGATGTCACTTTTGAAGAAAATAAACCATTTTTTACTCAACCTTATCTTCAGGGGGAGACTTCATTTATGGAAGATAAGGATAAAGACTTCTTTTTGCTTGATTTGCCCCCTTCTTCAACATTTACACCCATTAATTCTTCTGAGTCGAAACATGTTTCTGCTGAGCCCAAGTTAAACACTGAATTTGAGTCTGAACCCATTCCAAAAACAGAAGATGTGACAAAGGATAATATTGTTCTTGATTCTATGAAGGAATTACAGGTGTACTCAAGAAGAAAAGTTTCAGATCCTGAACCAGTGCTAGTCCAAGAACCTAATCCTAACTCTGGAAATGAGGTAACTACAGTTTTTGACTCTGTTTCTCAAAATGAGCATGAATCTTCTAAAACTATAACTAGTGATTATGATTTGCCTATTGCCATTAGGAAAGGAACCAGAGAATGTACCAAGCATCCACTATACCCAATATCTAATTTTGTGTCATTTGAAAAATTCTCACCATCCCACAAAAATTTTCTTGTGAGCCTAAACACTATTTCTGTTCCAACTACATTATCCGAGGCATTATCTAGTGAGAAATGGAGGCAAGCCATGAAAATAGAAATGGAGGCCTTAGAGAAAAATCAAACATGGGAACTGGTAGAGTTGCCTAAAGGAAAAAATCCAGTGGGGTATAAATGGGTTTTCACTGTAAAATACAAGGCAGATGGTACTGTTGAAAGGAATAAAACCAGGTTAGTGGCTAAGGGCTACACTCAAACCTATGGAGTGGATTACCAGGAAACTTTTGCTCCAGTTGCCAAGATGAATACAGTTAGGATTTTGTTATCATTGGCTGTAAATTACAATTGGCAGCTTCAACAATTTGATGTAAAGAATGCTTTTCTACATGGTGATTTGGAAGAAGAAATATATATGAAGGTTCCATCGGGATTTGGAGGTCATCTAGAAGCAAACAAAGTATGCAGGCTAAAAAAAGCTTTATATGGCCTTAAACAGTCTCCCTAGAGCTTGGTTCGGGAGATTTGCCAAAGTGATGCTAGCAATGGGATATAAACAGAGTCAAGGAGATCACACATTGTTTATCAAGCACTCTGATTCAGGGAGAGTCACAGTTCTATTAGTGTATGTTGATGATATAATTGTAACTAGTGATGATGAAAAAGAGAGAGAATCTCTAAAACAATGTTTGGCTAGAGAATTTGAGATAAAAGAGCTAGGGAGATTGAAGTACTTCCTAGGAATTGAAGTAGCTCACTCACGGCAGGGTATTTTTATCTCACAACAGAAATATGTGATGGATCTTTTGAAGGAAACTGGGAAGCTTGCATGTAAACCTGCAAATACCCCTATAGATCCTAATCATAAAATTGGAGAAGCTAATGAAGATACTGCTGTAAATAGAGAGATGTACCAAAGATTAGTTGGAAGACTCATTTATCTCTCACATACTAGACCTGATATAGCATATGCTGAGTGTTTTAAGTCAATTTATGCATAGTCCTAAAGAAGTGCACCTACAGGCTGTCTACCGTATATTGCACTATTTGAAGGCCAATCCTGGGAAAGGCATCTTATTCAAAAGAAATTCGAGGTTAGTTCTAGAAGCATATACAAATGTTGATTATGTAGGTTCAGTAACTGATAGAAGATCCACCTCAGGCTACTGCACTTTCTTAGGTGATAATCTTGTGACTTGGAGGAGTAAAAAACAGAATGTGGCGGCAAGATCAAGTGCTGAAGCAGAGTTCAGAGCAATGGCTCAAGGAATTTGTGAACTACTATGGTTAAAGATTATCCTAGAAGACTTGAAGATCAAGTGGGATGGACCAATGAGACTCTATTGTGATAACAAGTCTGCAATAAGCATTGCACACAATCCTGTGCAACATGACAGAACAAAACACATTGAAGTAGACCAGCATTTCATAAAGGAGAAACTAGACAGTAGGTTGATTTGTACACCTTATGTATCAACCAAAGGTCAACTTGCAGATGTGTTGACTAAAGGTCTCAGCAGTGCAACATTTCAAGAAATTATTTCCAAGCTGGGAATGGAAAACACCTATTCACCAGCTTGAGAGGGAGTGTGGGAAAACACTTATTTACAGCTGGTTGTAATCTTGTAATCTGTATATTTATATTTGTATCTCTAGAATTAAGTATTTGGATCCCTAGAATTAAGGAAGATTTAGTTTCCTAGTTTAACCCCTAGTTAGTTGTATATAAACCTAAGATTCTTGTATAATTCATAATAAGCTATTTTTCAATATACATTCAGTTTCCACACTATGAAATTGGGGGAAGAAATAATTCAAGTTCTAAACCATCTTAAGCACCTGATCAAAAACAAATTGGCCATAGATAAAGATGCCTATTTGAAGAGTACAACTGAGAAGAACAGACCCACCAAATGGACCAAAAAAACAAGGCAACAAACAGTCTGTAGTTTAATATCATATTAGCATCCAAGCTAAAATCAAAATAGCAACAAGCAAGAATGCCAACTGGAATAGAACTTATTACTCCCCATAGGAGTTGGCTTTTCACATGAAAATTATTATGTAGTTTTATGCCTCACATCAATTACATTTGGCATTTGTGGTTATTTTCTAACAAGATTAGGCCTCTCCATTTGCAATTTAGTTTGAGGTTTGATGCTTTGACAAACACAAGCACTGAAGTAATTGATATCCCTCACCTCAACAACTTTGCATGCTCTTCAGCAGCCTTGGACTCAAAGGTATGTTCCTTGGTTTCTGAGAAAAGATGCCGGGCCTTTTCAATTAGTTTTATGCGTGGACCATGAAGTGGGGATCCTTTGCTTGCCGTTGGATTTTTTCTCAGTTCCCATGATTCCTTCAACAAAAGAAATGCAACTTCCTACAGAACAGCAAACTTCACATTAAAACTAAGGGGACAATCATTCATCACATATTGAACCAAACATTGAATTGTTACTTTATAGGTCCTTGATGAATATTTAAGCTTTGAAAGCAGAAGCTTAAAGTTGAAGAAACATTCAACTTAGAACACATTGATGGACTGAATGAGCAAGAAAGAGAGTAGGGATCCATCCTTCTCTTTTCCTGGTCAGTTCCAAATTTGCCATTACCCTTTAACTTTTTCCTTCTCTGATCTACTGTTCTAATTGCAAGACAGGCCTAGGACACCTTCATAGATTAGCATTACATATTCAATTATTCATGCAACATAGAACATGAACATTTACACACTAAAAAAGGAGGCACCAGGTTTCATGCCTAAAATTTTATACTTACTTATCTCTTTAACAAATTTCCTGAAGGCACCTCATAAGACCAATCGCACTGGCAAACTAAAATATTGTAGTCATTAGTAGTTGTGTCAACCAGCACTTCTTGATAATGAATACAAATTAACATTTTTTATCCATAAGGAGAGTATACACCACTAAACATCTTTGATCCATGGAAGAGTTATTTAAGAGACCATATTGGTTTCTGCGGTCCAGCCATAGCTGAAAGTCAACCTGATAACTGAGACAATCTGCAAGAGTCTATGACAATCAGTAAACATTGCATGTTATATCATCTGAAAAATTACAATCAGTAAACATTGCATGTTATATCATCTCAAAAATTTAACATACTGCACGGTCTTATGATCAGAAACTCAAGGGATTCTGAGACTCAATGATTTCATAGCTGAATACCCTTTTTGATACCAGATATCATACAACAACAAACCAAAAATATCATTTTTGGCGTTTGAATCTTTTCTAATGAACAATAATAACAACAACAATAATAGAAATAACACTAATGATAATAACATCAACAATAATCCGAAACATGATTTGGTAGTAATAAGATCAACAAAAGCACAAAACAGCTGAAACTTACTTGAAGTTGTCCGGTAGATAGGAAGAAATCTTTCAAAAATCCATGCTTATAGCACCTGAAACACAAAATCTCATAAATAAACACATAAAAATAACCCTTACAGTGTAAAAAATGAAAATACAAAATCCTAGATGATAAAAGCTTCATTTTCAACATTTATCAAATAAATAATCAGAAATAGCTCAACACTGCCAAAACCAATGCAAACCCCTATTCTAAAGGCAAAAGTCCAAATCAAGGTACATAATTTACCTCATAAAATAATATATATTTACCATTTTATATTCTTCTGATTACTCAGTACTATTCACTAGCTATTGTCAAAGTATCACAAACATCTAATTAGTGCCACATGTTTTTCTCTTCAGCCTCTCAGAGACTTTAGCATATCATGGCTACCTGGATTATGTTTGCATATAGCCTTTAATAGTTTTAATTTGGACATTTATCAAGTTCTTTAATTAAAAGAATATTTAAGAATAATAGTAATAAAAACATTCCTTTAATTGTGTATGTCTTTAAAAAACCATACCACAAAAGAAAAAGAATCATTCCGTCCCATCAAAAAACTCATTTCACTATCTATTTTTCCCTGTTCTGTGATTTTTTCAGAGAATGACAAGGGAAAAATTATCAAGACTATTAGAAGAGTAAGGATAAGATGCCCACAAATAGCACCTAAGAAATGATCTGCGCTTATACATTTATATACATTATCAAATCAACAAGAAAAGTTCAAACATAAACTAAGCACCAATACAGCTAACTTCATTTTTGCAGAAAAAGAAATCAGTGAAATTGACAACATTTACCAAAACAAACTTGAAATCAACTATTTATCTCAGTAAAAGAAACCATTGATTACCTTGGCACTTCGCCTGTTAAAATGATCCAAGCCATCATACAGCAATGCGACAGGTGATGTGCTTTCAATTTTGAAGATAGATACAGTGGAATCTGGAACCCGTAGCAGAAACTCCATACTTGTGTTTGATAAAATCCTCACTCCATCACACTCTGGGATCAAAATAAGTGGCTCATCATAAAAAAAATGCACCGGATCTCCCTGAGGGCCCACCATCAATAATGGTGTATCATCTCAATAAAGAAATATGCTATCCAATCCACACCAAGCTAGCTGCTCTGGAGGAAGAGCTGACTATATATGCAAAAGCAATAACACACAGAGTAAACACTTAAAAATGGAGATTAAAATTCTATATCAAGGAAATAATCAGTAGCATTCAGATAGCCCTCATAGAGTTGGAATGAATTGCCAACATTTTCAGCAAGGCTTTTTAAGTTTCACACAACAATTAAAGTAGCATCTTGAATATTTATATTTTCATCATTTTCCACATAGAAATTTGAAATTCTAAAGCTCCATTTGGCTATTTCTTTTGTTCTTTCTTTTTATTATTTGCTTTTTATTTCTTAAAATGTGGATTTAAAGCAATAGCAAATAGTAGAAAGCAAGCAATTAATTAAAAATGAACAATTCTAACAAAATTGTTTCATATAAACATAAAACCATTATATTGTTCTCCAAAAAGAAATAGTATTTCAAAGTTTAAATTCTTCAAAAAATGTTCTCTATTTTTCTATCCAACATAAATTTTTCTTTTACTTCCATAGAGAAAAGAAAAAGGCAAGTACCAAAAGCAACAACAAATGGCACTCAACCAAATAAAATTAACCAATAGCATTCAGATGCCTCTGTAGAATTTTAACGCGTTCACAAAAGTTTTCGTCAATGCTATTGAAGTTTGATGCAACAAGAACAATACCATCTTGAACATTTCTATTCTCATCATTTAAATAAATCAAAAATATAAATTTTGAGTAAAACTGCAAATAAATAATATAATCATGCATTCGTAAAAGTAATCAAATGAATCAATTAAAAAGAACAAGGAAAGAAAAATTACCAGTTAACCTCACAATTATATTCCAACAAAACTCCCTTGAAATTAATATCCATCACTAAAATCCGGAATGGAAAACAACAACCCTCCTTCCGTCAAGCAAACGACGCCGCTGCGCCAAAACATACATTCTACCACGTTTTGCTCGAAGCACTCTTTTTTGAGCGAAACGTTGGCTTCAATCAGCTCGGCATGGACGTTGTAGTGGTAAACGGTGCCGTCTTGGAAGATGCAGATTAGGGTTTGGTCTTCGGTCCAGGACATGCCAATCAGACGTCCGCCGGGGTGTTTCCATACAGTGTCGGAGATGCAGAAGCCGGAGGAAGTGAAGATACGTAGTTTGCGGAGAGTTGATTCGGAATATAGTTGGAAGATCTTGGAATCGTCGCGGATCACCACAATTGGCCCACCGAAGGGAGAGCAGGCGACTTTGTTTCGGGATAAGTCCATGTGTTTCCATCCCATTGGGAAGAGTTGAGGTTTACGGTAGCGGCTGTTGAAGAGGAGCTGATATTCTGCAGCAACGCAAACGTTGGCCATTTTTGTTGTGGGGTTAATTAGATGATTTTTTTTTTTTAGTTAAACAAAAAAAATAATATTATGGACGATCATTTTAGAAAATAAAATAAAAAGCGTCTGTTGCCATTATTTAGAGTGATCTTTCAAAAAAAAATTTGTATGATTAATAGATTGTTTATGATTCTCTTTTTCATTTGGTAAGAATTGTTTGTTAAATGAAAAAATGTTCTCAAAAATAAGATTTTAATTAATTTTAATAAATGTTTATAAATAATATTTCGAGGAAGAAGTGAGAAATTATTAATATTATTTTATACTAAAAAATCTAGTTAAATATTTTTAAAAATTTTTGTAATTAAATATTATTAATTAATTCGATAATCAAATAAGAGATGCGTTGCCAATAATCGATAATGACTTGCCATATATTTAAAAAAAGTAACTTTATTTTTAAAAAAAATTAAGGATTCAAAAATTAAAAAATATTTTAAAATTTTAGAAAAAGGTGACGTGGCAGGAAGTCGATCAGCTACATCAACCATAAGTGGATATCGCTTTCCTCTCTTCACACTTCCCTCGGTTCCCTCTCACTTTCTTTTTTTTTAGCATTTTTAAGCTTTTATTTTTTAAAATTTTTTATATTTTTATTTATAATATTAAAAATAAAATAAAAAATCACATGCCATTTTTAGATATACAACACAGTGTGGTTCGGATATTTTAGCACGTTACTCGTTTGCCTAACCCTGCAAAATGATATATTAAAACATAATTAAAGTGTTTAATTACAATTTTTTGGGCCAAATTAATAATATCATTATAATTCAAATGTTAAACGCTAATTAACTCTACTATTATGTAGTACTATCTTTAAATGAACGTGTCATATGCATGTAAATTATATTACATTATTATTTAGAAAAATATGGGAATGAATTTAAATCATATCACACATGCATTAAAAATAATTAGAATTTGGTCACTTATTACTTGGACATTTTGAAAAGGAATTAAGTTTTAAATCGGCAAAGGTGATAAAGATTGTGGTAACGTTTTTAATAATTGGTTCCTTTTAAAAAAGTATTTTATAAAAAAATTATAAATGACATATATATTTATTTAATTTTATATTTATTATTATTTGAATTTTATGTAAATTCAGTAATTAAGTTAATATCATTTAATTTGTGACACCAAACTCAATAAATAATAACATATACTACATAGATGTGAAATCAAATTGTTACTTATATAATAACTAACAATAATTTTTATATTTATCGATTTTAAATAAAATGTGAATTAAATAAAATTATATTAATCTAATTATCTATACATATAAAAAATTGTATGTCAAGAAAATATATGTTTATTTTAATGGACAGTGAGATTAAAAAAAACAACAAATGTGAGATTAATTATTGTAACGGTGTAATTGATTATTATATCTATAAAAACATAATTGTATTCGGATTAATCATAATTTTATTCAAAACTTTTTATTTTCAATTAAAATTTAATCCTAAAATATATATAATAAAAAAAAACTATAGCCTAATGCCTTATACGACACCACCTAGGCTTCTACCCATACACACCTACGAACCTCTTCTGGTGCCCAATCTTCTTTTAGCCTTGTTAAGCAGCCCTTATTGAGGCCAAGCCACATTTGTAGTGGAAAATTCAACCAGTTTTATGGTTGCTGGCAACACTATGAAAAACCCCACTGCCCCATAAAATAAGGGATTCAAAATCCCATTTTGGATCTATAAAATGAGCCTTTATGGCTTAACAAACAAGATAAGGCCAATTTTTTGAATCAATAACACTGTCAAAAAAATCCCAACAAACATTTTTCCAATCAAGAAAAAAAACACTTCCAACATTATAACTACCTTGGCAGTTGAACTCCTCTGCCTTCACCATCTGGCAACCGAACCTTAGCCAACAATCAAAAAGATCAACCATTATCTTCAACAAAAAAAAAAAAAAAAACTCCTCATACTGTGACCATCACCAACCAAAACAACTACTGACACCACCACTTAAAACCCTCCCTATTGACAACCACCAAAACTCCATCACAACTTCCCCTTCACCAATGAAATCCTAATTATCAAAACTTAAAAAAAAAAAAAAAAAAAAACTCCTAACTAGAACAGAAGAAAACCAAATTTTTTTTTAACCTCTTAAAAAACCAAAAAAATCAAACACACAACTAATATCAAAGCAAAAAACAACACAATTAGGGATGGCAGTCAAACTTGTCCTCAACGAGTTCCAACCCAACCCGACTCAATATATATATAAATTATTTTTTAATTATTTATTTAATTTTATATTTATATATTTATTTAATTTTATATTTACATTAAAAATTAATATTTTTATATTTTAAAAATAATATTTTATTAATTTCAAATTGAGTCAGGTATGATTTTATATAATATCATATCGAGTCATGTTCAGGTATTAAAAAATAAAAACAATAATTGAATTTGGGTATTATGGGTATAAAATCAGATTAAGTTCGAAATAAGCAAAATCTCACCTTACTCAACTTGTTGCCATCCTTAAATATAGCCCTCGGAATAGGGATCCAACGACAACACATAAAAACAAATAAAAAAACAAAAAAAAAATTTTGCTGAAACTTTGAAGGTTAATTTAGAAAAACCAGTGTAGTTTTCAAGTGGAAAAAAAACCATATCAGGGACAAAAAAGGTTGGAAGAGCATTTTAGTGTCTTTCGAGTGATTTTTAGCCACCAGAGGTGGTGACCAATTATGAGGACAGTGGTTGTCGGCACAATGGCCACCAATTGATTTTTGAAAAAGGTGGCCAGCTATCTTTAAAGATTTTAGAGAGTTTTGTTTTTTTTTTTAAGAAAAAAAAAAGAAATTTTAAAAAATTTTGTTGTCTATTATAGCATAAAAAATAAAATAAAAAACGACATCGTATAGAACCCCAAGGATCCGTTTGTGACCTATTAATTCAATTCGGGGTCCGTGCGCCTGACCCGATCCTTTTCTCAACTCTCAGGCCTAGACCAGTTCAAATGAACTACTTATGAACCACCGACCGAACTGTCCCAAGCTCCTGAATGAGCCGAATTCTTCTCAACAACTAAACCGGGTTGAACGATTGAACTAAACCAGACCATTACTGAATCGTTGACTAAGCTTTGATCAATCTTTTATAGGTATTTTCTTACTTTTTTATTTAATTTTTTAAATATATTTTTGTTAAGTTATTTATTTGTTTATTTATACATGCTTAAACTTTAAATCTTTACAGTAAATAATAAAAAAATAATTGTAAAAAATTCTAAAATAAAAAATAAAAAATAAAAATTTTTCGATGATGAGATTCAAAGACAATTTGAGTAATGATACCTAAAAAATCTATAAGTGAGAAAGTTTTTTTTTTTTTTAAATACTATAACTGTATTGAAGTTTTTGTAAAAAATTGTCAATACAATAAAAAAAATTTTCTTTTAAATTTTTTTTTCTAAAATATATAATAAAAAATCAATAAACAAATTTTTTAAAAAATAGATAAATAAAACATGCGCACTAATATTTAATCATTTGCATAGCTTGCATATCGTTTACTTTTGAAAAAATATATACGAGCCTCTGATGATGGAATTTTATGAAAATTTGAATAGTGATTTCTAAAAAATCCTTTGGTAAGAAAAATCATTTTAATGTTATTAACGTATTGGAATATTTTAAAAAATTTTTATAATAAAGTTATAATTTATTTTTCTCAAATAAAATGGATTAATCTTTTTAAAAAATAAAATAACAAAAAAGAAAAAGGGTGAAATAACAAAAGTGAAAATAAAAATAAATTAATAAAAGTAGTCAAGGGAATTATTTTTTAAATACCAAAATTAAGGTCTTTTTGTCAAAATTAAAAGATAACATATAATTAATTAATATTACTTTTAACAAGCGCTATGGAGAAATTAATCATTTTTCACGCGTAATTGATTATCGAATCCAAATTGTTTTGCAAACCAAAAAGCTATATTTTTAATAAATTTTAATTAATTTTAAAATTTTATTAAGAATGTAAGTTTTAATCGGTGACAAATCACATTTAGTAAAAAAAAATTGATGACGATTTCATTTATTTTCTAATGTGTCTAGCGATCCTAAAACTGTTATGACAATATCAGTGAAATTAAAATTAGTGGTAAGATATATAATTGAATGTAAAAGTAATGGTGGTATTGAGATTAATTATAGTAAAACTAGAAACTAATTATTAAGGACATTAGATTAAAAATATATATAATAAATTTTATATTATACTTGATATTTATAAATTTAAAAAATAATTAAAAGTTAATAAAATTATTTTTTGTCGAATCATAATTTTGTTAAAAATTAAATTTAACAAAATAATATTTTATAAAAAATATTAATATATTTATACATCTTAAAATAAAAACAACTAATATTTATTTACTTTATTATTTATCTAGTTATCTATTTTTCATTCAATAATGATTTATTTAACTATAAAATTGATTATTTATTTATGCTTTTATTATTTTCAACTATTTATTCATTAATTAATTTGTTAAATAAGTATATAAAAATATGTTAAATAATTATAATAAATTAATCTGGATAAATTTTAATTAAAAATAAAGAAAAATAAAATAACGAAGTAGGAAAACTAAACAAATAATAAAATGCTAAACCAATATATAAATGTAGGGATATAATTGTCCATGCATCATAATTTCAAGGTGAAAAAAGAAAGAAAAAATGAAAGAGCTGGGATGATATGTAAAAGAAGAGTTGCGGTGGGAAAGAGAATTTCCACCGAAGGGGTGATAACTGATAACCAGTGGGAAAACGGGGTTGTCGTGAAGTTGCAAAATACCCCGTAGCGTTATATTGGTGCGTTAAATATGATCTGAGTCCAGTTTGGGATCTCAATCACACCCCTGAAGTTGCAATTGAATCCAAATGGCCTCTTACTAAGCACAAATTGATAATTCAAATCTGAAAAGGCTAAATCCATAATATCATATCATTATTTTAAATCATATTATTTTTATTTTTATTATCATTTTTATAACATATTCTCATATTTAAAATTACACGTCCACGTGCAACTTCGGATCGTGAGCTTTCCCTTCGGTGCTTTAGAGCCCATTTATTTTTCTTTCCAGAAGAGAATTAGGACATGGATGGATGCTAAACTCTTGGGTTTCGCTTCTCTGTCTCAAAAGCCACATCTCAAGAACAGCCCACTTTGGTTAGATTTTGGCAAAGGCGTGGAGAGTCCAACTCCCACCAATTCATTCTTATAATCTCCTTTTTACTTTTCAAATAAATTTTGAATTTTGATGAAATTACTATGTATATAGTGAAAGAAGCAAAAGAATGAAAAAGAGTTTCATTAAGGTAGCAATGGGTCAGGGTCAATTCAAAACATGCAATTTCAAATTTTTTTAAGTTCAGATTATTTTAAATTCAAATAATATTTCAGATTTCAAATCTGTCAAATTATAGTTATGAATTTTTTTTAACTTAATAGAAAATCAAATTTAAAGTCATTTTTATAATTTCAAATTAAAATTGAAGTTTAAAATTTAAAAAAAAAAAGAATCTGCCCAGAAGGATTTAATCCTACTCACTATTGAAAGACAGTCTATCTAACTTAATTGTCGGCATAGTACTAATTTGCTTTAATTACTTATAAATTATGATGTTTCATGGATCAAATCAAGAAATTCCTTGTTATAAAAATGGAAGCAGTTAGAAAGTTCCAATCAAATGAAAAACCCCAAACCACATATGCACTTGATTATGCTTCAAACACAATTTGTCAAAGGGAAAAAAATTTAAGAAATCATTTTGATATATATATATATAATTTTTAATTAAGTTCAAATGCATTATGATTTTCTTTCAAGTTCATGACTATGGGTTGGACAGACAATGCTGTTGAGTCACATGTGAGATGCCAACAAATGTTAGAAAAATAGTCATAATTGGATCATGTGTCAGTCCAAACTAATTAGACACATTAGTAGAATAGAATGTTAATCCAAATGAGTTTGAAATGATTCTCCCGTCAATCAAGCCATGCAACTACTAATAATCGATTTCAATTGATAATAATCGCACTGAAAGTCATTGTTACTATGATTAATCAACCGAAACAAAATTAATAATAAGTTAATAATAATTCTTCTCTTTCATCATGAACTTAATAGTTCCACATCATTAATATTTTGAAGAGAATTTAGATAAGGTTGTTTAGGTTAAATTTGTAAAGTTTAAAGCCAAAAATAGCTTGAATAAGAATTAAATTTAAAAATTAAAATCGATAAATTAACAAAATTTAATAAAAATATTAATACTATGTAAAAAAAATTAATTAAAAATAACATCACACACGAAATTCGATTGATGTTTATTGAAAGATGAAAATTTAATAAGAACTTTCAATAAAAATGCATATTTAAGAAGTATCAAAACACGTTCAAATTGTTTCAAATTTTGTATACTTTATTTATATATCTAGCAAAGTTTTTTAATTTATGGATTTGATTTTTTTAATTTTAGCTTTTATATTCATTGTGATAGAAAATTCCACAAAATTGATTTAATAAAAGAATTTTATTTATTTTATCAATTATTGCTTAAAGTAAGGATATTTTGGAATTGAGATAGGGATCCTAGGATTGAGTCATAGATGCTCCCTATAAAAAGTTTAAAATGGAATGGAACCATGAAACTTGAAAGGAGGGGAAAATTGATGAAATAACGATGTATATGGGCAAGTAGTGTAATTAAACTGTAGAAAAATGAGAGGCCATTTTTTTTTATTTGTTATTGGCTGACTCATAGTTCATTTGGGAGCCGAATTAGGTGGCTTTCACCACATCAGAATGTGTGATTTATAATTGGTATCACAATTTCTATTTGAAAAAAAAAAAAGGAAGACCTTAATTGCAAGAGAAGAAACTGGGAATGGTTGAAACAAAAATTATCCCTTTTTATTAAAAAAATTACTAATTAATCTATAAATGTGAGAATCTTCAATCCTATCTGCCCACTGGGAAGATTAAAACAGCAATGAGACTTTTTTTCTTATAAGTAGATAACCAACAATAGAGGTCCAAGTAATTATGAGGGGGCCTGAAGGAATTGAGTGCAGTTGTTGCTGAAATGAACAAGACCAAAATCTCCGCAATCCATATGAAGATTTCGATTTTGCACAGTAACATCTAAGATTTCCCACAACCAGAAAAATTGTATAAGCTAAGGCACCATTACATCTGCACTGCAACTATTACACTGCATCTCCGGTTGCAGTGCAGATGTAATCAAAATCTAAGCCATTTGTCACTTTTGATTCCAAATGAAATAGAGGTGCAATCTGAAAATGGTTCGTCATCAACTTAGTCATTTTTATCCGGTTGATAATCGGTCAGTGAATTTTTTTTTTAATCTTTTAAGTTTTACTATAATATAAAAAATGTCCTTGTAGGTTTTTTTTTTTAAAAAAAAAATTGTAAAATAAGCTTATTTATATAATATAATAGAATAGACTTAGCAAAAATTTTTTTATTATTTCATACATTAATAAATATTTTGAATAAATTTTATAAATATTAAATAATTTAAAATTTTCTTATATATAGTTTTTAATATAATATCTATGATAATTATTTTTTATTATAATTCACCTCACTATTACTATTATTTTTACATTCAAATATATATTTTATAACTAATTTTAATTTCACCTAACAATAATTATTAATCTCGTCTCCAATACCATTTTCAATTTTATCTGCCGACTGGGAAGATTAAGTCAGCAGTGAGACTCTTATCGTATAAGTAGATGACCAACAATATAGGTCCAAGCAATTATGATGGGGGGTGAAGGAATTGAGTGCAGCAGTTACTGAGATGAACAAGACCACAAGCTCCATAATTCAGAGGCAGATTTTGCACAGGAAGATTCTAAATACACCAATTTTTTTCTTCACATTTAATTTTTTCAAATAAAATTATTTAATCATCTTTCTCATCTCAATTTTAAAATATATATTTTCGATAAGTTATATAATTTATCGAATATATATATATATCATATAAGGTATATAATTTATTCTATTTTTATATTTGATAAATAAAAAATTATATTTATGATTAAAAAATATCTTTTAAAATTTTTAAAATTTTTAGATATATAAATCAGGAAAATTTTGAAAGTGAAAGAAGAATGAAGAAAAAGGTAACTAATAATTTTACTTTAAAAAAATTTGAAAAAATGTGAAAAAAAAACATGAAGAGCTGCTCCCTTTGCACAGTTAATTACGTCAAAGATTTCCCACAACCAAAAAGTTGTATAAAAAGTTGTATAAGCGAAGTTGTCTTGTCTTGGTCCACTTGTTTCGTTATATTTTTTTTATGATCCATTCTTTATTTTTTGCCTTTGGACTTTGTAAGCATTCATGAAAACAAAACCAGTTTTCCTTATTTCATGATGTAAATATTGTAATCTTCTAACAAGTTGATCGAATTTGTAATAATGATAATGAAATTTTTCTAAGAGAATTGACAAAATGGTTGTTATATCAAGTTGAAATTAAATTAAAAGTTTATCTCCACCATCATTAAAGTAATTTGACTTGAATATAATTTTTTAGATAATAATAATCAGATAATTAAATATTTATTTTCATTAATTATATCATCATCATCACGTGGGTTACATTTTTATAACATTTGATAGAGTAGTCCGCTAATGTCTACTTTATACTCTCTTTTGAATTTCTTCTGTCCCACTGTTGAAATCTGACCTCCCTTTGTGCCCTGAAATTCCACCTTCTGCAACAGGCCAAAAAGCTAGTCTAGAACTGAACCCCACATGGTTGAAGTTGCAATCTATTTCCATTCCCCACTATCTTTTTGGCATGGACCAAACTCATGCCCCAAACCATCCACCTGCATGCAGTACACACAAACGAATTGTATTTCAAACATCCGACTCTGGTATGTTTTAAACTAAAAAGGAATATTGTGAAAGCTAAACATCAGCTTTATGAAATTTATTCCGAAAAAGAATACATAATCTCTTATTCATTTCAAAGAAGACATTCATTAAAGTGGGTGCTTATGTATGTGGAAAAGAAAGGAGTGAGGGAGTCCACATTATTGAGTATGCCGGTTCCTGCAGGAACTGCTGCAGCTGAGCCTGTCATCTTATTATAACAACATTGACAACACTTTTCACCATAGTTCTACACTGTCATTGCTATGGTACTGCACTACTACTACTACTACTGCTACTACCACTACACCTTATAAGTTATAGTCCACTCACCAACTTCAAATTCAGAGCTTCAAGAGCATCAAAGAGGATTTCCCAGTTTTTCAGTTCCGGTTGTGTTTTCTTTATCTTTCACTATTAGAAGAACAATGCAATCTCTGGCCGGGAAACTGGTTTCTTTCACCATGTGTGTAGGTCTTATCATACTTGTGCTACCATTTGCCATCTCATCTCAAGAACATGTGAAATCCGTTGGCAGCCATACAAACGATAAAGACAACATTCACAAGGTACTGGATTCATGTCTTTAACTTAGCTGCTTACAATTGATGCAGTTTAATACATTGTTTTAAGATTACATCTTTTTTTTTTTAATAAAAAATTGTGAAGCTTGAGAATATAATTCAATTTCATTTTCTGGTTTTTGTTTTTTTTAGGTGAGTCACAAACTGATGTTTGAGATTACACTACATGGATTCCTCTTTTGGGTATCAATGGGGTTTCTGATGCCCGTTGGGATACTTGCTATCAGAATGTCAAATAAAGAAGAACGTGGAAGAAGAATTAAAATTCTTTTCTATGTTCATGCAGTTTCACAGGCAAGTTCATCTTTACTGTTACCGTTATATCAATTCGTCTTTCCCACCAATATATCCGGATTAACTATAAGAGCCTTTCTACATAGGTTATAATTTCTGCTTCTTTCACTTGAATAATTAATGGTATCTCTATAGAGTTGGAAAATGATAGCTTCAAAGTTTTTTTTAACGAAGGTTGACACCTAACGTTAGCTTTCTTAATGATAATGAATGAGAAACTAGGATGTTTTCGGATCGAGAATTTAGGTTGGCACTTTTAAGAGGTTGTATCTAACAGATCTAGGATTCAAATCCCATACCTACATCCTTATTCCTAAAATGCCACCTCCTTTGTACAAAAAAAAAAAAAATTTTCCCGGTTTGGCAATATTTTACATATATATAGCCCACAGGTTCTTAATAACTAACTCCAAGCAAATTTTATTTGCCTTTAACTTGATCAAAGGAGATTATCATGAATGCTTGAGAGGCAAGAAAAGGACAATGATTTTATGAATAAAAGTCGATTAGCAATCCATAGATCTTCAATCTGATGCTGTTGTAAATATTGTTGTGTGGGACGTGAAGGCACATTAAACTAATGGTTCTATCAGGATAGTAATTAGTTCCGATATTTACTATGGTACATGATTGTTAAAGTATCTTTCATCTATTGAACAGTTAATTTTGTTCAGCAGATACTTTCTGTACTACTTGCAACAGCAGGAGCAGTAATGTCTGTAAAAAACTTCAATAACTCCTTCAACAATCATCATCAAAGGCTAGGGGTGGCTTTATATGGTATCATATGGTTGCAAGCCTTGACCGGGGTTTTACATCCATGGAGGTAAACCATCATCTATCTCCCTCACTCATTCTCTTAATTTGACAACTACAGCATACATGCCCATGCATTCTGCACTAGCACACCGGTGCACAATCAAACATTTTCCACTGGTTCCAATGAATCTAGTCATTTCCAAACACCTAGAATGTAACTCATCTGAGAAATACTGGTTCAGTTTCTTGGCTTTTTTCGACATTTTTTATCTTCGTCTCTTGTTTTTCCCGTTTCATCCTTGGATTAATTGTAATGCTATGAATGCCATTTCCTCAAATTTTAGCATATGTTGAGCATATATTAAGCATAAGACCTTCTCTATAGGGGATCCAAGGGAAGAAGTGCATGGTTTTTTGCACACTGGTTACTAGGAACTGCAGTGTCTGTTTTAAGTGTAATCAGCATTTACACTGGATTGGAAGCATTTCATGAAAAGACATCAAGAAGCATAAAGCTTTGGACCATAGTTTTGACTGCTGAGATCTCTTTGATTGTTTTCATTTACCTGTTTCAAGACAAATGGTTGTATATACAAAAGCAAGGAGTGATTTTGGGACATGAACCAGTCAGACCTACAGAACAAGATATTTCACACACAGAGACGCAAAATGAAACTAGTGAGAATTGTTGAAAAACATGCTATCAGTGACTAAATTAGGGTTAATATTAAAAATGATCTATGAATTATAGTGAAATATTCAACATGATATCTGAACTTTAAAAATCTCTAATGTGATATTATGAATCTATTAATTAACGTGATACTCACTCATAACGTGATTAACTTCAAATGTTGACACGTTATGAAAAAATAATTTTTTTAATATTACGTTAATTAATAGATTCAGAGTTAATATATTATATTAGACATTTTTAAAGTTCAAATATCATATTAAATATGACACTAAATTCTAGAATCATTTTTAACATTAATCCTTAGTAAAATTTGAGTAATTCTTTTCATCCTTCTCTCTTTTCTTTTGTTTTTTGGATTTTCTTCTTTAGAAGGATTGGTCATTAGACCGCAATAAACTTTGTATACAGAATCTTCTAATTGGTTGGCTGAATTGAGGGTGTGCTGCTGTTCATTCTTTCTCATTCTTTTTGCTTCCCACTAGCTCCCTCTTTTTCCTGTTTCCAACTTTTTTTTTTATAAATCTATAACAGGAAATTAACACTAGGCAAAGTTAAGCTAGATTTTCAATGTGATCTGACCATGATGAAGTCCTATAGCCATCATCGGTAAGGAGGTTCGATTGGTTGTACAAGGGACTAGAGTTTCATGGGACATTTGGTCAAATTGGACTGTTGTTTAGATTCTGAACTCTTTATTCCAGTTATCAAAGTTTAAATTTTAACAATCTCAAATATAAAAAAAAATAAATAAATTTAGGAATATGTAGCATTGAGATTCCATGAAAGGCCAGGGAGAGAAACTCTGAATTTTAGAGACATTACTCAACTCTTAATGATAAAAAGATTAAAAAAGTATCTTTTTTACCCTGAACACAGACATTACTAAAGGCAATGGCCTGGAACTGGTGAAAGGCAAGAAAAGGCAAGGATTTGAATTTTCCAAACAATAAGAAACTGTTAGCAACTTGAGCAGAAGAATACAGAACATCAGCTCTAGGGCTCTAAACTTGAGAGACAATTATAAAACCGTCAAGTTACGGAAAATTCCAACAACAGGCACAGCATTTAGCATCATATTCATTGACCGACAACTAATGCAGTTAGAAAAGTAATTAATGAGAGCAATTGGTTCGTACTATAAATTTCCAACAGGTAATTAGCTGGAAAAAAAGGACAATGGAGAAAGAATTCAAAAAAAAAAAAGTTCTGAAAATATGTACAAGTTTTTTTTGTACAAAAGAGGGGTAGTCCATGACAAGAAAAAGGATTGCAAATATAAATTTGAACCCAAAACTTGCTGGATTTTAAGACAATTGCATGAATCAACTGTGTTAAGTTTCGGGTTCAAAATATGTACAAGTTTTATCCATCAAATAAGGAGATATATTTTGCCAACGGGGCTTTAAAATATGGTAAATGGAGGCAACATAGGCATGCAATCGGCTGAATTAAAGAAAGAAGTGTATGATGAAAATAAAGCATATTTAATATCAGCAGATTTAGTCCCTGATCAAACAAAACGGCATTACATTTATCCAACCAAAATGAAATTGTTGGTGTTAGATATCATGATATGCCTGCAGTTTCACCTTTCACAGTAAATTATCCTTCTTACGCAAGGATTGATTGAAAACAACCACGCGCAAAATTAATTACGGTCATCAAGTTAATGAACTTGCATAGCAAATTAAAAATTTGCAGGATAACTAAAAGATTGATTGGATAAAAAAGAAAAGAAAAGGCACCAAGTAACTAGAAGCACTATATTCAGATTGGTGTAACCCACATCATGGAAAGGGCAGCACATAACCTGTTAATATAGCAATCCCTAATATTATAAATGGTGGAACAATTATAAATGCTCCAACTGTTGCAAAGAAAACTGAATCATTCCTCCGAGAAACTTCATCCAAGTATGTTTGTCTCCTGATATTTCTTTTCTGTGAGATGGTTAAAAACTTTGGACTAACCTTCTTCAAATTTTTACCCAATGGAAAAATGAAATCATCGTCTCTATCCCCAACCAACCGCACAAGCTTCTTACGAATAGTGAGTTTCCTAAAGCTGCCATCATTCTCATACCCTGGTTCTAAAAGAAATAAACATTCACTTAATTTTGCAAATTGTATTGTTCCTCCATCTAGTCCTTTTTCTGAGAAAGAAATGTATAACCATTGGCATTTATCTAGGGATAAGATTCACATACCATCGACAGCAGAGCTAGTATAACTTAGTTGTTCCAAAAGATCCAGTTGTGTGCGTGTAGAAGACAAAGACCCTTAACAAAAATGTCAAGAGTATATAGGAAATCAGCAGTCTAAAAGATGCCAAAAAATTTCACCAACATCTCATGTAATTAAACACTCTGATAAGAAATTCAATGTAGCTTATGATCATTTCAAAGGAAGCAAAATACTCTAGATTCAATGTTCTAAGTTGAACAAGAAAAAGTCTTTCTTGTCTTTGAGCTGGTGCCATGACACATTGCCTGAAAGTGTGAGGTACGGAGAGCAACAGAAAGTTATTCATGTTCGTGGTGCTACCTTCATGATCTTGTATTTTCTATTCAGGAATTCAAACACAAAACAAGAAACCTATTCATCAATTGAGGAGTTCTTTACCACAATACAGAAACCTATCTTCATAAAACAGGAATCTCAATTATGAGAAAATTTCCCAACTTCACGCAAAAACAAGAAGCAACTAACAAAGATCCTTACAAAAGATCTTACTCAGCTACAAAAGAAACATCTACTGTAGTGATTCCTCTGTCTGGGAGCTAATAGAATCTGTAACATGCAATTATTAAAATAAAATCAGCATACCAAGTCCGCTTTGATACGGGAGAAAAGGGTGTATATTTTTACAGTTAGGGAAAAATATGGAAGGAACCTTCATATTCATAGGCAAGAGAGACCCAAGTTGGATGGAGTTCTAAATTCTAAAATCTTTTAACTTCAAGAAATCAACTCAACGTTAACCCAACATAATAAATCATGGTTTCTCAATCGCATAATAAGTAAATTCTATTAAACCAAAAGGTAGAGACAAATTGTTATATGCTGACACTCTCATAAGCATACATAATCCTTCTCAAGTACAAATGCAAAATCAAACCCCACAAAGGAATATATAATGTTCTTTGCCGTTAAAACGAACTTATGAACTAAGCTAATGAAATGAAAGAGGTAACGTACCAGTGAAAGAAGTAGGAGGGTCATCCTCTTTGACTCCCCCTTCTTTTCCTTCTGACTGAGCAAATGTTTTACAAGAAGAAGAAGAGATGAGCTTGAAAGGGTGGTTGTGCTTTGGGCAAAGCAATGGAGGAGGAATATTAGAGCAGGGTTTTGGGTTAAGAGAAGCAGCCATGAAATATAAAGCCATGACCAAATTTATTTGATGGTTTTGTGGAGAAATACTGACGAGAGCTTTGAAGCAGCTTTCATTTTAGTTTGCTAGCCTATCTATTGTTTCAGTTGCCAGTGTTTTCAATTTTCTGTTGCGGAAATGAGCTCCCCCGCACGTTATATGAGAGGCCATCAAGTCTGGCTATTCTATGCGGCCCAACGCCAGCACATGTTCGAATCCCATTTGACATTGCATTCAGATCCTTTCGAGAGTCCTGACAATTATAGTTACAATAAAAAGAATAATAATGTTCTTTCATTTTTTCATCTATTGAAATCATTAACTAAAAAAAAAAAAAATTTTTTAATTTTATATTGATATAAATTGATTTTTTTATAATAAAATAATTCAAAATTGATTCAACATATAAACCGATCTGATCTAAATCAAGTTCAATTGAGTGTTTAGACCAGTTCTTGATCAGTTTGGTTATCCAATTTACTATATCTACTTATGAACCTCTGTTAACGCTTTAATTAATTCCCTAATATTATACAACTGTAGTCCAGTATCCAAAAAATATTTTTCCAAAAAGTCTAAAATGACCTCAGTGCTTCTAAACATTCAAAGACAACATATTTGCATGTCCCATTCGGTAAAAACAATAACGTCAATGGGTTACCTTTTCGTCGACGATAGAAGGTCAGTACGGTCATTTCAATTCGAAACCGACACCATGAAAGAAATATGACCGTTATGGATAGCTCTGCAAATCCAGGCGTTTCAAATTACTTTTAAATATACATTTTTTAAAAAGGAAAACCCTGTCGTCAAAGCTTTCTCTTTCTTGTTCCCAGGCATGCAATTGCAAACAAAGAAATTAAACTGATTAATAAGAAGAGGGAGAGAAGAAGAAGACGTAGATTAATTTGTATTGAATTGGATTGTTGTTAGGGATGGCAAAGAGTCGAGCAGAGGAGATAACAAAGGAGGAGGAGCAGGAGGAAGGAGCAATGGTGGTGGTGGAAGAAGAAGAAGAAAAAGAAAAAGTAGAAGCACATCCATATGCATTTCACGTGTCTGGACCTCGCAATGTGGCTAAACCTAACTGGAGAGACCTCATCAATTCTAGTTGGTAAGTAAATGTTTCCTAATTTCAACCTTTTCCTTAATTTGCAAGCATGGCTTCTTTTTTGGATTTATTAAATTATTTTCTGCTAATATATATATATATATATATATACAATTTTGGTTGATAAAAAGAAGTTTAAATGTTTAATTTAAGATACCGATTTCCTTTTTTTGCTCCAAATTTATGTTCTTGTCTCACTGTTTTTGTCATTTAGGTTCCTCAGTTTTAATGATTCCATGAATATCTTAGCCTATGTGGTAGAACCATGTTTGACAGTAGAAGATTTCAATGGTACGGTTTTATGAGCAGAGAAAGTCTGTTAGTACTTGCATTAGAAGGTAGTAATCTGAGTGATTGGGGAAGAATGATCTCAAAAACATTGCATCGGATTTTGATGGAAAATTTTGTGTCAGGGTTTTCGATGTTTTATTAACATCTGAAAGTTAGGAACAGGGTTACTAGAAATTTGAGACCTAGTTGATTATTAGGCTAGAGGTCTAGGAATTTTATGTTCCAAATCCACGACAAATAATCCTAGCTGTCTGTCTTTGAATGAAGCCGTGAGATTTAGAATGGGATGAGTAACTCTGCCAATAATGCATGCTAATAGAATGATTCACAAATACAGGAAAGATGCAAACTATAAGAGAACTGTAATTGCGTGCTTCATACAAGCAGTTTATCTGCTTGAATTGGACAGACAAGAGAACAGAACAGAGGAAAATGCTCTTGCTCCAAAGTGGTGGATGACCTTCAAGTACAAGCTAGCCCAAACTTTGATTGATGAAAGGGATGGATCTATATTTGGAGCAGTATTAGAATGGGATCAGTCAGCAGCCCTGGCTGACTTTGTGCTCATTAGACCTTGTGGAGCACCAAAGGCTGTTTTAGCACTTCGAGGAACATTACTCAAAGGTCCAACTATCAGAAGGGATATTCAGGATGACCTCCGCTTTCTAGCTTGGGAAAGCTTGAAGGGTTCTGTAAGATTTAAAGGAGCATTGGAGGCATTAAAATCAGTCGCTGAAAGGTATGGAGGCAGCAATGTATGTATTGCAGGTCATTCCTTGGGAGCTGGCTTTGCTTTACAAGTGGGAAAAGCATTGGCTAAAGAAGGAATATATGTGGATGCTCATTTGTTTAACCCACCTTCTATTTCACTGGCTATGAGCTTAAGAAATATTGGAGAAAAAGCAGGGTTAGCTTGGAAGAGACTTAAGTTGATGCTTCCTTCAAGTAGTGAATCTCAGTCCAGTGGCTATGAGGGGATCAAGGATAACTCTTTAGGCCTAAAGAATTGGTTAACCCATATATATGGGCAGAAAACTTCTGTGGGATTGAAAAAATGGGTGCCTCACTTATATTTGAATAATAGTGATTATATCTGTTGCCACTACACTGACCCTGATGGAACAGAAGAAAAAGATGCTGACAAGGAGAATGTTGGTCCTACAAATGGGCAAGTTGCTGCAAAGCTGTTTGTGATGTCGAAGGGGAAACAAAAGTTCCTTGAGGCTCATGGATTGGAGCAGTGGTGGTCTGATGACTTGGATCTCCAGCTTGCTCTAAATAAGAGCAAGTTGATAAGCAGACAATTGAAGTCCTTGTACAGCCTCCCAGCTCCAAAACAAGCGCAGGGAATGCCAAGATAACAAAAGGCCATTGCTTTCACTGAATAACTCGGTTTCAGAATCAGAGTCTTCCGTGTCTTTGTAATATGTGTGCTGTTTCAATAATTAAAATGACTTTTTCTGCTTTCTCATCCTAGTTTACCAAAATCAGCAAATGTATACCACCTTTCCTGGAAATATACAAAAAGAGCATGTGTTTTATTATGCTGTTAGGCAGTTTTCCATGGCTAAATATCAACCGATTCAAGCATAACCATGAACAAAATTCTTACTTCCCTCTCTTTGCAAAGTACTTAAAAGTTATGTAATTTGGGAAGAAAGTTGGTCTACGCACTTCGCTCTTTAAACTGTATTCTTATGGAAACAATTTTTGCAGGAAAGATAATTCTGGCTTTAAGTGTGTGGAGATTCGCGAGCACAGGTCGAGGTGAAAAGTATACTAGGATGGCTAGGCTGTTATTGCGGTTTTTTTCTTTTCTTTTTTTTTTTTTGTTTCTAAGATTCTTTATTTGTTGGTTATTTCTTTTGGCATAGCTTTCACCCATACACCCAGAAATATCTTTGGCAAGCTGACATTTTCACCATTTGTCCAGGCCAAAGATTTATTATCTCATTTAATTTAATTTTTTTGCTACTTATGCCAATTTAGGCTTATCTATTAAAAATCTTTTATTTTGGATACTAATGCTGCATAAGGATTTATTAGATCATTTAGGCCATCTGTAATATCGTTGCAAAAAGTTTTATTTTGAATGCTATATAGTGAGGAGAATTAACCATTTAGCAATTTTATCTACATGTATCTTGTTAATATAATAATTGTGTAATACGATATGAATATGATATAATTATGATTTATTTATTTTAATTAATTATTTTCTAAATTAGTTAGAATTATATATATAGAACATTCTTTTTATATACTTTTACATAGTTGAGAACATAGAAATTCCTTTAATTGTAATATGGTACCAAAGTTATGGGTTATTTTGTTGTTTCTATCTGATATCTTTATAAGTTTGTTACGTGACAAACTTTTTTATTTTTGTCAACACAGGATTTGTTAAGTGGTGTTATTTTATATTTGTTAAGTCTTGTGTTATTTGGAGTTTTATATTTAAGTTAGATTTCTCCACTTATCATCAATTGATTTTAGATTGAATGCTTAAAATGATTTCTCTAAATTCTTCTATATAATTTCCTCTAAGACAACTATCCTGCAATATTTGAGAAGAAATTATAATACTTATAATTCTTAAATTTGGATTTTAGTGGGTTAGGGATTTGTGGGGTTGACATGAATAGGATTCAATTTTAAGGATGTTTATCTATAGTCATACTCCCCTTATATAATGTTCGTATTCAGATTATTTACTTAAATGAAACCATTTTTTTATCAATTAGAAAGTACCTATAATATCTATCTAAAATAGAGGTAAACAGTGAGAATTTTATCTGGACGTACGTATAATATGAACAAAGAATCGTGAAAGCTAGTCGTGATAAACCTAGCAATTGTGAAGCTTATATTCTCATTTTCTTCCTCTAGTGATTAGTGACATTTTAAAAGGAAACTTTTTGTGAAAATGCCAAAGAATGTTGACGAGAAACGTGCACGCGAAGGGGCTTCCAACTTCCAAGAATGGCCCAAGTTCCATATTTCTGTTGGACTAAAAATGGATTAATCAAGTTGACAATAAATTAAACTCATGGCATATATTCGTATTAAAGTTTATTTTTTAATTTAGGTTTAGCTTGGTTAATTATTGGCAAAAAGTAGCATTAAGCACGTTTGAGGAATAAATAACATTTGAACTTTCTATACAAGAAAGGTTAATTACTTATACATGTTTTACAATTTATTTTGCATTTCTGCAATGGTTTATGAAGTCAGGCTTTTGGTGTGTTATGCAATTGGTTGCAGCAGTACTACTTGTAATGGAACAAGCACTTCATATTAGCCCAGATAACTCATGGTCAAATAGGCTGACCTCTTGTTCATGCTGAGTGTAATATGGCTCAGCATCCAGAAGCCATGACTCCAGATTCTGGTATGCTAACCAATCCGGCTGTTGGTTCGTCGACAAAGACACATGATCAAACATTGAGATGTCATCATCAGCGGTCTGTATCAGGCCGGTTAGTTGATTTATTTCTGTCAACTGAAATGCTTGGTCACATGAATCGAATGAATAGAATGATGAATCCATAGATAATGTTGTGGTGGCAGGTATTTCTCTTTGGTCTTCAATTTCTATGACGGGGACGGCCTTCTCAATTTCTTCAGGTTTAGCAGTAGTTTCGCTCCGACAGCCGGTTAGTTCTTGAACAAGCTGCTTGAAGCTTGAGCTGTCTGTAATGTAAACCTTAGGCCTCAAAACTTTTATCAGACTGTGAATCTGCTTCTCGTTCTTAGACGTTTTTGTTGATGCCAGGCGATTTACCTTCTTTCCCATTATTGTTTCAGGAAAATCTTACTTGGGTTCGTTCGTTATATGATCAAATGAAGGATCTGAATGAGAGCTATAAATATGAAGTTTCCCATGAAATGGATAGGTGTGTACGGATTAGGGACAAGAACCAAGTCGCAGGACATGAAGAAAAGATGCTGAAAATGATGTTTTTTTCTAAATTAGGTTTTGTAATAGGAGTCCATACCAAACCCTTATCATGTAAGATTTCCTTCAATCATCAACCTGAGAATGCATGATATCCTTTTAGCAATATATGCCAACGTTTGTAGTTTGCATCCAAGGGATGGAGAATATGCTAGTCAATTTTATTAAGCTCTCTTTTCAGGTATCAAAGTGCATAAGATAAGTATTAATTAAGCAATTAATAATAATAAAATAATTAATGAATCTCTGAAGAAGTGCAATTAATAGCATAGATATCTGGTGGGTTTTACGATATATTATTATATAGCTATGTGCCTATATGCATCAAACTTTTGGGGTTGTGAATTACTTTGTTTGGTAAAAGTATATATATATACACACGCACGTATATTATCAAATATAATTTATTCATTGAAAAATTTAGTATATTAATATTATACAAATTAGTTTATGATCCGTGTGATGTACGGATTAATGTTTTTTTATATATAATTATACACATAAATAATATTCTTAATAAAAAATATAAATTTTACATATGCATTTTTTAACATGGCATCTAAGAAAATAAAACCTTTAAAATATTCAATGAGCAATATTATTAAAGAAAAGAAAGTGAATATATATAAAAAAAAAACCTTTTTGATTAACTCAAGATTGCTTCATTAATTTTGTATTATTTATGTTTATTTCAATTTGAATATTTTTGGTATATAATTAGTTCTAATTTTGTTAATGGTCAACCTTTATTTTTAAACTAATTTGAATAAAAAATTATTTTTTATTACTTTAACTTAAATTATTCTTAGTTAAAATTCATATAAAAGATAATAAAACTTTAATTGCCATCATTAATATAAAATTATTTTCTTTTTCAAAACAGCAAAATTTTCATTGTAAATGCAGATTTGTATGTTACAAAAATAATATTAAAGATAGTTTATATCATGAATAGTTGGTTTTGGTTTTTAATACCTCTTTTATATCATGAATAGTTGGTTTTAGTTTTGAATACAAATGAATAATGCCAATTTAGATAATAAAAGACTATCACATAATGTTTTAAGTATAGTAATAAATACAATAATTAATAAAAAATAAATAAAAAATATTCCCTTTCTTCTTTTCTTTTTGGTTACGTTGGAATAGGTTAAAAATATTTATATATAAACAATGCATACTTAAAGAAATGACAAATAAAAAATAAAAAAAAAGAGATTAGATACAGACTATGCAATTTTTTTAATAGAGAAATTTATGAATTAAAATGTAATCTTATTGAATTAAAGAAAAACTTTATGTAAAAAGTATTCCACATTGAAATAGTATTTCATCTATAATAATGCTATTTGATTTAATTAAATAAATTACAAAAAAAAATAAAAAAATAAAATTAATTATGCAAGTGTATATATTTTCAATTTGAAAAAAAAAATTACCCACTTAAAAAAAGAAGCACACTTTTTTAAAGTATTATTCTTTTCCAAAATAAAACTTTTTTTTTTATATATGAGAGATCATAGATATTATTTATAAACATTTATTCATTAAAAAAAACTATTAAGAAAAGGAGATAATAAAGTTCAAAAAATAAAATCATTTACCATACCACTCATATAGAGATATTATTAACAAAAACAAACTTACTAAGTACTAAAATAAGTTAATGAAAAAGTAAGATATGCTAATGGACCTACAAAAAAATTGTATAGTATCCAAAGTAATATAAATAATCTAATAGTTTGATAAATCAAAATAATGTAAAAACTAATAATAAAAAAATCAATAAAACATAAACTATATAAAATCAATGAAGTATACCATAAAATATACTACATATCGATAAATTAATATCGCACGAAGATTAAATTATGTTAAAAAAAGAACATAAAAGAAAATTGTTTTAAGACCTATTGATTATCGCATAAAAAATAAAAAATGAAAAGTTAGTAAAGTTTAAAACCCATATCTACATTCACCTTCATAGGATGGTAGTTATAGGCAATGTAAACTATCTATGGCAAAGGGAAAATCCCTATGATTTTAGGTGAAAAATCAAATTTTAATTAATTTAATTGTTTCTATACCAAGAAAAGCAAATAAATGCTAGCCTTCATTGTGGGAGTTCTTCCAAAAAAAATTTAAATATTATCATAAATATATATATGGTGTACTTTAAGTTGTCGAAATTGTAACCAATTAAAAACTTATAGCATAAAAGAAAACTTTTTCTTGTCTAATTAATTTAATTTAATTTAATTTGATTGATAGGATTTAATGTATTTAATAGTAATTTATTTATTGAAAGCTAGAATATTAGTCATTTAGAAGTGAATAATTGTAATTAATTTTTTAAAAAATTTATTTGTTAAATTAAGAATGTATATTTATTAAATGCAGGACATGTGACAATTATCTTGTACGCATGTCAAATTTCTTTAGAAATTCTTAAATCATTAAACAAAATTTTTTATGACTATAATTATAGTATTTATTAATTATTTGAATCATTTGTAAAATTAAGTAAAAATTGAATTTAGCTATCATATTAATTGATTTAATTTTGTCAAATTAAGAAAGATTTATTTTGACCGGTTGATCATGATTGAAATATTAATTATGAAGAATTAATTAGATATATTTATTGACTTCTATATTTGATTATATTTTATCATTGATTTAATTATGATCCATATTATTAATTGAATTAGTTTGAGCAATTAACATATATGCAATGTATGGTTTATTGATCACAACTGGTATGTATAAACTCTAACATTATAATTTATGATTGATTTTATAATAAAAATAAAAATCTAACATTATAATGTATCATTAATCTTATATAAATATATAAAATTATTATATTATTTTTATATATTTATATATGAATAACATCTATTACTCAATTGTATATAATATTTAATCATATGAATGTATCAAATAATTGATTAAGGAGTCAACTTGACTGTAATTATAGTGGTTATTAATTTTTTTATAATATTTATTTCAATAGAAGTTTTTTGAATCATAAAAAATATTTAATGATCATAATTATAGTGTTTATTAATTCTTTGAATCATTAAGAAATTCTTTGATTACAATGTATTATTAATTTAGCTTCGATTTATAATTTAGGATATTTTATCTTATATAAAAGGTATGTCAATTGAAAATTTAAAAGAAAATAAATATAATTAATACATTAAAATACTTTAAAATTTTTATAAAATCAAATCAAATCATTTCAATTTAAAGAGAAATAAATATGAATAAATATAATTAATGCAAAACACAAAACAATAGATAAAAGTTTTCCTCGATATTATAAAACCATTCACATTAGATTTTTTTTTTTTTTACCAAAAGTTTTAGCTTTTATATATTTATATAAGACGTAAGCTATGCATCATGGAGATTATTCTATGATTTACTATATAGTAAATGTGTATCACATTGAAGAGTTTTGAACTGATCAATATAAAGTGGATTAACAGATTTTGTCTAGCTAGTTCCAGAATGGCATTTGTATTCTAGTATAATTAAGATAAGTCTCAAAGATGACATTTGTATAATTAAGACAAGTATATTGGTTTTAATTTTTTATTAATTAATATTGCTACATCATAATGCCACGTCACTGGCATCTTCGCTGCTGGGTCATTAACACTTAAACATGATTTTAAAATAATAAATAATCACACATTCAACTAATTATATCATCGTTTATGAAATATAAAAGAGATGATTAAACAAGACATACAACTACTTTGACCATTCTTTTCATTTTATCTATTCCCTTCTAATCTCTCTTAGTTTACCTCCTTTATACTCTTTTTTACATTTGACTAACTTAAATGTTGAAGCATCTTTTAACTTTTTTTTATGATAAATCTAACAAATTCACCGACTCAACCTCCAACAACAATATATATATATATATATGTATATGTATGTATGTTATAAGCTATTGTCAAAGGAGTCATTACCGATTTACAATTTCAATTCGAAGAGATAATTAGGGGTGTAATCGAACCGAGTCAAGTTGAATCGATATAGTGAAAAGCTCGAATTCAAACTCGACTTATAACTCGGGGCTCAATACTCAACTCGAACTCGATCAAGTTTTATTTTTCAAGTTTGAGCTCAATTCGTGATCGAATTCGAGCTATTCGAGCTTGCTCGATTAAACTCGATTAATATGTAAATATAAGCTCAATTCATATACTCGATAAAAGTTCGATTATTTATGCTCGAACTCGAAATATTTTATTAATTAAAATAATAAAAATATATGTAAATATAAAAGCTCGATTAAGCTCGCGAGCTACTCAAGCCGGATATAAGAATACTCGAATTCGACTCGATCGATAAGTCGAGCTACTTGAGCTCGAGCTCGACTCGATAATAATCGAACCGAATTCGAGGTTTTTTCGAATCGAACCTGAGTAGCTTGCGAGTACTAATGTATCATTTACACCCCTAGAGATAACTAGTAATAATTTTATTCTATAACTCAATACCATATGTTAAAAAAAAAACATATATACGAAACTTTTGAAAATTTTAAATTTCATCACCAATTTATGCAAGTATATATTATAAAAAATTCTTAAACAGGATAAACTTGCAAAATGATATAGCAATATTATATAACAAAATCCTTCACATCCGTTTTTGGAAGATGCCTTCTTAAATTCTCTGATTGAGAGGTTTGGAGTTGCAGGTTATAATGTTCTAACTTGGTGATTTTCACATGCATCTTCTTAATAATTTCTATTTGAATACCTTTTAAAACTATTAATTAAGTATTATATACAGTAATAATTTCCAATTGCGGCCTATCGCTCATAAACTTTTCACTATATCATCTCTTCTCTATAAATCAAAATTTTACTCCACTCTTATCTTTCACAAACATTCCTTTAAACAAAGCTTTTAGTTTTGGAATTTCGGATTGTACTCATATTTTTTTGTCAATATAAAATATTGAATTTTTAATTTTGATGATTAAAATTTAATTCATGGCAATTTTAAATACCAAAAGTTTTCTTGCAAATTATCAATTGCAACAGTAGTTCGTGGAGGTTGCGTGATAAATTTGAACAATAATCAAATTTTCAAACAAAAATGCTCAAAAAAAAAAATTCATATATTCAAGCTTTTTTTTACCCATTCAACTGTATCTTCAAACGAGCACAAATACAAATGAAAAGTGAAAAACCAATTCTCTATGCAAGGAATACACATAGAAATGGAATAAATAAATAAATAAATAAATAAATAAATAAATACACTATTCTAACATTCTATTCATATATATATATATATCTGTAGTTTAATTACAATAAGGTACAACAAAAAAGCATAGGAATTTAATGGAGCAGAGGCTTTGATATTAGTCCTGATAGTTCATAGTCATAAATGCTGACCTCCTGCTGAATTTGAGAATAGAAATTGAAACAAGGGTGGTGCTTATCGATGTTATCAAGTAGCAATGACTGAAGATTCCCATATACCAATGAATCCTCCTGTTGATTATCCATGAAATTATATTCTGATGAATTGGTGTCATCGAAAGGCAAAGGATCATAGGCTTGATTTATCTTTTCTGCAGTACTACACAAGGCTAAATGGTTGCAGACCTGGAATGACTCAAGTGATGCATCAAAGGATGATTCCATGCTACTTTCAGGGTTTCCATGATCATCTTCAACAGGCACTACTTTCTGAAGGATTTGGGGTAAAGAAGAAGAAGAAGAAGAAGGTAAAGATAATAATTGTGAAACTGGATTGCTTCCATTGCCAGTTAGGTCTTGAACAAGGCTTTTGAAGCTGGAGCAGTCAGTGATGTACACCTTGGGCCGCTCCACCTTTATCAAATTGTTGACCAGCTGCTTCTTTTCACAAGTTGTAGTCTTAGATATTTTCACTTGCACTTGTCTAAATGGTTTCTTTCCCATAATTTCAAGGCTAATTTCCAACTTGCTTTAATTCATCGGAGTAGCCTCTGAGGTTTCTTTGCCATAGCGGATGTTCCAAGACCTCCGCTACAGCATATATACCAAGTTTAAATTGAAATAGATGTATATGAAAATAAGGAATAGTTAATAAGGAACAGAACAAGTGAAAATTCATGAAATAAATTAAGACATGGTGATAATGATGTTATAATGAAATTTGTTATTAGGAATATAATCCTTGCCCACCCACCAACCTATTTGTTTCTTTCTTTCTGTCTCTACTTTTCAACGTATGAAGAGAGAAAATGTGCAAATGTTTGTTTACTAGTGGTTTAAGGTAGAAATTAAAATTAATTAAGATTTAGTTGAAGTAATGATTAGGAATATGAAATGATAGCTACTAGGTGGAAGGGAATTGATGACGCGCAGGCAACTATTGAAGGATCGTTTTCTTCTGCTTGTTCTTTCCAATCTTAGAAAGGGGAAAATGAAAGGAAAAGAGGAAAGATTAAAAAAAATAAAAAAACACTATGATTAGAATTAAGGGAAGGTGATATGGCCGATGATATGAGAGCATTTATCCCTAGTTTGCATAACTAAACTTTAATTTAAAATAAAAATATAAAAATTTAATTTAATTAATTCATATAATTTTTTTTTTAAGTGACATTCGATATATTTATATTTAAATTCAATATTTATAATTCATTTTATTATTATTAAATTACGATATTTTTTATAAATAAATAAATAATATGTGTACCCTTTGAAGTTCCTTGTATTTGTTTCATAACACGTGTTGAATTTTATATATTATTAATAGGATGATTAGCATTGGTTTCACAGCTAAAACTACCAGTCATCAGAGTAGAATTTTTATACTTTACAATCCAAATTTGCAAAATGACACATATTCATTAAAATATATTAAAAACTAATTAAAAAAATATGATATATATATATATATCAGTTTCTTAATTTCATTTATAAAATTAAAAAATTTCACGTAGCTATCTTGTCGAACTCAGCATAAAAAACTTTCATTTAAATTGAAAGGGGCATGAGCAATTTTATAATGCATTGTGTGCGGCCGTGATCAAGGACATTGTACATTAGGTACCGATTGTATTCGTTTGTTTTGTTTGTTAATAATATGAAAGGAACATAGAAGAGCGTATAGTTCTCCAATTCCACATCTTACATATCAAATCAAGATCTTGAAATTTGGATGTGAAGGAATTATTAATCCTTATCATTCATGTTTGACTTATCAAATATTTAAGTTTAATTTGTTTGTTATTGAATCAAGCTAAATTTAAGTATATTAATAATAGATTCAAAAGGTTTACGAATTTAATCAAGTATATTTTTTTTAATTTTAACATGCAAATACAAATAAATAACAGTCAATAATTATATTAATAAAATATTAAATTCTTAATTTTAATGATTAAGATTCAAATATTTAAATACAAAATATATATGAAAAAAATATAAAATATGATTTTTTATTTATAATTTTATCGAATCTAATCGATTTTATCAAATCAAATTTGAACTAAATTATAAATAAATTTAAAAATGAAAAATAAAATTGGATCGATCAAATTTCAAATTTTAAAATTTTGAATTCTATTACACTCTGTAATTATTATATATCTCAGCACTTGTTATATGACATTTATTATCTCTAGACTACAATCATGGCATCTATGATTTTTATTTTTGTAAAATTAATTAGAAAGTTAAGGGAAGGTGAATTTGATTTTAGACTTGGACCATTCTAAAACATAATCATGTCAAATAAATCTTTATCATATATTTATGTGTTCATACTTAAACTTTGGGACAAAAATCAATTTTAAAATTGGACTAGGATGACTAAACTTTGGGACAAAAATTTGAAAATTCTCAGAATCTAATTAAGTTAATTAAAATGGAATATATATATATATATAATAGTGACTGCGTGAACAAACCAATCCTTATGGTTGCAAAAGTATCTTCTCTCACCTTGGCAGCTTCTAATGCTCCAATTTCTTGTTTCGTTAATTTAAGGTTTAATTTATTTAATTTAACAATTGCTTTTAAAAAAATTATCATCTAATAATTTTAAATTTTAATATCTACAAATTTTTTTATTTACAAATTATCTTTAAAAAATCATTATTTTAGAAACTTGACCGAACTTGCCAATTCAACCTAATTGTGGTTGAGCCGCTCAAGACCAGAAATATTAGAGAGAAAATGCTGATGAGCCGGGCTTCCAAGTTGGGTTTGGGCAATAACTTTCGGACTTTCGAGCCCAAATTTGGTCATGGATGAATATGCCCATTCATTCTTTGTGGCCTTAATCCTTTCGCTTCGTCGTGCTTCTTCCTTCGGGACCTTCAATTTCAGCAGCTTCCCCCCAAAGCTGCCAGCAGCCAAGCTTCCGTAAGCGGCGACTGAAACGTGAACGTCTCAACCGACCCCCTTGCGACAGGCAGGCCAGTATTGCCTCTCTTCCTTTTGCTTTCTATAACAATGGGTGCAAAACAATAGAATGGTGATGATGAGATGGACGAAAAAGTAAACAAGTATCTTAGAGCAAATGCTGCTAATTTGGCGGTAATGAATGCTTGTAGTTGGTTATTTCTTGGTTTACTTTTTTTTTTTTAATTTTTTCATCATTTGTTGTTTATTTTCTGCAGGGATTACATGGCAAAAAACTAAAGGGTCAACTTGCTGTAAGAGAAGATTTGTATGGAAAATCTGCAAAAGCTGCTGCCAAGATTGAGAAAGTGAATCCTTCTTTCCTTTTAACAAATGGGTTCTTTTTTATTAAGTTACTTGTCTGTTGGAATTTGATTATTCTTAAATTTGCCATTTTTGTTTTTTCAGTGGCTTTTACCAAGTGAGGATAGCTACTTGGAGGCAGAAGGTATTGAGAAACATGGAAGATCAAGCAATAATCCATTGCTCGCGAGATCGTTATCTTCAGCTCAAGGAACCAGTATGATATTGTTTTACCAGGTGCCTACATTCCCAAATATTCGTAATTTATTTCAAGATATTATTATCATTTGTTTGGTGACAAGTTTTTGAAGAAGGTTGTAGTGGTTTAGATTATAAGCATTCTTTTTCTACATTACAAGCTAACATAACTAACCAGCCTTTCTAGGAGTTTTGACTGCAATTTTCTAGATGTATTTTGTTTAATTGATGTTAGTCGTAGCCTCTTTTTTTTTTTTTTTTTTTGAGTTTTATGTTTTTCCTTGTACTCATTAGTTTTCCCTCTACATGTGCAGAACTTGGTCCATACACTCCAGATTTTACCCCAAATGGTCGGTATGTAGCAGCTATTGGACGCAAGGGCCATCTGGATATTGTTGATGTGAAGACATTAAACCTAATTGAAGGGATTCAGGTATGCACTGCTCCAACAAAAATCAAATTTTATAGTTGATAAGCGGATGTTGTTTCTTGTGCCTTCAGCGATATTGTCTTATTTTACATCTCAAAATTTCCCAATTTAATGTTATTTATAAGAAAAATTGACCTATGCTTTGTCTAAGTCTTCTTGGGGTTGACTTTGGCCTATGTTTGCACCATGGGGTTTTTCTATGGTTTCAATTTAATGTCTGTTCTTGAAAATGAGTGTCATGTGGAGCGATTTTTCTTGTAAATCATTTTACAAAATGAATGCATGTGATACATGTTTTGTCTCTCATTCCTCCCATTTGTGTGTGTGTGTGTGTGTGTGTGTGTGTGTGGGTTGGGGGGGGGGGGGCTTGATTAGCAAGTTTTAGTTTTAGAAAATCATATTTAAGATTAAATGTTCAAATGCATCTCAGCTGGGAGAATCTAAAATTTATTAGATTGAATTTAAATCTTTTTAGAACATACGGCAGACAAATTCGTGTGAACCATGCAATTTGTTGCAAACAAGTGTCTTCTTTTCTAGTGCAAGACCAATTGGTTCATTCTTTGGCTCTTGTATTTGACAATCATCCTATACCTGTGGCATCATCTTGGTGTGAGAAATCTGAATATGCCACTGAAGCTCTTGTTTTTGTAGACTTCATGGTAAAAATTTATTTTCATGATGATATATTTAAGTTATAGAAGTAGACAATTTTAAAAGGATATAGGCTAATTTTGTTAATGTGCATATGTTCTTGTCATTGCATTTTGTGCTTCTAAGTCCTCAGTAGGTAGCATCTCTAAGGTGCGTACAGAACTTTGCAACTTAGACCAAAGTAGAACTTTGATCACATGCTTTGAATGTTATATAAGTGGTTGATAAACTTGATATACTGCATAAGAATTCTATCCTGGGGATTTTATTGCTAATATAGAAATATTAGCAAAGTAATAGTATTCTAAGATTATACAATTAGGTGGGACTTTATTGGAGTAATGCAGCTAAGATGCTAATTATTTCAGGTACCTTTATGTTTATTTATTAGTTTTTTGAAACGAGGTACCTTTATAGATTTATAATCATCATGGAACTGAACTTCATTGTTTAAAGGTCAGTATGCCTTTCCATGAATTGTTCAACTTAATGAGTTGTGCATGGTTTTTCACCATGTATCATTTTCTGGAAACCAGTTAAGTGAACTCTATTTCATCTATGTTCTTCTTATTCTCCTACTTTTGTTTTTATACTTTTCTTTATTGGACAGTAGGAAAAATAAATGCTTTGATGGGGTTATCCAAACATTGCCAGGCCATGCAAAGACCTTGAATTTCAGTCAGAAAGGCTTGCTTGCTGCTGGAACTGGCTCATTCGTACAAATTTTGGCCGATTTTTCTTGATGTCAGAATTATAGCAGATATATGACTCATTCTATGACAAAAGGTTACCAGGTAGGAGAAGTTCTGTTTCAGCCATATGAAGATGTTCTGGAGATGGGGCATTCCATGGGTTGGTCTAGTATTTTTATTCCAGGATCAGGGGAACCCAACTTTGATTCTTGGGTGTGGCAAACCCATTCGAAACATCTAAACAGAGGTGAGAGAAAGAAGGGCGCTATCTATTTGACAAGCTTCCCCCTGAAACAATCATGTTGGACCCAATAAATGTTGCTACAGTGAGAGCAACAAGAAAGAGAAGCCAACAAAGGAGGAGAGAGAAACTGTAATGGAAGCTGCTGTTGCAGCTGCCAAGGACACGGACTTTAAATGGAAAACAAAGGGAAGGAACAAACCAAGTAAGAGAGCAAAGAAGAGAAAGGAGATTATAGATAGAGCCAAGAGGCCTTTCTTGGAGCAACGAATAGAGTAAAAAGAAATGTCTAGAAAGAAGCCAAAAGCTAACATGGAAAACAGAAATGCCAAAAAGTTTGGAGCAGTTTGTTTGTCAGAAAGCAACTTAATTATGGTAAATCTCATTGCATTAAACATACTAAAAGATAAAGTGTTCTTTTTTTTTTTCCTCTATTTTTTCCACAATTTTGTGCTCATGTCCAAAAAAGTAGTGGAATCAGGAGAGACCTGAAAAGTGTATGCTTTCTGTTCTATACATATAGAAATGGAAGTTGATTTTTTTTTTGGTTCAATGGCTTGTTTCCTGCATTTAGAATGGAACCTATATTGTATATGTGGGACCAGAAAACCGGTTTAAGTCTTGTGATGAGATTTGGCTCGTGTTTGTGCTTTTGGCTTTCTAAACCAATTTGAATTGAGATTGGATTTCCACTTTCTAATGGTGGATTTGAGTTTACTTTTAGTATCATGTTCTACACTGCAAAGATATGGTAATCATGTTCTATCTAGAGGAGCATATATAGCTCTGGATCATTTTTTTTTAGTTTGGTGGTTTCAGTATTAGGTTTGTCCTAAAATGTTTTCAATAACTAGGATGGAATTTTTTACATGTTAATATCAATGTTGTTTAGTTCTTTCTATTCTTCCTACCTCAGTATTAACTCATAAAAATGATCGAGTCAAAGTCAATATAGCAGAAGGGTTTTTTTGTCCATTTACTTTTTGGTCCAGTAATTTTCCGTGAATATTAATTATAGAGTAGTTGAAAAATAGTGAAAGGAAGTCGAAGTCGAAGGGTCGAACCATATTTGATTTAGTTTTTCATGTAACTTAAAAGATAGCATTCAGTAAATTTATAGTTCAAATCTAAGTGCATGCAATTTTTTTTTTTTTCAAGCTACAATTTTTTTTGTATAAAAAAAAATTTGTGAAAGGAAACCAGATACATGGCAAAGAAGAACGTCTTATAGATTCGGAACACAACTTTTTGAACCGAGTACCCAACCAGAATGCCATGATGATGTTGGAAAGATAAGTTGAAATTTAAACTTAGAACTTGCTTTTGGAATAATTACATGATTGACTGGCTAGCCTTTAAAACGAGTAACCAAAGTGCCTGCGAAGTTCTAGAACAAAAGTAGACACATGTTCAGACAAACAGCCTAAAATTTCAGACAAACCCATGTTCAGTTGTTCACAATCTATACTGCTATGTCCAATATCTTACTAACTCAAAACTTGTGGTGCTTCCAAGTGGCCCAGATGCACCTGGTCTAGGAGTCTGCCTGTCGGACCTTATAATTGTTTCTCCTACTTTTCAATTTTAATATAATAACGTCGTTAAATTAAACTGTTAAAAAAATTCAAAATAATTTGAATATGAAATTTTAAAATTTATATTATTTACACTCAATAGTCAATAAATTATTTTTTTCTATTTTCAAATTCGATTGGTTTAACGCATGGATCAATATTTTAACCTAACTTATCAAATTAAAAATTTTACTATCAATATTTCAAGAATAAATTTAATTTTTCAAAAAAAAAATTTCTATCCCATTTTAATAAAAAAATCATGCATTCTTCCTCAGTAATTGTTTTATTCTTTATATTATATATATAAAAAAAAACATTAAAACTATAAAAAAAAAAAAAAAACCCAATCATAAGGCTGTTGTTGCAATCTTCCTCAATGATAACTAAAAGTAATAGAATTAAATCAAATTCTAGTAGATGGAAGAATTATTTATTCAAAACATTTCCTTAGAAGAATGAAGAGCTATAGTAATTCATCATATGTTATACAATATATATACCATAGGGTTACAATCATCTCCTCCGAGTGCTCAAGAAAAGAAATTACAAAAAATAATTACCGTATGCTATAAGTTGAAGGGAAGAAACTATCATGTCAAAAGAAAGGAAAAAGAAAATCAAAGTCGAATGAATGAATACAAAAAATTAAATGAAAGTGTTGAAGATGGGGGAAGGGTCAAATGTGGCAGCCACAGCAAAGATAGAAGAAGCAGAGAGTGGAGACAAGAACAATGGCTTCCACAACATAAAGAACCCTGAAAACCAAATTGTCAACTATTTTCATCTGAAAATCAAGAGGCTTCCACTTGAAAGCTGAGGAGAGTTTCCAGGGCCAAAAGCTTTCCTTTCCCACCACTTTCTTCAGTAACCAATTCTTCTTTGCCATCACCAATAACCAATAACAAGGGAAATTATGAAGAACCTGCACTCTCTCTCTCTCTCTCTCTCTCTCTCTCTCTCTCTATCTGAGTTGCTTAGAAAGAAAAGGGAAGCTTAACGAATAATATATACTTACATGCGGGGGAGGGATCAGATGCACTTTAGTTTCTTCAAAAAGAAGGGCGCTTTCTGGCACAGGCAGGCAGATGAATCGTGGGTGGGACAAATGGAATTTTAATATTCTAGTTCTAGTTAGGTTTATGGTCCTACGGCAAGGTTGTATTTGCTTCTTGCCTTACCGTGTCTCTTTCGTGTATATAAAAGGAATATAAGACTTCTAGTTTTAGAACAGTTGTGTGGTTAGTACTAAATTTTTAATTTTAATGATTAAGAAATTTTAATAATTTCAAGCATTAAAATAAAAAAAAAAAAGTATAAGACTGTTTCTGGAAGAGCAATATTCTTCTCTTTTCTGATATTAATTTCATTTGAAAAATGCTGATCAATATGTGTTTTTTTTTTAGCGACAAGTGTTTTAGCATGAGTGGATTTTAGGCATAAAAATAATACATTAGCAATAAAATAAATGCTTTATGAAGTTTGCCAATTCTAAAAGTAATCTCAATGTGTTACATGGTTTGATTGTGAAAGTTATAACTTTTAAAAATAAAAATTCAATGTCTTAGCCTCTTAGGTTCAAATTATTTGAGCTAAAATTTTTAGGATATTTTAATCATTTAACATTATCATTTTTTTATCATATTTTGGTTGGTAAAGAAATGAATTCATTTTTCTTATCAATCAATGTATTTTTATGAATAAAGTTACCGAAATAAAATTTTAAATAACATAAAAAAATTTTTAAGGACTGCAGTTCCTGTCTAACCTTTTTGATCCGTCTAAGGTCGATAATTTAATTCATCTTCGATGGGATTCGATTCGATCCGATCTTACGGAATCAATTTTTTTTTTCAAAATTCGAATTTCGGGTCAGGTAAAATTATGAAACAATCGGGGTTGGGTTAAGTTCGAGTTTTAAGTAAACTCGATCCGATATTATATAAAAAATTATTTTTTAATTAATTATTTAATTTTTTATTTATATATATTTATATAATGATATTTTTAAATATTTATATTTTAAAAAAAATATTTTATTAATTTTGAATCGTATACTGTTTATATAGTATTAGATCGAGATCGGATTTGAATATGAAAAACAAAAAAAAAAAACTTGAGTAAGGTCATATTCGAATTTGATAACATATAAAGTCGAGTTGGATTATTCGTCCCGAACCCAATCCGATATCAACTCTAGGTCCGCTTCTGATTGTTAATTTTCCAAATCAATAGTTTTGGAGTTAAAAATGAGAATTTGGCATCCATCAACTGATCAACTTCCTTTGCCAGCTAATTTTTCTCCTTGTTTTTCTTCTGATTCTGTAACGGCTCAATTATAAAAGTTGATAATATGATAATAACAAAGTTTGACGTCAATACTCGATAAGAACCGCAACCAAACGGTCAAATAGTGCTAATGTCCGTTACTTCCTCACATTTAGGTAGCTTTTTTTTTTTTTTTTTTTCTTTATTCACAATCTTTATTTATTTATTTATTTTTTAAAAGTAGTTTGCAACGGCTAGCTAAAGGTAAGACACTTGGATGATTAAAAACCTTTATGGAATGCCGGTCCAATTTTATTAATTTATATTTAGGTTGGTTGATAGCTTTATGCGTGCAAAGGGCGAATTAAAGTTGTTTCCTCATTTTCCAGCCCACTTCTTGATTGCAATGTGGAGATGGGATGACTTAATTTGTATTATAATAATCATAATTATTCTTGGAGTTGGAGGAAAACCGTGGGGCCTCGACTCTGGATTCGGGATCCCCCAACTACATACCGAATCTCATTTGGTTTAAGATATGAGATGATATGAGATTTGGAATTATAAATTAATAATCCTGTTGCTAATGATTTTTATTTTTTATATTTTAATTCTTTAATTTCGGGCCTTTCGTCCATTTTTTTTTATAAAAAGTTTGTTCAATTACTATAAGTAATATTTTGAGAGAACGATAAGAATTAATTTAATTGATAAAGAAATGAATTTTTTTATTAAATTTGATTTTTATGAAAAATATTTTTAAAATAAAATTTTGAATATAACAAATCCACATAAAAAGTGTATATTTAAAATCGGCAAAAAAATCCAAATAAAATAAAATATCGAGATAATGGTTCTCGCTGTGTTATAAAAGTATAGAGAAAATAATAAAATTGAATCTGCCTCACTGTGTCCAACTGTCCGTGCATGAGTCATGGCTGAAGTCTCCAAGAATTAATGTCATTTTTTATATTATGACAAAAAAGTAATTGTTTTATTTAAGGAAAGAATTAAAGTAAGTTTAACAACCAAACGTCACAAACATTCTATTAAAATTGGGTTTTTTTATTTTATTATTTTTAATCGAAGTCCCAATTAAACTCCCAATTGATTGTCAAATGGCAGCCAATTGACAGATGTTAAACTTTATTCTGTTGATTGCTTGATTTCATCTTAATTAATTTAATTTAACATAAAAAAAATATTTTGGGTACAACCAAAAGATTGGGAGAGTCTGTCAGACCTGTGACAATTCCAACTAGGTAAACACCATGTCGGGATCAATCCTCTACTGCTCCAGTAGGGACCAAGAAGCTGTTAAATCGCGCTCAGCTCACAAGGTCATAGTTCATCAACCAGACTTGAGATCTTGTCTCCTTTGTGCTAAAGGACACAGAGATTCAAGTTTATAAAACAGATCTTTTTCAAGTAATATAAAAGAATTTTGTTATAAAAAAAAAAAAAAAAAGAGAATTCAAACCCTAAATCCAAAACTAAAAGTCCATAGGATTTGAAACCCACTGCCTAATATCCTCAGTAAAGCCCATAAGAACCCACCCCTAGGGCCGATGACATGCCTTAACAGTCGATATTTTTTCTTGGATAAGTTAAACAACCCTAATGCCTTTTAGTGAGCCATAAGGGTTAATCAGATTTGTGTTGAAGGTTGTAAAGATAAGATGATGGAATTGAGAATATGATGAAAGGAACTGGCAAATTATAAGAAGAAAAGACTCTTATCTTCAATTTGGGTATCTTTTCTTTGATCAAATTTTTTTTTTTTGTGAATGTCTCATAGACAGCTAGCATATCATTAAGATTATAGCTTTTTTTTTTTTTAAATGTTGATAGAAAGATTCAGATTGTTTAAACAACAAGATTTCTGAATTATATGAACTGTAATGGTATCAATGAAGAGGCATATCCTTTCATACCATGTATAACCCATAAGAAAAAATATATACATAATTCTCCTTAAAACTATCATTGGAGGCATCAATCAAACTTCTCAATCATGGCAAGCCAGAAATATCTGACCATGAGTTTATTTTTATACGTGTTTTTACTATCTCTTATCATTTCTTTAATATAGGACACCATTAAAACTGAATCCTACTAAATAGTTTTTGATTCTAGTGAATTTTTAAAGACCAGTTTGACATTACGATTGGGTAAGCTTTTGCATTAATACATGTAAAATGAATGATATAGCGGACGATTAATCACTGAGATTGATTTTTATTTGCCCATTCTTTTTCTATAGCAAATGTGGCAACAAGTGAAGTAATCCCTAAATTCATCATTAACTTCAGAGACCGAAAGAGTCGATTTTCCATGCAGGAGTGACCATGCCTGTTGAAAATGACAGCAAGGAACTTTGCAATCATGGAAAACCAACGGCATCCCCCACACACGGCCATCTATTCCTCCTTCCGATAAACATCGGATTTATATTATTTCTTTCTTTATTATTTTGTGGTGGATTTATCTTCCAATCGGCCCTCCCAAATCTTGTGGTGACCGTCACCAGTCACCCATAAAGTTTTGTACAATTATTTCATGGGCGCCGCGGTCCTAGCATATCACAGTCTCACCACAGCTTTAGAATCTGTTTATTGATTTGTTAACGCTGACCTGACCAACCCCAATGCATCCCATTTATTTCCTTCGTTTATGCATTTAAATTTTCAGTGCTGCCAAACGCATTATAGATTTTTTTTTTCATTTTTAAAATTTTTTGAAATAAATTTATTTAATTATCTTTTTATTTTTAATACCTAAATTTTTATTTAACACAACTCACATTTTAAATACAAATTTAAATTAAAATTTTTAAATATCATATAACTTCTAAAAATAAATTTTTAAAAAATTTTAAAAATTTTTAAAAATAGATGTTTAAAAACCTTTAAATTTTTTTTTTAAATTCAAAATTTTTAAAAATAGATATATGAAAGTCTTTAAAAACTTTCTAAAATAAATTTTTATAAACATTTAAAAATAGTTTTTCATAAATTCTTAAAGGTTTTCAAAAATTTACTTTTAAAATTTAATGTGAAAAAAATAATTAAATAATTTCATTTACAAAAATTTTGAAAAAAAAAGTTGAGGTACAAAGAAAAAAGAGTGAGGTGCATTTAATAGCACTCTAAACTTTTGTTTATTTGTGCTAGAAATTAAAATTCTATTTAAATTTTGACCATAACACATCAACCAATTAAATTAAATATAAAAATTTATTCAATATATTAATAGTTAAATTTTTTAATTTTATAAATAAAATTAATATGTGATACATGTCCCACTTTTTTTTTAATTAATTTTTTTATTTTTAAAATATACATTAACAAATATGTATTACTATCTTAACTTCATTTATGAAGTTAAAAAATTTCATTACTAGCATATTTGATAATTTCTCACTAAATATTCAAATATGTTACTATGTTTTTATATATAATTTAATTAACTTTAATTTCATGCGTACATTTATAATGTCGGACCACTTATAGCGCCAACTATTAATGTCTCAACTCTACTGGGCAATGATATAGCAATATATATATATATATATATATATATATTATCAACATTGTTGGAGGCTTTTTTTTTTTTGTTTTTGGTCACAAGGAAGTAGGATACCTTTTAAGATGAATTAATTCGGGAATACAAACACCAAAAATATTATTATTAAGTAAAATCTAGATATCATGGAAACGAATTTAAAAATTCATGCAAAATTAATAAAAAAAAGAGTTCAAAACGAGAAGTTTTGATTCAATATACAAAAAATAATTTTAAGATGAACATGATAATTTCAATCTCTTTATAAAATCTCCTCCAAGGTACTTTATTAATATTTTATGAATTAGGATACATTTTAATTCTAAGATTCATTTAGTGTGGACAATAATCTTAAATCTTGGCTATGATATCATAAAATTTGCCTTAATATAAGAGAAAATAAATATTTTTTTTGTTTAAAATTGTTTGAATTTTTTAAATTTTCATGAAGTTTAAAGAAATTTTGATTTTAGTGTAATTAATATTAAAATTTTTAAATTTTTTATAAAATTGAAGTTTAAAGGTTTTTAATGTAAATTTTTTTAAAAAATCATCAAAAATGATTTTTAAATATAAAAAATTTTAAATTTTAAATGTTAAAAAAATATAATTCTGAAACATATCGAAAAAAGGAAAGATGAAAAAAGGACAGACTTATTGCTTGTAATACATTAATATACTAAATCGAAAAAAATCATACTTATAATATATTAATATCTAATTTATATCACCATAATTACTCTTTAATATTAAAAATCTTTCCCTTTTTATCCCCTGTCCTAATCTGTTCGTACATCTCGCCACCACCGTATTTATTAATTATTTTATTACTTTACATAAAACCCGAAAGGGCAAACACTGAAACACGGGACAAAAAGCACAGCAGCACTTGAAAACAAGGACAAAGCTCTCTGCTCTCTTTGTCTGTTGCTTTATGTGTTAGAGGACTCTGATACAGAGTGGCAAAGAGATATCTTCTCCTCCTTGGCTCTCTAACTTATTTTCCTTTTGGCTAAGAAAATAAAAAAGAAAAGAAAACCGTTCTTGTATCAAAGCAATGGTTAAGTGCTATCCTCTCGACTTTCTCTTTGTAAATATCGCTCTGGCTTGCCTTAATGCTCTTCTTGCATTTCTTGCCTTCTTTCAGGTTTGTTTGGTACACCCTTTTGCTTTTACGCTGTGTTTGTGTTTGTGTTTGTTAAGAGGTAAAAAGGAAGGAAAGAAGGTTTCTTTCCACCTTTTTCGTCGTTTGGAGAGAGTGGATTTGAACCTCTCCCTTTCCTCTTAATCTAATCTTTCTAAATGTCCTTTTTTCCTTGCTCCATTTTCCTTCATTCTTATCAAACAAAGTGTTAATTAATGCATTTGGCTTCTGTGACAGCGTAATTAGTTCATATGGGTTTTTTCTTATTTTCTCTTTGAAGGGAATTGAGTGATGTTTGCTCGATTGGGAAATCTGGGTCTTGCTTGGTTGCTCAGAAAATGTTAGAAAAACATATAAATGTATAGAATCTTACAGGCATTATTTGAAAATTTTAGTTTTAAAAAATTAATTCTGAATTCAGTACATTTCAGCTTCTGGACAAATTGATTAATGGCTACTCCTGGTCCGGTATTTTTTGGAAGGATAGGCAGAGAGGAGAGCAATGATAGCCTCCTTCCTAATATACCCTATTGAGCATATTCCTTTTTTTTTTCTTCTTAAAAAAGGTTTTGTATTAGTGAAGATTTTGGCTCTTCTTTCTATTAAAGTTTCTGAAATTTAAGTTTTTGTTGGTTTCCAAGCAATGGCTTCGAATGCAAAGGCAGTGAAAAGTGAACCGATATAAATATTAGCTATGTTGCTCCGACTCTTCATTTTCTTGGAACACTCGTGCTCCATACATATCCAACCGACATTCATATATTCAAACATACATATAGGACCAACATTGGTATGGAGATCCGACCCTCCAAATATGTGAAAAAAGATAGAAAAAATAGAAAATATCCATGTTGGACCGTAACATATCTGACACTCATTACTTAGTCTGAGAAACATCGAAAATTAGTACCTGAAAGTCTTATTCCCTAATGGTTCTTGACCTCTAGTTGAAACATTGGGGCATATGCCTTTCAGGTACTGCCTTAAATCTAAAATTATGGAACTTAAAATTTTGATAAATAACAACTAACATTTATAATAAGCTCGAGTTAATCACATTACATGCCTTAAAAAGTATTATAAAACAAGAAGTATCTTCATAAATAATTGAGTAAACAAGTCCATATTTTTTAGTTTGATTTTCTCAGTTACATTCATCAGAATTGTTCTTTTCTGACATATTGTAGCTTTTTTTTAACCAGCTTTCTCGGATTCACCTGTGGAATCAACAAGTAGGATGGACACGTCAAAAAGTAAGTGGGATTTTCTAATTATTTCACTAGTCTTTTGTGGTTTGCTCAGAGTGTGCCTGTGCATGTGGTTCTTCATCTGTGAACCTTGGCTAATAAAATTTCGGTTTCCACTTCCTAGAGTGCACGGAAGGAAATCTTAGATACTTGGGTTGAAGAATGTGGATTTGATAAATGTATGGGATGTCATTGTATTTCATGATGCGTCCTTAATGCTGATTTTTAGTGAAGCATAGCCCTTGATGTTAGATACTGTAAAACTCGTAATATATATTTGACATCAATTAGGATAGTCTGTATTGTCAAATGCCAATCAGATGAAAAGTGGAATTTTGTTGATGTAGAATCAAATTCTGAAATAAAGTTCTATTGATAAGAAATATGAAATGGGGAAATCTTGTATATAATGAAAACATAAATCTGATCCTTTTTGGTAATGATATCCTTCATATGTGTATATGGCTTTCTTGATTTGGCCTTTATGTGAAAAAAAGGAGAACCAAATAAAGAAAAAGCTTGCCATTCCAAAAAGAATAGAAAAGAAAACAAGAAAAAAAGCTACCCTGACATCATGGTGATAACAAGTTTGTATTTTGAATTCTCTTCAATTAAGTAAGCTACAGAAAGGAATAATTTTATTGCTTTGAATTAGCCAGAGCATTGTTACTGGTTGTGATATTGCAGCATGTGATCACTTCCCCTCATCTAACTATGAATTAGAAATGTTTCTTCTTTGTGTGCTAGACATCTGATTGAGCAGAATTGTCTTTCGTATTTTCTCTTTTCTTAACTTATTGATCTCTTTATTCTCTTTTGCATCAACTTATTTCTTTTTATGGTCTCCTATATGCATAACAGAAATCTTGAATTTCCATTCATTTTATGATAATACACATTTTTGTTTTCAATATATTGTACAGCTCAATTTTCACATCTTCTGTTCTGTGATTGTTGTGTAAAAGCAATGATGTTCTTTGACTACTATGTTTATGATTCTTTTCCTGTCTATTGATTACCTATAATACCTTTTTTATTTTTGCTAAAAGAAAATTCAATGCTGTTTTCCTTTTTTCTTTTTCTTTTTTTGAAAGAAACTATATTGATGGAGCAAATGCTGATTGCAGGTTCTGCATCTCATGATAGGCTCATCTAACTGTGGTAAGAGTAAGACTAAGATATTGAAAAGCTGTGGTCTATAGTGGGTTTTCTGTTATCTTATTAATTAAACTAAAAGTAGCATTGATCTAATTGGAATAGATATCTAGTATTTTAGAAAGGATATTTCATTCATAGTTCTGAAGCCACAATATCAAGTACCACTTTTTCTTGAAGTAGAAGCTACTTATGAATTGATATGGGTAGGAGTTCTTCTAAGATGAAGAACATGAATTTACAATATGATTGTTATGAATAGGTTTAATCCATAATATGTGCTATCATATTTTGGAATGCCAATTATTGGGATTTGATTTAATTGTCTCCAACCAGGATTCATCAAGAAGACTAATCTTTGTTGGCCAACCTAACAATTTCTCAAGTTCCAAACTACAAGATATATTTTATGCCTTCTTCTTCTTTTTGTAAAATAGGATTCTTTCATCCTTGACTTTCCTAACAATTTCTCGGGCTTCCCTTTATGCCTTTTTTTTTTTTTTTTTCTCTTTTGTGAGTAGTATTCTTTCATTGGTTGCAGCCCTCATTACAGCCAACTTAAAACTTTTTTCATGTTTCTCTCAGTCCAACCTTGTGCTATCATTCATTTATGGAGAAACAGTGTGTAGGCCTTTGAAAGTTGGAAGCTTATCCCTAGCACTAAAGATGTTCTACATCACTCAGTCAAGGACATTTTTTGCTTGATTGCTATTGGTGTCTCTGATAGCTCTCACTAGAAACTAGAAACTTGTAATTAGTAATCCTCCCATTTCCTTATGTGCCGTTGTCATCTGCATAATCATGCATTTTCTAACTTATCCATACACTTGATTTCTACCGTATCCCTTCTCCATACCGAATGAGACTCTTTTGAGACTTTCTGACCTAAAAGTTCAGTATTGAGTGTACCTGCTTTTTCTGTTCTTCTGCAATGGAAATGTATGATCCTCCTCCTTAATTCCTTCTCATTACTTTCATGCATTAACACTTGAACCTTTATATGTTTGAATCATTCACATTTTCTTAGGTACTGCTAACAAAACAGCAGCGTTGTGAATGTAAAATCATTTCTCTCTCTCTCTCTCTCCCTTTATTTTCCTGAATTAATAATATTTGTTCTGCTTCGATGTCTTCAATACTGTGAAAAGAACTTAACCCTATTCTTTTATGTGGAAACCTTTCTTGAGGGTTTGTTACCTTCAAAGTGTTCTAAAGAAATCCGAAACCAATTCCTTGGCGCTGAAATGCAATAGTACTAAAATGCTTAATGATTTCTGATATTTTCTGCATCAGATAATTATCTTTGGATTTGTTTTGTCTTCTGACAGGTTATTTCATTTATTTTTTGTGCATGGTTGTTGCCACATGCAAAAGGTGGCTTTGCTGGTTTGATGTGTGTGGCTTTGTTCTCATGGGTATGTTTCTCCTGAGTGACAACAACTTATAGTAACTTTAGTACTTGCTTCTAGAGCCTTTTTAATGAGATTGTGTGTGGTTTAATGGTGAAAACATTACTGCAGCCTTCCCCAAGATTCTGTTTTTGGCCGCATTTCTTCTTCTTCTATCTTTCTGGTAAGTCTGACCATGTCTTAGCATTTTGTTTTTCATTTAATTATTGATCATGTAAAATTCTTGTCTTTCAACATTTAATTTTAAATACCATATGCTTAAAGGTTTTTAATCTTTTAATGATTTTATGATTCATTAGAGTTTCTTCTACTATCAGGGTCTTTTAAAAATTAAGATAAGGTTGTGCCAACTTGAACATTGTATAGATCCTATTCTACGTATACTATAGTCAGTAATCAGGTCAATAGTCAATACTCCCCCAATCTCAAATTGAAAGCCATATTTTCAATTGTGGTATTTGAAAACTATGTCCTTCTATGTTAAGGTGATGCTACCTATTAGTATATTATAAGGGACAATGTTATCTAGTAGTAGTTTATGTGGCACATTCCTACCTCAAAACTATAATTGTTTGTAAGTAACCCTGAATGGATAAGGAAAAAATGCTTTAGGTAAAGCACTTAACTAATTAAAATATATTTCTGTGTCAGCACTTCTGCAAATTCCTTCTCTGTCTTGCATTGCTCTCACACTTCACTAGTTTATTTGACCATTCCTTTCAAGAATGCCACATAAGCTGATCTAATGCAGGTCATTGGACCTTGACAACATTAAGTAGTTTTTTAATAGTTAATGGTGGTTGAAATTTAATAATAAAATAAATATTAATTGATCACTATAGCTTTATATGTCCTGTAGGTTACTAGTGTTCATCATAGAACTAAAGCTAGGCATTAGATGTCAAATTCAAATCAATAGTATATTATCAAAATGCTCTCATGTTGAGTTTACATGAGAAATTGGAAAATACCATGGTATTGTCTGTCGTGTATTAGAAATCATATTTCTGTAAAATTAAAAAGAGTTTATGAAGGACATGCAAGTAATTGTTTTTTAAATATAAGACATTTTTTGACGAACTAGTGTAGTGTAATTTATAAGGTACATATATGCTTTTATGGGCAATGATTTTATAGGGTCGACCTTTGCCATCAGGCAAATGATGAAGAGGATGGTGATGAAGAAAATAGTAATCAGCAGGCTTTGCTGGAAAGTTCAAAGAGCAAGGCAGGTTTGTCAAAGACCAATAGTCGTTGGAAATGTTGCTCATTCCAAGGCATTCATGTTGGTAGCAGACAAAAATTTGTTATTGTGGTACGAGTAGGAATAATTTCTATTTAAGATGCAATCTTATCATCAATGGAGTTATTTAATTTTCCTTTTCCTTCTTCTTCCACCAGGTCATTTTGCTCAACATCATCTTAATGATCTCCTTTGCTGCAATAATCTGGATTGGTGCAGGGAAGAATCCTAGTGATTCTTTAGTAGTTGCTCGGGTATGGATCATATTACTCCATAACTATGATATGGTGATTATAACTTTAAAATATCCCTTGATATATATATATATATATTTCATATTAAGTCCTTTGTATTTGATTTTTATTAGAAGTTGCTTGCTGTACAACCTAATGTCGTGCTAGATTATGATGTTTGATCAAACAATAAGGTCTTAAATCTTAATGACATGGAAGAAACCTCATTTTATTATTTTATTGGTGAAGATGGTTTTCGAAATGCAACATTATGACAAAAAGGGTCCCTGGTGGGTTTGAGAATTCAGATCTTATTCCTGCGATAGTTTGTTTGACAGGCCATGTGACATCTTATGCTATATTTTGCTGAAGATGATTGACTGTCCTTTTTCAAATGTTTATTTTGTTTTTAGTGGTTCTTTTTTTCAAAAATATTTTCCAATTCAATATGGGCTATATAATTGTAAATTTTCATGACGAATAACCCAAGGCTTGGCTGTGAATCACCTTGCCACAACTCTGTCTGGCTGTGGTTTAGCCAACCCCGCATCAATTCAGGTTAAGCTTATTTAAACGGATATACTGTTAACTTCCAAGTTATGACTGATACCTTAACTTGCTGTTTCTCTGGATAACTATGTGTGATTCCTTCGATTTGTATATTGGATTATCAGTGTTTCTTTATTGGATCTCCCATATGCTAATAGATATCAACCTAGATATCCAATTTTAATGTTTTTTTTTTAATGTCTGCATAGGCCTTGATGGTTTTAGTAGCATCAGAGCAAATGATGTTCTCTCAAGATTGAAATTGTGAATGCAAAATTCTCTGATTGTTATGATTCATCAGAACTAAATTCTATATTCAGGAAAAGAAACATTTTTATGTTTTCAGTGTGACTAGTAGTTATTGTTACATGACTACGATTCTTGTGCAGGTATATATAGATTTCTTTGCCATATCAGTACTTATTCTGGGTGGAGCTTTCGGTTGCTATGGTGAGAAATGACTTCTTTTGTTATTTGGTTAATACTATGCATGTTTCAAGCTTTTCTGCTGTTATTATCTTTCCCACTTGGATATGGGTAAGAGTGCATTGGTTACGCTATGTTTTTGAGAACTTTTACCTTTGAGTTCATGCTAGTAGAATAAGATGGAATAAAGTGTACTTTTTTAAAATAACCATTTGTGGCAATGACTAAGTCTCCAGAAGTGTTAGGGCCATAAGTTGTTAAATATCGAACTTATGCAAACCATTATACATGAATATAATTTATAGATCAAGTGCTTAAATATAATGTTCAATGCTAATTTAAACACTTTCAGAAATTGAAATTGAAAGACTGTTCAATGCTAATCAAGTGCATCAAAAATTTCAAAAACAATTCTTTACATAACTACTTTTGATTTGTTAGCTGGGGTTTTAATTATGTGCCTTCACCTATAAAAGGTTGACCTCTTTCTTGAACTTTTTTCTTTCATTGTTTTTCAGGTTTCCTTCTATTTTCCAAATTGAGGAGAGTAAGGTCCGAGAAAGCTTCATCGGAAATGTGGAAGGTTTGTATTTGCTATCTATTCTTTATTTAGCATTGTTTTTGTATGTATTTTTCTGGGGTGAAACAGAGTATGGATTTCTTAATGCTTAGGTATGCCAAAAACACATTATTAAGAACTTGGTGTTAAATAATTTCAAAAAGTTCTGGAAGTTTGTTACATTTTGCAGGTGGTTGGTTTATCAGTTGTTTCTGTCTTGGGTTTCACATCAAGTTCTTTAATAGCTCTTCTTACAGATATTCCTGTAAGTATTTGATAATTTTAAGACATTGCCATGCTGTTAAGATCTTTTTTGTTTTCCTGAGCTAGGCATGTACTCTTTCATACAGGGTTAATTTCTTGCTTCTGTTGGCAGATTTTTCATAATTGGAATCTGAAGAAGATAAATGGAGTAAAGGCACTGGTTCTGCTCATTTTGCACTATGTGTTAGGTATTCCTTCAGTCTTCTGAAGATCGGGTTATAATATGGTTTTGATAGTGATTTTTTGTCCATTTTAGGCTTTGGTCTGGAGCTTTATTCACTTTAGTATATTTTAAAGCTAAATATGTAATATTAAGTCAATTTGTGAGGTCTATTGACAGGTTCATCAGTCCCCTTTGCTTTTGTATTATGGTTCATGAGAGAGCTGCCACCTCCATCCACAAATAATAGGCAAGAACAGCCAAGAGCACTAACTTTTATCAGTTCTGGAGCAGCAGGAATGCATCATCATTGATCCTGGGCTACTGCAGCAAGTTCAAACAATTAGGTATTTAAATCTATTGGCATTTGCTGTAACTTCTTAATATGCTAGCTAACTACTTAAGCTATGTTGAATTTTCAAGAGAACTTAAATCGCTGAAATATTTAGATGGCGAGGAAGAAGTATATGCTGATTTCATAAGTTATGATTGAAATGATACAAATTCACTATATATCTTCACCTGCATTTGGTAAAAACTGGTTTAGACATGTAGCAGTAAGCTTTCCATTTATCTGCTGCATGACAATTGTTACTGTCATATGCCTTTCCCACTGTTCTTTCTCCTGATGTTGCATCATGGATGAGAAACACCAAATGGGGTTTTGATTTACATTGCAGGTGTCAAGAGCAAGTCAAATTTAATCTAGACAGCTAAAATATAGATAAAATGTTTTATCTGCTGGCTCCAAGGGGGAAAACTGATGAAATTTTGCAATGCAGCGCTCGCGATTGGCAGAATTAATTGGTGCATTACAAATTCAAAAGACGTTGATGCTTAATAATATGACATTTTGATGCAGGGATAGATTTCCAGCAGAAAACCAGAGAAAAGAACAGGAAAGATCAAAGGCAGGCAGCTTGAAGAACAAGAACAAGCCAACGAGCTTCAGTGATCAAGAAACCGAGCAAGAAGATGATAAGAGAGAGAGAGAGAGCCTCCTAACACAACATTTCAAATTGAATCTTTCGAAAAGCTATTAAAATGGATCTAACCAACAAATTCAATAGAGTGGATCTTTCATAACTTTGAATCAGGCTGCAAACAGATGAAGTCAAACCAGGCATTGCCAACTCAATTTGAGCTAGAGTTTGTCAAGTTGGATTTTGTTCATTATAGTTTACGACAGTATTTGAAAACAAAATCTCCAAAAGTGACGATTTTGAGTGATTCTACATTCATCAATACATTCTGAATGTCAAAGTAGAAGCGTGGGGCCAAAGCTAGCAAGGCGAAGCACTGCACCACCTTTTCCTTGAAGCGAAGTTGAGTTTCCTGTTGGAATTGTCAAACACTCAAAAGTCCTCGAAAAAGCAAAACTGCCTACTAACTTTTAGAATTAAATTTCAAGTTTAATTTATTAAAATACTAACTTTGGGGATGGTATATTTTAATAACTAGTTTTTTTAACTTGTATAATGTACGGGATTTTTATTAAAATTTTCATAATTTAAAATTTTATTAATTATTTATTTAATATATAAATATTTATTTATAAATGTTAAATTATAATTAAATGATAATTTATACATAATATATTATAAATGATTTTATTCATCTAACAAAAATCTAAATCTTTTTAAATTTTCAAGAATTATAAAAATCTTTTTTTTCATTAATTTTTTTTTCAATTTATTTGTTAAATACTAAAAATTTTGTTATCGTTTTTTTCTTGTTTGATAAAAAAAATCAAGAATCAATATTTAAATAATTAAAATTAATAATTATTTTTATCATAATATTGATTAAGTAATATATATATATATATATATATATTTGATTGAACAAGATCACAACTATTAGTTTTGTTATAATCATTTGCTTTTTATTAATTCTTATTTTGACACAAATATATTGGACTAATAATTATTTCTATATGATAAAAGGGAAACAATAATGTTTTATGTTATGCTTTATTTTTTTTTTGAAATATTTTTTTATTTTTAATTATTTTTAACATAATTGATAGAATTTTTTGTGAGTTAAATATGGTAGTGATCATCATTTTTCTCATATTATTCATTGTAAACAAAGAAATTTAATAATAAAAAGCATAGCAAAAGGAAACAAAAAATATAAATTTACATATTAATTTATCAAGATTAAATATACACAATAATAAAAGCAAATATGTTAATAAATTAACAGAGAATAAAAACATTGAAGAAATGAATAAAGCAAAAAATATATATAATACAAAAAGTTCAATCTAAGCAAAATTAAAAAAAAGTCATGGACTAAAGAGAAATAAATAAATTGACCAAATATAAAATATAAAAATATTTGAATTAGAACATAAATAAAATATTATATTTATTTTAAAAGAAAAAATATATTTTTGTCTAATTTTTTTAATCAACATTCAAATATCCTATATTTTCATATAAAGATATAAGCTTTTATTACTTTAAAAATACATATTTTCTGGTCAATAATTCATCAACTTATCTAAAAGTATTAAATTTTAATAATTTATAAAATAATTTTTAATTTTTGATAGATTTTGATTTGAATTTAAATAATTATCTAAAAATATTAAATTTAAATAATTTATTAAATAAAATTATTTGGTAAAAAATAAAAATTTATTAAGTATATATATATATATATATACTTGGAATTGCCATTAAATTTAAAAAGAAAAGGTAAATTATGATTTAATATATTTGAATTCAAATCTTATGCAAAAATTTCAATCCTAGATAGATATTAATTTTAATTTAAATAATTATCTAAAATATTTAATTTAAACATTTATTAAAATTTTTTTATGATAAATAAAATAATATAAATATTATCTTATGTGTTATTAAATAAGATTATCCTCTTAAATATTTATATAAATAATTTTGATTATGTAATTTTGTATGTTGTAATATAATATATATATATATATTAGATTAAAAATATTTCATAAAAAAAATTAAAGTAATTTTAATTTTAATTCAGGAAAAAAAACCAACTTTGGGGCAGTAGAAAATATAAAAACGAAAATTAAACCAATTACTTGAACAGTATCGGTTTGTAAGTTAGTGGGGCACACGGCTTCCGCACCCTTACGTACACTTTCGGCTCTGCTGAAAAGAAAGAATTTTTTGTTCTCATTTTTGCGATCAGTGAGGAAAAGAAAGAGCAAAGAGTAAAGAGAAAATGTCCGGAGAGATTGAAGAAGACGAGGGACGACGTCGTCAAAGGAAGCTTGAAGAAGCTCTTGAAGTCAAATCCCTTCGCCGTATTATTAGTGCCTACCTCAAGTACGTTTTCCAGTTCTCTCTCTCGCTTTTTCTTATTATTATTTTTGTTTGCCTTTTTTTTTTTCTCCCGGGAATCCTCGATTAAATTTGATTAGATTCATTTTTTTTTGTTTTAATTTTTTAGGAAAAAAGAGTAGCAAAAAAAGATAATAAATTTTTTAGTGTGGTTCTTGTTTTTGAATTTTGGATACAGTTTCATCATAGTGAAGTATAATCCAATGCAAAATATAAAATAAAAATTGAATTTTAATTTAAACTGAAAATGATTAGCATGAAAGAATGGATTAATTTGTGGTACTTAAAGCTTAAAGTGAAGGTGAGACTGAGATATTGTTGATTATTGTGATTTGAAGCATTTTCTTGTAAATATATTGTTTTCCATTACAATGGGTATGCATGTTTACACTCCCTTTGGTAGGAAGAAAAGAAAAAGTTTTAATCTAATGGTTGAGATACAAAATAGCACACCTTGTTAGGAATCTTAACCGTTGGATTAAAAAGTTTTTCATCCTTTCCCCTTTCTATTCTTCCTATCAAACATAGCATAATAAGTTTACTAGTTATTTAATATACAAATTCTGTTGTTATTATTCTACATTTGCTTTTGGTTGCGAAACTCTGCTTCTTTTAGCCTCTTTTAGGTTGTTGCTTTTGCTGTTTTGCCACTTGCTAATTGTTATTTGCTTGTTACTTCTTCAAAAAAAAAAAAAAAAAAAGTTCTAAAAGGAAAACAGAAATTATATATTAGATTAAACGTGACTTAACATAAGACAATTAAAACATGATTGTTTTATATAAAACTAAGAAAGTTATGCACCGCCAATGCATAGAATAATAGTCGTAAAAGCAAAATCAATAAATTATACAATAGCTTTTAATTTTCCAAAAAAAAGTTACGTGCTTTAATATTTCAAATGCACTTTTTACCTTGTTTCCAGAGCTAAATCAAGTATTAAAGGAATAACCAAATCTTAAATGACAAAGAGGGTTCTGTCATTCCTGACCACATAAACTATCAATGATCTCTACCAATAGACAGTTTCTAACTTTCTATCCCAACCCTCTTTCTCTTATCAATGATATTTTTCCTATTCTTGCGTGGACAATTTATGCAGTTATCCCGAGGCTGCAGAAGAGGATGTCAGAAGATATGAAAGATCTTTTAAGAAGCTTCCACCTGCTCACAAGGTGCTCCCTCTTGCTTGATTAATTGTTGAATTTACTTTTTGCTGCAACTGATCTCTAGAAAATTGAATACTGTTGACTGTTATCTTTTACAGCTATAACGTTCTCAAGACCTTGTTCATTATGATGATTAGCCATTATATTTTGAGAAAAAAAGGGAATCTAAAATAATAGCACCTTTCTTTGTTAAATACTGGGATTAGGTCTTTTTAGTTGTTAAGGAGGTGTAACCCTTACCTATGACTCTAAAGCAAACCAAATAGGAAATTTTATTGAAATTGACATTAATAAATCCTTTTGAGAATTGAGCTCGTGAGCTTCACATTTAGACAACTGTAGTGATGGATACAAGAATTTTCTTTTAGGAAACATTTGATAAATGTGCTGCCATGGCTCAGAACCTGAGGAAAGTGCTTGGGACAGCTTGGTGTAACATTCAATCTAGCCATAACTGACACTTCCATAATTTCATGCATTGAGGATGAAAATGTGCCTCCCTATTGCTATGAAGTGAAGGGAGCTTGGCTGTTGTCTTAATTGCTGCTGTTGTCAAGGGTGACAGCAAAGGGTATTTTTGAACTCAACAAGAGAAAACTGAAAATTAGGATACTTATCCTGAATGATGTCATGGTTTAAGGGGAAGATTCTTGCTACAATGCTAATTGTCAAAAAAAGGGGGGGAGGGAAGCAAGAAGGAGAAAGAGGAAATGTTTGAGTAATTTCCTTAATTGGAGTAAGAAAATAGCCAGGCATGCCTATGGAGAATAAATGTCTATGTATCTGTCTCAGTATCCCAATTGGGTTTTTGCCATTTGTTTCATCATACTTTACATGAAACATTGCTTGGAAATGTATATAATATTGTCATTTAACATTCTTATATGCTGAAAATCTTCAGTAAAACAGCAACTTTTTGTGCAAAGCTGTTCTCCTCTTAAACGGTTACCTTCCTTATCCTTGCTTTTTTATGACCTCAATTTGTTTTTGTACTTTTCAGGCTTTATTGCCCCACTATCCTTCAAAGTTCCAAAGTCTGAGAAGGTAATTTTCTATTTACTTGCTTTTTGTGGTTTAATAATCTGGTTTCAGTTTATGTTGCCTTAATTGTGAAAAGTTGCTAAATCTTGACATGAAACTTATTTTGATTGGTTACTCTAAATCATACCTCACTGAAACCTTTGCAAAAGTACAAGGACTAGATTTGCTTCTTTTAAACAATTTGTATGAGTGCAAGGACTATATTCATACTTAAACCTTTTAGCGAAAAGAAAACTGTTGTGTGGTGTGTCCCAATTAAAATCTGTTTCGACACCTTGACAAATTATAATTTCTTGCATTTATTGCTGCAGGTGTATTTCTATGAATGCATATTTCATATTTAACATGCTTCAGGTGCGTCACAGTACATTTCTATTTCTCCACTAGTTCACTCTTTCTGAAGAGGTGAGATAATTTAGAAGAATATATACTTGGCTTGGAATGCTATAATAATTATTTATTTTTTTGGCAGGCATTTGAACCTCCTTTAGACATGAGCCAGTATGTGGATATTTGTGAGGATTCACATCTAGAAACCTTTGGAAGTGAGCATTGTCACTCTGAGGAGGGAAATGCTTCCTCTTGTCGGTCTGCATCAACCGGTGGAAGAATGTGTTGTTCCAACCATGCTCAATCTCAGGAAAGAAGCAGCATAATGAGCAATCCAACAGCAGATGTGACTACTCATGAGCTCTTTGCAACATATAATTAACTGTATTTGCTTGTTTAATGAATAATAAATATCCAAACTCCTACATATGATTGGTTCTTAATTTGTTTCTTTTTCATTTAGAAATTTGACTTTTGTAGATAGCTGCAGGAGGTGCAAAGTGAACATCAACATGAGCCCATTTCTGGAAGCTGCGCTGGAGAAGTGGGAAATGAGAAAGATATAGTTGAATGTTGTGGAATTGATGTTGCTGATTCTAATGGGAATGTAATACTTTTTTTATTCTTTTCATACTGTTTATCTTTCACCTAGAAAAACAAGGTGTTGGATGTTGAATAGGTGAAAATTCAGTTTTGTATTTGTAAACAAGTGCTTAAAGATGCAACAAGTTAATTAGCTGTGTTGTTTGTACCCCAAAAAAAAAAAAAAAATAGGGCTATGCCTTCTGATATATCATGGTTTCTTTCCGGCTGAGCATTGGCTCAACTGGTTGGTGCATGATTCTCTACTTGAAGAGTAAGATTCAAATATCCCCTTCTACAAATAAAACATGATTTCTTTCCCCAAATTTCCATAATTACATATTTCTTTGATATTCAGGGCTAGAAACTTTATGTTGCTTTACTGTCTATGTCCCCTCACCCCATCCATTCCCCTTTTCTTTTTTCTTCCTATTTTATGAGACCTGTAAGCCATTTTTTTGTGTGTATAAACTTGGCATTGTCTGGAATAGTTACTGTTAATTTAAACAAAATGCTTTGGTGCAATGCATACAAGTGTTAATACAGACACAACTTTAGTGATCATTGATGGGAAGTTTCCCTTTCTAGAGGGAAATAAAGATTAAAAACGAATTTAGAATTTCTTAACTACTGTTTGGAGACAAGTTGAGGCTGGATGTATGAGAGATGATGAGGGCTGCACGGAGCCCTTTATTGATGTCGTATCAAAAGATGTCTTAGTCTAATGCTTTGTTCTTTCCCTCTCGTGTTTTTGCCAATTTGTTGGTTGGTAATTTCTGAAACACAGAATACTGCAATGTTGCTGTATTTGAAGAAGCGAAAGAAAGTAACAGCAATGATATTTTAACTTCCTTCCAATTCTTGTTTTTTGGTGGATTCAGAAACAAGAATTCCATGCACTTTTTTGTCACCAATGTCTATAATTTTTTCAAGTATGATATAAATCTATTTGTTGTTTGCTATTCTATCCTAACTATCACTGTCTGTCTGGTATTAAATTCAGGTTTTTTCATATCCACATGACTGGTTGGATCCATCATTGCAGTTGAATGTTCCATTGGTTGATGTTGATAAGGTATGTTGGTGCTCTTGCTGTTGATTGTTGAATTGAATTGTTAGTCTGAAGAATTCTTGCACAACCTTATCTTAATTCATTGGTTTTATCTTATGGGGATGACTTATTCTGACTTGCACTTTGCTGCCATAGTAAGAAATTTGGATTTGGAATGTTTGGCATTAAATAGGTTTAGTTGTCTGCAGGAAGGGAATAATTTTGAGAAAATCTTTGATAAATTTATGAGTGGAAAGAACCAGATATATAATCCGGCTGGTTTATAATGTCATGATCAAATCACATAATGTTGGTAAGGAAAAGATATAACTTGTTCTGGATAAACTGATTTGTTTGTGATTACAGTTGTTGTTGGAGAAAAGTAGAACCTTAGAAGTCTAAACATTAATACTTTGATTGGTACTTCTTTTCTTTTAGTTGAACTTTGATTGCTGCTTTTTGTAGAGTTCACATAAGGATATAGCATGAGACTTGCCTCCTTCCATTTGGGATTGAAACTGGGAGTAGCAAATTTTATAGGCTTTTTTTTTTTACCTTAAACAGTTTAGTTAAAGTCAATTTTACATGATATTGTGGTTCCTGTCTTGGTCCACTTAGGAGTTCCAGCGCCATGCTTTCTGCTAGATTAGTGAGTTCATATGCTTAGAAGGGTTTCTTCTTTCAGTCCGTTATAGTGGATTGCTTTCCTCTTTAACACCTTAGTTTTTAGATAGTGGCATAGCACAGTGCTTTTTGTGACTGAATCACAGTTTGTTTTGTTTAAAACTTCAATCGGCATCTTCAATGTCACAATGATGGCAACCCACCTGTTAGGCCTATTTAAGAATCAGTTGACTTATTTAGTATGGACTTGTTGCACATGTTATTAATGAGATAAAATATACGGAAGGATTGTAGTAAATTAGTAAATGTGATCCGTTTTTTGGGGTATTTCTAGATCAGTAATGTCTTTACTTTTGTTTCTGCTTTTTTAATGTTCTATAAACTAACTGTATTTACACAAAAAGTGTTTTAGTTCATGTCTAATTCTCTTATTTCTTCAGGTCCGTTGTATAATAAGGAATATTGCTAGAGATTGGGCGGCAGAGGTATTGCTTTTTCTATTTATTTTAATTGATTTTCAGTTTTGGAGTCATCGTGGATGATTTCAGGACAAGCTTGTTTAAGTTCCTTTCTGTGTGGTTCTTTTGACATCGGTGGAATTATTACTTTGTTACAGGGAAAGAGAGAACGTGATCAGTGCTACAAGCCCATTCTTGAAGAACTGGACACCCTATTTCCCAATCGCTGTAAGGAGAGGTACAATTCTTCCTCTGATTTGTTCCTTTGGACATAGTCTTGTCATACACCTCAAAACTTCTTGCTTTTTTCTTATTTAGTCCTGTCATACACTGCAAAACTTCTTGCTTTTTTCTTATCTAATGATTGTGATGATAGCATTAATTTTCAATTAGTGTGCAAATGCATTTTGTTTTCTGAGCATAGCAAACCATTAATATTGTGGTTATTTTGGGAGTAGTATTTTGATAGACAGCAAACTTCCTGCTTGTTTAAGAATCTAATGACTGTGATGATAAATTATTGTCATTTGGTATGTGACTGTGTTCTGTTTTACTGGCGTGGTAAAACCATATATTTTGTTATAACAGCCCTCCTGCATGTTTGGTTCCTGGTGCTGGACTTGGTCGGCTAGCCCTAGAGATTTCATGCCTTGGTATGTATTTTATGTCAACTTGTTATCGCTTTGACTTGACAGGGACTACTATTATGTTTAACATTTCTCATTTTATAAAACAGGTTTCATAAGTCAGGGAAATGAATTTTCATACTACATGATGATATCTTCAAGTTTTATTCTTAATCAGTAAGAACTTTACCTCTCTAGTGCATTTATGCATACTAGTGCCTCTAGGTGCAGATGGAGTTTCTGCTACATCTATCCTCTTCATTCTCCCAAGGGGCATAAACTGCCCTGCATTATTTATTTGTTCTATTTATTTTTCCAGTACTGTAACAACTGGACAATGGACAATATATCCTTGGATCCACAGCAATTGCAATTCACTTTCAGAGAATGATCAACTTCGTCCAGTATCAATACCAGATATTCATCCGGCGAGGTATTAAGCCATCGTTTGCTTCTGTGTTTCCCCTTAAATGCTTTACATGTTCATGTTATTTACTTGTCTTGAACCTGTTCTGTGCAATATGCCTTACAAGGCTTGCTTTTTCAACTCCAGTGCTTGGAAGTCGCTTTTTTCCATGATGATCAATTGTTGATTTATTTTCAATTTTTATTCTTTATGAAACTTCTAGTGGAAGAAAATGATCTATATTATCAAGCCTATGAGTAGCAAAGGCTTAGCCTATTGTTTATAAACCTATCAGCCTACAAAAACTTTAATGGACAAATCTTTATATTGCTGCTTATAAAACTTGTTGAGTCAGTTGATGTATTTATTTTTTCCACAATATTTATTGGACTTTCATTTCTCAGTTCCCATTGGCTTTTCTGGTTGCTGGCAGTGCAGGGATTACTGAAGGTTTTTCTATGTGTGGTGGGGATTTTGTTGAAGTCTACAATGACTCCAGCCAGATTGGTAAAACTACTGTCACTTACTAGGTCTATGACTTCTTTTCCCTACAACCTTTTGTTCCCTACATATTGTAATTGTCGTTGTATTGAATAAAAATGTTGTGCTGTATGGTGCTAATTAATTAGGCTAACTAAAATAATATATATATATATATATATAGTAGAAAACTTTTCTTTAAGACTGAGGCATAGTAGGACCACTGTCCTCAAAACTGATTGAAATGGTACTATAACATAGGTCATTTTGTGGCTGACAATTATCCTTTAGGTTTGCAATCTATCTTCTTATTGATACTCATCTAATGATGATACTAATCTGTGAATAAAGGAGATTGCCATGAGTTGGCTACATTCCACGTGAGGACTGCAGTATGGGAATTTTTTTCATGTATATATTGATTCAATGAACCTAATTTCCAATATAAGCTTAGCTCTTTGTAGTTAAGTCCAGTTTAATTTTTCTCATCCCAATGTTGATAGAAGAAAGTTGCATGTTCTGAGATTCTTCTTGAATATTCTGTAAAACATATTCACAGCATAGCATCCAATATTAGAGTAGGTTCATATCCTTTCCTTCACCATGAGTTGATGTCAAAGCCAATGTAAATATTGGTTTTGTGTGTCATTTGTATCTAGTTTCTTGGAGTAGAACCAACTAAAGATGGACTAGCAAAGGTGTGTGGTAAACTTACCACCCAAGAATTGACTCCATATATAGTTTAGAGAAGTGCATGTAATTATATGCAAGTTTAATGCATGCATATTTTTAGCATTTGTATGCAGATTTTAAGGTTATCTCTATTTATGGAGTGCTCCTATTTGTTAATCTCTATTTTACTTAATCAGAAGAGCCCTATGTAACCAAACTTTTAAATGCCTTTGGTTTTGTTTGCAATCAGTTGTTTTTGACTTTTGGTTCATGAAGTGACTATGAATAACCTATGTGAATGAAATTAGGTACAAATCTCTGAAATGGACATGTGTATGAGTAAAGTTTGTTCTATCGTTCCTAAGTTTTCTCGAAATTTGGTGTGAATGTTGGATGTAGGTATATGTCTGGCACATTTGCTTTCAATTGCTCCTAAGATTTCCCTTATATTTGGAGGGTCATATTCTCTTATCCATACATACTTTGAGGTGACAGATATGAATCTGATGTGGGTACTTAAAGAAAAATGAGTGGGACCAACATAGTTAACAAAGTTGACCAAAACCAAACTGATTGCTACCCTGTGCTAAAAATATTCTTATCACTCCATGGATACAAATCATGCTGTGTAGTTTTTGAAGCTAGGAATTACATGAACCTGATTTAAGTTTGTACTCGGAGCAAAGTGCATATTCTCAGTATGGTAGCCCAAGGTTTACTGCTTTTGATGCATTCTTACTTGTATGAAATGTTTGTTATATTTTTGCATTGCTATCAGTGAGTTTAGGTTGAAAATACAATTTAATTTGCAATGCTCACTTTCTCGTAGAGATGCTGATCTATATGTATATTAGCTGTACCATATATGTATATCAGATTGTTAAACCTAATGGAGTGTATTTATGCTGTCTGCAGGCGCCTGGGATGCTGTTGTGACTTGTTTCTTTATTGACACAGCACACAACATCATCGAGTACATTGAAATCATATCAAGAGTTTTGAAGGAGGGGGGAGTGAGTTCCTTACATTGAATACTGTTTATTCTGTTTCCTTCAGTTATATTCATTTTATCTTTCGCATTACTTCTGGATTGGCTTAAACAGTTGGTTGGATGACAGGTTTGGATAAACTTTGGACCTTTACTGTATCACTTCGCAGACATGTATGGGCAGGAAGATGTAAGTTCTATTGCAAGCACTTCTATGCCAAAGCACACTTATTGGCTGATATTATTGTTGCTCATCTCACCTCACCTATCTTCCTCCCTTACCCCTTTTGCTCGCTTTTTCCTCCTTTTAGGAGATGTCAATTGAGTTGAGTTTGGAAGATGTAAAGAAGATTGCTTTCCATTATGGGTTTCATTTGAAGGTAACATTCACACCCTCCTTTTCATTCTTCTTTGTCCCTTAAAATTCACTTAGTTTTGGCCAAGTACATCTTGCAGCAGATATGATTGATAAAGTAACATATTCATGACTGCAGAAAGAACAGACCATTGAAACAACCTATACCACAAATCCTCGATCCATGATGCAAGTAAGTTCTTAAACCCTGTTCTTTCGTAAATTCCCATTTTCTTCACCTTCTATCTTATTAAATCTAAATAGAAATGCCTCTCTTCTTCCTGTGTCGATGCCATGTTAATATGAATGCATATTGTAATCTGTATATCTCCGTCAAAGGGAGTATAATTTCAAAATCTGCTCATAATGAAACATCAGGCTTTCATGTTCTTAATCGAACAGTTCATCAGTGCCTCTTTGCCTATGCTCACATGCGCTTAGCTGGTCGATCACTTGCCTATCAAAGACGCCAAGAAACATCATACCCGAGTGTTGCGCTTATATGTTGCTAGAACCAGCTGTCTATTTTTAGATAATGCCATTTATACTGTTAATACAGTTAAATATAGAAGTTTGTGGGAGTTAATATGGAAATCTGGAAATTTTAAACATAATATAGTGAAACGTTATAAAAATAATAAAAAAGAAAATTTCACAAAAGCAATACGATTTAAAATTTTAACAAAAATTGTATATAAATTTGATGAAAAAAATGTTTTATGTTTGGTGTGTCGATACGAATTACGATATGATAATTTTTATATTTTATATATATTAAATACAAAATAGACAGATAAAGATAGATATATACAAATTGTTAGGTTTACTCACAGTGTACTGATTACAATGTTCTTTGCAGAACCATTACCATGCTGCATTTTGGACAATGCAAAAGAAAAGAACTTCCACAACATAGCATGGGAAAGATGATATGAATTCCTGTATTACTATACTCCACGTCCTGCCCCTCTTTTTTATTTTAATTTCTACCTTCATGATGCCTCTGGCCAAACTGGGGTTAGAAAGAATAAGATGGAGAAAGTTAAGAAAGTTGAATGATCTTTATTATTATTTTTAATGCTTTGTTTTTTTGTTTGTTTGTATTTTTTTTAAAAAAATTTATTATAGATTTTAGGATTTACTTGAATTATTTTCAAGTAAGTTGTAGTATAGACAAATCCATGATTTTTCTTTTTTTTTTTGGAAAATTTCAATGATTGGAATTATTTTCGGAAAAAAAAAAGTGAACTTTGAGAAACCAAATAGTACATTAAAATGTAACAAAACTTGAAAATATGCATTAGGAGATCAATTAGGCATGTCTTTGATTACCTCAAAAACAACTTCATAAGATTTTCAATTTTTCTTGTACCCATATGATATAAATAAGGAAGTTAATAATTAATTTTTTGAAGAAAATAAAATTAATAAATTAATATAAATATTGAAGTGAAACATGGGTCAAAGACATATATCTATTTAATGAATTTAAAATCTTTACCGTTAATATATAAGATAATAATTCAAATTTATTAAAATTAGTTACAATGAAAAGCAATTTTCTTATTTAAATATTCTCATTAAATTTGTAAAAATTTTCTTATTTAAATAATCTCATAGTTTTGGATGTAATTTACTTTCTTATAATTCTTTTACATATAATTTAGGCTAATATTTTTTAATTTTTAATCTATCTTTAAACTCAATTGCTTTTTACTTAATTAATATAAGAAAAAACATGATTGGTTTAGGTCTTTTTTACCCAACAACTTTTAAGAGTCTAATGAACAAGTATTTCTTTCTCTTTTTTTTTTTAAATTTTAATTTATTTTTATTCTCAACTCGTATCTATTTAATTAATTTGAGAAAATATTATTAACCTAAGTTTTATTTTAACTCTTAATTTTTAAAAATCTAACAACCATATGTATCATTTAAATTAATATTCAATTGACATATAAAATAAATTATTAAATTTGATATATAAATTAACAAACAACCGATAAATTATATGATATAATTAAATAATATTTAATATGAAGTTAAATAAAATTTGAATTTTAAATTTTAAAACTACATTCTTGTTACCATGAAAACTTGTTACCTCAAAATTTTTACTTGAAAATTGTAAATTTTAACAATTTGGGTATTCTATCAACAAAAAATATGTTTACGAGAGAGAAAAGAAAAAGCTTTTGGTATAAGATTATTAAGTCAAAAAATAACATTTAGTAATTATATAAATAATTATAAATTTGGTGACGAGAAACAAAAGAAAAAAGAATATAACTGTGGGGGATGAAGCTTTACTTTTGTAATATGCTTCGTATTTCTTTTTTTGTTTTTATATATTAATGGTTTCTATCTGTCTCATCAGTCATCACCGTCATTTTCTCAGCGTGCACATGTGTCTCTCCTCAATCTCGGCGTGCACTCAAAAACACACAAAATTAATCAAATCCCACATCCTTTTTTAATTAAAAAAAAAAGAAACCCCAAAACCAAACAATGCCCCCTTTCTTCCCCATTTCTTTGATCTCTCTCCCTCTCTCCGTCTCTCTCTGAGAGAGATTTCCTTCTACCTTCTATCTTCTACCTTCCCTAGCCCAAGTAAAAACCCTCCTAATCCCCCTTAATTTACACAACTTGCCGCTCTTCCTACCCGTATGCCTCTAACTTCATTGAAAAAATCCCGCAAACCCTATCTTTATTTTTCGAACTTTTATTTTTTCTTCTTCTTCTTCTTCTGCTGCGGTATCTAGGGTTTTCTTTTTAGGTTGGTTTTGTAAAGTATGGAGAGATCCGATGGCAAACCTCCCTACAACCTCTCTCAAACTTCCTCAGGTTTTTTTTTCCTTCATTTTTGTTTTCAATCCTTTCATTTGTTTATTTTCTTTTTTCTTTTTTCTTATGGATTTTTCCCTTTTACTTAATAGCTTGTTTCTATGATGCGAAAGAAAATAAATTTCGTTGGAAAATTTGGACCTTTACTTCATTTTCTCAGTTACCAAACGGGTTTTAACTGTTAACCACTAGCTTTATTGTCTTTGCTTGATTACTTGTTTACCAAAGCTTTGTTTTTTTTCTTCCTATTTTGTTAGTTTTAATTCTGGGGCTTGCTTTTAGCGATTTTGTTTTTTCTTCTATTTCTTGCGATTTGATGGTTTCTTAAGCTGTATTATGTTGATTGATCGGCTTCTATGGTTTTATTTAATTGATAATTAGTTAGTGATTTCACAGATAATGCGCTTTTTGATGCATCCCAGTACGAATTTTTTGGTCAACATGCTATGGAAGAAGTGGAGTTGGGGGGTCTAGAAGATGGTGAAGATGATGCTCCTGTGTTTGCATCTGCTGAAGATGACGAGTATCATTTGTTTGATAGAGGAGAGGTAGGTTTCATCCCTTTGGTTTCCCAGTTTGCTGCGAATCCTGGTGTCTTTGCCGCTGAACCTTCTTCATTGCTTTGTAGCTAGTGCTACCTTTTCATTCCATTATGTGATAATATTTTGTTATTGCCCCTAAAAAGTACTTTTTGTTGGAGTTTCTTTTGACCATAAAATTTGTCATGGTGTTTGTTGGCCTTTAATTTCTTATTTGTCACTTGAGCTGTAGTCTAAGTTGTTTCATAACTTAACATGTGTCATATTAACACTTGGCAATTGGAACTTACCTTATTATACTTTGCAGCTTTAATTTAAAGTATGAATACTATCTTTGAATGATAAAAAGTTCTATTTCTTGGTCATTTTGGAAATTAAATTTTTAGAATCTTAATAAAAGATTACGCCTGTCAGTTTGAAATTTCAAAATTGCTACTTATTTAAAGTAGTCAGACAAAAATTAGGTTTTAAGGATTGAAATTTTTAAAATTGCAACTTATTTAAGGTAGTGAGAAAACAATTAGGTTTCAAGGGTTCCTCACTAAAATTTTAAAATGCCTATAAGAAGATTATGCTTATCGGTTTGAAATTTCTAAATTGCTACTTATTTAAGGTTGTCGGACGATAATTGGGTTTCAAAGCTTCCTTGGTATGTGTTCCAAATTTTGTTGTTCAAGTGAAGGGAGTTGTTGATTTGAAATTTAGTTATGTTCTCTATCCATTTGACCCTTTGGTAAATGTGTAATCAATTTGAGGACATTAAGATGCAGGAAAGCATCTTACCGTTTATATTTATTCTACAAGCATGTCCTTGTAAAAGCATCATGATTGTATGTTGAAATTTGAAATTAAGGGTAATATGGGATAGAAAAAGTAGTTGCTTTAATTGTTGACAAGGGGTACCCTAAAGCAGAAATATGCACTCATAAAATAAAGCTTTAACAGAACATATGATTCCTATATTTATATTGTCATACTTCAAGTGAAGCACTTATTGTATTAGCTTTCTGCTGCATTTTGTTCATGCTGTGAAGGAATTTATGCCATTGTTTTTTGCAGTCATGCACATTGATTTTATTTTGTCTTATTTTTAATTTTTTTGTTGATATTGCTTTCATCCCTTCTGGTTTATGAAGTAATAAATCATCTGCTAAACTCAATCTTGATTTCATCTTTCATCTTTATGGATTTTGAAATAAGACTATTTCAGCTCTAATTTTCCTTTTTTCATTTGCAGGTTGTAGGTTTAGGATCTTTATCTGATATGGATGATCTGGCTAGTACTTTTGCAAAGGTCAATTTTTTAATTTATAAATGTTGCAGTGTGATGAATGTCAATAGTTAACATTTCTCACTGACTGTTGCTTATAAGATTTGATATGCTTGTTTCTTGAGTTTTTGATGGCCTTTATATTTAATTGATCTTTTCGCGGAAATGTTTGGATTTTTGTTTTTGTTTTATGTTTAGTTATATAACATTGACTTGGTTCTGTACTGCGTAGAGAAGTTTTTGTTAAAAATTATGGCTTGACTTTTAGTCAGGAATGCCAATTGTGGGTAGTGTGTGATCTATGTATAATTTTCTTGCATAACGAATGGATCAATAATGTATTATGATGTGAACTCTAGATAATTAAAAACTTATCAAATATGATTTGTGATCTGGACTGTTACTAATCATACCCAAAGTTTTAGACCTTAGAAAAAACTAGAAGAAGATTGTTGGATGTCTATTTTTTTTCCATTGATCAATTATAACTAACAGGACTGTTTTTGATATGTTAATAATTAAAACTAATTGAGTGAGACTATTACTAATAATAATCCAAAGTTTTAGGCATTAGAAAAATCTAAAAGAAGATTCTCTGATGTGGTTTCCTTTGGATGATCTCATAACTAAAGGGACTTTTTCTATATATTAATTGTATGTGAAAGGAATTATATTAAAGAAAAATGTCAAAGGAAGATGAACTGAAGTTGTTTTGTCTCTTCACTTGTGGCACTGTTAATTGAGCTTGTACGTTTGCTCCAAGCATGCATTGTATAGCTATTTCCTTATCTTGTTCTCATTGTAATAGTAGTTATTTAATGTCTAATTTAGAATGATGAAAATTTTATTTTATTTTTGAAATAAGAATAATAAAGAGATTGGGTAGGATTAAAAGCCCTTAGTTGTAGGCAGATGATTTAATCCTTGTGAACCATAGGTCCCACCTTGAACTTGCTGGATCTGTTCATATGACTACTTAGTAAAGTAATCCTTCCTCTCCCCAACAATTGTGGGTTAAGATGTGAAAGCTTTTTTCTCCTTGTATGAACAAGCGTAGAGTGAAAGAGGGGAGTTCAGAATCAATGTTTTAAATAAGATAACCTTTTCATTATCATTTTTTTTTTGTTTTCTAAAGACTGCCTTGAAGACCATTGTTTTACCCCAATGATGGAAGATTGAATATCTTGGTATGCATGTAATTATGTAATTCTCCCGATGCAGATATTTGTTTATTTTCTTTTCTCTTGCTGCGGTTGCTGTTTTGTTTTTGTTGTCCTTTCATGGTGATTGGATTTTAATATTTTATCTTTTTTTTTTTTTCACAGTTGAATAGGGTTGTTACAGGACCAAGAAATCCAGGAGTTATCGGTGATAGATCTGGATCTTATTCAAGGGAAAGTGAGTAGAATTATGCCTTTATATTGTGGTTATAATCTTGATTAATGAATGAAAGAGGTAATATTGATTGATATTTGAAAAACTGTAAAATTTTTTATTCCACTTTTTTACTTGCAACTCTTGCTCAAGCACTTCTCACCCCTTTCCCTAGATTCAAGATTCCTTGATGGGTCTTCTTTAAATGATATCCTTCTATTTATTTATTTATTCACTGAGTAGGACTTGAAACAGGGTGTTTCTGTGGAAGCCTTGGTTCTTGGTCTAGAAATTTGTACATATTGTCAATTTATGAGGCATTTCTTTTGGTACAAGTGTTGCAAGGCTTTATTTATTATGTTTTTAGTGGATGTAATAATGTTTTACGAAGATATATATTGAGTGTCTTCACTAAAACCTATTGGCAATAGAATGAAGTTGTAAATATTTCCCAACATAATCCATGTTAACTCCACTCATCACCCTTGCTGTAGGCCTAAAACTAATAACCCAAACAAATAGGCCAACTATGTGGTCAGTAAATATTGTTATTAAACAATGAATAACAAACAACAAACAACTTGGAGTTTGATACCATGTTAAGCAATAAAAACAATTATAGAGGGGTCTCTCTTATACTTAAGACTCCAAGATTCCCAAAATAGCCAATTTAAGAGTTATTTTATGACCATTTAATAGAAAGTACTTGCATGTGCACAACTAATATCATCTTGAATTCTTTCATTTCAATTATTTTACATATTGTCTTCTTTGATATGGTCCAAGTGAAATTACTATATATATATATATATATATATTTTTAACTCAAAATTTTCATTGATCGATAAGGATTAGTAAAAGAAGACATAAATGTTATTGTTCTATGTTTTCAACTTTAATTAGGTATTCTCACTGGAATTGTATATTTAAATCTTAAGTTAGATTTTTAGATTGAATGGAAATTGTCAAGACCTCTGTTTTATGATTAATATTTAATTTTTATGTGCTATTTACTTGTGTGTTGGGAGCATGCGGATTAGAGATTTTGTTAACAAAGTTATGATTTCCAGAATTCTAATACGAAGCGACATGTAGTGATTGCACACGGAATAAGGTTCTGTTTTTGAACATGAGGCACTTTGCATTTGTGTCAATGTATGCTAATGATTAAGCATCATCCTTTTGTCTCTTTGTATGTCCCAATATTGTTTTATGCCATTTGAATAGACTTCTTTTAACATATGACTATGAGTGTTGTTAAGCTATGCATTAAGTTAATAAGCAGTTTGTTCATCTTTTTTTTTTTTTTAAGTGGGAAAGGGCACCAAGGAGTTTCCAACCCTTGCTCAAAGCTAAAACTTTTAGTTAAAAAACTTAGGAGGCCTAAAGCATCTTGCTTCTCCAAACATATAAAAAGGAAAAACCTAGAATGAACATAAACCACATATCTAGGAGCTTTATTGAGGGCAATTCTTCCTCGTTCAAAGTTCTTTATTGCATTCCCTTTATAGAAGCTAAAAAAATCGAGAGAGGGATGGACTCAATCACTTGCATTTTTGTCTATAAATGCATGCTCTTCCAAACTGATAGCTCCTTTACCATTCAACCTGCCGCTAGTCATGTATTTAAGAGAGAGAAAACTGAGGACTAGAGCGTTTGGCTCAATAAAAATTCAACAAATGAAAATGAAGTTTCTTTTGCCGATTGCACATAGATAGAATCTATTTGGAAGGATTTCTCCTCTTTTGGAGACTATCAATGGCAAAGTTTTTCCCGGATGCTTCCTGTCTAAAGAAGGCAACCTTAGCCTTAACTTCTGTCTTGCAAACTGCCTTTGATGAAAAATGTTTTATACCACCCCAGCAGTTAATTATATTAAGTAATGCAACTTTATTTGTGGCTATATTCTCTTTAAATAGTTTTTGGTAGTATTTTCTTACATTTGCATTTTTTTTTCATGTTTTTCTGTCAGTTTCTTATTTTTTCTTGGATTATATGTAATTTTGGTTAAATTAGTCATCTCATTTTCTATTGATGCAATTAGCCTTACCCTCTTTGTGTTGAACCATTCGAAGCTTATGCTTTAATTAATGATTTCTCTCTTGCAGATGACTTTGGTCTCTTTGTTTTTCTTGCATGAACATGCTTGACATATTGCGGAGCCAACATTCTGCTGCCTTTTCTCTTTCTAGGCCGTTCAAGCTTATTGCTTTTTTATTTTTCCAAAGTGTGCAAGCTCACATATGTTCTTGCTCTAGTCCTAACATGGTTTTATGGTGAATTATGTGATGTTGGATGCTTTTTTTTATTACATTTCTTTATTATTTCTATGTGAAGGTGCTTAACTAAAGGAGGGTGCTCTAGTCCTAACTCTTGACTTCCTTTTCTTAACTTCTCATAAGATTAACCAGAGTATGATATTGCAGTTACTCTTGACTTCCTTTTCTTAACTTCTCATCTTTTAAGATAACAGCATAGAGTTTGTCATTTTTGTAAAATGCATGAATTGTTAATTAGAAGTTCCTTGTTAGTATCTGAGCTGTGCCCATTTGTTGAATAATGATTTTGTAGGATTTTATTCTTTTTAAAGTTAGCTGATACCTTATATTTTTAATTGCTTGTGATTCATGTTGTGAAAAATTCTTTTCAGGTTCATCTGCTACCGACTGGGCTCAAGATGGAGAGTATGTAAACTGGATGGATCAGCATATGTTTGATGTAGAAGATGCTCAAGAAGGCAAGAGATGGTCCTCGCAGCCACAACCTTCTTCTGCTCGTGTTGCAGAATCGAAGCCTTTGTATAGAGCTTCCTCATATCCCCAGCAGCAACCACAGCCACATCACTTCATAAGTGAACCTATTGTTGGACCCAAATCAACCTTCACATCTTTCCCTCCTCCTGGTAGCAGATGCCAGCAGTCTTCACCTGCTCACCTAAACATTCCTGCTCTTAGCAGTGGATCTCAGCCACCCTTCTCTGCAGCAAGCTTCTCTCCATTGTCCAACCCCAGTCTTCATCTAGCTGGTCTTTCTGATGGATTGCATTATGGTAGTAATCTATCCCGGTTAACATCTCCTGGCCTATCTTTTAGTAGCAGGTCACAAAATCACTGGGTCAACCACTCTGGTCTATTACATGTAGATCATGCTGGTCTTTTGCATAATATGTTGCAACAGCAAATACCTCATCAAAATGGCCTAATGTCCCCACATTTAATGTCACCACAACAGCAGTTGCAACAGCAGAGACTGCACCATTCAGCTCAACCATCTTTGGTGCATTTTGCAGCATTGCAATCTCAACTGTATAGTGCCTATCCTCCATCACAAAAAATGTTGCTTGGACAAGCTGATCTTAGGGATCAACGAACTAAACCATCCCAAAGAAACAGGCAGAGCATGCGTATTTCTCAGCAAAGCTCTGATACCGGTAGCCAGAAAAGTGAGAGTGGGTTGGTGCAATTCAGATCTAAGTATATGACTGCTGAAGAGATAGAGAGTATTCTTAAGATGCAGCATGCTGCCACACATATTAATGATCCTTATGTAGATGATTATTACCACCAAGCTTGTCTTGCCAAAAGATCTTCTGGATCCAGGGCCAAACATCAGTTTTGCCCATCTTACGTGAAGGAATTACATTCTCGATCTCGTAACAGTGGAGAGCAGCATTTGCATCTCCATGTTGATGCACTTGGGAAGGTCCCCCTCTCTTCCATTCGGATACCTCGTCCTCTGCTTGAAGTCGATCCTCCCTTAGGTTCAGGTGATGGAGGTTCTGAACAGAAAACTGAGAGGCCTCTGGAGCAGGAACCTATGCTTGCAGCTAGAATCACCATTGAAGATGGTCTCTGTCTTCTTCTTGATGTGGATGATATTGACCGGCTTCTACAATTTATTCAAACCCAAGATGATGGAGCTCAGCTCAGACGGAGGCGGCAGATCCTGCTTGAAGGTATGGCGGCATCACTTCAACTTGTTGATCCACTTAGCAAAGGTGGGCATGCTGTTAGCTGTTCTCCCAAAGATGACATTGTGTTCCTAAGATTAGTCTCTCTTCCCAAGGGCCGTAAGCTCCTCACCAGGTTCCTTCAGCTTCTCATGCCTGGAAGTGAGCTTATTCGAATAGCATGCATGGCCATTTTCCGTCACTTGAGGTTCTTGTTTGGTGGTCTTTCTTCTGATCCAGAAGCAGCCGAGACAACTACTAATCTTGCAAAGACTGTTTCTATGTGTGTTAATGGCATGGATCTTCGGGCTCTTAGTGCTTGTCTTGTTGCAGTTGTTTGTTCTTCAGAGCAGCCACCACTCAGGCCCATTGGAAGCCCTGCTGGGGATGGTGCTTCTGTTATTTTAAAATCAGTTCTTGAAAGGGCTACTCAACTGTTAAGTCATCCTTCTGGAAATTGCAGCATGCCTAATTATGCTTTCTGGAGGGCTTCGTTCGATGAATTTTTCACTCTTCTTACCAAGTATTGTGTGAGTAAATATGATACGATAATGCAATCAATACACAACCAGTCTCAGCCAACCACGGAAGGAATTGGTTCAGAGGCCATAAGGTGTGAAATGCCGTGTGAGCTACTGCATGCTAGTCTTCCTCACACAAATGAGGCTCAGAGGAAGCTTTTAATGGACTTCTCTCAGCGATCTGTGCCCGTGAATGGATCCAATTCCCATGCTGGGAGTACTAGCCAAATAAACTCTGAATCAGTGAAGGGTTAATAAAGGACAATGGTGTGGTAACGTGAAAATGCCCTGAACACTGCACTAGATGGAATGTGGGACGGGGGAGCAGAAGCAAGGTGGGATGTGTATTTACTGTAGAAGTCTGGTTTGGAGGGGCTAGTATTATCTGCATTACACTTTGGTTCTTGTTATGATCCCCTTACCTTCCCCCCCGCCCCCCCTTTTTATCTGAAAAAAAAAAAGATCATTGGAGAAGAATCATAAGATTGGAAGTTGATGGAAGTTATAGTAACGCATAAATGTGGTATTATGATGGGAGTTGGGTGACTGGAAGTTAGTTCAGCTTCTGGGGAGCTTTTATTTTGGTGCTCTGTTTTGAGACTCCAATACATGTGGATGTGTAGTGGGTTAGAATGTACAGGTGGAGTGATGGTCTTCTAACAGACCCTTTTGGAAACAAACTCCTTTTCTTTTATACTGTTTCATTACGATAAAATCTGAGGGAGTCTGACGATGCCCAAGTTCTCTAGTTTTTATCTATTTCTGGGAAACTGACGAGTTATTCAAATGGGTCACTCCGAGCAATCAGAATCCTGTAATAATTATCACCGAAAATGGGCGACCATGCAAAAAAACAGCCACCGGTGAAGGCAACAGGTTTCAATATCCTAATCAGAAACTAAAACAAACTGCACCAACTGTGCTATATGCTTTGGCAGAATTCAAGGACTGCAAACGCACATACCAAATACTTTTCACTGATCAGTGGCTTGTTAAGAATCTAAGTACTTGCCCACTTTGTCGACGTTCTGTCAACCAACCACTCAGACTTGACGCATCTTAGAGGGTGAGTTTAGATTTTTATTTATAGAATTCAAGAAAATTTATTAAAATAAATAATAATATAATTATAAATATTCAATATTAATAGCTTAATGTTTATTTATCTATTTGTTTTATTTTACATAATTAATTATGTATGTATCTTTTATTTGCATTTATCTATTTACAAAATAAATTTTTATATGTTTAATGATTATTTATTCAATTTTGTATTTACTTATTTATGTATTTTTTTGTATAATTATTTATAGTTTTATACTTACAAAGTATTTATTATTGTTTTAGCTATTTATTTATTACATTAAAGAAAAACAAAGGAAAATTAAAATTATTATTTATAGACAGAGAAAACGTAAACCAGCACCAGACTAAATTTTATTAAAAAAGAAATTTTACACTACCACTTTAGATGTATCTTGGTCCCTAATGAAGATTTTTTAATTAAAAGTTAATAATTTTAAAAAAGTATAGTAATTTAAAAATAACTGATAGCAATCCTAATTCTATTTGGTTCTGGACTAGTAATGGCAGTACTTGATTGATAATTCATATAGAAGTGGGACATTTGAAACAATTAAAACGGAAATTTTGGGTAAGTTTTTCTTAATTATATAATATCAGGATCGATCATACTGTTGAAGAAACCATGTCAACGCCACCAACTACTCCAAACCTTGAGGTTGAGACATCAATAAACCTCTTTTTGATTCTAGGTGTTATTGCTTCTTTTCTGATAGCAATAATTATAGTTTATATCATAAGTGCTTGCTACGAGAAAGCCAAGAGGCTGCTTCCACCCCAAGATATTGAAACTGGGGGCTTTCTCCCCCAAGCCATGCAAGGCCAAGGCCAACCGCGGCGGCAGCAGCAGCAGCAGGCTTCAAAGCCGATAATCCTGGCGGGGGCTGTTGTTATATACAGGAATATTAAGGAAGAACCAGAAGAAGCAAAGTACTGCAGCAACGAGTGTGCGATATGCTTGGAAGAGTTCAAAGAAAGGGATCGTTGCAGGATTTTATCCAAGTGCAAACATATCTACCATATTTGTTGTATAGATCGGTGGCTGCTCAAGGAGTTGCATTGCCCGCTTTGTCGTGGTTCTATCCATGCTACAGTACCAACTAATGTTCAAACTGCTTGATTTTTTTTAAATATATTTGAATTATTCAAGATTGAATTTTTTACTGAGATTAAAAGTTAACCAGAAAGTAAAAATTCAGCATTATCATATATCACAATATCCCATATATATATATATTAGTTTTCATGACACGTACTATGCATGTGATTTTTAACAAAATTATAATTATAATATCTATAGCTATTAATAAAAGTAGTAGTCCCCTCTTTTTATTTTTTTGTCCACGTTTTTTAAGTCATTAAAAAAAACTGAAAGTTAATTTGAGTCATGAAAATTATTTTATTTTGTTTTCTCCGCCTCTAGCTGTCCTCTCTCTTTTTCTTTTTGTCTTCATCCATTGTGCGCTGCTTTTCTTCTTCAAATCCGACCATCAGCAATGCCGATGCATCGGTCATCTCTGTTGGGGTCTCTCAAGGCCAAATGCTGAGTGGAGCTGGACGGTTTTAGCACCGTGGAGGTGGGTGTTGAAGCCTGGAATCGCAGGTGAAGCTAAGATGTTGAAAGATATGATGATGGATAGCAATGCTTAAAGAATGTTCTATGGATCCCAATGAAACCGTTCAGAGGCTCCTCCTTCGGGATACTTTTTTTCTCTTCCTCTTTTCATTTGAAGTATCTTTCTATCTAAGTTTTCTTTTTCTTTTTGGATTTTTTAAGGGGTAGTTTTTTTTTTTAGGTGGTTGCTAAAATGGGGTTTTGATATTTTGTTATATGTGTTTTTGGAGTCTATTTTTTTTTTTTATCATAATTTCATTTTTGTTGATTTAGGTTTTGTTGTTGGGGACTGTAGTAGGTTATTTTTTATTTTTGGGTGTGATGAGTTTGCACCATTCATGGGATTATTAGATTTTGATTTTATGTGCATTTTTTTATAATTTTTTCAATCCTTTATATATATGTTTGTATCTATAAATGTCAAGTTTTGGTTTTTGTTTTTTTTTCTTTGCAAATTACGTGATTGTTGGTTTTCATATACCTTTTTTTTAATTTTCTTTTTTTTTGGAGTTAGTTTAGTATTTAATGTGTCTGTGTGATCTTTAAAAGTAGTATTTAATGTGTCGGTGTGATCTTTACAAGTAAAAGAACTTGGCTCTCGAAATGGGGTTTTGATTAAATTGCTTCTTAAATGGTGTGTCTGCAGCAAATGTTGTTCTCTTGAAGCTCATTGTTTAATTATTCCTGCTTTCAGTTCATTAGTTAGGACATTATGATCTGTTGGTTCTTTTTATGAAGATTTCATTTTCAGTTATTGATTACAAAAGGTTTTCAGTTTCAATGTTCTCACTCTTTTGCTTTCCTACTTATTCTTAGGCACTTAGGTACTAAATGTGGTGTTTATTGTTATAACACTAATTCACATTCTAGTGAATTGTGAAATGTTATCCATGTTAAGTGAAGCTTTTGGTTAGCATTCAACTCCACATCAAGTGTTTTGAGGAAGTTTAATGTGGTGATAAGCATCTGCAAAAAGCTGTGGATTCTTAACCCTAAGGAATTTTACTGTTTTGGTTGTTGGTTTAGCCACTATATCAATACCGTTAGTTTTTCCCATGTATTTGTTATTGTATGTTTTTATTCCTAGCTGTTTATATTTCGATGTTTTTAGTTTCTTCAGTTTAGTATCAACTTGAGGATTGATATCATATTATGGCCTTTTATGTACTGTAAGCTTATTAGGTTTCTCCACTTCATATGAGTTACCACTTGGTTTTGAGGAAAGAGATGTCAGATATATGTGGTTCTTTGAAACCTTTGGGCATGTAATTGTGTCCATTTACTTCAAGGGTAATATAATGTACAAATATCAAAGTTTGCCCAAGATTACTTGAAACAACTGAAAATTTTGTTGGGAAAAAGGGTTGGTACAACTTATTGATTAATTAATGATATTACCATTTGCTTCAGCTAATTGGCTCCTAGGTATTTCATGCATGGCAAAGTAAATGACAAGATTGATGTTTATGCATTTGGTGTTGTGCTGCTTGAGTTACTAGCTGGAAGAAAGCCAATAAACAATGACTATCCAAAAGGCCAAGAGAGCTCGGCCATGTAGGTATGTCCATTTCGCTCATGTGGCTCATCATTGTTAATCCACCTTTCAGTTTGGTGTCAAAAATAAAATTTTCCATTTCCAAGCACAGAAACATATTAACAATGTTGTGAATTGGGGTCATCAGCTTCCTTTCAGAATGTTTGTAATATAGTCATAAACATGATTATTTCCACTATAAAAGTCTTCCTCACTTTACTGAAGTTCTTTCTGTTTCTGTGCTTATGGATGTTTGTTTGAGCATGTTTGGTATCATGAGAAAAACAGTAATGCTGCACAATTGGTAAAGATCAGACTATCAAGCTTTGGGATTGAATAGAATATACAACTAAAGTTAAAGATTTTTTTGTTATGTTATTGCAGCAATTTAGGGTTTAGGAATTATGATTGGGATTATAGATGGATGGATTACCCACCACAGGATAGAGATTTGAAACACCTTTGTGACGAATCAATGGCTACTTATAACGGTCACTTGGTCTTGCGTACTTCTATTCGCTATTACTTTTCCCCAGAATCCAGGTGAGTGTCATTGTAGTTTCTTTCTCTTTAGCTGAAACTTAGGTGATCAATTGAATAATAAAAAGCTGTTTGCTTGATATCAGTCAAATACTTTGTCAAATCAACTTAGAAATAAGTGGTTTCTCATTTTGGTTAGCAAGATATTTTTCTTTATCTCACTATTGACTCTAGTTAAAGTATTTATTTGGGTGTCATCAATTTCTTGAATCTGTTATTGCAACACTGGTCAGAAGTACATTTACACTAGATCTTATGATTCTCGCATTTATATTTATGATGTGGTAAGTAACCAAATTCGTTATTGCTTTTCCTATAGTTTGCATTTAGAGTCACTATTGCATACACCATTGATATATTGTCAAAATATGTATATGTACGAATATCAGGCTCTTTGTTAGATTCAAAACTGTTAATTGGTGGAGTTTTGTACTGGATGGCTATATTTGTAAAGTGCATTCTCCTGAATTGTAACAAAAAAAAAAAAAATCTATTACCATCTGATAAAGATGCTTGCAGTGGCCAATGAGTGATTATGCTGGCAAATGAATGTCACTTAACGACTGCAGCATAATATGCTAAAGCCATTGCATGAATACCTGAAACTTTTGGCTTGTGCTATACAGTGAAATTCTTTTTTATTGAGGATAAAATGGTTTCCTTACAAGTAATTGGAGCCAAGTTGCAGTACTCAAGCACCATACATCACCTGTAAGAGATTGTAGTTGGCACCCGCACTACCCCATGTTGGTTAGCTCTTCTAGGGATGGGGATGTGGTTAAGTGGGGATTCCCTAGCGATGGAGATGCACCTACTTCTGTGAGTGAGGGGAGAATCTAGAAGTGCCAATTGGGTTTATATGGATGTTTACATGTTTGTCGTATTTACTTAAAGAATTCATACTTTAAAAATGCTAAAGGAATGCCTTTTGAATTTCAAGAGAGGTGGTATGATTACCTAAAGGAGCTTCAGTGCCAATAACACTTGAGGCTCTTGAGTATGAACTATTCCACTTTAATATAGGTTGGTTTATTGATTTTTTTAATAGTTTTCGGTGTTTTATATGACATAAATGAATGTGAAATTGAATACATGTGCATTATTGTATTTATATGGTATATTGTTATTAAAATTTTTTGTTATCTTACTAATGGGGATTCTTTTTGGGATTTTTTTCTGGAGATTTGAGCTGCCCTTTTTGCTTGGTATGTAAGAGAATTTGCGATTAGACGCTTTCCATAAGCTTAGCAATACCAGAGTCCAAATCCAATTCTATGTCTTTGATGGTATGTATGTTTTAACTTTACCATTCTTCATGTAGAAACTTGAATCATGACTGCTATGCTCATCTTCTTTTATGTTTAATATGTGTTATCTGCATATTTTAAATTTATCAACAATTATTACAGCTGACTTGTTTGATAAATGCCTCATGGATACCGTTGGTTTGTTGAGTTGGATTCTTCATAATCATCAGTTTCACAATTTTAATTGTCTACAAGACTAATTCTCATAAATTTTATTGTTCTGCATGGATTTGCAGTTAAGAACTTAGTATTGGGAAGGGTTTGATGATCATATTTAAGCTTATACTTTTGAGCAACCGTTTATTGAGCTGAACAATGGAGAAGGAGAACTAACAGTTGAGTTTTTACATAATCTGAAGGTAATTATGGTAGATCTTTCTTTTTTTCTCAAGTTATTAGGTATATTTCTTCATGTTGAATGCTGAGTTACAGCTAGGGTTACTTATTTTTTTGTGATCCAATGATGATGACAAACAAATAAGTCTTCAATGAATAAGTTTAATATCTCATCATCATTAACTTTAACTAATGTAAATATTCAAAACATAAATAATTGCATAACTATTTCTCTTATACATTTTTCAATATTTAAATTATTAATACATAATTTTATTTTACTTTTGCAACTTAATTATAAGTATATAATTTTATTTTATTCTCGCAGTGAAGTATGGACTTGAAATCTAGTAATTAAATAATTTTAGTATTTGTTTGTAGTAATAAAATTGAAATAATTATTGTAATACTAAATTAAATTGAAAATGTAAATTTATATTCAAAAGCAAATAAATATAACAAAAATTTTAAAATGAAGTTTTAATAAAAATAAATATATAGTTTTTCTTTATTTTGATTTTTTATTTAAAAGTTTTTTTCAAGTATTCTAGTGTTAGGTTATTATCTCATTAATTTTTATACATTTTTTAAGTTTTAGCTTTAGGATTGTGTTCTATCATAATCAAATCTAGTTATGCACTTTTCTTTTTTTTTTTTTACTTTATGCTTTTTTTTTAGATTTCTTATTAGTTCTTTAGTGGTGGGTTTATATATTCATTTTTATAAATTTATAAGGTAATCAATCATCATTAAACTTATTCAAGCTTTTACTTCTCATCTATTTGCTACTGAAAATTTAAATTTTTAATTTTGATTTAAAATCAAATTATCGTAAAATTGTTGTTACTTTTAGTAAATAGCTAGCATGGTCTCTAAACTTTAAAAAGTTTTAATTGAGTTCTCAATTGCCCAAACATGTATCAATGTAGTCCCTTTGTCTGTTGAACTATCTAAATTGATAAAAAATCCAACGTGGCATGACACCTACTCTTATAAAGTTCTATTACATGTGAGGTTAATAATCTGTCCTTAATCTTAGGTAAAAGAATTCTCGGTCAAAGAAGGAATCAAACATTGGAGAGACAAACAAGAAGCAATCAAAGACATAAGCAATGAAGCACATATCAAGCAATACACATAGGAAGCAATTCAGCAGCAAATTCAATTAACCCCTAAGCAAAAAATTCATCAAATTCATACTTAGAAATCCACCAAAAATCACTAATAAAAAAACCACTACCCAATCAATCCATAATCTTTAATTTAGCAGAAACCCACAACATCTTCAAGTAAACCCAAAATCATCCATACTCACAACCCATAAGTAACTATACCTGATAATTGATCATAAGCTAAATCAGTTTGTAGAAAATCAAAAGCTTCAACCTAAAAAACATAACCCATTAAGATTAAACAAAAGCCGTATGCAAAAAGCGAGGCATTGCAAAAAAAGGGTTTGGCAACAAAATTTTGCAGAATTTGGCGGTTTTGTGTGGGTTTTCCAAACAAAAAAAGAAAGGTCAAATTCGTTGAGATTTGGGTTATAGCTGGGTCTCGATTGGTGAAGAGAAGAAGGGATTCGAAAGAAGTTCTGGCATAAGCACGGAGACTAACGACGGTCATTGGTGAGATCGACGATCAATAACAAAAGTGGTGGATGATTTCATGGTGGTAGGCGCTAGCTTTTAGGTTAGTATTGTTGATATTGATTGGGCTTGAAAGAAAAGGGAATTTAGAGAGAGGTTGGACAAGAAAGGGAAGTTTAGAATGAAAACTAGAAACTGCCGACTCTAAAGTTTTTTACTTTATACAAATGGTGTTGTTTGGGGTTGAAGAAAAGGGGCCACACCCATTCAATCCATGTGAAAGGCCTACAGTACATTTGTCCTTGATTATAAGGTTAGTATCTTGCCACATTAGATTTTTCGTCAATTTTAGACGATACAGTAGACGGAGGTACTACATTGATACACGTTTGGGCAATTGATGTCTTAATTAAAACTTTTTAAAGTTTAAAGATTAATATAGAATTTGACCCAAAGTTTAAAGATCATGCATACTATTTACTATTAAAAAAAAAGTAACTATATAATGTTTTCTTTTCCATCCCTAACTTATTATTATTATTATTATTATTATTATTATTATTATTATTATTATTATTATATTTTGATTTAAAAATAATATGTACCTAAGAAAATAACTTGTGGATAATTTTTATGATATATTTTTAGTAAGTTTAGACTAATTTCTCTTTCATTTTAAATGCATCCCTAAGGACCATAATTTTTTGTTTAGTTGTTATTAATATTGTAGAGGATACCATATAACACAACAATTTATTTTACTAAAGAGTTCTAGTTAATAATAAAATAGATAGATAACATTTTACTACTAAGTTATATATTGATTTATTATTAAATTGTCAATGATTTACTAAATTATAAAAGATTTACTATAAAGTTATTGATAATTTACTATTAAATTAATATTGATTTACTACTAAGTTATCATTGATTTACTATTATAACAATTTAGCACAATGTTATTGATGATTTACCACTAAGTTCAGAAACTATGATTTACCACCAAGTTAATACTTATAATTAATTTATTATTAAGTTATGAATGACTTACTATTAAGGTATCACTAATTTACTATTAAATTAACGATGATTTATTATTAAGTTATTATTAATTTTTGTTGTCATTGATTCATAACTAAGTTATAACGGAGTTAGCATTGAGTTATTGATAATTTATCACTAAGTTTACATTGATTTATTATTATCATAGATTTACTACTAAGTTGACTCTTAATGTATTGGTAGCCTATGCTTGCCCCCTTCTACTTTCAAAATCTCAATTCACCCTTAATCTTATCTAATTTTTCCTATTTTGGCGCTTTAAAAATATAATTTATTTTTTCTCAATTGTATAGTAAATTTAATGAGTTGTTAACACTTTTATTTTTTAATTTATATTCATAATTTGATCAATTTTAAACATAAAAATCATTTGCTCCTTAAATTTTACATATTTCTTTCCAATCAAAGCATGTAGACATTTATTATTATATCTTTTTCTTTTTTTAGTTAAAACAATTTTTTTCCATGTTGATAAAATATAATTAAAATAATATTCAATTGCTATTTATATTGTGCATATGATATTCCTATAATTTAATTTTCTATGATCTTTATATTTTTGTTTTTTGAAGCTTATAGTTTTAGTTTTTTAAGGATGTATGACTTTTAGCTTTTTTTTAAAAAGTTATTTGTTTGATTTATTTTAATTCATCATTAATTTATGTATGTAATACTAATTATTTATATCATAAGTTATCAAAATTTATTAAAATTTAACAAAATTATACCAATAAATTACTAAAATTTTGTCAAAAGTTATCAAAATTATATAAATGATTATAAAAAATATATTATATGTTATCAAAATTGTATGAAAGATTATCAAAATTACATCAATAAGTTATCTATGTTTTATCAAAAGATACCAAAGTTGTATGAATGGTCACTATAACTATATCATGTTACCAAACTAATACCTAATGTTATCAATATTTTATTGATGCTTATAAAACTTTATCAAAATATATCAAATTTCTAACAAAAAATATAAAAAGGTTATCAAAATCAAAATTATATCAAAGGTTGTCAAAATTATATTAAAACTTACCAAAATTGTATTAAAAGCTATCAAAATTATATCTAACTTATTAAAATTTTATCAAAGATTACCAAAGTTATATAAATGGTTACTCAAATTATGTCATGAGTTATCAAAATAGTAGTAAAGGTTACCAAAATTATATTAAAGGTTACTAAAATTTTACTAAATTTTTGACAAGATTTTGGGAAGTTCTTCGGTTTTTAGCGATAATTTCCAAAATTTGGCGTACTTTTAGCATCAATTTCCCAATTTCCAATAATAAGCCCAAAAATCGACGACATTTCTGGCAATGTTCAAGATTCCAATAGTTGAAATCTACAAAAAAAAAAAAAGAATAAGTACTAAGGAGAGAGAAAAAAGAGAGGGGAAGAAAAGAAAGTATGAAAAAATAATTTGAGCTTTTATACTTGGGAAAAAAATGTGGTTTTGGAACCTATAGAACTAGGAATCGGGTGTCGTTCTACGGTCTAACTTGTTGGATCATGCTTTATCTAGCAACTTGTATACTGTTGAGTCAAGTCAAGTCATAATTCAAGCCATTTAGTAAGCCACAAGCTGAATCTTGTCTCTGCAATCGACCCACCAAGCTGATTCCTTGAGCTGAGTAAAGATTTTTTTTTTTGGTAATTTTTTTCTTTTTTATTATTTTGCTTATTTATTTAAAATTTTTAGTGAGTTTTTTTACCTTAAAAAAATAATCTCAAATTTTGAGGAAAAAGTTAAATACCAATTTTTTCTTAAATAAAAAATAATTTCAAAATTTGAGAAAAAAGTTGATATGTTAATTTTTTTCCTTAAACAAAATAATTTCAAAAAATAAAGAAAAAGTTAAAATATTAATTTTTTCTTAAATAAAAATAATTTCATATTTTTGAGGAAAAAGTTTAAGTATCAATCTTTCCTAAAAAAAAAAAAATTCAAAGAGTAGAAAAAATAGTTGAAATATAATCTTTCCTTAAAAGAAAATGATTTCAATATTTTGAGAAAAAAGTTGAAATATTAATTTTTTTTAAAATTAAAATTTTTTAAAACTTCACAAAAAGTAAGATAAATGTTACACCATCTGACGATGGAACCTCTGCAGAAGAAATAGTTGCTTTCTTATATACTCCAAAAGTAAGAGAATTATTTTAATTTTTTTTCAAAATATTGGAGTCAGTTAAGAATAATTCGTAATACGTTTAAATTTTTATGGCTAAATGGATAACATGAAAATAGTTAGTATCATCTTTTGATGGGCATTATAAGGGTACTGTAGCCTTTTTCATAAGTAACTGTATTTTTTTATCTAACTTGGTTTCATAGACTTGAATTTATCTTTTAAAGTTACCCAAGTTAAGTTTGTGATTTCTTTTTAAAATGAGACATATTCAGTTAAGTAGCCAATTGTACTTAGAAAAAGATTGATGATGATTTCATATCTAGTGGTCAAGTTTACAGATTTTTACGTTATAATAGTTTGGCGACTTCATTGAGGATAAATAAAGAGTCAGGTTAGCAAATAAATTTATATTATCCAAGCTTAATAAATGTGTTTTTTTCCTTTAAATATTTTTTTCTTTATTTATATTTCAAGCTTTTATTATTATGTCATTCATGTGCATATGTATAATATGAGCTTAACACTCGAACTTTGCTACTTTATGAGGGAATAGAATACCTACGCTTTTATGATGTTTTAATGCCTTCGTATTGGCTAGTAAAATATTTCTACTTAAATTGAACTCATTCTATTTGTAGCTTATGATAAGTGATAATTGAAGTGCCTTACTAGTTCATCATGGATGATAGTGAGAAGCAATTTGAGGACCTTTAGATTATAAGAATCCAAATACTTATGTAGTGAATCATAAGGAACCTAACTTGTAGCTAGAGCCTTATCTTCCCTTTTGTAGAAATAACTTAACATTTAAATTATATTTTACAATAATTGGTGTTTCTTGCATGGTAATTAATTTTTTGTACATATCGTGTCACATGAATTGTCATTTTTGAGTGTATGATAAAGTGTAAGTTGGATTTTTTCATCTGTTTACGCTTAAAGCAAGATAGCATTAGGCTGCATATTTTTCGCTTTTGTTTCATACATTTCATTCATGTCATTTGTGTTAACTTGAAATCTTGGTGCTTGCATATTAAGATAATTTTTATAATCTTTCATTCATGACATGAGCATGTAGTAATATAAGTATCTTAATTTTTAGTAATCAAAAGTTTAAGGATAGCTCGACCATCAAAGACTCCAATCCAACCTACCCATCATTCATATAACACCAGGTCACAAACAAGGCAAATGAAACAAGAACAGAATAATCATATCGATAAGATTGAAAAGGTTTAAGAAGAGATAAAGGAAGAGTTGGCGAAGATAATGGAAATGTTAAAAAAATTAGGCAAAGGTAAGACGATAAAGGAGACTCCCAATTCAAATGAGTGATATGACATCGTGGATCTTTTGTACCTTCCCTAATTTGGCCTAAATCAAGGCTAATTTTTTCAAGATGCACAAGCCCCATATATGTCATTTTCTTGGGCATATGTTTACACATTTCCTGAAGTATCATTTCGTAACTACATGATTGTTGCTTTTTGTATGATTTGCAAGTGCACAGATCAAGTAATAAAATGAAAGTATTCCAATATCGTTTCCTAAGAAATTATAAATTGTAATTGTTGAGTAGCTATCAAGTACCAATGTTGAGATCCTAAAATCTTATATCTAAACAAATGGAATTTAAGGATTGATTACAAAATAAGAAAGCATAAGAGTAATGTAGGCTTAGATCTCATTTATCTAATTGTCACTCGGTAAGCTAAAGACAAGAGCCAAAACAATATCTAAAAAGAATAAGAATAGAAATCTTGAAAACTAAGAAAACTTGAAATTGTTGAACATGAAATTAAAAAACTTGAATGTGAAAGAATGAGGATGGTCGAAACTTGTATTGCAATAGAGTAGGAATGCTTGAATCAAACTTGTAAAATAAAAGAATGCTTATTGTAAAAAAGGAAGTAAAGAATAAGATTTGAAATCAAAAGTAAGAAAATAAAGTAATATTGTTTTCAAGAAAAAAAATCTTGAAAATAAATACTTTTTAAATTTAAAGAAATAAAGCTTTTGTTATTCGAAAATTTGTCATCTAAGCTAATAAATAAACGAAAGAGAAAACTAAGAAAGAAAAAAAAGAAGAAAGGAAAAGAATGGAATGATGAAACAAGTGAATGGCTTTGCCTTTATAGGCATAGGTTCGACTATAAGGGATAAACATACAAGAGTTTGATTTCTACTCAAATACTAAAAGATTAAGCTAATCTTCATCTTTAAAGAGCTTGGCCGAATGTGGATTCTTCATGGTGAAGTTGTTTTGGCCAAATGGAGTCCTTGAGAAACAATCTTGGTTGTTGGTCATTCTTGAAGTCCATCTTAATCACATTTTCATCTTAGGTTTAGAAGGTAAGATTACAAGATAAGGTAGTTGAATTCCATCCAAATTCCTTTCATTCAAATAGCAAGAGTCTTTCGTTTATCATAATTCTTCAATAGATACATAAAAGAGTCTACATGAAAAGATCTTTGGTCGAATAGGGTAATGTACATGTGAGCTTGAAATTACTTGAAGTCCTTTTGGATTTTGTCTTAGTCGAATGGATATGGGAGATCAGAGTTTTTATGCTTTTGAATTTCTTCAAGGCTAAGTAAAAAAGTCATGATGGAGTTCAACCTCTTTTGGTCGAATGGTGTAGAGTCCATATGCATGTACAATTTTTCTTTGGCTACATGGTTGAATGGCCTTGAACCAATGAGGTTTGGCTAATCTTTGATCTTGTATGGTCGAATATGCCTTTACATGCATGGATTGTATGTTTTCCTTATCTATAGACTTTAAACCCTAAAATCACAAAATTAGCATTAAGGCACCAAAATCAATGAAATTTTAAATATTTGCACTCATTTTGATATACAAAATTACTATATAATTATGTATTATCATTACATTAAACCTATCTTTAGGGTGAAAGTCTCTAACCTAGTTAAAATTCTCGACTTTGATAAACTTAAAAAGAAAGAAAAACTAAAGACGAAAATTTTTAAGGTTATGAAAGAGTCAAACTTGCAACAAAATGAATCTTTTAGAAGAGAAAGTGTGAGCTATCGAGGGAATGGATTATTTTAGCTCTATAGATGTACCTAAACTTTGCTTAGTCTTAAATGTGGTCAGTCACTTGAAATTTAAAGTCTCCAAATCTGAAAAATATGGTGGGACAAAATGTTCGATAACTCATGTTACCATATACTGCCATAAAATGATTGTCCATGCTCAAGATGAGAAGTTGTTGATACATATATTTCAAGATAGCCTCAGAGGATGTTTGTTAAGTGAAAGTGATTGCATAAGCAATGCTTTCTATATTGTTATGAACACCAATTATTTGTAAACAAAGTAAAATTTTAGTTATCGAAAGGCCACAAAGTTTAAATAGCAGCCTCTAGTTTTGAAGGTAGTATAAAAGTAAAGAAAACATACATAAAGTCGATATATAAATGGTGAATGCATCATAGATCCTATAAAAGCCAATGTTTTATTCTTGGTGCTCTGGTAGGAATATTTGTTAACATATATATCCAATGAAAGGATGGAGTTTATTAATTTGACCGATGCCATAAAAACAATAAGGTTAAAGGTGAAGTACTAAAAAAGAAATGCAACGAAACTAGTAAAATGGTCTTACCTCCTTTTGCATACAATGAATTATAATGTACTTTATTCCAAAAGCTCGATCAGCCAAACTTTTGAATTACATATCAATGGTTATTGTCATGTAAAAATGTCAAAAATAAATAAATAATTGAATGGAAAACAAACAACTTCCATAAATATTTTCTTTAGAAACATTAGCATAAACTGATGATAAAAAGAGTTTGATTGCCTTATATGGATATGGGATTTGGTAGTTAGGACTTTATCATTGCGCCTGAAGCAATAATCACAATAATACAGAGCAATAGACAACAATCAATAATAAAAAAAATACAGAAAAAATAAAGCATACCAAGATTTACGTGAAAAACCCTCCAGTGTAGAGGGAAAAAATTACGGACCACTAGAAAAATTTTCACTATCAAATAATAGGTATACAATGTTCTTCTCTAGCTAAAACTAGAGCTAATCAATAACTAAAGAAATAATTGAAGAAATCTTATCAAATAAGTGACTCAAGAAATACACCATGAATTTATTCATAGAGAGCTTCAAACCTGATCTTCACCGTTCAGAATGTAGAACTCTGAATCATAAACCTCATGACAAGGTTTCAACTCAATCGGATCATGGATCGACTTCCATTCAACCAACTCTCCTTTTTCTTTTTTCTCTCTATTTTTTTTGGCTTTTTCTTCTTTCTCTACTTGGTTTGACACACCCTTAAAACAACTCCACCTCTTTTTTATTAAGTAGCTAGGGCTCTGTGTAAAATGAAAGATCAAGGCCCATAGCCTTTACTTGGTCCAAAACCACTTACATGAGGTTGGACCTCATTTTCCTAATAATCTCTCCCTCTAGCCCCATTAGGAGGAGATTCATTACCATAGCAGTTTCATTTGAAACTTACCTTGGCCAGAAAACTCATTCCGATCAAGTTACTGTAAAGCTCAAGCTTTTTCCTAGGAAGTATCTTAGTCAACATATCTACTATATTTTTATCAGTATGGACTTTCTTCAATAGCATCTGCTGTTCTTCAATCACTGAACGTAACCAATAATATCTAACATCAATGTGCTTTGTTCTAGCATGGTACATGGCATTCTAATCAAATTTAAAGCACTTTGGTTATCACAAAATATCACATACCCTTTCTAATTTAACCTCAATTCAAGAAGAAAATGTTTCATCCAAAGCATTTTTTTACATGCTTCGATTGTTGTAATATACTCAACACTGTAGTTGACAAAGTAACACACTTCTGCAACTTAGATTGCTAAGATACAGTTCTTCCTGTAAAAGTGAATAAATACCCTGAAGTAGATTTTTTACCATTAAGATCGCTTGTCATGTCAGCATCAGTAAACCCATCTAGAATTGATTGTGAAACTCCATAAGTCAAGCACATTTTTGAGGTACCCCTCAAATATCTAAAAATCCATTTTACTGCTTTCTAGTGAACCTTTCTCGGATTAAAAAGAAATCTGTTCACTACACCAACTGTATGAGCAATGTCAGGCCTTGTACAAATCATAAGATATATTAAAGAATTGATTGCAAAAAAATAAAGACTACTAGACATAGCTAGTTGCTCTTCCTTAGACACTGGACAAGATTTTTTACTTAGATGAAAATGGTTGGCAAGTGAACTGCTAACTGATTTAGCATGTTGTATGTTGAATCTACCAAGCACTCGTTCAACATATTTTTTCTGTGAAAACCATAGTTTTCTAGCTCTCTTATCCCGGATAATGTTCATACCAAGAATCTGCTTTGCTGGACCTAAATCCTTCCTATCAAAAGACTTAGACAATTGTTCTTTCAATGTGCAAATCATACTAGCATCTTATCCTACAATCAACATATCATCAACATATAATAATAGGATAATAAAGTTACTATTAGGAAATTATTTAACATACACATAAGAATCCGCTGCTGTTCTTTTATAGCTATGACTCACCATAAAAGAATCAAACTTCTTATACCACTGTCGCGGAGCTTGTTTCAAGCCATACAAGTTTTTCTTCAATTTGCAAACTAAGTGCTCTTTTTCTTTCACTTCAAAACTCTTAGGTTGATTCATATAAATGTCTTCATGTAAATCACCATGCAAAAATTTAGTTTTAACATCAAGTTGCTTAAGCTCAAGATTCAAACTAGCTGCCAATCCCAGTACCACTCGAATAGAACTTATCTTTACAACTGGAGCAAAAATCTCATCAAAATCGATGCTTGATTTCTAAGAAAAACTTTTTACTACAATCGAGCTTTATACCTCACTAGTTTGTCACCATCTTTTTTCAACTTGAACACCTATTTATTCTTTAATGGTCTCTTCCCTGTTGGAAGTTTAACAAGATCATAAGTACCATTCTTTCGCAATGACTCCATCTCTTCTTTCATTGTTTTAACCAGTGCTCTCTATCCGAAGTAACCTGCACATCTTGAAAGCTTTCTAGCTCCCCTTCACTGGGAACTAAAATAAAATTTGAAGTTGGATACCTGGTAGATGGGCTGGGCTCTCTAGTAGATCTCCTGGTTTGAGACTCTACATCACATAAATCAAGAGACATACCTTTGGTCAAGGCAATAAGAGACTGTCTTGTCAAAACCTGTAACCCCTTTTCACTCATGTGTGCCAGCCTCTTATGCCACAAGTTTGCTGAAGCATCATTTTCAACGGTATTTATCTGGTTACTGTTCAATTGCATCCATGTCTTATACATTATGCAGCATAGTTTTTCCCTTATAACTACCATAGATCCTTTGAGAAGCTTTCATTATCCATTTTTTTGTCGACTTTCATATCCCTTCTTATCAAAGACATTAATAGCAAACAAGTTCATTCTCATATCTGAAATATGTCTGATATCTCTCAAAGTCAATATGCAGCCTGTACTAGTTTGTACAATAATATCACCAATTCTAACAATCTACGATACACTCTTATTTTTTATCTTGGTACAATCAAAGTCTTTTACTTTGTAAGTTGTAAACAACTCTCTCTTAGGAACACAATGATATGCCGCTCCTGTGTCAACTATCCATTCAATGTTGAGATCACTAACATGATTACAATCACTGTGTGTACAAATTAAAGTAACTGAATCACTATCTGAATTCACTATTGCAACATTGCCAGCATCTGAACTCTTACCTTTCTCATATTTTCACTTTTACTTCAAGATTTTACAGTTTCATTTTATATGATCCGCTTTATCACAATAGAAACATTTTACTTTACCTCTAGACTTGGATCTATGTTTAGACTTACCACGACCTTTTGAGTCTTGACCTCTATCGATGTTTCTACCCCTATTCTCTGTGACCAGAGCTTGATTTCTAAGGTCTACATCTTTTCGTCTTGCTTTTTCATTAAGCATATTGTCCTTTACCATCTCCAATGCCACCTTATAATCAGGAGTTGAGTTAAAAACAGTCACAACTAGAGTATTCCAACTCTCTGGGAATGAACCCAAAAGAAATAACACCTTTATTTCATCATCCATCTTAAGCTCCATAGTAGTCATCCGATTAAATATATCTTAAAAATTACTCAAGTGCTCTGTAACAGATCATCCATTCATGTACTGTAAAGTTGTAAGTTTTTTAACAAGCATAACTTTATTCATACCTATTTTTTCTCATACAATGCTGTCAATTTTTTTCAAACAATGTGAGCAGCTGACTCCTACGCTACATGATAGAACACGTTGATATCAACTCATTTTTTGATTGTAGCCAGCGTCTTTCTACCTAGCTTTTTTCAGCTTTCATCTTTCATATCTGTTGGTTTAATCGAATCACCTAATACTGGCTCATACAAATCTTTACAGTATAGATGATCCTCTATCATAGGCTTTCAAATTGAATAATTCGATGCTTTCAATTTTATCATGGAACATGTATCACCCTCCATGATCTCAAACAGAATTTACTTCTATCTTGGGTTGCTTCTATATCGATGTCTCAAAATAACCCTCGCTTTGATACTACTTGTTGTGCTTGAAGCAATAATCGCAACAATACAGAAGCAATAAACAACAATCAATAATAAAAAAATGCAAGAAAAATAAAGTACATCAAGATTTATGTGAAAAACCCTCCAGTGTAGAAAGAAAAAATCGCGGACCACCAAAAAAATTTTCACTATCAAATAATAGGTATACAACGTTCTTCTCTAGCTAAAACTAGAGCTAATCAACAACTAGAGAAACAATTGAAGAAATCTCATCAAATAAGTGACTCAACAAATACACTCTAGATTTGTTCCTAGAAAGCTTCAAACCCGATCTTCACTGTTCAGAATGTAGAACTCTGAATCATAAACCTCATGACAAGGTTCCAACTCAATTGGACCACGGATCGACTTTCGTTCAACCAACTCTCCCTTCTCTTTTTTCTCTCTGCTTTTTTTGGCTTTCTCTTATTTCTCTACTTGATTTTCGACACACCCTTAAAATAACCCCACCTCTTTTTTATTAAGTAGCTAAGGCTCTGTGTAAAATGAAAGATCAAGACCCATGACCTTTACTTGGTCCAAAATCACTTACATGAGGCTGGACCCCAATTTCTTAATATTTATAATTGGAGAAAGAGACCATGCATGATTGGTAATATGGTACTATTATATATTTTTTATGTAAAAACTCAACAAGGTTCCAAACCAATCCAAGTAATAATAGAATACAACCAAGTTTATTAATTGATATGGTTGATTGAGAAATAACTGCTACATGTCAAAAGAACATAGCAGAGTATCATCTTCAAAAGTTTCTATAATTTTTAGATATATATCCATTACATACTTTTAAAATTCAAAAAATTTGTTGACTATGAATTTGATGTGCTTTTTAAAAAAATATGTAAGCACTAATCCTACACATAAATAGGTATTGTAACTCGTGATCTTAAGTGCCTGGTTAATGCAACTTTATAAAGCATACTTCTATCATCTTTGATTTGTTCAGTGCCATATTGATATACCTATTGTGAACTTTGCCAAATATTCTTGCTGTTCATTACTAATATTTACAACAATTAATACTTAAGTTTTGATAAGTAGGTAAAGTTCGTCAAATTTTAAGCATCAAGCAACTGCCATAAATGGAAGACAAGATGTGCAATATTTATGGTTGCCACGAGGAGTAACTTTTTAGCTTTGGTGTAAGGGTTTAACCAATGCACTCAGATAATCGACATTTATTGATATTTGTTTCAAAAATATTTTAAAATATTACTTTGAAATGAATATTATTTTAACTTCTACTTAGAGTAGGCTTGACAACAGGAAAAACCTATTTGAGCAAAGTTGAGCTAGCAAAAAGCTTGTTTAAAAATGGAAGCAAGCATGGTAAACCTCAGCTCTGCTTTAGGCTAATCATATCCTTGATATGCTATAACCATTGAGGGTCATGTGGAAAGAAAAAGTTTATCATTGTTAAGCCTTTCATGTAGTTTAGAAATGTCATTACCACTACTTAAATAAAACGACTATAAGAGAAAGCAAGCTGAATTTAAAATCTAATGAGAATGACATTTGTATCAAGTAACAGAAAGGATAGCCACAAGGGAATTCAGGCAATACATAAAAATAACATCTACCTCTAGTATTACTTGCTTGTTTGGGCATGATCTCAATGTAGCATGTCTCACAAAACAGGTGACTAGACAAATTTTGGCTTCAAATTGCAATTGATACCACAAAGGTCAACATCAAAAGCTGAAAACTCATCTGTAAAAGACATCAGCTAGTATGCAATGGCAATAATCATGCTAAAACTTTTGCTCATTAAAAGATTTTAAAGAAGATCCAAAATAGTACTTCACAAAGTAAATTCTCTGAGATGATTATAATAAAAAAAGACTTTAAGTCAATGTCATTTTAAATGTAAGTAGTAGAGAAAGTTTAACAGGTCCACAGAGGATACTTTTTTAATGATGTAAAACCTATAGGAAATTTATTAATTTTTAAGGATGGAAAAACTATAATTCCATTTAATATACTAATATAAGTTCAATATAAGAGCAAAATTAACAAGTTAAAAGTGATAGAGAAGGCTCTCTTCTATAATGGTTTTTGACAAAGTAAAGTTTCATTATATGGCTTGTGTTAGCTTGATTTTAGTTGCTTTAGGCTCATAATATCTCTTCAAATTTTAAATATAGTGTGAAATCTGAGCTGTTTGTACAGTGAAACGAATAACAGACAATAGCTTGAATAGATATGATAGTTTAATTCGAATTCGATGGTTTTGACTTGATCTCGTAAGGTCGATTTTTTTTAAAATTAGATTTTGAATCGAATCGGATAATAGAAAAAAAATCAGGTTCAAGTATATATAATTTTTAAAATTATTTATTTAATATTATATATATTTATATATTTACATTTAAAAATATTTTATCTTAAATTTATATTAAAAATAATACTTTATATTAAAAGTAATATTTTTATATTAAAAATTATTTTATTAATTTCGAGTCTGGTCGAATATATTTTATACAATGTCGAATCAAATTAGGTTCGAATATAAAAAATAAAAAGTCAATTCAAGATGAACAAAAATCCGACATGATTCGATTCGTTGCTATCCTTAACCTTGAAACAGACTTAGTTAAAAAGTAAGAAGATGAAATTTCAACTTACGCGGTTAGTAGCAGCTTGGAGAGTGACATGATCTCCCTATTCCCCAAACCTAGTGGAACAAACGATTTTGCATAGAATGGGTTAGCATTTAATCATTTGAAATCATTAAACAAATCTTTCTATTTTTCAAGAGAAATTCAACAAGAATCATTATTTAACCTTTTCATCTTTTTTAGGTAGCTTTTGTTAGTCATTGGGACATAACTTGCATACAACTTTTCGAAATGTACTTCATTTATTGCTTATCCAGCCCACATTATGAAATGGCATGATATTCTTTTGAGATAAAGATGATAGGAAAGTTGAAATAAAAGTATCGCACTAGCACATGTATTAAGGTTCATATCGCTAAAAAATAAAACAAGGACAAAATATTAGTGATCGAATGATTAGTGATCAGAGACCATGAGAAACTAAACTTTAGAGATGGCCACAAAATTATCTTTTACAAAAATTAGAACATGTGAAAAATTACTCCAATATTCATATTCATACATTGTACTCCACCAAATATATAGTTCAGGAAATGCACTTTTTTAAAGTATGATTACTAATTGCTTTAAATTTTTTTTGAAGAAATCATATAAAGTTTTGCTATAATTTTTGGTGTCAAACTAACAATTTGATTGAACAAGATATCAAGTTATAAATAATTGGCTTAAGTTACTTGTTAGATAAATATTTATCCCATGAGTTTGCGAAATGGAGACAAAAATGTGTTCAATGTGATAAATATAAATATCATGTTGATATTTGCCTAACATATTTGTAGTAGTCTGGATTCCAAAACAGTTGATATGCTAATGCTCGAAACTATTCAAAAACACACATCATAGAAGATTTATCAAGAAAAATAGCAAATATATGTAGACACTTAATTTTGTATGAGATATTTTATCCTTTTAAATTATGTTTATTTTTGTAATTAGGTCTCAATCATTAATTTTTTAAGTTTATTAACAGATCATTTTTAAATGCTTCAGGATGAGACTCAATATAAGTCCCATAGTGAGGCCCATTGTATAGGCTTAAATGAATGCCCAAAATGGCTTAATAAAAAAGGCTTGTTGTTGATTATTAAATATAAAAAACAAATAAAAAATATAAAAAATATTAAATATAACAAAATAATATAAAATATAAAAATTAAGTAAAAAAAAAGTTTGGCCTAAAATAAAAACATGGAAGCCTAAAACCATTTTAAAAAAAGTATGAGAACAAAATGAAAGGAGCCCAAACAAGAAGCAAGCATTTGGCTCCTTTTTAAAGCCCATTTGGTTTAGCATGGATGTATCATGGAAGTTTAAGGTAAAGTTACATATTAAAAAAAATAATAATGACGTGAAAGCTAAAATCACTGAGGAAATAAGCGGCATAAACACGTGGAAAAAAGCTGATGGCATGGTGCATAGGAGCGTGAGGCAAGAAAGAGGAGGGTAGAAAAAAAAAGCATTCAGGAGGGAGGGAAGCATTAGAAGCAAAAAAAAACAAAGAAGGGAAAAAAAGCAAACTATAGAAAGACTGAAAGGTGAAGCAAAAAAAAAAGAAAAAATTGGGTAGTGATGCAAAAGCAAAGAACCGCAATAGCAGAAAAGGAAAAAATAGAAAAAAAAAGTGAATAGCAAGAACCGGATGGGGAACAGCAACAAAGAAAAAATAATAACGGAGGTGGCAGAATAACCAGCGAAAAAACTAGGTAGTGGTGAAAAATAAACAAAAAAAGAAGAAGTAAGAACCAAAAGAAAGAACTGAGCAAAAACCATAGCAAAAACTAGTAGTAAAAAAAGAAAAAAAAAAGAGAGATGAGAGTTTTCAGGCATAAGCAAAAAAATTAGAAAAAGGGAAAGAAAGCAGTAGGAAAAAAAAGTAAAAACTAAAAGAAAAAAGACACATTAAGGGAAGCATTCAACAAAAAAAAAAGGAAAACTAGGCAAGGAAAAAAAGGCTCGTAAGACAAAAAAAAACTAAAAGAAAAAACAAAAAAAAAAAAGACAAGTCCATGTTTTTCTTACTTCCTTTTTATATGAAATTCTGTTAAATAAACCCCAAAGCTCTAACCTTCATGGTTTTCGATCTTTTTTATTTGCATAAAGAATAGGTAGAAGCTTAAGGCTTCGGTCTTTTTATCCATGATTTTTGGTACTGATAGTTTGGTTTCCTTATTCTTCATTTTTTTGCATTGATAGATTAGTTTCCTTTTTCTTCATGTTGTTTGCAAAGGTTAAAGTTATATTATTTATCATACATTTTTTAGGTATGATCAAGATAGATAAATCAATTTTTTTATGTACACTAATAATGGAGGATTTCATAAAAACAAAGTGAATCCAACGACTTTTGAAATTGAAAAAATGAGCTTATCAAAGCATAGGTTCAGGGCATGTAATCTTAAAAGCTAGGGGTCTTGTTTTTCATATTCCATACCTTTAAATAGATGAGAGAAGATAGCGAAAATAGGTGAAAGCTAGTGTTTCAAGGAAGGTGGGGATAGTAATGGTTGTGTTTAGGGTACCTTAATGTTTCATTGTTTTGTCTCCTTGGTTTGTAGTCACGATATGAACTTGATCAGAGGTTGTGAAAATAACAATATTAACAATAATAAATACAAACAAGTAGATAAAAAAGAAATAATAGATAATAATAAATACAAAAATCTAAATAATAAAAAATTTAGATTATGTGAATGTTTAAATAGCTTTTTGCATGATTATTGTTATTATTATTTTTATTATAGTTATTAATATATATTTGTTTTAGTTTATGTTTGATCTTGATTGTTTAATAATTTTGCACATGCATTAACGTTTTAATTAGCATATTTATGTTAATTTATTCGATTCATGCATTGTCATCCTAATTTACATTTAAAAAAAAAGATATTTTAAAATTCTATTAACAAGCAAAGCTTCAACAAGAAAAAAAATTTTAAAATTTTTGTTTAGATGTTGGAAAGAATTAAAAATCATGTTTTAAAATTAATAATTATGCATAAATGTTGGAGAATTATTAAATAATAATAATAATAATATATAAATTAATTTTTAAAAATCATAAAAAATGAGCTTACTCTGAAAGTTTACCATATTCGTAAATTTGTAGAATCCTAAAATCAAATCTTAAAATGAAACCTTAAAGTGAAACCCTAAAAGGAAACCTTTAAACAAAACCCTTAAAGAAACCATAAATAAAATCTTAAACCTTAAGTAAACCTTAAAAGCCTAAGTGAGACCCTAAAATCTTAAGTGAAAACTTAAACCCCAAAAAAGAGAAATCCTAGATAAAACCTTAAACCTTAAGTAAACCCTAAAACCCTTAGTGAGAACCTAACCTTAATTGAAACCTTAAACCTTAGACGAAACGCTAGAGTTAAACCTTAAGTCAGATCTCTTCATCACTTATGACACATATTTGTATACATATTTGCATTTATTGCATAATTATATGCTTGTTTTTATTATTGATGTTTATGGTTAATAATAGTATTTTTCATTTTTATTACATAAAAAGCTTCTTTTGAAAATTGATTTAATAATAAAATTAAAATAGCATTTTGAGAAATATAATTTTTAGTATTCTGCCTAAATGTTAGAGAATTGCTAATGATTATCATTTGTAAAGAATGCTATTTTATTATTTTTAAAGGAATGTTGCAATAAATCTTAGGTGAAAAAAACTATTTTTAAATTCTGTCTATACGTTAGAGAATTATTAGATATTTCTTTAATCTAAAGATTTTCACAATATTCCTAAATAAAGATTTTTAATTGATTTTCTTTCTTTTTTTTAAAATTATTATTAAACCTTAAATAAAAATCATTGTTGTCCAAAATTATAGATAGCGCATGGTTAATTGGTATTGATTTAAACGGGTGTTATGGGGATGTTAATTTGTCCTCATACATAACCAACTCCTGAACCCAATCCTATTTTCATAGATTGAAATTATCTTTTTAATAAATTTTAAGCTCGTTTTATTGTTTTATTAAAAAAAAATTTTTTTGTAACCAATCACACTCTAAAAAAAAATTAATGGTAATTTTCATTTTTTCTCGATTTTGAATGTTTGTGTCTAATGATCGAGTTTTTGAATCGATATATTATGACAATCTAGACAAAGAAAATAGAAACTATGCCAAGAATCATTGACTTTCATATTGAAATCTCATTGTGGCATATATGTGCAATTATGCATCTACATATGGAAATATAAATAGGTATAATATGCATGATAAATGCTGGTATAAAAGGTAATGGTAGAGAAATGAGAAATTACAGTAGAAAATCAAAGACCTGGCAATTTCCATCACCTTCGATTTGCAATTCATCTAAACCATAAGTGGCCAACTTGAACAAAAATCAAAACTGTCATAACCAAACAAATACAAACAAATTTATATGCATGTGTGAGATGTGGAATGTAGTGTATGAAAGGCTAGATGTCAAATACAAAATCTTCGACTATTGTACAAGGAAGTATATCTTTACTTTATGTCATATTTGAGATCTAACTGCAGGGGCGGGCCATAAGAGGAGCAAGAAGGAGACTTGGTCCTCCTTCAAAATTTCTAAAAATCTTTAAAATGCGTATATATTTATTCTTTTTTTAGTAAAGATATATGTGTGTGTGTGTGTTAAATAAATTTAAATTGGCCCCTTTCAAAATGTTAATATTATTTATCATGAATTCATAAATTAATTTTGTGCATTGTAATTTAAAGGGGTTAAAATAACATTATTATTATTTATTTATTAAAAGCACTACTCCCATTTCTATTTGTCTATTTATTGTACCCACTAATCATTATTTATAAATCTTTAAAATCAACAATTTTTGTTATAAATTTAAATCACAATCATCTGATTGTAATAAAAACCAAATTAACTGTTTAGCTTTATCAACTATACTAAGTCTCAACCAAGTATTAAATGTGTTTTTTTTTATCAAAAATTAAATCTTGTTCATTGAAACTAGAAATTTAATACTCAATTAATAGGTTACATGACTGCTGGTGTTTTTTATTTTCGTTTTAGCTAATTACAAATTTTCCTTGGGTACCATATTTTACTTTTAATTACTTTAGATTTTTCTTTCATATTGTTTTGTAATAATTTTTCAATAAAAAAAATCATATTAGAATCATTTCAAAAGCTAAAAAGTACCATGAATTTTTTCTTAAAATTTTTAATATTTTTTAAAAGTATATATATTTTTCTTGTTTGATAAAAATATTTGTTTAACTATCGATGCTTATAAAAATATTGATTTGTTATTTTTTATTTCAATTTTAAAGTGTCAAAAGAATAAAAAAAATCAAATATTCCATTGAAAGATTGTGTAATTAATAATATTATCATTAATTTAAAAGTTATATTATTCTTTAACATTTAATGTTATCATTGTAATATTTTTCTTTTATAATTTTATAAATTTGTTATTTTTATTAATGCATATTTTTGCACATTTATATATTTTTATATTAATAAGTATCATAAAATATGCCGTATGAAAAAGATAAATTAAAGTATAATACTAATTGACCACCTTAAAATCAAACGTCAAGATCTGTCATTGTTTAACTAACCACAAAATTAAAAAATACAGACCCAATAAGGATGGCAATGTGGAGAGCTGTATTCTTATTAACATCACAAACTCAAAATGATTTTTTAACACATGATGCCAAATGCCAATAAAGAGGAACTAAATTCAAAAGACCTTATTGCAAAAATGAAAAGAAACCACAAAGGTTTTGTTAAGAGAAACAGACAACTTAAACATCATAATATACACTAACCACAGAATTAAAGACTAAAATGAAGTCCAAACTGAACTTTGTTTTTATTTAATAAAATCCTAAATTGAAGCAGACTATAAGTAGTGAACAATTTAAAATAAAACAATCAATGAGAAATTGATATGGTGAGTATGATATGATCACAACCTTTTAGATACTTCATTATCTAAGGTTGCATCATTCACATCAGGTATTTCCCCATCGACATGAGGAGTTTGCTGTCAATAAAATGATCATGTGAGTGCTTAGATAGCCAATAAAACTAAGATTATCCAGATTACAAGAGAGAAAATAAGAAAAGTTTGCAACTTTTTCTACGATGTGGTAGTTAATTAGCAAGTAACACAGGTGAAGACAAACATTGAATTAACCATAAAACATAGTAGCAAAAATAGGCACTAGAGTTTTGTCAAAACCGTGTTAAATTAAATTAGGCAATTTCTACTGTCATACTACAAGAATAAATTGTAACTTACAACTATGTAATTTCCGCGAAAGCTTAACAGAAAATCATCAAAGATAAAAAGAAATCCCTAAGGACTTAAAAAATCAAGCAATCCAGAATGTCAGAAATACCAATTAACCTAGATAACCCAGAAAATAAAAGACAAAATATGGTTCCTGGCTTAGCTGCTCTTATATCCAATATAAGCATATGAAAGATTAAAAAGGTTAAGATTGTTTAACTGATGCTCATAAATCTTAGCTGAACCGAGAGAAGTTTATATCAAACAGAAGTAAATTATTCAAATTAACAATGAATTTCCTTTAATTATAATTTTTCCTTTCGTTTTCTCACCAACGCAACATATCCCAGCGAGATGGGCAAGGGAATGGACATAACTAAAGGACAAAACCCAGAAATAGCCATAGCACATAAAATCCGAAAAAAAAATTGAAATAGAAAATGCCCATATTAAGAAAAAATTGAAGGACTTTGAGGATTCGTTGTTGTAGGATTGAATATTTGTTTGATCTTTTAGCTTTAGCTGAAAAGTTTTCTGATATATATATATATATATATATATATTTGAGATGGTTAGAATTTAAATCTATAATTGAAATTAAAAGTTAAAACTTTATTATTGATATGATAATTGAGGTTTCTATTCTAAAAATCTCAAGTTTTATTTATACAAATATTAGTTTCATGTTTAGTGTGGGATTAATCTGCACATATTGTTAAAATAAAATTCTTGCAAGAACATCTAATATAATTAAATTATTAGATGACCATCTACTAACAATTATTAGAAGTTGATTTACTTCAAGTAAACAGTAATTAAGTACAGTCAAAATGGATAATAATTGAAATTATCGTAAAATATTAGTTCCAAAATAAATAAAAAAAATATCAATATCCCAAAAGCAAAAGCTTTGACATACTATTATTGCTATGAAGCTAAAGAAAATAAAATGCAAATGGCCATTACTCAAATGTAACTAATCCTCAACCTTCACCTGGTTTTTTTTTTCTCCTTTTTTTCTCCTTCGCCAACATCTTTTTTTTTTTTTTCTCATTTTTTGTCCATATATCTCTCATACCTCTGCTTATTCTTTATCAACGTCTCTATCTTCTTCTAGATTTTTTTTATTTGTTTTTTTTTTTGAACTTTTTGGTATTATATATCCTAGATTTTTCTAATTTTTTTAAAGTAAAAAAATAATAAAATCTATATGTTAATGTAAGACCAAATTTATAATTAACATAAATAAACTAATCAATTTATTCAACCAATAAAAAGATGCCAATGTTAACAAAACAATCTCTTAGGAATTGTTTTAATGTATATCACATATGTGAGAATAAGTTGACAAAAATAATATTAAAAAAATAAAATGGTAGTTGTGTAATAAAAATGTAGATATTGTTACTGTTACTATTGCTTTCAGGTAGTTAAAACTGATTTTTGAAAAAAAAATTATTAAGCAAAAATTTTTTGAGTAAATAAAAGAAACCCAGGAGAGATGAAAATGTTTTATTATAGTTGTAGTTATACCTAACTTTACTTGGATTCAGATAAATAAGAGATGTAAGAAAAGTGAAAAAAGAAGAAAATTAAAGGATGCTTTTGTTTTGGCCAGAGAGATTTCTTGTTTGGATATTTCAAAAATAAGTGATATTTCAAAAATAAGTGTGGAAAGCAATGAAAAATACTTTTTTATAAAAAAAGAGAAACTTATTGCAAAACAAAAATTTCATTTTGTAAATTAATTTCTATATAATTTAAATTTATTAGAATTATAAGAATAATTAATAAGTCAAATATGATGCATATACTATTTTATAGAAATTAAAAAATATCTTAGTAAAACTGATTTATATAAATCAAATGTGGTCCTTTGACCATTGTAAGAAAGAATTAAACAAAAAATTGTTTATTATGTATGTCCAATTCATTTTGTAGATATATCAAGTGAATTTTTAAATTAATGTAACTTCTTTTGTAAGTCTTTATGCAACAATTAATATCAACATATTTACTCGAATAATTAAAAGATAAATGCATAGTTGAGGGAATTACAAATAAAGTGTATTATTTTCAAAATAAAATAAAGTTTACTAATATATAAACATGAAAAATAGAAGTAGGAAAATGAAATTAGTAGTGAAATTTTCCGACCAATTGGTATAATAGGTGGGTTAATCTTATATAGTGAACAGTTTTTTAGGTTGATTAAGGGCTGGTTTTGGATTCCATCCCATTTAGGAGGGATTTTTGCCTTTAATTAGATTTGATCATTTATATATTTTTTATAATGTAAAATATTAAAATTTTATATATTTTATATCATGTTTTATATGAAAATTATATATCATAATTTATATCGATATAAAAAATATAACAAGTTAATATTTGATATACTATTAATATAAAATTTTAATTACATAAATGACATAAAAAAGATAATACATGTCCTATTTTCTTTTCTAATTAGATTTTTTAAAAAAATATTTAAGGGACATGTATTACTTTTTTAATCTCACTTGTGTAATTAAAATTTTACACTAACAATATATAATATATTAATCCAAACAAAAAATACATTTTTTTATAAACTTATATATAATTTTTATTAAAATTTTATTTTATCACTTTATTTTTTTATATTATTTTTATATCATATTATCATATCTATTTTAAATTATTGAGTTTACATTTAAATATACCATCCATGTAGTTGAGTAACCCCTCTAGCAATGCAACTGAAGGTTAAAATTATGCGTTCAGTTTTCACCTGGAAAGGAAAGCTCCAGTAAACCACTAAATCTCAAGTCAATCGATTGACATAGTATAAAATTAAAACTATAAGATTTTTTAAATTATAACAGTTGATTACCTTTAAAAAGATAATCAATTATTATACTCAATTTCATTAATATTATTATATTTATATTTTTATATATTACTGTTTATTTTTATTTCACTGTTATGACATTTAATTTTATCATCAGCATTATTTTTAATATAGCGAAATCAATCTCACGGTATGTCTAAATAAACCTTAAATTATCTTTTTTAAGCCAACGAATTAGGTTTCGGGGTGAAAAAAATCATTTGTGCCAAAAAAAACAATGTTCTGATCGAACGGCTTAAATAATTTCTGAACAGGATAATTAGATAATAGGGTAATAATTTTCTTTTTTTAATAATTAAGATTAACAAAAAAATTATTAAAATATAATTATGTCCGTGTAGTAAGGGATTGAATTAGATTCTCGAGTCCTGAATTCTTTGGTTCCATCTATTCTTTATTATGAACTCGAGTTACAAACTCAAAATTTTCAGTCTTCGAATTATAAACAAATTGTGAAGTAAAAATTTAGAAGGAAAGTTCTGACTCTAAGCGGGTGTTTTTCACTCTTTCTCCAGCGACTGCACCAGTGAGCACTTATTTCATTTTCTCTCCTTCTCCTTTCAAAGATTAATGGAGGCTTATTTTCTTTCGCAAATTTGATTCATTGCTGTGTTTTTTATTTTTTTTCTACCATCATTTGTATTTCGTCGTTTGCTTCAATTTTCTTGCTTCTTCCTCTTTGATGCAACAGTCAGTACTCTGTGGTTTGAAATTTTCTTTTTCAGCGAAATGATTAGTTTGAATTTTTCTTGAGATCTTTTTATTACCGAATTTTGTTTTTAGGATATAGTACTATTTTTGGTAGAGTTGATTTTCCAATTATTATAAATTTTCATTTTGGTTATGCTGGTTTAATGTGATCACTATCAACTTATTACTTTTACTGATCAGATCTGATAAGGAAACTTTTTCTGATTTAGAAATTTTCCTTTTCTGGGTTTTTTTGTTTTTTCCTGTTTTTTTTTTTTTTTTGGTAGGGGATTTAATTTGATTTGTCCTTGAAATATGAAGGATTTGGGTGCTAACAAGTAGGCAGAGGCTGAGACTTCAAATCACAAACCAGAAAAGCTCAGTGATCGCCAACCAAAGCGTAAGCAAAGCCCCGATGAAAGAGGATTTCGGTTGTTTATTTCTGATGGTTGGGGGCTGTCAAGGTGTGGTTCGGGGCTGAGGGGCAAGTTTATTGTACTGGCAATGGTGAGGAAGTGTGGTGGTTTTGCGGGTTGATAGAGATGTGGGGGATTTGGGTGGTTCGAATCTGGTAGTCAGAGCGCCGGCAGTATGGATTTCTTGTTAATTGCTCGCCCTCTTCTCTAAAAATTGGTCTCATAGAAAATTAGTTAAAAGAAAAATGAAAAACCAGATCCGAGAATCATGGCATAAAACCAGGAATGGATTTCTTGTTAATTGGTCCCCTCCTGTCTAAAAATTGGCCTCCCTTTATAAGGAAATTAGGTAAAAGAAAAATGAAAAACCAGATCCAAGAATCGTGGCATAAAATCAGGAACATATGGGGAAACGCAAAAGTAAGGAGGTTGAGGCCGACCAAGCTTTAACCATTTTTTTCTTTTCTCCTTTCTCTTTTTTTTTTTTTAAACTTTATTTAATGATTAATTAATAAAACTATATAATAATTAAACTTATTGGACATATCCAAATTGCAAATGAAGTTCGAGATTCATTATAATTTATTCAAACAAAATTAAATGTTTACAAGCATTTTGCAACAAATAAGCCTGTGCCAACAGACGTTTCATTGTCTTACCCTTAATTCATCATAGACACTTGCAATAGAGTAGCTCGGTTCCTTATTGTGCCAAATCACTTCATTCTTTGTCTACTTTAAGAATTTAGAAGCTAATCTTCTCATTTGAAGTAGCTTTTTAATTCCCTAGCTGTGGCTCGGAGTAACGGATATTTCCCATATGCTTCTACCTTTTAGCATATACCTTTTCACCTATGCAATCTACAAAAACCCTTTTTGCGGGAAAATAGACCATAAGAATCTAAGTATACAGGCTTGATTCCAGACGCTAATATATTCCAACTTGGGTCTACATATGACCTGCCAGCTAACACAAGCCACTTTGGTTTTACTCGTTTTTCCGTTGCAAAAGAACTTTGTACAAAGTTGATTGACCCTTTTAATGTATAAATTATATGGGAATCAAGTTGACAGAAATACTATAAAAAAGTAGAATGGTAGTTGTGTAAGAAAAAGGTGATATTGTTACCGTTACAATGACTTTCAGATAGTTAAAACCAGCAGAGAAGAAAATTGTGTATTATATTTGTAGTCATACTTGTCTTACCCTTAATTCATCAAAAACACTTGCAATAGAGTTGCTGGGTTCCTTATTGTGCCAAATCACTTCATTCTTTGTCTACGTTAAGAATTTAGAAGCTAATCTTCTCATTTGAAGTAGCTTTTTAATTCCCTAGCTGTGGCTCGGAGTAACGGGTATTTCCCATATACTTCTACCTTTTAGCATATACCTTTTCACCTATGCAATCTACAAAAACCCTTTTTGCGGGAAAATAGACCATAAGAATCTAAGTATACAGGCTTGATTCCAGACGCTAATATATTCCAACTTGGGTCTACATATGACCTGCCACCCAACACAAGCCCCTTTGGTTTTACTCGTTTGTCCGTTGCAAAAGAACTTTGTACACAGTTGATTGACCGTTTTAATGTATAAATATATGGGAATCAAGTTGACAGAAATACTATAAAAAAGTAGAATGGTAGTTGTGTAAGAAAAAGGTGATATTGTTACCGTTACAATGACTTTCAGATAGTTAAAACCAGCAGAGAAAAAAATTGTGTATTATAGTTGTAGTCATACTTGTCTTACCCTTAATTCATCATAGACACTTGCAATAGAGTTGCTGGGTTCCTTATTGTGCCAAATCACTTCATTCTTTGTCTACGTTAAGAATTTAGAAGCTAATCTTCTCATTTGAAGTAGCTTTTTAATTCCCTAGCTGTGGCTTGGAGTAACGGGTATTTCCCATATACTTCTACCTTTTAGCATATACCTATTCACCTATGCAATCCACAAAAACCCTGCTTGCGTGAAAATAGACCATAAGAATCTAAGTATACAGGCTTGATTCCAGACGCTAATATATTCCAACTTGGGTCTACATATGACCTGCCAGCTAACACAAGCCCCTTTGGTTTTACTCGTTTGTCCGTTGCAAAAGAACTTTATACAAAGTTGATTGACCATTTTAATGTATAAATATATGGGAATCAAGTTGACAGAAATACTATAAAAATAGAATGGTAGTTGTGTAAGAAAAGGTGATGTTGTTACCGTTACGATTACTTTCAGATAGTTAAAACCAGGAGAGAAGAAAATTGTATATTATTGTTGTAGTCATACTTAATTTGGATTCGGATAAATATGAGATATGGGAAAAGTGAAAAAAGAAGAAGATTAGAGGATGCTTTGGCATTGGCTAAAGAGAGATTTATTGTTTGGATATTTCAAAAATAAGTGTGGAAAGCAACGAAAAGTAATTTTTTTTATAAAAACAAGAGAATTATTGTAAAACAAAATTTTCATGCAAATTATTTTGTATATAATTTATTTTATTAGAATTATAAGAATAACTAATAAGTCAAATCTGTAAGTCAAATCTATGTACATACTTTTTGATAGAAATTAAAAAAACAATTCTTAGTAAAATTGATTTATATAAATCAAATGTCATTTTTTGACCTTTGTAAGAAAAAATTCTATTTGTACTAAGTTCAAACTGAAGGGAAGAGCTTAAAGATAAGAATAAGAGAGTTGAGAAAAAAAACTTAGAAGATAAGAATGAGAGAGTTTGTAAAAGAATTAGTCCCCTTTACTTAAAAAGGGGTGAAGGGATATTTATACACATCAGCTCGGATTAGATGATCAAAGTGCCCTTGATTCAATTGTGAACCACTCTCTTAAAATAAAGGATAATTATACTCTTATGATCCAAAAATGCCCCTAATAAATTTAATAAAAAACTATCTATTATTACACATGTCCAATTGATTTACAAAATATATCAAGTGAATTTTTAAATTAATGTAGTTTCCTTTGTAAGTCTTGATGCAATAATTAATGAGAATTTATTTAATACATTGATATTGAAGTTTTCTAACTTCATAAGTGAAATTAAAATGATGACATATATCTTTTAGTATATATTTAGAAATAAAAAAAATAAATTAAAAAAAGAAGTGGGACATGTCATCATTTTAACCATGCTTGTAGAGTTAAAATACACCACTAACATTGTATCAAATAATTTCTCATAATTAATATCAACATATTTACTCAAATAATTAAAAATAAATGCATAGTTGAGGGAATTAAAAATAAATTGTATTATTTCAAAAAAAAAATCAAGTGGATTAATGCATAATGTTGAAAAGTAGAAGTAGGAAAATGAAATTAGTAGTAAATTTTATGAACCGATTGGAATAAAAGGTGGGTTAATTTATATAATTAATGGTTTTTAAGTTTGATTAAGGGTTGGTTTGGATTTCATCTCATTTAAGAGGAATGTTTGCCTTTATTTATTTGATAATTTTTTTATTTTTATCTTATAAAATATTAAAATATTTATATTTTATTTTATACAAAAATTACATATAATAATTCATAAAATGCAAAATACCTTTTTTTTTGTTTTCGTTAAACCATATATGATTTTTACTAAAATTTTTATCTTATAACCTTTTGTCATGTTTGATATATAAGATGATGAATGAGATAAGATGATAATCATTTTGTATTATATTTAGTTTGTATCTAAAGTAAGGAATATGATTATAAAGCAGATTAATCATCCTCTTAGTGTAAGATGATGCAATCCATCAAAAGTAGAGAGAATTATTTTTAATTCATGGGATTGAACTTACATGTCTTATTATACCCTTAAAAATTATATAAATAATTTAAATTATATAAACTTTAAAAAAAGATAATTTTAATCAATAAATAAATTATTATATTTTAATTTGTGCACACATCAAACACAATATAGGAGGATATTATTAAATCTAATCATGTTTATAATATTATTTTATCTTATCTTATCCTATCATAATTTTATACACAAAACATATTCTTTATATTTTTTTATATTATTTATATATCATATCACCATATTTATTTTAAATTATCAAGACTATATTCAAATATATTGGAGGTAAATTTGAGTTACACTCTAGCAATGCAATTGGAGGCCAAAATTATGCGCTTTCAGTTTTCGGTTGAAGAGGAAACAGTCTAGTTAACTATGGCACCTCAAGTCAATCCATTGATATAGTATAAAATTAAAATGTAAGATATTTTTTAATTACGACAATTGATTACTTTTAGAGAAATATTCAATTGTTATATTTAATTTTATTATTATTATATTTATATTTAAACATATATTTTATTATTTATTTTAATTTTATCGTTACAATATTTATTTATACAATTATTGCTATTTTTAATATAACAAAATTAATAAATAGATACCCTAAATTATCAAAAGCCAAGCACTAAGTTTCGGGGGGAAAAAATCATTCGGGCCATAAAAATATTATTATAATTGAACAGCTCAAATAATTTCTGCATGGGATAATTAGATAATAGAGTAATAATTTTCTTTTTTTTTTCATAATTAAGATTCAAAATTATTAAAATATAGTTCGTTATGAATGGATGAAAGTAATAAAGAATTAGCTTGATTGAATTAGCTTCGTGTAAGAGATTATTAAAAATGTGACATTGTGTAAGAAAAAGTAATAAAAAATTATTTGGTTCTATAAGGATAGTAGTTCTTCTTACACAACCACCAAAGAATAGTAGTGCAGGTGACATTGTGTAGGAATGGTTCCATCCATTCAATCCGTCTATTCTGTCACCTTTTTCTTACACAAATAGAATGGTTGTCGTATACAAAAAAGTGACATTGTGTAAGAAAAAGTAATAAAAAATTATTAAAAATAATAGAATTAGCTTCTCGAGTCCTGAATTCTTTGGCCGCATCCATTCTTTATTATGAACTCGAGTTTTTCCGTTTTCGCATTATAAACAAATTGTGAAGTAAAAATTTAGAAGGAAAGTTCCAACTGTTCTTCACTCTTTCTCCAGCGACTTAACCAGTGAGCAATTATTTCATTCTCTCTCCTTCTCCTTTCAAAGATTAGTGGAGGCTTATTTTCTTTCGCAAATTTGATTCCTTGCCGTGTTTCTTATTCTTTTTCTACCATCATTTATATGTCGTCGTTTGCTTCAATTTTCTTGCTTTTTCCTCTTTGATGCAACAGTCAGTACTCTGTGGTTTGAAATTTTCTTTTTCAGCTAAATGATTAGTTTGAATTTTTCTTGAGATGTTTTTTTCACCCAAATTTTGTTTTTAGGATATAGTACTATTTTTGGTAGAGTTGATTTTCCAATCATTAGAAATTTTCATTTTTGGTTATGCTGATTTAATGTGATCACTTTCAACTGAATACTTTTATTGCTCAGATCTGGTAATGAGCCTTTTTTCTGATTTAGAAAGTTTTCCATTTCTGGTTTTTTTTTTTTTGGTAGGGGATTTGATTTGATTTGTCCTTGAAATATGGAGAATTTTGGCGCTAAATTGCAGTCAGAGGCAGAGTCTTCAAATCACAAACCAGAAAAGCTCAGAGATGACCAACCAAAGCGTAAGCAAAGCCCCGATGAAAGAGAGAACCAGCCAGAGGCTGTGGCTTCAAACAAACCAACAATGATCAGAGAGCCCCAACCAATGCAAAAAAGACAAAAGCAAAGCCCAGATGAAAGTAAACAACAGGCAGAGGCTACTTCAAACAAACCAGAGAGGGTTCGCAAACAGAAGCAAACCGAAGATCAAAAACGTGCAAAAAAAAAAGAAACCGATAAAAAGTATCGGCAAAAGAAAAATGTAAAGACATTTCATTTTCTCTCTTATATATCTTTTTGGTATTTTATTTATGTTTTCAACCTCTTTGTTTATTTTCCATCTTATAGAATTTGCATCTGGAAATGAAGGACGAGAACGAAGCATTACAAAAGAAGTGCCAAGAATTAGAGAAAGAGAATGAAGAATTGAAAAAGAATGGGGAGGCAGACCAGTCTGAGATAAACTCTTTGAAGGAGCGGCTTTCTAAGGCAAGCGACTAATCCTCTCGCTCTCTGTTTCTTCCGTCTGTCTCCTTTCTAACTTTTGCTTTGTGTTGTGCAAGTTAAAGATCAATGCCCGAGCAGATTAATGATCGAAAACCAAGATAGCTAAAAATATCTTGGAGTATTTGCGAGGAATTTGTTATCTCATAAAATTTTTATGATCAGAAAAGAGTCACCCATTCTACCACCATTTTGAATCAGAAGAGAGATTTCAAGAAAAAGCAGTTCACGCTGTCAACAATGAAGCCGAAGAAATGACAGATCTATTCACTCTGTCAATAATCGAGCCGGATCTAGTGTCTCATAATAAAAATTAAGGGACTTTAATTTCTTCTATGGATTGCATGGATGAAGAAGAATGGCATGGTGTTTTACAGGCCTCTTTCAAGCTTCACAACAACAAATAATATTTGGTTCACAGATAAGTTTTAGATTTATAGTTTGAAATGTAAATACAAGTGCATCACTATTAACGCACATCCTTTTTTTTTTCGCCAGTATTAACGCACATCCTTACAACGTGAAGAAAAGAAGATTTTTTAGGTTAAGCACTTCAAAAAATGCTATCTAATACATTCGTCTTCTAGAAATGTAATTCTTCTATTTTATCTTTCGGAGTTTTAAAATTGATGGTATGCGCTAATGCATTTGATGTTTCTCCTAATTTGCAGGAGCATGATGAGGAAAACTCTGGATTCCCTATACTGGATGATGTATGGTACTTCAGTTTCATTGCTTTTTGTACTGATTTACGTATTATTGGACGGTGATGTGATTCTTTTCAAAATTATTGTTTTAGTGGTTTTCAAATCTCGAGGGCGAGGAAAACTTCAGCGAGTATCCAGATCTACAGTGTGGTCAGACCAAAGGTACGTGCTACCCAGTGAATTTGTGAATAAATTAAGGGTGCCTTTGATTTGAAATATCAAAGACTCAATTCTAGATAGCCAGGTTGAAAAGCCTTCTTATACAACCTCACTCTGTACATTTTGCAAACATGAAAATAATAAACAAATCTAAAATAAGAAGTGTTAGAGCATATAATGATAAAAAATGATATAATAGTCTTTTTTTTTTTTTTTTTAAGTCTTTAACAGATAATCAAAAATATCTTTATTATTTGTGTGGATCTAACATATCAGGTCAGCCTAACATAGTTAATATTACTTCAGCTTGACTCTATCCTAATTGTTCCCTTTAACTTACTTATAAAAGTGAAGATTTAGGCATCATAAAATCAGGTTCATCCCATTCATTTTTTTTCTTTCCTTCATACTTTCTCACTTCTTTTTTTACCTGATTCTTATTGACTTATACGTTGGAGTATAAACGTAAAAAACACCCCATGTCTTTGCCTTTAACCATCATTCTCTTCTACATTTATAAGAATACCTTCAAGTTGGAGCTCAACACAAACATTTGACGTGCAAGGTAAGGGCTTAAAACATTCTATATTAGTCGAGCATAAAACAATACCACCAAGAAAGAGAACCCAGAGGAAGGAGAGATAGCTGCCCCAGCTAGAATAGAAACTTATCTAAGCTAGCATTATGTTGCCTAACTCAATAACAGGCAAAACCAACCATGGAGCAATTTTAAGCCTTAACCGAATAAATACAAGCTCTCAAGTAGATACTACAAACTATAACCCTATCACAAGTCTCTAAAGTGCCAAACTTAGTCACGCCGGGCTGAAAAGCTATAGTTGGACAACTGAACTATGAAGAGGCGGAAGCCTCCTCGGCCTTCAGAGAAGAAAAACACACAAACCCAACTCATCACCGCCCCAACCACAATTTCACACATGCCACAATCTAAAGATCCAAACAAACAGATCATGAACCTCAACTGAACAGAGATTTAGAAGCTTGGATGCAGGCCATGGAGAAAGAACTCAAAACAAAAGCAATGACATTTGAGAATGAGCTCAAATTCTTGGAGACCTCACCATTTATCAAAGAGATTGATAGAGCTATGCCCCCCAAAGTATTCAAAATGTCGACCTTGAATTTCTGACCCCTTTGATGATTTGAAACTTTATAGAACTAACATGATTATACAGAAGGTAGACGAGGCTCTAATGTGCAAAGGTCTGGCCACTACGTTTAAAAGTGCATCTCAATCTTGGTATAATAGTTTGGAGCCAAGGTCGATCACCACATTTAAGGAGCTCAGCCACTCATTCTTGTCTCGATTTATGAGTAGTCAAAGAACTAATAAAACAACCCTAAGCTTAATGTCATTTAATTTTAGTTTCTTTAAATTAAACTTAAATAAATTAAAAAAATCATATATTTAAGAATAAATTTGCTAATTTAAAACTTCATAGGGATATTTTGATTGATCACTTTAATATTTCAAAATATATTAATCAATTACTTTTAACACTTTTTGAGTCTAATTATAAAAATGAAGTACAATAATAAAAAAGAAAATTTATTTAAATTAAAATTTTTTTAAAAAATTACTATGAGTATTTTAATAAATCATTTCAAACATTTTTTAAATTAAAAGTTTAAATTTTTAAGTAATTTAATTTCACATAATCTCTATTTTTAATTTTAGTTGATTTAAATTAAATTTAAATAAATTAATAATTAAGAGTATATTAATCAATCACTTTTAACATTTTTATGAGTCTAATTACAAAAAAGAAGCATAATAATAAAAAAGATTTATTTAAATTAAAATTTCTAAAAAAATTACTATAAGTCTTTTAGTCAATCACTTCTAACATTTTTGGAATTAAAAGTTTAAAAATTTAAGCAATTTAATTTCATATAATCTCTGTTTTTAATTTTAGTTGATTTAAATTTAATTTAAATAAATTAATAAAAAATATATATTTAAGGATAAATTTGCTAATTTAAAAATCCATAGGTATTTTAGTTGATAATCTTTAATGTTTTTGGAATTTACACTTTTATATAATAATAATAATAATAATAATAATAATAATAATAATAATAATAATAATAATAATAATAATAATAATAATAATAATATAAATTGATAGATGATATTGTGATCATATGATCTAACTTATTTTAAAAGGAAGAAAAATATAATGTGGCACATTTAATATTTTATTGCAGGGTATGTATTAACATTATTTTATAATTAGTGATGATATTTTAGCCCATTCCTATATCTAAATATTAATATAGTTTTCTCTTTAATAATTAAGAATAATGGATATTCTAGACTATTCAGGCATACAGCATGTTTGTGGTTGTTGGAAAAAGTTTATGTTATATTCATTTTCTTAAATTTCTTAACAAAAATAAATCATGTATTTAACTTGTTAATCTAATAATAAACCTCTTGTCATTTCTAGTTTTGGGCCAAGAAAACTAGTTGATATGGAGTGCACTACTAAGTAATTTTAAACTCTTGAACTATATATATAAGACGATAAAGGAAAAATGGTACAAAGGAAACCTTACTTAAGTTTTGTTCTTATAGGAGTCGTTTGATAAGTACTATGCAATATACTCACCAAAATCATTTAAGATGCTCTCTTTTGGGCTTCAATATTATGTAATACAGGCATAATTACCATTGGAATATATGGAATTTAGATCATATTTGATGTATAGAATGATGGATAAAGTAGGATGATAATCATCCTATATTATGTTTGATTTGTATATAAAAAAAGGAATAGAATTATAAGGAGGATTAATCATTCTATTAGTATAGTAATAGGATGATTTAATCCTCCTAAAGTGAAAAAAATTATTTGTAATCTATAAGATTGAATTTATATGTCTTATTATATTTTTAAAAATTATATTAATAATTTAAATTGTATAAACTTTGAAAAAAAATAATTTTGACCAATAAATAAATTATTTTATCATAATTCTTACCATATTAAACACAAGAAAAGATGACATTATATAATTTAATCTTATTCATAATATCATCTTATGCTACAATTTCATAATCTTATATAGTAAACACATTCTTAGGTGTTTTAATATTATTTGCATTAATCCATATCTCTTTTCTTAGGAGTTAAGGAATGAAAAGAATTTATCCAATAGATTATAGGCTCTTAGAAACTGAGAGTCCTTACAAATAAGGAAAGGTGATAAAATATAAGCTTCTTCCTAGGGAAGACTGGCCTTTGAAGTTGTGGAGTACGGATATTCTTTGGCAAAGTCTGGTGTTTGCTAGAGGTGATATGTTTATGTCATGGTGATGAATTGCGGTTTTCTTTTAGCCCATTGGTGATAGTTTCTTTGCTTTCCTTTTTAAGTTATTTGGGTCTTTGGTGTTTTCCCTCAGCTTTCTTTTTTGATGCGTTCATTCGGGTCTCGCCGTCTTATTGCATCAGAGGGTAAGGGGGTTTGAGTTTTGTCTTTTATACGCGTCCCCCTGCTTTTTCTTTCTATATATATGTCTTGATGCATCAATTTTGAGTGTTTTTATTTTGTGGTACTGGGAGACTCTTCTTTTTGTGCTCTGTTTGCACCCATCACTTTAACTTCAACGAATTATACTTGGCTTAGGAAAAGAAAAAAATTTGAGGTATAGAAAATGTTCTCTAATGTTTTCTAGTGAATATAACTGTCAGATTGATATTGTATTTAATAGTACAATGAAAATAATTATGGGCGATATGAACTTTTTTTTTTTGACAAGAATTGTTTTTTGCATCAAACATATGGCTTTTATTATATGTTAACTTGTTGGTTGTTAGGAATCATGGAAGGTTCTCTTGTCGACTAGGCATTGCTGGATTCCGTGACTATCAATGGCGATACGGTAGTAGCGGTACTAAAGGAGAATTCCCACATGATCCAAGAGATATTCAGCCAGCACCCTCGCACTGCATCTGGCCTTCGAGTTCACTTTCCAGCTTCAAGAAATGGCTTCATGAACACATTAGCTGAAGTCTACAAAATTGCAACAAAAGAAGAGCTCACCCCAGAGGAAATCAAGCGCATGGAGAACGGTATTGAAGATTTGAAGCTTGCAGGTTTTGAGATTTCATGGCTGGAGGACCTGTTGTTAAAGTGTCGGGAACACGTTGAACGGACGGAAGAAATTAGAAGGAAGGAGGCTGAGCTAAATCTTCTAAAGGAAAAGCAAAGCAAGGGCATAGAAGAGCGTAAGTCCAAAAGACAAACGCCTATCTGAGAACTTTTCTCCAAAAGATGGTATGACATTTGCCCTTAAATTACAAACTTAAACATTATTTTTATGTTTCGTTACTTTTATATTGTACTTATATGTATGCATACGTGTATTCTATGCATTTATTTGCGTTTGAAGATTGTGCGTACGGCTTTTGTTTTGGCTAAGCAGTGTGAGATCATTATCTTATTTCCACTCTTCTAAGTATGTATTTATGTTTGAAGATTGTATGTAGGGCTGTTTCTTCTTGACCAAGGATCATTATTACTATCTTTTTTCCGTACTTCCTTCCTTTTAGGGGCGTTTTAGCATTTAAAAGGTAAATTTGACTTTTTCTTTTTCAGTGTGTAAGTCAGCTGATAAATAAGAATATTTTGATCATTTTGATTGAGCTGACATGTTCGGTAAACCTGAAATCTTGGGTTCCACTTCAGCTCGACCATCTCAATAGCTCACTTATTAATACATGAGAGTGTTAACTTTGTCATCTCTGAGTGGATCGTCAACTATCAGTTTAACTTGAGCCTATGACATCAGTGTTAGCTTTCCTACATTGAACTTAGGCCATCTAAGCCCAAGATCCCCCATTACATTAGTATAAATAATTCCTTCCAGGTACTTCTAAACCAATTAAAATTTTTAGTCTCCAAGCTTACATTTAACCTTACTCTTTTTTTTAATCTTTGACTAAGTACTGACTTTAGCATCGAAGCATAAGTGTCAATAAAACTCTCAACTTTTTTTTTTATCCTATCTCCCTTGTGTTTTCAAGATTTTACTCATGGAGGGCAACTTGACCTCCCTTATAATGTTGTTTTATATTACAATTATTAAAAAATTATATAATTCTAAGATATCTTAAAACTATTGGATGGTAGGAGAATTTCTTTAAGAATTTTTTTATTATTTTTTCAAAAGAAATATGATATAGTTATTATTATTATTTTTTTAAGCAATGACATGCCATTGAGTTGGTGTGAAAAACTTATAGAATCCCTATTTTTCCTGTTTCTTCCACTGCCACGAATCCTGATTAGATTCAAACAAGATAAACTTTTTAGTTATTGGAAGAACCTCATAAGGATTCATATATGATTGAGGTTAGACAATAAATTCTTTCAAAATTGATTATTTGTCCCTCTCTTTGAGGTAGAAATGTATGCAATAGAGTAAATAGATTGTAAAATAAGGTTTTCTTCAATTAATTATAATTGTAATTTTTTGATGAGATTATAAGTATAAATTATAATTATAATCAAGTATTATGTAACTGAATAATCAAACAAACTAATTAATCAATAAATTAAAATATAATTAGATAAGTCTAATATAAAATTAAACCAAATGCTTATAAAGTGACATTTTAATCTAGGATCTCATGATTATAGGCTCTTTTCTTCATTACTAATTCAAAATTTCATTAGCACGTTGTAAACTATGTTTAAAAGAATCTTATTTTGTGAATAATTCTTTTATTCAAGAAAGGAGGGATTCAAACTTTATTTTTAAATAGGGATATGTATCAACTGTTGAAATGTTTGGGTGTTTGGAAATAAAGATTTTAAATTAAACTTGAACAAAAAAAAATTCCGATTTAAGTGCACTTTTCGAACAAAGTTTGATGGTAAAATTGTGCATTGCTAGTGTATTTTCTTACAAAAATTACAAACTAAAATGTTTAACATCTTCTAAGGAAGTAAATTGTTAGTTGGACTTGGTTGAATCCAATAGAAAAGCCTTGAGATTAGCTACAACTGTAGAACTAGCCTCTTCTCCCATGGTCCTGTGATATAGCCTCTTCAATCTTTCCTTCATTTTACCATCATCTGTCACCTTTCTCAAAGCTTCCTAAACATCTTTTTGTCCAAATCCATTAATCTTCACTCCAATTTTCCAAACCTTAACAATGTATTTACAATTGACAAATTGATCGCCGGCGACCGCATAGCACAAGAGTGGTTTCTGGCATTGCATGGCTTCCATGGTCGAATTCCACCCACAGTCTGTGAGATATAAGCCCACAGCCTTGTGTTGCAGCACTTGCAATTGTGGCGCCCATGAAACTAGTTTGGCTTGCTTTGAAATTCTCTCCAAATGCTCACTTGCTAAACCTTGTCGCCATGGATAGGCCAGCACCAGATAAATGGTCGTCCTGTTACAAAAATAAATTATGATCATATATAATATAAAACTCAAATGTTTTACAATAAATGCCAACTTTTTTTATATAAATTCTAAATATATATCTCTTAGTTTTATTACATAAAATCCAATAGACTTTTGGTTGCCTAACATTTACATAGATTCATGACTTTTGATTTTCTTCTATTCATATTTTTCAAAACCATTATTTGTTAAAATTTATTGAAACCTTTGATTTTCCAAAATTTATGTTTTCATTTTTTATTTTCTTATGACTTATAATTTTTCATCTTTTCTTTTTGATAAGAGGATTATATAAGTGAATTTCATGTCTATATTATATTTTTTTCAGTCATGAGATTTGTTTTTTTATTGTGTTTGCATTTTCATAATTTTTTAATTTTATAATCATAATCTATGATTTTTTTCTTTAGTATTTCAAGTTTGTTTTTTAGTCAATTGGGGTATTTTTTAGTGTTTGTATTTTTATTGTTTTTTTATTTTTAATCATGATCATGATTTTTTTCATTTCAAAATTAAGTTTAGCCAAATGGAATATATTATAATTGATAGATTAACTTTTTAAATAAATAATTGAAAGATAAAAATGTGTATTTGCTAAATTGTAGGATATTTATAATTACAAGACTGAATAATGCATTAGCACAGAAATAGTATTTGTCATAATGTTTAGATTGGGAGAACCTACCCATTAGACATAAAAAAATATGGAGTAGCCACTAATCTTTTTTACTAAGTGTGATTGGCTACCTGTGTGAGTATATTGTTTTTAAGGTTATCCTAAGCCTAAGCTGAGGGTTCCTAAGAAGAATAGGTTTTGATTTACATCAACAGAACTAAGATTCGGGAGTCGATAACGTGCAGGGAAGGTATTAGCATCCTTTTACGCCTAAAATTAGTACCAAATCAATTATGTGTTATCTAAATTAAACCTTAATCAAAGATAGTTTTATCATGCAAATCAAACAATTTCAATTTTTTTTATTTATTTACACCTTATGGTCATAAAAAAAATTCTATCAAAATCAAATCATGCAATAAATATCGAATCATACATGCAAAAATTATCATGCAAATATATTATAAATCATATCAAATATCATGTAATAATATCATGTTTAGATCATGCAAAAATATTCATGCAAGAATGTCATGCAAATATATTAATTATCATGCAATAATAATAATCATATAATAATTTTATGCAAATATATTATCACGCAGTAATATAAAATATCATGCAAATATATTAATAACCATTCATGCAAATATATAATCATGAAATCAAATATAATCACACAAATATATTAGAAATTATGCAATTAAATATGATCATGTAATTATGCACACAATAAACGTAGAAACGTGCACTTAAATATTATTTAAATATAATATTAATCATGCAATAATATATAATATCATATCATGTAATAAATATAAAATCATGCAATAATAATAAAGAAATAACTATGCAAATAAATATATTAATAATCATACAATCACACAAGTAAATAAATTAATAATCATACAATTAAATATATAATCATGCACTTAAAAATGTAAATCATGTAAATAAACATGCAATTAAATATATAAATCATTCAAATAAATATACAATTAAATATATAATCATGCAATCACACAAACAAATAAATTAATAATCATGCAATTAGACATGCAATTAAATATATAATCATGCAAATAATAATATTAATAATCATATAAATAAACATGCAATTAAATATATAATCATGCAAATAATAATATATAAATCATGCAGTCATGTAAATAATAATATATAAACCATGCAAAATATGCAATTAAATATATAATCATACAAATAAACATGCAATTAAATATATAATCATGCAATCAAATTAAATATAATCAAACAAATAAATATATTAATAATCATGCAAATATATTAATCATGCAAACAAATATATTAGGTAAATAAATTATTATGCAAATATAACATTAATCATGCAAAAATAAATACCATGCAATAAATATAAAAATAAGATTAAGCAATTAAATATTATAAAAGTTATACAAAAATCACCAAAAAAAAAAAAAGAAAGCAAGCATTATATCAATGAGTTCCAACAATTTTTCACCTTTCAAAAATTGATACTTCCTACTATAAATCTTAACCTTCTTTCAAAAAACTCCAACTGAATCTTCTTGCAAATTTTTTTGCTTAATTGCTTCTTCCTTGTTGATTCAAAATTTTGCTCAATTTTTTTTTTCAATGACCTCTATTTGATTTTGAAGTCAATTACCGTCAAGCCCCCATTTGATCACAGATTCAAGGAACTTATATAATGATTGAATCCCTTTCGATTTGGAAGGAATTAATTAACCGAATCTAAAATTTTTCTCCTAATTTTATTCTCAGAGTAATCTTCTTTTTTTTCAATAAAATGAGCCCAAAGTCTTTCCAAAACTATTCAACTATTAAAGTTAAATTCTGAGATAGAATCTAAAAGTTGAATTGAATCCAAGATTTTTCATGCAAAATCTCACTTTTTTTATTGTTTATCCTTTTTTTTTTTTGCAAATTGACTTAGACTCTTTTGACTAAAAAAATAAAATTTAAACCAAAAATTAATCTAAAAAATTAAAATACAAATAAAATTTAGGACTTAATATTTGGGCCAAAAATTCACTTTTTCAGTTAAGATGCAATTGCATAATCAAAATTAAAATTTAAAGTCCAATGAATTTCAAAAAATCTTTGGACAAAATAAGATGTTTACAGTATTGATTGATGAGAGGTATGTAAATAAAATTACTTTTATTTCTGTTTTTTAAAATTTATTTTATTATTTTTTGATACTTTCATAGAGATTTTATATTTATACTATTCTTTGAAATCATAATGCATATCAATTAAAGAATAAGATTCATGAAGGGTATTGCTGCAAATAAAGATGATTATCATATAATTATTGTGAATGATGCTATCATCAAAAAGATGCTTGATGAAGGAAAACTCAAATATTTTTTAATAAATGCCAAGTTTTTTTATATAAATTCTAAATATATATCTCTTAATTTTATTACATAAAATCCAATAGACATTTTGTTGTCTAACATTTATATAGATTCATGACTTTTAATTTTCTTCTTTTCATATTTTTTAAAATTGTTATTTGTTAAAATTTATTGAAACCTTTACTTTTCTAAAATTTATGTTTTGACTTTTGATTTTCTTGTGACTTATGATTTTTCATCTTTTCTTTTTAATGGGAGGATTATATAAATAAATTTCATGTCTATATTATATTTTTTTCAGTCATGAGATTTGTTTTTTTACTGTGTTTGCATTTTCATAATTTTTTTAAAATTTGTAATCATAATCTATGATTTTTTTTTGGTATTTCAAGTTTGTTGTTTAGTCAATTGGTGTATTTTTTTAGTTTTGCGTTTCTATTATTTTTTATTTTTGGTCATGATCATGATTTTTTCATTTCAAATTTAACTTTAGCCAATTAGAGTATATTATAATTGATAGATTAATTTTTGAAATAAATAATTGAAGGATAAAAATTTGTGTTTTCTAAATTGCAGGATATTAGACTGAATTATTAGACTGTATAACGCATTAGCACAAAAAATGGTGTTGATTGATGATAGGTACATAAATAAATTTATTTTTTATTTTATTTTATCATTTTTTGATACTTTTGAAGAAATTTTATATTCATATTGTTCTTTGAAATCATAATATATATATATATATATCAATTAAAGAATAAAATTCATGAAGGGTGTTGCTGCGAATAAAGACGATTATTGAATAATTATTGTGAATGATAGTATGATTCATTTTGCTATCATCAAAGAGATGTTGGATGAAGGAGTAAATATTTGATGACATGCTTTTTACTTCATAGCTTATGATTGTTTTGATGAGCATTCAACTAAGTGCTTATGGAATTTGAGTTTTTGTACTTTTCTTTACAATATTTTTTATTTCAAAATTTTTCATTAGATATTATTGGTGTTGATTTTCACATGGATTTGTCTCATTATTAAATTGTTGGTGACAAGTCCATAAATTGTTTGGTGTTACATAGATTTAAGATATTATTTTCTGTTTTAGTATTTTGTATATTGGCATATTATAAGAAGGATGGTTTGTTTAAATATTGTTAACTTTTTTATTATTATTTGAATTAAATATCATTTTAATCATTTTTTTCTTTAGCAAAAGGTTTACAAGCATTAGTTCATAGAAAAGTTTTTTTTCAAATTTGAGGAAAAGCAATTAGCTTTGGGGATCAAGCCTCAAATTATTATATTTACTCTTTGATTGCCAAGAGTTTTCGAGGTTAGAAAAAAATTACGAAATGAATTTCAAGTTGTTATAGTTATTTCTTTGATTGCTAACAGTTATCATGTTTATGACATTCTAACTATGTAGTTGGTTCCCAAATTTTTATCATTATAGTTATGATTTGATTTGTTTAAAAATATTATGATTTTTGAATTCATGGTTTCTTTTGTTGATTTTATTTTAATTTTTCTTAAGTTTGTGCTAGGTATTTTATTTAAATTGTGTTTTTCCTACAACAAATTCATTCACAAACTAAATACTTATTCTTTTAAGAATTTTTAATCTAAAAATTAAAAGTATAAATTTTTTTGTTTTTATAAAATCAATATCTTAAATTATTAGTATGATTTATTTTAATATTTTTAAAAATTTTTAATCTTCAATTTAAAGTTTTTTTATTATTTTTATCTTTTTTACGAAAATTAACTATCAATAGTCCAGTCATTTCTAAGCAAAAGGTTTTAAAGAACTGTAAAAGTGGATCTTTTATGAAAACCCTATAGGTGAGAAAGTTTAAAAATCTTTAATTTATTTTTAGGTTTTTTTTTTTTACAAAATTCATGTTTTATTTTTTGTTTTAAAGATTTCTCAAAGTGATTTTTAGTGTTTTACCTTTCTATAGATGAAAAAGTGACAAAGATTAAATATTTTAATTTATTTTTTGGTTCTTTATAAAATTCATGTTTTATTTTTTTTGTTTTGATTTTAAAATTTTTAGAGTGATTTTTAGGGTTTTAATTTAAATAATTATGTTTATAAGTTTTGTAAGAAGATATCTTCCTAATAAGACTGATAACAATCTATTCATTTCAATGGATAAAAAAGGAAAAAAATTAAAAGTTTTAATTTTTGTTAGTTTCTTATAAATTTTAATTTTAATTTCTTTAACCTTTTAGTCTTATTTATTTTTATCTTTTAAGCATTTTTAATCTTAAAGTTAAAAGTGTAATTTTCATGTAATCTCTTTATTATTTGTTTTCTTCCCAAAAAATTGTTAATGACTTTTTCCTTTATATGGATGAATTGGTGAAAAATGTTAAAGATTTTATATTATTTATTGGTTCCTTATAAAATCCATGTGGTATTATTTTGTGTTAATTTTAAAGTTTTTATATTCAATAAATTTTTATATGAATTATATTAGGTAAGTAATTTATACATTAATTTAATTGGAAAGAAAAGAAAATACACTTTGACTCATATTTCACAAGTTCCATACTGAAGCTATTTTTTGATATTATATTATGTCTTTCTTTTTTTTTTTATAAAATATATGTGAATTTATTTTTGGTTACTTTTTTTTTTTGTTAAGTGGTTGATTTCAATCAATTTTAATTAATTCATGAAAAGAAAATAAAATTCTATCACGATTGAAATTTTCAATTTTCACACTTGTTGGTAATAAATTTCATTTATTTATAGTAATAATAAAATATAAACCTCATTTTTATTTTAGTAATTGTATCATTATTGTTATCAAATTATAATTAAGATGTTGGTGATGTTTGAGGTGCCTTCTATTTACCATTGGTTATACCATTTTTAAATTGTAATTATTGTTTTCTTACTTTCTTGAATTTATTTGTTTGTTGGATATAATTTGTTGTTGATGATTTGAGTAGTGTTATATGTGAAAGATGCATGCGATTTGGTTTCAAACCATTTTATTTACAAGATATTTTAGTTTCATATAGAAATTAGATATTAGTGTAATATATTTTTTGCTTATTATTTAATAATTTCATTGAAAAAAATCATATTTTATACCTTACCAAGCCATTTTTATAATAAATATAAAGGGGTATATAATGACTAACATATATTAGAATACATATCATATAAGATAATGGTTTTTTTAATTATATTTGATCAAATTTTATATAGATATGAAAATAAGAAAAAGGATCCACTTATTATAATTGTTAATAAAGTTTTTAATTTAATCATTTATTTGACACAAAAAATAATTTATTTTTAAAATGATGCAATTATCTTGCAATGTAATGGTGCAAATTTTTATAATACCAAAAGAAAAAGTTTCTTTACCATAATAATTTATGATTAATACTATTTATATATAAACAAATAATGTAAATAATCGACATTGATTCAAACAAAGATATCCAAAAATGAAAGCTTAAATAATATGTGTTACTCATATAAATAACTTATAATTTTTTTTATAGTTGACTTTTGCATATTTTAATTACAAAAAAAAAAAAGAAAAAAAGTTGAGCACAAATAGTTTCGAATTAGTAATAAAAAACATCACTCAAAAATATTATTTTTTAATTTCTTCAAAGACTCTAAAAAATATATAGATTATATTTAAATAATGAGTTGTAATTAAAATAAATTTTGTTTGTACATATTTTATGTAGCCAATTATTAAAAACTAAATATTTTCTAAAAGTTGAAGAAATAATAATTTTTTATGATTCCTTAATATTTACTCATGTTGTATTGAGTTTCACTAAACTTCTAATGTTTTTCATATAATAACATTAAAACGTTAATGGAAATAAATATTGTAGTTGAAAAGACATTTTAATAAATATTTTTAAAAGTTTTCATTTAAAACTCTTTCATTTCACATTTATACATATTCACATAATTGTTTGGTGATAATTAGGTGATTTTGAATAATAAATTTTTTATTTATCATTTTTAATTTAAATATAATTAATTTTCTAAAATCTCTTTTTTTTTTTTTTTAATTTTTTACCTTGTATGGATATCTCATTTTATTTGAAAATTCTTTTGGGATTGAAAATAAGTTTGCAACTAGTAATTGGGCCTGATTAAGAAGCTTTAGGTCCAATAGAAAAAATTGTAACTTTAATTTGATTTAATGTGATTTAATTTTTTGGTTTAATTTTACTTTTTTTTAAATGTCAAAAGTCTAAAAGAAAAAGTAAAAAAAAAAAAAGGAAGGAAATCAAAAAAATAAAAAAACAAGAATTTTTATTTTAACTCAAATTTGATTCTAAATTGAATGGCTTGATTCGTGCAAAACCAAATCGTGTAAAAGAGGAAATTCCAAAAATCAAATCAAACTCCACAAAAAAAATCAAATCATAGATTACAAGAATCACAAAAAATAAAATCATTAATCGGTTGAATTTTTTTAATTTGAAAGGGATTGAATCCTTATAAAGAATTGGACACAAACACAAAGAAAGGGGGGATTGGAGCAATTAGTTAAATGGGTTAAGCTTTTTCAGTTTTGGGAATTTTTATTCTAGGTTTTTGGGAATTCTTTTGGGAAATTGGGAATAGTTTTAGGAAATTTAGATTTTGTTGGAAATTAATTTTTGAGTTTTGATTGTGGTTATTGGTTGATTTTTTTTTTTTTTTTTTTGTGTTTCTAGGAATTTTTTGGCAGTTTCTAGGCTTTGGAGTTGTTGTTGAATCATTGTCTGAAAATTTGGGTACTTTTTTGGTAAGTTCTAGGATTTAGGTTGAATTTTTTGATGGTTTTCACGATGGCTGGAAAAATCATGGTGGACGCGTTCTAGGATTCATGGCGATTTTGGGAAAGGTTTGAAGTTTCTAATGGCCAATTGAATTTCCTAGCACCGAAAACTAGGTTTTCTAGCCAAGATGTGGGAAAGTTTAAATTCTTCAATTGAAGACTTAGGGAGAAGGTAGAAAGAAATTGAGTTAGGGAGAGGGGCTGAGGCAATATGAGAAAATTGAAAAATTTTCACTTTTTGTACTGGAACAATATGATGTCATTTTGGTAAGAAGCTAACTCGTTTGACCCAAGTGCGACTCGTGCACTAACTTGGTAAGGATCCAACCCAATCAAAGTATTTTTCTTTTCTTTTCCTATTTATTTTCTATTTTGATTTTTATTATTATTTTTTGTTTTGTCTTACTTATTTATTTTTCTTTTGTTTTTTCTGTTTTTATTGATTCTAATTGAATGATTGAATTAAATTATAAAAATTGGTAAAATTATTTATTGCATGATATATTTTTTAGCATGATATATAATTGCATGTTTTTATATTGTGTTATTTATTAAATATATTTTGTATAATGACATGATTATTAATTAATTTGCATGATAGTTTATATTGATTGCATGATATTATATTATTATTTGGATAATATGATTTTGCATGATAATTTTTGTTTTATTTATTTTTTTAAATAAAAAAAGAGGTTTTCAAAAAAAAAAATTTCAATCCTATTAAATTATTGGAGGATTTAAATCTTAAATTGAGTCTTATCAAACTATTGAAGAATTTAATGAATTTTTTTAAAATAAATACTTTTTAAAATCCTACCAATAAATTATTGATATGGACAACTATGTGTAGTAGGCACTAATAACATGGTAACTAGAATATTATTGACGTGGGCATTAAGGTATAACATGTATAAATATATAAGACTAATAATATTTAGCTATTAATAATTTTAATTGTAAATTTTTTGTCGTCATCCATACTTTACAATATCTACTCTATAAAAAAAGAAATTAAAAAGAGACAAAAAATGTCTAACAATAAAGTTCAAAATAATTATTATTGGTTACTTTGAATATATATATATATATAATAATAATAATAATAATAATAATAATAATAATAATAGTTTAGGTTTGTTGTGCAATCCTCTTTTCAAAATATCTTTCTCTTATTTTAAAATTACCTTTCCTTCACCTCTGTCATATTCTAATTATTGCTGTTACTATTATTTACAATGAAATTTTTGCCTCTTTTCTATTCTTCTTCTTTTCTTCCTCTTTCTCATTCCCTACCTCTCTCATCGAATTGTTGTTGTTACTTCTATCAATAATAATTTCATTTTTCTTTTTTTTTTTTATCTTTTTCATTTTAAAATCATCATTTTTACTCAAAATGCTACAATTAGAAAAACTCCTTTTGGTTTTAGTTTTTACTATTTTTATTTTCTAAAAAAGATTGATGAAAAAAATTTGATTATGTGAGTTTTAAGTTTTTTTTTTTTTTTTAATTTTGCATTTGGATTGATCGGGGTTTTGAAAATGATGATTAGAGTACTATTTTTTATTTTGGTTGTTTAAATGAAATGCTAACTTTTTTTATATAGGTATTACATTTGGAGATTTTATGAATGGTCCTTATTTTCGAACCATCAACTTTGTTCTTTCTCTCATTTCTCTCTTCAAGTCTTAGCCCACTTTTTAAAAAGATTGCTATGTCAATCAAGTGAAGAGCAATAAAAAGACTACTATGTCAATCAAGTAAAAAGCCAATCTCAATATAGTAATTTCTACTATAGTATCTTTTTTGAAAATTTTTATTTTTAAAATATAAAGATACAAATATAAAAATAGAAATGTATAAAGATACAAATATAAAAATAAAAAATATTTCTACTAAAGACATCTAGACTTAAATATTTATTAAAGGTTTAATGCCATATTAATTGTACATCTCATTGTTAAATTTATATTATTTTTCATATTTCTTTCAAAATTCAATTTTTAACAAAATAAAAATTTAACTTCGTTAATGAAAATGACTCTTTTTATTTTTTTCCTTATAAACATTTCTTAAAATATGCACTTTAGTGACGACTGTAATAATAGAACAATCATACTTATTATTATTTTTTTAAAACATAAACATATGTAAAGTAAAAGTAAAGATTATTCATGCTAAAAATATATGAACTGAAATAAACGTTAGATGTTTAATTCTAAACTAAAAAGATCCTATGATTAAACTTTGTTTATCTTTTTCATATGTTTTTCGCATCTTAAATTTTAAAAAATAATACCTTAATTTGCATAATAAAATTTTTTGGTTAAATGATGATTCGTAATAACAAATTTATCATTTTTGTCTCATTTCTATTGGTTAAAATATTGATTTTAAATGATGATTTAGATATAACAACAAAATTATCATTTGTGTTTCAAATTCTTACTTTTGAAACAAACACATACACAAAAAGGAAAATTGAAATCCATTTAAACTAAAAATATGTAAAATTAATCATCTCTTGATTTTGATGGCCACATGCATGCATCATTGTCATTAAGATCTTGAATTTAAGGGCTATCAAAACTATGAGAAGATGTATGTTTATTTAATAAAAACATTATTGAACCCATGGTTAGCATGCATGAACTTTAAATGATAATTCATTATAATAGAACTTGCATACAAATTTTCGCTTCTAAGTACATACATACATACATTAAAAAAAATTAATGTTAGGGGTTTAATGTCAAATTAATAAAGCTTATGGCTATCTAAGTATATCTGTTTTGATTGTATTCTCAAAATAATTTTTTTCCCAAAATAACACCTTCATTTAGTAAATGGAAATGATTTATTTCATTTTATTTTCTTGTCACTCATTCCTTAAAATATAAGCTTTTAGGGATATTCATACATTTTAGAGAATACAATTACATAAACAAGAGATAAAGTAGAAAATTTTTATTATTTATTTGATTTCATATATTAAAAAAATAATTTACTCTTCATTTATTTTTATGTAATGTTAGGTTTTTACACAATAAATAAAAATATTAAATATTTTTAACTTTTTTAAAATATAAATTAGTTTAAATAAAAAACTATAAAAAACAATGAATTAGTTTAGTACTTAAAGAAATAGAATTATCAGTTTGATCCTCCAACTTTTGTTCCATCATCCATTTTGTTACTTGAAACTAACGCTATCAGTTAACTTATTGACATGTGAAGAACATCTAATAAAATGCAAACATATGTAAAAAATCCAGTTAATACCATATAATCAATAGCCAAGTTAGCTTTAAAAAATTTTAAAAAATTCTAAAATTTCCAAAAAATTCTCAAAAATTTTAATAATATGAAATTTTATAAAAAATTATAAAATATCTAAAATATTGAAATATTTAAAATTTTAAAAATTTATATAATTTTAAAATTTCAAAAAAAATAAAATTTTAATAAAAATTCAAAAAAATCTAAAAATCTAAAAAATTTCAAAAAATAAAAAGTATAATGAAAATAACATTCTCTTCAAATTAAAAAAATTTTAAGAACTAAAAATAAAAAAATCAAAAACTTTTGAAAAATTCTAAAAATTTAAAAAAGTTGTAATTTTTTTTTAATTATGAAAAATTTTCATTCTTTTTGAATCTTACAATTTAAATTTTTTTTTATATATTTTATGATTTTTTTAGCTTTTTCTAATTTCTTTTTTATTAAATTTTTAATTTTTAAATTCTTTTGTAAATTTTTTTTAATTTAATATTTAAGATTTTGAAAATTTTATGGACTATTTTTATATTTATTCCTATTAATTTCAATAGAGGATGCATCAAATTAAACAAGTGTAAAACTATTTTTTATACATATTTTTATGACTTCATATATGATAAATATTTTAATAGACAAACTATTAGATTTGACAAACTATTTGTATCTATAACTCAAAATTTTAAGTCGATTTAATTTTCTATCATTGTAGTCGAGAATAATATCTTTTTTTAATATATATTAACTGTTAAAATTTTATTATTATAAAACGAATAGTTATACATCTTAAATTTAGTTCAAATTTGGCATGCATGATCTACATGATTAGAGTATAAATTTCATCGATTGGATTAACAAAATATAAATCATATAAAAAGATATGAAAAGATGTAAAATTAATTTAGTTTTAAACATGTTTTAATAATTTGCAAATAAATCTTTGAAAAAAATATAAATAAATTTTATTTGAAAAATTTTCATCTTATACTAATTACTTAAATTTAATTAATGGCAAAGAGATGAAAAATTACTAATCATTATTATATTAATTATAATATTTACGTATTCCATGAATTAATGAGTTGAAAATTAATTAAATTCTACTGATATTTCACTTTTATTTTTTTTTTAGGTTTGATAATTGTTTTGTCTTTCATAATTTTTTTTTCTTTAATATGATTATTATTTTAATTTGTTGATTTTTTTTAATTTAGTTTGTTTCAATTTTCAATTTTTATTTCAATAAATTATAATGAATACAATTTTTTTTAAAAGAGAAACATTTAAAATTTAAAAAACTTATTTGCATACATACATATATATTTATATACATATATATTATTTCAATATTTTAACGATTAAAAAAATTAATCGTGCTAAACACGAGCCAAAAATCCTAGTTATAATAAATATTACATCCATGATTATTAAATAATCCAACAAAAAGTATTCAACAAGTTAAAATATGAATGTAACACATAGAGGCGATAACCACAAAGTTAAAACATTGATACATGTCTATATGTTCAGTAATTATTTTATTTATTAATTTTTAATATAGATAATGAAACATGTCAATATTCTAATTTTTTTGTAAAAATTAAAATTTTCACAAAGTGGTGTATATGATAAATTATATATCAATTATTATTAAAATCTATAAATTTTATTTAACATTTTTCATTAAAAGTTCATATATATATAAAATAAATTCTCTTTCCTTGTAAATTGTCATTTAATGAAATTGACATGTTAAAACTAATAAACGCGAAGCATTTAGGTGATTGTTATGATGTGGCATTAAGTTCCCTATTCAAATCCCATCCTCTCTCTCCAAATCTTCTTAATGCATGAAGTCAAGTGGATTACAATATGCAATTGAATTTTTATAATATTTTTAAAAGATGATATTTAAATTTAAAATTTAAATTTTAACACTTATAATATTTTTTATTCATAAATTGTGACTTTTTTTTTTTAAAAAAAGTAATTATCTTTTCATGCTTTTCATTCAAAACATTATTTTTGTCTCATAAATATTATCTTATTTTATTTTTTTAAAATTGTAATTTTAACATAATACTTAGAAATATTTAGTTAAATTAAAGTCTAACAAATATATTAAAAATTCTTGCAATTCATTACTAGCATTTGTAGCATTGATTACTCAAGTCATTAGAAGTAGTTGAAGTTTTTCAAATTTCAAGCATCCAGCAACAACCATAAGTGGAAGAGAAAATGTGCAATATTTATTGTTGGCATGGGGAATAACCTTCTGACCTTGGCGCGAGGTAGGGTCAACAAACTTATAGGGTTTCACTTGCATTCTTTTTGACATGGCATTTGAATAAATTATGGGGAACCAACACACTCGGATAATCAACATTTATTGATATTTATTTCAAAATTATTTAAAAATATTACTACCAAATGAATATTATTTTAACTTCGACTTAAAGTAAGCTTGACAACAAGAAAAAATTATTTATGCTAAACGGAGCTTGCAATAAGCTTTATTAAAAACAAAAGCAAGCATGGCAAACCTCAACTGTGCTTTACATTAATCATATCTCTATGTGCTATAAATATTGATAATCATATGGAAAGACAAAGTTTATTATTGGTAAGCCCTTCTTGTAGTTTAAAAATGTCATTAGTCATTACCACTACTCAAATAAAACTACTATAAGAGAAAGCAAGTTGGATTTAAAAGCTAATAAGAATGACATCTCTATCAAGTAACAAAAAGGAGAGCCATAAGAGAATTCAAGCAAGACAAAGAAGTAACATTTACCTCTTGTAGAACTTGCTTGTTTGGGCATGATCTCAATGTGGCATGTATTAATAAAAGAGGTGACTAGACAAATTTTGGCTCCAAATTGTAGTTGATACCACAAAGGTCAACATCAAATGCTGAAAACTCATTGTAGATATCAAATTTGTTTGGGTTTTTGAGTCGGACCCAATTTTGATTTATTTGGGTCTAGGGTCTAATTTTATTTGTTAGGCCTGAGCCCACTGTTTTTATTTTTATTTTTATTTTGTTTTTGTTTTTACTTTTATTTTATTATTTAGTTTTATAATTAAATATTAAAATACAATAACATTAAATAATATATTTAATTAATTAATTAAATAACAAAAAATTAAAAAAGGGGAAAAAGACAATGGTGCCGTGCACGACACCAGTGCACCTAACTCATACCCCAACTGCCCTAAAACCCTGAACCACCCACTTCCATGCAATCTTTCGTCATACCCTGAACCTTCACCAGCCACCACTTACTTTAGCCACTATCTCTAGGTGATCGGCCCCATAAAGCACTCATTCTCGCCCCAACGACACTAGTCTGAGCCTCTACACAAAGCCTAGACACTTGTAACACCCATACCCTCATCATTTCTATTTGTTCCCAAAATTCCCAAAGACCCCCAGCACCTAGGTTTCTCCCTTGCGCTAGACCCGTTCCTAGCCTTCTCTTCACCATCACAGACTCAAGACCCAGCCCTTTCACTCAGCGTATTCAGCCCTCTCCACCAAGCACCCAACGAGACACCAATCTCCAACTTCCTCATCCCCGTGTACCCACAAACACTTTAATCCATTCTACTCCTAATAATCCTAGCAATGAATCTCGATCTGCACATCCGATACCCCAAACCCCTATCTTACCAGTTGTCTCGCCCAAGCCTCGTACAGTCATGGCGCAGTCCTAACCTACCCACAGTAGCCTTCACCCTAGTCCTAGCATACCCACACCGTGTCTTCCAACCTCGCACACACCAAACCCAGTCCATACCTATGCACCACCAATCTTCACTCTAACCCCTCATAAGCACTCCAGACACCCACTGGAAACTTATCCAGCCACTCATCAAGAAATAAAAAAAAAAACCTGAAAAAAACCAAACCAAAAAAAAAAAAAAAACAAAACAAAAAAAAATCAATCAATCCTCATTGGTGAGGAATCTTAGTGCCAGCTTCAAAAAAATCAAATCAAAATCAACAAAAAAAAGAAGTTTTTATCCTAAACTTGAATATTTGATCTAAAAAGATTATAAGGGTTTTTGGTGAAAAGAAGTTTGAATCGAGAAAGAGGAGAATGTGGAGAATTTTTTTTAGTCTTTTGGAATTTTTCGATCATTGGCGACCACCAGCATGAAAGCCAGTGTGATAGAGCCTAGCTAATTTTTTGCCTTTGGGTTTTTGTTTTAGAGAGATAAAGGATTTTTTTTTTTTTTAAATAGAAGAAGAAATGAGCTAAAAAAAATTAAGCTTTTACATAAGGAGAAAAACCCCAAAACAACGTCGTTTTAAGCAAGTAAAATTCACGTATAGATCCGAATTTGACTTAGGATCCGTAAAACCCGACCTGACAACCCGTCTCTTTTAGCCAACCCTTAACCAATTCAATTAAACTGCTTGCCTGAACCGCCTCTAGCTAGTCTAATTGAACTGGTGTTGACTGGACCGATCAATTTTTTTTTATAGTTTTTTTATATTATTTATATCATTTTGAGTTTTATTATTGTTATATGTGCATGTTTAAAACTTTTAAATTTGTTAAAATAATTTTTTTTTTGTTTTTGTAACAATAATTAATAAAAAAATAAAAAAATAATGAGTCATAAAGTTAAAGTTTTTGATAATTTTGTAAAAAATTTTTTTAAACAAACCTTATTAAATAATATAAAATAGAAAAATAAAAAACTAGATAATAATAACAATAATAAAAAATAAAATAAAAATGATTTTAACACTTTTGATTTTTTTAAAAAAATTTTAAAATAAAAAAAGAATAATAAGCAAAATAACAATAATAAGTAAAAGATTATAAAATAGACTAATAAAAAAGATTTTCCCTAGATGATGATGATGGAAAGAATAAAATCCATTTTTAAATAATAATAATAAATAGTTCTGCCTAGATGTTGGGGAATTATTTATAAAAATAAATAATAATAATAATAATAATAATAATAATAATAATAATAATAATAATAATAATAAAGAAATATATGAAAATTTTAAAAAAATTTTGAAAACCATAAAAATCGAACTTGCTTTGAAAATCTACCTAGATGTCAGAGATTTTTAGAGATGTTCGTATTTTTTTAAAACCCTTATAAATTTTAAAACCCTAAAACCACAAAACCCTAAAAATCCATCAAGGCCTTGAATCTAACATGAACCTAAAAATTAACACACAATCCTAAATCATCACCAAACTTTAAAGCCCCTATCTAAACCCATACTCAAAACCATTCCAAAACTTTAAAGATACGTGTAAAAATTTCAAGTGAAGTAATTTGTTCCCGAATGCTGCTTAGATGATAGGATATTTAAAAAAATTTATTTCACTAACTTTTTCATACGATTCCTTAATTCAGATTAATAATGGGATTAAGATGAATAAATAAAAATATATAAAATAGAATCTTAAATATTAATAGTCACACCTAAACTCTACCTAGATATTGAGGAGTTGAGGTGGTCTCTTTATATTTAAGAACCTGGTTTCAAATTGCATTTCACCATCATGCATAGCACCTATTGGCATACTCATGTCTATTTGCTATTGTTTGCACTTGCTTCGCGTATTTATGCCTTTAATTTTTGTTCACTACCTAATGGTTCCATCACCTACTTTTTTGGACAAAATGTTTTTTTTAAATACTTGCTTTAAAAATATGAAGTTATAAAATAAAACAAAAATAACATTCCAAAAGAAATAATTCTTGGTACTCTGTCTAGATGTTGGAGAGTCACCAACAATCATCTTTTACAAAGAGTGTTATTTTCATTTTAAGGAATATTGTGTTAAATCTTAAGCAAAAAGAGTTATTTTAAATTCTTTCTAGATGTTGGAGAATTTTAAGATAATTCTTTAACTTAAAGATTTTTTTAATATTCCTCAATAAATAGTTTTAGCAAAAAAAATTTTTCTTTCCTTAAATGAAGGGAATTAGTATTAAATTTTAAATTAAAACAATTTCATCCAACACTAAAAATAACGCATGATTAAGTGGTACTAATGTATAGGCATTATGGGGGTGCTAATCTTTTCCCAGATGTAACCGACTCTCAAACTCAACCTAGTTTTCATAAACTAAAATTTATCATTTTAATAAACTTTAAACTTGTTTTTATAGTTTTATTAAAAATATAAACTTTTGGGTGGTGAATCACACCCTATAAAAGATTGGTGGCGACTCTTTTATTATTATTTTTTAAAATCCTTTATGTCTAGCGGTCTCAAAATGGTTATGATAGCTTAGCGACTCCACTGGGGATATATTTTTTGAAAGTCAAGCAAAAAATTAATCATGTATTGGATTTTACAATTTTAGTCGATATTTAATTTTAATTCCTTCCATTTTAATTCTTTCAAAAACAAAAAAAAATTAAAAAATTACATGTTAACATCTTACCTTGGTTTTATTATTCGTTTTTCTCTTATGTTGTTTAATCGATATATTTTTTCGCACATGCTTTGCATATTCACTCACATGCATGGAGGCTTTATTTCTTTTAGGATGAAAAAAAGTAGCTACACTCTCGTGAGGTGATAACCTTTGTATTTGCTAGAGAAATATTTTCACTCATATTAAACCCTTTCCATTAGTAGCTTGTTATAGGTGAGGATCGAGCAACCTTACTAGTCCATAATAGACGATAATGTGAAGAATAGTTTGGGAACCTTTAGACATATGAATCCTAACCTAGCATATTGTGAGCCATAAAGATCCAACCCAAGATGGAGCCATGCTGTCCTTCTCAAGAAAATTACCTAAAGCTAAGACACTATGTATATTTTGCTCTGCTATGCTTGATTATTTATTTATTTTATTAACATTACCAACTTGTTAATTCTTTTGTTACCTTTAATTTTGTTGCATGCATCATATAGGCATCACATTTCTTAGAAATGTATTGTTTTGGTGCCAATCTTCAATAAGAGAAACTCTCATGAAGCCTATCATCCATGTGTAAGAATTACTTAGAGGTTAAGAGCCAATTAGAAAGTATTCAGAAAAAGAAAGAGATTGTTTAGGAAATGGTCATATCTCGACGCTTCTATAGTCAGTGCATGTAGATCTCAGTCAAAATGACATATTAAAATTAAAGGCTATCTGAAAATAATGGAAAATAGAGAGAAAAGAATCTTTTTCCAAGAAATACGTGGACATGGCACTATTTATGATGGTAAAAATTGATGAACAATTGATTAGAGCCATAGTGTAGTTTTGGGATCCATTCAATCAATGTTTTATGTTCAACCAAGAAGATTTGATCCCTACAATCAAGGAGTACTCATATTTACTTTGGATAGAATTCGTTGGTCAAGACATGATCTATTAGAAAGAACAAAACACTAGGATCATGAAAGTTAAAATCAAAGAAATTGATAGACATAAGAAAGAAAAGAATAACATCGAGACAATCTCTTCAACTTTTCTACTAAAGCACATAAAGAAGCATCTAAATGATGATTGCGGGCAAGACATGTTTGCTTTGGCAGTTTATGGGTTGGTAATATTTTCAAAGGTATTGGGACATGTAGATGTGTCGATGGTTGATTTCTTCGGGCAATTGAGCAAGGGCATAAATCCAACTCCAACCATTCTAATCAAAACCATTAGATCATTAAATTTTTGTCAAAGGAAAGGTGAAGGACAATTTATAGGATGTGCTCAACTACTCTCCATTTGGATTTGAAGTCATTATTAGGAAAAAAAATGTGTAATTTTGACCTTTCTCTACTCAGTTTGTCCCAATCAAGAAGTTTATTACTAAAGAATGGTAGAAATATTGGACAAAGAAGCATTGGGTGTCATTTTCTTTTTAATCTCATGAGTAAGGCCGTAACATGAAAAGCACCATGAATGCTTCTTTCTACCATATTATATAATTATGGAGATAAACAATTGGTCTCATTGCTAGAAATATGATGAGTAGCTAGCTACGCACCTCTTATGGTCCAAAGACAGTACAATTTTTGATAGTTTATTCCTATGACTCATGGACTTAACCTAAGTCAAATTTGATTATGGTGCACCCAAATATATGAAAAAAGTTTGAAAAGTCATCAAAGCTTGGAAACAGATCAATCGAATGAATCTGGCTAGGTATATGGATAATGTGATAGAAGGATATCTCTTATGGAAAGTGAAAAAAATCAATAGAGTTAGGCCATTTCGAAAAGATGTTTTAGAGTAGCTACCCACCCTCGTATCGACACCAGTATTGATAGCCTTTAAGATTGCCCAGCAAAAATTTAAGGTAAAAAAAAAAATGGAGAAAGAAAAGATAGTGATGTTGGAACATGTTAACCAATTGAAGTATGATTTGATTATGAAAGATGATGAATTACAAAAATTGGCAAATGAACAAAAAATGTTGAAAGAGGATTCAAAAGATCTCCATCAAGAAAATAAAAGATTGAGAATGGATGTTAGACCGTCAAAAAGATCCAAGAGGAAAACTCATGATTTAAGAAAATTGGTAGAGTATGCAAAAGTAGAACGAGAGAAAACAAAAAAGCTATTGTCACTCTTACTCAGGGCCAATAGGCATGTAAAAACAAATTTTCTAGAGTTGCCAAAGAAAACAAGCAATTAAAGGTCAAATTAAAAGAAGAAAAAAGTAAGAATACCATCGTGCAAAAAACATTGGAACAAAAGTTGACAAGGCTGGAACACCAATTGATCGATAACCAAAATCACATAAACAAGATTCTAACAAAGTGGCAAGAAATGGAGGATGAATGGGCCCATATTTTCAACATGGAAGTAGAAGCCAAATAGATGTGGAAAACAAAAAGCTTAAAGAGGCAGTAATACATAAAACACTTGATCATTCAAATTTACAAGATTGTTCGAAAAAAAGGGCAAAATAGTCGAAAAAGTAAAAGCACTTGAATGGGAAATTATATCGACCTAAAGCTAAAGTAAAAGATTATTAAACTTTCTATGTGAGGCTAGAGAGCAATATGCTTAAGTCAAAAGTTTTCATGGTTTTAATGCAAGGATGATCGGATGATGTACAAGAATTTTTATGGTCAATGAAAGTTTTTTTTTTTTTTTGTTCTGATTGATCCAAAATAATGCCCTAATTTGCATTGCATTCATTCCATGCATGCATTTTAATAAAAGCAAACATTAACAACAATAACAATAATGTTATATCATGTGATCTAATTCATGGTTAATAAATTAAGGTTTAAGAATAGCAAAGCCAAAAAACCTAAGGCAGTCAATCTCATATAGATATTACACTCGTTTTCAAGCTCGAGTTAAAGAAAGAAAAAACACAACTAGATTTGAGAGAGTTAAAAGGGCGTAAGAGAAAATAAGAGAAAGTGTAATAGAGATTCAGTAAAGTATTGAAGGATAAATGGCTAAACTAAGGCAGTTGTTATCTAGTTAATTAAAGGGTAAAAGAGTTGCTAGTACATCAAAACCAGGAGAAAAGATTAATATGGAAGAACCATTATACCTTCCAAGGTTTGTCCCACCTCAAGGTCAAACTCTCTATGGCATTCATGAGTAACCACCAAATGTACAACCTTATCCTTATATCAAACCTTTTGCTAGTCAACCACAGATTCACTTGAATGCTAACTCAGGATCTATCCTAGTTAACCCTATCATGGTACCACATCTAGATGACCCGGTTAAATAAGAGAAGTCACATAAAATGTCAAAGTTGATTGTTGTCATAACGTTTAAATCCGAGGACCTATCACTAGACATTGACTTGAGGAGTCGCCACCAATCTTTTTTATTTAGGTGCGATTGGTCACCTAACTGAATCTGTCCCTTTTTAAAAAGAAATATTAAGTTTAACTTAGGTATCTTTAAAATATAGATTCAATATCTACAAAATCAGGACTAGGTTTGGGAGTACGGTTACGTATGAGGAATGTTATAGCACCCTCACAATGCCCATCGAAAGATGGTACTAGCTCAATTTTATGTTATCTATTAAGCCTTAAAAATCTTGCCAAATAGTTCATTGTTAAAAAACTATTCTTAATTGACTCTAATACTTTTGGCAAAAAATTAAAAAAATTTTCTAAAGAGTCTACAAGAAAACTACTGTTTCTCTTGCAAAAGTTCCGTCGTCAGATTATTTAATATTAAAAATTTTCCAAGAAAAAAAATTGACTTTTGATATAGGTCCTTTTTTATTATTTTATAAGAAAAAACTCATGCTTTTATACAAGGAAAATTGATACTTTCAACTTTTCCTTAAAAATCTCATTTTGAAATCTTTATTTTTTATTTTTAAAGAAAATTTATATTTTTAACTTTTTTTCAAAAATGCTTTTTTTGAATTCTTTATTTTTTATCTTCAAGGAAATTAATACTTTCAACTTTTCCTTAAAAATGCCTTTTTTGAAAATTTTATTTTCAAAGAAAACTGATACTTTCAACTTTTCCTCAAAAATATATTTTTTAAAATTTTATTTTCAAGAAAAATTGATACATTCAACTTTTTCTCAAAAATATTCTTTAAAAGTTTTTATTTTTAAGAAAAATTGATACTTTCAACTTTTTTTTAAAACATTTTTTTTTGAAATATTTTCCTTTATTCATTTATCCTTTTTATTCATTCAAAAAAAAAATGGTAAATAATAAGCAAAATGGACAAAGATACCTAAAACAATTCGCGGCTCGGCTTTGAAAAATCATCACGGCTCAGTTTAGAGGTCAAATGGCATGGAGCTGGACTGGGATAGAGAATCAAGTTGAGCAATTGGGTCAGATCACCTAATGTTTGCCGTGCGGATCCTTGCAATAAGTCAAAGAGAACCTGATTTCTCTTACCCAAATGACACCGTTTTATTGATCCTATAAAAGTCCTCTCTTAAGCTTTTTTTCTTCATTTTGTCGATTTTTCTCTCTCTTTCTACAACTTTCGCTCTATCTTTCTCTCTTTAAAGAAAAATGAAAGTTGGTCAAAAACTGTACCAATTTTCATATTCTGATGAAACACCGCCATCTTCGATCGTCGTTGACCATTGTACTGATGACCATTCGAGCCCAAATTTCACTAAAAAAATCATTTTGGCCTTTTCTTTCATGTGGTGCAGTTAGTTTTGAAGAGCGCGAGCTCAAACGCTCAAACTTCCCTTAATGCCGCTCCTTTAGCCACTGTTCCATAACATGTCCTTCCTTCTTTCCTAGGCCACCCTGTCAACGACTCGAAAGCCTTAGAAACCCTTGATAAGAGTGCTCACCCGAAACCCAAAAAGGTTTCCTTGTTTCTGGCTTTCCTTTAGTTTTTGACCTTACCTTATTTTTTATTGGACTTTCACTGATGCACTTTACTGGCAATGGGTACTTTTGGCGAGAGATGGATGATAGTGATAGTGGTATTGTCGACCATTTAGGGTTAGGTTTAGTGGTTTGGAGTTTTTGTTGAAATACATCTATAGATTCATGGGTTATTAAAGACTTGGTTAGCTTTCTGGGTTTCTGGGTTATGTCTGCTTCTTTTGATTGTCAAATTATGTTAGTTCTATTTTGGGTTTATTGTTTTTTGTTTTTGGAATTGATGTAACCTTAACCGTTTCTACCTCTAAAAGGAATCGATTCTGTCAGTTTATGTTGATGATTGTGGCAATGGCAACATGTGAGTGGCTAGGTGATTTATGGTCACTATCTAATGCTGGAATTCATGGTTGGTAATTGAGTCTAGGTCGATTATGGCTGGCAAAACTTATTTAGGTGCTCAAGCAAATGTGACAGTATGGTATTAATGGTGTGGAACAGAATGGTATTTATGGTGGTGGAGGATGAGCTCTCGAGACCTTCTGTTGTAGGCTACAATGGTGGTTAATGGCAGTGGTTGTGATTGAGCTGTGGTGGAGTGAAGGTCATGGTTTTTCTATGTAATCTATATCTTTGTTTGTTTTTTACCCCCTATGCAGTGTAATCATCCTTGCTTAAATAAAGATTCAGTGCCCATAAGATATGAGATCAAAATGTTATCCGGTTGAATCTTGAATGAGATTTTCATCCTTTATCCTTTTAATTTCAATTTTAAACTCAACCCATTTATCTTCCAAATTTAAATTCAATGATCTATCTCATACATTACAAAATAGTAGATGGGCTTATTTTGGGAAGTCCAAAGTCAATCCAAAACTCAAATCTAAAACCAAATGGGCTAAACCTAAACCCTGACTTGAGATTCAATGATAACTTGAGATGAAATAGGGTGTATTCGAGCGTTTGAGTCTACGTTCCTCAAAACATGATCTACAGAAGTGGATATGTTTTCGTGGTAAATTTATGTGAAAGAAGAGGCCAAAATGATTTTTTGAGTGAAATTTAGGCTTTAATGGTCATCGGTAACAATGGTCGACGGTGACCAAAGGCACCAGCGATGGCGGTGTTTCACTAGGATCTGAAAACTTGTGGAGTTTCCAACCAACCTTCATCCCTTCTTAAAGAGAGAGGAAAAAACTTGTAAAATGGAGAAGAAAGTTTAAAGGAAGGCTTTTATAACTTCAATCAAGTGGTGCCATTTTAACTAAAGAAAATGGGTCCCCTTTGACCAATTTCAAGGATCCGTACGTCAAAATTAGGCGATCCAATCTAGCCACTCAACCTGATATTCTATCCCAGTCTAGCTCCACACCATTTGAGCTCCAAGTCGAGCCATTTTCTTGTGTGTGAAGTCAAGCCGCGGTGACCTTTTAGAGCCAAGCTGCGAATTGTTTGGGGTATTCTTTGTCCATTTTTGTCATTTTGCTCATTATTTATCATTTTTTATGAATAAAAAAGGATAAATGAATAAAAAAATTGTCAAAAAATGTTTTTTAATGAAAAAGATGAAAGTATCAATTTTTCTTGAAAATAAAGATTTCAAAAATATTTTTGAGGAAAAATTGAGAATACTAATTTTCCTAAAAAATAAAAATTTTAAAAAAGTATTTTTGAAAAAAAGTTGAAAGTATCAATTTTCTTCGAAAATAAAAAATTTCAGAAAAAAATGTTTTAACGAAAAATTGAGAGTATCAATTTTCCTTAAAGAATAAAATTTTCAAAAAAAGTATTTTGAGGAAAAGTTGAAAATATCAATTTTCCTTATATAAAGGCGTGAATTTGTTTTAAAGAAAAATGAAACAAAGCAATAAAAGAGATTTTCATAAAAGGTGGAAGCATTATTCCTTTTTCTTTTCTTAAAATTTTTTTATGTTAAACAATCCGACGATGAAGCCTTTACAAGAAAAACAATAGTTTGCTTGCATACTCTTGAGATAAGGGGATTTTATTAATTTTCTGCCAAAAGTATTGGAGTCAATTAAGAATAATTTTTAATAATTAATTACTTGGCAAAGTTTTTAAGTTTAATGGATAACACGAAATCGAGCTGGTACCATCTTTCGATGGGCATTGTGGGGGTGCTATAACCTTCCTCATACATAACCACACTTTCGAACCTAGTTCTGGTTTTGCAGACATTGAATCTACCTTGCAAAGATACCTAAGTCAAACTTAAGATTTCTCTTTAAAAATGGACAAATTCAGTCAGGTGGCCAATCGCACCTAAACAAAAAAGGTTGGTGACTACTCCTCAAGTCAATGTCTAGCGATAGGTCCTTGGATATAGACATTATGACAATTGTGAACTTAGAAATACGAAACACGTATAACCAACTTGAAGAAAAGCTTAGAGTAGTAGAGGATAACAATATTTATAGGGTTATTAATGCTAATGAGCTTAGTTTAGTGTTGACTTAGTTATCCCAACAAAATTTAAAACTCTAGATTTTAATAAATACGATGGAACAAAATATCCTTCTACTCACATCACTATGTTTTATCGAAAGATAGCGGGTCATACCCAAAATGACAAGCTCTTAATACATTGTTTCCAAGATAGTTTTACCTAATCAGCAGTAACATGATACACACAGCTAGATTAGAGCTGAATCTATTAATGAAAAAACTTGGCCAAAACCTTTATCGCCCAGTATAAACAAGTCTTTGATACAGCCTTTGACAGGCTATCGTTACAAAATATAGAGAAAAATTCAATGAAAACCTTTAAAGAATATGTGCATCGGTGGAAGGATGCAGCAGCGTAGTTCCAACCACCACTAATTAAAAAAAAAATCACTATATTATTTGTCAATACACTAAAAGCCCCATACTATGATAGGTTGGTTGAAAATGTAATAAAAAATTTCTCTAATATGGTGATTTCAGAAAAAATGATATAGAACACCATCAAGAGTGGCAAAATTGAAGAGTTCGAAAAAAAGATAACAAATAAAAAAAAAATGAGACACACATTATCATTTATGAAAATTTCTTAGCCATTTCTTTGTTTTATATAGTCTAAACCTACCATACTCTCCCTAATACCCTACTACCAACCAAATCTTCCAGTGGACATATTATTACTAAACACCCCAACAAACACCATACAAGTCGAGCTTTAGTCTTCAACCACCTAATTATACCATCATGCCTCCAACTCAACTGTTTGCCCAACCAACTCATTGAACCAATTACCAAAGAAATCCACAAAACAACAATAATGGAGAAAAACCTCAGTTTGACACAATTTTCATGTCTTATATCGATTTGTACCTCCAGTTAATAAAAGCCACCTTATTGCCTCTGCCTGTGTGGCACCATTAAAACCACCCTACCCAAGTTGGTATAACCCTAACGCAAAGTGTGATTATCATTATGGTGTGGCAAGACACTCTACTAAAAATTACATAGCACTTAAATATAAGGTACAAGGTCTAATAAATGAAAGGCTTTTAACTTTTGATACCAAATTCAAGCTAAGTGTCAATAGAAACCCTTTTGCCAAACCATACTGAAGGGAAGATTAATGTTGTGGGTAATGGGAAAGATGTAAAGATCAAAAGATATGTAGACAAAGTAAGGATCCCTTTTGAAATAGTGAACTGCTTGAGTGAGACATGCATGAGTCAATTACTATTTTTGGATGACATTGAAAGCCATGAAGATTTTGAACTAGTTTGCAAGTACCATGGAAGAATGGTCAGATATTCAATCCAAGGTTGTGAAGCCTTTAGATCAATATTACAAAGTTTGATAGATATGACCATCATAAAGTTTTATGATTAATATGATGAAAATAATGTGAATATGATAAAAGATGAGTACCCTAATAAGTCCTTTATCCCTAAACCTGTAATGGTATTTTATGATGAGAAATCAGATCCTGCAATTGATAAAACTATTTTCTTTCCTTGAACATTAATGACTATTTATGTCCCTAGTCCATTTCCTTACTAAATCGATAAAGCAATCACATGGAAGTATGACTATGATGTCATGATTCGAAGACCCGATATGATTATGAATGATCCAAGTATAAGAAATATTACAAATATAACAAGCATAGGAGGAATGACTCAGAATGGCCAGTGTTACACTTTTGAGATGTCAGAGAAGACCAAAAAAGAGAAAGGTAAAATGAAAAAAGAAGACATAGGGAAAAGTCAAGGTTTTAAGTCGATGGTAAGCTTAGAAGTATATATCAACAAATTGGTATTAGAAAAAGAAGCCTATGAATTCTTAAAGATCATCAAGTACAGCGAGTACAGTGTGGTTGACCAATTAAACAAGCTGCCAACTTGCATTTCTTTATTATCATTATTGTTAAATTTAGAGCTGTACTAGAATACTTTGCTGAAAATGCTCAACCAATCTTATGTCGAACATAATATGTCTATCGAGAAGGTAAATCACATAGTTGGAAACATTATAACTCTAAACTTCATTACTTTTAATGATGATGAAATACCCCTGAAAGGATGATGTAGTGTTAAGGCCTTGTATATTACTGTCAAGTGCAAAACTCATACTATGGCTAAAGTATTGATTGATAATGGGTCATCTATTAATGTTATGCCTATGATGACATTGTCAAAACTTTTAGTAGACCTCTTCTACATGAGAAATAGCCACATAATTGTAAGACCTTTTGATGGAACACAAAGAGAAGTGATTGACGATATAGAGATTCTATTACAGATTGACTCGTGTACCTTTAATATCTCATTTTAGGTGATGGATATAATACTACATATAACTGTTTACTCAGAAGATCTTAGATTCATACAACTAGAGTTGTACCTTTATTTTTACACAAGAAGATAGGGTTTATCATTGAAGGAAAACAAGTTTATCTAGATGGTGAAAAATATTTGTTAGTGACCAAAACCCTGACTACTCTTTATGTTGAGGCTACAGAATAGGTGATCGAATGCTCGTTTAGGGCTTTTGAAGTAGCAAATGCTACTTATGTCTGAGAAGAGTCGAAGCTGCTAGTCTCTCAACTGTTAAAGATTACAAGTATAGTGATCAAGCAAACTATCGATAAAGGTTGGCAAGTATGACAACATTTGGAAAGGTCTTTACAAGGAATCAAGAAGATGCTGAGCACGACTGACAATAAAGAGAAATAGGGTTTAAGTTTAAACCTACTACTGCTAATAAAAAGAGTATGATGTAAAAAAAAAAGAAAAGAGATTGGCACGCCTCAAAGGGCGTAAATTAGTTGATGAAAGAATAGGGTTCCTCTATCTATATGAGACATTCCACTCTGGTAGATATGTCCATCTTGGATCGTCAGAGGTTAAAAAAAGTGAGCTAATAATCAGATTAGAGAAAACATTTTCTCAAGTTTATCTTAAGGCAGATAAGAAAGATGTATAAGATGAATAGATGTTCATTTTTCCTTTCCTAGGTTAGGAGATCCAAGAATGATGTACTGTTTTCATTATCCTTGAACTGTTTAAACTAAAAAACTCTAATTGCTTCTACCCAAGAGCATGCGGAGGTTAAATGTTTGGGCTTACTTTCATTATCCAAATAAAATGATGAATGCAGTGCATTTCATATAAACCATATTCTTTAATTTCTCTTTTTCATTGTTACCCACATTTTTCTTACCTTTGTCAAAATCAGTCTATATTTTCTTGTGATTGTACCTATTTTCAAGTCTTTTAATAATAAATATTATGGTGACCAAGACAATAACACTAGATTTGATTTTGAAATTTTTTTTTGATTCACATTAGCAAGCTTGATAATGATGTTGATTTAAAAGACTATGATTTGCCTCATGATTTATTAAAATAGATGGAGCAAGAGAAGAAAATTATAGAACCCATAAAAAATTCATCGACTTATTGAATTTGAGGGATTGTGAGAATAAAAAAAAAGTTAAGATTGGTACTTCACTATCGCTGATTGAAAAATAAAAACTGGTGAATTTGTTACAAGAATATGAGAATGTATTTGCATGGTCCTATCTAGCAAGAATATATGGATATATTTATATGATCCTGTTAGGATATACCTAGACTTAGCACATATGTGTTAAGCATTGACTGCGTTTAAAACCAAAGTGTCGACTAGTATTACAAAAGTTGAGACACATGAAACCATAAATGTTACTGAAAATAAAAGAGGAAGTGAAAAAGTAATTTGATGTAGGTTTTTTAGAAGTAGCCAAGTACCTTGAATGGGTAGCCAATATAGTCCAAGTTTATAAGAAAGATAAAAAAGTTAAGATGTGTGTATACTATTGAGACTTAAATTGAGCCAACCTAAAAGATAATTTTTCATTACCTCATATCAATACCTTTATGGATAACACTGCTAAGCACTCCACCTTTTTATTCATAAATGGGTTTTCTAACTATAACCAGATCAAAATGGCCCATGAAGATATGGAAAAAAATCACATTTGTGATGATGTAAGATACATTTTGCTATAAAAATCATGCCTTTTGGGTTAAAGAATGATGGCACCACATATTAAAGGGCAATGGTCACTCTTTTTCATGATATGATGCACAAGAAGATAGAAGTGTATGTTAATGATATGATAGCTAAGTCTTAGGAAGGTGAAGATTATGTTGCTAAACTCAGAAAACTCTTTGATAGGTTACGAAAATACCAGCTTAAGTTGAATATGACCAAATGCATATTCGATGTTAAATTGAAAAAACTGTTAGGGTTTATAGTTAGTGAGAGAGGCATAAAAGTAAACCTTGATAAGATTCGAGCCATTCAAGAATTGTTAGTGTCATGTATGCAAAAGGAAGTGAAAGGCTTTTTAAGGTCATTGAATTATATTTTTGGCTTCATATCTTAACTCACCTTGAAATACGATCAATCTTTTGGTTGTTTCATAAAAATAATATTGGTAGATGGGACAAAAAAATGTGAAAATACCTTTAAAAAGATTAAAGAGTATTTGAGAAACCCATCGGTGTTGGTACCACCAGTTGTAGGAAGGTTGTTGATTTTGTATCTAATGGTGTAGGAAAAATCTATAGGATATGTATGAGGCAAAGGTATAAAATTGGTAAGAAAAAGCATGCTATCTATTATTTAAGAAAAAAATTTACAGAGTATAAGGCCAAGTACTACCAAATAGAAAAAATATGTTGTGCCCTGGTTTAGACTACCCGTAGACTCAAACAGTACATGTTCTATTATACGATTTGGCTGATATAAAAGTTGGATCCCTTCAAGTATATTTTTGAGAAACCATCTTTGTCATACAGGATAGCGAGATGGCAGGCCATGCTTTTAGAATATGATATTGTATATGTGACATAAAAATCTACAAAAATGAGTGTGACAATTGATTTTCTTATTGATCAAACTGTAAAAATTATGAACCCATGAAGTTTGAATTTTCATATGAAGACTTAATGGCAATCTTGTAAGATGAAAATGAAAATCCTGTAAGAAAAGTGTGGAAGATGTTTTTTGACAAAGCATCCAATATAATAAGGTATGACATTAGGGCAGTACTAATATCCCCATAAAGGAATTACTACCCCTGTATTGTAAGGTTAGACTTTAATTGTACAAACAATATTACTGAATATAAAGCATGCATTATGGGTTTACAAATGGCCATTGAAAAGAAAATTAAAACACTAGAAGTATATAGGGATTTAACATTGATAATTTATCAACTAAAAAGTAAATGGGAGACCAGGGACCCAAATTTGGTGTTATAACAAAAGCGCATAACTAAATTGATAAAATAGCTAAAAAAGATTCAATTTCAGCATGTTCTTTGAGAAAAAAATTAGATTGCTGATGTCTTGGCCATTTTGATAGCAATGTTCAAGTTAAATGATAATACAGGAATCGAGCCCATTAGAATACAAATAAGAGATTCACTGACCAATTGTTCGAATGTAGAAGAGGAGGTAGATCGATAATCGTGGTATTATAACATTATACAGTATATCAAGTACCAAAATTACCCCAAACAAGCCTAAAAAAATAACAAGAGGATCATCCAAAAATTAGTAGTAAGGTTTGTGCTTGATAGAGAAATCCTTATAAGAAAAGCAGAGACCAAATATTGCTAAGGTGTATAGAAGCTATTAAAGCAAGAAAGATACTTGAAGAAGTACATGAGGGAATTTGTAGAACACAAACTAATGGGTATATGATGGCCAAACAGATTATGAGAACGGGTTACTATTGGTTTACAATGAAAAATGATTGCATCAGTTATGCCAAAAAAATAACATAAATGCCAAATTTACACAAATAAGATTCATTTTTTTCTAGTCCCATTACATGTCTTGGCACCATCATAGCCTTTTTTTTATGTGAGGAATGGATGTGATTGGACCTATAACCCTGAAATCTTCGAATGGGCATCATTTTATCTTTGTAATAATTGATTACTTCACCAAGTGGGTGGAAGTAACTTCGTGTGCTAGTATTACATGATCAGTAATGTGTAGATTCATAAAAAGATAAATAATATACTGGTATTTATTTAGTACATGTTCTTAAGTTTTATATTTTGGTACTAAATAAATAATATGATTTTCAAAGCTTAAACAAACCTTTCTTTGTTTTCATATTTCTCAAACCAAATCTATCTTTAAAGATTATTTATTTGAGCTTAAATGAAAGTCCAATTTTTGTTTTTAAAGAGAACTTATTCATTTTGGACTTAATACAATTTTGATAATATTGGTTTTGAGAAATAGATTAACTTAAGAAAGCTGTTTTACAATAATAAAGTTTTTCAACATTGAACTTGTTTTATTTTTTTGTATTAATTCACAAAGTCTTAATATTTGAATTTTATATGGTTGGAAAGCTCTTTGAGTCTACTTTCTAATGGATTAAACAAAATCAAAATCCAAATTTTCTAAGAAAAGATTTTGAATTTTTACTAGACACTCTGCAATTGTCAGAAAAACTACACAAGGCGTAAATTTGAAAATTCACTATAATTCTTATACAATGAATTAGGTGATGAACTTTATATGGATAGAAATCCCTTTAAGTCTAGTTTCTAAATCTTTAAATAGTTTGTGATTTGTATTTGTATAACTAAAGTTATGATCAAATTAGTAAGTAGAGTGCAAAACAAAAAACTACCACTTAGCATGGACAGGATCGATCCCCTCTAGAAGGGATTGATTGGTTTTCAAACAAAATGCTCCTAGAACCAAAAATTCAGAAAAAAGATCGATCCCCTACAAAAGGGATCGATCGGTTAGGCTATTTTCAAAGGGAAATTGGTTTAAAACATGAACTAATCAATCCTCTAAGGGAGGGGATCGATCCCTTGAAGGCCAAAATCACTCCAACGGCTATTTTATTAAGGATTCAACGGCTACTTTCACTTCCAAACACTTTTAATGGCTACTTTTTCAATTTCTCTATAAATTAGGCACTCCAACACACCATAAAGATTAATGAATTAAGAGAGCAAGAGCTAACAAGCCATATTTTTATTTTCTCTTAGAATCAAGAGTTTTTAGAGCTTAAATTCAATATCCTTTGTTTTTCTTGTATCCAAAATATTGTTGTGTTTTCATTCATCATTTTCTTTGTACTTTATTAGGCAAACACTCAACCTTGAGAGGTATTTTAGTTTGTAAAAATTATTTGATTATCTTGTAAGCAAGAGGTGAGGTATCCTATTGATTTGTAAGGGTAGGGGTTGCTATCTAAGCCTTAAGAAAAAGATAGAGATTTAGTACAAGATAGGTTTGTATCTTGTAAGAATTTTTCTTTAATTAGTGGATTGAAGCCTTGGTATGGACAACTAAGAGAGAGGATGTAGGTGCTTTGTGGAGAAGGACCAAACCTTTATAAATTATTGTGTTTGATTTCTCTATCCCTATCTCCTTATAATTTATTATTGTTTATATTTGATTTTAGGTTCATTAATTGCTATTGTTTGCCTTATATTTTCGTCAAAGTTGCTTATTGTTTTAATTTCCATTCAACTATATTGAAATCATTGTTTGGGAAGAATTTGGAGAAATCCAATTCACCCCCCTCCTGGATCACCATCTCACCTATAAAGCTAACAATTAGTATCAAAGCTTTGGTCTCTTTTTGTAGGTTTAACCAACTTGAGTAAAGATCCTATGGCTCAATTTTGGTTCTAAGATGGTAAGGAAGTCCTTAAAGCTCCCATGGTTAATAAATTTAAATTTTGTGAATGGAGAAAGAGGATGAAGATGTTTATAATGGCCCAAGATTTTAGAGCTTTAAAATGTGGTTGAAAAAGGGCTTGGAATTCCTTTAAATGATGCAAACTACATGAGGCAAATGATGGATGATACCAAGGCCAAGTGCTTACTATATGAAGCTTTTGACTCCCACAAATTCAACTTGGTATCAAAGTGTCCAACCTCAAATAAGATATGGGAGAAGTTGGAGGAAATACATGAAAGACAACAATCCAACCGAAATGCATCATGTCTCATGGCTCTTAAAGATTCGGAGGTAACCTCTAATTCTATTGATTCAAATTCATATGCTTTTGATGAACTGCAACATGCTTATAATGAGCTATATGTTGAATGTGAATCAATGAAGAGAAAATATAAGAAAATGATTTCAAAGTTGAATGTAGAGAATGAGTTTTTAATGAATGCAAAAATGTTTTGAAAAAAGAAAATGAAAAATTGAAAATAGATTTTGAAAACTCTCAACGTAGAAATGAATTCTTAGAAAAATAAAATTTTGATTTGAAAAAGAAATTTGATGATTTGATGAATGAATAACAAAATCTTTTAAAGAATTCATTTAGTACTAAAATAATTAAATGCAATTTTTGTAATTTTCATGGTCATACTATACATATTTGTCCTATTAGAAGAAAAGTTCCATTTAGAATTAGGCAAGTATGGGTTCCTAATGGAACAAGAGACTTGGTCACTAACTCTAAAAGACCCAAAGCAATTTGGGTACCAAAAATCAAATGAGATTGTCTCTTGCAAGTGTGCTAGAGCAAGGAGCTACAATGTGAGATTGAAGATTGAATACTCTAAACACACAATAAAGATGGGTAACCTCTAAACTTTTATTTGAAGAGAATTTAAATTTGGTTACCTATTCTTGATGAAATTTAAATGCTTAATTGATTATGCAAAATTTGGTTGCCTATTCTTGTTAGATATAGAATGCTTAATGGATATTGATATATGTCATAATGGTTTTGGGACCGCCAGACGTAATGAGTTTTAAAATCGAGAAAAATAAAAGAAAGTCGCCACCAATCTTTGTTAGGGTGTGATTGGCCACCCAAAAGTTTATCTTTTTAATAAAATTATAAAAACGGGTTTAAAGTTTATCAAAAAGATAAATTTTGATCTACGAAAAATCAAGTTAGGTCCGAGAGTCGGTTACATGTGATGAAGGATTAGCACCCCCACAATGCCCATAAATTGGTAACATTTAATTATGAGCTAATTTCGGTGTTGGATAAAAATGGTTTTAACTTGAAATTTAATAATAATTCCTTTCGTTTTAAAAAATATTTTTGCTAAAATTTTTATTTAGAAATATTGAGAAAATCTTTAAGTTAAAGAATTATTTTAAAATTCTCCAACATCTAGGCAGAATTTAAAATAATTCTTTTCACTTAAGATTTAACACAACAATTCTTAAAATGAAATAACATTCTTTATAGAAAATTGTTGGTGACTCTCCAACATCTAGGCAAAGTACCAAGAATTATTTCTTTCGAAATGTTATTTTTATTTTATTTTATAATATCATAATTTTTTTAAAAAAAGTATTATTTTATCACTAAGTAGTAAATAAAAATTAAAGATAGAATAGTGTAAATAATTATTGATAATGCTAACGTATGTATGCCAATGAATGTTATGTAGGATTAGATACAATTTAAAAATTGGATTCTTAAGTATAATAAGGCCACCCCGACTCTCCAACATCTAGGTAGAGCTTAGGTGTGACTGTTTATATTTAAGGTCTCAATTTATTGTTATACTTTTTATTTATTAATCTTATTATTAATGCGAATCGAAATCGTGTGAAAAGACTTAACGAAGTAAAGTTTTCTTAAATACCCCATCATCTAGGCGGCATTCGGAAACAAATTACTTCAAATGAGATTTTCACACGTGTCCTTAAGATTTTCAGAAGGTTTTGAATAAGGGTTTGAGTAGAGGTTTTGAAGGTTTGGTTTTAAGGTTTAGAGGGTTTTAAGACTTGAATTTTAGGATATGGAAGGTTTAGGGTTTTGATTTTAGAGTTTGGAGATTTTAGGGTTTGGGGTTTTTTATATAAGGGTTTGGATCTTAGGGATTTTGGATTTTGGGGTTTGGATTCAACGGATTTCGGATTTTAAGGGTTTTAAAAAACGCGAACATCTCTAAAAATCTCCAACATCTAGGCGAACTTTCGGAGCAAGTTCAATTTTTATAATCTTTTTTTAAAAATTAATTTAAGAAACATAATTTTTTTATAAAAATGTTTTTTTTTTTTTTAAAAAAAAAGGTTTTTTTTTTATGAAAACTTATTATAAAAAATATTATTAACTTATTTTGTATTTTTTATAATAATAATTCCTCAAAATTGAGGTGAAATTATTATTTTTGAAATATGATTTAATTTTCTCCAACATCTAGGCAGGGAAAAAAATTCTATTATTATTATTATTTAAGCATTTTTAATATTTTTAATTATTATCTTACTTTGTTTTCATTTTATTATTATTAAAATAATTAAAAAACTTATCCTAACAAATTTAAAACTTATCATTCATAAATATATATAAAAAAGAAAAAACTTAAAATAACAAAAATAATAATATATAAAAAAATTAGAAAATTCAAAAAAAAAATTTTTACCTGAACCGGACTGGTCAACAGTCCGGTCAATGATGATTCAGGTCAACGGTTTGGCTCGGTCTGGTTGGTTCAACGATTCAATTTCGGTTCAGTCAGACCGGTCAGAAGTTGATGGAGAAGCGGGTTGTGTGTCGGGTGCACGAACCCTGAGTCAGGTCATAGGTTGACGCACGGATCTTGGGTGCTTAAAACGACGTCGTTTTGGGCTTTTATTGAAACTACGTCGTTTTGGCTATTGACAGCTTATATAAAAGTTAAAAAAAAAATTTCATTCATTTTCTTCCTTCTCCAGAAAAAAAATATTTTTTCTTTAGCCAAACGTAGTGTCGGCTGATCGCCGTCATCGTCGCCGTCGCCATCATTTATCGGTCATCAACGACCGTCGTCGGTGGTCGAAAAATTTCCAGAAAACACCAAAATGTTCCCTTTGGTTCCCTGAACACAGATTCGACCTTCTTTTCAGGAGAACAAGCTCCGATCGACTTAATCGGGGTTTAAACTTTTTTGAGTTTTTTATTTTTTATTTTTGTAAAACAAAGACTACTTTGATTTTTTTGTTCTTGTAAAGAGCTTTGACGCTGAGGTTCCTCCCTACGGAGAGGACTATGTTTTTTTTGTTTATTTTTTTTGGTAGTATTTTTTTGGCAACGTCCCTCCTTCTCTCTGTCTGTTTTTTGGTTTGGCTAGGAGCTCTATTTATGAGCTCCAGTCGTGTGTGTGCTTGAAGGAAGGGCACAGGGCTTGGCATAGGGTGTAAGCATGAGCCCCATGCCCTATTATTTATTTTTGTCTTATTTGACAGTAAGGGTAGTGGTTGTCAGCGGGATGAGTGATTAGAGGGGTTGAGGGTAGGGTATGGTGATCAGAAAGGTGAGGTGTAAGGCCTGATGGCAGTGGTGCCTTCTTCGGCACCACTGCCATCCTCGATTTTTCTTTTTTCTGTTATGTTCTATTTTTTTTATAATTAATTGATTTTTAATTTTAATTAAACCAATTTTATTATTATTATTAAAATCATTATTGTTATATATGAAAAAATATACCGGACAAAACCAATGTCTATAGCTGTCTCTTTTTGCACATTACTGAGAATCAGAAATATGGCAAAGACAAAGACAATAATTTTGTCCGGAAGCAAATCATGGATTTCTCAAAAGTTTTTCTTTTGTTTTTGTTTTTGTTTTTTTTTTTATGAATTTTTTTAACCACAGTTCGAGTGACAAAGAAAATTACCAAGATGACATCGCAAGTTGAAAAATACAGAATCAATTAAGGCAACATCACAAGTCGGATAATAAAAAAAATGGTCAGGGTAACACCACGGGTAAAGGAATAACAAGATCAGGATTGAACTTAGATTAAATCACAAGTCAAAATATAAAGAGACCGGGATTAAACCACGAGTCAAAAAAAAATAACAATCGAGATTAAATTATGATTTTGGATTAAAGAAATCGAGATTGAACTGCGAGTCAGAATAACATCAACTTGGATTGAATCACAAGTCAGAAAATAAAGAGACCAGGATTAAACGACAGTCAGAAAATAATAAAAATCGAGATTAAACTACGATTTTTGGATTTAAAGAGATCGGGATTGAACCGTGAGTCAGAATAACGTCAACTTGGATTGAATCACAAGTTAGAAAATAAAGAGATCGAGATTAAATCACAAGTCAGAAAATAACAATAATCAAGATTAACCGGGATTAAAGCACGAGTCAGAAAATAACAACAATCGAGATTAACCGGGATTAAATCATGAGTCAGAAAATAAAGACAACAATCGAGATTAAACTACAATTTTGAATTAAAGAAATCAGGATTGAACCACGAGTCAGAATATAAAGAGATTAGGATTAGATCGTAAATTAGAAAGTAAGGAGACTGAGATTAAACTGTAATTTAAAAACTATAAAAATGATCAGGATTAAAACACGAGTCAAAGATTAAAGATAACTGGGATTGAATCGCAAGTCAGAAAAATAAAAGCGACTAGGATTATACCGTAAGTCGAGAAGCTATAAGAATGATCGGGATTAAACCACGAGTCAAAGATTAACGACGACCGGGACTAAACCGCAAGTCAAAGAAATAAAAGTGACTAGGATTAAACCATAAGTTAAGAAGCTATAAGAATGATCGGGATTAAACCATGAGTCAAAGATTAAAGATAACTGAGACTAAACTGCAAGTCAAAGAAATAAAAGCAACTAGGATTAAACTGTAAGTCAATAAGCTATAAGAATAATCGGGATTAAACCACGAGTCAAAGATTAACGACGATCGAGACTGAATCACAAGTCAAAGAAATAAAAGTAACCATAACTGAGCTATGATTTGAGAAATAGGGGATTGGGTACTCCATAAACCAACAGTTTGGTTTTAAGAAATATCTTGGAGGTAACATTTTACCTTCAAGGCCATCATATTTGTTTTGAAAAAGAGGACTTCTTCCTGATGTTTCATAAAGAAACCTTTTATGCAACTTACCAAGAGGTATGTAATGCATGTAATAATTGTGATGATTGAAAGGATAAAGATGCAACCAATGAATTATATCATGCGTTTTCATCCAAGTTAATTCGACTTTTGGTTCAATTCTTTCAATCTTTAAAAGCTGCTTCCAATAGTCTTACCCTTCTAAGTCTTTCGATTCTTCTCCAAAAATCTCTGTCTTCTAGTAGACCCATTTGGCTTTTAATTGTTCTAAAAATCTTCTTTGAATTTTTTCTTTATCTCATCTCTTTCTTTGTCTTTAGTGATCAATCAATCTCATTTCATTCTTTCTGACCCCATATTATTATTTCTATTATCCTTATATTGTATTCTCTTTTTGAACGATGCATTGGTCCATTATGAACTTTATCAATCATTATCTTAATTTTAAATGACAAATGTAATGATTTTCGGTTCAAAATTAGGTGTGGAACACGGTTATTAATGGGGTATTTTAGGTTTAGAAAGATAAAGATAAGCCTTTGGAGACACAAAGAACAGTTAACTTAAAAGTATTTCAAAAACCAAATTATAAATTCTCTAGATAATGAACATTTGAATGACCTTAGCCTACTCAGACCAGGTCTTCTCCAAAAACTTGTTACATTTACGATCTTATGACGTGTGATTTCATATGACCAATCCTTACCCTATATCTGTGACTAATGAGAACTCATCCCTTAAAAGTCATCTCCCTTAATTCTGACGAGAATTCATCCATTTGGTGCCACTCTTTCATTTTTTGAAAGACCTTCTTGAGCTTCACTTTCATTCGAGTCACCTTTTTAGGTTCTCAGCTCAAATGACACCTTTTGATTCAAACCGCCCTTTTCAGGTTTTCAATTTAAATTGCTTTCTTTTTTTTTCTTTTTTTTTATTTTTTATTTTGTTTATTTTTTTCTTTTTTTAAGCAAAATATTTATTGACAGTGTTCGAATTTACAGGATTTGGTAATTCACCATCGTCAATTTCTGTAAAGATCAGAGCTCTACCAGAAAAGACCTTTTTTACCACATATGGACCTTCCCAATTAGGCGTCCATTTTCCTCTATTGTCATGCTGACATGGCAAAATCTTTTTCAAAACCAATTCGCCCTTGCGAAAGCATCAGGGTCGTACCCTTTTGTCATGTGCTTGCATGATTCTTCTTTGGTACATTTGTCCATAATTGAGTGCTGAGAGCCATTTCTCTTCAATAAGATTCAGTTGCTTGAAACGATCCTGAGCCTATTCTGTCTCATCTAATTTTGTCTCTATCAGCACCTTCAGAGAAGGAATTTCCACCTCAATCGGTAATACAGCTTCCATCCCATACACTAGTGAAAACGGGGTGGCCCCTGTAGAGGTTCGAATTGATGTTCTATAGGTAAGCAAAGCAAAATGTAACTTTTCATGCCAATCTTTATATGTGTCAGTCATTTTTCCCTGTATTCTCTTGATGTTTTTATTTGCAGCTTCCACTGCACCATTTATTTTTGGGCGATATAGTGCTGAATGATGATGCTTGATCTTGAACTGTGCACATAATTCTTTCATCATTTTATTGTTCAAATTGCTAGCATTATTTGAGATGATCCTTTTTGGGAGCCTATACCGATATATTATCTCTCTTTTTATAAATTTACACACCACTGATCGCGTAATACTAGCATACAAAGTTGCTTCTACCCATTTTGTAAAGTAATCGATTATCATAAAGATAAATCAATGTCTATTTGAAGCTTTTAGGGTTATGGGTCTAATCACATCCATTTTCCACATGGGGAAAGGCCATGGTGGTGCCAAGACGTGTAGCGAGACTGGAAGGAAATGAATTTTATCTACATAAATTTGACATTTGTGACACTTTTTAGCATAACTTATGCAATCATTTTCCATTGTAGACTAGTAGTAACTAGCTTTCATAATCTGTTTGGCCATCATATGCCCGTTAGCATGTGTTCCACAAATTCCTTCGTATACTTCTTCAAGTATCCTTCTTGCTTTCACAGCATCAACACACCTTAGCAAAATTTGATCTCAACTCTTTTTATATAGGATTTCTCCATCAAGCACAAAACCTACTGCTAATCTTTGAATGATCCTCTTATCATTTTCTGAAGCCTGCTCTGGGTAGTTTTGGCACTTGATATACTGTACAATGTCATAATACTATGGTTGTCGATCTACCTCTTCTTTCACATTTGAACAATGGGCTAGTGAAATTTTCATTTGTACTCTAATAGGCTGGATTCCCATACTATTATTTAACTTAAACATTACTGCCAAAATAGCCAAGGTATCAGCAATCTGGTTTTCTTCTCGATGAACATGTTGAAATTGAATCTCTTTAAAATGTTTCATCAAGCTAGCTATGTGCTTTTGGTATAACACTAGTTTCGAGTATCTGGTTTTCCATTCACTTTTTAGTTGATAAATTACCAAGGCTAAATCCTTATATACTTTTAGTGTTTCAATTTTCTTTTCAATGGCTATCTATAACCTCATGACACATGCCTCATATTCAGCGATATTGTTTGTGCAATTGAAATCTAACCTTAAGGTACATAGGTAATAATTTCCTTCTGAAGATATTAGCACTGGCCTAATGCCATGCCCTATTATATTGGATGCCCCATCAAAAAACATTTTTCATACTTCTCTTACAGGCTCTTTATCTTCATCCTGCAAGATTGCCATCAAATCTTCATCTGGAAACTCAAACTTCATAGGTTCATAATCTTTTACATTTTGATCGGTAAGAAAATCAACAATTGTACTTTTTTTTATAGATTTTTATGTCACATACACAATATCATATTATGAGAGCATGACCTATCATCTTGCTAACCTACTTGATAAATATGGTTTTTCAAAAATGTACTTGAGGGGATCCAATTTCAATATTAGCCACGTCGTATGGTAGAGCATGTATTGCCTGAGTCTACGAGTAGTCCAAACTATAGCACAACATATTTTTTCTATTTGGGGGTACTTGGCCTCGTACTCTGTAAACTTTTTACTCAAATAGTATATAGCATGCTCTTTCTTGCCAATTTCATCTTTTTGCCCCAATACACATCCCATCAATTTTTCTTGAACCGTTGGATATAAAATCAACGATTTTCTTGCAACTGGTGGAACCAACACCGGTGGGCTTATCAAATACTCTTTAATCTTTTCAAATGCATTTTGGCAATCTTCATCCCATTCACCAGGATTATTTTTATGAAGTAACCTGAAGATTGGATCACATTTCGAGGTAAGTTGAGATATGAAGTGAGAAATATAATTCAATCACCCCAAAAAGGCTCTCACCTCCATTTACGTGTGTGGTGCTGACAATTTTTGAATGGCTCAAATTTTATCAAGGTTTACTTCTATACCTCTTTCACTGACTATAAACCCTAATAATTTTTTAGATTTAACACCAAAGATACATTTGGCTGGATTAAGCTTAAGCTGGTATCTCCGTAATCTTTTAAAAAGCTTTTTGAGATTAACAACATGATCTTCTCTTTTCTAAGACTTAGATATCATATCATTAACATATACCTCTATCTTCTTATGCATCATATCATGAAAGAGAGTGACCATCGCCCTTTGATATGTGACACCAGCATTTTTTAGCCCGAAAGGCATAACTTTATAGCAAAACATGCCCCACATTGTCACAAATGTAATTTTCTCCATATTTTCATGAGCCATTTTGATCTGATTGTAGCCAAAGAACCCGTCCATGAATGAAAAAGTGAAGTGCTTAGCAGTGTTATCCACAAGGGTATCAATATGTGGCAATGAAAAATTATCCTTTGGGCTAGCCCTATTTAAGTATCGATAGTCCATACATATTCTAACTTTTTCATCTTTCTTGTGAACTGGGACTATATTGGCTAACCATTCAGAGTACTTGGCTACTTCTAAAAAATCAACGTCAAATTACTTTTTTACTTCTTATTTTATATTCAGTAACATTTTTGGCTTAATGCGTCTCAATTTTTATTGTACTAATCAGCATTCTGGTTTTAAAGGTAACCTATGCTTAACCACCTCTGTGCTAAGTCCTGGCATATCTTGGTAAGATCATGCAAATACATCTATGTACTCTCGTAGCAGATTCACTAACTTTTGCTTCTCAATTAGTGATAGTGAAGTAGCAATCCTAACTTTTTTCTTATTGTCACCATCTCTTAAATTTAATGGGTTAGTTGATTCCTAGTGGGGTTTTATAATTTTCTTCTCTTGTTCTATCCATTTCAACAGATCATGAGGTAAATCATAGTCTTTTGAATCAACATCGTTATCAAGCTCGCTAATATGAGTCAAATTTTTAAAATCAAATTCGGTGTTATTGCCTTAGTCATCCATAATGTTCATTATTAAAAAGCCTGAAAATGGGTGTAATCACAAAAAAATATATATTGATCTTGGTAAGGGCAAAGAGAATGGTAATGAAAGAAAAGAAAAATGATATAAGTGAAATACATTGCATTCATCATTTTATTAAGACAATGAAAATAAGCCCATACATTTCCTCCGCATGCTTTTAGGCATAAGCAATTAGAATTTTCGAGTTAAAAGGTTCAAGGATAATAAAATGGTACACCATTCTTGGGTCTTTTAACCTAAAAAGATCTTCTCATTCTGCATGACTCATTTCTCTGCTCCAATTTGAAATTGAGAAAAGACTTCCTCCAATCCCACTATTGGTTTCCTTTGTTTGACCTCTATTGATCTAGGATAGACATACCCGCCTGAACGAAATGTTTCATACAAATAAGAAAATACCATTTTTCCATCAATCAAATTTTACCCTTTGAGGCATGCCATTCTCTTTTCTTTCTTCTTCAGTATTACATTTTTTTTATCAGCAGCCGTAAGCTTATAACCTAACCCCCATCTTTTTTTATTTTCAACTGAGCATGGTGCTCTTACGATTCCTTGTAGAGCTTTTCCTAAGCCTTGCCCGACTCGCCAACCCTTGCCAATAGTCTGCTTGATCACCATATTCGTAGCTTTTGACAATTGAGAGATCGGTATCCTTGACCATTCTCTTATGTAAGTAGCATTTACTATTTCAAAAGCTCTGAGAGAACATTCGATCGCTTCTTCTGTTGCCTCAACGTAAGGAGTTGTTAAGGTCTTTGTTACTAATAAATCCTCTTCATCATCCACACAAATTTATTTTTTTTCCATAATGAATTTTACCTTCTGATGTAAAAATAAAGGTACAGTTCCGGATCGTGTGAATCTAAGGTCTTCCAAGTAGATAACTATATGTAAGAGTTATGTTTATTACTTGAAATATGATGTTGAAGGTACAAAAATTGATTTGTAATGAGATCTTTATATCGTTAATTACTTCTCTTCGTACCCCGTCAAACGCTCTTACAATCATATGGCTATTTTGCATGTAAGAGGGATTCACTGGAAGCTTTGACAATTTCGTCAGAGGCATAACATTAATAGATGATCCATTGTCAATCAGTACTTTAGCTATAGTGTGGGACTTGCACTTGATAGTAACATGTAAAGCCTTAACACTACCACATCCTTCCAGAGGTATTCCATCATCATTGAAGGTGATAAAATTCGAAGCTATAATATTCCCAACCATGTGATCTATCTTCTCAACAGAAATATTATGCTCGACATAAGCTTGGTTGAGCACTTTCAACAAAACATTTCTATGCAGCTCAGAATTCAATAGTAGCGACAGTAAGGAAATACGAGCTGGTAGTTTATTTAGCTAGTCAATCATACTGTACTCATTGTGTTTAATGATCTTTAGAAACTCATAAGCTTCTTTTTCTGATATTAGTTTGTTAACTTACACTTTCGAGCTTACCACCGGTTGTGAATCTTGGCTTTCCCTTATGTCTTCTTCTCTTATCTTACCTTTCTCTTTTTTTGCCCTTTCTGACATTTCAAGAGTGTAAATTCGACCACTTTGGGTCATTCCTTCTATTCTTGCTATGTTGGTAGTATTCTCCGTACTTGGATTATTCAAAGTCATATTAGGCCCTTGCATCACCACATCATAATCGTATCTCTATGGGACTACTTTGTTGATTTGATAAGGGAATGGACTAGAGACATAAATGGTCATTGGTGTCTTAAAAGAGGAGATGGTTTTCTCAATTAGGGGCTTTGGTTTCTCATCATAGTAGACAATAAGAGGTTTGGGGATAAAAGATTTGTCAGGACGATCGTCACCTACTGTATTCACACTATTTTCATCACATTCATCATAAAACTCACCAATGGCTTTATCCATCAAGCTCTGTAATGTTCATTTAAAATCCTCACAACCTTGGATCGAATGTCCAATCGATCTTTCATGGTACTTACAAGAATGGTCGAGGTCTTCATGACTTCCATTGTTATCCAAAAACAACGGTTGAATCATACTCGTCTCACATAAACAATCATACACCCATTCAAAAGAAGTCTTTATTTCATCCATACATCTTTTGATTTTCACATCTTTTTCCTTATCCATCATATTAATTTTCCCTTCGGTGTGATTTGGCAAAGGGTTTTCACTAACACTTGGCTTGAATTTGGTGTCAAAAGTTAAAAGGCCATCGTTTATCAGACCCTGCACCTTATGTTTAAGTGCTGTACAATTTTCAGTAGAGTGTCCTGTAACACCATAATGATAATCACACTTAGCGTTAGGGTTATACCAACTCGAATAAGGTAGCTTTAATGATTTTACGTAGGAAGAAGCGATAAGATAACCTCTCACCAACTGAGAGTACAAATCGATATAAGACATAAGAATTTGATCAAAATGAGGTCTTTCTTGATTGTTATTATTTAACGGGGTTCTTTGATTATTGTTTGGATGGATTAGTTGGGAAAATGGTCTAGTTGGAGGTGTAGAGGTGTAATTGAATGGCTAAGGGCTAAAGCTTGGTCTGGGTGATGGTTGTTAGGGTACTCGATAATGATATGGTTATTGAGAAATTTGGTTAGTGATAGGGTAATAAGAAAAGTATGAAGGGCTTATATTATATGGGACAGAAGAATAATGCGAGAGATTTCTACGAGTAACAACATATGTCTCCTGCTCTTTCTTTTTTGAACTTGTTGTTTTCTTTTCGAGCCCTTCAATTTTATCACTTTTGATAGCGTTCTCTATCATTTCTCCTGAGATTACCATGTCAGAGAAGTTTATCGTGGCATTCCCTACCAACCTATCATAATACAAAGCTTTCAATATGTTGACAAATAGCACAGTTATCTCTTTTTCAATCAGTGGTGGTTGGACCTAGGCTACCACATCTCTCCACCGATGTGCATATTCCTTGAAGGTTTCCATTGATTTTTTTTCCATATTTTGTAGTGACAACCTATTAGGGGCTGTATCCAGGACATGTTTATACTGAGCAAGAAAAACTTTGGCTAAGTCTTTCCACGAGCGGATTTTGCTTTGATCTAACTGCACGTACCATTTTATCGTTGAACTAGTCAAACTATCTTAGAAATAGTGTATCAAGAGTTTGTCATTATGGGTATGACCCGTCATCTTTCTACAAAACATGGTAATATGAATGGAAGGACACTTTGTTCTATCGTATTTCTCAAAATTTGAGGTCTTGAATTTTGGTGGGATAGGTGTCAACAACCCTAGAAATGTCATTACCTTCAACCGCTTTAAGCCTCTGTTCAAGTTGGTCATACTTGTTTTGTATTTTTGAGTTTATAATAGGCTCTGACATTTCACTGGACTTCTCCTGTTCAATTGGCTCATCAAGATTTGGTACTATGGTGGGATCAATTGGGATAGGCCCATCATTAGTATTTAAGTGGATTAATTGTTGGCCAGCAGCATGATTGACATAGGGATATGGCTACACACTTGGTGGGTGTATGTGCATGCCACGAGGGGCTTGAGCTTGGGCTTGAGGTGGAGTCAATCTAGGTGGATAGAGTGGTTCTTCCTATTAACTTCTTCTCTTATCCTTGATGCCCCAGCAACTTCTTTACCTTTCACTGAACCAGTTAGTAATTGTCTTAATTCAGCCATCTAGGCTTCGATACTTTGCTGTATCTCCATCACTCTTTCTCTTATTTCCTTTTGTGCCCTTTTGACTCTCTCAAATCTGGTTGCGTTCTCTTCTTCCATAACTCGAGCTTGAGAACGAGTATTATATCTATATGGGATTGTCTAACTTAGATTTTTCAGCTTTGCTATCCTTGAACCTTAGTTTATTAACTATGAATTAAAATGCATGATATAATATCATTGTTTATTTACTTTTATTAAAATGCATGTATGGAATGAATGATATGCAAATTGTGGGTATTGTTTTAGATCAATCGAAATAAAAAAAAAAACTTTCATTAACCGTAGGGGCCTTTATACATCATCTGATTATTCTTATGTTAAAACCATAAAAACATTTGATTTGAGCATATTACTCCCTAGCTTCACATAAGAAATTCAGTAATCTCTGACCATGGCTTTGAGTTGGTACAATCTCTCATTCTAGTGCTTTCGCCTTTTTAACCATGTTGCTTGCTTTTCGAATAGCCTTGTAGATTTGAGCAGTCAGATGTTCGATGTATTGTTATCTCCCTAAACTTTTTGCTCTCCACATCTTTTGAGCATCCATTTTTATGTTACAAGTATGGGCTCAATAATCCTCCCTCTCTTGCCATTCATTTAAAATCTTATCTATGTGGCTCTGATTATTGGCCAATTGAAGCTCTAGACTCATTAACTCCTGCTCCAAAGCTTTCTTTTCATTTTACAAATCATAACTCCTATCCTGTTCCTTCCTTAGTTCGGCCCTTAGTTTTTCATTTTCCTTTTGGCACTTCGTTACCTTTCTGAAGGCTCTTGAAAATCTTTTTTTCCATTCATGTTGTTCTTTAGTGAGTGCAGAGATCACTTCCTTATTTTTTCAAGCTTTATTTTTCCAATACTCCACCATATCTCTTAATTTTTTCACATCTTTCTTAGATCCCTTCAAAGGTCTACTGTTCAACCTTAATTTCTTATTTTTTTAATGTAGATTTTACAGATCTTCTTTTAATACCTTTCATTCATTGGTCAACTTCTATACTATATCGTCTCTCATCATTAAATCATATCTTAATTGGTTAACCTGATCCATCATAGCCATCTTCTTTTTTTTAACCTTTTTTTTCAATCTCAAACTCTCATTGGAAGATCTTAAAAGTTAACAATACTAGTACTGAAATAGGAGCTGGTAACTTTTCTAAAACATCGACTGGTAAAGGCCTAATTTCATTAACCGTTTTCATCCTCCAAGTAAGGTAACCTTCTGTAACATTATCTAAAAATCTAGCTGGACTCATTCGGTTGACTTGCTTTCATGCTTTGATGATTTCATGAACCCTTTTCACGTAACCGGATGTCCCATAATCGAACTCGAGTGAACTGAGTCCACAAGTCATAGGGATAAACTACCGTGAGTCATATTATCTTTGAACCATAAGGGATGCATAACTCACTACCCCCTATATTCCTAACAAGGGTACCCATGACTCATTTCCACAACTATACAAGACGACCATAAGAATCATCCATGGTGCCCTCCATGTTACATCCTCGCTAGTGAGCTTCAGAAAGAATGCCAACCACTGACCTTTTGTCCAATCTTTTCTCCATTCTTTAGTAATAAACTCTTTGATAATATTGAAATGAACGGAGAATGATCGAAATGATGTCTTTTCTTTTCCTAAAAAATGGCTTCTAACTTAGACAAAAAGTAATTGAGCACACCCTATAAATTGTCCTTCACCCTTTTTTTGATAAAAATTAAGTGATCTAATAGTCTTTGCTAAAATAGTTAGTGAAGGATTTATTCCTTTATCTAATTGCTCAAAAAAATCAATCACTGATGCTTCTATATGTCCCAACACCTTAGAAAAAATCATCAATCCATACACAGCCAAAGCAAATCCATCCAATCCCTAATCAGTTTCAATATACTTCTTTATGTACTCGAGTAGAAAAGCTGATGGAATGGTTTCAACCCCGTTCTTTTCTTTTTTATGCTTGTTTATCTCTTCAACCTTTACTTGCATGATCTTGGCTAACTTTTTTCTATATCCGGTAGTCTTATGCTCTTTTCAATAGATCTTATCTTGATTGGTAAACTCTATCCAGAGTAAAGAAGAACATTCTTCAATCCTGGGGGTCAAGTCTTCTTGGTTGAATACAAAGCATCGATAAGATGGATCCCAAAATTGTATTGTGACTCTCATCAGTTGTTCATCAACCTTTACTGACATAAGCAGTGCCACATCCCCGTATTTCTTGGAAAAAGATTCTTTTTTCTCTGTTCTTCACTGTTTCCAAATAACTTCCAATTCTAATATATTATTCTGACTGAGATTCATATGCACTAACTGTGGTAGCACCGATATGTGACCATCTACTAAGCAATCTCTTTATTTCCCCTAAGTACTTTCTGAATGGCTTTTGACCTCTAAGTAGCTCTTACATATGAATGACATCCTTTACGTTTTCTGAAAGTTTTTCTTACTAAAGATTGATCCAAAACAATACCCTCTAAAAATATGGTACCTATATGATGCATGTAACAAAATTGAAAACAACAAAAGAATTAAACAAATCAATAATGTAAATAAAACAAATAAATAAAAATGAGTAAATGAATGAACAAGTATAACATGCATCATAATAGAATATACATAGTGTCCTAATTTAGGTAATTTTCTCATAAAAAGGACAGCATGGCTCTATCCTAAAGTTGGACCTTACGGTTCACTATATGTCAGGCTAAGATTTACATCTAAAGGTTCCCAGACTATTCCTCACATCATCATCCATTATAGACTAGTAAGGCTCCTCGATCCTTACCCATTATAGGTTAGTAACAAAATGGGTTCAATCTGAGTGGAAGTGTTTCGCTAGCAAATGCAGAGGTTATCACCTCACGAGAGCGTAGCTACTTCGCTTCCTCCTAAAAGGGATAAAGCCCGGGTCTAGAGCTCATGCATGAATATGCAAAGTGTGTGCAAAATAATGTATTAATCAAAATACCATAAACACGAAATAAAAATAAAATAACAACTAACATACAATTTATCTTATTCATTAACGCATATTTTTTGAAAAATAAAAATAAAAGAGATTAAATGAAATGTCAAATAAAACCAATTAACTCCAACAAATCTTAATAGTGTGTAATTAAAAGTTTTGGCTTGACTCTCAAATTAAACTCCCCAGTAGAGTCGCCAAGCTGTCATAACGATTTTGGGACCGCCAGACGTAATGAGTTTTAAAATCGAGAAAAATAAAAGGGAGTCACCACCAATCTTTGTTAGGGTGTGATTGGCCACCCAAAAGTTTATCTTTTTAATAAAACTATAAAAACAGGTTTAAAGTTTATCAAAAAGATAAATTTTGGTCTACGAAAAATCAAGTTGGGTCCGGGAGTCGGTTGCGTGTGGGGAAGGATTAACACCCCCACAACGCCCATAAATTGGTACCATTTAATTATGTGTTATTTTCGATGTTGGATAAAAATGGTTTTGACTTGAAATTTAAAACTAATTCCCTTCGTTTTAAAAAATATTTTTGCTAAAATTTTTATTTAGAAATATTGAGAAAATCTTTAAGTTAAAGAATTATCTTAAAATTCTCTAACATCTAGGTAGAATTTAAAATAGCTCTTTTCGCTTAAGACTTAATACAACAATCCTTAAAATGAAATAACACTCTTTATAAAGAATTATTGGTGACTCTCCAACATCTAGGCAGAGTACCAAGAATTATTTTTTTCGGAATATTATTTTTATTTTATTTTGTAATATCATAATTTTTTTAAAAGTATTATTTTTTTATTATAAAATATTTTATCACCAAGCAGTAAATAAAAATTAAAGATAGAATAATGTAAATAATTACTGATAATGCTAATGTATGTATGCCAATGAATGTTATGAAGGATGAGATGCAATTTAAAAATTGGATTCTTAAGTATAATAAGGCCATCTCGACTCTTCAACATCTAGGCAGAGCTTAGGTGCGACTGTTTATATTTAAGATCTCAATTTACTGTTATACTTTTTATTTATTAATCTTATTATTAATGCGAATTACGAAATCGTGTGAAAAGACTTAATGAAGTAAAGTTTCCTAAATACCCCATCATCTATGCGTCATTCGGGAACAAATTACTTCAAATGAGATTTCCACATGTGCCCTTAAGATTTTCAGAAGGTTTTGAATAAGGGTTTGAGTAGAGGTTTTGAAGGTTTGGTTTTAAGGTTTAGAGGGTTTTAAGGCTTGAATTTTAGGATATGAAAGGTTTAGGGTTTTGATTTTAGAGTTTGAAGATTTCAGGGTTTGAGTTTTGAGGTTTGGGGTTTTTGATATAAAGGTTTAGATTTTAGGGATTTTGGATTTTGGGGTTTGGATTTAAAGGATTTTGGATTTTAGAGGTTTTAGAAAACACTAACATCTCTAAAAATCTCCAACATCTAGGTGGACTTTCGGAGCAAGTTCAATTTTTATAATTTTTTTTTTAAAATTAATTTTAGAAACATAATTTTTATAAAAATGTTTTTTTTTAAGGTTCTTTTTTTATGAAAACTTATTATCAAAAATATTATTAACTTATTTTGTATTTTTTATAATAATAATTCCCCAACATCTAGGTAGAATTATTATTTTTGAAATATGATTTAATTTCCTTCAACATCTAGGTAGAAAAAAATTCTATTATTATTATTATTATTTAAGCATTTTTAATATTTTTAATTATTATCTTACTTTGTTTTCATTTTATTAATATTAAAACAATTAAAAAACTTATCCTAACAAATTTAAAACTTATCATGCATAAATATATAAAAAAAAGAACAAAAAACTTAAAAGAACAAAAATAATAATATATAAAAAAAAATTAGAAAATTTTTTAAAAAAATTTTTTTTACCTCAATCGAACCAGTCAACGACGGTTCGGGTCAACGGTTCGGTCCGACAGTTCGGGTGCGATTCCGCTCGATTTAGGCGTGGTCTGATTGGTTCAGCGGTTCAATACCAGTTCGATTTCGGTTCAGTCAAATTGGTCAAATGCTGATGGAGAAACGGGTCGCAGGTTGACGCTCGGATCTTGGGTGCTTAAAACGACATCGTTTTGGGCATTTATTGAAATGACGTCGTTTTAGCTATTAACAGCTTATATGAAAGTTAAAAAAAATTTTTCATTCATTTTCTTCCCTCTCCAAAAAAAAAAAAACCTTTTTTTTTTATTTAGCCAAACGCAGTGCTGGCAGGTCGCCCTCACCGTCACTGTTGCCGTCGTTTACCGGTCACCGACTACCGTCGTCGGTGGTCGAAAAATTCTTAGAAAACACCAAAATGTTTCCTTCGATTTCCTGAACACAGATCCGACCTTCTTTTCGGGAGAACAAGCCCTGATCGGCGTAGATCGGGGTTTGAACTTTTTTGAGTTTTCTGTTTCTTTTTTTTTTTTTGTAAAACAAAGACTAATCTGATTTTTTTATTCTTGTAAGGAGCTTCGGCACTGAGGTTCCTCCCTATGGGGAGGACTGTGTTTTTTTTGTTTAATTTTTTGGCAGTATTTTTTTGGCAGTGTCCCTTCTTCTCTCTGTATATTTTTTAGTTTGGCTAGGAGCTCTATTTATAGAGCTCCAATCATACGTGTGCTTAAGGGAAGGGCACAGGGCTCAGCATAGGGTGTAAGCACGAGCCCCATGCCCTATTATTTGTTTCTATCTTATTTGATAGTAAAGGTAGTAGCTATCAGCAGGATGAGTGATTAAAGGGGTGGAGGGTAGGGTATGGTGATCAGAAGGGTGGGGTGTAGGGCCTAATGGCAATGGTGCCGGGGAAGGCACCACTGCCATCCTCGATTTTTCTTTTTTCTATTTTTTTTTATTTTTTTATAATTAATTGATTTTTAATTTTAATTAAACCAATTTTATTATTATTATTAAAATCATTACTTTTTTTCTATTTTTTTATAATTAATTGATTTTTAATTTTAATTAAACCAATTTTATTATTGTTATTAAAATCATTACTGTTATATATGAAAAAATATAACGGACAAAACTGATGTCTACAGTATATACTTTAATAATATATATTGAATATATCGATTTTACTTGAGAAAATATAAGCTTGAATTGAACATACTTATTTTGCTTTTAAGTATGCTTGAGATACTTGTTGAAATTGATTGTGGTGTTAAATTGCTATTTACTTAAATGATTTTGGCATAATGGAATGATTTTGTGATTTTTATATATAGTGATTTGTGATTGTTGAATATGCCTATATGACCATGTTGATTAAAATTACTCAATTTATTTTTAATGCTTAGATAGTGTGAAATATTTTTTTTTAAACTTGATTACTATATTCTAAATTGTTATAACTCTTGATTTGTGAATTGATGAACATCTTGTGCTTAAATCATATATATTGATGTTTGATTGTTCATCTCTTGATTTCTTATTAAATAGTCTTAAAATATGCTTTAATTATTTATCCTTATTAATTAAAGATTTATTTCTTCTCTTGTGTTGATGAATTGATGAACATTATGTGCTTAAATGGAATATATTGATTCTTAATTCATCTCTTGGTCAAGATATATGCTTGTATGATCATTAATTCAATTTGACCTTAATGCTTGTGATTTAGAATTCTTGAATTGTTAACCTCTTGATTTGTGATTTTGGATATGATGAACTACTTACTTGTAAATGATATGTGTTATTAGTTCATCTATTGTTCTTGTCAAGTATGTGCATATATGATAAACGTGATTTTTCTTGACTTGACATGGTTGCAACATGACTTAAGTAAATGAATTTCTTATGATGCTTATTTTTAGCTCAAGTCATTGTTGATTATGGCCTATAATTTGTGTAGACATATTTATGCTTTTGTGCTAAAATTTTTCTTGAATATGTTTTTTATGATAAATATATCTTCCTTGAGTTAGTTTTGATATGGCCTAAAATTTATTTTGGCATATTCTTCAGTGATTTATTGAATATATATGAATATTAAATATGTCTTATTTGTTTTCAATATTTTAAAATGATCTAGAAAAGATTCATATTTTGCACATTACATGAGAACTTTAGCTTTAGTGCCAATATTGTGATATTTGATTCTTAACTTGATATATGACCTCTAGTTTAAGTATATATCTCCATTGCAATTGGCAACTTGTGCTTAGTGAATAAATTTTCTTTTGCCTATAATGACTTAGAATTTGGAATTGTTTTCTAACAATTGGTATAATTTTTATCAATTGATTTTCTTGATGCTTCTAAAGAAAATCCTTTGTCAAGAATATTTTCTAAGTCTATGCTAGGAGAACTTGAAATAAGCATAAATGAGCCTACATTTTTGGATTTTCAAGTACAAAAAAAAAAGCATGTCATCCTCATCAATCAAGCCCAAGTACATCAAAAACTAGCTCAAATGATGTGAATTAAAGAATTCAAAGCCAAATGAGCACAATAACAAAGCTTGACATGGATAGAAGTAAATGTATCGACTTTATGATATGATGTATGAGTTTGGATACATATACATGCTTGCTTTGATATGTGCAAATATATGATTTTGTGCTAGAACATATGAACACATTGCACAAATTAATCACCAAGCCACTTGGTAGATATTGTTCTAACATTTTTGAAAGCTTGGATTGATTAATTCACCTTTATTGATATTCATGCCTAGTTCTTGATTGCTTGGATTAATAGTTTTTATTGCATGAATATTTGTTTGAATCTTTGGACATGGATATGAGTTGAATATATTAATTTTTTTTTATCTTTCAATTACCTTGACTCATGGATTATGAACTTACAAATTTGAAATTTATATGCATGTTCATTGATTGAGATCATTGAGATAGCATGTACCATATTTTGTCTAAATGTTTGTATCTTTATTGGTATATTGGTATATGTGATTTGAAATGCTTTTGCATATGTTTGTATGGTTTTGATTGAAAAATATGTTTAAATTGTATTTATGTACTTGCATATGTTTGGATTAAGAATATTGCTTTGCATTGAAATAATTTGGATTATAATTGAATAATTATGCTTTCATTATTTCTTTGCTATAGCATATGTGCTCATCATGTTTGGAGAATCGTGCTTATATAATCTTTTTTATGACATGATGATAATCGAACCTCATTGCTCATTAGTACTTATGATTTATTATATACATATGAGCTTTTGGTTCTTATTTGGATAGGATAACTTATGAAAGATTACTATTATATTTATGTATGTATTGAATGAATCTTTCATATGCTTAAAGTATGTTTGTTCTATGAAAGTTGAATAAAATTGCTAACAATTGGTAACAATCGGTATCAAAATTGCTAAAGATTTTTTAACTTTCATAGATACTTATTTATGTGCCTATTCTTGATGTAGCTTGTATCTTTCATGCAAAATTGTGTGTGCCTTATATTGATTAATCCTTATTTTGAAAATGAAGAGAAATCTTATAATACAATTTTGCTTGATTTGTTTTATGATAACAATTGGTATGTTTCTTGATAACCTATCTTTAACAATTGGTATGAGCTTATATGCATGTGCTTGAATTTATGCTTAATTGCTATTGATGTTTTAGGTTCTAAGCACTTCTTATGATAACATGATTTATGAGTAGATTGCATATCATTCATTATCCTTTGCTCATAAATTTCATGTAGTAAATTTGATGACTTGTGCTAAAATGCCAAATTTGGATACACTTATACTTTTGTGCTTGAATACATGTATGTGAACTTCATTGTGCATATTACACTTGATTACATGCATTCAAAATACTCTTGATATTATTGGTATCAAGCATTTTATCTTATGCCTTGAATTGATTTCTCTTTATTTTGAAATGACAAAAAGGGAGAGAGAGTTTAGAGATATTTCTCCATGTATGCTTATTGCAATTGATATAGGAGTTTAAACATTTGGTATAAAGAGCATAAACAAAAAGGATGAGAAATGTTTCTTGAATATGTTTGTTAATGATGCATCTTTGTGTTTATTTGCTCATTAATATGCTCATACCTTTTTGCTATGACAAAAAGGGAGAGAAATATCATATGGACAAATTTGCTTGTGCTTAACATGCATATGTTTGATTGTGCTTATTTCATATATTTGACTAGCATATGTTTGTTTAAGTTGTGTTGGATTATAATGCATAAATTGAAGGGGAGCTTTACCATGCATTAATTAAGGGGGAGTTTTCCAAAATGTGTTTCATCAAGCAAATTTATCTTTAAGTTTTGTCATATCAAAAAGGAAGAGATTGTTAGCCTTGAATTGATCCTTATTTTGAAATGACAAAATATTAAAGCTAAATAAACTTGATCAAGATTTTGAAAAAGGATTTATTTAGTACATGTTCTTAAGTTTTATATTTTAGTACTAAATAAATAATATGATTTTCAAAGCTTAAACAAACCTTTCTTTGTTTTCCGATTTCTCAAACCAAATCTATCTTTAAAAATTATTTATTTGAGCTTAAATGAAAGTTCAATTGTTGTTTTTAAAGTGAACTCATTCATTTTGGACTTAATACAATTTTGATAATATTGGTTTTGAGAAATAGATTAACTTAAGAAAGTTGTTTTACAAGAATAAAGTTTTTCATCATCGAACTTGTTTTATTTTTCTGTATTAATTCACAAAGTCTTAATATTTGAATTTTATATGGTTAGAAAGCTCTTTGAGTCTACTTTCTAATGAATTAAACAAAATCAAAATCCAAATTTTCTAACAAAAGATTTTGAATTTTTACTAGACACTCTGCAGTTGTCAGAAAAACTACACAAGGCATAACTTTGAAAATTCATTATAATTCGTATACAGTGAATTAGGTGATAAAACTTTATATGGATAGAAAGCCCTTTAAGTCTAGTTTCTAAATCTTTAAACAGTTTGTGATTTGGATTTATACAACTCAAGTTATGATCAAATTAGTAAATAGAATACAAAGCAGAAAACTACCACCAAGCATGGACAGGATCGATCCCCTCTAGAAGGGATCGATTGGTTTTCAAACAGAATACTCCTAGAACTGAAAATCCAGAAAATGGATTGATCGGTTAGGCTATTTTCAAAGGAAAATTGGTTCAAAACATGAACCAATCGATCCCCTAAAGGAGGGGATCGATCCCCTGAAGGCCAAAATCACTCCAACGATTATTTTATCAAGGATTCAACGGCTACTTCTTCAATTTCTCTATAAATTGGGCACTCCAACACACAAAAAAGATTGATGAATCAAGAAAGAAATAGCCAACAAGCCATATTTTCATTTTCTTTTAGAATCAAGAGTTTTTAGAGCTTAAATTCAATATCCTTTGTTTTTCTTGTATCCAAAATATTTTTGTGTTTTCATTCATCATTTTCTTTGTACTTCATTAGGCAAACACTCAACCTTGAGAGGTATTTTAGTTTGCAAAAATTATTTGGTTATCTTGTAAGCAAGAGGTAAGGTATCCTCTTGATTTGTTAGGGTAGAGATTGCTATCTAAGCATTGAGAAAAAGATAAAGATTTAGTACAAGACAAGTTTGTATCTTATAACAATTTTTCTTTAATTAATGGATTGAAGCCTTGGTGTGGACAACGAAGAAAGAGGACATAGGTGCATTGTGGAAAAGGATCGAATCTTTATAAATCATTGTGTTTGATTTCTCTATTCCTACCTTTTTATAATTTATGGTTGTTTATATTTGATTTTAGGTTCATTAATTGATATTCTTTGCATTATATTTTCATCAAAGTTGCTTATTGCTTTAATTTTCATTCAATTATATTGAAATCATTATTTGGGAAGAATTTGGAGAAATCCAATTCACCCCCCTCTTGGATCACCATCTCACCTATAAAGCTAACATTATAGAACATCAATTCAAACCTCCACAGAGGCTACCCCATTTTCACTAGTGTATGGGATGAAGGTTGTATTACCAGTTGAAATGGAAATTTCTTCCCTGAGAGTTTTGATAGAGGTAAAATTGGATTAAGCAAACTACGTTCGAAACCATTTTGATCAACTAAATCTCATTAAAGAAAAAAGGCTCTCGACACTCAGCCATGGGTAGATGCACTAAAAAAGAATAATGTGAGCACATGATAAAATGATACAACCCCGGTGCTTTCATGAAGGTGAATTGGTTTTGAAAATGATCTTACCGAATCAACATGACAATAAAGGAAAATGAAAACCCATTTGGGAAGGTCCATACGTGATAAAAAATGCATTCTCTAACGAAACTTTGATCCTTAGAGATAGTGATGCATTGCCAAATCTTATGAATTCGGATACTATTAAGAAATATTTTGCTTAAAAAATAAAGATAAAAAAATAAAAATAAAAAACGAGACGATTCAAACTAAAAATCCAAAAAGGGTAGTCTGAACCAGAAAAAGGGATCATTTAAGCTAAAAACTTGAAAATGTGACTTAAATAAAGGTAGAGCTAGAAGTAAATCTTTTAAGGAATGAAAGGATGATGCATAACTAGATGAATCAGCATTAGAGTTAAAGGAAATAACTTTTAGGGGTAAGTTTCCATTAATCACAAGTGTGAGGTAAGGATTAGTTGTATGAGATCAAACATAGCAAAATTGCAAATGTAATGAGTTTTTAGGAAACAATCTGGTTTGACTAGGTCAAGGCCATCTAAATGTTCATTTTTTAAAGAACTGATATTTGATTCTTGATATATTGTTGAATTACCTATTTTTTGTGTTCTAAAAAGCTCATTTTTCTTTTTGTAAAACCAAAATAAATACCTCATTGTTAGCTAAATCTCATATTCAACCTTGAACATAGAATCATTGCATTTGTCACTTGAAATTAAGATAATAACTGATAATGTTTATAATAGACCAACGTGTCATTTAAAAAAAAGATGTAAGGGTCAGAAGAGAAAAAATAATTAATCTCTAAAAGAAAAAAGAAAAAAATAAAGCAAGATAAAGAAAGAATTCGAAAAAGGCTTCAAGATGTGCAAGAGTCAAACACGTCTAACAAAGGTATAAGATTTCAAAATAAGAAGAAAAAGAAATAATTGGATGATAAGTGAAAGTTTAGAAAGATGAGAATACCAGAAGCGACTTTTTAAGTTTGAAAGAACCTCATCAATCTTAAAAATTGAATAACATGAATGAAAGGGCATGATATAAATCATTGATTGCATCTTCATCTTTTTGATTCATTACAATTATCATATGCATTTTTATGATAAGTTGTATTAAGGGTCTCTTTATGAGATGTCAAAAAGAATCAGGGTGTGTTTCTTTTTCAAAACAAGGATAATGGTCTTTAAGATGAAAGGTTATGCTAATGTGATCTTCAAAATCTTGACTATCGATTTAAGGAACACCCAAATCACTTCTCAACTAGCGGCTTAGTCCTGGTCACATTTTCTCTTTAACTTGCGGCTCAGTTCTAGTCATCTTTATTCTTTGACTTATAGTTCAATTCCAGTCATTTTTATTTTTCAACTTGTGGTTCAGTCTCCGTCATATTTATTCTTCGACTTGAGATTTAATCTCGATCATTTTTATTTCCTGATTTATGGTTCAATCTCAGTCATTTCTATTTCTCGACTTGCATTTCAATCTTGATCATATTTATTCTTCGACTTGCAGTTCAATCTCAATCATATTTATTCTTCAACTCACGATTCAATCTCAGTCATTTTCATTTCTTGACTTGTGGTTTAATCTCGGTGATTTTCATTTTCTGACTTACAGTTCAATCCTAGTCATTTTATCCCTAACTTGCAATTTAATCTCTATCATCTTTATTTTTAGACTTATGGTTCAATTCTTATCACTATATTTTTCAACCCATGTCAATTCAAATCATCAAAAAAATAAATAAAATAAAAAAATAAAAAATAAAACTTTTGATTTCGGACAAAATTGTTGTCATTGTCTTTGTCCTATTTTTGAATTTTAAAAACATGCAAAGAAGGACAACTGTAGACATCAAATTTATCCAGATTTCCAAGTTGGGCCTTATTTTGATTTATTTTGGCCTAAGGCCTAATTTCATTTATTAGGCTTAAGCCCATTGCTTTTATTTTTATTTTATTTTATTTTATTTTATTTTTATTATTTGGTTTTATAATTAAATATTAAAATACAATAACGTTAAAAAGTATGTTTAATTAATTAATTAACAAAAAAAATTAAAAAGAAGGAAGAAGACAGTAATGCCGTACACGGCATTATTGCACCCAACCCATACTCCAACTATCCTGAAACCTTGAGCCACCCACTCCTTTACAGTCTTTAGCACTCCCCTATAGTCCTTAGCCATACCTTGAACTTTCATCAGCCACCACCTACTCTACTTACTATCTTTAAGTGGCTAGCCCCATAAAGCACCCATTATTGCCCTAGCGGCATTGGTCTGAGCCTCCATACATAAGCCCAGACACCTGCAACACCCAAACCTTTATTGTCTCTAGCTGTTCCTAAAATTTCCAAAGACCGTCAGCACCTAACTTTCTCCCTTATGCTAGACCCGTTTCCAGCCTTTTCCTTACCATCACAGACTCAAAACCTAGCCCTTCCACCTAGCGCACTCAACCCTCTCCATGAAGCACCCAATGAGACACCCATTTCCAACTTCATTATTCTCTGTGTACCTATAGGCACCTCAATCCCTTGTACTCTCAATGATCCCAACAAAGAACCTCGACCTGTGCATCTGACACCTAAAACCCCTTTTTCACCAATCGTCTTACCCAAGCCCCGTGCACTCATAGCCCAGTCCTAACTTACCCACACTAGCCTTCGTCCCAGTCCCAACATACCCACACCATGCCTCTTAGCCTCGCACACACCAAACCCAGCTCATACCCACGCACCATCAGCCTTCACTCTAGCCTATCGCAAGCACTCTAGACACCCCCACCAAAAACCTACCTAGCCACCCATCAGGAAACCAAAAAAGAAGAACTAGAAAAAACCAACCAAAAAAAAAAAATAAAAAATAATAAAAAATCAATCATAATCCTCATTGGTAAGGAACCTCGGTGCCAGTCTCAAAAAAATCAAATTAAGATCAACAAAAAAAATTTTTGACTAAAACTTGAAGATCCAATCTAAGGAAATTATGAGTGTTTTTGGTGAAAAGAAGTTTAAATCAAGAAAAAGGAGAACGTCAGGAGTTTTTTTGAGCCTTTTGGAATTTTTTGACTATTGGCGACCATTAGCACGATGGCTAACACGACAGAGCTTAGCCGGTTTCTGGCCTTTAGGTTTTTGTTTCATAAGGAAAAAAAAGTTTTTTTTTTTTTAAGCAAAAGAAGAAATGAGCTAAAAAAAATTAAGCTTTTATATAAGGAGAAAAACCTCAAAACGATGCCATTTTAAGCAGGAAAGACTCGCACGTAAATTTGAATCTGACCCGAGATCTGCGCAACCAAACCCAACGACCCACCTTTTTTAGCCAACCCTTAACCGATTCAATTGACTACTTGCCTAAACCACCTCTAGTCGATCCAGTTGAACTGACTTTGACTGGTCCTGTTCAAGTGATTTTTTTATATTATTTATATCATTTTAAGTTTTATTATTGTTATTTATGCATATTTAAAACCATTAAATTTGCTAAAATAAATATTTGTTATTTTTATAGTAATAATTAATAAAAATAAAAACTAAATAAATAAATAAAAATAAATAATGAGTAATAAAGTTAAAGTTTTTAATAATTTTGTAAAAGTTTTTTTAAACAAACCTTATTAAATAATATAAAATAAAAAAATAAAATAACTAGATAATAATAACAATAATAATAATAAATAAAATAAAATAAAAATGATTTTAAAACTTTTGATTTTCTAGAAAAAATTTAAAATAAAAAAGAATAATAACCAAAATAATAATAATAATAATAATAATAATAATAATAATAAGTAAAAGATTATAAAATAGACTAATAAAAAAGATTTTCCCTAGATAATTGAGGGAATAAAATTAGTTTTTTAAATAATAATAATAAATAGTTTTGCCTAGATGTTGAAGAATTATTTATAATAGTAATAATAATAATAATAATAATAATAATAATAATAATAATAATAACGAGTTTTTATTAAAAAAAAAAGAAATACATGAAAAATTTTAACAAATTTTTAAAAACGATAAAAATCGAACTTGCTTCAAAAATCTACCTAGATATTGAAGACTTTTAGAAATGTTTGTATTTTTTAAAAACCCTTCTAAATCTTGAAACCCTAAAGTTTCAAAATCTTAAAACCTTAAAACCTTAAAACCCTAAAATTTCATCAAGACCCTGAATCTAACCTAAACTTTAAAATTAACACGCAACCCCAAATCATCACCAAACCTTAAAGCCCCGACCTAAACCATACTCAAAACTATTCCAAAATTTTAAGGATACATGTGAAAATTTTAGGTGAAGTAATTTATTTTCGAATGCCTTTTAGACGATGGAGTATTCAAAAAATTTTATTTCGTTAAGTTTTTCGTGCGAGTCCTTAATTCGCATTAATAATGGGATTAAAACGAATATATAAAATATATAAAATAGGATCTTAAATATAAATAGTTATATCTAAACTCTACTTAGATGTTAAGGAGTCAAGGTGATCTTATTATATTTAAGAACCTAGTTTCAAATTGCAATTTACCACCATACATAGCACCTATTGGCATACACACGTCTATTTGCTATTGTTTGCACTTACTTCGTGTATTTATACCTTTAATTTTTGTTCACTACCTAATGGTTTATCACTTACTTTTTCACACAAAATGTTTTTTTAACAAAATTACTTACTTTAAAAATGTAAAGTTATAAAATAAAACAAAAATAATATTTCGAACGAAATATTTCTTAGTACTTTACCTAGATGTTGAAAAGTCACCAACAATCATCTTCTACAAAGAGTTTTATTTTCATTTTAAGGAATATTATTTTAAATCTTAAGCGAAACGAGTTATTTTAAATTTTACTTAAATGTTAGAGAATTTTAAAATAATTCTTTAACTTAAAAATTTTCTCGATATTCCTAAATAAAGAGTTTTAGGAAAATTTTATTTTCTTTCTTTAAATGAAGGGAATTAGTATTAAATTTCAAATTGAAACCATTTCATCCAATACTAAAAATAACGCATGATTAAATGGTACCAATGTATGGGCATTATAGAGGTGCTAATCATTTCCCACATATAACCAACTCTCAAACTCAACTTGATTTTCTTAAACTAAAATTTATCTTTTTAATAAACTTTAAACTTACTTTTATATTTTTATTAAAAAGATAAACTTTTAGGTGGCAATCACATCTTTTTTTTATTTTCAAAATCCTATATATCTAGCGATCCCAAAGCAGTTATGACACTTATCTGTAAAAGTCATCAATGTGCAATGACAATAATAAATAATGTTGAAATATTTGCTCATTAAAAGATTTTAAAAAAGATCCAAAATAGTCCTTCACAAAGCAATTTCTCTGACATGATTATAAATCAAAAATGACTTTCAAGTCAATGTCATGTTAAATGTAACTAGCAGAGAAAGTTTAATAAGTCCACAGAGGATACTTTTAATGATGTAAAACTTATAGGAAATTGATTAATTTTTAAGGATGGAAAAACTATAATTCCATTTAATAAACTAATATAAGTTCAATAGAAGAATAGAATCTACAAATTAAAGGTGGTAGACAAAGCTCTCTTCCATAAAAGTTTCTAACAAAGTAAAGTTTCATTACATGGCTTGTGTAAGCTTGATTTTAGCTTCTTTAGGCTCAGAATATCTCTTCAAATTTCAAATATAGTGTGAAATCTAAGCTATTTGTAAGACGAAACAAATAATGGAGAAAATGTATTTTAGGGGATAGTAACAACAAGTCATTCTAAGGAGTCAAGAATATGAAAATTTCAACTTACTCAATCAATAGCGGCTTGGAGAGTGACATGACTGTTAGGCTAAAAAATGCCCTTCATCAATTAACTATCTAACTTAGCAAAAGTAAAATCAAACCATCAATCAATCACACAAGAGATTACAATTTAACGTGATTCGACTCAACCAATCTATATCTACGAATGAAAAAAAAGATCCACTAATTATAAAAAATTACAAATATATAATTCATATCAATTAACACTCAACAATCAATATTCAATACCCATATGCCTTTTTAATCTTTTTAGTCCTATAGAATATTCTCAACTCAAACAAATACATGCTCATGTAAACCCATAGAATATACCTATTTTGACCATCTCAATCTTCTTTAGTCCATTTAAATAAAACAATCATCATTCTTATATGGATCCTTTCAGTCACCTCTAGTCCACTTACAAACATTTAAATATATATACCCATAAGAACGTTAACCTCTAGTATAGGATCCTTACCCAATAAAACCCTACAACTTTCTCAAACCTAATATTATGAAGACTTCACTTATTTATAAGTATACAAACTTGCCTACTAAGAATTATTTTTTTCTTTTAGAATTCTTCACCTGCAAGTCTTCTTATCTATCAAGCAATATCTAACCAATCTCAAATAAATTTCTTATGGGATTTAAGTTACTATTCCTAACAATGATCTCCTCATTCCCCAGATTAAATGTAACAAAAAATTTTTGCACTGAATGAGTTAGCATTTACTCATTTGAGATGATTAAACAAATCTTTCTATTCTTCAAGAGAAAATTCAACATTAATCATTATTTAACCTTTTCATCTTCTTCATATAGCCTTTGTACTTCATTGGGACATATCCTTCAAACAACTTTCTAAAATGTACTTCACTTATTGCTTATCCAGCCCACATTATGAAATGGCATGACATTTTTTTTAGAAAGAGATGATAGAAAAGTTGAAATAAAAGTATCACACTAGCACATGTATTAAGGTTCATGTCGCTCAAAAATAAAACAGGAGACAAAATGATTAGTGATCGAATGATTAAGGATCAAAGACCATGAGAAACTAAACTTTGGAGATGGTCACAAAATTGTCTCTTATAGAAATTAGAACATGTGAAAATGATTTTTTACTCTAGTATCCACATTCATACAATGTACTCTACCAAATATATAACTCAGGAAATGCACTTTTTTAAAACATGATTACTAATTGCTATTTAAATTTTTTTTGAAGAAATTATATAAAGTTTTGCCATAATGTTTGGTGTCAAACTAAGAATTTGACTGAATAAGATACCTAGTTATAAATAATAGACTTAAGCTAGTTGTCAAACAAATATTTATCCCATAAGTTTGCAAAAATAGAGATAGAAATGTGTTCAATGTGATAAATGTAGATACCTTGTTTATATTTACCTTTAATTTTATCATATATCCACCATAATAACAAAAATAAATGCATCGTGATAAAAATTTCAACATAAGAAAGATTTGATTCTTTTTCTTAGACAAAAATAAAAAAGAAAAAAAAAGATTTTTTTTCCAATTTTTATCGTTTTAATTTATATTTCAATTTTCGTAATTTTAAAATTTTTTCATTCAAAAATATAAAAAAATTAATAAATAAAAAATGGCGTGACGTTTTTAGACAAATGGCATGTTTTTATTGGTTATTTTTTGACACAATACCCATTTGACTAATTGCACATTTTATGGTGGATAATGACTAATCGCACAGTATCTAATTACACATTTTTAAAACATTAGGTATCAAATCGAAAATTAGAGTATAGTTAGGGTGCCAAATATGTCATTAACTTTTATATGCTCATCTTTTCTTAGTAGGAACATAGGCATCACACATGTGTAGGTATATAAATTATAAATACATACATACATGGAAACCTTTTAGATTTTGAAGTTGTATCAACGTGTACTATAATTCAAGTTAGTAAAAGAAAACTTTTATTCTTTGTAAACACCCTACTTAGTCCGGGCCTAAGCCCATTGGGCCTAGCTCAATAGGGTCCAGGGTATCGGGCCCAATTGGCCATTCTTCTATTTATTTTATTATGTCTTTTTTTTTTGTTTTATTAGGTTGATTATTAATCTTCAATTTTTTATATATATATTTTATTTTTTTGTATTTTTATTAGATTTATTATTTTTTTTAGGTGATTAAAAAAAAAAAAAAGAAAAAGTTACCGTGGATTGTGGCTGGTAGGATTGAAGTTGGATTCAATTTGTTTAAGAATAGATTTCATGTTTTCTGGGAATTTCATCTAAAGAGGGAATCAGGGTCAATCAAAAACTCTTCTTATTAAACCCTATAAATACCCATGGATCACATAATATAGAAGAAGACAATGAGCAAAATTTAGAAACAAAAAAACATAGAACAAAAAACACAAAGATCAGAGAGGCAGATCATGCAACAATGGAGAAAAAAGTAACACACAGAAGTAAAAATAAAAAATCACAGGTAAAAAGTAATTAGAAAGGCTTTTAAAGATTTTAGGATTTAAGAAGAAAAAAGTAATTTTTTTGGAAAAATCTAAAAAATTCCCAGAATCTGGTGAAATTTTCCAGTTTTTGATGAATTTTTTGATGTCTGTTGAATTTTTTGATGAATTTTCTAGCGCCAGTTAAGTTTTTCAGTAAGGGTTTCCAGAATCTGGTGAAGATTCCAACGAAGTCTGAACTTTTTGGTGACACAACCCAGATTTTGATAAATTTTTTAGAATTTAGTGAATGATTCAATCGAAGTTCCTCTGGGTAGAGAAAGAAGGAGAGAAAAGAAGGGGGTAGAGAGAGAAGGGGAAAGTGGGATCTGAGGAAAAAGGCTAAAACTTAGCCTTTTATAGCCTTGTCAAAATGACATCGTTTTGGCATTTAAGAAAACCCAAGATCCGTGCGTTTTATCGCTGGGTGACCCGACCCGATCGCTTGACCCGCTTCTCTGCTTTTCACCTTAGTCGATGCTGAGCCATTGAACCGAGCCGCGTACCAAGCCAACTAGTCGATTTTGTCTTTGGAGTCGCACTCTACTTGAGCTAAGCTAAGTCACGCCAAAGGTTTTTTTTTCCATTTAGTTTTATTATTTATTTATTGATTATTTTTCCCTTATTTATTTATTAACTAAATTAAAATAAGTTATTTATTTAATTAAACATCATTTAATTTTCAATTAACTTTTTAAAATGAAAATTTGAAAAAAATATTTTTGAAGGAAAGTTGAATGTATCAATTTCCTTTAAACATAAAAATTATAAAAAAAAATATTTTTAAGGAAAAGTTGAAAGTATCAATTTTTCTTGAAAATAAAATTTTTAAAAAAATATTTGAGGAAAAGTTGAAAGTATCAATTTTCCTTGTATAAAAGCATGAGTTTTTTTTTCTTATAAAACACAAAAGAGATCTATATCAAAAGTAAAATCATCATCCCTTTTTTCTTGTTTTTTTTTTTCTTGAAAAATTTTTAATGTTAAATAATCTGACGATTGAGCATCTACAAGTGAAACAATAGTTTTCTTGTATACTTTTGAGGTGAGGGAATTTTCTTAATTTTTTGCCAAAAGTATTAGAGTCAATTAAGGATAATTTCTAATAATTAATTACTTGGTAAAATTTTTAAGGCTTATCGGATAACACGAAATTGAGCTGGTACCATCTTCTGATGGGCATGTGGGGGTGCTATAACATTTCCCACATGTAACTAAACTTTCGAACCCCGTTCTGGTTTGTAGACCCGAACCTATTCTTTTAGGGACCCTTAGTTAAGCTTGGGAGTCCTTTAAAAGGATGGATTCCTTAAGTGGTCAATCACACCTAAATAAAAAAGATTTGTGGTGACTTTTCAAGTCAATGTCTAACGATAGATCCCCAGATCTAATTGTTATGACAGTTTGGCGACTCCACTAAGAAAAATCGAGAGTCAGACTAACAAATAAATTCATGTTATCCAAAAAGCCTAATAAAATTGAATTCTTTGTAAGGAATTTTTTTTCTTTCTTTTCTATTCATTTTATTTATTTATGTTGCAAACTATGTCATTCATATACATATGCATAACATGAGCTCTATACCCAAGTTTCGTCCCTCTATGAGAGAGTAAAGTACCTATATTTTCATGAGGTTCTAATACCTCTTCAGTGGCTAGTGAAATACTCTCACTCAAATTGAATCCTTTCCATTGGTAGCTTGTGATGGGTGAAGATTTGACTATTTTACTAGTCTGTGATGGATAATGATATACAATTTGGGAACCTTTAGTGGTCAATATCACTTAGCCCTACATATAGTGTATATTTAAGAAGCCAACCCTAAGATAAAGCCTTTCCTACCTAATGATGGATATACCCCGAAACTAGGACACAAGAAGGAACAAGTTATGTTTATCTAACCATTTTGATTATTTGACTTTATGTATTTGCATTATCATGTCATGCATCATTTTTATTATCATATGTAACATTGTGCATCTACATCATTTTCATATTAGATTTCATCCATAAAAATGTACATTTCATTCGTGCATCAACATATCATACAAAAAGCATAGCATAACATTCTAATCATAATTATGGTGCTCAAGGTTCAAGGATAACTCCACCAAACAATCTCACTCACCAATACAATACAAGGGCTCAAGCCAAACAGATGGAACAAAAAAATTCCAATCATCTTGAGAGGATAGAGAAAGCCCAAGAGAAGCTAGAAAGAGAGTTAAATAAGATTTTGAAGGCTTTGAACAAATTAAACAAGGGAAAATGTATAGAAAAAGTACTAGTCAACAAGACCATCTATCATAAGAGGTGGATGACCCACTGTACCCTCTTGGTTTTAGGTTACCTCAAGCCCAGTCCACACAAGGTCCACTACTATAGCAGTTTACTTATCCTATAGGGCACACATACCTTGGAATGCCATTGGCTTTAAACCCTAACTAATATCAAAGTTATGTAAATCATGTCTTTACAGAAAAAGTAGTAAAGCTAGTTCAGGTCCCTAATTTAAATGATCTAAAGGAGAACGAAAAGTTAAAATCAAAAGGGGGTGAGTCACTGAAGGACTCAAAAGCTGACCAAAAGATTAATATACTGGAAAAAAAGCTACGAGCAGTGGAAAGAGTTAGTTTTTATGGTTCTATGGATGCTGTTGGGCTCTGTTTAATCCTAGATGTGATTATTCCTTTAAAATTTAAGGTTTCAGAATTTAAAAAAGTACGATGGCATAAAATACCCAAAGACTCATTATTACCATGTACCATGTTAATAATGAAAAGTTATTAATGCATGTATTCCAAGACAACCTCACGGGCTCTACTGCTAGATGGTATGTCCAGTTAGATAGAATCCACATTTATTTCTAGAATGATATGGCCCATGATTTTATCAGCCATTATCGACATATCATGGATTTAGCTCTTGATCGTTTGTCTTTGCAAAACATGAAGAAAAAGATAAATGAGTCTTTTAAAAAATATGCCTAAATGTTGAAGGATATTACCTCTTAGGTGCAACCTCTTCTGACTGAGAAGGAGACCATAGTATTGTTCGTTAACATTTTGAAATCTTTCTATTATGAAAAAATGATAGGGAATGCCATGAAAAACTTCATCGATATGGTGATCTCAGGTGAAATTATTGAGAATACCATTAAAAATGACAAGATGAAAGGAGAAGAAACCAAAAAGGCATCAGAGAAGAAAGAGATCGAAGCTCAAATTGTGAGCTTTGATAGATAGTACAAGGGTTATCAACCTTATCCACCACAAAGATACCCTCCATATTATCCTGCTGTGAATAATACTTCATCATACTCATACCAACTCGCACCATAACCATTTTACCCATCAACATGCCAGCTTATATTTAGCCTTCAAGCTCTCACATACAGCCTTAACATTCAACCTCCTACAAGACCCTAAATTTATCTTATTAGCCCAACAAGTGGTTCACGAAAGCTACAAGCTACCCGAAAAATACTCATATTTAATCTAATCTCCATGACTTATATGAAATTATACTGAGAGCTCTACAATAATTACTTGATTACTCTCAGTCATGTGGAGTCATTCAAGCCACCTTATCTCAAGTGGTATAATCTTACAGCTCACTGTGACTACCATTATGGAATTACTAACCATTCTACTGAAAATTACACTGCTTTAAAACATAAGGTACAACAATTAATCAAGGATGTGATGATAAGTTTTGATCAATGAAGAGTAACAATACCTAATATTAGTGGCAATCCATTACCTAATCATAATGTCAATGCTTTGAGCAAAAATCAAGAACACGTTGATCCAAAAGGGCATGGAGAGCTGTATTGAATTAAGGGTAAGATATTAATAAATATCTTTCACCTGATTGCATATGAGCATAATTTTGGAGAAGAATATTAAGGCTGAGTAGAAGTTGTTTATTATTTTAAGATTTCTTTTAAAGTAATGTTAGAATTTCTTTTATACAATAGGACTTCATTTGTTATCATTTTAATAAAAGGCAAGTTAATGCATTTCATTATATTTTCTCTTTCATTCAACTACTATTCCATTCTTTGTCACCTTGTATAACTTTTCATTCACATTCTCAAATTTCAGATGATGAATGTTTAGACAATGATAATAATAATTCTGAGATTTAATTTTGAAAACTCATTCATATTGATTTGAAGAGATTTATTTGAGCAAAAAAAAGCTAGCTACTAGTAGATGTGAAATAGGTGTGTCATGAAGATGTGCAATTTGTTATAAAGATCCATGAACTTGTTTTTGTTCAATAGATGAATTTCAAAGAAAGCATTCACATTTGGGAGAAAAAATTGCCATCTTTCTTTTACCATTTGAAAAACTATTCATTACTACCCCTTTGAGCCCATTATGATTTTTTTTCTAAAGAACCCTGACCAAAGATCACCCTCCACAATGAAGAGGTAATTTTTGAAAAAAAAAAAAGAGGTAAAGATCACAAAATGTCTCAAAAAAGGAAAGAGAAAGAAAAATAAAAAAAATGAATGCCACACATGATTTGGGGTAAAGTAATGAGAGTACTTTTGTGAGGAATGAGAAAAAAAGTAATGAAATGATATGAAAAGGGGCAAAATGCCAAGTTGTTTTGAATGATGAGAAAGGATCCTTTGATTTTGAACCATTTAAACACATGTTTTGAGCCTATTTTACTCATTTCTTTCATGATCCCTCACCATGGCCTATATTATAACATTTAAAAGTCCATTTGGATTAAGTGTGAATACTCGAATTGAATAATCATATGTTAGATTAAGGCATGCTTGTGATGGAACAATGGAATCATGCTACATTACTTTAGGGATTTAAGTGTGAGAGATACCACTAATAGATGAAAAAAAATTAAAAGAAAAAAATGAAAAAAATGAAATGAAATGAAATAAAATGAAAATAAAAGAATAAAATGAAAAAAAATAAAAAAATGAAGACTAAAATTGAAAACCCGAAAGGGCGATTTGGGTAGAAAAAATATCTAAGTAAGCTAAAAGTTTGATAGACAGTTCTAGCATATGGAGGATAGAGGTATCTAAAGATCTCTCGAAACTGGAGCAAAATTTGATGAGCTCAAAATGATTTCGACAAACAATGGGATGAGTTTTTGAAAAAGAATCTTGGATTAATATTTGGAATTGTCTGAATTTTATTGTTTGGATATACCACTCATTCCAATGACGTGCATCCAATTTATTCTTTACCCAATTCTTTTTGTACCAAACTCGTTTTTCATTGATTATCTTTCTTTCAATTCACCTTATGCTCCCTTAGTGTTGCATCCCCAGAATGAATCGAGAAAATGTATGATTGCATTATGTTTATCAAGAATTGAAATGATGATGAATGAATGATAATGTTCATAAAAGAGTCTTACATTCCTTTGAAGAAAAATCCAAGATGATAAGAGAAAAAGGAAGATATGGTAGAAACCTCAAAAAGATGATTTAAGAAGGCACATGGTGTGACCAAATGATGAATATAGGGATAAATTGATCGACATAACTTGTCAATGGTGATCAAGTGATGAACATAATGTGGATCAGATGACAGAATTCATTCTAAAATGGCTACTACTGAGAAGCTTGTGAATTGTGATGAAAATAGTGTGGGCTAATGGATGAAATTTAGGTTGAAATTACTAGTACTGAAGAGCCTGTGAGTTGTGATTAAATGATATGGGGCAATGGACGAAATTTATTCTGGAATTGTTAGTGCTGAGAAACCTCATAATGGTGATCAAGTGATGAAAATAATGATGATCAGTTGATGAAACTTGTTCCAAATGTTAATAAGCTAAACAAGGAGAAAACATGAGATGATGGGGTCTGGAGGACCATATTACCACATTTTGATTAGAATTTCATGACATTTATATCTACATTACATGCATTACATTGGCATTACTTTTTGGAAAATGTTTAAGATTTTGGTTTGGATATGCATTTGTATTATGCAGTAAACATTTGAATCAGGGTTAAGAATAAGGCATTGTGAGAATCTAGATTGTTGCATTTGCATCATTGAGAAAATTTTGCATCATTGATCATAACATTAATTGTATGCATAATTTTAATTGTTTTGATGAGAATTTTTAAGTTCTCAAATGAAAATCTTTGAATTTCAAATGAGAATCTTTGAATTTCAAATGAGAATCTTTGAATTTCAAATGAAAATCTTTGATGTGTGAAACTCAAAATTTATCGAATGTGAATCTTTAAACTTAAATAAGAATCTTTGAGGTGTGAAACCTAAAATTTGTTGAATGTGAATATTCGAACTCAAACGAGAATCTTTGAGTTTCAAATAAAGATCTTGGAGGTGTGAAACCCTAATGTTCGTTGGATGTGAATTTTCAAAGTTCAAACTTTTTAGATATTAATCCTAAATGTGAACCTTTAAACTTGAATTAGAAGCTTTAAACTTTTGGATGTGAATCTCCAAAATTCAAATGAAAATCTTTAAATGTTGAATATAAGTCTTGCAATTTGTAAATGCGAACTTTGAGATCTTGCAAATTTGAATTCTTGAGAAACTGAAGTTTTGATAATCAAACTTTAGTGAATTCTTGTGAAGCTGAAAGGTTCTTACGAATCTGAACCTTTGACTTTCGAACTCAGATTATGAATCTTTGAGTTTTCATTACTAATTTCATCAGATTTGATTTACGACTCCGCTGGACATGATTGTCAAGGAGCTTTTTATTTTTTAAAGTTGTGATTGTCTCTATTTAGAGGAGCATTTTATTTTTTCTAAAGTAGTGGTTGCCTTTATTTAGAGGAGTATTCTATTTTTCAAAGTTGTAGTTGCCTCTGTTTAGAGGAGTATTTTGTTTTTCAAAGTTGTGGTTGCCTCTATTTAAAGGAGCATTTTAATTTTTAAAATTTTGGTGCCTCTATTTAGAGGAGTATTTTGTTTTTCAAAGTTGTGGTGCCTCTATTTATAAGAGTATTTTGTTTTTCAAAGTTGTGGTTGCCTCTATTTAGAGGAGCATTTTATTTTTTAAAGTTGTGGTGCCTCTATTTAGAGGAGCAATTTATTTTTCAAAGTTATGGTGCCTCTATTTAGAGGACCTTAATTTATTTTCAAAAGTCGTTGAGCCTCTATTTAAAGGAGCTTTGTTTACTTTTTCAAAAAAAAAAAAAGAAAAGTGTCGAGTTGAATCTTACTTAGGTGTCTACGTCTTTGCACAATTCATGTTTCACAGAAAATGTGCAAAGAGGTGAGCTATAGATACCTTGCTTGGTCTAGGCCTAAGCCCATTGGGCCTAGCTCAATAGGGTCAAAGGTATCAGGCCCAATTGGCCATTCTTCTATTTATTTATTTATTTATTATTATTATTATTATTATTATTATTATTGTTATTATTATTTTGTTTTATTGGGTTGATTATTAATCTTCAGTTTTTTTATATATTTTTTATTTTTTTATATTTTTATTAGATTTATTATTAGTTTTTTTAGGTGATTAAAAATAAAAAATAAAAAGTTACCGTGGATTGTGGCTGGTAGGATTGAAGTTGGATTCAATTTGCTTAAGGATAGATTTCATGTTTTCTAGGAATTCCATCCAAAAAGGGAATCAGGGTCATTTAGAAACTTTTCTTATTGAACCTTATAAATACCAATGGATCACACAATACAGAAGAAGACAGTGAGCAAAATTTAGAAACACAAAACAGAAAACACAAAGATCAGAGAGGCAGATCACGTAACAATGGAGAAAAAAGTAACACACAGAAATAAAAATCATAAATCACAAGCAGAAAGCAATTAGAAAGGCTTTTGAAGAATTTTGGATTTAAGAAGAAAAAAGTAATTTTTTTGGAAAAATCTAAAAAATTCCCAGAATCTGGTGTAATTTTCTAGTTTTTGATGAATTTTTTGATGTCTGTTGAATTTTTTGATGAATTTTTTAGCGTCGGTTGAGTTTTTCAGCAAGGGTTTCCAGAATCTGGTGAAGATTTCGACGAAGTCTAAATTTTTCGACGACGGTCCGATGACCCAACTCAGATTTTGATGAAATTTCTAAAATTCGGTGAAGGATTCAACCGAAATTCATCCAAATAGAGAGAAAGGGAGAGAAAAGAAGGGGGTAGAGAGATAAGGGGAAAATGGGATATGAGGAAAAAGGTTGAGACTTAGTCTTTTATAGCCTTGTCGAAACAACGTCGTTTTGGTGTTTAAGAAAACCCAGGATCCGCGTGTTTTATCGCTGGGTGACCCGACCCGATTGCTTGACCTACTTCAACTCGTTTCTCTGCTTTTCACCTTAGCCGACGCTAAGCCGTTGAGCCGAGCTGTGTACCAAGCCAACCAGTCGATTTTGTCTCTGGAGCCACACTTTGCCTAAACTGAGCTGAGCCGTGCCACGCCAAAGGTTTTTTCTTTTCATTTAGTTTTATTATTTATTTATTAATTATTATTTTTTCCTTATTTATTTATTGACTAAATTAAAATAAGTTATTTATTTAATTAAACATACTTTAATTTGCAATGATCTCTTTAAAATGAAAATTTGAAAAAAATATTTTTGAAGGAAAGTTAAATGTATCAATTTCCTTTAAACATAAAAATTTTAAAAATATATATTTTTGAGAAAAAGTTGAAAGTATCAATTTTTCTTGAAAATAAAATTTTCAAAAAAATATTTTTGAGGAAAAGTTGAAAGTATCAATTTTTTTGGTATAAAAGCATGAGTTTTTTTTCTTATAAAACACAAAAAAGATCTATATCAAAAGTCAAATCATCATCTCTTTTTCTTTTTGTCTTTTTCTTTTCTTGAAAAATTTTTAATGTTAAATAATATGACGATGGAGCTTATGTAAGTGAAACAGTAGTTTTCTTGTATACTTTTGAAGTGATGAAATTTGTTTAATTTTCTGCCAAAAGTATTGGAGTCAATTAAGGATAATTTTCAATAATTAATTACTTGGTAAAATTTTTAAGGCTTATCGGATAACACAAAATTGAGCTGGTACCATCTTCTGATGGGCATGTGGGGATACTATAACATTTCCCACATGTAACCAAACTCTCAAACCCTGTTCTGGTTTGTAGACCCGAAGTTATTCTTTTAGGGACCCTTAGTCAAGCTTGGGAGCCCCTTAAAAAGATAGATTCCTTAAGTGATCAATCGCACCTAAATAAAAAAGATTGGTAGCGACTCTTCAAGTCAATGTCTAGCGATAGATCTCCAGATCTAAACGCTATGACATTCTTAAGACGATGTTACAAAATGTAGATATCAGTGTTAGATTATTTTATCTGTGTATGTCTATGTTTGCCCACATATACAGAGACATAATAAATCTAACAAACAAAAGCATGAAAAATATGCCTAAAAATGAAAGATATGAAAATCTCCTATATCAGTAAGGAGAAAAAATTTTGCTAAAGGAAAGGTTCTCTTATTCTTATTACTATAGCTAATTTTTTTTTTACAAGACTATATCCTAAAATAAGGTAAAATAAGGTGTTTGCTTTTATGGAGCAGCATAAACCTTACTTGCTTGACAATCTATCTCTCAACATGTTTGTGGTAGTCTGGATTCCGGAACAGCTGATCTGCTAATGCTCGAAACTATTCAAAAACACACATTATAGAAAATTTATCAAGAAAAATAGTAGATGTAAAAAAAGAAAACAGAAATTATGCCAAGAATCAGTGACTTTCATATTGAATTCTCATTGTTGCATATATGTGCAATTATGCATCTGCATACGAAAATATAAATATGTAAAATGTGTGATAAATGTAGGTATAAAAGGTGATGGTAGAGAAGGACTAATTATAGTACAAAAACAAAGACCTAGCAATATCCATCAACATCAATTTGCAATTTAGTTAAACCATAAGTGGTCAACCTAAACAAAAATCAAAACCATCATAACCAAATAAATACAAACCAATTTATAGGCATATGTGAAATGTAGATTGTAGAGTATGAAAGGTTAGATGTCAAATAAAAAATCTTCAACTATTATGTGAAGAAGTATGTCTTTACTTTATGTCATATTTGAGATCTAACTAACACCAAAGTTAGAAAATACAAACCTAATAAGGATGGCAATGTGGTTTTAAGGGTCATTTTCTGCACCAAATTTATTAACATCACAAACTCAAAATGATTTTTTAACACATGACGCCAAATGCCAATAAAGAGGAACTAAATTTAAGAGATCTTGTTGCAAAAATAGAAAAAAAACCATAAAGGTTTTGTTAAAAGAAACATATAAATTAAACATCATAGCATAGATTAACCATGAAATTAAATACTAGAATGAAGTCCAAATTGAAGTTTGTTTTTATTTAAAAAATCCTAAATTGAAGCTGATTATAAGTAGTGAGCAACTTAGAATAAAACAATCAATGAGAAATTAATATAGTGTGTATGATAAAATCATAACCTTTCAAATAATCGTTCATGATCTAAGGTTGCATCATTCATATCAAGTATTTTTCCATTGAAACGAGTGTACTATCAACAAAATAATCACGTGAATGGTTAGACGGCCAATAAAACTAAGATTATCCATAAAATCATTAGTCTGTGATACTAAAAGAATAAATTGTAACTTATAGCTATGTAATTTCCACAATAGCTTAACAAAAAATCATCAAAGATAAAAAGAAATCCCTTATGACTCAAAAAATTCAAGCAATTCGGAATGTCAAAAATACCCATTAACCTAGATAACCCATAAAAAAAAAGACAAAATATGGTTACTGGCATAACTGTTCTTATATAATATAAGCATATGAGAGATTAAAAAGGGTAGGATTGTTTAACTGATGCTCATAACTGTGAGCTAAACCAAGAAAAGTTTATATCAAATAGAACCAAATTATTCCAATTAACAATAAATTTCCTTTAATAATTTTTCCTTTCATTTTCTCACCAACCAAATAGAGCATAATTTATCTCAGTAAAACAAGCAGGGGAACGGATATAACTGAATGACAAAACCCAAAAATAGCCATAGCATATAAAATCAAAAAAAAAAAAATTGAAATGGAGAATACCAGATTAAGAAAAAACTAAAGGAATTTGAGGATTCATTATTGTATGATTGAATATTTGTTTGATCTTTTTAGCTGTAGTTGAAAGTTTATATATATATATATATATATTTCATAATTGGGATAAGCAGAATTTAAATCTATAATTGAAATTAAAAATTAATAAAAATTTGACTGATCATTTCATATAATTGTTATGCTTAACGTGCAATTCATTTTTAAATTTATGATAAAAAAATGAGCGAATCACAATATAAATTAATAATTATAGCACTAATAATTTATAACTAAAATTAAAAATTAACACTTTATTATTATTTAATAATTGAGGTTTATGATCAGATCGAGTTTCATTTATACGAATATTAGTATACACTACACGCTCTGTGTGGGATTAATCTACTCATATAGTTAAAATAAAATTCTTATTAGATGATAAAATATACTAACAATTATTAGAAGTTGATTTACTTGAAGTACACAATAATTAAGTACTATCAAAATGGATAATAATTGAAATTATAGTAAAATATTAGTTCCAAAATAAAAAATAAAAATAATAGAATAAATTTATATAAATATATACATTAATATCCTAAAGGCAAAAGCTTTGATAAACTATTATTGCTCTAAAGCTAAAGAAAGCAAAAAGCAAATAGGCATTACTCAAATGTAACCCTCACCCCTCACCTGCCTTTTTTTTTTCTCCTTATCTAACATCTCCTTTTTTTTTTCTTTTTCTCACTTTTTGTCCAGATCTCTCTTATCCCTCTCCTTATTCTTCATCGGTTTCTTTATCTTCTTCTAGATTTTTTTTATTTTTCATTTTTTGGAACTCTTTGGTCTTATTCTAGATTTTTCTAATTTTTTTAAAGTCAAAATATAATAATAAAATCTATATGCTAATGGAAGACCAAATTTATAATTAACATAAATAAACTAATCAATTTATTCAACCAATAAAAAATGCCAAATGTTAACAAAACAAATTGTTTTAATGTACAGCACATGTGTGGGAATAAGTTGATAGAAGTCATTTTTAAAAAATAGAATGGCAGTTGTGTAAGGGAAAGGTCGATATTGTTATCATTACTATTACTTTCAGGTAGTTAAAACTGATTTTTTTTTAAATAAAAATACTAAGGGTAAATTTTTTGAGTAAATAAAAGAAAACCAGGAGAGAAGAAAACGGTGTAGCATAGTTGCAGTCATACTTAACCTTACTTGGATTCGAATAATATGAGATGTGGGAAAAGTAACTGAGGAAGAAAATTAGAAGATGTTTTGGCTTTGGCCAGAAAAGGATTTCTTGTTTGGATATTTCAAAAATAAGTGTGAAAGCAACCAAAAATACATTTTAAAAAAAACAATAGAAAATTATTGCAAAACAAAATTTTCATTTTGTAAATTATTTTGTATATAAGTTAATTTATTAGAATTATAAGAATAACTGATAAATGAAATATGATGTATATACTATTTTATATAAATTAAAAAATATCTTAGTAAAAATAATTTATATAAATCAAATGCCCTTTTTTTTTTACCTTTCTAAGAAAGAATTCAATAAAAAATTATTTATTATTATGCATGTCCAATTGATTTTTTTATCAAAATATATCAAGTGAATTTTTAATTTAATGTAGTTTCTTTTTGTAAGTTTTGATGCAATAATTAATATCAACATATTTACTCAAATAATTAAAAGATAAATTGTTTATTATTACTCGAATAATTCGACCTCAAGTCAATCGATTCACTTAGTATAAAATTAAAAATATAAGATATTTTTTAACTACTTTTGAAAAAATAATCTATTATCATATTCAATTTAACTAGTATTATTATATTTACACTCAAACATATATTTCACTGTTTATTTTAATCTTATTATCATTAAGGGTATTTATAATTAAATTTTAATCAAATTAATCAATCGTACAGATTTAATTTAATTAATTGATTGACCATCGAATTAATTTTGATTAATTATAAAAAATAATTGTAAAAAAATTTTGTTTTTTGATTAATTCAATTCAAAAATCAAATTAATTGAATTAACTAAAATTTTAATCAAAATATAATAAAAATTATATATAAAACCAAAAATATATGAAATTATCTATTTTATTTCAAGTTATTATAATTTTTAATTTGATATTTTAATATTTAAATATTTTTATTGGATGATTTTATTTAATTTATTTCACGTATGAAAAATTAAAAATTAGAAATTTAATTTAATTTAATGTATTTTATTATTAGTTAATTAAAAAAATTAATCGAATTAATCAAAAAAATCTCGAGTCCTAAATTCATATTCTCAATCCATTTTTCTATTATGAACTCGAGTTTTTATTTCTTTGGATTATAAACAAATTGCGAAGTAAAAATTTAGAAGGAAAGTTCTAACTGTTCTTCACTCTATCTCCAGCGACTGAACCAGTGAGCGTTTATTTCCTTTTCTCTCCTCCTTTCATAGATTAATGGAAGCTTATTTTCTTTGTCATATTTCATTTCTTGGTACTCTTTTTATACCATCATATGTTTCTTGGTCGTTTGCTTCAATTTTCTTGCTTCTTCCTCTTTGATGTAATGGTAGCAGTAGGAGCAACAGTCAGTACTTTGTGGTTTGAATTTTTCTTGAGATTTTTTTTACCCAAATTTTGTTTTTAGGATATAGTACTATTTTGGGTAGAGTTGATTTTCCTATTATTTATGCTGATTTGGTGTGATCACTATCAACTGATTGCTTTTTACTGATCTGATCTGGTAATGAACTTTTTCTGATTTAGAAAGTTTTCCTTTTCTGGTTTTTTTAGGGGATTTGATTTGCCTTGGCCATGAAATAGGGAGGATTTTGGCGCTAAAAAGCAGGCAGAGGCAGAGACTTCAAATCACAAACCAGAAAAATTCAGAGATAGCCAACCAAAGCGTAAGCAAAGCCCTGATGAAAGCGAGAAACAGCCAGAGGCTGAGGCTTCAAACAAACCAACAATGATCAGAGATGGCCATCCAATGCAAAAAAGACAAAAGCAAAGCCCAGATGAAAGTAAACAACAGGCAGAGGCTACTTCAAACAAGCCAAAAAAGAGGGGTCGCAAACCGAAGCTAACCGAAGATGAAAGACATGCAAATAAGCTAGAAAGCGGTAGAAAACATCGGAAAAAGAAAAATGTAAAGACATTTCATTTTCTCTCTTAAATATCCTTTTGGTCTTTTATTTATATTTTACGCGTATCTGTAAATGAAGGAGAAGTACAAAGAATTGGAAAAAGAGAATGAAGAATTGAAAATGAAAGAGGAAGAATACAATGAAAAATTGAAAAAGAAGGAGGAAGAATACCAGTCTGACATAAAATTTTTGAATGATGAATTGAAAAAGGAGGAAGAATACCAGTCTGTCATAAAATCTTTGAATGACGAATTGAACAAGAAGGAGTAAGAATACAAGTCTGAGATAAAATCTTTGAATGAGCTGCTTTCAGAGGCAAGAAACCAATCCTCTCCCTCTCTGTTTCTTTTGTGTTTCTCCTTTCTAACATTTGCTTTGTGTTGTGCAAATTAAAGTTCGATGCTGGAGCAGATAAATTAGAGAGGGAAGTCAGTGATGAATCCAAAAAAGTGAATATGATGAAAATGGTGAACAAAGAGCTGGAACATGGGATGCAAGAACTACAACAAAATTTTCTCAAGGTATGCTCACAAACAAAAAGATAGCAAAAGTTGGCTTTTGCTTGTGATGAGTATGTTATGTATGATACTCACGGCTACAGAAGCTTTTTCTTATCAATTTAGCCAGTGAGGGAAAACATAAACCATAACCGCTTGCACAAATACCATATATTATTCTTGATGAAGGAGATAGCTATCGTCAAGTCACATGGTTATTATTGTCTATTACAAACTTCATACATATCATTTGTATTGAGTATTGATACCTTGTGTTGATTTGTCATCTCCTTTAACAGCAATTTGCTTCCACAAGAGGTGTTTCTTTTGAACCTCAAATTTCTTTCGTATCCTAGCCCTTGCCACTGTTTTAAGTATTTTGCTGGTGTTGGTTGCTGTTGGTTTTGATTACCGAGTGCCTATTATATTTTTGCCTAATTGCCTTTCTTTTTCTTTTCTTTGTTATATTATCTGTTAGCCTTGCCACCCTTATATATATAACATCCTATACATCACTTCAATTGTTTGAAAAGTGCTCCTTTACCTTCCAAGAAAAGATTATTCTCCCATAAATCATTTTTTTAGTGCACCAGAAGTAGTTAATATGTCTAATACTCTGTTATTGTAATAGTGTCAATATTTGATTCTTGACCATTAATAAATTAGTGTTACCATGTAGATTATACTCCCCCTTCTCTTCCGATTAGTTCCAACTCCCAAATATTGCTTCTACTGACTTCTTACTACCATACTCAGCCGTTTATTAGTACTTCTCCTGATCATCTAGTACTAAATCTTGCAACCTTTTGTTGCTCACCTTCTTACTTATTCACTCTGTCACCTGAAATTCAACCTAAATTGTTGTGCCTTTTTCATCTCCTAAATATTTATAATGGAGCTTAGATAAGATTATTCAGTTCTCCTTGTTACCTTATCCTCTTTTCATATACTCAAGGATCTTAAAGCCTCCCAGTTGTTTAATAATCTAAGCACATTTATTGCTAGATAACAACAGTTTGAAAGATAGGTATCAAGCTGATACATCTTTTCTCTCAAAATAGAAAACACAAAATTAATGCTGACTAGATAACAAGTACCTGGTGTTCTGGCAAACAGAATTTGACTTGCTACTGTATGCCTGTAAACGGAGGTTGACTAAAAACCAATGGTAATCGCTTCCTCTGTGCTGAACAAAATCAATTGCTAAGTTGATTAATCAACTTGATTCTAAATGACCAAAAATAAAACTATCAAATGAAATGCTATAAATGATCACTTCAAGCCTTTCATGTTAAAGCACCCTGCTGTTGCAATGGTAGAGAAGGCTAAGTCATAATCCCTTTGTGCTGTTACTACTAGACAAAGGGTAGTACCTTAAGTCTATAAATTGGTTAAGTGGGAAAGCGATGTAGCATCCTATATTCCAACAAATTGTCTGCTTATTGTAAAACAGCATAGGATTACTGACCTATTTTCAACGTTTCATTAACTAATCCTCTGGTCAACTGACTTTTACTCTGAAACTAGCCCACATATACACTTGACTCTTAGAATACCACGTAAGGTTGCCTCTCAACAGATTAGCACCTTTGTGGCACAACTCATAACTCATGATTTATCATTCTAGCTTAAAATATCCAACATCATAGTGGTAATTATTCATATTCCACACTGATTTTGATAAAACTGACATTTACCTCCACCATAATATATAGTTGCAAGAATAATAGCATGTAATTCTTCTATCTTTCGGAGTTCTAAAATTGATGGTATATGCTACTACAATTGATGTTTCTCCTAATTTGCAGGAGCATGACCCGAAAAACTCTGAAACCAATATACCATTGGATTTCGATTATGTATGGTACTTCAGTTTCATTCCTTTTTTTCTGATTTACTTATTATAGGATGGTGATGTGATTCTTTTCAAAATTATTGTTTTAGTTGAACAAATTTTTTGGTTTGGGGGGCGTGGAAGACTCCAGTGAGTATCCAGATCTACAATATGGTAAGACCAAAGTTCTGTGCTACCCAATGAATTTGTGAATAAATTAATTAAGGGTGCCTTTGATTTGAAATATCAAAGACTTATTTCTAGATAGTCAAGTGGAAAAACCTTCTTATACTAATTTTTTTTATACATTTTGAAAACATGAAAATATAGGAAAATAATAAACAAATCTAAAATTAGAAAAAACAAAAACAACAAACCAAAGGCTGTATGTCTATTAAGACTATCTTTTTCTCTCATTAATTAGTACATTTTTATTTTTTCAATCTAAAGAGTTTTAAGTGATTATATTCACATAAAGCTAAAGAAATTAAAGTTAGGCAATAAATAGGTTAAATAATTAAATAAGAAAAATAGAACATGCTAGCAATTTAGAAGTTTACATGAGACAAAAATGATAAGTGCATATACAAAATGTTAAGTTCCTAAAAACTTCCATTTTCAGATTAATTTTGTCTTCTTCAAAACCAACAGTGACCAGCAATGTTATAGTTGGACTATACCCAAATTATAGGAGTGATCTATAATTTATTTATCGGTAGTTTCATGAAGGATTTATCAATAGAAAAATTGAAGGGAGGCTTAAAGATTAGGCGTTTTGCTTAGTTGAATCTAGTTATCTTTTGCTGTTTCTTTTTGCTCATTAATATTGTGATTGGTGACGGCCTCATTCATCCTATGTTTGTACGTTTGGGTGGTTTCTTATATATTCTTGCCATAATTGAAAAATATTAATTAAATAGGACTATAGGAGTGATTGATTTGTTAATTTTGAGTAACCTATAATGGTTTTCTTGTAGAGTTTGAACTCTAAACTCTAATAGAGCTGTCTATGAGATCTTCATATCTAAACTTTATAATTAAACTATTGAACAAGTTCTGTTTCTATGTGAAAGGACTAGGCTGGCATGGTTCAGGGTATGTGTTATTTATAACGTTAATAGAGATCATATTACTACATTGGATGTATGGATTATGGAAATTCTGGCTATGCCAGGTGCCACTGCTATGGAGCAAAAATTTCTTTATGTATCCTTAGCATTCACTTGCTGGCTAATATGGAAGGAGAGGTGTAATGCTATGGTTAGTAAGAATAAGACAGATGTGTTAGCTACCATTTCTAAGATTAAGGGGGCTGTGGCTGAATTCATTGCTTTAAATGGAAAAATGTAGTAATCAAAGTTTTAGGAAGAGAGTGAAGGATACATCAGGCTGGTATAAACCTGAGGACATAAGGGTCAAGGTGAATTGTGATGGGACCTATGGTTATGATATAAATATGCAGGGATTGGGGTTATTGCCAGAGACACAAGTGGAGCAATGATAGGGGGCAGCCCAGCTGGCGTTAAAGAGTAATGGTTAATCAATGTATAGAAGCATAGGTTTGGGCACTCAGGAAGGGAGTCATGTTGGCAAAGGAAGAAGGGTACAGGAAAGTTGTTTTTGAAACAGATTTTGAAGTTTACATAAAGAGTTGGTGCAAAAGCAACGTCTACCTAACTGGAGACTTAAAGCTATGGTTAATGAGACTGAACAGCTAAGAGCAGAATTTGAAGCAATTAAAGTTAGCTGGGTAAAAAGAAACCATTTATTGGGTTGCAAACCAAGCTAAACAGGGGATGTGCCTTTCAGGGTGGGTATATTTAGCCCCATCCTCTTTTCTATTCATCCTCAATAAGGATGGGCTGCCTGCATCCTTTTGTACTAGCTTAGATTGCCTTAGGTCTCATGAGCCCTTGTTTGGTCTGAAAATAGTCCTAAGAAACATTTCTGAGTATTAACTTCTCTGAGCATTGTAAGCATCCTTTGTTTTTTCTAATGAAATGCTTGTTTCATGGCAAAAAAAAACAAAAAATAGAAAACAAAAACTTTCTATTTGAAACATATTATATCAGATTTTTTTTTTATCTTCTAATATAGGCTACTATATAAATGATCATTTTATGTCTAAAAGTTCTCTTAATTTCTTCCATTTACGTAACTCTCTCTCTCTCTCTAGCATGCCTTGAACCTCATCATCCATCGTCTTCCCTTGGCCCCAATTCAACTTTAAATTTCAAAATCCCAACTCCAAACTTGTCAAGGCCAAAACTGCGAAAAGAATGAAGTATTGACATTTTTTTTTTTTGAACCAGAAGTATTGGCTATTAGTTTATAGAGAATATTACCAATTTATATTTGCTGGAGAAAGCTAGTTTCAAAATAATGAGAAGAGATTTCTAGTTAAGAATGGCTCTGGGAGATTTATGAGGAGAGGATTTTATTAGTTGATTTAGTTTTCCTGGATTATTTTATGGATATGGAATGGTTAGAATTATGTCTATTTTCTTGTGTAATTTGAAAGGTTTTGAGAATAATGAATTGATCATATAAAGTGATAAGAAGAAAAGTTTCCCTACCACTTAAAATCATAGCAAATTAGTTTGATACAAATGCTAGAAAAGAGTTTGTGGTAATAGTTCAAATTTTGGTAGAATATTGAATTGGTGAAAATAGAATTGGGAAAGGCTAAACAAGGATTATTGGAGTGTAAATTAAAGAAGATTATGGCTGTAAAGGGACATCCAACTGTTAGAATTTGAGATTCTATCTTTAAGGTCTTGGGTTTGAATCTTGAGATGGACATCATAAAATTTATGATGGAGGGCTTGCTAGGTCTTATTGTGTATATCAAAATCCTTATGTACCAACTACCCGAAAAGATATACTTTTACATAGAATATGGTGATTGTATGCTGTAACTTTTTTCAAAAGGAAAAAAATATAATGTGGCACATTTCATATTTTAATCACCGGGTATGTGTTAACATTATTTTATAAGTAGTAATGATATTTAAACTTTCTTATAATTTGTGGAGACCCACGCCTAACCTACAAGGTATTGTCCGCTTTGATCCGAAGGTCTCACGGTTTTGTCCCACAAAAGGCCTCTCATAGATTTGGGTTTAGATCTCTACATGTATATTATACCATATCCACACATTCTTCCAATGTGGGATTGGGGGCATTACAATCTCTACACTTTTAAAACTTGATGTCTCTGTCAAGCTGAGTCCAACCACATGAGCAAGATCACACCAAACATTGGGATTCTAAAGGTGGCTCCCCATCATGTAGCATTTAGTGACTCTCATGATGTAGCACTTAGTGCTCATCGACTGGTGACCACTTTGATATCATTTATGGAGATCCGCACCCAACCTGCGAGGTATTGTCTATTTTGACCTAAAGGTTTCACGGTTTTGTCCCACAAAAGGTGTCTCACAGGTTTAGATTTAGATCTCTACATATATATTATACCATATTCACATTTTTTTCAATATAGAAATGGGGGCGTTACAATAGTGATGATATTTAAACTCTTTCTTATGACTAACTATTAGCATAGTTTTCTCTCTACGATGGATATTCTAGACTATTCAGGTATACAACACGTTTGTGGTTATTGGAAAAAGTTTTTGTTACATTATTTTTTTAGATTTCTTAATAAAATATAAATCATGTATTTAACTTGTTAATCTAATGATAGACCTCTTGTCATTTCTAGTTTTGAGCTAAGAAAACTAGTTGATATGGAGTCCACTACTATTTAATTTGAAACTCTTGAATTACATACATAAGATGATTAAGGAAAGATGATATAAAGAAAGCCTTAAGTTTTGTTCTTAAAGGACTTCGTTTGATAAGTACTATCCAATACAGTCACCATAATCATTTATTTAAAATCCACAATTTATGGATAAATTCCATATATTCCGATGGTAATTATGCCTATATTAGATAATTCTGAAAAGCCTAAAAGAGTATCTTAACCCTATCCTTAAGACATTTGGGATTTCAAATAAAAAAGGTATGTAGGTTTTGAGAATTTGACTGGATTTTTCTCCTTCAAATAGGTGTTCAGGAGGGTTGTTTATTGGTGATGAATAAAGTTCTTTTTTATGACAAAAAGTTTGATTAAAAACCTAATTATGGTAGTACAAGCCTGTGGGATTCAATATAGTTTTGATTGTGTTATTTCCAATCTCTTTGGAATTTATCAACAAGAGTTTTCTGGCATGAAACTTTGGATCTAAAGGATGAGTTTGCAGCAACTGGTGTATTGCGGGTGATTATCAAGCTCAAAAAAGAATGTTTATCGTCCTACATGGAGTAAAAGAAGCAAATTAGACAGGTTTTGGCAAAATGGTTAGCTTGCTACCATGACCTACGTCATAGAGGTTTGTAAAGACCAGTGTCAGGTTGCTTTATTCTGTTGCCTTAAGAATCAATTCAAGTGGGGGTGGGATGGGGGCTAAACTTGGTATTCTTGACTGTTTGGATTCTAAATAAGGATTCCATAAAGGATTTAAAGAGGAATAGGGGTCTCTTGAAGTGAATTTTAAGGATAGGTACTACTTAAAAGTTATATTAAGTAAGTTGCTTTGATGAAATTATTGTTTCTTTTGAAGAGAAGGTGGGAGTGTTTTGATATTATTGGCATTAACCGTTATCTCTTTTTCGATGGAGTTAATGAATGAAAAGAAGTTATCCTATAGATTATAGGCTCTTAGAAACCGAGAGTCCCTATAGATGAGAAAGGTGATCAAATATATGCTTCTTCCTAGGGAAGAATGGCCTTTTAAGTTGTGTAGTAGTCATATTCTTTGGCAAAGTCTGGTGTTTACAAGTCTGCTGGTGAATTGCAGTTTTCTTTTAGCTCATTGGTCTTATTAGTGATAGTTTCTTTGCTTTCATTTTAAGTAATTAGGGTCTTTTGGTCTTTTCCCTCAGCTTTCTTTTTTGATGCATTCATTCGGGTCTTGCCGTCTTGTTGCATTAGATGGTAAGGGGGTTTGAGTTTTGTCTTTTATACGTGTCCCCCTGCTTTTCCTTTCTATATATGTGTCTTGACGTATCAATTTTGAGTGTTTTCTTGGCTTAGGAAAAGAAAAAAAAATTAAGGTATAGAAAATGTTCTCTAATGTTTCAAGTGAATATAACTGTCAAATTGATATTGTATTTAATAGTCCAATGAAAATAATTATGGGTGATATGAACTTTTTTTCTTTTATAAGACAATTGTTTTTTGCATCAAACATATATGGCTTCTACTATATGTTGACTTGCTGGTTGTTGGGAATCATGGAAGGTTATTTTCTCTATGATGAGTTATTTTGTGATTCCGTGAATGTCTACGGCTTTACGGTACTAAAGGAGAATTCCCTCATGATTGAAGAGATATTCAGCGACCACCCTGACATTGCATCTGGCCTTCGAGTTCACTTACCAGCCCAAGAAATTGCTTCATGAACGCATTAGCTGAAGTCTACAAAATTGCAACAAAAAAGGAGGTTACCCTAGGGGAAATCGAACTTATGGAGAAGGTATTAAAGATTTGGAGTTTGCAGGATTTGAGATTTCATGGCTTAAGGACCTGGTAGTAAAGAGGTTAAAGGGAAAGAAGAAATTGTAAAGGAGGCTGAGCATACGTGTATACATACGACGTGTTCTTTGTATTTATTTGTGTTTGAAGATTGAGCATACGGCTTTTGTTTTGGCTAAGCAGCGTGAGACCATTATCTTATTTCCACTCTTCTATATTTTTGTGTTTGAAAATTGTATGTAAGGCTGCTTTTTCTTGACCAATGGGTGTGATTATTATCTTATTTCTACACTTCTCTCCCTCTTTCTCTTGTTTTTATATTACAGTTATTAAAAAAGTGATATAATTTTAAGATATCTTTAAAATATTAGATAGTAGGAGCATTCCTTTAAGAATTTTTATTTTTACTATTTTTTCAAAAGTAATTTGATGTAGTTTTTTTATATTTTTTTTAAGCAACGTCTGAATCCTGGTTAGATTCAGACATGATAAGCTTTTTTAGTTATTGGGAGAACTTTATAAGGGTTCATGTATGAACGAGGTTAGACAAAAAATTCTTTCAAAATTGGTTATTTGTCCCACTCTTTGAGGAGATACGTATGCAATTGAGTGAATATTATGTAAAATAAGTTTTTTTTCAATTAATTATATTGTAAATTTGTTATGACTAAATTTTTTTATTCAAGAAAGTGGGGATTCAAACTTTGTTTTTAAGTAGGAATATGTATCAACTGTTAAAATATTCGAGTGTTTGAAAATAAAGATTTTAAATTAAACTTAAACAAAAAAAAATTCAATTTAAATGCACATTTTGAACAAAGTTTGGTGGTAAAATTGTGCCTGGGTTGATAGCTCAACATGTTTTTAATGAGTTTCGATTCGATTTGATTTTATAGAGTGGGTTTTTTTTTTAAATCAAGTTTCGAGTTGGAGAATATTAAAAAAAAAAAAAAAGGGTTGGGTCGGATTTGGGTTTTAAGTAAATCAAATTCAATATGATATTATATAAAAATTATTTTTTAATTATTTTATTTATATATATTTATATATTTTATATTTATATTTTAAAAATAATTTTTTATATTTTAAAAAATAATATTTTATTAATTTTAGGTTAAGTAAAATTAGATACGATTTATATAATATCAAATAGAGTCGAATTTAAAAAATAAAAAATAAAAAAAAATTTAGGTAGAATCAAATTTAATATAAATAAAAGTTCGCCGACAACTTTCATTGTTAGTCTATCCCCTTACAAAAATTACAAATTAAAATGTTTAACATCTTCTAGGGAAGTGACTTGTGTGAATTGGACTTGGTTGAGTCCAAAAAAAAAGCCCAGATATTAGCTACAACTCCAAAACTAGCCTCTTCTCCCATGGTCCTACAGCGTAGTTTCATCAATCTTTCCTTCATTTCACCCTTGATTGCTGGTGTATCCTCTTACAAAAATTACAAACTAAAATATTTTAACATCTTCTAGGGAAGTGACTTGTGTGAATTGGACTTGGTTGAGTCCAAAAGAAAAGCCCAGAGATTAGCTACAACTCCAAAACTAGCCTTTTCTCCCATGGTCCTACAACGTAATTTCATCAATCTTTCCTTCATTTCACCATCATCTGTCACCTTTCTCAGAGCTTCCTCAACATCTTTTTGTCCAAATCCATTAATCTTCACTCCAATTTTCCAAACTTTAACAATGTATTTACAATTGACAAATTGATGGCCAGCGATCGCATAGCACAAGAGTGGTTTCTGGCATTGTATGGCTTCCATGGTCGAATTCCACCCACAATGTGTGAGATATAAGCCAACAGCTTTGTGTTGCAGCACTTGCAATTGCAGCACCCATGAAACCACTTTGCCGTGCTCTGAAACTCTCTCCAAATACCCGTTTGGTAAACCTTGTTGCATAGGCCAGCACCCAAATAAATGGTCGCCCTATTACAAATATAAATTATAATTATAATCAATATTACATCCATGATTATTAAATAATCCAACAAATTATTCAACAAACTAAAACATAAATATAACACGTAGAACCACAAAGTTAAAAGTATTGCTACATGTCTATATGTTCAATAATTATTTTATTTATTAATTTTTAATATACATAATGAAACATATGTCAATATTCTAATTTTGTTTGTAAAAGTTAAAATTTTCACAAAGTAGTGTATATGATAAATTATATATCAATTATTATTAAAATTTATAAATTTGATTTAATTTTTTTGTTAAAAATTTACATATATATAAATAATAAATTCTCTTTCCTTGTAAATTGTCATTTGATAAAATTGACATTGTAAAACTAATAAGTGCTAAGCATGTAGGTAATTGTTATGATGTGGCATTAAGTTCTCCATTCAAATTCAATCCTCTCTCTCCAAATCTGCTTAATGTGAGTGGATTACAATAAATGATTTAATTCTATTGATTTTTACAATATTTTTAAAAGATGAAATTTAAATTTTAACACTTATAATATTTTTTATTCATAAATTGTGATCTCTTTTTTTTTAAATAATTATCTTCTCATTCTTTTCATTCAAAACATAATTTTTTCACATAAATATTATCTTATTTTATTTTTTAAAAATTTTAATTTTAACAGAATAATTTGAATTTAATTAAATTAAATTATAACAAATATATATTAAAAATTCCTACAGTATTACTAGCATTTCTAGCATTGATTACTTAAGCCATTAGAAGTAGTTGAAGTTTTTTGAGACAAGATGAGCAATATTCATGGTTGGCATGGGGAATAACCTCCTACCATTGGTGTAAGGGTAGGGTCAACAAACTGATAGGTTTTCACTTGCATTCCTTTCGACGTGGCATTCGAATAAATAATGGGGTAGGCAACCGACAAGCTCAGATAATCAATATTTATTGATATTTACTTCGAAGTTATTTTAAAATATTATAGCCAAATGAATATTGTTTTAACTTCTACTCATAGTAGACTTGACAGAAAGAAAAGACTATTTGAGCAAAGCTAAGGTTGCAATGAGCTTGATTAAAAACAAAAGCAAGCACGACAAACCTTAGCTATGCTTTAGGATAATCATATCCTCTATATGCTATAAGTATTGATGGTCATGTGGAAAGACAAAGTTTATTATTGTTAAGCCCTTCGTGTAGTTTAGAAATGTCATTACCAATGCTCAAATAAAACAAATATAAGAGAAAGTAAGCCAAATTTAAAAGCTAATAAGAATGATATTTTTGTCAAGTAACAAAAAGGTAGCCATAAGGGAATTCAGGCAATACATAGAAATAACATCTACCTCTACTAGGACTTGCTTGTTTGGGCTTGATCTCGATGTAGCATGCATCATGAAAAGAGGTGACTAGCAAATTTTGGCTCCAAACTGTGGTTGATACCACATAGGTCAACACCAAAAGCTGAAAACTCATTTGTAAAAGCCATCAACTCATATGTGATGACAACAAAACAATAATGCTGAAACATTTGCTCATTAAAATATTTTAAAGAAGATCCAAAATATTACTTCTCAGAGTAATATCGGTGACATGATTATAAATAAAAAAGGACTTTTAAGTCAATATCATTATGTAAGTAGCAGAGAAAGTTTAACAGGTCCACAAACAGATGATGTTTTTAATGACATGAAACTTACTGAAAATGGATTAATTTTAAGGATCAAAACCCTATAATTCCATTTAATATACTAATATAAGTTCAATATATGAGCAGAATCTGCAAGTTAATTAATTGTGGTAGACAAAGCTCTCTTTTATAAAGGTTTCTAACAAAGTAGAGTTTCATTACATGGCTTGTGTCAGCTTGATTTTAGCTGCTTTAGGCACAGAATTCAAATTTCAAATATAGTGAGAAATTTGAACTATATGTAAGATGAAACAAACATCAAATAATAGCTCAGATAAAATGTATCTCAGGGGCAGTAACAAGTCATTCTAAAAAGTCAAGAAGAAATTTCAACTTACTCAATCAGCAGCAGCTTGGAAAGTGGCACAATCTCCCCATTCCCCAGATCTAGTGGAACAGACAAATTTGCACTGAATGAGCTAACATTTACTCATTTGATATCATTAAACAAATCTTTCTATTCTTGAGAAGGAAATTCAACAAGAATCATTATTTAACCTTTTCATTTTTTTCAGGTAGTCTTTGTACTTCATTTGGACATAACCCTCACACAACTTTCTGGAATATTTTAGCTGAAGATTAAGATATTAAAAACCAAAAGAAAAGAATAAAAGAGAGTCAATATAACCATGAAAATGATAATTCTAATCTCATTTCACTTATTGGTTATCTAGCCCACAGTGTGAAATGGCATGACATATTTTCGAGGGAATGATGATAGGAAAATTGAAATAAAAGTATTGCATTAGAACGTGTATTAAGGTTCATACTGCTCAAACATAAAATAGAGGACAAAATGTTTAGTGATTAGAGACCATGAGAAACTAAACGTTGGAGATGACCACAAAATTGCCTCTTACGGAAATTATAACATGTGAAAATGATTTTTTACTCTAGCATCCACATTCATACAATATAATCCACCAAATATATAACTCAGGAAATGCACTTTTTTAAAGCATGATTAATAATTGCTATAAATTTTCTTTCAAAGAAATCATATAAAGTTTTGCCAAAATTTTTTATGTCAAATTACGAATTAACTTAATAAGATATCAAGTTTAAATAATAGGCTTAAGTTTCTTGTCAAACAAATATTTATCCCATGTGTTTGCAAAATGGAGACAAAAATGTGTTCAATGTGATAAATGTAGATACCATGTTGATGTCTACCGTTAATTTTATAATATATCCACTATAAAAACAAAAATAAATGCATCCCAATAAAAATTTCAACATAAGAAAGATTTTTTTTTTAGACAAAAAAAAAAGAAAAAATTTTCCTTTTTAATGTTTCAGTTTATATTTCATTTTTTGCAATTGTTAAAATTTTCTCATTCAAAAATATAAAAAAATTAATAAACAAAAAATGGCAGGGCATTTTTAGACATATTGCATGTTTTTATTGGTTAATTTTTACGCAATATGTACCCATTTGACTAATGGTATAAATCTTATGTGCAAACTAATAAAAAAAACAAAATTCAAGTACCTAATTGCTCATTTTAAAACTTTAGGTACCAAATCAAAAATTAGACTATAGTTAGGGTGCCAGATGTGTCATTAACCCTTATATTTATTATTAACAAAGAAGATATGCTCATGTTCTCTCAGTTGGAACATAGGCATCACACATGTAGGTACATAAACACATACATACGTGGAAACCTTTTAGATTTTGAAGTTGTATCGATGTGTACTATAATTCAAGTTAGTAAAAGAAACCTTTTATTCCTTAGACGTTGTTACAAAATGCAGATATCAAAGTAAGATTATTTTATCTGTGTGTGTTCAAGTTTGCCCATATATGCAGAGACATAATAAATCTAACAAACAAAAGCATGGAATAGATAGCCAAAACAAAGATATGAAAATCTCTTATATCAGTAAGGAGAAAAATATTTGCTAAAGGAAAGGGTTCTCCTGTACTTATCACTATAGCTAATATTTTTTAACAGGATTATATCCTAAAATAAGGTAAGAGGAGATGTTTGCATTTGTGGAGCAGCATAAACCTTACCTGTTTCACAATTTGTCTCCTAACATATTTGTGGGTTCTCGATTGCGAAACAACTGATTTATTAATGCTCGAAACTATTCAAAACACACATCATAGAAGATTTACCAAGAAAAATAGTAGATGTAGACAAAAAAACAGAAACTGTGCCAAGAATCAATGACTTTCATATTGAATCTCATTGTTGCATATATGTGCAATTATGCATATGCATGTGGAAATATAAATAGGTATAATATGCATGATAAATAGGGGTATAAAAGGTAATGGAAGAGAAAAGACTAATTATAGTACAAAAACAAAGACCTGGCAGTTTCCATCACCCTCAATTTGTAATTTAACTAAACCAATAAGGATGGTAATGTGGTTTTAGGAGCTGTATTCTGTACCAGATTATTAACATCACAAACTCACATGATGCCAAATGCCAATAAAGAGTAAATAAATTCAAAAGACCTTATTCCAAAAATGGGAAAAAACCACATAGGTTTTGTTAAAAGAAACAAAAAAAATTAAACATTATAGCATACAGTAACCAAAAAATTAAAAACTAAAATGAAGTCCAAACTGAGCTTTGTTTTTTATTTAAAAAATCCTAAATTGAAGCAGACTATAAGTAGTGAACAACTTAAAATAAGACAATCAATAAGAAATTGATATAGTGAGTATGACAAGATCACAACCTTTTAGACAGTCGTTCATGATCTAAGGTTGCATCATTCATCTTAGGTATTTTCCTATTAAAACGAGGAGTGTGTTGTCAACAAAATGATCATGTGAGTGGTTAGAAAGCCAATAAAACTAAGATTACCCAGAAAATCATCAATTTATCATACTACAAGAATAAATTGTAACTTACAACTATGTAATTTCCACAAAAGCTTAATAGAAAATCATCAAAGATAAAAAGAAATCCCTAATGACTTAAAAATTAAAATTCAAAATGTTATAAATATTTTGGATTGAATATAAGCTACAAGACTATGCTTTGGAAATCCTATAACAAATATTCAATCAAATAGAAACAGATTATTCAAATTAACAATGAATTTCCTTTAATTATAAATTTTCTTTCCATTTTCTCACCAACCAAATATAGCACAATTTATCACAATAAGACGGGCAAGGGAATGGACATAATTGAAAGACAAAACCTAGAAATAGCCATAGCATATAAAACTGAAAAAAAGAAATTGAAATAGAGAATACCTAGATTAAGAAAAAACTGAAGGACTTTAAGGATTTGTTGTTGTAGGATTGAATTGAATATTTGTTTGATCTTTTTAGCTGTAGCTGAAAAGTTTATATATACATATATATATATTTCTATATATATATATATATTTATATATATATATATAATTGAGATGGGTAGAATTTAAATCTATAATTAAAATTAAAAATTAACACTTCATTATTGATATGATAATTAAGGTTCCTGATCATCTCAAGTTTCATTTATACAAAGATTAGTATCACCACATGCTTAGTGTGGGGTTATTCTGCATGTATAGTTAAAATAAAATTCTTGAAAGAACATCTAATATAAAAATATTATTAGATGACAAAATCTACTAACAATTATTAAAAGTTGATTTACTTCAATTAAATAGTAATTAAGTACTGTCAAAATGGATAATAATTGAAATTACAATAAAATATTAGTTTCAAAATAAAAAATAATAATATTAATATCCCAAAAGCAAAAGCTTTGATATACTATTATTGCTCTAAAGCTAAAGAAAATAAAATGCAAATGGCCATTACTGAAATGTAGCTAACCCTTACCCTTCATCTGCCATTTTTTTCTCCTTCTCCAACATCTTTTTTTTTTCTCACATTTTGTCCAGATCTCTCTCATCCCTTTTGTTTTTTTATTGACTTTTTAATCTTTTTCTAGATTTTTTTATTTGTCTTTTTTTGGAACTTTTTGGTCTTATTCTAGATTTTTAATTTTTTTAAAGTAAAAAAATTAATAAAATCTACATGCTAATGGAAGACTAATCAATTTATTCAACCAATAAAAAGACTCCAAACGTTAACATAACAACCTTTAGGGATTGTTTTAATGTATGGTATAGATATAGATATAGATGTGAGAATAAGTTGACAGAAAATAATATTAAAAAATGACATGGTAGTTGTGTAAGAAAAAGGTCGATATTGTCACTATATTACTTTCAGGTAGTTAAAATTGAATTTTTTTTATTAAATACTAAGGGAAATTTTTTAAGTAAATAAAAGAAAACCAAGAGAGAAGAAAATGGTGTACTATGGTTGTAGTCATACTTAACTTTACTTTGATTCCGATAAATATGAGATGTGGGAAAAGTGCAAAAGGAAGACAATTAAATGATGCTTTGGCTTTGGCCAAAAATAGATTTCTTGTTTGGATATTTCAAAAATAAGTGTGGAAAGCAATGAAAAAAAATACTTTTTTATTAAAAAAAAAAGAGAAAATTATTGCAAAACAAAATTTCCATTTTGTGAATTATTTTGTATATAATTTAATTTATCGAAATTATAAGAATAACTAATAAGTTGAAGCTTATGTATAAACATTTTTATAGAAATTAAAATATATTTTTAAAAAATTGATTTATATAAATCAAATGTCAACTTTTGATCTTTGTAAGAGAGAATTCAACAAAAAATTACTTATTATTATGCATGTCCGATTGATTTTATGTACAAAATATATCAAATGAATTTTTAAATTAATGTATTTTCTTTTTAAGTCTTGATGCAATAATTATTATCAACATGTTTACTTGAATAATGAAAAGATAAAATGCATAGTTGAAGGAATTAAAAATAAAATGTATTATTTTCAAAATAAAAATCAAGTGTATTAATGTATAAAGATGAAAAATAAAAGTAGGAAAATGAAATTAGTAGTGAATTTTACCGACCAACTGGTATAAAGGTAGGTTAATCTATATAATTAACAGTTTTAGTTTGATTAAGGGTTGGTTTGGATTTCATTTCATTTAAGAGGGATTTTTGTCTTTAATTATATTTGATAATTTTTATATTTTTATCATATAAAATATTAAAATAATATTTTATATAAAAATTATATATAATAATTTGTATCGACACAAAAAATATAAAAAATATATTTTTTATTAAATCATATATGATTTTTACTAAAATTTTATCTTATAATATTTATATTTTTTATATTATTTTTATATCATATTATCATATTTATTTATCTACGTTCAAATATATAGAGGGTATATTTGAGTATCACTGAACGCAGTTGGAGGCCAAAATTATGGCTTTCAATTTTCAATTGGTGAGGAAAGAGTTTAGTAAACAATTGGACATCGAGTCAATTGAATGACTTAGTATAAAATTAAAAATATAATTTTTTTTTTAATAAGGATAATAGACTACTTTTGGGAAGATAGTTTACTGCCAATTTCATTATTATCATTATATTTATATTTAAACATATATTTTACTGTGTATTTTAATTTTATTGTTATTAAGGTTATTTTCATATTCAATTTTATTATTATCATTATATTTATATTTAAACATATATTTCACTATTCATTTTAATTTTATTGTTATTAATGGTTTTTGTAATTTGGTTTTAATCGAATTAATCAACAAAATCAATTTAATTCGATTAATTGATCGATCACTAAATTAATTTCGATCGGTTATCGAAAATAATTTTTAAAAAATATATAATTTTTGTTAATTTGATTTATGAACCAAATTAATCAAATGTTTAACAAAAATATAATAAAACATATATATTAAAATTAAAAATATATGAAATTACTCATTTCATTTCAAGTTATTAGAATTTTTAATTTGATACTTTAATATTTGAATATTTTTGTTGGATGATTTTATTTAATTTGTTTCAAAAAATTAAAAATTAAAAATATAATTTAACTTAATATATTCTATTATTAGATAACTAAAAAAATAACCGAACCAATCAAATTAATTTTGATCAGTTAATTTTTTAAATTAAAAAATTCATTTCGATTGATAAAAGTAAAATAACATAATTTAATTAATTCAATTTTAAAAAATTTTAATTCAAAATTAACTAAATTGACTGAATGAATACCCCTAACTTTTATAATATTCATTCATATAGTTATTATCATTTTTAATGTATCGAAATCAATAAATAGACCCTAAATTATCAAAAACCAATGCACTAAGTTTTGGATGAAAAAATATTTGGGCAAAAAAAAACACTGGTCTAATCAAATGGCTCGAATAATTTCTACATATAATAATGATATATAATATTATATTATAACATACATTAAAATTTGATAAAATTTATTTACGTGAACACTTAGGTGGAGAATTTCTTTCGATGACACATAAAATAATAATAAATAATTACATTAAATATTATCAAAATAATCTAATATAAAAAACTTTTAAACTAAATCCTTAAATAATAACAAATATTCAGATATTAATTTGAAAAAAAGATAAAAGGATATATGATTATTTACTTTATTTAATATTATTTAAATTCATTTAAAATATTCATATTTGTTTAAACTGATAAATGTATCCATGAATTACTATTTAAAAATGTTAGTTTAAGAAATTAAAAATCTCCATCTTAATACATTCTTTAAATATTCAGTTAACTAAGTAGATGAAAACATCCATTTAAATAATTAGATAAAAACAAGTTCAATTTTTTATATTTTAAAATACTTTATGTAGAATTGAAAATATAATAAAATTTTATTAGTCTATTCCATCCAAAATTCTTTTTCTTTACTTATTCCATTCTAAAATTCTTCAAATTCTTCATCTAAAAGTATTTTTTTCATTCATATTTCTTTTTCAAAACTCTATTTTCTCTCTTAAATTTCTCAATTCTTATTTATTTTTCTTTTTACAATGATTTATGCGATCAATAAGAATAAACAATAAATATTTTTTGAAAATTTTTTTTTTTTTCAAAGGTATGTGATTTATTTTTATAAAAGTTTTCATTTCTTGATTTTCATTTAATTTTTGGTTAATATATGTATAAGTTTTATTGCTCATACTCTAAATTTTATTATATTATGGTGATAAAAATTTTAAATTGAAGTTTTCTATCATTCTGTTTTTCTTTTTTGTAATAAATGAAACTTTTTCATTATGGGTGCATGTATGCATAAAGATGATAAATGTTTAAAAGATTGAGGAATGATTTAGAATCTAACAAATTTTTCTCGGTTCGACTTTCTAAATCATAATTTTGTCTTTAATTTCAAAATTTTGTATTTTTTGTATTGGCTTTATTTAAATTTCAGTTACATTTTATCTTAATTATCAATTTTTCTTATAATTTCTCGATATCTATAAAAACTTACTACATTTGGATTTTGTGTAAACCTTTTTTTTATATAGCAATTTTTTTTACCAATTAAATAGTGAAATTTATGAAATGAAATTAATTAAAAACTTCATTGTTTTAAATACTTACTAATATTCTTTTCTAAATTAAGATAGAGGTCAAAAGCTTATTTAAAACTTTTTTTGATAAATTTTATTTTTTATTTTGAAATTTTTATACTTTCAATTTATGAAATTAAAAATCAAATCAAAGATTTTAACATTAAATAAATAAATTTAATAAAAAATAAAAAAGAGAGAATATACAAATATTTAGTGATAAGAACAAACTTTTCAATCTACAAAATTCTATTTATATTTTTTATGAATTAAATTAAATATTATTATAAATATAAAAATTTCATGCATTTGCACGGATAAAAATTTAGTTAGATAATAGAGTAATAATTTTCCTTTTTTAGTCCAGACATAATTAAGATTAACAAAAATTTATTAAAAAATAATAAGAGTGCATTTGGATAAATGGTGAGATTGATTTAGATGAGATTGAAAATTATGATGATTGTGAAATTAGTTATTATAACAGTGAGATTGAGTACTGTAGTGATGAGGTTAAAATTAATAGTGAAATATGTGTTTAGATACAAAAACAACAATAACAGTTCTATAAATTGTAGTAAAAATTGAAAATGATTATTAAAAATATTATACTTAAGTTTATTGTTTTTATTATTTATATAATTATATTTTTTTGTTAAGTCATACTAATTACAAAATATTTATTTTTAATTTATTAAATATTTATTTGATTATAAAATTTAGTATTTATTTAATTTTTAATTATTTATTAACTATTTTTATCATATAATTATCATATTTTATTTATTATATCAAATTTAGAAAGTTATTTTAAAAAATTTAAATAAAAATAAATAAATAAAACAAAAAAAAAGAAAAAATTTAAGGATTAAAAAAAAGCAAAAGTTTAGTTGGAAAAAAATATAATGGGCAGTGAATTTTTTCACTAGAGCTTTGAACTCCAGTCCAAAAAATAACTCCAGCTCGTTAAAAAAGCAATATAACTTATAATCGAAATGGATGATCAGTCCAATTAGATTAAATTTGAATAAATGATTAAATTAATTGTAATAAGATAAAAAAATAATTATTATAATTATGTTTGAAAAAATAAATTATTATAATTATAATTAAAAAAATTTTAATAAAAAATTTATATTAATTTAATTTTATTAAAATTAAAATTAAAATTTAACTGAAAATATGATGAATTTAATCGCATCTACGAAATCCAAACAATAACTTAGAGGCTATAATCTCACCGTACTGGCGGCTCCGTTTGGATTACCGTCAATTTAAAAAAGTTATTAAAAGATAGTTAGTCTGTGTGGTAAGAGATAGAATTAAATTCTCGAGTCCTAAATTCATTTGTTCAATCCATTTTTTATTATGAACTCGAGTTACGAACGCGAGTTTTTAATTATAATTTTAGAAGGAAAGAGCTCTAACTCTAAGCGGCTTTTCATCACTCTTTTCTCCAGCGACTGAACCAGTGAGCATTTATTTCCTTTTCTCTCCTTCTTTCAAGGATTAATGGAAGCTTATTTTCTTTGGCAAATTTGATTTCTTGGTGTGTTTTTTTTTTTTATTTTTTTTTCTACCATCATTTGTATGTCATCGTTTGCTTCAATTTTCTTGCTTCTTCCTCTTTGATGTAATGATAGCAGTAGGAGCAACGGTCGATACTCGGTGGTTTGAATTTTTTCTTTTTCAGCTAAATGATTAGTTTGAATTTTTCTTGAGATCTCTTTTTAACCCAAAATTTGTTTTTAGGATATAGAACTATTTTTGGTAGAGTTGATTTTCCAATTATTAGAAATTTTCATTTTTGGTTATGCTGATTTAATGTGATCACTATCAACTGATTACTTTTACTGATCAGATCTGGTAATGAACCTTTTTCTGATTTAGAAAGTTTTCCTTCTCTGTTTTTTTTTTTTTTTTTTTTGAAGGGGATTTGATTTGCCTTGTCTTCGAAATATGGAGGATTTTGGCCCTAAAAAGCAGGCAAAGGCAGAGACTTCAAATCACAAAATAGAAAAGATCAGAGATTGCCAACCAAAGCGTAAGCAAAGCCCCGATGAAAGCGAGAAACAGCCAGAGGCTGAGGCTTCAAACAAACCAACAATGGTCAGAGATGACCATCCAATGCAAAAAAGACAAAAGCAAAGCCCAGATGAAAGTAAACAACAGGTTGAGGCTACTTCAAACAAACTAAAAAAGAGGGGGCGCAAACCAAAGCTAACCGAAGATGAAAGAAATAAAAATAAAATAGCAAGGGACAGAATATATAGGAAAAACAAAAATGTAAAGACATTTCATTTTGTCTCTCATATATCTTTTTGGTCTTTTATTTGTATTTTACCCTATTCGTTTATTTTCCATCTTATAGAATCTATCCTTTGTATCTGTAAATGAAGGAGAAGTACCAAAAATTGGAACAAGAGAATGAAGAATCGAAAAAGAAGGAGACGGCTCATCTGTCTGAGATAAACTCTTTGACGGGGCAGCTTTCAGAAGCAAGAGGGCAGCTTTCAGAGGCAAGAGACCAATCCTCTCCTTCTCTGTTTCTTCTGTTTTTCTCCCCTCTAAATTTTCCTTTGTGTTGTGCAAATTAAAGTACAAGGCTCGAGCAGATAAATTAGAGAGGGAACTCAGTAATGCATCCAAAAAAGTGAATACGGCGAAAATGATGAACAACGTGCAGGAAACTGCGGCGCAACAACTACAACAACATATTCTCAATGAGGATTGTCAGGTATATTCACAAACACAAAGGTAGCAAAAGTTGGCTTTTGCACGTGATGAGTATGTTATGTATGATACTTATGTCTACTACAGCTTTTTCTTATGAATTTAGCCAGTAAGGGAAACCATAAACCGTAACTGCTTGCACAAATCCCGTATATTATTCTTGATGAAGGGGATAGCTATCATCAAATCACATGTTTATTATTGTCTATTATAAGCTTCATACATATCATTTGTATTGAGTATTGATACCTTGTGTTGATTTATCATCTCCTTTAACAGCAATTTGGTGGTTCTTTTGAACTTCAAATTTCTATTTTATCCTAGTCCATGCCCCTGTTTTAATTATTTTGTTAGTGTTGGTTGTTGTTGGTTTTAATACTGACTGCCTATTATATTTTTGCCTAATTGCCTTTTTTTCTCTTTTCTTTGTTATTATCTTTTAGCGTTGTTGCCCTTGTATATATAACATCCTATACATCTCTTCAGTTGTTTGAAAAGTGCTCCTTTACGTTCCAAGAAAAGATTATACTCCTATGAATCATTTTTTTTAGTGCATTAGAAGTAGTTAATATGTCTAATACACTGTTATGGTAATAGTGTCAATATTTGATTCTTGACCATTAATAAATTAGTGTTACCATGTAGATTACACCCCCCTGCTCTTCCTATTAGTTCTGACTCCCAAATATTACTTTTCCTGACTTCTTACCACCATACTCAGCTGTCTATTATTACTTATCCTGATTATCAAGTACTAAATCTTGCAACCTTTTGTTGCTCACCTTTCTACTTTTCACTCTATCACCTGAAATTCAACCTAAATTGTTGTGCCTTTTTCATCTCCTAAATATTTACCATGGAGCTTAGGTAGGATTATTCAGTTCTCCTTGTTACCTTATCCTCTTTTCATATACTCAAGCGTCTTAAATACTCCCAGTTGTTTAATAATCTAAGCACATTTATTGCTAGATAACAATAGTTTGAAAGATAGGTATCAAGCTGATACACCTTTTCTCTCAAAATGGAAAACACAAAATTAATGCTAACTAGATAGCAAGCACCTGGTGTGCCGGCAAACAGAACTTGACTTATTACTGGTATGCCTGTAAACGGAGTTTGACTAAAAACCAATTGTAATCACTTCCTCTATACTGAACAAAATCAATTGCTAAGTTGATTAATTAACTTGATTCTAAATGACCAAAAATCAAAATATCAAATGAAATCCTATAATTGATCACTTCAAGCCTTTCATGTTAAAGCAATATGCCATTGGATTGGTAGAGAAGGCCAAGTAATAATCCATTTGTGCTGTTACTACTAGACAAAGGGTAGTACCCTATAAATAAGTCTATAAATTGGTTAAATGAGAAAAGTATATAACATCCTATATTCCAACGAATTGTCTGCTTATTGTAAAACAGCACAGGATTACTGACCTACTTTCAACCTACTGTTTCATTAACTAATCCTCTGTTCAACTGACTTTTACTCTGAACCTAGCTCACACATGCACTTGACTTTTAGAATACGACATAAAGTTGCCTCTAAACAGATTAAAAACTTTGAGGAACAACTCATAACTCATGGTTTATCATTCTAGCTTAAAATATCCAACATCATAGTGTTTATTATTCATATTTCACAGTCATTGATAAAACTGACATTTACCTTCACCGTAATATATAGTGGCAAGAATAATTGCATGTAATTCTTCTATCTTTTGGAGTTTTAAAATTGATGGTATGTGCTATTGCAATTGATGTTTCTCCTAATTTGCAGGGTCATGATGCGAAAACCTCTCAATTCAATGAACCAATCAATGACAATAATGTATGGTACTTCAATTTCATTGCTTTTTGCACTGTGTTACGTATGACTGGATGGTGATGTGATTCTTTTCAAAATTATTGTTTTAGATAAGCAATTTGGATGTTGAGATGCCGAAAGACCTCAGTAAGTATCATTTTGCAAACCTTTTTTTAAATACATTTTGCAAACATGAAAATATAGGAAAATAATAAACAAATCTAAGATAAGAAGAAACAAAAACAACAAACCCAAAGACTGTATGTCTATTAAGACTATCTTTTTCTCTCATTAATTAGTACATTTTTATTTTTTCAATCCAAAGACTTTTAACTTTTAAGTGATTGTATTCACATAAGCTTAAAGAAATTAAAATTAGGAAATAAATAGGTTAAATAATTAGATAAGAAAAATAGAACATGCAAGCAATTTAGAATTGTACATGAGAGTAAAATGATATACAAAATGTTAAGTTCCTAAAAACTTCCATTTTCCTATTAATTGTCTTCTTCAAAATCAATAGTAACCAGCAATGTTGTAATTGAACTATAGCCAAATTATAGGAGAGATCTATAATTGATTTATTGGTAGTTTCACAATTGATTTCTCAATAGAAAACTTGAAAGGAGGCTTCAAGATTATGTGTTTTGCTTGGTTGAATCGAGTTATGTTTTATGCTTTCTTTTTATTCATTAATATTGGGATTGGTGATGTCCTCATTCATCTTGTGTTTGTATGCTTGGGAGGTTTCTTATATATTCTTGCCATGAATGAAAAATATTTACTAAATAGGACTATAAGAGTGATTGATTTGTTACTTTCGAGTAACTTATTAGAGTTTTCTTGTAGAGTTTAAACTTTAAACTCTAATAGAGATGTCAATTAGATCTGCATATCTTAACATTCTAATTAAACTATTGAACACGTTCTGTTTCTACGTGAATAGACTAGGCTGGTAATGTTCAGGGTGTATGTTGTTTATAACGTTAATAGAGATCAGACTACTACATTGGATGTATGGATTAAGGAAATTCTGGCTATGCCAGGTGCCACTGCTATGGAGCAAGAATTTTTATCCATAGCTTTCATTTTCTGGCTAATATGGAAGGAGAGGTGTAATGCTGTGGTTAGTAAAAATAGGCTAGATGTGTTGGTTAACATTTCTAAGATTAAGGGAGCTGTGGTCGAATTCATTGCTTTAACTGGAAAATATAGTAATAAGAGTTTCAGGAAGAGAGTGAAGGATATATCAGGATGGTATAAACCTGAGGGACAGGTCAAGGTGAATTGTGATGGGACCTATGGTTATGATATAAAATACGCAGGGATTGCCAGAGACTCAAGTGGAGCAATGATAGGAGGCAGCCTGGCAGGTGTGAAAGAGTAATGGTTAATTCATGTGTAGAATCATAGGCTTGGGCACTTAGGAAGGTAGTCACATTGGCAAAGGAAGAAGGGTACAGGAAAGTTGTATTGGAAACAGATTTTGAAGTTTACGTAAAAGTTGGTGTGGAAGCAAGGTTTACCTAACTGGATACTTAAACCAGTGGTTAATGAGATTGAACTGCTAAGAGCAGAATTGGAAGCCAGTAAAGTTAGCTAGATAAAATGAAAGGCTAATATGGCCATTGATTGGGTTGCAAACCAAGCTAAACAGGGTATGTGCCTTTCGAGGAGGATAAATTTACCTCCATCCTCTCTCATGTTCATCCTCAATAAGGATGGGCTACTTGCGCCTCATTGAAATAGTTTAGATTGCCTTAGGTCTCATGAGCCATTGTTTTGGTCTAAAGATAGTTCTAAGAAACTTTTCTGAGTATTGTAAGGATCTTTTGTTTTCTAAGAAACCGCTTGTTTCATGGCCAAAAAAGAAAAAGCTTCCCAACTAAAACATATTATATCAGATTTTTTTAATCTTCTAATATAGGCTACCAAATACATGATCACTCTATGTCTAAAAGTTCTCTTAATTTCTTCTATTTTACGTAATTCTCTCTCTTTAGCATGCTTTGAACCTCATTATCCATCAATTCTACTTTAAATTCCCAATTCTCAACTCCAAACTTGTAAAGGCTAAAATTGGGAAAACATTGAAGTACTGACTATTAGTTTATAGATGAGATTGCCAATTTATATGTGTTGGAGAAAGAATTAGTTTCTAAATGATTAGAAGTGATTTCAAGTTCAGAATGGCTCTTGGAAGAGGATTTTATTGGTTGATTCAGTTTTCGTGGATTATTTTATGGATATGGAATGGTTAGAATGATGTCTGTTTTCTGGTGAAATTTGAGAGATGTTTTGAGGAAAATGAATTGATCATATAAAGTGATAGGAAAAAAAGTTTGCCTGTCATTTAAAATCTTAGTAAATTAGTTTGATGCAAATGCTAGGAAAGAGTTTGTGGTAATAGTTGAAATTTTGGTGGAATATTGAATTGGTGAAATAGCATTGGGAAAGGTTAAACGAGGATTATTGGCATGGAAAGTGAAAAAGATTATGCTTGTAAGGGGACAATATTTGAGATTCTATCTTGAAGGTCTTGGGTTTGAATCTGGTGATGGGCATCATAAGATTTATGAGATAGAAAAGGCTAGTTACTATTGTGTATTTCAAAATCCTTATGTACCAACTTCTAGAAAAGATATACTTTTACATAGAATATGTGATTGTGTGCTGTAACTTATTTCAAAAGGAAAAAAAAATATAATGTGGTATATTTCATATTTATCGAAGGGTATGTATTAACATTATTTTATAAGTAGGGATGATATTTAAACTCTTTCTTATAACTAAATATTAGTATATTTTTCACTTTAATAATTAGGAATAATGGCTATTATAGATTATTCAGTTATATAGCATTAAGGTTGTAAACGAATCGAACATGAACAAATGAATATATGTTTGTGTTTTGTTCGTTTATTTTTAGAGGTATTCGGACTTAGTTCGTGTTTGGTTAAAAAATTGCTTTGTTCATTCGGGCTTGGTTCGTTTAAATGACAAGATATTTGCGTTCAGTTCATGTTCAGTATTCAAGTGCTTTATTCCCAATACAATTATAGGTTTTCTAACTTCTCTCCAAAATCTAATTAGTTTTTAAGAATTTTTATATAACGTTTTGATGTTTTAATATTTTTTTAAAAAATGTCGTGCGTGCAAAAGGCTTCGGTGCCAAGGCACCAACACACAAGAGGCCCTTGCACTCAGGCCCCAACGTGAGGGAGGCCCTTATGTGATGTGGCCATTACCCATTTTCCCGCAAAACCTATTTATTAGAATGTCCAGCATCAATGCTTACATGCTCAACGACCTTTCTTTTTCTATCTAATATGGTATTGAAACACTTTGTTTACTCTTTTGGAGTGCTTGACATGACATTTTCCTTCACCCAATCTCATGATGTTCTTGTCACGGCTACTACCCTGTCTACTCTCCTTTGGAGCGCTTTGGCGTGGTTAGACTCTGCCATCGTGCCTGACCTCATCTCCTTGTTGAGTGGCAAATCGGTCCACCTTACCTACTCTCATTGAGGCGCTTGGCATGGTGTCGAATAAGTTAAGGGTGGGCTTTGATACCATTTGTCACGTGACCATTATTCTCTCCCTACAAAATCGACTTATTCGAATGTGTAGGACTAATGCTTATATGCCTAAGAACCTTCATTTTTCTATCCAATGTGAGATTAAAGCATTTTGCTAACTCTTTTGAAGCGATTGGTGTAACACCTGCATTTAGGCATGCTATTAAAAAAATATTCTTTATCAATTTCGTGACAAATCTCTTAATTTTTAGGAAACACTCATTATTTATTTTGTTTAACAATTGTCTTTTTTTTTTTTTTACCAAAAATACTCCCATTGATTGCATCAACAATTCTCCTATTTTTAACGGAAACACTCCCCATTATTTATTTCATTTGACACTTTTCCTATTTTTTAGAAAAATATTCTTATTACTTGTTATTTTTTATAATTCTCTTATTTTTTAGGGAAATACTCCTGTTACTTCTTGTTCTGTATGAAAGTTCTATTTTTTAGAGAAACACTATTTTTACTTGTTTCATTTGACAGCTCTCCTATTTTTTAGGAAAATACTCATATTATTTGTTACGTTTGACAGTTCTTCGATTTTTTAAAGAAATATTCCAATTACTTGTTCGGTTTGACAAAAAAAAAATCCTTTTGTTTTATTTTTTTGCGTAACACTGCTTCTTACAATTCTTTTATTTTTGTTGGATTTTTCTTCTTAAAAAATTTTAATACTTTTCAGATCCTGTACAAAGTTCTACTATATTGCTATTGAACTATTAACTTTTTAACACAAGTTTCACTTTATTGTTTATTTATTTACTTGCATAACAAAAAAGTCTATGAATTTTATCACTTAGATAAACTTTATATTTTTATTACATCCAAAATAAGTTTTTGAATTTTAATTTGCATTCAAATAAATTTTTAAATTTTAATTTGTATTCAAATAAACTTTTAAATTTGTATTTAAATAAGTCCTTAATATAAATCAATATTTTGTTTGAAATAAGGATTTATTTGGATACTAATCACCTAATAAAGGTTTGTTTAGGTATAATAAAAATATAAAGATTTTATTTTAAAAAATAGAATAATTTAAAGGGTTTTTTTTTAATATTTTAGTCTTTATTTATTCACAATCATTCTTGTTTTGTAGAAGAAAAAGTTAATCACACAATCTTGCGCACAAAGAATGTCCCACGCACATAGCATTCCTGTTCGCAAGAAACACCCTACGCCCAGGAGGCTTTGTTTCAAACTGCTTATGTCTTTTCATGTACTAAACAAACAAAATTGGAAAAGTAAACTTGCGCCAGCAGACAAAAGAAAACGGCAAGGCAAGCCTGAGAAAAAAAAATACCCTCATAGTTAGTCTTGTCTTTTCCTATTATAAGTATAATTTTGTCTTCCCCTAGTCTTTTTGTTTCTGTCAATGCATGTTTCTGTTACATGCATATGATTGTTAATCTTTGTTTAATTTTATTCCCATTTTTTTAGATTGGTTCAATGTCAGGAAAAACATTGGTCAATTGTTTTACTTAGGTCAAAACAAGAAACCTTCATCAATTCTTACCAATCTTTGTCAAACGCATTAGCTGACTTTTTCTTCTCTTTAGGACAAAATCATTCCTTGAAATAACCATGCCTTCTTCTATTTTGTGACTTGAATTAGTGCATAAAAATTTTTTATACTAAGATTCTCATGCAAGGGGTAATAAGCCTACTTGCGCATGAAATATACTCACGCGCAAGTCATAAAATATATATATATATATATATATATATACAATTTTTTACACTACATATCATGCAAAAAAAAAATTCTATTTTAACTTATATTCTTTTGGTAAAAAAGACTTAAATTAGTCATCTATAAATTATGAAAATAACTATATTTTATTTATTTATTTTCATATATTTTATTTTTACTCTTTCATTTTATTAATGCATGAGAACTTCTTATACTAAGAATTCTCGTACAGGGGGCAAAATGTAGTATTTGATTTTGGTTACTAATATTTTATTTCTTTAAAATTTTTAAAGTTGTTAAAATTGAGGTTAAGTTGTTCGTGGAATAACTTTTATGGAACAATACCTTCACGGAACAGCTATTCATTGAAAAATTGTTTATGGAACAAATGTTCACGAAACAGCTATTAACGAAACAACTCTTTCATGGAACGCCATCTTCATAGAATAGTTGTTCATGGAACAACTTCTTCAAGGAACATCAATAGCACTTTTACTGAAAGTTTTTTCACTAAAAGTTGTTTCACTGAGAATATTCTACAAAAAACGCTTTATTAAATATTACTTCACCAAATAGAAAAAGTGGAAATAACCTAGACTATGGCAAGGTTGTTGGGTTACTTCACTATTAGGATGTTCTAGATAGCTTGGCTTGGCAGATCAGATATAGAAATAGTTAAGAGGTATTCTCTTAACCTTTCTTTAAAGTATGAGTGCTTTTCCTTTTTCTTCATAACAAATAATGGATTCTTATGTTCACTATTCACTCACAAAAAGTTAAACCCTTATTAGACAAAGCATTAGTACCTTTTGTAATTGTTAATTTTACCATTATTTCTATTCATTACTCAATATATGTAACTCTTATTCTTAGAACCCATATAAAAGTTCTCACAACTCATTCGGGAGACTTTTGGAAACTTTGGTAAATTCACTTAACCCTCTTTTAAATTCTCTTTGCAATTCTCTATTCCCAAATCCCTTTCTCAGCCTTATTGTCTTCTCTACTCTGCTTTGCTTCACCGCCTACCACTATCTGTTGTTGCACTCAATATTTCACAGTCGACTTTAGTCTTCCTCTCAGCCATCTTTAGACACATCCATTTTACTTTATTGCAATGCTTCCTCCTCTCACATAAGAATCTCTTTTACGTCTACATCTTGTATTTAACTTGTTAATCTAATAGTAGACCTCTTTTCATTTCTAGTTTTGAGTTGAGAAAACTAGTTGATATGGAGTCCATAACTTATTAATCTAATAGTAGACCTCTTTTCATTTCTAGTTTTGAGCTAAGAAATCTAGTTGATAAGGAGTCCACTACTAAGTAATTGTAACCTCATGAACCACATAAATAAGATGATTAAGGAAAAATGATATAAAGAAAAGGTTTATATTTGATGCACTGTCAATGTATAAATTTATATACCATCAGTGAATCAAATAATGTCATTTCCTTAATCAAATGAATCAGATGATACCATCTCATTAATGAAAAAGTTTAAAAAATATATATTAATATTTTGTATAAATATTTACTTCTTAATGAGATGATGTCATCTGATTTACTAATAGTGTATAGAGTTTATATACTAAGTGCCTCAAATATAAACGCATAAAGAAAATCTTACTTGAGTTAATTTAAAAAAAAAAAAATCCTTTTGTTCTTAAGGAACTGTTTGATAAGTACTAATCCAATATACTCACCATAATCATTTAAAGAAAATGTACAATTTATGGATAAATTTCATATATTCCAATGGTAATTATGCCTGTATCAGATAATAAAGAAAAGTCTAAAAAAAGATTTGAGATTTGAAATTAAAAAAAAAAAAAAGGTTATGGAGTTTTTGAGATTTTAACTGGATTTTTCTCCTTCAAATAGGTGTTCAGGGGGGTTGTTTGCTGGTGATGAAGAAAATTCTTTTTTGTGAAGAAAAGTTTGATTAAAAACCTAATTATGGTAGTACAAGACTGTGGGTTCAATCTAGTTTTGATTGTGTTATTTCCAATCTCTTTGTGATTTATCAGCAAGAAGAGTTTTCTGGTGTGAAATTTTGGATCTGGAGGATGAGTTTGCAGCAATTGGTGTGTTGGGGGTGATTTTTAAGCTAAAAAAAGAATGTTTGCCTTCTTACATGGAGTAAAAAAAGCAAATTAGACAAGGTCATGGTTTTGGCAAAATGGTTAGCTTGCTAGCAAGACCTATGTCATAGAAGTTTGTAAAGACCGATGACAGGTTGCTATGCCATAAAGGATTTAAAGAGGAATAAGGATCTATTGAAGTGAATTTTGAGGATAGCTACTACTTATAAGTTATGTTAAGCAAGTTGAAATATTTCGTAAGCAATGAAACAGATCATATATTGTTAATTGCTTTAATGAAATTATTGTTTCTTGTGAAGAGAAGGTGGGAGTGTTTTGATATTCTTGGCATTAACTGATATCCCTTTTCTGAGGAGTTAATGAATGAAAAGAAGTTATCCAATAGATTATAGGCTCTTAGAAACTGAGAGTCCTTACAGATGAGGAGAGGTGATAAAATATAAGCTTCTTCCTAGGGAAGACTGTTCTTTGAGGTTGTGGTGTAGGCATATTCTTTGACAAAGTCTGGTGTTTGCAAGAGCTGATATGTTTATGGCATGGTGGTGAATTGCGGTTTTCTTTTAGCTCATTGGTCTTACTGATGATAGTTTCTTTGCTTCCCTTTTAAGTAATTTGGGTTTTTTGGTCTTTTCCCTCAGCTTTCTTTTTTATGCATTCGTTCAGGTCTTGCTGTCTTGTTGCATCAGATGATAAGGGGGTTTGAGTTTTGTCTTTTATGTGTCACCTGCTTTTCCTTTCTATATATGTGTCTTGATGTATCAATTTTGAGTTTTTTATTTTTTTGTGGTATTGGGAGACTTTTTTTTCTCTCTATTTGCACCCGATACTTTAAATTCAACGAATTATACTTGGCTTAGGAAAAGAAAAAAAAAAGTAGGGTATAGAAAATGTTCTCTAACGTTTTCAAGTGAATATAACTGTCAAATTGATATTGTATTTAATAGTACAATGAAAATAATTATGGGTGATTTGAACTTTCTTTTTTTACAAGACAATTTTTTTTTTGCATCAAACATACGGCTTCTATTTTATGTTGACTTGCTGGTTGTTGGGAATCATGGCAGTTACTTTTTTGGAAGAGTTTTATGGTGATTCCGTGAATGTCAATGGCTTTAAGGTACTAAAGGAGAATGCCCCCATGATCCAAGAGATATTCAGCAAGCACCCTAACATTGCATCTGGCCTTCGAGTTCACTTAGTAACATCAAAAAATGGCCTCATGAACACATTAGCTGAAGTCTGCAAAATTGCAACAAAAGAAGAGGTCACCTGGGAGGAAATCGAGTTTATGGAGAAGGGCATTGTAGATTTGGAGCTTGCAGGTTTTGAGATTTTATGGCTTAGGCTCATGGTGAAACAGCATCGGGAAAAGGCTGAAAGCAAAAAAACAATTGGAAGTAGGGAGGCTCACTAAAGGTTCTAAAGGAAGAGCAAAACAAGTTCAAGGAAGAGCGCAAGTCCAAAAGACAAACGCCTATCTGAGAACTTTTCTCCAAGTGATGGTATGCCATATGCTCTTAAATTACAATCTTAAACTTGATTTCTATGTTTTGTTACTTTTATATTACACGGCTAATGGACTGATTCTATTTAAACATGCATACATATAGACATGCACTTATATGTACACATAAGAATGGACTGATTCTATTTAAACGTACATTCATGTATACATGCACTTATATGTACACATACGTGTATTCTATGTATTTATTTGTGTTTGAAGATTGGGCATGCGGCTCTTGTTTTGGCTAAGCAGTGTGAGACCATTATCTTATTTCCACTCTTCTATGTATTTGTGTATGAAGATTGAATGTAGGGCTGTTTTTTCTTTACCAAGGAGTGTGATTATTATCTTATTTCCACACTTCTCTCCCTATTTCTCTTGTTTTTATATTACAATTATTAAAAAAATGATATAATTTTGAGATATCTTAAACATATTGGATGGTAGGAGCATTCCTTTAAGAATTTTAATTTTTACTATTTTTTCAAAAGACATATGAGGTAGTTATTTTATATATTTTTTTAAGAAATGACATGCCATTGAGTTGGTGTGAAGCACTTAAATGAATCCCTTTTTTTTTTGTTCCTCCCACCGCTGTGAATCCCGGTTAAATTCAGAAATGATCAATTAAAACTTCTTAGTTATTGGAAGAACCTCATATGGATTCATAGATGAAAGAGGTTAGACAATAAACTCTTTCAAAATTGATTATTTGTCCCTCTCTTTTAGGGTAGAAATGTATGCAATTGTGTAAATGGGATGTCAAATAAGCTTTTTACAATTAATTATAATTGTAAATTTTTATGAGATTATAATTATAAATTATAATTATAATCAAGTATTACATAAGTAAATAATCAAACAAACTAATCAATCAACAAATTAAAATATAATTAGATAAATCTAACAAAAAATTAAAATAAATTCATTTAAAATAAGATTTGAATGTAAGATTTCATGATTTTAATCTCTTTTCTTTATTATTAAATCAAAACTTCATTAGCAAGTTATAAAATAAGTTTAAAAGCATCTTATTTTGTGAATAATTTTTTTTTTTATTCAAGAAAGAAGGGGTTTAGGGTCTCAACTGTTGAAATATTCAGGTATTTGGGAATAAAAATTTTAAATTAAACTTAAAACAAAAAAAAATTCAATTTAAATGCACGTTTTGAGCAAAGTTCGGTGGTAAAATTGTGCATTGTTGGTGTATCTTCTTACAAAAATTACAAACTAAAATGTTTAACATCTTTTAGGGTATTGAATTGTGAGTTGGACTTGGTTGAGTCCAAAAAAAAAGCCCTGAGATTAACTACAACTCTAGAATTAGTCTTATCTCCAATGGTCCTATGATATAGCCTCATCAATCTTTCTTTCATTTCACCATCATCTGTCACCTTTCTCAAAGCTTCCTCAACATCTTTTTGTCCAAATCCATTAATCTTAACTCCAATTTTCCAAACTTTAACAATCTATTTACAATTGACAAATTGATCGCTGGCGATCGGATAGCACCAGAGTGGTTTCTGGCATTGTATGGCTTTCATGGTCGAATTTTTGCCTTGCTCTGAAACTGTCTCCAAATACCCATGTGGTAAACCTTGTCGCCAAGCATCGGCCAGCACCCAAATAAATGGTCGCCCTAATGATTCAAGTGTCAATGCCAGACTTTGGATTTTGGAGTCTCCAATGGGACTAACCCAACTCCCAAATGAAACGTAGATGACTTGAGTTAGGCTTCTGCTTGTCCAACCAATCTAAGCAGCTAATATCTTCTTCCTAAAAGCTAGGATTCTTCACCATTGATTGAGCTTTAGTCAAAGGTCCAACTGGAAAAACAATTGGATTGTCAGCTGGAGAGATATGACCATATCATCATCATCATCAATCTACTCCTAGGGAAAGGGATTCACCAGGAGCCATCGAAGTGTTCTTGAACGTTCCAGGGTTCTGTACCAAAATTTGAATCTTGCTTTTCTTGAAGCTTGGGTTCCAATTAACCATGGAAGATCTTCGGTTGATAGTAAAGCCTGACTCGATCGGGAGAAGACAATGGCTCCAGGATGTTGGGGACACCCTACAAAAACCAAAATGCCCTTAAATTATAAATTTAAAAAGTGTTAGATAAATGTAACCATGAAAGGCAACATATTGAATGTTGAAATTACCCAACAACATTAGAGGAATATTATAGATTAATTCTCTAATAATTACCTTTTAATACATTTTTTATCATTATTTATATGTATTGATTTCACCAACTGATGATAAACATATTCAAAAATGATAGACAAAAAAGAAAATCATAGAGAAAATTTCAACTTAAAAAATTATTTCTCGTGTACCACTAACTCATAAAATAAAATAGATAAAAAAATTTTAATGAAATGGATGATCACAAGCATGTTATCTTTTAAATTTTGTATTTGGATCAACCTGTGGACATTTATTTCTTTTTTTTTTTTAATATTTAGTTGAAGATCATACACATTTATTCCCTTACTTGAAGTTTATTAAACTTTCTTATAAATTAAATTATGGCAATGTGTAAAAAGATTAGTGATCCAACATTGAGAGTTTCTTTTTTTATTTATTATTATTTTTTAAAGTAACATTGAGAATTGAAGTTAGAAAATCAAAGGTAGAGTCAAATGAAATACTTTTATTTATGACAAATTTTTATTATGAATTATGAAGAATTTCATGTGAGGAACTTCACTTAAGATTTATCCTCATGTTTTTATAAAAAATAAATATATTATATTTTTTTGGCCAAATAAAAAATGTTATCTTATATTGCCTATATATATATATATATATATATATATATAATCTTGCTTCTTTTTCTTAGCATCTATTAAAGCCATTAATGATTTTATGCTTTCATTTTTTTGTCTTATCTCAAACAAGAATTTTTTTTTATATATAAAACCAATTATATTTGCAAGCCAACAAACACATTTACATAACAAAACAATAAAATTTACACCATATAATTTTTTTTTTACTGTGATAGGAAGATCTTAGATTTTTTTTACCTAATTTTTATTGAGTGATTTTAAGGATGTATTTTTCTTTTATATTTCAAAATTTTACTTTTAAAATACTTCTCACAAAATTTAAATTCATACCGATAAGAAAAAAACTTCTTCCATGATCAACTAAACTAATCCCTTGTGAGTTGTGCATCATATAATTTTGGATATATAGTTGACCAAAAATATTTTCTAAAATTAAAAATGAATGGCAATATCAAAAAAGGAAAATAAATATATATTTATAGTATGTGCTAAAAAAGATCATGTGTGTTGGCAAATTTACCTGTATCAGAAATCAGGTCGGACTGGATCATGTCCGGTATGACGGTGATCAACCGATAAGTGGCTTCCATAGCTGGCCAGAAACCGGCGGCAGGGATCCGACATCGGTTGGCAACTTGAATGGCCCATGAAGCTAACAAATCAATAACCATACAAACCACTTCTCCATCTCCTTCTTCTTCTGCATCAACTTTATGAATGAGACTCTCCAAATGTATTGGCATGATATTCTCCATAGCTTTCTCAATGGCGAAGAAATCATGAGGACCCTCTTCGTCTAAGCCATCTGGTATTGACAGGAACCTAACTTCATCTTTGTGGTCCATGTTGGCTACGATCCGATGGTGAATGAACTCTGGGGTTACAATGATGGGTTGGAACCCATGGTTAAGGCAGGCTAAGCCTAGCTTAAGCATGGGAGTTACATGGCCTTGTGTTGGATATGGAACCAGTATGATTTGTGGCTTCTTCGGAGTGCACTTGGCTCTCATATTTCTTTGGGCTTTGGCGGCTGTTTTTATGCGTTCAAGCTCCTAAGAAAAGGCCCTTTTTATAAGGGAGGATGAAGCTCAAAGCTAGCAATGGAGTCAACAAAAGCACATGCCGAATTCCATGGCTATTCCTTTTTCCCACACATGTTTAAAAGGGTACATAGATTAATACTAATCTATTTCCTTGCAGGTACATCAACACAGTTGGGATGGGTAGAAGTATACATTATCTTATATAGATGTAAAAAGAAAGTCTTCTTGCACGTCCAGAAACAGTCTAGACTTATAGTTTTAAATACCACTCAAAAACAATAAAAAAATAATTTAAAATTTTAATAAAAAATCGTAATAATTTTAACAAAAACAAAAATTTCATGTCGAACATATGAACACAATTTATAATAAGATAATTTTTATATTTAATTTATATAAAACAAATAAAATACAAATATATTAATGATCAAATCTAACTAAAAAAAAATCTTAACGCATTGGCAAACTTTATATCCTTTTTAATTCGAAGGTGCATGGCAAGCGTGGGTCTTTTTTTAAACCGGTTAAAAGTGGTGCATCTTTCATATATGGAAAGTAAGGTAAATGTTAGAATTATAAACCTTTTTTTTTCCTCTGTGCAATGGAATGGTGAGCAAGTTAGGCTAACGGGCACCATAGCTTCATTTATTTTTGCTTTCACTTTTTGGTAGCCACACTTAAATTCCAATTGAAGCACGAGGTGAGTGTACTTTACACTCGTCAGTCGTCATTAATCACATCGCACTTCAACTCTTTATCCAAATGCAAATATTTTTCTCTTCATTTCTTTTTATAGGTTTCACCTTTTATTTTTAAATATTTGAATTCAATTTTTTAAATGAATATTTCTCAATTAAATTCTTGAACATTACTTAAAAATAAAAACATGCATTCAATATGTTATTGTATGAAATTAATGTAATAAATTTTTAGTTTATTATAATTAGAATTAATATTGATGTTCTGAAAATTTTAATTTTTGGTAGTAAAGGTAAAAACTTTTAGATCATTTGATCAATTTCATATGGCTAAACTTGTATCTGAAACTTATGTCAACAATTGCAAGAGGCACATCACCTTAATTTCCATTTCTTTCCTACTGCTGACCTTAATTCGCACATGTAAATGGTGATACTCATTGAACTTGCTCAAATTAATTTCAGACTAAATATGATGCAAAATGTTTCGAATATGCAACACACACATACACGTGAATTTGCTTCTTTTACAGACAGGAATGAAGGTATGAAAAAGATTGAAAACTGAACTCATAATTTAATTCAATTTATTCCTACGAATATGTTAAAAAAATAATATTTAATAATTTTAAAATTTAAATTTCAATGTTTATAATTTTTTATTTTCAAATTATAACTTTCTTTGTAAAAAAAAAATCCAAAATTATAGCTTTGTGAATTTGATGGAATTATGGGATCTAGACAATGGCAGCAGTTAAGTAGTTCCATTTAGAGTGAGGTAGGTGGATCAGCTTCACGAGTTTATGTCGAAAAAGATTTTTTTTAGACAAATATAAAAAAAAATATATTTTTTCAATTTTTAATGTTTCAATTTATATTTCATTTCTTGCAATATTTAAAATTTTTTCATTCAAAAATATAAAGAAATTAATAAACAAAAAATGACGTGTCATTTTTAGACAGATTGCATGTTTTTATTGGTTATTTTTGAACACAATATATACCAATTTGACTAATAGTGTAAATCTCATGTGCAAACTAATAAAAAAAGCAAAGTTCAAGTACCTATTTACACAGTTTGAAACTTTAGGTACCAAATCAAAAATTAGACTATAGTTAGGATGCCAAATGTGTCATTAACCCTTATATTTATTATCAACAAAGAAGATATGCTCATGTTCTCCGGTAGGAACATAGACATCACACATGTGTAGGTACATAAATACATACGTACATGGAAACCTTTTAGATTTTGAAGTTGTATCGATGTGTACTATAATTCAAGTTAGTAAAAGAAACCTTTTATTCCTTAAACGTTGTTACAGAATGCATATATCAAAGTAAGATTATTTTATCTCTGCTGTGTTCAAGTTTGCCCATATATACAGAGACATAATAAATCTAAAAAACAAAAGCATGGAAAAGATGTCTAAAACAAAGATATGAAAATCCCTTATATTAGTAAAGAGAAAAAATTTTGCTAAAGGAAAGGGTTCTTCTGTACTTATCACTATAGCTAATATTTTTTAACAGGATTATATCCTAAAATAAGGTAAGAGAAGATGTTTGCATTTGTGGAGCAGCATAAACTTTACCTGCTTGACAATCTGTCTCCTAACATGTTTATGGTAGTCTCGATTGTGGAACAATTGATCTGTTAATGCTAGAAACTTTTCAAAATATATATCATAGAAGATTTATCAAGAAAAACAACAAATGTAGACAAAAAATAGAAACAGTGCCAAGAATTAGTGACTTTCATATTGAATCTCATTGTTGCATATATGTGCAATTATGCATATGTATATGAAAATATAAATAGGTATAATATACATGATAGATGGAGGTATAAAAGGTAATGGAAGAGAAGGGACTAATTATAGTACAAAAACAAAGATCTACCAATTTTCATCACCCTCAATTTGCAATTAAGCTAAACCATAAGTGGCCAACCTGAACAAAAATCAAAACCATTATGACCAAATAAATACAAACCAATTTATATGCACAGATGTAGACTGTAGTGTATGAAAGGCTATATGTCAAATGCAAAATCTTCAACTATCATGTGATGAAGTATGCCTTTACTTTATGTCATATTTAAGATCTAACCAACCCCAAAATTAAAAAATACAAACCCAATAAGGATGGTAATGTGGTTTTAAAAGCCGTATTTTGCACCAAATTATTAACATCACAAACTCAAAATGATTTTTGAAGACATGATGCCAAATGCCAATAAAAAGAAACTAAATTCAAGAGACTTTGTTCCAAAAATGGAAAGAAAGAACATAGGTTTTGTTAAAAGAAACAAAAAAATTAAACATCATAGCATATAGTAACCAGAGAATTAAAAACTAAAATGAAATCCAAACTAAACTTTGTTTTTATTTAAAAAATCCTAAATTAAAGAAGTAGTGAACAACATAAAATAAGACAATCAATAAGAAATTGATAAAATGAGTATGATAAGATCACAACCTTTCAAACAGTCATTCATGATCTAAGGTTGCATCATTCATATAAGGTATTTCCCTATTGAAACGAGGAGTGTGCTGTCAACAAAATGATCATGTGAGTGGTTAGAAAGCCAATAAAACCAAGATTACCCCAAAAATCATTAATTTATCATACTACAAGAATAAATTACAACTTATAACTATGTAATTTCCACAAAAGCTTAACAAAAAATATCAAAGATAAAAAGAAATCCCTAATGACTTAAAAATTAAAATTCAAGCAATCCAGAATGTTGTAAATATTTTGGATTGAATATAAGCTACAAGAATATGGTTTGGAAATCCTACAACAAATATTCAATCAAACAGAAGCAAGTTATTCAAATTAACAATGAATTTTCTTTGATTATAAATTTTCCTGCCATTTTCTCACCAACCAAACAGAGCATAATTTATCATAGTAAGATGGGCAAGCGAATGGACTTAACTGAAAGACAACCCAGAAATAGCCATAACACATAAAATTGAAAAAAATTGAAATAAAGAATACCTAGATTAAGAAAAAACTAAAGGACTTTGAGGATTTGTTATTGTAGGATTGAATTGAATATTTGCTTGATAGCTGTAGCTGAAAAGTTTTTTGATATATGTAATTAAGATTGGTAGAATTTAAATCTATAATTGAAATTAAAAATTAACACTTCATTATTAATCTGATAATTGAGGTTTCTAATCATCACAAGTTTCATTTAGACAAAGATTAGTATCACTACACGCATAGTGTGGGAAACTATAATAGTTCTAAAATAAAAAATAAAAATAATATTAGTATCCAAAAAGCAAAAGCTTTAATATACTACTGTTACTGTAAAGCTAAAAAAAATAAAAAGCAAACGGCCATTACTCAAATGAAACTAACCTTCACCCTTCACCTGCCATTTTTTTCTTTTTCTCCAACATCTTTTTTTTTTTCTCACTTTTTATTAGAGCTCTCTCATCCCTCTCGTTATTCTTTATCAAATTCTTTATCTTCTTCTAGATTTTTTTATTTGTCTTTTTTTTTTTTTGGAATTTTTTGGTCTTATTCTAGATTTTTCTAATTTTTTTTATAGTAAACAAAAATAATAAAATCTATATGCTAATGGAAGACTAATCAATTTATTCAACTAATAAAAATATGCCAAATGTTACCAAAACAACCTTTAGGGGATTGTTTTAATATATGGTATAGATATAGATATCGACCTGGGAATAAGTAGACAAAAATAATATTAAAAAAAATAGAATGATAGTTGTATAAGAAAAATGACGATATTGTTACTATATTACTTTTAGGTAGTTAAAACTTTTTTTTTTTTAAAAAAAATACTAAGGGGAAATTTTGTGAGTAAATAAAAGAAAACCAAGAGAAAAATAATGATGTACTATAGTTATTGTCATACTTAACTTGGATTAGAATAAATATGAGATGCGGGAAAAGTGAAAAAGAAAAAAAAATTAGAGGATGCTTTGGCTTTGGCCAGAGAGAGATTTTTTGTTTGGATGCTTCAAAAATAAGTGTGGAAAGCAATGAAAAATACTTTTAAAAAAATGAGAAAATAATCGCTCAAAAATTTTTTCATTTTGTAAATTATTTTGTATATAATTTAATTTATCAGAATTATAAGAATAACTAATAAGTCGAGTCTTATGTGTATTTTTTTTATAGAAATTAAAAAATATTTTAGTAAAATTAATTTATATAAATCAAATGCCGTCTTTTGATCTTTGTAAGAGAAAATTCAATAAAAAATTGTTTATTATTAGGCATGTCTAATTGATTTTGTGTACAAAATATATCAAGTGAAATTTTAAATTAATGTAATTTCTTTTGTAAATCTTGATGCAATAATTAATGTCAACATATTTACTTGAATAATTAAAAGATAAATGCATAGTGAAGGGAATTAAAAATAAAGTGTATTATTTTCAAAATAAAATCAAGTGTATTAATGTATAAGGATGAAAAATAAAAGTAGGAAAATGAAATTAGCAATGAATTTTACCTACCAATTGGTATAAAAGGTGGGTTAATCTATATAATTAATGGTTTTAGTTTGATTAAGGGCTACTTTGAATTTCATTCCATTTAAGAGGGATTTTTGTATTTAATTAGATTTGATAATTTGTATATTTTTATCGTATAAAATATTAAAATATTTATGTGGACATCTTATTTCGTCTTGGTTAGATTTTATAATTTGTATATTTTTATCATATAAAATATTAAAATATTTTTATAGATACCATAATTCGTCTTGGGTTATTTGAGCATTGGGATTGATTTATTGTTTTATTTATTTATTTTTGCTTTTATTATTATTCTAGAAATATAAAAAAAGAATAAAGCAAGGATAAATTTGGGTGTTTATTCAACGTTTGGATTAAAATCCTATAAATCTAGTGTTTATTGAGACCAAAATTCAAATTAAAGGTGATAGGATACTTGGTCTTTTGAATTAAAATCCTAGCTTCATCATGTTATATAAAATGTTTTTCAAAGGTGAAAAATACAAAGAAAAACCCAACAATTACTGGCAGCTCCATCACCATTTTTGTTCTTTTCTTTAGCATACTTCTATCATCATCATAAGCACCACGTGAGTCCTTAATCTACCACAACATCTCCAAATAATTCATCTAGCCATAGCCACCAAGCCTTTCATCGTGTATTATTGTTATTCCCATTCACAATCTTTAACCGCCTCAATTTGCAATGCAATTTCTCTAACAATCAACATAGCACACTTAAACAAAGAAAAATCACATAAAAAGTTGAGCTTTCTAAAAACACAAGAATAGAGAAAACCACTAGCCAAAAATCCATCACCACCAAACTGCCTAATCTTACCACCATTGAAATCACCGTCATTGACAACTCATATTCAATACCACAAAATCATAACTATCTCACACAACTTGCAAACCTACCATCCTAAAATCAAGACATTGCACAATAAATGCACAAAATCTAGCAAGTTAAAAAAACCAGCTTTAAGCAACATACAAACCCAATCATCAAGTACAGTACAGACAATTTTCATTGGTGTTGGTTGCTGTTGTTTTTTATTACTGAGTGCCTATTATATTTTGCCTAATTGCCTTTTTTTTCTTTTTTTTTTTGTTATTATCTTCTAGCCTTGTCCCACTTATACATTTCTTCAATTGTTTGAAAAGCGCTTATTTACCTTCCAATAAAAGATTATACTCATATGAATGATTTTTTAGTGCACCAGAAGTAGTTAATATGTCTAATACTCTGTTGAAGTAATAGTGTTAATATTTGATTCGTGACCATTAATAAATTAATGTTACATTGTAGATTATACCCCTTTTCTCTTGCTATTAGTTTTGACTCTCAAATATTGCATTTATTGACGTTTTACTACCATATTCGACTTTCTATTATTTTTTCTCCTTATCTTCTAGCACTAAATGTCACAACCTTTTGTTGCTGACCTTCCTAATTTTTCACTCTATCTCCTGAAATTTAACCAAAATTGTTGTGCCTTTTTCATTTCCTAAATACTTTCCATGGAGCTTAGGTAGGATTATCCAGTTCTCCTTGTTATCTTATCCTCTTTTCCTATACTCAAGGATCTCAAAGCCTTCCAGTTGTTTATAATCTAAGCAAATTTATTGCTAGATAACAATAGTTAAAAAGATAGGTATGAGATAAACCCAAAATCAAGTTGATACACTTTTTTACCAAAATAAAAAACACAAAATTAATGCTAACTAGGTAGCAAGTACCTGGTATGCCGGTAAAAGAACTTGACATGCTATTGGTATGTCGGTAAATAGAGTTTGACTAAAAAAAATGGTAATCACTTCCTCCATATTGAACAAAATCACTTGCTAAATTGATTAGTCAACTTGATTCTCTTTGACTAAAAATCAAAGTATCAAATGAAATCCTATAAATGATCACTTTGAGCCTTTCATGTTGAATTACCCCACCATTGGAGTGGTAAAAAAGACCAAGTCATAATCCATTTGTGCCATTACTATCAAACAAAGGGTATTAACTTATAAATAAATCTGTAAATTGGTTAAGTGGGAAAGGTATATAATATACTATATTCCAACAAATTGTCTGCTTATTGTAAAATAGCATAGGATTACTAACCTACTTTCAACCTACTGTTTCATTAACTAATCCTCTGTTCAATTGACTTTTACTCTGAGACTAGCCCACACATGCACTTAACTTTTAGAATACCACATAAAGTTGCCTCTAAACAGATTAACACCTTTGAGGAATAGCTTATAACATATGATTTATCATTTGAGCTTAAAATATCCAACATCATAGTGTTAATTTTTCATATTCCACACTATCTTTGATGAAACTGACATTTACCTTCACCATAATACATACTTGCAAGAATAATAGCATGCAATTCTTCTATCTTTTGGAGTTTTAAAATTGAAGGTATGTGCTATTGCAATTGATGTTTCTCCTAATTTGCAGGGGCATGATGCAAAAAACTCTCAATTCAATAAATCAATCAATGACAATAATGTGTGGTACTTCAATTTCATTGTTTTTTGTATGTCATAACATATAGATTCGTGAATCTATAGCTAGACTTAACAAAATATATAGAGTCACCACCAATCTTTTTTAATTAGGTATGATTGGCCATATAAGGAATCTATCCTCTTAAGAAGCTCTTAAAATTCACAAAGGGTCCCTAAAAGAATGGATTCAAGTCTACTAACTAGAACGGGGTTCGAGAATTCGATTACATGTGAGGAAGGTTATAGTACCCCCACATGCCCATCCAAAGAATGATACCATTTTATTTTAAATTTATCCTGGGGTCTTGAATCTAATGATCTTAAATTTTCATGTTAAATATTGGAAATAATTTATAAGATTCTTCCATCAATCTGGTAAAATTATTAAAAATATTTTATTTCCTAAAAAATATTCAAGGATCTCGTTTGTTTCCTTAAAGAGGCTTTGTCGTCGAAAAAATTATTTTTTTATTATTTTTATTTTGAAAATATATCTAATTATTCCACCATTTGGGTTAAATTAGAAATATGTTTTTGTTTTAAATTTCTAAATTCTTCACCATTTGGGCTTATTTAGAAATTCTTTTAATTCATTTATTTTTTTATTTTTAAATTTTTCACTATTTGGGCCTATTTAGAAATTATTTTTTCTTTTTATTTTTTTGAAAGAAAATAATATGACAATTATTTTTTATTGAAATCTCATTTAAATTTTTCCACCATTTGGGACAAATTTAAAGAAATTTCTCTCGTAGAAATTTCTTAAAAAATTTACCATTTGAAATTCCTAAGAATCTCATCTTTGAATAATTGTCAAATATTTTCAACAAAAATTTTTTTTTTTGGATTGAAAATAGATATTAATTATTTTTATTGAAATTTTATCTAAATTATTCTACCATTTGGGACAAATTTAGACAAAATTTCTCACCTAGGAAATTTTTAGAATTTTACCATTTGAAATTTCTATAAATTCCATCATTGGATAATTAATATTTATTCCCAAAATTTATTTTTTTTTTTATTTTTTTTTAATTTTTATTAAATTTAATTATGCAAAAATACTCCTAAAAATAAACAAACACATAAATAAAAAAAAGAAAAAATACCAAAAAAATCGAAATGGCTCGATTGGAGGATTCAGTTCAGCTCAACTCTAGGCACAAGAGCTGGCTAAAGCGGCTAATGGATCAACTCAGCCATAAGGACAATAAGACAAATTACCAGTTTGGGTCACGCAATGGGTCAGGTTACCCAATTAAAAACACGTGGATCCTACTCTTCTTTAACATCCAAAATGACGTCGTTTTACATGGCTATATAAGCCATAGATAAGCCCTCTTTCTTTATACCTCACCTTTACCTTCTTTCTCTACCTTATTTCTTTCTCCCTTTCTTTAAGGACAGAAGAACCTGGGTCAAAAATTTCAAAGGTTTTTAAATTTTGGCACCGATGCCTTCGTACTCTGCTATTGCCCAACTATCAATCAAGCAAAAATTCTCACTATCGTTACTTCTTGCTTTTCTCGTCTTGAATATGGGCTTGTTTTTTTTGTAAATTGCTTCCTAAAGGCGTAGATCTAGTGTTAAAGTTACGATTTTTCCTTCTCTATTTCAATCGCTTCCACCGTTGAATTTTTTCCAACTTTCAGTATGTTATTATTCTCATCAAGCTCTCCGTCTTCATCGTTTGGATTTCCAAAAAGTCGAACTAACAATTGCCTGTCATTGCCATTGCCATGGGGTTTTTGGTTTCCTTTTTCCTCATCTTACCTTTATATTTTTTATTTCTTTGGTTTTCTGACTTACATTTGTTCTTCTTGAATCTATGTTGGCAATGTTGGGTTTTTCTATTTGTTGATGAATCGTTTCTGTTTACTACATGACTTCTAGTAACTAGAATAGAAATTTAAATTATTTTTCTAGTTTTCTGCTACTCAAATGCTATAGCTCCCCTATATGACTTATTTGAATATTACTACACAATTGGACGATGGGTCTTACCTCTGTGTTTGTGCTACTGTGACAATGGTCGTTGATGATGGGTTTAAAATGAAAAAGGCCTCGACTAGTAATAGAGACAGTATTGAATTTCAAGGCTAGGCTGTTTCGATGTGGATTGCCAATGATGGGAAGGATGGCAATGCGAATATGGTAGCAAAATTGGCTTGGTCGAAACTGGTGGTGCCGTTTATTGTTGTCTCTTTCTATTAATTATTCTGTTGATTTATAAGACTAAACTTAAGAGAATTTCAATCAATCGTGATTCCATTTGTATTATCAAAGAGAAATTAGATTTTATCTTTTACAAGATAAATCTCACCCCAACTCTACCAACATCCCTACATGGCCAAATTTTTTTTTTTTTTATCATCACTATTATTATATAAACCCTTAACAAAAAAAAAGAAAAAAATAGATAAATCAAATAAAAAATGAAATAGATCAAAGATAAACAAACAAATGAATGAATAATCAACACAAAATGAAATAAAATAAAATAATATAAAATCAAAATGGATAAATAAAATCAAAAATAAAAATGGATAATTGGGCTTGAAAATTTGGCCCAATTAAACCAGGCTTAATGGGTTTGGGCCCGGACCAATTAAAGTATCTACAGTTGCCCCTCTTTGTACATTTTTTGTGAAACAAAAATTGTGCAAAGATGTAGATACCCTACATATAATCATCCCAACACATTCATCTCTTTTTTTATTTTTTTGAAAAGGTAAACAAAGCTCCTCTAAACAGAGGTCCAACAACTTCGAAAAAAATAAAAAGCTCTTCTAAATAGAGATTCAACCATTTTGAAAAATAAAGGCTCCTCAATAATCATGTCCAAAGGAGTCATAGATCAGGTTTGATGAAATTTGTAATGAAAACTCAAAGATTCACAATTTGAGCTTAAAATTCCAAAAGTTCATATTTGCAAGAACCTTTCAATTTTGCAAGAATTCATTGAAATTTGATTCTCAAAATTTTAGTTTTATAAGAATTCAAATATACAAGATCTCAAGATTAGCACTTGCAAATTACAAGACTCTCATCCAACATTTAAAGATTCTCATTTGAATTTAAGAGATTCACATCCAAAAGTTTAAAGATTTTATTCGAGTTCAAAGGTTCACATTTAGAGTTTCACATCTAAAGTCTCAAAGGTTCTCATTTGAGTTCTTTTCAAAGATTCTCATTCAAATTTTAACATTTATATCTAACAAATTTGGGGTTCATGTCCAAAGAGTTTCATTTGAAAACTCAAAGATTCTCATTTGAAATTTTTTTAAAGATTCTCATTTAAGACTCAAAGATTCTCATTTGAGGATTTCTTAAAGATTTTCATTTAAAGACTCAAAGATTCTTATTTGAAAATTTTTTAAAGATTCTCATTTAAGACTCAAAGATTCACATTTAAAACTCAAAGATTCTCATTTAAAACTTAAATATTTTCTATTTGAAAATTCAAAGATTCTCATTTGAAGACTCAAAGATTCTTATTTAAAATTCAAAGATTCTCATTTGAGGATTTCTTAAAAATTCTCATTTAAGACTCAAAGATTCTCTTTTGAAGGTTCACAATTTTATCTTAAAAGACTTCATCCAAAGATTCAAAATTTCTTTTTTAGATGACTTCTAAACTTTTACTAAAGTCAAAATTTTGTATGTAATGAATGTCATAATCAATGATGCAAATGCAATGTTTACTGCATAATACAAATGCATAACCAAACTAAAGTTTCAAATATTCTCCAAATAATAATACAAACATAATGCATGCAATGCAAATGTCAATGTCATAAAATTCTAATTAAATGTGGTAATATGGTTCTCAAGACTCCACCATCTCTTATATTTTTTTTTTGAACTTCTCAACACTAACCATTTAGAACAAGTTTCATCAATTGATACTTGATCATACTTCACAAACCTTTCAGCACTAGCAATTTCAAAACACATTTCATCCAGTGCATCATATTATTTAATCACAACTCATAGGCTTCTCAGCACTATCAATCTTAGAATAAATTCTATCAATTAATCCATATTATGTTCATAACTTGATCACCATTCATAGGTTTCTTAGCACTAACTATTCTAGAATGAATTTTGTCCTATGATCCATATTATGTTCATCACTTGATCATCATTAATAAACTTCTCAGCACTAGCCAATCTAAAATAAATTTTGTCTATTGATTCTCATTATTTGATCACCTATCGCAAGTTATGTTGATCAATTCATCCCCATATTCGTCACTTGGTCATATCATCTTTTCAAATTTTGCTCTCCCTTCATTTTGTTAGCCAATCTATTACCATACATGTGTCAGTGCTCATTTTTTTCCCATATCATCTTGGATTTCTTCTCAAAAGAATACAAGACTCTTTTATGCACATTGTCATTCATTCATTATCATTTTAAATCATGACAAATATAATGCAACCATACATTTTCTTGATTTACTCTAGGAATGTAAAAATAAGAGAGCACAAGGTGAGTTAGGAGAAAGGTAATCAATGAGGAACGAGTTTGGTACCAAAACACATAGGAAAAAAACAAGTTCAATGCATGTCATTGGGATGAATGGTATATCTAAACAATTAATATTCAAATAATTATGAACATTAATCCAGGATTCTTTTTCAAAAACTCATTTCATTGACTGTCAAAATCATTTTGAGCTTGTCAAACTTTGCTCCAACTTTGAAAGATCTTCAGATACTTTTGATCATTCATACATTTGAACTGTTCATCCAACTTTCAGCTTAGAGATTTGTCTACCCAAATCGTCTTTTTGAGTTTTCAATTTGAGTCTTTTTTTTATCTCATTTTCATTTCTTTTTCATTCTTTCATTTTTCTCTTTTTTTCTTCTATTTTTTTCGTTTTTCTTTTATTTTTTCTTTTTTTATTTTTTTCCTTTATTTTTTCTTTCATTCTTTCACCCATTATTGATATCTCTTCCACATTAATCTATAGAGCACTGAAGCATGATTATATCATTCCATCATGAGCATGCCTTAGCCCAACATATGATCATTCAATTCAAACATTCACATTTGATCTAAATAAACTTTTAAAGGTTGTACTATAGGCCATAGTGATAGGTCATAAAAGAAATGGATAAAATAGGCTCAAAACATGTGTTTAAAGGGTTCAAAACCAAATAATCATTTCTCATCACTTGAAAGAACTTGGCATTTTACCCCTTTCTACTTCGTTTCACTACTTTTTCATTTTTTCATCTCATTCTTCACACAAAGACTCTCATTATTTTATCCCAAATCATGTGTGGCATTCATTTTTCTTTTTTTTTCTTGGTTTTTCTTTCTTTTTGCTTTTTTCCTTTCTACCTTTGAGAACTTTTATCTCTTTTTTTTTTTAGAAATTATCCCCTAATATGAAGGGTGATCCTTGATTGGGTTTTTTAGAAAAAAGAATCATAGTTGGCTCGAAGGGGTGACAATGAATGGTTTTTCAAATGGTAAAAGAAAAATGGTCATTTTTCATCTTAAATGTGAATACTTTTCTTAAACATCATATATTGAATAAAAACAAGCTCATTGATGATTACACATCTTCAAGACATATCTATTTTACATCAACTTGCTTCTTTTGCTTAAATAATTTTCGTAGATCAATGTGAATGAGTTCTCAAAATTAAGTCTCAAAGTTATTGTTATCATTGTCTAAACATTCATTATTTGAAATTTAAAAATGGGAATTAAAAGATGTGGCAAATAGCAAAACATGGAATAATGACTTGGATGAAAGAGAAAATATAATGAAATGCATCAACTTGTCTTTTATTGAAATGATAAAAAGTGAAATCCATTGCATAAAAAAAATCCTAACATTACTCTATAAGAAATCCTAAAATGGCAAGCAGTTGCTTCCAACTAACCTTAACATCTTTCTTAAAATTATACCCATGTGCAATCAGGTGAAAAAGTTTTATTGATATCTTACCCCATTGATTCGTTGAAACTCACTAAGTATTTTTGGATCAAACTTTACACTTTATGTTTGAAAATATGGCAGGTTTTAATAAAATGACCTATATTTCCATTATGATAATCACATGTTGTATTAGCATCATACCACTTTGGATATAGTGGCTTTAATGGTTCTAGAATAACTAGAGATACTAAGTTGTTCTTGACCAGTTTTGAGAATAACTCAGTGTAAATCATGGGGATGGGGTCAATACATGGCCTTTCTTGATAATCTCGAGATCTCCTTAAACCTTTTACTTGGTTGTTAGGCTTTAAAATTGATGCAAGTACTTGAAAGACTAATTATGGGTAAGTTGGTTATGGATATGCTTGGGAAGGTTAAGGTGAGATATTGTTCATAGTAAGATAGTATGAAGAGTATCCTTATGGTGGATAAGGTTGATATCCCCTAAACTGTTTGTCAAAGTTCACAACTTGAACTTTAGTCTTTTTTTTCTTTGGCACCTTCTTGGTTTTCCCTCATTTTAACTTATCATTTTTAATGGCATTCTCAATAATTTCGCTTGAGATCACCATATTGACAAAATTCTTTGTTGCATTCCCTATCATCTTTTCATAATAGAGAGATTTCAAAGTGCTGACAAATAATACTATAGTTTTTCTTTTAGTCAAAAGAGGCTACACTTGATTAGCAATATCCTTCTACCTCTAGGCATATTTTTTGAATGATTCAGTCACTTTCTATTTCATATTCTACAAAAAAAGGTAATTAAGGGCTAAGTCTATAATATACCGATACTAATTAATGAAGGTATGGACCATATCGCTCCAAGAACAAATATAAGTCCTATCTAGCTAGACATACCTTCTAGCAGCAGAGCCTGTAAGGTTATCTTGAAATACATGCATAAATAGTTTTTCATTATTAGTATGAGTAGTCATTTTTTAATAGTACATGGTAATGTGAGTCTTTAGACACTTCGTACTGTTGTACTTTTTAAACTTTAGAACCTTGAATTTTGGAAAAATAACCACATCTAGGACTAAATAGAGCCCAGCAACATCCACTGAACCATAAAAACTAACTCCTTCCACTGCTTGCAGCCTCTCTTCTAGCATATTAATTTTTTGGTTAGCTTTTAAGTCCCTCACTGACTCATACCTTTTTGGTTTTAACTTTTCATTCTTCTTTAGATCGTCCAAATTAGGGATCTGAACTAGTTCTATTATCTTCTCTATAAAGATAAAATTTACATAACTCTGGTATTGTCCAAGGTTTGAAGCTGATGGCATTCAAGGCTATATATATATCCTACAGGATAGATGAATTGCTATGATGATAGACCTTGTGCAGGTTGGGCTTGATGTGGCCTAAAATCAGGAAGGTACATAAAATCAGTCACCTCTTATGATAGATGATCCTGTTGGCTAATACTCTCTTTTATCCTTTTGCCCCTGTTCAATTTGTTCAAAGTCTCTAAAATCCTATTCAACTTATTTTCAAGCTTTTCTTGTGCCTTTTCTATCCTTTTAATATGATCAAAATTTTCTTGTTCTATCATCTGGCTTGAGCCTTTGTATTGTATTAGTGAGTTGATTGCGTGGGATTCTTGGTTGGTAGAGCTATCCTTGAACCTTAAGTACTATAATTATGATAAAAAATGAAATGCTATGCTTTTATGTTTAGTATGTTGATGCATGAATGAAATGTACATTTCCATGAATGAAAATGATACAGATTCATAATGTTACATATGAAAATGAAAATGATGCATGACATGATAATGCAAATACACAAAGTTAAACAAAATAGTTAGATCACAAACTGTTCCTTCATATGTCTTAATTTTAGGTTACATCTATCAACGGGTAAGAAAAGCTTTATCTTAAGGCTGGCCTCTTTAGTGTAAGTTGTATGCAGGTTTAGGTGAGTTTGATTAGTAACGGTTTTCAAATTGTTCCTTACATCGTAGTCCATCACAGACTAGTAAGGCATTCCAATCCTTATCCATCATAGGCTACTAATGAAAATGATTCAATTTGAGTGGGAGTATTTCATTAGCCATTGTAGAGATTATCATCTCACGAAAGCATTTGTACTTTATTCCCTCCTAAGAAATATAAAGCCTAGGTATAGAGCTCATGTAATGTAAATGCATATAATAGTATGTATGAAGAAACATATAGGTTTCATGCCCCAAAAATAAATTACAAGATAAAAAGAAAAAACGTTAGTAAACAGGTAACACAAGTCATTATAAATTAAAACCATTAGACCAAAGGATAAGATAAATTCAAAAGTTATAACCTGACTCTCTAGCATCCCCAGTAGAGTTATCAAACTATCATAACATATAGATCCATGAATCTATAGTTAGACTTAATAAAATGGATGGAGTTGCTACTAATTTTTTTTAACTAGGTGTGATTAGCCACTTAAGGAATCTATCCTTTTAAAGAGCTCCTAAGCTTGATGAAAGGTTTTTAAAAGAATAGGTTCATAGGTTCAGGTATACTAATCAGAACAAGATTCAAAAGTTCATTTACATGTGGGTAAGGTTATAGCACCCCCACATGCCCATCCAAATGATGGTACCATTTTATTTTAAATTTATCCTGGGGTCTTGGATCAATAATTTTAAATTTTTATGCTAAATATTGGAAATATTTTATAAAATTCTTCCATCAATTTGGTAAAATTTTTAAAATATTTTCTCTGCTCAATAGTATACAAGGATTCCGTTTGTTTCCTTGAAGAGGCTCTGTCATTGAAAAAATTATTTTTTTTATTTTTTTATTTTAAAAATATATCTAATTATTCTACCATTTGGGCCAAATTAGAAATATTTTCTTGTTTTGAATTTCTAAATTCTCCACCATTTGGGCCTAGTTAGAAATTCTTTTTATTCATTTTTTTTATTTCTAAATTTTTCACTATTTTGGTCAATTTAAAAATATTTTTTTTCAAAATTTTTAAATTTTTCACCATTTGGGCTGATTTAGAAATTCATTTTTCTTTTTATTTTTTCAAAAGAAAATAATATGACAATTATTTTTTATTGAAATCTCATTTAAATTCTTCTACCATTTAGGATAAATTTAAAAAAATTTATCACCTAAAGATTTCTTAAAAAATTTACCATTTGAAATTCTTAAAAATCTGATCCTTGGATAATTGTTAAATATTTTCAACAAAATTTTTTTATTTTTTTATTGAAAATAGATATTAATTATTATTATTGAAACTTTATCTAAATTATTCCACCATTTGGGACAAATTTAGACAAAATTTCTTACCTAATAATTTTATAAAAATTTACCATTTGAAATTTCTATAAATTCCATCATTGGATAATTAATATTTATTCCAAAAATTTATTTTATTTATTTTATCCTTTTTTTTAATTTTTATTAAATTTAATCATGCAAAAATACTCCTAAAAATAAACAAACACGTAAATAAATAAATAAATAATACCAAAAAAATTGAAATGGCTCAGCTGAAGGATTCAGCTCAGCTTGGCTCTAGGCACAAGAGCTAGCTAAAGCGGCTAATGGATCAGCTCAGCTTGACTCAGCCACAAGGACAATGAGATAGATCACCAGTTTGGGTCACGCAACGAGTCAGGTTACCCAGTTAAAAATGTGCGGATCCTGCTCTTCTTTAATATCCAAAATGACATCGTTACGTGGCTATATAAGCCACATATCAACCCTCTTTCTTCAGACCTCACCTTTACTTTCTCTCTCTACCTTCTTTCTCTTTCCCTAGGGACAGAAGAACCCGGGTCGAAAACTTTAACGATTTCTAGATTCTGACACCGACGCTATCATACTCTACCACCGTCCGATGATCGATCAAGCCAAAATTCTCCCCATCGCTACCTCTTGCTCTCTTCATCTTGAATATGGGTTTGTTTTTTTGTAAATTGCTTCCTAAAAGCATAGATCTAGCATTCAAGTTATAGTTTTTCCTTCTTTGTTTCAGTCGTTTCTACCATCGGATCTTCCCCAACTTTTAATATGTTATTTTTCTCATCAAGCCCTTCGTCCTTACCATTTGGATTTCCCAGAAATAATGCCAACAATCGCCTGTCATCACCACTGCCAGGGGGATTCTGGTTTCCTTTTTCCTCATTTTGTTTTTCTTATTTTTGATCTCTTTGGTTTTCTGACTTATATTTGTTCTTCTTGAATCTGTGTTAGCAGCATTGGGTTTTTCTATTTGATGATGAATTGCTTCTATTTACTGCGTGATTTCTAGTAACTAGAATAGGAATTAAAATTATTTTTCCAATTTCTTGCTACTCGAATGCTGTAGCTTCTCTATTTGACTTATTTGAATATTACTTTGCAATTGGACGGTGGGTCTTACCTTTATGTTTGTGCTGTTAGTGACAGTGGCCACTGATGATGGGTTCAAAATGAATAAGGCCTCGACTAGCAATGGAGACAATATTGAATTTCAAGGCTAGGCTGCTTCGATGTGGATTGCCAATGATGGAAAGGATAGCAATGCAAAGATGACAACAAAATTAGCTTGGTGGGAACTGGTGGTGCCGTGTATTTTTGTTTTTCTCTGTGATCTTTCTTGATCTCTGTACTCTTCATTTCTATTGATTCTTCTATTGATTTATAGGACTAAACTTAAGAGAATTTCAAATAAATCGTGATTCCATTTGCATTATCAAAAAGAAATTAGATTTTTTTTTTTACAAGATAAATCCTATTCCAACTCTACCAACATCCCTGCACGGGGCAATTTTTTTTTTTTATCATCACTATTATTATCTAAACCCCTGACAAAAAAAAAAGAAAAAAATAGATAAATCAAATAAAAAAAAGAAATAAATCAAAGATAAACAAATAAATGAATGAATGATCAACACAAGATGAAATAAAATAAAATAAAATAAAACCAAAAATAAAAATGGATAAATAAAACCAAAAATAAAATGGATAATTGGGCTTGATAATCTGGCCCAGTTGAACCAGGCTCAATGGGCTTGGGCTCGGATCAATTAGGGTGTCTACATTATACTGTTTTACGTATTACTAGATGATGATGTGATTCTTTTCAAAATTATTTTTTTAGTTGAACAATTTGGATTTGAAGATGCCGGAAGACCTCAGTAAGTATCATTTTGCAAACCCTTTTTTTAATACATTTTGCAAACATGAAAATATAGGAAAATAGTAAACAAACCTAAAATAAAAAGAAACGAAAACATCAAACTCAAAGACTATATGTCTATTAAGATTATCTTTTTCTCTCATACATTTTTATTTTTTCAATCCAAAGACTTTTAACTTTTAAGTGATTGTATTCACATAAACTTAAAGAAATTAAAATTACGAATTAAATAAGAAAACAAGAACATGCAAGCAAGTTAGAAGTCTACATGAGAGTAAAATGATATACAAAATGTTAAGTTTCTAAAAACTTCCATTTTTCTATTAATTATCTTCTTCAAAATTGATAGTGCCCAGCAATATTGTAATTGAACTATAGCCAAATTATGGGAGAGATCTATAAGTGATTTATTGGTAGTTTCACAATTGATTTCTCTATAGAAAAATTGAAATAAGGCTTCAAGATTATGTGTTTTGCTTGGTTGATGTAGTTATATTTACTGTTTGTTTTTTTTCATTAGTATTGGGATTGGTGATGGCCTCATTCATCTTGTGTTTGTATGCTTGGAGGTTTCTTATATATTCCTGCCATAAATGAAAAATATTTACTAAATAGGGCTATAAGAGTGATTGATTTGTTACTTTCGAGTAACTTATTAGGGTTTTTTTTTAGAGTTCAAACTTTAAACTCTAATAAAGATGTCTATAAGATCTTTATATCTAAACTTTCTAATTAAACTATTGAACATGTTCTGTTACTATATGAATAGACTAGGCTGGTAATGTTCGGGGTGTTTGTTGTTTATAACATTAATAGAGATTACACTACTACATTGGATGTATAGATTAAGGAAATTTTGGCTATGTCGGGTGCCACTGCTATGGAACAAGTATTTGTATCCATAGTTTTCTTTTCCTGGCCAATATCAAAAGAGAGGTGTAATGCTGTGGTTATTAAAAATAAGCTAGATGTGTTGGTTACCATTTCCAAGATAATGGGGCTATGGCCGAATTCATTGCTTTAAATGGAAAATATAGTAATCAGAGTTTTAGGAAAAGAATAAAGGATATATCATAATGGTATAAACTTGAAGAGGGACAAGTTAAGATGAATTATGATGGGACCTATAGTTATTGGTATAAAATACATAGAAATTGAGGCAATTGCCAAAGACTCAAGTGGTGCAATGATAGAAGGTAGCCCGACAGGTGTGAAAGAGTAATGGTTAATTCATGTATAGAAGCATAGGCTTGGGCACTTAGGAAGGGAGTCACATTGGTAAAGAAAGAAGGGTACATGAAAGTTGTCTTTGAAACGAATTTTGAAGTTCACATAAAAGTTGGTGTGGAAGCAAAGTTTACCTAACTGGATACTTAAACCAATGGTTAATGAAATTGAACTTCTAAAAGCAGAATTGGAAGCAAGTAAAGTTAACCAGGTACAAAGAAAGGCTAATATGGCTATTGATTGGGTTACAAACCTAGCTAAACAGGGGATGTGCGATGTGGGTAAATTTAACTCCGACCTCTCTCGTATTCATCCCCAATAAGAATGGGCTATCTGCACCTCATTAAAATAGTTCAGATTGCCCTAGGTCTCATGAGCCATTGTTTTGGTCTGAAGATAGTTCTAAGAAACTTTTTTAAGTATTGTAAGGATCTTTTATCTTCCAATAAAATGCTTGTTTTATGGCCAAAAAAGAAAAAACTTCCTAACTAAAACATATTATATCAGATTTTTTTAATCTTCTAATATAGGCTACTATGTACATGATCACTCTATGTCTAAAAGTTCTCTTAATTTCTTTTATTTTATGTAATTCTCTCTCTTTAGCAAGCCTCGAACCTCATTATCTATCAATTCTACTTTAAATTCCCAAATCTCAACCCCAAACTTGTCAAGGCTAAAACTACCAAAACATTGAAGTATTGACTATTAGTTTATAAATGGGAATGCCAATTTATATGTGTTGGAGAAAGAATTAGTTTCTAAATGATGAGAAGTGATTTCAAGTTGAGAATGGCTCTTAAAAGAGGATTTTATTGGTTGATTCAGTTTTCATGGATTATTTTATGGATATGGAACGATGCGAATGATGTTTGGTTTCTGGTGTAATTTGAGAGATGTTTTGAAAATAATGAATTGATCATATAAAGTGATAGGAAAAAAAGTTTTCCTATCAATTAAAATCCTAGTAAATTAGTTTGATGCAAATGCTTGGAAAGAGTTTGTGGTAATAGTTGAAATTTTTGTGGAATATTGAATTGGTGAAATAGCTTTGGGAAAGGTTAAACAAGATTTTTGGCATGGAAAGTGAAAAAGATTATCCTTGTAAGGGGAAAAAATTTGAGATTCTATTTGGAAGGTCTTGGGTTTGAAACTTGTGATGGGCATCATAAGATTTATGAGATAGAAAAGGCTAGTTCCTCTTGTATATTTCAAAATCCTTATGTACCAACTTCTAGAAAAGATATACTTTTACATAGAATATGTGATTGTGTACTGTAACTTATTTCAAAAAGAAAAAAAAAATAATGTGGTATATTTCATATTTATCTATTTCATAAGTAGGGATGATATTTTAAGTCTTTCTTATAACTAAATATTAGTATATTTTTCGCTTTTCTCCAAAATTTAATTAGTTTTAAGAATTTTCATATAAAATTTTGATGTTTTAATTTTTATTTAAAAAAATATGCGTGTGGAAAGCCTTAGTGCCAAGGCACCAATGCACAAAAGGCCCTTGCACTCAAGCACCAACATGAGGAGGCCTCTATGTGATGTGGCCATTACCCTTTTTCCCAAAATCGATTTATTAAAGTGTGCAGCACTAATACTTATATGCTTGGTGACTTTTCTTTTTTTATCCAATATGGGATTGAAACACTTTGTTTACTTTTTTGGAGTGCTTAACATGATATTCTCCCCCACCCAATCTCATGACATCCTTGTCATGGCTGCTACCCTGTCTACTTTCTTTTAGAGTGCTTTGGCATGGTTAAACTCTACCATCATGCCTTACCTCATCATCTTGTTAAGTGGCAAATCGGTCCACCTTACTTACTCTCGTTGAGGCGCTTGGCATGGTGTCGAATGAGTTAAAAGTGGGCTTTGATACCACTTGTCACGTGACCATTATTCTCTCCCCACAAAATCGGCTTATTCGAATGTACAACACCAATGCTTATATGCCCAAGAACCTTCATTTTTCTATCTGATATGAGATTGAAGCATTCCGCTTCCTCTTTTGAAGCGATTGGTACACCTGCATTTAGGCACGCTATTAAAAAAATATTCTTTATCAATTTCATGACATATCTCCTAATTTTTAGGAAACACTCTCATTATATATTTTGTTTAACAATTGTCCTATTTTTTTTACAAAAACACTCACATTGATTGTTTCAACAATTCTCTTATTTTTTTGACAGAAACACTCTCCATTATTTATTTCATTGGACACTTTTCTTATTTTTTAGAAAAATACTCTTATTACTTGTTATTTTTTACAATTCTCTTACTTTTTAAGGAAATACTCATATTACTTCTTGTTCTATATGAAAGTTTTATTTTGTAGAGAAATACTCTTATTGCTTGTTTCATTTGACAACTCTCCTATTTTTTAGAAAAATACTCCTATTACTTGTTACGTTCGATAATTCTTCTATGTTTTTAAGAAATACTCCAATTACTTGTTCGGTTTGAAAAAAAAAAATCCTTTTGTTTTATTTTTTTGTGTAACACTGCTTCTTACAATTCTTTTATTTTTATTGGATTTTTCTTTCTAGAAAATTTTAATACTTTTCAGATCGTGTACAAAGTTCTACTATATTGCTATTGAACTGTTAACTTTTTACACAAGTTTCACTTTATTGTTTATTTGTTTACTTACATAACAAAAAGGCCTATGAATTTTATTACTTAGATAAACTTTATATTTTTATTAAATCCAAATAAGTTTTTGAATTTTAATTTGTATTCATATAATTTTTTAACTTTTAATTTATATTCAAATAAATTTTTAAATTTGTATTTAAATAAGCTCTTAATATAAATCAATATTTTATTTGAAATAAGGATTTATTTAGATACTAATCAAATAATAAAAGTTCATTTAGGTATAATAAAATTACAAAGATTTATTTTAAAAAATAAAATAATTTAAAGGGTTTTTTTTAATATTTTAGCCTTTATTTATTCACAATCATTCTTTAAAAAAAAAAAGAAGTTAATCACACAATCTTGCGCACAAAGAATGTGCCACGCACATAGCATTCCTGTGCGCAAGGAACGCCTTACGCCCAGCCCTACGCCCACGAGGCTTTGTTTCAAACTGCTTATGTCTTTTCATGTACTAAACAAATAAAATTGGAACAAGTAAACTTGCGCCGGCAGACAAAAGAAAAAGGAAAGGCAAGCCTGAATTAAAAAAAAATACCCTCATAGTTAGTCTTGTCTTTTCCTATTATAAATATAATTTTGTCTTCCCCTAGTCTTTTTGTTTCTGTCAATGCATGTTTCTGTTACATGCATATGATTGTTAATTTTTGTTTAATTTTATTCCCATTTTTAAGATTGGTTCAATGTCAGGAAAAACATTTGTCAATTGTTTTACTTAGGTCAAAACAAGAAACTTTCATCAATTCTCACCAATCTTTGTCAAACGCATTAGCTGATTTTTTCTTCTTTTTAGGACAAAATCATTCCTTGAAATAACCATGCCTTCTTCTATTTTGTGACTTGAATTAGTGCATAAAAATTTTTTATACTAAGATTCTCATGTAAGGGGTAATAAGCCTACTTGCGCACGAAATATACTTGCGTGCAAGTCATAAAATATATATATAATTTTTTACACTACATATCATGCAAAATTTTTTTTCTATTTTAACTTATATTCTTTTGGTAAAAAAGACTTATAATATTTATCTTTAAATTATGAAAATAAGTATATTTTATTATTTATTTTCATATATTTTATTTTTACTCTTTATTTTATTAATGCATGAGAACTTCTTATACTAAGAATTCTCATGCAGGGGACAAAATGTAGTAATTTGATTTTAGTTAATAATATTTTATTTCTTTAAATTTTTTAAAGTTGTTAAAATTGAGGTTAAGTCAGAAAAGATAACAAGGTTGTTTCATGGAATAGTTGTTCAAGGAAAAACTTTTATGGAACAGTACCTTCACGAAATATCTATTCATCGAAAAATTGTTCATGGAACAAATGTTCACGAAGCAACTATTAACAAAACAATTCTTTCATGGAACACCATCTTCATAAAATAGTTGTTCATGGAACAACTTCTTCAAGGAACATCAACAACACTTTTATTGAAAGTTTTTTCACTAAAAGTTGTTTCACTAAGAATATTCTACAACAAACGCTTTACTAAATATTACTTCACCAAATAAAAGAAGTGGAAATAACCTAGACTATGGCAAGGTTGTTGGGTTAACTTCACCATTAGGATATTCTGGATAGCTTGGCTTGGTAGATTAGATATAGAAATAGTTAAGAGGTCTTATCTTAACCTTTCTTTAAAGTATGAGTGCTTTTCCTTTTTCTTCATAACAAATAATGGATTTCTATGTTCACTATTCACTCTCACAGAGAGTTAAATCCCTATTAGATAAAGCATTAGTACCTTTTCTAACTGTCAATTTTACCATTATTGCTATTCACTACTCAATATATGTAACTCTTATTTTTAGAACCCATATAAAAGTTCTTAAAACTCATTTGGGAGACTTTTAGAGACTTTGGCAAATTAACTTAACCCTCTTTTAAATTCTCTTTGCAATTCTCTATTCCCAAATCCCTTTTTCAGACTTATTGTCCTCTCTACTTTGCTTTGCTTCATCGCCTACCATTATCTATTGTTGCACTCAATAATTCACGGTTTACTTTTAGTCTAGCTCTCAACCGTCTTTAGACGCATCCATTTTACTTAATTGCAATGCTTCCTTTTCTCACCAAAGAATTTTCTTTATGTCTACATCTTGCATTTAACTTATTAATCTAATAGTGGACCTCTTTTCATTTCTAGTTTTGAGCTAAGAAATCTAGTTGACATGGAGTTCACTACTAAGTAATTATAACCTCATAAACCACATAAATAAGATGATTAAGGAAAAATGACATAAAGAAAGGGTTTATATTTGATGCACTATCAATGTATAAATTTTATATATTATCAATGAATCGGATAATGCCATTTCCTTAATGAAATGAATCAAATGATACTATCTCATTAATGGGTAAGTTTTTAAAAATATATATTAATATTTTGCATATTTATTTTAAGGGCAGATATTTACTTCTTAATAAGGTAAGATCATTTGATTTACTAATAGTGTATAGAGTTTATATACTGACAGTACATCAAATATAAACTCATAAAGAAAATCTTACTTGAGTTAATTTAAAAAAAAAAAAACCTTACTTTTGTTTTTAAGGGACTTTGTTTGATAAGTACTATCCAATATACTCACCATAATCATTTAAATAAAATGTACAATTTATGGATAAATTCCATTTATTCCAATGCTAATTATGCTTGTATTAGATAATAAAGAAAAGCCTAAAAAAAGATTTGAGATTTGAAATAAAATAAAAAAAGGTTATGGAGTTTTTGAGATTTTAACTGGATTTTTCTCTTTCAAATAGGTGTTCAGAGGGTTGTTTGCTGGTGATGAAGAAAATTCTTTTTTTGTGAAGAAAAGTTTGATTAAAAACCTAATTATTGTAGTACAAGACTGTGGGGTTCAATCTAGTTTTGATTGTGTTATTTCTAATCTCTTTGTGATTTATCAGCAAGAAAAGTTTTTCGGTGTGAAATTTTGGATATGGAGGATGAGTTCGTAGCAATTAGTGTGTTGGAGGTGATTTTTAAGCTAAGAAAAATGTTTGCCTTCCTAAATGGAGTAAAAGAAACAAATTAGATAAAGTCATGGTTTTAGCAAAATGGTTAACTTGCTAGCAAGACCTATGTCATAGAAGTTTGTAAAGACTGATGACATGTTGCTATGCCATAAAGGATTTAAAGAGGAATGCAGATCTTTTGAAGTGAATTTTTAGGATAGCTGCTACTTAAAAGTCATGTTAAGCAAGTTGAAATATTTCTTAAACAATGAAATAGATCATATATTGCTAATTGCTTTGATGAAATTATTGTTTCTCTTGAAGAGCTGGTGGGATGTTTTGATCTTATCGGCATTAACTGGTATCTATTTTCCTAGGAGTTAATGAATGAAAAGAAGTTATCCAATAGATTATAGGCTCTTAGAAACTGAGAGTCCTTACAGATGAGGAAAGGTGATAAAATATAAGCTTTTTCCTAGGAAAATGTAGCCTTTGAGGTTGTGGAGTCGACATATTATTTGGCAAAGTCTGGTGTTTGCAAGAGCTGATATAGTTATGGCATGGTGGTGAATTGCGGTTTTCTTTTAGCTCATTGGTCTTATTGGTGATAGTTTTTTTGCTTTTCTTTTAAATAATTTAAGTCTTTTGGTTTTTTCCCTTAGCTTTCTTTTCTGATGCGTTCATTCAGGTCTTGTTGCATCAGATGATAAAGGGGTTTGAGTTTTGTCTTCTATATGTATCCCATGCTTTTCCTTTCTATATATGTGTCTTCATGTATCAATTTTGAGTGTTTTTCTTTTTTGTGGTATTGGGAGACTTTTTTTTATCTCTTTGTTTGCCCCTATTACTTTAAATTCAAGAAATTATACTTGGCTTAGGAAAAGAAAAAAAAAGTAAGGTGTAGAAAATGTTCTCTAATGTTTTCAAGTGAAAATAACTGTCAAATTGATATTGTATTTAATAGTATAATGAAAATAATTATGGGTGATATGGACTTTTTTTTTTTTACAAGAATTGTTTTTTGCATCAACCATATGGCTTCTACTATATGTTAACTTGTTGGTTGTTGGGAATCATGAAAGGTTCTCTTTTGGAAGAGTATGGTGGTGGTTTTGTGAATATCAATGGCTTTATGATATCAAAGGAGAATTCCCTCGTGATCAAAGAGATATACGGCCAGTACCCTGACATTGCATCTGGCCTTCAAGTTAACTTACCAGCATTAAGAAATTGCTACGAGAACGTATTAGCATAAGTCTACAAAATTGCAACAAAAGAAGAGACAAAAGAAGAGGTTACCCCAAGGGAAATCGAGCTTTTGGAAAAGGGTACTAAAGATTTAGAGTTTGTAGGTTTTGAGATTTCATGGCTTAGGGACCTGGTGGTAAAGTTGTTAAAGGGAAAGAAGAAATTATAAGGAAGGTAGGCTGAGCATACGTGTGTTCTATGTGTCATAATATATAGATCCATAAATTTATAGCTAGATTTAACTAATGGAGTCATTACCAATCTTTTTTATCTATGTGTGATTGGTCACCTAAGGAATCTATCCTTTTAAGGAGCTCCTAAGCTTGACTAAGGGTTCCTAAAAGAATATGTTTAGGCCTACAAACCAGAATAAGATTCGAGAGTTCAGTTATATGTAAAAAAAAGTTATAGTACCCACACATGCCCATTTGAAGGATGGTGTCAATTTATTTTAAATTTATCATTGAGTCTTGAGTCTAATAGTTTCAAATTTTTATGTTAAATATTGAAAAAATTCTTAAGATACTCCATCAATCTGGTAGAACTCCTAAAAATATTTTTTTACCTAAAAAGTATTCAAAGATCTCATTTGTTTCCTTGAGGAGGCTCCGTCGTCAAAAAAAAGTTTATTTATTATTTTTTATTATTGAAAATATATCGAATTATTTCACAATTTGGGCCAAATTAGAAATATTTTTCTTTTTTGAGTTTATAAAGTTTTCATCACTTAGGCTTATTTAGAAATTCTTTTTATTTATTTTTTTATTTCTAAATTTTTCACAATTTGGGTCAATTTAGAAAAAAAAATTTTTAGAATTTTTAAAATCTTCACCATTTAGGCTTATTTAGAAATTTTTTTCTTTTTTTTTTGAAAAGAAAATAATATAACAATTATTTTTTTATTGAAATTTCGTTTAAATTCTATTACCATTTGAGACAAGTTTAAAGAAATTTCTCACCTCAAAATTTATTAAAAAATTATCATTTGAAATTTTTAATATTTTCATCCTTGGATAATTATCAAATATTTTTAAACCAAAATTTTTTTATTTTTTATTTGTTTTGGATTGAAAATAAATATTAATTATTGTTATTAAAATTTTATCTAAATTATTTCACTATTTGGGATAAATTTAGACAAAATTTCTCACCTAAGAATTTTGTAAAAATTTACCATTTGAAATTTCTATAAATTACATTATTAGATAATTAATATTTATTCCCAAATTTTATTTTTTTTTTATTTTTTAAATTTAATCATGCAAAAAATACTAAAAAAAACACATAAATAAAATACTAAATAAAAAATACCAAAAAAATAGAAACAAGTCGGCTGGAGCGGTTAAATCGGTTCAATTACAAGCACAAACGATGGCTCAAAGCGCGGCTCAGGGAAAAATTGGTTCAGCATTAGGGTCTAGTTGGGATACGGGTTGGCGGATCGGGTTGTGCTCGGGTCGGTCACCCAAAAGAGAAAATTCGTGGATCTTGGGTCTTCTTAAATGTCAAAACGATGTCGTTTTAGTGATGCTATAAAAGGTCAAATTTTTTTCTTTTTCCTTGATTTCTTCATCCCCCTCTCTCTCTTCCCCTTTCTTTTCTCTCCCTCTTTCTCTAATCGGATGAACTCCAATTGAATATCAACCAAATTCTGGGGAGTGCTACCGAAATTTGGGTTGGTTCGTTGGATGGTCGTCGAAAAATTCAATCGACACCTAAATCTTCCACTGGATTCTAGAAAATTTGTCAAAAAATTCAACCAATACCGAAAAGTTGACCAAAAAATTCAATCGACATTGAAAAATTCATCAAAAACTAAGAAATTTCACCAAAATCTGAGAATTTTCTAGATTTTTCCAAAAATCTTCAAAATTTTTTTTTGATTTTTCTGATCGTTATGCTTTTTGTTGTATATTTTTTCTGTGTGTAATCACCCTGATTTCCTTATTTTGTATGCTTTTCGCCTAATATATTGCTATGTGATCTCTGTCTTTTTTATCTTTGTGTTTTCTGTTCTCTCTCCATGTTCCTTTGCTTGATCAGTGTGTCAATTTATAGGAAAAATTAGAAGAATTCATGTTCGATTATGAGTCCACCTTGGATAAGATCATCACAAAACAGATTCAATCCATGTACAATTCTACCACCCTAGTCACGGCCAAATTTACTTATTTTTTTATTTTTTATTTTTTCCATTATCACCACTTAATAAAATAAAAAATGAAAAATTAGTGATTAACAAAACAAATAAATAATCCAAGATAAAACCCAAAATAAATAAATAAATGAATAATTGGGCTTGGTGGTCTGGATCCTGTTAAACCAAGCCCAATGGGCTTAAGTTCGGACCCTGTTGAACCAAGCCCAATGGGCTTAGGCTAGGATAAATTAGGGTGTTTATAGCTGCCCCTTTTTGCACATTTCCTATGCAACATGAATTGTGTAAAGACATAGACACCCTGCATATGATCATTCCAACACATTTATTTTTTTTTCGTGTTCTTTCTTTTTTGTTTTTGTTTTTTTTTATTTTTTTTATTTTTGAAAAAGTAAACAAAGCTCCTCTAAACAGAGGCACCATAACTTTTAAAAAATAAATTACTCCTCTAAACAAAGGCACCACAACTTTAAAAAATAAATGCTCCTCTAAATAGAGACACCACAACTTTAAAAAATAAATGCTCCTCTAAATAAAGATACCATAACTTTGGAAAAACAAAAGCTCCTCAACAATCATGTCTGGAGAAATCAAATTAGGTCTGATGGAATTTGTAATGAAAACTAAAAAATTCACAATTTGAGTTTGAAATTCAAAGGTTCAGATTCGCAATAACCTTTCAGCTTTATAAGAATTCACCAAAATTTGATTCTCAAAATTCAGTTTCACAAGAATTCAAATTTACAAGATCTCAAGATTCGTATTTGTAAATTGTAAGACTCGCATCTAACATTTAAAGATTCTCATTTGAATTTTGGAGATTCACATCCAAAAGTTTAAAACTTCTCATTCGAGTTCAAATATTCACATTTAACAAATTTTAGAGTTTCACATCTCAAAGATTCTTATTTGAAAACTCAAAAATTATCAAAGATTCTCATTTAAAACTCAAATATGTTCATTTGAAAATGTCTTAAAGATTTAACATCTTAAAGATTCTCATTTAAGACTCAAAGCTTCTCATTTGAAAACATCTTAAAAATTCTCATTTAAGACTCAAAGATTCTCATTTAAAAATATCTTAAAGATTTTCATTTAAGACTCAAAGATTCTCATTTGAAAATGTCTTAAAGATTCTCATTTAAGATTCAAAGCTTCTCATTTGAAAACATCTTAAAGATTTTCATTTAAAAACATTTTAAAGATTTTTATTTAAGATTCAAAGCTTATCATTTGAAAATATCTTAAAGATTCTCATTTAAGACTCAAAGATTCTCATTTGAAGATTCATAATCTTGTCTTAAAAGACCTTATCAAAATATTCAAAATTTTTTTTCCAAATGACTTTCATCAAAATCAAAATTTTGTATGTAATGAATGTCATGATCAATGATGCAATACATTTTTAATGATGCAAATGCAACAATCTAGCTCATCACAATACTACAAATGTCATATTTTTAACCATGAGTCAAATGTTTACTGCATACTACAAGTGCATGGCCAAACCAAAATTTTAAATATTCCCTAAACCACACTGTAAATGCAATGTAAGTAATGTGGATGTCAATGTCATGAAATTCTAATTTAATGTGGTAACATGGATCTCAAGACTCTACCATTTTAAGCTTTTTAGCACTAGTCATTTCAGAATAAATTCTATCTTCTATCACTTTATCACTACTCATAAGTTTCTCAGCACTAACCATTTCAAAATAAATTTTATCCTTCCTTACTGGGTTGGTCATCACTCATAGGTTTCTCAGCACTAACCATTTCAGAAAAAATTTGGTCCTCCATCACTTGGTCATCACTTATAGGTTTTTCAACACTAATTATTTCAAAACAAATTTTGCCACTGATCCACATTATTTTCATCATTCAATCATAACTCACAGGTTATATCGACCAATTCATCCCCATATTCATCACTTGGTTATATCATCTTTTCAAATTTTGTCCTCTCTTCATTCTGTTGGCCAATCCATCACCATATTCATCATTTGGTCACACCATGTGCCTTTTCAAATCATCATTTTTTAAGTTTCTACCATCTCTTCCTTTTTTCCCTTATCATCTTAGATTTTTGTTCAAAGGAATGCAATACTTTTTTATGCACATTGTCATTCATTAATCGTTATCTCAAATCATGACAAATATAATGCATTCATATATTTCCTCTATTTATTCTGGGGATGCAATAATAAGAGAACACAAGTTGAATTGAAAGAAAGGTAATCAAAGAGGAACGAGTTTGGTACAAAAATAAATTGGAAAAGAAACAAGTTGGATGTATGTCATTAGGAATGGTATTGAATAAATTGAGTAAAAATAATGAATACTCAAATAATTCTTAACATTAATCCATAATTCTTTTTCAAAAACTCATTCCATTAACTTTTCAAAATCACATTGAGCTCATTGAACTTTATCCCAGCTTTGAGGGATCTTCAAATGTCTTTGACCTTTCATACATGTGAACTATCTATCCAACTCTCCACTCAGAGATTTTTTACCTAAATTGCCCTTTCGAGTTTTCACTTTGAGTCTTCATTTTCTCTCTTTTTCATCTATTTTCCATTCTTTCATTTTTTTTTCTTTTTTTTTTCTTTTTCTTCTTTTTCCATCCATTAGTGGTATCTTTCGCACTTCAATCTCTAAAGCAATGTAGCATGATTCCATTGTTTTATCATGAGCATGCTTTACTCTAATATATAATTATTCAATTCGAGCATTCACACTTGATCCAAATGGACTTTTAAGGGTTATTATGTAAGCATGGTGATGGATCATAAAAAAAATAGATAAAATAAGCTCAAAACATGTGTTTAAAGGGTTTAAAACCAAAGAATCATTTCTCATCATTCGAAAAAACTTAGCATTTTGCCCTATTCCACTTCATTTCACTACATTTCCCTTTTTCATTTATCTCATTCCTCACAAAAGGACTTTTATTACTTTACCCCAAATCATATGTGACATCTATTTTTCCTTTTTCTCTTTTTTTTCTCTCATTTTTACCTTTGAGACCTTTTATGATTTTTTACCTCTTTTTTTCTTCAAAAATTACCCACCAATATGAAAGGTTATCCTTAATTAGGGTTTTTTAGAAAAAAAAAATCATAATAGGCTAAAAAAGGTAACAATGAATAATTTTTCAAATGGTAAAAAAAGGATGGCCATTTTTCATCTCAAATATGAATTTTTTCCTTGAACTTCATCTATTAAACAAAAACAAGTTCATAGATATTTATAAAAGACTACACATTTTCAAGATATATTTATTCCATACCTACTAGCAGTTGGTTTTTTTTGCTCAAACAATCTCTTTAGATTAATATGAATGAGTTCTCAAAACTAAATCTCAGAATTATTGTTATTATTATCTAAACATTCATCATCTGAAATTTGAGAATGGGAATGAAAAGTTATGAAAGGTAACAAAGCATGAAACAATGGTTGAATGAAAGATAAAATGTAATGAAATGCATTATCTTTACCTTTTATTAAAATGATAACAAATGAAATCCTATTGCATAAAAAAAATCTTAACATTACTCTAAAAGAAATCCTAAAATAACAAAAAACTTCCAACCAGCCTTAACATCTTTTTCTTTCTAAAATTATGCCCCTCATGTGATCAAGTGAAAAATCTTTTTTAATATCTGGCTCTCTGATTCATTGTAGCTCTTTAGGCTTTTTCGGATCAACATTTCTCGATTCTCATTTAAAGCATTAACATTATGGTTAGGTAATGGATTGTCACTAACATTAGGTGTTGTCGTTCCTTTTTTATCAAAGTTTATCATTCCATCATTGATCAATCGTTGCACCTTATACTTTAAGACAATACAATTATCTATAGAATGATCAAAAATTTTATAGTGGTAATCACAGTAGGTTGTAGGATTATACCATTTGGGATAAGGTGGCTTAAGCGGCTCTACACGCTAGGGGCAATCAAGTGATTGTTATAGAGCTTTCGGTATAACTTTGTATAAGTCATGAGAATTGGGTTAAATACGAGTTTTTTGTGAGTAGTTCATTGTTCTCGTGAACCACTTGTCAGGTTAGTAGACTGAAGCTGGGGTCTTATAGGAGGTTGAATGTTAAAGCTGTATATGAGAGCTTGGAGGTTGAAGATGGGTTGGTATGTCGATGGGTATGATGGCTGTGGAAAAGGCTGATATGGGTAGGATAAGGTATTGTTCACAGCAGGATAGCATGGAGAGTAACTTTGTAGAGGATAAGGTTGATATCCCTTAAACTATCTATCAAAACTCACAGCTTAAGCTTCGATCTCTTTTTTCTCTAGCACCTTCTTAGTTTTTTCTCCTTTTAACTTACCATTTTTAATGGCATTCTCAATGATTTCACTTGAAATCACCATGTCAACAAAACTTTTTGTTACATTCCCTATCATCTTTTTATAATAAAAAGATTTCAAGGTGCTGATGAATAATACTATAGTTTTTTTCTCAGTTAAAAGAGATTGTATTTGAGAAGCTACATCCCTCCACCTTTAGGCATATTCCTTAAATGATTCAATCACTTTCTTTTCCATATTCTATAAAGAAATGTGATTAGGGACTAAGTTTATGATATACCAATACTGACTAATAAAGTCATAGCTCATATCACTCCAAGATCGAATATCGATCCTATCTAACTAGATATACCATCTAGCAGCAGAATCCGTAAGGCTATCTTGGAACACATGCATTAATAGTTTTTCATTATTGGTATGGGCAACCATCTTTCGACAGTACATAGTAATGTGTGTCTTCACACATTTATCATCATAATTCTCGAACTCCATAACCTTAAACTTCGAAGGGATAACTATATCTGAAATAAACAGAGCCCAACAATATCTATTAAACCATAAAAACCAATACCTTCTATGGCTCGTAACCTTTTCTCTAACAAGTTCATCTTCTGTTCAACTTTTGAGGCTTCTAAAGTCTCTTTTTCCTTGAGCCTCAGCTTTTCTTTCTCTTTTGGATCATCCAAATTATGGATTGGTATTGATTCTACTACCTTTTTAGTAAAGACAAGATTTATACAACTCTGGTATTGCCTTGAGTTTGAAGTTGATGACATTTTAGGGTATGTGTACCTTACTGGATATATGAACTACTGTGGTGGTGGATCTTTGGTGAACTGGGCTTGACGAGGCCCAAAACTAAGATGATACATAGGATTAGTCACCTCTTATGATGAAAGATCATACTGGCTAGTATTTTTTTCTACATTATTCCCATTGTTTAACTTATCAAAACCTTTAAAATCTTATTCAACTCCTCTTCTAGCTTATCTTGAGCTTTCTCTATCCTTTCAAGATGATCAAAATTTTTTTGTTTTATTTGTCTGGCTCAAGCTCTTATGTTGTATTGGTGAGTTGAGTTATTACTTGGTGGAGCTATCCTTGAACCTTGAGTACCATAATTATGATCATAAATGTTATGCTTTATGCATGATATGTTGATATATGAATGAAATGTACATTTTCATGAATGAAATATGAAAATGATATAGATATAGAATGTTATATATGATAATGAAAATGATGCATGATATGGTAATGCAAATGCACAAAGTCAAACAAACAAAATGGTTAATTTCATGGATGAAATGAAAGTGATACAGATGCACGATGTTACTTATGATAATGAAAATGATGTATGCAAATGCACAAAGTCAAACAAACAAAATAGTTAGATCACAAATTATTTCTTTTTGTGTCTTAATTTCGGGTTACATTTATCACCAGGTAAGAATGGCTCTATCATAAGACCGGTCTCTTAAGTGTACACTATATACTATGTTAGGTGATTTTGACCACTAAAGGTTCTCAAATTATTCTTTACATCATAGTCCATCACAGACTAGTAAAGCAGTCCAATCCTCACCTATCACAGGCAACCAATGAAAATGATTCAATTTGAGTGGGAGTATTTTATTAGCCATTATAAAGATTATCATCTCACGAAAGCGTAGATACTTTACTCCCTCCTAAAAAGGATGGAACCTGAGCATAGAGCTCATATAATGCAAATGCATGTGATAGTGTGTGAAGGAACATATAGGTTTCATAACCCAAAAATAAAAAACAAAAAGACAAAAAAGGAAAAATGTTAGTAAACAAATAATTACAATTTAAAACCATTAAACAAAAGAATAGGATAAATTCAAAAATTATGGCTTGACTCTCTAGCCTCCCTAGTGAAGTCGCCATACTATCATAACATATAGATTCATAAATCTATAGCTAAACTTAACAAATAGAGTCATTACCAATCTTTTTTATCTAGGTATAATTGGCCACCTAAGGAATCTATCCTTTTAAAGAGCTCTTAAGCTTGACTAAGGGTCTATAAAAGAATAGGTTTGGGTCTACAAACTAGAATAGGGTTCAAGAGTTCGGTTACAAGTGGAGAAGGTTATAGCACCCCCACATACCCATCCGAATGATGGTACCATTTTATTTTAAATTTATCCTTGAGTCTTGAGTCTAATGGTTTCAAATTTTTATGTTAAATATTAAAAATAATTCTTAAGATTCTCCATCAATCTGGTAGAACTCTTAAAAATATTTCTTCACCTCAAGAGTATTCAAGGATCCTATTTGTTTCCTTGAAGAGGCTTCGTCGTCTAAAAAAGGCTTATTTATTATTTATTATTTTTGAAAATATATCTAATTATTCTACCATTTATGCCAAATTAGAAATATTTTTTTAAAAATTTCTAAATTTTTCACCATTTAGACCTATTTAGAATTTTTTTTTTTATTTCTAAATTTTTCACCATTTGGGTCAATTTAGAAATATTTTCCTTTTTGAAATTTCTAAATTTTTCACCATTTGGGCCTATTTAGAAAATTTTTTTCATTTTTCATTTTTTTTGGAAAGAAAATAATAAGACAATTATTTTTTATTGAAATTTCATTTAAATTTTTTCACAATTTAAGACAAATTTAAAGAAATTTCTCATCTAGAGATTTATTAGAAAATTATCATTTGAAATTTTTAAGATTCTCATCTTTGGATAATTATCAAATATTTTCAACCCAAATTTTTATTTTTTTATTTTTTATTTTTTTTATTGAAAAAATATATTAATTATTGTTATTAAAACTTTATCTAAATTATTTTACCATTTGGGACAAATTTAGACAATTTTTCACCTAAAAATTTTATAAAAATTTTTCATTTGAAATTTTTATAAACTCCATCATTGGATAATTAATATTTATTCTCAAAAATTTTTTATTTTTTATTAATTTTTTAAATTTAATCATGCAAAAAATACTAAAAAAAAACAAAAATAAAATACTAAATAAAAAATACCAAATAAATAGAAATGGCTTAACTAGAGCAACTAAATTGGCTTAGTTGCAGGCATAAACGACGGCTTAAAGCACGACTCAAGGGAAAATCAGCTTGGTTCAGCTCAGCAGCAGGGTCTGGCTGGTACGTAAGTCAACGAATCGGGTTATGTCGATTCGGGTCACACAAAAAGGAAAACATGCGAATCTTAGATCTTTTTAAACGTCAAAATGGCATCATTTTGGTGATGCTATAAAAGGTCGAATTTCTTCTTTTTCCTCAGATTTCTCTTTCTCCCTCTTTCTCTTTCTTTTTTTTTTCTCTCCCTCTCTCTCCAATCGGATGAACTCTGGTTAAATATCAACCAAATTCTGAGGAGTGCTGTCAAAATCTGGGTTGGTTTGCTAGATAGTCGTCAAAAAATTTAACTGACACAGGGATCCTCCACCAGATTCTAGAAAGTCTATCAAAAAATTCAACCGATGCCAAAAAGTTTACCAGAAAATTCAACCGATGTCGAAAAATGAGAAATTTTGTCTGAATTTGAGAATTTTTCAGATTTTTTCAAAAATCTTTAAAATTTTTTTTCTTATTTTTCTGACCTTTATGCTTTCTGCCATATATTTTCTCTGTGTGTGATCACTTTAATTTCCCTATTCTGTCTACTTTTTGCCTAATCTGTTACTGTGTGATCTTTGTCTCTCTGATCTTTATGTTTTTTGTTCTCTCTCTCTCTATTCCTCTACTTTTTTGTTCTCTCTCTCTGTTTCTCTGCTTAAGTAGTGTGTCAATTTAAAGGAAAAATTAAAGGAATTCATGTTCGATTATGAGTCCACCTTGGACAAGATCATCACAAAACAGATTCAATCCATGTATAATTCTACCATCCTAGTCACGACCAAATTTACTTATTTTTTTATTTTTTATTTTTCCATTGTCACCACCTAATAAAATAAAAAAATGAAAAATTAGTGATAAACAAAACAAATAAATAATCTAAAAAGATAAAACCCAAAATAAATAAATAAACAAATAAATAAATGAACAATTGGGCTTGGTGGTTTGGATCCTGTTATTAGGCCCAATGAACTTAAGTTTGGATCTTATTGAACCAAGCCCAATGGGCTTAGGCCTAAACCAATTAGGGTGTTTACACTATGTATTTATTTGTGTTTGAAGATTGTGCGTACGGCTTTTGTTTTGGCTAAGCAGTGTGAGACCATTATCTTAATTCCACTCTTTTATGTATGTATTTGTGTTTGAAGATTGTATGTAGGGCTATTTTTTCTTGACCAAGGAGTGTGATTATTATCTTATTTCCACACTTCTCTCCTTTTTTCCCTTGTTTTTATATTACAATTATTTAAAAAATGATATAATTTTGAGACATCTTAAAACTATTGCATGGTAGGAGCATTCCTTTTAAGAATTTTTATTTTTACTATTTTTTCAAAGGAAATCTGGTGTAGTTATTTTATATTTTTTTAAACGATGACATGCCATTGAGTTGGTGTGAAACACTTGCATGAATCTCTATTTTTTGTCCCTTTCTTTGAGGCAAAAATGTATGCAATTGGGTAAATTGGTTGTAAAATAAGTTTTTTTTTTCAATTAATTATAATTATAATTTTTTATGAAATTACAAATACAAATTACAATTATAATCAAGTATTACATAATTGAATAATCAAACAAAATAATGAATCAACAAATTAAAATATAATTAGATAAATCTAATATAAAATTAAAACAAATCTATTTAAAGTGAGATTTGAATTTAGGATCTCATCTTTTTTTTATTATTAAGTCAAAACTTCGTTAGCATACTGTAAATTAAGTTTAAAAGCATCATATTTTTTTATTTTTAAATATGGATATGTATCAACTACTAAAATATTTGGGTGTTTGGGAATAAAGATTTTAAATTAAACTTAAAGAAAAAATTTTCAGTTTAAATGTGCTTTTGAACAAAGTTTAGTGGTAAAATTGTGCATTGTTAGTGTATCTTCTTACAAAAATTACAAACTAAAATGTTTAACATCTTCTAGGGAAGTGAATTCTTGGTTGAGTCCAAAAGAAAAGCCTTGAGATTAGCCATAACTCTAGAATTAGCCTCTTCTCCCATGGTCCTATGACATAGCCTTTTCAGTCTTTCCCTCATTTCACCATCATTTGTCACCTTTCTCAGAGCTTCCTCAACATCTTTTTGTCCAAATCCATTAATCTTCACTCCAATTTTCCAAACCTTAACAATGTATTTACAATTGACAAATTGATCGCCAGCGACCGGATAGCACAAGAGTAGTTTCTGGCATTGAATGGCTTCCATTGTCGAATTCCACCCACAATGTGTGAGATATAAGCCCACTGCCATGTGTTGCAGCACTTGCAATTGTGACGCCCATGAAACCACTTTGCCTTGCTTTGAAACTCTCTCCAAATACCCATTTGGTAAACCTTGTCGCCATGCATCGGCCAGCACCCAAATAAATGGTCGCCCTAATGATTCAAGTGTCAATGCTAGACTTTGGATTTTGGAGTCTCCAATGGGACTAACCCAACTCCCAAATGAAACGTAGATGACTGAGTTAGGCTTCTGCTTGTCCAACCAATCTAAACAGCTAACATCTTCTTCCCAAAAGCTAGGATTCTTCACCATTGATTGAGCTTTAGTCAAAGGCCCAACTGGAAAAACAATTGGATTGTCAACCGGAGAGATATGACCATCATCATCATCATCATCAATGTACTCCTGGGGAAAGGAATTCACCAGGAGCCATCGAAGAGTTCTTGAACGTTCCAGGGTTCTGTTCCAAAATTTGAATCTTGCTTTTCTTGAAGCTTGGGTTCCAATTAACCATGGGAGATCTTGGGTTGATAGCGAAGCCTGACTCGGCAGGGAGAACACAATGGTTCCATGATGTTGGGGACATCCTGCAAAAACAAAAATGCCCTTAAATTATAAATTTATAAAGTGTTAGATAAATGCAACCATGAAAGGCAGCATATTGAGTGTTGAAATTACCCAGCAAAATTAGAGGGACATTAGAGATTAATTCTCTAGTAATTACTTTTTAATACATTTTTCATCATTATTTACATGTATGGATTTCACCAATTGATGATAAACATATTGAAAAATGATGTACAAAAAAGAAAATCATAGAGAGGATCTCAACTTAAAAAATTATTTCTCCTGTACCACTAACTCATATAATAAAATAGATAAAAATATTTTAATGAAATAAATTATCACGAGTAGATTTCCTTTTAAATTTTGTATTTGGGTCAACCCGTGGACATTTATTTCTTTTTCTTTTTAATATTTAGTTGAAGACATACACATTTATTTCCTTACTTGAAGTTTGTTAAACTTCCTTATAAATTAAATTATGGCATGTGTAAAAAGATTAGTGATCCAACATTGAGAGTTTCTTTTTTTATTTATTATTATTTTTTAAAATAACATTGAGAATTGAAGTTAGAAAATCAAAGGTATACTCAAATGAAATACTTTTATGCATGACAAATTTTATTATGAATTATGAAGAATTTCATGTTAGGAACTGCACTTAAGATTTATCCTCATGTTTTTACAAAAAATATATATTATATTTTTTTGGCCAAATAAAAAATGTTATCTTATATATATAAATATAAATATATATATATAATATTTCTTCTTTTTCTTAGCATCTATTAAAGCCATTAATGATTTCATGCTCTCATTTTTTTGTCTTATCTCAAACAAAAATTTTTTATATATATAAAACCAATCATATTTGCAAGGCAACAAACACATTTACATAACAAAACAATAAATATTTACACCATATAAATTTTTTTTTACTGTGACAGGAAGATCTTAGATTTTTTTTACCTAATTTTTATTGAGTGATTTTAAGGATGTATTTTTTTTATATTTCAAAATTTTACTTTTAAAATTCAAAATTTTACTTTTAAAATACTCCTCACAAAATTTAAATTCATACTGATAAGGAAAAAATTCCTTTCATGACCAATTAAACTAATCCCTCGTGAGTTGTACATCATATAATTTTGGATATATAGTAGACCAAAAATATTTTCTAAAATTAAAAATGAATGGCAATATCAAAAAAAGAAAATAAATATATATTTATAGTAAGTGCTAAAAAAGATCATGTGTGTTGGCAAATTTACCTGTATCAGAAATCATGTTCGACTGGATCATGTCCGGTATGGAGGTGATCAACCGATAAGTGGCTTCCATAGCTGGCCAGAAACCGGCGGCAGGGATCCGACATCGGCTGGCAACTTGAATGGCCCATGAAGCTAGCAAATCAATAACCATACAAACCACTCCTCCATCTCCTTCTTCTTCTGCATCAACTTTATGAATGAGACTCTCCAAATGTATTGGCATGATATTCTCCATAGCTTTCTCAATGGCGAAGAAATCATGAGGACCCTCTTCGTCTAAGCCATCTGTAATTGACAGGAACCTAACTTCATCGTTGAGGTCCATGTTGGCTACTATCCGATGGTGAATGAACTCTGGGGTTACAATGATGGGTTGAAACCCATGGTTAAGGCAGGCTAAGCCTAGCTTAAGCATGGGAGTCACATGGCCTTGTGCTGGATATGGAACCAGTATGATTTTTGGCTTCTTCGGAGTGCACGTAGCTCCCATATTTCTTTGGCCTTTGGCGGCTGTTTTTGTGCGTTCTAGCTCCAAAGAAAAGACCCTTTTTAAAAGGGAGGATGAAGCTCAAAGCTAGCTATGGAGTCAAGAAAAGCACATGCCGAATTCCATGGCTATTCCTTTTTTCCACACATGTTTAAAAGGGTACATAGATTAATACTAATCTATTTCCTTGCAGGTACTCCATCTTAGGCGTACACACAGGAAGATACATTAATACAGCTGGGATGGGTAGATATATACATTATCTTATATAGATGTAAAAAAAGTCTTCTTGCACGTCCAGAAACAGTCTAGACTTATAGTTTTAAATACCACACAAAAACAATGAAAAAATAATTTAAAATTTTAATAAAAAATTATAATAATTTTAACAAGAATAAAAATTTTATGTTTAGCATAAGAACACAATTTGTAATACGGTAATTTTTATATTTAATTTATATAAAACAAATAAAATATAAATATATTAATTATCAAATCTAACTATAAGAAAATCTTAAAGCATTGGCAAATTTTATATCCTTTTTAATTCGAAGGTGCATGGCAAGCGTGGGTCTTTTTTTAAACCGGTTAAAAGTGGTGGATCTTTCATATAAGGAAAGTAAGGTAAATGTTAGAATCATAAACCCTTTTTTTTTCTCCTCTGTGCAATGGAATGGTGAGGAAGTTAGGCTAACGGGCACCATAGCTTCATTTATTTTTGCTTTCACTTTTTGGTAGTCACACTTAAATTCCAATTGAAGCACGAGGTGAGTGTACTTTACACTCGTCAGTCGTCATTAATCACATCGCACTTCAACTCTTATCCAAATGCAAATATTTTTCTCTTCATTTCTTTTTATAGGTTTCACCTTTTATTTTTAAATATTTAAATTCAATTTTTTTAAATGAATATTTCTCAATTAAATTCTTGAACATTACTTTAAAATAAAAACATGCATTCAATATGTTGTTGCATGAAATTAATGTAATAAATTTTTAGTTTATTATAATTAGAATTAATATTGATGTTCTGAAAATTTTAATTTTTGGTAGTAAAGGTAAAAACTTTTAGATCAATTGATCAATTTCATATGGCTAAACTTGTATATGAAACTTATGTCAACAATTGCAAGAGGCACATCACCTTAATTTCCATTTCTTTCCTACTGCCGACATTAATTCGCACATGTAAATGGTGATACTCATTGAACTTGCTCAAATTAATTTCAGACTAAATATGATGCAAAATGTTTCGAATATCCAACACACGCATACACGTGAATTTGCTTCTTATACATATATGAATAAAAGTATAAAAAAAATTGAAAACTGAACTCATAATTTAATTCAATTTATTCCTACAAATATTTTTAAAAAATAATATTTAATAATTTTAAAATTTAAATTTAATGTTTATAATTTTTTATTTTCAAATTATAACTTTCTGAGTAAAAAAAAAATCCAAAATTATAGCTTTGCGAATTTGATGGAATTATGGGATCTAGACAATAGCAGCAGATTTTAGTGGTTCCAGTTAGAGTGACGTAGGTGAGTCAGCTTCACGAGTGCTTCTGCAAATTGGCATCAAACTCAACCTTGGACAATCCTTGCCCCCTTTTTTATCCCTTAAAAATCCTTCTGATGGACCAAAAAAAAAAAAAAAAAAAGTTGATGACACGCTCAGTGTCATGGCCAGGCCTTTGGTCCTGTCATAATTGACCTTGAACCGAGCAATGATCGAAATCGAGCTGACCGGAAAGCGGTTCTATGGAATGCGGACTTGCATTCGGAGCTTTGGAACATATTGCTAACATGTTGTGGGAGCAATGGGAGCCTTGGGCCGCAAGATATGCGAAAAAGTTCAGGACAGTGGTCGAACACCCTTAAGCCAAGTAGCCTGACAGGTGCCATCTGTGAAAACAGTGTGCGGACGTTCGGAACCTGAGAATATGTTGGGGATATTGTGCGTAGATGGTCCATGCCCTAAACCCCAAGATACGCAAGTAAGTGTGAGGCAGTACGTCGGTGCTCTGGGACCAGCTAGCCAGTCAGGTGCTGTCGGTCGAAGCCATATGCGGGCACCTTCGAGTGGGTTGGTGGAGCAACGAGCAAAATCAAGGAGCAATGATGACCAAGAGGAAGGTTACGGGGCCCTGAGTTAGCCGGAGAAAGGCCCTGAGTTGGCTGGGCAGAAAAGTGTCCCCATTTCAGACAATCTTACGGTCATTGATAGGAGATTGAAAAAATCTCTAACGCTTTTTATAGGGGGGACGATTGGTGTCAGCTTTCCACCACCCCTTGGCTAGCGGGCAGGCGGGGGCCTGGCTAGTCTGAAGTGAGCTACTCCTAAACACTAGTGGTGTCTAGGTAGGCGAGCATCGTAGACACGATGTTTCCTCGGGTCAAGTAAACCCGAGGACGTTGGGGCCGACGAGCCTCATATCGTGCCTTTGCTTTGAGCCATGGGGTTGCACGATAGAGATCGTTATGCCCTCGATTTCCCCTCCTTGAGCTGGAAGGATCATGTGATGGTGTTGCATAGGAGGGATACCATCGAGCCTGAGGGACACACGGACTAGCAGGCAAGCATGATGCTAGACCCTTGTGACCAGTCGGTAGAAGTGTGCTGCAGCTAGGGCAGTCCACCCAAGTCTCCTTGCGGGACTAGTATGATGGTTGGTGTCAATCATGCGTGCGGGCAGCCGATACTGATGCTAAGGGCCTAAGCCCTAAGATCCGAGTCCCGTGGGACGAGATGAGCCTAGAGGCTCCGAGCTGGCTGCTGACCAGCTTAAATGTGGCGCTTGCGTAAACTGGATACGGGAGCTTGCGTACGTTACGGGCAGACATGGTGTTGGGTTCTCACCATGCCAAGAAGTAATAATATCATGAGAATCGGGGCTGTGTGCCCCTACGGGGATTCGAGGGTCGACGCTCGAGGCTTTAAACCTTGCGGCCAAAGCTGGGTGCTCAGGGTCACTTGGAGAATCACGGGCTGGTGCGCAATGAGAGTTGGGTTCCTCTTTATAGACTTCGAAATGAGTGACCTTACGAGATCAAAGCCAAAAAAAGGCTCGTGGGTGTACAGTTGGAAGGATCGAAATTAATCTGCCCAATGAATATGGACTAGGGAAAGGCTGACCTTGACTACGAGTAGTCTAGGTGTCGTACGGTCGCATGATTTCAGAAGGAGGAACCTGAGGACCGTGACACTCAGCCTATTACAAAAGCCCAAATGGCTCAAAAGTTTAAGGCCTTGCTTACGGCCTACTCGACCATGGAAAACCCTTTAGAGAGCCATACAAAACAATTTATTATGGCGCTGTTAATGATACAATATCAACGTAAATCAGTTGATGCAAAAGACGACCAAGTGCAAAGGAGGATTTAGTATGGTTCCCACCTCCTGAAGCTATGATGAAAATAAATGTTATCTTTCTGGCGAACGAGGAGGTTTGTAATTAATGAAAAAGATACAAAATAGCCCATTACTTTGAAGCTAAACATAGGAATGATAATAGACCCTATATTTCATAAATTTATATAATGTTTTATATAAAAATTATATGTTATAATTTATGTTAATATAAAAAATATGAAATATATTTTATTATTCTTCTAAACACATAAATTTTTTTAAAATTTTAATCTATATAATTTATTGTGTCACCGTATTTTATTTTAAATTTTCACATCACAATGCTTAAGTCAGAGAATGGCAGTGAAAGATAACATGTATATGCCTTCATGATCTCTTGTTTGTTCTTTTCTTCGTATGTTTCCAGAAGCCCAATAATATGTGTTTATGGTTTCATTTTTTTTTTATCGCATGGAGTGCAAAAAATTGTTTATACTATACAAGAATAGGCCTAGTGTCACAAGCTACACATTCCTTATTCTGAAACCACACATCTATGCGGCACCAAGACTACACATATTCAAGGTTTGCCTTTCTCGAGTCTATTTTCCCATGGATTGCTCATTATAGATCCTTCAAGCCACACATTAGTGAGCCTTTATTGGCTCGGACCCCGTAAAGTCGTACATTTTCAAACTCGATAAGGAGGAACCCAACTCCTATCAATACATCAGCCCACAATTCTCACGGTGGCCTCGTGCACCAATCTCAACCTGCAGGGCTTAAAGTCTTGAGCACTGACCCTCAAATTCTCATAGGAGCATACAGCCTTAGTTCTCATGATATTATTGCTTTCTAGCATGGTGAGAACCTAACACCATGCCTGCCCGCATCGTAGGCAACCTCTCGTGTTAAGATCTCGTTGACAAAATACATACGCTAGTCAACAGCCAGCTTGGAGCCCGAAGCCTTTAGGCTCCTCTCATCCCACAAAACTCAGTTCTTAGGGCCTAAGTCCTTAGCCTCAATTTAGGCTACCCACACACATGATTAACATCTAACATCATGCTAGTCCCATATAAAGGACTTAGATGTGTTGCCCCAACTGCAGTACCCCTCTATTGATTGGCCATAAAGGTCTACCAGCATGCCTACTTGCTGCCCATTCATCCTTTGATGGTGCACTTCGTACGCAAACACCATCTTATGATCCTTCTGGCTCAAGAAAGGGAAATCGAGGGGCATAGCGAACGCTATCGCATAACTCCATGGCTCAACATGAAGGTGTGATATGAGGCCGATCGACCTAACTATTCTCGGGTTTACCATGATCTGAGGAGACACTGTGCCACACTCGTGACCCTATGACGCTCGCCCACCTAGACACCACTAGTGCCTAAGAGTAGTTTACTTCAGATTAGCTAGGCTTTCGCCTGTCCTCTAGCCAAAAGGGTAGTAGAGAGTTGACATCAGTCGTCTCCTTATAAAGAGCATAAGAGATTTTTTCAATCTTCTATCAGGAACCATAAGATTGTCTGAAATGGGGATACTTTTCTCTTTAGCCATCTTAGGGCCTTCTCCAACTATGACCTTTCTCTTGGTCACTATAATTCTCTAATTCTACTCATTACTCTACCAACCCACTCAAAAGTACCTGCACATGGCTTCAACCGATAGCACCTGACTGGCTAACTGGCTCCAGGATGTCCACTGGCTCGAACTTGCCTATGCATCTTATGACCTAGGGCTCACACTACTCACACATCATATCAGCAACATGTTTTAATGCTCAAATACACGTCTGTATCTCTTAAAATCACTTTTTTGCCAATTCGATCTTAACTGACGCTCAACTCAGGTCAATCATGGTAAGACCGAGGCATACCAAGGCCTAACCATGACACTTTCCCCCATTTACTATATTGATGCCTTCATCGACGCCAAGACCACACCTAACTCTCTTATTGCACACAGTTGACATATACTCATATGTTTCTCACTTGTGTCCTCAAGGATTGGGTTGAGGTCCCATCACATGGGGCACCACCCACAGTACTCGTCCATTACCGATGTAGATGGGTCTCATCCCAGCTTCAATGTACTTTTACTCTATTTTCATCTCGGATCATCAAACTCTATCTCGATTACTCAATATATGCCACAACACTGCCTCACCTATGATTACATCAGGTTGCAACATCATAACCCTCAGTATAATGGATGACCACCCACTTTGCCACCTATTGGTGCGCTCCACTAGATGTGAACCATCACACCAGTGCATACCTATAGCATTAACTTTTTGATACACCCTTCTAGGCATGGTGCTTAGGTCAATCGCACTTATACGACACCACACACGATAGACCTTATCAGGGTGGCATTCAAACACTTAGGTCATCTCACAACTTGGGTCCTTTCGGCCCCTCCAAGATCACTTTTCCAGGTGTGGTCCTTTGGCCAACCACCCTTGTGACAGCACCTCAATATGTGCTATCGTTTTTTATCTCAAATTTAACCACAGTTCCCAACTAACTTATAGGCTTCACAATCTTGGCTCAATTCCATGGGAAACACCTTTCTCCCCCACTTTTAATCAAACGTGGCTCAACTTTGTACACAACTGTCTCCTCAGAGGTTTCACAACTCGACTGCCTTGACTCTAGCATAGCGCATAGGGCATCTCGAAGCCCACTCATTACCCTAAGATCCATTGATCCAACCCATCACCTTGTCCACTGACTTGCTTGACTCGAGGGTTCACCAACCCATTCAATTTTCAAGGTCCATTGACCTACTTGAACTCAAGGCCATCCCTTAGGTCGGTATTTGCTCAATCTCAATCCACTGACTAGTGCACAACTCAAATGCCTATATCTTTGGCATACTCAACTCAATCGGTCCTTTAACCCACACATCTCAAGGCCTTGTCAATTGGCCAATTCCTTGTTACTTACTCCATTAAACATTACACTGTCATGGCCTACCAGCCACCAACACTCATAAGGCCATCCCTCTCGACCAACATCAGAGTACGGTCCATTAATTGGCACACTCATGTGATCCTCTGACCACGGGAACTCATGATCCATCAACCATCACAACTTATGGCTTCAATCTTCAGCTAACTGAAGCTTCTCTGCCTCAACAGAATGGCTCCACACTTACACCTCATTACTCAGCTCGTACCCTCACTAGGGCACCTACACCATATAACGAGTGCAAAGATTAGTCACTAATCTCAATACTCATAACTCATGTCCCTTAGGATGAAACTCGCTTTGGCCCACATGGCCTTGTTCAACACCATTTCATGGTGTATGCCCATTTTGCATTTCAGTCTCACCACAGTTACATGCCCACACATGCCAACACTTTTTATAGGTGAGATTAAACTCTTATGCCATTTTGCTTGGCACCCAAGAGCCTACTCAAGGCCTTTTAATTAGGCCAACCTTCCCAACAGCGTACATCGTTGGCTCATTCCTGAGCCCTCATAGCCATAGAACCACATTCGCATCTCAACAGCTCTCTTTGAGCTTAGCACCGTCTCAATTTTATGTTATTATGCCCACACATAGGGCCACGTTAATCCCACCATTGAGCCAAACATGGCTCTGATACCATAATGTCATGGTCTACACTAACTTGTAAGATATTATTCGTTATGGTCCTTTTGACCTCACAATTTTATCCCATAAAAGACGCCTTACAAGTTAAACGTGGTGTGAATCTTTATATCTCAAAACCAATTCTAATACACAATCGATATGAGATTCATGACTCTTCTCTAAAATCATAACACCTAACAACACCTATTATGTCTTCTTGAATCAGTCCATTTAAAGCAGCTGGAGGAGACAACAAGTTAGTTACATCAAAGGTAACTAAATTTGTCAAAAAAAAAATTCTACATAGAAATTAGATACAAAATAGATATGAGAAAGAGAATAATCCCAATCCCATTGAAAACATTGATGCAATCATATGATACAAAGAGAGTCATTATCACGCAGAGGTTGTAAAATTTTTTGAACAGTCAACAAAGAATCAGATTTCATCCAAATTTTTTAGCAACTATGTTCCCAAATCATTTTTAGCCCTATGTATATAGTATAGATTTCAGCCATGATGATCGAACCCATCCAATTCTACTTGTGAATCCAAACATTCAATAATCCTCATTGTCTCAGCAAATTCCCTCAATAATTCTCCATGGTTCGACTTAGCAGCTCCATTCACATTTAAGATCTATTTAGATAAATAATGAGATTGAAAATAATAATAAAAATAAAATTAATTATTATAATGGTGATATTAAATATTATAGTTATAACATTAAAATTAGTGATAAAATATATATTTGAATACAAATGTAACAACAATAGTGAGATGAATTATATTAAAAAAAAATAATTGTTAAGAATATTAAATTAAAATTTATATGTAATAAAAATTTTAATTTATAAAATAATAATATTTTTAATTCTTAATATAATAATAAATTTAAAATTTTTATTTTATATTTTCTTAAATAAAAAAATAAATATACTAATAAATAAAACAATTGGGATAAAAAATAATAATAATAAAGAACATCCCGAGTTAACCACCGGAAGGCTCCCTCTCCAGTCACCAACTAAAGCTACAGGTCAATACAATTCCCAAATTTGCCGCACTGAAGTAGGGCCAAACAAATTGACAGTGTGATTAGGATAAAAAGGTGACACTAGCACTAACCGTGCCCAACTGACGTTTCAGTGGCTCTCAAATGAGCCCTTTGACAAAATTCTCAGGAGGGCTATGCCAAGCAATATCCAATATGGTTTTCCATTCTATAATTCCTTGAAAACAAGGGAAGAGATGATAATTTTAACTAGAGGTGTTTATGGTTTTGGGTTGGGCAGCTTGCATGTCCAAACTAAGTAGCCCGCCCAATATTTCAGTGGGTTCGCACATCTTTGCAATTGTTGAACTAGAATTTCAGAGAGCAAAATCTGGCTTGGTCGGATTCAAATATCTGCTTTAGTATTTATTTATTTTGATATAATTATTCATATATACAAATATATAATGTATTAGAGATTTAAACCTTTATAATAGTTAAAATTAGACCATCCTTTTGTGTAAAAGTTAAATCATTTTAATTTTCTCTTTACTTTCTAACCCTCATGTGAATTTTTAAAGCATTGTACTCGTTCCCAAAAAAAAAAAATAATGATATATGTGGGTGTTTTTTGCTATAGTAGCCATAGGTGGTACAATATACTCAAACTCAAAATCTTGCACAAAAAAAAAATTTTAATCGGACCTTATCCTAATTGATATAAAAATAAAATATTCAAATTTAAAATGATTTTAATCCGAACAATTTAAATTTGAAATAATCCAAATCTAAGACTAACTTGAAAATAATCAAATTTGAAAAAAATCAAATCACTCAAAACCAAAAAATTTTTAATTTAAACTTGATCTATTCGAATCTAAAATATCATACTCAAATTTACTTAAACCTAATTGTTTGCCACTCTAACAATAAGGTGCATAATTCTCTAAATAAAAGAACTTAAATGAAATCTGTTATCTCCAAATTATATATGTTAAAATGGTGAAAAAAAAATAAAGTCAATATTGATTTAAATTAAGATTTAACCTAAACTAGAACTTTAAGCTTTTAAGTTTATGTTTTTACTACATGTGAGTTTGATTCTAATTAAATTTTAGTTTGTTGGTTAATTTATTTATATGATTATTCAGTGATTTTTTATATATAAATATAATACTTAATTATGATAATAACTTGTATATGTAATTTTTTAAAAAATCAATTAATTTGAGATTGAAATATTCATCTTGAATTTTAAGAATATCTTGTTAAAGAAGGAAATCAATTAAGTTGGGAGTAGCCTTTGTATCAAATTTCAATCTAAAATTTATATTAAGGGCTCCAAATTAATCATTCAACCAAGATTAGATTTGTTTAAAGCAGCCTGATGTGTTGGAGTTGAACAACCGCACCTCATCAATGTACATACAATGACTAAAACCAAATTGGAGATGATGAATGATTATGCAGCCCACCATAATTTACTGCCTTTTTAGCTACTGCTGGATATGAAAAAAATTGATAACAAAATAATAAGAAAAAGGGATTTAATCTAATTTGTTTATGTAATTATTTTAAAAAATATTTAACAAATTTAAGACTTAAAATATAATTTTTTTTATCTTCAAATTATGACCGCATAAATATTTTAGAGATTGAAACAATTTTTTTTATTTATAAAATATGAGATTCATATCATGTTTGATGCATATGATAATTGATAAGATAAAATAATAATTATTTTATATTATATTTGATTTATATTTAAAGAAAGAGATAAAATTACAAAAAAAAATAATCATCCTCTTAATATATGATAATTCAATCATTTCAAAATAAAAAATATTATTTTTAATCCATAAAATTGAACTTATTTATCCTCATATAATTTTAAAAATTATATCAATAATTTAAATTATAAAAATTTTAAAAAAGAATAATTTTGGTTAATAAATAAATTATTTTATTATAATCTTTATACACATCTAACATAAGATATAATAATATATTTAATTTAATTTAATTTATAATATCATTTTATTTTATCATAATTTTATCTATCAAATATATCATTAAACTAAACTCTTATCTTATATTATTTCTTAAATTTTTTAATCATTAGACTAAGAAAACCGAAAACAACACGCATCTTTGACTTGAATTCCGTAAGGGAATAAGTGTACAACGTGTGCAAGCAACATTCCACATTTCTTTATTACTTAGACAAAACAAATGGCCAATTTCCTTTCCTGCCCCTTTTCGCCACGTTAATAACATTTTACCTTTTCTAGGAACCATTAACGAAATTAGTGGCGTGTGTAGGTAGTATATTCTAATTTGTTTCATCAAGTACAATTTTAATAGAAAGAAAATTTGAACTCGACTTCTAAATCAATTATTGTCATTCATGTTCTTATCAATATAATAAATATTAAAGTGAAAAAATATTTTAATTTTAATCAAAATAAATATTCATGTGTGATTTTTTTATATGCTAGATAATTTTGTTAGCGTTATTTGAATGCACATGCATGATTAAAAATATTTTTTAATTACAAATATATATTATAATTAAATAAATATTGTATCCATGATTATTAAATAATTTAACAAATTGAATATAAATATGACACATGGAGTTAATAACCACAAAGTTAAAAGTATTGATACATGTTTATATGTTTGTCATAATATATAGATCTAAAAATTTATAGTTAAATTTAACAAATAGATAAAGTCCCCACTAATCTTTTTTATCTAGATGTAATTGATCACTTAAGGAATCCATCCTTTTAAGAAGTTTCTAGGCTTGACTAAGGGTCCCTAAAAGAATAAGTTTGGGTCTGCTAACTAGAATATGGTTAGAGAGTTCGGTTACATGTGAAAAAAGTTATAACATCCCTACATACCCATTCAAAGGATGGTACTATTTTATTTTAAATTTATCGTATGATCTTGAGTCTAATAGTTTCAAATTTTTATGTTAAATATTGAAAATAATTTATAAGATTTTTTTATCAGTGTGGTAAATTTCTTAAAAATATTTTCTCACTTCAAGAGAATTCAAAAATCTCATTTGATTTCTTGAAAAGACTCCATCGTCGGAAGAAAGTTTATTTGTTATTCTTTTTTTGGTCAAATATATATCTAATTATTCTACCATTTGAACCAAATTAAAAATATTTTTTCTTTTGAAATTTTTAAATTTTTCACCATTTGGGCCTATCTAGAAATTCTTTTTCTTTTATTTTATTTCTTTTTGGATTTTTAAATTTTTCACGATTTGAGTCAATTTAAAAATATTTTATTTTTTAAAATTTCTAAATTTTTCATCATTTAAGCCTATTTAGAAATTCTCTTTGTTTCTTTTTTTTTTTTAAGAAAAATAATATGACAATTATTTTTCTTAAATTTTCATTTAAATTCTTCCACCATTTGAGACAAATTTAAAGAAATTTCTCATCTAGAGATTTCTTAGAAAATTTATTATTTGAAATTTCTAAGAATCTCATCATTGGATAATTATCAAATATTTCCAACCAAAATTTTCTTTTTCTTTTATTTTTATTTTTATTTTTTTTCTTTTTTTTGAAAATAAATATTAATTAGTTTTTTTGAAACTTTATCTAAATTATTTCACCATTTAAGGTAAATTTAGACAAAATTTCTCACCTAAGAATTTTATAAAAATTTACCATTTGAAATTTCTATAAGTTCCATCATTTGATAATTAATATTTATTTTCAAATTTTATTTTGTTTTATTTTATTTATATATTTTTTTTTATTTAATCATGCAAAATACTAAGAAAAAACAAACAAACAAATAAATAAATAATACTAAAAACAAAAAAAACAAAACAAAACAGCTCAGCTAGAACAACTGAAAAGACTCAGCTTAAGGCACAAAAAGTGGCTCGAAAGAGCAGCTCAGGGGATGCGGCTCAGCTTGACTTAGTTGAAGGGTTGGTTGGAACGCGGGTCAACTAAAAGCAGGTTGGGCTCAGGTCGGGTCGATTTGGATAGAAATGCGTGGATCCAAAGGGTTTCTAAACACCAAAACGACATCATTTTGACATGGTATATAAGGTCGATTTCTGACTTTTTCCTCAGACTTCTCCTTCCCTTCTCTCTCTTCCCTCTTTTTTTCTCTCCCTTTCTTTCTGGAACCGGATGAACTTCATTTGAATCTCCATCGGATTCTAGAAAATGTAATCGAAATCTAGATTGGTTCACCAAAAATTCATCAAAAAATTCAACCGACACTTGAATCTGTGTTGAATTTTGGGAAACCTGCCAAAAAGTTTAACCAATGCCAAAAAAATCATTGAAAAATTCAACCTGCACAAAAAAAATTTATCGAAATCTGAAAATTTTCTAGAAAATTTTTTTAAAAAAATTTTTTTCAAAAAAATCCAAAATTTATTCTTTCTCTTTGCTTATTGTGTTTCTATTTTTTTTCCTTTTTGTGTGTGTTTTCTGTGTGTTCAAGCCTATATTTATAGGCATTGATCATAAAAGTTTTTTATCAATGTTGATTCCTTCTTTGACTGGGATTTAGGATTATTAATTATTGAGTCCAATTCCAACCTTACCAACCCCCAGATCCATGATAAAAAATTTTTTTTATAATTTTAATCATTATCTCCTAAATAATAATTATAAAAAGATAAATAATTAAAAAAAACTCAGAATAACAAATAACAAATAAACCAATAAAAAAATTGGGCCAATTTGCCCTCTTTGGACCAAGCCCAATTGATCCAGGCTTGGACCAAATTAGGTGTCTACAACTGTCCCTTTTTGCTCATTTTTTGTGCAATAGAAACTGTGTAAAGACATAGACACCCTGCACGTAATCATCCCAATATATTCGTGCTTTTTTTTTTTGAAAAAATAAACAAAGCCCCTCTAACAAAAGCTCAATGACTTTGAAAAATAAAATGCTCCTTTAAACAGAGGCACCATAACTTTGAAAAATAAATTGCTCCTCTAAACAGAGGCACCACAACTTTGAAAATTAAAATGCTCCTCTAAACAGAGGCACCACAACTTTGAGAAAATAAAATACTCATCTAAATAGATGAGTCATAAATCGTGTCCGAAGGAATTTCTAATGAAAATTTAAATATTCACAATTTAAGTTTGAAAATCAAAGGTTCAGATTCACAAGAGCCTTTCAAGTTCGCAAAAATTCATTGAAATTTAATTCTCAAAATTTCAGTTTCACAAGAATTCAAATTTGCAAGATTTCAAGATTCACATTTACAAATTGCAAGACTTGCATCCAACATTTAAAGATTCTCATTTGAATTTTGAAAATTCATATCTAAAAGTTTAAATCTTCTCATTCAAGTTCAAAGGTTCACATTTGACAAATTTGGGGTTTCACACCTCAAAATTTAAAGCTTTTCATTTGAATTTTGGAAATTAATATCCAAAGGTTCAAAGCCTCCCATTCGAGTTCAGGGTCTTACATACAATAAATTCTAAGATTTCACATCTTAAAAATTCTTATTTGAGACTCAAAGATTCTCATTTAAGAGTTTCTGAAAGACTTCATCCAAAGATCTAAAAATTTTTTTCAGATAACTTTCAAACCTTTACCAAAATTAAAATTTTGTATGTAATGAATATCATGATTACTGGTACAAATACTTTCTTAACAATGAAAATGCAACAATCTAGATCCCCATAATACTACATTCTCAACTATGATTCAAATACAAATGCATAGCTAAACCAAAGTTTCAAATATTCTCCAAACAACAATGCAAACATAATGCATGTAATACGGATATCCATCTCATGAAATTCTAATGTGGTAACACGGTTCTCAAGATCCTACCATCTCATATTTTTTCTTTTATAGCTCATCAGCATTTTAGAACAAGTTTCATCAATTGATCTTCATTATTTTTATCATTTGATCACCATTCATAGACTTTTCAACACTAACAATTTCAGAATAAATTTTATCAATTGATCCACATTATGTTCATCACTCGATTACCACTCACAAACTTCTCAGCATTAGCCATTTCAAAATGAATTTCATCCATTGTCACTCGGTCACCACTCATAGGTTTCTCAGCACTAACCATTTCCAAACAAATATCGTCCACTGATCCATATTATTTCCATCATTTGATCACAAACTCCAGGTTATATCAACTAATTTATCCCAATATTCATCACTTGGTCATATCATCTTTTCAAATTTTACCCTCTCTTCATCACCAGATTCATCATTTAGTCACACCATGCATCCTTTCAAATCATTTTTTTAGATTTATTCACTTTTTTCATTTTTTCCCTTATCATCTTGGATTTTTTTTTAAAAGAATACAAGCCTCTTTTATGCACATTGTCATTCATTCATTATTATTTCAAATCATGACAAATATAATGTAACCATACATTTTCTCTATTTATTCTGGGGATACAATAGTAAAAAAGCATAAAAAAATTGAGAGAAAGGTAATCAACAAGGAACGAGTTTGGTACAAAAATAATTGGGTAAAAGATCAAATTCAAAGCATGTCCTTATGAATGGTATTGAATAAATGGAGTAACAATAATGAATACTCAAATAATTCTTAACATTAATCCAAAATTTTTTCAAAAACTCATTCCATTGACTTTTCAAAATCACATTGAGCTCATTGAACTTTGCCCCAACTTTGAGGGATTTTCAAATATCTTTGACCTTTCATACATGTGAACTATCTATCCAACTCTTAACTCAGAGATTTTTTTACTCAAATCACCCTTTTGGGTTTTCAATTTGAGTATTTCTTTTTTTTCATTTTCATATTTTTTCCATTCTTCCATTTTTTTCTCTTTCTTTTTTTTCCTCTTTTTTTTTATTCTTTTCATCTTTTTCCATCCATTAGTGGTATCTCTCACATTTCAATCTCTAAAGTAATGTAGCACGATTCTATTATTCTATCACGAGCATGCCTTAGTCCAACATATGATCATTCAATTCGAGTATTCACATTTGATCCAAATAAACTTTTAAAGGTTGTAATGTAGGCCATGGTGAGCGGTCATGAAAGAAATGGGTAAAATAAACTCAAAACATGAGTTTAAAGGGTTCAAAACTAAAGGATCATTTCTCATCATTCGAAACAACTTGGTATTTTACCCCATTCCACATTATTTCCTTATTTTTTTTCTTTTTTTTTCATCTCATTCCTCACAAAAGGATTTTCATTACTTTGCCCCAACTTGTTTGTGGCATTTTTATTTTCTCTTTTTCTTTCATTTTGCTTTTTTTCTTCTCTTTGAGATATTTTATGATCTTTTACCTCTTTTTTCTTTTTTTTTTTAAAATACCCTCTAGTGTAGAGGGTGATCCTTAATCAAGATTCTTTAAAAAGTGAAATCATAATAAGCTCAAAGGGGTAACAATGAATAATTTTTTGAATGGTAAAAGAAATATGACAATTTTTCATCTCAAATGTGAATGCTTTTCTTGAACTTTATTTATTGAACAAAAATAAGCTCATGGATCTTTACACATTTTCAAGACATATATATTCCACATCTACTAGTAGCTAGCTTCTTTTATTTAAATAATTTTCTCAGATCAATGTGAATGAGTTCTCAAAATTAAATTTCAAAATTACTATTATCATTATCTAAATATTCATCATCTGAAACTTAGGAATGGGAATGAAAAGTTATGAAAGGTGCCAAAACATTGAATAATGGTTGAATGAAAGAGAAAATGTAATGAAATGCATTATCCTTACCTTTTATTAAAATGATAACAAATGAAATCCTATTGCATAAAAAAAATCTTAACATTATTCTAAAAGAAATCTTAAAATGACAAGAAACTTCTAACCAGCCTTATTTTCATTCCTCAAAATTGTGCTCCCGTATAATCAGGTGAATGATCTTTATTGACATCTTACCCCCTGATTCACTATAACTTTTCAGGCCTTTTCAGATCAACATGTTCTTGATTCTCACTTAGAGTATTGACATTGTGATTAGGCAATGAATTGCCACTAATATTAGATGTTATTGCTCCTTCTTGGTTAAAACTTATCATTTTATCGTTGATAATCGTTACACTTTATGCTTTAAAGCAGTGTAATTTTTAGTAAAATGGCCAGTAATTCTATAGTGGTAGTCACAGTGGGCTATAAAATCATATCACTTGAGATAAGGTAGCTTGAATGGCTCCACACGACTAGGGACAATCAAGTGGTTATTGTAGAGCTCTTGGTATAACTCCATATAAGTCATGGGGACTGGATCAAATATGGGTTTTTTTCAAGTAATTCATTACTCTGGTGAAACATTTACTGGGCTAACATGACGAATTTAAAGTCTTACGGCAGGTTGAATGTTAAGACTGTATATAAGAGCTTAGGGGCTAAAAATAGGTTGGTATGTAAATGAGTAAGATGGTTGTGGTATGAGCTGGTATGGGTAGGATGAGGTATTGTTCACAACATGATAGTATGGAGAGTAACCTTATAGATAGAGTTGATATCCTTTGAACTGTCTATCAAAGCTCACAGCTTAAACTTCAATCTCTTTCTTCTCTGACGCTTTTTTGGTTTCTCCTCCTTTTAACTTACCATTTTTAATGGCATTCTCAATGATTTCACCTGAGATCACTATGTTAATAAAATTTTGTATTGTATTCCCTATCATCTTTTCATAATAGAGAGATTTCAGGATGTTAACGAATAACACTGTGGTCTCTTTTTCAGTCAGAAGAGGCTGCATTTGAGAAGTAATATCCCTTCACTTTTAGGTATATTCTTTAAATGACTCAGTCGTCTTCCTTTTCATATTTTACAAAAAAAGACGATTAGAGACTAAGTCTATGATATGTTGATATTGATTAATAAAGTCATGGACCATATCACTTCAAAAATGAATGCAGGTTTTATCCAACTAGATATACCACCTAGCAATAGAGCCCGTAAAGCTATCTTGAAACACATGCATTATCAACTTTTCATTATGAGCATGGACAGTCATCTTTTGATAATACATGGTAATATGGGTCTTTCAGCATTTTGTACCATCATATTTTTTAAACTTTAACATCTTGAACTTCAGAGGAATAACTATATTTAGGACAAATAGAGCCCAGTAGCATCCACTGAACCATAAAAACTAATGCCCTTTACTGTTTACAGCCTTTTCTCTAATAAGTTCATTTTCTGTTCAGCTTTTGAGTCCCTCAGTGACTCACCCTCTTTTATTTTTAATTTTTCATTCTCCTTTAGATCGTCCAAATCAGAGACCTGAATTGATCCTACTATTTTCTCTATAAAGACAAAATTTATATAACTTTGGTATTGTCCAAGATTTGAAGCTGATGGTATTTTAAGGTATGTGTACCTTACAAGATAGGTGAACTCTTGTGGTGTGGACTTTGTGCTGGTTGGGCTTACTGCGGTCCAAAACCAAAATAGTATAAAAGGTCATCCACCTCTTGTGATGGATAATCATGCTAGCTATTATATTTTTTTTACGTTTTTCCCTTTGTTTAAGTTATTCAAAGCCTTTAGAATCCTGTTCAATTCTCCTTCAAGCTTCTCTTGAGCTTTCTCAATCCTCTCAAAATGGTTAGAATTTTCTTGTTCTATCTGTCTAGCTCAAGCATTTGTATTGTATTGGTGAGTGAAGTTCTTGCTTAGTAGAGCTATCCTTGAACCTTGAGTACCATAATTGTGTCATTAGAAATGATATGCAATGCTTTATGTTTGGTATGTTGATGCATAAATGAAAATGTGTAATTTCATTGATGAAATCTAATATGAAAATGATGCGGATGCATAATGTTATAGATGACAATGAAAATTATGCATGACATGATAATGCAAATTCTAATTGAAATAATGCAAATGCACAAAGTTAAACAAATTGGTTAGATCACAAACTATTCCTTACTATGTCCTAATCTTCGGGTTACATTTATTACCGGGTAGAAATGGCTTTATTCTAAGGCTGGCCTCTTAAGGGTAGACTATATGCAAGGTTAGGTGATTTTGACTACTAAAGGTTTCTAAATTGTTCCTTATATCATTGTCCATCACAGACTAGTAAGGTAGTCCAATCCTCACCCATCATAGGCTACCCACGAAAATGATTCAATTTGAGTAGAAGTATTTCACTAGCCATTATGGAGATTATCATCTCACGAAAGTATAGGTACTTTACTCTTTTTTTAGAGGGACAGAGCTTAAATATAGAGCTTATGTAATGTAAATGCAAGTGATAGTGTGTGAGAAAACATATAAGTTTCATGCCCCAAAAATAAAAGACAAAAACATTAGTAAACAAATAACACAAATCATTACAATTTAAAACCATTAGACCAAAGAATAGGATAAATTTAAAAGTTTATGGCTTGACTCTCTATGGCTGTTTCCAGTGGAGTCATCAAACTATCATAACATATAGATCCAAAAATCTATAGCTAGACTTAACAAATGGAAGGAGTTGCCACAAATCTTTTTTATCTATGTGTAATTGACCGCTTAAGGAATACATCCTTTTAAGGAGTTTCTAAGCTTGCTAAAGGTCTTTAAAAGAATAGGTTCGGATTTGCTAATCAGAACAAGGTTCGAAAGCTCAGTCACATGTGAGAAAGGTTATAGCACCCCCACATGCCCATCTAAATTATGGTACTATTTTATTTTAAATTTATCTTATGGTCTTGAGTCTAATGGTTTCAAACCTTTATATTAAATATTAGAAATAATTTATAAAATTCTTCCATCAATTTGGTAGAATTCTTAAAAATATATTCTCACCTTAAAAGTATTCAAGAATCACATTTGATTTCTTAAAAAGGTTCTGTCATTGGAAGATGGTTTATTTGTTATTCTTTTTTTTTTGTCAAAAATATATCTAATTATTCCATTATTTGGTCAAATTAGAAATATTTTCTTTTGGAATTTTTAAATTTTCTACCATTTGGGCCTATCTAGAAAATTTTTTTCTTTTATTTTATTTCTTTTTGGATTTCTAAATTTTTTACCATTTAGGTTAATTTAGAAATATTTTATTTTTTTGAATTTCTAAAATTTCTACCATTTAGGCCTATTTAAAAATTCTCTTTATTTCTTTTTTTTAAAGGAAAATAATATGATAATTATTTTTTCTTAAAATTTCATTTAAATTCTTTCACTATTTAGGACAAATTTAAAGAAATTTCTCGCCTAGAGATTTCTTAGAAAATTTACCATTTAAAATTTTTAGGAATCTCATTATTGGATAATTATCAAATATTTCCAACCAAATTTTTATTATTTTTTTTTGAAAATAAATATTAATTATTATTTTTGAAACTTTATCTAAATTATTTCACTATTTAAGATAAATTCAGACAAAATTTCTTACCTAAAAATTTTATAGAATTTTACCATTTGAAATTTTATAGAAATTTAAGTTCCATCATTGGATAATTAATAATTATTCTCAAATTTTATTTTATTTATATTTTTTTATTTAATCATGCAAAATACTAAGAAAAAACAAACACATAAATAATAAAATACAAAAAAACAAAACATCTCAATTGGAGTGATTGAAGCAGCTCGACTTGAGGCATAAAAAGCAACTCAAAGGCATAGTTTAGAGGACGCTACTCGACTCGGCTCAGCTGAAGGGTTGACTGGAATGTGGGTCAACCAAAAGCAGGTTACGCTCGTATCAGGTCGGTTCGGATAGAAACGCGCGAATCCTGAGGGTTTCTTAATGCCAAAACGACATCATTTTAACATGGTATATAAGGCTGGTTTCTAACTTTTTCCTTAAACTTCTCCTTCTCCTTCTCTATCTTCCCTTTTCTTTTCTCTTTCTTTTTCTCTAGAACCAGATGAACTCCAGTTGAATCTCTGCTGGATTCTAAAAAATGTTGTCGAAATCTAGGTTGATTCATCAAAAGTTCATCGAAAAATTCAGTCCGTGCTAGAATTTGTGCCAGATTCTGAAAAACTTGTCGAAAAGTTCAACCGGCACCAAAAAACTTATCGAGAAATTCAACTAGCATCAAAAAATTTCGTCAAATTTCAAAAAAAGAAAAATAAAACTCCAAAAAATTCTCCTTTCTCTCTGCTTGCTATGTTTCTATTTTTTTTTTCCTCTCTGTGTGTGTTTTCTATGTGTTCAAGCCCATATTTATAAGCATTGATCAGAAAAGTTTCTAATCAATGCTGATTCTTTCTTTAACTGAGATTCAAGAATATCAATCCTTAAGTGTAATTCCAACTCTACCAACCCTCAGATTCATGGCAAAAAAATTTTTTATATAATTTTAATTATTTTCTCTTAAAATAATAATTATAAAAAGATAAATAATTAAAATAAAATTCAGAATAACAAATAACAAATAAACCAATAAAAATTAGGCCAATTTGCCCCCTTTAAACCATGTCCAATTAATTCGGGTCTAGACCAAATTAAATGCCTGTAATGTTCAATAAGTATTTTATTTATTAAATTTTAATATACATATTGAAACATATGTCAATACTAATTTTGTTTGCAAAAATTAAATATTTTACGAAACAGAATGTATGATAAGTTACATATCAATCATTACTAAAATTTATTGAATTTAATATTTTTCATTAAAAATTTCATATATATATATATATATATATAAAATAAATTCTCTTTCCTTTTAAATTGTCATTTGATGAAATTGACATGTTAAAATTAATAATTGCTAAGTATTTAGGTAATTGTTATGACATGGCATTAAGTTCTCTGTTCAAATCCAACTCTCTCTCTCTCTCTCTCTCTGAATCTCTTCAATGCATGAACTAAAATCTGAGGATTACAATATATAATTTAATTTAATTAATTTTTTATAATTATTTTTAAAAAATAATTTTTAAATTTAATATTTATAATTTTTTTATTCACAAATTGTGATCTCTTACATGAAAAAAAAAACTAATTATCTTCTCATACTTTTCATTGAAAACATAATTTTTGTCTCATAAATATTATCTTATTTTATTTTAATTTAAATTTAAACTTTAACTTAATTATTTGAAATATTTGGTTAAATTAAATTCTAACAAATATATATTACAAAGTTATTTTATTATTTCTTCAAATTTTAATTAATGATAATTTATAAAAATAAAGCTTCACTAAAAAAAAAAATCAGATGCGGATAATTTCCAAGTGTAAGCAAATTTAGGATTTTATAAAACCAACAAAAGGGATTGCCGAATGTACCAAATTGATAAGAAGAAACCAAAGTCAATTAAAAAAAAAAGGCCCCTCCGAAGGACATACGTGTAAATGCTTAGTTTGGTCGCCAACACGGAGATTTATATGTCGTCATGACATAATGGAAACGAGTGGAAAATACCTAGGAGTTGGCAGCCATCCTCCAGACGGTGCAGGCCGCGGACTGCCATTCCCAAAGACAAAACTTTGCTTTCTACGAAACCTCCAATTCCCCCCCTCCCCTTCTGCTCTTCTGCTATATATATGCTCTTCTTCTTCTTCTTCTTCTTCAGACATATATTTCTTCCTATAGATATTAATTTCTTCTCAGTTCTTGAAACCATATCTTTATTTCCTGCTTATTCAAATCAAATTCAAAGATGAGCCAAAACCAACAGCAGCAGATCAGTCAACCGCCAGGTTTGTACTCTTCTTCACATTGATCTTTCGGTTTTTATTTTTATCCATACTACTAATTATTTTAGCCTCACCATCTAAGTAGATTGAAAATTTTCATTATGGTTTCTCAATTATTTAAAAAACTAGCAAGTAAAATGGTTTGCTTGTTGAATGGTTCAGTTTCATACCCACCACCATCCAAGGCACCAGGACCCTATGCGGCTGCACCGCCAGCTGGTTACCCGATGAGCAAAGACGACGGTCAGCAGTATTCCCAGAACCCTGTTGCAGTCGAAACCAAGTCCAGAGGTGATGGATTCTGGAAGGGATGGTAAGTCTTTCTAATTAGTACATACTAAAATCTTTTTTTTTTTCTTCCCTTTGTGAAATTGTGACCAATTATTACGAGTAAATTCTGATAAAATGTTTGGTATTTGTTTGCCTTTTTCAGTTGTGCTGCCCTGTGCTGCTGTTGTCTTCTGGATGCATGCTTTTGAAGATCTATACTGTTTTATTCGTTAGAGTTTATTATTTCATTGTTTATACATACATTTAGTTTGATTGTTTGATTTTCGTACAGCGAGAATTATAGGGTTTCTTTTTTATTATTTGTATAAATGGGGATGATCAGACTTTTAGGTTTATGATCTCCACACGTACTTGTGTTTGAATAAATTATTATTCATTTTTCTCTAGGACGGCTGTTTGTTTCCAAGTTTGATTTTTTAGATAATTTTATATTCTCAGGCTTTTTTTTTTTTTAACCATAATGTATTCCAGATGTCTTTTATGATATCTCTGCAATAATTGAAGGCATGAATACTAGCAAGCATTATATATTACTACTACTGCTTAAATATTAAAAAAACCCCTGAACTTTTTATTTTTTGAGATAAATTTTTATGTTTTAATTTATTCAAATAAATCTTATTTGTATATAAATAAATTATTTTTTCAAACAAAATGTTGAATGTCGTTACATCCGATGACAGTTGGCACCTTGTTGTGCGAAGTTGACGTACCATGATCTGTGGCTAATGTTATTAAAAAGTTAGAAAAATTTTATTTTATTTTAAGAAAAAAGAAAAAATCTATTTTAATTTTTTTCAAAAATGTTTTTTTTTTTCTTTTTTCAATTTTGGACCACATCCAAGTGTTGTCAGTTTTCATATTGACAAAAAACTCTAATTGGCATTAACGATAGTATAAATTAATTTTCTATTTAAAATAAAATTTTATTTATATTAAAATCATTACTCTTAACTAACTTCTCTTCTTTGTTATAACCAAAATAATAACAAAAGAAAACTCCACTCTTCTTCCACGACCAAGAAGTGACGTAATATATATATACACGTATAAAATTTACCCTTTTAAAGTAGCATATTCCTAAATATCCCCAAATATTAAAAAATTAAAAATTAAAATTTTTTTTCATGAACACTTTAGAAAAAAATTTCTTCTAAATATTTTTTTTATCGATAAAATTAATAAATTTATAAATAATTTTTTATATTATAACTGTGATACCAAAAAAAAACTTTGGATTCATCACTGATGTACATACCATTACTTCTACTACATTTCATCCTAATTCAAAGCACTTGAATTATGTTTAATATATAAGCAAATAAATAAGATAGAATAATAATTATTTTATATTATATTAGATTTATAATTAAAGAAAGAAATAATATTATAAGAGAGGTTAATAATTCTTTTAGTATAAAGTGTTTCAATTCTTTAAAGTAGAATAAATTATTTTTAATTCATAAGATTGAACTTAAATATCTTATTATTTTTTAAAAAATTATATTAAATTTTAAATATAAATAATTTTGATTAATAAATAAATTATTTTATTTTAATCTTTATATACATCAAATATAAAATAAAATAATATTATTTAATATAATATTATTTTATTCATCTTATTATAATTTTTATATTAAACACATCTTTAATATTTATGAATAATTCAACAAACAAATTATACAACAGATTAAAATATAGACATGACACATGGAGGGAATAACCACAAAGATAAAAGTATTGACACATGTCTATATGTTCAATAATTATTTTATTTATTAATTTTTAATATCTATAACTTACGATAAAAATTATCCCCAATTGAAGTTTAAACATGTCTTAAACAAAAATGAAGGGTTAAATTTGAGAAGAAAGCATATTTTGAAGCTATCAACACAGCATATGGCTAACATCTGTCTAATGAAAACTGAAAACAAACACTAAGCTTGAGAATGACAAAAGACGGAGTGAGAGGTTTTGAGACTCGCAAACATCGTTCACTTCTCTACTTTTTTTCTCTATCTCTTATTAGATTGCAGGAAAAAATGGGTGGATCTGCTCTATTCTGTCATTTTTCAGCAGCTTTATGTGCGAATCTTCAAGAAACAATAACAGTTAACTCTCCTGCAGGAGCTAAAGATAGATCAGTAACAGATGGGCTCATAAAACCCACTTAAAATTTGGTAGAAGAAGATTTATCCTCGCATGAACAAACATTACCGCCACAATCGTAATTCCTCTTGCTTCTGATACTGGTAGGACCTCCTCTGTATCTGTGGTTTTTCTGATTTCGAATTATTGTTAATTTGTAACCGTACTTTGAATTAAAATTTTCATAGTTTACTTTATGACCTTTAATCCCAATTTAATTTGTGCTTTGCTCCTCTCCTCATTCATGCGATTTGTTTTAATCCTTTACGCAAGATTGTAAAAAGAACTTTGCTTCTCCTGGAGTTTGAAGCTCACTGACAAGGCGAGTCTCTACCTTGCATGTTCCTTTTTCTTTCTTTTTTTTTTCAATTTCTCTTTAATTGTTTTAACAAAGGTTAGCAAACTCCATTTTTGTCGTTGAAGAACTCTGGTAAGTTTATAAAATTTTTATCTTTGTCTTTTTTTTTTCTCCTTTTTACATTATTTAAAATTGTAAATTTCTTTTGGTGATAGTAATTATTATTTTTTAAGGTGACTGGTTTTAGATTATGCAAGGCTTAATCACAGCACTATTTCGTTTTTCAATTATTTGAAACCAGAAACTGGTATTCCAAGGTGGAGTCGTGTTTGCTTAAATGCTTCTAAGGTATTAAAAAAATCTTTTTGTTATTTTTTTTTAGTTTAAAAGGTGGGTTTTCTTTCATAAATAATCTAATTTGGAATTTTGTCAGATTGTGAAGGAATTGTCCGAAGACACCAAAGCACAAAAATTGGCTTTTCAACATTGGATTGAAGCTATAATTTAACAATTATGGTATTCTAGTTTTTCTGATTTTCCATTTGAAATTGATTTTATTAGTGATAGAAAATTTTGTAAGGTGATTCATATTTTTGTTTTTAAATGTTCGTTTTAGTTGGGTTATGAGATCCGCTCTACTATTGTCCATGAGCAAATGCTTCAAACCTTGAAAGATATCTTTGCAGTGAAGATTGTTCCGGAGGCCAAGGTATGCATGTTATACACTTTTCAAATGTGAAAAGGAAGGCCTCTAACATTTGTTATATGTTGTGCTTTCTTATCAACTCATAGACTGGAATAAGTACACTGAATATTCTTGGATTTTAACTTTGTTTATGGAATCGCTGATAATCAACTGTCCAACTCCATTGCAGTTGTGTAAGAAAAAGGTCGATATTGTTACTATATTACTTTCAAATAGTTAAAACTATATTTTTTTTAAATACTAAGAGAAAATTTTTTAAGTAAATAAAAGAAAACCAAGAGAGAAGAAAATGATGTATTATAGTTATAATCATACTTAACTTGGATTCAAATAAATATGAGATGTGGGAGAAGTGAAAAAGGAAGAAAATTAGAAAATGCTTTGGCTTTGGTCAGAGAGAGATTTCTTGTTTGGATATTTCAAAAATAAGTGTGGAAAACAATGAAAAATACTTTTTATTAAAAAAAAAAGTAAATTATTGCTAAACAAAATTTCCATTTTGCAAATTATTTTGTATATAATTTAATTTATCATAATTATAAGAATAATTAATAAGTCGAATCTAATGTATATATATTTTTTATAGAAATTAAAAAAATATTGTAATAAAATTGATTTATATAAATCCCGTCCTTTGATCTTTGTAAAAGAAAATTCAACAAAAAATTGCTTATTATTAGGCATGTCCAATTGATTTTGTGTACAAAATATATGAAGTGAATTTTTAAATTAATGTAGTTTCTTTTGTAAGTCTTAATGCAATAATTAATGTCAATATATTCATTCAAATAATTTAAAGATAAATGCATAGTTAAGGGAATAAAAAATAAAGTGTATTATTTTCAAAATAAAATCAAGTGTGTCAATGTATAAAGATGAAAATTGGAAGTAGGAAAATAAAATTAGTAGTAAATTTTACCTACCAATTAGTGTAAAAGGTAGGTTAATCTATATAATTAATGGTTTTAGTTTGATTAAAGGCCAATTTGAATTTCATTCCATTTAAGAGGGATTTTTGTATTTAATTAGATTCGATAGTTTGTATATTTTTATCATATAAAATATTTAAATATTTGGGTAGACACCCTATTTCGTCTTAGGTTATTTGTGTGTTGGGATTGGTTTATTATTTTATTTATTTATTTTTGCTTTTATTATTATTATAGAAATATATAAAAAAAAAAGATAAGCAAGGATAAAATTGTGCGTTTATTATTAAATCCTAAAAATCTACTATTTTTTTAAATCAAAATTCAAATTAAAGGTGATAAGATACTTGGTTTTTTGAATTGAAATCCTACCTTAATCGTGTTATATAAACTTTTTTTCAAAGGTGAAAAATACAAAGAAAAACTTAATAATTACTAGTAGCTCCATCACCTTTTTTGTTTTTTTCTCTACCATACTTCTATCGTCATCATAAACACCACAGAAGTCTTTAATCTACCACAACATTGCCAAAAAATTCATCTAGCCATAGCCACCAAGCCATCCATTATGCATGGTTATCATTTCCAACCATAACCTTTAACCACCCCAATCCACAACACATTTTCTCCAACAATCAAAATAGCACATATAAACAAAGAAAAAATCACATAAAAGAGTTTTGCAAAAAACACAGGCTTAGAGAAAACGACTGACCAAAAATCTATCACCATCAAACTGCCTAATCCTACCACCATTGAAATCGCCATCATTAACAACTCACATTCATTACCATAAAATCACAACTATCTCACACCATTTTCAAACCTACCATTCTAAAACATTGCACAATAAATGCACAAAATCCAGCAAGTCAAAAAACCTAGCTTTAAACAACATACAAGCTCAATTTTTTTGGTCTTTTATTTATATTTTACCCTATTTATTTATTTTCCATCTTATGAAATTTATCCTTTTTTATTTGTAAATGTAGGATAAGTACAAAGAAGTGAAAAAAAAAATGAAGAATTAAAAATAAAGGAAGAAGAATACAAAAAAAAATTGAAAATAAAGGAAGAAGAATAACCGTCTAACATAAAATTTTTGAATAATGTATTGAAAAAGAAAGAAAAAATGAAGAATACAAGTCTGAGATAAAATCTTTGAATAAGCTCATTTCTAAGGTAATAAACCAATCATTTCCTTTTCTATTTAATCTGTTTTTCTCCTTTCAAACTTTTGCTTTGGGTTATGCAAATTAAGTTCAATGCTCAAGCAGATAATCAATGATGAATCCAACCTAGTCAGTATTACTTTTCTAGCACTAAATCTTACAACCTTTTGTTGTTGACCTTTCTAGTTATTCACCCTGTCGCTTGAAATTCAACCCAAATTGTTGTGCCTTTTTCCTTTCTTAAATACTTGCCATAGAGCTTGGGTAGGATTGTTCGATTCTCCTTGTTACCTTATCCTTTTTTCATATACTCAAAGATCTTAAAGCCTTCCAGTTGTTTATAATCTAAGTAAATTTATTGCTAGATAACAATAGTTAAAAAGATAAGTATGAAATAAACCCAAATCAAGCTGATACACCTTTTCTACCAAAATAGAAAACTTAAAATTAATGCTAACTAGGTAGCAAATACCCGGTATGCTGGTAAAAGAAGTTGGCATGCTACTGGTGTGCAGTAAATAAAGTTTGACTAAAAACGAATGGTAATCACTTCCTCTATATTGAACAAAATCACTTGCTAAGTTGATTAGTCAACTTGATTATATTTTCCCAAAAGTCAAAGTATCAAATGAAATCTTATAAATGATCACTTTAAGCCTTTCAAATTAAAGTACCCTACCATTGGAGTGGTAGAAAAGACCAAGTCATAATACATTTGTGCTATTACTACTGGACAAAAGGTATTACCTTATAAATAAGTTTGCAAATTGGTTAAGGGGGAAAAGTATATAACATCCTATATTCCAACAAATTGTCTATTTATTGTAAAAAACAACATAGGATTACTGACCTACTTTCAACCTACTGTTTCATTAACTAATCCTCTGTTTAATTGACTTTTACTCTGAAACTAGCCCACACATGCACTTGACTTTTAGAATACCACATAAAGTTGCCTCCAAACAGATTAACACCTTTGAGGAACAACTCATAACTCATTATTTATCATTATAGCTTAAAATATCCAACATCAGTGCTAATTATTCATATTCCACAGTCTTTGATAAAACAGACATTTATTTCACCATAATATATAGTTGCAAGAATAATAGCATGTAATTCTTCTATCTTTTGGAGTTTTTAAATTAATGGTATGTGCTATTACTATTGATGTTTCTCCTAATTTGCAAGGGCATAATGCGAAAAACTCTCAATTCAATAAACCAAACAATGACAATGATGTATGGTACTTCAATTTCATTGCTTTTTGTACTGTTTTATGTATTATTGGATGGTGATGTGATTCTTTTCAAAATTATTGTTTTAGTTGAACATTTTAGATTTCGAGTTGCCGAAAGACCTCGATAAATATCATTTTGCAAACCTTTTTTTTAATACATTTTGCAAACATGAAAATATAGGAAAATAGTAAAAAAATCTAAAATAAAAAGAAACAAAAACAACAAATCCAAATATTATATGTCTATTAAGACTATCTTTTTCTCTCATTAATTAGTACATTTTTATTTTTTCAATCCAAAGACTTTTAACTTTTAAGTGATTATATTCACATAAACATAAAGAAATTAAAATTAGGAAATAAGTAGGTTAAATAATTAAATAAGAAAAATAAAACATGCAAGCAATTTGGAAGTCTACATGAGAGTAAAATGATATATAGAATGTTAAGTTCCTAAAAGCATCCATTTTTCTATTAATTTTCTTCAAAATTGACAGTGACCAACAATGTTATAATTGAACAATAGGCAAATTATTTAAGAGATCATAAGTGATTTATTTGTAGTTTCACAATTGATTTCTCAAAAGAAAATTTGAAATAAGGCTTCATGATTATGTGTTTTGCATGGTTGATTCTAGTCATATTTTACTGTTTGTTTTTATTCATTAATATTGGGGTTGGTGATGGCCTCATTAATATTGTGTTTGTATGCTTGGGAGGTTTCTTGTATATTATTGCCATAAATGAAAAATATTTACTAAATAGGACTATAAAAGTGATTGATTTGTTACTTGTAAGTAACTTATTAGGGTTTTCTTATAAAGTTTAAACTTTAAACTCTAATAAAGATGTCTATTAGATCTTCATCTCTAAACTTTCTAATTAAACTATTGAACATGTTTTGTTTCTATGTGAATAAACTAGGCTGGTAATGTTCAGGGTGTATGTTGTTTATAACATTAATAGACATCAGACTACTATATTAGATGTATGGATTAAGGAAATTCTGGCTATGTCAGGTGCCACTGCTATGGAGCAAGTATTTGTATCCATAGCTTTCTTTTTCTGGCTAACATGAAAAGAGAGGTGTAATGCTATGGTTAGTAAAAATAGGCCAAATGTATTGGTTACCATTTCCAAGATAAGGAGGCTGTGGTCGAATTCATTGTTTTAAATGGAAAATATAGTAATTTGAGTTTCAGGAAGAAAATGAAGGATATATTAGGATGGTATAAACCTATTGTCGAATTCATTATTTTAAATGAAAAATATAGTAATCAGAGTTTCAGGAAGAGAATGAAGGATATATCAGGATGGTATAAAACTGAGGAGGGACAGGTCAAAGTGAATTGTGATGGGACCTATGGTTATTGATATAAAATACGTAAGGATAAAGGCTATTGTCAGAGACTCAAATGGAGCAATGATAAGAGGCAGCCTAGCAGGTGTGAAAGAGTAATGGTTAATTCATGTATAGAAGCATATGCTTGGTCACTTAACTAGAAAATGAGTCACATTGGCAAAAGAAGAAGGGTGCAGGAAAGTTGTAATTGAAACAGATTTTGAAGTTTACATAAAAGTTGTTGTGGAAGTAAGGTTTACCTAACTGGATACTTAAAACAGTGGTTAATGAAATTGAACTACTAAGAGCAGAATTGGAAGCAAGTAAAGCTAGCTAGGTACAAAGAAAGGTTAATATGGCTATTGATTGGTTTACGAACCAAGCTAAATAGGGGATGTGTCTTTCAAGGTGGGTAAATTTACCTCCAACCTCCCTTGTATTCAACCTCTAGAAGGATGGGCTACCTGCACCTTATTGAAATAGTTCAGATTGCTTTAGGTCTCAAGAGCCATTGTTTTGGTCTACAGATAGTTTTAAGAAACTTTTTTAAGTATTGTAAGGATCTTTTGTTTTCTAATAAAATGTTTGTTTCATGGAAAAAAAAATCTTCCAAAAAAAACATATTATATCAGATTTTTTTAATCTTTTGATATAGACTACCATATACATGATCACTCTATGTCTAAAAGTTCTCTTAATTTTTTCTATTTCAAGTAATTCTCTCTCTTTAGCAAGCCTTGAACCTCATTATCCATCAATTCTACTTTAAATTCCCAAATCTCAACCCCAAACTTGTCAAGGCTAAAACCGCGAAAACATTGAAGTATTGAATATTATTTTATAGATGAGATTGCCAATTTATATGTGTTAGAGAAAAAATTAGTTTCTAATGATGAGAAGTGATTTCAAGTTGAGAATGGCTCTTGGAAGAAGATTTTATTGGTTGATTCAGTTTTCATGGATTATTTTATGGATATGAAACGGTTAGAATGATGTCTGTTTTCTGGTGTAATTTGAGAAATGTTTTGAGAATAATGAATTGATCATATAAAGTGATAGGAAAAAAAGTTTGCATATCAATTAAAATCCTAGTAAATTAGTTTGATGCAAATCCTAGGACTAGGAAAGAGTTTGTGGTAACAGTTGAAATTTGGGTGGAATATTGAATTGGTGAAATAGCATTGGGAAAGGTTAAACGAGCATTTTTGGCATGGAAAGTGAAAAAGATTATCCTTGTAAGGGGACAAAATTTGAGATTCTATCTAAAAGGTCTTGGGTTTGAAACTTATGATGGGCATCATAAGATTTAAGAGATAGAAAAGGCTAGTTCCTATTGTGTATTTCAAAATCCTTAAAATTGGAAGTAGGAAAATAAAATTAGTAGTAAATTTTACCTACCAATTAATGTAAAAGGTAGGTTAATCTATATAATTAATGGTCTTAGTTTAATTAAAGGCCAGTTTGAATTTCATTCCATTTAAGAGGGATTTTTGTATTTAATTAGATTCGATAGTTTGTATATTTTTATCATATAAAATATTTAAATATTTGGGTAGACTCCCTATTTCGTCTTCGGCTATTTATGCATTGGGACTAGTTTATTATTTTATTTATTTATTTTTACTTTTATTATTATGATAGAAATATAAAAAAAAAAAGATAAAGCAAGGATAAAACTGTGTTTATTATTAAATCCTAAAAATCCAAAGTTTTTTAAAATCAAATTTCAAATTAAAGGTGATAAGATACTTGGTTTTTTGAATTGAAATCCTATCTTAATCGTGTTATATAAACTTTTTTTCAAAGGTGACAAATATAAAGAAAAATTTAATAATTACTATCAGCTCCATCACCATTTTTGTTCTTTTCTCTACCATACTTCTATCATTATCATAAACACCATATGAGTCTTTAATCTACCACAACATTGCCAAAAAATTCATCTAGTCATAGCTACCAAGCCATCCATTATGTATGGTTATCATTTCCAACCATAACCTTTAACCACCCTAATCCACAACGCATTTTCTCCAACAATCAAAATAGCACATATAAACAAAGAAAATATCACATAAAAGAGTTTTGCAAAAAACACAGTCTTAGAGAAAATGACTGACCAAAAATCCATCACCATTAAACTACCTAATCCTACACCATTGAAATTGCGATCATTGACAACTCATATTCATTACCATAAAATCACAACTATCTCACACCACTTCTAAACCTACCATTCTAAAACATTGCACAATAAATGCACAAAATCAAGCAAGTCAAAAAATCTAGCTTTAAACAACATACACGCCCAATCTTTTTGGTTTTTTGTTTATATTTTACCGTATTTATTTATTTTCCATCTTGTGAAATTTCTCCTTTTTTATTTGTAAATGTAGGATAAGTACAAAGAAATGCAAAAAAAATGAAGAATTGAAAATAAAAGAAGAATAATACAAAAAAAAATTAAAAATGAAGGAAAAAGAATACCGGTCTGACATAAAATTTTTGAATGATGAATTGAAAAAGAAAGAAAAAAATGAGGAAGAATACAAGTCTGAGATAAAATCTTTGAATAAGCTACTTTCAAAGGCAATAAACCAATCCTCTCCCTTTCTATTTCATATGTTTTTCTCCTTTCGAACTTTTGCTTTGGGCTGTGCAAATTAAGTTCAATGCTCAAGCAGATAATCAGTGATGAATCCAACCTAGTCAGCATTAATTTTTTAGCACTAAATCTTGCAACCTTTTGTTGCTGACCTTTCTAGTTATTCACCCTGTCTCTTAAAATTCAACCCAAATTGTTGTGCCTTTTTCCTTTCCTAAATAATTGCCATAGAGCTTAGGTAGGATTGTCTGATTCTCCTTGTTACCTTATCCTCTTTTCATATACTCAAAGATCCTAAAACTTTCCAGTTGTTTATAATCTAAGCAAATTTATTACTAGATAACAATAGTTAAAAAGATAGGTATGAGATAAACCTAAATAAAGCTGATACACTTTTTCTACCAAAATAAAAAACTCAAAATTAATGCTAACTAGGTAGCAAGTACCCGGTATGCTGGTAAAAGAAGTTGGCATGCTACTGGTGTGCGGTAAATAAAGTTTGACTAAAATCGAATGGTAATCACTTCTTTCATATTGAACAAAATCACTTGCTAAGTTGATTAATCAACTTGATTCTATTTGCCCAAAAGTCAAAGTATTAAATGAAATCCTATAAATGATCACTTTGAGCCTTTCATGTTAAAGCACCCTACCATTGGAGTGGTAGAACAGACCAAGTCATAATACATTTGTGCCGTTACTACTGGACAAAAGGTAGCAAATTGGTTAAGTGGGAAAGGTATATAACATCCTATATTCCAACAAATTGTCTATTTATTGTAAAAAATAGTATAAGATTACTAACCTACTTTCAACCTACTGTTTCATTAACTAATCTTCTGTTCAATTGACTTTTACTCTGAAACTAGCCCACACATGCACTTGACTTTTAGAATACCACATAAAGTTGCCTCCAGATAGATTAACTCCTTTGAGGAACAACTCATAACTCATGATTTATCATTATAGCTTAAAATATCCAACATCAGTGTTAATTATTCATATTCCACAGTCTTTGATAAAATTGACATTTATTTCACCATAATATATAGTTGCAAGAATAATAGCATGTAATTCTTCTATCTTTTGGAGTTTTTAAATTAATGGTATGTGCTATTACTATTGATGTTTCTCCTAATTTGCAAGGTCATAATGCGAAAAACTCTCAATTTAATAAACCAAGCAATGATAATGATGTATGGTACTTCAATTTGATTACTTTTTATACTGTTTTACGTATTATTGGATGGTGATGTGATTCTTTTCAAAATTATTGTTTTAGTTAAACATTTTAGATTTCGAGTTGCCGAAAGACCTCGGTAAGTATCATTTTGCAAACCTTTTTTTAATACATTTTGCAAACATGAAAATATAGGAAAATAGTAAGCAAATCTAAAATAGAAAGAAACAAAAACAACAAATCCAAATATTATATGTCTATTAAGACTATCTTTTTCTCTCATTAATTAGTACATTTTTATTTTTTCAATCCAAAGACTTTTAACTTTTAAGTGATTGTATTTACATAAACATAAAGAAATTAAAATTAGGAAATAAGTAGGTTAAATAATTAAATAAGAAAAATAAAACATGCAAGCAATTTGGAAGTCTACATGAGAGTAAAATGATATACAGTAAGTTCCTAAAAACTTTCTTTTTCCTATTAATTGTCTTCTTCAAAATTGATAGTGACCAGCAATGTTGTAATTGAACAATAGGCAAATTATTTGAGAGATCTATAAGTGATATATTTATAGTTTCACAATTGATTTCTCAATAGAAAAAATGAAATGAGACTTCATGATTATGTGTTTTGCTTGGTTGATTCTAGTTATATTTTACTGTTTGTTTTTATTCATTAATATTGGGGTTGGTGATAGCCTCATTCATCTTGTGTTTGTATCCTTAGGAGGTTTCTTGTATATTCTTGCCATAAATGAAAAATATTTACTAAATAGGACTATAAAAGTGATTGATTTGTTACTTTCGAGTAACTTATTAGGGTTTTCTTATAGAGTTTAAACTTTAAACTCTAATAAAGATGTTTATAAGATCTTCATCTCTAAACTTTCTAATTAAACTATTGAACATGTTTTGTTTCTATGTGAATAGACTAGGCTGGTAATGTTCAGGGTGTATGTTGTTTATAACATTAATAGACATCAGATTACTGCATTGGATGTATGGATTAAGAAAATTCTGGCTATGTCAAGTGCCACTGCTATGGAGCAAGTATTTGTATCCATAGCTTTCTTTTTCTGGCTAACATGAAAGGAAAGGTGTAATGCTATGGTTAGTAAAAATAGGCCAAACGTATTGGTTACCATTTCCAAGATAAGAAAGTTGTGGTCAAATTCATTGTTTTAAATGGAAAATATAGTAATCAGAGTTTCAGGAAGAGAATGAAGGATATATTAGGATGGTATAAACCTGTGGCCGAATTCATTGCTTTAAATAGAAAATATAGTAATCAGAGTTTCAGGAAGAGAATGAAGGATATATCAAGATGGTATAAACCTGAGGAGGGATAGGTCAAGGTGAATTGTGATAAGACCTATGGTTATTGATATAAAATACACAGGGATTAAGGCTATTGCCAGAGACTCAAGTGGAGCAATGATAAGAGATAGCTTGGCAGGTGTGAAAGAGTAATGGTTAATTCATGTATAAAAGCATAGGCTTGGGCATTTAGCTAGAAAGAGAGTCACATTGGCAAAAGAAGAACGGTACAAAAAAGTTGTAATTGAAACAGATTTTGAAGTTTACATAAAAGTTGGTATGGAAGCAAGGTTTACCTAACTGGATATTTAAACCAATGGTTAATGAAATTGAACTATTAAGAGCAAAATTGGAAGCAAGTAAAGCTAGCTAGGTATAAATAAAGGTTAATATGGCTATTGATTGGTTTGCAAACCAAGCTAAATAGGGGATGTGTCTTTCAAAGTGGGTAAATTTACCTCCAACCTCCCTCGTATTCCTCGTATTCGTCCTCTATAAGGATGGGCTACTTGCACCTTATTGAAATAGTTCATATTGCTTTAGGTCTTAGGAGCCATTGTTTTGGTCTGAAGATGGTTCTAAGAAACTTTTTTTAGTATTGTAAGGTTCTTTTGTTTTCTAATAAATTGCTTGTTTCATGGCCAAAAAAAAAATCTTCCAAAAAAAATGTATTATATCATATTTTTTTAATTTTCTGATATAGGCTACCATATACATGATCACTCTATGTCTAAAAGTTCTCTTAATTTTTTCTATTTTAAGTAATTCTCTCTCTTTAGCAAGCCTTGAACCTCATTATCCATCAATTCTACTTTAAATTCCCAAATCTCAACCCCAAACTTGTCAAGGCTAAAATCGTAAAAAAAATTAAAGTATTGAATATTATTTTACAGATGAGATTGCAAATTTATATGTGTTGGAGAAAAAATTAGTCTCTAATGATGAGAAGTGATTTCAAGTTAAGAATGGCTCTTGGAAGAGGATTTTATTGGTTGATTCAGTTTTCATGGATTATTTTATGGATATGGAACGGTTAGAATGATGTCTGTTTTCTGGTGTAATTTGAGAAATGTTTTGAGAATAATGAATTGATCATATAAAGTGATAAGAAAAAACGTTTGCCTATCAATTAAAATCCTAGTAAATTAGTTTGATGCAAATCCTAGGAAAAAGTTTGTGGTAATAATTGAAATTTTGGTGGAATATTGAATTGGTGAAATGGCATTGGGAAACGTTAAACGAGCATTTTTTGGCATGGAAAGTGAAAAAGATTATCTTGTAAGGGGATAAAATTTGAGATTCTATCTAGAAGGTCTTGGGTTTGAAACTTGTGATGGGCATCATAAGATTTATGAGATAGAAAAGGCTAGTTTCTATTGTGTATTTCAAAATCCTTATGTACCAACTCCTAGAAAAGATATACTTTTACATAGAATATGTGATTGTGCGCTGTAACTTATTTCAAAAGGAAAAAAAATATAATGTGGTATATTTCATATTTATCTATTTTATAAGTAGGGATGATATTTAAACTATTTCTTATAACTAAATATTAGTATTTTTTTGCTTTAATAATTCAGAATAATGGATATTATAGATTATTCATTTATATAGCATTAAGGTTGTAAACGAGTTGAACATGAACAAATGAATATATGTCTATGTTTTGTTCATTTCTTTTTAGAGATGTTCGGACTCAGTCGTGTTTCGTTAAAAAATTGCTCTATTCATTCAAGCTTGGTTCATTTAAATGACAAGATATTCATGTTCATTTCATATTCGATATTCGAGTACTTTATTCCAAACACAATTATAGGTTTTCTAACTTCTCTCCAAAATCTAATTAGTGTTAAGAATTTTCATATAAAGTTTTGATGTTTTAATTTTTATTTAAAAAAATGTTGTGCATGCGAAAGGCCTCAATGCCAAGGCACTAGCGTGCAAGAGGCCCTTGCACTCAAGCACCAACGTGAGGAGGCCTCTATGTGACATGCCCATTATCATTTTTCCCAAAACTGATTTATTAGAGTATGTAGCACCAATACATATGCTCAGCGACTTTTCCTTTTCTATTCAATATGGGATTGAAACACTTTGTTTACTTTTTCAGAGTGCTTGATGTGATATTCTCTCGCACTCAATCTCATGACATCCTTGTTGCAGCTGCCACTTTATTAAATGACAAATTGATCACCTTGCCTACTCTCGTTGAGGCATTTGGCATAGTGTCAAATGAGTTAAAAGTGGGCTTTGATATCACTTGTCACATAATCATTATCTTTTCCTCACAAAATTAGCTTATTCGAATGTACAACACCAATGCCTATATGCCCAAGAACTTTCATTTCTCTATCTGATACGAGATTGAAGCATTTTGCCTACTCTTTTGAAGTGATTGGTATAACACATGCATTTAGGCACGCTATTAAAAAAATTTCTTTACCAATTTCATCACGTATCTCTTAATTTTTAGGAAACACTCTCATTATATATTATGTTTAACAATTGTCCTATTGTTTTACAAAAACACTCCCATTGATTGTTTCAACAATTCTCCTATTTTTTACAAAAACACTCTCTATTATTTATTTCATCGAACACTTTTTCTATTTTTTAGAAAAACACTCTTATTACTTGTTATTTTTTACAATTCTCTTATTTTTTAGGAAAATACTCCTATTACTTCTGTTTTGTATGAAAATTTTATTTTTTAAAGAAACACTCTTATTATTTGTTTCATTTGACAGCTCTCCTATTTTTTGGAAAAATACTCCTATTACTTGTTACGTTCGACAATTCTTCTATTTTTTTTAAGAAATACTCTAATTACTTGTTCAGTTTGACAAGAAAACTCCTTTTGTTTTATTTTTTTGTGTACCATTGCTTCTTACAATTCTTTTATTTTTATTGGTTTTTTCTTCTTAAAAAATTTTAATACTTTTCAGATCCTAGACAAAGTTCTACTATATTGCTATTGAAATATTAACTTTTTAACACAAGTTTCACTTTATTGTTTATTTATTTACTTGCATAACAAAAAAGTCTAAGAATTTTATCACTTAGATAAACTTTATATTGTTATTACATCCAAAATAATTTTTGAATTTTAATTTACATTCAAATAAATTTTTAAATTTTAATTTGTATTCAAATAAACCTTTAAATTTGTATTTAAATAAACTTTTACTATAAATCAATATTTTATTTGAAATAAGGATTTATTTAGATACTAATCAAATAATAAAGGTTGGTTTAGGTATATTAAAAAATAAAAATTTATTTTTAAAAAATAAAATAATTTAAAAGGTTTTTTTTAGTATTTTAGCCTTTATTTATTCACAATCATTCTTTAAAAAAAAAAAGTTAATCACACAATCTTGCGCACAAAGAATGTCCCACGCGCATAGCATTCCTGTGCGCTAGGAACGCCCTACGCCCAAGAGGCTTTGTTTCAAACTGCTTATGTCTTTTCATGTACTAAAATAAAATTGAAACAAGTAAACTTGCGCCAGCAGACAAAAGAAAAAGGCTAGGCAAGCCTGAATAAAAAAAAAGTGCCCTCATAGTTTGTCTTGTCTTTTCCTATTATAAATATAATTTTGTCTTTTCCTAGTCTTTTTGTTTCTGTCAATGTATGTTTCTGTTACATGCATATGATTGTTAATTTTTGTTTAATTTTATTCCCATTTTTTTAGATTGGTTCAATGTCAGGGAAAACATTGGTCAATTGTTTTTCTTCAGTTAAAACAAGAAACCTTCATCAATTCTCACCAATCTTTGTCAAATGCATTAGCTGACTTTTTGTTCTCTTTAGGACAAAATCATTCCTTCAAATAACCATGTCTTCTTCTATTTTGTGACCTGAATTTCTTCATAAAAATTTTTTATATTAACAATTCTCATGCAGGGGGTAATAAGCCTACTTGTGCATGAAATATGCTCGCGCGCAAGTCATAAAATATATATATAATTTTTTACGCTACATATCTTGCAAAAAAAAAATTAATTTCATTATAACTTATATTCTTTTGGTAAAAAAGACAAATTATTCATCTTTTAATTATAAAAATAAGTATATTTTATTTATTTATTTTCATATATTTTATTTTTACTCTTTCATTTAATTACTACATGAAGCAAAATATAGATATTTGATTTTGATTACTAATAATTTATTTTTTAAAATTTTTTAAAATTATTAAAATTGAGATTAAGTCAAAATAAGTAACAAGGTTGTTTCATGAAATAGTTTTTCATGGAATAACTCTTTTATGGCTTAGTACCTTCACGAAAAAGCTATTCATGAAAAAATTGTTCATGGAATGAATGTTCACAAAACAGCTGTTAACAAAATAACTCTTTCATGGAACACCATCTTCATAGAATAGTTGTTCATGAAACAACTCCTTTAACGAACATAAATAGCACTTTTACTGAAAGTTTTTTCACTAAAAGTTGTTTCATTGAAATTATTGTAGAAAAAACGTTTTACTAAATATTACTTCACCAAAAAGAAAAAAGTGGAAATAACCTAGACTATGGCAAGGTTGTTGGGTTCAAAGAAAAGTGAAGAACGAAAAGTGGGGAGGAAGAGTCTCCAAGTCCCTCGATTTTTCTTCTGATTCCTTTTTACTCTTCTCATTTTTTGTTAACCTCAATTATTTTCTATTTTAGACTAAAAATAGTAAGCCTTAATAATGACATATCAATAATTTTGACTAACAATAGTAAAGAGATAATGACCTGACAACTTAATTTATTATTTAGCAGATACATATTAGCCTTTTTGGCAGAAATGTTAACCGGTATACAATTCTTAACTTATTGTCTTATTTATTCATCTCGTTGATTGTCTAGATTTATAGCTTATTCATCTTCTGGATTACAAGATGCTAGTGAAGTTGTTCTTAACTTGTTTCACTGTGTCTATCCTTTTTTATACTGAAATAGTAAAGAAAATAAGTAATCCAAATCTTCCATTCTAGATAGTTTCTCTAGAAATTCGACTTCTTCAGTTTCTGGCTTTGGATTATTTTCATTATAAAATTTTTTTTGCAAAAATCCTTTTACCATCTATAGTGTTAGCTTTTTAGGTGAGATAGTGATCCAAGATAAGGTGAATTGGATTTCTCTAAATTCTTCATAAATAATGATTTCAATATAGTTGAATAAAAATTAAAACAATAAGCATTTTTGATGAAAATATAATGTAAATAATAACAATTAATGAACCTAAAATCAAATATAAACAATAATAAATTGTAAGGAGATAAGGATAGAGAAATCAAACACAATAATTTATAAAGGTTCGGTCATTATCCACAAGGCACGTACGTCCTCTCTTTTTGATTATCCACACCAAGGCTTCAATCCACTATTCTTGAATTGAAAATACAACTTATCTTTTTCTTTCTAAGGCTTAAGATAGAAACCTTTACCCTTTGTAGTATTTTACTCAATCTCACTACAAAGCTCTCAAGAGAATATCTCACCTCTTGTTAACTTTCGCCGTTGTATATCAAAGATAATTTTGCAAATAATAGAACAACATCTCTAAGGCTAAATGTTTGCTAAGTTTAAGTACAAGAAAATGATAAATGAACAATAAATGTAATTTGGATACAATAAATACAAAGATATAGATTTAAAGCTCTAAATACAAGAAAATATGGCTTGTTGGCTCTTACTCTCTTAATGTATCAACCTTCTTAGTATATTGGAATACCCAATTTGTAGAGAAATTGAAGAAATAGCCATTGAAAGTGTTTGAAAGAAGAAAATAGCCATTGGAAGCATGAAAAAATAGCCGTTTGAGTGATCTTGCCCAGACTCAATCGATCCCTTCCCTTAGGGGATCGATTGGTTCACTTTTGAAAGCCAATTTTGCCTTTGAAAATGCCTACCCGATCGATCCCTTTATGTAAGGGATCGATTGGTTAAGGGCGTGATCGATCCCCTACATAGGGTGATCGATCCCTTATTGCCATTTCAATAGAAAATTTGTTCTTAGGTAAAAAAGCAATCGATCCCTTCCCTTAAAAAATCGATCCTATCCAAGCTGGATGATTGTTTCTCATTTTGTACTCTACTCACTAATTTAATCATAACTTTAGTTATAAAAATCCAAATCACAAACCATTTGAAGATTTAGAAACCAGACTTCAAGGGCTTTCTATCCATAAAAAATTTATCACCTAATTCTTTGTGTATAAATTATAGTGAATTTTCAAATCAATACCTTATGTAGTTTTTAGACAACTACAAAGTGTCTAGTAAAAATTCAAAATCTTTTCTTAGAAAATTTGGATTTTGATTTTGTTTAATCCATTAGAAAGTAAACTCAAAGAACTTTCCAACCATGAAAAATTCAAATATTAAAACTTTGTTATTTAATACAAAAAAATAAAATAAGTTTCATGTTGGAAAACTTTGTTCTTGTAAAACAACTTTCTTAAGTTAATCTATTTCTCAAAACCAATATTATCAAAATTGTATTAAGTCCAAAATGAATGAGTTCACTTTAAAAACAATAATTGGACTTTCATATAAGCCTAAATAAATAATCTTTAAAGATAGATTTGGTTTGAGAAATATGAAAATAAAGAAAGGTTCATTTACACTTTGAAAAACATATTATTTATTTAGTACCAAAATATAAAACTTAAGAATATATACTAAATAAATCTTTTTCAAAATCTTGATCAAACTTATTTAGCGTAATATTTTGTCATTTCAAAATAAGAATCAATTCAAGGCTAACTTGCAATGGCAATCATATAAAAAGTCTTGTGACTTTGGTGGGATTTCTTTCAGCAATTATTTTACTTTTTCTATCATGGTGATTCCAGCTTAAAAACTGTATAAACTTGCTCTATTAAATTGTGAAAGAGTAAATTTTATATTTTTTTCAGCTTCATTCTATGCTAATAAATCTAGTCCAATCCCTCGATTCCTCTTCTGATTCCTTTTTGTTCTTCCCCTTTCCATTAGCCTCAATTATTTTCTCTTTTTGACTAAAAATAGTAAGCCTTAATAATGACATATTAATAATTTTAACTAACAATAGTAAAAAGATAGATAACTTAATTTATTAATTAGCAGATACATATTAGCCTTTTTGGCAAAAGTGTTACTTGGTATACTATTCTTGACTTTTTATCTTCTTTATCCATTTTGTTGATTCTTAGATTTATAACTTTTTCATCTTTTGAATTAAAAGATACTGGTGAAGTTGTTCTTGAATTGTTCCATTGTTCTTATCATTCTTTATACTAGAGTAATAAAGAAAAAGAGTAATCTAGATCTTTCATTTTAAATAGTTTCTCTAGAAGTTCGATCGTTTCAATTTTTAGCTCTGGATTATTTTCATCATAAAATTTTTTTCACAAAAATCCTTTTACCATTTGTAGTAGCATCCTTTTACCATCTGTAGTACCAGTGATATAAGGAGTCTGTGAATTTAGTGAAATTTCATTCAACAATTGTTTTACTTTTTCTATCATGATGATTTCAGCTTAAAAACTGTATAAACTTGTTCTATTAAATTACAAAAAAGCAAATTTTATATTTTCTTTAGCTTTATCACGTGCTAATAAATCTAGTCCATAAAGTATTTTTTGAACTTCTCAAATTTAATGGAGTAAGTTTATACAATTTCCAAATTAAAATTACCATGATAGAAAAAGCAAAACAATTGTTGAATGAAATCCGACCAATTTCACAAACTCTTTATATCACCACTACTACAAATGGTAAAAAGATTTTTGTAAAAAAATTTTATGATGAAAATAATCCAGAGCTAGAAACTAAAGCGGTCAAATTTCTAGAGAAACTATATAGAATGAAAGATCTAGATTACCCTCTTTCTTTACTACAATATCAAAAAAGATAAGAATAGTGGAATAAGTAAAAATAACTTCACCAACATCTTTTAATCCAAAAGATAAAGAAGCTATAAATCTAGACAATCAACAAAATGGATAAAGAAGACAACAAGTTAAAAATTATATACCAGTCAACACTTTTACCAAAAAGGCTAAAATGTGTCTGTTAAATAATAAATTAAGTTGTCAAGTCATTATCTTTTTACGATTGTTAGTCAAAATTATTGATATGTCATTATTAAGGCTTGTTATTTTTAGTCAAAAAAGAAATAATTAAGGCTAATGGAGAGAGAAAAAATAAAAAAAAAATCAGAAGAGGAATCAAAGGACTTGCAAACTCCTTTTTCCCACTTTCTCTTTCGTCACTTTTCTTTCTTCGCTATTAGGATGCTCCATATAGCTTGGCTTAGTAGATCAAATATAGAAATAGCTAAAAGATCTTCTCTTAACCTTTTTTTAAAGTATGAGTGCTTTTCATTTTTTTCTCCTTCGGAACAAATAATGGATTTTTATGTTCACTATTCACTCTCACAAAGAGTTAAACCCTTATTAGATAAAGCATTAGTACCTTTTATAATTGTTAATTTTACCATTATTTCTATTCAATACTCAATATATGTAACTCTTATTCTTAGAATCGATATAAAAGTTCTCACAACTCATTAAGGAGACTTTTAGAGACATTGGCAAATTCACTTAACACTCTTTTAAATTCTCTATTCCCAAATCCATTTCTTTTCTGCTTTGCTTTGCTTCACCGCCTACCACCATCAGCCTTGCTTCATCGCCTACCACTATCTATTGTTGCACTCAATAATTTAGGGTCTACTTCAGTCTTCCTCTCTTTCGTCTTTAGACACATCCATTTTAGTTAATTACAATGCTTCCTCTTTTCACCCAAGAATCTATTTTACGCCTACATCTTGTATTTAACTTCTTAATCTAATAGTAGACCTATTTTCATCTCCAGTTTTGAACTAAGAAAACTAGTTGATATTTGATAGTAAACCCCTTTTCATTTTTAGTTTTGAGCTAAAAAATCTAGTTGATATGGAGTCCACTACTAAGTAATTATAACCTCATGAACCACATAAATAAGATGATTAAGGAAAAATGATATAAATAAAAGGTTTTTATTTGATGCACTATCAGTTTATAAATTTTATATACCATCAGTGAATCGAATAATGTCATTTCCTTAATGAAATAAATCAAATAATACCATCTTATTAATGAGTAAGTTTTTTTAAAAAAATTTAATATTTTGGATATTTATTTTAAGGTCGAATATTTACTTCCTAATGAGGTGATATTATCTGATTTACTAATAGTGTATAGAGCTTATATACTGATAGTGCATCAAATATAAACTCATAAAAAAATCTTATTTGAGTTAATTTAAAAAAAAAAAAAACCTTACTTTTGTTCTCAAGGGACTTTGTTTGATAAGTACAATCCAATATACTCACCATAGTCATTTAAATATAATGTACAATTTTATGGATAAATTCCATATATTCCAATGGTAATTATGCCTGTATTAGATAATAAAGAAAAGTCTAAAGAAATATTTGAGATTTGGAATAAAAAAAAATGTTATGGAGTTTTTTAGATTTTAACTAGATTTGTCTCCTTCAAATAGGTGTTCAGGAGGGTTGTTTTTCTTTTTTGTGAAGAAAGTTTGATTAAAAACTAATTACGGTAGTACAAGACTGTGGGGTTCAATCTAGTTTTGATTGTGTTACTTCCAATCTCTTTGTGATTTATCAGCAAGAAGAGTTTTCTGGTGTGAAATTTTGGATCTGGAGGGTGAGTTCGCAGCAATTGGTGTGTTGAAGGTGATTTTTAAGTTGAAAAAAAGAATGTTTGCCTTCCTACATGGAGTAAAAGAAGCAAATTAGACAGGGTCATGGTTTTGGCAAAATGGTTAGCCTGCTAGCAAGACCTATGTCATAGAAGTTTGTAAAGATCGGTGATAGGTTGCTATGCCATAAAGGATTTAAAGAGGAATGAGGATCTCTTGAAGTGAATTTTGAGGATAGCTACTACTTATAAGTTATGTTAAGCAAGTTGAAATATTTCTTGAGCAATGAAATAGATCATATATTGCTAATTGCTTTGATGTAGTTATTGTTTCTCATGAAGAGAAGGTGAAAGTGTTTTGATATTATTGGCATTAAATGGTATCTCTTTTCCAAGGAGTTAATGAATGAAAAGAAGTTATCCAATAGATTATAGGTTCTTAGAAACTGAGAGTCCTTACAGATGAGGAAAGGTGATAAAATATAAGCTTTTTCCTAGGGAAGACTGTTCTTTGAGGTTGTGGAGTAGGCATATTCTTTAGTAAAGTCTGGTGTTTGTAAGAGCTAATATGTTTATGGCATGGTGGTGAATTACGGTTTTCTTTTAGCTCATTGGTCTTATTGGTGATAGTTTCTTTGTTGTCATTTAAGTAATTTAGGTCTTTTGGTCTTTTTTCCCTTAGCTTTCTTTTTAATTTGTTCATTCAGGTCTTAACGTCTTGTTGCATCAGAGGATAAGGGGGTTTGAGTTTTGTCTTTTAAATGTGTCCCCCTGCTTTTCCTTTCTATATATGTGTCTTGATGTATCAATTTTGAGTTTTTTATTTATTGTGGTATTGGGAGATTTATTTTTGCTCTCTCTATTTACACCGGTTGTTTTAAATTCAATGAATTATACTTGGCTTAGGAAAAGGAAAGAAAAAGTAAGGTATAGAAAATGTTCTCTAATGTTTTCAAGTGAATATAACTGTCAAATTGATATTGTATTTAATAGTACAATGAAAATAATTATGGATGATATGAACTTTCTTTTTTTACAATTATTTTTTGCATCAACCATATGGCTTCTACTATATGTTGACTTGCTGGTTGTTGGGAATAATGGAAGGTTCTTTTTTAGAAGAGTTTTTTGGTGATTCCGTGAATGTCAATGGCTTTAAGGTACTAAAGAAGAATGCCCCCATGATCCAAGAGATATTCAACAAGCACCCTAACATTGCATTGGGCCTTCGAGTTCACTTCCTAACATCAATAAATGTCTTCATGAACACATTAGCTATAGTCTGTAAAACTGCAACAAAAGAAGAGGTCACTTGGGAGGAAATTGAGCTTATGGAGAAGGGCATTATAGTTTTGGAGCTTGCAGGTTTTGAGATTTCATGGCTTAAGCTCGTGGTGGTACAGCATCGGGAAGAGATTGAAAGGAACGAAAAAATTGGAAGTATGGAGGCTCAGCTAAAGGTTCTAAAGGAAAAGCAAAACAAGCTTATAGAAGAGCGCAAGTCCAAAAGACAAACATCTATCCGAGAACTTTTCTCCAAGTGATTGTATGCCATATGCCCTTAAATTACAAACTTAAACTTGATTTCTATGTTTTGTTACTTTTATATTACGCGGCTAATGGACTGATTCTATTTAAACATACATAAATAGAGACATACACTTATATGTATACATACGTAATGGACTGATTCTATTTAAACATACATACATATAGACATGCACTTATATGTACACATACGTGTATTCTATGTATTTATTTGAGTTTGAAGATTGTGCATACGGCTTTTGTTTTGGCTAAGCAGTGTGAAACCATTATCTTATTTCCACTCTTCCAAGTATGTATTTGTGTTTGATGATTGAATGTAGGGCTGCTTTTTTTTGCCAAGGAGTGTTATTATTATCTTATTTTTGCACTCCTCTCCCTTTTTCTCTTGTTTTTATATTACAATTATTAAAAAAAATGATATAATTTTGAAATATCTTTAAAATATTGGATGTTAGGATCATTCTTTTAAGAAATTTTATTTTTACTATTTTTTCAAAAGAAATCTGAAGTAGTTATTTTATATATTTTTTTAAGCAATAACATGCCATTGAGTTAGTGTGAAACACTTAAATGAATCCTTATTTTTCCTATTCCTCCCACCGTTGCGAATCCCAGTTAAGTTTAGAAATGATCAACTAAAAGTTTTAAGTTATTGGAAGAACCTCATAAGGATTCATATATGAAAGAGGTTAGACAATAAATTCTTTCAAATTTGATTTTTTGTCCCTAAAAATAGGGTAGAAATGTATGCAATTGAGTAAATAGGATGTCAAATAAGCTTTTTTCAATTAATTATAATTGTAAATTTTTTATGTGATTATAATTATAAATTATAATCAAGTGTTACATAAGTGAACAATCAAACAAATTAAGCAATCAATAAATTAAAATATAATTAAATAAATTTAACATAAAATTAAAACGAACTCATATAAAGTAAGACTTAAATTTAAAATCTAATGAATTTAGGGTTTTTTTTTTATTCTTAAATCAAAACTTCATTAGTAGGTTGTAAAATAATTTTAAAAGCTATCTTATTTTGTGAATAAATTTTTTTTATTCAAGAAAAAAGGGGTTTAGGATCTCAACTGTCGAAATGTTCGAGTGTTGGGGATAAAGATTTTAAATTAAACTTAAAAAAAAAATTTAATTTAAAGGCACATTTTGAACAAAGTTTGATGGTAAAATTGTGCATTATTTGTGCATTGTTGGTGCATTGTTGGTGCATCTTCTTACAAAACTTACAAACTAAAATGTTTAACATCTTCTAGGGAAGTGAATTGTGAGTTGGACTTGGTTGAGTCCAAAAGAAAAGCCTTGACATTAGCTACAACTCTAGAACTAGTCTCTTCTGCCATGGCCCTATGATATAGCCTCATCAGTCTTTCCTTCATTTCATCATCTGTCACCTTTCTCAGAGCTTCTTCGACATCTTTTTGTCCAAATCCATTAATCTTCACTCCAATTTTCCAAACCTGAACAATGTAGTTACAATTGACAAATTGGTCGCCGGCAACCGGATAGCACAAGAGTAGTTTCTGGCATTGTATGGCTTCCATAGTCGAATTCCACCCACAGTGTGTGAATATAAGCCCACAGCTTCGTGTTGCAGCACTTGCAATTGTGGCACCCATGAAACCACTTTGTCTTGCCTTGAAACTCTCTCCAAATACCCATTTGGTAAACCTTGTCGCCATATATCGACCAGCACCCATATAAATGGTCGCCCTAATGATTCAAGTGTCAATGCCAGACTTTGGATTTTGGAGTCTCCAATGGGACTAACCCAACTCCCAAATGAAATGTAGATGACTGAGTTAGGCTTCCGTTTGTCCAACCAATCTAAGCAGCTAGTATCTTCTTCCCAAAAGCTAGGATTCTTCACCATTGATTAAGTTTTAGTCAAAGGTCCAACAGGAAAAACAATTAGACTGTCAGCTGGAGAGATATGACCATCATCGTCATCATCTCAATGTACTCCTGGGGAAAGGAATTCACCAGGAGCCGAGTTCTTGAACGTTCCAGGGTTCTATTCCAAAATTTGAATCTTGCTTTTCTTGAAGCTTGGGTTCCAATCAACATGGAAGATCTTCGGTTAATAGCAAAGCCTGACTTGTAGGGAAAACACAATGTTTTCAAGGACATCCTACAAAAACCAAAATACCCTTAAATTATAATAAAAAGTGTTACATAAATGTAACCATGAAAGGCAACATATTGAATGTTGAAATTACCCAACAATATTAGAGGAATATTATAGATTAATTCTCTAGTAATTACCTTTTAATACATTTTTTATCATTATTGACATGTACAGATTTCACCAACAGATGATAAACATATTCAAAAATGATAGACAAAAAAAAAATCATAGCGAGAATCTCAACTTGAAAAATTATTTCTCATGTACCACTAACTCATATAATAAAATAGATGAAAATATTTTAATGAAATGAATGATCATAAGCAGATTACATTTTAAATTTTGCATTTGGGTCAACCCGTGGACAATTTTTTTCTTTTTTTTTAATATTTAGTTGAAGATCATACACATTTATTTCCTTACTTGAAGTTTGTTAAACTTCCTTATAAATTAAATTATGGCATGTGTAAAAAGATTAGTGATCCAACATTGAGAGTTTTTTTTTTTATTTATTATTATTTTTTAAAGTAACATTGAGAATTGAAGTTAGAAAATGAAAGGTACACTCAAATGAAATACTTTTATGCATGACAAATTTTATTATGAATTATGAAGAGTTTCATGTTAGGAACTTCACTTAAGATTTATTCTTATGTTTTTATAAAAAAATATATATATAAAACTATATTATATTTTTTTGGTCAAATAAAAAATGTCATCTTATAGTGCCTATATATATATATATATATATATAATTTTGCTTCTTTTTCTTAGCATCTATTAAAGCCATTAATGATTTTATGCTCTCATTTTTGTCTTATCTCAAACAATAATTTTTTTTTGTATAAAACCAATTATATTTGTAAGGCAACAAACACATTTACATAACAAAACAATAAATATTTACACCATATAATTTTTTTTTACTGTGATAGGAAGATTTTAGATTTTTTTTTTTTTACCTAATTTTTATTGAGTGATTTTGAAGATGTATTTTTTTTAGATTTCAAAATTTTAATTTTAAAATACTCCTCACAAAATTTAAATTCATACCGATAAAGAAAAAACTCCTTCCATGACCAACAAAACTAATCCCTTGTGAGTTATACATCATATAATTTTGGACATATAGAAGACCAAAAATATTTTCTAAAATTAAAAATGAATGGTAATATCAAAAAAAGAAAATAAACATATATTTATAGTATGCGCTAAAAAAGATCATGTGTGTTGGCAAATTTACCTGTATCAGAAATCAGGTCGGACTGGACCATGTCCGGTATGGCGGTAATCAACCGGTAAGTGGCTTCCATAGCTGGCCAGAAACCGGTGGCAGGGACCCGACATCGGTTGGCAACTTGAATGGCCCATGATGCTAACAAATCAAGAACCTTACAAACCACTCTTCCATCTCTTTCTTCTTCTGCATCAACCTTATGAATGAGACTCTCCAAATGTATTGGCATGATATTCTCCATAGCTTTCTCAATGGCGAAGAAATCATGAGGACCCTCTTCGTCTAAGCCATCTGGTATTGACAGGGGCCTAACTTCATCGTTGGGGTCCATGTTGGCTACGATCCGATGGTGAATGAACTCTGAGGTTACAATGATGGGTTGGAACCCATGGTTAAGGCAGGCTAAGCTTAGTGTCACGGGTCGAGACTTAAGCTTCGAACCCTCGCAGCTCCGAGATCCGGGCATCCATTCATCCGGCGTCCCAGATCAGCCTAACCATCACGATTCACATCCTTGTGAGGTATTGTCCATTCTGGCCCTCCTGGCCTCACGGTTTTGTCCTACAAAAGGCGCCTCACAAGGCTGAGGTGGTATGAACCCTTTTATACCCCAGTAACCCTCATATTATGTTCGATGTGGGATTCAAGACTCCTCCTTAGGTCCATGACATTCTCCCGCACCCAATCTCGTGACGCCCTCGTCACAGAGGCTGGCCACCTTGCCTACCTCCCTTGAGGTGCTTGGCGTGGATCGAACGGTATAGGGCTGGCTCTGATACCACTTGTCATGGGTCTAAGAAGGAGTCATGAATCTCACATCGAACATAATAGGAGGGTCATTGGGGTATAAAAGGGTTCACACCACCTCAACCTTGTGAGGCACCTTTTGTAGGACAAAACCGTGAAGTCAGGGGGGTCAAAGCGGACAATACCTCATAAGGGTGTGAACCATGATGGTTAGGCTGATCTGAGACGCCGGATGAGTGGATGCCCGGGTCCCGGAGCCACGCGAGTTCGAAGCTTAAGTCTCGACCCGTGACAAGTTGTATCAGAGCTAGTTCTATACCGTTCGATCCACGTCAAGCACCTCGAGGAAGGTAGGCAGGGTGGCCAACCTCTGTGACGAAGGCGTCACGAGGTTGGGTACGAGAGAATGTCACGGACCTAAAGAAGAGTGCGTCACGAGGTTGGATGCGGAAGAATGTCACGGACCTAAGGAAGAGTCCTGAATCTCACATCGAACATAATAGAAGGGTCACTGTGGTATAAAAGGGTTCACACCACCTCAGCCTTGTGAGATACCTTTTGTAGGACAAAATCGTGAGGTTAGGGGAGTCAAAACGGATAATACCTCACAAGGATGTGAACCGTAACAGTTAGGCTGATCTGAGACACCGGATGAATAGATGCCCAAGTCCCAAAATCATGCGGGTTCGAAGTTTAAATCTCGATCCGTGACACTAACTTAAGCATAGGAGTTACATGGCCTTGTCCTAGATATGGAACCAATATGATTTTTGGGTTCTTTGGAGTGCACTTAGGTCCCGTATTTCTTTGGCCTTTGGCGGTTGTTTTTGTGCGTTCAAGCTCGTGAGAAAAGACCTTTTTATAAGGGAGGATGAAGCTCAAAGCTAGGTATGGAGTCAACAAAAGCACATGCCGAATTCCATGTCTATTCCTTTTTCCCAAACATGTTTAAAAGGGTACATAGATTAATACTAATCTGTTTCCTTGCAGGTAGTCAGTCCATCTTAGGCGTACACACCGGAAGATACATCAATACAGCTGGGATGGGTAGATGTATACATTATATTATATAGATGTTAAAGAAAGTCTTCCTGCACATCCAGAAACAGTCTAGACTTATAGTTTTAAATACCATACAAAAACAATAAAAAAAATAATTTAAAATGTTAGTAAAAAAATCATAATAATTTTAACAATAACGAAAATTTCATATTTAGCATATAAACACAATTTATAATACGATAAATTTTATATTTAATTTATGTAAAACAAATAAAATATAAATATATTAATTATCAAATTTAATTAAAAAAAATCTTAACGCATTGGCAAACTTTATATCCTTTTTAATTCGAAGGTGCATGACAAGCGTGGGTCTTTTTTTAAACCGGTTAGGTTAAAAGTGGTGCTTCTTTTATATATGGAAAGTAAGGTAAATGTTAGAATTATAAAGCTTTTTCTTTTTCCTCTGTGCAATGGAATGGTGAGGAAGTTAGGCTAACGGGCACCATCCTTTATTTATTTTGGCTTTCACCTTTTGGTAGTCACACTTAAATTCCAATTGAAGCACGAGGTGAGTGTACTTTACACTCGTCAGTCGTCATTAATCACATCGCACTTCAACTCTTTATCCAAATGCAAATATTTTTCTCATCATTTCTTTTTATAGGTTTCACCTTTTATTTTTATTGAATATTATTCAAATAAATGTTTGAACTTTACTTAAAAATAAAAACATGCATTCAATATGTTATTGCATGAAATTAATGTAATAAATTTTTAGTTTATTATAATTAGATGATGTTATGAAAATTTTAATTTTTGGTAGTAAAGGTAAAAACTTTTAGATCATTTGATCAATTTCATATGGCTAAACTTGTATCTGAAACTTATGTCAACGATTGCAAGAGGCACATCACCTTAATTTCCATTCCTATCCTACTGCCGACTTTAATTCGCACATGTAAATGGTGATACTCATTGAACTTGCTCAAATTAATTTCAGACTAAATATGATGCAAAATGTTTCGAATATGCAGCACACACACATACACGTGAATTTGCTTCTTATACATATATGAATAAAAGTATGAAAAAGATTGAAAACTGAATTCATAATTTAATTCAATTTATTCGGATAAATATTTTTTTTAAAAAAATATTATTTAATAATTTTAAATTTTAATATTTATAATTTTTTTATTTTCAAATTATAACTTTCTGAATAAAAAAAATTTTCCAAAATTATAGCTTTGCGAATTTGATGGAATTATGGGATCTAGACAATAGCAGCAGATTTTAGTGGTTCCAGTTAGAGTGACGAAGGTGGGTCAGCTTCACGACACGGGTGCTTCTACAAATCGGCTTCAAACTCAACCTTGGACAAGCCTTGCCCCCTTCTTTATCCCTTGAAAATCCTTCTGATGGACCCAAAAAAAAAAAAGAAAAGTCGGTGACATGCTCAGCCTATTACAAAAGCCCAAATGGCTCAAAGTTTAAGGCCTTGTTACGGCCTACTCGCCATGGAAAACCCTTTAAAGAGCAATCTATCAATACAAACGTTAATATTTAATATGGCGTTGTTAATGATACAATATAATGTGAATCAGTTGATGCAAAAGACGACCGAGTGCAAAGGAGGATTTCGTATGGTTCCCACCTCCTGAAGCTATGATGAAAATAAATGTTATCATTCCTGCGAACGAGTTATCGGCAAAGTTTTGAATGAGGTTTGTAATTAATGAAGAAGATACAAAACAGCCCATTATTTTGAAGTTAAACATAGGAATGATAATAGATCCTGTATTTCATAAATTCATATAATATTTTATACGAAAATTATATATTATATAATTTATGTTGATATAAAAAAATATAAATTTTATTTTTTATTTTTTAAAAATTTTAATTTGTATAACTTATTACATCATTGTATTGTGTTTTAAATTATTACGTGAGAATACTTAATTGAGTCGGAGAGTGACAGTGAAAGATGACATACATCTGCCTTCATCATCTGTTGTTTGTTCTTTTCCTTGTATGTTTCCAGAAGCCCAATAATGTGTTTATGGTTTCGGTTTTTTTTTTTTTTTGTTTGGTTGCATAAAGAGCCGAAAATTGTTTATGCTATGTAGGAAAAGGCATAGCAACACCCATAATGTCTTCCTGAATCAGTCTATTTAAAGCAGCTGGAGGAGACAACAATTTAGTAACATCAAAGGTAGCTAAATTTGTCCAAAAATAAAAAATCTGCACACAAATATATATGAGAAAGTGAATAATCCCAATTCCATTGAAAAAATTGTTTGCAACCATATAATACCTGATAAAGAGTCATTATCACGCAGAGGTTGTAAAATTTTTTGACAAGTCAACAAAGAATCAGATTTCATCAAATTTTTTTTTCAACCCAAATCATTTTTAGCCCTATGTATATAGCATAGATTTCAGCCACGATGATCGAACCCATCCAATTCTACTTGTGAATCTAAACATCCAATAATCTCATTGTTTCTGCAAATTCCTCCTATAAGTAACTCCTCATGATTCCATTTAGCAGTTATATCTACATTTAAGGTCCATTTAAATTGATTGTGAGATTAATTTCAATGATATTAAAAGTAACAATAGAGATAAAATTAATTATTGTAATAATAAAATTAAATATTGTAACTATAAAATTAAAATTAATAATAAAATATGTGTTTGAATATAAATGTAATTATAATAATGAAATGAATTGCACTAAAAAAAAAAAAAGATTATTAAGGACATTAAAATAAAACTTGTATGGAATAAAAATTTTAATTTATAAAATAATAATATTTTTAATTCTTAATATAATAATAAATTTAAATTTTATATTTTATATTTTCTTAAATTAAAAAATAAAAAAATAAATATACTGATAAATAAAACAATTGGGATATACATATATAAAAATAAAAATAAAATAAAATAAAATAAAAAACACCTCCAACTAACCACCGGAAGGCTCCCTCTCCAATTACCAACTGAAACTACGGGTCAATACAATTCCCAACATCGTCGCACTGAAAGGGAGCCAAACAAAGTGACAGTGTGATTAGGATAAAAAGTTGACACTAACACTAACCGTGCTGTACTGACGGTTCCGTGGCTCTCAAATGAACCCTTAGTTTGACAAAATTCTCAGGAGGGCTATGCGAAGCAATATCCAATATGGTTTTCCATTCTATAATTCCTTGAACACATGGGAAGAGATGATAAGTTTAACTAGAGGTGTTTATGGTTTTGGGTTGGGCAGCTTGCATGTCCAAACTAACTAGCCCGACCACTGACATCTTTGCAATTGTTGAACTAGAATTTCAAATATCCAAATCTGGCTTGGTTGGATTCAAATATCTGCTTTAGTATTTATTTATTTTGATATAATTATTCATTTATACAAAGATATAATTTATTAGAGATTTAAACCTTTACAATAGTTAAAATTAGAACATCTTTTTTGTGTAAAAGGTAAATCATTTTAAGTTTCTCTTTAATTTCTAACCTTCATGCGAATTTTTAAACCATTGTACTCGTTCCAAAAAACAAGTTTTGGTATATGCGGGTGTTTGGTGCTATATTAACCATAGGTGGTACAATATACTCAAACTCAAAAACTTGCAAAAAAAAATTATATTTAAATCTGACTTTATTCTAATTGATTTAAAAATATAATATTCAAACTTAAAATGATTTTAATTCGAAACAATTTAAACTCGAAATAATCCAAATCTAAGATTAATTTAAAAATAATCAAACTCGAAAAAAATCAAATCACTCAAATCCAAAAAAATTTTTATTTAAACTTGATTTGATTGAAATCCTAAATATCACACCCAATTTTGCTTAAATCTAATTATTTGTCATAAGGTGCATAATTCTCTAAATAAAAGAACTTAAATTAAATCTGTTATCTCCAAATTATATATGTTAAAATGGTGAAAAAAATAAATTCAATATTGATTAAAATTAAGATTTACCCTAAACTTATAAATATAACAAATACACTTTCATTTAACTAGAATTGTAAGGATTTAAGTTTTTATTGTATGTGAATTTGATTCTAGTTAAATTTTTAATTTGTTAGTTAATTTATTTATGTGATTATTAAGCATTTTTTATGTAGGAATATAATACTTGATTATGATAATAACTTGTATATGTAATTTTTAAAAAAATCAATTAATTTGAGATTGAAATATTCATCTTGAATCTTAAGAATATCTTGTTAAAGGAGGAAATCAATTAAGTTAGAAGTAGCCTTTGTATTAAATTTCAATCTAAAATTTATATTAAGAACTCCAAATCATTCAACCAAGATTATATTTGTTTAAAGCAGCCTGATGTATTGGAGTTGAACAACCGCACCTTACCAATGTACATACAATGACTAAAACCAAAGTTGGAGATGATGAATGTCTATGCGGCCCATCGTAATTTACTGCCTTTTTAGCTACTGCTGGATATAAAAAAATAAATAAAATAAATAAAAATAAAAATAAAAAACTTCGATAACAAAATAATAAAAACAAAAAAATGATTTAATTTTTATATAATTATTTTAAAAAATATTTAATAATTTTAAGACTAAAATTATAATATTTTTTATCTTCAAATTATGACCGCATAAATACTTTGGAGATTGAAAACATTTTTTTTATTTACAAAATATGGGATTTGTCATGTTTGTTGCATAGTATCATTAATAAGATAAAATAATAATTATTTTATATTATATTTAATTTATAGCTAAAAAAAATTATAGGATTACAAAAATAATTAATCATTCTTTTAATATAAAATAATTTAATCCTTTCAAAATAAAAAATATTATTTTTAATTCATAAGATTAAATTTATTTGTCTTATTATATTTTTAAAAATTATATGAATAATTTAAATTATATAAATTTTAAAAAAAATAATTTTAAATAATCAATAAATTATTTTATTTTAATTTTCATATACATTAAACATAAAACATAATGATATTATTTAATTTAATTTTATTTATAATATTATTTTATTTTATTTTATTTTATCATAATTTTATTTGCCAACTATATTCCTTCTTATATTATTTCTTAAAATTTTTTAATCGTTAGACTAAGAAAACCAAAAACAACACGCATCTTTGACCTTTGTATTCTGTCAGGGAATATTTGTAAAACGTGTCCAAGCAACATTCAATACTTCTCTATTACTTAGCCAAAACAAAAGGCCAATTTCCTTTCCTTTCCTTTCAAGAAACAAATTATTCAACAAATTAAAATAAAAATAAAAATAAAAAACTTCGATAACAAAATAATAAAAACCAAAAAGTAATTTAATCTAATTTATTTATATAATTACTTAAAAAAATATTTAATAAATTTAAGACTTAAATTATAATATTTTTTATCTTCAAATTATGACCGCATAAATACTTTGGAGATTGAAAACATTTTTTTTATTTACAAAATATGGGATTTGTCATGTTTGTTCCATAATATAATTAATAAGATAAAATAATAATTAATTTATATTATATTTATTTTGTAATTAAAAAAATTATTGAATTACAAAAATAATTAATCATTCTCTTAATATAAAATAATTTAATTATTTTAAAATAAAAAATATTATTTTTAATTCATAAGATTAAATTTATTTATCTTATTATATTTTTAAAAATTATATGAATAATTTAAATTATATAAATTTTGAAAAAAAATAATTTTAAATAATCAATAAATTATTTTATCTTAATTTTCATATACATTAAACATAAAATATAATGATATTATTTTATTTTATTTTATTTTATCATAATTTTATTTATCAATTATATTCCTTCTTATATTATTTCTTAAAATTTTTTAATCGTTAGACTAAGAAAACCGAAAACAACAAGCATCTTTGACTTCTGTATTCCGTCAGGGAATAAGTGTAAAACGTGTCCAAGCAACATTCAATACTTCTCTATTACTTAACCAAAACAAAAGGCCAATTTCCTTTCCTTCCCCTTTTCGCCGCGTTTTATATTAACATTTCGCCTTTCCTAGGAAACGTATATCTAAGGAAATTGGTGGCGTGTGTAGGTAGTTCTAATTTTTTCATCAACTACAATTTTTATAGAAAGAAAATTTGAACTCGACTTCTAAATCAATTATTATCATTCATGTTCTTATCATAAAATAAATATTCAAGTGCAAAAATATTTTAATTTTAATCAAAATAAATATTCATGTGTGATTTTTTTATATGCTAGATAATTTTGTTAGCGTTATTTGAATGCACATGCATGATTAAAATTTTTTGTTAATTATAAATATATTTATAATTAAATAAATATAATATCCATGATTATTAAATCATTCAACAAACAAATTATTCAACAAATTAAAATATAAATATGACACATGAAGTTAAAAACCTCAAAGTTAAAAGTACCGATACATGTCTATATGTTCAATAAATATTTTATTTATTAATTTTTAATATATATATATATATATTAAAACATATGTCAGTACTAATTTTGTTTGTAAAAGTTAAATATTTTACGAAACAGTATCTATGATAAGTTATATATCAATTATTACTAAAATTTATTTTATTTAATATTTTTCATTAAAATATTCATGTATATATACATATAAAATAAATTCTCTTTTATTTTAAATTGTCATTAGATGAAATTGACATGTTAAAACGAATAATTGCTAAGCATTTAGGTAACTGTTATGACGTGACATTAAGTTCTCTGTTCAAATCCAACTTTCTTTCTCTCTCCAAATCTCCTTAATACTAAAATGAGAGGATTACAATATATAATTTAATTTAATTAATTTTTTATAATTATTTTTAAAAAATAATATTTAAATTTGATATTCAAATTTTACTATTAATAATATTTTTTATTCACAAATTGTGATCTCTTATATGAAAAAAAAAGGAAACTAATTATCTTCTCATACTTTTCACTCAAAACATAATTTTTGTCTCATAAATATTATCTTATTTTATTTTATTTTATATTTTAATTTTAAGTTAATTATTTGAAATATTTGGTTTAATTAATTTCTAACAAATATATATTACAAAATTATTTTATTATTTCTTCAAATTTTAATTAATAATAATTTATAAAAATCAAACTTCACGAAAAAATAAATCAGATACGGATAATTTCCAAGTGTCAGCAAATTTAAGATTATATAAAACCAACAAAAGGAATTGCCAAATGTACCAAATTGATAAGATGAAACGAAAGTAAATTAAAAAAAAAAAAAAGAAAGAAAGCCCCTGGGAAGGACACAAGTGTAAATGCTTAGTTTGGTCGCCCACACGGAGATTTATGCGTCGTCATGACATAATGAGAACGCGAGTGGAAAAGACCGAAAACTTTGAAATGGGAGTGGGCAGCCATCCTCCTGACGGTGCAGGCCGCAGACTGCCATTCCCAAAGGCAAAACTTCGCTTTCTACGAAACCTCCAATTCCCCCCTTCCCTTCTGCTCTTCTGCTATATATATGCTCTTCTTCTTCTTCTTCTTCAGACATATATTTCCTCCTATAGATATTAACTTCTTCTCAGTTCTTGAAACCATATCTTTATTTCCTGCTTATTCAAATCAAATTCAAAGATGAGCCAAAACCAGCAGCAGCAGAAAAATCAACCACCAGGTTTGTACTCTTCTTCACATTGATCTTTCAGTTTTTTTTTTTTTTATCCATACTACTAATTATTTTGGCCTCCCCCATGTAAGTAGATTGAAAATTTTCATTATGGTTTCTCAATTATGTAAAAAACTAGCAACTAAAATGGTTTACTTGTTGCATGGTTCAGTTTCATACCCACCACCATCCAAGGCACCAGGACCCTATGTAGCTCCACCACCAGCTGGTTACCCGATGAGCAAAGACGACGGTCAGCAATATTCCCAGAACCCTGTTGCAGTCGAAACCAAGTCCAGAGGTGATGGATTCTGGAAGGGATGGTAAGTCTTTCTAATTAGTACATACTCAAATCTTTATTTTTTTTTTCTCTCTCTTTTGTGAAATTGTGACTAATTATTATGAGTAAATACTGATCAAATCTTTGGTATTTTTTTGCCTTTTGCAGTTGTGCTGCCCTGTGCTGCTGTTGTCTTCTGGATGCATGCTTTTGAAGATTTACACTGCTTCGTTCGTTAGAGTTTATTATTCCATTGTTTATACATACATTTAGTTTGATTGTTTGATTCTCATACACTGGAAATTATAGGGTTTCTTTTTGATTATTTGTATAAATGAGGATGATCAGACTTTTAGGTTTATGATCTCCACATGTACTTATGTTTGAATAAATTATTATTCATATTTCTCTAAGACGGTTGTTTGTTGCCATTTTTTTTTTTTAAATAATTTTATATTCTCAGGCTTTTTTTGTTTTTTACCATAATGTATTCCAAATGTCTTTATCTATTTCCGGAAATCTCTGCAATAATTGAAGGCATGAATACTAGCAAGCACTATATATTATTACTATTGCTTAAATATTAAAAAAAAACCCTGAACTTTTTATTTTTTGACATAAATTTTTATGTTTTAATTTATTCAAATAAATCTTATTTGAATATAAATAAATTCTTTTTTCAAACAAAATGCTGAATGTTGTTACATCCGATGACAGTTGGCACCTTTTTGTACGAAGTTGATGTACCATGATGATCTGGCTAATGTTATTAAAAAGTTAGAAAATTTTTCTTTGATTTTAAGAAAAAAGAAAATTTTTATTTTAGTTATTTGCAAAAAGTTTTTTTTTTTTTTCAATTTTGGACCACATCCAAGTGTTGTCAATTTTCATGTTGACAAAAAAAAATATGTAATTGGCATTAACGATAATATAAATTAATTTTCTATTTAAAATAAAATTTTATTTATATTAAAATCATTACTCTTTACTAACTTCTCTCTTTTTGTTTTAACCAAAATAATAACCAAAGAAAACTCCCCCCCTTCTTCCACTGCCTAGAAGTGACGTAATATATATATATATATATATATTATATGAGGAGCAAATTTACCCTTTGAGGTAGGATATTCTTGGATATCTACAAATATTAAAAACTTAAAAATTAAATTTTTTTCATGAACACTTTTTAAAAAAAAATTTCTAAATATTTTTTTATCGATAAAATTAATAAATTTATAAACTTTTTTTATATTATAAGTGTGATACCATTAAAAAAACTTTGGATTCATCACTAATGTACATACTATTAGTTTTACTACACTTCATTTTAATTAAAAGCACTTGAGTCATGTTTTATATATAAGATAATAGATAGGATATGATAATAATTATTTTATATTATATTTGATTTTTAGTTAAGGAAAGAAATAAGATTAAAAGAAAGATTAATTATTTTATTGATATAAAATGATTTGATCATCTCAAATAAAATGAATTATTTTTAATCTATGAAATTGAACTTAAATATTTTATTATATTTTTAAAAATTATATCAATAATTTAAATTATATAAATTTTAAAAATAAATAATTTTGATTAATAAATAAATTATTTTATCTTAATCTTTATATATATCAAATATAAAATAAAATAATATTATTTAATATAATTCTATTCATAATATTATCTTATCCATCATATTATAATTTTTTATATCAAATACATTCTTAATATTTATGGATATTTCAACAAACAAATTATTCAAAAAATTAACATATTAATATGACACATGGAGGAAATAACCACAAAATTAAAAAGTATCGATACATATCTATATGTTTAATAGTTATTTTATTTATTAATTTTTAATATCTATAACTCACAATAAAAACTATCCACGATTGAAGTTTAAACATCCATCTCGGCAATGTCTTAAACAAAAAAGGAGGGTTAAATTTGAGAAGAAAACATATTTTGAAGCTATCAATACAACGCATGGCTAACATCTGTCTAATAAAAACTGAAAACAAAGACAAAGCTTGAGAATAACAGAAGACGGAGTGAGAGGCATTGGGACTCGCAAACATCGTTTACTTCTCTATTTTTTTTCCTATCTCTTATTAGATTGTAGGAAAAAAATGGGTGCATCTGCTCTATTCTGTCATTTTTCAGCAGCTTCATACCCAAATCTTCAAGAAACAGTAACAGTTAACTCTCCTGCTGGGGTCAAGAGAGATCAGTAATAGATGGGCTTCATCAAACCCACTAAAAATTTGGTAGAAGAAGAAGATATATCCTCGCATGAACAAACATTACCGCCACAATCGTAATTCCTCTTGCTTCTGGCACTGGTAGGACCTCCTCTGTAAATGTGGTTTTTCTGATTTCGAATTATTATTAATTTGTAACCGTACTTTGAATTAAAATTTTCATAGTTTACTTCATGACCTTTAATCCCAATTTAATTTGTGCTTTCCTCCTCTCCTCATTCATGCGATTTGTTTTAATCCTTTACGCAAGATTGTAAAAAGAAATTTGCTTCTCCTAGAGTTTGAAGCTCACTGACAAGGCAAAGTCTCTACCTTGCATGTTCCTTTTTCTTTCTCTTTTTTTTTTTAATTTCTCTTTAATTGTTTTAACAAAGTTTAGCAAACTCCATTGTTGTCGTTGAAAAACTCTGGTAAGCTTATAAAATCTTTATCTTTGTCTTTTTTTTTCTCCTTTATACATTATTTAAAATTTTTAAATTTTAACTAATAATAATTTATAAAATTCAAACTTCACCAAAAAACAAAAAGTAAAATTTAGATACCGATAATTTCGATGTATCAACAAATTTAGGATTTTATAAAAACAACAAAAGGAATTGCTAAATGTTCTAAGGAGTTGTTTAATTCGTGAAATTTTGGATTTCAGAAAAATAAATGATCCTTGAGAAAATGTGATATTATATGTTTTTTTTTTGTTACTTTGAGGCATCTTGGTTTAGAAAAATTCATATATATTAATTCTTAAATAATTACTATAATTTTTTTTATAATGATAATTTTTCATTAGCTTTTATTAATAATAAATACTTTAACATTTACTAACCTATATTATTTAAGATGTTTTTTGTATAGAAAACACTTTAAATAATTTTTTTATAAATAAATTAAAAAATTATTTTAGGTTTTTTTCAATAAGAGATGCCTTAAATAATATTGTGATATTTTTTTAAAAGAAATTATTTAAGACGTTTTTTATTGAAAAATATCTTAAATAATTTATTTTAAAAAAATATAATAGAATTATTTAAAGCAATTTTATTGAAAAACACTTTAAATAATAAAACTATTGTTGTGCTTGAAGTATCTAGGCAAAAGGCTCATGGAAAATGCTGGGAATCCCAAACAATGAAACTATTATTGCCTCTATTCCAAGAGATGATATGATTGGTGCTTGAATCATCAATAATATTGTAAGTTTTTGTGAGGAAAGAAGGGCTTGCATCATGGAGTCCTTCCATTGGCTGAGGGAAAACCATAGAAGGCATACCAGGATATGATGAGCTTCCTCCTATAAACTCTTATTTAACTCTTCCATAGGTATTCATCTTTGCTTACTCACCAGGGAACAAAAACAAATAAAACTCGATTTGGGTTAGTTTCCTTGTTTCTTTGTATATCAATTTACAATGCAGTAAGTAAACTATTGAACTTTTCTTAAGGGCTATTGGGTGATCGAAAGAGCCTTCAAAACTGGTTCTTAAATGTGGTTAAGCTAAAAAAAAAAAAGGTATAGAGGTGAGATTGAATTTAGATTATGGGTTATTATGGGTGGAGGCAAAAGTTCATCAATTTAGAGAGACCAAGATGCAGGAAGAACATGGAAGAACTGAGAAACAAGAGGGATGTGAACATGGTGTCATTAGTTTACTATAAAAAAGCAAAATAAAATCTTGGAGGTTTGGAATATTTTGGATGTTTTTCATTATTAAAGACGTTTACGGGGGAGAAAAAGTTTTAAATGATCATCATTTATGGTTTTTTTTTATTCAAATGCCTTAAATGAAGAATTATTTAAAATTTTTTTTCGTTAAATGTCATTAATTATAATATAAAAAAATTTTTAACAATAAAAATTTACGATTGAGTTATAATTACTTTTAGATATGTTTTTTAAAAGAATACTATTTATTTTATAATTTTTTATTCAAATTAAATTTGAAAATAATATTTTTTTTCAAAATCTTAAAATACTATAAAAAATGAATTTTTATTTTGAAATTTTAAAATTTTGAGTATTGTTGATAATATATCATTTTTTTCTTAATCGAATTATCTGGAAGCATACGTGAAAATCAAAATATCCATCGTTAAAATTTCGAAAAAAAATTATAAATTTTACCGAATCACAAGTGGCCATGAAACTAAAGTAAATTAAAAAAAAAACAAAAAAGCCCTGTGAAGGACACACGTGTAAAACTTATTTTGGTCGCACACGCCGACATTTATTAGTCGTCATGACATATTGAGAAAACGAGTGTAAAATACCGAAAACGTTGAAAATCCTTATTGGGGTAAGTAGTGTAGGAGTTGGCGGCCAACCTCCACACGGTGCAGGCTGCGGACTGCCATTCCCAAAGGGAAAACCTCGCTTTCTACGAACCTCCAATTCCCCCCTTCCCTTTGCTCTTCTGCTATATATATGCTCTTCTTCTTCTTCTTCAGACGTATATTTCCTCCTATAGATATTAACTTCTTCTCAGTTCTTGAAACCATATCTTTATTTCCTGCTTATTCAAATCAAATTCAAAGATGAGCCAAAACCGGCAGCAGCAAATCAATCAACCATCAGGTTTGTACTCTTCTTCACATTGATCCTTTTTTATTTTAATTTTTATCCATACTACTAATTATTTTAGCCTCCCCCATCTAAGGAGATTGAAAGTTTTCATTATGGTTTCTCAATTATGTAAAAAACCAGCAATTAAAATGGTTGACTTGTTGAATGGTTCAGTTTTATACCCACCACCATCCAAGGCACCAGGACCCTATGTGGCTCCACCGCCAGCTGGTTACCCGATGAGCAAAGACGGCGGTCAGCAGTATTCCCAGAACCCTGTTGCAGTCGAAACCAAGTCCAGAGGCGATGGATTCTGGAAGGGATGGTAAGTCATCCTAATTAGTACATACTCAAATCTTTTTTTTTTTTTCTCTCTTTGTGAAATTGTGACTAATTATTAAGAGGAAATACTGATCAAATCTTTTGCATTTGTTTGCCTTTTGCAGTTGTGCTGCCCTGTGCTGCTGTTGTCTTCTGGATGCATGCTTTTGAAGATTTACACTGTTTCATTCGTTAGAATTTATTATTCCATTGTTTATACATACATTTAGTTTGATTGTTTGATTCTCATACATTGGGAATTATCGGCATTCTTTTTGATTATTTGTATAAATGGGGATGATCAGACTTTTAGGTTTATGATCTCCACACGTACTTGTGTTTGAATAAATTATTATTCATTTTTCTCTAAGACGGTTTTTTGCTTCGATGTTTGATTTTTTTAGATAATTTTATATTCTCAGGCTGTTTTTTACCATAATGTATTCCACATGTCTATATCTATTTCAACAAATCTCTGCAATAATTAAAGGCATGAATACTAGCAAGCACTATATATTATTACTATTCCTTAAATATTAAAAAAAAACCCCTGAGTTTTTTATTTTTTGAGATAAATTTTTATGTTTTAATTTATTTAACTAAATTCTATTTTTTTATAAATAAATTTTTATTTCAAACAAAATGTTGAATGTTAGAGTCTTCTTGTAGGAAATTGATGTACCATGATGATGTGGCGAATGATATTAAAAAGTTAGAAAAATTTTCTTTTATTTTAAGAAAAAATATCTATTTTAATTTTTTTCAAAAGGTTTTTTTTTTTTTTTCAATTTGGACCACATCATCAAGTCTTGTCAGTTTTCATAGAGACAAAAAAAAAAAAAGTTGGCATTAACTATAACATAAATTAAATTTTTATTTAAAATAAAATTTTATTTAATACAAATTAAAGAATAAAATCATCCCGCATGCACGATCTGTAATCATCTGTCCTAAGCTGTTAGGTACAATATATCTTATCCTAACTTGAAGGATTGAAAAATCTATCTACTCCAGATTCTTTCTTCCCAAAATATATATATATAAATTTTCAATATAGCATATTTTAGGGGCAAATTTACCTTTCAAAATAAGGTGTTTATGGACATCTCTAAATATTAAAAATAAAAATTTTTAAAAAAAATTCATTAACACCCTCAAAAAAAAAATTTTGAATTTTTTTATTGATAAAATTAATAAATTTATAAACAATTTTATTATATACTATAAGTGTAACACCCTAGAAAAAAATTGGATTAGTGATTGATATATATATATATATATATATATATACACACCATTGATTCTACCACACTTCATCCTAATTTAAAGCATTTGGTGTTTATGGATAATTTTTTGTTATTAAGGTCTTTATGGATAATAATTTCTATTGTCTATTTATATAAAATTTTTTTTATAATACTATGTGATTAAAATCATATACTACAAGGTAATTAAAAAATTAAGAATGGATTGTAAAATATTTCAAAAGCCCACTAATGTTTAAAATTAAGGCCCAAATTTATGATAAAAAAGCCCAGTAATGCCCATCAATATTCCAAAAGCTAAAGGGTTTCACTTAGTCATACTTTATATCCCCTCTTTCTGAGTTTGCTTTATTTCTGGACCTAGGGTTTTTGCGAGGAGAGAATCAGAAACGCTGTAGCCGCCGTCGACATGGTGAAGTTTCTAAAACCCAACAAGGCCGTGATCGTCCTCCAAGGTCGATACGCCGGACGCAAAGCCGTGATTGTGAGATCCTTCGACGAAGGCACACGTGACCGGCCCTATGGCCACTGTTTGGTTGCAGGGATAAAGAAGTATCCAAGCAAGGTTATCCGCAAGGACTCCGCCAAGAAAACAGCCAAAAAATCACGCGTCAAGTGCTTCGTTAAACTCGTGAATTACCAGCACCTGATGCCCACGCGCTACACCCTCGACGTGGACTTAAAAGACGTGGTTACCGTCGATGCTCTTCAGACAAAGGACAAGAAAGTGGCTGCTTGTAAGGCCACCAAGGGGAGGTTTGAAGAGAGGTTCAATACTGGGAAGAACAGGTGGTTCTTTACCAAGCTTAGGTTTTGAGCGGTTTGTTGGACTTGTCGTTTTTTGAAAAAAAAAAACAAGGGTTTGAGCTTTAGGCAATTTCTTAAACATTTGTGGATTGTAATGACGGATTTGAATCTGTTTCGATGAGATATTTCTGGGTTCTTATGGTTGTTACATGATGGTAAGTCATTTGCTCATTGTCTGTTAGAAATTTATGCTTTTTGAACTTTTCTGATTTCTTTTTGATTTACCATCTTGTTTTACCGTATAGCTGCAGATCGTTGGAAGATGAGAATTAATAATTTAATATTAGAACATATTTCAATGATTGGGTATTTTTGTATTATCATTGCTGCTTGATTTGCTCGTGACATATGATACTAAACTGGAATTTATTTTTTTGATAACTCGAGAAATGGTATGCTTCATCTTGAGGTGCATTTTGTTATTCCTGTTGCATTTTTGGATCTGGTTGGATGTGATTTTTCTTGGATGTTAAATGCAATTTAGTTCTTCAATCCTTCATCTGTAATGTCGTGGTGACTATTGATCAGTCTGTTGGTTTTCTGGCTTGGCTCTACGCTTGCACTTGTAATTTGCATTGGTCAAGAAATTAAGCTTGTAGGAATAAGTTGTACAAACCATTAGATTCTTATTTTTGAAGTCTACAGCGTAACAAGCTGGTGTCCGAATTTAGAGTTTAACACGATAATTTAATCAAATATTGTTATATATTCTAGTTTAGAAGCTAGGATTTATTTGGATTAATTTATCCTGGCTTGTTCCTTTAGTTTGAAAGTAACCTTTGATTTCTTGTGCTGGTTGTGTTATTCATTTTGTTGTTTTATATTTTATTTCTATCATTCTCTCATGGCAAGTTGGATTCTTGACTGATTTTCTGAAGGCAATGGCTTTACACGATCGTGGGATTGCTATGCTTGTTTGAAATTGCTAGCTTGAGTTGGAAGCAAAAGACTATTTTAGGGTTTCTCATTTCTGGAAATGAGTTTGTTGTTTTTCTAGTTCTGGACTGCATTAGTTTCTTAAGCAACAGTATGTCTTGGTGGGCTGGCTAAGACTGTTTTGGTATTGATGATGCATTTCTGGGATTTAAAAAGTCCTTTCAAACTGAAGTTGCATTGGTGCCTTGTTAATGATGGTCACTTTTTTATTTTTAATGCGATTGGCTTATGCTTATGCACCTGGGTCCTTCATACTTTTCTGCATAGATTGTAGCATTTGGGGTATTATTATAGTCTACAAGCTTTCAATACTTGAAAATTAGCCTTCTTGTTTATTCATTATTAAGGGCTCATTTTGTGCTCCTGGGAGCCCCGGTGCAACGGGATTGGAGCCTCCTAGCACGCCACACCCTTCTGGCCTCTTGCCTATTGGGTTGAGTGAAGAATCCCCCCTCTCAATCTGAAATCACCTTCCCCTTCCATTTTTGCCCCTTTGTTTTTTTTTTTTTTTTAATTTCTTGGCCTTGAAACAAGTCTCAACACTTTTTTTTTTCATTTTGTTAATTTGTTTTTATGCTTAAAAGTTTTCAAATTATTTATTCATGTTAGTTTTCCCACCTTTCTTTTTTATTTTCATTTTGTTAGTTTAGGATTAATTCCTTTATCTTTTGGTTTATTTAATATTATAATCATTTGATTAAGGACCCAATATATATTGGCATTTTGTTTGTAATATTTTTGAGTCCATTTTATTTTATTTTCTTTTCTCCTCGGTCATTGAAGAACATCCACAATAGACAATTGGATGTTTTGATTGCTTTGTCTATGCTTGCAAGTGCAATAATTTACAAATTAAGCTCATATTTTCATGCTCACTTGTTACAAGTTTAACTCAAGTTATCGAGCCTAACACCTTTCAGGTTAACGACTTGGGTTAATGCTTGTCTTCAAATTCAAGCTCTAAGATCAGATTATCTAGCTTGGTAATTTGCAAACTTAGTGATTTGATTATCTAGTTGGCATCTTGCAAGTTAAATATTTCAAGTGAGTCTTCATGTAAATTCGGTATAATCTAGACTCAGCTTAGCAACTTCTGGTTTTAGTGACTATTTGGATTTACCGCAGCAACAAAGCCGTGGGATTTGCCATCTTTTAGTAATTTTTAATTATTTATTAATTTTTTAAGTGTTAAATAATTTTAATAAATTTTAATTATCTATTAATTTCATAAATGTCAAATAGATTAATTTTTTTATTATGTATAAAATTTAATTTATTACTTTTAATTTTTCTTCTTCTCACTATAATTAATCTTATTATTATTGTAATATTTATATTTTAATAATATTTTATCGTTGATTTTAATTTTACCACAAAATAACTAATTTTACTTTATCATTGATTTTAATATCACTAAAATAAGTTTCATCATTTATTCAAATGAAGCTTTAATGACGGTAAAATCTATGCTCTCAGAGTAACTTAAAAGTTTTGGTCACGCTTAGGGTGCCTTTCGGATTTCATCGGATCCTCTGATACGAAGCAGTTGCTGTAAAAAATTGCGTCACCCGCGGCATTGTAATTCAAACAATCTACCAATGCATTGCAATTTTCATTTATTGGAGCTTAGGGTTCCAATCTACCATCGTCCTTTTCTTCATTTTGTTTGTTTTCTTTTTTATCCTTTAACACGCTAAACAGTGAACTTTTTTTTTTAGTTTTTATTTAAAATTTATAAAGTAATTTTTGTTAATTTAATATAAGAATAAAATTTATTATTATATAATAAATCAATAAATAAATAAAATTTTTATTATACAATAAGCTAATAAATAAATTTTATTGTTTATTAACAAAATTATAATTTGACATAAAATAATTTAATAATTTTTTTAAAATAATTTATTAATTTTATAAATATTAAATAATTTAAAATTTGTATTACATATAAGTTTTAGTTTAGTATTTTTGATTTTTTTATTACAATTTATTTAACTATTATTATTACTCTTTACATTCAAACATATATCTTATTACTAATTTTAATTTTACTATTATAATAACCGATTTTACTTTCAATGCTAAAATTTTAACTTATGAAACTGTTGAGTTTTTTCTTGGGATACGTTTATGTTGGAATTTACCTAGGGAAAGAAACAACTAAGAAAGAACTTTGTCTAGTGATGATACACTTCTAGATTTGATGAGAATGGAACTAAATGAAGGTTAAGTTGTTGAGCTTATCATCGGTTAAGAGGAGAAGGTCAAGAAGTGCCAAAATTAATAATGCGTTTTGATACTCAAGTTAGTTAGGTATCTGACAAAGGAAGAAAATCCATATAGAAAAATGAATAAAAAAATATTAAGTTAAAGAGAGTTTTGTGGGTGTGGTCATATTTATATTTTATATTTCATGGATGATAATATAATTAATTATATAAGTAAAATGAAAAATTTTTTGTACGCATGATTATGTTTCTCTTTTATATATCTCATAAATAATGACGTAATTAATTATTTAAATAAAATGAAGAGAGTTTTGTATACATAATCATGCTTCTTTTTTATGTATCTTATGAATGATAATTTGATTGATTGTATAAATAGTACGTAAATTTCTAAGACCATGTGTAAACCATGCATGAGTACCAATGACGTACCAAACGAAGTGGCAACCAAGGTGCAACATCAAGAAAGATGATTAAATGGGTTTTTGGAATATTATAGATCGTAGATAGGTTTCTTGAGACTGGCCGCAATAATCTTTTGTAATTTGCATTTTTCCTATATTGGGCGAAGAAAAAGTAAGAAACACTGAACGTTGTTTCTGGAAGAAATGTGAAGCAAGTTGTTCTGTTGCTCCAATGTGAATTTCCAAAACTGGATCAGTTAAAAACAAAGTTCTTTAGGAATAGCTCCAAACGCTTCTTCGCCGAAAAAAGAAAGGTGTGGATCTGTATTAAAAGGATTACATGCAAAGAGTTGAGAAGCCTCAGGAACCATTTTCCTCGAGCATGAAAGCCGGAGATCTGGACTACTTAAAATAGATTGCCAGAAACATGAGCAGTCAAATCAATTTATTCCATACATAAAGCAGCTGTTTTTGACCAACAGGCAAGGGGAGGAGTGAAACCAAGTTCCCCAACCAGCCTCAAAATCTGAGCAAGAAAGCATACACAAAAATAAAGCTTTCCATTCTGCGGTGCATAACTTGCATGAAAAAGGAAAATTCAAACGAAAATCAACGAAGGGGGCAAAAACACAAAAAACCCTAACTAATAACGCTTGCCCAGAATCACACCAATGATCACGGACACAAAGGCTACTCCCATGATGAACTTTAAGCTTGTCAAAGCAGAAGCCTCAGTGTGGGTAACTGATGAGGAAGAGGAGGCAGCTGCTTCTGACTTTCTCTTACTCTTACGTTTTGATGGTGCTGAAAAAGTTAATCCATCAATATCCCTGGATTTCACCTCTACGCCACCCTTCATTTCGGCTGCACTGCTATCACCCTGCAACGCATAATTCAGAGTAAGCAACTCTTAAATTTCAATAAAATGTAGCCAAAAAGATCTTGAATATAGTATCTTTTTGAGGACTAAAACTATCAAGGGGTGACCAATCTACATTTCTTGCTTTTCCCCACTAATCTATTAGCATAACAAGAAGATTTAAACAAAATAAACCTGATAAAGTTGGAAGATAAGCAGACCATTGGCCTTGTTTTTCAGTTGCAAAAAATTAACAATATAAGAATGTTTTAATATGACAGGATATTTTCGTCTTCCTGTTTCATTCATGGGAAGCACAAATCAGAGCAAGAAGAGAAGGGAAGTAAGGAAAGTGAGAGGGCTGAGGCTGGGAAAGGTAACTGCAGGATAGGTAGGAGACTTGGTTCTTTTGATTTTATCCTTCGTTGTAAAATATATTTATTCATAACCTCAAGAATGTCATACTTCCTAAATCTATTAAAACATGTTTGTCTCCTGTTCCCATAAGCTCCAAAGCTTTTCCGAGTGAAAACAATAAAAGATAGACTCCTCTCAGAAGCAAATACATCTAGTTATCAATATTTGTACCCTTTTATTTCATGGCTTCCTCTGCCCACTTGAGGAACCTTTTCTTACCTACTTCGAATATGTGAAGTGTAAGTGAAAGGATTGTAAGTGGAGATTAAACTATGAACTGACCTTCACTTTAGCTTCAGCCACTTGCAATTTATCCTTTAACTCTTTGACCTGCTTCTCGCGAAGTAATGCTTCTTTCCTTTTGGCGTCAAGCTCTTCAAGTGAATGCTTTAAAGCTGCTTCTCGTTCCAACTCTTTCTGAGAATCTGCCTCTTTCTGTTTGTTTTACATTTTTAACAAAGAATAACAACAAATGGTTACTTCCTATTCTTTAGTACTGATAATTTCAAACATGACAAGTATAAGAAATCTTTATTGAAATTTCATTATTAAGTTTGATATCAAAAAATATTTATCAGTTTAAACTTGATGTAATGGTAGGTGTCAGAACTTGTATCAATTATCAATTCATCCTACCAAAAAAGCATTGCAAAGATGCCTAATCTTTAATAAATATAGTGTCTAACCTGTTGAGCAATGGTTGTTTGAGCGAGGTCTAAATCTCTTTGAAGTTGAAGCACCTGTTCATTGATAACATCTCTATCACTGATTTTTTGTGCATGATCCTCTAATTTTGAAGTTAATTCAGCCACTCTTACAGAGGCAGCTGTCTTAACACTTTCAACCTACAAGCAATAAACCAAATAATCAGAACTGATCATTGGTATTTAATTTGGAAAAAGTAGACAGTCAGTTTCCTTCTTTATTAACAGAATATAATACCTCTTCTTTCAATTGAGTTTCAACTGTCACCAACTGTTCTTCAAGTTCTTTGACACGAATTTGCACCAAGGAACTCTCCGCAATCTCGACCTTGAGATTTCTAATCTCCAATTTTAGAGATTCCTCATTTTCTTTTTCATCTTTCAATTGCTCTTCTAGCTGTGATAGTAGAGACTGAAGTTCCATCTTTGTATTCTGATGTGTTTCATTGAGCAGGTTATTCTCTTCCATTAGTGAAGAAATCTGTAACATCAAAAAATATTTTTAAAGGAACTTATATTAGAAAATGGAAAATCATCACACTGTTGTTTATTAAGATACTTGTAAAATTTTCAACAAACCTGAGATTGCAATCTCTGTCCTTCAGAAGTAATCTGCTGTGTTAAATCTTCTATAGCCTTCTTTGAAGTGTGAAGTTGTTCAGATGTTTCATCTTTCTCTGTCAGGGCTGCAGCCAGTTTTCCCTCCAAATCACTAAGTTTTGACTCATAAGTGGCAAGTTCCTCAGTCAGCTTCAAATTCGCCTCAGCTAGTCCTCCACTCTCCTTTTCAAAGTGAGCTGACTTGGTTTGCAGTTCCTCAACAAAGCTTTCCAGCTGCTTTAATTTTTGAAGAGTCTCTTCCACCTCAACTTTTCGAGATACAGCAATTGTGGAAGCTTCATGAGCTTGTTTTTCATATGTTTTAATTTGGCCTTCAAGCACATTCAACTTTTCAATCAGGTCATTAGCTTCTAATTCCTTTTTAGTGTATTTCTCAACAGCTTCATGTAATCGTGCTTCTGCTTCAACAATTCGGGCTTCAGCTTCAGCTCTAAGTTCTGAGGCCCTTGTATGCTGATCAGATAATTCTCTAATTGTGTACAGATGAGAAGCAATCTCTTGAGCAGTTACTTCCTTCTCAGAAACAGCTGAATTAAGCAATTCTTGAAGTTCATCAACTCTGCTCTCGAGCTGAATGTTTGTCTGAACTACAATTTCATTCTCTGATGAAGACTGAAGAGCTTTATTTTCTACTTCCAGTATCTCTTTTCTCAGCTGTTCATTTGTGCTTTCTATCGAAGCCAGTTTCGTTAAACTCTGATCCAGTTCTTCTTTTAGAGCTGCAGACTCTCCAGCTGCTCGAGCAACCTGTTCTTCATATACCTTTATCTGATCTTCAAACAATTTAAGTTTCTCAAACAGAGATTTCGTCTCTGAATCCTTGTTGGTCAAGTTTTCCATCAGTTCTTGGAGCTTAAGCTCTGAATCCCTTGTTAGAGATTCATGTAATGACTCAAGCTCTGAGTTTCTTGCACTAGTTTGCTCTAATACTCTTACATGTTGCTCTAGTTGCTCTTCAGCAGATTTGAGCTTTTCCATTACCTCACTTTCTCTCAAACCAGCAGCCTTAAGATCATTTTCAATGCTTTCTAACTTCTGTTGTGTCAGATTTAAATCGCTCCTCAAGATTTCCACCAGATTTTCTGCTTCAGCAAGCTTTTCACTGGAGTATTGGGATGTCTCTTCTAACTTTTTCTTCTCATCTGTTGCTAAATTTAAGCACCCTGTCAATTCCTTTTCCTTCTCATTCGCTATTTGCAATGCAATATCAAGGCTGGATGTTCTAGCTTGGAATGCCTCAAGTTTGGATGCAAGTTCAGTTACCTTTTCAGAGTACCTAGTGGACTCAGCTTCTGCCTCCCCACACTTCTTTTCTAATTTACTTATCTGTTCTTCAAGTTCCTGAATCCTGTACTTCTCTGCTTCAAGCAACAACTCCAACTCATTGACCTTCTTGTCGGCACCCTCTAATTTGGAATGAGAGATCTGGAACAGATCCTCTAGCTCAAGGCTGCGCTGATGACTCATATTAGCTCGGTCCTCATGTTGAGCACTTTTCTCCACCGCAATCTTCAACTCCTGTGCAAGCTCTGAGTTTTGCATTGCTGACTGATCTAGTGTTGATTCTAGCTGCTTTACCTTCTCCTCATATTCCTGCATTTGATCGTTCAGTAGCTTCTTTTCTTCTTCAACTGCTCCCAGCTTGATGGTAAGTTCAGATATTTTCCCAGAGAATTCCTTCACTTCTTTCTCAGCTTCAAAGCCTTTTAGTTCTACCAAATTTAACTGTTGTTCAAGCTCCACATTCCTCTGCTCAGCTGCTATAAACCGTGCCTCAAGCTCCCTCAGTTTCACTTTTGCGTCTTCTGCTGCTTCATTTGAAGCCCGAAGCACATTCTCCAGCTCAATATTCTTTTGAGTAACAGTTGCTGCAATGGCTCCAGATTCACTACGGAGCGCCTCCAGAGATTTCAATTTCTTTTCAAGCTCCTCATTATTAGACAGAGCCTGAGACAAAAGAGAATCAGTTTTACAGAAATTCTCATCTGAAAGCTTCAATTTTTCTTCAAGTTCGCTGCACAACTCTTTCATCTGTGCTGCATTACTGTTGAGATCTGCCAAGGCTGTTTCTAGAGCTTCTTTTTCTTTTAGTACTTCACTTAATTCTTCCTGTACGATGGAGACCTGTTCTTGTTGGGCCTTCAACCCAGCTTCAACCAATTCCCTTGCTTTCACTTCCTCGTCCAGTTTCAGCTTCATATCTACCAACTCAGAAACCTTTGCTTGAAGATCTTCTTTAGTTGCAGTAAAAATATTCTCAAGAGTTGAGATATCTTCCTTCACCTTGGATTCTGAAGCCTTTTTCAGGTCCAACTCTTCAGTCAGTTCATTAATACGAGCTTCCTTTGAATTAAGTCTTTGCTCCAAATTCAGTACTAGTGATTTAGAAAGTGCCAACTCCTCCTGAGCTGCAGAAAGTTCAGCTATTCTGCTTTGAAGTGCTTCATTGACCTTCTGATTTTCAGCAACCTTCTCATACAGGCCCTTCACTTCTTCCTTCAGGGAGGCCATCCGATCTTCTTTTTCTTTTAGTACTTTACTTGATTCTTCCCGTACAATCGAGACCTGTTCTTGTTGGGCCTTCAGCCCAGCTTCAACCAATTCCCTTGCTTTCACTTCCTCGTCTAGTTTATGCTTGATAACTTCCAACTCAGAAACCTTTGCTTGAAGATCTTCTTTAGTTGCAGTAAAAATATTCTCAAGAGTTGAGATATCTTCCTTCACCTTGGATTCTGAAGCCTTTTTCAGGTCCAACTCTTCAGTCAGTTCATTAACAAGAGCTTCCTTTGAATTAAGTCTTTCCTCCAAATTCAGTACTAGTGATTTAGAAAGTGCTAACTCCTCCTGAGCTGCAGAAAGTTCAGCTATTCTGCTTTGAAGTGCTTCATTGACCTTCTGATTTTCAGCAACCTTCTCATACAGGCCCTTCACTTCTTCCTTCAGGGAGGCCATTCGATCTTCTTTTTCTTTTAGTACTTTACTTGATTCTTCCCGTACAATCGAGACCTGTTCTTGTTGGGCCTTCAGCCCAGCTTCAACCAATTCCCTTGCTTTCGCTTCCTCGTCTAGTTTATGCTTGATAACTTCCAACTCAGAAACCTTTGCTTGAAGATCTTCTTTAGTTGCAGTAAAAATATTCTCAAGAGTTGAGATATCTTCCTTCACCTTGGATTCTGAAGCCTTTTTCAGGTCCAACTCTTCAGTCAGTTCATTAACAAGAGCTTCCTTTGAATTAAGTCTTTCCTCCAAATTCAGTACTAGTGATTTAGAAAGTGCCAACTCCTCCTGAGCTGCAGAAAGTTCAGCTATTCTGCTTTGAAGTGCTTCATTGACCTTCTGATTTTCAGCAACCTTCTCATACAGGCCCTTCACTTCTTCCTTCAGGGAGGCCATCCGATCTTCTTTTTCTTTTAGTACTTTACTTGATTCTTCCCGTACAATCGAGACCTGTTCTTGTTGGGCCTTCAGCCCAGCTTCAACCAATTCCCTTGCTTTCACTTCCTCGTCTAGTTTATGCTTGATAACTTCCAACTCAGAAACCTTTGCTTGAAGATCTTCTTTAGTTGCAGTAAAAATATTCTCAAGAGTTGAGATATCTTCCTTCACCTTGGATTCTGAAGCCTTTTTCAGGTCCAACTCTTCAGTCAGTTCATTAATAAGAGCTCCTTTTGAATTTAGTCTTTTCTCCAAATTCAGTACTAGTGATTTAGAAAGTGCCAACTCCTCCCGAGCAGCAGAAAGTTCAGCTATTGTGCTTTGAAGTGCTTCATCGACCTTCTGACTTTCAGCAACCTTCTCATTCAGGCCCTTCACTTCTTCCTTCAGGGAGGCCATCTGATCTTCTTTTTCCTTTAGTACTTTACTTGATTCTTCCTGTACAATCGAGACCTGTTCTTGTTGGGCCTTCAGCCCAGCTTCAACCAATTCCCTTGCTTTCACTTCCTCGTCCAGTTTCAGCTTCATATCTTCCAACTCAGAAACCTTTGCTTGAAGATCTTCTTTAGTTGCAGTAAAAATATTCTCGAGAGTTGAGATATCTTCCTTCACCTTGGATTCTGAAGCCCTTTTTAGGTCCAACTCTTCAGTCAGTTCATTAATAAGAGCTTCTTTTGAATTAAGCCTTTGCTCCCAATCCAATACTAGTGATTTAGAAAGTGCCAACTCCTCCCGAGCAGCAGAAAGTTCAGCTATTGTGCTTTGAAGTACTTCATCGACCTTCTGATTTTCAGCAACCTTCTCATTCAGGCCCTTCACTTCTTCCTTCAGGGAGGCCATCTGATCTTCTTTTTCCTTTAGTACTTTACTTAATTCTTCCTGTACAATCGAGACCTGTTCTTGTTGGGCCTTCAGCCCAGCTTCAACCAATTCCCTTGCTTTCACTTGCTCGTCCAGTTTCAGCTTCATATCTTCCAACTCAGAAACCTTTGCTTGAAGATCTTCTTTAGTTGCAGTAAAAATATTCTCAAGAGTTGAGATATCTTCCTTCACCTTGGATTCTGAAGCCTTTTGCAGGTTCAACTCTTCAGTCAGTTCATTAATAAGAGCTTCTTTTGAATTAAGCCTTTGCTCCGAATCCAACACTAGTGACTTAGAAAGTGCCAACTCCTCTTGAGCAGCAGAAAGTTCAGCTACTGTGCTTCGAAGTGCTTCATCGAGCTTCTGATTTTCAGCAACCTTCTCATACAGGCCCTTGAGTTCTTCTTTCAGGGAGGCCATCTGATCTTCTTTATCTTTTAGTACTTTACTTAATTCTTCCTGTACAATCGAGAGTTGTTCTTGTTGGGCCTTCAGCCCAGCTTCAACCAATTCCCTTGCTTTCACTTCCTCGTCCAGTTTCAGCTTCATATCTTCCAACTCAGAAACCTTTGCTTGAAGATCTTCTTTAGTTGCAGTGAAAATATTCTCAAGAGTTGAGAAATCTTCCTTCACCTTGGATTCTGAAGCCCCTTTCAGGTCCAACTTTTCAGTCAGTCCATTAATAAGAGCTTCTTTTGAACTAAGTCTTAGCTCCAAATCCAACACTAGTGATTTAGAAAGTGCCAACTCCTCCCGAGCAGCAGAAAGTTCAGTTATTGTGCTTTGAAGTGCTTCATTGACCTTCTGATTTTCAGCAACGTTCTCATGCAGGCCCTTGACTTCTTCCTTCAGGGAGGCCATCTGATCTTCCATTTCTCTTGCACTAAGTTTTGCAGTTTCAAGCAATCTCTCAAACTCCAGAGCCCTCTGTGCCTCAGACTCAGCATGTGAACCACTTTTTTTGTGCAGTTCTTCAAACTTCCGTGCCTCTTCTGCAGAACTGTGCAGATCCTTTTCCAACTCTTGCATCCTCTTTCTTGAGTTTTCAATCTCAATGTTGAGACCATCAAATGCTTCCTTTAGTTCAGTGAGTTCCTTCTGTTTTGCCTCTTGAGTTTGCAGAGCCTCTTGCATATGGGTTAGCTGTAAATTGTATCTCTGCTCAGCTTCAATGATCTGCTCTTGCAATTTCTTGTGATTGAGATCAAGTTCATCATACTTCTTTCCCCCTTCATCCAACTTCTCCTTTGCAAGCAAAACTTCGTCCTTCAATCTGCTATTTTCTGATTCAGAGTGCTTTAATGCTCCAGTCACTTTTTCCAATTCAAGCTCGAGTTCTTTCAACTTTTCTTGGGCTTCAAGCAGTTCTCTACTTGAATTGCTTAAGCTTCTTTCCATGAAGGTTGATTCATTATCCCGCACGGATGTGGGATTAGCCACATTAGAACCATCCTTCACATCTAATGCTTCCTTTTCTACTTTAATGAACTCCCCATCCAAGGTGGTTTCTTCTTCTTCTTCTACTTTCTTTCCTTCCTTTTCTACTTGCGGCAAGTCTCCATTTGAGGCCTGTAAATGCATCATGCCATCAACATTAAAAACAATTTATAAACCTCAAACACTAAAGAGTATATTAAAGTTTATTACAACAGAATTTGAGTAAAAAATTCAAGTACTCCTAATTTTGTGAAGTAGTGTAAAAGTTCAACTAAGAAACTAAATTGCTATCAGTCAAATGGGAAATAAATTAGCATGGGGATTCAACAGAGAATGAACTGAACTATTTATGGAAATACACAGGAAAAGTGAAGAGAATTTAAAGAAAGATAAATCCTCACTTATTTGGAAAATCCTTGTAAAGCTTGGAATAAATGAACCAGAAATCACTATTTCAAAGTTAGTATGCAAGGGAAATGAGTTGAAATAACTTAAAAGGTCAACAAGTTATATTTGCAAATAAAAGACCAACTGATAAAAATTGCAGAAAATAGAGATATGCTATTTACCTTAACAGGCTTGGCAACAGTTTCAGTGTCCCCAACAGCTTCCTTCACTGGGATTTCAGTACTTACTACTACTAGGTTCTCCCCTTCCATGTTTAAATTAATGCTGCTCTTAACACTTGTTCACCTGTGATTGTTGAAGTTCACAGTTCAGAATTAAATGAAACAAAAGAGAAAACATGTACTCATTAAAAATGAGTTACTGTGACATGGTACTCAGTTTAGATAAAATTATACTAGCAACAAAGATAGTTCTAATCCATTCCACAGAAGAATAAGGAACAAATAAACAGTTCCAGAATCTAGTCTTCTCAGAAATTATATCCTTTGATGTTGAAGGCAGTAACAGCATGTCCCTTACAATTTACAACACATCATAACATCTTATATGCATATGCACTCAAACATTTCGCTCAACGATAGGTGCATGTATCTCTTGCTTAAAGAGGCAAGTTTCATTTTTTTTTTCAAATAAAAAGTATTAATAGCAGCAATTAACCCATTTTTTCTATGAGGAGGTATTCTTATAGAATACACAACGAGGTATTCCTAAATATTGAAAGTTCATTTGCTTAACTTCTTTTTAAGCCTCCTCTTTGTGAACCAATATGAATATCCAATGTTTGCAAATTCCAAAGTTTGCAGTAATTATTAACTTGAGAGGAAAAACAGCTTAACATCCAATTCTTGATTTATGCATAAAATTGGGAAAAAGGTTTATCAATTTCGTAAAATAAATTATGCTAGAATTCTAAGCAGCGGACACTTGCTGTAAGACGAGGCAGTATTGCAGTGGACTCTGAATTAATAACAGAAATTGGCGTGGGCTAGATTAGGAATCAAATGTATTTGTATTTCAAAGACAGATATAAGCCAAGTTAATTTTATTTCTTTTCTAGTGCTTTATTTGGATGGGCAGTCAGAGGGAAGGGTCCAATAATAAAACAACATTTCGATCCAGTAAGAACTCCTCTCATCACCCATAAGGAAGCATAAAAGAATCATGTTAATTGAAATGAGTTGCCAATGCCGTGAGCAAGATGGCTATGGCTATGTGCCGGTTAATTACCTACTTAAAAACTACAAAATTTTATCCTTTTCTCTTTATTGCCTGTCTTATAAAAATATACTACGTTTCCAAATTTTTTATTATATCTATTATATTTAGAAATATATTGTGATTTTGCTTTATTGTATCCAATTGCACCTTTCCAACCCATAACCACATGATTGTAAATCACCAAAAATGGACCTCCCGATCAATCATGCGAGATCAATAACTTGTGGAACCCTCACTAAGTTTCCATTTCTGAAATTGAGTCATTCGTACATCACACGCATATATCGTAAGAAAAAAAAAATAAAGAAAAAATTGAAGCAAAAATTTCAAACAAAACGAAAATACCTAAAAAAGGAAAATGATAAAAAAAAAAAAGAAAAAGATAGGAGGCATGGGGAGGGGGTCCCATCAAAGTAGGCACCCCATCACTTTAGCTTAATTTTTGTTCTATAGCATACATAAACTGGTCAAGTTTTTTCTTTTTATAAATTTTGATCAACTCGTGACAGCTAAATTTCTAATTCAAAGAATTAAGGCCCCTCACTACCGCCTTTGTTTTCATCTTTCCAACTTTTTTTATAGTAAATCTTAATTACCATCACTTCCTATTATAATTACGTAAAAGGACAAATGCTTAAAGAGAATTGCTTTATTAATATGCATAGTTTAGTTAAATTATTTCATGTAATCATTTTAAAAAATATATTTAATGAATATAAGTTAAACCTGATATTTATAATTTTTTTTATCTAATATATGATTTGAAATTTTGATAAAAATATATATAAATTTAATAAAAATTAAAAAAATATTTTTCAATTTAACATGTTACACTATACTTTTTATATTTTATATATATTTAACACAAAAATAAATACGATAAATTTCAAGAGTTATCAATTTTACATATTGTGACCTTTTTATAAAAAAAAAACGTTTTATTAAATCAAATCTTACAATATTAAAAACAGTAATCATCCCTTAGATTCGACGTTTACTCTCTTTCACTCCATAGTATTAAAATCTAGACCGATAATGAGATAACTTGGTCAGAAAAATTAGTAAATATATGCGATAATTTATCAAAAATATTAGTAAAATTCACCCCCATTTTATGTTTATATTTTTGCAACCTGTCAAATATTGTTTGCAAATAGCCAATTTTATTAATTACTAATAATATTATTTTTATTAAATTAAAATTAGGAAGGAATTCTGTACGGTATAGGTTCCTTTGAGATCTAAAAGACTTTTAAACCAATTAAAGACTACCTATCACCCCACACTAGAAAATGAGGAAAAAAAAAAAAAGTTAGAACAGTGTACAATTTTGAAAGAATTCTATTCTATAAATATAAATATTAGTTTGCTGAGAAAATTAATTGATTAATTTAATTTCCTGCAACAAACAAAAAGAATGATCAAAGGAAGGAATTGGCGATATGATCAAGAGGATCATCTTGTGATGATCAAAATCAACAGTCCAAACAAGTGATAAAAGAGTTGCTATTTTCTTCCACTCTCTAGAGAGAAAGTGGAAAATCATCCATAAAAGAATACAATCTAAGCTATATCTGATCATGATGATCATTGATGAGTTTCTATATCAGTTAGTTCGTCAAAAGCAAATGAAAACCATCAACAGAACAAGAAACTTAGTATCAGCCGATCTTAAAGAAGAAAAAATAAAACAAGCACAAAATAAAAAAATATATAATAGAAACAGATCGAAGACTACAGGAATATTAGCAGAGAATATCTAAAATTATTCACATGCAACACAGGTGATGATAGATTGAAAAGAGATGAAAGGAGATTCTTGCCTGATTAAAAAAGTTAGGTTGATTTGCTTTGGTTTTGGCTTCGCTTACTATTTGTTTAATGGTTGGGAAGCTAAGCAGAAAAAATGGTGAAATCTTGAGAAATGGGAAACAGAAGGGTGAAAGAGTGAAGAATGATGGTGGTGATGAAAAAAATGAGAAAGACAGAGAGAATCTTTAGTATATAAGCAAAGGGAGTAGGAGTGGGCCTCACTTTAACAGTCAAAACCAGATCAACTGGGTCGGAACGCTCCCAATTTTGCTTTGTCCCTAATACTTTTGCCCACTGATTTCTCCTAAACTACATTCATACCAATGTCTTTTTTTTTAATTTTATTTTTTTTCAATTTACTAAATTTACCATTATTTTTTATTTCGGCTTTTTTTTTTTTCTAATTTATGGGCTTATCGCCCTTTTTCTGATAAATTATGCGTTTAGCCGTTTATCATATGAATATCATATAATTCATGAATAAATTAAGTAATTAATTTTAAAATCAAATCAATAATTTACATTTCATATAAAATATAAATATTTAACATAAAAGTGGTCGAATAAATAGTATTTTCTTATCAAATCGTTCATCAGTTTTTTAGTTACAAATTTATGAATATATTTTTTTTATGAATAATCAATTTCTCTGGCACACTTTAACATTTTTCTTTTCTTCAATACGTTACAATGTGCAGGATTATTAGTATTATTTAAAGTTTATTTTCCCATAGATTGCCCTAAAACAACAGGCGAAATATTTGGAAAGTAAAAAGACTAATTTAGAAAGAATATCTTGATTTTACCTGAGTAAGTATCAGATTTTGTAGATCTAACAAATCTAATTACATAACCTTATATATTTAAGCTGAGAATCCATAACAACCTTATATAAAGGTATAATCGTTTGAATTCAAGTCGATATAATATTAAATTTAAACTCGAATTCGACTTTAAATTTGAGACTCAAAATTTATTTGAACTTAATCAAATTTTATTTTTTTAATTCGAATTCGACTCGAGATAAAAATTGAACTACTCAAACTCACTTGGTTATGTTCAATTAATATGTAAAAATAAACTCAATATAAATAATAGATAAAAATTTAATTATTTGTACTCGAATTTAAACTCAAATTCGATATATTTTATCAATTAAAGTAATTAAAATATATTAAAATATAAAAATTCGATTAAACTCACGAGTTACTCGAGTTGAATATAAAAATGTTAGAATTCGATTGATTAATAAATCGAATTACTTGAGTTCGAACTCGACTTAATAATAATCGAATCGAATTCAAATTTTATTTGAATCGAATTCAAGTAATTTACAAATATTAATATATCATTTACATCTCTAATCTTATCATTGGTTAATGCACGGTGTAAGTGACACATTTAGAATTTTTGTACCCATTTATAATATATATATATATATATAATTAATGATAGATTTATTAATTTTATTAAGAAAAAGTCTAAAGAAAATTTTGAGGATGTCTTAAAAATTTTCTTTTTCAACTTTTTGTTTTCTAAATTTTAAGAGTGTTCATGAATAGACTACTTTTGCTACTAAATCCGCTATTACTCAATCAAGCATTTTTAAAAAATATATATTTTCCATGCCCAACAAAGCATGCATTTAATAATATATTTTGCAGTGCAAAATATTTGGTCATTTAGGTTGTTAGAAGAACGTAGGATTAAATAGAATAAAAATATATTAACTTTTAATCAAAGACATAATCTCATTAATTACTCAAAAGAATATATATATATATATATTTATATTTATATTTATATTTATATTTATATTTATATTTATATGTTTTGTGGATGTACATGTACTCGATCATCTCAAAGTATTTCAAGCATGAATTATTACTTTCTTTATTTCTTAAATATTGTTCTAATATGACCTTTTAGTAATCAATTTTTTAATTTTGATTTGATTTGATTTTAGATATATTATTAATTAAAGTATGAAAAAATATTTTTCAAAATTTTTGAGTGAAACAGTTTTTAAATATATTTTTATAAAAATTAATTTAATAAAATATTTAAAATAACAATGATCAAAATTAAAAATTTTAATTATAAAAAATAAATATTATTTATGAGACAAAATAAGTATTTATTTCTATATATGTATAATATAGTTCAAATTTCAACCATAAAGCTCTACTTCAAAAAACTTATAAAAAAACATACATGCAATTAAAAAGCATAATACCTTGTAAGCAACAGTCGCACTAACTTTACGAAATGAGGTTTTATAATGATTATATATGGCTTTGGCTCCCTCGTTACTTCCATCAATATTTCATTTTTCATTTTTAAAGGATATCGAAATTTGAGATAGAAAAAAAAAAACAAATGTTAAATTTTAAAATTTTTAAATATTAATTAAATTAAGATTTGAATTTTTTTAATTAATATTTATTTAATACAACAATTATTAGCTTTTATACATATATATATATATATGTATATCCTATCTGTCAATATAGATAACCATTTATTGATTTAAAAAATGTTTCTCCAATATAGAAGCATTTGTTTCTAGCATATTTCTTACTTCATAATGGCTACTAATTAATGAAATTTAAGTGTTCTAATTACAAATGTGTTGCTAATTAATAACTGCTAATAGACTATTTAGCTTTTTAGTGATAAAAATCAGGGAGCATGTGCAACACTTTTTGTAGGGGGCGTTAGGTGAGTATAAGGGCTCACATTCTTGGGATCTATTACCTATCTATCTATTTATATAATTAATTTTAATAATTTTTATTAAAATTCATATATTTCTTAAGGGTGGAAAGTGGCACTCATTTATTTTATTTATTTATTATTTATTAAATTAATAAAAAAGATGAAGCTTACTTAATACCAAAAATTTTTGTCCTGTTTATCGTTTTCTTTTTTTTTTTCAAAAATTTTAATTAATATTTTTAAAAATTATTTTTACTTAAGATTCACTTATATTAAGAGTTTGTAATGTGTTTGATTTTTTTTTTTTTAGCTAGTGCGTATGGCAAAACAATTAGAATCCAATAAGATTTTAACCCTTCCAATTTGATATAAATATTTTTGTGAAAAATTGATATTAAATCAATTCAAGTTCAGTTTTTATAAAAATTGAAAACAAATTAAAAGTGAATTTATGATACTCTATCTAGAGATAGCAACGGGTCGGATCGAAGTGAGTTTTTACTTATCATGAACCCGACTCGACTTTAAACATACAAAACTTGAATCCGACTTGACCTGATAATTTTTTAAATTATTTTTATATTCGAACTTAAAATTAATAAAATATTATTTTAAATATAAATATAAAATTAAATATATATAAAATATATATAAATAATTATAAAATTAAATAAATAATTATAAAAATTATTTATATATATATATCAGGTCGGGTAGGATTGAGTTTGCCTAAAATCTGACCCCGATTTTTTTTATATCACCTGATCGGATCCGATATTCAATTTTAAAAAAAAAATCGACTCTAAAAGATCAAACCGAATCGACGTCGATTTCAAATTTTTTTACCTTCTTTAACTCTATCCAAATCACCTTATGATATATATATATAATATTTTATTATCTATTTAATTATATATATATATATTCATTGAGTTTTTTGAAAACTTAATATTAAGTCGATGTTACACACAAAAAAATAAAATAAAGCAATTTTATTTTTTATAAAATATATTTCGTCAGAAGATCAATTTATGCATGTGTTACTCTCATTTAGATTTTTTTTTTGTCTTTTGTCTTTTTTTATTTATTTAAATGACATAAAAATTTTTAAAAAATCGATGAATAGAATTGATAATACAAAAAAATTTAACGTGCGACAATACACAGTGACCAATCTAGTTTTATTTAATATTACTGAGTTAAATGCTTTGATGTACTATTATATAAATATTTTCTATGATACAATGGTGTATAAAGGCCAATAATTATATGATTTATTAGTAAAATATTAAATTCTTAATTTTAATCATTAATGTTCAAATTTAATCGTCTCTGTTATTAAAAAAATAAAAATAAAAGAATGGTTTTTAGGAGGTTCAGGACAAGATGGAGGTTTGATTGGTCATTGGACGCTCTAAAGAATTGTTGGGCTTCCTTTTTGGGTTTCAAAGTGGCGGCCTTCCTCGGCCGACCAAACCGCCCTTCTATGTTCTTTGTATCTAAAGGTAAAGGACGACTCTGTCTCTCTTTGGATGACAAAGACATTTGCTCTTTTCTTTTTATTTGCAATCTCTATATTATAAATACACAACATACAAATAATCTTACTGCATCCTTAAACCGGTTCAAATGTTTCTTAATTTATAGGATAACGTTTTTTTATTTTTCTATAAAAATTATTAATTACAAATAAAAAATTACAAATATTAAAATTAAAATTCTAAATTTTTTTTCACATTATTTTTTAAAAATAATTACATAAATCATAAAATTAACCTTAAGATTCTAATATTTGTAATTTGGTGAAATTCGAGAAATATTCGCCCCATATTACTATGATTCTGAGCTGGCAACATTGGACCATAACACCAATTATAGTATTGAAAATTTGCGAGGTGAGTCAGCTTGGAGTTTTAAATTTGTCCTACTCAGCTGGCTTTATATAATTCCAATAGAAATGCATTATCAGAATAATCAATCTTTGGAGTTGAAGTTTTCATTATATAATTTTGAAAAAGAAGAAAAGAAGTTTGTTGAAAACCAAACCAAAGAGTCAAGTCTAGACAGCTTCCTTCCATTCCACCATTTGAATGATCATCAGCTGAATTGAATTAATTAGTGTGGCATTGGCAACGCACATATATAAAGCCAATTTATTTATTTTTTTATAAAAAAAATATTTTGAAGATAAAAAATAATTTTTAAGTGTTGAAATTTAAATTTTAAATTTATTAAATATCATATTTTTAAATGTGAGTGTGTGAATCAATTAAATAAAATATTGATTTTTTAACTTATTTGTTAAGAAAATTTATTAATAAAAATTTTGAAAATTTTATGATTTGCTCAAAATTTTAAAATAGACATGTCTATAATTATGAATAGTAATGGGTTAGGTTGAGGTAGATTTTTGTTCATCTCAAATCCAACTTAATTATATATATAATATCCAAAACTGACTTGACTCAATTTTTAAAAGTTTATTTTATATTTGAACTCGATCTGATCAGACATTATATAAAATTATATTCAACTCAAAATTAATAAAATATTATTTTTAATATAAATATAAATTTATATAATTAATTAATTAAAAAATAATTATTTTATATATATCGTGTAAGGTATAGTCGGATTTATTTACAACCTGACTTTGATTTTTTTTTTTTTATCACTTAATTTGATCCGATCAAATATTCGATTTTTAAAAAATAAAAAATAAATCCTAAAATATTGAATTAGATAAAAATTTATTGAATACAAATCAAACCGTCTTCTCTATCTATAACATATTTTGCGTCTTCTTGAATTCATTAGGAATTTTTTTAGAAGGATTCATTGAGAATCTTATTTTACGTTGAAGATATAACAAGACTTTCAACTATGGAAGTTAGGACATAAATTCTTAAATAAAAAAGTTAAAATATTTATAATATCATTATTGAGTAGTAGTGAATGCTTTATTAATTATACAAAAATTAAATATGTAGTAGCTATTTCCTCGTTTTGTACTTCTCTCTATATCTTATTTTTTTTCCCTTATAGATTTAGGAATAATAACATGATTTGCTTTCTCTTTATATAAGTGATTTATTTTTAGATTAAATTAAAGTTTTAATTATATACACGTATCGTTGAATGAAATATTCATACGCCAATCAGCGATTTTATTATTTTGGGAACTCTCATCTAGGTCATGGCCGGCCGAACAGCAGCTGACCTTGTGACCACTAGTTTTAGTTTTACGATGCTGAAAATTCCAAGCCAGCGGCACTTCAAAACGGTCCATGAAAGGGCTAATCCTCTGGCAATTTGGGGTCGTCTCAAAATTTCATTATGTTCTTTGTTATTTATTTTTATTTTCTTTTTTGCATTTCCAAATTTTGTTTATAAGGTAAAAGTAAAGGATAAAAACAAAAAATTATAATTAATTAAATATGACCAAATAGTTAAAATATTTATAACACAAACTATTATACAGTCAATTTATATAAAAGAAAATTCACATATATTATCATTTAAATTAAAGAATTATATACTTTATGTGTAATTCTTCAAAAATATTACTTATTTCTTTTTATTTAAACATACTTTTAATATTTTTTTTCATTTGTAAAAATAAAATTAAATAATAAAATTCATTTGTTAAAAAAATGGAGGATGTAGGACATGACAGTGTATTTTTCATTATGTGTTAAAAAAACAAAAAAAAAATTTGTGTTAACTTTGCCATGTGATAGATAAACTGTAATTTTTTTTTTTACCTCTATCCTTTCATTTTTTTTCCCTTCTTTTCTCATTTGTTATTCCTTACTTGGTGATGAAGATATGCTAGATTCGAGCCATTTCAACATTTGCTTTGACACGAAGATGTCAGCTCATGTCAATTCTTTGCCCGTGCATGTATCGACAAAAGGAGATATTTATTTGTCCAATCAAAAATGAATTTGATTTTGATTGAAATGTTAAAATTTTATGTTCAGTTCGTTTGATTATTTAATTTTTATTTATTTATTATTAAATATATATTTTTTATTTTAATATTTTTTTAATAAAAATCTTTTTGAGATTAAAGTAAAACTTTGATCCCATCTAGGATTATTTATTTTGTAACACATATGTTGCAAATAGAAAGGACTTGTTTGAATACGAGAGTAATTGGATTATAACTAATTTTTTTTAAAGACGATTTGGACCTTATTACCTATCAAATTTTGTCCAATACAAAAGGGAGAGTTCAATTGCATAATCGCATAATCTCTTGTTAGAGGTGCGTACATTGTAGGGTCCAAATTGGAAAATTTAACTAAACTAATGATATCATAGTGTGATAAAATTTAAATAGAGATTTTAAATTTAATCGTAGTGTTTCCCTCTTACATCAAATAAAGAAGTATAAAACAAAATAAACCAAAACATTTGCTTTGATTTGGGTTAAATTTCGAACTAATTTAATTTAATTTTGATTTCACAATATTGAAAATAAAAATTTTGATTTCAGTAGTAAAAATATTATCCTACCCAAACATGGTAAAAATGGCGCATGCTTTATTGTTAGGTCTGATGATTTTAAATATAATAAAATAATTTCACATAAAAATAATATGATTTAAAATTTTAATAAAAATTATGTGAATTTGATAAAAATAAAAATATATATTTTATATTTGATGTGTTAATAAAAAAATTTAAAACGATAATTTTTATATTTTATATATGTTTAATATAAAACAAATTTGACAAGTATACATTAATTACGAAATCTATCCCTACCCTTCTTAAGCCTTTGGTTGGATGGGCTGGCAAGCATGAATTGAGTCAGCCCAAATGATATGTATCCAGCAAATTAAAGAAAAACATTATCTCCAGGCAGTGGTGGCAAGGAAACTATAGTGCGAAAGCAAAAAGAAAGAAAGAAATGGATGGGGTGACGCAATTGGCACTTCCAGTGCTGGGAATTGTAGCAGCAGCAGCTGTTACGTTTTATGCAGTTAGCTTTGCTGAGCTAAGAGAGGTACCTTTACCTTTACCTTATTCTTTTGTTCTTTCTTCCTCAGCTGTTAGTTTCACCTGGCTTGATTCTTGTTTGATGCATAGTTTTTATCTTTGTTGCAACTTTTTTTTACTATATGTTGTCAGTGTGCAGAAATCTTTTAGTGATTTAGAAGATTCAGAGAATGAAAATGGAGGATTTGATTCTTCTCTAAGCTCCAGGAAAAGGCGTGCAAGAGGAAAAGCAAAGAAAGACGCCAAAAGTTGACTGTAGTTTCACTCATGCAAAAATGCTTTTGCTTTTACTTGTTGATTTTACAATTACTCATGGAATTCGAATAAACATGCCCTTCTTTTGCATCAAAACAAATTCCCTTTGGTTACTGTAAGTTGTATAATTCGGAGCATATGCTGACATTATAAGCTTAAATCCTGTTACATTAGAAAACAAGGCCTTTTTGGCCAACAGATGTAATTTGCAACCCATCCTTAAATCCCACTAGATGAGATGCTTCTGTGTATCTCATGACTGTAATTTCTAGAAAACTAGCTGTTGCAGCTGCAATTTAACAGGAACTGGATTTGTTTTTTTGATCATAGATTCATGACAAGCTAATAACCTGCTGGATTCTAAGAATTTATTGTAATTTTCCATGTCTTATTCCTATATGAATTTTTTCCCTTTACCCTCCATTTGACTATGGTTAGTTCCTAGAAAACTGTATCCATCATAATTGATACCAACCAAACTCAAACAAGAAAAAAAAAAAAAGTCGTGAAGGGGAAAGGTATAACCTTTCTTTCATAGATATAACCTTTCTCGTCACTGTCCAAATTCCACAATTAATCTACGAATTTCCTATAAGCTAGGGTATATTCCTTTTTTGGTCATTTAGACTACGACTGAGATTCAAGATAGCTCATTGGTTAGGAAGGATATAATACTCGAGATAAATCCTGAAAAGAATGCTAGAAGTCTGGAAAAACAATGAAGATCCTTGATTTAGATGCTACAAGGTTAAATGAAAAGGTCTTCTCTTAAGGATTGCAAATATAATTCAACCTACAAACAATAACGTTTACTTGGGCAGCCTCTCATGCAGTTTTTCACCACTCCTCTCCCTTTTTTTCACATTGGTTTAGTACCCTAACCTGAAACACACACACACATAGGAGCAAGCACCTGTGTTGTGTCTATAAAATAGTGGAAAAACAAGAAACAAAGTAAACAAGACAATACCACACAACGTATAACAAAAAAAAAAGATTATTTTATTAAGGCAGCATCTGAGATCTCACAACCGGAGATCTCACAAATAACATGTCATGAGTAAGAACTGTGAATATAGCTTTCGTTTCACATTAAGCATACATAATTTTCACCACCATCAACAAAAACGGTTCACTGTTTTTTCTGCTGGGACTTGAGCTCCTTCACCCTCTCCTCTGTAGCCTTCAATGCTTTCCCATATATGCTTATTAACTGCAGAAAGTAATGTGTTCAGGCTTATATGATAAAAACTCTGTTTAAAAGCATCTAGAATTGCTATTTCCATGTGTTGACCAATAGAAACAAAGGATTAGAAATTGTTGACAGGACTTATTTGATGCAACTTCGATTACACTGTGTAGTCTTAGGTTTAAAGGCTAGTCATATTGAAGTAGAAAAAATATTATAAGTGATATGAAAACTTGAGAAAGAAAACAAAGTGGATGCAAGTCCAGAAATGGATATACATGGTAAAAATACACCATCTTGCATGCCTAAATGCACCTGCTCTTCATGGAGGTTACCAACATTATGTCTGAATTGAGAGATATAGACAGAAGTTGTTAAAATTCTCCCATTTGAATGTCAAAATTAAGAGAGAAGTGAAAAGAAGGGAAACTATCCCTTAAAAACTATGTTTCTTTCTCTCCTACCTACTTTTCAAATCTTTCCAACAGTCAAAGATTAGAAGAAAAATATGACCAATGAAAACAACATTTTATAATTATATGCCTTAATAACATGAACTGATAGATAAAAAGTTCTATTTGCATAAAATAACCTCATTTCACTTCAAGCCAATTCTCTAACACAAAACCTACCAAGAAATTCAATTGCACTTTAAATTGATTTTTGTAACTTCTTGCTCATCATTTCACTCCTCTCCCTCAAATCCAACTACATTCTAAATCTATGACCTGGTATTGGACCTCCACAGCAGGAACTTGGTTTTCATTCATCAATGGCTAAGCCAAAACCTTCCAGTTGTCATGGGAAACTAAAATCTAATGGTCACATGAAGTCATTTTCCATCAGAAACCCCCCAAATAACTGCTATGATTTGGCCAAAAAAAAAAAAAAAACTGCTAAGAAATTATTTTCAAGGAAAATTGCGAAAAATACACTCAACAATTTCTAGGCAATTCAGCAGATTGAAGTAAGGTCCTTAAAAACTACCTCATCAACCTCTTTAGGAGTAATAACTAAAGGTGGAGACATCAATATGTTATCACCCGCAACACGTACTAGCATCCCATGCTTCTCACATTGTGCTCCAAAATATGCACCAATCCCTACAGAGGAAACCATCAATAATTTGTTGATAGGGACACCAACATAAAAATCCATCAAGATTCACATTTAATTGCCTCTATATTAAAGCAGCAAATCAAATCTTTAAACATGCAGATAAGATAGTTAAGCATCTTTCTCAGGAAGAGTAAATAATAAGAGAAAGCAGAACTTACCCCATTCCGGAGGAAATGGATCATTAGGTGACTTGTTGTCTGTAAACTCCGTACCAAGAATCAAGCCAGTACCTCGTATCTGCAGAATTGAAGAAGGATTACAATTTAAAGTCTCATGGTTACAAAATATCAACTGTATAAATTGGATGCTGCAATTTGCAGAATGTACCTCTCCAACAATAGGGCTGTCAGAAAAGGATTTTACACCATCTTGAAACCTTGGAGAAATGCTCTGCACTTTCTCAACAATATTTCTCTCCCTGCAACGATGTGAAATAGACTTCACTAAGTATTATAAGCAATATGAAAACTAACTTGGGTTAGAAAACCTCTAACAATTTTTTGCAGGTTAATTGACTGAATAGTGAATGTATGGTTGAAAAATGAGCCATGAAATAGATTTATGTAGATGACCTTTTAACCAGTATAAAACCTGAAGAAATAAGGTTGGTAAACTTTTTATTATGGTATTCTTTGGTTATTATTTGGGATATCCATGTGCCTTCAAGATAACATGAAGATTTGACCTATTATTATTCCTAGGGTGAGCCAAGTGTCTTCTAAGTTCTAAGATAACTTGAGGTTTCAACCCAAAACTTACTCCAAGATACTTGGCATGAAATTAAACTACTCCACAGATTACAAAATGTAAAGAAACTTTTGTGCTTGCAATCTAGACATTTTGAAATTATTTTATATTTTTTATTTAGAGGCAGGATGGAACCCACTTGTAGAGCTTGAGTGCTTCAATTGCAACAGCACAGGATACAGGGTGCCCGGAGTAGGTGAATCCATGAGAGAAAGAACCTGAAATGAGGGAAATTAGACAAGAAACTTAAAAAATGAATATACATACATGCCCTTTAATGAGTGGTATTAACATACCAAGTTTGTTGCTTTGAGAATATATGACTTCTGAAACTTCAGGGCTCACCATGACTGCTCCGATGGGCACATATGCTGAAGAAAGGGCCTGTGACACAAATGCAGAAAGAAAGAATTATCTCAGGGTCCAAGCCTATTTTATACCTGAATATTTTGTTAGAGCTTCACCTTTGCTACTGAAACAAGATCTGGTTTAATATTGTACTTGTCACATCCAAACATTGTCCCAAGCCTTCCAAATCCACAAATAACCTAAAGCAAGCACAAAAAGCATTCTTAAGAACCAACAACAGAAAGGTTTCTTAAAACAATGATGCTAATAAGGACACAGAAATAGCCAAATACCTCATCTGCAATAAAAAGTATGTCGTATTTTTTCACAACAGCTTGTATCTGCATGATATTTGAAATGCTACGTTAGTAAAAAAAAAAAAAGGCAGAAAAGTTTTCTAAGACATTGCATCTAAAATAACAGAAAGCAACAGAAATATGTATGATATTTCAAATGCAACATTACCACAACTTGGCCTATTTTCCAACATAGAAGCTCCCTAATCAAGAAACTGACTGAATCCAAAGCATATATCAACTTTAATGCTATTTCAAAAATGCCCACTTAAACTGGTTTATTATTGTTAAAGAGAAAGGGCTGTAGAGTATAGAAAGCTTGAAGTACCATTAAGCAAAACCTCGAAGTTTTTCATCATATGGGTAGGTCTAGCAATATTTTAGGCCATGAAAGGTGCTTTGTGATTAAAGTAGAACTGTTAAAAACAAAATTATATTTAAAAGTTACGGCAAGTTCAATCAATTTGACATGTTATATTGTAGAATCTTAGACCTGAAACTAATAGAATCACTGTGAAGTAATTATGCAGGTTGGCCAAGGACTGACATGCATGGGTGGAAAAATTATAGCTATCTAAAGGTTGCAGGTAATAATCCTATCAGACAAAATGAAAGAAACCATGGTAGAAAAAATGAAAATTCACAGTAAACTATTATGCTTTTGGATGAATCATACTAAGTTGTGCCAGCATGCCAATTTGCATATCTATACCAATAAATGAGGAGAAATATGTTTAATTGATCGTGAGATCGGAAAGCAAAAGAAGTAGTTATTCCAAGTGTATAATAATAATAATAATAATAATAATTCAATATTAAAAAGTCACCTTCTCAAAATAAGTAGCAGGAGGAGGTATAACACCTCCAGCTCCCATCACAGGCTCAGCAATAAATGCAGCAATCTGAGATGAACAAACCTGCTGGGTCAGCTACACAAACAAGCCCCTTCTTGTTGCAGAAGGATTCCAATTTAAATACAAAACATGTTAGATAGCATTACCGTCTCTGGACCCTCTTTCACAATAAGATTCTCCAAATTGTTTGCTAATCGGGTTGAGAACTCCTCCTCCGTCTCACCTGAGACATGGATAAAGATGCTATCATTTTAAATGTTCAAAAGAATATCTCAGAAAGATTGGTAAAATTGAAAACCTGGTAAATGATAGCGCCAATAATGAGGGCAGTCCGTATGCAACACAAATGGAGCTGGTAGGTCAAATTTTTGATGTAGCGCAGGAAGCCTGTAAGGGTAATCTAATTTGTTAAGAACTCAAGGATTTCACAAGAAGTAAAAACATTTTTACGAGTAAAGGAACTTTTACCCAGTAAGACTTGCTGATATCAAAGTTGAACCATGGTACCTAGAGAAATTTAAAGGAAGAGAAAAGATGATAAGTATTCAAGAAATCACACAAAGAGAGGCACTGAAGATCAGTATTGATTGAGTAGTTGATTTTACGATTTTGCTCGAGCAATAAATTTCTTCTTATTTGGCCTTCCAAGTGCATTATTATAATACCAAACGAGCTTCACCTACATAAAAACAATTCAGAAAGTCAAACATCAGCAAGCACTACCCTCACCACTATCTCAGTTTATATCAATCATCTAATTATACCCATTACTGATTCAAATGCTTGTAAAGACTAAAACTTTAAAATACAATTGATATATAAAAAAAACCTGAGTATCATTTGCTTCAGATCCACTGTTTGTAAAGAAGACTTTTGCCATTTTGCTTGCAGTAAAAGTTTCAAGAAGTTCCTTTGCAAGATCCTGTAAGATCAATATTTTTAGACAATAAATCCTCGTTATTTTGTAATAACAGACACAGACATAATGGCTATTCTAGAAAAGTGGAACTGAAAAATAATATGTATAATGCAGAACTAAACAACTTAACGAGAGAACAATTCAAAGAAAAAATTGTATTGGATGGATAAAACCATGCGATTAAAAACATTGATGAATACCAATGATGGTTTTGTAGTACGATTCCAAAATGAATGGTAAAATGGCAATTTATTCAATTGAGCAGTTGCAGCAGCCACAAGTCGAGGCTCATTTCCTCCTGCAAGAATTTAGCATTCATAAGGGACTGAATAAAATACATCTGTTCGAAAATCATAGCAATAGGTTCAATTCCTTCTGGTGCTTAAAAATGCATAAGGTACACATGAAGTGGATGATGTGTAGAACAGGCATAGAACTGATCATATCCTGGAACAGAAACTCAACTGAGAAGTTACAAGGTCTAACTCTACTTCTGGTACATTTTCACCATTTTGGTATGCACAAATAATAAAGCATGCTTGATCCAGATACTTCACCTTCTAAATGTTGCAAGTAAACCCATATGCATATACACATCGTGCAGGCATATATGATATGCATATATCCCTGAAAGGTCATACAGGTTATAGAATAGACCAACTGCAACTGCATTGGAGAGAATAAATTTTTATAGCAATAATTTGATAAAAAAAAAGCAGGGATGGTAATAAGGGTATCATTAGTAATCTACTTGAACTTACATGCAGCCATAGAGTGGAGTTAAATATCATCATCATTAAATCAAACCCATAAATATGATAAGTCAAGATGAGCAAAAATACATTGATAGAGAATATTCAATCAGGGGGAGAAGGAGAAGAAGAAAAAGCCAGGGGAAGAGAGGCAAGAGTTGATTCTGAAATTACAAGATATCATCGATACCTAATGCTGTACACCATAGACCAGCAAGAGATTCGAGATACTTTTTCCCATTGATATCATAAACGTAGCTTCCCTGCGCAAGATCAAAATTGAATTACTTATATGACAGAGGGAACAAAAAGGAGCTTTTAAAAAAAAAAAAACATACATTGAGGAGAGTTCATTTGCCTAAACAATTTCAGACAAGTAAAAGAAAGACATCTTGAAACATACCTCAGACTTTTCAATAACCAGAGGATGCAAGTCAGTGGTCTGCCACCCAGCTGTGAATGGAGCCAGCATATCATGCCCCTTAAACCTGAGATAAAGGAGATACATTAATACATAGTATATATGTATCAATAAAACATGCATCTTCAAGAACAAAAAAGTACGACATTAAATCGAAAACTTTTAAAAAAATAATCAAGATGTCTCTCCACATTTATTTTCTATATACACAAACTATGGTATCCACAATCAACAAAACAGCACAGACAAGGAACACACATACATAGACTGAGACAAACATGAACAAAGGTAAAAGTACTGACACATAAAACTCAGTAACGCACATACCCATCACTATCCTTCAAATCTGAATCTTCATTCTGGAAAGATGGTTCTGTACTGTATAATCTGGCCAGTAATGGACACTTAAGTGGGTGTTCCGCCAAACTTCTGTATGCAGCAGCATTTTTTATATATGAACCAAACTGCAAATAGGAATGGAGAAACAAATATGATGGTTAAGAAATCAATACAAAAAACAAAGGACAAAAAGAAAATATACTGGGTGTTTAACAAAGTTTTGTTTATGATTATATCTTACATGACCCAAATCAGACCTAAACCTCATTCTGTTAGCAGTTCCTGCTACTTTCAATAATGGTAGCAACTGGACCACACCTTACATTCAAAAATGATATCCCAAGTTCACCCCTCTCCCCAACTTTTAACAATGAATTTTTATATTCTCCTTCAGTATAAAGATCAGTAACGACATAAAAATTTTAGAAAACATACAACTCTTCAGAAATTGTATTACAAATTGTTTTCCTATTCTTTGCCGTAGTTTTACGTATGTGAGAACATTCAAGGGATGGAAGGGAGTTCCACATTTTTCCAGAGGAATAATTACCCCAGCAACAAAAACATTCTATTATAGGAAATAAAATAAATTTATAATAACTGGATGGAGCAAAAAGTTGAAGGTTTCACTTTTTTTTCTTCTTTTGAAGGATACTGATAAATTCATCCAGTTTTCTCTAAAATGGATTCTTTTACAGTATAACCTCAAGATTCAGTTATCCCTTATTTGGTTTCCAAGGAATGCAAGATTTTAGGAGAAAGCTGTCCTTCAGGCGCACATTTTTTATGAATCCTACTAAAACTAAAAGAATAGACCCCACCATGCAAAATAAGTTAATTACATTTACTAAACTGAATTATAGTTTCATCTAGAAATATTAAAGAATGGAAAATGCAATTTGGTTTCCATCTTTCACTCCATAAAGCCCCAACACTGCAACATGCTGAAGAAAATGGATGCAGCAGAACAATGCAATTTGATTAAACAAAATTAACATCCTAATGAACTCACAAGAACAAGACATGAAGGCAATAAATGATCCAGAATCATAGATTTAGAGTATGAAATGACTATGTTAACCAGAAATAACACGGATGTTTCTCGTAAGCCAAGCAGAAACTAAAATTACAGCCAATGGAGTTAAAATCTAGAAAAAGAGAGTAGATTCAGTAAAGCAACACATTTGTCAACATTGAGGATTCCATTCCATAATTTCTTGAATACATCTGATCAGATTGCCTTTAGCATTTTTTACCAACAGATGCTAATTAAAGTGAAACTAATCATAAAAGTGGATCCAAAAGACACAAAAAAGATATATATATATTTTAATTCTAAATAGTTTAAAAGATGATATTTAAAAACTCTACAACAACCTTAACTGGTCCAATAAATGGGGGGTCCAACAAAACAGACAAATCATGACAATGACATAAAGCAAGAAAGAGACAAAATAAAATAAAAGCTTGTTCTTTCTAACAACATTTCGCAGCAACAAAAACAAAAACTTCAGATACGAGAATAGAAAAAGCATGAAAATTTGGTTAAATCAGAAGACGAGAAAAATGAGTTCTCTGATCATGATCCAAATATGTAAGAAAAAACATGAAAACTGTTTTTTTATTTGAAAACAAAAGGGTTGATCAAAGAGTAGACAAGAAAATGAAGGTATGAGTATTGAAAATTTCGGAACCTGGGTTTTGAAAGTTGATCGAAGAAGGCTGTTGGGCACCATTTTTTTTGTCTGGAACTAAGAAAACGCATGCAAAGAAGAAAAGGCCAAAGGAGAGAGTGTTGAGAGAATGAAACACTTCAACGACTCTTTTAGGCTATTTTATTTATGGTTTGATTTGATTTGGTATCTGAATATATAATGCAAGTGGAACCACCTGGGCCAACATGTCAAATTAAGATAAGATTCTTTTTAATTCTTCACGAATAATTTCCTCACGCAAATGCAGATTGATAGTCATCATCAACATTTTTGTCAAAAACTGAGAGGCTGACAGGTTTTTCCTGTTCAGGATTAGGACAGATCCTAAATTTTAAATAAGATTTATCAACTATCACAAAAAAAAATAATAATAATGATAATGAAATTCAAATTTAAATTCTACGTATTTCAAATTTACCAACTCAATCAATTTGTATTGACCTTTCCAAAGCTCCATTTACAATAAAAGTTTATTAAGCTCATTAAATTTTTCAATAAAATCACATTATATATATGTTTATTTTTTTAAATAAAAAAGTCTTTACTTGTATAAAAAAAATTATAGGTATTAAAATTTGAATATTTAAATTATTGAATTTTTATTATATTATAAATATTTTTATATATTATAGTTCAATTTAAGATAATCTTAAATATAAAAAGAAATTCTTTCTAAAAAAATATTCAACCAAAAGTCAATGCAAAATTAATGTTAAATGCAAGCAATTTGGATGCGTCACATAAATATATCCAAGAATATAAGGAGCTTTACAGGAGAAACTCATGTATAAATCTTACCATTTTTTCCTAATTTCCTTAAATATTATTTTTCCCCAAAATTAGTAATTTGTTATCAACCAAATTTGCTGAATTAGTAAGATTTGGTCAAATTTTTTTATATATTTAGGAATGCAAGAAAGTTTCCTTCTTTGGTGTTCAGGAGACCAGGACGCAACTGTTACCATATTTTGAAATGCAAGAAAATTTTTTGTAGGTGCCACTGCCGCATACTAATTGACTCACTTCTTAAAATAAAATTAAAAAAAAAAAAAAAACTCTCAATCAAGGTTTCTTTTGGATTAGCAAAATAAGATTAGGGTAATTAATAAAAATATTGAAATTCACTTCATTTTTAACATTACAAAAACAAGACCAATTAAAAATATTATTAGAAACGTCTAATTAAAAAATAAAATTGTTTTCTTATATTAAACGTCGTCGTTTTCTAGTATTAAAAATTTCACAATCTAATCCTGAATAGAGAGTTTTCAAATTGGAATTGGTTTCTTATGTATAAAAGAGATAAAATTATTAGAAAGAAGAGAAACTGGCACATCAATTACCAATTTTGAATCGTCTCCTTCAAAATTAAAGTGCGTCATTTTCGTTAATGAAATTGCTCAAACTTGAGCTTGAGCTCCATTTCACAATGAACAAATTCAACAGAGCTTGTAATTTAATGCCTCTGGTCATAGTTGAGTGGCATTGTTAGTAACTGACTACTACTCAGACAATTTACATCAGATCTGTAACTTTTTCACCAAAACTGCCGGCTTGTTGGTAGCGGATCTCTTGCCCAAATGCTGTCTCTTACTTGGCGTGTACAAAAAAGGCCAACGATCAAATTTTCTATATTTGTTTTTTAACTTACTTCCTTTTCAGTCCAATATAAGGTGGCTTTAGATTTGAAGTCCATTTAGACGGCGGATGGAATTAATTTAAGTGAAATTAAAAATAACAATAATAGTGAAATTAAATATTTCTTTTTTTTGAAATAATTATTTTTATTTATTTTTTGTCAAAATAATTTTATTTTGACAGTATTGTTTGAAATATAATATTAAATTAAAATTTTAAAAAACTAGGTTTTAAAAAATTTTACACTCAAAGTTTACGAATTTTATTTTTAAAATTTTATTAATTTACTAAAAATAATGATCTAAATTGAGTTAATTTGACTAAAAAAATCAATAAAAGACAATAGTTTTGGGACAAAAAATATTATGATGATGAAATTAAAATCAATAATAAAATATATATTTGAATGCAACGTAACAGTGAAAAAAGATGAAAATAAAAATTGATCATTAAAAATATTATATTAAAATTATATATTTTGTAATTTAATAATTTATTAATATATTTGATATCTACAACACTTATTAAAATATTTTTTCCAAAATAATAAAATTTTTAAAAAGTTAATAATAGTATTATTTTTACGGATATTAAAAATAAAAATTTTATTTAATATATGTACAAATATGTTTTTATTTTACCAACAAAAAATTACACTATATGTGACCTAATTATTATTGTATATTTCTTTAAAAATTCAAAAATGCATATTATATATTTTTTAATATTCACTTGGCGTATTTTTGTAATTAAAAAAACGTATGAGGGCGATTAAGACTTTTAATCTTCCATTTTAGTGCTGTAGACTCAATTAAACCCCTAAAAGTCCAGTGACATTTGAGATCTCAACTGGTTGCGTGGTGCAGTTGAAATTGTTCTACCATTTTGCCGAACACCATAAATTGAAGTGCGAATGACTCCACCGCCCCTCACCTGAGCCAATTGCCAATCCAAACGAGGCCTTAGTCAACAGCTGAAACACTCATCAACGTTTCTCTGATTTATTTTGATAAAGTGAAGAGGAAAACTGAATGAGTCTAGTTTCCGTGCCACAAAACCATGACCGCCGCTGCTAAGCATGAAAAAGACTCTGATCAATGGCTATGACAGCTGTCCCATAATATTCAGGATGAATTTTTACATGGAAATCACGAAAGCCTAAATCCTCCCATTGGTCCTCAACTCCTTGTTTAGGAGCAATACATATGAAACTCATGTCTTATGAAGTTCAATGACTTAATCTGGGTTTGATTCTTTTAACGAATAAGAAGAATCAATTATTGAGATTTCTTTTCCTTCTGACTACTTTATTTGAAGCAAAGAATAACAACCCTTTACATCTAAAGGGCTCTCCAGAGGAAGGGTTGGAACCAACTAGATTTCAGTAATTAATTATATTGTGCTTGGCATACTCAGAATCAAATTGTAGTACCCTAAACCAAGGTGCTCAACTTAGTATACAAACTAACAACTCCTTGTAGGCAACATAAACCGAGTAAATTAAAGTTTGGCAAATAAATTATGAGGCATCAATAAAGCTTGGTGAAAAAAAAAAAAAAGCTAAAATGTAACTGGAATTTAGAAAAGCTTTTACCTAGTTTCAACAGAGAGAGAGAGAGAGAGACACTCACCTCTTGACATCACCTCACTTTACAAATTTCACCACAAGCCGAAGTGTTAAATCATATAATTTCATTTGAGAAGAGACCACTTAAACCCATGCAAAATAATCAAGTTTGCATCAGCCCAAACTAGTTCCAATGCCCAGGAGCTCATCGAAAGGTTTCTTCAATTTCCGTTACCCTTCATCATTAATCTTAATGATTTGAGGAAGAATTGTACAGAAACTTTTTGTTAGGAGTTAAACTGAAATCTACCTTGAACCAGAAGGTGCAGAGCTGTTTTCAAAACCTCCAGGGACAAACACGGGAAGTTGGTTTGAGACAGAATCCCTTTTGAATCTAGACTCTCGAGGCAAGTTCAGACCCACTCTTTCTTGAACCTCACTTGAACCCAAACCCCTGTCATTTCTCGAACTATCTCTAACTGGAACACTCAAAAGTGGGCCACCAAAGAAAATAGAGTCTCCTGTATACAATAGCTTCTCCGCCTGTTGCACTGGAGCCTTTGCTGCCAAAGAAAACTCCTGCGGGGGAAAAACCACCCTTCTACACTGTGTGCTAGATTCTCCACTAGAATTTGGCAAACCTATTTGCATGGATGATCTATTCCGAGCTTCTGTTGCAGAAACGGGGATTGATACATATCTCCCAGCTTCTTGATCCCAGACAACAGATGTCCTTTTGACATCTCTAAGAAGGGAAGAAGCAGGAGCTGAAAGCAACAATGGATCACTGGTGCCACCCTTATGCATTACCTTTTCATCAGATCCTGGTGGGGCAAGTGTGATGGGATTGCTGATAGCAGGAAAAGATGTCTTAGACATAAAGGTACGATCAGGAATGCCAGGAACTGAGGCAGCTGTATTAAAACGAGCACCTTGAATTTGAGGTAGTGGGCTAAGTGTGACTGACTCATGAATGTGGCTTGGACTGCTGAAGCTACTTACACTTTGAGTTCCTGTTTCATACTCATCATGGCTACCTTGACTTGGAGCAAAAGAGTTTCCTACGGGTGATAACCTCTGGTCTTTTTTTATCTCTTTACTTGCACCTGCATCTGTCCTAACACTACTTCTAAAGCTCATGTTGCCACTGGAACTAAGTTCAGGATCTGGTAAATGACGGTTCTCAACAGGCTGTAGAACAGAGGAAGATGCTCTTGCTCTGGCCGCTGCTCTCATGGCATCATTAGAATCTAACTTTGCAAGCTTCCACGCACTAATACGAACAGCTCTTTTGGGTCCCTTGTTCCCTCTGTCTGCAAAACCAGCTGCATCTGGGTCGACAGTAGATGGGACCATTCCAGGCTCCAAATGAGGCACAACTTCATCCTGATGTAGCCATGTCCGACAGAAGTTTTAGGTCATCAGTCTTACAGCAAACATACATCAATTGTAGAACATAGACGCAAAAGGTAACCCAAGTCCTGGAGTCAAACCAGAGACTTAGGATTAATCTACTCCCAAGAAGATAGGTTCAAATTAATTATTGTGAAAAGTGATAGAAAAAACTTGTCATATGAATGAAAAAATTTATGCAAATATTTTTCAAACTTGGGTGCTAAAGAACCTTCCTAGCAGTATGGAAGAATAAGTAGAATTTAAGGTTGAGTTGATAGATATATTTAACGGGGCAATGCAATTCCATGCATAAGACAAGAAAACTGAATGAGCCTCGGTTAAAATTTCAAATTCATCTACTACTATTGGAGATTAAAATATGGAAGTGCACACTTGACACCCATAAGGAGATTATGGTGGAGGAAGAAAAAAATCAAAAGGATTATGGTGATTAAGAAACAAGGGAGGCTATCCAAGCCATCGAAGGGAATTGAGTGAAATAGGAGAGGCAGGGAGGGAAGAAAGGTAACTAAGTTTGATCATCCTCCTGCAATTTTGTGGTAGGGCTCACAAACAATTTAATGATCACAAAAGAAAAAATTGTTAGATAAAGCATTCATGAAAATAAACTCAGAAGGGTAGGAAGAAATAAATGAAAGGAAAAAAGAGTAAGGAATTATCAATATTGAGCATATCTAGGTCCAGTTACTCCCAGTTGCTCCTTCTCTACTTATAGCATCAAAAAAGATAACCTTAAGGTAATACAAGAAAAGGAAGAGCATGTAGAAGTGATAGATATGCTGACAAAGACACTTCAAGCCAGCCACTATTTTCCATATGAAGCGAAGACACAAATTTCTTATGTGCACCTTATTATGCTCCTCAGAAAGGGAGATCAAAACATTATCGTGAAAATAAGTAGTAAACTCCTGTAAAAGTTTGAAACAAGTACTTAGAGAGAGGGCAAGAGAAGCTGATAATTGAAGCATGAAGGGATTAGTCCTTTTCCTAAAAGAAAATCATTAATGAATAGAGAAAGAAACTCAGGCACGTTAGGATATTTTTCTTTCTACTTCTAGGAAGCATCTTAAAAGAAGATTGACGTTAAAGGGAGTAGCCACCACAGTATATGAGAGATGGCTTCATTTGATAACTCTTTCTTCCTATAATTTCATATGCATTCTTATATACTGATAAGCAGGGCCAAACATCCTAGCCTTCAACTCATAAATACTCAACATCTAAAATATTTCAAATTTCAGTAAAGGATCTATTTTTGAACCATGTTCTGTAATCTTAGAGGAACCCTTAAATGTTCTGTAATCTAAGTTGGATCACTTACAGTTTCATATAAACAAAATGAATAAAGAAGAGATTTAAATGAAAGTACCTGATAATCCACAAAAACTCTAGGAGGAGTACACCATGCCCCTTTGTACTGCAGGCCAAGAGAACTTCCACCACTCATGCCAGTTGTAGCTGATCCAGTTGGAGAATACATCACATTCAGCAGTTCCTCATCCACTGATGCTCCAGCAGGTGCTTCACTCATTGCTCTCATTGCCACAACATACTCATAGGTTGTAATACCCTGATCCCATATAAAAGTCAAAAGGGTTGCTGCAGAAATCTCCTTAGTGCCTCCCCTATAAGTCAACTCTATTTACCTTTTCCATTATATCCAGTTGCCAAATTGTTGGAAATTTAAAAACTACTGCAAACCTAACTTTAACTATGAATATCTTCAAATTTTGTCATCTTTTAACCAGAAACTGGAGCACCATAAAAATAACAGTAACGCTTAATTTGTTGGTAACTAACCTTTCTGATAAGTATCATGTGGAAGAAGAAAAGTTCACCCAGAGGTATGCAAGCCAGGATAGAAACTGCAGTACATACAGCCTACAAAATTTTTGGATCCAACTTAAGTACTTATGATAGTACAAAATCACAAAGTTACACATCAGCTTCACAGCATAAGGTCAGGGATGTACCACAACTGTTGCAAATGGAGCACGAGAAAAACCATTTCCAAGCCTATCAATAATCTCAGTTTCCATGCCCTCCTTGTTAACAAAGCAACGAACTAGGACAGCAATACCAACACCAGCTTCCATAACTAGCTGAACCATGGGAAGAGAGAGAGAGCGAGAGGCATCATTTGGGAAGTATAATTTTTAAATAACAAACAATTGACTAAAAACATACCCAAACAAAAGTGATGGCCATGAGAGAGGTGAATGTGACATAATTTTTGTGTCCTACACAATTGTTTAGCCACTGCAGCCACATATGATATGAACATTAATTTCCACAAACAAATAACTGGATTATACCAATACCAAACAAGTAAAAAGATATTCTTCCACAAATATGACTGTAAAGAACACTCGAAGCAACATGAAAATATTTACCCGGCAGTGATGATCAAAACCATCTACACATTTATCACAACTTCTACAATGTTTACTAAACTTGCGCACCTACACCATTGAAATCATTCACAGGTGAGAAAGAAAACCATACTAAGATATTGCCAACCTTTTAGATCAGCAAAATTTTTGGATATACCATTCAAGTGCCCCTTTAAAACTAGATCACATAAAAATTCTTTATCCAGGCTAAAAGGATTATTTGTTAAACAGACAACTAGATATTCTAATCAATGTAAAAGAACAAAAACTGAGTCTCTAGAAAGACCAATATTGTTCCCATATATTTTATTGGTTTTAATTGTTGGAATATATAAATTTGGTTTAAGGCATTAAATTTTCCGCAATCTGCTTTACTAGTCACCATTGCCTTATAATTCATCCAGCAGTAGCATTGACATTGACAGAGGACAACATAAGTAATAGCCTGTAATCACATGGATTTGTAAAGGTTTATAAGATTGATGCTAAGCATGTGATATGAAAATCTTGGGAGTAGTGAAGAAAACATTGTAAAGAGTAGCGGACTCATGGAGCTGCTGGCTTGGACAAAATACACATCATCTATCACGAATGCAACTGAGGCAGCACAAAGTGATGGGAAAGGATATCTTAAATAGGTATGACAACACTAACTACGAACATGCTAATATAAAAAATGGTTTACTTTTTCCCCTTATTTGATCTCAGCAAACTTAATTCTGACTCAAAAGTGTTACCAAGATGAGAAAATTTGATGTGTGAAACTATCAGAATTTAGAAATAAATTTCCTAAAGTTCTGTTTCTTTTTAATTTAAGCTAACATATACAGCTAGAATTAAAGATATTAAAGAGATAGAATTAAATGCTATCAATGTTTCATAGTTTTATCTTGTAATAGAAAGGGATTGAGTTCCCTCTATTACTTTTTTGTACATTACTTTCTAGTACATCCATCATCACCATTCAAATGTGTAGGACCCAAGCATATATTGTTGGCTACACATGTGAATGGTGAATAAAGATATATTTGAAAGTACTGGAAGGGAAATGAACCTTGAAAATAGAGGATCAAGAACTTTTTAATAAATTTTATCTTGTTAACTACAATAAGGTGAACCATAGACTTCTCAAGTTCTTTTGAGAATTTGTGTTTCACAACCTTGACACCCAAAAATGAATTTTTATTGTCATTATTTCCCTTGAATTTTTATAGGCTTAATGGCAAATCAAAGTAATAGATATCTTAGTACATGTCCAATTGTGCCATTAAAAGGACACAATCATTAATACCACCTGTTCCAGCTAGAAGCTTTCATTAGATTTACAATTTCCCCAACGGCATAATTCATTAAGATCAAGATAAAATCAAGTTTTCAAATTTGATGGGGGGAAAGAGTGTTAAGGGAGGCCATGGACAGATAAAATTACTAGAAATGATGAAAATTAAAGCTGATCTAATATAATAAAAAGGGTAAGTCAAAATGGGCTCCAAAATACCTCAGCATTGCACAATGTGCAGAACAAAGCATCTTCACTGCCTTGCTCAGCGGCCCCTTCCTGCTTGCGACAATCTTCATGAACAAATAAGGCGCAAAAGATTCCTCCAATAAAACAAGATTTCCTGGTTGCAGATTGTGCTGGAGCATTTAGCGCTCCATTATCTCCCACCGAACCTTTCTTGCTTGAGTTTGGTGCTCCTATGGAACTTCTTGAAACTGTTGATGGGCATGAATGCAGCCCACTGCCAAATTCATCAGATTTTCTGGGTAAATCCTTCACTGATAACCCATGGTCTATATCAAATTTGTTAGTTCCACCATTAAATTTGGACATGATGCCAGGATCAGAAGGGTTAATTGCAGTACACCGAACATAAAGAATAAAAACAAGGAGTGCCTGCATTGCCATCACGAGAATAATGGGAGTGACATAAGATTCAATGGTTATGTTTGAAAACTGCTTTATGCAGAATGAGAAATGAAATCACTTTTTTTCACCAAAAAAATTTGCAGACAGACCAAGCACCATATAGCCTTCATTCCAGTAACTTGTATCATAACATGGATCAAAACTTTGGTGCAATACATACTCCAGTGTTACATAATAGCAGGCCCTTAAAAATGTTCTGAATTTGCAATCCCCTTAGGACTTTCATGCAAAATTTAAGGCAATAAAGAATTTTTGTAGTCCTAATAAAAAGAAAACAAATGAATTCACATACCACTAGTGAGTAAGTTGCAACCAAAGCATATTCCCAGATGCGCCCTCCAAGGAAAGGAGCGAAGAAAGCATAAAATGCAACCACTAACAAGCAGAACACAGTAATTGCGACAACCTATAAAAACAAGAAGTTAAGATCAATTTCAAGGAAATGAAATAAAACATAAGTAATCCGAAAGAGTGATAACACATCAAACAGAGAGCCTATTCAAAATGTAAAAATTGAGAATTAACATGTCAAATAGATAGGTACCATTTACATGTGACTGCACCAGAAGATTGTCGTACAAATGACACTAACAGCACTGAAGAAAAACTTTGAAATATCATGTGACTGCACCAGAAGATTTTCGTACAAATGACACTGAAAGCACTAAAGAAAAACTTTGAAATATTTTTACTATTTTCATACAAAATGACACGGACAGCACTGAAGAAAAATTTTGAAATATTTTTACTATTTCCAGCTTCTAAATCTTACTTGATTTATTCCCCTTAATGAAGGGGAAAAAGAAAGAAAGGGGGAGGGGAGTTTGAGGGAGGAGATCTCTAGCCTAGGTTTTAGTTGAATTGATATTTAAGAATACAAGTCATTATAAAGCAGAACATATTTAACATCTTTATCCTACAAAATTTCACAAGTTAATATCAAAATACAACACTCTAAAGATTTGAATGTCTAATGGAAGTTAAACGTATGGGGGCCATCTCAAAGCAATGCCTCCCAGGCCTTTCCAGCTATCAATTTACAGTTCTCAAGTGACACTCCTCTAAATAGGAGAATGACCTAGCTCTGAAATTTAGGCTTAACCTTCAGCTAGAGTGTAAATCAGATATATGGTTGAAAACACATATGAATGAATTCAGTCTAGAAGCATGTTAGTCATCAAGTATCATACCATTTGAACCCATGGATCAAGATAAGACAAATAGCTGACTAGCCCCAAAGGATGAATCTTATATGCTCATGAAGCCTCCCTCAAACAGTCACCTATTTTAAAACTGAGATACATATCGACCTCTAGACCTCTTGAATACTGACCCTTGGCGTACTTAGCATGTGCCTTGGTTTGTCTTCTTCTTCCCCTGCCATCAGGGTGCTTGGATAAAACTATTGAAGTGTACAAGACTCCTTTGAGGAAAACGTGGTCCAAGTTGAAAGAAACTGGAAGAAAGTGGGACTAGTTTGAGAATCAAACATGGATTGAACCTCATTTTCATCCTTCCAGATTAGGCTCAGAGGTAATGTTCACAATAAGCTACCGTAGGAAGGCAAGGAAACCTTCTAAAGAACCTCAAGACAGATCCAACTCTCCAAAATGGAGATACCCCAACAATCATGCTCCAGGTGTAGGATAAAGCTTCCTCCCCTCAAGTTTCCTAATCCATTAAATCGAAGTATGCCTAAATCAGAGATGGCCCCTTTCATCAAGGTGACATATGGAGAGAGACCTCTTTGCAGGTTTAAAGGAGCTGCAATAAGTGAGATGAGTTTGGGAACCGTTTGTGGGTCCAACATCATTTTAGTCCTTCCACAATCTGCTTAAAGATAATGTTCTTAGTAAGCCACTGTAAGAAAACACAGAAAACTTCTAAACATCCTCAGACAGATCAACTGTTATTATAGATCACACTTTGATAATCGTGCCGAAAACATGAGTATACTGCCCTCTGGCTAGCACCAACATTCAGTGGTACAAATGGCTTCTCTGTTATGAAGCAAGAAAATAAGATCCTCTTCCCCCTTTTCTTAAGCATGACTCTCTAATTCAAGACCACAGGCAATTCTATGGAAGAAGCCAGAACTGCACAATCCAGCATGTTTCGATATGAGTATTTAATGAGAGTTCTTTTATTCTTTCCTCATCCATACATTTATCAAATGGAACATTACTAAAATCAACTGCTACCCTACTGAGTTACAAGAACCCAGAACTAATACATAAAAATCTGACCCCCGCAGAATCAATCCAATGGTTCAAAACTACGCAGGGCTAAGATAGAAATACAACAGAAGCCATACAATGAGCCATGCTAACCCAACAAGTTGAAGAAAGGCAGTGCTATGAATTCCAACAAACTAAAACATACAAGGAACGAAAAAAAAAAATTAAATATTTTCAGCAATAAATGTTGCCACTAACTTGGAGGAAATTATTAAATTGGGGGCAATTCATATAAAATTAAGCAGTAACGGCCTAAGAAATAAAAACACAGACAGAAAATATGGATCAAAAAGAATTTTGGAGCATTTTTGGAGGAACATGCATAAAAAAAAAAAAAGAAAGGTCCATTACCTGAAAGGTGTGAGCAGGTAGTTGCCATCCATGTTTCCTCACCATAACTGCCCCTTAAAATTCACACTCCCCCTACCCTGAAAACCCAAAACCCTAACTACAAAAAAAAAAAAAAAAACCCAGAAAGAGACTCATAAAAAAATACAGAAAGAGAAAGAGAATGAGTTTCCTCTTTGTAACGAAATATCAAATTAATAACCCAACAAAAAAAAATAAAAAGAAAAGAGAGAGAGAGAATGTTAATAATTGGTTAGTAGTGGGAAGTCAGAGGCAGTACATGAAAAAGAAAATGAAAGCAATAAAGTGAAGGAATGCAAAAGAAAGAAGCGGGCAGCTTTACAGAGAAGGGTGAGAGAGAAGAAGAGTGAAGTAAAGAATAGCATGTGAAAAACTGTTGAAAAAGAAGAATAAAAACAGAAATTGACAAAAGAGAAAATCGTTGACAGAGAAAACAGAGAAGCGTAAATTGCGCCTGTTAAGGTGATTTGTGTTGTGTTTACTTCTGAGGCAATACATATTTTATCTTTCTATTTTAAGAAAATATTTTTCTAATGTGGTGTTGTTATTTTTAAAATGTGTTACGTGATATTTGTATTATACTTTGCAATATCAATTTAGTAATAGTGTGTTTGGATTCAGAGGGGAGGAAAGAAAGAAAAATAAAATAAAAATAAATAAATAAATAAAATTTTTTGTTTGAATAAATATTTAATTTAAAAAAATGTGAAAAGCAAATAAATTTTAGTTTTTTTTTGTAAATTTAATTTTTTTAATACTCTAATTTAAAGAAAAAGTTAGGGAAAGAAAAGTTAAATTTTTTTTTATATACAAAAATTATTATGTTTATCTTTTTATTAATACTCAAAATTTAATAAAAAAATTAAGTAAATTATAATCATCTTGTAATTTTTTTAAAATCATCTCTTTTTTTAAATAAGTTTCATATATATCTTCTAATATAAAAATTTTTAATAATTTTTTAGTGATTTAATTTTGATAAATAGTTGAATATAAATAAATATTTTTTTTGAGTTTATGATATGTCAAATTAGCTCAAAATTCATTAATGCATATTTGTAAAATATCTTCCCGTTTCATTTAATTAAAAACTATTGATATAGCAATAATTGTGAGGTAAAAAAAAATAACAAATATATCATGATCTATAAGTGTTTTAAAATTACAAACAATGAAAGGTTATAATTAAAAAAAATTATTATAATGAATCATTTTCTTTCTTTTTTACTCTCTATCTAAATAATGGTTATTAAAATTTTTTTTTATTAATTTTAATTATCCAAACAAAAGTTACAAGTATTATTTTTTTTCTTTTAAAAAATTTTTTTTTCCTTTCCTTTATTAATATTTATCTAAACATTACGTAAATGTTAAATGAGATGGGTAATTTGATTGCCATCCAATCGGTATGTTTTATTAAATTATATTTTTTTCGAGTATTATTAATTTTTATAAAATTTAAAAAATATTAAATTTAATAAATTTAATATTTAATTTTAAATTTTCGTAAAAATAAAGTTTAATTATTTTTAATATCAAAAAATAAAAAAGTATTTAAAAAATAATTTTAACATATAAAACATAAAAATTTTAAATGTTAAAAAAAAGACATAATTTTAAAATATCTCAAAAAAGAGAGATAGATAAAAAACAACTGAGATGAAATGTATAATTATTTTTAATTTATTCATTTATATGTTTGTGTTATAATTTAAAAAAAAATAAATCTTAATTGAAAATATCAAAAATAGAATTTGTTTTAAAAAATCTTTTTTTTTCCTTCTTTTATCCACTCACCCGATCTCCTTCTAGTGACTAAATCCAACGAACACAGAATATGTTCAATTAACCCCACTCAATTTTTAAAGTTAAATAATATATATAATTAGCATAAGAGTTAGTGTTGTTTCGATTTTAACACCACTAAATTTTGTTAACAAATAAATAAAAAATAAATTTTATCTTCACATTTACATTTTATTTAATCTGAGAATTCTAATACTATTTTTCTTTCGCTATAACTCGTGAATTTTACTTTAAAAAAAGCGTGTATCTCTACGGATATTTAATTAATCACATTTTTAATTTTATTTTAATTTTGATTGTTACTTGTTTCTTGTTCAAATTCTTTTATATTTCATTTTCTTATCATCACACTTATCAGCTATAATTTTTTTTCTTTGATTATATTTCTATAATACATATTATATTAATTTGATAAGATTTTGATTGGCAGTTAAAAAATAATATGTAGCATAACTAATAAAATCATTGACATAAATTAGGAACAATTCAAGGTAAGCTTTTTCAATGCCCCCTTTACTCAGACAAACGAAACTGTCTGTGGTGGTCGGTAAGGCTTTGTGAGAATTTCAGCTAAGTATTAGTTCGTAGGATGAGAACGTTAATTCTTGTATTCTGTTGTGTTGCAAGGGCTGTTAGGATTAGACAGGATTGTGTATATAATTCTGTATAAGTTAGATACTGCGATGCTGAAGCTCAATTCCTGTTGAAGGAAAAAAATATGAATGCCCATTAGACCTCGTCTTTAGCTTGCAACACATACCATTGCTGGTGTGAATTGTTGTTGCTCCTGTCAGTGGCTCCACAGATTCCAACGATCATTGCAACTCCACATCAAACTTTTGCAACTGCATGGCCAATGCAACAGTTGATTCCATGAGTGCAAATTGATCTCCAACACACTTTCTCGGTCCGTCGCCCAAGGGTGAGAAAGCAAAATCTGATATACTCTGGTAATTCAAATGACAAACTTGATTTAAGAAGCCTAAATTAGAGCATGGTGTTCTGATTGAAACATAAAGACTATGATAACAAACCTCGATAGGGTATAATGCTCCAGGGCTCCGAGATGGATCAAAACCCGACCATCCTTTGATGCCTTCACTCTTCTTTTGTACAAGAAACCTCTCCGGAACAAAATCATGGGGCCAGTCCCAAAATTATGGAGATCTATGAAGATTATATACCTGAAAGAATTAAATTTTGTGAAAATGATGACAATGAAAACATGATAGCACTCAAAACAAACAAAGAAACTTGCTAAGGGTTTATGAAGAAGCAAATAGTAGTTTAACTCACAGAAAGGAAGATATCAGTCCCAGCAGGAATGGTATAACCATCTTTGTCACCTTTCTAACCTCCTGTCAATAAAAAAAAAACTTGGCCTTTAAACCCAAAATTATAGTAATTTCTTATGTGTGCATATTGTAAAAGATCCAGTTACACCTATTTGAAACCACAGAATGTGAATGTGCTATAGTTCACATGAACATAAATTTCCTACGCTTTATCTTACCTCCCCTAAAACACCATATACTCTTCCTCGTATGATCACACGACCATTAACTGTCATTTATTTCCAGCTCTCTTATGGCCCTTCCATTATTTATTTTAAGCTATTTAATCCTGAAGTGTTAACACTTAGAATCGCATTCTCCTATATAAATGACCTATATGCTGACAATTTATATTACCCTAGATGTGATATTATATGGCATTAAATGCACATGCTAAACAAATCAGCTCCAAAGAATAACACCAATCTTCAACATACCGTTGCTTGTTCAAACCAGTGTTGTCCGATTCATAAAATTTATAAAACATGATGCATATCAATTTAACTGGACCGGTTTAACTGGATTTGACCAGTTTTTATCAATTTTTATTATTTAAAGTATTAATTATTCTTTAAAAATACTTTGTAAGAGGTAGGATTTGAATCTTACCACTTTAGAGTTTCATTAATGTACTAACCATCAAGTCAAATGCCTTATGCAACGATTATAAAAAGTCACTGTAAATATACCAATATTTCGCAACAATATTTTCAGTCGTTGCAAAATAGGGTTGCTAACTCTCCATTTTCTTGTAGTGAACCTCTGTCCTACTATTAAAACAGTGGTTAAAACCAAATCCAAGAGTTTGCAACCCACCGGGGGCCGGGGGGGGGGGGGGGGGGGGGGGGGAGTGAGAGGGAGAGAGAGGCGCAGATAAAGAAGATAGTCTAAATGAGATGTACCTGGTAAAACATTTGCCTTAAGAGCACATCTGATAAGCAGCGGAGGCTAAGGATATAAATGAAGAGCCTCTACAACAATAAGTCTTATGCACCTAAAGGGTAGAGCAGAAGCTAAAATATCATTATACTTTCAAACGGTCCATTGTATTAGTAACCAGAAATACATGATGCATCCTCTTGTTCAAATGGAAAATTAATGGCTGTGTGTTAAGCAGCATAAAATCAATTTCTCATGTAATAAGTCTACATGTTCCATTACTATAATAACCATATGATAATAGGACATTTATTTGTGAAACATGAATATGAACTTAAGACTCGATGGTATATATTAACATCTATTGAAGCTCTACTCAACTTTGGACGTCAAATGTGGTCAAGAAAATCTTTGGACATCAAAGAAAGAAACAAAGAAGATAGAAAAGAGTAAGTTTGAACACGAAAACTGTGCATAATAATAATGCTCCATTCTAATTAGCATGTTTTAGCCTATTTTCAGCATGCTATTTATCATGTCACAGACTGCACTAGTAAACTTTTAGAAGCTAATTATGACAAAGTGAACAAGGAGCAGAAAATTTTCATCAGAGTAATGACTTGGAGACTTACTCCAAACTTTTTAAATTAATCAAAAGTTGGTCTCCCTGGCCCAGAACTGAATCAATCTCTGCTTGAGCTTTTCTAATTTTAGATGGGTTCTGCATTTTATCCAAAATAATATACATCAGTATGGCTCAAACGCAAGATGAGGAATGAGCTTGTTGAATGCTGTGTCCAAAAGTTGGTAGAAAGAATCATACTTGCGCAAGAAGGAAAACAGCCCAAGTAAGAACAGTTGCTTTTGTTTCATGGCCGGCAATAAGCATCATCATTCGATCATCTCTCTGCTGTTAAACAAACCACAGGGTTGAATAACGCCCAATGTTAAATACCAGTTTTGCTCATAATTGAAAAATGTCAAAAGAGATTCTTGGCCGTGGGCCTGTTCAACCTGTCCAATGGTGTGTTTCTATACCTGCATGGAATAAGAAAAGGCATTTATGCTGCCTAAAATAGCAGGAACCGCTAGGAGATGGCTGCATTAACCCATGAAGGTAGACATGAGAACAGACCAAGAGAGAAAGGAGGAAGAAAGACCTATTTTCTAATAAACTACAGTATCAACAATAATAAGAGACGCCCTATGATACTAAGTTAATCCTATTCTTTGAAGCACAAATCAGCAGAAGATAATTTACCTGACCATCATCAACATCTGCTCCCCCCATATCCACCAAAAAACACAAAAGACTTGCATCCTGCAACCATTATAGTTATGATGTCTAAATTTCAAAAGGCTTTCCAAAACATTATGACCGCCCTTCTACAGAACGAACAAAAAATTTAGTGGAAAGACACTTCAATGAGGATGTAACTGCACCTTAATATTCAGGTAGTCCCTTTGCTGCAGTTTTTCAGAATCGGCTTCCTGCCATCAAATATGAGCAATATTCCTTATTTAGTTTGTACGGGGCATGCTACAAGAAATCTCATACATTTATACCAATCTAATTAGCAAAGCAAAACGCTGCATGATACCATTCAAGATATTGTAGAAATGTACCCATATGTTGCAGTATCGGGCTTCAATTTTGATAAGATGACAACTTATCAAAATAATATATAATGTACTCCACTTCTCCAAAGCCATTAATTGTTTTATTTCTTTAAGTCAGGTTAACAAGGATTATTCCTGAGACCCAAAATTGCCTTAGGTTTTGAGTGGAATTAAAGCTTTCTCAGTTTTTGGTGTCACATTGATCTGTAAGAAGCCGAAATAATGGCAAGAACCTTAAAGCATAGTATCTTTCACTCCCACCACCCAAGCTGAGGATGACCAATGGGTTCACCCACCAAACTTAAATTACATGAAACAAAGTTGCCTACAGTTAATTTTCAAATTTCTTCACTGTAGACATAACAGATATGATTTTTGCCTAGTATGATGAATATTCCGAGTTTCCAATCCCAACCAGCTTAACTATAAAATTTGAGTCCTTACAAGTTCTAAAAGACCCATTGCATTAGATCCATGTAAGAATGTTGTTTTATGAGTGTTACTTTTCAATACTTGAGCCATCAAGAAAATTAATCAACTATTGATATTTGAACTTGTAAAGGAAAACTGTTTTCCTGAAAACTCCTGCCATAATTTTGTGATCAATCCCACCTTTCTCATACTCATGGCGCTAGAGAGATTAATCAACACTCATTATATGCTCCACATAATAGTTCTTTGATAACAAACAAAGAAGTCAAACTTATAGAGACAAAAACATGGTTTTCGTTCACTAAAATCAATAAAGAATAAGAAACTGAATGAAAATGAAGTCAGGGGAAAAGATTATAAAAGAAAAAAATAAAAAGAATTAGTATGTGTTATGCTTATTTATGGATAAGATTCGAACCTCTCTGCTCTCTTTTGCATTTCTAATAAGTCCATCAAGACAGTCATCGATGATCTTCAGGTCGTAGTGGAACTTCCATTGCCTAGGGACCACCCACCTTGCCAGAGGAATTTTCCAGTATGGGATGTAGAAAGTGGATCTATGCTCAGCATCAAAAAGAGTACCATACGCTGCCTGCAACATATGTTTAAAAGGGTGATTATGAAATTAGAGCATAAAAGTGGCTTAAAATGAAATGCTTTCATAATGTAACCTGGATATAGGAGGCTATAGTAACAGTTTAAGCTAAATACCCAAGATAAAGAATTATTCAAACGAAAAACTTGGAAGATCATTTTGCTGCAAACTTCAGTTTACTAAAGCATTAAACAATTGGACATTAAAATGGAGAAAAACTCTGTTTGATCCAGCCAAAGGGCAAGTGGCAAGAGGGAAACAGGTTACTTTCTATCTCCTAGGGCAACATAAACAAAAATTTTTGGAATTCTTAGCAATTGTTGGTCTATGCACAAGACTGAAACCTTTCCAGAGTACCTATGGCAGAAAAAGAAAGTATACAGACACATTGGAAACTTATACCTTCATGTCTCAGAAACACAATCATGCCCACACTTATGAAAAGGCCATCGTAAATCCCTCTATATCCTTGCAAGGTTCAGTATAAACCTTTACATTACAAGAGTGATGAACAGACTGAACCACTTAACAATTTGGCCAGTTTTTACCGAGAAGCCTGTGATTGTTGATCTTTTCTTCTTTCACTCAACTAAATTATAGCTTTATTCATTATCTGTACCAAAAAATAAAGCAAGGTAAGAGAACAGATTACTAGACCGAATCACAGAAGAGCAGGACTTTACTCAACAAAGCCTCACTTCAGAGTCAACCAACATCAAGTGATATTTCCCTTCTTCTAAAAAGCCACTTTTTTTATAAAGTCATAATTTAGCCACTGTTGCCTCAAAACTTCAGTCCAAACTCTTTTGTAGTTTTTGCTAGTCGTAATTAGCACCTATGCCACAATGCCACCAACATCTAGAAACCGTATGCCTAGCTATGCCACCTGCATCCTGCATCCTTTCTCAGGCCTGGAATGGATAGGTTAAATGCGAACTATTAAGGAGGAAAGAATGCATGCAATATAGGTAGCACATGGGACAGGATAATAACAAGAAAATCTCAAATTTGCTTATCAGATAATGATATGAAAAGTTGAAGACGGCATAAAAAAATTGTCATCTATGGAAAGGGTTGAGCAAGCAACTAAATTTGAGCAACTTGTGATGGTAAGAATGATCGTATAGTTCTTCACATGACTATTTGAATTGAGTAGCAGGCACAGGTATGACACAGGCATAGCAAGTAATAGCTAAGAAGATATGCCAACTACATGAACACGAAATAAAACTGAGAAGCAGGATAGCACACATTTTAATTTCATACACGTTAGTGTTTATTATTTTACTCAGCTACAAGTGATCCATTAGTTAAAAGAAAAAGAGTACCATGCCGAGGTGCTCTGCAAGGGAAAAATACATTAGAATTGCAGATTTACAGAAAGTATCATCGCACCTTAATCAGAGGAGAATCTTTTGTAATAGAACCAAAGTTATAGTTGAAAACACCAAGTCCAATAATATCCAGAGCTCAGCTTGAAAACTCTGCTTCAAGGTCCAACTTGATTGCATCTCCTCCACATGAATGCTCTCCATCTAGAAGCTTTTCAAATTTTTGTGTTGTTCTTTCTGAACAATCAGTGAATAATTTGACCATAGCTTTCAAGTATAACGCAAGGAACCCAGGGGCAATAACTGCGTGTTTTTTAAACATATTAAACCTTACCAAAAATATTATCTGCAAGAATTTTTTTTTCACCTCAATATAAATGATAATGATAAATTTAAAAACCCAAGAATATGTGCAGAAACAACAATAGTTAAGAGTAAATATAAATTTTATATTTAGCACAAGTCCACTAGGTTAGAACATAGGTGTTGACAATACAAATCATGCTCTCAGACTAGTCTACTCAAATGTGTATTTAAGGAACTTACTCCTTTCTTTTTCTCTTTATAATGATGTATAAGCCAGATGAGACTCTAAGACCATTCTACTTAACTTCTCGGTCTTGGTATCCTTCAGAAAATGGGTGATGGAAGTTGGATCAATAATCAAACTAGCAATTCAAAAACGTAAAGTTTATTCGTAATCATCCAAAAGAAAGGATTTAGAGAAGATATGCATGTTGACCGAATATGATGGGACAAAACATGTGATGCATTAAAACAGAATTCTACAGATATCCACAAAAATACCTCTAGTTGAGAATAAGCTTCAAAAGAATAGCAAATCTTACATATTTATATATTGTATTGCAAGATAAATTCTGAACCAATCAAATTTATAAACCTCAGTCTGTATGAAATGAGCAGGCGTTCAAGATCACAAGTGAGTGCCCAAAATAAAAATCATAATGCCACAGATAGCTATCATCAGAGAACAAAATACGTGCCTTCTGTCCTCATGAAATGCATATAAAAATTCAACGTCAAAAAACATAAATTTCATACCTCTTCTCCTTTGTTTCCATGCGTCAAGATCAGCAGGTACAAGTCCTTTGCCCATTATTGGTGCTAGCATATCTGCAAGAACTCCTTTGTTAAAAAATGAAAATTTAGGTAACTGAATTCAAAATTTTAATCAAGAAATAAGACATGATTAAAATGAAGGATGCTAAATTCTAGAGTGGATGACAGTGCAGCCAAACTAAACATATTCTAGCTACGTGATTGCTTGGCTGATTCTTTTCGAATGATATTTATTTAGAAAGTATTTATTTGTCTTTCAATGTCAAAGAGTTTGGAACACTATTCAATAGGAAAATGTGGCAGAAAACAAATCTTAAAAAGGCCTCATTTCCTTTCATTAGTCCACATCTAAAATCACAGTTGATAATCAATTACAGAATGAGAAAATGAAAATGAAGTCATTCAATGCATACACCTTAACATGAAAATTTAAAGTGTTTTTTTTTTTTTTTTTTGGCCAAGGAAATAAGAACTTTTACACATCAAGTTAGCATGTAAAAAAGTAATGGATAACAAATTAACATTACACAGACAATGTACTAACATAATACACTTGTCGAAGGAAAATGCATTTTCTCAAAGAATATGCCTTGCAGTAATAGGATCTGATGCAACAACAAAAGCTTTTGGCCCAAAAGCAAGTTTATACATGGAGCCATGCTGCTACATAAATTAAGATATCAAACAAAAGGAAAAAAAAAACAGTAAGAATCGGGATCTGCAGTTCATCAACAATGATAAGCAACAAAGGCCTATACCACATGATAAAGGGAAAACAAAAATGAACCGCAAGGTTTAATAGCATAATCACTTTTATGATTCAAATATGTGTTACCAACTCAAATTTCTGGAACAGGACAACTAAACATTTAAGACTTGGAACTTTCAATCACAGTCTCAAGTCCAAATCTTGGAAAAGGGTTTTAAGTGATGGTAGAAGTCACCTTTGTAGTCCAAGTCCAATACACTTTCACGTGTACCAAAAAAAAAAAAAGGGGTATTGGTAACTCAAAAGTTCAATTGAGCGTCTACCCACTATCTATCACCTAAAATAGTAGAAGTTGCATGGGGCAGATGTGGTCAAAGTATCATAAACTCAAGACCGATCAGTAGCATCCACATTAAAAGTTTGCAACAAAAGAGAAAGATAGTAGTTAAGTGCCTCTAAAAACCAATTATACAAAGAGAAGAAGGGAGGTCGACCAAACAAATAAGAAACAGCACCTTCAGCTACACGCATAGAACTAAGACTTTCCCCACTTAGGAAATTGGCAAGAAGGTTGCTTGCATTACCCAAAAGATTCCTTTTAGCTTTTGGTTCGTTGGTACCTGAGGATTGACATCTGCGAAAGGTCACCATAAATACAATCAATAAAACAAATCCTAAACCAACCCATTTTTACTCCAAACTTCACTTACATGAAAATGTTAAAAAAAAAGAGTTCCCACTTCCCACTTTCCAGTTACCTGATGGCAGCAGAGGTTTTTAGTTTTGGGTTGGGAAATGAAGGAGGTTTTGAGACACCCATAAACGTGAAATCACTGGTTTGGAAACTGCCATAAACTGCAGTTGAGGAGAGCTGAAGGGATGAAGCGTTTGCAGTTACAGCTACTACTGCTGCTTCCATTGCAAATAGGCAACTTTTGTTGGGTTTTGGTTCGTGTCAGTGGAGAAGTTGAGATTGGTGGGATGTGCCTAACATCTTCCACCATCACTACTCACTGGTACTAAAAAATTGTGAGAAAGTACTAAAAGATAACGCACACCGTCCCACTCTGCGTGCTATCAGCTATCTGACTGATGACATCGGTGACCCACCCAGGCACCATCCGTGGAATGTCAACCCGTATTATACCACTTGGACACTAGGCTTAGAAGTGATTATACGTAAAATTGACTTTTAACTTTAATTTAATTGATATTTTTAAAATAATTTAATTTGATTTAATTAATTCATATAATCATTTTTTAAATATATTATTTAATAAATTTAATTCAAAATTTAATCTATACAACTTAGTTTTTCAATCATCAAACTATGATCTCTTTTAATAAATCGAAAATTTATAAGAAAAATAAGAGAATAATGCTAGGTGTGGTAGCAAGAAAAAAAAATAAAAGATGAAAAAGAAGAAAAATATTAAAATTAAGGGAGATAGAAAAAGAAAAAGAAATTAGGGAAGAGGTGAAATTTGAAAATGACATAATAAATTATTAAAATAAAAAACTAATAATTAAGTTTTATAACAAAATGATTTTGCTAAAACTTACTTAAACATTTACCTTAATTAATAATTAAGCTTTATAACCTTAAATATTTACCTTAAATATAAAACAAATATTTAAAAAAAAAGTTAAATATATTAAATAATTATAATTTAATATACTATCAAAGTAAATTTTTAATTTCAAGCGATGTCAAGAGACTGATATATCTTATATTATTTTTAAAATATATCTTAAAAAATATACGTCACTTTTCTAATCTCTCTCATAAAATTAAAAATTTTATTGTCTATATATTTGATAATTTTGTATATTAAAATATAAAATTTTTAATATATTTATGAAAAATCATTACAATATAAGCATTGCATGTTAGCAAAATAAAATTTTATGCTTAGATTATTTTGATATTTTAATTAAATAAATAGTTTATTAAATTTTAAAATTTTATTTTTATCAAGTTATGAAGACATTTATTAACTTTTTAATTTCTAATGAAATAATATTACTAAAATTGATTAATTTTTTATTAATTTTTCTTTATTTTTTATTTAGAAAAAGAGGAATTCGAACCCGGTTCAAAAGATATTGAAATCATCTATCAATAATAATTCAATAAACACCAGTCAATTTACGTTTGCCGCAAATTGCGCAAAGAAGATATGAGTGAGAATTGAGAAGAACACATTCTCTAAAAAATGCCGGTCAAAACAACTTAGATATGGCAAAAAAAAAAGAAAAACTTAGGTAACATTGCATTTTACTTAATTTTGTTTTTTTTTTTTTGAAATAATAATTTTGTATATTCTTGATTGTATGATTAGCATCTTTTTCTCAAGCCTGTTTCTCAACCCAAAAATAATAAAAAATGGAAATCAAATTATTCTTCATATTTTTATGCTACATTATGCTGTTTTTTTTTTATATATATTTATAAGTGAACAATATTTTATGAAGAGAATAAAAAAAATTTGTGTTTGCATAAAATATAATTGTATTTAAATTGGTATTACTCCTTTTTGTCCATAAATGTAGTCCTAAATTGATTTTATTTAAATTTAAACCTTTTTAATTGAATTTACTATTGTTAAAATTTGAAAAATAAAATAAAAATTAAAAACTATAATGGTTTTCCCAAATATATATTTATAAAATTTTAATTTAATAAAGACTATTAAAATTTATGGTCATTAAAAAAAAATTGATAATAAAATGAAACTACGACAAATATTAATTTATGGGATGGGATATATGGTAGTTTGTAGTCACTTACTCATTTTTAATTGGATGTAATTTTTTTTCTTTATAACTTTAAAAAATTAAAAAAAAAATAGTAAAATAATAGACCAAAAAATAATATATAAAGTGGATTTCACAAGAAATAAATTTTTTTAATTTGAGTTTCTTAAAATAAATATATATCATTAAATCGAATGGTGAAGTACCCAAAGAACAAATTTCGAATTTCAAATTTTTAATTTTAACCCATAATTAATTAAAAGGATATAATGATCAGAAAAATTGTTAATTAAACTCGTTTTTAAGATTGGGAAAAGTGGCATTGGCATCAAATTGAAGACCTTATAGCTAACATGATTATAAATTTGAAGAGGAAGATTAAAACCCACAACCATCCCAATTGGGAAGCAAAAACATAATGGAAACGTGATAAAAGTTAGCATTGTTATTGCAGAAAAAATGTGTTTAAAAAAAAAATTATGGTAAAAAATTTAAATGTTTAATATTACTGTGAATAATTGAAATATTACAAAAATACATATAAAATAATAAAATAAATATAACAAATATAATAAATTTTTATCCCAAATATATATTTTTATTGCAAAAACATTATTTAAGACTTAGTTTAGTATTATTGTTGAACGTAATTTGGAGAAAAAATCTATCATATAAACTACAAAGCCTGAAGGACAGTGAACCCAAAAAAATATTGTTGTGCCTTGATAAATATTATTAATTAGTTTATGGGTTTCAAATTATTCCGATCATCATATATTTTTGTAATTTTATTATTATTATTTTAATTTGTAACATTATAAAAATGAGAAGGAACGAGGATGTTTCTACGGGTTATTACATCTGTGAAAGACTGCAAAGTCATCAATGTACACCTACCATAAAACAAGTCATTGCTGACGTGGCTATTGCGTGGATGACGTCAACCCGATAAGCAATTGCTGCTTCTTTGAAACAATCTCTTTTGCTCAACTCCTCATCGACTTCCAGAACCCCACATACATCTTGCCAACCATGTAACTTTTTTTTTTTTTTTTTGTTTCTTTCTTTTCCGCCAAACACCACGTGCTGTTGCTTTCAGGAATCTGACTTTAGCCAAAATCAGTGGCCATGATTTTCCCAATATTCTTCCTTTGACCGCGTTGAAGCCACCATAAATACCCCCTTACGCTCTCTTCTTTCCCTTCTCTTAAAAACAAAAGCTGCTAACTGTTCGTTTCTTTTTACCAGTTCTGTTTGCCCCCCAGGGCATCAGTGAAACCATGTCTAGTCCTACCGATTGGCCACAATTTTACCAACAAAATCTTTCTAATCAGGAAACTGAAGCCACTGCTGTTAGCACTACAATCACCTCCAGCAGCGCACCAAGTCCATTAGGCTCAGGCCCGGCTAGTTCAAGTGGTGGTCATTTGAGTCCCGAAGGCCGCGTTGGGAAGCCAGTTCGAAGACGATCAAGGGCTTCAAGGCGAACCCCTACTACCTTGCTCAACACAGATACTACAAATTTCCGAGCCATGGTTCAACAATTCACTGGTGGTCCTAGTGCACCTTTTGCCCCAGGAGGTCACCCTGGCGGACCAAATTTTGTCTTCAGTTTGGGAGGACGTCAACCCCATGTTAACCCTAGTTCCCTCATGGTTCCTCCTGCTGGATTTCAGCTGCAATATCATCAACAACAACAACAACAACAGCAGCAGCCTCAGCAACACCATCATTTAATCCAGCACCAAAACCAGCCATACATGTTTTCATTGAACAGCAATAATAATCCAGGGGCAGGGGACCTTTTCCTTCGAAGACTTGGGGGGAACCCTAGGCCAAACACGGAAGCTGGGTCCGAAGGGTTTCTTGTGGAGGGTGCTTCCTCTCAGGTTCCCCCTTCTAGAACAACCTCCTCCAATGAGAACAGGAGTAACTCTACATTCATGTTTTGAGAGGGACATGAAGGAAGAAAGTTAGGTACTGACTTGTATTAGGGACATACATTAAGTCATTGACCAATGTAAATATTTTGTTTCAATTATACCCTTTTTTTCTCTCTTTTTGACGCCAATGGCAATGTTTGTTACTAATACACTCCAACGTTTGTAGCTGGGAGTCTTTTTTTTTTTTTTTTTAGTTATTAATTAAAAGAGGTGGGGGATTCTTGTTTCCAAAAACCATGGGCTGACTGTGGGAATTGTTGAAATTTGGATCATCTTTCTAATTTCAACAAAAAAAAAATGATATTGCTATAATTTCTTTTATTTTCTTTTTCCTTTGAAAAGAAAATTCAGTATCTTTAATCTGCAATTCAGCTGTGCTTCTACATGTAAGCTTTTGGGTTAGAATACACTTTCTTTAATTAGATTATATACCGAACGGAATAATAATTTTCAAAACCGATGTCACTCAAAAGAAAAAGTGACCAACTTATGCAGAAAAACATAATCTAGAATCCATATATAGATTGAAAAGTCATATTTTTTTTAGATCATCGTTAATTTTAAAATTTTTTATTTGATCAATTACAATATGGAACAAAGATACATGCATATATTATCGTATCAAATATTTTTACATTTTTTTATATGCTATTTAGCTCATAATCTAAAACTTAGATAATGAAATCAATTTTTAAAAATATTATTTAATAAATTTAAAATTTAAATTTCATACAAATAATTTTTTTACCAAAAAAAAAAATGGAAGGATAAACATTTGAATCCAAAATTGCAGGAATTTAGCGCAAAAATTAAGGCATGCTGGTAAATAGGAGAAATTCTTTCAGCACATTTATAGATGCAAATAATAAAAAAAAAGAAACGAAAATAGAAAAGATACATTGGAATTCAAAAATGATAGAAAAAGACAAATGGTTGGAAAGAGGGGGTGAATCTGAGGTGTAATGGGACCCAATTGGCATCAAAATCAGAAAATGGAATTCACAAAGTCAAATTTAGGCTGATCATCTTTGCAATTTTGAAATTTAAACAAGAGGGCTATGCTAAGCATATTTCTTACTATTATTATTATAACGTAATTATTTAAAATTTAAAATTATGTAAAATTTATTAAAATTTTGTTAAAATTTTATATTTTATAAATGATAAATTTTTACATAATTTTTTATTATGATTAAATAGATATAAATTTATAATAAAAATAATTATATGTAAAATATTGTCAACTTATTCTGTAATATTACATCAATATTTAATAGGAAAAACGTGCACCTTAATTTCAACATTATTACAGCGATTAGATCATGTCATGCACGTCAATTTGTGTATAGAAAATTAGAATATGCTCCGTGGGCCGCTTGTTCAAAGATTGGTCGATCATCTTTCACCATCTGATGTTAATAATTTTAGTAATTATATAGACTTGAACTTGATTAATCAAAACCAATCCTTGTTAGTATTAAAATTTTTTTTATTAATTTAATTAATAAAATATATTTTTGTTTGAATTTAATTTTAAAATATAGTAAAGTTATTAATATATTAATATAAAAATAATTTTAAAAAAATAGATTTTTTAAATTAAAAAGAAAATCAAAGATTCGATTGGGAAAGACGAGAGAGCCGAAAGCTATTCTAAAAAAAAAAAAGGTTGATACTGTGAGAGCCCAAAATTTTCGGGCATTGTATTTAGCCTTTCGGGGATGCTGTTTCGCTTCATTTTCGCAAGGGATGTGTCTTCCTTTACCAGAACAAACTTTTTTCATTTCATACTTTTTTTTTTAATTTTTTTTGTGAATTTCTTTCGTGAAAAAGAACATTCTAAAAGCAATTGATAATTTGTTTAAAATGGTATTTTAAATTTTAATACAACATAGAAAAAATCATTACATTAACTATCAACCATTGCTTTTTATGTTGAAAGCTTTTGATAATAAAATTTTGATACGATTTCAAGGCAAAATCTTTACATGAAGATTTTGTTACAAATTTTCCTTTTCACTATGAAAAAAAATAATTCTTTTGATTGGTCCAATTACAAGCCCCAAATCCCAGCATTATTGGTCCAATTACAAGCCCAAAAGCCAAGAAAACCATTAGATCCTTGGTCCATTTCGATTATATACCTCCTCTTCCCTCATTCAATGAGAAAATGAGTCTCCAACTTCATTTCTTTCACTTCTTTCTTTCTTGCCCATTTTTTCCCCTTTTCGCTTAAAAAGTTCTTCAATTGTAGAAATTAGTTTGGATTCTCATGCATATCACCATTAATGACCAAAATTAATGTTGATGGAAAGGATCATGAGATCATCTTTCGCTAAATTAACTCTATTTCCTCCGATTGCAAACCATCCATTTTTGGATAAGATGTTACTATCCTAGCCAATCATGAATCAACCAAAAGGATAGATTTCATGTATTCAAGACATTTCCAACTTGGCAAAGCTCGGTCGACTATAATCGGAAAATTCCGTTAAAAAACAAAAAAGGGTTCATGCTGACTTTCAAGTTTCAAACTTGGCAAAAGATAATGATTCCTCACCGACGCTCAAGCGTTGTGCGGCCACGGCCTTCCTAGTCACAATTTAAGATTCATTCAGATAGACGATGAAATTAAAATTAACGAAAAAAATAAAAATAAAATTAATGATAATATATGTATTTAGATATAAAAATAATAATAACAGTAAAATAAATTATAATAAGAAATAAAATAATTATTAATGATATTAAATTAAAATTTATATATAATAAAATTTTAAATTATTTAATTTTTATAAAATTAATAAATAATTAAAAATTTTATTAAATTATTTATATGTTAAATAATAATTTTATTAATAAATAATTTTATCTTGAAAGAAAACATTTCTTAACTTTTAAATAAAAATAAAATAAAATAAACAAAAAAAAAGGTTAAAATTTGAAAAAACTTAACAACTGAGTTCTACAATTTTTTACTGGAACTATAAAGGTCTAGCGTGTAACTGGTGCTGTAGTGCGATGAAGCATTGAAAAGTTATCATCCAATCACAATAATGGTGCGATTTGCGGCTGTAATCGTGCTTCACTGAAACTGTTTCTAAATCCAAATGAAGCCTTAGTTTTAGAGATCATAGCCAATAAACGAAAATGTATTTAATAATTGAAAATAAAAAATGAATGAAAAAATGAAAAAAAAATTATTAATTGTGAAAATAAAAATATATATTTTTTATATTTTACAAGTTATTATATTTAAATATTTTTAATATCATTAATTAATAAATATATATTATTATATTTATAATAAGATATCATTAATAGTAATATCATTGATTATTTTATTTATTTTTTTAATTTTGCATTAAAAATATAATTTTTATTTTCATTTATCCAATGCATATTTAAAAAATAAAAAATAGAAAATAAAAACTATTTTCTTAAAAATAAAAATAGAAACTAAAAATATAAAACATTTTTTCAAAGCAAACATTTTTTAGAATACTTACAGTTATTCTGAAAATAATAATAATAATAATACTTACATCGTGCAATTATAAAGGATTAAACTTTTAATTTTATTAATTAAAATTAAAATTTTAATAATTTTAAACATAAAAACACTTAATACATATAAGTATAAAATTATAGTAATCATACAATAATTAAAAAACAAAAAAAAATCTATCAACTGAATTTTAGATTAATTAACATATTATTAGAGTGACACTCAAATATTATGAATTTAAAAAAAAATTATTCACATAAGTTTTTTTCAACCAAAATAAGTATTAATATAAGAAATTTAAAAATAAATTAAAATTTTCAAATAAAAAAACAAAATAAAACAAAATAAAACAATAAACACAGCCAAAACCTATCAAAAGAAGTAATGCTTCCAAATTAATCCTATGCCCCTAAATTTTACTTCTTTTAAAGTTTAAATTTAGTTAATAATATTTTAGTCAATGTAATTTGAAAGCAAAAAAAATTTAGTCAAGTTAAAGTTTATATTTGTCTTAATTTTTCCCTTATATCTTTCTATATTTTTTTTGGCCAAGTCTATCCTCTTATTTTAACGATTTTTACGTCAATATAAATTATCTAAATTATAATCTTACCGTAGCAGTAATTATTTTTTTCTTAGAGTAGGGACCAATTAATTTTTTTTATTAAAAAGCCTTTTCTTCTATAGGAGAAAAAAATCTTTTTTTTTTTTGAAGTGAGTGAGTGTGACATAGGTAACGTGACAACACAAATACGCAGCGTTTAAAAAAAAGGAAAAAAAAGAAAAAAGGGTTGATACTACAAAGATAGACGCGGAAGAAACGCATATACGAAGGTATTAGACGCGGTGAGGGCTGTTGGAAGGCCCTTTCTTTTGGTTTCAGAGAAAAAGCAGTCATCAAAGCTATAATGAGACTGAAGAAGTAAAAGTGTAATTTTTTTTTCTTCTAAATTCCAAAATCTCCACCATGAACAACAACGAAAACAAAAGCAACAATCCCGACCTCGATCGCCCTGTCCGTGTCTACGCCGATGGGATCTACGATCTCTTCCATTTCGGCCACGCTCGCTCCCTTGAACAAGCCAAGAAATCGTACGTTTTCCTCCCTTCTCTCCATTTGTTTCTTTTTTCCCTATCTTTGATCTGCATGCTTTTCTGGGTATCTTTGGAAATTTCTGGTGATTAATTGGTTTCCACACAAAATTCTTTTGTGTGGGTTATTTTTTGATCTGTTTAATTTTTCTGCGTTTTTGATATTTGAAGTTATTGTGAATTTTATTTCATGTGTGAGATATTCGTTTGTTTGTATCCGAAATATTTTACTTGATGTTGCTTACACGAAACTGCTTCCTTGGACTTTTTTGATTATATATGTGATTGAAATTTGTAAAATTGTAGGTTTCCCAATACGTATTTGCTGGTTGGATGTTGCAATGATGAAATAACCCACAAGTACAAGGGCAAAACTGTTATGACCGAAGCAGAGCGTTATGAATCCCTTCGCCACTGCAAGTATTACTTCTTTCTATAACCTATTCAAGTTATTGTACTATGAGAATATTGAAGGGAAAAAAAATTCACTTGGGATGCTCATTTGAGGTATAGTTTGGTTGTTACTTTTGCTATTTGGCGTTTGCTTTTGAAAGTGGAAAGCAAAATGTGCATTTGGAAGCAAAAGGAAATAGTAAATTTGAAGAATTAAGAATTGATAAATTTTTTTGGATAATGCATAGCTTTACTTTTGTATAGAATAATTAGGTTAGAACTGATGTTTTGTTATTTTTTCATTTTTAATCAATTATAAATTTGATTTTTAGGAAGTAAATCTAAGTAGTAAAAAGCAAGTAGCAAAAGCCGCAACCAAATGGAACCTTAGTTATAAATCTAATTGATTTTTTCTTTCTTTGAAGGAAACAGCCGTCACATCTTTTTACAAGATCTTTCATTTTTAATTATAAATTTGAGTGAATTAACTTAACTTTATCCCTATTAAGAGGTCTTTGTTATTCATTTGTTACAGGTGGGTTGATGAAGTCATTCCTGATGCACCATGGGTGATCAATCAAGAATTTCTAGATAAACACAAAATTGACTTTGTGGCTCATGATTCACTTCCGTAAGGATAGACAATTCTTGCTCTGATACTAATTTATTAATGGTGAATGCTGCATTATTAAGAAAGATAAATATATAAATAGAAGACTAATGTATTTGTTTTACTTTTCCCATTTCTTTTTAGTCCTTGCTCCTGTAAAAATTATAGCCCCTTATAAATATATAAATGCCTGTCATTTAGCTATTCATGTAGTCTTTGAACTTTTTACAGCTATGCTGATGCCAGTGGAGCTGGGAAAGATGTGTATGAGTTTGTAAGTTTATTAAGGCAGTAGTTCACAGTTATTGCATTTGGTGATTTTTTCAATTTTGTTTTATATTAAGCAAGCTCTTGTTATCAGGTTAAAGCTGCAGGGAAGTTCAAGGAAACAAAACGAACTGAAGGGATTTCTACATCGGATATCATAATGAGAATTGTTAAAGATTATAACCAGTATGTGATGCGTAACTTGGACCGTGGATATTCAAGGAAAGAACTTGGAGTTAGCTATGTAAAGGTATGATCTCTGTCTTGAATGTCTTGTTTTCATTAATAATGCGTCTTTGTTGATATTCCCATTAATATCAACAGGAGAAGAGATTGAGAGTGAACATGAGACTGAAGAAACTACATGAAAAAGTAAAGGAACACCAAGAAAAAGTGGGAGAAAAGGTATGTCCACTCTATGCCTTGACTATCTATTTTAACGATCTGTCCCTCCTCTGTTCAGCTCACATCTCTAATGCTTTATGATTGGGATCTAGTATGTTATTGGAAGGTAATATGCACACCTTTTAGCTTTTTGTAGGGTGATGAAAGTATTTGAAGTTCTTTTTGTCTCAGTTCTTCTGGACTTTTCTCTTACCATGAAGCTTTCAGCATATTTATCACACATTTCTTTTTAAATTGCCTAGTTATGTGGAGCATGTGCATAAATAATATGATGACTTGAAGTTATAAACATTTCTTGGAGAAATAACCGAGGAGTAGCAAAATTAGCTTGGTCCTAGTGTTGTCAACTTGTCATTGATGTTATCATGCAAAATTTGATTTGTGGATGTGTGGTATGTGTTTGTATGACGAAAGTCTAAACTCCATGAATTTACTCTAGTAAAACTTTGAAGGAGCTGTATTTAGGAAAGTCTCCTACTGAAATTGAGGAATAATTTGTTTGAGGGGTTTCATGAGTTTGATTCAGCTTGATTCATTGCAGTATTATAAGATCATATTATCCTTAGATACATTGCTCTTCTTGTAACATCAGTATGTAGATTGAAGTACCTCCATAGCTAAGTAATCTAATATTGACTTTATTTGTGCTTTTCTTTAGCCTTTTACATTTCCATTAATTAGACTGTGCAGACTCCTTGCATGTTTATGTTAACTTGAAGAGCCTTGTGACCCTTCAGTAGACATCTGTATGTCACATACCATCCCCTTCCACCACCTTGTCACCACACCCAATCCTTCCCCAACTCATCAACGCACATTTTCCCTAAACCTTGCCCTGCTTCCAAAAGTTAATAACTAATTACATAAACCCACACACACGTACACATACATGATTACAAACACCCAAAAACCAGTCATTTACCTTAGAAAAAACTGGGTCTAGTTGGAAGCCAGCTTTAGAACTGTTCAAATCCAGGTTCTGTGGTAGGTTAGTACAATGGTCGGCAGTGTTGAAATTCTAAAAGCTGGATTACCTTATGATTTTATTTGGTCAATTCTGCATGACTGTGTGGTTGAAGAACATAGCTGTAAGACCCAAAATATAAGGAGATCTAGTGCCTTTAGATGATAGTATGACATATTAATGACAGGGTTATGTTCTGCAGTTTAAATCCAATTTCTTCACTTTCATTGGTTGATCATATTGGTCTACATTTAAATCCTAGTATTTTATCTGCCAATATACCTTGGGTTTATAGTGATAGATGGTTACCTTTTGTTCAAGCCAATGGGCTTTTCATATGTACCAAAAATAAATAACATATATCTGAATAAGGAACTTAGAGTTTGATACCAACTCCCAGTTCCACCTCCATCCCCTGGATCTATTTCCCCAGAAAGGGTCACTAAAGTTATGGAATATGAGATTAACTTTTTCCAGCAATAAGATTATATCGCAGTTGTATGATTTTGTGAGTAATAAGAACCAAATGGGCTCCATTTGGTGAGATTCATAATTTAGGTTTTGTTTACCTAGTGCTTCAGTTTGTTAACTTTATATGTTTTATTTTGTGTATATATGTTTATATTTATGCATGCTGCATGCATATATGTGTATACTATGTACATACTTAGGTTGCCAATTGCCAGTTACTATCTGCCCTGGATCTGGAGTGCTTTTTCAGTTCACGGTTATTTGTTTATTGTTAACATCCGCTTTTCTGTTATTCGTACCTTTATCAGAAGCTTATTGTAATTCACTAATCTTACCCGAATATACTTGCAGATACAAACTGTTGCTATGCATCGTGATGAGTGGGTGGAAAATGCTGACCGCTGGGTAGCCGGATTTCTTGAGATGTTTGAGGAAGGTTTTCACAAAATGGTGAGCAAATCTAATAATGTATGCATATTGAAATTACAAGTGCATGCATGTAAAAATTTCATGAATATAATTGACAACCATGTTGCCCTCACTTGAGAACTTTGGTTGCCGTTCAGGGCACTGCAATCAGAGATCGAATCCAGGAGCGGTTGAGGGGCCAGCAATCAGGGGATTCCACATATCTTTTGCAAAATTGCAAGAGTGATGAAGATGAAGAATATTATTATGATGAAGAAGAATATTATTATGATGACGATGATTATGATGATGATGAAGAATACTACGATGATGACGGATATTATGATGAGAAAGACGAGAAAAATGGAAAAGAAAAGAAAGCTGAGAAAGAAAAGAAATAAATTTGCTTCTGCATGCTTTCAGGTTCTGGTTTACTACTTATGGGGTACCTTAAAGTGCTACATAGTTGCTGTGGAATGTGTGAATTGTTGATGCTATAAGTAAATCGAGCCAGGCTTTGAGCAGAAAGCTTTTTCTTTTGTAATTTGTTTATCCAGTCTCTGTGTTAGGCAGAATACATGTCTCCAAGTCATACCTGAAAATGCTGTTCCCGTTGGTGGTTCTGTTTGCTAAAATTTTCGCCCTTATTATTTTAAGTTTGGTAAGATGCAAGGGCTTGTACAACTTTTCACATGTAGGATATATATAAGGGTTCTTTTTTTTTTTAAATTACATCTAGAACTAAGCCATATACAGACATATTTTACTTCATTGAGATGTTATCATCTCTTTATTTTAGGTATTGTCTTATTCTCGTATTGTATGTCATGTTTGGTTGGGTGGAATAGTCGTTGCATTACAGCCATATTTTGTCGGGTGGTTATTCTACCGTTTGGTTCACCTTTTAGCAAAAAAATAGTGATTCCATGGAATGATCTATTCTTTGAGAATAGGGAATAGTCATTTCCGACCGTATGTGAATGGCAATTCTTTTGCTTCATAAGGAATAGAGAACAGTGTTTGTTGGACAATTTACCCTCCTCCCGCTAGATTTCTCTCGTGTTTCACAGTTCCTCGCGAAGGCAAAGTATTGGCCGCTCTGCCATAAATATTGTGAAATTATATTAGTATAATCGGTTTTCTTCTAGGAAATTGCCAGTTATTCCAGAGTAACGTCTGGCCCGGACTTGAGCATTTGTGACTTGTCAATTGGTTTTTTTTTTTTTTAATAAAGATTGTTAGGGTTTGATTTTTAATCATTGAAATTTAACATTTTATCAATAAATATTGTTGGTATTGGTTTCTTTCTTTCAAGTAATGTTCTTATATATTACAATATCCATGTAAAATATATGGTTCTGTTTTTAAAGAAATAAGAGACTTCAGTTTGAAGTCCCCTTCATTAGAAATTAAAAGTTAGGAAGATCCCACTAGAAAAAATAAAGGATGGCTGGAATCTACACATGGATTTTTTTTTTTTTTTGCAATTGTGTTAAACTGTTTACATGAAAAACTGCCTGTACCACTATTATGGGATATAATTTTATCCTAATCAACCGACTTTATCGAAAAACATTACTTTTTTGGGGCCAAGAGATTGATAGCGTGATCTTGAATCAACCTATTGTTCTTCTGGCATGTCTCAGCATAAAGAATGATACCAAAGATCTGTATTTGTTTATAAACTCTCCCGGGCAGATGGGGAATACCGGGAGTAGCAATTTATGATACTATGCAACTTGTGCAATCAGATGTGCATGCAATATGCATGGGATTGGCCACTTCAATGGGATCTTTTTCTCCTGACTAGAGGAGAAATTATCAAGCATTCCCTCACGTTTGGCGCTAATGAGTTTTTTTTTTTTTTTTAATGAAAAGAAAAAAATAAAATCTTCATCACATAAAATATGAATTAGTAAGTAACAGTAAAATAACACTTTGTACTTGGTATGAAATTTTTTTGTTTTTTATATAAAAATTAAATTATATATCGAAAGAGTAATATGAGAGAGAGGCATTTTTAATTTTATCTTTGCTGTCGTGGGCCCATCTCAGCTCCACAAATTATTATTTTTTATCTAAGTTTTAATATTTTAGAAATAAGAGATGAATTTTATAAGATGAAATAATAACATAGCCTAAGATCCCATAACCTCCGCATGTTGCAATATATATATTAATTAGAACATTATCCCTTTATTAAAAAAATCAGCTTATAATATCCATTTTTTTACTTAAAAAATATAATAATTATTATTTATGAAAAAGTGATAAAATAATGAAATGGAAAATAAAAAAATAGTAAAAATAACAATAAAATGAAACGTTAAATGATGTCTAGCTAGGTAGTATGTAAATAAACCTACTCTTTAGTTACCTAGATTTGACTTGTCCACTAGCTCAAGTTCAAACATATATTTTTTTTGAAACAACTCAATTTCAAACTCTTGAATGCTTAGGCTCCTGCACTTCTAACTTTTTGAATTAATTTAATGGAAATATATAATATATAATCGAGGAATGTAAACTTATATTAGTATAAGTTTTATATTTTTTAAAATTTTTAGAATAAAATTATTAAATTTTAAAATATTATTTTAATTCAAATAAATTTTAATTTTAATTTTAATTCAAAAATTTTTTTAAAAATAAAAATTATAAAAAAATGACTTATTATTTTTTTTGAACTTTTAGTTTATAGGATTTTGTGTATTAGCAATAGGGTAGGGTCTAACCCGTCTCCGACGGGTTTCGACTTGACTTGACCTTATGAGGTCGGAGTTTTTTTTTAAATTCAAGTTTTTGATCAGGTCGAAACGGGTAAGGTTATGAAATAATCGAGATTCGGTTTTAAGCAAACTCAATCTGACTTGATATCATATAAAAAATATTTTTTAATTAATTAATTATTTATATTTATATAATGATAATTTTAAATATTTATATTTAAAAAATAATATTTTATATTTTTAAAAAATATATTTTATTAATTTTACGATCGAATCAAATCGAATATGATTTATATAATATCAAATCGAGATCATATTCAAATATAAAAAAATAAAAAAATTTTCAAATAAAATTAAATTTAAATTTAATAACATATAAAATTAAATCAAATTAAAAATAAATAAAATTCACCTCAAACTTGATCCGATGTCAACCCAATATGTAGAGAAAAGAAGAGCAAGGAGAGTGGGTTTAACGGAATGATGTTATGGCAGCAGAACGATGAAATGCCGGCAGATTCGTTAAAAAAAGCAAAGATCATTTTGCACAGCTTGAAAGAAATGAACAACTTCCGACCAACGCATGATAAAATATTTTTATATTATTTTTGAGCGTTAAATAGAATTGACATATGATTTGATTTTGTTCAAGTGAACCAAAGCTTTTTCTTCGTCAATGTAACATCAATCAATAACTTTTTGAGAATCATGTTTTGATTTTTTTGGGAAAAAAAATTTATTTTTAATAAATAAAAAATAAAAAAATTTTTAATCATCAAAAATCTGGTTTCAAGTAGAGCTCTCATTCTCTTTATTTATATTAAAATTTTATTCTCATGATATAATAAAAAATATATATATATTTAAAAATTTAAATTTGAATTTAAAAAAAAAAAGAATTGTATTCGATAAAAAGAATAAAAATTTTAAATCATTAATTACAATAGAGGAAGATAAAGAAAAAAAGAAAAAAAAATCGATGGGCTAATTTTTTTGTGTACTATAAGTGTAGAAAAGGAAAAATAGGATGAAAAAATTTTACCTTTTTCTAGAAGGAAATGAAGAGATAGATGCCTTAGAAGGAATGCTATATTAGGCGTTTACTTTTGCAAATTAGAATACCATCTTCTTGCCACAATTTTTTTTTTAAAAAAATCTCAAAAAGAATATCAACATTTTGTTTGGTTTAACCGATTGAAGCCTGGCGTGGACAATGGGAAAGCTTTGAACTTTCTTTTTAATGATAGTTATGTCGACATTCTTTCGACACCTCCAAGCTGTTCTCACTGTCTTAACGATTATCTCTAAAATTTGCAAATATTAACAATTTAGGAAATCCTTAAAAATAATTACAACTAATGTAATGACAATTGACAGATGCAATGCCACAACGTGTATAATCCATGCCCAAGTCATCATATTCCTTTTTAATTTAAAATTATTAAAATTAAACTTTTAATTTCTGTGTAATACGAATCATGGGGCCAGATTCATTTCCGAACGCTTTAGGTAGTTTCCCCTATATAAACAACACTTTCTTACTCTCTCTTCTAGACTTTTTTTTTCTTTACTTCTGATCAATTGGATTCAGTTTTCTGTTCCAGCCATGGTCAACTTTAAACAAGCTCAGCTCTTGACATTTCTTGTCTGCTTTTTCATCCTACTTCCTTCACTAGTACGAGGAGAATGCAAGTGTGAACCTGAAGATGAAGAACGGAATAAGCCTTTGGCGCTCAGATACAAGATGGCTGCTATAGCTTCGATTCTTGTTGCTGGAGCTATTGGGGTTTGCTTTCCCATGCTTGGGAAAACTATCGAGGCTTTACGTCCTGAAAAGAATGTTTTCTTCATGATCAAAGCCTTTGCAGCCGGTGTGATATTGTCGACAGGGTTTATCCATGTTCTTCCCGATGCTACTGACAACTTGACATCTCCTTGCCTCAATGAAAACCCTTGGGGGAAGTTTCCTTTCGCTGGATTGGTGGCGATGGCCTCTGCGATTGCTACATTGATGGTTGATGCGTTTGCCACTTCTCATTACACCAAGTCCCACTTCAATAAGTCCCAACCAAGTGACCGTATTGATGAAGAGAAAACCGGGGAACATGAACATCACGTACATGTTCATACTCATGCTACTCATGGCCATGCTCATGGTTCGGTTTCTATGCTTGAGCATTCAGCTTCAACTGAACTTCTCCGACATCGAGTAGTGTCTCAGGTAAATTTTATCAGAATTAAACATGTTTAAACTGTAAACCCTTTATTGGGGGCAACTGGTGGAAGTAAAATTTGAAAATCCTTTATCTTTGGCTTAAGATTTAAAATTGGTTTGATCAAATTTCAATATCATGAAAAATATTCTGATGTTATACATGTTTTGAAGGTTTTGGAGTTGGGAATAGTGGTGCACTCGGTGATAATAGGGATATCTTTGGGTGCTTCGGAAAGTCCAAAGACTATAAGGCCACTGGTGGCTGCACTCACCTTTCATCAGTTTTTTGAGGGCATGGGACTTGGTGGATGCATTTCACAGGTAATATATCTTAATCCGATCTCTTTTTTTTTTTTTTTAACAATTTACGTGCTTATGAATCTCCCCTGAATCTCCAAGAATGTTACTTCCTGTCTTCTTCCTCTGAGCCTGAGGTATTTTCAATGAGTAATAACTGATAATAAAAAAAAAAGTCTTTTTTTTTTGGAGTGGTGAAGGATTATTGAACTTCGCCCGGTACATCCTTTCCAAACCAGTCCAAGAAAACTTATCCAAAGAAAAGAAAACTTAAGTCTTTCCTCGACTAGCAGTATTATTTAGTAAAGCAGACAAAAAAAAAGGGTGGGCGTATGGTTGGAGTTTGTTTTAATTAGCATTTTCAATGTTTTTGCAGGCAAAATTCAAGTTTCGAGCTGTTGCAATAATGGCGCTGTTTTTCTCTCTGACAACCCCAGTAGGAATTGCTATTGGAATAGGAATATCGAATACATACAATGAGAATAGCCCAACTGCTCTTATTGTTGAAGGGATATTCAACGCAGCATCAGCTGGGATCTTAATATATATGGCGCTCGTCGATCTTCTTGCAGCTGATTTCATGAACCCAAAGTTGCAAAACAATGGAATACTTCAAGTGGGAGCCAGTGTTTCTCTTCTTCTTGGGGCTGCTCTGATGTCTCTACTGGCTATTTGGGCTTAAATTTTTTTTTTTTTTTGACCTCTTTAGTTTTGCCTTGTGGAAGTTTAGATTCCATATCAAGTCATATTCTCTCTTGGTCTCAAATTATTTGGGTGTTATAGATTTTTATGAAATAAAAAAAAATTAATATATTTAATATTAAATTTTAATTTTTTTATAAAATTAAAGTTTTATGATTTTTATATCAAAAAATAAAAAAAATTTAAAATATAAAATAAGAGTTTTAAATATTTAAAAAATAACATAATTTTGAGATATTTTAAAAAAAAAAGACAAAATAAAAAAAAGACGGAAGTGTGAATTAGATGCACCAATTGCTTGAGATGGTCAACTTTTTCCTGGCAGTTGCTTCACCATGCGAAAGTTCTCATCAATATCTACCTCACTTGATAGCTTGAAACGTATGGAGGCTGGCAATCCTTAAAATTCTCGATGAATTGACACTAGTAATGGAAATTTCAAACCGTGTTGTTATTTTCCACATTACGACACCTACGCAATTCCAATTATTCAAATAGAGGAAAAATACCCAAAATCTCTTTGATCACACCATCTCTAATTTCGATTTTTGAAATGCAATTCCTTAAGCAAAATCCTAAATATCCGTGCATATGTCTTAGTAGATGATCATAGCATTTTATATGCAATTTTGTAAAAAAAAAAAAAAAGTTTTACTGAATAATTTATATCGTTATTTTTAAAAAAATAATATTTAATAAATTTAAAATTTAAATATCAATATCTGTAATTTTTTTTCAAATTATAATTTTTTTTATAAAAAAGAACAATGAAAATAAAATATCAATTATTGATTCATTATTATGGGTCTCATAAAAATTATAATCAATAAAAATAAAAAAATTTTAATGATAATAAGATATTTTTATTTAAATAAAATAGTAGATACTATTAAATCAATCATTTTCATATGAAAGATATTTTTATATAAATTATATGATTTTCCAATTTAAGCTTGGTGTGGACGTAAAGAAAGCTTAATTTGAACGCTCTAATTGTTAGTTGTTTTCATGTCGACATTCTTTCAACATTCTAACTCAAAGACTTTCATACAAAAAAAAAAAAAAATATATATATATATATTAATGATGTCTAAAATTAAAAAATTGTTTTTAATTCCTAAATCTAGAGGTCTTTTTAAATGAGAGAAATAATCAAACAAACTAATAATAAAAATTTTAAATTTTATAAGTAAGATTGAGACAATAACATATATCTTTTAGGTTATGTTTAGGGAAGAAAATGATGGATATAATAAAATGATAATTATTTTATATTATATTTGATTTATATCTAAAAAAAGGAATAGAATTATAAAGAAGATTAATCATTATTTTGATATAAAATAATTCAATTCTCTTAAAGTAAAAAAGATTATTTTTAATTTATGGAATTAAACTTGTATATTATATTATATTATATTTTTAAAAATTATATAAATAATTTAAATTGTATAAGTTTTGAGAAAAAATAATTTTGACTAATAAATAAATTATCTTATTTTAATATTTGTATATCAAATATAAGATAAAATGATATTATTTAATTTAATCTTAACTATAATATTATTTGATCTTATTTTATCATAATTTTATATACCAAACATATCTTTAATGTATATTTAAAAAAATAAAAAATTTAATTTAAAAAAAGTAAAATATATATCATCATTTTCACTCTGCTTATGAAATTAAAAAATTTTATAACCAATATATCAAATAATTTTTTGTTTAAAATTATATGAAATTCATTAAATTTTTATATAAAATTCACACTTATAAATGATGAATTTTTATATAAATTTTAATTATAATTAAATTAATCATAAAATTATAATAAAAAACTACAAGTAATGCATTGGGTGGAGAGGCAGTGCTCTTTCATAATTTCTTTGAAGGCGTGGGACTTGGGATGCATTCCTAAGGTAATTTGCTAATCCCATGCTTTGCAAAATTTAGATAACATGAATTTAAAGGCAAAATTTTCCACTCTATTCTATGATTGACATCCATGTAAAATATCCTTTTCAAACAATTATTAGTGACAAGAAATCAAATCCAAAACAACTTTGTTGTACATAACCTAAAGCAGTACTAGCTAGTTTATAGTTCTGAAGCTGTCAAATTCACATTCCTACGGGTTTTTGAGTGTTCCAATGTGGCTTGCCCTTTGAGAAAGGGGAAGTCATCATGCATGCATGGCATTCATGAGCTTATGGACAACGTACTAATTTTTCAAGTGATGTTGTGCATGACATCGTCGATAAAACGACATAACGTGGAGTGAGAAGATCCACCGTCCATCAAAGCCTTCCTACTCCTTTCACTCATCTCCTTTACCCTCCTCCGAACATCAGTATCCTGCTCCATCAAACACCTAATTCCTCTCTCTATCTTTTCGGCTCTCACGATTTCAACCGCATCGTTCCCCAAACTATCTTTACTATGATCCATTTTAATCTCCACCGCTAACCCTAACTCCGTCACCAATTCAAACGCGTTCAGATGTTGCTCCGAGTAAAGCGGCCACGTGGCGATGGGTACTCCGAACCATAAACTCTCCAGCGTTGAATTCCACCCGCAGTGAGACACGAACCCTCCGATGGCTGGGTGGCCCAGGATTGCCACTTGCGGGGCCCATCCAATGATTTTACCAATCCCAGCCGTTCGATCTAAGAACCCGTCTGGCAACACCTCTGCTACGTTGTCGTAATCTTTTGGAATTGTCATGATATTCCTACCCTTTGCTGGGTCTGGGGGTTGGCGTAGGGACCACAAGAATCGGTGCCCACTCTGCTCCAGCGCGCAGGCAATCTCTCTCACCTGATCCGCACCGAAGCTCCCCATACTCCCGAAGCAGAGAAACACAACCGATGAATACGGTTGTTCATCGAGCCATTTCGTGGTTGTATCAGAATTCTGATGGACCCCACTTGCACTATCTAGATTCAATATGGGTCCCACAGGGTAAACGGGCGGAAGCCTACCATCAGAAAGGGATTCAACCGCATGGGACTCAAGCTCCGAAAATGTATTTACTATTATCCCCTTGACTTCTCTAAGCCCCCTTGCCGCGCTACGGAGCATAGTAGAAAGTTCAGGGTTGAACATCACAGTGGGAAAGAAGTTAGTAGAAACTGGGTTGACAAAGGAGGGTATGATGAACTCAGTGTCCGAGTCTTTTAACTCGACGAAGTCAACGTTCTGCTCGTCATAAAGAGCTTGCACATAAAAATGGAAGCCAAGAAAAGCTGCACCCGACGTGTAAAAAGCATAGCTAGGAACACCGAACTCCTCAGCCAAATCTACCAAACTAGTTAAAAACATGTCGACAACGAACCCGGTAAGTCGGGGTGAGTCGGGAACTGAGCTGGAGAACTGAACTATATTGGTGACGGCTTCTTTAATGAGTGGTCTCGAGTTTTGGACTAAAGTATCTAGTAACTTGGCGGCAGTATCATCATTGTCGGGTCGAGGGAGGATGATGAATTTGATGCGGGTGGAGATAAAGGATGTATTGGCAATAAGAGAGTCGACGTAGGCGGTGATTTTAGAGTCGTACGGTGGCTGGATGATGATAACGGTGATGGAGAGGTTGGGATTGAGATCCACCAAGGGCTTAACCACTTCCACAGTAGACATCAAATGGCCCATTCCAGGCGCTGGGATGAACACTAGCTCTGCCTTCTTCATTGGAACAGAAAAGTTATCGAACAGGGACAGGGCAACAGCGACAATCGATGAAGAGGAAGATAAGACGGTTCTCTTGGTTTTGGGTAGGAAGATGTAGTTATGAAGGCTAATGAATATGGCTAACTATCGAATAAATAAACGATTTATTTTTTTAATTATCGAATTTTAAAATATTATTTATGATAAATTTAATAAACGAATAAAAATTAAATTTGTTAATTGAATTATTGGTGAAACGTTTTATGAGAAGTTGGCCACTTCAAATTCAAATTTTCATGTATTCTTTAAAGTTTTTTTTTTTTTTTGTTATTTTTAAATATAAATAAATTAAATATAAATGAATTTTATTTGATATCCATAATATAATTCATTTAATTAATAACTTTTAAAATATTATTTATAATCATTTATTAAAATTAATAAACAAATATAAACCAACAAATTCAATTTATTTACTGATTATATCCGAAATCTGCAAGTGAACTTTCTGTTAATTTACGTTCTACTAATAAATCTAGAGTGTTAGCAAGAAACGGAGTCGTATTTAAGGGTTGGGTCGGATTTATTTTTAATATTAATAATTTATATATTTATTTAAATTTGACTCAATCTACTATTTCAGATTTAAATTTTTTTTAATTTAATTCAAATTGAAAAAAATCTCAAATTTATCCATTAAAATTAATTGATATAAAAAAATTAACAACTTTTTTAAATAAAATAAAAAAATAAAAATTTACATATATTTTTTTATAATTATAATATTTTAATTATACATTTTATTCAGATCTAATCTCGCAGGGCTTGAGTTTAATTTTTTTGTCTAGAATTCAATCTAAACTTTAAATAAACCTAATAATTTATTTAAAATTTTTAATGAATTTTTTGATCAGATGTCTTAACCAACGGGTATAAAGTGGAGTCTGATGTCATTGCTTCGCTGGGGTTTATGGACGTAGTTCTCATCCAATTTCGATTTGTGCTTGCGGCTTAGAAACAAATAGCTTTCCCTGTCCATCACTTAAGACAACCAAGTCCAAGTGTATATATTTCTTCAAACTGAAATTCTATTCTGAAAGTAAGATGGGAGTTATACATTTCGGTTTCTATTTGATTTCATTCTTTCCAAAATTTCCGATTAACGCACAAAACACAAGAACCTACACTAATGTATTTTGTTAACTTACAGAAATGTATCTTTAATTCTAGATGAATTTTAGAGCCTAAATCCTAAATTCAAACCCTAAATCATATATTTTCTTTATTTCACTTTTTATCTATATTTTAATATTCCGAAATTATGCCTTGTTTTATTTTAATATTTAATTCTTTACTTGTTATATTTTAAAATTATATTTTATTATTTTTTACATTAAAAATTTTGATATTTTAATTTTATAAAAAAACCTAAAATTTTAATATAAAACACACTAAAATCGATCTTTTACATTTAGAGATAAGCAAATTGACTAGTCTCAGTATTGATAGGAAACATCCGTAATAAAGCAGTTATCCAAGAAGGCAACAGCGACAATGAAGATGTAGGGTACTCTTGGTTTTGGTGGGGTCAGGGAGATGTAGTTTTCGAGGCCAGATTGTTAGCGAGTAAAAGAGTGGAGTGTGATGTCATTGCTTTGCTGGGGCTAATGGACGCATTTACATCTGTCATTGCCTACTCAAATTCGAAAAGTTCTATATATCCATCCAAATCAGAATTCGACTAGCTATATAAAACAAATAACAACTCAATTTTGTTCAATTCAAATTTAAATTTAAATTCAATTTAAATTCGAATTAATTAAAAATTATACGATATTTGAATTATGCAATTAAGTATTAATTGAGATTAAGATACTGCAGCTATGATTTTTCTTGACACACTCAAAATGAAGGTAGCATGTGTCAACATGAAATTTCATTGATGGAGGAACGATATAAGTACATTGTTGCACAAACTAAGAAAAAGGTAATGCCTTTCCAGTTTACACTAGTTTTATTTTGTGCAATAATGTACTTAAATTCACTATCACACAGCCTAAGCAATTGTATCAACTAAACAAAGAATTAGTGAACATGAAAGGATAAAAAAAAAATTTTTGAATAAAAATATCTTATTGTGATTAATTAAGTTTTTAATCTTTAATTTTGATTTAATTAAACACTTAATTAAATGAAATCTAATCATGTGATAAAATTAAATTAATTAATTTTCAAATTACAATAAATTAAACTATTGAGGATCTTAGAAAGAGGGAAAGAAAAAATAAAGAAAAAATTTTATTTTATTTAATTTTTACATATATTAATTGTGCTATGTTACAAACTTTCATCTATTTTATTGATATTACATAAAATTTTATCTTAGTTGATAAAAAAATTAATGATGCTAAATTTTTCATCCTAATAAGGACATAATTAAATCTTATATCTTATATAAAAATATAAAAGCCAAAGTTTTTAGTAAAAAATAAAATTTTTTAATATGAATAGTCTATATTATTGATATGTGGATGATCTTGAAAATCGTCGTGTGTCTTATATTTTATTTGAATTATTTTTAAAAATTAAAATTAATTACATTTATTTATTATTATTATTTATCTTAAATTACTCACAATTAAATTTATATTAAAAGTAATAAAAACTTTACTTGCCATCATTATAGAGTAATTTTGTGTTCTATTTTTCCAATTATAATATTCAACTTTTAAATTACATTTATGAAAAAAAATATTCACTTTCTAATTTTTTAATTTATGACCTATTTATTTACTCCATTTTTTAAGTTATGTATACATGTTTAATATGTATATATATTGATTTTAAAATGATTAAAAAATGATCAGTGAGAAAATCAATTAGAATTAATTTTGAAATATATCAAATAAAATGAATTCCGTACCCATTATTACACTAATTTCAAAATTTTTATATTTTCATTTCTCCCAAACAAGTTAAGTACATAATATGTTTGATTATTTTAATTGTCAAGCTAAATTACTCTTAATTTAAAGAAAAATTATTTAATATACTGACAGTGAAATCTTTTAATTTCACAAACGAAATTAAGATGGTAACATATGTCTATTATATATTTAAAAAAATTAATTTAAAAAAAAAGTAATATATGTGTTATCATCTAAACCTTGTTTGTGAAATTAAAAAACTCTACCATATATCAAATAATTTCTTTAATTTAAAATATTATCACTAATCTTGATTTGATTCTTAAATTCACTTTAATCAATTAGACATTCAAAAGTTACAAATAATCTCATAATTATTTTCAAGACTCATCTTATAAATAAAAGTATTTTGGGATGATTAAGAAATAAATTGTATCCCTACAATATTTTTTCTTATTGTTGTAATATTCTTTTACTATGCAGTAAACCTAACTTAGGTTTTATTTCTTTTAGTTTGTGATGTTAGATAAAGATGGATTAAATGCACAAATTATTTTTTGTTTGGTTTTGTATTATTTTGGGCACTGTTTTATTTTATTTTATTTTAGTGTTAAGATCTTTTAGATTAATTCTTCATCATAGTTGTATGATGATTTATTTTTTGAAAAAAAATTCATTTTGAAAAGAAAATTTAAAATTAAGCAAAATTTCTTAAAAATTTAATGTTTTAGATTTCTTGCTAAGTTGTGGCTATTACTATTTGCTTTTTATAGTTTAAATTATACACCAATTTTTATATACTTTTAATTTTTTTTTTTTAGTTTTTGTTATGGCATTAATTTATATACCAAAATTCCATTATACTTTACAATGAAATAAAAAAGCAAGTTAGGTGATAAATTATAAAAATATGATCACTTATCATCTATCCTATCATATATATCAAGTACACATTTTATTTTTTATTTTTTGTATGAAGTGAATTTCTATATTTATTTCTTTTCTAAGTGATATGATTTATTTTTTGTCATTTGATATTATGTTTTATTGTTTTGATTTGTCACTTTCATGATTTAACTTAAAATGGAACTAATTACTATTGAAGTAAATGAAAATTGATGGAAGTAGCTCTTTAGTTTCAATTTTTTGATACATATAATAGGATAAGTATTATAAGGTTTACGGTAAATGATAATTATTTTTACCAAATATTTCAAAAATATAATTTTTTATCCAACATTTTATAATATTATTATATATTTTTTTACAAAATTTTTAAGGGTGTGAATTTAAAAAAAAAAAAAACATTTAGAATGAGTTAAATTTTCTATAATTTTAAAAAACATATAATATCATTTGGATTTAAGAAAAATTAAATTCAAATGCAAACTTTTATTACCTTTAATATATTGAAATATATGATTGGCAAAGAAGAATTAAACGTGCATAATAAATTATTAGATAGATATATATATATATATATATATATTAGGGTTGATACGTTTAATTTTTATGAGAATACTAACAATATATTTTATCATTAAAAAATAATTTTTGTCAAAATTATAAATTTAACATTTCTAAAGATAAAATAAGCTGATGTTTTTCTAATAAATAATATTATAAATTTTAATTTAGTATTACCTCTTTTGATTATCATATCTCCAAATTGATTTACTTGATAACCTTTGACTTTCGATGATATTATAAATTTAAGCTTGAATTTCGTAAAAGTTTCTAATTATTAGCCCCAAAGAATATATAAATGAAAATTCAATTACAAATTCAAATAAAAAAAATTTTTCTACTCATATATATTTAAAAATTTATATGCATAATCATCTCTCAATCAAATTTTTTATTGATTCTATTTTTATTGTCTTTTATTTTAAAGTGTTTATAGATTAAATAAGTATTATCACTAATTTGAATCTTTTTGATATAATTGCTTCTAATCTATTGTTATTGCTAGTTAACTATTAGTATTTAAATTTTCATTTTATTTTGTTTAAAAATTATTATAAATTAAAATTTTCATCCATACATGGCACAGTTTAAATTTAGTAAATATATAAAAGTCAAATCTTTTGATAGAAAAAAATTGAGGTATATTATTTTGACATGGCCTTGAGCAATCGTAACGTGTCCTACATTAATTATATTTATTCATATTTATTTCCCTTGAAGTTGACACGAGTTGATTTAATTTCATATAAATTTTAAAATATTTCAATACATTAATTATATTTATTTTCTTTTAAATTTTTAATTGACTTACCTTTTTATTTTCAATAAAATATCTTAAATTATAGATATAGTATTTGAAAAAACATAAACATGTTGAAAGTTATTTTTAAATGAATTTATTATAATTTATTTCCGAAAATTATGCCTAATTTAAATCTCAATTAGCGTAAAACCTCCTTATCTTTTATTATACAAAAAAAAAAAAATCGATTATAAATAGGATATCTTGATGTAATCTAGCAACACTTAAAAGGTTGTTCTCCAAATTAATATATTGACTTTAGATCAAAGTAAACCTATCATACTATTATTAATCTGTTTATATTTTCATTTTTCTCAAACCTTTTAATATATTGCAATATAATTGTATATTGAATCTCTCTAAAAATTTTATCAATTAATCGTTTTTCATTATTAGTTTTAATTTCTTATGAACCATTTTTTTTTTTTTAATTAAGAACTCTACTAAACTACATTCACATTATCCACCTAAAAGTTGTTGTTAAAAGTTATTACCACCATTAAACCAACAACTGATTAAAAGTCAATATTTATTAAATATATTTTACAAATATTACCATTATTGTGAATTTTTTTTATATTTATTGTTTGTTAGGTTAGTTTTTGACCAAAGTTCTTATATGAAATTTCAAAACTAAAATTAATGCAGTTATTGAATAGTCAAATGTAAGCAATTTAATTTGTTTGGAAAGAATAAAAAGAGGATATTCAAAATTAACTTATTTTCTAATTTTAATTTTGAAATTTTGATTTCAAGTATTTATATAAGGTAAATTGAATTGAATTGAATTGAAATAAATAAGCTAATAAAAATGAATATGTAAAAGAAAAAAAAAATCAGTTTAATCAAAAAAATTTGTTTTATTATTCTAATTTGTACACATCTATATAAAAGGTAAGTAAATTAAAAATGTAAAATTAAATAAATAAAATTTATTATAGAAAATATTTTAAAATTTAAATAAAATAAAATCAAAATAATTAAATGCAAGACAAGTGACAGTTGTTCGAAACTGTCTACATGTCAAAAAATAGCCAATTCACATTGGATTTTTGTCCTTTTTTTAAAAAAAAAATATTGGCTTTTTTACATTTAAATAAAATATAAAATTACATATCCATACATTACAAGCTTAAAACTAGTGTAAATAAATATTGGTGGAGTTGATTTATTAAAATAAAAAAAATAAAAACTTAAATGATTTTCTAATTATAGTTTAGTGATTTTTTATACCCCTTAGCCATTAGTGAATTCCAAAACAAAAATATATATTTACACAACCAAAATTCCACTACTTAATTATTGTAAGTAATCCACTGTGCCATTTTCTGATCAGTGGAAAATTCATCAAAGGAGTTTATTCATACTCTGAAAATGGAGAAAGCCTAATCCATTTACGGGTATTGATGAGTAAAAGATTTAGTTACCTCTTGGATCAGGCATAACCATTCCCACACATCCCTTTACTGGAAGCTTTTCTCTCTTCTATTTAAATAGAAAACAATGGAATGGTTGCCGATGTTCTCAGTTAAATCTTGATTTAAAGGTTAGAACTTGCCACCTGCAAATATTGATGATGGGATCGTAAGAATAGAGCAGAACTAATAAATTCTTGATGTTAAAAGTGAGGTTTTATTGACAACGTGCAATATGAAGTGCTACCTATGAAAAATTATACTATATCTCTTTGAGAAGTCTATATGTTTATGCAAAAGGGCAAGAACATAGAGCTACAAATTTTTGATTCCTGCTTTTTTTTCTTTTAATCAATAGAAAGTGAAGCAAAAAATAAAAAAATGAAGTGAAAACAATGGACAAACAGCAAAAAGCAAAAACATTAACCAGACTTATGAACTGTAATGCTTTTTCCTATACTAACTATAGGCCCTAAAATTCCGGACATAAACTTAGCTTAATCCACTATGACCCCTTGTTGGCAGGTTTCATATGCTGTACACGAAGGATAAATGAAAATTTCTTTATTGGATACCTCATCCAGCCTGCATATCAGGTAGTTCTTGAAATGGGAACCCACAACGTCCAAATGAATTTTGGTGTTTCTACATCATCCTATATTTTATCTTATTAATCATACCAACTTAGTTGATTCCTTTCATAAGAGAAATTCCTCGTTTACAGTCACACATGTCTACATGCCTAAAACTATGTTTACGTTGTTAGATATTCTTCTAACAGATCCCTTGAGCTCTCCAAAGATTTATTTAGTCTTTTTACACTCCACTCAATTCCCATGCAGTACAATTTTGCATGATTCCTTAACCCTAAATTTGAACGACTGTTGACAACGTTTGCGAAAGGGAGGGAGGGAGGGGGTATTTTTATCTGCTTTACTTTTGGGGAAGACACTGCATCATTAAAACCCAAAAAAGACAAGAAGAAGAAATGCGTATCAGCATGTAACTTATAAAAGAAGCACCGCATTGCCTTATGGGCGAGACAGTAAAAGTTGCATAAACTAAAAGGAAGATAAGGTATTAGAAAGAAACTTTTCTTCTTTTTACAGCTAGGTCTTTTTTTTTTTTTGGGGGGGGGAGGGGTGCATGTGGTTTGGGGTGTCTTAAGGAGAGAGAAGTTTTACCAGTTACAAACCTGAAAATGAAGATGAGGCCATTTTCATGATTTGACCAGCTCAGAATCTAAAGCAACTCACTTTCTAATGCTCGAGTTAAACACCAAACACAGTTTCAAGGGGTTTTGCCAGCAGAGATTGACAACCTGCCCAAACAAGCCACTACTAACTTGCTCCAAATCTTAGCCAGATATTAACAAAGCTCCAAAATTTCAAATTGGACAAAGAATCCCACAATGTGTAAGATATCTGTAAAACATTCCCAAAAGAAGTAGCCATACACCAGCCAATCCACTTGTCTGTATCTAGAGCCAAATCATGTACATCCCCCTCTTGTAATCCCATGGTGTCATCATAATCCGCAAGTTATGCCCCTCTTCACTCATCAAATTCAGAAAGTCCTAGGAGACAAGAATTATTCAAAGGATTTATAATAATCAACATATTTTCATTTCCTTGGTAGTCCTTCTAACAATTCATATATCTTGTTAGATTGGGGGTGATCTTGATCCTTAGAAGCAAAATAGTTCACACAACCTGCAACCTCAATCCAACTACATCCAACATCCTTTCTCATACCCTTTTCCTTCAGTTCTTTCCTCACTCTGTCAACATTTTTCCAGTTTCCTTCCTCTGCATACATATTTGAGAGCAACACATGATAGCCTATAGTGCCTTTTCCTATATCCATTTGAAGCAACTTCTTGGCCACAACTTCACCCAAGTCAGATTTTTGGTGAAGCCTGCAAGCAGCAAGAAGCGATCCCCAAATCTCCAAGGAATTACCCTCTTCACCTAATTGTTTAACAAACTCATAGGCTTCATCCACCCTCCCAACCTTACCTAGCATGTCAGCAACACAACAGTAATGCTCAGTTGAGGGCTGGATGTTAAACTCTCTCTCCATTGACTTAAATATATAAAGGCCCTCATCAACCAATCCAGCATAACCACAGGCTGATAAGACTGCAACAAAGGTGATGGCATCAGGCTGAATGCTAGATGCCTGCATCGAGCGAAACAAAGAGAGAGCTTGCTCACCCATCCCATGTTGGCCATAACCCAATATCATTGTGGCATACGTGACAGAATTTTTTTCGGGGATATTAAAAAACATGTTTTCAGCAAGTATGAGGGCACCAGACTTGGAATACATGTCAACTAATGCAGTGCCCACAAAGACATTTGGGTCTGACAAATTACGAACAGAAAACCCATGAAGTTGCTTACCTAAATCTATATTCCCCATTAGACTACAAGCTGGGAGAACTGATGCCAATGTCACAGCATTGGGCATTACATTTTGCTGAAGCATTTGTCTAATGACAACAATGGATTCTTCAATCAGCCCATTCTGTGCAAGACCAGCAATCATAGCATTCCATGTGGCTTGATCTCTGTTGCTAGAATTGCTATTTTCAAAAAGTAGTTGTGAATTCCTAATCAAGCCAGATTTAGCATACATGTCTATAATATAACTATCCATCCCCTCAAATTGAATACCACGCCTAAGAAGATAAGCATGGGTCTGTTTTCCAATTTCCCGGTTTCTAAGATTTGATGCTGCTGAAAGGAGAGCAGTTACAGTCACAGAATCAACCAAGAAACCTTGCTTCTGCATCTCATATACAAGTAACAACCCTTCATCATCCAACCCATTCTGTACAAAAGCAGAAACCATGGTATTCCAAGAAATGACATCTCTTTCAGGCATCTTATCAAAAACTTCAAATGATGTGTGGATTGAATTGCACCTGGAATACATGACAAGTATTGCATTGGCTACAATAACTGGCAAATTGTGTAAATTCTTAATTGTGTAGGCATGTAGCTGATGTGCCAAGTCCAACCGCTGCAACTGTGAAACTGCACTTAATGCTGAGAGAAAAGTAACATCATCAAAAACAGTTTCCGATTCTATAGCTTGAAGAAAAAGCTTAATTCCTTCAACTGGACAATTATTTTGAAGATACCCTCCAATCATAGTGTTCCAAATCTCTATATTTCTCTGCGAGCAACTGTCAAAGATCTTCCTAGCAAAATCAAGACAACCAAGCTCTGCAAAAGCGAATATGGATGAACTGACAACAAACAAGTCACCAACAAATTCACTACCCAGCTTCAGAAGCATCCCATAAAGAACTTCAGCATTATTATAGTCCTCTAAACCGGATAAGGCTGGGAAAACATTAACAAAACTAACTCCACTGAGTCTTTTCCCCGTTTTCATCATATTCCTAAACAGCATAACAGCTTCCAAATATCTCTCCGTCTTCACATACCACGAAATCATAGTATTCCAAGCTACCACGTCTCTCTTACGCATCATATTAAATACTTTACATACCCAATCATGTTTCAAATAATCAAAGCCTTTACTATAACCACCCATTTCCTTATTATCCATAGAACTCAAACAAGTAGCATAAAAATTCAACAAAGCATTATACACAATCCTACTGGGGTTGGTTAAACCCCGAATAAAATGGCAATGAACGGCTTTACCTATGCGAAGATTCCGTGATAGAGTACAAGCTTTGAGCACAGAGGAGTAAGTATAAGAGTCACATTTGGTGTGAGGGAAGGAATTCTTCATGTGGGAATAGAATAAAAGGGCTTCTTGGGGCATGTTGTTGCAAATATAACCAATGATGATAGTGTTCCAAAGAACTGTTGTTGGTTGGGGAATTGTGTCGAAGAGTTGGCGGGCGAGATGTGGTTGACCTTGCTGGCATATTTTGCTGAGGCGGGAACGGATGGTGGGAGTTTTGAGAGTTGGGTTAGGGGTTGGGGAGGAGATGATGAAATGGGAAGGGTTATTGTTGGTAGCTATAGCGTTGGTGGTGGCGGTGGTTGAAGGTGGGGAAAGTGGGAGAGGGAGAGCAGAGGAGGCCATGGATGATACTGATAAGACTTATGTTCCCCTCCTGTATGTATGCGTTTGCCACTGTTTAGTTGGTTGGTAGTTAGATGACTGCCTAATCTACATATCTTGTTGTCCACTTTCAAATAGGAAATTTCTTTTAGCGATTTTTTAATGATATATTACGTTGTTGTATAAAAGTTTTATATATGTTTTTATTATTCAGATTATTTTATTTTCAAAATTTTTTTTATCAATATGATTTTTCTTTTTGAGATATTATATGCATTAATTCTTGCATTTTTTCATCTTATGATAAGAGAAAAAAAAAAAAAAAGAAAGAAGTGGATGCGTAGTGGGAGGCTGAGAGCCCTCCCTTCACGTCTGGATTTGCGTTTTATAACTAAACTCTTTAGCCTTTATCGCCTGATAATAAATTTAATAAATAACAGTAATTCATGTTTACTAATTGACGAATTTTTTTTTTTAAAAATAGACATAGTCTGAATCCAATATCTTCTCTGCAATTTTTTCGTATGTCTCAAAAAATTAAATCTTAGTATTAATGGAAAAAATGTTTAATAGTCATTTAAATCTTATAAAAATCAATTAAGTTTAAATTTTGTTCCCATGCTTATCAAGGTGTTTCTAGTCTTAAAGAGTTTTAAACGTGTGGTTTTATTGATAGAGTATTAAATTTTTAAATTCACTAATCAAAATTTAATTTTTGATAATTTTAAATATAAAAAATTAATTAATTGGTAATTTGTATGTTTATGTTTGAAATATAAGCTTTACAACTTCCTTCCAGCCATACAATAAGAAGGTCTTCCTCTTGTAATAGTTTTGAGTAGCGGATGGAGATCATTTTCCTTTGCCAAACTTTTAAGGCAGCAGGAGTTTCAGTTTTTTTTTTTTGAGTAGAACTTTTTGGGTAAGGGAGCTTTATCTAGTAAAAATCTCTTGAGTTTAAGGGTGTAATCGAGTCGAGTCAAGTCGATATAGTGAGAAGCTTGAGCTTGATCTCGGTTTTCAACTCGAATTCGAACTTGATCGAGTTTCATTTTTTTAGCTCGAGCTTGATTCGTGATCAAAATCGAGCTACTCGAACTCTCTTGATTAAACTCGATTAATATATTAAAATAAATTTGATTTTTATACTCGATAAGAGTTCGATTATTTATGCTCGAGTTCGAACTCGAATTCGAGATATTTTATTGATTAAAATAATAAAAAAATTTAAATATAAAAACTCGATTAAACTCGTGAGCTACTCGAATCAAGTATAAAAATACTTAAATTCGATTCGATCGATAAGTCAAACTACTTGAGCTCGAGCTCGATTCGATAATAATCGAATCGAATTCAAGTTTTATTCGAATCAAACTTGAATAATTTGTGAGTACTAATATATTATTTACATCCTTACTTGAACTTGCATGAAAATTTTTTTTTTTGAATGCGGCTAACATCTTATCCAGAACTGATGGCTTCAAGTACATTGAAAATTTAAGATTTTAATAAAGATTAATTACCATAAACCCTATTATTATTTATATATTATTGTCTTAATCAAATTTTAAAAAAAATAATGTATTAATTGTCATATATCAAGCATTGGTTAATATTTTTTTCTATGATGCAATCGAAGATTTTAGAGACTTTAGTTGGACATAACCCTTTTTTTTTTATATATTTTAAGGAAATATATTACCTTACGTTGATATTATGCATTTAAAATTTTACTTAATATTATCAATTTGGATCTAATGATTGATATAGAAGAAAATTCTTCTTACTAATTGGAACCAACATTTTTTTTTATTACCGTAAAGAACAAGCGGTTTAATTTAATTATAAAATTATCTTATAAGTCAAACATTATGTTTAGTTATGCATCACTGTTAATGCACGAGTGACACATTCAAATATATAGTTTCCAATTAAATCAATTTCCACAACTTTTTACAACAAATAATGAATTAAAATAATATTAAAAATTATCGTTCATCGTCATTAAGATCGTGGGTTAATGATAAGAAAAAAATCTTAAAATCTTAATATCCCGGACTCAAATTTTATAATATGTGGATTTTATTTTAATTTTATATTAAATTTATCTAATTATATACTTATTTATTTGTTTGTTTGATTTAATCAAGTGAATTTTTATATGAGTGTAATACTTATTATGATTTTACTCTTGAATTCATAAAAAAAAAAAAAAGTACTCATACATATCAATTTTGTGTCAACTATTTCTCTCACATCATGTGATTAAAAATTTATTGAGCTAATTTCAAGCATGTATTTATGTATAGGATATATATCTATGAATTGGTAGATGATATTTGTCCTTGAATGTGTGTGCAATAAATTTATGTCAAATCAGGTGAAATATTTGAAATGCTAAAGTCAAGGCAATCAGCATGATTCCATTATTACATTAATTTGGAAGATGATGATGTCGAATATGGTCTCTAAATATTGTAGGATAGCAACCACTGATCTCCATCAATAAAAGACGTATTAAGGAAAAAAGAAGCCTGAGTATCATTCAGCTTTTGAACATAAGGGGCCCTTCCACTTATATCAGCTCCTGCGCCCGTGCAATTGTATTCTCCATAGAATATGGTCCTGTATTAATTTCGCAATTAATCACTCTCTAATTTTACGAAATATATATTAGTAATTTGTTAGTATAATAAATTAAATTTAAATAATATTCAAAACCATGTCTTTTCTTTTTTTTTAATTTCATACTGGTCTCGTGTAGGATCGTTGAAGTCATTCCAACCCTCCGGTGCAATAATATCTGTCATGGATGTCAAAGCAAAAACAACACGCGAGAATGGCCTCCATGCTCGACCTAGCCATATTCTCCCGGTGCCTCCTATGGTACAATTCACGAAAGCAAAGCCGGTAATCTCATCGCTGGAAGCTCTTCCATGTGCTGTCACAGCTCCATTTATGTTTTTTGATCCAGGAGCAACGGGGTTAGCTATGGAAATCAACTGGCATTTCTGTTCCAAATGTGTTTATACAGATTTGTTAATTTAGCAGGGTGAGTACTGCCTCTGGACTGGACTGGATATCCATATAATATGCTACAGATTGCTTGGTAGTAAACATTACCTCATATAGAGACTTTCCATCCCCAAAAATGAAGTCGATTGAGCCTTGTATATAGCAATCCTTGAAGTAATGGCGACCTCGGTCGTCATGAAGTGTGTCTTGAGCTCCGAAGAAGCCACAACCCCAGAAGGCTGCTTGGTCTCCCGCTATTCTAATTGCCACTGCTTGTGCCCCAGCATCACCTGGACGAGGGATAGGAGCTACATTCTACCATATATGGTGAAAATTCGAATATATCAGAAAGTGTAAATCTCATTTCTCGTTTCATTTCTTATATACTTTTCATATATATATATATATAAATGTTGTTCTTTGTTGAAAGCAATATGTTTTAATATTAATTTACTATCTTAATTGAATTTCAAATGTTATTTAGATTTATTGATGTATATTATGTCTCACCATGAAGCTTATGTTCTTAGCAATAAAGTTGGTGGAGAAAACTTGCACGGAACCGCTATAAGAGGTTCCATTAGCGGAATTGGCTGTGTCGTTCCAAGCAATTGCAGTTGATGTATAGCCTTGTCCTTGAAATGTAATGTTGGGTTTGGTTTTTGGAATAATGACTTTCTCACTGGAAAAAGTAAAGACATATATGAATAAATATAGTATTCTGGCTTATGAATATATATGACCACTGAAGAAAAAAAAAAAAAGAGGTAGAACTTAGCAAGGACAGCTGCTCACTAGTAAATGCCTGAATTGATCCATATTATGGTTCTTTTGATGCTGAAGTTTGCAATAGCATCAACGGCTGCTTGCACTGTCGTGAAATTACAACACCCCTTTCTATCAACACAAAGCGTCAATGTTGTGTTGGTTTCCGGAGGTGGAAAGTTTGGTGGGAAGTCATCACATATGGATCCTGATTTGCCTTTATCATTGTGTTTATGATGTCGATGTAGGCAGTCAAAATTCCACGGAAAGAATGTTGCAATGATAGATGATGATGATGAAGTGGTTAGACTAAAATCAACAAAATATTTAAGGAATTGAGGGCTTGGATTGATGAGAACTGTGGATGCAAAAACAGAAAAAATGGCAACAAGAACAGTGGAAGAAATGGTTTTGGGACTCATTTTTTTTCTTATGGGATGAGGGCAGAGATAAGGGTAGGAGGTATATATTTGAAATGTAGGATGCATAAACATGAACTTGAAGTTTAAGGGTAGATGGCATGTCTTGCAAATCACCCTGTCCTTTGGTAAATTCTTGAGAGAATTTCCAACCTACCAAACATAAGCGATGACCACCAAAATACAGGGAAAAGTTTAGACTTCACTTTATCATGCTCCTGGTCCACCACTGGCCTATTTCTGACCTTGCTAACAAATAAGTCTCCATTTGGACGAACATGAGATTGAAAATAATAATAATAATTATTATTATAATAACAATTAAAAGAAATAATTATATTTGTGATTAAAAGAAATTTCAATGAAAAACTTATAATAAATGATTTTTATTGAAATTGACATTTAAATTTAATTTATTATATACTAAATTCAATTATCGGTGTAGTAAAATCCAAACCTAGACTAGATAACCCTAATAATTAAGGTTTAAGGTTTTTTTTCAAACTATTTCACCAATTTGTCCATTGGAATTGCTAATTATTTCACATCTCCTAGAATTCCTCATTCTCTGGTAATGACTAAAAAATGTCCAAGTAATTCGTCTTTTTCAATTTTTTTGTTGCCATCAATACTTGTTTTCTTTTTTAAATATGATAATTTAAAATAAAACACGACGATACGATATAAAAATAATATAAATAAATAAAAATATGTAGATTAAAATTTTAATATAAATTATATATGAATTTAACATAAATATAATATATATTTATTATATATAATTTTCATATAAAAATAAATATATAAATTATTAATATTTTATATTACAAAAATACACAAATTACCGGTTCGAGGTAAATTTAAAAGAAAGAGTAGTATAATTATAAACACATATGTTTATATAGAGTTGAAGAGTTAGCATTTAGCAATTTTATAAGAGAACAAGAGATCAAGCACACCAACCAAACTAAACCGCCAACTACAGCTGCAAAGGGGAAAAGCCAAGCTAATGCTCATCCCCGTTCCGGGAATTGGTCACCTGGGTCCTATTTTAGAGTTCGCAAAGCAGCCGTTTGATCGATGTGATCAATTGTCAGTAACAGTTATTGTCATTCAGGCCATCTTCTATCACTGATTCAGAAGTACACACTCAAACTCTAGCCGCATCATCGGATTCTCGTATACAATTTATCACTCTTCCTCCAGAGCCAGACTATCATCCTTCACTAGATTTTTTCTCTAAATCACCGGAAAAGTTTTTTACTGCTTTTATAGAGAGCCATAAATCTCATACCAGAGATGCAATAATCTACCATGTTTTGCCTGATTCGACCTCCAATACAATTTCACTTGTTGGCTTGGTTTTTGTCAGGAGTATATTATATGATGTCAAAAGGGTATAGTGATTTTTTTTTTCAAAGCTTTCAACAAATAATTAGGGATATTTTGATCATTTGTGTCGATCTAATATATCAGATCGGTCTGATATGATCAATGATACCTCAACTCAACTCTATCCCAATTGTCTCCTTATGGTTTCCTTTAGCTTACCTATAAATATAAAAGCTCAGGAACCATGAAGCTAGGTTCATCGCATTCATCTCTCTTTCTCTTTCCTTACTACTTTCTTACTTTCTTCTCGACCTAATCTTCATTGATTTGTGTGTCAGAGTGTAAATGCAAAGAACACCTCCTGTCTTTGCCTCTAACCGTCTGTCCCTTCTGCACTCATAGAAATACCGTCAGGTTTGAGCTCTGTACCAACATTTGGTACACCAGGTACACATTTCATATTAATTGAGCATAAAACAATGCTACCAAGAAAAAGAACCTAAGAAGAAGGAGAGGCAGCTGCCCTGACTAAAACAAAAAGTCACCTAAGCCAACACTCTGTTCACCTAGCTCAACCACAGGCGGGACCGACCATGGAACAATTTCAAGCCTTGATAGAACAAATACAAGCTCTCAAGCAGATGCTATAAACTATAACCCCGCCACAAGTCTTCAAAGTGCCGAACTTAGTCACATCTTATTGAGAAGCAGTTGTTAGGCAATCGAGCTATGAAGAGACAGAAGCCTCATCGACTTCTAGAGAAAAAGAACACACCAACCCAACTCATTACTGACCCAGCTACAATTTCACATATGCCACAATCCAAAAATCCAAACAAACAGATCATGAACTTTAACCGAATAGAGATTTGAAAGCTCGAATGCAAGCTATGGAAAAAAAGTTGAAACAAAAGTAGTGGCATTTAAGGATGAACTCAAGTTCTTGGAGACCTTAACCTTTACTAAAGAGATTGACAAAGCCATGCCTCTCAAAAGATTTAAATGCTAACCTTAGAGATATATGATGGAACTTCTGACCCCTTTGATCATTTGAAACTTTATAGAACTAACATGATGATATAAGGGGTAGACGAGACTCTAATGTACAAAGGTCTAGCCACTATGTTGAAAAACGAAACTCAAAGTTGGAATAGCAAACTAGAGCCAAGGTCAATCATTACGTTTAAGGAGCTTAGCCACTTATTCCTATCCAAATTTGTAAGCAGCCAAAAAGCTAAGAAAATGACCCTAAGCTAATGTCAATTTACCAAGGGTAAAATGAAACTTTGAAAAGCTATGTCACACATTTTAATGTGAAAGCTTTACAAGTTAAAGACTTGGAACAGATGGTCACTATTATCGCACTGACTTGTGGATTCAACGAAAAAGAGTACCATTTAAAGTTGATATTATCGTTAGAACCACTTAAAACTTTAGCCGATATCTTGCTAATAGTAAAAAAATATATCAATGCTGAAGTTACAATGAAAATAAATCGAAGTGAGAGAGGCTCATCCCCCTCTTCAATCGTAAAAAAAAGGCAAGTAATTCTACGATCCTCCCTCAAGGGGAGATAACATAAGGCTAGAAGTCCTAATGAAAAAAAAAACTACATTGTACTGAATACCTCCCATAAGAGGATTTTGATGCAAATTGAAAGAAATCTCGACCTCATATGGCCTAAGCCACTGAAACCAAACACAAGGCGAGATTTAACAAAAAAATGTGCTTTCATTAGGACATTGGCCATAATACCGAAGATTGAGTCAACCTAAAAAATGAGATTGAAGCTCTGATAAGGAGATATCAGTTAAAAAGATTTGTGAGATAGAGAAGACAAAACCAATTTAAAAGAGACTACAGACATGACCATAGAGCTCCCATTTAGGATAGAAAGAGAAAAGCAAATCAGGAAAGCATGGATGCTTGAGGAGAAGAGCCGAATCAAAAAAATAGCCGAGCTGACAATAGTAAGCCAATCACGATGATGATTAACGTGATTATAGGAAATAACTTTACCTCGATGAAAAGAAAGTTTAACCTGGGAACAATAATGGTAGTAGGTGCTTTGGCTAAAAAAATAAAAGATAAAAAAGATGAGCCAATCTCATTTAGCTCAAAAAATTTGAAGGGAATCCAACACCCACACAATGATGCTATAGTGATCACAACCTTTATGTTCAACTATATGGTCAAAAAAATTCTATTTGATAATGATAGTTCGACTGGCGTTATGTACTACAACTATTTCAAGAAAATAAAGATTGACAAAAATTAGTTGAAGCCGATCACTACCATATTAATGAGGTTTTGAAATAAATAGGTGCCTGTAAGAGGAACTATTAAGCTCTCAATTTTCTTAGGGACATAACCGAAGATAATTACCTTGATCGTAGAGTTTATGGTAGTAGATGTCTCATTTTTCTATAACATGATATGAGGTTGACCTAGCCAGTCTATTATGTTGCTTATAGGCTCAACTCCCCATTTGAAAGTGAAATTTCCAACATTTGCAAGGGTTGGAAAAGTTTAAAAAAACCAATCCACGGTATGACAATGTTACATCACAATAATGAAGGGTAGGACTGGGAAATAGACAAGTATCTTGACAGATATCGAGATTAAAAGTAAAGAGAAACTTATACAAAAAACTAACACGAAGCAGGAAACTATTGATAAAAGCAAAAAATGTAAGATCGATTTAAGAGAAGCACGCTCTTAAGTTGTTTTGAGCTCTTAAACTCTTAAAAATTTTAATTTTATTCTATTTTTTAATTTCTTGAGGCAACAGTAGAAATGACTGAGCTTCTAAGTCGGTGCAAAAAAATTTGATGTTACTTGGACCAAGCTAACACACTGGCCAAAAACATAGCATTAAATGAAAAATATACTTCATTTCTACTAATACTTTTAACAAGTTCTTCAATATACTAATCATCATTTCGAGATCTATTTTCGTAGAAAATAATCTCAACCTAATAAAACAAAAAAAGATAATCAATCAAAGATCGAACTCGAATGTACATCGACCTAAGTCGATTGAGGACCTCATGACAATTTCATTCTAGAACAACATTTCATAAAAATACATGTAGATCGGAGCCAAGCTCTAATATAAAGATAAACTGATTCAGCTTATAAAAGATAATGCTGACCTGTTTGCTTAGACACCATCTGACATGCCCAAAATTGATACTAAAGTGATGGTCCACATACTACACACTAGTTTCGAGGTTAAACCAGTTTGACAAAAAAAAACTTTTATCCCTAAAAGACAACAAGCCATTGAGGAAGAAGTTGACAAATTATTTTGAGCTAACTTTTTCAGGGAGGTCTACTATCCTGAGTGGATAGCCAATGTGATCATGGTAAAAAAACATAGTGAAAAATAAAGAATGTGTGTGGACTTTATCGACCTAAATAAAGCTTGTCCAAAAAATAGCTTTCTTTTTCCTAGTATAGATCAGCTAGTAGATGATAGTGTCGAGCATGGCCTCTTCAACTTTATGGATGCTTATTTCGGTTACAATCAGATCAAAATATTGAAAGATGACAAGGATAAAATAACCTTTATTACTGAGAAAGGCATTTATTGCTACAAGGTCATGCCCTTTAAATTTAAAAATGCAGGGATGACCTACCAAAGATTGGTGAATAAGGTGTTCAAAGATTAGATTAACCATAATATGAAAGTATATGTAGATGACATGATAGTTAAGAGTAAAAGTTTAACTGAACATTTAGAAGACCTCAGAGAAACCTTCAACACTTTGAGAAAGTATAATATAAGACTTAACCTAAGTAAATGTACTTTTAAGGTTACATCAGGTAAACTTTTTGGTTACATGATCAACCAAAAAGGGATAAAGGTGAATCCTGAAAAGGTTCAAGCGATTTTAGAAATAAATGCACCATTTTAGTAAAAGAAGAATAGAGGTTAACAAGCAGAATAGCCACGCTCAGCTAATTCATATCTAGGTTGACAAAATAAGATTTACTATTCTTCAAAATTCTTAAAAATGTCTAACTTCAGGTGGACTTTTTAATGCCAAAAAAGCTTTTAATGAACTTAAAAAGCTTTTATCCTTTTTGCCTATCCTATTTAAATCAAGGACTAATAAAACACTATACTTATACTTAGCCAGCACATATTAACCTATCAGTTTAGTCTTAATCCAAAAAAATAATAATAATAATCGAATTATTTTGTAAGCAAAGTATTGAGATGGCTTAAAGTTAACTACATCGATATAAAAAAATTGGCCTATGCCATTGTCACCTCGACCAAAAAACTCAGGCCGTACTTCTAAGCCCACACGATTCACATCCTAATTGATAGCCACGGAGGCAAGTCTTACAAAAGCCTGAAATGTTAGCGAATTGAATATGTACTTTTTACCCAGATCGACATTAAAATCACATATGTTGGCAAACTTCATAGTAGAGTGCACCTTGATAAAATAAAAAAGATAATTTGAGAGAAAAGAAGATAACCTGGATAAGAATGATTGGAAGCTCTATGTTGATAGATCTACTACAAGCCAGGATGGAAGAGTTGACCTCATTTTGATCAATTTGAAAGGGTTATAGTACCTATATGCCTTAAGATTCAAATTCATGACATTTGACAATGAAGCGAAATATGAGGCATTGATAGCCGACCTAAAGTTGGCAACTGAGCTGAATGTTTAACGCATAACCACTTATAATGACTCTTAACTAGTGATCGGTCAAATAAATGGAGAGTTTGAAGCTCTAAAAAAGGAAATTTGAAAGTATCTCGACAAATCGCTAGCCTTGATAGTTGGCTTTAAGAAAATCAGTGAAAAAGATACCGAGGTCAAAAAATTTAATAGTAAACTCCTTGTCTAAGTTGGCTTTGGGAGCAACATTAAAAAGTTTGGACCAAGTTCTAATAGAAGAACTAGCGCATAAAAGCATCAAGGACAAGTTTATGGGATAGGTTATGTAGAAAAAAATTTGGATGACATCAATTAAAGCATACCTAACCATGAGAATGTTACCCGATGAAAAAGGACGGGCTATAGCACTAATGAGAAAGGCCCTCGATACATAATGATAAAAAAAATTATACAAAAGATCTTTTAGTTTATCTTACTTGAGATTTGTTGATGAAGAAGAGGCAAAGTACATACTGAGAAAAATTCATGAAAGAATATGTGAAAGTCACCTCGGACCTCGACCTTTAGCTTATAAAGTGCTAAGGTAAGGCTATTACTAGCCTATCATTAGAAGGGATATGATTGAATTGGTAAAGACATGCAACAAGCGTAAAAAATTTGCTTATATGCAACATTTTCTCTCAACCAATCTCATTTTTATCATCAGCTTATGGCAATTCATGTAGTAGAAAATGGATGTCCTTGAACCATTCACCCTAACCACAGGTCAAAAAAGATTCGTCTTAGTGACAATAGATTACTTCATAAAATAGTTGAAAGTCGAAGCCCTAGCCACCACCATAAAAGCCTAAGTTGAGAAATTTGTGTGGAAAAATATAGTCTGCAGATTCGGATTACCTTGATCTATAATACCGAACAATGACAAACAATTCAAAATTTTAAGGTTCAAAGAATGATACTCAAATCTTCACATTGACCTCAGGTTCATGTCAGTTGCCTACCATCAGTTTAAAAGGCAGGCCAAAGCTACAAATAAAACAATATTAAAAACTTTAAAAAAAAAGGCTTGATTCAGCAAAAGAAAAGTGGACCGATGAGCTACCGAGAGTTTTGTGAGCCCTAAGGATAATCATGAAAGTGCTCACTGGTCAAACCTTTTTTCACTTGACATTTGAAACAGAAGCCGTAGTGCCGGTTGAATCAGTCTACCGAGCTTAAGAGTTAAATCGACGTCAAAAGAAAAAAATGAATAGGCACTTATGGCTGACCTCGACCTTGTTGAAAGACAAAAAGATATAGCCCTAACATAGATTGTAGCCTACCAATAAAAGGTAGCCAACTATTATAATAAGCGAGTCTAGTGTAAGCACATCAGGAAGGGTAACCTGATACTTAAAAAAGTTGAAGCTTTAGGGGTAGTTGACCGAGGTGGCAAATTTACCCTGATGTGGGAAAAATCATATATTGTTAAGGAGGTCATCCACGATGCAACCTATAAATTACAAAATCTAAACGGTGACATCATCCCAAAGACGTGAAATACAAATAACTTAAAGGCTTATTATCAGTAGCTTGGTATGTGAAATGGCACTACAATCTTGAGTATGTGAAATGTAAATCAAGTCTATTACTAGTAGATCGATATAAACTGAGCTCACACTTATATTATTTTTTATGCGAATAAATGAATTAAACTATCTTCGATAACCTTGTGTTTAAGTAATTTTAAGAAATTCGACCTATATGTTCATCTGATCTAAGTAATTATGTAAGTCTTTAATCCAATTATCCACTTTTAGATTGGATAACCGTTCTTAAACTTATGCAAGTAAGAAAGAAATGACAATAAAACTAAGCTGAAACTTAAAAAATTTTTATTTTTATTTCATTATAACAAACTACATTAGTTGAAGTATGGGAGATCTTTACAAAAAGCTAACCTTAAAGTAAAAAATTTACAAAGTTAAAAATAAAAAATTACAAAATTCATTTATCAATAGCAGAGCGGTAGAGGTGTACTCTCATTAGCATGAGTATAAGGGATGACCTTAGCTTTGACAACCTTCACGTTTTCTTTTTTTATCCTTATGGCAACCTTCAGCTTATCTTTCAGAGCCTCATCTTCATCTTTCTCTTTCTCTTCCTTATCCTCTTTGGGCTGATTCTGATAAGGCCTTGATTTGATATTGTTGATGTTAATATCAGAGAGGTTGAGGTTGAGAGAAAAGAATTTGAATTGTACCTCATCTTTGGCTAGCTGAAAGGCACTAAGTACATTTTTTTTTAGAATTCTACCTTTATTTGAAGACACTCATAAGAGACTTTATACTTTTTCACACCTTTATTTGTAGCTCATTCTCTTTCTTGTTTCAAGCCTTCAACTTGAAGCTTGACCTCGTAATTTTAACTTGAGCATCATTAAGTTTTAGCATGACATGTTCCTTCATCAATTGGGTTGAGACCTTATCCACCAATATGGCTTTCGACTTTGCTGTCAGCTCATCTATTTTTTTTTCAACTCAACCTTTTTTTTGTGGGACACGTTGAGGCTTGATCTGACGTTGCCTAATACTTCCAAGCTTTTCTTATGCTCTTCGACAATGGTAACCATATCTTTCTCAACCCTTAGCATATGTCCTAAAATAAGATAAGCATGATAGAGGGCCTAACTGCTGTTTTTCACAAGCTAAGATGAAAACTTCTTTTAGATTGCTCAAAAAAATCGTAAACTTAGAAAAATAAAAATAAAAACAATAGCAAGAAATTGAGTTGAGATCCAAAGATACTCATTAAGAGGAAAAATCGTAACTTGTAGCACTTGCTGACAGCATCGAGGTTAGAGATGGGGTCATTTGTTAGGGCAAACTCTAAACCCATGAATATTCTCTTCAAGATAGGCCTCAGCACCTTAGCTTTAAAGTTTTCAAGAACAAAGGACAAGATCTCCACCGTGGTCTTTTGGCTAAAAGGGGTGGTCTCAATGCCAATGTAGAGGATAGGTCTTGACCTACCTTAGCTTTTAACTTTCAACTTGGATAAGTGCAAGGTATAGTTGTACCAACCACTTTGTCTACCCCATACAATAAGGCCCTGAGCTAGATCTTATTTTTTCTCTTTTTGGGTATTGGGGCATGTTGGTGCAACAAGATGTCGAAATCCTCTTCGATTTTGGCCATATGTGTAAAACTGAGTTTGTAGTTAGATGAAAAATTAACTTAAAATAAAACTATACGAGGTTACCTCAAACCTACCCCAATACTTTATCTTGTTTATCACTTTTAGAAAGGTCAGCTTATGAGCATCGATGATAAGCTCCCCTTATGTGTAAAATCCAAAATTTTATCTTGATCTGACCAATCGAGTATAGATAGGCTTATTGATGCGTCCACAAAAGAATCGGATGTATTCTTTATTGTTCAAGCCTCAAGCTCGAACTCATCATCTTTATTAGCCTTTTGTTTCTCAAGGCATAGGAAGAGTAACTTTCAATTCTTTATTGAGCTCGATTGATGAGAAGTTTTTTATTTGGTCGAGTTGTGATATAAAATCATATGCTATCACTAGGATATTTTTTAACAGAAAAGAACTCCCTAAATAAAGAGAGAGAAGAAAGAATATTCAGTTGTCAATAAAGAATACTAAAAATGACTATGTATCGAATAGAATTTAGGGTGAGTTGAGTAATGGTCAAATTGTAAAAATTAAAAATTGAAATAAATAAAAGATGAAGTGGAAACCTCAAGCTGGCCACTAATGAACCTAATATACATAGTGTCGATGTGGCTTTAGATTATCAATGACTCGATTTGAGGAGTTTAGCATTATTATACTGTACCTTTCTATAAGAGAAAAGAAAGTGGTATTTAAAGCTCGAATGTGATGAGCCGAACAATGTTAAGACAATCTTTTAGATTTGTTATGCCCTTTAGCTCACTCATCATGTCCTTTGGGATCACGTCGAGGTCACACAAAGTATATATAAAGACCTCGATGAAATCATCTTGTTCTATAAGACTTTTTTCGTCATTGTCACTTTTTTTTATCGAAGTGCTCTTTTTCTCTTATTCCTCCTCAGAACCCTCTTCATTAGAAAAATCTGACTCTTGAGTGGGAGATGAATCCCGAAGAAGAGCAGTGGATGAAAGTAGCTTGATCCCAGAGAAAGAAAGATAAGGTAAAAACTCCTCAAGAGATGACGAGATGTAAAAAAAAATTGATTGAGAGGGAGAGTAGAAGTGGCAGGAGGTAGAAAAGATCGAACCCCAAAGGAGAAGCGATCGAAGAGGAAACAAAGATTGACCATAGAAGATGGACTGACTTGAGAAACAAAGAAAGTAGGTGGATTTTAAAGTTTGAAGTCGATTTGAGCACACAACTCTTTCATGTTTAAAACTCGCTCGCTTCTTGCTTGAGCATTCTCTTCATTGCACCACTATCCTTCCTCGGATATCAGGTTGAACCAATAAGCTATCTTGGCATAGTTACGATCCTTAATACCAAGGGATCAGGTCATCATCCTACTGTTTTTGTTGACCTCCCCTTAGCTCTACCCTATAACTCTTAGCCCTTCTAGAACTCATACTAGAAGATATGATTAAAAATACTATTGAAGTGGGTGTAGAAAAAACTTTGAAAACTAGAAAGCTGTTGAGAATGAAAATATTAGGTCAGATTGAGAAGAAAGAAAGCAAAAGGTGAAAAGCTGAAACATTTTTAGCTCTTTGTATAGACGTGTTGTAGGCCAGATGGATGACACGATCTGTGCCACATGTCAGAGCACGGACGGGTAGACATCTTTTTATCTTTTTGCTTCCTGTTTAAATCACATATCTCTTCATTTAATGTTGTCAGACCAACCTAACATGACGAACCCTAGGGCGGGCCATCTAAATCAGACAACTATCAAGGATAAACATAGAGCCCAGTTCACTTCTAGGGTCTAAAATAGAGCTCAAGTCCAAATTAAAAAAAAAAATACAAGTTTCACCACAGCTAGACAAACTCCATCAATAATCTTGAATCACCCCAAACAATTATCACATCAACAACTTTTACATCGATTATGCACTCAATCAAGAACACATGTATAAGGTCGGATAATCACCAAGTCAAATTGTTGCTCAAAGCTAGTCATTATCCAAAATTGACCTCCCTTTACAACGTCGGCCTTCAATGAAATATGCAGCCAATCTATCCCACATCGGTGACGTCAGTAATAAATTTAGTGATCTGATACTCAAACCGCTTAATAGAGGCACAGAATGTTAGAGGCATATAATGATTAAAAGGGTATAATAGTCTCTTCTCCTCTTAAATTAAATTATCTTAGTCATTTGTGCCGACTTGACATATCAGGTCAGTTTAACATAGTCAATGCCACCTCAGCTCGACCCTATCTTAATTGTCCCTTTATGGTCTCTCTCAGCTTATCTATAAATATGAAGACTTAGGCACTATGAAGCCAGGTTCATCTGATTTATCTTTCTCTTTCTTTCCTACTTTTTCATTTTTTTCTCGACCTTATCTTTATTGACTTACGCATCAAAGTGCAATTGTTGGAAATATCCTTGTCTTTGTCGTTAACCATCCTTCCTTTTGGCATTTACAGGAATATCCTCAGGTCGGAGCTCGGCATCAATAGTTTTGGACTTCTTTTGTACTGCCATGACTGCAGCGTTTCTTAGCCTCATGTTGAACCTTCCAAGTCGACATGATCAGTTTGGTCTGGTTCAATCATCCCAGGTTACGAAGAAACTGTGCCTACCAGTGTTTTACCTTCCTTTTTATTAAAAAAGCATGGTGCCTGTCTTTCATTGCTAAACTATGGAAGAATATTGAACGAGGTTGAAGGTGTTATTATCAATACATTTGAAGAGCTTGAATCACTTGCGCTCAAGTCTTTGATGGAATGTTCCATTTCTACACCACCCAATACCCTGTTGGTCCATTAATTGGTAAGGGTCAGAGGATTCTACAGCCTGACAAAGCTCCAATATCCTGTTGATCATGAAATGGCTTGATCACCAGCCTCCATCATCAGTGGTTATCTTGTTCATTGGAAGCTTAGAGAGCTTTGATGAACCCCGACTAAAGGAACTTGCAAGTGGGCTTGAGCTTAGCGAGTTCAGGTTCTTGTGGTCAGTGCACCAGCAAAGGGCAAATTCGAGGTAACATGTGAGTACACCAATTTGGAGGAGATTTTTACAGATAAGTTCCTGGAGAAAACCAAGAAGAAAGGATTGATTCGTGGGTGTTGCCCCCAAGAGGACGTCCTGACCCATGAAGCAGTTGCGGAGTTTGTGTCACGTTGTTGGTGGAACTCTTATCTTGGAGAGCTTGTGGAATGGGGTGCCAATTCCATCATGGGCTATCCATTCGGAACACTAAGTCAACGCATTTCAGATGTTGAAAGATTTGGGATTGGCAGTGGAATTAAAATTGGATTATAGGATGGGCAACGGCTAGCTTATGATGGCGGGTGAGATAGAAAGAGATAAGCCATGATCGAGGTATAAGTTTCCATTCGAAAGCCAGTCTTTTAACACTTTAAAGAGTTAAGCCTTAGAAAGAGTTAAGCCTTAGATTTGGAGCAAAAGACTCTTTAACTTCTGGGTATCCAGATATTTCGAGATCTTGATATTTCACAACATATCAAAAAACATGGCAATGAAGATAATTGTCTTCCTACCACTGTTTTTTCTACATAGATACATAGTTCAAATTAACAATTTGAGTTCCTTAGTCAAACACAAACTAGAACGTACATCTGAAACACACATGAAAATTATGATAAATGTCTTTGTTACACTGCTATTTTGTCTACAGTGTCGTAGAAGGCAACTTCATGAAAATCCATGTTTAAGACGACAAAAATCATTTTTTGTCTTCCCACAGCAACGGGTGGTACAAAGTCAAGGAATCATGGATGAAATTAATAACAATGAACAATTGGAATGGCTTCAGTTCTTGAATGAGCAAATGAAGATATGAAAAATAGTGAGCGACATTACACCACCCATTACCGTTGCTAATGCCATGCAGATCAAGGTAAGCTGAACCATTCATTCTGAAAAACCTATGCTCTCTCTCTCATCCTTCCTCCCAATCTACATCATCCTCATCGTCTCCAGATGCTTCCGCTTCAATATTCAAGTCATTGACCTTATAACTCTCAGTTGTATTGCCTGAAATTGTTTAAAGGAAGATATTTACTAGGGAATACACACCAACATCATAATCATAATGAACTTAGTGATTAGCCGACACATTTTGTATTAAAAAGATACATAGGGAATGAAAATTGAACTTATATCAACCCGCTTCCGTAACTGGTATTGAGAGTTAACAAGAAAACTCAACCCGATTTACCGCAAGTTATTTCTATTATTACTTGACACACTTTGAATGGCAACAGGACTCCTACAACATGCACACGGAGATAAGTTAAAGGTTTCAACAGGGCAGTGGGAGGCAAATTTTCCCCATACCAGTAGGTATACCATACAAATTGTATTCTGAATTATGACATAATATGCATGTATCTATGTATATGCCATAACTTTTTGCAGATAAAACCACAATAGGCTACAATTCAAATCCTTTATTGTTTTAGATATTAAGTGATATTAGCAACTTAATACAGAAATATGGTGCACCATAAATTTGGGCCAAAAAATAAGTACTACTACCTCAATGTCAAACTAAATGTCCACTTTTATGTATTTTGCTCCTTGCCTTATAACTTTTACCCTTCAAGTGTCATAAAAGATAGATAGGCCCACCTAAAATTCGTATTTCAATGAAAGGCAACATCCAGAAAATGCTTTCCATTTAGGGAAACTTGGTATTATTTAGATAGTCCAAAGAAGAAAGGTAGGCATGCAATACGAGACAAAAGGAGTACATGTTTTTTTTATCATCTAGTACTAAGTTAATAGTTCATGAAGATTGTTCTTACTCAATTTAGGGTGGAAATTTTGGTATATTGTTTAAATTTAAGACATTAATTTAATTAAATGTTAGACAGCAACAAATATTGAAGTTTAAAAATATTAGATTTCCACTCTACATATATGATGATATTCAATATAAAATATGAAAATAGGTGCATGAATTACAATGAAACACAGAGAAAGGAATTAAATTAGATTGATGATTTACTCATAAAACTTCTAAAATGGTTGAATGTATTCTAGATTCAGCAGTAAGTTCCCTTGCAAGGTTTTCATAGCCTTTTGGCATATTAGATATTGTTTTAAATGGTTAGTTATATGAACAACCAAGCATGATGACATTTTCAAGTAACTTAAACCTTTAATTTCGAACAGTTCTCAGTCATAAAATAGTAACCGAATTATATTCTGAATACAAAATAAAAAACAGCACTTACCTGCAACAGGAGCTTCTTCCCAATCAATATCATCATCTCCCTCATCATCCTCACGTTTAACTTTCATGCCAACTTGCCGCTTGGAAGAGTCAGAAAGAACACTGGCAAGAGGAATGTCTGACAGTTCTTGTTGTTTCTTAGCAGCATCTTCTAGTTCTTGTTGTTTCTCATACAAAGCGGCATAATACGCTTTAAGATACTCGTCCTTCAACATAAAAGGAAAGCAAAAACTACATCAAATTCTAGTAAATTAAAAACTTTAAGATGGAGCAAAATGAAAGAAAAATGAATCATAGAACTACATCGCATAGACAAAAAGAAGGAATAATCCCATCTCATTGTACATACCTGTAAATTCTTCTTATCATCATTTTCAACAGTTGACTTTTTGTCATCTGAAAAATCAGGTTGTGCTGAACTGCCATCTGTATTTGACTCCAGCTTGACCTCTCCACGTTGTGCCTTTGTCAGGTTCATTCCTTGCTTTATCATCCAAGGTGGCAAAACTTTCAAGGATGTGCTTGCACTTTCAGACTTGACATCTTCTTCCTTGCCATCAAGACCAGAAAAGGCAACTTCAACCTGCCAGGCAGGGGCAAGAAGCTTTAAAAACAATCCAAGTTGATGGTAAAATATCCAATATTTGAAATTAAGAAATGGCATGCCCAAGAGTGTAGAGGAAAATCTCTAATAAAAATAAAAAGAATAGAAAATCCACACTTCAAAAAATAGTAAGCATTGAAAATACACTGATAGTTTGGTTGAAGAAGACTGATTTATGACAGTAATAACTCCAGTAGAGCTTACAAAACTGACTTTTAGGAAAATTGATGGTCTAGGCAGAAATCTGTTTTCAGCATCAATGGTTGGTTAAATGAGAAGCAAGGGCTTACTAGCTTTCAGAAAGGCACCAGATGCATTTAGTTAAGTTAGGATTTTGCATGAGATTTCATGAATACTCAATTTAATATTTTTAGCAAATTTGAATCTCCAAAAATTGTGGAAATATGAATGCAACTACCAAATTCGAAAAAAAAATTCTAGAAAATTAAACTACAATTATTCATGCAGAAACCATATGTCAAAGTCTAGCATCAATATTACATAATTATTCATAACTTGTATGCAGTTGCACCTCATAGTAGACAACAAAGAGAAATACAGTTGAAGTAAATCTCACCTTTGTCTCCCCAAGAAATGGCATAGGTGTCCCACCATAACCCTGAGAAGTTTTGGAAGGATCATTAGAATCAGAATCACCATTTAAAGCACGCCCAGCAGCACTTGCTCGAGCTTCCCATGCTTGGAGACTTCCAAATTCTGGAACAGGCAAATCTTTCACTCTGTTGAGTTGTTCCAATAACGGTTTAAGCTGTATCTGCAGTCATTTCATTGCATCATTAAAAATGGCATACAAAATATACACAATGGAGAGAATGAAATAAAAATAGGCTTGCATATTTCTATAAACATAAACTATAAAACAAATAAATAGGGAAATAACTCAAAACGCAATGGAGTTAGAAGGATTATGGATGTTGATCAAAATTGGTTGCCACGACAATACAGTAAGGAAATTTTGGTATGGTGAAAAAGATGAACAATCTGACAGGAGAATTTTGCAATTATTTTTCCCCATGCTCCCCTGGAGGTAATGAAAATCAATGTTAGGATTGCATTTCTTTTTCATGATTCTTAAAGACGAGAAGATTTAAGAGGAGCTTAAATGTGTCTTGCTGTTTGATCATGAGATCAAGATTGACAGAAATAAATAAAAGAGCATACTAGCCGTCTAAGTGGGGCTTATGGATTGAAGGCTAACCCGGTAAAAATTGTCTTCAAACTGCTTGCGTCTAGAGTCATCAACCTTTAGATTCAGGTTAGGTAGCCACTATCATAGAGAAGACCTATGATCATGTCTGATGGTGTTTCCTAAATAATGGAACCGCTAGGTTTTGGTACCAAAAGGATTAACCAATTGTTATTTATTAATCTAGCATTAATGATTAGAGTTGGGGAGAACAAATGGATTTGCGCTGACTACCCTAATCCAACACTGTTTTCCATAGTTTACAATTTTCATTAGGGAAGCCTCTTAGCCCTTTCTATTTACTTTGAGATTGAATGATTAGGTCAGAGTTTTCAAGCAAATTGTTTATTTGAAAATATACGAGCAAATTTAAAGAAGGCTTTTGGAGGTTATTCTGTATATTGTAGCTTTTAATTTCTTTTAGAGCTTATGTGCTATAAGGATAATTAATTTATTAACTATTTATAATTTGATGTTTGTTGAGAGCTTCTAAATATTGTGTTTAAGGCTGGATTCAAGCCAACTTTTATATACCTGAATGAACCAGGCTTATCTAATAAACTAGCATTAGAATTAACTAACCTGGTTGCCAAGCTGAAAGCATATATAATCATTGTATTTTTCTTGAATAAACCTTTATGTTTGTTAATTGCTTCCATTACTTTTTTGTTTAGATTTAAAACACATAGCTTGCAGTACTCAAGCCATCTTTCAAACAAAAACAGAAGAAAATCACATCTGCATCTTCTTTTGGCTTTGAATGAATACTTTTCAGGTCTACCAACTCTATTGGTGACTTTCAGGATAAGTCATGAACTCTCCCAGCAGACTAACAACCTAATTTCTTTAATCGTTTTTGCAGTTTTAAAAAATGGCAGGAGGTTGTTTTCCCTCAATTCACATCTTTTAAAACAGGACTTTATCTGGTATGTTTTCTGCTTTAAAATTGTTTTCAGGTTCAAAGTAAATCTGAGAAACAATGAACTTGCTTCAGTATGAAGGTGTTGAGGATAGCACTGGTTCTAGTGACCAAGTTTGGGGCATTATCAAATCTCTTTCAAGATTTTCCTCTCCACGGCTAGTATGGTTCAAGATGCTAATAATCAGAGATTGGAGAGGGAAAACATTCTAAAGGGCAAATAGCTATCCTAATCAGAAGTTAATGGAGTATTTGAAAAATAGAAGGTACACAGAAATATCATTTGATGAGGTAGAAAAAATGACTCTAAATGTCACCCAGTCAGCTGAGAAAGATGTAAGACAATGAAGGTAAGTTGTACACAAAGTGAGGATCAAAGGAGTTGTACCATTTCACCATTGTTCCAAATGTAAGGTAGTGCAGCAGCAGGCAATTAGGGATTGATGGGACGCTTTTATAAGAAACATCTTCTGAAGTTGATGATAGAGGAAAGGTTTTTGTTTGGAAGGATATATGACATGCACAATGCAGAGGGAAAGATGAGTTTCCTGATTTGTCTTTCAATGTGGAAGATATGGAAACTTCATAACTTCTTCTCTTTAGTGTCTGTTAAGGTATGGTCAATGTTTAATTCTTCCTTTATAATTGCTTGAGCAATGACAAAAACAAAGACTAATCAGCAGGCTAGTTGGAGAGGTATCAATGCCAATGTCTCAACTATGTGATAATGATCAGTCTTTTCTGAGTTAAAGTCTACAATTCCACTTCATTTTTCACCTTTTAGATTTTATTGATTTCATGAATATCTGGTCTAGTGTTATATTTCTATTTTCAACCTTTGCTATTATTGCAGAATTCCCTTGTTTGACAAGTGAGTAAACAAAATATAAGCACATGAGAAAACCAATACCAAAAAGAATTGCAACATTATCCAGTAGTGTAGCGAAACAGTAATATGTAGCAAATTCTGACAACATAAAATATAAAGTCAAGAATACACATAAATAATAGTAAGAAGTCCAGATATTAAGTCTTGTAAATACTGCATAGTGGAGAAACCAGATAACAAACATTTAGTTTAATTTAACTCAAGATTACAGAATCTCAGATAGATTGAAAAGGTTGAGACCGTGTAACCACAATCAAAAGTCCATTGGAAAATTTGCTATCAAATTCTGCTCATATGAAAATCAATTGGAAATCAACAAGGGAGAAAATACAATTCTAGACAGCATGAACAGCACCCAACCCCAAAAATAAAATAAATAAATAAAAAAGCAGGAAGACATTAAAATATGTGGGCTGGTCCATTTTGTCATCCGATATATTCATCCTTTAAAGGTGAATGAATTCAACCCATGTATACATGTACAAAATAGAAAACCATTGACAAAGAAAAAACAAAGGCAAAAAGAATCAAAGCTTAATGCTTGCATGGCTTTTGTTCCATTCCTTTAAACATCTAGCCGTTCAGAAAACACAAAAAGCTAGGTGTCTAAGTTTCTATTTTGCCCACAAGCTTACAGCTTTACATAGGTTTTAAAAATGCATTCAAAAGTGGGAGCCCTCATGGACCATTGTCATCTGACATGGCAGAATCAACTAGCAAAAACTAGAATAGAACATCTCAAGATGGGAAAAGCAAACTTCATGCCACAGAACCTGTTCCTCTATCCCCCTGTGCATCAATGGATAATATGTGTTTCGAATACCACATACACACAATAGACTAACAGCTACATGGATTTCATCACAAAGAATTATTATTTGATAATGAAGTTCTTTTTTTTTTTTCTCCTTTCAAGAAGAATTCACATGAAACACCAGATTCCTTCACAATTGAAAGCCAAGGACAAAGAATTCAGCTGAATCTGAATGGACCTCACTGATTTGACCTAATGTTAATATTTCATACTTTAATCAAGTCCAATGACATCCAAAGCAACTATGGCCAGTAAAAAGGAATCTAATTTGAATTACATCGTTTTCACAGTACAAAATGCATTAAAAAAATCGTGAACATACTAAAAATTTTGTTAACTTACTCATAAAGGGATTAACTTTCTTATTTCAATAGATTCACATAATAGATCAAATACAAATGAATGTGAAATTATAAGCTGCTAAATAGGAACTTTTTAAGAAAAAATACCTCCATTTTTTGAAGCATGTCCTTCAATTTTTCACGTCGTCGTCGCCTTGCATTGTCATCTCCATCTCCATCTCCTACTTCTTGTGCTGCTAATTTGTCACTCTCTGCGACCAATTCTCCATTACATCTTTCACAGTGAAAATATTCATCCTCCAAAGAAACCAATAGCAATGCATCCAAAGCATTGTATCTGAAAACATGACATCAGCACACCATCAATTTTTCATGATTACAAATTCACTAACCAAAATTACATTTCAAATGACCCAAGAAAAGAAAAAAGTGAAGAAAAGGAGGAAAGAGAGAGGCAGAAGCAGCAACCTTTTCCCACAGCCAGGGCAGACATATTCCTGAACAGTATTCTTGTCCTCAAGTTCATCCTTTAGTTTTTTCTTCATACGATGCAGTCTATACCTAACAACATCATATATCTACAAAACACATTGTTTCAGAGATTTTCACATACTCAGAAGCCAGAATCTGCTCTGCACGTGATAAAATGGATAAAAGACAAAAGAGATCTCTATCCGATCCATTATTACCAAATTAATCTATGCAGAACTGAATTGGAAAAATCAAATAATGAAAAGAAATAAAAATAGCAACCTGTGCATAATCCAGACAACAGTAAGAGTGAGTGTGCAATTTAATCTTCTCCTCTCCCTCTTTCCCACCATGTTGACTATCGGCTGTTGCAGCAACAGCAGCACTATATACCTTTGCTCCTTTAGCCGTCTGTGACCAAATCAAACATCAGTATTCAGGCAAAAATAAAAGAAGAGTTCAACACAACCAAGAACTCGTTCCCAACTCTTAATGAATAAATAAAACATATAGAAGATAAATGGAGACAAGACTTTTTGTCCACTAACACCACCACTATGCCTCAATTCTATGCAAAAATAAGGTACAACTAAAAACAGAAAACAAGGGAAAAGAAAGTGAGCTTCAATCATTTGATGTGCATAGTATATGTTTGAAAATTAATAGGGAACAAGACAGTGATGATTCAGAACAAATACGAAAGAAAAACTTACCTTCAAAACCAACCAGAGTGACAACTAAGAAACACCAGTACAGGTGAAGAGAAAGAAAAAGGAACTATAGCAGACTCTACCTCTTTTCTATGATCACGGGTGACTAATTTTTCTTCCTCAAATAGTCGTAGAGTCCGCCGAAGTTGCTTTGAATGTAGTTTCAACTCCTTTGCCAAATCTTCTTCTCTAACCCATTGTCTCCTAGATATGAAAGCAAAAATTGCAAATTACAATAACAGAACAAAGTGAGTTGCAAATAGCAAGCCTAAAGGCATAATTATTGCAAGCAACAGGAAATTACTCTTGGTGTCAAATATATTAGGCATCATTACATAACTAAATGTATCTTACTTAACTTGTTAAATACTAACCTCCTATGGAAAGACTTCTAGTTGAACTGAAAAAACACTTGCCAAAGTACTCAGCCAAGTTTCACCATATTATGCCTAATACATAAAATATTCAATGCCTCCCATTTCAAAGTCCAAACTAGTCAAATTCCCAATGCTTCTAAATGTGCTTTCTTTCCTGACAAGATCACAACTTTAATAAAAATTCTCTTCAACAATTCTATTTTAAATTATAAAAAATACAGCAATGCATTATTTTTTTCAATTTAATATGCCTTAATTTCACTTAACAGAAAAACTTCAATTCTCCCTTTCGATTTCTGCAACTAACAAAACCGAATTTTCCCCTTTCCCTTCCTTCACTGTTAAAAATAAAACCATTTTTAATTGTTTCCTAGAGATAAATAAATAAACGGTACCTTGTAAGAGCATCAAGCACTACAACGGCAATCCCTCTATTATCACCCCGACCCGTCTTTGGCTGATTATCTCCTTTTGTTGTCACATCATCATAAAACGCCCGAGCCGCAAGTTTCACCAACCTGTTTTTCCAAATTCAATTCCAATAAACAAATAAACAGTTAAATTAGGTAAATGACAAACCCTGTTCTCCGATACCCTCTATTGGGCTGATTTTAGGTAAACAAGCGTACCTGTTAAATGGCTCGATGCTCATCTTGTTAAGTGACGGGCGTTAAGAAATTTCCTCGTGATTGCCCAAACTAATTTGCAGCACGTAATCTGATTCCGCAAGAAGAACTGCAGCAGATAATCAAAAACATTGGTTTGCAGATCCAGAGTAATGGGGTTCGAAAGAGGGGATGGGGGCGGATTGTAAATGAAGCAGGGTTCGAGGAAGAAGCTGTTGGGAAGGTTTTCTAGAAAACCCTGATTGGCATTTTTCATATAGACAGACAGGGTAAAAGGAATAAGTTTATACTACCAAGATCGGAGAATTACCTGTTAAGAAGATATGGTTATGGTTGCCTTGATGGAGCTGAAATTTGATAGAAAGGTAGGCTAAAAAGTAGGAAGCAAGCAGGCGGAGCGGTGCTTACCTTGGTGAGCCAGACGGTGCGTGGGCGATGTGCCTGGCAAGACGGAGAATGTGCTGGCTTGATAAAAGTATACTTCTACAGTACTTGGTGATAATGGTTCGGCCCGGGGTTAGAATTGGATATTTTAATTAATGTACAGTATTATAAATATTTTAAATTTTTAAAGTCGATTTTAATTTGTTTAATTTTAAAAATTATAAATTTTTAAATAGAAGACAAACTTGAATGTATGACAAGATTTTGAAATTACAAAAAAAAAAAATCCTAAAAATAATGTGTAAGAAAGTTAAAATACGGTTGACTACTCAATTGATGTTATCAGTGACTATATCCGGCGGCGCAAATGATGTTACAAAATCTGATTAGGACAAATGGCGTTTCGTTTTAAGTTTATCTAAATTACTTCGTCTTTTTAGGTCTTACATAAAATAATTATTATTTTATATTATATTTAATTTATATTTAAAAAGAGATATAAAAATTATAAAAAAGATTAATATACTCTTGACATAAAATTATTTACTCTTCTCTAAAAAAAAAATATTATTATTAAGTTTACATATCTAATTATACCTTTAAAAATTATATCAATAATTTAAATTTTATAAATTTTGAAAAATGATAATTTTGTAAATAAATAAATTATTCTATTATAATCTTTACATACATAAATACAAAATAAGATGACATTATTTAATCTAATTTTATTCATAATATTATCTTATTCTATATTATTATAATCTTATATACCAAATATAATTTTAATATAGAGAATTACTTTGCCTAACAATCATAATAATCAAATCGCATTAGTGGAGGTGGATTAGATTTATAATTGGTGAATTCAAAATTAGTAAATTTTAAATTTAATTAATTTATACAATTATTTTTAAGATAATATTTGACATCTATGAGATTTATAGTTAATACTCATAGCATTTTTTTTATTTTCAAATTTATAACTTTCCTTGTAAAGAAACTCAAAATTAATGAATAAATAACAATTGAACATAAATCACAAATTTTGAAGATTGAAGGAAAATATTATTATTTTATTTATTATTTAGCATTATTTTAGATATTTTATTTATCATTTAAAATTATTTGTTAAGTGATAATAATTATATCACTTAGAATTTGATTGATTATATAAAGTTCTTATTTTTTATATTTTAACATTATTTTTTTATGATTTTTTTTACTTTTAATATTAAAAATGGTAAACTTCATAAATATATCCTATGGTTAAGTCGAAATGAAAATGTCTCATGAGATTTAAAACATAACACTTAATTACTTTATGATTTATTTTATTATTTTTTACTCAAAACTGTTACTTTTTTTTAAATTTTTTCCTTTTAAATTCATATTTTCTCTCTCTAAAATCAAACTAATTCTCTCTCTAAATTCAGACCAATCTATAAATAGTAACTTTCAAACCACCAAAAAAATTAATTTTACTGCTAACAAACAGGAAGCTGTCAAAAATTGAATCAATTTAAAAAGCCAAATTCCACAACACAAGTACTAAATAATTCACCAACAAAGCCTCAGCATAATAACTCAAAAATAAAACCAAAATTTCAACAAATAGCTTCAAAGAAAAATCCACAATAAAAAATTCAATCATAGAAACCAAAAATTATTACCAAACAAAAAAATAGGAAATTGCAACAACAAAATACATAAAATTATGAGATTGAAGGTTTGATCTCTGGGGATATATTCTTATAAATAGAGGAATGAAGCATTGTTACTGTAAATGAGTAAATGAAGAAGTTTTCCAGTGGCTTTAACAAGATAATAGATAGCGATAGAAATAGCGGGTTGTTACTAGTTTTTGGGTTTTTGAATTCTACTAATTTAGTATTGTTATCGAGAGTTTGAAGGTGGTTGATAAGTTTAGAAAGTGATAGTAATTTTTATTTAGTGCTTTGATTTAGGCTTGTGCTGGAAACTTATGAAACTCTAAAGGAAGAAGAAGAGGAAGTGACAATAAGAGGATTTATTTGGGGTTTTCAAAAATTGCTGAATAGAGCGTAATTGGTAGACAGCAAGAGGGAAGCGGTATATCAGTACCAATTTCTAGGTTGTTAATTTTTTTTTATTTAAGATTTGGAAGTTTAAAGATAAGAGAATTAATATATTTTTCTGGTGGTTTGAAGGTTGTTATTGGTGGATTGGTCTAAATTCAAAGAAATAATTGGTTTAATTTTAAAGAAAGAGACTAAATTTTTAGAAAGAGAATATGTATTTTTAAATGGAAAGTGTGAATTCAAATAAAGAAGAAGTAAAAAATAAACGAAAAAGTAACAATTTTGAGTAAAACAAATAAAATAAATCATAAGATAGTTGAGTATCACGTTTTAAATTCTTAGGAGTTTTTTTTTTTTGGCCTTAATATTAAAAATCATAAAACTATTTTTATAAAATAATTAAAATTTAGCATTAAATATATTAAAATCAAAATATTTTTCTTAAACTCTGTGAAATTAACAACACCAAATAAATTTAAGATAGAAAGAGTATAACTTTATAACCTTTTAAATTTTCTAATTTGATTTTTAAAATATTATCACGTGTTTGCAACTCAACATAGATTATATCTTTTTTTAGAACACTATAACTCTAAGAAAATGTTCTTCTCAATTTATGTGTATGGTCTATTTTATTTGCTTTAGAATGATTTTATACGACGTTAAAAATTAAATTGCATTGTCCGTTTCTTATAATTTTTACCTTTTTTTTTTTTTACGATTTATGTTATTTTTTTATGCATGTGATTTGAAACTTGAAAGCTAAAGATACAATATTTCGAATCAAAAGTTTAATTTAATTAATTTATATAATTATTTTAAAAAAATCATTTAATAAGTTTAAATTTTAAATTTCAGTACCTGAACATAAACCATTTTCTTATTCACATTCACATGCGATTTAAAAAAAAATGACAAGATTCTCATAAAAAATTATCTATATAAATAAAATTATTTGTATTTTTGACAATATTGAATAGATTTTGGGTTTAAATAATCGAAAATTTAATAAGTTTTCAGAACTAATAGAATCTAAAATTTCTTAATGTGTTTTTTTAGTTCGAAATTTTGGTTGAAGTGGTCTCTAAGTTGTGTGGGATTTTATTAAAGGTTTTTTTTTTTCCCTTAAAAAAGCATCAACAACATACCAAGTAGTATCCATATGTACCCTTGGCTTTGGACATTCAACTTTGAAATTTATTTGAATTTATGGATGTAAATAATATATTAGTATTCATAAGTTATTTGGATTCCACTTGAATAAATTTTGAAATCGATTCGATTATTATCTAGTTAAACTTGAATAGTTTAATTTATCGATCTAGTCGAGTTTGAGTATTTTTATATCCGACTCAAATTATTCACGAACCTAATTGAGCTTTTATATTTTAATATATTTTAATTATTTTAATTAATAAAATATCTCAAATTCGAGTTTGAATATAAATAATGAAGTTTTTATCAAATATAAAAATTAAATTTATTTTTATATATTAATCGATCTAAAATGAACGAACTTGAGTAGTTTGAATATAAATAATTGAGTTTTTATCAAATATAAAAATCGAATTTATTTTTATATATTAATCGATCTAAAACGAACGAACTCGAATAATTTGATTTATATATTGAATTAAGTTTGAGTTAAAAAAATAAAATTTAATTGAGTTTCAATTGAATTTCAAATCTTAAATTTTAAATTGAATTCAAATTCAAATTTAATATTATATTGATTCAAACTCAATTGAATACACTCCATTCGAAACCTTCGAGCTGTATTTGGCAGATGGAATGGCTAGCCCAATCGTAGTTGGCAATGAATAAAGGTGTTGTTTTTAGGACAATTTCACTTCCACAATTTTTTTTTTTTCTTTTGTAAGTTCAATTTCATCCATTCCTGGCTAAAAGAAATCATTAAAATTAAGGTTCCAATGCTTATGATTTAACTACCGATTTTAAATTTAGTGCTGGACTATTAGATTAGTTGTCGTGGATCCTAGCATAAATGACCTACTCATAACACCAATTGTACCGATCGTAGAGCATTTGTAGCTAGATATAGTCACTTACAACACCAATTGAGTGATTATTAACTAAAATGTCTGTATTTTAACTTTCTTACATGTTGTTTTTAGGACACATTTCTTGGTAATTTCAAAATATTGTATTTCCTAAAAAAGATAATTAGTAAGTAAAAATAAAATATTAAGGTTATCTTAAAGTTGCATATGTGCATAAAAACTTTGAGCCATTGTAATCTAAACTATTGGATTAATTTAAAAAAAGAGTTTAAATTAACTTTTAGTAAAATTTTTAAATCCTAAGTGCAGATTAAAATATTGCTACATATCCCATTAACATATTTAAAGAATTAATGAATTAATATAATAAATAATGGAATATGTGTCAATATTCTAAATCATCTTATAGAGTTTTATAATTTTATGGACAATAATATTATTTTATTTAATATATTTTTATTTTTTGAAAATAATTTAAAATTATTCTTACTTTTATTTGAAGGTAGATTCTCACATTTTAAAACTAAATTTTAATCTCATTTTTGTGCACCGTCAGATTTAGGGTTAATTAACAACCGTCCGATAAAAAATAAAAGCACTATATAAATAAGCTATCGGAGAAAAACCTAGAAGGAGGCTAGGGTTTATTCTTCTTTAGCGCCGATCTCCCCTAGAAGGTGTTCAGCTTCTTTTCTCTTATTTTCTTCTTTGCATTTTTCGTTTCAACTTGTTGTAATTATTTGACATTTTGGTTTGTTAATACTCTTGAATTACAGGTAAGTCATGGTTAAGCATAACAATGTTGTGCCAAATGGCCACTTTAAGAAGCACTGGCAGAACTATGTGAAAACTTGGTTCAATCAGCCAGCAAGAAAGGCTAGAAGAAGAATTGGTGGGTTTCTTTTTTTTTTTTTTTGGGGGGGGGGGGGGTGGGTTTCTCTTTCTATTGTAAAAGAATGATGATGTTATTTGAGTGGTAGAGTTTATGTTTAATGATGATGTTTGGGATTTTGCAGCAAGGCAAAAGAAGGCGGTAAGGATCTTTCCAAGGCCAACTGCTGGGCCTCTGCGCCCTATTGTCCATGGCCAGACCTTGAAGTACAACATGAAGTTGAGAGCTGGCAAGGGTTTCACTCTTGAAGAGCTTAAGGTATGCTGTTTGTAATTTTCTTTTATACATTTTTTGGATTATGTTTAGGTTTTGTATTTTTATTCTGGTAAAGATTTGTAAATTAGACAGTAATTTCAAGTGATTGAAGAAATATTTTGGTATTCTGCCTGTGATTAAGTGACCAAGTTCAAATATTATTAATACCCTTATTTGACAATTAATTTAAAAATTAAAAGGAAAATGAACAATGAATCCCATCTTGATGTAGTTGTATGTGCTTGTATCGAATGCGGCACTCACTTTATACTCTGATCAGGCTGCTGGTATTTCAAAGAAACTTGCACCAACCATTGGTATTGCTGTTGATCACCGCCGCAAAAACAGATCTCTTGAAGGTCTTCAAGCCAATGTTCAGAGGCTTAAGACCTACAAGGCCAAACTTGTTGTCTTCCCAAGACGTGCTCGCAAGTTTAAGGTAATTTTTAGGGCCTATTTGCAGTGATTAAATCCTTAAATCCTTAATCTTGTTTTGTGTTTTTAATGTTTTTTATTCTATGTGTTCATGTAGGCTGGTGATTCTACTGCTGAGGAGCTTGCAACTGCAACCCAAGTCCAAGGACCATACATGCCTATTTCTTGTGAGAAGCCTTCTGTTGAGCTTGTGAAGGTCACAGAGGAGATGAAATCATTCAAGGCCTATAACAAGCTTCGTGTTGAAAGAATGAACAAGCGCCATATTGGTACTAGGCTGAAGAAGGCTGCTGAGGCTGAGAAAGAAGACAAGAAGTAAGGTTTGCCTTCTTGAGGGCTGTGTTTTGCTATTTGACTTGTTAAAGACATTCGTTTTTGTTTTCATATTGTCAGTTGAGTTGAAACAGCTTTTGAAAACTTTGGTATTACGTTTGTAATCCTGTTTTTGAGCATTTTAATAGATTGAGAGGTTTCTTGCAATTCCTTTCTGTGGTGTTGGCATTATGAAAGTGTTGATACTGATAAGTTTGGTGATGGTTAATTGGTTTATTGTTTGTGTTAAACAAATTTCAATTGATTTTGATGCTTCATCCAGACTGATTGATAAACAGAATTGAAACAGGATGATTTTATCCTGGAACACCATAATCAGATCGTCCAGTGGTTATAGAATGTGTAAATTTCTTAATTTAATAATGAAGGATGAAAATGTTTTCTGAAGCTGTTGGAAATGGATCAATTCTGGACATGCTTTCAAATGAGCATACTGAACAAAACCAAATGTATACGATTTCTTATTGACTTATTCTCTACGCACCTGAGACGGCAATGTCCAAGGTACAGATGCTAAAAATATTTGATAGCCTTATCTGTAGCGAGCGACAGAATATCTTTTGAGGTGCTGCAGTTATAGATCAATGAATTCACCTGAATCTTTATCCTCACATTTGGATTCAACCATGGAACTTCTCCTAAATACACCGAACCACGGCTTATAACTTTGCTGATACGAGGCAGCATGTTGGAGTTACAAAAACCCGCTCCAACTTGTTTTTGTTGTTAACACAGCTGATGAACTTGCTTTCAAAGAGAAGAAAATGATCTAGTGAACTGAGAACACAAAATAAAGTTTGAATTCAAGTAAATTTCGAATGCTTTACAACACTTGGCTGATTGGTTCAATTATAGGTACGAACATACCTGGCGTTGATTGCCTGGATTTCCAAGCACTGTAAGTTGGTTCTTCGTTAAATTATAGGTGCAGATACGAGAGTTAAATCTCAATTCTGTTGAATTAAATCTTTTAAAGATAGTGATATCATTCATATGCAATGGAAACTCAAATTTTTATTGGAATAAAAATGAGAATGAGTATTACATTAAAAAATTATGGGTATGGAGATTATTTATATCCATTAAATACACGTGAAAATAAGGATGAAGATAAATTTAAAATATCTATTAAATATGAATATCAAGATAAGTATAATATAAAAATTGAGGGATGGGAAGAAAAATATTCTACTCTTTTCATACCTTACTTATTAATGATTGTATGAATTAATTAAGTTAAATTTTAGGTTCAATAATAATACGGACTTTTTGAAATGTTTAAAATTAATATTTGAATAGGTGTGCAACTTCACAGAGGAGCTTTAGAAAACTTAAGTAGGATCTGCCATATTCTAGAAGCTATAATTTTTTACAGAGATGAATTGGAAATTGCAAGAATGTAAATATAAACATTGAAAAATTTTTTCCTGCTGAATTAAGTTCTTTCAGCAATATAATCCTAGTACATAATTGTTTATTTGAATCTTTTCGTAGCATGTTTACTGGGATTCTAGATCAGAGGATATAAGACAACTGTTCTTTGACTTTGAGTAGAAACCAAGCAAAATAAAGTGCAGAAGACCTCAATTTTTACTCTATTTTCCTCCATTTCCAAGCAAACATATATTCTGACGAGCTAAAAGAAATTCTCTTCATTTATTCCTAGCAGTAGCACATCTGTCAGAATGTGACTACATCAACGATTGTCTTTGAATCTTCTTTAGTTTCCCTATGTCGATAATTCCTCTTTCTGGCCAGCTTCTTTTTCTCCTTTCTCATTTTTCCTGTTAACCAATTGTAATTGTTCATTTGCCTGTTACCTTCCTATATTTATACATCTAGTTCATCCCCAAAGAGTTGCTTATCTCAGCTAGTACTCTCAAGCTTTGCTTGGAGCCATGGAGTCTAGGCGGCACTGTTTAAAATTGCTCTATTCAGTCGTATGCATTTCCATTTTTGCCACCATTCTCTTCACTCGTTGTGGTATGTAAATTCCTTCTAATTATATGTTCTTTTGTTTTCTCTCTTCAGTCAGATTCAATCCCAAGTTTTTGGTGCATCTTCAAGATTGAATGTGCTTGTTTTCTTTTGTCTTGATTTATGTTAGATGCTAGACTTATGGTTCATATATGGAAGCGCAAGGGCTCAAACCTCCAGAAAAGTCCAACTGTTGAATTGTTTAACAAGCTAAAATTAACTAATCATGTTCTCTCCAATGTTGATCCATATACCATAAACTCACCTTTCTATCTACCTCCTTTTGACTCGCTATCACCACTTCCTCAGCCAGAGCGCTCTCCTCCCTTTAGTCAATACCCTCCATTTACCCCACAATCACCTTCCAACCCTCCGCCGTCTCCAATGAGCTACGGACTAGCAACCCCTTCACCACCTAGTTATATCCATAGCCCTCCTGCAAATCCCTCTGAACATGGCTTCAGTCCTCCTAGCACTTTCCCAAGCCCCCCTCAACATCAGCCTAGCCCACCAAAACAAGTTCCCAGCCCTCCTAAGCATTTACCAGGCCAGCCCATTTATGAATCTCCATTGCTCAACCCACCGCCTTTGGGGCCCCCTCCTCCACACAAAGGGTCACAGTCTGGTGTTTGGTGTGTTGCTAAGCCAACAGTGCCTGATTCAATAATCCAAGTAGCCATGGATTATGCATGTGGGTCTGGTGCAGATTGCAAATCAATTCAACCCAACGAGGCCTGCTTTCAACCCAATACAATAATTGCGCATGCTTCATTTGCTTTCAACAGCTACTGGCAAAACACAAAGGGGACCGGTGGCACTTGTGACTTTGGAGGGACTGCCATGCTTGTTACTGTTGATCCTAGTAAGCTTAATTTAATCTCACAATCTATCCTTTGCAATATGCAAATAAAAATCCTCTGATATGTATTGCTGATTTTAGTAACATTTTTGTAATGAAAATGTGACAGGTTTTGATATGTGCCAGTTCAGCTACAATTGATCACTGAAGACAGAAAGAACAATCAAAAAGACCAACTATTTCAGAGTTTGAACCAGCACTTTTGTTAGATGTGATTCTCTCTAGATGTTTTCTTCCTTCTATGAACCGGATAGAGTTTAAAGTATAGTATATTTTATATGATGTATAAACATATCCTGCGTAATTTATGTTTTATATGATATTATAATGTCTAAATATGCCTGCAATATTTGAGACAGAAAATAGCGTATGCAATGGGACCAACATTTACAACACAAGAATGCCAAAAATCTCATTTCAATTAGTTTCTGGCCCCTACTTCAACAACTTATAAGGTTTTGAAAGCAGTGCTGGATTCAGGAACAGATCAAACAAAGGGTTTTTAGGGGCCACCGTTTTATTTTTTCCCCTCACCTGACTGGTTCTGATTGATACCGGTTATTGCTTCTCTTTTCTTTGTGTTGTATGGTCTCCTTCATGTTCTGGTAAGGTAGAAGTTTGAATTCTTTTATCATCTCAGAATTATGAGAAGGTCGATTCGGAGGAGCATTCAAGTGAGCGCCACAGCTCAATTCGTTTCTTTTTTTTTTTTTCAAAGCAGGCACGCACCTTTGTATAAGATCTAAAAAAGTGTAAGAAAAACCACGTTATGATTGGTTTACTTGATTGAAATTCGTGACTTAAATAGTTGGTAATTACAAGTCTATTGTTGTTTACATGATCAGTCACTATTCAACCATAAGATTTGATCTCACCTACCTCCGGCTGCTCTCTGCTCTGAAGTCCGAATATGTATGAATTTTCAACAATTTTCTAAAACCATTTTCTTAAAAGCAAACGTTTAGATTTAGCCATATATTGCAGAAAACAGTGCAGCTGATTTTGACAATGGAATATAGTACTAAAACTATGAAGATCATGGTGGGGTTACTCTACGCACCACTTGAACAGAAAGCTGATATGTAGAACAAATCACCATCAATATTTTGACTGAATAATTCAACCTACTCCACTTATTTTCTCCATATTAAAGCAAGTAGACATTCATAGGAAGTGGAAAATTTTAGGCAAATAAAGAGAAGAAAAATCTCTCACCCTATGCTTGGAATGGAAAATTTTATTTATTCTTAGACACTTGCTTCGGTTTCAAGTTTGTGTATAAAGCATCACAATAATAAATGCTTAAATGTAGTGTACTGTTTGTACATACCTGACCAACAATGTAGCATGGTTCGGTGGTCTTATTCAGGGAAGGGCTCTCGCACTTGGATGCATGAATGGAAAAAAAATCTGGGTGAGGTTTGTTATCTTGCAGAAGTTTTTTATTCGAAAAAAATGGAAAGGAGGAAGGATCACATGCAAGCAGGGCATCTCCATTAAGCCAAGTAACCAATCACGGGTTCAACAAAGCACTACGAGTTTAAAATGTAGTCAATCAAGCACGTGGTTTCTCGATTCTCTTGCCCTTGAAATTTGCAAATTCATGTAAAAAAATTGTATTCGGGCTACTATCCCTAGTTGATAGTGAAGTATGCATGAAAAGTTGGTGAGTTTTTGCAATCTGGAGTCTGATTGATGGAGTTTTTTTTTTTGAAGTCCATGAATGATGCCAAAGGATCTAATAAATTAGCAGGAAAACGACATTTGCATGATTTGTTGCTTTCTTTTTGTCTGCCTTTTGCATGATCTATAAGTTAAGCTCTCTACCCCCAGTCCCTAAACAGAGAGAGGAGAGGAAGTTTGATGATGGAGAAGCATAATTTTACCTATCTGATTGTCCTGCTTCTGAACCTCGGAGCTTTGCTCACTTCTCTTGCCTGTCCCGAATGTCCGCACCCAACTCCAAAATGTCCTCCACCAAAGTTTCCTCCCAAACATCCTCCCATTTTGAAGCCTCCATTTCACCATAAACCACCAAAACATCCACCCCATCCTCCCAAGCCACCTAAGCCTCCTGTAGTAAAGCCTCCATATGTACCCAAACCTCCGGTTGTGAAGCCTCCACATTATACACCAAAACCTCCCTATGTCCCCAAGCCACCTGTTGTAAAGCCTCCCCATGTACCCAAACCTCCTGTAGTAAAGCCTCCACCTTATACACCAAAACCTCCCTACGTGCCGGTGCCCAAGGCACCTTATGTACCCAAACCTCCTGTTGTAAAGCCTCCACGTTGTACACCGAAGCCTCCATACGAACCGGTGCCCAAGCCACCTTATGTTCCCAAGCCCCCACCTCACGTACCCAAACCTCCTGTCGTCAAACCCCCAACACCTTCTTATCCAAAACCGCCAGTCATATCACCACCAATTCTGCCTCCAAAGCCCCCTGTCTATCCTAGTCCTCCAATAGTGAATCCACCAACACCGCCAATTCTGCCTCCAACACCTCCTGTCCATCCGAGTCCTCCAATTGTAAAGCCACCAATACCACCAACTCTGCCTCCAACACCTCCTGTCCATCCGAGTCCTCCACTTGTGAAGCCACCAGCACCACCAACTCTGCCTCCAAAACCTCCTGTCTATCCGAGTCCTCCACATGTGAAGCCACCCCCAGTCGAGAAACCATGTCCTCCACCACCAACACCGCCCTTGCCACATCCACCACCTCCGGCGCAGCAAACATGCCCCTTTGATACTCTCAAGCTGGGTGCATGTGTGGACGTCTTAGGTGGTTTAGTGCACATTGGTATAGGCGGCAGCGCAAAGAGCACATGTTGCCCTGTGCTTCAAGGTCTGTTGGACTTGGACGCTGCAGTTTGTCTTTGCACCACAATCAAGGCAAAGCTTTTAAATATTAATATTATAATCCCAATTGCCCTTCAGGTCCTCATCGATTGTGGCAAGACTCCACCTCCAGGATTCCAATGTCCAGCGTAAGGATAAGGTTTTTGCTATTATAACTTGTAGATGGTGATGATTCGTGAGCGAATCTAGGTGGTTCCTTTCGATGGTTTCAGGTCATGAATGAATTTGGAAGATCAGAATATCTTTTGAAAGATTGAAGTGGATAGAGGATTATTGGTGCTTTAAGTTATGTATCTGTGTACTCTAACTGCAAACAGCAATTTTATATATATGTTTTATTTGCGAGTGCAAGTGAAATCCTCCTGTTACTTTTTTCTCTTACAATATACACTAAATTGATCATTGAATAATACTTGAAATTCACAATAAACAAAAACCACATTTATAATTAGCTTAGCGTATAACATTAAGAAATATGACGTAATTAGTATGATGATGAAAAATTATATATATGTATATATATATATATATAATTTTTTTTCCTGTCCTTCATATGATGTTCAGCTCTATTGGAGATGGGGAGAATAACAACCGGTTCACAAATGATTTCTCTCAAAAGTATAGTTGGATTGGAGAGCTAATTGGGTTTCACTTCAGTTTTGGGTTAAGCCAGGGAGATTCATTCCATCATCCAATGCCCGAAACAAGGAAATATGAATAAATAGAGCCCAAATAGAGCCCAAAACTTGCAAGGCGTAAACTATTTCTCTAAGTAAAATTCTTAAAAGTTTTTTTTTTTATTAAAAATTTCATCGAAACACAAAGTCCAATGATTTTGCATGGAAAATAAAAAGGAAATGATAATATATGGGACCTTGAACCTGCTGAGATTTTGCATTATCAATGATTTGTTTATCGTTATTTGTATGGATGGTAATATACCGAGCAGAGGAACAATTGTAGCTTCGTTTTTATTCTTTAGGCTCATCGGTCATCATCTCCCAATACCTTTCAGAAAAAAATAAATAAAGACAGGTCCTCGCCATCCTTAGCCTCACGCATTTGACCACTTTGTGACGAATTTTCAGTGTTAATTTTCCTCCCATCCCTCTAGCTTCTCTCAAACTAAATTTGGTTTTCTATTCAATCTTGTGAAACATCTGTCTAAAGTTTTCAACTAAAAGACTTGAGTGTTACTCTGAATACAGGATCTATGGATCAAATCTGGAAAATTGTGAAGCTGGATTTACTTTTTTGTAATTCAAAAGACAAGAAAAAAAGTTGTGGAACATATGACTAAAGTACCACACTTTTGTCTTTAGAATAAACAAACAGAAAATTACAATGATTGTCACTTCACTTCTGAAATGGAAGGTAGTGAAGGTCTCCGTATCAGCTGAACAAATTAAACTTCTAATTGGCAGCATTAGAATTTTTATAGTTAAAGTGGAAATAACAAGTTGATAAACCCTGTAAGAAGGTAGTACCGAAGTTTTAATTTTAGTGGTAAGGTTCTGATAACATAATTTACATAAGGACAGACTCATTTGGAAAAGATGGTTTGATCAATAGTCGGTGGGTTTTGTTCTTTTCTTTTCTTTGGCTTTTATTCTCCAAGGATTTACAAAATGACCATTCACTCCTTAATCTATACAAGTCATTTCACACCTCGGTTGCAACTATATATATAGTAGATTTCTCAATGAAAATCTTAACAGCCCTGAGAACACAGAACAAGAATGTTCCGTTCAAATAAGCCAACATTTAACTCACATGATCCAGTTTGTGTTCATGGGGACTCTGGACTTGTCCTGACAACAGATCCAAAGCATCGTCTCCGGTGGACTGTTGAGTTGCATGAGCGATTTGTAGAGGCTGTTACCCAGCTTGGAGGACCAGACAGTAATCCCCTAGTCCCCTTTCAATCACTTCAGAGTCAATCTTGCTTTTCTCTCCCTTTTTTTGTTGTGCCTTTTCTTTAGTTTTGTTTCTCTTTGAAATGCAGAGGCCACACCAAAGACCATCTTGAAGATCATGGGAGTTAAGGGCCTTACCCTTTACCATCTTAAGAGCCATCTTCAGGTGTTTTTTTTTACCTTAATTCTCTTATTTTCCTCTCTTTTACTTCTATTCATGTTCATTTCTACTGTTTCCTGATTTGGTTTCTTCAATTATTATGTAAAAGAAATTCAGGCTTGGGAGACAACCACAAAAAGATTTCAATGACCAGTCAGTTGGGGACAGCAGGAAAGGTGAATTACCTCCCTCTGATTTCAATTTCATTTCTATTGTTCATATTGTTAATACAAAATATCAATTCCTTACAACTTGTTACCTATATTATTGAGAGTTTCAGTGTATGAATACTCAAAAAATGCTGCTGGTGTAAGAGCTAGCTGTTTCAGCGATCAGTATGTGAAATTTAAATAATCCTTTTGATCAGAGAATTAGGATTCTGTTAATGGAATTTCTTTCTCTGGCCTGTTACATTCATTTAACTTGAAATAAACTTTCAGGAGTGTGCAACAAACAGGAGAAGTTACACTGCAAATGGAAGTACGAAGCAGAATGAATGAAGAGTTAGAGGTAAGAAAGAAACAGAGAAGAAAAGTTTTCAATAAAACCATGCATATCATATTCGAGAAATCCTTATTTTGTTCTTGCTGTACCGGGTTCAGAAACACCTTCAAATGAGGATTGATGCTCAAGGAAAATATATGCAGAAAATGCTGGAGAAAGCAGCTGCACAAACAGTTTTGGAAGAAAATACTAACCCTCAGTACTACAAATATTTTGGTATTCAAAAGTATGGGAGCATGACGGGGATCATGAAAAATCTAGATTTTAGTTCCCAAGTGAATTTTTCATCTCTGGGGGAATTGCACTCTATACCTCTATCAGAAACTGCATATATGGAAAAACAACAGTGGAAGAACATAAATGTTGAGAACCTTGAGAGTCCCATGTTTATTTGGTCTGATGATTTACAGCCAGAAGATATTGTAATAGCAACTCCTGATTTTCATTCAGATGGAGATTCTTTAAAAGATGACCGACCACCTTTGACTTAGGAAAAGGGGTTGAAGCTTCCCAACAGAACTTTAAGTTTGTACACAGAAAGGGTGTTAGTCTACAACTCTAAATGTACCGAAGAAGATTAGGCAATAAAACATGTGAAATGATGCTTCTCGGCTCAATTTCACTCTCATTAATTAAGCTAACTTGATCCTAATTTTGGAAGCTTTCATTTAGTTCTGGCATCAAATTGCTCAGAACAGTATAGAGCAGGTTACAGTTTCCACACATTGGACCAGCTGGGATATGCTGCGTTAAGTGACAGCAATGTCAATTTGTTTTTCTTTTATTGGCCAAAAAATAATTGTTTTTCTTTTCATGGTACAAGTCTCTGATAGCTTATATTCATTGAAATCTGGAAGCGTAAGGACATGCCTACTTGGAATGTTTGGATTATTCATATAATCATTTTGAGGTCGCAAACATTCTAAGCTGGAGTTTGTTTACTTATTTTCAGGGTAGTTTTCTAACACTTCACAAAGTAAATTTAATAATTGGTATACAAATATTACTTAAAATATTGATAATTTATATTTTATATAAAAATTATGTGTTATAATTCATATTAATACAAAAATATAAGATATATATTTTTTTATTTTTATTAAATTCATATATAATTTTTATTAAAATTTTAACCCATATTATTTTTATATTTTTTTTTGTCATAATTTTGTGTGGTATCCTATTTTAAATTGCCACGTCAGCCGGAAAACGTGGGTAAAGTTATCAAACTTTACAGTCCTGCAGATTTCTAACATAAGAGGATTCACAGCGCCGAAAGAGAGTGAGACAGACCACCTCCACCACAAAATGATTCTTTTGATGTGAAAACTTTTCATATCTCTTTTGAAAGAACCAAGAACAAAACACTTTCAAATTGGTGGTTTGTAGAGGTCCACGGCTTCGGGGTAAGTGATGGACCACGGACTCAAAGCGAAAATTGATTATTGGTTGGTGCTTTGATTCTGAAGTAGCCAGTAACATAGAAATGGTCTACTTAAAGCAATTGGAAAACAATGTTTTACCAATCCTCTCATGGCATTATGAGACTGATATCTTGAAAGCTGAAGGGCAAGTTCCCAAGAGACCAAATGATACTAAAATGCAGCTTGGAGTTGAAGAGGCACACACTTGAACATATTAACAGATTTCATACGAAGAAAATTCCACATTAACGTAAATACAGATTCATAATATTATTAGCCACTGTTGGCTTGTATATTACAGGAATAAGTATCAAACCACATTCACATGATTTACAGAGAGTAGCCTATCACCTTAATACGACAAAACCATAAAGCTAAGTTATAACTTCTGCCGCGGGAAAAAAACAATGGGAAACTCAACTGGTATGTCTCAGATCCATCCCTTGGGGTTCATGCATAAGGATCAGATACATGAGATCCATTCCTGAGGGTTGATGCATGTATCTAGTAATTTCCACTCTTAACTTCCTCTTATGGTTTCTGTATGCCAAACAAAGAGATAGGCCTCTTATTATCAGTTACAGTTACAGCTTCTCAAGAACATATCACGGTGAACATTAATGCGGAATGAGTAAAAAAAATTACTTGGAGGGAAAAGGGGAAACAGGGGAAGGAAGCTTACATGATCATGTTCCCATCCTGCAGTTAAAGGGAGAGAAACAAGATTACTTTCAATTCGTCCCCGTCTTCATTCCAAATGTTGTACCTTGATCATCGACCTTTCATTAAGAAATCAAATATAATTTAAAGTCTGATTTAGAGAAATCTAAGATGTCAAATCTCTCTAGTTTAGTTATACCATGCCATGTGGCTCTCATTAAATGGTGTATCCTTCCTTTTCACTACAATGGGCATGCATGCAGGAACCACAGAGTTCGCACATTCTGCAAATTGACAATAAATTGGTACATTAGAAAAACTGAAGTACACTGGAATTGCTATTTGTAGGTGGGGAACGCCCAAAGAGTAATATCAGTGTTCAGGATTACCGGTGGCAAATAAAAGAAGCATCTTCTGATCATAGTCATTTAGATCATCAAAAAATATTCCCCCAAGCCCTCGTCTTTCACATCAATGCTGCACAGAGCATTAAAGGTGAACATAAAGTTTAACAATTTAATCCATAATTAAATGGATACAAAGGTAAAATTATGAGAAAGTCAACAAGAGAAAATGATCATATATAAAGAAAGCTTTTAGAACATATATGAACACCAAGCAAGCAACTGATGTTACTCAAAACTACCAAGCTTACATACTGAACAACACCCCTCTATCTTATTGAGATGACTGTTTCAAAGGATGCACACTTTTAGAAAGAGATAAATCTGACTCCATATCCTCTTAAATTGAATTTCAAAATACTATATAATACATGGGGTAATATGCATGCACTTATAAGTTATAACTCGGCTTTACTACCAGTTACAAATTGCTAAAAATAAGAAAAAATATAAATATATTGATTATTACATCCATGGATGAGATAAGTTAGTAAAAGCAGGCCAAAGATTAATTGACGTAAGATGGATTTAGAGATAAGTCAGTTAGAAGAATCCACACAATATACATCTACACCATTATTATATGGCAGATGAGTACCCTATGGTGCCACATGCCAGAATTCTCAATCATTATTATATTTTATCGCAGTCTATATCACCTGACTAAATGCTGACCAAAAACCATCAATGTTGTCACACGGCACGAGATGCACTCAAGACCCTTATATTGCCCAAGGCACAAGGCACAAAATAGGTACTGTGTTCATGCACAAGTTTTTGGTGAAAATGGAAATGGAGGATAATTATGAGGATGCTTATATTCAAAACAAGTTAGGTAATGCAATGAAGCAAACTCTAGAATTTATTAACAAAACAATATTTTAAGTCTATTAAATATAAGAAATAGAATTTTCTTATATGTGTATATAACATTTTATAAATTAGGCCATACTTTACTAGGGAGAGATTGCATTGACTGGCATGATAGCCCATTTGCTAATTCAAATGCTATACAGATAATTCTAAAACTCTGGGAAATAAATATGAAACACATATAACACCCGAAAAATCTGGCAAGATCATATCTTAATGTAAAAATAGTCATCACACCATTTTTTGAATCGAGGATAAAAGGATGGATCAAATTTGTCACAAGCCTTTTTGTATCTAGAAAAGAGGGCCAATGTTAGCAAATTCAGCAAAATATTTCATTTTTCAAATAATATTTTATAAGATAGAATTAATGTTCTGCATACATACACTGGTATAGTTAAATAATTTTGCAGTTATCTTTAAGGCTGACATGAGCAATGCACTGGCAGTAGAGATATTAATCTCCACTTTATCTACCAATTTATAGTAATATGTAAAAGGAACAGAGGTTCCTGCTCTCTCAAAAGGAGTTCATCATATGCTTTCCAGTAAATCTGTATATAATATTTAGTAAGATGTTGAAATAAGAAGGTTCTGTTCAAATACTTGAATACCTGCAAACTTCTTTTGATAAAATCAACATTTTACTTTCTCAAAGTGAAACTACCTGTATTTGAACTAATTTAACTACTTAAGCTCCTTGGTGTTTTAATTATGCTAAGCACAGATGTCTTGAGCTTTAGTGGGGGGGTAGAATGGAGAAACCCAAATGAAAATTTTCCCTTTTTCTAAAAAAAAAAAATGACATAAGAAAGAAGAAAAATCCAACTTACGGAATGGGAGAGCTTGACATATCCTCCTCCAAGATGTCAGCTGGAGTTAAATCAGTTCCACCACCAAACCACCATTGCCTAGGGGCTCCAGGAGCATCTCCACGCTTTCAAGATGAGTCACCAACTAAACTTATAATGCTTTTCTTACCTTTGAAGCAACAAAAAAACCTAATGCAATGCATAATCACAAAGTATCCAGAATGCAACAGAGGAAAAGTAATGCAAATTGAAAATTTTTCATCAAGAAATTCTCTCTCTCTCTCTCTCTCTCTTTTAATGAAGAACAAGTACCACAGCAAACCGTAAAGCATAATATTCATTGCTACTGAATTGCCAATGAGAAGAAACACATTATTTTTGCTTGATTATTACACAGATGTTGACTCGTGTCTAGCTAATGGAAGCTAATCCTAGGAATCATATAACACCATAAACTGCCAAGTTATAATTGAATACTATCATTTTGTTTATTTTCAGGAGTAAGAAATTCTACAAAAGAGAGAAAACTTGGAAAACCTATCACATAAATCCTTCCTATCACATTGTTGACGTATCAGGATTTAACATTTCCTTTAAAATTTCCATTTTAGCATGCACGGTTCAACAACTTAACAATAATTAACGATAAATTAAGTACCTTTAGGAGCATCAGTTTCAAAATACCTATATTTAAAATGCAATGTTGAAGCAAATGGATTTTTTGGATGCAAAACCTGCAAAAAAAAAAAAAAAAAACCCCAAATGATAGTAATTATCAGCATTTTCTTCTTTCCATAGAATTGAACCAAACTTTTAAAAAATAAAAAAAATGATAGTAATTATCAGCATCCTCCATTATCTGCGCCGGAATCATGACCTGACGCAGCCGTCATCTTCGCCATCAGTCTCACGTAGGAGAGTGTGGGGCCGCTCGGAGATTATAGTTTCTTTCTCGATGGAAACCGCGGAGGGTGTAATGAGTCTGCGAATTGGGTAGTTGAGTTTGGAGGGGTAAGTGAAAATGGTGAGCCAGATGGGGGTAGGGGAAGGGCAGTAGCCTAAATAGGGTTTGTTTGAAGTAGAGTTAGAAGAAAGTGGGAAGAAAGATGGAGAAATGAAGGAGAAACACAGAGAGTGGCTGTTGGCTGCAGCGTTGCAAACAATTTGGGCATTGATTAGACAAAATTGATGTTTGAGGTTGTCTGATGTTGTTTTTTATAAGAGGATGATTTTTGGGCTGATGGAGATAAAGTCAGAAAGATGAACGAAAAATGAATGAATTAATGGGGTGAGGGTCGGGCCACGGTGTGTGTTTGTTGGTTGTTTTAGCCGTTGGTATTTTCGATTTTCTCTCTCTATAGATTTCACAACACCACCAACCCCCACCACCTCCCCCCCCCCAAAAAAAAAAAAAAAATCCAAGCGTTCAATGTTTAAATATGATTTCTACACTAATATTGAAAATATTTTACATTTATTTTTGACTTAAATTTATAAAATAAATTTATTAATATAAAAAGTAATGATGGTAAAATTTTATTGATGAAATCAGAATTTAATTTTATTAATTCATATAATTATTTTTTAAAAAAATATTTAACAAAATTAAAATTTCAAAACATATAATCTTTTCTTTTGTTTTCCAACTGTGGCCTAATTCCAAAAATGCAAAAATCATTCACAACACCAAACTTGACCGCCCTTAATATATATATATATATATATATATATACATATTTTCTGACGATGAGATCTTTTCAGTATTGAAACTTTGATTTTTGTAGCCCTTCAGTGTTTAAACTTTTAGTTTTATAAGGCACCCCATGAAGAAAAAACATTGATGGTTATTGTTTTTCTCAGTTCTCTCATAGCGAGACCGAATCAAAACCATTCTCTCCTTCGCCACTAACTGTTTTTTCTTCCTACTACCAAGTATTGCCTAGTTCAGAATCTCACCTATCGAACATGGTACAGACCAAATGCACAGATGCGGCAAGCATGGCATCCGCAATTTTGGGACTTCCTTATGTTAAAACATAAAGTACAGTGCTAAAATTACAATAAACAGTATTATAGTGAATGCTTGGCCTTATACGCAACAGAAACAAATGTTCAAGAAGATGATTACTGAAAAAACTTTTCTCTCTTCCCCTTAATAGTCATCACCTCTAGATATAACTTCTTTGCAGGTTGGCCGCAGTAAGATGGTATGTTCAAACTGAGACACATAACTGCCCTTAATGTCGCACAGAGGAGGATATGGCTTCAAGAAAATACAAAGTTCTTCATTAGTCTCAACTTACATTGCGGAACAGAAAAAGATTATAAAAGCACGTCAGCAAATTCAGTAAAACAGCAATACACAAGTTTAGAACTATGAAGATAGGTTCTTTAGCACTTGTGATCAATAATTTTGTTTCAGTTCTGAAGGCATAAAAAAAGTACTAGGCGTCGCAAATTGACCTGTCACTCACACCAGCCCTGGATCTAAATTATACTTAAAAAGAAAAGAAATGACAAAGGAATAATTACAGATATTATTTGACTCTTCAGATCCTCATAGAAAATTACAAGAAAAGAAAATGTAGAATGTGTTTTTGGAATAGACTAACATAAGAGTAATGAGCTACAAGAACCAACATCATATAGTGGACTGATTTGTTAAGGCATCTGTCCCAGATGTTCTTTCCAAATCAATGATTTCTAGTTTAATTGACAACTGCAGGAAGGCCAAGTAAATTGTTCTTGGTTTAACACCTCATCCAATCTCCCAACTGATTTTAAGTTATGGGTGGATGAAAATCACTACCATAAAGCTAAATGATAATAGACATAATAGAAGTACGCAGTCCACTTAGCCCAAATTATACCAGGAAGCCTTGAAATTTAAGTAGGAAAGAATTCTATTCTTAAAGTTGGACAATGGCCTACCATATAGCATAGAAGGCATTAAAAATGTTTTCACTTTTCAATAAGGACTAGAAACAAAGTGCAAAATCAAAACAAAAAGATGGTTGAAGACCAATATCAAGAAGATACCTGAACAATGCCAGCATCACATAAATTCTTCAATGCCATCAGGTATTTGGTCTCTCCCAAGCGATCTAAATACCGTCTACAGAAGGCCAACGTAGAAAAGTTCTTGTTTATTGCAGCTAGCAGCTGCTTAGCTCTAGGCAACCTTAGTGGAATGTGTCCCACATCAAAATTTTTCATATAATGGCTGCACTCTAGATCTTCTCTGACATATCCTTTCCCTGCACAAAATATGAATGACCGGTTAGAACGATGTCCATGGTACACACAAACTACAATCTATTATGCAAAAGATTCAATTCCCTATCAGATGAGAAATATAACCTGTAGAAGCAAAGGTTTCAATGGCAAAAAATTCACCCTCTTCCATTTTTGTTTGCTCCCCTCCTTTCACAATAGGAACTGATTTTCCAGCATGTATCTGATAGGGCCCAATGCTATGTCCATTCAAGTTTCGTATACTTTTCACTGCCAAATACATTCAAATCCCTTACAAAAAGTTAATATACAGACAGATATACAAAGGACAAACTATTTACCAAATATGGACTTCAGTGTGTTCAGTGTATGGGCAAATAATTTTCATTTATCTGTTAGACCATATCCATTTCCAAAAATTTCAGCAACTTCAACTATCTGTTCCTTTCCTAAGAGGAGGAAGGTTAAAAAAACTGTTGTTATTTGCAATTAGGAGTCCAAAATGAGAACTTGTTGAAAACTGTATCAAAATCATGCCAACCAAATAAAATTAGCAGTTGTAGTTAATGTTCGCTATATAGTTACTCATGAAGCTTTTTGTTGTCAACTGAAAACAAAACCACCAAAATATTATTTTAATTTTATTCAAAAGGTTATGTTTCCAAGGAAACTACAACTATCCCAAATTTCATCTTGCAAACATTTGCTTTGATAAATCCACTGAATAGAAGCCCCCTTATTGACATTGAACAGGTGTACTTAATCAAAATTAAATTTGTAGTCGTGATAAAAAAAAAAAGAAAAAAAACAAAACGAAACAAAACAAAAAAAAAAAAACACTCTTTGAACTGGGATAAACTAACTTACGGGTCAGGTATCACAAGCACAAGACTAAAAGATGAGTAGCAGCAAGTTTCCCATAATAAATCTCATTTAGATACATATATCTTCTCCTGAATTTCTTACCTTGAAATACCTTCCCATTTATTTCAACCTCATATGATTCCATCACCTCTTGAATTGCAGCACCAACATCACAAAGACGGACATCAATTCCAGCTTCCTGAACAATTAAATGACCATCATAGCTATGATCTTTTTGGGATCTCTTTGGTAAATATTCCAGTGAAATTAGTTAATTCAATTTTACAGAAAAGAACTTCAAAGCTCATAAGACTACAACCATATTTCCATACAAACATAAATACATCACAACAAATTCAACAAGAACAAAAGGATATAATAGTTAAAATGTGGAATCATAAAAAAAAAATAATATAAGCACAGACAAGTTTGTCTTGGGCTTGATGGACACAGAGGGAAGAAAGATATGTGAAGAAAAAAAGGTATAATAAAGCCGCTGTCTTCCACTAATATAAGAAAGGGAAGGGAAGCAAGCGCTAAGTAGAACATCCTTTTATCTACATTTTAAATTTGCATATTTTTCTGTATATATTTGAGTGAAAGATTTCAGTGCACCATCAACCTAGTCCTTCAAATTTTAAGTCCCCTTTGATTTCCTTTGAACCATATCAGACAAAATTGTTAAGATTTTTTTTCTTAACCCTTTTCCTTTCTTACTGGTTTTCTCTTCTCAAACATGCTTTGCTAACAGACAAGATTCAGAACAACACACAAGAACATTTATATAAAGATTGCATGCACTAAACATGATTTCAGAGTGCCAAACTTTTTATTGAAAAGAATGAAAATAATGGTAAGTTATTCTTGCGTGCAGATATGACTATCATACAATGTGGCAGTATCACTTAAGAGGAGAGCTAGAGCTTAGGGAGTCATTTAGGGCCTGAATTAACCGAGACTAGAATAGATGAAGATTTGACAGCCAAAAAATGGCTGAAATTTCTTTTCATCCATCAACAAAACATTTAAAAAATAGTTCAAGTATAAGCCTACTATGGGAAACATAATCACCATAAAGACAAAAACAAGACCAAAAGCCATTATCTCTTGAACATGCATGTTTCAAGAGATCCAGTACCTTGATGCCTGTATTGGTTGCTTCACGAGAAGCTTCAAGAAGCGGGTCATATATAGGATTAAATGCCACTGTAAAGGCACAATCAACTATAAATCCTGAAAAGCCAATAACTCATGTTTGAAAACAACTCCAGCTCAAAGTAAGTAATATGATAACCCATAATGAAATTATACAGCTATACAGCAAACAGAGCAAACGAAAAAGTACAAGATGGAGCAACTATAGTATTACCATCAATCTGAGTTCCAAAATCCAATTTCATCACATCATCATACTGAAGCACAGTCTTATCTCCAGAATTGGGAGTCCAGTGAGCAGCAACCCTGACAGGGAAGGACATGAGCATGGACCAACCAATTACAGGTAAGTATAAATAGTAGACTCATCACTTGTCCAACATAAAGCTAACCAGTTTAGAGAGCATCCAGTAGGAAATGCAATCCCTGCTTGTAAACCATTCTCTGAAATTAGCTTGCGAACTGTGTTCTCCAAGGTTTCACACAGGTCAGTCATTAACAGTCCAGGTTTCAAGATACTTTTGATATATTTCCGAACCTAAGAATGAATGAAAAATACTAGTGAAGACCAAAAACTAATAGCAAAAGTCCACAAAGCCAAACTTCCCCATATCAAATAATATTTTTACATCATACCAAGCTACAATTTATGTAGAGATAAGACAAAATACAAACCTGACGATGGACTTCAGCTGCTTGGCGGACTGCATTATATTTTGGCCTTTCAAGGCGCTCCAATTCTCTCTTCTCCTCAGAGGTAGTCCTCCACAAATTACTATAAAGCAATAAAAATTCAAAATTTACAGAGACTAATATAAAGAGATGCATGTGACGCTAGCATAAATCCGGATGAAAAACATAAACCGAAAATGTAGACAAACTGTGTTGCATAAAACAGGGAAATGCTTTAACAATATATTTATGTGCTATTTATATTCCAGAGGAAGAAAAAAAATCTTTTCCATTCCTTTCTGCAATCAATCAAGTTCTTCCTTACTTACACTATAATATCCAGACATTGATCTCATCTCACTTATATATTGTAACATTTATACCTTCTCAGCTGAAGACAACTTAAAGATAAAATATTTTTACATATAAATGAAATTACAAAAAAGAACAATCATAAAAGACAAGAAGACATGTTTGACCTCCTAGGAAGTCCTTCTGTTGCAAGCCAACATTTGTATTTTACAATTTTAAAAGAAAGAGGACATGCACTGAAGAGATTTCTTCAGCATTTGGAATTTAATATTATGAATAATTGAATTAAAAGATAGTTTCAAGAAAATGGCATGACTCACTCATCTTTGTACTGTTGAATTTCACCCTCAGGAAACTCCCTAGAAGGGAAAAGCTCAACAATGGGAATAGATGGAGGATCAGTCTGCTTCAGTGGCTCCTTCTTTTTCCTGTGAGTTACAGCATAGAATATCTTCAAATTCTCAACCGAGCATCTTCATTAAGAAAACAACTTACCAAACCTAGAGATAGTTCCTCACTTGCTTTTATTTTTCTTCTTCTTCTTCTTTGCAACTTCTGCTAGAAAACAGTTTTAAAAATGCAGAAAAGAGCAAATATTAGCCAAAAAAATTGCAGTTCTATTTTATGGAAGAAAATAGTTAAACCACCTTTACGATAGAAAATTTAAATAAAAAACGATTAATTATTAAGCTCCCTTAAAACTCAAAACTACAAGCAGGAAAATACCATTGAAATATGAAGCCTATGAGAGAAGCACTATCATGTTATTGAAAACAACAATATCTTAAAGCAAAATCAAATAGATTGTGCCAACAGTAATTTACATCACAGAACTGTTTTGTATTGGATTATGAAAAGCTCAGAAAAGAGATTATACTGATGATCGGTTAACAAGATGAGCACAGGACAAGTAGGAGTTTTGGAAAAAAAAAACAAAAAAATCATATTTACAAAGAAAATGAGGTGTCATACTTAATTACCACACACAAAAAGGATCTTAGGCTCTTTGCACGGTTAGAAACCCCAAATGGCACGCTAATATAACTTGCAAAAGTTAAAATACATGATATAAGGGAAGGAGAAAGTTGAACACTAACTATTAATGGTAATAAACAAAAATGCTGTAAAAAAAAGGCAAAACATAACCATCAAAGAAGAAAGAATCAAGACAAAGAAGTATAAGAAAAATTACAAGAAATATAAAACAATCCAAGACAAGTATGAAACTTAAAATCTATACTTAGCATTCATCCAAGATCACTGCAGTCAAAAGTGAACGACTCCTTGCAGGAGCTAGAAACCAGAGGAGGCATTTGGTGTCAAGATAAGTTGACTGTTTTTGGTTTGCATCAAATTTAAGTTTTTAATTTTACAGTGCTTTTCATTTTTGAATCATTCTGTGTTTGGCTTAGGGTTGGATTCCAGTTCCTTTGTTTAATTTTAGGTCAATTCAGGTTGGATTTGGGGTGGGTTGTGTGTATTTTCTAGGTTCAGGTCAACTAAATTTTACAGTGTAAACCAATAATAATAATGTTCTGATTTGGGTAATTTCTAGTTAGGATGAGATTTAGGCCATTGACTTGTCTATCAGTTCAAGTTTAAAGAATTAGGTTTGAGTGAGTCAAAAATATTCAGCATGGTTTTGCCATCTCTGCAAGGAACCCCATAATGCTCGAGGTATAAGGCACTCAGCCAAGCTATGTGACATGCTAACACAAATAAATTGTATATAATATATAAGGAAAAAGCACTTGTATCTGATAAAATTTAAAAAATATGCACTTCCAGGTGTCCATCGCATCACTGCCAATTTAATGTCTCCAATTTTTTTTTTCAATTTGTTAAAACTCAAAACATTTTTCGTTATTAAACATATGTTGCAAAATTTTTGGGATCTCAAACCTTTAAAATGCCAGGGCAGCATTTATAGAGTATGTAAAATATGTCTAGACAAGCAACAGCATGCATACAATAAGAAAACCTAAAGAATTATCTGACAACAAACTCATCACCTGTCCCCTCATCTTCATCTCTTTGCATAGATGAAGAATTTTCAGAGACCTCATCGTTGCCATTCGAAATCTCTAATTTCTCAATGCCATTTGAAGTCTCTGACTCCTCATTTTCTCCCACACGAACTTCGTTGTTCACGATTCCAGTCGCCATCACCGAACACCTTGTTTGCGCAAAACTGATCAACACAAAATCCACATAGTCAAGCAATATAAGATCACCCAAAATTCCAGTTTGAATCATGATATTCACAATTGAACAACAACCCAACGCATAAAGATCAATAAGCAATAAAACTATAAAAGCCTCTATTTACAGCATACGTATCTCTAATTTTTACAAGCATTACCTAAAAACAGCTACCTTCGTCACTTCCTCCAGATATTTCTAGAAATTAGCTCACACAATGAATCACCTGACACGCGACAACACCTTGTATAAAGGTTTCGTATCCGCATTGGATATAGGAACCCCGGGATACGTATCCGACACATTTGGATACAATCAAAAGGGTAAAATAAAATATATATATATATATATTTCAGACATAGGATGCAGAGGAGATCAAGGATAAAACCGCCACGTTGATTCTATTAATTGAAAATTTTACAAGATTATCATAACATAAAATACAGAGATGAAAGTTAAAGAGAAGAAATTAGATTACGAAATGCGAGTGAGAGCTAAAAGGGAGAGATGATTACCGCGTTATTTCGATCCGGCACAACGAAGCAAAGCTTTGTGATTAATCTCTTCTCAATTCTTATTATATAGAGAGAGAGAGAAGTGGAAGAGAGACCCCCTTCAGCAGCGGGGAGAACTAAGAGAGAAGGAAACAAGTACCGACGTGATGTTCTTGGCTTTCAAGTATTTGTTTGTTTCTTGTGGGTTGGGTTATCGGTGAAGTTAATAAAAGAAGCCTATGTTGTTATTTTTTGGTCCTTTATGTTAATTTGACGCAATTACATGGAGTGGTTAGGGTTTCGTATTCGAATAATCCTACGCTTTTGTAGTTCTGATTTGTCCCTATTTGCGTAGCAAAATTTTATTGACTAATCTAAAACTGAAATTTACCAATTTATGTTAAGTAAATTTATTCACAAATATGATGTTTGAATTTGAATCAATTAATTTTTGTCACGTTCAGAAAGATATATAATAAAAATAAAAACATATAAGATCAAAAAATATTTTTTATTTTTCAAAATTTATGTGTTCAAGTATTTTGAACTCATAATGTTGGTGTCGAACTCCGACCCGAGGATAATCCTTTAAAAGTAAAAAGAATAGTTAAAGGTAAAGGCAAAAGGTGTTTTTTGCGTTTGCACTTTGATGCGCAAGTCAGTAAATATTAAGTCAAAAAGAAAGTAGAAAGGAAAAAAAAGGTATGACTTGATGAACTTGACTTCATGGTGCCTGAGTTTTCATATTTATAGGTAAGGTGAGGGGACAAGAAGGAGATAATTAGGACATGGTTGAGTTAAAGTGGCATAAAAAATGTCAGATCATATGTCAGGTCGACAAAAATGACCAAGATATCCCTGGTTGCTTGCTAAAGTCTGAGAGAGAGGAAAATATCACTATACCCTTTTGATCATTATATACCCCAACACTCTATCTTTTCATCAAGTGGTCTGAGTATCAGATCACCAAATTTGTTACCGACATCCCCAATGTGGGGTAAGTGGTTGCATATTTCATCGAAGGCCGACATTGTAGGGAAAGGTCAGTTTTGAATGACGACTAGCTTTGAGCTGTGGTCTGACCTGACGATTATACAATATTGTGCGTGTGTTTAGAAATGAGTACATAATCAATTTAAAAGTTACCAAGGTGACAACTGTCTGGGGTGATTCAAGATTATTGCTAGAGTTCGTATGGCCATGGTGAGACTTATGTTTTCTTCGAAAATTTGGGCTTAAGCCTTTGTTTTGTACCTTAAAAGTCAACCAGGCTCTCGATTTACCTTTGACAATCGTTTGGTTCAGCTACTCCGATATGAGATTTATCCAATTGAACCTGCCTAATAACATTAAATGAGGAGAGTGACAATTTGAATGGGGATATTTAAAGTAGGAAGATGAAAAGACGTCTATTTGTCTATGCTTTGATAGGTGGCAAGGATGTGCCATCCCTCTGGGCTAAAGCGTGTTTATATAAAGAGACTAGTAAGGCTTCAGTTTTTCATCTTTCGCTTTCTTTGCTCTTGATTTGACTAAAATTTTTTATCTCTATAACTTTTTTACCTTTCAAGTTTTTTCTATATTCACTTCTATATGTATTTCTAACCATGTCTTCTAGTATAAATTTTGGAGTAGCTTAGAGTTATACGGTAGAGCCAAGAGAAGGTCAGTAAAAGTAGTAAGATGATGACCTTATCCTTCTTATTATTGAAGGCTGTAACTATATGAAGACTGCCTATTGATTCAATCCAATGTCTGAGGAAGGGCAGTGGCATAATGAAAAGAATGCTCGGGCAAAAAGTGAGCGAGTTTTAAACACTGAAGAGTTGTGTGCTTAGATCGACTTTAAATTTCAAAATCCATATGCTTTTCTCGTCTCTTAGGTCGATCCATCTTCTATGGCTGACCTTTTTTCTTTTTAGGTATTCTCCCTTTTGGGGTTCAATTTTCTTCACCTCCTACCATTTCTACTCTTTCTCTTCAATTAGTTTTTCTTAACACCTCGTCCTTTCCTAAGGGGTTTTCACCTTGTCCTTCTTTTTTTGAGATCGAGCTTCTTTCATCCACTATTCTTTTGTAGGATCTATCCTCCACTCCAGAATCAAATGCTTCTAACAAGAAGGGTTCCAAGAAAGAACAAGAGAAAGGGAGTACCTCGGTTAAAGAAAATGTTGGCAAGAGGGAGAGTCTTGTAGAGCAGAATGAACTTGTCAAGGTCCCTATATATACTCCATGTGACCTTAACGTGATCTTTAATGACGTGATGGGTGAGCTACAAGATAGAGTAAATCCCAAAGATTGTCTCAACATGTGCTTAGCTCATAACATTCGATCTATGGGTATTGTTTTTCTTTTTCCTAGAGAGGGGTATAGTATAATAAGCCTAAGTCTTCATACTATGTCACTGATAGACTAAAGCCACATTAGCTATATGTATATTGAGATTCGTTCGTGGTCAATCTGAGGTTTTCACTTCATCTTTTATTCATTTTAATGTTTAATTCTTATAATTTAATAATCACTTAGTTCACCCATAATTCTATTTAGTACATAGTCTTTTTTATCATTCTTTGTTAACATTTTAGTATTCTTCCTTCTCTCCCTCTATTCAGTTAGCTCTTTTCTCTTAAAAAATATTTTAATGATAATAGATGATTTATATCATAGCTCGATCAAATAACAAGATTCTCGTCAATTGCCTGAGCTCAATAAAGAATTGGAAACTACTCTTCGTATGCCTTAAAAAATAGAAGGCTAATAAAGATGGTGAGCCCTAGGTTGAGGCTTGAAAAATAAGAAGTACACTTAGTTCCTTTGTGGACGTGCCGGTGGCCCTCTCCATCATTGATATGTCAGATTAGGATAAAATTTTAAATTTTACACGTAGGGGAGCTTGTTATCGATGCTCACAAGCTGACCTCCTTATAAGTAATAAACAGTACAAAGTATTAGAGTTTTGAAGTAACCTTGTAAGGTTTCATTTTGAGTTAATTTTTCATCTAACTATTAGCTCGATTTTACAGATATGACTGAAGTTAGAGAAAACTTCAACATCGCCTTATATTAACATGCACCAAGGCCTAAAAAGAAAAAGAAAAAAAAATCAAGCTCAAGACCCCATCATGTGAGGGAGACAAAGTAGTTAGTACGATCATACCCCGTATTCTCTCATGTAAAAAATTAGAGGTTAGGGTAAGTCGAGACCTATTTTTCGCATCAGCGCCAATGCCACTCCCAACCAAAAGACCATGGGTGGAGGTGTTATCCACTCATTCTGAGAACCTCGAGGCTAGGATGCTAAGACCTAGCTCGAAAAAGATAACTGTGTGGTTAGAGTTTACTCTAACAAATGACCTAATCTCTAACCTTGATGTTACTAGGAGGTTTTAGGTCACAGTTCCTCTTATTAGTGAGTATCTCCTGACTTCATCTCATTTTTTTCTACTATTTTTTTTTTATTTTTCTAAGTCTAGGGTCTTTCCTTACGATCCAAAAAAAGTTCTCACCTTCGCTTGTGAAGAATAGTAGCCAAGCACTTCATTATGCTTATCTTACAATTGGACATATGCTGAAGGTTGAGAAAGATGTTGTTGCCCTTATTGAAGAGCACAAAAAGAGATTGAAAGCACTAGGCAACATCAAATTGAGCCTCACTGCATCTTATACGAATAAGGTAAAGTTTAGGAAAAAAGTAGATGATCTGGTAGTGAAGCTGAAGGCTATATCGGTGAACAAGGCTTTAGCCAAATAGATGAAAGAACAAGCCAAGCTAAAACTAAATAATGCTTAGACTAAAATTGCAAGGCTGAAGTATGAGTTAGAGGTTTAAGACAAAAAGGAAAAAAAGCTACGGGTAAAGACTGTGGAGAAGTACAAGGCCTTTAATGATTGTTTTCAGGTTAAGGTGAAGTTCTCCAAGAAAAAACATTTTTGTGCCTCCAGCTAGCCAAGAAAGAGATGTAATTCAATTTTTCCTCTCTCAACCTTAACCTTTTTTATATTGATATTAACAATATCAGATCAAGTATGTTCTAAATCAGCCTGAAGAGGATAAGTAAAAAGATGAGAAAGAGGATGAAGAAGAAGACGAAGATCAAGCCTTGGAGGAAGAACTAGAAGTCGCTATAAAAATAGATGAGAAAAAGGTAAAGGTCATTGAAACTAAGGTCATTCCTCGCACTACTATTAATGAGGGCACTCCTTAAACTACTGCTGACAATTGTACTTTTCTTGCTGCTGATGATGAATGAATTTGATATATTTTTGTTTTTGTTTTTGTAAACTTTTTGTGAACTTTTTATAAACTTTAAGGTCAGGTTTTTGTGAAGACCTCTCATACTCCAACTAATGTATTGAGTTACATTAGAATAAAAATGAAAATTTTTTAAGTTTCAGCTCAGTTTTGCTGTTATTTCCTTTTTATACACATTAGTTCGAAAATGGTTTACCAATCCAAAGATAGATAATGGGACTGCAAACTTATGTAGTTATTTTAGGTCAAATTAACATAATTATGAGTTTTAGGCCATATTTCTTCAAATGACTTCAAATCACTTATAGACAAGCTTATTGAAGATACTTTCATATGTGAGTTTGGTTAGAACCGATCTAATTATAATAGATCTTTAATTGCATTTCATGTTCTCAAGAAAAAATAACACAAGTACGAGCTCAATTTGCTCTGATTTACTAGTAATAAAGTTAATTTGTATTTCACATATTTGGGGTGGCAGTGCCATTTACAAATAGTATAAGTGTGAACTCATTTTATATTTAGCTACTAATAATAGACCTTTAGGTTGTCTATGTTTCATGTTCTTAGGATGACATCATCGTTTAGGTTTTGTAATTTGTAGATTGCATTGTGGACGATCTTTCTAACAACATATCATCTTTCCCATGTTGAGGCCAACTTGCCACCTCGATCATCTACCTCTGAGGCTTTCATTTTTTTAAGTACAAGATCACCCTTCTTGATGCATTTACGTCGGACCCTCTTATTATAATAATTAGCTATTATTTATCGGTAGACTACAATTAGATTCAGAGCTATGTCTTTTTTATTTTGGTGAGGTCTAGGTCAACCCTAAGTTATCTTTTCATTTTTTTCCTTTGATGCCAATTTAACTCTTAAGCTTGATAGTCGATCTCAATAGGCACTACAACCTCTGTTCTAAAAGCCAAGTGAAATGAGGTTTCACCCTTAGGGACCTTCGTGGTTATTTTCAAGGCTCACAGAACTTCTGGTAGCTCATCAATTCATTTCTCTTTTGTAACATCGATCCTCTTTTTTAGAGCTTCTAGTATTATCTTATTTGTAGATTTAGCCTATCTATTAAACTGAGGGTGGGTAATCGATATGAACTTAAGGTCGATATGAAGATTTGAGCAACATTCCCTAAACTTCAGATTATCAAATTGTTTGCCATTGTCTATTATTATGGACCGAGGTAGCCTAAACCTGCAGATTACGTTTTTTCACACAAACTTTTCAACTTGCGTTTTCGTGGTAATGGCCAAAACTTCGGCTTTTAACCATTTTGTGAAGTAATCTACTACCACTAAGATAAATCTCCTCTGTCATATGGCCAGGGTGAATGGTTTAATGGTTTAAGGATGTTCATGCCCCATTGCATGAAAGGCTATGGGCTGATGATAAGAGTGAGTTTGATTAAAGAGAAATGTTGTACATGGGCAAACCTTTGACATTTATTACATTTTTTCACTAGCTCGATCGTATCTCTCTTGATGGTGGGCTAATAATAGGCCTACCTCAGCACTTTACAGGCCAAATACAGAGATCTGAGGTGTTTTTCATATATTTCTTCATAGATTTCTCTCAAGATGTACTCTGCCTCCTCTTCATCAACACATCTCAAGTAAAGTAGACTAAAAGACCTCATGTATAATTTTTCTTCAATCATCATGTATCAGGGTGCTTTTGTCATTAGTGCCTTAGCCTGAACTCTTTCATCAGGTAACATTCTCATGGTCAAGTATGTTTGGATTAGTGTCATCCAGGTTTTTTTTTTTATGATATATCCCATGAACTTGTCCTCGGTGTTTTTATGCACTAGTTCTTTTACTAAAACTTGGTTTGAGCTTTCCATTACTGCTCTTGAAGTCAACTTAGACAGAAAGTATGCTATTGAGTTTGCTGACCTCGATATCTTTTTCATATTGACTTTATTGAAGTCAATTATCAAAGCTAGTGCATTGTCAAGGTATTTTCAAATTTCATCTTCCTGAGCTTCGAACTCCCCATTTACCTAACTGACCACTAGTTGGGAGACATTATAAGCGGTTATGTGTTAAACATTTAGCTCGACTGTCAACTTTAGGCTGATTATCAGGGCATTATATTTTGCTTCATTGTTGGATGCTCTGAACTTGAATCTCAAGGCATATGAGTACTGTAGACCTTTCAAACTAATTAGAATGAGGTCAGCTCCTCCACCCTGACTTATAGTAGATCTGTCGATAAATAGCTTCTAATTATTTTTATTTGAGGTTTGCTCTTTCTTTTCTGATTGTCCCTTCGATTGTGTTAAGGTGCACTTTACTATAAAGTCACTCAGCACCTATGATTTTAATGCCAATCTGGGTAAAAAAAAATACATATCAAATTCGTTGAGTTTTATTACCCATTTGATTAGCCTTCTTAACATTTTAGGCTTCTGTAAGACCTGCCTCAATGGTTAATCCATCAAGACATAGATCATGTGGGCCTGAAAATATGACCTGAGTTTTTTGGTCGAGGTGATCATGGTATATGCCAATTTCTCAATACTGTTATAGTTAACTTCAAGCCTTGTCAATACTTTGCTTACAAAATAGATTAGTCATTGTTTCTCAATATTTTTTAAAATTAGAACTGAGTTGACAGCTTGATCTATGCTAGCCAAGTACAAGTATAGTGTTTTGTTAGTTTTCGATTTTGACAAGATAGACGGGAGAAGATAAAAACTCTTTAAGTTTATCGAAAGCTTTTTGGCATGGAATAGTCTATCTAAAGTCAGTGTCATTTCTGAGAGTTTTGAAGAATGGTAGATATCGTTTTGTCGATCTGGACATGAATCGATTGAGTGCAGCTATTCTACCTGTTAGCTTCGTACCTCTTTTATCGAGGTCAATACTTTTATTTCTAAAATTGCCTGAACCTTCTCGGGTTTGCCTTTATCTCTTTTTGATTGATTATGTAGTTAAGAAACTTGTCCAATGTAACCCTAAAAGCATATTTGCTCAAGTTGAATCTCATATTATATTTTTTCAGAGTGTTGAAGGTTTCTCTAAAGTCTTTCATATACTCTATCAAACTCTTGCTCTTGACTATCATATCGTCTACATATACCTCCATATTATGATGGATCTAGCTTTTGAAGCTTTGGTGCACTTGTATTTTTCAGTCCGAAGGGCATGATCATGAGCAATAAAAGCCTTTCTTGATAATAAAGGCTATTTTATCCTTGTCTTTTATAATATCTTAATATGATTGTAGCCAAAATAAGCATCCATAAAGCTGAAGAGGCCATGCTCAACACTATCATCCACTAGTCGATCTATGCTATGAAGAGAAAAGCTATCCTTTAGACAAGTCTTAGTCAGATCAATAAAGTTCACACATATTCTTTATTTTTTACTGTGCTTTTTGAACATGACCATATTAGCTATCTATTCAAGGTAGTAAACCTTCTTGATAAAGTCAGCTTGTAATAATTTTTAACCTCTTCCTTGATAACCTATTGTCTTTTTGGGATAAAAGTTCTTTTTTTGGCTGAACTATTTGACCTCAGGCTTAGTATGTAATCTGTAGACCATTACTTTGGTATCAATCCTGAGCATATTGGACGACGTCCTAGTAAACAGGTCGGCATTATCTTTTATAAGTTGAATCAATTGATCTTTATGCTAGAGCTTAGCTTTAATCTGCATGTATTTTTAAGGAGTATTATTCCAAAACAGAATTATCATAGGGTTCTTAGTCGGCTAGAGTCAGTTTTCATCTAAGTCTGATATTTGATCGATTATCTCTTTTTGTTTCATAGGTTGGGATCATTTCTTGTAAAAATAAGTCTCGACTTGATGATTAGTAAACAACTTGTTGAACATATTACTAGAAATGATGTGTATTATTCATTTAGTGTTGTGTTTTGACTAGAGTGTTAGCTCGGTCAAAGTAACATTAATTTTTTACGCCACCTTAAGAGCTTGGTTGCTTTTACAATTGTCTTAAAAAATTAAAAAATAAGAATAAAATTAAACTTTTACGAAGCTTAAGAGCTCAGAATGGCTTAAAAGGATATTTTTGTCAAGCCAGCCTTACGTTCTGTGCTTTCGTTGTCAATTTTTTACTCTTTGTTAACTTTTTATGTCAGTTTCTTTTTGTCTTCCACCTCGGTATTAGCCAAGCTACCTATTTGCTTTCCAATCCTACCCTTCATCATTATAACATAACATTATCATACTGTGGACTAGTTTATCTAAACTTTTTCTACCCATGTAGGTGTTAGGAATTTCATTTTTAAGTAAGGAGTTAAACCTATAAGCCATACAATAGACGGGTTGAGTTAGTCTAATATTATATTGTAGGCAAACGAGATATCTATTACCATGAAGTCCACAATCGAGGTGATCATCTTTGGCTCTAGTCCCAAGGTGATCGAAAGTTTGATGGTTTTTTTTATTGGTACCTATTCATTTTTAAACCCTACTAATGTTGTAGTGATTAACTTCAACTGATATTTGCCAATCTTTATTTTTTTGAAACAGCCATAGTACATAACGTTGATCAAACTCCAAATGTCAAATAAGATTTTTTTATCACATAGTTATAGACCAAGGATGTGATTACTATGGCATCATCATATGGGTGTTGGATCCCTTTTAAATCTTCAAAGCTGATGGTCTTTCCATTTTTTTTATTTTTTAGCTGAGATGTCTATTACCATTATCTAGCGCGGATTAAACTTCTTTTTTGTCGAAGTGGAGTTGCTTCTTGTGATCGCGTTAATAACTTTGATAATTGGCCTATTATTGTTAGCTCGACCTTCTTATTAATTTGGCTCATCCTCTTAGGCATCCCTTCTTCCCTAATCTGGTTTTTCATCTTTGTCCTGGATGGGTGCTCTGTAGTTATTTCTATAGTCTCTTCTAACTGATATTCTCTTCTTTGTTCGACAAACCTTTTCAGTTGACCTCGTATAATTAAAGCTTCAATCTTATTTTTCAAGTCGACATAGTCTTTTGTATTATGGCCAATGTCTTAATGGAAGGTACATCTTTTATTCAAATCCTGCCTTGTGTAGACACCCAATTGGGTCCAGGCCCAACCAATTGGGCCTGGCCCAAAGGGGGTAAGCCCGATGTAATTTTTTTTTGTATTATTATTATTTTTTTTCTTCTTTTGTGTTTTATTTATTTTATTATTATCATTATTATGTACTAACATATGTATATATTGATTTATTTAGTTATTTATTTATTTATTATTATTTTTTGTTAATATTTATATGTAATTTATTTATATAGTTATATATGTATTATTATTACATTATTATTATTATTTTTTTATAATATATTTTTAGGTTTATCTTATTTTATTTTTTTAATTATCTGTTAATTTTATCTGATCCTTTTTGATTATCTGATTTTTTTTTATCTTTTCTAATTATCTATCTTTTTATTTTATTTGATTTTGGAGGGCTGGGATTGAAAGTTGAAGAATCCCACTGAGAGTGGGAATTCAATCAGAAGAATCCAGACTGGATTCAAAGATTGAATTCCCGTCCAAAGGGGAATTGGGATTGATCAGAAACTCCTGATCAATCCTTATATAAAGCACCTCCTGGAACAGAATGAAAGACACAGAAAACAGTAAGCAAAGCTACTGATTTGAGAGAAAATGAGGCGTATAAGAAGCTAGGAAAAGTTTAGGAGTGTTCTGGGAGTGAGAAAAAATTGTTAGAAATTTTTGGCGAAAAGCTTTTTCTGGAAATTTCTGGGAAATTTCCAGAATCCGGTGAAAATTCCGACGAAATTTAAATTTTCCGGTAATAATTCCGACGAACATTGAAGTTTTCGGTGACCTGCCCAGTTTTCGACGAAGAATCCCAGAAACCGGCGATCTTCCGGCCAACTTCCGACGAAATTTCCAGATTTCGACGATATTTTTCAGAATTCGACACCGGTGTTCTTCAGTTTTTAGAGAGAAGGGAGAGAAAAAGGGAAGAAGAGAGAGAGAGAGATGAGCGTTCTGCCGAAAAAATGAAGGGGATTGCCTTTTATACCCTCCCAAAACGACGTCGTTTTGGCCTTAAGTAACCAGAGGATCCACGCGTTTTGCCGAAACCCGACCCGACCCGAGCGTCGACCCGATTCTGACCCGTGCGTGCCTGCCCCCTCCGAGCCGAGCCGCTCCCCCGAGCCGTTTCCCTGCCTTGAGCCGAGCCGAGCCGAGCCGCTCCAGGTTTTTTTTTTTTTCTTTGTTTATTTGTTTATTTTATTTTTTATTTATTAGATTAGTTTTATGTAATATTCTTTTTATTTATTTTTATTTATTTTTTATTATTTTATTTTCTTTAAATAAAAATAAAAAATTCCAAAAAAAATATTTTTAGGGAAAAGTTGAAAGTATCAATTTTCCTTAGAAATAAATTTCCAAAAAATATTTTTGGGGAAAAGTTGAAAGTATCAATTTTCCTTAAGAATAAATTTTCAAAAAATATTTTTAGGGAAAAATTGAAAGTATCAATTTTCCTTAAAAGAAAAAATAAATTTCCAAAAAAAATATTTTTGGGGAAAAGTTGAAAGTATCAATTTTCCTTAAAAATCAAAATTTCAAAAAAAAATATTTTTGGGGAAAAGTTGAAAGTATCAATTTTTCTTAGAAATAAATTTTCAAAAAAAAGGGTTTTTGAGGAAAAGTTGAAAGTATCAATTTTCCTTGAAAATCGAAATTTCCAAAAAATATTTTTGGGGAAAAGTTGAAAGTATCAATTTTCCCTACAAAAAAAAAAATCATTCTTTCCTTCCTTTCTATCTTAATTTTGATTTTGTTTTTTTCTTTAAATAATCCGACGACGGAGCCTCTGCAAGTGAAACAGTAGTTTTTCTTGCATACTCTTGAGGTGAGGGAATTTTCTCAATTTTCTGCTAAAAGTATTAGAGTCAATTGAGAATAATTTCCAATAATTAATTACTTGGTAAAATTTTAAGGCTTTTGGATAATACAAATCTAAGCTGGTACCATCTTTTGATGGGCATTGTGAGGGTGCTATAACCTTCCTCACACGTAACCGAACTCCCGAACCCTGTTCTGGTTTGTAGACCTGAAACTATTCTTTTAGGGACCCTTAAGTTTAGGTGTTCCCTGAAAGGACAGATTCCTTAGGTGGCCAATCGCACCTAGATAAAAAAGATTGGTGACGACTCCCTAAAGTCAATGTCTAGCGATAGATCCCCGGATCTAGACGTTACGACAGCTTGGCGACTCCACTGGGGACCTTGAGAGTCAGGCCAGCAAATAATTTGTGTTATCCAAAAGCCAAATGAAATTGAACCTTGTTGTATATATGTGTTGTTATTCATTCATGTTTTAGTTACCTTGTTAATTATGTCATTCATGTGCATGTGCATAACATGAGCTCTACACCCGAGCTCCATCCCTCTAGGAAGGAGTAAAGTACCTATTGCTTTCGTGAGGTCTAATGCCTCCGCAGTGGCTAGCGAAATACTCCCACTCAAATTGAACATTTTTCGTTTGTAGCCTGTAATGGGTGAGGATTAGGGTGCCTTACTAGTCTGTGATGGACAGGGATGTAAGGAACAATTTGAGGACCTTTAGACTCTGACCTTAAAACCGCATGTAGTGAACTTTAAGAGTGCCTACACCTAAGATAGAGCTCTTTCTACCCAATGATAGATATACCCTAAAATTAGGACACAAAAAAGGGTGTTTATCTAATCATTTTGATTGCTTAACTTTGTGTATTATTTTTATCATATGTAACATTATGCATCAACATCACTTACGTTTCATCCACGGAACTAACTATGTTGTTTGTCTGATTGTATGCATCTGTATTCTTTTCATGATCATGTTTCAACACAATCATTTGCATTCATTTCATACTAGATTTCATTCAAAAAATATACATTTCATTTGTGTATCAAAGCATCATACATAAGGTACAGCATAACATTTCTAATCATAAGTATGGTACTCAAGGTCCGAGGATAGCTCCATCTAGCGAAAACCTTGCTCATCCATACAACACAAGATCCAGAGCAAGGCAAATGGAGGAGGAAAGTTCTCATAGATTTGAAAAGCTAGAAAAAGCTCAGGAGAAGATTGAAAATGAACTTAGCAAAATTCTGGAGGCTCTCAATAATATGAATAAAGGAAAAGGAGTTGAAGGAAGTACAAGCCAGCAAGAAGTGGCTGACCCATTGTACCCTTCAGGTTTTGGCCCACCTCAAGCCCAGTCTGCCCAAGAGGTCCCACCACAACATTTTGGATATCCAACATGTCTTGGAATGCCATCAGCTTTCAACCCAGAGCAGTATAATAGCTATATAAATCCTGTCTTCACTGAAAAGACAGCAGAACCAATTCCTGATCTAGATGATGTAAAAGAGAAGGACAAGGAAAAGGTAAGGGTGGAAGCTGAAAAAAGCTCCAAAATTAGCATGCTAGAGCAGAGGCTACGGGCTGTGGAAAGATTTAGCTGTTATGGGTCAGTTGATGCTGCTGGGCTCTGCCTAGTTCCTGATGTGGTTATCCCCTATAAATTCAAAGTACCGAAATTTGAAAAATATGACGGTACAAAGTGCCCTAAAACCCACATCACCATGTATTGCAGGAAGATGGCAGCTCATGCACATGATGAAAAACTCTTGATGCATGTCTTCCAGGATAGTCTTACTGGTTCTGCTGCCAGGTGGTATGTTCAGTTGGATAAAACCCACATTCGCTCCTGGAGCGATATGGCTCATGACTTCATCAGCCAATATCGACACATTATCGATTTGGCCCCTGATCGTTTATCTTTGCAAAATCTGGAGAAAAAGTCAAATGAGTCTTTTAAAGAATACGCCCAGAGATGGAGGGATATAGCTTCACAGGTACAACCTCCACTGACAGAGAAAGAGACCACAGTGCTGTTTGTTAGCACTTTAAAGCCTCCATATTATGAAAAGATGATAGAAAATGCAACAAAAAATTTTGCTGACATGGTAATCTCTGAAGAAATTATTGAAAGTGCCATAAAAAATGGCAAGTTGAGAGGAGGAGAAACCAAGAAGACATCAGAAAAGAAAGAAGCTGAAGCTCAAGCTGTGAGCTTTGATAGACAACAATTCAGGGCTGAAGCTCAAGCTGTGAGCTTTGATAGACAACAATTCAGGGGTTATCAACCATATCCATCCCAAGGTTACTCTCCATACTATCCTGCTGTGAATAATACCTCATCCTACCCATACCAGCTAGCTTCACAACCATCTTATTCATCCACTTACCGCCTCAACATTCAAGCTCCTGCAAGAACCCAAATTCGCCCTATTAACCCAGCAAGTGGCTCACGAGAACAACGGACTACTCGAGAAAAACTTGTATTTGATCCAATTCCTATGACTTATACAGAGTTATATCGAGAACTCTATAATAGCCATTTGATTGCCCCCAGCTATGTGGAACCGCTTAAACCACCATATCCAAAGTGGTATGATCCTACAGCCCACTGTGACTACCATTATGGAATTACTGGCCATTCTACTGAAAATTGCACTGCTTTAAAGTATAAGGTGCAACGGTTGATCAATGATGAAATGGTAAGTTTTGATCAAGGAAAAGCAACAACATCTAATGTTAGCACTCTGAGTGAAAGTCAAGAACAGAAAAGGTCCGGAGAGTCACAATGAATTGAGGGGCAAAATGTAAATGGAGATAAGGCTGGTTGAAGGTTTCTTCTGTCATTTTAGGATTTCTTTTCAAACAATGTTAGATTTCTTTTTGCAATATGACTTCACTTGTTATCATTTTACTAAAGGCAAGTCAATGCATTTCATTACATTTTTCTCTTTCACTTGACCATTACTCCATGCTTTGTTACCTTTCATAACTTTATACTCCCTTTCTTAGATTTCAGATGATGAATATTTAGACAATGATAACAATAATTCTGGGATTTAATTTTGAGAACTCATCCACGTCAATGTGAGGAGATGATTTGAGCAAAAAGTAAGCTGTTATTGAAGGTGAAATAGATATATCTTGAAGATGTGTAATCTTTTATACAAGTTCATGAGCTTTGTTCAATAGATGATGTTCAAGAAAGGTATTCACAATTGAGATGAAAAATGGCCATCTTTCTTTTACCATTTGAAAAACTATTTATTGTTACCCCTTTGAGCTTATCATTTTTTTTTTAAAGAACCCTAACCAAGGATCACCCTCTACACTGGAGGGTAAATTTTGAAAAAAAAAAAGAAAAAAAAAACACCACAAAAGGTCTCAAAAATGGAAAAAGAAAGAAAAGCAAAAGAAAAATAAAAGCCACACATGACTTGGGGCAAAGTAATGAAATCTTTTGTGTGAGGAAAAAAAAAGTAGTGAAACGATGTGGGGGCAAAATGCCAAGTTGTATCAAATGATCCTTTGGTTTTGAACCTTTTTAATACATGTTTTGAGCCTATTATATCCTTTTTTTTTATGACCCTTCACCTTGGCCTACATTACAACCTTGAAAAGTCTATTTGGATCAAATGTGAATACTCAACTTGAATGATCATAGGTTGAGCAAAGACATGCTTATGATGAAGCAATGTAATCATGCTACATGAAAGATATTGATGAAAAATGAGAAAAGAGAAAAAAGAAAAAAAAAGGAAAAAAAAAGGGAAAAATGAGAAAATGAAAAAATAAAAAAGGAGATTCAAATTGAAAACCTGAAAGGGTGATTTTGGTACCAAAAAAAAAAAAGATCTAGGTCAAATGGCTCACATGAATGAAAGATCAAAGACATCTGAAGATCCTTCAAAGACTGGGGCAAAGTTCGCCAAGCTCAAGTTGACTTCAACAGTAAATGGAATGAGTTTTTGAAAAAGAATCCCAGATTAATGTTAAAAATTGTCTGAATATTCATCATTTAGACATACCATCCATCCCAATGACATTTCTTTTCCCATTTATTCTGTACCAAAATAGATTTTCATTGATTATCTTTGCCATAGTTCACTTTTTGTTCCCTTATTGTTACACCCTTAGAATGAATTGAGAAAATGATTGATTGCATTATACTTGTCAAGATTTGAAATGATAATGAATGAATGAATATGTGCTTAAAAGAGTCTTATATTCATTTGAAAAGAAATCTAAGATGATGGTGATGACAAAATGGTAGAGACCTAAAAGAGATGATTTGGAAGGATATATGATGTGATCAAATGAAGAATATAATGGGGCAAATCTTGAAAAGTGATGAGTACAAAAATGAATTGGTCGATATGACTTGCAAGTTATGATTGAACAATCAGTGGACAGAGTTTGTTTTGGAATGGTTAAATGCTGAGACACCCATGAGTAATGACCCAGTGATGGTGGATGAAACTTGTTTTGAAATTTGTTAGTGCTGAGAAATTCATTGAATGATGGTCAAGGGATGATCGATTGATGAAGCTTATTCCAAAGTATTGAGAAACTGAACAAGGAAAGAATGTGAGTGGAAAGGACAATTGAGAGCTACACTGGTTCGATCTTAGAAGAGCAGTGCAATTGGATCCTTGAGGAATCAAAGGGCTTGACACCCAAGAAAGAAAAAAAGAGCTTGAGAAACTTGAGTACCATACATTGAACAGGAATTAATTGGCCAACATTTGCATAGCATGCATTGAAAATCATGCACATTGCATAGCATACACTACTTTTAGGAAAGTATAGTGTATAAATTCAAGAAGCAGAGGTGTTCCAACATCCCACATGGAGAAGACAAATATGAAGATATTTTGCAAGATGGAGAAGAAACTTGTCAGGTAAGTTCCTAATCCTTGAAATAGGATGTCTTTTGGTATCATGGTTGATTTATAAGACCTTCGGGCATAATCTCTTGAAATTCCTTCAAACACAACTTTCAACTCCTTTGGACATGATTGTCAAGGAGCAATTTACTTTTCAAAGTCCGTTGCCTCTGTTTAGAGGAGCAATTTAATTTCCAAAGTAGTGGTGCCTCTGTTTAGAGGAGTAATTTAATTTCCAAAGTTCGTTGCCTCTGTTTAGAGGAGCAATTTACTTTCCAAAGTTGTGGTACCTCTGTTTAGAGGAGCAATTTACTTTTCAAAGTTTCGTTGCCTCTGTTTAGAGGAGCAATTTAATTTCCAAAGTAGTGGTGCCTCTGTTTAGAGGAGCAATTTAATTTCCAAAGTTCGTTGCCTCTGTTTAGAGGAGCAATTTACTTTCCAAAGTTGTGGTACCTCTGTTTAGAGTTGTGGTACTTCTGTTTAGAGGAGCAATTTACTTTTCAAAGTTCCGTTGCCTCTGTTTAGAGGAGCAATTTAATTTCCAAAGTAGTGGTGCCTCTGTTTAGAGGAGCAATTTACTTTTCAAAGTTCGTTGCCTCTGTTTAGAGGAGCAATTTACTTTTTCAAAGTCGTGGTACTTCTGTTTAGAGGAGCAATTTACTTTTCAAAGTTCGTTGCCTCTGTTTAGAGGAGCAATTTAGTTCCAAAGTCGTGGTGCCTCTAGCTTTGGTTAAAAAACAAAAAAAAAATAATAAAAACAAAAAAACAAAAAAAATGACAATGTTGAGTCGGGTCTTGATTGGGTGTCTACGTCTTTGCGCAATTTTTGTTTCACAGAAAATGTGCAAAGAGGGGCAGCTGTAGACACCCAATTGGGTCCAGGCCCAGACCAATTGGGCCTGACCCAAAGGGGGTAAGCCCGATGCAATTTTTTCTTATATTATTATTATTTTCTTTTCTTCTTTTGTGTTTTATTTATTTTATTATTATCATTATTATGTACTAACATATGTATATATTGATTTATTTAGTTATTTATTTATTTATTATTTTTTTTGTTAATATTTATATGTAATTTATTTATATAGTTATATATGTATTATTATTACATTATTATTATTATTTTTTTATAATATATTTTTAGGTTTATCTTATTTTATTTTTTTAATTATCTGTTAATTTTATCTGATCCTTTTTGATTATCTGATTTTTTTTTTATCCTTTCTAATTATTTATCTTTTTATTTTATTTGATTTTGGAGGGCTGGGATTGAAAGTTGAAGAATCCCACTGAGAGTGGGAATTCAATCAGAAGAATCCAGACTGGATTCAAAGATTGAATTCCCGTCCAAAGGGGAATTGGGATTGATCAGAAACTCCTGATTAATCCCTATATAAAGCACCTCCTGGAACAGAATGAAAGACACAGAAAACAGTAAGCAAAGCTACTGATTTGAGAGAAAAGGAGGCGTATAGGAAGCTAGGAAAAGTTTAGGAGTGTTCTGGGAGTGAGAAAAAATTGTTAGAAATTTTTAGCGAAAAACTTTTTCTGGAAATTTCTGGGAAATTTCCAGAATCCGGTGAAAATTCCGACGAAATTTGAATTTTCCGGTAATAATTTCGACGAACATTGAAGTTTCCGGCGACATGCCCAGTTTTCGACGAAGAATCCCAGAAACCGGCGATCTTCCGGCCAACTTCTGACGAAATTTCCAGATTCCGACGATATTTTTCAGAATCCGGCACCGGTGTTCTTCAGTTTTTAGAGAGAAGGGAGAAAAAAAGGGAAGAAGAGAGAGAGAGGAAGGAGCGTTCTGCCGAAAAAACGAAGGGGATTGCCTTTTATACCCTCCCAAAACGACGTCGTTTTGGCCTTAAGTAACCAGAGGATCCGCGCGTTTTGCCGAAACCCGACCCGACCCGAGCGTCGACCCGATTCTGACCCGTGCGTGCTTGCCCCCTCCGAGCCGAGCCGAGCCGCGTCGAGCCGAGCCAAGCCGCTCCCCCGAGCCGTTTCCCTGCCTTAAGCCGAGCCGAGCCGCTCCAGGTTTTTTTTTTTTCTTTGTTTATTTGTTTATTTTATTTTTTATTTATTAGATTAGTTTTATGTAATATTCTTTTTATTTATTTTTTATTATTTTATTTTCTTTAAATAAAAATAAAAAATTCCAAAAAAAATATTTTTAGGGAAAAGTTGAAAGTATCAATTTTTCGTAGAAATAAATTTTCAAAAAATATTTTTGGAGAAAAGTTGAAAGTATCAATTTTTCTTAAGAATAAATTTCCAAAAAATATTTTTAGGGAAAAGTTGAAAGTATCAATTTTTCTTAAAAGAAAAAATAAATTTCCAAAAAAAATATTTTTGGGGAAAAGTTGAAAGTATCAATTTTCCTTAAAAATCAAAATTTCAAAAAAAAATATTTTTGGGGAAAAGTTGAAAGTATCAATTTTTCTTAGAAATAAATTTTCAAAAAAAAGGGTTTTTGAGGAAAAGTTGAAAGTATCAATTTTCCTTGAAAATCGAAATTTCCAAAAAATATTTTTGGGGAAAAGTTGAAAGTATCAATTTTTCCTACAAAAAAAAATCATTCTTTTCTTTCTTTCTATCTTAATTTTGATTTTGTTTTTTTCTTTAAATAATCCGACGACGGAGCCTCTGCAAGTGAAACAGTAGTTTTTCTTGTATACTCTTGAGGTGAGAGAATTTTCTCAATTTTTTGCTAAAAGTATTAGAGTCAATTGAGAATAATTTCCAATAATTAATTGCTTGGTAAAATTTTAAGGCTTTTGGATAATACAAATCTAAGCTGGTACCATCTTTTGATGGGCGTTGTGAGGGTGCTATAACCTTCCTCACACGTAATCGAACTCCCGAACCCTGTTCTGGTTTGTAGACCTGAACCTATTCTTTTAGGGACCCTTAAGCTTAGGTGTTCCCTGAAAGGACAGATTCCTTAGGTGGCCAATCGCACCTAGATAAAAAAGATTGGTGGCGACTCCCTAAAGTCAATGTCTAGCGATAGATCCCCGGATCTAGACGTTACGACACCTTGTATTCTGTCTCAGTGGCTTAAGCCATCTGAGATCAAGATTTTTTTCAATTTGCATCAAAATCCTTTTACCTGAGGTATTCATTGCAGTGTAGCATTTTTCTTTACTGGGGCTTCTAGCATTATGTTGTCTCCTTTTTAGGGGAAGATCATATAATTTTTTATCTTTTTTTTTTACTAAGGAAAAAAGATGAGCCTCTCTCACCTCAACCATCGAAGAGAGGGGATGGGCCTCTCTCATCTCTGTTTGTTTTCATTATAGCTTCAACATTGATATATTTCTCTACTATTAGTAAGACGTCAACTAGAGTTTTAGGTGGTTCTAGCGATAATGTCATTTTCAAGTGGTACTCTTTATCATTGAATCCACTGGTCAATGCAATAACAATGACCATCTGTTCTATGTCTTTGACCTGTAGAGCTTTCCCGTTAAAACGTATAACATAACTTTTAAAGTTTCATTTTGCCTTTGATGAATTAACATCAGGCTTAGGGTTATTTTTTTAACTATTTGGCTACTTATGAATAGGGATAAGAATGAGTGGCTCAGCTCCTTGAAAGTAGTGATTGACCTTAACTCAAACTACTATACTAAGATCGAGCTACATCTTTCAAAGTAGTGGCCAAACCCTTGCACATTAGAGTTTCATCTGCCCCTTATATCATCATATTAGTTCTATAAAGTTCTAAATGATCAAAGGGATTGAAAGTATTATTATATGTCTCCAAGGTCAACATTTTGAATCTTTTGAGAGGTACGACTTTATCGATAGCTTTAGTAAAGGGCAAGGTCTCTAAAACTTTGAGTTTATCCTTAAATGCTACTGGTTTCGTTTTAAGTTCTTTCTCCATGGCCCAAATTCGAGTTTCCAAATCTTTGTTAGGTTTTGGGTTTATAATCTATTTGTTTGGACTTTTGGGTTGTGGCATGTGTAGAATTATAGGTAGGGTGGTGAGGGGTTGGATTGGTGTGCTCTTCTTCTTTGGAGGCCGATGAGGGTTTTGTCTCTTCATAGCTTGACTGCTCGATAACAACGTCCCGACCTAGTGTGACTAAGTATGGCATTTTGGAGACTTATGGTGGGGTTATAGCTTAGAACATCTATTCGAGAGCTTGTATTTGCTCGGTTAGAGCTTGAAATTGCTCTATGGTAAGCCCAACCTGTGGTTGCGTTGGGTAGACAAAATGTTGGCTTTGGTGAGTTTCTATTCCAGCTGGAGCAACTGTCTCTTCTTTCTTTTGGGTTCTTTTTCTGGATGGCATTATTTTGTGCTCAGTTATCATGAACATGCCGACCTTCTACCTGACACGTCAAATGTTGGTACCGAGCTCCAACTTGAGGATAATCCTATAAAAGCAAAAGGTAAGAAGAGTTAGAGGCAAAGACAAAAAGTGTTTTCTGCATTTGCACTCTGACGCATAAGTTAGTAAGGATTATTTTGGAAAGAAACTGAGAAATTAGGAAAAAAAAAAGGTACAAGCTAGATGAACATGGCTTCATGGTATATAAGTCTCCATATTTATAAGTAAAGTGAAGGGAACAAAAAGGGGACATGAGCAGAGCTGAAGTGACACTAGAGATATTAGACCAACTTTATATATCATGTTGACACAAATGATCAAGATGTCTTTATTTTTTGCTAAAGATTGAGAGAAAGAAAAAAATCACTATACTTTTTTTATCATTATATGCTCCTAACACATTTAAGAGTTTTCATCTTCGTATACGTCAATTAAACATTTTAAAGATTGTTATTTGAACATGTATAGAGGTTTGCACTTTTCATTACTTTGATTTGATGGACGCATGATAGTAAACCCATATATAATTAAGCAACTAATTGAATTAGTTGTCACATTTTTATTTATTAACCCTATTACTTATAGGATAAAAAAGTTATGTAATAATTTTTTTTTCTTCCAAAAACTTAGTTTGGAATTTGGCTTTTATGGGTTTATTATTTTCTATCTCAGTCAAGCTTCCTTAAAGAATCCGAAAAAGCTAGGGATCATGAATTACATAAATCCATGGTAAGTATATATATTTTGTTTTATGAATATGCATACATGATGATAAAGATACACCGGAGAGCTGCTGACATGACTTCCAAATAGAGTGCTCCAACGATAGGACAATTGAATTCCTTTGATGATCAATCAAATGTACAGCTTGAAGGAGCAAAACCCAACTTGCTGTTTAACAGATCAAATTGCCACAAATGATTTTGCTGCATGATGTTACCAATCACTGAAGTTCCAGGCCAAAACGTGGAGGCAAAGCCTAGACACTTCACCCCATCTTCAGCATCAATGACATAGCTTTTCAATGGCGGCTCCAACTTAGCTCCATCAGCAAAATGGATTGCCAGTTTTGGCATCAACGACTGCTCAAACCCTGCATCACTGAAACAATGATCTGGCCCCAAGTTCAAGTCCAGTTTCTTAAATCTGCTTAGAGGAGCCTGAAAAGCAGCAATGACTTGATCAAAGACAGGTTTCACCAGGTATGTTAAACTTGAACCTGAGTCCATAATAACCCCACCATCACCATTAATATCCCATGCATTTGATGGGATATCCAACATTTTACCATTTATTGAGATGCCAGAAACATTTACAGCATAATATGGGTTTAGTATTCCAAGGATCAACTCTGTGTACTGCATTTTTGGCACTGGAGAAGCAGCAACTTCACCAAAGACAAGAAAGTTGACAAGACTACTTGGACTCAAATGATCAACCAAGCAGTACGAAAACTTGTGCCCAAACTTCCTAGCTACTTTCACTGCAAAAGAATGCTGGTTAAAACCTAACCCCAATACTCCGTCAATATCATGGAAGTTTCCCCGTATTGTCTCGCTACACCCAACCATCACGTCTGTCACTTTTATCTTTTGGCCTCCGCGGAGACGGACTTTAACTGTATCATTGCCAAATATTCCGACCACTCTTGTGCCATCTGCATATCTGCGTAACGTTCAGTTAGTAAAAGGAACATTACCATAGTTAAAGATATATGGCCAATTTTGATATATGACAAAAATAATTTAATTCTTTAAAAAATTTTATAGAATACTACAATGGTTTCGATGATAAAGAAAGAATCATTCTATATTACAATATCAATCATATATTAATCTTTGCATCAAATTAAATATAACTTAGTCACAACTCACATTTAATCGTACATTATTTATCAAATATATTAAGTACATATAAGACAATATAAGAAAAATCATATGATCTTTTATCTACTTTTATTTATCTTATTTAATGCTACCTTATTTTTTTATTAAAAAAAAAAGATTTAAACCCTATTTATAATAAAATTCAATCATCAATCAAATCAAATATTCAAATGTAATTCTATCTACGTCTTATATTTTAAATAATAAAAGTTTATGGGGATTACAGGAAAGAAAGGAACGATATATCAAACAAATAATTATTGTTGGAGTGAATATCAACAAATAGAAAGGAATTAGAGGTGATTTAGATCTACCTGTAATCATAGGCACAAGGAGCCGTTGGCATAGCACAACGGGCCAAAGAGAAACATTCTGAGAGATCAACCTTGCAAATGTCGGAGGAGCATGGAATTGGCTTAAAGGTACGTGATTTTTTAGCTTGAAATATCCTCTCATGAAGCATGGCCCTGTCCCTGGAACAATTATTGCACTCATATTTGCATTTCAGCCAGGTAAGGCTGCTCCCTGTATCTGTTATCATAATAAACTTCTTTGGAGGGCTCCCCACCCTGAATGAAACAAAGTATTGCCCTGCACCTATGTCAGCAGCTGATCGCATTGGGAGCTCCACCAAATTGCTTTTTCCCAACACCTTCACCTCGAAATTCTTCCTTCTTGGGGCTAGCCTTTGTGAAATTGTATGTAGTCTAGCACTGTCGCTATGCACCAGCTGTTTTATGCGTTCCCGGGGACTGCTTGGGGGTCCAAGGGTCGTTCCAGGATCTTCTCCAAGCTCAGGTGAGTGCCTGTGTATCAGCTTAAACCTAACCTTTCCATTGGGTCTAGGTATGGTTTCGGAAGCATGAACCTGAAAGAAGAAAAAACCATTGAAAAACAGTAGGAATGAAAGGAAAACGAGGGAGATGGACCTCTCCATCTCTGGAAGGGTGACAAGGAAAATCAAACACCCTGTCAAAGGAAAAAAAAAGTATTCAGACACAAAAGAGGAAAAAAAATGGAAAACAGAAACCAACACCGGAGAGAGATTTAAGTCGCCTTTGCGGAAAATCATACACTTGTTCATGTTTAATAATAGCATTAGAGCAACTCAAAGCAAAAATATCTCTGTGCTATGCTATTATTTCAAATAACATTTTTACTGTGATGAATTTCAAGAAACAAAATGACCAAATTACTAAATTATAAAGATTTAATGTGATTTTAATTTATCATAATGCATGTAATTTTATAAAAAATTAATTTTTTTATATTTCATTAACAGTATATAATAATTATACATTAATAATATATCAAACATAAGTTTTTAATTAAAAATAAAAATTATTTTAAAAAATAATATTTAATATACTGTCAATATATCATGTTATACATTAGCAATAAATTATATAATAATATTATATTAAAAAATTAATTTTAAATATAATTATAAGATTAAGTATATTTATTTTTTATGATTTTAAAATTTTAATATTAATTTTTGTGAGATGCTATTGTAGTCACGATAATTAAGTATGAATTAAAAAAAATAAAACTAAGAATCGATTCTGCTCTTTAATCATTTATTTATTTCCACTTTTTTTTTCCCAAATCTTTGCCAGAACCGAGGGCGGTCGTTAAAATGAGAATTAGGACAAATTACAAACCTCAATCGGACTCTGAATTTTAGCCGATGATCTCTTTTGCAACGATGATTTGATGAGACTTTGGGATAAATCAGGCTCACTCCGCCTGAGGCCTTACCCAACCCAACATTTTGCTGGGTTTTGGACACCTCTTCTATTTGGATTGCACTAGAACAAGGAGGCAGCTCAAAAAAATTTACTATAATTTTTATTTTTTTTATTATATTATAATATAAATAATGAGAAATTCTTTCATCAATTATTAATAAAATTTTAAAATTCTAAAAGCGAAATTAGTAGGTCTTAGAGTATATTTAAAAAATAAAAAAATTAATTAAAAAAAATGTATCAATATCTTAATTTCATTTGTAAAGTTACAATTTTATATTAAAAAGTAACTTAAAAAATATTTACACTGAAAATGTATAAAAATAAATTTTAAATATATATTACGTTAGATATTTTGTGCAGCTTTTTATAGAGCAAATTTTTATTGTAAATGTAAATTTCAAGCTCTATAAATTATAATTTAGGCTATGATTGTACAAGATGGAGCCCAGCCTAAATTCTATTTTTGTCTTAGGAAGGTACGCCTAGACAAAAATAGTTTTTTTCTTCTGCTCCCTCGCTTTACTAGCAGACTCTAAGGTTGAATTTTTCCATTCTAGAGAAACCCCATCCTCAGAGTCCGTCGTGGGCTAAGCCTAAGCCACCAGGCATAGCAAATTAATCTTTTCATATGATTTAATCCGAACACTTGATTGACTTTTGGGTTAATTGAAATATTTTTAAGTTAATATTTAAAAATTATGGATTTTAAAAAATTTATGTGTGCATTCTTTAACTAAATAACTATTACAGTAAAAAATTCAATTCAAACTTTCATATATATATATATATGTATATATATAATTTGGTTCAAACCCTTGAAAGGGGACCGATCCCATTCCTTCATAATTCCTGTGCGAACAGACCAAGTTTCGTTACAATCTCAATATCTCTAAAACAGAGTAACAACGACCCTGCTTCCTTCTGCAAATATGACTTGGTGATCAAACAGGCCAACCATGACTATACTATCATCTTAATGATGCATATGCATGCAAAACGCGTAAATCAACCATTTTCTTTGAACCCAAGTTTTTCTTTTCCCCTTTGTTATAAACCTAGCAATGTAAAATACACTTAATATTATATTCAGTACAATTTTCTTATCGGCTACCACAATTAGGCATGTAAATCTTATTTGTCATATAAAATATGCACAGCGCAAATGAAAATAATATTAAATTTTAATTTTAATTTAATTAATTTATATAATTATTCTTAAATTTAAAATATTTATAATCTCTTTTTTATTTCAAATTAAAACATCTTTTATATAAGAAAAATAATGGTGACATTGTCGACAATATTATAATATAACTATTAGACTTTTAATTTTATGAATCAAAATTCAATATTTGAGAGTGTTAAATTAAAAAAAAAAAAAAAAAAAACAGAAAAAGAAAAAGTTGCCATTGACAATAAGTAACTTACTCGTGAGATATATCGTGATATATATTTCAATTTCAAGCTAGAGACTAAGGATAACAAGTGCACGGATATTCTCTTAAGACTTTGATTCCAACGTGAATGGACGTGATCTCCAGCAAGTCTTTTTCTATCGGCCAAAACCCAAGTTTGGCTAAAATCAGCTAGAGACATTATCAGAACGTGACAACCAAAAATGTTGTTCGGTCTTTCTTTACGTGTCAAACAAACCCCACCCTTTTTAAACACTGACGAATTGACTGCTTTTCTTTATAACCACACATTACATACACGTAACTCCAAGCAAGAATAGAATTGAATTGAATCTTCTCTTCTTTCATCTATTTCTTTTTGTTATTTTCCTCTTCCTGGCAAGAAAAGATACAAATTGAGAAAAATTGATAAACAATTGGATAGAAAGTTGAACACCCTTTCCTCTATTTTCCGGATCCATACAAAGAGTAATAATAGTTGGTAGTAGGAAGTAATACTTTAATCAGTATTCTTTTTCTTTTTTTTTTTGCATTTCTTTTCGATCTTTCTTTTTTTATAATATTTTTTGGACTTTGCATTGACATACAAGTTGGAACAAATTATTCAAAATGGCTAGACATATGTATAATTTGCAGTTTCTTCCTGATAAAAAGAAAAAAAAAAAAGAAGAGTGCATGTCCCTCTTCCTCCACAAAAAAAAAAAAAAAAAGAATTGAAGGTGGTTTCAACTTCTTCTAATTTGCAGCAAAACTGGAATTGCTGATTTTATTGTTGCCATTGCTGTTGCTGTTGCTAGTAGTAGTAACATTGCCACTACTGTTGGTGGCAGAAGTGGGGCTGGTCCCATTAGGGATGTTGTTGGGGTGAGAACTCCCGATAATAGAGGTAATAGCTGCTGCTAGAGCTGCAGTGAAATTAGGATCAGCTGCGATGGCAGCAGTGGCTGCGTTTACAGTGTCGGCAAGTGAATTTTGCTGCCCCTGTTGCAGTTGGTGACCCAATTGAGGTCTTTCCACATCTTGAGACATCTGTAGACCAGAGAATTTGGATTGGTTGTAAAGTGCCTGACCAAAAATTTGAGGTAGCAGTGCAGCTGGGGAATTGGCAAGATTGTGTGGTGGGTTTGGAAATGGGACCTGGAACTGGCCTGGTGGCCTTGGGAACTGTAGAGGGTTTGGTGTCTGTGTTAGGTCCAAGGTAACAGTGGGGAATGGGGCTGAAGCTGATATAGTAGCCATGCTAGAGGAGCACGGCAGGAGAGTTCTTGTGAGGAAATTCGAGTTGATTAGTCCATCAGCACTGGACATAGAACCTGATAGCAGCATTCGTGCTGCCGATGATGTGGTTGACGCCATCGCCATTGCAGCTGGAGGCAAAGGGTGATTGTGATTTCCTTCATATGTGGTGATGAGAATTGTTCGATCTTCTGCACATCTTTGTACCTGTAACAATATTCAACAATAATCAAGTAACATCGAGAGAATTTTTTTTAATTTTTTCATTGATGATCAGACAAATTTCTCCAATAATGTAATGCAACTCCTCCGGAACGGCCTCTAGTGTGTTATATATTAATTAAATTTCAACGCATCATTTAAAGTTACAAGTACAACGAACTTTTCACTTTCGATATTTAATGCAAAACCTTTAGCGATCCCTTGAAAGGTACAGGTTACCTGCTCTCAGAAAAGAAAATGGAAAATGAATTTATAGTTTCGAAAGTAATTTGAAAAACCTGTTATACTAATCCTGAAAGTACTGATATATGCTAGAATCAGCTAGAAAATAAAAGAAAAAAGAAAGCTTGAAGGAAAAACTTTGGAGAGTACCTGTTTTCTAACTGGGCAACCAGCAGCCATGGTACATCGATAATATGCTCGAGGACATGGATTTCCTTTGGCCATTTTCTGTCCATACTTTCTCCATTGGCATCCATCTGTGATCTTTAAAAAAAAAAAAAACATAAAATCCAATCAATTTAATTCAGAATAAGACATAAAACGAATGAATTTAAAAGCCACATAATTTGATTCTGTTCAATTCAATCGAGTTTCATACCATAGGCGCCTCTGATCTAGCTCGAACAGAAACTCGTGCCTTCCTCATGGTAGTCTCAGTTTGATCAACATTTTTTGAAGAGTTAAATCTTGGAACCTTATTAGCACCCCAACCTTGGGATCCTTGATCTGGGCTGTCTTCTCTTCCAGTTCCCCGACCTTCTTCACTACTCCCATGCTTCCTCAATCCAAATTCTCTGGAAGCTACCTCTGTATTATTATTAGGCGATCCAGAACGGTCGTGACTCCTCCCCTCCGACGAAGACAGCGAAGGTTCATCAGTATCAGGTGCGGCTGCTGTAGCAGCAGCTAGACCAAGATCCATAAACTGTCTTGGCACTATTAGTCCTCCATTTGTTTTCTTTTGTTCTAATTTTTCTTTCATCATCTGATCTTGTTCTTCAGTTTTTTCAGCTTTCACATCATGCTGTTGCTGCATAAGGGTGACCAGATGCATCTGTACCGTGTTGTAGTTGCTAGTTACCTGGCTTAACATCTCCCTTAACCGTTGATTCTCAGCGTTCATTCGTTCTAGCTCAGCTTGTAAAACAGCTAGCTGAAAAAAAAAAAGAAAAAAAAAAAAACCAATGGCACAGTAGTCTTATAACATGATGTTAAACACAAAATCACATAAAGTTTCCAATTTTAATTTAATCAAATAGTCACCTCATTTTTAGCTCTTTTATCTTCCATGTTGGAAGATATCCCATCATCCACTGTGGACTGATCGCTACTAGTATTCGTAGTTAACAGATTTAGGCCAGTCTGAAAATCAAGAAAAAAAAACATTAATTCTAAATTCTAATCCATTAAAACTGAGACTAAAAATAAATTAGCAAAAAGACGTAAAGGGTGGGTGAATCACGTTAACGTTAAGCACAAGGGCAGTTCGATCGGTGGAGTCTTTGATATCGGCATCAGCATCAGCATCATCATCATCATCATCATCATCATCATCACCAACAAGTTTACTATTCTTTTCAGCGAAAAAATCCATCTCACCAACGACCCTCCTATTATCATCAGAGGTGGGTAAAGAAGGGTGTTGTTGATCATGGGAACAGTTGAGGTTAACAGGGAACTGAATGATGGGTGGAGGAGACCTGTTTGCTGTTGTAGCATCCATGGGAGATGTAGTAGGGAACAAGATTTTGCTGAAGTGCTTGGGATTGTTGATAATGTTGATGATGTTGTTGTTGTTGTCTTAAGTGTCTTCAAGGAAAGAATTGAGGACAGTTGGCTTGTGAAGAAAAAAGGAAATGGGATCTGAATCAATGGAGAGTCCACTGGCTTTGGCCATATAACAAAAGAGAGAGAGAGATGAGGGTGGGGGAGAGAAGTCTTTGAACGGTGCAACTGACCCGGCAATAAAAAGGGAGTTCGAGACTTTAGAAGAAGACCAAACAGTAGTAAACAAATACTATACTAATATTAGCTACCAAAAATACCACTGTGTTATCTACAGTAGGGATCAATTTATATAATTTATATAGTGTAAAATTAAAAATATTTTAGATTTTTTAATTATTGATTTTAATAAATTTCAGATATGAGATAGATAAATAAAAATAAAAAATAATTTAATTTGATCTTTTAAATTTATTAAAATCAATAATTAAAATAATATAAAATTAAAAAAAATTATACTATATAAATTGATCTCTCATCATTATTTATGTTTAATATATATATTTTTTTGCTATGTAATTTTTTGTTGTTGAAGATTTGGAGGTGAGAAAATTTTTTTATTAGATTTCACAAATGTAAATATTCATAATAAAATAGAGTTTGTTTTTATACATTGATAATGATTTTTTAAATTTAAAGGCAACAATAAAACATTTGTATTGATTTGTATACTAACTAATAAAAAATTACTATTTAATTAAAAAATAAATAACTTAATATAATAATCTCAAAAAGTGTCTTTTACAAGACCCTTTGTAAAATAAATCTAAAAATATATACGGAGTACAATAATGAATTTTTTTATGAGTAATTAAAAAATATTTAAAAATCTTCTCTTAAAAAATATATATTTAATTATTTAAAATTAATTTTCTTCAACCATGTTTTTCAGTTCCTGAATTAATGGGATCAATGTTAGCCTTTTTTTAATTAATTTTTGGGTTCTGGCAAAAATCACAATGCACGTGTAAATCTCGTGAATATTTAGGGACGGAAGGTAGCTAATAGCTACCATCTCGCAGCTGAATCTGATGACTACGCTTCAGTGACGGTAAAAGAGACAGATGGCAATCAAGTGGAGCCCACGTGATGAAGGATTGGGCCCATTCCAAGGCCCACAATGAGGAGACGAAAGGAAAGTCATTTGAAATTTTGATGATTTCATGTTCTTTCTTTGTGTGAAAAAAAAAAAAGAAAACACACACACGCCTCGGAGATTGACGCGTTCCAAAATCCACCGTCCCGATTAACCCGCGTAGTGGAAAGAGGTAATTTGAGTCAACGGTGCTTGATGAAGGAAGGGCCCCACAATTCTCAATTTTTCTTGACTTTATTATTATTCCACGTAGAATTGGTTCGTATTAAAACCGATGCTCCGTCGGCTTTTCCATATGGAAAACGGAATCCCTTACATTAATGGTCTCACTTTAGACTAATTTTTTAATAAAATTACAAATATAAAAAAAGTATAATTATGATAAATATTTCATCCATATTAAAATCATTAAAATCCATGGATTGGAATTTCAAAAAAAATTTTTTATGACTAAACCAAGAGAGAATCATATGAATCCAGAAACGGTTTGGTAGTCTAGAAAACATAACTGTTAACCTTTTGTACTTTGGATCCACATGTTATTCGATTGGAAGAAGAATTCAAAAGTTAGTGAATTAGTGGGCAGCATTATTTGAAGAGCAAGTCAAAAAAGCAGCCGACCGGTCTCCTCCCTCTTGGTCCCTTCTCTCCGCTCAGCATTTATTACTTTGCTTCTTATTTTCTGCTCATTTTCTCATTACCCTCGAAATGTTAGAAATAAAACAAACACCGCTTGGAGTGATTTACATGTGAAAGTAAATTACGATGGTAGTTTTTTTTTTTTTTTGTCCAAAGTTTTTTTTTTTTTTAAATAAAGTCAGGAATTTCATTACAATTTTATTAATTTTCCTTTGAACTCTTTTTAGAAATATCATAAAGTTAAGGTAAGATTTGAAATTTTGGACCCATTAGAGAAGTCATTTGACCTTAATTAATGATTAAAAAAGCAATAGTAAACTAAGTCTAAAAGGCAAATAATCTTGTTCCTAACACTTGTAATTATCATTTTCTTCTGTACTTAGCACTAATGGTGCTTAATTGATGCATAATAATTAATCAATTTCTTTTATGTTTACGTGGACGAATAAAGGAAAAGTAAGAAAAAAAAAAGGGATTATATATACATTATTACATAAGTAGAATGAAGTTGAGATAAGTTGGACCCAAATCCAAAATGCTGAGTGTAATGGGAAAAAATTGGGAAAAAAAAAAAAAAAAAGACAACCGAAAAACGTGATTCAATTAATTGAGCCCCAAACTGACTTTAGAAATCAGTAGAAAAATCTCTTGTTTCTCAAATCATCATCTTGCTCTTTCTCGTGAATTTCTTTGGGCGTTGTTACGTCTCTCTTTTAGGGTTGACAGTTCGAAACGAATTTTACTCGTTTCGAATTTGATTCGATTTTATGTATTATTAAATTCGAATTTGATTTTATTTAAAAATTTTTTTATTTTTTTATTTTTTCATACTCGAACTCAATTGTGATTCGATACTATATAAATCGTATCCGATTTGATCCGACTAGACTCGACTTGAAATTAATAAAATATTATTTTTTAAAATATAAAATATTATTTTTTAAATATAAATATTTAAAAATATCACTATATAAAAAATATATATATATAAAAAATTAAATAATTAATTATAAAATAATTTTTTATATAATATCAAGTCGGATTTGTCTAAAACTCGAACCTGATTGTTTCATAACCTTACTCGACCCGACCCGACCCAAAACTTGAATTTAAAAAAAAAAAAAATCTGATCTCATATGATTAGATTGGATCAAAATCCGTCGGAAACGAGTTGAATTGTCGACTCTACTCTCTCCTTGTCCATTATGGATATTTTTGAATTTTGTAGAACAATTTTTTTCATATCTACTTCTGATATATTTAAAATTTTATTTTAAAATACCTCTTGCCATTTTTCTTTGCACGTGTTCTTGAATGTGAAAAGCAATTATTTTATTGTGATTAATTAAATAAAGTAATTTTTGATGAGTATATTTATTTACATATATATTTATGTATATATGTATGCATGTATGTATTGATAGGATTATATTTATTAATGAATTAAAAAAGTTATGGTGTTTTAAATTTAAATTCTAATTAGAGGATAGAAGAACCATATCATGTTTTATATTATCGCGAACTATTGGACTAACATAAGTGAAAAATAGCTAAAATACTAAAAAGACTTGTATTTTTTCAAAATTATCAAATAAGCATTTATATTGTACCTAATTAAGTCTCTAAAGTATTATTTTTATTTAATTAAGTCCCTATTTTGGAAGAATAAAGGTTTAGCTAAATAAAAATAATATTCTTAGAGTTTAATTAGATAAAATAGGCTAAAATAAAAAGTCCAATAACTTTAGCATGTTTTAGGTAACTTCGTATATTTTTATTACATTAAATAAATATGTAATTTTTATTATTTAAGAAATAAATCTTTAATCATTAATTTGTATCTCAATAAATTTTTAATTTTAATTTATAACTAAATTATATTTTATATTTCAAGAAATATTATTTTTAATTTTTAACCACATTATTAGGCTACATCAGCTTCTATGTAGGAAAAAAAAAATCTCAATCGGTATAAATTGTTACAAAAGTCAATCTTTGATTTGAAATAAAAATTTTATTGGATATAATAAAAACATAAATACTAAATACTTACCTAAAAAGGCAGACGAGTAATACTTTAAAATTTTAATTAAACAAAAAAATACTCTATTTGTTAGAGTTAGAAATAATCAAGGACCAAGGATCCAATATGTTCATGGAATTTCGAACTGGTTAAGTGTTAGTTGTGTGTTGACGGACTAGCTCGATAGCGAGCTCGCTGCCATGTCATCGTTCACGTGACAGCCCAGGTCATGGTTTTTTGCTTCAAAAGGAGCCAGTAGTCACGTGCTGCTACTTAAAATTCAAACTTGAAATTTTCATTTAGCCTATGGTTGAATTGGGGTAAAGAAAAGGAATGGAAAGAAAATAAAAAAAATAAGGAATTATTTCTTTTATTTGTATATGATATAAATAAAAATAAAATAAAAGAATGTATGCTTAATTCTCTTTGATTTTTTTTAATTTTTGTTAATTTTTCAATTAGTTCAAATTGGAAGAAAATGAAGGAAAAGGAAAAGAATAAAATTTTTAAAATATGAAATCATTATTATATCTTTATTAATTTTTTTAAATTAAAAATATATGATTTTGAATTTTAAAATTAAATTAAAAATATAAAATATAATTTATCAATAAATTTATTGTCTTCAATTTTTTTCTCTTATTTTTTTGAATTCAATAAATTTTATTGATGATTATTTTTATAAAAAAATAAAAAAATTTGAAAATATGGAATACATTAACATAAACATATAAATGTTATAGTAATAAAAAATTATCAAAAATTATAATAAAAAAATAATATTATAAATTATTTTTTTCATTTCAATTATTTAACCAAACAATAATTATTAAGATTTTTTTATTTTTTTTTATTAATTTTATCTATCCAAACAAAAAGTACTATACTTTAAAAAATCTTATCATCTTTTTTTTTTTAACTTTTTTTTTTGTTTTACTAATATTTATTCAAATATAACGTTAAAATTAAGACGTTTTAACTATTGAAATGCTCCCCTTAAAAACAAATAGCTTAAGGTATATAACAACTTAATATTATGTAGTTAAAGATCAGACAAATGGGAAGCACCCTTTGAATTGCAACCACGGATCTGGCTGTCTAATTGTTTGACTCGAAATATTATTTAATTAATAAAATTTTTTTATTTAAATTTAAATTTTTAAAAATTAAAACATTAAAATATTAAGATTTTTAATAGAATTAAAGCTATTAATATATTAATACATATTTTAACAATTTAATATTTTTAAAAATATTTTTTGAGTTCCCGACAAATCAGATTAAACCAAAAGCAAAAATTTCAAAAGACAAACCAAATCTGATTTGACGGACCGCAATTCATGAATCGGTCAATTATAGTACTCAAATATATCAAAGCGTTGTAAGATGTCATCATACATACAATTAATTTGATGAAATTAAAGGTCAAAGATAAGGACCGGCTTATTATTATTATTATTATTATTATTATAACAGCAATATTTGATGTCCAAACAATTTGATACATAAGCATTACGAAAGGCTCTTTATTTTATTATTTAAATTAAAATTAAAAAGCATTTCTATACTCACATTATATTAAAGTTAAGATATTCAAATCGATTTTAAAATTAAAAATTTTGGATTTAAATCCCAATAATAATCCAAAAGACAAAAAAAAAAAAAAAAAAGAAGCTAAATATCATATAAATTTTGAAAGAGTGGCCCAATTAATTATCACATGCTACATACGAATGGAAGAATGAGAGTTCAATAAGAACTAAGTGTGAAAGCATGTGTAATTGTAGCAGTACTCCATGCAGCAAAATTTCTTAGAATTTGGTTCACATTCAACAACCAATCCTTAGAAAATATGAGACCAACCGCATCTACTATTCTAAATTATTATTGGTTTTTTAGGATTTTTTTGGCATTACTCTAAATTAGACTCTAACTCAAGTGATCTAACTGAAGCTCCAGTGTTTCCTTCAAAAGCCGTTTATTGAGAGTTAATTTGTCACTTTATCAATTTAATTTGCAACTTACACTTATAGTTCTTTCTCACATATAAGTAACAAAACCTTAATTGGTTAAAAATAAATAAATATATAATGATAAAAAATAACATAACTGCATAATATATATATGTACAAGTTAATTATTTTTTTCCATTTAATGTCAATTTTTTATTTAAAAATCTATGTATAAAAGTAAATCTAATTATTAAACAATAACTTAAAATTAATTAATAATAAGTGAAGAGATACAATAACATCTAGATAATTCTGACTAATATCATTTAAAATTAAAATCTTATTTTAAATAATTCATCAATATATATTAAGAGATGAATTATCGTAAGATTAGAGTTTAACATATAGCATTTACAATTTTTCTCAACTCTTCTTTAGGCTTGAACTTCCATTGATATATAAAACAAAAACATTACTTAATACATTTCATGTATAAGCTTAATCGAAATAAAAAAAAAAAAATTTATCATGTGACAAACTTAGATATAGACATCTAATTTAAAATTAATTCATTATAAGTAAAAGATCCAATAATTTGACTATAAAATCGTAAGAAACAAAAACTTAACCAATATTTTGGGATAACACATAACCATGAAAATGAGAAACAAACAAAGCATAAGAAAACATATCAAAAGCGTAGAAAAAGATTAATGGTCCATTTGATTTTGATTTCGATTTCGATTTGAATTTGAAACCTAGTGAAAAGTTGGACCAAACTAAATGTAAAGTTGGTATACGGTCCAAGGAATCCTCAAATTTCTCCATTTGATCAACTTGCTCCACCCTGCTTGTTCTAAAGTTTCTGCCCCCTCTCGCATCGCTTTCAACACTTGTTCTCAAGTCAGAAAGTTTGGGGGAAAAGAAAACCCCAAAACAAGATTTGCCTGCATATATATTGAGCTGCTCATTGATTAATATAATTACATTTTTAGCCCTAACACGAACTTTACTTATATTCGTGGTACATGTATTCATATATTCAGGTTCTGACCTAACAAATACTTCTTAGCCCATTTCTTCATTGTAATTTCCCATTTTTTTTATGCATTTATAATAGAATTGGGTTGGTTAATCATTGCATTAATCAAGCATATGATCTTCACCCACATGGTTTTGTTTCAAAATTAAAATAAATAATATTGTATTTTACACATAGAATTAAATTCCCCATGAAATTAGTTTCACAAACGATTTTTCACTGATAACATGATTGAAGATTCTGAAATTCTTAATTGCAAAAAATTGGAATTGTGGGATATATCCTCCCACGAGGACAAACATTTGATTGTTGTTGTTGTTGGTTTTTTTTTTTTTTTTTTTTTTTCAAGAAGGAGATGTGTTGGTTAAGTATATTGGATATGTTGCAAAAATTTGACCAATTGATGTGGTACTTTCACTTTGTAATTGTACATGAATAATGCTAATATTTTGTCAGACATTTTGATTATTCAACTAATCAAAGATGGCATGAAAATAACAAATAATAATTTTATGAGTTATTATTTTTTGTGCATAATCGGACATTCGAATTAAAACATTTTTCACTGAAACTTTACATATCATCACATAGAAAAAGTTATGATAGGTAGGAATATTTTTCATTAATGCCTAAAATTAAGCAAAGGAGAAAGCAGTGTGGATAAGGTCAAGAAGTCATTGTTGTGTGTTAGAGTCCAATAAGTTGTTCGGATAAGATGCCACGGTCACCTGAATTATGATAAGAACAGAACAAAGTTTAAATCTTGTGGTGGTGGCTAACTTTTGTGTGAAATTAGGGAGGAAAAGGAAGGTGTCATGTGCAATTTATACAAAACAAACAAAAAGATAGGGTTTTGTATTTTTGTTAGATTATTGTGGTAATGTAATCAATGAAGTAATTTTATTATTAATATGATCTTATCACTTATGATTTGAAATTACTTTATTTTGTTAACTTTCATTAATTTTTAGAAATTAAATATTATTATTTTTGGTATTACTAAAAATAAATATTATTTGGTTTAAAAATATGAAAATAATAATGTGTATTATAATAGTTACACAAATTAATAATTTTAATGTTGTTTATAGATAATAATTTGTAAAATATTAATAATATTTTATTTATTTTATAATAAATATAATTAAATTAATAAATTAATAAATATATTTATTGATAGATAAATTAATTTTTATAATATAAATTAATAAAAAAATTGAATTAAAAAAAATTAATCTATTAAATTCATAATAAAAATAAAAAGATTATATTATATATAAATATTCAAATAAAAGTAAAAAACACATTATTTTTAGAATTGTTACAGCGAATATTAATTTAAAAATATAAAAATTTATAATATAAAATAATTATAATTGTCCTTTAAAAAGTAATTACAATTATAGGAGAAAGCATACTTTTAATTCACATGTTAAATGTGTAATATTTATTATTATTAATTTATATATCACTTTATTACAGTGATAAAATTTTCTCTGATAAAAATTAAATTATTCTCACTGCCATATAAGATCATTGAATGTTTATCAAATACAAAAATCTAAATATCATATATAAATTATTATAATTTTCTGATTATCTCATACCAAAGATTACCAAATGAAAATGACTTCTTTTATCAGGATTCTTCACTCTTTACTACCTTAAACCATCATTTTTGCTTCAACTTTCCCTTTTGGGATAAATTTCATTTTTAAAGATGGAGGTTTTTATTTTTGGCTAGAAGCTCGAAGATGATATTACTATTTGAACATTGAATTTTTAAATTTAATAATTAAAATTTTTAATATCCTCAAATATAAATATATATATATATACACTAAAATTAAAAAGTGAGATATTCAGCCTATCATTTCCTGAAGTGCCAATTTTTTTTTTTCTGAAATTAGTAATCGAGCAATGAACTCTTAATTTTAATACATTCACCCAAGTGCAAAACACCGCCATCGTATGTGATAATTTTCTACACAAAAATATATTGTTACTAAAAGTATGATTTACTAAGGCCAACGATTTGAAATGAAAATTAGTAAATGGGTTCGACGTCGAAGACAATCAAGTGGAATAGAAAGCCATTCCCGAAATAATAATGAATTCTCCCCAAAGTCTTGGCTGTCTTACTCGAGCATGCAATTTGCTTATGTTTCCATCAAAGATGTTGGAATATCCTCGAGTTCACACTCCAAATTTCCATAGTCAATCCAATTCCAACACGAGTGAAGACTAAACTTATCATCCAAATGAAAATCACATTTGCACATACTAGGAAATTTTCAGCTCCAACATCACTGTTCTCCAATCCCCCTTTATTTTGGTGAACCTCAGAAAACCTAATATGCAGTTCACAAACTAAGAATTTTGTTCCCAGCTTGCAGCTTAACTTTCCTAAAACAAAAATTTACACAATGGTTTAAGGGAAAAGAAAAGACAAATTTGCAGCCAAATAGTACAACCTAGATAAAAAGGATGACAAATCCAAGGTCAAACATAAGATAAACCAGCCAAACCAAATATGAAAAAGAGAAGCAAAAAAAAAAGCAAACACTACGATTATTTTAGATACCCAGATTGGTTTTGAAAGCTGTCTTCCAACCAATCCTCTGTCTCAGTATATATGGCAGCATATTCCAGACATTCATATTATATTTATATTATCAACATGAAGCACACGACATAATAAAGTACCACAGTAGATTAAGATGACAAGAAACGAGTCATCCATGACTGGAAGCGAGACCAGGCCAGCTGGACTGCAGCTTCATCCTCATCAGGCATTCCCATGCCCTTCCTCCTCTTTATACCTTCTGGGGACCTGTTCATAAAGGCATGTGCATTGCCTGGATAAATATGTACCTCAAATGGAGTCCCTGATGCTTTCAGTTTTTCCTCCAAAGCCTTTGCAGCCTGAAAAATCAGCAATCCAAAAGTGTTATTTGTCAGCTATAATTCCGTTGATATAACCACTCTGATTGTTTATTGCTGTGGCTACTTAATTTTTTACTTTCAAAGCAGAAAATAAAAAAACTGTGAAGGATTTAAATATAGAAGTATATTTGAAAAAACCAAAAAGAAATGAACACCAAAATTTGAAAATAAAAAATCTACGTTCATGCTAGACAAAAAGTATAGTCTTAATTTTTTTTAAAAAATCTTCAATCAGAAATTATTATATTTGAATATGCTACTTCTTACTAATTTGTTTATTTTAAGCCAAACATAACAGGGAATTGAAGAGTACTTATCCAGAAAAATATTCTTATACCTGAATAACTAACCAAATTAATAGTTGAAAAATAGCACTTTCACCCTTTGGAATATAAAAAACAAAAGTACCGAATTGGGACTTAAGCTTTTTGGCAATATCATTGGTGGTTTTTCTACAAAAATTTGCAACTGAATCTAGCAACTAAACCGTCATTATGGCATGCCTGGTGGCTGAAAATATTTTGTTCTCAAACAAAGTACGAAACAATTTAAGGGCAGCCAGCAACCGCATGGTCTGTTGGTAGAGTGATGGACTTTTAATTACGGTGACGAGGGTTCAAATCCTAGCAGCTTCAAGTATTAAAAAAAAAAAAAAAAAAACCTTAAGGGCCATTCCCAATGTAGTAACTTTAAAAACTTGGTACAAACATTAAACTAATTTCAAGATATGATGGGAAACAACTGATAAAATTTAAAACTGAGAGAATAAAAATATTTTGCCATACCGTCACATCTGAAAATCCAACATAGTTATCAAGTTCACCAAAATGAGCTTGAACAGGGGCCTTGGCCTGGGCAGGGTCTGCAAGTTGAGGTGAAGGAACCCCATAAAAGGCAACAACAGCATCAACTTCAGGAACTAAAACAGAACTTGCAATAGAGAGAGCACCCCCCATGCAAAACCCAGTCACTCCAGCCTGTTGCAATGAAATCAGAGATTGCTCACTGACCAATGTTTATACTCTATCCAAAAGTTTAAATAAAGCAGCACAGATGTAATAAACCTGATGTTGCATTACAGTTTGGTCAACAAAACAGGGTGATCAAGATATTCACCTTCAACAGAAACCAGAGGCTCATAACAGTCGTAAAACAAACTAACAAAAGATTTAGCTCCAAATTATGGTACATATTCAATAATAAAATACTTTAAAATTTTACAGGAGAATCTTAACTCTTTTTGGCAGCTAAACTTAGAGGAACTAAAGTCTGAAGGGAAATAATAAAACTTAATAGAGAAGAGTTGTGAAGGCATTGGAGATGAAGTTGATGTACTTTCTGTTGTTGGATTTAACAAATGTGATAAGGAAATAATTGAGGTAAACTGAAATTATGAAATCATTGTCTCATTGATCCACTATATATTCAGATTTAAAGAAAAGATAGCAAAGAATTAGCAATATCTAAATCTCTTGAACCTCCTTTTAAAAAACTGGATGAGCCTGCAATATTTTATCTTCTCTCAGCTTCTCCATTCACTTAGCCATCCAACCAAAAGAAATGTACTAAATTTAAATTAGCTTCATATATTCGTTTCAGCTATCTCAGTCAAATAAGTTGCCAGAGCAGTCCACACGGTGAAATGTCTAGACTTTAAACATGTTTTAAGCAAGCATAGGGCATTAACAAAAGGGAAAACCAATAACCAGTGCACACCTTCTTTGAGCCATTAGCTTTAAGCCAGTTAACCGAAGCATGGATATCCTTGACAGCACCTTGCCAGTCAAGACCATCCATTAGGTGTTGTGCTTCTGCAACATCCAGACCCACCTTTCCTCGATACAAACTGAAACAAAGGTTAGAAATGAAAAAAGAATTACAATTCAAATGCAGCAAATGCCAGGTGATCAAAGTTTAAGACAGTTGAGCCAAAAGAAAAACAAATGTGGCATGAAATGCTTACTCTGGAATAAGAGCTTTGAATCCCGAGCCCAGTTGAGAGATCTTCACGGCATGATTTTTTATCTCAAAATCCACACCCCACCATTCCTGAAGAACAACAATTCCAGGTGCATCTTCTTTGCCAACCACATATGCATCAAAAGCCTGATCAATACATTATTACAAAAGACAGTATAAATGAAATGAGAACAACCGAAATCAAATAATGCTCCGTTTGGTTTGTTGCTTTTGCTACTTGCTTTTGCTATTTACTTTCTACTTCTTTAACAAATGCTAATTGATTGAAAATGAACAAATAACTAAAATTCACCACTAAATGCAACATGATTAGTCTTATATTAAAATAAAATCATGCATTGTGTTTTCCAAAAAGCATCAATTTTTTATTTTTAATTCATAAAATTACTATGCACAAGGACAGATAAAAGCCAAACAGACTCCAACCAACATTTTATACAACTCAAAAATTAACATTTCGACAAAGATACCAAATACCCAACAATCAAAATCAATCAGAAATGCGAAACACATAACATAAATACTGTTAAAAAAATGGAAAGGAAAAGGAAAAGTTGAACTGACAGTGTCTTCTCTCTGAATCTGAACTTTCTTAAAAGCAGAGTCAGCCATTGATCGGATCGAAAAACGGGTAGCAGAGTGAGAGGATGCGCGTGGAAGGGTGAAGGAAGAGGGCTTGAGAAATAGATTTTTAAAGAAGATTCTGGTAGATGATGAAGACACCACAGCTGCTGCCGCTAACATACTGCTTTCCAACTTCTAACGCAACAACTTTTAATGGCGTCATGTTTAGATAAACTGAGGCCACTCTCAAAACGACCTCGTTTGAAAGAGTTTCATAAACTAAAATGGGCCCCAATTTGAGCTTTAGGCCCAAAAAATTAGTTCCCACTTCTTTGTAGAATTATTCGCGGGCAAGTTGACCCGACATAAGTTGGGTTTCGGATATGATTTTTCAATCTCGAAACTGGTTGGCCCAATCAAAACAATAATCCAAGTTTAAAGATGATACTGAAATATCTGAAATTTTAAGTGGAGAGCTGTTACTTTTTGAAATAATTCCAATGCACTAATTATTATTTGTTTAATCGAAAATAATTTTTATATTCAATGTTAGATTTTTTTAGCAAAATTATTTTTTTTATCTCTAAATCTTTTAAAACTTTTATTTTTGTCCTCCACTTGTCAGACTTCGGAAATTGGACAACACTTAATTAATGGGATTTCAAGGTGATGATGAGACTTCAAGTGACAAGTCTATTTTTTTTAAAAAGTCCAATGATCAAAATAGCAACACTTATAAATTATAGATGAGCAAAATGTAATTTTTTTTAAAAAATTAAATAACTAAAATAAAATTTTTGAAAAGATAGACGATGGAATGTGTAATCAACCTTAATTAGTATTCGGCTTCCCATAAAAATTCTTAAAATTAATCTACCTTCCGTACACATGGAATGGAGTTAAAGCCCAAAAAATAAAAAATAATAATAATTTCTCCTTGTTGATGAGAGTATTAAAGATTGGTTATTATATAAAATCGTGGCAGAACAAAACTGCATGTGACAACTGGTATGTGGTCCTTTTTGCTACAAATAATTGATCATATAATTCATCTGCCAGGAGCAGACGAATTGGCACAAATTTTAATTTGCACGTTCAAAACGCTGCAGAAACAACAATCAGACACTGCCAAGTAGTGGCTATAACTTTGTTCAGCTCAAGAGTACTTCGGAAAAATTATGATGACTTTAGGAATTTTGTGGGAGGAATAATAAATTTTTTAATTTTAATTTTATATTTAAATAAATTTTTATATTTTAATGTATTTTAATAAATTTTTAATTTTTAATATATATTTAAATAAATTTTTAATCTTTAATTTATACTTAAATAAGTTTTTAATATAAATTAATCTTTTTTTTAAAATAAAAATTTATATAAATAAAAATTAAAAGATAAAGAATTAATTAGATATAATAAATGTATAAAAACTTTTTTAAGTAAAGTAAAATAATTCTGAGCTTTTCTAATTAACTGTTTGTTTTGTACTCGCTCTATGTCTTTCTCTTCCTACGAAAATTGTTTTAGTAATAAAAATTTAATTCACTAAACATTTAATTTTCAATAATATATTTGTTAAAATAATTTAAAAAATTTTAAAATTTATTATTTTATCTAAATAAATTCTTATATTATTTTTACACTCAAATCAACTTTTAAATTTTAATTTACGTCCAAATAAATATGTACCTTTTAATTTATATTTAAATAAATTCTTAATTTTTAATTTATACTTAAATAAATCTTTAACATAACTTTTTTTACTAGTGAAATAAGAGTTTATTTAGATATAAATAAAAATATAAAAATTTATTTAAATGTAATAAAAATATAATTTTTTTAAAAAATAAGTAGTTTAAAGATTTTTTAAAAATATTTTAACTATTATATTATACCATTTTTATATCATAAGTTTAATACTTAAATTTTTAAAGTTAAAATTCATTCTTTTAAATTTTCAGAGTTTTGTTCCAAACTTCTGGTGCGAGAGACATCACTGCATATGTCATTTATTTTCTTTTATGTCTTGAAAACGGAAAGCAATGAAAAGTACAGAAAAATACAGATACAGATCGCCAATATACGGAAAGTGAGAAGACAAATATATGTGGATGGAAATTACTTTAAATTTATAATCATTTTACCAAAAAAAGGCGTTCTTGATCATCTTCATCTGCCAAACTTTTAGTTTTGAAAATTGCCATTAACCTAAGCACATGTTGAGTTTGAAAATATCATGTCGTAGACGCACGTCTTTTCGAAAATTAAATTATGTGAGATTTCATTTATTTTTACCTTAGTATTTTCTCTCAAATGTAGAGACAATGAATTTATTAATGACATATTTTACGTGTAAAGATAAAAAAATCTATCATGGCACATCAATTTCTCATGTAAAAATAACAAATTTATCTCAAGTGTGGGGCTATTTTAGGAGAAATTATCATATTCACGTGATACATCTTTTTTAAGGTATAGTATAAAATAAAAAATAATAAAAAAAAATGAGACATATGATAATTTTTTAATTTCGTTCATAAAATTAAAAAATTTCATGTAAAAAATAACTCATTTATGACAACATAAATAGCATAGAAATGTAACAATTATAAATTTAAGGAGGTCACAAAATCTTTCATGAACACGACACTCATATTATAGCTGCTCTCTAAGCACTCTGCTATGGCGCCCAAGGAATTCTGTCTCCCATTGTATGAAAAAATTGATCGTAGAAACATTATCCAAAGAGCATTGGATACCACTCTAAGCACTCAGGGCTCCCTTTAGATACTTCTTGGACGATCCTACGCAAATTCTGACTTCAAACAAGATTGGAAAAAGATGAAGGTACGCAATTCCAAAGTTGGGCGAGAAAGAAAAAAACAAGCAGAGGAGAGCAAAATTAACTATTTGTTTTTCTAATAATGCGATTAAAAAGGCTAATCTCCTCTCCGGACTATCTTAAGAGCACTAACATTTAACTTATCTTAATTTGTTTCGTTTAGGCTGAGTATGAGCACGGTAGCCTAAAAATATAGGAAGTAGGCCGAAAATCAGCTCCATGTGATCTGACTGGTGAGTTTGCTGTTTTCTCCAATGTTGAAAGCAGCAACCATCCAACGATTATCAAGGTAACTCATTTATATCTCAAAACAATTCATTGTCTCGTTGTAGAAAAAGATTGTCTTTAAGTTTGAAATGTTCCCCCTGTTCTAATTAATCGAAACAAAATTATGTATATTATTTCAATCGGAAGAAGAAAATATAAAAATCGGTATTTTGTTTATCATGGTTAAATTCTACGGGAAATGGTGATTGTTTAACATAGTTAATTATTATGATTTGTTATTAAATTTGAAATCATCATTGATAAGCATTTAATCCAAAATAAATTGATAACGGACATAAAAACTTTAATTTAAATATAAGATTATAAAGATATAATATTTAACATACGTAAGATATCATCATTTTAATGTACATTCATTATGTGTATATATAATTATTATATGATAAATTTAAAAAGATTTAATATGAGAATCTTAAAATAAAACTTCAGTTTTGATATTATACTAATAATTTAATTTAAAATCAATTGATGATAATAAATAAAAAAATTTAATTTAAATATAAAATTATAAAAATTTTAATATTTAACAAATATGAAATAATATCGCCGTAGGAGAGAACAAGCAAAGTTTTCGGATGATGATATACCACTTTTGGTTTACATTTCGAGGGAGAAACGGCCAAAACATTCACATCATTTCAAAGCTGGTGCCATGAACGTACTGGTAATTAACAAAGGATAAATTCCCCTTTAGGCCGAATAATTAGTTCTGTACAACAAATCAGTTTTGGATTTTTGTTTGAGAAACAGAATAGAGTGTCAGGGTTGATGACGAATGCGCCCTTCATGCTGAACGTGGACTATGTGATATGTTTGCCAACAATCTACAAGTCGTTTGTCAAGCAACGTGTCAGCTTCTCGGTTCCGAGAGTGAAAGAGAAATTGCATTTGATCAGTATCCTCAATGTTTTTTTGATGGACCGAAGGATGATCCCTAAAGAAACTAACTTGTGCTGTTGTTAGAAGTAAGCCATATAAAATTTCCATGAACCTCAATGAAATTTCCACTTCTCTGTTTTCTGCTTTCCTTTTTGGAATTTGCTTCATCCACCTGGAAATTTTACATGTTGACGTCTTAGTATGTGGGCCGTGGAATAGCTGGAATCCAAGGACCTTGCTATAACGTAACAGGATGTTTTCACAGACAAAAGTTATCTATAGTCTATGGCCTGATAATGTAAAAAATCAGGGAAGAAATCATACATTAATTAATGGTAAGATACAATTGTTCCTATACTCTAATACCATTCTAGATACAAGGATAGTGATGTCCTCGACTTTAATAACTGACGATTTTCAATTTCAGATTTTTCAGGAGTAGAGTCTTGACAAAACTACTTGTAATACAGTAGGAGATCGATTGGCCTAATAAGACAATACCAAATATAACCAGTTTATAGTTTAGACATAAAACCAATGTATTTTAGCTGATGTTCAATACTAAACGTCATCTTGGTATGACGTCTAATTGATGGCCTAACTTTTATGGAGATATATTTTTCACTATGGTAGCCTATTTCAATAAGATCTTGGTATAGTAACTTATCTTTGGTTAAGAGAGTAGATTAGTGATTCGTTTTATAATTTTATAAGGCTTTTTGATGTAGAGATTCACAATACTATGAAAACTACAGAGTATATTTAACTTGTATAACTATAAACCATAGAATAGAAGGGGCATCTCTAGTTCTGATCTTAACTATTAAAGAAGGAGGAAGGAATTATCAAAAGAGAATAGAGTTTTTAGCTAAACATATTTTATAAGCGAATTTCTTAAAAAGAGAATTTCTTGAGGAAGAGGACTTTCAAGCTTAAAACTTGTTCCTTCTAAGAGAAGGAGCATACAATTTATACAAAGAAAAAGTAAATAAATAGTAACCAAATAGGACTATATCATGATTAAAGTTTATGACTAAATAACTAATTTGATTTAAAGTTACTTTAATAAAATTACTTTAATAAAGTAGTTTTAGAAAAGTAGATATGACTTAAAATAGACATAAAACTGACATAAAGTAGAGTTGAAAGTTTGATGGTGAGGTGTCAACATCAACTTTGCTTGGAGTCTTTGAAAATCATCATCACATATAATTATACATAATTTTGGACTGAAAACAGGGAATTTTTCTTGCATCATTAGCATCATTTGTGGGAATTGTGAGTGTGTTCTAGAGAGAGGTTAAGATGGGAATTGTCTACATCTAGAGCAAAGTTATAACCCATGTTTTTTAATCATTGCTCTGGGTCAAAATCTTTGTATGGTCCTGTGAGTCTTGCCATTCCATTTCTTTGAGAACATCATGAGGTTTCTAATAAGATTCCATTCTATTGGTCCTGTATGGTCAAGTTTATATCTTGTGGTTTTAGGAAGAGGTTCTATCCATGCACCACTAAATCATGTCTCATAAATTTTTTTTATCAATCTTGAGCTGATAATTGTATTTTGAAGGGCAATTTTGCATGGAATATCATATTGAAGTCTAGCCAATTTTGCTTGAAAATCTTGTGATTCATTTCACAAATTTGTCTCTAAAATTTGTATTAAGCAAGATGATCAAAAAGAGAATCTGACAATGAATAACCTTGTGAGCTATAAATTGCTGTATACGAAAAGTATTGAGGTTCATCTAATAAATAACTGCATGATATGTGAAAAATCAGAATAATGTGAGGAATAAGGAAAACTTTTGTGTATATCTCATAAGTTTTTATCCATTGGATCCAAGTTCGAATAGGTTTGAACCATTGGAAGAAAAACTTAAGGAGATGGTGATTGGAGTCCATTTGGTGTCTTTTTGGATTGATGGTTAACTGATGAAAAATTTGGAGGAGTCTTTTAAGCTTTGGGAGTAGAAATTCTACAACAATATAGTAAATGTGACAAAGGTACCATATGAAATAAACTATTTCTTTTAGGAACCAAAGTGGGTTAGGGAATCTTAAAGAATGGATGAATGGGTATTCAAGATGCATTCCAAGAGATTGAATAGAGGTATTTCCAAATTTTTTATGTATTTTGGACCGATATTCGAACAAGAGTTGTGGGGCTTTTTGGTCAAGAGATTTGGTTGCAATGAGTTTTGTTAACTCTAGAAGGAGACTTTCAACTAGGATGTTGAGGAATTCATCTAGTAAGTCAAATTTATCATCAAGGTAAGGTGTTATGGAAGGAGGAATAAAGGGATTTCTAGAGGATGAAGCTTGTGATGAAAAGGGTGAGGAATTCATCATTGAGATTAATGGAATAATCTTTAAAGAATTCAAAGGAGGTCTAAGAGAAGGTTTGATAAACATGTTTGGGAGAACATTATCCTTACCTTTTATATACGCTGTTGTACTTATTGGAAAGATTTTCATTAGGAAATTTTGTAAGTTTGTTAGCAATGTAAGGTTGAGCTATGTACAACTTTTAAATGTATGCTTAAGAAATAAATTTCTAAGGCACTAATGATTATCTTTTTCTTTGAGAGCATTGACCGATATTGTTGAATATTTTGCTGAAACTTATCTAACAACTGTGTATAAGGTGTGATATCTAAAGAGAACAGTAAGATATCATCAATGTAAATCAGAGCATTATCAAGAATGAGAGTAAATATTTTCGTCATTGATTTCTAGAAGAGTGAAGGAGCAACTTGTAAACTAAAAGACCTAATTGTCCACTGAAAATAATGTTGAAAGATGTAAAACGTCATTTTGTAGTTGTTCTACGGATATATACCTAATTGCCAAAATTAGGGATGGCATCGGGTTAGGTTTGGGGCGGGTTTTGCTCGCCCCGAACCCAACCCGATTTTATGCTTTATCAAACCCGACCTCGACCCGACTCGATTTTTTAAATACCCGAACCCGATCCGATCCGACAATATGTAAATAGTACCCGACCCGAAATTAATAAAATATTATTTTTTAAATATAAATATTTAAAAAATCATTATATAAATATATATATAAATAATTAATTAATTAATTAAAAAATAATTTTTTAATAATGTCGGGTCGGGTTTTAGGTATACCCGAACCCGACCCGACCCTAATTGTTACCTAATTTTCCCGACCCGAAACCCGAAATTCAAAAAAAAAAAAACCCGACCCTATAAGGTCGGGTCGTGCCAAAATCCATCGAGAATGGGCTTGATTGCCGTCCCTAGCCAAAATACAACATTCATTATTTAATTGTTCATCACATCATTCATCACTTAATTATAGTTGTGCTTTTAAAATAATCATTTAATTATTAAAATTTGAGTAAGTGTTTTTTGATAATCTAACCATTAGTTTCTACTATCACGTTAATATGGTTATGTTACGTCAATTATCATATGTCACTTGGCATTGAAATGTTATTTGATATTATGTGTGGTATTGTTGAAGTGGCATTACAAATTTTTAAAAAATAAATTTTATAACACGACAATTTCGCTTGACGTTTAATAGCTAATATGTCATTATCACATCAGTATGGCATTGAAAACTAAAATTTGAATGACAAAAAAAAAAAATTTACTTAAATTTTAGTTATTAAATTGAAAATTTTAATAATTTAATAATTATTTTAAAAACACAACTATATTTTAATAATCAATAATATAATTTACCTTAAATTTTATTGAATTTTAGTATTATATTTTTAATTTCTTTAATTTTTAATAAAAATAATAAAATTAAAAATATTTCATGAAATATTTTATTAATGTAAGTAAAAATTTTATTTTAATTTCATTACTTTTATCTAAAAATCAATAAAATTGAAAGTAAAATAACAAATTCCCTAAAATTGAATCATAGTTGCAAAATTCAATTGGCAACTTTGATCTTTTAAGTAATAATTTCTTTTCGTCTTATCACTCAAACTAAATTCCAATGGTAATTAAAATAATAGGACCATGATGGTTTATTCCTTCATATATGTAGGAAAATTTGATGATTATGAACAGCTAAAAGAGTTTGGGAAATCAAAGGAGTTTTCAGAATCAGCAATTCATGCACTGAAAGGGAAGAAGGATTTTCCAAACAACCTTTCATATTCGCTCAAGGCAGCATTCCAGGTTGAAGGTTGTGACTATGAGTTTGGGACAAGCTGGGGAAGAAAAGTTAGTAGAAGAGACCTACTAAAATATTAATAACAGAGTATGTATTGATTTGATTGTAAAGTGTAAACCTTGAATTTCGAGTATAATTGATTACATTTATTTCAGGTTGGATGGTTGGAAATTCACGAGAGGGTGGAAATCCACCTTTCTCATGCCCAACCCACCGCCCTTTCTAGGGTGTACGCCGTCTAGGGGTCTGGCAGCAATGACTCAACAGAAAAGGTCGGCTACAGGCCTGCTTGATGTCCTTATTAGCAAAAACAGCCCTATATTTGCCACCCTGACAGGAAAGCTCCAATTCAGGATGTTCGTATTCAGAATGTTTGCATAATTTTTGTATGCAGACGTAGATAGATCCAAAAAAAAAAAAAAGAAAGAAAGAAAGAATCAGGCAGAATCAATAATTCGAGATTATGTTATACGTGGTTTGTCATTGTCTCTCACATGGGGGCCATGTTTTACTGTCTCGGCTTCAAATCAAGGACGACATGGTTTCATGTACAATTGTTTGAAAAATAAGTACATGCAATAAGAAAACAAAAGAAGCTTTGTAAAAGTAATAAGTAAATTATTAGTAAGCAAAATTTATATAATTTTTTTTTTCATAAAGTTCAGGTTTTTATCCCAGTAAAATTAAAAAACTAAGAATTTACGGACATATTACATGAGTGTTGTCGAGAGTACTTATTTTAGAAGAGTGAGCTTTGTGTTTTTCTAACAGCTAACAAGTTTAACAATGAATACATATGCAGGTCCAGGAACCGGCTATATTGATTCAAGTTGTGATTTTTGTGATTTACAACCTGCTCACTCTCAGTGAATATTTGAAAATCGGCTTGTCCATCCTATCATTTTTAGTTTATCATATTTCATTTTTATCTTTACTTAGATCCTCCTATTATTTCTTAAAATTTAATTTTATCTCAAAAGTTTCTACATATTTCTTTTTCTTTTTCTTTTTTTTTTTTTTTTTTTATCTATCCTTGACACCTCATTTCCACAATTGTTCATTTAATTTTTAACTTTCTCAAATAATTTAGTACTTTTAAGTTTTTATTCAAAACTTTTTACTTATAAGAAAATTCATTTCTTTAATTTATCATCTTTTTTAATGTAGTTTCTTTTTTTTTTTTTTTTTGAAATTCTTAATCGATATCATTAACTTCCTATCTAATTATATATTTTGTCGAAAAAGATATTACGCATTTAAACTTTTTTAACTTATAAATTCTAAATGCCAACTCTAATAACATATCAATTGATTCAAAAAATAATCGTTTGTATAATATAATAACTAATTTTCAACTTATATGATACACAAGAAATACAAAACAAGTTTTTAAAATTCAATGTAAAAGAAAATTTAATTGTGTGTAATAACGTGTGATTAAATCAATGTGTTTAAATAGTTAAGTAGATGAATTTCATTCTAGACAATATTGTTTTTATTTAAATAAAAGACATTATAACATTTAATTAATAAGTAAAAATCAACATTGCAATCATTTTCAGAAGAAAATGATGATAATTTTTTAAGAATTCAAATAAAATTTAAATATATTGAAATAGAATATAATTTAAATATAAAATAAAAATATATGAAATAGATCATTTAATTTTATAAATTATTAGATTTTTAACGTAATACTTTAGTATTTGAATATTTTGTTGAAAATTTTATTTAATTTGTTTAAAATATGAAAAATTAAGAGTTTAAAATATAATTTAACTTAAATCTATTTATTATTAAGTTAACCCAAAAAATTAACTGAATTGATCGAATTAAATTTAGTTGATTAATTTTTGAAATTCATTAATTTAATTCGGTTAATGAAAATAAAATATTATAATTCAATTAATTCAATTTTGAATAATTCAATTCGAAATTAATAGAATTGACCAAATTAATACCCTTAATTTTTTCAAATTTTTCTAAGAAAAGAATACAAAATTACAAATTAAAATGAAAGTCCTTATCCAGTTTCTTAATACCCGTTTAGAAGATAAATAATGAGAAAAAAAAAAACTTGATTCGAATTTGACTCGATTTTTCATATAATTCGATTCGAATTCAATTGAATTTTATTGATTCAATTTGGTTTGATTTATTGATTTATAAATTTTATTTTTTTATATATATTATTTTAATATAAAATAATTATTTTTATTTTATAAAAATTTAAAAAATATATAAAAATTAATAAAAATATATAATTCATTCTTATTTTTTATTTTTATTTTTTACTTTTCGATTTTAAAATTTGATCCGAACTTAATATATATTTAATATATAAATTTAATTCAAAAAAAGTAAAATAAATCAATTCAAATCAAATTAAATACTATAATTTTAAATTAATTTTAATTTTAAAAAAATGTAAAACTTTGTCATCTCCAGTTGTGATACATCAAATCTTATTCCCTTTAAGAACATGAAGTTCCTAAGTAAAATTTATAAACTTGAAAGGAGTTAAGGGATTGACAAATATTTCCTCTTACCTTTTTTTTTTGTACATTTTTTTTGGATGTCTTAAAATTATGTCCTTTTTTTTTAATATTTAAAACTCTTTTTTTTTATATATTTTAAAATTATTTTTTAAGATTTTTTATTTTTTGATATTAAAAATTATGAAACTTTAATTTTATAAAAAATATTTAAATTTTAATATTGAATACATTAAAATCAAATTTTTTTTAAACTCTGTGAAAATCAATATATGATAAATATTTTGATACAGATAGAGTATATTTTTTTATTATATTAATTTGAATACATAGGGACTACTCCTAATACTATTTGTCATTATATGTTGCTTCATTGATTTAAATTATCGAGAAAAACTAAATATCTAAACATTGATAATATATGAGTTTGTTTTTATATACTACCAATGTAAATTTTATGAAATAAGAGATTGATATATATTTGTATTTTTATTTTTTAATGTATCTAAGGATATGTATTATTTTATTAATTCCTCTTATAAATCTAAAAATTCCACTTATAGCAATCAAATAATTTTTTAGAAAATTATTTCATATAGATGTAATTATTGATTCAAAATTTGTTGTAATTGAATTTGATCTTTTTCTACACGAGTGAAAGCATATCTTATGACAAGCCTAAGATATCCATCCATACTTCATGTGAATTGTGAAACAACAAATATAGTATTTTAATCTATAGGTGAAATAAGTTGAAAACGCTTGAATTAGTTACATATATCTCTACTTATAATTATAGAAATTGCTTGATTCCAAAACTGAAAATTGAGAAAGAAAATGCAACTTTTTTACGATTATTAATTGAAAAATAATGCAATTTTATTAAAACATAAATCTCTTTTAAATATAACCATTATAAAGTTAGAAAGGAGGCCTCAGAATCTTTTATGAACACACAACACATACCATAGCAGCACTCTACGCACTCTTCTATGGCACCCAAGGAATTCTGTCTCCCCTTGTATGAAAAAATTGCTCGTAAAAACACTATCCACAGAGCATTGGATATCACTCTATTGTTCCTTCTCGCTTCCCTCCTGTTTTATCGACTCCTTGCTCTTAAGAACCATGGATTTGTCTGGCTCCTTGCTTTCTTATGCGAGTCATGGTTCACTTTCAACTGGTTTCTCAATGTCAGCTCCAAATGGAATCCTGTGGAATTCAAAACGTATCCAGAAAACCTTGAACAGAGGTACAATGACCATTATCTTTCTGTTACTGTTTATTATAAATAATTTGTTCATATATTTTGTTGTCAGGTTTCCGGAGCTTCCCCCTGTGGACATGTTTGTGACGACAGCAGACCCCGTGGTAGAGCCGCCGATTATGACTGTAAACACCGTTCTCTCTTTGTTGGCTGTTGATTATCCAGCTCATAAACTTGCTTGCTATGTATCCGACGACGGCTGCTCCCTTCTCACCTTTTACTCTCTGGTGGAAGCTTCGAAATTTGCCAAGCTTTGGGTCCCATTTTGTAAGAAATACAAAATTCAACTCAGGGCTCCCTTTAGATTCTTCTTGGACGATCCTACATCATCCTCTGCAAATTCTGAGTTCAAACAAGAATGGAAAAAGATCAAGGTACCCAATTCCAAAGTTGCGAGAGCAAAATTAATGTTGTTAATAATAAATTAAAAAGTATCTTCAGATTTTGTCAGAGTGTAATATCCTAATCTATGTAGGCTGAGTACGAGCACCTTAGCCTAAAAATAGAGGAAGCAGGACGAAAATCAACTCCATGTGATCTAAGTGGTGAGTTTGCTGTTTTCTTCGAGATTGAACGCAGCAACCATCCAACGATCATCAAGGTAACTCATTGTAGAAAAAAGACTGTCTTAAGTTTGAAATGTTCTCCACTGTTCTAATTAATCGAAACAAAATAATGTATATTTGGTTATTAATTTGGAATCATTCGAATTGTTTTCTTGTAGATCATAGCAGAGAACAAGCAAAGCTCTCGGGATGATGATGTGCCACATTTGGTTTACATTTCCAGAGAGAAACGGCCGAAACAGCCACATCATTTCAAAGCCGGTGCCATGAACGTTCTGGTAATTAACTAAAAATCAATTCCCCTTGAGGCCAAATAATTTGTTAGGTATAATAAATCAGCCTTGGGTTTTCGTTTGAAAAACAGAGTAGAGTGTCAGGATTGATGACGAATGCGCCCTTCATGCTGAACGTAGACTGCGATATGTTTGTGAACAATCCACAAGTTGTTCGTCAAACAATGTGTCATCTTCTCGGTTCCAAGAGTGAAAGTGAAATCGCATTTGTTCAGCATCCTCAACGCTTTTATGATGGACCGAAGGATGATCCCTACGGAAACCAATTTGATATTTTTTTTGAAGTGAGCCATATAAAATTTTCATGAACCTCAATGAATTTTCTACTTCTCTGTTTTCTTCTTTCCTTTTTGGAATTGCTTCATTCACTAAGAGAATTTACTTGTTGATGTGTTAGTATGTGTTCCCTGGAATAGCGGGAATCCAAGGACCCTTATATAGCGGAACAGGATGTTTTCACAAACGAAAAGTTATCTATGGTCTATGGCCTGATAACGCAGAAAATCAGGGAAGAAATCATACATCAATTGAAGGTATATACTTGATGAACATTCTATCTTTAAATTAAGGGAGTAAGAGACCATTGTTGTTATGCTATGATTTAATATTTTTACTTTCGTTAATTTTTGGATAAAAAGTAATAGAATTAAAATATTTCATGGAATATTTCATTATTGCAAGTGAAAATTTTATTTCAATTTCATTATTTTTTATTTAAAAATCAATTTTAAAGTAAAATAACAAAATTCAATGAAATTTGTTCTAAAGTAATAATTTCTTTTCGTTTTATAACTCTAACTATATTCCAATGGTTATTAAAATAATGGGACCGTGATGTTTTATTCTTTTCTATATGTAGGAAAATTAGATGATTGTGAACAGTTAAAAGTGTTTGGCAAATCAAAGGAGTTTTCAGAATCAGCAATTTATGCATTGAAAGGGAAGAAGGATTTTCCAAACAACCTTTCAGATTCTCTTGAGGCAGCATTCCCGGTTGCAGGTTGTGGCTATGAGTTTGGTACAAGCTGGGGGACAAAAGTTAGTAGAATAAACCTACTAAAATATTAGTAGCAGAGTATATATTGATTTGATTGTAAAGTGTAAAACTTGAATTTCGAGTATAATTGATTACTTTTACTTCAGGTTGGATGGATATATGGATCCATGGCTGAAGATGCCCTTACGGGGTTGGAGATTCACAAGAAAGGGTGGAAATCCACCTTTCTCGCACCCCACCCACCGGCCTTTCTAGGGTGTACGCCGTCTGCGGGTCCGGTAGTAATGAGTCAACAGAAAAGGTGGGCTATAGGCTTGTTTGAAATCCTTGTTAGCAAAAACAGCCCTATATTTGCCACCCTGAATGGAAAGCTCCAATTCAGGATGTTGTTGTTCTACATCTGGTTGTTTTTATGGGGCGTCTCCTCAATTCCTGAGCTATGCTATACTGCTCTGCCTGCATATTGCATCATCGCCAACTCCCATTTTTTGCCCAAGGTGAGGACAATCTAGTAACTACATGTAGTATAATAGTCGTATAGAATTGACAGTGGGTCGGTCCTTATATGTTTTCTTTTTATTTTATTTTTATATATAGCACATTGTAGTCAAGGGATAGAATAATGGGATGCAATTTGAATTTTATATGCCTTCGTAAATGTCTTTTTTTTAAAGTTTATATAGATAGATCCCAAAAAATGAATGAGGTAGAATCAATTACTTCTATTGATTGTAAATTTTCTTTAAAAAAATTACTTCTGATTCGGAAAAAAAAAAGTATTTAGGGAAAGTAAAAATGATTTTTTTTTTTTTAAAGAGTGACCTTTATGTGTTTCTAATAGCTAACATGTTTAACAATGAATATATATGCAGGTCCAGGAGCCGGCCATATCGATTCCAGTTGTGACTTTTATGATTTACAACGTGGCTACTCTCAGGGAATACTTGAAAACCGGCATGTCCATCCGAGCATGGTGGAATAACATGAAAATGGGAAGAATAACAGCAACCTCGGCGTATTTATTTGGATTTTTAACCGTCGTCCTCAAACTGTTAGGGTTGTCTGATACAGTTTTTGAAGTTACAAAAAAAGATCAATCTAATTCCGACGGTGACGAAACTGACGGTACCACAATATTTACTTTCGATGAGTCACCAATTTTTGTGCCGGGCACGACCATTTTGCTTGTGCACCTGACAGCACTGCTCGCCTTTTTCTTAGGGTTGCGACCATTAGTTGATAATGTTGGGCAGGGAGTAGGGCTAGGGGAGGTCTTGTGCAGCCTATGGGTGGTGCTATGCTTCTTGCCATTTCTGAAAGGGTTGTTTAAAAGAGGAAAATATGGGATTCCTTCTTCCACCATATTCAAGTCTACTTCGTTGGCATTAGTTTTTGTTTATTTGTGTAGGACTTCTTGGGGTTGAGACTTGGAGTTTGTACTTTTTTATATAGAAGGGGCATAGACCATGAAAAAAGAGGAAAGAGATTTAAGGATCTTTGTATCCTCTTATGACCTCCTTAACTACTAGTCAATAAGTTGGGGACTACTTTTCCATTTTGGTGCGTAGATTAAATTTTCTTGTAAACGAAGATGTTAATTATATTTTCTTCGCTACAAACGATCAAATTGTCCTTTAGAAAATACTCTAGTAGTTAAAATTTATTATTCTAATTTTAGAGATCTTGAGTTGACTCTTATCATGTATAAGAAAAATAAGGTTTTTTAGAAATTAATTATTGAGTGAGAAAAAAAATTTACTCAAACTTTAATGATTAAATTAAAAATTTTAAAAGTTTAATAATTATTTTATAAATATTGTCATAATTGAGTGACCAATTACATATTTTACCTTAAAATAAACCGATTCATCTATTATTTTATGGAAGATTTTGAGGAGCATTGCTTTGATAATGCAATGAACAGAAAGTTCTATAAGAATTTAACCATTTTGATATTGAAATTTGATTGGAAACAGGATATCTATGATTTTTTGAGATTTGATTGGTGAAATCACGTATTTTTATCTTGAACTGTCAAATGATACATTGTGTATTTCACAATTTAGTTAATAACATGAGAATTTTGATTTTTTTTTCTAATAATGTCATCAATATCACAAGACAATATATGATTTATCACTTGAAAATCTTCAAGTAATTTACTTAATAAATTTTAATTGGCACTAGAGAAAATTTAAAGAAAAATTTTGAAAAACATGTGACATTTTTATGACTGAATAAAAATTTTCTCGTCCTAAGTCATGTCTGATGAATTTTTCTAAACTAAAGAAGAAAATAATAAAAGCAAAAAAGTAATATAATTAATTTTCTTACCGAACGAAAGAAATATAAAACTATAAATTAATGGTAGATGGGTCACATACTTTCCAAGCATATAAGGTTTGAATAAAAATTTAAAATTTTATATTTAACATTATCAGCATATAAATTATATATTTTCAGTTAAATAAAAACAACTGAAAGTGGAACCTGAACATTGAGGACAGTGTCAGCATTATATATGTTTATCCAAGTGCTGTTAACTTTTCGTTTCAATGATAGAGGTTGTGGAGACCGTCGGTGGACCAACTTCTAAATCAGCATTAATGGTGGTACTTATCGGGTGAAAGGTACTAAGTATGTAGACACTTTATATGGTACGAGATTAAATAAACGAGGTCTAAATTACCTTGATTTGGATTTAATCCAAGTCCAAATCAATTGGGTTTCATTCTAATTCAAGCTTAATTATTTAATTTTTTATATTTTATATTTTATTTCTATGTTTTTATATTTTATTATTTTATTATTTTTATCTTATTTATCCATATTTATTATTTATTTATTAGTCTTTTTTTTTATTTGATTTTGGATTTTTGTTATAGTTTATCTTTAATTTTAATTCATTTATCTTTAAATATTTTATTTTATCTAATTATTTTTTTTAAAAGAAATAATTGAAAAATGGATGATCAGCCGAAATCAAAGAGAAATGGATGTTGATGAAATTAGATAATTAAGCTAAGGAAATAAGGGAGTTTTATCCTCAAATGATAATTCATATCTTAATTTCGAAATTGAATAAAAGTTTTTTTTTTTTAAAAAAAAACATTATTTTTAATCTGATAAGGTAGAGCTTTTTGAAGAATCCAATCTCAAATAAAATATTGATTGAGATTTAACTTTTTTCCTATAAATAAATAGTACACCATTACAACAAGACAATAACATAGAGATCAATTAGAGCAATAAAAGAAAAAAAATTTTTAGAGAAGTAAAGTAGGAGAATTTTTGGTAAAAAGATTTTTGAAAATTTTGGGGAGTTGTGGTTTTGGTTTGCCATTTGAGTATTCAAGAAGCTAGAAGGTTTAAATTGATACTTTTTGGCCTTTTTTTTTTTCTAGAAATTTGAAATTTTTTTTTTTAAAATCTAGTTTTTCGTTGAATTTTTCATCAAGTTTCGAATTTGTCGATAACATTTCAACAAATTTTCTTAGTTTTCAACGACTTTTAAATAACATCTCTAATTTTTAACAAAGATTTTCAGATTTTGGTAAAACTCTGAAGAACTTCGACCAAGTTTGCAAAATCTGGCCATCGATTTTTTTTTTTGTTTAGAAAAGCAAAAAGGAAAAGAGAGAAAAAAAGAGAAGTTGGTGAAAAAAGAAGGGTTTTGGGGTTTTATACGCTGCATAAGTGATGTCTTTTTGGTTTTTTTTTTTATTATTTTGGGCTTGATGTGCTTGTTTTATCGAGTCTAACTCGACTTGTTGCCCAACCCAGTCTTGTAACTAGTTTCATTCAGTTGTTATTGAATTGAGTTGAGCCGAGCCAAACTCTCAGCCATTTTAACTAGCTTTTGTTCTTGCAATCGAGCCATTTTTTAAGCCAAGCCAAGTTGAGCCCTAGGTATTTTTTTTTATTTTTCATTTATTTGTTTATTTATTTTTATTTGATAAATTAAGATTATTTAATTATTTAATTATTTTTTGAATATGTCTTTTCTTTTTCAAAGATTTTTTTTTTAAAGAAAGTTAAATATTTTTTTAAATAAGAAAAATTTTAAAATTAGGGAAAAAGTTAATATATTAAAATTTTCTTAAGATAAAATTTCAAGAAAACTTGAGGAAAAATTTGAGAAAAAAGTTAGAAAATCAATTTTTTCTTAAATTAAATAAAAAGTTTTTAAGGAAAAAGTTGAAATGTTAAATTTTCTTTAATAAAAAATAAATTCAAAAAATTAGAAAAAAGTTACGTATCAATGTTTTGCTTGAACAAAAAATAATTTTAAAAATTATGAGGAAAAGCAAAATATTGAATTTTCCTTAAATAAAAAATTTAAGAATTTGAGAAAAAAGTTAAAGTGTCAATTTTTCCTTAAACAAAAAAATAATTTCAAAAAATTTTGAAGAAAAGGTTGAATTATCAAAATTTCTTTAAAATTAAATTTTTTCTATGAGTTTCATAAAAAAAATTAAGATAAATGTTAAATAATCAAACAACATTGCCTCTATAAGAGAAACAATTGTTTTCTTATATACTCTTGAGATGAGGGAATTCCTTATGTGAAAATATTGAAGTTAATTGAAAGTAATTCCCAATGCATTTAAATTTCAAAAGACTTAATGGATAATACGAAAACAACTAATACTATCATTTGATAGACGTTATAAGAGTGTTATAATATTTCTCATGCATAACCATACTCTTGGATCTAGCTTGGTTTTGTATATTAGAATCTACCTTTTAAAGATACTTGAGTCAAGCTTGGGTTTTAAAATGAGACAAATTTGATCAAGTGGCTAATCATATCTAATCTAAAAAGATTGATGGTAACTTCTAAGACCATGTCTAGCAGTCAAGTTCATGGATTTATACGTTATAACAGTTTAATGATTTCACTAGAAATAGCATGAGTTAGGCCAATAAATCAATTTATGTTATCCAAAAGCCTAATAAATTTGATTTTTTAAAAAGATTTTATTTAGTTATTTATTTATTTTTTAAACTGTATTTATTATGTCATTTATATGCATGTGTATAACATGAACTTTATACTTGAGTTTCATCCCTTTAGAAAGGTGTAAAATACTTAAGCTTTTGTGAGGTTTTAATGCCTCCACAATGGCACACAAAATACTCTTACTTAAATTAAACATTTTCGCTTGTAGCCTATAATGGATGAGGATTTTGGTGCTTTACTAGTTTGTGATGGACAAATATATAAAGAGTAATTTGAGAACCGTTAGATTATCAATCTTAAACCATATATAACGAACTCTAAAAAAACCTAACCTATAGGTAAAGCCATGTCATTTCCCTTAAAATGGACCAAAAGTTTAGGATTCATTCATTCTTATTATATATGATAATCTAATTTATTTCATTTGTTTTTTTTTTTCTAGTGCACTAATTAATCTTTCTTTTTGTCTATTCCATTTTGTATGATTTATGTGCATACCATAAAGTTGTATAATGAATATTTGCCTTAAACAATTATCAACAAAAGGGATTTTCATGGAATCTATGGAACAACTAGTCTACTTTTCATCCATACTGGCTATGAGGAGATAGCAGCGGTTAACCTTTTTGAAAATATGGAGAATGGTTGCAATCTTTCACCATCAATATTAGCAGAGACTATCAGATTATTGGGCTATTGTTGCCAGAATGGAGGTTACCTCATAGGGTGTGTACCATTATTATATTTATGGATGAAAAGCCATTTAAAGTGCTAGAAAAGTGCATTCTCGAACCTTTACTTCCATAATCGAACACCCATTAAAGAATTTTGTGAAAGTGAATGGCTAGAGTAAAAGTCTAAGAAGGAATGGGTTTCCTATAAGGGCCGGCAAACATTGAGGTGACATGGTTAGTCCCATAGATGAATTGAGAGCTCATTTTATATCAGTATGGATATGAGACTATGGTTCCACTTTTGGGCCTATAGGGGGTAATGAGTTATACACCATTCTTGGTGAAAAGATAATTTGGGGTAGAGCAATTCATTCCTAAGAGGCACAAAATTTGTTTAGCTCAAGAGTACTTTCAAAAAATTATGATGACTTTAGGAATTTTATGGGTGGAATTTTGAGAGATAAAATAATAAAATTTTTAATTTTGATTTTATATTTAAATAAATCTTTATATTTTAATGTAGCTTTTAATTTATATTTAAATAAAGTTTTAATCTTTAATTTATACTTAAATAAGTTTTTAATATAAATTAATCTTTTGTTTAAAATAAAAGCTTATGTAAATATAAATTAAAAGATAAAGAATTAATTAGATATAATAAATGTATAAAAACTTTTTAAAGTAAAGTAAAATAATTAAGAGCTTTTCTAATTAACTGTTTGTTTTGTACTCGCTCTATCACTACAGTGGTTTTGATTTTTAGCAGCGTTTTTTTAACTGTTTAGCGGCGTTTATTAACGCCACTATAAGGTTACGGCGTTTGTGAAAAAATGCCATGCAAAGTGCCGCCTATACACGTGTCGCGGTAAATAACGACGTTTATATGTGAAGTGCCGCTATTTTAGCGGCGTTTATATCTTAGAGACCTCGCTATTTCAGTTACGTTTTTATGAGAAAAACGTTGTTGCATTTACAGCGTTTGTAACAAAAAATGCCGCTACTTTGCATGGCATTTGAATATGAAAATACCTCAATATTTGTGGTGTTTGTATCTTTTAGGCACCGCTAATTCAATGGCATTATTATGAGAAAAACATCGTTGCTTTTCTGGCGTTTCTATAAAAAATGCCACCTAACTAACAGCGTTTGCTGGAAAGAACGCTGGTACTTATAGTGGCATTTTATGCTATAAACGCCACTAATTTTTTTACAATTTTTATAATAAATTTTATTTTTATTAAAGAGCTTAAATTCAAAAACTGAAATTAATATTAACTTTATTCATATTTAAATATACATTTAATTAATACAAAATTTAATTAGACTAATAACATTCAAATATTGTAAACACATTAACCAAATAAAAAATTAAAATATATGCAATGGATGACTACATACATTTTGCTAGCTACCAATTGATAAAGAAAATTTTCCACCTTGGTCACTGGCATGCTTAACAACCTACTAAATAATACCATATAATTTTTAACACTTCATTGTATGCTTTTTTTTTATTTAAAAATTTTAATATTTACTAACTATAATACCTGAGTTGATGGAGCACCAAGATCATTTTTTGGAAATTGTTGTTGCATAAAATTCATAAGATGATCAAATCGATCATGCAATTGCTAAAATTTTACACGCTCTAGCTTCATTCTAGCATGTTCTTCTTCAATTTTGGTACTTTTCTATTCTCTTTTTGCTTCTATTTGCTGAAAATGTTGTTGCATAGTTTGCATATCCCCTTTCAATATTGAAATATCTGGTGAAGACTGACTTGCTGAGAGTGTAAATTACAGAGAATTATATCCATAGTAGGCAGATAGTGTTGGACCCAATCCAAGGCCTCGGGCTCGTCCATGCCTTTTTTTTCCAGCAACTTTTATAAATATTTGATTTTTCATTTCTTGCATGTTGAGAGAACCTTCAGATGCTACTTCAATCTCAGCAGCCATTTTCTCTTTTGCTTTCTCCTATGAATTTGTCATATACAACAATCAAGTTTTATGACTAATTGATTATATGTTAAAAAGAGTTAATATTTACTTTATATTAAAATAGATGATTCAAATTACCACAATTTTTTATGTTTTGACATTTATGTAAGATCCATCATTTTTTGTGTGTGTAATGCAAAAAAGTTTCACACGTCCAATTGTACCACCCATCTCATTCTCCTATACAAAAATATATGTTAGTTGATAGGATACATATCAACCACAACTTATTTTTGCATATCAATCCTGTCAATCAAGTATGAAAATTTTGAATAACTTTAATCTCCTTTATTTATATTTTGGCCCTGTAACAACACAATAGTCTTAAATATACGCAAAGAATAAAAGTATTTTGGGCTTTCACACATATCGATCATGGAAACCAATTTCAATTATTTTTTCCCGGTTTAATATGAAGGATTGAAGTCATTCAATATGTTGAAAGGCATCTAAAATTTATTTGTATATTTACCTTTTATATGCAAAAATATTCCCAAACAGAGATAACTGACAACTTTTTCTCTCATATCAACTATAGAAACCAATTTCAATCAATCAGACAAGCTTAATATCAAGTATTGAAGGTATCGAAACTATTAAAAATCAACAATAACAACAACCAGATAATAAAGGTGTAAATATATGTAAACAGTAACTTTTCATACATATCATTTGTGTAACTAAGTTCAAAACTTTTGATAATGTCCTTATCATGTATTGAAACAATCAAATCTATTAAAACAGAACAATAAATGTAAATTTCCATATTTACCTTTCAACGGCAGAAAAAGTTCATTAATTAGAATAAGTTAATTATCATAAACTTACGATTTCTTTTTGCTTTCTTGTAAAACTTTTTGATCCACTTGTATGGCTATATTTCTGTTGCTTTCTACTACCAATCTCAATCTATTCTATTTTCTATCATAAAAAATAATTGCTTATATGATAGAAATTCAATTATTACAAACTGAAACTATCAACACTTTCATCATTTTATTATATTATACAAAGTTATAAACTAATACCTCTTCTTTTCTTGAGAACCAAAATCTAACCAGTTGTTCATATTGCCACCTGATCAAAATACAGGGTAGATTTTGCATCATCACCTTTACAGTACTTTTCAGTCGAAATACTTATTCTTCAAACTATGTTATAATCTTTCCATTTCTTTCCCAAGGACTTAAGCACATATGAAGTTGGTATTTCAAGTACAAATTTTGACTGTAATAATACAATAAGAAAAGTTTGAATAAGTAAACACAATGTAAAATAAAAAATTTGAATATTTCTAATTAATTATACTAATACCTCAATAAAGTTTAATGTATCGGCCTTAACTTCTTCTGAAATATTATGTCATGTTTCATAATGAATAGGTAATTTCATTCCATTACAGGCTAACATGCCTAGAAATCCAGCCAATAGTTGAGCCTTTTCACCAATTGGTTGGCTATCAGAGTTTGCAGACACTATAATATGCTCGTTAGGTGGTAGTGCAAACAATTCCTTCAAAATTGTCTGGCCTTTGTTCCTCCGTTGACCATTATTATCAACTGCAACAAATATATAATATATTTGTAAAATTGTAATACTTTTATCATTATACTCGAATTCTAAAATTGGAGTATATTATACCTGCTTTTGAATTTAAAGCATAATCAATTGATGGGATACTATCTAAACTTGGACCTCTCGTATTATCAGATCCAATATCAGTTAAAGGGTTAGAAGTGATGTAGTTAGATCCGACAGTACATTTATTTCTCTCCAAAGGATTCAGTCCATAGCCAATATCTATAGGTGCCGCAGATGGTTCTGAACTAATATTTTTGATATGTTTTCCTTTCAACGTACTTTTTCGCATTGTAGCTTATCTACATCATAAAAGTGAATATAGAAAAAATTTTAGTTCAAAAGATATATAAAGACATTTTCAATTTAAGAAATCAAAACCTACGATATATAAATAACATATCAATTTAATTAAATCAAAATATAATATATGATTTAGAAGACAATAATTATACAATTGCGAATGTGACATTATTTACATACTATTATTTACTACATTATGTCTTAAACACTCGAATTACAAATTATAGTTGCACGAAATCATGGTTCGTAAATGTCTTCAGTAACTTCTTCGCGGACCCACGAGCATTGGTACTGCAGATATTCTCATCCAAGTTTTGTTCAGCAAAAAGATAACATTCAATTCTATGTTCATCATCATCTTTGGTATCTAACCCTATATCAAATAATTTTTTAGGTGTGTTTTGAAGAACAACAAACTATCCTAATTTTTTTGGATCTTCAAAGTAAAATACTTGTTTCACTTGAGATGAAAATACATAAGGTTCATCGATAAGGTGTTGTCCTATATGAATTAAGTGAGAAAAATGAACAAGTGTAAATCCGCACTGATATTTTTTAAGACCTCTTGCATTATTCACATCTGCCCAATCACACCGAAATAAGATAACTTTCCACTTGCCATAATAATCTAACTCAATTATGTCATTAATCATGCCATAATAGTCAACATTTCCTTGAAAAGGATTTGTGTCCCTAGCACTAGTATAGCTAGTAGTTGATGAAGTCACAACAACTCTTGAATTTTTTGTACTTTTAAATATCTCATGGAATTTTGTGTGAAATCTAAATCCATTGATGATGAAACCTTTGTATCGTTTCACAATCTGGTTCGGACTGAGTGAAAGACACTTCACCTCTTCACTAACAAGCCTTCCACTCTAAACCTATAAAAGTGGAATAAATATATATGTTATTAATGTTATTTTTACTGTAAGCATTCTCTGTAGATAAAAAATAATGAGAAGTATGGCATTACTTATACCTAACCATTCATGAAAGTTTTTAACGAATAACTTATCAACCTCTCAAGGGTTTGATCGTTAATAATATGCAGGATCTTTCAACTTATTTTTATACTCACTATAAAGCATCATGATAAAGTATTAATACAAAAAAAACACAATAATTTATGCCTACTGTAATGTATAATTTGCTTGCTAAACAACTTACGTGCAAAATGATTCAATTGAGTCATGATAAAAAAAAAACATATCGATGTGCTTGTGCCTATGATTTATCATCTAACTCCACCAATTCAGCTTTGCCTATAGATTGTCCAAAACTTTGGAAAAGATAATTGTAGGCTGAGTCTGTATGCTGCATTCCAACATTTCTCGAAAGTTTATTAAATATCATTTCAACATCTTCCAAATAATGACAACAAAATGTCATACACTCTTCTGCTAAATATCCTTCAGCAATAGAACCTTCTGGATAACGTTTGTTGCAACAATAAGACTTTAACCTCCCTAAAAACTTATAGCATAAAATATTACTCATATGTTATTTTAAGTAGATTGGCTTGAGAATCAATAAAAATGTAATCAATATATTAACAAATAATACCTTTTAATAGGATACATCCATCGATAATAAACTGGCCCATCGATCTTTGCTTCATATGAAAGGTGGATAACCAAATGCATCATAATAGTGAAGAAGTTTGGAAGTAAGATCTTCTCTAAATGACATAAAGTAATCGCAGCTCGACTTGAACTTTATCAAGCTCTTCCACATTTATACATTTTTAACATAGAGATTTAAATATGTTACTCAATTCAATTACCACAGAAGTCACTTGCTTTAACATTGATGAGCGTAAAGCAATTGGAAGTAAGTCTTGCATTAAAATGTGATAATCATGTGACTTCAATGATGATAGTTTTCGCTCCTTGATATTCACACATCTTGATATATTTGACGTATAGCCATCCGAGACTTTGATATTTTTCAAAACCTTGCAAAACACATCTTTTTTAAATTTAGAAATCCTAAAATAAGCAACAAGCAATCAATATTTACCATTAGGAAGCAACATCGAATGGAGGGCTAGGCGAATCCCCATATCAACTACATCAAGCCAACTCTTTAAGTTATCATTGGATCTTCTATTTACATTGAAAATTATCCCAATAAGATTTTCATAAATATTCTTCTCTATATGCATCAAATCAAGGTTATGGCATAACAAATTATGTTCCCAATAAGGTAACTCAAAAAATATACTTTTTTTTAACAACACATACTCATTGGAGTCATCTACTTCATTGTCTTCTTCATCACTTTGAACATCAAGATCACCAACTTCTGTATAACTATCACCAACTTACGTAATACAAGGCCAGGCACCTTCAAAGATATCCCTCACTCTTTTCCTTGATAGGGTTATTTTTTTATATGTAAAATTGATATCTTTTAATGTTGACAAGATAGTAAACCCACTAATGGGTAAAGGCGATCTCCTCAACTTTTCAATTTCATCAAAGAGATATTTTTGGAATCTAAATCGATGATTATCATTTAACCATCGACGATATCCCATATAACAGAGCTTCTTACCACTACGTAACCACATCGAACATGTCTGTGCAACACAACATGGACAAGCATAACGACCTTTTATACTCCAACAAGATAAATTCACATAAACAGAAAAATCATTGATAGTTTATAATAAAGTAGACGCATATTGAAGTTCTCTATTTTTGATGCATCATATGTCTCAACTCTTTCCCATAATTACTTTAACTCTTTAATAAGAGGTTGTAAGTAGATGTTTATATCATTACCTGAATCTTTTTTCTCAAAAATTATTATAGACAATATTAATGATTGTTACTTCATAGCAATCCATGGAGGCAAATTGTTAGAAATCAATACAATTGGCCAAGTACTATAAGAAGTACTCATCATTTGAAACGGGTTGAATCCATCAAATACCAGTCCAAGCAAAACATTTCGACGATCAGATGTAAATTGTAAAAACTTAGAATGAAATGACTTTCATGCTATTGAATCTGCAGGATGCCTCAATGATATCCATCATCCGTCCTCTTCTCATGATGCCACCTTATTGAATCTACAATTTTGAAAGACATGTAGAGTCGTTACAGTCTTGGTATTAATGAAAAATAGCATAAAACCTTAACTTTTTTTTTGACATGTACCTTCTCACCATCATCATTCAACCTTTCATTGAGATTTTTATCGACCTAACGAGAAATACCACACAAATGATAAGATTCTTAATTTTTTCTATCCCTCCAATACAACATGCAATCATTGGGACCACTATGAATTTTTTCATATCTGATACCTAAATCTTTGATCATCTTCTTTGATTCCTTATGAGATTCAGGGATTTTTGTAAAAGAAATTTTTTTTTTCATAAACTGTAATAATAAAGTCAGAGAGTTTCTCGTCCATCATATAAACATTTTAAGTGAAAAATACGAACACTGAAAGATAACCTTGAATGCTTCGATCCCTCAAAAAGTTTTTCATTCATCTCCTCAAGCAACCTATAGAACTTTGATGCTTCTCCTCTGGGTTGTTGGTCACGTATACATATCCCATGTTCACCAAATTCATGCATTTCAACATTAGACTAATTAAATCCTTCATTTTCATGAGAAAGATTATGAAAAGTTTGGTTATGAATGTTAAATTTATCTTGCAACATGCCTTCAATATCATCTGCTATAAAAGGATCATGTTGGTGATGTGAAGCCTTTGATGATGAAAAAATTGTAGTGGAAGACCTTGACAGTACAGAGTCTCCATGAAAATACCAATTAACATATCTCGATAGAAATTCAATATAAATTAAATGCTCATAAACAACTTGACACAATTGCCACTCAATATTAGCACATTTCACACATGGGCATAATATCATATTATCTTCACTTGTATTCTTAAATTCAAAATTAAGAAAAATTTCCACTCCATCTCTGTACTCTTGACTTAATCTAGACTTTTGCCTCTAACTTTTATCCAATTATTAGTTGCTACATAATCAAACCAAATGTATAGAAATAATTAATATGAAAACGAACATGTACAATTGCATAGTTTACTATATTTTAAATAAAAGATAATAACAAGAACAGCACTTACACAAAATGATAACTTCTTAGTGTGAAGTAATTTATCAACTACCAGATATTATGATTGTTAAAACTCTACTGCTAATGTAGACAGAACCCGAGAGTATTTGGTATTGGGGTTGACATAAGGTGAAATAAGGTGGGTTTTGTAAAAAAAAAATTTCATGAAAAAGAAAATCACGAATTGCAAAAGCTGAAGGAATAGTCGAATGAAGTAAAAGCTAAAGTCAATAAGTTATAAATAGTCGAAATAAGGTTTTAAAAAATAATGCTCGAATGCTAAAAGAAAAAGAAAAGGGAAAGTAAATTGTACTTGGTCTGAAAAGATATAATAATAAAGATGAAGCTTGAAGTTGGTGATTGGATGCACTAAGTTTAGGAAAAATTTTATTAGACAGGATTATAGAAGACGTTTACTAACAAAAAATGCCAACAATAATTGCCTCATAAATATTTTTTAAATATATTATAAGCGCCTTGAACATAGTGTCACAAAAATTCTAACACTGTTATTGAAAGTGTATATCCAAGAAAGACATCTTGAATAATTCATATCACAGTTTGTAGTTAATTATTGACGACGGTTGCAGAAAACAACGCCTTCAATAATTTCACTAAAAAAATTTTCGCTGATTATTGAAGGCATCATTTATTATGACACGCCTTTAATATACCACGATGATAATGGAAGACATTTATTTGAACAGGCACCTTCAATATACCTTTAAACTTAGTAATCCATTACAGAAGACATTTGTTAGAAACAGATGCCTTTAAAATTTTTTGACTAAATATTTTGAGAATTATTAAAGACGTCTTCTATTGTAAAATGCCTTCTATATACCGCTACACATATTATAAAACTATTATTGAAGGCATATATTTAAGATAGATGCCTTTAATAATTCCTTTCACAGTTTGTATATAATGACTGCAGGTAGTTTTAGAAAACAAAGCCTTCAATAATTTCTCTAATAAAAGTTTTCAGGCTTATTAAAGGCATCTTTTATTATAAAACGCCTTCGATATAGCTAGTAGTTATTGGAAGGCATTTATTAGAAAATGCGCATTCAATTACTGAAGACGTTTCTTAAAAATAGATGCCTTCAAAATTTTTCCACTAAATATTTTCAGAATTAGTAACGGCATCTTTTACTGTAAAATACCTTCTATATACTACCACACAAATTGTAACACTATTATTAAATGCATATATTTAAAATAGACGCCTTTAATAATACCTCTCACAGTTTTTATATAATGACTGAATATGGTTTTAGAAAATAACGCCTTCAATAATTTTCCTAATAAAAGTTTTAAGGCTTATTAAATGCATCTTTTATTATAAAATGCCATCGATATAGCTAGTAGTTAATGGAAGGCGTTTATTAGAAAAGGCGCCTTCAATTACTGAAGGTGTTTCTTAATAACAGATGCCTTCAAAATTTTCTCACTAAATATTTTGGGAATTAGTAACGACGTCTTCTACTATAAAATGCCTTCTATATAACACCACACAAATTGTAACACTGTTATTGAAGGCGTATATTTAAGATAGATGCCTTAATAATTCCTCTCATAGTTTGTATATAATTACTGAAGGCGGTTTCAGATACTAACACCTTAAATAATTTCCAAAAAAATTCGATTATTAAAAGCGTCTTTTATTATAAGCCGCCTTCAATAATTTGTTATAAACTTTGAAAATTCATACTTATTGAAGGTGATTTTTTACTGCAAAATGCTTTTTATAATTTTTAAGATTTAGAAAAGGCGTTTTTCTATAAAAAAAATGCCTTTAATAAGTTGGGTGCATAATTTTAAAAGCTTATAATTAAAGGAGTATTTTTTTTGTAAAAAACTCCTTCTATAAACTCCAATAAAATTTTCAAGTGATTATTAAAGGCATTGTTCTATGAAAATGTCTTTATTAATTAATTTTATATTCATTTCTCTGCCTTGAACATAGGAAGTTGCAGAGGCTTGGTACATAGAATGATTAGAACCTGCATTTTTCTACGAAATAAACTAAACCCTTAAACACATTTCTTCCAAAACATTACTTTTTTTCTCCAATTTCTCGCCTCTGACCTTCAACAAATCACCACTGCGAACCTCTGTTTTAAGTAGGTAATTCTTTTTTTTTGTTTACTGTATTATTTACGCCTTCAATATATAATTTTTGCTTTTTTCACTTCCTTAATATTGGCATATGCATTTATATATTTTTAGTAATATTGGCAAGTATGCAGTTTTTATGTAGTACGTATTCCTCTAGGTTGTGGTTTACTGAACCTTGTTGACTGATATTGTATTATCGAATGATATTGAAGGTTTGAATAATAATTCATGCTAAATGGTTTGCTAAACTTGTTGTTTGATATTATTTTGCTGAATGGTGTTTCTGAGTGATTTGCTGAAGAGTGTGTATGAGCACATTGCTGAATGGTGTGCTAAATGATGTTTTTGTTCTCAGTATGATATTGGTTGTATTAAATTAAGTACAATGATTAATTTAGAGAGTCATATTTTGTAATTCGTATAATTATGATCAATATTGCAGGTAATATAGACTTCGAACAACATCATTCTCCTTCTAATGAATATGCAAAAGAAAAAAATGTAGGCCAAAAAAGAAAGGGAAGGTGCCCAAATAACAAATCAAACTGACGGGCACAAAAATTCATATTGACTTCAATCAAAGTGGGCAGCCTGTGTTGAAAAGAACTACCAATATGGCTACTCATATTGGAGAAATAGTTTGTCAGAGGATTTCAATTATGTACACCAATTGGCGACGAGTTTCTGATGATCTAAAAGATGAGATATGGCAGCCTATTGTGGTATGTTTATGCCACTATATAGTAAAATTTGTTATATGGTCATTTAAATGAAATTTAATGTGTTGATACTATTTGTGTTAACTTATTTAGGAACGGTTTGATGTCTCAATTGAGTGTAAAAAGATTGTGTTACAATCTGTTGGAAAAGCTTTCAAAGACTTTAAAAGCAGATTGATAACCCAATATATTTTATCGATGGTTAGTGAATGTGATGTTTTGGTTGTTCCACTTACAACATATGTAGATGTCATAAGTGTGGAAGATTGGATAAATTTTGTTCAATATCGACTTTCAGAAGATTTTTTGGTACGTAAACCCATTACCAAATTAAACCAAGTTTAAAAGTCTTTATGCAATAACCTTTGATTTTCATATGTGTTTGATGTAATTTCTTAATTTTGTAAAAAATAAAAAAACAACATCGGGACATTCGGACCAAACAGCAATATCACTATCGGACAACAAGAAAAGGATATACAACTATGAAGTAGAGCTGGTATGTCTTTGCACACTTATTTTATACTCATTAATGAATATTTATGAACATTCATTTCATACGTTCTGATTATTTTATTATGATAATTTAATAGGAATCACTGAGCTCAAACTCAGAAGTTTCAAGATGAGATGTCTGGAAACAAGGACATCTACGAAAAGATGGATCCTTTACAGATGAAGCAACCAAGGAACTGGCAAGAAAGATTGTATGAATTATCAGCTGCTGAAATTGTTACTTATATGAGGTAAACTTATAAATACATATATGCACATTCAATATGTAGTAAGTTAGTATGAGGGTGTAATACTAACGATCATTGTTGATTGTTATCGTGTAGCTTCCTATATAGAGAGCTGAAAGGGAGATAGTTGACGAACAAATTTTGATTCATTGACCCCAACTTCATTAGTAAACAGAGTGGTATAGTCGTGTATCATGCTAACCATGTGATCCAATGCATGAAATGATCGGTTGATTATTATTTGCTCCCGTATAATGCGCAGTAAGCTATATTCACATTTAAATTACTCCAACCTGCTTCATTCTATGATCTGATGCTTATTCTGATTATATCATTGTTATTATTTTACAGTCATCATTTGGTGCTTATTGTGATTGACACAAAATCGTTAACACTATACCTTCTTAATTCAATTAATCCAATGGGGATGCCTAACCCCGATATTAAAACTTTTATAAAAAGGTATTATAGTACTTTATTATATTATATATGTTCTATTTCTTCATTTGTAAATTTTATTTATGGTCTCACTAATTTTTTATCTTTTTAATTTAGAGTAATATCTGCATTCAATAAGAATATAAAGAAACCAAAATCGGTGTCATTACCGGTAAATGTCAAATTTATTCTTTTAATGCTAAGTTTGTGTAGATAACTATTTTTTAAATCAACTCAATTTAAATTTTAGGTACCTCGTCAACCCGGTAATACTGAATATGGATATTATTTTCTTTATTTTATGCAGGAGATTATGTTACATGATTTTATGACAACACCATTCAAGGTTAGTATAAATTTCATAAACTCGTTATATAAAAATTGGTATTTTGTTTATCATGGTTAAATTCTATGGGAAATGGTGATTGTTTAACATAGTTAATTATTATGATTTGTTGTTAAATTTGAAATCATCATTGATAAGCATTTAATCCAAAATAAATTAATAACGGATGAAAGGATTTTAATTTAAATATAAGATTATAAAGATATAATATTTAGTATACGTAAGATATCATCATTTTAATGTACACTCATCATGTGTATATATAATAAATTCAAAGGGATTTAATATGAGAATTTTAAAATAAAACTTCAGTTTTGATATTATATTAATTATTTAATTTAAAATCAATTGATGATAATAAATAAAAAAAATTCAATTTAAATATAAAATTATAAAAATTCTAATATTTAACAAATATGAAATAATATCGCCCGTAGGAGAGAACAAGCAAAGTTTTCGGATGATGATATACCACTTTTGGTTTACATTTCGAGGGAGAAACGGCCAAAACATTCACATCATTTCAAAGCTGGTGCCATGAACGTACTGGTAATTAACAAAGGATAAATTCCCTTTTGGGCGAAATATTTGTTCTGTACAATAAATCAGTTTTGGATTTTTCTTTGAGAAACAGAATAGAGTGTTAGGGTTGATGACGAATGCGCCCTTCATGCTGAACGTAGACTGTGTGATATGTTTGCCAACAATCTACAAGTCGTTTGTCAAGCAATGTGTCAGCTTCTCGGTTCCGAGAGCGAAAGAGAAATTGCATTTGATCAGTATCCTCAATGTTTTTATGATGGACCGAAGGATGATCCCTAAAGAAACCAACTTGTGCTTTTGTTAGAAGTAAGCCATATAAAATTTCCATGAACCTCAATGAAATTTCCACTTCTCTGTTTTCTGCTTTCCTTTTTGGAATTGCTTCATCCACCTGGAAATTTTACATGTTGACGTCTTAGTATGTGGGCCGTGGAATAGCTGGAATCCAAGGACCTTGCTATAACGTAACAGGATGTTTTCACAGACAAAAGTTATCTATAGTCTATGGCCTGATAATGTAAAATATCAGGGAAGAAATCATACATTAATTAATGGTAAGATACAATTGTTCCTATACTCTAATACCGTTCTAGATACAGGGATACTTATGTCCTAGACTTTAATAACTGACGACTTTCAATTTCAGCTTTTTCAGGAGTAGAGTCCTAACAAAACTACTTGTAACACAGTAGGGGATCGATTGGCCTAATAAGACAATACCAAATATAAGCAGTTTATAGTTTAGACATAAAACCAATATATTCTAGTGGTGTTCAAGACTAAATGTCCTCTTGGCATGACGTCTAATTGATGGCCTAACTTTTATGGAGATATGTTTTTCACTATGGTAGCCTATTTCAATAAGATCTTGGTATAGTAACTTATCTTTGGTTAAGAAAGTAGATCAGTGATTTTTTTTATAATTTTATAAGGCTTTCTGATGTAGAGATTCACAATACTATGAAAACTACAGAGTATATTTAACTTGTATAACTGTAAACCATAGAATAGAAGGGCCATCTCTAGTTCTGATCTTAACTATTAAAGAAGGAATAAGGAATTACTAAAAGAGAAGAGAGTTTTTAGCTAAACATATTTTATAAGAGAATTTCTTAAAAAGAGAACTTCTTGAAGAAGAGGACTTTTAAGCTTAAAACTTGTTCTTTCTAGGAGAAGGAGCATACAATTTATACAAAAAAAAAGTAAATAAATAGTAACCTAATAGGACTATATCATGATTAGAGTTGATGACTAAATAACTAACCTGATTTAAAGTTACTTTAATAAAATTACTTTAATAAAGTAGTTTTAGAAAAGTAGATATGACTTAAAATAGACATAAAGTTGACATAAAATAGACTTAAAAGTTTGATGGTGAGGTGTCAACATCAACTTTGCTTAGAGTCTTTGAAAATCATCATCCCATACAATTATACATAATTTTGGACTGAAACAGGAAATTTTTCTTGCATCATTAGCATCATTTATGGGAACTATGAGTGTGTTCTAGAGAGATGTTAAGATGGGAATTGTCTACATCTAGAGCAAAGTTATAACCCATGTTTTTTAATCATTGGTCTGGGTCAAAATCTTCGTATGGGTCCTGTGAGTCTTGCCATTCCATTTCTTTGAGAACATCATGAGGTTTCTAATAAGGTTCCATTCTATTGGTCTTGTATGGTCAAGTTTATATCTTATGGTTTTAGGAAGAGGTTTTATCCACGCACCATTAAATCATGTCTCATAAAATTTTTTTATCAATCTTTAGCTGATAATTGTATTTTGAAGGGCAATTTTGCATGGAATATCATATTGAAGCTCTAGCCAATTTTGCTTGAAAATCTTGTGATTCATTTCACAATTTTGTCTATAAAATTTGTATTCAGCAAGATGATCAAAAAGAGAATCTAACAATGAATAACCTTGTGAGCTATAAATTGCTGTATATGAAAAGTATTGAGGTTCATCTAATAAATAACTGCATGATATGTGAAAAATCAGAATAATGTGAGGAATAAGGAAGACTTTTGTGTATATCTCATTAGTTTTTATCCATTGGATCCAAGTTCGAATAGGTTTGAACCATTGGAAGAAAAACTTAAGGAGATGGTGATTGGAGTCCATTTGGTGTCTTTTTAGATTGATGGTTAACTGATGAAAAATTTGGAGGAATCTTTTAAGGTTTGGGAGTAGAAATTCTACAGCAACATAGTAAATGTGACAAAGGTACCATATGAAATAAACTATTTCTTTTAGGAACCAAAGTGGGTTAGGGAATCTTAAATGATGGATGAATGGGTATTCAAGATGTATTCCAAGAGATTAAATAGAGGTATCTCCAAATTTTTTGAGTATTTTGGATCGGTATTCGAGCAAGAGGTGTGGGGCTTTTTGGTCAAGAGATTTGGTTGCAATGAGTCTTGGTAACTCTAGAAGGAGACTTTCAACTGGGATGTTGAGGAATTCATCTAGTAAGTCAAATTTATCATCAAGGTAAGGTGTTATGGAAGGAGGAATAAAGGGATTTCTAGAGGATGAAGCTTGTGAGGAAAAGGGTGAAGAATTCATCATTGAGATTAATGGAATAATCTTTAAAGAATTTGAAGGAGGTCTGAGAGAAGGTTTGATAAACATGTTTGGGAGAACATTATCCTTACCTTTTATATACGTTGTTGTACTTGCTTCTTGGAAAGATTTTCATTAGGAAATTCTGCAAGTTTGTTAGCAATGTGAGGTTGAGCTATGTACATCTTTTAAATGCATGCTTAAGAAATAAATTTCTAAGGCACCAATGATTATCTTTTTCTTTGAGAGCATTGTCCCATATTGTTGAATATTTTGCTGAAACTTATCTAATAACTATGTATAAGATGTGATATCTGAACAGAACAATAAGATATCATCAATGTAAATAAGAGCATTATCAAGAATGGGAGTAAATATTTTCGTCATTGATTTCTAGAAGAGTGAATGAGCAACTTGTAAACTAAAAGACATAATTGTCCACTGAAAATAATGTTGAGAGATGTAAAACGTCATTTTGTATCTATTCTATGGATATATACCTAATTGCCAAAATAAATCATTCATCATTTAATTGTTCATCACATCATTCATCACTTAATTATAGTTGTGCTTTTAAAATAATCATTTAATTATTAAAATTTGAGTAAGTGTTTTTTGATAATCTAACTATTAGTTTCTACTAGCACGTTAATATGGTTATGTTACGTCAATTATCATATGTCACCTGGCATTGACATGTCATTTGATATTATGTGTGGTATTGTTGAAGTGGCATTACAAATTTTTAAAAAATAAATTTTATTAACATGACAATTTTGCTTGACGTATAATAGCTAATATGTCATTATCACATCAGTATGGCATTGAAAACTAAAATTTGAATGACAAAAAAAAATATTTACTTAAATTTTAGTTATTAAATTGAAATTTTTAATAATTTAATAATTATTTTAAAAACACAACTTTATTTTAATAATCAATAATATAATTTACCTTAAATTTTATTGAATTTTAGTATTATATTTTTAATTTCTTTAATTTTTAATAAAAATAATAAAATTAAAAATATTTCATGAAATATTTTATTAATGTAAGTAAAAATTTTATTTTAATTTCTTTACTTTTATCTAAAAATCAATAAAATTGAAAGTAAAATAACAAATTCCCTAAAATTGAATCATAGTTGCAAAATTCAATTGGCAACTTTGATCTTTTAAGTAATAATTTCTTTTCGTCTTATCACTCAAACTAAATTCCAATGGTAATTAAAATAATAGGACCATGATGGTTTATTCCTTCCTATATGTAGGAAAATTTGATGATTATGAACAGCTAAAAGAGTTTGGAAAATCAAAGGAGTTTTCAGAATCAGCAATTTATGCACTGAAAGAGAAGAAGGATTTTCCAAACAACCTTTCATATTCGCTCAAGGCAGCATTCCAGGTTGAAGGTTGTGACTATGAGTTTGGGACAAGCTGGGGAAGAAAAGTTAGTAGAAGAGACCTACTAAAATATTAATAACAGAGTATGTATTGATTTGATTGTAAAGTGTAAACCTTGAATTTCGAGTATAATTGATTACATTTATTTCAGGTTGGATGGTTGGAAATTCACGAGAGGGTGGAAATCCACCTTTCTCATGCCCAACCCACCGCCCTTTCTAGGGTGTACGCCGTCTAGGGGTCCGGCAGCAATGACTCAACAGAAAAGGTCGGCTACAGGCCTGCTTGATGTCCTTATTAGCAAAAACAGCCCTATAGTTGCCACCCTGACAGGAAAGCTCCAATTCAGGATGTTCGTATTCAGGATGTTTGCATAATTTTTGCATGCACACGTAGATAGATCCAAAAAAAAAAAAAGAAAGAAAGAAAGAATCAGGCAGAATCAATAATTCGAGATTATGTTACACGTGGTTTGTCATTGTCTCTCACATGGGGGCCATGTTTTACTGTCTCGGCTTCAAATCAAGGACGACATGGTTTCATGTACAACTGTTTGAAAAATAAATACATGCAATAAGAAAACAAAAGAAGCTTTGTAAAAGTAATAAGTAAATTATTAGTAAGCAAAATTTATATAATTTTTTTTTTCATAAAGTTCAGGTTTTTATCCCAGTAAAATTAAAAAACTAAGAATTTACGGACATATTACATGAGTGTTGTCGAGAGTAATTATTTTAGAAGAGTGCGCTTTGCGTTTTTCTAACAGCTAACAAGTTTAACAATGAATACATATGCAGGTCCAGGAACCGGCTATATTGATTCAAGTTGTGATTTTTGTGATTTACAACCTGCTCACTCTCAGTGAATATTAGAAAATCGGCTTGTCCATCCGATCATTTTTAGTTTATCATATTTCATTTTTATCTTTACTTAGATCCTCCTATTATTTCTTAAAGTTTAATTTTATCTCAAAAGTTTCTACATATTTCTTTTTCTTTTTTTTTTTTTTATCTATCCTTGACACCTCATTTCCACAATTGTTAATTTAATTTTTAACTTTCTCAAATAATTTAGTACTTTTAAGTTTTTATTCAAAACTTTTTACTTATAAGAAAATTCATTTCTTTAATTTATCATCTTTTTTAAAGTAGTTTCTTTTTATATATTTTTTTTGAAATTCTTATTCTATCCTTAACTTTTTATCTAATTATATATTTTGTTGAAAAAGATATTACGCATTTAAACTTTTTTAACTCATAAACTCTAAATGTCAATTCTAATAACATATCAATTGATTCAAAAAATAATCGTTTGTATAATATAATAACTAATTTTCAACTTATACGATACAAAAGAAATACAAAACAAATTTTTAAAATTCAATGTAAAAGAAAATTTAATTGTGTGTAATAACGTGTGATTAAATCAATGTGTTTAAATAGTTAAGTAGATGAATTTCATTCTAGACAATATTGTTTTTATTTGAATAAAAGACATTATAACATTTAATTAATAAGTAAAAATCAACATTGCAATCATTTTCAGAAGAAAATTATGATAATTTTTTAAGAATTCAAATAAAATTTAAATATATTGAAATAGAATATAATTTAAATATAAGATAAAAATATATGAAACAGATCATTTAATTTTATAAATTATTAGATTTTTAACATACTACTTTAGTATTTGAATATTTTGTTGAATAATTTTATTTAATTTGTTTAAAATATGAAAAATTAAGAGTTTAAGATATAATTTAACTTAAATGTATTTATTATTTAGTTAACCCAAAAAATTAACTGAATTGACCGAATTAAATTTAGTTGATTAATTTTTTAAATTCATTAATTTAATTCGGTTAATGAAAATAAAATATTATAATTCAATTCATTCAATTTTGAATAATTCAATTCGAAATTAACAGAATTGACCAAATTAATACCCTCAATTTTTTCACATTTTTCTAAGAAAAAAATAAAAATTATAAATTAGTATGATCCTTATCCAGTTTCTTAATACCCGTTTAGAAGATAAATAATGAGAAAAAGAAAAAACTTGATTCGAATTTGACTCGATTTTTCATACAATTCGATTCGAATTCAATTGAATTTTATTGGTTTGATTTATTGATTTATAAATTTTATTTTTATATATATATTATTTTAATACAAAATTTTAAATTAAAATAATTATTTTTATTTTATATAAATTTAAAAAATATATAAAAATTAATAAAAATATATAATTCATTCTTATTTATTTATTTTTATTTTTTACTTTTTGATTTTAAAATTTGATCCGAACCTAATATATATATTTAATATATAAATTTAATTCAAAAAAAGTAAAATAAATCAATTCAAATCAAAGTAAATACTATAATTTTAAATTTTTTTTGAAATTTTTTTCTCACATTTGCTTTGAATAGAGTTTTTAAAAGGTCAACTAGCCTCATCCCATATTGACCATGAATATAGTTAATCTTAAAATAAAAATTTTATCTCTAGTGATATTGTTTGTTAATAAAATGTTAAATTTTTAACTTTAAAAATTAATTTTTAATTTTAATTATCTCAAATAAATAAATTTATCCACCAAAATTTTGCAATTATATTGGCCACCTTGTCGAGGGACTATTAGGTTTGGACCATCTAATTCACAAACCACAATCACTCTCATAAAATTTTTGTGGTAATGCTTCAATCCCAAGTCACTCTTTAACAATAATATCTCCTCATCATTATTACTTTGCCATCATTAGCATTTTTGTTTCATTTGCAACAATAAGCCACTAGAACTGTGACATTTTACATTAGTAGGCTCAATATTGCTATGTTAATATATCAAATTGCACCAATTTAGCAGTATGTACCAAGGTTGTTAATACTATATAAGACAATATTTTGAGTTTTTTTAAAAATAATATATGTTGATAGAAGTTATTTTAGTATATTATTTTAAAAATTTAAATTTAGTATAAATATATTTATAAATATACATGAATTTATATATGATAATACTATTAATAATCTACAAAATAAATATAAATATTTTTAAAAACCAAATAAATAGGTTTAAAAGTATAAGAATTTATATCATCAATTTATCATGATATTATTAAACATTCAATCTGATAATATATTATTTAAATGAGTATTTTCTTTTTCGTATAAATATTAAGATATAAATCAAGAGATGAAAAAAAAAACCTTTGACTTTATGAATATTAAACTTTAGAGAGAAAGCACAATTATTTTTTTAAAAAAAGATTGAAATATTTATAAACTTTGATTTGAAAAAATAAAGTATAAAGGAAAAACAAGTTACAATAAAAAATAAAGAAACCTAACTTTCAAGAGTAGTCTTTTTTAATTAATTTTATTTTATTAGGTTAAAAATAATCAAATAACAAAAGATAAACTAAAAATAATAAAATAAATGTCACATTCACGTACTGAATGAAAAAAATTAATCTACCAAAATTTACTGAAACGAGTTAAAACTAACGAAAACAATCGATATTATCCAATACCAAGTTTAGTACAAAAAAATCTTTCGATGTATTGTGTTTTGATATAACTAGAGCGTACCAATCGATACGACTGATACCAAAACAAATTAACAACATTGATATGTATTGCTTGTAGTGATTGCTTTGCTGTTATAAGGGGTTTAGGTTCCTCGGCTTATGACTTTATGCATCTTTCTATGTTATATAGCAATGAAACTTTTAGTCTTCTTGTGGTTTCAATATATACTAGTAATATGCTTGCGTGTTGTTATGGTTTTAAAATTTGTTATTTATAATTAATAATATTCATGATGAATTTAATAAATTAGTAAGTATAATTTCTTTTACAATTTTAATAAAAATAATGATCAATGAAAATTTATCTACTAATATTTGAATAATGTATACATCTTAACTTATATAATAAGTCAAAATCATGTCCACTATAAACATAGTTAAAAAATATTAAAATAGATAATTAAAAAAATTAAAACTAAAAAAAGAAAGATGCAAGAAAAGAAAAAAAAATGAAAAGAGAGCCATGTGGATATCTCCATTTAGGAATGGCAATGGGTCAAGTAAGGGTAAATTTATGCTCGTTCAAATTTCGACCCGACATCGGTTTATTATTTTTTATATTTGACCTAACATATATAAATGTATAACTAGCATTTGACTCTACTTGACAAAAAAATAAATTCAATAATATAACATTCATGAAAATATTATTTTTTAATAGAAATTATATTTTAATTATATATAAATATGTTGTTTTATTAAATTAAGATACCAAGCAGAATACCCTAAACTCATATCTATTATGACCTTGACTCCTATTTTAAAATAATCATCCCTCTTGGATTGGTAGATTAACTCATTGGATACAGGTTATTTTACGATCGGAACCTTCATTGATCTCATTTTTAACAAAATTTAGGTGCTACATTGACAATTTAGTTGCCTATTTATCTTTTCAAACATAGACAATTTAAAAAAAAAAAAAAAAGGAAAATGCCTAAGCAAAAAAATTAAAAAAAGTCAAATGGGATACTACACGAACACTTCCATTTAAAGATGATAAGGATTTGGTTTGGATAGGCCTATGCTCATCTTAACTCTTGCTTTTTTTTTTTTTTGAATAATTCAACTCGATTCTAATTTCTATTTGATATCTAGTTATTATTTTTTTTATAGCCAATCTCAACCCAATACATAAATTTATAACCCACATCCTACCCGTATATATCCAAAATTAATTAAATGATCTAAATTTAGTACAATGTTTATAAAAAATTTCTAATATAAATTATATCTTAATTGTTTATTAATATAGTATTTTTATTAAAAGAATGTATAAAATAATAATTTTATTAATATAATACATATACATAAATATAAAATTAAAATACAAAATGAAAAATAAAAAATACTTTTCATATACTCAAGGTGAAACGAAATAACCTAAACCTACCTCCGGTCTAATCCCAATTTTTAAAAAGAAAAAACTCACACGATCTCGAATTAAAAAAAACATACTTATTAGATAAAGATGAGTTGAAACCTATCAAACATAGATTATTTTGTTATTCATATCTTTATTGACTTATTTATTACAGAATTTATCTAATTAAAAAGGTCAAAATAAAAAAAAGTAAAAAAAAAAATCAAAATGGGGTGTCATGTGATCACTTTTATCAGCCTTAATTTTTTATAAAATTTAATGTATAAATTAAAAAAAAGACTAAAACTAAAAATCCAAAAATTAAAAAAAGCCAAGAGTTGAAAAACAAATACGGATGCCACATCAACACCTTTATTTGTATAAATTTCTTACAAAATTATCTACTTTAAAAAAGAAAAGTATCTAAAAAGAAAAAGTTTTGTTTAATAAAAAATTTAAATGGCCCTAAACATAATTTTAAAAAATAAAAAAATATTTATTAAATATAAAAAAATAAAAAAAAAAAGATAAAAGAAAAGATAAAAAATAAAAAGTAAAAAATTAAGAGAAGTCATTAGAGGTCATGTGATATCCAAATGAGTAAAATTAATATATTAAATAAATGAGAAGGGTTCAGCTTATAAAAAAAGGTTTACGTTTTTTTTAATCTTTAATTTTAACAAACTTAATGAATAAGATTAAACCCCCTTCTTTTTTTTTTGGGTTATCTTTTCCACTTATCTCTCTTATTGAACCTATATTGAAGGTTAAAAAAAAATGTAAAACTTTGTCATCTCCAGTTGTGATACATCAAATCTTATTCCCTTTAAGAACATGAAGTTCCTAAGTAAAATTTATAAACTTGAAAGGAGTTACGAGATTGACAAATATTTCCTCTTACCTATTTTTTTTGTACACTTTTTTTGAATGTCTTAAAATTATGTCCTATTTTTTTAATATTTAAAACTCTTTTTTTATATATTTTAAAATTATTTTTTAAGATTTTTTATTTTTGATATTAAAAATTATGAAACTTTAATTTTATAAAAAATATTTAAATTTTAATATTGAATACATTAAAATCAAATTTTTTAAAACTCTGTGAGAATCAATATATGATAAATATTTTCTTTCAGATGGAGTATATTTTTTTATTATATTAATTTGAATACATAGGGACTACTCGTAATACTATTTGTCATTATATGTTGCTTCATTGATTTAAATTATCGAGAAAAACTAAATATCTAAACATTGATAATATATGAGTTTGTTTTTATATACTACCAATGTAAATTTTATGAAATAAGAGATTGATATATATTTGTATTTTTATTTTTTAATGTATCTAAGGATATGTATTATTTTATTAATTCCTCTTATAAATCTAAAAATTCCACTTATAGCAATCAAATAATTTTTTAGAAAATTATTTCATATAGATGTAATTATTGATTCAAAATTTGTTGTAATTGAATTTGATCTTTTTCTACACGAGTGAAAGCATATCTTATGACAAGCCTAAGATATCCATCCATACTTCATGTGAATTGTGAAACAACAAATATAGTATTTTAATCTATAGGTGAAATAAGTTGAAAACGCTTGAATTAGTTACATATATCTCTACTTATAATTATAGAAATTGCTTGATTCCAAAACTGAAAATTGAGAAAGAAAATGCAACTTTTTTACGATTATTAATTGAAAAATAATGCAATTTTATTAAAACATAAATCTCTTTTAAATATAACCATTATAAAGTTAGAAAGGAGGCCTCAGAATCTTTTATGAACACACAACACATACCATAGCAGCACTCTACGCACTCTTCTATGGCACCCAAGGAATTCTGTCTCCCCTTGTATGAAAAAATTGCTCGTAAAAACACTATCCACAGAGCATTGGATATCACTCTATTGTTCCTTCTCGCTTCCCTCCTGTTTTATCGACTCCTTGCTCTTAAGAACCATGGATTTGTCTGGCTCCTTGCTTTCTTATGCGAGTCATGGTTCACTTTCAACTGGTTTCTCAATGTCAGCTCCAAATGGAATCCTGTGGAATTCAAAACGTATCCAGAAAACCTTGAACAGAGGTACAATGACCATTATCTTTCTGTTACTGTTTATTATAAATAATTTGTTCATATATTTTGTTGTCAGGTTTCCGGAGCTTCCCCCTGTGGACATGTTTGTGACGACAGCAGACCCCGTGGTAGAGCCGCCGATTATGACTGTAAACACCGTTCTCTCTTTGTTGGCTGTTGATTATCCAGCTCATAAACTTGCTTGCTATGTATCCGACGACGGCTGCTCCCTTCTCACCTTTTACTCTCTGGTGGAAGCGTCGAAATTTGCCAAGCTTTGGGTCCCATTTTGTAAGAAATACAAAATTCAACTCAGGGCTCCCTTTAGATTCTTCTTGGACGATCCTACATCATCCTCTGCAAATTCTGAGTTCAAACAAGAATGGAAAAAGATGAAGGTACCTAAATCCAACGTTGCGAGAGCAAAATTAACGTTGTTAATAATAAATTAAAAAGTATCTTCAGATTTTGTCAGAGTGTAATATCCTAATCTATGTAGGCTGAGTACGAGCACCTTAGCCTAAAAATAGAGGAAGCAGGACGAAAATCAACTCCATGTGATCTAAGTGGTGAGTTTGCTGTTTTCTTCAAGGTTGAACGCAGCAACCATCCAACGATCATCAAGGTAACTCATTGCAGAAAAAAGAGTGTCTTAAGTTTGAAATGTTCACTGTTCTAATTAATCGAAACAAAATAATGTATATTTGGTTATTAATTTGGAATCATTCGAATTGTTTTCTTGTAGATCATAGGAGAGAACAAGCAAAGCTCTCGGGATGATGATGTGCCACATTTGGTTTACATTTCCAGAGAGAAACGGCCGAAACAGCCACATCATTTCAAAGCCGGTGCCATGAACGTTCTGGTAATTAACTAAAAATCAATTCCCCTTGAGGCAAATAATTTGTTATGTATAATAAATCAGACTTGGGTTTTCGTTTGAAAAACAGAGTAGAGTGTCAGGATTGATGACGAATGCGCCCTTCATGCTGAACGTAGACTGCGATATGTTTGTGAACAATCCACAAGTTGTTCGTCAAGCAATGTGTCATCTTCTCGGTTCCAAGAGTGAAAGTGAAATCGCATTTGTTCAGTATCCTCAACGCTTTTATGATGGACCGAAGGATGATCCCTACGGAAACCAATTAGATATTTTTATGGAAGTGAGCCATATAAAATTTTCATAAACCTCAATGAATTTTCTACTTCTCTGTTTTCTCCTTTCCTTTTTGGAATTGCTTCATTCACTAAGAGAATTTACATGTTGATGTGTTAGTATGTGTTCCCTGGAATAGCGGGAATCCAAGGACCCTTATATGCCGGAGCAGGATGTTTTCACAGACGAAAAGTTATCTATGGTCTATGGCCGGATAACGCAGAAAATCAGGGAAGAAATCATACATCAATTGAAGGTATATACTTGATGAACATTCTATCTTTAAATTAAGGGAGTAAGAGACCATTGTTGTTATGCTATGATTTAATATTTTTACTTTCGTTAATTTTTGGATAAAAAGTAATAGAATTAAAATATTTCATGGAATATTTCATTATTGCAAGTGAAAATTTTATTTCAATTTCATTATTTTTTATTTAAAAATCAATTTTAAAGTAAAATAACAAAATTCAATGAAATTTGTTCCAAAGTAATAATTCCTTTTCGTTTTATAACTCTAACTATATTCCAATGGTTATTAAAATAATGGGACCGTGATGGTTTATTCTTTTCTATATGTAGGAAAATTAGATGATTGTGAACAGTTAAAAGTGTTTGGCAAATCAAAGGAGTTTTCAGAATCAGCAATTTATGCATTGAAAGGGAAGAAGAATTTTCCAAACAACCTTTCAGATTCTCTTGAGGCAGCATTCCTGGTTGCAGGTTGTGGCTATGAGTTTGGTACAAGCTGGGGGACAAAAGTTAGTAGAATAAACCTACTAAAATATTAGTAGCAGAGTATATATTGATTTGATTGTAAAGTGTAAAACTTTAATTTCGAGTATAATTGATTACTTTTACTTCAGGTTGGATGGATATATGGATCCATGGTTGAAGATGCCCTTACGGGGTTGGAGATTCACAAGAAAGGGTGGAAATCCACCTTTCTCGCACCCCACCCACCGGCCTTTCTAGGGTGTACGCCGTCTGCGGGTCCGGCAGTAATGACTCAACAGAAAAGGTGGGCTATAGGCTTGTTTGAAATCCTTGTTACCAAAAACAGCCCTATATTTGCCACCCTGAATGGAAAGCTCCAATTCAGGATGTTGTTATTCTACATCTGGTTGTTTTTATGGGCCGTCTCCTCAATTCCTGAGCTATGCTATACTGCTCTGCCTGCATATGGCATCATCGCCAACTCCCATTTTTTGGCCAAGGTGAGGACAATCTAGTAACTACATGTATTATAATAGTCGTATAGAATTGACAATGGGTCGGTCCTTATATGTTTTCTTTTTATTTTATTTTTATATATAGCACATTGTAGTCAAGGGATAGAATAATGGGATGCAATTTGAATTTTATATGCCTTCGTAAATGTCTTTTTTTAAGTTTATATAGATAGATCCCAAAAAATGAATGAGGTAGAATCAATTAATGGACATCAAGTTATGTGTTACGTCTTTGTCTCTCACCTCGGTGCCATGTTTTACTTTCTCGACATCAAATCAAGGCCACATATAGTTCAAGTTTCATATACAACTGTCCGAAAACAAGTACATGCAATAAGAAAACAAAAGAAGCTTAGTAATATTTAGTAATCAAAATTTAGATAGCATTTTTTGGTGATGAAGTTCAAAGGAATATTTTCCTGATTAAATATCATTACTTTATCTTTGAAACAAATTAGTATAACGTAATTGTATGAGTTATATAAACTACTCCTTCCGTCTTATATGCAATGTCTAATTTTAATCTTGTATAAAATTCGAGAAATTATAAATCAATATTTAACTTTAATTGATTGTAAATTTTCTTTAAAAAAATTACTTCTGATTTAAAAAAAAAAAGGTATTTAGGGAAAGTAAAAATGATTTTTTTTTTTAAAAGAGTGACCTTTATGTGTTTCTAATAGCTAACATGTTTAACAATGAATATATATATGCAGGTCCAGGAGCCGGCCATATTGATTCCAGTTATAACTTTTATGATTTACAACCTGGCCACTCTCAGGGAATACTTGAAAACCGGCATGTCCATCCGAGCATGGTGGAATAACATGAAAATGGGAAGAATAATAGCAACCTCGGCGTATTTATTTGGATTTTTAACCGTCGTCCTCAAACTGTTAGGGTTGTCTGATACAGTTTTTGAAGTTACAAAAAAAGATCAATCTAATTCCGACGGTGACGAAACTGACGGTACCACAATATTTACTTTCGATGAGTCACCAATTTTTGTGCCGGGCACGACCATTTTGCTTGTGCACCTGACAGCACTGCTCGCCTTTTTCTTAGGGTTGCGACCATTAGTTGATGATGTTGGGCAGGGAGTAGGGCTAGGGAAGGTCTTGTGCAGCCTATGGGTGGTGCTATGCTTCTTGCCATTTCTGAAAGGGTTGTTTAAAAGAGGAAAATATGGGATTCCTTCTTCCACCATATTCAAGTCTACTTCGTTGGCATTAGTTTTTGTTTATTTGTGTAGGACTTCTTGGGGTTGAGACTTGGAGTTTGTACTTTTTTATATAGAAGGGGCATAGACCATGAAAAAAGAGGAAAGAGATTTAAGGATCTTTGTATCCTCTTATGACCTCCTTAACTACTAGTCAATAAGTTGGGGACTACATTTCCATTTTGGTGCGTAGATTAAATTTTCTTGTAAACGAAGATGTTAATTATATTTTCTTCGCTACAAACGATCAAATTGTCCTTTAGAAAATACTCTAGTAGTTAAAATTTATTATTCTAATTTTAGAGATCTTGAGTTGACTCTTATCATGTATAAGAAAAATGAGGTTTTTTAGAAATTAATTATTGAGTGAGAAAAAAAATTTACTCAAATTCTAATGATTAAATTGAAAATTTTAAAAGTTTAATAATTATTTTATAAATATTATCATAATTGAGTGACCAGTTACATATTTTACCTTAAAATAAACCGATTCATCTATTATTTTATGAAAGATTTTGAGGAGCATTGCATTGATAATGCAATGAACAGAAAGTTCTATAAGAATTTAACCATTTTGATAATGAAATTTGATTGGAAACAGGATATTTATGATTTTTTGAGATTTGATTGGTGAAATCACGTGTTTTTATCTTGAACTGTCAAATGATACATTGTGTATTTCACAATTTAGTTAATAACATGAGAATTTTGATTTTTTTTTTCTAATAATGTCATCAATATCACAAGACAATATATGATTTATCACTTGAAAATCTTCAAGTAATTTACTTAATAAATTTTAATTGGCACTAGAGAAAATTTAAAGAAAAATTTTGAAAAACATGTGATATTTTTATGACTGAATAAAAATTTTCTCGTCCTATGTCATGTCTGATGAATTTTTCTAAACTAAAGAAGAAAATAATAAAAGCAAAAAAGTAATATAATTAATTTCTTACCGAACGAAAGATATATAAAACTATAAATTAATGGTAGATGGGTCACATACTTTCCAAGCATATAAGGTTTGAATAAAAATTTAAAATTTTATATTTAACATTATCAGCATATAAATTATATATTTTCAGTTAAATAAAAACAACTGAAAGTGGAACCTGAACATTGAGGACAGTGTCAGCATTATATATGTTCATCCAAGTGCTGTTAACTTTTCGTTTCAATGATAGAGGTTGTGGAGACCGTCGGTGGACCAACTTCTAAATCAGCATTAATGGTGGTACTTATCGGGTGAAAGGTACTAAGTATGTAGACACTTTATACGGTACGAGATTAAATAAACGAGGTCTAAATTACCTTGATTTGGATTTAATCCAAGTCCAAATCAATTGGGTTTCATTCTAATTCAAGCTTAATTATTAATTATTTATATTTTATATTTTATTTCTATGTTTTTATGTTTTTATGTTTTTATATTTTATTATTTTTATCTTATTTATCCATATATATATTATTTATTTATTAGTCTTTTTTTTATTTGATTTTGGATTTTTATTATAGTTTATCTTTAATTTTAATTCATTTATCTTTAAATATTTTATTTTATTTTATCTAATTATTTTTTTTAAAAAAAGAAATAATTGAAAAATGGATGATCAGCCGAAATCAAAGAGACAAGGATGCTGATGAAATTAGATAATTAAACTAAGGAAATAAGGGAGTTTTATCATCAAATGATAATTCATATCTTAATTTCGAAATTGAATAAAGGTTTTTTTTAAAGAAAAAACATTATTTTCAATCTGGTGATAAGGTAGAGCTTTTTGAAGAATCCAATCTTGAATAAAATATTGATTGAGATTTAACTTTTTTTCTATAAATAAATAGTACATCATTACAACAAGACAATAACATAGAGATCAATTAGAGCAACAAAAGAAAAAAAAAATTTTACAGAAGTAAAGTAGGAGAAGTTTTTGCATAAAGATTTTTGAAAATTTTGGGGAGTTTTGGTTTTGGTTTGCCATTTGAGTATTCAAGAAGCTAGAAGGTTTAAATTGATACTTTTTGGCTTTTTTATTTTCTAGAAATTTCAAAAATTCTTTTTGTAAAATCTAGTTTTTCGTTGAATTTGTCGATAACATTTCAACAAACTTTCTCAGTTTTCAACGATTTTTTGATAACATCTCTAACTTTCAACAAAAATTTCCAGATTTTGGTAGAACTCTGAAGAACTTCTGACCAAGTTTGCAAAATCTGGCCATCAATTTTTTTTTTTTTTTGTTTAGAAAAACAGAAAGGAAATGAGAGAAAAAAAGAAAAGTTGGTGAAAAAAAAAGGGTTTTGGGGTTTTATACGCTGCATAAGCTACGTCTTTTAGGTTTTTTTTTTTATTATTTTGGAGTTGATTTGCGTGTTTTATCAAGTCTAACTCGACTTGTTGCCAACCCAGTTTTGTAACTAGTTTCATTCAGTTGCTATTGAGTTGAGTCGAGTCGAGCCAAGCTCTCAGCCATTTTAACTAGCTTTTGTTCTTGCAATCAAGTCATTTCTTAAGTTAAGTCGAGTCGAGCCCTCAGTTTTTTTTATTTATTTGTTTATTTATTTTTATTTGATAAATTAAGATTATTTAATTATTTATTTATTTTTTGAATATGTCTTTTCTTTTTCAAAGAATTTTTTTAAAGGAAAGTTAAATATTTTTTTAAGTAAGAAAAAATTTAAAATTAGGGAAAAAGTTAATATATTAAAATTTTCTTAAGATAAATTTCAAGAAAACTTGAGGAAAAAATTGAGAAAAAAGTTGAAATATCAATTTTTTCTTAAATTAAATAAAAAGTTTTTAAGGAAAAAGTTGAAATATTAAATTTTATTTAATAAAAAATAATTTCAAAAAATTAGAAAAAAGTTAAAGTATCAATGTTTTGCTTGAATAAAAAATAATTTTAAAAATTCTAAGGAAAAGCAAAATATTGAATTTTCCTTAAATAAAAAATTTAAGAATTTGAGAAAAAAGTTGAAATATCAATTTTCTTTAAACAAAAAAATAATTTCAAAAAATTTTGAAGAAAAGGTTGAATTATCAAAATTTCTTTAAAATTAAAATTTTCTAAGAGTTTCATAAAAAAAAATGTAAATGTTAAATAATTCAACGACATTGTCTCTGTAAGAAAAACAATTGTTTTCTTGTATACTCTTGAGGTGAAGGAATTCCTTATGTGAAAATAATGAAGTTAATTGAAAGTAATTTCCAATGCATTTAAATTTTAAAAACACTTAATGGATATTACGAAAACAGTTAATACTATTCGTTGATAGACGTTATAAGAGTGTTATAACATTTTTCATGCATAATCGTACTCTTGGATCTGGCTTGGTTTTGTACGTTAGAATCTACCTTTTAAAGATACTTGAGTCAAGCTTGGGTTTTAAAATGGGATCAATTTGATCATGTGGCTAATCATACCTAATCTAAAAAGATTGATGGTAACTTCTAAGACCATGTCTAGCAGTCAAGTTCATGGATTTGTACGTTATAACAGTTTAATGATTTCAATTAGAAATAGCATGAGTTAGGCTAGCAAATCAATTTATGTTATCCAAAAGCCTAATAAATTTGATTTTTTAAAAAGATTTTATTTATTTATTTATTTTTTAAACTGTATTTATTATGTCATTCATATGTATGTATATAACATGAACTTTATACTTAAGTTTCGTCCCTTTAGAAAAGTGCAAAATACTTACACTTTTGTGAGGTTTTAATGCCTCCACAATGGCACACGAAATACTCTTACTTAAATTGAACCTTTCCACTTGTAGCCTATAATGGATGAAGATTTTGGTGCTTTACTAGTCTGTGATGGACAAATATATAAAGAGCAATTTGGGAACCTTTAGATTATCAACCTTAAACCATATATAACGAACTCTAAAAAAACCTAACTTATAGGTAAAGCCATGTCCTTTCCCTTAAAATGGACAAGAAGTTTAGGATTCATTCTTTCTTATTATATATGATACTCTAATTTATTTCATTTGTTTTTTTTTTCCAGTGGACTAATTAATCTTTCTTTTTGTCTGTTCCATTTTGCATGATTTATGTGCATACCATAAAGTTGCATAATGAATATTTGCCTTAAACAATCGTCAATAAAGGGATTTTCATGGAATTTATGGAACAACTAGTCTACTTTTCATCCATACTGGCTACAAAGAGATAGCAGTGGTTAACCTTTTTAAGAATGTGGAGAATGGTTGCAATCTTTCACCATCAATATTAGTAGAGGCTATCAAATCATTGAGCTATTGTTGCCAAAATGGAGGTTACCTTATAAGGTGTGTACCATTATTGTATTTATGGATGAAAAGCCATTTAAATTGCTAGAAAAGTGCATTCTCGAAGCTTTACTTCCATAATCGAACACCCATTAAAGAATTTTGTAAAAGTGAATGGCTAGAGTAAAAGTCTAAGAAATAATGGGTTTCCTACAAAGGCTGGCAAACATTGAGGTGACATGGTTAGTCCCATAGATGAATCAAGAGCTCATGTTATATCGGTGTGGATGGGAGACTATGGTTCCACTTTTGGGCCTATAGGGGGTAATGAGTTATACACCATTCTTGGTGAAAAGATAATTTGGGGTAGAGCAATTCATTCCTAAGAGGCACAAAATTTGTTTAGCTCAAGAGTACTTTTAAAAAATTATGATGACTTTAGGAATTTTATGGGTGGAATTTTGAAAGATAAAATAATAAAATTTTTAATTTTAATTTTATATTTAAATAAATCTTTATAGTTTAATGTAGCTTTTAATTTATATTTAAATAAAGTTTTAATCTTTAATTTATACTTAAATAAGTTTTTAATATAAATTAATCTTTTATTTAAAATAAAAACTTATGTAAATATAAATTAAAAGATAAAGAATTAATTAGATATAATAAATGTATAAAATCTTTTTTAAGTAAAGTAAAATAATTCTGAGCTTTTCTAATTAACTGTTTATTTTGTACTCGCTCTATCACTACAGGGGTTTTGGTTTTTAGTAGCGTTTTTTTAACTGTTTAGTGACGTTTATTAACACCACTATAAGGTTACGGCGTTTGTGAAAAAATGCCACGCAGAGTGCTGCCTAGACACGTGTCGCGGTAAATAGCGGCATTTGTATGTGAAGTGCCGTTATTTTAGCGGCGTTTATATCTTAGAGACACCTCTATTTCAGTTACGTTTTTATAAGAAAAACGTCATTACATTGACGGCGTTTGTAACAAAAAACACTGGTACTTTGTATGGCATTTGATTATGAAAACACCTCAATAATTGCGACGTTTGTATCTTTTAAGCGTCATAATGGCGTTGTTATGAGAAAAACGTTGTTGCTTTTCTGACGTTTCTATAAAAAATACCACCTAACTAGCGGCGTTTGCTGGAAAAAACGTCGGTACTTATAGTGATGTTTTATGCCATAAACACCACTAAATTATTCATTCAACGGCATTGCCCAACGCAAATGCTACCATTATGTAAAAATATATATATTTTTTACAATTTTTATAATAAATTTTATTTTTAGTGAAGAGCTTAAATTCAAAAACTGAAATTAATATTAACTTTATTCATGTTTAAATATACATCTAATTAATACAAAATTTATTTAGAATAATAACATTCAAATATTGTAAATACATTAACCAAATAAAAATTTAAAATGTATGCAATGGATGACTACATACATTTTGTTGGCTGCCAATTGATGAAGAAAAAATTTCACCTTGGTCACTAGCATGCTCAATAACCTAATGAATAATACCATATAATTTTTAACACTTTATCGTATGCTTATTTTTTATTTAAAAATTTTAATATTTACTAAATATAATACCTGAGTTGATGGAGCACCAAGAGCATTTCCTGGAAATTGTTGTTGCATAAAATTCATAAGATGATCGAATCGATCATGCAACTGCTAAAATTTTACACGCTTTAGCTTCATTCTAGTACGTTCTTCTTTAATTTTGGCATGCTTCTGTTCTCTTTCTGCTTTTATTTGCTAAAAACGTTGTTGCATAGTTTGCATTTCCCCTCTCAATATTGAAATGTCTCGTGAAAACTGACTTGCTGAGAGTGTAAATTACAGAGAGTTATGTCCATAGTAGGCAGATAGTGTTGGACCCAATCTAAGGCCTGGAACCTGTCCATGCCTTTCTTTTCCAGCAACTTCTATGAATATCTGATTTTTCATTTCTTGCATGTTGAGAGAACCTTCAGATGCTATTTCAATCTTAGCAGCCATTTTCTCTTTTGTTTTCTCCTGTGAATTTGTCATATACAACAATCAAGTTTAATGACTAATTGATTATATGTTAAAAAGAGTTAATATTTACTTTATGTTAACTAGATGATTCAAATTACCATAATTTTTTGTGTTTCGACATTCATGTAAGATCCATCATTTTTTGTGTGTGTAACGTAAAAAAGTTTCACACGTCGAATTGTACTGCCCATCTCATTCTCCTATACAAAAACATATGTTATTTGATAGGATGCATATCAACCACAACTTATTTATACATATCAATCCTGTCAATCAAGTATGAAAATTTTGAATAATTTTAATCTTCTTTATTTATATTTTGGCTCTGTAACAACACAATAGTCTTAAATATACGCAAAGAATAAAAGCATTTTGGGCTTTCAGACATATCAATAATGGAAACCAAATTCAATTATTTTTTTTCGGTTTAATATGAAAGATTGATGTCATTCAATATGTTGAAAGGCATCTAAAATTTATTTGTATATTTACCTTTTATATGCAAAAATATTCCCAAACAGAGATAACTGACAACTTTTTCTCTCATATCAACCATAGAAACCAATTTCAATCAATCAGACAAGCTTAATATCAAGTATTGAAGGTATCGAAACTATTAAAAATCAACAATAACAATAACCAGATAATAAAGGCGTAAATATACGTAAACAGTAACTTTTCATACATATCATTTGTGTAACTAAGTTCAAAACTTTCGATAATGTCCTTATCATGTATTGAAACAATCACATCTATTAAAACATAACAATAAATGTTAATTTCCATATTTACCTTTCAACGGCAGAAAAAGTTCATTAATTAGAATAAGTTAATTATCATAAACTTACGATTTCTTTTTGCTTTCTTGTAAAACTTTTTGATCCACTTGTATGGCTATATTTCTACTGCTTTTTGCTACCAATCTCAATCTGTTCTATTTCCTGTCATAAAAAATAATTGCTTATATGATAGAAATACAATTATTACCAACTGAAACCATCAAACACTTTCATCATTTCATTCTATTATACAACTATAAACTAGTACCTCTCTTTTTCTTGAGAACCAAAATCTAACCAATTTTTCATATTGCCACCTAATCACAATATAGGGTAGATTTTGCATCATCACCTCTACAGTACTATTTCGATCGAAATACTTATTCTTCAAGCTATGCTTATAATCTTTCCATTTCTTTCCCAAGGACTTAAGCACATATGAAGTTGGTATTTCAAGTACAAATCTTGACTGTAATAATACAATAAGAAAAGTTTGAATAAGTAAACAAAATGTAAAATAAAAAATTTTGAATATATCTAATTAATTATACTAATACCTCAATAAAGTCTAACGTATCAGCCTTAACTTCTTCTAGAATATTATGCCATGTTTCATAATGAATAGGCAATTTCATTCCATTACGGGCTAGCATGCCTAGAAATCCAACCAATAGTTGAGCCTCTTCACTAATTGGTTGCCTATCAGAGTTTGCAGACACTACAATACGCTCGTTAGGAGGTAGTGCAAATAATTCCTTCAAAGTTGTCCAGCCTCTGGTCCTCCGTTGACCATTGTTACCAACTGCAACAAATATATAATATATTTATAAAATCATAATACTCTTATCATTATACTCGAATTCCAAAATTGAATTATATCATACTTGCATTCGAATTTAAAGCATAATCAATTGATAAGGTACTATCTAAACCTAGACCTCCCATATTGCTAAATCTAATATCATTTGAAGGGTTAGAAGTGATGTAGTTAGATCTGACAGTACGTTTATTTCCCTCCAAAAGATTCAGTCCATAGCCAATATCTACAGGTGCTACAGATGGTTCTGAACTAATATCTCTGATATGTTTTCTTTTCAATGTACTTTTTTGCATTTTAGCTTACCTACATCATAAAAGTGAATATAGAAAAAATTTTAGTTTAAAAGATATTTAAAGACATTTTCAATTTAAGAAATCAAAACCTACGATATATAAATAACATATCAATTTAATTAAATCAAAATATAATGTATGATTTAGAAGACAATAATTATACAATTGCGAATGTGACATTATTTACATACTATTATTTACTACATTATGTCTTAAACACTCGAATTACAAATTATAGGTGCACAAAATCATGGTTCGTAAATGTCTTCAGTAACATCTTCGTGAACCCACGAGCGTTGGTACTACAAATATTCTCATCCAAGTTTTGTTCAACAAAAAGATAACATTCAATTCCATGTTCATCATCATTTTTGGTATCTAACCCCATATTAAATAAGTCTCTAGATGTGTTTTGAAGAACAACAAACCAACCCAATTCTTTTGGATCTTCATAGTAAAATACTTGTTTCACTTGAGATAAAAATACATAAGGTTCATCGATAAGGTGTTATCCTGTGTGAATTAAGTGAGAAAAATTAACAAGTGTAAATTTGTACTGATCTTTTTTAAGACCCCTCACACTATTCACATCTGCCCAATCACACCGAAATAAGGCAATTTTTCACTTTCCATAATAATCTAACTCAATTATGTCATTAATCATGCCATAATAGTCAACATTTTCCTATAAAAGGTTTGTGTCCCTAGTACTAGCATAGCTAGTAGTTGATGAAGTCACAACAACTCCTGAATTTTATGTACTTCTAAATCTCTCATGGAATTTTATGTGAAATTTAAATCCATTGATGATGAAACCTTTGTATCGTTTCACAATTCGATTTGGACCGAGTGAAAGACACTTCATCTATTCACTAACAAGCCTTCCACTCTAAACCTATAAAAGTGGAATAAATATATATGTTATTAATATTATTTTTACTGTAAGCATTCTCTGTAGATAAAAAATAATGGGAAGTATGGCATTACTTACAATTGCTCCTAACTATTCATGAAAGTTTTTAGCGAACAACTTATCAACCTCTCGAGGGTTTGATCGTCGATGATATACAAGATCTCTCAAATTATTTTTATACTCACTATAAAGCATCATGATAAAGTATTAATACAAAAAAAAAACACAATAATTTATGCCTATTGTAATGTATAATTTACTTGCTAAACAACTTACGTGCAAAATGATTCAATTGAGTCAAGATGAAAAAAAACATATCGATGTGCTTGTGCCCAAGATTTATCATCTAATTTCACCAATTCAGCTTTGCCTATGGGTTGTCCAAAACTTTGAAAAAGATAATTGTAGGCCAAGTCTGTATGCTGCATTTTAACATTTCTCGAAGGTTTATTAAATATCATTTCAACATCTTCCAAATAACAATAACAAAATGTCATGCACTCTTCTGCTAAATACCCTTCAGCAATAGAACCTTCCGGATAGCATTTGTTGCAACAATAAGATTTTAACCTTCCCAAAAACTTATAGCATAAAACATTACTCATATGTTATTTTAAGTAGATTGGCTTGAGAATCAATAAAAATGTAATCAATATATTAACAAATAATACCTTTCAATAGGATACATCCATCGATAATAAATTGGCCTACCGACCTTTGCTTCATATAGAAGGTAGATAACCGAATGCATCATAATAATGAAGAAGTTTGGAAGGAATATCTTCTTTAAATGGCATGAAGTAATCGCGGCTTGATCTTAAACTTTGTCAAGCTCTTCCACATTCATACATTTCTGACATAGAGATTTAAATATGTTACTCAATTTAATTACCATAGAAGTCACTTACTTTGACATTGATGAGCGTAAAGCAATTAGAAGTAAGTCTTATATCAAAATGTGATAATCATGTGACTTCAATAATGATAGTTTTTGCTCCTTGATATTCATACATCTTGATATATTTGACACATAGCCATCAAGACTTTGGCATTTTTCAAAACTTTGTAAAACATATCTTTTTCGACTTTAGAAATCCTAAAACAAGCAACAGACAATCGATATTTGTCATTAGGAAACAACATCGGATGGTCTGGGTGAATCCCTATATCAACTAGGTCAAGCTAACTTTTTAAGTTATCATTGGATTTTCTATTCACATTAAGAATTATCCCGATAAAATTTTCACAAACATTCTTCTCTATGTGCATCAAATCAAGGTTATGGCATAATAAATTATATTCTCAATAAGGTAACTAAAAAAATATACTTCTTTTTTTTCACAACTCATACTCATTGGGGTCATCTACTTCATTGTCTTCTTCATCACTTTGAACATCAAGATCATCGACTTCTGTATGACTATCACTAACTTGCGTAATATGAGGCCAGACACCTTCAAAGATGTCCCTTACTATTTTTCTTGATAAAGTCATTTTTTTATGTGTAAAATTGATATCTTTTAATTTTAACAAGATAGTAGACCCACTAATGGGTAAAGGTGATCTCCTCAACTTTTCAGTTTCATCAAAGAGATATTTTTAGAATCTAAATCGATGATTATCATTTAACCATCGATGATATCCCATATAATATAACTTCTTACCATTACGTAATCATGTCGAATATGTCTTTGTAGCATAACATGGACAAGCATAATGACCTTTTATACTCCAACCAGATAAATTCACATAAGCAAAAAAATCATTCATAGTCCATAATAAAATAGCACGCATATTGAATTCTCTGTTTTTGATGCATCATATGTCTTAACTTTTTCTCATAATTGCTTTAACTCTTTAATAAGAGATTGTAAGTAGATGTCTATATCATTACTCGAATCTTTTTCTCCAAAAATTGTCATAGATAATATCAATGATTGTTACTTCATAGCATTCCATGGTGACAAATTATTAGAAATCAATACAACTGCCCAAGTACTATAAGAAGTACTCATCATTTGGAACGGGTTGAATCCATTAAATGCCAATCCAAGCATAACATTTTGAGGATTAGATGTAAATTCTGGAAACCTAGAATGAAATGAGTTTCATGCCATTGAACTGTAGGATGCCTCAATGATATCCATCATCCGTCCGCTTCTCATAATGCCACCTCATTGAATCTGCAGTTTTGAAAGACATATAGAGTCATTGCAGTCTTAGTATTAATGGAAAATAACGTAAAACTTTAACTTTTTTTTGACATGTACCTCATCACCATCATCATTCAATCTTTCATCGAGATTTTTGTCGACCCAACAAGCAATACCACACAAATGATAAGATTCTTAATTTTTTTCTATCCCCTCAATACAACATGCAATCATTGGGACAACTATGAATTTTCTCATATCCGATACCTAAATTCTTGATCATCTTCTTTGATTCCTTATGAGATTCAAGAATTTTTACAAAAGGAAACATTTCTTTCATAAACTTTAATAATAAAGTCAGAGAGTTTCTAGTCCATCCACATAAGCATTTTAAGTGAAAAATACGAACACAGAAAGAAAACCTTGATTGCTTCGATCCCTCAAAAAGTTCTTCATTCATCTCTCCAAGCAACCTATAAAACTTTAATGCTTCTCTTCTAGGTTGTTGGTCACGTACACCTATCCCATATTCACCAAATTCATGCATTTTAATATTGGACTGATTAAATCCTTCATTTTCATGAAAAAGATTATGAAAATTTTGGTTATGAATGTTAAATTTATCTCGCAACATGCCTTCAATATTATTTGCTATAAAGGGATCATGTTGGTGATAGGAAGCCTTTGATGATGAAAAAACTGTAGTGGAAAACCTTGACAGTACAAAGTCTCCATAAAAATATCAATTAACATATCTCGATAGAAAACCAATACAAATTAAATGCTCATAAACAACTCAATATATTTACCACTCGATATTAGCACATTTCACATATGGACATAATATCATATTATCTTCACTTGTATTCTCAAATGCAAAATTAAGAAAAATTTTCACTCTATCTCTGTACTCTTGACTTAATCTAGACTTTTGCATCCAACTCTCATCCAATTATTAGTTGCTATATAATCACACAAAATGTATAGAAATAATTAATATGAAAATGAACATGTGCAATTGCATAGTTTAGTATGTTTTAAACAAAAGATAATAACAAGAACAGTACTTACACAAAATGATAACTTCTTAGTGTGACGTAATTTATCAACTACCAGATATTATGATTGTTAAAACTCTGTTGCTAACGTAGACAGAACCCAAGAGTATTTGGTATTGAGGTTGACATAAGGTGAAATAAGGTGGGTTTTATAGAAAAATTTTTTCACGAAAAGGAAAATCATGAATTGCAAGAGCTGAAGGAATAGTCGAATGAAGTAAAAGCTAAAGTCAATAAGTTATGAACAGTTGAAATAGGGTTCTAAAAAATAATGCTAGAATACTAAAAGTGAAAGAAAAGGAAAAGTAAATTGTACTTGGTCTGAAAAAATATAATAATGAAGATGAAGCTTGAAGTTGGTGATTGGATGCGCTAAGTTTGAGAAGAATGTTATTAGACAGGATTATGGAAGGCGTTTACTAACAAAAAATGCCAATAATAATTGCCTCATAAATATTTTTTGATATATTATAGGTGCCTTGAACATATCGTCACAAAAATTCTAACACTGTTATTGAAGGCTTATATCCAAGAAAGACGTCTTGAATAATTCATATCACAGTTTGTAGTTAATTACTGATGGCGATTGCATAAAACAATGCCTTCAATAATTTCACTAAAAAAATTTTCGTTGATTATTGAAAGCATCATTTATTATGACACGCCTTTAATATACCATGATGGTAATGGAAGGCATTTATTTGAACAGGCGCTTTCAATATACCTTTAAACTTACTAATCCATTATAGAAGGTGTTTGTTAGAAATAGACGCCTTTAAAATTTTTTGACTAAATATTTTAGAAATTACTAAAGGTATCTTCTATTGTAAAATACCTTTTATATATCGCTACACATATTGTAAAACTGTTATTGAAGGTGTATATTTAAGATAGACGCATTTAATAATTCTTCTCACAGTTTGTATATAATGATTGAAGGTAGTTTCAGAAAACAAAGCCTTCAATAATTTCTCTAATAAAATTTTTCAGGCTTATTAAAGGCATCTTTTATTATAAAACGCCTTCGATATAGCTAGTAGTTAATGGAAGGCATTTATTAGAAAAGGCGTATTCAATTACTGAAGGCGTTTCTTAAAAATAGATGCCTTCAAAATTTTTCCACTAAATATTTTGGGAATTAGTAACGACGTCTTCTACTATAAAATACCTTATATATACCACCACACAAATTGTAACACTATTATTAAAGGCGTATATTTAAGATAAACACCTTTAATAATACCTCTCACAATTTTTATATAGTGACTGAAGGTGGTTTTAGAAAATAATGCCTTCAATAATTTCTCTAATAAAAGTTTTCAGGCTTATTAAATGTGTTTTTTATTATAAAATGCCATCGATATAGCTAGTAGTTAATAGAAGGCATTTATTAGTAAAGGCACCTTTAATTACTGAAAGCGTTTCTTAATAACAGATGTTTTCAAAATTTTCTCACTAAATATTTTAAGAATTAGTAACAGCGTCTTCTACTATAAAATACCTTCTATATACCACCACATAAATTATAACACTATTATTGAAGGCGTATATTTAAGATAGATGTCTTTAATAATTCCTATCACAGTTTGTATATAATTACTGAAGGCGGTTTCATATACCAACACCTTCAATAATTTCTAAAAGAAATTTTTTTTTATTATTAAAAACGTATTTTATTATAAGTCACCTTTAATAATTTGTTATAAACTTTGGAAATCCATACTTATTGAAGGTGATTTTTTACTGCAAAATGCCTTTTATAATTTTTAAGATTTAGAAAAGGTTTTTCTATAAAAAAAATACCTTTAATAAGTTGGGTGCACAATTTTAAAGGCTTATTATTAAAAGCGTCTTTTTTGTAAGAAACGCCTTCTATAATCTTCAATAAAATTTTCAAATGATTATTGAAGGCGTTGTTCTATGAAAATGCCTTTATTAATTAATTTTATATTCATTTCTCTGCCTTGAACATAGGAAGTTACAGAGGCCTGGTACACAGAACGATTAGAAGCTACATTTTTCTACCAAACAAACCAAACCCTTAAACACATTTCTACCAAAACATTGCTTTCTTTCTCCAATTCCTCACCTTTGACCTTCAACAAATCACCACTGCGAACCTCTGTTTTAAGTTGGTAAGTCTTTTTTTTTGTTTACTATATTATTTATGCCTTCAATATAAAATTTTTGCTTTTTTCACTTTCTTAATATTGGCATTTACGTTTATATATTTTCATTAATATTGGCAAGTATGCAGTTTCCATGTAGTATGCATTCCTCTAAGTTGTGGTTTGCTAAACCTTGTTGACTAATATTTTTTTGTCGAATGATATTGTATGATATTGGGGGTCTGAATAATAATTCATGCTGAATGGTTTGCTAAACTTATTGTTTGATATTGTTTTGTTGAATGGGTTTGAATGGGGGTTGAATGGTGTTTCTGAGTGGTTTGCTAAAGGGTGTGTGTGAGCACTTTGCTGAATGGTGTGCTAAATGATGTTTCTGTTCTCAATATGGTATTGGTTGTATTAAATTAAGTACAATGATCAATTTAAAGGGTCATATTATGTAATTCGTATAATTATGATCAATATTATAGGTAATATGAACTTCGAACAACATCATTATCCTTCTAATGAACATGCAAAAGAAATAAGTGTAGGCCAAAAAAAAAAGGAAGGGGCTCAAATAAACAAATCAAATTGACGGACACAAAAATTCATGTTGACTTCAATCAAAGTGGGTAGCCTGTGTAGGAAGGAGCTACCAAGATGGCCATTCATATTGGAGCCATAGTTCATCGGAGGATTTCAATTACGTACACCAATTGGTGACGAGTTCCTGATGATCTAAATGATGAGATATGACAGTCCATTGTGGTATGTTTATGCCACTATATCGTAAAATTTTTTATATGGTCATTTAAATGAAATTTAATGTGTTGATACTATTTATGTTAACTTATTTAGGAATGGTTTGACGTCCCAATTGAGTGTAAGAAGATTGTGTTGCAATCTCTTGGGAAAGCTTTTAGAGACTTTAAAAGTAGATTGACAACCTAATATATTTTACCGATGGCTGGTGAATGTGGTGTTTTGGCTATTTTACCTACGGCATATATAGATGTCATAAGTGTGGAAGATTGGACAAATTTTGTTCAATATTGACTTTTAGAAGATTTCTTGTTACGCAAACCCATTACCAAATTAAACCAAGTTTAGAAGTCTTTATGCAATATAACCTTTGATTTTCATATGTGATTGATGTAATTTCTTGATTTTGTAGAAAATCAAAAAACAACGTCGGGACATTCGGGCCAAACAGCAATATCACTATTGGACAATAAGAAAAGGATATGCAACTATGAAATATGAGTTGGTATGTCTTTGCACACTTGTTTTATACTCATTAATGAATATTTATGAACATTTATTTCATACGTTCTAATTTTTTTTTATTACGATAATTTAATAGGAATCAATGAGCTCAAACACAGAAGTTTTCAGATAGGATGTCTGGAAATAAGGACATCTACGGAATGATGGATCCTTCACAGATAAAGCAACCAAGGAACTGACAAAAAAGATTGTATGTATAACTATTTTTTTGCTATAATGTATGATTGGCAAAGTGGTTGTATGCATGAGTGTATACTAGCTTGTGTAGATTTGTTCTAACAACCCAACTTATTATTGTCTTTCAGGATGATTATGCTACAAAAGTAAAATCTAGTGAACTGGTAACCCAGTATGGTGAAGATCCTTTTGTCTTTAGCATTAGGCGCTAAAGAAAGGCCTAGTTGGGTTCATGGGGTTGGTAAATTTATCTTGCCATCAACGTATTTTGGTAAACAATCAAAAACCCCACGAATGAGAAATACACAATATGAGGTAATAATTTCGCAACAACAGTAACAAATTAATGACTAGGAGCAACGCCTCAATGACCAACAGCAAAGACTCGCTACTTTAGAGTTCATGTTGGTAGCAATGCAGCAGGTAATGCCAGTACCCTAGCCTGATAGCATCGTCCTCGTGCAAGAATCTATCATTGCAAGTAAGGAAAAGATCGCATCTTCCAATATCACCCAAGAAGTAAGATTTTTGTTATAATTTAAAATTTTTGTTATAATTTGAATATTAATTTGTTTATTATATTGATTGATTTGGTTTTAATACTTATAGATAAGTTTAATATTGTAGGAGGATGTTCAGCCTCAACGTCTATCCCTTGTCTAGGCTTCCATGAATGAGTTATCACTAGAGAATTATAACGGCAGAAACTTCATATCCATTGAGTTTGAGGAAGATTTATTTGATAAACAATCATTTTCTTTCATTGGTGTGGATGAGGTGAAAAAATTTTATGAAATAGATGAATTATCAGCTGCTGAAATCATTACTTATATGAGGTAAGCTTATAAATACAAATATGCACATTCAATATGTAGTAAGTTAGTATTAGGGTGTAATACTAACGATCATTGTTGATTGTTATCGTATAGCTTCCTATATAAAGAGCTTAAGGGGAGATAGTTGATGAACAAATTTCGATTCATTGACCCCAACTTCATTAGTGAATAGAATGGCACAATCGTGTATCATGCTAATCATGTGATCCAATGCATGAAAAGACTGGTTAATTATTATTTGCTCCCATATAATGCACAGTAAGCTATATTCACATCTTAATTACTCCAACCTACTTCATTCTATAATCTGATGCTTATTCTGATTATATCATTATTATTATTTTGCAGTTGTCATTGAGTACTTATTGTAATTGATACAAAATCGTTAATGCTATACCTTTTTAATTCAGTTAATCTAACGGGGATACCTAACCCCGATATTGAAACTTTTATAAAGAGATATTATAGTACTTTATTATATTATATATGTTTTGTTTCTTCATATTGTAAATTTTATTTATGTTCTCACTAATTTTTTATTTTTTCAATTTAAGGTAATATCTGCATTCAATAAGAAGATAAAGAAATCAAAATGGGTGTCATTACCGGTAAATGTCAAATTTATTCTTTTAATGCTGAGTTTGTGTAGATAGCTATTTTCTAAACCAACTCAATTTAATTTTCAGGTATCTCGTCAACCCGATAATACTGAATGTAGATATTATTTCATTCGTTTTATGCGGGAGATTGTGTTACATGATTTTATGACCATACCATTCAAGGTTAGTATAAATTTCATAAACTCGTTATATATTCAAAAAAATAAAATGGTACATTATGTTCTTATTTCTTAACATTTACTTCTGATATTTTTTTTAGTGGGAGGGTAAAGAAAGCTTCACAATAGAGGAGGTGGATGAAGTCTGTAAAGAATGATGTGATTATGTATTGTCATTTATCAATGTTGATAAACCTTCAGGTTAGACATTGTTGGTTGATTGTAAATATATATGGAACAAATTGTTATAATGTTTTTAACATGCAATGTTGAATGGAAACTTTAAGTTTGTACATTGGGGGTATTAGTTTAATATTATTGTTATACTTAATATGAATACACTATGTGTAATTATTAAATTATTGAGTACGATTATTTCAGAAAAGTATATTAATATGATAAAGTTATCAGTAATAATTTCGGATGTGTGGTAAATTTTTTGGAATACAACTATGTTCATTATGCAAATTCCAAAATGTAATTCATAGTATTAGATATATCAACTAAATATTTTCTGGGCATAAATATACAACTGACAGCAAACATTTTTCTGGGCATAAACGTATAACTGACTTCACATATAAAGTATCAATTATGTTTTTTTTTATAAGGTTAATGAAGGCATTTCTAGCAAGAAAACGCCTTCATTCACCCCAACAGGAAACATTAAATGTGTTTTTTTACCAAAATCACCTTTAATAATCCCCTCAGAAAATTATTGTCAGGAATATTAAAGGCATTTTGGGCATAAAAATGCCTTCAATAATACCAATTAAAATAAATCGAATGGATTATGAAGGGCATTTTCCTACGGGCAACGCCTTTAATAATCATAACTAAATGTTTATGAAGACGTTTTTGGATATAACCGCCTTCAATAATCTGACCGTTAAAAATTACCCCGCGAATATTAAAAGCGTTTCGTGACAAAAACACCTTCAACCATCTCATCCAAGTTTTGTGTATGGAATATTGAAGGCGTTTATTATAAAACTGTCTTTAATAATCCAAAAAAAAATTTACTACTTGGATTATAGAAGGCGAGTTCAGCTAAAAACGCCTTCAATAATCTCTCAATGAAAAACGCCTTCAATATTCTATGCTAAATCTTTTTAAAGCAATTAGTAAATGCGTTTATGCCAAGAAAATGCCTAGAATAATCAATAACAAATAATGTGTCTAAACCTAAAAAAGCCTGAAGGACGGATTGAACCAACAATCTTATGATAATTAAACATCCGTATGATCCAAACAATTTGATAAGCTTAATATTCAATGGGTTTTTGAAGAAAATAAATTTAATAAGCATGGGGTCTAAATATTAGAGCTGTTTCTTGTAAACAACGCCTTTTTTAAAATCATACAATTTTTTATGACGTAATTATTGAATGTGTTTTTTACCAAAAATACATCTTAACTATTCACCATAACTTTTAATAAAAAATATTCAAGGCGTTTTAGTCGAGAAACACCTCTAATATCAAGTATTGGGTGGTGTTTATAAGTAACAACGTCGCTATTTGAATATTTAGTGGTATTTGGATAATAAACGCTTGAAGTTTTGTAAAAACACGGAAGCTAGCGGCGTTTGTAAATAAAAGGCCGCTGCAAAACTGTCGTTAATACGTCATTTTGCTGTAATGTATGTCTTTCTCCTCCTACGAAAATTGTTTTAATAATAAAAATTTAATTTACTAAACATTTAATTTTCAGTAATATATTTGTTAAATAATTTAAAAAATTTTAAAATTTATTATTTCATCTAAATAAATTCTTATATTATTTTTGCACTCAAATAAAATTTTAAATTTTAATTTACATTCAAATAAATTTGTACCTTTTAATTTATATTTAAATAAATTATTAATTTTTAATTTATAGTTAAATAAATCTTTAACATAACTCTTTTTACTATTGAAATAAGAGTTTATTTAGATATAAATAAAAATATAAAAATTTATTTAAATATAAAAAAATGTAAAAAAAATTTTAAAAATAACTAGTTTAAAGATTTTTTTTAAAAAAATATTTTAACTATTATATTAAACCATTTTTATATCATAAGTTTAATACTTAAATTTTTAAAATTAAAATTCATTCTTTTAAATTTTCAGAGTTGTTCCAAACTTCTGGTGCGAGAGACATCACTGCATATGTCATTTTATTTTCTTTTATGTCATGAAAAGGGAAAAAAATGAAAAGTACAGAAAAATACAGATACAGATCGCCAAAATACGTAAAGTGAGAAGACAAATATATGTGGATGGAAATTACTTTAAATTTATAATCATTTTACCAAAAAAAGGCGTTCTTGATCATCTTCATCTGCCAAACTTATAGTTTTGAAAATTGCCATTAACCTAAGCACATGTTGAGTTTGAAAATATCATGCCGTAGACGCATGCCTTTTCGCAAATTAAATTATGTGAGATTTCATTTATTTTCACTTAATAATTTCTCTCAAATGTAGAGACAATGAATTTATTAATGACATATTTTACGTGTAAAGATAAAAAAATCTATCATGGCACATCAATTTCTCATGTAAAAATAATAAATTTATCACAAGTGTGGGGCTATTTTAGGTCAAGTTATCATATTCATGTGATACATCTTTTTTAAGGTATAGTAAAAAATAAAAAAAAAATAAAAATGAGACATATGATAATTTTTTAATTTCGTTCATAAAATTAAAAAATTTCATGTAAAAAATAACTCATTTGTGACAACATAAATAGCATAGAAATGTAACAATTATAAATTTAAGGAGGCCTCAAAATCTTTCGTGAACACAACACTCATATTATAGCTGCTCTCTAAGCACTCTGCTATGGCGCCCAAGGAATGCTGTCTCCCATTGTATGAAAAAATTGATCGTAGAAACACTATCCAAAGAGCATTGGATATCACTCTAAGCACTCAGGGCTCTCTTTAGATGCTTCTTGGACGATCCTATGCAAATTCTGACTTCAAACAAGATTGGAAAAAGACGAGAATTCCACAGTTGGGTGAGAAAGAAAAGAACAAGCAGAGGAGAGCATAATTTTGTTCCCTCCGTTCTAATTAATCGAAACAAAATTATGTATATTATTTCAATTGGAAGAAGGAAATATAATAATCGGTATTTTGTTTATCATGGTTAAATTCTATGAGATATGATGATTGTTTAACGTACTTAATTATTATAATTTGTTATTAAATTTGAAATCGTCAATGATAAGTATTTAATACAAAATAAATCGATAATGGACAAAAAGACTCTAATTTGAACATAAGATTATAAAGACATAATATTTAGTACATGTACAATATTATCATTTTAATATACACCCATCATATGTAGATATAATTATCATATGATAAATTCAAAGGAATTTAACATAGGTTTTGTAAAATAAAACTTGAGTTTTGATATTATGTTAAATATTTAATTTAAAATCAATTAATAATAATAAATGAAAATTCAATTTAAATATAAAATTATAAAATTTTAATATTTAACAAATATGAAATAATATCGTCCTAGGAGAGAACAAGCAAAGTTTTCGGATGATGATATACCATTTTTGGTTTACATTTCCAGAGAGAAAAGCCCAAAACATCCAAATCATTTCAAAGCTGGTGCCATGAACGTCCTGGTAATTAACAAAGGATAAATTTCCCTTTAGGCCGAATAAATTAGTTACGTATAACAAATCAGTTTGGATTTTTGTTTGAGAAACAGAGTAGAGTGTCAGGGTTGATGACGAATACGCCCTTCATGCTGAACTTTGACTGTGTGATATGTTTGCCAACAATCCACAAGTCGTTCGTCAACCAATGTTTCAGCTTCTCGGTTCCAAGAGTGAAAGAGAAATCGCATTTGTTCAGTATCCTCAATGTTTTTATGATGGACCGAAGGATGATCCCTATGGAAACCAACTTGTGGTTTTGTTAGAAGTGAGCCATATAAAATTTCCATGAACCACAATGAAATTTCTACTTCTCAGTTTCCCGCTTCGTTTCTGGAATTGCTTCATTCACCTGGAAAATTTACATGTTGACGTGTTAGTATGTGGGCCGTGACATAGCTGGAATCCGAGGACCTTGCTTAACGGAACAGGACGTTTTCGCAGACGAAAAGTTATCTGTGGTCTGTGGCCTGATAACGTAGAAAACCAGGGAAGAAATCATACATTAATTAACGGTAAGATACAATTGTTCCTATACTATGATTTGATATTAAAATTTGTCATTCTACTTAAGTTTTATGATAAAATACACCATTCGTCATTTAATTGTTTATCACATCATTCATCATTTAATTATAATCGTATTTTTAAAATAATCATTTAATTATTAAAACTTGAGTAAATATTTTTTTGATCATCTAACCATTGGTTTTTGTCAGCACATTAATATGGTTATGCTGCGTCAATTATCATATGTTACGTGACATTGGCATATCATTTGATATTATGTGTAGTATTGCTAAAGTGGTATTATAAATTTTGAAAAATAAATTTTATTAATGTGACAATTTTGCTTGACGCTTGATAGCAACGTGTCATTATCACATCAGTATCATATTAGAAATTAAAATTTGAATGACAAAACAAAAAAAAACTCAAATTTTAGTGATTAAATTAAAATTTTTAATTATTTAATAATTATTTAAAAACCATGATTATAGTTTAATAATCAATGATATAATTTACCTTAAATTTTATTGAATTTTGTTATTATATTTTATATTTCTTTAATTTTTAATAAAAATAATAAAATTAAAAATATTTTATTAAAAATCAATAAAATTGAAAGTAAAATAACAAATTCCCTAAAATTGAATCATAGTTGCAAAATTCAATTGGCAAATTTGATCTTTTAAGTAATAATTTCTTTCCGTCTTATCACTCAAACTAAATTCCAATGGTAATTAAAATAATAGGACCATGATGGTTTATTCCTACCTATATGTAGGAAAATTTGACGATTGTGAACAGCTAAAAGAGTTTGGGAAGTCAAAGAAGTTTTCAGAATCAGCAATTTATGCACTGAAAGGGAAGAAGGATTTTCCAAACAACCTTTCATATTCGCTCAAGGCAGCATTCCAGGTTGAAGGTTGTGACTATGAGTTTGGGACAAGCTGGGGAAGAAAAGTTAGTAGAACAGACCTACTAAAATATTAATAACAGAATATATATTGATTTGATTGTAAAGTGTAAACCTTGAATTTCGAGTATAATTGATTACATTTATTTCAGGTTGGATGGTTGGAAATTCACGAGAGGGTGGAAATCCACCTTTCTCGTGCCCAACCCACCGTCCTTTCAAGGGTGTACGCCGTCTAGGGGTCCGGCAGCAATGACTCAACAGAAAAGGTCGGCTACAGGCCTGCTTGAAGTCCTTATTAGCAAAAACAGCCCTATATTTGCCACCCTGACAGGGAAGCTCCAATTCAGGATGTTCGTATTCTACGTCTGGTTTCTTTCTTGGGGTGTCTCCTCAATTCCTGAGCTCTGTTATGCTGCTCTGCCTGCATATTGCATCATCGCCAACTCTCATTTCTTGCCCAAGGTGAGGACAATCTACATGTAGAATAGTAGTAGCATGGAATTGACCAGGTGGTCCGTCCATATATATTTTCATAATTTTGTTTCATGTAAAAAATCATAAATATTAATATTTAAAATTTTAATTTATTAAATGTCAATTTTTAAAAATAATTATATGACAGGATGGATTGGTCCATATATGCCTTCATAATTTTTTTTATGCACATGTAGATAGATCCAAAAAAAAAAAAAAAAAGACAGAATCAACAATTCGAGATTATGTTACATGTGGTATGTCATTGTCTCTTACATGGGGGCCATGTTTTACTGTCTCGGCTTCAAATCAAGGACCACATAGTTTCATATACAACTGTTTGAAAAACAAGCACATGCAATAAGAAAACAAAAGAAGCTTTGTAAAAGTAATAAGTAAATTATTAGTAAGCAAAATTTATATAAATTTTTTTTTTCATAAAGTTCAGGTTTTTATCCCAGTAAAATTAAAAAACAAAGAATTTACGGACATATTACATGAGTGTTGTCGAGAGTTCTTATTCTAGAAGAGTGAGCTTTGTGTGTTTCTAACAGCTAACAAGTTTAACAATGGATATATATGCAGGTCTAGGAGGCCGCTATATTGATTCCAGTTGTGATTTTTGTGATTTACAACCTGCTCACTCTCAGGGAATACTTGAAAATCGGCTTGTCCATCCGATCATTTTTAGTTTATCATATTTCATTTTTATCTTTACTTGGATCCTCCTATTATTTCTTAAAATTTAATTTTATCTCAAAAGTTTCTACATATTTCTTTTTTTTTTTTTTTTTTTATCTATCCATGACACCTCATTTCCACATTGTTCATTTAATTTTTAACTTTCTCAAATAATTTAGTACTTTTAAGTTTTTATTCAAAACTTTTTACTTATAAGAAAATTCATTTCTTTAATTTATCATCTTTTTAAAAGTAGTTTCTTTATATATATATATATATATATATATTTTTTTTTTAAATTCTTAATCTACCCTTAACCTCTTATCTAATTATATGTTTTGGTGAAAATGATATTACACGTTTAAACTTTCTTAACCCATAAACTCTAAATGCCAACTCTAATAACATATCAATTGATTCAAAGAATAATCATTTGTATAATATAATAATTAATTTTCAACTTATAGGATACACAAGAAATACAAAAACAATTTTTAAAATTCAAGGTAAAAGAAAATTTAATTTTGTGTAATAACGTGTGATTAAATCAATGTGTTTAAATAGTTAAGTAGATAAATTTCATTCTAGACAATATTGTTTTTATTTAAATAAAAGACAGTATAAAATTTAATTAATAAGTAAAAATCAGCATTGCAATCATTTTCAGAAGAAAATGATGAAAATTTTTTAAGAATTCAAATAAAATTTAGATATATTGAAATGTAATATAAGTCAAACATAAAATGAAAAATATATGAAATAGATCATTTAATTTTATAAATTATTAGATTTTTAACATAATATTTTAGTATTTGAATATTTTGTTGAATAATTTTATTTAATTTGTTTAAAATATGAAAAATTAAGAGTTTAAAATTTAATTTAACTTAAATATATTTATTATTCAGTTAACCCAAAAAATTAATTGAATTGACTAAATTAAATTTAGTTGGTTAAATTTTTAAATTTATTAATTTAATTCGGTTAATAAAAATAAAATATGATAATTTGATTAATTCGATTTTGAATAATTCAATTCGAAATTAACAAAATTGATCAAATTAATACCCTTAATTTTTTCACATTTTTCTAAGAAAAGAATACAAAACTACAAATTAGTATGAAAGTCCTTATCCAGTTTCTTAATACAGGTTTAAAAGACAAATAATGAGAAAAAGAAAAAATTTGATTCGAATTTGACTTGATCTTTCATACAATTCGATTCAAATTCAATTGAATTTTATTGATTCAATTTGATTTGATTTATTGATTTATAAATTTTTTTTATATATTAAGTTAATATAAAATTTTAATATATTAAAATAAATTTTAATATAAAATAATTATTTTTATTTTATAAAAATTTAAAAAATATATAAAATTAATAAAAATATATAATTCATTCTTTTTTTTTTTTACTTTTTGATTTTAAAATTTAATCCAAACCTAATATATATATTTAATATCTAAATTTAATTCAAAAAAATAAAATAAATCAATTCAAATAGAATTAAATACTATAATTTTAAATTAATTTAAATTTTTTTTAAATTTTTTTCTCATCTTTGCTTTGAATAGACTTTTTAAAAGGTCAACTAGCCTCATCCCATATTGACCATGGATATAGTTAATCTTAAAATAAAAAATTTTTTCTCTAGTGATATTGTTTGTCAATGAAATGTTAAATTTTTAACTTTAAAAATTAATTTTTAATTTTTAATTATCTCAAATAAATAAATTTATCCACCAAAATTTTACGATTACATTAGCCGCCTTGTCGAGGGACTATTAGGTTTGGACCATCTAATTCACAAACCACAATCACTCTCATAAAATTTTTGTGGTATTGCTTCAATCCCAAGTCACTCTTTAACAATAATATCTCCTCATATTATTACTTTGCCATCATTAATATTTTTGTTTTATTTGCAACAATAAGCCACTAGAATTGTGACATTTTACATTAGTAGGCTCAATATTGTTATGTTAATATATCAAATTTGTACCAATTTAGCTGTATGTACCAAGGTTGTTAATACTATATAAGATAATATTTTGAGTTTTTTTTAAAAATAATATATGTTGATATAAGTTATTTTAGTATATTATTTTAAAAATTTAAATTTAGTACAAATATATTTATAAATATACATGAATTTATATATGATAATACTATTAATAATTCACAAAATAAAAATAAATATTTTTAAAAACCAAATAAGTAGGTTTAAAAGTATAAGAATTAATATCATCAATTTATCATGATATTATTAAACACTCAATCTGATAATATATTATTCAAATGAGTATTTTCTTTTTCATATAAATATTAAGATATAAATCAAGAGATGAAAAAAAAAAAAACCTTTAACTTTGTGAATATTAAACTTTAGAGAGGAAGCACAATTACTTTTTAAAAAAAGATTGAAATATTTATAAACTTTAATTTGAAAAAATAAAGTGTAAAAGAAAAACAAGTTACAATAAAAAATAAAGAAACCTAACTTTCAAGAGTAGTTTTTTTTAATTAGTTTTATTTTTATTAGATTAAAATAATCAAACAACAAAAGATAAATTACAAATAATAAAACAAGTGTCACATTCACGTACTGGACGAAAAAAGTTAATATATCGAAATGAGCTAAAACTAACGAAAATAATCGATATTATTCAGTACTAGGTTTAGTACAAAAAATATCTTTAAATGTATTATTTTTTTATATAACTGAGCGTATCAATCGATATGATCGATACCAAAACAAATTAACAACATTGATATGTATTGCTTGTAGGGATTGCTTTACTGCTATAAGGGGTTTAGGTTCCTCAGCTTATGACTTTATGCATCTTTCTATGCTATATAGCAATGAAACTTTTAGACTTCTTGTGGTTTCAATATATACTAGTAATATGTTTGCGTGTTGTTACAGTTTTAAAATTTGTTATTTATAATTAATAATATTCATGATAAATTTAATAAATTAGTAAGTATAATTTCGTTTACAATTTTAATAAAAATAATGATCAATAAAAATTTATCTACTAATATTTGAATAATGTATACATCTTAACTTATATAATAAATCAAAATCATGTCCACTATAAACATAGTTAAAAAAATATTAAAATAGATAATTAAAAAAATTAAAATTAAAAAAAAGATATATCCAAGAAAAGAAAAAAAATGAAAAGAGAGCCACGTGGATATCTCCACTTAGGAATGGCAATGAGTTAAGTAAAGGTAAATTTATGCTCGTCTAGATTTCGACCTAACATCGGCTTATTATTTTTTATATTTGACCTAACATATATAAATGTATAACTAGCATTTGACTCGATTTGACAAAAAAATAAATTTAATAATATAACATTCATGAAAATATTATTTTTTAATAAAAATTATATTTTAATTATATATAAATATATTATTTTATTAAATTAAGATACTAGGTAGAAGACCTTAAATTCATATCCATTATGACCTTGACTCCTATTTTAAAATAATCATCCCTGTTGGATTGGCAGATTTACTCATTAGATACAGGTTATTTTATCATCATAACCTTCGTTGATCTCATTTTTTACAAAATTTAGATGCCACATTGACAATTCGGTTGCCTATTTATCTTTTCAAACATAGATGAAAAATACTAAAATAGATAATTTAAGAAAAAAAAAAGCAAAATGACAAAGCAAAAAGAATAAAAAAAATCAAATGGGGTACTACACGAAAACTTTCATTTAAAGATGATAACATGTCTGGTTTGGATAAGCTTATGCCCATCTTGACTTTTGTTTTTTCTTTTTAATAATTCAACTCGATTCTAATTTCGATATAATATCTAGTTATTATTCTTTTAAAGCCAATCTCAACCTAATACATAAATTTATAACTTGCATCCTACTCGTATCTATCCAAAATTAATTAAATAATCTAAATTTAGTACAGTGTTCATAAAAAATTTCTAATATAAATTACATCTTAATTGTTTATTAATATAGTATTTTTATTAAATGAATGTATTAAATAATAATTTTATTAATATAATACATATACATAAATATAAAATTAAAATAAATAATAAATAATAAATAATATTTTTCTATATACTTAGGGTGAAACAAAACACCTTAAACCTCCTTCCATTTTAATCCTTACTTTTAAAAAGAAAAAATTCAACATGATCTCGAATTTAGAAAAATGTACTTAGTGAATAAAGATGAATTGAAACATATCAAACATAGATTGTTTTATTATTTATATCTTTATTGACTTATTTCTTACAAAATTTATCTAATTAAAAAGGTCAAAATAAAAAAAAAAACAAAAAAGTAAAAAAAAAAATCAAATGGGGTGTCAAGAAAATCAGGGAAGAAATCATACATCAATTGAAGGTATATACTTGAACATTCTAACCATAAATTAAGGGAGTAAGATGCAATTGTTGTTATACTATGATTTAATATTTTTAATTTCGTTAATTTTTGGATAAAAAGTAATAGAATTAAAATATTTAATGGAATATTTCATTATTGCCAGTGAAAATTTTATTTCAATTTTAAAGTAAAATAACAAAATTCAAAGAAATTGAATCATATGAGCAAAATTCAATTGGCAAATTTGATCTGAAGTAATAATTTCTTTTCGTCTTATAACTCTAATTATATTCCAATGGTTATTAAATAATAGGACCATGATGGTTTATACTTTCTTATATGTAGGAAAATTAGATGATTGTGAACAGTTAAAAGTGTTTGGGAAATCAAAGGAGTTTTCAGAATCAGCAATTTATGCAATGAAAGGGAAGAAGGATTTTCCAAACAACCATTCAAATTCTCTTGAGGCAGCATTCCAGGTTGCAGGTTGTGACTATGAGTTTGGTACAAGCTGGGGGACAAAAGTTAGTAGAATAAACCTACTAAAATATTAGTAACAGAGTATATATCGATTTGATTGTAAAGTGTAAAACTTGAATTTAGAGTATAATTGATTACATTCACTTCAGGTTGGATGGATATATGGATCCATGGCTGAAGATGCCCTTACGGGGTTGGAGATTCACAAGAAAGGGTGGAAATCCACCTATCTCACCCCCGGCCCACCGGCCTTTCTAGGATGTTCGCCGTCTGCGGGTCCGGCAGTAATGACTCAACAGAAAAGGTGGGCGATAGGCCTGTTTGAAATCCTCGTTAGCAAAAACAGCCCTATATTTGCCACCCTGAATGGGAAGCTCCAATTCAGGATGTTGTTATTCTACATCTGGTTGTTTTTATGGGGCGTCTCCTCAATTCCTGAGCTATGTTATGCTGCTGTGCCTGCATATTGCATCATCGCCAACTCCCATTTTTTGCCCAAGGTGAGGACAATCTTGTATCTACATGTAGTATAACAGTAGTATAGAATTGACAGTAGGTCGGTCCTCCTATATGCTCTCTTTTTTTTCTTTTTTTTTATTTTTTATTTTAATGCATAGCATGTTGTAGTTTAAAGATAAAAGAATAGGTTACAATTTGAATTCAAACTTGTTAATTGTCACATTCTAAAAATAACTACATTAATCACTTGAATTAAATTTCAAATTTTATATAGATAGATACCAAAAAAATGAAAGAGGTAGAATGAAGTATTGGAGGTCATGTTATGTGTTACGTCTTTGTCTCTCACGTCGGTGGCATGTTTTACTGTCTCGACATCAAATCATGGCCACATATAGTTGAAGTTCCATATACAACTTTCTGAAAAACAAGTACATGCAATAAGAAAACAAAAGAAGCTTTGTAAAAATTAGTAAGCAAAATTTAGACAGAATTTTTTGTTGATGAAGTTCAAAGGAATATTTTCCTGATTAAATATCATTACTTTATCTTTGAAACAAATTAGTATAATGTAATTGTATGAGTTATATAAACTACTCCTTCCGTCTCATATGCAATGTCTGATTTTAATCTTGTTTAAAATTCAAGAAATTATAAAATCAAGATTTAACTTTTATTGATTGTAAATTTTCTTTAAGAAATTACTTCTGATTTGAAACAAAAAAAGTATTAAGGGAAAGTAAAAATGATTTTTTTTTTTTTTAAAAAAGAGTGACCTTTATGTGTTTCTAATAGCTAACAAGTTTAACAATAAATATGTATACAGGTCCAGGAGCCGGCTATATTTATTCCGGTTGTGACTTTATGATTTACAACCTGGTCACTCTCAGGGAATACTTGAAAACCGGCATGTCCATCCGAGCATGGTGGAATAACATGAAAATGGGAAGAATAACAGCAACCTCAGCGTATTTATTTGGATTTTTAAGCGTCGTCCTCAAACTGCTAGGGTTCTCTGATGCAGTTTTTGAAGTTACAAAAAAAGAACAATCTAATTCCGATGGTGACGAAACTAACGGTAACACAATATTTACTTTCGATGAGTCACCAATTTTTGTGCCGGGCACGACCATTTTGCTGGTGCACCTGACAGCACTGCTCGCCTTTTCCTTAGGGTTGCGACCATTAGTTGATGATGTTGGGCAGGGAGTAGGGCTAGGTGAGATCTTGTGCAGCCTATGGGTGGTGCTATGCTTCTTGCCATTTCTGAAAGGGTTGTTTAAAAGAGGAAAATATGGGATTCCTTCTTCCACCATATTCAAGTCTACTTCGTTGGCATTAGTTTTTGTTTATTTGTGTAGAACTTCTTGGGGTTGAGACTTGGATTTTGTACTTTTTTATATAGAATGGGCATAGAACATGAAAAAAGAGGAAAGAGATCTAAAGATCTTTGTGTCCTCTTATGAGCTCCTTAACTACTAGTCAATAAGTTAGGGACTACTTTTCCTTTTTGGTGCGTAGATTAAATTTCCTTGTAAATTAAGATGTTAATTATATTTTCATCACTTAATTATCTTTTCATCACTACAAACGATCAAATTGTCCTTTAGAAAATACTCTAGTAGTTAAAATTTAATATTTTAATTTTAGAGATCTTAAGTTGACTCTTATCATGTAGAAGAAAAATGAAGTTTTTTAAAAATTAATTATTGGGTGAGAAAAAAAATTTTACTCAAACTTTAATGATTAAATTAAAAATTTAAAAGTTTAATAATTATTTTATAAATATTATCATAATTAAGTGACCAATTACATATTTTACCTTAAAATAAACTGATTCATCTATTATTTTATGGAAGATTTTGAGGAGCATTGTATTGATAATGCAATGAACAGAAAGTTCTATAAGAATTTAAGCATTTTGATAATGAAATTTGATTGGAAAGAGGATATCTATGATTTTTTTAGATTTGATGGGTGAAATCACGTGTTTTTATCTTGAACTATCAAATGATACATTGTGTATTTCACAATTTATTTAATAACATGAGAAATTTGGTAATTTGTTTAATAACGTCATCAATATCACAAGATAATATATGATTTATCACTTGAAAATCTTCAAGTAATTTATTTTATAAATTTTATAAATCATGTATTTTCAGTACCCCCAAAAAATATCCAACTGAACATTGGGGTCAGTGTCAGCATTTATATTTTTACCTTTCGTTTCAATAATAGAGGTGGTTGACACCACAGGTGGACCAGGTGATCACCATTAATGGGGCTATTGTAGACAACATTTTCAACAAGAAAAAAAAAATCTCAGACAAAAAGTTGCCGCTCTATAATACGACCCACCAGAGATCACCGACAAAAATCAATGGAAAAAATGGAGGTAGTTTTCATCCCTGCACCAGCCATCGGCCACCTCGTCTCGAATGTTGAGTTTGCAAAGCGATTGCGTGATCAAGATGATCGTTTCTCAGTCACAGTCCTAATTATAGACCCATTGCTGGAACCGAAGGTCCAAACATACGTCCGATTACTTGCGGCCTCTGATGCTCGAATACGATTTATCAATTTTCCAAAAATGGAAACTGATCCATTAAGCAATACCAAAAGCCCATATATAGTTGGATTTGAATTTTTGGAGAGTCACAAGTCGAACATCAAAGAGTTTATCATTAATCACGTTTTACCAAATTATGCTGTCTCTGCTGCCTTGTTTGTTGTTGATGCATTTGCCGCTCCTATGATTGATGTGGCCAATGAACTTAGCCTCCCTTCTTATCTTTTCTACACTTCTGGTGCAGCCACTCTTGGATTTACGTTACACGCAGTTACTCGACATGATCAAGTTGGCAGGGTGTTTCAAGCTTCCGATGGAGAGTTAGTTATCCCAAGCTTTACAAACCCGGTTCCTTGTAAAGTTATACCCTCGCTTTTTTTTGACGAGAATGGTGGGTACATTTGCACCAAAAATTCCATGAGAAGATTGAAAGAAACCAAGGGCATAATTGTTAACTCGTTCGAAGAGTTAGAACCTCAAGCGGTTAAGTCTCTGGTAGAGTATGACATACCACCCTTTTACTTGGTAGGGCCCGTACTTGAGCTTCGAGGTCATAGTAGTTCGATGTGTGATGAGGTCCAAAATGACGAGATCATGAAGTGGCTTGACAATCAACCCCCATCAACGGTGGTTTTCATCTGTTTTGGAAGCGTGTATTGCGTGGTGGAACCACAAGCCATGGAGATTGCACGGGGGCTCGAGCAATGCGGGCATAGATTCTTGTGGTCACTACCGATACGAAGTCCAAGGAACCAGGGGTTGGGAATTAGGCCTAGTAATTGCCCCAATCTGAAGGAGATTTTGCCTGAAGGGTTCTTGCAGCGTACAGAAGGAAGAGGAATGGTATGTGGTTGGGCTCCGCAAGTTGAAGTCCTTGCCCACAAATCCATCGGAGGCTTTTTATCACACTGCGGATGGAACTCGATTCTTGAGAGCTTATGGTATGGGGTGCCCATTTTGACATGGCCAATGCACGGAGAGCAACAAATGAATGCATTTCAGATGGTGAAAGATTTGGGGTTAGCATTGGAGATGAGACTAGACTATAAGCTGGGCGAAAGTGATGCGGTGATGGCAGATGAAATTGGCAAAGCTCTAAATTGCTTGATGGATGGGGACAGCGAGGTGCGGAAGAGGGTGAAAAAGATGAGTGAAATGAGCCGGAAAGCTGTGAAGAATAGCAATGGGTCTTCGTTCACTTCGTTTGCGCGCTTAATTGACTTGTTTTTGATGGGTAACGCCAACAAGCCTTGAGTGTACGTTATTTTAACTAATAATATTTATCCAGTTCAACTTAATTAATTTCTGTAGATCATACTTAAAAAGTGGCATGATAGTCAAATCTCAGTTCATGCAATTCCTTTTCTTATCTAAACTACAGCCTTCTTTTATTTAAAAAAAAAACTAATAACAGTTTTTCTCCAAGGGTCTCTTCCAAGCCCCCAGAGTTTTGGTGTCAAGTAAAAGATGTCCACTGCACTGAAATGTTTCACCTTGGTGGTGGGATAATGTGAATAGATGTAGTACGTGCATGATTGCTTCTATTAGGTGAATCGATTGGAGAATCTTGCATTCGTTTTATGGTCAGGGGTTGCTATTTTCTATGTTTTCCTTTGCTACTTGAGATGGCTTGTTTGTATTGGGGTAAATTAAATTGTGTAATTCGTTGAAGTAGATCAATGGAAATAATTATATATATTATGGCATTCGTCGAGAAATTTATAGTGTCGCCAATAATATTTTTATCAATTTCTTTGTATTGCTCAATATTTTCTATTTACCGTCTCCTAACCCCTGATTTCAGCGTCGGATTGCCGCTTGCCGGTGTGATTTTCTCGGAGTGTCAGTGATATTATTCCTTTCCTCTTCTTGGGCTTGTTTTCAAGTAAGGCTATTCTCTGAGCCAATAATTATTATTCTATCTCGTGAAGGAAAAAACACATCTCAAATCAATATGGAATGTCTCAAATGCAACTTCAACGGTATTTCATTCAAACATATTTTTCGAGAAACAAACTCTATTGCGGATGGTTTGGCTAAATCCGAGATTTCTTGATAATGTTCTTTGGTGGCTTGTTTTTGATTGAGATGTTTTTATTGTTTTCTCTTAGGGTGTGTTTGGTTTAAAAGAAAACCTAATTCTTTTCTGTGTTCTATTTTTCATTCTGTTTTTATTTTCATGAAAAATAGAAAACAGAAGTGAAAACATATTTAATAAATATTTGATAAATTTTTTTTTTTTAGAAAATGAGATGAAAATACATTTAATTTTAAAAATAAAAAAGAGTTTTTCGAATGTTTTCCGGCAACCATAGCAAAATCGACAGAAAAAAATGAAAACACGGCTTCGGTAAATTCTACTAATTAATCTATTCTACATCCCGAGTTCGAGACTAACCAAAAACAAACGTAAAAAGCTTTTCCCTCTAGTCGTTAGAGGCGTAAATAACCAAAGTTTTTGGCGAATTACCTGTCAACATGTTTAATTTTCATTCGTTTATACTTATTTATTAAATTTAATAATAATTTTAAATAATATTTTTATATTTATTTATTAAACGAATCAAAAATAACTAAAAATTTATTTGATTCATTTATATTTGTAAATAAATTTGTTTAAAATTTGATTAAAATTTATTTGTTTATTATTTTATTACTATTCGTTTGTAATAATACTAATAAAATTATATTTTTATTTTTATCTTAATTATATTTTAAGATTTATTTATATTCTTTTGAGTTTGTTTAAATTTATTTTACTATAATTTTTTTATTAATTGTAAATATATTTGTTCAATGTTTACGAATAAATAAATTAAATTAAATATAAATATTTAATTATTTAAATAAATTGAGTTCAAATAAATAAAATAATTCTATTATTAAATACAAACTAAACCCAAACACATAAAAATTAAAGGAATAAATCATAAATATATATTTACTCATCCACTTCATTTACAACCCTTTAAAAAAACACGATTTCGTTCTTCTATATGCCTATGTTCCCTAACAGAAATGGACAAAACATTTTTATGACCGTAATAGTGGACCTTCTGTGCTATGGCCCAAGAAAAAATTCATTAATTCATTTTCTATTTTCTAAACACAATACATAATATAAAATTTTTTTCATATTTTCATTTTATAAAAATAGTTTTTCATAAAAAAAAAAAAGACATGTACAGTTTTTAATTTTTACTATAACTAGTTCATTGCTTTGTTTGATTGTGGAAGGTATAATTTATTTTTTAATGTTAAAGAATAAATTATTTGGTCTAATTATTATATTTCTTGAACATTTAAATTATATTTCAAAATATCAAATTAAAAAAATAGTAGAAAAATAATGAATTAAAGAAGGGAAAATCTAAAATAAGAAAAAAATATTTAAAAATAATAAAAAAATATTTCCTTTATGTCTCTGTCGACCATCTTTACTAAATTGTTCAAATACATATTGAGTTATAAATAGATTTTGTAATATTTTCTCAAACTATCCTTAATTATAATAATCATTTCTTAAAAAAATTTAAATAAAAAATACAAAAAACATAGATGAAGATAAAAAGACAATTATAAAACAACCAAAAGCTCATTTACCCATAAAGCCAAAAATCTTTTAGGCCACCAAAATACTCAAAAAAGATATATGTGTATGTGTAATATTTATATGCAGTAATGGTTTTAGAACTGCTAGACGTAAAAAACTTTAAAATTAAGAAAAAAAGGAGAGAATTACCACTAATCTTTTTTATGGTGTGATTGGTTACTAAAAAATTTATTTTTTTAATAGAATTACAAAAATGGGTTTACAATTTATCAAAAAAATAAATTTCGATATACAAAAAATCATGTTAGGCTCAGGAGTCAATTATGTATGAAAAAAGATTAACACCCTCATAATACACATAAATTGGTACTATTTAATCATGCACTGTTTTTGGTATTGGATGAAATGGTTTCGATTTGACATTTAATACTAATTCCCTTCATTTTAATAAAAACAAAATTTTGCTAAAGCTCTTTATTTAAGAATAACAAGAAAATCTTTAAGTTAAAGAATTATCTTAAAATTCTCTAGCATCTAAGCAAAATTTAAAGTAACTCTTTTCACTTGAAATTTAATATAATATTCCTTAAAATGAAAAATATACTCTTTATAAAATATAATTATTGGTGACTCTCCAACATCTAGGTATAATATCAAGAATTATTTCTTTCGGAATGTTATTTTTATTTTATTTTATAACAATTTTAAAATATGTATTTTTTTTGTTAAAAAAATATATTTTATATAAGAAAGTAAATAATGATATTATCAGGTAGCAAATAAAAATTAAAAATAGAGAAATGTAAAACGAGTGCAAACAATAACAAATAGAAGCATGTAAGCCAATAGGTACTAGGTATGATAATGAAATGCAAATTTGAAATTATATTCTTAAATATAATGAGACTTTCTTGACTCCTTAACATTTAGGTGGAGTTTAAGTGTGACTATTCATATTTAAGATCCCATTTTATTATTATTATATTTTTTTATTAAAGCTTGTCAATTATTAATCCAATTGTTAAAGTAAATTAAGGACCTACATGAAAAATTTAATGAAATAAAGTTTCCTAAATACCCCTTCATTTAAGCGATACTCGGGAACAAATTACTCCATCTGAAATTTTCATACATATCCTTAAAGTTTCAGAATGGTTTTGAGTATTGGTTTGGGAATTTAGGGATTTAAAAGTTTTAATTTGTGAGTGATGATTCAAAATTGTGTACCAAATTTGGGGTTTAAGGTTTTGAATTTTGGATTTTAGGGTTTTAGGTTTTGGATTTTAGGGTTTTAGGTTTTGGATTTTAGGGTTTTGATTTGGGTTTTAAGGGTTTAAGGGTTTGGTTCTAGGGTTTAGATGGTTTAAGGTTTCAATTTTATAGTTTGGGGTTTAGAGTTTTAGTTTTGAGGTTTAAAGAGTTTAGGATTTTAGTTTTAAGGTTTGAGGGATTAGGGTTTTGATTTTAGAATTTAAAGGGTTTAGGGTTTTAGTTTTAAGGTTTGAAGGGTTAAGATCTCGATTTTAGGATTTAGGGTTTAGGGTTTAGTTTTAAAATTTAGATTTTAGGGTTTAAAGAAAACACAAACTTTTTTAAAAATTCTCAACATCTAGGTGAATTTTTTAAGCAAGTTTGATTTTTATAATTTTTTAAAATTAATTTTTTTATGTATTTTCTTTTTTTATGAAAATTTATTTATTATTATTGTTAATTTATTTATTGATTTTTTTGTAATAATTTTTTAACATATAAGCGGAATTATTATTATTTGAAACACAATTACATTCCTTCCAACATCTAGGTAGGAAAATTTTTTTTATTACTCTATTTTATAAGCATTTTATATATTTATTATTTTTATTATTATTATTATTATTTTTATTCTGTAAGGTTTATTTTTTTAAAAAAATTAACTATATATTTCATTACTTATTTTTATTATTATTTTTATATTTTTTCATTTTTATTATTATTAAAAACAATCAAATACTTATTCTAACAAATTTAAAAATTTATCATGCATAAATATTAAAAATAAAACTCAAAATAATAAAAAATATAAAATTCACAAAAAAAAACCTAAACGGATCGATCAATAGTCTGATCAACGAGCTAATCTGGTCGTTTGACAATTAGATGGTTTAGACTGGTTCGAATCGGTTCCCTGATGATTCATATAGATTGCCCAAAGGTTGGTTGAAACGAGTTGATGGGATCTCGTTTTATATATTAAGTTAATATAAATTTTTTTTATATATTAAGGTAATATAAAATTTTAATATGTTAAAATAAATTTTAATATAAAATAATTATTTTTATTTTATAAAAATTTAAAAAATATATAAAATTAATAAAATATATAATACATTCTTTTTTTTTTTTACTTTTTGGCTTTAAAATTTAATCCAAACCTAATATATATATTTAATATCTAAATTTAATTCAAAAAAATAAAATCAATCAATTCAAATCGAATTAAATGCTATAATTTTAAATTAATTTAAAATTTTTTAAAATTTTTTTCTCACCTTTACTTTGAATAAAGTTTTTAAAAGGTCAACTAGACTCATCACACATTGACCATGAATATAGTTAATCTTAAAATAAAAATTTTTTTCTCTAGTGATATTGTTTGTCAATGAAATGTTAAATTTTTAACTTTAAAAATTAAATTTTAATTTTTAATTATCTCAAATAAATAAATTTATCCACCAAAATTTTGCGATTATATGAGCCACCTTGTCGAGGGACTATTAGGTTTGGACCATCTAATTCACAAACCACAATCACTCTCATAAATTTTTTGTGGCATTGCTTCAATCCCAAGTCACTCTTTAACAATAATATCTCTTCATCATTATTACTTTGCCATCATTAATATTTTTGTTTTATTTGCAACAATAAGCCACTAGAATTGTGACATTTTACATTAGTAGGCTCAATATTGTTATGTTAATATATCAAATTTGTACCAATTTAGTTGTATGTACCAAGGTTGTTAATACTATACAAGATAATATTTTGAGTTTTTTTTTTAAATAATATATGTTGATATAAGTTATTTTAGTATATTATTTTAAAATTTTAAATTTAGTACAAATATATTTATAAATATACATGAATTTATATATGATAATACTATTAATAATCTACAAAATGAAAATAAATATTTTTAAAAACCAAATAAATAGGTTTAAAAGTATAAGAATTAATATCATCAATTTATCATGATATTATTAAACACTCAATCTGATAATATATTATTCAAATGAGTATTTTCTTTTTCATATAAATATTAAGATATAAATCAAGAGATGAAAAAAAAAAAAAAAAAACCTTTAACTTTATGAAGAGGAAGCACAATTACTTTTTAAAAAGAGATTGAAATATTTATAAACTTTAATTTGAAAAAATAAAGTATGAAAGAATAACAAGTTATAATAAAAAATAAAGAAACCTAACTTTCAAGAGTAGTTTTTTTTAATTAGTTTTATTTTTATTAGGTTAAAAATAATCAAACAACAAAAGATAAATTAAAACAATAAAACAAATGTCACATTCACGTACTGGACGAAAAAAGTTAATATATCGAAATGAGCTAAAACTAACGAAAATAATCGATATTATTCAATACTAGGTTTAGTACAAAAAATATCTTTAAATGTATTATTTTTTTTATATAACTGAAGCGTATCAATCAATACGATCGATACCAAAACAAATTAACGACATTGATATGTATTGCTTGTAGGGATTGCTTTACTGCCATAAGGGGTTTAGGTTCCTCAGCTTATGACTTTATGCATCTTTCTATGCTATATAGCAATGAAACTTTTAGACTTCTTGTGGTTTCACTATATACTAGTAATATGTTTGCGTGTTGTTACAGTTTTAAAATTTGTTATTTATAATTAATAATATTCATGATAAATTTAATAAATTAGTAAGTATAATTTCGTTTACAATTTTAATAAAAATAATGATCAATAAAAATTTATCTACTAATATTTGAATAATGTATACATCTTAACTTATATAATAAATCAAAATCATGTCCACTATAAACATAATTAAAAAATATTAAAATAGATAATTAAAAAAAAATTTAAACTAAAAAAAGATATATCCAAGAAAAGAAAAAAAATGAAAAGAGAGCCATGTGGATATCTCCACTTAGGAATGGCAATGGGTTAAGTAAGAGTAAATTTATGCTCGTCCAGATTTCGACCTAACATCGGCCTATTATTTTTTATATTTGACCTAACATATATAAATGTATAACTAGCATTTGACTTGATTTGACAAAAAAATAAATTCAATAATATAACATTCATGAAAATATTATTTTTTAATAAAAATTATATTTTAATTATATATAAATATATTATTTTATTAAATTAAGATACTAGGTAGAAGACCTTAAATTCATATCCATTATGACCTTGATTCCTATTTTAAAATAATCATCCCTATTGGATTGGCAGATTTACTCATTAGATACAGGTTATTTTATCATCATAACCTTCATTGATATCATTTTTTACAAAATTTAGATGCCACATTGACAATTCGGTTGCCTATTTATATTTTCAAACATAGATGAAAAATATTAAAATAGATAATTTAAGAAAAAAAAAAGGAAAATGCCAAAGCAAAAAGAATAAAAAAAATCAAATGGGGTGCTACACGAAAACTTTCATTTAAAGATGATAACATGTCTGGTTTGGATAGGCTTATGCTCATCTTGACTTTTGCTTTTTTTTTTTTTAATAATTCAACTCGATTCTAATTTCGATATGATATCTAGTTATTATTTTTTTAAAGCCAACCTCAACCTAATACATAAATTTACAACCTGCATCCTACTCTATTTATCCAAAATTAATTAACTAATCTAAATTTATTACAATGTTCATAAAAAATTTCTAATATAAATTACATCTTAATTGTTTATTAATATAGTATTTTTATTAGATGAATGTATTAAATAATAATTTTATTAATATAATACATATACATAAATATAAAATTAAAATAAATAATAAATAATATTTTTCTATATACTTAGGGTGAAATGAAACACCTTAAACCTGCTTCCATTTTAATCCTTACTTTTAAAAAGAAAAAATTCAACATGATCTCCAATTTAGAAAAATGTACTTAGTGAATAAAGATGAGTTGAAACCTATCAAACATAGATTGTTTTATTATACATATCTTTATTGACTTATTTCTTACAAAATTTATCTAATTAAAAAGGTCAAAATAAAAAAAAACAAAAAAGTAAAAAAAAAAATCATATGGGGTGTCAAGTGATTACTTTTATTGGCCTCAATTTTTTATAAAATTTAATCTATAAATTAAAAAGAACTAAAATTAAAAATACAAAAATTAAAAAAAACCACGAATCGGAAAACAAATACGGATGCCACATCAAAACCTTTATTTGTATAATTTTCTTACAAAATTATCTACTTTAAAAAAGAAAAGTATCTAAAAAGAAAAAATTTTGTTTAACAAAAAAATCAAGTGACCCTAAACATAATTTTAAAAAATAAAAAAAAATATTTATTAAATATGAAAAAAATAAAAAGTAAAAAATTAGGAGAAGTCATTAGGGGTCATGTGATATCCAAATGAGTAAAATTAATATATTAAATATACAAGAAGGGATCACTTTATAAAAAAAAATGTTTACATTTTTTTAATCTTTAATTTTAATAAACTTAGTGAATGAGATTAAACCCCCCCCCCTTTTTTTTTGGTCATCTTTTCCACTTATCTCTCTTATTGAACGTATATCAAAGGTTAAAAAAAGTGTAAATTTTTGTCATCTCCAATTGTGATACATCTAATCTTATTCCCCTAAGAATATGAAGTTTTTTAAGTAAAATTTATAAAACTTATAGAAAGGAGTTAAGAAATTGGCAAGTACTTTCTCTGTCCTTTTTTTTTTGTACATTTTTTTAGATGTCTTAAAATTATGTCTTTTTTTTAGAATATTTAAAACTCTTATTTTTTTTATATTTTAAAATCATTTTTTATGATTTTTTTATTTTTTGATATAAATATTTTGAAACTTTTATTTTATAAAAAAATTTAAATTTTAATATTGAATACATTAAAATCAAAACTTCTTTTTTAAACTTCGCGAAAGTTAATAGATGATAAATATTTTGAGACAGATGGAGTATATTTTTTTTATTATATTAATTTGATTATATAGGGACTACTCCTAATACTATTTGTCATTATATGTTGCTTGATTGATTTAAATTATCGAGAAAAACTAAATATCTAAACATTAATAATATAAGAGTTTGTTTTTTTATACTACCAATGTAAATTTTATGAAATAAGAGATTGATATATATATATATATATATATTTTTTTAATGTATCTAAGGGTATGTGTTATTTTATTAATTCCTCTTATAAATCTAAACATTTCACTTACAGCAATGAAATAATTTTTTAAAAAATTATTTCATATAGATATAATTATTGATTCAAAATTTGTTGTAATTGAATTTGATCTTTTTCTACACAAGAGAAAGCATATGTTATGACAACCTAAGATATCCATCCATACTTCATGTGAATTGTGAAACAACAAATATAGTATCTTACTCTATAGGTGAAACAAGTTGAAAACGCTTGAATTAATTACATATATCTACTTATAATTATAGAAATTGCTTCGTACCAAAAATGAAAATTGACAAAGAAAATGAAACTCTTTCATGAATATTAAATGAAAAATAATGCAATTTTATTAAAACATAAATCTCTTGTAAATATAACCATTATAAAGTTAGAAAGGAGGCCTCAAAATCTTTTATGAACACACAACACATACTATAGCAGCACTCTAAGCACTATTCTATGGCGCCCAAGGAATTATGTCTCCCCTTGTATAAAAAAATTGCTCGTAAAAACACTATCCACAGAGCATTGGATATCACTCTATTGTTCCTTCTCGCTTCCCTCCTGTTCTATCGACTCCTTTCTCTAAAGAACCACGGATTTGTCTGGCTCCTTGCTTTCTTATACGAGTCATGGTTCACTTTCAACTGGTTTCTCAATGTCAGCTCCAAATGGAATCCTGTGGAATTCAAAACGTATCCAGAAAACCTTGAACAGAGGTACGATCACCATCATCTTTCTGTTACTGTTTATTATAAATAATTTGTTCGTATATTTTGTTGTCAGGTTTCCATATCTTCCCCCTATGGACATGTTTGTCACGACAGCAGACCCCGTGCTAGAGCTGCCGATTATAACTGTAAACAGCGTTCTCTCTTTGTTGGCTGTTGATTATCCAGCTCATAAACTTGCTTGCTATGTATCCGACGACGGCTGCTCCCCTCTCACCTTTTACTCTCTGGTGGAAGCATCGAAATTTGCCAAGCTTTGGGTCCCATTTTGTAAGAAATACAAAATTCAACTCAGGGCTCCCTTTAGATACTTCTTGGACCTTCCTACATCATCCTCTGCAAATTCTGAGTTAAAACAAGATTGGAAAAAGATGAAGGTACGCAATACCAAAGTTAGGAGATCAAAATTAACATTGTTAATAATAAATTAAAAAGTTTGTCTGAGTGTAATACCCTAATCTATGTAGGCTAAGTACGAGCACCTTAGCCTAAAAATAGAGGAAGCAGGACAAAAATCAACTCCATGTGATCTAAGTGGTGAGTTTGCTGTTTTCTCCAAGGTTGAACGCGGCAACCATCCAACGATCATCAAGGTAACTCATTGTAGAAAAAGACAGCCTTAAGTTTGAAATGTTCTCCAATGTTCTAATTAATCGAAACAAAATTATATATATTTGGTTATTAAATTTGGAATCATTTTAATTGTTTTCTTGTAGATCATAGGAGAGAACAAACAAAGCTCTCGGGATGATGATGTGCCACATTTGGTTTACATTTCCAGAGAGAAACGGCCAAAACAGCCACGTCATTTCAAAGCCGGTGCCCTGAACGTTCTGGTAATTAACTAAAAATCAATTCCCCTTCAGGCCGAATAATTTGTGATGTATAATAAAAGAGCTTTGGGTTTTTGTTTGAAAAACAGAGTAGAGTGTCAGGGTTGATGACGAATGCGCCCTTCATGCTGAACTTAGACTGCGATGTGTTTGTGAACAATCCACAAGTTGTTCGTCAAGCAATGTGTCATCTTCTCGGTTCCAAAAGTGAAAGTGAAATCGCATTTGTTCAGTATCCTCAACGCTTTTATGATGGACCGAAGGATGATCCTTACGGAAACCAATTTGAGGTTTTTTTTGAAGTGAGCCACATAAAATTTCTATGAACCTCAATGAATTTTCTACTTCTCCGTTTTCTTCTTTCGTTTTTGGAATTGCTGCATTCATTAAGAGAATTTACATGTTGATGTGTTAGTATGTGGTCCCTGGAACAGCGGGAATCCAAGGACCATTCTATATCGGAACGGGATGTTTTCACAGGCGAAAAGTTATCCACGGTCTATGGCCTGATAACGCAGAAAATCAGGGAAGAAATCATACATCAATTGAAGGTATATACTTGAACATTCTAACCATAAATTAAGGGAGTAAGATGCAATTGTTGTTATACTATGATTTAATACTTTTAATTTCGTTAATTTTTGGATAAAAAGTAATAGAATTAAAATATTTAATGGAATATTTCATTATTGCCAGTGAAAATTTTACTTCAATTTTAAAGTAAAATAACAAAATTCAAAGAAATTGAATCATATGAGCAAAATTCAATTGGCAAATTTGATCTGAAGTAATAATTTCTTTTCGTCTTATAACTCTAACTATATTCCAATGGTTATTAAATAATAGGACCATGATGGTTTATACTTTCTTATATGTAGGAAAATTAGATGATTGTGAACAGTTAAAAGTGTTTGGGAAATCAAAGGAGTTTTCAGAATCAGCAATTTATGCAATGAAAGGGAAGAAGGATTTTCCAAACAACCATTCAAATTCTCTTGAGGCAGCATTCCAGGTTGCAGGTTGTGACTATGAGTTTGGTACAAGCTGGGGGACAAAAGTTAGTAGAATAAACCTACTAAAATATTAGTAACAGAGTATATATCGATTTGATTGTAAAGTGTAAAACTTGAATTTAGAGTATAATTGATTACATTCACTTCAGGTTGGATGGATATATGGATCCATGGCTGAAGATGCCCTTACGGGGTTGGAGATTCACCAGAAAGGGTGGAAATCCACCTATCTCACCCCCGGCCCACCGGCCTTTCTAGGATGTTCGCCGTCTGCGGGGCCGGCAGTAATGACTCAACAGAAAAGGTGGGCGATAGGCCTGTTTGAAATCCTCGTTAGCAAAAACAGCCCTATATTTGCCACCCTGAATGGGAAGCTCCAATTCAGGATGTTGTTATTCTACATCTGGTTGTTTTTATGGGGCGTCTCCTCAATTCCTGAGCTATGTTATGCTGCTGTGCCTGCATATTGCATCATCGCCAACTCCCATTTTTTGCCCAAGGTGAGGACAATCTTGTATCTACATGTAGTATAACAGTAGTATAGAATTGACAGTAGGTCGGTCCTCCTATATGCTCTCTTTTTTTTCTTTTTTTTTATTTTTTATTTTAATGCATAGCATGTTGTAGTTTAAAGATAAAAGAATAGGTTACAATTTGAATTCAAACTTGTTAATTGTCACATTCTAAAAATAACTACATTAATCACTTGAATTAAATTTCAAATTTTATATAGATAGATACCAAAAAAATGAAAGAGGTAGAATGAAGTATTGGAGGTCATGTTATGTGTTACGTCTTTGTCTCTCACGCCGGTGGCATGTTTTACTGTCTCGACATCAAATCATGGCCACATATAGTTGAAGTTCCATATACAACTTTCTGAAAAACAAGTACATGCAATAAGAAAACAAAAGAAGCTTTGTAAAAATTAGTAAGCAAAATTTAGACAGAATTTTTTGTTGATGAAGTTCAAAGGAATATTTTCCTGATTAAATATCATTACTTTATCTTTGAAACAAATTAGTATAATGTAATTGTATGAGTTATATAAACTACTCCTTCCGTCTCATATGCAATGTCTGATTTTAATCTTGTTTAAAATTCAAGAAATTATAAAATCAAGATTTAACTTTTATTGATTGTAAATTTTCTTTAAGAAATTACTTCTGATTTGAAACAAAAAAAGTATTAAGGGAAAGTAAAAATGATTTTTTTTTTTTTTTAAAAAGAGTGACCTTTATGTGTTTCTAATAGCTAACAAGTTTAACAATGAATATGTATACAGGTCCAGGAGCCGGCTATATTTATTCCGGTTGTGACTTTATGATTTACAACCTGGTCACTCTCAGGGAATACTTGAAAACCGGCATGTCCATCCGAGCATGGTGGAATAACATGAAAATGGGAAGAATAACAGCAACCTCAGCGTATTTATTTGGATTTTTAAGCGTCGTCCTCAAACTGCTAGGGTTCTCTGATGCAGTTTTTGAAGTTACAAAAAAAGAACAATCTAATTCCGATGGTGACGAAACTAACGGTTACACAATATTTACTTTCGATGAGTCACCAATTTTTGTGCCGGGCACGACCATTTTGCTGGTGCACCTGACAGCACTGCTCGCCTTTTCCTTAGGGTTGCGACCATTAGTTGATGATGTTGGGCAGGGAGTAGGGCTAGGTGAGATCTTGTGCAGCCTATGGGTGGTGCTATGCTTCTTGCCATTTCTGAAAGGGTTGTTTAAAAGAGGAAAATATGGGATTCCTTCTTCCACCATATTCAAGTCTACTTCGTTGGCATTAGTTTTTGTTTATTTGTGTAGAACTTCTTGGGGTTGAGACTTGGATTTTGTACTTTTTTATATAGAATGGGCATAGAACATGAAAAAAGAGGAAAGAGATCTAAAGATCTTTGTGTCCTCTTATGAGCTCCTTAACTACTAGTCAATAAGTTAGGGACTACTTTTCCTTTTTGGTGCGTAGATTAAATTTCCTTGTAAATTAAGATGTTAATTATATTTTCATCACTTAATTATCTTTTCATCACTACAAACGATCAAATTGTCCTTTAGAAAATACTCTAGTAGTTAAAATTTAATATTTTAATTTTAGAGATCTTAAGTTGACTCTTATCATGTAGAAGAAAAATGAAGTTTTTTAAAAATTAATTATTGGGTGAGAAAAAAAATTTTACTCAAACTTTAATGATTAAATTAAAAATTTAAAAGTTTAATAATTATTTTATAAATATTATCATAATTAAGTGACCAATTACATATTTTACCTTAAAATAAACTGATTCATCTATTATTTTATGGAAGATTTTGAGGAGCATTGTATTGATAATGCAATGAACAGAAAGTTCTATAAGAATTTAAGCATTTTGATAATGAAATTTGATTGGAAAGAGGATATCTATGATTTTTTGAGATTTGATGGGTGAAATCACGTGTTTTTATCTTGAACTATCAAATGATACATTGTGTATTTCACAATTTATTTAATAACATGAGAAATTTGGTAATTTGTTTAATAACGTCATCAATATCACAAGACAATATATGATTTATCACTTGAAAATCTTCAAGTAATTTATTTTATAAATTTTACTTGGCACCAGAGAAAATTTAAAGAAAAATTTGGAAAAACATGTGATATTTTTGTAACTGAATACAAATTTTCTCCTCCAATAGATGTCATGTCTGATTAATTTTCTAAACTAAAGAAGAAAATAGTAAAAGCAATAAAGTATTATAATTAATTTTTCTAACCGAACAAAAGATATATAAAACTAAAAATTAATGGTAGATGAGTCACATACTTTCCAAGCATATAAGGTGTGGATAAAATTTTAAAATTTTATATTTAATATTATCAGCGTATAAATCATGTATTTTCAGTACCCCCAAAAAATATCCAACTGAACATTGGGGTCAGTGTCAGCATTTATATTTTTACCTTTCGTTTCAATAATAGAGGTGGTTGACACCACAGGTGGACCAGGTGATCACCATTAATGGGGCTATTGTAGACAACATTTTCTACAAGAAAAAAAAAATCTCAGACAAAAAGTTGCCGCTCTATAATACGACCCACCAGAGATCACCGACAAAAATCAATGGAAAAAATGGAGGTAGTTTTCATCCCTGCACCAGCCATCGTTCACCTCGTCTCGAATGTTGAGTTTGCAAAGCGATTGCGTGATCAAGATGATCGTTTCTCAGTCACAGTCCTAATTATAGACCCATTGCTGGAACCGAAGGTCCAAACATACGTCCGATTACTTGCGGCCTCTGATGCTCGAATACGATTTATCAATTTTCCAAAAATGGAAACTGATCCATTAAGCAATACCAAAAGCCCATATATAGTTGGATTTGAATTTTTGGAGAGTCACAAGTCGAACATCAAAGAGTATATCATTAATCACGTTTTACCAAATTATGCTGTCTCTGCTGCCTTGTTTGTTGTTGATGCATTTGCCGCTCCTATGATTGATGTGGCCAATGAACTTAGCCTCCCTTCTTATCTTTTCTACACTTCTGGTGCAGCCACTCTTGGATTTATGTTACACGCAGTTACTCGACATGATCAAGTTGGCAGGGTGTTTCAAGCTTCCGATGGAGAGTTAGTTATCCCAAGCTTTACAAACCCGGTTCCTTGTAAAGTTATACCCTCGCTTTTTTTTGACGAGAATGGTGGGTACATTTGCACCAAAAATTCCATGAGAAGATTGAAAGAAACCAAGGGCATAATTGTTAACTCGTTCGAAGAGTTAGAACCTCAAGCGGTTAAGTCTCTGGTAGAGTATGACATACCACCCTTTTACTTGGTAGGGCCCGTACTTGAGCTTCGAGGTCATAGTAGTTCGATGTGTGATGAGGTCCAAAATGACGAGATCATGAAGTGGCTTGACAATCAACCCCCATCAACGGTGGTTTTCATCTGTTTTGGAAGCGTGTATTGCGTGGTGGAACCACAAGCCATGGAGATTGCACGGGGGCTCGAGCAATGCGGGCATAGATTCTTGTGGTCACTACCGATACGAAGTCCAAGGAACCAGGGGTTGGGAATTAGGCCTAGTAATTGCCCCAATCTGAAGGAGATTTTGCCTGAAGGGTTCTTGCAGCGTACAGAAGGAAGAGGAATGGTATGTGGTTGGGCTCCGCAAGTTGAAGTCCTTGCCCACAAATCCATCGGAGGCTTTTTATCACACTGCGGATGGAACTCGATTCTTGAGAGCTTATGGTATGGGGTGCCCATTTTGACATGGCCAATGCACGGAGAGCAACAAATGAATGCATTTCAGATGGTGAAAGATTTGGGGTTAGCAGTGGAGATGAGACTAGACTATAAGCTGGGCGAAAGTGATGCGGTGATGGCAGATGAAATTGGCAAAGCTCTAAATTGCTTGATGGATGGGGACAGCGAGATGCGGAAGAGGGTGAAAAAGATGAGTGAAATGAGCCGGAAAGCTGTGAAGAATAGCAATGGGTCTTCGTTCACTTCGTTTGCGCGCTTAATTGACTTGTTTTTGATGGGTAACGCCAACAAGCCTTGAGTGTACGTTATTTTAACTAATAATATTTATCCAGTTCAACTTAATTAATTTCTGTAGATCATACTTAAAAAGTGGCATGATAGTCAAATCTCAGTTCATGCAATTCCTTTTCTTATCTAAACTACAGCCTTCTTTTATTAAAAAAAAAAACTAATAACAGTTTTTCTCCAAGGGTCTCTTCCAAGCCCCCAGAGTTTTGGTGTCAAGTAAAAGATGTCCACTGCACTGAAATGTTTCACCTTGGTGGTGGGATAATGTGAATAGATGTAGTACGTGCATGATTGCTTCTATTAGGTGAATCGATTGGAGAATCTTGCATTCGTTTTATGGTCAGGGGTTGCTATTTTCTATGTTTTCCTTTGCTACTTGAGATGGCTTGTTTGTATTGGGGTAAATTAAATTGTGTAATTCGTTGAAGTAGATCAATGGAAATAATTATATATATTATGGCATTCGTCGAGAAATTTATAGTGTCGCCAATAATATTTTTATCAATTTCTTTGTATTGCTCAATATTTTCTATTTACCGTCTCCTAACCCCTGATTTCAGCGTCGAATTGCCGCTTGCCGGTGTGATTTTCTCGGAGTGTCAGTGATATTATTCCTTTCCTCTTCTTGGGCTTGTTTTCAAGTAAGGCTATTCTCTGAGCCAATAATTATTATTCTATCTCGTGAAGGAAAAAACACATCTCAAATCAATATTGAACGTCTCAAATGCAACTTCAACGGTATTTCATTCAAACATATTTTTCGAGAAACAAACTCTATTGCGGATGGTTTGGCTAAATCCGAGATTTCTTGATAATGTTCTTTGGTGGCTTGTTTTTGATTGAGATGTTTTTATTGTTTTCTCTTAGGGTGTGTTTGGTTTAAAAGAAAACCTAATTCTTTTCTGTGTTCTATTTTTCATTCTGTTTTTATTTTCATGAAAAATAGAAAACAGAAGTGAAAACATATTTAATAAATATTTGATAATTTTTTTTTTTTTTAGAAAATGAGATGAAAAAAATTTAATTTTAAAAATAAAAAAGAGTTTTTCGAATGTTTTCCGGCAACCATAGCAAAATCGACAGAAAAAAATGAAAACACGGCTTTGGTAAATTCTACTAATTAATCTATTCTACATCCCGAGTTCGAGACTAACCAAAAACAAACATAAAAAGCTTTTCCCTCTAGTCGTTAGAGGCGTAAATAACCAAAGTTTTTGGCGAATTACTTGTCAACATGTTTAATTTTCATTCGTTTATACTTATTTATTAAATTTAATAATAATTTTAAATAATATTTTTATATTTATTTATTAAACGAATCAAAAATAACTAAAAATTTATTTGATTCATTTATATTTGTAAATAAATTTGTTTAAAATTTGATTAAAATTTATTTGTTTATTATTTTATTACTATTCGTTTGTAATAATACTAATAAAATTATATTTTTATTTTTATCTTAATTATATTTTAAGATTTATTTATATTCTTTTGAGTTTGTTTAAATTTATTTTACTATAATTTTTTTATTAATTGTAAATATATTTGTTCAATGTTTACGAATAAATAAATTAAATTAAATATAAATATTTAATTATTTAAATAAATTGAGCTGAAATAAATAAAATAATTCTTTTATTAAATACAAACTAAACCCAAACACATAAAAATTAAAGGAATAAATCATAAATATATATTTACTCATCCACTTCATTTACAACCCTTTAAAAAAATACGATTTCGTTCTTCTATATGCCTATGTTCCCTAACAGAAATGGACAAAACATTTTTATGACCGTAATAGTGGACCTTCTGTTGTATGGCCCAAGAAAAAATTCATTAATTCATTTTCTATTTTCTAAACACAATACATAATATAAAATTTTTTTCATATTTTCATTTTATAAAAATAGTTTTTCATAAAAAAAAAAGACATGTACAGTTTTTAATTTTTACTATAACTAGTTCATTGCTTTGTTTGATTGTGGAAGGTATAATTTATTTTTTAATGTTAAAGAATAAATTATTTGGTCTAATTATTATATTTCTTGAACATTTAAATTATATTTCGAAATATCAAATTAAAAAAATAGTAGAAAAATAATGAATTAAAGAAGGGAAAATCTAAAATAAGAAAAAAATATTTAAAAATAATAAAAAAATATTTCCTTTATGTCTCTATCGACCATCTTTACTAAATTGTTCAAATACATATTGAGTTATAAATAGATTTTGTAATATTTTCTCAAACTATCCTTAATTATAATAATCATTTCTTAAAAAAATTTAAATAAAAAATACAAAAAACATAGATGAAGATAAAAAGACAATTATAAAACATCCAAAAGCTCATTTACCCATAAAGCCAAAAATCTTTTAGGCCACCAAAATACTCAAAAAAGATATATGTGTATGTGTAATATTTATATGCAGTAATGGTTTTAGAACTGCTAGACGTAAAAAACTTTAAAATTAAGAAAAAAAGGAGAGAATTACCACTAATCTTTTTTATGGTGTGATTGGTTACTAAAAAATTTATTTTTTTAATAGAATTACAAAAATGGGTTTACAATTTATCAAAAAAATAAATTTCGATATACAAAAAATCATGTTAGGCTCAGGAGTCAATTATGTATGAAAAAAGATTAACACCCTCATAATACACATAAATTGGTACTATTTAATCATGCACTGTTTTTGGTATTGGATGAAATGGTTTCGATTTGACATTTAATACTAATTCCCTTCATTTTAATAAAAACAAAATTTTGCTAAAGCTCTTTATTTAAGAATAACAAGAAAATCTTTAAGTTAAAGAATTATCTTAAAATTCTCTAGCATCTAAGCAAAATTTAAAGTAACTCTTTTCACTTGAAATTTAATATAATATTCCTTAAAATGAAAAATATACTCTTTATAAAATATAATTATTGGTGACTCTCCAACATCTAGGTATAATATCAAGAATTATTTCTTTCGGAATGTTATTTTTATTTTATTTTATAACAATTTTAAAATATGTATTTTTTTTGTTAAAAAAATATATTTTATATAAGAAAGTAAATAATTATATTATCAGGTAGCAAATAAAAATTAAAAATAGAGACATGTAAAACGAGTGCAAACAATAACAAATAGAAGCATGTAAGCCAATAGGTACTAGGTATGATAATGAAATGCAAATTTGAAATTATATTCTTAAATATAATGAGACTTTCTTGACTCCTTAACATTTAGGTGGAGTTTAAGTGTGACTATTCATATTTAAGATCCCATTTTATTATTATTATATTTTTTTATTAAAGCTTGTCAATTATTAATCCAATTGTTAAAGTAAATTAAGGACCTACATGAAAAATTTAATGAAATAAAGTTTCCTAAATACCCCATCATTTAAGGGATACTCGGGAACAAATTACTCCATCTGAAATTTTCATACATATCCTTAAAGTTTCAGAATGGTTTTGAGTATTGGTTTGGGAATTTAGGGATTTATAAGTTTTAATTTGTGAGTGATGATTCAAAATTGTGTACCAAATTTGGGGTTTAAGGTTTTGAATTTTGGATTTTAGGGTTTTAGGTTTTGGATTTTAGGGTTTTAGGTTTTGGATTTTAGGGTTTTGATTTGGGTTTTAAGGGTTTAAGGGTTTGGTTCTAGGGTTTAGATGGTTTAAGGTTTCAATTTTATAGTTTGGGGTTTAGAGTTTTAGTTTTGAGGTTTAAAGAGTTTAGGATTTTAGTTTTAAGGTTTGAGGGATTAGGGTTTTGATTTTAGAATTTAAAGGGTTTAGGGTTTTAGTTTTAAGGTTTGAAGGGTTAAGATCTCGATTTTAGGATTTAGGGGTTAGGGTTTAGATTTTAAAATTTAGATTTTAGGGTTTAAAGAAAACACAAACTTTTTTAAAAATTCTCAACATCTAGGTGAATTTTTTAAGCAAGTTTGATTTTTATAATTTTTTAAAATTAATTTTTTTATGTATTTTCTTTTTTTATGAAAATTTATTTATTATTATTGTTAATTTATTTATTGATTTTTTTGTAATAATTTTTTAAGATATAAGCGGAATTATTATTATTTGAAACACAATTACATTCCTTCCAACATCTAGGTAGGAAAATTTTTTTTATTACTCTATTTTATAAGCATTTTATATATTTATTATTTTTATTATTATTATTATTATTATTATTATTATTATTCTGTAAGGTTTATTTTTTTAAAAAAATTAACTATATATTTCATTACTTATTTTTATTATTATTTTTATATTTTTTCATTTTTATTATTATTAAAAACAATCAAATACTTATTCTAACAAATTTAAAAATTTATCATGCATAAATATTAAAAATAAAACTCAAAATAATAAAAAATATAAAATATAAAATTCACGAAAAAAAACCTAAACGGATCGATCAATAGTCTGATCAACGAGCTAATCTGGTCGTTTGACAATTAGATGGTTTAGACTGGTTCGAATCGGTTCCCTGATGATTCATATAGATTGCCCAAAGGTTGGTTGAAACGAGTTGATGGGATCTCGTTTTATATATTAAGTTAATATAAATTTTTTTTATATATTAAGTTAATATAAAATTTTAATATGTTAAAATAAATTTTAATATAAAATAATTATTTTTATTTTATAAAAATTTAAAAAATATATAAAATTAATAAAATATATAATACATTCTTTTTTTTTTTACTTTTTGGCTTTAAAATTTAATCCAAACCTAATATATATATTTAATATCTAAATTTAATTCAAAAAAATAAAATCAATCAATTCAAATCGAATTAAATGCTATAATTTTAAATTAATTTAAAATTTTTTAAAATTTTTTTCTCACCTTTACTTTGAATAAAGTTTTTAAAAGGTCAACTAGACTCATCACACATTGACCATGAATATAGTTAATCTTAAAATAAAAAATTTTTTCTCTAGTGATATTGTTTGTCAATGAAATGTTAAATTTTTAACTTTAAAAATTAAATTTTAATTTTTAATTATCTCAAATAAATAAATTTATCCACCAAAATTTTGCGATTATATGAGCCACCTTGTCGAGGGACTATTAGGTTTGGACCATCTAATTCACAAACCACAATCACTCTCATAAATTTTTTGTGGCATTGCTTCAATCCCAAGTCACTCTTTAACAATAATATCTCTTCATCATTATTACTTTGCCATCATTAATATTTTTGTTTTATTTGCAACAATAAGCCACTAGAATTGTGACATTTTACATTAGTAGGCTCAATATTGTTATGTTAATATATCAAATTTGTACCAATTTAGCTGTATGTACCAAGGTTGTTAATACTATACAAGATAATATTTTGAGTTTTTTTTTTAAATAATATATGTTGATATAAGTTATTTTAGTATATTATTTTAAAATTTTAAATTTAGTACAAATATATTTATAAATATACATGAATTTATATATGATAATACTATTAATAATCTACAAAATGAAAATAAATATTTTTAAAAACCAAATAAATAGGTTTAAAAGTATAAGAATTAATATCATCAATTTATCATGATATTATTAAACACTCAATCTGATAATATATTATTCAAATGAGTATTTTCTTTTTCATATAAATATTAAGATATAAATCAAGAGATGAAAAAAAAAAAAAAAAAAACCTTTAACTTTATGAAGAGGAAGCACAATTACTTTTTAAAAAGAGATTGAAATATTTATAAACTTTAATTTGAAAAAATAAAGTATGAAAGAATAACAAGTTATAATAAAAAATAAAGAAACCTAACTTTCAAGAGTAGTTTTTTTTAATTAGTTTTATTTTTATTAGGTTAAAAATAATCAAACAACAAAAGATAAATTAAAACAATAAAACAAATGTCACATTCACGTACTGGATGAAAAAAGTTAATATATCGAAATGAGTTAAAACTAACGAAAATAATCGATATTATTCAATACTAGGTTTAGTACAAAAAATATCTTTAAATGCATTATTTTTTTTATATAACTGAAGCGTATCAATCAATACGATCGATACCAAAACAAATTAACGACATTGATATGTATTGCTTGTAGGGATTGCTTTACTGCCATAAGGGGTTTAGGTTCCTCAGCTTATGACTTTATGCATCTTTCTATGCTATATAGCAATGAAACTTTTAGACTTCTTGTGGTTTCAATATATACTAGTAATATGTTTGCGTGTTGTTACAGTTTTAAAATTTGTTATTTATAATTAATAATATTCATGATAAATTTAATAAATTAGTAAGTATAATTTCGTTTACAATTTTAATAAAAATAATGATCAATAAAAATTTATGTACTAATATTTGAATAATGTATACATCTTAACTTATATAATAAATCAAAATCATGTCCACTATAAACATAATTAAAAAATATTAAAAAAGATAATTAAAAAAAATTTAAACTGAAAAAAGATATATCCAAGAAAAGAAAAAAAATGAAAAGAGAGCCATGTGGATATCTCCACTTAGGAATGGCAATGGGTTAAGTAAGAGTAAATTTATGCTTGTCCAGATTTCGACCTAACATCGGCTTATTATTTTTTATATTTGACCTAACATATATAAATGTATAACTAGCATTTGACTTGATTTGACAAAAAAATAAATTCAATAATATAACATTCATGAAAATATTATTTTTTAATAAAAATTATATTTTAATTATATATAAATATATTATTTTATTAAATTAAGATACTAGGTAGAAGACCTTAAATTCATATCCATTATGACCTTGACTCCTATTTTAAAATAATCATCCCTATTGGATTGGCAGATTTACTCATTAGATACAGGTTATTTTATCATCATAACCTTCATTGATATCATTTTTTACAAAATTTAGATGCCACATTGACAATTCGGTTGCCTATTTATCTTTTCAAACATAGATGAAAAATACTAAAATAGATAATTTAAGAAAAAAAAAAGGAAAATGTCAAAGCAAAAAGAATAAAAAAAATCAAATGGGGTGCTACACGAAAACTTTCATTTAAAGATGATAACATGTCTGGTTTGGATATGCTTATGCTCATCTTAACTTTTGCTTTTTTTTTTTAATAATTCAACTCGATTCTAATTTCGATATGATATCTAGTTATTATTTTTTTAAAGCCAATCTCAACCTAATACATAAATTTATAACCTGCATCCTACCCTATTTATCCAAAATTAATTAACTAATCTAAATTTATTACAATGTTCATAAAAAATTTCTAATATAAATTACATCTTAATTGTTTATTAATATAGTATTTTTATTAGATGAATGTATTAAATAATAATTTTATTAATATAATACATATACATAAATATAAAATTAAAATAAATAATAAATAATATTTTTCTATATACTTAGGGTGAAATGAAACACCTTAAACCTGCTTCCATTTTAATCCTTACTTTTAAAAAGAAAAAATTCAACATGATCTCGAATTTAGAAAAATGTACTTAGTGAATAAAGATGAGTTGAAACCTATCAAACATAGATTGTTTTATTATACATATCTTTATTGACTTATTTCTTACAAAATTTATCTAATTAAAAAGGTCAAAATAAAAAAAAAAACACAAAAAAGTAAAAAAAAAATCAAATGGGGTGTCAAGTGATTACTTTTATTGGCCTCAATTTTTTATAAAATTTAATCTATAAATTAAAAAGAACTAAAATTAAAAATTAAAAAATTAAAAAAAGCCAAGAATCGGAAAACAAATACGGATGCCACATCAAAACCTTTATTTGTATAATTTTCTTACAAAATTATCTACTTTAAAAAAGAAAAGTATCTAAAAAGAAAAAATTTTGTTTAACAAAAAAATCAAGTGACCCTAAACATAATTTTAAAAAATAAAAAAAATATTTATTAAATATGAAAAAAATAAAAAGTAAAAAATTAGGAGAAGTCATTAGGGGTCATGTGATATCCAAATGAGTAAAATTAATATATTAAATATACAAGAAGGGATCACTTTATAAAAAAAAATGTTTACATTTGTTTAATCTTTAATTTTAATAAACTTAGTGGATGTGATTAAACCCCCCCCTTTTTTTTTGGTTATCTTTTCCACTTATCTCTCTTATTGAACGTATATCAAAGGTTAAAAAAAGTGTAAATTTTTGTCATCTCCAATTGTGATACATCAAATCTTATTCCCTTAAGAATATGAAGGTTTTTATGTAAAATTTATAAAACTTATCGAAAGGAGTTAAGAAATTGGCAAGTACTTTCTCTGTCCTTTTTTTTTTGTACATTTTTTTAGATGTCTTAAAATTATGTCTTTTTTTTAGAATATTTAAAACTCTTATTTTTTTATATTTTAAAATCATTTTTTATGATTTTTTTATTTTTTGATATAAATATTATGAAACTTTTATTTTATAAAAAAATTTAAATTTTAATATTGAATACATTAAAATCAAAACTTCTTTTTTAAACTTCGCGAAAGTTAATAGATGATAAATATTTTGAGATAGATGGAGTATATTTTTTTTATTATATTAATTTGATTATATAGGGACTACTCCTAATACTATTTGTCATTATATGTTGCTTGATTGATTTAAATTATCGAGAAAAACTAAATATCTAAACATTAATAATATATGAGTTTGTTTTTTTATACTACCAATGTAAATTTTATGAAATAAGAGATTGATATATATTTGTATTTTTATTTTTTAATGTATCTATGGATATAAATTTTTTATGATATAAATTTTATGAAATAAGAGATTGACATACTATAGCAGCACTCTAAGCACTATTCTATGGCGCCCAAGGAATTATGTCTCCCCTTGCATAAAAAAATTGCTCGTAAAAACACTATCCACAGAGCATTGGATATCACTCTATTGTTCCTTCTCGCTTCCCTCCTGTTTTATCGACTCCTTTCTCTAAAGAACCACGGATTTGTCTGGCTCCTTGCTTTCTTATACGAGTCATGGTTCACTTTCAACTGGTTTCTCAATGTCAGCTCCAAATGGAATCCTGTGGAATTCAAAACGTATCCAGAAAACCTTGAACAGAGGTACGATCACCATCATCTTTCTGTTACTGTTTATTATAAATAATTTGTTCATATATTTTGTTGTCAGGTTTCCATATCTTCCCCCTATGGACATGTTTGTCACGACAGCAGACCCCGTGCTAGAGCTGCCGATTGTAACTGTAAACAGCGTTCTCTCTATGTTGGCTGTTGATTATCCAGCTCATAAACTTGCTTGCTATGTATCCGACGACGGCTGCTCCCCTCTCACCTTTTACTCTCTGGTGGAAGCATCGAAATTTGCCAAGCTTTGGGTCCCATTTTGTAAGAAATACAAAATTCAACTCAGGGCTCCCTTTAGATACTTCTTGGACCTTCCTACATCATCCTCTGCAAATTCTGAGTTCAAACAAGATTGGAAAAAGATGAAGGTACCCAATACCAAAGTTAGGAGATCAAAATTAACATTGTTAATAGTAAATTAAAAAGTTTGTCTGAGTGTAATACCCTAATCTATGTAGGCTAAGTACGAGCACCTTAGCCTAAAAATAGAGGAAGCAGGACAAAAATCAACTCCATGTGATCTAAGTGGTGAGTTTGCTGTTTTCTCCAAGGTTGAACGCGGCAACCATCCAACGATCATCAAGGTAACTCATTGTAGAAAAAGACAGCCTTAAGTTTGAAATGTTCTCCAATGTTCTAATTAATCGAAACAAAATTATATATATTTGGTTATTAAATTTGGAATCATTTTAATTGTTTTCTTGTAGATCATAGGAGAGAACAAACAAAGCTCTCGGGATGATGATGTGCCACATTTGGTTTACATTTCCAGAGAGAAACGGCCAAAACAGCCACGTCATTTCAAAGCCGGTGCCCTGAACGTTCTGGTAATTAACTAAAAATCAATTCCCCTTCAGGCCGAATAATTTGTGATGTATAATAAAAGAGCTTTGGGTTTTTGTTTGAAAAACAGAGTAGAGTGTCAGGGTTGATGACGAATGCGCCCTTCATGCTGAACTTAGACTGCGATGTGTTTGTGAACAATCCACAAGTTGTTCGTCAAGCAATGTGTCATCTTCTCGGTTCCAAAAGTGAAAGTGAAATCGCATTTGTTCAGTATCCTCAACGCTTTTATGATGGACCGAAGGATGATCCTTACGGAAACCAATTTGAGGTTTTTTTTGAAGTGAGCCACATAAAATTTCTATGAACCTCAATGAATTTTCTACTTCTCCGTTTTCTTCTTTCGTTTTTGGAATTGCTGCATTCATTAAGAGAATTTACATGTTGATGTGTTAGTATGTGGTCCCTGGAACAGCGGGAATCCAAGGACCATTCTATGTCGGAACGGGATGTTTTCACAGGCGAAAAGTTATCCACGGTCTATGGCCTGATAACGCAGAAAATCAGGGAAGAAATCATACATCAATTGAAGGTATATACTTGAACATTCTAACCATAAATTAAGGGAGTAAGATGCAATTGTTGTTATACTATGATTTAATACTTTTAATTTCGTTAATTTTTGGATAAAAAGTAATAGAATTAAAATATTTAATGGAATATTTCATTATTGCCAGTGAAAATTTTACTTCAATTTTAAAGTAAAATAACAAAATTCAAAGAAATTGAATCATATGAGCAAAATTCAATTGGCAAATTTGATCTGAAGTAATAATTTCTTTTCGTCTTATAACTCTAACTATATTCCAATGGTTATTAAATAATAGGACCATGATGGTTTATACTTTCTTATATGTAGGAAAATTAGATGATTGTGAACAGTTAAAAGTGTTTGGGAAATCAAAGGAGTTTTCAGAATCAGCAATTTATGCAATGAAAGGGAAGAAGGATTTTCCAAACAACCATTCAAATTCTCTTGAGGCAGCATTCCAGGTTGCAGGTTGTGACTATGAGTTTGGTACAAGCTGGGGGACAAAAGTTAGTAGAATAAACCTACTAAAATATTAGTAACAGAGTATATATCGATTTGATTGTAAAGTGTAAAACTTGAATTTAGAGTATAATTGATTACATTCACTTCAGGTTGGATGGATATATGGATCCATGGCTGAAGATGCCCTTACGGGGTTGGAGATTCACCAGAAAGGGTGGAAATCCACCTATCTCACCCCCGGCCCACCGGCCTTTCTAGGATGTTCGCCGTCTGCGGGGCCGGCAGTAATGACTCAACAGAAAAGGTGGGCGATAGGCCTGTTTGAAATCCTCGTTAGCAAAAACAGCCCTATATTTGCCACCCTGAATGGGAAGCTCCAATTCAGGATGTTGTTATTCTACATCTGGTTGTTTTTATGGGGCGTCTCCTCAATTCCTGAGCTATGTTATGCTGCTGTGCCTGCATATTGCATCATCGCCAACTCCCATTTTTTGCCCAAGGTGAGGACAATCTTGTATCTACATGTAGTATAACAGTAGTATAGAATTGACAGTAGGTCGGTCCTCCTATATGCTCTCTTTTTTTTCTTTTTTTTTATTTTTTATTTTAATGCATAGCATGTTGTAGTTTAAAGATAAAAGAATAGGTTACAATTTGAATTCAAACTTGTTAATTGTCACATTCTAAAAATAACTACATTAATCACTTGAATTAAATTTCAAATTTTATATAGATAGATACCAAAAAAATGAAAGAGGTAGAATGAAGTATTGGAGGTCATGTTATGTGTTACGTCTTTGTCTCTCACGCCGGTGGCATGTTTTACTGTCTCGACATCAAATCATGGCCACATATAGTTGAAGTTCCATATACAACTTTCTGAAAAACAAGTACATGCAATAAGAAAACAAAAGAAGCTTTGTAAAAATTAGTAAGCAAAATTTAGACAGAATTTTTTGTTGATGAAGTTCAAAGGAATATTTTCCTGATTAAATATCATTACTTTATCTTTGAAACAAATTAGTATAATGTAATTGTATGAGTTATATAAACTACTCCTTCCGTCTCATATGCAATGTCTGATTTTAATCTTGTTTAAAATTCAAGAAATTATAAAATCAAGATTTAACTTTTATTGATTGTAAATTTTCTTTAAGAAATTACTTCTGATTTGAAACAAAAAAAGTATTAAGGGAAAGTAAAAATGATTTTTTTTTTTTTTTAAAAAGAGTGACCTTTATGTGTTTCTAATAGCTAACAAGTTTAACAATGAATATGTATACAGGTCCAGGAGCCGGCTATATTTATTCCGGTTGTGACTTTATGATTTACAACCTGGTCACTCTCAGGGAATACTTGAAAACCGGCATGTCCATCCGAGCATGGTGGAATAACATGAAAATGGGAAGAATAACAGCAACCTCAGCGTATTTATTTGGATTTTTAAGCGTCGTCCTCAAACTGCTAGGGTTCTCTGATGCAGTTTTTGAAGTTACAAAAAAAGAACAATCTAATTCCGATGGTGACGAAACTAACGGTTACACAATATTTACTTTCGATGAGTCACCAATTTTTGTGCCGGGCACGACCATTTTGCTGGTGCACCTGACAGCACTGCTCGCCTTTTCCTTAGGGTTGCGACCATTAGTTGATGATGTTGGGCAGGGAGTAGGGCTAGGTGAGATCTTGTGCAGCCTATGGGTGGTGCTATGCTTCTTGCCATTTCTGAAAGGGTTGTTTAAAAGAGGAAAATATGGGATTCCTTCTTCCACCATATTCAAGTCTACTTCGTTGGCATTAGTTTTTGTTTATTTGTGTAGAACTTCTTGGGGTTGAGACTTGGATTTTGTACTTTTTTATATAGAATGGGCATAGAACATGAAAAAAGAGGAAAGAGATCTAAAGATCTTTGTGTCCTCTTATGAGCTCCTTAACTACTAGTCAATAAGTTAGGGACTACTTTTCCTTTTTGGTGCGTAGATTAAATTTCCTTGTAAATTAAGATGTTAATTATATTTTCATCACTTAATTATCTTTTCATCACTACAAACGATCAAATTGTCCTTTAGAAAATACTCTAGTAGTTAAAATTTAATATTTTAATTTTAGAGATCTTAAGTTGACTCTTATCATGTAGAAGAAAAATGAAGTTTTTTAAAAATTAATTATTGGGTGAGAAAAAAAATTTTACTCAAACTTTAATGATTAAATTAAAAATTTAAAAGTTTAATAATTATTTTATAAATATTATCATAATTAAGTGACCAATTACATATTTTACCTTAAAATAAACTGATTCATCTATTATTTTATGGAAGATTTTGAGGAGCATTGTATTGATAATGCAATGAACAGAAAGTTCTATAAGAATTTAAGCATTTTGATAATGAAATTTGATTGGAAAGAGGATATCTATGATTTTTTGAGATTTGATGGGTGAAATCACGTGTTTTTATCTTGAACTATCAAATGATACATTGTGTATTTCACAATTTATTTAATAACATGAGAAATTTGGTAATTTGTTTAATAACGTCATCAATATCACAAGACAATATATGATTTATCACTTGAAAATCTTCAAGTAATTTATTTTATAAATTTTACTTGGCACCAGAGAAAATTTAAAGAAAAATTTGGAAAAACATGTGATATTTTTGTAACTGAATACAAATTTTCTCCTCCAATAGATGTCATGTCTGATTAATTTTCTAAACTAAAGAAGAAAATAGTAAAAGCAATAAAGTATTATAATTAATTTTTCTAACCGAACAAAAGATATATAAAACTAAAAATTAATGGTAGATGAGTCACATACTTTCCAAGCATATAAGGTGTGGATAAAATTTTAAAATTTTATATTTAATATTATCAGCGTATAAATCATGTATTTTCAGTACCCCCAAAAAATATCCAACTGAACATTGGGGTCAGTGTCAGCATTTATATTTTTACCTTTCGTTTCAATAATAGAGGTGGTTGACACCACAGGTGGACCAGGTGATCACCATTAATGGGGCTATTGTAGACAACATTTTCTACAAGAAAAAAAAAATCTCAGACAAAAAGTTGCCGCTCTATAATACGACCCACCAGAGATCACCGACAAAAATCAATGGAAAAAATGGAGGTAGTTTTCATCCCTGCACCAGCCATCGTTCACCTCGTCTCGAATGTTGAGTTTGCAAAGCGATTGCGTGATCAAGATGATCGTTTCTCAGTCACAGTCCTAATTATAGACCCATTGCTGGAACCGAAGGTCCAAACATACGTCCGATTACTTGCGGCCTCTGATGCTCGAATACGATTTATCAATTTTCCAAAAATGGAAACTGATCCATTAAGCAATACCAAAAGCCCATATATAGTTGGATTTGAATTTTTGGAGAGTCACAAGTCGAACATCAAAGAGTATATCATTAATCACGTTTTACCAAATTATGCTGTCTCTGCTGCCTTGTTTGTTGTTGATGCATTTGCCGCTCCTATGATTGATGTGGCCAATGAACTTAGCCTCCCTTCTTATCTTTTCTACACTTCTGGTGCAGCCACTCTTGGATTTATGTTACACGCAGTTACTCGACATGATCAAGTTGGCAGGGTGTTTCAAGCTTCCGATGGAGAGTTAGTTATCCCAAGCTTTACAAACCCGGTTCCTTGTAAAGTTATACCCTCGCTTTTTTTTGACGAGAATGGTGGGTACATTTGCACCAAAAATTCCATGAGAAGATTGAAAGAAACCAAGGGCATAATTGTTAACTCGTTCGAAGAGTTAGAACCTCAAGCGGTTAAGTCTCTGGTAGAGTATGACATACCACCCTTTTACTTGGTAGGGCCCGTACTTGAGCTTCGAGGTCATAGTAGTTCGATGTGTGATGAGGTCCAAAATGACGAGATCATGAAGTGGCTTGACAATCAACCCCCATCAACGGTGGTTTTCATCTGTTTTGGAAGCTTGTATTGCGTGGTGGAACCACAAGCCATGGAGATTGCACGGGGGCTCGAGCAATGCGGGCATAGATTCTTGTGGTCACTACCGATACGAAGTCCAAGGAACCAGGGGTTGGGAATTAGGCCTAGTAATTGCCCCAATCTGAAGGAGATTTTGCCTGAAGGGTTCTTGCAGCGTACAGAAGGAAGAGGAATGGTATGTGGTTGGGCTCCGCAAGTTGAAGTCCTTGCCCACAAATCCATCGGAGGCTTTTTATCACACTGCGGATGGAACTCGATTCTTGAGAGCTTATGGTATGGGGTGCCCATTTTGACATGGCCAATGCACGGAGAGCAACAAATGAATGCATTTCAGATGGTGAAAGATTTGGGGTTAGCAGTGGAGATGAGATTAGACTATAAGCTGGGCGACAGTGATGCGGTGATGGCAGATGAAATTGGCAAAGCTCTAAATTGCTTGATGGATGGGGACAGCGAGGTGCGGAAGAGGGTGAAAAAGATGAGTGAAATGAGCCGGAAAGCTGTGAAGAATAGCAATGGGTCTTCGTTCACTTCGTTTGCGCGCTTAACTGACTTGTTTTTGATGGGTAACGCCAACAAGCCTTGAGTGTACGTTATTTTAACTAATAATATTTATCCAGTTCAACTTAATTAATTTCTGTAGATCATACTTAAAAAGTGTCATGATAGTCAAATCTCAGTTCATGCAATTCCTTTTCTTATCTAAACTACAGCCTTCTTTTATTAAAAAAAAACTAATAACAGTTTTTCTCCAAGGGTCTCTTCCAAGCCCCCAGAGTTTTGGTGTCAAGTAAAAGATGTCCACTGCACTGAAATGTTTCACCTTGGTGGTGGGATAATGTGAATAGATGTAGTACGTGCATGATTGCTTCTATTAGGTGAATCGATTGGAGAATCTTGCATTCGTTTTATGGTCAGGGGTTGCTATTTTCTATGTTTTCCTTTGCTACTTGAGATGGCTTGTTTGTATTGGGGTAAATTAAATTGTGTAATTCGTTGAAGTAGATCAATGGAAATAATTATATATATTATGGCATTCGTCGAGAAATTTATAGTGTCGCCAATAATATTTTTATCAATTTCTTTGTATTGCTCAATATTTTCTATTTACCGTCTCCTAACCCCTGATTTCAGCGTCGGATTGCCGCTTGCCGGTGTGATTTTCTCGGAGTGTCAGTGATATTATTCCTTTCCTCTTCTTGGGCTTGTTTTCAAGTAAGGCTATTCTCTGAGCCAATAATTATTATTCTATCTCGTGAAGGAAAAAACACATCTCAAATCAATATCGAGCGTTTCAAATGCAACTTCAACGGTATTTCATTCAAACATATTTTTCGAGAAACAAACTCTATTGCGGATGGTTTGGCTAAATCCGAGATTTCTTGATAATGTTCTTTGGTGGCTTGTTTTTGATTGAGATGTTTTTACTGTTTTCTCTTAGGGTGTGTTTGGTTTAAAAGAAAACCTAATTCTTTTCTGTGTTCTATTTTTCATTCTGTTTTTATTTTCATGAAAAATAGAAAACAGAAGTGAAAACATATTTAATAAATATTGGATAAATTTTCTTTTTTTTAGAAAATGAGATGAAAATACATTTAATTTTAAAAATAAAAAAGAGTTTTTTCAATGTTTTCCGGCAAACATAGCAAAATCGACAGAAAAAAATGAAAACACGGCTTTGGTAAATTCTACTAATTAATCTATTCTACATCCCGAGTTCGAGACTAACCAAAAACAAACGTAAAAAGCTTTTCCCTCTAGTCGTTAGAGGCGTAAATAACCAAAGTTTTTGGCGAATTACCTGTCAACATGTTTAATTTTCATTCGTTTATACTTATTTATTAAATTTAATAATAATTTTAAATAATATTTTTATATTTATTTATTAAACGAATAAAAAATAAGTAAAAATTTATTTGATTCATTTATATTTGTAAATAAATTTGTTTAAAATTTGATTAAAATTTATTTATTTATTATTATTCGTTTGTAATAATACTAATAAAATTATATTTTTATTTTTATTTTAATTATATTTTAAGATTTATTTATATTCTTTTGAGTTTGTTTAAAGTTTGTTTAAATTTATTTTACTATAATTTTTTTATTATTTGTAAATATATTCGTTCAATGTTTACGAATAAAATAATTAAATTAAATATAAATATTTAATTATTTAAATAAATTGAGTTCAAATAAATAAAATAAATTTTTTATTAAATACAAACTAAACCCAAACACATAAAAATTAAACGAATAAATCATAACTATATATTTACTCATTCAGTTCATTTACAACCCTTAAAAAAAACACGATTTCGTTCTTCTATATGCCTATGTTCTCTAGCAGAATTGGACAAAACATTTTTATGACCGTAATAGTGGACCGTTGTATGGCCCAAGAAAAAATTCATTAATTCATTTTCTATTTTCTAAACACAATGCATAACATAAAATTTTTTTCATATTTTCATTTTATAAAAATAGTTTTTCGTAAAAAAGAAGACATGTACAGTTTTAAATTTTTACTATAACTAGTTCATTGCTTTGTGTCATTGTGGAAGGTATAATTTATTTTTTAATGTTAAAGAATAAATTATTTGGTCTAATTATTATATTTCTTGAACATTTAAATTATATTTCAAAATATCAAATTAAAAAAAAATAGTAGAAAAATAACGAATTAAAGAAGGGAAAATCTAAAATAAGAAAAAAATATTTAAAAATAATAAAAAAAATTTTCCTTTATGTCTCTGTCGACCATCTTTACTAAATTGTTCAAATACATATTGAGTTATAAATAGATTTTGTAATATTTTCTCAAACTATCCTTAATTATAATAATCATTTCTTTAAAAAATTTAAATAAAAAATACAAAAACATAGATGAAGATAAAAAGACAATTATAAAACAACCAAAAGCTCATTTACCCACAAAAAGGCCAAAAATCTTTTAGGCCACCAAAATACTCAAAAAAGACATATGTGTATGTGTAATATTTATATGCAGTAATGGTTTTAGAACCGCTAGACATAAAGAATTTTAAAAATAAGAAAAATGAGAGAATTGTCACTAATCTTTTTTATGGTGTGATTGGTTATCAAAAAATTTATTTTTTTTAATAGAACTACAAAAATGGGTTTAAAATTTATCAAAAAAATAAATTTCGATCTATGAAAAATCAGGTTAAGCTCAGGAGTCGATTATGTGTGAGAAAAACATTAGCATCCCCATAATACCCATAAATTAGTACTATTTAATCATGCACTTTTTTTTGGTATTGGATGAAATGGTTTCGATTTGACATTTAATACTAATTCCCTTCATTTTAATAAAAACAAAATTTTGCTAAAGCTCTTTATTTAAGAATAACAAGGAAATCTTTAAGTTAAAGAATTATCTTAAAATTCTCTAGCATCTAGGCAAAATTTAAAGTAACTCTTTTCACTTGAAATTTAATATAATATTCCTTAAAATGAAAAATATATTCTTTATAGAATATAATTATTGGTGACTCTCCAACATCTAGGTATAATATCAAGAATTATTTCTTTCGGAATGTTATTTTTATTTTATTTTATAAAAATTTTAAAATATGTATTTTTTTGTAAAAAAAATATATTTTATATAAGAAAGTAAATAATTATATTATCAGGTAGCAAATAAAAATTAAAAATAGAGAAATGCAAAACGAGTGCAAACAATAACAAATAGAAGCATGTAAGCCAATAGGTACTATGTATGATGATGAAATGCAAATTTGAAATTATATTCTTAAATATAATAAGACTTTCTTGACTCCTTAACATTTAGGTGGAGTTTAAGTGTGACTATTCATATTTAAGATCCCATTTTATTATTATTATATTTTTTTATTAAAGCTTGTCAATTATTAATCCAATTGTTAAAGTAAATTAAGGACCTACATGAAAAACTTAATGGAATAAAGTTTCTTAAATACCCCATCATTTAAGCGATACTCGGGAACAAATTACTCCACCTGAAATTTTCATACATATCCTTAAAGTTTCAGAATGGTTTTGAGTATTGGTTTGGGAATTTAGGGATTTAAAAGTTTTAATTTGTGAGTGATGATTCAAAATTGTGTACCAAATTTGGGGTTTAAGGTTTTGAATTTTTAAATTTAGGGTTTTAGGTTTTGGATTTTAGGGGTTTAAGGGTTTGGTTTTAGGGTTTAGATGGTTTAAGGTTTCAATTTTATAGTTTGGGGTTTATGGTTTTAGTTTTGAGGTTTAAAGAGTTTAGGATTTTAGTTTTAAGGTTTGAGGGATTAGGGTTTTGATTTTAGAATTTAAAGGGTTTAGGGTTTTAGTTTTAAGGTTTGAAGGGTTAAGATCTCGATTTAAAGATTTAAGGTTTAGGATTTAGATTTTAAAGTTTAGATTTTAGGGTTTAAAGAAAACACAAACCTTTTTAAAAATTCTCAACATCTAGGTGAATTTTTTAAGCAAGTTTGATTTTTATGATTTTTTAAAATTAATTTTTTTATGTATTTTCTTTTTTTATGAAAATTTATTTTTTATTATTGTTAATTTATTTATTGATTTTTTTATAATAATTTTTTAACATATAAGCGAAATTATTATTATTTGAAACACAATTATATTCCTTCCAACATCTAGGTAGGAAAATTTTTTTTATTACTCTATTTTATAAGCATTTTATATATTTATTATTTTTATTATTTTTATTCTGTAAGGTTTATTTTTTTAAAAAAATTAACTATATATTTCATTACTTATTTTTATTATTATTTTTATATTTTTTCATTTTTATTATTATTAAAAACAATCAAATACTTATTCTAACAAATTTAAGAATTTATCATGCATAAATATTAAAAATAAAACTCAAAATAATAAAAAATATAAAATTCACCAAAAAAAACCTAAACTGGATCGATCAATAGTCTGATCAACGAGCTAATCTGATCGCATGATGATTAAATGGTTTAGACTGGTTCGAATCGGTTCCCTGATGATTCATATAGATTGCCCAAAGGTTGGTTGAAACGAGTTGATGGGATCTCGTTTTATATACTAAGTTAATATAAATTTTTTTTATATATTAAGTTAATATAAAATTTTAATATATTAAAATAAATTTTAATATAAAATAATTATTTTTATTTTATAAAAATTTAAAAAATATATAAAATTAATAAAATATATAATACATTCTTTTTTTTTTTTACTTTTTGGCTTTAAAATTTAATCCAAACCTAATATATATATTTAATATCTAAATTTAATTCAAAAAAATAAAATCAATCAATTCAAATCGAATTAAATGCTATAATTTTAAATTAATTTAAAATTTTTTAAAATTTTTTTCTCACCTTTACTTTGAATAGAGTTTTTAAAAGGTCAACTAGACTCATCACACATTGACCATGAATATAGTTAATCTTAAAATAAAAATTTTTTTCTCTAGTGATATTGTTTGTCAATGAAATGTTAAATTTTTAACTTTAAAAATTAAATTTTAATTTTTAATTATCTCAAATAAATAAATTTATCCACCAAAATTTTGCGATTATATTAGCCACCTTGTCGAGGGACTATTAGGTTTGGACCATCTAATTTACAAACCACAATCACTCTCATAAAATTTTTGTGGCATTGCTTCAATCCCAAGTCACTCTTTAACAATAATATCTCCTCATCATTATTATTTTGCCATCATTAATATTTTTTTTTATTTGCAACAATAAGCCACTAGAATTGTGACATTTTACATTAGTAGGCTCAATATTGTTATGTTAATATATCAAATTTGTACCAATTTAGCTGTATGTACCAAGGTTGTTAATGCTATACAAGATAATATTGAGTTTTTTTTTTTTTTAAATAATATATGTTGATATAAGTTATTTTAGTATATTATTTTAAAATTTTAAATTTAGTACAAATATATTTATAAATATACATGAATTTATATATGATAATACTATTAATAATCTACAAAATGAAAATAAATATTTTTAAAAACCAAATAAATAGGTTTAAAAGTATAAGAATTAATATCATCAATTTATCATGATATTATTAAACACTCAATCTGATAATATATTATTCAAATGAGTATTTTCTTTTTCATATAAATATTAAGATATAAATCAAGAGATGAAAAAAAAAAAACCTTTAACTTTATGAAGAGGAAGCACAATTACTTTTTAAAAAAAGATTGAAATATTTATAAACTTTAATTTGAAAAAATAAAGTATAAAAGAAAAACAAGTTACAATAAAAAATCAAGAAACCTAACTTTCAAGAGTAGTTTTTTTTAATTAGTTTTATTTTTATTAGGTTAAAAATAATCAAACAACAAAAGATAAATTAACACAATAAAACAAGTGTCACATTCATGTAGTGGACGAAAAAAGTTAATATATCGAAATGAGCTAAAACTAACGAAAATAATCGATATTATTCAATACTAGGTTTAGTACAAAAAATATCTTTAAATGTATTATTTTTTTTATATAACTGAAGCGTATCAATCAATACGATCGATAGCAAAACAAATTAACGACATTGATATGTATTGCTTGTAGGGATTGGTTTACTCCCATAAGGGGTTTAGGTTCCTCAGCTTATGACTTTATGCATCTTTCTATGCTATATAGCAATGAAACTTTTAGACTTCTTGTGGTTTCAATATATACTAGTAATATGTTTGCGTGTTGTTACAGTTTTAAAATTTGTTATTTATAATTAATAATATTCATGATAAATTTAATAAATTAGTAAGTATAATTTCGTTTACAATTTTAATAAAAATAATGATCAATAAAAATTTATCTACTAATATTTGAATAATGTATACATCTTAACTTATATAATAAATCAAAATCATGTCCACTATAAACATAATTAAAAAATATTAAAATAGATAATTAAAAAAAAAAAAAACTAAAAAAAGATATATCCAAGAAAAGAAAAAAAAATGAAAAGAGAGCCATGTGGATATCTCCACTTAGGAATGGCAATGGGTTAAGTAAGAGTAAATTTATGCTCATCCAGATTTCGACCTAACATCGGCTTATTATTTTTTATATTTGACCTAACATATATAAATGTATAACTAGCATTTGACTTGATTTGACAAAAAAATAAATTCAATAATATAACATTCATGAAAATATTATTTTTTAATAAAAATTATATTTTAATTATATATAAATATATTATTTTATTAAATTAAGATACTAGGTAGAAGACCTTAAATTCATATCCATTATGACCTTGACCCCTATTTTAAAATAATTATCCCTGTTGGATTGGCAGATTTACTCATTAGATACAGGTTATTTTATCATCATAACCTTCATTGATATCATTTTTTACAAAATTTAGATGCCACATTGACAATTCGGTTGCCTATTTATATTTTCAAACATAGATGAAAAATATTAAAATAGATAATTTAAGAAAAAAAAAGGAAAATGCCAAAGCAACAAGAATAAAAAAAATCAAATGGGGTGCTACACGAAAACTTTCATTTAAAGATGATAACATGTCTGGTTTGGATAGGCTTATGCTCATCTTGACTTTTGCTGTTTTTTTTTTTAATAATTCAACTCGATTCTAATTTCGATATGATATCTAGTTATAATTTTTTTAAAGCCAATCTCAACCTAATACATAAATTTACAACCTGCATCCTACTCTATTTATCCAAAATTAATTAACTAATCTAAATTTATTACAATGTTCATAAAAAATTTCTAATATAAATTACATCTTAATTGTTTATTAATATAGTATTTTTATTAGATGAATGTATTAAATAATAATTTTATTAATATAATACATATACATAAATATAAAATTAAAATAAATAATAAATAATATTTTTCTATATACTTAGGGTGAAATGAAACACCTTAAACCTGCTTCCATTTTAATCCTTACTTTTAAAAAGAAAAAATTCAACATGATCTCCAATTTAGAAAAATGTACTTAGTGAATAAAGATGAGTTGAAACCTATCAAACATAGATTGTTTTATTATACATATCTTTACTGACTTATTTCTTACAAAATTTATCTAATTAAAAAGGTCAAAATAAAAAAAAACAAAAAAGTAAAAAAAAAAATCATATGGGGTGTCGAGTGATTACTTTTATTGGCCTCAATTTTTTATAAAATTTAATCTATAAATTAAAAAGAACTAAAATTAAAAATTAAAAAATTAAAAAAAACCAAGAATCGGAAAACAAATACGGATGCCACATCAAAACCTTTATTTGTATAATTTTCTTACAAAATTATCTACTTTAAAAAAGAAAAGTATCTAAAAAGAAAAAATTTTGTTTAACAAAAAAATCAAGTGACCCTAAACATAATTTTAAAAAATATAAAAAAATATTTATTAAATATGAAAAAAATAAAAAGTAAAAAATTAGGAGAAGTCATTAGGGGTCATGTGATATCCAAATGAGTAAAATTAATATATTAAATATACAAGAAGGGATCACTTTATAAAAAAAAATGTTTACATTTTTTTAATCTTTAATTTTAATAAACTTAGTGAATGAGATTAAACCCCCCCCCCCCTTTTTTTTTGGTCATCTTTTCCACTTATCTCTCTTATTGAACGTATATCAAAGGTTAAAAAAAGTGTAAATTTTTGTCATCTCCAATTGTGATACATCAAATCTTATTCCCCTAAGAATATGAAGTTTTTTAAGTAAAATTTATAAAACTTATAGAAAGGAGTTAAGAAATTGGCAAGTACTTTCTCTGTCCTTTTTTTTTTGTACATTTTTTTAGATGTCTTAAAATTATGTCTTTTTTTTAGAATATTTAAAACTCTTATTTTTTTATATTTTAAAATCATTTTTTATGATTTTTTTATTTTTTGATATAAATATTATGAAACTTTTATTTTATAAAAAGATTTAAATTTTAATATTAAATACATTAAAATCAAAACTTCTTTTTTAAACTTCGCGAAAGTTAATAGATGATAAATATTTTGAGACAGATGGAGTATATTTTTTTTATTATATTAATTTGATTATATAGGGACTACTCCTAATACTATTTGTCATTATATGTTGCTTGATTGATTTAAATTATCGAGAAAAACTAAATATCTAAACATTAATAATATAAGAGTTTGTTTTTTTATACTACCAATGTAAATTTTATGAAATAAGAGATTGATATATATATATATATATATTTTTAATGTATCTAAGGGTATGTGTTATTTTATTAATTCCTCTTATAAATCTAAACATTTCACTTACAGCAATGAAATAATTTTTTAAAAAATTATTTCATATAGATATAATTATTGATTCAAAATTTGTTGTAATTGAATTTGATCTTTTTCTACACAAGAGAAAGCATATGTTATGACAACCTAAGATATCCATCCATACTTCATGTGAATTGTGAAACAACAAATATAGTATCTTACTCTATAGGTGAAACAAGTTGAAAACGCTTGAATTAATTACATATATCTACTTATAATTATAGAAATTGCTTGGTACCAAAAATGAAAATTGACAAAGAAAATGAAACTCTTTCATGAATATTAATTGAAAAATAATGCAATTTTATTAAAACATAAATCTCTTGTAAATATAACCATTATAAAGTTAGAAAGGAGGCCTCAAAATCTTTTATGAACACACAACACATACTATAGCAGCACTCTAAGCACTATTCTATGGCGCCCAAGGAATTATGTCTCCCCTTGTATAAAAAAATTGCTCGTAAAAACACTATCCACAGAGCATTGGATATCACTCTATTGTTCCTTCTCGCTTCCCTCCTGTTTCATCGACTCCTTTCTCTAAAGAACCACGGATTTGTCTGGCTCCTTGCTTTCTTATACGAGTCATGGTTCACTTTCAACTGGTTTCTCAATGTCAGCTCCAAATGGAATCCTGTGGAATTCAAAACGTATCCAGAAAACCTTGAACAGAGGTACGATCACCATCATCTTTCTGTTACTGTTTATTATAAATAATTTGTTCATATATTTTGTTGTCAGGTTTCCATATCTTCCCCCTATGGACATGTTTGTCACGACAGCAGACCCCGTGCTAGAGCTGCCGATTATAACTGTAAACAGCGTTCTCTCTTTGTTGGCTGTTGATTATCCAGCTCATAAACTTGCTTGCTATGTATCCGACGACGGCTGCTCCCCTCTCACCTTTTACTCTCTGGTGGAAGCATCGAAATTTGCCAAGCTTTGGGTCCCATTTTGTAAGAAATACAAAATTCAACTCAGGGCTCCCTTTAGATACTTCTTGGACCTTCCTACATCATCCTCTGCAAATTCTGAGTTCAAACAAGATTGGAAAAAGATGAAGGTACCCAATACCAAAGTTAGGAGATCAAAATTAACATTGTTAATAATAAATTAAAAAGTTTGTCTGAGTGTAATACCCTAATCTATGTAGGCTAAGTACGAGCACCTTAGCCTAAAAATAGAGGAAGCAGGACAAAAATCAACTCCATGTGATCTAAGTGGTGAGTTTGCTGTTTTCTCCAAGGTTGAACGCGGCAACCATCCAACGATCATCAAGGTAACTCATTGTAGAAAAAGACAGCCTTAAGTTTGAAATGTTCTCCAATGTTCTAATTAATCGAAACAAAATTATATATATTTGGTTATTAAATTTGGAATCATTTTAATTGTTTTCTTGTAGATCATAGGAGAGAACAAACAAAGCTCTCGGGATGATGATGTGCCACATTTGGTTTACATTTCCAGAGAGAAACGGCCAAAACAGCCACGTCATTTCAAAGCCGGTGCCCTGAACGTTCTGGTAATTAACTAAAAATCAATTCCCCTTCAGGCCGAATAATTTGTGATGTATAATAAAAGAGCTTTGGGTTTTTGTTTGAAAAACAGAGTAGAGTGTCAGGGTTGATGACGAATGCGCCCTTCATGCTGAACTTAGACTGCGATGTGTTTGTGAACAATCCACAAGTTGTTCGTCAAGCAATGTGTCATCTTCTCGGTTCCAAAAGTGAAAGTGAAATCGCATTTGTTCAGTATCCTCAACGCTTTTATGATGGACCGAAGGATGATCCTTACGGAAACCAATTTGAGGTTTTTTTTGAAGTGAGCCACATAAAATTTCTATGAACCTCAATGAATTTTCTACTTCTCCGTTTTCTTCTTTCGTTTTTGGAATTGCTGCATTCATTAAGAGAATTTACATGTTGATGTGTTAGTATGTGGTCCCTGGAACAGCGGGAATCCAAGGACCATTCTATGTCGGAACGGGATGTTTTCACAGGCGAAAAGTTATCCACGGTCTATGGCCTGATAACGCAGAAAATCAGGGAAGAAATCATACATCAATTGAAGGTATATACTTGAACATTCTAACCATAAATTAAGGGAGTAAGATGCAATTGTTGTTATACTATGATTTAATACTTTTAATTTCGTTAATTTTTGGATAAAAAGTAATAGAATTAAAATATTTAATGGAATATTTCATTATTGCCAGTGAAAATTTTACTTCAATTTTAAAGTAAAATAACAAAATTCAAAGAAATCGAATCATATGAGCAAAATTCAATTGGCAAATTTGATCTGAAGTAATAATTTCTTTTCGTCTTATAACTCTAACTATATTCCAATGGTTATTAAATAATAGGACCATGATGGTTTATACTTTCTTATATGTAGGAAAATTAGATGATTGTGAACAGTTAAAAGTGTTTGGGAAATCAAAGGAGTTTTCAGAATCAGCAATTTATGCAATGAAAGGGAAGAAGGATTTTCCAAACAACCATTCAAATTCTCTTGAGGCAGCATTCCAGGTTGCAGGTTGTGACTATGAGTTTGGTACAAGCTGGGGGACAAAAGTTAGTAGAATAAACCTACTAAAATATTAGTAACAGAGTATATATCGATTTGATTGTAAAGTGTAAAACTTGAATTTAGAGTATAATTGATTACATTCACTTCAGGTTGGATGGATATATGGATCCATGGCTGAAGATGCCCTTACGGGGTTGGAGATTCACAAGAAAGGGTGGAAATCCACCTATCTCACCCCCGGCCCACCGGCCTTTCTAGGATGTTCGCCGTCTGCGGGTCCGGCAGTAATGACTCAACAGAAAAGGTGGGCGATAGGCCTGTTTGAAATCCTCGTTAGCAAAAACAGCCCTATATTTGCCACCCTGAATGGGAAGCTCCAATTCAGGATGTTGTTATTCTACATCTGGTTGTTTTTATGGGGCGTCTCCTCAATTCCTGAGCTATGTTATGCTGCTGTGCCTGCATATTGCATCATCGCCAACTCCCATTTTTTGCCCAAGGTGAGGACAATCTTGTATCTACATGTAGTATAACAGTAGTATAGAATTGACAGTAGGTCGGTCCTCCTATATGCTCTCTTTTTTTTCTTTTTTTTTTATTTTTTATTTTAATGCATAGCATGTTGTAGTTTAAAGATAAAAGAATAGGTTACAATTTGAATTCAAACTTGTTAATTGTCACATTCTAAAAATAACTACATTAATCACTTGAATTAAATTTCAAATTTTATATAGATAGATACCAAAAAAATGAAAGAGGTAGAATGAAGTATTGGAGGTCATGTTATGTGTTACGTCTTTGTCTCTCACGCCGGTGGCATGTTTTACTGTCTCGACATCAAATCATGGCCACATATAGTTGAAGTTCCATATACAACTTTCTGAAAAACAAGTAAATGCAATAAGAAAACAAAAGAAGCTTTGTAAAAATTAGTAAGCAAAATTTAGACAGAATTTTTTGTTGATGAAGTTCAAAGGAATATTTTCCTGATTAAATATCATTACTTTATCTTTGAAACAAATTAGTAATGTAATTGTATGAGTTATATAAACTACTCCTTCCGTCTCATATGCAATGTCTGATTTTAATCTTGTTTAAAATTCAAGAAATTATAAAATCAAGATTTAACTTTTATTGATTGTAAATTTTCTTTAAGAAATTACTTCTGATTTGAAACAAAAAAAGTATTAAGGGAAAGTAAAAATGATTTTTTTTTTTTTTTTAAAAAAGAGTGACCTTTATGTGTTTCTAATAGCTAACAAGTTTAACAATGAATATGTATACAGGTCCAGGAGCCGGCTATATTTATTCCGGTTGTGACTTTATGATTTACAACCTGGTCACTCTCAGGGAATACTTGAAAACCGGCATGTCCATCCGAGCATGGTGGAATAACATGAAAATGGGAAGAATAACAGCAACCTCAGCGTATTTATTTGGATTTTTAAGCGTCGTCCTCAAACTGCTAGGGTTCTCTGATGCAGTTTTTGAAGTTACAAAAAAAGAACAATCTAATTCCGATGGTGACGAAACTAACGGTAACACAATATTTACTTTCGATGAGTCACCAATTTTTGTGCGGGGCACGACCATTTTGCTTGTGCACCTGACAGCACTGCTCGCCTTTTCCTTAGGGTTGCGACCATTAGTTGATGATGTTGGGCAGGGAGTAGGGCTAGGTGAGATCTTGTGCAGCCTATGGGTGGTGCTATGCTTCTTGCCATTTCTGAAAGGGTTGTTTAAAAGAGGAAAATATGGGATTCCTTCTTCCACCATATTCAAGTCTACTTCGTTGGCATTAGTTTTTGTTTATTTGTGTAGAACTTCTTGGGGTTGAGACTTGGATTTTGTACTTTTTTATATAGAATGGGCATAGAACATGAAAAAAGAGGAAAGAGATCTAAAGATCTTTGTGTCCTCTTATGAGCTCCTTAACTACTAGTCAATAAGTTAGGGACTACTTTTACTTTTTGGTGCGTAGATTAAATTTCCTTGTAAATTAAGATGTTAATTATATTTTCATCACTTAATTATCTTTTCATCACTACAAACGATCAAATTGTCCTTTAGAAAATACTCTAGTAGTTAAAATTTAATATTTTAATTTTAGAGATCTTCAGTTGACTCTTATAATGTAGAAGAAAAATGAGGTTTTTTAAAAATTAATTATTGGGTGAGAAAAAAAATTTTACTCAAACTTTAATGATTAAATTAAAAATTTAAAAGTTTAATAATTATTTTATAAATATTATCATAATTAAGTGACCAATTACATATTTTACCTTAAAATAAACTGATTCATCTATTATTTTATGGAAGATTTTGAGGAGCATTGTATTGATAATGCAATGAACAGAAAGTTCTATAAGAATTTAAGCATTTTGATAATGAAATTTGATTGGAAAGAGGATATCTATGATTTTTTGAGATTTGATGGGTGAAATCACGTGTTTTTATCTTGAACTATCAAATGATACATTGTGTATTTCACAATTTATTTAATAACATGAGAAATTTGGTAATTTGTTTAATAACGTCATCAATATCACAAGACAATATATGATTTATCACTTGAAAATCTTCAAGTAATTTATTTTATAAATTTTACTTGGCACTAGAGAAAATTTAAAGAAAAATTTGGAAAAACATGTGATATTTTTGTAACTGAATACAAAATTTCTCCTCCAATAGATGTCATGTCTGATTAATTTTCTAAACTAAAGAAGAAAATAGTAAAAGCAATAAAGTATTATAATTAATTTTTCTAACCGAACAAAAGATATATAAAACTAAAAATTAATGGTAGATGAGTCACATACTTTCCAAGCATATAAGGTGTGGATAAAATTTTAAAATTTTATATTTAGTATTATCAGCGTATAAATTATGTATTTTCAGTACCCCAAAAAATATCCAACTGAACATTGGGGTCAGTGTCAGCATTTATATTTTTACCTTTCGTTTCAATAATAGAGGTGGTTGACACCACAGGTGGACCAGGTGATCACCATTAATGGGGCTATTGTAGACAACATTTTCTACAAGAAAAAAAAAATCTCAGACAAAAAGTTGCCGCTCTATAATACGACCCACCAGAGATCACCGACAAAAATCAATGGAAAAAATGGAGGTAGTTTTCATCCCTGCACCAGCCATCGGCCACCTCGTCTCGAATGTTGAGTTTGCAAAGCGATTGCGTGATCAAGATGATCGTTTCTCAGTCACAGTCCTAATTATAGACCCATTGCTGGAACCGAAGGTCCAACCATACGTCCGATTACTTGCGGCTTCTGATGCTCGAATACGATTTATCAATTTTCCTCAAATGGAAACTGATCCATTAAGCAATACCAAAAGCCCATATATAGTTGGATTTGAATTTTTGGAGAGTCACAAGTCGAACATCAAAGAGTATATCATTAATCACGTTTTACCAAATTATGCTGTCTCTGCTGCCTTGTTTGTTGTTGATGCATTTGCCGCTCCTATGATTGATGTGGCCAATGAACTTAGCCTCCCTTCTTATCTTTTCTACACTTCCGGTGCAGCCACTCTTGGATTTATGTTACACGTAGTTACTCGACATGATCAAGTTGGCAGGGTGTTTCAAGCTTCCGATGGAGAGTTAGTTATCCCAAGCTTTACAAACCCGGTTCCTTGTAAAGTTATACCCTCGCTTTTTTTTGACGAGAATGGTGGGTACATTTACACCAAAAATTCCATGAGAAGATTGAAAGAAACCAAGGGCATAATTGTTAACTCGTTCGAAGAGTTAGAACCTCAAGCGGTTAAGTCTCTGGTAGAGTATGACATACCACCCTTTTACTTGGTAGGGCCCGTACTTGAGCTTCGAGGTCATAGTAGTTCGATGTGTGATGAGGTCCAAAATGACGAGATCATGAAGTGGCTTGACAATCAACCCCCATCAACGGTGGTTTTCATCTGTTTTGGAAGCGTGTATTGCGTGGTGGAACCACAAGCCATGGAGATTGCACGGGGGCTCGAGCAATGCGGGCATAGATTCTTGTGGTCACTGCCGATACGAAGTCCAAGGAACCAGGGGTTGGGAATTAGGCCCAGTAATTGCCCCAATCTGAAGGAGATTTTGCCTGAAGGGTTCTTGCAGCGTACAGAAGGAAGAGGAATGGTATGTGGTTGGGCTCCTCAAGTTGAAGTCCTTGCCCACAAATCCATCGGAGGCTTTTTATCACACTGCGGATGGAACTCGATTCTTGAGAGCTTATGGTATGGGGTGCCCATTTTGACATGGCCAATGCACGGAGAGCAACAAATGAATGCATTTCAGATGGTGAAAGATTTGGGGTTAGCAGTGGAGATGAGATTAGACTATAAGCTGGGCGACAGTGATGCGGTGATGGCAGATGAAATTGGCAAAGCTCTAAATTGCTTGATGGATGGGGACAGCGAGGTGCGGAAGAGGGTGAAAAAGATGAGTGAAATGAGCCGGAAAGCTGTGAAGAATAGCAATGGGTCTTCGTTCACTTCGTTTGCGCGCTTAATTGACTTGTTTTTGATGGGTAACGCCAACAAGCCTTGAGTGTACGTTATTTTAACTAATAATATTTATCCAGTTCAACTTAATTAATTTCTGTAGATCATACTTAAAAAGTGTCATGATAGTCAAATCTCAGTTCATGCAATTCCTTTTCTTATCTAAACTACAGCCTTCTTTTATTAAAAAAAAACTAATAACAGTTTTTCTCCAAGGGTCTCTTCCAAGCCCCCAGAGTTTTGGTGTCAAGTAAAAGATGTCCACTGCACTGAAATGTTTCACCTTGGTGGTGGGATAATGTGAATAGATGTAGTACGTGCATGATTGCTTCTATTAGGTGAATCAATTGGAGAATCTTGCATTCGTTTTATGGTCAGGGGTTGCTATTTTCTATGTTTTCCTTTGCTACTTGAGATGGCTTGTTTGTATTGGGGTAAATTAAATTGTGTAATTCGTTGAAGTAGATCAATGGAAATAATTATATATATATTATGGCATTCGTCGAGAAATTTATAGTGTCGCCAATAATATTTTTATCAATTTCTTTGTATTGCTCAATATTTTCTATTTACCGTCTCCTAACCCCTGATTTCAGCGTCGGATTGCCGCTTGCCGGTGTGATTTACTCGGAGTGTCAGTGATATTATTCCTTTCCTCTTCTTGGGCTTGTTTTCAAGTAAGGCTATTCTCTGAGCCAATAATTATTATTCTATCTCGTGAAGGAAAAAACACATCTCAAATCAATATTAAACGTCTCAAATGCAATTTCAACGATATTTCATTCAAACATATTTTTCGAGAAACAAACTCTATTGCGGATGGTTTGGCTAAATCCGAGATTTCTTGATAATGTTCTTTGGTGGCTTGTTTTTGATTGAGATGTTTTTATTGTTTTCTCTTAGGGTGTGTTTGGTTTAAAAGAAAACCTAATTCTTTTCTGTGTTCTATTTTTCATTCTGTTTTTATTTTCATGAAAAATAGAAAACAGAAGTGAAAACATATTTAATAAATATTTAATAAAATTTTTTTTTTTTAGAAAATGAGATGAAAATACATTTAATTTTAAAAATAAAAAAGAGTTTTTTCAACGTTTTCCGGCAAACATAGCAAAATCAACAGAAAAAAATGAAAACACGGCTTCGGTAAATTCTACTAATTAATCTATTCTACATCCCGAGTTCGAGACTAACCAAAAACAAACGTAAAAGGCTTTTCCCTCTAGTCGTTAGAGGCGTAAATAACCAAAGCTTTTGGCGAATTACCTGTCAGCATGTTTAATTTTCGTTCGTTTATACTTATTTATTAAATTTAATAATAATTTTAAATAGTATTTTTATATTTATTTATTAAACGAATCAAAAATAAGTAAAAATTTATTTGATTCATTTATATTTGTAAATAAATTTGTTTAAAATTTGATTAAAATTTATTTGTTTATTATTTTATTACTATTAGTTTGTAATAATACTAATAAAATTATATTTTTATTTTTATCTTAATTATATTTTAAGGTTTATTTATATTCTTTTGAGTTTGTTTAAAGTTTGTTTAAATTTATTTTACTATAATTTTTTTATTATTCGTAAATATATTCGTTCAATGTTTATGAATAAATTAATTAAATTAAATATAAATATTTAATTATTTAAATAAATTGAGCTCAAATAAATAAAATAATTCTTTTATTAAATACAAACTAAACCCAAACACATAAAAATTAAACGAATAAATCATAAATATATATTTACTCATTCAGTTCATTTACAACCCTTAAAAAAAACACGATTTCGTTCTTCTATATGCCTATGTTCTCTAGCAGAATTGGACAAAACATTTTTATGACCGTAATAGTGGACCTTCTGTTGTATGGCCCAAGAAAAAATTCATTAATTCATTTTCTATTTTCTAAACACAATGCATAACATAAAATTTTTTTCATATTTTCATTTTATAAAAATAGTTTTTCATAAAAAAAAGACATGTACAGTTTTTAATTTTTACTATAACTAGTTCATTGCTTTGTTTCATTGTGGAAGGTATAATTTATTTTTTAATGTTAAAGAATAAACTATTTGGTCTAATTATTATATTTCTTGAACATTTAAATTATATTTCCAAAATATCAAATTAAAAAAAATAGTAGAAAAATAACGAATTAAAGAATGGAAAATCTAAAATAAGAAAAAAAATATTTAAAAATAATAAAAAAATATTTCCTTTATGTCTCTGTCGACCATCTTTACTAAATTGTTCAAATACATATTGAGTTATAAATAGATTTTGTAATATTTTCTCAAACTATCCTTAATTATAATAATCATTTCTTAAGAAAATTTAAATAAAAAGTACAAAAACATAGATGAAGATAAAAAGACAATTATAAAACAACCAAAAGCTCATTTACCCACAAAAAGGCCAAAAATCTTTTAGGCCACCAAAATACTCAAAAAAGATAAATGTGTATGTGTAATATTTATATGCAGTAATGGTTTTAGAACCGCTAGACATAAAGAATTTTAAAATTAAGAAAAATGAGAGAATTGTCACTAATCTTTTTTATGGTGTGATTGGTTATCAAAAAATTTATTTCTTTAATAGAACTACAGAAGCAGGTTTAAAATTTAACAAAAAAATAAATTTCGATCTATAAAAAATTAGGTTAGGCTCAGTAGTCGATTATGTGTGGGAAAAGATTAGCACCCCCATAATACCCATAAATCGGTACTATTTAATCATGCACTGTTTTTGGTATTGGATGAAATGGTTTCGATTTGACATTTAATACTAATTCCCTTCATTTTAATAAAAACAAAATTTTGCTAAAGCTCTTTATTTAAGAATAACAAGAAAATCTTTAAGTTAAAGAATTATCTTAAAATTCTCTAGCATCTAAGCAAAATTTAAAGTAACTATTTTCACTTGAAATTTAATATAATATTCCTTAAAATGAAAAATATACTCTTTATAGAATATAATTATTGGTGACTCTCCAACATCTAGGTATAATATCAAGAATTATTTCTTTCGGAATGTTATTTTTATTTTATTTTATAACAATTTTAAAATATGTTTTTTTTTTGTTAAAAAAATATATTTTATATAAGAAAGTAAATAATGATATTATCGGGTAGCAAATAAAAATTAAAAATAGAGAAATGTAAAACGAGTGCAAACAATAACAAATAGAAGCATGTAAGCTAATAGGTACTATGTATGATAATGAAATGCAAAATTGAAATTATATTCTTAAATATAATGAGACTTTCTTGACTCCTTAACATTTAGGTAGAGTTTAAGTGTGACTATTCATATTTAGATCCCATTTTATTATTATTATATTTTTTTATTAAAGCTTGTCAATTATTAATCCAATTGTTAAAGTAATTTAAGGACCTACATGAAAAACTTAATGGAATAAAATTTCCTAAATACCCCATCATTTAAGCGATACTCGGGAACAAATTACTCCATCTGAAATTTTCATACATATCCTTAAAGTTTCAGAATGGTTTTGAGTATTGGTTTGGGAATTTAGGGATTTAAAAGTTTTAATTTGTGAGTGATGATTCAAAATTGTGTACCAAATTTGGGGTTTAAGGTTTTGAATTTTTAAATTTAGGGTTTTAGGTTTTGGATTTTAGGGTTTTAGGTTTTGGATTTTAGGGTTTTGATTTGGGTTTTAAGGGTTTTAGGGTATAGATGGTTTAAGGTTTCAATTTTATAGTTTGGGGTTTAGGGTTTTAGTTTTGAGGTTTAAAGAGTTTAGGATTTTAGTTTTAAGGTTTGAGGGATTAGGGTTTTGATTTTAGAATTTAAAGGGTTTAGGGTTTTAGTTTTAAGGTTTGAAGGGTTAAGATCTCGATTTTAGGATTTAGGGTTTAGATTTTAAAGTTTAGATTTTAGGGTTTAAAGAAAACACAAACCTTTTTAAAAATTCTCAACATCTAGGTGAATTTTTTAAGCAAGTTTGATTTTTATAATTTTTTAAAATTAATTTTTTTATGTATTTTCTTTTTTTATGAAAATTTATTTATTATTATTGTTAATTTATTTATTGATTTTTTTATAATAATTTTTTAACATATAAGCGGAATTATTATTATTTGAAACACAATTATATTCCTTCCAACATCTAGGTAGAAAAGTTTTTTTATTACTCTATTTTATAAGCATTTTATATATTTATTATTTTTATTATTTTTATTCTGTAAGGTTTATTTTTTAAAAAAAATTAACTATATATTTCATTACTTATTTTTATTATTATTTTTATATTTTTTCATTTTTATTATTATTAAAAACAATCAAATACTTATTCTAACAAATTCAAAAATTTATCATGCATAAATATTAAAAATAAAACTTAAAATAATAAAAAATATAAAATTCACAAAAAAAAACCTAAACTTGATCGATCAATAGTCTGATCAACGAGCTAATCTGGTCGCTTGACGATTAGATGGTTTAGACTGGTTCGAATCGGTTCCTTGATGATTCATATAGATTGCCCAAAGGTTTGTTAAAACGAGTTGATGGGATCTCGTTTTATATATTAAGTTAATATAAATTTTTTTTATAAATTAAGTTAATATAAAATTTTAATATATTAAAATAAATTTTAATATAAAATAATTATTTTTATTTTATAAAAATTTAAAAAATATATAAAATTAATAAAATATATATTACATTCTTTTTTTTTTTACTTTTGGCTTTAAAATTTAATCCAAACCTAATATATATATTTAATATCTAAATTTAATTCAAAAAAATAAAATCAATCAATTCAAATCGAATTAAATGCTATAATTTTAAATTAATTTAAAATTTTTTAAAATTTTTTTCTCACCTTTACTTTGAATAGAGTTTTTAAAAGGTGAACTAGACTCATCACACATTGACCATGAATATAGTTAATCTTAAAATAAAATTTTTTTTCTCTAGTGATATTGTTTGTCAATGAAATGTTAAATTTTTAATTTTAAAAATTAATTTTTAATTTTTAATTATCTCAAATAAATAAATTTATCCACCAAAATTTTGCGATTATATTAGCCACCTTGTCGAGGGACTATTAGGTTTGGACCATCTAATTCACAAACCACAATCACTCTCATAAAATTTTTGTGGCATTGCTTCAATCCCAAGTCACTCTTTAACAATAATATCTCCTCATCATTATTACTTTGCCATCATTAATATTTTTGTTTTATTTGCAACAATAAGCCGCTAGAATTGTGACATTTTACATTAGTAGGCTCAATATTGTATTGTTAATATATCAAATTTGTACCAATTTAGCTGTATGTACCAAGGTTGTTAATACTATACAAGATAATATTTTGAGTTTTTTTAAAAAATAATATATGTTGATATAAGTTATTTTAGTATATTATTTTACAATTTTAAATTTAGTACAAATATATTTATAAATATACATGAATTTATATATGATAATACTATTAATAATCTACAAAATGAAAATAAATATTTTTAAAAACCAAATAAATATGTTTAAAAGTATGAGAATTAATATCATCAATTTATCATGATATTATTAAACACTCAATCTGATAATATATTATTCAAATGAGTATTTTCTTGTTCATACAAATACTAAGATATAAATCAAGAGATGAAAAAAAAAAAAAAAACCTTTAACTTTATGAAGAGGAAGCACAATTACTTTTTAAAAAAAGATTGAAATATTTATAAACTTTAATTTAAAAAAATAAAGTATAAAAGAAAAACAAGTTACAATAAAAAATAAAGAAACCTAACTTTCAAGAGTAGTTTTTTTTAATTAGTTTTATTTTTATTAGGTTAAAAATAATCAAACAACAAAAGATAAATTAAAACAATAAAACAAGTGTCACATTCACGTACTGGACGAAAAAAGTTAATATACCGAAATGAGCTAAAACTAACGAAAATAATCGATATTATTCAATACTAGGTTTAGTACAAAAAATATCTTTAAATGTATTATTTTTTTTATATATAACTAAAGCGTATCAATCAATACGATCGATACCAAAACAAATTAACGACATTGATATGTATTGCTTGTAGGGATTGCTTTACTGCCATAAGGGGTTTAGGTTCCTCAGCTTATGACTTTATGCATCTTTCTATGCTATATAGCAATGAAACTTTTAGACTTCTTGTGGTTTCAATATATACTAGTAACATGTTTGCGTGTTGTTACAGTTTTAAAATTTGTTATTTATAATTAATAATATTCATGATAAATTTAATAAATTAGTAAGTATAATTTCGTTTACAATTTTAATAAAAATAATGATCAATAAAAATTTATCTACTAATATTTGAATAATGTATACATCTTAACTTATATAATAAATCAAAATCATGTCCACTATAAACATAATTAAAAAATATTAAAATAGATAATTAAAAAAAATTTAAACTAAAAAAAGATATATCCAAGAAAAGAAAAAAAAAAAAGAAAAGAGAGCCATGTGGATATCTCCACTTAGGAATGGCAATGGGTTAAGTAAGAGTTAATTTATGCTCGTCCAGATTTCGACCTAACATCGGCTTATTATTTTTTATATTTGACCTAACATATATAAATGTATAACTAGCATTTGACTTGATTTGACAAAAAAATAAATTCAATAATATAACATTCATGAAAATATTATTTTTTAATAAAAATTATATTTTAATTATATATAAATATATTATTTTATTAAATTAAGATACTAGGTAGAAGACCTTAAATTCATATCCATTATGACCTTGACTCCTATTTTAAAATAATCATCCCTATTGGATTGGCAGATTTACTCATTAGATACAGGTTATTTTATCATCATAACCTTCGTTGATATCATTTTTTACAAAATTTAGATGCCACATTGGCAATTCGGTTGCCTATTTATCTTTTCAAACATAGATGAAAAATACTAAAATAGATAATTTAAGAAAAAAAAAAAAAAGGAAAATGCCAAAGCAAAAAGAATAAAAAAAATCAAATGGGGTGTTACACGAAAACTTTCATTTAAAGATGATAACATGTCTGGTTTGGATAGGCTTATGCTCATCTTGACTTTTGCTTTTGGTTTTTTAATAATTCAACTCGATTCTAATTTCGATATGATATCTAGTTATTATTTTTTTAAAGCCAATCTCAACCTAATACATAAATTTATAACCTGCATCCTACCCTATTTATCCAAAATTAATTAACTAATCTAAATTTATTACAATGTTCATAAAAAATTTCTAATATAAATTACATCTTAATTGTTTATTAATATAGTATTTTTATTAGATGAATGTATTAAATAATAATTTTATTAATATAATACATATACATAAATATAAAATTAAAATAAATAATAAATAATATTTTTCTATATACTTAGGGTGAAATGAAACACCTTAAACCTGCTTCCATTTTAATCCTTACTTTTAAAAAGAAAAAATTCAACATGATCTCGAATTTAGAAAAATGTACTTAGTGAATAAAGATGAGTTGAAACCTATCAAACATAGATTGTTTTATTATACATATCTTTATTGACTTATTTCTTACAAAATTTATCTAATTAAAAAGGTCAAAATAAAAAAAAAAACAAAAAAGTAAAAAAAAAAATCAAATGGGGTGTCAAGTGATTACTTTTATTGGCCTCAATTTTTTATAAAATTTAATCTATAAATTAAAAAGAACTAAAATTAAAAATACAAAAATTAGAAAAAAGCCAAGAATCGGAAAACAAATACGGATGCCACATCAAAACCTTTATTTGTATAATTTTCTTACAAAATTATCTACTTTAAAAAAGAAAAGTATCTAAAAAGAAAAAATTTTGTTTAACAAAAAAATCAAGTGACCCTAAACATAATTTTAAAAAATAAAAAAAATATTTATTAAATATGAAAAAAATAAAAAGTAAAAAATTAGGAGAAGTCATTAGGGGTCATGTGATATCCAAATGAGTAAAATTAATATATTAAATATACAAGAAGGGATCACTTTATAAAAAAAAAATGTTTACATTTTTTTAATCTTTAATTTTAATAAACTTAGTGAATGAGATTAAACCCCCCCCCCCCTTTTTTTTTGGTTATCTTTTCCACTTATCTCTCTTATTGAACGTATATCAAAGGTTAAAAAAAGTGTAAATTTTTGTCATCTCCAATTGTGATACATCAAATCTTATTCCCTTAAGAATATGAAGTTTTTTAAGTAAAATTTATAAAACTTATCGAAAGGAGTTAAGAAATTGGCAAGTACTTTCTCTGTCCTTTTTTTTTGAACATTTTTTTAGATGTCTTAAAATTATGTCTTTTTTTTTAGAATATTTAAAACTCTTATTTTTTTATATTTTAAAATCATTTTTTATGATTTTTTTATTTTTTGATATAAATATTATGAAACTTTTATTTTATAAAAAAATTTAAATTTTAATATTGAATACATTAAGATCAAAACTTCTTTTTTAAACTTTGCAAAAGTTAATAGATGATAAATATTTTGAGACAGATGGAGTATATTTTTTTTATTATATTAATTTGATTATATAGGGACTACTCCTAATACTATTTGTCATTATATGTTGCTTGATTGATTTAAATTATCGAGAAAAACTAAATATCTAAACATTAATAATATATGAGTTTGTTTTTTTATACTACCAATGTAAATTTTATGAAATAAGAGATTGATATATATATATATATATTAATGTATCTAAGGGTATGTGTTATTTTATTAATTCCTCTTATAAATCTAAACATTTCACTTACAGCAATGAAATAATTTTTTAAAAAATTATTTCATATAGATATAATTATTGATTCAAAATTTGTTGTAATTGAATTTGATCTTTTTCTACACAAGAGAAAGCATATGTTATGACAACCTAAGATATCCATCCATACTTCATGTGAATTGTGAAACAACAAATATAGTATCTTACTCTATAGGTGAAACAAGTTGAAAACGCTTGAATTAATTACATATATCTACTTATAATTATAGAAATTGCTTGGTACCAAAAATGAAAATTGACAAAGAAAATGAAACTCTTTCATGAATATTAATTGAAAAATAATGCAATTTTATTAAAACATAAATCTCTTGTAAATATAACCATTATAAAGTTAGAAAGGAGGCCTCAAAATCTTTTATGAACACACAACACATACTATAGCAGCACTCTAAGCACTATTCTATGGCGCCCAAGGAATTATGTCTCCCCTTGTATAAAAAAATTGCTCGTAAAAACACTATCCACAGAGCATTGGATATCACTCTATTGTTCCTTCTCGCTTCCCTCCTGTTTTATCGACTCCTTTCTCTAAAGAACCACGGATTTGTCTGGCTCCTTGCTTTCTTATACGAGTCATGGTTCACTTTCAACTGGTTTCTCAATCTCAGCTCCAAATGGAATCCTGTGGAATTCAAAACGTATCCAGAAAACCTTGAACAGAGGTACGATCACCATCATCTTTCTGTTACTGTTTATTATAAATAATTTGTTCATATATTTTGTTGTCAGGTTTCCATATCTTCCCCCTATGGACATGTTTGTCACGACAGCAGACCCCGTGCTAGAGCTGCCGATTATAACTGTAAACAGCGTTCTCTCTTTGTTGGCTGTTGATTATCCAGCTCATAAACTTGCTTGCTATGTATCCGACGACGGCTGCTCCCCTCTCACCTTTTACTCTCTGGTGAAAGCATCGAAATTTGCAAAGCTTTGGGTCCCATTTTGTAAGAAATACAAAATTCAACTCAGGGCTCCCTTTAGATACTTCTTCGACCTTCCTACATCATCCTCTGCAAATTCTGAGTTCAAACAAGATTGGAAAAAGATGAAGGTACCCAATACCAAAGTTAGGAGATCAAAATTAACATTGTTAATAATAAATTAAAAAGTTTGTCTGAGTGTAATATCCTAATCTATGTAGGCTAAGTACGAGCACCTTAGCCTAAAAATAGAGGAAGCAGGACAAAAATCAACTCCATGTGATCTAAGTGGTGAGTTTGCTGTTTTCTCCAAGGTTGAACGCGGCAACCATCCAACGATCATCAAGGTAACTCATTGTAGAAAAAGACAGCCTTAAGTTTGAAATGTTCTCCAATGTTCTAATTAATCGAAACAAAATTATATATATTTGGTTATTAAATTTGGAATCATTTGAATTGTTTTCTTGTAGATCATAGGAGAGAACAAACAAAGCCCTCGGGATGATGATGTGCCACATTTGGTTTACATTTCCAGAGAGAAACGGCCAAAACAGCCACGTCATTTCAAAGCCGGTGCCATGAACGTTCTGGTAATTAACTAAAAATCAATTCCCCTTCAGGCCGAATAATTTGTGATGTATAATAAAAGAGCTTTGGGTTTTTGTTTGAAAAACAGAGTAGAGTGTCAGGGTTGATGACGAATGCGCCCTTCATGCTGAACTTAGACTGCGATGTGTTTGTGAGCAATCCACAAGTTGTTCGTCAAGCAATGTGTCATCTTCTCGGTTCCAAAGTGAAAGTGAAATCGCATTTGTTCAGTATCCTCAACGCTTTTATGATGGACCGAAGGATGATCCTTACGGAAACCAATTTGAGGTTTTTTTTGAAGTGAGCCACATAAAATTCCTATGAACCTCGATGAAGTTTCTACTTCTCCGTTTTCTTCTTTCGTTTTTGGAATTGCTGCATTCATTAAGAGAATTTACATGTCGATGTGTTAGTATGTGGTCCCTGGAACAGCGGGAATCCAAGGACCATTCTATGTCGGAACGGGATGTTTTCACAGGCGAAAAGTTATCCACGGTCTATGGCCTGATAACGCAGAAAATCAGGGAAGAAATCATACATCAATTGAAGGTATATACTTGAACATTCTAACCATAAATTAAGGAAGTAAGATGCAACTGTTGTTATACTATGATTTAATATTTTTAATTTCGTTAATTTTTGGATAAAAAGTAATAGAATTAAAATATTTAATGGAATATTTCATTATTGCCAGTGAAAATTTTATTTCAATTTTAAAGTAAAATAACAAAATTCAAAGAAATTGAATCATATGAGCAAAATTCAATTGGCAAATTTGATCTGAAGTAATAATTTCTTTTCGTCTTATAACTCTAACTATATTCCAATGGTTATTAAATAATAGGACCATGATGGTTTATACTTTCTTATATGTAGGAAAATTAGATGATTGTGAACAGTTAAAAGTGTTTGGGAAATCAAAGGAGTTTTCAGAATCAGCAATTTATGCAATGAAAGGGAAGAAGGATTTTCCAAACAACCATTCAAATTCTCTTGAGGCAGCATTCCAGGTTGCAGGTTGTGACTATGAGTTTGGTACAAGCTGGGGGACAAAAGTTAGTAGAATAAACCTACTAAAATATTAGTAACAGAGTATATATCGATTTGATTGTAAAGTGTAAAACTTGAATTTAGAGTATAATTGATTACATTCACTTCAGGTTGGATGGATATATGGATCCATGGCTGAAGATGCCCATACGGGGTTGGAGATTCACAAGAAAGGGTGGAAATCCACCTATCTCACCCCCGGCCCACCGGCCTTTCTAGGATGTTCGCCGTCTGCGGGTCCGGCAGTAATGACTCAACAGAAAAGGTGGGCGATAGGCCTGTTTGAAATCCTCGTCAGCAAAAACAGCCCTATATTTGCCACCCTGAATGGGAAGCTCCAATTCAGGATGTTGTTATTCTACATCTGGTTGTTTTTATGGGGCGTCTCCTCAATTCCTGAGCTATGTTATGCTGCTGTGCCTGCATATTGCATCATCGCCAACTCCCATTTTTTGCCCAAGGTGAGGACAATCTTGTATCTACATGTAGTATAACAGTAGTATAGAATTGACAGTAGGTCGGTCCTCCTATATGCTCTCTTTTTTTTCTTTTTTTTTTTATTTTTTATTTTAATGCATAGCATGTTGTAGTTTAAAGATAAAAGAATAGGTTACAATTTGAATTCAAACTTGTTAATTGTCACATTCTAAAAATAACTACATTAATCACTTGAATTAAATTTCAAATTTTATATAGATAGATACCAAAAAAATGAAAGAGGTAGAATGAAGTATTGGAGGTCATGTTATGTGTTACGTCTTTGTCTCTCACGTCGGTGGCATGTTTTACTGTCTCGACATCAAATCATGGCCACATATAGTTGAAGTTCCATATACAACTTTCTGAAAAACAAGTACATGCAATAAGAAAACAAAAGAAGCTTTGTAAAAATTAGTAAGCAAAATTTAGACAGAATTTTTTGTTGATGAAGTTCAAAGGAATATTTTCCTGATTAAATATCATTACTTTATCTTTGAAACAAATTAGTATAATGTAATTGTATGAGTTATATAAACTACTCCTTCCGTCTCATATGCAATGTCTGATTTTAATCTTGTTTAAAATTCAAGAAATTATAAAATCAAGATTTAACTTTTATTGATTGTAAATTTTCTTTAAGAAATTACTTCTGATTTGAAACAAAAAAAGTATTAAGGGAAAGTAAAAATGATTTTTTTTTTTTTTTTTTTTAAAAAAGAGTGACCTTTATGTGTTTCTAATAGCTAACAAGTTTAACAATGAATATGTCTACAGGTCCAGGAGCCGGCTATATTTATTCCGGTTGTGACTTTATGATTTACAACCTGGTCACTCTCAGGGAATACTTGAAAACCGGCATGTCCATCCGAGCATGGTGGAATAACATGAAAATGGGAAGAATAACAGCAACCTCAGCGTATTTATTTGGATTTTTAAGCGCCGTCCTCAAACTGCTAGGGCTCTCTGATGCAGTTTTTGAAGTTACAAAAAAAGAACAATCTAATTCCGATGGTGACGAAACTAACGGTAACACAATATTTACTTTCGATGAGTCACCAATTTTTGTGCCGGGCACGACCATTTTGCTGGTGCACCTGACAGCACTGCTCGCCTTTTCCTTAGGGTTGCGACCATTAGTTGATGATGTTGGGCAGGGAGTAGGGCTAGGTGAGATCTTGTGCAGCCTATGGGTGGTGCTATGCTTCTTGCCATTTCTGAAAGGGTTGTTTAAAAGAGGAAAATATGGGATTCCTTCTTCCACCATATTCAAGTCTACTTCGTTGGCATTAGTTTTTGTTTATTGGTGTAGAACTTCTTGGGGTTGAGACTTGGATTTTGTACTTTTTTATATAGAATGGGCATAGAACATGAAAAAAGAGGAAAGAGATCTAAAGATCTTTGTGTCCTCTTATGAGCTCCTTAACTACTAGTCAATAAGTTAGGGACTACTTTTCCTTTTTGGTGCGTAGATTAAATTTCCTTGTAAATTAAGATGTTAATTATATTTTCATCACTTAATTATCTTTTCATCACTACAAACGATCAAATTGTCCTTTAGAAAATACTCTAGTAGTTAAAATTTAATATTTTAATTTTAGAGATCTTAAGTTGACTCTTATCATGTAGAAGAAAAATGAAGTTTTTTAAAAATTAATTATTGGATGAGAAAAAAAATTTTACTCAAACTTTAATGATTAAATTAAAATTTTAAAAGTTTAATAATTATTTTATAAATATTATCATAATTAAGTGACCAATTACATATTTTACCTTAAAATAAACTGATTCATCTATTATTTTATGGAAGATTTTGAGGAGCATTGTATTGATAATGCAATGAATAGAAAGTTCTATAAGAATTTAAGCATTTTGATAATGAAATTTGATTGGAAAGAGGATATTTATGATTTTTTGAGATTTGATGGGTGAAATCACGTGTTTGTATCTTGAACTATCAAATGATACATTTTGTATTTCACAATTTATTTAATAACATGAGAAATTTGGTAATTTGTTTAATAACGTCATCAATATCACAAGACAATATATGATTTATCACTTGAAAATCTTCAAGTAATTTATTTTATAAATTTTACTTGGCACTAGAGAAAATTTAAAGAAAAATTTGGAAAAACATGTGATATTTTTGTAACTGAATACAAATTTTCTCCTCCAATAGATGTCATGTCTGATTAATTTTCTAAACTAAAGAAGAAAATAGTAAAAGCAATAAAGTATTATAATTAATTTTTCTAACCGAACAAAAGATATATAAAACTAAAAATTAATGGTAGATGAGTCACATACTTTCCAAGCATATAAGGTGTGGATAAAATTTTAAAATTTTATATTTAGTATTATCAGCGTATAAATTATGTATTTTCAGTACCCCAAAAAATATCCAACTGAACATTGGGGTCAGTGTCAGCATTTATATTTTTACCTTTCGTTTCAATAATAGAGGTGGTTGACACCACAGGTGGACCAGGTGATCACCATTAATGGGGCTATTGTAGACAACATTTTCTACAAGAAAAAAAAAATCTCAGACAAAAAGTTGCCGCTCTATAATACGACCCACCAGAGATCACCGACAAAAATCAATGGAAAAAATGGAGGTAGTTTTCATCCCTGCACCAGCCATCGGCCACCTCGTCTCGAATGTTGAGTTTGCAAAGCGATTGCGTGATCAAGATGATCGTTTCTCAGTCACAGTCCTAATTATAGACCCATTGCTGGAACCGAAGGTCCAAACATACGTCCGATTACTTGCGGCCTCTGATGCTCGAATACGATTTATCAATTTTCCAAAAATGGAAACTGATCCATTAAGCAATACCAAAAGCCCATATATAGTTGGATTTGAATTTTTGGAGAGTCACAAGTCGAACATCAAAGAGTATATCATTAATCACGTTTTACCAAATTATGCTGTCTCTGCTGCCTTGTTTGTTGTTGATGCATTTGCCGCTCCTATGATTGATGTGGCCAATGAACTTAGCCTCCCTTCTTATCTTTTCTACACTTCTGGTGCAGCCACTCTTGGATTTATGTTACACGCAGTTACTCGACATGATCAAGTTGGCAGGGTGTTTCAAGCTTCCGATGGAGAGTTAGTTATCCCAAGCTTTACAAACCCGGTTCCTTGTAAAGTTATACCCTCGCTTTTTTTTGACGAGAATGGTGGGTACATTTACACCAAAAATTCCATGAGAAGATTGAAAGAAACCAAGGGCATAATTGTTAACTCGTTCGAAGAGTTAGAACCTCAAGCGGTTAAGTCTCTGGTAGAGTATGACATACCACCCTTTTACTTGGTAGGGCCCGTACTTGAGCTTCGAGGTCATAGTAGTTCGATGTGTGATGAGGTCCAAAATGACGAGATCATGAAGTGGCTTGACAATCAACCCCCATCAACGGTGGTTTTCATCTGTTTTGGAAGCTTGTATTGCGTGGTGGAACCACAAGCCATGGAGATTGCACGGGGGCTCGAGCAATGCGGGCATAGATTCTTGTGGTCACTACCGATACGAAGTCCAAGGAACCAGGGGTTGGGAATTAGGCCTAGTAATTGCCCCAATCTGAAGGAGATTTTGCCTGAAGGGTTCTTGCAGCGTACAGAAGGAAGAGGAATGGTATGTGGTTGGGCTCCGCAAGTTGAAGTCCTTGCCCACAAATCCATCGGAGGCTTTTTATCACACTGCGGATGGAACTCGATTCTTGAGAGCTTATGGTATGGGGTGCCCATTTTGACATGGCCAATGCACGGAGAGCAACAAATGAATGCATTTCAGATGGTGAAAGATTTGGGGTTAGCAGTGGAGATGAGATTAGACTATAAGCTGGGCGACAGTGATGCGGTGATGGCAGATGAAATTGGCAAAGCTCTAAATTGCTTGATGGATGGGGACAGCGAGGTGCGGAAGAGGGTGAAAAAGATGAGTGAAATGAGCCGGAAAGCTGTGAAGAATAGCAATGGGTCTTCGTTCACTTCGTTTGCGCGCTTAATTGACTTGTTTTTGATGGGTAACGCCAACAAGCCTTGAGTGTACGTTATTTTAACTAATAATATTTATCCAGTTCAACTTAATTAATTTCTGTAGATCATACTTAAAAAGTGGCATGATAGTCAAATCTCAGTTCATGCAATTCCTTTTCTTATCTAAACTACAGCCTTCTTTTATTAAAAAAAAAAACTAATAACAGTTTTTCTCCAAGGGTCTCTTCCAAGCCCCCAGAGTTTTGGTGTCAAGTAAAAGATGTCCACTGCACTGAAATGTTTCACCTTGGTGGTGGGATAATGTGAATAGATGTAGTACGTGCATGATTGCTTCTATTAGGTGAATCGATTGGAGAATCTTGCATTCGTTTTATGGTCAGGGGTTGCTATTTTCTATGTTTTCCTTTGCTACTTGAGATGGCTTGTTTGTATTGGGGTAAATTAAATTGTGTAATTCGTTGAAGTAGATCAATGGAAATAATTATATATATTATGGCATTCGTCGAGAAATTTATAGTGTCGCCAATAATATTTTTATCAATTTCTTTGTATTGCTCAATATTTTCTATTTACCGTCTCCTAACCCCTGATTTCAGCGTCGGATTGCCGCTTGCCGGTGTGATTTTCTCGGAGTGTCAGTGATATTATTCCTTTCCTCTTCTTGGGCTTGTTTTCAAGTAAGGCTGTTCTCTGAGCCAATAATTATTCTTTTATCTGGTGAAGGAAAAAACACATCTCAAATCAATATTGAACGTCTCAAATGCAACTTCAACGGTATTTCATTCAAAATATTTTTCGAGAAACAAACTCTATTGCGGATGGTTTGGCTAAATCCAAGATTTCTTGATAATGTTCTTTGGTGGCTTGTTTTTGATTGAGATCTTTTTATTGTTTTCTCTTAGGGTGTGTTTGGTTTAAAAAAAACATAATTTTTTTCTGATTTCTATTTTTCATTTTGTTTTTATTTTCATGAAAAATAGGAAACAGAAGTAAAAACATATTTAATAAATTTTTGATAAATTTTTTTTCTTTTTAGAAAATGAGATGAAAATACATTTAATTTTAAGAATAAAAAAGAGTTTTTTCAATGTTTTCCAGCAAACATAGCAAAAACGACAGAAAAAAATTAAAACACGGCTTTGGTAAATTCTACTAATTAATCTATTCTACATCCCGAGTTCGAGACTAACCAAAAACAAACGTAGAAAGCTTTTCCCTCTAGTAGTTAGAGATGTAAATAACCAAAGTTTTTTACGAATTATTTGTAAATATGTTTAATTTTCATTCGTTTATATTTATTTATTAAATTTAATAATGATTTTAAATAATATTTTTATATTTTTTTATTAAACAAATCAAACATGAATAAAAATTTTTTTGATTCATTTATATTTGTGCACAAATTTATTTAAAATTTAATTAAAATTTATTTGTTTATTATTCGATTACTATTCATTTGTAATAATACTAATAAAATTATATTTTTAGTTTTATCTTAATTATATTTTAATATTTATTTATATTCTTTTGAGTTCGTTTAAAATTTGTTTAAATTTATTTGGTTATAATTTTTTTATTATTCATAAATATACTCGTTTAATATTCATGAATAAATTTATTAAATTAAATTAAATTAAATATTTAATTATTTAAATAAATTAAGCTCAAATAAATAAAATAGTTCTTTTATTAAATACAAACTAAACCCAAACACATAAAAATTAAAGGAATAAATCATAAATATATATTTACCCATCCAATTCATTTCCAACCCTTTAAAAAAACACGATTTCGTTCTTCTATATGCCTATGTTCCCTAACAGAAATGGACAAAACATTTTTATGACCGTAATAGTGGACCTTCTGTTGTATGGTCCAAGGAAAAATACATTAATTCATTTTCTATTTTCTAAACACAATACATAGTATAAAATTTTTTTCATATTTTCATTTTATAAAAATAGTTTTTCATAAAAAAAAAAAAAAGACATGTACAGTTTTTAATTTTTACTATATGTTCATTGCTTTGTTTGATTGTGGAAGGTATAATTTATTTTTTAATGTTAAAGAATAAATTATTTGGTATAATTATTATATTTCTTGAACATTTAAATTATATTTCAAAATATCAAATTAAAAAAATAGTAGAAAAATAATGAATTAAAGAAGGGAAAATCTAAAATAAGAAAAAAAATATTTAAAAATAATAAAAAAATATTTCCTTTATGTCTCTGTCGACCATCTTTACTAAATTGCTCAAATACATATTGAGTTATAAATAGATTTTGTAATATTTTCTCAAACTATCCTTAATTATAATAATCATTTCTTAAAAAAATTTAAATAAAAAATACAAAAAACATAGATGAAGATAAAAAGACAATTATAAAACAACCAAAAGCTCATTTACCCATAAAGCCAAAAATCTTTTAGGCCACCAAAATACTCAAAAAAAAGATATATGTGTATGTGTAATATTTATATGCAGTAATGGTTTTAGAACTGCTAGACATAAAAAATTTTAAAATTAAGAAAAAAATGAGAGAATTGTCACTAATCTTTTTTGTTGTGTGATTGATTACTAAAAAAATTATTTTTTTAATAGAATTACAAAAACGGGTTTACAATTTATGAAAAAAATAAATTTCGATATACAAATAATCAGGTTAGGCTCAGGAGTCAATTATATATGAGAAAAGATTAACACCCTCATAATACACATAAATTGGTACTATTTAAATCATGCACTGTTTTTGGTATTGGATGAAATGGTTTTGATTTGACATTTAATACTAATTTCCTTCATTTTAATAAAAACAAAATTTTGCTAAAGCTCTTTATTTAAGAATAACGAAAAAATCTTTAAGTTAAAAAATTATTTTAAAATTCTCTAACATCTAGACAAAATTTAAAGTAACTCTTGTCACTTGAAATTTAATACGATATTTCTTAAAATGAAAAATATACTCTTTATAGAATATAATTATCGGTGACTCTCTAACATCTAGGTATAATATCAAGAATTATTTCTTTCAAAATGTTATTTTTATTTTATTTTATAACAATTTTAAAATATGTATTTTTTTTGCAAAAAAAATATATTTTATATAAGAAAGTAAATAATGATATTATCAGGTAGCAAATAAAAATTAAAAATAGAGAAATGTAAAACGAGTGCAAACAATAACAAATAGAAGCATGTAAGCCAATAGGTACTATGTATGATAATGAAATGCAAATTTGAAATTATATTCTTAAATATAATGAGACTTTTTTGACTCCTTAACATTTAGGTGGAGTTTAAGTGTGACTATTCATATTTAAGATCCCATTTTATTATTATTATATTTTTTTTATTAAAGCTTGTCAATTATTAATCCAATTGTTAAAGTAAATTAAAGACCTACATGAAAAACTTAATGGAATAAAGTTTTCTAAATACCCAATCGTTTAAGCGATACTCGGGAACAAATTACTCCACCTGAAATTTTCATACATATCCTTAAAGTTTCAGAATGGTTTTGAGTATTGGTTTGGGATTTAGGGGTTTAAAAGTTTTAAATTTTTTAGTGATGATTCAAAATTATGTACCAAATTTGGGGTTTAAGGTTTTGAATTTTTAAATTTAGGGTTTTAGGTTTTGGATTTTAGGGTTTTGATTTGGGTTTTAAGGGTTTAAAGGTTTGGTTTTAGGGTTTATATGGTTTAAGGTTTCAATTTTATGGTTTGGGGTTTAGAGTTTTAGTTTTGAGGTTTAAAGAGTTTAGGATTTTAGTTTTAAGGTTTAAGAGATTAGGGTTTTGATTTTAGAATTTAAAGGGTTTAGGGTTTTAGTTTTAAGGTTTGAAGGTTTAAGATTTTGATTTTAGGATTTAGGGTTTAGGGTTTAGATTTTAGGGTTTAAAGAAAACACAAACTTTTTAAAAAATTTCGAAGATATAGGTGAATTTTTTAAGCAAGCTTGATTTTTATAATTTTTTTAAATTAATTTTTTTATGTATTTTCTTTTTTTTATGAAAATTTATTTATTATTATTGTTAATTTATTTATTGATTTTTTTATAATAATTTTTTAACATATAGGCGGAATTATTATTATTTGAAACATAATTATATTCCTTCCAACATCGAGGTAGGAAAAATTTTTTTATTCTCTATTTTATAAGCATTTTATATATTATTATTATTATTATTATTATTATTATTATTATTATTATTATTATTGTTTTTATTTTTATTCTGTAAAGTTTATTTTTTTAAAAAAATTAACAATATATTTCATTACTTATTTTTATTATTATTTTTATAATTTTTATTATTATTAAAAGCAATCAAATATTTATTCTAACAAATTAAAAATTTTATCGTGCATAAATATTAAAAATAAAACTCAAAATAATAAAAATAATAAAAAAATAAAAAATAAACCTGAACTGGATCGATCAATAGTCTGATCAACAAGCCGATCTGGTTGCTCGACGATTTGGTGGTTTAGATTGGTTCAAATAAGTTCCTTAATGGTTCATATAGATCACCCAAAGGTTGGTTGAAATGAGTTGATGGGTCAAGTTGTGCAGATCTCGAGTCGAGTTACGGGCACACGTAAATCCTCTATTTATCCAAAATGACATCGTTTTGGTCAAAGTCTTCTATATAAAAGCCAAGTTTTTTTTTTTAGCTCATTTCATCCTTTCTCAGAAAAAAATGCTTAGCTTCAAAAAAACTTTCTGGCCTAATTAGAATCTAGTGCCATACCGTCGCACCGGTCGTCGTCTGAAGTCATCAGTAATCGAAAAAAAAAAACTTTCAAAAGCTCTCTTCAATGTGATCTTTCTAGATCTGATCTCCTTTTAATTGGAAACAGTCTAATCAGTGTAGATTGGGATTTGAAGTTTTTTGTCTCTTTTTTTTCTTTTTTGATTTTAACCAAAACTGATGACTTTTTTTTTTTTTTTTTTGTAGTTAGCTCTTTGGTGCTGATGGTTCTTCCTTATGGGAAAGATTGTGTTGTTTTTTGTTTGGGTTTTTTTTTTTTTTTTTGGTAGGTGGAGAGTTTAGTTGGGGGCATTGAAGAGCTTGAGTTTCTAAGTATGGGAGAGCTGGCGTTTCTAAGTATAGGAGTTAAGGTTTTTTAGGTGTGAGAACGCTAGGGTTTATGTGTCTATGCATCTGAAAGCTTCAAAAGGGAAGAAGTTGGGTGCTTTATAGGGTTAGGCACTTGGGATAGTGGGAGAAGCAGGTGCCTGGCTCAGTATAAGAATTTGTAAGTTAAGGTTGGTGGTTCTGGGTAGTTGGGGCAGATGAGGTGCAGAGCTTTGATGGGGTTGGGAATGGTGGTGGCGAGTGCAAATGAATAGGCTGATGCCGTCCATGCACCATGCCTGTCCCTGTCCCAACCTTTTTTTTTTAACCTTTTCTTTTTAACTTTTTTTTTTAAATTTTAATTAAACCAATATTATTATTATTATTATTATTTACTATTATAATTATTAATAATTTTAATATCAATAAACAAAAACTAAAAATGAAATTTTATTCAATAGACTCGGATAAAATTTGACATCTACAATTGCCCTTCTTTGTATATTTATGAGAATTAGGAATAAAACAAAGACGAATACAACAATTTTGTCCGAAAGCAAGTCAAGGATTTTTTTAATTGGTTTTTATTTTGTTATTTTTTTTGGATTGAATCATAAGTCAAGTGAGAAAGAAAATGACCAAGACAACACTGTGAGTCGAAAAATAAATAAATCGATCGAGACAACACCACAAGTTGAAAAGTAAAGAATCCACTAGGACAACGTTGTGAATTAAAAAGTAAAGAATGACTAGGACAACACTATAAATCGAGAAATAAAGAATTGACTGGTAAAACATCACAAATTAAAAGATAAAGAATATACTGAGACAACATCACAAGTCAAAATTATGCTGAAGGTCTTAAAAATTATGCCCAAATGTATTAGAAAATTGTGTCCAAAGGTATTAAAGATTGTGCCCGGAGGTTTTGAAAATTATGCTCGGAGATCTTAGAAATTGCAAAATCTTTGAATGCTCATCCCGATCAGAGATAATGAAACTTTAAAATGTTTTGCCTGAAGGTCTTGAAAATTATGCCCGGAGATTTTAGAGATTATGCTCGAAGGTCTTGAAAATTACAAAATTTTTAAATGCTCCTCCCAATCAGAGGCAATGAAATTTTAAAATATTTTACCCAAAGATCTTAAAAATTACTAAAAGTCTTAGAGATTATACCTGAAGGTCTTGGAAATTATAAAATCTTTGAATGCTTTTCTTAATCAGAGGTAATGAAACTTTAAAATGTTTTACTTAGAGGTCTTGAAAATTGTATCCAAAGGTCTTTAAAGATTATGCTTGGAGGTCTGAGAAATTCCAAAATCTTTGAATGCTCCTCTCAATCAGAGGCAAATGAAACTTTAAAATCTTTTGCTTAAAGGTCTTGGTAATTGTAAAATCTTTGAATGCTCCTCCCAATAAGAGGCAATGAAACTTTAAAATGTTTTGCCTAGAGGTATTGAAAATTGTGCCCAGAGGTTTTAGAAATTTTAAAGTCTTTGAATGCTCCTCTTGATCAAAGGCAATAAAACTTGAAAATAGGCAATAAAACTTGAAAATATTTTGCCCATAGGTCTTAAAAATTTCAAAATCTTTGAATGCTCATCCTAATTAGAGGCAATGAAACTTTAAAATATTTTGTCTAAAGGTCTTAGAAATTTCAAAATCTTTGATTGTTTTTCTTAATCAGAGGTAATGAAACTTCAAAATGTAAAAATTTTTTGCTCGGAGGTCTTGAAAATTACACTCGGAGGTTTTATAAATTTTAAAATCTTTGAATGCTCTTCCCAATTAGAGGCAATGAAACTTTAAAATGTTTTGCTTAAAGGTCTTTAGAGATTATGCTCAGAGGTCTTATAAATCTCAATATCTTCAAATGTTTTTCATACATTTGAGGCCTTAAAACTTTGAAAATTTAGAACTTTTTGAAAACGGCTTCTCTTTAATAAGAGATTTTTGAAACTCTAAAGGTCTTGTTTGAAAAAAGCTCTATCTAAATAGAGGCTTTAAAATCTTATTTGAAAATGGTTTTCTTTAAATAGAGGTTTTAAAACTTTAAAATTTTATTTTTTTCTCTCTTTTTATATATATTTTTAATATTTACAAAGTTGATAAATGTAATCATGATACAAATGTCTATTCTCATCAAATGATGCTAATGGAAATATCGATGTGAATGCAAATATCAATGCAAATGTAAAAATGCAAATGACAATGTTTTTTTCATGTAAATGCCTCTACAAATACCTTTTCTTAGGATGCAGATGCCATGATGTAAATGTAAATTTTTCTTATGGTGCAATGCAAATGTCTTAAACAAGTGTAAATGCAAGTGATGTAAATGCGAATGTCTTTTTTGTGATGCGTGCAAGTGATGTATATGTAAATGTCCCTTTCATGATGCACGGGCAAGTGATGCAACTATAAATGTATTTTTTTATTTTTTCATTTGTAGGTCAAATATCTTTTTTATAATGCAAGTGATACAAATACAAAAGCTCTTTTTAGTTTTTTTTTTTTTAAGATATCTGTTTAAATTTTCAATGTTTAATTTTCATAAAAAATGATCTCAATATTATGTATAAAATACTCAAATAATCTTTAAATTTTTCAAAAGTGATCACAAAATTACCTCACATAACAGATCTTTGCAATTAATAAGAAATTTTAAAACTTAAGACTTTCAAATCACTTGAAAATTGATGATTACCATTTGAAAAGCCTATGTATGGGGTAATTGATCATTCAATTTTTTTCACTGATGGGTATTTCTCATGAAAGCTCGATGAGGGTTATAAGGATTTATCTTGGGCTCATGAAAGAGATAACTTTTTAAAATACTTTTTTTAAAATGTGATACTTTAATGTGTGTCAAAACTAGCCATTACTTTTCGAACAAGATTTGGGAAAAAGAAAAGGCTTTTTTTTTTAATGAAAATGTAAAGTCTTTAATGGGTATTGACCTTTCAAAAAGTTCTGCATTGAGGTTTCTTATTCTAGATAGAACCTTGAAACTCTAAATTTTTTTGGGTTTTAAAAATGATTTAGCTCTAAACTACCCTTTTAAGGTTTTCACCTTAGAGCTATATTTTCTAACAATAAAGAACTTGGTAAAATCTTGCCAAAATAATAGGTATATACAAATTTTAAAGACATAGCTTTTCAACTTAAGTATCTATATTTTATCAAAATAGACTTTTTAGGATGTGTAATGTAGGCCAAAGTTTGAGGTTCTAAAAGAATGGATAAATAGGCTCAAAAATATATATTATTTAGGATAATTAGGCTAAGGATCTTACAAAGCATTCTTTGAATGAAAAGCCAAGTGTCTTTCTTTCTTTACTCATTCTTCTTCTTTTTTTAAAAAACATTTTATTTCAATTTTAGCAATATCCTTTCTTGAATTTTATCCCTTTTTTCTTTGGAATTCTAACTATTACTTCATTTGTTTTTTTTTTTTTAATATTTGAGGAACATGTCTTTCTTTTTTCGTTTTTTTTTGTTTTATTTTTTTTTGTTTTCTAGAAACATCTAACTTCAACTTTATCATTTTTTTTTTTTGAATTCTTAAGATCCTAACTGAAACCTCATTCATTTTTTACCTTAGGCTTTTATCTCCAAGGTGCATGTTAGATGTTTTCGATATTAAACACTTTCTTTGAAGTTAATCTTTTAAAGATATCTTTATTTTGCCTTATAATATAAAAAATGGTCCTTGACCAAGGTTTATTTTGGAACAAAAATTTAATAGGCTCAAATGGGTAGCAAGTGGATAATTTTTATGTACGAGAAGGACAGAGAAGGATGGCCATTGATTATTTCAAACATAATCAGTTGGTTAGAAGAGCAAATTATTGAAGGCATCGTTTATTTTTTTTTTTTTGGTTTTTTCTCTTTTTTTTTTGTGATGTCCCATCTTTTTTCTACTCAAGGTTCTCATGACAAGCAAGTTGTATGGGATTGATTGCATAATTCAAAAAGGCTCTTTGGGCTTTAAAGTTTTTGGCATTTTCTTGGTGAAAGGAAGAAAAAAGGCATACAGTTATAAAACAAATTGTCTTAGGCAAAAAGGAATTCTACTTTTTTTTAATCAATATGCCTTAAGACATAAAACAAGGCTTACCTAAGAGAAAAAGTTCAGGCATTTTTATGTTTATGGTCATAGTAAAATTTTAACACACATTGAATTTCCAATTGAAAATTTGAAAGAGCATCTTACTTGATTTTTTTTTTAATTTCAAAATAAATTTTCAAAATTGACCTTTTTTGCTCATTGCTCAAGGAAAAATTATCACCCTTTTAAAGTATGAATTCAAACTCACATTCCTTGAGGGGTTATGGTTGATGAGTCAAATCATTTGAGTGACTAAGAACATGAAAGTATTCAAAAAGGGGTGAAGGTATTTGAAGAACTTTTTTCTAATAGTAATTGCCATTTCTTTCAAGAATCCTTCCTTTTTTTTTATAGAAGAAAACCTTTTGTCCTCTTTTTTCTTTTTTTTTTTTTGGTTTTATTATTTTTTTATCTTGAAAGTTACTTATGTGGGACTTTTTATTTAAACAAATGCATAAAGAGAAAATTTTATAAAAAAAGATCTAAAGTATTCAAATTTTCTAAAATAAATTAGCTAACTCCTAGGGATACTATCATATATAAATAGTGAAAAGATTTAAAAAAAATTATTCTATCTTGATTTTTTAGAACTCAAGACCTCTTTCTTCATCTCAACTCTTCATGTTTGGCAATTGGATGGAGTCAACTTTCATTGTTCTATCACTATTGAAGTCAGAATATCATTATTGATAAGATCTTCAACCTTTTTTTTTTACTGCCTATATTTTTCAATTGAGTGGCTAATTGTCTCCATATGATAATCATATTTGTCATTGGGATCATAACTCTTTATTGATGAATTTGGTGTTGTTTTTAGAGGCACAAGAGTGAGATGTCGACTTTCTATTAGTAAAGGGAAAAGATGAAAATTAGGTATTGGCAGTTTCTCTCAATCATTTCTTGGTTTTTTTTGGTTCTTTGTTGGTAGAGTGATAGGTTCAAGTGTAGGGATAAAATTATGAATGGTTACTCAAAGAAAAGAATTTGCTGGAAAGCCCAAATGTTGGCTTGGTTGACAAAGATATGGGTTTTGAAAGATATTACCTATGACAAGATAATAAAGTTGATGAACAGGATAAGGATTGTACAGGATAAAGCTTTTAGGTAGATATCCATCCATTGTGATTGCTTGCACTTTTTTTTCATTCTTTTTTGATGTACTTCTCTCTTCAACTTTCATCATATCTTTTAATTTAATCCTACCATTTTTAATTACATTTTCTATAATCTCACAAGAAATCACCATGTCAAAAAAATTTTAAGAGATATTTTCGATCATTCTTTCGTAATAGAGACTGTTCAAGAAATTAAAAAATAGAACAACGATTTCTTTCTCTGACAAGGATGGTTGTACTTGGGTTGCTATATCTCTCTCTATCTATGTGAATATTCTTTGAAAGTTTTAGTTGACTTTTTCTTCATGTTTTGTAAGGACAACCCATTTGACATCATATTTTCAACATGTTTGTATTATGCTAGGAAGGCCTTAGCCAAATCATTCCAAAAGTAAATCTTATTTCGATCCAGCTAACCATACCATCTTGCTGTAGACCTAGTGAGACTATCTTAAAAGTAATGGATCAATAACTTATCATCATGGGTATAGGTCATCATCTTTTGACAGTTCATGATGATATGTGTTAAAAGGAATTTTGTTTCATCATACTTATCGAAATTTGAGATTTTAAATTTTGATGGAATAACAAGATCAGGCACTACACTAAGCTTGTTGGCATCAACACTCTTATATATATCATGGTCTTCAATTACTTTCAATCTTTCTTCCGACAAGTCATACTTATCTTTCATCATTATATCTCTTAATAAATCTGACACCCTTTTTAATTTCTTTGATTTTTTAAGATTTTCTACATTAGGCACAGCAGTGGAGTCGTAAATAGTAGGCTTGAGATTGATATTTGTCTGAACTAAGGGCAACTTGTAAAAGTGTCAGTATAAGGTTAATGAGTTGCTGGAGATACTTGCGGCATATGAGAGTCTTGAACATATGTAAACCTAGATGGATACAATGGTGTTTCACCATCTGTTTCCTCCATTGCCCTATATGTTTCAATAATTCTTTTTCCTTTTGTCAACTTTGCTAACATCTATTTTAATTCTGCCAAATGTCTATCCATGTTCTGTTGTATTCTTGTGATTGTTTTCTTGATCTCTCATTGGGCTTTTTCCACTCTATCCATCTAACTTGTATTTTTATTTTTCATGATTCTGGTACCACTTGAATGTTGTAAATACACAAACTTAACTAATCTTATTTTCTATGATGCATTATCCTTAAACCTTTTATTAATTAATAAAAGTTAAAATTGTATGACATGAATTTTATTATTAAAAAAAATCTTTTGGCTTTGAAGGTTTAACAAAAGCATATTCGTAATCATCATTCTTTATCTTTAGCTAGCATGAAAAATAATGAATCCAAACAAATGATGCATGATGTGCAAGTTAAATTTTATTATTATTAAGAATAAGCTCAAATTCCCTCATGTAGAGATTTTTTTGACCTCAAAAATTTGGTGAAAACATATTTATGACCATCACTCTTTTTCACGGGCCTTTTTAGGCACGCCATTAAAAATGAAACATAAACAAAGATGTCTATTCATAGAAAATTCAAAAGTTTTTTTCATTCTCAAAAGTTTCAAGTTTATACATCAAGAACAATCCTAGGACAATCCTAAGACAAGGGCCAAAAAGTACTAAACTAGCTCTTACTCCCTATTGCCTCGCCTAAAAAATCTAAAAGAAGTGGACTATAATTGTTGGTAAAGATAACCCTTTGCCTTAAGGTTTATTCTTTTCATTCTTATATTGGCCAGTTTGACTATCATCTACAGCATTACTTACTGTCTCAACATGGATTAGTGAAGGATTCCTGTAAATAACTGGCTTCATTTCGACATTAAAACTCAAATATCCGACCTTCATCAAATTTTGTATCCTATGTTTCAAAGTCATGCAATCTTTTAGAGAATAGCCCACGATGCCAAAATAGTATTCATATCGGGCATTAGGGTCATACTATTTAGAAAAAAGTGATTTACGATGTTCAATAGTGATAAGGGCAATGAGAAAGTTCTCTTAGAGTAGTGGGTATAAATCTGAGTAAAATATAAGAATTGGGTCAATATGATTTTTTCTTTTGGTGTTGCGAGAGTTTTTCTGTTCTATGATTGGTCCGTTTTGTTGAAAAAATGGTGGTCTAGTTGGTTTTGGAGTGAACTAGGAAACTCCGGGTCAAAAATTAGGTTGAAAAAGTAGTGATGAGATAACATATTAAGCAAATGGTTGTGAAATGTGAAGTGGTGGGTATGACTTTAGGTGTGGGATGTCGAGTTGGGTCATGGGCATGCGCGGATCCTTTCTTTATCCAAAACGATGTTGTTTTTGGTCAATGTCTTCTATATAAAAGCCAAGTTTTTTTTTTAGTTCATTTCATCATTTCCTCAAAAAAAAATGCTCAACTTCAAAAAAACTCTCTGGCCTTGTCAAAATTTAGTGTTGTATCGTCACGCCAGTCGTCGTTTGAAGTCGTTGTAAGTGGTTGTCGTCGATGGTTACCAATGATCGAAAAATATCAAAAAACTTTCAAAAGCTCTCTTTAAGGAGATCTTTCAAATTCGATATCGTTTTAATCGAAAATAGCCTTAATCAGTGTAGATCGAGGTTTGAAGTTTTTTATCTTTTTTTTTATTTAAACAAAAATTGATAGCTTTTTTTTTTTTTTTGCAGGTAGCTCGTTGGTGCTACTGGTTTCTTCTTATGGGGAGGACTGTGTTGTTTTTTGTTTTGGTTTTTTTATTTTTTTATTTTTGGTAAGTGAAAAGTTTAGTCGGGGGTAATTGAGAGCTTGAGTTTTTAAGTATAGGATAGTTGGGGTTTCTGAGTGTGGGAGCTAAGGTTTTTTGGGTGTGAGATAGCTAAGGTTTTTGTGTTTGTGTGTTCGAGATCTTCAAAGGGAAAGAAATTGGGTGCTTTTATATGGCTTGATGCCTGGGATTGTGGGTGGAGCAAGTGCCTGGCTTAGTATAGGAGTTGGTAGGGTAAGATCGATGGTTCTAGGTAGTTAGGGCAACTAAGGTGCAAGGGCTCTGTTAGGGTTGGGAATGGTGGTGGCAAGGGCAGGTGAACATGTTGGTGTTGTGCATGATATTATACCAGTCCCTGTCCCAACCCTTTTTTTAATATTTTCTTTTTAACTCTTTTTTTAATATTAATTAAACTAATAATAATAATAATAATATTATTATTATTATTAAACAAAAACTAAAAATGAGTTTTATCTAATAGATCCGAATAAAATTTGGTGTCTATATTGTATAAAAGAAATAACAATTTAAAAAATAGAGAAAGAAGTAATATTTGTTGCGTTTTGAGTTTTAAATTTATTAAATGTCATTTTTTAAAAATAATTATATAAATTAAATGAATTAAATTTTGTATTAAAAAAAATATTTTTTGATAAAAGATGCATGAAACTTTTAACAAGTAACCAATATGATTAAAAATTTATCATAATTTGCAATACCACCAAAATTCGAATGTAGTTAATTGTCATGTATAGGATGGAAGATTAGACCAACCTAATCACGTATTAGCTTTTATTTCAAAAAATGCGCTCTATCCAATTGTCATGACATTTTGACATTCTATCTTACCCACTTATGCAACGGTTTGTTGCATAACTTTTTTCACTTATAGAAGAAAGGGATTTACTTTGATCCGAATTTATTTGGATTCTTGTATTTATTAAATAAATAAATAAAATAATAAAAATAATAAAAAATTTAGTTTTGAGGTATAAATAATATTTTTAAAAATAATTATATCTATATAATATAACAAAAATTTAAACTTTTCAATAAAAAATAGTAAAAATCATTATACCAAAATATTTATTTATAATAAATGAATAGATATAAATTTTTATTTAAATAGTTATAACTTTTTGTATAATCATAATATTTATAAATAATAATTTATTTATATTCAAATAGTTATAATAATTTATCATATAATAATTATTTCTATTTAAATATAATTATTTAAAATATGAATAAAATTAATATAAAAATTAATTTTATTCATCAATAATTAAAATTTTTATCCAATATGAGATGTATTACATTCTAAATTATTAACCGTATCTCTCATGAAACTCACATTAATAAAAAAAAATTAGGTTTACTTTGATATTATTTATCATAAGTCCAAATTTTTAATCTGAAAAAACTTATTTATTAAATGAAAAAAGATTCATAATTTATAAACTTAAAACCAACTCATTCTCTTATTCATGTGAGATTCGTAATATTAATATAATTACAACATTTCCAAAATCTTTATGTACCGGGCTTTTTGTATTCTTTTTTCAATCAAGTTTTTCTTACTTTGATTGAGTGTTCTTTTAAGTAACACACTCATCTATAATGATTTTAAGTTGAACTAAGCATGCAAGCCACACGAACACTCTTGGACCTGTACAAGCAGCCAACAAAGCCATCGCCCTCGTCTCAACTCGAGAGCTGAAGATGTGGTCAAGTGAGCAGTAAACCACCGGCCTTGTTCATGTGATCAAGGACCATACGAGTTGGCTGTTCGTTAGGATCTGTGAACTGATTGTGTTAATGGGAAGTTAGCCGCACCTCCGACCTTCGATCGTCATATTTTGAATAATCGGAATTAACTTTCATTTGATTTTATTTGATCGATTTTAATTATTTATAATATTTATAATAATTTTTAGTAATTATTTTTGATAATTTTCAACTTTTTTAAACATTTGGGCAGATTTTTTTATTTGGTTTAAAAATATGTATTAGAAACCTATTGACCGGATCGGTTGGAAATATTTTTGACAAAATTATTCAAAAAAAATACATTATTTTAAAAGTTTGAATATTAATTTGTATACTTTTATTATCCAAATATTAATTTATATATTTTAAAAAAGTCAATTTTTTAAAAGGACGGTCTCTCGTCACCAAACGACGAGCGTCTAAGATAAAAAGACAAAAACGAGTCTGAGAATTGAGAGCGGCGGAGTAGTACAAGAAAACGTACGATTCAATCGCTTTTACTTACTTTCCAAAAATCCATATTTTTTCTTTTCATCCCAATAAATGCAGTTTCAGAGTTTTTATAAGAAATAGGAAAACGATATCACCCCGGAATTTCAATATTAAAGTATTTCTTTCTTTCGTTTTCCAAGTCTCACTGTCTCTTTCTCTTCGTCTGAAGAAATGGCTTACGTCCCAGCAGAATACCCATCATCAGCTGGAAGAGCGGGTTCGCGTGCGGCGGCTCCAACCATTTTCGGTCCAACCCACAACCATGCTTCTGCTGCGCATCATAGAAGCCTCTCCGGTATCACACGTTTGATTCGAGGGCTTGATCACGAGGAAACCCGAGAGCAGTCTCTTGACCTTCTTTGCAAGGTATCAACTTTCTTTCTTTTTCGTTCTTCTGAAAAAGAAAACGTGTTAAAATTGTTTAGAATTTGACCGCATCATGGCTAGAACAAGAATCTATTTTCACAGCATAGAAAATATTATACGGTTAAAAAAAATCGAAAAAATCGAAAATCGATTCAAAATTAAAATATTTAATTTAATTTAGGTCAAATTTTTTCTTATTTTGTTCGGATTAATTTTTTATTTGTATATTAAATATATTTATTAAATTTGAATCAAATTTTAAATTAAAATATAAAAATAAAAAAATAATCAAACTAAATTATATATATTTTAATTTATATATATTTTAAATATTTATAAAATAAAAATAATAAATTTATATCAAAATTTATTTAAATATATTAAAATAATATATAAAAAATTAAAAAAAATTAAAAATTAAAAATCGATGAATGAATTAAATTAATAAAATTTAATTTAAATTTTTAATTTTCATGATATTATATTTGATTTAAAAAAATTAAATCAAATATAATCTTAACGGAATCGTTATCATTTTTAAAATATAAAACAACATAATATAAGAATTTAAGTTCAAAATTTACGTTATTAAAAATTGTTACATTCACATAAAATTTCAGCAATAATAAAAATTTACAGGTGCTTTTCGCTCAATAAATTTCATAATAAAATTGCTAAAAAAAATCAATAGATTAGAAGAATAATATTTTTTTTTTCTTTTTCTTCTCTCCCTATTTACTAAAAATTATTATGGAACATTGTACAAAATTTCGATTTACTAAAAATTTTTATGGAACATTTAGTTTTAAATAAACTTAATCGTTAAGTAATTCTTTAAACTCTTTAAACAATGGGATTTTTTCATAATTCAAAATGATTCCAATTAGAATTTAAGTTAATATCTAACGTAAATAAGGAAAAACCCATTTTTTTTCATAAAAAAAATGAAAAATAAACATAAATATAAGTTAAAGTAAAAAAGAAAAATTGTGGTTGGATTTTTAAACTTTGTATAACAAGATTTATGGAGAAATTATTGAAGGTCTATACTATCAGCAATGAAGTGAATTCGGATTAAGCATGTATTATTTAGAAAGCTAGATAAAAGAAAGAAAAAAAGTTGAAACATTCTAATGGTTTGAACTAAAAATAATACACTATTGGTATGTACAACATAAGGGTTCTTTATTATCATGCCATAAGGGAATTAGAGACTGTTAATGCTGTTATTAACCATGTTTCTTGAAAGAACTGATCAGGTAATACTGAAATCCTTTCTCGATGATTGTAGTTTGTCTTTTAACTTGACTTGTGACCTGAAATTTGTCTTTTAACACAGGGCACTGGTACAGTTTTAGAATTTGGAAGCTTGTTAGTATAAGAATTAAGTTGTTCCTAGATAGAGGCTTTCAAGGCTTTGTTTCATGACAGAATTTTGAGCATGTTGCATATATTTTAGAAGATAACATATTGCTCTTGATCAAGGCCAGTGTGTTAGAGGTTACAAATCATGTTTTTGAAGGGGAAAACAGTTTATAAGAGGAAAGATCATGGTCTAAAATTCTGTTGTAATATTTTTCTTATCAAAGACTGAAACCACATAATTCAGAGAATAAAGTGAGCCTACTAGTTAAAATAGTAGTTGGAAACAATTTGAAGTAATGAGCATGATATTTCCTGGATTGGCTCATTTGTAATATTTTCTTCTCTCCCCAGTATAGACAAGCTCGTGATGATTTGGGAATTTTGTTATGGAATTCTTTTGGTACCGTGAAGTTACTTTTACAGGTAGGTCTCGCTATTTAATTTCTCTAGTGTTTCTCAGTTAGCCTGTTTCATGACATGTTTCTCTTTGAAATTTTCTTGCTGTTATTTTACACATCGTATTAATTAGTTCTCATGGATCTCTAGAGTACTGCTATTTCCATACCATGTCACTCTCCAAGAAAATCATAGATTTGAAAGGTTTATTGATAGATACAACACCTACACCAATTCAATACTAATGATTGTTTACTTATTTATTATTCAGGAAATAACTTCAGTTTACCGTCCACTACTATCCGGTGGCCTTTCAGAAAGGGCAATGACACAAGTTTGCAATGCTATTGCGCTTCTTCAGGTTCACCTCACTATGCTGACCTCTTCTAGTTTCATTTCTTACTGCTGCCCGTTTGTTCATCTTATTGATCTATCTTCTATGATACTTCTATTATTCTCCTCAACTCAATAGTTTTTGTTAAGTTAATTCAGAAGCTAACTTTCAAGCTTTTACCAATACATTTCCTTTATGGTTAATGTCAACATGGTGAACATGAAATTTTGTGCCTGAACCTTGGCAAGTTTCAATCTGTTTTATGAATGAAAACCCTTGACCGCTCATGACGTCTTATTAGTGATATTTCTGAAAGTTTTTTTATCCATATCTTTGACTCATTGATTGATTTTCTACTTCTATCTTGAAAGAATTTTCGTGGAGATATACTTTGCTGTTAATTTCAGATATTATTTAGGTTCCTTATATTTACTCTCTTCTAGTTCGATAAAATCATTAACATTATTAAAATGTTAGTTTTTTTTTTATATTTTTTAGCAATTTTTCTATTAATGGATTCTGGTCCAATCTTAACATTATGATAATTATAATAATTTTATTGAACTAGAAAAGAACATAAGATGAATGAATATGCTGTTGTCAAGATATTCTTCATACATATCAGTTATGGAGTATTATTTGAAGGGGCATATTTGTCTAGACATCTAATAGGCAATGGTGAGACATGCAATATTGCTGAGAGATATTGGGTGCTTAGTCTCAGTATTCATCTTAAAGGAAAGAGGTGTATTATCACATGCCAATGAAGTTTATAGACAGATTTCTTTTTTGGCCTGTATACACCGAATGAAGAGTACTTAGATGTATATTTAATTTGTCTATATATATTTTTAGATTATGTAAATTTTCATTTCTTTGAAAATGTTAAGGACATACCATTCTGTTTATTCTCTTTCCAGTCAGTAGCTTCTCACCCCGATACAAGGATGCCATTTATCAAAGGTAATTATATTTGTAATCCTCCAAATATGTGATTATGGATGTATAAAAACTGTTCTAAGTGAAATATTCTTTGCAGCTTCTATCCCGGTGTATCTTTATCCCTTCCTGAACACTATGAACTCTGAAAGGAACTATGAATGTTTAAGGCTTACCAGCTTAGGTGTCATCGGGTCCCTAGCGAAGGTAGTCTTACCTCATATCTTCTGATCTTCTTGTGTCCTTTTTGGAAGAACTTTTATCTTTGGTTTTGATTTTGAACATAGTTACACCCAGAACAGATACCTCATTAGAGCTCATGGAGTTGAATTAAATTTTTTTAGTTCGGACTTATGTTTATGAAGTTTTTCAATTTCTGCAGGTTGACGATGCAGAAGTGGTTGATTACCTTCTTTCTACTCAGATATTTCCTAGTTGCCTACGCTGCATGGAGGTTGGCAGAACATTGTCAAAAACAGTGAGTGACTGAACTTTCTTCAATTATAGAAATCTACAACTCATTGTATCTGTTGTTTTCCATCATGTTCTTTCTTACCTATCTCATTCAAAATTAAGAATAATGGTCAAACCATTTGCCTTATGGGTGAATCAACGTTATGAGCTAATTAGAAATTTCAAATAAATTTGTATCTTTGGAGTTCGAAAGCATGGAGGTTAAGTGAATCCCAGGAAAACTGGAAAAAGTTGAAAAAATGAATTAAACAACATACTTTGTGGCTTATGCTTACACTTAAGAAAGAAATATTATTAATTGAGAATGTTGCAAATTTGATATTATTTTCAGGCCCTTGGGGAAAAAGTTTCTGGCTTGGCAATTATTATGAGGGAAACATATGAGCAGTTTGAAAGGTTATTAGGACTCTGTGTAGAACACATTTTGGCTTAGACTGATTTAGTAAGAAAAGTCGAAATCTCACTAAATCTAGAAGGGAATGGATGCTTTTCACAGACATTCGAAATTTCTGTTTACTGTGTGATCTTTTTTTATATATATTTGAAGCTATCATGGATTAAACCTTAGTTACTTGAAGTAAGAGTCTAGCACTCTATCAACAAATCACATGGCTGTCAGCGTTTCTGTGTGATCTTGTGGCAATTGTGCATTATGCCACATTTTCACTGCAAAAATGAGAATAATAAGTTCTTAGTAAGTTCCACGATACCTTGGCCATGGCAATGAACTCAAGGGACAATGTGAGATCTTTGGAATAAACCAATGAGCTCAAACACGTATAATGATTTCAGGACCTTACTTCTATGGCATTACTACATCTTGTACATGCACGCTGCTTAGCTATACTCTTGATTGTAAAATGTTTAACTATATTAGCTGCAAATATATTGGAATCTGCAGGTTGCCACATTTATAATTTACAGAATCTTACTAAATGAGAAAGGGCTGAAGTATTGTTTCATTCTTGCGGATCGATATCTCTCGGTAAGCCACGCTTTGGCAAAAATGGTTGAAGGACTTGCTGAAGAAGATGAAAATTCACCACGCCTGCTAAGAAACATCATTGGTTGTTATCTTAGACTCTCAGAAAACCAAAGGTTAGATACAAACACATATATTTTCACAGTTGCCTGTCCTGTCCAGCATCTAATGTTCGAAACTTTTTGTTTCAAAATGTAGGACACGACAACGATTGTCAACTTACATTCCTTCAAAGTTAGTAGACAACACATATATTGATATCCTTCGAGTATGTCCTTCAAAGCCTTGTCTCTTGCATCTGGTTTTTGTGAAATTTCAAACCCAAAAGCTTAGAGTGTATCTAATGTTGTTCTTAATGTTTAAAAAATAATGCTAATCATCTGTGTTTTCCGAAAAAGAATGTCTTCGAAATAATTCCTCATGCTAATTTATTTTCCAGGGTGACCCAGAAGCCATTGGTAACCTACAACAATTGATCTACAATTTAAAAACTAGCCAGAGGTCTAGAACACAACCTATAGGCTTGGTCATTGGGGCCGTTCATTAGATGGAGAATGCAATTACTTTATTCAAGCTGGCCAAGGCAGCATCATTGGGCGCATACATTATACTGCATCACCACAAATTGTGCTGTAAGTGTGAATAGAAATGCATCTTTACATGAACGTAGACCAAATTTGTTAGCCCGTGCTGGCTGCTCCTTCCCGTTGCTTTTCTAGTCCCCAATCTGGGAAGAAATAAATTTATCCTTAAGTATTATCAGTTCACAGTTTTATTTACATGCCAATTTGCTCGACTTTGCTATAGATCATTAGTCGTTTCGGGGCAAGCAGCGCCCCGACTTTGTGTAGGCATTGTTCAGGTTAGATTATAATTTTAAACATATACGGCGACAATATAAAAAAATATGAAAATAATATAATTTAAAATAAAAAATCATATATAAATTCGACAAGAAAAATATAATATTTAATGTGATAACATAAATTGTGACAAAATATTTTTCTTTTTTAATCCAAGAGAATAACGAAATAAAAATGATAGAGAATGCTGAAAATTATGGCAAGACATTTTTCATAATTTACACATTAAACACAATAAATAAGTACAAATTTGAATATACGAATTGTTATTTCTACTTTATTAACAATGCAATTTAGCTCAATCAACGTTTTTAGTATTATAATTAAAACAATATAAAAAAAAAAAGTGTCTATGACGTTTGTTAAAGATTTCATAATACATTCTTCTGCTAATAATAAAAGGAAGAGCAAAGCCATAAGACCACCACTGAATACGGTAAAGAATACAGATACATGGACCAATCAAAACTATAATACAGAGCAGTCAATAACCGGTAAAACAATAAAGAGTTGAGAGAGGAAAAATATGGCTCCCAATCTTTAGATAGTTAATTATGCGCATCTACTTTTGGAGGTATTGAATGATTGCTTTCCAGCATAAAAGATAGATCATGCAGTTGTGACATCAATATCTCTATATCATCAGTTTTTGACCCTGTTGTTGCACTGGAAAAATCTCCATCTTTTGAAAGCATTATTATTACTACCTCCTACATTTGCATCAGCCATCCTGAAACATGTGAAAGCAACTATGAGAAGTTTCTCCTCAGGTTCTCTCTCTCATGTGCATGCTCATGTAAGCCCATAATTATTGGGGGAAGAAGTGAAGGGCTTGATTTAACATGACCTTCACCAGGAAGAAAACAAGAGCAAGTAGTTTCCATGGCCTGATGCAAGCAGTAGGGACAGAAGCTTTCATGACTTTGTACGGAGATCCAAAACAGGTTTTTCACAGGAGGCTCAATAGATCCTCAATATCAAGAATTAGAAAAAAATTTTGAAAACAAATTCCCTGGTTCAGGTAACAACGGAAGTACTCGGGACTTGGGAGAGATCTGACACAGCACAAAAAGTCCATCTACAATTTGAAAGTCTGGCAACAGTAAAACGCATCTTGGCACAAAGCATAGATGATATGACCAGTTAAATCCACATAGATGAAGTCACAAATAACAAGATACCGATAAAGTTTAGTCTCAACCTAACTAATCCTTTTTATCCAATTCCGCTAATCATGAAGTACCTCTTTTGGGATGGGTTAATACTTACCAACTAAGCTATGACTTAACACACTTTAAGCCTCCTTATTTGCAGCAATGCTGCCATTTTAAGAACCACACCCTGAAACAGAGGCAGCAGCCCCGGTTATCCTCCAAAACAAACTAGATTTCTTTATTTCCAATGAAACAATCGTCCCAGAAGGCCAAATCAGTATCATTCCCTATCAGCAAACACATTTTCTTTCAATTTCCTGAGCCCTGCAGGAATCTCCAAGTTGTACAGCCACAGTTATTCTTTCTTTTTAAACAATACATTGTACAGCACTCATAGGAGTATTACAACCTTATAAAGAGACCCCCATCCAATCTACCAGATTGCATTAACAAATATGTCATCTACCCCTATTCTACTTTCATAAATTTAAAAAAAAAACTCCCCACATCAGTATATTAACAAAAAGGTCAGAAAGCTGTGAAAAATGGTATGTCCTTTTCTAATTCGGCTTTGTGGAAAAAAAAATTTTTTCCAGTTCCTATCCGGAGCTCCACTTGTTTTATCTTGTTTGATCTTCCAAATATATTCTCTCAAATATTTCCAATAACAATTAAACAATTGAGCAAAAACTGAAAATTGCAATTACTAGAAGTAGAATATCTTAGCACCAAATTACATAAGAGACAAAAGACAATAATATAAATACAGTTTCACAGGATACTATAAAATTTCAATTCTGTTAGAAGGAAACTGACAGAATAAGCATACAGACCTGTCTGAAACAGGAGCTTCAGGCCGCATAATATTTATTTCAGTAGAGCCATATTGATTGCTGAATGCCCCTGAAAAGAAATCAGCTTGAGATAAACTACTAAAATTATTATTATTATTATGAGAATTTCCATCCATACTGAACAAGTTTATTTCTGAAGTTTCAATAGAAGACTTCCCGTGATGGACAGTTTTTTTGAAAGAAATACTTGAAGAATCTTTTGCACTAGTTGAGCTAGTAAAATTGTTCCAGGCAGCAGACAAGTCATCATTATCATCAATGGTCTGATAATCAGGTCTAGCAGCTTGTTTCCAAGAATTACTAAAAGCGTCTTGGGTAGTAGTTGAGCTTTTAAAATCACTCCAATCACCAAATGAATTGTCTGATTCATCAACAGTGTTTCTATCAGATGCCTTGTTGTTGCCTGTTAGCCATTGATCATCTGGAAACCAATCAATATTCATGGAGGGAGAATTATGCATGGTCTGAGCCGTTCTAGAATCCATAACATCAACAGTTGCATCAAAGTTTTCAGCTTGACAAGTTAACTTCGAGGTAGAATTACTCCATAGATCATCCTGAAACCAACTGTTAACATTTGGTGCATTGGATCCATCTTTGGCTTTCCCATCAACTAAATATTTTCCAGATGGAAAGACTGTATCCATGTAATAGGAAAGATCAAACGAGGAACCGACAAAAGGATCAGATGATTTTGATCCCTCGTGATTACTTTTAGAATTAGCAGATTGAAAGTCAGTGTTCCATCCTGAAAACGGGTCACTACTCTTTTCTTCAGTAGAACTAGTATCGATAGTAGGTTCTTTCCAAGAACTTATTGAAGAATTTAGGATGTTTGAGCTTTTCAAATCATTCCAAGCCCAAAATGAATCATCATCTTCGTCATTGGTTCTGTTACCAGCTTCTTTGTTGCTACTTGTTGGCCATTGATCATCTTGAATTCTGTTTATACTCATGGAAGAATTATTTAGATTTGATAACATCTCACCATCCCTACCACCCACATTTGCATCATATTCCTCAGCATGATGAAGAGTCCCTGAGGTGGAATTACCCCATAGATCATCCTGAAACCAATTAATAGTGTGTGATGAAGTTGTGTTATCTACTGCTTTTCCCTGAAACGAGTCTTTTCCTGTTCCAAAGACACTATCCATGTGAGTAGAAAGATCAGCAGAAGAGCCTGCAAAATGATTAAAAGATTTGGATACCTCTTGGTGAGTTTTAAAAACAGTAGATTCAGAGCCAGCCCCAAATCCAGAAAAAAGGATCACCACATTTTTCATGCATCGACTTCAACCATTAACAGTCCGGTCCCAAGAAGTGTGAGCAGCATCTTGTGCACTGGTGGAACCCTTAAAATCATTCCAAGCATCGAAAGAATCATCACCATCATTGGTAGTTTTCTTACCAGAGGCATTTCTGGCAATGATTTGCGCTAGATCACCTGAAGCAGAATTACTCTTTATATCATCTTGAAAACAGTCGTCTGTTTTGGATTCCGAAGAAGTTTGATTGGCATTTTCTTTTCCATCAAATAAATTTTTACCCTGTCCAAAGACTGTGCCCATGCGGGAAGAAATACCTTTCGAGGAACCCACAAAAGGATCAAATGACCGAGAGCTAATAGCATTTTGATCAGTTTTAGTATCAGCAGACTGAAAGTCAGCCTGCCAACCAGAAACAGAGCCACTTCTCTTAGAACCCTGAAAATTATCAAACAAACTAAGGTTTTCATGCGATTCAAACGCTTTACTTCCAGCAGAATCAGTCTCTTTATTTACTGTCAATGTCACTTGGGATGGTACCGAAACAGATTCTCCTTTTCTTTCAGCTAAAAAATCATCACCAAGATCAAGTCCAGCCAAATTCAATGGATTAGTCATTCTCAAACCAGATTCAAATTTCTGGCGCTCGTCATCATTCCATCTTATTTCTAAATCTAAAAGATCAGATAATTGAAACTCCTCTCGAGGTCCTCTGTTTGATCCATTCCCTTCTAAAGACTCTCCCACAATTTCCGACTATACCCAAGTTTTATTTTATAAAAAAAAAAATCAAAACAGAAACTAACAACATAAAATAAAACTTTAACAGATAAATAATAATAATAGAAAAAGAATGACTTACAGATCCATCTAAGTAAAGGGAGTGGAGGAACCAGCGGTAACCGGAAGTGGACTTGAATTTGATGGGTGAAGGCCGCATATTGGTCTGGTGTTTGCCACAGAAAATGCAAAGGAGGGAGCCGGGGCCTCTGAGGAGATGGGCTTTGCAGTGGAGGCAGCGGAGGCGGGGAGAGTCGGAGATTGAGTGAGGTAAGGAAGGGAGAGTGGAAAGCGACGAGTCGCTCGGATCGTAGGAAGGAACGTTTAATTGCTTGCGAAGTGAGATCTGGAGTTGGGTTATTAGATGCTTTGGGATTTCAACCGCCATTTCTTGCTTTACGCTTTTCATCTCACCATCTCATCTCTTCTCATTTCGAAGGCGAAGATGGTGAATGGCGAAGCGGGGGGCTTCCTTCTGTTCGTGATTAAACGACGTCGGTTAATTCCTAGCCGTTCTTCGGCTTTTAAATTGGGTCGTTACTCTATACCGACAGGAGGTAATTTTTGGGGTTCGGCCCAAGTCATAATTGGGTCTTGTCAAATCAAAAATTGACATAAACTTTTAATCTTTTCCTTGAAGAAGCCTCGGTCCACGCAGTCATGGGCATATGGTGGGCAATTTTATTCGTTGCGATGGAATTCAATTCGATTCGTTGATTTTTTTTTTTAATCAAATTTCAGGTTGAATTAGATAGCGAGTAAAAAAAGGTTGAATTCGGAGATTTAAATTTTAAATAAATTTAATTTGATTTAATATTATATAAAAATAAATTTTAAAATAATTATTTATTTAAATATTTATATTTAAAAAATAATATTTTATTAATTTCGAATGATACATTTATATAATATTTGAGTTTAAATTTTAATATTCAAAAAATAAAAAAATTCAAATAAAATTAAATTCAAATTTAATGAGAATCGAATTCGAACGGAATAAAATCTCGCTCCGACATGACCCGCTGCCATTCCTAACGCTACGCGTATTTTTGTTCCATTCACACCCTCTTCGTTATAACTTCGATGAACTATGGACAACAAAGTACAAACGCACAAATTACAACCGTCAAAAAACTCGAAATCCTGAGCAATAGGAAGTAGGATTTGAGACTCGCCCAGTACTATTGCATCAAACTGGTTTCTGAATCTATAAAAATTGATCGAATCTTTCTTCATTTCATTTTCGGGTACTTAAAAAGTTAAGAAAAAGAAAGAGATGACAGTGAACCAGGCGACGGCGTTGAAGGTGGGGTTGGGTCTATTGGGTCTGTGTTTGTTTGGCTACATAGTGGGTCCACCTCTTTACTGGCATTTCATGGAAGGCTTAGCGGCCATCAGTCACACCTCCACCACTTGTCCACCTTGCGTTTGCGATTGCTCTTCCCAGCCTCTTCTCACAATCCCTGAAGGTAATTCCAGATCTGGGCTAGATCTCTACTCTTTTTCTTTTCTTCATTTGTAAATCAAAATTACATTCTAGCAGTAAACTTTACAGTTTGGGTCGATATGAAATTAAACTTTTTTTTTTGTTTCAAAGTATTTTATGTGTGTCCTGTTTATCTACAATTGGAAAATGGAGATCTTGTAATTTCCTTTTTATTCAGCGAATGAACAATTAGTTACTGCCAAATTTTATTTTTCAGTATATTGTTTGGCAATTATATGATAATCCAATATTCCTTCCCAATTTAGGTAGCATTTGTGAAATTCTCTGTGGAATTTGCCCCAAAGGCATAATCTTTAACTTAGCACATTTATATGTGTTGCTTCTAAATTAAAACACCTTACCCTTGGTTACGTAGGTATTACTTGGTAATTATGCAGCTAATTGTTGAAAGCTGAAACTTAGGCCTGTTTTATTTGTGCTCATATGTTTTGAGTGACGTTCATTTTTTTTTTCTATTTCTCTGCATGGTCTTTTGAGGCTTATTGTTTTTCATTAGCATTCCATGTGCTACTTACCCTGCGAGGTTCCAAGTTTCCATCTTTTTATCCAAAACCCCTTTCTTCCCTTTTCTTTTTTGGTTCAACTCTATGCTAATTTTGTGATTGTGTCTTTAATTCATGCAGGGCTGAGCAATGCTTCCTTTTCAGGTCAGTTTCCAGTTTCTATATCATGGATATATTCAGTGGAACATCAAACTAAGTAACTTAATTGAAAGGAAAAAATCGGTGATTTTTGGTTATGCATGATTATAAGCATGTGATATTTAGAGCTGTCCTAAGTTAGCTTTCTTCCCATATCTACTTGTGTAACTGGCATGTATTATTAGTGATCAAAGTGGATATATATATATATATATATAGAGAGAGAGAGAGAGAGAGAGAGCGAGAGAGAGAGAGAGAGGTACATCAGGTTAAGATTTCCCTTCCTTCTCTTTGGCTGTCAACTCAACACCATATGAGAGAAAAAGGTGGAAGAGTTTGTTCAGAAAAGTAGAGAATGGTTATCACTGGGTCCTACACTTGATTCTTTGAATGCTGTGCCTTTAGGATTACCCCTAAGTTTAGCATGACAGCAGGCGGATACAGGATTTCTTGGTTAATATATGACCTTTTTTGCTCCCATCACTTTCTTTAAAGTGTCGATTTTAACAGATGTTATACCTTACATATCATGAAGTGAGATCAGTAATTTTCCACAATTTCTCTTATCCTTCTGTTTTTATTCAGTTATTGCTCTCTAATCACATGAAAACTCGACGTGATTTCCCCAACCAACTCCCCCCCTTTTTTTTTCTTTGTTGTTATGACTGATTGCAAACGTAACAATGAATAATTTTCTGAAAATTGAACTCTGCCACAGTAATACCTAAATAAGATCAAGTAGCACCTCTGGCAGAAACAAGCATACTTTCCTACACAATGATTTGACAAACACAGTCCTGCTTTCTTCGTTTATCTTCTTGTGTTGTCTCAAGGAGATTAGAATGCAAGATTACAGTAGGTTGCTGAGAGATGTGTTACCTTCTGTGTTATGTCTGAAATTAAACTTTGGGAACCTTAAGCAATATGAGGAGGTGGAATTGGCAATAAGGTGAGACTATGTATTTTATAAGTGACAGTTCATATTGAGGCTTAAGAAAGAATCAAGAATTTTTAAACTGGAATAAATAGTGCTTTGATGGTAATATTGGATTTGTTTGGCATGGTACTACTATTTTCACTCTTAATTTGTTCAATGTTAATTACATTCTTCTAACATGCTTCAGTTAAAATTCCTTAATAATTGATATTGTGGTAATATGTTATCTCAGGTAATTTGGTAATATTGTATGTATTAACCCTTTCTCATTGCGTTGACAAAACCACTGCCTTCAAAGATTTGAACAAATTGTGGAGTAAATGATTTTTATTCCAGGGTGATGTCAGTCATTTGGGTTTTATGTTGTATATGGTTGGTGTGTTGATAGTTGAATTTAAATATTCTGCAGATTGCGCAAAGCATGATCCTGAGGTGAGTGAGGATACTGAGAAGAGCTTTGTAGAACTTTTGACAGAAGAACTGAAGCTAAGAGAGACTGAAGCTTTGGAAAGTCAGCAACGTGCAGACATGGCACTACTTGAGGCTAAGAAGATAGCATCACAGTATCAAAAAGAAGCAGACAAGTGCAATTCAGGTATGGAAACATGTGAAGAAGCAAGGGAGAAAGCTGAAGCTGCACTGGCAGCTCAGAAGAAATTGACAGCAATGTGGGAACTAAGAGCTCTTCAAAAAGGGTGGAGAGAAGGGGTATTCAAATCTCATACACAATCAGAGGGTAGAGTCCAGGCTGTCTAAGTGATCCACCATGGCCTCATAGGAAAGTATTTCTTTTTCCACACTGCTTATTGCTCTGCATGTTGATTCTGGAGTAACTTATTGCATCTTACCGCAAAGCGGGCCATATAGATTATTCATGAATTCCAGAGTTAATCCTATACGTGTAGTCTGGTTCTTGTGATTTATCGTAAGCATAGTTACCCTTGTTCTTATGGAGCCACTAGAAACAACCACCTGCTTGGAAAGGCCATGTTGGAATTATGGGTGAATGTTGCTCTTTTAAGACCAGTTTAAGTTGCACTCCTGTAAGACTCTTAAAAGTGATTATGGTTCATGTGGGAAAAAAAGAAAAGTGGGAATATAAAACTTGTTTGCTAGTGAAAACATAAACAACTATGAACTGGAATTTACTATCAATCTATTGTAATTTTCTATCATATGGAGATATAATTTTCGACTTTTTATCTTTGATAGTGACAATTGTACTAGAATTTTCCCTTTTTCCTTAGCCGTTAGGAATTCTAATACTGGAGTTTGTGCTTGGGTGCGAATAATTTCTTTTTGTACGTTAAAAGGAGTTTTGTTGCCTCCAAATTTTTTACGTGCGCAAGGATTTTAAAGTTACGTTTTCAGAGGGACAGTCTCTCCTGCCCTATAAATAGGGTTGTAAACGAATTAATCCAATCAAATGAATGTATTGTTGCGGTTTATTCCTTTAATTGTATTAGTATTCGAAATTGATTTGTAGTTAGTAAAAAAATTACTTGTTTGTTCGAGATCGGTTTATTTAAATAATAAAATATTTACATTCGGTTTATATTTGATTTGATTAAGTTAAATGAATTTATAATTTAATATTAAAGTAATATACTCATCATCATATATGAATGAATATGTTCATGAATAATAAATAAATTATAATTAAATAGATATAAATAAATAAATCATAAACGAATATAAATTAATATAAATAAATCTTAACATACAATTAAGTTTAAGAATAAATGATAAAAATATAATGTTATTATTATTATAAACAAATAATAAACGGATGAATTTTTAAAAAATTTTAAATGAGTTTGTTTGAAAATATAATCAAATCAAATAAATTTTTATTCGGATTCGATTCATTTAATAAATAGACGTAAAAATATTATTTAAAATCATTTATTAAATTTAATATACGAACATAAATGAATAAAAATTGAATATATTTAAGAACGATTCATTGAAAACATTATTTGTTTATAGCTCCACCTATAAACTTATCTCATTTATTTTAGAATTTAAAATTTGAATTTGAAGTTTTGGTGTTAAAACTCATAAATGTTTGTTAAGATTTTTTATTAAAATGTATGAAACTTAATTATTATTTTAATGTTAATTATCTCTATACAAAATAAATACACGAATTAATTTTTGCTGTAAAATCAACGAAGAGCAAAGGCCCTAGACAAAATTTTATATACAAGAATATTAAGGTTTTTTTTTTTTTTTTTTTCACGCATGTAATTTGGTTGTCTAATGATACTTATATTTAAAAGGTCATCAGTGCAAAGGGTTTAGTATCATGCTTGTAATCTCTCTTTATTCAAAATAAATTCGAACTAGTTTAATCCATAACCGATGATTGTCCAATCCAAAAAAGACACGACAAATAACATCCGCATCTAACTCGTTTTCTTTGGTTTGGTTTTTTTTCCCACTTCCCTAACACTCTCCTACGACCAAAAATGCATGCCCTATACTCTCATTCTCCAAACCTTCTTCGGACCACTGACTTTAGTCATCGGTGAGTTTTGTCAGAATCACATCTGACATTCGTCATTGTTCTTTGATTTGGTCATGTACATACAGACAGGCAATCTTTAGTTATATGTAAAAGTGCTTGAAGAATATATAGGACTAGACAATCCAATGAAATGACATGAATATGGCATAAAGAAATTTTAAGAACAGACCCGATTCTTTTTGAGCGATTCCTCCAAGGTTGGCTCCATCTTCCAAACAGTTATTAAAAAGAACAAACTGCTCCGTCTTCCAAACAGTTATTAAAAAGAAGAAACTATCTTCCTCCTATGTGCCACTCCATGAAAATCTTATTACGCTTACTTTTGGTGTCTACAATATGTGAAAATCACTATGAAAGTTTATATCTTCTTGTTTTCTACTTCTCTGCTACCCTTTTTTTCCTAAATTAAATGATAACTAAGGCGCTGCATATGGAATGCCGCCGAAGCAGCATCATTGAAGATCAATGGAGCGCTCAGTCAACAGGCGATCGGCTGCTCTAGGTGTGAACTTCCTTGCAAATAGAAAACAAGGAGCAGTTGTAAAATTGACATGGCACGGCTCCTTCTGGTCTTCATACTTATAATAAACATGGTTGATGACCTGCATGTGTCAATTGTAGTTTGGTTAAGCAGGAAATGTAGTGTAAGCACATAAACTCAACGCAACAATAATATTAAGCATCCAACCTAAAACCATTGGCAATAGGTGGAGATTTCAATTTAAATATAAAATCACAAAAAACTCAATATTTAACAGATGCTGGAAAATACCACTTAAACAAGCCCCCACCACATGTGGGCAGAGACAAAAGCATTCTATTTGACAAAATTGTAAGGGTAACAAGTAGAGTAACAGGTAAATACCATGTTAACCAAAAACCAATTAACAATAGGTGGAGGGATGTAACTTGAATATAAAACCACAAGAAAGGCAATATTCAACATATGTGCGATAACACTACTTTAAACAATAGAATTTTACTGATAGAGCATTCTAAAACACAAAACCAATATATATAATCCTGGAGACTGATAGAAGAAGAAATCCCAAAGAGAGTGCTATAGAGCTGGCCAATGTTCATTGCTCAGCACTCACCTTTATTTCTTGAATTAGTTGGGGACCCGCATCAGCATAATCAAAATGAAAAGGGTGCCATAAGCTCATTTCCCCTCCTTCATCAGATTGATTCCATAATGAATAAGTCAATGTTCTTCGTTCAAGTTCATTTTCAAGCCCACCGATCTAGTTGTACAAGTGGAAGGCAGTAACCACATTTGAACGAAATGCCAAAAATAAAAGAAGAGAGGAAAACAAATTATACACCAGAAAATCTAACACATATTACCTACAGAAGAGCAGTTTAGATGCTTACTTTGAGCAATGTCTGGACATAGTGTTCATCAGGTATACAGTTATGGCCATTCTGAATATTCCGAAACAGCTCCTACATGCAATTTCTAAGAAAATCACTCACTTGATTGAACCAAAAAGAATTTTAATCATACATATATATAAATGTTAGATACAGATTTGTTTTGCCTTTTTTTTAGTCAGGATATGGTAAGACTTTGTTCACTTACAAAAGCCTGCAGCATCTGCCATCTCATTTTTAAGTTTGCAGGCGGCCAGCGCTGAAGATTAAGTAACATTATTAGAAGCAATCTATAGCTGCATTCAACAGCAATACATCAAGAAAGAATCCTAGAGTAGTACTCAAACCAGATGAAAATTGAGGAGCATGAAAGGCTTTCCATGGAGTATATACCTTACAAAATTTCCTGAAAACAGGAAAAACAATATCATCATCTACGACAATTACAGCATCTCTTCTAATCAACGTGATCCACTGAATTTCAATGAGTAAAATTTTCATCATCAGCAAATTTAGGTCATTTAAAAATGTTGAAGTATCATACAAGAAGTTCAAGATCCTTTTCAAGTTGCATCCACTTGAGAAATATAGCTTCCTTGAATAGTTAGATGAAAAATGAACAGGTAAAAACGATAGTATAAAGCAAGAACCTGAGATCCTTTCCTCCATTTTTCCTTTGGTATGACAGGTGACATCTCAGGACTATACCGATTTTCTTTAACATCAATAAAGCTGTAGGCAACAGACTACTGAAGATTCAGCTTAACTATTGCACATGCTATGAATTCAATTAGAAGATTTTGTTAAAAATTCATTGTTATTTGCTCTACCATTATATATATACCTTTCCACAAAGCTTTTGGGAGAAGACATTAAGTAGCTGTAAATATAGCTGAAGTTGTACAAAGGTATGCAGCTGTAAAATAGACAACTCATGAAACAAAATTAAGTCCAAAATCTCAATCTATATGCATACAATTTCTGGGAAAATGGAAATTTATCAGATAAAATCTAAGGATTATTGTTTCACATTCAGCTAGTGGAGTGTAAAAACTCCACGAGTTTATTTTTTAATATCCCGCCCCTTTACTACAGTTTAAGGAGAGGATGTATCAACCAAAAGTATACTCATCTTCGCATTTACTGGACAGTAAAACATGAAAGGCAAAAATATATATGTAATTACTACAGTTCAAAATTTATAAAATTAATACTTTCAGATATTAGGAATAAGAGTTTCACAATAAGCACCACCACTAACCTATCAGAGAGAAGTACAAATCTCTGATTTGCTGGATCATCTAGAGCAGCTTCAAATAATAATCTCTCTGCTTCTATCATACTTGATTCTCCCCATGCTACCTGAAATATGGAATATACATAAAAATTATGAAAATCAAGCACTTTGATCCAAATATAAATTGCAGGTGATCTTGAACTCCAGATGAGAGCAGGGGCATAAATGATATCCTCCGCATAATCAACCACTACCTCTATTGGCATGATCTCGTAATAAAGCTAGATTTGCGGATCCAAGGGAACCAAACTTTCTCATTCCGTTTGTTTTCCCTTATCTTCATCTAGAAATACTAAGGTTCCATTTGATTAATGTTTTATTTGCAAAAAATAATAGAAAACAAAAGACAAAGTATACAAGTTGAATAGAAAATAGAAGACAAATAGCAAAAGCATTAACCAAACAAAGCCTAACTTAATCATCGGAGGGTTATGTTGGATCAACTTTGACACTGTTTGTTGCCCTTATTTAGATCTATTAGAAAATAAGATGCTGTTCAATTCGTAGGATTCTCCATCATATATATACAACCAAAACAATTGGGACTCATAGCAGGGCACTTGTTTGTTAAGTAATGCAGGAGGTATTCGGAAACTGAGGCTTTCAATCAAATCAACATGGATTACGTTAAAGAAGTACCTGAATGCTATTATTCAAGTGCCGACCATAAAAGAAACGTGACCTCGTGTTCGATTCGTTGAAATCAAAACCAGGTTCCGAGTGAACATAAATTGAGAACATTCCCGCGTCAACATTCTGTAAGTTTCACCATTCTCTTAGAAGATGAGCCATAAATACCTTATTAATGTTATCCCCATGCAATATACATTTTCGTCTTTATTCTAATAATAAAAAATAAATACCAACCTTAAAGAAGGTGCCCCAAAGAAAATCAAGAGGCAGGTTTCTGCGAGCAAGAAAGAGAAAAGCGATCTTAGGAGTACCTTTAAAGGGATCATCACCGAAAACACGAGATGACAGATAAAAAGAGTGCATCAAAGACTGAAACGTGGTGTGAAAGTGAAGTCTGAGAACAAGCACAAGGCAGAGAAGGATGATGAGTTTCGAGCCAAACTTGGAGAGTAGGCGTGCAGGTGATAATATTGCTCTCTTCCTCTTCATGGCTTAGTTAAAGAGAAAGCTTGCTCGTGCAATGCGAATGGCAGTGAGGGATTTTAGCGGGACAGTTTTAAGATTGGAGCAGAGCATTTATGCATAGGTTTAAGTGCATTAAATGAAACGTTAAGCTCCTTGGACGTTATAAAGTTTGATTTCTGATGGAAATTGAGATAGAGTTGGTTGAGAAAACCTGTTATAGATTTACAGTGAAGCACTCAAATGTGTTTTTTTCAGGGGTTTCAGCCACTTTTCAGATTTTAATTCAGGGTTTTCCTGACGTATTCGAAGTCATCAGTTAGAAGGGATCCATCTGGGACTGGGTAAACCAGCAGCAACTAGTTCATTCGTCACTGAGTTATAGCACAAGTGCTTCGTGGTTAAGTCTGATCAATACATGCCCTTGCCTTGCACTTTCTCAGAGGTGGATTGAAGTCTCGAGAGACATGTAACGTCTGGTCTTGTGTAGGTCTTGCTACAAGAACTCAAACACACCTGCCAAATTCGGTCTACTTAGGTATAGATCAGTAACTCGTCAAAACTGGCCTTCAGATATCATACAAGAACTAGTCTCGGTCGCAGCCAATCAAAAGGGAAAGATATTGAATAATTGCATTGAATCTGCTGGATAGAAGGCATGATGTACAGATTCCAATTGTTCACACTTATCATCTCAGCCTCTCAGCCAAATTCGGATATGATAAAATATAAAATGGCAAGGGCAAATTAGGAGAACAAACCTCAAGGGCAAATTTTTAGCAATTTTCATAGAAGGCATATCAGGCGCAAACAACTCAGTATAAACAAGTTAATGTGAAAAAGAATTCAGGAAGGATATTCATAACTATATTTGTCCTAAGAATTGGCAAAGCAATAGTATATAATTGAAGTCCATAGTAAACAAAAATCAGTTCATATTTATCCTCTAATCACTTTACAAGGTTTCTACAATAGAAACTTTTAAGTTTTGACACCAGCTCTTTCTTCCCCTCCTTGCCGAGATTGATATATACTCCATCCCGTTACTGAAGGATAAAGAATCAATGTTGTTTACGTAACATCCTAACCAGAATTTCGCATCAGAAAAGCCACTATGAATCCCAATAAAGCACCAGCAACAACCTGACCATACCATATACAATAATTATTTATGCCCATAGGTAAGATTGTTAGAGTGCTTAAATGACTTATGTCTCCCTAGGTAAATAGATGGATGCTACACTCCTTTTATTTTCCTTGGTAGATTTTATATATTAGCATGCCTAATCCCATCTTATTTATGTGAAAGAAGGCAGATATTATCACTAGACTTGATTAGACAGCAAAAGTTGAACATTCACTAAATGGTACAATACTAATTCAAGTGGGAAATAATCTCCCAAACTATAAAGTGCTTCTCCTGGCTTACTATGTGACAATCCATTTTTGTGGCAAAAAAAAGTGACAAGCCATTTCTTTAAAAGATAAAATAGGAATGAAATTATTGAGCCCCATGGAAAGCCTTGTTGTTTTGCAGCTGGTAATTGATAAGTGAGTAAACATCCAGAGTTTCAATTTAACATCCTTAAAAAATAGAGGGTAGGGTTGCCAACAGATTTAAGACAGCAATCCAAAAGGTTGCAAATTTGGCAGACTAAAAGAACCTTTCTGCTGCGGGGATTTCAACTGTAGACTTTGAAGCCTTAAAGACATTGTTTCCTCCTATCTTTTGTTTTGGAGTTAAATCATTATTTTACTATTTGAGTTTGCTGAACGTTAAAGGTGGAACCCCAATTTGATGTCAGGCTTACAGAATCATTGACATTTATAAAAGAACAACCAACTACAGTGATATGCTGGGAAACAAATGCTTTTGGAAGAATTAACAAAGTAATAAGCAGTACTTGGAACCAAGAAGCAATAAGTTATTTTAACTAAATGTGCAGTGCAGAGAGTATTAGACCTGGAGTGGGGTATGCCCAAGTAATTCACGCAGAGGCCTCATACTAGATAATGGGTGTTCAGGAGGAAACTCACATACAATTTGATTCAGCAACTGCCAATATGGAAAGAAAAAGTATGAACAGTGTATCAGGACATTGTAATATAGCTGAATCAAAGGCAAATAAACTTTGCATCTATATATCCAGCAGAGTAGGACTTACTTCAGCTTGACGACTGGCATGAAGTCGGACACCTGAGGCATCATACATCACCTGCATATATTGAAAACTCATCAAATAAGCATGTAAATTCTTTTTCATTGAAAACTATTTTCAGGTTAAAACTAAAATATCGGGGAACAAGAGCATCAATGTCAATACAGTGCAAATATTTTGATAACAATCCTGATTCATTCATCCATATTTCGGGAGAGCCTGATATATGGTCACTTTGGTCTTCCAAACATAGTGCATATAAAAATTAAAGTACTTATCACTAACATTCTATGCATAAAGCTAAATATCACGTTTTTGCTTCATGCTTTCTATTCTCTGTCCTTAAACAAGTGCATCTCCGGGTTGAACCTAACAAAACAGCCTCTCTGGTATTCAAGTATAGATTGTAGAGTCATCTGAGCAGGAAGCAAACCCTAAAGTAGCAACAATAAATTCATCTAACAGAACTATGCTGTAATTATACCACATATAAAAACTTCTCTTAATGTGTCCTAGATATAGCTTAATCAAATTTTTTTGAAACATATTCTCTAAGCAGGTAAAAAGAATTTCAAGCATCATAAGCAGCAAAACGAAAAACATAGCAAATTGGGATAAAGGCTGAGTTCACCACTGAACTTATAACCACTATTTAACATTGGGACTCCTATTTTCTTCAGTTAGCCACTGAACTTTAGCTTTTATCCGGTTTCATTCAAAATTTTACTATGAAAAAAGAAGCAACATTCTGTCAAACATTTACTTACAAATTAAACCATGAATCAGTCTCAACTTGATCTGGACAACAAAAACCAAATTCTTCACATCAGCATCACTCAAACCAGTTGAAAAAACCAATCTAAACTCTTTCGGAAACAAGATAATAATAAAAAAAAAAAAAAGCAATCAGCACAAATTGTTACAAATGAAATGCATATAAAAAAAAGTGCAACAATGAAATTTTTGAAAATTGTGTAGAGAGGATATGTATTGTAATTAATCAGAATGCAGAATTACCCGCAGAATTGCTAGTACACTGTTGATCATGGGAAGGAAAGAAGAGGTTAGTGAAGATTCTCTGGAAAAGTGAGAAAAAACCACAGAGATCATTGTTGAAGGACATGCAGGCAGCAATCTGAGAAGGTGGTACAGGCCTATGGTCATGGAGGAGATAAGAGGGAAAAGGAATGAGAGAAAAGAAAAGTGAAAGGAGGAATTACCCCTGGTCACCTTCTCATCTGAAACATTCCATGCCAGCAGGAGCGACAGGTTCCAGAGAGAGGGATGTCTGTCTCTGTCTCTCTTCATTAATTATTTTTCTTAATTAGATTTAATAAGGCTTTACTATGATTTAGTCATTTATAAAATTTATCATTACGGCATATAATCCATTTATTTGTTCTCCTTAATCAACATTAGTGCTGATACTTAATAAAGATAGTAGCTACATGATTACATGTGACTGCCTTCTTTACTTTTTAAGCAAATAGCACCAAATCTGGAGTTCAGTGAGCTAATTGAGAAGAATTAAGAATTTTGGGTATAAGTTTGGTGGCAAAACTGGCCATTATCCCTAGCAATTTCTAACTCAAATTTAGCAATAATACAGAAAATAAGCATCACCAAAATGAAACTTATCAAGTTCAGGGAAAATTTTGGTATACAAAAACATCAGAGATATGAAAATCTAATATAGATTCTAAAATTAGATTAAAATGAGAGAGAAAAAAAAAAGAGGCAAGGCAATAAATAAATAGATTGTATGTGAGAATGTCACCACAAGGATATGAAAAGTTAAGAAGCACATACAACACATGCCAAGACAACTGCAATTGCAAAAGCTGGTCCTCCTGTCCCATCCTGTAGACCTATAGCAACTGCAAGAGCTGTCACAGTTGCAGAGTGTGATGATGGCATACCACCTGAATCAATCATCCTCTTAGAATCCCATCTCCTTTCTTTAAACCTGAGTATCTAGGAGAAACAAGTTCAAATGTTTGAGCTACTATTCAAAAAGCACTGGACCAGTGATCAAAATCAACTGAAACTCGAAAACCCAATTAAAATTAATACTTTGTCGAAAAGTAAATAAATAAATTAGCTATGCAAGTGAACACAAATTTAACCTAAAGAAAAAACCATGCATACACAAAAAAATTTTAAGAAAATCCTTGTGTTAGAGGGTTACAAAGAACAAACTCTTAATTTCCAGAACCCAAGATGTATTGTAACTTCTACTCGGGCAGTATAGTGATTTCCCCTATTTGAATCCTCTCTCAGATGTCGTTGTTTGAGTACAGTTCTAGAACCTAGAATTAACATATGCTTTCAATGAGTCCATTGCAATTCTAGAACTTAGAATCTTAATTTCACCAAATTTTAAGAATGATAAAAAGGAAAATGCCAAAATATTTTTGAACGCTTCCTCTAACCTCGGTAAGCATTTTCTTTTCAGTTCCTCACAATTTTTAAAGACATGCAGGCATTTCAATCTAGGCTAGTTCTATGAAATCAACTTTTCACCTTTTTCTTAAAACAGTATTAAAATAAAAAGAAAAAAAACCTAAAAATACAGTACCAGATCCAGGGGACTAAAAGCAGTGCCATAAGAATGAGATATAATCAGTCCCCTTTCACAAGACAATTCAGTTAAGCATATTCGTAACAGCACAAGTCATCGAATCGAACCAATCACACAAGAATTCAAACACAGGTTTCCCCAACTAGGCTAAACAAGTTCTTAGCAATCAGGGTTTATTAAATTAACAAATATACCAACATTTCTATTTACATTTTCTCACGGTTAACTGCTATGTTTTTTTATGAGCAGTTGATAGTTAAATTGTATATCAAAACCCTAACCAAATTCCAAAATGTTCCAAGATTCGAGTAGATGAAAAAAAAAAAACAAAAACTGAGATTAACAAAGAACGAACCAATTAGTGAAGAGTTTAAGGAACTGAGCGATGGCGAAGGCGAGGAAGGCCGTGATGAGAGGGAGGTTGTTGAGAAGCAAATTCGACGGAGACGTCGCTTCACTGCCTCTCATTGATCCCGCATCTGCTGCCGTCATCACCTCTTTCTAAAACCTTAGAATGTCTGAGTCAGAAGAAACCTGCCTGATCTGGATTCGTCAAAGCCTGGCAGCAGCCTCGGGCGACGACGATTCAGCGAACAGCGGCAAAATGAGAGATAAAAAAAAGTGCCACGGGTAGGAAATGCTGGGATCCGTCAACCAGAATAGGCCCACTACTGGCCTGGTAACTTTGGACGCTTTGACTGACCTTTTGGTATTTTAGTTTTTGGAATAAGGTATACGTAAACATTTTTTACTTTCGTTACAAATCAATTTTTATCATTTATTTTTAAATAGATGTAAATTATTATTTTTACTTATAATTAAATTAAAATTATAAAAAATTAATAATAAAATACTTCCTCCTTTCTAATTGTTTGAATGCTATTGATTTTTATGGAGTTTAAATTTTTTTTTATTTTAATATATTTAATATTAAATTTTAAAATTTTTTTATAAAATTAAAGTTTCATAATTTTTAATGTTAAAAAATTTTGAAATCATAAAAAATAATTTTAAAATATAAAAAAGTAAAAATTTTAAATGTTAAAAAAACATAATTTTGAAACGTCCCATAAAAAATATGAATAAAAAATGAGATGGAAGGAGTAATATTTTACATTAAAAAAATTTTAACTTTTGATACATATCAAATTAAAAAATATAGAAGAGAAAATTACATTTGTTTCAAAATAAATAATATATTTGATTCATTGTTTTTAATAGAAAATTAAATTTAAGTCAACAGCAACCAAATTTTAATTTATGACAATTTCAAAGTATCAAAAAATTAATAAATTTATTATTTTACTTAAAATTTTGAGTTTTCATAATAAAAACAAACATTTAACTTTTTTTTTAAACAGTTGTTATTTACGAACGAGCATATGACCAAAAAAGCTTTTTAAGATTTGTTAACTTGAGACAGGGAGAGCGATGATGCCCCGTGTTTACTAGGAAGTGGGATATATCTTCTAGAAGAGCGTTTTGTTGGCATGAGGGCAGGTTCCTGTTCCCACCCTTCCATTTCCATAGCTATAATATCACTGACACTGTCATCTGCTCTTTTGAAAACCGGATGCATATATGCATTCTGAAGGAATCCTTTCATGTTCAAGTTTGTTTCCCTTGCACGCTCCATTGTATCCTTCATCATTGCTTCCTGAAAACACACACAAACACACACCAAAAAGAAGATGAGATAACATATTCAAAGACAGCAATGGAACTATGGTTTCTTTTGTTGAACTGTTTCTAATAAAAAAAATGTGGGTGTAACGTACAACTGACCTGTCAAGGATATCTGAAAAAAGCTGGTTCATAACGCCCTTTGCAGAATCTTTGGAACCATATGGTCAACACAGGAAGGGTGATAAGCAATGGAGTTGACTGAGCAGCTTCTTTTGTGCTCAATAATCCCATAAGTAGCAGCAATGATACGTACATGAACATCAATGCTGCCCCACTTTCATATTCCTGATTGTAGACAGTTATGATCTACAAGTATGTATTAGAGCAAGAATTTCCGAGAGAAGATGAAACAACAGGAAACATTAACCAGGTGGAACTATTATTGAAAAGCCTAAATTCATAATGACCTGGATTAGTATTACAAAAATGCTGGCCGGAAGCTATTCTAGTTGCAACTTGAAACATGAGGCTATAGTCACTAGCAGGACAAACATGGCCTTAAAACTACGAGTTTTTCCCCTTGAAAAAGTAACAAACGTACTTCTGGAACATGTCAGTTCTTACCTGATGACGATACATGACATAAGCCAAGCCAAAGAATACTATTATGAAGGGAAGCAGGATAGGAGCTACCACAGCATAAACTAGACCAAGTAAGAAATAAAGTTGTATTTGAGGTTCGCCTGTATTGAAACCAATGGTTTCAGGATCCATCGCCTCTGCCCTGTCCTTTTTAGCTTAACCAAGAAGAAATTCTTTAAGTGATAGATTATTAAGGGTCTCAACCTCAGTATCTCCGCAGCAACTCCAGCCCAACCATCAACCATTATAAAAGTAATGAAGAATGTCGCCTTCATTGGAATTGAAACACCAATTGTCTTTGGTATCCTACAAGTAGCCGTGTGAGATCATATTAGAGAAAGACTTGAATGAGAACTTACTATCACTAATAGAACAGACAAACAGAGGATAGTTCACACAAGCAAAGTAAAAGTTTTGGTATTGTATGGTGTAGAAGCTAGTGAGAGTAATGAAAGAGCAAACAAACTGCTTGATGGATTAAGCTAATGGACATTTAATATTCTTGGCAAACAGTCTATGCTATACTCAAGGTTCAAGTTGTAAGCATCAAATTAAAGTTGATATCCATTACCCACGAAGTCTGCGTGAAACAAACCAAAAACGGAAACCAAGAAAGAGCTCATGAATCATGATTAAAATTTTGAGGTGCACAGCAGGAAAGAGAAGGTACTATGAATGTCATCATCAGCAAAGAAATGTATTCCATAAAGAAGAAGGTTATCATGAAAATGCAGAATGATCATGATGATGAATTATCTTAGAATCCATTTTCCGTTTCACTACATTTTGGTTTCCTTCTACATAAAAACAGAAAACAGTTTCTTGACTCGTTTAACTTCAGTGCTCACCACTTAGTGCGTGTTACCAATGTCTGTATGTGAGGGGCATACAATAAGAACTAGAAGCCAGTGAAGATGAATGGCAGTAAAGAGAAATATTTAACTAGAGCATATCAAGCTGTATTAACAATGTTATCACTTCTAAATTAGATCCTAAACTCTTAAAGTCGCTATGGACAAACTAGGCAAGATAAAAAAATTAGGACAAAAACTATGAATTTGCATGCACACACGTAAGCCTGTCCAACAATCATACTATACAGAAGAAAGCATATACAAGAACATACTGATTAGTAGACTGGTTAATAAAATTATTTAGCTGCTGAAATGCAGTTCCCGGAAATTATGCTCCCAAGAAAAACATTAATGAACAGGAAGAAATAATATCTACTTGCTGATCTCCTTTCTAGAGCCAATACACTAATAAATCCTTCGAACTTTGACATTATCATCAATATTGTGGGCAGAAATAAAAGAAAATTCTTCAAAGCAATCCCAGGAAGGAAACCTTGAATGAATGACTTTATGACTTCCCTGCAGGAAATATTGATGTTGTTAGTTTATATTGGGAATGAAGAGGAAAAATAATTGTATAAGGGAAAAGTTTTAGAAGTGTAATTGTCCACTAATAACCCAAAAGGTTGGCCTAACAGAAAGAAGTTGTTACCTTTCAACGGGGGTGTCATGGTCCTAGGTCCCTCTCCCTTTTGAACTTCTTCAATTTTAAAAATAATTAACTTTTTCTTCAAGGCAAGGCCAGAAATATTATAGAATACTACTATCAGGTATTCATTAGAAAGAAGAGGAAGAAGAAAAAGAAACTCACTCTTCAATTATAGGTTTCAGGAAGGGAAGCGCTTTCTCAATGCCTTCTATATTAGCAAGGGATTGTACTAACGTTATAGGAATCATGAAAAAGAATGTAAGGAAAAAAAGTGCAACAGCAATAATGAGCCTCCTAATTGTAAGAAAAACAAATGGAATTGCTAGGTTTTCCCAGTACACATCTTTTGGCTCTGGAGCCCACTCAGTCAACCACATAGTTGGGTCTAGATTGTTGAGTTTGTGCACAAACAGCAGCTCCCCTAGGAGTTTTGATTGATTTAGGGTTGTTAGTAACCTTCTCCCTCTAGGCAGACATCTGGCAGTCATTGAGGGAACCGATTAAGCAAATACTTCCAGATTACACAATTCGAAGACAAACAAATTGCTGATAAGTTGGTAGATTAACAAAGAAAAACCCAAAAAACCCCTCCAGATGTTAATTTCATGCAATAAAGTTGGATTAGAAACTGAAACCAAACGATTGGACATTTATGATGCATGCAGGCAGTTTAAAACTACAGATACCATTTTCACAACCTTGGTGTCTGAAACAATTCTTACCGTTCTATAATTGTCATAAGCTTCCGGAATAAAAAGGTGGTGGATAGGTCAAGTATTCGGGGTCTCAGATGAGTGTGATGAATAGATATGCCAGCTTCAAATAAAACTGAGCTTAGATTTGCAGGTAAGAGTTTCTCCATTGGAAACAAGAAAATGTTTGCAAAGAATCATGCAGTCATTAGAGAGAGTATGCAGCTGCTATCCACCCCTCCCCTCAAGGAACTTCTAAGGAAAGGAAAGTTGATATACTGAGACTTAGAAGTAATAACACATTACAGAAAGCAAGAAATGCTACTTACATCACTAGATGATCTCTCAATTTTGGATGTATAAAACTCGATTGCATCTACGCTGTTCCCCCAAAGGCCAAGGAAACCAGTCTGCTTGATAAAAGAGAAACTCGTCAAAAGAAGCCAGGAATAGAAAAGGAAAACTAGCAAGATTTCGTCAACTTTATTTTGAGTTGAATACTAAAAGATAAAATTAATTATACTCGAAAAGACAAAAGAAAGGGTAAAAGAATAATTCTAGACATGATATAAGCACATTATTTGTAAAAACAAAAAAAAAAAAAAAGAAAAAAAAAAAAGAACACTTTTAATGAAGGTCTCCTAGATGGATTCCTTTCATATTTATTTTGATAGAAGTCGAGCCAATTCTGAATTTTCTTCTTCGCATTGACCAATTCTGAAAGCTTGTTAGCATTATAAACAACCTGCAAAGAAATAATTACAAGAAAAAACCATAGAAAGATGTATTTCCAGCATTCAAAGGTGTTCCAATTAAGCTAACAAATTCACATATAACTGTGCTGCATTCAAAGGAGTTAAACCTAAGCTAAACATGCCCAACGATAAGTAAGGTTGTGTAGGATCATATAATTTTCATATCAATGTATAATACCAAACCAGGTAGTGATGTGGATGGTTGACAAGAAAGAAATGTGCAACAAGCTCAGTAACTGATTCATTGGGATCGGGTGGGACATTTCTGACCAGTACCTTTACCAAGAAAATGATGTCAGAAACAAGAATTGAACCAGTAAAATAGATTAAAATGTTGTAACATAATTTAAATCTTCGTGAGCCAGCAATAAAGAGAGCTAAAACTGGAATACTGTCTGACTGGCTTTTTCTTTTGAACTTTGGAAGCCAAAGGGGAAAATAAAATCAATAGTAAATCTCAATAATTGCTCAGTAAACATAGAATATGAAAAGAGGACATGTAGCTTCATATATCACTTTAGGATTAATAAAATAGTAGAATTGTGCTCACTGTAAATTGGCCAGGGCGCCGTTGTTCTGATGCAAGAAAATGTAATCTCATTGCTGCCACTATCTCATACTCTCTTTTCAGCACGTAGCATGTCCAAAAGGTAAAGACATAAGCTATTACCAAGTGTGTCCAAAATCTGCACGCAAAATATGTATTAAAAATATTGTAATTTATTATAAATATTATTGAAGCAATATTAGAAAAAGCAAACTAATTCAGCAATTAGAGCCTCCCAGAAGTTCGACTGAGGAGTTGGGAAAACCCCAATTCCATTATGGATATGGGTTTTTTCAGAAATGAGAAAGCAATAACTTTCCACATTACAGCAAAAAATGGAAGAAGAAATGGCAATTCAAGTTCATCATTCAGGACACCTACACTCCAAAGCATTCAAATCAACTATCTGGAAAAAGGGGTTTAAACATCTGTACAATGAAATATTCCTGCTCAGATATCTTATGTCTGAGAAATTTAACAGCCTTCCCTTCACATAAAAGTTTTCACCATCAAATTGTTGATACCAGGGATCCCAATCTGCAGATGCATCATATGTGATGCCCCTGACTGTTGAAACTCCTACAAGAGTGATGAAGACTACAAAAGCTTTATTAGAGACTGCCCATTTGCTTCTATTTTATGAAACAAAGCCCATTTTCTTCTATGCAACTTCCAAATGGTAAAAATTTTATTAATTCTAATTAATGTACGTGAAAACACCTAATTTGAAATTATAAGGACAAGACATAATACATATAACAATAAGTTAAGAAATTGCCCTAACTCTCAACTATGTCAGGTTTTTGTAGAATTTGTCAACCATGTCATAGAGTAGGTAAAGATAAGCATAAAGCATAAAATGTGAAGTTCTGCATACCTATGTGATCCAGTTGGAATATTTGATAGAGAGAGCTTATCTATATAGCTGTATGTTATATTTAAACTTGAATGCTCCAGGGTATTATTGGTCCAATGAACTGGTACCATGATCATAAATGCTAAGAATCCAATAGGAACAAAAATTTTAAGACTGCACTTCAATGGGGAGAAAAACAAGAAAGGGGAAAAGCATGGCGTTAGTCCAAGATGATAAAAGTAATAAATTATATCTTTGCTGTGTAAAAGGGATTTAGAATCTCAACCATCCATGACTGAAGGATTCTATGTCTTGAGGATGGCTGAGAATCGAGATTCAAGTTTGTATAATTCTCTTGAGAAAAAAAAACCAACAAAACTGGCAGTTAATAAGAACCCATGTCTATACATGTATATATATATATATATATAAATGCGTGTATGTGTGTCTGTGTGTCTGTGAGGAAACAGTATGCTCTGCAGCAGATAGATGCCAAGCCAATGACGACTAAACTAAGTCCCTTGAAACAACATGAAACCAGAAAAAAAGTACAAAACATTCCTAAAGTGATACCCTACTCTAAGTTTGCTCATTTTGAGTTTTCAAAGCCAATTAACAGTTTAGACCATTTCATTTATGTATTATCATTTATGTAGTAAAAAAAGTAAGGTATTTAAGTTTAATAAGCTGAAAGAAGTTTTTCTGATGATTGCAGATTTACCTTTTTGCTAATAAGAGTTTAACTTTGACATAAAAAAAAAAAAAAAGATCTATATATGCATACACAAGCGCACCAAAGGGATAAGATTTTCCTCAACTGAACACCAAAAGCTTCCCCAAAAAATAAATAAAACAGATAGACAAACCCTCTTGCCACTCTTTAAAAAGCTTTTTTAATCCGTAATCATTATTACAGAATCTTAGTTCAGCTAAAAGAAGACTAAGTTTGAATGTTCCTATAGTCCTACTTTCCATGCCTACAGTTCCACTTATTAATTTTCAGTTGTATCTATGAGGGTTGAAGCACCAAGTAGCCTAGATATTACTGCAGCTTGTTCAACAGCACAAATTATTCAGCCCCAAAAGCACCAACAAGTAAATCCTCAAGTAAACAGTAGAATCCGATCCATCATGGTCAATTAGCTCAGGCTCCGGCATTTGGAGTGCGGCACGCATCCAGTTCAGAAACTTAGTATATGACCTTAAGTCCAATTTCACAAATTTGCTTACAAATGCACCATTCACTAAAGGACTGCCCCTTAAACCTTTCAGATACCATTTTGGAAAGTAAACCCTATCATTCACAGGTTGAATCCGAAGAATTGCAAATGCCAAAAAGAAAGCAAATGCAGTGAGAATATTGATAGCTGCAGCAACTCCAATATCGTTTGTGGTAGCCATGTAGTTGCTTCAACAATGAACAATGACTACTTTGCTGAAAACAGAAAGGAAAATAAAAAAGGGTACAGCTTTAATCTATGCAATGAGCTAACAAGAAGCAAAAAGTTTAACTTTTGGCCCAAGTGATTATTGTTTTTTAGTTACAGGAAAGACCTACTACCGTCTTCATGAATGATAAAAATATGTAGTATAGTTTTAAAACTTTGGTACCAAAGTGCATGCAAAATAAAGATACTTTTTGACTTTTGTGCTAAAAATTTGGAAGAGGTGTTGCCCTGTACCAAAAGCAGCAAATGTTGAAATCAGAAGCTAATATCTTTTGGGTTTTCTCTTTTTTTTTTTTAATAAAATCATTTAAAAGAAAAAATTAAAAAAAAAACATTTTCTCGCAAGTTTGAAACTCATACAAAGCAATAGCAACCTCAATGAAATCCAAAATTCAAGAAATTTATTCTGAACAATAACATAGGAGAAAACAACCAAACAGACTGTAAGATTCGAAAGAGCTAAATTCAGCCTTTTTCAATTTTTTAAAAAAACAAAGATTATTAGAAGAAACAAACTGTCAATGCAAAGCGTTTTTTGCTCAGATTTTATCGGCAACCAAACAAACACTTATCAAGTCTAGTTATCTTTTACCTCCCAACTTCTTAACAATAAAGCAACCACTAAAGATCGACGTTGTTACCCCTACCAATCCCGAAAACGCAGCGTTAGAAGTCCAATGCAGTTCAACTTCTCGTCCAAAGCAGCCGGAACAGATCAGAAAACCTTAAACACTTAAAGCGCTTCTTTTTAAGTTTCTCTTTTGCCTGAAGCAATCGATAATTTGAAAATATACAGAAGAGAAAATCTAAAGTTTTCAATTTGTTCGGTCAAAATCAAATCAAGTGAAGTAGTAATATTTAGTACTGGGTTTGCACATTCCTTCTTTGTCTTTCTTCTAAAAGGCAAAAGAGCAAAGAATAAAAGGAAGCTGAGGTGGGAAGAATTTGTTGTTTTATATATCAACAGAGATGGTGGAGTAGGTTTTTCCTTGTTTTTTTTCAAAAAAGAAACTTCTGTCATGAAATCGTAGGTCGACTGGCATGTGGGAGAAAATGAAAATCTCCAACGGATCCCCCATTACCCAAAAGAAAAACCTGTCGTCTTTCACTTCCCTGAATCCATGAAATAATAATTTTTTTATATAAATGAAAATAAACAGATTTGGTCCATTTTATCATCGTTCATGACACGTTTTCTTATTAATTTTACTTATATCTATTACATAATATAAAAATTATCCCCTGTTTCAATTGAAGGGATACATCATTAATATAAAAAAAAAAATTTGTTTAGGATTAAAATCATATTTTGAGACTTAAGATATTTTTGAAAAAAATTGTTTAAAAGTTAAATAAAGGCAAAATGTTCTGAAACCTTGAAAGTTCTAGAAGCTTCACACAAAAAAAATTAGGAATAAAGAATGAGAATGAGAAGCGAGGTAAAAAGAAAAAAAAAAAGAAAAGAACCAAGAGTGGATTGATGATTGCCTATTTCGACATCGAATCAAGTCGACAATGGCTTAAATTATGGTAGAGAGTGTGGAGAAGAGATTAAAGGGGATAATAAAGAGAAAAGGGAAAAACAAAAAAAAAGGCCAATAAAAACAACCTTTCAACTGCTACAAGTACGGGATCCAGATCTTTACTCTAGGTGGCGGCAAAGTAATAATCAACTTGGAGTAAGCAAACGAGTTGGCCCAAGTCAGATCACCGATGTAAGCATAGCCCAAACATCTCAATCTACAAACGATGATTTTCTTTTGAAAAGAAACCTATAATGTAGGTGAGTATACCCTCTCTTCTCTTTTCTTTTTTTTTTTTGCAAGAATTTGGATCTCGTCTTAAATTAAAGCGATTGAATTTTATGCAATTTTCATTTTGGTTTTTATTTTTAATATTAAAAATAAAATATGAACCTAATGAATTTTAAATTTATTACTAATTTAATTATTATTCATAAATAAAAAATCAAACTCCATTACAAGAAAATAAATAAATAATGATAATTTTTTAGTAATGTTTTACTAATAAATGTCGTTAAATTTGTATTTTTAAAAGGTTAATGATATTTTTATCATAAACATCATTATATATTCATATAGCAATATTTATTAATAAAAACGAGTAACCAATAAAAATTAATGACATTTATTTATGAAAACGTCATTATTTAAAATATTTTAATGACGTTTATTTATGCAAACTTCACTAAATTTCCCCTAATTTGAACTATAATTCTTGGAGCCCCTTTTTTTCTCCTTTTTTATTTTCCCCCATTGTCGAGTCCTTTCTCCACGTGTCCTTCTTTTCTCCATTTCCTTTCTCTTCACGTAAACTAATTATTGAAATTCTATTCATCACCGAACTCAAAAACCCTCAATGCACTGCATATCCCTTTCATTTCCACCTAAGGTTTTTCTTAGAGCTCCCATTTTGACATTTTCTTTCTCACTTCTTAACCTTCAAAATCGTCGACAAGTAAGAGAGAGAAAGAAAAAGAAGCAAACATGGCCGCACTGAAGCTCCTCTCTGCTACGTTAGCATCGCTCGCCAATCTGCTGCTTTTCGCCAATAATTACCGCAAAAGCAATGAAAAATCGATGACCCTCAAGCAAAGAGAGAAAAATGGCCCTACAACAAGATGTATACACTTCTTTTCTCAAACAGAGTAACAAGTTTCTAGATTTCTTTCAACAAGTTACTGTAGCTATTGATTGTATTGAAACTCCAATATTTGTCAGGTTGATAAACTGAAGAAGAAGCTTAGACAGGAAGAAAATATTCATAGAGCTCTGGAGAAAGCTTTTAACAGACCTTTGGGAGCTTTACCTTTTCTTCCTCCGTATCTCCCTCATTCTATTAGTAATTCACCATCTCATTGACTTTTTGGATGTTGGTTTTTTTTTTTTTAATTTAAAGAAATGATCAATTAGTTTGAAGATCCCATATTGGTAATGCCCATGGCAGTTAAAGAAATTTGAAAGGAGAGGCAGAGAAAATGATTGAATTGCATATTTTGACATTTTCCAAACAGGAATTCTAATGTTGGATTCTGATTTTGTAGACATTGGAGCTTTTAGCAAAAGTGGCAGTATTGAAAGAGGAGGTCGTCTAGCTCCAAGAACAGGTGGTACACTTGAGACAAAACCTGTATCAAGAAGTTGTCTATATGTCATTGTCAAAAAGGAACACAGAAAATTCAGCTGATTTGAGTGAGGCTTGCCTGGATCATAGTTCTAAACCTCAAAAACCTAAAAGTTTAACTCGAAGTACATCCATAGCAAGGCATTTGCAATCCTTTTCAGGTAAGATTTTTGGTTTTTTAAATCCTATTCTCATGCCATTAACATTTGATACAAACACCTATTGAATTGGTATTGAATGAAAGTAGGCCTTAAAACTTTACTCATATTCTTTCAGATGATGCGAAAGGAAAAGAGAACCAGTTATGTACGAATTCCACAAAAATCAATAAGGGATCTTTGGTGCATAAAAGCCAATCAATAAGAACTCTTATGAAGAGACCTCTTATTGATTCAAAGCCAGCAGAAAAACGTTTAGATCCTCAAAAATTGCAGGCATGAACCAGTTTCATTTCCATCAAGTTATAGTAGACTTATTTGCAATTTAATAAGTATGACTTGTTTCACATGTTCAGCTACAATGCAGAATGAGAGACCAAGATAATGCTGAAGCAAGAAATATAAGCACTCTAGATGAGAGACCATTGGGAGACGATGGCCCAAAGAAAGTTTATGAGGAACTTGTAAAATGCTTGTCCAGCATTTTCTTAAAAATGAGTTCAACAAAGAAAAAGTCTACTGCAGAAAGTTTTCCTTCCTTATCATTGTTATGGCCCCAAGAAAACAGTGAAGAGACAGAATTTGGGAATCCTTAATGGTATTTGTTCAAATTTTAAAAGGAGAGATATCGGCCCATATAAGCATTTACTTTCAATTGATGCTGGTTCAATCAATCTAAATCGCACATCAAATTATTTATTTCTGCTATTCAGCTTGAAGTAAGTAATCTGTTATTAGGTTGGTTTTCTTTGTTTGCTTAATTTATTCTAATGGCTTTAAATATTCAAAAAATATTGTGATCGATTTATATAAGAATTGTGATCGATTTTTTTTTTTTTTTACATAGCAAAAAGAAAATGGTAATAACACTGAACAAAGGATTCAAAATGCCAATAGTTGGTCTGGGTGTTTGGCATATGAAAGGAAAAGACATTAGAGATCTCATCATCAACTCTATCAAGATTAGTTATTGCCATTTTGATTGTGCTGGTACTCTAGGTTTTTCTTTGTTTATATATATATATATATATATATATATATATATGAATCCACCTCGGGTTTTCTTTCTTTTTTTTTTTTTTCTATTTTAGTTGAACTCTGGATATTATTCTTGACTGAAGTTCTTTAGTTCAAATGTTGGAACAAAACTTGATCATAATAATTATGGAATGATAACTGTTAAGAATATTATGGAAAATAAAATGGTTTTCTGCTAAGCCGTTTTTATGTTTGAATTATACTAGGAATTGGGAATTCATTCTTGATTGAAGTGCCTGAGGTTTGTGATACTATCATACAAAATTTCAACTTTATGAAAAGTGTGGTGTCCACAATACTTTAGTTACATAGATTTATTAATTTGGTTATTCTAGTTTTTCTACGTTGCTTCAGCATTGTCTCAAATATTTTTATTATTTTTCTAATTTATTATCTTTGATTTTGTAGGTTTGCCTCCCTTGCACCTTTCTAGTGCATCAATTCCACTATTGAGTGGGGATTTAGATGGTTTATCTCATACAGTACCCTCATTCCCTAGGCGTAGGAGCTTTGTTTTGGTGCCTCGAGCATCAAAGGATGTGTCATACAGTTTTATATTATTATATTAAACTTTGTGGTACAAGCATATTAAAATAAATTATGTATTTAAATATTTATAATATTTATAATATTTAATTTATAAATTTAATAATTTATTTTTATTTCTTTCAATAATTTTTTATTTAATTATAATATTAATATTTAAAAAAGTAAATTTTTAATTTAACGACGTTTATAATAAAAAAATCCCACTAAATTATCAAAATTTAGTAGCATTTATGTTTAAAATGCACAAACACCACTAAATTACAAAATTAGCAATGTTTTTACGTACAAATATCACTAAATTTAACAGTATTTATATAAAAAAATCGTTAAATTTTGGTAATTTAATGACATTTGTGCTCATAAACATTATTAAGTTAACGGAGTTTTTTCTTAAAATGCCATTATTTTCCTTAACACAAGAATAGTTGACGCCAAAAAACATCACTAAACGTAAAAAAAAAAATGTCACTAAAAAACTATTCCTTTGTAATATTTTAATTTTTTTAATTAAAATATGCAAAAGGACAAGTCTACAGAGTTATTTGCAAATTAAAAGTGTTGTTTAAAAAAAAAAGTAATCATTAATTGAATTAGATTTTTTTATGAATCTTAACTTACTATATCTTTTGGTTTCTTTTTCTTCTTATTGACAAATTTGATTTTTTTCCTTCAATTTTTTGTGAAAAAAATTCTTTAATAGAGACTTAACTAAGGACATAATTTATATTTTTTTTCGGTATGTATGCTTCATCAATTAAGATTTTTATCTCAAATTGTTTCAAACTTAGACTTTTGTCTTCTTTAATGGTTTTTGCTATTTATATTATTAAAGAATATTTGGGCATATTCCTAGTATGTATGATATATAAGTATTCTTTTAGTTTTATTTAATTTTATATGTAGTGAAATTTTCTAAATATAGTTATAGATATATTTTGTTTTGTTCATTAGTGGATATTCTAAAGTTTGAACTTCTTTATTGTAGACTACTTTTTGACAAAGATTTTTATCCAAATATTACATCCAATGGTAAAATTTGTGTAATCCAAGTCTGTGATTATGACATGTATTCATTGTAAGTTCTATTGGAACCAAACCTCATTCTGTATCAATTTGTTTGATAAAAATTGCCTTTAGATTGCCAATTTCTTTTAATAGTTCACCTTTGGATTTTTGGTTTGATGTTTTTTATTTTCCTTGACACTAAAATTTGTGACTACAGGTGAATAGGTGTTTATTGATTGAGCCATTTCCAAAATCATCTCTAAATGAATAGGCTAGCAAGATACTACTTAAAAACTATGAGGAATGGTGAGCCAACTACTTCATTGTGTATGCTTAAAAGATAGTAATTTTAGTTTGCTTAACATCCAATATATGTAGATTATTTTGTTAATTTTAGTTATTTTGCTTCACTTCAACAATTTATCATGGGAATTTTTCATGTAAGATGTTAGTTTGCATGTCTTTAATTATGCCATCAACCTAAGTTTGAAAAGTATTAATAACTATTTAGGTTATCGCATGAAAGGCTTGGTTTTTTATTTTTTGTAATTCTATTTCTCCATACTTGAGTAGTTTTCTATTATATATGTACATTTTTTTTTATCTTAAATAGTTATGCTCTGCAATGCACAACTATATTTGTATTCCAAAAGTTTTTTTTTTAAGTTCAACTTTAATATGGTGATTTTAAAAACAAAAACAAGGTAGGGATTTTGATATAATTTTATATGCTTATAGGTCCAAAGATCTAAGATAAAACTTATAATCTATCGCAATATTTTTTTGTTTTGAATGCTTGCCTTATTCTTAAATGGAATTAGCATACAAAAATTGGGTTGCAATGATGAACTAATAGTTTATGGATTTGGTAAAAAGCTCTAGGAGGAGCTTGTTTATACCTTGATAAGTTCAAAGCTACAATGTGCATTGCTTAGGCTTTTTTATTAGATAATAATAGAGTTTGGCTTTATTTCTTTTATGTTGGATTATTACTATGGTTTCAAGTTTGAATCATTTATTTGGCTTTAAAATTAAATTTTCTTATGCATTGATCAATGCATTTTTTAAAATTGATTCTTTATTTTTTTATTTTTAGGTCAATATTAAAGCTTTTATTAGTGCTGCAAGTGATGACATTTATGGGTTCTTATTTCTTTTTTTATGCATGGTAATTAAATTTTCTACAATATTGATAGTTGCATTTTTTTTCAAAGTTGAGTTTTTTTTTTTTTTCCATTTTTTGATACTGTTTGCAATGTGATATAGGTTTTTGGTTACCATAGTGTATTTTTTTATAGGTCTTTTTTTTGTGTTCAAAATTTGTTTACAATGTAGTACAATTTTTTTTTTTCCTTTAAGATTTTTTTGTCAATATAAGTTGGCTGGAACTATCAGTTTTCTTATTAACTTTTAGGCATGAACTATCATTATAAATTAGTATGAACTAACACATTTTCTACAATGAGAATTTTAGTAAATTTTGTGCATTCATGATATCATGCAGCTGAATTTGATTATCTTATATAATTATTAGTTTCATTCATCATTATTCCAAGAGATTAAGTTAGAAAAGCCATGACATAGTATGGAATAGAGAAGAGGTGTGACTTTCCTATAAAATTAAGTAAAGCACTTTCTTTTTTTGGTCCTAAAGAGCTATTGAGTGTAGAGGACAAATAAAAATGTATATTTTTATTTGATATGATGTATATAAATGTTTCATTCTTTTTTAATGATATATGTCTTTTTATATGCTATTTTATTTTATTTTTGTTCTATATATTTTGTTGCTAGAGTTGGCATGAATAGTTATTTTGGTATAATTTTTGCTATTTATTTGCCTTGAATAAGCTTAAGAGATTGTGTTTTGTAAATTTTTTTTCTAACTTCCTTCGTTTTTTTTTTTTTCCTATATAGGTTGCTCACTCAATTTTTATCTAACTAAATTCTACAAATGCAATTTGTTTAAATCATTACGAAAATGTATGCTTGAGATTTTAATTTTTCTATATAACTTTGTATCCATATTACATTGTTTGGACCACTTATATTGCTATCTACCTACTCTTTCATGGTTAAATCTTTTCATTGGCCATATTAGCATTTTAAACAAGATGGATTTATTCTAGATTTTCATGATCTAATTTAACAATTTTGCTTTTGGGGTAATAGCCATTAATATCTACAATAACAATAATAAAATATATACATTCATGTTCAACTTTTTTTAAGTATATAAATTCACATATATATGTTCCAAAAATATTGCATTTTTCCTATCTCTTTGAATTTGAATACTATCATGAATATCAACATGCTAATATCTCCTTAAAAGTTAAAAAAATGTTTAAGTTATTAATGGTTACATTTTTAATTGACAATAAATTATGGTTGTTAATGAACCATTATATCATTTTTTTATTATATCCACTTACTTTAGTAACATAACATTTCCTGATAAAAATTTTGTCATCTTTTTTTAAAATAATTTTCATGATTCAATGCGAGTTCAAATCTAGTGATGATTATGGACATCAAATTTGTCCGATCACAGAAAAATAATAAATAAAATAATAATAATATTATTAAATACAATAATAAAAATTAAATAAAAATATAAAATACAAAAATATAAAATACAAAAAAATATAAAAATACAAAAATATAAAAATACAATAAAAAATAAAAATAAAAAATAAAAAAGGGGCTGGTGGCAGTGGTGCCTGGCACGGCACCGCTGGCCACCTTACCCCACCCCTCTAATCACCTATATTGTTACCCCCTTACTCTACTACCCATACCTTATTTACTACAATCACTGTTAGATAAAACAAAAATAATAAAAAAAACATAGGGCTCGTGCTTGTACCATATGTCGAACCCTGTGCTACGTACGGTCGAAGCTTTATAAATAGAGCTCTTAGCCAAACCCTGAAACAGGGGATAATGAAAAAGAGAGGAGGGGACCCTACTAAAAAAATATAAAATTTTTCTGTCAAAAAAAAGAAAAAAAAAACAAAAGCCACAGTACCTTGGAACGGGGAACTTAGTGCCAAGAGTTCTTGCAAAAGAGAAAGTACAGTCAGTTTAAAAAAAAAAGGAAGTTATAATACCTAAAAAAAAAATTTCACAGAAACTTCGAGAGCAGATCTAAGGAATTTGAGACACTTCCAGGTGCACCTAAGCTCAGATCTGTGCTCAAGAGGCAAAGAGAAATATTTTGGTGTTTTTGGACATTTTTCAACGACTGACCGGCAACTACCAACGGTGGCCGAAGTGATGACGATGGCGGCTTGATCGGTCTGTCGATCGACTAGAGAGAGGAGCTCTGAAGAGTGTAGAGAGAGAGAGGGGAGGAGAAAATGAGAGAAAATTTTTTTTTTTTGACTTTTATAAAAAGCTGAAAGCCAAAACGATATCGTTTCATTAAACGCCTAAAACGACATCATTTTAACCCCTGAAGATCTACGCGTCAACCCGACCTGCGACCCACGTCTCCTTTAGCCCCTGACCGGTCCGTCCGAACCATTAAAATAGAACCGGACCAACCCGAACCGTTGACGCTAAACCGAACCACCGGACCGAACTCGAGTTGACCGGTCCGGTTTAGGTAAAAAAAATTATTTTTTGAATTTTTTCTTATTTTTTATATATTATTTATTGATATTTATGTATATTAAAATATTTATATTTGTTAGATTAAATGATAAAATTTTTAATTTTGTTAATTTTTTAAAATAAACTTTAAAAACAAAATAAAATAAAAATAAATTTAATAATAATACAAAACTAATAAAAAATATAGGAAAAGGAAATTCTTATCTGACGATAAGATTCAAAGATATTTCGAGCAGTGATACCTATGAAATCTTTAGGTGAGAAGATTTTTTTTAAATACTACCAGTGTATTGGAGTGTTTATAAAAATTTTTTTAATAAAATAAAAAATTTTCTTTTTTTTGTTATAAAATGATAATAATAAAATTAATTAATAATATAATAATAATAATAATATAAAATGAGAGAAAAAGAAATTTTATCCAATGATGATATTCTAAAAGTATTCCGAGTAGTGATACTTTACGAAATTTTTAGGTGAAAATTTTTTTTTAATGTTACCAGTATATTAAAATATTTATAGAAAATCTTCAATATAATAAAATTTTTTTTTCAAAATTTCAATTGAAAAAAAAATCAAATAAAAAAATTAATAAAATTACCAAAAAAAGAATAAAATGTGTGCATAACATGGTAATATTCTACATTGCATGCACGACATAATTTTTTACGAAAAATAAATTTGAGCCTTTAAGGATGAAATTCTAAGGTATTCCAAGAAGTGATACCTAAAAAATCTCTAGGTGTGAAAAAGTTATTCTGATGTTACCAACGTACTGAAATATTTTAAGAATTATTTCGATAAAAAATGTTCTAATTTATCTTTCTCGAATAAAATTTGAATAATAAAAAATAATAATAAATAAAAAATCAAGAAAATTATTTTTCAAATATCGAAAATGAGACTATTTTTTATCAAAATCCAATGATAATACGTAATTAATTAGTACCATTTTAAATGGGTGTTGTAGGGGTATTAATCCTTCCCCACACATAATCGACTCTCAAACCTAGACTGTTACGCAGACCTTAAAATTATCATTTTAATAAATTTTAATTAATTTCATTAAAAAGATATATTTTAATAGATAATCAGTCACACATAGTAAAAAAAAGATTGGTGAAAACTTCGTTATTTATTTTTATTTCATTTCTAAATTCGTCAGACGAACACAAAACTGTTATGATAATGGTAATTTTTGAAAAAATATTAATTCATAAAATATACATGTCTCACATACATAATTTATGATTGAATAAGCTATAGATTTAGTCAAAAGAAAAAATTATCTCATTCATACAGTAATTAAATTCAAGACCATAATTAATAGAATATATTAAAAATAAATAAAACATATATAAATTTTTTTAATTCGTTTGTAAACTTAAAATCTTCGCCAATGTGCAATGATGCTTACCACATCATGATAATTTTTAAATATAAATTACTAAAATGTTACGTCCTTTTGATGTTTCTCTATGGTTAAAAAAAAATTCAAAAAATAGTTTGTAGGATGATTAACACACCTTATTTTTTGTTTACATCTTTTTTTTTTAAATTATTTTTAAATGAAATTATTTAATTAATTTTATTTTTTCACATCTCTTTCACTTTTATAATTTCATATTTACAATTTTGGAGTTTTTAAAAATTTTTGAATTTGCAGATCTAAAATTTTTAAAAAATTTTTGAATTTATATATTTAAAAACTTTTAAAAGTTTTCAAATTTATATATTCAAAAATTTAAAAATTTTTAGGATATTTTTTAAATTATTTTTCTTTCAAAACTAAATGTATTTTTTAATTTATCGAATATAAAAATTTGATAAGTTACATAATTTATCGAAAATATATATTTAAAAGCTTTAAATTTGAAAGAAATAAAATAATAAATAATTTTACTTAAAAAATTTTTTTAAAAAATTAAGTGTGAAAAAAAATATTATATTTAAAAATTCTCTAATTTGTTATTTTTAAAGTTTACAAGTGACGTGACAAAGATATATGTCACAATAATTTTTCTTCTTTACTGATTTGTTCCATGAAATGACAGTAAAGAAAACGTTCAGAAGCAGACAGCCTGCTATCAAACCTGACCAAAGCTTGAAGTGCTTCATCCCCAACCCAAAGCAACTAAAGCTTGAGCGGCGTCATCCCCAACTCAAAGCAACTAAGCTTCAAATCTGCCTTTCACAGCGCCACCTATCGGATCACTGTATTTGCCAGTTATTATTAAATTTATGTGATTCTTCTTTTGAATTCCGATCATGGACAATTTCATAGTACATCCCATTTGAGGAAATGTGCGTCAAATGAAAAATACTATTCACATGATAAATATTTAATATATATATATTGTCTTTTTCACAATCACAAGGAATCATGCCTCATAATTCTTGCAATAGATAAAAATAATTACACCTGTCTCTTTGATTCATGAATTTATGTCGACAGCCGCAGTATTGATTTTTTTTCTTTGAATTTTAAACATGAGCCCTGCGAAATAATGCTGATTTTGGACTTTACTGGAATCGGGAATTTAGGCTGATATTAGTTCTTCGGGTGAAAGGCAATGTCCGTGTCCTTCAACATTACAGAAAGCCCACAAGAATCACATGGAGCAGTCCTTGAGCCACAAATGCTCTCATTCTTTCTTTCTCCAATTTCAACTAGGCCCTTTCCTTCCTTTCCCTCTGTTTTTTTTCAAGCGTCTCTCCCTCTCCTAGCACAAAATCCATAACTCTCAAATGTAACTTTTATTTGATGATCGAAAAATTCGAGTTTGCTTCGTTATATTTGTGTTTTTCTTTTTTCTTTTGTTAAATCGTTCGCAATTTATGATGTTTAATAAAAGGTATTACAAAGTTGGATTTCATGTTGGTCTAGATTTTTTTTTTTCTAATAATTGAGGATGCCAACACTAATCATTGGTGTTCCCTCTTTTCATTAAAAAAAAAAAAAACTACGGTGATCGTTGGAATTTGTTGGCTGGTCAAGATTCAGAAAAGGGGTGGGCGGTTTGATTTTTGGTTTCTGAGTTGGAGAAAGGTCTGGGGCTCTGGGCATTTTACCGAATGGATAGGCTGCGTTTGGACAAACATTTAGGGCTTGTTAAAGTGGGGCTTGTTTTGCTAGGTTAAGGCCGCCAGATCGATTGATCAAAATCGAACTAAATCCCAAGTGAACCCAATTTGAATATTGATTTCTTTTCCCCGAAAAACAAAAAATATATTAAAAAATTATCTCTTATATTATTGGTATAGTTTTTAAAACTTATATATATAATAAACATTTAAAGATTTGAACAAAAATTTCTCAAAATATTGCTCGCTTTTCCAAAATGAATATTATTTTCTTAAATATACCTTTGATTGAAATCTGTTGATGTAATATCTTTCATTGAAGCCTCTTCAAACTTAAAAAATGCACCAGACGTTTGAAGCTGCCAAATTAATGTGCATAGCAAATAGGAGCAATTAGAGATATGGCAGCGGAGCTTTTTGATGCACTTATGATAGAGAATAGATGAGTTCCAGCAAAACTTTAGCTAAAAATCCAATCTGATCTAAAAAAATATGTTAATGAGTAGGCTTTATGGTTATAATTGTTAGGCCAGACGTCTAATTCAATAATCTTATAGGGAAGTGAAAAAAAAAATCAAATAATAAATCATATTCATGCATCGGGCCTCTTTTTTTCTCTTTCTTGATCAAGAAGAAATTTAAAAATAAGAAGTTTATTCCATATTTAAGGTTAAGGTAAGTCATCAACTCATAAAAAAAAATTATGAATTTTTTAAAACTCTTTGAACCTACAAATCACCTACCGACATAAAAAAAAAATGTAAAATTTGAACTTGGGTGCTTTATCTTTAGATTCTAAATCTTAATCACTTGCTCCAATTTTTATTAGCTTGCCTCTCTCTTTTGTGTCAAAGGACTTTAAGAGTGCGCGTATTTAGAGTTGTGATCAAATTGGCTGCATGTCTGATCTGCACCATCTTGGTCTCTTTTAGCAAGGGAAGCGAGCCAATGCACCTCAAGAAGCTCTTCAGTTTCTAAACATTGTTCTTCGTGAATTACCCGCTACCAGGTACTGTCCTGTTGGCCGTTCATTTTATTCCCCTGACCTAGGGAGAAGGCAGCCTTTGGGTGAGGGATTAGAAAGCTGTCGTGGTTTTTACCAAAGCATTCGTCCTTCACAGATGGGATTGTCACTGAATATTGATATGTCTTCGACTGCTTTCATTGAGCCATTGCCAGTTAATGATTTTGTAACACAATTGCTAAATAGGGATGTTTCTTCTAGACCACTATCCGATGTTGATCATGTAAAGATTAAAAAAAAATTTCTTAGAGATATTGGCGGTAAAATTGACTCTAGTAATATTAAAAAAAATGATAGAGATTCAATTGGTTATTATAGTAGTTAAATTAAAATCAATGATAAAAGATATATATTTGGATGTAAATATAACAATAACAGTAAGTTGAATTATAAAGAAAAGAAAAATTATTATTAAAAACATTAATTTAAAATGTATAAATTATTTAATATTTATAAAATTAATAAATTATTAATAAATTATTTTATGTCAAATAATAATTTTATTAATAAATAATTAAAAATTAATAAAAAAATATTAATATATCAAATAATATTTTTTTCTTTATTTTTTCTTATTTTATGTAGGATTGTTAAATAACAAAATAATCTCCAAAAATTTTTATATAATATTAAAATTTATTTATTTATTAGTTTATTACATAATAAAATTTATTTTTTATTAATTTGTTTATTTATTAATTTATTATAGTAAAATTAATTTATTATATTAAATTAAATAATAATAAAGTTATTTCATAATTTTAAATAAAAAATCTAAATAAAAAACTAAAAAGAAGAAATATTTTAATCACAAAAATCTACCCATCTTTACAGGCTTACATGCTTAAATAAAAAAATTTATTTAATGAATTGGGACCACTAATCCTTGCTAGCTTCTACTAATTTAAGAGTAAAGAGAAAAAAAAAAAAAAAAAAACCAATATCAGTTGGCCCCTGATGAATTTTTGGTTCGGTAGATCATTGAACTTGACACTGAGAATGTCGCTATCACATTGAAATCAAAACATTCAAATGAATAGCTAATTCAATTGATTTTTATTTGAGAGTTGAATTTTATCGCACCGAAGATACGGTGAGATTCAAACTGACTTTTAAAGGAGTAAAGGTTGAAGTTACACACCGTGGAAAAATATTGACATCACAAGCAACTAGAGAGCTGATTTTTCCGGTAGATGAAAGAGGAACAATGAAATCTGTTGTGAAGTACTTTTATGAAACCTATGGTTTCATCATTCAACATACTCAATGGCCATGTCTACAAGTCGGAAACCAGCTGAGACCAAATTATTTGCCAATGGAGGTATGCAAGATAATTTCTCTTATTTTTTTTGTAGAAATAAAAAACGCTTATCAAACAAAACCTTATTAATTAATAAATATTCTAAAATATGTGTTAAATTTACTTCAGCTTGTACATTTTGAATCCATCATGTCAAAGAGTTTGTTTCTTCAGCAATACTATTATCCTTTTGATCCAAGATTCTCCAAATATTGTCCAATGCATCCTTGGCAGCCCTGTTATGTGCAATTTCCTTTTTGAGCCCACATGCACCTCTTCCCACAAGTTGGTCATCTATGAACACATCGAAAGCTGTGCTTTCTTTCCATAAATCTACGAATTTCACTTTCAAATTTCTCTTCTGGCACACTTCGTACAGCTGGGTCACTGGGTGTATCTCCAGTGTCTCTCGCCTGATTATGGGCTCCAACAAATCCTTGAACACCTATACAATATTCAAAAGAAATATGTAAACTACTGACGAGAAGTTCAAGAAATTATCAATGGTGAAAGTTAAAGAAAAATGCGAGGTACCTTCCACACAGTATCAATGGAGGAATTGCTGTCAATGAAAACGGCCCCGATGGTGGATTCAACAAGATCGGCTAACGCCTTTGGCACGTCAATCAGTCCATTGGAATGCAAAGGATAGCACTGTATTTCTCTAGAAAATTGTCGAATCTGTGGACCCTTTTAGATTAGATTGTAGGAAGAAATGACCAAATCAAAGTCAAGCACACTTGACCCAAATATAGAATTACCAAATAATGACCCATACAGAAGAAGATGCTTTGGGGACTTGAAGACAAACCTTTTATGGATGCCTCTACTCACGAAATCTAATTAGCATCCAAATCTGCAAGGAATTCACTAAGCTACAAACCTTAATTAAAAACATAAGACAATAATTCATGATCATTTAAATGCTAATTTATTCATTAAATATAGATTAAGTCTCATTTGAATTTCATCGTAATGAATTTTTTATTGAAATTAATTATATTGTGAAGTGCATTTGAAATACATTTCATACTGCAATTAAACTCACTATCTTTTTAATTTGTCACCGGAGAAAGAGTCATTTTCATTTTTAATTTTATCGTAATATCGTAATTACATAAACTTATATTTCAATCACTTATTTTTATTGTATCTAATTTTATCATTAAATAACTAATTTCACTAATATTATCATTTTTAATTTTATCATAATCAATCATATCATTTAATGAAATAGATTTTAAATTTGTAACTTTACGTTATTATAATATATTCCCACATGCAATGAGAATTGCATAACGAAAATAAGATTGATAAATTGCTTTTTTTTCTTTTTATTGGTTTCAACAAAAGGCATCACTACTAATAGTAAATTACTTTTTCTACGAATATAGGATCGACAATTATATTGATTGAGTTTTATGAATGTAAACAATATTTATGATAATGTATTGACAAAAAACAAATAAAAAAAAGAAATAAAGAAGACTTTAACTAAAGTTTAAAAAAAAAAAAAAAGAATTGAAACTCTTTTTCTACCCCTATATGCATAGGATCAAAACTGAAACTCTTTTTCCACTCCAACTGGTCTCTTGGTTCAACTAAAATTTAATTAACCAAAGTTTGACAAATTACCAATGAAATTGAAAGGAAATTAAATGTCGGGATCCTTCAAAAATAAATATAACTTGTAATTCAAGCGAAAAAAGCTCAAAACTTTGCACGTGTATTTGAAAATGTCAACTCGGCCTAAAATCTATAAACTAGAAACATCACTATCAATTAAGATTTCAACAGTTAAAACTTTACTCAAAACTCCTAACGATTCAGAACTATTTGATTAACTAAAAAAAAGACAAACAAGCATCAGTTGATTCATGAAAGTTACTCATAAAATATTATAGTCAATAAAATTGAGATTTAAACTCTACTGCATGCAAATTTTTTTTTTTTAATTTTCAAAGCTTTTGTTAAAAGAAAAATCAAACTCCTAAACGAAAATTAATGTAAAAGGCACTTACTTGCTCCTCATGAAGAGGTTTCTTGTGACGCAGATAGCGATGTAGCCCATGTTTAACAGCGACACGAGCCAATTTCTCGGTGTTGACATTAGCTGCTCGGAGCCTGGTCAAAGCTCCCGGCGGCAAATCAGGGTATTCAAAATACTGCTCTTTGGTGAAGAGTAGGTTAAGAACGGAGTCACCCACGTACTCTAACCGCTCGTTGGAGAAGGCCTCTCCTAGCGAAGCATGTGTGAAAGCTTCTTCTAACAACAGTTTGTTGTTAAACTCGTAGCCCAGGATCCCTTCCACTTCATCGAGGTTCCGCGACGAGTTTATATCTTGGGTTGACTCGATTGCTGACTGTATGTCTTGCAATTGCTCCAATGTTTCATCCTCTAGGGTTTCCATGGGTGGAGATCATTGTAAATTGCAAATGGGATAGGGTTGATGAATTGAAATTGCTATTGTTATTTATTTATTTATATAAGGAAAGAGATTTGGATTATAGGAAAAAGTTGAATAATGGGAATGTCGGTTTTGAAAAATAATAATGCCAAAATATTATTAAGAAACAACAGACAAGAACCAACTGTTACGACTCCTACATGGATTCGAAATTGGATGTTTTGGGTTTATAAGTTAGTTTTCCCTCGCTGTGTAGACATTATTTTTAATTGAAAATATGGCTTGGTGACAAATAATATTAAACTCTATCTAACTCTTCGTTAATATGAATTTTTATGAAAAATATCAAAATCGAAATAATCCAATGCTATGAAATATTACATACTTAAATGAAAGAAAATGTCACTAATTTTATATTGATAAAATATAATGATGATCTTAAGTTACAAATTATAGATCTTCCTCCAATTAATGCATATGATTTTTGGAATCATTACTTGATTCGATTGCACCAAAATACCTGTTTGATCTAAAAATATATTTTAAACTATGTGAAGTCATCAAATCTATTTTAAAAGCGATTTAAAATTGAATTTAATTGATCAAATCGGTTGAATCCAAAACTTTATGGACGTACCAGTTCAAATTCTTAGTTAGTCCCACTATTAGAACATTGACTAGAACTAAAACTAGAACTAGAACAAGTTAAAAAAAAAAAAGATAATAATATTTCTATTATAAAAATTTTAAACTTATCGAACAAGTTGGAAAAGAACAGAGGTTTTTTTTGGCATTTTCGTTTTATGAAAAGCATTAAAATGAAAAGACACAATTGGTAGAATACATAAAATTGCTTTTTAGGTTTACATATTAGTTATATTTACTCTGACAAAGAAATAAATTTGTTTTTGAATTCTTTAACTTTAAAAGACAATGTAGTTGTAACCGTTTTAATAATTAAGTAATTAAGGGGATGTTTGTTTTTGTTTTTAGTTTTTTTGTTTTCGTTTTCAATTTTTTTAAAAATTAAAAATAAAAACATATTTGGTAGGTTGTTTTTGTTTCTATTATTGAAAAACTGAAAATAAATTAAAGTTGTGAAAAGTATTGGAAAATTTGAAAGTACAAAAATTGGTATTTTCAGTTTTTTGGAAATAATTTGACACTATTACCACATTGGCATTATTCATAAAATTACAATTAAACCATTATAGTGACATAACAATTATTATATTAATAAATTAATATTTTTATTATATAAATATTATTTTAATAAATATTATATTAATAAATACTATTATAATATATTTAAAATAATATATTAATAAATAAATATTATTATATTAATAAATATTATTATATCTTATATAAATATATAAAAGTCAAAATTTTTGGCAAAAATAGAAAAAACCCTACGTGAATAGCTTAAAATGTTGATATGTGGACGATCTTAAAAATCGTTATGTGACATCTAATAAATGCATTTTATTTTATTTAATACATTTTTAATTTAAAAAACTAAATTGATTATATTTATGTTTTTATTATTAACCTTAAATTACTCTCAATTTAATTCATATTAAAAGTATTAAAATTTTAAAAATTTCTTAATTTGACAAATTAAATAAATTAATATATAACTAATAAATTAATAAACACTATAATTACAATTATAAAATAGTTGATTCTTTAATCAATTATTTGATACATTTATATTTGATTAAATATAGTATCCAGTAATTGATGTATTTTGTGCATAAATATATAAAACAAATATAATTCAGAAAACTAAATTGATTATATTTATGTTTTTATTATTGATTTTAAATCACTCTCAATTAAATTCATATTAAAAGTATTAAAAATTTAAAAACTTCTTAATTTGACAAATTAAATCAATTAATATATAATTAATAAATTAATAAATACTAAAATTACAATTATAAAATAATTGATTCTCCAATTAATTATTTGATACATTTATATTTGATTAAATATAGTTTTCATTTGAGTAATTGATGTATTTTATGATGTATTTCATGTGTAAATATACAAAACAAATATATCAAATTAATTCTCCATAATTAAATTAATGGAATAAAATATTTTATTAATTTATATTTGATTTATATATTTATATTTCATTAAATATGATTTTGTTTGATAAAATATTAATATACGTTGACTTTCTTTGTTTTCATTTGTAACATTTTATAATTTTATTATTTAATATTAATACACGTTGATTTAATTAAAATTTAATTTGTTTTATTGCCATCATTAAATATAATAAATTTAATTTTTTTTATTATTCTAAATTAAGAGATCTCTAAATGTTAATAGCAGAATAAAATATTTCAATATCAATCAACTTGTTATTGTTAGACAATTATTCACTCACAATTTTTATTATATCAATATTAACTTTCATAATTTAAAATTATTTTATTAATTGACTATATTTATTTTGTATTATTGACTTTAAATCACTCTTAATTCAATTCATATTAAAAGTATTAAAATTTTAAAAATTTTCTTAATTTGACAAATTAAATAAATCAATATATAATTAATAATTTAATAAATACTACAATGACAATTACAATTATAAAATAATTGATTCTCTAATCAATTATTTGATACATTTATATTTGATTAAATATAATATCCATTTGAGTAATTGATGTATTAATTTCATGTGTAAATATAGAAAATAAATATATTAAATTAATTCTCCATAATTAAATTAATGGAATAAAATATTTTATTAATTTATATTTGATTGATTGATTTATATTTCATCAAATATGATTTTATTTGATTTCATTTAGTAAAATATTAAGGCACGTTTTATTTCATTTGATAAAATATTAATGCACTTGAATTTCATTTGTAACGTTTTATAATTTTAAAATCTAGATATTAATGCACATTGATTTAATTAAAATTTATTTTATTTTATTGTCATTATTAAATATAATAAATTTATTTTATTTTATTGTTATAAATTAAAGGATCTCTAAATGTTAATAGCAAAGTAAAATATTTCAATATTAATCAACTTGTCATTATTAGACCATTATTCACTTATAATTTTTATTATTTCAATATTAACTTTCATAATTTTAAATTATCTTATTAATTAATCTACAATACACTTTTTGCATAAATAGCTATAGGTGAAGCATAATTCATTTTTAACCACTTTTCACTAATTTTATATCTTTTGATCACTACTCAACTCTATTTCAATTTTCTCTCTATTTTTCACTTTGCATCGTTTATTAGTCTATGTTGTTCAAAGGTTATTCTATTTTTATACCTATATTTCATATTTTTTTAACTATGATATTGGCTTTCTTTTTTTAATTTATTTTTGTTGATGATTGATTTAAAGATGATTGGGTATATACAAGAAATCTTTCACCAGTAGAGTCACTATCATGAAAATTGATACCACTTTTTATTGGTACTATATGTCGTGTGGGTGTAACGAGAAACTATTTGAAATTGATGAGAAATTTCAATGTTAATGTCCCTTATTCAACTATAAGATAATTAGTATTTATAAATTTTATATTTGATATTTGATATATAAAAAATTATTATTCCATGATGATGATAAAAGTATTTTAAATTATTATATTATATTTATAATTGTAGAATTTTTCATTTTTATAGGTACGAGTTAATTATTGAGACATGATAATTTTGGAAGGTTGATATTCGTACAGTTTAATACAAAAGCTAAGGATTTAATTAATAGAGATATTAACGATTTTTATGAAATATCTGTTAAGTTATTAAGTTAAAAATTATTTTAATATTTTTAATATTAAAATTAATTGGATGATATATTTATACTTATGATTTAAGAAAATGAAGATTATAAAATCTAAGAGATATTTGAAGATCTCAAAATTTGTGTATTCGAGACGAGGGCAACCAAGTATAATATTAAGACAAGTAGTACCAAACTTATAGTGAATAAGATGTATAATTTTGATATTAAGCTTGAATGTCAAAAATTATTGGAAGAGATATGTATAAGCTTATTATAATGATTATGTTTGTTAAAAGTTATATAGTCTATATTATAACTCAACTATTATCAAATTATAAATTGCTATTTTATCTATCTTTTTACCTCCATCTAAAAAAACTATTGGCTCATCAAGTAAAATGATACCTACTTTAAAGATAGCAAAAAATACTGAAGAATAAATTATTACATCTTTGCTTCAACAACAACTTATGAAAGAATCTCCCATGAAAAAAGTTTGTATGCAAGATTGATTTAAGGATGAAAATTTTAATTTCTTGAAATCGAAAACATTATTGTCTTTTATTTATAGATTATTTAGATTTAATAAATTATAATTTGAGTTTTCTTTAGAATTAATGATAATTGCATAAGTATATTCAATATGTAATTAATTTATTTTATTATATTAAAATATATAAATTTAAATAAAAATGATTATATAAGTTATGAATTGTTCATAAACTTTATAGCTTATATTATCATTTAAAAAAAATTATATCTATATAATATTTATTGATATATGAATACATTTTTGTGCATCAAATGGGTTCAAAATTAGTTATTAATAACAAATAGGACCTAAAAGTTTTAACCACTTTCTCTTACATGTTTTTGTTTTCAAATTTTTAAAACAAAAACATTTTATTCAAATATATTTTCAAATTTAGTAAATTAAAAATAAAACTAAACAAAAATTTCAAAAATATAAAATATAAAACACACAATAATACCAAACGATCCCTAAATAAATAACCAAATGTAATTGTAAAATAGTTATACACATTTTTTTAACTCTTAATTTTAATAAATTCAAAAGATGAGAAAGATAGAATATGAGAAGGATAAGTAAAAATAGAAAAAAAAATTAATCTTATCTAAATTATGAGGGAGATAAATAATTTTTTTTTACAAAGTAGTCTGTAATCTAGTGTTAAGAAAAGAAATTATAGGTGTTGTGATTTAAATATTAAATTGGGTGACTATCACACTACATGAACTAATTAAATTAAAATTTGTTATCCACTATCAGTGCATAAGTAAAGAAAATTATAATAAATTGTAATAATAATTAAATATTACATTTATATAATCAACTAAATAATTAATTATTACATTATAATCAAGTTACAATTATTGAATAATAAACTAACAAACTATTACATAACTAAACAAAAAACCCATATACAATGGGACTCGAACTTAGTATATGAGGATTTTAAGGTTTTTTTTTTTTTGCCACTAAACCAAAGAATTATAATATTCTTTAATACAAAATCTGTTTGTATTGAAATAATGACCTAAATATATATCTTCAATATAACTGAACATAATACTTCAGCACTACCATTTTTACTACGTCTAGGAGTCTTGCTCATAAAATTTTTAAATTTCATTAGCCATTTAGAAGATGTAACCCCCTTCAAAGTTTCCTTATGCAATCTTTTTTTTTTTTTTGATGCAATTTACAGGTGAAGTTAATTTTTAAATTTCACAAGCCCAATTAGAATATAACCTAGTATATTTTGAATAAATCATATTAATTTATAAAAAATTATTTTAAAATATTTTAATAAAGTATTGATAGACTTTATATGTTCTATATAACTAAAAAAATACTTTAGGGATCACCAATTTTTACTATTGCTTCATTTAAATGGGCAACAAAAAGAGATTTCCACCATATCAAAATGTCGGTTTGTCATTGACACCTTTTAAACAAAGCATAAATATAATAGTAAGACTTTTATAGATAGCTTTCCTTGATTATAGCATAATGATATATAGTGATTGCTTCTTTTTGTTTTTCTTCTAAATTATTTTCTTCACCATGAAAACTTCCATTCTAAATTTTTGATACATTTTCAACTTGGGCAGCTAAAACTAGCAAGAATAGAGCAAACAATCATAAAAGTAAGGTGTTTAAGCATGTAAAATGATGCCAAAAAGCAAACCCTATTTTGATGTACAAATATATTAAGGGTGTATTTGAATAGACAGTGAAATAATAATAAAAGTTATTGTAACTATGATTGAAAAAAAATTTATAAAAAAGTTTATATTAAATGAATCTCATTAAAATTAATATTTAGATTTAACTAACAATATAATAAATTCAACTACACTGCATTAAAGATGCGATAGAATTCAAACCCCTAAAGCATGTAAAAATGCTGCCAAAAGCATACCAGCTAAGTTTGATGTATAAATATGTCAAAGTGTTTTAGCCTTTTAGCAAAGCCAAAAAAAAGCTACATTTAATAATGAGGTAATAACCCCTTATTCTTGCGGTACAACCGTTGGGGGATTATGTGCTTCGATGAAAGGATTTAAATTCAACTTTTTATGAATATAAATTTATCTTTAGATCAAATGTTTTGGTATTTGGTATTTGGTATTTGACACTACTACTACTACTGCTACTGCTACTACTACTGCTACTACTACTGTTACCACTACTGCTATTGCTATTACTGTTGCTGCTATTGTTGCTGTTATTGTTGTTGCTATTGCTACTGCTATTGCTGCTATTACTGCTGTTACTGCTATTGGATGCATTTTTAATAAAATTAGGAATGATGCATTTTCATTCATTTTTTTTAATACTTTTTTTGTTTTTTTATTTTTTCCATACATTTCGCTAACACATCCTATTTCATTCAATTTCAAGTCTTTAAATAAATAAAAAAATAATCATGATAATGCTCAAGGGGTTAATTTTAAAAAATCAATTAACACTGATGCACTTGATAATGAAGATGATTCTAAAGAATATGTTATCCCTCCAGACCTAATGAGATTGTTTGAACAAGAAAGTAAACCCATTGAGCTTCATCAATAGACAACTTATTTGGTGAATGTAGGAGATGAAGAGAATAAGAAAGAGGTCAGAATTGGTACTTCCCTTTCATTGAGAGATAGGCAATGTTTCGAAGATCTACTTCGAGAATTTATAGACGTGTTTGCTTGGTCTTATCAGGATATACCAGGTCTTAGTACGGAGATAGTAGAGCATAGACTGTCTCTCAAGCTAGAATGTAAGCCAGTCTAGCAGAAACTAAGGCGAATAAAGCCTGAAATGCTACTAAAGATCAAAGAAGAGATGAAGAAGCAATTTGATACAGGTTTCTTGCAAGTGGTTAAGTATCCAGAGTGGGTAGCCAACATTGTACCAGTTCTTAAAAAAGATGAAAAAGTATGAATATGCATAGATTATCATGATTTAAATAAGGCTAGCTCAAAAGATAACTTTTTTCTACCTCATATTGACACATTGGTGGACAATACGGCTAAACATTCAATGTTTTCTTTTATAGATGGGTTTTCAGAGTATAACCAAATAAAGATGGCTACAGACAATATGGAAAAAACCACTTTCGTGACCATATGGGGAACGTTTTGTTACAAAGTCATGCCCTTTGGTCTAAAGAATGCTGGGATAACATACCAAAGAGCTATGGTTACACTTTTTCATGACATGATGCACAAGAAGATTAAAGTGTATGTAGACAATATGATTGTAAAGTCTTGAGAAGGCGAAGATCATGTCACCAACCTCAGAAAGCTATTTAAGAGGTTAAAAAAATTCTAACTCAAGTTGAACCCAGCTAAGTGCACCTTCGAGGTAAGATCAGAGAAGTTACTAGGCTTTATGATCAGTGAAAAAGAGATTGAAGTCATTTAAAATTTGTTACCTTTCAGTACGCCAAAAGAAGTTTGAGGATTTTTGGGTAGATTGAACTACATTTCTCGATTCATATATCAATTGACCTACAAGTGTGATCTTATATTTAAGCTTCTTCGTAAAAATAACCTTAGAGAATGGAATGAGGAATGCCAAATGACTTTTGATAAAATTAAGCACTACTTATCCAATCCTCTAATGTTAGTACCACCTGTTCCAGGGAGACCATTAATCATATACCTCACGGTATACGAGAATTCAATAGGATGTGTACTAGGGCAGTAAGATAAGTCTAGCAAAAAAAAGAGGGCTATTTATTATCTGAGTAAAAAATTCACAGAATATGAATCCAAGTATTCCTCTTTGGAGAAAATATGTTGTGCATTAGCTTGGACCACTAGAAGACTCAAACAATATATGTTCTATCATACCACATGGCTCATAGTAAAATTGGATCCAATTAAATATATTTTTGAGAAACTTTTTTTGTCTGAAAGAATTGCTAGATGACAAGTAATGCTATCGAAATATGATATCATATATGTAAATCAGAAGGCAACAAAAGGGAGTGCTATAGTTGAGTTTTTTGCAGATCGTGCTGCGAAAGATTATGAGCCGATAAGATTGGAATTCTTTAATGAAGATTTGATGGTTGTGTCCCAGCTGGAAGAGGAAGGGCAAGAAGTGAACCATTGGAAAATATATTTTGATAGAGCTACCAATGCCTTGAGACATAGAATTGGGACAATCTTAATCTCTTCAGAGGAACAATATTATCTCATAACAGCGAGGTTGAATTTCAATTACACAAATAACATCACTGAATATGAGGCATGCACTATAGATCTACAAACTGCTTTAGATAAAAAGTTAAAGCATTAAAAGTATTTGGAGATTCAACTCTAGTCATATATCAGTTGAAAAGAGAATGAGAGATGAGAGATTCAAAACTCATCCTATACCGTAAGTATATCCTAAAGTTGATCAAACAATTTGAAGATATTTAGTTTAATCATTTACATCGAGAAGAGAATTTGATTGCTGATGCTTTAGCTATTTTAGCAGCAATGGTTTGAATTAATGATAGTGTTAACATTCAGCCTATCAAGTTAGATGTCAATGATATGTCAGCTCATTACTCTAATGTTAAAAAGGAAGATGATGTGAGGTCTTGTTATTATGATATCTTACAATACATTAAAAATTAGTAATATCCTGTCCAAGAAATAGAGAATGATAAAAGGGTTATTGAAAGATTAGCTATGAGCTTTTTCTTGGATGGAGATGTTTTATACAAAATGAGCTATGACCAAGTATTGTTGAGGTGCATAAATAAAGTTGAGGCTAAAGAGATTATTAAAGAGGTACATGATGGGATATGTGGGGGACATGCCAATGAACATATGATGGTAAAACAAATCATGAGAGCAGGATATTATTGGTTGACAATGGAGAGTGATTGCATTAACTATGCTAAAAAATGTCATAAATGCCAGATTTATGCTGACAAGATTTATGCTCTACCATCTACTTTACATGTTTTAGCACCACCCTTACCATTTTCTATATGGGGCTTATATGTCATTGGCCCTATTACCCGAAAGCTTCTAATGGGCATAGGTTTATTTTTATGATGATAGATTACTTCACAAAATAGGTGGAAGCAGCATCTTTTAGAAATGTGACACGATCTGTGGTCTACAAGTTTATTAAGAAAAAAATCATCTGCAGATATGGACTTATAGAGAGAATCATTTTAGATAATATCAAAAATCTGAATAGCAAGATGATACAAGAGATATGTGTCCAGTATAAGATTACGTACCATAATTCGTCATCATACTGTCGAAAATGAATGGGGCAATTGAGGTGACAAATAAGAATATAAAAAGAATTTTTGAAAAGATGACTAAGACCTATAAGGACTGACATAAGAAGTTACCATTTGCACTGCATGCGTATCAAACATCGGTGCACACTTCTACTGGGGTAACCTCATTTTTTTTTATTTATGGAATGAAAGTTGTATTACCAGTAGAAGTAGATATCACATCTTTGAAGATCCTAAAAGAAGTTGAACTAGAAGAGGTTGAATGGATTCGAGAGTGTTATAAACAATTGAATCTTATTAAAGAAAAAAGACTAATAGCCTTGTACCATGGCCAATTATATCAAAGAAGGATAATGAGAGCTCATGATAAAAAGGTTTGACCTCGGTGTTTCCAGAAAGAGGAGTTGGTTTTGAAAAAAATTCTTTCAAGTCAGCACAACAATAGAAGGAAATGAATTTCGAATTGGGAGGGGCCATATGTCGTGAAACGAGCTTTTTCTGGTGAAGCATTGATATTAGCTGAGATGGATAAAAATGATCTACCTCATCCTATAAATTTTAATGCTGTGAAAAAGTACTATACTTGAAAAAAAAATTAAAAAAATGAAAAATTAAAAAATTAAAAAAAAAAAGAGGACTCAAGGCAAAAACCCTAAGAGGTCGATTTAAGTAAAAAAAAAGATTTATCTAAGTTGAAAACTTGAAAAGGTAGCTTAGATAAGAAGAATACAACATTAGATTTGAAAATTCCTTGGTAAAAAAGCTAGTAGGTTCTGAAGAGCTCTAAGTTATTGAGTGCATTAGGTGGTTGAATTTTTTGAAAAAGACTTCAGGATATGTTATCATGATTGTTTGATAGTTTATTTTTGGGCCTTGTTCCCATACCCATCTTTGTAATTCTTTCTTTGCCAATTGACCAAAGTTTGCTATCATTTTAATAAAAGACATTCCATTTCATTCTTTATGTGTCTTTTTTGTTGATTATTTCTTAGCCATTCTTTTTCCTTTCTCTTCAATACCTTACAATGAAGAAATGTATGACTGCATTCTTACTTTTTGATATTGAAATAATAATTGATAAATGAATAATAGCCTGAAAGATTGTTACATTACATTGGAAATGTTAAGATCGATAAAGGCAAATTTGAATTGTTTAGTTCTTAACACGGATATTGGATTTCTTGAAAAAGCGAAGATGGGAATTAAATAGGAGAAATGAGCTAGAGTTACTTTGATTTGGCCACAACATTCGAAGGTTAAAGGGGATTTGGGGCTCAAGGAAAAGACTTGAGAAGCTTGAGTATCACAAGATCTCATGACATTATTAATGTTCGCATTCCATGCATCCCATTGGCATCATTATTTGAATAATACATGCACATAATTCGATAAGTTAATACTCTGTTTGGACATGCATCGCACTATAAGGATCTAGGTGGTTGTATTTACGTCATTAAGAAAGCATTTGCATCTTTCATCATGAAATTCATTCATACAAAGTTTTGGGTCACCTGAAAAAAATTGTGAACTTTTTGATGAAAATATGTGAATTTCAAAGAAGAATCTTTGAGTTTCAAAGGAGAATCTTTGAGGTGTAAAACCTTAAAGTTCATTGAAGGTAAATCTTCGGATCTGAATGAAAAGTTTTGAACAGTTGGATGAGAATCTCTAAAATTTTGAGTAAGAACCTTAAAACTTAGATGTGAAACTCTGTGGCATGTGAGCCTTTGAACTTAAACAAAAAGCTTTAAACTTTTAGATGTGAATCTCCAAAATTCAAATGAGACTATTTGAATATGGATGTGAGTCTTATAATTTGCGAATGCAAAGCTTAAGATCTTGCAAAATTGAATTCTTGTGAAACTGAAATTTTGAGAATCAAGTTTCAGTGAATCCTACAAAGTTGAAAAGTTCTTACGAATTTGAGCCTTTGAATTTTGGACTCAAATTGTGAAACTTTGAGTTTCCATTACAAATTTCATCAGACATGATCTATGACTCGTTCGGTCATGATTGTCAAAAAGCCATTTATTTTGTCAAAGTTTGTTGCCTCTATTCAGAAGAGCCATTTATTTTCCAAAGTTTTCAAAGTTCTATTGCCTATATTCAAAGGAGCCATTTATTTTCCACAGTTCTATTGCCTCTGTTAAAGGAGCTTTGCTTACTTTTTAAAAAAAAAAAAATTATTAAGTTGAGTCTTAAATGGGTGTCTACGTCTTTGCACAATTTTTGTTTCACAAAAAATGTACAAAGAGGGGCAGCTGTAGATATCCAATTTGATCTAGGCCTGGATCAATTGAGCCTGGTCCAAATGGGGCCCATTTTATTTTTAATTTTATATTTATTATTATTATTATTTTTTATTTTTTTTATTTTTTTTGTTTCTTGGTTCTGAATTCTATTTTAAATATTTTATATATATAATTTTCTTTTCTTTTCTTCTAGAAGATGAAGAATTGTCAAAATTTGAGAGTGGTAGGATTAGACTAAGATTCATAATCTTGAATCCTAGTCAAAGAAAGAATTGGCATTGATAAAAAATTCTTCTGATCAATGCCTGTAAATATGAGCTTAAACAGAACCAAGGGAACACACAAGAAACAGAAAAAAAAATAGAAGCAAAAAGCGTTCAGAAAGGCATAAGCAAATTTTAAAAATTTTAGGTTTTCTTTCTGGAATTTTCGGGCAAATTTTTTCTAGAAAATTTCTGGAATTTCCAGATTTCGACGAAATTTGAATTTTTTGACGATATTTTTTCGGTTACCAATATCTTTTTCTAGATTTTGGTGAAAATTAAATCGAAATCTTGGATTGTTTTAGAGAGAGGTGAGAGAAAAAAGGGAAAAGAGAGAGGGAGGAAGGAAAAATTGGATTACTGCCTTTTATACATGCGTAAAATAATGTCGTTTTGGTGTTAATAAAGTCAGAAGATCTGCGTGTTTTTGCTTGGATCAACCTGACCTGAGCGCGACCCGTTTTTGGTTGACCCGTGTTTTAACCAGCCTCAATCGAGCCGAGCCGAGCTAAGCCGTTTTCCCTGAACCGTATTTTTGAGCCAATATTTATGCCTGAAGCTGAGCCACGTCGAACTCCCAGCTGAGCCATTTTCAGATTATTTTGGTATTTTCTTATTTATTTTATTTAAGTATTTTATTTATGAATTGGTTTTTCCTTAGCATTTTTTTATTAAATTAAATAATAAAAAATGAAGAAAATAAAATTTTGAGAATAAATATTATTTATCTAATGATGAAATTTATAAAAATTTGAAATGGTAAATTTCTATAAAATTCTTAGGTGAGAAATTTTATCTAAATTTGTCTCAAATGGTGGAATAATTTAGATAAAGTTTTAATAACAATAATTTATATTTATTTTCAAACCAAAAAAATTAAAAATATAAAAAACATAAAAAATATAAAATTTTTGGAATTAAATATAATTTACTCAAGGATGAGATTCTTAGAAATTTCAAAAGGCAAGTTCTTAAGAAATCGCTATGTGAGAAATTTCCTCTAAATTTATTCCAAATTGTAAAATAATTTAGATGAAATTTTAATACAAAAAAATTGTATTCTTTTTTAAATAAAAATTTGGATTGAAAATATTTGATAATTATCCAAGGATGAGATTATTATAAATTTCAAATGCTAAATTTTTAATAAATCTCTAGGTGAGAAATTTTCTCTAAATTTATCCCAAATGTTGAAATAATTTAGATGGAATTTCAATAGAAATAATTGTCATATTATTTTTTTTCTAAGAAAAAAAACAATTTTTAAATAGGCCCAAATGGTGAAAAAATTTAAAAATTCAAAAAGAAAAAATATTTCTAATTTGGCCCAAATGATGGAATAATTAGATATATTTTTGATAAAATAATAAATAATTTTTTTTCCAACGACGGAGCTTCTTTAAGAAATCAAATGAGATTTTTGAATACTGTTAAGGTAATGAAATGTTTTTTAAGAATTCAACCAGATTGATGGAAGAATCTTAAGAATTATTTTCAATATTGAACATTAGATATTAAAACCATTAGACTCAAGACCATAGGATAAATTCAAAATAATATGGTACCATCTTTTGGATGGACATGTGGGGGTACTATAACCTTTCTTACCTGTAATCGATTTTCGAATCTTATTCTGGTTAGTAGACCCTAACCTATTCTTTTAGGGACCCTTAGTCAAGCTTAAGAGTTCCTTAAAAGGATAGATTCCTTAGATGACCAATCACACATAGTAAAAAAGATTGGTGGTAACTCCATTCATTTGTTAAGTCTAGCTATAGATTTAAGGATCTATATGTTAAGACACACTGTACTTATCTACTACTATTCAAATGGTTGTCAAGCAACTTACTAAAATGGGATGGTAACCTTAAGCCAGACTGGGAAAAAATTTGCAAAGAATCATGGAGCCACCAGTAACATATTATAAAAAAGATAGATTTGGCTTAGGATATAAGCTAACAAAAGGGGATAGAATGAAAATGATGAACGAAAAGAAAGGAAAAAGAGACTAATCTCAAAGGATATGAGCTAAAGTCGAAACTGATGGTTATTTCTTACCTCTATGATTCTTTTTTATCAAAAAGATGTATATATCTAAATTCACATGACGCCCCAAACGTAAAATTTTTTAAAGTTTTTTCTAAACTAGCCATTCAAATGATGGGTGAGGAAAAAAAAGAGCCAAAATGAAGAATTGTTCATGCACCCATGTTCTTCAAATTTTGAGTTAAATAATTGAAAAATCATAAAACTTCCTATTTGTCAACTTTTGATAAAGTAATATGTTGTGAAACTTTAAATCCCTTATTGCTTATTCCATCAGATTAGGAGATCTTTTATGTTGTATTTCAAGTTTGTCATTTTAATAAAAGACTAAGAAGATGCATATGTATTTTTTCTATTATTTTTATTTTTATTCATTCTTCCTCTATCATTTTCTTGTCATTCCACAATTATGTACTGTAGACATCGATTTTATCTGGGTCTACTATTTTTAGTTCTTGTTTATTAATAATAATAATATTGATTTAATTAAAATTAAAAGTTTATTAATTTTTAATTATTAAAAAAATAATATAAAATATAGAAAAAATAAAAAATAAATAAAAAATTGAGATGGCAGTGATGCCTTGTACGGCACCCTGGCCACCCGCCCATGTCCCTTCACCATACCCTACACCTCACTGGCTCAACCTGCTACCACCATCCCAGCCCTATAAAGCATAAGATCACCTTTTTTTCAGTCTTTCTGGAAGCTCTTAGATCAAGCACCCATTTGGCCACTTCCAAAATCCCTACACTCAAAAGAACCCCAGGCATCAGTCGCCCAAACCTCAGAGCCTCTGCCTACATCCAAACACTGAAAAAAACCATCGATTTTCGTACCCCAAAACAAAACTCTCTCAAACTCAGAAACCCAAGCACCATACACAAAAACCTTACCCATAAAAAAATTCAAAAAAAATACAATCTTCCCCGTAGGGAGGAATCTCAGCGCCACAGCCACCCTGCAACGAGAAAGAGAAATCATAAGTTTAAGTCTTTTAAAAAAAAAAGAGAAACTTCAAAGATCAATTCGTAACTATTAAAGTTCATTTTGGTAATAAGAAGGTCGAATTCAGATAGAGGGCATCGAGAGAATTTTTTGGTGATTTTTTTTATTTTTTACGATCACCAATGATGACCGCTAGCGATGACTTCAGCGATGATCGACACGCCGGCACGACGTCGATTTCTGGCAAAGCTAGAGAGAATTGGGAGAGTTGGAAAATTTTTTTTTCTAAAAGGAAAAAGAAATGAGCTAAAAAATAGGGGTCTTTTATAGGGGAACAAAGAACCAAACCGACATCGTCTGGACTAAGGAGGATCTGTGTGCGTGTCCGTGACCCCACCTGAGATCCGCGCACCGACCCGCTGACCCGGTTCCTCTAATAGCTTTGAACCGGTTTAATCAAACCTAACTGAATCGCTCCTCAGTTAGTTCAACTAAATCGTGAGCCGAACCAACCCCTTTTTCGGTCCATCTGAACCGATCGTTGATCGGACTGTTGACCAGTTCGGTTCAGGTAAATTTTTTTTTTTTAATTTATTAAATTTTTTTATATATTATCATTTTTGTTATTTTGAGTATTTTTTTATTCATGCATGTTAAATTTAATAATAAAAATGAAAATAATATAAGATAATAACTAAACAAATATTAAAAATGCTTAAATAATAATAATAATAGTAGAATAATTTTTTATTTTCCCTGCCTAGATGTTGGAGGAAATAAAAACATATTCCTAAAAATAATTCTGCCTAGATATTGAAAAATTATTATTAATAAATTTTCATAAAAAATAAATATATGAGAATTTTTTAATTAATTTTAAAAAATCATAAAAATTGAACTTGCTACGAAAATCCACCAGATGTTGGGGATTTTTAGAGATGTTCGTATTTTCTTAAAAATGAAACCTCAATTTTTAAAACCAAAACCCTAAGATTCTAAAACCCCTAAAATCCAAAATTCCTTAAATCCAAACCCCTTAAAATCTGAAACCCTAAAACCTTTAAACCCTAAAATCCAAAATCCCTTAAATCCAAACCCTCTAAAATTCGAACCTACCCCAAAATTTGAAACCCCTAAAATCCAAAACCCTAAAATCCGAATCTTCAAAATCTTGAAACCCTAACATTTAAAACCTCTACTCAAGCACTTACTTAAAACAATCTCGAAACTTCAAGGACACATGTGAAAATCTCGAGTGGAGTAACTTATTCTCGAATGCCACCTAGACGATGGGGCATTTAGGAAATGTTATTCCATTAAGTTTTTCATACGAGTCCTTAACTCATTTCAACAATAGGGCTAATAACCAATTATTAATAAAATTTTATTAATAAAATGGGATCTTAACTATGAATAGTCGCACTTAAGCTCTGCCTAAATGTTAAAGAGTCAGGGTGGTCTCATTATACTTAAGAACCTAACTTGTAAATTGCATTTCATTTTACATGACATTTATTAGCATACATGTGTTAGCGTGTTATCATCGATAATTATCTGTGTTATTCTCTTTTTAATTTTTATTTGCTATTTGATGATAAAATATTTTATAATAAAAAAGAATAACTCTTTTAAAAAAAATTTATGATATTATAAAATAAAATAAAAATAACATTTCGAAAGAAATAATTCTTGGTACTCTGCCTAGATGTTGGAGAGTCACCAATAATTTTCTATAAAGAATGTTATTTCATTTTAAGATTGTTGCGTTAAATCTTAAGCGAAAAGAGTTATTTTAAATTCTACTTAGATGTTGAAGAATTTTAAGATAATTCTTTAACTTAAAGATTTTCTCAATATTTCTAAATAAAAATTTTAGCAAAAATATTTTTTAAAAACGAAGGGAATTAGTATTAAATTTTAAGTCAAAACTATTTTTATCTAACATCGAAAATAGCACATAATTAAATGGTACCAATTATGGGCGTTGTAGGGGTGCTAATCTTTTTCCACATGTAACTAACTCCCGAGCCTAACCTGGTTTTTCGTAGACCGAAATTTATCTTTTTGATAAACTTTAAACTCATTTTTATAGTTTTATTAAAAAGATAAACTTTTGGGTGGCCAATCACACCCTAAAAGAGATTGGTGGCGACTCTCATTTTATTTCTCTCGATATTAAAACTTTTTACGTCTGGCAGTCCCAAAATCGTTATGACATGTACCAATATTCTCTTGATCTCACCTATTTACAGGTTTTTAAATAATGAATATAAAGATAATCATGACAATAATCTTAGACGTGATTTCAAAAACCTAATTCATGTTGATGAACTTAATAATAAAGAGGACTAAAATGATTACACTCTGCTTCTTAATTTGTTAAAATTAATAGAGCATGAAGATAAGCTAATTGTGCCTTATCAAGAGGTTATCAAATTAGTGAATATGGAAGATGATGAAAACAAAAAAAAAAAAATTAAGGTTAGTACATCCCTCCTACCAGCAGACAGGCAAAGGTTAGAAGAATTACTTTGGATATACATGGATGTATTCGTATGTTCTTACCAGGATATGTCAAGACTTAGCATTGATATTATGGAGCACAAACTACCTTTAAAACTAGAATGTAAGTCGGTACAGCAGAAGTTAAAATGCATAAACTAAAAATGCTATTAAAAATTAAAAAAATAGTAAAGAAGCAATTTGATGTTGGATTTTTAAAGGTGCCAAAATATCCTGAATAGATAGCCAACATATTACCAATTTCTAAGAAAGATGGAAAAATAAGAATGTGTGTTGATTATTGAGATTTGAACAAGACAAGACTTAAGGATAAATTTTTTTTGCTCTATATCGATACTTTAGTGGATAACACTACTTGACATTCCATATTTTTCTTTATGTATAGTTTATTCGGCTACAATTAGATTAAAATAGTTCAAGATGATATGGAAAAGATAACATTTGTAATCATGTGGGACACATTTTGTTACAAAGTCATGCCTTTTGGATTAAAAAATATTGGTGCTACATATTAAAAAGCAATAGCGATGCTCTTTCATGACATGATGCATAAAGAGATAGAAGTATATGTGGATGATATAACTGCAAAGTCTCACAAAGGAGACGATTATGTATTCAATCTTAAAAAGTTGTTTGATAGGTTAAAAAATTTTCAACTAAAGTTAAACCCTACCAAATGTATATTTGGTGCTAAATCAAGAAAACTGTTAGGCTTCATGATTAGTGAAAGAAGAATCGAAGTGGATCCAGATAAGATATATGCCATTCGGAACTTATCTCCTCCTCGTACTCCAAAAGAAGTGCAAGGCTTTTTAGGAAGATTGAACTATATTACTTGTTTTATCTCTCAACTCACCTACAAATGCGATCCCATTTTCAAGCTTATTAGAAAAATACGATATAAGAGAATGGAATAATAAATGCCAAGAAACATTTGATAAAGTCAAAGAGTATTGGTACCATCAGTTCTGAAGAAACCTTTAATTTTATATTTAACAATACATGAAAATTCAATAGGATGAGTGCTGAGGCAAATAGATGAAACCAACAAGAAAGAACAAGCAACTTATTCCTTAAGTAAGAAGTTCACTGATTATGAGTTCAAGTATTCAACATTGGAGAAAATATGTTGTGCATTGGCTTGGATAGCTCAAAGGTTCAAACAATTCATGTTTTATCACACTACTTGGCTCATAACAAAGTTGGATTCCATTAAATATATTTTTTAGAAGCCTTCATTGATAAAAAGGATAGAGAGATGACAAGTTATGCTTTCAAAGTATGATATTGTCTATGTAACTTAAAAGGCAATTAAAGGAAGTACAATAGTTGAGTTACTTATCGATCATGCAATCGAAAATTATGAACCAATGAAGTTGGATTTTTTCAATAAAGATGTAATGGTTGTTTCTCAAATTAAAGAGAAAAAACATGTTGAAAAGCCTTGAAAAATGTATTTTGATAGAGCTATAAATGCCTTAGGCCATGGCATCAAGGCAATTTTAATATCTCCCAATGGACATTATTTTTCCATCACAACCAGATTAAATTTCAATTGCATAAATAATGTAGATGAATACGGGGCTTGTGTTATGAGTTTGCAAGCAGTAACTAAAAAGAAGATTAAAGTGTTAGATGTATTTGAAGATTTAACTTTGATCATATATTAGTTACGGGGAAAGTGGGAAACAAGTGATTCAAAGTTCATTCCATACCATGAGCATATCTCTAAGCTGGTCAAACAATTTTAAAAAAAATCAATTTGAGCATTTGCCTAAAGAAAAGAATCAGATTGCTAACGTATTGGCTATTTTGCATGCAATGATCAAAATAGATGCAAATATTGAGATCCAACCTATCAAGTTAGAGGTTAAAAATGTACCCACATTGCTTAAAAATTGAAAAAAAGTTAATGGGAAGTCATGGTATCATGATATTCTTTAATACATCAAAAGTTGATAATACTCAGAGCATACAACAAAAAATGATAAAAGGGTTATCAGATAGCTAGCTATGAGTTTTTTGCTTGATGGAAATATTCTTTACAAAAGAAGTTGAGATCAAGTGCTTATAAAATGTGTAGATGTAATTGGAGTAAAGAAGATTCTTGAAGAAGTATATGATGGGATTTGTAAGGCACATATGAATGGTCATATGATGGCTAAATAAATTATAAAGGCTAATTATTATTGGTTGACAATGGAAAGTGACTATATTGATTATGCCAAAAGATGTCATAAGTGTTAGATTTATGTTGATAAGATTCATACTCTACCATTAGCTTTACATGTTTTGGCATCTTTATGGTCATTCTCTATGTGGGGCATAGATGTCATCAGTCTCATCACCTCGAAAGCTTTAAATGAACATAGATTCATCTTTGTGATAATTGATTATTTCACAAAATGGGTAGAAGCTATATCGTATGCTAGCATGACTCGATTGGTGGCATGTAAATTCATTAAAAAAGAAAATAATATATAGATATGAACTTCTAGAGAGGATTATTTCTAACAATGCTAAAAACTTAAATAGTAAAATGATAAAAAAAAAATGTGCATTTAGTTCAAAATCCATCATCATAATTCATCACAATATTGTTCGAAGATGAATGAGACAGTAGAGGCTACAAATAAAAATATTAAGAGGATCTTGAAAAAAATGATTGATACTTACAAAGATTAGTATGAAAAATTATCTTTTGCCTTACATGTTTACAAAACATCAGTCAAAACCTTTACTGAGGTCACCCTATTTTTGTTGGTCTATGGAATGGAAGCTGTCTTACCAATTAAAGTGAAAATTCCCTTATAAAAAGTTTTAATGAAAGTTAAACTAGAAGAAGTTGAATGGGTTTGGAATCGTTATGAGTAGCTAAACCTTATTGAAGAGAAAAGACTACAACACTTTACCATTGCCAACTGTATCAGAAGATAATGATGAGAGCATATGATAAAAAAAATTCACCTTTAATGTTTTCGAGAAAGAGACTTACTGTTGAAAAGGATCTTTCTAAATCAATATGATAATCGAATAAAATGGGCACCAAATTGGGAAGGTTTGTATATGGTGAAAAATGTGTTTTCTAGTGGAACGTTAATTTTGGCAAAAATGGATGAAAATGATTTGCGTACTCCAATAAACTTAGGTGTTGAGAAAAGATATTTTGCTTGAAAAAAAAAAGACAAAAAAAATAAGAGAAAAATAAGGTATATCTAAGTAGAAAACCTAAAAAGGCAGTTTGGATATAAATGAGAAGTATCATCAGAAGATGACCTCACAACACGGGGGCAAATATAGTTTGATGAACTTTAAAGAATAAAAGAAGTCATATGGTTGAGTTTTGAAAAAAAAATCTGAGAGTAATTTGTTCATGATTGTCTTGTAAATCATTATTTGGGCACTTTTGTCCCTACCCAAACATTTTTATTGCCATGCACTTATTATTAGTTTAATGAAATATGTTTTTTTTTTCCTTTAGAGATAATGCCTATTCATTCCTCTATCTCGTTTGCTATCTTTGTTCACCTTATGAATGAATAGAAGAAACATGTGAATGCATTTTATTTGTCTTAAATTTAAAATGATGAAAAATTAACCAATAACATGAAATATCGCAATATTACTTTTTAAAAGTTGATAAGATGAGGTAAAAAATGATGAGTAAAGCATGACAAGACATTGATATTATAGATTTCTGGAAAAGAGAAAAATATTGTTAAGAAAAAATGTAATGATTAGACATTAAAATCAAATTGGTCTTACAATAATTATTAAGAATTATAATGATCAAAGCAAAAGGTGAGAGATTTTGAAAACCTTTTACCATAATTGAAAATGAATAATTTTGATTGCATTACATGCATTGTATCTAAAGCACTCAATACAATGCATCCATGAACAATTAAGATCACAAATTATATTAAGGATAGGGATTTTTCACTCCTTCATGAAAAATAAGGTTTTGGCCTTTGAAAAAGGTAAATGATTAAAGAAAAGACTTCAATCCATAAAAAATAGAAATTTACTTAGTTTTGAGAAAAGATAAAGATTTTTAAAGCTGTTAAGCCTCTGCTTAGAGGAACCTTTTTCAAGATAAGATTTTTAAAGTTTTTAAATCTCTACATAGATGAGCTTTTCTAAGATGAAAATTTTTTAAATTATTATGCCTCTACTTAAAGAAATTTTTCCAAGATGAAGATTTTTAAAGTCATTAAGACTATTCTTAAATGAGCTTTTAAAGTTGTTGAGATTCTATTTAAAGGAGCTTTCATTATTAAGATTCGTAAGACTTTCAAGTAAAACCATTTAAATTTTTAAAAGTTATCGAGCCTCTACTTATAGGAGCTTTTTTCAAGATGAAATTTTTAAAGTTGTTAAGCTTTTATTTAGATGAGCTTTTTTCAAGATGAAATTTTTAAAGTTGTCAAGCTTATGCTTAGAGAAGTCTTTTAAATTTTTAAAAGTCATCGAGCCTCTGTTTAGAGGATTTTTCATTATTAAAATTCATAAATCCTTCAGGCAAAATTATTTAAATTTTTAAAAATTATAGAGCCTTTATTTAAAGAAGCTTATTAAATTTTTAAAAAGTCATTGAGCCTTTGTTTAAAAAAGCCTGCTAAATTTTTAGAAGTCATTAAGCCTTTGCTTAAAGAACCTTTTTAAATTTTCAAAAAAAAATTGTTGAGCTTCTACTTAAAAAAGCTTTTCAAACTTTAAAAAAAAAATTCACAAAAAAAGAGAAAAACTTTGTGTTCAATGTTGTCTTTCGTATGCATTTGCCCGAAAAAAAATGATTATCTTTTTGTCTTTATCTTATTCCTGATCTTAGAAATAGGCAAAGAGGAACAGCTGTAAATACTCATTTACTACTACTACTACTACTACTACTACTACTACTACTACTACTAGTTCTGATGGTCGCCTTAATCCAAGGTAGCCAAAGTTCAATAAAATCCAAATTTTTTTGGATTTTGATCATCATTTAGCTCTAAAAATAAAGCCACAAAAGACAGAAGCAAAAAAAAAAAAACCCACATCCAAGAAAAAAATCCAAGAACACCAAACAAAATGAAAATCCCAAATAAAAAAAAAGTTCTACCAGATTATAAACAAAAAAAGCTTTTTGTAAAAAAAAAAAACCTGAAACAGAAACCAAATAATACCAAACAAATAGCCTTGAGAAATGGGGACCAACAACTCCAAAAATTAAAAAAAAAACAAAAAAATTATTTTTGCCAAAATTTTCAAGCCTAATTAACATCATTTGCAGCCAATTCCTACAAAACTAGGCCCAGATATGTGTTGAAGGGATTTAGGGAAATTTTTTAGTTTTTTTAGGAATTTTTGGTCATCGATCAATGGCAAAGGGGCAACATCTGGCACAGTGGTGAGTCATCAATTTTTGAAATTTTTTTTGTTATTTGGTAGGCTCTTTTATTTTAGAGAGAGAAGCTTTCTCTTTTAAAGTGAGAGAGATCAAAAGAACAATGAAGTAAAAATTTTTTTTGGCCTTTTATAGTTTTACCCAAAAAAAAAATGCATCATTTCGCCAAGAAAATCCACCCACCAACTCGAGCTTGACTCAAGGTCCATGCACCTAACCTATGACCTGACAATCTGCTAACTTTGACCAGTCCAAAAAAATCGATCCTTAAGTGCTAAACCGCTTTAGATTGGGATTAAACCGCCGGCATTAACTCCGACGCTAATTCGTTGTTGACTAGTAAAAAAAATTATTTTTATTTTTATTTTTATTTTTATGGTATTTCTAGTATTTTAATTTATAATTTAGGATATGTAAAAAATAAGTATAATAATGATAAAAAAATACTAATAATAAATTTAAAATTTAAAATAATAAATTAATAAAAATGAATAATTAAAAAATAAATAAAACATGATAAAATAAAATTAGAATCACAAGTGGTGATTTTATTTAAAATATTTACATAAAAGAATTTTCTAAAATATTCTAAAAGTGTTAGAAATATTTTAGAATTTTTCAAACATAAAAATAAATATATAAAAAAATAATAATAACAATAGTAATAAAATCACAAGTGGTGATTCTTAAAAAATATATATATTCTTTTCAAAATTTTGCCAAAAGTGTTGGTAAGATTATTTGAAAATGTTTTCAATAAAAAATAATAGAATATAAAATGCTTAAATTGTCAAAGTAAATTTTACAAGAATAAAGTCATGAATGGTGACTTTATCAAAATATCTTAGGCAATGTATTTTTCTCAAAATAGTACAAAAGTGTTGGAAATATTTTGAGAGTTTAACCAATAAAATTTTTATCTCAATAATAAAATAAAAAATAAATAAATATTACAAAGTAGATTAAATTTTCGTTTATAATAAAATTAAGATGGAATTACAAATGGTGATTTTCCTCAAAACTTTTAAAATCATACTAAAAGTGTCAAAAAAAAATTAAGATTTACTTAAAAAATATATTAAAATAAATCTGACGATGAAGACTCTTTAATGAAATAAGATATTTATTTGAATACTCTTGATGTGAGAAAATCTCTTAAGTTATACTGAAAGTTTCAAAAGTAACTTAAAAAATTTTCAATATTCAAATAATAAAAATTCAAATAATAATAATAATAATAATAGGTAAAAGACTATTCAAACAAAACCATTCTAGGATTATATAAAATTAATTGGTACTGTCTTCGGATGTGCATTGTGGGAGTACTACCTTTCCTACACATAACCGTAGTCTTAAACCCAACCTTAAATTCATAGACTAAGAATAGGATTGGTGACAACTGCACCTCAACAAAAAAGTTTGGTTACAAACCTTTGATTTTCACGTTTAGTGATCAAGTTTTCAGACAAAATATCATTATGACATATTTAAAACTATTAAAAATTAAATTTTATTCATTAAATTTAAAAATATTTTACAACAATCACATATTATTAGCCTATTTTAATTAGGTTGAACATATTTTTTTTATAATAAAACATTTGATAGTTTCATTATTCAACTATTTATGTATAAAAATTATTAAGTAAACTTATTTATTTCAAATATTTTAAAGTATTTAATTTATGATTGTTTTATCTGTTAAATTTTTTTTAATAACCACTTCAACCATATATTTATTTATCATTGTAATTTCATCCTTCACCATGTTATTATTGTCCAACAATTTCAATGGCAAAGTAAATTTAAAGAAAAATTCAAAATTTAATTTAATTGATTTATTTAATCATTTTTAGAAGAATAACATCTAATAAATTTAAAATTCAAATCATAACTTCTATAATTCTTTTTAATCCTAAAATACAATTTTAAAAAAATCAAATATTTAAACACGAGGAGCTTGCTTCATCAATAAAATAATTTCAACCTTTTTAAAAATGGTCTCTATAAAAAAATAAAGAAATAAATGGTTAATAATTTGGGTCCTGCCTTAAGTCAAAATGATTAAATTTCATGCAATTTTCATTCTGGTTTGTATTTTTAATATTGAAAATAGAATATGAACCATGCAAAATATGAACTTATTACTAATTTAATTACTAGTCATATGTAAGAAGTTTAACTTTGACTTTCTTTATTAAAAAATGCAAATGAACAAGTCTACAGAGTTGTTTGCAAATTGAAAGCATTGTTTTAAAAGAAAAAGGTAATCATTAATTGAATTAACTTTTTTCATGAATCTTAATTTACTATATCTTTTGGTCCCTTTTTTTCTCTTAAATGAATTTCATTTTTTTTTTCAGTAAACTTATTTAATAGAAACTTAACTAAGGACATAATTTAGATTTTTCGCGATATGTATGCTTCATCAATTAAGATTTTTATCTTAGATTGATTCAAGCTTAAACTTTTGTCTTCTTTAATGTTTTTTGTGATTTAGATTATTACAGAATATTTGGGCATATTCCTGGTATGTATGATTTATAAGTATTCTTTTAGTTTTGTTCAATTTTATTTATAATGAAGTTTGCCAAATATAGTTATAGATATATTTTATTTTGTTCATTAGTGGATATTCTAAAGTCTAAACATTTTTACTATAAACTACTTTTCAACAAAGAGTTTTATCTAAATATTTGAACCAACAATGAAATTTGTGTAATCCAAGTGTGTGATTATGACATGTATTCATTGTAAGTTTTATTGAAACTAGACTTCATTTTGTATCAATTTGTTTGATAAGAACTGCCTCCAGACTGCCAATTTCTTTTAATAATTCACCTTTGGATATTTAGTTTGAAGTTTTTTATTTTCCTTGATTGAACTTTGTGATTGCAGGTGATTATGTGTTTATTGATTGAGCCATTTCCAAAATCACCTTTATATGGATATGCTAGCAAGATGATACTTGAAAATTATAAGGAATGATGAGCCAAGTACTTCTTTGTGTATGCTTAAAATATAGTAATTTTGGTTTGCTTAACATCCAATATATGTGGATTATCATGGTAATTTTAGTTAGTTTGCTTCGCTTTTACAGATTACCATGGGAATTTTTCATGCAACATGTTAGTTTGCATGTCTTTAATTATGCCATCAACCTAAGTTTGAAAAGTATTAATTATTATTTAGGTTATTGTATGTAAGGATTGGTTTTTTATTTTTTATAATTTTATTTCTCCATACTTGAATAATTTTATACTACACACACACACACACACACATACACACACTTCTAATCTAAGTATATTTTCTTTCATTCTCCCATTTAGTCTACCTATTAAAATTTATCAATGAAGTATTGTGTCTTTTTTTTTTTTTTGAGAAAAAATAATGGTTATGCTCTTCCATGCACAACTATATTAGTATTCCAAAACTCTTATTTAAAGTTTAACTTTAATATAGTGATCTTACAAAAAAAAAAAAAAAGGTAGGGATTTTGATATAATTTTATGTGCTTTGGGTCCAAAGATCTAAGATAGAATTTATAATCTATCTTAATATTTTTCTATTATGATGCTTGCCTTTTTAAAAAAAATAGTTTATGGATTTGGTAAAAAGCTTTTGGAGGAGCTTGCTTATACCTTGATACGTTCAAAGCTACTATGTGTATTGCCTAGGCTTTTTTATGTAGATAAGAATGGAGTTTGGCTTTATTTCTTTTATGTTGGATCATTACTATGGTTTCAAGTTTGAATCATTTATATGGCTTTCAAATTAAATTTTCTTTTGTGTTGATCAATGCATTTTTTAAAATTGATTCTTTATTTTTTTATTTTTTAGGTCAGTACTAAAGTTTTTATTAGTGCTGTAGTTGATAACATTTATGGGTTTTTTCTTACTTTTTAATGCATAGGCAATTAATTTTTCTACAACATTGATAGCTGCATTTTTTTCAAATTTGTGTTTTTTTTTTTTTTTTTGCTTTTTGATACTGTTTGCAGTGGAATCTAAGTTTTTGGTTACCGTGGTATTTTTTTTATGGATCTTATTTTTTTATGTTCAGAATTTGTTTACAACATAGTATAATATTTTTTTTCTTTTTCCCTTTTAGATTTTTTTTTTGTTAATATAAGTTGACTAGAATTATCAGTTTTCTTATTAATTATTGGCACGTGTTAGCTTTATAGGTTAGATGATGATCCAAGATGGGGGTGAATTGGATCTCTCCAAATTCTTCCCAAATAATGATTTCAATATAGTTGAATGAAAATTAAGACAATAAGTCTTTTTGATGAAAATATAATGAAAAAAATAACAATTAATGAACTTAAAATCAAATATGAATAATAATAAATTATAAGAAGATAGGGATAGAGAAATCAAACACAATTATTTATAGAGGTTCGGTCATTCTCCACAAGGCACCTATGTCTTCTCTCTTGGTTGTCCATACCAAGGCTCCAATCCACTATTCTTGAATTGAAAATACAACCTATCTTTTTCTTTCTAAGGCTTAAGATAAAAACCTCTACCTTTTGTAGTATTTTATCCAATCTCACTACAAAGCTCTCAAAAGGATACCTCACATCTTGTTCTCTTTCACCTTTGTATATCAAAGGTAATTTTGCAAACAATAGAACAACCTCTCTAAGGCTAAGTGTTTACTAAGTTTAAGTACAAGAAAATGATGAATGAACAACAAATAAAAAATGGATACAATAAATATAAAGATATTGATTTTGAAGCTCTAAAAACTCTTGATTCTTTGAGAGAATAAAAATGTGGCTTATTAACTCTTGCTCTCTTGATTCATCAATCTTATTAGTGTGTCGGAGTACCTAATTTATAGAGAAATTGAGGAATTAGCCGTTGGGAAAGCTTGGAGTGAAGAAATGCCCGTTGGAATCATGCAAAAGTAGTCGTTGGAGTGTTCTGGGTCTCAGGGGATTGATCCCCTCCTTTAAGGGATCGATTGGGTCATTTTTAGAACACCCAGAGATCATGCATAAATGGCCTTACCTGATTGATCCCTTGCTTGAGGGGATCGATCTGTTCTTTATGTGATCGATCCCCTATGTGGGGGGATCGATCCCTTTTGCTTGTTTTCGAGCAAAGAATACTTTTTTGTTTCAGAACCGATTGATCTCTTTAATGGAGGGATCAATCCCTTGCCTAGGTGATCGATCCCCTATGTGGGGGGATCGATCCCTTTTCTATAAATTTGAGGGAGGTGATCATTCTATATGAAAAAGTGATCGATCCCTTATAGAGGGGATCGATCCTGTCTATGTAGGGTGGTAGTCTCTCGTTCTGCACTCTACTTACTAATTTGATCATATATTGAGTTATACAAATCTAAATCAGAAATGTTTGAATATTTAGAAACTAGACTTAAAGGGATTTCTATCCATATAAAGTTCATCACCTAATTCACTGTGTACGAATTATAGTGAATTTTCAAACCTACCTCGTATGCAGTTTTTAGATAACTGCAGTGTGTCTAGTAAAAATTCAAAATCTTTTCTTAGAAAATTTGGATTTTCATTTTGTTTGATCCGTTAGAAAGTAGACTAAAAGAGCTTTCCAACCATATAAAATTCAAATATTAAAACCTTGTGAATTTATACAAAAAAATAAAATAAGTTCAATGTTGAAAAACTTTGTTCTTGTAAAACAACTTTCCTAAGTTAATCTATTTTCCAAAACCAATATTATCAAAATTGTATTAAGTCCAAAATGAATAAGTTCACTTTAAAAATAACAATTGGACTTTCATTTAAGCTCAAATAAATAATCTTTAAAGATAGATTTGGTCTGAAAAATATGAAACCAAGAAAGGTTTGTTTAAACTTTGAAAATTATATTATTTATTTAGTACCAAAATATAAAACTTAAGAACATGTACTAAATAAATATTTTTCAAAATCTTGATCAAGCTTATTTAGCTTAATGTTTTGTCATTTCAAAATAAGGATCAATTCAAGGCTAACAATCTGCTCCTTTTTTATATGACAAAACTTAAAGATAAATTTGCTTGATGAAAAACTTTCTTTGAAACAGTTAGGATTTTGAAAAACACTTTGGAAAGACTCCCCCTTAATTAATGCATGGCAAAACTCCCCCCCAATTTGTGCATCCTAATATAATGGCAAAACTCTCTCTTAATTTATGCATCTTAATCCAACACAACTCAACAAACATATGTTAGAGCATATATAGCAATTAAGCACACATAAACATATGTATATCAAGCACAAGTAACTTTGTCTATATGATATTTCTCCCCTTTTTTGTCATCGTAAAAAGGCATGAGTATACTAATAAGCAAATAAACACAAAGAGGCATCATTAACAAATAAATTCATGAAACATTTTTCCTCCTTTTTGTTTATGCTCTTTATACCAAATGTTTAAACTCCTATATCAATTACAATAAGCATACAAGAAGAAATATCTCTAAACTCTCTCTCCCTTTTTGTCATTTCAAAAGAAAGAGAGATCAATTCAAGGTATAAGACAAAATGCTTGATATCAATAATATCAAGATATTTTGAATGCATGTAATCAAGTGTAATATGCACAATGAAGTTCATATACATGTATTCAATCACAAAAGTATAAGTGTATCCAAATTTGGCATTTTAGCACAAGTCATCAAATGTACTACATGAAATTTATGAGCAAAGGATAATGAATAATATACAATCTACTCATAAATCATGTTATCATAAGATGTGCTTAGAACCTAAAACATCAATAGCAATTAAGCATAAATTCAAGCACATGCATACAAGCTCATACTAATTGTTATGGATACCAATTGTTAAAGATATGTTATCAAGAAGCATACCAATTGATAAAACAAATCAAGCAAGATTGTATTCTAATATTGCTTTTCATTTCAAAATAAGAATTAATCAATTTAAGGCACACACAATTTTGTATAAAAGGTATAAGCTATATCAAGGATAGGCACATAAACAAGTGTCTATGAAAGTTAAAAAAAAAAAATTTAGCAATTTTGATACCAATTATTACCAATTATTAGCAATTTTATTCAACAACTTTCATAGAACACAGTATTTCAAGCATATAAAAGATTCATTCAATACATGCATAAAATGATAGTAATAATCTTTCATAAGCTGTCCTATCCAAAGAAGAACCAAAAGCTCATATGTATATAATAAATCATAGGTACTAATGAGCAATGAGGTTCAGTTATCATCATGTCATAACAAAGATTATTCAAGCAATTTCCAAATATGATGAGCACATATGCTATAGTAAAGAAATAATGAAAGTATAATTGTTTAATTATAATCCAAATTATTTCAATGTATAACAACGTACTTAATCTAAGCATATGCAAGTAATCAAACATATATTTATTTTAAACAAAATCACACAATCATATGTAAGAACATTTTAAAACATGTATAGCAATAGACCAAAAAGAAAAATGCAAACCTTTAGGCACAATATGGTACATGATATCTCAATGGACTCAATCAATGAACATGTTTAAAGAAATCAATCTATTTAACTCATATCCATGTCCAAATATTCAAACGAATATTCATGCAATTAAAACTATTAATCAAAACAATCAAGAACTAGGCATGAATATTAATGAAGGTGAGTTAATCAATCCAAGCTTTTAAAAAAATTTAAACAATATCTACCAAGTGGCTTGGTGATTAATTTGTGCAATGTGTTCATATATTCAACCACAAAATCATATATTTTCACATATTAAAGCAAGCATGTATATGTATTCAAACTCATAGATCATATTATAAAGTTGATGCATTTACTTCCATCCATGTCAAGCTTTGTTGTTGTGCTTATTTGGCTTTGAATTCTCTAATCCACATTATTTGAGCTAAGTCTTTGATGTACTTAGGCTTGATAAATGAAGATGACATGATTTGCTTGCTATACTTGAAATTCTAAAAATGTAGGCTCATCCATGCTCATTTCAAGTTCTCCTAGCATAGACTTAGAAAAATTTCTTGACAAAGGATTTTCATTAGAAGCATCAAGAAAATCAATTGATAAAAAATATATCAATTGTTAGAAAACAATTCCAAATTCTAAGTCATTATAGGCAAAAAAAAAATTATTCACTAAGCACAAGTTGTCAATTGCAAGGGAGATATATACTTAAGCTAGAGGCCATATATCAATTTAAACATCAAATAGCACAAGAATGGCACTAAAGCAAAAGTTCTCATGTAATGTGTAAAAATCAAACCTTTTAAGATCATTTAGAAATATTGAACACAAAGAAGACATGTTCAATATTCATGTATTTTCAATAAATCACCAAGGAATATGTCAAAATAATTTTTAGGCCATATGAAAACTAAAAACTCAAGGAAGACATATTTATCATCAAAAAGATATTCAAGAAAATTTTAGCACAAAAGTACAAATATATCTACACAAATTATAGGTCATAATCAACAATGACTTAAGCTAAAAATAAGCATTATCAGAAATTCATTTACTTAAGTCATGTTGCAACCATGTTAAGTCAAGAAAGATCACATTTATCATATATGCACACACTTGACAAGAACAATAGATGAACCAATAACATATATCATTTACAATCTAGTAGTTCATCATATTCAAAATCACAAATCAAGAGATATATCAATTGAGCACAAGATCCAAAATATTTCACAAAATTAATAAATCAATTTAACACAAAAGCAAGTATATTTAAAAATATTTTAAAAATCAGGAGATAAAAAAAATTTAAGTATTTCAAATCATAAGCATTAAGGTCAAGTTAAACCAATCATCATATGAGCACATATCTTGACCAAAAACATAGATGAACAAAGAATCAATATATACCACTTAAGCACAAGGTGTTCATCAATTCACAAATCAAGAGTTATAATAATTTAAAAATAAAATAATCAAGTTTTAACAATATTTCACAAGATTCAAGCATTATAAACAAGTTAGGCAATTTTAAATATCATGGTTATATAAGCATGTTTAATAATCACAAATCAAGAAAAAATTTATCAATAAAAGTATGCTCAAGCAATTTAACACCACAAACAATTTCAACAAGCATCTCAAACATACTTAAGAGCAAAATAAATGCATATTGAATGCAAGCTCACATTTCTCAAGATTATGCAACATATGTCTTGTAATCAATGTTAACCAAATTTTGCATAATCAATTAAGCATTCAAATTTTATCAAAAATAGGTAATCAAATTCAAATTCTCTTCAAATAAAAGTTTAGAGGTTACCCATCTCCATTGTGTCTAGAGTATTCAATCTTTAATCTCACATTGTAGCTCATTGCTCTAGCACACTTACAAGAAACAATCTCATTTGATATTTGGTACCCAAATTGCTTTGGGTTCTTTAGAGTTAGTCACCAAGTCTCTTATTCCTTTTGGAACCCATACTTGCCTAATTCTAAATGGGACTTTTCTTCTAATAGGACAAGTATGTGTAGTATGACCATGAAAATTATAAAAATTATATTTAATCATTTTAGTACTAAATGAATTCTTTAAAAGATTTTATTTTTCATTCATCAAATCATCAAATTTCTTTTTCAAATCAAATTTTTTTTAAAAAAAAATTCATTTCTACTTAGAGAGGTTTTTAAATCTATTTTTAACTTTTCATTTTCTTTTTCTAAAACATTTTTTGCATTCATCAAAAGATCATTTTTAACTTTCAATTTTGAAATCATTTTCTTATGTTTCAAATGCATATTTTCAAACTCAATTACTAAATCATTGTAAGCATCTTGTAACTCATCAAAAGTATAAGAGTTTGAATCATAAGAGTTAGAGGTTACCTTTGGTTCCTCAATAGCCATGAGATATTATGGATGTTGGCTGAAAATTTATCTTTCATGTAGCTCATCCAACTTTTTCCATATCTTATTTAAGGTTGAGCATTTTGAGACCAAGTTGAAGTTGTAATCATCTAAAGTTTCATAGAGAATGTGCTTGACCTTTGCATCATCTACTATTTGCTTCATATATTTTGCATCTTTGGAAGGAGTATTAAGCCATTTTTCCATCACATTCCATACTTCAAAATCTTGAGCTATAATGAACACATTTATCCTTATTTTTCATTCACAAAATTTAAATTTATCAATCATAGGAGCTTTGAGGACTTTCTCACCATCTTGGAACCAAAATTGAGCCATAAGATCTTTACTCAAGGTGGTTAAATCTACAAAAAAAGACAAAGCTCTGATACCAATTGTTAGCTTTATAGGTTAAATGGTGATCCAAGAGGGAGATGAATTAGATCTCTTCAAATTTTTTCCAAATAATGATTTCAATATAGTTGAATGAAAATTAAGACAATAAGCCTTTTGATGAAAATATAATGAAAACAATAACAATTAATGAACTTAAAATCAAATATGAATAATAATAAATTATAAGGAGACAAGGATAGAGAAATCAAACACAATGATTTATAGAGGTTTGGTCTTTCTTCACAAGGCACCTACGTCCTTTCTCTTGGTTGTCTACACTAAGGCTCCAATCCATTATTCTTGATTTAAAAATACAACTTATATTTTTTCTTTCTAAGGCTTAAGATAGAAATCTCTACGTATTTTATCCAATCTCACTACAAAGCCTTTATGGGATACCTCACCCATTAGGTCTCAATAGATTGGGTTATCATACACCAAAATTTGATCCACCATGGGATATCTTACCCAGATGAATAGACATACCGAGTCTCTAAGAGAAATTGTTAGACCCCATAATCCAAAAAGCTCCCCCTCAACGGCACCTGGGGGACTCGAACCTGCAACCTCACTTTGAAACCAATTTTCAAGGTCAAATGCTTACTATTACACCAAAAGCTATAACTGATAGTGAAGGCGCAACTCTATTTTCTTATTCTCTTTTGGTAGCACAGAGTCCCATACTAAGTGACAGGTGGACATAAGAGGTTTCGCAAAGCCTTCATAGGATACCTCACCCATTAGGCCTCAACAGGTTGGGTTGCCATACACCGAAATTTGATATATCATAGGATACCTCACCCAGATGAATCGACATACCAAATATCTAAGGGAGACCACTGGACCCCATAATCCAACAACACAAACTAACATTATAAATTAGCATGAACTAACACATTTTTTACAATAAGAATTTTAGCAAATATTGAGCATTATGATATCATGCAACTAGATTTGATTGTCTTATGTAATTATTATTTTCATTCATCATTATTCCAAGAGATTAATTAAAAAAAAAACTATGACATTGTATGGAATAGAGATGAGTTGTGGTTTTCCTATAGAATTAAGGTAACTAGTTTCTTTTTTTGGTCATAAGGAGCTATTAGGTGCAGACAATAAACAAAAATGTATATTATCATTTGATACCATGTATATAAATGCTTCATTTTTTTTTAATTATATATGTCTTTATATATGTTATTTTTATTTTATTTTTGTTCTTTATATTTTGTTGCTAGAGTTGGGAACATGAATAGTTATTTTGGTATAATTTTTTCCATTTATTTATCTAGAATAAACTTAAGAGATTGTGTTTTGTAAATTTTTTTCTAACTTCCTTTGTTTTTTTTTTCCTATGTAGGTTGCTTACTCAATTTTTATCTAACGAAGTTCTACGAATACATTTTGTTTAAATCACTATGAAAAGGTATGCTTAAGATTTTAATTTTTTTTTTATATAACTTTGTATCCATATTGCATTGTTTGGACCACTTATCTACCTACTCTTTCATGGGTAAATCCTTTCATTGGCCATATTAGCATTTTAAACAAAACGGATTTATTTTAGATTTTTCATAACCTAATTTAACAATCTTGCTTTTGGGGTAATAGCCCCTAATATTTACAATAAAAATAATAAAATATATACATTCATGTTCAACTTTTTTTTGAAGCATATACATTCACATGTATATGTTCCAAAAATATTGCATTTTTCTTATCTTTTGAATAATATTATGAATACAACATTCTAATATCTTCTTAAAAGTTTAAAGATTGTTTAAATTATTAATAGTTACAGTTTTAATTGATAATAAATTACGGTTACTAATGAACCATTATATTATTTTTCATTATATCCACTTACTTTCATAACATAACATTTCATGAAAAAATATTTGTCATATTTTTTTACATAACTTATGTGACGTAGTGCGGGTTCAAATCTAGTGACGATAATTTTTGGAAAAGTAATTAATTCATAAAAAATATGTGTCTCACATACATAATTTATTAATGAATAAGTTATAGATTTAGTGAAAAGAAAATATTATCTCATTCATAAAGTAATTAAATTCACAACCATAATTAATAGAATATATTAAAAATAAATAAAACATATATCATTTTTTTTAATTCGTTTGTTAACTTAAAATTTTCACCGATGTGCAATGTTAGGATGCTTACCGCACCATAATAATTTTTAAATACAAATTACTAAAATTTTATGTCCTTTTGATGATTTTCTATGGTTAAGAAAAAAAATTCAAGGAATAGTTTTTAGGGTGATTTTAACACGCCTTATTATTTGTTTACATCTTATTTTTTAAATTATTTTTAAATGAAATTATTTAATTATTACTAATTTTTTCACATCTCTTTCACTTTTATGGTTTTGGATTTATAAATTTGGAAGTTTTTAAGAATTTTTGGATTTGAAAATTTTAAAAGTCTTTAAAATATTTGGATTTACATATTTGGAATCTTTTAAAAGTTTTTGAATTTACATATAATCAAAAACTTAAAAATTTTTGTAGGATATTTTCTTCGAATTATTTTTCTCAAACCTAAATATATATTTTTTAATTTATCAGATATAAAAATCTGATAAGTTACATAATTTATCAAAAATATATATTCGAAATAAAAAAAAATAACAAATAATTTTACTTACAAAAATTTGAAAAAAAAAATTAAGTGTGAAAAAAATGAATATATTTAAAAATTCTCTTATTTGTTATTCTTAAAGTTTACAAGTGACATGAAGACTTATTGTCACAAAAAAAATTTCTTTACGGATTTGTTACATAAAATGACAGTAAAGAAAACGTTCAGAAGCAGACAGCCAGCTATCAAAGCAACTAAAGCTTGAAGAGCTTCATCCCCAACCGAAAGCAACTAGGCTGCAAATCGGCCTTTAACAGGGCCCCCAATCGGATCACTGTATTTGCCAGTTGCTATTAAATTTGTGTGATCCTTCTTTGGAGTTCGGATCATGGACAATTACATAGTACATCCTATTTGAGGAAAATGTGCCTCAAACGAAAAATATTATTCACATGATAAGTATGTTATATATGTTTTCTTTTTCACAAGCACAAGCAAACATGCCTCGTAATTCTTGCAATAGATACAAATAATTACATCTGTCCATGTCTTTTAACATTACAGAACGCCTACAAGAATCACATGGAGCAGTCCTCCAGCCACAAATGCTCTCATCCTCTGTCTCCAATTTCAACTTAGCCATTTCCTGCCTCTCCCTCTGTTCTTTTTCGAGCTTCTCTCTCCCTCTCCTTGCTCAAAATCCATAACTCTCAAATGTAACTTCTATTTGACGATCGAAAATTCTGAGATTGCTTTGTTATATTTGTGTGTATTTCTTTTTTTTAAAATCGATCGAAATTTGTGATATTTAATAAAAGGTGTTGCAGAGTTGGATTTTATGTTGATCTAGATTTTATATATATATATATATATATATATATATAATTGAGGGTGCCAACATTAATCATTGGTGTTCACTCTATTCGTAAAACTAAAATTAAAAAAAAAAAAAAAAAACCGCTAATTTCCGGAATTAGTTGGCTGGCAGTTGTCTAGATTTCTGGAAAGGGAGGAAGGTTTGGTTTTTTGTATCTGAGTTGGAGAGAGGTCTGGGCATTTTACCGAATATATGGGCTGCGTTTGGACAAATATTTAGGGCTTCTTCAAGTGGGCCTGTGATACCAGGTTAAGGGCGCCAGATCGATGTCGAACTAAAGCTTTTGAAAGCCCAAGTGTCCAATTTGAAGAAAAAAACAAAAAATGTAGAAAATTATCTCATATATCATCTGTATAATTTTTAAAATTTATATATAATAAACATTTTTTAAAATTTATTATTATTCTTTTCAAAATGAATATTATTTTCTTAAATATACCTTTCATTGAAATATGTTGATGTAACCTTTCACTGAAGCCTCTTCTTAAAAAATGTACCCAACGTTGAAGCTGCCAAATTAATTTGTATAGCAAATAGGAGCAACTAAAGATGTGGCAGCGGTGCTTTTTGATACACACATGCCAGAGAATAGACGAGTTCCAGCAAAGCCTTAGCTAAAAATCCAACCTGTTTTAAAAGAACATATTTATGAGTAGGCCTTATGGTTACAATTGTTAGGCCAACGGTCTAATTCAATTATCTTATAAGCAAGCCAAAGAAAAATCAAATAATAAATCATATTCATACATAGCTGGGCCTCCCTCTTTTGCGTCAAAGGAGTTTAAGATCACCCTTATTGATGATGATGTTGGGTCAGGAATGCAGAGACAGCGCGAATTTAGAGTTGTGATCAAATTGGCTGGACGTGCTGATATGCACCATCTTTGTCTTTTTTGCAAGGGAAGCAAGCCGATGCACCTCAAGAAGCTCTTCAGGTTCTAGACATTGTTCTTCTCGAATTACCCACTACCAGTTACTGTCTTGTTGGCTGTTCATTTTATTCCCCTGACCTAGGGAGAAGGCAGCCTTTGGGTGAGGGATTAGAAAGCTGGCGTGGTTTTTACCAAAGCATTCGTCCTACACAGATGGGATTGTCACTGAATATTGATGTCTTCGACAGCTTTCATTGGGCCATTGCCAATTATTTATTTTGCAACACAACTGCTAAATCGGAATGTTTCTTCCAGACCATTATCCGGTGAAGATAAAAAAAAGTTATTAAAGAGATAATCAATAAGATTGATTTTGATAAAATTAAAAATAATGATAGAGATAAAATTAATTATTATAATAATAAAATTAAAATTAATGATGAAAAAATATTTTTGGATACTATCGTATGATAGAACATATATTGCCTGAGTCTACGAGTAGTCTAAATCAAGGCACAACATATTTTTTTTATTTGGGGGTACTGGGCTTCATACTCCGTAAACTTTTTACTCAAATAGTATATAATATTTTTTTTCTTGTCAGTTTCATTTCTTTGCCTCAATACACATCCCATTGATTTTTCTTGAACCATTAGATATAAAATCAACGGTCTTCTTGCAATTGGTGGTACTAACACCGGTGGACTTATTAAATACTCTTTAATCTTTTGAAATGCATCCTGACATTCTTCATCTCATTCACCAGGATTATTTTTACGAAGCAACCTAAAGATTAGATTGCATTTCAAGGTAAGTTGAGATATGAATCGAGAAATATAATTCAATCGTCCTAAAAAGCCTCTCACCTCCCTTTGCGTGCGTGATACTGACAACTCTCGAATGGCTCGAATTTTATCAAGGTCTACTTCTAAAACTCTTTCATTGAGTATAAACCCTAACAATTTTCCAGATTTAATAGCAAATGTGCATTTAGCTGGATTCAGCTTGAGCTGGTATCTCCGTAATCTTTCAAAAAGTTTTCTGAGATTAACAACATGATCTTCACCTTCTTAATATTTAGCTATCATATCATCAACATATACTTCTATCTCCTTGTGTATCATGTCATGAAAGAGAGTGACCATCACCCTTTGATATGTGGCACCAGCATTCTTTAGCCCAAAGGGCATAACCTTATAACAAAACGTACTCCACATTGTCACAAATGTAGTTTTCTTCATATCTTCACAAATTTTGATCTGATTATAGCCGAAGAACCCGTCCATGAATGAAAAGGTGGAGTGCTTAGCAATGTTATCCACAAGGATATCAATATGTGGCAATGAAAAATTATCCTTCGGGCTAGCCCTATTTAAATCTCGATAGTCCATACACATTCTAACTTTTCCATCTTTCTTGGAAACTGGGACTATATCGGCTACCCATTCAGGATACTTGGCTACTTCTAAGAAATCAGCGTCAAATTACTTTTTTACTTCTTCTTTTATCTTCAGTAACATTTTTGGCTTCATGTATCTCAACTCTGCTGTACTAGTCGGCATTTTGGTTTTAAAGGCAACTTATGCTCAACCACTTTAGCACTAAGTCCGGGCATATCCTGGTAAGACCATGCAAATACATTTACGTACTCTTGCAGCAGACTCACCAGCTTTTGTTTTTCGATCAGTGATAATGAAGTACCGATCCTAACTTCTTTCTTATTCTCACCATCTCTCAAATTTAACGGGTCAGTTGATTCCTAGAAGGGTTTTATAATTTTCTCCTCTTGTTCCATCCATTTCAATAGATCATGAGGTAAATCATAGTCTTCTGAATCAACATCGTTATCAAGCTCGTTAATGTGAATCGAATTTTCAAAATCAAAATTGGTGTTATTGCATTGGTCATCCATAATGTTTAATATTAGAAAACCTGAAAATGGGTATAATCACAAAGAAATATATATTAATCTTGGCAAGGGCAAAGAGAATGGTAATGAAAGAAAAGAAAAATGAAAAATACAGAACATGGTATAAGTGAAATGCATTGCATTCATCATTTTATTAAGATAATGAAAATAAACCCATACACTTAACCTCCGCATGCTTTTGGGCAAAAACAATTGGAATTTTCGAGTTAAAAGGTTCAAGAACAATAAAAATGGTACACCATTCTTCGAATCTCCTAAAAAGGAAAAAAGATCTCTTCATCTTGCACGACTCTTTCATTTGCTTCCACTTGAAATCATGAGAAAGCTTCATCTAATCCCATTACCAGTTCCTCTTGTTCAACTTCTGTCGACCCAGGATAAACATGTTCTGCTGAATGAAAGATTTCATATAAATAAAGGAACACCATTTTTCTATCAATCGAATTTTATTCTTTGAGGCGTGCCATTCTCTTTTCTTTCTTCTCCAGTATTACGTTCTTTTTATCAGCAGTCGTAGGCTTATAGCCTAACCCCTATCTTTCTTTATTTTTAATTAAGCATGGTGCTCTTATGATTCCTTGTAGAGCTTTTCCTAAGCCCTGTCTGACTCATAAACCCTTACCAGTAGTCTACTTAATTACCATATTTGTAGCTTTTGACAATTAAGAGATCGATATCCTTGACCCTTCTATGACGTAAGTAGTGTTTGCTACTTCAAAAGCTCTGAATGAACATTCGATCGCTTCTTCTGTTACTTCAATGTAGGGAATAGTTAAGGTCTTTGTTACCAATAAATTCTCCTCACCATCCACATAGACTTGTTTTTCTTTCATGACGAATTTTACCTTCTAATGTAGGAATAAAGGTACAGCTCCGTTCGTGTGAATCCAAGATCTTTCTAATAGATAACTATATGCAAGGGTTATGTCCATTACTTGAAATATGACATTGAAAGTACAATGACCGACCTACAATGAGATCTCTATATCACCAATTACCTCTCTTTGTACCCCGTCAAATGCTCTTACAATCATATGACTATTTCGCATGTGAGAGGGATCCATTGGAAGCTTTGACAATGTCATCAGAGGTAAAACATTAATAGACGATCCATTATCAATCAGTACTTTGCACATAATGTGGGACTTACACTTGACAGTAATATGTAAAGCCTTAACACTACCACGTCCTTCCAAAAGTATTTCATTATCATTGAAGGTGATAAAATTGGGGCTATAATATTCCCAACCATGTGATCTACTTTCTCAATAGAAATGTTATGCTCGACATAAGTTTGATTGAGCACTTTTAGCAAAGCGTTCCTATATGACTCATAATTCAATAGTAGCGACAATAAGAAAATACAAGCTAGCAGTTTATTTAGCTGATTAACCACACTGTACTCACTATGTTTAATCATCTTTAGAAACTCACAAGCTTTTTTTTCTAACACCAGTTTGTTAACTTGCACTTTCGAGCTTATCACCGATTAAAAATCTTGGTTTTCTCTTGTGTCTTATTCTCTTATCTTACCTTTCCCTTTCTTAGCCCTTTCTGACATTTTAGAAGTATAAATTTGATCACTTCGGGTCATTTTTCCTATTCTCGCTATATTGATAGTATTCTTCGTACTTGAATTATTCGAGATCATATCAAGCCCTCGCATCACCATATCATAATAGTATCTTCATAAGACTGCTTTATCGATCTAATAAGGGAATAGACTAGGGACATAAATGGTCATCAATGTCCTAAAATAGGAGATGGTTTTCTCAGTTAGGGACTCCGATTTCTCATCATAGTAGACAATGAGAGGTTTGAGGATAAAAGACTTGCTAGGACGTTTGTCACCCACTGTATTCACACCATTTTCATCACGTTTATCACAGAATTCAATAATGACCTCATCCATCAAGCTCTACAATGTTCATTTAAAGACCTCATAACTTTGGATTGAATGTCCAATTATTTTCTCATGGTATTTACAAAAATGGTCAGGATTTTCATGACTTTCGTTGTCATCCAAAAATAATGGTTGAATCATGCCCATCTCATACAAACAGTCGTACACCCATTCAAAAGGGTTCTTCACTTCATTCGTGTATCTTTTGATCTTTACATATTTTTTTTTACCTACAATATTGATTTTCTCTTCGATGTGATCCGACAAAAGGTTTTCACTGACACTTGGTTTGAATTTGGTATCAAAAGATAAAAGCCCATCATTTATCAAACATCGCACCTTCTGTTTAAGTGTCGTGTAATTTTCAATAGAGTGTCTTGTAACTTCGTAATGTAATCGCACTTAACGTTAGGGTCATACCAACTTGGGTAAGATGATTTTAATGGTTTTGCATAAGAAAGAGTGATAAGGTAGCCTCTCATTAATTGAGGGTACAAATCGATGTAAGACATGAAAATTGGGTCAAAATGAAATCTTTTCTTATTATTATTATTTCGTGAGTTTTTTTATTGTTGTTTGGGTAGGTTGGTTGGGTAAATGATCGAGTTGGGGGTACAGAGGTGTAGTTGGATGGTTGAAGGTTAAAGCTTAGTATGGGCAGTGGTTGTTGGGGTGCCCGATAATGATATGGTTGTTGAAAATTTTGGTTTGTGGCAGGCTAATAAAAGGGTATGGATTATATAGGACAAAAAGATGGTGCGAGAGATTTCTATGAGTGACAGCATATGTCTCCTGCTCTTTCTTTTTTAAAGTTATTGTCTTCTTTTCGGACCTTTCAATTTTACCACTTTTGATAGCATTCTCTATCATCTCTCCTGAGATTACCATGTCAAAGAAGTTTTTTATGGCATTCCCCACCAATCTGTCATAGTACTGAACTTTCAGTGTGTTGACAAATAGCACAGTTATTTCTTTTTCAGTCAGTGGTGGTTGAACCTGGGTCGCTATATCTCTTCATCAATGTGCATATTCTTTGAAGGTTTTTATTGATTTTTTCTCCATATTTTATAATGATAGCCTATCAGGGGCTGTATCCAAAACATGCTTATATTGAGCAAGAAAAAATTTTGGCCAAGTCTTTCCATGAACAGATATTGCTCTGATCTAATTGCACGTACCATTTTGCTGTTTAACCAATCAAACTATCTTAAAAATCGCATATCAATAGTTTATCATTATAAGTATGACCCGTTATCTTTCTACAGAACATGGTAATATGAGCGGAAAGACACTTTGTTCTATCGTATTTCTCAAAATCTAGGATCTTAAATTTTGGTAGAATAACTAAGTCAGGCTTAACTTATTGACGTCAACAACCTCATAAATGTCATTATCTTCAACTGATTTGAGCCTCTCCTCAAGTTGATCATACTTATTTTGAATTTTTAAATTTATAACAAGTTCTGATGTTTCGCGAGACTTCTCTTGTTCAACAGGATCATCAAGATTTGGCACCATGATTAGATCAACTAGGATAGGTCCCAAGTTAGTATTCAAATGGGTCGGTTGTTGACTTGCAGAATGATTGACATAGGAGTATGGTTGTGCACTTGGTGGTTGTATGTGTATACCCGAGAAACTTGAACCTGAGCCTGAGACGAAATGAATCCCGGAGGGTATAATGGTTTTTCCATATTAACCTCATCCCCTGTCCTTGATGCACCAACGACTTATTTTTTTTTCATTGAACCAGTAACAGTTATCTTAATTCAGCCATTTGTGCTTCGATACTTTGTTGTATTTCCATCACTCTTTCTCATATCTCTTTCTGTGCCCTTTCGACCTTTTCAAATCTAGCTATATTATCTTTTTCCATAGCTCGAGTCTGAGAATAAGTATTATATTTATGGAAAATTGACTGATTTTGATTTCTCAACTTTGCTATCCTTGAACCTTAGTTTATTAATCATTAATTAGATCGCATGATATAATATCATTGATATTATTGTTAGTATTTACATGCATGTATGAAATGAATGAAATACAAATTGGGTTACTGTCTTGGATTGATCGAAATAAAAAAAAAACTTTCATTAACCATGAGAGTCTTTATATATCATCCGATCATTCTTGCGTTAAAACCATAAAAACATTTGATTTGAGCATATTGTTCCCTAGCTTCATACAAAAAGTTTAATAATCTCTGACTGTGACCTTAGGTTGGTACAATCTCTTGTTCCAGTGCTTTCACCTTTTTAACTATGTTGCTTGCTTTTTGAACAGGCTTATAGATTTGAGCAATCAAATGTTTGACGTATTGCTGCCTCTCTAAACTTTTCGCTCTCCACATCTCTCAAGTATCTACCTCCATATTGTAAGTACAAGCCTAATAATCCTCTCTCTCTTATCATTCAGCCAAAATCTTATCTATGTGACTCTGATTGCTTATTAGTTGAAGCTTCAAACTCATTAATTCATGCTCTAAAGCTTTTTTCTCACTTTGTAAATTTGAGTTCTTATTCTGTTCCTTCCTTAGTTCAGCTTTTAGCTTCTCACTTTCTCTTTGGTACCTTGCTACCTTTTCAAAAACTCCTGAAAGTTTTTCTTTCCATTCATGATGTTCTTTATTTCTTTGTTCTCTCGAGCTCTATTCTTTCAATACTCCACCATATCTCATAATTCTTCTACATCCTTCTTGGATCCCTTCAAAGGTCTACTGTCCAACCTCAATTTCTTATTTTTTTATGCAAATTTTACAGATCCTCTTTCAATATTTTTCATTCTTTAGTCAACTTTTGTACTGCATCATCTTTCATTATCAAATTATATCTTAGTTGGTTAACGTGATCCATCATAGCCATCTTTTTTTTCTCTAATCTTTTCTTTTCAATCTCAAACTCTCGTTGGGCGATCTCAAAAATTGACAATACCGATACTGAAATAAGAACTAAAATTTTTCTAAAACATTGACTGGTAGAGGTCTAATTTTGTTAACCTTTTTCTTTCTCCATGTAAGGTAACCTTCTTCAACATTATTTACGAATCTAGCTATGCTTATTCGATTGATCTGTTTCTATGCTTTGATGATTTCATGAACTCTTTACATAACTGGGTGTTCCACAATTAAACTCGAGTGAATTGAGCCTATGAGTCATAAGGATGAACTGCCGTGAGTTATATTATCTTTAAACCATAAGAGGCGCATAACTCACTGCCCCTTATATTCCTAACAAAGGTACCCATGACTCATCTCCATAACTATACAATATGGCCATCGGAAGCATTCATGGTGTCCTTCATGTTATATCCTCGCTAGTGATCTTCAAAAAGAATGTTAACCACTGACTTTTTTTCCAATATTTCTTTCATTCTTTAGCAACAAACTCTTTGATAGGGACAAAATGAACGGAGAATGACCAAAATGATATTTTTTTTCCTCAAAAATGGCTTTTAAGCTAGACAAAAAGTAATTGCGTACACCCTATAAATTGTCTTTTACCTTTTTTTAGATAAAAATTAAGTGATCTAACAGTCTCTGCCAAAATAGTTGGTGAAAGGTTTTTACATTTATCTAATTGCTTAAAGAAATCAACCACTAATACTTCTATATGTCCTAACACCTTAGGGAATATCATCAATCTATACACGGCCAAAGCAAACACATCCAACCCCTGATCAGTATTAATATCTTCTTTATGTACTAGAGCAGAAAAGCTGATGAGACAGTCTCAACCTCATTCTTTTCCTTCTTGTGCTTGTCTATCTCTTCAACCCCTACTTGCATGATCTTAGCTAACTTCTTTCTATATCCGACAATATTATGCTCCTTCCAATAGATCTTATCTTGATTGGTAAACTCTATCCGAAGTAAAAAAGAATATTCTTCAATCGTGAGGGCCAAGTCTTCTTGGTTGAATACAAAGCATCGATAAAATAAATCTCAAAATTATATTACGGCTCTCATTAGCTATTCATCAATCTTTACCGACATAAGCAATGCCACGTCCCGTATTTCTTGAAAAAAAATTCCTTTCTCTCTGTTTTTCATTGTTTCCAAATAGCTTCTAATTCTGATATATCATTTTGACTGAGATCCATATGCATTGATTGTGGCAACACTGATATGTGACCATCTATTAAGCAATTTTCTTATTTCCCTTGAGTACTTTTTGATTGGCTCTTGACCTTTAGATAGCTCTTACACACGAATGACATCTTTTAGGTTTTTTAAAAGTTTTTGTTGCTGAAGATTGATCCAAAATAATACCCTTTAAAAAATATGGTACCTATATGATGCATGCAAGAAAATTAAATACAACAAAAGAATTAAACAAATTAATAATGTAAATAGAACAAATAAATAAATAAATAAATAATGAGTAAATAAATGAGCAAGTATAATATACGTCATAATATCATATACATAGTGCCCTAGTTTAGGTAATTTTCTCGTAAAAGGGATAGCATGACTCTTTCTTAAAGTTGGACCTTATGGCTTACTATATGTCGGGTTAAGATTTACGCGTCTAAAGGTTTCCAGACTATTCCTCACATCATTGTCCATTATAAACTAATAAGGCTCCCCAATCCTCACCCATTACAGGCTACTAACGAAATGGGTTTAATCTGAGTGGAAGTTCGTTAGCAAATGCGAAGGTTATCACCTCATGAGAACATAGCTACTTCAATTCCTCCTAAAAGGATAGAGCCCGGGTCTAGAGCTCATGCATGAAAATGCAAAGTGTATGTAAAATAATGTATTAATCGAAATACCATAAACACGCAAATAAAATCACGACTAACATACAATTTATCTTATTCGTTAACTTATATATTTTTGAAAAATCAAAATAAAAGAGATTAAATGAAATATCAAATAAAACTAATTAAATCCAACAATTCTTAATAGCGAATAATTAAAAGTTTTGGCTTGACTCTCGAATTAAAGTCCCCAATGGAGTCGCCAAGCTGTCGTAATAGTTTTGAAACCGTCAGACGTAAAGGAGTTTTAAAATCGAAATAAATGAGGGAGTCGCCACCAATCTTTGTTAGGGTGTGATTGGCCACCTAAAAGTTTATCTTTTTAATAAAACTATAAAAGCGAGTTTAAAATTTATCAAAAAGATAAATTTTTTATCTACGAAAAATCGGTTGGGTCCGAGAGTCGGTTACATATGGAAAAGGATTAGCACTCCCACAACGCCCATAAATTGTTACCATTTAATTATGCGTTATTTTCAGTGTTGGATAAAAATGATTTTAATTTGAAATTTAACATTAATTTTTTTCATTTGAAAAAATAAAATTTTGCTAAAGCTCTTTATTTAGGAATATTAAGAAAATCTTAAAGTTAAAAAATTATTTTAAAATTCTCTAACATCTAGAAAGAATTTAAAATAACTCTTTTCGCTTAAGATTTAACACGATAATCCTTAAAATGAAATAACAATCTTTATAAAAGATAATTGTTAGTGACTCTCCAACATCTAAGCAGAATACCAAGAATTATTTCCTTTGGAATGTTATTTTTATTTTATTTTATAATATCACAAAATTTTTTTAAAATGTATTATTCTTTTTTTATTATAAAAATTTTATCATCGAATAGTAAATAAAAATTAAAGAGAGAATAATGATAACACGCTAATGTATGTATGCTAATGAATGTCATGCAAAAAAAAATACAATTTAAAAGTTGGGTTCTTAAGTATAATGAGACCACTCTGACTCTCTAATATCTAGGTAGAGCTTAAGTGCGACTGTTTATATTTAAAAATCTAATTTACTATTATATTTTTTATTTATTAATCTTATTATTAATGTGAATTAAGAACTCGTGTGAAAAAATTTAACGAAGTAAAGTTTTCTAAACACCTCATCATCTAGGAGACAATCGGGGATAAATTACTTCAAATGAGATTTTCACATATGTCCTTAGGATTTTCAAAATGTTTTGAGTAAGGGCTTGAGTAGAGGTTTTAAAGGTTAAGATTTCAAGATTTTGAAGATTCGAATTTTAGGATTTTTGGTTGAGTTTTGAGGGTTTTAGGGTTTGGTTTAAGGTTTAGAGGGTCTTAAGGATTGGATTTTAGGGTATGGAAGGTTTAAGATTTTGATTTTAGACTCTGGAGATTTTAGGGTTTTGGTTTTAAAATTTGAGGTTTGGGGTTTTGATTTAAAGATTTAGATTTTAGGGATTTTTGGTTTTGAGGTTTGGATTTAAAGGTTATGAGGTTTTAGGGTTTTGAAATTTAAGAATTAGCGTTTAAAATTTCGTTTTGTTAAGAAAAAGCAAACATCTCTAAAAATCCTCAACATTTAAGCAAATTTTCGGAACAAGTTCGATTTTAGTGATTTTTGAAAATTAATTAAAAATTTATTTTATATTTTTTTTTATGAAAATTTATTAATAATAATTCTCCAACATCTAGGTAAAATTATTTTTAGGAATATGTTTTATTCCCTCCAACATCTAGGTAGGAAAAATAAGAAAAATTATTCTTATTATAATTTTTTAGATTATTATTATTATTATTTTAAGCATTTTTAATATTTTTTATTAGTTATCTTACTTGTTTTCATTTTTATTATTATTAAAAAAATTAAATATTTATCCTAACAAATTTAAAAATTCATCATGCATAAATATAAAAAAATACTCAAAATAACAAAAATAATAATATATAAAAAAAATTAAAAAAAATTTTTTTACCTGAATCGGACCGTTCAACGGTCCGATCAACAGTGGTTCGATTGGATCGAAAAAGGTTCAGTTCGACATGCGATTCGGTTGAGTCGACTGAGGAGCAATTCGAGCCGATCTATGGAGTGGCTCGGTCCGGTTTGGTCAAACCGATTCAGATTTGCTAAGGAGTCGGGTTATCGAGTTGGTTGCTCGGACCTCGGTTCGGGTCCGAGTCCACGCGCGAATCCTCCCTTGTCAAAACGACGTCGTTTTGAGCTGTTTAATTTTCTATAGAAACCTCAAAAAAAAAATTTGCTCATTTCTTCTTCTGCTAGAAAAAAATCTCTCTGGTCTGAAAATGCTCTCTGGCTTCGATCGGAGTCCAGTGCCGTGCCGTCCCGCCAACCGCCGTTGGTCACCGTCGATGACCAAAAATTTTCCCGAATTCACCAAAATACCCTTATCAACCCCCTGAGCTTGGATTTGCTATCTTTTTCACGAAAAAAAGCCCCGATCAACATAGATCGGGGTTTAAAGATTTCTGTTTCTTCTCTTTTTTCTTTTCTTTCTTTTTTTTTTTGTAAATCGAAGACTGACCTGATTTTTTTGTTCTTGCGGAGAGCTTCGGCGCTGAGGTTCCTCCCTATGGGGAAGACTGTGTTTGTCTTTTTGTTTCTGTTTTTCTTTTTTTTTGTGGTTGGTGTGGGTTCTATTTGGGGTTGTTAAAGGGAAAGGTTTGACTTGATGTTTGGGCTCGAAACGAAATGGTGCTAAGGGCAATATGTCTAGAGGTTTTAAAGATCTATCCGAAGATTTTCGAAAGAGGGTGTCCGAGAGAGGCTGAAAGGGGAAATGTTGGGGGCTTTATAGGGTTGAAAATGGTGGTAGCCAATAGAGCATACGTCTGGTGAGGTATGGGTGTGATGGCAGGGTAAGGTTGATGGTTTTGAGCAATTAGGGCAAGTAAGGTGCAGGGGCTCCGATGGGATTGGGGATGATGGTGACAGGGTGGGTGGGGCAGTGGTGGGTGACAGTGGTGGGTGGTAGTGGTGGCGTGTAAGGCACCACTGCCATCCTGATTTTTTCCTCTTTTTTATATTAATTAAATCAATATTATTACTATTATTAAACCCAAGATTGAAAATAGTAGATTCGAATAAAATTTGATATCTACAGATATAAATATAATATGATAATGAGTTGAATTGTAATGAGAATATGAATGATTATTAAAAACATTAATTTAAAATGTGTAAATCATTTAATATTTATTAAATTATTAAATTATTTTTATGTTAAAAATAATTTTATTAATAAATAATTAATAATTAATAAAAATAATTTTAATATATGAAATAATTTTTTCTTTATTTTTTATAATTTTATGTAGGTTTTTAATTATTTATTTATTAGTTGATTATATAATAAAATTTATTATTTATTAGTTTGTTTATCTATTAATTTATTATAGTAAAATTTATTTATTATATTAAATTTAATTATAATAAAATTATTTTATAATTTTAAATACAAAATCAAAATAAAAAATAAGAAGAAAGAACCTTCTAATCACAAAAATCTTTCAATCTTTACAGATTTACATACTTAAAGAAAAAAATTTATTTAATGGATCACTAATCCTTACAAGGTTCTACTAGGGTAAAAGTTAAAAAAAAAAAAAAAAAAAAACAATTTCAGTTGCCCACTGATGGATTCCGCTTAACATTGTGAAAATGCCGCTATCGCACTGAAATCTAAACATGGCCAATTTAATTTATTTCCATACAAGGACTGAATTTCATGGCACTGGAGCTACGGTGAGATCCAAACTACCATTTAGGTTTCATTTGCAAAAATAAACACAGGTAATGTTCAGTGAGATTTGATTTTTTTTTTTTTTGGCTAAACGCATTACGGGAAGATATTTGACAAATTTGCTAACAGCATGACGGAGCATTTTAATCGCACCATTTCCCTCAATCGGCATTAAAGCATAACGTGCCCAGTGACTCACCGTGATGCTCATGGATAATATTGCCCTCCGTGTTTACTTTTCACTTCTTATTTTTCGCTTACATTTATACTTACATGACTGTAATATCTTTATTACATTTAAAATTTATATTCCATTGCTGTTCTTTTTTTTTTTTTTTTACTTTGATTTTTATATATATAAAAATAATTTTAATAATTTATTATTTTTACAAATATTAAATATATAATATAAATTTAATTATACAAAAACTTTAATTTAATAAACTTAATAATCATTTTTTTCACTACACTTATCACTTGCTTTGCATCCAATGATCTAAACATATATTTTATTATTAATTTTAATTTTATTATTATAATAATTAATTTTACCGTCGTCGTTGCTTTGAATTTCATTAGAACTAATCTTAATATCCATTTAAATGGAAGTTTAGAGGCGTCAAGGTACCGTAGAAACATTTTGACATCACAAGCAACTAGAGAGCTGACTTTTCCAGTAGATGAAAGAGGTACAATGAACTCTGTTGTAGAGTACTTTTATGAAACATATGGTTTCATCATTCAACATACTCAAATGGCCATGTCTACAGTCAGAAACCAGCAGAGACTAAATTATTTGTGAATGGAGGTATGCAAGATAATTTCTCTTTTTTTTTTTGTAAAAATAAAAAACGCTTATCAAACAAAGCCTTATTAATTCATAAATAATTTAAAATATGTGTTAAATTTACTTCAGCTTTTACATTTTGAATCCATCATGTCAAAGAGTTTGTTTCTTCAGGAATACTATTATCCCTTTGATCTAAGATTCTCCAAATATTGTCCAATGCATCCTTGGCAGCCCTGTTATGTGCAATTTCCTTCTTGAGCCTACATGCACCTCTTCCCACAAGTTGGTCATCGATGAGCACATCGAAAGATGTGCTTTCTTTCCATAAATCTACGAATTTCACTTTCAAATTTCTCTTCTGGCACACTTCGTACAGCTGGGTCACCGGGTGTGTCTTCAGTGTCTCTCGCCTGATTATGGGCTCCAACAAAACCTTGAACACCTATACGCCAATGATACATTTATTTTATTTCATTTTATTTTAGCCGTATAACCTTTGGAATTGGAGATAAAATTTATGAAGACTCACGAGAAGTTGCAAGAAATTATTAATGGTGAAAGTGAAAGAAAAATACAAGGTACCTTCCACACAATATCAATGGAGGAATTGCTGTCAATGAAAACGGCCCCGATGGTGGATTCAACAAGATCGGCTAACGCCTTTGGCACGTCAATCAGTCCATTGGAATGTAAAGGATAGCGCTCTATTTCTCTAGAAAATTGTCGAATCTGTGGGGTTTTTTAGATTAGATTTTAGGTAGAAATGACAAAATCAAAGTCAAGTACACTTGACCCAAATATAGAATTACCAAATAATGATCCTTGCACCCAAGCATAAGAAGATGCTTTGTGGACTTGAAGACAAACCTTTTATGAATGCCTCTACTCACAAAATCTAATTACCATCCAAATCTGCAAGGAATTCACTAAGCTACAAACCTTAATTAAAAACATAAGACAATAATCCATGATCATTTAAATCTTAATTTACTCATTAAACATAGATTAGTTCTCATTTGAATTTCATCATAACGAATTTTTTTTTTAAAATTAATTACATCGTGAGGTGCATTTGGAAAATACTTCATGCTGCAGTTAAACCCACTATATCTTTAATTTATCATCGAAGAAAGAGTTATTTTCATTTTTTATTTTACCATAATGTTATGATTGCATTAAACTCATATCTCAATCACTTATTTTTACTATATCTAATAGCATCATTAAATAACTAATTTCACTAGTATTATCATTTTTAATTTCATCATCATAATCAATCCTATCACCTAGACTCTAAATTTGTTACTCTACGTTATTATAATATATTATCACATGCAATGAGAATTATATAACATAAATAAGATTGATAAAGTGCTTTTTTTTTTCTTTTTATAGGTTTCAACAAAAGGCATTACTACTAGTAGTAAATTACTTTTTGTACGAATGTAGGATGGACAATTATATTGATTGAATTTTATGCATGTAAATAATAATTATGATAATTATTAACAAATAACAAATAAAAAAAGTAATAAAGAAGACTTTAACTAAAAAAAAAAAAAAAAAAAAAAGAAATTGAAACTCTTTTTGCACCCCTATATGCATAGGATCAAAACTGAAATTCTTTTCTTACTCCAACTGGTCTCTTGGTTCAACTAAAATTTAATTAACCAAAGTTTGACAAATTACCAACGAAATTGAATGGAAATTAAATGTCGGGATCCTTCAAAAAACATATGTAACTTATAATTCAAGCCAAAAAAGCTCTAAACTTTTCAAGTATATTTGAAAATGTCAACTCAGACTAAAATCTATAAACTAGACACATCACTATCAGCTAAGATTTCAACAGCTAAAACTTTATCCAAAACTCCTACGGATTCAGAACTGTTGATTAACTAAAAAAACAAATAAACATTAGTTGATTTATAAAAGTTACTCATAAGATATTATATTTAATAAAATGGAGATATAAATTCTATTGCATGCAATTTTTTTTTTTATTTTCAAAACTTTTGTAAAAAAAAAAAATCAAACTCCTAAACTAAAATTAATGAAAAAAATAGATATATATTATTATCTCTAAAAAGTCAAAACTCTTGATGATATTATCTCCTAAAATCTCAAACCTAATCTTGATTAAAGAAATCCAATTCTTAGAATTATATCTTTTTATTTGATTTAAAAACAATTTAAAAAAAAAAAAAAACTTTTGACCACTTACTTGCTCCTCAAGAAGAGGTTTCTTATGACGCAGATAGCGATGCAATCCATGTTTAACGGCGACACGAGCTAGTTTCTCGGTGTTGACATTAGCTGCTCGGAGCCTGGTCAAAGCTCCTGGCCACAAATCAGGGTATTCAAAGTACTGCTCTTTGGTGAATAGTAGGTTAAGAACGGAGTCACCCACGTACTCTAACCGCTCATTGGAGAAGCACTCCCCTAGCGAAGCATGTGTGAAAGCCTCTTCCAACAACCGTTTGTTGTTAAACTTGTAGCCCAGGATCCCTTCCACTTCATCGAGGCTCGGTAGCGAGTTTATATTCTGGGTTGACTCGATTGGCGACTCATTTTCTCTTTGCAGTTGATCCAATCCTTTGTCCTCTTGTGTTTCCATGGCGACGGCGGTCATTGTAAATTGCAAATGGGAAGGGGTTGATGAATTGAAACAGATAGCATTGTTTCTTTATTTATATAGAGAAAGAGATTTGGACTATACGAAAAAGTTGAATAATGTTACCAGTTTTGAAAAATAATAATGTCAAAACATTAATGGGAAACAACCGACTAAAACTTTTATATATTTTTTAACAATTAATTTTAATAAATTCAAAAGATGAAAGAGGCAAGTAAAATTTATAAAAAAAAAAAAAGAACGATTTAGTCTCATTTCTTAAATATATTAAAATTAATTGTCAAAAACAATGTATAAAACAAAATAAGTTTTACGTACTTTTTTAACCTTAATTTTAATAGATTTAAATTATAGAAAGACAAGTTTTTTTTTTTTTTACAAAGTAATCTGTAATCTAGAATTAAGAAAAAAAATATAAATGTTAAGATTTAAAACTCATATCGGATAAATAGATTATTTACTGTCAATACTTAAGTAAAGAGAATTGAAAGCTTTATGTTATAATTATAGACACCGATTTTACTCGGATTTACTGTATTCATTTCAATTTAATAATAATAATTTTAATAATATTAATAATAATAATAATTTAAAAAATATAATAATAATAAAAGAAAAAAAGGAGACAGAAACCAGAGGGTTGATACGAGTCGCCGTCGCCCCCAACCAGCCCCCTATCCAACCCCCTATTCATAGGGGTGAGCAAAAGTCGGTTTGAACCGACTAGACCGATCTAAACCGAGCGAATTCGGTTGAATCAGTTCGATTTATTCAGTTTTAGTTATAATCGATTTTCGATTTTTAAAATTGATAACCGCACTAACCGAATTAACCGACTTTCTAATAATTAAAAATAAAAAAAAATTGAGATAAATATTTTTATTTATTTTTTTGTAAAATATTGTTGAAATTATTAAATTATTTAGTAGTTTAGTTTAAATGATACTAGAGTTTGAATTTTATTGAATTAAATTTGTGGTTAAATAATTATTAATAATAAGAAAAAAATGATAAAAAAATCGATTATATAATCGAACCGACCGTACCGAACCGATTTTGATCAGTTCGGTTATGATCGGTTATTTAATAATATTCGATCGGTTCGATTATTTGTTAAATGAAAGTCGGTTAAGTTGGTTATTGATTTTTTCAAACTGAACCGATCAAACTGACCATTTACTCACCCTTACCTGTTCAACCCACCTACAGTCACCCTACAGCCACCTAGATCCCTCTATTTAAAGCTCTTTAAAACCAACAGCCCCTTTCCCCTTCAGTCTTTCTAGAAAAAAAAAAAAAAAAAAAAAAAAAACCTATTCAATTCACCCCTACGATAAACCCTCGAGCTTAGACGAACTACCCCCTCAAAACACTTTCAACAGCCCTAGACAAAACCTCCATCCCCACGCATAAAAAATCCAAATTTCAAACCCACACCCAAATACCCAAACCAAAGAAAACAAAAACAAAAAATAGACAAACACAGTCTTCCTCGTAGGGAGGAACCCAACGCCATGCTACCTGCAAAAGAAAAAATCATATTAGTCTCTCCTTAAAAAAAAAAAAAAGGCAGAAAACTTCAAGCCCCAATCTACGACGATCGGGGCTGTTTCTGGCAAAAACAAAGTCAATTTCGAAAAAAGAATGAAAAAAAGAAATTTTTAGGCTATTTTGAAAGTTTTTCGGCCACCGACGATCATTGGCAGCATCGTCGACGGTGAACCGACGACGATCTAACGACTGGAAGGCGAAGAAGCTCTAGAGCTCTCCCCTCTTTTTTTTTTCTGAAATAGAAAAAGACTGAAACAAAAAAAAAATTTAGTTATATATAAAGGCCTTAAGGCTAAAACGACGTCGTATTAGGTAAGAAAAGATCCGCGCGTTGACCCGAGCCCGACCTCGGGTCTGCGCAACCGACCCCTCAACTCAATTATTCAGCAACCTTAACCGATTTGATAGAATCGGTCTAAACCGCTCCTCAACCAGCTCAACCAAACTGCGTGTCGAACTGGCCTCTTTTCAGTCCAACAGAACAGCCATTGACCGGTTCGGTTCAAGTAAAAAATTTTTTTTTTTAATTTTGTAATTTTTTTATATATTATTATTTTTGTTATTTTAAGTATTTTTATATATTTATGCATGATAAATTTTTAAATTTTTTAGGATAAATAGTTAATTGTTTTAATAATAATAATGAAAATAAGTAAGATAATAGTTTAAAAAATATTAAAAATGCTTAAATAATAATAATAATAGAATTTTTTTTTATTTTTCCTACCTAAATGTTGGAGGGAATTAAATCATATTTCAAAAATAATAATTTCACCTAGATGTTGGAGAATTATTATTATAAAAAATACTAAATAAGTTAATAATATTTTTTATAATAAGTTTTCATAAAAAAGGAACCTTTTAAAAAAAACATTTTTATAAAAAAATTATGTTTCTTAAATTAATTTTTAAAAAATTAGAAAAATTAAACTTATTTCGAAAATCTATCTACATGTTGGAGATTTTTAGAGATGTTCACGTTTTCTAAAACCCCTAAAATCCGAAATCCTTTAAATCCAAACCCTTAAATTAAAACCTCAAACCTCAAAACCCAAACCCTAAAATCTCTAAACTTTAAAATAAAAATCCTAAACCTTTCGTATCCTAAAATTCAAGCCTTAAAACCCTCTAAATTTTAAAACCAAACCTTCAAAACCTCTACTCAAGCCCTTACTCAAAACTTTCTAAAAATCTTAAGGACACATATGAAAATCTCATTTAAAATAATTTGTTTTCGAATGCCGCCTAGATGATGGGATATTTAGGAAACTTTACTTCGTTAAGTCTTTTTACACGATTTCGTAATTCGCATTAATAATAAGATTAATAAATAAAAAGTAAACAGTAAATTGGAATCTTAAATATAAACAATCGCATCTAAGCTCTGCCTAAATATTGGAGAGTCGGAGTGGCCTCATTATACTTAAGAATCCAACTTTTAAATTGCATCTCATCCTACGTAACATTCATTGGCATACATACGTTAGTATGTTATTATCAGTAATTATTTGCACTATTCTAACTTTAATTTTTATTTACTACTTGATGATACAATATTTTATAATAAAAAAAAATAATACTTTTTTTAAAAAAATTGTGATATTACATAATAAAATAAAAAAAATATTCCGAAAAAAATAATTCTTAGTACTCTGTCTAAATGTTAGAGACCAACAATTTTCTATAAAGAGTGTTGTCGTAACGTCTAGATCCGGGGACCTATCGCTAGACATTGACTTTTAGGGAGTCGCCACCAATCTTTTTTATCTAGGTGCGATTGGCCACCTAAAGAATCTGTCTTTTTAGGGAACACCTAAGTTTAAGGGCCCCTAAAAGAATAGGTTCGGGTCTACAAACCAGAACAGGGTTCGGGAGTTCAGTTACGTGTGAGGAAGGTTATAGCACCCTCACAACGCCCATCAAAAGATGGTACCAGCTGAAATTTGTGTTATCCAAAAGCCTTAAAATTTTACCAAGTAGTTAATTATTGAAAATTATTCTCAATTGACTCTAATACTTTTAGCAGAAAATTGAGAAAATTCCCTCACCTCAGGAGTATGCAAGAAAAACTACTGTTTCACTTACAGAGGCTCCGTCGTCGGATTATTTAAAGAAAAAAAAACAAAATCAAAATTAAGATAGAAAGGAAGGAAAGAATGAATTTTTTTTTAGGGAAAATTGATACTTTCAACTTTTCTCCAAAAATATTTTTTTTGAAATTTTGATTTTCAAGGAAAATTGATACTTTCAACTTTTCCTCAAAAACCCTTTTTTTGAAAATTTATTTCTAAGGAAAATTGATACTTTCAACTTTTCCCCAAAAATATTTTTTTTGAAATTTTGATTTTCAAGGAAAATTGATACTTTCAACTTTTCCCTAAAAATATTTTTTTTTGAAATTTATTTCTGAGGAAAATTGATACTTTCAACTTTTCCCCAAAAATATTTTTTTTTGAAATTTTGATTTTCAAGGAAAATTGATACTTTCAACTTTTTCTCAAAAACCCTTTTTTTGAAAATTTATTTCTAAGGAAAATTGATACTTTCAACTTTTCCCCAAAAATATTTTTTTTGAAATTTTGATTTTCAAGGAAAATTGATACTTTCAACTTTTCCCTAAAAATATTTTTTTTTTGAAATTTATTTCTGAGGAAAATTGATACTTTCAACTCTTCTCCAAAAATATTTTTTGGAAATTTATTTCTAAGGAAAATTGATACTTTCAACTTTTCCCTAAAAATATTTTTTTTTTGGAAATTTATTTTTCTTTTAAGGAAAATTGATACTTTCAACTTTTCCCTAAAAAATATTTTTTTTTTTGGAATTTTTTATTTTTATTTAAAGAAAATAAAATAATAAATAAAATAAATAAAAAGAATATTACATAAACCTAATCTAATAAATAAACAAATAAAATAAACAAATAAACAAAGAAAAAAAAAAAAAAAACATGGAGCGGCTCGGATAGCGGCTCGGCTCGGCTCGGCTCAAGGAAAAGAAAACGGCTCGGGGGGAGCGGCTTGGCGGGTCGGGTCGGGTTCGGCAAAACGCGCGGATCCTCTGGGTTACTTAAGGCCAAAACAACGTCGTTTTGGGAGGGTATAAAAGGTAATCCCCTTTGTTTTTTCGGTAGAACGCTCCTCCCTCTCTCTCTCTTCTTCCCTTTTCCTCTCATTTCTCTCTAAAAACTGAAGAACACCGGTGTCGGATTCTGAAAATTTTCACCGGAATCTGGAAATTTCGCCGGAAGTTGGTCGGAAGATCGTCGGTTTCTGGGATTCTTTGCCGGAAACTGGGCTGGTCGCCGGAAACTTCAATGTTCGTCGGAATTGTTGCCGGAAAATTCAAATTTCGCCAGAATTTTTGCCGGAATCTGGAAATTTCCCAGAAATTTCCAGAAAAATTTTTCGCCAAAAATCTCTAAAAATTTTTTCTCACTCCCAGAACACTCCTAAACTTTTCCTAGCTTCTTATACGCCTCCTTTTCTCTCAAATCAGTAGCTTTGCTTACTGTTTTTTGTGTGTTTCATTATGTTCCAAGAGGTGCTTTATATAGGGATTGATCAAGAGTTTCTGATCAATCCCAATTCCCCTTTGGACGGGAATTCAATCTTTGAATCCAGTCTGGACTCTTCTGATTGAATTCCCACTCCCAGTGGGATTCTTCAACTTTCAATCCTAGCCCTCCAAAATAAAAATCAAAATAAATAAATAAAAACTAGATAATTAGAAAAGATAAATCAGCAGATATTATAGGATAAATAATAATAAAAAAATATATCAGATATATAATTAGATAAGTAAAAATACCAAAATGAATAAAATAAAAAAGATAAAAATATATATATACATAAATAATAAAATACACATAAATATTAACAAAAAATAAATAAATAAATATATACATATATTAATACATAATAATAATAATAAATAATACAATACATAAAATACAAAAGAAGAAGAAAAAAAAATACAAGATAAAATTGAATTGGGCTTACCCATTTGGGCCAGGCCCAATTGATCTGGGCCTGGACCCAATTGGGTGTCTACAAGTATTATTTTATTTTAAAGATTGTTATGTTAAATCTTAAGCAAAAAGAGTTATTTTAAATTCTGCTTAGATGTTGAAAAATTTTAAGATAATTCTTTAACTTAAAGATTTTCTCAATATTTTTAAATAAAAATTTTAGCAAAAAATATTTTTTAAAACGAAGGGAATTAGTATTAAATTTCAAGTCAAAACCATTTTTATCCAATACCGAAAATAGCACATAATTAAATGGTACCAATTTATGGGCGTTGTGGGGGTGCTAATCCTTCCACACACATAACTGACTCCCGGACCCAACTTGATTTTTTATAAAATAAAATTTATCTTTTTGATAAACTTTAAATCTGTTTTTATAGTTTTATTAAAAAAATAAATTTTTGGATGACCAATCACACCCTAACAAAAATTGGTGGTGACTCCTTTTTATTTTTTTCGTTTTTAAAATACATTAGGTCTAACGATTCCAAAACCGTTACGACAATAATCATAATCAAATATTACATCAATATAATCAATTAAATAATTAATTATTACATCATAATCAAGTTATAATTATTGAATAATAATAAACTATAATATAACTAAACAATTAAACCCACACACAATAAAATTTAAATATAGGACCTAAGGATTTAGGACTTCCTCTTTACCACTAAATCAAAAAATTATAATATTCTTTAATACAAAATCTCTTTGTACTTAAATATTGACCTAAATATACATCTTCAATATAACTGAACATTATATTTCTGCACTATTATTTTTACTATATCTGGTAGTCTTGCTTATAAATTTTTTAAATTTTATTAGCCATTTATTAGATGTAACCCCTTCAAAGTTTCCTTAAACAAAACTTTTTTTTTTTTGTAATGAATTTACGGGTGAAGTTAATTTTTAAATTTCAAAAGCCCAATTAGAATATAACCAAGTATCTTTTGATTAAATCATATTAATTTATACAAAATTATTTTAAAATATTTTAATAGAGTATTGATGGCCTTTTTATGTTTTATAAAACTGAAAAATTACTTAGGAATTACCAATTTTTACTATTGCTTCATTTAATTGGGCAATAAAAAGAGCTTTCCACCGTATCAAAATGTCTGTTTGTCATTGACACCTTTCAAACAAAGCATATATATAATAGTAAGACTTTTATGGATAGCTTCCCCTGGTTATAGCATAGTGATATAGAGCGATTGCTTCCTTTTCATTTTTTTTTCTTCCAATTTATTTTCTTCACAATGAAGACTTCCTTTTTAAAATTTTAGTACATTTTTTACTTGGGTAGCTAAAACTAAGCAAGTAGAGAGCAAGCAATGTTAAAAGTAAAGTGTTTAAGCATGTAAAATGATATCAAAAAGTAAAATTGTAAACGATTTGAATATGAATGAAAGAATATATATTTATAATTTGTTCGTTTATTTTTAAAGGTGTTCGTACTTGATTCGTATTCACTAAAAAAATTATTTTATGTGTTTATGTTCGGTTTGTTTAATTAATATTTTATTTATAGTCGGTTCGTATTTAGTTAAACGAATTTATTTATGAATATTAAACGAATATATTTACAAACATATATAAATGAACATATTAATTAATAATAAATAAATTATAATTAAATAAATTTAAACAAACAAATTTTAAATGAATATAAACAAATCAAATAGATTTATGTTCGTATTCAATTTATTTAATAAATAAATATAAAAATATTATTTAAAATTATTTATTAAATTTAATAAACAAATAAAAATTAAATATATTCATAAACAATTCATTAAAAATTCTATTTATTTACACCTTTACCACAAAAGCATACCCATGTACAAATATACAAAGGCATGTAAAATGCGGCCAAAAGCATACCAGCTAAGTTTGATGTATAAATATGTAAAGGATTTTTAGCCTTTTAGCAAAGCAAAAAAAGCTACATTTAATAATAAGGTCAAAACCCTTATCCTTGCGGTACAAGCATATTCGAGACAAGTCAGAAGAAGAGGAAATGATGTACACGTCACGGCTGGAGGCGTGGGGGGATTATGTGCTTCGATAAAGGGGTTTAAATTCAACTTTTTGTGAATATAAATTTATCTTTAGATGAAATATTTTGGTATTAGATTTTTTGGCTTTTTAGATATGTTAAATGCAATTTTTTTTAATCTTTTTTATTTCTTATATTTAAAAATTAAATTTTATTTATTAAATTTAAAAATATTTTATTAATAATCACGTGATTATTAGCCTATTTTAATTAAGTTGAATGTTTGATAGTTTGATTATTCAATTTTATATATATATAAACTATTATGTAAACTTATTAGTTTTAAATATTTTAAAGTATGTATTTTATGATTGTTTTATCTTTTAAATATTTTTAATAACCACTTCAACCATAAATTTATTTATTATTGTAATTTCATCCTTCACAATGTTATTATTGTTGTCCAAAGATCTCAAGGGCAAAATAAATTTAAAGAGAAATTTGAAACTTAATTTAATTATTTTTAAAAAATTAAAATTTAATAAAATTAAAATTTAAATTACAACATTTATAATTTTTTTAAATACAATTATTTTTACAGAAGAAATCAAATATTTATCGCGAGGAGCTCGCTTCATCAATCAAATAATTTCAACCTTTTCGAAAACGGTCTCCATAAAAAAATAATAAACGGTTAACGTTGCATCAGACGTTTTTGAAGTTTTCAAGTAGCATAGCTACTATCGATCGAGAATTGAAGTTTCCGTAGCAAACAAAGAAAAACAAAGCATGAACATAGACAATGAATTATTAAATAAAAATGTATGAACTTTACTTGTATTTTCCTTTAATCAAAAAGAATTAAAAGACAAACAGAAAAAGTTTGTTGTTCAGTTTTGACACGCCTCAAAGTTTTGCAACGAGTGTGACGGCTACTAGCCTTAGACAAAACAAAAGAATTTTTTCCTTAACAAGAGGGTCGACAAACGACAGACCTTAGCTCGGTCTTCGTCAGCCATTGGCTGGCCGATGTGTTCAATGCACCAAACGACCGGAAACATTCCTTCTTGTGGCCCAAGAAAAACCATGTTCATGGTGGTACAGCGTTGAATCGCAGTCTTTTTTTTATTATTATTTCTTTTTCTTTTCCCTTGTTGTTAATCATAGATGGAAAGTAGCCAAAAGTTTATTAGTTATTAGTGGGAGGTACGAGTTAGTGGGTCAATTCACCTCTCTCAATTTTAAAAAAAAAATGTTTACATGGGTATAAATAATAATACTATATCTTTTTTTATAATTTTCATATATTGACATCACTGAAATTAAACAAAATTTTTAAAAATATTAAATATGTAAAATTTTCATTTGTTTTTATATGTAGCTTAAAAAATCTTTAAAAATTTTATATTTTTATTATAAGTATGATTTTAAATTTTTATTTGATATAATTGTCTATTAAACAAAATTAATATATCTTATATATTAATCTTTAAGTTTTACTTATTCAAAAAATTATTTATTCTTGCATATAAATATATTTTTTGTTTTTTTTTTATTGTAAGAAAAAGATAAATAATAAAGTAAGAATGAAATAAACTCAAATTAAGTAATGAAATTAATGAATCATTATATCATAGGTGCAGGATAAAGTGTTACATATAAAATAATTATAAAATATTAAACTCTTAACTTCAATTATCAAAATTTTTTTAATCAGAAACTTCAATTATTAAGTTTAATTATTAACTATCTCAAATACCAAAATAAAATAATGACCTAATTGAATTTACATCTCAAATTGTTTGTGTTATTGATTTTCATAAAATTTTAAAAAAAAGTTTTAAATTTAATGTGCTTAATATTAAAATTTAATTATAAAAAAATAAAAATTTTAAAATATAAAAAATAAAAGTTTTAAATATTAAAAAAAAGATATAATTTAGAAACATAAAAAAAATTTTAAAAAAATGAGACGGAAGAAACATATAATTAGCAAAACAGTTAACAAGTAAAGAATTCTTGAAAATCAAGTACACTTATCCGAGAATAAGATTACCTGTCCAAGTCTATAAGTCTAATCCATTTTTATTCGAGTTTGTACTTAAAACTTTGAAACTCAGCCCCACTCGTCCAATTTAATGTAGACATTCTATTAAATTATAATGCCTTTGTTTAAATTTTATTTTAAAACAATCGAAAATATTAATATAATTTATTATTTTAATAATTAAAAGCTAAAGTCCATGGACAAAGTTTTGGATCGCCCAAACTTAGTTTTCCAAATGTCAAGTTTGGTACGACACTACCTAACACCATCGAGCTTATTCACGAACATCTTTTATTTTCAATAATAATTATTTATTTTGATTTTTTATATAAATAATCATTAAATGTTAAAATTATACCCTAATTACCACTTGTAATAATAAATCATCTTATTCACAATTTTATATAGGTGAAATAAAGAAGAGTGAACTCATATCATATATGGATACAAATATCAAGGACAAGCCAGAAACCTTGTCTTTGGGGTTAGAGCCGACGTAAATGACATGTATACCCAGTAAAATAAATAAGAGCGTAAACTTTCGCTGTTTTGCGCAAAAAACGAAACGCTATTAATATTATCGCGATAATTCATATGTTCGGTATGAATAAATTTAAAATATTTATTAAATATAAATGTAATATAAAAATTTATGATAAAAATAAAAAATATTTTATTTTAATTATACTCTATTTATTAATAGTTTTACGAGCATTTAATGATTATAAATAATTTTTATACTCATAAGTTAAAAAAAATAAAAATTATAATTTATTTTTTAAATATTTTTTATTTTTATCATTTATATATTTAAATAATTTTTTATAAATATATATTAATATATTTTTTAATAAAAATATATTAATTTTAATAAATTTAAAATAATAATTTATATTATTTAATAAAAATATATTTATTAAATATATATAAAATATAAATACAAGACTGATATTATTTTACTCATCTTTATTTTCATAAATAATAAAAGTTTAAAATCATACAAATCTCTAATTTTATACTTATAATATAATATCCATCACATCATTATTAAAATAAAATATCAAATTTCTTACTAGCTATAATTAAGATTGAGTTCATATTCATATGGTTGCGACTATTAAAGAAAAGCCGAAAACCTTATCTACGGATTATAGCCGACGTAAATAACATGTATACCCAATAAAATATTCCTCGCTTAGGAGGCACAATTTTGTTTTTGTTTTTTTTTTTAAGTATAAATCAATAAAACTTCGTACAAGTTTATTCTAAATTTAAATTTCACCTTTTTTTCTTTTGCTTTAATAAGTTTCTATTTTTTTTTTCTTTCACAAAAAAATTTATAATGTTTCCCTCCATTTTAAAAATATAAATCGATAGAAGTAATATAAGTACATGATCAAATACAGGTTTAATTTCCTATTAATTTTGCCATTCATTTTTTCCCATCCAGCTGCTTATTGCTCAAATAATCCTTACATGATCATTTCACGAGTCTAATATCGACCCCAAGTTTCACACTGCGGCCACAATTGCAGGCCAATTAATAACAAACAGACTCACATCAAACATTAACTAAAGTCGAATTGATTACACATTATCAATGTATAATCCTCTTGCACCCCAACGTAAAGTGAATGACTTCAGGTCCTTACTGATGGAATTATTAGTTTGTAAGATATCCAAGTGTCGAGTGATTACTATCCCTATCTATAAGAGGATGGAACTCAGGCTTTCACAAAATTTTGTCCTAATGGTATGTAGTGTCATTTTTTGAAACTAACCCAGATGCAAAGCTAATCATGCAACTAATGTACAATAATCAGAAACAAAGAAACTTGCTTCAACAGGTAACTAGTAACAAATAACCAGGTCATCCATGGAGTTATTGTAAAATGAATGAATATAATCAAATATCAACATCTAGCATAAGGCCAAAGCTTGCAAAAACTCATAACAAACATGGCAGACATGAATGCAGTTTACTAACTTTCTTGAAAATCAAACATCTCATGCCCACTAAAACTCAAATATTTTGAATAACCCATGTCATCTCACTGAATGGAGTCAAAGGGTCTGATATAAAATGCAATAATACACTCAGCAGCTTTGTAAAAGGCTAATAGCATGAACTAAGTGTCTTAGGGCATTTACAGTAAGAAAAATGGATCGCAATGAAACTGCTGGAAACACAATAGAACTATAAAATCAATCTATGGAGTTTGTTCCTTTTTTTTTTTTTCTTTCCGTATACAGCAATACACAAAGACAAATGAGGTTCAAAGAAGTATCAAGAACCATTATGGCCAAAATTTTGCAATTCCAGTGTATCACCACGCTTGAATGACATGTACACTGAAACTAAAACAACGTTGTAATCTACACAATTAGTAGCTTCATTCTCTTAACCACCCCACATCCCCACTATTTGTCAATCATAAGATCAACCACATCAAAATTAGTAATTCGATCTAAAATTTTTATAATGTAAACCATGTAGTTGGAAAAACTTTAAAAGAAATTCTAAGATAAAAAACACTAATCAAATGCAACTCAAAACATTCATTAAAACAAAAAAAAAAAATGCACTACAATAATAACAATAGTAAACAAGTTTTCTTGTATTGGTCCATAAACTGACTGAGGTAAACCCATGAACTCAATTAGTTTCCTAAATCCTTAACGATGCTACTAAAATTAAGACATTTTAACACATCAAAATAATGTAACATACAAAACTATTTTTCCAATTGAAGCCATTAGATTTAGTCACCCTTTTTCCTGAAAGAGCATCCTTCAGTGAGTCTAGCTCTACCACCAGTAGGCTGGCATAGAACTGTCTGGCAGTTACCACACACCACCACAGTTTGAGAGTGGCTAAATACAGTCGTTCTGACAAAAAAAAAAGTATAAACCCAGGAATAAAGAAATGAAATAACCATATAAATATAAATTAAATACTATGTAAAACCATAAATCTAAAACCCAATACGAACTTACATGTTGAAACAGCCTTGGCATTTAACATCCTGATCAAAAAACAAAACCAAGTCAATCCACTACATACAACAAATCATGATATGACAACAAAGAAAGAAAGGTTAAACACTAGTAGTATATATTACCATGAAGAAGGAATTGGGAGACTGAACGAGACGCTTGAGCTTGTGCTTCTTCTTTTCAAGCTCGGCAGGAGGATTCAACAAATCAATGTCGTTTTGAAGAACCTTAATTCACACAAAATGCAACAATAACCCAAATCAGACCTTACCGGTTAAACATAACAAGGGAAAAAGTAACGTGAACGAATAGCCGTAAATGTTTAACGGGAAAGGATGAGGAGAGATTTACCATGTTTGCGGTGGCGATGGCGTTGCGGCGCTACGGATTTTGAAGCAGCAGAAAGAGAAAGCGGTAACAAGGATATTAGGGTTTGGGTTGTTGGGCCCTTCGGTGGACTTTGAAATGCCAAGACGCGGTTTGATTTATGATTCTACTGAAAGCCAATTAAAGATTTTTTTTAAGCATATTAAAGATGTTATTTATATATAAAAATGTAATTGGTGCATTATTTATTCTCACTACTGGGTTTAAAATTAACGAGAATAATTTTTTACTACAATGTATTAAATAAAAATGAATAATTAAAAATTTATGAACATATAATTGACGATAAACTTAATTCAAATGATTCATTCATTCAATTAAATGCTAGATTTTCGACAAATTTAATTACCCCCAAATTTAAAATAATTGATCTAATAATTAAACTTTTTGCATGATTACTCATATAAGTTACATATCAAAATTTAGTAAAATTAAATTTTAATAACAAATTTCAACATCAAATCATAGTATAATGATAAATCTCTCCTTAATTTCAAAAATCATCTTAAAATCTTTACTTTTGTTTAGACATGCAATAGATATATCCCTCTTTATTTGAACATTAAATATTAAAAAAAATAAAATAACATTTTAGATATGTTACCGATGAAAATTTAAAATTTTACAAATGAGATAAAAATATTATTATATATCATATTGAATTGACGAATATAAATATTAAATTTTTAAAAATGATATATAGTCAAAATTTAATGATTGCAATAGTCCTATAAATCACATAAAATCTTTATATTTACATTTTGTGCATTTAAAACCAAAGACTTTGGATAAGAAATTATTATCATTAAACACTGCAAATATAGTGTTTAACAATTATGAAAAATAAGAAAAAGAAGAAAAGGAAGAAGTATTATCAACACCCTTTATTTTGTTGAAGATGAAAGAATGGTTAAGGCAACCACAATAGATCTCATACTTGGTCTCATCTTTGGGTTCTCCTCCGTGCATGCTTTTGCAGGCTGAGCCATCTGCAATGACAGTAACAGCCCATTATTACTTCATAGAAAAAAAAATTTTAAGTAATCAAAATCTAAAAGCCTTTTGCAAATTTTTCTTACGTAGTGGACTGAGTCAAGTGGATAATCATCTTCAAGCCTAGGGTCAATGAGTTTGCAAAGATGTTCTCTGGGATCAGGTTTAAAAACATTCTCAAACTGCAAAAAGGAGAAGAGAAAAATAGATTACCCCAATGCTTATGGAATTCCTTTGTGAGCAATGTCAAATGGGCAAAACCTCGATTTGGCTCAAGATGTGATTTAAAACTGATTTTGCTTAAGAATCACTGTTTTAATTCGATCACGTTAGAGAGTAAAATTAACAATTCATGTGTATCTATTTTATATTTATTTCGTATCAAATATATATAAAATATGAAAATTATTATGTTATAATTCAATATCAAATATGAAACTTATTTTTGAAGTTTTCTCAAATTTATATATATATTTTATTAAAATTTTAAATTATATCACTTTTGTTTTTTATATATATATATATATATATATATATATATATTATATCACCCTATTGCATGTTTTTAAAATTGCCAAGTGTAAGTTAGAGCATGAGCACGGCTAAAATTTCTCTATACTAGACCTTGCTTGCACTACTTCTCATTAATTGGTTGAAAGAAAACTAACCAGAGCAACAAGTCCCTTTGATCCAACATCAGGATCATTTGTCTTGACTATAGCTGCTTTAGCAGAAATAAGCTCGTAGAGGACAACCCCAAAAGCATAGACATCCAGTTTGGACGAAACTTCACCGAATCGAGCATATCTGCACCATAAAAATGGTAAGCTCGGTCCATTTTATATAACAGATTGCATACATATAATATATATGCTTTTTTTACGAAAGGAGACTGCAGCAGAGGAACAGAGAAAAGGGTTATATATGCTGAGATTTAAACTTCAAAACGGTTAGATGCCAACTAGTAATCTTATAGTCAGTCCTTAACAACGATTACTAATTTGTTTGCCATTGTGGTAGATTACTCAAAATCACATTTATCTTACTCAGGTGCCATGTATCCAAATGTTCCTACATCGCGAGTGCGTGGCAATGATGCACTTCCAACTTTAGGGTACAGTTTTGCCAATCCAAATTCTGCAACCTGCATTGAAAGGGATACAACAGATTGATAAGAAGAAACTTCGAGATGGTCAACCTGATGATCAGATGGATAGAAAATTTTGTAACCTTTCCATGGAAGTTTTCATCTATCAAAAATTTTTGGCTGATTTAATATCACGGTGAATATAAACAGGAACGGCATGCTCGTGGACATACTCGAGGCCTCTTGCTGAATCAAGTGCAATTTGCACACGAGTAGACCAAGGAAGTGGGTCTTTCCCTGGAAATGGACAAACCATAACCATCATCTCTGCTTGAAATCATGCCATCAGAAATTTAGCAGTTACATATGCAGAATTATGCTCACCTGAGTCGCGTAAATGTTGGCTTAGATTGCCATTCTCAACGTATTCATAAACAAGGAAAAGAGAACCTTCAACACAGTACCCAATTAAACGAACCTGTATTGAAAATATCATTGAATTTATATATAAACTTCCTTGATAATTAATAGAAATTAAAAAAAAAAACTTTTCAAAATTTCAGTTTGCCATTGGCTCGGAAAGGCACAGGCAACCGCATTTAGGAAAGTTTATTACCAGGTTCAGATGATGAACATGTGTCAAAGCCTTTAGTTCAGCTAGAAATTCTTTTGATGCTTGCATACCCATCTTCTTTATTGCAACTTTCTGATGAGCAAGTAATAAAGGAGTGTTATGGAAAAGAACATAGGTAACTGACATATGAATTGAACATTCCATATGTTTCTCTTCTTTGGTTTGACAATGTTGTATTATTTTAAGTGGAAAAGGTTGAAAAACAATTGGCTAAGCAACTAATTTTTAAAAGGTTAAAACTCTGCCTTTTTTCCAGGAATTCAAGCTCGGTATTGCCTGAGGCGGATCTATACATTTAACTAGGGCGTCCATGACACTCTTAAAAATTGGAAAATTAAGAAAATTTAAAGGGAAATTTTTCCTTGACATCTCCAAAGTTTTTTCTTGGACACCCTTTTCATTGATAAAATTAATAAATTGGACGGTAATTATATATATATATATATATATTTCAGAATAAAATTCTAGATCCGTCACTGTATGCGGCCATCAGTTAACTAGGGTGAACCAATTGGGCCAAGTCCAAGTTCCAGCAATGGTTCAGTACTGGTATGCTCATGTTTCATCCATAGTCAGCATTAACAAGTAAATGCCAGGCAAAATGAATGAAAAAATATCGGACAAAAGAAAGTCAGGGGATGGTCAATGAAATAAATTTTTATTGCAATCAGTGATGATATATTTACGCTTCAGCATCTCTCAACCGTCACTAGAGCATCCTGATGATGTTCTTGAGCATTCATGACAACAGTAAAATTCCTCGTTAATTTTGTTTTGCCCATAGAAAATACAGTTTTCAATTAGTAAGATTTTCAAGTATTTTCCATCCCAATCCAAAGGATGGAACTCATTCTTTCACGACTTCTCTCTGAACAAAACAAAATGATGTTCTGTAATTTTCTGAAACTCAGCCAAGAAGTAACTGCAATTCATGAACGATCTTCAACAGTTTACTACTAATAACAAACAACAAAGTGTGTGCAACAACTGACCTTGCCTCGTAGCTCTGCATGGTAAACATCAGCAAAGCCCCCTTCACCAATCTTGTGTGCCAGACTGAAACTGTTAGTAGCTTGGGCAAGTTCTTTATTTGAGAAATCAACTGATGTATCTATGGTAGTGTCTTTATGGCCTTTAGCTTTACTTCTAGGAGCTAAAACACCCCCAACCACACGAAAAAGGATAAAAGGAAAAAAGAAAAGAAGAGGAGCAAATCATAACTGAAATCATGTCAACTATAATCTACTTGAGAGGTCTAAAGATTCTGTTCTTCAAAGGGGAAAAAAAACGAATACTGGATGTTCAGAACGCAACGATTCTATAAATAGCATTGCTTTACAGTAAGAAAAAGTTGAGCCATTTAATCAAGAACATGTACATATCTTGCCGCTCTGCATTAATGAGTACTTAAAACCTGTCCCTGTGATAATTGATCCTCTATTCATTCACAATGGATAATAAGTGACTCAACACTTGCTAAAAGCAGTAAATTTGTGTATCATTCTCCAATTCCCAACTTATCAAACAAAGATAAGAACTATAGGACAAAGAAAACTGGGTGAGAGATGCAGAGAAACTGTACCATTCCCAGCTTGAGCAGGTAGAGTTTTGGGTGATGTTGAGAGAAATATTGCCTCCTTCGGCTTCCTTCCTATAAAAGCCAAAATATAGAACACCTGCAGCTAGTAGTAGAAATCCAGCTACTGCTGCTAAAGACATCCCAGCAACAAGCATTCTAGATATCCCTAATGAATACATAAAGGAAAGATATGAGCTCAAAGCATTATTATCATTTTAGAGATGATCAATTTTTGAGTTTAGAGCTTCATCATGCTGATAAACCAAGTGCCGATAATTCAGAAAAGGCAACCACCTTTGCTGCAAAATTGAAAGAAAGGAATATATATATATATATATATATATAATTTATGAAGGATGTTAATTCAACCTACTGAAGACTAAATTATTAGATGCTACTTGGACCTCAGGGGTCGATGACTACCACTTGCATCTGTAAATAAAAGTAAAAACTTTGGTGAGGCAAGTTGAGAGCAGTCCATAATACTCGGGATCTAAAATATTTAGAAACAAAATGAAGTTATTCAACTTTTTCTCATTTCATGGAAGATTTAACTTATTCATTCTCACATATTTAGAAATACAGAAGCAATCACCTTTGCCAAGAATATAAACCAAACCTTCCCCTCGGCTGAAATTCATCCCCCCCCCCCCCCCCCCGCCCAATTGTAGCTCTGACCCAATCCTGCAACATCCTCGGAGAGTTTAGTCTGAGCCAGCACAGTATCCAAATCTCTCCAGGTCGGAGCGGGTATGTAATAAACAACCCGAAATCCTTTGAAACAGAACCATCACCGCATGAACAATTGACAGTCACATTAAGCTTAACATTACCAGGTATCTCATTGGCTTCATGTACATTAAACTGCTGCAACCACTCAACCGTGGTCAAGTTGGAATAGTACAAACTGGCGATTTTCTCGTAGTTGTCACCAGACTTAACCTCGTATTTGAATACGTGGCCAAGGAATTCAACTTTGATGCAGTCACAAGGGCAGGGGACGTTGAACCTGGTAAAAGCTTCGAGCCTATCTTCGCCAGCCACTTCCTTGTTGATTTCCAGGATAGCATCAGCCTGGCCTTTTGATACAATCTGAGAATGCAGAACCTCGGAGATAAAGGTAACGTTTGCGTTTTCCCAAGCGTAGTAGGATGCTAAAGCCAAGTCACAGCCTTTCTTGCATTTTGATTCTGTTACGGTAATGGAGAGTGAGACGAAGAAGAAAAAATGAAAAGATAAGCTAATTCTTGGCAGAGTCATCTTTTCTTCTCTGTTCATGATGAAGTAACCTTGGGTTTTTGTTCATATTTTGAACTCCAATTTATGGTTTAAACCATTTTCTGCAGTCTGTGATAAGCGTTTTACTTCCACCAACTGCCTCCTCTTTGATTGGTTTTAACTTCCAGTTCTTCCACTTTTGGAACTAGAAGTCGTGCAGGGTCCACTTTAGCCCCAAAGAAACGCACAAAATTGAGAGATGATGAAAAAAAATTCAACTCTCAGTCAAGAAATAAATGGACTGATGATGAACTTATTTGGGATAGAAGATAAGAGACCTTTATCGGAGAGAGAACCAGGAATCTGCCTACAAGTTTCCAAGCAAGAGAAATAGGAAGAGAAGGGGGGGGGGGGGGGGGGGGGTGGAGGAAGACATTTGGTGATTCAGATAAATATGGAGGTTAGAAAATTATTTGCATCATAGCCTTTTAACCTCATATTCCACGCCTCAACTATTGATTCTGTTGTTTTACACAATATCGGAAGAGAGCAATTGTTTGATCTTTAATAAAAATAAATAAATAACTGTTTGTTGTATTGAAGAGTTCTAACGCTGATGATTGATGCCCATACAACTTTTTTGAACTAGATGGAAGCTGAATACTTCATCAGAGCCAGAACCTTCTAACTTTTTAGTGGTCCAAATTAATTTTTTATTGTCTCTGTTTGTGTCTTCGGCCATAGTTGTAGTGTTGACTGTTGATGCCCTTCTAGGGCATGCTGCTATTGTGCCATTGCTCATGGTTGTATTACTTCTCTGGCAAAAAAAAATCGAGTTCAATTATGAAAGGAACATGAGAAAAATTCAAGAGAAGCTTTTTGGTCTATAATAAGCAACTCAAAAGTTCTAATCAGAATTATATATATCAAAGAGCTTCCCTACATTAACATTGATCTTTTCATGGGACATTTGAAAAACATCTAGCAAAAAATGGGTCTTAAATGCATTTTAAAAAAATAATAAAATTTCATGTGATATATCAAATAAGTAATCTCAGTGATTACATTTACAACCATTTGGAAATGACTAGTGTGTTATTCACAAAAAAAAAGACCTTTTCCAACGCGTTTGGTTTATCGTCCTGACATAAGGTTGACAAGAGCTTGATTTTCATAGAAAGAGCCAACATCCCAATCCTCTGTTGAGGATGAAAGAGTCATTAGGGCAACCACTATGGACCTCATACTTGGTCGTAGCTGAGGATTTTCTTGTGTACATGCTTTGGCAAGTTGAGCCATCTGCAATCAAAACAGCCACCATAGCTATGTGGAATTGAAATCGTGAAAAGAAAGTCCTATTGCATATTATTTCCCAGCAACTGCTCTTACCTTGAACACAGAGTCAAGTGGGTAATTATCTCCTAGCCTTGGATCTATTAGTTTGCAAAGCTCTTCTTTACAATCAGGCCCGTTAAGAGCATCCTCAAACTGCAGAAGGAAAAAAAAATTGTTAGACTATGCTGATGGATGCTTTTTGCTTAGGATCTAATGAGTAGTTTTCAGACAGGCAAAACCCACAGTGGGCTCAACGAGGTGATAGAAACCGACTTGCTAAAAAAAATTACTCAAAAGATTGGGAATAGCATTTTAATTTCGCCTTTTCTTAAACAAATCACATTCCAATTATAACAAAATCATATCTTTGGAATTTAGCCTATCTGTCACCATTTTCCATTAATTAGAGTTGTTAAGTATTCAACGTAAAATCAATTGACAGTTATAACAAAATCATATCTTAGGAATTTAGCCCATCTATCACCATTTTCCATTAATTAGAGTTGTTAAGTATTCAACTTAAAATCAATTGACAGTAAATGAAGGACCTAATTTCAATATAAGACTACAAGAAATTAGATATTTATTAAATATGGAATAACACTACTTTAATAGACCCCATCACGTGACAGTTTGGAAAGAGCAACAGAAGGAAGTCTTGCCTTTGATACTATGTTAAGTATCTAATTTAAAACCAATTAACAGTAAGTAGAGAGGCCCAACTTGAATATAAGACTACAGGAAATTAGATATTTATTAGATGTGGAATAACACCACAACAGTAGTACAGGATTTGAAAGAATACTAACCAGAGCAACAAGACCCTTCGAGTCAGCAATAGAGCCATTTGCCTTGACAATAGCTTCTTTAGCAGAAATAAGCTCATAGAGCACAACCCCAAAAGCATATACATCTACTTTAGCAGAAACATCACCATATTGCGCATATCTGCACACAAGCATGAATAAAGTTAGTTCATTTTTACATGAACACCAACTTTTAGGCAGATGGCAGAACTCCTTAGTGGAATGCCAACTTCCAAGGAAGGCAGACAGTGCTTATTAACAAAATTATTTTGTTGTTTATTCCAGAGCTAATGAACTCTTATGCCGCAACTTTGCACCCAAATTTCTACTAAAAAAGCATGTTTAGCTTTCATATCATATCGAGTAAATACCAGCTGTGCAACCAAAGGGTTAAAAAAGAGTAATTGATATTATATTTAGCTTTGCCGAATTAAGAAAGGGACTGTTTTTCTGTAAACAAAATCTGACACTTAGTAACATGAAGTATCATAATTCAATGTTAATATCATGTCTATAATGATTGCAGAATTGTGTTCTACATCCTCCCATCTCTCGTTTAAATCACTTGCATTGAGAAAATTCAAGCAAAATAAGATAGTAGAAAACATTCTAACTATTAGTTTTTGAGGATCTCCCATAATGAGCAAAGAAGATTCTTGTATAGAGAATCATAACTACCAAAAATAAGGACCGGATTAAGCATCACTCAAGTTAAAATCTCGTCAATTAAATGCACCATATACTTTGAAACACAAATCTAGTATTGATATTGCTCAGTGAAATGTAAAACAAAGTAATCAGCCATTTACTCATAAGTTTCCCAGTTCTCACAGAGTTCGCATCATCATGTGAGAACTCAATTAATTTTTCTCAAAAGTGATAACCTGGTCAAATTTATAGGATTTCATGACAATGATGTAAGGGCATCCGGTTAAATTTTAGAGGTTTTCATGCAACAATTTAACCAATTGTTAGCGTGTGTTCACAATCAGTTAAACCATTTCACATTTCCTTAACAGAACTGAATTTAAATATGTATTTACATTCAGGTAAAAGCATGCATAGATTTTTTTTTGCCTTTGTTTTTCAGAAAACAAAAACAAGAACCAAACCAACTTAGAAATCAAACCTAGCAGAAGTGATTTGATATATTTTGGTTTCTAAACCTAATTCTGTTTGGTTTAATTTAGAAAACTATGAATTATATTATCCAAACCAAACTCTGCACAAATGATCTGATGCTCCTCTGTTCACAAATTCATTGACTAGGGGTAAATTTATGAGACATACAGTCCTAAACTGCAGTTTTTGCTGAGTTGCTATCATTAAATTAGACAAAAGGAAATTTAAGGAAACTCGGCAGACATATACTTAAGATGCCAACATAGACATATCATGCTGTTTACTAATTAGTCAATGGGATCATTGGCCTCTCTAGTCATAAATCTACTGACAGTTAGTCTAGCCAATTGTTGAACTTATGTATGGTCCTTGACAAACAAAGTTAATCAGTTACAAATTGCTTTGAATTAATAAGTACAAAATTTATCTTACTCGGGTGGCATGTATCCAAATGTCCCAACAAGACGTGTGGGTAGCGATGCACTTCCGACTTCTGTCAGTTTTGTTAACCCAAAATCTGCCACCTGCATTATATGTTAAAAATGATTTGGTGCAATTACGACAAGAAGCTTTGAAACAGTCCACCTGATGAGATATCACGAAAAATAACCTTTGCACGGAAGTTTTTGTCTATCAATATATTAGCTGATTTAATGTCACGGTGAATGTAAACAGGGACAGTATGCTCATGGATATATTCAAGACCTCTGGCTGAGTCAAGGGCAATTTGCACTCGAGTAGACCAAGGAAGTGGCTCCCTGCCTGGAATAAACAACAGAAATCCATTAGTGTTGCTGAGTCAATGCCATTAGCGCTGCTGAGTCAATGCCATTAGCGCTGCTGAGTCAATGCCATTAGCAATAATTTCCACATAAAGAAACTCACTTGAGCCTCGCAAATGCTGACTTAGATTGCCATTCTCAATGTATTCGTAAACTAGGAAAAGAGAGCCTTCAACACAGTATCCAATTAAACGCACCTGCATTAAACATCCATATTAGTATTCACTTTGAAGATAAATAACAAAATAAGAAATTTACAAGCTCATAACAGCAAAGGATGTTTAGAAAGAAAGAAATTTTTCATAAATTGAAAAAGAAAGGCAACTGAATTCAGCTACAATGATTGAGAAAAGTTAAACAACTTCATTACTTGTGCATTGCCACAACTGCAATCAAATGTATAGTCAACTCACTGAGAATCTAATTCAGCATGATACCTTAAAGAACATTAAATTATCTGTATTATATTGCTTATATTAAGGGAAAATAAGGGTTACAGAAAGTAATGCATGAAGGACTGTTCCATAGGTGGATAAAAACCGCTCCTCTGACTCATTGTACTACATAGAACATAAACTAGGCCTTTGGCTGTTGGCCTATAGTCCCACACCCAGAATAGTAACAAAATGTTTTCCAGATTCAAAGATAGAAACAACATTCAAGAAATGTTTTCTAGTTAATGGCAAACAATTATTCAAAGATACATCACCCTTTAAAATTTTCATTTCGCCGCTAACTTACAGAAACCAAATACAATTACACTCAATGCACCTTTCCAAGCAGGAGAAAAAGAAAGTCATTACCAGGTTCAGGTGATGAACATGTGTCAAAACCTTTAATTCAGCAAGAAACTCTTTGGATGCCTGCATATCCATCTTCTTGATTGCAGCTTCCTGCACAGTGAGTAATAAACACATAACTGATATCAGGAACCAACATGAGAGGGCAATGGTTCATTGATGCAGGTATATTTAACCCTAAAATGCATTACAGACAAAATTGCAAATTCAAAAAAAAATGCTAGTGTGCATAGTTATTTTTGTTATTCTATTTAAATGCAAGAAACAGCAAAGTTGTTTTATCGTTCAATATAGGACACCGCATATTCATGTCTCTGGACCACCATTTTACCTGTGACCCAAACAAGAACCAATGATCAAGAGAGGCATTCTTCTATTTCTTATATGGATCTTTTATGCACATTCCTCTTCCAGCTTAGATGCTCAACTCTACTTATCAGGCTTGAGATCTATATCTAATTATCCACATCAAAGTATGTTTCAAAATGTGGCCAAATATGCAAGCAAATTAGGAGGGCAAATGAACATCCACCAACCTAGGAGACATTTGGAATTTTGATCCTCTCAAACTTTAAAATATGTCTTGAAAAAGGTTTTTCTTTCCCTCAATAATATCATCATTAATTAGCAATAAATACAAGTAATCTCTTCTCCAATCTACAATTTTTCTCCCTAGACGACACAGTTCTGCTGGGCAACCTAGTTGTTTTACATTAATATGTCAGATTTTGAATATCCCTAAAACTTAGTCAAGATTCAAAAAGTGAAGCTACTAATGACTTGACTAAATGCAATCAGAAGCACCAACTAGAGAATTTTCTTCAATAGTTTAACTATAAAAACAAAAAAGTATGCAACTAAGAACAAACCTCGCCTCTCAGATTTGCATAGTAAACAGCCCCAAAGCCACCTTCACCAATCTTGTTAGCCATACTGAAATTATCAGTCGCCTGGGCAAGTTCTTCATATGGGAACTCAACTGATTTGTCTACAGTAATGCCAGTGAGGCCTGGAGTAGCAGCAACAGCTGCGGTTGGTTCTGCTGCTTTACTTCCATAAACTAAAAAGATCCCACCACCAAAAGAAATATTGAGAAGAAAAAATATAAAGAGCAGAGACCAATAAGAAATTGAGATAATTGTACTCATGATTTACTAGCAAAGTATAGCGATTTTGTTCTAAAAACAAGCTAATAGATAAAAATAAAAGGTGTAGAGATAATGCTGAAGCATTTATTCAAGAACAAAACAGATAATAGCCCAGGTCTCAGCGAAGATGTAAAGTGTAAATTCTTGAACAGAGAACTTTAGGAAATTAGAAAGAAGACTAAAAGCATGTTCTTTTGTGCTACATTCTAGAATAAAGGGCAGTACATCCAGTGGTTTTGCTAGTTAATCACCTAATTGAAATGGGTTTTCAGAGACTCAACTGGCAAGACAGTCTAAAAACTCTTGCAAAAAGCTCTAAATTTGTGAAATAATCTTGAGTTCACTAAAATCTCACAAACAAACAAAAAGGGAAAGAGGAACAAGAAGCATGGGCATTACCATTCCCAGCTTGAGCTGAAAAATCTGAGGAGGCTGTCGAAAGCAATGTTGTTCCCTTTACCTTCTTTCGGAAAAATCCAATATACATACCAACTGCCAGCAACAGCAATACCACTATGGCTGCTATAGATATCCCAGCGATAACTCCAACTGAAATTCCTGCTTGTATAAAGGCAAGATATAAGCTCAAAGCATAACAAATTTCCAGTCAATCAGCATCCCAATATCATAATCATCACAAAAGCAACATGAAAAGAAGGCCAAACCACCTGTGCTGCAAAACAGAAAGAAAGAAGAAATACATTTAAAAATTTTAAGGATTCAAAGTTTAAATAAATGATAATAATACATTAAACTATTTTTAAAGTTTAGAGTTGTATTAGCTACCTCGATTTGAGGGGACGAAAACTATCATCAGCATCTGCAAATAAAAAAAAAGCCTTTAGTGTGGCAAATTAACAGTTATTCATGACGCTCAGTGTGTGGAACCACAATGTCACACCTTTGGTGTTTAAAAATCAACAAGTTGACCACATTGTATAAATCGCATGGGTATTCAAAAGAACAACCTTGAAATGAAATTCTTTCATGTATTTGACAACATTTTGACACATAAATATACATCAAACATTACCTGGATGATTATTAGACATAAAAAATATTGAGAAAAATGAATGGATACATTTAAATGACAGTGGAAACAGATGTTGACTTCATTTACCAAATGCATTAAACTATCCATCACTTTATACAGTAACATAACAGTTACCAATTTGGTACCTAAAATATAATTGATTGCAGCTAAACTTTCCTTTGGATCAACCCAACTCCCATAGGGTGAATCTTTGAAGCTCATTAACATTAGCTAGCCTATGATCAAGATAACAAGACAAACTGCCTGAGCTGAATTTCTATCAAATTAATCATTCATCTATCCCCAAGGCAACTACTCAACTGTTAGAAATTGAAACTTTTAATTTGAAGATCAGGAGAAGGATTAAATTTTGTGAAATAGGGAAGAATATCATTTATTGTCCAAAAGCCTAACGACGTTTCACATAAGATGGACAAACAAATTCCTCTGACACATTAGTGGGCATAAAAAGCTCTACTTTCTTGTATTACATAAACTTAATAATCATCTCGATTTCCAAGGTAGAAGTAGACACTAAAATCAAATCTACAATTACTAAATTACATTCACCCAAGTTAGAATCAAATTAGTTGTTCAAATAATCATCTATATTCCTTTTTTAATTCTCTTACAATATCTAAATTGCCATGTTTACCTATAAAAATTAAAAAAAGAAAAAATCAAACAAAAGAAATCACCTCTGCCCGGAATTGACACTAAAATCCTACAACAGAGTTTTCCTTTTTTTTTTGGGTAGCCATAATTATCCCATTTTTACTTACCTATAAAATTAACAAAACACAAATCCAATAAAAAATCTAATGAAATCACCTATGCCCCGAATTGACAAATAAATCCTACAACAAAATTATCTCATTTTCACTTACCTTTAAATTAACAAAACACAAAATAAAACAAAAATGTTTAAGAAATCACCTCTGCCCGGAATATACACCAAGCCAGCCCCTGAGCTGAAATTCACCCCGGGGTTGTAACTCTGCACCAATCCCGACAAATCCGATGACAGATTTGACTGAGTCAACACAGAATCCAAAGTCTCATTGGGTCGGAGCGGGTACGTAACAAACAACCCGTAATCCTTCGAAATAGCAGCATCCCCACACGAACAATTAACCACCACTCTAACCGTCCCAGTATCCGGTATATTCGTCGGCGGATAGGTATTAAACTGCTCCAGCCATGCAACCGTCGTCAAATTCGAATAATATTCGGTAGCGATTTTGTCGTACGTGTCACGTGACCTAATTGAGTAGTTGAACTCGTGGCCAAGGAAATCTCCGTTGATGCAATCGCAAGGGAAAGGAACGTTGAGTCTGCTAAAAGCTTCGACGCTGTCTTTGTTCGCAACTTGTTTGTTGTAACTGAGGATCTCGTCAAAATTAATTGTCGAGAAAGGTACAAGGCTCGATTGAAGAACCTCTGATATGAAGGTCAAGTTTGCTCCTTGCCAAACGTAGTACGACGCTAAGGCTACATCGCAGCCTCTGCTGCAACTTGATTCTACTGAAATCGAGGAAATTGAGATAAAAAAGAACAAAATTGAGATTAATTTTAGTAACATTTTGGAAATCGAAAACCCTAGATTGGGATTTTGGAGTTGGGGGGGAGGGGGGGTTTAAGAATTGGAATAGGGGAAGAGAGTTGAAGGAAGATAGCTGATATTTGTGACCGTTGACCAAAGATGTTTGAAATTTCGGTGATGAAGACATAATAGACGAGGACGTGGCAAATGATGAGTGGGGTCATTTGGCGCCGATTTGATTGTCGTCTTGGTAACGGTTGAGCCTCGTTCCAACCAATAGTAAATTCTCGCGGTTTTTTGTCTTTAGACGTCTTGGCGTCACTCTCGAAAATCGGGAGGGAGTATTTCAAGTGTAATGTACGCGCTGACTCTGTCTACGTTCATCGCGGACACGACGATATTAACTGGCAAGTAAATTTTTAGACGGTTAAATACAATACATTTTAATAAAAATTACATTTAAATATGATAAAAATTAAACTATATATTTTGTATTTCATATTTTAATATGAATTGACATATAAAATTTTTATATTTTATACATATTTAATATAAAATAAATATACGAAATATCATAATTTTTATTTTTGTTTCCTAACAATAATGTGTAATCTTTACTAAATATATTTATATGTGTATTATGTAATTACTTTAAAAAAATATGTATTATTTAACTAAAAAAATCGAAACACATATTTTAATATTGTTAGAGTTGTAAGTTTGCAATAATTGGGTTGTGTGTAAATTATTGATTCTAATAAGCTCTCATTTTAAAAGATAAGAAGGTGGTTTATATAATTTCTTACGCTATTTATGTTTGTTTTTTATTTCTTTCACCATCACCATGTTATAAGTTCATTGAATCAAATTATATGTCTAACATAGATATATCTGTAAAATCCAAGGTGTTTCGATGTAGCCAATGTCGCCAAAGGTTTTGTCTTCAACTCTCTTGAATATATATATATACATATATATATATAAAGGATTAATTTATACAATATAAATTATTTAAAAAATTACAAATTTTGTTAACATTGATTTTAATAAATTTAAAAATTAAATTAAATTATTTTTTATATTTATTTATCTGTCTCATCTCTTAAATTTATTCAAATTAATGATTAAAAATGTATAAAACATTTTTAATTTTATAATTTGTAAGTTGATCCATTCTATATAAAGTAAATTTCATTAAGATCTTTTAGTTTTAAGTATAATTCAATATAAATATGTTAGCTTGAAAAATGAAAAATCCACTCCTAACTTCTTAACTCTATTAACAAAATTTTTGCAATTACAAAATTGCCCCTCAAACCTAAATTTATTGTATTTATATATATTGTTTTTTATTTTATATATCTATTGGATATAAATAACAAAAATTATTTATATATAAATATTACAACTTTTTAACTTAGTTTTTCTTATTTTAAATGATTTTTAATTTAAAATGAATAAATTTATCAATCATTATATTTTCATAAATATATAGATTTAAGTTTAACATAAAAACGAGTACTATAATAACTAAAATCAAATTGACAAATATCCAATTCTTATCTTTTTCTTTTTTTTATAATCAAACCTTTTTCATATTATATCTTTCATATTCATTTTTTATATGCCAAAATAATCTTACAAACTCAATACAATCAATTTTTTGTACATATATTTGCATATTAACATATTTATAATTATAAATTTTGCTTTTATATGTTGTATATAAAAAATATTTTTATTATTGATAGATTTGCTATATTTTGAAAAAAAATAAAAAGAATTTTTTATTATTATAAAATATTACTTCACGTAAATATTTAAAGATATTAACTTTTCAATAGTAAAATGATCTTTACGTGAATTTTTTAATAAAATAATTAACAAATAATTAATGGAATGATCTATTTGTCATATGAAAAATTTGAGACGGATTGTATACTTTTCAAATTTAATGAATTTGTATTGAATTATAATCAAAACTAAAAGGACATGGATAGAATTTACCCATATATATATATATATATATAACAAAAAAAGTTTTATACATTTTTCTAATCATTAATTTCAATAAATTCAATAAATGAAATTAATTCCTTTTTTTTTTTTTCACTTATCTTTCTTGTCTCTTAGATTTATTGAAATCAATAAATAAAAATGATGTAAGTTGATTCTTCTTCTATATATAAAATAGGAATTGACTTACACTAATTTAAATATTACACATTTTTTATTATTAGATTAAAATTAAATATTTAACACTTACACTTAAATCATTTAATCCAAGGGTCATAAAAATGTGTAACTCTTACAACAGTATAAGTGTATTTCTCTTTATATATTATTTAAAATTAAATTCATAACACTTACACTTAATCATTTTGATCAAAAAGTAAAAAAATATGTAACTCTTATATTAATGTAAATGTATCTCTTATATATAAATATATAAATATATATACATATATATATAGAGAGAGAAAGAGAGAAAGAGGAGGAATCAATTTAAATAATATAAAATTTTTTAGTTTAATACATTTTTAATTATTAATTTCAACAAATTTAAGGGATGAGATTAAAATATTTTTTTATTTTCACTTGTCCCTCTCATATTTTGAATTTATCAAAATCACTAATTAAAATAATAGATAAATTTTTTAAAATTTTATATTATATAAGTTGATCTCTTCTTTTATATATATATATATATATATATATATATCCTCTATGAGTTGATTATATAAATAAATAAATTTCAACTCATTTTCCTTGTTGTTTTATTGTGATATGATATATTTGTCTTCATTATTAGGGTTAAATTGATTCCTCTAAATTTACTTTCATTATATATTTTGGTGTTTTTCTTGCTAGGAGTATGACTTACTTTAACCTTATTACTCTCATTATACGTTGGACTCGAATCTAATCGAATTTACAAAAAGGTCAATCCAACTCGTGAACATCTAATTATTAACTTTAAATGAAATTCCTTATGATTACCAACATCAAGGTAACCTTACATTTCTACTCCTATTATCGTTTTTTTTTTCCTTTTTTATTTTTCCATCCACTTATGTTCTTTTTCTTCCATGGCAATTACCCCCTTTTTTATACTACTTTTTTTATTATTTTTCTTTAAATTTTTTTTATGGATAATGTTTTTATAAAATCCTTGATGAATCCCATACAATTCATATAAACCATTTTTATGATATTTTTTCTTTAATTTTACTTTTATTGGGTATTTTATATTTTTTCCTTATTCCATCCTATATTAATTATGTGATTTTGCATTAAAGTTGCTTTAATTCCTTAATGTTTGCATCTTTTGTTATAACGTATAAATCCGTGAACCTTTCACTAGACACAATTTAAGGAATTGCTACCAATTTTTTTTGTTAAGATGTGATTAACCATCTAATTAATATATTCTTTTATAATCATCCTAAGCTTGACATAGACTTTTAAAAGAATAGGTTTTAGTATGTGTTTCAGAACTGGATTTAAGAGTTTGATTACATATGAGAAATATTATAACACCCCTATATATCTATCCAAAGCACAATATCATTTAATTTTAAATTATCCTAAAGGTTTATGGTTCTAATGGTCTTTTATTAAATTTTACTATTAAATATCGAAAATAACTATTAAGATTTCTCCATGGATCTGACAAAATTCTTAAAATACTTCATCACTTTAAAAGTATTTAAGAATCTCATTTATTTTTTTAAAGAGACTCTACCGTAAAAAAAAGGCTTAATCAATTATTTTTTATTTTTTCAAAAAAATATATAATTCTTCTACCATCTAGACCTAAATTAGAAATATTTTCTCACCTAGAGATTTCAAAATTTTTTACCATTTTGGCCAAATTTAAAAATATCTTTCCTAGGATTCAAAATCATATTATTGAATTTTATTCGTTATTTATTTCCTAATTTTTAGAATGAAAATAAAATGACAATGATTGTTTGAAATTTTATCCAAATTCTTTCACTATTTGAGTTGAATTTAAAAAAGACTCTTCACCTAGAAATCTCATAAAAATTCAACCATATGTAATTTACTTGAGATTTTATCATTGGATAATTGTCATATATTTTCAATAAAATTGTATAAATTATATATTTTTTGTTTAAAAGGGAATGTAATTACTTTTATTAAAATTTTTATCTAAATTATTTCACCATTTAGGTTAAAATTAGAGAAATTTCTCATCTAAAGATTTCTTAAAAAATTTACTATTTGAAATTTCTAAGAATTTAATTATTGGATAATTATTAATTCATTCCCAAAATTTTATTAAGACATGTATTTTTCGTTTTATTCTGAAAATAAATAGTAATTATTGTTATTGAAATTTTATCTAAATTTTTTCTTCATTTAGTTCAAATTTAAAGAAATCTCTCACCTAGAAATTTCCTAAAAAATTATACATTTATAAGTTCTAAGAATTTCATCTTTGAATAATTATTATTCATTTTCAAAATTTTATTAAAGTTTTATTTTATATTTTTATTATGACTTCCCTAATAAAAATAAAGAAAATATATATCATAAATAAATAAATAAAAACCATACAAAATACTGCATACAAAATACAAAAAAAAAAAAAGTTGGCTCGGATTGCTTAGGTTATGGCTTAGTTGTAGACATAGAAATCGACTCGGGATGGTACGACTCAAGACTCCACTTGGCAGCTCAGCAATTTAGAAAATGGGTGGGTTGTAATTAGGTTGGACTATCCACAGGTCGAAGCACAAACCATTGAAATGGGTCAAAGGGAACCCGGTTTCCTTTGGCCAAAATGGTACCATTTTATCTTTAGTATAAATGCCTTCTTTTAAGCTCTGTCATTCATGTTTCCTTTTTATCTTCTTTATATAAATATATGATTCTCCAACCTTTCTTTACAAAATGATGAATGTTGGTCAGATTTTAAAACCAACCTAAAAATTGAAAAGCTTCACCATCATCACCGTCATACACTACCATATTTTAGCCATCCACTAGTAGGTGGAAATGTTCTAAAAAATCTTCACAAGCTTATCTTAACCTCCTCTTTTCACATATTATAACTGGTTTCTTCATAAACTTGTAGGGTTTTCATCGATCAGAGCTTAAAGTTATGACTTTGCCCCCATTCTCCACCGTTTCAATAGTTACCGACTTGAGAAATATTCTTAACCTTGCCCTCAACCACTTTTTCACAAATTTTGAAGACCCTAATCTTCTTAAAAATAGGTTAAACTAAAACCTAAAAATAAATCTCTTTTTTGTTTCTAATTTTTTACTTCTCTTTTTATTTGTGTGATAGTTGATTACTATTTAGATGGAGTTGATAATGGTGATAAAACTTGGTTTTGGGGGTAAAAGTTGGTGGTTGTACTGGGTGTCAACTACTTAGTTTTTGTTTAAAGCTGGGTTCTTCAATTTGCTAGGTTTTGTCTTTATGTGTTTGCTTTGAATTCTCTGTCAGTGAATTGGTGGTAATGGGTGGCTTAGACTAGTGATTTTAGGTATTTGTTTAAACAATCTAATGATTTGTGGCTTACTGAAAAAAGGCTTTGTTTTCTTAGTTTTTAGGTTGTAGTTGGAATTTTGGTTGCTTCTGGGTGCTACTTTTGTATATGTTTGAGTGGTTGGTGACAATAAGTAATGGGTGTGGAAATTTGGTAAGGGGTTTTGCTGATCTTTCTTCTCTGTTTGTTCCTCTTATGTTTCCAACTCTGATTGCTATCTATTTATAAGTCATAATTGACAGAATTTCTGATCACTCAAGATTCAAAATTTTAGTATTATCAAAAGAGATCATCACTAATCTTGAAAAATTTAAACTCAACTCCAACCTTATCACCAGTCATTCCTAATTGAATTTTGACCATTTAGTCCCTTTCTCCATTACCTGTTTTCTCTTTTTTATTATTTTTTTTAAGAAAAGCTAATCGAAAAAAATAAAATAAAAATGTTTAAAGATAAATACCATTAAAATTAAAGATAAACCATAAAAATTTAAAATCGGACAAATAAAACACTAAAAATAAAATAAATAAATAAATAATATAGACAAGATATAAAGACATATAGATAAATAAACATCAAATAATAAAAAAAATAAAAACATAAAAAAAGAAAAAAAAAAGAGAAATTGTACAATTGAGCTTGGATCATATTCGAGCCCAATTGGTTTGGGCCAATTAGTATGGACCTCAAACCAAATAGGGTGACTACATCTTTGTTTGTTTATTTTGACATTATTCAATTTTCGTAAGTTTAGAGGTGTTAAGAATCCAACCTAAAACCAATTGGTTATCAGTGAAAAAACCTAACTTGAATATAAGACTACAAAAAATTATATATATATTTTTAAGTTACACTCAGAATCAAACTCATAATCAAGTATTACATTCATATAATCAGCTATTACATCATTGAATAATCAACAAATAAACTATAGCTTAACTAAACAATCAAACCCAAACACGGTGAAATTTGAACCTAGACTTTAAGGTTCTAGAGCCTCTTATTTGCCATTAAGTCAAAGTTTCATTGGCAAAAATTAGATATTTATTATATATGGGATAACACCACTTTAACAATAAACTATAACTTAATTAAATAATTAAATCCATGCATAGTGAGACTTGAACCTAAGACCTTAAGATTTTAGGACCTTTTTTTTTCCACTAAGCTAAGGCTTCATTAGCAAAAATTAGATATTTATTAAATATGAGATAATAGTATTTTAACAAGCTTCATCATGTGTAGGCAGAGATGGAAGAAACCTATAATGTGACAAATTTGAAAAAGATAATAAAAAAAACTATGATTCCAATATCATGTTAAACATCTAACCTAAAACCAATTAGAAGTAAGTCAATGGGTCTAAATTGAATATAAGACCATAGAAAATTAGATATTTGTTAGATATGGGATAACGTTACTTTAACAGACCCTCATCACGTTTAAAGGCTTAACTTGAATATAAGATTATAGAAAATTAAATATTTATTAAATGTGAGATGATCTCATTTTAACAAGGCTTTATCATGTGTAGGTAGAGATGAAAGAAACTTACCATGTGATAATTTTGTAAAGGGCAACATAAAGAAATTATGGCTCTAATATCATGTTAAGGATCCAATCTAAAAATAATTGACTAAAAACGGAGGGCCTAACTTGAATATAAGACTATTAAAAATTAGATATTTATTAAATATGAAATAACACCACTTTAACATGAGGTACTATATCATTAATTAATTTTGGTTTCATTAATTAATTAATTGCAATATCCTAATATATTAAACAATATTATATACTTTAAAATTAAATAATATTACACCATTAAAATATTATTATTTTTAATTTATATTCAATATTTTTTTTCTTTTGAAACTTTTTACACTCAAATAAAATTATATATTAAAGTAATTAATTTTCAATTCATTATTATATTATATTGAATTGATATATTTTTTATTTATAAATTTATTTATATATTGGTAAAGTACAATTGCCCAGCAGCTATGAATACATGACCTCAATTAGTCTTTTTTACACAAATATCACATGTGGGATAAAATCTTTAAAGGGTTCATTAAGATGCTTGAACTCAAATAAAAACATCTTGAAACTATAGTTGAAGAGAGAAAAATGTCTGAAGGTCACATCTTTGAATTTAAAATTGAGAAACTACTAAGGAAAAAAAAAACTCAGGTGGTAGAATATTAATGGTGAATTCAAGATATTATTTGTTTATTTATTATAGTAGGTGTTTGCTTAATGTTGTTGGTTATGAGTTATGATTGAGTATTAAGTAAAAGCAATAGATGGAGAAAAAAAAATTTTAAAATGTTCAAGAAAATATTGTAAGGTGTTCAAAAAAAATTTTTCTTTAAATTTTTTTTTTATTTTTTAAAATTTTAAGATGTTTAATAACACTTACCTTTATATTTGCATCGGCCATTATAATAAAATTGCTTTCTTTCTAGATTGTTTAACTATATAATAATTTTAAAACTATTACTCTTGCTTACTTAAATTGTATCTTTTTCTTTTATCATAAGTTAATAGTTGTATTGAGTTAACCGCTTTTAATATCTTATTTAGCATTCATTTTAAAAATAGGTTTTCTATTTAGAAGCTCTTTTAACTCCAAATGCAATGGTACATAACAAAAAATTTTTTTTTTGATTTTTCAATCCAAATTAAAAAGCTTCTCAAAAGGTTCTTTTGCAGTGAAAAATTATGTTTGGGATAAAAATTATTTTATTATCTCTATATTTATAATATTTTGTTATTTTATATATATATATAGCTTTAGATATTTCAATTACTCAATACTTTTTCACAGTAATACCAAACATTTAAAATTTCTAACCACACTTTTTAAACGCAGTTTTTTCAACTTAAACTTTTTTCAACTGCAATAGCAATGCTAAATTAGTCATAATATTTGTCGGCTTAAACCTTGTTTAGTATAATTGTTGAAAATAGTTTTTACGTTTAAAAGCTACTTTTGACCCAAACACAATGCTAAACAATAAAAAATTTTGGCTTTTCAATTTAAAAGTTTAGTTAGTGTTCGGTTTCAGAAAATAAAGTCATTTTTTGTTTTCATTTTGTTAAAAACTGAAAAATATGATTGAAAGCGTATCTGGTAATTGAAAATAAAAATAATTTTTTAAAAAATAAAAATGGAAAAAGGTTGAAATATAAAAGGAAAAAGATGTTTTTACTTGTGAAAACAAAGATGCACATTATTTTTACTTTTTTATTTATGTTTTGTAAGTTACCATATTTAAACACTTTTTAATGTCATTAATTAATATAAATATATTATATTTGTAATTAGATGACATTAATAGTACTATCATTGAGTATTTTATTTAATTTTTAATTTTTTCATTTTTAGAAAACAATTTTTATTTTTGTTTACCAAATACATTTTTTAGGAAAAAATAAAAAATAAAAACTATTTTCTTGAAAATGAAAAAAAAAAACAAAAAATATTTTTTCAAACCAAACTGAGCCTTAGTTTTCTAACCCAAATAAAAAAACTTTTCAAATGAGCTTTTGTAGTAAAAAAGTGCGTTTGGGATAAAATATCACTTTTTTATCCTATATTTTTAATTTTTTTTATTTTATACATTTTTTAGACATATTAATTACTCAAAATATTTTTTTTTGTATGATACAACACTTTTTTACAACAATACCAAACACTTAAAATTTCTAACTACATTTTTCTACCATACTTTTTAAATATACATTTTTCAACTACAATGTAATGCTAAACTAGCCCTTAATTAAAGATGACATTGAAAATATGCTTACGAGGTGTAATATTATTGGATGGACCTAAGATTGATGTGGTAAGAAGGATTTATCTAATAATTTTTTTCAGGACAATATTTAGAAAAAATTCTTAAATGAAGTTCATAAAAATTTTTACTAAAAATTATTTAATAAAATTTTTAATAAAAATTCTAACTAATAAATTAATAGGATTGATAAAATTAATAATATATAAAAAAATTATTGAAATATTATTTATAATTCAAATTTGGTTAATGCTTATTTAATAGTAAAAATTTTATCAATTTTTTTTATAAAAATAATTATAAAAAATATAATAAAATTTACACACTTGATTTATGTAATAATATTTTTTAATTTATCGATTTAATTTTTTAATTTTAATTTTTATTTACTTATTTTTAGTAAAAAACTTTACAAATTTTACTTAAATAACATTAAAATACTTACTTTTTTGTCACATTTTGTTTGTTTGTTTATGTTTTAATGCCTCAAAATTATGTCGTCCTTCTCTTTTTTAAACACACAATGGTAGTATTTTTTATATTTTCAATTTATTTTTTATATTTTTTTTTGGAGAATAAATATAATATAATGAAACATTAATTTTAAAAAATTTATTGTTAAATAAACTAAAACCATTTTTTTTTTTTAGAAAAAATTTGACAAAATCAAATAGAGTTAAAATTGTCTAAGGTTCGATTGGGCTAGCCCAAGCCAAGTCTTGGACAAGATTTACTAATCTCAAAACTGACGTAGTCTGTCCCATAATAATATTTTTATTTATTTTTAATTTTAATATAAATTTAAAATTTTAATTTACAGTAATATAAAATTTTTAACATTTTAATGATTAATTTATATCGAACGACTTCTAATAAATTGGTCAAGGGAGGCCTTGAATAAGCTTTTATATGCATTAAGTAAGCCGGACATTGGCCATGGATACTTTTAGACATAATTTGATACAATAAAAATACATTACATTGATTGAATAAGATTTTAGGCATAAATTCCACGCTAAAAAAAATAAAGAGTGACACATCCTTTCAGATTTATTAAAAAAAAAAAAAAAATTAAGAGTATTTTCTTATATTACCATTGAAGTTTTTAAATTTCAAATTAAAAAAATTGACGTGTATATTTCTATTATTTTAATTTTTCAATATATTTAAAAATATATTTATCTTTTTTAATTTTTTTGCTAAAATTTTAAAACTTGATGGATGAGATAATTTTAAAAAAATTAATGTAATAAAGAGAAATACATTCTATAAATTTCTTAATTTTATTTGTGAAATTTAAAAATTATATTAATAATATAAAAAAATTCTACATTGATTAACAGTGTAATACTTAACTAGTATCATAAACAAAAAAAAAAAAAAAAATCTAATACATGGTCAATAAAATTTAAAAACTTCATTAATAATATTAGAATGTTATCATATACTCTTTTAAGATATATTAAAAATCAATAATCAATGTAAAAAAAATTAAAAATTATAATGTTTTAATTTTGTAGAGTTTAAAATTTTAAAAATAATATATGAAATAATAATTTATATATGTATATTATTATCTTCACTATTTTTTACTATACTTTTTATTCAAATTATAAACAGTAATAGACCCGATGGAAGCAGCCAACAATAAGAAATAAAAAGGAATATAAAATTAATATTAAAAAAAAAAAAAAAGGTTAAACCGCAGGCATGAGGCAGTAGGCATAGCCCTCCGCAGGCGAACGAATGATGAACCCAGTCAAAAGCTTTGAACGTCAAACTAAATGACGTCGGGTCCTCCGTCAGTTATCCATACAATCGTATTTTATTAGTTAGAGTGTACCTAGCTATGACGACCACTTTACGTTTTCGATCCATGTTTTTAAAAATTCAAATCAATTATAAATCAGCAATTTTAACCGATGTCATGATTTTATTTAAGAATAAAAAAAATCACTTACCTTTTTTCTTATTATTTTGGCTTAATATCCAACAAAACATATTATTTTATAAAATTATAAAAACAAAAAAAAATATAATTATAATTAAATATTACACATATATATAAAAAAATCACTATATAATCAATTAATAAATTATAATATATTTAAATAAATTTAACATAAAATTAAATCAAACTCACCTACAATAAAATTAAATTTTAAAATCTCAAAATTTTAAAACCTCTTCTTTATTATTAAATGTTAAACCAAAATTTTGCTCTAACAAAATATATTTTAAACTCCACGTTAGCCAAAATCCTTTAACGTAAGCCCATTGGAAGTAGCATTAATAAAACCTTTAAAAAAACAGTCTTGCAAGTGCGATTGACCATAACCCCAAAAGTTGTATAGTAATAGTTATATTTTTATCAAAGGGACAAATATTAAATTTATTCAACCTCTCACTCAAGCGATTTTGTAGACAAGGACCATATAAAGTAAAAGATGCCTTTCAGGTCTAATGGAGTTGATGCCACAACTAACCCTTACTACGGATAAATTATATAATTGAATGCTTTTCTTTCCCAATATCTTATCAAGTTTCTTCCATGTCTCTTTTATTTGTCTAGTTTTAACCCTTGTATCCATTTCCTCCTTTGTGCACGCGTGATGGACCTTATTATGGTAGCTTGGCACATACAAAATAATAGCATACAAATTAAAAAGAAGGTGCCCAACATAATGCATCTTGGAACTAGCTAGATTTAGGTACGGAAAAAATAAGCTATGATTTGATTATACGGTGGAGATTATATCTTACCATATATATGCCTTGTGATAATTGTGAATTGATAGATAAAAAGATTGAAGAAGATCATTTCTTCAAAAATACAAGTAAATCGTTATTTAATTATCGAGATTTCATATATATGTTTGTCAGCTTAATTAAGTAATTAAACTATTGATTGGTCGTCCATCAGAAATCACCAAAATGATTTACTACACATTTATTGAATAAAAGTGGAATGAAATTCTTTATCACTTATGGCCCCAACTTGAATGTTGATTGATTGATATGGCTCATTTGTGGCCACCACTTCCATTATACGCTGACTGGATCATGAGGAAACAAACAATGGGAAGTTCAATTTTCATTTCTCTAACAGTACTTAGCTGCACTGAAATAATGTCTCATGTCTGCAATAAAGTTTTAGAAATATATATATTGACAACAAGAATGGAACTGCAAACAATATGTTAGGATGATGGGTTACAAAAATGGAAGAATGTCAAAGTTTGATTGTCACATTAGAAATTTAAAGGGTATCATTATATCTGCTGATTTGGATGGCCAATTATTCCTCTTTTGTCTTCAAGAAGGCTAACGCCACTGTGTTTCTCTAATGCTTTTGTATTGGCTCGAGCTTCATTGGCAAGATTTTCTACTGGAGAAATATTTAGTTTATGAAATGGTCCCACTAGATATATAGTAAATTAAACTAATTGATAACTACGTGATTTATTGATAAAATATAAGTTTTAATTCCAACAACCAAAATTTAATTTCTAACGATCGTGAAAGTAACCTATTAATACTATATCCTATAAACTTTAAAAACCTTAATTCTGATCATATGCGGATTAAGAAAACAACCTTGCTAGCTTTAGGTTGATTTTTTTTAGGTCAAAAACAAGTGGCAATTTGAACTTAGAATTTATTACAAGACTAAAATTCAGCTTTCTATATAAAAAAAAAACAAGTGGTCGTACCAAGTCAGAGTATGGTTTAGCATTTCAGTTAATTAAGAAGAAGAAGAAGAAAAAATGCAAACAAGATTCAAGGATAGTGTAACTGAGGTGCAATACCTGTGGAAAAGATTGTGGGAGAGTTGTGGTGGCCTGGCTACACATGGGCAGGAGGAACTCGTTTAAAATTACCCTTAGTGCATATATAATGATTTCATGGGATCATGAAGACAACTATAAAACCAGTGCTCATAAAATGGAGTTTTATATATACATAATATATATATATATATTTGTCAACGCATGCTACCTAAAAAAACTTATTCACACATTTTGATTTAATTAATTTAAGTCAACTCAGGCCATTGAGAGAAACCATTTAGGATCAGTGTTTGGAACAACTGCATGTCATGTGTTGAGGTCGTGGTGCTGTTTGATTTCTAGACATTAATGGGTTGGTTAGTTGGTTTGGGTTTTAGTTTAGGACAGGTATGATGAATGGTGCGAAAATGGGTATTAATGTACATACCTGGCTAGTCACTTTTGATGATTATATATAATATATGAGTAAAATCAAAGTCTGATTTAATTGATTTATATAATCATTCTAAAATATAATATTTAATAAATTTAAAGTTTTAATTTCATAATTGATAATTATTTTTTTATTTTTAAGTTACAATTTTTTTATACAAAAGACATAATATATGGGAGAGAAACAAATTAAGTATCATTTCGAAGAAACAAACTAAGATTTATGCACCCAAAAAACAAAAAAAAAGAGCTAAGATTTCAATCCAACTCTCTAATCGTTCAAATATTAAATCTTGCATTTTAAATATAAATTAAGGGCAATTATCTCCTAATAGATTGATGAGTAATTACCAACTAATGAATTAGATTATACCCTTTTTGACAAAAGTTATATATAGATGTATATACATATATATGTATATATTAATGTCATTGCATTTTGGTTTGAATATAAATATAAGGTGAAAGCAATAGATTAAATTAAATTAATGCTTTATTATTTTTAGATTATTTTTAATAAATAATTAATATGTATGGTGAGACTAACATATTATTTTGAAACTAAGACTTGTAATTATTATTAAATTATTTTTGAGCACAATAATTAATTTTCACTTTATCTTTTCCAATATTTTCAATCTGTCGGACCATTATTCTACGCGTAATTATAACTAAAGACTATTAGTAATGAATGATTACGAATATCATTAAAGGCAAAATGAATATTAAAATCAAATGTAAATTATTAGTATATGCAAATGAAATCCATGACACTGGCGGCAATCCCGATGACAAGGAGAAAGTTGTAGTAGTGAACAATTGTCCCTGAAATTCAAGGTTTCATTTGATCTTGACTAAGATTTTGATGTTCAAAGATCATTTGATGGCATTTCAGACTTGAATTTGAGTGAATATTCGACAAGACAGCTACACCAACCCTCATTGTTTCATGATCAACCAATTGGTTCAAAAAACCATGACGACAATAATAATAATAATAATAATATTAAATAAATCTAATAAAAATAAAGAGATCCCAAGTTTTATCTTTTGAATTGACATTATTTACTAATTTTGCTATTATTTTTGTCTCGTCACTCACAATTTACGAACTAGTTTTTTTTTGAACTAAATAGTGTTGCTGTAAAGATAGATTCATGGACATGCATAGTGCATTTTTACGTATGCATTTCTCGAGTCTATTAGTCATGCTTTGATTTAAATCTAATAATTTTATGTGCTTTTATTATGGTTATTTTATATTAAAATGATATAAAATATAAAAATTATTATGTTATAATTCATATTTATACATCAAATATAAAATATATTTTTTATTTTTATTAAATTTATATATTTTTTATTAAAATTTTAAATCATATTATTTTTATTATTTTTATATCATATAACTATATTATATTTAAAATTATCAAATTTAATTTAACCCATATTTCGATAAAAAAAAAAAAAAAGTTTGGAACAAATTGATTTCAAACCTAATTACCAGAAAGTTTTTTCCGTACAAGCTTTGAAAATGGCACCTACACCTTTATTATTTTACTCATTGTAGGTTTCCTCCACTTCTCATGTGCAATGATAAAAACTGGCTTACATCAAAAACAAAAAAAAAAAAAACATTTAAGAAGCATTCTTTGCATCTTTGTAAGAATTAATGAAACTCTTTCCCTCTCTTAAATATTTCTAAAACGTCAATTTATATGAGTTAAATAATTTGTTTTGACTAATTTCTTAATCTTGACTGCTGATCTCTTCCCAATCAGTTTTGCATACTCGTTACTGAAAATGGAAATGAGAACACGGATAAAGAAGGGTATCTCTAATATCTATATATATATATATATATATATATATATATATCATACATCATAGTCATGAAATATATAAAGTAGAAAAAGAGATATACGGAAAAGTAGGAAACTTTGGCTGCCCGTGCACCAAAAGGGTCAAGTCTAATCCTTTTTTCCCGACATTTCAGAGGATCTTTGTTACTATATTCAACGTTTCATCATTTAGGACAAGAAAATTCCTTAACTTTGCAATAAAAGAACCACTTTTAATGCCAACTATATGGTTTGGTTTTTGGTGAAGCAAATAACAAGGATTTTCACTTGGTTTGGCAGATGAAATTTGTTCTCCTGGAAGCATCATATTGTGTGTTGGGGATGAATGTTGTCGCAAAAATTTGTACAGTTGTATGATCCCATGTGTCTTTTTTTTTTTTCAAAAAAAAAAAATTGAATTTTCAATATCCATAGCTGGTTATGTTCTGTATTTTTTATACAAGTTATCAATTGAATTTTAATTACTCAAATTAAAATTTCAATATTTTTTTACACGTATTTATATTTTGTATTTGATTAATGTGTTAATGCACTCACGCAGCTGTGTAATTAGTGGCCAAGCTTAATATATTTTCCACAAATATAATCGAGTGCGTCGGTGTAAAAATTTTGATTTTTTATGACCAAAATACCCTTTTTCATGCAAGGCATATGGATATAATTTAGTAAATATAGTGTGAAAAGTGAATAGGCATTTTGGTCTTCCCGAATAATATTTCAGTCACAGCGAACGCTTCCCTTCTTCTCCAAGTTTTGTGTATATTTTCTGGTGTGAATGTCCCTACTGAATGGTGACTTCCACCACCGCACCCCAACCTTCATTATAAGGCCAGTGACCCCATGTTTGACCCTTGCTATCAATTCTACATTCCCAAAATCTTCATTCACCATTTTATCTTCATCCAACGGTAGCAAGGCTATGGCCTACAACAATATATCACCCATCTAACCAAGATCCTAAGGCAAATGGGGTCAACAAGACATAGAAATGGACCAAAGCCTGCCGATATATATAATAGCAAGCTGGCTAGGCTATGACTGCCTTTCCATATCTGTCAAAGAAAAGATGAATCACTTTCAGCTTTGCTCCCTTGTTGTTGTTCTCCTTCTCTTTTCTCCCAGGATTCAAGCAATCCGGAGAAACTTCCTTGCTTCAGCAGGCACTTCAACCAAAGGTACCAGACAACCAGCTGGCCAACAGGTTTTTCATCCAGGGTCAGGTAGTTCACCCTTTACAGGCCAATCCAGGCAATTCGATGAGGAGAAGCGAAGAGTTCCAACAGGGTCAAACCCATTACACAACAAGCGATGATAGTCAAGACCAGATACAATTGAAGAATTCAAATTCAGATAATATATCTTTTTTCTTCTTTCTTCTCCTTTCTTTTCCTGTTGCATGTATAGGCTTTGCATTTGCAGCATCTTTCCTCTTATATATGCTTTAAGCATATTTTTGGATGATTTATGTAACAATATCATAAATTATATTATACCTATTTAGTTGTGTAGAGACAAGAAATATTGTACAGGAGGTAGAGATATGAGTTAATGTTTTTTTTTTTTTTTTTGGGATCAAACTCTTGCATGTTTTAGATTAATCACAAGGCATTATTTTATATTTATTTGTTTTTAGGCTTTGTATCCTATACAGAAATGGGTCAATAATTATCATATGTAAGCTTTGCAGAGATTTTTATACCTATTACATATTTCAATTTCATTGCATCTTTTATGCAGAATTATTTTTTTAGTATTTTGAGAAAGGATATGAGATGCATATATAATTTGTATATTTGAAAGTAGTCTTCACCAGAATTTAATAGGGCGGAGAAGCTTGCTTGTTGCCTTTCCTTTGCCTGCCTAGAATCCTGATTACAAGGAAGTAAAAACCAGAACGCCCAGTGAATGTAGTTGGAATGGTTTACTTGTATGAAACCAAATTTGTGCTTGTGCACCCAATTTCCAGCATGGGTTTTCCAGGAAACTGCACCAAGAGGGAAAATTGCAGCTTTGTGAACCATCAACATCATGATCTATTTTCTTGGCACTGAATGCAATTCTGATTTACAATTCAAAGCTACTACACAAAGCCCAAGATTTTGAGTCGATCATGAGATTTTAGATTCGGAATTTAAATCGCATCGCATGCACTACTTTTCTCTATCGTTACACTATAACCGAAAAAAAAAAAAAGTCAAGATTTTAATAGATTGCCACTGGCAAAAACTCATAAATTACCAATCTAAATGACCTACTCTTGTTTTTCTAGTCTGAAAGTAATATCGAGTGATATACATCATACATGTGGACAGGGTTAGCTAGTTCGGTCACCTCCTTACTGGCAGACCGGGATTTTAATGGCAGTTTAATTGCTCATTATTTCATACAACAACCATGCAATTAAGGTTGGATAACATATATATATATATATATATATATATCTGTACAGAAAGGAATATTTTGTAAGCCATTGGACCATACATTCACATACTATGCACACTACTCAGCTGCTGCCACCCTTCAGATTTACAGCTTGCCTTGCAGCTTATTATTCCTTTTTTTTTTTTTTAAATTGATTCACCACTCATGTCAAATCAAACAAATTAATCATTAAATTGATCTAAAACCGAGGACAATGAAGTCCAAGACATGGTGCAGTTGAGAGCAAAGGATGAAAAATGAGGTGTAGATCGTGAAGGTGGGCATGGTCCACAGTGTGAAAGTGCAAAATGCAGGAGACACCGTGCACTTTCACATTCCACCGACCCTGATTTATGCATGTGCGCATGAAATATAAATACTTGAAATTAGTTGAGCAAATTATGACAAAGTTGAAAAAACAAAAAAATCTCTCCCCAATGTTATTGTCATCAAACTACACTAGAAATTAGAAATTGCGACCCCGCCCATCAGTCAAGGCACGTGGGAACTGGGACCTGAATGTGGGCCAATTATCGCTGCTCTCCGCTCCTGTGGGACTTACCCCTCACGCCAAATTTTAAACCAGCTCTGCTCAAATGGGTGGCAAAATATTGAATAAAAATTAAATTTTTATTACATAACTTAAAGTAAAAGAAAAAGTTTTTGTTTTATTCAAATAGGTTTTTTTATGAAAATTATGAAAAAGTTTTAATCTCTTTGGAGAAGTGATCATATTTTGCATTTAGATACGGAAAATATCAAACATATGCACAATTTTATTTTATTATATAAATTAAAAAAATGTCCATACAGAAGCAGAACGGTGAATGAGCATTTCATGCACAATATAAAACAAGACAAAATAGTCTCAAGAATCTTTGCAAGAACGACAAACTATGTGTAAGAGAGGTCACAATTGTCGTTATCTGGTTGACTGAGAGAACCGGTATCAGGTAAGTTAGAAAGTAAGAGCTGCGGGTAAGCTACAGGTGAGTTTACAGGAAATAAGTTATGTTTTCGAGGATGATCTGATAAACCTCGGCTGAAGCATAGAACGGGTTTTAGAAACCAGTGACTCCATCTTTGTCTTTCTTTTGGACTGTACAAGTTTGAATATATAAATTTTTTCAACAGGGAAAAGAATCCAGCTTTTTCTTTGTTCATTTTCTTCTGATTTTGATGCGCTTCTATCTTCAGTATTTCCTTTGTTTATCTTCATTATCTATGCCTGTGTATTCCTCTGTTTGGTGGCTAAGAAAACCTAGGAAAGAAGTTGGGCTTAAGAATCTGTAATTTGCTCATATAACTATTTGGAATTATCCGTAATTGTAACTGTTGATAGCTTGTATATGAATCCACATTCTGTCTACTTCAAATTTGCAGGTAGGCAACAGTAAATTTGGTGTAGGAAATTAAAATATGGCAAGCATGATGTCCAGTCCAACTCTTGGCTACTTCTCTTTCGAGAGAAGCAGCAGGTCTAACAATGGTGTTGGGGCATCTTCATCTTGCGGCGTAAAAGCATTAAGGGTAGACAAACCTTTAGAGGAATTGTACAATGTGAGGATGGAAAGGAAAGTGTTACCAGAGCGACTGACACAGCTTAGGGTTTCAGAATGGTCAGTAGGGAAGACAGGCAAGTGCAAATTACCCTTTTTGTCCTTTTTGCATTGAGAATGGAACATATCATTCTCATTCGACAACCTCTGTTCTTGTTATCACTCATTGAATGCAGATACTAGTTTTCACGTTTCATTACTAGACTGGATACTAAGGAACATTAGCGTACAACAGGATGGTGATTATGGCAATGTGAGTACTGGAGGATTATGTTTTAGTTATTGTGGATGCCTCTTGGTGGACTATTAGATTTGTAGCAATTTAAGGAGCTACAGAAACTGGAATCCTTGGCATGGAGGTGGGAAGAGGTGGGCAGAATCAAAGAAGCAATGAGGAGACAAGGAATGCGAGAAAGATTACTGGACTGAATATAGAGGGTAAAATGCGTAAGTTTGAAGAGTGATCACTGACAGGAAGATCAGCTGTTTCTTTCATTGCTTCTAAGCAGTGCGGTGATAGACAGATTGGCTGATTGTGCTAGAACTTTGGGATAACCATACATCGTAAAAAATTATTTTTAAGTTGTGAGGAAGACGGTTGTAAGTACATCGGCAGTTTTTACAGTTTCAGTGGCTGGTTTCTTGTTTTCTTCTCATTTTTTTTCCTCTTGCTAGAGCTCCCATAGTTGTAAACCTGAAGCCGAGAAAATAACCGACAATCGTCATAATGGACAAATACGTTAACCCCCTTTGTGCCAGTGCAAATCACAGTGGTTTAGCTGCGTTCTATCTAATCAGTTAAGACACTGTTCATAAAAGTTTTTCCTCGTATCAAGAAATATCATTCAGAACCCAACAGCAAAGAAGAGTTCAGGGCCTCCCCGGGTGGGGGGGGGGGGGGGGCGAGGGGTAGCAGGGAACAGGGGAAAAATATATCCTTGCATCATTACAAAAAATATAATAGTAAAAATAAATAGTATCTGATAGTAAATCCAACAACTTACTTCATAAACTAAATCCCTTATGATACACACTTGCACCTCCGTCATGAAGAGGAAGGGGGCAGGGGAGAGAAAGGAAAAAGGCAAAAGGAAGATAGAAAAATGAATGAGCCCAGAACCAAAATAGAAGCAACCTTAATATCCACAGAACCCTACCACTTGTCATTCAGGAGGTAGAGATTAGCTGTTAAAAACTGAAGTGACATCAACCGATTCCCATGGTGCATCATTTGGGCTAAACCTGGATCATTTCACTTTGATGGATGTGAATGATTCCTTACAAATTGCATTCAGTGCATATCTCAACTGCCTGCCATTGCCTTTGTACTTGTGCTGGTGGAGATGGCAATGGAAGAGATAAATCTTGAAACCAGAACAGCTTCATTACTTACAGCGGTAGATGCAGCCACATCTTCCAACCGCTTCCAGGTTAGTTCCCGCTTCTCCTGCATCTCTTTTTCCTTCAGTTCATCTTCTTGGAATCTGGCCAAACATTCATCAAAGAGCGGTTGATCAGCATCGGAGAATATCTTCCTGACATTCAGTGTAAGACTCTGAACTGCCTGGTTCCAATGACCACGTGTGTTTCTCTCCAATGCTGGGAAGATCATAGGTAGTATTATTGTGCGGTTATGGGTGATCAGATTTCTTATGTGATCATTGTTCCACAAAAACAAAGCACGTTCAGCTACCTGCCAAAATAACATGTTATGACAGATTAAAATATTCCATGAATCTAATAGCAAAAAGTTGCAAGTACAAAACTCTAATCGAATCAAATCAGATACCAGGCAAATATAATGACTAATGCATGTAACTTCCACAGAACGGATAATTCTTCTCCTTAGGTTGTCACTTTAAACCCAACATAAAAGAAACTACTTAACAGAACAGGTGTGGCCGTTACTCAAAAGTTGCTTGCTAACCTGTCCTGGAGGGGTACTCAAATTGCATCAGTGATCCATTTTTAGGTTTTGTGACAATGAAACCAGGGTCATGTACCCCAATCCACTAACACAGAACATTCATTTTGAAGCAAGAAAGCCCTAATCAAAGACAGTTTAAAGGTGCTTTCATTGCTGAGGAATGAAGGTGTTTAATTCATTTCAGGCTATTAGAACAGGATCAACCTTATGGAACAAAGAACATGCAACTCACTAGCAGGATTAAATTGCCATCTGCTACCACAGCAAAACCACTACCGCTCTGTTGAACCTAAATATAATCAACTACTGGTTGAAAACATATCTGGAATTCTTTTCTCAAGCAGACAGTACGCTTAGCAGATATGCATTCTTCATGAAAATGTCATTCATAATCTAGAAAACATTGATATCTTCTGGAGTCAAATACACATCATCCCCCAGAAATTAAACATACTAGTCAACTCTTGGCCAAAAAACATAGCAGCCAACTTATGCCCCAAATGCAAAACTACGACAATTTCCACCCCATATACACTCTCCGTCATGCTTCAATCCATAGAAACCATCAAAATTATATTTCTCAGAGAAGATGCAGCTGGGAGTAAGCATTGAACAGAAAGAAAGGGAAAAAACACAGTTGCTTAGAACTATTTAGGGAAAATTATAAGTTATCTGGCCTAGTGAGGCATGAATGCCTAGTGCCTACCTTGTCTTTTCTTTTAATTATAGGCTAATGTGATTTTAAGACAATTCCATTTTCTTATAATAAATGTAAATTTTCCCAATCACAACCAGATCCAATTCAATCCTTTCCTTAACCAAGAAACTAATATCACCTTAGATCAATCTATAAAAATCCTACATCCTTACCTCACCAAAAGATCCTAAATTCTATTATTTATGCCAGAAATTTATTGTAGCTGGTTCTACAATTCCAGAGAACTTTTGTCCCCAACCAAATTCTTGTAACAGTTGCACTTACTATAGGAGTTTAGTTTAACAAATTACACATATAGAAGGTGGACCATTGAACAATAGGATTTTTTGGGTTGGAAGGTTTTCAGGTGCACGTAGAAACTAACTTTAAACATGAGGTAGTTATGTGCATGACCTATCCTGATAATTGCTCAATTCCAAAAACCATGTTTTATAACACTTCCCATACAAGATGTTCAAATCATCAATATCTTGGCATCCTCGATTTCAACCGAAGTGCCAAAATATTGTGAATGATTCCCATATTTGCAATAGATAAATGAAACCAGTTTTCTATGAGTGGATGCCTCATGCCATGATTGAAAATCATGATTAAAAGTCCAAAACAAGTATGCTGATCGATAGAAAAACAATTTGGATAAATATTCAATTAAAAATTGATCAATAATCATTGTCCGCAAAGGATGGGGCCGAAAGCAGCATCCACATGTACAATTTCCAACAGCAACACTTGGGGAAGAAAAAAATCAATACTAACCTCCAATCAATGAAAAAAAAATTGCTATGGTGATGAAGAACGTGATAAAGCAGTCAGCAGAAGGCAAGAAGCTTATAACAAAGTCGGTGGAAGGAATAACAAAAATAAAAAATCTAAAAGTACCTGAAAATGAGAGCTGTTGAGGCAGCGACCAATCTGCCGGAAAAGAGGAACCATGCAGCGTTGGAATTCAGCTGCCTGAGTAGCTTCTAGAACTTCTTCCAGCTCTCCAAGGAACATTACCTCCTTTGAACTATTAGTTACAGGCCAATACTTTAGAAGGCCTCGGATGACAGTATCAGCCAACTTGAAGTCTTTCTCAACAAACTGAGTAATGCAATAAGAAACTTGCTGATGGTACATGGATACACACTTGGGCTTGTGCAGAGGAATCAGAGCTCGGACCAAGAAGAGCTTGTGCTCCTCCTTCAATGGCAAAGCAAACCCATTTATTATACTACCCAAGATTTCAAGCAACTCAGCGATACCATTGTGTTTCTCGGTCTCAAAAATAAACCTATAGAAGATATTGTTGATGGCTTTTCTAATAAATGGCCGATGCACCATGAACTTCCCATAAATCCGATGTAGAATTGTCTTTAGATACTCCCTCTCTCTTTGGTCATCTGAATCAAACAAATCCAACAATTTCAACACGAATGAATGGTCGATATATCTTTTAGCAAGCTTGGCATCAGTCTCCGTTGAGGCCACAAATCTAAGTAAAAGTTCATATACAATCTGCAGATGGGGCCAAGCAGGATCCATGGCCGGTTCCTCATCTTCCAAATCATACATTTCTAGAAGCTTGTTATCATGATTCGGAGATGGAAATGTTCGAAAGAGATTAGCGGCCACCATTCTAGTAATCTCTTGCATTGCAACTTCATTGAACTTGGATGTAACCGACAAAATATAATCAACAAGCTCCAACAACGTCTGCCTCTTTATATCCTTTTCCCTAAGGTTCTTAGATGGATCACTAAAATCAAAAAACACACAACACATACTCAACTTCCGAAGAAAAAGACTCTGCTTTTCCGAGCTAGGAACATCCCGTAAACTAGGCAAAGCCTCATAAACCCCTGAAGCTAACACAGGACCCGCTTGGCTTGCAAGAGAGGCTGTTTTCTGGCCTTGATTAGATTTATTCGAACTGGATGAATAAGAATTAAGAGTCCCATTGTTCAAACGTGAACCTGAAGATTTTGAAGAAGCCCAACTGGGTTTTGAGTTGTTTAAAGAATTGGGTCCTAGAGAAGAGTACGAAGAGGAATTACCATTGACTCCTCCATCACCATTTGAATCATTTTGGGATGATTTCGATGGTTTCCGAGGTAGCTTTCCTAATATCTGCTTGATCATATCTACCAGAACCCTAAGCCTAACCCTAATCCACAATTATCAAAGATTCCAACTTGAAAGACATCAGATTATAGACATTTCTTTCATACATAATTTACGGATTCAAGCAATGGAAAGGGAATATTTGCATTTAAAAGAAAAAATTTAAATATATATATAACCCTATTCAGAATCTAATGTTTTCGAAATTACGATTCTCTAAAAAAAAAAAAAGTAACTGAAACGAAGGAATCGAAAAAGATAAGGTATTTTCAACTTACATTTGAAGAAATATTTGAAGGGATCCAAAAAAGAAAAAAAAAAGCGCGAGAAAAGAAAAAAGGAAAGTAGAACAAGAGAAAATTAAAGCCCCTTAAAACGATCTCCGATCAGATAAACCCTAAAAATCAGTTCGATTTAAGAGAGAGAAGAGGAGAGGGGAAAAAAAGAAGCAAAAACACTACCAGGCAAAAAAACCAAAGAAAAAAAAGAGAAATCAGATAATGCCTAGTAATACAAAAACCAATATAAAAATAGTAAAGAAATAGGGATCCTTCCCTCTCTCTCTCTCTCTCTCTCTCTCTCTCTCTCTCTCTCTCTCGCTGTCTTAACGGGTCTGTTTGGAAGAAAAGAAAATAGACAGAAAAAATCACGCGGAAATTGAGGTTTTTGGACGGGAGGGGCAGAAAAAGAAAAAATTCAAAAAAGATAAGAAATAATAAGAAAATATGGTATTACAATAATGACCCTGAATTTCGCTTTTGGTTGACAAGTTATCACGATGCAAATGGACCCACCACATACATTTGGGAGGTGAGGATTTGGTCCCATATCTCTCATTCCTTTGTGTATTGGGTTTTGACTTCACAACTAACTTCCTGATGATCCTGCTCACTATCGGACATTTTCCTTTTTTTTTTTTTTTTTAATTTTTCAATTTTTATTTTTAGTGGTTGGGATATTTCATCCTTTTGGTTGATTTTCCTTTTAACATTTTAAGTTACGAAAATTTAAACTCCAATAATTAAAATTAGAAAGCTCTCCTTGTATCAAACAGTCTAAGCGACTGTTGTCAAAAGTGCATTAAATTTCTTAAAATTTTATTGAATCAAATCGAATGAGGTTTGAAATTAATGCGATCCTAACCGAATTTTATTAGTAGTAGTGAGGGGCAAGGAATCACCGCCAGAATGCCACACGCCTTCATGAAATCTCATCAACGAAGGGAAGCAAGTGATTCAAATTTCAAGTTTTGAGGGATATCAGCGGCTATAGCCCTTTATCTTGCATGCATGAAAGCTACATCAGAAACATGGCAGTTTTTATCATGCATCAGTTGAAAACACAGCTCTTTCAAGTAAAATGTGGTCTGATAAATCAAGTATATCAGGGATGCTGCCTCAACTTCAATAGCATCGCAGGAAAACTTTTCATATGAGAAACCCAATAGACCAAAGCTGTTTTGCACCACTTCATAATGATACTACAAACTGTGATATAACAACAGAAGCCAAGGTTTTCCCAATTTTTAAGTTTAAGCCATTGTTATGGTTCGCAGCTTATATTATTAACTTGACATTTTGCAGGGACTGCACTCGCAACATCATTGACCACAAAGTCATCTCTTAAATCCAACCACACATACAGACATATAAGAACATGGTAAATCATGAAAGAAGCCTCTCTATTGTTTGTGCAAGCACAGTATCTTCTCTGCTCTGTACAATTCCACAAAACAAACAAGAACAATAATACTTGAGCTAATGCGGAAGAAAATCGGTACCTCCTCGTTCCGCATTGTGATAATGGTTATCTCTTTCTACGCTTTGATTCCACCTAAGTCAAAAAGAATAAAATAGCTAAGAGGGAAAGGGAAAAGAAAGAATAGTTGGTTATCAAATAAAGCATTAGATGCACTATTAGAATGAAACTAACAACTGAATTGGTTTAATTAATTATCATGAAATCCAACTTCCCTTCCGGATACCAAAGCATCAAGGAAATTCATTTTTTGTAGTAATTAAATATATTAAAAAATTACCAACTAATTGTACTTCCTTATACTTGTTCATTCCTTCAAGCAGAAGTAGAAAATAATCAAATGTTTTATTTCCTTAATATGAGGTTAATATGTACCAAAAGAGATATGAGGTTAAAAACTAAACCTATTCTCATTGTTCATCATCATTCTATATGGAAAACCATATTAATGATATAGTTAATTTAAAGTCCATAAATGCCTTGAACAGGAAACACACAAGTAGCATGGAATCTGATCAGATACATAACATGCCCACAGGCAATTCTGACAATTGATACCATCGACATTGCGGCTATTGATACAATCAAAGCAGAGAAAAACTTGCAACCAATAGGGAATACTACTGTTTTAAAATGACATTTAGAAAGCTTCAGATTTTCTCTACCAAGAAGCAAAAGCATAAGTGCATGTATGCATACACACACAAAAACAACAGTTAGACAACATTCAGAGTATTTCAAACTGTGCAGCCAGCATATTAACTATATGTCATCATTACCATAAAACTTCACCCTTTGTCAAAGAAAAAAAAGCCTTTTTAGTATTCCCAAGTAACTGTATAATTCCTTTCTAAGTTTTATCATAATTGAAAATGTATTCTTCTCCTACTCAATCTGTTTTTACTGTCACCCTCGTATTCACAAAAGACAACGGCAACCTGGAAGAAAGGGAGTCACCAGCTAAAATTTATGCTTCTCCTTGTAACCAACATGCACTCTGTTTGGTATCCACTTTTTCATTGAAAGTAAATGAAGTCAGACATCACATTACCAGCACCATGGTGTTAAAAGCCAATTTCTAATTTCGGAAAGTAGTTTTAGGTTGATGCAGCAATGACAGTCCCTGGACATATTTTAGGAATAATGTTGACACCGGTCTAGTGCAGCCTACTGGTCAAGCAACTATGCAATTATATATATTAAAATTATATAACCCAGTTAACTTATAAAAATTTAATGAATGATTCTTGAAGTTGAAAGAACAGTTAAAAGTTTCAAATAACAGTTGTTGGCAGACTGGCTTGATTAATGCACATAGACAGACCAAATCCTTGCAAGTAGAGTTCTAACATTGAATTTGATGTCATTCAATGATAAACCATATTTATTTTTTACCCTACATAAAAACCCCTCTATGTCTCTCTCTTTTGGGAGAAGGGAGGTTCATTGTTGGGGGAGGAAGGCATTGATCTATTCAGAAATGGTGCTACACTGTGATGAGTGTGGCAGCTAACCCCATGGTAGTTTCAAATTTTCTTTAATATATACTGTTTCATAATAAGTTGATTTGCATATTTTATGTTCTTATTACAGCTAATATATAGATATATAATATAAATGTCATCATTTTGCATATCCCACCATATTGGCTCCTAATTTTTTGAAGTAAATGTATCTCTGGGGTGTATATAATGCATTCTCATCTAAGCTTCATAGCTGACGAAAACTGCTAGATTAGTTAGTCAACATTCCATTTTTTATATCAGTCCTTGATCAATTGAGTAAGCTTATTCTAATCTACTGAAGAGTAAAAAAAAGAACAGGGGGAGGTGGCAGTGGGAAACGTGGAACACAGTTTACAGAAAGAGATGCTACCTTCAGGCTTCAGTAGGAACATAAGGACAAGGCATTATGAATCTATTCTCATAATTTAAAAAAAAAACAAAATCCCAAGACTCTTATCTAGGAGGGGAGAATGGAAAAGGAAAGGACTGGAAAGTATCCACAAAGGGAAACTTCAAACAAGAAATGATTGGTTACGGTATGGTCTGCTGGGAAAAAGTCAGAAGTAACAATTACATTGCAAGAGAATCAAAAAGAAATAATGACAGCTGGTCTAATACAATATAACTAAATTTGCCAATAACTAAATGGAGTAACAAAAAAAGGAAATAAAGCATATATTTTTGCACACACTCAAACGGTGAACATAAATGATCTAACCTTTGCCTCAAGGGATGGTGATACTGGGAATGCATTCAAAGATCTTTTGGCATCATCCTCTGAAGAACAATCAGAACATAAAAAGCGATCCAATTTTTTTGCTTCTTCAATGGTCATACCCATGCAGGAAGGATGAAACCTGAAACATACTAATGTTCAGTCAGGAAAATATGATAATTGCTATTCCTATTAATTATATCAAATCTCATTTCACATGAAAGAAGCAACATCACTATATACAGAGCTGTTTCTGTGTATTTATATGCAGAACAATGGAAATCATTGGCAAGGAACAGAGAGAACAATACTAAACATACTACCAGACATAAATAACATGTCTTCAGACCAAAAATGATTTTCATTTCTAGCAAGAATATTCCAAGATTAGTTGAGGTTCAAGCATAAAAGAGGCAAACAACTCATGCAAAGGTCTTTTGAAGTCAGGGACAGATCCAAGATTTATACTAAGTGGGGGCAAACTATTAGGTGATATTTGTTTATACTATTTTATTCAAAAATTATTAGAAAGTAGAATATATTTTAATAAAACAATAATATCAAATACTTCTAGAAATATAAAAAATAATAAAAGATTTATATAAAAAATTAAAAAGTATAAAAAGTCATATATATATATATATATATATAACAACCTACAAGATTTTTTTTTTTTTTTTTTACATTTTTGCAAAGTTGTTTAAGATTTTTTTTTTTAACTGTTTTAGAATTTATTTTGTTCCAAAGGTTTAAAAGAATATTGTCCAAGTTAACTTTGGGTCATAATTAAATAAATAAAGTCTACAAGCAATAATAAAATATATCACGTAATTACTTCAAAGAATAAAAACTATTTTAGATAACTTCATATGATAATATAACTTCATATCTTGCTATCCAAATTAATCTAAATCTAAGACCTTAAATAAAGAATTCAAATTATCAAATAAAGCTTGATCAAATTAAGATGGAAAATGTCAAAAAATCTATATTTAGTTTTTTGGTAGAAATCTTATTTCGGTATTTACACTAAATGAATTACATCTCCTTTCCTACAAGTTTCTATTTTCCTTCTCTTTTTCCTAGTTGTTTGATTCCACAATAGTTATTTCATTTTTTTACTTTACAATTTTCTTTCTTTCCAAGTCTTGTTAACTTTTTAAGTTATCTTTTTAGAGTTAATTTCAACTAATACCAAAAGAACTACCGCTAATAATTTCATATTTGCATTTTGAACCATTACTTAACTCAATTATTCTTTTTTTTTTTTTTTGTTGATACATCCATATACCTTTCAATACTATAGAAGACCCATAAATATTTTTTCGGGAGGCAAAAAAACAAAAAAATTTGTGTTTGTTACTAATAATCCCACTTTTTTTTTTTTCACGGGCAGAACACAAGAACTGCAAAAATTTTAGGTTTTTTACTAATAGTAAAATTAATTATCCAAGATTTGAGTGGGGGCAACTAAATCCATCCCTGCTTGAAGTCAAAAATTGATCAATAGATTGATTGAACAAAACAATCTACTTGTTAACAAGCTGGTCGTACTTCCAGCCCATAAGCACCCAGAGGTAGCTAGAAATACAACTCAATGCTTAGCCATATTGTCAGGCCAATTTTACAAGGGGAAAAAGAACTTAAAATTGAAGCTAGGCAATATAACTTTAAAGGATAAATACATTACACTCCTAAAGGTACAACCAAAATATTTCAGCTCGGCCAGTCTTAACGGGCATAACTAAGACACAGTATGTTACATCTAGCTACATAATAAATGTCAAACTCATTATGTTCTTAAGAAAGAAGAGCTTTAGCAATCTTCAAAAGACTCTTCTAAAATATGTTTACTTTTCTGTGTCTCCAGACCAAGATGCAAGACAAGTCCATTGCTCCTGTCATTGTAGTTATTAGCTTTTGTAAGATTAAATGACCTAGAAAGTTAAGCCACAACTAGTTTAGAGTTAAATTGTCAAATTTAACCTAGTTTTGCGGTGCAAGCTAAAACTTTTATAATTTGTTCACTTAAGGTATTTCAATAATCTAGCAAAATCTAAAGTTTTAAGGAGATCTAAAAGTCCTATTCTGCACTATGTCAATTCAAGTAGTCTTTTATGTGTTTATTAGGCCCCATTCTGGAGTTTAAGATTCAAGCTTTCATATTTTTCTGTATAGATCATTAACTTTTACTCAATCAAGTTACAAATTTCTTTGCTTTTTGGGCATAGATGTAAATGCCAATATTCTTTTCACTCTATTTTCTCTGTCCATCCTTTTCTTTTCCTTATTTAAATTATCTATTCTATTCTTTAGCTATTTCCGGCAATTTTCTCTAATAGATTTGCTGCTAATTTGAACTTTCCACTTATAGAAACAATGAATCTTATTCCCCAGAACAATAAAATCCTTAAAACAACTTAGAGCCATTCCACCACCTTTCCTTCAATAAAAATTGCACTACCGCTGGATATTAACAGCAAGCTAATTCCTTCCTTCCAGCCACTCTTTTGCCATAAAATATCAATTAACTAAAATAGTTGATTCATTAGCAATGAACTTTTATCTAACTCTAAACCTTATCCAACTCTAAACCATAAAATTGCTAAATTTTCTCAAACCTAACCTTGTTATATAGCCAAGTAGGAAACATCAATGCAACCACCCCCCCCCCCCCAAAAAAAAAAACCCTCAAAAAGAAAAATCATGCAAAAATCTTGCCTATGCAAGAATACCACCAACATGTTAAATATGAATTCCAAAATAAAAAAGCAGACAAGTGAACCAAATGTAAGATACAGTAACGTTTAATCCTACCATGACAGACTGGGTTTTACCATGATACACAGTGAATCAGGTGAGATGAAGACCAAAAGAGGATATTATACATTAACATAAAACGTAAATAGGGGAATGAACCATTTTAGAAGAAAACAGAATAGAGAAGTTAAATCAGATGGCATCAGCAGATCTACTTAAGGATTCCTAATCGGGAACATACAGAAATTTCTCTTTTAGATTGGAATTGAAGCTGATCTAGCTCATACTTGTTCATGTCTTAATGAATCGACTATTACAGCTCACTACAATGCGTTAAATCAATTACCTTCAGTCCCAACAAAACCACAGCTTCCTAGGAAGTAGATTTTCATAGATAAAATACCAAATAGAACAGTATCCAAATAAGTCATTATTGGAAAGGAAATTTCGAATACTAAAAAACCATTTAGACAATCATCATTAAGTAAATGTACACTACCCACTATTCAATTACAGAAAACTCAAATTAAATGGCAATTCTTTCATCATTTTATGTTCCATGAATAATGTAACAAGGAGTTAAAAGCATTTGAATGGAACAAAACCAAATATCCTTTTGCTACAAGAGCTCTAAATTATACAAAAGTAGTACTAATAAAAGACAAACTTTTTAATGCTAAATGGATTAACAAAGTGTATATAAGACGCAAAAGCAGTCGAGTTAAACAACTTAGAAAGACTTAAAATTAAAGGTGAAATTCATCATAGTTGTGATGCAACCATTAACCTGGTGCAAAATTAAGTATAACATTAATTTGAAACTCTTTCAGCTCACAGATCATTACAGGACCACTAAAAATAAATGAACTCAATCAACAGTTCTGCACACACACACACATACAAAAGGGAAATTTATATTCCACTTTAATTATACAACGAAACTAAATGAATAACAAGTTTACCAATCCTTGCAACCCTCACATTGCACCATGAGGTCATCTGGGTTATATGGCATCTCACATTTGCAATACCTTCAAAATCGAAACCCACGAGGAAAAAACAAATTAATCAATAACCAATTTCTAAACACACTCTAAAACACGTAAAACAAAGGAAAAAACTACCCGAACTCAACCCAAAAACACAAGATATATAGAAACTCACACTGCCACCCGATCTGGAGTGAAGCCACCAGTGGCAGCCTTATATTCGAACCTACAAAAGTAATCTTCAGCACCAACATTTTCAAGCTTAGTATAGTTTTTGAAAGTGTGAACTATACACTTTCCTTCAATGGTGTGGGCACTTTGCACATCATAATGGTCTGATAAAAAGAGCTCCTTGGCTCCATGGAACTGTCTTCTCCCTCCAATAGACTCCTCCGGCCGATAGTACCATTGAACTCGGACCTTGACGTTGTTCCGATGATCGGCCTCGATCTTCTCTACCCGTGCCACGTACGGTGGTTTATCTGAGTCCGATGGTCTCATCAGCACACAATCACCAGCTGCAAAACAAACCCAAAAAAAAGGTCAAAACTTTTCTACAGCCAAAAGATTTTCTGGGTTTTAAATTTTAAGACCCAAAAGCTTAAAAAAATTTTTAAAAAAAAGTATAGAAACGAATTTCGGGTTTTTTTAAAAAGGGATTTTTGGGGTTTCTTTTTCAAATGTTGAAACGAAACTATGAGATGGGTTTTGGGAGAAACATACGTCGAACAACTTTGTTGGTGCCTTTGATAGTGTAGGAATCAAGGTCCTTTTTGCCAGGTTTGGTCTTGGCCATGAAAGAGTTCTTTATTTTTTTTATTATTATCAAGGGAAAAAAAACTGATGGGCGGTCCTTTGTGAGAGGAATGTTAATAAAAATGTGAGAAAGAAGGGATTTTTTAGGGTTACTTCTCTTAAATGGTTTAAAGAAAAAGGAAAATTGAGGAGAGGAAGGTGACGGTTTAACGAATCATGAGAGGGGGAGACAAAGAAACAAACCCTAGATACTGGGAGATAAAGGACTGCTGATGGAGAAAACAGAGAAGTAACTTTTGTTGGGATGTGAAAGAGGAAAAACAGGTGGATCAAAGTGTTGGGAGTGCCAGTAAGCCAAGTATTATTTCCTTCCGATATTAACACAGTCGATCTCCATTTTTATTTTAGAACAAACCATGTCCTTTGTTATTTATAAACCATCAAATTCTATCATTCCACTAACAGCATTTCTATTCATACAAAAATTTTCTGTTTCTCAGGAAGTTGCCAGAATGCTTTGTCTAGCCATCAAGGTATTGCTCCGAAGTGTCAAGAATGTAACAGTCCTATTCAATTTTTCCTCCATGACGTGCAACAATCTCATTAACCCAAGGCATTGAACCACAAGCTCTGATCTGCCGTTAACAAATATTAAGGACAAAGCCATTATCCAGCAATTATTTTAGAAGTTAGCTTATGTTCAACATGGACTATGAAAAATAAAGGAAAAAAAATTAAAAGTAAAACTGTAAATAAAATGATTGAAACTTGAATGATTCTTTTACTTTCACTTTAGAAAAAATAAAATTTAAAAAATATATAAAAATCCATTCATCTTTTTTCCTTCGGTCCATCCTCACCTCCCTCTTTTACCTCTTATCGAACTCAGTGTTATCCAATAATTTTTAGCTTAAATATTCCTAATAAATTTCACATGCATGGTTTCCTGTAACTGTCTTCGGCCCTGTGTGTATACTGTAAACATGTAATCTGCAGACGAACATGCAAGATTGGCTTACAATTTATCTCATAAGGCCTATTGTTATAGAAAATAACTCATATTTGAGGTACATTATATATAGATAGAAGCTGAAGCAGAAGTTGGAACAGAAGGAAAAGAGCTCTGTTTGCATAGAGCAAATGCTAGGATAGGAAGCCCGAAGCCCATATTTCGGACTTCCAGTCTACTTCTTGCTCAATGCGATTCTTGTCAAACCATCAACAATGTTGGATGCCGATGGCTCGAATTTCGTCATTTAAGAACTATACTGCCTCCAAACCACGTACAAATCTTTTGCCAAAAGATGCACTTCAATTTTTACGTACACTTACCACTCTCTTCAGGACGTAAATTAAAAACATTAAAAGGTTTTTTTTTTTTTTTTTCCATTTTGAAAAAGTGATAGGTTTTACAATATATAAGGTTGAACTGAAAGTGTTCTTTGATGCAACCTCTCAAAGTAATTTTTTGGGATTTACCCTATATAAGACATACTAACTAAACAATTCTAACATAATCAACAGCAAATTTTTTTCGTCTATCACATGAATTCCATCAGTTCTGAGAAATAGAGAAATGTTTAGTGTGCATGACGAATCACGGAGTCAACATGTCACGAAGGTAAAAAAAGAAAGGGGAAAAAAAAAACACCTTTGCTAGTATTTCTTGACAACAACTGAGTTAGCAATGCCAGCCTGCTCCACTGTCTGGTCCAAATCAGTCAATTTTTTAGGAGGGAACCCCATTGTCAACAACTGGCAGTTTCTTGAAGATGTTTGTTTCTTGAAGTTGAATTTTCTCTCTCAATCTACAAGATGTTTGTTTTGTTTCTTGAAGTTGAAGATAAAGATAAATATGCCTTCAAACATTCTGTTTCATCAAGTCTTGAACTAAAATTCTACCTCAAAGATAGACATTCATTCAGTACTATATCAGCATATCTTGAATAAATGTATTAAAAAGCAGCAGCTTTTTCTTTTCTTTTTCATTTCATAAAATATTCTAAGAAAATGCATTGCAATTGGCAATGACTATTTTTTATCATATGTTTCAACTCCTATAGCTTATTGATTATGCCATTTTATTTTTGGCATATTATCCCAATTTAGTTCATCACCCTCCACTGCAGCATCACTGCTCTAACCCTCCTTAAAGATAAGAAGATTGAAAGTACTTACAAAGTTCAAGCCTTCCCGTTAGAGAAAATTCAAGCGTTAGGCAGGCGAGGGACAACAACCGGAGCACCACGAACCTTTTCAAGAGCAAAGCTAATCCCTAGCAGTCGACCTAACAATCCTGCAGCCAAATAAAATATATATCAGCGGAAGTAGTTTCCAATATCCCATAAATGATCTCCTAGAGAAGATGACTTCAGGTTCAACAGTATCAAAATAATTTGCATAACTTTTCTTCCATAGCCTCTTTTGCATCTTCTTTAGAAAAGTGAACAAACCCAAAGCCTATTGACCTACCCGTGTCTTTGTCATACATTGTCCTCACTAGAAAAGGAAACATCAGCAGGATCAGAGAGCAATCATAGTGGTAGGTAGAACAGGCTAAAGGATGATTTAACTGCAAAAATTATTACCATTTAAAAAAAATGTGAGCAAGCTTCAAGTTCAGGTTTGAACATGTCCAAGTCGTTCGGTGGGGCAACCTTCAGATGGTATTGTTGTTTCCTCAAATGAGCTTAAGGTCAGGTTTTATTCGTTTTATTAGCACACATTTCTCTGATATTTTCCAATGGAAATATTTGGTATGCAATAGAAAATAAGTTATATATCTTATAATCCTTTGAAATGGACCGAAAGACTGGTAATTTTAGCGAACATCACCAATTATACTTCTTGGCCATTAAAGTTGCTCATGGCTGATAATGGAGTGATTGATCAAAGTTAGTGGGTATTAATTATGTATGTTTGAGCTTGAATTTTGATTGGTCATAAAAAAAAAAAAAAATAGAAGACTTTTTCTGTGTGAATTCATATGCCTGTGATGCTGTGAATATAAGAAAATAAAGAAAATCATTTTACAAGTTATATCTTCATGAAAAAACAAAGTCTTACTCTCGTTTTCTCCCAGAAGACTAGGAAAATTTTATTTCGTTATGATTAACAAAATTTAGTTTTTGACACTGAGATCATTCAGACAATTCGTCGAACACCTAAACGACTCTACTAACCTTCAGAGACGTTGCCAAAATAGGATTATGAGAATGAAAGAGAGAAAAGAGGAGACCTGCTACAAAGAGTTTGTTGTTGGGAGGAAAGGGAGACGGAGAAGGTGACAGTAAGCAATAGAATCGCCAGGTTGAAGTTAAAACTGGGTTATCAACAGTTTTTGAGGCTCTAATTCTAGCAATGAACCTAATAAGGCCGTTGATCATTTCTCCCACCAAAGAACAGCCATTGTTTTTAACTTTATTGATCTTTTTTACAAAAGGAAACAATTCGATTCCTGTCCAAACTCCAAGCATTAGAAATTCAACGTTCTGTCTATGGAGAGTGCCAAACAAAGTGAATTTATTTACATAATGTCTTTATTATTTTTGTTGGAAAAAAAAAAAGGCTATTGGATGTTGAGACATGCTCATTGTTAAAAGAAATGAAACTATGCCCCAAGTTCCAACGTGAGAGTGTAGTTGATTTTATTTGCAAAAGGGCCAACGAACTGAATAGGACCTGAATCAAACACATAAAATAATAACATCAAATACTGTTTAAATTGAGGCAACTAAAACTTTATCAATTACAATTATATCATACACAACATTGATAGCAGGATTGGCAATTTTAAACACATACACGGTTTGAAAATAATACAAAAAATATAAAAATAACACGATTTAAAATTTTAACAAAAAGTATATAAATCCAACAAAAATCAAAATATTCGTTTCATACATAAATTATGACACATTAATTTGAAGATAAATATGAATTACATACAAAAAACTACATGAAATTCTTTGGTTCTAAATACTCCAAGTTAAAGGAATTTTTATTTAAAAAAAAAAAAAAAACAGAGCTTTGCAGGTTTTGATTTAGCATCAGATTATTTCCATTCTTATTTAAAATGCATATATTCTACCGTCAGTTATATTAATGTACACTGTCTTTTACTTTATTCTCCTCAATCTTCTATCAACCAAACGAACATGTCAAAAGATATCATAAAGGGTAATGAGTAATTTGGTCCTCTAATTTTATCACTTTGTCAGTTTGGTACTTAGAAAATAAAAATTCGCAATTAGATACATGAACTTGTATTCCATCAAGCAATTTACCCTAACAGACTAACTCATATCATAATTACGAACTTTTGTTTACTGTACAAGTTCAGATACCTAATTAAGAATTTTTATCTAGTTACCGATACGAAAGAAGTGATATAATTAAAGACGATATCATATGATATTAACTGAACTCAATGAGTCAATGCTATTGTTATTCAGTGATATAGAAAGAAGGCTGATACCTGGGCTTATATATCGATTTTTAAGGGTCCAATCGTCTCGCAATGATGCAAATTTCATGAATGGTGCACCTGAAATTTCAATATGGCAACAAAATGAACAAAAATATCCTAACATTCTCAAAATGGGATCTCTTTTTTATCCCTCTGAAGGATAGCTGTTTGTCTAACAGCCCACTGTTAGTCTTTTACAACTGCAGCAACTAAAGGCAATTAAACACTGATAAACTGAAATGGTATGCAAATTAATACTTGGAAATTCGAACTAATTAATTCAGCAAGCATTTAAGTCAAGAAAAAGGTGCAAATTTCGTTTACCTTCAAGGTCCACCATTGCCTTCTTAATTACGGGCTTGAACTTCCCTGGCAGAAAGTTTAAACCAGAAAAAATCAGAGGGATCCTTGTGCATGATGAGGAATATATCATACATATACGCATAAAGAAATTAGCAAAGTTTTAGGACTTTGATGTCCATTATTGAAAAGCTTCTTTGGGGTGAAATTGCCAAATAGGGGCACAAGAAACTTGCTTGTGATTAGTGGTGAAAGCACTGGGACAAAGCAAACCAAGCTTGCAATTAATTAATACAAGCAAGAAGGGTTCTTGCAATAGCAGTTACCCTTCGAGTTATGTCATCAAAGTATGTAGTGATATACCATGTCTCCGCTCAACGTCCATTAAGGATGTTAATGCTGTTCCTCCAACAGTCCATTCATCTACTGGAGCAATCAAATTACCAACCTGAAACATAAGATATAAACTTGTATAAGTTACTTATAAAGCATGTTGAATGTCATCGTTCTTGAAGAAAATATCGAAGTTGTTAGAAGATGGATTATTAAAAGAAAAATGAGATGGTGAAAAATCAAAAGAAAGAGATAACAAAAAAAGGAGAAAATATAACACAGACCGATGAAATCAATCCAGTTTTTCCAGAACGAAGGAGGGCTCCAGTAGCATAACCCAATGCATAACAGTAGTTTGCATCAAAGTTTGTTGGAAAACCACATCTACCCTCATAGCTATGGAGTGAAAGGCAAATATCATGTTAAATTGATATTATGAACAGAAAGTCATCACTTTTATAAAAAGTCATTGAATATTTTTTCATGGTTATCCAGATAAAAGAAATATTTTAGTAGTCACCCAAAAAAGTGGGGCTGCGCTTGAAATTTTCCCTTGTATGCGCCATTTTGTTTCCTTTGATCCAATTCAGCTTCCACCATTTCGATGAGCATTTTTTCTGTTTCTATCTTGGCAACCTAAACATATGACACACATGTGATTTAAAAATATAGCTCCATTTTGGGTAGGAGGTGAAAGTTAAAGGTATTGCGGAACAAAAGAGAAGAAAAAAAACCTGCACATTCCCATGTGGATCTCTTTCAAGCAGCAACTGCTCCTGAATCGCTTGAGGTAGGAACTCAAAAAGCTCTTGAGATTGGCTTCGAAGTTTCCTTTTCCACATCCCAGCTTTATCAATTATACCATGAGCTAAAATTTCATTTAGCTCAGCAATAAGTTGTTTTACCTGCAAGTAATTCATCTTACACCTCAAATCTATGATCCAAGAAATTTCAAATTGACAGGCAGGTGATTCACCTCACTGATATTAGTAAGATGGAGTAAGTAGGAAAGAATGAACGTAAGGAGTAACTTCTAGTTTCAAAAATTATACCTCAGGAATAAAATCAATAAGCCCTTCTGGTAAAAGTATTACACCATAATTAAAGCCAAGTTCCATACGTTTGCAAATTATATCTGTAATATAATTTGTAACATTCTTCATTGTTAGCTTCTTGGCAGCAACCTACATCAAAGATAAAACCTTGTCAAACTGTGAAGTCAATGAGAAGCATTCACGAAACAAATGTTAATGATCCCAAAAGAAAAGGAAAAAGAAGACATTGAATCATGCACGTTATTTATTCAATTTATTTTAGAATTGAAAATATAACTTCTCAGTTCCACCATTCAGTTGCCAGTAATTATGTGGTGACAAAAATACAGAAGTCTTTGCACATTTTTTGAAATGATTGTCAACAAATTCATAGGTTAGCTCATATATACAATACCAGAAAGGTCAGAAAGATAAACAATATGAGCCAACCGATCATCTAATGAAATATGCTGCATGAGTTTATATCCCATCATATAATGTAACGGAATATGAATTGCAATATCAACAATATCATTTAGGTTAGCTCATATATACAATACCAGAAAGGTCAGAAAGATAAACAATATGAACCAACCGATCATCTAATGAAATATGCTGCATGAGTTTATACCCCATCATATAATGTAACGGAATATGAATTGCAATATCAACAATATCATTTAATCAGTAATAACTAGTACCATGAGAAATTCTTCATCTGAAAATTCCTACTTGTACAAAAATAATAATAATAATAATAATAATAAACAGAACTCCCATTTGGACAGCTTTAGAGAAAAAGTTTCACTGCAAAAACAAAAATAATAAACATATTTCTAGGTTGTAAAATCATATTCATCACCAATTCATAGCTCAAAAACAGTGGAACATCAATTTCAGCACTATAATTGATAGAAAACAAGTGAAAAAAGAAATACAAAAGATGACAAACCTTGCAAGTAAGAGATGCGTCAAGAAAATCTATGGAACCACATGTAGAAAAAATATACTAGTAACTTCCATAATGTTAATACAAATATGTCCAAATATTTCAATTTAAAATCTGAACTGAAGCCTAAAAGATTTTTTTTTTTTCTCCAGAAGCCTAAAAAAGTTTTAAGAATCAGCACCACAAAAAAAAATAATAATAATAATAATGTCATTCTTAAGTTAACAACTTTGATCATCGTTTCTGACATTGCATCACTGTTCTTGTTGTGAATGCACAAAACAGAAGAAATTTCTAAAACTGAAAACAACAGATAATATCAAATCAGGTCACCTCTTCTCCAATAAGCGCGATGTTTGGGTGAGTCTGCAAAGCACATTCCAATGTTATGTGAGAAGCTGCACGGCCCATGAGCCTTATGACTGAAAACAGATGGTTAGGATTATTGCAACCACTATGGGAACAAAGCCAAAGAGAATATTAGTAATTCGTATGAAAATATTTACAATAATAGATCTAGAGAGACACATAAAACCTGATAAAGTGGAAAGAGAGCAAATAAGAGGCTTCTATGAAAATTCTCGCATAATTGAGAACAAAGTTTTCATTATACTAATATTCCTCATCCAATTTGATATATTTCTTGATTAAAACACTTACAGTGGTAGTATTTTCCAGTTGAACGAGCATCTGTCATGACATTTCCAATCGTCTCTGAGTATATCTGCATATTCCAAGTAAATGCAGATCATTAAATGACAATAAGACCTGCTTATCTGCGTCAGATTGTAGTCAGGATTTTGAGTTGGTAAGCAATCTTTATCCATGTGTCACCAAAGAGAATACAGTCTCGGGCGAGTTATGATGTATTATACCTTGATTTTGCATCACAACAGATGAAAATTACTATAAAGATTCCACCAAGCAAAATACAAATACCTTGCATGCAGTGTCAAATCCAAAACTTATAGGCACCTCTTTGCATTTCAAATCGCCATCAATGGTCTTTGGGCATCCAATAACTTGTGTCTTCATATTTTTACTCCTGCAACATTTTAATGAAATGAATCATACAGCATCAATCAGGAACTGTAGGTCATCATGTGAGTTAGCAGTTCAAAACTAAATTTTCTTTTGAAGAGCATGGTAGGTCATGTTTTAACAATTCCAGAAAATCATAGTAAATTGACAGAACATTGTTAAGTAGAGATGGATAGTGGACCTAAAGTTCTCAGCAAGAAGGCAAGCATTTGTGTTTGAGTCATCCCCACCAATGACAACAAGCCCATCCAAATCAAGCTTCTTCACTGTTTCTTCAGCTTGCTTAAACTGAAAGCAATTTTCTATGCAAACTCAATTATATAAGTTTAAAAATTAGAAAGGCTAGCCAAATTGAATTTGGTTATGCTAGACTTAATAAAAAAATTTTCACAAATATCTACCAGCATTAATTAGGATACATTACAGTTTAAAGATTTTAACTCAGTATATCTTTTCATGTTCAATTGAAATTTGCGAACTAGATTAAGTGAAATGCAGAACAAACCAAATTGTTGTGGAACTAACCTGTTCTGGAGTTTCAATTTTGTCTCTACCACTGCAAATCATATGAAAGCCACCCTGTAAATTTATTCCAACTTGTGTCAAATATAGGTAATAGTGAGAGCTATTCCCAGCAAAAGGTTTTCTTCACAAGAAAAAGGGATTAAATGATGTAGAGTAGAGGCAAAAGACAGAAACACCAAAAACACAAGCACATATTCTTGTTTTCATGTGCTGAATTAAAGTTTGTCTATCTCACCAGTTTTTTCTAACTATCCTATGTGCATATATCCACTTTTAAATTAAATAAAAACTTGGTCAAGTGAGTAAGCAGTAATCAGTAGACATGACTAAAGAGGAAAAAATGCAATAAAAACTCAAAGTTTTCACCTGGTTTCTGTAAAGATAAATTAACTCTGTAGTCAGCCTAGCATATTTGCACTTCATGATGCCTGCTGGACCGCCCTTAAACCCATAAAGTATACTTCCTTTTGCGCGTTCTTGCAAGTAGTCTAACCCAATAATCAGACAAAAATACACTCAAAATCTAAACAAAATTAGCAATGATCAGACTGAAGTAATCAGCCGGTAGAAATATAAAACAAGGTCCATACCGAAAATCCCAGCTATCACATTGTGTCCACCAGGAGCTTGGCCTCCAGATAAGACAACTCCAATCTTCAAACTCTGACCCTTCACCTCAGAATGACCCGGAACCAACGAAACCGATGGTTGTCCATAAAGATTTGGAAACAAGTTCGCTATCTCATCTGCAAATTCATCCATGAAACTACATAACTACTCGAGGATATTATAACTTATAACAACATAAACTGTACGAAGACACCCCAGTGATCAGAACTTGAAACTTCACTTATAAAACTTGGAGTTCAAATCCTTATAATATGAAATGGCCTGGACATATGAATGGGAGATGACTACAACCCAATATTCAAATGAATCTAGAAAAAAAAAAAAAAACAGAGCTTAAAGAAACATATATGGAGATTATAATGTGGAACAGTTACGCACTTGGGTTTGCAGCAGCAGAGGTAGGGGGGCCATCGACGACTTTGAAGGAGTTTTTAAGGATAGATGGAAGGGGAGGGCTGTGGTTCAATCGGTAACTTTGGAGTTCACTGTAGCCGGCGGAGGGGAGAACGCTGGGGAATTCCTCCCTGCGGGTGATAGGGAAGCCGTTGGTTGCGACAGCAGGTGACATGATCAAAGTTTAAGAAAAAAGTGGTGCAAAGCTTGAAAAGGGTGAAGAGAAATGGGGTACAGGGCTAACTGTTTATACGAGACGGGCGACATTGCTAGTTGTGAAAAGGGCAAAATAGAAATTTGCTACTCCCTTTGACTTCGGAATCGGCGAATAGATGGGCATTCTGAGTTGAGAAAGTCAACAATGAAGAAATGGGCCCGCTCTGAAGTCAATGACTGGGCCAAATACCAGCTGTAATTCGAGAACAATGTAGCAAGGCAGGCAATATTCATCCACTTTTCTAGAAAAAGAAAGGAGTCATCGTCGACGCTGTTATCAACGGATTACCATTCCACCATTACTGCATCAAAGAGCTCCCTTTTCTATATGTGACTTGCACGGCGAACATGTGGTGTTACTTTTCTTTTAAGAAAAAAAAATGATGAAGTTCACAACCTAATTAATTTGAATTTCATCATGTTGTTTTGAAAATGGTGAAACTCTCCATGATTGTCAAATCAAATGGTTGACCTGAACAGAATGTCAGAATCATCAAGTATAACTTAAGGGTCCCACTCTCAAACCTTTTTCTGCCACGTGTACAAAACAACTTGACCGTTGACCGGTCACCTCCACCAACGAACTACTAGAAACATTAACCATTTTTTTCCCTTCGCAAGTCGCCGGGACTCAACTTTGTTGATTCACTTTTAGTTGATACTCACACAAAATTCCATTGTACGGACGCATTACGGTATCTTTTTTTCTTCTTCTCTTTGATGTGTGACGATGGCGGCTTCAGCAGATATCAACGGTGGGGATCATACGGTGGAACTCATCGTACTTGGCAACTCCAAATCGGCGGCTGATGGTGGCTCAGCCGCGTCTGCTTTGGAGGAGATTGCACCTCTCTTGACGCAGAGCGAGAGGCCCAAGATCAACATTTTCTCGGTCTCTCGTTCCCGAAGAAAACCTAGGGTAAGTCAAGTAAAGCCTTAATTCTATTTTTACATTTTTTTTCTGTTACTTTAAAATTATCTATTGCTGACTGCCTGAATCTTTAGTTTGTTCTATGATTTATTTTACTTGTTTATTGGAAACATTTTGCATTGAAATTTGACTGCTTGACTCGATAATCCAATTATTGTTCTATTTTTTTATTTTTTTTTTGCTTCTTACAATTTATATTGAATATCAAAGGACTTTGTTTGGCCACATTTTGTTGTTGAACTTCTAATGCCGCCTTGAGGAAAAGAAATTTGCAAAATCAATAACCAAACAGAATCCAAGAAAGTACAATGCAATTAGTAAAAGCAGCTTTAATTATTCTCTTTGCTATTTCATTTTCTTAGAAAAGAATGGATAATGTTGCATTCAATGAAGTAGCTTAATGGTTAAAAAAAACAATTTTATATAGATTTAAATCAGAGCGATGTCAAACGACAATGCTCATGAAATTAGGGTTTGTCTGGTTGATTTAAATTATTGGTTAACTATATTGCTTATGCTAAAACTAATACTAACATTTGCTTACCAAGAATGTAAAAAGTAATATTGATTTTTTTTATGGACTGAATTTAGGTTATCCCGTTTGATCTGTTTGCAGAAGCAAGTGATACAAGTACCAGAAACAGATATATCTCTGGTTTCATGGTTTATTTTGTATGAATGGAATGGATCCAGATACTCTGGTCTAGTATGCATGGCCCTAACATCTATAATCTACTTTGTCAGGGAAGTTCTTTCTGATACTTTAACTGGGTTAGTAGGATTCTGCTCCTCTATGGCTGAAGTCAGCTGACGAGGCTTGTCATAGATCTTGCTCCCCATGTAATAGTCCCTTTTCTCCTCTAAATTATCTTTTACTCCTATCCATGCAACTCTAGTTCTGGTGAATGAAATTTTAGGTGTAACCCTAGTTAATCTAAATAGAACTGTATGGGATATAATAGCTATAAATTCTAAACAGCATCAATCATTCTTAAGCTTCAATTACATAAATAAAAATCAAATTACATATTTTCTTTCTCTTTAGTTTATTGTCCTGCAACTTCATCATCCTAATAAAATCCATCGTAAGTTCGTAGGGAAATTTGATATTCTACCGTTGTTTGCTATAGCCTGAGTGAGTATGGATTTAATTTTAGAACAATTGATAATCAGGAGAGGACCCACTTGAGTATAATGTTACAGCAAAACACAAACTCAATTTTATGTGGGATAACATGATTTAATACTCTCCTTATTTGTAGGCCTCCATAAAACAGCTAAGATTAATGGACTATCATGTTGACTACGAAATGTATGTAATAAACAACCCACAATTTTGCACCTTGTCAACTTGTCGTGTTTCCAACATAAAACCAGTCAGCTATAGGCAGGCAGATTTCATCCTAAATCTAAGACCACAATGAACTCTAAACTCTTAAGTGTTATTTGATAATGCTACTTAGCACTCTCCCTCATGTGGAGGCCCTAGTAAAATAATTGAGACAAATGAGGTTATCATTTCGACTGTGAAAATTTGCCAACAAACACCAACGACAATGCGGACAATAACTTAAGCTCTAATTCCATTTTAAGTGTCAAATATACAGCTAATTGATGGTAGTAGGTGGAGACGTGCAACCTGAGTATAAGTTTGCAACAAATTCCATTCTTGACTAATGTGGGATAATACTACTAGACATTGGAAGCAGAATCTCTTTACATTAAGTATGTAATTTTTGGTCATCATGTGGAGGAGTGCTTGGTCTTTATGTGCATGGAAAAAGAGTAGAAACTCTTTTCACACATTCTGTTTAATGGATTGTAAAAGCTACAAAATTTTGAGGAAGTGAAAGTTTCAGTTTATATGATTGTTATTGACTCATAGGTATATATGTTATACGGTGCTTCACCTCTTGTAATTTTAAGCATTTATGCTTTCTCTTTCTTTCTAGCTTTTGACATCTCTTTTCGATGATTCCAAATTATTTTTGGCATAAGATATTTTTGCACAAAGCTTCCATTGATTTAGTTATCTTTTTTGTTTTATGATGGCAGATCCGTCAATTCGTTTATTTGAGACTGCATTTACAAGATGCACAGCTACCTTGATATTATCATATTTATGGTTGAGAAGAAGTGAGCAACCAATTTTTGGAGCAACATTATCCTGGAATCTTTTAGTTTTAATAGCCCTAGTGGGATATCTCTCGTTATTGAGTTTTATCTATTAGTTCACTTCTTATTCTTGCTTATCTGCCTTTTTTAGAGTTTGCTTAAATTGGGGACCCTTTCCCTCTTCTTCTGAAACAGAGAGAGAATAACCCAAGAAGAAAGGAAAATAAAAAAGCTTTCATCATATTGGGCTGCTCTCTCTTTATCTATTTGAAAATTTCATACAGCATACTCATCTTGCTAAAGTTATAAGCTTCCTTTGCAGTTTTGCTAGATTATACAGACACTGATTTTGTTCCAATGATACATAAGGCATTGAAGATTTTTTTTGTGTGTTTGTTGGGGAGGGAGGGGTGGTAGGTTTGTCTGCAACCGCATCATGTTTATGCCTGCTTATATCAGTTGTTGAGAGTCCTATCTTTGCAACTTACGATCTTTGCAACTTACAATGACCTGCAATGCCATAGTTTTTATATAAACTAATTGAAGCATTGCTCTACCTGCAATTGGAAAATTAAAATCATCAGGTTGGCATAGGACATAGATTGTTAACAAGGTAAACATGAACCTATCTGTTTGCTAGGATAGCCACCGTTGGTATTGGTTTAAATAAATTTGAATAGTTTCACCCTTTACTACATTCTCAGTTTCCGTACTAGGTTTTGCTTCTTTTTTCATTTGTCTAGTCGTTGTAATGTCCCTCCATTCTTGGACTGCTCTTGCTATGGCCTGTAAGCTTTATCCTCGTGAACAAAGCTAAGATAATGCTCTAGTCATAACTGATTTGGTCAATTTTTTTTTTCAGCATTCACAGAATACCTTTCTCTCAGGCTAATGGATTAAGCTTTATGACTCCAATAATGGCTTCAGTCATGGCTAGAATTATTTTGCATGAGAAGTTGAAAATTACAGAAATCAGAGGTCTGTTAACATTTTCTCACCTTCTACCTTGACTTATGCTATAAAATTTGACTTGCCTTACAGTGGTAGGGGTTTGATTACTTTATTGATTATCATCGCTTTCCAGCTCTTGCTTGCAATTTCTTTGGCGTGCTTTTCATTTTTCTTCAGATGCTCACTACACAAGGTACAGAAGTGAGTTAACAGAACCTTCTCGAATGTGCTCAGAATGAATGCCTAGATATGTTAAAGGTTGAAGTATAGTGGGAATTTTATGTTAGTTTGCCACTTTATGTTTGATTTATAATGATAATAGAGCATTTCCATTTATGCTAACGCATGATTTTTATTGTCTCTTTCTATATGCTTGCTACTATTTTATTTCTTTGTCCGTCTGTTGTCTCTAGTTGCGAAAATACTAAAAGTGAAAATTTTATCTTTTTATCGTGAATTTCTTTCACTTCAACAAACTGAATGACCATTTAGTTTAAAATTCCACATTGAAAATATGTTTCATTCATTTTTTATTAAATTACTAATTATTTTATATGGTCTTTAGTTGATGTTAGTCCCATTCTAAATTTCATGATTAAGAGACCTCGTTCTGGTAGGATATGAGAGGTACTATCAAGAGATATAACTATTAAAGAGTCTTAAGGATTTGAGTTTTGTTGATTACTTAGTGCAATTGGATTTTCTTGTTCTTCTTTTTTCCATATATTAGAGTATTGGTATATATGGATTTATTTTCCCTTCTCTGTGTTAATGTAGATTTTTGTTCTCGATTTAAGTTTGTAGCTAGCAGTGATTCTTCATTTTTCCAACACCAAAAATCCCAAACCTTCAAACTCTAAATCCTAATTTCACTGTTCTCAGGTCACTGTTTAGTCCTACCAAGTTTCCGCCCTCTCTTACCTTATTCAGAGCCTTAAATTAGAAGACTTTTTTCAATACTAGCCAATTCCATCAATTAGCCAAATCATAAGAAACCTCAAAAGTCATACTCATCTTCTTAGTAATGCCAGAAAATTCCATCTACCTACTTTCATTAAAACTTATTTTCAACTTTTTGTTGTCATTTTACTTTCCATAAACGAATTCTGATCTCTAAACCAAATTATCATAAACCACAACAAAGCAGTTTGAGGCAATAGTTTAAATCCATTTTAAATTAATTCTTCAAGTATGCGTAAATTCAAAGTTTTTTATTTTCTTCATGTATTTATCTTCTTTTTCCATGACATTATCCTAGCTGGAGAGTTGACATCCTTGAGGAGTACATTGCATTTTTTTTGTGCTTTTCTATGGAAAGGTTTATATACACGGATTTTATCCAAGTGGCAGGCACGGTACACATGTTTTCTTTAATAAATTCTGATTAAGCTAGTGCAATACCTTTTCAATTTCTTTACAGTAAACACATCAATGCTTGCACGAGGAGTGGGCATGAACAAATCATGTCCTTTGATTTTGTTTTCTCTTCTTGGCTTAGGGAATTAATTATATCATTTATTGTACTTGTTCATTACAGGTGGCAAATCCGTTATTGCAAGTCTTTTTCACTCTTCCTGGCATGGAGCAGGAGGGCTACTTAAAGTTGAGGAAGCAAGCAATATAAATTTCACAGGAAGTCAGCATTTATATGCGGCCTTGATTGGTTTTTCTTCATCAATAACTGGTGGAGTCGGCTACTGTCTCATAAAGGTTGCAGCAAAGGCTTCAGATCAACCTGTGTAAGTTTTTTTTATTTTTGAGTTAGAATGGAATCCTTTGAAATTTTCACCTTCTGCAATTCTCGCTATTTTTCCATGTTTTAAAAGTTTTGCTTACCATCAAACTTGATCCTGACTTTTTCTGCAATCTTCATTCCAATATTTATGTTTGCAAACCTTATTATGATATCTACCCCCATTTTATCTTTAATTGTATTAATACTTGACACAAATATTCCTGTTCTTTGCTGACAGGTTTTTCATTTGGCATTCTGGCTAGCCCTGCTGCAGGAATATGCACATTTGCCTTTGAGGTGAGTGCCATAAAATGATCGATTTGTAAATGTTCATAGAGACACATTTTTGTATATGTAAAAAATCACAGTTTTGACCACAGTTGATCTAATGTCTTAAAGCTCCATTTCCGCTGCATAATTGTACCATTTATTACTTCCCCACAAAGTGCCAATTTTGTAAGCAAATCAGAAATCTCGTGATAATTTGTCCAAAATATCTGGTTTACCTTACATATCATACTTCCATGGATTTTTTTCAACATTTCTTAGCAAATCCTTGTTTGTGTATAAACTTATCAAGTGATGTCAATGAGAGTAGTTAAGGGTAGCTTGAATGCATTGTAGGAGCCTAAACCTCTATTCTTGTGCATTGAAAGCGCCTTCTATATAAATGCAGTTGTTCCAAACAAGCAAAACATTTCAAACTGGTAATGGGGAACATTTAATATTTATAGACTCAATACATGCCATAGGCTAATCATGTAAAAACAAGAGGTGAACATGAATAACTAGTTATATTGCTTGACTTCCATTGATTAAGAAATAAGCTAAAATTTTTTACTTCTGCCTTGTATTGACTGCCAAATATTAATCCATTCCTCCACGGGGACATCATGCTCCAAATATGCAGATTAGCACTTTTAGTGCCTATCTGCCAACAGGTTCTCGATTTCACTTTGGAAGTCTGTGGATTGCATTTTTTAAGCCATGGAGAATAGCGTAACCATTATGTTCTTAAAAGTAGATAGTCTGGGGATTAGAACATGGCAGCCAACCTTTTATAGTTTGCTACCTAAATGACCAAACAAAAATATGTTGTTTGCTAATGTCTTAAATATTACCTATTGGCAATAAAGTAACAAAAAATCTTTTGCTTGAAGCATTGTGCTGTTCTAGTTATGTTTAACCAAAGAATTAATTCTGCTGGACCTATCTTTATTTCTTATGAGAAGCTACTTCATGATAATAAATTATGTTAATCATTTCATGTATTATGCGCTTGCTCCTAGTTAGACTTGCAAATCAATCAGCTTGGATATCTACTTGTTTTAACTAGAGATTCTACCAGGTGGAGCTAGAAATAGTTATTTTGGATATGGTTTAAATTTGTTGCATTTCTTGGTATTCAAGTGCTTAGAGCATTTCTCAACATAACTTTGCATTTTTATCGCAGGAGTTTGTGCTGCCAAGTTTCTATTCACTCTCTCTTATGCTTGCACTTGGTATTCTGTCCTTCTTAGCACAGGTTTGTTTCCAATATAACAATCTATTTTTGTTGCTTTAGCATTCTTGATGTAAATCAAACTAGGGTTTTGTGATTTTTTTTTTTTTTTGGATACAAAAGAGATTGCCATTTAAAGATAAAAAAAAATATTGCACGTATTAAAATTTAAACCTTAAATGAATTTGACGTCACCATTTAAAGATGATTATATAAATTAACTAAACTAAACTTTAAATTTCTTTACTTCCTATTTAAAATAGTTAATCATTGTCTAGTAATTGTTACAGGTATTCACTAATCATATTGATTTTTGGGTTTGGTTAATGTTTATGGCCACCTTGTCACAGTTATGGGGCATAGGCACCTCAGGAATCGCTCCTTCATTTGGTCGACTTGTTGGGTGCCTACTTATCTTGATCTCAGAGTCTTGTACTATGTATTTTGGACCCGAAAAAGAAATTGAATGAGAAAATGGTGCATTCTTTTCTTTAGCACCCAAATTTTTGTTTTCAACTTTTTTTATCATAAAATTTCTTAGTTGTTTCTAGTAGTTTTTGCTTTTATAGTTTCCTTTCATAAATAACTTTTTTTTTTACTTGTATATTGGTCGGCAAAAATGGAATTTTCTTGCTTATGTTGAGCCAAAATCTCACTAGAATTAAATCCATTGGAAATTGGAAACCATTGGAAATACAACTTTTTGATGGAGAATAAAGAGTAAGCACAAAAAGTATAGGAAAAAAACTAGTCGAGTCCTCAGGCAAATAAAATTTCCTAACTTGGAAATTGGAATTATGAAATTGGGTCCAAAGAGTTGGGCCGTGTGCTTCAAAATTCTCAGGAAGCTTCGTAAACCATGTGGCGAAGAAAGTCGATGTACTTTACAAAATAGAATTTTGAATGTTACTTTCTAGATTACAGAGAGCGTCGACGACACCTGATCATTCAAAAACCTTCGAATTTCAACAAATCCAAATAGAATATGAACGATTGTCATCTCTATTTTAAAAATATTGAGATTTTAGATTCAAATATCAACAATAAAATTTCTATTTATTATAATTATTATTTAATAATATAATTAGGTGTGATTTTAATTTTTTATTTAGATTTAATCTTTTTATGGGGTGATTTTAAAAACGTCTCCCATATCCTTTAATGCATTTAAAAAATTTACTTTTGAAATATTTTTCTGTAAGAATTGAATTCCTACTGACAATAAAAAACTCTTATTTTTACCAATTGAATTACACCTTTGTTGGAAATTGAGATTAATATTTGAATTAAGAGAAATGTAACAATTTGATTATCTAATTGATCACCAAAAATAAATGTTTATAGACCTCTATACACTATGTGAATGATCAACTGTCCAATTATCGAACAATGTAACATTCATCACCCTCTAAAATAACATATTCACGTTATTATAACGTTAATTATCACTGATTACCATTTTCATATAATAGTAGTTTTATCTTAACAATTGCCCTTGAAATTAAAACACATCTAAAACCAAAATAATAATAATAATAATAATAGCCACATAAGACAAAGGATTAAATATTCATTTGAATCTTATACTATTTCACTTATTTCATGTTGGTAATTAAAAATTAAAATTCATGATTAATACCTAAATTTACATTCCATCAAACTTATAATATATATATATATATATATATATGTTTAATGGGTTTGAATCCATTAATGAAATAATAGAAATCCACTAATATACTTGAAATTTTCAAATTTGAAACTTACTTTCAAAATTGATGAATTTTATTAGAGTTTCATCTTTAAAAAAAAAAAATTGATTGTACTAAACTATTAATGACTTGCTTTTTTTAGAATGTCAATCTTTTTTTTTAAAACAATGTTTGGTTATTAGGCTTCGTTATAATAGGTTTTTGACTAAACTTTGCATTTTATGATATCCAACAAATCATAGAAAAAACAAATAATGCACTGCCAATTTCTAAATTATTTTAATTGAAAAAATAATAATTTTATTTTTATAGGTTTTCTTTTAACGTGTACTTTTTAAAAGCAAAGGATAAGAAACCTTTATCAATCTTTTTAAATTTTGAAATTTTCATTATCAAAAATGAAAATTTAAACGTGTTAAAGTAAGATATATCCCTAAAATCGAGTAGATTGTGTGCCACTTCATTATTTAAAATAATAAAAATGAAAAAAAAATAATTATGGATATTCTTTTCTACTTATTTGTCACATGCATTAAAAAAACCATGTCAATAAATATGTGTTCCATGTGAAGATTATTTACACCCATAAGTTATTAGAAATTAATGAACTAAAAACTATTTTGACTAGGATTATGTTGGGTTAGTGCATATATAATAATAATAATAATTATTATTATTATTATTATTATATTAAGATCAGGAGATTCGTTGATGCATACGAACCCGAATTTCTATTCTACAAGTAATTCACTTCATTAAATAATTGGATGAATTGTTTGGATGAAAGCTTCGGATTCAGATATAATTATTAGTTATTATAAATTTAGTAACTAAGCAAACAAAGATGGAGCAATCATGAATAAAGAAATAAAAAGGAGTAAGCAGTAGTAGTAAGATTCTTATCTTTAGAGGGAGGGAGAGAGATATGAAAAGGACAGGCCGCCCCGCATGCAAATGGTTACGTTAGAATTTGGGTGTTACCCCCTTTGTTTTGATATTGGTTCCATAATATCATAATCTCATGGGAATCGGATTTTGGGGCGGCAAAGGGATGTCGCAATCACGCGCTTTGGCCCTTACGAAGGATACACCGAAAGCTTACATTTTTGTTTTTAATAAGCCACTTCTCCCTCATTTTTCATCTGACTTTGCCTTTTTTTGTTTTCTTAATTTTTTTATTAAGATAAATAATTTTGATCTTATTTTTAAAGTATCACCTAATTATTAAAACTTAAATATGTATTTATTCTTTAATGATCACGTCAACTATCTATGTCACATGATATTATTATATTATTTTATGTCTAGTCACATTATAAATTTAAAAAATTATTAATATAATAATATCACATAAAATTTAATAATTAATGTGATAATGTTACATTAATGTCTTATTAGGAAGTATCATTTAAATGACAAAAATAATTTATTATTTTAATGATTAAATTAAATTTTTTATTTGTTTATAGTAACTACTTGTTATAATTGAGTTACAAATGATATAATTTATCATTATTATTATTATTATTATTATTTCTAAAGCTGACCTCTCACAGTCTGTTGCTGCTCAATCCAAGCTCAGCACATATTCTTTTCTTGTGTCTTTTCCACCCCATGCCATAAAGAAACAAAGAGAGTAAAACTCTTTCATCCAACGTTTAATGCCTTATTAGCTTCTTTACCGAACACTTGCTTCAAATCATCACAACATTTATTTTCTTCTTTCCATCCCCAACTACTTTGCTCACCTTTTTTCTGGGACCATACTCCAAAAAACAAAAAGAAAAAGAAAAACACGCAGACAAATGTAGGGCCTGATTCTCTCTTTTTTTTTTTTTTTTTTTTGAGATTTTTTTACATCAATAATTATTTTAAATTCTGATTAATTTAGAGTTGAGCAAAGTTGGATTCCATAAGATAAACAAATTCTCTCAAATTTATTTTTTTTATTAACAAGACTCAAAATCGAGATCTTGCTTAAAAAAATCGAGCTCTTTATCACTCAAATCATGGACCATCTTACCATTTTGATGTACAAATTTGATTTACATTAATATGTATGCCAAATTTAAATATTATGAATAATTATTAAAGTATAATAAAATATTTAATATAATTTTTAAATTTTAAAAATATTTATTATGATATTTAAATTATAAATTTTTTAATTAAAATGATAATTATTTTTATTATTATTAATTTTAAATGATGATATTGACAAACAAATAACTTTTTAAATATTATATTAATTAACTAATTTTTTTTACTCATGTCATGCATGAAAATTTTTATTATATTTTTTTATAATTTAAAATTTGAATTTATATTAATTTTATATTATATATAGATAAATAAAAATATTCATAATCATTTTATAATTTGTAATGTAAAATTACAAAAATCGTGTATATATAAATTATTATGAAAGAATCCAAATAAGTATTATGAAAGCTTTGACTTATGAGAATAAAATTATATACAAACCTCAATGAAAAAATTAATTTCTAGTTCACAATTACATATACTCTTTAAAATATATATTATTTTAGTATGAAAACTAAGATTTATACATGTGATATATTATGAAAGACATTTTCATAATTGATTTTGCAACTTTATCATGCCAAATTTTTGTGACAAATATCTGATTATTCTATATTTTATAAAGAAAAAAATATCGAGAAAAAAATCATAAATACATATTTGATAATTATTTATTTAAAATTTTTTAAATTTTAAAAAATGTAGTTTATCCAAATTTAATTTTAAATTATGATAAAGAAGTTAATATAATTTTCAATATAGATATATGTGTAATTTAAATTGAGATAAAATATCTTTTTTCTTTTATTTTAAATCATAGAAAAATAAAGACAAAAAGATTATTAAATAATATTGGTTCAACTACAAAATTTTTTTATTTAAATTTATGTAAATATTGATTTAGATGATGTGTAATTTTTTATAATTACTAAGATATAGGGATTTAACCTTTAAAAACTATTTAAAATTTATATTTCATATAAATGAATAAGAGTAATATATGAGATATGTTTTTTCAAGTTTAAATTAAGATAAAATTTATATACTTTGAAAGATTTTGATAAATATAAAATTTTAAATTTTTAAAAATTGAATAATTGATTGGATAAATTTATTTAGAACTATCTTATGTGTTAATAATATAAATTATTCACTTAAACATTAACGAAGTAAATTTTATCAAATTTTTATATATATTATAATATAATATTATATATGATATATGATATATGATATATTTATAATTTATATATCATATTAAATATTTTTTAAATTTAATTACTATATTAAATATTTTATTGTAATTTAAAAATTATTTATGATAAAATCCTATAACAAAAGTTAAAATATGAAAGAAATACACTAAAATGTCGTATAAAAATGTGAAGTCAGAAGTAATTAATGGATGAATACAACAAGTCTACACTCATTTTTGTTCCATAGGATGGGAATAGGACAGAGTACAAAGCCTAAATGGGTACCGTTGTTGGCCTATAATTAGTAAAGTTGTAACAGCAGGTGTAATAATGTCAAGTGGAAGGGTTAAGCTAGAAGAGAATTGTGACTTGCCAAAGGACGCCATCAAGGATTTCATGGTGGGGTCGCTAGCCTAAGAGCTTCCTGTTGTGGCTTTCTGATGGTATACTGTTGTATTTGTTTCATTGACTCTTGGTGGAGGAAACGTGAGGGACAGAAGGCTATTAAAGTAAGATACCAAGGGCAAACAGTGTTTAAAAAAAAAAAAAACAGGTTCAAAAGAAGAAGCTTCAGAGAGGAAAGGTGAGGAAAGGAAAAGAGAGATAAACAAATAGAGTGTTGGTGGGCTTCATTGAGAGGCTACTGCTGCCTTGCTTTTGCTCATTGACATATTGTACTCTTTTAAAAATTTTATTTCCTTGGAAGCTACGTTTCTTCACTTTATATCTGTACTTTCCTTTGTTATAAGTTTCTCTCCTCCTTTTTCTTCTTCCACTGCTACTACTTCTTCCTACCTCAACTTCTTCTGTTCTCTCTTTCCCAAAGCGTAAGAACAATGGCAGAAATAACCCATCCTCCCATGGATCAGCTTCAAGACCTTGAGTACTGCATCGACTCTAACCCTCCTTGGGGTACGTTCTCTTTTGTCTACTGTTGTTTTGATTATTTTATAACTAAAAGAAGCAGTTAATGAAAAAAAATGGCTTTTATGTTTTTTTTCTGGTCTCTCCCATTTTTCTCTTTGCTGTTCTCATTATGGTAATGGCTTTAAGCTTTATGAGTTATTAAACTGGGATGGTGCATAAAGAGAAAAAAAGAAAGAAAAGAAATGAAGTTGTGGGTCATAGTTATGGCTAAAAACAATAATTTTCTTTTTATAGTCTGTAAAGCCAGTAACTTTGTATTTCTGTGAATGAAATAGTAGACATTATGACATTATTATGAACTTGACCCCAGACCAGTAGCGGCAAAATAATTTTCTTTTTCAAGAGATGACTTTTTTTTTTCCACTTTTTAATTTTGCTTCCTGAATGTTGTTTATGGCGTGATTGTTTACCATGAGTGTAACATTTTAGCGCAAACATTTCCTTGGATAGTCAGAATTCATCAAGAAAGCAATGAATTTCTGTAATGATTTTATTGGTTTTTTTTTCCCTTTATTTTCTCGGGTACCAAACAGAAAATTCCTTGATATTCATGGTGTTTGGGACTTTACTGAATGGAATAGCATTTCTGTAGTTTCTCCTTTACCTAAAGAATAATCCTCTTTGGTTGCGTAATGCCTGCAATAGTCGTCGTACTTGATGAATGCAACTACTGGGTATTATTTGCTTTGTATGAAGATAGTCATCAACTTGGAAATCCAGTCAACTCATGCAAGTTTTGGGGATATGTGCCTTCAGTATGACTGCAATGACCACAGCCTAGAAGAGGATCATTTTTTTTTGTAAGACAAGATATCTATTGTCTCAGGCACACAACACTGACATACTTGTATTTATAATTATCCTCTCTTGGTGTATGGTAAGATTCACTCAGATGATTGATGCCATGTTGGAAGAGATCATGCACCTTGTGCATTTGCTTATAGCAAATCCAGATTAGGATATGCTGTTTCTATGTGCATGTTAAATTGGATCAACCCTCCAAATGTAAGAATTATTTGGTGATTGATGAGGGTGATGATGGTTTTTGACCTATTAAGGAGGCTTTCAACTTCAGCATTTCTTATAGGATAATAATTAGATTCTGAGCGAGACAGGTCTATTTTGTTTTGTTTAGAGATTTGATCATTGCATTTTTTTTTTGAACGCCAAAGGTATTTTTGCCATGTGAACCATCAGACTTCTGAAAATCCTTGCCAGCACCTGCTAATTATATTGGATTGCCCACCCTTAAGGGAACCTATTTGACCACCATTGCCACCTTCCTTGAAAGTGACCTCGCTACAAATCATACCAGTGTACTGGCTATGTAGCATCAGACTTCTGAAGGTCTCACCTATCTCCATCCAGCAATGGTTCTACCTATTTACTACAATATAATATGAAGCTGGGAGAAGGTTGATAATAGTTGATATACTGTGAGATGAATGTCTAAGAAAAACATAGGTTGAATTTTGGTTCTTTTGTAGGGTTTTATACCCTCTATGTGAATTCGATATAACCGAGAAGTAAACAAGCTAAATGCTTTGCAGCTTAAAGAATAGTAATCAATTCAGTTTTCATAAGGATATTTCTTGTATTCCCTGGTTTTAAGATTGGGCCACATTGTTGACTAGGCTGCTAGTTAATTCTCATTTTCCAATTGCATTACTGGCCACTGGGGTACTCTTCTCTTGCCCTGTGTATGGAACCCTGACTTTCACCAACCTATAAGCATAACATCTGGCCTCGTTGAGACAAACATAAGGTGAAGAAAAGGTGAGAGTTGGATGAATAACACAGTGGTCCTTATAGGGAGTAAGTTATGCTGAAGGATTGCATTCCATCATAGATGCAACTACAATAAGATGCTTTTGATGGATGTTAATGTTTTTATGACTGTAGTTATGATTTAGTCTAGTAGATAAGTAGTTGAAATCTGATTAATTTTCCCATCATGAGCCGATGAAGGAAATACTTTGCTCTTGCCGTGCACCGGGTTTCTTTTAAACAGTTTCATTGATGTAGATCTCATTTGTGCCCTACAATAAGGGTTTAGTAATAATTTCTTTCACCATTAATCAATGCTGATCTACACCAAGAATTAAGGGATTCTAGTTATTTCTTCACACCTACAGCTGCATGCCGAGTAAAATTTAGGAGATAAAATGCTAGTTATTTATTCATTCCTGTAGCTGTACTGCAATCACATTTCTCTCACTGTATATTTGCCGCATATTTTTTTGTAATGTACATGTACAGCTTTGTCGCTTTATACCTTGTTATTGTAAATAATTCATCAATTGCTTAAATATTCAGTTCGATTAAGTCTAAACTAATGCATATTAGAAACAAGTCTTCATTTTGACTTTGTCAGTTCACATGTGTAGGCGTAAAGTTTATTCCTGAATATCTTGCCCATGCTTATAAACACAGCTTTTTCTTGCAGCTGAAACCATCCTATTAGCATTTCAGAACTATATCCTGATATTGGGTACAAGTGTAATGATCCCTTCATTGCTTGTCCCAGCGATGGGTGGAAGCGATGTAAGATGGTTATACTCAACTTTATTAGTTTGTTATCATATTGATTCATGCTTGGTTTATATCATGAGTTGCTGCCAGGACAATGGAACTATGCTGGTAATTTTGAACATTAGTTCCCAACTAGGATCATTTTTTAGGTTAATACGCCTTTGATTAAGGAGTTGAGATTAGACCTTGTCTTTGCTTTTTTTTTTTTCCTTTTTCTTCTTTTCTCTTCTTCTCAACTTTACAGTAGATTGAAAACTGGTAATCATATATGGTTGAACTTTGGTCTAGAGGATCTTAGAGGCACTATTTACCGTTTTAGCTCATGCATTTATCCCTCTGCTAAAATTTCCTTATTTTCTTTAACACCTATTCTGTTTCTTTATCCTTTGTTGCTCATAACCAGGGGGACAAAGCACGGGTAATACAGACTTTGCTCTTTGTAGCTGGCATTAACACACTTCTCCAAGAACTTTTTGGAACAAGGTTGCCAGCAATTGTTGGTGGCTCTTATGCCTATGTCATCCCAATTGCCTATATAATAAATGACTCGTCATTGCAACGGATTACTGATCGACATGAAGTAAGTTGCTTGCAACCACCTGTTTCTTTATTTTTGAGCACATGCTAACCATACAAACATAGCTGATAAGTTTGAAAAAATAAAAAATTTTTATTTCATAGCATTTGAACACCAGAACTGTGTGAACATATGCAGGATAGCAAACAAAGTAGTGAAATTCTGCCTTCTAACCTAGCGACCAGATAAAGAGAAACTCTTTATTTTTCCCATATTCAATTATAGGAAGACAAAGAACTCTTACATTGTGAATGTTAAAATTTTAGGTGGACATCCAACCTAAAACCAATTGGTTGCTCTAATACCATGTTAAAGTTTAGAATGAGTATCTAACCTAAAACCAATTGACAATAGGTGAAGAGGCACTTGTTATATTTATGTTCCTAGGATACCCCAATTTAACTGATGTGAGATTTCTTTTGTCACCATTCTAATTGTCAGGACTTGTTATTGAGACAGAAATCTGACCTTTCAGAACAATATCAAGGGAGCAGGTTTCAATGTGCTAACTAGCTTACCTTGTAAAATCGATTCATCATGGACAATATTGTAGTCAACCAGACATGAAAATGCTGAAGTTTGAATTGCTTGTTAGACCCACATATCAACATTGAATTAAAAAAAAAATGCTCCAGTGAAACATGAGTTTAATGGGTTTCTTTCTCTTGAGAATAAGATGCTTGTTGCAAACAATTGTTTTAACCCTACAGAATTATGCTTTTAAGTTGATGAATCTAACATCTTCAAACTCATGGTGTCAAAAGCTGTGCTACTGTTAGCATGGCTTCCCGTCACTGCCAGCTTACATCCCACTAGAGTCTGTCAATTTGATTTCCTTCTCAGAAATTGAACTTTCTCATTTGTTAGGGGTAGTTTGAAAGAGATCTTCCCATGTGATTGGTTTGCAGAGATTTATACAAACAATGCGAGCTATTCAAGGAGCTCTTATTGTAGCCTCAAGCATACAAATTATCCTGGGATACAGCCAAGTTTGGGGTCTCTTTTCACGGTACATTGGTAGCATATGAAAGTGTGAAGTTTTTAGCCCACCATTGTTGGATATTTTTTCTTCACTGTTGTTTGGGTTTTCCATGCAGGTTTTTCAGCCCTCTTGGTACGGCACCAGTGGTTGCATTGGTAGGATTGGGATTGTTTCAGAGAGGATTTCCTTTGGTAGGTATTGCTATAGAAGGGATTTTTTTATTACATTGAGCATCCATTTAGTTTACCCTGGGTATGGAACTTCTATTTAATATGTTCAGCACCCCTTGCAGCCACGTATAAGGAATCCTAACATCTGAATTGTAGGTTTTTAGTTCTAGCTCATTGAATATGATTGTTATCTTTGTGTGCTATCAAAATTCTTTTTACAAGTGTCATTGAAAGTTACTAGACTATCTTCATTGTCTTTGGATGATTATTTTGGTCTCTTAAAATGGTGCCAAGCGTTAATTCCTTTAAGTAAAGAAAATTAGATTCCATTGGGACCATTTTATTATGATAACTATGCAATTTCTCAATAAAAAAAAAAAAAGACTATTACTTAAATTAAATGAAAAGTAATGGATGCATAAGTCTAGCTAACATTAAGTAATCATATTATAGTTCTGTTCAAACACATTTCATGTCATTTTCTCAGTTAAGTGGGCTGTTTGATATCAATGCTAAGATAGTTATTTAGCTCTTTAAGGAATGAGATTCTTAAATTCCAATGTTGACTTGGAGTGTAAACCATCCACATTTCATTTTCACCACAATGTTTTAGTTTAAACAGATGACTTACTGTTTCAGCAACCACTATATCAGTACTGAGATCAGCTGAATGGTGTATTTCTTGTTTCTATGTGAGTATCACACACCTCTAATTCATTGTTTGCATATTTGTTTCAGCTGGGAAATTGTGTGGAAATCGGGCTGCCAATGCTGTTGTTGGTGATTGGAGTGTCACTAGTAAGTGTTTAGTATAACTGTTACCATATCACTATATCAGTTATTTTTTCTCTCCTTTTATTTTTTATTTTCTATTTATTCATTTACTTATTTATTTTTCCTAAGTTTCGCATGTTTGGCTTTATGGGAATTGCAGTATCTAAAGCATGTGAGGCCATTAAGAGATCTCCCTATTTTTGAAAGGTTTCCTGTATTGATCTGTGTTGCAATCATTTGGATCTATTCGCTTATACTGACTGCCAGTGGGGCTTACCGCGACAAGCCAAATACTACTCAACTTAGTTGCCGTACTGACAGAGCAAATCTCATATCTACTGCTCCGTGGTATATCAAAATATCAACTTCAGCTTCTCTTTACTTGTATTTTGTTATCACTGGTTGTGACATTGATGTTTTATGATTTAGGTTCAAGTTCCCATATCCTCTTCAGTGGGGTCCTCCTACATTTTCAGCTGGCCATTCCTTTGCTATGATGTCTACAGTTCTAGTGTCTATGGTTGAGGTACATCTTATTGATGATACATTCTACTTAAAGTTCAAACTAACAAGCCTACCGAGAATAATTTCTTGGTTGATGAAATTGCTTGTTAATGTTACCTATCATGCTATAGTCGACTGGAGCATACAAGGCAGCATCTCGATTGGCTATTGCAACTCCACCTCCAGCTTATGTATTAAGCCGTGGGATTGGCTGGCAGGTGGGCAGGTTTAATGTTTCTATTACCTTTTTTTTTTTTTTATCAACCAAACAGGTACAAGTAGCTAAAGAAAATGCATAAATGATTAACAAAACAAGCCCTCACAGAGAGAAAACGGACTAACAATAACCAACAAACCATGATTGCTTACTTGTAGTTTAGGGTTGCCATTTTAAAGAGTTTTGTACATTTTAATATCATTTAAAGTTTAAGCAGTCCCTGAATGATATAATGAAGAAATAACTTACATGTAGGGTAGAACAATATCTTTCCATGATTGCTTCAAATTATGCTTCAGTGTAAAAAACAACTGAGCTGTTTCATTCTCAGCCATGAGTATCATCCTTCTAGCTTTTATTCGCTATGGACTATACACAATTTTATCATTTTCACCTTTTGTCAGTCTGTGTACCTTATATTTAACTTATTAATTTGATTATTTCATTCAAATGCCCTTTTTTTTTGTCATACTTCAACCAAGCACATTGACAAGCTTGATGATTTTCATAATCATTTGGCAGGGGATTGGCATATTGCTTGATGGTCTATTTGGAACGGGAACTGGTTCTACTGTTTCTGTGTAAGACATACTTTTAGATCAGCTATTGCTGTATGCTGCTAGTCTTGTATTTTCCCCCACGTTTATAGACATCATGTTATGTTTCAGGGAAAATGTTGGACTACTTGGACTAACCCGAGTTGGAAGTCGCAGAGTTGTTCAGATATCTGCTGCCTTCATGATATTTTTCTCAATCTTAGGTACTTTCCACCTTACTCTGGAATCCTGAGGAAGCATTTATAATTCTCTTAACCAGTGTCCAGCCATCTGTGGCTTAGAGTTAGACAAACAGTGTTTTTTGACTTACAAATCACAATTAAGACGACTTAATTGTGACAGTCAATTATATCTTAAGAGGAATCATACTTACCTGTGTTGCATTTTTTTCTCCTTTTCTCTGGGAGCCAAGAAATTTAGTTTGTCAGCATCAACAAATTCTTGACATATTCTTCCCCCGTTATGGTGTTTTAACTCGTGTTTTTGCAGGAAAATTTGGAGCTGTGTTTGCATCCATACCTTTCCCAATATTTGCAGCACTATATTGTATACTCTTTGGCCTTGTGGGTATGTATTACTTATATCCAAGTCGTTTTTTCTGTTATTTTTGTGCTGTTTATTAGCCTTGATTACAATTTCCTGCTTGCTTGCAGCTTCAGTTGGATTGTCATTTCTCCAATTCACAAACATGAATTGTATGAGAAACCTCATCATTACTGGGCTATCACTCTTCCTTGGAATTTCTATCCCACAATTCTTTAATGAATATTGGAATCCAACACGCCGGGGGCTTGTTCACACCAAAGCTGGATGGGTATGTATTGTTGCCAAACCTATTTAGAATCCTGCCAAAATGGTATGGTAAGGTATTTAAACCATAATGATTCGGGCAAGTGTCCTTGCAGTTCAATGCATCTCTGAATACCATATTCTCATCTCCGGCAACAGTAGGTCTGATCATCGCGGTGTTTTTGGACAACACAATAGAGGTGGAAAAATCGAAAAAAGATCGAGGGATGCCATGGTGGGTGAAGTTCAGAACATTTAGAGGAGACAACAGGAATGAGGAATTCTACACTTTGCCATTCAATCTCAACAGGTTCTTTCCACCAACGTAGTGGAGTTGAAGATTTGGATTTTTGTTAATTATTTTTTTCCATTAAGTTTATAAATATTCAGAAAGAAAGATGATATTCATATGAGAAACAAACACGTCCCTGATGGTCTTATCTTCCATTTTGTTTTCACTGTTATTCCAATTTTTTGTGGGCCGTTGTAAGACGGGTCCAGGTAGGGTTCTATAGCATTTAATCTCTGTTTCTTGTAAAGGTGGCAATAACAATAAAGTAACGAAATCAGTTGATTCAGTCCTCCTTGATGATATTAAAATTGATGAGAAGTTAAGATGCTCAAAATTCTGTGATTATTCAGCAATAGAAAAGATGATCATTGGTCAAACCACACATAGACCCGGTTCAAATCAAGCACACAACGTAACACGCTTTGGGGATCGACCGGATTTGGTTATTTTGTAGAGAGACGGACCCTAAAATCCAGGGCCTAAAGATATCAAGTTGGGCTTCTTTGCTGGGTTTGAAATGACCGAAGGGATTTCCGCCTTATAAATAGCTAGACATGATAATTTTTGTTTTAAATTCTTAATATGTCTTTAAATTTTCGTATCGGTTGAAGAAAAATATATACATGTAAATTTTTTCGAGCCCTCAATTTTTTGAGAGTAAACTTTAATAATATGTCAATTAATTTAAAGTTAATTGATATAAATATGATAATTTTAAACATGATATAATGATATAATAAAAATAATATAATTTTAAATTTTAACAAAAAAATATATATATTTAACAAAAATTAAAAATTATATTTTGTATATGACTTGTTGACACGAATTATTATATAATAATTTTTATATTTTATATTTGTTAAATACAAAATAATAAATATAAATACATAAATTATCATTTAAAAATTGTTTGGATTAAATTATTATGAGTGAAAACGAATCAAATTGTATAATATTATAAATTTTTAATATATAATCTGAATTTGACTCAATTTTTTTGAAATAAATTTGATTCAAACTGAATTTTATTGTTATAATTCAATTAGATTCATCTTTTTTAATTTTATTTTTTTTATTATTTTAATATAATTTTTAATATATTTAACTAAATTTAGATATAAAATAATTATTTTTATTATATAAAATTTTAATATATATATATATATATTAATAAAAACATATAATTTATTTCAATTTAGATATTTTTAATTTTTTTAATTTTTCTATCCAAATTTAATAAAAATATTTAACATTCAAATTTAATTTAAATTAAATAAAAAAATCAAATCAAATATTATAATTTTAAATCGATTTTTTTAAGTATTTTCTAGCCGTTTGTATTATGCAGACTCAATGGATAACTCATTTTTAAAGCAGGAAAAAATTTTAAATTCAAATAAGTTGCAGGTTTAAAAAAAATACTCAAAGCATAAGGAGAGGCCCGACACATCTGGCACTAGCCGTCCGTTCATGACATCCGTTCACGAAAGTAATTTCGAGCCAGCAAAATCAGAGAGTGTTTGAGCGTCAAATGTCGATGGGAAGCGACACCACGTGGGTTGGGAAGAAGCCATTGAGGCGCATCGGAGGAATGTCCGATGCTCTCTCCATTGCTGCCGATCTTGGTTTCTCTGTTCCCCCTCCTCCTTCTCAGGTCCTCTTTTTTCTTTTACAATTCCATTTGCTTTGCTGCTCATAATTTGTTTTTGAGCCAGATTTCATTCGCATTAATTATTGGATTTTATGTTTAAACACTCCAATTATGCAATTTGAAACTCCCAAATTACACTACTTTCTAGGGTAGATCGCGTTCTTTATTCTGGGCTTTTATGCTGAGCAATTGAATATAATATCATTTCTAGCTGCATTTTGTGAAATGAACTTGGTTTTTTGAAGCTTATACTGAAATTATTTAGCCCTTTTCCCCCTTAGATGGTCAAGTAAGAGGAATTCACCATCAATAGCATGTGGATGTAATCTCTTTGCGAGAATTTAATTTAGGATCATGAGCACTAGCTCAAGTCTGAGATTTTCATTCAACCTTTAAGATATAGGGTTTTAGGCAGTAAACTAAAATGACAGATCAGTTACTTCTGCAAGTCTGATGAAATTGAATTTAAGATATATTGCCTTAAGAGCATTTTCTTTTTTGGTACAAAGGAGGCAATAGCCTGAGGATAGGGGAATGGGTTACAGGTGCTAGGATTTGAACCCTAAACCTATTAGATGCCGCATCTTAAGGGTGATTGCATGAACCAATTGAGCTAAGCTTCGGGTTTTAGAGCATTTTTTAAACATATAGTTTGTATATTGTCGCTCATGGAACCGTAAGTGTGAAAATTGTTCCAATTCCTTGATATTTTGAATACGTCTCTTGAATTTATTCGTTTACTTTTGTTTTTATTTGGAAATCTTGGATAGGCACTTGCTGCCCTCTAAGACGATTAGTTACAAATGTTTAATCTGCACGTTTATGGTAAAGCTAGAAAATCGAAGGGACAGATAATATTGTTTTTCTTCTGTAGGAAGAAGTGCAAAACTTATCCTCTACTACTGGAGAAAAGGGTGATGACTTGATAAAGGTATTAAGAGAGCTAACCACTGTACAGAGAAAAATAGCAGATTTGCAAGTGGAATTACAAGGCCGAAAGGTAATGCTTCCCAGTTTTTATTCTTTCACATTAATTTTAGCATAATTGGATAGCGTTAAAGGTTTGTGATTGACCAGAAGAACCTAAATCAAACTGGTGTTTTGACTTTTTAAAAGGGTTGGGTTTGTGATTGATAATTAAAATAAAAGCAGTTCAGTTTCAGTTTTGTTCATGTAAAACATAATAATAATAATAATAATGCAACCACACACACACACACACACAAAAAGAAAACTAGTCTTTTTATTTACTATTTACTGCTATTGTTTTTAGGGTTTTTTTTTATATATATTTGAAAATATTTTTTATAAAACATAGAATTTTATTTGTTAAGTTAATGTTGCTGATTCAAGCACAGCCTAGGATCTTTAACTGGAAGTCTGCTCTTCTTTTAACTGACCTGTTTTATGGCATTTTTAGGATGATAAAAATGTTGCACATCTGACACATGTAAGTGAAATGGAAAAGAAGTGTGAGACACTGGCGAGGATTACTACTATATTGAAAGATGTTATTCAGAATAAGGTAATTTCAGGTTTTTTTATTGTGTACTGCAGAGTGCTAACGTCAAGAATGCCTCATGACAGTGGTTTCTATGATTTTTATATATATACACTCATATGCATAACAACATGGCTTCCATTTTACACCTCAGTTCCAAATTCCTCTGTGCCACTACTTTCTGCAACAATTCCTTTTTATCTTCTTACTTTTTCAATGGGGTTAGGTGATGGGTGAAAATATATTTCCACTCCTATTCTGAGTTTGGTTTTAAAATTTCCCTTGATTCAAACCAAATTTAACTAAGAATTCATGCTCAAAATGCTGCTATAAACAATAATAGAATTATAGAAATATGTGTATGCCATTAATTGGTGTCCTGGAAGGCTCTGTTATTAATATATTGTTCTGAATTGAGACGAAAATTTACCTATTTGTATATATGCCCTTCTGAGGATTACATCATTGGCTTATTTCTTTTGTCCCAAGAAATTTGTCCATAGCTAAGATGGTTGGCACAAGAAGCTTGTCTTTGCCCTAACACATTAAATTCCTCCTTTTCAGATTACACTACCAAAATGACTTTATTTAGTTGTCTGACTATTTTTCTCTGTTCATTATTCTGGCAGGATCGAATTATAGCTCGTCTGCAACAACCATATTCCCTAGATTGTATTCCAGTGGAAGCAGAATATCAGGTTTGTAATTCTTCAGTGGTTGACTCTAGCTACATTAAATTTGAAAACCTAGTGGTGTTAGTTCTTGTTCCCTTGGGATGATTGCTTACAGGGAGAACTTCTTTATATACCATTCATTAATATAAGTTCACCTGCATTTACATTCTTAGCTATTGAATATGACTCTGAAAAGTTTATTAGAGTATAACTGGGAACTTTATTGGCTACTTTACTCATGCCAATTTGGTAGTTATTTGCAAAATACAATTTAGGTTTGTTTATGAACCAGATAATTCAAATATGGTGATGATCACCTGAAAAAATTTTGAATTTCATGGGCTTGACTTGAAGTTTATAGAAATATTTACCTGAGATGGATGAATGATCATTTGATATATGGAACTATTTATTTATTTTTCCCTTCCCTTCATGTTTCTGTCCACAATTCATATTTATCTCTTTGCTACCTTGAATTTTTGGGCCAATGAATTCCATATGCTGTAAAATGGGATTAAAATTTCCAAACTTTCAGATTTTCTGAAATTTTTACAGGAAAATATAATCATTGGGAAATTAAATATATTGCCCATCTGGCTTCTTGACATTACAGTTACATCAAATAAATATGAACTCTTGTGTGAACTTTTTGTTAGTTTATAACTGGTATAATTGTTTTGGATATGCGATGATTTTGATATCCGCTATTTGCACAAGAACCTTGTATTATCAGAATGGAAAATAAAAAAATTTCTGGGATTTTAGTTTTACTGAAGTTGGAACAAGACAGAAAATTTTTATAAAGGAATTCAATTATTTAAATGCAAATTTTTAAAGAACAAAATTAAAAATTGTAAACCTAAATATTGAAAAAAAAATTACTTTAAAATACTCCCATTTCAAATTATTGAATGCGAGTTTTAGTACTTAAACATTCTTCCACACAAAAATTTAACTGAAAAGAAGTAAATATTTATGCTTGAACCTTGGGGGTCGCTGGTTGATTCAGTTCCATTAGGATAAACAGAAAGATTCTAATTCCATTGCTAATGGCAGTTTTACTTGGATTTTTGCAGAAACAATTTTCTGAACTACTGATGAAGGCTGCAAGTGATTATGGTGCATTGACAGCATCTGTTACCGACTTCCAATGGAGTCAGAACTTCAAGGAGTCTCCTTCAGTTTGGGGGGTAGGCTTAAAGACACATTTTGATATATTTTGTTATTATGTTCAAGGAGTGTGACATCTACCATCTCTATCTCTCTAACTACCATTTGTTTCCGCATCTGGTATTCTTTTTCTTTTCCTCACACAGGAGATGCTCCGTCCAATTCCTGTTGCTTTAGCATCATGCACGCGATTCTTTGAAGCCATGTCTGCGATGAGAGAATCGTTTTCAACACTCCAAAATCTGAGAGTGGGGCATTCTGCTTCCTCTTTGCCGACAACACCAGCCAAGGATTCCTCCCAAAGAGCACCAGGAGACTCGGAGTGCATGACTCCACCCCCTTGGAAAAACGAATCAAGTTTTGATGACTTGGCCATCAAAAGCCTTAGAAGCGAAGAACCTGAGCCTCAAGAAGCAGAGGAGGTGGGGGATTTTCATCAGGTTGATGGTACAAGCCACCGGAGATTATCTTGGCCTCCATCAGTTAAAAAGAATGGTCTTTAATTCTGTCAAATCCCTTCAGCATTTAGTTCATGGTAGTATGTTAGCTTGAAAATTGTGAAAAAGGAAAAATGAAAAGTGAGAGGTGAGAGGTGCATGTTATACGTACTTTTTTTTTTGTTTGGCTAAACTTATTATATATCCATTTAATGTACTGATTTAAAAACTATGCAGCTGGAGTTTGAAATGAATGTTACATAATGAAGCGATTGAAGTGATCTGAGTTCAAAACACAGCATTGTAATCTTCTTTCTTATCTTCAAGTTACGGGTCTCTTATAAAAAAATATATTGAATAGGTATATATCCATTCAATTTTATTTCCTAAGTTCTAAATTTTGAAAAGCTTTTTTAAGATCAAAGTTCTGAACTCTTAACTGTTTTATCAATGGACTAAGGGTTCATCTATGATGAGAAGGGGAATAAATTTGCACCTTTTCCCCCACATTATCAGTTATCACCCTAAAAAATTGCTTTGCAATTTCCCCCAAATTAAGTTTTTAAGTTCTGGATCATATGGTCAGTTATTAAGACGGATATATTTTTCTTCTATTGATGTCACTACATTCTTGTGATGGTATGCCAGTCTGGCATTACTACTTTTGCCAGTTGTTTTGGGTTCTTTTCTTCTGGTTGTGTTTAAAAACTTCAACTTCCTTTAAATGCCCTGCTACCTTGGAGCAATGATAGAATGATGTTTGACCCCATGCTTTTTGTATATTCTGCAAAAGAACCCACTTTTGACTCTTGAATGTTAGATTCTTCAAGTCTATAGTTTCTTCTTCATTTGCCTTTTTGAACTATGCTCATACTCACATTAAGAACTTTGGTGCATTCATAATCATATGTACAGGACTTTAGCTTCTTTTTCTTCCATACTTGCTTCTCTATAGTATCTAAAAAGTCAGCTTCTAGTGTGTAAATATTAATGTGATCTGTATATTCATCCAAAAAAAAAAAAAAAGTTGGAAAGTTTTGAATTTAACCATGTTTGATAAAAGTTCATTTTTTTGGATTCTATTGCTTTGTTCTGGCTATTTGGAGTCTTCAGTAATATCACAATATGTTACTGTTTTATTTCTTCAGCTATATATTTAAGTTTTTTGGATGTTGTCTGTTGTATGCTATTATTAGGGGTGTAATCGAGTTGAATCGAGTCGAATAGTGAGAAGTTCGAGCTCGACTCACAATTCAAGGCTAGATACTCGACTTGAGCTCGATCGAGTTTTATTTTTCAAGCTCGATCTCGATTCGTGATTGAATTCGAACTACTCGAGTTCGCTCGATTAAGTTCAATTAATATGTAAAAATAAGCTCAATTCGTATACTCGACAAGAGTTCGATTATTCATGCTCGAACTCGAACTCGGACTCGAAAATATTTTATTAATTAAAATAATAAAAATATATTTAAATATAAAAAGCTTGATTAGGCTTACGAGCTACTCGAGTCAGATATAAGAATACTCGAATTCGGCTCGATCGATAAGTCGAGTTACTCAAGCTCGACTTGATAATAATCGAACCGAATTCAAATTTTTTTTGAATCGAATCATAGTAATTTATGAGTATTAATGTATCATTTACACCTCTAGCTACTATTATAAGGGATGATAATACAATTATTATTGCAATGATTTCAGAGATAATAGTCAAATTTACCTACTTAGTTGATTAAAAGCTTTATATTTATCCCTTCATTTTTTCATGTTTTTTATGCAATTTTACAATTTGATTGTTAGAAAGTAGATGATGACCGTTCAAATTAATTTAGTATGAACTCAATAATATATTTAAATATGAATTGATTCAATCAAATTGTCAATATAATATCCATTACTTATATATAAGTATTTTATATTGGTCACCAACAATGGAGGTGTTTTGAAAAAATGTTTAAAGGAAATGAAGTTATGGGATTAAAGCTGTGATATTTTTTAAGTTGGTAATTTATTTTTTAGAAAAATATGTTTTTGTAAAAGAATTAAAATAACAAATATATTTAACTTTAAATTTGTTTGTGTTATTATAATTACGGTTTAAGTAAATTTAATAATTGAGTTAGTATCATTTCACTCATAATACTAAATTAATCATGCGCATTTTAATTTGTATAATATAATATATTTAATCTCATTAATTTTTTAATTTTTTAATATAAAAAATATTTAATAAAATTCTTAACTACAACAGCATGCTGAATGTCATAAGGTTGTAATATCTAACTATCTTATAAGTTTGTTTCCAGTTTTTCTCTCGTCTGACACCTATCCACTAAAGGACATAAAAGAAATTTTATCGTTTGTTGAGATTATCATGTTTAAAGCTATAAAAAGAATAACGTTAACGAATAAATACATATTTGTAATTTATTCATTTATTTTTAAAAATATTCGATTTTATCTATATTTAATAAAAAAATTATTATATTTGTTCAAACTCGATTCGTTTAAGTGTTAATATATTTGTGTTTGATTCGTATTCAGTTCAATTAAATTAAACGAGCTTATTTGTTAATATCAAATGAATATGTTCACAAATATATTTTTTTTAAAAAATCATAATCGAACAAATTTAGACAAATTTTAAATAAACATAAATAAATCCAAACGAATATAAATGACCTTTAAAACTAAAATCAAGATAAAAGACAAAAATAAAATTTTATTAATATTATTATAAATAAATATAAAATAAATTATAATTAAATAAATTTTAAACGAATTTATTTATGAATGTAAATGAACTAAATAAATTTTTGTTCATATTCATATTCGATTTGTTTAATAAATGAACATAAAAATACTATTTAAAATTATTTGTTAAACTTAATAAATGAATAAAAACCAAATATGTTTACAAATATTCCAATAAAATTTCTATTCATTTAGAATCCTAAGTATGTTGAAAAAGACAAAAATATTCAAGAAAGGCAGACAGATAAGGAAATGAGTCTCGAAAGAAAAAAAATAAAGTTCAAAAGTATATACATAGGAAGAGAGAGAGACAAGTTGGATCAAGAGAGGAAGCGAATTTTTTTTCTCAAACTCTCTTTGCCGACATCCCCTCCTCTAATTTCTTCCTTCCTTTTTAATTTTACACTCTTTTTTCTCTTTCAAATCAATCTTCTTTCATTCAATCTTCCGCCAACCGTCGTTTTCCCATCTTTCAACCTCAGGGGTCAGGTCGAAACATGATTTGTCGACGGATCTACAGTTTGAATGGAGGTTACTGTATAAAACACACCTAATTACAGTTTACTAGTGTCTTAAACAAATGTTTTCAACTTTGTCTATCATATCAATGATTGCGTTAAGTGGTTTTATACATATAAAAGACAAAACCTTCATGGCGATGTGTGAATAAATTCATTGCAGCCCCTTCACTGGATCAAGGATGATATTGATGGATGTCAAATTATCTTGACATGATTCATGTATGTATGTATGTCTGTAAATGTAAATGATGATTCATGTAGGTATGTAAATGTTAATGTAGTAACACCATATAACAAAATAATTTCCTTCCCCTTTGAAATGATTGACCACCTGTGTTAATCTGTCATCTAACAAAGAATGCAGGGATAGCTGATATTCACAATGTAAAGCCACTCTAAAAATGCAAGACAAAAAAAAAAAAATCACAATCCTAAATTTGTAGCAAACCAAGAAATCGTTACTTATAGAATATAAATAGCAAGTAATTGTTAAACAGCCATCAAAGCAAAGGTATAAAGAAAATGAAGTTCCAAACAGTAGCCATTAAAGCTCTAGAAGAGCTAGATATTCAGAACAAGACAAGTCTAACACTCCATAGCAATAAATCTATATATAACATCTAAGTAGTCCGGCAATAACTCACCCTCTACGTGCTAAAAACAGTAAACTAAATCTTGCGTCACACAAATGAGAACACAGATGAAGGATTTGTGCCACCAGTTTGGTGCAGCATAGCATCGATCTCATCGCCATCCTCCATTTCCAGCTAAAGCAAAAGAAAAATGAAATTTCATCATGCATTGAACAATTTCCAATCTGCACCTGCAGATTATTACGAGCAATTATGTAAGGGAGAGAAATAGAACAATACCTCATCAGGAGTTTGCTCGCCTCGTAGGCGGCGACCATCAAACAAGAAGGCAATTGAGTTGAAATCCACAGACTGTCGATCACAATATGCATTCATAAGCTTCTTCAGTTGCGTGCTTCTTTTAATCCTGAAGAAAACCTCATTCCCATCCTATGGTCAAAATACAAATTAGACCAAAATAAAAGAGAGAGCATTAATCCAAGAAGTTGTATTATAAAACCCAAATTCACTACCACAATATCAACACCTTCACTCTGGACACTTCTTGAGTTGATCTTACTTAATAAGAGTGAATAAGCTTCTTAAGCCAAAACAGGTACATCATTCAATAGTAAATTAACAGAGTTTCTACAAATAGATAAGTCAAATCAAGGTCTGTTCAAGGCCACACCAATAATTCAAACCAGATCATTTCCCCAAATTTGCGGTTCTTTATCAGCTCAAAAGCAAGAAAACTATATGAACCTACAAATTTCCTAAGCCCCATAATTTGATCAACGATTGACTTCCCGTTATTCATATATCAAATCCAAAATTCTTATTTTTATATGGTTCCCAAACTGGATTACAAGAAATAAAAACAAGCACAACAAGGCTAGAAATAAATCCGAGATTGATGCAATACAAACAGATATCATTCTAACATATGCCAACTCATATGCCAACACATGGGCCGAGAGAAAAAACAATCAATTATTACACAATTAAAAGAAAAATAACAGAAATTAACTCTAATCCCAAATATTAAACACAAGAACAAGTCAGCCAAAGAAAAAGATAACAAGATCAATCTATGCAACTACCCAATCATCATCTCATTTCATTCTAAAGCTCAAACATCACGAACAGAAAATACAAAAACATATTTAAGCCTTTAGAATTATGAAATTAACCCTTACCTATATAAGCATAATTTTCATTATGTGATAGAAAATTTACAACAACCCAACAAAAAAATGAAAGGGGAAAACGGAAAATTTTTAAAGGTAGATATTTTACCTTCCAACATTAATAAACTAAAAATGAGAATCTACGGATTCAAACCCTAAAAGACTTTTGAAAAAAAAAAGGCAAAAAAAAAAAAAGAGAAAAATGGAGAGAGACCTGGCCTTTGACTTTGAGGTTGATATGGGCGGCGGATTGATCGCCGGGCTTCTTATCTTCTTCCTGCTGCCCCGACATTTTTTTTTTTTGTCTCAGCGATTTCTGCTTCCGATACTTCTCTAATTCGATATTTTATAGAATTAGGGTTTTTATTGAAAACCACGGTAGACTCCTACTTTCCTTTTTCTCTCTCAATTTATCATTTCCGCTAAGCTCGACTTTCATGAGCTTAATGACGTGGAAAACTAGTACCCGATCATTTACTTTTCAAATTGGCCTTTTCTATTAACTAATCATCGATTGACACGTTGTACCATTTGGTAATTGAGAAGTACTTAAGCAGCGCCATTTTTTTATATATAATATAAAAAAAACTTCAGCCTTTTTTTTCTGGTCAGAAGGGCATTTCTGTTTAAATACTAATTATTATTTATTTTTTTTTCATCCAATACTATTTTATTAAGCATTTAAACTTTCAACCAGATTCTTTTTATGGATCATGGAATTGCGAATATCCTCTAACCAGTATCCTTTAAAAAATCGGCGAGTATTAGATAAACCTTTCCGAGAATATTATGCTGATCCGAATTTTTTTTAGATTTTTAAAAATTATGAATGAAAAAAAAAATTAAATGCATAATATTCGTTTAAATTAAGAAGATTAAAAATAAATTATCATCAGTAATGTAATCTATTCATAAAATATAACTCTTAATTTTAATAGTTAGGAGTTTAAATTTTAACAACTTTAAATAAAAAATAAATTAAAAAATATATATTTAACTTGCTAATTTTTCCAATTAGGGAGTCTGAGGTTTATCAAGCCAAACATTAAGAAGAGGAGGATAATTTTGATTTACAGAATTTGTGGCATTATGGAGTCAACATGGTATCGAATAATTCTTTTCATAATATAACAAAAACAAATACACTTATTAGTCTTTTAATTTCGTTTATAAAGCTTAAAATTTTTATTGTGAGAATTATTAAATTTTTGATGTCGTTAATCACAGTTATAAAATTAAAATTCAAATCAGATTTATCAATAAAAATTAGATTTATCCAAATGAAATATTTAAAATAAAATTTACATATTTATTATGAGTATAAAATTGTTTACTTTTGGTTAAAGTTTTATGCTAATTTTTAGGAAATCAAACTTTAAAATTAAAATTTGTTATTTATTGACGTGTGATTTTTCTAAAATATTGATTTGATAATTTATATATATTCACGAGTTTTAAATGTAATTGAATAATTATAATAAATGATTTGAAAATAGTAATACATCTTCAAATTCATGGACGGACATCTCACTTGCTAAATGATAGTGGACCCTCTACCCTCGGTCTTGCTTTGGTTCATTTTAGGAGTTTTTACAATCCAAAAGTGATGTGAACTTTATCACATAGATCATGAAGTTTTAATTTGGTTTGTTTATATTGTCATTTAAAAAAAAATATTTCACACATTTAAAATTTAAATTTTAACACATAATTTATTTTTTGGGTTATCATCTCTTTTATAAAAAAAATTATTAAAAAAATTTATTAACTAACTAATTAAATCAAATGATCAGATGTAAAAAAATAATAATAAGGAAAATTTGAGAGTTATGATTTAGATATGTTGAATGCTACTTTAACCTTATGATGAACCTCGATTAAGATATATAAATTATTTTTGGGTAACACTAAAGGTAGCACTTGGTTCTTAGAAGTATAGGTGTCTAATGGTTTTAAAGTGTTGTTTCTTTATTTTTTTTTTTTAGAATTTGTCCTTATATATATTACTAGTATTTAGGTTGTTCTAAATACATCACCAAACTCTTTTTATATATCTCCAAATTTTTTTTAAATATTCATATACCAAATGTCAATTTTAACATTTAGTAAATGATAAAAGTATCCTTAATAATTTATACATCCAAAAACTATATCGTATTTCTTGGAAATGAATTTTCAAAAATTATATTATTTTTTCAAAAATTTATTTTTGAGAAAGCAATATAATTTTTAAAAATAGATTACTAAGAATAAAACACACTTCTCAAAATTTCATTTTCGAAATTTATATTATTTTTTCAAAAATAAATTTTCGAGAGTCATCTATATTTTTGAAAATCCGATTCCATGAATACATAATTTATATATGTATATATGTAATTATAAACTATTGATAATGAAAAAAATTTATATCTCTAATTTTTTAGACATTGAAAAATATCATCAACAGACTAACAAATTTAACAGTAAAAACTAGTGGTCAAAAGATTAGATATTGTCGAATTTATCAAGCTTCAACTAGCATGATGCACACACATAAGTTGTCGATATACCCATTATTACTTGATCATATGTGCAAATGGAATAAACTAAATTCTCAAGCATGCATAAGACAAAAATGTTTTTGTCCTAAGTCCAAAAAACCAATAACTCTATTTTGCCTATACAAAATCAAAAAATAAAATAAACGATGTTTTTTATTTTTTAAAGCTAAAGAGAAAGAGCGCGCTTATCCTATGCATGTTAAGAACATCAATTTCAATTCCATTTGTACACATAATCAACTAAATAGATTCATAAGCACATGATTAAGGTTTTTGATTAAAAGTGAAATCGAGATTTTTGGATATAAAGATAAAAAAAGTCTCATATCTTCTCAGATATCCATTTTTAAGAAGATTCAAGGCTTTTCAGATATATCTAAAAAAAATTGAGTATTTTCGAAAATGAATATCGGAGAAGTTTTGAGACCTCTCGAAAATAGATATCTGAGAATTCTTAAAGTTTCTCAGACATTTTATTTATGAGAAACTCAATTTCAGGAAGTGAAGAGAGAAAAAAAGAGAAAAAGTATAAATAAAATATAAAAAGTAAGGGGTGGTGTGTATTTAGTGAAAATAAAAATTTAGTTTTGATTTTGAGGTGTATATAGAAGTAAAGTGTATATAGTATTAAATGGAGTGTAAATAGAATTCTCTTTAATATTTTTACAAATGAAATTATATATATATATATATATTACAATATACATGATTACAAAACAAAATTTTATTGATGTGAACGGTTACATAAACAGCTTTTTTTTTCCACATATAAAAAAGTTCACCTGCCACATGTAAAAATTGATGAATTGAATCAATATAATTTAATTTAGATCAAATCATATTGTATGGAAATTCAGTTCAAATTTAAATCGAATTTTAAATATTTATAATTTTGCACATTATCCCAAAAACCAAACCTAATTCAATCAAATTCGAACCATTATCACCCTTAACCATAACCCTTTGTGTTTAACTTTTTTTTTTTTTTCATATATTACAATTTGCAAAGTTATATAAACACATGTATTCTTATTTTTTGTAGATGCTATTCACAAATATTTTATCTTTACTTTTGACTTCTCACTTAATCAGATAATATTTTTACTTTCAATTGATTTTCCTTTTTCATATATTATATAGTGTAAAGTTACAAAAACATTTATTCTTATCTTTTATAGGTGTTGTCCATAGATCTTTTTTTTTTTCTCTCAATTAAGCTTTCTTACAATTTCAAAAAAAATTATGTTATCAATTTGCTTGATTACAATAATTTAAACATGTTATTTAAGTCAAAATATTGTTAAAAATAACAAGAATTAATTTAATATGAAAATCATATTATATATAATATAAATAGCTCATTGATCGTTACTCTATATAAAAAATTTATAATCTTTTATACTTCCTTCTCTTCGAAGTCATAACACTCTTTTTATTTATAAAAATTAGGATAAACTTAAATCTAATTTGATCTCTTTTATTATTTTTTTTCTTTTAATATTATTTATTGTATATTTTAAATTTTGTCCAATTTTTAATTAAAAACTATTTTTTATTATGATTGGATATTTTAATTATATTATTAATATTTTACACATATTTTGAACATATAAATAATTAAATAATAGTAATTTATATTTTTATTCACATTTAAATAAAATGTTTTTATTCAATAAAAAAAGAGAATATCCACAGCAAAATAAACCTAGAAGTTGCTTAAATAGAGCAAGATAGAGAAATCATGGCAGAGGAAAAACTATAATAGATGGAAAGAAGAGAATAACAACCAGGCAAACCCAAAAGGAAGTTGCATCCTCACTGATATCTATGTTTTCTTTTGGTATTTGAGATTGGTACAGTTTGATTATTGTTCTGAAACAACATTTCAGTACTTAATCATCGCATTATATGACTGTTAAACCACTTATATCTATGTTTATAAGTGCCTAACCCTGACAAAGCATTCTATTAGCAAGTGTTTCTGCTATCTTTGATAGGCTATCAACTTTAGCCTTTGTATTAGTAGCAAATTTGTAGGAAACTTCAGTGGGACGACATGCTTTTTGTTGCAATGTTTTTTATTTTGTTAGATTGAGTGTCGCATTGTTTTTTTTTTTTTTTTTTTTTTTTTTTTTCATTTTAGTTCATCCTTTTTCATGTATAACAAGTACGAATATATTATTAATTTAGTATAAAAAGTAAACATTTTAAAATTACTTGTAACTCAAAGCTTCTAAAACAACTTATCCCAAAACTTCAACCAAAAAAAAAAAGTATTTTACATGAAAACTTGCATGTTCAAAAATAAATGAGCTAGGTATTGAATATATATCAAAGACAAAGAACATATGAAATAGGAGTCATGCACTCATGCTACTAGCTTGTCCCGTAACTTTTTTTTTTTCAAACATTTGTATTTTTAACATGATATATAATTATTTATTGGATAAATTTCAATATATAAAGTTTAATAATTTATAAATTAATCAATTAATTCATAAAATAAGATGTTATAATCAAATGAATAAGTTATTTCCATGTTAGATGGGACAAAAATGTAGAGGCAAATAGTATTGTTCATAAAATATGTATCTATTTACATACATATGTATCAATAATTTTTAAATTTCAACTTAAATAATAAGTACTGCAATTTCAATTGAGTTGATAAAAAAAATTTTGAATTTTAATACATGTTGGGTAGGTAAATATTGTAAAACTTTTTTAACAACAGTCTGATTTGATAGAATGCTAAATTTTTAATTTTAATAAACATAGAATTAATGTTATCAAACAAATTTAAGCCAATGGGAAAGTTTTTATCACAGTTTGTTAATGGGTAATGGAACCAAAGCAGAGATTAAGTACTGTTTGTGCCCATTAGAGAGCTATGGTCTTGACTGTAATGCAACAACATCAACCAAATTGGCTGTTTCCTGAGTATTTCCACCATTCCTCGTTTGGCCTCAATGAGGCTGGACAGGTCATGTTTCATTAAATATTTTTATTCATATCTCCAGGTAAACAAAAGTTCTAGAAATAAATAAAGAAATCACCATTCACTCATAAATGATAAATCTGATCACAATACCGACGTTTGTTAGTTTAAATAATAAATAGCTCCATTTCTGTTAAGTAAAATTTTAATTTTAAATTTTATGAATAAAAAAAATTATTTCTCCTGATCCAATTCAATTTCAAAATAATTAAAATTTAAAATGATTACGTAATATTGAAATATCTCATAAAAAAAATTCTGATCACAACAATGTTTATTGTAGCGCTCCAGAGTCCCGTACCAAAAATAAATCACTGCAGACCGACAATTTTTTAAGCTGGAATTGTCAGTAATAGTAATAGATTTGATCTTTCGTAATTTCTTTTTTATATTTAAAATTGACAGATATTTATCTTATCATTAAATTAAATTTTAATAATAAAATTTAAAATTTAATTCAATTAATTAACATAAAATAATACATTTCCTTATTTTTAGACCAAGTTTCATTCGTAAAAAAAAAAAATTCAATATTACGACAATAAACTATTCATAATCAATTGGATCATTGGATTATATAAATTTAAATTTAATCATTTGTATATTAATATTATTTTAAATATTGATAATTTATATGATATGAAAATATAAAATATATTTTTAATTTTATTAAATTTATATAATTTTTTTAAAATTTTAAAATATATTATTTTTGTATTTTTTTTATTATTCTTATTTTATATTACCGTTAAATTACATGATCACATCATTCATATCTATATTGAATAATGAATGTGATATTACATATTGCTTTGTATTTGTCCCTTATTGTACAGTATTTTGTTCATCAAAATCCATGGGAGAAGAATCCGAACGTTGACACACTTTTTTATAGATTTAGATGTGGTTTGACTACAACACAAAAAAAGCACAATAATTGTGCAATTTTACTTTTTTCTCCCATCCAGTTATAAGCACCGGCGGTTCCCTACTTCCCTGTCCCAACCCAACGTTCAAAAAAAATGAGTAAAAAGGGGGACCCTTCAAGGTCCACAGCATCCCATTCACCTAATACACCTTTCCGGACTCACTTTATTTCCTTTATCTCCTATTTCTCACTACGACCACCCTCAAATCCAACGTTTCCACACTTCCAGCTAAGAATGGTAAACGAGATGAAATGGAGAAATGATAAGCATTGATGGTAATGAGGGTGAGTAGCATAGGAATGCAGCATTCGCATAAACAAAAAAACAATAATTATATATTTATTTCTCACAAAAACTAATAGTTTATATATTTATATTATGTTTTAATAAAATTTATATATCATAATTTATATATATAATATAAACATAAAATTTATATAATTTTTATTAAAATTTTAAATTCATTCTCATCTATAATTTTTAATGTCTTAGATTGTGAGTGAAAAAAAAAAAAAAAGTACATCATAGAAAACGGTCGAGTAAGTGGGGCCACGTGGGGTTGTAGTGGCCAATGTTTACCAATTTTTTTACTAATTTCCTCGCTCTTATAGGCCCTGATTGCCTAAGTGGATAAATCGTGGTCCGTGCAGAGTTTGCCCCTGCCTCGGTCCGTCTTTACCTTGCCCGGTCTGCCACCGTTCTCTCTCCGCTCTTCGGTTCTTGTCAATTTCCCCAGACACTGGGGAGTGGGGTCCATCTCGATCTCTTTAAAAACACTATTCCCACTCACACGCCTAATCTCCCTAACTCTCCCCCATCTCTCATTTTGTAAACGGAAAACCCTACCATTAAACTCTAACACTACCATTTCCACCTGATCAGTTATTTTTAGATCCGCTTCTTAAAAATACTAGAGCAGAGCAATGGAGCACTTTTTAGTTTCTCTCTTCCTTTTACTCATTTCTGTTTTCACTATTGCAGGTAACCTACATTTTCAGTTTTCATTTTTTGTTCCTTGCTTTTTCTCTTCTGAAAAGATCACGCATTTGTTCTTACCATTTTTCAGATTGTGGTTCTATTGGAGTAAACTATGGAAGAATCGCCAGCAACCTTCCGTCAGCATCCAAAGTAGTGAAACTACTAAAATCCCAAGGTCTAAACCGTGTCAAAGTCTACGATACGGATCCTGCTGTCCTACATGCATTATCCGGATCCGGAATCAAAGTGACCGTCGACCTTCCCAACGAACAACTCTTAGCTGCAGCCAAAAGCACTTCCTTTGCAAACACTTGGGTCCAGCAAAACGTCGCGGCTTACTATCCTCACACTGAAATCGAAGCCATTGCCGTTGGTAACGAAGTCTTCGTGGACCCCTACAATACGACCAAGTTCCTCCTACACGCAATGAAGAACATCCACCAAGCTTTGGTTAAGTTCAACCTTCAATCTGATATTAAAGTCTCTTCCCCCATTGCCCTTTCCGCTCTCCAAAACTCTTACCCGTCTTCAGCTGGATCTTTCCGACCCGAACTCGTTGAGCCCGTTTTTAAACCCATGCTGGATTTCCTTCGCCAAACCGGGTCTTTCCTCATGGTCAATGCATACCCGTTTTTCGCTTACGAGTCAAACACTGACGTCATCTCGTTGGACTACGCATTGTTTAGAGAGAACCCGGGTGTGGTGGATACGGGTAATGGGATGAAGTATTTCAGTCTTTTCGATGCTCAAATCGACGCCGTTTTCGCGGCAATGTCTGCTTTGAAATATGACGATATTAAATTGGTTGTGACGGAAACGGGTTGGCCGTCAAAGGGCGATGAGAATGAGAATGGTGCGAGTATCCAAAACGCCGCCGCATATAATGGGAATCTGGTCCGTCGGATCTTGACCGGTGGTGGAACCCCTTTGAGACCCAAAGCAGATCTGACCGTTTATCTGTTTGCCCTTTTTAATGAGAACATGAAGTTCGGGCCCACGTCGGAAAGAAATTACGGGCTTTTTTACCCGAACGAGGAAAAAGTTTACGATATCCCTTTCACTGTAGAGGGGTTGAAGAATTACCAGGATAACCCGTCGCCGGTCTCTGGGAACCAACAAAGGGTAGCGACTCCCGTCAACGGCGGAGGAGGAGGCGTGTCGAAAAGTACGACGGGGAACACGTGGTGCGTTGCGAATGGTGAAGTGGGTAAGGAGAAGCTACAGGCGGCTCTAGATTACGCATGTGGTGAAGGAGGTGCTGATTGCCATCCAATCCAGCGAGGTTCCACGTGTTACGATCCTAACACCATCGAAGCCCACGCATCGTTCGCATTCAATAGTTATTATCAAAAGAACGGACGCCAAATGGGAGCTTGTTACTTCGGCGGGGCGGCCTATGTCGTCACTCAACCACCCAGTTCGTACTCTATCATAAACCCTTGCTTTTAATTTTAATGCGGCGTTTTTTTTTTTTTGCAAGCTTTGCTAATGTGCACCGGAAGAGTTAGTCGGCCACTTGAGTGAGAAATCTATGGTGCACGCCAGGTCAAAAAAACCCATGAAAGTGAAATAGAAATCTTTCAAATGCTTACGTGGTGTCCATCTATTGGGTTAATATTATGGCTCCTTTTTTCTGAGATAAACAGTGTTAAATAAATGATAATTATGCAGCCCTGCAATTTGCCTACCTGAATTATTGTTGTCCTAGTAAAGTGTGGGCCTACGGCTGAAATTTTAAATATGAGATTTATTTCTTCTGAATCTATCATTTGTTTTACTGTTACTAAAAGTAAGTGCCTGTTTTTCTTTTACAGAGTATGGTAATTGCGAGTTTCCCACAGGATACTGAAGACCAACCATAAAGGGTCAAAAGGTTGGGAAGAATTGACTGGTTGAAAGAGATTAATGCTACTTTTTATTATAGGGATTTTAGGGTTTGGAATTTTTTTGAGGTTGGAGGGTGGGGACTATTGTGTATTTACTTGTTGGATTTGTGAGGCAAATGTTTAGGCTACCTCTGTGTATAAATGGATTATAAATTACGTTTGTAGCTCAACCTTGAATGGAATGATCAGTTGATTACTACTAGTACTAGTGTTATTTTTACCTTGATTACCAACTTAAAGCTAAAAGTTGAGACAATGCCAAACTGGGAGTGAATTGAGATAGGCTGGAAACCACAAAGAGTGGTGATCCATACTCACTTTGGGCAATCTATATGTCTATAGTGCTCAGTTACTTCATATTTGTTGGCATTCTACAGTTGCTGTTTTGCTCCAAATAGGTGCATTGATTGAGTGATTGATTCCCAAAGAAGAAAAGGATTTCAGTGGCTTGATCCTTTGTCCATTCGTTTAATGTAGTCTACATGGTTCCAACAGTTTTTAAAATTCCTCAAGCTTTCTTTACTTGAATAACTTGTTAGATATCATAGTTGGATTTGGAAATAATGATTTGCAAGAATGTGCCACCGAGTTGATACCACGTTTGATTTAGTATTAATCCAATCGCATATCTACACTTATTCCCTGTTTTGCTCAAATAGCCAAGTAATTGGATTCTTTCGAGCACCAAATTGCTTCCATTTCTCTACCTCTAAATAGACTCTTGCTATTTGCACATACAAAAAAAAAAAAAAAGTCCTTTAATTGAACGCCACTAGAAGTATAGGTGAGAACTTAAACCAATGGAGGCATAGAAGAAGGATAAACAAAAAGGTCCAAAAAACTTTTTAAATTATAATGAAATATTTATTATAGCATTTAAAAATTAAAATTATGAATTTATTAATTAATATGATATTTATAAAATTTTATTTTTATCATGTATCATTATTTAAAATTAGTTATACTAAAAGTAAATATCATGTTAGTTGTTAAATTTATAATTTAATTATCATATTAAAATTTTTTAAAATTTAAATATTATATTAAATATTTTATTATAACTTAAAATATTATACATGATATGAACTGAAGTAAAAAAAAAAAAAAAAACTCTTGTACACGAAGAGAATAACCAAAGTCAAATTTGGATTCCACTTCTCAAAACACTGGAAAGAAAACCCAACATTCTAAATCAAATTTTTTACATCGTATGCTAACCAATTCCCTGCCTCAGTTGTACATGTACTATAGCCATGATCGCAGCAATAACCCAATTGGGTCATTGTCACTGGCTCGGAAAAAGGATTTAGTTAAGAGTGTAATGAAAAGAGCGTTTATTAATAATTTGTGAATATACTTTATTTTTATTTGTTTATATTTATTTATTAAATTTGTTGAATGATCATGAATAATGTGTAAATAGGTTTAATTTTTATTTTTTATTAAATTTAATAAATAATTATAAATAAAATTTTAATATTTATTAATTAATCAAACAAATCATAAATATAACAAAAATTCGTATATATTCATCTTAAATACTGAAAACTACCTCTTTATCGAATAATACCGAGACAGGTTATCAATAAGACTTAAACTCCACCAGGACCACTTCACTCAAGGTGAGTGACATTATCAATCCAACCAACTTCTTGCTGGTTAAAATTTTAATCGTAAACCAAGGTTAGAATATCAATAACCTTGACAAACAAAAAAAATCACTTAATTTCTTATCAAGATGACTCTTCTACAAGAGGATAAGATAATAATGAAAAGGTATAAACTTGTAGGCCCTGATTGGATAATTGGAAAGTCGGCAGGAGAGATGATCAAAAGTATCATGCTGTGTAAAAGTTACCTTGGATCCAGATTGAACTCTGCTTTTTGTTTCAATGGAAAATTGTGAACATTTCAATCAGGGAAAATGGGGAGTTTGTAAATGGCTTTGTCTGTAGAAAACACCACTGAAATTGCAAATACAAGGCATAATAATGATGTGATCCTGGAAAGACGTGGTGGTGAGAAAACTATTGATGTAAATCAAAAGCATGTTTCATTTTTTTTTTTTTTTTTCATAAGCAGACGACAATGTTCTTTTGAGGGAAAAGAAAAAGTACACATTTTTTAAGCCCTGAAAATGAGAGAGGTTGATCCCATGTGCTTGAGGTCCCATCTACTCAATCGCACCAAGGGTCTACTGGTCTAGTATCTAATATTGAAATGTACTGTTGTTGCTATTGAGAAGAAGAAATCAGGTAATTTCGTCAACTTGGAGGAGCGTATGAGCATGGTCTATGGCTTGCCATTTAATTGAAAAGGAGCGATATCATTTTTAAGAAAAAAAAAAGCCAATATTTAAATAAATTTTTTGGATAAAATTCATAAAATCACAAACTAAAAATACATATAATTAAAAACAAAAAATAAAATAAATATGCAAATTACTCTATAAAAATATTAAAATATTAAAATTTAGTTAATTTTTTTTATAAAAAAATTAAAAATAAATAAATTATTCAATCTCTCGAATTAAGATAAGATATATCATATCTGATAACTTAAAACAAATAATTATAAATTATGCATTCGATATGATCTCAACAAATAATTATCAATAAAATTTAAACTCAAATTTTTTTTTATAAAAAAAAAATAAACTTTAACCAACTACGTTGCTCAAGTGACCCAAATTCTAGCTCGGTATGACAGTGAAGAGTCAAGCTCAGATATTTTTGGAGCTAATGCCAAGCAACTCGACTATAATCTTATTTACGAACCAGCAATATTTCCAACCGTAGGCTGTTTGAAGTCTTTGATCAGTTGTATGCAGACCAGCAGATCAGCTCCTCTCCCACCTCCCCAATCCATTTCGAGAAAAATAAAGAGTCAATAATATTTTTTTGTACTTAAATTTTAGTAAAATGAAAACATTGACATCCAAAAAAATAAAATATATAATTTATATTATAAATTTTTAAATAATGTGTTATTTTATCCAAATTATAATAATATCAATATAACTCATTTATATATTATTTAATTAATATAATTTTATTATATAACTATTATTTATTAAATAAATATGGTAAATATTTCGTAAACATTTTATGTGAATATCACATGATAAAAAATAATTTATTAAAATATATTTTTATTATTTATATTCGATAATATTTGTTAAACGTCGTATATATAAATTGATATAATTAAAAAAATTAAATTTTAAATTAACATCATACATAATTTGAAATTTTAATATGAAAATTATATATTTTATTTTTTAGGCATCAATTCATATGTTTTCTCAAAATTCAATTAAAAAATAATTAAATCAAAAAATTAAAAAAAAAGAGACATTGGATAGTTGACTTTGCAGTAACTTATTAAAATATATTTTTATTATTTATATTTGATAATATTTGTTAAACGTCATATATATAAATTGATATAATTAAAAAAATTAAATTTTGAATTAACATCATACATAATTTGAAATTTTAATATGCAAATTATATATTTTATTTTTTAGGCATCAATTTATATATTTTCTAAAATTTCAATTAAAAAAATAATTAACTCAAAAAATTAAAAAAAAAAAAGAGACATCGGAGAATTGACTTTGCAGTGACTAAAGATGGGAGGTGAGGATATCGAGGGATGAGAGTAATTATGGTGTTGATTATTGGTGACAGTAATTACTTATAAAGGAAAATTATTATTGGCAATAATATATAGCGGTAGTGGTGAACCACCCAAAATGGTTGGGTGGGGGGCATTATGAAAGGTTAAACAAGTGAAGGGTGAAGGGATCTATCTCTCCAGAAACATGAAAGCTCAGTTGGAGCAGAGATCCGGATTCCCTTGCCTGCCTGCCTCCCATTTAGAACTTGGCTCTTCTTACTGTCGACTCACATGCTCTATTATTGCAATTCCTACTTTCAATTTTTTTCACTGCTTTTTTCCATGTTTCACGGGTCTAACTCAAAAAACATGCCTAATAAATAGAGGATATAACCTTATTTTATAAGTCCAAAACCACCATCATTACACCATAATAAGACACCGCATATGAGATGGATTTATGCGGTAGGAGATTTTTACAGCTCAAATACAGATCATTCTTTCCAATTCTTAATATTCCTTCTAAATATGTATTAAATCTTGGTCTGCCTAACATTTCTCATATGTGTCTTGATATATGCTATATGATACATCTTCAGTAACGGATGTAGGTTCATATATATGCATAAACCCTCTGTTTGGCGAATGGCTATCCACTCCGCACTAGGAATAGGAAATTCCAATGTTCAAAGGAATGGGTCAACGAAATTTACGAGTCTTCGTCATGTTTACGAGGCAGGGAGAGTCTCAAGGGTTTTGGTTATAGTCCATCACCCAAAATAAATGACACATTTCCATCCAATGCTTTTCTTAGGATCATAATTTTCCAAGAGAACAAGTCCCAAAAGAAAAAGAAAACGAGAAAGCTCAGAGAAGAAAGATGCCAAGCAAGTTAAAGAAGGCAATTGAGGCAGTGAAGGACCAAACAAGCATCAGCCTAGCCAAGGTTGTTAACACTAATTCCTCAAATCTTGATGTGGCTGTTCTCAAGGCCACAACCCGTGACCAAGTGCCCATTGACGAGCGTTACGTTAGTGAAATCCTTCAGACAATCTCATCCAACAAGCTCCATGCTGCAATTTGTGCCCATGCCATTGCTAAAAGAATTGGCAAAACAAAGAACTGGGTTGTTGCCCTCAAATCTTTGATGCTTGTTCTTCGAATTTTTCAAGATGGCGACCCCTTTTTCCCTATAGAAGTCCTTCATGCAAGGAATCGTGGAGCCAAGATTCTAAACCTTTCCAATTTCAGGGATTACTCCAATTCAAGCCCTTATGATTACACGGCCTTTGTAAGGTCGTTTAGCTTTTATCTTGATGAGCGTTTAGATTGCTTTGTCACAGGGAAGCTTCAAAGAAGATTTACGAACAAAGAGAGGCTAAGTAGCTATCCAAGAAGCCATCGAGTTAAGCAACAGCCTGTTCGAGATTTGAAACCGCCAATGTTGCTTGACAGGATTTCTTATTGGCAACGATTGCTTGATAGAGCCATTGCCACAAAGCCAACAGGCGCAGCCAAGACAAACCGTCTGGTTCTGATTTCTCTTTATGATGTCGTCCAAGAAAGCTTTGATCTTTACAGGGACATATCTGATGGACTCGGTCTTCTTTTAGATGGTTTCTTTCATTTGCAATATCAATCCTGCGTCAATGCCTTTCAATATTGTGTGAAAGCCACAAAACAATTCGAAGAGCTTTCTTCGTTTTATGATTTTTGTAAGAGCCTTGGAGTTGGGAGAACCTCAGAATATCCAAGTGTGCAGAAGATATCAGAAGAGCTTATGGAAACTTTACAAGAATTCTTGAAAGACCAAGCTTCGTTCCCATCTCCTGGGAAATCCCCATCTTCTAATTCGGCTCATTTGCTTCTTCTACCGGCACCATCAGCCAAGGATCCTTCAGAAACTACAGAGAGAGAATCTCAAGCTGGTTCAAGATGCACATCCTTGGAAGATTTGATGAGTCAGACAGAACCTGCTGAAACTCTAAGCCCATCTTTCTCAGTCGGACATTTTTCGGAGCTGTCTGAAAAACGGTGTCACGAACAAGAAGATATGTATAATGTCACTGAAACTGGTTCAAATCATTCCTTGCCCATTGATCAAGGGACAAATGTGACTATAGATTTTGTATCCTTTGATGACTGGCCAACGGTTGATAAAACCCAAAGGCAACAAAATTCAGCAATTTCGAATTCAACTAGGGGTGAAAAGGGTTGTTGGGAGCTTGATTTACTAGAGGCGACAGCACAACCTGTAGAGGTTTCTCAAAACTTAGCAAACGATCACTCTTTCTTTGACAACTGGTTACAACAAGATCATAAGCAAGTACAAGCTTCTCAAAATGGAGCCAATGATCTCTCTCTTTTCAACAGCTGGCTGCAAGAAGATCATAGAAAAGAACAAGCTTCTCAAATTGAAGGCAATGGTCATTCATATATCAATGACTGGCTACAAGAAAATCAACAGCATGAGCAAGCTACTCACAACGTAGCCAAGGGCCATTTGTTTTTTGATGGTTGGTTACAGGAAGATAAAAAACTAGAACCAGCTTCTCAAATTGTAGCTAATAATGGCCACTCCTATTTTGATGACTGGCTTCAGGAAGATAAAAAAGAACCAGAAGAAGAACAACATTCAGCATCGAATTGGAGCAATGGTAGTAAGGAAGGTTGGGAGATTGTGTCAGTAGAAGCCGCAACACAACCTGCACAAGCTTCTCAACATTTAGCCTATGGAATTGAGCCCTCAATGGCAAATTATTTATTTGATCAAAGGCCAATATTACCTCCACGCCAATACAATCCATTTCTTGAAGATGAAACAGATATATCAGCATCTATTGCCACCACTACCAATGACAATGCAGCCTTTCGTGATAAGTTCTCAATGGCACCAAAATTTCAGGCAGCACCAACTTTCTTCGCTCAGAGTCTTGATGAAACAGATACATCAGCATCCATTGCCACCACTACCAATGACAATGCAGCTTTTCCTGATAATTTCTCGATGGCACCAACATTTCAGGCAACACCAGCTTTCTTCGCTCAGAGTCCTAATGAAATGTCCACACCAACATTTCATGCGATACCAACATCTATTTCCCAGGATCCTAAAGGGACAACAGCAGCGTTTAAGGATGACGACTATGACCCTTTCGGTCAATGGCCTACTATGAAAGCTAAAAACAATGTTTCTCCTGATGGATCAGTAGATCAACAAAATGTGTTACTTCAACAAGAGTTGTGGTTGCAGAACCAAGACAAGATTATGGCAAGGCACATAGTTTGATCTATTCTTGAATAAAAATGTATATTCATTTTGTAAATAACTTCGTAAAACAAATTTACTAGTTTACAATTTTTTCAATCAACCTCTTTTTTGGTAGTTTGCCAGGATAATCCAACATACAAAGTACTCAGAGAAACGTTTTTTTTATCTCCTCATGTGAGGCAGTGTCCCTTATTCGGAAGTAAAACAGTTTTTTCACTGCTGGCATGACTTTTTTAATTAATTCTAACAGGTTAGTTATATTGTGCAATACATATGCAATGAGGTAATTAATTGGGCTCCAATGAATAAACTACCTAAATCCGACCCTGAACTGAAGCAAAACATACATACCTCTGGAACTGGGTTCCATAATTTTAAACTGTCTATTTTGGAAGTAAAAAGGAGTAAAAACAAAGTGTCCGTTTCAAATTGCACCTGCTTTTAAAGGTATCATAGAATTGTTAAGCCAAAAGGATTGCTTTGTGTCATATTCATTCGAAATTTTGAACAAAACAACAGAAAAGTCCAATTATTAAGTTGAATTATGGTTCACACTTCACACCTCATACTGGGAGTTATGGCATGGTTGGTGCCCTTATGTGGATTCCATTTTTTTTTTTTTTTACCCTTGGCGGCCATATATAAGCTGTAACTAACAAATCTAAAGGTTCTGCAAAAGATTTTCCTAAATTAGTATCAACTAATAAAATTTTTCATATATTGATATGAAAATATATTAATAACGTACACGCAAGGTGATCATATACTAGTATTATAAATATTGTCTGCCGTATTCCAGGAAGTAACAAGTAGTTAAACTTGGAGTCATTTCTTTTAACCTCAAATGCAATGGAATGTAAATTATTATAGTAATTTGCAAACATGAATTTGGTGTTGCACTGCATAATCATTGTCCATATTTTTGTATTTGTAAAGACATGTTAATGAAAATCACTTTCTTTGTTTTCGAGAGAAAAGCTTATCTTTTTTTTTTTTTTTTTGATCACTTTCACACTTTATGTAGTAATAGTTTTAGACCAACACCTAACCTTCAACTTCAACTACCAGCAGCATTTCAGCGTCCACACATCCATTTCCTTGGCCGTCTAAGCTAGTACAGTCTTAGGTAGAATCCTTCTTTTTTTTTTTTCCAGGCATCAGCCATCAAGCACTGCCTCTAGCCATCCCCCAAGGTCTAGATTTTGTCCTAAAAAGGACGGTGAGTTATTGAACTTTAAAAGACTCAAACTGTCGTCTAAACGAACGGATAGCATTAGCAACCAAGTATTATGTCTACTCGTGGAATTTGTCAAACGTATATCAAACGACGGGATAAGGCTCAAGTATGATATTCTTAGGGTTTATGTCATGATTTTTAAATTATAGTATAATATTTAACATGATATTTTAACTTCAAGAATTTTTAATATATTAATTAAATTATTAATCTGTCAATTAAAATTATATTTATTTTTAATGTGATTAATTTTAATAATAATATATAATATATAAATAATTTTTAAATAATATATTAGTTAATAAATTTATAATTTAAATAATGCATTAAAAATTTTTTAAATTTAAATATTATATTAAATATTTTATTATAATTTAAAAATATTTTTTGTCATAATAAACTACTATTTATAATAAATCTGAAACGCATTTTAATTGATTTATCTAATATTTTTAAAAGAATAATATTCAATTCATTTAAATTTTAATATTTATACCATAACCTTTTTTATTAAAAAAAACCTACAAATAGTAATCTTTTTGTCTCTTTTTTTTATATATATACTTTTTAAGATATCTCAAAATTATATGTTTTTTATATCTAAAATTCTTATATTTTTATATTTCAAATTTTTTATGATTTTATTTATTTTTTATGTTAAAAATATTAACCTTTAATTTTATAAAAAATAAATTTTAATATTAAATATATTAAAATTAAAATATTTTTCATAAATTCAATAAAAATAAAAAATACCCAAATAATTTGAGAGAGAGAGAGAGAGAGAGAGAGAGAGAGAATAATATATTTTTGGCGCGACAGAGTAAAAGAAAAGTTTAGACAGAATTGTGATGTGTGAAGGTAATGATAGAAGCTAAGAGAGAAGGAAGCATGAAGCTTTACAGCTTGTTGACGCAGTGGCTTTAAAGGGGTCTCTGGGGAAATATGACCTTAACCAACATTGCCCCCCACAAAAAAAAAGATAAACCTTTTCTTTAGCACCATCTGCTGGAGTGAGGTAGAGTATTTCGGTACCAATGACAAATAAAAACAACCGAAACAAGGGTGATGACTCGAGCCTCGAGAACGAAGCAAGCAACCAAGCAAGCCATAGCATGTTACGTTGTGAACAAAGAAAAGGACTGCTCAATATTATCTTTCGATAATATCCTGGTCTAGTACAATACTACTTATATATTTTTATCTTTTCTTTACCCATGTGATGTCGCTGTACTCTTCTGCTTGGGACCCGCACTTTTAGCCTTTCATCGACCTTTATAGCTCCCCTTCTTCCCTACAACTGCGCCCTCCTTCCCTATTTTTCTTTTCCTGACTGCTGCTGCCTGTTTCCTGCATGCCGCCTCCCCCTCTTCCCAATTTTTCTGTTCTTTCTCCTTTTCAGATTCTCAATATCAGTCGAGTCCCACTGCTCCATCAATCCTATTTATTTTACTTCTAAATTTTCGGGTCCGTTGATCATCAACATGTCTTCTTTGCCAAGCTAAACATTCAGGATTTCAAACAAAATGTGAAAAATAGAGGCCCACCACCCACATTCACAAATCTGATGAAAGAGTTCAATACCAAGACCATAATCTTTACCGTTGATTTCTTCCCATTATCTACTGGTAGGGAAAACGGAAAACCCCAAAAAGCCAAATCATTTCATTTCATAAAACAAAGATTTCAGGAATTTACATTATAAAACAACGTCCATAAGAAAAGAAAAGACAAAAAAAAAAGGAAGGAAACATAACAATCGTCGTATCCTTCCCTTACAACTCACCTCCATAAGTTAATCTAATATTAATTAAAAAAAATTAAAAACAAAAACGAGCAAAATGAGGATACTCCCTAAAAACCGCATCCATTCCTTTTGTCATCATATATAAAATATTAAATGCTAATTGATATTTTAAATGGTATATTAAAACTTTTTTTTTTTTAATGATATGAGGGGAAAAAGTCTGGAGTATACGAAGCGTCTTTGTCGCTTTTCCACCAAAGCAGTTTCTCATTCTTCTGACAGTTAGAAAATTCCAAACGAACTCCTGCAATATAAATTAAGCCCAAAAAATTTGTCAATAATATGAAAAATAAAATAATTATAAATATTATTCACTAAAATTTCACGTGCTAGAAAGTAGAAACGTATCTACAAAATCTGCTCCGTTAATTTAGTCTTGGAAAACGAGGCCGTATCATGTACAGGATATTCTAGAGGAGTAAGTAATCTAATCATACTGCTAATGGCCTGCTAAAATTTAATATACAAAAAAGGAATTTCACGCTTTCTTTTTTAAGTGGAATTGAAGTTTTTTTGAATAACAAATCAAATTAATTCAAATAATCTAATATCTTACTCGTAAAATTTATATCGAATTTGATTGAATATTTTTATTTTTTAAATATAATAAAAAATCTAATATTTAATACTAATATTTATAATCTTATTAAATCTAATCAAATTTAACGAATCAAACTCAACCGACCCAATAAAATTACAAAATCAGCTCAAGCATAAAAAATAATTTTATTGAACTAGACTCAAATTTTCGAGTTTCGCGCGCGTTTGAGTTTTGAAGTTGTACTAAATACTAATAACTTCGAATCTGGCAGTGTATCTAATTGGCTCCATTACACCCTTACAGGACACGGGCATGTTTACAGATACCACGTCAGCATTATTACAAATAGTAAGCTCACCAAAACAATTGGGTCCATCGAATCGATGATTTTCACGATGGACCAGAAACATCTATGGCTTCGATGTTTTAGCCATCATTCTTTTTCAGGATTAAAGATATTATCACTCGGATAATCGAAAACCCTCCCTGTTTTAGTGCTGACGTGGCAAACTAGTACAAGTAACTAAAATCTTATGGAAAAAAAGAAGGGGCAACATCGTACTTTTAACCCTAATTAATGGCGATAAAATAGAGGACAGTTACTCCACGCGTCACCAAGAAGTTTAGATCGAAACGAAACCCAAACAAAATCCCATTTTTCCAATTATATCCTCGTAAAAAAGAACGTACCTTAGTTGGCGGGGGTTAGTATCTTTTCTTGTTATTCCCTCCAAGTCCTGCTGAAAATGCTCTTCAGTCTATTCCCAGCGAGTCTCTGAAGCGCCTTCTTAGCTCCGGCGACTTCCATTTCCGCCAGACTCTGCAGATGCTTGTTGGCTCCCGCAGCCGCCAGTCTCTTCCTACAACCATCGCTTCCTCCGCCTAACACCGTCGTCACCACCATCAATGGAAGCTTCTTAGAAACAGCCGCATTCTTCGGATCCAACATCTGCACCAATCTCATCACACTCTTCTCATCTCTAACCAACTCCTTCCTATTTGATCGGACAGTCAACAGCGAAACAATCGCTTGCGCCGCCGCTTCCTGTAACCCAACTGGCTTCGGTGATTCCATTAATTTTACCAAAGAACCCATACAGCTAGAAATTGCTCGCTTGTTTCCATCACTGACCGACAACTTTGATAACAAAGAAGCTGAAATCTGTTGTAAAATCATGTTCCCGTGCTTAATAAATTCACTCAATTGGATAATGAAGGCCGTTGAAGATGACAAAACCCGTGAAACGGAATCTGCGACAGAAAGTGAACTGATTGTACGAAGAACATGCTCGATTGTATCTGAACTTGATAAATCTTGAATCAAATGCATTAATCTTGGCAATCCTTTTCCTTGTATAATCAAAGCGCGAAAATATTCACCCGAAGAAGCGAGTATTGAAAGGCAATTGGCTGCTTTTTCTTGTGCAGCGGTGGTACCTGAGACTAACAACTGGAGTAAAACGGGTATCACACCTTCTTCACTCAAAGCCATTCTAATATCTTCCACGGAAGCCACGTTTCGAAGAGCGCCAACCGCGTGGGTTTGTGTTTGTTGGGAACCAGATCGGCTGGCTTCTATTAAGACCCAGACTCCGCCGTATGCTGAAATTGCCCACGAGTTTTCGGGATCGGCGGTGATTGCTTCAACAGCAATCGCGGCCTTTTCCTTTAAAGGAACGGAACCTGTTTCGAGGATTCTTAACAAAGGCCCTAATCCTCCTTCCTCGAAGACGATCCTTCTCGAATCTTCGCTTGAAGAAGCCAACAGCGACACTGCTAAAACGGCTTGTTCTCGAATTAAAGGTTGGTTGCTAACATCGAGAAGAGTAATCAAATAGCCAACATTTCCTTCTTTAGCAACCACAACAGTAGATTTCTCGTCGTCGGTTAGAAGCTGGAGAAGTGATTCTAAAGCTTTCTTTTTGAACTCAATGCCTCCAATCTGAAGTCGCGTAAAGAGATCCCTGATGAAAAATCCTAAATCATCTTTATCAGAGTCAGGTCCCGGGTGAGACAAAACGATGGCGTTGGATTGGTGAAGAACGCCAGATCTGAGAAGCAAATCGAGGTCATGGAGATGGTTGGAGAGAGAAGACGAAGCCATGTCGAGGTCGCTTTGCATGAGGAGTTTCCCTCCGGTGAAGGAAGAGAGAGTACATTGATCGGAGAGAGCTTTTAAACGTTGGAGAGTAGAGAGAAGAGAAGGGAAAAGAGTGTGAAGCAAAGAGTTCTCGTTCCAGTGAGGAGATTCAGAGATTAAGGAGAGAGAGCATTGGAGAGAACAGAGCTTTGATTGAACGACTTGCCACCGTCCTACGAAGGATCGAACGGTGAGGGAAGAGAAGAGGAGGAGAGAGAGGACGCCGGTGATTAAGTCGAGAAGCGTTTGCAGTGCTTGAGGTTCTAATTGTTCTGACGGCAGCGGAGGAGGTGGCGGTTGCAGTTGTTCGAATGGATGCATTTGCGGTTGAAGCCCAGATCAGGAACCGGAGCTAGAAGTGTTGGGATTAAGGTGAAGAGGAAAAAACATGAAAAGCGAAAGCGTTTGCTTGGACGGAAAGGAAAGAGAAGGAAATGGAGAGAAAGAGAGAGAGATGGAAAGAAAAGGGTTTCTCAGTGTGAGAGAAGCGTTGGAGGCGAGGGTAACCGTGTATTGAGGGAATGAGGAGCTGGAGCTGGCTGGTTGGTTCCTGGCTTGAGCTAAAGACTTAGCTACGGCACGTTGACAAAATCTTTTTAAAAAAAAAAACTTTCCACCACGTCATATTAGAATACCATTTAAAAAGGATCTATTTCTTATTTTTTTTATAGAAATATGAACTTTATTTAAAAAAAATGAGAGGTTGACTTTTTAATTAAAATAAAATTTAATTTAACATTATTATTATTATTATTATTCAGAGGTGATGGGAAATTTAGAATGAATACCGTGGGCCTCAAATTTGGCAGGTGGAAAGCGCATAACATAAGCATTGAGGATTTTCTTTCTTTTTTTAATCCAAATAATTAAGAATTTCCTTTTTCTTAATAGGAAGAAATGAGAAGTTTGAAATTTTAATTGCTCTACGAAGAAGAAAAAAAAAATCTATGCTTCATTTCATTATTCAAGAAAATAATTGATTTGGGACTAAATACAAATATACAATTAATAGTATATCTTAATTCTTCCTTCTTTTTTTTTTTGAAATAAAATCAAATTCAAATAACTCCTTGTTTATTACAGTAGATTTATTTGCAGATTTAAAATGTTTCACGTTTGGAAGGCATGAGAAGGTGACTTAAGGGGTTGCCACGGATTATTGTTCGGTTTCGAGACAGGAAAATCTTCGTTTTGGTTGGTTAAATAATAAAAAAAAGTAAAATTCTGCAATTAATCGTTATATTTAATAATAATTAAAAAAATTAAAATTTATACTAATTTAATTTAATAATATTAATCTAATTAATAACATTATTACTTAATTGACTAATGTGGCCGTTGACCATTAGATAACGTTAAATTGGCTAACGTGATTGTTATTAATGTGGCATTAATTAATTTTAATAATGTGACATCAACTTATTAATATGATAATTAACTTACTTAAAGTAATTTATTAAATTTAATATGTATTAATTTTAAAATTAATCATATTATTTAATTTAATATAATTATTTAAATAATTTTTTTATGAATACTTAAAAAATTAAAAGTTTTTATTATGATACATAATATTAATGTTTCAACTTATCAAATAAATATTTTTTCCTTTCATTTTGTTATGATTCAAAATTCGTCCTTCAACTAGATAGAAGATCATCCTTTGTAAGAATATAGGTTTGAATTTTTTATTTTGTTTGATTGAATATAATGATTATTTCATTCATGATTTATATTGGATTAACAATGCAACTTTATTCAATAGTTTAATTCATTATAAATTTTGTTATATAAAATATTTATATTAATTTAAAAAAATTAATTTTGATATATTAATTTCAATTAGTAATATTATAATTGATTATTGTAAATGATAACAATGATATTATTAATAATTAATTATATATAATAAAAACTAATATATTAAAGGAATTAAATATTTTTAAATTTTAATATTTTTAAAAACTAAAAAATTTTCAAAATATTTCTTATATTAAAGAGATTAAATAGTAATTTTTTATGTGAATATAAAGACTTAATTTCAAATTTTATGTGCAAGTACAAAAATCACATTTTCAAATTTCATATGAGTATAGGGTTTAAATTTCAAATTTTGTATAAATATAAAAATTATTTACATAATTTGATAATTAATTTCATTAATTTCAACTGTTAAGTCAATAAATCAATGTCACGTTATTAAAATAAACACCACATCAACATTTTGAACGATCACATAAAATAATTTAATGAATATCAAGTAATGCTATTATAAATCGAACCAATATTGTTAAAACAAACTATTATGAGGATCTAATTTCTGTAAATTATTATATAGAAACTAAAGTTCAAATTTCAGACAAGTATAGAAACTAATTGCATAGTTTGATATAATAAAAATATTTTTAAAATTTAAATTTTTGTTTAAATAAATTTTTATATTTGTATTATATTTAAATAATTTTTTAAATTTTAATTTGCACTCAAATAAACTTTTAATATTTAATTTATGTCTAAATAAAAATTTAACATAAATTATTTTTTATTTAAAAAATTTTTATTTAGATATAAATCAAAATATGAGAACTTATTTTGGTACAATAAAAATATAAAAATTTATTTTAAAAAAATAATTTAAGAAAATTTTAACTATTTTTAATCTAATTAATTAAAAAGGATTGGTCAAATATAGATTAAATTTAAAAAAATAATAATAAAGGAACGAAATAGGAATGAAGAGTCGAACTGGTACTGTTCAATTGAAGAGGGCCAAAATCCAACATGTGTGGGCTTAAAGGAGTACATACAAGTTAACGAGGTCCATTTGTTGGAAGTTACTCCCACTCACCCTTCTCAATAAGACGAAATCATTTAGTACAGCTGTTAAATATGTACAATCAACTCGAAAATCAAATTTCATTTGATTTTTGTTTGTTTTAGATTCAATACTAAATTCCTTATTTAGATCAACTTGAAACTTAACTCATTTTATGTAATTATTTTTTTAAAAAAATGAAATTTAATAATTTTAAATTTTAATATTTATATTTTTTTATTTCAAATCACAATTTCTTTTATAATTTTTTTTTATTTAGATCCAAATAAAAATGGATACGGAAAATTTTACTTTTAAGTTGTAAATAAGCTTTTACTTTTAAAACTTAATATTAAGTCTATGTATAAGATAATTTTTTTTAATATAATTATTGTAATTTGTAAACAAACTTTAGCACCTCTTCCTTGAACAATCATTATATTCCTATTGATTTTTTATATATCAAATATAAGAGAAAAGATCTAAGGAATGATAGAAGATAAAGTTGAAAAGATAATCTACAGTATTAATTTTGTAGAGATTAAAAGAAGATAAAAATGATTATTGTCGTAACAGTTTTGGGATCGTCAAACATAAATAAATTTTAAAATCGAAATAAATGAGGGAGTCACCACCAATCATTGTTAGGGTGTGCTTGATCACTAAAAAAATTATCTTTTTAATAAAATTGTAAAAGCAAATTTAAAATTTATCAAAAAGATAAATTTCGATCTACGAAAATCAAGTTAGATTCGAGAGTCGATTACGTGTGGAGAAGGATTAGCACATCCACAACGTCCATAAATTGGTACTATTTAATCATGCACTATTTTCAGTGTTAGATAAAATAGTTTTGGCTTAAAATTTAATATTAATTCTATTCATTTAAAAAATATATTTTTGCTAAAATTTTTATTTAGAAATATAAAAAAAATCATTTTCTCAAAAATATAGATATTTTTATTTTTATTTTTATTTTTTTACTTTTTGATTATTTTGTTTGGTTATTTTTATTTAATTTTTTATCAGATAAAATTTATAAGAAAAAATCATTAGAGATAAATGTTCCACCTTTCTCAAGATATATGTAAAAATTAAAAAAAAAAAACTACAAAAAATTCACAAGTTATCAAGATATTCAAATATCCACAAGTTGTTTTTTCTTTTAGCCTTGTAAGTTTTTGTCTAACACATAAGAATCCTAAGAAAATGCAAAATTTGTTACTTTCCCTTTGGACCTAAACAAGATGTAAATCACGTAAAAAATTATGGCACCACCCTCCCATAATATAAACTCTCCTCTTCTATCGCCAATTCCGAGTCACTCTCCACACACTCAGTTCCTCAAAGTCCCGGTCACAAGCCAGCCCCAATCCAAAATGAAATTATTTTTTTGAAAGAAATAGCATATAATGTTATAAAATTTGCTTTACAAAATCTTGAAAAGAACATCTCAACTATTTATCAGATGAATTTTCAATTTGAATCTTACACATAGAAAGATTGAGATTTATTTGATCAGAAATTACTAATTTTTATTACGTAATCCAAAAAGTGGTAATTTTTGAGTCATGAGGATAGCATTAGAGAATTACAGATTGGGTGAATGTTAAACGGGCCGCATTCCTCAGGGTTGATTAATCCCTGCAGTCAATGGTAGTGAAGACTGGATAGAAATTCGTGGGCTCAGGTTCGAAGGAAAAAAATTGGGCTTTGCCTACAAATTCTTTGATTAGTTGCGTTTAGTAATTGTTTCTATGTTCGTTCTTTATTCTCGAAAGTAAGAAAATGAAAAATCCATTCAAACTTCAAAGTAGACAGTATTTTTAGGATAAAATTATTTAAATGGGAAGAAGCCAACGGTGAACAAAAGCATGGAAGCTCATTCCAAAACCTAGACTAGAAACAATCCCTCGACAGCCACGCTCAACACCACCATGTCCCTCAACCACTCATTCTCGACGGCCCCCGTGGCGTCGCCAAAACCACTATCATTATCGACTATACGATCTCCCTCTCCCTAAATTCACGTTTCCATTTTTTATTATACTTTTTTAAAGTTAACGATATAAATAACTTTTTAAATTATTGTAAAATATTTAATATAATATATAAATTAAAATTGTAAATTTATTAATTAATATAATATTTATTTTAATGTGAATAATTTTAAATAATAATATGTGATGAACAACTTTTAAAATATTATATTAATTAATAAATCTATAATTACGAATATCAAATTAAAATTTTTTTACATTTAAATATTATATTAAATATTTTGTTATAATTTAAAACGAACGATATTAATTTTTTTTATATTTGTTTCTTTTTCCAGATCTTCTGGTTGAGTGGAACAAAGGCCCCCATCTAACGGGCTACGTAGAATTAGCTTAATCAGTGAAAGACCATCCCAATTTCAACGGCTTGTTTCCTTGGTCCTCCTGTGAGCAACCTTCTTTAGCCAACTGCCAAACCCAAATCGAAAACTAAAATATATTAGATTGAAATTAAATGTTTTTTTTTTTTTTGTGTGTGTAATTCAAAATCATATGTATAAAAAAAAGAGCCGTCCAATATTTTTTTCACAGAAGCATCAAAATATTATTAGTATATTAATATATAATAAACAATTAAACATTTATGTTTAATTGTTTCAGTAAGATGTTAGTTTCTATTGCAACATTTTTTTTTTTTTTTGTGGTTGTAGAACGTCGATGCCAAAAGTTTAGTATTTCCTTGGTAGTGTATTAGAAAAAGTCTATGAGGCATGTAGATTAAGGATTAATTACGCTTATTTCATGTTTTCAGCTCTTTGTGATTAATAAGGAGTCATGCTATCGCATAAAAAAGATAAATAAACAAATTAATTAGAAGAGTCATGTTAAACTCAAAACATATCTTTAACCATCATATTCACTTTGCATGCATTAGTTTCTTCATATAGAAAATTATCAATGAAATATATTTTAAAATTTTTTTAATAAAATCAAAAAGTTATCAGATACCTCATTAAGATAAATAATAATTAAAATATTTAATTACATTTTGATTTTATATTACTATATAATTTGTTAGGAATTTTCAGTATTATACATTTAGAAGTCAAGCGAACAATATATATAAAAGGGATCCACTTAGATATTGCATTATTTTTTTTTATCTTCGAATCAAAATGGATAAATGTAAGTTTTATGCATTTTATTTTGATTTAAGAGTAAAAAAAAATTATAACACTTGCACTAATGTAAGTGGATTCTACTCATATATATATTATATATATATATGAGAAATAAAGAATTTTGAGCTAATTTGATTTAATTTGTTGATGTTTATACACATCTATATACAATACTATCAATTGAGTATATCAAGTTATCAATAAAATTCGAAGTCAAGTGAATTTAGAACTTAACTCAATTCATTTAAATAATTATTTAACAAACTTGCATTCAAAACCCAATACCTATTATCCCTTTTCATAAATTTTGAGCTAATTTGATTCAATTTGTTGATGTTTATACACATCTATATATAATACTATCAATTGAGTATATCAAGTTAGCAATAAAATACAAAGTGAAGCAAATTTAAAATTTAACTCAATTCATTCAAATAATTTTTTTTAAAACATAATATTTAACAAATTTGCATTCAAAACCTAATGCCTATTACCCCTTCTCATATTATCAAACTATAATATACTTTGTAAAAAAATTTCAAGAGTCTAAGCAATTGGAAAAGGTCAAGCAATGCAGTCGATGCAAGTTGGCATATTACTATTTAACATCTGGGTTTTTCCTTAGCAACTTTATAATCAGTGGAGGATGCAAATGCTATAGTAAGATATATTAGTAGTTTAAAATATAGTGTATTTTATATTGAGTAAAAATATCATTTATATATAGTTTAAAAGAGATTATTTATGTTATTTAAGTAATTGATCTATGTGTTGGAGTGGGTAAAGTCATTTAAATTTGTTAAAAGTTTTTCTAATTGATTAAACAATTTTAAAAGTAAAAGATAAGCATTTAGGCTTATTTAGTAGCTAGATTTAATTTTTAAATTAATTTTTTTATTTCTAAATATTACTTAAACATTTTTTTATTTTAAATAAACATATTTAAATAAAAAAAACATGATAATTTGAATAAACATATCTGAACATAAATATATAACTATTTAAATAAATTTTATTTAAACAAGAAAAATATGATTATAAAAAAAGTCATAACTTTTTGAATTAATTTATTTTGTGACTGTTTATTTATTATAAATAAAATTTTTTGCTTGACTAATTTTATTATTTTTTATTAGAAGAATTTTTTTTAGATTTTATTATATTTTATAGACATAATTACTTTTAAATAATACTCTTCACGTCTTAAAATTAATTTATTATTATTTTTTTTAAAATTTTCTAACAAGATATCAATGGATACTATCAAATATTAGAAAATAAAAAAAAAAATTTTTATACCCCTAAAAGTTTTTCTTGGACATCTTCGAAATCTTTTGTTGAACATATATTTCTTAATTTTTTAAATATTTCATTAACTCTGACTATCCAATATTTAATCACGATTCAAAACTAACCAACTTCTAGTATATAATAAATAAACTCAAAAAAATTCTAAATTTGTCACTACTTAAAACCCCACTTTTCATCTACTTTTGTGTTTGGTAGCACTCTTATTTTTTTTTAATATATTTTTTAATCACTATTTCAAATACATATAAGTTTCAAAATTTATGACCCACTCCCACACATAACAGGAGTCAAAACGTGACAATTCTTCCTTCCCCATGACTTCTGCAATTTCGAGGTTGGTCCGAGTTTGGTGAAGACTGAAGAAATATGTTCATGTAATAACTATAGTCTATGAATTTAGTTTATACTAATCTGTAAGAAAAGAAAAAAAAAAGTATGTTATATTTTAATTTTCAATGTGGAATTTTTTAAGTAACCCAACTTACACTTAAGAATAAAATATTTCTAAAGTTAAAAATAGTAATGAATGCCCTAAGTTTTCCATAAAACATATATTAATTTAACTAGCATTTCTCTTGTTCTTTTACACTTTATTTATTTTTTCTTCCCAAAGATATGTAGAACAGGATATATATATATATATATATATTTTTTTTTTTTAAATTGTACTACCTTTACCCCAAAAAAAAAAAATTGTAGTCCCTTTTATTCTTGAGCACACGTTTAAATGATTGACTCTTTAGTTTGGTCTATATGATTAGGTATGGAGGTAAGTAAAATGATGAAAAATTATAAAAGTGCCCCTGAAAATCGTGACCAAAGGTTTGAATACATTTAATTAAAATATTAATATAAAATTACTTAATGATATTTTACCAATAAATTTAGTACTTGGAGAGCAAGCTTTTAGAGTTATAAATTGGGTTTGATCCGATCCAAAAACACATGCATTTACAAATAGTAAATGAGTTAAAAACCAAGGATATGAAAAAGTTTTGGGATATTTTTCATTTTTGTTTCTTTTTTTTTTTTTAATCCTAATCACCTGAGAATGAACTTCCAATGAAAAAAAAAAAAATCAATAGTTCTTGGGATTTTTCAAAAAAAAAGAAAAAATCAAAAGTTTGGTAAATTCCCACGTTTAAAAGAGCAAAAATAATCCAAACAAATTAATCAAATTGAAAATAATAAAAAATGGGGGGTCAGATACAATTTAGAAAAACGAGTGGAAGAAAATTGGGTAAGCATGGTTTTCAATCTTTCATTATAAGAAGGCCCTACCAGTAGAGAGAAAACAAAAGATTTTTTTTTTTTTTTTGTTATTTCAAAGCAAGTTCCGGTCCCCTACTAATTTGATCCTTAATTTGTCTATCCCAAACTTAATACCATGAAAATGAAAGAATAGTTATAAAGTTAATGGTGTGCCCCCACTCCCGAGTCCCTTTCAATATTTGCTAAGTAGTAGTCTTGTATGAGAAAGAAAATTCCATCTGATGATGACTCCACCACTTTTTTTTTTTTTGTTGACACCTTGACTCAAATATTAACTACAAATTGCATATATAATAATAAATATCATTAATATTCTTTTCTCAGAGTGAATTTGACTGACAGAAATTTCCTTAATTTATTATATCATTTATTTATATTTATTATTTTATAAAAAAATTATAAATATTAATATTTAAATTATTAAATGATATTTTTAATACTAATTAATGAATTAATTGAATTGGATTTAAAATTTTTATATTTTTATTTCATTATTAAAATGGAGAAACTATAAAAAAATTCAAGATTTTCCTTTTTTTTTTTTCTTGCAAAGAAGTGAATTCACTGGCTGCCCGAGAAATGCTAAATAATTTGAAAATAAAAATAAAAATTTTATAATTGAAATAAACTATTTAGCAATTATGGACGGCAATTACCATGTCTCACGTGTGCCATGCTTTACAGAACTGGACATGTCCAAATTAATTAAAATCCATATTAATCATGCAATTCAATTCTCATTAGGCTTCCAAAATTCAAGCCCCACCACCTTTTGTACTCACCTCCCACTCGGAGTTGCCGACCTCCATGTGGTTTATCACACTATCACTTCTCTTCACTTTCTTCTACCCCTCATTTTCGGTCATTTACGTTCTATTAGTGCGATGACAATTTCACAATATACAATAATTGTTGAAAACTTGAAATGCAAATTATTTTATTTTATTATTATTTTTTATTTACTGAATATTGATCATATGTATGAATAACAGGTCACGAAAATTTAAATTTAATAATTTTAGACATAATAAAAAATGATAAGAGAATATATATAAAAATAATATAATTTAAAATTAAAAATATATATAAATTTTATAAAAACCAAAAAAAAATTATATTCAAAATGCCAACATAAATAATTACTTCAAAATTTTTGTAAATATTTGACATAAAATAAATATAATATAAATACATGAATAATCATATATATATATATATAAACCTAATATCTCTTTTTAGCTCCTTAATTATTGGATTAGAAATTAATATGGATGCCTTGGATATTTTGGAGGATGCTAATTTTTTTTTAAATCTCTTTTCCATCCTTTTGATTTTGAAACTGTAATTTTTTTAATACCAAACCAACCATCAATTTAACCATCTCTTCAAGTAAAATTTCAAACTTAAATTTTTGGACGACTTAAAATTTGAAATTTTTAATTATTTAAAATATAAATTTCAAGTTGAAATTTCAAGTTGAAACTTAATGATAAAATTTTTTTTCAGTTTTGACTTTATTTTATTATAAATATATTATTATTTAAAATATAAAAGATACTTTCCGAAAACTTTGAATAAAAAATTAGTAGATATAAATTTGTAGTAAAATTTTAATTTAATAAAATATTTAAAACATAAAAAATCGAAGTTTCAAAATTTTGATATCATTGTAAAAGAATGTGGTGGGTTGTGGATGTCGATCTGGTCGACAAATATAGCTGGAACTGACTCATCTTTCCTCTTTGATTGCTACAGACTAAAAATAAATAATAATATAATCCACTCTGTGTACATTACATCAATTTTAACCAAACAATTTGAAGAAATTATCAGATTGAAATCATTCTAAAAAAAAAAATTAAGGAATCAAATGAAACAATTCAAAAGTTAAAGTGAAATCAGAATATAAAATTAGGGATCATAAGTGAAATTTACCAGTTATATTATGGACTGATATATACTCTTATATTTAATTTTTTTTATTAGGAGATTTTTACATTAAACTAGTTTAATTTCCTATAATCAACGAAATTTTATGTTTTGAAGACCGATGACGAATGATCCTCCTAGGTTAGTCCAATTGTCATGGGTCGAGACTTAAGCTTTGAATTCGCGCGATTTCGAGACCCGGACATCCACCATCTGGTGTCTCATATCAATCTTGCCACGGTTCACACCCTTATGAGGTATTATCTGCTCTGGCCCTCCTGACCTCACGGTTTTGTCTTACAAAAAACGTCTCACAAGAAAAAGATGGTATAAACTTTTTTATACCCCAGTGACCCTCCTATTATGTTCGATGTGAGATTCAGGATTTTCTCTTAGGTCTGTAACATTCTCCCCCACCCAACCTCGTGATGCTTTCGTCACGGAGGCTGACCACCTTACCTACCTCCCTCGAGGTGCTTGACGTGGATCGAACAATTTAGGGCTGGCTCTGATACCACTTGTCACGAGTCGAGACTTAAGCTTCGAACCCGCGCGACTCAGTAACTCGAGCATCCACTCATCCGACGTCTCAAATCAACCTTTTTATCACGGTTCACACCCTTATGAGGTATTGTCCGTTCTGACCCCCATGACCTTATGATTTTATCCTACAAAAGGTAGCTTATAAGGAAGAGGTAGTGTGAATCTTTTTATACCTTAATGACCCTTATATTATATTCGATATGAGATTCAAGGCTCTTCCTTAAATCTGTGACATAATCATAAATTAATTATTATTTTTATATGACATTTATGTTCTCCTTATCTAATTGGTGGAAGAGCTCTATCGAATTGGGGAGTCCAATTCTGCCTAACCTATAAATGCTAAACTAATATCTTTTACAAGATTTTGGTTATCCTAGTTTATCAAGCTGGCCAGCCAGCTTTTTTCGATAATTTGTGATTAGTTTTCAAAGTCAAAATTTGATCTCTTACCTGAATTCGGACTTTTTCATGTTGACTTAAAACCTCATTTCTTTTCATTCAAACTTCTTGCGTTTATTCTTGAAAATTTTGATCATATTACATTACCAATAAACCTAACATGTACTTTATTATAGATTATTGTATTTTTAATTTCAATGATTAAGTTCAATTTTTAATAGTTTTGAATGTCAAAAAAATCTTTTTCAAGATTATTATAATCAAATTATTTTTTCTAAAATTTAAATGTAACTTTTTTTTCTCAACTGATTTTTTCAAATGATTTAAATTTATTACAACAAATTAAATGAATTGTTGATCAAACCAATATAATTTCTCAAACGAGTTAAACAACAAAGAAATTAATAAAAATGGAATTGAATTTATGATATGAGTTTATATTTAATATATTGTTAGTGTATAAACTTAATACATTATCACTAAATTAAATAATACCACTTAATTAAAGAACAAATATTAACCCTTAAAATAAATATACAAAAATTAATAACTCGTTAATAAATTGGTATCATATAATTTAATTATTTCATTAATAAGATGATATTATCTAATTTATTGATAATGTATAAAATTTATACACAGACAGTATATCAAATATAAATATAATATAAGTTTATATTTAATATACTGTCAGTGATAAACTCTATAAATGTCACTAAATTAAATGATGCCACCTAATTAACGGACAAATATCAACCGTTAAAATAAAATATAAAAAAATTAATATTTTAAAAAATTAACTCATTAATGAGATGGTATTATAGAGTGACATTGCATCAAATATAAATGTAAATTTTTCTCTTTTTTTTTTTAACACATGAGACAAATTGCTGTGATTTTTATCTAAACGGTGATATTTTTTCTCAACTGATTTTTTCTCAAATTTAAATGTAACTTTTTTTTATACTTTCAGATATATATTTCTGATAAGTTATATAATTTATCAAAAATGCGTATCCAAAAATTTTAAAATTGATATGAAAAGGATAATTAAATAATTTTACTTAAAAAATTTGAACAAAAAATAGGCAAATGAAGAAAAAAAATATGAGTGTATTTAGAACCACTTAAAAGACATTATAATAATTTAGTCAATTATGAAAATAGATGTATTATTGTACTTTTGAACATTATCAAACAATGATCAAACAATTGGAATTTGGAGGGGTAATATAATAATTTCTAAGGATATTATTTTAATTATATAGTATAAACTTTAATCATATAATTATTATATTTAATAAAAATATTTTTTATAAATAAGTGTTTAGGCACTTTTTTTGCAAAATCATTTTAAAAATATAGAAGTAAATGCCAGTGTTTTACAGGTACTTAGAAATGGGTCTTCAAAATTTCAAAGATTATTGAAAGATATGAAGAGTATGAAGAACTACCAAGAAAATGAAGAAACGGACTTTGAATTGCTGTAAAAGCCTCACACAGAGCATAGATTGTATTTCATCATTTATAAACATAAAAAATACTTTGGTTAACAACTTTTAACTACTACATAAGTTATTTGCCAAATTTTGTAGATCACCACAAATATATACATCATGCTACCTAAAGTCTAATAAACTGATACAAAAAATCATAATAAGTTGTTGTAGAAAAAATGCCATACTTGGTTACTTGAACTGTTATCACTCCTTTTTGGCATTTTTGCTGGAACACCGAATCTATTCCTTAGTGTTTCAAACCTTGCATTTGGTAAGGCCTTGGTCAAAATATTTGCAATTTGATCTTTTGACTTGCAATGCACCATTTTTAACACAAGGTCGAATATTCTTCAATGGTTGGTGTCATGTCAACTTCATTGAAGATGAAATACTTGTATGCAGGATCCCAGAATTGCATTCCAACTCTAATTAATTGATTGTTGACTTTTACTGCAAGAAGGTGTGCTATGTGGCCATGCCTCTGGCAAAACTTCTCTTGTCTTGATGGACTCATCTTCTTCCATATATCAACTAAATTCTCTAGATTGTTTTGTTTGATAAAGATAGATGTCTCTTGAGATAAGATAGAAGCATATCCGATTGGTAAACAGTCACCCATTTTTAGTTGAATCTTTTTTTACTGAACCTTTACTTCATTGAGTGACTCACAAAAAGCTTATACAGACGAAAAGTAAACTAGTCGTTCTGTGGAGTCTATGAAAAACTTGTTATTGAAGATTGTCTTTCAGGCAAATGTTTTTTATGCAATTTTATGATATGAGTATGAATCATGCAAACATGAATAAGAGAAGAGGTTAGTATATCAAATAAAGAGAAATAAACAAATAAATACCTAAATAAATTAAAACGTCACACACAATAAAAAATGAATCCTCTGCTTTTGGTCAATTCTAAAGGGAAAGAACTAGCTCTATCTATAGGTTAGGCACTTCTAAGGTTCACTATATGTGGTTTAAGGTTAAAGTCTAAAGGTTCTCAAATTGCTCCTTACATCATTGTCCATTACAGACTAGTAAGTCACCCCAATTCTCACCCATTACAGGCTACAAGCAAAAAATATTCAATTTGAGTGGGAGTATTTTGCTAGCCACTATGGAGATATTAAAACCTCATGAAAGCAATAGGTACTTTACTCCCTCATAGAGGGACAGAGCTCGGGTATAAAGCTCATGTTATGCATATACATATGAATGACATAATTAATAAAGTAAATAAATATAAATGAATAAAAAAATTTATACAAAAAGTTTAATTTTATTAGGTTTTTAGATAACACAAATTTATTTGCTAGCTTGACTCTCGATGGTCCCCAGCAAAGTCGTCAAACTGTCATAACATTTAGATCTGGGGATCTATCGCTAGACATTGACTTGAGGAGTTGCCACCAATCTTTTTGTTTAGGTGCGATTAGTCACCTAAAGAATCTATCCTTTCAAGGAACACCTAAGCTTGACTAAGATTCTCCAAAAAAATAAATTCAGGTTATTAACCAAAACAGGGTTTGAGATTTTGGTTACGTGTGAGGAAGGTTATAGCACCCTCACAACATCCATCAAAAGATGGTACTAGCTTGATTTTATGTTATCCGATAAGCCTTAAAAATTTTGTCAAGTAATTAATTATTGAAAATTATTCTTAATTAATTCTAATACTTTTAGCAAAAAATTAAGAAAATTCTTTTCCCTCAAGAGTATGCAAGAAAACTATTGTTTCACTTACAGAGACTCCATTGTATGATTAGTTAATATTAAAAATTTTTCAAGGAAAAAAAAGAAAAAAGAAATAAAATAAAAAAGAGTAACAATTCAACTTTAGATATAAATCCTTTTCTTTTCATTTTAGAAAAAACATCATTGCTTTGTATAAGGAAAATTAATACTTTCAATTTTTTCTCAAAATATATATTTTTTTGAAATTTTAATTTAAAAAAAATTGATACTTTCAACTTTTTCTCAAAATACTTTTTAGAAAATTTTATTTTAAAAATTTTGTTTTCAAGGAAAATTGATACTTTTAACTTTTTCTCAAAATACTTTTTAACAATTTTATTTTTAAGGAAAAATTGATACTTTCAACTTTCTCTAAAAAAAATTTTTTTGAAAATTTTTATTTTAGAAACTTTATTTTTAAAAAAAATTGATACTTTCAACTTTTTCCTAAAAATATTTTTTTAAACTTTTTATTTTTAGGGAAATTGATACTTTCAACTTTTCCTGAAAAATATTTTTGTTTAAAAAATTTTTATTTTTAAGAAAAATTGATACTTTCAACTTTTCCTCAAAAATATATATTTGAAAATTTTACTTTAGGAAAATTATTAAAAAAATAAAATAAAATAAAATAAAAACAAAAAATTAAGGAATACCAAATAATTTTAATTTAGAAATAATAATAATAAATAAATAAATAATAAATTAAAAAAACCTTAAGTCGGTTCGGCTCAGCCGCTGGAATTAGCTCGGCTTGAGAGACAGAACACGACTCAAAGGTGCGACTCGACGGGAAACGGCTCGGCTTAGCTTAACTGCAAGGGTTGGCTGGCAATCGAGTTAGACACGGATCAACACTCGAGTCGGGTCGAACCAAACAAAAATGTACGGATCCTTTGGGCTGATTTAACGTCAAAACGACGTCATTTTGAGCAAGTATAAAAGGCAAAAAATCTCATTTTTTGCCAGATGCTTCTTCTTCTTTTCCTCTCTCTTCCCCTCAGTTTTTTCTCCCTCTCTCTACCCGGTAAGAACGCCGACGAGATTCTCATTGGTTTTTGGGTTTTTTGTCAAAAATTAGGTATTTCGTCGAAAAAGTCACCGAAAAACTTAAATATCGTCGAAAAATTTTGTTAGATTATGAAAAATTTTCAGAAATTTTTCAGAAAAAAACTCCAAAAAAATTTGAAAAATTTTTTAAAAAAATTCTAAACTGCCTCTAAATACTTTTTGCTTCATTCACCTCTCTGTTTTGTTTTTTTCGTGTCTTTAGGTTCTATTTCAGTATCTATTTATAAGGATTGAAAGAGTTTCTGATCAATCTCAATTCCATCTAGGATTATGATTCAAACTTTGAATCCAATCTCAACTCTATCAGCCCCCAAATTCACATCCAAATCCACTTCCACCATTTTTTAAATTATTTTTAATTAATCTACTAATTATCTCCTAATTAATCAAGAAAAGGTAAAATCAATCAAAAATAAATAAATAATAATATAATAGTAAATAATAATAAATTAAAAAATGGGCCCATATTGCCTATTTGGACCAGGCCCAATTGATTCGGGCTTGGACCAAATTGAGTGTCTACAATGCAAATGCAATAATCTAAATTTTCACAATGCCATATTTTTAATCATGATTCAAATGTTTACAACAATGTAACGTAATGCATGTAATGTGAATGTCCATGTCATGAAATTTTAATTAATTGTGATAATATGGTTATCAAAACTCCACCATCCCTCATCTTTTTTTTTTTAACTTTTCAGCACTAATCATTTAGAACAAGTTTCGTTAATTGATACTTGATCGTAATTCACAGGCCTTTCAGCACTAGCAATTTCAGAATAAATTTCGTCAATTACCCCATATCATTTAATCACAACTCACAGGCTTTTTAGCACTAGTAATTTTAGAATAAATTTTGTCAATTGATCTACATTGTGTTCATCAGTTGATCACCATTCATAGACTTCTCAGCACTAGCCATTCAAGAATGAATTTCGTCGACTGATTTTTACTATTTCATCATTTGACCACAACTCATAAGTTATGTCGACCAATCCATCACTATATTCATTTCTTGATCATCTTTTTTTTAGATTTTTTCCCTATATTCATTTGTTGACCAATCCATCACCATATTCATTAAATCATCTTTTCAAGGTTCTGCACTCTTCATTTTTTTTGCCCCTTATCATCCTTGATTTTTATTCAAAGGAATGCAAGAATTTTTTTTATGCACATTATCATTCATTCATCATCATTTCAATTTTTGACAATTATAATGCAACCAGATATTTTTTCAATTTATTTTGGGGATACAACAATAAGAGAGCACAAAGGTGAATTGAAGGAAAGGTAATCATTGATGAGTGAATCTAGTATAAAAATAATTAGGCAAATGAGCAAATTCAAAGCATGTCCTTAGGAATGGTATTGAACAAATGGAGTAACAATATCCAAACAATGAATACTCAAATAATTCTGAACATTAATCCATGATTTTTTTTATAAAAAAAACTCATTTCATTGACTATCGAAATTATTTTGAGCTTATCGAACTTTGCCTTAGCTTTAAGAGATCTTCAGATATCTCTGATCTTTCATCCATATAATTGTTTATCCAAGTCTCAACTTAGAGACTTACCCAAACCGCCCTTTCGGGCTTTTAATTTAAGTCTTTCTTTTCTCTCTTTTTTATTTTTTTATTTTATTTTCTTTTTTTTTTCATCTTTTTCTTTTCTTTTCTTTTTTCTTTCATCCATGTCAATCTCTAGAGCAACGAAGCATGATTCTGTTATTCCATCATGAGCATGCCTTAGCCCAGCGTATGATCATTTAATTCGAACATTCACATTTGATCCAAATAGACTTTTAAATATTGTAATGTAGGCCATAGTGAGGGGTCATGAAAGAAATGGATAGGCTCAAAACATGTGTTTAAAGGGTTTAAAACCAAATGATAATTTCTCATTATTTGATACAACTTCGCATTTTGCCCTATTTCACTACTTTTCTTTTTCACATTCACCTTATTCTTCCCAAAAAGATTCTCCTTACCTTGCCTTAAATCATGTATGGCATTTTTTCTTTCTCTTTTTTTTTTTTACTTTTTTTTTTACTTTGTTTTTTTACTTTCCATCATTGAGGCCTTTTGCGATCCTTTACCTCTTTTTTTTTTAAATTATCCCCTAGTGTGGAAGGTGATTCTTGATTGGAGTTTTTTAGAAAAAAAAATCGTAATAGGCTCAAAAGGGTAGCAATGAATGGTTTTTTAAATTATAAAAGAAATATGATCATTTTTCATCTTAAATGTGAATGCTTTCTTTAAAGATCATCTATTGAACAAAAATAAACTCATAGATTTTTTCACATCTTTAAGATATATCTATTTCACATATGCCAGCAGCTTGCTTCTTTTGCTCAAATAATCTTCTTAAATCAATGTGAATGAGTTCTCAAAATTAAATCTCAGAATTATTGTTATCATTGTCTAAACATTCATTATTTGGAGTTCAAAAATGAAAATAAAAAAATGTGAAAAATAACAAAGCATCGAATAATGACTTGGATGAAAAAAAATGTAATAAAATGCATTAACTTATCTTTTATTGAAATGATAACAAAAGAAATCCTATTACATAAAAGAAATCCTAACATTACTTTAAAAGAAATCATAAAATGACAAGCAGCTTCCAACCAGCCTTAACATATTTTCTCAAAATTATGCCCTTGTGTAATTAGGTGAAGAATTTTTATTGACATTTTATCCCTCTGATTCTTTGAAGCTCATAAGTCTTTCAGGATCAAACTTTACACTTTATGTTTGAAAGCAGGACAGGTTTTAATAAAATGACCCATATTTCTATTATGATAATCGCACATCGTATTAACATCGTACCACTTTGGATAGGGTGACTTTAATGGTTCTAGAATAACTAGAGATGCCAAGTTGTTCTTGATTAATTCTAAGAATAACTCAGTCTAAGTCATGGGGATAGGGTCAATATGTGCCCTTTTTTAGTTATCTCAAGATCTCTTTAAATTATTTGGTTGGTTGTTAGGTTTTAAAGCTGATGCAAGTACTTGAAAGGCTGATTAGTAGGTTAAGGGGTAAACTGATTGTGGATATGGTTAGTAAGGGTAAGGAGAGATATTGTTCACAGTAGGATAGTACGGATAGTAGCCTTATGGTAGATAGGGTTGATATCTCTTGAACTGTCTATCAAAGTTCATGGCTTAAGCTTCAGTCTTTTTCTTCTCCAGTGCCTTCTTAGTTTTTCCTTTTTTTAATTTTCCATTTTTAATGGCATTCTTAATGACTTCGCTTGAAATCACCATATCAACAAAATTTTTTATTACATTTTCTATCATCTTTTCATACTAAGAGGATTTCAAAAATCTGACAAATAATACTATAATTTTTTTTCAGTCAAAAAAGGATACACCTGAGAAGCAATATCTGTTCACCTCTGGGCATATTTCTTGAATGATTTTAGTCACTATCTTTTCAATATTTTACAAAAAAAGGTTATCAGAGGCCAAGTCTATAATTTGTTGGTACCGATTAATGAAGGCAAGGGCCATATCGTTCTAAGAATGAATACGAGTCCTATCCAGCTAGACATACCATCTAGCAACAAAGCTCATAAGGCTATCTTGGAACACATGCATTAACAGTTTTTCATTATTAGCATAAGCTGTCATCTTCCGACAGTACATGATAATATGAGTCTTTGGACACTTAGTACTATTATACTTTTCAAACTCTAGCACTTTAAACTTCAGAGGGATAATAACATTTGGGGCTAAACAAAGCCCAGCAACATCTATTGAACCATAAAAACCAATGCCCTCTATGGCTCTAACATTTCCTTTAACAAGTTCATCTTTTGTTCGACTTTTGAGGCTTCTAAAGTCTCATTCTCCTTGGGCCTCAACTTTTCTTTCTCTTTTGGATCATTCAAATTAGGGACTGGTACTGGTTCTACTACCTTCTCGATAAAGACAGGATTTACATAACTCTGATACTATCTTAGATTTAAAGCTGATGGTATTCCAGAATATGTGTATCCTACAGGGTATGTGAACTGGCGGGATGGTGGATCTTGTGCGGGTTGGGCTTGATGTAGCCCAAAACTAGGAGGGTACAGTGGGTCATCCACCTCTTGTAATAGATGGTCTTGTTGGCTAGTACTTTCTTCTATACCCTTTCCCTTGTTTAATTTGTTTAAAGCCTTTAAAATCCTATTCAATTCCCCTTCTAGCTTTTCTTGAGCTTTTTCTATCCTCTCGAGACGATTAAAATTTTTTTGTTCTATTTGTTTGGTTCGAGCTCTTATGTTGTATTGGTGAGTTGATTGTTTGAGATTTTTGATTGGCGCAGCTATACTTGAACCTTGAATACCATAATTATAATAAAAAATGTTATGCTTTATGCATGATATGGTGATGCATAAATGGAATGTGTATTTTCATGGATGAAATTTAATATGAAAATGATGCAGATGCACAATGACAATGAAAATGATGCATGCAAATGCACAAAGTCAAACAAAAAATATAATTAGATCACAAACTATTTTTTATTGTGTCCTAACTTCGAGTTACATCTATCACTGGGTAGGAAGGCTTTATCCTAAGGCTGGACTCTTAAGTGTACACTATATGCAAGGTTAAGTGATATTACTACTAAAAGTTCTCAAATTGTTCCTTACATTATTTTGAGAATTTGAGATTTTTTCAAAAAATTTCTTTTTTTCTCCTAAACTCAAAAATCTTCAAAAAACTTTTAGATTGCTTTCTGCTTCTGATTTTTTTTATTTCTATTTCTGTGTAGGCATGTATTTATAAAGTTCTGAATATGAAAACTCTAAGAAATTCTAATTTCTTTTGAATTTCAAGCTTAAACCTAACTTCAATTTTATAAATCAGTTCAAATAATTTCACACAAACTCAATTATCTATTTTTTTATTTTTTTTATTTTTTTATTAACAAAATTAACTTAAGTAAAACTTTAGATAAATTAAAATATCTACATGTATAATTTTTTTAATTATGACAAAAAAAACAACAAATGAAAAGAAATAAATTTTCTAATACCTCCTTCAAATATCTATTACGTTAGTATTACGCTTAAAAAGTTTGTCAAATGAGACGTCGGTAGTATATCTTTAAAAAAATTATAAACTCATAAAATTCATCTGTCGTTTATGCCATTGAGACGTCTTTTCATTTTTTCTGTTTCCCAACCACTATGAAATTTCCTTTTTTTTTTTTTTTTCCTTTTGGTTACTTGGAGCTTTAAAAAGCAAATTTGAGAAGCTAAAAGCATTGTTCGTCCTTTTCTGGTTATGGTCAAATGCTCATTTGATTTACATTGTAGGCAGGCAACTTTTAATAGTATGAAACCGGTTTAAAGCTTCAATTATATGGTTACGTGGCTTCTTTATATATCAAGTGATGACAATTGAATGCTGGGGTGAATGCATCTACAATTCCTCCAATTTTTATCAAAGCTTTTTTTTTTTTGAATTTGAATTTTTTTTTTATTTTGAAACAAATTAAATTCGTGGTTTTAGTAAATAGATACATATACAATTATAAATAAGATTTTTTTTTTTTTTATAGTTGCACTTACAAATAAGTTGAATAACCGGTTACCTATATTTTTATTACGAAGCTAAATAAAATCCTTATTCTTCAATAATATTAGTTGTATGCACATGTACTGTGTTGGTGAAATATTAAAGAAAAGTTTCCTAACATAAAAATTAAGAAAAAAAAATTAAAATTTTAAGTTATCTAAATATGAAAAAAAAATTGAAACAAGTTAGTGTCAATGAAAATTTGGTTTAATGATAAAAAAAGATCGAAAACTTTAAAATTATAGGTTCAAATTTTATTTTTAGAAATATTATCTCATTTCAATTTTTTACATATAAACCTTAAATATTTTCAAATATATGTGCCTTATCTGAATCCAAACCCATTAGGCCAAAAGAGTAAAATGTAGATGAAGTTTCCACTATTTAATTTAAAAGGTGTTAAATACACTTTTAATTAAATTTATAGTTAAAATTTAATGATTTTTAATTGAATATAAAAATAATTAAAAATAAATTTGTTTGAATTAATTTCAACCATTCTACTAATTTTTAAGTAGTAAAGAGGACTTTTTTTTTTTATCATAAATAAATAATGGATCAAATTGATAAAATTTTTACTTTAATAATTTTAACTAATTTATTTTACATTCTTTTATAACTTTATATATTATTAATATTTGGATAAATTGATAATTAGATTTAATAACGTATTTGTACCTATCATAAGCATTACGTTTCAAGTCCACTCGATATCTCAATCACTGTTATCAAAATTAATATTTTTAAATATATATTAAATATTAAAATTTTATTATTATCAAACAAATAGTTAAATATTTTTAATTAACTTAAAATTTAGCATTGATTTACTTAAATAAAATAAATAATTCAACAGTTATTATAAATCATATAAAAATATGTGAAAAATGTAAAACTAATACAATTATTAATTTTATACAATTATTTTAAATATAATAAAATAACAAAGTAATTCACATGCCATAAACAGAACCTTCATCGAATCTGTACAATGTACATACACACTTCTAGTTGTTGGTAACTTTCCCAAAATAGTAGTAATGCCATTACTCTTCCCATTTGATCCCAACCATTTTCCCTAAATGCTCCAACCATTCTGGAATTTGAGTTTCCTTTTCCTTTCTTTTATATCAAATTAATTCCCACAAATTTGGCTCAAAGCTTGTGAAATAGCGGTGACATGTTTGAACCCTGAAATGACTTCTCATCATTTAAAATTTTGCACCACAAAAGAAAATTCAGCATGAGGTTGCTCAGACATTTAGAGAGAGCATAATATCTACGTTCCTTGTCAAAATTTTCCACTTAATTCCACGTTTTGGCCTAACGACATGGCGGCAAATTGTAGGCAGCTATGCTTTATGTCCCTAAATATTGTATTTTCCATGGGCTAAAATTATGATCGATAGATGTTGGTAGGTTGAGAAAAAAAAAATAGAAATTGTATTATTTTATTTGGATCTAAATTTAAATATTAAATATTTTAATTTGATTTATTTTTTGTATAAAAAATAAATAAAATTAAATTGTATATTTTTATTAATTTATATAGTTTTTAAATTTTTATAAAATAAAATAATTATTTTATATTTAAAATAATATTAAAATACTTCCTTTCTAATTCTAAATTTGGGGCTAAATTATTTTTCGCCTTTTATCATGTGGCTAAAAAATTATAAAAAAAATATTAGAGTTTGAGTTCGAATCGAACTCCCTTTTTTCTTTTCATGTTGCAGGGCGTTGTCCTACTTAAAAAAAAAAAAAAAAATGGGGCTAAGTTATCTTCATACCTCTTCAACTGTATCCATCGAATGCTATTCCTATTCGTCATATTACTTCTCTTTTCATGGTTTGGAAGAAAATTTTAATTTGAAAATTTCTTTTTAAAGGAAATAGTTGTCGATTGAGTTATAATTTTGCGATAAATCAATCTGTTTTAAATTTTTTGAATAAGTAGTATTTCATTATTTAAAGGGAAAAAAAAAACTTGTTATCCAAAAAATAATACAAATTGTATTATAAAAATTTCTTATACAATCTCTCAATTTTGACGTAAAATTTTAACAGAAAGATTTGTTGTATTTTTTTTTTTATAAATTTAGATAAACGAAAATTTACAACAAAATTAATATCTTACAAAGTAAACGAAAAAGAATTGCCAATTTTAAAATTATTAATCCCAACATTAGCACAAAAATTTAGCAAAAAATGAGATTTATTTACTAATTAGGTCATCAAATAAACAAAAATGGAACATGATTAATGTGTTTTTTATGAAATGTGAGGGACGGCTAAGATTTGGGTTTATCTGAGGGTCTGCGGTCCACGAGTGGACTGGAGTGAAAAAGCCGAGCAGCTTCCTTCAATACGCGAAAAGGAACCTTGGTCAGAATTACACTCAAAAGAGCCACCAGTACAAACAAACCAAAAAAAAAAAAAAAAAAGGAAAAGAGCGAACAAAAAGTGGGTCCAATCCCACCGAAAGGACCTAAAGCCCAAGAATGGATAGATATTTCAACGAGCAAAGCGACTACAGCCATAGATTTAGCCTGTCGTAGATAACGGGTCCAGTTTTAAGTCTTCTATATGATTTTTATTTCCTGTACTTTTACCATTATTTCCCAATTTTCCTTTATTTTTTAATTTTTAAAAACAACCACAGCATCAGACAAGAAAAAAGTTGCATCCATTAATGTTTGAAACGAAACTCACGAATAAATAAATTGGAATAAATTTGACTTGAATTTGTTAATGTTATTTTTCTGACCAACAAACCCATTTCGCGTGAAACTTCTATAAATACCACACTTTCAATTTCGACTCTGCATTAAAGAAATCGAAGCTTTTTCACTACACCCAAAGTAAAAGAGTGAGACTTTGAGAGATTTTTTGGGAAAAAAAGGAGTGGTGAGAGAAATGGCAACTTTCCCTGTTATCAACTTGGAGAAGCTTAATGGTGAGGAGAGAGCAGCGACCATGGAGAAAATCAAGGATGCCTGTGAGAATTGGGGCTTTTTTGAGGTATCAAAAGCTTTGCTAGCTATAGTTCTATACTCTATTCTGCTTTATATTTTGCTGATGTGGCGTGCCGACTCTTTTTTTTCAGCTGCTGAATCATGGGATTCCCCATGATTTTCTGGACACCGTTGAAAGAATTACCAAAGAACATTACAAGAAATGCATGGAGCAGAGGTTTAAGGAACTGGTAAAAAGCAAGGCCCTGGAGGGTCTCCAGGCAGAGGTGACTGATATGGATTGGGAAAGCACATTCTATTTGCGCCATCTTCCTGAATCAAACATTTCTGAAATCCCAGATCTCACTGATGAATACAGGTATAGAGGGAGCAAATTATAAGTTTCTGGATGAAGGCAAATGTTCTAGATTGAATAACAAAAAAAAAAAAAAAGTCCCCTGCTCATGGTGCTTATTTGGACCGCAACCATTTTTCCCACTAAATTTCTTTCCCGGAACAGTCAGCATTGGTTAACGATGTCCTCTCTTTCTTGATGAATGAATATAATACTGCATAATTAGACTATCATTAGCTTTAGAATAATACCAAAATTATTTTAGACAAAAAAAATCCCATTGTTTTGGAAAATTGAAAGTCCAAATAAAAAATTGCAGGAAGTTGATGAAAGAATTTGCATTGAAATTGGAGAAACTAGCAGAGGAGCTCCTGGATTTGTTGTGTGAGAACCTTGGACTAGAGAAAGGATACCTGAAAAAGGCCTTCTATGGGCCAAGAGGTCCAACCTTTGGCACCAAAGTGAGCAACTACCCACCATGCCCAACACCAGATAAAATCAAGGGACTCAGAGCGCATACAGATGCAGGTGGCATCATCTTGCTCTTTCAAGACGCCAAAGTGAGCGGCCTCCAGCTTCTTAAAAACGGCGAGTGGATCGATGTTCCCCCCATGCGCCACTCCATTGTTGTCAACCTTGGGGATCAGCTCGAGGTATGGACTCAATTTCACCAGATCTTTAGCCGAATACATTTTGCTTTTGACTCGGTACTGAAGTAAATCTATCAGAAGCGAAATTTAAACTTCAAATCTTGATTTCTTAAATACGCAGGTGATCACCAATGGCAAATACAAGAGTGTGGAGCACAGAGTGATTGCCCAAACCGACGGAGCTCGCATGTCAATAGCTTCATTCTACAACCCTGGCAGTGATGCTGTTATCTACCCAGCACCAGCTCTGCTGGAGAAAGAAGTAGAGGAGAAGAAACAAGTGTACCCAAAATTTGTGTTTGAAGACTACATGAAGCTATATGCTGCACTGAAATTCCAGGCCAAGGAACCAAGATTTGAAGCCATGAAAGCCATGGAAACAAATGTTCCCATTGCAACAGCTTAAATCCTGGAGCTTATCATCGAGAAAAGGCTTTTATTATATTATTTCAAACTACTTTGAAGTGGTGTGAAAAAGACTTAAAAGACTCGGATTTTTACTATAGATGTGTGTTGATTTATTATTGTAAACATCATCGGCAATTTCTATTCTACAATAATATTTTATTACTATTATGAACTAGTAAAATGGATCACTGTTTTTCACTTTGATTATTTTATTTTGTGGGTGGATCTAATGATCTCTTCATAGGAGAAACAAAACAATTAAAAAATCACTTAAAAGGGAAGGTGGGTTGCAAGATTTTTCCAACCTCTTGCAATAGATTTTGATGAAAACGTATTTGGATTGACAAAGTGGAGTAAATGCCATTATTTATCGAATCCATCTTCAGTGTTGGAAACAATCTTAAAAACAGAACAACGTTAAAGTAGCGACCACCTTGGCCAAGCCGAAGCTGGTGGTGACTTAAAGAATCAATAAGTACAGCTGCAGAAGCAGAAAAATGCAGAACAAGAAGATATGAGATGATCGCATGAATAAACTGCCTGTTTTTCTTGCTGTAGCAGCATACCTAAACTCAAAACAGACTTCATTACGAAGGCGAGATCTCACAAGTTATTGAATCATTGACTATTTTCTTATGTATTTCATTGCTACAGTTGCAGCAAGAAAAGTAGTTATAACTTGAAATTTGTTTGATAAAAGCAGTTATTTAGGGTCGTTTGGCATTGTTACATGTACAAATAGTTAAATAGATATATAGCATGATAAATTCAACATCATCTTGAATCAATTTCACGCACGATAATGTTTAAATTTGAGATCTCAAGATCTTGTAACTTTCTCCTTCTCCTCATTGGCTCTATTTACGGATTAAATGTTACTTCTTCAACATTCACTACAAGAAAATGAAAGATTAGTGACAGTTTTGTAGCAGCGTTTCACTTACAAACGCCGTTAATTTCTGTATCTTTATCAAATTTAAGGCATTTACTATCAAAATGCCACTAAATATACCAATAGCGGCGTTGTTACTTATAAACGCCATTAAAGACAAAAATTAACGGTGTTTATTGACTAAAGCGCTTGAATAATCTTTTTTAAAAAATTAGAGTGATTATTGAAGTTTTTTTTTTTTTGTAGAAAACGCTTTGAATAATTTTCTCATAAAAAATGGATAGGGGATTATTGAAGATATTTTTGACAGACAACGCTTTGAATAATCCTCTCATAAAAATAGAAGAGATTATTAAAGGCATTTTCTATAAAAAAAAAATAACTTCAATAATTCTTCATTTTTTAAGAAGGGATTATTAAAAGTATTTTTTACCTAAAACGCCTTCAATAATCTTCTCATAAAAAATGAAAGGGATTATTGAATACATTTTTTTGCAGAAAACTCTTTCAATAATCCACTCTAAAAAAATAGGGGAAATTATTGAAGAATAATCTCCTTATCAAAATTTAAGGGGATTATTGAAGGCATTTTTTTTACAGAAAACGTCTTCAATAATTCCTTTTAAAAAATTTAAGAGGATTATCAAAGCTGTTTTTGCTTGAAACACCTTCAATAATCTTTTTTTTGCAAATAATGACCTTTTTTTAAGTAAACGCCGCTATCATGAAAAAATGGTGTGGCTAAAATTTTTTTCTAAAATTTAAACCCCTCATTTCTTCTCTGTAATTTTTTTTCTTTTCCCAGCTTTTTTTTTTTGGAAGAGAATGACGAGAAAGAAAATTCAAATCAAGAAGATTTATAACGTAGCAACGAGATAAATGACTTTCTCAATGAGGAGTTGAAGACTTTTCAAGAAAACTTATGAGCTTTCCACTCTTTGTGATGCTGAGATAACTCTTTTAGTCTTTTCAGCCACTGGAAAGCTCTTTCAATACTCTAGCATAAAGTTACTCTCATTTATCTCATATCTATATGTGAATATTTTGCCTTGATTCTTACTCTATCTTTGCTAGTTTAATATAGAAATCTTGGCCTGCTGTTCGATTTAATGTGTCAAATGTGCTTGGGTGAGTGTGAAGAGAAGTGAGAAACATAATTGTTTTGAAAAAAGATCTTTTAAATCAAAAGAACTGTATAAAAGTATAAATTCATGATAATTGAATGTACTTAAATATTTTATTCTATTATAAAAAGAACTTTTTTTAATAATTTGTCAGAAGCTAAATGATTTTGGGGTGGGAGGCCATGGTTTCACATAAATGTCTGTATGATATTTGTCGATGCTTGTTCATATTTTTTTGAACCTTGTTTAAGCCATATTTTATGACTAATCAACTATTTTATAAGAAGTTTATGCTTTCCATATATCTTTGCTGGTGCAACTTAAAGCATAAATTGATATTTTATCATTCATTTTTCTTGTCAGAACTTGATCTGCTGTCATTTTCATTTTCTCTCCAACCAAACAGCTTTTAATTTTAGTTTTCTTAATTGAATCTTGTTACAATTTTAGGTTTCCTATACTTTTTTTGAATTTTCTTTAAGGTTTTCATAATGAAATTTACAAATTCTCATGATTTCCTTTTCAAATTATGTAAAATTCACGTTGAACTCAAATATGGTTTCAAAATCGCACACCTGACCTATCTTCAGTCTTTTGATCAAAACTTAGTGAATTCTAGCTTGATTTACTTTAATTTTTTTTTCTAGATTCCTAGTTCATAAAGCTATAATCCTGTAAAATTTCAACCTCAAATTTCATCTTTACAAGTACAATTAATTCTTCAAAGTTAAGGCTGAATCTAGAAGGCAGAAACAATCCATGCATGAGAACTTGATGAATGATGATCCTCTCTCCTTCTAAGTGTTCGATTTGATTCTCTCATACTTTACATTCTTAGTTTTACATGTTTACTCATTATTTTTTAATTGATTACATTTATTTTCATGAATTCATTTAGTGTTTGGATAGATTTAGTTGTTAATGCTATGTTTTTCTCTGTTTTGAGTATCACTTGAGTTGCCAGTTCATTAAGCTAGTTTTTCTCTATTTTGCTACTATTTTCTTGTTGAATTTTGTAGCAAACTTGATTGATGAATTGTTTCTTAGCTCATTTCAAGTTTATTTTCATTATAAGCTTCTAGACCTAATTTTTTCTTTCATCAACTCAGTGAGTTTCAGTTGAATTTCACTTTATATTTAGTTGTTTCTAGTTAATTCTTGTATTTTCTTGCACTTTTTGTTCTCCAAATTAGTTTTCCTTTTGGTTCCTTAGTTAATCTTTTCAATTCCAATTTATGATCACTTGTTTTAGCATCAATTAGATGTAGATCAATTAATTCACATTTGGTTACAAGTTAGTTGTTAGTTGTAGTTTTGTGTTCTTTCATTACATTGTGCAATTTTTCTTCAACTTTTGCTTTTCAAATTGATTTCTCATGATTTTTTTTTTATATATCTTTGAAATTTCAGCTTGTTTTAAAGAAAATTTAAAAGAACAAAAATGAAAATTCAGATTTAATATACTGGTTTTTAGATGTATTCTCTTTCTATTATATGTGTGTGTTTAGGGTTGGAGTTGGATTTGTTTTGAACCAATTACTTTAAAGTTTGGGCTGTAGCACTTGTAATGTTGATAACTTATTTGTAGAAGAATTTCCTTTATTTAATGTATCCTAAAGTTGATATGTGTTAAGATACTCTTACTTGTTTATTTGAATAAAGATCTAAACGTGGCCAAAGGATTATTTTATCCCAAAAATCAAGGAATTTGGGCTTTTTCCATAAATTGGCATGATTAAAAAAGGTAAAAAAAAAGATGTTCTAGCTTCAAGCTTTTAATGTCGAAACAAAAATTAAGTTAATTGTTTTAGTATGACCCATTATAAAAAATTTAGTTTTAGGGTTCAATCTAATTATTTTGTCACACCTATAAATCACAGTCATCTTGCTATTAACTATTGAGTTTGGGAGTTATATGTAACATGCCCTTTGTGTTTATATTTCTTTCAATCAGAAACTTTTTATTGATGTTATCCCCTTGAATCTTATTCTTCTTCTACTTTTGTATCAACATGGCTAGCAATATTTTACATGTGTTTGCCAATTGGATATGTACTCAGATGTGTTTACGGTAGAATAGTAAGTTTTCTTTTCTAACTTTGTATAGGTATTTGTTAAACTGATCTCTTTAATTCCTTCCTAGTTTAAGAATAAAATAACCATCCTTATTTCAAATGTGCCAAGTTTTACTACTGTCTATATTTTATGATGCTCTATGCTCGGCCTATATGTTAATCTAAGACAACTAGTAAACAGGTTGGCAGTCATTTAAATTAGCATTTTGCATTTTGGGTGGAAACCATTGTGATGCTTCCATTTGCTATTCTAGATTTTATTATGAAGCCTTTGTAGTTGAAAGGTGTAAACTGTAGACCTATCAAATAAGATTGATCTTCTATACTTTTTTCAATTACTTTCTGATGATTCTATAATATAGTTTTTGTTGCTGCTAAGTCTAAAAAAGCATTGATCTCTATAGACACAGCTGTACCATCAATTTAAGATACAACATAGTTGAGCATAGTTGATTTATCTATTACATAATTTGCATTTTCTTGTTGAAACTCTGTTGCGTGGTCATTTTATCTTGAATGATTGGTTTATTTCCCTTTTGAAGCATTTGAATCCATTCATTTTTATGAATTTATTTACAAGCTGAAAATATGATTTGAAATGGTTTATCTTATTAACTTCATGGAATCAAATAGTTTTTATCTTTTTTCAATGCAATCAAACATGAACTTGATTGAAAATCTATCTCTCAACCTTTCGCATGTTCCCATTCCCTCAACTTATATGACACTACATTTCAAGTCTAGCAATTTCATAATGAAATATGCAAAATGGAAGAACTATGATTGTGAAAGGTATTTTCATGACATGCACTCAGAGAATGAGTGTATATTCTTTTACCTTGTGCATTTATCTTGATCATTGGCCAAAAAATATATCTTAGTTTGTTGCTTTGGTTAAATATATTTCTCTGTTATTTCTACATGTATGTAACAATAAGATCTTGTATATCTTCCTTGATTTTATCTTGCATTACAAAATTTATAGTATTTTTTATAGCTTATTCAGTGACATTTTTCAATCAGTATAGAACATGAAGTTGTGGAGATGATAAATGAAATGTACTTGATGCATTTTTAACAACACATTTTGCGGTTAGAAATGTTCTATTTAGCAATGGAAGCCATTAGAAGGAATGGGCGTTGTAGGCTCCACTCAAAGCAAGTGTGACTCTTTCTATAAAGTTCGTTGATGGGCAAGAGGATAATAAATGCAAAATGAAATGTTATTGTATGTATTAAACTTTGTGTTACATGCATATTGGAACAAATTATGTATTTAGATATTTAAATATTTAAATATTTATAATATTCAGTTTATGAATTTAAATTTAAATTTATTTCTTTTAACAATTTTTATTTAATTATAATAAATATTAAAAGAAAATTAAAAAAATAAAATTTTTGATTTAGCGACGTTTGTATTTAAAAATGCCATTAAATGCTGAATTTAGTGACGTTTGTATAAAAAAACGTCGTTAAATTTAGTGACTTTTTTTTTATACAAACTTTGCAAAATTAATAGCTTTTTTTTTTATACAAACGTCACTAAAGTTACGATGTTTTTCTAATTAAAATGTCACTAAATTAGTTGCGTCTCAAAGACACAAATATTGCCATATTAGTGACATTTTTTAGATATAAACGTTGCTAATATAGCGACGTTTTATAAAAAATACCGTTATTTTTCATGATGCGTGTATAATCAGCATTCTTATTGATGATTTTTGTAAACATCATAAATATTTTAGTGGTGTATATAAATACCGCTAAACATTAAAAAAATATCATTAAAAATCTAAACCCCGTAGTACTTTGACTTGTCCTCGTTGACTTTATTTATGGATTAAATGTTACTTCTTTGTGGGAAAACATGACGACTTTGTGTATGATAGAAACCTAATGTTTTACTAAGTCAAATTATTCCCATGAATAACCACACAGTAACACAAAGGCTGGCGGCTAAAACCTTGAAAAAACTTGTAAGAGGAAAGTCATTAACCAAGATCATATAAGCTCCATTAATGGATTAGAAGAACATATTGTCAACATAGGACGAGTGCAGCTATAATAATATAACATGATATATTATCAAATAATCTCATAGTAGGACAGCTAACCAAGACATATTTTTGATCGGTAAGTACTGTATTCCCCACCGAAAGAAAGAAAACAAATGTGTTTAATTTCCAAAAAGAATCCACATGATGATGCACGTGCACCTCCAATACTCGTCAGAAATACCATTAAAAAAATAATCAATGCTTCATTTTCCCAAGTGACCTTCATTAAAAGATGGCCGATATGACCAATTGTCTGCTGTGTAAGGAAGTTTTACGATCCTTTTCTTTGTGGGGGTAAGCATGCATGATGAATACTTTGTCAGCTTGAAATTAATTTTAAACCAATCTTAGAAAATAATGTGGGGAATGATGAAGAATTCATCATCAATTCATCAAAGAGAAAGTCTTTAAGATGCTCACATTATGGTTATAATCCACATAAGCTTTCAACTAATGAATCAAAGTGCATGGAGCAGCCATAATGGGAATGTGAAAGAAGAATAAACCAAGTATCATAAAAGTTAAACCTATAATTTAAATTAGTTGATTTATACAATTACGAATTGATATTTAAGAAGATTAAATTTTGAAAATCTGTACTCACAATCTTTTCTTTTTTTAATTTCAAATTATAATTTAAAATTGGAATTTCAGTACTCATGATTTTTTTCCTATCCTAAGCTATGACTTTTTTATACCAAAATAAAATCCATAAAAGATCAAACATATTTTTCTCTTGTAATAATGATAACCTGAATCCTCATTCAAATATGGGTTAGCTGCAATGATAATTCAGATCATAAACAAACGTATTAAAGCACTTTTCGGGGATCAGAAATGCCTCTCAGTTGGCTTATCTTGATTTGTTGTAAATGGAATATTGGACTTCATTGTCTTCTTTTGCAAAAGCAATTACGGTGGATCTTGGCACGCTCGATGCATAGATCTTACAAAAAGTCTGCTGCCACCAGGGCATAAATTTAGAACAGATTCAATGCATCGTCAACTCTCCTTAAAGCCACAAAGAAAGATAAATCAAGGCAAGTTTTATTTTTATCAATCGAACCGAATCTGAATTTAATTTAATCAATTTAGTTAATTTTTTTAATTAATCGAATAATAAATATATTTTAAAATAAATTATATTTTAAATTTTAAATTTTTTATATATTAAATAAATTAAATAAAATTATTTAATAAAATATTTAAATATCAAAATATTATGCTAAAAATTCTAATATTAAATTTGTTTTTAATTTAAATTTGTTTATTTTATTAAATATTTTGTGTTTTTATTTAAGATAAATTATTTAAATATCATTTGTAATTGTACCATATTTCAAATATTAAATATTTTGAAGTATTTTTATAATTTTAATATTTAAAATTTTAATTATTATTTTAATATAAAATAACATGCATAAAATTTTTAAAATCTTATTTGATATTAAAAATAATTGAAGTAAATTTTAATTAATTATTAACTCATAAATATAAAAAATATAATAAAATTTATTATATACAAATTTTAATTTAATATTTTTCATGATTATGATTATTTTTCAGGCCAAATTTATGACAGATCAGCCATGTTCTGCATTGTGATGGTCGCATACTTGCATTTGTGCTGAAATTTGTGAGCGGATTATGAGGAAAGTTGATTGATCCAAATCTAAATACGACCTCCGGGATTAAGATCAACATTAATTTGATGTAGTTTAAGCCTTTTATAGGTCATTTGATTAGCAAGTATTCCTTCTATCCATTTTTTTTTTTTTTGGGAATATCTCAAATCATGTCATATTTTTTTTAACATCTAAAATTTTATTTTTTTATATTTTAAAATTATATTATATTATATTTGTAAAATTGATTGAATTTATAAAATTATTAATTATTTAGCTATATTTTTAAAAAAATTTTAATTTAGTATAAATATATAGATTAATATATATATGAATTTATATTTAATAATATTATTAATAATATACCAAATAAGTATATAATATTTTTAAATATCAAATAAATAAACTTAAAATTATAAAAAATAATATTATCCATTTAAATTTAAAGGTACAAGTAGACAGTAAAAAAATGGCAACGCAAGCTTTTCGTTCAATTTTAATTATTATATTTTATCCTTTATTTTTACTTTTATTACGTCAAAAATAATAAAAAAGAAAAGATAACTCAACAACTCATGAATTGACCGAAAACTATTAATCTACTAAAACGAGTCAAAATTAAAGGAAATAATTAATATTATTTTATATTAAATTTAATATAAAAAATTATATCTAAATATATTTTATTTTAATATAATTGAAACGTATCGATCATCATGAATTATATCAAAATGAGATTAATAATCTTGATCAAAATGATGCAAAATTTAATAATTGAAAGTCAAAATTAAAGTTAAGAAACAAAATAATATTGGGTTCAAAATTTACGAAAAAAAGTATTTCATTTATAATTTTTTATTATAATTTTAAATTATTCAATTATAATAAAAATTATTTAAAAATTTATTATTTTTTTAATAAAACTTGGATTCATTAAATAAAAATACAACTCTCTTTTAGTACATTATCATAAAGCTCATCCAAAAATTCATCCAACTAGATAAAATTTTCCTTTCTAGCTATGGTCATTTTTGCTAGCCTACGAGCCACCTCATTTGCTTCTTTATGCGTATAAGTGATTCTCCACTCAATAAACCTAAATAGCTCCACTTTGGTATCCCCCACTAAGCTTTCTATCACAAATTGGTTTGGTCCCATATTTTGTTTAAATTGTGAAATTACCGTAAGTGCATCACCCTTCATGATCAACCTCTACATTCACAAGTTTCTTGCAAATTGCCATTCTGGCCAACGCGATGCCTTCAATGACTTCTGGGTCTCTGATGCCATTCACGCTCATAGAAAAAGCTCTTTTTACCATGCCTAAATGGTTTCTTGCGATAGCTTCAAATCCTACTCTATTATCCTTTCTTTCAAGGGCCCCATCAAAATTAACTTTCAGCCATCCTTCCATAGGTGCTTTCCATTTATCTACCATTTTTCCCACTGTAGCCTTTTCATTTTCTTGAGCTCTGCTGTACTCTAGTAAAAATTGGTGTACAAATGTCACTGTGGCTTAAGTCGTTCTGATTATATTACTCTTGAGTTCATTGTTCTTAGCCCCCTACAATGCCCAACACATTGTTGCAAATATGCCCAGCTCATCTTTATTCAGTTCATTTGTCACCCAAGCCAACCATTGTCTGACATCCTTTATCTACCTATCCTGCTAGTCTTCATTTACGAATGCCAGCTTCTAGTTTTCTTTCGCACGTATATAGTCCCTTATAGCATGCATTGTTGTCTCCTTTTTCTCATCGCATCTCGGACATCTTGCATTATTTATAATTCTTTTCCTCTGTAATGTTTCATGTATTGGTAAGATATCATTCCATATCCTTTATGGAAAGATTTTAATCTCAATAGGTATAGACAGTCACCAGACCCGCTTCTAGAATAGATTCAGAATGTTATTGCCCATGCTTCCATTATCCTCTTCCCCCTGGCCTGTATTCATTTCATTCAAGACCAATCTATGACATCCACTCTTCATAGAGTAGACTCCACTCTTGGTGTAGTGCCAAACCAAAACATCATGTTGACTACTCAAAGCTAATGGGTATAGCTCTGATCTTTTTGCTATATCCTCATGGAATATATTATCTAGCTTTTCATCATTCCATTGTACCCCATTTGCATTGAACAAATCCTTCACCATTTCATTGCCTGGTGTGTGGTCTGTTTGAGGAGTGTAACTAAAGTTGCGCACTGTTGGGATCCACTTATCATGCCAAATCCTGATTCTTTCTCTATTTCCCACATGCCACCTCAAGCCAAGGTTTAGGACAACAATTCCCTGCCAAATGTTTCTCCGGGTATAGGAAGGTGCTATCCAATTCTATATCAAGAAAATTAGTTCTAGAGAAATACCTGGCTTTTAGCACCTTGCAAATAAGCAAGGAAGGATTTTGTACGAGTCTCTATCCTTGTTTCGTAATAAGGGCCTTATTGAACAAACTCATGTCTCTAAAGCCCATTATACCCTCTTCTTTCCTTATACATAGTTGCTTCCAACTCATTTAGTGAATTCTCTTTTTTTTTTTTTTTTATAGAGTGCTGCCACCAAAATCTACTAATAATCATGTTAATCTTATGGCATAGGCTTTTTGGGAACAAAAAGCAGGATATAGCATACGAGGACATAGATTGTAGAACTGCTTTAATGAATACTTTATTTCCTCCAGTTAATAGCCATATGTGACTCCAATGTTTTATTTTCTTATTCATTTTCTCTAAAATCTCCATGAAAGCCTTTTTTTTTTCTTCTAATAAACATAGGCAGCCCAGATATCTCTTCGAATTAGAAGTGGACTGGATCCCAAACAACCTCTTTGTCATTTTGATTGCATCTTCACTTGTACTTGAGCTAAAAAACAATCCTGATTTGGCATAATTGATTTGCTACCCAGAACCTTTCTCATACACCTTTAGCATGTCCCTTACCGTATTGCATTCCCTTTGCTTTGCCTTAAAGAAAAGCAAGCTTTCATTTGCAAAAAATAAGGTTTTTGGGCCTCAGGCACTAAACTTAGATTTCTTGTAACAGGCCTTCCCTTTAGTGACTGGATAAAAGTGTCGACAACTCTTCTGTATATATCAGGAACAAATAAGATGAAAGCGGATTCCCTTGACGGAACTCCTCTCCTTTTTTGTTTCATAGTATGCGGTAACTTATAGGCTAAAGTTTACTTTCTAATAAGGACATTATTAGATATAAGCTTACTTGGGACAAAGGTGCTTTGGTTTTTACTAATGCAAGTTGGTAACACCGGCTTTAATCTATTAGCTAAAGTTTTAGCAATAGTTTTGTTGACGTGGTTTCTGACAAAAAATCCGCATCAGGATCTTCTTTCTTCAAAATATTCTGAAGATTACAAATTGTGCATGGGTTCCCCCATGTCTATGGCAGTTCCAAGCTAGACGCTTCATTGCATTTAACGGGACTAAAAGCCAATCACCATCGTTTCATCATAATAGTCCTTTCTTACCTCCCCCTCATCATATTTTTTCTTTTTTGTATCACATCAACGTCCATATCCTTTGGTACACAGTCTCCATGCTTCCTTTTCCCATCTCAATTTGTCCACTTGTTTATGTATCCCTTACTTGTCTTACCAACCTCTAACATGTCGGTTTGGAGACTACTCTTTGTTCCTCTTTTTAGTCCTTATTGTTGTGTACCTTCCCCATTGTTTCATGCATGCTTTGTGCATCCCTGTGCTTACCATATTACTTTCCTTGTCTGGTTGGAGTTGCTCTATTAATGCAACCTTATCATCAGTCTAGTTATCCACATTTGGGCCATTAATCCCGTGTGCAATGGTCTTGTTATTATCACCTTTTTTTTTGTAGGCTCATATTCATTGGATTGGTTATATTTTCAAACTTTTGGTTAATTTCTTTAGACTTGGATCTATACCTTTTGGAACTCCAGCTGTGTGATTTCATATCCTATAAATTCCTATCATTATCCCCTAAAATAGCTCCCTCATTATTAAGTGAATCCCGTGATTCAAGCTCGTTCAAATTCCCTTGATCGGACGCCAAATCCAAATTTCGTGCAACTCCATCGCCGGCCATCATCGTAGGAGATCAGTTACCGTGGCTCCTGCTTTTGTTGTTCCCCTGAAACCTGTTAATAGCCTATCCTATCTTCCATGCCGAAGGTCTGCTCTTTAACGGTGAAGTACGGAGCCATGCACCGTATTGCCTTGTTGAACTATCATGATCCCCTTCCCTTTTTTTTTTTCCTTACATTTATCCATAACCCAACCTCTCACAAGCGTAACAGAAGCTTAGTAGCCGTTCATAGGATAGCCTATCCCATATTTCTTTTCCTTCCTCCCAATAGTGAGCAATACCGCTCTATATAGAGGTTTTGTAATATCAACTTCTATTCTGATACGTAGAAACCGAGCCCATCCATTTGCTCCAGGGTTGCATCAACCGACTTATGACCACCTATCTTCCTTCCTATCATTATCGCATTCATCTCATTCATCATCCCTAAAGGCAAGCCATACACCTTTATCCAGAATAGAGCAGTTGAAAATACATAATCCTCCAGCCACAACTTCTCATCAAATTTATTAAACATGATCAATTGTTTGTCAAAGCTGCATAGCCATCTATCAATCACTTTTCGCATATCAAAACCTGAAAATTTAAATAGAAATAAATTATCATCCAGATCCACAATTTCCACCTATTTGGCCAACTTTTCCATTTTAGCCAATTGTAAATGCTTCCATAAGCCTCCCAATTCTTCATCCATCCTTACAAAACTTACTACCGCAACTTCCATCCTCAAAACTCCAAGACCACTTAACTAAATAAATCTTGAGATAAATTCACTTGCATACCACATATTAACTTCTTAGAGAAGACCAACTCTTAGAAAACTCTAATATTTATTAGTGTGGATTTGGTATAAAATTTTAATCTATTTATGGAATTTTAAATTATAAGCGATTAATTATACTCTATTGACCAAAAAATGTAAAGCACTTTAGTAGTCGGATACTGTTACAGATGACATGACATAATCTCGATTGTAGATATCCTTTTAAAGTGACGTATGATTGCATCCTAAACAGGTCCTTTCACTTCTAAGTGCAATGTAAATGGTTGGTAGCTGAATCCGTACCTTAAACGTGCACCGTTCAGGATAAAGTTACTTGCAACCTTAAGCTATTCCTTTCACTCGTTTGGTTACCCAGAAAATTGAAAGAAAAATGGCGCAAACCTTGGCGATGCCCGTCGCATCTTCTCTCTCCTTTATATGCCACAAAACAAGCTCTCTTTCTCTCTCTAATGCTGTTTCCCTTCCAGTTTCAAACCATCCAAAGGTAAATACCTTCTGGCTTCTGATTTCCAATTTCAATTCTGGGTTTTTGACTCTTTTGTTTTCCCTTTATTTTTTTGCCATTTTATTTCATTTAATTGCTTCACCCTCTGTTTAGGTTTCTTTAAAAAAAGAAACAAAGAAAGTAGCAAATATTAGCTAAAATTTCATTATGTCTGTGCAGTTTTGTTCATATTATTGCCCTGAAAATGACAAACGGAAATTAATTTGGTTTGCTTGATTGTTGTTTTAGGGTTTAGGCAAAGCAAGGTTCTATATATTTGAAAATTGAAGATAACTTTGGTATGCTTAGTTGGTGTTTCAAACTGAAAATTTTTAATCATATTCAAAATGAAGAATTCGAAAGTTTGTGCTTTTTCCTAGTTTAACTGTAATTTAATAAGTTTGGAAGCGAAATTCTAACGTATTTTTCTTGTTTTTTTTGGGGTTTTCATTTTTTTGTTATCTCTTCTGTTTTGGAATCAATTAGTATCGTAGTCTAAGCATCGAATGCGTTCGTGTTGGAGGAGTGGAAATTCCAAACAACGAGAGTGGGGTTCTCTCTTCGGTATATCCATGGGATCGGCCGTTCTAGGGCTCGTAAAATTCTATGTGATCTCCAAACGGAGAACAAAATCACTAAAGATTTGTCCGAGGAAGAACTCATTACGATTCGTGATGAAATCTCTAAGTATATGATTAAAGGCGACTTGGTAATTGCCTTGCTCCTTCTTGCCCTGTTTCAACACATCTACCTGTGAACATTTATATGTCTAAGCCATTTGAGTTTCTGTTTTTATCTTTTTCTCTGGTATTGTAGAGGCGGTTCAATGCTCTTAACATAAGGCGATTGAAGGAGATTCAGTGCTACAGAGGGTTTCGCCATATTCAGGGCTTGCCTTGTAGAGGACAGCACACCAAAAACAACTGTCGAATTTTGAAGGGTAAGAGGGTTACTATTGCTGGTAAGAAGAAAGCCCCTCGTTAATTTAATTGATTCTGTTTTTTATGAAGTGATTGCATGATTGTAATTATGGCTTCCCAATGAATGCTTTGTAGTACAATTTGATTTGATCATTTTTGTGTTGATATCAAATGCAATTTGCATTCTCTCTATAGTCCGGATGCAACCTTTGATTTTTACATTATCTTCGCTTTTGTTGGAGCATCAACCTGGAAACTTAAAATACGATGATAACTTAAAATTTGATATGAAAATAATAAAAAAATAAAAATGATATAATTTAAAATTTTATAAAAAAATCATATGAGTTAACAAAAAATGTATTTTGTATTTTGCTATGTTGAAATTAATTGTGACACAATATTTATGTAAAACATGATATAAATACATGAATTATTAATATTTTAGATATCACGAATATATGAATTGTAAGATAGTGCATTTGAATGAGTCACTTGAACCGCCTGTAAGATAGTGGATTTGAACGAGTCACTTGAACTGCCTAAATAGCTGCTTCGGAGACTATAATTTGGCAGTTCTTTAGAATCCACAAGGCCTTCTGTTTTCCTGGTGGGTTTCACCCATTCAGAAACTGGATCGAAAAAATGGGATTCTAGTTGTAAGATATCTAATGAAAACGTAGGTGAAAAATATCAAATATTGGAGTTTCTTTTGGTATACTATACAGATGATTTGATCTGCAAAGATCATGATTGGGAATTGTTTGATTGTTTTTCTCCAAGTAAGAGGTGAAATATAATCGACTTGAACTTGGGATAGCTATTTGAAATCTTAGTGAAAAACCAAATTTGTTATCTCATGTTGCTTTTTCGTGAAAAAATACCAATTGAAGTAAAGGGATTCTTTAAATAATAAAGAGTTGGATCAACTATTCAATCAAATAATATTGATCATGTTACTTATCTCTTCTCTAGAGGTAAATGAGCTATTTTTTCACAAAATTGTACCCAATTTCATGTGACAATTTCGAAAAAAAGCTTTTTGTTAGTTGGAGGAAGAATCCGTAGAAATCAGATTTTTTTAGAAATATATCGAGAGAATTAAATTTGATTAAACAATATATGATTGGTAAACAAGGACTGATTTTTTAATAAAGTACGAAATAGATTATTAAATATTCAATAAGATTCCGATAGAGTTTCATTCAGGTATCGTATTTGCTCGAGATTCCACTCCATTGATTATAGTTATTTTTTGGGGGCCATCAAAACAAGCCCGAAAAGTACAAGGCCTAAAACAAATATATATATATATATATATATATATATATATTATGTATGACTGATGATATCAGGGTTGCCCATATCATGATCAGGAAATAAGAGTTCGCACTGCTCAGGCAGACAGCGTAGGCCGCTCAAAATATTTATAGGAATTGATGCAATAATTCAATATACAAATTTTCAATCATCCCAAAAGATCCTTCCTATTCCCCTGGTAGAATCAAACGTGTGGAAGGTCTTCGGATCGGTCGTCTTGACAACCAGCCATCTGGCGGACAAGGCCACAAGGCGAAGAGCTCTTTTAAGAAATACTCTGAATTGTGGAACTGGAACTTGCAAATCAATGAATCATGCCTTGAGCATGGCTTAATACTATATGGATTCCACTAACCTTAAGAAAAATTAAAAATAAAAAGCAAAGCCAAGCAATATGTTTGAGAGGTGACGCAACTTTCAGGGAGAAAATGGATGGGGAAGGGAGATCACGGATGGTGACACTGGCTGGAGCTCAAGTGTATCTTTGGATTACATTCGTGAAGACTGGTTCTTTATTTCTTTGGATTTATGCCTTAGTTTCAAGTTCAAGAGGCAATTATGCTCCTTTCATCCTTCTTATAACAATAAAACGAATCTACAAGAAAACATTGCTTCACACATTTAACTGTCTTTTTAATTTTACCTCCTGTCCTAAATATATAAAAATTCAATAATTTCACTTTGCCTCACCATGCTTATCACCTTCATCTTAGCATGATTCGAATATGTCTTTTTAAGGTCATTCCAATATCTATTTGCAGAATGTTAAAACATAATTACTGAGATATAAAACAATGAGGTAACGCCACAAAGGAAAATGTTTCCAAAGGACTGACTTAAATTCTATATGATTGATAATTTGACTAGCCAACTGGAATCAAGTGTATACATTGCCTTTCTAGCTGCGTTGCCTATAATAACAGCTTGGCAGGTAGAATAGCTGTAATCTTGATTCTTGTTCACAGTCAAAAATTGTCTAAAAACAGTAGAAAAAGCTGACAATAATTTTCAGAAGAAACATGGATATAACTACTCGAGGCATCAACTATGGCAAGCAGAGAAGCTTCTGAGTAAAACAATAAGAGAACGAAACAAAAACATGAAGAAACGATGGGGAGGGAGATCTGAACACCGAACATCACAACAGGATATCGCTACTATGTTAGCCTTTTATTGTTTTCGAAAAGGAAAAAAGAAGAATAATCCCTTTACCGCCAAAATGCAATTCAGGAACTCATCGCCTTTTCCTATTTATTCCGGACCTAGCATTCTCCTCTGCAAATGAAAGAAAGCAAAAGCCTTTCAATACATGCAGTTGTTTACTTCTTGGAGCAAGAAAATGACATTGGCAGATGCTTTAAGCTAGAAACATCAAACAACTCCATAAACCTCTGATCCGCAACTCTAGCTTTTGCAGCTGCAAACCTTTGATACTCATCAAAGACAGAAGACAAACACCATCTTTGCAATTTTCTTAGGCATCCAACCAGACAGCCAGTTCGGTGCTGGAAATACAAGAACAAAGCAACATTATTAAACTCAGAAGGTATTGAGTTGTCATAGGTATGAAATAAAAAAGAATCAACATGCACATACCTTCCCTCGTTTACAGTGAATTAGAACTGGGTGATTCCTTACGTCTGCATCGCATAGAGACAAAATTAAATTACTGAAAGTAATCAACCACGTTTAAATTAACCAGAGATGAAGTGTAATAGTGTTAAAAGCTTGTAGTACCAAGGACCACTTTTAGAGCTTCACGAATTGTATCCTCTGGTATATTTACAAATGGTTCCTGGATGAATTGTGTATATTAGTTTTACATAAGATCCCATTTCAAAGTAGCAATAAACTTCTTTCGATGGATAATACGTATTCTATGCAAGAACTGAGGCTTTTCAATACATTTAACTGAAGAAGGTGGATAGATAATAAATGGCATCCCTATTGTCAAGACCTATCTACAATACTAACAATACTGCATTCATTTACAGATATATAAGCGTGCTACTAGTCACTTCAAAAGCTCAAAGAAAAGGAGTTCATACATACATACGTGCATATATATATATATATATATAATATTAAATAACCTACATGCCATATGACATGAATATTGGACATCTCAATCTCTTTAAATCATCACATTTATAATAGACCATATATATTATGCAGCACTTATTTAACCATCTATGAGCAAGCCAGCTTCATTGCAGTTTCTGCAATGTCTAGTATACATGTGATGATACTAACATCTCTTTGCTAACTCAAAGTTACGTCAAGCTCACGCAGCATCAGATCATTTGACCATCTTTCTAGAGTAATTATCTTTATTTCAGAGGATCAAAATCAGTAAAATTTTACTTTCTTCTCGTGCACCATGGAGATTTATTGACATGATTCTGAAATTATACCCATTCAACAATGAGTCGAGTTATGCTAGACTTATGGTAGAATTAGGTTCTGTTCTATCAATATTTATCTCTATGATTGTGACAAGTGATTCACTCATAAGAGTCCAAATAGTAAAACCAGCATAGAAATTTATGATCATATATGCTTCATTGACATATAAGGGATGTTCTTCACATGGAGAAATTGGAGAACATAGAACCTAGCTGATTTGGCAAGAAGGTGCAAACTGATGGAGTACTTTTAAGGAAGGACTTTTGTGGGCTTATTTAAGTTTGAGAAGCTCTTATAAATACATTTATCTTAGACTTGAGATTTATGATTCAGACAACTGAAATTTCAAATCTTTTCTCGAGATTTTTTTAGAAATTAGTGTTGCTGCATCCGTATTCTTCCTAAGAAAGCCACAGCAACTTCCCTGGGACTTAACTAATTTAAGTCAGGAATCCAATTCTCCAATTTCTGTAATAACACCCCAATCCAAAAATGATGCAAGAGAAAACAAGCTAAAGAAAGAATGGGAAAAAAAAAATGCTACCATGCAAAGGGAGTAGGTTATAGCCGGCAAAATGAGAGATGACCAGGGAAGAACTATAAAAATATCTAGAAGGCACTTCCTGCCTTTTCATGAAGAAATGACATACAATGCAACTCCTAAGATATAAATTGATGTAAGGCAAAATCTTCCATGTATATAGCTTACATACAGAGAGCACATGGAAAAGAAAACAATTGAAATTTAGAAATTGAAAGGACTGAGAGAAAAAACTACATAGATTGAAAAGTGAATAAAAAAATTAAGCAGCTATACAAATTTTACCAAGAACCAACTGGTGATAAAGATGAGAATAAATACATGGGCAACCATATATGTCCCTAAACTATAAAGTAAAATGTAAAGCGGATTTAGGCTTAACAAGTTCAGAAAATCAAAATAAAAAATACATAGATCTTTGGCCACAAAATCTTGCAATAATCAAAGGTTAAAAAAACATAATAAATCAGATACCAATAAATTAAGACAGTGAATCAAACAACAAGGATAAAGAAACATGCTAAAACAAAAATGATTAAAGAGGGTCACAGCACAGAGCCTCATTGTGTTGTCATTTTGCCCATCAAGGTGGTCCTTGTTGCCCTAAAAACGAAACCTATTCAAATTCTTAAATCTAGAGCAGGATTGAAAAGTTTATTGCAAATTAAGAGCTTTCGATGTTAATTATAAAAGGCAATAGTCTATCACAGGCAAAGCAAAAGAATAATTTTGAGAAATTATCTTACACAGGTCCAAGTACAAGAAGGGGCAAGAGGACTAGAAGGAGTATATCATTACTTGCAAAGGATTTACTTACAACTTGGTAAAAGAAATAAAAGAATTTTACACAATGCTACAACTACTGCTGCATGCTCAAACAAATCACCAACACCAAAAAGAATGATGAAGATGACAAGGCAAAAATAAAATAGAAAATATGAGTGAATCCACTAAGGGATAGTTATTAGTTTATTTCTTCTCTCTAATTTTTGTTTGGTTTCTTACTCAAAATATTGCCCGTACATTCCAACCTCACAAAATAATTGACATCACAATTACAAATTCATAGTTGCATTTCTCTGAAATTGAAATTCATATAAACTGAACAAATAAAATGAGGAATTATTGGTTCTTAGAGGTTCACTTTATTCATAGATTGAGGTTGAAGTTTGAAATGATTCAAATCGTAGCATAAGTATGGTTCACTTGGGCAAATTTCACCAAAAACTTTAATCTTGTGACAAATATATATAAGCATGTTCATTATCAAATAGATAAGTTTTTACTATAATCAATTCCAATCTTAAAATATACACAGAATAGATGCTGCCTGCAACAAAAAGGCTCTCACTTTCAAACAAATGTTTTGACCCCAAACAAGTTTAACAGCATATGATGAAGGAACATCTTTGGAGTATTTGTCAGCAAGACCTCAAACAATCATATGCAGAGTCCTCGTAAAGACGTCTAGCACATGAAATTAACAATATCCATGGACCACAATGAATATGCTTACATATCATGCTAATCATATGCAGAGTCCTCGTAAAGACGTCTAGCACATGAAATTAACAATATCCATGGACCACAATGAATATGCTTACATATCATGCTAAGCTTAGCTAGTAGTCATAAGATTTTAAGAATTGCAACAATAATGCCACCATGAACAGAGTCTACTTTGTTAACACTATCCAAAAGTGAGTGCAATGTAGTCATATAATACTGCCAATTCAGAAGGAACACAAAATTTCCATGAGTCAGAAGAAATTACTTGCTCAGATAGTTTTTATAATAGTGACTGATTCGACTACAGTTTACAAGATGACAAACAAATTGTGCTCGCCACACCAGCTTGATGTCATCATGTGTACTATTGCCCCAACCTCAGTTCTAGACAACTGAATTTAAAAGAATCCAAAATTTCTTGAATTGAGTAAGATTTGAAGATTTTATGAAACGGTAATATGGAAATACACAAATTCATCTTTGAGACTATAATCCTCAATTAGAAATTTTAGCATTTAAAGCATCAAATATATATTTCCACAGAATCTAAGATTATTGGAAGGAAAAAAGAAAAGAATGCATTATGCTAATTGTTGCAACTAATTTCTTTTAGGAATTAAAAATTAAAAAGAGCAAGAATTCACAAAAAACAATTGAAATGTCAGCCAGCTGCTTGATTCCATTTCTCACGATTAACTCAAATACCAAAATGTAACTTGTAGTTTTGTGGAATGCATATTAACATAAAACGAACCATTACGTGTAACAAATCAAATAAGACTAATAATACAAATCAGAACCCTAAGCTTTCATAAGCATACAATAATGAACCAAATGCAATAATTGGACAAGCAAATTTTTGGACTAAAAGCATTGTTTAGAATTGAGGAAAAAAAACCCCTCAAAAATTAACTAGACTCATTCTAGAAGTTCGGCGAATTAAATGAGAATAATTGTAAGAACCTAAACCTGATAGCATAGTGGATGGTTAAAGTAACGCCTAACAAAATTAAGATACAACCAATCCCCTTATCGTTCATTAGGGTTTATGACACTCAAGCATAGCACCATAATTCCCTTATCCTGCTAATGCTACATTGTAGGTCTTTAAAATATAATAATCACTTAAATGAATAAATTTGGCAATTATTTGGTTAAGAATCAGGATCATCATCAAATTCTAGGCTCAGAAACATAACAAACTAGGGCAATCACATTTGATTTCAATTGCAAAACATTTTTTTTTTCACATAAGAGATCGCTGCCTGGGATAAGGAAAAGATTCCAGGCGTTGGCATTTCAATTGCAAAACATATTTGAAGAACCTGATATGGTCAATAAAAATAAGCAACTTTGAAAGATTAAAAAAAAAAAAAAAGTTACCTTGTTACCTTCAATTCCAAACTGAAAAAGCCTGATTCCATTGGACTTTAAAAACTCAGTGTTGGCTTCTGGGTACGGCTCAGGACACAAATATCTAACATAAAAAAAAAAATAAAAATAAAAGAAAAGCAAACAAACCAAAAAGAAAGATACCCTTTAACTCAAAATACAAAAATTTGCATGAAAAAATTAACTTTATTTAATAAAAAAAAAAAAAAAGAAACTTTGGTCTTACATGATGGAGCGGAGGTTAAGCGTTTGGAGAAAAGAGAAGTTGGCAGAATAAGGGAAACCCGACCTGAAGATGCCATTGTCAACCATAGCAAAGTTCAATGGTGGAATCAAGCTAAGGTCATCACCCGTGTTGTAAGCGACCACCACTGGAGACATAATCGGCGGCGACATATCGACGTGGTCAACGGTGGCAACCACTTCTATGGTTCTGCATATCTGTTGACTCCCTTGTTGTTGGTTTTGGTTGAGTTCGGTTTTAGTGTCTTCATTCATGAATGAAAAAAATGAAACAAATACTCAGAAGAAAGAGAAAAAGAGAAAGTTGGGATCAAAGAGAATGTGCTTTTATGGGGTACGGATGATTCTGAGTTGAGGTGCCGGGTGATGACAGTTGAAAGAGAAAGAAAAAACTGGTGCTGCGAGTGGGGGAAGTTGGTGGTTAAAAGTGGTTGAAGATTGGATTTTGAAATGAACATGGTTTATTTATAGATCGAAACAAGGCTTTTTTTTTTTTTTAAGTGAGAAATTTTAGTGAAAAATAGACAGAAGAGAGACGGACGGCATGGAAAAGAACACAGGTGGCTTTTTGGGTTGAAAACGCTCCATTGTTTTAATAATAAATTTACAATTTCTTCAAAAACACAGATTAGATGATTTTTTTATCTACAGAAAAAAAATTTAAGAAAAATACTAACACACTTTCCCCGTTGTTAAATTTTGACAGTATAATTTAAGTATATTTTAATCCAAAAGGAGTTATAATCTAAGCTGTCTAATTTATTACGTTGTTTGTTCTAACAAGTTTCGTTTGAAAAACAAAAACATGAATTCGGAAGTGATTGATAATTTTGGACTTAGTCAAAGAATATGATGAGAAAATAATATGGAAGTGATATTAATTAAATTTTTCATGAAAAAATATATAAATTTTTTAAATATTAAAAAATATATTAAATATGATATAATAATTTTTATATTTTATATGTATTTATATAATATATATAAATATAAATATAACTTGTCAATATAAACGTATTTGAGATTTGACTTTTTGTAAGATTTTTTTATCAAATTCGTTTTATTTTTAATTTCCAATAATTGATTTTCTTGTTCCATTATGCAACATGCAAGTAAAAAAAATTACTACTGAAATCAAATGAAGCTACATATGGGCCAATATCCAATAATACTATGATAAAAGAAAAATAAATCATGATTGAAACATCAAAATCTGATAAAAAAAAAAAAAACAGTGAAAAGAGGAAATAAAGAAAAGAAATGGGCATAAAATATTTGAGAAATAGAAGGGGAATAATAAAGAGTACATTCCAAAGAATATGCTATTATTGCTAGGGAAAGAGAGAAAGAGGGCGATAGACAGATGGTGAATGGTGCTTGGGATGCGAAACCCGTGTGCCCACGTACTTTCTGATTCACTTTCTTTCGTTTTGCACGAATCCAACGCCACAGCAGTGCCCAAAAAGGCATTTTTCTCCTTTTTGCTTCTCAATCCCTCCATTTTCGTGCAGTCTAACAGGGTCGGTTTGGCCCGTTCATTGGTTTAAGATTAGAACTTAATTAGGAAAATGATTAATGATTTGAGCTACTAGAGACATTATTAAAGATAAAATGAAAAATGGGTGCAAAAAAAAAAAATCTTACACCTAAAACCAAACCAACGTCCACACACAAAAATATCATCCTTGGAGTGGCACAAAATTAACATGACATTTTTTTTGTTTTTTTAATCATAATTAGAGTTCGAGTTTAAAATCTAAACAAATTCAAATAAACATATAAAGTGTTCGTGAATATTCACAAAAAATTAAAAAAAATTTAAGAAAAATTTTTTCTCGAACAATCAAAGAACTGAAAATCAAGAAAATCTGAAGAAAATATTTCTCTTAACATATTTTTCATAAATAAAATTAATAAATTTAACATTTATTGTATATTATAAATAAACACTCCTAAAAAATTTATGACTTGAACATTACTCAAAACCTTTAATTTCAGAACTCATTTCAATATTATCGAGCTACCAATGCATTGATATTTAAAGTTATTATATAAAATAATATTTTCCTCCAATATTTTGAATATTTTCAATAAAATTATCAACTGTTACATTTAATACAAAATTATTATAAATAATATATTAATTTTTTAAATAATAAATATTATATTAATTAACTTTAAAAAGAGTACGCATTTGAAGATAATATTATATATATGTCAAAAATAAAATTTTTATGATTGAAATATTTGAAAGTATATAATTTTACTATAAAATCACTTAACTATCGGTAAAGTTAATATTTTACTTGAAAATAGAGTTGGCATCGGGTCAGGTTCGAGAACTCGACTCAACTTTATGTATTATTAAACCTGAATCTAATTTTATCCAATTTTTTTTTATTTTTTCATACTCGAATTCGAATTCGATCATGTCCTAATATTATATAAATTGTACCCGATTCGATCTGAAATTAATAAAATATTATTTTTTAAATATAAATATTAAAAAATATCATTATATAAATAAAAAATTAAAAAATTAATTAAAAAATAATTTTTTATATAATATCTGATCTAATCGGATTTATTTAAAATCTAAATCAGACTCAACCTCGATTGTTTTATAATCTTATCCGATTTAATCCAAAACTCAAATTTCAAAAAAAAAACTTACCCAATAAAATTAAATCAAATCAAAATCCATTAAAAATGGAACCCTACTCGCAAACTCCTACACATTCGTTTTTCTCTTGGTCAAAAAGCACTACCGCATCTTTTAGTATCATACAGAAAATGACTAAGAAAAGTAAACTCTTTTTTTATATGAAGAAATCAAAGCTTGAAATAAAGTATAGCTTAATAACATATCACTTCATAATTAAGCAGCTTCTGATCTCCTTTTTTTTTTTTTTTAATACTTATAATTTAGAGTATCTTTCAGTCTTTTTCTTGTTTGATTCATAAGAAAAATAGATTGCACCACTAACAAACAACTTTGTATACATACAAATGCCAATAAGATCATTAAGGATGTACTTTGGTAGATGCTTTTATTTTTTGGTATTTGTTTTTAAATATTTATTTATTTATTTATTCATTTAAAGAAAAAACAAAAATATTATTAAAAAAAACAACTATTGAAACTCCACCAAGACAATGCACAAATTCATGAAACCTAATTAAATTTAATAATTTTAATTAAAATATCTAAAAAAAAGTAAAAATTATACTAATATAAATAAATCTCTCTTCATATATATTTTTCTAAAATACCTAAGAGAAGTTGAAAAAGCTATCCTTTCTAAGTTTAGCATAATATAAATGTGAAAACTACTTTTGCGGATAACATTAAACATCCAATTTCATATAAGGATAAAGCTATCGACCCATTCTACAAGATTTAAAAAAAAAAGTCATGATCCAAGATTATTATTAATTTGATCTTTAAATTATAATTATAGTAGTATCATCATTTTCAAATAAAGCTATAGTATTATGCGTAGATGATGACAATGCAAAAGAATTTTGTCAGCCCCTTCAAAACAGCGAGAGAACCCCCCCCCCCCTAGTATTTATTTTTTAACAAAAAATTAATTAATTAATTAATATATAGCCTCTACTTTTGAAGGGCTATGAGTATCATGATTTCCACCATGAGAAGTTCATCAAACTTGCTCTAGACATCACGCAATCTCTGCCAAGTTCCTAGCCCTAGTGTGTATTGAGCTTTTCTTCTTCCCTTTTGTTTTTTTTAATTTTTTCCAGCCGTTTTCAAACATTTCTTTGATGGTCCCCTGCCTAATTAATTTCACTCGCAACTTAGTTGGTCCAAACTCATATGCCGGCAACACGAAAAGTCAGCTTTTGAATTTATGTTGCAACATTTTTTTTAGATAAAATATCTTAGCTTAAAGATAAGAGAAATTTGTAAATGTTAAGATTTAAATTTTAAATTAATTAAATATTATTTTTAAAAAATAATTATATAAATTAATTTAATTAAATATTGTATTTGAAACATTCATTAATTCATGATTTACATTGGTTCGTTTACTAAATATATATAGTTGAATGAAAATTATTCTTGAACTCATTACTAAATAATTTTTTTAATAATAAGAAATTATGATTTGAAAAAAATTAAAATTTTAAAATTTTAAAATTTATATCTATTATATGTTAATTTTTAAAAATAATTATATAAATTAATTAAATTATACTTCATATTTTTTTATTAAACAAGTTAGCAAGTTTTATTTATGTAAAGTATGGCATTGAAATTAATTCTATGACCATAAATTTTAGAGTTTAAATCTTGACTACTTATTATATTCTTAGTAAACACGAGTATGTCTGCAATTCTCTATGAGACTCGCTTGAAGGATTGTGTTCTGACCAATTTTTACATTATCGTGCGCTTGTGCCAACTCTCTATTAAATCGCAGCAGCATAAGCGTACGTGAATCACCTTGCTTGCCATATGAACATACGTTGTGTCTCGAACTCCTCCCCGATTTACTTCCAGCATTTCAACATCTAGTACTTGAAAAATATTTGATGGAACAGATGTGTGCGAATGTACAGTTTCCTATCACAACATTAATTTTAGACATGACATGACTTTTTATTTTATTTGAGGATTAGACATGACATGACTTAATTGTATTTGTAAAGAGAAAAATTCGAGCCATGACTTTCAGTACATGTTACGTTTGCGTATAAATTAATTTGTTGAAAGAATATGAAAATTGAAGAAAAAATAGAAAACACTAACAATACGTGATTTTGCACGTAATAGACTGATTAATTAAGGGGTTGCTTCAAGTCATGGGCAGTGTTAATTTGTTAGAATAAAAAAAAAAAACCATTTTACGTGCTTCGTTAGGGCACAGCCTCTCAACAACTAGTTTTGTCATGTAATTATCCAACAAGAATTCGCCAAACAAAAGCCAAATTGTATGACTTTTACACAACAATAGCTTGAGAGTCTGGTTGCTTGCGTCTTCCTGATGGTTCTGTCAAATGATACTCATGTTTACCAAAGAAAAGTTTGACATGCCTTTATCTAAGGAACACAAATTTCTACACATTGATTACTATTAGTTTTTTTTGTAGTTTCTTTTAAGTTGATTAATAATAGTTATTGTTGTTTTGCGGCGGAGATTTTCAGAAGCCAAATGGTTTCATACATATCTACACGATTGAGTGCTGATATAAAATATATATATATATATATAAATTTAACGATTTCTTTGCTTTTGCTTCAAGTTGTTGATTTTTGAGTTTGCATGCGTTTTCTGTTCTTGACGTACGTAAAAACAATATCTGGAAATTAAGAAATTAAGGGTTTCTTTGTTGTGTGAGAGATGGAAACCATCGAATTGTAATTATCTTTTATAATTGGAACTTTAAAAGTTTAATAAATAAAATTAATGATATGCACGATGCAATGAAAATTTTCTCATCGTGTTCAAGTAATCTTTAAAAAAGAATGATGGATAGAAAGAAACAGTCAAAAAATATATATGAAAATGTTAAACGTAAAATTAAAAAAAAGTACAAATTAGTCAACACATAAGCAGTGGAACACAATACTTCTAATTTGCTGTCGTAGATCAATCACTGCTGATAATTTGTTTATCTGACTTTCAAAGTTTCACACTTTCATGACTTTTTCTAACCAAAAAGCAAGGCTTTTGGGCCTTCGTATCCCAGCCCTTTTGCTCGTTTTTTTTTTTTTTTTTTAATACCTAATAATATTCAATCGAGTAGAGGTTTAATAATTTTTTTTATGCAAAGTAATTGTACATTTTTCTTTGATGAAATAAAGTTTAAGAAACGGTAGATTAACTCATTTTAAAATTAAGATATATCGTGAATTTCAATTAAAATTTACAAATCTTTTACTAAAAAAAATTGATAATAACGAGAATCGAATTTAAACCTTATAAATGTATAACTATTTGATTTTTATCAACTTAAATAATCTCCATTACCAAGAGGTCTAATTTTAATTAATACTAGTAATTATGTATATTTTCTTATAGGAGGTTTCATGTTTTAAATGTCCTCTTCAAACTTTTTTTTACTGCAAGCAATTTAGAAAATTTTAAATGCAATTTAAAATAATAACAGTAGTAATTTTGTTTTCTTGGATAATTACTTTTTTTAGAATAAAATTATGAGTATTAGAATTTGATGGATGAAATTAAAAAAAAAAAAGAAATATACAAAAATGAAAAGATGGAGAAAATATACAATATATATTATAAAATTTTGAAAAAAAAAAAAAAACTTATATTTATTTATTAAGTAGGAGAAAAAGTCCTTCGTTTTGGTTGGCTTTGGATTAATATTTGAGGCTTTGAGCATACAAAGTGGCCGCCAGTCGGAACTCAAAACCCATGTCCCAATGGGCCATGCTTGTATTTGGAAACCCAATTGTTAAAAATTCGGTAACACATAAGTTCTTAAAATTTGTAAAAACTCTGTTCCCATTATCATGTCTTGTATTTACCAGACCAGACATACAAATTTTCGTGATAAAAAGTATTATGTTGCCTGGTTTAGCTATTTGTGCCACTTCTCCTATTCTGGTCTTAGAACCATTTCAGTTTCAGTGCTGCAAAATTCAGGGTGTTTGCAGATGAAAGTGAAGGATTTCCCGGTGGGCACTGGGCAGTAAGGAAATGGGATAATTGAACCATGGACACTTTTCCGTTTGATATAGCCTGAAGTGGGAAGCTCACGATGACTATTCATAAATGGTGTTGAGTGGTTTGCTTAATTGATGCGCTCAATCCAAAAGGTTTTAACTACAACAACATCAAAGTAGCAATTTATGCTGCCAGTGCCAGACATTCAAAGCACCCTTACTACACCCTGCACTAACATTAATCTTCATCAAACTAACCCACGAGTTACTGCTGTTTTTTTTCCTTTCTTTTTTCCAAACAATGACCGTAAAAATCTGACATTTTACCTATTCAATAATCTATCAACATAGTATTAACTAACTAAAAAAAATATATAGTGATTGGTATCATATATACATATTTTATACATATATATATATCTATATACGTATATACATATAAGTATGTACGAATGTGTTTTACTTTGATTTGATAAACTTATTAGCGACAAGCCAGAGACAGTAAATAAATATATAGATATGCTAAGGCACCTTGACTCATCTTTCATGGCACTGTTTCGCCATAGCCATCTTCTCATAAGTCCTAACCATTCTTTATTAGCTTTCTGGGCCATAAGCCCGTATATATCAATGGCTCGACGACGTCGTCCTGCAGTGCTAATCTTTGTCATGGACCTGATCATAGTTCGTCCAGTAGGCAAACAAAATCACAGCTTAAGAAAAGTAGATATCATGTTACAGAGGCCATGGCGGTGCTTATTCTTTGAACCTTTCAATGACCATTTTGAGTTTTCTTGACCTTGCAAGTCTATAAGTAAAGCAGTTTCACTCTCCACCATTTTTTTGGATCTTCAACAGGTTCCGAACTTAAGAGCTCCTTAAAGGGTTCAAGGAAGTTTTTCTTGATATCCTATCAATAACCATATAGTCTAATATCTAATATACCAAACTCAATTAAACTCCATTAAAACACAAAATACCTTGTACAACCCTTAAATTCTAATACTTGGAAAACAAGCAAACACTTATTAGTATAAAACAACCGAAATAATCTATAATAGCCTAAACGTATGTCAAAATTATAATTAAACCCATAAAATATAAAATAAAATCTTACAAATAATTTCGTCCTACAACTAACATAATACTTACATTTTCCATAACCAATTGAGAGTCTTATATGAAAAGAATGTATCACTGATATTAAAACATAATGGTTAAAGCAATGTGAGAACATGGAAAATTTTCAGCTTTATAATAATCTAAACCAGTAAAATTTTGGTTGAATCACAAATAATATTAGGAAAACATGTCTTATGGTAACTAACCTGTAATGCATGACGAAACTATTCCACAGGGGATGCAGTTTTTTATTTTTGACATGCTGAAATCTTCTTCGCAAGCTACAAATGTGGTACGGAGATATAAATTATCTTAAAATTACATGATCATATATAAAACAAACAATTTAACCACAGTATTAACAAAATCACGAGTCAACGCAACAAGACAATTAAGCCTAAACGAAACCAAGACAAGGTTTCCGCATTCATTCTGGTATTCTAAATTTTCAGAGGTTCAATGTTGATCTTAATAATAAGCTGAAACATTTTGCGCTAAGAAATTGAATATCTTGAAAAATGAAATTCCAAAAATAAAGGGAAGCACGGGGATCACTAAGAAATCAATTCTAGAAACCCTCTGATTTAGAAGTTTTCAGCCCCGACAACGGGGTATACAAACTGCTAAAAGCATTAAGGCCACTAAATACACAGCGAAAGCATATGAAAAATGATTTTGTAAGACATAAGAGAGAGATTGCCCGCAAAACAATAGCCATGCCGGAGTGTATCGAACCAAGCCAAATTATAGTGACAAGTTCTAATTAAATTCAAATTTTGATTTAATTTTGATCGAATTTTAAATTTTAAGTTCGAATTTGATTTGAGATAAAAATTAAATTATTTAAACTAATTTGATTAAATTCATTTAATAAAAATGAGTTCGATTTTTATACATAATTTCAAGCTAAATGATATGTTTAAATTTGAGCTCAACTTCAAATTGAAATATATATATATATACAGACGAGGATAAATATAATAATTTTTTAATTAAAATAATAAAAATATATTAAAATTTAAAAATTCAAATATTACGTTCGTAAGCTACTGAAATTGCATATTAAGAGACTCAAATTAAGCTCACTTGATAAATTAAATTGCTCGTCATCAAACTCCACTTGATAATAATCAAACTAAATTTAAATTTTATATGAATTGATCTTGAATAATTTATGAATATTAATATATCATTTACATCATTATCGTTAAGGCATTAATACACTTCCAATCCATATAGAAGTTAAATTATGAATCATACAACTAGACTTCTTTACTAAACACAAAATCTCAGTACTCAAGGCATCTAGAATGGCTGCTGCATTTTAGTAACTAGATGATTCCAATCATATCTAACTCAAACCTTATTTTCAATTTCAAGAAATCATAAAAACATATGCTTAAATAACCATAATTGTGAAATTGATTCTATCATTTGCTTTTCGAAACATAATTAAATCAAAGTTTGAGCTAAGCAAAAGGAAATCAAACCAACCATATCGAGCAAAAAGGTAGGGAAAAACTGATTATAAGTGAGAAAATTGATAGCAACAGGGCAATCGTTCTTGTTCCGAAGATAAGTAATAATACATGTGTAGCAAAACCTTTGGCCGCAAGACGTTAGAAACGAGTCCTTAATTATCTGTATACAAATCGGACAAAAGTGCTTGTCCACCTTCGCAACTTTGGCAACAGTAGTGCCATTGGTGGTGGTGGTGCCGATGGCAGTTAATTCTGAACAATAATACTATTATGAGATCTAAGACGAACATTTTCAATATCTTGAATCTGCACATTCTCATTGTTAATAATCACAATATTTTTATACTTCTCATTTTCATCTAACTCCATAAAATAATTCCTATCATTGCAAATATGAACTGTAGCAGCTGAATCTAAAACCCAACCTTTATCACCTTTCAAAGTCTGAGTTTCATCACATAAGTCGTTAAAATAACATCATCATCACCAGAAACAACAACAACAGTATCACTCTTTTATTCATCTAATTTTTTTCATTATTTGTCCTTTTGAAAGTAACCATATTTCTTCTTAGCTTATTATAGCATAATTGGATGTCTCTTTTCACCACAATAATAACATTATATGTCACTATAATCTTTGTCTCTTGACTTCAACCTCTCTCTTGATTTATCAATCTTTTGTTTGAGTATTTTCTTGATCAAAACCTTTTATAGCTAGTATACTCCCCCCAGGTGATAGTTCTGTATTTTTATAAACTTTTCGTTTACATGTAACAGGAAAATTACATCATCCAACTTCAAAGTAGACCTACCCACCAACAAAGTTTAAACTAAAAACCTGTAAGAGTTGGGTAAAGATGACAGCAAAATTAAAGCATTTTTTTCATTTTTTAACTTATCAATAGAAATTACTAGTAATTAAAAAACCAATCTATTAAACTCATTCAGGTGATTATGAAGACTCATACCTTCTTTCATCTTCAAAGAATACATATCTATCTTCAAATATAATCTGTTAGTTAATGACTTCAATGCATAAATACCTTCAAGCTTATACTACAAACTCTTTAGAGTACTTTCAATCAATACACTATACTTTACGTCTAGGGCTAATGCCAATCTAAAAGTACTATAGCTTTTTTTTAATTATATTTCAATTATCGTCAAACATTCCTTCAGGCTTACTACTCTCTAATACCTGATCCAACTCTTGTTGTACTAACAGATCTTAAATCATACTTTACCATAATATAAAATTACTCTTTTCATTAAATAATGGAATCTCAAATTTTGACATAAACATACTAGACATACCTTTTTTAGACATATTGAAATACTTACTTTATGATCTTTTGGGCCTGCCTCTTCTTCTCACAAATCTCAAACTTTAAACTTCGCTCTGATACTACTTATTAGGGATCACTATAGCTCTGATACCACTTATTGAGAAATTAACATGCACATACAGCACCTACAAACAAAATAGTAAGTTTAAATAAAAAATAAAAACACACAAATATATTTGTTTCAGCCCAACTCAAAATGACCTACTTCAAATCTAATCCACTAATAAATAAATCTTTATAACTGAGAGACTTTTGAAATGAAAAAAGTTATTAAAAATTCTTTACTTAAAACTTAACCCAAACTTCAATTACATCTTTTAATAGCTTACTCACCTAACTATTGTATTGGTGTTTAACTATCTGAGATTATCAAACTAAAATAAAAATATCTTATTTATAAGGGTAAAATCCCTTATACTTTTATTAAACCCTTAATGTGAGATACAAAATAAACTCAAACTCACTTAACTTTTGATGCACGATTATGAGATTCAAGATAAATCTCAATAATACCCTCACTGGAGAAAAGGGATGGTATGCTAGGATTTATGTTTAAATGAGTTTGGAGAAACCATTATTGAGATATATTAAAGTGAAAAAAAATAAATAGATAATTGTTTATGAAAGTAAGGCACTATTTGCTTCAAATGTGAAAGATTGGGACACTAGAAAGATTTTTGCCTAAAAGATCGGTGGATTAAGAATATTGAAGTAAAAAGCTAGTAACAATAACCATAAATGAAGGGTAACAACACTACTTTGAAAGGTAAAATAGAGAAAGATGGTTTTGGCCCTTAATGGTGGTGTAAAGAAAATGGTAACACAGTAAAGTGATGAAGAATGAAACAATAGGAAAAGCTAAGAACCAAGGGTATATAGGACCAACAAAATAATTTGAGATAAGTAGATATGGGAAAAATCTACTTATCTCAAATTATTTTATTGGTCCTATAGATATGGGAAAAATCTAAGCCCACAGGGAAAGCAGGAGTTTGGAATTAAAATTGAGGTTATAGCATAAGGAAGCAAAAGCCAAGGAAAAGGTATTGCTCAAGTTGATAGGAAAGGACAAATCCATAGAAAACAAGCCACAAAAGAGTCAGTTACACAAAATATAGTAAAAGATAAATGGATAGCGAAAGTCAAAGGAGATAAAGGAGAATCCTCTTCAAACCCACCTCTAGGACATGTCAACTTAAAGCCATATGATGAAAAGTTTTTTTAGTGTCAAGGTTATTGACCAGGATAGAATAGGTGAATAGTAACCTAAACATTCTTATTTTTATCAAAGAGGAAAAAATGTCATTTGACACTATTACTGTTTAGGAAAGTAAAAAAATGAACCAAAGGATAAATTTAAAATTGAGCTGTAACATCCTATCACTGTATTTTATAAAAAAGAATAAACCAACATGATCCCCATTTTGAACTTGTGATCTAAAAGGCATTGAAGATAAAACTTCATCCAAATGATCGAAATAACCGAACGAGGTTTCACATGAAACAAAGAAGGAGAAAGAAGGAACACCTAAGAGTGCTTGAATAATGATGTAACTTATAAGCAATAAGAGAGTCTCCACTTTCAAACCAAGTGCATAACCAAACATTAAACTTTCACATAGTTTTCTTATTTAGGCTTGAAGAGTCAGCCGTTGATATTTAGAGCCCAAAGTAGACTAAAGACAGATTTGATTAGTTTTTCTATGGGGTCGAGTCAAAAACAAGATAAAATAGGTAGTAGGGAATGAACAAGAGAGAACTCTTCAAATTATGTCATTGCTAATTTACCTTCAACTAGTTCAAAATTTGAAAGATTCTAGCTCAAGACTATTTCAAAAAGTTTCTTGGAAAAAAAAAAAGTTGAATCCCCCAATATGGACTTTATCAATTCAGAAAGTGCAACTAGCTACCTATGCATTAAAAATCATGATGAAAAACTCAAAAGTGATAGTAATAAAGGTGAAAGTAAATCTAAATGCAAGATAATTTCATGTATGCTTTAGCTCTTCAACATTGTTCGAGGAAAAGACTTTCATGCACAAGATAAAAATGTATTCGAAGAAGAGGCAAACCCCACAAGGTTGGATACTGAGAGAAGACTAGTTTGTGTTTCATTTCCAAAGACTGTTTGTGAGTAACAACTCTTCCATTCAACCAATGTCGATTCTCTTATAAAATTGTAGGTGTATGAGAAACTTCAAATTCATTCACATAACTCGTAAGCTTGTTGAAATACATGGCCCTAAGATAATTATCAATACAAAAAAGTAAGTGTAAGGGGAAAATGTTCACCATATTATTGACAAACTTCCTTTTGATGCTTGGAAAAACGCGATGACTATTGATTACAAATGTGGAATTTGGTTGTTGTAAAAGTCTGACCTAGTGGATCTAAGTGACTTCTGTGTAATGAAATAGAAAATCCATGCAACAGTTAAGGTAAGATCTTCCAATATTTCTTGGCTTTTATTCGCTGTTTATGTCAGCCATAGATATAGGGGAAAATATTACTTTTGGAAAAACTTAAGATTGTAACAACTAACCATAACCTTTATTGGTTAGTTTTAGGAATTGAAGATAAGAAATGAGCACCTCCTATGTCCATTTCTAGGTTTAGAGCTTTCCATGGTTGTTTAAATAATTGTCAACTTATAGAATTAGGCTTTACTGGCCAACAATTCACATGGAAAAATAATAGAAAAATAATAGAATTGATACAGAAGGATCAGATTTGCTTTTACAAACCCATTATAGATACTTTAGTTAGTTCGACACTCAAATCAATTGGGCTTAGATTCGATTGAAGCTCAATTGTTCAATTTCTTACTTTTTTTTTTTTTATATCTTATCTTTTTATCTTTCAGTCTTTTATTTATCTGATTTTAAATTTTTATCATAAATCATGTTAATGAATGTGGAGTAATTTGAGCACTAATCAAATATGATTTTGACAATTAAGGCTAAAAATGATCTCTTTAAATGTTAAAAGAATGTTAAAAAGAAATCAAATCAAGAAATCAAAGTCAAAATTAATTTGGAGAATTTTGAAGGATTCTAAAAATCAAGGAATATCGAGACAATTCTAAAAATTAATTAAACATATTTTAAAAATAATCAAGAAAAAATCAATTTAAAGCATAATCAGATTTGTAATCCTTTCCATTCAATGCAAATATCTAAAATTTTTAGTATAAAACCCTATATAAACATCAATCAACTGCACACCAAAAAAAAAAAAAAAAAAGAAAGAAAAAAGAAAAATTCTAAGGATCTTAAATTTTTTTTAATTTTGGGGAGGAATCATTCAAGAAAATTATGGATTTTTTTTATTTGGGTTCTGTGATTTTATTTCGTTTTGAATTTGATTTGATTTGCTTTTAGGTTTTTTAAATTTTAATTTTAATTTATAAATTTGATTTCACATTCTGTTGAGTTTATGAGATTTTTGTTAGGGTTTTTTGTTAGCTTTTGATTTCGGGATTTCTATTGGGTTTTCAAGTCTAAATTTTTTTTTGAGTTTAGGATGAAATTTCTAGTTGAAATTTGAAGTTTTTACATGAACCCGGTGACCCGTGTGAAGGTCTGTGCTTTAAGCCATACATGATCATAAGTTTTTCTTTTTTTTTTTTCTTTTATCTTATTTTTTGTTTTGGTTTTATTTTATTTTACTTTTTCTATCTTATTTTCATTTTATTTTTAGATTTTTTATTTTTACTTATTATTATTATTTTCATCTTTAATTATTATTTTACTCGTTGCTTTAAATTGAAAATTTTATTATTTATTTTTTAAAAATGCCTTTATGAATTTCATTTTATTTATTTATTTAAAAATAATAACTAAAATATTTTTCTAAAATAAATTCATGAATCCTACTAAACTATTGAAAGATTATTCATGAATTTAATTTTTTTTAATTTTATCAAAGTATTAAAAAATCTCATAAATCAATTTTTTTGTAAAAAATTATTGCTAATAAAATATTTTGTTTTGATCTTATAAAATTATTGGAGGATTTGTATTTTAAATTAAGTCTTATCAAACTATTAGAATATTTAATACATTTTTTGAAAATAAATTTATAAAAAAATCTCACCAAATTATTGAGAGATTTGTATCAAAGTAATATTACCAAATTATTGAAAGATTCTACTGATTTTTTTTAATAAAATATATTTAATGAACCCGATGATTAGGGTCGGCAAATTTACCCGAATCCGTTGGGTTCCGACCCGATCCGATAATTTAGGGTCGGGTTTTTTCTTAAAAAACGGATTTCGGGTCGGGTCGGGTCGGATTTAATTTTTGAAATTTCGGTTTCGGGTCGAGGTTGGGTTTATATGAAACCCAAACCGACCCGACCCGAGATATTTACTAAAATACCCTTAATATATATATGTAATTTTTTTTTTGGGTTTCTGAGTTTCGATTGCTTTCAATGTTTTTGTTTTTCGTCCGTCCTATCCTTCTCATCTCTTCGATTTGTTCAAAATTTCTCATCCACCTATCCAATTCCAGCCATCCCACCTGTTTTCATCCATTTAACTTCCATCTATTTAGCTTTCTTCCTTCGAATCTTTCCTTTATTTCAACAAAAAAAGCCATCAAGCTAGAAAGAGTAAAGTTAACAGGACAGAAAGACAGACGAGTCGCAACCATTTGTAATCTCCACAGTGCCAGGATACCAGCAGACAACAGTTTTGAGGTAAGCCAAAATCATCTCCTTACCCTCTACTGTTAATGTTATGTCGAGCATGTTGAGTTTTTACAGAGACTTGGATAGTTTCAATTTTGATTTCAGACAAAGCTGAAACTCTGCTAACCGGTTGTTCTGGTTCATGTTCTGTTGCAACTTGCAAACCATGTTTTGTTACAAACCATGTGCTGTTTTCGAAACCATGTTCTGTTGCAAACCATGTGCTTGCAAACCATGGGAGGGGTTTTGGATAAACTTTTTGCGTCTATGAAGGAGTTGAAAAAGGCTATGTTTTAAAAATTGGTTTTGTAACTTTTCAAGAACAAAGTAATGCCCTGCAGAATCGGAAAACCTTAGCTACGATTGTAGGTTTTCCAGGAATCTTTTCAGGTTTCTTTTTCTTTAAGAACAAAAAAAAATTTGAAAAATCCCTGCAGTGTAAATAATATTTGTAACGGGTCGGGTCGGATTTTATTCGGGTAAATAATATTTGTAACGGGTCGGAGTCGGATTTTTCACTAAAACCTCCGAACGGGGACGGGTCGGGTATCGGGTAGAAGCACTAAGGCTTCGGGTCGGAGGCGGGGAAAACAAAAATCCGACCCGTCCCGCCCCGATGCCATCCCTACCGATGATGGAGCCTCTTCAGAATGAGACACTAGTTTTTATGAATATTCTTAAGGTGAAACAATTACTTAAATTACTACGAAATTATTGGAGCAAATTTATGATTAGTTTCCAATAATTAAATGATTTGGTAAAATTTTAATAATAAAGCTTTGATAATTTGAAATCAAATTGGTACCATCCTTTATATGGGTGCTGTGAGGGTGTTATAACATTTTTCACGCATAATCATATTCTCGAACCTAAAATATGATTTTGTGGATAAAAATATATTATTTAAAGATACTTAAATTAATCTTATAACTCATTTTTAAATGAGACAGATTCTGTCAGGTGATCAATCATACCTAAATAAAAAACATTAATGGCGATTCTTTTAATCTATGTTTAGTGATAGGTCCACGAATTTATATATCATGACACCCATCCTGATGCTTATTATTTCCAGAGGTTAAAGTGCTTCACTTGGTTAGAACTTATACGGACCATTATCCTATCATGTTATCTCTCAAAACAATGACAATTGGCCAAGGGCCAAAAGTATTTAGACTAAAAAACATGTGGTTTAATCATTTGGAGTTCTTACTTTTGGTGCAACACAGTTGGAACCAAGAACACCTATCATTAGCCCACACTGTGGAAGCACTTAAAATGGATATGCAGAGATGGAATAAAACCTCATTTGGCAATGTTTTTCAAAAAAAAGAAAAGGATTATTGCCCGTTTAGTTGGAATTGAAAAGTAATTGTTAGTGCCCTAAATCAATTCCTGTTGGACTTGTAAAAAGATTTAATGCAAGAGTTTAATCAAATTATCAAGAATAGGAAATGTATCTAGGCATTGTAATAGATAGTTAATTGGATTATTAAAAGGGAAAAAATACTTGGTTCTTTCACATGTCAACAATCATAAGAAAGAGATCCAATAGAATCTTTGGGCTTATTAACTCGCCAGGGGAATGGATCATTGACCCTAAGAAAATAAGCCAAATTGTCCAGAATCATTTCCAATAGCTTTACACAACTGAGTATGTTGTTAGCCCATTTAAGTTAGGGGAAGGACCTAGGCATCTAGTTAGCCTCACGAGCCAAGACCAAGAAGAGTTTTGCAACCCATGACTTGGTTAAAGATCCAAAAAAGTTGTTTGGACTTTCAAACCTTGCAAAGCTTCTAGCACTGATGGTCTCTATTCTTTCTTTTACCAAAGATGCTAAAACATTGTCAAAGACAAGATATGTACAACAATCTCACACATTTTCCAAACTACATCCATGTCAGAGGAGCTTAATGAAACATTGATCTCTTTTATTCCCAAGTGCAGCAGTCTTGAGCATATCGATCGGTTTGTGATAATGTAATCATTGCTTAAGAAATGATACCTTTTTTCATAAGGAACAATGGTAAATCAGGGTATATGGCAATCAAATTGGATTTGGAAAAAGCTTATGATATGTTGGAATGGAGTTTTATTAAAATGTCTTCAATTCTTAACCCTATTCTTCAACCAATTATCTTTGATTATACGAAGCTCCCAAGGGAGTTTGATAACCAAAAGATGCTGCACATATTCAAAAAAAGCAACAAATGTGTTGATGCCTTGGCTGTCAATGAAAGTAAAAATCTATGTAATGGTTCTTTTTGTAATAAGGCCATTTTTGTGTTATTTGTTAATCCTTATTTTTTTGTTCAAGAACTACTACATGAGGATGTTGTAGGCAATGTTATGTATCATATTGTTACTTAATTTATGAAGATTTTTTTGCACAAAATAAAAGGATTTATGATAATTAATAATAATGAAAATAATTATATATGTAGTAGAAAGATGATGGATGATATTGATTCTGGTGGTGGTAATGGTTATAAATTTGTAATTGATGTTCTCCTGCTGCTAAAATTTCTTGCCTTGTAAATCAATTTTGATGGACAGAAAGGATCACCCAAATATCGACTTCAAAGAGAAGATCTAATCAATCAAATCAACTTTGATGCATGTTCAATGGTAGAGATCATCCTAAATGTTAAGATTAAGGTTAAACACTTTACACTGAAAAACCCTTCACTTTTATCTATCAAATCAACTTTGATGCATGTTTAACGTAGGGGAGTAATCGAGTCGAGCCGATATAATGAGAAGCTCGAGTTCGACTTCCAACTTGAGGCTCGATACTCAGCTCAAACTCGATCGAGTTTCATTTTTACAGTTCGATCTCAATTCGTGATCGAAATCAAGCTATGCGAGCTCGCTCGATTAAGCTTGATTAATATATAAAAATAAGCTTGATTCATATACTAAAAAATAGTTCGATTATTTATGCTTGAGCTCGAACTCGAATTCGAGATATTTTATTAATTAAAATAATAAAAATATATTTAAATATAAAAGCTCGATTAAGCTCGCGAACTACTCGAATCGGATATAAGAATACTCAAACTTGACTCGATCGGTAAGTTGAGTTACTCGAGCTTGACTTAATAATAATCGAGCGAATTCGAGTTTTTTTTGAATCAAATTCGAGTGACTTACGAGTATTAATATATCATTTATACCCCTAATTTAATGACAGAGATAATCCCAAATGTTTAAAATTAAGTGTTAAATACTTTATATTGAAAAACACTTTACTTTAATGCAGCTTCTATAAAAGGTAAAAATATTATTATTTTGCTTAAGTTATGTTTGGGATTTGCATGAATATTATAAAGGAAAAGATAATTTTTTTAAGAAAGGGTAAAAAAAACGACTAAATGTTTTTTTTCCTAAAAACTTGTTATAAGATTAATGTAAAAATAAAAAAATAATATAAAACAAACAGTTATTTTTTATTACTAGTTCAACTAATAAAGCTAACAGTTAAAAAATTAAAAATAATATATTTTTTTTGATATCCATTATCACACTAAATAAATAAATTACATAAAAAGTCAAATTTACTTTTAAAGCAAAAAAACTCAAAAAAATATTAAAAAAATTAAGTTATAGTATGTAAAAAGCCAAAAAAAATACGATTAAGTTATAAAACTAAAAAAAATGTTAATTCAATAAAAACAAAGCTAAAAAAAAAATCAATGTATAATATGTTAATATAATAATTATATATGCAATAGGAAGATGATGGATGATATCATGTTAGTGACGCTAATGGTTATAAATTTGTAATTGATGTTCTCCTGCTGCTAAAATTTCTTGCCTTGTGAATCAACTTTGATGGACAGAGATGATCACCCAAACATCGGCTCCAAAGATAAGATTTGATTAATCAAATCAATTTTGATGCAAGTTTAACGGTGGAGATCATCCCTAATGTTAAGATTTAAGTGTTAAATACTTTACATTGAAAAACCCTTCACTCTGATCAATTAAAAAAACTTTGATGCATGTTCAACGGTGGAGATCATCCCAAATGTTTAAGTGTTAAACACTTTTTACTGAAAAACGCTTTACTTTAATGCAGCTCCCATAAAAGGTAAAGATATTATTATTTTGCTTAAGTTTTGTTTGGGATTTGCATAAATATTACAAAGGAAAAGGAAAATTTTTTTAAAAAAAGGTAAAAAAACAACTAAATGTTTTTCTTCTGAAAACTTGTTATAAGATAAATGTAAAAATAAAAAAATATTATAAAACAAACAGTTATTTTTTATTATAGTTTGACCATTAAAGTTAATAGTTAAAAAATTAAAAATAATATATTTATTTTGATATCCATTATCACACTAAATAAATAAATTACAAAAAAAGTCAAATTTACTTTTAAAGCAAAAAAACTCAAAAAAATATAAAAAAATTTTAAGTTATAATATGTAAAAAGCCCAAAAAATGCGACTAAGTTATAAAACTAAAAAAAAAGTTAATATAATAAAAACAAAGCTAAAAAAAAAGTCAATATAAAATATGTTAATATAATAATAATAAAGCTGAAAAGAAAATGTCAATATACAATAAAAACTGTAAGGAAAGAAAATATTAAAATATATAAAATATATGAAGAGATTTCATATGTTAAATTTTTTTTGCTCTATTTTAACCAATTTAGATATTAGAAAAGTGAATAAAAAGTACAATTCTCCTTCTTTCTTTTATCTGTGACAATATATAAAGTAATACTCTTTGTACAACTGATTAATGTAAAAAAAAAAAAATCTGGAGATAGGAAATGTAATCCTTGGCCAAATGTTAAGGTTTTGGTTGTTGGGAAATGCAATAAATGTAGGAATACGCACTTTGCTGAGGTGGTGTTTGACGACCTTGAAAAGAGATGCATTGGCTTAAAACTCATTTATTTCGATATATTCTAAAGAGGATTGATAGAAGAAGTTGGTAGCAGAACTAGATTATTACTAAACAACTATTTCATTAATTTTTTAAATTAGTGTAATGGATTACAAAAAATGTAAATTTAATTTTTTTTTTTTTGCATCAATCATGTATAATATATATTTAATGTTTGATTTATTTATTTTTATTAATTACAATATTAGTATTTGTCAATCACTTTTTGCATATTTGTAAAATGTTTTACCTTCATTTAATTTATTTATTTTCTTTTATTTTTAATTTTTTAGAATTATATCTAACTATTTATGATTAATATTTTCATAATAGTTAGAGGTGTGTTACGGTTAGAAAATAGATTAATAATTTAGAAAAAATATAAGTTGTTAGAGTTAAAAAAACCAATAGATTTGAGCAGATTAATAAAATTTTTTATTTAAATAAAAAGTTAATTGATAGAAAATTTTATTTAAAATAAATAATAACTTCTTGAGATTGTAAATTTGAGTAGCGTAGAGTTTTTGAACGGAAATATTTAAAGTTACGTAGTCTCAAATCTAAGATAGATTTAGAATTTATTAAGTAGTGTAGGTAAATGATTTGATTTAAAGTTTGTAAAATTTTTGAATGGATAAATCTAGAGTTTTGTAAACTCAAACTTGAATTATTTTGATTTTATGTATAAAAATTTCCTTATATTTAAGGATGTTGATTTGGTCTATTTGATTAATTTTGAATTGAATTATTTAAAATTGAATTAATTGAATTATATTATTTTATTTTCGTTAATTTAATGGAATTTATGAATTTTGAAAATTAATCGATTAAATTTAATTCGATTAGTTCAGTTAATTTTTTTAGTTAATCAAATAAAAAATATATTTAAGTTAAATTATATTTTAAATTCTTAATTTTTCATATTTTAAATAAATTAAATAAAATTATCTAATAAAATATTCAAATACCAAAATATTATGCTAAAAATTTTAATAACTTATGAAATTAAATAATCCGTTTAATTTTTTTATTTTGTATTTAAATTATATTATATTTTAATTATAATTTCAATTAATTTAGTTAATTCAAAATTTGGATCGAATTAATAAAAAATTCAAAAAAATTTTAAAATTATTTTTATTAACATACTAAAATTAATTCGATAATAAATTGATTAACAAACATTAAATCAATTGATCATTTAATTAGATTAAAATCAAATTATAAATACTCTTAATTATATTTTATTATCTTTTGAATTTAACATTAAAAATATATATTTTTATGAATATATGTAAAACCTCTTGTAGCATAGCACGGACATTCTAGCTTAATTTAAAAATTTTCCCCAAAGTAACAATGCTTCTCATTCTCTTGCTTTCCTTATCTTTCCTTTTCTTTCGCTTGCATCCCTCGATCCAAACACAGTCTTAAGCTGAGAGTCTTTCCCTCCATTGTCACTCACTCTTTTCAGAGCCGGGGACCCAACTCTTCGTTCTCTTCTACCTTCGTATTTTCCGCATAAAAAGCCCTAGAAATCTTGCTTTACGGTATGATTTCTCCTGTCTTTCTCGTTTCTGTCATCGTCGGTCGTCAGGCTTCGTGTTTTCTTTTTCTTGTTTCTTTAGTTGCTTCAAATGTTTTGGTCTATGCTTTTTTTTTTTTGCTGTTTTAGAGTGTTTTTATGTCGATTTTGAACTGCATTGTTGTCTATTACTCTGATAGCTTTTTCTTTTTTTTTTTTTTGTGTTTTTCATTTTTTTGCTTTAAATTTTACCTTTCTTTCGCTGTAAGCTATATAGTGATTTTCTGTTTTATTTTCACTTTCTCGGCTAATCTCAGACTTTTTTTTTCTTTTACTTTCTCATTTAATTTGAGGCTCTTTTTATGAAAAAAATTATTTTTAAACTTGTCTTTGACTCTCCTATAAGTTTATCACTATTTTTTTCTGCTTTTTTATGAATCGCTGAAAACCTATTATCTTTTTTCTTATTTATCTCGTATTTTAATTCTATTTGATGTTAAAAAATTAACTCCTTTAGCAAGCTATTTCCTTGGACAATGCCCTTTGATTTTGGCTATATTAAATCATCGTCAAAGCGATTTTGACTTTTTTTAGAATGATTTTGTTAATCCGTACAAAAAACCCTAATCAGAGAAAATATTCCATTAAGAGAAGCTCGTAGTTTGTTGTTATTGGATAATAAAAGCTGTATTTCACTAAACAAATCTATGCTTTTTCTTTTTGCCCTTGTTTCACCCCCTCAGTGCTTGTCCTCCATTGTTGAGTTTAGAGCAACTGAGTGCCAGTACCGCTAAGAGAATGTTGGCTTTATTTATTTATGCATTCTTATTGTTTAAGGTTGCCTTTTAGGTTTTTATCTCCTTTTTCTTCCAATTTTAGTTTATAAAACTTTAAGCTGGGTTAGTGGGATTGCACATTACCTATTGGGTGTGGTTGTTTCCTTTATCTGCTATCTACATGTTTTAATCTGCATTTTTTATTTTTTATTTTTGGCTTTCTGGTTCTTTAATGGTTTTGTGTTCCCTTCAAGGATTTTCCATAAAAGTTTTTTTTTCTTTTTTTTGAATTTTACTTTTTGGTTTTAGAAGAAAAGTATGATTTTAGTTGCATATTAACAGTATATAAACTTATGAAATCAACATCTAGTAGTTCTACTTTTCTTTTTGTTTTTCATCTAACATTTAATTTGGGAAAAATGTTTTCTGGGCTTATTTCATGTTTAGTTATGTAATGCTCTTTGTTCACAGTTCTAAGAATTATGTAGTTTTAAAGTTGACTCATTAAGTTGTTCATGCTACTCACTAATAAAAAAAAAAAGCTGGGAAAAGGGAGGGGGGGTGGGCTGGAGCGTGGCAAAGGCTCCTCTGCTTCACCCTGCCAAACTTAGTTTGGTATGAAATTCTGTATCAATTTCTTTTCTTTGCCTTCATAGGTAAAATATTCAGGATTGTTTTTGCTTTCTATTAACAATATTGCCTTCCTTTTCACCACAAAATTGCATTGCCTTGTCATTGGAAAATTTTTTTGTAAGATTTTATGTTGGTCATAATCTGTATCTAATCTTATATGCTGTTTGTGAAATTTTGTAATCTTGGACAACTAGTTTCTCATTTAGGGGTTTTATTTATCATTCGTTTTCTATTTTTTTATACAGTTTCTTCTCTTTATTTTTCCTATCCACTTTTCATTCGGAGGATGAATTTTATTCTGTGGATTTCTTACTTGAGTATGTATGGCTTTAATATTAAATACTGTAAGAAAGCACAAGTTCCTATTATCTGTTCGAAGCCATTCAACAAATCAAAGCAATGTTTATTTTATAACATTGTGTTCTTGTGAATTTTCTGACATTTCACCATACCATAAGATTTGTGTAGTCTAATATATTTGTTGTTTGCATGTTTGCTATATTTGCTAATTAGTGGTCTTACATAACTATTAATGTAGTACTAATGTTCTTATTGGTTGATTACAAGATGGAGAAAGCAGGAGATGCTGAAGAAGCAGGTAAATCCCCATTTCTGCCCCACCCACCTCTAACAATACCATCCAATGTGAATCCAGATGGAATGAAGCCTCACAAGTATTCTATTGCTAGTAGGCGTGGGGTTGGGATGAGTGGACAACAAATATCCCTGCTCGCCAATCACTTCAAAGTTTCTGTCAATGCCACAGATGCAGTATTTTACCAGTATACTGTAGGTTTATTTTGTTTTTCCATCCTGTTTTTGGAAGTTCACTTTCAAGGATGAATATTCACTAACATACACTTTGTAGGTTACAATTTCTTCAGAAGATAAAGTAGTTGAAAGCAAGGGGATTGGGAGAAAACTCGTTGATAAGCTTTACCAAACATACTCCTCCGAACTTGCTGGGAAAAGGTTTGCATATGATGGTGAGAAGAGTTTGTATACAGTGGGTCCTTTGCCACAGAACAAATTTGAATTTACAATAGTGCTAGAGGAGTCATTCGCAAAACGGTATATTCTTTTACTCTTCTTTACTGATTTTAGCTTTTGAATATGTTAGAATCTGGTTATTAAAAATTTTAGTTGCAATCACTAACTGTTTGGTAGTGAAAGCAGGAATCCTGATGGTGATGGGAGCCCTGTTGGGACTGGTAAGCGGATAAAACATTCTTTCCAGTCAAAGACTTACAAAATGGAACTAAGCTATTCTGCTAAAATACCTTTGAAGTCGATATCTCTTGCCCTCAAAGGAGTTGAGTCAGATAATAGCTCTCAAGATGCATTGAGAGTGCTTGACATCATTCTGAGGCAACAAGCCGCTAACCGGTATTTAATTTTCTTTCCTATGATTTCATTTATTCTGAAATATTAATCTTAATCATTTTCTCTGTACGCATGTGCGTATCTGTATGTATTGCTGGTCCTGTATCGTTTGAACTTCTATTTTGGATTTATAGGGGGTGCCTTTTGGTGAGGCAGTCCTTCTTTCGAGATGATTCAAAGAATTATGTTGATGTGGGAGGAGGGGTATTGGGTCTGCGGGGTTTCCATTCCAGTTTTCGTCCCACTCAAGGGGGCTTGTCTCTAAATATGGGTATATTTTATTCATTCTATCTAAACTTTGATCTGAAAGCTTTTTATTCTCGTCATCATTTTGTTGGTTAACATTTCCAATTTTAAACCTTTGTCGCAGATGTATCTACAACAATGATTCTAAAGCCTGGACCGGTGATGGATTTTCTAAAACTGAACCTGAATGTAAATAATATTCGTTTTGAGAATGATGCTCATTTCTGGCTGAAGTTAAGAAATAACTAAACAGCAAATAGTATTCTCCATTACTTATTGTCTTGAAAATTAGTTGTTGTCTTGAAAATTAAACATAGTGTAAATTCTACAGGCCAAACGAATGTTAAAGAATATGAGGATTAAAACAACACACCGTAATATGGAATTTAAAATAATTGGTTTGAGTGAGAAGCCATGTTCTGAGCAATAGTATGTGCCCATTCCCTGGAGACTTTCCTTTTTATAACTTCTATTTGTGTTCTTTCTCCATGAAAAATTTATAATTCTGGTTTATTTCTGTCTTTTATTTCTCCTAGCTTCCCAATGAAAGTGAAAAATGGTGACTGTTGTGAGGGGCAGACTGTTGAGATCACAGTGTACGAGTATTTCACTAAACACCTTGGCATAGAACTTACATATTCTGCAAACATGCCATGCCTTGATGTTGGTAAACCAAAACGGCCTAACTATTTACCACTAGAGGTCCGTCAATTTTTTATGCTTGATAGATAGTTGTGATTTAGTTTATTACATTCTACACAGTTGTCACTCATGTCTAAGATCCTGATGTTTAATTTTTGTGGTGAACTAGCTCTGTTCACTTGTTTCACTTCAGCGGTATACAAAAGCATTGTCTTCAAATCAAAGAGCAACCCTGGTCGAAAGATCCAGGCAAAAGCCTCGGGATAGAATACAAACTCTGACTCATGTATGCTTCTTTGTCATTCTTGTGGCCATATATGCATTTGTGTAATAGTGCATTGACTGCCACAATTTTATGCTTCATCGACCTGGCAGGCTTTGAGAAGCAACCAATTCAATGAGGACCCTGTGTTTTCTGCATGTGGAATTTCCATTGGAAAGGAATTGACAGAAGTTAAGGGTCGTGTCCTTGAGACTCCACGGGTATGTATTATTGCTCTCTTTATGTTGGGGAGAAAGAAAAAGAGCAAGAGATCGTACCCTAGTTTTAAAGTGTTTAGTGGGTTCATTATAATGAGTTTTCTTTTGTCATTAATAGTTGAAGGTTGGTAATCGTGAGGATTGCATCCCACGAAATGGACGGTGGAACTTTAACAACAAGGTACATTGAGAGAGATTTTTTGTTTATCCCTCATTTTTTAGGTTACAGTTAGCAGCGTTTGACTCGATCTTAATTGATAGCAACTCTGTGCTTCAGAGTTTGTCTTACTTCTGTTTACTTTCCTATAGCATTTTATTTAACAGTTTATATTTATAGTTCTTTTACCTTCCATCCTTTTGCAGAGACTTCTGGATCCAAAAAATATTGAACGATGGATTGTTGTCAACTTCTCTGCCCGCTGTGACATCAGTCGAATTTCAAGGGATCTTATCAGTTCTGCAAGAAACAAGGGCATTGTAGGTTATGACATATGTTGACTGTTTTGTATTATACTGCTATTTAACTTGGTTACCATAACTGTCTTCCTTGTACAAATGTATCCATACTTGAAGGAAATGGAACGCCCACACACATTGATTGAGGAGGATAGACAAGCTGCTCAAGCCAGCCCTGCTGCTAGAGTGGAAGCAATGTTTGAGCAGATTATAGCAAAGCTTCCTGGCCCTCCTGACTTCATTCTATGTGTGTTGCCAGTGAGGAAGAACTCTGATATTTATGGTAAGGCTTTCCCTGTTATTGTTGAGATTCTTTTCTTATTTGATTATTCTACTGACATTTTCCATGTATTGTCAAGGACCTTGGAAGAAAAAATGTCTTTGTGATATTGGAATTGTCACACAATGCATTTGCCCTGTAAAAGTTAATGACCAGTACCTCACAAATGTACTCCTTAAAATCAATTCAAAGGTAAATCTTAAATATATGAGATTAAAGAATTGTTTTAACTTTTATGTTAATCTACCCCTCCAATGCTCCATGATTTTTACCACTTGTCTGTCTTATTTATAGCTTGGAGGCATCAATTCTTTGTTGGAAATAGAGCAACCCTCAAATCTCCCATTGATTAAAGATACTCCTACAATGATTTTGGGAATGGATGTTTCTCATGGCTCCCCTGGTCGATCAGATATCCCATCAATTGCTGCGGTAATTAATTTCTGATATTTTTTAAAGTATTATAACTATTCCCTTTATTTGGTGATATGCCATATAGTCTAATTTTTGCTACTATGTTCTAACGTAAACTTTCAGGTTGTTGGTTCGCGTTGTTGGCCTCTGATTTCAAGGTACAGAGCATCTGTGAGAACACAATCACCGAAGGTGGAGATGATTGAAGCTTTATATAAGCCATTACCAAATGGAAATAATGATGATGGTATTATCAGGTAGTCTAGTAAAAAACCATATCCAGAACTCCATATGTGGTGATTGCTCTTCTCTACCTCTGAGGGCTTTGATATGGATTATTGAAGTATAATTTTATGATAATATAATATAATATTTTGATTTTATTTTTATATGATTTTGAAAACTTTTCTATTCATGTGGTTCTCTCATAAACAAGATCAAGATGAATTTTCAGAGTTAATGAAATAATCAACATTTTTCAATCCATCTCTGAAGTCATTTCTTTATTATTATATGTTATATACTTATTTAATTTTAAATGCCAGAATGAATAACATTACAATGTACTAAAAATGTAATTTAGATGGTACTGGTATGTTGGTCATAGATTTTATTTTTTACAATATTTGACACACCATTATTACTTATTTAACTTTATTTTGCCATGCTGAGTTGATACCACCAGGAATGTTATGTCACCTTGGCTTTTTTGGTATTGTAAAAGTAAAATGATGGATATTCTTTTGAGCTTAATGTAAATCCAAAATTGTTTATTTGTAGGGAATTGCTTGTAGATTTCTATAAGACGAGTAACGGTCACAAACCAAAACAGATTATTGTCTTCAGGTTTGTACACTCTTATGTTTGTGGATTTTCAGTCATTTTATTTCATTGATTTTGGAACAAGAGTTAGATCGTTGGAACTGAAGTATCCTCAGACCTTAAAAAATGAGAAAAAAAGCATGTCGTCCTTTTACTGGTTTTTTAAGCTTGTACACTAGGTTCAGCAATGGAGTGGGGGGTAAAGTTGCCATTTAGTATTTTATTTTTGTTTGTGTGCCCGTGTTGGTTTGTATGCAAGAGATTATATTGTTGTTTCTTAAGATGTGAAACAAAAAAAGGAAATCATTGTTTCATATTTCTTGTATGAACCAGTCATATACACTTTGCAGTACTGGCTTAAACAATTTTATTCATATTTGGTTAAAGATGGTCACTATGCCTTTTATTTATCATTGCATCTGATAGGTTGCTTTTGGATTTCCTTTTGTTTTTCATTCTGGTGTACTTTTATAATACTTCATTGCCTAAATAATTGATTTTGATAATTTTCATAGGGATGGAGTAAGTGAGTCTCAATTTAACCAAGTTTTAAACATTGAGCTGGAGCAAATCATTAAGGTAGGTTCTGGGACTCTAGCTTATCTTTTTATCACTACACCCACCATCTCCCAGGGGAAGGGGAGGGTTGCAGTTGCGCATTCATTGATGTTTTTAGAGGGCGGTTGGATGTGCTATGTTTTAGTGCCTTTGTCTGGCTTTCTTGTCCAGAGCATTTTTAGGTTTTCAGATTTGACTAAGAGGTGGTTCACAGTTTTTTATTTTCTTGATATAATAGTTAATTCTTAGATAGTTAAACTTCCATTGTACAGGCTTATCAGCATCTGGGGGAGACTGATGTTCCCAAGTTCACAGTAATTGTTGGTCAAAAGAATCATTACACTAAATTATTCCAAGCTAATTCCCCTGAAAATGTTCCTCCAGGTTTGCTCCTGATATTTAATTTTCTTATCTAGTTTGACACTTTGTTAATTTACTCTCTCCTTCTCTCCTCCCCAGGAACAGTTGTGGACACAGAAATTGTGCATCCAAGAAACTATGATTTCTACATGTGTACTCATGCTGGGATGATTGTAAGTTCTATTGCTTACTAATATTATCGGTATTTTCTATTTTATCTATTTTGGTTGGCAATTAAATAAGCTTTTGGTTGATATCCATCCAATGTTATGAAAAATGTGGTAGTATTTCATTTGATCTGAATATATACATGTACATACATATCAGTTGGTTGACATTTACTGTGCCTATTCTGTTAATATTATACCAACTTTTAGGAAAAAATTTGCCAACTCCATTGCATTGTTTCTCCTATAACAGGGAACATCTAGGCCAGCTCATTACCATGTCTTGCTTGATGAGATAGGCTTCTCTCCTAATGACTTACAGAATCTTATCCAGTCTTTGTCATACGTGTAAGTTCTCATTCTCCATCTGTGTATCTACCATTGGAGAAGGTACCAAACCTTTGCAATTGACTGTTTATTATAACTTTTTACCTAATGCAGATACCAAAGGAGCACAACTGCTATCTCAATTGGTAATTTCCCTGTATCCTACCCTAGTTTCATGGTTAGAAAGACATTTCTATCAATTAGCTTAATCATTATTTTCATTATTATTTCTTGATCTTGGTTTTTTTCCCCTTATTCCTTCTCCAGTGGCTCCTATTTGCTATGCCCACCTTGCTGCACAGCAGATGGGACAGTTTTTGAAGTTTGAGGATCTGTCAGAAACATCTTCAGCACACACGACATCTGGAGGAAGTATCCCCATTCAAGACCTTCCCAGGTTGAATAAGAAAGTGGCAGGCTCAATGTTCTTCTGTTGAGGATCTGCTGCTACTGGTTACTAATTTTGGTAAACACCTGCTAACTGTAGAATGTAGATAGTTTGGGTGGCTAGGGTATACATACATTAGGCGGCAGGCAACCCCGGGTTTTTGCTTCAGTGGGTTGGAGATTATATATATATATATATATATATATGAGTTCTTTACAAAAACAAATCAACATTTTTGCATTAACCATTTGAAAAATGCTTAGAGATGTTAAGTGAGTTACATTCTTTCTTTTTAATTTTGTTTAGGAGTATAAAACATCATATATTATATTTAATCTCAGTTCGTTACTGCTTATTGATTGCATATTTTCTACTCTTTCTACTAAAAATTTTCCATGGCTTTTGCTCATTTGTTTTTTCGACGTTGGCTTCTAACTGGCTAACTCTAATGTTCCTGCCACCGGTTAGAAGTTTCAATCTGATAATTATACTCTGTGAATAAAGCTTATCATTTGACATTGAGCTTACAAAGAGATGGTGGTGTGACTTTTAGCCTGATATTGCTTTGCATCTTTCATAATTAGGGAGCTGTTGAAAAGACGCACATCTCAGGTATTGATTGTAAAAGTAAAAAGCATAAATGGAATTTACTGTATTTTTTTTAATTGATTATAAATTGCTTTTATGGCTTTGCTTTTAACTTCCTTGACCAGTTTCCAACTCTCCTTTTCTTTGAGTAGAAAGGGTGACAATTGCCTACTTTCACCTATTGCTTTCAATTTGTCTCTACACGTCCATTTTGGACCACTAAGAGTGCTGCAATTTTCCAATGTTCGTTAGTTTTAAGGTTTTAGGGGCATTAGTATGTGCATTTCATGAAACATGTTTATATATATATAAAAAAAAAGTTAAATTGATGGTCCACTCCCTCTTTAAAAGCTCTTTGCAAGTAGAAATTTATTTGAATTAGAGGCGCATAAATCAATATGGACTGCCCGGTCTTGAGTTTTGAATTTTTGATTTAGATCTTGAAATGTATGGATCATGTATAAGATAACCTGATGAAAAGTAAGTTTATAACGATTTAAATGAGTTTAAAATTTTTGAATAATGAATATAATTATGGTTTTTAAAATTTGAATCAAATTTTTATATAATTTGAATTGAATTTTATATTTATTAAATTTTAAATTTAAAATTAAAATATTTATATATTATTTGAATATGATTTTTAGTATATTTAAATAAATTTAAATATAAAATAATTATTTTATTTTATAAAAATTTAAAAATATATAAAATTAATAAAAATATATAATTTGATTTTATTTTTTACTTTTTAATTTAAAATTTGGTTTGAATTTAATATATTTAAAGTTAATCTGAATAAAAAATTATTTAAATTAAATCAAATATTATAATTTTAAATTAATTTTCGATTTTTTTTTCACACGTAATAGAAAGCCACATGAAACAAATAACAAAGGGAAGGAAAAAAAAAAGAAAAAATCTTGAGCCCAACGACCAAGACAGAGCAAGCAGCAAAGCCCTTTAGTCAAGTGGGTCAGTCTTGGTAGCCAGAAACTTGCTGCTTCGTCTTGACTTGGGTTGCGTCATGGTCCCTCATTGGTGTGTTCAGCACGGATACGTTTTACCCTTCACTCTCTTGGGGCGAAACTAAGCCTTTTGGACAATAATGCCTTCTTTCCCACAAAATTAAAAAAACTTTAACATAAATGACCGTTTTACCCTTATATTATTTACTCGTATATCTCTCTATCTTTTGTTATATTAAAAAAAAATGTCATCACACCCGCACGGTTCATCAATTGGAATATCTCTTATCCTAGAAATAGGCACGTGACATTACAGGTTTATTTTTTAAATTTTTTTATATTTTAAATGAATTTTAATTTGCAATAATATTAATTTTAGTTATAATTATTATAAATATATAATATTAATTTATTAACAAATAACTCGCATTTGTATTATATTCAATTAAATTTAACAAAAATTAAATAATTTCAATAATTTTAAATTTTAAAATTAATGCATTAACTAATATTCTTCACTTAAAATAAAAAATACTATGATTAAATTGCAACTTACAATGTTTACAAATATATCATAAAATTTTATGCTTTCAAATCATTGATTTTTTTTAAATTTTTTTTACATTTTACTTTTAAATAAATGTTACCTATCAAGATCAACACTGCCATATGATGTCAAAAGTTTTAATATAAAATTATAAATTTAGGGGTTGAAAGATATTTATGGTGTTGATATATTAAAACAACAATGAAATTACATTTTTTATGCCATCAGTTTATTTTCCAAACAAAAATAGAATAAAAATTATTTTATAATTATTGGATTTTAAAATTGCAACTATCATATTAAATCAAAAGAAACAATAAAAAACAATTACTCCATTAGTTTATGCTAATGCCCGTTATTTAATGCATCATGTGTAAATGGTCTCAATGAATAACTACTCATACCTACTAACCATTTTCTTTTTAATCTTTCCTGCAACCTAAGCTCTCCACAGTTGGTCTTTGAGGTCCAAATTAAATTTTGTTCATTAATATTAGCTTTTACACCTACCTTAGCAAAATTATTGATTTTTTTTTTATATTTAAAATTATAAGAGATCAAACTTAATTATGAAAATTAAAAATTTAATATTTTATATTGATTTTAATTATCTAACTTTATGTAATACGAAAGTAACTTTGAATATTTATAATTGAATATAATAAAAAAATTAAATAGTTGAAATAAGACACAAAAACATGTCTCAAGGAAGAATTCCTCCCTATCCTCGTTCCTACGAAGATCTTGCTTCCTATCATTTTCTTTTAAAATTTTTTAAAAAATATATTTAAATGGTTAATTTAAATAGAAATAATTTTGATTTAATACCCATGAATATTAAATAATAAAAATTATGACTACCATAAATAAAATAAAAGAAGTCCAGGCTTGTTGAGAGATTAGATTAAAGAAATTGAGATTAAAATAAAAGTCAGGAGTTGATGATGACATATTGAGAGAGACATAAAGACCAGATTCTTATTAATTGGTGAATGTACAAAATTATATCCATTTTATGTTTATATTAGATATTTTGGAGATGATATTTTTATCTTTATATTTATTTAAAAAATCATATAATATAAAATATTAAAAAATTATTAAAATTATTAAAATAATTTTGAGTGAAATTGGCATTCTTATTTTTCATAAAAAAAAACCCCTTCTGCTCAAAAAGATTTTTTTAAGGAATTAGGATAAAAACCGAGGGCTATTTTTGTAATTTCATAGTCACGTTGTTGACTATTGGTCCGAAGAGCACTTCCCTCGCGAGTAAGTCTCCGCCCATGTCTAGTCGCACTCACTCACTCTCTTTCAGTCATTCTTTCTTCCCTCTTTATGGGACCCACTAATCTTAGCATACCGAATCCGAGACATAGCTCGTTTCTTTTGCCCGGTCTAAGGATCCGTGGGTTCCACTCCTCCGAAATCGGATGGTCCAGACCGCATCGTCGCCCTTCTCCGTTTAACGGCGACGATTTGTCGCGTTTTTTTTTAGCCTTTTTGTCCCTAAAGGACAAGAAACTGAAGTAAATATAGATATTTCGCGCCTTGTTCTTGTCGCATCAACTAAACAACTTAAAAGACAGTTATACCCCTCTATCAACTATCGCGTGAACCATGTAACCCTGGTTGAGGGGTAGTTTCGTCTTCTAAAAGAAGCTTTTATACGAAGCTTTATGTTGGGTCCCATCGTAGATTTAAATCCACCGGTTCACACCTCATCGCCGCCTCCCAAGTTCGCGCGCTTTGACGGTGACGACGATTTTTTAATTTCTTTTAAAAATGAAATTTAAATTTGTATATAAAAAAAGGAGTTGATATGCCGTAACTTTCACGCGTATTTTGTTTTCTGTCCACTGAAATTCAAAAGGACATAAACGCCCTCATTATTTTTATAAAAAATTGATCAAATTATATGTAATAATTAAAAAAATATAAAATAATATATTAAAAATCTAACAAAAATATTATACAATATTTAATATATAAAATGATACAATAAATTTAATATTTTATATGTAATTAATTATAAATAAATACAATAATAGTCAGATTTAGATAAAACAAATCGTTTCGTTTTTTCATTTTACAATGACAAGCCAAACATTGCGGTTAATAACTGATATGGGCACTCGCGCCTTATATGGGCAATAATGTCTTTTCACTTCTCAAACCAAAAGAGAAATTAATATTGGTGGTACAAAGCCAGACGCTTACTGGAATTCCTTTCAAAATATTTGTACCCAAAAAAATGCCCTTCGAAAATTTCCCTTACATCACTTAGAAGAAAAAGAATTTTATTTTTTCAATATCAAATTGGAATATTTTCCAGGATTTCACTTTTTGATTCTTTATAAACTTTCTTAGTTTCACAAAAAAAAAAAAAAATGTCTCTTATTTCCCTCTCTTGATCATCATCATCATTATCATTTTATCATTTTATTTAAAATAAAACATTTTTTATTTGAAAATTGGAAAAATTTGCCTTGATTTATGCCAAAAAATTAAAAATATTCTTCTGCTTATTTTTGGGTTTTTGATTGTTTTGATAAAAAAGTAACGGTTTTACAAAATTCTGTGCGACCACTACCGATGCCGGATAATCGGCAAGTTCAGAACAATGCAGTGTCGAATCAATCCGCTGAGAACTTTGAAGGTAGCATCGATTCTTTCTATACTCTTTGTTACTTCAAATTGTACAAAGATCTGATGCCACTTTATGTATGTATATATATTTTTACAATATTTTCGATGTGATCATTTTCCATCGTGATCAATGTTTTAAATTATTGTGAAAATTTTAAATTTCTATTCAGTAAGTGAAAAAAAAGTAGTTTTTTTTTGTGTTAAATTATAGTTTTAACAGATTTGGTTAAAAATTTTGTTATTTCAGTTGTTAAATGTGATGGCTTCTTTGGGGCAATCAAATTATAAGTTTTTTTTTTTTTTTGCCTTTGAGAGATTCTAGTTTTGGTTAATTTGGGGATTTTCCCCATGTTTTCAGAAGCAATTTCGCGGTTGAAAATTAATGATAATAATCAAGAGGTGGGTGTTTCGAAATCAGCTTCTTACCCTGATCGTCCTGGTGAACCGGATTGTTCTTATTATTTAAGGACTGGATTATGTGGTTATGGAAGTAACTGTCGTTTCAATCATCCGGCTTATGATGCTCAGGTATTCAAGTGTTAGTTTTTCTTCTTTTTAAGTGGATGACATTCGGTGACTAATCATTTTCAAGATGTAAAATGAGTTGCTTCATTCTTGCTTTTGAGGTATAAAAGTTACACTGCCGTTGTAGTGGTTGATTATGTTGTTATTTGGTGCAGGGTGGGCAATACAGAGAAGAACTCCCCGAAAGAGTTGGACAGCCTGACTGTGGGGTATAAATACTGTCTCATTTAAGATTAGCGGGTTGCTGTAATTTACAAATTTGCCTTTTCTGGAGATGTTTGTGTTACCATTTGTTGCTGTTTTATACTGAACTCTTGCTGAGAAAAGGAAAGGCAACTAATGCGGCTTCGTCTTGGGAATAGATGTTATTTAATTGGAAACAATTATTTGGGAAATGAATGTTGAATGGTTCATTATTCAACTGAACTATGAAATATTTAGCTGTCATGAGTCATATGTCCAAGAATGTTTACATGATATACAGCAAAATCCAGTTTTCTAATTATGCTAGTCGTTATTTAGCTGTTGCTTTTATTATTGATTATGTAATATACTGTTGATGATACTGTTTCACCAGTGGGCAGCGGGACTATGCTCTTAATCTCTGGCCAAAGTTCTTTGTTAGAAGTTCTGCCACATATTTAAATATCTGTAGAAAGTGTCTTTTTCTTAATTTGTTGAGGTACATGCTATATAAATTTTATGAAAGTTATTTTCTTGAACGCGTTTTACTTGCATGCATATATAAGCATGTGCTTGTTGCTGATAAAATGAAATAGAGTATGTGTTCAATCTTTGATTGTTTTCTTTTTTCTTTTCTTTTCCAATCACTCCTTTTTAATCAGTTACTTGGATCAAGTCTTGCTTCTTAAATAACCTCTTTGGTTTCCTATAAACCACATGCTGCCAGGTGGCTTACAAGTCATTTGTTTTTTGGGCCTATGTTGACTGGCAAGTTTGATTTTTATATTTGTTTAGAAAGAAAAAGTGTATGATAGATTATGTTTTTCTCTGTATAGCATGCTAATGTTTCTTTTTAACCTAGTGAAGTAATGCATAACTCTTTTTTTCTAAAGAAAACTGATGTTGATGTAGCTCAGGGTCATGGTTGATTTGGTTGATCTGGGGCTTAACTGTTTGATATCACAGTTATGCTGTCTCTCTTTTTTTTTTTTTTTTTTAATTTTTCTTATCAGAGTATTTCTCACCGAAAGCTTTTTAATTTATAAATTTTCTCTGAATGTGCTTTACAGTACTTCTTAAAGACAGGAACTTGCAAATATGGATCAACATGTAAATATCATCATCCAAAGGACAGGAATGGGGCTGGACCTGTTACATTAAACGTTCTTGGTCTTCCTATACGTCAGGTGATTTCTTTTTCTCCTCTTTGATGTGCTTACTTGACCACGTGTTGTCTCATGCTGTCTCTGTATTTATCAGGATGAGAAATCATGCCCTTATTACATGCGGACTGGGTCATGCAAGTTTGGAATTGCATGCAAGTTCCATCATCCCCAGCCTGCATCACCTGGGGCTGGCTTTCCTATAAATGGACTTGCAGGATCAGTGATTTTGCCATCATCAGGTGTGCCATATGCTGGTGGATTAGCCACGTGGTCATTACCTAGGGCACCATATGTCTCTGGCCCGCGTTTACAAACCCAAAGCTACATGCCTGTTGTTGTTTCTCCTTCTCAAAGCATAATACCTGCACATGGCTGGAGCACCTACATGGTAAGTGAATAATTCTTTTGTTATGTCTATCTGAAATTCTGACTCCAATGTAATGTGGTCGTTAAAAGCTAATCTCTTTGAGGTGCAGTCATTCCAGGGTGTTCTTTTGATAGTGTAAAATACAATATATTGGACTGATTTAGAAAATTCGTGAAATTTAAATATTGCACTTGTCCAAAAGAAAGCCACATAAAGATGCTTTTCTATGCAAGCATAAACATTGTTTTGATCTCCTTGACTTTTGATTCACTGTATCATCAGATTGCTAAATTTGATGTTGTGTTTTCAATTTGCTGGATATGAGAATAATGTGATGCCAGCAAAATCTCAGCATTTTTAGGTAAAAAAGTGATGTGGTCTTGATTATTATAAAGTGGTTTTATGAACTTTCTTTTACCACAGGCAACTAAGACCTGAAGGGTCGGTCCAAAGTTTATTCTGCATGTACTTAATGTTTGTTTGAAATACTTATAATGTGCTTTTTCTTATTTGCTGATGACATATTATCATTTTTTGTTAAAGACTTATGATGTCCATTTTCTTCACTTGGTCTGTTTTAAACGTTGTAATTGGCTAATAAATGAAATTTCTATGTTCATGATGGCTACATCCTTAATGCATTTCTGTAACATTTGTCAATGTCCTTCTCAAAAGGTATCTCACTGGATGTGACATCTCACTGGATGTGACTGTCATTGGAGAGGCTATGATAAAATTACCTGGTCTTGGCTCCATTCTTTTATATAGAATTCACTCACTATTAGATGTATTATTTTCTTTCTCATAAGTACAACTTTATGACACATTTGATGTCATCACTTTGTTCAATTGCTGTCTGAACTGCTTGCTGAGCAAGTCTGAGAAGGCGCGCTTTTGTGATGTTCACCATCTTTAGGAAATTGGATGGTCTACTTTCTCTTCCTTTTTGCTCTCCTAGTAAACTAAAAATGATTAACTGTGTTGCTCACACAAGTGACTGCTGTCTAAACCAAACTTAATTTTGTATATCCATAAAATTTTCTTCTGCATGTCATTCATTGCTCCTTTGTGGAGATTACTGAAGTTCTGTAGAGGTAGTTCACTGTAGCTTATGTGCACTTGCAGCAATTGTTCTGTGTAGTTGCCTGTTCATTATGGCTTATATTATTATAGGCTTTAAATCCTAAGGATGAATGTGACAGAGCCACCAAAAGTTTGCCATAACTTTGAGTCTTTAAAGTAGTATGTAATTGATTGCAATATCCTGATATCCTACATAGAGTAACCTATATGCTCTTTATTGCCTTGACAAATGTATTCAACAGTATGCTGCAACTATAATGCCTTATACAACATGTTTGTGCTTTTCTAATTTTTTATGCATTTTGATAAAAAAGAATTGTTTATAGGTGGCTCATGTAGATTGGAATTTCTTTTCTTATTCTATCTCATTTTTGTCTATTGTAATTTAATTCTGGTCAGGGAAATATGAGCCCTATATCTTCTGCTGGTATTCTTGGATCCACTTATGCTTACAACTCAATGAATCCCGCTGAGTCGGGTTCTAGTGGACAGGTGCTCTTATCATCAACATCTGCTTCAAATTTTCCTGAAAGACCTGATCAACCAGAATGTCGGTATTATATGAACACTGGCACTTGCAAATATGGATCTGATTGCAAGTACCATCATCCGAAGGAAAGGATTGTAAATTCAGTGGAAAATGGTATTGGACCACTTGGGCTTCCTGCGAGACCTGTAAGTTTCCTGTCTATTTTTAACATGGTCAGGTATTTAACTAGATATCCTTTCAGGTGAATGAGTTTGGACGAAGGAATTCAGATGGCCATTTCTAATAATTTCATCATTCATAATCAGTTTGCTTGTGAAATATATTTTTTTCTTTTTGCAAAATAATTATGTTAACTATTTCCCGTTCTTCTATATGTAGGGGCAAGCTGTTTGTTCTAGCTACACTATGTATGGGTTCTGCAAATATGGGCCAACTTGCAGATTTGATCACCCTTATGTGGGATATCCTTCTAATTATGGTCTAAGCCTGCCTTTATCTGTGTTTGATACATCGCCCCTTACATATCAAAGAATGTCACCAACAGCCCATTTATCTGAAGCTCCTCTGCCATCAAAGCTTCCTGATTGGGCACGGAACACTGGCTCTGTGAGCAAGAAACATCAGAACTTGGAGACTAAGAATTCAGACAATCCACCTGAACGGGCTACTTCTCCACAGCATTCTTTGCGGAGTTCTTCCAAAACCTCACATGATTAAACTGATTTAATCAGTCATTTTGTTATCTCTGAACTTGTCCCTTTTGTTAATTTGTACCCTTCCAAGGAGACTTTCATCATATGTACCTCCTGCACCCCTTTCATCTGTGATCCGGCAGAGTGTTTTATGTTGTTTGGATATTTGCTTTGAGCAAAATACTTGGAGACCCGGGAGGGGGGGGGGAGGCATTTTTTTGTGGTGAATAAAGTACAGGTGAAAAGTTGTAAGATCCTTTTTCCTTGTCGGAGTTATGTCATCAGGATCTATACTTTCATTGTTAATAGTCACTAGAATGTTTTAGTTTGATTGCGATGGTTGAGTCTTACTTAAATGGTAAGCAGTTGGCAGCTTAGGTCCATTTTATATCTGCAAGAACTGAGTAGACCTATGACTGAATTAGGCTGATGAAGCCTTTGATTTATGCTCTAGTTATGGTAAGTTGGTAGAAGGCCATGAAGGTTTGAGATAAATGGTAGCAAAGATCTTGTTGGAACTCTATAAAAGATTTCAGCTAAAGAAAGTAACTTTAGGTGACTAATGGTTGGAGGTGGGCGAATCAGAAAATATACATGTAGGAATTTATATTTTAGACGCCATTGTTCTTCTAGTTTGTTAAGAATGACAAACGAAGAGATGAACTATGTTGGGGAATGCATGTATATGAAATAAAGGTTATGTATAAATATGCTTTCAAACCCCAGCATATGACATGAGAAGCATTCCAAAAGACCTTCCTCTTTTTCTTGGCTATGTAGGAAAGAAAATGATGTGAAGAGTTTGGTGAATGACCTCAAAGGTCATGACGAAGGCAAGCTGGTTATAGCATACAGAAAGGGCTAAGCTCATGCAGATTTTATTCATGGTGTGAATGCTAAGTAAAACGAAGTGTTCATGAATAGTACAATCAGTAACAGATGAGTTCTAAACAGACAAATTCTTAACAGCTAGATTATGGAACTTATTCTCAAGGTAGAGATGTCAGGTGTGAAGTCAAGTAGCAATAAGGAAATTGGACCACAAGGCTAATGGTAATGGTAGGTTGAACACAATTCATGTGCCGTGAGTCTGTAGGGCCTAAATGCATGCTATTTCAGTATGGTCCTAGACGGTGCAACTGATGAAACTTGGAAATTAATGCAGGTAATGCAAATGATCATTTGCAGTTCATATGCCAAACTTTCTTTGATGATCACTTCTTGCAATTAGGCAAATCATCCCATCAACAAGAAACAAGCGATGATAATACTGATATAATGCTTCTTTCTCTAATTTTTATTTCTTATAGATTGTAATTATAGAAGAAAAGGCTGAGATAGATATATGAAACTAATACCAGCACTGCTTTTTTTTCTTTTTTTTTCCTTTTTGGGTTCTTGTCAAAGACAGATATTTTGCCTAAAGAGTGAAGTGATTCTGAGCTGTAATGTGAGCTGCTACAAAAGGATCCATACAATAATCTCCAGGGTGATGATGACCCTTTTTCCTTTGTGATGACAAGAAGAGCTCCTCACAGCGAACAGCTCGAGGGGTTGAAACTGAAACTGCATTTGCCTTTTCAGAAGTAGCTGTAGGAGACCTTAATATTTTCTTCAGCATTCTACCATATTTGGTGAGCCACCCCATTCTCTCACCCTTCTCATCATCCGCTTTGTTTCCCATGATTTAATTTCTTCTCTGTATCTTGATCTTGAGCAATTCCTCCCCCTACCAATTCCAAGTTTTAATAATACTTGAAATCACATGCAAAATGTGTAAAACTTTTGGGGGAGTGCTTTATGATTCGTCTTTTTTGCTGTTACCAACATGAATGTGAAGAAGCCGCATTGTCTCGTCTCTTTCTTGCCTTTTGAAAGGATGTTACGCAATCAATGTCTCAATCTGTTAGATTATTGAGAGAGAGTCCCTAAAATCAAAGCAAAAGCAATGCAAAAGCTGAAACTGATGCATACTGGCTTACAACATCCTAACGTAACCTAGCGGTTATGGCATACCGTGACCGTTGCCAACCCAACCAACGTTTGAAATGTGAGAGAGAGAAGTAAGCTCAGCTCACGCCATCTCCGACGCATGCTAATGCCATGGGAAGCATATGTGGATTACACTTAAACTTAACGGTGTCAATGGGGCGTCCGACCGACTCTTGACAGTTCCATCCGATTCTGTCCTGAATTTGATATTAGATTATTATCTTTGATATTCAATTTTGATTATATATATAATTTTGTAAAATTTGATTTGATTTAAAATTAATTTAATAATTTTTATGAAAAAAATATTTTTAATAAATATTATATTTTAATTATATAAATATAATATTTTATTAAATTAATTTTTAATTAAAATATTAAATAATAATTTTATTAATATAAAATATATTTATATATATCTAAAAGCAAAGCACTTTAGATTCACTTCCAACTCGTCTCAACTATTTTTATATAAAAATTTATTTTATCTCGATTCAACCTGTTGATACCAAAGTCGTAATTACTTCTCATTACCGTAAGCCTATGCTCATCTTTTTCTCAAACAAATACACCCTTAAAAAGCTCCATCTCAATTAAAAAAAAAAAATTTATAAAATCGAAGCTAATCAAAATCTATCATATAATTTATTTATTTTATCATTCCTAATTAGATTGACATTTATAATTTTTAGAGATTTAAGTTTCGATCATCATATGTACCAAAATCTTAAATTTTTTAACATATATTTTTTTTGCGAACGCACCCTAAAAAATATTTTCACTTTCAGGAATATGAGATCAAATGTATATGGCATAGAGTTTAATTATTATTTTATTCTTTGTTCTTTGAAAAAACGCAAAAGGAATTTGAATTCAGGAAGACCATCCCAATCCTATGAAAAATGCGAAGCAGCGTACACGTGTCAGTAATGGGCGTTTAAAGCACGGTAATTCCATTTTCCGCATCCCCGTCCAACAAATGAAAACTTACTTTTGTTGCATAACAAATAAGAAGTTTCTCTTATTATTTATAAACGTAGCGAGCAGACGTGGTGGAATCTCATTGGCGAGCACACGTAGCTTCCTCTGAGACGAAGGGTTCTAGTCTACACCGTCCAGAGAGGTTTCTGGTCCGAGAGTGATTCAATCTGGGCGAGAAAATTCACGAATTCCCGAGAAAGTGACGGAAAAAAAAGAATGAGTAGATCACGATCACCATTGTTAATAGCTATATCATTTCTCTTCATATTCTTCAGCGTCTCTAACGCTCTTTACGGACCGTCGTCGCCGGTGGTTCAGCTCACTCCTTCTAATTTCAAGTCTAAGGTAAATCCTTTATCCTTCGCCATTTATTGGAAAAAATTCGAAGAAAAGAATTGAAAAGAAAATGGAGCATATAAATTTGTGTTCAGTTAAATGAAATGCATCATTTTGTTGGATCACAAGACTTAAGAAATATAATACAATTAGAAATGAGTTTATTCTTCAGAATTTTGTCACTTAATTAGGATTTTATTACAAAATGCCTTTGTTTTGTTTTTAAAATTTTAATTTTTCTAAATATATTAAGAATTTGGTCATTTCTCAAGCTTAGACTAATGATTCAATATTCAAGTTCTCTACTTTTTAACTTTTTCTTTGAATTTGAGCAATGATTTCTATTTACGCCATTCAATAGCCTAATGAGTTTTTATTAGGGACACAAATGGACCATAGCATTTTCGTTGCTGAAACACCTTTTACTTAGATTTGGTTTTTGCTTATTTCTTCAGTATTTCAAGAAGGGAAAGAGTCAAGCTTTTCCTGGAGATTGGTTATTGATTGAGATTTTTGAATTGTGACAGGTTTTAAATTCGAATGGAATTGTTTTGGTTGAGTTCTTTGCGCCTTGGTGTGGTCATTGTCAAGCTTTAACGCCTACATGGGAGAAGGCAGCCAATGTCTTGAAAGGAGTTGCTACTGTGGCAGCCCTTGATGCTGATGCTCACAAGTCCCTTGCTCAGGTTTGGGGAGTTTAAACCTATCAGCCACACTTTTTTCCTTAAATCTGAGTTGTAATCTAGGTTCTATTTTGTTGGTCCGCTATTTGTTGTTCAACAAGCAGTAAAGTAGTTTGCATATATTTCCTTGTGCTGTCTAAACTTCATTTGCAGTTCTTCCCTTAATTAGGGATTCTTTTTTTGCTGAAAACTGTAAATATGGAAATGATATGAAATCCCAGACTTTATCACAATTTGAATGGGATTGTCAGTTTCGCTTAAGTATGTAGTATAAATTCTTTTGTCACTGCTAATTTTATGTGCTTATAGAGACTTTCTTCTGATTGCTACACAGGAATATGGGATTAGCGGATTTCCTACAATAAAGGTGTTTGCCCCTGGAAAGCCTCCAGTTGACTATCAGGGAGCTAGGGATGTCAAACCTATTGCAGAATTTGCCTTCCAGCAGGTTTGTTACAGTATGTTGAATGATTGAAGAATCACAATTGTATTGGATCATAAATACATTGTGGCTAGATGATGTTGTTATCAATTAATTTGAATCTGTTACTATTTTAAGATGGTTCATTCCATCCTTCACAGGCCATTATCTATCAAATAAGATGGGAGTGATCTTGTAGTGACAACAATCTGCATTAGTGCATAGTTTCACTTTAAGATGAGAATTACTGATATCTGACAATATGTTGCTGAATGAAAGGGTTGATAATATTTGAATGTCATGTGCTATGCAAATGCTGCTCTGTGTTTTGCCAAATGCATTTATATTTGGACATGTAGCGGACACTATACATTTTAACATGCTATCAGCATATGTACAAGGGAAAACATATGGAAATTGAACAATATGCTTCTTATTTCTCAGACGCCTTCCTACATCCTACAGCATGAATGTGATCCCAATCAACTTAGGTCATATGCCAGCTTGTATGGTAGGATTTCTCATCGATATTAATTTCATGAGATTATTCTACATTGGAAAAGTTGTGTTTAGATATCTAAGTTGGGTGCCAAACATGGACAAGGAGCTCATATCTGTGCAAAAATGAATGTCTCTCATGGTCCCATTTTCTCTATCAATTAGGCTGATCTCTCTGTCTCTGATCAATTAAGAATTTGATACTTATTTTTAAAACTCGAAAGTGATAATCATGTGTACCACTTTTATACTACTATTAAACATTCTATCTAAGATTTGAGTTTAATTATTAGGAACTATGATGAATTGTACAGGTAAAGGCACTTTTGAAAGACCGTTTGGCTGGTAAAGCATCTGGAGAATCAAGTGAGAAATCTGAACCTACTGCAACAGTAGAATTGAATTCCCGCAACTTTGATGAATTGGTGCTCAAAAGTAAAGAACTCTGGATTGTGGAGTTCTTTGCACCTTGGTAAGCCTGCGTAATTATTAATCTAGCACTCATCAAGAAATGGTGCTTCACTAGTATCACTGTACATGCACATGCATGCAAGTGTGAAATGTTGTTTATGTTTCTTGTGATGTAAAACATACTTTAATTCTGTGTTTGTTGTTAAGGCATTATATGCTTTCGTTCCTTAAAAAAATCAAGAAAAGAAAAGAGAAGGCTTATTGGCATGGAATTTGCAAGTTCTGTGTTCAGCTCTATCTCTGCAGATTTCAGCATAAGCTAGTAAAGTTTCTTAAGAGTTAGAACAGTGAACTCTTTTAACAGAACCAAGGTTTTCTCAGGAATCTGAGCAAGCTAAAAGTAAGTTGATACTTGGTGATTCTTAGGCATACAGGTGTTGAGGAGCTTATTATGAATAGAAATAAATCAAATCTTCAAAATTTCATGATATTTTTTGTGTAGTTGTTTTGTTCAAGATAGCCATATGTTTTAAATTAATTCATCAACAATATGATATTGCAACCTTCTGTTTGGAAGATGTTAATGGGGTGTTATTTTTTTTTTTTTCAAATGCTGTTCGAAACATATGGTATTGAATTTACTAAAGACAAATAGATAAAAACAATTGTATATGAAGTCTGTATCTATCTCTAAAGTTGTAAATTTTGATATAGAATAAATAAATAAATATATATATATATATAAATTATGCAATGGATATCATACAAAATTGGTAGGATTCAGTTCAATAGTCTATATAATTGGTTATAATATTTTTTGACATAAAATTTTGCACATAACCTATTTTATACTTGCTAACATAGTTCTTTAGTTTTCTAGTTCTAATCTTCTGATTGTGGTGATTAATACCATATGAATACTTCCTTAAAGGTGTGGACACTGTAAAAAACTCGCTCCTGAGTGGAAGAGGGCTGCTAATAACTTGAAGGGGAAGGTGAACCTTGGTCATGTTGACTGCGATTCTGAGAAGGTACTGTTTAAATATAATTTTACTTGGAAGAGCTGCGGTTCTAATCAACTTATTCACAACTTTGGATTTAGAAATTTGTGCAGTTGGTTTTTTCCTTAATTTCTTTGTGGTTTAAACTTGATATTGCAAGGTTATGACCATCTAATGTTGCCATGCCCACAAAACCACTTTGTGTAAGCTTATTAGAACTAAATAAGAGGCTTCTCTATTTTGGACATCACGTTTCTACTCCTCGCGAAACATTTTCAGAGTAGAAAAAGGATTATTTCTTTTTTCCCTTTATTGGAACTTTTGGATGCATATGTTTTGATATTATTGTTTTAACAATGGGATGTGGTTTGCAGTCTCTCATGAGCAGGTTCAATGTGCAAGGGTTTCCGACCATCTTAGTATTTGGCACTGACAAAGACAGCCCAACTCCTTACGAGGGTGCAAGAACTGCCTCTGCAATTGAATCATTTGCTCTAGAGCAGCTTGAAACAAATGTTGGACCTGCTGAAGTGACGGAGCTGACTGGCCCAGTAAGTCTCACACTCTCTCCTTAAGTAGAGTTTATTCATTTTGGAACTATTGAGTTGTTTACTGAGGAGTACAATCTATACAAATAGGATGTCATGGAGGAGAAATGTGGTTCCGCTGCCATTTGCTTCGTTGCTTTCTTACCCGACATTTTAGACTCCAAGGCAGAAGGAAGGAACAAGTACCTGGAGATGTTATTGTCAGTTGCAGAGAATTTTAAAAGGAATCCTTACAGGCAAGTACAAGGAAGTTAACATCAATGCTTTTCTCCTGTCATTTTATTATAATTTTAAAGTTATTCTCTCTCTCTCTCTATCTGTGTATTTGTCTGTTTTAAGAGAAGCAAAGAATTTTTTATTTTTTCCTAATGACGATTTCTTCCCCTGCAGCTATGTTTGGGCTTCTGCTGGTAAGCAGCCAGATCTTGAGAAGCGTGTGGGAGTTGGTGGGTATGGTTACCCAGCTCTTGTTGCCTTGAATGTGAAGAAAGGAGCATATGCTCCACTCAAAAGTGCATTTGAGCTTGAGCATATCATGTAAGTGTGTTTTTTTTTCCTGCTTGATCCTGAATATTGTAACCTCTGTGAATGAACAAAATCTTGAATCGGCAAAAGTTGTGTTGTTTTGCAGCGGGTTTGTGAAGGAAGCAGGGCGTGGGGGCAAGGGCAATTTACCTTTGGAGGGCAGTCCTGACATTGCAAAGACGGAACCATGGGATGGTAAAGATGGAGAGATGATTGAAGAGGATGAGTTCTCCCTTGAAGAACTCATGGGAGAAGATACAACAAGAAAGGATGAGTTGTGATAAATTGGAAATAGAACAGAGCAGCGAGGAACAAGACTTTGATGTTACGAGTAATGTGGTTTCACTAATTGAACGGTATTGAAGGACTTATTTTTCCATATTGGAATGGGACTCTTGCTATCAATGTTCTCAAGTCCATTGTTGTTATCTAATATAATGTAACCCTTTTTCCACGTCTTTCTCAATGATTAATTGATGATCAAACCATGTCTTTAACACCCTAACATACAATACCGTCGAAGAAGCCCTCAAACTTTTCTCCCATATGAACCCCAAAAATTCATTTTCTCCGACAGTTGTGAAAGCGGCAAAATCTGCGATGCACTTCGGCTGTTCGACAAAATGCCTCATGGAAACCTAGTTTATTGGAACACAATTATTGTTGGGTTCTTACACCATGACAGAGTTAATGAAACTCATCGACCGTTCGTTAAAATGTCTAAAAGAGACGGATTCTCTTTTACTCTAATGATAACTTGTTTTAAACGTTAAGGGGAGATTGAAAAGGCTAGAGAATTGTTTGATTTATTTCTTCATAGACCTGACGTGATGTGGTTTGTTGGAACGCTAAATATTGGAAAGTATGGTAAGAAAGGAAGAGTCGATGACGCTAAGAGATTGTTTGGCGAAATGCGGGTTAGGAATGTTGTTTCTTGCAATTTGACGTTAATAAGGAAGTGCGTTTGGGAAGCGAGTTTCATGGAATTTGATGGTTGATGGGTTTATCGTTGGTTAATAAGAAACTTTTCCTCTTTGCATTTTATTAATTTTTTTTGTTTTTAATTCATTTTTTATTTTTTACTTTTGACGTTTTATTTAAAAGAAAAAAAAAGAAGCTAAAATACGAGTCAAGCAAAACCTGAAAAGTTAGTAAATAAATTTCAATGGAGGCAAAATTAAAATTTTTCTTAAAACTTGTGGTAGTTACATAAAACAACCCAAAGAGCTTTTAATATTTTAGAGGGGCAACCGCATCTATTGCCCCCCGTTATAAACCCGTCTTTGCAAGTAACATACCGGCGATTGCTAACTGTTGGGTTTCCTTTTTTTCTCTTCATTTGGCCATTTTGCCTTCTTTTCCCTTTCCAGTTTTTCCTCAAACTGACGCTTGTATGTCACAAAAGTCCCAAGCAAACTGTAACTCCTACTAACTGACGTTTTCTATCTGCCATAGGTCCTGGACTCTGCTATCTCTTCAACTGAATGTTGTTTTGATTATATTGCTTGTTATGGGAAATAACGATGTCCAGTTTATTTAAGCCATTGGAAAATTATACCAAAACTCAATTAGGAAGGTCAACGGAATGACAAGATTGTATCGATGCATTGAATAAATTTTAAGATAAAATTCTAAATTCATTTTGTTGTCAAGGAATATTAAAAAGCAATATTATTTTTTTTTCTCACATATGATAGCACACGTTTTGATAAAATATTGAATTTTTAATTTTAATAAACACATTCAAATCTTGACCATTTAAAAAAAAAAAAAAAGGCTTTGGGGTTTAACGATAAGATAGCTAGCATCTCCATTTATGTGGGTATTGCAATCGGAAGGCAATAGCACTAATCCAAGTGTTTTCATGAGATAGGATGCTTGGAAATCTAATCTTCAAATTTGCCAAGTCCACCTTGAGACCAGCTCAACTCTAACAACATCCCTGAAGGGCTGAAGCCACATATTTATATTACTCCTTATAAATAGTAAGCAAAAGCTGTCTTCAAATCTTCAGTACTGCTGCTCCATTCCTACTCATAAGCAAACACAAGAAGAAGAGGAAAAAAAAATTATTTGCCACAATCCCAACAATTCAGAAGAATCAATCACTATTTTTTAGCATTTCAAAAAAAAAAAAAAATGGCCATATCCAGAGGAATGATTGTTTTCTGCTTCATGACACTCATGGTCTGTTCCTTCTTGGTTAAATCTAGCAATGCTGAAGAATGCAACCGTGCACATCCTGACGACAGCAAACAATGTGCCGATTACCCGGAAGAAGAAGATGATTTTGATGATACTTACAGGGTTAACAAAAACATGAAGGTATCGGCCGAAATGATTGTACTTGGACATTAGCCATATGCTGCTGCAGACTCATTTCTTTCCTCCAAGCTTTTGGGAGCTCCAAATGGTTCTAAGATTTTCAGTTGCCACCACCACAAGTGTTCCATTTCCTTTTTCTTTCTTTTTTGTCGTATTTGAAAGAGTTTCTATTTTTGTATTCCCTGCTGTATGCTGTTTGCATTTTTCTTCCATCTATATAAACTGTACTTCTGAGTTCTATTTTGCTTTCCAATGTCTATGAGATAAAGTTCCTTTAATTTGCTGCAATAGCGCAATATGTTTCTTTCTCTAATAAAACATTCTCCCATTTAGGTAGCAGCGTTTGGAATATTTTTAAGATCTTCATCGATGTGATCTTATTATTAAGTAATTTTTTCATTCATTATTTAAAATTATTTTATTTAATTAAAAATCTTTAATTTTAATAATTAAAAATCATTGTATTTTAAAATTAAAAAAAAAAATTATTTTGTTTGAAGATACTAAAATAATCATATAAATTATAATAATTATACAAGTTAAAGATTTTAATGTTATTTAAAGTTAATAATTTATATATAAAATATTAGTAATATTTTTTTATTTCATAATAAATATAATTAAATTATTAAATTAAAATATATTTATTGATAGTAAACTAGTTTTTATAGTATAAATAATATAAAAAATATGAATTAAAAAAATTAATATATTAAAATAACAAAATTATATTATAAATAAATTTTAAAAAATTATATAAAATATTTTAAAACTTGTTATAATAAATATTAATTTAAAAATATAAAAAATATAATATAAAATAATAACAATTAATTTTAAAAATATGTAAATTTTTAATTCATATATTAAATGAATAATATTAATTATTATTAATTTTATATATTATTTCATTTCGATAAAAGTTTTTTATTTTTTTAATAAGAATTAAATCAACTTTTAAGATAATAAACTAATCACAATGATTTAATTATTTTTTATAATTAAAAATTATTGTCATATAAAATTATTAAATAATGATCAAATAAAATAATTTAATCATTATACGAATATAATTATAATTTTTATAGCGATTACCTTGTACAAAAAAGTACGTAAATGTTTTAACCAAAATTTAGAAGATAATTAGTTTCAAACTAATTACAACCCAAATAGATTTTCTGTGTTCATTAAGCCCAAATACAAATGAAACCTATGAAACCTGCATATACATTAAAACACTTCAAGTACAAAATATCGGAAACCAAATCCATTATAGACCAAAACCCAAAAATCCAAATCAAAATCGATAATCAATCCATTTAATTTACACCTTGAATGCTTCCAAAGCAGATCACGTATTTTCTTATCATTCAATGGGCAAAACCTACATTGAAAAGAGAGAAAAAATTAAAATTAAAATATTAATTTAAATATTTTTTTAAGATTGTCTTGACGACTGAGTAAGTATCCGAAGACAAACAGGCCACGTATTTGAATCTGTTTTTGCACCTTCTGTTTCCGAATACATCTCTGTTTCTAGATTCCTCCCAATGGTCATACGCCAGCAAATGCGTCAGACACAACCGTGCATTTTAGCCAAACACTTGTCAAAATAAATACATACGGACTCTTATCGTACGCCCCCCATTCCTAATTCCCTTCTCAGAGAGAGAAAATCCTCAGCGATTCCTCAGGTAAATTAAATCTATCAAAATTCTCAATTTTGGCCTCTTTTGTGATCCTTGATCTTCCTTAATTATTGATATTAAAGTTTAATTTGCGTGTAAAAATTTGTTGAATTCTGCAAGAATTTTTTGTTTTTAATGTAATAAAGATCTGGGTGCTGAAATTTAGCTGTTAAATTTACACCCTTTATTTTAAAAGATTTAAATTTGATTTTGAAGTCAACTATTTGTTTGGGAATTAAAAAAAAAAAACTTGTGATTATGATTTTTTTTTTTTTTGGCTTTAAAGAGTGATTAAAAGTTGTTCTTTTGCTTTTTTGTTTGTTGTTATAGTGCAACATGGAAAAGCAAGAAAATATGGTGAATGTGACTGTTATATGGAGAGGAAACAAGTATATGGTGGAAATGAATTCTGGTGCATATCTCAAGGAGCTAGGAGATGAGCTGCAGAAGTTGACAGATGTTAAGGCGGATACTATGCGGCTTATTGTTCCTCAATTGTCGGGCAAAGGCTCGAGAATGCTGCACCCTTTCTCGGATGAGCACTCATGCTTGAGTTTGCAAGAAGCTTCAATTGTCAAGGTATTTACTATTCCTTGTAGACTATTTATCCATGGCTATGTTTATTGTTTAATGCCTATAGAATAAAGTACTCGCATTCTTTCATCTATGGATACGATTGCAATGAAAGGCAGTTGATGAATTTGCTGATAGGCTGGTCTCTATGAGATCGGAAATTAAGTACTTAGATTGTCATATTTTATGTTCAGTTGAAACTGGTTTTTATGTGTTTCTGATGCCCAACAGTGTCTTGATACTTTTCTGTTTACGTGCAACTTGTTTGTGTTATTTTATTCTTGTTTCTTAGTCGCAGGTAAAGCGAGGATGTTCATAACTGTCTTTCCTTGAAATTATGTTTAAGGGTAGCTCGAATGATTATCACTTAAGGGATGAAAGTAATTAAAAAGCAATGATGATATGGATATGTTTAACTGAATTTTCACACTTTCATACGCATTCTATGCCAACTTATAGTACTTTGGTTCTTCTAATTTCAGGGAAAATCTGTGAGGATGATGGGAGTACCTGAGGATGAAGTTGACCAAGTTATACAAAATTCAAAGGTAGACCTGAGAATAGCTGGATTCAATGAAGAGGAAAGAAGACTGAGGCAGCGAATGTCTTATGAACCCCATGCCTCGATAAGACTTCCTCAAGGACCTTATATCTTTTGTGATTTTATGACACTTCAGATCCCAGGAGTAGAGGTATTTCTGTCTTCATTGCTGTTGACCATATGTATCTGAGGAAATTGAAAAAAAAGCATCTTCATGCAATTTTTATGTTGATAAAGTTTCATTTAAAGTATATTGATAATCTAATATTTTACAATGAAATGCACATATATTAACATTGAGGGGCTACAGGGGAGGAGTTTTGTTGGTAGCACAAAAGCTGTTTAAGTTTCAAGGGATTGTTATTTATGGGTAATACTGTATATTGTTGTTGTCACAGACAACAGTGGTGTGAAAAAAGCTAGTCACTGTTTGATGGAGATATGTTTTTTGCCTCTAGATTTCCGATTTTGTACAGGAAAAGATACATATAAAATGAATCAGGCATCTTAAATTATGTTATCTTTATGTGCTATTTGTTGGTATTTGAATTCAAGGAAATGACAAGCAACCATTTTGGAACTGATTACTCAATGTTCTGATATCCTGATAACTGTTTGTTACCAGTTACACCCTCCTGCTTCTGAGGCATTAAAAAGGATGCATATGCTTGCTTCAGACCCTGGAATTGTCGCTATCATGAACAAGGTACTATGGGATCAATATTTATCCATGCTCCTTGGCTTAACTGACCCTTGTAAGCTCTGCTTAACTATTTATATTGTTTTTTTGTAAAGCATCGATGGTGTGTTGGAATAATGACTGAGATGGCTCCAGTTGGTTACGTTGGTGTGACTCCCAAATGCATTCTAGGTTTTAATAAGGTAATAGCCTTTTTAAGAATATAAGACATAGAATATCAAAATCTTACCACTTTTCTAGTTTCCTTTCATTATATCTATTCTTGACCCTTATATACTCTTTCAGAATCATGGAGAAGAGATATCTCTCCGTCTTCGAACTGATGACCTCAAAGGCTTCAGGAAATATGAGAGCATTAAAAAAACTCTTCTGCATGAACTTGTAAGCATTTGAAAATTTTCAGTTATCAGTTGTACAATGTTACTAATGATTATGTTATTATAATTCCAAAAATAGAGGGAGAGAGAAGAGGGGAGGAGGTGAGTGAGGAACATTAGCAAACAAGTGATTGAGAACTGTGCTTCTGTATATTTCAGGCTCATATGGTATTCTCTGAACATGATTCAAATTTCTATGCCTTCGATAAACAGGTAAAACTACCTATTTATGCATGCTTATATGATTAGGAAATGGTGCTTCATTGTCAAATATTATCAGTTCAATATAAAAAGTGTTGTCTGGATTTAACATTACTTTTTTTTGGCAGTTGAATGAAGAAGCTGCTAGCTTAGACTGGACCAAATCTAGGGGCCACACTTTAAGTGGAATCAGACATTCAGAGAATTATGAAGAAGACTTTTACGTTAAAGATGGCAGTTCTCAGAAGGTTGGTGGAAATATGTCAACTTTGGAAAATGCCCGTGCATCTTCTGTAGCTGCTGCTTATCGCCGTCTGATAGATGCTTCTGCCAATAATGTAGAAGCATCTGAAACACATGATGAGCCTGACCCTGATGATTCTGGGTTGATAATGCATGACGGAAATGAAAATCTAGATATTCAAAGTCCAATCGCTCAGGCGAAACTTGCTTATGAACCAGATCCTGATGGTCTTTCTAGCAATCAAAACAAATTAGAACCTGATCCAGATGATTTGCAGCATGGTGAAACTCTACAACTGAAGCATTGTTCTAAATCTACCAAAAGCAATTCTCAGAACACTCTTGGGAAATCATCAGCCATGAGTTCAAGTGAAGAGCCTGATCCTGATGATTCCGGTGTTTCTTCAAGTTTTGGAAATGTAGGTGAACCTGTGGCGGAGATTCTGGACACCAAGATTATGACAAGTGAGACCATAGATGAACCAGATCCTGATGATAGAGAAGCACAATGGAAAATTTTGGGTTGTCCAAACATAGCAAGACATGATCCTCGTCATAACATAACAACTGAAACCTTGGAAGATCAAGCCCATTTCAACCAAGGTAATGAAGAACTTGATCCTGATCCAACCAAAGCAAATGAAATAGCACAAGTGGAGCATCATCCACATGATAAGTTAGTGCCGCAACTGGGAATATCTGATATGAAAATTGATGAGCCTGATCCTGATGATCAAGAATTACAGAGAATCCGAGACTCTGTTACCAGTGTTTGTAGTCGCATGCAAAAGGCTATTGAGATGTTGCGATTTGAAGTTAATCCCACAGAGGCAGCAATTGTCCTGCAAACTCTATTTAAGATAATCAGGTATGTTTGACTGTCCTTTTATTTCCTGAATACACATTAAAGCGTTGGTACTGTCCATCTGAGCCTGCCTCTTGCAAGCCCCTTAGATGTTTTGATTCTTTCTTATTCTACCTAGCATTTTTTCCTCTTTGTTTTGTGAACTAAATTACTGATGAAAGCTGGAATTATTTTCCTTTGCCGGCAGGAATGTGATTGAACACCCAGATGAAATGAAATTTAGAAGACTTCGGAAGGTAGAATCCTTGTTAATCTTGACGGTTTTGCTTTATTTCCATGGATTTAATCTATTATAATAACTCTTTTATGTACTGGAATCCTCTTTTCCACTAGTCCTTATTTTAGTTACTAATAATGGTATATTGCAGGCGAATCCAATAATCCAAAGAAACATTGCAAATTACAAAGGTTTGTTTCCTTTAATTCTTCTCCCCACTCTCTTTAAACAAAATTTTTTTTGATATGTTAAACAAGGTTTTGGTTAGTAAAAGTTTTATTAAATGATAGATTGGGGAAAATGTGCATTTCACTAGAAGGATAGGAGCAAACCCTTCTCAAAAGTACATTACACAGAAGTTTAATGCAAAAAATTTAAGGCCTTTATATACAGAGAACTGGAGAAAAAATAAAGGATGCCTTAGTTGAATAACTTTTAAGAATTTCTTTTCCCCGAACAGTTGAATTGGTTAAACACCGACTAGCAACAACCCCAATAAGTAATAACATATAACAAGTGTATCATTCAGCCCTAATTCTCATCACATTTTTGTTCTTGCAGCTGCCATGGAAATACTTCTCTTGATTGGTTTTAGTGAAGATGTTATATTGGATGAAATGGGGAAGGCAGAAACCTATCTAGTGCTAAAGCGGAATGACCCTGGTCTGTTATGGCTTGCAAAGTCCTCCCTTGAAACATGTATTGCTTACTAGTTTTGCCAACGTGTGGATATGTGTGAAAAATGCTTGGCCAACAAATGTGTGAAAATAAGTGAGACGTTCAAAATGGTGAAGAAAACGCATAACGTGTAAATTGTAGGTGGTGTGAATGGACATACAAGATTGATTGTTTACTTCATATTGTAATTATTTGAGAAAAGATTTGTAAAAAGAAAAATAAAAGTTGGTTTGGAAATGTTAGCTCCCCTATTTTGCATGGTCAATGGTGTGCATTCCTTTTCTTTTACGTTTTCTTTTTCTTCCATAACCGTTTTTGTTGCGACTTCATGCCTCTCCTGGAACTGGAAATAGTATTCTTATCATCGCCAAAAACATACATGACCATAACTTCACTAGGGAGATGGCTCTGACATTTTAACAGCGTTTTACAACTGTTGTTTTCTTGACCCGCTGCTGGCTTTTTTCATTTTACTTCTGGAAACATTTCACCTGTACTTATTTTTACTACAATCCTTTAATTGTTCAATCATAAATATATATATATATATATATATATATATATATATAAGAGTTCATCATTTATAAATTATAAATTAGGATTCTTCATCTATAAATGTGAACTTTACATAACTCGAAATTTAATTGATTCTGCCGAAAATTATCTTTGTATATGAAATTTGGAACGAGTAGATAGCATGTGCTTCATTAACATTAAGGCACCCAGAGCGAATGTACCAACTCATCAAATCTAACAAACCAGAAAACTTTAACATTTACTCGAAATTTACAGCCAAATTTCTTATAAAACCTCATAAAAATCGGTCTCATTCAATTTCTGGTGATATGGGTGGTCTTGCAAATGAAACTTCAGGAATTTAAGCACTATCCATTGGAATATCACTGCCACTAGGGTTTGCTAGGCTTTCACAGATACTTTTCTGGGTCTGATCAGCACCAAACGTGAACTCCTGCGGAGGAACTTGTAAAGGCGGACGAGCAAAAATAGAAGTAGCACCAAGATTATTGAAAACAGGAACAGAAACAGGAACTGGACCAATTGCCTTTGGGAAGCCAAAGTTGAAGGATGGGGCTCCCGTAAAGGAGAAGGTAGGCAGAGCAGGAATGCTACTATCAGATGATCCAAAGAGCTTTTGCTCATATTCCTGCAATTGCTGGTATACAGCTATAAATCACGAACAGGGAATGAAAATCAGAAGATATTAAGCGCTTTTTGGAAGGAAAAAAATCATTTACACATGCAATATAAAAAATAATAACAAATAATACAGGAATAAACATCATCAAACAACTACAAGTATACAATCTCTAAACTCGATCTCAATCATACCAAAATTTGCAATAATTATTACTTTTTAAAAACAGATTTACTTTACACGAAGACATTGTAAAAAATTACTCACTAATAAAGCATTTCTACCTCTACATTCCCTCTCAAATGGCAGGAAAATGTTGATTTGTCAGATAAAAAGTAAGAAAGATAAGTATCCACCCCTCCCATGCAATCTAACAAATACCAATCAGAAATCGAAAACAGTTTGATGATAGTTTCAGCAGCATTAGACCTTTTACTCTTACAAATGATATTATATGACAATCATTTTTCCTCTTCCTAATAATATAAATGGGATTCGTATATTGTTTCCAATTAAGTGAAATCCAATTAAGTAAAATGACACCATATTAAGAATTATTAACAACATTAAATGCTTTTGTGATATAAGGTAATCTAAGTCAAGGCTGGTAAATACCTTGACTTAACTCAACAGATGATCTCCGTTCTTTGACCCACTGATAGCTCTGTGGAAGCTTCCATCCTTTAGACTTCATCAAATAAGCTATTACAATTGCTGGTGACCTGTCAGAAAGAATATAATCATCCTTGAAAACAATTTATTTCATGTAAGGGTATAAAAACACTCGAGCATTCGGCTCAATGGAAGATACATGTATCTCTCGAAGAGTTGGAATCCCCCCTTCACCAAATCAAAAGAAAAATCAAATGGGAATATACACACATACATAGTAGTTTATCTCCTATGTACAAAATGACAAGGTGGCCAAAAGCTACATGGAAGGCATCATATTGCTAAATTCTGGGGTAAGGTTTGACTAGGTTCTTCCACCATAGTCTATATGCAAAATCATTTTCAGCATTCAAATTTGAATTCTTTTAGTATAAAATATGATTAAAAAAAAGGAAAAAAAACCGCTTCAATATCCTCATGGTTGTTTTGGTGTGTGTTTGTTGGATTAGAAAAGAAATGTAGAAGCAGTAGTAATCAACCTATTTTTTCCGGACATGCAGTGCACAAGTACTCGAGCCTTATCCCTCTCACATTGCTCTGCAGAAATGAATCACAGGTCATAAAATGCCAATGAGACTATAAAACTATGAAACATGTCAACTGGAAGTGTCAGAACTACCGTAATGCAACTGAAAAACATTAATTTAATATCTGCAAGCAAACTCTGCAATAGCCATTTTTCTTGGGCAATGAAGGGCATAATGATTTAAGCAGAACAAACCACAACAAGGTTACAAGTTAAGAAAAGTGATTGTGATGTAAACACGATATCATAGAAAGGTTTCTAAATTGTAAATGTGCAGAGCCCCTAGGGAAGCATGTGTGTTTGACAGCAGAATACACACAGTTGACCATGTGAATTAAGAAATTCAAGAAGCACCTCTTCATGATTTAAGAGAAAATATACTCACTAGATGCTTCTCAGGGCCTGAAATAGAGTGTGAATGTTATTGAATGCTGCTCAGACCAACATCATGAAAATTTCACAGGTGAAAAATTCGATGCATGAAAGAGGAAATACTAAAGTCATGAACCAAAGAGAAGATACCAATGTCAAGCTTTTGACCACAAACTGAACTTCATAATGCAACACAAATGTTAACGCACCTAAAAATTGTATTGCATCATCAAATTGTAAAATTTTGTCATCTTGCAGGCAGTGATAGGTAAATGAATTCTTGTAGAGATTTTGACAAGCAGGTACAGTCTGCAAAGAGATAATATAAATAACATAAGAATGTTCTACATAAGTAAGCAACAACTTTTACACCTTACAGCCATCATTAAGCATTTTAGCAGTCACAACATCCAACAGAGAGGAGATCAAACTGCAGAATGAAAAAGAATGGATTCTGATGCCATTACTCATAACACCTTCAAAGATGTTCCTCTCAATCTCATCAACAATAGCAATGGGATGACTGCAAATTATTTATTAGCTTCGTTTAAAAACTATGATTCACAACATAAAAAAATCAGCCCGCAGTCATCACAGTCCCCAATCTCATTTCTCCTCATTCCTATTGTAGGTTAAAGTTAAATTAGGATCAACAGATAATCATCTAGCCATTGTTTGATAGAAGAATATCTTTCATCTTTGATCCCATTCCAATAAAATTTTAGTTTTTTTCTCTTAGAAAAGGCAAACAAAATACATAAACTTCCATAATGAGCAACTCCACATACCAACAAACAAGCTCTTTATTGGCTGCTATGTTTAACCACCTTCCGGTTAATTCTAAATGTATAATGGCTCTGTATGGAATTTTAATTTACTATCAAAAGCAGATCCCATCACTATAGTAAAAAGGAACTTGAAAGCATCTATTGATCTCCAATTAAGATAAATTTGATCCAATGACATGCAAGGTTTAATGTTGTATATCATTGACCCCTTATCTTCAAACTGTCCAGTATTCTCTGCCTATCTACCTAATTAAATGCCAACATTAATTATCCGATTTTCAAATTCTCAAGTAAACATTATGAAAATTTTACAATTCAATTTTATGAGTAAAACAACAATCAGGTTCTCCTTTCGAATGTTCAAAGCTAAAAGACAAAACAACTGCTCTTACGACTGTTTGATTAATACTATTATTTCTAGTTCTAGCTTTCCTAAGTTGCACCGACATCCTGTTTGGGTCTTGCCCCAGGTCAAAAAATACATTTGATTCTAAACTTCTTCCCATGTTTTTAACTTATAGCCAGAAATGCTATCATTAGCCTTATTCACAAATAGAAAGCACCAAGGAATATTATCCTAGATATCTGTTTTAACTTATCTGTAAGTTTAGCCAAAAGGTAAAGGCCTAAAGTAGAGTCTCAATGTAAATTCACTAAGTAGATAGTACTCATATTAACTTTACTCTCAAAGTTATGACTAATCTTTCATTCACAAGCCTAATCCAGAAAATAGCAAAAAGGTTTCTGTAGGAAAACTTACATAGGAATTTTCTAGATCAATAAAGTTCCAAGATCTTCCTCATACAAAGAGTTTATTCAATCATTAGTCCCCTACTCCACATGCCAAATAATTAAAATGCAGAAATCCCATCAAAGTTCTTCACAGCAGTATGTATACAAACCTTAACATACAGAAAAAATATTTTATTTCCTAATTTTCTCCTTTCTTATTCCAATTAGTAAAAAATTCCAAGCAAACTTTTCCAAACTATTTTCAATCCCCAAATCCATGAATACAACATCAAAGTTAAAATCATAACCTGATATTAAAACTATAAGCAAACAGAGTAAGGAAAAAAAAAAGAAGGGGCTTACATTAAGTACACGAGCAATTCCCTGAGTCTTGAGAAGCTCAGAGCGAGAGGCGTTATCATAGCTACCCAAATAGAGAAAGTCAGGCAAGATCACCGATGGAAAAGCACTGACTTGAAGCGATGTTTTATCAGAAGAGACGGGAGCTCTGTGCCCACATATTCCACAAACTTCTCCTTCCTCGTACTTGTGATAGTGCCCACATACCCCACACGGATTCTCCCTCTCCCTCTTCCTCATACCAACTCACCACCCCGAACACCAACAAAAGAAACAACAAATTTTCGATTATACCCAGATCAAGAAAACCAAAACAACAAAAGACCCAGATTTTTTTCCTGGAGGAATCAAAAGGTTTTCAGTTGAAGGCAGCTTCTCGTTGCATCGAGATTTTGCTTGATCGAGAGAGAGAGTTCAAGGTATTCTTATTCAATTGTGTTTTTTCTAGTTATATAATATTAAAATATACAGGATAGGGGTCTTTCCTGAGTCATATGCGAGATTTGTACTTCGATTTTTATATTAAAAGAATGAACAGTACTTAGATATTGCCTCCACTCTGGGAAATAGAAAAAAAAAAAAAAAGTGGGGGGGGGGGGTTGGTTTTACCTGATTGAGGTCTTGATGGGCATGTGATAATGAACACACCATCTTTTATTTATTTTTTTTGTAGAATTTGTAGTTTTTTACATATAGAAAATTCCGAAAAAAATATTAGATTGTTTTAATTTACTAATTAAAATATACTAGTTTTCCTCACTTTTTCATGTATAAAATCAAGTCATATTCACTCCTTAAGATAATATTTAAGAAAATAAAATTTTAATTATTATATTATTTTTTAAAAAAAATTTAATGTATTTATATCTTATAAACATCCATTAATAATTTTGAATTAAAAATTATTTGTATAAAAACATGATTTTATATGGGCTAACTTATTGGTTTTTGTTTTTTGTTTTTATCATATCCATTAATTACTTATGTGATTTACGTGAAAATTTTGAGAATTAAAATAAATTTTTTAAATTTTAAAATATTAATATAAAATTTAACCTAAAATTAAAAAAGATTGATGTCTAAGGGTGAAAAAAATTGAAAAAATTAAAAATTAATTAAAAATTATAATATTTGATTTAATTTAAATTAAATTCAAATATTAATTATATAATAGATTTAAATTGAATTTTAAATCAAAAAATAAAAAAAAATTGTATGAAATAGAATTATATATTTTTATTAATTTTTATCTATATTTTAAATTTTTATAAAATAAAAATAATTATCTTTTATTTAAATATATTAAAAATTTTATTAAAATAATATATAAAAATAAAAAATTAAATCAAATTCAATTCATTCGCAGTTATCATTCTTGTATCATTCACTTGATATAAAAAGAAGAAAAAAATTATTTCCGCCGAAGATGGGAAAATAGATGTAGTAAATTAGAACTGTAGTAAAAGGCAACCAAAGCCAATTTTAACCGTGTTTTGCCCTCTTATAATGATCAGTTGAGTTCGAGTTCCGCAGTTAAGTTGAAGTAGAAACCAAACCGGTGGGTATGGCAAGGTCTTGTTGGCATAAACTCAAGACGGAATGTTGTTTCGATCTCGCTCGTCGCCTTTCTTCATCAGCCTCTCTCCCTCCCCCTCCTCTTTCCTCTTCCCGAAGGGTAGTGGTCACTGGTACTATGCCACTCTCCACTCTCATGTCTTCTTCGCTTATACAAATTTCCCAGTGTTATTTGTAAAGACTCGTTGGTTATTTGTTTTTGGGTTTCAGGGCTTGGAATGGTTACGCCACTTGGCTGCGGTGTAGAAACAACATGGAAACGTTTGATAGAAGGCAAGTGTGGGATAAGGGCAGTAACCCCAGAAGATCTAAAGATGAGTGCTTTTGATAAAGAAACTCAGATGCTTACCTTCGATCAGTTAACTTCTAAAGTTGCTGCAATTGTGCCGTGTGGGACTAATCCTGGTGAATTCAATGAGGAGCTTTGGCTTAATTCTAGGGTAATCCTTTTCTTCTTGGTGATTTTGGTTGTTGACCCATTTATTGTACTGTGTTGTTTGTTACATTGTCATGCGGTTTCTTGAACTGGGTCGAGGTTTTGGATTGTGGGTGGAAGTAGTGAAGGAATAAAATTTCGGGTTTTAAGAATGTCGAGTTGGGTACATTTGAGGTGAAGTGTTTAGTTTTTAGAACTCTATGGATCAAGTTCTGAAGTAAATATTGAAGGGAATGGTGACATTACATTGAATGTTACTGGTTAATGGAAATACTTAGTTACTTTCCAAGAAAGAAAATTGTGCAATTAAAGATATGAAGATGACAAAAACTTTGATTTCTTTGCAACTAATACGATGGATGCTTTAATTTGCAAGCTGTTTTGCGGTCTGAATATGCTTTAATTTGCTCAATCAAACAGCACTGTATTCTTGGAAAAAGCTTCTTTTGTGGCTTGTTGTGATTGTTAGTTTTCACATCTCAGAATCCTAAGTTGTTTTATTATTTTAAAGTGATGTGTAGTGGCTAATCTGTTAATAGATTACTTAATTATGCTAATGAAGATTAATTTAGACTTTTTGGTCTGTAAGACAAATCAATGTCTGATGGAATATTCTGATTCTCTGCATGCTACAATCAAACATTCTTGTTTCTCAGGAACATCGATCAGTTGCAAGATTTATAAGCTATGCATTATGTGCTGCTGATGAAGCTTTAAAAGATGCAAAATGGGTACCCACTGAGCAGGAACAGATGGAAAGAACGGTAATCACTTATAAATTGTTGATAATATGTGATATATAGATCTTCTCTAGTTTCTTTTCAGTAGCTTATTCTTTGTTAACCTGTGGATAACCAGGGAGTCTCTATAGGTGGTGGGACTGGAAGTATCAGTGATATATTGGATGCAGCACAAATGATTTGTGAGAAGGTTGGTTCTTGCTACCATGTATTTTGTCATCATGATCATCGGTATTTCTATTGTCATCAGTAGATCATAGTGTCATCATGATTGTTTTCCTCATGTCACCTATGGGCTGGAAAATGAACTACTTGGATATGGAAACAGCTAATATGACAAGTGAAATCTCTGCTCTTCTAATACAGCGTCTTCGTCGACTAAGTCCATTTTTCATTCCAAGGATACTAATCAACATGGCATCCGGTCACGTGAGCATGAAATATGGATTCCAGGTGTGTGTATGTATATTTTCCATATATAACAAGCTTTTGGCCTTATAATGACCTAAACCTAGTCAAAAAACAATTTCCATTTAAGGCCTATTACTGCTGTGATTTGAATGCAGCTTCATCACCATGATGGTTCTTGTTCATCCGTCAGGTCATTTCTGGAAACAAAATGCTTGAGCTTAAATAAAATTTTAGTAGTTCTCAAATTTAAAATTAGTATTGCAGATTGTTAGCCATTACACCAGGTTGCTATGGAACTTGGATTTGGGTACACAAAAGTTGTTTGATTTAGTTGACAATAAACATGATTAATCTATCAGTTTCACACTATGATTGTGTAGGGGTCATTGTCCTCAATAAGCGGTTGACTGCCCTGACACATACTTCTGTTACAATTTTGTAACAAAAAATAAAATATTCTTAAAGTATAAGTTCTTGTTGCAAAGTCTAGTCACCCTTTTGAATATAGGGACCAAACCATGCTGCAGTGACTGCTTGTGCAACTGGGGCTCATTCTATTGGTGATGCCATGAGGATGGTTCAATTTGGAGATGCTGATGTTATGGTTGCTGGTGGCACAGAGTCTAGTATTGATGCTTTATCAATAGCTGGATTTTGCAGGTAAAGGTAAAAATTTAGTGAAAGATTATAGAGGGCCAATATGCAAAATAGTATATGACGCACAAAAAATTTTGGATAGCTATGTCATTCTTCTTGTTAGTGGACCCATAGATAGAGACATTTCTCATGTTCATTTAACTAAAGCTTCTCATCCTTAAAATGAAAATTTGATAGAATTGCTGTGGCATGAATGGCTCTGTGAGACATTGTATCTAGATGGACAAAAATGCCATAATAGTAAATTGATTGTTAAAGAAGTTTTAAAACTAATGCCTTATAAGACTCTCTCCAGTTCTCATTCCATAAGGCGGACCATGCCGTAAAATAATAGGGTGGCTTAGCCCATTATGCTCATTGATTTCATCTGCTTTTATGGAATTAAATCTGTCTCTCACTGTTCCAGAATGCATTCATGGAGCTTTAAAAGAAAACAAAGCTTTTAATGAAAGACTTCATGACATATCTATGGCCAACTGGGGACTAAATTCTGTTGGATACTTGTTTGTCTGACAGCAAGGTCTCCCGGGGGGAGGAGGAGTTATTAACCTTTCTTTTTTTTTTCCCCCCTTCCCTTTTGAATGCTCGAGTACTTTGTTTTACTCCTTTCACACTCTACTTAGCTGATAACTTTTCTTTTTTTTTCAATTCCAGGGCTAGAGCTTTGACTACTAAGTATAATTCTTCCCCTGTAGAAGCTTCGCGACCTTTTGACTGTGGTCGGGATGGATTTGTGTGAGTGAAGTTTGGCTGGTTAATTATGCGAAGCTCATTGCTTGCAATTATTTGTTTTATGCTACTATCTAACTTATCATAATCTGCCCAGGATAGGTGAAGGTTCTGGTGTCTTGATATTAGAGGTAAATTGAGCTATAATTTTTCTTCTATGTTTCAATCATCCCCTTCCCTTGTTGTTGGCTATGATCTTTGTCATTGTTTTGTAATGGTTTTTATATATCGCTTTGCTATTAAGGAACTTGAGCATGCCAAAAGTCGAGGAGCAAAAATTTATGCAGAGGTTCGTGGATATGGAATGTCAGGTTGTTTTCACAGGACTGAAAATATTCTACAATAATGTTAGTAATATTATAAAAAATCATTGTTTGCTGAACACAAATTATGACCTTTTAGGTGATGCATATCACATTACTCAACCACATACTGATGGAAGAGGTGCCATTTTGGCTATGACACGTGCCTTGAAACAAGTAAGTAATATTCATAACAACTTTTGACTTCTGATTTGTTATCAATTCTGTGTAGCATCTATAACAATCTCAAGGGGACTCTTTTTGCTGCTCCCCATGGGTCATATTTGAGGACAAAATACAGGATAGTTGCAGTATATCTTCTTTTGTTAATATTCATATCTTCTGGCCTTGGCAGCATGTTAGGCAGCTGTGCAAGTTGTATGTGGTTGCATATGGTACAACTGTGCTTTAGAATATGTTGCTTGAAAATGTAGAAAAGTCTGTCAGTGGACCTTAATTACGTTAGCTTCTTTCACAATTTAAATGTGCACTTCTAGATTTTCGAGTAGTTGGTTCACTGGTTCATTAGTTCCTTTGTCACTTGACCTGTGGGTACCCTGACAAGCTGCATACTAAATATTATTATCTTTTCTCTAATACATAAACAGAAGATTTAGTTTATCATGCTCTTATTTTTCAGTCTGGTCTGCATTCTAACCAAGTGGATTATGTGAATGCTCATGCTACTTCTACACCTTTGGGTAAAACCTTCTGAACCTCTAAGTTGCTTTTATTTGATGTTCTAAGTTTTATTAAAACTGGTTTAATGCTTGTCTCTGGAACCTCTTGTTTAGGTGATGCAATTGAAGCCAATGCAATCAAATCCATATTCGTGGACCATGCAACGTCGGGTGGCTTGGCCTTTTCCTCCACGAAGGTAAATTTCAGTATTTCTGACCAGATTGGCTTTTAAGACATCTAGGAGAACAATATTTCTTCAATGAAGCTCAGTAGCATATTTCTTTCTTATGAGCTTTTAAGACATCTTGTGTCTCATAAATCTTGCATGATTAAACGTTCGAGGCAAAATGACAATTGATAACTTATTTATGCATCAATATTCAGAACTGACTAGATAATTTGAAATTGAGCTGGTTGGAATTTGATATCCTTTTTGCTTCTTCCACCAATGTCCACTATTTAGGAAAGAATAAATACCTACGAGGCTAGAAGATGATAATAAAAGTTTAAAAGGGACAAAACTCTGTCCAAGATATAGTATACTTAGGCGATTACTTCTAGCTGCAACTTGCATTTCTTGAGAGAGAGCCTTATTGATACTGCTGTTTGCATCTCTACCTAAAGACATGTCAGTTGAAATTTTTGGGGAACTTGTCGTACAAATTTTCTTGCTCTTATGGAAAGGTATGGGAATACAAGAGAAAGTGAATTAGGGAGAAAAAGAAAAAGCTATATGTTACCTTTTCCGGTGCTATACCATTCCACTTTACTGTATTTTCATTTTCTTTTCCTGCTAATAGGTTTAATCTATTTATCAACCATTTCCTTTCATTAAAACTGCTACAATCACCATTATACACAGGGTGCTGTTGGTCATCTTCTTGGTGCAGCCGGAGCTGTTGAAGCAATTTTTACTGTTTTAGCCATACACAATGTAAGTATTTCAGTTTAGCTGCTTGTTAATGATACATGTGAAAGCATATTTCAACTTATTGGTGGCACATAGCTTTTCAAAAAGCTTATGACAAGGTTATAATAGGAATTCCTACTTGTATGAACCAATTTTTGGTTCCTATCTATGTATTTTTCCATCAGTGTGGACTAATAAGTGGTGCTGAGTATTCTCTTCTCTGCTAATACACAATGTTGAGTAACTGTTTAGAAAGTTTGAAGCTGTACTAAATGGTCATTGTGGTGTCTGATTGCAGGGGATTGCACCTTTAACACTTAATGTCACTAAACCTGATCCCATTTTTAATGATGCTTTCATGCCTTTGACTGCTTCAAAGGAAATGCCAGTTAGAGCTGCCTTGTCTAATTCTTTTGGTTTTGGAGGAACCAATGCATCCTTACTTTTTGCATCCCCTCCTAGAACAGATTGATTGGTCAAACTTTCTTGTTCTGTTGGTATTGGATGCCATTTCTTTGATCTGATTGCATCGGCACTTTTCAGAATCAGAAATCCAAAATATAAAGCTGATGCATGATGGGTCATTGTGGCAGAATCTTGTTTATTTTCTTTTTCTCTTAGTTTATTGGTAACACTAAACTGCAGAGAAGAATGTCACTATGTGATTGCAGAGAAATTTTGAGCTTTAGATTCTTTAAGATTGACAGTCAGCAAGAGCTACTGCTGCTATAGAGCAGAGAAAAATGTTATGATGGTTTTGGACCATCATCGGTAAGATTTATGATGGTATTGTTTGATTATCGCATTGAAACTGTAAATTCATGAAAGTTGTAGAGAGCAAGGGGTCTGCGCCATAAAACTTGTGAGATCTTGTGTTATACTCAGTTGTCACTGCTTAGTATTTATGCGCGTGATAAGCATATAGTTACCATAAAGATGGTATTGATATACAGAGGATTTTTTACTTTGAGAATTGATTTTATGATATGGCGTCTGGTTCTATCCTGACATTATCTGGAGCCAAGGACAGCATTCTAATTTTGTAGATGCACAAGTATGATGATCCCGAACACAGTAAAAACATGCTCCAATTGCCCATTCTTGTTGATAAAGCAAGCAACTTTACATTTGCAGTCGCCTGAGGAGCAATATGAATCAGTGATGTGTTTAGGCTACATCATGGTGACCATGATACATAGATTGTGATGCACTTCCAAACGAGTAGAATTTGAATGTCAGGATAAATTAGAAGTGACGGGATGAATCTGGACCCAAGAAGAACTTCAAAACCTGTCCAAAAATAATTTGAAATCAATGTATCCAAACCTGAATGGGTCAAAACCCTAAACTTAATATAAATCGAGATAAAATGATTAAAGCTCAAAATAATTTGAATCGAATGGAAATATCGAAATCAAATCAGTCAAATTAAAATGCAAATATTAATTATTAATTTATTTTAATCTGAACTATAAATTATATCATTTGAAAGTGATTTTATTTTCAAAAAAAAAAAAACTCCAAACAATTTGAATATAATATATATAATATAAATCTGATATGATCTAAATTTAAAATGATTCAAATTTGAGATAATTCAAACCCGAAATCACTTAACCTAAATCCACAAATCCACCCATTTGCTACCTCTAAAATTCATGATCTGAACATGAAATGACTCAACTTGAATCCATGAATCTGCCCGTTTGCCACCTCTAGGATATACGAGTGTAACACATCATCCTAACGTATCGACTGTGCCAACTAGGACTCTTTTGAGGCATCTTAAAAATAAAACATGCGCACTGCAGATGGTATAAGGTAAAATGGACAAAAGCATTAGCGTGCAACTTCTAGATGTATTGAATGATGCTTCCATTGATAAGAACCTCATGAGCTGTCGTTTTGAAGATGTGCCTGATGAGCTTAGGTGGACAAATCAATGAACAGATTCATGTCATTGCATCCACAGGGCCATCCTGGTAGAAATTGCAGAGGTGTTGCTGCACTACTGCTCTGGAAATCACAAAGATATGATAACCACAGGCATTGCCAGATAGGTAAATTAAATCAGTCTATATTTCCTTGATGATACCCTTTTCTTTCTCCTAGTTCATCCTGGTATCCTATTTTAATCAGTTAAAAGAACCTGCAAAAATTTAACAACAATGCACATCGTGAACAGATTTCTATTAAATCAGAATAACTTTTGTGTATACCATCCATATATTACAAAAGGAAAAATTGCATGTCTTTCCTCACTTCTTCTATCCTCTTAACTCATTATATCCGCTGAAAGCACGACTATGAGTGCATTGATTTGAAACCCTCTGTTAGAGGAACCACCTTTGCTGACACTTTAGCCTGCAACTTAGAAACAGCTTGACGAATGTCCTGTAATATGGAATGATGATCATCACATAATATAAAGTTGTAATATGGCTGTTTCCTGCAATAATGTAGCAGATGTATTTCCTCATGCAGGTTTATCAAAATTTTTATCTGATGCACCATTTCAGCGAACTGCTAGCATATTTAAAAGGGTGGAGAAAGCAGGTCTATAATACTAAGCCCTGAGGAAACATTTTTGGATTAAGATGAAAGCAATAACTAACCACAATTGCAACGTTTAATTATGACTTGAATTCCTTTTACTCTATTTTCAGCAGGAAAAAAGAAAAGAGCTGCTTGGCAAGCTGCATCATCTACATGTTTAAACATACAATTTAGCATCATCTACCATACTGCAAGATGGAGTGAACCTCAATTCAGATGATAAACCATTTAGCTAAACTATTTGGAATGTTATTCTCCAAGGAAGATTTTATGTCAATCAGTTCCACCTCCCTAGTAAGCTGACAATCACATTGTAGCATTTGAGAAGCTTAGCAGCTGACATAGATGTGTTAGATGTTTACCCTTTCTGGACAATGTAATAAAAACAAGTCATTCAATTAAATGATTACCTCTATACTGTAGCGAGAAGAGAAATGAGTTAACAAGACAGCCTTATTTCTGATCCATTGAGCATGTTCAATGATCTGAAATTTTGGCATCAAATGAAGTTAAAACTTAAAAGTCATTAATAATGTTGTAACAATAGAATGGGCGAATCAACATCAAGCATACCTCAAGTAAATGAGTATGACCATGTTTTCTTGCATGATCAATGTTATAATCTTCATCGAGGAAAGTTGCCTGTTAAAAATGTTTCCACATCAGATACGTGAAGACTATAAATTACACAAATTTGTGAATGTTGGTCCAAGGACAGGAGGGAAAAAGAACAGAATATTAACATTGTGTGTAATGATTTCAACCATGAGATCAGTGTAAAGATAAGCGGAGCTTTCTTTTCTTTTTCTTTTTTTTTTCTTTTTGCTTTTCTTGAGCATGTCAAATATACTCTCTTTTCATAACAGCTGCAACTTTCAAAATCTTATGGCCAGAGAAAGGCCAATTAAATCACAGAAAACTGCTATATAGGCTAGAACAGATCTCAGAAAATTAGTGCAAATTACTTGAAAACCTATGACTTGGCAGAGTTCAGGTCCACTATTAGATAGGATAGGGTCCATGATCAATGAAACTGACTTGTACTAATGAAATGATTACCTTACAGTTAGATATTAGAAGAAAAAAGAAATGATTCAGAAGGTGCAGGTATAGTAGTCTGATTGTTATGTGTGAGTTTACAGCAAAGCTCACATCTGTTATAAATGCTAGAAGGTATGCCATATTGGCATGTGACACTTAGCAGCAGGAGCATAACACAAATTAATCATGGATTTTACAAAGCATTGTACTTGTTTCATCCAATTCCACTTTCCTTAACATTGACTCATGTCTCAGATTATGCTACTAGTTGCAACATGAAGTGGGCAATCTTAACACAGATGTTGCAACAAATATTTTCAGCACACAGCTAACAAGGGAAAAGAAGATGGAAAAGTTTGTATTCAGTCCATACCTCAGTTATAAGAATTTTGGCCCTTAAGGCATCTGCATTACGTGGATCAAGCATGTATTCTGCTGTTGTATCCCCTGTAAATGCCACTTCTGGAGACAAAACGATGTCTGTGATCTGTAAAGGAAGGTTTCAAGTCAAATAAATGCCAAAAACTAAAATAAAATTAGGCCACTCTATTTTGCTGAAGCTACGGACCTCAACACCGGACTTCTTCAATTTCTCAATCTGTTTCCCTTTCAGATGAATGTACTGCTTCTTCAGCTTTTTTCTAACAGAGTATATGACATAACCCTGGAAAAGACCAACTAATGTCATACTCTAAACTGTAAAGCATCCAAACGTTAAACAACAGAGATAACAAATTCATCACCCATGTTTAAAACCTCGATAATGAATTTTCCAAGGGCAAAAACTTATGAGCCACGTATTTTCATGCACATTCCACTAACAACTCAAAGATGGATTCACCTTTTTGGCTCAAGGGTTTCAAAGTTCCTAATTCATAGCTTATATATTCTCTTCTACATAAATTTATATGATTCAGAAGAATAATTGGCAAGGCATACCTGGCTTGGTATAACATGGTGAGTTCTGAATGGTCGGACAACAATATCATGCCGCAGTTCATATGTTTCACCTGAAAAAGCTTTCTAAACTCATCTTAAAGATAAACATGAAAAAACAAATAAAATTGTAATGGAAGCAACATACCGACATCAAGTGCGACCAAATCAAGGTTGAGTTCCACTTGTCCCATTGTCCTGTGAATATCCAACAGCTTCTCCACATCTTCTTTGATACATGGAGGTACAAATACTATTGGAGGCTTTAAGTTGTACAGACCACGGCTAGCTACATACATTGGCAGCCCACCCTGAGCCAGTAAATACCATATGAGATTATAGTAATACCCAGAACTTAAAACTTGAAGCAAATAATTCGAGATAACCAAAAAAACTGAAAGGTTCAACAATTTTCAAGTAACCCATGTTCAAGCAATGAACCTGGTTCTAATTTTGACTTAAAGCTAGCTAAAAACAGCATCTTTTGGCCAAATTATGGAACTTACAATGTGATCAAGATGTGCATGAGTAATGAAAACGAAATTCTGCTGAATAGCACGAGAAGGGCACCTCCCAATATCAAAAGCAGACTTCAATTCAGGAACTATGACACAGGTTTCATGGCCGCCAATAGAGAGTCCTTCAATGAAGTAACCTTCAACTTCAATACCCTTTTTAGTGACAGCTGCTCTGGCTTTGCGGTACTCTTCTTCTTCATCTATAGCGCGGCTAATTTTGGATAAATAGCCGGAGGTTTTGAAGGAGTTGAAGGGGCTGGCTTGGGTTCGGGAAGCGAGGTTTTTGTGGGGTTGGTGAGGGGGAGAAATGGGGTGGTGGAATGGGAAAATTGAGGGGAGTTTGGAGGGTGAAATGAGGACAGAGACTTGCATTTTTTTCCTGAGATGGGAATGAGAGGAAAATGCATATAAATTTTGAAAAAAAGAATTAACAAGCGAAGAGAACTGAGTGGGTTTAACTGAGGTTTATCAGTTTCACCGTTTTTGCTCTCCGCTTGTGGTGCTTTTCGCTGGAAACGACCTCCGCAGAAAGAGAAATCGCAACGCTGCGTTTTGATAAGGTAAAGCCAAGTATATCTAGATTAGAGCATAGAGAGAGTCCGGCCTTGTCTGACAAAATTCGGCCTGGCCCAATAACAGTGTGTTAATATGATAAACAGGTCCAGGGTAGGGTCTGGAGTTCGGAAAGAGAATCAGATTCGTTTCTATCACCTTCTATTATCAACAACACAAAGGTATTTCTTTATTTTCTCTATTTTCACTTTCTTTGATTAATTTCTCGCTTATTTTTTCTTCAATTTTTCGTTAATTAATTGCTTTACCCTTCTGTGTGTGTAAATTGATCCCTTTTTCTTTGTTTTCCTGAAATTTTAACTTTTAGGGTTATGTCCTGATTATTGAGGTTCTATTTTAATTTCTTGATCTTATTTATTTTACTAATTCAAGCATGATTTCTACCATGTCCTTTTTCTTATTTGTTTCATATTTACTGGAATTATTTTCCTAACTGCTTTTTCTTCTGCTCTTTCATTATTTGCTTTGAATTTGAACTGTACTTTCGGCTATTAAATAAAAAAAAAAACTATAAATTGTCACAAATTGTAATAAGTAATTAACAGCCCTAGGAATTTTTATTATGAGATAAGAATTGTTGGAATTTCTAGTTTGTTTCGAATGTGATGCTGTTTCTGTTTTAATTTTGTTAAATTCAGTTTCATAATAATTTCAATTTCTTGAGCTTTCTGGCGAATTTATAATATCTGGTTTTTTCTTAGGCACATCACAACAGGAAGAAACCATGCCAAAGAACAAGGGAAAGGGAGGAAAGAACAGAAAGAGAGGCAAGAATGAAGCAGATGATGAAAAGCGTGAACTTGTGTTCAAGGAAGATGGGCAAGAGTATGCCCAAGTGCTTCGTATGCTAGGCAATGGCCGTTGCGAAGCCACGTGCATTGATGGCACCAAGCGCCTTTGCCATATCCGTGGAAAGATGCACAAGAAGGTTTGGATTGCTGCTGGTGATATAATTCTTGTTGGGCTTCGTGACTATCAGGATGACAAGGCTGACGTGATCCTTAAGTACATGCCTGATGAAGCAAGACTCTTGAAAGCATATGGTGAGCTTCCAGAAAACACGCGACTTAATGAAGGTATTGTCGATGAGGAGGATGAAGGAGGTGCAGATGATTATGTCGAGTTTGAAGATGAAGATATAGATAAAATCTAGGGTTTCGGAATTGGTATTGTTTGAATCATGTGTTTAAATGTTAGAAGAAAGATACGGATGCTGCTGGTGGCTACTGTTAAGAAGCCTACAATGTGGGATTTCTCCCATATGGCACAAGTTTAGATTTATAAGTGGTGAATGTATGTTGTTAATTTTACTCAAAAGTGTGTTCCTTATCTCAAATATACTTTTATAGAGATGATAATGTAATTTAAGCTTATTATGAGCATTTTGTCACTGTTTGATACTGATAGTTAATGCGTTAGTGGGAGCCGTAGGTTAAGTGCAGCCTTGTGTGAAGTAGGATGCATAGATATGTACAGCATGCATTAGCTCCTGCATGAGATTGATTCGGTGTGTGGGTTTCACTCATTTGCAACGTGAATATCAGATCCTTTGCAGTGTACAAGTTCAGCTAAACAACTGATACTTAGTAGTTAAATACTCAAGGAATTTAGAGGTTAAACGATAGTTTAGTGACAGCATTTACAGGAATTCAACCATTCTGTTGAAGCCACACATAAAACAGAGTAAGTCTTAGCACTAGTAGGAACTTACTTTTTTCTTGACACAATAAAAATCCATAGGTCAAGGGGTTAAAGGATCCAGCGACAGTTTGATCCTTAGCATTGTTGCATTTGATTTCTTTCTGGCCTCCTAATCGCTTGCTCTTAATCCTTTTACCTGCAACAATATTATAATCAGGTTTGCATTAGAGTGTTAAACTGTTAATAAATAGGAACCATACAGCTATTAGCATCCAACCTTTCCAGATTCTTTCGATAGCTGATAGCTAGGTACAGTTTTCCTCCTCGATATGCTTCTTGTAGCTTCAAGCATGTTCTTTGATGGCCTGTAGCCATCAATTTCCTTAGGAGTTGTCACTGATAAGCTTTCTAGCCGGACGGATACTTCATTAGATCCGCAACTTTCTTCCTCTTCACCTATTACGTCTATAATTCCTTTACGGACAACAAATCTTCGATTGTAGTCCACTGGTTCAAATTGCTTGCTTGTATTCTTTTCAACTAATGAGCTCGCTGGAACAAGGGTTGCCATCCACCGTTCTACCCAGCCCCAGCTCAGGTTCTGTTCCTTGCCATCAGGTTTTGCTTGTTTTCTCTTTGAGCAGGTTCGCAGCTACAAAAGAATCGGATATAGTTACAATAGTTCAGCTTAAACTTGTATTTCTCTTTCCTTCTTTAGGCAAATATGCTAGTTTTACCTGCTGAGAAAAAGCATAGGCCAGAGCTCTCTCACGCCTGGTCATTGCTTCCAGTTTATTCTGAATCCTCATTTTTGATATGTTACTGCTTACTGTGCTATCATCCCAGTCTTCCTGTTATTTCAGGTCGTAAAACGAAGAAGAATCAAGTAAAATCCCCATTATTGAGATCAGAACGCAACTTAGCATTGTATACTTGAGAATATTAAGATCATCACTGAAACTGGTTTGATTCAAGTTGTGGAATTTGTAAAACTAAGTGTGCATTGCTGTTTGTGTTACCTTTATCCTTAAAACCTGAGCTTTTGGTTTTTGTTGCACTCGGTGATGTACTGCGTTGCTTTCTTCTTGAACTGAGAAAACTTCCATAGAATTTCCAGTTTGAACTTCAATTGATGTACCGATAGACTCCCTACTTGGACTTTCGTTTCCTGTGAGAGGCTCCTGTTTGTCGTCCTTTGTTTTCATTTCTGTATTTTGACGCCTAGCCTAAAATTCAAGAACCAAAATAACACAGAATTCAGACCCTCAAATTCATTAAAGTAGATAGACATGAACTAAATATGAGCAATTTATTTGCCCTTAGAACGCAGATGTATTTGCCATGCGAGGTTTCAGACCTAGAGAACGTTTTTCCGATAAATAAAGAAAAGCATGTAAATTGATCAATTTGCCGGGGAATCAAACCAGAAAGTGTCTAAATGCTGACTGAATAACCATGGCTGCATCTTCTTCATGTAATTGTTTGGAAATTGAGTTATGCTTTTCATCTGGTATATTTGGCTTGGGCTCATCACTCTGGTTTTCCCCTTGGTCCCTTAAGCCTTCTGGTATAGTCTGTATAACTGCGGCTTCCGAGCTATTAAATGAAGTTGAATCTTCCTCTGCAAGAACTGAATTAAATTCATCGCCGCAGAGGTATGATCTGACTGAACTCCACCTTTTCTTATCCGCCGCATAACTTCTTGCCTGATGGGGTCAAAATACAAATAACTACTATAGAAATTCACTGCTTACGAGGCTTCAAGAAAAGGTAGGAAACTTACTGCATTGCTGTCTTGTGTTGACCTGTTCCTAGAGAAGATGCTTCTAACCAGCTCTCCAGTGATACCCATCTCAATTCTGAATTCAGCAATTCAATGAATAGAATTCTCAGATGTTCTGTCTCCAATTATATTGACAACCACTACAGATTCCTTGAATCATTATTGGTTTTGAGAAAAGAAAATTAAAGCTGAAAAATGCCTGTGTGACATTCTTCAGTCAGTCAGTCATTGTTGCAGGCCACCCTTCACTGAATAATACTTAATAATGTTATCAGTAAATCGCTAATCTACTATTTAGTATTACAATAATCCATATTTAGCTGTAATTAAGATAGAAAACCTGTTGGGTTTAAGAGCTTTAGAGCTGGACTTGGTCCTTTAAAACCACAAAATAATAGAAACTGATAAAAAAGTAAAGATTAGATAGAAAAGATAGGTTTGAGGGACTGCATAGGTTTTTTTTTTTTTTTTCCCCCTTCAATTATATCACTTTTTGCACATGGCTTGCAGCAGATTGCCCAAAAAAAAGGTTTGCTTGCTATTGGGGGTTATGTCTGTTGCTTTTTGGTTACTTCTCCTGCCATTTCAGTGACTCTTATTGGATTTCAGCTGCTCATTTTGTCAACCTGAAAATCATTTCAATCCTGACAGTTCCATGGATTCCTACCATTCCAAGTTGTTTCCATTAGTCATTTATCAAATGCCAAACATTTCTCTTGCATTGTTGTGGAAAAGTGGAAATGGGAATAGGTGATCATTACTTGCTATGTTTGGATCTTAAGACCATTTGAGTTTTTGGGTTATCAGAAAGTGCTGATTATCTGTGTGATTTTTCATGGTCGCCAGCAATTAATGGACTCCAACTAGTGGTCCAGATTGACCAAGTTTGTTGATCTAAACATCCCATGCATCCATCCGAACAAGATGAGATCATTTATGCCTGCAAGAAACTGATTCGAGATGCTTTGTTTGACACTTCAAAGGATTAATATTGAACTCCAGGGCTAGAACATGCAGGGAAATGTTAAGTTAGGCCCAAAATTTGGCTTGAAATAATTGAATTATTATAAGTAAAAGTTGTAGCCATACCCCCTGAAAACATTGATGTATATGTCGCAACAAATCGTTTTGGTATGTAGCAGCTGGTATCATTAAAAAAAAAAATGAAAAACAGTTGTGATCTGAAATCTACTCTTTATATTAAAAGAATCCCAAAGGGATTAAGAGAGAGACACTTACACTAACATTTGAGTTTTAAAGTATATTGTATATTTGATTGTGGTTTGTGGTGTTTTTATAGACAAAAACTCAAGAATAATTGGTTTATTTGTGGGCTGTGAATTTGTAATAAATTTTTGGGGTTGGATTTCAGATTGAATCTTTTTAATTTAGACTTCAAGCTTAGAAGTTAAGTTTGTCAAATAAAAAAGATAGTTTAGACCTAAAGTATTGAAAAGATTCTTATGAAAAGTGAAGAGAGAATTCAAAATTTATTTTGTTTAGATATATTTATTATTAAATATAAATTATGAAAATATTTAAATTATAATAAAAATTAAACTAAAAAAATAAAAAATATATTTTCTATTTGGCACACTTAGCTTTCAACCTTAAAGCCAAATAAAAAAATAATAAAGCATAAACTTAAACAGTGAAAAAATATAATAAAGCCAAATAAAAAATATAATAAGACCTAAATTAAAAAAGTGAAAAAAAATATAATAAAGCCTAAATTAATAAAATGAAAATTATGGTTTTTAATTATATAAATTAAACAAAATGAAACAATAATTATTTAAAAAATATTTCTTAAAAGGATTTTTTTTTTAGAAAGTTAAAAGTTTCATTTTTTTAAAATATTTTCTGAAATAAAAATAATTATGGATTCTAAAAAATGTTGAGAGGATCCAAAATTTATTTTTGTTTTGATATATTTATTATTAAATATAAAATATTAAAATATTAAACATATAACAAAAAACCAAAAAAATGTAATAGTAGCATATTAAATTTTTTAATTTTAATATATTTATAATATTTAACATGTAGATTAAAAATTTTATTATTATTTTTAAGTTAAAAATAATTATGTATATAAAAAATAATGAAAAAACCTTTAATAAAAATTAATTGACCCCAACGAAGTGGGGCCGAATTCTAGTTAATCAAAATAATAATAGAATGGCAGCCCACAAAACGATGCAATCCACCTTATATGTGAATGATGTTATCATCATAAATACGTACACAATAATATTGTTTTTGAAGCAATCACAAATTTTCACCTATCTTTAATTAATAATAAATTTCACCTCTTTAAAATTATATGTTTGATTAAAAAATTTTCCAGCAATATAAATTTGTGGGTTTAATAAACTAAATTGAATTATGCATGTAATGTTAAACTTTTTAACATTTCATGCATTATATATCAACATTAAATTCAAAGTTTTACTTGATGGGGACATGATACTTTGAAAAAGTAAAAAAGTTATTTTTTATATTTTTTTAAAGCAATAACAATTCTCTTTTTGGTAAGAAAAAAATTGAAGGGTTAATAAGTTGTTGAATATCTTAGATTTAGATAAAATATTTCGTATCTGATAATCTAAAATAAGTAATTACAGATCGTACATTTAAAATGACTCTAACAAACAACTATTAATAAGATTTGAACTCAAGATTTTTATATTAAAAAATATGAGTTTTAACTAATTAAATTTCCCATTTGTTGGCATGCAATAACAATTCCATCCAATGAAATATGTTCCTGAAAAGATTAGAAATGCAATTTATTTAAGACTTTCGTTGAAATGATTAACTTATAGGTAATAATCTTTCTTTTGGGCAATAGTAATAGAAATTGTAACAAAATAGTTATGCAAGACTAAATAGTTATGTTTTATGTAAAAAAAAATTTTTTTTTCAAACTTAAATATTCTAATGTTAAAATTTTTAATTAAAAATTTTCCACTAAACTATTATTGTATGTAGAGTAAATATTTATTAAAGAGAAACTTTTTTATGTTTAATTAAAATTAAATGGCAGAGTGTTAGACTCTAAGCGTTGTTTGATAAATTGGACAAATTTAACATTGAAAAATTAAATGCTGAATTTTTAGTTTTGAAAAATTAAATGCTGAATTTTTAGTTTTGAAAATTTTAAGTATTGAATTTATAATATAAAAATTGTTTAGTATGCTAAAAATTAAATGTTTAGTAGATTGTTCATTAATTGGTATAAAATAAATATATGATTTTATAATTATTTTTAATTTATAAAAGTTAAAAAAAAGAATAAATAGTTAAAAAACTATAAAATTAATGTAATTAAATTATATTTTTTCTTAAATAAAATTGACTTAATACATTAAAAAGTAGCTAAAAACTATTTAGTATTTTCAACATTTTTCATTAAATAATTTTTGAAAATGATTTATCAAACACAATGAAAAAATAAACCCATTTCCAATAATTTATCAAACACACTAATCATAATTCAATCCCTAACAATTTCAAATATAAAAAAAAACTTTTATTTTCGGCATTTTTCCTAAAAAGTATAAAAATTATATTTTTAATGAGTTTGATTTGGGCAAGGCCCTATTGCACAGCCCAACCAGAAACTAAACCCTACCTTTTTGTTTTTAATTCGATAATTCTCGAGACTCGACGAGAGCCTGAAAGTTCTCTCTCCTCTCTCAGCCCGGTCCCTGACTCTGCTCCAAATGAATTAAAAGTAGAGGGGCAACAAACAAGTAAAAGGCAGAAAAAAAGGAGAAACGAAAAATGAAACGTTGAAGTTCTAAATTCGGCGAAGAAGAAAGAAGAGAAAAATGAGCATAGTGGCTAAGGAAACGATCGAGGTGATAGCTCAAAGCATAGGCATAAATAATTTGTCAGCTGATGCTGCCCTTTCTCTTGCTCCCGATGTCGAATATCGCATGCGCGAGATTATGCAGGTTCTTTTCTTTTCTTTTTTGTTAAAATTCATCTTTGATGCTTTTTTCTTCCAAATAAACTAGTAGGTTTTATTTCCCAATCTTCGTTTATGTTTTGTTGTTTCTAATTTTTCCATATTGCGGATGGATTAGGGTTTTTAAATCTGATTAGTTGGTGATTTAGGTTGCTTTTCTTCGTTTTTTTTTTTAATTATAAGAAGATGGCATAATTTTACAAAAATTGAGGTGATTAACAATGTGTGCCTATAGTTTTAATTTTTTATTTTTGTAAAATTTCAGGAGGCAATCAAATGTATGCGTCACTCGAGGAGGACTACATTGACTACAGATGATGTTGATGGTGCACTTAGCTTAAGAAATGTTGAGGTTAGTTATGCAATACAACTTCATGTACCCTTTTAGCTTGTATATGTGTTAATCATAATTTCGTTGTTTGTATTTGTGTGTGATATGTGCGTGTGTTTTTAACGATAAAACACGTATGAAAATGCGAGCAATAAAATGAATGTATAGTTTTGGGGTAACCTTTCCTCTCGAACTTGGATGTTCTAACTTAGAGATTCACATAGCTGTTTTAATGGGAATGTTTCTGATGCTATGGTGCACGCTTATCATGTTTCTGATGGAAACATGCTGTGAGGGTAAAAAATTGTATTTTGTACCCAATAAATAAATGCAGTGGAGCCTGGCTTGAAGAATAAATAGCTAGTTAATGAGTTTGTTTGACAAGGTTGCATGATGTCAATATAGATTGTAAGTAGGATCAAAATTACTGTTTTGTGGGCTGATTGGCTGTGATTAACAATATAAAGATTTGCATATCATGATGAATAGAACATTTTCTGATTTACTTTAGTTATTATTTTTTTCTAACTTCAGAAAGTATGTTTTTCTTTAGTCTCACTATGTTTTTTCTTGCCTCAGCCAGTGTATGGCTTTGCATCTGGAGGTCCTTTGCAGTTCAAAAGGGCTGTTGGGCATAGGGATTTGTTTTACATTGATGATAAGGATGTGGATTTGAAAGATGTAAGAAATCACGGGCTACATTACTTGCATTTTGAGCTAAAATTGGTTGGGTGCTTGCTGAAGTTCCCTGTTTTTGTCCAACATGTAGGTTATCGAAGCTCCTTTACCAAAAGCCCCACTTGATACTGGAGTCGTTTGTCACTGGCTTGCTATTGAAGGAGTACAACCTGCTATTCCAGAAAATGCTCCTGTGGAAGGTCTGTCTAAAATTTAGAGGCATTAGCAGTAGTTGCTATTCTCAATCTTAATCTGATCCTCTTGGAATCTTGGTTTGTTAGCATAGAACATTCAAAATATGAATTTACTTTTCCTTTAATGAAAGGCCATGCATTTTGCCATATGTGTATCATTTTGTCATCTTCATCTGTGACAAAATAAGCATTTATTAGCATGGTTTTAGCATGTTGCAACTATGAATTCCTCAAGTTGTTTCTTGTATCAGGATACCGTGATTTTTCCTATTAATTTGTTTGTTTGACCATGTTTTCTGAAAATTTTCTCAGGACCAATAGAATACTGTATAGGATTTTTTAAATATGTTTTTTATATTAGCCAAAGTACTGGAACTAATAATTTGGTTGACTTGTTTTATCTGTAGTAATTGCTGCTCCTTCTAATGGCAAGACTTATGAACAAAAGGATGAACTTCCGGTTGACATTAAGTTACCTGTTAAGCATGTACTATCAAGGGAGCTTCAGGTATATAATTTACTATTGGTATTTTGTATTATATATTTTTAATATTTTTCCATTTATTTACTTGGTCTATGTTCTTTCTAGTGCAGCTCTATTTCGATAAAATCACGGAGCTCACTGTGAGAAAGTCGGATTCAGCCCTGTTTAAAGAAGCATTAGTGAGTTTGGCTACAGATTCTGGACTTCATCAATTAGTTCCTTATTTCACTTACTTCATAGCTAATGAGGTAATAATTTTTGGATTTTAGACAATAATATCGATTAGAAAGATGAACTAGAGCATTTATACATTTGTTGTTCATTTTGTTTCTCCAATAATATCAGGTTTCTCATGGTTTGAATGATTATTCTCTTCTATTTGCTTTGATGCGTGTTGTTTGGAGTCTTCTCCAGAATCCTCACATACACATAGAACCTTATGTAAGTTAATCTTTTTCCTATTGGATCTATGAATTGATAGTAAATATATTTGTCAAGGATTTAAATTAATTAATCTCTTTCTAACTCAATTGAACAAACCCCTATCACCTACTGGTTTGCTAAGTGAATCATTCTCTTGTCATAACTCTATAGGAGTGCTATCTGTCAAGGAATTAACAATTCTAAACTAAGAAGGAACATTTTCGTTTTTCTTGTCTTGCCAGCTGCACCAATTGATGCCATCTGTGGTGACCTGCCTTGTTTCCAAAAAGTTAGGGAACAGGATTGCTGACAACCACTGGGAACTGAGAGATTTTACGGCAAAGTTAGTTGCTTCAATATGCAAAAGGTGAAACTTCTAAAGTGTTTTCTATTCCATATTTGAAGGAAATGTCTTGAGTTGGATTTTTTTACTTCCAGTCATCTTCCCGTAGATGTTACTGTCAGTAAACTTTCTCTCTAGCAATATGTGATAAATGCGCTTATGTTATGTGGACTTTTACTGTGGTATCGATAATTGTGTAAACTGAGGTTTGATAAGGTACTTGTGGTAATCACTTAATTTCACTGGGTTGGGCATTGCATGGATTACTTTGTCCATTGACACAACTCTGCCCTGAGATTGGATCATCCAAAAACCTGTTATTTTGTGGTGCAAGAGATAAACCTTCTGCGACTTTAACTACAAAATGTGATCCTCTTAAGAAATTTGTCACATGATGGATTAATTGTTCCCAACATTCATTTATGTTGTTAAAGAGTAAGTTAGATGTAACTCGACCTCAGTTAGATAATCTAAACTAATACAAATTTATTTGGATGACCTTTCCATATCACTGCTGTCAACTTCCATACAGATACTCTCCATTTTTTTTCTTCGTGTTTTCTTTCTTTTTTTTTTTTTTTGAGTCAATCTTAAACCTGGAATTTAGGTTTTAAACATTGTTGCAGATTTGGCCATGTTTATAACACCCTTCAGACACGTCTTACAAAAACTTTGCTTAATGCACTTCTGGACCCAAAACGGGCATTGACTCAACACTATGGTGCAATTCAAGGGTTGGCAGCCCTAGGACCGAATGTGGTATATCCTCTTCTCACATATTTCATATACACTTAGTGCATATGTTAAGTTTACTTGTTGCGTAATGTCTTATGAACCTATTTGAATTCTATCAAAAGTTTATTTTTAAAGTAGTGGAATAGAAGAGAACATAAATTATTCCATATTCTTCTCCTTCCCTTTCCCCTTCTTTATGATTCTTAAGTTAGATTCATAATTGGACTACAAATAATAATTTGAGGACTATTATTCCTTTCCCTGTGAAATTGATGATGTTTGGTGATATGAAATGCCATTTCCCATCAATAAAATGTAAATTATTAAAGATTCATGATTTGACTATAAATAATAATTTGAGGACTATTATTCCTTTCCCTGTGAAACTGATGAAGTTTGGCAGTATGCAATGCCATTTCCCATCAATAAAATGTAAATTATTAACCATGGCATATAAGTGTCAAGTCTTGACAAAATATGGGAAGAGAGGATTATAATATTTCTTTCATAAATGTTTACTGCTCATCCAAGGCTGTCTTTAAATTCACTTCTCATTCAATATTTTGTCTCCTTTTCTGAGCATGAACAAAGAAGTGAGAAAAATATGAGTGATGTACATCTCTCTACAAAGGTGGTTGTTTCTTTTTATGCAAAGTTTCTACTCCCTGTCATTCAAGTCCTTGGGCAGAATTGTCAATATCTATTCTCAAGTATTTTCTGTTTGAGTTTTGAACATTTTGTTGCTATTCTAGTAATTTTATTCATTTATGAGCATCTTAATCCACAAACAGGTTCGTCTTCTTATTCTGCCAAATCTTGAGCCATACCTTCGACTCCTTGAACCAGAGTTGGTACTAGAGAAGCAAAAGAATGGGATGAAGAGATATGAAGCTTGGCGGGTTTATGGTGCCTTACTGGTGAGTATTGTTCTTGTTTAGTTTTTCATATTGAACACGGAAATTTTGACACAGATATGCTCTTGCCAGCATGCAGCAGGTCAAGGCATATATGATCGCCTCAAAATATTTCCACCTTTGCCATCACCTCCAGGCCATGCTAACTGGAAGTCCAGAGAAAAAGTTGTTACTGCAGTGCCAAGTAATATTGCTTCTTTTTTCTAAGATGCTCCTACTCACTGATGTTTAACCTCCAAAGTAGTGTGAGTTCAAGTTTTGAATGATGGATTGCTCAAATGATGCATGGTAAAAAGGATTTGAGGAAAAAAAAAGGTGCTCCAAGCAGGGACGAATACAGGATTTATGATCAGTGAGGAAAAATATTTTTAAGTTAATTTAGAAAATTTTTCTTTAAACTACAAATTAATATGAAAGATTACAAATAAAATTTGCAATGTATAATAAATCTGCAATAGAAACAATATTTTCACAGCTAAAATTAACTATGGTTCTTGACAAATATAGCCTAAACACTCTTTATAACATATATAAATCATCTTTCAATACACACGCATATCCATGCATATATATATTAATTTAATAGAATTTTACTTAAAGAATTCCTCAAGGTAGATAAAATCTGTGAAAGAATAAAAAAAAAAATCAGTATGTTTAGTTTTATCATTTACTTTTAATAGACAAATTGATTTAATTTCTTATTCATTATAATTTAGAGAATAACAAATGCCTCTTTTCTTATCTACAATGAAACTAAGAATGAATACATAAATCTCTTTTAGTTAAAGATGGTTTTTTATTTTTATTAATCCACAATCTATATGCTATCTATATGAACTGTAAATATAATACTAATATTATATATATATATATATATATATTATAATGAATTTGCCTACCACCCAAAGTGTAATTGTTCAAATTTGAGATAAACAACCAGAAAGTTATTGTATGAGCCTCAATTTAGTGGGGGCAAATATGATAAAAAAATTTTCAGTGGGAACAAAGCTTTGAATTTCTAGAACTTTTGAGATTTTTTCTAGTAAGCCTAAAAGAATTACAGGTATACATGTAATATGCTTCTGGCTGCCAAACAGATTTAACTCCATTATAAATCCTCTGACCTGCTTGGATATAAACCAAAGATGCTTCTGACCACAGAAAAAAAGATGCCAACCTGTTGTCCCATAAACAAAAACTTTCTGTCTTGTTCTTTTAGTTTGATTTTGTTTACTTCCTTTTGTTGCCTCTCATCATACTCTCTGATTGGTGTCATTGATAAGTTACTCAATTAGGGCATACTGATACCATGAGGTAGCTAGATCCCATGCTTTGTTTTGTCTCCATTTTTGCATTAATAACTCTAAACAAGCACTTTTAAGCACGCAACTTAGAAATGCTTGATGCCCAGTGTTTATCTTACTTCTTGAGTTTCAACTCAATACCTTCTTGCTTCCTGTTAAATGTTCAAGATAAACGCAAGGCGAGCATGGAGCCCTTGGAACACGAACCAGCCTTGAAGAAAATAGTAACTGATGGCCCAATTGGTTTGGTTTCAACCACCTCCTCACCATCTCCCATGCAAGGGGAAACAGTGGCACCACTTTCATCAGGTGACTTTGATTCGGAGCAGCCATCATCATCTGAAAAGATGCCCAATGATGAAAGGTCGGGCAATGGAATTGGAAAAGATGGTCAAACTTTGAAGATGTCAGCCATCCTTAATCAAATTTGGGAGGATGACTTGAATTCTGGACGTACATTGGTAACATTGTTGGAGCTGTTTGGTGAAAGCATTCTCTCCTTCATTCCAGCTCCTGAGATGTCTCTGTTTTTGTAACATGTTGCAGAATAGCAGATTTTTATTGTTGTTGGGGTAGGAATATCATCATTATCATAATTGAAGATAATTGTTTTAGTTTCTCTCTCTCTCTCCATGCGACTTTCTATCTAAATTTTCCCAGGCAATTGAACTGAATGATCTCCCTGTTCGTGCAATCCTGAATCATCCCTCAGTCTTCTAATAAAAAATTAAATAGAAACTCTTCCAATGTATATTATGACTATGAGTGGATTTACCCGTTATCTAAAAATAAACAAAGCTCTGTTCGAACTTTTATTTTATTCCAAGTAAAATTTAATTTTGTATTATTATCTGAAATGACTCTGTTCTAGCCGATTTATTACTTTAAGACAGTTTCTAGGTAACATGTAAATTTACTCCGACATGAACGTTAATTCCCCCAAAAAACATCGAACAAACTGTGTTCATTTAGTAATGAAACTCATTTTTTTTGTTAAAGAATGGATAGTCGATATTAAAATGTTTTAAATTTGTTGAATATTAACTTTTAAAGAGGTGATTATACAAACCAAATAAGTTAATCATGAAACTCATCAATCTTTGCAATACCATTACTAAATCGTGATTATCCGCAATAACAAAATAGTTCGCTCCATTTATTCCGCTGATGTAGTTAGTTTTGAGAAAACATAGGAAATTGGTGAAAGAAATAAAAACCAAAAAAAAAAAAAAAAAACAATAACATAGATCAGTACTACTCTGAAGAAGGATTTAGCCAAGGTTCCGAATGAATATATTTAAGAAGCTAGCTTGGTGGATTCATGCTCTACTGCTTTTTTCAAGAAGCTCCCTTCTTCTAACACCATTTGAACAGGCAAGAATCCCATCCCATTAGCCATAGCCAGCATCATCCTCTTCATCTCTGCCTTGAACTCTTCCAAATCCACCGTCCCATTCGAGTCATGATCGAACTGCACAAACAGTGAATTGTAAACTTGAGCAAGCTCCTTGGGGTCTGTCTTAACATCGATGCCAAAGTGAGTTTCGAAGAGCCTCAAGCTCTCCAACTCCTTCAACAACTCTGTATAGGAGAGGAGTCCATCACGGTCAGTGTCAAGGTGAACAAACCGATCCCGTATTGAGATGTTGAATGCTTCTTCATCTTCAACGAAGTTAACAATTGTAGCACTGTCCAACACTTCCACACTCATCCTGCTCTTCGACTCCTCAAGCAGTAGATCCTCAAAAGCTGACACTTTAAACACTATAAGAAACACAAGAAAATGTTTTGATCTTAGTGGTTTGGAATTGGAAGTTGGATGTTAAGCATATTTATAATTGATGCCCACCGCGTTTACAGTTATTGAGTCACTTGTTTCTTAGATTTAGTCCAAATATGCTGGCTGAGACAAATAGTACTTTCATTTCTAGTTCATTAAAAAAAATTATCGAAAATAAAAATCGAATCTAAATTTTATAAATTAATTATTTAATTTTTATAGACTCAAACCAAAAGGTTAATCAAAATATTTTGAAAAACTCAAAGCATATAGCATTTTTTTTTCTTGTTGGGTTTTGTGTTTGTGTATGAACAAGGGCTTTGTACAAGGATTCGGTGTTGCCTTTCGGTTTGTAAAGCAAAAAAATCCAATGGAATCACAACGTGTAGAAAGCCACCAAAGAGAAAAAGAAAAGGAACATTCTTGTCAGGAGAGAAACGTTGACCACAAGTTCAAGCAAGCCTTAGTTCAAACACTGAAAAATGGGAACCAATGACCCATAGATTGATTATTCCCTCACCAACCAAACAAGTAGTGCCTCTTTTCTTGTCTTTTCTTTTTCTTTTCTTGTTCTTTTCTCCACTAAATGAACAAGAACTGATACCAATTCTTCCACCACCACAAAATATTTGACAACTTCCTGCATTCAACGCTTTCTTTTTTCCGTTAAGAATGTGCCAATGCCATCTGCTTTTGCGATGCGCTACGTAAAGCATCATTGTCTTTATGTGTTTATAGTTTTGATAATAATCTTTATTATTTTTTAAACAATTAAATTTCACATAAAAATTTTATATCCGAGTATTTAATTGAGTGATTAAATAATCTGGTTTCGTATCTTTTTTTTTAAATAAAAAATATAAATTCTAAAAAGTAATGGCAAACTTCAAACAAGATTAATTTTTCTTAATAAGACAGAGTTTTCATTGACCAGAATTTTAAAATTTTAATGTCTCTATTTTTTTTATTTAACAATAAAGGGGTTTTGAGTTTTTACCTAATAATAATTGTAGGCACTAATTTTGTTTTTTTTTTTTATTATTATTATTATATAGTTTTGTTTATTATTATTATTAATATTTAAAATAAAAAAAAATCTTTGATTTCAACTTTGACAATCGAAATCAAGTTGTCAAAGTGATCTAAGTTTCTCCTTGACACTACCTAATTTGATAACATCAAATCCAGTGACCAAAAGTCACCGGATGACATAAATTTTTCACAAAACAAGATCACAGAAGATCTGAGGTCTTGAATCCCAAGAGCTCTATAAATAGAGCTATGTTCTGCAAAAACAAAAAGAGAGAGAGAACAAAAAAGGGGGAACACACAATTTAAAAAAAAATAACAAACAAAAAAAAAATTTCCTAAAAATGAAATCTCAATCTAGGAAGTTGTAGATTTTTTTTTGAAAAATCTGAGCTTGAAAAAGTGTTTAAAAAACAAAAAGGATCATTGGGGGAATTTTTGAAAATTTTTTTGGGTCATTGGAAACTAGAAAAGTTTGAATTTTCAACACCAGAATCTGAAAAAATTTAAATTTTTTGGTGACAGTTGAATTTTTCGGCCATAGGAATCTAGGATCTTTGAAATTTTCGACGTCATTGAAGTTTTTAACCACCGGTGCACCGTGATGACTAGCCGAAAATTGAGTTTTACGGCGGTCGACGAGAGGGGTTAAATTTCTAGAAAAAGAAGGGAAAGAAAAAAAAAAAAAACTAAAACATGCATTTTATAGGCCCTCCAAAACAACGCCATTTTGGGTGTCCGAACCTAACTCGACCCACGCGCCAACTGACCCGTTTCGTAGGTTTTTCTTTTTTTTTTATTTTCTATTTTGATTTGATTTTATTTATTTTGTATTGATTTTTATGTTGATTTTTTTTCATGATATTATTGTTATTATTATTATTATTATTATTATTTTATATTAATAATTCTTAAAATAAAAATAAAACTAAAATAATATAAGGACTTAAAAATATAATATAAAAAATTAATAATAACTTTTTTAATGAAAATAAAATTTTATTACAAGCAAAAATATTATTTAGATTTCACCAAAGTGTTGGGATAATTTAAAAAATAATTTTTGCTAAAAAAAATTAAATTATAAAAAATGATAAATAAAATAAAAATAAATTATTTAAATGAATCTTTTAAATGTAATTTTTAAATAAAGCTAAAAGAGTTTAGTTTCTTTAATTATTGCAAGTAAAAATAATTTTTTTGGATTTCACCATAGAGTTGGGATAATCTAAAATTATTTTTACTAAAATAAAGATTGATTTAGAGAATATTTAAAATATATATATATATATATATATAATTGAAAGAGTTCGATTTTCTTTAATATGAGCAAGATATAAATATTTAGATTTTTCCGGTGAGTCAGGATAATCTAAATTTTTTTTATAATAAAAATAATTAATAAATAATAAAAAGTTTTTTTAAATAATCATAATAAAAATTAATTAATTAATTCCTTTAAATACAAAAAAAAATGATCTTATTTAAGATCTTGTCAAAAGATTGAAATGATCTTAAAACTTGTTTAAAACTTTTAAGATTTCACCGAAGAGTAGAGATAATCTTAAAACTTGTTTAATAAATTTTAAGAACTCACCAAAGAGTCGGGATGTTTCTAAAATTTTTTTCGAAACAAATAATTAAAATATCTTATGACGAAGTTTCGAGAATTTTGTGAATAGTCAATTTTCTCGAAATATTTTCTAAATAGTGATTTTTTTATAAATTTCATCAAAGCGTTAGAGAATTTATAGAATACGAAATAATAATAGTAATGTTAATTTCAAAACAGAGAAAAATATTTTAAAATAAATTTTAAGAAATTAAACTTAAATAAAAAAGATCATGCTATCAAAATTATAGGATTATGTATGTTTAAATAATACCGTTCTTCGAACGGACGACGTAAGGGTTTTAATACATTCCTCACTCGTAACCGTATTTTCGAACCTAATCCTGATTTTGCAAACCTAAACTTCTTTTAGTAAGTTTTAATTAATTTTAAATTTTTTTTTTTTACTAAAAGATGATATTTTAGATTATCAATCACACCTTATAAAAAGATTGATGTCAACTCCGAAAATTTTTACAAAGCCTAGCAATTGAGTTCCCCTAAACAAAAAATTATTATGACAATAATTACTCTAAATTAGATACAAAAGGTTCACAATAGAATAATATGGTAAAAATATTTTAAAATGAGAAAGGAATCAAACCCCAAATAGGTAGGAACAAATGCTTATGTGGGGTTTTAGAATTGAGTTATTCTTACAAATTGAAATTGCCTTTCGGTTTTAAAGATTCAATGGGCTTCGCAACATCTTGAAAGACATGAACCAGAGAAAAAAGGAATAAAAATCAAGTAAGGGGAGAACCTTTAACTAAAAAAGATAATTTATGTATTTACGTCATATTTATTTTGCATAAAAAATATGTAAAATACAAAAATTATTATGTATACAATTCATTTTGATATATTAAATATAAAATATAGTTTTCGATATTTGCTAAATTCTACTATTTTTGTTAATTTTAAATTGTATTATTTTAAATTTTTTTATTATTTTATGTAATATTATCATGTCACGTCTAAAATTATGAAATTTACCATCAACAAAAGCTCAAAATTCCAAATTCTCCTTTTTCAGCTTCAAGTATACGACAATTTTAAATTAAAAAAAATTATGATCTGACCTATTGTATTATAAATTAGTAAGGCAGGGGAAGTGATTAAACAAAAACAATGAGACCCATAGAATGATCGAATTCCTTCACTCACCCACAAGAAAATATTATATTCAATTCTTGGTTTAAGCATGGAAGAAGAAAGTCCTGGCTAATTGACTTGTTGGGCATTTTTCCTTTTTTAAAAACAATAATTTTAAAGAGATTTTAAGTGAATTAAGATGAAATTTTGATTTCGAGTCAATTTAATTAAGGATTAATCGAGTTCGAGCTTTTGTTTTGCATTCAAATAGAACTTAAAAATTCTCCTAATCTTAAGCTTAAAATTCTAAAGAATTATTAGTTTATTTGCTCAAATTGCTTAATTCATATGTGATCATGATACAAAAATAATAAATTTTAACTGAATAAAAATAACACAAATGCATTATGTATTAAAGTTTAAAAGCGTTTGAAATGAAAAAGTAAAAATAAAAATTCAAATGAATCTCATAATAATTGAGATTTTAAGTACAATTTAATCCGTAAAGAAAATAAATGTTTTTTTTTATATATTAATTTTAAATTGATCATTATTTTAAAATAATAAAAATTTTAAATGTGTTTTTCAAATTAAAATTTTTTAATTGATTCGATCTCTAATTCTTCATGCTTTTTATTGTATATATTTATCTTTCTTTTTATTCATAATTATTTGACAAATTATCCAACTTTTGAGAGGTTTATTAGTTTGCAAATTTTGATTAATTCCTCAAGGAATTAGTGAGAGAAGAAAATGATGAAACAAGCAAATCACAGATAGTACAAAATGCAACCAAATGCACGCAATTCGTGTAAAACTTTCCTTATTTCACATAATATTGATAATGAGTCCAGACATTTAGGTTGACAATTCAGAGTTGAAAGTGACCTGAAAACGAAATTTGTCTGGATTTATTGGGGATAAAATTTACATAAAAACTTTTAAATAAAGTTTGTGGAGTTTATTTTTAAAAATAATTTAAATAAAAATTCAAATCGATAGATTGATATAGTTTAATATAAAAATCAATAATATAAAAAATATTATTTATAATTAAAATTTGATTGTTACTTATTCAATGATAAAATTTTATCAATATTTTTATTAAAAATATTTATCTAAAAAATATATCAAAATTTATTAAATTTTTTTTCAAATTTTATATACCTGATTTATATAATGAGATCTTTTAATTTATCAAATTTGATTTTTTATTTAATCACTTTTAATAAAAAATTCACAAATTTATTATTGCTCCAACTACCATATTTAATACTTTTGCACGTAATGCCCTAAAATCCATGCAATGTTAGAGGGACAGAAATCAACTTATTTTGCTCTCCATCCTAACTCTTGAGAGATCAGTCTTCCACTTCATATGGCTATCTTTTCCCACATAAAGTTGACCCACAAGAAAAAATTCTTCAAACTCTGAATCCGATAACAGAATTGAGTAACTGAGTTAATAAGATTGAGTAGTTTGGTCACTCTTCAACAGTCAACTACATTGGGAGGGCAGATATTTTACACAATCTTTTATTGCGTCACATTTTCTTCTTTCTCTTCGATCTAGAGCCTATAAATAGAGATAGGGATTGGCTTAGTTTAAGCATCCTTCTCCAAATACTTTCGTCAGAGATTGTTTACCATGACAAGAAATTAACTATGAGTTTCCTCCTCCTTTCTCTTTTTAGAATCTGTTGTTCTTCTCATTTCTTCGGAAGTGGCAGCTAGAGACCTTGCTGAAACTACCAATGAAAAGAACAAGGATCAGCTTGCAGCATGGGTTCTTACTTGATTGTTTTATCGCCTCGTCTTAACATTGTTCGGTAAAGAGACATATTTAACTAATTTTGCATTGTTTGGCTGCTTGGTTCAAGTACTTTTTTCCCATTACAGGAGTTGATGACATACATGTGAGTAATTGTGACATCTCACATGTACAAACTTTCATGAAAACTGAAACGTCTAATATTATATAACAATCAATTACGCTATATTTGGATAAATATTTAAAAAAAAAAAAAAGAAAAAGAAGGTTTTTAAAAGAAAGAAAAAGACACATGTAATTCTTGTTTGGATAATTAAAATTAATAAGAGAAAGGAAAGAAAATAAATTTTAACAATCATTGTTTGGATAAAGAGTGAAAAAGAAAAAAAATGATTCATTATAATAATTTTTCTAATTATAACCTTTTATTACCTGTTATTTTAAAGCACCCATGGACCATGACATATTTATTATCTTGTTTAACCTCACAATTGTTGTCATATAAATAGTCTCATTTCTTTATTTATCCATCTATATAGCAAAATATTAACAATAATTATTATAATAAAAAATTTTAAACTAGTCTGACATCTCATAAACCCAAAAAATATGTCTATTCATATTTAACCATTCATCAAAATCAAATAGCCAAAAATTATAAAAAAATTTTATATCAAAAGAGATATGTAAAACTTACTTGAAAAATGAGATGGCTTTAAAAAAATTATAGGATGACTGTGATCTGCTTAGTTTTTTTATTAAGTTTTTAGTATTAATAAAAATATGGATATAATAATCTTTTTATAAAAAAAATAAAATTTTCAACTTTTCTTTCCCTAGCTTTTCCTCCAAATAGAGGTATTAAAAAATTGAGTTTAAAAGGAAAATCAAAAGTTATTTGGTTTTCATCTCTTTTTCTTTTTTTAAATTAATCCAAAGAAGGGGAAAAGGTTTTGTTTCCTTTACTTTTCTTTCCTTCCCCTTCCCTCAATCCAAAAACACTGTTTGTATATTGTAAATGATATTTTGGTAATATTCTAATAATATTCTAAATTGATTTCAATGATATTATTTTAATAATATTCTAGATTGATTTTAATGATGTTATTCTTGTAATATTTTAGTAATGTTTTAAATTGATTTAATATTGATTTAGGGAATATTATGTATTAATTTAGCTTATTATAGGAATTGATTTAGTTATTATTTTTATTATTTATATTTTTTATTTTGTAACATTTTATCTCTGTATAAATAGGCTTTAAGCTTTATTATAAAACACAATTAATTATAATAAAAGTTCTCATTATTCTCTTTTTTATCATGGTATTAGAGCAATCTAATAGTTCATTTCAAAAGTAAATCACCTTGGAATAACTAATATTTTCTTATTCACATCCTTGGTTCTTTTTTGTTTCTAACTTCAATTTATTATTTTGGCTTCTGGGTTTCAAATTTTTTTGACTCTCTTTCCATCTTTAAAATTCATCTTTTATGTCAATACATATAACTTTTCATGTCTCCATTTTATTTTTTTTTCAATCAAAAGCTTAGTGGCAGGTATTCAATGAGAGATTGTTCAACCAATTTTAATTATCCTTGATGAAAATAATTACAATCAGTGGGCTACGACTATGCTTAATTATCTAAAGGGAATGAATTTATGACTAGAAGTATAAGCAAATAGAGTTTTCGACAAACCGTTCATGAACATGTTCTGTTTCTATTCGTTTATGTTCATTTATTAAGCTTAATAAATGATCTTGAACACCATTTGTACGTTCGTTTATTAAACAAATCGAACACAAACAGCTATCTATTAATTAATTTGTGTTCATGAACAAACTTGTTTATGGTTTATTTAAAACTCATTCGTTTACTGTTAGTTTATTATTCATTTATTGTTCGTTTATAATAATACTAATAAAATTATATTTTTATCATTTACTTTAATCTTATTTTAAGGTTTGTTTATGTTCGTTTGGGTTCGTTTATGTTTGTTTAGGGTTTATTTGTTTAAATTTATTTGGTTATAGTTTGTTTATTGTTCATGAATGTGTTCATTTATTTATGTTTGTTTAGGTTCATTTATGTTTGTTTAGGGTTTATTTGTTTAAATTTATTTGGTTATAGTTTATTTATTGTTCATGAATGTGTTCATTGTTCATTTAATATTCATGAATGAGCTCATTTAACTTAATTAAATAAATATGAACCGAAAATGAACAACCTATTATTTAAACAAACAAACAAACATGAACAAACAGAGCAATTTTCTTAACAAACACAAACTGAACACAAACACCTTTAAAAATAAATAAACAAACATAAATATATATTTATTCGTTCATGTTTGATTCATTTACAACCTTATTTATGACTTGTTGTTACCACAGAACGAAAAGTACCAAAAAAAAAGGAAAAAAATTTGTTGATAAATTTATAGATCGACTAAAGGAATGGAAAAGTAAGAATCATCAAATTCTTATATGGTTTATTAGCACCACTGTTTCTTCTATCAATGTATATTTGGGGAGATTTGAGCTTGTTAAATATGCTTGGGATTTTCTTGCCATATGGTATAACTCTACTACTTTTACTTATGAAAATCATATTTTGACTATTTTATCTCGCATTTGTCAAGAACTTAGCCAATTGATTGATGACTTATATTCTAAAATACAACATTTATAGGGCATGCTTGAGAATTTTGAACCAGAATTCAAAAATGAAAATGATGCTAGTAATTTTATTAATTATCAAAATCAAATTCGTCTTATTTAATTTCTAATAGCACTTTGAGATGAATTTGAGAATTTCATGTCTTCATTTTTGCACCAACACCTTTTACGAACTATAGATAATACCCTTATGAAATTGATATATGAGAAAACTAGATTGAGTATAAGTCAGACTTATAATATACTCATAATGTTGATACTATTATTATTATTGCTACTCAGCAAAATGCTAGTTTTACTTTTCACAAGTCTTGTTCATGATGTGAGAGAACTAATTATCATGTTCAGAAATATAAAGCTAAATATTATCCAAATGGTAGTTGAATTTTTTATTCTTGTATTAACAAGACTGCTACAGCAATAACTACTAAATCAAATATTTCTGAATCTTCTTATGAAACCATTACAATCTCCATTACTGATCTTCAAACCTTCTTCAATTAAGTATTATCTCGATCTCTTGTTCTTACCATGTTTGCTACTATATAAGGTAATGTTTGATTGTTTAATACTGCTTGTAAAAATCATATGACTGTTAATCTTTTTTTGTTTAAAAATAAGATACTCGTACCTAATGAACAAATTATTAAAATAGCAAATGGATCTGTCTTAAAAACTAGCCACATTGGTAATATTGAAATCTCAAAATTGTGTATATCTGACACTTATCTTGTCTTAATCTTGCCTTAAATTTGCTTTCTGTTAACTAACTTTGTGACCTTGGTCTTGATTTGCATTTTTCACAACAATATAACTATACTATACAGGATCCTCAAACATGCCAGAAAGTTAGGACAAGGTATAAGATTGGAACACTTTTTAATGATTGAGAATCTATAAGTGTACAAATCGTACAAGTAGTAAAGAAAAAATTTTTCTCACGAAAATTGTAAATATGAGAGCAATAAATACCGAAAGTGTCTCACTTTTACTTATACTTGTGCGAAAACTAATATGAATTTACTCTTAACTAATGCAAATAGAAGGTGAATAAAAGAAACAAGATCAATTAACTAGAATTACGGAAAACTAAAACTTAAATATAGAAAGAACATGGAAAGAAAATCCAATTAACATCCAAATAACAAAATTGAAAACAATATGAAACTAAACACCATGCAATTAACCATATTCAATTAAATCTAAGTATGTAGGAATACTTAAAACATGCAACTAATCTTAAACATGCACAAAATAATAAATTAGAATGTACTTGAATGATTAATTTGAAAACCATTAAGTAAATCTTATTTAATTAACTAAGCAACAACTAAATAACCAATTAAACATGCAACACTAAACAAATTAACAAAAACCAAAACCAATATAAACCAATTAAACATAAACAAAATAAAATCTAAGCTAAATAACTCAATAACATGCAAAATTAAACTTACCAAATTAAATTAAACAACAAGTAATTTATGCAAATTTAATCTTAACTAGATATATCTAACACTAATTATTATTAAGGTATGCAACCAAACTGTTATGAACTAAATTAACCTAAGAACATGCAATTAGATCTAATATGCAACAAATTAACCTAAGATCAATCTAAAGTGTGCAAACTGAACTATTTTGAAATTGAATTAATCTTAAATACATGCAATAGATGCAATAGACCTAAATTAGTAATTACGGAATGCACCAAAGATCAAAAATGCAAGAATTCAAATTAAAATCAATCTAATAATTACAAACATAAACTGTTTTTAAAATTAAAACATGCAAACTGAAACTGTTATGCAATTAATCATGCAATTTAACTAATTGAACCTAAATATCACGCAAATTGGAATTAATATAAAATAAATCTAAACCTAATAACAATAACCGAAAGCTTGTATAAAGATCTAAACATGCAACTTAGAGAATAATATGAAAACGGTAAGTATAAACCGTAACTATTAATCAAAGATTAACCAAGATAGCAACTAGATTAAGCAAAAATTAAGAAAACTAAATTGCATGAACTAACAATGAAATCAATTGCGTCAAGATTAATTAAACCGAATTGAAAAGAACTAAAAATAGAATTTTATTGAATTGAAAATTTAAAAAGAAAGTTGAAAAAACTGAAATTTAAAAGAACAAAAAATTTAAAGAACAAGAAAGCTTTAAAAGAAAACTAGAAAACGAAAACTAAAAAGTGCTAAAATTGGCCTGTCACCATAACCTCATATCCTTTTCTAAGACCTAAAACAAAGTATTTATAAACCAAGGATCCCTAAGAACTGTTCGGTTATAATGGACTTTCTTTGTAGCTCACAAGTTCGGTTGAACTTGAATTCTTCTGAAAAGAACTTCAACTTGCATGCTCTTGCACTTCTTCTTTGCTTTCCACAAATTGGTCTCTTTTTCTTAAAGAAATTTTAGAATTTTTCTTCAAGTAAAATTCTTGCTTTTTTCCCCTATCAATGCTCCTTTTATATCTTATGCAAATCCTACTCTCAAGTAGAATTATTAATACAATCCTAATAAGGAAAATCAAAAGCTATTTAGTCTTTTCTAATATGAATAGAATTACCACATCATCATATCACATAAGCCGTCAAATCATCTTTCTTAACCAATATGAAATGACACACTGCCATATCATCCATGAGTAATCCCATATATGTGCACATATATAAGTTATCATGAACTTGCATTCAGTTGAAGTAATAATTCTACTATCCATCTTTACATAACATATTAGCTTTAAATTCATCATTATTTTGAAATGGTAAAAGTTTTAAGTGTGTTTTTTAAATTAAATTTTCTTAATTTTTTTGAGCTTTATTCTTCATGCTTTTTATTATATATCTTTATTATTCTTTTTATTCATACTTATTTGGTAAATTATCCAATTTTTAAGAGGTTTATTAGTTTGTAAAAGTATTTGTAATTCCTAAAAATTATTTGAGATTAAAGGGTGAAATATCTTTTTGAATATTTTTGTGAGTTTTGATAAAAATTTATTTTGGTATTTAAAGATTTCTATCTTTTTCTTAAAAGATAGTTATTCAGAGGTCATATTTCAATTTTAAAAAGTAGAGATTGTGGAGGTTATACATTAACCTCCAAAATGTATTTGTATAATTGAATAACATAGTTGATTGGACATCTTGACATGAGTAAATTAAGGAAAATGATGCGGATGTCAAGAAAAATTGAACTTTTATAAATAATTGTATTAGAATTCTCTATCACTTATCCTTTATTTAATTTCAAATTCATTCACACTTAAGTTTTTATATATAACTAGAAAATTTGCCCAACTATGCTTGGGATTAATTTTTATTTTAAAATAATATTAATTATTTGAATTTAAATGTATATATTTTTTATTTATGTGTGAAGATATAAAAAATCATAAATTTCAACATCTTTTAAATTTTCATTTTAGGATTTTTGGTAAATAAATATCTTTAATTATTTAATTTAATTTAGTAAAAAATAGGTAAATTAATATACTTTAGTAGGTTTTCTTCTAAAAAATCTAAATTTCTTTTTTTATTGAGTTATTAATTTTTTATTTCTTTTTTAAAGCAAATTCCAAGGAAAACAAAAGCCAAATTAAATGAAAATTGTCTTTCAATGAATATCTAATTTTTAAAACAATATAAATTATTTGAATTTAAGTTTAAATATTTTCTTATTTATGTATGAAGATATAAATAAATATAAAGTATAACATTAATTAGAAAAGAAAAATAATCTTCTAAGGGGATAATTAATTGACACTCATCAAACAATTATCGATTTTTTTAATTTTTTTGTAAATTTTTAATAAAAATATTTATCAAAAAATATTTTTATTAATTTTTAAATATTTTTTGTATTTTTTACCCAAAACTTCTTTATCTAGAAGCTTTTTTACTTTTTTTTTTCAAACTTTAAACAATTTAGTTTTACTTTTATTTTTAATTAATATAAAAAATTATTAGACATCCAATCATAAGATGACAAATGTCATCAAACTGGATGCCCTTATGAATAGTAATAGATTTGGATATTCCTTTTTATTTTTATTTACTGGTAGGCGGTTTCGGGCTCTGCCCAGTACATCCTTTTGGCTCGCTCAAATAAATTTATTGATATTGGGTTTAGCAAATTCATTGGAAGTTATCTTTTCATAATTATAGCCTCTTAGTAAATTTATATCTAGATAATAAAGAAAAAAAAAAATTTTTTAATTTATTTTTTTTTTTAGTTTAGTGATTAAGAGATTGATTGAAAGTTATGTAAGCGTGAGTTCGATTCCGTCATCCCTTCTCCTCCCTTGTAAGAACATTAACTCTTCTTTGCAACAATAAAAAAAATACATTTTTTTTACGACTTAGAACTTGTCATTTGTGGATAGATTTGGAGATTACTTTAAATAATAATAAGAATAGATTTATTAAATTTTAAAACAAAAATTAATTGAAAGATAATTATTAAGTAACGTGTCATGCAATAAGAATCTCAATTGAGCAATTATTTATTGTTACAATTGGGGAATAAATTTTACATTATGGTATAAATTCTCATATTATCATTCTTTTCACTTATATTTATTTAAATTTAATTTTGAAAAAAACTTAGAGTGTATCCATTCACTCTTTCTTAAATTACTTTCTACACTTGAACTAACAATATATACTAAAGATACTTAATGAGATGCTAATGAATAACTTTAGTTGTGATCATATATATATATATTGGAGATGCTCATGAACATTTGATGATATTTGAACCGTTCAAATTTGATTAATTACTCTGGAAATTAGTGAGAGGTGACAATGATGAAACAAACAAAATTACAGATAGTACAAAATGCAACCAAATGCATGCAATTCTTGTAAAACTTTCCTTATTTCACATAATATTGTTAATGAGTCCAGACATTTAGTTTCGCAATTGACTTGAGAGTTGAGAGTGACCGTAAAACGAGATTTGTCCAGGTTTCATGATTTGCATGAATTTTTTTAGATAAAGTTTGTAAAAAAATTTTAATAAAAAATTTAAATTAATAGATTGATAGAATTTAATATAAAAATTAATAATACGTAAAAAAAAATCAAAAATATTGTTTGAGTTAAAATTTGATCGTTATTTATTCAATTATAAAAATTATGTTAATATTTTTATTAAAAATATATATCTAAAAATATATCAAAATTTATTAACATTTTTTCAAATTTTACACACTTGATATATATAATAAGATTTTTTCATTTATCAATTTTAATTTTCGATTTTAATTTGTATTTAATCATTTTTAATAAAAAATTTTCAAAAATTTATTATTGCTTCAACAACCGTATTTAATACTTTCACGTAAATGCCCTAAAATCCATGCAATGTTAGAGGGACAGAAATCAACTTATTCCGCTCTCCATCCTCCAATCTGACTCTGGAGAGATCAGTCTTCCACTTCATATGGCTATCTTTTCCAATGTAAAGTTGACCACCAAGTAAGAAATTGATCGAACTCTGAATCTAATAACAGAATTGAGACAATGGGAACTGAGTTACATTGCAAGGCAAATGTATTAGTCTTTTATTGCGTCACATTTTCTCTTTCTTCTTTCCGAGGCCTATTTTTATGAAGCTCGAACATAGACACACAATGCGAATACGACACGATATACATACAATGATACAATAATTTTTAAGAATTAAGGAAACGGCAATAAAAATATTTTGTTATATATTTTATGTAAAAATATTCAATGTAAATATAAATATTTTTATTAATTATATAATAATAAGATTTTTAATATATTAATAGAAAATTTTTGTATTAATAGAAATTTTTTTATTGTATTTCTTATCATTAATTTACTCATGATTATAAGATTGTAAACTCAAGCAAATAACGATCATGTTATATATATTGTAAGCAGGCCATGCATTACATGTTCATACTAAATGGATTTTGTTCTGATTGAATACAAAACAGCCCATTAAATTTGAATGAGTTCAACTATTTGGCCCAGTGCACAAGCCCAACACAAGCAGACAATAAGGAAAAGGAGGGAGGTGAGAGTCTAGAAGCACAAAGGGGAACCAACAGTCAAAAGGAGACGTGATTCCGGAAAGGCATGAGAGTCACGCAGGCAATAATATTAGAGCACACACATCGCTGTTTGGTCTAAGAAATAAATATTTATTTCTTCATGTTCCTCTCATTTTCTGTCTGCAATTTCTCTCTCTAACACAAGACTCCCTCTCTCTAAATACAGTTTACGACCGCCATAGCCACTGGCCGGCTTTCACCACCCAACCTAAAGCCAACAGAAAGAGTAGAAACCTGGTGCAAACCAAAACAAGAACAGTTAAGCATATAACTTCAATCCTACTACATCTCAGAAACAGAACAAGTAACAAGGAACAAACGTCAACCCACTGGAAACATAAATCTCTTTTTCCACCAAGCCATTAAGGTCTCAGCTCTGTCAACCTCTCTGGAAACAAAAAAAAAAAAAGTTGTTAGAAGATCACGAAAATTGAAGACCATGTTCCATCTATCAAAATATAGCAAACAAGTGTCACACTAAATCCAATAAATAATACAGTTAACCTTCTATCCAAACAATTAATTAAATAAATTATTAGATTAGAATAAAATTAGGGAGAACCCTTAATTTATTAATAAAACTATAATATATAAAAATGATTTTGTCAAAACCTTGGATATATGAATAATGTGCCCTGGAATCAAGGCCAGTTTGAAGAGAGAAAAAACCAAACCTATTGACCGATCGTTTGTGGGGTGGGGATCAGGGGGAAGACAAAGGGAACCACCCCAACGTATGAAACAAAAAGACCTGCTTGTTCCTCTCTTCTTCGGCTTTGGCCCACCCTTTTGATTCCACCTTTGAAAACACCTTTAATGGGAAACTCTCATCATCTTCTTGGGAACGCCCTTCTTCCATTTTCTTTTTTTTTTTTGACGATTTAATAGTCTTTTTTTTCTATTTTCTTCTTTCAAAATTTGGGTTGTAAAGGAGTAGTCAAAATCCCGGAAAGTGATGAAGAAGAAGAAGAAGAAATATGATGTTATCGCATGCTTGCAAGAGATTGAATGTTATAATATCATGTTTAAGTATTTTTCTGGCGATGCCTTCGAGTTTCTGATCGAGTTTTCTCTTATGACGACTGATCAGGCATTTCCAACGACGTTGGCGTGTGGTTTGCTTGGAGGAATACTAGTGTTCATCGTTTCAATACCATGAGTATTTCATCGGAGTCCAAAAATTTTAAGCGGCGTACATGGGAAAGCCAGGCATTTCTTATTTATTTTCTTCTTATTATTATTAATGCTGTTTTCTGCTTTTTTTTTTTCAGTCAATTTTTACCTGATTATTTTTCTTTCTTTTCCTTTTGGTTTAAAAAAATGTAAAAGAAAATTTCATCAACCGTCAATGAAATGAAATTAGAAATGACGCCGGATGCGTATAAGTTTCTGCAGTCAAATTCCATCTGTCATTTTTATTTCCTAATGCATAAAATTGCGAAGTATAGCCGTTTGTTAGGTTTAAAAACGCATTTCCCAGTCTCTAAATTTGTATCATTCTCTCCTCATTACAATTCCAAATGGCACTTGACCTTATTGAGGTTTCAGTAGGGTACTGACTGGATTTAGTCTTCAGAATTGCCCGTCGCCAATGGCAACCTACCTGAGGTCAAGGATTTTCTTTCCTGTTCCAAAGTACTCTAATCAATGGATTTTGAGGAGTTCATTCGGTATGCCTGCATCATAATTACCTTAAGGCATTTTTAATCATGCTATGTTGCATAGTCATTATCATCAAACAAACAAATCGTATTATTTGTTCTTTCTCCTCTTTCTGCGCTTCTTGAATACTGTCCTTCACTTATTTCAGTCATATAGAATCGGTAGCGTATATAGTTTCCTTTCAGTTTTTAGATCTATAGTTGTTAGGAGCAAAAAGATTTGCATTGCTTGTTTTGAATGCTATCTACATGGTTCAATCTTTCTCTTTTAATGGAATACTTTTCATTGAATGGTGTCTACAATCAGTAATGTAAGCAGGTTATCTTTCCCTGAATTGAGTTTTTGTTTATTGCAGAAAAGTTTGGTTCTGTGATTACTCTAGATATCGTCGATCTCTTGATTTTTTGCATAGGTTATTCGCACCTATACTGTAGTAATGATTCAGAGCATTTAGCAGGATCTGATATGATGCTCAAATAGAAATGAAATTTAAAAGAAATCCGTGATGCAGCTTCCTTTGGCTTATAGCTATGTACATTAATCACATGTTTGAAGGACGGCAAAGAAGTATTCAAGATTTAATACACACTAAATTCTGAAGTTCTGATCAGATTCTTCTGTCTCAAGTTATCTCTTGGATGATGTCTGTTCCAAATCTGTTGTTTTCATTTAACTTCATGTGGCAATGGATAAATGCAGATTCTATCTCCAAAGTGAAAGATCTCATTGCAATTGTCATTTGGTTATGCTCAGAAGTCAAGAATGAGTTTCATTATGTTGAAGACATAAACTAGGCCGGAGAAACAGCAAAGCCATTCTTTTATCACATGCTTCAACTCTTTGCATATCATAACTAGTTGGAAATTTATGGATGGCCTTTGGTTATTGATATCAAACTTTCAGCCCTTGGTTAACATGAATTTCAGACATTTTCTGACATTGCAAGCTTAAATAAAAGAAAAAAAAAATACAAAGAGAAAAAGGAAAAAACAGGCTTACGAAGTATGATCGTTTCTTATCTTTTATTCCTCAACGCATTTCCTCCCTTTCTCAATTCACTGCTCTTTAAATTAGTCTTGCTATCCACCTAATAAAGTACAATTGCAGCCACGTCGGTAAAATGTGAAATTTTTATATTCTAATTAGAATTGAAATTTTAAAAATAATAAATACAAAAAAATTAAAACACAATTGCAATTAAAAAAATATAAAACCCAACTTGCCAAAGATAACAAAAGAAAAGGCCACAAAATTATAGAAAAAAGCCTAGCCCAAGCATAAGAAATTAGAAACTGAAGCCCAAATTACAGGGTTGTTGTTGTCATTTAATATTATGCAGGGTGAAAATTGCACAACCCCCAAATCCCCCACAATCAAGATAATTTCACAAAATTTCTGGTCTCGTTTCTCTCTTCCTAATCCCCTCAAAACCCAACCGGACTTTGTTAAATCTCTTTCTCTCTCTCTCTCTGGTTTTCAGGATTCCTACCTAAATGTCTTAATTGAACAACGCTACGATAATTTTGTAGATATTGTCCTTTCTAAATTGTCTCCACCTACAGAAAATAAAAAGGAGAAAAAAAGAAACGGAGCCCTCGTTCGGACACGTTGTCTTTTGTATACAGTTTTAGACACTGTTGAGAGAAAGTGGCACGTGAGAGCTTCCGTTTTCGCGGGGCGAGGGAGGTACCCACAGATTTGCCAGCTGCCCACAACTTGGACTTTGGAGCGATCATTTTTAGTGGGTGATAGAGTTAAGTGCAAAGAGTAAAAGTATGAACCTCCTTAGTTTTGTCGTGACGGGATAATATAAAAAGAATATAATATAAAAATATAAATTTAATTTAATTTAAATTTTTAATAAAAATTATATAAATGATAAAAAAATATATTTTTTTATTTTTTATCAATATAAATTATAATATATAATTTTTTATATACAATACAATATAAATATATAAATTATTAATAATTTATATAATATAAATGCATAAATGATCACGTTGATTTACACTTCAGCTAAATAAATTGTGCTATTTTAGGTAAAATTTTGCGTCTTAATATGCTTGAGATTGCACGATTTATTTGGATAAAGTTGTAAAACGATGATTGGCCGTCAATTGCATTCATGTCCTTCGGGCTAACATGTCCTTCTGTTTGTTTATGCCTTTACATTCTTAGTTTATGCCCACATTGCCCCCGTGTTGGAAATATAAACTGCAAGTAACAAACGCTTTGGAAAGTTTAGCTAAATGAATATTAGCTCTGTCTGTTGGTTAAATTTCTGAAATTACGGATTAGAGGATTTAAGTTTATATTTTTTTGAGATGTGTTAAATAAATAAAGATTGAAGATTAAGAATAAATTAAAAATTAAAAAAATATATATTTGGAAATTTTACTCATACATCTCTTCACAATAATTTAATAATAATAATAATAATCTTATATCTATAATAATTTAGGATTATGATGCAGATGGCGCTAAATGGCTTGTTTCAAGCTATGGAATTGGTTTAGGGACAAAATGCGAAAAGTTCTTTGGCATACTTAAAGTAGATATGGTTTCCAATAAATGTGTCAAAATTATGCTTTATAGCCATTTTTTTGTAAAGTTGTTTGGTAAAGGATTCTGTTATATATTAATTAGAGATTTAAATTATGATAGCAATCATATTTTTTGTCACGTTATATTTATCATGATTGCAGATGTAAATAAGACTTTTATAGTCATTGAGCTATCGTAATTGTGAATTTTTTTAAATTTTACTTAACTTATTATAAAATATAATAATTTTAATTATTAATTACAAAATCTCTTATTTTATAATTTTTAAAGTAATTTATATCATATCATATGTTTTATTTATTTAAGAAAAAATATTTATAATAAAATATTCATATTTAAAAAATTATTCATATGATTATTAAAAAATAATTAGAGATAAATAAACATGTAAAAAATAAATAATTATAACAAATGATATATTTAATTATTTAATTACCATATTCATCAAATTATTATCGAACTATATTATGCATAAATCAAATAATAAGTGATTAGACATCTATAAATTAAGAAAGAGTATTACTATTTATAGGCAAAGAGAATTGCTTTTTATAGGCTTATAATAAATCAAACTTGGCAGTTTTCATGTTTCATAATCTTTAACAATAATAGTCTAAAGTCTATTACTTTGCCTTTTGATTAAATTACATAGACTCATACAACTTCTTATCCATTCACTTTACATTTACTATTTTTTTTTCTCCAAACCTTCATTCTCATTGCCTTCTCTCAGTTCTCTTTTTTTTTTTGTTATCTGCTCATCTCCATCAATTTCAAGTCTTACTCTAATCTCTTGTATCTCATTTTAAGTCACAACAATTTCTGCCTCATTCTACCAATGCACCATAACTCAATTTAATCCCAAACACAAAAAATCATGACAAATTTAAAAAAAAAATTGAGTATTGAATTAATTGCTTATCTTAAACTATATATACTTGATCTTAATTGAAGTTGAATTTGAAAGAATTGATATTTTTAGAAGTTTAAGTTTTGTGGATTTTTTTTTCTGAATTTATAAATTGATGTTTTATTTTTTTCTTGCTTTTTTTATTTTAAGTTTTTAAACATAATAAAATTAAATTTTAAAAAAAAATTGAATGAAAAACAGAGTAATGGACAATAACATATCATTATTGTCATTATTCAACGTTACATCGTAATTCGTAATTACAATAAGCTCGTTATATATGAGATTCATATTCTCTCTTTTTTTTTTTTAATAACGATGATGAATAGTGATGTGATCGTGAAATAGTGATCACTATATTATTGTCGGATCGTTATTTAAATCTTTGATATTACCAGCAGTTCAAGCAAATATTACCAGCAGTCCAAGCAACTGATTTGATGAGCTTGATTGGGTAATATTGATTCTGAAAGGAAAATCCTCCCATTCTACTTTCCTTGGACTGCATACAAATTTACCATATTAAATCCCTCTTCTATTGTACTCACAAATTAACACTGTAAAAGTTAGGGTGTAGCAGAATATTACTTTCTTCTTTTTGGACAATAGAATAAAATATCAATTATCAAGAAAAAAATATAATTTATATTTATAATAATATATAAAACAGGGTGCGTATAATTTTTTATTCACAAAATAAATTTATTTATTTAATAGATTTTTAAATTATCATTTTAAATAATTTTTATTGATTATAATTTAAATCAATATTAATTATATTTATTTTATATATAGATTGTTAGAAATATTTTTAATATATTAAAAGATAAATTGATTAAATATGATAATTTGATTAAAGATTTGAGAAACAAAGTATTTAAAACTAACTTTAAGCGTTGACAAGGTTCTAAATCAAGTTAAAACAGTTCAAGAAAATAAAGAAGTAAAAAAAAAAATGTTCCTAAGGACAGTAGTCGACTGCCATGACAGGGTAGTTGGCTATTGTGACTTTCAGAATGAGAAGAAACTTTCTGTTTCAAATTCATTTTTGAGAAGTCGACTGCTCAAATATGGAAGTCACTGCTCTGGCAGGACGAAAGCCTTCTGTTTCTAAAATACAATATGACATTCGAATGTCTGTATAAGGAAGTCAAGTGCTCTTATTGAAGTTATGTTTTTCTGGAACGTGAATTTTTTTTTTGGAATAAAAAATATGATTATTTAAATAAATTAATATAACTTTGATGATTTTAAAATATAATTTTTTAATTAAAGGAATTGATTTTTGATTAAAACAATATAATAAATAAATTAACCTTAAAATTTAATCTTTATAAATAAAAATTATGAGTGTTCATTTGAAAAAGTTCAAGCATTGATAATTCAAAATTTCTTTTCTTTTTCTTTCATTTTTTTTTTTTACAAATAAAGTAATATTATTTTGACATTATTTCGGCAGGATTAATGTTTTCATTTTCATAAGTAGAGATTGTTTATGTTTATTTGAGAAAGTTTAAAATTTGATAATTCAAAAACTCTCTTTTTTTTTTTTATGAATAAAGTAAAATTACTTTAATACCATTTATAAAAAAATGATATTAAAGTTTATTTTATTTTTAAATTATCATTTAAATATGTTTATTGATTATAATTTTTAATTATAATAATAAATTAAAAGTAATAACATTTATATGATGTATATGTAAGAATTATCCTTCTATTGATTAGCTTTCATTAGAAAATGATTTACATAGTTAAAAATTTTTATTTATTATATTTATAAACTCCAATCACATTAAACATTTGTCTCCATGCTGACAATAAATACTAATAATTATAGATGGATGATAATAAGATTTATCTAATATATATACCTAATAATTCTAATGATATTGAATCAATTTCATGAAAAGATAATTAAAATTTTAAAAATTTTTGGTATTTAAAATTATTAAAGATCAAATTTTAATAATTTGAATTAAACAATTTTTATTATCTATAAAAATATATAAAATTATACACAAAAATTAATTTCAAGAATTAAAAATTATTATCAGTACTACATATTTAACATCTAAAATAAAATTTTCAATTTTATAATCAAAATTAAACAAAAAAAAAGAATGTAACATATAAAATTAAGTGCAATGTAAGTGACATAGAAAATAATCAATAAAGAAAATAGAGAAGCAAGCACAAATTATATAAAAAAGAGGGGTATTTCAGTCCATTAGAAAAAGATTGATATTCAATGCTGAAATCCTACCAACCACATCATGTCCTATCAACGCCGGTTAACGTCTCTGTCTCGGTCTAACGTTCCAATAATTGAATTTTTAGAAACAAAATATACTTTAAAAATATTAATATATATCACAAACAAAATCCAGAAAAAAAAAATCCATTTATTTTATTTATTATTTTTCAAGTGCAAACTGTTTACATTTCTTCTTATTATTATTATCAGATCAGTTGGAGTAGTTTTTGCTGATTAGGAAGAGAGATGAAGAATGAAACCCACCTCAGACCCCCTAATTTCTTTCATATTTTCAAGCTTTGATTCATACCCGCTAATAAATTCGCCTTCTTTTATATCCTCGTAACTTCGTTTCTTCTCCTCGAGTCATCCATTTTTAGAAAAGTTTGTTTTGCTTTTATCTCTTTAATTGCAGAACAAAAAAAAATCTGTTATCTGGGCTTTGCCTTTCTTTCTTTTTTAATTCTTTTAAAGCTTTCACTTAATTCTGGATTTTTGAAGATAATTCCATTTTCATTTTTTTAATATTTTTTATAATTATAATAATATGAAAAAGGAACTGTCGTAGCCATATTCAAATGTGAGACCTTTTTTCTGTGTCTTGTTTGCAACTCTTCCTCTCATCAATTTCTTTAAATAAAACCCATTTGGGATTTCTTCAAATTTCCAAGCTTGCAAGCTTAAAAAAATTTACCTTTTCATGTTTCAAAGCTTGTGGTTTTTTCTCATTTTTGATAAAGCCCTTATAACCCATATTTTCTTTTCTCTTGACCTATAAGAAAAAATGTTTGGTACTCAAAGCAAAAGGGACCTTGCCTTGGAATTGCAAGCACAATTTCCAATCTTAAGGCCAAGCATTCATGAAAGAAGGGCAAACCTAACAGTGAAATTCCAAGACCTTTATGGGTTCACAGTAGAAGGCAATGTGGATGATGTTAATGTGTTGAATGAGGTAAGAGAAAAGGTAAGGCAACAAGGGCGTGTTTGGTGGGCACTTGAAGCAAGCAAAGGAGCCAATTGGTATTTGCAGCCACAGTTTTCTTCATTATCTGAAGGAATTGCGTTGAAATCTTCACTCAAATTTTCAGCTTTGGCTAATGCTATTACATTGAAGAAGCTTATTAGGAAAGGTATTCCCCCTGTGCTTAGGCCTAAGGTTTGGTTTTCGCTTTCGGGTGCCGCCAAGAAGAAGTCTACGGTACCTGAAAGCTATTATAATGATTTGACAAAGGCGGTAGAGGGTAAGGTCACACCTGCTACACGGCAGATTGATCATGTAAGTTCCTGCATTAGGTGTGTTTTGCATTTGCGTGATTGGTTTTTTTTTTTCTTTCTCTTTTTCTATTTTTATTTGGATCTGTGTTTAGATTGGATGGCTTTTGGTTTTGGATGTGATGTTTATCTGGTCTTTTTCTAGAGTTTTGGTTAATTTTGGATAATGATTTTGGAATTGAAAATACGTATCTGATTATGGACCTAAAAGCAAGGATGATTTCATAGGATAATTTTGGGGTTTTGCGATGTAATTCACACAATATTCTTTTCTATTTGCGTAACTTAAAAGAAGTAGTCGTGTTTGAGAAATCACCCCATGAGAAGCTTTTGATCTGTTGACAAAAGGGTTTCTTTTGTAATGAAATCTAACAAGGTTGGAATTGAAAACGTATGCTGTTGACATTGCAGAATTAGAAGTTATATCAATTTGAGTCAATGTTTTTATTGAATCTGATGATCTTATTGGAAGTATCTTAGCAATTTCAGTTTTCGTTGTTTTTCAGCAATAATTGCATATAAACTAATAATTAGTTTACGAATGAAGATATACGTGTATGCCTGGACAAAAAAACAAAAATTTATTCAATGCACTTGATAATGCTGTTGGTGTGAAGTTTTGAGTGCTCTGGGGACCTTAAATTTCAATACAACCTAGACAAAAGGGAGAGTTCTGTGCTAGAGCACGTTAACTTTTCTCCTTCGATGTATGCAAGCAAGGTTGTGCTCTGCCATCTGAACCTATTGAATCAGAAAGAAGAGAATTTACAAGTGTATCTTTGAAAAGTACTTATGAAAATTCCAATGAATGTGAATGTCTAACACAAAATTGTTGATTGGTTATAAACTAGAATTTTGATTTTTGAGCATGGAGTTTAGTAGATGCATAATTAAAATTTAAGTTACTGGATAGTGAATGATAGTCCTATTTCAGTTATGGTGCTGCATTTCTTTTAAATTAGGCAATTTGGTTTGAGCCTTTTTCATAAAAACTTGCAGGACCTTCCACGAACCTTCCCTGGTCACCCATGGTTGGACACCCCAGAGGGCCATGCAGCTCTCCGGCGTGTGCTTGTTGGTTATTCTTTTCGTGATTCTGATGTGGGCTACTGTCAGGTGAGTTCATCAACAGTTGTTCTTGTCTTTTCTTTGTTGTATAAAAGACAACCTTTTCTGATTTGCTGTTTTCCTCTTGATGGATTTCTTTCCCTTTTGGTGGCTGGGCTGGGCTGGGCCATTGGGGTTGAATCTTGATTGCCTTGTGCCCATTGGTTTGGCTTTTTCACTCTATGATGAAAGTTAACCAGGCAATACTCTTTTTATGCTTTCAACAATGTGAAGAATGTCATTTTATGCAATTCTGCTATATGATTTTAGCAACAAAGCTAGACTGTTTTCATGGTGCAATTTTTTTTTTTTTGGCCAAGCATGGTGCAAGTTTAACGTAGCCAAAGTGTTTATTTATTTAAGCTTGATAAGTAAATCTTGCTTCTGCATTTTATGTCTATTTGCCATAACCTGTCCAAGTAGAAAATAAAACTTCTCTGTTTCTGTGGTTTTTATTCATGTCCTTACCTGTTCTCTTTATTTACAGTGACTTAAGCTTGAATCACAATCAAACTTATTCCACAGGTTGAATTACTTTGGTTACCATTTGTACCAAATTTGATGTAGAACATTATATAAACTCTAACATGAAAAATATCACTTGTGCTGAACTATTTTCATGTCCATTTTTTAATGCATTCTGTGATGGTTTCTCCTTTTTGCTTTTCCCTTTTGTTTTAACCTTATCAATTAAATAGAAAGAAAAAATTGAGTTGCATTTCTCCTCATGGATAATTTGTTCAAATCACTGACACCAATTTGTCCCTACTATTGCTGACTTTAACTGTCAGTACTTCTTGCTTTGATCTTTTAATGACATTTTTTCATTGGGTTGATCTCATTAACGGCCCTTAAACTATAGTGAACTGTTCAATGTGGGGTATCTAAACTTTAAAAATCTCTAATGTGACATCTAAACTATGAATTTGTTAACTAATGTGATACTTTTAGGGTTGTTTGCCCATTACATGTCATCATTTGAAGCTAGTCTCATTAGTGCTAAGTAGCACATTAGTTAATGGATTTATAGTTTAGGTACCACATTAGAGATTTTTGAAGTTTAGGTACCACATTGAACATTTCATTATAGTTTAGGAGCTATTCATGACATTAACCCCTTTTCATTCTTCATCTAATTGTGATTTTATATTAAAGACAAAATTTTGTTCTTGGTGTAGGGCTTAAATTATGTTGCAGCATTGTTATTGCTTGTTATGAAAACAGAGGAAGATGCATTTTGGATGCTTGCAGTCCTCCTTGAAAATGTTTTAGTCAGTGACTGCTATACAAATAACTTATCTGGATGCCATGTTGAGCAAAGGGTTTTTAAAGATTTACTTGCTAAGAAGTGCCCAAGGTATTTGAGGATTAAACTGTTTAATTCATTTATTTATTTTTGGATATACATTGAAGCTGGGGGTTTATCTTATTAAAAATGGGAGAAACCAAAATACAGGATTGCAGCTCATTTGGAAGCGCTGGAGTTTGATGTCTCCCTTGTTGCTACTGAGTGGTTCCTGTGTCTTTTTTCTAAAAGCTTGCCTTCAGAGGTTTGAATAATATTTCATTACCTCTTCCCTCGTACTGGCATATCTCATTTGCCTTTTGCAGATGGAGTCAATCTTATTTGAGGTGCTTTCTAACTCTTTTTTTTTTGTTTAATCTTTTTGTTGGCCTATTTATTCAGACAACTCTGCGGGTGTGGGATGTCCTTTTCTATGAGGGGGCAAAGGTTCTTTTTCATGCAGCTTTGGCTATATTTAAGGTGCCGATGTTGTTGCAATTTGGCTCTTCACATTCCTAGTCAAGTTGAAAATTTTCCTCAGTATTCCTAAAAATTGCCTGGTTGTCAAAAAAATACCATGGGAGCTAATTTAAGTTTTGGTCTGCTTTTGCAGATGAAGGAAGAAGAGTTGCTGCTAACACATCAGGTTGGTGAAAGGGTGTGAAAAGTTTTGGGGATGTCCGGAAAAAAATTTTCCTTCAAATATTCTTGTTTCTTAATCATGGACACCCTACTACCCCATTCGGATCTGCATCTGACCTAGTTTTGGACATAAACTGGATAGGAGATCATTTAAATTTGTTCCACCGTGGCATTTCAAGGAATTGGCTTATGGAGTATAAACAGAATTTGAAAATTAGTAATATATTTGTTTTTTCTTTTAAGAAAGAGATAAAATGCCACATGGAGTGAAAACTTCTGTAACTTTGTTGTTTTAGGAGTATGGACTTGGTGTATGCATCTGAATCATTCTTCCACCACAAACTATGAAACATAACCCTCCCTATATCTTTACAGGTTGCATTTGATAAGATCGGTTTTATGACGACAAACACGATATCAAAGCAAAGGAAAAAGCAAGAACCGGAAGTAATGAAAGAGCTTGATCAGAGATTGAGAAGACTAAACTCTCTCAGAGAGGATGACAAGTAACTATTGTTGTGAGAAGACCAAGTTGTAGGTCAAACATCCAACACTAGACCCGTTGCCCGTGTGTGGAAGAACATGAAATTAATGCCTGATAAGTGTAGATTATCTGCCAGGGACCAGGTAAAGAGTGTTTGTTTTCTTCCAGGATGTTGTAGGTGATAAAATGTAAATTTTGAATCCATACAGTCTACGCAGCTGATGCTATATTAATGTAGTCTATTTTAATGTAGGTTGGCTCACAAGAAATGTTAGGTGAAATTTTATTCTAAACACTTTTCATTTGAAAATAAGAAGAATCTTGCATAAAAACTGGATGAGCTTAAAAAGTTGATTGGATTTGAAGTTATAAAACATATATTATAAGGATCAGAAAATGTAACAAGAAATTTCGTTTTTTAAAAAAAAAATTGTTGGCACTAAATTTGGTTACAGTCGAATTCAAAATCACTTGAAGAAGAGCCTTATTAATTGAGTCAATTTGTGATCAGTAACATGAAATTAAAAAAATATTATTGTATCAATTTTAAAAATATACTAACTTGCTAAGTGAAAATAGATGATCAAATAGTTATTCATTTTCAAGTATAGACAGAAAGTTTTAATTTTGAAATTCAACAAGACCTTAATATATAGTAGGTACTGACTTTCCAAAGTCCTTTTGAAAATTTGTTAAAAAGTTTTAGATTATATTTGATCCATAATACGATGGATTGAATAATATGATATTCATTTTATCTTATATTTATCTGTATCTAATTGAAAATAATATGATTATAAGGAGGATTATCATCCTCTTGGTATAAAAGGATTAAATTCTCTCAAAACATAGAGGATTGTTTTTAATTAATAAGATTAAATTTACATGATTAATTATATTCTTAAAAATTATATTAATAATTTAAATTATATAAATTTTAAGAAAAGATAATTTTGACTAATAAATAAATTATTTTATCTTAATCCTTATACATATCAAACATAAGCTAAGATGATATTATTTAATTTAATTTAATTTATAATATTATTTTATTTTATTCTATTATAATTTTATATACCAAACATGATCTTAGAAAGACGAATCTAGAGGACACACAAAGACAAGCCCCCTTAAAAAAATTTTGGTAATATTATAATCTTTTAACTCAAGCCTCCTTAATATAAAATTCGGACCTCCTTTCTAATTTGATTCACTATTTCAATCTCTCTTTTATGATTTTATTGGTTCCATCCTTGTTTAACATAGGTAAACATATTAACTTATCAACAATTTATCATTTATATATTACACAATAACCCAAGTTATATAATTTTGATAATATTGTAGTCTCTAACTCGGCCTTCGTTAATATAAAATTCAACCTTCCAAACTTGATTCATTATTTCGACTTCTCTTTTATGATTTTGTTGGCTTCGTCCCTGTTTAACATAGTTAAGCATATTAACTTATTAACAATTCATCATTTATATATTATATAACGACCCAAGTTATATTTAAAAAAAAATAAAGAAAACCTCTAATCCAAATTTATCATGAGAAAAAAAAAGAAAATAAATAAAGTTGGTTATGGAAAAGAAACCATTAGGAGTTAAGGACAAATATGACAAATATCAAGTTTGTATATTTGCACCTCAAAATATACTCTTTACACTCTGTTAGTAATTACACTTCATATTCTCAAACCATACACCCTCAAAATCAATCTAAAATCATTAAGTTTTAGATTTAATCAAGTTACTAAGTTTCAATTTTTGATTTTTTGTTTTTGATTTTGGTTAAATTATTTTTGATTTTGTAAAATTTTGGTTAAATCTCGTGTGTGAAACCAAAGGTTCCAAATATATATTTTTGAAAATTTTAAAAATTTTCGAATTTACATTTTCGGAAATTTGTAAAAAGTATCTGAAAATGCAAATTTGAAAATTTTTAAAAGCTACTGGAAATGCAAATTTAAAACCTTTTAAGAAATATAAATAAAACTTTCGGAAATACAAATTCCAAAGCTTTTAAAGCTTTTCTTAAATGCAAATCCAAAAAATTTTAAAAAATTTTGAAAGTGTAAATCTGAGAACTTAAAAAAAAAACTAAAAATAAAATGTATCAAGGGCTGAAAGGTCATTTGTCAAAAATGAATTAAGTAATTTTATTTATGAGTATTTTTAAAATAAAATAAAAAAAATTTGGGGATGGAGAGCATATTTTGGGTGCAAATAGAATCTCCTTATTTGGCTTTAGCTTCAACTTTCTTGTCCTGCTTGACAAATTTCAAGTTAGGTTTGTTTTTGTTTTTTGTGTATGATTGTAGAACGTGTAGTGTCTGTAAAACATGAATCTTATCTAATGTTTTTTTAGTAGCAACACTTGAAAATTTAAGTTTGAGGTTGTTGCTTTTACTTATTGCTTCTTAAAATATTTTTGAAAGAAAAAAAAAAGTTAATGATAGAAAGCAAACTTATAATTATAATTGATTAAAAAAATGAATGAATTACTAAAAATGTAATATCAATTCTTTATAAAAGTAATTGTGTCCAAATGATTTGCCTTTTTCTTCGTAGGATATTTTTTAAGAAACCAATGAGTTGGGATTTTTGTTGTCATTGCTAACGAACATGACAAAATTCATCAAAATTTGCATCTTGAATTTGCTACTTCTTGCAAAAGTGTACCTTTCTAGTTTTTTTTTTTCCTTCTGAACTTGATTCTAACTTTGTTGTTGTAGTATATAGAGCCCTTAGGATTTGAATGCCTGACTGTTTTCTTTTAATTGATATGACAGGATAGCTGAGTCTGTACTTTTTGAAATTCTTTAGATAATTGCTAGAGCAAAGGAATTGGGAGGATCTAATTAGTTTGAGCAGATGTTACTCTGCCACCTCAAACAGATTGTTGATAATGGAAATGCATACAGAGTTGAAGGCGATGTTTCCTTCTCGGTAGAAAATTTTCCAGATTATGGCCAATTATCTGGGTGGAAATAAGAAGACAATCGAGCTGGGGAGCCTGTTGCTGTGGACTCAAGGAAGAGAAACCCAGCTGATTTTGCATTATGGAAGGCATTCTTTATGAGAAGCATTATGGCATACCTGAGTCCTGCATGCATGCATGATATACTATCATCACAACTAGAAAATATGTTCTTAGTATATCACATAATGTGCCTGACTGATTGTAGTTTTACTTCATTATTTGCACCCAACCAGGCATGGATGAATTGTGAACTTTAGGTGATTGAGCCTCATCTCAAGTTGTCAAAGAGTGGAACAGATCAGGCAGCCCATGCATTCCTAAATGGTACTGTAAACTTTGGTGGGTTTGTAATAAAGGTGTAATCGATCGAATTTGAGTCGATATAATATTAAGTTTAAGTTTGAGTTCGATTTCAAATTTGATGTTTGGAACTCAACTCGAATTCAATCAAGTTTTATTTTTTTAGTTCGAGATAGAAATCAAATTTTTTAAGTTCGTTCAATTAAATTCGATTAACATTTAAAAATAAGTTTGATTTTTATACTCAATATAAGTTCGATTATTTATATTCTAGTTCGAACTCAAATTCGAGATATTTTATCAATTAAAATAATTAAAATATATTAAAATATAAAAGTTTGATTAGGTTCACAAATAACTCAAGTTGAAGATAAGAATGTTCGAACTTGGCTTGATCAATAAATTAAACTATTTGAGCTTAAGTTCGATTCGATAATAATCAAATCGAATTCGAGTTTTATTCAAATTGAATCTGAGTAACTTACGAATACTGATATATCATTTCCATTCCTAATTTAAAGATGTAAAAAAAAAAAAAGTTTCATGCCATTGAGAAACCTAAATATTACATCAAAATACAGTTTTTTTAATGTTTTTCTTTTAAGTTTCAGTTTTGCAAAATGAATAAATCCCTAGCTAAAAAAATCCTTAATGCCCATTAATAAAATATTCTTGGCAGTACAGCTTTAAGAATTATTATTGTTTATTTTAAATTTGAATCAACTTTACCGATTATATATTTTAGATACAGGTTCATCAAATTCTCTCTCTCTCTCTTTTTAAAAATAACAAACAGGAAATCATATGTTATATTTATTAGATCTTACAATTTATATTTTTGTATTATATTTGATACATATAATGATATAAATTATTAAAACATAAACGCGACATGAATTATAAAACGTATTTAAATTCTAAATATAAATATGAAACGTTTATTATATATATTACATGCGATACGGCATGATTAATATGTATATAATTAATTCATTTAAATATGACACGAATAAACACGAATAATATTAATATATATGAATAGATTTGATTAATACGGATATATATGAATAGATATAACTAACACAAATATATATAAAAATACGATTAAAATAATAAATAATTACAAATTATCTATCATTTATAATTTAATAAATTTAGCATATTAATAATATAAAAAAATACTTATTAAAAAAATTAATACCCATTTAATATGTATTTAATATATATATTTAAAATTTAATATTTATTATATAACTATATTAATTTTTAGTATCAGATTCAAAATGATAAACTATTAAATATAAAAAATAAATAATAATATATAAGACTAATATTAATATTTATATTGTATTTATATTATTAATATAAAAAAATAATTTTATAATAATTATTAAATAAGTATTTAATTAAATATTTAAAATAATTTTTATATGACATTAAATAGTTAATTAAGTATCACAATAAAAAGATTAAACATTAAAATAATTTTTATATATTTATATTAAATTAAAATAAATATAAAAAATATGTTAAACGTCTTAAACATATTAAACGTATATTCGTATGATAATATTAAATTAAATATGTTATTTAGGTTGTATTATTTGTTAGATGTGTCAACATTTATAAAACACGAATTATTTTGTGTTGAAATTTATATCGATACAAATAAACATAAAACACGTTTAATATATAATTTTTTTATATTATTTTTATATTATATCATTATATCGTATTTAAAATTATCAAATTTAATACTTACGCTTGAAACCAAGTTGGCTTTGTTATAGTTTTTCATCGTGACCTAGTATTGTTTTTCTTTAATATATTTTGAATTATTTTTTTGCAGTCCGCAAAAGAAAGGAGCCTTTTTTTTGGGGGGGGGGGGGAGGGTCCATGGGGATCTGGATGGCATATTGAGTGTAGCGCCATGGGTGCTGCTTGTTTGGGTCACTGTTTTGATATATATGGTGGAGGGATGGACCTTATGTTTCCTCACCACGAAAATGAAATTGCTCAAACTTGTCCTGCAATATGTAAACAAAGTAATATAAACTACTGGATACACAATGGCTTTGTCACTGTTGACCATGAGAAAATGTCCAAATCCCTAGGAAACTTCTTCACAATTAGGCAGGTAGGATGTGCAGTGATCTTCTTTGACGCTCTTTTTTTACTTTGAGTAATTAATAACCTTGCTCTTGCTAGGTTTCTTATGTTGCTAACCTTTTTCCTGTTTCTCAGGTTATAGATCTTTATCATCCACTGGCTTTGAGACTTTTTTTTAATGGAATCGATCTCCAATCAACCACTCTGATGTGCTACTTGAAAGTACTTCAGAACGTATTTTCTATATCTATCAGGTGGCGTAGTCTCTCCTTAGATATATTTTTCTACATATTTATTAATTTTATCTTATTAAAAATTAATTTAATTTTTTGTTTTTTTTTCCTTTTTATGTAGCTATTTTTTTGGGAAACAAGTTTAACAAATTGAAATTTGAAAAAAAAAATCTGCAAACATTTAATTTAGTGATTAAAAATGTTTGAAGGAACATAAAGTATTTATTTTCGAGCCAATTTTTTTTTTCTTTTTTACTTGTATCAAGGTTTTGTCTTTTTAAAATAACCAAAAAAAAAAAAGAAATTTGAAGACAAATATTCCATCTACCAATTGCATGGCTCGCACACGTTATTAATTGGAAAAAGATGCCGCAAACTTTTGGCGCCAAAGTTCAGCTTGAAAAACCTAATGTAATTACAAAAATAACCTCCTCATTGAAATTCAAAAGACCAGCTTAAGTAACGGATCCGTCATTTTCAGTTGACATTTAAATCCACGAACACACAAAAAAAAAAAAAAAAGCGCAGAGAATAGAATGAGCTCTTCGATCGTCACTCACTCCCTAATCTTTGCTCTGATCCAAACGGTTTCTGAATCTCTGTCTCCAAACCGTACACAAAAACTCAATCTCAGAGGTAATTTTACTGTCTTTTAAATCAATTGAATTAATTTCTGCTTGTTGCACAGAAAAATTCGAGTTGTTAATGATTCCTCCATACGGAGTTTGTTAGATACAAAAGGAATAAGTAGTTGGAAACGAAGTTTTTTGGTTACTAAGAAAATCGTGTTGTTAATTGAGAAATTGATTTGAAATAGCTTTGGTTAGTGATTAGGTAGGCATCAAGGGGTGAGACACTGGGTTTATGCACTCAACCAAATGGCGTCTTGTCTCCCATAAGCAAATGATGCTATGTGTTGCTTGTTTGACTATCGACTATATTTTTAATCCAAAATTCCAAATACAGAATTAGATGCACAAATGAGTTATGAAGGATCGACGTTAAGCAAATTACAAGGTATGAATTTTCAAGTCTCTGAGTTTAGTTAAAATAGTTTCTTTCAGAACAATAGACATTGAAAATTTTTGACTGATAAATGTATACTAGCAATTTTGGATAGAAGTTATGGATTATTTGTTTGTTTCCACAATTAGGCCTTGCCAACCATGGATTTAAACCAACATCGAATATGCCCTGTTTTTAAACCCAGGACCTTGCAATTTTCAGGACAAGAGGCAGAAGTTGACACGTACTGGATGTGCTCCCAAATCTAAAACGATAAGCTCTAAAACGAGTTCATTGAAATAGATATTATTAGTTATAGGTCATGTTTTGGTACACAGGATTATGATACGATACGATTGGATAATATTATGAGTAAGATTAAATTAAATAATGTCATCCTATCTTATATTTGATATGTGCAAAGATTAAGATAAGCTAATTTATTTATTGGTCAAAATTATTCTTTCTTCAAGTTTATACAATTTAAATTATTGATGTAATTTTTAAGGATATAATAAGACATGTAAGTTTAATATAGTAGATTAAAAATAATCCTCTACTTTTTCAAAGGATAGAGTTATCCTATTGGCATAGGATATCTAATCCTTTCAATAATCCAATCTTTTATTTAAGTGCATAACAAACATGTGATAGGATGATTAATATCTTATCCTTCAACTAATCTTATGTGCCAAACGTAGCAATAATGTACTATCAAAGAATAATTACTTGATTTGAAGAAACATCTCTACGACTGTAAAATTCACTACCAGGGATCCAATTATGTTTCGTCGGCAACTAAATGTAGTCTAGCTGAATTTTGCTTGACGTATAGCAACAAGGTTGCTTGACATAGAAAGTGATTTTTCTTGCTTGTTCGGGAGTGGATTCCTACTATTGTGGATACAGAGAATCTTTCACTTTATGTTTTACTCTTCTGTTTGACATCCCTTTCTGAATACTATGATTTTTGCTTGACATTTTTTTGATTTTAGCTTGCTACCAGATTGTCTGCTGAAGCCATAACAAAAATAAAGTTTCATTTCTTCTTTAATCTTAATTTTCTATTTTCCCTGATCATGTAAATGTTTTTCCCAACTTTGGTTCTGACTTGCTTGACTAATGACCATTCCTTCTAAGATGTTTCAAATTTGTCTTTATTTTCCTAGTAGTTAATTAGGTGATATAATATTGGCTGCAAAGAAAGGAGTATGGGCTATAAGAAGTGATCACTGGATAATGAAAACTGTGGTATGAGACAAGACCTAGATTTGGCGGCTCCCCAATTTACAGAGTCCTTCTGATCAGGTAACTTTTACACAATCCACTGAAGACTTTTAACCTTAATGGAGATACCGATTGTTATATTCAGTAGTCTTGGTCACTTGAAAATTCAGAATGTCTGAATTCCTTGAGATGGTGTTTATTTGAATGAATGTTTAATTTTGTAGGATATGAGTCAGTTTGTTGAATGTTAACTAACATAATAACATAGGCATGACAGCATTAAAAACAAAAGAAAAAGAAAAACAGGCAGCATCCATGACCAATCAAATTGAGAATTTGTATTAGAAGAATCATATTGCATTGTTTTACATTTGAGTCCAAAACAATATTACTGATATTAACCTCAACAACTTAACATGGACACCCAAATTAAATGACTAATGTGAAATATCTAGAAAAACAAAATCTACAATAAAGATAATTAGAACAGAAATATGGTGTAGGAAGTAGGACCCTAAGACACCCTTCAAGCCAGTTCTTCTTCAACTGTAGTCCAAAATCCCAAGTCGTCAAGCCCATTCATGAATGCATCCAAGTCCTGGTATGGCTCAAAATATTCTTGCCTAAGCTCTTCAGGGCCATTTTTAACAGAAGCATTAGTAAAACCAGGAGAAAAGCTGGTATTAATCATGGTTTGAACCGTCTTTGGGTTGTGAGTTTCTTGATGATCAAGTTCCCTAGAATTCTGCTGACAAATTGTTTGAGCACTGCCTTCATTCCATTCGTCAGCATTGTCTTCGGTTAGACTGCTTTGATCAGCCCCAAATTTCTTCACGGTTAGAAACGACACGACTTCTTCAGGACCATTGTAAACAGAATCATTAGTAAAATCAGGAGAGCAGCCGGTGTTGATCATGGCTAGCACTGTTTTTGGATTGTGAGTTTCTTGGTGATCAAGTTCCCTAAAATTCTGCTGACAAATTGTTTGAGCACTGCTTTCATTCCATTCATGACCATTGCTTTCGTTTAGAGTACTTTGATCAGCTCCAAATTTCTTCATAGTTGGAAACCATATCTCTTCTTTAGGATCAACGTAAACAGAAGCATTATTGAAACCAGGAGGGCTACTACTGATCATGGTCTGCACCGTGCTTGGACCGTGAGTTTCTTGATGATCAAGTTCCCCAGACTTCTGCTTACAAATCGTTTGAGCAATGCTTTGGTTTATACTACTTTGATCAGCCCCAAATGTCTTCATAGTTGTAAGCGACATCTCTTCCTCAGGACCAACACAAACATAAGCATTAGTAAAATCAGGAGAGCTGGTACTGATCATGGTATGCACCGTGTTTGGATTGTAGGTTTCTTGCTGATCAAGTTCCCCACAATGATGTTGATAACTTATCATGCCACTACTTGGATACCATTCATCAGCATTGGTTTTGTTTAGACTACTCTGCCTCTGATTAGCACAAACTTTCTTCGTAGTTCGAACCGAAATGTCTTCATCGTTAACCTCTAGGGTTTTACGTTTCTGGTTCTTGGATTTTACTTCATCTTCTTGATGATCTAAACCGACAGCAACATCTTTATTCTTAATCTCACAAATAACGAAATCATTCAAACCCTCCTCGCTTAAGGAAAACTCATGCATGATCCAATGGCCTTGGCTTGATTGATTTTTTTTGCAAGTAAATGTGAAGTATTTGTCAAACCCTAAAAGCTTTCCACTTGCATCTTTTACTTCCCTGATGCTTCGACCAAGCCAACATCCACAACCAGCAACCCTGTCAATTCTCGCTTTACTCTTCTTCTTTAACTTGGTGAAAACCCAAAAAGAGTTTTTGGCATCTTCGTCAAAAATATTCCAAGGCTCTCGGTTTTCACCATAAATCTCTTCCTCAATCAGAACATTAGCGGACAATGGCTCTCCATTAATCGCTGGTTTAAGGTAGTAGAGGAAAATCTCTTCTTTGGTAGGAAGAAATCGAAACCCACGAGGTATTGAAAACTCTGAGGAAACTGTCAACATGATTGCTATCAAATTTTTTTTTCTCAAACTAATAAAATTGTAAATGCAGCTGACCCATATATAATATAACATATATAGATAGGCTAAGTAAGTCGGTTGCCTGATCTGTTTGGCTTTGTACAGGTTTTATGATGTTTGTTTGGCTTTGGACATGTTTTATGATGTTTGTAACTTTGTTTGGCTTGTACTTACTAATATATGGTTATTCCAAGGAAACTGGAAACCAAGAAATCACCTCATTTACCTGATTTCCTCCTTCATACCATTTGGCTTTTTTTTTTTTTTTTAAATAAATTTCACAGATTCGTTATGTTTTATTTTATAGAAACTATCTTCTTTTCTGTGAAATTATATTATATGAAAAAAAAAAATTAAAGGTGGATATTAAGGAAAAAAAATAGATATGATTAAAATATTTTTATTAAATAAAAATATATAAATGCGGTATAAAAACATATATATATATTTTGAAATAAAAAACATATATTAGTTAATTAAATAAAATAAGTATATAATTAAATAATATATTTAAAATACTTAATTATTATATAATTGATGATATTATATATAATTTTTAAATAAAGAGCAATTATTGATTTCATTATGATATGTAATAAAAACATATAATTGATATTAATTATGATAATATTAATTTTATGGTTTTTATTTTCTCTAATTGATATAAATTTTAGATTTTTTATTTTCCTTTAAGGAGAACTAGCTATTTTATTTTTATACGATAAATATAATATTTTATATGTTTATTTAAATAGTTTATTATATCTTTTATTAGAAAAATTAATTTGGTAATCATATTTTTACAATTTCCAAAAAATAAAAGTAAAAAATATATAATTACATTTGAAATATTTAACTATTTTGTAATATAGATATTACCTTACAGAATAATAATTACATTTCAGTAATTGTATCTGATATATGTACGTAAATATTTTCAAAGGAGAATATGCAATAGCATGAAAAGTCTAAATTTAATTAACCATCATTTAGGAAAATAAGTTTAACAATACCCCTATTTGCAGAATAAAGAATTTAATTAACCCTTCTCAGGAAAAAAAACTACTGTTCAAAAAATGTAAATGTGAAACAACGCGTTGAATTAATTAAATTCAAAGTACTTTCTTTTTCTCTTATGCTTAGAAGCAACACACTTTCCGCTTCAAACCAGGGTAGTTAAGAAACTGTTTTTCCCAATAGGAATTGCAGCAACTTGATCAACCTCTCTGTCAAGCAACAACTGTTTGCATTTCCTCTCAAATCTCTCAATGCCTGCAATCTTTTTCCTTTTCTTCCTCTTCATGGTCGCTTCCGATTTTGTGTTTTCTCAGTCCTCGTGGTCCAAGAATTACGCACATTGTCCTTGATTGTTTTCAGGTTCTTCCTCTCTTTTCTTTCCCATTGTTTCTTCCTTCTTTTTCTTTATACAACTTGTTTCACATAACTTTTTCATACCCTTTTTTCTTCTTTTGCGTTTTTCTTCTCTCGTCTCTAGCCAGTAACCATGCTGATAAGCTAATGCTATTGTCATTTTTTTGGGGCGTGTGTGTGTGAGAGTCAGGTCAAGAACGTTTCAGAAGCACTGATAGGTTTTCGAAACCTTCAATTGGAGATGGTGGAAGAATTTATGCTTGTTCTGAGAGGATGTTATTAGCATTTGAAAATAATGGTTCCATTGCTTGGTTGTTACCTTTGAGTTTCAAATGCAACATGTCTAAAGCTCCAGTTCATGGGGGTAGGGGAAAGGTAAGGAATAAGCAATGTTATTGGTACTTTAAATGAAATTTTTTTCTGAATGCAGTGATTGTTGATTTCGCCTAGATATTAATATTGGCGATTAATAATTTATTTTATAATTTAGATTAAATAAATAAAACAAAAATCATAAATTAGATTCAATCTTTAATATCTTTATAAATCCCTCTCCTCAAAGCAATTTGATGCAGAATCTGGCCATTAACAAATAATTTTTATTTTAAGATTTAAATTCTCTCTTCTTTTGTTAAATAATGTTTGAAAAACTATTTTGGTTTTTTTTTTTTTTTTTGAAATTCCTAATATTCCTTTGAACTCTTTTATCCTATTAGTTATCTTGACTGAACTGAACGGGATATTACACATAAACTCCATTAAATCTGCAAGCTCCAAACTTTCCTGTTTCACCTTTCCTTCATCTTTATCCTCACCAATGTGGCGCAAGGGGACTATCAGAGGCAACACGGCTAGGAACGTCTGGTATATCAAAAGCAAGTTTCCCAATAACATCATCATCATTGACAGTGTCCTTGTTCTTCACAGTTACCTCCACAGTTACAGCCTGAATTCAATCTTTTTCTAAAGCAAAAATCTGGTTCCATTCAGAGTTAAGCTTGTGATATCAGCATGAAAATGTCGGATTTGAGTTAAAAAAATGTTACAACATTTGTAAACGCTAGAAAGTGCAGTAAAAACTGCACGAAAAATCAAATTAAAAAAAATTATTTTCTAAACATAAGCAAAAAATTGATGATCAAATATCAATATTGCTTGCCTGATTGCGACTTGAAGAATGAAGCTAAAACTGAAGATGGATATGAAGAGAGTTTATTATGTTCTGGTTTAGAGGGAAGAGTCTAGTAGGTAAACTTTCAAGGAAAAACTGAGGGAAATCAACAGAGTAAAACAAAGAAAATTTCCTTTAATTACCTTATTTAATTCTCAAATTTGGTAAATATCTTGATTACATTATTGCTTATTTTTTAAAAAATTATACTTATAATTAAATATTACATTTATATAATAAATTGAATAATCAACTAATAAATTATAACTTAATTAAATAATTAAATTCACATATAGTGAGACTTGACTTAACCTTAAGACCTTAAGGTTTTAAGGCATTTTCTTTGCCATTAAATCAATACTTCATTGGCACATTATTGCTTGATTTTGAATTTGGATGGTAATAAATTATTACCATTTATGTTACTTTTTCTTTGATATACATTATTACATCTAAAATGAAATTTCTTTTTATAAAATAATATATAAGAAAAATATTATTTTTCTCACTGTTTTTGTCATAAATTTTTGGTCTTTTTGATATAAGATAAAACTTATATGAATTTCTTTAGTGAAATTTATGAAATTATTTACTAAAAAGATTCAATAAAAATTAATAAAAAAATTAAATTGATAAATTACTAGAGTTCAATGATAAGATTACTAATATATATAAATTTATTGAAAATATTATTTATAATTCAAATTTAATTAGTACTTATTTAATTATAAAAATTTTATTAAAATCTTTAGTAAAAATAACTATCTAAAAATTATATAAAATTTTGCTTTTTTTTTTTTTTTTTTAAATTTTGCATGTTTGTCTATATAATAAAAGAGTTCAATTTATAGATTTAAATTTTTATTTAAATTTTTACTTAATTACTTTATATTAAAAAATTCACCTAGATAATTTTTTCTAGCTCTTTTTTCTTGACACGACATATAATTTATTTGATTTTAATATTTATTATTTGACTTACTCCTATTGGTAGACATCCAATTTAAATTTATCCAATAATTTATAATTATATGCCATTTTGATAACAATTTCTTGGACATAGATTGTTACCTTATTGGGTTGATTTTTTTTTTTTTTTGTGAAAAGTAAAATATTATCATTCATTTAACTAGAAGGTAAAGGAAAATAATCTTATTTCGCACCTTTTATTGGATTTTTATTATATTTTTATGATAATATCTTTAAATTTTAAATCACTACTTTTTAGGTTCAATTTGGATTTTAAGAAATTAATTAAAATTTATTCTAAAATTTATATTGATATTGATATTGAATTTGAATTGATTTGATTTTGTAATCACAAAAAAGAAAATTTTTAAACAAAATAGAATATTAACCACATCATAAGAGTTTTCAACATTATCACATTGACTAACCAAAGAGAGGAGAATAAAAATCAAACCCAAAGTAACTATAAATATTTTTTTATTTGATGAAACTTTGAATTTGTTCGTATAAAACAAAAAATAAAGAGAGCTTCTATTTGCATCATCATTTTTGTTTTTATTTTTTTAAAATTATCTCTAAATAAAATTATTTAATTATTCTTTCTGAAAATATTTTTAAATTTTTCTAAAAATTTTAAAATGAAAAAATAAAATAATTTCACTTGAATAATTTTGAAAAAAAAAAAGTGTCGATAGCAAAACGTAGGTGGAAATCGAAGCGCCGTTACGAGAATCCAAATCCAACAATTTTTTTAAAAAGCCCAAAATCTCCCTCCACCAAAATCCAACCGCCACAAGACCCTCCCCGAGGCCCCGACCCAAAGCCGAAAATCCTCTTTCCGAACTTTCCATTTCCCAAATGGCCCAAGCGCCACCTCAACCCTCCTCTTGGACCATCTCCGCCGACCTCGACGACATCGACCTCGACACCTCCGACTTCACCGCCTCCGTTCCACTCAGAAAGGTTCCCAACGGGGACATCTTCGAGGCCTCCCGTGCGGGTGACGTCGACCGTCTCCGTTACCTCCTCGAGTCCGGCGTCAACGTTAACGCCCGAGATAACTGGGACTCTGTTGCCTTGTACTACGCTTGCTTAGCTGGCCACTTGGATGCCGCCCGTATGTTACTGGAGAGTGGGGCCATCTGCTCCGAACATACCTTTGATGGTGACAGGTGTCACTATGCTGCTTTGAATTTGAAGGTTAGAAAACTTCTCAAGGCTTTCGAGGCTCGTCCGCCGCCTCTTGGGCCGTTGCAGAGTGCCCTTAGGGACACTTTCTTGAGCTGTGGGGCTAATCGGGCTTTTCTCGACCAGGCTACTGAGAGTGGATTACATTTCCAGGTTTCAGGTCAATTTACTTTTCCTTTTTTATTTAATTTTTGATTTGGGTTTATTTGGATGCAGCTGATGTCACTAAATTAAACCTTGATTATTCATCTTATTTAGTGGTGAAATATGGTTTGACTAATGCTAGTAGTATTTCTGGTTTTTAACTTTGGAATTGCTTGAGCATTGATGTTAATAAAGTGAAGTTTGAAACATAGCTGAATTACAGTTATAAAATCAAAGTAAAGCGAAAAACTATGATTTATAGTGTTTGGATTTACAGAGGAGAAGAGAAAGGGAAATGCTTGATAAATAGAAGTGATTTATAAAGTGAAAGGTAACTTCTTTCTACTTGGATTTTAATGAAGTTTATACTTAGAAATCAGATAATGTAATGAGTCTTTTTAACATTTTGTTGATGATTTTGAGGGGTATATTTACGAAAAGTAGGAGGAATTGAATAGATGTTATTATTATTTCTCATTTCTAATAATTGAAAGATTTCAAAATTGTGAGTAAGAGTTGTTCCTCTGTTCTTGATTTGGCTAACTAAGTAAGGGTAATTTCATCATTTCACTTATTCATTTCTCTCAATTCAAACATGATGTTGGAGAAGAGCAAAGATTGGTTTAAGGTCATCTGCTAATTAAATTAGCAGCAAGAATTCAAGATTGGAAAAAGGGTATACTGAGTTTCCACTTTCCTTCTTCTTGATTTTCCAGAATTTGATGTATAACCTCTTGATGCTAAGATTAGAGAATGGTCTCAAGTTATTTGGTGCTATGGTCCACTTTGAGGGTAATTGACTAGTGAGAAGTCTTGGGGGTACTTATAAAAAAAAGGGATGTCTTAGGGCCTAATGGTATCACATAGGTTCATTCAGCTCATGGTTAATAGTTTTGAGTCAAATCTTTAACTCAAATTGAAGAATGGCACTTTTAGACCCTGTTTTTTATTTTTTTATTTTCATGAGCATCTAGCATGAATGGTCCAGAATTTCTTTATATTTATCCATCAGAGGTTTCTTAGTGAAGTAAATGCGAAAGCTAGCTTTGAAAGAGCACTTTTGCTTCTCATATGTTTGCTTTTCAATTATTTGTGAAGGCTTTGCAAGTATCATTATCAGAAAATAGTGGAACACCGAAATCTTTGATGAAATCTTAAGTCAATGGCATATAATGTGCAGTTGTTGCTTTTGTTAATTTATTGGGTCCCAAAATATCCGCCCATTTTAGTTGCAAGTATTGTTCTTCTGAGAACAATATGCATGTACGAGTCTGACAGCTAATGTGGAATGTTCAATCAGGTTTTGCATCCAATGGGGCATCGAGTTCCTATCATTTCCCCCCAGATTTTGTATTTTTTGTGCAAGGCAGACCCGTTGAAGCTCATAGAGTCATTTTAAGTTCCCGGTCACCATTTTTTAGGAGAAAGTTTGAAACAGATTGGAAAGACCGCAATGAAGTGCGATTTTCAAGAGAAAAGTTGTCGTACCCTGCTCTCTACAGCCTCATCCACTTCTTTTATTCTGACAGACTAGATGTTGCTGTAGATGATATGGAAGATCTTGTGAGAATTTGTAAAGTATGCAAATGTGAATCCCTACAAAGGGTTTTAGAGAAAGAACTGATTTACCAAAAATATGCTGAATACAAAGCATTAAGAGATGTGGACAACTCTCAAAAACGGTTTATTTTACAGGGCCTGTCCCTACCTGATGAAGATCGGCTTCCTGCTGCCTTGCATCGGACCCTTCAAATTTCCCTGTCAAAGTCTCCCAAAGAACACAACCTAGACAATGGTGTTGATAGATTACTGCCATGTGTTGGTACAATGCACTCTCTGGATGATCTTGCAGATATTTGTGTAAGAGTTGATAAAAGGATTTTTTGTTGCCATCAAGTTGTTTTAGCATCAAGATCAGAATACTTTAAAGCAAGATTGTCTCGTATGAAAGATTTTCATGAAGGGAAAGATGAGTTACCTAGTGATACCCTTCCATATCTTGAAGAACATGATTTGAGCGCTGAGGCATTTGAGAAAATGATTGAGTATATGTAAGTATTTTTGGTTTTTTTTCTAACTTTTTATTTCATTACTGTGGCTTAGTATATGATTTTCTTTTTTGAAAATAATACTGAACTATTTCTGAATTGGTCCTGTGGTTGGAACATTACTGCTACTGGTGTGGGTGTCTCTAAGCTGTCTTGCATCATGGATCATGTTAGTAAAGAGATGAGAGATTTTTTACCTAATATTCTGAGGCATGATCAAGTGTGCTTTAGTTCTTGGAAACATTATGTATAATGTTGTTATTCATACCCTCTCATCTTTAAGAACTTGTCATGGAATTTATTATAGCTCCATAACTGCTTCAGGTACACTGATGGTTTGACAGATATAGATCCTGATCAGGTATTGTATTTTTTTATGCAAGTGGCTCATGGACATCAGTTGAATGAATGGTTATCTAATATTATCTGTTCTAATTGATCAGGCAGAGGAAATGTTTAATGCTGCTTCTCGCTATCTATTATTTCCTCTTAAGCGTGCTGTAGCTGATGTACTGCTGCCACATCTAGAGATGGTCTCGCCAGCAGAATTGTGCCATTGGCTGATATTGTCTGACATGTATGGTATATCTACCTTTTATTTTCCTATGAAATCTGAAGTATGAGATCAATGCCTCATTTTATTAGACATTATTTAAATGGGGTAGTTAACATTTAATTAGAGTCGTTTTCTGCTCTTAGGAATAGAAATGAAAGCAAAGTAACCAAATGTGATTTCTTGATTGTTAAGTATAGCTTTGAGAGTTATATACTCTTGATTGACAATGACATGCAGTATTTACTTGGCCCGGAATGTTTCAGCAATTGCCTTCCAGTTTGTATGCAATTCAAATGATATTATCTCGTAGAAGCGATATGTCATCCTCCATGTTAAATATGCTGCGTGGGAACTTTCCCAGGAGGCACAATTGAATCAAAATATTTGATAATGAATTGGAAACCAGTTTAAAATCCTACTTTTTCATCAAAACTTTTGTAACTATTGGTAGATCAACTAATGTCATTATCAGCTTTGAACTTGCAGTTATGACCACAGAGCTTTTTTATTTTAATTTACGTGTAGGTATGGCGTTCTGAAGATACGAGAGTATTGTCTAGATACTATTGCTTGTAACTTTGAGACATTTGCTGACACATGTGAGTTCCGAGCAATGCTTTTGACAATGCCGCCACCATCTGGGGATTCCTCACTCAGGACTACTGCTCCAAGTGCTCCAGGAGCTGTGATTAATACAGACCAAGGCAATCTTCTGGATGATCTTCGAGAAAAATGGCTTGAAGCTGAAGGTGCTGAGCTTGACAAGAGAGATGAGAGCGCTTTACTCTTTGATAAGCGCCTAGAGATGCTTATGGTTGTCGCAGAACAAGAGAAATCACTTCCTTCTGCTGATGATGGCTAAGATTATTTCACATAAGCTTTATTCTTTTCATCCCGACATGATCAACAGATAAGTTTTAAGCCTAGACCTCATTTTTTTTTTTTTTTTTTTCTAGATATATAAATAAGCATCTCTTGGCCTATTTCCTGACACAAACAGATCTCTGAGTGTTTTTATCCTTTTGATGATAGCGTAGACGAGACTTTCTTGTGTAATTTCGCAGAAAGAAAATACGATTTTGTAGATAATGTCACCTTCTAAGATCCGAATCATGTGGGATAATTTTTAGGAGATTGTAATGATTATTTATTGTTACCAACAGCCAACAGCCGCGCAGTGTTTTAGTAAAACACTAGACTTTTAGTTCATGAACTCTTTAGTCTAGAATACTACTTTTAAGTCACAACTGATGATGAAAGAACGAGCCAGGTGACTCTTTATCTTTAGCAAATCCCACTGCTAATCGAAGTTGCAATTGAGAAGCACAACAAAGAGAACAAGCATTAGTCAGATGACTCTTTATCTTTGGAAACAATTTATAAAAAAATTATATAAAATTTTTTAGGTGAAATGCGTAAATTATTTTTTGGTAAAATTAATTTAATAAAAATTAGAATTGAAAATCAAAATTGATGGATTGATAAAATTCAATGAAAATATTAATATGTAAAAAAATAATAATAATATCATTTACAATTCAAATTTGATACTTATTCATTCAATTGTAAAAGTTTTATTAAAATTTTTACTAAAAAATATTTATCTAAAAATTATATCAAATTTTATTAATTTTTTTAAAAATTTACACATCGGTCTATATTACAAGAATTTATAATTGATAAGTTTTGATTTTTGATTTTACTTTTTATTAAATCATTTGAATAAAAAATTTCACTTAAAACCCTTCTCCTTAGCAAATCCGACTGCTAATCGATCTTTCTCCTTTGCAAGTGAGAAGCAAACCAGAAACCGTCGGACAACATTTCCGGTGCCAAAAACCGAAGTTTTAACGTGACCATAATTCCTATAAACTGCCACAAGGCGCAGAGCTTCAATTGAGGTTTGCCATTAACACAACTACAAAGAAGGCTCATATCATAATTCTGTCTTCCCCTCTTTTGCATTATTCAGCATAATCAATGCAATCAAAAGAATATTTCTAACAGCAGGTAAAAATTTACAGACCCATTTCTTTTTCTCATATGGTCTACAAAAAGCAATAAACTGGAACAAGGCCTCTACTTCCGGTTCTCTCAAAACAAAAGAAGGGAAAAGAATTACAAAGCTCCCTATGGTCATTATTTATTACCATCATCTTCTTCAATTTTTGGAGATTGTTCTTCACTTTCAATTTCAGCGGGAATTTTCTCACTTTTGACCTGGGGCGATAGAGCAGTATCTGAAACCGAATCATCAATAGCCAAACTGGTGACTTCACCAGTGAGAGCTGTCTCATTGTCGCCCTCCTTCAGTGATACAGAGGATTCATCAGGAACCTCACCATCTTCAGACTCTTCTACCTGCTGCTGTAGGCTCCAGTACATGATGCTGGCAGTCAAAGTGAGCATCATTTTCTGGTTTACCTGTTATGGTAATGCAACAGACATAAAGTTAGAAGTTAAATTAACCAAAGTTATGTGCCAACCTAACAAAAAATGCAAACTGATGTCTGATTTGTTCAGTTCAGGCATATCAAATTGTCAGGTTCGGCTAAGTAGCACTCATCTCAAGAGGTTGCTAACCAAAAAGGGAAAAAAAAATAGAAATTCAAGCATTTAAGAAGAACAACTCATGTGAGCTTTGTATATGATTGACTTGTATTCAAATCAACCCAAAGAGAGACACAGTAAGTCAAACCATTTTAGTTGTCTAGGTTTAGACATTGTTCTCAATATTCTGCCTCTCTTTTGTTTTTTCCTTTTTTTTTGGTTGGAAATTAGGATCATTTTTCATTAAAGCAAGCCAGAGAAACACAGAGAGCGCTGATGAAGGTGCTCTCTTAAACCTGTAGATGCATTACGAAGATCCCAATTCCCTGCAACATTAATAGGTCCCTCTTCTGTAAAACACGACATTTCTAAGATCATGAAACATCACCATAAGTTGACAACTATATTTGTCATAACTTCGTGTCAAGAAGCATCAAGTTGATTTAAAATCAGAAATGATTCTGAGAACGGTTTAGGGATATTGAATTTGAGAAAAGTAAATTACCTCTATGACATCCTCGGGTAACAAGAAAATGGAACATCCAAGCTTCCGTGCAACACTGATTATATAGGTTGCATTCAACTTCTTATCTTCCTCTGCAATGTCAATGACAATAAACCTATACATCTCTTCCATTGAATTCATGTACATAGTATTATCTATTTATTCGAAGGGTGAGACTTGAACAAAGTTTATTATGTATAGTTCCTTAGCTCCCCCAATAAATCACCACCATGAATCAAAATTATGAATTGAGCATTAAAGGTTAAAGGCTCAAAGCAGGTTAATGCTAAGTTAGTGATTTTTTTATTCAGGAATCTAAGGAATTTCACAAAAGGAACTTAAGCTCTTTTTCTATTCATCTGTTCTATGTGGGAAAGAAAAGGAATGACATCAGGAGGTACTTTCTTTTACTGCTTAAGTTCCATATAACATTATGCTCAACCAAGTTTAAAAGGAAAAGGACACATTTTATATAATAGTGAAATAGCGTCATACCAGTTTCTCCCTTGGTAACAAGACTCCAGTTAACCACCCTTGGTTCCACTGCACTAAGAAGCTCAAGGAAGAATATACCATTTGAAAGGTTTTTATCCTAAAAGCAAGAGTCCAATAAAAAGCAGAGTGTCAGTCTATGTGTCACAGAAAAAATTTTAAGATACAATTTCATTCTGTTGCTATGTACCTTGAAGCTTTCCATTTGAGAGGTTCTACCTGCCTTCTTTACTTTATTGTTAGCCCAGTTGAGAATGTCAGCATCTGTAATTTCTTTACCTTGGGAGTGAGATCTCAAGTTTTTAAGTAGTTGGAGCATAGAAAACCTCATGAGTTGCCACAAATATGCTGGAAGTGAGGAAGAAAAACAAGAAAATGAGAAGAGTGAAGTTGTTTTACAGAACATAGTGGAGAAATATAGAGCAAGGAGCCATTTCAAGGCTTATATATATGTGCCACTCAGAAGCTAAACACCTAAAATCATATTACAGCCCCAAGGCTAAAAATTTCTTGGAATATGCATCCATTTAAAAGCCATAGGAATGATAAGAGTATATTAAAAATTCAAAATAACAGCCCTCATTCACACTAGAGACAGCATAGGAAAGTTAAAAGCGTTTTTCTTGAACTAGCTACCCCATTAACAATCAGAAATAGAATGCAGAAGTTCTATGGGAAAATGTAACATGGAAGATCTTACCTACTATAAGTTTCTTGTTTCCTTGCACAACATCATTGCCAGCTACATTCACAAGTGAGAAGTTTAACTCCTTCCCAATCTGTATAACTTGATTGCAGTTTTCAACCTTCTTAAATGGCATTTTTATAGGAGGCTTATTAGCATGCTTCCAGTTAACTGATCCAGGAGAAATTTTGTCTAAAACCTCTAGCAGCACCCATCTGCAGGTACAAAATGGTGAACACCAAACAAGATTCAACAACTGCTTGATACTTCTGGGAGTGCAAAACGTTTAGAAGAGAACAGAGCACATTACCCATTTCTAACATCTTCAAAAACGTTGTTGACATAAGTAGCAACTCCAAGACTGTTAATCCAAAGTCGAAAGCATCTCTCTTCACGAGAAGTTTGTGCATCATCAGTCATCATCTCAGCAAAGGACATCTTTTTGCTGTCAGTTGATAAACCATTCCTGCAAGAGAAATCATATTCTAGTTAAAATATTGGACAATTGTAAGAACTTGAGACTCCAACTTAGAGTTCTCAAGATCAAATCCTGAGATAGGAAGGGTGGGATTTATGCATTTTGGGACGAGAGAGGGCTACCTCCTTTTGTGTAACCCAAGATCGTATGCAACCAAGAAACAAAAAAACACAGTAACAGGCACATGATTGAGTCAGCTTTTCCCACATGCATATACCAAATAAATGAGACAATATACATTATTAGATCACCAAGTGTCAGTAGAAAAATACAGTTAAGTTTTACAAAAAGTACTAATCACTTCACTGACAAATTGAGAAAATCAATGATAATGACCAGGGACAAGCTAACATGAAGGATCATGAAAACTTAATTCAGACATAAAGCAAAAAAATTTAAATATATATATATATATATATTTCTCACCTGTGCTGGAATATTTGTGCAACAAACGCAAGATTGAGATTTGGTGAGCCCTCGACGATGTCCTTAGGAGTGAGATATCTTTTGCAATCCAATTTCTCTGCCTGCTCAAGGACCAAGTTTGCTCTCTCTGTTGGATCCTTTGAATCCAAAGTTGAGAGGGTGCTGTGTTCAGGGGCAAGTGCATTAAGCAGGTATGCATATGCCTCTCCATCCTACAAATAAATAGGTTTATGATATATCGGTCAGGCTAGAAAACTGAAAATAATATAGATAAGTGGCAATATAGAGTTTACATATCAACAACTACTTGGTATTTTATCATACATAACCATGAATTAAATCCTTATCCATGTGAGGAGGCACATTTGTAAATATGACGATATATTAAAGTTGAGACAATGAAAGACATTTAAACATTTTTCTGCAAGTGTTTCACCATTTCAAGGAATTTAAGGCTCAAAACTGAAGATTAGTGCAGCACTAAAAACCATGATAAGAATTATGTTTTGTAGATAAAATTGACATGGACACTACTAGAATTATTAAATTGATGAGTTTTCTCACCTTCAAATCTGAAGAGAAGTTTGTAACCTGCTTTTCATATCCAACTTTCTTCAGATGAAAATTCATCCATTTGAGCAAAACCTTTTCAGGTGCTAAACCCAAGAGCTCCTCCACATCCTACAAAAGTTACACAAAAGCACAATAAAATTTGTTTCTGACCTGCAAAATGGAATTATCCAGTATCTGATATTATCAAAACACAGAAAGGAGGCAAAAACCGATATGGAAATTATCCAATATCTGACATTCTCTGACCTTGCTATCATCCACTAATTCCACAAGTTGAGGAGTTTTCTTCAGATTGAGATCTGCTAGTAGTTGAATCTGGTGTCACAGCCATGTAAACATTATTAGTAATATAATTACAGATGTATCCCTTGAAACATCTATGAATGAAGAAAACTGATATGATCAGTATGATTTCTATGATTTTATGAATTAAAAACACAATATAACTAAGTTCAAACGAAGTTTGAGCTGAATACCTTAATAATTTGAGAAATCAATCCAAGCACCAGATGGGGCTACCAAATAAAAAAAACAAATCACCAAAAAAAAAATAACGACAGAAAAATGTTAAAACCTTGTGCAATCTATAAAAAGCAAGTATAACACCTAAATTGATATTAGCAAGGAGCATTACTTACTCTTCCTTCAACAAGGTCTTGTGTGCCTATATTGACTACAGTGCAACCAATAGCTTTTGCAGAATTAAGGCAAAGAGTATGGTTCTCATTCCTCTCCCAGGGATTGAGAACCTTTTTTGTGTTAATAGCTCGCTCATCTATGGTCCCAGGAACAGCTACATTGATAAGCTTGCTGCATGAAAGCAACTAAAGGCATCAAACAAACATCAAATCATGAATCAATACAATGGAGTGAAGCATTGTCAAGTAGGTCCAGTGAACAAACCAAAGAAGAACTCCAGTTTTGGCAAGATCAAATAAAGCATCTGTGGCTGGATCAATTGGAAGAAAATTTTTCAAGAATTTATCTTCTGCCAGGTAGCTATTAATATGAGCGACATAAGAAGCCTTCTCAGATTCATTAATAGCATGGTGAAAAGTGGTCGTGGTTGCCTTGAGAAATGAAGATTTTGAACCACCTGATTTTGCAATTGCATGACCTTGCAAACTTAAATGTGCCTGCCAATTTACCAAATCCCACAGATTGCCACTAAGCAAGAAATAAGGAGAACATATGCACAAAAAAAAAAAAGTGAAAATGTATGCAGCGTTATCCTAACACAGGTACATCAGGAAACACTGATTCAAAACATGTCATTTATTGAATCTTCTTAATCATTAGCAAGGCTATAGTGGAAAAGTGGTGGTGCCGGTATACTGAAAAGACTCACCCGAAGGAAGACCTCAAAATCAATTTCTTCATCCATGTCACTATTCGACTCTCCCAAGATAGTCTTAATCTCATCCTCATTGAATATTTCACTGAAAGCCTTCAACTTGGCAAAAACCGGTGGCAAATCACCCACAGTAACACGACCATGTTGATTCCTAACAGAGATAAACTAAAAGCAACAAAAAAGAAATCCATGTCCCATGTCAAACAAAGATTGCCAATTCACTATATTATCTTGTAAAATAAGGCAGTCTATAGCAGTTGTTTTTGCTAGTTGCAAAAGTATATTTGCATACAAAAAGCAATGGATATTTTGAAGAATTACATACTAAAGGTGCAACCTTTTAGAACAAAATGCATGGTTTCACTTCCATACAAAACAATTATGTAAAGAATTGATGTTACATTTTACAACACAAGAAAAAAAATTAAGCCAAAAGCAACCAAAAGGAAGAGAAAAATAAGGTTACCTTGGATTTGAGGGTGCGGAGCTCGACTTGAGTGAACTGGCTTTGAAGCCAAGGATCAGAAACGATTACACCTTGATAACTAGACATTGTTTGCCTTGTTATTTCCACCAAATTCTACCCCCTAATCACACACAAAATAAAAAATTATTATAACGTTTCAACAAAACCAGATCCAAGGAATGCGGAAATGAAGAGAAGCCCAATTGAGAAACCATCATGTAGGTTTGAAATTAACGTGCATGCATACATGTAATTGAATAGGAAAATTAAACGATCCAACCAACCATAAAAACCCAAAAGAAACACAATCATATTCATCAAAACAGAGATTTAAAAAAAAAAAAAAAGACCCGTGTGACAAAACGAATGTAAAAGACAGAATAATAATGAGGAAAAGGAACCTTTAAGAGAAACAGAGAGAAAAGAGACAGAGCAGTTAAGAATGAAGGGCAGTTTCATCCTTCATTTTCCTTTTTTCTTCTTTGCTTGTCGTAGGTTTTTCTGGCAGTTGTAAGAGAAAGAGAGAGAGAGAGGAAGTTTTTGTTTGGGTTACGTTGGAATTGAGTGAAGGAAATGAGGATGAGAGAAAAGCGTGTTGCCCTCCATTGAACCCGCGAACACTGCCGATTGCAAATGAATAAGAGAGAGAACAACAAATTGCTAAAATAAAACAAAGAATGGATTTTCTTTTTCCTTCTTTATTATTAAATACAAAATTAGACAACAGTCTTAAATATTGCTTTTTTTTTTTTATCTCATCATCTTCATTTAATTCCGGTGTTGCAGCCTTGGATAGAGGGCGTCAATTCCTTCTGATCTTTGCTCCATTTTCATTTTCTTCTTTTTATTTTTTTGGCCACATATTTCTTTCTATTTAGTATTATATTATTATTTTGTTTATTCTTCTTTTTCATTTTTCCATTTCATATGCTACTTTTTGGAATCATTCAATAAATAAAATTTGGGAGCCACAAACCGATTTTATTTTTCTTTAACTTCTTTTTATAGTGCTTTTAATAAATTATTATGGGTTTTACTAACAGGTATAATTAATTTTATGACTTTTAATGTTTTGAGCAAAAGTATTATTTAATACAATAATTTAAAAAAGTGTTTTTAGGTCACATAGTAGTAAAGATATAAGTTTTTTTTTTTTAATTTTAAGAAATTTAATTTAATCTTTTTAAATTTATATTATTTCATGTAATAATTAATTATTTTGTTTTTTAATATTTTGAAAATATTAACTTCGCTTATTTGTTATCACATTGTCAGTCTCAAACTCGAATAAAGTGAAAAGAGTTATAATAAGATGATGACTAGTGTAAAACATAATCAAAATGAGGATGTGAAAATGACAATTAAAGCTATATGGAATATTATAGGAATTTAAGAAATAATAGGGATGAGATGAGTTATTTAAAGTATAAGATAGCTAAAAAGAAAGCCAAAAAGACTATTTGAGATTCAAAGACTAAAATCCGTAAGGAATTATACAGAAAACCAAATACAATGGAGAAAAAGAGTTGTTGTGCTAAGATGAAGGATAAAAAGAGTAAAGATTTTAATGATGTAAGATATATCAAATGCGATGATGAAAAAGTTTTAGTGAACGATAAAGAAATTAAAAAGAGATAAATAGATTATTTTAATAATCAATAATCTTTTTAATAACAATTTTAAGCATGATATATGTGTGTTTAACTTACCTCTTAAGGACATAAATCATGTGTTTAAATGAAATATTAAAAGGCATGAAGATAAAAAGGTTTTGATAATAATGAAAGCTAAGAAAGTTGTAAGACTAGATGAAATCTCGATTGAAGTTTAAAAATGCCTAGATGAAATAGAGATATATTGGTTGATGGATCTTTTTAATAAAATTTGGCATACTTAAAAGATGCCAAAAAATAAAGGAAGAGTATTTTGGTGCCTTTATATAATAATAAATGTGATATACAAAATTATTTGAATTATCGAAGAATAAAATTTATGAATGATACTATAAAACTTTGAAAGAGAGTAACTGAATGTATGTTACAATATAAGGTCACTCTTTTTGAAAACCAATTTAGGTTTACACTAAGACGCTTTACAACAGAGACAATTAACTTATGAATGCTTTTATTGAAGGGTTTTTGGGCAAGAAAGAAAAATCTACTTATAGTATTTATTAACTTGAAAAAAACATATGATAGAGTTCTCCAAAAGATACTTTGGTGAGTCTTAATGAAGAAAGAAATTCCTATATTAACATAGTTAAATACATGTATGAAAGAGTTGTAACAAATTTGAGAACATTTAAGGGCATGTGATAGTTTTCACGTTACCTCAAGATTGTATCAAGGCTTAACACTAAGTTCATTTCTTTTTGCATTAGTTATGGATGAGTTCACTTAATATATCCAAGATAACATGCCATGATGTATATTATTTGTTGATGATATAGTCTTAGTTGTTAAAATTAGTGATGTTTTTAATGTGAAATTAGAATTAAAGAGGCATACACTAGAATTTTAAGGTTTTTAATTCAATAGATTTAAAAGTCAATATATGGAAGGTAAGTCTAGTAATTATATGAAAGCGAATGCTAGTGTGATTAAGTTGGATGGTAAGGTAGTACCAAAAAGTAGTTATTTTTTATATTTGGGATCAATAATTTAGAGTAATACTGAGATAGAAAAATATGTAAATCATAAGATTCAAGTAAGATGGTGAGGTAACGAAGTGCATCGTATGTGTATGTGATTGCAACATGCATTTAAAGTTAAAGGTGAAGTTGTATAAAACAATTATAAGGCCTACACTATTGTTGGACTGTTAAGAAACAATAATTGAAGAAAATGAGCATAGTTAAGATGATGATGCTTAGATGAATGCGTGATAAGACTAAAAGAGACAAAATTAGAAATGAAGAGATTCAAAAAAAATTAGGGATATTTCGAATTAAGGAAAAGATGAGAGAAGGCTGTCTGAGATGGTTCGGATATATGAAACATAGGTCTATCTGTGTATCGATTAGGAGAAATGAGTTTTAGATTTAAGAGAAACCAAAATTTCTAGATATAGGTTACAAAAGACATAGATACAAGTAATAAGAAATGATATGAAGATTAAGAAAGTAAATAAAATGTTATTTTTTTATAGAAATGGATGGCACAAGAAGACTTGAAATTATGACCTAATATGATTCTTTTTTTATCTTTCATACAACTAATCCTAGAGTGATAGGATATAAGATTTAGTTTTTTGTTGTTGTTGCAATGTTTTGAATATAATTATTTTTTAAGATATTAATTAAAAAATACTTTTATGGCATTCATTAGTAATATTTACTTATTTAATTTTTTTAATTTTAAGCATTTAAATTTAACTGTTTAGATTTTAACCATCATAAGTAGTAATTAAGTTTTGAATAATTAATTCATTAATTAAGTGAATATAGAATTGATATTGATATGAATTTTTTTGTTGATGTATATAAAAAGCCTCTGAATTTAAATTATATAAATATTCAAATTCACATCCTTTTATTACCATTAGTTGAATTTTCAAATATTTATGTTTAACCAATTGAGCTTTTATTGGAGAGGAAAAGGTTAATTGATCATATCTTGAGTTGTACAATTTCAAATCAAAAACCATTTGAAGATTTTGAAACTAAACTTTGTATACGAATTATAGTGAATTTTTAAAATTATTCATTGTGTAGTTTTTAGATGACTGCAAATTATTTAGTAAAAAATCAAAATATTTTCTTGAAAAATTTGGATTTTAATTTTGTTTGATCCATTAAAAAATAGACTAAAGGAACTTTTCAACCATATAAAATTCAAATATTAAAGCTTTGTGATAAAAACAAGTTAAATGTTGGATAACTTTGTTCTTGTAAAACAACTTTCTTAAATTAATCTATTTCTTAAAATCAATATTATCAAAATTGTATTAAGTACAAAATAAATAAGTTCACCTTAAAAACAACAATTGGACTTTCATTTGAACTTAAATAAATAATGTTTAAAGACAGTTTTAATTTCAGAACTAAGAAAAACATAAAGAAAGTTTTGTTTAAACTTTGAAAATCAAATTATTTACTTAGTAATAATAAAACTTAAGAACATGTACTAAATAAATCTTTTTCAAAATCTTGATCAATCTTATTTAGCTTAATGTTTTATCATTTCAAAATAAATATCAATTCAAAGCTAACAGTTCAAGATTGCATTAAGGCTCAACACTAATTTAATTTCTTTTTGCATTAGTTATGTATGAGTTCACTAGATATATCCAAGACAATGTGCTATGGTGTATATTATTTGTTGATGATATAATCTTAGTTGTTGAAACAAATGATGATTTTAATGCGAAATTAGAATTAAAAAGGCATACACTAGAATCTCAAGACTTTTAATTAAGTAGATCTAAAACTCAATATATTAAATGTAAGTTTAGTAATTATATGAAAGCGAATGCTAGTGTGATTAAGTTGGATGGTAAGTTAGTACCAAAAAGTAGTCATTTTTTTATATTTGGGATCAATAATTTAGAGTGATATTGAGATAGAAAAGGATGTAAAACATAAGATTCAAGTAAGAAGAGTGTGATAATGAAATACGTTGTATGTGTTATGTGATTGTAACATGCATTTAAAGTTAAAAGTAAAGTTATATAAAACAATTATAAGGTCAGCACTGCTATATAAAATTGAGTGTTGGACTGTTAAGGAACAATAATTGAAGAAAATAAGCATAGCTAAGATGATGATGCTTAGATGAATGTGTGATAAAACTAAAAGAAAGAAAATTAGAAATGAAAAGATTTAAGAAAAATTAGGTGTAGTTTAAATTGAGAAAAAGATGAGAGAGGACCGTTTGAAATGATTTGAATTTGTGAAACACAGGTTTATATGTGTACTAGCTAGGAGAAATGAGCTTTTAGATTTATGAGAAACCAAAATTTCTAAATGTAGGCTACGAAGGACATGGAAACAAATAATAAGAAATTATAAGAAATTCAAGAAAGTAAATAAAATGTTATTTTTTTATAGAAATGGATGGCACAATAAGACTCAAAATTATGACCTAATATGATTCTTTTTTTATCTTTCATATAACTAATCCCAAAGTGATGGGATGTAAGATTTAGTTTTTGTTTTTGTTGTAATGTTTTGAATATAATTATTTTTTAAGATATTAATTAAAAAATACTTTTATGACATTCATTAGTAATATTTACTTATTTAATTTTTTTAATTTTAAGCATTTAAATTTAACTGTTTAGATTTTAATCATCATAAGTGTCGTAACGTCTAGATCCGGAGATCTATCGCTAGACATTGACTTTTAGGGAGTCGCCACCAATCTTTTTTATCTAGGTGCGATTGGCCACCTATGGAATCTGTCCTTTTAGGGAACACCTAAGTTTAAGGGTCCCTAGAAGAATAGGTTCAGGTCTGCTAACCAGAACAGGGTTCGGGAGTTCGGTTACGTGTGAGGAAGGTTATAGCACCCTCACAACGCCCATCAAAAGATGGTACCAGCTTAAATTTGTGTTATCCAAAAGCCTTAAAATTTTACCAAGTAATTAATTATTGGAAATTATTCTCAATTGACTCTAATACTTTTAGCAGAAAATTGAGAAAATTCCCTCACCTCAAGAGTATGCAAGAAAAACTACTGTTTCACTTGCAGAGGCTCCGTCGTCGGATTATTTAAAGAAAAAAAAACAAAATCAAAATTAAGATAGAAAGGAAGGAAAGAATGATTTTTTTAGGGAAAATTGATACTTTCAACTTTTCCCCAAAAATATTTTTTGGAAATTTTGATTTTCAAGGAAAATTGATACTTTCAACTTTTTCTTAAAAACCCTTTTTTTGAAAATTTATTTCTAAGGAAAATTGATACTTTCAACTTTTCCCCAAAAATATTTTTTGGAAATTTATTTCTAAGGAAAATTGATACTTTCAACTTTTCCCTAAAAATCTTTTTTTTTTGGAAATTTATTTTTCTTTTAAGGAAAATAAAAAATAAATAAAAAGAATATTGCATAAACCTAATCTAATAAATAAAAAATAAAATAAACAAATAAACAAAGAAATAAAAAAAATTCAAAGAGAAAAAAAAAAACCTGGAGCGGCTCGGATCGCGGCTCGGCTCGGCTCTAGGAAGAGAAAACGGCTCGAGGGAGCGACTTGGCTCGGCTCGGCTCGGCTCGGAGGGGGCTGGCACGCGCGGGTCAGAAAGCGGGTCGACGCCCGGGTCGGGTCGGGTTCGGCAAAACGCGCGGATCCCCTGGTTAACTTAAAGCCCAAAACGACGTCGTTTTGGGAGGGTATAAAAGGCACCTTCCTCCGTTTTTTGGCAGAACGCTCCTCCCCCTCTCTCTCTTCTTCCTTTTTCTCTCCCTTCTCTCTAGAAACTGAAGAACACCGGCGCCGGATTCTGGAAATTTTCGCCGGAATCTGGAAATTTCGCCGGAAGTTGGCCGGAAGATCGCCGGTTTCTGGGATTCTTCATCGAAAACTGGGCTGGTCGCCGGAAACTTCAATGTTCGCCGGAATTGTTGCCGGAAAATTCAATTTTCGCCGGAATTTTCGCCGGAATCTAGAAATTTCCCAGAAATTTCCAGAAAAATTTTTCGCCAAAAATCTCTAAAAAAATTTTCCTCACTCCCAGAACACTCCTAAACTTTTCCTAGCTTTCTATACGCCTCCTTTTCTCTCAAATCAGTAGCTTTGCTTACTGTTTTCTGTGTGTCTTGCATTCTGTTCCAGAGTCCCTTTTATAGGGATTGATCAGGAGTTCCTGATCAATCCCAATTCCTCCTTGGACGGGAATTCAATCTTTGAATCCCACTGGACTCTTCTGATTGAATTCCCATTTCCAATGGGATTCTTCAGCCTTCAATCTCAGCCCTCCAAAATCAAAATCAAATAAAATAAAAAACTAGATAATTAGAGAAGATAAATCAGCAGATATTATAGGATAAATAATAATAAAAAAATATATCAGATATATAATTATATAAGTAAAAATACAAAAATGAATAAAATAAAAAAGATAAAAAATATATATATATACATAAATAATAAAATACACATAAATATTAACAAAAAATAAATAAATAAATATATACATATATTAATACATAATAATAATAATAAATAATACAATACATAAAATACAAAAGAATAAGAAAAGAGAAAAAAAATACAAGATAAAATTGAATTGGGCTTACCCATTTGGGCCAGGCCCAATTGATCTGGGCCGGACCCAATTGGGTGTCTACAGCTGCCCCTCTTTGCACATTTTCTGTGAAACAGAAATTGCGCAAAGACGTAGACACCCAATCAAGACTCAACTCAACATTTTTTGGTTTTTTTGTTTTTTTTTTTATTTTTTTATTTTTTTGTTTTTTGTTTTTTTGTTTTTTTGTTTTTTACCAAAGCTCCTCTAAACAGAGGCACCACGACTTTTGGAAAGTAAATTGCTCCTCTAAACAGAGGTACCACGACTTTGGAAAGTAAATTGCTCCTCTAAGCAGAGGCAACGAACTTGGAAAAGTAAATTGCTCCTCTAAACAGAGGCAATGAACTTTGAAAAGTAAATTGCTCCTCTAAACAGAGGTACCACGACTTTGGAAAAGTAAATTGCTCCTCTAAACAGAGGCACCACGACTTTGGAAAGTAAATTGCTCCTCTAAACAGAGGTAATGAACTTTGAAAAGTAAATTGCTCCTCTAAACAGAGGCAACGAACTTTGAAAAGTAAATTGCTCCTCTAAACAGAGGTACCACGACTTTGGAAAAGTAAATTGCTCCTCTAAACAGAGGCACCACGACTTTGAAAAGTAAATTGCTCCTCTAAACAGAGGCAACGAACTTTGAAAAGTAAATACTCCTAGACAATCATGTCCGAAGGAGTTGAAAGTTGTGTTTGAAGGGATTTCAGGAGATTATGCCCAAAGGTCTTATAAATCAACCCTGATACCAAGAGACATCCTATTTCGAGGATTAGGAACTTACCTGACAAGTTTTTTCTCAAACTTGCAAAGTCTTTTCATATCTGTCTTTTACATGTGGGATGTTGGAACACCCCTGCTTCTTGAATTTGTACACTATACTTTCCTGAAAGTAGTGTATGCTATGCAAATACATATGAATTTCAATGCATGCTATGTAAATGTTGGCCAATTAATTCCTGTTCAAATGTATGGTACTCAAGTTTCTCAAGCTCTTTTCTTTTTTCTTGGGTGTCAAGCCCTTTGATTCTTCAGAGATCCAATTACACTGCTCTTTTAAGCTCGAACCAGTGTAGCTTTCAATTGTCTCTTCCACTCACATTCTTCCTTGTTCAGTTTCTCGATATTTTGGAACAAACTTCATCAATCGATCATCACTTGACCATCATTTAACAAGTTTCATCCACCATCACTGGGTCATTTTCTCAGCATTAGCCATTCCAAAACAAACTCTATCCACTGATTGTCTTCATCATCCAATCATAACTTACAAGTCATATCGATCAATTCATCACTTTTCAAGATTTGCCCCATTATATCATATACCTTTTCAAATCATCTCCTTTAGGTTTCTACCATTTCTTCATCATCTTAAATTTCTTTTCAAATGAATGCAAAACTCTTTTAAGCACATATTCATTCATTTATTATCATTTCAAATCTTGACAAATACAATGCAATCAACCATTTTCTCAATTCATTCTAGGGGTAAAACAAAAAGAGAAAACAAGGTGAATTATCAATGGAGATCTATTTTGGTATAAAACAAATGGGAAAGGAAATGAATTGGATGTCATTGAGATGGATGGTATGTCCAAATGATGAATATTCAGACAATTCTCAACATTAATTTAGGATTCTTTTTCAAAAACTCATTCCATTTACTGTTGAAGTCATCTTGAGCCTGGCGAACTTTACCCAAGTCTTTGAGGGATCTTCCATTCATGTGAGCCATTTGACTTAGATCTTTTTCTATCAACCTTTCAGGTTTTCAATCTCAATCTTTTTTTCATTTTCTTTCTTCTTTCTTTTTTTTTTTATCATTTTTTTTTATTCATTGTTGATATCTTTCATTCATCAAACTCTAGAGCAATGTAGCATGATTCCATTGCTACATCATGAGCACGTCTTTGTTCAACATATGACCATTCAAGTTGAGTATTCACACTTGATCCAAATGGACTTTTCAAGGTTGTAATGTAGGCCAAGGTGAAGGGTCATAAAAAAAAATAGATATAATAGGCTCAAAACATGTATTAAAAAGGTTCAAAACCAAAGGATCATTTGATGTAGCTTGGCATTTTGCCCCCACATCATTTCACTACTTTTTTCTTTCATTACACAAAGGATTCTCATTACTTTGCCCCAAGTCATGTGTGACATTCATTTTTCTTTTGCTTTTCTTCCTCTTTCCATCTTTGAGACCTTTTGTAGTGTCTTTTCTTTTTTCTTTTTTTTTTCCTTTTTTTTTTTTTCAAAAATTACCCTCCAGTGTAGAGGGTGATCCTTGGTTGGGGTTCTTCAGAAAAAAATGATAGGCTCAAAGGGGTAACAATAAATGATTTTTCAAATGGTAAAAGAAAAATGGCCATTTTTCATCTCAATTGTGAATACCTTTCTTGAACATCATTTATTGAACAAAACTCATGAACTTGTATAAAAGATTGTACATCTTCAAGACATATCTATTTCACCTCCAGTAACAGCTTACTTTTTGCTCAAATCATCTCCTCACATTAACGTAGATGAGTTCTCAAAATTAAATCCCAGAATCATTATTATCATTGTCTAAATATTCATCATCTGAAATTTAGGAATGGGAGTATAAAGTTATGAAAGGTAACGGAGCATGGAGTAATGGTCAAGTGAAAGAGAAAAATGTAATGAAATGCATTGACTTGTCTTTATTAAAATGATAACAAATGAAGTCATATTACAAAAAAAAATCTAACATTATTTGAAAAGAAATCCTAAAATGACAGAAGAAACCTTCAACCAACCTTATCTCCATTTTTTAAAATTGTCCCCCTATGCGATCAGGTGAAGAATCTCTATTGACATATTGCCCCTCAATTCATTGTGACTCTTCGAACCCTTTTCGTTCTTGACTTTCACTCAGAGCGCTAACATTAGATGTTGTTGCTTTTCCTTGATCAAAACTTACCATTCCATCATTGATCAATCGTTGCACCTTATACTTTAAAGCAGTGCAATTTTCAGTAGAATGGCCAGTAATTCCATAGTGATAGTCGCAATGGGCTGTAGGATCATACCACTTTGGGTAGGGTGGTTTAAGTGGTTCCACATGGCTGGGGGCAATCAAGTGGCTATTATAGAGTTCTCGATATAACTCTGTATAAGTCATAGGGATTGGATCAAATACAGGTTTTTCTCGAGTAGTCTGTTGTTCTCGTGAGCCACTTGCTGGGTTAGTATGGCGAACTTGAGTTCTTACAGGAGCTTGAATGTTAAGGCGGTAAGTGGATGAATGAGATGGTTGTGAAGCTAACTGGTATGGGTAGGATGAGGCATTATTCACAGCGGGATAATATAGAGAGTAGCCTTGGGATGGATAGGGTTGATAACCCTTGAATTGTTGTCTATCAAAGCTCACAGCTTGAGCTTGAGCTTCTTTCTTTTCTGATGCCTTCTTGGTTTCTCCTCCTTTCAACTTGCCATTTTTTATGGCACTTTCAATAATTTCTCCAGAGATCACCATGTCAGCAAAATTCTTTGTTGCATTCCCTATCATCTTTTCATAATAGAGAGGTTTCAAAGTGCTAACAAACAGCACTGTGGTCTCTTTTTCTGTCAGAGGAGGTTGTACCTGTGAAGCTATATCTCTCCATCTCTGGGCGTACTCTTTAAAAGACTCGTTTGACTTTTTCTCCAGATTCTGCAAAGACAAACGATCAGGAGCCAAATCGATAATGTGTCGATATTGACTGATGAAGTCATGTGCCATATCACTCCAAGAGCGAATACGAATCCTATCCAACTGAACATACCATCTGGCGGCAGAGCCAGTAAGACTGTCCTGAAAAACATGCATCAAGAGTTTTTCATCATGTGCATGAGCTGCCATCTTTCTGCAATACATGGTGATATGAGTTTTGAGGCACTTTGTACCGTCATATTTTTCAAATTTCGGTACTTTGAACTTATAGGGAATAACCACATCAGGGACTAGGCAGAGCCCAGCAGCATCAACTGACCCATAAAAGCTAAATCCTTCCACAGCTCTTAGCCTTGACTCTAACATGCTAATCTTAGAACTTTCTTCAGCTTCCACCTTCATTTTTTCCTTTTCCTTCTCTTTTAAGTCATCTAGATCAGGAATTAGATCTGCTGCCTTTTCAGTGAAGACAGGATTTACATAACTGTTATACTGCCCTGGATTGAAAACTGATGGCATTCCAGGATATGGGGGGACCTCTTGAGCAGGCTGGGCCTGAGGTGGGCCAAAACTTGGAGGGTACAAAGGGTCAGCCACATCTTGCTGGCTTGTATTTCCTTCAACTCTTTTTTCTTTATTCATGTTATTAAGAGCCTCCAGAATCTTGCTTAGCTCACTTTCAATCTTCTCTTGTGCTTTTTCTAGCTTTTCAAATCTATGAGAACTTTCCTCCTCCATTTGCCTTGCTCTGGATCTTGTGTTGTATGGATGAGCAGGGTTTTCGTTAGATGGAGCTATCCTCGGACCTTGAGTACCATACTTATGATTAAAAATGTTATGCTGTGCCTTATGTATAAAATGTACATTTTTCTGAATGAAATCTAGTATGAAATGGATGCAAATGATTGTGTTAAAACATGGTCATGAAAATAATGCAGATGCATACAATCAGACAAACAACATAGTTAGTTCCATGGATGAAATGAAAGTGATGTTGATGCATAATGTTACATATGATAAAAATAATACACAAAGTTAAGCAAACAAAATGATTAGATAAACACCCTTTTTGTGTCCTAATTTCAGGGTATATCTATCATTGGGTAGAAAGAGCTCTATCCTAGGTGTAGGCACTCTTAAGGTTCACTACATGTGGTTTTAAGGTCAAAGTCTAAAGGTCCTCAAATTGTTCCTTACATCCTTGTCCATCACAGACTAGTAAGGCACCATAATCCTCACCCATTACAGGCTACAAGCGAAAAATGTTCAATTTGAGTGGGAGTATTTCGCTAGCCACTGCGGAGGCATTAGACCTCACGAAAGCAATAGGTACTTTACTCTCTCCTAGAGGGACGGAGCTCGGGTGTAGAGCTCATGTTATGCACATGCACATGAATGACATAATTAATAAAGTAAATAAACAAGAATGAGTAATAATACATATATACAAAAGGGTTCAATTTTATTAGGCTTTTGGATAACACAAATTATTTGCTGGCCTGACTCTCAAGGTCCCCAGCGGAGTCGCCAAGCTGTCGTAACGTCTAGATCCGGGGATCTATCGCTAGACATTGACTTTTAGGGAGTCGCCACCAATCTTTTTTATCTAGGTGCGATTGGCCACCTATGGAATCTGTCCTTTTAGGGAACACCTAAGTTTAAGGGTCCCTAGAAGAATAGGTTCAGGTTTGCTAACCAGAACAGGGTTCGGGAGTTTGGTTACGTGTGAGGAAGGTTATAGCACCCTCACAACGCCCATCAAAAGATGGTACCAGCTTAAATTTGTGTTATCCAAAAGCCTTAAAATTTTACCAAGTAATTAATTATTGGAAATTATTCTCAATTGACTCTAATACTTTTAGCAGAAAATTGAGAAAATTCCCTCACCTCAAGAGTATGCAAGAAAAACTACTGTTTCACTTGCAGAGGCTCCGTCGTCGGATTATTTAAAGAAAAAAAAACAAAATCCAAATTAAGATAGAAAGGAAGGAAAGAATGATTTTTTTAGGAAAAATTGATACTTTCAACTTTTCCCCAAAAATATTTTTTGGAAATTTCGATTTTCAAGGAAAATTGATACTTTCAACTTTTCCCTAAAAATATTTTTTGGAAATTTATTTCTGAGGAAAATTGATACTTTCAACTTTTCCCTAAAAATCTTTTTTTTTTGGAAATTTATTTTTCTTTTAAGGAAAATAAAAAATAAATAAAAAGAATATTGCATAAACCTAATCTAATAAATAAAAAATAAAATAAACAAATAAACAAAGAAATAAAAAAAATTCAAAGAGAAAAAAAAAAAAAAAAACCTGGAGCGGCTCGGATCGCGGCTCGGCTCGGCTCGGCTCTAGGAAGAGAAAACGGCTCGAGGGAGCGGCTCGGCTCGGCTCGGCTCGGAGGGGGCTGGCACGCGCGGGTCAGAAAGCTGGTCGACGTCCGGGTCGGGTCGGGTTCGGCAAAACGCGCGGATCCCCTGGTTAACTTAAAGCCCAAAACGACGTCGTTTTGGGAGGGTATAAAAGGCACCTTCCTCCGGTTTTTGGCAGAACGCTCCTCCCCCTCTCTCTCTCTTCTTCCTTTTTCTCTCCCTTCTCTCTAGAAACTGAAGAACACCGGTGCCGGATTCTGGAAATTTTCGCCGGAATCTGGAAATTTCACCGGAAGTTGGCCGGAAGATCGCCGGTTTCTGGGATTCTTCGTCGGAAACTGGGCTGGTCGCCGGAAACTTCAATGTTCGTCGGAATTGTTGCCGAAAAATTCAAATTTCGCCGGAATTTTCGCCGGAATCTGGAAATTTCCCAGAAATTTCCAGAAAAATTTTTCGCCAAAAATCTCTAAAAAAATTTTCCTCACTCCCAGAACACTCCTAAACTTTTCCTAGCTTTCTATACGCCTCCTTTTCTCTCAAATCAGTAGCTTTGCTTACTGTTTTCTGTGTGTCTTGCATTCTGTTCCAGAGTCCCTTTTATAGGGATTGATCAGGAGTTCCTGATCAATCCCAATTCCTCCTTGGACGGGAATTCAATCTTTGAATCCCACTGGACTCTTCTGATTGAATTCCCATTTCCAATGGGATTCTTCAGCCTTCAATCTCAGCCCTCCAAAATCAAAATCAAATAAAATAAAAAACTAGATAATTAGAAAAGATAAATCAGCAGATATTATAGGATAAATAATAATAAAAAAATATATCAGATATATAATTATATAAGTAAAAATACAAAAATGAATAAAATAAAAAAGATAAAAAATATATATATATACATAAATAATAAAATACACATAAATATTAACAAAAAATAAATAAATAAATATATACATATATTAATACATAATAATAATAATAATAAATAATACAATACATAAAATACAAAAGAATAAGAAAAGAGAAAAAAAATACAAGATAAAATTGAATTGGGCTTACCCATTTGGGCCAAGCCCAATTGATCTGGGCCGGACCCAATTGGGTGTCTACAATAAGTAGTAATTAAGTTTTGAATAATTAATTCATCAATTAAGTGAATATAGAATTGATATTGATATGAATTTTTTTTGTTGATGTATATAAAAAGCCTCTGAATTAAAATTATATAAATATTCAAATTCACATCTTTTTATTACCATTAGTTGAATTTTCAAATATTTATGTTTAACCAATTGAGCTTTTATTGGAGAGGAAAAGGTTAATTGCCATCATCAATTTTCATTCAAATGAGAGTTTTCTTTCAACCGAGGGTTCAGTTGATTAAAAATAAATGTTTGAGGATTCAGTTGGATGACAATAAATATTTGATGACTCAATTAATTATAATAAAAAGATAAGAGTTTGGATTTTTATTTAATTTTAGTTTAGAAACATTTTTTATATTCAAGCCTAATTTTTTTTGTTCCTTTCAAATCAATTCTTAGAATGGAAACTCTCTTTGCATATTGATATATATAATTTTTGAGCAACGTGCATTGATCAATGATTTTTTAACTTGTATGACTAATTGTATATATAGTAATATATTTCAAGATTTTGCAAAAGAATTAATCACGATAGGACTATAAGCCAAAAAAAGAAGAAAGAAAAAGTCAATAAAAACAATTTGTATCAAAATTTTGAAATAATAAAAATTATACATAAAAAAAAAGTTGTACATAAACATAATTCTAAAATGAGGCTAAATGCATAACAGAGTAAAATATGCATGCCAAGGAGATGTTTTCTCCTTTTATTTTCAAGCAAACTTTACTTTATTAGGAAGTCAAAAAATGCTTTCCTTATTGTTTAATTAACATGGTTTATCGTTTCCTACTTATGAGCCAGCGGGATAGATGTTCCGGCAGGGGCGGAGCATGCAGACGGGTTCTGTTTGCCCGTAAGTTTGGGACTGACATTCGAACAGTAGGATATTGCGGGTCCTTCAGGTCCTTTGTATGTAAGATCAATGTCAGCGAGCTCCACACCCTCGCATGGCAAACCGCTGCTGCAAATAAGCTTGACAGCTTGCTGAGTTGAAGATGTGCCTCGAATGTTCTTGAAACTGATGTTGCTGAGTTTAATACGTGATGGAATCTGGATAAACAAAATAATGCTTTAAATATTGAGTAAAGCTTTTCATTTGATCAGTATTTTGATAAATACGTACCTTTAAATCACATTGATTCCACGGGCAATATTCTTGATCAATAAGGATAGGATTGCCGACGTTATTCATGGTAATATCTTCAAAATGCATGTCCGATGCAGAGCCAGGATAGGAGGCTGGCCAACTTTTGATTCTAACACCATTCATTGTATTACTGATGGTGCACTTCGAGACTTTAATTCCAGAAACTGGTTCCTCACCTTGGAACTTTCCAAGACTGCCGATGCTGATACCATGACCTGGCCCACAGGTTACTCCTTGGACGACCACATTCTTGCTACCATCACCGATAGAAACACAATCATCACCAGTTTTTATGTCTGTGTCAATAACATTCACCCCATCTGATCGACCAATGTGAATTCCATCTGTGTTCAGACTGTTTTCTGGTGCAGAGACGGTGAAATGTTGGAAAGTGATGTTTTTGCATCCCAAAACATTAACGTTAAACTGTTTGCTGTCTTTGGTTGTTATATCTTGTATCATGGCATTGCTCACAAAATTGAACCTTAAGTTCTGTTTAGTTTGAGAGTGGAATAAAGTAACACAAGAAATATTTTTGTTAGTGACATTACTTTCTACTAGTGTAATAAAATGGGTAAAACATATTATATTTAAAAACTAGGAAGCAGAACGTTGTACATAAAAAAACTTAATTATTCATTGAGTACTCCTCATCTATAATAAAAGCATTTAGATTTGATAGTTGTTCAATGTGATATTATAAAAAACAAAAGAAAAAAATATTTTTCTTTAATTTGAGGAAATCTAAATAGAGTTTTAGAAAGAAATTCGATTTCTTGCACAAGGAAAGAAACCTTACAATGGGAAGTGCGGCACAATATTTGTTTTTAGAACAATCATTCTTGCCCCAAGCAGCGGCTCCTTGGCCGTCAAAAACTCCACCACCAGACATTGTAAATTGTTCAAGTTTGTTAAAGACGACCCAATTAGGGTCCTTGAAAGCGCTAGGATCAGCCGGAGCCTTCACAGTGCCCTGAACTTGAAGCTCAATAGGACCCTTGCAGGGACCTTCTAGGGTTGCTTTACTTAGTAAGTATGTCCCTTTAGGAATCACAATTTTAGATGGAGTAGTGGAAGCGCATGCTTCTTTCCAAGCATCTAACAATGGCTAAGGCAAAAAAAAAAGAAAAAGATATCATTAAAATAAAATTTTATATATTTCATAGTTGGAAAATAAAATTGAGTGTATTTTTGCTTACCTGACTCAAATCCGTCTTCTCATCAGCCTTTGCGCCATACTTGGCAACTACATCAAAAACACCTGATTGAGCTTTAGCAGTTGAAGTGAACAAAAGCAATAATACTGATACGACTGTAATACTCAATTGTACATCCATATTTTTCCTTTCCCAAGTATTTGAATTTCTTCTTTTCAATTTTTAAATGGTGAATTGTTGTGAAGGAACAATGATTTTGCTTTTGTTTTGTTTCAAACCATTTTATATAGAATACTTGGAAAGCTACAACCAATCAATTTTTAACCGAATACTTTCTAATTTTAGCAATGTGAGTAACATATGGTCTTAATTTACTTACTATTTTTAGCTCTTTTTTTTTATATCTACTTGATTGGATATGTGTAATTTACAGTTTATCATATATTTTAATCAAATTATATATTTTTTTTGTTTTTAAATGGTCAAATTATCCTTAAATAAAGCCATACAAGTTTAAAATTTACGACTTTTGCCACCTTTTTATTATTAAAATATATTGAAATTATTTATTATTAAAATTATTAAAATTAAAATATTTATATTTTAATAATAATATTTAATATTAAAATATTATATTAATATAAAAATACTTAAAATAAAACTATTTATTATTCTTGATATTATTTATTCATATATTATAATATTATTTCTTAATGTTATTTATTAATATATTATATTAATAGTATATTATCTATTAATAATATCTTATTTATTCATATATTATTGTAATATTTATTAATTAAATTAATAATTTTTTATATATTATTTATTAATATATTATTATTTATTAATAAATATAATATTATTTATTGATATATTATATTAATATATTATAATTTTATTTATTAATATTAATATATTCGTATATATTTATTTATAATAATATTTATTAAGATATTATTTATTAAGATTTTTATTAATATATTATATTAAAATAATATTGTTTATTAATATATTTAATATAATATTATTTATAAGTAAAATTATGCTAAAAAACATTAATAAATAATTATTCTCATAAGCAGTTTTTTTTTTTTTTTTCGTAAAATGTCTTTCATTTTCAAATCCATAAAATAATTTTCAAAAAAATGATTTTATTTTTTGTTAATCAGTAAATTATTTTTCATTAACCAATCAATTTTCTATCAAACAAACTTTTCAAAATACGAAAATAATTTTCCGCGAAACAAATGGAGGCTTATTATCTCGTCGGAGTTCCATGAATGACAATGATCAAGTGAGAATCAGAGATTCAGGCACAGGGCCATTCAAATTGAAATGGTAACTGCAACACAAAGAGCTCACACTCTTTAACACATAACCTCAGTAGCATATAAATATTAAAAAAAAAAGTTTTAAAAATTAAAGTAGATTGAGAATCCCAGATATGTCCCTCCCCTGAACATGAATTAGACTCAGTGAATTCCAATATTAGAAGAACAGGGCCATCCCACCTAAGGCTGCCAAAAGCATTTGACTCCAAATGCCAAAGTTCATAATCCTATGAGATGATGAATTTGAAGGCGAACACTTGGGTGAAGAACCACTTTCTTTGGATTCTGCTGATGGAGTATCTGCAGCTGGGCTAATATGAGAAGCCGGGGCTGGAGCAGGAGTTGAAGGTATGCCAGTGCCGAAGATTGCCTCCGGAAGAAGGACCTTATCGAATTGATATATTGCAAAAGGAGCAGTTGAGAGTACAGCGCTGGTGACTTTTGTTTTGCTCCATCCTGAATCAAGGTGCGCGGTGCCAGAATCATCAGTGAAATTCAAAGTGTATTGGCCACCAGCAAGTGTACTAACAGGGCCTTTTGCACCAAGATCATTGAAGTCTGCGACCCGACCCGTAAGCTTGACTTACTTTCAACCCGTGTTCCTATTCTTGGCCCCAACCAAGTTGAGTCGCGTTGTTCTAGCCGTTTCCTCTACTTACAGCCGAGCCAAGTTCTTCAATCTGAGTTGAGTCATTTTTTTGTTTTGATAATTTATTTATTTATTTATTTTTTAAAAATATTTTTGTACAATTAAATTTTTTAAAAAATAAAAAATATAAAACAAAATAATTTTTTGAAAATAAAATACTAATTATCAAATGATGAAATTTTGATAAAGTTAAAATGGTTAATTTTTATAAAATTCTTAAGTGAGAAATTTTTTTTTAAAATTTAATCCAAATGGTGGAATGAGTTAGATAAAGTTTCAATAATATTTATTTTCAATTTAAAAAAATAAAAAGTTTAATAAAAATTTTAGAATTAAATACTAATTACCCAATAATGAGATTTTTAGAAATTTCAAATGATAAATTTCTTAAGAAATCTCTAGACGAGAAATTTTTGTAAATTTGTCTCAAATTGTGAAATAATTTAGATGAAATTTTAATAAAAATAATTGTATCCTTTTTCAAATATGAAGATTTTTTTGAAATATTTGATAATTATCTAAGGACGAGAATCTTCGAAATTTCAAATGACAAATTCTCTAAGAAGTCTCTAGGAAAGAAATTTCTTTAATTTTGTCCCAAATTATGGAAGAATTTAAATGAAACTTCAAAAAATAATTGCATATTATTTTATTTTCAAAGAATAAAAAAAATTTCTAAATAGACCCAAATGGCAGAAAATTTAGAAAATAAAAAAATTTTTCTAAATTAGCCCAAATGGTGAAAAATTTAGAAATGAAAAAATAAAAAATAAATTCAAAAGATGAAATTCTTAGTAATTGCAAATGGTTGATTATTTAAGAAATTTTTAGATGAGAAGATATTTCTAAATTTGGCCCAAATGGAGGATGAATTAGAAATATTTTCAAAATAAAAAAAATGATTGAACATTTTTTTTGATGACGGAGCCTCTTTAAGAAAACAAATAGGATTTTGAATACTCTTAAAGTGAAGAGGTAGTTTTAAGAATTCTACTAGATTGATAAAAAAATCTTAAAAGTAATTTTCAATATTTAAACATTAAAATAAAAACCATTAGAACCAAGATAATTGTTAGGGTAATTTAAAATTAAATGGTACCATTTTAGGATGATAATCTCCACAATGGCAAGCAAAATACTCCCACTCAAATTGAATCCTTTCCGTTGGTAGCTTGTGATGGGTGGAGATTGGAATGCATTTCTAGTTTGTGATGGAAAATGATATAAGGAATAATTTATGAACCTTTAGTGGTCAAAGTTACCTAACCCTACATATAATCTACATTTACGAGGCTAGCCTTAAGAGAGAGCCCTTTTTACTTATTGATAGATGTAACTCGAAGTTAGGACACCGAAGGAACAATTTGTGTGATATATTGATTATCTAACCATTTTATATGTTTGACTTTGTGCATTTACATTATTTCAATTAGTGCTTGCATTTAATTCCATGCATCATTTTCATTGTCATGTTTAACATTGTGCATCTACATCATTTTCATATAGGGAATAGTTGTCATATATTAGTTATTGATAAATTAGAACTTGTACTAATGTAGAATGATAGTTATGTGACAAATAGTAGTCCAATCCATTCATGCATGAAAATACTAAACATAAAGCATGGCATTTCTAATAATAAAGCAATTGTAGTACTCATAGTTCAAGAATAGCTCCATCAAGCAAGAACCCCACATAATCAACTCACCAATGCAATACAAGAGCTTAAACCAGACAAATAGAACAAGAGAATTCAATCATCTCAAAAAGATAGAGAGAGTTAAAGAAAAGCTTGAAAGGGAGTTGAATAAGATTTTGGAATCTTTGAATAAGTTGAACAAGGGGAAGAATGTAGAAGAGAATGCTAATAGCAGGACCATCCATCACAAGAGGTAGCTAACCCTCTTTGCCCTTCTGATTTTGGGCTATACCAAGCCCAGTCCATACAGGAATAGCGATTTACATACCTTATAGGGTATATATACCTCGAAATGCAATCAACTTCAAATCCAAGGTGTCATAACGTCTAGATCCGGTGATCTATCGCTAGACATTGACTTTAGGGAGTCACCACCAATCTTTTTTATCTAGGTACGATTGGCCACCTAAAGAATCTGTCCTTTCAGGGAACACCTAAGCTTGAGGGTCCCTAAAAGAATAGGTTCAGGTCTGCTAACCAGAACAAAGTTCGGGAGTTCGGTTACGTGTGAGGAAGGTTGTAGCACCCTCACAACGCCCATCAAAAGATGGTACCAGCTTAAATTTGTGTTATCGAAAAGCCTTAAAATTTTACCAAGTAATTAGTTGTTGGAAATTATTCTCAATTGACTCTAATACTTTTAGCAGAAAATTGAGAAAATTCCCTCACCTCAGGAGTATGCAAGAAAAACTACTGTTTCACTTGCAGGGGCTCCGTCGTCGGATTTATTAAAGAAAAAACAAAATCATCCAATTAATTATTGGAAATTATTCTCAATTAACTCTAATACTTTTAGCAGAAAATTGAGAAAATTCCCTCACCTCAAGAGTATGCAAGAAAAACTACTGTTTCACTTGCAGAGGCTCCGTCGTCGGATTTATTAAAAAAAATACAAAATCATCCAATTAATTATTGGAAATTATTCTCAATTGACTCTAATACTTTTAGCAGAAAATTGAGAAAATTCCCTCACCTCAAGAGAATGCAAGAAAAACTACTGTTTCACTTGTAGAGGCTCCGTCGTCGGATTAATTAAAGAAAAAAGAAAAAAAAAATCAAGATCAAAATCAAAGTCAAATAAAAAAAAAAATTCAAAAAATTCAAATAAAAAAAAAATTCAAAAAAAAAAAAAAAAAAAAAAAAACCTGGAGCGGCTCGGGTTGCGGCTCGGCTCGGCTCGGCTCAAGGAAGAGAAAACGGCTCGGAGAAGCGGCTCGGGAAGAACGGCTCGGCTCGGCTCGGCTCGGAGGGGGGCTGGGCACGCGCGGGTCAGAATCGGGTCGACGCTCGGGTCGGGTCGGGTTCGGCAAAACGCACGGATCCTCTGATTAACTTAAAGCCAAAACGACGTCGTTTTGGGAGGGTATAAAAGGCACCTTCCTCCGTTTTTCGGCAGAACGCTCCTCTCCTCTCTCTCTCTTCCTTCCCTTTTCTCTCCCTTCTCTCTAAAAAGCCGAAGAACTCCGGTGGAAGATTCACCGGATTCTGGAAATTTTCGCCGGAATCTGGGTTTTTTCGCCGGAAGTTGGCCGGAAATTCACCGGTTTCTGGGATTCTTCGCCGGAAACTGGGCAGTTCGCCGGAAACTTCAATGTTGGCCGGAATTTTAGCCGGAAACTTCAAGGTTGGCCGGAAAATTCAACCGGAAACTGGAATTTTCCAGAAACTCCCAGAAAAAAAAAATTTCGAAAAATCCCCAAAAAAATTTCTGATAATTTCTGGAACTCTCCTAAACCTTTTCCTAGCCTTCTATACTCTTCCCTACGCCTTTGCTTCTCAAATCAGTAGCTCTAGCTGACTGTTTTCTGTGTGTTCTTGAACTGTTCCAAAGGGTCCTTTATATAGGGGTTGATCAGGAGTTTCTGATCAATCCCAATTCCTCCTTGGACGGGGATTCAGTCTTTGAATCCAATTGGACTCTTTAGATTGAATCCCCACTCCCAGTAGGATTCTTCAGCTTCAATCTCAACCTTCCAAAAAAAAAAAAAAATCAAATAAATATAAAAAATAATAGATAATTAGAACAGATAAATAAAAAGATATTATAGTAAAAAAAATATCTGATAATCAGGAAAAAATCAGAACAGATAATTTAAAAAAAATAATAATAAAATAAGATAAATCCAAAAATATCTTACAAAAAATAATAATAATAATAATAATAATAAATATATAACTATATAAATAATATACATATAAATCTAATCTGAATAAAAATAAATAAATGAATAAAGATATACATAATAATAATAATAATAGAATACATAAAATACAAAAGAAAAAAATATACAGGATTGAAATGGGCCTTACCCATTTGGGCCAGGCCCAATTGATCTGGGCCCGGACCCAATTGGGTGTCTACAGCTGCCCCTCTTTGCACATTTTCTGTGAAACAGAAATTGCTCAAAGACGTAGACACCCAATCAAGACTCAACTCAACATTTTTATTTTTTGATTTTTTTTTTATTTTTGTTTTTTATTTTTTTGATTTTTTTCTGATTTTTTTGATTTTTTTTTTGATTTTTTTTTGTTTTTTTTGTTTTTTTTGTTTTTTTTTTTTTTTTTTGCCGAAGCTCCTCTAAACAGAGACTCAACGACTTTTGAAAGTAAATTGCTCCTCTCAACAGAGGTACCACGACTTTAAAAAGTAAATTGCTCCTCTCAACAGAGGCACCACGACTTTGGAAAGTAAATTGCTCATCTTCAATAGAGGCACCACGACTTTGAAAAGTAAATTGCTCCTCTCAACAGAGGTACCACGACTTTGGAAAAATAAATTGCTCCTCTCAACAGAGGTACCACGACTTTGGAAAAATAAATTGCTCCTCTAAACAGAGGCAACGGAACTTTGGAAATTAAATTGCTCCTCTCAACAGAGGCACCACGACTTTGAAAAGTAAATTGCTCCTCTAAACAGAGGCAACGGAACTTTGGAAATTAAATTGCTCCTCTCAACAGAGGCAACGGAACTTTGAAAAATAAATTGCTCCTCTCAACAGAGGTACCACGACTTTGGAAAGTAAATTGCTCCTCTCAACAGAGGCAACGGAACTTTGAAAAATAAATTGCTCCTCTAAACAGAGGCAACGAACTTTGAAAAAGTAAATTGCTCCTCTAAACAGAGGCACCACGACTTTTGAAAAGTAAATTGCTCCTCTAAACAGAGGCAACGAACTTTGAAAAATAAATTGCTCCTCTAAACAGAGGCAACGAACTTTGAAAAGTAAATACTCCTAGACGATCATGTCCGAAGGAGTTGAAAGCTGTGTTTGAAGGGATTTCAGGAGATTATGCCTAAAGGTCTTATAAATCAACCCTGATACCAAAAGACATCCTATTTCAAGGATTAGGAACTTACCTGACAAGTTTCTTCTCAAACTTGCAAAGTCTTTTCATATCTGTCTCCTCCATGTGGGATGTTGGAACACCCCTGCTTCTTGAATTTATACACTATATTCTCCTGAAAGTAGTGTATGCTGTGCAAATGCATATGAATTTCAATGCATGCTATGCAAATGTTGACCAATTAATTCATGTTCAATGTATGGTACTCAAGTTTCTCAAGCTCTTTTTTTATTTCTTGGGTATCAAGCCCTTTGATTTTTCAGGATCCAATTGCACTGCTCTTCTAAGATTGAACCAGTGTAGCTCTCAATTGTCTTTTCCACTCACATTCTTCCTTGTTCAGTTTCTCAATACTCCGGAATAAGCTTCATCAATCGATCATCCCTTGACCATCATCCATGAATTTCTCAGCACTAGCAAATTTCAAAACAAATTTCATCCACCATCACTGGGTCCTTGTCTCAGCATCAATCATTCCAAAACAAATTCTGTCCACTGATTGTTCCCACCATTCGACCAATTCATCCTTGTACTCATCACTTGGTTGTATCGTTTTTCAAGATTTGTCCCATCATATTCTCTATTTGGTCACATCATACATCCTTCTAAATCATCTCTTTTAGGTTTCTACCATTTCTTCATCATCTTAGATTTCTTTTCAAATGAATGCAAGACTCTTTTAAGCGCATATTCATTCATTCATTATCATTTCAATTCTTGACAAATACCATGCAATCAAGCATTTTCTCAATTCATTCTAGGGGTGAAACAATGAGAGAACGCAAGGTGAATTATGGTAAAGATAATCAATGAAGATCTGTTTTGGTACAAAACAAATGGGAAAGGAAATAAATTGGATGTCATTGAGATGGATGGTATGTCCAAATGATGAATATTCAGACAATTCTCAACATTAATCTAGGATTCTTTTTCAAAAACTCATTCCATTTACAGTTGAAGTCATCTTGAGCTTGTCGAACTTTGCCCCAGTCTTTGAGGGATCTTCAGATGTCTTTGACCTTTCATTCATGTGAGCCATTTGCCCTGGATCTTTTTTTCTACCAAGATCACCCTTTCAGGTTTTCAATTTGAATCTCTTTTTTTCATTTTCTCATTTTTTCCTTTTTTTTCTATTTTTTTCTTTTTTTTTTCATCATCTTCTTTTTTTCTCATTTTTCATCCATTGTTGATATCTTTCATACATCCAACTTTAGAGCAATGTAGCATGATTTCATTGCTTCATCATGAGCATACATTCGCTCAACATATGATCATTCAAGTTGAGTATTCACACTTGATCCAAATGGACTTTTCAAGGTTGTAACGTAGGCCAAGGGGAAGGGTCATAAAAGAAATGGATATAATAGGCTCAAAACATGTATTAAAAAGGTTCAAAACCAAAGGATCATTTGATGCAGCTTGGCATTTTGCCCCCACATCATTTCACTACTTTTTTCTTTCATCACACAAAGGATTCTCATTACTTTGCCCCAAGTCATGTGTGGCATTTGTTTTTTCTTTTTTTTTCATTTTTGAGACCTTTTGTGGTGTTTTTTTTTTTTTTTTTTTTTTTTTTTTTTTTTTTTCAAAAATTACCCTCCAGTGTAGAGGGTGATCCTTGGTTGGGGTTCTTCAAGAAAAAAAATCATGATTGGCTCAAAGGGGTAGCAATAAATGGTTTTTCCAATGGTAAAAGAAAGGTGGCCATTTTTCATCTCAATTGTGAATACCTTTCTTGAACATCATCTATTGAACAAAGCTCATGAATCTGTATAAAAGATTACACATCTTCAAGACATATCTGTTTCTCCTCCAGTAATAGCTTACTTCTGTTCAAATCATCTTCTCATATTAATGTGGATGAGTTCTCAAAATTAAATCCCAGAATTATTGTTATCATTGTCTAAATATTCATCATCTGAAATTTAAGAATGGGAATGTGAAGTTATGAAGGGTAGCAGGGTATGGAATAATGGTCAAATGAAAGAGAAAAATGTAATGAAATGCATTGACTTGCCTTTATTAAAATGATAACAAGTAAAGTCATATTGCAAAAAGAAATCCAACATTACTTGAAAAGAAATCTTAAAGTGACAAAAAAACTTTCAACCCGCCTTATCTCCATTAAAAATTAGCCCCCTATATGATCAGGTGAAGAAATCCCCATTGACGTCTTGCCCCTCAATTCATTGTGACTCTCCAGATCCTTTCTGTTCTTGACTTTCACTTAGGGTGTTAACATTGAATGTTGTTGCTTTTCCTTGATCAAAACTTACCATTCCATCATTGATCAACCGTTGCACCTTATACTTTAAAGCAGTGCAATTTTCAGTAGAATGGCCAGTAATTCCATAGTGATAGTCGCAGTGGGCTGTAGGATCATACCACTTTGGGTAGGGTGGTTTAAGAGGTTCCACATGGCTGGGGGCAATCAAGTGGCTATTATAAAGCTCTCGATATAACTCTGTATAAGTCATAGGGATTGGATCAAATACAGGTTTTTTTCGAGCAGTCCGTTGTTCTCGCGAGCCACTTGCTGGGTTAGTAGGGCGAACTTGAGTTCTTACAGGAGCTTGAATGTTAAGGCGGTAAGTGGATGAATGAGATGGTTGTGAAGCTAACTGGTATGGGTAGGATGAGGCATTATTCACAGCGGGATAGTATGGAGAGTAGCCTTGGGATGGATAGGGTTGATAACCCCTGAATTGTTGTCTATCAAAGCTCACAGCTTGAGCTTCAGCTTCTTTCTTTTCTGATGTCTTCTTGGTTTCTCCTCCTTTCAACTTGCCATTTTTTATGGCACTTTCAATAATTTCTCCAGAGATCACCATGTCAGCAAAATTCTTTGTTGCATTTCCTATCATCTTTTCATAATAGGGAGGTTTCAAAGTGCTAACAAACAGCACTGTGGTCTCTTTTTCTGTCAGTGGAGGTTGCACCTGTGAAGCTATATCTCTCCATCTCTGGGCATATTCTTTAAAAGACTCGTTTGCCTTTTTCTCCAGGTTCTGCAAAGACAAACGATCAGGAGCCAAATCGATAATGTGTCGATATTGACTGATGAAGTCGTGTGCCATATCACTCCAAGAGCGAATACGAGTCCTATCCAACTGAACATACCATCTGGCGGCAGAGCTAGTAAGACTGTCCTGGAAAACATGCATCAGAAGTTTTTCATCATGAGCATGAGCTGCCATCTTCCTGCAATACATGGTGATGTGGGTTTTGGGGCACTTGGTACCGTCATATTTTTCAAATTTTGGTACTTTGAACTTATAGGGAATAACCACATCAGGGACTAGGCAGAGCCCAGCAGCATCTACTGACCCATAAAAGCTAAATCCTTCCACAGCCCGTAGCCTCTGCTCTAGCATGCTAATCTTGGAACTCTCCTCAGCTTCCATTTTCATCTTTTCTTTTTCCTTCTCCTTTAAGGCATCTAGGTCAGGAATTGGTTCTGCTACTTTTTCAGTGAAGACAGGATTTATATAGCTATTATACTGCCCTGGGTTGAAAGCTGATGGTATTCCAGGATATGGCGGGACCTCTTGAGCAGGCTGGACCTGAGATGGGCCAAAACCTGGAGGGTACAAAGGGTCAGCCACTTCTTGCTGGCTTGTACTTCCTTCAACTCCTTTCCCCTTATTCATGTTATTTAGAGCTTCCAGAATCTTGCTTAGTTCACTTTCAATCTTCTCCTGGGCTTTCTCTAGCTTTTCAAATCTATGAGAATTTTCCTCCTCCATTTGTCTTGCTCTGGATCTTGTGTTGTATGGATGAGCAGGGTTCTCGCTAGATGGAGCTATCCTCGGACCTTGAGTACCATACTCATGATTAGAAATGTTATGCTTTATGTATGATGCTTTGATGCATGAATAAAATGTACATTTTCCTGAATGAAATCTAATATGAAATGGATACAAATGATTGTGTTAAAACATGACCATGCAAGTAATGTAGATGCATAAAATTAGACAAACAACATAGTTAGTTTCATGAATGAAATGAAAGTAATGCTGATGCATAACATTACAAAAAATAATACACAAAGTTAAGCAATCAAAATGATTAGATAAACACCTTTTTTGTGTCCTAATTTCAGGGTATATCTATCATTGGGTAGAAAGGGCTCTATCCTAGGTGTAAGCACTCTTAAGGTTCACTACATGCGATTTTAAAGTCAGAGTCTAAAGGCCCTCAAATTGTTCCTTACATCCTTGTCCATCACAGACTAGTAAGGCACCCTAATTCTCACCCATTACAGGCTACGAGCGGAAAAGGTTCAATTTGAGTGGGAGTATTTCGCTAGCCACTGCGGAGGTATTAGACCTCACGAAAGCAATAGGTACTTTACTCCCTCCTAGAGGGACGGAGCTCGGGTATAGAGCTCATGTTATGCACATGCATATGAATGACATAATTAACAAGGTAAATAAACATGACTAAAAAAAAAAATAAAAATTACACATATATACAACAAGGTTCAATTTTATTAGGCTTTTGGATAACACAAATTATTTGCTGGCCTGACTCTCAAAGTCCCCAGCGGAGTCGCCAAGCTGTCGTAACGTCTAGATCCGGGGATCTATCGCTAGACATTGACTTTAGGGAGTCGCCACCAATCTTTTTTTATCTAGGTGCGATTGGCCACCTAAAGAATCTGTCCTTTCAGGGAACACCTAAGCTTGAGGGTCCCTAAAAGAATAGGTTCAGGTCTGCTAACCAGAACAAAGTTCGGGAGTTCGGTTACGTGTGAGGAAGGTTGTAGCACCCTCACAACGCCCATCAAAAGATGGTACCAGCTTGAATTTGTGTTATCCAAAAGCCTTAAAATTTTACCAAGTAGTTAGTTGTTGAAAATTATTCTCAATTGACTCTAATACTTTTAGCAGAAAATTGAGAAAATTCCCTCACCTCAAGAGTATGCAAGAAAAACTACTGTTTCACTTGCAGAGGCTCCGTCGTCGGATTATTTAAAGAAAAATCAAGATCAACCAATTAATTAATTATCGAAAATTATTCTCAATTGACTCTAATACTTTTAGCAGAAAATTGAGAAAATTCCCTCACCTCAGGAGTATGCAAGAAAAACTACTGTTTCACTTGCAGAGGCTCCGTCGTCGGATTAATTAAAGAAAAAAAAATCAAAATCAGCCAAGTAATTAATTATCGAAAATTATTCTCAATTAACTCTAATACTTTTAGCAGAAAATTGAGAAAATTCCCTCACCTCAGGAGTATGCAAGAAAAACTACTGTTTTTACTTGTAGAGGCTCCGTCGTCGGATTGATTAAAGAAAAAAGAAAAAAAAAAATCAAGATCAAAATCAAAGTCAAATAAAAAAAATTCAAAAAAAAAAAAATTCAAAAAAAAAAAATTCAAAAAAAAAAAACCTGGAGCGGCTCGGCTATCGGCTCGGCTCAAGGAAGAAAAAACGGCTCGGAGGAGCGGCTTGGGAAGATCGGCTCGGCTCGGCTCGGCTCGGAGGGGGGCTGGGCACGCGCGGGTCAGAATCGGGTCGACGCTCGGGTCGGGTCGGGTTCGGCAAAACGCGCGGATCCTCTTATTAACTTAAAGCCAAAACGACGTCGTTTTGGGAGGGTATAAAAGGCACTAACCTCTGTTTTTCGGCAGATCGCTCTCCCCCTCTCTCTCTCTTCTTCTTTTTTCCTCTCCCTTCTCTCTAAAAAACCGAAGAACTCCGGTGGAAGATTCACCGGATTCTGGAAATTTTCGCCGGAATCTGGGTTTTTTCGCCGGAAGTTGGCCGGAAATTTGACGGTTTCTGGGATTCTTCGCCGGTTTCTGGGATACTTCGCCGGAAACTGGGCAGGTCGCCAGAAACTTCAATGTTGGCCGGAATTTTGGCCGGAAACTTCAAGATTGGCCGGAGAATTCAACCGGAAACTGGAATTTTCCAGAAATTCCCAGAAAAAAAATTTCGAAAAATCCCCAAAAAATTTCTGATAATTTCTGGAACTCTCCTAAACCTTTTCCTAGCCTTCTATACTCTTTCCTACGCCTTTGCTTCTCAAATCAGTAGCTCTAGCTTACTGTTTTCTCTCTGTTTGAACTGTTCCAGGAGGTGCTTTATATAGGGATTGATCAGGAGTTTCTGATCAATCCCAACTCCTCCTTGGACGGGGATTCAGTCTTTGAATCCAATTGGACTCTTTAGATTGAATCCCCACTCCCAGTAGGATTCTTCAGCTTCAATCTCAACCTTCCAAAAAAAATCAAATAAATATAAAAAAATAATAGATAATTAGAACAGATAAATAAAAAGATATTATAGTAAAAAAAATATCTGATAATCAGGAAAAAATCAGAACAGATAATTTAAAAAAAAATAATAATAAAATAAGATAAACCCAAGTATATATTACAAAAAAAAAAAAAAATAATAATAATAAATATATAACTATATACATATAAATCTAATCTAATAAAAAAATAAATAAATATATACATAATAATAATAATAATAAAATACATAAAATACAAAAGAAGAAAAAGAAGAAAGAAGAAAAAAAAAATACAGGATTGAATTGGGCCTTACCCGTTTGGGCCAAGCCCAATTGATCTGGGCCCGGACCCAATTGGGTGTCTACACAAGGTATTGCCAAAGCTATAAAAATCTTGTCTTTACTGAAAAGGCAATATAACTAATTCAAGTCCCTGATCTGGATGCTCCAAAAAAAATTTAAAACCAAAATGCGATGAGTCACTGAGGGACTTAATAGCTGAGAAAAAGATGCGTATGCTCGAGGAAAGTTATGAGCAATAGAAAAAATTGGTTTTTACGGTTTCGTGGATGCTACTGGGCTCTGTTTAATCCCAGATGTTGTTATTCTTTCAAAATTTAAGGTATCGGAGTTTAAAAAATATAATGGTACAAAATGCTCAAAAACCCACATCATCATATGTTACCGAAAGATGGCTACCTATGCTAATAATAAAAAGCTGTTAATACATTTATTTCAAGATAGCCTTACTAGCTTTGTTGCTAGGTGGTATGTCTAACTGGATAGGACATGCATTCAGTCATGGAGTGAAATGGCCTGTAACTTCATCAGTCAGTATCGATATACCATAGATTTAGCTTATGATCATCTATGTTTACAAAATATGAAAAAGAAGGCAATTAAATCATTTAAGAAGTATGCCCAAAGGTGTAGGGACATAACTACTCAAGTTTAGCCACCTTTGATTGAGAAAGATACCATAGTGTTATTTGTAAGAAATTTAAAATCTCTTTATTATGGAAAGATGATGGAGAATGCAACAAAAAACTTCACTGATATGGTGATTTTAAGAGAAATTATTGAAAATACCATCAAGAGTGACAAGCTTTAGGAAGAAGAAAGCATAAAAAATGGAGGGTTACCTAAAAAAAAAAAAATTAAAGCCCAAATTATGAATTTTGATGGGCAACAATTCAGAAGTGATGCTCTATATCCACCGCCTATTTATCCTGTTTACTATCTCACGTTATGGTATTGCGCAAGCCTTTTACCAACCATATCCACAATTAACTTACCTATCAATCAACCTTTCAAGTACTTATATATGGGTCTGATGATATCACTACATCAGCTTCAAAGCCTAATAACTGAGCAAGTGGTTTAAGAAGATCTTAGAATAACCATGAAAGGGCTCATATTGATCATATCCTTATAACTTACATTGAATTATTCCCAGAATTGGTAAAAAATGACTTGGTATCTCTAGTTATTCTAGAGCCATTGAAGCCACCCTATCCAAAATGGTATGATGCTAATGTCACATGCGATTATCATAGGTCATTTTATTAAAACTTACCATGTTTTCAAACACAAGGTGGAAAGTTTGATCCAAAAAAGGCCAGGTGAGCTTCGACGAATCAAAACTGCAAGATGTCAATAAAAATCTTTCACCTGATCACACAGGGGCATAATTTTCAGATAAAAAAAGATGTTAAGGCTGGTTGGATGTTGCTTAACATTTTGGGATTTCTTTTAAAGTAATGTTTGGATTTTTTTATGTAATAAGATTTCATTTTTTATCATTTTAATAAAAGGCAAGCATGATGCATCTCATTACATTTTCTCATTCATCCAAATCACTATTCCATGCTTAGGTTTTTCACATGTCTTTTTATTTTCATTCTTAAATTTCAAATAATGAATGTTTAGACAATGATAATAATGATTCTAGGATTTAATTTTGAAAACGCATTCAAATTGATCTATGGAGACTATTTGATTAAAAGAAATAAATTGCTAGCAGATATGAAATAGAGATGCCTTGAAGATATACAGTCCTTTATAATGATCCATGAGTTTGTCTTTGTTTAATAAATAATCTTCAAAGAAAGCATTCACGTTTAAGATGAAAAATGATTGTTTTTCTTTTACCATTCATAAAACTATCCATTCGTAACTCTTTTGAGCCTATTATGAGAAGAACATACTTGAAAAAGGAAAGAGGTAAAAGATCACAAATGTCTCAAAGATAAAAAAAAAAATGAATGCCACAAATGAGCTAAGGCAATGTAATGAGAATCTTTTTGTAAGAAATAAGATGAAAAAAAAAAGAAAAAAAGCAGTAAAATGATGTGAAATGACTTAAAATGACCAGTTGCATTAAATAATGAGAAATGATCCTTTAGTTTTAAACCCTTTAAGCATATGTTTTGAGCCTGTTTTATCTATTTCTTTCATTATCCCTCACCATAGCTTACATTACAACCTTTAAAAGTCTATTTTGATCAAATGTGAATGCTCAAATTAAATTATCATATGTTAGGCTAAAGCATACTTGTGATGGAACAATGGAATTGTGTTATGTTATTTTAGAGATTGATGTGTGAGAGATATCATTAATGGATGAAAAAATTGAAAAAAAAAAGAATGAAAAATGAAGAAAGATGAAAAAAAGAAAAAAATGAGAGATGAAAAAAATGAAAAAATGAAAAAAAATGTAAAAAAAGAAAAGAAAAGGAAGACTCGAATTGAAAACTAAAAGGGTGATTTGGATAAAAAAACCTTTTAAGTTAAAAGTTAGATAGACAATTCAAATATATAGAAGATAAAAAACATCTGAGATCCTTCAAAGTTTGGGCAAAGTTCAATGAGATCAAAACAATTAAAAAAGTCAATGGAATTAGCTTTTGAAAAAGAATTCTATATTAACGTTAAGAATTATCTAAGTATTCAATGTTTAGACATTGTAGTACCATTCAATACCAACTTTAGTGATATGCTTCGAATTTGTTCTTTTACCCGTTTATTTTTTTTACTACACTCATTCTTGTATTGATTACATTTCTCCCAATTCACCTTGTACTCTCTTATTTTTGCATCCCCAGAATAAATCAAGAAAATATATGATTACATTATATTTGTCAAGAATTGAAATGATAATGAATGAATGATAATATTTAGAAATTATATTTGCATTCCTTTGAAGAAAAATCCAAGATGATAAAGGCAAAAAAAAAATGATGGATGAAACCTAAAAAGGTGATTTGAAAGGACACATGGGTTGACCAAGTGATAAATATAGTAATGGATCAATCGACATAACCTATGAGTTGTGATCAAATGATGGAAATAATATGGATCAGTAGATGAAATTTGTTCTGAAATTGTTAGTGCTAAGAAGCTTGTGAATTGTGATCAAATGATGGAAATAATGTGGATCAATTGACGAAATTTGTTATGAAATTATTAGTGCCGAGATGCTAAAAAGTAAATATAAGATGGTGGAGTCTTGAGAACCATATTATCACAATTAATTAGAATTTCATGACAGTAATGTTGGTGACAACTGCATTACATGCATTTTGATTGCATTGTTGTCTGAATAATACATGTATATAATTTGATGAATATTTGAATCTTAGCTAGCCATACATTTGCCTTATGTAGTAAACATTTGAATCATGGTTAGAATATGGCATCTACATTATTGTGAAAATCTAGACTGTTACATTTGTATAATTAAGAAAACATTTGCATCATTATTATGACATTTTTTATATACAAAATTTTGACTTTGAGGAAAAATTGAGAATTTTTACGATAAAAAATTTTGAACTTTTTTATGAAAGCTTTTTAAGATAAGGTTGGGAATCCTCGAATGGAAAAATGTTTTATGAGGAAAACATTTAGTGTTCTAAAGCTATGGAGCCTTTTTAAAAATGCATTTTTAATGTTAAAAATTTTAAATGAGAATTTTTAAGAAGTTTTAAGTGAGAATCTATAAGGCCTTTTAAATGAAAATCTTTAAGAAGTTTTAAATGATAATCTTTAAGGAGTTTTAAATGAGAATCTTTAAGAAGTTTTTAAAGAATTTTAAATAAGAATCTTTAAGAAGTTTTAAATGAGAATCTTTGAGTGAGAATATTTGTTTTTGAGTTTTAAATGAGAATCTTGAGAATTTATGTGAATTTCCAAAGTTTTTGAATCCAAATCTTTGAAATATCAAATGTGAATCTTTGAACTTTTGGATGTGAACCCAAAATTTTTTGAATGAGAACCTTTGAATTTAGATGTGAAATTATAAAATCTATCGAATGTGAATATTTGAACTCGAATGAGAAGCTTTAAAATTTTGGATGAAATATTGAAGTTTTTTTTTTAAAAAAATCTAATGGGAAACATTAAAATTTTTGAATCAAAATATTTGAAATCTTGGAAGTGAATCCCTAAAGTTAAAAAAAAAATTGAGATCTTTAACTTTTGGGCATGAATCTCTAGAATTTTTGAATGTGAGTATGAGCCTTACAATTTTCATGCGAATCCTTAAATTAAAATTTTGGATATTAATCTCATAAATATGAATCTTAAAATCTTACAAATTTGAGGTCGTGTGAAACTTTGAATTACGAACCCTTGAATTTCGAAATTGTAATTCTTTGAACTCAAATTATGAATCATTGAGTTTCAATTGCAAATGTTAGATTATAAAATTTTTGAATACTTCAAGTTGTGAATCTTTGAAGTTTTGAGATTTTGCAATTGTTGTTAAGTCGCACCTAGACATGATAAGTGTTTTTATCTTTGCACAATTCTTGTTTCACAAAAAATGCGTAAAAAAAAGCAACTGTAGACATCCTAATCTATCTGGGGCTTTAATTGTTTCTATTAATAAAAATAAAAATAAAATTAAGAAAAACTTTAGGGTGGTTGGATTTGTTTAGGATTGTTACTTTAGAGTTATCAAATTTGGGATAAATTCAAAATTGAAGTTTGAACTTAAACGAAATTGGAAGTCCTTTTAGGTATAAGGTTTTTTTTTATCAGAACCTAATAAATAAACACACAGATCAAAAAGGACATAAAGAAAAATCAGAGAAAAAATACACGCAAAGGAAGCCATATAATAAGGGGTTTTTTTAGACTTTTTGGTTTGAAAAAGAAGATTTTTTTCTTCTTTTTGGAAAGTTTTCTAGAAAATTCTTAGATTCAACCAATTTTTTTCAGATTCCAATGAGATTTGAATTTTTGAATGAGTTTTCCAGAATTCGATTGAAGATCCCGATGAAGATTGAATTTGTCAACGAACTTTCAGTGACTCAACCTAGATTTCGGTGAGTTTTCTAGAATCTGATGAAGATTCAACCGGCATTCTTCGGGTTTTAAAAAGAGAGAGAGAAAAGAGAAAATGAGAAAGGGAGAGAAAGAAAAACTAATGGAAAAAGCAAGAACTTGGTCTTTTATATTACTACTAAATGATCTCGTTTTGGGCATTTAAGAAACCTAAGATCCATGTGTTTTCTAGTGGGTGACCCAACTCATAACGCTTAACCTATTTTCAACCTACGTCTTTGTCTTTGTCTCCAACCAAGCTGAACTGCGTCGTTCCAGCAGCTTCCTTTGCCTACAATCAAGTCGAGTTGAGCCATTTTCCTGTTTTAGTTTTTATTTATCTATTTATTAAAGTATTTTCTTATAATTAAATTTTTTAAAAAATTTTAAAAATTAGAAAATATAAAAAAATAATTTTTTTGGAAACAAATACTAATTATCCAATGATAGAATTTTGAGAAATTTAAAATGGTAAATTTTTATAAAATTCCCAAGTGAGAAATTTTTTTCTAATTTAATCACAAATGGTGGAATGATTTAGATAAAGTTTCAATTATAATAATTAATATTTTGTTTCAATTTTAAAAAAATAAAAAAATAGTAAAAAATTTGAAATTAAATACTAATTACCCAATGATGAGATTTTTAGAAATTTCAAATGGTAAATTTCTTAAGAAATCCCTAGGTGAAAATTTTCTCTAAATTTGTCCCAAATGGTGGAATAATTTAGATGAAATTTCAATAAAAGTAATTGTATCATTTTCCAAATATAATGAGTTTTTTTAAATATTTGACAATTATCCAATGATGAGAATCTTAAAAATTTTAAATGGTAAATTCTCTAAGAAGTCTCTAGGTAAGAAATTTCTTTAAATTTGTCTCAAATTGTGGAAGAATTTAAATGAAACTTCAAAAAATAATTTTCATATTATTTTCGTTTCAAAGATACAAAAAAATTTAAATAGACCCAAATGGCAAAAAATTTAGAAAATAAAAAAAAATCTAAATTGACCAAAATGATGGAAAATTTAGAAATGAAAAAATAAAAAATAAATTTTGAGGATGGAATTCTTAGTAATGGTAAATAGTTGATTATCTAAAAAATTTTTAAGCGATAAGATATTTCTAATTTTGGCCTAAATTGAGGATGAATTAGAAATATTTTCAAAATAAAAAAAATGATTGAACATTTTTCAGATGACAGAACCTTTCAAGAAAACAAACAAGATTCTTAAATACTTTTGAGGTGAAGAAGTATTTTTAAAAATTCTATCAGATTGATAGAGAAATCTTAGAAGCCATTTCCAATATTTAAACATTAAAATAAAAACCATTAAAACCAAGATAATTGTTAGGGTAATTTAAAATTAAATCGTACCATCTTAGGATGGGAGTTGTAGAGGTGCTATAACCTTCCCCATATGTAATCAAACTCTCAAAACTAATTTTGTTTAGAAGGTCAGAACCTATTCTTTTATAGACCCTTAGTCAAGCTTAAAAGCTAATTAAAAGAAAAGATTCATTAGGTGGCCAATCACACATAGTTAAAAAAGATTGGTGGCGACTTTTTAGGTTAAGTCTAGCTATAACTTTTTGGATCTATATGTTATGACAAGAACCACAAACTAAAATCATAAATATAATCCATTTTCTTGTTCTTGAGCTTCCTAAGATAAAGTACAACTTAGCAAATGTCCCAAGTAATCAAATTTCAAACTAAAAACTAGGATCAAAATCTAATTTTCTCTTTGCATTACTTTTTGAATTTACAAATGGCTTGAACTCAACTTTACTTGTAGCTGGGTACATCATACAAGAAATTTCCTAGAAAAGCCAAGTAACTTTTTCAAGAACCCAAAAAATAAAAAATAAAAAATGAAAAACCCACAGCCACACATTGTACATTAACAAAAAGCCAAAAAAGATCTATATTTAACTTAACACTCATTTATGTTGAAAGAAAAATGGGTCATTAAAACTTAGAAGTATCAAAGAATGGAAATTTGACAAAAGCAAATTACAATGAGAGCTGACAAATGAAGGACACTAACTTGACTAGGAGGAATTCAGAGAGAAAGTTTAATGCTTTGCGTACCAATGTAGCATTTTGGAATAAGCTAAGCTAGCCTATATAAAGAAGGAATTTTTTTTTTTTGGCTTAGAAGATATAAACAAAAAAAAAGTGTGATGTGTTGTTTTCTTTAGTGTGGATGAATGAGATGGCCAGATAGGGATGGTTTGGAGTTGAAAAAAAACATTGAAGCTTGAAAAACTAGCCATTTGAGCTTTTATAGGTATAGGGGATCAATTGGTTTTAATAGGGGATCGATTCTGTGTCTTACTCGATTGATCCCGTTTTGTAAAAGATCGATTCCTTTAAATGTTTTTCAAATCTATTTTATTTCTATAAGAAAAATCAATCGATCCAATGTAAAAGAAGGTCGATTGGTTTAGCTAGGGGATCAATCTTGTAACTTAGGAGATCAATCTGGTTGAGCTAGGTGGTTGTATCCTATTTTGCACTCTATTCATTAATTTGATCATATCTTGAATTGTACAATTCCAAATAAAAAATCATTTGAAGATTTTGAAACTAAACTTTGTATACGAATTATAGTGAATTTTTAAAATTACCCATTGAGTAGTTTTTAGACGACTGCAAATTGTTTAGTAAAAAGTCAAAATATTTTCTTGAAAAATTTGGATTTTAATTTTGTTTGATACATTAGAAAGTAGACTCAAGGAGCTTTCCAACAATATAAAATTCAAATATTAAAGGTTTGTGATAAAACAAGTTAAATGTTGGAAAACTTTGTTATTGTAAAATAACTTTCTTAAGTTAATCTATTTCTCAAAGTCAATATTATCAAAATTTTATTGAGTACAAAATAAATAAGTTCACCTTATAAACAACAATTGGACTTTCATTTGAGCTTAAATAAATAATGTTTAAAGATAGTTTTAATTTTAGAACTAAGAAAAACATAAATAAAGGTTTGTTTAAACTTTGAAAATCAAATTATTTACTTAGTACCAAAATAATAAAACTTAAGAACATGTACTAAATAAATCTTTTTCAAAATCTTGATCAATTTTATTTAGGTTAATGTTTTGTCATTCAAAATAAATATCAATTCAAAGCTAACAGCTCAAGATTGCATTAAGGCTTAGCACTAATTTAATTTCTTTTTGCATTAGTTATGGATGAGTTTACTAGATATATCCAAGACAATGCGCTATGGTGTATATTATTTGTCAATGATATAATCTTAGTTATTGAAAGTAATGATGATTTTAATGCGAAATTAGAATTAAGGAGGCATACACTAGAATCTTAAGGCTTTTAATTAAGTAGATCTAAAACTTAATAGATGAAATGTAAGTTTAGTAATTATATGAAAGCGAATGCTAGTGTGATTAAGTTGGATGGTAAGCTAGTACCAAAAAGTAGTCATTTTTTATATTTGGGATTAATAATTTAAAGTGATATTGAGATAGAAAAAGATGTAAAACATAAGATTCAAGTAAGATGAGTGTGGTAATGAAATACATCGTATGTGTTATGTGATCGTAACATGCATTTAAAGTTAAAAGTGAAGTTGTATAAAACAATTATAAGGGCTACGCTACTATATAAAATTGAGTGTTGGACTGTTAAAAAACAATAATTGAAGAGAGAGGGCCGTTTGAAATGATTTGGATATGTGAAACACAAGTCTATCTGTGTACTAGCTAGGAGAAATGAGCTTTTAGATTTATGAAAGACCAAAATTTCTACATATAGGCTACCAACGACATGGAAACAAATAATAAGAAATTATAAGAAATTCAAGAAAGTAAATAAAATGTTATTTTTTATAGAAATGAATGGCATAAAAAGATTCAAAATTATGACCTAATATGATTCCTTTTTTTATCTTTCATACAATTAGTCTCAGAGTGGTAGGATATAAGATTTAGTTTGTTGTTGTGGTTGTAATGTTTTGAATAAAATTATCTCTTAATATAGTAATTGAAAAAAATACTTTTATGACATTCATTAGAAAAATTTAATTATTTAACTTTTTTTAATTTTAAGCATTTAAATTTAACTATTTAGATTTTAATCATCATAAGTAGTAATTAAGTTTTGAATAATTAAGTCATCAATTAAGTGAATATAGAATTGATATTGATATGAATTTTTTTTGTTGATGTATATAAAAAGCCTCTGAATTACAATTATATAAATATTCAAATTCATATCTTTTTATTACCATCAGTTGATTTTTCAAATATTTATTTTCATCCAATTGAGCTTTTAATGGAGAGAAAAAGGTTAATTGCCATCATCAATTTTCATTTAACCGAGAGTTCAGTTGACTAAAAAAAAATGTTAAGGACTTAGTTGGATGAAAATAAATATTTGATGACTTGATTAATTATAACGAAAAGATAAGAGTTTGAATTTTTTTTATTTTTAGTTTAGAAATATTTTTTATATTCAAGCCTAATTTTTTTTTTTGTTCTTTCCAAATCAATTCTTAGAATGGAAACTCTCTTTGCATATTGATATATATAATTTTTGAGCAACGTGCATTGATCAATGATTTTTTAACTTGTATGACTAATTATATATATAGTAATATATTTCAAGATTTTGCAAAAGAATTAATCACGATAGGACTATAAGCCAAAAAAAGAAGAAAGAAAAAGTCAATAAAGACAATTTGTATCAAAATTTTGAAATTATATAAATTATATATAAAAAAAAAAAGTTGTACATTAACATAATTCTAAAATGAGGCTAAAAGCATAACAGAGTAAAATATGCATGCCAAGGAGATGTTTTCTCCTTTTATTTTCAAGCGAACTTTACTCTATTAGGAAGTCAAAAAATGCTTTCCTTATTGTTTAATTAACATGGTTTATCGTTTCCTACTTATGAGCCAGCGGGATAGATGTTCCGGCAGGGGCGGAGCATGCAGACGGGTTCTGTTTGCCCGTAAGTTTGGGACTGACATTCGAACAGTAGGATATTGCGGGTCCTTCAGGTCCTTTGTATGTAAGATCAATGTCAGCGAGCTCCACACCCTCGCATGGCAAACCGCTGCTGCAAATAAGCTTGACAGCTTGCTGAGTTGAAGATGTGCCTCGAATGTTCTTGAAACTGATGTTGCTGAGTTTAATACGTGATGGAATCTGGATAAACAAAATAATGCTTTAAATATTGAGTAAAGCTTTTCATTTGATCAGTATTTTGATAAATACGTACCTTTAAATCACATTGATTCCACGGGCAATATTCTTGATCAATAAGGATAGGATTGCCGACGTTATTCATGGTAATATCTTCAAAATGCATGTCCGATGCAGAGCCAGGATAGGAGGCTGGCCAACTTTTGATTCTAACACCATTCATTGTATTACTGATGGTGCACTTCGAGACTTTAATTCCAGAAACTGGTTCCTCACCTTGGAACTTTCCAAGACTGCCGATGCTGATACCATGACCTGGCCCACAGGTTACTCCTTGGACGACCACATTCTTGCTACCATCACCGATAGAAACACAATCATCACCAGTTTTTATGTCTGTGTCAATAACATTCACCCCATCTGATCGACCAATGTGAATTCCATCTGTGTTCAGACTGTTTTCTGGTGCAGAGACGGTGAAATGTTGGAAAGTGATGTTTTTGCATCCCAAAACATTAACGTTAAACTGTTTGCTGTCTTTGGTTGTTATATCTTGTATCATGGCATTGCTCACAAAATTGAACCTTAAGTTCTGTTTAGTTTGAGAGTGGAATAAAGTAACACAAGAAATAATTTTTGTTAGTGACATTACTTTCTACTAGTGTAATAAAATGGGTAAAACATATTATATTTAAAAACTAGGAAGCAGAACGTTGTACATAAAAAAACTTAATTATTCATTGAGTACTCCTCATCTATAATAAAAGCATTTAGATTTGATAGTTGTTCAATGTGATATTATAAAAAACAAAAGAAAAAAATATTTTTCTTTAATTTGAGGAAATCTAAATAGAGTTTTAGAAAGAAATTCGATTTCTTGCACAAGGAAAGAAACCTTACAATGGGAAGTGCGGCACAATATTTGTTTTTAGAACAATCATTCTTGCCCCAAGCAGCGGCTCCTTGGCCGTCAAAAACTCCACCACCAGACATTGTAAATTGTTCAAGTTTGTTAAAGACGACCCAGTTAGGGTCCTTGAAAGCGCTAGGATCAGCCGGAGCCTTCACAGTGCCCTGAACTTGAAGCTCAATAGGACCCTTGCAGGGACCTTCTAGGGTTGCTTTACTTAATAAGTATGTCCCTTTAGGAATCACAATTTTAGATGGAGTAGTGGAAGCACATGCTTCTTTCCAAGCATCTAACAATGGCTAAGGCAAAAAATAAAAAAAAGATATCATTAAAATAAAATTTTATATCTTTCATAGTTGGAAAATAAAATTGAGTGTATTTTTGCTTACCTGACTCAAATCCGTCTTCTCATCAGCCTTTGCGCCATACTTGGCAACTACATCAAAAACACCTGATTGAGCTTTAGCAGTTGAAGTGAACAAAAGCAATAATACTGATACGACTGTAATACTCAATTGTACATCCATATTTTTCCTTTCCCAAGAATTTGAATTTCTTCTTTTCAATTTTTAAATGGTGAATTGTTGTGAAGGAACAATGATTTTGCTTTTGTTTTGTTTCAAACCATTTTATATAGAATACTTGGAAAGCTACAACCAATCAATTTTTAACCGAATACTTTCTAATTTTAGCAATGTGAGTAACATATGGTCTTAATTTACTTACTATTTTTAGCTTTTTCTTTTTATATTTACCTGATTGGATATGTGTAATTTGCAGTTTACCATATATTTTAATCAAATTATATTTTTTTTTGTTTTTAAATGGTCAAATTATCCTTAAATAAAGCCATACAAGTTTAAAATATACGACTTTTGCCACCTTTTTATTGTTAATACCCTTTAACTAACCGAGCTAATAAATCATATGTTGTTTGATTTAATGCTTTAATTTTTAAAAGTATTATATATATTTTTTTATTTTGTTTCCAGAGTTTCAATCTGATCGACTGATATACCATTGGTGCAAATAAACGCCGCTTCATTCGTGCTTATCTTAAATAACCTTTGTGTGCAAGATTAAGCAAACTGATAGCTCCAATCCATTTGTTAATTCTCAATTTGGTGGCCATACTCATGAAAATATTTGTTGCAGCATAATAATTTTGGTTGGTCGTCGTCATCAGTATATCAGCATGAGTTTTGAGTAGGGTAAGACAATATGAGCTTAGGTTCCGTTTATTTAGTAGAAAATAATTTTTGAAAAATAATTTTAAGAAATATTTAGATTTTTTAAATTGAAAAAGATCTTTATTGTTTGGATAAATTAATAAAAAATATTTTTCGTTATTTGATTATATTTTGAAAAATATGTTTTTTTTAAATAATATTAGTATAACTATTAAAATATTAAAAATTATTTATTATTAAAATATATTGAAATGATTTATTATTAAAATTATTAATATTAAAAAATATTTATTTTAATAATAATATTTAATATTAAAATATTATATTAATATAAAAAATACTTAAAAGAAAACTATTTATTATTCTTTATATTATTTATTCATATACTATAATATTATTTCTTAATATTATTTATTAATATATTATATTGATAGTATATTATTTATTAATAATATCTTATCTATTCATGTATTATTGTGATATTTATTAATTAAATTAATAATTTTTTATATATTATTTATTAATATATTATAATATTATTTATTGATATATTGTATTAATATATTATGATTTTATTTATTAATATTAATATATTCGTATATATTTATTCATAATAATATTTATTAAGATATTATTTATTAAGATTTTTATTAATATATTATATTAATATAATATTGTTTATATTTATTTATTAACATTGTGCATCTACATCATTTTCATATAGGGAATAGTTGTCATATATTAGTTATTGATAAATTAGAACTTGTACTAATGTAAAATGATAGTTATGTGACAAATAGTAGTCTATTCCATTCATGCATGAAAATACTAAACATAAAGCATAGCATTTCTAATAATAAAGCAATTGTGGTACTCATGGTTAGAGAATAGCTCCACCAAGCAAGAACCCCACATAATCAACTCACCAATGCAATACAAGAGCTTGAAGCAAACAAATAAAACAAAAGAATTCAATCGTCTCAAGAAGATAGAGAGAGTTCAAGAAAAGCTTGAAAGGGAGTTGAATAAGATTTTGGAGTCTTTGAATAAGTTGAACAAGGGGAAGAATGTAGAAGAGAATACTAATAGTAGGACCATCCATCACAAGAGGTAGCTGACCCTCTTTACCCTTCTGATTTTGGGCTTACCAAGTCCAGTCCACACAGGAATAGCGATTTACATACCTTATAGGGTATATATACCTCGAAATGCAATCAACTTCAAATCCAAGGTATTGCCAAAGCTATATAAATCTTGTCTTTACTGAAAAGGCAATATAACTAATTCAAGTCCCTGATCTGGATGCTCTAAAAAAAATTTAAACCAAAATGCGATGAGTCACCGAGGGACTTAATAGCTGACAAAAAGATGCGTATGCTCGAGGAAAGGTTATGAGTAGTAGAAGAATTGGGTTTTACGATTTCGTGGATGCTGCTGGGCTCTGTTTAATCCCAGATGTTGTTATTCCTTCAAAATTCAAGGTAACGGAGTTTGAAAAATATAATGGTACAAAATGCTTAAAAACCCACATCGCCATATGTTACCTAAAGATGGCCACCTATGCTAATAATAAAAAGCTGTTAATACATTTATTTTAAGATAGCCTTACTAGTTTTGTTGCTAAGTGGTATGTCTAACTGGATAGGACATGCATTCCGTCGTGGAGTGAAATGGCCTGTAACTTCATCAGTCAGTATCGATATACCATAGATTTAACTTATGATCATCTATGTTTACAAAATATGAAAAAGAAGGCGATTAAATCATTTAAGAAATATGCCCAAAGGAGTAGGGACATAACTACTCAAGTTCAGTCACTTTTGACTGAGATAGATGCCATAGTGTTATTTGTAAGCACTTTAAAATCTCTTTATTATTGAAAAATGATGGAGAATGCAACGAAAAACTTCGCTGATATGGTGATTTCAAGAGAAATTATTGAAAATGCCATCAAGAGTGACAAGCTTTAGGAAGGAGAAACCATAGAAAATAGAGGGTTACCTAAAAAAAAAAGAAACCAAAACCCAAATTGTGAATTTTTATGGGCAACAATTCAGAAGTGATGCTCTATATCCACCACCTATTTATCCTATTCACTATCCCACGTCAGGCGCTTTACCAACCATATCCACAATCAACTTACCTATCAATCAACCTTTCAAGTACTTGCATATGGGTCTGATGATATCACTACATTAGCTTCAAAGCCTAATAACCAAGCAAGTGGTTTAAGAAGATCTTAGAATAACCATGAAAGGGCTCATATTGATCCTATCCTTATATCTGACATTGAATTATTCTCAGAACTGGTCGAAAATGACTTGGTATCTCTAGTTATTCTAGAGCTATTGAAGCCACCCTATCCAAAATGGTATGATGCTAATGTCACATGCGATTATCATAATAAAAACGTGGGTCATTTTTTTAAAACTTACCCTGTTTTCAAACACAAGGTGGAAAGTTTGATCCAGAAAGGCTAGGTGAGCTTCGGCGAATCAAAAGTGCAAGATGTCAATAAAAATCCTTTACTTGATCACACAGTGACATAATTTTGAGATGAAAAAAGATGTTAAGGCTGGTTAGATGTTGCTTATCATTTTGGGATTTCTTTTAAAATAATGTTAAGATTTTTTTATGTAATAAGATTTCATTTTTTATCATTTTAATAAAAGGCAAGCATGATGCATCTCATTACATTTTCTCATTCATCCCAACCATTATTCCATGCTTTGGTTTTTCACATGTCTTTTTATTTCCATTCTTAAATTTCAAATAATGAATGTTTAGACAATGATAATAATGATTCTAGGATTTAATTTTGAAAACTCATTCAAATTGATCTATGGAGACTATTTAATCAAAAGAAATAAACTGCTAGCAGATATGAAATAGAGATGTTTTGAAGATATACAGTCCTTTATAATGATCCATGAGTTTATCTTTGTTTAATAGATAATCTTCAAAGAAAGCATTCACGTTTAAGATGAAAAATGATTATTTTTCTTTTACCATTCATAAAACTATCCATTCGTAACTCTTTTGAGCCTATTAGGATTTCTTTTTCTGAAGAACCCAACCAAAGATCACCTTTCATATTAGGGGATAAATTATGAGAAGAACATACTTGAAAAGGAAAAAGGTAAAAGATCACAAATGTCTCAAAGATAAAAAAAAAATGAATGCCACAAATGAGTTAAGGCAAAGTAATGAGAATCTTTTTGTAAGAAATAAAATGAAAAAAAAAGAAAAAAAGCAGTAAAATGATGTGAAATGACGTAAAATGACCAGTTGCATTAAATAATGAGAAATGATCCTTTAGTTTTAAACCCTTTAAGCATATGTTTTGAGCCTGTTTTATCTATTTCTTTCATGATCCCTCACCATAGCTTACATTACAACCTTTAAAAGTCTATTTTGATCAAATGTGAATGCTTAAATTAAATTATTATATGTTGGGCTAAGGCATGCTTATGATGGAACAATAGAATTGTGTTATGTTATTTTAGAGATTGATGTGTGGGAGATATCATTAATGGATGAAAAAATTGAAAAAAAAAAGAATGAAAAATGAAGAGAGATGAAAAAAAGAAAAAAATGAGAGATGAAAAAAATAAAAAAAAATGTAAAAAAAAAAAGAAAAGGAAGACTCGAATTGAAAACTAAAAGGGTGATTTGGATAAAAAAACCCTTTAAGCTAAGAGTTGGATAGACAATTCAAATATATAGAAGATTAAAAACATGTGAGATCCTTTAAAGTTTGGGCAAAGTTCAATGAGATCAAAACAATTTAAAAAGTCAATGGAATGAGCTTTTGAAAAAGAATTCTATATTAATGTTAAGAATTATCTAAGTATTCAATGTTTAGACATTGTAGTACCATTCAATACCAACCCTAGTGATATGCTTCGAATTTGTTCTTTTACCCGTTTATTTTTTTTACTAGGCTTATTCTTGCATTGATTACATTTCTCCCAATTCACCTTGTACTTTCTTATTTTTGCATCCCCAGAATAAATTGAGAAAATATGTGATTACATTATATTTGTCAAGAACTGAAATGATAATGAATGAATGATAATATTTGGAAATTATATTTTCATTCCTTTGAAGAAAAATCCAAGATGATAAAGGCAAAAAAAAATTATGGATGAAACCTAAAAAGGTGATTTGAAAGGACACATAGGTTGACCAAGTGATAAATATAGTAATGGATCAATCGACATAACCTATGAGTTGTGATCAAATGATGGAAATAATATGGATCAGTAGACAAAATTTGTTCTGAAATTGTTAGTGCTGAGAAGCTTGTGAGTTGTGATCAAATGATGAAAATAATGTGGATCAAGTGACGAAATTTGTTCTAAAATTATTAGTGCCGAGATGCTAAAAAGTAAATATAAGATGGTGGAGTCTTGAGAACCATATTATCACAATTAATTAGAATTTCATGACAGTAATGTTGGTGACAACTGCATTACATACATTTTGATTGCATTGTTGTCTGAACAATACATGTATATAATTTGATGAATATTTAAATCTTAGCCGGCCATACATTTGCCTTATGTAATAAACATTTGAATCATGGTTAGAATATGGCATCTACATTATTGTGAATATATAGACTGTTACATTTGTATAATTAAGAAAACATTTGCATCATTATTATGACATTTTTTATATCCAAAATTGTGACTTTGAGGAAAAATTGAGAATTTTTAGGACAAAAAATTTTGAACTTTTTTATGAAAGCTTTTTAAGATAAGGTTGGGAATCCTCGAATGGAGAAATGTTTTATGAGGAAAACATTTAGTGTTCTAAAGTTGTGGAGCTTTTTAAAAATACATTTTTAATGTTAAAAATTTTAAATGAGAATCTTTAAGAAATTTTAAGTGAGAATCTATAAGGACTTTTAAATGAGAATCTTTAAGAAGTTTTAAATGAGAATCTTTAAAGAGTTTTAAATGAGAATCTTTAAGAAGCTTTTAAGGAATTTTAAATAAGAATCTTTAAGAAGTTTTAAATGAGAATCTGGGAGTGAGAATATTTGTTTTTGAGTTTTAAATTAGAATCTTGAGAATTTGTGTGAATTTCCAAAGTTTTTGAATCCAAATCTTTGAAATATCAAATGTGAATTTTTGAACTTTTGGATGTGAACCCAAAATTTTTTGAATGAGAACCTTTGAATTTAGATGTGAAATTCTAAAATCTATCGAATGTGAATATTTGAACCGAATGAGAAGCTTTAAAATTTTGGATGAAATCTTGAAGTTTTTTTTTTTTAATCAAAATATTTGAAATCTTGGAGGTGAATCCCTGAAGTTAAAAAAAAATTTGAGATCTTTAACTTTTGGGCGTGAATCTCCAGAATTTTTGAATGTGAGTATGAGCCTTACAATTTTCATGCCAATCCTTGAATTAAAATTTTGGATATGAATCTCATAAATACGAATCTTAAAATCTTGCAAATTTGAGTTCGTGTGAAACTTTGAATTGTGAACCTTTGAATTTCGAAATTGTAATTCTTTGAACTCAAATTATGAATCATTGAGTTTCAATTGCAAATGTTAGATTATAAAATTTTTGAATACTTCAAATTGTGAATCTTTAAAGTTTTGAGATTTTGCAATTGTTGTTAAGTCGCACCTAGACATGATAAGTGTTTTTATCTTTGCGTAATTCTTGTTTCACAAAAAATGCGTAAAAAAAAGCAACTGTAGACACCCTAATCTATCTGGGGCTTTAATTGTTTCTATTAATAAAAATTAAAATTAAAATAAAATTAAGAAAAAATTTAGGGTGGTTGGATTTGTTTAGGATTGTTACTTTAGAGTTATCAAATTTGGGATAAATTCAAAATTGAAGTTTGAATTTAAACGGAATTGGAAGTCCTTTTAGGTATAAGGTTTTTTTGATAAGAACCTTATAAATAAACACACAGATCAAAGAAAGGACATAAAGAAAAATCAGAGAAAAAATACATGCAAGGGAAGCCATACAATAAGGGTTTTTTTAGACTTTTTGGTTTGAAAAAGAAGATTTTTTTCTTCTTTTTGGAAAGTTTTCTAGAAAATTCTTAGATTCAACCAATTTTTTTCAGATTCCAGTGACATTTGAATTTTTAATGAGTTTTCCAGAATTCGGTTGAAGATCCCCATGAAGATTGAATTTTTCGACAAACTTTCAGTGACTCAACCTAGATTTCGGTGAGTTTTCTAGAATCCGATGAAGATTCAACCGGCATTCTTTGGGTTCTAAAAAGAGAGGAGAAAAGAGAAAATGAGAAGGGAGAGAAAGAAAAATCGATAGAAAAAGCAAGAAGTTGGTCTTTTTTTACTTATACTAAACGATCTCGTTTTGGGCGTTTAAGAAACCTAAGATCCATATGTTTTCTAGTGGGTGACCCAACCCATAACGCGTAACCAATTTTCTACCTAAGTCCTTGTCCTTGTCTCCAACCGAGTTGAGCTGCGTCGTTCCAGCTTGTTTCCTTGCCTACAATCAAGTCGAGTTGAGCCATTTTTCAGTTTTAGTTTTTATTTACTTATTTATTAAAGTATTTTCTCATGATTAAATTTTTAAAAAAATTTGAAAAAATTAGAAAATATAAAAAAATATTTTTTTTTTGGAAACAAATACTAACTATCCAATGATAGAATTTTGAGAAATTTAAAATGGTAAATTTTTATAAAATTCTTAAATGAGAAATTTTTTTCTAATTTAATCGCAAACGGTGGAATGATTTAGATAAAGTTTCAATTATAATAATTAATATTTTGTTTCAATTTTAAAAAAATAAAAAAATTAAAAAATTAGTAAAAAATTTGAAATTAAATACTAATTACCCAATGATGAGATTTTTAGAAATTTCAAATGGTAAATTTCTTAAGAAATCCCTAGGTGAGAAATTTCTCTAAATTTGTCCCAAATGGTGAAATAATTTAGATGAAATTTCAATAAAAGTAATTGTATCATTTCCCAAATATAATGAGTTTTTTTAAATATTTGACAATTATCCAATGATGAGAATCTTAAAAATTTTAAATGGTAAATTCTCTAAGAAGTCTCTAACTAAGAAATTTCTTTAAGTTTGTCTCAAATTGTGGAAGAATTTAAATGAAACTGTAAAAAATAATTTTCATATTATTTTCTTTTCAAAGATACAAAAAAATTTAAATAGACCCAAATGGCAAAAAATTTAGCAAATAAAAAAAAATCTAAATTGACTAAAATGATGGAAAATTTAGAAATGGAAAAATAAAAAATAAATTTCGAGGATGGAATTCTTAGTAATGGTAAATGGTTGATTATTTAAAAAATTTCTAAGTGATAAGATATTTCTAATTTTGGCCTAAATGGAGGATGAATTAGAAATATTTTGAAAATAAAAAAAATGATTGAACATTTTTCAGACGACAAAGCCTTTCAAGAAAACAAATAAGATTCTTAAATACTCTTGAGGTGATGAAGTATTTTTAAAAATTCTATCATATTGATAGAGAAATCTTAGAAGTCATTTTCAATATTTAAACATTAAAATAAAAACCATTAAAACCAAGATAATTGTTAGGGTAATTTAAAATTAAATGGTACCATCTTAGGATGGGAGTTGTAGAAGTGTTATAACCTTCTCCATATGTAATTAAACTCTCAAACCTAATTTTGTTTAGAAGGTCAGAACCTATTCGTTTAAAAACCCTTAGTCAAGCTTAAAAGCTACTTAAAAGAATAGATTCATTAGGTGACCAATTACACCTAGTTAAAAAAGATTGGTGGTGACTCTTTAGGTTAAGTCTAGCTATAACTTTTTGAATCTATATGTTATGACAAGAACCACAAACTGAAATCATAAATATAATCCATTTTCTTGTTCTTGAGCTTCCTAAGATAAAGTACAACTTAGCAAATGTCCCAAGTAATCAAATTTCAAACTAAAAACTAGGATCAAAATCTAATTTTCTCTTTGCATTACTTTTTGAATTTACAAATGGCTTGAACTCAACTTTACTTGTAGCTGGGTACATCATACAAGAAATTTCCCAAAAAAGCCAAATAACTTTTTCAAGAACCCAAAAAATAAAAAATGAAAAACCCACAGCCACACATTGTACATTAACAAAAAGCCAAAAAAGATCTATATTTAACTTAACACTCATTTATGTTGAAAGAAAAATGGGTCATTAAAACTTAGAAGTATCAAAGAATGGAAATTTGACAAAAGCAAATTACAATGAGAGCTGACAAATGAAGGACACTAACTTGACTAGGAGGAATTCAGAGAGAAAGTTTAATGCTTTGCGTACCAATGTAGCATTTTGGAATAAGCTAAGCTAGCCTATATAAAGAAGGAATTTTTTTTTTTTGGCTTAGAAGATATAAACAAAAAAAAAGTGTGATGTGTTGTTTTCTTTAGTGTGGATGAATGAGATGGCCAGATAGGGATGGTTTGGAGTTGAAAAAAAACATTGAAGCTTGAAAAACTAGCCATTTGAGCTTTTATAGGTATAGGGGATCAATTGGTTTTAATAGGGGATCGATTCTGTGTCTTACTCGATTGATCCCGTTTTGTAAAAGATCGATTCCTTTAAATGTTTTTCAAATCTATTTTATTTCTATAAGAAAAATCAATCGATCCAATGTAAAAGAAGGTCGATTGGTTTAGCTAGGGGATCAATCTTGTAACTTAGGAGATCAATCTGGTTGAGCTAGGTGGTTGTATCCTATTTTGCACTCTATTCATTAATTTGATCATATCTTGAATTGTACAATTCCAAATAAAAAATCATTTGAAGATTTTGAAACTAAACTTTGTATACGAATTATAGTGAATTTTTAAAATTACCCATTGAGTAGTTTTTAGACGACTGCAAATTGTTTAGTAAAAAGTCAAAATATTTTCTTGAAAAATTTGGATTTTAATTTTGTTTGATACATTAGAAAGTAGACTCAAGGAGCTTTCCAACAATATAAAATTCAAATATTAAAGGTTTGTGATAAAACAAGTTAAATGTTGGAAAACTTTGTTATTGTAAAATAACTTTCTTAAGTTAATCTATTTCTCAAAGTCAATATTATCAAAATTTTATTGAGTACAAAATAAATAAGTTCACCTTATAAACAACAATTGGACTTTCATTTGAGCTTAAATAAATAATGTTTAAAGATAGTTTTAATTTTAGAACTAAGAAAAACATAAATAAAGGTTTGTTTAAACTTTGAAAATCAAATTATTTACTTAGTACCAAAATAATAAAACTTAAGAACATGTACTAAATAAATCTTTTTCAAAATCTTGATCAATTTTATTTAGGTTAATGTTTTGTCATTCAAAATAAATATCAATTCAAAGCTAACAGCTCAAGATTGCATTAAGGCTTAGCACTAATTTAATTTCTTTTTGCATTAGTTATGGATGAGTTTACTAGATATATCCAAGACAATGCGCTATGGTGTATATTATTTGTCAATGATATAATCTTAGTTATTGAAAGTAATGATGATTTTAATGCGAAATTAGAATTAAGGAGGCATACACTAGAATCTTAAGGCTTTTAATTAAGTAGATCTAAAACTTAATAGATGAAATGTAAGTTTAGTAATTATATGAAAGCGAATGCTAGTGTGATTAAGTTGGATGGTAAGCTAGTACCAAAAAGTAGTCATTTTTTATATTTGGGATTAATAATTTAAAGTGATATTGAGATAGAAAAAGATGTAAAACATAAGATTCAAGTAAGATGAGTGTGGTAATGAAATACATCGTATGTGTTATGTGATCGTAACATGCATTTAAAGTTAAAAGTGAAGTTGTATAAAACAATTATAAGGGCTACGCTACTATATAAAATTGAGTGTTGGACTGTTAAAAAACAATAATTGAAGAGAGAGGGCCGTTTGAAATGATTTGGATATGTGAAACACAAGTCTATCTGTGTACTAGCTAGGAGAAATGAGCTTTTAGATTTATGAAAGACCAAAATTTCTACATATAGGCTACCAACGACATGGAAACAAATAATAAGAAATTATAAGAAATTCAAGAAAGTAAATAAAATGTTATTTTTTATAGAAATGAATGGCATAAAAAGATTCAAAATTATGACCTAATATGATTCCTTTTTTTATCTTTCATACAATTAGTCTCAGAGTGGTAGGATATAAGATTTAGTTTGTTGTTGTGGTTGTAATGTTTTGAATAAAATTATCTCTTAATATAGTAATTGAAAAAAATACTTTTATGACATTCATTAGAAAAATTTAATTATTTAACTTTTTTTAATTTTAAGCATTTAAATTTAACTATTTAGATTTTAATCATCATAAGTAGTAATTAAGTTTTGAATAATTAAGTCATCAATTAAGTGAATATAGAATTGATATTGATATGAATTTTTTTTGTTGATGTATATAAAAAGCCTCTGAATTACAATTATATAAATATTCAAATTCATATCTTTTTATTACCATCAGTTGATTTTTCAAATATTTATTTTCATCCAATTGAGCTTTTAATGGAGAGAAAAAGGTTAATTGCCATCATCAATTTTCATTTAACCGAGAGTTCAGTTGACTAAAAAAAAATGTTAAGGACTTAGTTGGATGAAAATAAATATTTGATGACTTGATTAATTATAACGAAAAGATAAGAGTTTGAATTTTTTTTATTTTTAGTTTAGAAATATTTTTTATATTCAAGCCTAATTTTTTTTTTTGTTCTTTCCAAATCAATTCTTAGAATGGAAACTCTCTTTGCATATTGATATATATAATTTTTGAGCAACGTGCATTGATCAATGATTTTTTAACTTGTATGACTAATTATATATATAGTAATATATTTCAAGATTTTGCAAAAGAATTAATCACGATAGGACTATAAGCCAAAAAAAGAAGAAAGAAAAAGTCAATAAAGACAATTTGTATCAAAATTTTGAAATTATATAAATTATATATATAAAAAAAAAGTTGTACATTAACATAATTCTAAAATGAGGCTAAAAGCATAACAGAGTAAAATATGCATGCCAAGGAGATGTTTTCTCCTTTTATTTTCAAGCGAACTTTACTCTATTAGGAAGTCAAAAAATGCTTTCCTTATTGTTTAATTAACATGGTTTATCGTTTCCTACTTATGAGCCAGCGGGATAGATGTTCCGGCAGGGGCGGAGCATGCAGACGGGTTCTGTTTGCCCGTAAGTTTGGGACTGACATTCGAACAGTAGGATATTGCGGGTCCTTCAGGTCCTTTGTATGTAAGATCAATGTCAGCGAGCTCCACACCCTCGCATGGCAAACCGCTGCTGCAAATAAGCTTGACAGCTTGCTGAGTTGAAGATGTGCCTCGAATGTTCTTGAAACTGATGTTGCTGAGTTTAATACGTGATGGAATCTGGATAAACAAAATAATGCTTTAAATATTGAGTAAAGCTTTTCATTTGATCAGTATTTTGATAAATACGTACCTTTAAATCACATTGATTCCACGGGCAATATTCTTGATCAATAAGGATAGGATTGCCGACGTTATTCATGGTAATATCTTCAAAATGCATGTCCGATGCAGAGCCAGGATAGGAGGCTGGCCAACTTTTGATTCTAACACCATTCATTGTATTACTGATGGTGCACTTCGAGACTTTAATTCCAGAAACTGGTTCCTCACCTTGGAACTTTCCAAGACTGCCGATGCTGATACCATGACCTGGCCCACAGGTTACTCCTTGGACGACCACATTCTTGCTACCATCACCGATAGAAACACAATCATCACCAGTTTTTATGTCTGTGTCAATAACATTCACCCCATCTGATCGACCAATGTGAATTCCATCTGTGTTCAGACTGTTTTCTGGTGCAGAGACGGTGAAATGTTGGAAAGTGATGTTTTTGCATCCCAAAACATTAACGTTAAACTGTTTGCTGTCTTTGGTTGTTATATCTTGTATCATGGCATTGCTCACAAAATTGAACCTTAAGTTCTGTTTAGTTTGAGAGTGGAATAAAGTAACACAAGAAATATTTTTGTTAGTGACATTACTTTCTACTAGTGTAATAAAATGGGTAAAACATATTATATTTAAAAACTAGGAAGCAGAACGTTGTACATAAAAAAACTTAATTATTCATTGAGTACTCCTCATCTATAATAAAAGCATTTAGATTTGATAGTTGTTCAATGTGATATTATAAAAAACAAAAGAAAAAAATATTTTTCTTTAATTTGAGGAAATCTAAATAGAGTTTTAGAAAGAAATTCGATTTCTTGCACAAGGAAAGAAACCTTACAATGGGAAGTGCGGCACAATATTTGTTTTTAGAACAATCATTCTTGCCCCAAGCAGCGGCTCCTTGGCCGTCAAAAACTCCACCACCAGACATTGTAAATTGTTCAAGTTTGTTAAAGACGACCCAGTTAGGGTCCTTGAAAGCGCTAGGATCAGCCGGAGCCTTCACAGTGCCCTGAACTTGAAGCTCAATAGGACCCTTGCAGGGACCTTCTAGGGTTGCTTTACTTAATAAGTATGTCCCTTTAGGAATCACAATTTTAGATGGAGTAGTGGAAGCACATGCTTCTTTCCAAGCATCTAACAATGGCTAAGGCAAAAAATAAAAAAAAGATATCATTAAAATAAAATTTTATATCTTTCATAGTTGGAAAATAAAATTGAGTGTATTTTTGCTTACCTGACTCAAATCCGTCTTCTCATCAGCCTTTGCGCCATACTTGGCAACTACATCAAAAACACCTGATTGAGCTTTAGCAGTTGAAGTGAACAAAAGCAATAATACTGATACGACTGTAATACTCAATTGTACATCCATATTTTTCCTTTCCCAAGAATTTGAATTTCTTCTTTTCAATTTTTAAATGGTGAATTGTTGTGAAGGAACAATGATTTTGCTTTTGTTTTGTTTCAAACCATTTTATATAGAATACTTGGAAAGCTACAACCAATCAATTTTTAACCGAATACTTTCTAATTTTAGCAATGTGAGTAACATATGGTCTTAATTTACTTACTATTTTTAGCTCTTTCTTTTTATATTTACCTGATTGGATATGTGTAATTTGCAGTTTACCATATATTTTAATCAAATTATATTTTTTTTTGTTTTTAAATGGTCAAATTATCCTTAAATAAAGCCATACAAGTTTAAAATATACGACTTTTGCCACCTTTTTATTGTTAATACCCTTTAACTAACCGAGCTAATAAATCATATGTTGTTTGATTTAATGCTTTAATTTTTAAAAGTATTATATATATTTTTTTATTTTGTTTCCAGAGTTTCAATCTGATCGACTGATATACCATTGGTGCAAATAAACGCCGCTTCATTCGTGCTTATCTTAAATAACCTTTGTGTGCAAGATTAAGCAAACTGATAGCTCCAATCCATTTGTTAATTCTCAATTTGGTGGCCATACTCATGAAAATATTTGTTGCAGCATAATAATTTTGGTTGGTCGTCGTCATCAGTATATCAGCATGAGTTTTGAGTAGGGTAAGACAATATGAGCTTAGGTTCCGTTTATTTAGTAGAAAATAATTTTTGAAAAATAATTTTAAGAAATATTTAGATTTTTTAAATTGAAAAAGATCTTTATTGTTTGGATAAATTAATAAAAAATATTTTTCGTTATTTGATTATATTTTGAAAAATATGTTTTTTTTAAATAATATTAGTATAACTATTAAAATATTAAAAATTATTTATTATTAAAATATATTGAAATGATTTATTATTAAAATTATTAATATTAAAAAATATTTATTTTAATAATAATATTTAATATTAAAATATTATATTAATATAAAAAATACTTAAAAGAAAACTATTTATTATTCTTTATATTATTTATTCATATACTATAATATTATTTCTTAATATTATTTATTAATATATTATATTGATAGTATATTATTTATTAATAATATCTTATCTATTCATGTATTATTGTGATATTTATTAATTAAATTAATAATTTTTTATATATTATTTATTAATATATTATAATATTATTTATTGATATATTGTATTAATATATTATGATTTTATTTATTAATATTAATATATTCGTATATATTTATTCATAATAATATTTATTAAGATATTATTTATTAAGATTTTTATTAATATATTATATTAATATAATATTGTTTATATTTATTTATTAACATTGTGCATCTACATCATTTTCATATAGGGAATAGTTGTCATATATTAGTTATTGATAAATTAGAACTTGTACTAATGTAAAATGATAGTTATGTGACAAATAGTAGTCCATTCCATTCATGCATGAAAATACTAAACATAAAGCATAGCATTTCTAATAATAAAGCAATTGTGGTACTCATGGTTCAAGAATAGCTCCACCAAGCAAGAACCCCACATAATCAACTCACCAATGCAATACAAGAGCTTGAAGCAAACAAATAAAACAAAAGAATTCAATCGTCTCAAGAAGATAGAGAGAGTTCAAGAAAAGCTTGAAAGGGAGTTGAATAAGATTTTGGAGTCTTTGAATAAGTTGAACAAGGGGAAGAATGTAGAAGAGAATACTAATAGTAGGACCATCCATCACAAGAGGTAGCTGACCCTCTTTACCCTTCTGATTTTGGGCTTACCAAGTCCAGTCCACACAGGAATAGCGATTTACATACCTTATAGGGTATATATACCTCGAAATGCAATCAACTTCAAATCCAAGGTATTGCCAAAGCTATATAAATCTTGTCTTTACTGAAAAGGCAATATAACTAATTCAAGTCCCTGATCTGGATGCTCTAAAAAAAATTTAAACCAAAATGCGATGAGTCACTGAGGGACTTAATAGCTGACAAAAAGATGCGTATGCTCGAGAAAAGGTTATGAGTAGTAGAAGAATTGGGTTTTACGATTTCGTGGATGCTGCTGGGCTCTGTTTAATCCCAGATGTTGTTATTCCTTCAAAATTCAAGGTATCGGAGTTTGAAAAATATAATGGTACAAAATGCTTAAAAACCCACATCACCATATGTTACCTAAAGATGGCCACCTATGCTAATAATAAAAAGCTGTTAATACATTTATTTTAAGATAGCCTTACTAGTTTTGTTGCTAAGTGGTATGTCTAACTGGATAGGACATGCATTCCGTCGTGGAGTGAAATGGCCTGTAACTTCATCAGTCAGTATCAATATACCATAGATTTAGCTTATGATCATCTATGTTTACAAAATATGAAAAAGAAGGCAATTAAATCATTTAAGAAGTATGCCCAAAGGTGTAGGGACATAACTACTCAAGTTCAGCCACTTTTGACTGAGAAAGATACCATAGTGTTATTTGTAAGAACTTTAAAATCTCCCTATCATGGAAAGATGATGGAGAATGCAACGAAAAACTTCACTGATATGGTGATTTCAAGAGAAATTATTGAAAATGCCATTAAGAGTGACAAGCTTTAGGAAGGAGAAAGCATAAAAAATGGAGGGTTACCTAAAAAAAAAAAAAAAAACTAAAGCCCAATTTGTGAATTTTGATGGGCAACAATTCAGAAGTGATGCTCTATATCCACCACCTATTTATCCTATTTACTATCCCATGTTATGGTATTGTGCAGGCCCTTTACCAACCATATCCACAATCAACTTACCTATCAATCAACTTTTCAAGTACTTGCATATGGGTCTGATGATATCACTACATCAGCTTCAAAGCCTAATAACCAAGCAAGTGGTTTAAGAAGATCTTATAATAACCATGAAAGGGCTCATATTGATCCTATCCTTATAACTTCATTGAATTATTCTCAAAACTGGTAAAAAATGACTTGGTATCTTCAGTTATTCTAGAGCCATTGAAGCTACCCTATCTAAAATGGTATGATGCTAATGTCACATGCGATTATCATAATAAGAACGTGGGTCATTTTATTAAAACTTACCATGTTTTCAAACACAAGGTGGAAAGTTTGATCCAGAAAGGCCAGGTGAGCTTCGACGAATCAAAAGGGCAAGATGTCAATAAAAATCCTTCACCTAATCACACAGGGGCATAATTTTGAGATGAAAAAAGATGTTAAGGCTGGTTGTATGTTGCTTATCATTTTGGGATTTCTTTTAAAGTAATGTTAGGATTTTTTTATGTAATAAGATTTCATTTTTTTATCTTTTTAATAAAAGGCAAGCATGATGCATCTCATTACATTTTCTCATTCATGCCAACCACTATTCCATGCTTCGGTTTTTCACATGTCTTTTATTTCCATTCTTAAATTTCATATAATGAATGTTTAGACAGTGATAATAATGATTCTAGGATTTAATTTTGAAAACTCATTCAAATTGATCTATGGAGACTATTTGATCAAAAGAAATAAACTGCTAGCAGATATGAAATAGAGATGTCTTGAAGATATACAGTCTTTTATAATGATCCATGAGTTTGTCTTTGTTCAATAGATAATCTTCAAAGAAAGAATTCTCCTTTAAGATGAAAAATGATTGTTTTTCTTTTACCATTCATAAAACTATCCATTCGTAACTCTTTTGAGCCAATTAGGATTTCTTTTTCTAAAGAACCCCAACCAAAGATCACCTTCCATATTGGGGGATAAATTATGAGAAGAACATACTTGAAAAAAGAAAGAGGTAAAAGATCACAAATGTCTCAAAGATAAAAAAAAAAAAAATGAATGGCACAAGTAAGTTAAGGCAAAGTAATGAGAATCCTTTTGTAAGAAATAAAATGAAAAAAAAAGAAGAAAAAAGGTAGTAAAATGATGTGAAATGACGTAAAATGACCAGTTGCATTAAATAATGAGAAATGATCCTTTAGTTTTAAACCCTTTAAGCATATGTTTTGAGCCTATTTTATCTATTTCTTTCATGATCCCTCACAATAGCTTACATTACAACCTTTAAAAGTCTATTTTGATCAAATGTGAATGCTCAAATTAAATTATCATATGTTGGGCTAAGGCATGCTTGTGATGGAATAATGGAATTGTGTTATGTTATTTTAGAGATTGATGTGTGAGAGATATCATTAATGGTTGAAAAAATTGAAAAAAAAAGAATGAAAAATGAAGAGAGATGAAAAAAAAATGTAAAAAAAAAAAGAAGAAGAATACTTGAATTGAAAACTAAAAGGGTGATTTGGATTAAAAAAACCCTCTAAGCTAAGAGTTGGATAGACAATTCAAATATATAGAAGATCAAAAACATCTGAGATCCTTCAAAGTTGGGGCAAAGTTCAATGAGATCAAAATAATTTAAAAAGTCAATGGAATGAGCTTTTGAAAAAGAATTCTATATTAATGTTAAGAATTATCTAAGTATTCAATGTTTAGACATTGTAGTACCATTCGATACCATCCCTAGTGATATGCTTCGAATTTGTTCTTTTACCCTTTTACTTTTTTTACTACACTCATTCTTGTATTGATTACATTTCTCTCAATTCACCTTGTACTCTCTTATTTTTGCATCCCCAGAATAAATCGAGAAAATATATGATTACATTATATTTTTCAAGAATTGAAATGATAATGAATGAATGATAATATTTAGAAATTATATTTGCATTCCTTTGAAAAAAAATCCAAGATGATAAAGGCAAAAAAAAATTATGGATGAAACCTAAAAAGGTGATTTGAAAGGACACATGGGTTGACCAAGTGATAAATATAGTAATGGATCAATCGACATAACCTATGAGTTGTGATCAAATGATGAAAATAATATGGATTAGTAGATGAAATTCGTTTTGAAATTGTTAGTACTGAGAAGCTTGTGAGTTGTGATCAAATGATGGAAATAATGTGGATCAATTGACGAAATTTGCTATGAAATTATTAGTGCCGAGATGCTAAAAAATAAATATAAGATGGTGGAGTCTTGAGAACCATATTATCACAATTAATTAGAATTTCATGACAGTAATGTTGGCGACAACTGCATTACATGCATTTTGATTGCATTGTTGTCTGAACAATACCTGTATATAATTTGATGAATATTTGAATCTTAGCTAGCCATACATTTGCCTTATGTAGTAAACATTTGAATCATGGTTAGAATATGGCATCTACATTATTGTGAAAATCTAGACTGTTACATTTGTATAATTAAGAAAACATTTGCATCATTATTATGATATTTTGTTTATACAAAATTTTGACTTTGAGAAAAAATTAAGAATTTTTAGGATGAAAATTTGAGAACTTTTAGGACAAAAAATTTTGAACTTTTTTATGAAAGCTTTTTAATATAAGGTTGGGAATCCTCGAATGGAAAAATGTTTTATGAGGAAAACATTTAGTGTTCTAAAGTTGTGGAACCTTTTTAAAAATTCATTTTTAATGTTAAAAATTTTAAATGAGAATCTTTAAGAAGTTTTAAGTGAGAATCTATAAGGACTTTTAAATGAGAATCTTTAAGAAGTTTTAAATGAGAATCTTTAACGAGTTTTAAATGAGAATCTTTAAGAAGTTTTTAAAGAATTTTAAATTAGAATCTTTAAGAAGTTTTAAATGAGAATCTTTGAGTGAGAATCTTTGTTTTTGAGTTTTAAATGAGAATCTTGAGAATTTGTGTGAATTTCCAAAGTTTTTGAATCCAAATCTTTGAAATATCAAATGTGAATCTTTGAACTTTTGGATGTGAACCCAAAATTTTTTGAATGTGAACCTTTGAATTTAGATGTGAAATTCTAAAATCTATTGAATGTGAATATTTGAACTCGAATGAGAAGCTTTAAAATTTTGGATGAAATATTGAAGTTTTTTTTTTAAAAAATCTGATAGGAAACATTAAGATTTTTGAATCAAAATATTTGAAATCTTGGAAGTGAATCCCTGAAGTTAAAAAAAAAAAATTGAGATCTTTAACTTTTGGGCGTGAATCTCCAAAATTTTTGAATGTGAGTATGAGCCTTACAATTTTCATGCCAATCCTTGAATTAAAATTTTGGAAATGAATCTCATAAATACGAATCTTAAAATCTTGCAAATTTGAGTTCGTATGAAACTTTGAATTGCGAACCCTTGAATTTCAAAATTGTAATTCTTTGAACTCAAATTATGAATCATTGAGTTTCAATTGCAAATGTTAAATTTTAAAATTTTTGAATACTTCAAATTGTGAATCTTTGAAGTTTTGAGATTTTACAATTGTTGTTAAGTCGCACTTAGACATGATAAGTTTTTTTATCTTTGCACAATTCTTGTTTCACAAAAAATGCGTAAAAAAAAAGCAACTGTAGACACCTTAATCTATCTGGGGCTTTAATTGTTTCTGTTAATAAAAATAAAAATAAAAATAAAATTAAGAAAAACTTTAGGGTGGTTGGATTTGTTTAGGATTGTTCCTTTAGAGTTATCAAATTTGGGATAAATTCAAAATTGAAGTTTGAATTTAAACGAAATTGGAAGTACTTTTAGGTATAAGGTTTTTTTTATCAGAACCTTATAAATAAACACACAGATCAAAGAAAGGACATAAAGAAAGATTAAAGAAAAAATACACGCAAAGGAAGCCATAGAATATGGGGTTTTTTTTAGAATTTTTGGTTTGAAAAAGAAGATTTTTTTTCTTCTTTTTGGAAATTTTTCTAGAAAATTCTTAGATTTAACCAATTTTTTTTTTCTGATTCTAGTGACATTTGAATTTTTCAATGAGTTTTCCAAAATTCGGTTGAAGATCCCGATGAAGATTGAATTTTTCGACAAACTTTCAGTGACTCAACCTAGATTTTGGTGAGTTTTCTAAAATCCGATGAAGATTCAACCGGCATTCTTCGAGTTCTAAAAAGAGAGAGAGAAAATAGAAAATGAGAAAGAGAGAGAAAAAAAATCTTATGGAAAAAGCAAGAACTTGGTCTTTTATATTACTACTAAATGATCTCGTTTTGGGCGTTTAAGAAACCTAATATCCATGTGCTTTCTAGTGGGTGACCCAACCCATAACGCTTAACCTATTTTCAACCTACGTCTTTGTCCTTGTCTCCAACCGAGCTCAGCTGCGTCGTTCCAGCAGCTTCCCTTGCCTACAATCAAGTCGAGTTGAGCCATTTTCCTGTTTTAGTTTTTATTTATTTATTTATTAAAATACTTTCTCATAATTAAATTTTTTTAAAAATTTTAAAAAATTGGAAAATATAAAAAAATAACTATTTTTGGAAACAAATACTAATTATCCAATGATAGAATTTTGAGAAATTTAAAATGGTAAATTTTTATAAAATTCTTAAGTGAAAATTTTTTTTTCTAATTTAATCGCAAATGGTGGATGATTTAGATAAAGTTTCAATTATAATAATTAATATTTTGTTTCAATTTTTAAAAAATAAAAAAATTAGTAAAAAATTTGAAATTAAATACTAATTACCCAATGATGAGATTTTTAGAAATTTCAAATGGTAAATTTCTTAAGAAATCCCTAGGTGAGAAATTTCTCTAAATTTGTCTCAAATGGTGGAATAATTTAGATGAAATTTCAATAAAAGTAATTGTATCATTTCCCAAATATAATGAGTTTTTTTAAATATTTGACAATTATCCAATGATGAGAATCTTAAAAATTTCAAATGGTAAATTCTCTAAGAAGTCTCTAACTAAGAAATTTCTTTAAGTTTGTCTCAAATTGTGGAAGAATTTAAATGAAACTTTAAAAAATAATTTTCATATTATTTTCTTTTCAAAGATACAAAAAAAATTAAATAGACCCAAATGACAAAAAATTTAGCAAATAAAAAAAAATCTAAATTGACCAAAATGATGGAAAATTTAGAAATGAAAAAATAAAAAATAAATTTCGAGGATGGAATTCTTAGTAATGGTAAATGGCTGATTATCTAAAAAATTTCTAAGTGATAAGATATTTCTAATTTTGGCCTAAATGGAGGATGAATTAGAAATATTTTCAAAATAAAAAAAATGACTGAACATTTTTCAGACGACAAAGCCTTTCAAGAAAACAAATAAGATTCTTAAATACTCTTGAGGTGATGAAGTATTTTTAAAAATTCTATTAGATTGATAGAGAAATCTTAGAAGTCATTTCCAATATTTAAACATTAAAATAAAAACCATTAAAACCAAGATAATTGTTAAGGTAATTTAAAATTAAATGGCACCATCTTAAGATGGGAGTTGTAGAAGTGTTATAACCTTCTCCATATATAATTAAACTCTCAAACCTAATTTTGTTTAGAAGGTCAGAACCTATTCGTTTAAAGACCCTTAGTCAAGCTTAAAAGCTACTTAAAAAAATAGATTCATTAGGTGACCAATTACACCTAGTTAAAAAAGATTGGTGGTGACTCTTTAGGTTAAGTCTAGCTATAACTTTTTGGATCTATATGTTATGACAAGAACCACAAACTGAAATCATAAATATAATCCACTTTCTTGTTCTTGAGCTTCCTAAGATAAAGTACAACTTAGCAAATGTCCCAAGTAATCAAATTTCATACTAAAAACTAGGATCAAAATCTAATTTTCTCTTTGCATTACTTTTTAAATTTACAAATGGCTTGAACTCAACTTTACTTGTAGCTGGGTACATCATACAAGAAATTTCCCAGAAAAGCCAAATAACTTTTTCAAGAACCCAAAAAATAAAAAATGAAAAACCCACAACCACACATTCTACATTAACAAAAAGCCAAAAAAGATTTATATTTAACTTAACACTCATTTATGTTGAAAGAAAAATGGGTCATTAGAACTTAGAAGTATCAAAGAATGGAAATTTGACAAAAGCAAATTACAATGAGAGCTGACAAATGAAGGACACTAACTTGACTAGGAGGAATTCAGAGAGAAAGTTTAATGCTTTGCGTACCAATGTAGCATTTTGGAATAAGCGAAGCTAACCTATTTAAGGAAAGATTTTTTTTTTTTTTTTGCTTAGAAGATATAAACAAAAACAAGTGTGATGTGTTGTTTTCTTTAGTGTGGATGAATGAGATGGCCAGATAGGGATGGTTTAGAGTTGAAAAAAAACATTGAAGCTTGAAAAACTAGCCATTTGAGCTTTTATAGGTATAGGGGATCAATTGGTTTTAATAGGGGATTGATTCTGTGTCTTACTCGATTGATCCCGTTTTGTAAAAGATCGATTCCTTTAAATGTTTTTCAAATATATTTTATTTCTGTAAGAAAAATCAATCGATCCAATGTAAAAGAAGGTCGATTGGTTTAGCTAGGGGATCAATCTTGTAACTTAGGAGATCAATCTGGTCGAGCTAGGTGGTTGTATCCTATTTTGCACTCTACTCACTAATTTGATCATATCTTGAATTATACAATTCCAAATAAAAAACTATTTGAAGATTTTGAAACTAAACTTTGTATACAAATTATAGTGAATTTTTAAAATTACCCATTGAGTAGTTTTTAGACGACTGCAAATTGTTTAGTAAAATGTCAAAATATTTTCTTGAAAAATTTGGATTTTAATTTTGTTTGATACATTAGAAAGTAGACTCAAGGAGCTTTTCGACAATATAAAATTCAAATATTAAAGCTTTGTGATAAAACAAGTTAAATGTTGGAAAACTTTGTTCTTGTAAAATAACTTTCTTAAGTTAATCTATTTCTCAAAGTCAATATTATCAAAATTGTATTGAGTACAAAATAAATAAGTTTACCTTAAAAACAACAATTGGACTTTCATTTGAACTTAAATAAATAATGTTTAAAGATAGTTTTAATTTTAGAACTAAGAAAAACATAAATAAAGTTTTGTTTAAACTTTGAAAATCAAATTATTTACTTAGTACCAAAATAGTAAAACTTAAGAACATGTACTAAATAAATATTTTTCAAAATCTTGATCAATTTTATTTAGGTTAATGTTTTGTCATTTCAAAATAAATATCAATTCAAAGCTAACGGCTCAAGATTGCATTAAGGCTTAGCACTAATTTAATTTCTTTTTGCATTAGTTATGGATGAGTTCACTAGATATATCCAAGACAATGTGCTATGGTGTCTATTATTTGTCAATGATATAATCTTAGTTGTTGAAAGTAATGATGATTTTAATGCGGAATTAGAATTAAGGAGGCATACACTAGAATCTTAAGGCTTTTAATTAAGTAGATCTAAAACTTAATAGATGAAATGTAAGTTTAGTAATTATATGAAAGCGAATGCTAGTGTGATTAAGTTGGATGGTAAGCTAGTACCAAAAAGTAGTCATTTTTTATATTTGGGATTAATAATTTAAAGTGATATTGAGATAGAAAAGGACGTAAAACATAAGATTCAAGTAAGATGAGTGTGGTAATGAAATACATCGTATGTGTTATGTGATCGTAACATGCATTTAAAGTTAAAAGTGAAGTTGTATAAAATAATTATAAGGGCTACGCTACTATATAAAATTGAGTGTTCGATTGTTAAGAAACAATAATTGAAGAGAGAGGGCCATTTGAAATGATTTGGATATGTGAAACACATGTCTATCTATGTACTAGCTAGGAGAAATGAGCTTTTAGATTTATGAAAGACCAAAATTTCTACATATAGGCTACCAACGACATGGAAACAAATAATAAGAAATTATAAGAAATTCAAGAAAGTAAATAAAATGTTATTTTTTATAGAAATGAATGGCATAAAAAGATTCAAAATTTTTGACCTAATATGATTCCTTTTTTTATCTTTCATACAATTAGTCTCAGAGTGGTAGGATATAAGATTTAGTTTGTTGTTGTGGTTGTAATGTTTTGAATAAAATTATCTCTTAATATAGTAATTGGAAAAAATACTTTTATGACATTCATTAGAAAATTTTAATTATTTAACTTTTTTTAATTTTAAGCATTTAAATTTAACTATTTAGATTTTAATCATCATAAGTAGTAATTAAGTTTTGAATAATTAAGTCATCAATTAAGTGAATATAGAATTGATATTGATATGAATTTTTTTTGTTGATGTATATAAAAAGCCTCTGAATTACAATTATATAAATATTCAAATTCATATCTTTTTATTACCATCAGTTGATTTTTCAAATATTTATTTTCATCCAATTGAGCTTTTAATGGAGAGAAAAAGGTTAATTGCCATCATCAATTTTCATTTAACTGAGAGTTCAGTTGACTAAAAAAAAATATTAAGGACTTAGTTGGATGAAAATAAATATTTGATGACTTCATTAATTATAACGAAAAGATAAGAGTTTGAATTTTTTTTATTTTTAGTTTAGAAATATTTTTTATATTCAAGCCTAATTTTTTTTTTGTTCTTTCCAAATCAATTCTTAGAATGGAAACTCTCTTTGCATATTGATATATATAATTTTTGAGCAACGTGCATTGATCAATGATTTTTTAACTTGTATGACTAATTATATATATAGTAATATATTTCAAGATTTTGCAAAAGAATTAATCACGATAGGACTATAAGCCAAAAAAAGAAGAAAGAAAAAGCCAATAAAGACAATTGGTATCAAAATTTTGAAATTATATAAATTATATATAAAAAAAAAAAGTTGTACATTAACATAATTCTAAAATGAGGCTAAAAGCATAACAGAGTAAAATATGCATGCCAAGGAGATGTTTTCTCCTTTTATTTTCAAGCAAACTTTACTCTATTAAGAAGTCAAAAAATGCTTTCCTTATTGTTTAATTAACATGGTTTATCGTTTCCTACTTATGAGCCAGCGGGATAGATGTTCCGGCAGGGGCGGAGCATGCAGACGGGTTCTGTTTGCCCGTAAGTTTGGGACTGACATTCGAACAGTAGGATATTGCGGGTCCTTCAGGTCCTTTGTATGTAAGATCAATGTCAGCGAGCTCCACACCCTCGCATGGCAAACCGCTGCTGCAAATAAGCTTGACAGCTTGCTGAGTTGAAGATGTGCCTCGAATGTTCTTGAAACTGATGTTGCTGAGTTTAATACGTGATGGAATCTGGATAAACAAAATAATGCTTTAAATATTGAGTAAAGCTTTTCATTTGATCAGTATTTTGATAAATACGTACCTTTAAATCACATTGATTCCACGGGCAATATTCTTGATCAATAAGGATAGGATTGCCGACGTTATTCATGGTAATATCTTCAAAATGCATGTCCGATGCAGAGCCAGGATAGGAGGCTGGCCAACTTTTGATTCTAACACCATTCATTGTATTACTGATGGTGCACTTCGAGACTTTAATTCCAGAAACTGGTTCCTCACCTTGGAACTTTCCAAGACTGCCGATGCTGATACCATGACCTGGCCCACAGGTTACTCCTTGGACGACCACATTCTTGCTACCATCACCGATAGAAACACAATCATCACCAGTTTTTATGTCTGTGTCAATAACATTCACCCCATCTGATCGACCAATGTGAATTCCATCTGTGTTCAGACTGTTTTCTGGTGCAGAGACGGTGAAATGTTGGAAAGTGATGTTTTTGCATCCCAAAACATTAACGTTAAACTGTTTGCTGTCTTTGGTTGTTATATCTTGTATCATGGCATTGCTCACAAAATTGAACCTTAAGTTCTGTTTAGTTTGAGAGTGGAATAAAGTAACACAAGAAATAATTTTTGTTAGTGACATTACTTTCTACTAGTGTAATAAAATGGGTAAAACATATTATATTTAAAAACTAGGAAGCAGAACGTTGTACATAAAAAAACTTAATTATTCATTGAGTACTCCTCATCTATAATAAAAGCATTTAGATTTGATAGTTGTTCAATGTGATATTATAAAAAACAAAAGAAAAAAATATTTTTCTTTAATTTGAGGAAATCTAAATAGAGTTTTAGAAAGAAATTCGATTTCTTGCACAAGGAAAGAAACCTTACAATGGGAAGTGCGGCACAATATTTGTTTTTAGAACAATCATTCTTGCCCCAAGCAGCGGCTCCTTGGCCGTCAAAAACTCCACCACCAGACATTGTAAATTGTTCAAGTTTGTTAAAGACGACCCAGTTAGGGTCCTTGAAAGCGCTAGGATCAGCCGGAGCCTTCACAGTGCCCTGAACTTGAAGCTCAATAGGACCCTTGCAGGGACCTTCTAGGGTTGCTTTACTTAATAAGTATGTCCCTTTAGGAATCACAATTTTAGATGGAGTAGTGGAAGCACATGCTTCTTTCCAAGCATCTAACAATGGCTAAGGCAAAAAAAAAAAAAAAGATATCATTAAAATAAAATTTTATATATTTCATAGTTGGAAAATAAAATTGAGTGTATTTTTGCTTACCTGACTCAAATCCGTCTTCTCATCAGCCTTTGCGCCATACTTGGCAACTACATCAAAAACACCTGATTGAGCTTTAGCAGTTGAAGTGAACAAAAGCAATAATACTGATACGACTGTAATACTCAATTGTACATCCATATTTTTCCTTTCCCAAGTATTTGAATTTCTTCTTTTCAATTTTTAAATGGTGAATTGTTGTGAAGGAACAATGATTTTGCTTTTGTTTTGTTTCAAACCATTTTATATAGAATACTTGGAAAGCTACAACCAACCAATTTTTAACCGAATGCTTTCTAATTTTAGCAACGTGAGTAACATATGGTCTTAATTTACTTACTATTTTTAGCTCTTTTTTTTTATATCTATCTGATTGGATATGTGTAATCTGTAGTTTACCACATATTTTAATTAAATTATATTTACGACTTTCGCGACCTTTTTATTATTAACATTCTTTAACTAACCGAGCTAACAAATCATATGTTGTTTGAATTAATGCTTTAACTTTTAAAAATATTATACTTTTTTTTATTTTATTTCCAGAGTCCCAATCTGATTGACTGATATACTATTTGTGCAAATAAACGCCACTTCATTCGTCGTTATCATAAATAACCTTTGTGTGCAAGATTAAGCAAATTGATAGCTCCGATCCATTTGTTAATTCTCAATTTGGTGGCCATGCTAGTGAAAATATTTGTTGCAGCGTAATAATTTTGGTTGGTTGTCGTCATCAGTATATCAGCATGAGTTTTGAGTAGGGTAAGACAATATGAGCTTAGGTTCTGTTTATTTAGTAGAAAATAACTTTTGAAAACTAATTTTAAGAAATATTTATATTTTTTAAATTGAAAAAGATCTTTATTGTTTGGATAAATTAATAAAAAATATTTTTCATCATTTGATTATATTTTGAAAAATATGTTTTTTTTTTCAAATAATATTAATATAACTATTAAAATATTAAAAATTATTTATTATTGAAATATATTGAAATGATTTATTATTAAAATTATTAATATTAAAAAATATTTATATTTTAAAAATAATATTTAATATTAAAATATTGTATTAATATAAAAAATACTTAAAATAAAACTATTTATTATTCTTTATATTATTTATTCATATACTATAATATTATTTCTTAATATTATTTATTAATATATTATATTGATAGTATATTATTTATTAATAATATCTTATTTATTCATGTAGTATTGTAATATTTATTAATTAAATTAATAATTTTTTAATATATTATTTATTAATATATTATAATATTATTTATTGATATATTGTATTAATATATTATGATTTTATTTATTAATATTAATATATTCGTATATATTTATTTATAATAATATTTATTAAGATATTATTTATTAAGATTTTTATTAATATATTATATTAATATAATATTATTTATATTTATTTATTAACATTGTGTATCTACATCATTTTCATATAGGGAATAGTTGTCATATATTAGTTATTGATAAATTAGAACTTGTACTAATGTAAAATGATAGTTATGTGACAAATAGTAGTCCATTCCATTCATGCATGAAAATACTAAACATAAAGCATAGCATTTCTAATAATAAAGCAATTGCGGTACTCATGGTTCAAGAATAGTTCCACCGTGCAAGAACCCCACATAATCAACTCACCAATGCAATAAAAGAGCTTGAACCAAACAAATAGAACAAGAGAATTCAATCGTCTTAAGAAGATAGAGAGAGTTCAAGAAAAGCTTGAAAGGGAGTTGAATAAGATTTTGGAGTTTTTGAATAAGTTGAACAAGAGGAAGAATGTAGAAGAGAATACTAATAGTAGGACCATCCATCACAAGAGATAGCCGACCCTCTTTACCTTTCTGATTTTGGGCTGTACCAAGCCCAGTCCACACAGGAATAGCGATTTACATACCTTATAAGGTATATATACCTCGAAATATAATCAACTTCAAATCCAAGGTATTGCCAAAGCTTTATAAATCTTGTCTTTACTGAAAAGGCAATATAATTAATTCAAGTCCCTGATCTGGATGCTCCAAAAAAAATTTAAAACCAAAATGCGATGAGTCACTGAGGGACTTAATAGCTAACAAAAAGATGCGTATGCTCGAGGAAAGGTTATGAGTAGTAGAAGAATTGGTTTTTATGGTTTCGTGGATGCTGCTGGGCTCTGTTTAATCCCAAATGTTGTTATTCCTTCAAAATTCAAGGTATCGGAGTTTGAAAAATATAATGGTACAAAATGCTCAAAAACCCACATCACCATATGTTACCTAAAGATGGACACCTATGCTAATAATAAAAAGCTGTTAATACATTTATTTCAAGATAGCCTTACTAGTTTTGTTGCTAGGTGGTATGTCTAACTGGATAGGACATGTATTCCATCGTGGAGTGAAATGGCCTGTAACTTCATCAGTCAGTATCAATATACCATAGATTTAGCTTATGATCATCTATGTTTACAAAATATGAAAAAGAAGGCAATTAAATCATTTAAGAAGTATGCCCAAAGGTGTAGGGACATAACTACTCAAGTTCAGCCACCTTTGACTGAGAAAGATACCATAGTGTTATTTGTAAGAACTTTAAAATCTCCCTATTATGGAAAGATGATGGAGAATGCAACGAAAAACTTCACTGATATTGTGATTTCAAGAGAAATTATTGAAAATGCCATTAAGAGTGACAAGCTTTAGGAAGGAGAAAGTATAAAAAATGGAGGGTTACTTAAAAAAAAAAAAAAAACTAAAGCCCAAATTGTGAATTTTGATAGGCAACAATTCAGAAGTGATGCTCTATATCCACCACCTATTTATCCTGTTTACTATCCCACGTTATGGTATTGCGCAGGCCCTTTACCAACCATATCCACAATCAACTTACCTATCAATCAACTTTTCAAGTACTTGCATATGGGTCTGATGATATCACTACATCAGCTTCAAAGCCTAATAACCAAGCAAGTGGTTTAAGAAGATCTTATAATAACCATGAAAGGGCTCATATTGATCCTATCCTTATAACTTCATTGAATTATTCTCAGAACTGGTAAAAAATGACTTGATATCTTTAGTTATTCTAGAGCCATTGAAGCTACCCTATCTAAAATGGTATGATGCTAATGTCACATGCGATTATCATAATAAGAACGTGGGTCATTTTATTAAAACTTACCATGTTTTCAAACACAAGGTGAAAAGTTTGATCCAGAAAGGCCAGGTGAGCTTCGGTGAATCAAAAAGGCAAGATGTCAATAAAAATCCTTCACCTAATCACACATGGGCATAATTTTGAGATGAAAAAGGATGTTAAGGCTAGTTGTATGTTGCTTATCATTTTAGGATTTCTTTTAAAATAATGTTAGGATCTTTTTATGTAATAAGATTTCATTTTTTATCATTTTAATAAAAGGCAAGCATGATGCATCTCATTACATTTTCTCATTCATCCCAACCATTATTCCATGCTTAGGTTTTTCACATGTCTTTTTATTTCCATTCTTAAATTTCAAATAATGAATGTTTAGACAATGATAATAATGATTCTAGGATTTAATTTTGAAAACTCATTCAAATTGATCTATGGAGACTATTTGAGCAAAAGAAATAAACTGCTAGCAGATATAAAATAGAGATGTCTTGAAGATATACAATCTTTTATAGCGATCCATGAGTTTGTCTTTTTTCAATAGATAATCTTCAAAGAAAGCATTCACATTTAAGATGAAAAATGATTGTTTTTCTTTTACAATTCATAAAACTATCCATTCGTAACTCTTTTGAGCCCATTAGGATTTTTTTTTCTAAAGAACCCCAATCAAAGATCACCTTCCATATTGGGGGATAAATTGTGAGAAGAACATACTTGAAAAAAGAAAGAGGTAAAAAATCACAAATGTCTCAAAGATAAAAAAAAAAAATGAATGCCACAAGTAAGTTAAGGCAAAGTAATGATAATCCTTTTGTAAGAAATAAAATGAAAAAAAAGAAAGAAAAAAGGTAGTAAAATGATGTGAAATGACGTAAAATGACCAGTTGCATTAAATAATGAGAAATGATCCTTTAGTTTTAAACCCTTTAAGCATATGTTTTGAGCCTATTTTATCTATTTCTTTCTTAATCCCTCACCATAGCTTACATTACAATCTTTAAAAGTCTATTTTGATCAAATGTGAATGCTCAAATTAAATTATCATATATTGGGCTAAGGCATGCTTGTGATGGAATAATGGAATTGTGTTATGTTATTTTAGAGATTAATGTGTGAGAGATATCATTAATGGATGAAAAAATTGAAAAAAAGAAGAATGAAAAATGAAGAGAGATGAAAAAAAGAAAAAAAATGAGAGATGAAAAAAATGAAAAAATGTAAAAAAAAAAAGACTCGAATTGAAAACTAAAACGGTGATTTGGATAAAAAAAACCCTCTAAGCTAAGAGTTGGATAGACAATTCAAATATATAGAAGATCAAAAACATCTGAGATCCTTCAAAGTTGGGGCAAAGTTCAATGAGATCAAAACAATTTAAAAAGTCAATGGAATGAGCTTTTGAAAAAGAATTTTATATTAATGTTAAGAATTATCTAAGTATTCAATGTTTAGACATTGTAGTACCATTCAATACCATCCCTAGTGATATGCTTCGAATTTGTTCTTTTACCCGTTTATTTTTTTTACTAGACTAATTCTTGTATTGATTACATTTCTCCCAATTCACCTTGTACTCTCTTATTTTTGCATCCTCAGAATAAATCGAGAAAATATATGATTACATTATATTTTTCAAGAATTGAAATGATAATGAATGAATGATAATATTTAGAAATTATATTTGCATTCCTTTGAAAAAAAATCCAAGATGATAAAGGCAAAAAAAAATTATGGATGAAACCTAAAAAGGTGATTTGAAAGGACACATGGGTTGACCAAGTGATAAATATAGTAATGGATCAATCGACATAACCTATGAGTTGTGATCAAATGATGAAAATAATATGGATCAGTAGACGAAATTTGTTCTGAAATTGTTAGTGCTGAGAAGCTTGTGAGTTGTGATCAAATGATGGAAATAATGTGGATCAATTGACGAAATTTGTTATGAAATTATTAGTGCCAAGATGCTAAAAAGTAAATATAAGATGGTGGAGTCTTGAGAACCATATTATCACAATTAATTAGAATTTCATGACAGTAATGTTGGTGACAGCTGCATTACATGCATTTTGATTGCATTGTTGTCTGAACAATACATGTATATAATTTGATGAATATTTGAATCTTAGCTAGCCATACATTTGCCTTATGTAGTAAACATTTGAATCATGGTTAGAATATGGCATCTACATTATTTGTGAAAATCTAGACTGTTACATTTGTATAATTAAGAAAACATTTGCATCATTATTATGATATTTTTTATATACAAAATTTTGATTTTGAGAAAAAATTGAGAATTTTTAGGATGAAAAATTGAGAATTTTTTAGGACAAAAAATTTTGAACTTTTTTATGAAAGCTTTTTAAGATAAGGCTGGGAATCCTCGAATGGAAAAATGTTTTATGAGGAAAACATTTAGAGTTCTAAAGTTGTGGAGCCTTTTTAAAAATTCATTTTTAATGTTAAAAATTTTAAATGAGAATCTTTAAAAAGTTTTAAGTGAGAATCTATAAGGAATTTTAAATGAGAATCTTTAAGAAGTTTTAAATGAGAATATTTAAGGAGTTTTAAATGAGAATCTTTAAGAAGTTTTTAAGGAATTTTAAATAAGAATCTTTAAGAAGTTTTAAATGAGAATCTTTGAGTGAGAATCTTTGTTTTTGAGTTTTAAATAAGAATCTTGAGAATTTGTGTGAATTTCCAAAGTTTTTGAATCCAAATCTTTGAAATATCAAATGTGAATCTTTGAACTTTTGGATGTGAACCCAAAATTTTTTGAATGAGAACCTTTGAATTTAGATGTGAAATTCTAAAATCTATTGAATGTGAATATTTGAACTCGAATGAGAAGCTTTAAAATTTTGGATGAAATATTGAAGTTTTTTTTTAAAAAATCTGATGGGAAATATTAAAATTTTTGAATCAAAATATTTGAAATCTTGGAAGTGAATCCCTGAAGTTAAAAAAAAAAATTTTAGATCTTTAACTTTTGGGCGTGAATCTCCAAAATTTTTGAATGTGAGTATGAGCGTTACAATTTTCATGCGAATCCTTGAATTAAAATTTTGGATATGAATCTCATAAATACGAATCTTAAAATCTTGCAAATTTGAGTTCGTGTGAAACTTTGAATTGCGAACCCTTGAATTTCAAAATTGTAATTCTTTGAACTTAAATTATAAATCATTGAGTTTCAATCGCAAATGTTAAATTATAAAATTTTTGAATACTTCAAATTGTGAATCTTTGAAGTTTTGAGATTTTACAATTGTTGTTAAGTCGCACCTAGACATGATTAGTGTTTTTATCTTTGCACAATTCTTGTTTCACAAAAAATGCGTAAAAAAAAAAGCAACTGTGGACACCCTAATCTATCTGGGGCTTTAATTGTTTCTGTTAATAAAAATAAAAATAAAATTAAGAAAAACTTTAGGGTGGTTGGATTTGTTTAGGATTGTTCCTTTAGAGTTATCAAATTTGGGATAAATTCAAAATTGAAGCTTGAATTTAAACGGAATTGGAAGTCCTTTTAGGTATAAAGTTTTTTTTATCAGAACCTTATAAATAAACATACAGATCAAAGAAAGGACATAAAGAAAAATCAGAGAAAAAATACACGTAAATGAAGCCATAGAATATGGGGTTTCTTTAGACTTTTTGGTTTGAAAAAGAAGATTTTTTTCTTCTTTTTGGAAATTTTTCTAGAAAATTCTTAGATTTAACCAATTTTTTTCAGATTCTAGTGACATTTGAATTTTTCAATGAATTTTCCAGAATTCGGTTGAAAATCCCGATGAAGATTGAATTTTTCGATAAACTTTCAGTGACTCAACCTAGATTTTGGTGAGTTTTCTAGAATCCGATGAAGATTCAACCGGCATTCTTCGAGTTCTAAAAAGAGAGAGAGAAAAGAGAAAATGAGAAAGGGAGAGAAAGAAAAATCTGATGGAAAAAACAAGAACTTGGTCTTTTATATTACTACTAAATGATCTCGTTTTGGGCGTTTAAGAAACCTAAGATCCATGTGTTTTCTAGTGGGTGACCTAACCCATAATGCTTAACCTATTTTCAACCTACGTCTTTGTCCTTGTCTCCAACCGAGCTGAGCTGCATGGTTCCAGCAGCTTCCCCTGCCCACAATCAAGTCGAATTGAGCCATTTTCCTGTTTTAGTTTTTATTTATTTATTTATTAAAATATTTTCTCATAATTAAAATTTTAAAAAAATTTTAAAAAATTAAAAAATATAAAAAAATAATTTTTTTTGGAAAAAAATACTAATTATCCAATGATAGAATTTTGAGAAATTTAAAACGGTAAATTTTTATAAAATTCCTAAGTGAGAAATTTTTTTCTAATTTAATCGCAAATGGTGGAATGATTTAGATAAAGTTTCAATTATAATAATTAATATTTTGTTTCAATTTAATTATTTGACTTTTTTTAATTTTAAGCATTTAAATTTAACTATTTAGATTTTAATCATCATAAGTAATAATTAAGTTTTGAATAATTAAGTCATCAATTAAGTGAATATAGAATTGATATTGATATGAATTTTTTTTGTTGATGTATATAAAAAGCCTCTAAATTACAATTATATAAATATTCAAATTCATATCTTTTTATTACCATCAGTTGATTTTTCAAATATTTATTTTCATCCAATTGAGCTTTTATTGGAGAGAAAAAGGTTAATTGCCATCATCAATTTTCATTTAATCGAGAGTTCAGTTAACTAAAAATAAATGTTAAGGACTTAGTTGGATGAAAATAAATATTTGATGACTTGATTAATTATAACGAAAAGATAAGAGTTTGAATTTTTTTTATTTTTAGTTTAGAAATATTTTTTATATTCAAGCCTAATTTTTTTTTGTTCTTTCCAAATCAATTCTTAGAATGGAAACTCTCTTTGCATATTGATATATATAATTTTTGAGCAACGTGCATTGATCAATGGTTTTTTAACTTGTATGACTAATTATATATATAGTAATATATTTCAAGATTTTGCAAAAGAATTAATCACGATAGGACTATAAGCCAAAAAAAGAAGAAAGAAAAAGTCAATAAAGACAATTTGTATCAAAATTTTGAAATTATATAAATTATATATAAAAAAAAAGTTGTACATTAACATAATTCTAAAATGAGGCTAAAAGCATAACAGAGTAAAATATGCATGCCAAGGAGATGTTTTCTCCTTTTATTTTCAAGCGAACTTTACTCTATTAGGAAGTCAAAAAATGCTTTCCTTATTGTTTAATTAACATGGTTTATCGTTTCCTACTTATGAGCCAGCGGGATAGATGTTCCGGCAGGGGCGGAGCATGCAGACGGGTTCTGTTTGCCCGTAAGTTTGGGACTGACATTCGAACAGTAGGATATTGCGGGTCCTTCAGGTCCTTTGTATGTAAGATCAATGTCAGCGAGCTCCACACCCTCGCATGGCAAACCGCTGCTGCAAATAAGCTTGACAGCTTGCTGAGTTGAAGATGTGCCTCGAATGTTCTTGAAACTGATGTTGCTGAGTTTAATACGTGATGGAATCTGGATAAACAAAATAATGCTTTAAATATTGAGTAAAGCTTTTCATTTGATCAGTATTTTGATAAATACGTACCTTTAAATCACATTGATTCCACGGGCAATATTCTTGATCAATAAGGATAGGATTGCCGACGTTATTCATGGTAATATCTTCAAAATGCATGTCCGATGCAGAGCCAGGATAGGAGGCTGGCCAACTTTTGATTCTAACACCATTCATTGTATTACTGATGGTGCACTTCGAGACTTTAATTCCAGAAACTGGTTCCTCACCTTGGAACTTTCCAAGACTGCCGATGCTGATACCATGACCTGGCCCACAGGTTACTCCTTGGACGACCACATTCTTGCTACCATCACCGATAGAAACACAATCATCACCAGTTTTTATGTCTGTGTCAATAACATTCACCCCATCTGATCGACCAATGTGAATTCCATCTGTGTTCAGACTGTTTTCTGGTGCAGAGACGGTGAAATGTTGGAAAGTGATGTTTTTGCATCCCAAAACATTAACGTTAAACTGTTTGCTGTCTTTGGTTGTTATATCTTGTATCATGGCATTGCTCACAAAATTGAACCTTAAGTTCTGTTTAGTTTGAGAGTGGAATAAAGTAACACAAGAAATAATTTTTGTTAGTGACATTACTTTCTACTAGTGTAATAAAATGGGTAAAACATATTATATTTAAAAACTAGGAAGCAGAACGTTGTACATAAAAAAACTTAATTATTCATTGAGTACTCCTCATCTATAATAAAAGCATTTAGATTTGATAGTTGTTCAATGTGATATTATAAAAAACAAAAGAAAAAAATATTTTTCTTTAATTTGAGGAAATCTAAATAGAGTTTTAGAAAGAAATTCGATTTCTTGCACAAGGAAAGAAACCTTACAATGGGAAGTGCGGCACAATATTTGTTTTTAGAACAATCATTCTTGCCCCAAGCAGCGGCTCCTTGGCCGTCAAAAACTCCACCACCAGACATTGTAAATTGTTCAAGTTTGTTAAAGACGACCCAGTTAGGGTCCTTGAAAGCGCTAGGATCAGCCGGAGCCTTCACAGTGCCCTGAACTTGAAGCTCAATAGGACCCTTGCAGGGACCTTCTAGGGTTGCTTTACTTAATAAGTATGTCCCTTTAGGAATCACAATTTTAGATGGAGTAGTGGAAGCACATGCTTCTTTCCAAGCATCTAACAATGGCTAAGGCAAAAAAAAAAAAAAAGATATCATTAAAATAAAATTTTATATATTTCATAGTTGGAAAATAAAATTGAGTGTATTTTTGCTTACCTGACTCAAATCCGTCTTCTCATCAGCCTTTGCGCCATACTTGGCAACTACATCAAAAACACCTGATTGAGCTTTAGCAGTTGAAGTGAACAAAAGCAATAATACTGATACGACTGTAATACTCAATTGTACATCCATATTTTTCCTTTCCCAAGTATTTGAATTTCTTCTTTTCAATTTTTAAATGGTGAATTGTTGTGAAGGAACAATGATTTTGCTTTTGTTTTGTTTCAAACCATTTTATATAGAATACTTGGAAAGCTACAACCAACCAATTTTTAACCGAATGCTTTCTAATTTTAGCAACGTGAGTAACATATGGTCTTAATTTACTTACTATTTTTAGCTCTTTCTTTTTATATCTACCTGATTGGATATGTGTAATCTGCAGTTTACCACATATTTTAATTAAATTATATTTTTTTTGTTTTTAAATGGTCAAATTATCCTTAAATAAAGCCATACAAGTTCAAAATTTACGACTTTCGCGACCTTTTTATTATTAACATTCTTTAACTAACCGAACTAACAAATCATATGTTGTTTGAATTAATGCTTTAACTTTTAAAAGTATTATACTTTTTTTTATTTTATTTCCAGAGTCCCAATCTGATTGACTGATATACTATTTGTGCAAATAAACGCCACTTCATTCGTCGTTATCATAAATAACCTTTGTGTGCAAGATTAAGCAAATTGATAGCTCCGATCCATTTGTTAATTCTCAATTTGGTGGCCATGCTAGTGAAAATATTTGTTGCAGCGTAATAATTTTGGTTGGTTGTCGTCATCAGTATATTAGCATGAGTTTTGAGTAGGGTAAGACAATATGAGCTTAGGTTCCGTTTATTTAGTAGAAAATAACTTTTGAAAACTAATTTTAAGAAATATTTATATTTTTTAAATTGAAAAAGATTTTTATTGTTTGGATAAATTAATAAAAAATATTTTTCCTCATTTGATTATATTTTGAAAAATATGTTTTTTTTTTCAAATAATATTAGTATAACTATTAAAATATTAAAAATTATTTATTATTAAAATATATTAAAATTATTTATTATTAAAATTATTAATATTAAAAAATATTTATATTTTAATAATAATATTTAATATTAAAATATAATATTAATATAAAAAATACTTAAAATAAAACTATTTATTATTCTTTATATTATTTATTCATATCTTATAATATTATTTCTTAATGTTATTTATTAATATATTATATTAATAGTATATTATTTATTAATAATATCTTATTTATTCATATATTATTGTAATATTTATTAATTAAATTAATAATTTTTTTATATATTATTTATTAATATATTATAATATTATTTATTGATATATTATATTAATATATTATGATTTATTTATTAATATTAATATATTCGCATATATTTATTTATAATAATATTTATTAATATATTATTTATTAATATTTTTATTAATATATTATATTAAATAATACTGTTTATTAATATATTATAATATAATATTATTTATAAGTAGAATTATGCTCAAAGAATTAATAAATAATTATTTTCGTATACAGTTCTTTTTCGTAAAATTTTTTTTTTTAATTCGTAAAATAATTTTTTAAAAAATGATATCATTTTTCATTGATAATTAATTTGTTTTTCATTAATCAATTAATTTTCTGTCAAACAAATTTTTGAAAATACGAAAATCATTTTTCACGAAACAAATGGATTATCTTGTTGGAGTTCCATGAATGACAATGATCCAGAGAAAAACAGAGATTCAGGCACAAGGCCATTCAAATTGAAATAGTAACTGTAACACAAAGAACTCACACTCTTTAACACATAACCCTAGTAACATATAAATGTAAAAAAAAAAAGTTTTAAAAATTAAAGTAGATTGAGAATCCCAGATATGCCCCTCCCCTGAACATGAATTAGACCAAGTGAAGTCCAATATTAGAAGAACAGGGCCATCCCACCTAAGACTGCCAAAACCTTTTGACTCCAAATGCCAAAGTTCATAATCCTATGAGATGATGAATTTGAAGGCGAAGACTTGGGTGAAGAACCACTTTCTTTGGATTCTGCTGATGGCGTATCTGCAGCTGGGATAATATGAGAAGCCGGAGCCGGAGCAGGAGTTGGAGGTATGTCAGTGCCAAAGATTGCCTCCGGAAGAAGGACCTCATCGACTTGATATATTGCAACAGGAGCAGTTGAGAGTACAGCGCTGGTGACTTTTGTTTTGCTCCATCCTGAATCAAGGTGCACGGTGCCAGAATCATCTGTGAAATTCAAAGTGTATTGGCTACCAGCAAGTGTACTAACGGGGCCTTTTGCACTGAGGTCATTGAAGTCTGCAAGAGCATAGTATTTGGGCAAGGCATGGAAAAGGATGATTGATTTAACCTGGTCTTTGCTGAGATTGGATAAAGAAGGCTTTTTAAGAGCCTTGAAGGCATTGTCTTTTGGTACGAAAATTGTAACGCCTTGTTCAGTGTTGTTGGCTTGGTTTTGGAAGGTGTCAAGAACTTTAGTGGATTCAAGGTAGTCAAGGAAAGTGTGAAATGGACCAGCCACCGAGAGTAAATAACCGAGGTTTACATATTCTGGTGCAGGTGCCGGTGCTGGTGTTGGAGTAGGGCTTATTGCAGCAGGAGCCGGAGGACTAGCAGCTTGACCATATGTCAAGGAGGAGCACAAGAGCAATACATAACAACTAATCATAAAATTCCTGGAGAACTCCATTTCTTTTTTCAAGAAATTTGGTTTTGCTTCAGTAGTGACCACTCCCCAAATTCCTACAAGAACCAAATCCTTCACAATTACATTGCAGCCAAACGGCGAAAACCCCAATAAATCTATATTATTAACAAAAACTAAAAAAATTCCCTAAGATCAGCCCTATCACAATCTAGTACGGAATCTCGGGGTTCCATCTTCTGTATAAAGCAAGTAATGCATTGTAAATAAAACCAAATCTTCATCTTTCTGCAGGAATGGAAAGAAACGAAAACCCAGTTCTTGACTAGCTCATCCAACATAGCAAACAATGAGAACATTTGTTAACTATAATAAAACAAAAAAGCTTAAAACAGGATCTAAGACAATGCAATTACGGATGACATCGAAATGTGGAGACTAAGAACCACAAACTGAAATCATAAATATAATCCATTTTCTTGTTCTTGAGCTCCCCCAGATAAAGTACAACTTAGCAAATGCCCCAAGTAATCAAATTTCAGACCAAAAACCTCGATCAAAATCTAATTTTCTCTTTGCATTTAATCTTGAATTTACAAATGGCTAGAACTCAACTTTACTTGTGGCTGGGTAATTCATACTAGAAGTTTCCCAGAAAAGCCAAGTAACTTCTTCAAGAATAAAAAAAAAGAAATCCACAGCCACACAATGTACATCAACAAAAAGCTAAAAAAGATCTATATTTAACTCAAAACTCATTTATCTTGAAAGAAAAATGGGTCATTAGAACTTAGAAGTCTCAAAGAATGGAACTTTGACGAAAGCAAATTACAATGAGAGCTGACAAATGAGGGACACTAACCTGACTAGGAGGAATTCAGAGAGAAAGTTTAGTGCTTTGGGTACCAATGTAGCAGACTATATAAAGGTGGGATTTTTTTTTTTTTTTTGGAAGATATAAACAACAACAAAAAAAAAAACAAAACAAAACAAACCAAAATGTCACGTGTTCTTTCTTCAGTGTGGACGAATGAGATGGCCAGATGGGGATGGTCATTAGAGGAAAAAAAACATCGCATTCTATTCTTATTTGGCAATTGGCAACCCTTTCAAGTAAAGAGGACCATGTAAAGAAGGCTATGACTTTCCTAATCTATATTCAGAGTATAAATTTTATATATTGACAGATAATCAAGTAATATTATTTTATTAATAAAATGGAATAGATGATAATTTTTTATTAATAAATAAATTTTTAAAAAATATATTAATTTTTTATATATTTATTTTAAAAATTATTATTTATTCATTAATAAAATAACATTGTATGAATATAATTTATACATGAATAATACATTAAAATTATAAATAAGTATATCTAATTCAAATCCAATTTGAATTTTTTTTTGAAAAATTGAAAAACATTAAAGCTCTACTACACGCAATACACAAAAAAAAAAAAAAAAAAAAAGAAAGTGGGTAAGTTACTATAAAATTGTAATAAATCTTTTACTTCAATATACAGAGTAACACTTCGTAAAAATAACAGTGGTGAAATTGGGACCCCACTTTCCAACCTATTCTAAAGTGGGTGAGAAAGAGAAAAACAAGAAAGAAAAACCTTTCTGTGTCACCAACCGAACACACATAATACTTGGTATTCATTATTGGCCGGTTTAATTTGAATGCACATTAAAAGCCGAATAACAAAATTTCAAAAGAGTGGAAAATAAGAAATAAAAAGTTTATAATGTTACTTAAAAGCATGACCTCTACCAAATTAATGATACCACTTAATTTGATTATGTTAAGTAAGGGATTGATTATTTTAAAAGTTTAATTTGATGGAAATTGATTCAATTCATGTACCTATGAATTAAATGAACGGTAAATACATTAAGTTCATTTTTAATACATTCATCGTAAAATTTTTTAATTTTATAAATAGAATTAAAAAATTATAATATTTATATTTTTTTCATTATTTTTTATTTATATTTAAAAATATATATTATTTTACAAAATTTTTTTGTAAAATTTAAAAATTTTATTGTTATAGAATATTACAATTTCTTTTAATAATTTTATATCAACATATCAAGTAAAAAAATTTAAAATTGGAGAAACAAATTTTAAAATTCAAAATTGAGAATTCTGATAGAAAATTATTCAAACTTATATTTACGTTCCAACAAATTGAATAATCACCGATTTTGTTATATATATATATAAAAGGGCGAAAGTGGGTGCTAGGTCAGATTAGAGCCAACCAGCATTGGCTGTGGGGTCGTTGCTGGCGCGAGTAGAAGGCGATTGCATTATGTGTGCCGCTTTTTGCTTCAAAACTTTTTTTTAATGCATCTTAAAATTTTAATTTTTAATAAAATTATTTAATATTTATTAATCCATTATTTTTTTATCTTTCATATTTCATATCAAAATTTTATTTTTAAAAATTTTAAAGGTTTTCGAATATTTAATTTTAAAAATCTTAAATTTTTGAAAATCTTTAAAAATTTTTGGACATTCATTTTCGAAAATCTTTAAGAGCTTTTGAAAATTTATTTCTGAAAATTTTAAATTACATCCAAATATTTTTATATAAAATATTATAAAATTAAATATAAAATTAAATAAAAAATAAAAATAATAAATGATTTGTTTTTGATTTTATGCTTTTTTTTAACTTCAAATTGATGAAATTTTTTTGAGTTTAGTTTGATTGAGCTTTAAAATCTTTTAAGTTTTTGCTTAATAAGAGAAAAGAGTGGGGTGATTGGGATTTTGATAAATTTGTGTTATAAGTTTGAGTAGTGTTAAGTGAAAAATTGATTGTTAATAATGATAAGGTGTAAAGAGGAGAAGGTAGGATACAAATAGCACCATTTTTATAATATTTTATTCTTACCCTCCAATCCAATCCAAAGCCAAATATCCGCATTCGGCACATGAAAAAGTTTTAAATAAAATGTTTTAAGAAATTTGTAAAGATTTTAACTAAAAATAATTAATTAAAATTTTAAATTAAAAATCAAAATTGATAATTTAAAAAATCTCGTTATATAACTCAAATGTTTAAAATTTGAAACAATTTTAATAAAATTTTATATATTTTTTTAAATAAACATTTTTAGTAAAAATATAATAAAATTTTTATTATTAAATAAATATCAATTAAATTTAAATTATAAATTATATTTTTAATAATTTTTTTATAAATTATTAATTTTCACATTAAATTCTATTAATTTATCAATTTAAATTTTTTATTAAAATTCTTATTAAATCATTTATTTTAAAAATTTTCAAAAATTTCATTTTAAAAATTTCATAAAAATTTTCGTCTTCCGCACCCACCTCCTAGTTTCCTATCCTCCTCATACACCACATTTATCCAGAGGAAACTTTGCTCTTCTTCACTCTGCCCACTTGCCCATGCGAAGTACAAGGAACAAAAAAAAAGTATATAGCACTATAAGGATTATTATTTTGTATATTATCGGTAAAAATTTTTAAATTTACAAACGACATTTTATTTTTTTTATTCAAACTGCATTCAATGTAAAAATATAATTAGTTGCTGTAAAGCCAAGTCCAGCAGCAGGCTAAAAAGGGATGGGAAGTTGAGAGGTTAACATCAATATTGGGCTAGAGCGAGGGTAGCAGCAGCAGTAGATGCCATTGCCCGTTCAAGCTGATCCTTTGCTTAGAAATTTCGGGTCTTGACCTCTCAAACTTTGCTTAACTTGGCGCCCTCTTTTTAACAATGTGAGAAGTAAAGTGCTTTCGATTGATTGGGCCAAAACTCAAAAACTTCTTAATTGCATGTCATCGAGAGCTATAATATCTTCTCAACGATCTTTCATTTGAAGCACAATATAATAGGTAAAAGTTTGTTCTTGTTGAATAGTTTAACTCAAGACAACTGTTTCAGCTTTATTGTAGGATGCTTTTTATGGAATTGTTGTTTGACTAATTTTGCATCTACAAGTTTATACATATATATATATATATAAACTTTTTTTTATTTGAAACTATCAGGATTTTATTTTTAATCACTAGAATAAAAAGATTCAATATTTTATGACCGTTGACAAATGTAAATTAACTGAACTGCAATAAAAATTATTTTATCTTTACATAACGACAATGTGTTATAGTCGTTCTTTCCTGGGTCTTTTGTATTTTTTTTCTCTATTAATACTACAAAATATATATATTTTTTAAAATCTATATATTCAGATGCAATAAAAGAACAACATGCATACTTTTTTTATTGATTTAAATTATATTTAAATAAATTAATCTCATTTCGTACTAATATATACAATTCTATTTGTAATAGCTGTTTTGGGCTCCTGTTTTTGTTTCAAGTGAATGGCCAAAGAGCTTCCTCTAAAATTCAGTTCAATGGCAGTTGACTGAGCTCCGCAACAAAGGGTACTTAGCACTTCGGCCATGCCCATTTTCTAAATTCTTATACATAATCAGGTTAGTTAGAGTTCCATTCCAGCATTGATACTTAGTTGAACAGTTTGGTTCTCATGCCTGTATATCAGATGAGGTATGCTCAGCTATATCTTTAGCAGTTAGAAGATTTTGATAAACAGGCATGGTTAGGATCAAGCTCATTACTTGAACTGCTTTCTAATATTTTAAATCCTACCATCTGCATGGTTTACAAATCACAATTAGGTGATTTTAGAGCAGTTTGATGATAAAAGGAAATCCATACTTTGACTAGGTAATTCATGTATTTGTGCCCCATAAAACAGTACTAACCATTCACATATATATATTTCTGTCATATTTTACATGAAATATGTGTGTTATAATTCATGTCGGTATAGAAAATACAAAATACATTTTTTATTTTTGGTGAACTCATATAGTTTTTGTTAAAATTTTAACTTGTGCCATCTTGATTTTTTTGGTATCACTTTTATATCGTGTCGCTGTGTCATCTTTTAAATTGTCAACTCACTCCTTGTTGATATATGCACATAAAAGTCTTGAACAAGAACAACATCTAGACATCATTATCAAAAAGTCCCCAAAAATGTTAACTCTGCTCTTAATATTAAAGCTTTGCCAAGTGAGATCTTTCTCACTTGACTTTGTCGTGGGAAGTAGCTAGTCTAGATAGAAATGAGATAGTTGAGATAACCGGAAACTAGCTGTTAAACATGTCTGAAGGGAACAAGCTTTTAGTGGAAATATATAGTGGCATAAGAACATGGAGTGAATGAAGGGTGCTAGAGCTCATAAAGTTGTTCCCTAATTAGGAGCAGCCCACTCTTTTCGGATGTCAAATGTATAGTTGATCTCCAAGTAGCACTTCTTATCATCATCAAGAAACTGAAACAAAGAGAAACAGTAAGTTAACTTGGTCTTAAAATTTTGACTTTGAACCAGAAAGCATATCAACGAAATGTACAATGCAGAGGTTATACATGCAACACAAATACTATCGGAACTTTTTCTAACAAAAGCCATTATAATGGATGTCTACATCAAGTAATTAATACACAGTTCAGCATGGGCCATATATCTTGCCGAAGGTAAACAAACAATGATGAGTTAAATGAATCTCAAGAAACTGGCATTTCTGCTGAACCTAAACATATGTGTCATCATTAATCTCTAAATTTAGTGCCACCACGCACGGGAAGAATTGAATGTCAATCATATAACCAAATGCGGTAAAAGAATTTGTAAGAGCATACAGGTAAGAGATAGAACTTAGTTGAACAAACCTTTGATTTTGCGGTATATGATCCTCTAGCCAAATAACCAGAAGGGGCAGTCTCTTCTGGCATTTCATGTGTATAAGGCTCTTGCTGAGGACTAAAGGTTCCAATCATTTCTTTTGTGCTGAAAACTGAAAAGAAAAAAAATTCAATTTTAGGCAGACTTTCAATTGTTTTTATCTGTTTTTTTTTTTTTTTTTTTGCAAGAATTAAAACATATAGGAGGCTTACCCTTGACACCTGTTTTCCAAACAGTATTGGTGTACCTGAGGCCAGATACAATGTTGTTGCCAACTTGGAAGGAGAACTTTAAGCGATAGTGGCTACCTTCTTTCAGTGTAAACCATAAGCCCTGGGGGTTTCCATCTTCAGGAATTGAAAGAACCATGTCGGGCCTGTCCGGGAGACTATTGACACACTAAGGAACTTTACTTCTTGATCAAGTGTTTCTGCAATAAAAGGGAGAAAACCATATTCAATAAATGCAGGGTTTGTTTAGGAAATTAAAGGCCTTCATAGCTCCTTAAATGGACTAATAGGTTTACATATATAACTCTCAACAATGCATAGAAATTCAATCAGTAATGTTGTTTTGTACCGAATTGACTAATAATTAAGCTATCGTGATTTATTTTACATAACAAAGTGTTTCTCTTGCAAAAGCAATCCTCTGGGAGGTAATTTTCAACTCAGAGAAGTAACCATATTAACGTGAGTTTTGGTGGTTCGTCTTTGCTTAGGCGATTCCACAATTGGAGCAAAAATCCAGATCTTGCAGTATCCATATATAAGTCTTCATGACAACTTTGATGCTCCCAGCATAGGAGAGTTTTAATTTTGAACAGGTTGGTTCTATTTGGTTTTTATTCATTGTCAAATTCTTCAGATTAGCTCATATATATATATATATATATATATATATATATTAACATTAGAATTGAAACAAAATGCAGAATCATATTCAATCTTGCTTAATATCAAATCAGCACACATGAACAGCCATTAAGAAGCAGTTGGGAAAGGATGTGCCATTTATCTAGAGCCAGAAGAATAGGATGTGAACAATTGCAAAGTGATCTGATATTTTTTTTATCAATATCTGAAGTCGATGGAAGACTAATAAAGAATGTGGCTGTTACACATGACATACCGTTGAGTTATATGGAACGACATTTGACAACAAAAGGTGAAAGAATACGATTAGTACCACCAATGTGGTTAATATCCACACTTCCAAGAAGCTGCTCTTTCCACTTCCTTAAGCTCTTATCATCCTACACTCAACGCAATGATCACCAACATATGATGATAAAAGAGAAATTCTATGCATCTGAATTAACAAGATCGTGAATAATATTGTTGAAGAAAAACCTTGTCTTTTTCAAGCTGTTCTTTCAGCGTGCACTGCGGACCCAATTGAAATGTGTTGCATTGTTCGTCATCGTTATCATCATCCTGATCAGTTGCATACAAAGAGGATTCGCTCATCCGTCTGCTGCCTATCCTGTCTCCTCCTTCATCATCACTCTCTTGAGGATGAGTTGCCTTTTCTTCAAGAGTCGCAATCTTGTCTTCAGCGTCCTCCTTGTCCTTGTTGTCGTCAAACCCCATATTACTGAAACTTGGTAGAGCTCCAACGGCCAATGACATCAACTCCCCAACAATGGAGAAGAAGAAGAACCAAAATCAAGTTTTGACCCTTCCCCAAACAAACAGAAATGTCGACTAGAAAACAATATACGGAATTTAAAGGTAAGGATTGCCTGAGGCTAACGCAAAAGACAGAAAGAGTCAGAAAGCAAGAGGACAAACGACAAAAAAGAAACTAGGATTGGTCCTTGTCTGCTAGCTTTGTTGGGTGGGCTAGCTGGTTTGTTGAAAAACTCAAATGCACGAGGGAGGAAAAGCCGAAAAGGGAGTAAGGTAGTTTTTGGATATGGTCTTGGTCTTTGGTAATTTACTTGCTTGTTGAAACTTGAATGGGCGGAAATGGTCATGCGGTGATCCGAAATATACTGCTATTCCTAGTAGTAACAAAATTAAGAGAAAGGGAGAAAGAACGTGAAGGACACTACTAACAAAAACAAAAATGGAGAATTATTTATTTGTTTGTATTAGTTATTAGCCATTGAGGGAAGAGCGTGATTTAAGGTGAGAATATCAGAGAAAGACAGCCTGAATTGTGGGGGTGTTGCTGCAGTACTTTAGCTGTTGCGCTTTTGACTCTTGGCTCATGCATATGGCATTAGACTAGTCGAGGGAGCTAGTGGAATTCTTGGTTTCGGTTGGGGCCAATGGCAAAGTTTACTCCATACTTGAGTGAGTTTGGAAATATGGGCTTTTAGTGCTCTTTATAGATTGGATTGGATTTAGACAAAAACCACCCAACCCAACAGCCCAAATAACGAGCATTGCATTTCCACTTTCAGGTTCTGATGATTAATCAAGCTGTTTCAACTTAATCCTTAAGATTTGTAAAAGAACCAAGCCAGCCATAAAAGAACGAATATACTAGTAATTGGGAGTTGTGATATGCATATTCATTGTACTTTAATTTTACTTAATAATAATTGTGGTTTGGTTAGACACTATAATAATAAACAAATCTAAAACTTTTAACCCCAAATTGAAGTTTAAGTAAAACAAAAACAGAAATTCTTTTCACCTTAGTTAACTAAATATATCTTATTGGAATTCTACAACCTCTTTCTTTGGGCATTATTTGCCAGGTTTACTTTACCATATATATATACTAATAATTAATAATCCTTTGCTTACTAAAAAAAAAGAATAAAGTGGCAACAATAACAATAAGATAGGACCTTATTTGTTCATGATCTACACATGTACGGAGCTCTACAAACTTTAGATCAGAGTCAAATTTACAGTGCTTCGCTACCTTTGTTTATAAAGATATAAGTTATTTTGTTTTATAATTAAATATTAAGGGTTCATTTAGATGAACAATGAAATTAAATTCGATAAGATTGAAAATATTAATGAAAGCGAAATTAATTACCGTAATATTTAAAATTATATCAGTTATGAGAATATGTATTTAAATGCAAATATGACAATAAAATAAATTGTAATAAGAAAAAAAAAAGGCATTAAGAGTATTTAATTAAAATGAAAATTTAATAAAAATTTTTAATTATTTAATATTTATAAAATTTATTACTTATTTAACTTTTATAAAATTTAATAAAATGGGAATTTATTTGTTTTTTATACAATAATAAATTTTGTTATTTATTAATTTATTATATAATAGTTATATTAAATAAAATAATAATAAAATTATTTTAAAATTTTTAAATAATAAAAAATAATAAAGAAATGAAAAAGGAGACATTCTCAATCCAAAAGTTTTTCACGACAGTGAAAAGGAGCTGAGATTTTTTTTTCCAAGTTTTGACGTAAGTTGTTTGGATCTAAGGGTAAAAGAGGAAAATAACCAACTCTAGTTAGTCACTAGAGGCTTCTCCCTTCGATGAACAACTGGAGCTTGGGATGACAAGAGTTGTTATTACCGCGTCGAAATTTTATATCCAAACAGACGATTAGTCCAATTGACTTCTCTCATTTGAAGGTTAAATCTCACCACACCGGAGTTATGGCCCTAAGCCTAGTTTAATATTATTGTAGCAATTAAAAAAAAGTTTAAGTTAAAAAAGGTATGTTTAAAAGTATGATAAAAAATTTAATTATTTGTTATTATTGTAAAAAAGATATTTTGATTAATTGAAATATTAAAAAAATTACGTATAAAATAATAAAAATTTATATATATAAAGATAATAAAATAATTGTAACAAGTTACTAAGGTAAATAGGTAACACCATGAAGAAATTACCCTGAAAATAATCATGCATGGCGTTGAACAAAGAAGGGGTTAATCCCAAGAGAAGCTCACTCATCATACACCCAACCTAAAGGCCCTTTCGACCCATCCAACCGGTCAACGGATTCATCATGCCTGCATGCCTTCGGGGCCCACTACCCCACAAAAATCACCCAATTAAATCCAAAATAATGACATCGACGGTACCGGATTAACATCATACCACGTGGTGGTCGGTGATTTTTATGACTGGTTGCCGGCATTGTCCCACGTGGGCTCCATTTTGGTGGGGGCCGCCACCGCCCACGTAGAAATTAGCCAAAATACGGAATGGGCCAAATTTGCAGAGAAGCCGAAGGAGGAAACGCCGAAAAGATGATTTGTTTTCGGTTTTTGGATTCTGAAGAGAAATGAGGCCTCGTAGCTTATAGGAGGTATATACACGAGAGCTGAGGCAGAGGCAGGGACCACTTTACGAATCTCGAGGCACTATCAGGTGCCTGCTAGCGTACAAAGTTTTCAGTTAGCAATCTTGTTGCTTTAGGGATCCACAACATGCCAAGAATAATCCAGACTGAAATGATCGAAGCGTTGGCTTTTACTTCAGTAAGTGATGTTATTTTTGGTCAAAATTTACAGTTTGGGAGATTGTTAGAACTATGTTATTTCTTGGTAAGCGATTCAGTCTAACTTGAAGCTATGTTGCTTTGTTTCGGTGGCAAGTGTCTGATATATGTATGTATATGATTCAAAATTATGACTTATTAGAAAGGCCATAAAAATAATTTTATATTTATTAAATTAAAAAATTAAGAGTATTTTGAGCATCTAAATATAATAAAATTTATTCTATCCATTGTTATATTGATATTAGGATTAGATTTGGTGATTTTAAAACAGATATGAAAATAATATAAAATTTAAATTAAATTAATATAATTTAAAATTGATAAAAATAGTATATAAATTTAATAAAAATAAAAATAATATATTTCATATATGATATATCGATATAAATGATGATATAATAAATTTTTTTTATTTTATATATATTTGATATGAAATAAATATATTTAAAACACATAAATTATTATGTTTAAATAGAATTGATTAGTCTTAAAATTTAACATGATTATTAGATCATAGTTTTGTCTCATTCATTATTTCCTCTCGTGATATAACACTATTCCTACATATACGGTATGTGCCATATAATAGGTTCATCGTTTCTACACCGGAGGGAAGTGTTGCAGTGATCATAAAAATAATCTTACATATGCTAAATTGGAAATATATTCTATACATAAATATAACAAAATTACTTTATCTATTATCAATTTATTTTAGATTAGATATCTGTCTTAAAATTTATTATTAGTACGTGATATAAGTATCAAATGTCGAATATTTTAAAAATAAAATAAAAAGGATAGAGCAACATGGTTTGAGAAATTTAGTCATGTTCTGTTATTAAAATATTGAATTTATATATTCATACATTCTCTAGTTATAGAAGAATCAAAATGTATTTCATTAGAAAAAAGGCTACATGTACCTTCAACTAATTAGCACTTTCATTTTCTAGGCAACATTTTAAAGTGCATAATAGATAAAAAAAAAAAAAATGTTAATCAGTATCTAAAAACACTAATTAAAGTAATATTTAAGGAAAATTTTATAATTAATTTATAATTTGTTATTAAATTTAGAGAAAGTGGTGCATTAAAAATTAAATATATTTTTTTGAAATAATATTTTAATAAATTTTTAATGGTGTCTATAAATATTCCCTTCATCTCAAAATATTTGTCATATATTGATTTTTACGAAATTTTTTTAAAAAATATTGATTTTAATAACTTTAATATTAAATTTTAAATTTTTTTATAAAATTAAAGTTACATAATTTTTAATATCAGAAAATAAAAAAATTAAAATATAATTTTAAAATATACAAAATAAAAATTTTAAATATTTAAAAAATATATAATTTTGACATATCCTAAAAAAATAATTAAAAAATAGACAGAAAGAGTATCTATTAATCAAATCAAATTGATCATAAACACTTTGCTTTTCAACAATCGCTGGGGGTTAAAACCTCAAACCTAGTAACCAGCCATCCGTGATAGGGGGATGTGCATGGTAAATGAAAGCTAGGAGCCATGCCTACTTAAGTGCCCACCCAAGCTTTTGAGTCTCGTACACCTACAAGTCGCAATGGGGTAATTATATATTTGATATCGAAATATAAAAATTATAGCAATTAAAATTTTGATTCTATGAGATTTAAAAATTCTTAATTAAGTATTTAATTTTATTTTCATTCACCAATTTGCATACGATATTAACATTTTTAATCAAATGGAAAACATGCCCAAACATAATTAATAAAAAATAGAGACAAGCTCAAGTCTGCGAGTTTAGTTTTTTTAAATGAAATTTGTAAAAAACTCAAATTTTTAATTTTATATTTGTTGCAAATTTCAACATCCATTGATATAATATAAATTACATAATCAAATTTATTACTTATAATGGTGTGTTTGAGAAAAAAATTATTATAAATATAATAATGAAAGTGTCAATAATTCAAGACTCAACTTGCATGTTAAAAACATATTTCAAGCAATGTTAATATGAAATTAATGTTAACATTTTTAAGCTTTGACATTAATATATCAACTAAGATTTTTCACTTAAATAAATTATCAATGAGATAATTAAATTGTAAATTATAATTTACAAATATAATAATTAAGATTATAAATTATTTATTTTTCAAGTTCATACGAAGAGATAACATTTAATTAAATAATAATTTTATTTGAGTATTTTAAAGATTATTTAAATGAAACTTAAATATTTCTTAAACAATGCACCAATAAAGTGAAAAAGAAATTCATACTATCATTTTTATTTATGATAATTTGTATAGTAATAGTTAGACTCAAAGCCTTGTTATTTATTATTCCCTCCATTCTAAATTGTTTAGGTGTTATTAATTTTCATGAAATTTAAAAAATTACTTTAATTTATTTAATATTATATTTTAATTTTTTTATAAAATTAAACTTTTATTATTTTTAATATCAAATAGTAAAAAATTATAAAAAAATAATTTTAAAATATAAAAATAAGAGTTTTAGATGTTAAATAAATAGGATTTAATTTTGAATATTTAAAAAAAATAGATAAAAAAAAGAGATAAAAAGAATATTATATATATATCAATAATAAAATTATTAATCCTATTAAACTAGTATTATACACATCCGAATTATGACCGATTATATCTTTCAAATGAAAATATACCTTTTATTGGGCATGAACACTTTGAACCATATAAACTTTTCTCTCTTTCCCTTTTTCTGTCTAGGATGCAATAGAAAAAAAAAAATTTTATAAAAAAGTCATAATTTGAAAATATAAATTTATAAATATTGAGATTAAAATTTTAAATTTATTAAATATTTCATCTTAAAAGTAATTAAATAAACTAACTATATTAATTCCGAATTAAAATAAAACTTGCAGCCAACTGTTAGCTAATTGAGGTTTAATTTGAGTTTTAATTGAAGAGAAGGTACTAAATTTTAACATAACAGTATAGATGTCCACAAAATCTTTGATTTAGTGGCAAAAAAAAAAAAAAATGGAAGCTTGAGGTTTTTATGATTAAATTTTATCATGTATAAATTTGATTTAATTTTATATTTAAATTTATCCAGATTCATTCATTGATTTTATTTATCTAATGTAATTAATTGATTTCTTATATGCATTATTTGAATAAAATTATAATTTATCTTGTGCTAGTAACTTTATAATATAAAGGTATAAATGTCAAATATCTTAAAATGCCATGTTAAAATGTCATGTATCATAATTCCAGTCATGCGTGCAAATTGATGAACATAAACAAAATTTAAAACTAAATATTTAATTATGGTTTTTTTAATTTAAAAACCAAAATAAAAATTTAATTTTAATTCGAATATTAAATAATGCAATTAGCCTTTCCATTAGAAGTCGGGAATGAGGAAGCAGATTCAAACTCAGCCAAGGGTATCGAAAACCTAGTCCGCACATGACTCCACAGTAGTACGAATGTCACCATCCGGGGTGTGTCCCAACAGGGGCCCATCGCCTTCCTGTGAGATGGAAAGTTTCCACTTTTAATCAAAAAAGTAGGCACAAAGTCATGGTCCATGTAACCTGCCACATCAGAATTTCAGTCGTTTCTTTCACGTAAATTATACCCATTGGTTGCATCTTTGTGTTTTATATAGCAGGGTCGGCCAAACTTTCCAAATCGGCTGAGCTACCTCTATTGATCACTTGCTTCACTAAACTATTAGTATTAAATAACCGACCTTTTTTTTTTTCTAAAAATGAAAAGATTATAAAATTAGAAATTCAGTACACACAAATAAAAAAGCACTTGATATTTACCTTGTTGTGACTGATTTTTAGATGGCTTACTCCAAGGTTATTAATATATCATTGAACAGCTTGTTGTTAAACTCGTTTATCTTGGATTCATTGATATTCTTTTTATAGTTAAGAAAATTTGTTCTATCAAAAACACAAAAACAAAGACAAAAGTTTAAAGGAATCAGTTTATAAGATATTTAAAGTAATAAAAGTAAGTTGAAATTGCTAATGCCACAGTTAAAAGAAGGTAAATGAATAGTAAAGCGCTGGAATGTGGGGTGGGGGGAAATTGGAACATGAAAAAAGACTCGCATTTTGTAAATACTTATGTGACATGATATTAAAATAATATAAAAAATATAAAATTAATATAATTTAAAATTTTAATAAATATTTTATGTAAATCTGGTAAAGATAAAAAATTATGTTATGTATTTATTGATGCGAATTATGATATGATATAAAAATTATATGAAAAAAATAAAAAATAATATGATTTAAAATTTTGATAAAAATTATATGTAAATTTAATAAAAATAAAAAATTATGTATCATATTTATTGATATGAATTATAAAGTAATAATTTTTGCATTTTATATATATTTAATATAAAATAAATATAAATAAATACACGTGTTATGTAGTCAGCATTAAAGGATGATATTCAGGTCACCTCCAAGCGCGACTGCACAAAGCTTGGTTGAAAATGGCTTCCATTATTTGGCCTCTCAGTCAAAAGTTAACAAGTGTGAATTAAATATCGCATAACCCCATCTCTAAGACAGACTTTAAAGTTTATAATATCATTATTGCCAAACATGCTAATTACCTTGTCGTCAGTGAGATGAGGAGTAAAATCCCACGATTATTCAATTGCACCCACCACCCCCCTCTCTCATTAACTTTTAGGCCTGTACACCTCTATATAAGCCACTCCCTTCTGATCATCTCTGCATAAACACAAAGCACTCTCTCTCTTCTTACCTCTTTAGTTTTTGGCCTGTTCCTTCCAAATTTCCTTTTAGTTCTAATTACATTTCCTAGGGATTCTTATGGCTACTGCAGAGGTATTGAATTTTTATTGAGTTCTTTTTTTGAGCTTGGTTTATCAATTCCTTTGTGTTCATTATCTGTTCTTTGCACCTAGTTTTATACCATTTGTCACCTGATCTTGTTTTATAGATGGAGGTAATTAGAAATCTGAATTTGAAGATCAAATCAAACGATCATGATCTTGACATTCGTTATCGAAATCCCTTTTCATGCTGAGCTTTCTTTTAGATTTTCATCTTTTAGAAACTTGATTTAACTTTTATATAATCTAAGAACTGAATATATGTTACAATCACTTGTCATAGTTATATATAGTAGTTAGGTTGATTAATAGACTAAAAATCTTAGCTAAACAAAATTTACATGTCAGTTTGTATCGAATTAACATTTCTGATCGTCTAATAACCAATATCTTTTTTCTTATTTGATGTGTTCTGTAGGTTGTATCAGTTCAAACTGCACTTCCTGAGGAGAAAACTGAAGAATCAATTACGGTTCAAGAAGCTAAAGAAGAAGAGGTAGTCGCTGTAGTTCCTGCAACAGAACCAGTTGCTGAAGAGCCAAAGGAAGCAGAGCCTGCAGCAGCATCTGAAGAACCCGTGGCTCCAGAACCCGAAGCCTCAGTTGAAGTTGAAGCAAAGGAGACGGTCGAAGAGGTCAAGGTTGTCACCGAGGAGCCAGAAGTTGAGAAAAAAGAAGAGGTGACTCCTAAGGAAACAGTACCAGAGCCAGAGGTCGAGGACAGCAAAGAGACCACTGAGGAAACTGTTGAAGAAACCAAAGAAACTACAGAGTCTAGTGAGGCAGCAGCAGATCAAGCAGAACCAGAAGCAGAAGCCCCAATTGAAGCACCCAAAGAGGAAGTTACTAAGGAAGAAGAAAAACCAGCTGAAGCTGAGGAGAAGGTTGAAACAGAAGCTCCAGCTGAGAAGACTGAGTAATAAGCTTGTGAGATGCGGATCAATGGAAGTCTGTCTAGTGGCTATTGTTTGCTAAGTTTGCATGTCAAGTCAATTAGTTTCTATGTATTTCAATAAGGATGTCGTAAGATGGATGAGGCCTGGGGCCAAGGAATGGAAATGACCCACCAATGATAACTTGCCAAGTGGCTTAATTAACATACATTGGCATATATGGCGGAGAGTTAGAGATGCTTCAAGTTGCATTGGGGGGATTTTTATGGTCATCTGTTCTCTGTTAAGGGATAGTTCTTGGTCTCAAGCAGGTTGCTTAAATTTATTAATTTGCTTGTGTGTTTGTTAGAAGTATGCATGTTGTCTTTATCGTAATAATAAATCACAGTCCTTTTGTTTTAACATTTGTCCTCTGTCCAATTTCTTCCAATTGCTGATTTTGATATATAAAAATATTTTCACATGATACATTGTTTCTAGCCTTAAGCACTTCAACTTTAGTATGAAATGTGGTCTCTGATCACATGATACAGTGTGTTTGCAGTTGGTGATGAATCTCGATCCTTCATATATAATAAAACCGGCTGGTTCAATGGTATGATTTGATCTCCTTCCTACTCTCCTTCACATTTCTGCCAACTCGAAGACTTCATGAGAATTTTAGAATGCATTTTCCCCCCTTTTCTTCTACTATGTTAAAAGAGACTTTTACATTTGCATGACATTGCAGGCAAATATATCTAAATAACCAAATTTACATTCATCAAATGATCCATCATTCATATATATATATATATATATATATATATATATATATACATACATACATACCAAGTGATTAATTTTTAATAAAAAACTCTAAAAGATGAAAGACGTAAATTGATTAACAATTTTTTCTTGATGGTCACATACCTTAGATTTTAGATAAAAAATAGTAGTTTTTATATAGCCAATATTAAATTATTAAGTTGCTGATCATCATATATCCAGTTTTTTAATTAACTTTAACCCAAACTGAGACAGGTGGTGTTAACTTTATCAAAGCAGCCATTTCTTCAATCACAGACAGTCCCATTTTCTGTCTCCATCACATGACATCAGGCTAACATTTTTAAGTTGTGTTCAAGACCATTTCTAAAGAATTGCAATAGTTCAAATACAGTAAGATGTCCAAACAGCCCATCTCACCGCCAGAGGTGATAAATAAGGATTTAAATTATTTTAAAATTTTTATGTCATTTTAAAAAAAATTTTATAAAAATATAATCATTTTAATATATTTTTCGAGTTGAGAATTTTTTTAAAATTCGAATTGTTTCAATTCAGTTGAAATTCAAATGTTTGATGTTGCTTTTGTCGAATCAAAATTCGACATTTCGAGATGTAGGATTCGGGTTCATATATCCATGCATTGATACAAGAATTAGTAATTTGTTTGCAACTCTTCGAGGCCCAGTAGGAGTGGGCCTAGCTTGTTTTGTACCAAAATTCTTACGATTTAACAATTGTGAAACATTTTGTACCACAAAGAAAAAAAATTGCGGAACATTCAGTACCCCTGGAAGTTCAAAATTATCAAGAACAAATATGTCGGGAATAAAGCTTCAGTGCAATGGATCGTAAATCAAATTAAACAAATGTATTCTGATGCCTAATATTCAATGCAACTGGTTTGCTCTATGCTCAAATTTCAATGGATCAACCATGAATAGATCATTGCAACATAAAATACTTGTTATAGAATAGAGCATATCTAGATATGAGGAACTACTTGGTATGATCTGGGGATGTTTCCTACATGTGTTTTCCTGATCTTCTTACTATATCTGTCATAAGCAAACAGGGCCCGATTCTCATATTCTGCCAACGTCTTTCCATTGGTCAGAATCAAGCAGTGAAAATTCAGGATCAATAGTTAACTCCTTGGTCCAAGACTCCTTTATGCTATAATCTTTCATTAACCATCCATCAACCTTGCTCTTCCCCCTCCTAGAAACCACAGAAAGGCAACCGCCTAAGGCTGAAAACCGGGTGTTTTCTGGTCCACCAATTCTGATATTTGGCAACGAAATCTGTCAGAACTCTTCTTGCATCAGGTTAAGGGAAACAATAATTTGTGATTCAGTAACCTTAGCTCGGCCTAACCAATGAACAGCTCCATTAGCCAAAACTTCACAAGATTGTATTCGAATTTGGAAGGGATTGTTTCCTTTTAACCCTCCAAAAAGATGAACCTAGAGTAAAAACCTCAATACTTTGTTTCAAATAGAATTCACAATTGCGCATCCTAGAATGATACTTAAACACATTCATGTTCCACTATTTTCACCACCTTGCGCTCTTTACCCGTTGGATGAAATCCAAACCCTGAAACCACCTTAAGCTCAGGTGTCAGAGGCCTAGGAGGCAACTCTGTCAACTCTCCTGTGAAAGATTATAGACACAAAATTTACTATACTCGCATAAATTAGCGACTTCCATGTAGGATAAGCACAAGAAACCATCGCAGTGTAGCACAAAAGTAAACTTACGATCATCTAGAGGCAGGTTGGTTTCTTTTACTAGGCTTTTATAGCTTCGGAGATCGTCATCGACATAGGTGAAATTAATTGTCGACGAGATAAAGTTGATCACCATTGGAACGAGCCGAGTGGAGGATAAGACTAAGGATGGCAATCCAACTTATACCCAATGGGTTCGATTCCACCTGTTCTTATAGAGTTGAATTTTTTGTTTTTAAAAATTGAATATTTTTAAAGGAAAGTTGAAATGTTGAATTTTATGTAAATTTGTCTCTCTTTATTCAGACATGATATATATATATATATATTAGTTTTTATTATAATTTAATTTTATATTTATATTTAAAAATAATATTTTATTAATTTCAGATTAAATTAATTATTAATTTAAACATATAAAATCAAATCAAATTCAAATATAAAAAAATATTTTAATATTGAATCAGATTTAAAATGAAAAAAATCATTCCGACTCCACCTGTTGTAAGGCATGGATTGTAATGAGATACAGGTAAGCATGTGCAAGTAAGGTAGACTCGGATAAGTCACCAAAGCATACCAGGTTTTGCATACTTGCTTACAGTTGAAGAGGGAGACGAGAGGGAGTCGTGACAGGACGTTGTGGGAGAGGGTTAGATCAGGGAGTTTTTCCATTTAGAAGATTTTCAAATCAAGTTTCGCGTGTTAACAATTTATATGAGAAAAATGTTATACACATGATCTTTAGGTTATCACTTCATTATGATATATTATTATATTATAAACATTGTATACAAATTTTACATGGAATTAATCTTATATTTGGAATTGAAAAAAATTAGAGAAAATGTCTGTTGGTTAAATTTCATCTATGGTGTCTAGTTTTTTTTTTTATTTTTTATTTCAGTTTTACTTTAGTCTTTGAATTGTTTCATTTAAATTTTTAATTTCTTAAATTTACTTAATAAGAAAGATGAAAAGAGCTGAAGATAAAAATTTATTTATCTAACTATTAGGTTTCACAATTACTTAACTTGTTATGTAATCATTAACATAGATGTTACATCAATTTTAACATAACAATATTGATAAAATGACAACCATGATACATTTTAAAAAATGATTTATATTAAACAATTTAAATATTAAAAAATCAAAATAAAAACATTAAAACTATAGATGAAATTCCTTTTTTTTTTTTTACAAGATTCATCAAAGTACAAGAAAATATTGAAAAAAAATTACAAATATTAAAGATAAAACCTCAATCATGAGAGAATACACCTCTAAAAAAAATCTAAAAATAAACATTCGAAGTAAACTTTAGGATACAAGTTGATTAAGAGAAATTAGGATTGCAAAATTCATCGTATCTATAAAAAGAAAATTTTTATACAAAATTATATGGTTGGTTGAGCTTAAATCTAGTAACTTGAAACACGACATGAATAAATAAATAAGAAAATAATATGATTTAAAGTTTTTAAAAAAATATAAATAAATTTAATAAAAATAATATTTTATATTTTATATTTTTATATTGACATAAATTATGATACATAATATTTATATAAAATATGATATAAATAAAATATTTTATATGATATAATAATACAAATTATCAAATTTAATTAAATTTTTAAAAATTAACCGTGCGATCGATATTCCTCTTATTGAAGTTGACCAGCTCATACAAACAAAAAAAAAAAAAAAGACATGTTAGGGGCATGTAAAAGCTTTTAATATTGCTTGTGTACATTCCACTCATTTGTACAAAAACTAAAAAAAAAAAAAAAAAACACAGACGTGCATATTTATTTATATTTGTATCACTATTTTTTAATGGGTTCTCTATTAATGGGTTGGGTTTAATAAAGGAGAAAAGACTCACTAGCCCAGAGTTATTTAATATTGGTATTAGGCATTATGCGTTTCAATGAATTTATTTCCTAGATTATAGTAACAATTCCACATTTCTTTTTATTTAACTTTTTTGGCCAGAATTTCTTTTTTATTTTATTTAATTAATCATATCAAAATTGTTTTTTATTTTTATATATAATACTTAAACATACATACATGGTAGGAGGGGTATTTTTGTTTCAGCTAGTATTTACTTATTTGAAGGGCAAAAGGGGGAAGAAAAAAAAAGCTATGAAAAAATAGGGAATTTGATAAGAGAAATGGTGTAGGTAATATAGCTTTCCTTTCTTTAATGAAAAATAGTCCAAACAAAAGGTTTATTTTTTTTTCCTTTTCCCATTTCCTCTCAATTCAGATTCAGAACATAAAATGTTATGTTTGGCTGCATTAAAATACTAAGCAAAGGCAAAAAATATCCATGCTTTTAAAAGTAATAGTTAAGATTTTATAGTTCAAAAGTACCATTAATTCCCTAATAAAGCTTGAACTAACTTATATTTGTCCCTTGTCGATTATATGCCTTCACCGAAGCCAAATAGCTAAATAAAAGGCAAGGCATATCACCTCTCCATCAATTGTTAATTTATTGTGTTAATTGTGGAAGAAATAGTGACATGGGAGGTTAAAAATATCATTATAATGAGTTTAGGGTTCATCATCTCAAAAGCTTAATAATATAAGTTCTATCTTTAAAATCTCGATTACAATGATACGTTGCTTCTTATATTATTAAGAATATATGTACTATATAGACGAGTGTCTAGCTTATTAGATCACATAACATTAAACTTTTTTTTTTTTTATATGCAACTTTCTTAACCTCATAACTAAACTCATGGATCTCAAGTTAGCTCTAAGGAAGCTTCTTAGCAATATAAGAAACTTTTTTGTTGGTGTTGAGTTCCAAATTAGGGATGTTCCTAAAAAAGCTAAGGAGAAGAAAATGATAATTAGAGGCAAAGGCAGAATGTGTTCCCTATAATTGCACTATAACACGCAAGTTAAAAAGATTAAGATTGAAAATAAAATAGAAAGGAGAGAAATGAAGTGGGATGAACTTACCTTAATAGTGCATGAATCTTCATATTTATAGGTAAGATGTGAGGGCCAATAAGAACAGTATCGAACTGACGTGACATTGAGTATGTTGGACTGACTTGACATGTCAGATCAATACAAATAATAAAAATACCCCTGATTGCCTATTAAAGGATTCAAATAAGGAAAAAAAATACCATTATGCCCTTTTAATTCCTAAATGCCCATAAACTGTGTCCCTTTACTAAACAATCTGAGTATCAGATAGATGAATGTATAATCGACGTCTTTTATGCGAGATGGATTAGCAGAAGAAAATAACTTGGAAGTTTAATTCATTAAAGTTGATGTTATAAGGGGATGATAGTCTTAGAGGATAGAAAGCCACGAGTCGTTGTTGGATTTTATGGCTACCTGATCTTATGTGTACTTTTTGAGTTGAGTGCATAGCCAGTTGAAAGGTTATTACGGTGATAATTGCTTGGAATAATTTGAGATTAGTGTTGGAGTTCGTCTGGCTATGGTGAAACCTGTATTTTATTTTAAAATTTTGGCTTTGAGCCTCTCTTTTAGACTTTGATGGTGAACTAGGCTTTCAATTTACTGAGCGAGTCACTTGATTCATTTGGTCCGAGCTGGAGTTCGTTTAGTTAAGCCATTCTAACAACAAATAATGAAGAAAGAGGTAGTTTGAGCGAGTAGATTTAAAGCTAAAAGATGAAAATATGTCTTTTCATCTTTGTTTCGATGCGTGACATGGTCATTGCAGTTTATCTGATTTACGATGCATCTATATAAAAGCCTTAAGGTTTCATTTTTCTATCTTACTACTTTTTCTACTTTAGATCTGACCTGAGTTTTTCGATCTCAAAAGCTTTCTTACCTTTAAAGTTTTTTCACAACTTTTCGATACATTTTTTTAACCATGGTTTCTAATATGAGTTCTGAGAATGATAAGAGTTATCAGGTAGAACCTATGGGAGGTCAGTGCTGGCAATAAGACAATGATTTAATCCCATCAATTATCAAAGGCTGTAATTATGAAAAAACATCTTACTGGTTCAATCCAATGTCTAAGGAAAAACAACAATGAAATGAAGAGAATGCTCAGGCAAAAGGAGAGTGAGTTCTGAGCAGGAAAGAGCTGTGTGCTCAAATTGACTTTAACCTACAAAATCAACCTTCTATCCCAATCTTTTAGGTCGATCCATCCTTTATGGTCAACCTTTCTTCATCCTTAATAATTTTTTCTTTTGGGGTTTGATCTTATCAACCTTCTTTTGCTTCTACTCTCCTTCTATCGATGCTTTCGTTGTCACTTTCATCTATCTTCAATTAATTTTAGTTGATATCTCATCCTCTAGTGAGAGGTTTCTATCTTATCTTTCTTTCTCTAGGATTGAGTTACTCTTATCCATTACTGTACCTTAGAATCTTGCTCTTAATCAAGAGTCAGAGTCTTCTGATGATAAAGATTCTGACAAGAAGGGTTTTGAGAAAGATCAAGAGAAAGAGAGTACCTCAGTCAGGGAAAGTGACAACGGGAAAAAGAGCCTATAGTGCAAGATGAACTCATTGAAGTTTTTTTATATACTTTTTGTGACCTCGGTATGATCTTTAAGGATATAATGAGTGAACTAAAAGGTAAGGTAAATCTTGAAGATTGGCTTGACATGTGTTCAGCTCACCACGTCCATGCTCTGGGTATAACTTTTTTTTCCTAAAGAAGGGTATAATATAATAATGTCAAATTCCTCAGATCAGGTCACTAATAGACTAGAGCCACATTGATTTTATGTGTATTGGGATTTTTTCATGGTCGATTTGAGGTTTTCACTTCATCCCTTATTCATTTTTATTTTTGATTCTTACAATTTGACTATCACTTAGCTTACTTCTAACTGCATCTAGTACATATTAACCTTTATCATTTTTTGTCAACACTTAAATATTTTTCTTTCTTTTTCTCTATTTAAGGAGTTCTTTTCTCTAAAAAAAATCTCAATGATAGTAGGTGGTATTATATAACAGCTTGGTCAAATAAAAAGCTCATTGTCGATTGTCTGAGCTCAATAAAAAAATTAAAAATTGCTCTTCTTTTAACTTGAAAAGCAAAAGGTAATTAAAAATGGTAAGCATGGGGTTGATGTTGCTTCTGAGGTTAAGGCTTGAGAAATAATGAGTACACCTAGTTCTTTTATAGACGCATTGATGGCTTTTTCTATTTTAGACTATTAAATCGAGATAAAATTTTAGAATATAACCATAAGGAGAAGTCATCATTGATGGCCATGAGCTGACCTCCCTAAAAGTAATAAATAAGATGAAGTATTAGAGTAGGTTTGAAGTAACTACGTAAGATTTTATTTTAACTTAATTTTTATCTAACTGTAAAGTCAATTTTATAAAGATGGCCAGTGATGAAGACTTTGACTTTAGGCTATATCAATATGCTCCCAGGCCCAAAAAAAATAAAAAAAAATTAGCTTAGGGCCCTATTTTGGAAGGAAGGACAAGGTGATCACCACTTCACTACACCACTCTTCCACATGTCAAAAAACTAAAGCCAGGGCAGGCCAGGACCTATCATCGACCTCGCACTAACACCACTTTCTCCTGCTAAAAGGCTATGTGAGACAGCTTCTTCTCTACCCTGGAGAACGTTGAAGCTAGGGTTTTTAGGCCTAACTCAGAGAAAAATTTCACCAATTTTGAATACACTCATGTCGATAACCCCATCATGAACCTGATCGTGGTAAGTAGATTCAGTAAAGTTACAGTCTCCCTTTTGATAAGTACTGGCTGTTACTTTTACTTAATTTTATTAGTGTTTTTATTTAGTTTAAGTTTGAGGTCATTTTGTGTAGTTTAGCAAAAGTTTTTCTCTTAGCTTTTAAAAAATGTTAGTGAAATCCTTCACTACGTCTACATCGTGATGGTTCACTTATTGAAGGTTGAGAAATATATGGTTGCCTTAGCCAAAAAATGTAAGAAAAGTTTGAAGTTGCTCAGTAATATTTGATCTAGTTTCAACATGTTCAACAAGAAGGAAGCTGAGCATAAAAGAAAAATTGATGAGTTGACAGTAAAGCTAGAGGTTGTATTGATTGATAATGCCTTAACTGACTTGATGAAGAAGCAGGTCGAACTTAAACTCAATGGTGGTTAGGCTGAGTTAACTAAGATTAGGTCTAAGCTTGAGGCTAGAGAGAAGGGAGAAGACATGAAAAAAAAGATCATGAAGGAGTTCAAGGCTTCCAATGAGTGCCACCAAATGAAGGTAGAGTTATTTAATAAGAATATTTTTAGTGCCTTTCAATTAGCTAAAAATAAGGTACAATTTGAATTCTCTATTTTGAACCTCGACCTCTTTGATATTGACATCAATAATATCATATCGAGAACTCATCTAAATCAACCTAAAAAAGATGAAAAAGATGAAAAAAAAAGGATGAAGATGAGGTGGATGAGGCCTTGAAGGCCAACGGGAGACAACTTTGAAGCTTGAAGATGAAGTGTTAGATGTTGAGAAGTGTGAAATTATTACTGCTGCCCTTACTATTGCTTTTAGTAAGAAGGGTGCTACACCTACCATTGCTATTGACGTTGTTAAAGAATAATTCTTTTGACTCTTTGTTTTTAATTTTTTATAATTTTTTGTTAATGTATGAGGTCAACTTTTTGTAATGACCTCAGATAGGGTAATTGTCCTTATGTAATTAAGAGAAATGAAATAGAAAATATTTTTTGTTTTGTCTAAGTTTCAATTTGGTTCTATTATGATATTTTCTTCATTTACACAAGTTTGAGGATCGTTAACTGAACTAAGGATTTACATAATCATTTGGATCAAATTAACCTGAGAATCCAACTAAGTTTTAGGTCAGATTTCTTTAAATCACTTAGACATAAGCTCACTGAATGATTTAACTCATATGTTTAAGTACAAAATAAAATACAAGTGTAAGCTTAGTTTAGATCGAGCTAATGATAATAGACCTTTAAGTTATCTATGTTCTATGTCTTTGGGATGACGTTGCCATTCAGATCTTATAATTTGTAGGTCACATCATGGACAATCTCTTTAACAATATATGATATTTCTCATGTCGGGGCTAATTTGCCACTTTGGTAATCTATTTCTAAAGCTTCAACTTTCTTAAGTACTAGGTTGCCTTTCTTGATATGCTAATACTGAACCCTTTTATTATAATAATTGGTCACCTTTTGCTGCTAAACTACTATTTGTGTTAGGGCTATGTCTTTTTATTTTTCGACGAGGTCGAGGTAAGCCCTAAATGTTTTTTCATTTTTTCTTTTAATGCTAGGTCAACTCTTAACTCGATAGGTCAATCTTAATTGGTACTACAGTTTCTATTTCAAATGCCAGATGGAATGAGATTTCACTAATGGGCACCTTTGTGATTGTCTTTAGGGCCATAACACTTATGGTAGCTTGTTGGCCTATTTTTCTTTTGCCTTGTCAAGCCTCTTCTTTAGAGATTCTAATATTGTCTAATTCGTAGCTTCGACCTACCCGTTGGACTGAGGGTGGGTCATCGACGTAAACTTGAGGTTGATGTGAAGATTTGAACACCATTCCTTGAACTTCAAGTTTTTGAATTGTTTGCCATTGTTTATTATTATAGACTAAGGTAATCTAAATCTACAGACTATGTTTTTCACATGAACTTCTCGACTTGGGCTTTCATGGTGGTAACTAAGGCTTCAGCTTTTAACTATTTTGTGAAGTAATCTACTGCTACTTATATAAATCTTCTTTGACCTGTGGTCGAGGTATATGGTCCAAGGACATCCATTCTCTATTGCATGAAGGGTCATGGGTTGATAATAAGAGTAAGCTCGATTAAGGGGAAATATTGTACATAAGCAAATTTTTGGTACTTGTCACATTTCTTCACTAGTTCGATTACATCCTTCTTGATGGTAGGCCAATAATAACCCTGCCTAAGAACTTTATAGGCCAACGGCCAAGGTCTGAAGTGACTTTCACATATTCCTTCATAGATTTCTCGCAAGACATAGTTCACATCTTCTTCATTAATACACCTTAAGTAGGGTAGGCTAAAAAATCTTTTATATAATTCCCCTTCAATCATTGTGTATCGAGGGACTTTTCTCACCAATACCTTAGCACAGATCTTTTCTTTACATAGTACTCTCATGGTCAAGTATGCCTTGATTGGCGTCATCTAGGTTTTTCGCTCTGTGATTTATCCTATGAGCTTGTCCTTAGTGTTTTGGTGCGTTAGCTCTTCTACCAGAACTTGGTTTAGCCTTCTATTATTATTATTATTCCTAAAGTCAACTTTGACAAAGAGTCTATTATTGAATTCTCTGACCTCGATATCTTTTTCACTTTGGCTTTCTTGAAGTCAGCTTTTAAGGCCAATGCTTTGTCGAGATACTTTTATATCTCATCTTCCCAAGCTCCAAACTCTTTATTTATCTGACTGATCGCTAATTGGGAGTCGTTATACACGATTATGCATTGGACATTCAACTTGATTATCAACCTTAGACCAGTTATCAATATCTCATATTCACTTCATTGTCGGATGCTCTGAACCTGAATCTCAAGGTGTATGGATATTGTAGCTTTTTCGGGTTGATTAGACTGAGGTCGGTTCCTTCGCCGTGGCTTATGGCCGATCTATCAATATAGAGCTTCTAATCATTTTTATTCAAGGTTCTTTTTTTTTCCTCAAGTTATCTTTTCGAATGTATCGAGGTGAGCTCTACGAAAAAATTTATTCCTGGACCTTTATATTTATAGGTAAGTTATAGAGAATAATAAGAACAATACCGAACTAACGTGACACTAAATATGTCAAATTAATTTAACATATCAAATCAACATAAATAATAAAAAATACTTCTAATTATCTATTAAATGCTTTAAAAAGATAAGAAAACCATTATGACTTTTGACTCCCAAAAGCCTCTAACATTTATGGAAGACAAAAAGAAGCAAATAAGCTTAAACTTTCATATACTAATTGTTGCAGTGAATGATTCATGTCATATTTTTAACTAATGGCTTTAGTAAAAGGTTTCTTTAAACAAAAACTAAACCTAATTAAGATAATCTAATATGCAAGGACAAATGATTTAGACATGTTTATTTAATTTTTATAAATAAATTAAATTTATAAATTATTTTATAAATAAAAGGGTAAAAGTAAAAACTAAATATAATAATTTATTAAATAAATTAAATAAAAAATTATTTAGGAAAACTCTTTTTCATTAAAAAATTTTTGATAACATAAAAATTAACATATTTTTATACCATAAATAAAAATATATGTTAACCATATAATAGAATATAAATATTTTAAAAAATACTTATAAATTAAACTTTCAAATATGTTTGTTTTATGTAATTTGTAAATAATCAATTTTCATAATTAATAAAATGTGATTATATTAATATTAATACATATATTAAAATATATAAAAATAAAAATTATTTAAACAATAAAACTTGTTTTAATATAATATAATTTAAAATTTTATTTTAAAATTAATTCAATAAAAAATTATCATTATTAAAAAAATATCTGGCAAAGCGAGGGCATTAATCCAGTAGTGTTAACAGATAGGCGATGGGATGCTTCGTAATGGGAAGTTTCAGGTTAATCAGAGCTTTCTAGTGGTCCTGCAAATATACTACTGCGAAATACAAATGACCTTTGAAAATTTGCAGCAGCTGGTCTGGTGACCAAAGCTTTTGGTACTTTGGTGCCAATATGCTTTCATATTCTATTATTTTCACAGCCTAGCCACTCTTCTCTTTTGCTTTCAGATTTTGTTCAAACTAATATCATTAAGCAATTGCTGCAATTAATGGGTGTTTTTAAGTATGAACGTATACAGTTTGGCTATCGTGGCTCGTCGTCTTCCTGTTCTTTTCGCTGAATGTGGGATGTGCAATTGTTTTGTTCAAAATTCCACAGCATATTCTAGTTCTTTCAAAAATAATGCAGTCTTTTGGCAGATCCAATGATTAAGAAATAGAAAGATAACCTTTATTCAGCCCTATTTATTCGAAAATGAACAGTCAGAATTGCACTACTTATCCTAAAAGCTTAATTGCATCTACCATTTTAAGTTTTTTCTTTTTTAATTTAATAATTGAAGCTACCATGATTTAAACTCTATTATTGTAACTAAGAGTTCAATATTTTACAACATATTATAAGATTGTTGACATCTGCCATCCTAAGTTGAAAATGATGTTAATATGCATTTTAGCTTGTAAGGGCCTTGGATTTCATGAACTAATTTTACTAATCTAATAATCTTTTTCATATTTGAGCAATAAATTATTTATAACCTAACGAAGATTAAGAGGTCAACCAATGAAATGTGGTCTGGGCTTGAGCATGCTTGCATTGGTTAGGACTGATGTCAGATATAGTCATGGAAAAGCGTCAAAGAGATTGTATGGTGCAATTTGTGTTGTTTTCATTCATTAGTGGAAAACAGAATGCAGAAAAGATTTATACATTACAGAAAGACTGGAAAAAGTGTAGCTGCTGCAGCCTGCAAGGGATGGGGCAAGATAATGGAAAATAGTTAAAAATATGTAAAATGGTAATCATTGTCACTTTCAAACATTTCAACGGGGAGAGCTCGATTCAGGGAAACCCTCTGCACGTGCCACTAGAGGACACATCATAGGCCCCTCGTGACTTGACTTTAGGGCATTTTATTCAACTTTGGATCAGTGGAAAAAGCATCCCCAGAGGGTTTTTCTCTTTTTCCAAGCCTTTTTTTTATGTGCAAGATTAAGTGGTCTAACTACCAGTCCTATGCTCTTCTAAGATTGAATAATTCCTCATTTCATAAACTTGAGCCTAATTTGAGAAAAAAATGTAGAACAAAGTTATTAGCTTGTTGCAACTTTTTGTTGATTATCTTAATCCACAATTATGATTCAAGCGAGTCAGGAGCTAAACAAACTCTGTTCACATGCATATAAACCAGTTTTACGGTTTGAAATAGATTCACATATCATTTAACATTACCTGTATATTGCCAGGCATCAGAATTTTAAATCATCCGTACGTGGTGGTTGAGTTTTTTTTAACTTTGTCTTGATACGCAATTGTCAAATCTGTTTTTCCTTTGTTTGGTTACCTTATCCTCTTATTGGTGGCCTAGAAGGATGAATTGTTATCTAACTTTTACAGGAAAAGAGGAAATCACCTAATTCCAGAAGCGGATTAGTGCAAAAGAAATGCAGTTTGTAATGAAGAAATTCATCATCTAAATTTCCCAAATTTGAATTGTGTGTAACATTCATAAAATCACAATGAGATGTATAAGGTAAGAAACAAATCTGTATTCAGGAAGTACAAACAAATATTGAAAAGCATCACCTTTTATCCATTTTTTCATTGCTGCAATTTTCACAAATCAGGAGGGAGGGGTTTTAATCCAATTGAAACTGCCTGCATGAACAACTGTTTGAAACCAATTAGGTATTCCCTGAAATACAAGATCTCTAAATTTCCCTTTCTTTGGATCATAGGAGACTAAAACTCTGTTCTTATACTCCAACAAGATTTCACCATTCTCTAGCAAGCAAAGAACTCGAACAACCTTTCCATTTGAAGCATTCTTCCATATGTTCAAAGGTCTGTCTCGGTCCAAATTTTGTTTCAAACATTTTGGCATGTAAGCTCCAATGCTGAATTCTTTGATCCAAGACTCCTTCACATTATAATCCTTCATAACCCATATCGCCAATTTCCCATAATTTCCATAAACAGCTGCAGCAAGACAACCTTTCAAAACAGACAGATGAAAATTACATCTGTTTAGACCACCACAATCAGGTTTTGGGACTTCTTGGAATCGTTCATATGCCAAGTCAAACGACATAATCCGGCGAGCAGGGTCAGATCTGCGTGGCTGACTTACCCAATGAAGTCTTCCGCTGACTAAAGCCTCTGAAGGCCGCCTTACAAACTGGCATGATGCTTTTCCTAGACTCCTCCAGGCAGAGCTTCCCAGAGTGAATATTTGAACATTTGATTGCCGATAAATGATTCTTCGGGCACGACTGTAGCGACTACTAGAATTCCTATAGTAAACTATTTTAACTACCTTGTATTCCTTTGTTTTTGGATGGAATCCAAATCCAAACACTACCTCCTGATCTGTATATTGTCTAGATTTTGGCAGCTCAATATAGTCCATGGTAAAAGGATTGTAAACAAAAATTGGATCGTTGTATAATGAATTAGATAAGCACAATAAACCATTGCATGATCCTACTACATCAAATTCAGACATGGTAGCCTGGAAAGGTACATATAACCTTTTTACCTTCTCTTTTTCTTCGTTGTGAGCAGATAAATCTACAAAATAGAGCTGGTTTCGGATGGGAAAATCACAGTGAAGGATGAGGCACGGGTTGCCCTCAGCTTTGCAGGAAAGAAGCATATCAGAAAGAAGAGGGTCTTGAGCTAAGGCACGCCATCCTCTGCATACACACTTGAATTGAACCAAAGATGTGATCGGAAGTCTTGAAAGTATGTCAACGATGATTTCGTGTGGTTGGCTTTCCATCCCAGTAGTTTGTTGTTGATCATCTTCGGGCTGGGTTTTCCTTCTTTTAGCATGTCTCTCACCATCCAAACCCATGGCTAGTTAGTGATTTAGAAAACAGATGGATTACAAATAGTATGTGTGGTGATCAAAAAGGAAGTTGGGGATAAACATGATAGACTTTGATCAGATCAAACTAATATTATAAAAAAGGAAAAGAAAATAAAAGAAGAGACGGAAAGCACAAGAAATTGTATAGTGCTTGTATAGAAACCATCATTGAATAAACTCGCTGGTAGAAAAGTTCAATTTTTCCTTTGATAACCGGGACAAAGCTAAAAAGAATTGATAGACATATGTAACAATCTGCACCGTTCAATTAAGCATATAAATGATCAAATGTGAGTGCAGAAAAGCAAATTTTATGAATCAATTCCATGTCATTGCAAGGATGGCCCTCCGGAGAGTGACTTCCCAACATTAAGTGTTGAATATTGAAAGAGCAAAAAATTTGATAAAATAAATAAAATAATAGTAATAAACAATTTTTTTTTTCAAAAAGTAAATGTCTCTATTTAAAAAAAAAATCGATAGTTGAAAAAAAATTATAAATATTAAGATTTAAATTTCATATATGATAGATATTACTTTATTATTGTATCAACCAATTAAATTTTAAATTTATGTGACTCTATTTATATGCTTAATGCTCTCCTATCCCTAATTATATATCTCCAAAAATACAAAATAATAGTCACTCAAACAAATTCAAGATAAAAAATTAAAGATATAAACAAAAAAAAAAGCATGATTCTGTTTTACTAGTAAAATATAAAACCTAAAAATCTAATTAAACAAAAAAAAAAAAAACCTGGAAACTTCCACTAACTTACTGCTTGATTTGTATATTTATTGTAAAGTCTAGTAAGCGAAACTGAAAGTACTAAATCAATTAAATGTTAGATCACAGAGTTTAAAAGATCGTTATTGGAAATTAACTCCCAAGAAAATTACAATAAGCATGGTAAAAGTGATTTAAGTGAGTTCAATTACAGTTTCACCTTGCATCAGCGAGTAAAATATTATAATAAAGTACCGTTATTATGTGAATCAAACATTTTTTCGGAAATACAAAATAAATCATGAAATTTACTTCCCAACTATACTATTTCTACAAAAGCAATTAAAGTTATTACCAAATAAGTGACAGCCATGAACTTGGCCGTCAATGTCAAGTCATGATTATGTGACTTGCTTCATGCCCAATACGGCGTGACTGGTTCAATGCTATTTTTATTGTTTTTAAAATCTCCCTAGCATTCAATTTTTTTTTATTCTTATTTTGATAAATACCAAAAATTCAAATTCAAGTGAAATTCTAAAGTTTAAAAAGACAATTGCAACACTTTTTCCAACAAATTATTTCTAAACTAAAGGGTTCAACGTGTTCAGTGAAATTTCAGCAGTAAATACTACTGTGTCAGGGAGTTGGGCTTGTATGTTACCAAAGTCATCTAATTATTTCTTTCGATTATTTGCTTCAGAGATCAAAGCCAAAATTGACCAATTTCGCTATATGGCTAACTTTAGCCCATGTATTATCCAGAAGTTTCTTTGAAAATTGGTAAAAAAAAAAAAATTCAGGGTCACATAAAGATATTACTATGCGCTTGTACAGTTTTTACGCATCATTTTCTTGCTCATCAACTTGTCGGTTCTGCGTTGCACAGGACAAAAAAAAAATGCCATTGTTGGGCATTTAAATGCAAATAAAGTACAATATATATTTCGTGTGCAACCAATTTCAAAGAATATTTAAACTCGGAAAAAAGTGTGGGAAGGGTTTTTTTTTTATGTAAATAAAACATTGATTCAGGATTTAAAAAAATCAAGGACTAGAGGGAGTTATCTGGACAAAAACCAAGCTTAGTAATCCAAGAAACCCAATTACTATTCATAACATTAATAAAAGCTTAAACAACACTACTACTGCTACTATTTTTGCTGCAGCTTGTAAAGCTAAGCTGGTACATAGTAACCCAAACAGCAATCAGGAACCAATGTTTTGCCATTGGCAAGAGAAAGGAGGATATGATTGTTGCATCACCATCAATTTTTTTGTTTTATTGTAAATTTTAAATTATTCATATTCTCCTAAGAGAATCTTCCATGGCTTGGAAGAGTCTATAATGATGCTTATATCCCAGAAAGAAATTTAGGTTGTAAATAAATTTACAATATGGATAGAAAGCAGTAATGGAATAACTCAGTTTGATGAAGCCAAATCAAGTTTAGCAATCAAAGTGGGCCAATTGACATAGAGAAGATGCATTTTGCTTCCGCTTACATGTTTAAAAAGGTAACATTCACTAATTACAGAAACCAACAAGATTGGTAGTGTGAAACCATTTAGTCATTCCTTGAAATTTAAGATCCTTGCACGTTCAACATCATATAGCTCCTAAAAAACCAGTGGTATGCATTCATTCTCCAATAAGGTCCCACCACTATATGGCAGGCTAATAGGGCACTGGTCTTCTTTAGGCTTTGAGTCTAGGAGTAGAAATTTTGATGGCTTCATCAATTACTCATTAATTCAGAAAGTTCCAATTAAAAACTATAACGAGGGGCATCAGAAAAAAGTTTGAGCTAAGCATGAGCATTAGAATCTAAAATGCATGATTCAAAAGCGTCTACGTAGTTCCTAGAAATAGAGATTCCAAGAAAACTCATAAGTTAAACAGTCATTTAAAAAGGCAGTACAGATTATCAGAAAACAAAAGTTCAGTTTCAACGAAGAGAAAACCCACAGAAAACAACAGTTTCTTTGTTATTTTAGTACTTAGATATATACTAATCAGGCTGCCAACATGAACAATCATTTTAAACCAGTTTGGCGCTTCTTCAAACGTAAGATCCTCAATTGTTTCATGTACTGGATCACAGAGAGCAAGGGCTTTGCTTTTACGTTATAGTAAATGTCATGACGTCTAGATCTGAAGATCTATCGTTAGACATTGAACTTAAAAAAATTATCACTAATTTTTTTTATCTAAGTGTGATTGGTCATCTAAAGAATCTATTCATATAGGGAACACCTAAGTTTAAAGGTCCCTAAAAGAATAAGTTCGGGTTACTAATCAGAACAGAGTTTAGAAGTTCGGTTACGTGTGAGGAAGGTTATAGCACCCTTACAACACCCATCAAAAGATGATACCAATTTAATTTTATGTTATCCAATAAGCCTTAAAAATTTACCATGTAATTAGTTATTGAAAATTATTCTCAATTGACTATAATATTTTTAGCAGAAAATTGAGAAATCCCCTCACCTTAAGAGTATGCAAGAAAACTACTGTTTCACTTGTAGAGGCTCCATCGTCGGATTATTTAACATTAAAAAAAATTCAAGAAAATACAAAGAAAAGAAAAAAAATGATTACTTTTGTGCAGGAAAAATTGATACTTTCAACTTTTTCTCAAAAATATATTTTTTTAAACTTTAATTTCGAGAAAAATTAATATTTTTAACTTTTCCTTAAAAATCCATTTTTGAAAACTTATTTTTAAGGAAAATTGATACTTTCAACTTTTCCCTAAAAATATTTTTTTTTGAAAGCTCATTTTCAAGAAAAATTGATATTTTTTCCAAAAATATTTTTTAGAGAGCTTATTTTCAAGGAAAATTGATACTTTCAACTTTTTCTCAAAAATATTTTTAGAAAAAACCTATTTTCAAGAAAAATTGATACTTTTAATTTTTTCTCAAAAATATTTTTTTATTTTATATTTTTATATATTTTTAAACTTTATTCATGTAAAAATACTTTTAAAAATATATAAAAACACAAAAAAAATACGAAAAACAATTCGACTGGAGAGTTGGCGTGGCTCGGCTCTAGATGTAGAAAAGCTGGAATGACTCAAAAAGTGATTGCACTACATCAACTACCTTTGGTGCTTCCACCATCAGTTGTGGCTTCATCGTTGTGAACTCCATAGCCATTGCTTTTTCGACTCCTCCGTTCTGGCCTCCTGCAACTAAAGGAGTGGATGAGGGAAGAGAAAACAACATCTGTTCCTCCAAGCAAATGTGCCATATCAAACTTAGGATTCTTCTCAAAGCGCCTATTTATCGACTTTGTTAAGATAAGTATCATCTGACCGTAAATAAGCTCCAATTGTCCTTTTAATGATTCAAAGGGCTCTTCTGTGCAACTACTGTTGATCCCTTACTACCTCCTCCTCCGTTCGAGTTGGATATCTTAACCCTCTTTATCCCTATTGTTGATATGTAGAACTTCATCATATTCCATCACTTCCTTCCACTTTCTCCCCACTTCCATCTAAGCAAACAAGATCCATTCAATCATTGCTGAACACTAGCATTGAAATCCTGGCACTGGTAGTGTATTGTACTAACAGGTGAAAAAAAAGTCACGAGCTGATTCCCATAATTTCAGATTCCTGAGATGTGTTAGCCCCGCTGAAAAGTCTCCATCCCATGCATTCGATAGGAGAAGAACAAGAAGCCAAAAAGCAGATTCAAGAACCAAGAAGGTAATTCTAACGAAAAGAAAAGGCAATACGATCCTAAAAACCAACATCACCAACAATAACGTCCGGCTTAATAATTGTCCATGCAACGTCGCGACCCTTTTTCATGGAAGACCTATTTGCTAATTTCTGTCACAAACTGCTCATTACCTGATTTCTCAAATTTAAATAGGCTCTCAGCTTTATGCATAGCAGTTCTAAACAGCTGGTTACTGAACACATCTAAGGAGCCAGTGATCATGATCCGAGCATTATTTTTAGCTTGCACAATTGAGGCCAATAAAATGACAGATACAGTAAGCAATGGAGGCCCCAACAATTTGGATTTCGAGTTAGCAAAAAAAGCTAAAAAAAATGCAGAAAACAACTTTAAAACCAGGCCATTAGCCATATTTACTGAATGTGCGATCCCTTTAAAAAGTATTGGTGCCTCGATTTTGGTTTTTCCAAAAGCAACATCAGATCATTCTCACATCAGCTGGAATTTTGCTTCCCACACTGACTTCTACTATGTCTCTTGGAACTAGCTTAAGTGCAAGAAATATTGAAAAACAACCATTACGCAGCACAGTTGCAATATCAGCTTGGTAGGCACATAGCTCCTCAAGAGCCTTTTCAGCATTTGTTTTCGTAATCACTCTTGAGAATCAATGAGACCTATTATCGAGTCTACCCTAAAGAAATCCAAAACCAAATCCAACTTTTGCAAAAATGTTTGATGTAGTTAAAAGTTCAGCACTAGCAAAAAATTAATTGAGACCTTTCGTCGAGTCTGCTCTAAGAAAATCCAGAACCTCTGAAACAGATCTGGTGTAAGCATTCTCCATTGAGAATAGATGAAAATAAACTTTGCTATTTTTTGTTGGTTGATTTTCCTTTTCTTTTTTTTCATGGAGGATTCATGGATGCATTCATTGATTTCAAGGATATTATGAAACAAAATGGCCTGCTGTTTCTGCCAATCTTTGGGTGACCACTACATCAAGATTCAAGCCTAAATTTGCTAACTGCCAAAGCTTCATCAACATTTCATTTCAACTACTAAATCATCAATTAACCAAGTAGATAAGAGGGAGATCCACCCTTAATTTGCTCTATCTATAATCAAGTTACTTGAATGCAGTGCCAAAGCACTCAACGCATTAGTAGCTACTTTTCGCATCACCCAATATGTGCTCGCAAGTTAGAGTTTCATAACTGGCTCATAGGTACGAGCTAATACAGCCTAGTAGGAGTGAAGGTCAGGGTCAAAGAAAGGAAGGTTTCCCACCAAAGAGAGGCCTTGAGGGCCTAGTGGCGATAGGGGCTTCCCCTTTTGTTTTGCTTCTATTTTTTCTCCCCCCCCCCCCCCCCATTTTCGTAGCTTTGTTGCTGTTTATAAGACCAGATCAGAAGAATTTTTTATCAGATCAAAGTCCTCATTCAACTGGGTTATCCAAAACTTAAGACTCATCCTACCTCATATTAAAACCTATAGGAACTTTACAACCTTCAATTTAGGACTAAAGATATAATTTTTTTTATTTTTTATCACTAAATCTTGTTAAACTAATGATAAATCTAATAAAACAGATAAATCAACTAAAAAAAATCAAAGAAAAATAAAAAAATAAAATTAAAAGTCAATTGGGCCTGCTAGTTGGATCCTAAACCATGTCTAATAGGCCTAAACCCAAACCCTATTGGATCTGACCCAATGGACTTGGGTCCGGACTAAACAGGGTGTCTACACCTGCCCCTCTTTGCACATTTTCTGTGAAACAGGAATTGTGCAAAGACGTAGACACCCATCAAGACTCAATTTGATATTTTTTTTGTTTTTATTTTTTTGTTTTTTTTTGTTTTGTTTTGTTTTATTTTTTTTGTTTGTTAAAATTTTGATCAAAGCTCTTTTAAGTAGAGGCTTAACAACTTTAAGAAACAAATGACTTCTCTAATCAGAGGCTCAATGACTTTTGAAAAATAAATGGCTCCTCTAATCAGAAGCTCAACGACTTTAGAAAAATAAACGACTCCTCTAATCAGAAGCTCAACGACTTTGAAAAATAAATTGCTCCTCTAATCAGAGGCTCAACGACTTTGAAAATGAATAAAGCTCCTCTAATCACAGGCTCAACGACTTTGAGAAACAAATGGCTCCTCTAATCAGAGGCTTAATGACTTTTAAAAAATAAATGGCTCCTCTAATCAGAGGCTCAACAACTTTGAAATTAGAGGCTCAACAACTTTGAAAAATAAATTGCTCCTCTAATCAGAAGCTCAATGACTTTAGAAAAATAAATGGCTCTTCTAATCAGAGGTACCACAACTTTGAAAAGCAAATTGCTCCTCTCAACAGAGGCAACGAAACTTTGGAAAAATAAATTACTCATTGACAATCATGTCTAAAGGAATTATGGATCGTGATTGAAGGAATTTTGTAATGGAAACTCAAAGATTCACAATTTGAGTTCAACATTCAGAGGTTCAGATTTGCAAGAACCTTTCAACTTCGTAAGAATTTACTGAAATTTGATTCTCAAAATTTCAGTTTCATTCAAATTTGCAAGATCTCAAGATTTGTATTTGCAACTTCCAAGACTCTTATTAAAGATCCTCATTTGAATTTTACAGATTCACATCCAAAAGTTCAAGGCTTTTCAAAGGTTCACATTTGGCAAACTTGGAATTCATATCCAAAAATCTAAAGCTTTTCATTTGAATTTTGGAGATTCACATCCAAAAATTCAAAGCTTCTCAATTGAGTTCAAAGGTTCACATGCAATAAAACTTAGAGTTTCGCATCTAAGTTCAAAGGTTCTCATTTAAAACATTAGAAATTCATATCCAAAAAATTAAAGCTTTGTATTATGAAGATTCACATCCAAAAGTTTAAAACTTTTCATTTGTTCGAAGATTCACATTCGACGAACTTTAGGGTTTCACTCCTAAAAGATTCTCATTTTGAAACTCAAATATTCTCATTTGAGTTCTCAAAAATTCTCGTCAAAATATTCACAATTTCTTTTTCAAGTGACTCAAAAATTTACGTGAATGAATGTTATGACCAAATATGCAAATATCTTCTTAATGATGCAAATGCGGCAACCTATATTCTCATAGTGCCATGCATGTCCAAACAAAGTTTAATTCATCAAATTATGTGCATGTACTATTTAAGCGACGATGCCACCATGATGCATGTAATGCGAATGTCAATAATGTCATGAAATCTTAAATAATTATAGAATATGGTCCTCAAGACCCTACCATATCACATTTTCCCCTTATTTAGCTTCTCAATATTTTAGAACAAGCTTCATCAATTGATCATCATTGTTTCCATTACTTGATCATCATCTAAAGGTTTTTTAGCGCCAACAAATTTTACCTATTACCCCACATGCCAGGCTTATCAACACTAATCATTTCAAAATAAATTTCATCTTCTATCACTTGGTCATCGTTCATAAGCTTCTCAGCACCAGTTTCGTCTATTGGCCCATATCATTTTCATCACTTAATCATAACTTATAGGTTATATCGACCAATACATCCCCGTATTCATCACTTGATTATACCACTTTTCAAGATTTACCTCATCTGTATTTTATTGTCCAATCCATCATCATATTCTCCATTTGATCACATCATATGTCCTTTCAAATCATCTTTTTAGGGTTCTACCATTTTTTCAATTTTGTTACCACCATCATCTTAGATTTCTCTTTAAAGGAATGCAAGACCTTTTTTATGCACATTGTCATTCATTCATCATCATTTCAATTGTTGACAAATATAATGTACTTATACATTTTCTTGATTTATTCGAGGGATGTAACAATAAGAAAATACAAGGTGAATTATGGTAAAGATAATCAATGAAGATCTATTTTGATACAAAACAAATGGGAAAGGAAATAAATTGGATCTATGTCATTGGGATGAATGGTATGTCCAAACGATGAATATTCAGACAATTCTCAACATTAATCTAGGATTATTTTTCAAAAACTCATTTCATTTATTGTTGAAGTCATTTTGAGCTTTGCGAACTTTGCTCCAGTCTTTGAAAGATCTTCATATGTCTTTGATCTTCCATTCATGTGAATTGTTTAACCTAGGTCTTTTTCTACTCAAATCACTTTTTCAGGTTTTCAATTTAAATCTTTTTTTTTCATTTTCTCATTTTTTTCCATTTTTCTTTTTTCATCATCTTCTTTTCTTCTTTTCTCATTTTTTAGCTATTGTTGATATCTTTCCACATATAAAACTTTAGAGCAATGTAGCATGATTTCGTTGTTTCATCATGAGCATGTCTTCGCCAACATATGATCATTCAAGTTGAGCATTCACACTTGGTCCAAATGGACTTTTCAAAGTTGTAATGTTGGTCAAGGTGAGGGGTCATAAATAGGCTCAAAACATGTATAAAAAAGGTTCAAAACCAAATGATCATTTGATGCAACTTGGCATTTTACCCCCACATCGTTTCACTATTTTTTTCTTTCCTCACACAAAAGATTCTCATTACTTTACCCCAAATCATGTATGGCATTTATTTTTCTTTTGCTTTTTTTTTTCTCTTTCCATCTTTAAGACCTTTTATGATTTTTTTTTCAAAAATTACCCTCAAGTGTAGAGGGTGATCCTTAGTTGGGGTTTTTTAGAAAAAAAATCATAATAGGCTCAAAGGGATAACAATAAATGGTTTTTCTAATGTTAAAAGAAAGATGGTCATTTTTCATCTCAATTGTGAATACTTTTCTTGAACATCATCTATTAACAAAGCTCATAAACATGTATAAAAGATTACACATCGTTAAGATATATCTATTTCACCTCTGATAACAGCTTACTTTTTTGCTCAAATGATCTCCTCATATTAACGTGGATGAGTTCTTAAAATTAAATCTCAGAATTATTGTTATCATTGTCTAAATATTCATCATTTGAAATTTGAGAATGGGAATGTAAAGTTATGAAAGATAACAGGGCATGGAATAATGGTCGAGTGAAAGAGAAAATGTAATGAAATGCATTAACTTGCCTTTATTAAGATGATAGCAAGTGAAATCATATTGCAAAAAAGAAATCTTAACATTACTTTAAAAAAACTCTTAGAATGACAAGTAGCATTCAACTAGTTTTAACATCCTCTTTAAAATCATGCCCCTGTGCAATTAGGTGAAGGATTTTTATCTCACCCCATTGATTCATTACGACTCTTCATATTCTTGATCCTCAAACAAAATAATTGGACTTTTCCTGCCGAGTTCTAAAGATACAGGTTTGACCATTTGAGCGACTGCTTCCATTATCATGCTCCCTGTTGTAGTGCTTATAGTAAAGGCAATCTTGTTAACATTGGGATGAAATGCCAAAAGAATCGTAACTTTCAAGCCCGATCCAATCATAATGTTCAAGACACCTGAAGAAAAACCAACCTTCCTACACACGTCAGCCAGCTCCAAACAGGTGATAGATACCAACTTGAAAGAATTCAGTATTGCAACAGAATCTATAACCAAAGTAAGATCTACTTTTCAGGTGGCCATCAACAATGGATAATTCCATAGAGTAATCAATCCAACGAGTTTAAGTGGTTTCTTAAGCATATAACTCTTTAAATGTTTCAATAGGAAGAGAGATAACAACCTTTTACTTCGAATCTAAACCTTCAATAAGGTACATATAGTATTCAAAACATCCAGCAACATCATCAATGTCCCAAGTTGCTTCATCAAGTTGTTTCTCGTAATCAATTGCTCAAGCTTTGCTAATTCAAATTTTCTCTTTGTTATCTTAAAAATGATGGCCCATAAATACTTAGCACGAACAGTGCCAGAAGCTGAAACCCAATCTTTGCCTTTATTTTTAGAAAGAGCTCTCTGAGTAGCAGCTACCGCAAGCTCCACATCTTTAGCTGTAGCTGCTGGAATATGATCGATGTTCTGTTCAATTACAGGATAGATAATTGAAATTCACTTTTTGAGAACAAACTCTCTCTACTCACTGTCGATGAGTAACATTCGACTCAAAATTTAGACCACCATATTAAATCAGTTTGCCCATTTTTTTTTAGTTTCACTCTCATCCTCAAACCAGTGTCTAATAAGCTTTTTTCTTTTCTTCTATGATCTTTCTCTAATCTTTGTACTCGTGTTCCCCTGTTGCTCTTCTTTGATCAAAACTTACAATTCCATCCTTGATTAACCGTTGCACCTCATACTTTAGAGTAGTATAATTTTCAGTGCAATGGTCAGCAATTCTATAGTGATAGTCACAGTGAACTGTAGGATCATACCACTTAGGATAAAGTGATTTGAATGGATACACACGGCTTGGAGGCAATCAAGTGGCTATTATAGAGCTCTTGGTATAACTCCATATAAGTCATGAGGATTGGATCAGATACAAGTTTTTTTCAAATAGTCCATTGCTCTCGTGAACCAATTTTCAGGCTAATAGGATGAATTTAGGGTCTTGCAGGAGTTTGACTGTTAGGGCTGTATATGGGAGCTTGGGGGATAAAAATGAGCTAGTATATGGATGAATTAGGTGGTTGTGAGGCTGGTTGGTATGGATAAGATGAAGTATTATTCACAGTAGGATTTTATAGAGAGTAATCTGAGGGTGGATAGGGTTGATATCCCCTAAACTATCTGTCAAAGCCTACAGCTTGAGTTTCAGTCTCTTTCTTCTTGGGTACCTTCTTGGTTTCTCCTCCTTTCAGTTCATCATTTTTAATAGCATTCTTAATGATTTCGCATGAAATCACTATGTCAGTGAAATTTTTTATTGCATTCCCTATCATCTTTTCATAATAAAGAGATTTTAAAGTACTGACAAACAACATTGTAGTTTTTTTCTCAGTCATAAGAGGTTGTACTTGAAAAACAATATTCTTTCACCTCTGGGCATACTCTTTAAAAGTCTCATTGGCCTTTTTCTCTAGGTTTTGTAAAGACAAACGATCAGGGGCTAAATCTATAATATGTTGATATTGACTAATAAAATCATGGGCCATGTCACTCCAGGAATGGATGCGAGTTCTGTCTAACTGGATATACCACCTAACAGCAGAACCAGTAAGATTGTCTTGAAAAACATGCATTAGTAACTTTTCGTCATGAGCATGGGCTGTCATCTTTCGACAATACATGGTAATATGAGTTTTTGGGCACTTTGTGCCATCATATTTTTTAAATTCTGATACTTTGAACTTAGGAAGAATGACCACATCAGGGACTAAGCAAAGCCCGACAGCATCAACTGAACCATAGAAATCAATTCCTTCCACAACCCATAGCCTTTGTTCTAGCATACTAATTTTAGAATTTTTTTTTAGTTTTCATTTTTATCTTTTCCTTGTCTTTTCCCTTCAGTTCATCCAGATCAGGGATTTGAATTGGTTGAACTACCTTTTCAATAAAGACAAGATTCACATAGCTATGGTAATGCCCTGGATTAGAAGCTGATGGCATTCCAGGATATGTAGGATATGTGAAATGTTGTGATGGAACCTCTTGTGTAGACTAGGCTTAAGGTGGATCAAAACCAGATGGATATAGGGGGTCAGTCATTTCTTACGATACAGGGCCTTGTTGGCTTGTGTTCTCTTCTACTCTTTTCCTTTTATTTAATTTGTTGAGAGTATCCAAAATTTTACTTAACTTATTCTCAATCTTGTCATGTGCTTTTTTTAGCTTTTTAAATCTGTGAGAGTTTTTCTGCTTTATTTATTTGGCTTTGGCTCTTGTGTTGTATTGATGGACATGGTTCTCACTAGATGGAGCTATCCTTAAACCTTTTGCACCACAATTATGATTAGAAATGCTATGCTATGCTTTATGTATGATACATTGATGTACGAATGAAATGTACATTTTCATGGATGAAATCTAATATGAAATGGATGTTAAAACATGATCATGAAAATAATACAGATGCACAAAATCTAACAAACAACATAATTAGTTTCACAGATGAACTAAAAGTGATGTCGATGCATAATGTTACATATGATAATGAAGATGATGCACAAAGACAGACAATCAGAATGATTAGATAAACACCCTTTTTGTGTCCTAGTTTCAGGGTATATCTATTATTGGGTAAAAAGGGCTTTATTTTAGGGTTAGACACTTCTAAGGTTCACTTATATGTAGTTCAAGGCTAAAGTCTAAAGGTTCTCAAATTGCTCCTTACATCATTGTCTGTCACAGACTAGTAAGGCACCCTAATCCTCACCTATTATAAGTTACAAGTGAAAAAAGTTCAATTTGAGTGGGAGTATTTTGCTAGTCACTGCGGAGGCATTAAACCTCACGAAAGCAATAGGTACTTTACTCCCTCCTAGAGGGATGGACGTCGAGTGTAGAGCTCATGTTATGCATATGTATATGAATGACATAATTAATAAAGTAAATAAACATGAATGAATAATAACATATATATACAAAAAGGTTCAATTTTATTAGGCTTTTGGATAACATAAATTTATTTACTGGCTTGACTCTCAGACTCCCCAGTAGAGTCACCAAGCTGTCATGACGTCTAGATCTGGGGATCTATCGCTAGACATTGACTTGAAGGAGTCACCACTAATCTTTTTTATCTAGGTACGATTAGCCACCTAAGGAATCTATCCTTATAAGGAACACCTAAGTTTAAGGGTCCCTAAAAGAATAGGTTCAGATCTACTAATCAAAACAGAGTTCGAAAGTTCGGTTACATGTGAGGAAGGTTATAGCACCCTCACAACGCCCATCGAAAGATGGTACCAACTTAATTTTGTGTTATCCAATAAGCTTTAAAAATTTACCAAGTAATTAATTATTAGAAATTATTCTCAATTAACTCTAATACTTTTAGCAAAAAATTGAAAAAATCTCCTCACCTTAAGAGTATGCAAGAAAACTAATGTTTCACTTGTAGAGACTCCATCGTCGGATTATTTAACATTAAAGAAAATTCAAGAAAATACAAAGAAAAGAAAAAAAATGATTGCTTTTGTGCAGGAAAAATTGATACTTTCAACTTTTCTCCAAAAATATTTTTTTAAAACTTTAATTTCGAGAAAAATTGATACTTTCAACTTTTCCTCAAAAACCATTTTTGAAAACTTATTTTTAAGGAAAATTGATACTTTCAACTTTTCCCTAAAAACATTTTTTTTTTGAAAACTTATTTTCAAGAAAAATTGATACTTTTAACTTTTCCTCAAAAATATTTTTTATTTTATATTTTTATATATTTTTAAACTTTATTCATGCAAAAATACTCTTAAAAATAAATAAAAACACAAAAAAAAAATGAAAAACAATTCGACTGAAGAGTTGGCGTGGCTCGACTTCAGATGTAGAAAGGCTGGAATGACTCAAAAAGTGATTGCACTACATCAACTACTTTTGGTGCTTCCACCATCAGCTATGGCTTCATCATCGTGAACTCCACGGCCATTGCTTTTTTGACTCTTTCGTTCTGGCCTCATGTAACTAAAGGAGTGGATGAGGGAAGAGAAAACAACATATGTTCCTCCAAGCAAAGGTGCCATATCAAACTTAAGATTCTTCTCAAAGTGCTTATTTATCGACTTTGTTAAGATAAGTATCATCTGATCGTAAATAAGCTCTAATTGTCCTTTTAATGATTCAAAAGGCTCATCTGTGCAAGCTACCGTCGATCCCTTACTACTTTTTCCTCCGCTTGAGTTGGATATCTTAACCCTCTTTATCCTTGTTGTTGATATGTAGAACTTCATCATATTTCGTCACTTCCTTCCACTTTTTCCCCACTTCCATCTAAGCAAACAAGATCCACTCAATCATTGCTAAACACTAGCATTGAAATCTTGGCACATGTAGTGTATCGTACTAACAGGTGAAAAAAAGGTCATGAGCTGATTCCTATAATTTCAAATTCCTGAGATGTGTCAGCCCCGCTGAAAAGTCTCCATCCCATGTATTCGATAGGAGAAGAACAAGAAGACAAAAAAGTAGATTCAAAAACCAAGAAGGTAATTCTAACGAAAAGAAAAGGCAACGCGATCCCAAAAACCAACATCACCAGCAATAGCGTCTGGCTTGATAACTGTCCATGCAATGCCGCGACCCCTTTTCATGGAAGACTTATTTGCTAATTTCTATCACAAACTGCTCATTACCTGATTTTTCAAATTTAAACGGTCTCTTAGTTTTATGCGTAACAGTTCTAAATAGCTGGTTATTGAACTCATCTAAGGAGCTAGTGATCATGATCTGAGCATTATTTCTAGCTTGCACAATTGAGGCCAACGAAATGGCAGATCTAATAAGCAATGGAGGCGCCAACAATTTAGATTTTGAGTATGCAGAATAAGCTAAAGAAAATGCAGAAAGCAACTTTAAAACCATGCCATTAGCCATATTTACTGAATGTGCGATCCCTTTAAAAAGTATTGGTGCCTCGATTTTGGTTTTTCCAAAAGCAACATCAGATCATTCTCATATCAGCTGAAATTTTACTTCTCACACTGACTTCTACTATGTCTCCTAGAACTAGCTCAGGTGCAAGAAGTATTGAAAAACAACCATTACGCAGTACAGTTACAATATCAGCTTGGTAGGCACATAGCTCTTCAAGAGCTTTTTCAGCATTTGTTTCCTTAATCACTCCTAAGAATCAATGAGACCTATTATCGAGTCTACCCCAAAGAAATCCAGAACCAAATCCAACTTTTGCAAAAATGTTCGATGCAGTTAAAAGTTCAGCACTAGCAAAAAATTAATTGAGACCTTTCGTCGATCTGCTCTAAGGAAATCCAGAACCTCCAAAACAGATCTAGCGTAAGCATTCTCCATTGAGGATAGATGAAATAAGCTTTGTTGTTTTCTGTTGGTTGATTTCCTTTTTTTTTTTTCTCATGGAGGATTCCTGGATGCATTCATTGATTTCAATGATATTATGAAACAAAATGGCCTGCTGTTTCTGCCAGTCTTTGGGTGAGTACTACATTAAGATTTAAGCCTAAAATTGCTTACTGCCAAAGCTTCATCAACATTTCATTTCAATTGCTGAATCATCAATTAACCAGGTAGATAAAAGGGAGATCCACTTTCAATTTGCTCTATCTGTAATCAAGTTGCTTGAATGCAGTGCCAAAGCACTCAAAGCATCAGCAGTTGCCTTTCGCATCACCCAATCAGTGCTCCCAAGTTAGAGTTTCGTAACTGGCTTGTAGGTAAGAGCTAATACAGCCCAGTAAGAGTGAAGGTCAGGATCAAAGAGAGAAAGTTTCCCGTCAAAGAGAGGCCTTGAGGGCCTAGTGGCGATGAGGGCTTCCCCATTTGGTTTGCTTCAGTTTTTTCTCCCCTCCCCCCCCCCCCCCCAGTTTTCGTAACTTTGTTGCTGTTTATAGGACCAAATCAAAAGAATTTTTGATCAGATTAAAGTCTTCATTTAACTGGGTTATCCAAAACTTAAGACTCATCCTACCTCATATTAAAACCTATAGGAACTCTATAACCTCCAATTTAGGACTAAAGATATAATTTTTTTTATCACTAAATCTTATTAAACTAATAATAAATCTAATAAAACAGATAAATCAACTAAAAAATCAAAGAAAAATAAAAAAATAAAAATAAAAGTCAATTGGGCCTGCTAGTTGGATCTTAAACCGGGTCCAATGGGTTTAGACCCAAACTCTATTGGACCAGGCCCAATGAGCTTGGGTTCGGACTAAATAGGGTGTCTACACTAAAGATTGCACCACTTCTGAAATCGCACAATGCTCAAAAAATGATCTAAGGAAATAGTACGTTGTAATTCTTTGGTAGCTAACCTCCTATAAACGGGTTCTTTGTTAAGATGAGAAAACGTTGCAAATAAATGAAATAGGATCTATCCATAGATGACAAAGGAGAAGATTGGAACAGATACTAAAGCATTAAGTGTAGAAACAGGTGGTAATGGATGGTGAAGCAAGGTTAAGTAAGAAAGAGAATAAGTCTAAGAAAAAAGATTTAGGAAAAGAAGATTGTAGAGAGAGAGCTTGAGAGAAAGTTATGAGAAATTTGCCAGTCCGAAAGTCTCTCATAAATTATGAAAACTTTTACTTATAGGTTTCAAGAATATAAGTTACATATCTTAAGTATTGAATAAGAATAATGATGAAAAGTGAGAGAATTGACTATTACAAAAAGTATAAATGTATTATTTAATAAGAGTTTAATTAGTGTTTTTGGTAATAGGTATAGTGATATAAAAGTTCATTATTTGTTTTAAAGTAAAAGAAGTACTCATATTTATGGAAAAGGTTAAAAGAAAACCTCTTAATTATCTCTATATCTAATTTACTAAGCCAAACTCTTCAGAACATCTCAATAGTGAAATTAACCCAAGAGCCCTATCATATTTCAGTTATTTTCACCTATTCTTTCATTAAAACAATATTCGGTGAAGCGTCTTTTGTGGAATAACTCTTAGTGAAGTAACTTATATTTCGAGAGTTTTTTGGTAAAGGTATTGGTTTTATTCCTTAAGGAAGTTGTTCCGAAAATAATTACTCCGTGTAGGTGTTGTTCTGCGAAAAAGTTGTTTCTTAAATAGTTATTTTATAAATAGCTATTCTGTAAAAAAGGTTGTTTCATGAATAGCTGTTCCATAAAATAATCTTTACTAAAACAGTTTTATCACCTATTTTAACTTATCCTTAATTTTAACAATTTTAAAGAAATTTTAAAAAATAAAATAATAGTAATCAAAATCAAACATCTACATTTTACCCTTTGCATGAGAATTCTTAGTATAAGAAGTTCTATGCGCTATACAATGAAAGGGTAAAAGTAAAATATATATTTATGAAAATAAAAAATATATATTTTAATTTTTTTTACTATATATCTATGAATTCTTTACCCCTTGCATGAAAATTGTTTGATGTAAATCAAAGAATGTTTCATGCATAGAATGATAAATTTTTAAAAGTTGTTAAAACTTTTAAATGCATAGAACAAGTAATGAACGTGTTTTCTTAGAAAACTAAGAGAACAAGAAATGGAAGTGTTTATTTAAAAAAAAAAAAAGAATAAGTAATAAAAATGTTTCCTAAAAAAATAGATGAACAAGTAATGGGAATGTTTCTTTAAAATATTGAAAAAATTAAAAAGAATAGGTAATGGTAGTATTTTCCTAAAAAATAGAAAACTATTAAAAGGAATAGGTAAGTAAGTGTTTCCTTAAAAAATAGAAAAATTATTAAAAAGAATAGGTAATTGGAGTATTTCCTTAAAAAATAAAAAAAATTATTAAAAGGAATAAGTAATGGGGTGATCTCTAGAATATATATATATATATATTTTAAATTCAATGAAACAACTAATGAGATTATTTCCTTTAAACAAGAATATGCACAAATTCAATGCTTAACAATAAAATTATTTTTCACGTAACAAAAATAAGGAGGAGTAATATATATAATTCTTTTTAGTAACAAAAAAAAAGTAAAGTATGTAATTATTTCTTTTATAACTTCTTTTTACAAGAAAATAAATAAAAGTTTTTAAGAATGATGTGACGTTTTAATGATCATAGTATGAGAAAAAGTACTCTATTTGGTAAGAATAGCACGCCATACATTCATTCAACCTTCTCTATGAATATAAAGTTTGGAGGTAACTCGTATAGTATCAAGCACCCTTATTGAAGACAAACTTTTGCATAAATAGGCTTTTCAATTATGTTGTTCACCCAATCTTCCCAACCTTGAACAAGTTGTGAATTTGATCTAAACTTACTAATAGAAAGTGGAAACTCTCAATGCTCAAACTTAAACTTTAGAATAGAGGAGCCTGGAATATAAACTTTATAAATCGATGTTTCAAAACCAATACTCTACTAAGAATAGCCAACAGGAGGACTTTGATAAGAAGAAATCTTTCTCTCATGCACTTGTTCCCAAAAATGATCTTTTCCTCCTTTTCTAATGATTTTATTTGACCAATTTTCAGGAACAAAAGGAAGTACACAACTCTTTCTAACGCGAATATATACTTTCTTTTCAAGATGTGCTTTTGGAATAGAATCTTTTGGAATACTATTTTTTCTCTTCTTTATAGGAGCTCGAGTATTGCAGGAAGCTGGCCATCATTAACTTTCGGCATTGAGATTGAAGAATACCTTCAAGAAATTGATAATACAATTCATATAAGTTTTTCTTAAACACAATAATTTTTTTATTTATTTAAAAAAAATAAAAAATAAAATACCCTAATAAAAGTAAAATAATGAAAGAAAAGAAATTTGCTAGAAGTCTTAAACAAAAAATAACTTGTTAAGAAATTATTCATACATATAGTTAATACATCATATAAAACATACTCATTAGACTAATCAATTCTCTCTTTTCTATAATAATTCACATGTATCACATAAAACAATATAACAAAAAAAATTGAAATATAAAATCTCATCCGACCAATATGTTAATAAATACTATTTTTTACTTGTTTTATGTTTTCCAATAAATAATAGTGTCAAACTTTAAAGTTTACTATTAAAACCATTCTTTGTTATCTAATGACTATATATCAAAACTATTATTAAAGCTAAAACTATCCATCGAATTTTTTTTATTATACACATAGAAGTTTTGATGGCATACATATTAGAATATCACAAACATTTTTTTTATTCAATTGATATAATGAGACTAATGCTGTCACACGACTTCCATAGCTCAACCATTTGCTTGGAATGGGTAAGCCAAAGATTTGTCGCAATGTAAAAAAAAATTTGAATAAACAAATGAAGATAGAACAAAAAGTAAAAAAAAAAAATGAATACTTGTTTAAAAGATCAAAAAAAATTTTTTTAAGAGAAACTAGACTTTCACTTTGAATTGAAAGCTTTCTCAATATAATTTTTATATTTATAGGATCAAAAGAATCAATTTCTTTAATAACAAATATTTATTTTCCTTATTTGAAAATATTTTTAATAAAAGCTCAAAATCTTCAATTTTTATTCTTCCAATTTCATCAGATTTTATTCTTAACAGATTTTAATACTTTTGATATCTTATACAAGATTCTACTATATTGCAATTAATTTATTCATTAATTTGAGTAAGACAAAACACTATTGAAAGGCATGATTAAATCTTTAAAAGAATTTTGGTTTGGTTCTAACACATAATAAGGTGAACAACATCAACCTACTAATTTTAACAATTTTTATTTTTAAGAATATGAAAAGAGTTGCTTTGGCAGCTACCATATTCCAATCAATGAGTTCTTAATATGAATATGCTTGTCCAAGTTATATAAACCTCAGTGAAGTCATCAAAATATAAAATGGATTCTTTGTTAAGGTGAGAAAGCATTGCAAATAAGAAAAACAGAATATGCTGGGAGATGACAGAGAGGAAGATTAAAGCAAACCATGAAGTATTGAGTGTAGAAGCATGTGGTAATGGATGGTGAAATAAGGTTAAGTAGGAAAAAGAATAAGGCTGAAAGAAAGATTTAGGAAAAAAAGATTGTAGAGAAAGAGCTTGAGAGAAAGTTATGAGAAATTTGCCAAAGTCCAAAAGTTTTTCATGAATTGTGAACACTCTTATTTATATGTTTCAAAATAGAAGTTACATATCTTGAATATTGAATAGGAATAATTGTGAGTAGTGGGAGAATTAATTGTTACAAAAGGTATAAATTTATTATTTAATGAGAGTTTAATTAGTTACTTAGTAATAGATATAGTGAATAAAGAAGTTCACTATTTATTTTAAAGAAAATGGAGAAGCACTCATATTTTAAGAAAATGTTAGGAGAAAACCTCTAACTATTTTCATATCTAATCCACCAAGCCAAACTCTCTGAAACATGCTAATAGTGAAAATAACCTAAGAACCCTACCATATTCCAGAGTTATTTCCACTTTTTCTTTTGTTAAAGTAACATTCAATGAAGTTTCTTTTTGTGAAATAACTTTTAGTGAAGCAACTTATGTTTTAAAAGTTTTTTGGTAAAGGTGTTGGTTTTGTTTCTTGAAGAAGTTGTTTCGAGAATAGCTATTTCATAAAAGTGTTGTTCCGCGAAGGAGTTGTTTCCTAAATAATTGTTTCATAAACAGTTGTTCTATAAAAAAGGTTGTTTCATGAATAATTGTTTAGTAAAATAACTTTTACTGAAATAGTCTCATCATCTGTTCCATTAAATAACCTTAATTGAAAGAGTTATTCTATGAATAGTTGTTCCATAAAATAACTTTTACTAAAATAGTCTTATCACATATTCTAACTTATTTTCAATTTTAACAACTTTAGAGAAATTTAAAAAAAAATTAGTAACAAAAGTCAAATATCTACACCTCTAATGTTAATTCTTTGATCCAAAACCTTTCCATATTATATTCTTTCATAATCCAAATCTCTAATCCTTCAGTAGCATTGGAAGCAGCTGCAACATCTATCTAAAATCTCATAATCTAATTTAGGGACCTCTATTGCTCAACTGTTGGGTCAAATGATATGAGTTGGTTATATTTTTTAGGTTGAGAGATCTAATAAAGTCTCCCACTGACCATAACTTGTGATGGTTGTCGAATAAATTGGTAAGGTACCATCCTATACTTCTCTATCTGAAGCCATCAAGAGTTAGAGTTTGAATCTTAGCTTGAAATGAATTAGATGGAGCAAGATGGTGATGACTCTAGGCCATTTTCTTTGAGAAATTATCCCAATTAGGCTTTTTAATTTTTAATTATAGTTCGTGGTTGGACTAAAACGAAATCCTAAGTTCCCACTTCTCTTGGATCCCTTGATAATTTTGGCAGCTCTATGAAATCTTTGGTTAAAGGATTGCAAATGTGGATATGTGAAGAATTGCAAAAGCATAGTAAGCCATTACTTGAACCTATCAAATTAGCATGCTTTGTTGAAATAAAAATTTTTTTAAGATCTTGTTTCCTTCGATGTATGTAGCAAAATCTGCAAAGTAGTATTGATTTTGGATGGGCCAATCACTATAGGGTTTTAGGTTTTTAGTGATGTTTTTTTCAATGTTTAGCGGTATTTATAAATGCCACTAAAAAATTTATGACATTTGCAAAAAATGTCAGTTACAGTGTCGGTTATACACACATCGAGAAAAATAACGACGTTTTTTTATAAAATGCTACTATTTTAATAGCATTTATATATGAAAAACGTCCCTATTTTAGTAGCGTTTATATACGAAAAACATCGCTAACTTAGTAGCATTTGTATAAGAAAAACACCGCTAATATGGTAGCATTTATATGATAAGACGCTACTAAATTAACGACATTTGTCTTAAAAAAATGCTGATAATTTAACGGTGTTTTTATTATTGAAACGTCACTAATTTAGCGACATTTTTTTTATAAGAACGTTGCTACTTTTAGTGACATTTTATGGTACAAATGTCATTAAATTTAGAATTTAACGGCATTCTTGAACGTAAATATCACAAGATTAAGAAATTTACCTTTTTTTAATAAAAATTTTTTGTTAATATTTATTATTTTCATTAATAAAAAATGTTAAAAGAAATTAAAATGAACTTAAATTCAAAAACTGAAATTAATAAATACTTAATTCACGTTCAAATATGTATCTAATTAACACAAAGTTTAATAATTAGTATAATAACATTCAAATTTTTTTAATACATTAACAAAAAAAATTAAAATGTATGAAATTGATGACTACATAGATTTGGAAGACTGTCATTTGATAAAGAAATTTTTTCACCTTAGTCACTAGCGTGCTCAAGAACCTACTGAATAATACCATACAAGTTTTAACATTTAATAGTAAGCTTTTTTTTATATTAAAAAATATAAATATTTACTAAATATAATATCTGAGTTGGTGGACCATCGAGATTAGTTCCTAGAAAATGTTATTGCACAAAATTCATAAGATGATCTAATCGATCACTCAACTGTTAAAATTTTGCATGCTCTTGCTCCATTTTAGTATGTTCTTCCTTAATTTTAGCATGCTCCTGTTCTCTTTCTGCTTTCATTTGCTGGAAATATTGTTGCATAGTTTGCAACTCTTCTTTCAATATGAAAATGTCTCGCAAAGACTGATTTGTTGATAATGTAAATTACTGAGAGCTACGTCCATAGTAGGTAGATGGTGTTGGACCCAATCCAAGGCCTCGGACCTGTCCATGCCTTTCTTTTTTAGCAACTTCTATAAAAATTTGATTTTCCAATTCTTGCATGTTTACAGAACCATCAAATGCTATTTCAATCTCAGTAGCCATTTTCTCTTTTGCTTGTTTTTGTAAATTTATCATATAAAATTATCAAGTTTAATAATTAATTGATAATATGTTAAAAAGAGTAAATATTTACTTTTTGTTAAAATAGATATTACAAATTATCATAATTTCTTATGTTTCGACATTCAGGTAAGATCTATCTTTTTTTATATGTGTTAAATGAAAAAGTTTCACACATCCAATTTTATCACCTATCTCAATCTTTTATACAAAAACATATGTTATTGTTAAATGCATATCAACCGTAACTTATTCATGCATATCAAGCCTATCAATAAAGTTCAAAAATTTTGAATAATCTTAATATCATGTATTTAATCTATCTAAATTGTTAAAATATAAATATAACCATAAAATTATATTTTGGCCCCTTAACAACACAATAGTCTTAAACAAACATAAACAATAAAAGCATTTTGCCTTTTCACATATATCGATCATGGAAACCAAATTCAATTATTTGGACAAGTTTAATATCATGGATTGAAGCCATCCAAACTGTTCAAAGCCATCCAAAAGTTTAATTTGTATTTTTTTCCTTTTAAAGGCAAAAATAATCTTAAATAGATATAAACAATAACTTTTTCACACATATCAATCGTAGAAACCAAGTTCAATCAGTTGGACAAGTTTAATATCAAGTATTGAAGCTATCCAAACTGTTAAAATAGAATAATAACAACAAATTTGTATTTTTACCTAAATAGACATAACCAATAACTTTTTCGTATATATCAATTGTGGCAGCTAAGTTCAATATTTTTTATAAGTTTAATATCATGTATTGAAACTATCAAAACTATTAAAACAAAACAACAACTTGTAATTTATATTTTTACCTTTTAACGGCACAAAAAGTTCATTCATTGGAATAAGTTTAAAATCATAAACTTACTATTTCTTTTTGCTTTCTTGCAAAACTTTTTGATCCACTTGTGTGGCTATATTTTTGTTGCTTTTTACTACCAATCCTAATCTGTTCTCTTTCCTATCATAAAAAATAATTGTGTATATGGTAAAAATACAAATATTACCAACTTAATGCATAAAACACTTTCTTTATTTCATTCTACTATACAAAGTTATAAATTAGTACCTCTCATTTTCTTAAGAACCAAAATCTAACTAATTGTTCATATTACCACCTAATCACATTATGGGATAGATTTTCCATCGTGGCATCTATAGTAGTATTTCGATCGAAATACTTATTCTTCTAATTATGATTATAGTTTTTCCATTTCTTTCCTAATGACTTAAGCACAAATGAAGTTAGTATTTCAAGTACAAATCTTGACTGTAATAATACAATAAGAAAAGTTTGAATAAATAAACCAAATGTAAAATAATTATATTTTTATATGTAATTAATTATACTAATACCTTAATAAAGTTTAAAGCATCGGCCTTAACTTCTGTTGAAACTTTATGCCATGTTTCATAATGAGGCAATTTCATTTCATTACAGGCAAGCATGCCTAGAAATCCAACCAATAATTGAGCCTCTTCACCAATTGATTGCCTATCAGAGTTTGTAGACATTATAATATGCTCGTTCGAAGGTAGTGCAAACAATTCTTTCAAAGTTATCCGACCTCTAATCTTTCATTAACCATTGTTATCAATTACAAAAAATAAAAAATTAATTTGTAAAATGCCAATATTTTAATCATTATAATTGAATTCTAAACATGGGGTATATAACACCTACATTCAAATTTAAAGCAAAATTAATTAACGGGATACTTTCTAAATCTGGACCTTTCATATTACCAGATCCAATAGCAGTTAAAATGTCAGAAGTAATTGAGTTAGAACGACAGTATGTTCATTCCACTCTAAATGATTCATTCCATAGCCAATATCAACAGATGCCATAGACGATTCTAAACTAATATCTCTAATATGTATTTTTTTCAATCTACTCCTCTGCATTATAGCTTACCTGCATTATAAAAGCGAATATATAAAAGATATTAGTTTAGAACACATATAAAGACATTGATAAGTTAAGAAATCATAACCTATGATATATAAAGAACATATTGATTTAATTAAATCAAAAGATAATGTGTGATTTACAATACAAGAAATATACAATAACGAATGAAACATTAATTACATACAAGCACTTACTATATTATGTCTTAAACAATTTTTATACAAAATATAAATGATTCATTATGGTTCATAAACGTCTTCATTAACATCTTCACGAACCCACTGAGCATAGATACTGGAGATATTTTCATCCAAATTTTATTCAGCAAAAGGATAACATTCAGTTACATGTTCAACATCATCTTTGGTATCTAACCCCATATCAAATAAGTCTCTAGGTATGTTTCGAAGAACAACAAACCAACCTAATTATTTGGGATCTTCAAAATAAAAAACTTGTTTGACTTGAGATGAAAAAACATAAGTTTCATTGATGAACTATTGTCCAGTGTGAATTAATTGAGAAAAATTCACAAATGTAAATCCAAATTGATTTTTCTTAATACCTCTCGTACTATTCACATCAACCCAATCATACCGAAATAAGACAACTTTTCACTTACCATAATAATCCAACACAATGATGTCATTAATCATGCCATAATAGTTAATATTTTCCTCTAAAGGGTTGTGTCCATAGCACTAGCATAGCTAGTAATTGATGAAGTAACAACAACTCTTGAATTTTGTGTACTTTTAAATCTTTTACGGAATTTAGTTTGAAATCTAAATCCATTGATGATGAAATATTTGTATCGTTTCGCAATCCTATTTGGACCTTGTGAAAGACACTTCACCTCTGCACTAACAAACCTTCCACTCTAAATCTATAAAGGTGGAATAAATATATATTATTAATATTAGTTATACCGTAAGCATTCTATATAGATTTCTTATAATGGGAAGTATAACATTACTTACAGTTACTCTTAATCATTTATGAAAGTTTTCGATGAACAACTTATCAAGCTCTCGAAGGTTTAATTATTGATAATGTGCAGGAGCTCTCAAATTGTTTTTATACTCACTACAAAGCACCATGATAAAGTATTAACAATAAAAAAAATACAATAAAGTATGCTTAATAGAATGAATAATTTCCTTGCCAAAAAACTTACGTGCAAAATGATTCAATTTGAGTTATGATAGAAAAGAACATATCGATGTGCTTGTACCCAAGATTTATCATCTAACTCTACCATTTCAGCTTTGCCTATTGGTTGTCCAAGACTTTCAAAAAGATAACTGTAGGTAAAGTCAGTATGCTGCATACCAACATTTCTCGATGGTCTATTAAATCTCGTTTCAACATCTTCCAAATAAGGAGAATAAAATGTCATACACTCCTCTACTAAATATCTTTCAGTAATAGAACTTTTCGGATAACATTTGTTGTGACAATAGACCTTTAACCTCCCCAAAAACATAATACATAAAACATTAGTCATAAATCTTTTTAACTAGAGTGGCATGATCAATAATAACAACCTAATTAATCTGTTAACAAATAATACCTTTCGATATGATATATCTATCGATAATAAACTGACCCACCGATTGTTGCTTCATATGAAAGGTGGATAACCAAATGCATCATAATAGTGAAGAAGTTTGAAGGGAAAATCTTTTCTAAATGACATAAAATAATCGCGATCAATCTTTAAGTTTGTCAAGCTCTTTCATAGTTAGACATTTTCCACATAGAGATCTAAATATGTTACTCAATTTAATTATCACAAAAATGACTTGCTTGGACATTGATGAACGTAAAGTAGTGGGAAGTAAGTCTTGCATCAAAATGTGATAATCATGTGACTTTAATGAAAAAAGTTTTCGCTCTTTCAAATTCACACATCTCGATATATTTGACATATAGCCATCCGAAACTTTGACTTTTTTAAAACCTTGCAAAACATATCTTTCTCAACTTTAGAAATCCCAAAACAGGTAGGAAACAATCGATATTTGCCATTAGAAAGCAATTTCGGATGAAAGTCAAGGCGAATCCTCATATCAACTAAGTTAAGCCAACTCTTTAAGTCATCTTTTAATCTTCTATTGACATTAAGAATTGTCTAAATAAAATTTTTACAAACATTATTTTCTATGTACATCAAATCAAGGTTATGATGTAATAAATTATATTCTCAATAAGGTAACTAAAAAAAGATACTTTTTTTTTACAACTCAAACTCATTTGGGTCATCTTCTTCATCGTCTTTTTTATCACTTTGAACATCAAGATTACCAACTTGAGTATCAATATTATCAACTTACATAATATGAGGCCAGACACCTTCAAAGATACCCCTCACTCTTTTCCTTGATAGAGTCATTTTTTTGTAAGTGAAATTGATATATTTTAACTTTGACAAGATATTAGACCCACTAATTAGTAAAGGCAATCTCTTCAACTCTTCAGTTCCATCAAAGAGATATTTTTGAAATCTAAATCGATGATTATCATATAACCATCGACGATGTCTCACATAATAAAACTTTTTACTATTAGGTAACCACTTCGAACATGTCTGTGCAGCACAACATAGACAAGCATAACTACCTTTTATACTCCAACCAAATAAATTTGCATAAACAAAAAAATCACTGATAGTTAAAATAGCACGTATATTAAAGTTCTCTTTTTTTTATGCATCATAGGTCTTAACTCCTTCTTATAATTATTTTAACTCTTTAATAAGAGGTTGTATGTAAATGTCTATATCATTATCTGAGCCTTTTTCCTTGAGATTATCATAGATAAGATAAATGATTGTTGCTTTATAGCAACTCATGGTGGCAAATTGTTAGAAATTAATACAATTGGCTAAGTACTATAAGAAGTACTAAGCATTTTGAATAGGTTGAATCCATCAAATGCTAGTCCAAGCATAATATTTTGAGGATCAGATGCAATGTCTAAAAACCTAGAATGAAATGATTTCCATGTCAAAGAATCTGTAAGATACCTTAATGATCCATTATCCATCCACTTCTTATGATGCCACCTCATTGAATTTACAGTTTTAAAATAAATATGAAGAGTCATTGAAGTCTTGGTATTAATGAAAAATAGCATAAAAGCTTAATAGGCTTTTTTTTTTACATAGACCTCATCACCATCCTTATTCAACCTTTCATCAAAGTTTTTATCCACCCAATGAGAAATACCACACAAATGACAAGATTCTTGATTTTTTTTATCACCCTAATACAACATGCAATCATTAGGACAACTATGAATTTTCTTATATCCAATACCTAAATCCTTGATCATCTTTTTTGATTCCTTACAAGATTCAACAATTTTTGCAAAAAAAAAACTTTTTTTTCATAAACTCTAATAATAAAGTTAGAGAGTTTCTTATCCATCCACATAAGCTTTTCAAGTGAAAAAGATGAACATAAAAAGATAACCTTGAATGCTTTGATCTCTCATAAAGTTTTTCATTCATATCCTCAAGCAACCTATAAAACTTTGATGCTTCTCATTTAGGTTATTGATCACCTACACCTATCCATGCTCACTAAATTCATTCATTTCAACATTGGACTGATTAATCCATCATTTTAGGTAGATGAATTATGAAAATATTGGTTATGAATGTTAAAAGCATGTCGCAATATGCCTTCAATGTCATCTGCTATAAAAGGATCATGTTGGTATTATGAAGCCCTTGAAGTCTAAGGAATTCTAGTGAAAAATTTTGACGGTACAGACTCTTTATAAAAATACCAATTAACATATCACGAGATAAATCTAATACAAATTAAATGTTCAAAAATAATTTTATGCATTTGCTAATCGATATTAGCACACTTCACACATGGGCATAATATCATATTATTTTTAACTGTATTCTTAAATACAAAATTAAGAAAAATTTTTACTCCATCTCTGTACTATTGACTTAATCTTGATTTTAATATCAAACTCTTATCCATTTAGTACTTGCTACATTGTTAGACCAAATTTATATAAATAATTTATATGAAAATAAACATGTAAAATACTTAAGTTTACTATGTTTTAAACAAATAATAATAATAAGACTAGTACTTACAAAAGACCAGAACTCTTTATTGTGAAGTATTTTCTCAGCTGCCTGATATAAAACATTTAAAACTCTACTGCTAACCCAGATATTACCCTAGAGTATTTGTAGTTGGAGTTGAAATAAGGTAAAATAGGTTCAGAGGAAACCTAGAACAAAAAGAAAATGAAAGGGAAAGGGAAGTGGATGATAGGTTCCAAATGGGTATTTAAGGAATGTGGGTTTTGGAGAAATTTTTAAACAAAAAAGAATATCGCGAATTGTAAAAGCTAAAAGAATAGTAGAATGAAGTAAAAGCTAAAGTAAATAACTAATTAATATTCAAAATAAGGTTCTAAAAGATAAAGCTCGAATACTAAAAGCTGAAGGAAAAGAAAAGTAAATTGTATTTAGTCTGAAAAGAGAAATAGTAGAATAATAAAAATGAAGCTTGAAGTTGGTGATTGGATGCACTAAGTTTAGAGACAATTTTATTGGACCAGATTATTGAAGGCGTTTACTAAAAAACTGCCTTTAATATTTTTCTCTTAAATATTTTTTGAGTATATTATAGGCACCTTCAATAATCTCATAGTAAAATTTTAAGGGGATTATTGAAAGCGTTTATGCCAAAAAAATACCTTCACTAATTAGCTATAATTTTTTGAAGGTATTTATTGAAGGCATTTTTTGCATAATAGCCCTTCAATAATTCCTTCCATTTTTATTAGTGAATATCAATAAATGCGATTTTCTACTAAAAACGTCTTTAATAATTCACTCCAATTTTTAAGAGAAAATTATTGAAGGTATATTTTGCACTATACACCTTTAATAATTTGAGTACAAAATTATTGAAAGTATTTTTTTCAAAAAATACCTTCAATAATTTTTTTAAAAAATTATTTGAGATTATTAAAGGCATCTTTTAATAGAAAATGCCATTCTACTAATAAAATTTTAAGGGCATTATTAAAGGCATTTATTCTAGAAAAACGCTTTCACTAATTCACTATAATTTTTTGAAAGAATTTATTGAAAGTATTTTTTGTATAATACACCTTCAATAATTCACTCCATTTTTATCAAGTGAATATTAGTGAAGGTAATTTTCTACTAAAAATACCTTTAATAATTCACACCAATTTTTAAGAGAAAATTATTAAAGGTGTTTTTTGCATTATACGCCTTTAACAATTTTTGTACAAAATTATTGAAGGCATTTGTTGAGAAAAAAATACTTTCAATAATTTTCTTATAAAAATTGTTTGGGACTATTAAATGCATCTTTTAGTAGAAAATGCCTTCAATATTTTAAGAAGATTATTAAAGGCATTTATTCCAGAAAAATGCATTTACTAATTCATTCTACTTTTTTAAAAGAATTTATTGAAGGCATTTTCTGCATAATACGCTTTTAATAATTATCTCTATTTTTATCAGGTGAATATCAGTGAATGCGATTTTCTACTAAAAACGTCTTCAATAATTTATTTTAATTTTTTATAGAAATTTATTAAATGCATGTTTTGCATCATACGCCTTCAACAATATTTGTACAGAATTATTGAAGGCATTTTTTGAGAAAAAACGCCTTCAATAATTTTTTTTTAAAAATAGTTTGAGATTATTAAAAGCGTCTTTTAGTAGAAAACGCTTTCAATATTCTACTACTAAATTTTTAAGGGCGTTATTGAAGGCGTTTATTCCAGAAAAACGTCTTCACTAATTTGCTCTAATTTTATGAAGGAATTTATTGAATGTATTTTTTACATCATATGCCTTCAATAATTTTTGTACAGAATTATTGAAAGCATTTTTTAAAAAATGTCTTCAATTTCAAAAAACACTTTCAATAGTTTTCTTTTCAAAATTTTTTGAGATTATTAAATACGTCTTTTAATATAAAACACCTTCAATAATTTTAATGAGATTATTAAAGGTGTTTTTCTCTAAAAAAATGCCTCCACTAATTCACTTTAAATTTTTGAATAAATTTATTGAAAGCGTTTTCTGCGTAATACACCTTTAATAATCTCTCTATTCTTATTAGAAAAATATCAGTGAAGGTGATTTTTTACTAAAAACACATTCAATAATTCACTCTAATTTTTAAGAAAAATTTATTAAAGGTATTTTTTGCATCATATGCCTTCAATAATTTTTGTACAGAATTATCAAAGGTATTTTTCTCAAAAAATGCCTTCAATAATTTCCTTTGAAAGTTTTTTTAGGATTATTAAAGGTGTCTTTTAGTAAAAAAAAACACCTTTAGTAATCTCCTACTAAAATTTGAAGGAGATTATTGAAGACGTTTTTGCCAAAAAAAGCCTTCACTTATAATTTTTATATTCATTCCCCTATCTTGAACATCAGAATCACAAATTACAAGTATAGAGAATGATTAAAAGCTGTATTAATCAACCAAACCAAACCCGTAAATACTTTTAGATTGATTTTTGGTTTCGTTATCTCTATTGTTGCCACCGACCTTCAACAGTTCAACGGCGCTCACTTCTCTATTTATCGATATATTTTTTTTTTTGTTTACTATATTATTTATATTATTCGATAAAGGAATTTTTTTTTGATTCCTTACTATTTACATATGCATATATATTTTTATTCATTTCACTATAACCATAGTCATCTAAGCACCTTTGATTGCATGTATGCTGTTTCTGTGTAGTTTTCTTTAAATATTATAGTTTGCTGAATGGTATTGTATGATATTATTTTGTTGAATGGTGTTTCTGAACACATTGCTGATTGGTTTGCTAAATGGTGTTTCTGTACGTAGTATGATATTGGTTGTATTTTATTACGTACAGTGTTAAATTTAGACAATCATTTTGGTGTATTTCGTATAATTATGATCAAAATCATGAATATTCTAGACTCCGAATAACATAATTCTCATTCTATTGAACATGCACAAGACACACCTATAGGCCAAAAAAAAGAAGGGGATGAAATAAACAAATTAAAGTGAGTGACACAAAAATTCACGTAGACTTCAATCAAAGTGAGCAACCTATATTTAATGGAGCTACCAAGTTGGCTACTCATATTGGTGCCATTGTCCGTAGTAGTATTTTAATTACATACACCAATTGGTGATGAGTTCCTGATGATCTAAATGATGGTATATGGCAGTCGGTTGTGGTATATTTATTCAACTATTTCATAAAATTTGTTAAATGATCATTTAATTGAAATTCAATGTGTTCATACTAATTGTGTTAAATTATTTAAGAATGGTTCGATATCCCAATTGACTGTAAAAAGATTATGTTGTAATATGTTGAAAATACATTCAGAGACTTTAAAAGTAAATTGACAACCCAATATATTTTACCACCCACTGATCAAGGTGACGTATTGGTTGTTTCACCTACATCATATGCAGATGTAATAAGTATTGAAGATTGGAGAAATTTTGTTCGAGATCGACTATCAGAAGATTTTTTAATATGCAAACCCATTACCAAAAAAATTATTTATAAGATTTTATACAATATATTCAATATCTTTATATGTGATTGACGTAATTTTTTTTTGTAGAAAATCAAATGAACATTTGGGCCAAACAAATATATCACCATCGGACAACGAGAAAGGGATATACAAATGTGAAGTATGAGCTTGTAAGTATTCGTACACTTATTTTATACTTATAAATAAATATTTATGAACATTCATTTCATATATTCTTATTCTTATATTGTGGTAATTTATTAGGAATCAGCGAGCTCTGGCATTGAAGTTTCTAGATGGATGTCTGGAACAATGACATCTATGAAAAGATAGATCTTTTACAAATGAAGTAATCGAAGAATTGGCTAAAAAGATTTTATGTATAACTATTTGTTTAATATCATGTATGATTGGCATTGTGGTTATATGCATGACTCTATACTAGCTTATATAGATTTATTGTTACAGCCCATCTTATTATTGTCTTTCAGGATGATTATGCTGCCAAAGTTAAATCTGGTAAACTGGCAACTCAATATGGTGAAGATCCATTGTCTTTAGCATTGAGAGCTAAAGAAAGGCTTGATCGAGTTCATGAGGTTGGTAAATTTGTGTTACCATCAAAGTTTTTTAGTAATCAACCCAAAATCCCGTGAATGACAAATGCACAATATGAAGCAATAATTAAGCAAAAACAGCAATGACTGATGATCAGAAACAATACCTCAATGAGCAACAATAAAGAATCGTTGTTTTGGAAACCCATGCTAACAGCAATGCAACATAAAATGCCTGTAGGCTAGTCAGATAGCATCATCCATCTAGGACAAGTTTTTGTTGCAAGTCAGGTAAGAAACCCAACCTCTGCTACCAACTATGAAGTATGATTTTATTTATAAGTTTAATATTAATTTTTTTATTATATTTATTGATTTGATTTTAATACTTATATTTCATTATATATTATAGTAGGATGTTGAGACTCAAAGTATGACTATCATGGATGAATTATCTAATTATTCACTCGATCATTTATCTAGAGGAAACTGCATAACCATTAAGTTTGAGGAAGGGTTATTTGATAAACCATCATTTTCTTACATTGGTGTGGATGAGGTTAAAGAATTTTGTGAATTGGATGAAATATCAGCTGTTGATATTATTGCTTATATGAGGTTAGCTTATAAATATAAATATGTAAACTCAATATGTATTAATCTATATTATGGTGTATTACTAACTAGTATTGTTGATTGTTATCGTGCAGCTTCTTATATACAGAGGTCAAGGCAAGATAGTTGACCCACAGATTTAGATTCGTTAACCCCAACTTCATTAGTGAACAGAGTGGCACAGTCACTTTTCGTGCTAATCATGTGATTAAATGCATGAAAAAATCGACTGATTATTATTTGCTTCCATATAATGCACAATAAGTTATATTCATACAAATAATTATTCCAACCTTATCTGAATCTGATATGATGCTTAATCTGAGTGCTTATTATTTTTATTATTTTGCAATCGTCATTGGGTGCTTATTGTGATTGATATCAAATTCTTACCGCCATACTTACTTAATTTAGCTTAACCAACGGCGATGCCTAACTTCAAAATTTAAAATTTTATAAAGAGGTATTACATGATATTATATATATTTTCTGTTTTTTCATAAGTAATTTTATTGATGTATTAAGCAATTTTTTTTTTCAATTTAGCGTAATATCTGCATTTGATAAGAAGGCAAAGAAAAAATATGAGTCATTACCGGTAAATGTGAAATTTATTCTTTTATGCTAAGTTTGTGTAGATAAAATTTTCAAAACTCACTCAATTTAATTTTCAAGTACCTTGTCAATTCGGATATACTGAATGTGGATATTATGTCCTTCATTTTATGTGAGAGATAGTTTTATATGATTTTATGATCACACCATTTAAGGTTAGTATAAATTTCATAAAGTTGTTATATCTTAAAAAAAAATAAAAAGCTAAATTATGTTCTCATTTATTAACATTTACTTTTGATATTTTTTTTAATGGGAGAGTAAAGAAAGCTTTATGATAGAGGAACTTGATGAAATCCGTAAAGAATTGTGTGAGTATATATTATCATTTATTGATAAACTTTGAGGTTGAACATTGTTGGTTGAATGTATATACATAAGGATCATTTGTTATAATGTTTTTAACATGCCATGTTGAATGGATAATTTAAGTTTGTAGATTAGGGAATTGGTTTAATATTATTGGTATATATTTATTTTATATGAATACACATATATTGAGTACAATTATTTGAGAAAAGTATATTATATTAATATGGTAACATTATCAGTTTTAAATTCGGATGTGTGATCAATTTATTGAAATACAACAATGTTCATAATGTAAATTTCAAAATGTAATTTGCAGTATCACATATATAAACCAAATATTTTTTATGTATAAACCTACAACTTACTTCAAATGTTTTCTAAACATAAACTTACAACTGACTTCACATATATAACTAAACCAAAGTTTTTTTTATAGGATTACTAAAGGTATTTTTAGTAAGAAAACACCTTGAATAATCCCTAACAAAATATTATTGAAAGCATTTTTTACCAAAATTGCATTCAATAATCCCACTTAAAAATTTATTATGTGGATTATTAAAGTTATTTTGGGTCAAAAACGCTTTTAAGAATCCATTCTAAATTTTTTATAGAGATTATTGAAGGCATTTTTGACCAAAATCACATTCAATAATCCTTCATGACAATTTATTAATTGGATTATTAAAGGTACTTTCGACCAAAAATACCTCAATAATCCGTTCTATATTTTTCTTATGGATTATTAAAAGCATTTTTCTACCGAAAATACCTTCAATATTCTCATTCCAAAATTTTAAAATTGATTGGTGAAGGCATTTTAGCCCAGAAAATGCCTAGAATAGTTTATTACAAATAATCCCTTTAAAAACTCAAAAAAAGTTAAAGGGAGGGATTGAACCTATCAACTTATGGTTAGTAATTATATGATCCTTAAATTTTGATAGGATATTTATTAAAGGCGTTTTTGATCAAAAACGCTTTCAATAATCTTGTGAAATTCTTTCGTGAAATTATTAAATACGTTTCTTGCAGAAAACGCTTTTAATAATCGCATATAATTTTTTATAAAAAGATTATTCAAAGCGTTGTTTGTCAAAAATAACTTTAGTTATCACTTATTCATTTTTTTAACTAGATTATTCAAGTTATTTTATACCAAAAATATCTTCAATATTCATGTAAATTTTTAAGATAAAATTATTTAATACGTTTTAATCAATAAACACCGTTAATATTAAATTTTTAGTTATATTTTTAAATAAAAATATCATTATTTAAATATTTAGTAACGTTTTAATAATAAATATTTTAAATTTTATAAAAATATGAAAGATAATGACATTTGTAAGTGAAATATTACTAAAAAATTGTCACTAATATTTTTTTTTTTTTTAATTGAATGACTTTGAAAGATGATGTGATGCTTGGATCATTCTCAGCCACGTGTGACAAATGCTTATTAGCAAGTACTGAGCCTTACATTATTCTTGCGCCAGGCTCGGCATTCCGATTTGATTGTACCAAAGTTGTCATAGGAAGCCTAGATAGTAATAATAGGTTAAAAACAACACCCCGAGGAAGACGCTCCATCCTTCTAGTTGTTCTGCATGACAAGTTAGCTTCTTCTTAAACTGTTGTCAAGAAAGTAACATTAATAGGTAGATATTTAAAAGGCCTTTTGACTGACTCTAAATTGGAAAATTAGAAGGCCTTTTGACTCTAAATTTTGGTTTTACCCTTTAGAAACATGGTAAATACATACTTCTCAGCATCTGACCAAAAGGCCTTTTGACTGACTCTAAATTGGAAAATCATGTCAAGTAGTTTATCGACATGTTCAGTGGCTTAAACCCCTTCACTAGCTTTGAACATTCATAAAAAGATTCAGTTCACATAAACCCAGTTTCAATAAAGAAGAGAATAACGTAACAAACAAATGTTTCAAACAATTTCCAACAACAAACTAAAATGTACTATCAAATAAACAAGATGGTAAAGATCAGTTAGAATAAATGAAAATTAATTTGATAAAGTCAAAGTGGTGAATTCTGACAAGAATAAAGGTTTCTTTGGCTAAGTTAAAATTTTTTGTGAGGAGTGTTTTCTCTATTGTTCTGTTCTGAAACTTGACCTATGTATTGTTTTCGGTATTTCAGAGGTGATGCACTGATTTTCAGATTTTGTTCCTGTCTCGCTTTTGTTTTCAGAGATGGAGAAAGAAATGGTTGTGCAAGAAGGGCCCATGGGCATATTAACTTTGATCCAATTAATGTAGGAAACCATATTTCACGTTTTAGTGTATTTTTTGGGCCAAAAACTTCGTTCTTTAAAAAAAAAAAAAAAACTAAACTGAATTTTAGGTGTCTCACTGAAATTTCTCAATGAAAAATATTGGAGTACCCAGTAAAAAACTAAAAGAAAAACGATCTTTTTTATTTTGCTATTTTTAAATACAAAAATAAAAAAAATGACATAATATTTTTTATCACATGTCAAGATTTCATTAAATGTTTTTTATTATATCAACCAATTAATTAATAGTGTTAGTCAAAATGATAAAAATGTGTAAGGAAAATAAACTTCAAATATTTGATTACAAATTTTTATTTTTCATAAATTAATTTGACAAGAGTAATATAATTCAAAAATCAAATGAGTATTTAACCTTAATTTATTAATTGATTTAATTTATTCTAGATATATAACAGTTATGACACATATTTTATTGCGATAATAATTTTTAATTGTAAACACAAATCCATTAAAAAGATAAACTCTATATTTCTTTACAAGACAACTTTCATTAATCTCAAATGGACACTCCAATGATTAAGAATCTATCCAACTTTGAAGGTTTCATATTTAAATTCTATAATAATTAGAAATAGTTGAAATTTATAGAATATGAGAGAAGATTACATCTTATTATACAACTAATCAAAATTATATAAATGTATATACTTTAATTATTATCCACTTTTAATACTTTAGAGTCATTCTGAAATTCAGACTTCTTAGATTGATATCTTGACATTTGAGTCAACTTTCTCTTTCTTCTGGTGGAAATTTTTTTTGTTTATAAGAGCCAATAAAAATTAGTCCACATTTCCCTCGTTCCCTATTGTTGAGCAGTCTCAAAGAATTTTCCACAAAACATTATTAATTCTGACCTAGTCAATACCTATCTTTAAATTTGATATCTTAAGTTTAATTAGTAAATGATTATCACAATTAATTTCTCTAAACAATTAAAAACTTTTTTGACCATTTAACCAACTTAGCGTGTCTCATCCAATAATTAAAGATATTGTTATAAAAATTAGTGGGCCTTAGCTCTTTTTTCTTTGTTTTATTTTCAAATTTTCATTTGGATTCAAATCTTAGTGAAAGGAACATTAGAGATTAGATATTATTGAAGAAAGAATAATATCTTTTAAATGATCAAAAAATTAAAAATAATTAATATATTTAAGATAATTTTGTACTTATATAATAGATTCAATTCATCTTATTTTATCATACGTGGATGTGATGCAATTTCAAAAAATGAACTTGATAATTCCAATAAAATTTTATTCTAGCATTAAGCAATAACCTTGATATCTATACCTATATATAAAAGATATCTATTACTGTAATTTATTCCAATTGCTTGCCAACTCAACATTTTTATTATTCATTTGAGTACCGTATCTGCAAATGATTAACCAATTAGCAATTTATTTCGTTGCCATCTAAGCAACTTAGAAACCATAGATTATCTCCTTAGAAACCATAGATTATCTCCAACCCTTTTTCGCCTTTCTCTTCTCCTTTTCTCAAAAACCTCTCTATAAATTTTCTTCAAAAGATCGAAAATCAAACTCCTTCTTTCTTCGTTTCAAACCCAGCTAAGAGGAAAAAAAAACTTGCAATGAAGCCCAAAAGTCAAATGATAAAACCCAGTGTTCTTGGTGGTCTGCCACTGTTGCTTTCACCTTTTGCCGCACCTCTAACAATGCAGCTTCTTAGCCCAAACCCTATAAGAGAAACTAGAAAACTCTAGAAAAATTTTAAAAGAAACCCACAAAAAAAAAAAACCTTTGCCCATTTTCTTTCTTTACAACTTTATTTTCTTTGTAATTGCTTGTGTGCACTTATTTTTACTTTGATCTTTGATGTGTTGGCGATTGTTTGGCTTTGCTTGGATTTGCTGGGTTTGATTGGATTTCTGGATTTAATCTTTTTTGACAAGAAAAAAACTAAAAAAAGGAAAAAGAAAAAAGCAAAGCCCGAAGAATCATCATATTTACCCTCTATGATAGTTTCTCTGCTTTTTTTTATAGCTTTCTTCAAATTGTTGGAGCTTTGCTGTTGTGTAATCATCTACCTCATTTCTTTGCTCTTTTTACCTTAAATGAATATTCTGATGTTGATGTTGTTCTTTTTGTAAGGATGCGTTTTTTGGGCCATTTGATGTGCGAAATTGAAGGAAACCATCTGACAAAGGTAGTTGCCAAATAAAGCGAGAAGATTTGAGGAGGAAGAGGAAGGCGTTTTTGGATGGGTAATTTTTCTTACTTTTTTTTAAATTTTCTTTGCATGTTTTATATACTCTTTTTGTTTTGCTTTACATGCAATTGTTATAGGAAAAAAAAATCAGTTTTTTCCAATTTGTGAATTTCTAATAAAACTTTTTTGAGGTTTAATTAGAATAATAATTACTGAAATAAGGCAAATTTGAATGTAAAACGTGTAATTATTCGTTGAAGTTTTTAGTAATCTCAAATACTTTGTTGAATTGTCGGTTTCTTTACTTTTAGGCAAAATTGATGCATTGAAAGATTAGGCTGCATTTGAGGGTATCCAAGTGCGTTTTCTTATCTTCTTTTGTCCTTGGTGATATTTAATTCAAGAAATTCATAATTTCGAAACTTTCATGCCATGATGTTGCCACAATGGATTCAACAAGTTGTAACTCTTTTCTGTGGGTTATTATTGGGTACAATCCCTATAGTTGGAGTCATTTGGATCTTCATATAGGTTTCTTAGATTCATGTTGCATGTATTTGTAAATTGTAGTGTTTTGATTTCTGTTGGATTGTTGAATCTATCCCAAGCCCAAATGAATGTTGGGTAGTGTAGTGCTCTCACTTTCTTAGGATTATTGATAAAATAAAGGCAATTATTTATAGTTAATTGTAAGTTAATTCCTATCTCTTTCAAAAAATCTCAAATTCCATTTTCTGAAATTGGATCAACACAAGTGTTGATCTAAAACCAAAGACAAAAAAAAATATTTTCTATATATATGCTTATTAAAGATAAAAAACATATAAATGTACACGACTCAACACTTCTTTGGTATCCTCACTTAGCAAATTACCTTTTCTTTTTTTTTTTAATTTCCTGTCTCATTCATTTTTTTTTTTTAATTTTATCAATGTTTTTTCAAAAAGATTTTGCTTTTATATAACAAAAACAAAATTAACCCTAGTCCATACATGTTTCTTGATTGCTATTGTCAATTTAATTTTGTTGAAAAATCTCAATTATGCTTTATTTTGGTATTTTCTTTATTAGTTTCTTTAAAATTTTTGTTTTCTTTGCAATGATTTGTGCCTGAAGAAGACTTACAGTGAATTTTTTTATGTTGGAATTCATATTAATTTTCTATATGTAAATGAAAATCATCCTAATTCACGTAGATATTTTGGGTATTTTCAGGATAATTTAGTTGACTTGACCTAAGTCAATGCAGGTGATCCAATATCTGCATTTAATTTGTTTCTAAGGATCATATATTTTTAGCTTAGGATTTACTGCTATTGATTTGAGCTAATTTTTTTTTTTTTTTTTATAAATTTAATTCTCCAGACAATGTATAAAGATATAATGTTGAAGTTTGGGCTCAATAATCACATTGAATCCATGACTAAGTTTGTTGTTTGCTTGCTGCTTTTTTTGGTTATATAAGTAAACTAATGATATGTTGCTTTTCTATCAGATATTTTTGTCCAAAGTGGTTACCAGACAATATGCAAAAAATTAGACATTTTCTGTGTTTTCCATTTTTTAAGGCTTCTGTTTCTTACCATGCATAATTGATATTCATTTTTGTCTATTTGAATTAAATGTCCATCCCATCTATAGATTTAGCATAATATTTTTATTAAAATCTAAAGATTTAACATTTAAAGTGTATCACGATGAAACTTGAGTTACCTACCATACTTCAAACCTTTGGATGAGAAACCAAAATCGATCACTCTACCATTTGATAGGCCACTACTTGATCTCGAGCAAAAATATTATTGTGGTAAGTTGCTTTTCAACTATTTAAAATTTATATATTTACTCATTTTAGGATATTTAAAACATTTATTAGATGTTCTTCAAGAACTCATTATTGGTGTAAAGCTATATAGTAAGGATTCATGAGGAGTTAAGACCCATTCCAAGGACAAATTTTCAACTATATCATATTATGTGAATGTAATGTTAGTTTTATTTTCTTGGGCTTTAAGTGATTGAATCTAATCTTCAGCATTGACACATTTTTTTGGTAACTCTTAAATTTTCAAGTTGTTTTTGCAGGTTTTTATTTTTTAAGTTAATATAATTCGACAACAGAATATAAAGTAGCATTCACACAAAAATAGTCTATTGAGACTGTCTTTTGTTTCTTTGCTGCAATCTTTTATCCACCAGATAGAGAACTAATAGTATGCATGATAAATGGAATTTGTTCACTCAAATTCTATAATTCTATTTCCTCTCTTGCTCATCACCATGTTTACCATGAAATGATAGGCTTAAGGTAGTTTGTTTGAGATAATTTAAGAAGCTGTTTTTTGGAGCATTTTTTTGGGAATTAGGAATTCTGGGTTTCATTAGTACTGCTAAGCTTGACCTCAAACAAGATACTACTGTCTCTACCTGTTTTAGCTATGTTGATATTTTTTTTTCATACTAATAGGATAGTTTAATAAAATGAGGCTCACAATAAATGAGGATTACTTCAAGCAAATTTGAAGCAAAGACTAGCTTTTTGTATGCCAATTGTGCTAAAGGACCTGCGGATAATTTTTTTATCTATTGAGTTAGAAAATCAAATTGAAACTTTTAGCAAATGTTATACCTAATGATTATTGTTAAAGATATTAGTTGTGCTTCTTTAGTTTCGCAAAACATTCTGCTTTTGTAAAAGAATAACATTCTCTTTGTGCAAGCTTGGCTTACTACTATCTCATTGGCTATTTGTAAGGTTAGTCTTATATTTCAATAAAATCTGCCATGTACAAGCTTCATGTTCTTTTCCATGATGGTTATATCTTCATACTCCATTTTGCCATGTTTCAACAATTATAGGCTTTGATCTGTTCAAATGCTAAAAAAGGAAAAAGAAACGCTTTCTGCTATAAGAGAAAAGTAACTAAAAGTATTCATCTGCTTAAGTGGTCTATACCGTAACTGTTGTAGTCAATATTTGTTTTTTTTGCTAAAAACTTTTACTTCTTTGCCTCATTAACATTTTAGTGATGAATTGTGTGGAAAATTTCCACCAGAAGAGGATTTAGAGTTTTGAGTGAAGCACTACTTGAAGATCAACTATATACACCTAACTTAGTGCCCATTTGGATTCTATGGTATCTTCGGTGTAATGTGATTAAACTTATTGCATCACCTGTTGAATTTAAATGTTAACTCCAATAAAGTTCATTTACCATAAAGTTTTCATTGAAATTTTTTTTCATTCGTAGCTATAATAATTTTTTTTCAATCACAACTGCAGTGCATTTATTATTGTTTTTAATTTTACTGCAGATAATTTCATTACCCATCTAAATGGAGCTTTAGAAAGTATAAAGCTTACTCCGAGTTAAACATTTTGTGATTTTAAGCCTTGGAAGGGAACATATAAACATAAAATGCTAAGATTGATACTATTCACCCAACTTACGAGATTTGTTACTTAATTTTAATTGTTCAATGTTTTATTTTATTTCATTATCGTTTTAAATATTTTTATATTTTTATAAATTAATTTAATCAAATGTTAATAATAAATTTGGAGTGAAACCCGAGCATCCTTCTAGTTAAATTAATTTCTATGGTTAAATTAATTTCTATTGTATTGTGGCAAAAAAAAATCCGTCTAGAATAATATTTTTCACTTGTTTAATGATGTGCTCCTTCGAATTGCAATTGACTTAAAGGTTTTCACTTGTTTAATGATGAGCTCCTTCGAATTGCAATTGACTTAAAGGACAGTGAAATTTTGACTTCCAGTTTCTTGTTAATTAATAGGCCTCATTTTGCTAGATTTAATAATTAATTATTATTATTTTTTAAAAAATTTTGCAGATAACATCACAATCATTTTATGTTGGAACTCAAATCATGCGATCAGTTGGTGCACTAATGATTCTAGTGTTCTCCCACAAGCAACACATAAATGAAGTGGAAGATAATATTAAAAAAATGTGAAAGAGACTCAAAGCTCATCATTTTCCGTTTAGTTCAAATGAGTGTATATATAATGGAGATTGATATATGCAGCCAACTAAGGGTTTTCCTGGTAAATTAATCAGCTGATTTTTTTAATCAAAGCAAAGTTCGTGAGTTACGAACTTCCTTGAATATGGATGCTTTATATTTATAATGTTAATTAAAAAATAAAATTGCTTTTTGTCAATCACTTTCTCATATTATATATTCCCCAAAACAATTATTCCCATGAACTAAAGAAAAGCAAAATACAAGGAACCTTGGTTTCAACTTACAAGGAAGAAAAAGTCATTCATTTACATTGTGAACCCTGGTTTGTTGTTTCTCAATTACGGTATAAACTGTGGGCTAATAATACCAGATGACACTTTGAAAATGACAACAATTGTATGACTGAAATGTTGTCACACACAACCATGATTATTGTTATGAAATATGAAATATATTGTAAATATATATTCAACAATAAGTGTCAAAATTAATTGCAATTGCAAAGATTCAATTTTAATCCACATTTGTAGGCCATTTTTTTTATCTCCAAAGTAAGTGCTCACCAGACTTTAGCCCATGATTTTTGAATTTCTTTTTGTTTCTTTCTTGGAATCCATGCTTATATATTGGAATGCAACTATATGTGCATAATTGCATTTGCAAGTTGATGATAAAATGGAATGAGTGCAGAGAAACACTATGAGTGGAGCCATGGATGATGGGTCTCCATCAAGGGATGCTACTACAGGGAATTGATTCTTACTCCTTTGAGGGAGTCCAAATTTGGGTCCCCATAAATAAAAGAGTTCCTTAACCTTAACTACACATTATCCTCATCATCGTTACTGTAATAAAAATCGATATTATTACATATATATAATATGCACCAAATGGAAATATCTATGAAAAAAATAGGGATTCGATCCAAACTCTCAAACCAGTTATGATTCTATTGATCAGATAAATTTACCAATAATTGGGACAGCTCAAACCTGGATTGAATAAAAGATCTTCCTCGACTCAACTTTTTGTCTCTAAGATTACATTTGGTAGCTCTCTTTTTTCTGGGTTCGTATGTACTGAAATGGACTGTAAAGGAACCTTAAATTGTATTTGCTACGATCAGTTCATTTTCTATCGCTTCAAAAGATGGATATTAGAACAAAAAAAAAAAAAAAAAGTCCATGGAAAGCTTTGTATACCATATCAATATCAGGCAACTTTGTCGGCATGTTGGCCTAAACTAGACCCCACAAATTATAGAAAAAAAAAAAAAGACATGAGTGAAAAAAAAGTGCCCTTAAAAAAGAACCCAATAAACCTTTTGTGAAAAAAACTGGCACTGACAAGGAAAAACACCACCACCACTTGCCATTATCAAAACCTATTTACAAAAGGTAGCCTTCCATTTCCAAGCTCTCACCCCCAATCCGAATTCCTGAAATCAAGCCTCTTACCATTGCCAGAAACACCCAAACTAGAAAAAAAAATGTGGCGTATGCTGGTAGTTTTGAGACGAAATCTGCAAAACATCAAAAAGAGCCCCCGAGTGGCCGATGAGAACATGTTTGGAGGTGCAGGTAATAACAATAATGGAGCTGAGATGCCAATTTTCATTGACGGAAGATCCCGTGGTTCCTGGAATGGTCTTTCTGTCATTTGCAGCGTTGTTAGAGCTCCTCTTTCTTTAGTTTCTTGCTTCTCTGAACCCCATGTTAACGGAGCTGATGGAGTTTGGGTGTCAAGTGAATTTGCTCAAATTTCAGAGATGAATCACCTGATGGTGAGTGATAGCTTGCGGTATGCAATCTTGTTGTAAAAATGAGATACAAGTAAATCTTAGAATTGTTTTCTTTTCTTTTCTTTTTGGGCAATCAATCAAGGAAGGGGAATTTTGCTGTGTGTTCTTTGTTAGGTACTTTGCATGGATTGACAAAATTATGAATTGTTGGCTTTTTTTTTTTCCTTTTAATTTTGTTTTGGGCCTTTGGATTGTGATCCATGTAATTTCCCTTATATTTTGCTGTGTGTTCTTTGTTAGATACTTTGCCTGGATTGACAAAATTATGAATTGTTGGCTTTTTTTTTTTTCCTTTTAATTTTGTTTTGGGCCGTTGGATTGTGACCCATGTAATTTCCCTTATCAATAAATAAATAAATATACACACATATATATATATATATATATGTGGAAAAGAACAAATTACCATGTGTGAATTTAGGTGTTCAATCTTATTGAATAAAATCAAGAGTTTGTCTTTGTTGGCTCTTTGATTAATTAATTTATATTGATTTTAATAATTCTTAATTTTGATTCCTTGAATTATAAATCAACTATCCAACAAAGTAAATTTAAATACTGATTTTATTATGCTGGAATTAGAATAGAAAAAGAACCCAGAAGCCTAATCTTATATGCTTGAAACAATAAAGTAATGGCACTTATGAAAAAAAAATGAGAACAAAAATGTTTCAGTAGAGTGGTGAATAGTGATATGTGGTTTTCATTTTTATTAGCTCACCACTGCCGGGTATCATTGCTACAAGTAAATATTATTTTTTTATCACCATTTAAGCATTATCTTTTGATCAAGTACATGCACGATGACAATTTCTTTCAATCATTGATTTATAACAATTTTGCGAAATGTTTAAAAAAAATCTTCCAAATTCAACGTAAAATGTAGAATTTTTGAAGAAAGTAATAGGAAAATCCATCAACAAAGAAATGTACTAATTAAACTACAAATTAATTTTCAATGAAAAAAGAATCTCTTTAAATTATTAGGAGAGAATGAGCTTAAAAGTCTACAAATCGCCTCAAGATTAACTCTTATAGGCCATATATTTGTATGCACTTAATTTGATAATCAATTAAATCGAATCAAATCTACAGAACATTGAAATGAAAGCCTCCACTTTCCCAGACACCAACTATCTCTTACCACGTCGTTGATTCCAAAAGACAAACTTGAGGACAAAAACACTTCAAGTTGGATTCAGAGCACTTTTGCAATGAAATTAAATCAATTACTATAATGTTGTCAATAGTGATTAGGCAGCCTAATGATCTTTATTTATATATTTAGGTACAAAGAAAGTGTGCAAAATTTGCATTCAAATGTTGAAATGCCTGTGGAATTGGTTGAAGGATAGGGAAATTTAGGAACACAAATAATTTTTATTTTTTCAAAATTTCAAAAGTGCTGCTTTTTAACTTTTTACGCTCCATTATTAAGATTTTTAATAGCATATATATATATATATATATATATATATTAAAATGTTATTGTTTGAAAGCAATTTTGCTATGATTATTGTCAAATTGAAGAATTCCTTTGACATTTCCATATCCCCAAACAATAAAACCAGTTAGTTGGTAATCATTAGGAGGGCCTAATGGATTTGCATTAAGTGTGCAAATGAGGTAAGAGTCCTGAGAAAGACTCAAAGGAGAAATGATGTGGTTGGGGTTATGTCCATTTTTAGTGGGAAATGAAAAACAATAAGAGTCAACTGCTCCAACTCCATGTTTCTTATCGTAATAATGGGAGTTCTAACGTGCGCTGATGGTCGTGAGTGAGTGCCACCCCTATATACAAATTTTTTTGAAAAGACCCCCTATATACAATTAATTTTAATAGAAGGTACTTTGGTTGGTTTCAGATTTTTCTTAAATTCTCACTCACCCAATTTTGTTGGCAAACACTCATTCTTTAATTCAGATAAATCTTTTTGTTTTTCCATATATATCCTTATCTCAATTTTGTGAGTTGTTTGTAGCTTTCCAACAAGTGGAATCAATTATTCATCCACATATGTCCGTGTGCAAGTTGAAAGTTTAAAACATGAATTTCAAATTTAATTAGAGTAATCTAATGTAAGTTTTATATTTAGGTTATTCTAACATTGACATATGGAAAGTGTATATTATTCCATAGAATTTCAAAAAGGGAAAAAATATGTAATAATTAATTCTTATGTTGACAATGGGTTTTTAATTTAAAGAAAATTATGTGTGAGATTACTAACTCTTTTATTCTATAAGTTTTTTTTTTTTTTTTTTTTTTGAGGAGGGATCAATTTATATCAATATAAAAAAAATTTATATATTTTTTTAATCATTGATTTCAATAGATACTAATAATGAGATTAAACTTTTTTTTTTTTACTTGTTTCTCTCATTCCTTAAATTTATTGAAATCAATGATTAGAAAAAAATTTAAAACTAAAAAATTTTACATTGATATAAATTGATCTTGTTCCTTTTATTTTTATCATGAGATCTTTTTATTGTATAATTTAGACATACCTTGTTATATATATTGATAGTTTAAGACATAAATTGACAAAAAATGTCAACAAATACAATCTTAATCTCTCTCAAACAATTAAAAATGAAACAATGAATATGGTGTCATGTGTTTAAATAATTTTCATTTTTTGTTTCAAAAAAGAAAAGAAAAAAAAAGGAGGTTTATGTGTGAAAGAGTTGAACATACATAGAACAAAAAAAAAAAAAAAAAAACGGATGAAATAGCATTTCACTTATTGAAATCATTTTCATTTTATCATTTCATTTTTTTTAAAAAAAATAGTAATAATTAATGACAATGCTCCATCATTCTATGTTTATTTCTTGGAAAAATCTGTTGCAATATTATACCTTTCAACTTCACATCTCATATTAGCAATCATACGTTTAGTGGGAATTGCAAAAGCTAAAATAACCATAAACTAAAGTAACTTTGCTCTTACCTTTTGTCTTTTATCTTTTGCTTAATCAACACGATTTGTAAGTGCTAAGCTCTAAAATTTCTTCAAATTTTTTATTAAAAAAATTACAGTGGAAGAATAAAAAAATTATAAATATTAGAATTTTTAATTTTTAATTTATCAAATACTACCTTTTAAAAATAAATGCATAAATTAATTAAAATTCAAATTTTAATTCAATTGATTATATAATCATGATTAAAAGATAAAATATATATTTAAATTATAATTCAATAATCAGTTAAACTCTTAATATTTTATTATAATCAAACAAATCCTTAATCTTTTATTTTTATTTAATTGAATCTTTAATTGAATGAAATCTACTTACATAGAAAAAAAATGAATTAAGCAATCACTGAATTACAGTTAATTAGACTCTTAAGTAACATTTGGTATGGGATGATCACTTCAAAAATCATAATAATTTACATATGATAATTAAATGATAGTATTTTGTAAATATTTGGTGATTCTACATAGTAGTGATCTTAAATCATCGAGAGTGATTAAATCATTGTTAGAGGATGATCTAATTCCCATTTAAAATGATAAAAAAATTTTATTTTCAAGGTGAAGTGATATATGAAACTTTTATCATCAAGGTGAAATAATATGTAAAATTAGTAATAGTCATTATTACCCATTTAATATGTGAATTACAAATTTGATTTTTCTTATAATCATTATTATTTTATATTATAAATTTTTATATTTTCAAATTAATATTCATTATAACAAATTTAAAAATAATTTAAATATTTTTTATTTTTTATAATATTTTATATATAATATAATGTCTTTGTTTTTTATTATGATTTTAATAGATTAGTTTTATTTTCTAATTCAAATATTTTTTATATAATTTATATTATAAAAATTAGATTACTTAATAAATATATGTAATAATTTAATAATTTAATTATATTTATTATAAAATAAATAAAATATTATTATGTTTTATGAATTATTATCTTTAAACAATTAACTTGTGTAATTATTACAATAAAGATAGTTATTTTCATACTTTTAAATAAAAAATATATTTGATTTTTAGTATTATCGAATACAATGATATTTAATTTGTAGGAATTAATGATTGTTAACAAAATAAAATGATTTCAAATCACAAATGATAAGATCACCTTAGTAATAAAATTACCTCGATGATTACATTACCATGATAATCTTGAAAATGGTACCAAAGGCTACCTTAGAGGGATTTTAGAGAGAAAGTGAAAGAAAAAATAGAAAAAAAATTATTTTATTTAATTTTCTCATATACTAATTGAGCAATGTAGTAAAATTTCATTTATTTTATTGATATTATATGAAATTTTATTTTAGTTGAAAAAAAATTAAAGATGTTAACTTTTTCATCCAAATAAACGTTTTTGAATGTAAATAAATATTGGAAGGGTTAATTGATTGTAATAAAAAAAATAAGGGCTTGGATGATTTTTTAATTATAATTTAAGAGGTTTTTATATCCTTTAATCTAAAATTATCTTTAAAAAATGATATCCAATAAATTTAAATTTAAAATTTTAGTACCTAAAACGTCTTTTTCTTTCTCAAGTTACAACTTTTTTTTTTTCTAATATTCCAAATTCATTTTTTTCCCTTCTGGATGCATTGAAAAAGACAAAAGAAGAATAAAGAATATTATCAAGAAAAAATGGAAAATAATTGAGCTTTGATAATGACTAAGCTTTACTTGATTATGAGTAGCATTTTGCAAGACTCTTAAAATTAAAATTTCAAAAGGTATAGTAGTGGTGTTGAAATTGATTATCTCTATGCAATCATATTATATATTATATTACAACATATAAGATTATTTAATAAATTTTACTTACATGTAATTTTATATGTATAATCTAATTTGATGACATGTAAAATAATTTTAAATACATGCCAAATAAGCATCTTACATTACTTAACTACTAAATAATTGGTTAATCATTTATCTTTCTTCTTATTTTTTGTACATAAGAAACTTTTCGATAATAATTTTTAATATGTAAGTGTTATTTTTATTATAATGTTTATACTAACATGTAAGTGTTAATTTTATTATAATGTTTATACTAAATGAAAAGTGAAAAAAAAAAAAAAAAGAGTAAAGAGAATAATTGTATTATTGCTACTATTTTTACATTTTTATATTGGTCTTTTAAATTTTTATATTAACACTTTTTTTCTCGAGTCAAAAAAGTGATAACATAATTGTGCGCAAAAATATTGAACCACAAATTATTTTTCGTGAAGGTAATGATAGTAAATTGTGCTTAATCAAAAAATATTTTTTAATTTAATAATTTTTAGATTAAATTTTTACTATTTTGTAACTTAAGTAGGTTTTATACATTTTTGTAATTTGAGTAGGATCTTTTACATTAATCATTAATTTTGAACTGCACATATTTAAAGGTGAAAATCAATTATATTCCAAAAAATTTTCTTTTGGATCTAAGGTAATTTCTTATCTATAGGTAACATTCATATTGTCTTATGAATTGGTATTTAATTGTTAACAAATATTTTAATCTAATCTTTTCAATTTATTAATAGATTTCAATTTATTAATAGAATAAACTTTTATTAATAATATTATAAATTTAAAATATTTTAATTAATAAATAAAATTAATTTGTGTTATACACGAATCAAAATCTATTTTACACACACACACACACACACACACACACACACACACACACACACACACACACACACACACACACACACACACACACACACACACACACACACACACACACACACACACACACACACACACTGAACGCCGCCTTGATAAGATGAAGTTGAGGAAAGCTTATAGTAGCCTCCTATATAATTATGAGGAGCATTATGCATGACTTTTACGGTTGACTTTTTCAATTTTGATAAAGTTGAAAATGTTTAATCAAATAAAGTCAGACTAAAACAAAATTTTGGGGAATGAGTGGGATTTGGGCGGATTGGCCTTCAATTTCTTTTTATCAATTAATTTTTAATACACTCATCATAATCATTAAATCTATCTATGCCTAAATCGCCCTGGATTAATCTTTTGGATAAGATTGTTCAAACCTAAACTTATTGGGGAGGATATTTTATTATTAAATAAATGCTTTTTATTTAATTTTACTTTTAAAATATTTTTAATAGAATTAAATTAACACATTTAAATGGGTAGGTCGAGCAAGACTTTGAGAAAAATTTTAGGGATGTCAATTGGAATTGGCTCAATCCATGGCACTTCTTTTTAATCACCATTTATATGTATAAACTCTATTTATATATAAGAAGGGATTTATTTACATCAATATAAATGTTATATTTTTTTATTTTTAAATCAAAATTAAATTCATAACATTTATATTTAGTCATTTTGATCTAGAGATAAAACAAATTGTAACATTTACACTAATATAAATTGATCTCTCTTTTCTCTCTCTCTCTCTCTATATATATATATATATATTATTTATATGAACTTCATGACGAAAATTTTATTGAAACGTTTCTTACAATAAATTAATATATAAAATCAATGATTTTTTTAAACATTTTTTCTCTCTCTATTTCCTTTTATTAAAATAAAAATCCATAAATTTTCGCAAATAAATAAAAAGATAAAAAATTTTGAAAAAAAGAGATAAAAGAAGTGATAAGATTTGGTGGGTTCATTTTTTAAAATTCAATTGTTTCTTGAAGTTAAAATCTAGATCGAAAGGGATAGGATTTTTAGTTTTTAAACTGAGATCCTATCTTATCTTGATTATTTAATCCATTTGTAGACCACCAAACAATGGGGGTAAGCAAAAAACATGATCTTCACCCATCTTTGTCTTCTCTGTCATTACCATCACCCCATAGCTCTATTATTAAATTCCATTGCAATCAACCCAGCCTCACATCCAATCAACTTTTCCACCAACTCTCTGCAAACAATTTCACAATCACAAACACATCCAATCAACTTTTCCACCACCAATTCCCTATTGTTGTCCATACCACCAGCAACCACCCAACAGCTCAACACCAATTCCACTGCAAGAACCTCTGTCCCAGATCGAAACCAATATTTCTATGAGCCTACCTTCTTCAACACCATACACAGTACTTAAGAAACCACAAACCTGCAGACAGAATCAATAACGGCCCACAATTCACCATTAACACAGAAACATCAACAGTAGTCCAGAGGCCTTCTCATACCACCCTAAAGTCTCCAGAAACCAGTCAACTATTGCCCACACCGAAGCCACAATTTTACCCTATTTACTACCTCTATCACTACCAAAAACCAGTAGTCAATTCCAAGTTCACCAATCATAAATATAGTTACCTGAGCCTCTAGAACCATCTTAGGCTAAGTCCCTGCAAACCCAGAAAGCACCACAGTCACACAAAAAGGAGACAACCAGTGAGCCAGGATAATCACCTAAGCCTGCACCATTGAACCACCGCCCGCATCGTAGACGAGGCTGAACCATGATTGTACCACAGATGAGGCTCATCCAGTCGCACCCAAAACTTGTCATTACCCTCATCAAATCTCTAACAAACGCTTATCCATTCTCAATAATCCCTGCCAATACCAAGCTAAAAAGGGTAAGGTCAGAAACCAAAAGGAAAATTAGAAGCAAAGAAACCTTATCTGGGTTTCGAGTAGATACTCTCATTGGGGGTTTTTGGGGCTTCCAAATCTGCTACAAGATAGCCCAGGAAAAGAAGAAAGACATATTGTGAAACAGTGGCCAAAGGAGCAACAACAACTCAACAAGGGAGACTCGAGAGGTTGAACCCATGATCTTCAAAAACTTGACCTACAAAATTGGAAACGTTTTCGTGATAAACTAACTGCACCATGTGAAAGAGGAGGCTAAAATGAATTTTTGAGTGAAATTCAGGCTTGAACGATCATCGACAATAGTGGTTGACGGTGACCAATAACAGCGGCGTTGGGCAGAACTGGCACCAAAATCTGGAAACCTTTAAACTTTGCGACTGTGTTCTACTGATTTAGTGAAAATGGGCAGAAACTGGAAATCGGATGGTGATAGTAGATTTTTATGCTTTTATATTGGCGTGAAATGATGCCATTTCATTTGCTAAAAATTCAGTTGACCCGCATGTTTTTGTTAACCCTGCCCATGTTCTATTGCCACCCGAGCTGTTGGCTCACATCTTCAAGTCAAGCTTGAGCCACAAGCTGAGCCATCTTCTGTGTGTAAAGCCAAGCCACAGCGAATTTCTTGAGCCAAGCTGCAATTTGTTTTGGTTTTTTTTTTTTTTTGCCTATGATTTATTTATTACTTTTTGAGTGAATTTGAAAAATAAAAAATAAAAAAAAATTTTAAGATGTTTTAAGAAAACGTTGAAAGTATCAATTTTTCTTGAATGTAAAATTTTTAAAAGATATTTTTTTAAGAAAAAGTTAAGAGTATCAGTTTTCCTTGAAAATAAATTCTTTAAAAAAAAATATTTCTCAAGAAACTTTTTTAAGAAAAAGTTGAAAGCATCAATTTTTCTTGAAGATAAATTTTCAAAAGGTATTTTTGAGAAAAAGTTGAAAGTATTAATATTTTTTGAAAATAAAAATTTTAAAAAGCAATTTTGAGGAAAAGTTAAAAATATCAATTTTTCTTAAAAATGAAATTTTCAAAAAAAGTATATTTGAAAAAAAGTTGAAAGTATCAATTTTTCTTGAAAATAAAATTTTTAAAAAAGGTATTTTTGAGAAAAAGTTGAAAGTATTAATTTTTTAAAAAAATAAAAATTTCAAAATGCTTTAAGGAAAAGTTGAAAGTATTAATTTTTTTGTCTAAAGGCATGCATTTTTTAAATAAAATAAAACAAAATAATGAAAGAGATCCTTATCAAAGGTTTAAGCATTATCCTTTTTTGTTTTTCTATTTTCCTTTCTTGAAAATTTTTTGTTAAATAATCCAATGACGGAGCTTCTATAAGAGAAACGATAGTTTTTTTTTTTTTTGTATATTCTTGAGGTGAAATTTTTTTTTTTAATTTTTTACCAAAAGTATTGGAATCAACTAAGAATAATTTTTAATAATTAATTACTTGGTAAAGTTTTTAAAGTTTAATGGATAACACGAAATCGAGTTGGTACCATTTTTTTATGAATGTTGTGAGAGTGCTATAATCTTCTTCACACGTAACCGTACTCTCGGACCTAGTTTTATTTTCACAGGCATTGAATCTACCTTTTAAAAATACCTAAGTCAAACTTAAAATTTTTCTTTAAAAAGGGACAGATTCAGTTAGGTAGCTAATCGTATCTAAATAAAAAGATTGGTGGTGACTCCTCAAGTCAATGTTTAGTGATAGGTCTATGGATCTAGACATTATGATAGAAATCATAAACCATTTCCCATTTTTTAATTTTTGAAAGTAAATTATAAATCACTTCTTGTTCACTTAGGTTAAGGTAATTTGGATAACTGTAGAATTTCTAAGGCACTCAAAAGAGTTTGATTTGAAATGCCAATTATAATCCTACCAAAAAATCATGAAAGTAAAAATTAGCAAGATAGATTAATAAATTATTATAGTAAGAAGATCACTGAAACTCATAGGAGACAACCATTTGATTTGTAATTATTTATTTTACGGCTTAGAAATTAATAAGAGTGTCAAGCCAATTAAGGTTACCGACGTGAACAACTATTTTTAACTAATCCGATATTTATGGAAATGTAAGCTCCTTGAATGTTCCTTGATGTGGATTATAAAGAACAAGTGTTTTGCTTTTATGCTTTAAAGATATTACCACTTTTCAAAATGCATAGAACTTGAACAAACGAATTAGAAAAACTAACACTTGAATTTAAACGTCAGAAGCCCTCTTACCGTAGTGTCTGTGGCAAGTAAGTCCTGATGGTAAATTCTTCAACCCAAAACTTTTTCATACTATTTTCTTTAGTAACCTAAACCTCACATTGTTTATTATTATGATAAGCACCCACAGACAAACAACTTCATAGAACCATCAGATGTTGAAAACACCTATTTAAACCTCGTTGATCATAACCTTAATGCCTGCTAAATAAAATGGTTAGATATCATTCGTAAATTTCTCCAAACAGAGTTGTCAATAGTTGTAATATGAACCTCAAATTGTACTAAAATAGATACATTATCATAAAGAGTATTTATTTTTCCCAGTTGCTTTCAATATACTGTTTGGATCATCTTGTATTCTTTTATGGTTAGATGAAAACCAAATTCCAAGTGTCCCAACTTTGCTAGATAGTTGATTAATTTTGAGAGCTCTATAAAAAGCCTAGTAAAAGGGTTACAAATGTATATGCCTTGCAAATCACGTATGCATAGCAAGCCATTACATAAATCAATCAAAAACATAACCGTAGAGGAATTGGCTATAGGTTTCTTTGAGATCACCTTACTTTGCTATAATCACCAAAGTCTGTAAGGTAAAGCTGATACAAGTAAGGCAGACTAATGGTTTTGTAAAATATGTTGGGATATGATTCACATGTGAGTAAAAAATTTTACATCATTAAAAAATCTGAATGAGATATCCTATATATATATGAAAGACCTAAAAATCTAGTAGCTTAAGCTTTTGGACTCAAGTGTGTCTAACATATGTATATAGGCTCTTTAGTGTGCTCTTATGGGCTTTAAGTGTGGTTTATCTCCCTAACACGTGGTATCAGAGCTAAGATTACGAGTTTGAGTCACAATGATATTGCTAGAGGAGAGATTGTTGACAGATCAATAGTTGATCACATCCATCAACTATTTGTGCTTGAACATTAGAATTAAAAAATTTAACTTGGATGCAATCAGTATATAATAATATACAGCAATGGAATACCTAAGTGGGTGATATATTAAGTCAACTTAGAGTGTAAGCTTGAGAGAGCAATGAGACAACCTAGGTGGCAGGGTTAAGTGCTATGCCTAGCCCAAAAGTGCATTAAAGATGCGAAGTTACTTGGCCTAAAAGAGGTATAGATAAGACTTACTTGCATGGAGGAGCTGAGGTGAAACTTGATCAGAACTCATAAGTGAACATGAGAGATTGTTGGGATATGATTTACATGTGAGTAAAAAATCTTACATCATTAAAAAATGTGAATGAGATGTCTTATATATGCATGAAACCCAAAAACCTAATAGTTTAAGCTTTTAAGTTAAAGTGATGTCTAACATATATATATGAACTCTCTAGTGTGCTCCTATGAGTTTTGTGTGTAATTTTTCTCCTCAGCAAGTAATATCAGAGCTGTGATAATCTTTAATAAGATAAAGCTTGGATCACTGTTAGCCATATATGAGAAATGTTAGCTAGCAAGAAGTAGATCTTGTATTAAGCATAGCCAGGCTCAACAAACCAATTTTGATTGCATGAAGATGTTATCAGAAGCGTGGATAATATCTTAAGGAGGATTTTCTGAGGATGGTGCTCTATAATATTTGCTACTGGTTGGTCTATATTGACAATTTTGCATTTTTTCATGATCACTTTTTCTCATGACTACTAAAGGTAAAAAAGTAAAGGACATGTCATATATGGATAGTTGGCACTTTTAGTGATCAAAACAAAGTTTTTGGTGCATAACTTTCATAATGATTACAAATTGATAAAATAAAAAGAGAGTTATCAACAAAAGGACTATTTTATAAAAGTATTATTGGTCCTGTCAATACAAGAAGACAAATAAAAGAAAAGGTTATATATTTCGAATCTTAAAGAGGATTGAAGATTTGGTTATGTTTTATGATGGTTGTTTAAGTGGCTTCTTTATTTTGTTTTAGATTGTTTATAGGTTATTCCTTATTTGGTTGAAGATTTGAAGTTATGAAGTTTTGATTTTGATTTTCAAGTGGATTTGTTGGTTAATCTATTCTGATTTTGATAACATTAGCTTTATTTTGAAATTTTAAAAATTTTTATTTTCAAGAAGATTTCCCATGATTTTTTTTTATTTTGTAGGCATTTACTTTATTATGGGCTTGTTGGACATAGTTGTGGGATTGTTTTTGGTAGTTGATGGGTCGATGGTGGTTTTTGGTGCTTGTTAGAATTCGTAAGATGCCTCAAAGGTCTACTGACATTGGGTGGTTGGAGTTTTTTTTTTCTCCTTTTAATCTTTGTATTTAATGCTTATAGGTGTTTTTACGTTGATCTAGTGCTTCATGCTTTTTGTGTATTTTTTACGCGGTTTTTTTATTCATTTGATATTATAATAAAACAATGTTCACTGCTGTTGCTAGCTTGATCTAGCAATGTAATCTTTTGATTATTTAATTTTTTTGGCTTAGAAAACAAAATACATGTATATATTGGTATATCCCTAACATTACGTAGAATAACATGTTTATTTAATCTTTATGTAGGCACCTCATTTTATCCAAAATAATTTTATACTATTGATCTAAACTCTTTTTTGCACGTGGAGTAATATTATTATTTTGGCCCATTATATGTCCCTTTTTAAAAGATCATTACATAGGCCATTAATGGCCTAAATAAAAAAAAATCTAAACTAAATCAAAACAAAACCTAAGCTTGGCCCAAATATTAAAAAAGCCCAGAACAAAAATAGAAAAGAAATGGCCCATATTTTTGGAAACCTAAACGACAAAAACAAGATATTCAAGACAAAATGAAAGCCCAAACAAAAAAGCCCAAAACAAATCGAAAGAAAGAAATGAGGGGAAGGCCTATTTGGATAGTGTTCATAATATTTTACACAAGATGGTTAGCCATGGAAAAGGCACATATGTCACAAAGAAAAAGGAAAATGATGAGGTCACGTGAAGGCTATAGGAGGTTTTAATGGCTAAACATAAATGTAATAGAGAAAGTAAAGGCCTAAGATTGTCATTTTAGTTTTGCATGAAAAAAAACAAAGGAAATAGTCTCGATGTTAGATAAGCTGGGGGTCTTGGCACTAGTAACCTGCAGAGAAATAAGATAAGAGTTGGTAGGTTGGCACAAGTAATGGGAGGGAAAAGAAACAAAGGTCGAATCTTGGGAAGTAAGGTTTTAAAGTATGATAAAATAAGTGTTGAAAACCAATAAATGAAGTTTTTTAGGGAAGGGAGAAAGAGAGAGAATAAAAGAAAAACACAAAAAAAAAACTTTTGAACATCCATAAACAAAAAAAGAAGAGAGTTTTAAGAAAAAAAAAAGGTTTTAAGAACTGAAAATAAGAGAAAGAGGAAGGTTTTTTTGAAAATAAAAGAGAAAGTTGAGGTCTTTTTGGAAATGTGCTAAAAAAAAGAAAAAAAAAAGCTTCGAGGAGTTGTGAGTCATGTATAAAAAAGAAAAAGAATGCAGGAAAGTCGATAAAATAGAGAAAAGAACTTGGAGGAAAGCTAGAAGCTTGGCGGAGGAATAGGAAAGCTATTAGCTTTAGGAGAAATATAGAAAGGTTAGCCTTTTCATTCCCATTCCCATTCCCATTTGTTTTAATGCATATGATAATGTTTATGATGCCTGGTAAAGTGTAAGAGCATAAAATAGCTCTTTGATATTCCATATAAGTTTTATTAAGCATGAATGAATCTATTTGTTTTTCATAAGGAATATAAGAGGTTAAAAATGTGAGCTTTCTAAATGGAAATGCCAAGGTATTTCTAATGCTTAAGAATAGTTTATAAACATGGTCACATAGAGGATGTTTCGGGTTTTTTTTGTATGTTGCTATGTGATTGTTGACTGCAATATTGAAAAGATGATTTTTTTTTAGAAGGTTTAAACTTCCCAAGATATAAGAAGCAAATATGTTTTATAAGTGATTGTTGACTGCAATATTGACAAGATGATTTTTTTTAAGAAGGTTTAAGCTTTTCAAGATATAAGAAGCAAATATTTTTTTATATATATAAAAAAAAAGGTTAAAGCTTTAAAGTTTGTTCTCTATGCACAACCTTCATTGCAATGTATATTTCTTGAATTGATACAAAAAAAAAAAGCTCTTTTAAAAAAAATTGATGCCTTTTCAAAATCTAGGAGAGAAAGAAGTTTAAACTAAAAAATAATAATAGTCTTTAAGCAAGTTTGGGTTTTATCTTCACATTTTTATTCCCAAGAATTTCAAACTCAGTTTTGAAGGCTTAAAAACTAATTGGAGATGAAATGTTTCCTATTTGTTTTAGAGTATATTTTAGAGTTTGTTTTAGTCCATGCACATAAAAGCTTAAAACATCTACTTTTTGGGTTGTTTCTGCTTGATATACGACAAAAATAAGTTTCTTTTTTTAAACCTAAAAGCTATAAACAAGTGTACGAAAGACAAAGTTTACAAAAGTTAAGTATTTTTTTTTTAACTCAATTTGGTTTTTTGCTATCGTGAAGGCTTGGCACACTATTAGGACTCGAATTTCTCTATTTTTTTTATATCACCAAAATATGTTTTCTTTAGAAGAATAAAACATTTAAAACAAAAAAATGGGTATTTGATGAGCTTCAAATCTCCAAAACTAAGATGCTGTTTGGCTTTTCTTTTACACGTGGGTGGTTTGTGGAAGCTTAAAGCTTCATTCTTTATTTAGGTTTGCTAGTATTTTTTGCATGATAGGTTGTGGAGTATTTATATTCCTTCATTGCTTTTAGATCTCACTAGGAAGGAAGAGGTATTGGTCTTTTAAAAATAAGAAAACTAGAAAGCTTAGAAACTAAAAACAAAAAAAAATCTTCAAAACGTAGGCACTGAGACATATAATTTTAGGAATTGTCAGAGCTCCCTTTTCTCATATTTCATGACTTTAAAGAAAAAAAAAGTCACAGGGGTAGCATGAGATTGGTTTTGAAATATATTATAAACAAAAAGGGAAAATGATGAAAAGAAAATTGACTATTTTTATTAATGAAATTAATATAATTATACATGAACATCATGATTAACTATTGTTACTTTTCAAAAAATTAATAAAAAGTAATCAAAAAATTAAAATTAGAATAAAAATAAAATAAAAACAGGAAGGAAGGAAATAAAATAAAAATCTACAAGAATGAGATTTTAAGAAAATCAAAGTAGAAATTCCTAAAAAATCTCTAAGCAAAAAAATTTTTCTAAAAATGCCACCAAAGTATTAGGATATTTAGAAAAGTTTTCAATAAAAAGATTTTCTTTTCTTTGTTCCCTTGAAAATGTTTGATAATAATGATTATGAAAAAATTAGGTGATTAATAAAAAAATTAAAATAAGTAATGAAAAAGATATAACATAAAAAAATAAGTAATATGTCTTTTAAAAATAAATAATAATAATAATATGTAATAAAAGATATAATAAAAAAATAATAAAAAAAACTTTCATATGTATATTTTACCTTATCATTCGTATTATATAATCATGAAAATAAAGCAAGTTTCCGATGATAAAATTCTTAAAAAGTTCGAGTAATAATTTTTTAGAAATCTCTAGGTAAAATTTTTTTAAAAAAAATATTATCAAAGTATTAGAGTATTTAAAATAATTCTCAATACAAAAAATCCTTGTTTACTTTTCATCATTAAAAATGAACTTTTATGTAAGGCAATAGCATTATAAATTAATCTATGTGCGTCATAAATTAATTCATGTGTATCATATTATAAAAATAAATGAAATCCTTGATGATGAGATTCTAATATTGTCTGAGTAGTGAAGCCTAAAAAATCTCTAAATTAAAAGATTTTTTTTTAAATACTACCAATGTATTAAAGTATTTATTAAAAGTTTTCAATACAATAAAAAATTTTTTTTCTACAAAATAATAATAAAAAACTAAAAAAAAGGAATTATTAACGATTGAAATAAAAAAGAAAAGAAAAAAAATTTTTACCCGATGATGAGATTTTGAGATTGTCCGAGTAATGAGGCCTAAAAAATCTCTAAATGAGAAGATATTTTTTAAATACTACCAGCGAATTAATGTATTTACAAAAATTTTCAATACAATAAAAAATTTTCTTTTCTTCAAATACAAAAAGTAATAAAAAATAACAAACAAAAATATTTATTAATTAAAAAGGGAAAATAAAATATGGGCATTAATATTTTGTTATTTGTATTGTATGCACATAATTCTCGGAAAATAAAACACGAGTCTTTAAGAATGTGATTCTTAAAATGTTCAAGTAGTAAGTTTTAAGAAATCCTTAGATAAGAAATTTCTTTCAAATATTATCAACACATTGAAATATTATTTTTGACTTCTTTTATATCAAGGTTGTAATCTATTTTTCTCAAATAAAATAAACAAAAAAACCAAAATCGTGATGAATAAAATAAACTAAAGAAATTATTGATAAATACCAAATTTGAGACAAGTTTTGTCAAAATTAAAAAAATAACACACAATTAATTGGTATCAATTTAAACGAGCACTATGAAAGTACTAATTCTTCTTTACATGTAACCAATTCTTGGATTCAAATTATTTTCACAAACCTAAAAAAAATTATCTTGTTAATAAATTTTAATTAATTTTAAAATTTTATTAAAAAGATAATTTTTAATAGGTAACCAATTGTATCAATCAAAAAATATTAATAATGATTTCTTTTTGTTTTCAAATTTATTTAGTAGCCTCAAAATCGTTACGATACCTTATGTATTGGGGATCCTTTCAAAAATTATACTATAGACTTTAAAAAATAGTAATATACTTTTGTATTTTTGTGAAAATGCCAAATTTTCTTCTAAAGTTTCATTCTGTTTTCAATTTGAGTCCTTTTAAATTTTAGTTGTTATAAACCTATAATTATCTTAAACTCTTTTTTTCTATTATTTGAAATAATTTGACCTCTTCTTGTAAAAAAAAAAAATTGATCGTTTTATTGCATCTATCTCTTTTTGGTACAAAACCAAAAGAAATGTCAAATAATAATTGAAGTCTTTTTGACAAACAGGTGTTAGGAGTTATTTAAGTAACATTTCCGAAGAACATAACTCATCACAAAGGGCCAAAGAGAAATAGAGCGTAGGACAAATAAAAGGTGCTTTTTAATATGAATGGAAAGTCTTTTGCAGATAATAATGTTTTCCTCACTAAGAAACATTTTCACTTGAAAATGGAAGGTGTTTCGGTGACAATGCATCTCAATGAGTTCAATATAATTGTTTTTTTTTTTTATTTGCTTAGCCAATCGTAATATTTCATTGATAAAACGATTCCAATACAAAGTGCTATCTCCTTGCATAAAAACAGAGATTCATGGCAATCGTGAGTAAAAAATTCACCCCGAAATAAACACAATGTGAATCCCATAAAGGCACCCCATTAAATCAAGTTTGAAATTGAAAGGATCCATCAACACCCGTTTTTGGCAGAAGAGAATTACTCGCCTTCCTGTAAATATGGGCAAAATCCACCATTCTAGTGATGGTACAGAGCCAATCTATCTCATAAAATAATCCAATATTTCCATGATAATAATGCCTCTTAGACTGTTTTAATAGCCAATATTCATGCAGCGTTAGAATCCTGTTCCTCAAGTCCTCTTATAGTTGTATATACCTTCTGTATCATGGTGCCTACACGTTGAGAAGTCAACACTGACAATTTTATTCAATCCATTTCCCTTTAATTACAAGAAACCGATTCTTGATAATCCCTGAGCTTTTATTGAAGAAACTCCTATCTCACTTGGCAAGCAGACCCCACGAACTCCCCTGGACTGGACTACACAACCAATCACAATTACTAAAAGGTCAAAATTCTTTCAATATGTCGAACACAACACGAAACCAATTTTTTATTCAAGAAGCACCATTTGAGCTATTTTGGGATCTAATTTACCACCTCAAGTTTTCATATCATCAAAAATGCCTCGAACATCCCAAGATATAATCCTCATTTTGATGCTCACGATTCACAAAAGCACTCAATTTAAAACATTCACCATAAAACAAAATTTCACAATTGAAATAGAAAAACACTAGATCCCAGCAGACATCAATCTCACCACAAAACAAGATCTCAACAACCTCAAATCACTCGCAAAATAAAGAGCAAAGTCATGAAGATACTCGATCGTCCTATCAAGTCTCAGACTGTAATATCTTTTTCAGTTTTTCAATCACCAGTTCCTCATCTACTATTGATAATCCAAGCTGCTTGCCCACTTTCCAAATTTCTTCTGTTTCCTTTGATAAATTGGTCTCTTCTTCTCCTAAACAAATTACTTTATTCCTGTTCCTGAAGTTCCTGTATGAGATAGACCCATTTGCAATTGAAACCTCACTATTTGAACCTCTGTTCGCTGTCAATTCTTTCTTCCCTTTTTTTATAATCTTTTTTCCTTTCCTATTTACTGTACCCATTAACTTTTCCTCAATCTCTTCACATAGCCTCCACTTTTTTTCCCCTGCGTTGAACACACTTTCCCCTGTTAACCTCTTCTGTCTCTCGCGTTTCTGCCACAATCAAGATTTCCGAATCTTTATTGGCCTCTCTATGGATTGTGGCATTTTGGTCCAGGCCCACTATTTCTTTATTCTCTTTTATTAATTCCTCTATTAGGTCATCCCTCTCTTTTATTGTGAGTCCATTTTCACTATTCCTTTTAGGCCCATCTTCTTTGCTAGTTATTATTCTATTGTCCACCACACCACTTTCATTTTGACCTTTTGAATTGCCCGGCCTCAAAACTCGAAATATGAGACTCACAGACAACTTCATTGGACTCCTTCATAAAATTTTCTCCTGCTTCACTGTCATCTACCCATCTATTATTAATTTCTTCGGACACAAAGGACTTAGGGCTGCGATCATTATTACCACCAGGTTGAGATTCTATTTCTCTTTCATCCCACATTTTTGTACTAGAACCCGCCTCTTCAACTTCCTCCGTGTCTTCTTCCTGTAGTGCTTTTTTGATGTACCCCATCTCTAACTCTCTTATATGGTTACACTCAGACCATTGCCATTGGTGTGGAGTTTGATTAATTTCTGACGCCCGAACTGGATATGTTTTATCTCCTACCTTTAACTGAACAATCTCTTTTATTCTTGACATGGAATCTGTCATGATCTCCATTATTGCTCTAGCGAAGGACATACCCTTTTACGATTGTTCCTCTATTGGAACGAGTTCTCCAAAGCAATTACAATGTTCTGAAACGTTCTCATATTCCACGCATGAACTGGAATTCCATAACACACCACCCATGTATTTCTCACAGGCTGAATAATACAATCAAACCATATGGCCATATCTTCAAACCAGTTTGATAATCTATCCTACTTTGATTTTTTCAACTCATCGAACAATACTTCATCATCGAAACTAACAAGGAAGCAACTTTTGATTCTCAGACCGCCTATTTTTTTTTTTTCACATATTTCGTTAGCTAGAACCCCATCGCTAAGGGCTTTCTACTTCTTTCGACTACACATTTTCCTACCAATGCAACATTTTTTCATCCACCATACCCAGGCACTGCTTATTTACTTTCAACGCTATCTCTTGGTTATCATTTTCACCATTTTTGGCAACTGAAACATTCTCATTTGAAGTCTCCTGCATAGCGTTTTTTCTTTTTTCCAATAACACTTGCAAATAGGATCTCCTAGAGTTTTCTCCTATCTTCTCTTGACTACCCTTGTGAACTCCGAAATCGTTAGCACTTCCATAGTTGTTGTCATCGGCTTGCTGAAACTTCCTCTGGGAAACCATTTCACCTTCCTCTACTATATTCTCTCTCTTTTTTCCAGATCTTTTCTAGAATGCTGTCCTAGGATTAAACTTGGCTATATTGGCCTCAATCTTTTTATCTAGGAACCACACTCCATGGAAATTCCATACAGCCCTCTAGCTTCTTCCATGGATGCAAAGCAAACAAAACCCATTCTTTTCCCACTTTTGCTCCTCTTTCTGGGTATAAAAGTATCCACAATCTTTCCGAATTGATCGCAAACTTTCTCCAGCCATTTCCAATTAAACATCCAAGCGAGATTATTGTGACATCTCCAATCTTATATTAAAAGAATGTGTGGATATACTATGATATATATAAAGATTTAAATTCAAATTTGTAAGACGTATTTTGTAGGACAAAATCATGAGACATTTGGGTAAAAATAAATAAAATTTTGTAGGTTGGGTATAAATCTCTACAAATGGTATTAAAGCAGTCTACTAATTAATGAGAACTAAGTACTATATCGTAAGATCATGAGAGTCATTAAGTGTTATGCGATGAGAAACTACTTTTAAAATTCCTACATCTTGTGTGATTTTAGTTTTATAGTTGGACTCAACTTGACAAGGACATTAAACTTTAAAAATTGAGAGATTATAATGTTCACAATTCCATATTGAAAGAATATATGAATATGATATGATATATATATATATATATGTAAACTTAAATTTATGAGATGTTTTTTGTGAGATTAAATTATGAGATTTTTAAATTAAAATAAATAATACCTCATAAGTTGAATACGAATATTCAAAAATTATTTACGAAGACGGTGATCACCACCTTTTTTGTATTACAAAAATCACTAAAAGAAAGTTAAGAATTAAGATGATGATCAATTATCACTTCCTATTCAATATAATTGTTAATAAATTGTCTTTTATTGAAATAGATTTTGGTAAAGAGATTTGTACCCTAATCCTTTTAGCGTGTTTACCAAACAGTTGGAACTTGGGAGTCCATGAGGGCAGCATTCCATCAGTAATTCTGTAAGCAGTGCGAAACTAAACTTTAATAATATCAAACACCAAATTCTTGCTAAAGAGGTTTAAAAAAAAAAAATCCGGTGAAGCATGGATTTTGAAAAAAGAAAATTATTATTATTATTATAAAAGATGATTTTTCCTCCAAAGCAATTCACGAAATGGAAATTAACCATCCTCGTATACTGAAAATTTTTTTTGAACATTTTATAATGAATTTCTCTTTTAACTCGTAAATATGAATATGACTAATATCTAGTAATACATTTTATGAATTTAAATAGAAATATTATCAATAAAGACGATGAGTTAAAAAACAAAGAAAGAAAAAACGTCAATAAAAACAATTTGTACCAAAATTTGGAATATTCATATAAATTATGTGACGAAATATTTTACATTAAAGCAATATTTATTAGAAATGTTCATGAGTTGATTTGAATTTGAGACAAGTTCATACTTTATATTAATAGTTTATATGCTTGTCTAAATTGAATCTGATCCGATATTTTAGACTTTAATTTTTTTTTCAAATTTGATCCAAATTGAAAAAAACAAATTTCAAGTCTAATCATTAAGCCTAATTTGTATAATAAAATTTAAAATTTTAAAAAAATCCTTTTTTAGAAAATAATTATTAAAATACAAATTTACATATATATACACATATAATTATAATATTTTAATTATATATATTTTATTCAGATTGAACCGATCCAAATTCAAGCTTCAATTCTTTTGTTTAAAAACTCAGCCTAAAATTTAAATGAGTATAAAAGTTATACCTAAAATTATTTAAAGATTATTTAACTTTTTGTTTAAATCTTTTCAAAACTTGAATAGAGCTTCAATCACAATATATCCTTAATTAAAAGCAAAATTTATTTATTTAAATTCTTTTATGACCAGATTCTAGCATTAAGGTCCAATCTTCTATATCAAATTGATTTTAAAAAATAATATAATCTTTGTTTCTAATTAAAAATATATTTATCTCTAGAAAATCTAAAATCATAAAAAAAATAATGATAAAAAAATTATAATCCAAGCAAAATAAATAATTCAGAACAATAAGTATGAAAGACATGGAGTAAAATTAAACTAAAATATAAAATATAAATCAAATCAATGAATAAAGCCATCAACATAAGGTAGCGTTAGGTATTTTTTATAAAATTATTATGGTAATGTAATCACTTAAATAATTTTATTATCAAGATAATCTTAATACTCATGATCTTAAATTATTTTGTTTGATCAATAATTATTAATTTTTAGGAATTAAATATTATTGTGTTTGATATTATTAAAAATCAAATATTATTTTGTTTAAAAGTATGAAAATAACCATGCATATTGTAATAGTTACATAAATTAATAATTTTAAGATTGTTTAAAGATAATAATTTATAAATAATTAGTAATATTTATTTATTTTATAATCAAAATATAATTTTTTTTTTGTTGAAGTATATAAAAAGCTCATGAACTAAAATTAAATAATCCTCAAAGTTTTTATCATTCTATTATAATTAATTTAGCTCTCAAATATATATTTTCACCCAATTAAGCTTTTATTATACAGAAATTGATTAATTGTTTTCATTAATTTTCATCCAATCAATCATTCAATTGGGTAAAAATAATTGTTTAAGAGCTTAATTGAATAAAAATAAATATTTGTGACATCAATTAATTGCAATAAAATAATAAGAGTTTGAATTATTATTTAATTTTAGTTTAGAAACTTTTTTATATTTAAACCTAATTTTTCTTTTGTTTCCAAATCAATTTTTAGAATGGAAACTAACCCACCTTGTATATTAATATATATAATTTTTTAGCAGCGTGTATTGATTAATGATTTTTTAACTTGTACGACTAATTATATATATGGTGATACATTTAAAGATTTTACAAAAGTATTAATTACAATAAGACTCTAAGCCAAAAAAAGGATGAAAGAAAAAGTCAATAAAAACTGTTTGTATCAAAATTTTGAATTCATATAAATTATACTTAAAAAATCGTACATTAACATATTCTTTTAAAACATATGCCAAATGCCTAAAAAGGTGAAAGATAAATGCCGAAGAGATGTTTTCTCTTGTTATTTACAAGCAAATTTTAATTTATTAGGAAGCCGAAAGATGCTTTCCATGTTATTTAATTAACAAGATTCATCACTTCCTACTTATTAAAGAGCGGGAGAGTTGAGATTTTTGCGCGGGGCCGGAGCATGCAGGCGGGTTCTGTTTGCCAGTAAGTTTAGGACTGACATTCGAACATTGAGATGTTGCAGGTCCTTCAGGTCCTTTGTATGTAAGGTCAATGTCGGCGAGCTCCAAGCCTTCGCATGGCAAACCGCTGCTGCAAATAAGTTTGACAGCTTGCTGAGTTGAAGATGTGCCTCGGATGTTTTTGAAGCTAATGTTGCTGAGTTTAATACGTGATGGAAGCTGGATAAACAAAGTAATGGTTTAAATAATGAGCAAACCTTTTCATTTGATCAGTATTTTGATAAGTACGTACCTTTAAATTGCATTGATTCCATGGACAGTATTCTTGATCAATAAGGATAGGATTGCCGACGTTATTCATAGTAATATCTTCAAAATGCATGTCCGATGCAGAGCCAGGATAGGAGGCTGGCCAACTTTTGATTCTAACTCCATTCATTGTATTACTGATAGTGCATTTCGAGACTTTAATTCCAGAAACTGGTTCCTCACCTTGGAACTTTCCAAGACTGCCGATGCTGATACCATGACCTGGCCCACAGGTTACTCCTTGGACAACCACATTCTTGCTACCATCACCAATAGAAACACAATCATCACCAGTTTTTATGTCTGTGTTAATAACATTGACTCCATCTGATCGCCCGATGTGAATCCCATCTGTGTTCAGACTGTTTTCTGGTGCAGAGACCGTGAAATGTTGGAAAGTGATGTTTTTGCATCCCAAAACATTGACGTGAAACTGTTTGCTGTCTTTGGTTGTTATATCTTGTATCATAGCATTGTTCACAAAATTGAACCTTAAATTCTGTTTAGTTCGAGAGTGGCATAAAGTTACACAAGAAATAAATTTCATTAGCGACATTAATTGCTACTAGCATAATAAAATGGATAAAGCGTATTATATCTAGTTAAAAACTAGGAAGCAGAATCTTGTACGCCAAAAACTTAATTATACATGATTCCTTATCTACAATAAAAGCATTTAGATTTGATAGTTGCTCAATCTGATATTATAAAAAAAGCAAAGGAAAAAAAAAACAATATTTCTTTAATTTGGGGAATTCTAAATAGAGTTAAAAAAAAAAAAATTCCAATTCTAGCACAAGACAAGAAATCTTACAATGGGCAGTGCGGCACAATATTTGTTTTTAGAACAATCATTCTTGCCCCAAGCAGCTGCTCCTTGGCCGTCAAAAACTCCACCTCCAGACATTGTAAATTGTTCAACATTGCTAAAGACAACCCAATTAGGATCCTTGAAAGCATTAGGATCAGCAGGAGCCTTCACAGTTCCCTGAACCTGAAGTTCAATAGGACCCTTGCAAGGACCTTGTAGGTTTGCTTTACTTAATAAGTATGTCCCCTTAGGAATCACAATTTTGGTTGGAGTTGTCGAAGCACAGGCTTCTTTCCAAGCATCCAATAATGGCTAAGGCAAAAAAGAAAGATATCATTTTAAAATAAAAAACTATATATTTCGCTGTTGGAGAATAAAATTATGTGTATTTTTGCTAACCTGACTCAAATCCGTCTTCTCATCAGCCTTTGCGCCATACTTGGCAACTACATCAAAAACTCCTGATTGAGCTTTAGCGGTTGAAGTAAACAAAATTAATAGTACTGATATGACTGTAATGCTTGATTGTACACCCATATTTTTTCTTTTCCAAGTATTTGGATTTCTTCTTTTCTGTTTTTAAACGACGAATTCCTGTGAAGGAGCAATGATTTTGCATTTTGTTTTGTTTCAAACCTGTTTTATAGAGTGCTTGGAAAAGCTACTACCAACCAAATTTTCAACCAAATGTTTTCTAATTTTAGTAATGTGGAAAAAAATATGGCCTTGCTTTATTTGCTATTATTAGCCTTTTCCTTTTATATCTTTTGGGGCATGTGTAATTTGCACTTTGCCACAGACTTTACTCAAATTACACTCTTGTTTTAAGTGGTGAAATTATCCTTAAACAGGAATCATTGAAACTTTAAGTTAAACTAGGTGCATGATGACTAACGCCTCATCTCTTGATAATAGAATAGTTTTTTTTGACATGAATCCTTTTAATACCAAATAATTACTTAGTTACATATTTTGAGGATAACATAGATCAAAATTTAATCATTTAGTAAGACATATCATCTATTAATTATTGAAAAGTTATAAAGTTTGAAACCTATTTTTAGCCTCTAATTAGGAAATATTAATTTACAAGCACATTTGTACTATGTTGCTAAGCAATTAAGAAATTAAAAAAAAATGAAACTCATTTTAATTTATTCCATCCATCCCAAAAAATTGTCACATTTTGATTTTTTGATGGTCAAGATTTTTGAGCTTTGACTTCTTATTCTTTTATATTAATTATTGAGAAAAATATGAAAAATATAATTTAAAAACTCTGAATGAAATAATTTTTAAACATATAACACAAAATTTATTTACTTATAAACATTTAATATAATAAAAGTCAATGTTGAAAATATTTTATTATAAAAAAATCAACTGTGACAATTTAATTTAGGTGTAATATGATATATTTAAATATAGTTAATAGTAAGTTGTAGAATATAATTTTACTTATAACTAACAAAGTACAATATTATAAGTTATTGTACATTTCAATGTAATAATAAATAAAGCTTTGTACATATTTATAAATGATTTATTAACTAAAATTTAAGTATTAACATCGATCTCTTTAAAGACCACTAAATATATAAATTATAATTATAACTTACAAAAAATTTCTTTTATATGAAATTAATGATGTAATCACCCTCTTGAATTTAGTAAAACCACAAAAAATAAATGAGTAAAAAAAAAATTGCAAGTTGCTATGTAATTTATCATAAGATAAATAGTAAATATAATATGTACTTATTATGTGAAAAGGGGAAGGAATACTTATTAACGTTCTCAATTCGAATATAATTAAAATAAAAATAAATGAGTCAAGACAAACAAAATTTTATCTTAAGTTAATTTTCAAATCTTTTAATAAAATTTTTAAACATGATAACACAACTCTAAACCTAAGAAGCAATTAAATTTAGATCAAGAATAGAACTTTTACAAGGCAATGACCCAAAAAATACCCTTTTCGATCTTCTTTTCTTTTCTTTTCTTTTTTTATTTTTCTCTTTCTTTTTATTTCTTTGTTCTTTCCTTTCACATTTTTCTCCATCTTTAATATTAATTCCTTACATTGGCAACAGACACAAAGCTGGTCAATCTATTACTCTAAACAAGGCTACTAGCATTTAGCCTTTAATTAATATAATAATGTCGGATATTGTGTGAGTTAAAATGGAAAAAAAAAGTTTGGAGAATTTTGAAAATATAATATAACAAGAGAATTTTCACTTTTTATCAATTAATTTAATTGATTAATATCTATCTAATTATACCTATATTATATTATTCTTTTAAAAGAATCCAATTATTAGAATTTGATACTTCAACTTGCAAATTCGAGATTTAAATTTTAGAAATGAATGAGATACAGGGTTTATGGTGTTAAGCTAAAAAAGCCTCAATCTAATCAAGTTAGTGGAAATAAAATCAAATAATCAATCAATTACATAAAAAATAACAATTTAATGTGATTCAGTCTAACCGACTTATGTCCATAGATGAGAAACAAGATCCACCAATTATAAAAAATTATAAACAGATATCAAATCAATCTCATTCAACAATCAATACCTATAGACTCTTTTAATCTCTTCTAGTCATACGAAATATTTTTAATCCAAACAAACACAAACATATGTGCACCTTTTCAACATAAACAAATACTTATTTATATGTACCCATTCATCATATCTATATAGACCTTCTTAGTCTCCTCTAGTCCACTCTCAAACATATAAACATACACATCCATAAAACGTAAATCTACAGTGCTCTTATGGCTAGTCTATCCTATAAAATTCTGTAACTTTCTTATATCTTTTTCTCATACCTAACCCTGGATAGACTCCATCTATTTATAAGCATACAAACTTGCCTATTAAGAATTCATTTCCTCTTAAAATTCTTTTTTTACAAGTCAAACTTACCTATTAAGAATCTATTTTTTCTTAGAATTCTTCTTTTGCAAGTTTTCTTATCCATTAAGTAATATCCCACAAATTTCAAATAAATCTCTTATGAAATTTGAGTCATTATTCCAACAATTTTCACATTGACTCAAATTTCATCAATCATCAATCCTCAAACTAAACATGTTTGGATCCACTTGCAATGAAAGTTTTATAATCCTCTTCTCTTGTGTGTCTTCATCTTCACGCAAACTGATCTTTAAAACACAAACTCGAACTTCTTTTTTGAATCGAGCTCCTTTAAGCTTACATTTTCTCATGTCTCGAACCATCCTCTGATACCACTTGTTAGGCTAAAAAAGCCTCAATCCAATCAAACCAACGAAAATGAAATCAAATAATCAATTAATCACACAAGAGACAACAATTTAACATGATTCGATCTAACCGAGTTACATCCACGGATGAGAAATAAGATCCACTAGTTATAAAAAATTATAAACATATATTAAATTAATCTCATTCAACAATTACCCATATGCTATCTCAATCTCCTCTAGCCATACAGAGTATTATTAACCCAAACAAACACAAACCTATGTGCACCCTTTCAATATAAACAAACACTTATTTATATGTACCCATTCATCATACCTATGTGGACCCTTTCAATCTCTTCTAGTCCATTCTCAAACATATAAACATACACACGCATAAAATGTAAATCTCTAATACTCTTATGGGAGTCTATCCCACTAAACTCTACAGCTCTCTTATATCTTTTTCTCATACCTAACCCTGAAGCGACTCCATATATTTATAAGCATACAAACTTATCTATTAAGAATCTCTTTCCTCTTAGAATTCTTCTTCTATAAGTCAAACTTACCTATAAAGAATCATTTTTCTCTTAGAATTTTTTTTTTTTGTAAGTTTTCTTATCCATCAAGTAATATCTAACAAAACCCAAAAAATCTCTTATAGAATTTGAATCATTATTCCTAACATATGGGATAAAAAAATGTTATCAATCTCTTACATTGTAAATTGTAATTACCCTAGATCCACCAAATTTTCATTTGTGAATAAGAACAAATTTATTAGTAATTACACCTCAATCAAATCAAACTCAAATATCCTTGTTATAGCCTTAACTACGAGAGAAATTATTGCCTTATGACTTTTTTTTAGCTGGGTTTAATTAGCAACTAATTGCTTATTGTTACTCGTTGAGGTTGTATCTCACTTATCTGTTAATTAAAAACTTTACTTTTCAAAAGCAAGGTCCTTCCGATCTCCGAAGCAGCTCTTGGAAATTAACCCTCTTAAGTATATTAAGAATTCATGTTTAACTTGTGTGATTAATACTACTTGATTTGCAAGGTAATGAAGAAAGAGAAAATTAATTTATTCATATGCTAGACGAATATCGACATAAAAGTCTACATTTACTTCATTACACTAAAACAGTTGCCAAATGCTTAACAAACATGAAAAGATACGTGCTAACGAGATGTATCAATTCTTCAGTTATTTACAAGCTAAAATTTTCATTTATTTTCAAACCTATAGATGCTTCCATGTTATTGACATGTAGTGTCTTCAATGTGGCAAAGAGATTAAGCATGAGCGGTAGGTTTGCTGGAACAGACAGATGGGTTCTGTTTGCCAGAAAGTTTGGGATGTGCATTGGAACATAGAGATTTTGCAGGTCCTCCAGGCCCTCTGTAAGTGAGGTCAATGTCGGTGAGTTCCACACCCTCGCATGGCAAACCGCTGCTGCAAATAATCTTGACAGCTTGTTGAGTTGAAGGAGTACGTCGAATGTTCTTGAATAAGTTTAATACGTGATGGAACCTAAATAAAAAAAAAAATGATTTAAGTAGGAATTTAAGCTTAAATAACACCCTTTCACTCGATCAAGATTTTGATAAGTAACGTACCTTTAAATTGCATTGATTCCATGGGCAGTATTCTTGATCAACAAGGATAGGGTTGCCGACCTTATTAATGATAATACCCTCAAAACGCAAATCTGTTGCTGAGCCAGGTTGGGAAGCTGTCCAAGTTTTGATCCTAACACCATTCATGGTATTACTGATGGTGCAATCCTCGACAAAAATTCCAGATACTGGTTCTTCACCTTTGTATTTTCCAAGACTACTGATACTGATGCCATGACCTGGTCCACAGGTTACGGACTTGATGGTCACGTTCTGGCTACCATCACCGACGGAGACACAATCATCACCGGTTTTAATGTTTGAGTTAAGAATGGTGACCCCTTTTCATCGTCCAATATGGATTCCATCCGTGTTTAGACTTTCTTCAGGCGCGGAAACAGTGAAATGTTGAAAAGTAATGTTTTCACATCCCAGCACATTAACGTGGAATTGTTTGCTATCTTTGGTTGTTATATCTTGTATCATCGCGTTCTTGACGAAATTGAACCTTATATTCTGTATATTTTTTGAGCAAAAAAAGCATCACAATAAATAGATAACTAAAGTAAAGAACATTAACTAAACGAAATCTAAAGTTCCAACACAGAGATAAAACAGCCTTACAACGGGAAGTGAACTGCAATATTTGTTCTTAGCGCAATTGTTCTTGCCCCAGGCAGCAGCTCCCTGGCCATCAAAAACTCCACCGCCAGACATTGTTAGCCCATCAATGTTGTTTAAGACAAACCAATATGGATCCTTGAAAGAGCTAGGATTTGCCGGAGCCGTTATGGTGCCTTTATTATAAGAAAATGGAAGATTAGTGACAGTTTTGTAGTGACGTTTCACTTACAAACATCGTTAGCTTCTATGTTTTTATAAAACTCAAGGCGTTTATTATCAAAATGCCACTAAATATTCAAATAGCAGCATTTTTACTTGTAAACACTACCCAAGACAAAAATTAGCAACATTTATTGACTAAAACGCTTTGAATAATCCTATGTAAAAATTAGAGTGATTACTGAAGGCGTTTTTGGCAGAAAACACTTTGTGTAATCCCATTATAAAAATGGATAAGGGATTACTGAAGGCGTTTTTGGCAAACAACGACTTGAATAATCTCCTCATAAAAAAATGTAGGCAATTATTGAAGGCATTTTCTACAAGAAACGCCTTCAATAATTTTACTAAAAATTTTGAGAGAATTATTGAAGGCGTTTTTAGTCAAAAAAATACCTTTAATAAATATCCAATCAAATTTTAAGGATCATATGATTATTAACCATAAGGTCATAGGTTTGATCCCTTCTTTTTTTGGATTTTTAAAGGGATTATTTGTAAATGATTATTTGTAAGAGATTATTCAAGGCGTTTCTGCCCAGAAACGCTTTTACTAATCCATTTAAAAAATTTTAGAGAGAAAATATTAAAGGTGTTTTCGACAGAAAAATGCTTTCAATAATCCATAAAAAAATTAAGAACGAATTCTTGAAGGTGTTTTTGACCGAAAATGCCTTCAATAATCTAATCAATAAATTTTTATGAGGGATTATTGAAGGCAGTTTTGGTCAAAAATGCTTTCAATAATCCAATCAATAAAGTTGAAACAGATTATTGAAGGTGATTTTTGCCTAAAATACCTTCAATAATCCTCTCAATAAATTTTTATATTAGATTATTGAAGACAGTTTTGGTCAAAAATGCCTTTAATAACATTTTGTTAGGGATTATTTAAGGCGTTTTTTTTTACTAAAAACACCTTAGTAATCCCATCAAAAAAAATTTTGGTTTAATTATATATATGAGTCAGTTGTAGGTTTATGTCCAGAAAATATTTAAAGTCAGTTGTAAGTTTATGCTCAGAAAATATTTGGTTTATATATGTGATACTACGAATTACATTTTAGAATTTACATTATAAATATTATTGTATTTCAATAAACTGACCACACATCCGAATTTAAAACTGATATCGTTGCCATATAAATATACTTTTTCTCAAATAATCTTACTCAATATATGTGTATTCATATAAAAAAAATATATACCAATAATGTTAAACCAATATCCCAATCTACAAAATTAAATTATCCATTCAATATGGCATGTTAAAAACATTATAACAAATGATCCTCATATATTTACATTCAACCAACAGTATTCAACCTCAAGGTTTATCAATAAATGATAATACATACTCACACCACTTTTTATGAATTTCATCAAGTTCCTTTACCGTGAAGCTTTCTTTACTCTTCCACTAAAAAAAAAAAAATCAAAAGTAAATGTTAATAAATGAGAACTTAATTTAGCTTTTTTTTTTTTTTAAAGATATAATGACTTTATGAAATTTATACTAACCTTGAATTATGTGGTTATAAAATCATATAGAACTATCTCTTGAATAAAATGAAGGATATAATATCCATGTTCATATATCTGGATTGATGATATACCTGAAAATTAATTTTAGTGGGTTTAGAAAATATTTATCTATACAAATTCAGCATAAAAGAATAAATTTCATATTTACTGGTAATGACACCTAGTTTATCTTTGCCTTCTTATCAAATGCAGATATTACCCTAAATTGAAAAGAAAAAAATTATTTTATACATAAATAAAATTACTTATAAAGAAACATAAGATATATTATATAATAACATGTAATATCTTTTCATAAAAGTTTTAATTTCGCGGTTAGATATCGCCTTTGGTTTAGCTGAATTAAGTAAGTATGACGTTAAGAAATTGGTATCAATCACAATAAACTGCCAATAACGACTGTAAAATAATAAGAATGATATACTCAGATTAGACATCATATCAGATTTAAGTAAGGTTAGAATAATTATTTGTATGAATATTACTTCTTGTGCATTATACGAAAGCAAATAATAATCAGTCTATTTTTTCATGCATTCAATCACATGATTAGTATGAAAAATAACTGTGCCACTCTACTCACTAATGAAGTTGAGATCAAAGAATCTAAATCTGTGAGTCATTTGTCTCACCTTAATCTCTCTATATAAGAAGCTGCATGATAACAATCAATAATACTAGTTAGTAATACACCATAATATAAATTAATACTTATTGAGTTTGCATATTTGTATTTATAAGCTAACCTTATATAAGCAACAATATCAACAGTTGATATTTCATCTAGTTCACAAAATCCTTTAACCTCATGCACATCAATGTAAGAAAATGATGGTTTATCAAACAACTCTTCCTCAAACTCAATGGTTATGCAGTTTTCTTTGGATAAATGATCGAATGAATAATTAGATAACCCATCCATAGCAGCCTAAGCAAGGGTCATACTCTGAGTCCTAAATTCATGCTATAATATACAATGAAATATAAGTATTAAAACCAAATCAATAAATATAATAAGCAAATTAATATTAAACTTATAAACAAATTCATACTTCATGGCTAGTAACGAAAGTTGGGTTCCTTGCCTAACTTGCAATGAAAACTTGTCCTAGGTGGATGATGTTATCCAACTAGCCTACAGGCATCCTATGCTGCATTACTACCAACATGGCCTCCAAAGCAACGAGTCGTTGTTGTTGCTTATTGAGGCGTTGCTCTTGGTCATCAAGTCATTGCTGTTGTTGCTCAATGATTGCTTTATATTATGCATTTGTCATTCGAGGGGTTTTGGGTTGATTATTAAAAAACTTTGATGGCAACACAAATTTACCAATCCCATAAACTTGACTAGGCCTTTCTTTAGCTCATAATGCTAAAGACAATGAATTTTTGCCATACTGAGTTGGCAGTTCATCGGATTTAACTTTGGTAGCATAATCATCCTGAAAGATAATAATAAGATGGGCTGTAACAACATATCTATACAAGCTAGTATAAAATCATGCATACAACCATAATGCCAATCATACGTGATTTAATGAGCATTTATACATACAAGCTTTTTAGTCAATTCTTCAGTTGCTTCATCTGTAAAAGATTCATCTTTCCACATATGTCCTTATTTTCAGACATCCCATTTAAAAACTTTGGTACCAAAGCTCACTGATTCCTAATAAATTATCGCAATATAAGAATCAGAACCTATGAAATAAATGTTCATAAATATTCATTTATGAGTATAAAAAAAGTGTGTGAATACTTACAAGCTCATACTTGATATTTGCATATCCCTTTCTCGCTGTCCGATGGTGATATATTTGTTTGGCCTGAATGTTCATTTGGTTTCCTTTAATTTTCTACAAAAGAAAAAAATTACGTAAATCACATATGAAGATATCAAATATATTGCATAAAATCTTATAAACAATTTTTTTCGTATGGGTTATGTACTGAGAAATCTTATGATGGTCGATCTCGAACAAGATTTTTCCAATCTTCAACACTTATAACATCGGCATATGATGTAGGTGGAGCAACCAATACATCTCCTTGATCAGCGAGCGATAAAATATATTGGGTTGTCAATCTGCTTTTAAAGTCTTTAAATACTTTCCTAGCAAATTGCAACATAAGCTTTTTATAGTCAATTGAGAAGTCGAACTGTTCTTAAATAATTTAATACAATTAGTATGAACACATTAAATTTCAATTAAATGATCATTTAACAAATTTTATGAAATAGTTGAATAAACATACTACGACCGACTGCCATATACTATTATTTATATCATCAGAAACTTATCGCCAATTGGTGTATGTAATTGAAATGCTACTATGGACAACGACACCAATATGAGTAGCCAACTTGGCAGCTCCATTAGACACAAGCTGTCCATTTTGATTGAAGTACTTTAATTTGTTTATTTCGTTCCTTTTTTTTTCTTTTTTGACCTATAGATATATCTTGTGCATGTTCAGTAGAAAAAGAAATATATTGTTCGGAGTCTATAATACTTATAATTTTGATCATAATTATACAAAATACACTAAACTAACTGTCTAAATTTAACACTGTACGTAATAAAATACAAGCAATATCATACTATGTACAAAAACATCATCTAACAAACTAATTAGCAATGTGTTCAGAAATACCATTCAGCAAACCATTCAGAAACAACATTCAGGAAACCATTTAGAAACACCATTCCATAAACCATTCAACAAACCATTTAGCAAACCAATAACATACAATACGATTCAACAAACCACAATATTTAAACCAAACTATACAGAAACACCATACATGCAATGAAAGGTGCTTGGACAACTAAAGTTACGATAAAATGAATAAAAATATATATGCAAATGTAAATAGTAAGAAACTAAAAAAAAATACCTCTATCGAAGAATATAAATAATACAATAAACAAAAAATATACCTTGTTACCAGTAAATAGAAAAGTATGCGGCGTTAAGTTATTGAAGGTCAATGGCGATGATAGAAATAAAGAAACCAAAAGTCAAACTAAAAGTGTTTATAGGGTTTGGTTTTGTTGATTAATGTAGCTTTTAATCGTTCTCTGTACTAGCAGTTTCTGATTCTGAAGTTCAAGACAGGGGAATAAATATAAAAATTATAAGTGAAGGCATTTTTCTAGCAAAAACACATTTAATAATCCCGTTAAAATTTGACTACTAGCTTATTAGAGGCATTTTTACTAAAAGACACATTTAATAATCTTTAAAAAATTTTTAAAAAAAATTATTGAAGGTGTTTTTTTTAGAAAATGCCTTCAATAATTCTGTACAAAAATATTATAAGGATTATTAAAGGCATTTTATAAAAAAAACGTCTAATAATTTCTTTCAAAAATTTTAAAGCCGAGAGTATTGAAGGCATTGTTAGTAAAAAATACCTTCAACGCCTTTAAAAATCTCCTTGTTAAAATTTAAGAGAATTATTGAAGGCATATTATGCAAAAAAAATGCCTTCAATAAATTTATCTAAAAAATTAGAGTGAATTATACAATAAATTTTTAGTATAAAATTACCTTCATTGATATTCTCCTGATAAAAATATAAGAGATTTTTGAAGGCGTATTATGCAAAAAAATGCCTTCAATAAATTCCTTCAAAAAATTTGAGAGAATTAGTAAAGGTGTTTAGAGTCAAAAATGCCTTCAATAATTCTCTTAAGATTTTACTACGAGATTATTGAATGCATTTTTTACTAAAAGACACCTTTAATAATTCAAAACAATTTTAACAGGAATTTATTGATGGTTGTTTTTTTTAAGAAAACGTCTTCAATAATCTAGCCCATTTTTTCAATACCTTGTATATTGGAGGCATTTTATGCCAAAAACGCCTTCAATAATCATGTTCAAAAATATTACGATGATTATTAAAGGCATTTTGTAAAAAAATACCTCAGATAAATTTTTAAAAAAAATCAAAGTGGATTATTAAAGGTATTTTTGGTAGAAAATCACCTTCACTGATATTCCCTTGATAAAAATTGAGGAAATTATTGAAAGAGTATTATGCAAAAAAATGCCTTCAATAAATTTCTTCAAAAAAACTTGAGAGAATTAGTAAAGGCGTTTGTAGTCAAAAATGCCTTCAATGATCCACTTAAAATTTTACTATGAGATTATTAAATGTATTTTTTTACTAAAAGATGTCTTTAATAATCCCAAAAGATTTTAAAAAAAAATTATTGAAAGTGTACTATGCAAAAAATGCCTTCGATAAATTCCTTAAAAAAACTTGAAGGAATTAGTAAAGGCGTTTGTAATAAAAAATGTCTTCAATAATCCGCTTAAAATTTTACTACGAGATTATTGAAAGTGTTTTTTTTACTAAAAGGCGCCTTTAATAATTTAAAAAAACTTTTAAAAGGAATTTATTGAAGGTGTTTTCTTAATCCGATTCATTTTTTTAATACCTTGTTTATTAGAGGCATTTTATGCCAACAATGGCTTAGAAATTATCCTATCCAAAAACATTACAAGGATTATTAAATGCATTTCACAAAAAAATGCCTCTTATAATTTTGAAGATGAGATTATTGAATGCATTTTTAGTCAAAACACATTCAAAAATCATCTCGTTAAAATTTAAAAGAATTATTAAATGAATATTATACAAAAAATGCCTTCAATAAATAAGTTATTAAAAATTTGAGGTAATTAGTGAAGGTGATCATAGTAAAAAATGCCTATAATAATCTTGTAGTCAAAATTTATGACAAGTATCGAAGGTGTTTTTTGATAGAAAACTGCCTTCAGTGATAAAAAATAAGTGAAGGCATTTTTCTGCCAAAAAATACCTTTAATAACAGATTATTGAATACGTTTTTACTAAAAGACGTCTTTAATAATCCAAAAAAAATTTTAAGAGAAAATTATTGAAAGCGTTTTTCTTGGAAAACGTCTTCAATAATCCATTTCAAAAATATTACAGGGATTATTGAAGGCTTTTGTTTATTAAAAATGCCTCTATTTATTAGATATATGCGCGCGTGTCTTACAAACTCCAATAAAATTGTCTCCAAACTTAGCTCATCCAATCCCTAACTTCAAGCTTCATATTCATTAATCTGCTATTTTTCTTTTCAAACCAACTACAATTTACTTTTTATTTCCTTCAGCTATTAGTATTCAAGCTTTGTCTTTAGAACCTTGTTTCTACTATTCCTTAATTATTTACTTTAGCTTTTACTTCATTCTACTATTCCTTTAGCTTTTGCAATTTGCGATATTCTTTTTGGTTTAAAATTTTTCTTCAAAACCCACATTCCTCAAATACCCATTTGGAACCCATCATCCATTTCCCTTTCCCTTTCATTTTCATTTTTTTCATGGTTTCTTTTAAACCAGTTTTACCTTATTTCAACCCCAACTACAAATACTCTAGGGTAATGTCTGGGTTAGTAGCAAAGTTTTAAATGTTTTATATTAGGTAATTGAGAAAATACTTTACAATAAGGAGTTCTGATCTTTTATAAGTACTGGTCTTATTATTATTTTTTATTTAAAACATAGTAAACTTAAGTATTTGACATGTTCATTTTTATATAAATTTAGTCTAATAATGTAGCAAGTACTAAATGGATAAGAATTAAATGCAAAAGTCAAGATTAAGTCAAAAGTACAGAGATGGAGTGAAAAATTTTCTTAATTTTGCATTTGAGAATACAAGTGAAAATAATACGATATTATGCCCATATGCGAAGTGTGCTAATTTCGATTGGCAAATGTGTGAAGTTATTTTAAACATTTAATTTATATTGAATTTGTCTCGGGATATGTTAATTGATATTTTCATAGAGAGTCTGTACCATCAAGGTCTTCCACTATAGTTCTTTCAACTTTAAGGGCTCCCCAACACTAACATGATCTTTTTATAGTAGATGGCATTAAAGACATGTTGCGAGATGATTTTAACATCCATAACCAACATTTTTGTAATCCATCTCCCCAAAATGATAGATTTAATTAGTCTAATGTTGAAATGAATGAATTTGGTAAACATAGGATAGGTGTAGGTGACCAACAACCTAAAAGAGAAACATCAAAATTTTATAGGTTGCTTAAGGATATGAATGAGAAATTTTATGAGAGATCGAAGCATGCAAGGTTATCTTTCTGTGTTCATCTTTTCACTTGAAATGCTTATGTGGATGAATGAAAAACTCTCTAACTTTATTATTAAAGTTTATGAAAGAAATATTTTCTTTTGCAAAAATCCCTGAATCTTGTAAGGAATCAAAGAAATGATCAAGAATTTGAGTCTTGAATATGAGAAAATTTATAGTTGTCTTAATGATTACATGTTATATTATAGAAAAAATTAAGAATCTTGTCATTTGTGTGGTATTTCTAGTTGGGTAAATAAAAACCCCGATGAAAAGTTGAATGAGAATAGTGATAAGGTCTATGTCAAAAAGAAGCCTGTTAAGGTTTTATGCTATTTTTCATTAATACCAAGACTTCAACGACTTTTCATGTCTTCCAAAATTACAGATTCAATGAGGTAGCACCATGAGAACTGGACGGATGATGGATTATTAAGGCATCCTATAGATTTTTTGGCATGAAAATCATTTTATTCTAGGTTTCTAGACTTTGCATCTAATTTTTAAAATGTTATGGACTAGCATCTGATGGATTTAACCCGTTCAAAATGATAAGTACTTCTTATAGTACTTGGCCAGTTGTATTGATTTCATACAATTTACCACCATAGATTACCATGAAATAATAGTCATTTATCTTGTCTATGATAATTCTCGAGAAAAAAAGTTCAGGTAATGATATAGACATCTACTTATAACCTCTTATTAAATAGTTAAAACAATTATAGAAAGGAGTTAAAACCTATGATGCATAAAAAAAGAACTTTAATATGCATGCTACTTTATTATGGACTATCAATAATTTTTTTGCTTATATGAATTTATTTGGTTGGAGTACAAAAGGTCATTATGCTTGTTCATGTTATGCTACGTAGACATATTCAAAGTGGTTACCTAATGGTAGGAAGTTCTGTTATATGGCACATCATTGATGGTTAGATGATAATCATCGATTTAGATTTCAAAAACATCTCTTTGACAGAACTAAAGAGTTGAAGAGATCATCTTTACCAATTAGTGGGTCTAATATCTTTTCAAAATTAAAAGATATCAATTTCACTTATAAAAACATGACTCTATCAAAGAAAAGAGTGAGGGACATCTGTGAAGGTATCTGGCTTCATATTACATAAGTTGGTAATACTGATACTTAAGTTGATGATTTTGATGTTCAAAGTGATGAGAAAGATGATGAAAAAGATGACCCTAATGAGTCTGAGTTGTGAAAAAAGAAAAAAAGATCTTTTTTGAGTTGCCATATTGAAAATATAATTTATTATTTCATAACCTTTATTGGATGCACATAGAGAAAATGTTTGCAAAAATTTTATTGAGACAATTCTCAATATGAATAAAATATCAAATGATGACTTAAAGAGTCAGCTTGACCTAGTTGACATGGGGATTCACTCTGACCTTTATCCGAAATTGCTTCATAATGGCAAATATCGATTGCCTCATGCCTATTTTGGGATTTCTAAAGCTAAGAAAGATGTGTTTTGCAAGGTTTTAAAAAATATCAAAGTTTCGAATGGCTATGCATCAAATATATCGAAATGTGTGAATCTGAAAGAACAAAAACTTTCTTCGTTGAAATCACATGATTATTACATTTTGATGCAAGACTTACTTTTCATTGCTTTTCGTTCATCAATGTCAAAGCAAGTCACTTCTATGATAATTGAATTGAGTAATATATTTAAAGCTCTATGTGAGAAATGTCTGAATGTCAAAGAGCTTGACAAACTTGAAGATTGAGCCGCAATTATTTTATGCCATTTAGAGAAAATTTTTCTTCCAAACTTCTTCACTATTATAATGCATTTAGTTATCCACCTTCCATATGAAGTAAAAGTTGAAAGATCAGTTTATTATCGATGGATGTATCCTATCGAAAGATATTATTTGGTAATAGCTTGATTAGGTTGTTGTTGTTGTTGATCATGCTACTCCGGTTAAAAAGATATATGACAAATATTTTATGCCATAGGTTTTTTGGGAGGTTAAAGTCTTATTATTGCAACAAATGCTATCCAAAATGTTTTATTACTGAAGGATATTTAGCAAAAGAGTGTACGACATTTATTCTCATTATTTAGAAGATGTTGAAATGAGATTTAATAGACCATTAAGAAATGTTAGTATGCAGCAAACTGACTTTGCCTACAGTTATCTTTTTTAAAGTTTTGGACAACCAATAGACAAAGCTGAAATGGTAGAGTTAGATGATAAATCTTAGGCACAAGCACATCGATATGTTCTCTTCCATCATGAGTCAATTGAATCCTTTCGCACGTAAGTTTTTATGCAAGGAAATAATTCATTCCATTAGGCATAATTTATTGTATTTTTTGTTATTGTTAATACTTTATCATGATATTTTGTAGTGAGTATAGAAATAATTTGAGAGCTCGTGCACATTATCAATGATCAAACCTTCGAGAGCTTGATAAGTTATTCATCAAAAACTTTTATGAATGGTTAGGAGCAACTGTAAGTAATGTCATACTTTTCATTATGAGAAATCTACATAGAATGCTTACAGTATAACTAACATTAATAACATATATATATTTATTCCACCTTTATAAGTTTGGAGTGGAAAGCTTGTTAGTGAAGAGGTGAAGTGTTTTTCATAAGATCCAAACAGGATTATGAAATGATACAAAAGTTTCATCATCAATGGATTTAGATTTCACACTAAATCCCATGAGAGATTTAAAAGTACACAAAATTTAAGAATTATTTTACTTCATCAACTACTAGTTATGCTAGTGCTAGGGACACAAACCCTTTAAAAGAAAATGTTGACTATTATAGCATGATTAATGACATCATTGAGTTGGATTATTATGGCTAGTGGAAAGTTATCTTATTTTGGTGTGATTAAGCTGATGTGAATAGTACAAGGGATATTAAAAAAGATCAGTTTGAATTTACACTTGTGAATTTTTTTTGATTAATTCACATTAGACAATAGCTCATTGATGAACTTTATGTTTTTTCATCTCAAGTCAAACAAGTTTTTTATTATGAAGATCTCAAAGAATTGGATTGGTTTGTTATACTTTGAAACACACCTAGAGACTTATTTGATATGGGTTTAGATACCAAAGATGATGTTGAACATGGAACTGACTCTTATCCTTTTGCTGAACAAAACTTGGATGAAAATATCTCCAGTATCTGTGCTCAGTAGGTCTGTAAAGATGTTAATGAAGATATTTATGAACCATGATGAATCATTTATATTTTATAATTTGAATGTTTAAAACATAATATAATAAATGCTTGTATGTAATTAATGTTGCATTTACTATTATATATTTATTGTATTGTAAATCATACATTATCTTTTGATTTAAAGGAATACATTAATGTAATACACTTTTATGATACAGGTAAGTTACAATGCAAATGAGTAGATTGAAAGGAATACATATCAGAGATATTAGTTTAGAACCATTTGCGATACTTGTTGATATTGGCTATGGATTGAATCCTTTAGAGGGGAATGAACGTACTGTCGATTCTAACTCAATCACTTCTAACCCTTCAACTACTATTAGATCTGACAATATGAAAGGTCCAGGTTTAGATATTATCTCATCAATTGATTCTGTTTTAAATTTGAATGCAGGTACCGTATACCCTATATTTAGAATTCAATTATAATGATTAAAGTATTGACATTTTACAAATTGATTTTTTATTTTTTGCAGTTGATAACAATGGTTAATGGAGGACCAGAAGCTAGACAACTTTGAAGGAATTGTTTGCACTACCTTCGAATGAGCATATTGTAGTGTCTACAAACTCTAATAGGCAACCAATTGGTGAAGAAGCTCAACTGTTAACTGGATTTCTAGGCATGCTTGCTCATAATGGAATGAAATTGCCTATTCATTATGAAACATGGCATAAAGTTTCAGTAGAAGTTAAGGTCGATGCTTTAAACTTTATTGAGATATTAGTATAATTAATTATATATAAAAATATAATTATTTTATATTTGGTTTATTGATTCAAACTTTTCCTATTGTATTATTATAGTCAAGATTTGTACTTGAAATATCAACTTCATTTGTACTTAAGTCTTTAGGAAAGAAATGGAAAGACTATAAGCATAATTTGAAGAATAATTATTTCGATCGAAATACTACTGTAGAGGTCACAATGGAAAATCTATCCCATAATGTGATTAAGTGGCAATATGAACAATTAGTTAGATTTTAGTTCTCAAGAAAATGAGAGGTACTAATTTATAACTTTGTATATTAGTTTTAAATAATAAAATTGTTTTATGTTTTAAGTTGGTAATATTTGTATTTTTACCATATATGCAATTTTTTATGATAGGAAAAAGAACAGATTGGGATTGGTAGCAAAAAATAATAAAAATATAGCCACACAAGTGGATCAAAAAGTTTTGCAAGAAAGCAGAAGAAAATAGTAAGTTTATGATTTTAAACTTATTCGAATGAATGAACTTTTTGTGCCATTAAAAGGTAAAAATGTAAATTAACAGTTATTGTTTTGTTTTAATAGTTTTGATAGTTTCAATACATGATATTAAATTTATCCAAAGTATTGAACTTAGTTTTCACAGTTGATATGTATAAAAAAGTTATTGTTTACATCTATTTAGGACTTTTTGTGCCTTTAATAGGTAAAAATACAAAAGTGTTGTTATTGTTCTATTTTAACAATTTGGATAGCTTCAATACATGATATTAAATTTGTCCGAATGATTGAACTTGGTTTCTACAATTGATATGTATGAAAAAATTATCGTTTACGTCTATTTGGAACTATTTTTGCCTTTTAGAGGCAAAAATACAAATTAAACTTTTGAATGGTTTTTAACAGTTTGGATGGCTTCAATCCATGATATTAAACTTGTCCAAATAATTGAATTTGGTTGCCATGATTGATATGTGTGAAGGCCAAAATATTTTTATTGTTTACGTCTGTTTAAAATTATTGTGTTGTTAAATGGCCAAAATATAATTTTATGGTTATATTTTTATTTTAACAATTTAGATAGATTAAATACATGATATTAAACTTATTTAAAATTTTGAACTTGATTGGCAGACTTGATATACATGAATAAGTTGCAACTGATATGTATTTAACAATAACATGTGCTTTTATATAAGAGATTGAGATGGGTGGTAAAATTGGACATGTGAAACTTTTTTGCTTAACACAAAAAAAAAGATCTTGCCTAAATATTGAAACACAAGAAATTATGATAATTTGTAACATCTATTTTAACAGAAAGTAAATATTTACTATTTTTATCATATTATGAATTAATCATTAAACTTGATAGTTTTATTTGATTAATTTACAAGAGAAAGCAAAAGAGTAAAATGGCTGCTGAGATTGAATTAGCATTTGATGGTTCTGTCAACATGTAAGAATTGAAAAATCAAATTTTCATAGAAGTTACTGGAAAAAAAAGGCATGGATGGGTCCAAGGCCTTGGATTGGGTCCAAGGCCTTGGATTGGGTCCAACACTATCTACCTACTACGAACATAGCTCTTAGCATTTTACATTCTCAGCAAGTCAATCTTTACAAGACATTTTCATATTAAAAGAAGAGTTACAAACTATGTAACAATATTTTCAGCAAATGAAAGTAGAAAGAGAACAGAAGCATGCCAAAATTGAAGAAGAACGTGCTAGAATGGACCAAGAGCATATAAAATTTCAGCAGTTGCATGATCGATTCGATCATCTTATGAATTTTGTGCAACAACAATTTTCAAGAACTAATCTTGATGGTCCACCAACTTAGATATTATATGTAGTAAATATTTATATTTTTAAATATAAAAATTAGCTTATTATTAAGTGTTAAAACTTGTATGATATTATTCAATAGGTTCTTGAGCATGCTAGTGATCAAGGTAAAATAATTCCTTCATCAAATGGTAGTTTTTCAAATCTATGTAGTTATTAATTTCATACATTTTAAATTTTTGGGTTAATGTATTAAAATAATTTGAATGTTATTATACTAATTATTAAACTTTGTGTTAATTACATGTATATTTGAACGTGAATTAAGTATTTATTAATTTCAGTTTCTGAATTTTAGTTCGTTTTTTATTTCTTTTAACATTTCTTGTTAATGAAAATAATAAATATTAAAAAAAAATTTTAAAAGTAAATTTTTTAATTTCGCGGCATTAATGTTCAAGAATGCTAATAAACTTAGTGACGTTTATACCATAAAACGTCATTAAAAGTAGCGGCATTCTTATAAAAAAAAAGTCGCCAAATTAGCGACATTCCTATCATAAAAGTGCCACTTAATTAACAGTATTTTTATAATACAAACGCTGCTAATTTAGCGGTATCTTATGATATAAATGACACCATATTAATGGCATTTTTTCAATATAAATATCATTAAATTAGCAACATTTTTCAAACACAAATACTGTTAAAATAACAATGTTTTACAAAAAATATCGTTATTTTTTTATGTGTATAACCACCATTTTTAGTGATGTTTTTTGCTAACGCTACAAATCTTTTAATGATTTTATAAATGTCGTTAAACATTAAAAAAAATGCTACTAAATATCTAAACCCTTAGTAGTGCCTGAACCTGAAACTCGATGTGAGACTTGCAAGGACCTTGCAGGGTTATTCGGCTTAATATGTACTTCCCTTTGGGAATTACAATTTGGGCTGGAGTTGTCGATGCACATGCTTCTTTCCAAGCATTCAGCAAAGGCTACCAAGGAAAAAAAAAAGAAAAAACTCCGGTAGCTATGGACGAGATAATTTATCTTTATATATTTCACGTTGCAGAATTATATAATATGGGTGCATTTTGCTTACCGTGCTCAAGTCTGTATGTCCGTCAGCCTTTGCGCCATATTTGGCAACTACATCAACAACAGTAGATTGAGCTTCAGGGATTGTGCTGAACAAAACTAATGACGACAGAATTGCAATATTCAATCGTACAGCCATGGTTTTCCGTTTTCAAATATCTGGATTTCTTCTCTTTTTAATTTGCAAATGTAGTGAAGGAACGATGGGATTCAATTTCGGTTGAAACCCGTTATATAGAGTTGAGGGGAAAGCAACTACGACTAGAATTGTCAACCAAAGCTGTCTAATTTTAGTTAATTTTCAATGGAGATCGAGTGAAGCTCCTGGCTCAGTTTCCCTCCCATTATTAGCTCTTTCCCTCTTATATACCTTTTCTTTCTCTGGCGGTTCGCCACACACTTTAATCCTAATTCTTGCATCTTTTAAGTGGCCAACAGTTACAGAAAAACACTCTTTTTTTCAAGTTGAAGTGATACATTTAAGTTACGCCGAATATTAATGAAAATTTTTACTTGAATATATAATAATTATTAATAGTTTGAATTTAATTTACATCTTTTCTTTCATAATTTATATTAATTGTATTCATATTTGATGTACGATCAATTTATAAATTTTAGACATTATCTATAAATCACAAGATAATATTTCATAAAAAATTAATTTTAAATATATTTTTAAGATTATGTGTATTTATTTTTTCAAGATTTTAAAATTTTAAAATTAATTCTTTTTATGAAATGTCAATGTGTGGTTCACTAATAATATATAATAACAATAAACTAATCATATATTAAATATAAACTTATAAATATTTATCAATGTTAGATTTAGGCTAAACATCACTTTTTAGTAATTAAAAAGTAAATATATACATATAACTAAATTAAAACACTGAAAATATAAATCATCATACATACATTGTAATTAAGGCAAAATGAGTAATGAAAATTTTTTTTATACGAGGGCAAAACCTTGTTACGAGGGGAAGGGGATGGTTTGGTTAGAAACAAACCCTCACGTTTTCCTCAAGGTTGCTTTACCACTAAATCAAAAAATGAAAGACATCGAATTTAAATTTTGGTTTTATAGATGCATGTAGATAAGACAACACAATGAAAGTCATCAATCCTCGCCCATTCCAAATTCAAACCAGATAATTCTTCCATCCTATGGTAGAATAGACAAAGTTTGTAAAAAGTCGTAGACATTAACCGTAATATGAAAATTAACTTCCATCCTCCATATATTTTGTATAATTTTCCCAGCTTTATACAAGTTTTGCATATTTCTAGAACTACTATTCTTGCGGTATAGCGCGAGCTACCTATATAAAAAATAAAGAGAATAAAAATCTAACTGAATAAATCCTGCTTTGGTAAATATCCAATAATGGTTGAGCTCCAATAATGGTTGAGCTACTATGCTCATTTACAGTCATAAAATATCACATTGAGTGGTTTTTCCTTTCCAAAGAAAAAAAAGGGTCAAAAACAGGAGAAATTTGGAACTACATTCATTTACAAGAAAATTTTTTCAATCTTTCTTAGTATATTGGTTCACCTTTTCCCTACTTATTCAATACCATGAAATAAATAAGACTCAATCACTTCTGTTTTTAATGGCTTGCTTGATGCTACTGATGGTTCCAAGCTCTCCGCCAAATCTAGATCTAACTGTCATACTATTCGTTTCAACTTCCTTATGGCCGACAACTGCCCTTAGGAGAACTTTCTGCTTATCAGCATTTCTGATAAGCTTTGATAAGCGTTCACAATGGCAAACTTCAGCACGGATGCCATTGGCTTTGAGTTTGCTGATAACGTCACTACAGTATCCTAGCTGTGCAAAAGACAAACCACTTTGTTCTTTTAATAGATGGTAAGATGCAAGGTCTTCAAGAAGCCATACATGATCAATCAATACACAGAACACGCCTTATAAAAGAATTGATAAAATCAGAAGCCAAATATACCTGTGTATCAGTAACTGGCAAAGCCCGAGCTTGTATTGGAGAGAGCCACAATGGAAAGTCCCCAGCATAATGCTCTATAAGGACTCCAAAGAATCACTCTAAGGATCCAAGCACAGCCCTATGGATCATAATTGGACGCTTCTTCACAGAGTTTGAGTCAACATAAGTAATGTCAAATTGATTCGGCAAGTTAAAATCAACCTGTGCAGTAAGAAAATGAATTACTAGCTGATCAGAGTATTTTAATCTTTGCAGCACGAGTGTGGTCAAATTGTCTAGTCATTATCTTACTTCACCCAAAAAACTACATATTTGAACTACAGGCCCACATAAGGTACTGAACAAGGCAAAGAGGGAAAGTCTGGAAGAAAGGCAGAGAACAGGGCTAAGTCAAAATTCAATCTATTTTTAGGTTAAAACTTAGAACTTGCCTGGATGGTTGAGCACCTTCCTTCCAAGAGTATCCTCAATCTTAAGATCAATCTTAGGACCGTAGAAGGCTCCACCACCTTCACCAATCTGATAGTTTCAGCTTTTATCATCCAAAGCATCTTTAAGTGCTGCTCTTGCCTTCTCCCAAATATCATCACCTCCCACAGCTTTTTCTGGCCTAGTTGAGAGGTTCAACTGATGCATGCTGAAACCAAATTGCAATAGTATCTCCTTGATTTGATCTTCCAAACAGAAAATTTGTGCATCATCCTGCAAAAGCAGTTGCAATTAAAGTGGTTAAACAACGCTTGATCAGAAAATAAGTAAAGATGTTTAACATGTTAATCTAAGCTCCATAGTCAAACCACTAAGCAAAGATACAAACCTTACCTGGGTAAAACCTCTTGCATGGAAAAGGCCATGTAAGCTGCCAGACTACTCGTATCTATACACAGCCCCAAGCTCAGCAACTCTGATTGGGATATCTCGATAAAAGTGAAGCTTCCTTTTGTATACTAATATGTGGTATAGGCAATTCAATGGTCGAAGCTGATAGAGTTCATCCTCAATCTCCATCTGATCATACATGTTTTCTTTATAGAAGTCCAGATGACCACTGATTTCCAAAGATCTGCCCTTGCCACATGAGGAGCATATAGCAAATCATAACCATGCTCTATGCGTGTCTTCCTCCATGAATCTTCAATAATATGCCTAACAATGGCAGCCTTTGGATGCCAGAAGACTAAAACTCCACCAGCCTCCTCCTACAATAGATAAATTTTTCATTGTGAACATATCAATTGATAGGAATCACGAATGAAGAACAATGAGTTTAAGTTATCAAACTGCCACGTGGAATGCAGAAAAGAGCTACCTGTATAGAAAACAAATCAAGATCTTGGCCAATACGTCTGTGATCCTGGTGTTTAGCTTCCTCTTTGAAGTGAAGGTAAGCTTTCAGTTGTTCTTCATTTTCCCATGCAGTTCCATATATCCTCTGTAACATAGGCTTCTTTTCATCTCCTCTCCAGTAAGCACCAGCAACAGACTCAAGCTCAACAGCTTTCTTGTTGATCTTGCCAGTAGTTTCAACATGAGGCCCAGCACAAAGATCCCACCACTCATTCCCTGGAATCAGTATTAGTCATCAGGAATATTATAAAAAAAAAACAAAAGAAAATATTACAAATTCCATATATAAAGATTAACCACGTTAGATTTTTTGTTTTCTTTATGTATGCGTTAATCTTGCAATTAACAGCTAGGTGTCATGCCCTGGGCGGGCGCGCCAGGCACATCAGGCGCACCAGCACGCGCACCCGAAGTTGAGGCTTGCGCACCAAGAGCATTGGCGGAGGTTTGCGCACTAGGCCTTGGAGAGGAGTCCAGACCGCCCGCACAGCATGCAGGCCAGCCCACACAGCCAGGCCAAGGCCCGCAAGACGCCCGCACCACATCAGGGAAGGCCTAAGAGGGAAAGTGCGAGAGGAGATCTTCCAGAAGCGCACAGGATCAGCAGGAGCATTATGGTAGATTTGGTTGACCCCAAAAATCAGGAAGCAGAATCCTAATTGAATGTAATCTATGTGATCAATCATCCTTGATTGATTGTAATTCCTTGATTCTAAGAATTTAGCCATAAGGGTAGCTGGGGGCCTCAACTATAAATAGAGGGTCGCCCCACCCTCTTTTGTATATCATCATACACACTTTTGCTTCAGTGAAATACAGAGCATATTTCAGCAACTTTTTTGTTCTTCTATTTCTCTTAAACTTGCGCATTCTGTCTTTCCTATTGTTTTAGTGCCCCCACGTTTGTGTTTTAGGTTGACTTAGGCTAGAAGGAGGTGATTCCAAACCTAAGGCCGCACGGATTCTGAGTCTAAGGTGACATAGGCACACTGATTAAGTTCAACAACTGTAAACACAGATACTTAGAATAGGCAAGACCACCAAAAGTGAAAAAAGAAACTGAAAATTACAACAACTACGAAAGCAAAAGGCATGGAAGAAAACCTGGTATACTTAAATCAGTATTTCTAGAAGAATCAGAGAAATTTCGCATAAGACCCCGAACGACTAATCTAGAATAATACATTACCATTCCATACAAAGTTTTTCTCAAGCTAAGAACAAAAGTAATTTATAAGAAAATTTTAAACTCCAACTCTGCAGGAATTTTTTAAAATAGCGAATATGCCTTACCAATATGATAGATGGTGATAGGATCCACCTTAATACTATCCAAAATCTCCATATTGTAAGGTTCATTTACAGCCATTATCCTTCTCTAAGCTTCATCTGTTGACATGTCTTCTCTTACAAGCGGTAAATTTCGTTTAATGATCCGATCCTACAGATTTTGATGTAACAAATAAATTTCTTTGTACCCCTGAAAACCATAGCCCAAATAAAAACATTTTTCACAAAGCTCACAAAATTTTCCCCTTTTTTAATCAAATTATTTACATTAGTTTACTAACCATTTCCTTTTTAATCCTCTTGAGATCTTTATCTGTCAAAGGCTCCATATCAAAATCATAGTAAAACCCATTTTCTATCCAGGGTCCAATTGTCACTTTTGCTTCAGGGTATAGCTTTTGAACTGCCGTTGCCATTACATGTGCACACTGAAATCCCCATACCTAAAAATAAAAACTTTTCTTAGCCAAGAAAAGAAAATGAAAAATTTTGGCACCAAAAATGTGTCTTTGTGAAATAGAAAAAAATACCCAGAAAAGAAAATTGATAAAGCAATGATTACCGTGTGTCTAATTCTGAGGAGCTCTTCAGATAACTCGTTAGTTGGAAGAACAAGTTTGTCAGCTTCTTCTTGCTTCTGGATTTCCTGTACGGGGTCGTTTTGAAGCTCAACTGCTGGCTGAGCCGAGTCTGTGGCTGCTGCTGCCCCATGTATCCGTTTGAGTTCCTGTCGTTTTGGGAAGGAAACGCGGCGTTTAAAAGGGAAATGAAGGGATATGTATGGTTTGGGAGAGGGAGAGAAGTGGGTTTATAAAGGAAGCGAGAGGAAGAGAGAAGAGAATGGAGAGAAGCCATTCTGTTAAGTATGGAAATCGGCCTTTGGGTTATTGGTTTTTAGCTAATGAACTTGAATTGTGAAGAGAAGTTTTGACTCCTCTTGTAGTTTAATGAAATTTTGTAGTTTTACGTAAGTCAATTGTAGGCCTTCTAATCGGCATTGGGACTTTCAGCAATGAATTTTACTATTTGGGCTGTTATGGACTACTTTCACTAGCCCAATAATGAGATCTTCACAACAGAGTTTTTTGGAGGCTTTTCTACCGCGGAACATTTGAATATGAAAACTTCACTCTATGTGCAAGAAAAGATGCAGTCTCAGGGATCAAGGATCAATCATTCAAAGCAATCTTTCGAATCAAATTTCAAACCCAAAGTTAAAAAAATAAACAGAAAGTCAAGTCCAAGATCAATCTTTATCTATTCAAACTGAGGAATTTCAAAAAATTAAGATGTATACAACCGATAACATTGGCAGAAGCAACAGCAACTCCTTAAAACGTAAACCAGGAGGTGATTCAAAAAGATCATGAAGGTCAACCTTGTGGGAATTTGGGAGAAGTCGCGGAGTCAACCACATTTGACTTCACTGCTGTGCAAGAAGCAAGATGTGGGTGTTGCAGCCTAAACAAGTGCAAGACAAAAGGGAGAAATGCACAATCGGTAAGAAGTAAAATACTCCTCAATTAAGCAAAGATCTAGGTGGCTAATTGCACATTTAGGAAAAAGAGTTCAAGTTGTGAACTTGGTTCAACCTAGGTTCAAAGCAGACCTAAAAAGAAAAGATCCAAGTTGGAAGGACAAAATAACAGAAGAAGACCAGGACATGTGTATCCGTGTGGAGCGCTAATGATGGTGTGTTAATTTGTCTTGCAGAGTTTGATTTTTCTGGGCTCTTTTTTTTTACTACTTAACTCAACAAACGAAATCTAACTCAAAGAACTGGCACTATTTGTTAATAGGGAAATAGGTCCGTGCCCACTTATTCCAGAAGTAAATGTAGTAATTATTGAACAATACAGGAAGCTAAACCTAACTTAGCCTGGCCGAACCATTTTCAAAGTTGATGTTGGGCTTAAATTTCATAGTCTTCAACTTTCAAGAGCCACCCAACTCGTTGACTACAAGAAAGAGTTTGGAAAGTGATTGTCGCACACTTGGCAAATGCCAATCCTTGTATCATTTGGACTTCACCTACACAATATTATCTTACGGTCCATACTTTCCCCCATCAAAGAACTAATGGAATTGGTCATACTTCAATTTTGCTGTTTAGTTTCCGCAACCCAACATTTGTAGCAGAATTGAAAGAAAAATGGAGTCAAGACAGAAAAGAGTTCATCTATACATACCAAAACTACAGTGTATAACTCAGAGATCACAACATAACTACAAGACAACAAAAAAAAAAAAAACAATAAGCTGTAATAACAAAGGGGAGTCATCCAAAACACCTCAAGCTCATGGTGTAATAGACTGACAGAAAGAAAAATAATGTTGATGGTATTAGTAACACCTAAGAACAAAAACTAAATAGAAAAAAGCCTGAGTTCTAACCAAAAAATTTTTTTACACGCCCTGTCCACCGGCACCATATCCATTCACTCCATTGACTCCATTCATGCTGTGCGAGTGCTTATCAGACCCTGTCTTCCTCCTCCTGAGAACAATGTACCAAGTGAATGCTTCCAACAAAGTCGCGATAATGCCCAAAAATATGAGAATGCCAATGTAAATTCTCTTCCATTTGTCATCAGGTTGAAGGATATCGAAACCCTCGAAAATGTTGATGATGCTGAGGATGATGACAGTGTAACCAATGGAATGGTGGTAGATGTTCCAATAGAATCTGTATTTGTGATCCTTCTTCGGCCTCAGAAGCAAAGCAAAGACCTGCCAGTATTTCATTCAAAAATCAGTAAGAAACCGTATTTTGTCAAAAGAAGTAATAATTTGAAGTGGCAAATTAAAGATATATGATATTCCAATATACTTGCAATTCGATATGTCCTTTACCCACCATTGATTTTAATGTTCAATTAACATTGTTAATGTTAAGGGAGAAGAAATTACCTGGAGAGTTCCGAGGCAGAAGAGGACAATGCCAATGTTCCTGTGGGGATTCTGTGTGACTCCAGCAGAATCGCTCCCGAGCTTAATACCAGTTGCCCATCCTGCAACACCAACGACATAGGCCGAGGATTGGCAAGCAACATGGAGATAAAACCATGCTGGGTCAGCAAACTTGAACACCCTCATGTACCTAGCCGCTATGGCTCCCAAAGGCATTAAGATTCCCCAGCTGACAGTGTTCAGTACTCCATGAACCTGGAAAATTCAAGACAACCCACCTTTAAGATATTGGACTATTGAATCATTTCTTTTTATGGTAATTCTAGTTCTATGGTCAAAATTGAGAAAAATTGGCTAGTGCAAATTAAAATAAAATTCGATAACAAAGCTAAATCCAACAATAAGGTTTCTAGGAAAGACATAATCATGAGATCTTGTGAACATGATAAACTGGAAAATTACACTATAAAATCCATTTGAAAAAAATAATCATCAAATCATTAAATTTAAGAGGAAAATCTAAACAAAATTGTAATGGACATTTACTATTGACTTGTTATCGAAAATTGTAGGCGCTTTCATTGCTCCAAGAAACAACAAAACCATAAATAAATAAATAAGGAAACAGAACCAAATCTATGAATGGTAGTTGAAAGAAGTAAACCCATCCAACAAACTTGATAATTATTGTGATGATAATAAAACCAAATTATAATGATACGACCAAGAAAATAAGGTGCTAAGTAAATTAACCCAAGATTCCAGTCACTTACATTTCTTCGTCTAGTTCTTGAACCTGATGCACTCCCACCAGATTGTCCTGTAAGGAAATTGATACTTCCAACGGATTGAACGTTGGCTCCAGTGGTGGGATGAATCCCTAGTTGGCCGCTATTCACAGGACCTTCCTGCCAAACCTGGCTGGTAGATAGCAAGTTTTCGGAGATTCTCAGAACAGCAAATATCGTCATTTCATTATTCTCAAAAGTTGCTGAAAGGCTTGGAACCCCAAAGCTCAAACTACTCTCTTGCATGGAAGGGGTCATGGTATCAATTGATGTTGTGAATGCTTGAGCGACGCCACTGGAGTTGACAAAGGCAACCAAAGCCTGGGAACCCAACATTCTTGGTCCATCGGGATTGATCGCCCACGCTGACCATCGCGATGAGGTGGTACCGGTGTGTCTAAAGGCAATCTCAAGAGTCCCATTTGCTTGATCATATGTCCAGTGGAGGAAACAGTTCAAGGCAGGAAGATCGCTGCAGTTGGTATATTGCTTGTTGTTGGAAAACGTTTGGGTAAGACAGGTTTGGGCAGACGATGAAGCCAAGAAAGAAACCACCAGGCATGAAAACAGGACAATTTTCCAAAATTTCTCCATATCGAAACTGAAAAAAAGGATATAGAAAAATTGTATCTCAAGGTAATTTGGTGTGTTAAGCACTTTCGGACCCCAACTACACAGATTTATATAGAATTCTATTTCTAATAAAGTAGGGAGGGAATGAACAAGGAAGTTGGAAGAGGTCAGGAAATGAGTCTCTTTAAAGACTATTAAAAGAGCTTGTATTTGATGTTTGAACCATCATCTAGTTGAATTGGTTTTTTTTTTTTTTTTTTAAGAGTTGCATCTAATTCAAATTTTAATAATTATAATTTTTTAAAACTGTAATTTCCTTTATATAAACAAACTCGTTTTTGTTAGACTGATTCTTAATACAATATATACTCTTTATATTTTAATATGATGAAACTATAATTTACTTAGAAGTCTTGATTTTGTTTTATAAAATATGCTTCTTTTTTTTAGTAGGATAGGAAATAGTGAAGGTTTTTTGAATAAGTGGGGAAGCAGGGAGAAAGTCTTAGCCTATTTGGCAGTTGATTTTGAAATGTAATATAACGTCTTGTCTTACTCTCTTTCTTCTCTGACGTCCAACTACCCAACTTTTGAGTCTATGTTCACATTTGATCAGCTGCAATATATTTGAAAATAGGGCGGAAAATGTGAACAAGGAATGGTCCCTACACGGTTGTAAGCAATCAAGTCCACTAATAAATTTAAAACTAATTAATTTTTCAACACAACATCTACTTAAAGGAAATTTTAAAAAAAATGCAAGTTACGGATAAATTTAGATTAAATATTAAAAAAGTCTATTTTTTAATTTTTAAATAACTTTATATTATTCTATCGCATTAGATTAATTTTTAATATTATTTTATTTAATTAATTTTTTTACATAAAATACTTTAAATCATTTACTTTCATCATGTTAGCGTCCAGGCCATCGTTAGTTTTGCCAAATCAATGTTCTCAGAATATATATTATATAATATATATATATATATATATATATATTCATGTTGAGTTGACGCTTACATGGCAAGACATAGCATGTCATATCACCGTCTAGGAAGTTGATTCTTGGCACGTATATGCCACATAAACGTTGACAGGGTAGAGTTAATGATCACCAAAATGCCGATCAGGTATAAATTTTAGTGGATTTCATATAAGATAAGATTTTAATTAAATAAAACATATTTTAGAATTTCAATTAAAAATAATAAATTAAAATTTTAATTGGATATAATAAAAATAAAAATTTATCTTAAAATATATAATTTTTTAGCCCGAATTAAACTTAAGCATTTCTATGGACTCAAAGTAAAAAAAAGAATTGAAGTTCGGTAGGTTTTAAATTTTCAATTCAATTTTGAGTTATTTTCTTATAAATTATAAGTTATAAATTTTTATTGCTTTGTTTGTTTGTTTGTTTGTTTGATGAGAAAATATACTTTAAAAAAAAAAGAGAAAATAATAAATAAATGAAGGTATTTCGGTGTTTGCTTGGGAAGAGGTCTATGTCGCCGGCTAAATTCGAGTCTCGAGATTATTTATTTACACTTATTTTTTTAAAGTTTATATAAATGTATTTTTTATTTATTATTAATGTGAAAGATGGAAGTCAAAGTGAAGAAGTTTGAATGCAACAATACAAATTAGATTTTGTTTAGTTTGATAAAAATTGATAACGACGTAGGTGGGGTTCAGAATCCCAGATGTCGTGTCCGTTCGCCTTTCTAAACTTGCGTCTACGTGTCGTTTTTTACTGCGGCAGATGTTGTTTCAGCCACCGTCGTCAATTGGCCTTCTGGAATCTCCAGACGGCTTTTTCTATCGATTCATATGTCGTACCAACAATTTTCCTATGTCGTACCAATAATTTTTGGATCTCTTCCGATATTTCTTCCGACTTGATTTGACCACGTCTCTCATATATGTGAAACTGGAATTGGACACGATATTGTGGTTGTAGTTCAAGCTAATTAGATATAAGTTTGTCTTGGCAGCCTTCATGAAGCATGTTAACATTGCTGTTAATTAAAAGTGATAATTGTTGGGAGATCTCACGTCGGTTGATCAAGTTTCACTTTGACTTTTTCATACGAGTAAATTTTATCAATGTTTATTTTAGATCAAATATCTAACATTTTTAATGTGCTATTAAGTCTGATTATAACACTTAATTTTATCACTTAAGTTGTTTCAATATCCTCTCAAGCTTACACATTTATTTTGGTGTTTTACTAAAGGTATTTATAATTTGATTTTAACTTAATTAATCGATTGAATTGATTTATTTTGATTAATTAATCGATCATTAAATTAATTTTAATCGATTAACGAAAATAATTTTTTTAAAAAAAAATTGATTTTTGGTTAATTTAGTTTTCAAACTGAATTAATCAAAATTTTAATCAAAATATAACATAATCCAAATATAAAATAAAAATACATAAAATGGATCACTTAATTTCATAACTTATTAGAGTTTTTAACATAATACTTTAGTATTTGAATATTTTATTGAATAATTTTATTTAGTTTGTTTAAAATTGAGAAATTAAGAGTTTAAAATATAATTTAGCTTAAATGTATTTATTATTCGATTAACAAAAAAAAATTAATTGAATCGACCGAATTAAACAATTCATAAGTTTGGTTAATTTTTGAAATTCATAAATTCGGTTTGATTAACGAAAATAAAATAATATAATTCGATTAATTCGATTTTAGATAATTTTATTCGAAATTAACTGAATCGATCGAATGAACACTCTTAATTTTGTTTCTGTATATTATCATATACTCGATGCATCTAAATCAAACATTTCACTTTAATATCGACGTTCGAACATATAGAGTTGATGGATGCGATCAACTTTCGATTTATCAATAATTTCCTCCTAACAACACCACTAAAATTCAAACCCGTGGCTTAACTCTGATATCAATTGTTGAGAGGTTTATCATACTTGGAGGTCATGGGAGTATACCAAAAAATCCATACATATATATATGTTGAATACTACTTGAACAAAAAAATTTAAATTATTAAGTTTTTTGGTCTTTCATGTATATAAAGAACATTTTAATCTAATTTTTTAATAATGTGAGATTTATTATTCTCATGTAAACCTTATTCTAACAATAATAATTTGATATTAAAACACATTTCAAAATTTTAACAAATCATGTTTCCATCAAACCCAAAATTACATTGACAACTAGAATTTGAACATGCACCAAAAGCAAGATTAACTACCATTTGATCGATCACCAACCAAACAATTTAGTGGCTGGCATATGTTCTCGTTTGTTAAAGTTTTCCGAACAAGGACAAACAAAGAACACGCATCTAACTATATACAAGGAATAAATGTACAGGTTTAAATAGTGCGCCAATAATCTTCATTAACGTTTCTTTCAGTATCCTCGAGCTTTGACATTAAAACTCTTAATTAGGCAAAAGGTCAACTTTTCCTGCCAGATACTCACTTAGGCAAGCATGAGGCAGGCCTTGCGTAATCTGCAACCTTTACCAGGTGTTATAAAATCTACCAAACGCCAAGGACCAGATGTTCCAGAAGATGGAACATCACGTTACTCCTGGGCAATGATCTTTGGGGGCCCTGCTGTCCATGCAGCAGTTATAACTCTGTTTCGCTATTTTGCTATCATTCTAACGGACTTCGGTTTCTGATTTCAAAGAAATGTTTTGTTAAAATGGTGCAAGAGACAACAGTACTGTCCCATAATGTTTTGTTAAATTGGGAGAAAGGAAAATTGGTAGATGGGCCTTAAAGCAATTTTCCACATTCTTTGGTAATTAATTCTGTAGTTTCAAGGTTTTGCCAAGCCCTAATTAACTAGTTAGGCAGTGGTCAATTATAGTTTTATGAGCCTAAATTATGATTTGAAGTATTGGACTTTTCAAACACATTTTCGTTTATTGTCCAATAAGAACAACCTTTTTTTTTCTTTTAGTCTCACATCAACTAAAGATTTCGTTCACGTGTCCATGTAATTGAATTGTTTCTTTTTTTTTTTCTAATATATATGCATATTATTTTCTTTCTTTTTTTAAATATATTTACATCCAAAAATCAATGAACAAACTAAATAAAATAATATAAAATTAACGGAAAAAAATTGAATTTGAGACATAAGATGTCGAGATATCTTTCTTGTCATAATTGAAACAATGTCTGTTGGCATAATATAGACAGTAGTTTTTTTTTTTTTTTTTTTTCATGACGAAATGTATATATATTCACATTATGGAATCATATAAGTCGGTGCAAATTATTATTTCCCACACGGTTAAAATTAATGATTGAAATGACCATAATTTCCATATTCACCTATAAAAACACATGTACTAATTTCAAACCCAAACCGCGTACGCCAGCAAGCATGGAAAAGCAAAAGGACTTGTAATTTTAAGTTCTGACAATAAGATCAATCCTTCATCTCTTTCCAGCTGCAACTGTTTCTGAAACCCATATTTTATCAAATTTCACCTTCAAACGCATCTGCAGTACCTGAATTTGACCCTCAAATGCTGAGGTGAAAAACCTAAGCGACAGAAAGAAAACAGGATTGTTGGTGATGCAAGGAACAAAGAATATAGCATCAAATCCGCTCATGACTTTAAAGAAATAATACCTCACACAATAAATTCCAATACGACTTGAGAAGAGGACACATACCTTGCCTGCTGACGGAAGCTTGCGCAAGTTGAGTCCTGTGAGCGGCACAAACCAGTCGGTCCACCTCCAAGCAATAAGCGGTGGGTCTTCCACTACTCCAACGCGTACCTCAACTCAGTCCATACATACTTATCTCGATACTTTCTGACACAGACTGCGCCACTCAAGCCTCATCATCTCTTACGTCTATCATTGAAAAAAAAAAAAAAAGGGCCATTCTCCGGCATGGGGTATCTCCCATATCTTTTCACTAAACACATTCACATTGAATTTTTACCTCTTAAAAAAAAACCTTTCACTTTTTCCTTATCTTCTTTCGATGATTTGGATTTCATTAATTATTTGTTTTTTAAGAAAAAAAATCACATAATAGCATATCAATCTTTCCTAAGTAAGAAGTATGTTGGCCACCCTCTCTCCCCCTCTAAGTCCAAGTAACCAAGTTTTGGTTCTGCCCCTCCTAGTCGACAGTCATGAAAGTCATTTTGTTGCATATACTTTTTGCGTTAAAAGAGGAAGGCTGCTAAGGAACAAGGAATTGCGACCTACCCTAAAATTCAACAATATTTCGGGCCTTTAATATGGGAATTGATAATACTAATTAAAACAATAAGCTAAATATATATTCTAATAAATACAAAATATTTCATATTTGAATCTCCGTTTTATCCAACTGAACCATCCATTTTTTCCAAGAAAAAAAATGAAACCAAAAAGTTTTGTCTCAACATTACTGAAAGGAGTCCTTGATATGAAAATTGGAAAAAAATAAAGAGAAACGTTCAGAATAGACAGCTCAAATAACTTCAAATTTTCACTCTGTACAAAGCCTAAATCTAAATAACTTATTAGTTTAACACATAAGCAGAGTATCCAAGTCCAAAAAGGAAGCCCACCTTTCAGGAGTAGCAAAGGGGCTTAAGTTGGGCACGCATGGAAGCCTTTCCGGACCAACCATGAATCAGCCATTCAGAGAATAATCACGACAGCCCAGTTGAGCCTTCATTGAAATTTCGATGTCTAAGCTTTCTTTAATGGCAATCCCAAAATATCAAGAAATGTTCGAACATCCCAAACCCACTATTTTCTATGTACTACGTCTACAAGCCATCCAACATGAGATCCCCCAAAACCAAACTACTTTTAATCATGTTTGGCCACTCGGAAGTTCATTTCCAACAATATTCCTCAGGTTCACCAGCTATCTGGCCAAAACGTTCTGTCAGTGGAACTGCTCGATTTTCTATCCACTTAGTAACAAATGTCACATGAAGCCCAGAATGCCTCCCCTGAAAAATGCTTCACTAGTCTAATTTCGACTATAAGGTTTAAAATCAGTTGTTGATTATGTCAATAATCAGTAGATGTTTATGCTATTCGCCATTGTTTATCTTTTTTGCACACAAGTTTCTGTCATTATTGATCATCACCATCAATGTCAAAAATTTTTATTTTCTTGTTCCTGAAAACTCAGCATTCACATTACAGTTTTATTAGATTTAAACAATTACCATTCGCATCTGCGTTCTAGTTTCTACAAACTCGCTATTACTGATTGATGCTTGCTCTGCCAATATTTTGGTTGTCAAAATATAGTTCTAAATATCCTAGAAATGTCTTAGATCCTCCATTAAAAACATAAGAAAATAAAACTTGGAACTCAACGTTCATGTAATTATCCTTAAAAAGTGACATCCAGTAAGTTTAGAATTCGAATCTCATAACCTGCAACCCTTCTTTTATTCTTAGGTTGCGACATTCTTTGTAAAAAAAAATAATAATAAGAAAATAGCAACTCTGAACTCCTTGGAAGTACCCAACTCGAAAGTAGTTTAAGCGTTTTTGGAATATGACCAATACAAGTATACTTTACCACCCAACTCTGACCAACTTCAGCTTCTCAGCATGGATGCCAAGAATTCTGGTGGAAGTGTTTCTTTCCATTAATAACTTTAAGGGTAAAATAAAAATATAGCCTCTTCTAGGCTATGTATGTGTAATCATATTACCGAACAACTGTGACAGCTCCTTTTGCTTTTGCTCTGTAACGGGCAGCTCCAGTGTTACCTGTCATTCATGCCAAAGAGGAAAAAAAGGGTCTGAGAAAAATTAGACAAGGAACAGATAAACCACCCACGATTGACATTTATAATTAACTAGTCTCCTACAAGGTTACAACCTTGGTTGATCAAGAAACATAATGCTAATATTTGCCGTGGTTCAGTTTGTGAGCATGCATTAGATACATATAGAACATCAATTGTGAGGTGAAAAGAATAAGCTTCATCCATCCAACTACATTAGAATTTTTCTTAACAAGAACTTTTTGAAGTACTCTGATTCTTCTTTTTTTCCAACCTTGGGCTGGGGCCTCATGATGAAAACCGAATGGTAAAGACATCAAATTAGGTTGATCTGGCAACTTCTAATTCATATATCTAAAGGAGTAGGTGATATCATCCAATTACTGAAACTTAAATGCAAATAAAAGTTTTAGGTAAACTGTACATGTGCCACTATACTCTATTTACAGCCATATCCTTAGTAAGCTCAGCAATTGAGATCCTTATTTAAAGCCATAAACTATTTTGGTTAATAAAATGGCTTACATATGCAAAGGTAGATGAGGGGAAACGATCAAGAGAACAGCAAGTCAGCAACTCCTATTTACTAAACTCCTAATAAACCAAGGGACAAGTGTGCCCAACCATTTTTGATGACATAAGGATATCTCACCTCCTTGAAGATTTCGCTATAAGAAGCCTCCTCAAAGCCCTAAACCAACCAGAATGGCATTATCAACCGTAAGAACAAGACAACAAGTATACATACATATTGCATGAGTCTCTTAACCTCCATACAAGATATTGGACATTAATCCTTCACATGAATGCCTTGTGTGAATGTGTAGAAACAAGAAAACAGGCTTTTTAAGTTGTGTGCGTGCTCTATATATAATGTACATGGAAAGAGAGAGAGAGAGAGAGAGACCAGTTTCCGAAACAAACTAAGAGATGACCCATTTGATTCCCCAATTTTAGCACGGAAGACATGGATTCCAAAATTCTGAACTGCATAGGCCATCATCATCAAGACAGATTCTTTCCCAAGGCCCTTACCACGGCTATTCTAGCATGAGCAAAACAACACCAGATAAGATTGAAAGGGAAGTAAGAAAAAAAAAAAAGCATTAAACCAACTGCAAAGTTTTGATACTTTCTTTTGTTTCCTAGATGATTTATAGCTCATCAAATAAAAGGTCATAAGGACTAGAAAGCATTTTAAAAAATGTGACTGGATTTTGTAGTTAGACACTCAACTCAAAATACCAAAGGCTTTGTATTCCAAAAGAATTTCAATCTATCCTTTCAAGCATTGTCACTTTTAGACTAACAGTTTCTTTGCTAAATTTTAGTCTATAATGTTTTCAATCTTTATTCATCCTGCATAAAATCCTTCTATTTGTTACATTATTTTCTATATGCTGCTAACATAGGGGACCAAGGAAAATTGACAAATATCAAAAGGACCAAGCCTACTTTAGGAGAGTATATCAGAACAACCAAGATTGCTCAAATAAATATTTGATATGATATATGCAGTTGAGCTCAAACGTAAGGAATACATAGGTGAACCATGAAGGATAACAGCAAGAAATGAAAATCCAAATTGCCAGTTAACTTTTTCATCTGAGATATATGTAAAAATTTAGAAGTGTTACACCTGCCAAATTGTCAGAATTGATCATTTTAGTTTATTCGTTTTTTACTCCTACGAGTTGTGTTATCTAATCAGCAGGGATGGCATCGGGTTGGGTTCGGGGCGGGTTTTGCTCGCCCCGAACCCGACCCGAATTTTTTAAATACCCGAGATCCGATCCGATATTATGTAAATCGTACCCAACCCAATCCGACCCGAAATTAATAAAAATATTATTTTTTAAATATAAAATATTATTTATAAATTTTTTAAATATAAAATATTATTTTTTAAATATAAATATTTAAAAATATCATTATATAAATATATATATAAATAATTAATTAATTAATTAATTAAAAAATAATTTTTTAATAATGTCGAGTAGGGTCGGGTTTTAGGCATACCCGAAACCCGAAATTCAAAAAAAAAACCCGACCCTATAGGGTTTGATTGCCGTCCCTGCTAATCAGTCATGTTTCTAAGCACACAATACAAACATAAGAAAAAGATTGCTGCACAGAAACAAACTCGAAATAAAATAAAACTTCAAAAAAAAAAAGAACAAAAAATCAAAGGGAATTCCATTCAGTTATAGAGGAGCAGACCAGCAGGGAATTCTACATCCCCCCACCCCGACCCCCACAGTCATCACAACATGCTCTACAATCTACATGATGATGTCTAGTAATTATTTTTAACAGTACTTCCATTCCACAGCACTCTTTTCATAAATGGTTCATCAGTATGAAAACAATAAAGAAAAGATGAAAAAAGAAACCAAAACCAACAAATTTTAAAAAAGAACAGAAATGAAGTGGAAGAAATTTCACGTTGAAGAATTCTAAAGGGACTCATAAGTACGAAGAAAAGATGGGGCAAGGCAAGAACTTTTACTCGAGAATTAGATTTGTGTATTTTAAATAACTGAAAAGCAAGTACCTTTTCGGTTCAGCTATCATAATTTCAATCTCTGCCAATTGAGGGTTATCCAAATCATTCATGTAGATATTCACATCCCCAACCATAGCTGGATCATCATTTACCATCAGCCCATCAGTCCCACATAAATCATAAGAGGTGAATATAACAACTCTTAAAACAATATTTAAAAATTACACTAAAAAATCAAAGGGTAATCAAGGATGAAAGTTTAAAATTTTTGAAGCGATAAATTGCCCACAAAATTCTCGGCAATCAAGAAAATAAAAAAGAAAAGGAAAGATTGTAAATTTAGCTGACCTTCCACATAGGGATCTCCATGAACAAACTTTCCCTCAACCATCTCCTTATCCAAAACAATGAAAGTTTTCTCTGTCGACAGACAACAAGCATGAAAACCTTAATTACAGACTCAAAAGGCAAAAACCAAACAAACCCAATTGATTAATTGCAAAACAAAAAAGAAGAAAAGGGTTTGTATAAAGAGAGAGAACAACTGAGAGGGTCATGGTTCCAAGAGAGCTGCATATCGTATTCCTGTTGGAGGGTGAGGAGCTCTGATCCGGTGGCTTGAAGAAGAGCAGGGTCCCGCATCCAAACGTGGTACTTTGGGACATGTGCTTCCATATATGGTACCATTATAACCTTCTTTCCTTCCAAGCTTACTCCCATCACCGCTGCTCCTGTCTTGCCTCGCCTAGGATCAGACTCAGAGTCAGTTTACCCGGAAAGCCAAGCCGACAGTTGGGTTTAATTGGTTAGGCTTTTGGCAAAGGCTCAACTGGTCAAAGACAAAGGGTAATTGCACCACGCTGTCGTTTTAGGTTTTAACTGAAAATATGTCCACTAGTTGTTGGATTATGGATTAGCATCCACTGCAATTCTTTCTAATACATTTCCTATAAACAGTAAATTGTGTGATAGAGTAAAGCCTAGATGGACTCCATGTAAAATTACTATAATAGACCTAACTCAGTTCATAATGATAATAATTGCTATGATGATTGATTGCTGCTTCCAAATTAATCAGAGCAGAGTAGGGCATAATATCCAAGAAACTGTAACCTAACTTTTGCTGGACCGATTGTCACTAGCAAACATGGTGATGGCTTAAAACAACGATGAAAAGATGCTTCCAAGATTTAGAAAGTGGAAAGACCAATTGCTAAAAGTCCTTACACTTCAGTCCCAAGATGAAAAGAATCTCACATTTTAGTTTCCATTGCTTTGCTTCAAAGCCAAGCAGAGCACTATCCCGATAACTTTCAACCAAACCTCTTCCCATTGGAAGATTTAATTCAAATTGGTTTATTTGATTATCTTGAAATTAAGAAGTTAAATTCTTCATTTGAACAACTATTGCTATCAATTGAGAAATGAAAGGAGTGATTGAAAACTAATGATTTTCAGAAAGAAAAAATTTTGTATCGATTAAATGAAAAGGAAGAATGCAAGGAATTTTCTTTTGCTGAGGCAACACTTCTTAGAAACAGTCACATCCTTGATCTCTTTTTAAAGATCTACCAAAACCCAAACTTTGATATTGTCTTAACTTCAAAGCTAAGCACTTTCCCAAATTTCTCATAAATTTTTCAATAGTCATCATGACAGTCTACTTTCATTGCCCCAACAAAACCTTAGTACCAATCTCATAAATGTTAACAATAGCATTTTATATTCAGGCCTTCATCCGTTCTTCTTCCACAACCATGGTCTTTCTCTTCCCTCTTTTCCTTTTCTTTTCCCATCTAAATGCTGCATCTTCAGCTCATTGTAGCACCACCACCGCCACCAAAACCTTTCAAAAATGCATGACACTTCCTACCCAACAAGCCTCGATTGCTTGGACATTCCATCCCCACAATGCCACATTAGACCTTTGCTTCTTTGGCACTTTCATTTCACCTTCCGGATGGGTGGGATGGGGAATTAATCCTACATCCCCGGAAATGACCGGTACACGCGCCCTTGTCGCCTTTCCGGACCCTAATTCAGGTCAACTGGTACTACTTCCTTACATTTTAGACTCAACTGTTAAGCTCCAAAAATCCCCACTCCTCTCTCGCCCACTTGATACCCACTTAATTTCTTCATCGGCTACCTTATATGGTGGCAAAATGGCTACCATAGACAATGGTGCCACAGTTCAAATTTATGCCACGGTAAAACTTGTACCAAACAGGACCAAAATTCACCATGTTTGGAACAGAGGACTCTATGTCCAAGGCTACTCTCCAACCATCCATCCAACAACTTCTAATGACCTTTCCTCCATTACTACATTTGATGTCTTGTCTGGCTCAGCAGCTACACAGCATAACAACATGAATATACTAAAACTTGTTCATGGGACCATCAACGCCATCTCATGGGGGTTATTACTACCAATGGGAGCTGCAACAGCGCGCTACTTGCGCCACATACAAGCGCTAGGGCCTACTTGGTTTTATGTTCATTTAGGAATCCAATTGTCAGCATTTTTCCTTGGAACTGTGGGATTTGCAATTGGGATCAGGCTCGGTGAAATGTCCCCAGGAGTAACGTATGGAATCCATAGGAAGCTCGGATTTGCGGCATTTGTTTTGGGGGCTCTTCAAACACTTGCTCTGCTGTTTAGGCCTAAGACTACACATAAATTCAGGAAGTACTGGAAATCTTACCACCATTTTGTAGGGTATGCTTGCGTGGTGCTTGGGGTTGTGAATGTTTTCCAAGGCTTTGAAGTTATGGGAGAAAGCAGGTCTTATGCTAAGCTGGGCTATTGTTTGTGCCTATCAACATTGATAGGTGTCTGCATAGCTTTGGAAGCGAATTCCTGGGTGATATTCTGTAGAAAATCTAAAGAAGAGAAGATGAAGAGAGGACTAATTTCAGGATCAGATAAAGGTAGTGGAATCCACAGTGGAATACATAGTTAAATGACACAAAAATGAAAACAAGGGATTGAAAACGGTTCTTTAAACATCCCATTAGTGGTTAATTTTGTGATGTCAACTGTCAAGTCCAATGTTGTAAGGAATTTCCCGATGCTGCTTTGAACTATAGGCTTCCATTTCTTGTATTTATATCCAAATATACATGATCAAATATGTTGCTTAGCAATGTTCACGGCAACAATTTTTGCTTTATGTTCTATGTAAAGACGCAAAATTTGCTTTTCTGTGAGAAGTTACGAAAATGATGTTGGGATATGATTTCTTCTGCAATCTGTAGAGTAATTTATTTGAATTAAAAACAAGCCTACAAGGAAGCCTGTTAATATTCGGTTCAGAATTCTGAGACCAAGAATCAAAGGTACTGAGCCCAGTTTTTCTATGGGATTTGGCCCAATAAAACCCCCCAATATCAACCAAAGCGGCAAAGTTAAAAATTTATTTGTCAAGAATGGGATTCGAACCCATGCCCTTTCGGACCAGTACCTGAAACTGGCGCCTTAGACCAACTCGGCCATCTTGACAACTGTTGTAGCTTTCTAATTTTGGTCCATTCAAATCTCTTTCATCTCTTGTAAACTCTACCCTTAATATTATTAAATTCGATTAGCTATAGCAACACGTCACTATCGGGCAAATATGGCACTCCCTTCCTCGTATTTTTATCCTCGTTCAGTTTTTGTTACAAGTTACTAGTATATATTTTTGAGAGCTGAATCTTTCTGTGAAAAAGTTTTAAAATGAACTAAAACTTAATCTCAAAAACACAAGCTGAAGCAGAGATTGATCAAGTACCTGGATCCAAAGTCTGAATAAAAAAACAAAATGATGGTATTTTATATAAGTTCGAAGTACCAAGAGCAGTACTACTGTTGGTATCCATAGTTATTTGTTTTCCTTGCGTAGCCTTTGTAGGATTGGAATTTTAACAATTTACAGCCTGTAACAGAAGTTCAAATTTGATCAAAGCCACATTTTAGATTGGTGAAAAAGGTCAGCAAGGTGATATTCCATCCCCTTTTTGGGGTTTTTTTTTTCCCCTCTTCTGAACTTTTGGGCTATTATTAGATATACAGACTCCTCCCACTTGAGCTCTTTCAATTTCAGTTAAAACATCAAAGAATGAAACAAAGCAAGACAAGAAAATGAAAGCAGCAGACTAAATTGTTTCCCTTTAAGGTGTCCCTATCATAACATAATGCAGGAGGCAGCAACTTGTATCATGCTACACCTCCAAGGCATGCATTGAGTGATTTTTATCCAGACAGGCTTGGTGGCAACAGGGATTGAGTTATAGACCAAAGACTCTCAGATGGCTAACCTTGAGTAATTCAAGCATCATGCTGTGACATGCTTGGACAGGCATATGATCAACAAGTGGCTAGGATGTTGGATTCTTGCAATGCTTCAGAATTATCCCAAAAAGACAAAAATGGAGAGGATACGACGATGCACGGACTCAGGTCTTTGGAGAAATTGATCGAGCAATTTTCAGTAAGAGCCAATCATCTGATTTTTTTTAATCTAAAGCTTAGTTGAATTGATTCATATAATACCCTTTAAAAAATGACATTCATCACGTCTAAAGTTCAAATCCTAACATTTGCAATATTTTTTTCTTATTTTTAAGCTGTGGCTTCTTAAGTACAGAAAAAAAAAATTTCCATCCCCAATTGAAACATAAGAGTGGGAAAATGGGAAGCTGTGCACATCCACCCCCGTTCATGAGCCCAAAAAAACATGGAAGGGAACTATGAGTGAATAGGCTAAGCTTACAATAGAGGGCGAGGTCTGAACTCTGCATTCAGCTAGCAAACCCCAGATTGGCGGTGATCACACAAAGGAGTTTGTATGCATGGACCAAACAAGGCATGTGAATGGAAACGAAAATGAAAAAAGTGATTAAAACAAGGAATGCAAGATTTGACCACATGATGATGCTCACAGCCTAATGAGAGCAACTTGAAGCGTCCTATTCTAATTAATGGCTATTACATACAAAAGAGTCAATGCAATTTCACAAGATAGATTTAATATCATAAACAGCAGAAATAAAAATAAGCTCAAGCAATGCAATCTGAATGTCCAAAACATTGTGGATTCCATGTTGTTTACCAAACTTTTTGCATTATGCACAAATTACGAACATGGCTTGCATATTTAGTCTGAGTATTGCAAGGAAAAAAAAAGGTATTAGACAAAAAATCAATTCAAATCGTCCATTTCAGTATTTCACAAAGGAAGTTTCAACCTGTTGCACAAAAGTTTCAATGGAGAAAGAATCAGCATATGTAGTAACTTATTCAGAGGGACCCTAGATGGGTATCCCTTTTAATGTTTCACTCTAGTAAATCAACAAGAACCTCAGGTACAATCTGGCTGAAAGACAAACCCAAATAATGGTAGATAAGGAAAAAACAAAGATACCTGACAAGAACCCACAACTTTGCCAGAGCCATTACAAAACATAAAACCTTGGAAGAAAAAAATAGTCTATATCCTTACGTATCACTGATCGCATGTGATGCATGATACATTTCTGACTATATCCCGCAATCTGATTTCACATTTCACTCAAATACCCCAAAAAACCCTAAAAAGGTTAACTCAAAACTCAAGCCTTAACACAAAATCCCTTGTGATCTCTAACTCTAAATTTAATTCTTCAAAACAGGCACTCCAGTTAGCTCTAGATAACCAACTTTCTTTTAAGTGAAACAATATTAACGAGGAAAATGTGCAGAATTCACAGATCACCTGTTTCACAAGATTATCTTCACCTACAGTATTGTGATAACCAAAATAACCTTCTACGTAGCAATTCCTGAACCATAGAAAATCAAAATGTGTTAGTGTAAAGAAACCAACTCAAGAATATTAAATTTATAACAATGTTTCAGAAGGTACATTAAAAAATATGTTACTAAAAAAATAAAAAATAAAAAATAAAAAAAGAAGGCATTTGATTTATTCTAAGGAGCAAGATAGTGTTGGTGCAATTACAAGTGGCATCAGAATTTTCTAACTTAAATTAATAATGAAAATAACAACAGTTGGCACTTGGTGAAGCAAAATCATTGATATGACAGACATCAAGGGACAATCAACTATTTTCATCGCATCAGCAAGCAATCAAATCCATGATGGTAAGGCAGAAAAGACCAGCCGTAAAACTGTGCACATAACAATAAATCGATAAGACAGACGCTGAGCCTATATCCTTTTCCCTTAGCCAGCTAGCAGATTCATGTAGAATTCATTCTATCACATGCTCTAATACCATTCTTGCCTCAGGCCAAGGAATCCTTTTTGCATTCTTAAAAGAATTTTTGCATGTCAAAGGAAATCCAATTCTAAAAGAACTTTAGAATGCCAACCAGGATTGTTAAACAGGCCACTTGGACAATAATCTACTTTGATTCAATCCCTGTATAAGATTCTTTGAGTAGTTTCTTCCATAGATATGAATGAATGTCTCTTTCCCCTTTCTTTTCAGAACCAAAAGTCAAATGATGTTTCCTTTGTTTTTTCCTTCCTTTTCTTTTTCTTTCTTTTGAATCCAATCATTGGACTGGATGATAGGAGTTAAATCCTCCTGAATCTATAAATCCCCAATCGTTGCAGAAATCCATGAGTTAAACTTTAGAGTACTCCACATCCATGCAAGTAGGGTTTACAGTTTGGCTCCTTTTTTTTCCCTTCATAGCCAAATCAATAAACTTCTAGACTGGCAGGAATACCATATAGAAACACTTGCATACTAGTATCATTCAGGGCCAACCTTGGCACATTTATGTGCTAAGCTGAGGCATAAATTATCAATAGCAACTTGCAAATGTTATATATATATATATAGAGAGAGAGAGAGAGAGATTAGAGGTATTTTTGTATGTGTATGTGCTACAATGGTTGGATACAAACTAAAGCTTTTTCTGAAAACAAAATATTCCGCACTTAGCTCTCTTATTAGTAGCTATCATGTTTTTATGACCTTAAATTGAATAAAACAGAAAGTACGGAGGGACAAAAGAGCCCTCATAAGCAAATTATGTGGTCTAATGTCTACAAAAATAAAACACTAGCAATTAGTGACAACTCAAGAAAACAGAATGAGATCGCATAATTTTGCATTCCATAAGCAAATTATGCAACCTCATATCATGTAGATAGGCATTAGACAACCAAAACTAGTTAACATGAAAGGACCAATGAAGTTGAAGGGGAAATCAAAAAATGAAAAGGAGAGAGCAAAAGCAGTTGCTTCACTTGCCTAGCCCAAAAATAAAAAGGAACAAAAAATAAAAATTGAATCACTAAAAACCAAACCATAGATGGTGGGGCAGAAGAAATAAGTCTTTATAAGACGCATTTCTATTCTCTCCATAAAAAAAATCTAAAACTTTCTGTCACAACAAGAAATTTCAACACGTGACTTGCATGAAGTACAATGAAGAATGGGAAAAGTTATGAGGAGAATAGTAATGTTCCATGACAGTCACATTAAGGTAATTTTAAGGATAATATTTTTTTGGTGCCATGAAAATGACACTGAAAAAAACTTAGAACTCTTGCAATCAGTTGTCAAGGAATCTGTGTGCTTTTGTGTATAGAACGATAAGAATGTTACATATTTCTTTCAAGATTCTTAGGCAAAACCATATTTTCAATAAATGTTAGACTATTTTGCACTTCATAGCATGCAATCACAAAGGATTATCCGTCTAAAATCGTAAGTCCACACAATAGCTTATGCCATGATAAAGATTTAGGAGTTGCATCTGAAACCATGTATTTGCATCAACTAACAAAGTTTGAATAGCACGGAACTTCCACTTGGATCATACTGAAACTTAAAAAAAGCATGCTCAAGCAGGAGTCAAACTTGGTATGTTTACTGAAGTGGTTTATTACAAATTAGAACTATGCTTTAAAAAAAAATGAAGAGATATCAATGAAGGGTTGATCACAATTCAAGCAATGCTAGGCCTACAAGATCAGAAAAACATAAGAACACTGTTAAGCTGCTGAAAAGATCATGAATAATGTGGCATATGTTAGATGGAAGGAGAGGAAAACTGAAGAAAAGGGGAAAAAAATACAGAAATATATAGAGATATAGGCACAAATAGGTGGGAAAATGGAATCAGAGGAAAGAATGAGTAGGGAGAAACAATCTAATTCCAACAGCCGAATATATAAACAATCCATCGACAAAACCTTTTAGAAAATTATAAAGCCATAAATCCTAAAATAAATACGAAATAACAAAGATAGAGCTGAAAGCACTATTAATTCTAGGAAACCAATTAGTGCATTCAAAACCTTCCAATTGCGGTTTAGACATAGGAAACACTAGGTCATTAGAGGCAAAAATAACCGACTCAACTTGTGGAAGGACAAACATGTTAACCACATAACTAGCAAACAATAAGATAGATGATAAATGTTTGAGTTTGTCCATGCTATTGTTACCACATGATAAGTATCTTTGTACATAACAATTATTTTCATACAACAGTTTCGACAATAATATCACACCTTAAAATTTTTAGTATCATTAATGATTCAACAAAAACTTCATAATCTCTTTTCTCTCATCCCCTCTTTGCAGATTCAAAGATTTATTAGAAGCTACCAAATTATATAACATATTTGAGGGATGTTACATAAACTGTCAAATGTAACTGATATACACATTAGATATAAACAACATTCAATTAATAAATGAATCATATGGTGATTATGTTCAAAAGTTGTATATCAAACTTGATTCTAAAACTAGCAAGCCCATCATGCGGCTATAAAGAAATGAAACATCATATAACTAAGAGTAATGTGCTGCCAAATTTAAGACTTAGGCTCAAGCCGAAAACCATATACATAGAGATCTTAGGATGCTAAGTAACAAGTGTTACCTCTATTTGCTTGTCTCTTATTAACGCTATAACCACCAACATAACCAGGAAAACTTTTATCCGAAACATCAGAAGTGGCACTACCAAGTCCATAGCCAAAGGAACCAGAACCATCTTGCTCAGATGTTGATGATCGCCAAGTGGTATCCCCATATACTGAAGCACCACCATAAAGGTCTGCAAAGGCTTCATCATAACCACCATTTGATGCTGCATATGATGATGTTGGCACCACATTGGTCACACTGTTTCTTCCATACCCTGCTGTCCCCAACCCAAAGCTGTTATTACCACTTCCATAGCCAAAATTCACACTATTGCTAGAAACATTATTCCCCTCACCTTGACTGAAAATTGCAGAAGAACCCCAATTAATTCCACTGTTTCCAAAGGCGCTTCCTCCCATACTCCCACTTCCAGATCCCATATATGCACTGGAACCAGCAGAATTTGTGTTATGATTGAGTCCCCCATTTCCCCAAAGGTTCCGGGTCACTGAGCTGAAAAAGGAAGTATTACCTCCACTACTTCCATCATACCCAATAGGACTAGCAAATCTATTTGTATTACCAATATAGTAAGGGCTCAATCCCCGTCCATGGTTCATATTACTACTAAAATTTGCACTATTTCCAAAACTTGGGTTTAACCCTGGCTCAAAGTTCATGCCCATTCCATAACCAGAACCAAAAGGAGGAAAACCACTTCGACCACCAGCAACTGGACTGAATCTACCATCCATCCTAAGTCCATATCCTCCAACACTGCTAGGTGTATATCCCGGAGTGTAGCCATTAAGAAAGCTGTTGACCCTATTCAGACCATAGTTATATCCACCAAGGGGGCTACGACTGGGACCAGGTGATAACTCTTTGGGAACTGCTCGTTTAACCTCAACCATTTTACCATTCAGTTCATGGAAATCTTTTAGCAACACTTTATCCACCACTTCTTCTGAATCATAAGTGATGAATCCAAAACCCCTAGGCCTTTGGGTGTTGTGATCATACATCACCACAACATCTGTGATATTCCCAAACTGATCAAAATACTTCTTAAAATCACTCTCTGTGACTGTAGATGCTAAACCTCCTACAAAAATCTTTCTTGTACGGCCTGGACCAGGTGAACCATGGATGTTACTAGTGCTTCTACTCATAATGTTCTGGTCATCCCTAGGAACTGCTTTTTTTGCCTCAACCTGAGCATAAGTAACTCAATGATGAAAATAAAACTTAAACAACACAAATTCTTTCAGCTCAATATAAGTAATTAGACTGAAAGAAGAGAATTACAAACATAACCAATTTTGAAATATCGGGTTCATAACTATTGGATCAATTTTGAAATTTATTTGGACAAAGCACCAGAATCATACGAATTCCTGCAATTACAATATCGGGTTCATAACTCCGATAAAGTATTGAATTTTCACCTCTTGCCTCAATAACCTAATAGCATCAATGAATAGTACATTGCAAAACATTAATCTAAAAAGGTGCGCTTAAAAGATCAACAACTCACCATCCTGCCATCAATGTTGTGTTTCTCCTTGATGACTCTCTCAGCAATAGCTGGGTCAGCGAAAACAACGAAACCAAAACCACGGGCACGCCCTGTGGTCCGATCCTTCATGATCACTGCCTCTACCACTTCACCAAAACTACTGAAATACTCCTTGAGACTCTCTTCATTGGTGTCCCAAGATATCCCACCAATAAAAAGCTTACCATTTTCAGACATTTTTTCTGCATTCCACAAAAACCAGTTCCGTCAATACAACGTCCAAAGTATCCACAAACGCAAATCAAATATACACTTTTAACATAAAAAGGTTAAATTCATTGCTGGATCCAATGCAAGACAGAAAATTTTAATTGCAACAACAATGAACCAATCAAAAACCAATATCAAAATATTCCTTCTCGATGAATCAAATTAATAATAACAAATTAAAATTGTGCCTTTTATTGACCATAGCAATCCAATCACAATAATGCAGATACAATTCAATACCTTTTATTTTAACAACGAAAGTGTAATCCGATACAGAATGAAAATTTTCTCTCTGATTCAAAATTTAGAAACAAACAGATCCTTCCGCGATCAATCAACAGACCAACCCAGAATTTAACTTCACCTGGAATTCAGAATTGAAAAGGCAAAAAAAAAAAAAAAGACCCAAGATAGATGATAAATTGATGTATTTGGAAATTTAGAAATTTAAGCAAAAGATCGAAAAAAAAAAGAAGAAACCCACCAATCAAACGAAACCCAAATGCCAAATCTTGCTAAAAACTAAGATCTGAGAGGAGGCACAATAAGAATAAGAATAGAGGAGGTCAATTTCATCCTCTTCTTCTCCTCTATTTGCCTTACCCCTCAAATAATATGTCCTTTTTCTCTCAATTGTGTCCTTTCTTATAAAGATCTCAATCCGTTTTTTTACACGCAAATTCAGTTAAACAAATATCTGTATAAATTTCTATTGTATAAATGCAACAAAAAAATCAAATTTTGTTTACAGAGAAAGAGGAAAAGAAGACAGATATTACAGGGTGAGAAATGAAGATTTTAAGAGTATATGGTGCCAGCAATATAAATAGAAAGAAAGTCACAAAATACTGATTTTTTTTTTTTTGGCCTTTTTATTATTTTTATATTTTAGAAGTTTGCTCTGAAAATTTTTATATAAAAAAATGATAATAAGATTTTTTCACTAAAAAAAAAGGTAAATTACGTCCATGGTCCATAAATTTTTAGATAAATATTATTTTGACTTCTAAACTTTGAAAACAATATATTAATTTCAATATTTTCATGATCATAACAAAACCATTCTTGTGTAAATAAAATCATTAATACAGAATAAAATTATTTTTTATTTTTAATTTTCTTAGTAAATATTTTTTATTTAGTTTTAAGATCAAAAAAGAATTCTATATTTTGAAAATAAAATTTTATTTTTTAAATTTATTTATTGTTTCTTTAAAATATATAATTAAACTATACATCATCATAAAAATATTTTATCATGTATTTATCATTTATTTATAATATTTCATCACCGTAAAATATTTTTCAAAAGTCAAATATTTTTAGTTATAAAATATTAGTTAAAATTTTTAATAAAATATTATAAATTTTATCAAACTTTTATTTTTATTATTATTTTATCTCTTAACCTTAATTTTATAATGTTAACAATCCATTATCCTACTTTAAATTTTTTTTATTTTTTCATTTAACATTCGACTAACTGATTAAATAACAAAATGATTTTTTCATTAGGACCATCAAAAACATAAAAATTAATAATTAATTTTTAAAATTTAGAGACCAAAATAATATTTATTTCAAAATTTAGAAACCGTGAATATTATAAAATTGGAGGCCGGAGACTTGGCCTGTGCTCCTTTCATACCAAGTGAACCTGCAGAATACCTCAGGTTCAATTTTTTTATTAATTAAATAATTATTTTAAAATTCTTTAAAATAATTCATAGTTTTTTATTTTTATTTTTTTATAAAAATTTTAATAAAATTAAATTAAAAATGATTTTTACATCATTAATTTTTTATAAAATTTACCCAATTAAAAAAGATAACAAGTAAAAAAATTAAATTAAGATAACACATGAATAATTTAATTGGTCTTTTTTTCTCACATAATTTATCAAACAAAAAAAATGTGAAAATGGAAAAAAAACCAAAAAAAAAAAAAAGAAAGAAAGAGCTCGCTAAGAGTGTCAAATAGACATTTTCATCGAGTTTAGAATACTATTTTCTTAAATTAAGATATAAAAAAAACTATTAATAAAATACATATGCATAAATATAAATTAAATTAATAATAAAATATATATTTTTATATATACCATAAGATGACTCAGAGTAAAACACTTTAAATCCACTTCCAACCCATCACCACTTCCCTAAAAAATCGATCTAACTCGATTCGATATCGATTTTTTTATAAAAATATTCACATTGAATCAAGACGGATCAAAATCTATTATATATTAATTATTTTTTGTCATCTTTATCGATAGGTTCATTTCATTGTAAATTTTATCTATTTAAAAAACAAAAAAAATGAAAAGAAAAAAACTAAATGAGGGTGTTACGTGCATTCCTCAATTGATATTATTTTTTTATAAAATTTATCTAATTAAAAAAATAAGAAATTAAAAAGTAAAAAGTAAAAAAATAAAAAAAAAACTATTTTTTTTTATTAAATGAGTCTAACCATATATCTTAAAAAATATTATTTATTAAATATAAAGAGTGGGAAAGGAAAAGAATATAAAAAAAAAAAGGAAAAAAAAAAAGTGAGCTAAAGGAGAGGTGAAACATGAAGGCAAAATAAGTAAAATTTATAATATGGATAATAAAAAATATTATATATATATATATATATCTCGAAGTAGATCGGGGTGAAGCATTATTAATCCATTGCTAACCCAACTTCATTTTTCTTTAAAAAATTCAATTTGCCTTAACTCGATCTTTATAAAAAATGGCACTCGAATCAAATCAATCAGATTGAAACTTATTGAATAGGAATTATTTTGTTATCTTTATCAATTGACTACTTTTGCTGTAAATTTATTTAATTAAAAATAGGCAAAAAAAACCAAATTAGGGTGCAATTTGAATACTTCAATTAGATTTTTTTATAAAATTTTTTAAATAAAAAACAAAAAAATTAAATTGAGAAAAAGAAAAAGAAAATAAACATATGGTGTCATCGACATCTTGGATGAAGGACAAACAAAAGTTAAAATGAGTAAAATTTATATAATATATGGATTATATCTTAATTATGTGTAAATATAATATTATTATTAAATTGAGGTATTAAATAATAACTTTAATAATATAATACATATATAAATATAAAATTAAATAAATAATTAAAAATATAATTTTATATATACTTAGGATAAGACGAAATATTATAAACCCATATCCTGTTCAACCCACATTTAATAAAAACCTCAACCCTCTCGAATTTTTTAAAAAACTCACACAAATTGGATTGGGACAAATAAAAACCTATAGGATATAGGTCATTTAGTTATTCATATTATCATAACGTATAAATTCATGGACTACAGCTAGACTTTACTTTAGGAAGTCACCACCAATCTTTTTGGTATTAATGAGAGATTGACCACCTCAGTGAATCTGTCCCTTTTTAAAGAGAAATCTCAAGCTTAACTTAGATATCTTTAAAAAGTAAATTTTATGTCTATGAAACTAATACTAGATCCAAGAGTATGATTACGTGTAAAGAATGTTATAGCACCTTCACAAAACCCATCAAATGATGGTACTAGTTTGATTTCATGTTATCCAAACCTAAAAATATTTTTAAATTTTTACCAAGAAAATTTAATTATTGAAAATTAATCTTCAAATTACTCCAATCATTTGGTAATGATTTAAGATAATTTTTTTACCTCAAAAATATTCATGAAGACTTGTGTTCCATTCTAAAGAGACTCCGGTCATCGAATTCATTAACATATTTTCTACAAAATTATTTTTTTAAAAGTAAATAATAAAATCTTCTAATCATTTGATAAGATTTTATATCAATGTATATCTCTTAATCGTTTGGAGGGATTTTTATTTGAAAACCTTGAAATTTTCTTTTGAAAAAAAAGTTATCAAATCCTTCAATAGTTTAGTAAGATTAAATGAAAATTTGAATCTTCCAATCGTTTGATAGGATTAAAAAATTATTTTTCAAAAATTCATTACGAAAATTTTCAATCATTTGGTAAAATTAATAATTTACGATTTAAATCCTCCAATTATCTGGTAGGAATCATAAATTTATTATAAAAATTTTATTTAAAATATGCATAAAAGAAGAAAAAGAAACAACTAAGTAACATAAATAAATATACAAATAAAGAAGAAAAAAATAAAAATTACCTAATTTTTTTTATTGTTTCTTTGCAAAACAGCTTATGGCTTTCCTCGTGCCCATCGCCTATGGTAATTGCTTTTCTTTCTAGTTTAAACAAAAATCAAACAAAAACCTAAAACATATATACCCAAAGTTTTCAAAAATTTTGCTACAAAAACTTTTTGTTGAATGCCTTTCTTTTGTGTTTCTTCTTAACTAATTTCTCCACCATAAAATTCCTAAAAGAAAATCTTAATTATCTAAACTTAAAATACCAGAAAAGATTATAAAAAAAATCTTAATTTTTTTGCCTTTATTTTTTTACTCTTTCTTTCTTGATTTTTTTCTTGATTGATTCTTGATTGTATCTAATTGATCATAATGGGGTCTTTTTATAGGCCTTTAATCCAAATCACAATAGAAAAATGTTTTCTTGGTTTCAATCTCCTAATCAAAGTCAATTTTAGATTTTTAATCCAAGTCCACCTTTCAAATCAATACATTCCATTTTTGAATTAAAACACTAGGCTTCAAACCAAACCAAATTTTTTTCTTTTTGTTTTAAATCATAAATCAATTAATTAACAAAATAAATAATCCTAAACTAAACAAAATTCTAAAATAAAAAAAATACCCCGGACTAAATGGGGTGTCCACACCTGCCCCTCTTTGTGTGTTTCTGTGAAATAAGAATCATGCAAAGATAAAAGACATCCATTTTGTTCGGGCCTAAAAAAATCAAAAAATAAAATTACAAAAGTTCTTTCTCAACAAATGCTTAACAACTTTGAAATATAAAATGCTCATTTCATCAGAAGCTCAATAACTTTGAAAAAAATAAAAATTTAAACATTCTACTCGGAGGACTTAGAATTTTACTCGAACGACTTGGGATTACGCCTAAAAGTCTTACAATATGAAAACATATTTAGCTTAAAAGATTTGTGAATTTTGCCTGGAGGACTTAAAAACTATTCCCAAAAATCTTTCAAATCTCAATATTTAAATGCTCTTCTAAATAGCGATTCCATAACTTTTAAAATATAAAAAAGATTCTTATATGAAGGAGATCAATGGTTCATTCAAATATTCAAATCGAAGATTCAAGATGCTCACAAAAGATTATTGAGATTTGTATAAGTTTTTAAGATTCTCATCAAAGATTCAAAAATTCATATTTGAAAATCTTAGAGATTCGCATCCAAGATTCAAAGATTCTCATTTGAAAATTTTAAATCTAAAATTCATTGTCTCAAGGATTCGCATATGAGATTCTCATCTTGTGATAAAAAAAACTCTTCTAAATGAAGGCTATGAAACTTTAAAACTAGAAGAGTTTCTTAACCAAGATTTACCAACTCGTCTTGAAATCATTATCTTCATCCAAAGGTTTCAAACTTCATCTTCACAATATTTTTCTTATACAAGGATCAAAGTCTTATCAAAAGGTTTTTTTTTTTCAAATTTTAATTTTTTTGAAATTATCCTCGGAGGTCTTAAAAATTATGCCCGAAAGTCTTACAAATCATATCCGGAGCTCTTGAGAATTATCCTTGGAGGCCTTGAAAATTATGCTTAGAAGCCTTAAAAATTATACCCAGATGCCTTATAAAATTATACCTAGAGTTCTTATAAGTTATGCTCATAGGTTTTAAGAATTATGCCCGGAGGCCTTACAAATTATGCCTAAAAACCTTGAAAATTATATTTTGAAGCCTTATAAATTATGTCTGAAAGTCTTACAAGTCATGCTTAGAAGTCTTAAGAATTATGCTTGAAGGCCTTACAAATTATACCCGAATATCTTACAAATTATTTTTTATTTTTAAAAAAGCTTATCTTTAACAAAAGTTTTGAAACTTAAAAAAAAAAATTTTTTTTGAAATAAAAACATCTCATCTTGAAAAAGGTTTCACCCCTTAATCAAGGTTAAACACTTTTACAAATTTCATTTTGGAAATTTTCTTAGCCCAAAACTTATCATTTTTGTCATGAAAATTTTTCTTCAATAGAAAATTGAAATCTCATACTCAATAAATTCTCCTCAATCGAGGGCCAGAATCTCATATTTTCAAATTCTCAACCTTTCAAAATCAAAATCCAAAGTCAATTAAATATGTAATGAATGAGATGAATTTCATACATGTAATGCAAAAATCATGTCATGAATCTTTAATTGTGCTAAATAAGTCTTCAAGCCCTTTTTCATTTTCTGTCACAAAGCTTTAGAACTAGCTAACAAGCTAGTTTTCAACAATAATCATCCATCATCTTCTTTTGATTCAAAGCATTTCATTAATCTTATCTATGGATCTTTTTCAAATCTTTTATCTTGATCATTCTCCTTGTTCCAAAAAGTCATTATACCATAATGATCTAAAATAACCTATCACTTATACACGCCAATTTATGTCAATTCAAATATAAATGTCTTCACAACAAATGCCCCAATGTTCATGACAACCAAAGAAATTACCCATATAACTATTTCATGATCTAAAAAATGTATATTATTTTGAAAACATATGATTGAATCTCTTAGAAATTGGTGATTATTGCATAGAATGATGAAAGTGAATTTCAACTTGGCCTATTTAAGGGAATAAAATGGTTTAACACACCGAGGTCTTAAAGAAGATTTTGTCATTATATAGGAAAAAGTAAATCAATATGTCTTCATTTGGGCTCACCAATGAAAAATCATCTTTTAAAGCACAATCCACTTTTTCACTCTTTTAATTTCTTGATATGGTAATTTAACAAATGTCAAGACTAATTGTGATAAGCTCAAAATTTTTCAGAAAGAAATAAAGGTTTAAATTTTAAAACAAATCTTTAGATTATGGTTCATCTATTTGAATTTCTAACAAATCTTTAGATTGGGGTTCATCTATTTGAATTTTTCAAAGATTTTCATTTGGTTCCTTTCTCTAATGATATTGCTTAAGTTATTTTCAATTATGCTCTAGACTACCTTTTAAAGTTTTCATCCTAAAACTTTATTTAATCTTTTTTTTCTTATTCCATCATGAATTTGAAAACTCAAAATTCATCCAAAATCAAAAAGTAATGGTGATTTCCTAAAAAAAAGCTTTTTAATTTAAATATCCATACTTGATCAAAATGGACTTATCAAAAGATATAACGTAGGCCAGGGTTTGGGGTTCTAAAAGAAAGGATAAATAGGCCCAAAAATGTGTTTAAGGGTAATCAAACCAAGGATCATTTCTTTTCTCAATGAAAATTTCTTTTCACTTTTCAAAATATGTATTTTCATTTTTTTCTTTTATCCTTTTTTTTTCATTTTTTTCTTTTTTTTTCACATTCAAACAAATTGAGTCCAAAATTTTGAAAACTTAACTTTTGATTGTAGGCATTCTTTCCTTCCCCTTAACTTTGTATCTATTGCTTTCTCAAATAAATCATCTTTCATACTTGCCCCATAATGTGGAGGGTAATCATTGGTTATAGTTCTTTCAAAAAAAATTCAATAAGCTTAAAAAGGGTAGCAAATGGATATTTTATTTTCGTGAAAGGAATATGAAATATGGTTGTTTATCATATCAAATATGGATACCTTTATTAAAAAGCAATTCTTAGGAGAAGATTTTTCTTTAATTTTGGAACCATTTAAATATCTCATATGCATAATGTTACAATCAATTCTTTTTTTTTCTTTCATTTTTTTTGTTTTTTTGGTTTTTTTTTTTTTTTTTTGTAACTCAAGCTCAAAGTACTACATCAAATGAAGTCCCAATTTAACAATCTTGATTTTCGCAACTCACATCAAAAGATAAAATCAATGCCATTTAGAGGAAATGATACTGAAAAAATTGGATAATTTGACTTTTTGGTAAACTTGCCCCAAAATATGGGCAAAAGAAAATTTTAGGACAATGAATTGAAAGGAATATTACATATAGCAAGATATGTAGCAAGGATGTAAAGGGATATGACCTTTTTAGTGATTATATCTTAAGAAAGAAATTAGAAAGTTTAAGTTATGCTTAGGCTAGCCTTGATACTTATCAAATTACCCAAAATTCAAAATCTTTAAGAGAGTATCTCATGTATTGGCTTACAAAGATGTTGCAAATTTCATTGCTCATAGCTTTAATGAAGATTATCATCATTAAAATCCCTCTCGGTCAAGTAAAAATCAAGTTTGTGAGACTTGAAAAGTAAGGCTTTAGAATGGTGTAATTCTCAATTGAATTGGAGTACAAACTGGTTATAACAAGGTATGTTCATTCTTAACAATAACTATGAATTCTTTCAAGATTATTTTCATATGTAATGCAAGAATTCATATGCAGACAAAATTAAAAGAAAACTTAGACAAAAACTCATGCATATGTTAAAGCAAAACTTAGACAACAAATTCAAAATTCTAAAATCTTCCCATAAATTGTTTGATACTTCATATCCAAAAGAAAAACTATTGCAAAGCAGATTTCCATTACTCTATAAACTTCTTAGTCAAAGTGCCACTATTGATAAGTTCTTCAATTTTCTCTTTTAATCACCTACATCTTTCAGTTGAGTGTCCAATTGCCCTTATGTGATAATCATATCTATCATTTAGATCATAATTTCTTGTTGATGGATTTTGGGTTTTTTTTAAAGGCACATAGGTGAGGAATCGATGCTTTATTAATAAAGACAAGAAGTCAAGAATTGGAATTAAAATTCTCTCTTGATTATTCCTTGACCTTTTTAGCTTATTCCCTATGTAGCAGATTAAGTGATTGTTTTTTAAGGACAAGAATTTGCATGAAAGCCTAACTACTGCACAGGTCAACAAAGATAAGAATTTTGGAAAAAAGTTATTTATAGAAGGATAATAAGGTGGGTACATCGAATAAGGCTGATATGAGGTAAAGCGTCCAACCTGTTGCCCCTCATAAATCATAACTTGAGCATCTCTTTCTTTTTTTTTTGGTGCATCATCTCTTTTTGCATCATTTGTATCACTTCTCTTAAGTTTGCCATTTTTAATTGTATTTTCTATCATCTTCGTAGAAATCACCATATCAATAAAATTCTTAGTGGCATTTTCAATTATCTTTTCATCATATAAAGCTTTAAGAGTATTAACAAATAGAACCATAGTCTCTTTATCAATGAATAGTGGTTGAACTTAGGCAGTAATGTCCATCCACCTCTGGGCATATTCTTTAAAACTTTTTGTGTTTTTTTTTTCCATACTTTGTAAAGATAAATAATTTGGAGACAAATCTATGATGTACTTGTATTGTGTAATGAAAGCCTAGCTAGTTCTTTTCAACCATGAATGCAGGACCTATTCAATTGTACATACCACTTTAAAGTAGATCCAATAAGGCTATCTTGAAAAATATAGATGAGCAACTTTTTATCATGTGCATATGCAGCCATCTAGCAACAATAAATAATGATATGGATTATGAGACATTTGGTTCCATCATACTTTTCAAATTTAAAGACTTTAAACTTTGGTGGAATAACCATATTAAGGACCAAGCACAGTTCAACAACATCCATTGAATTATAAAAATCTATCCCCTCAATAACTCAAAGCCTTTTTTCAGTATGATCCATTTTATGTTAAGATTTAAAGCCTTCCTTAGTTTTTACTATGTTTGTCTTTAGCTTTTCTTGTTCCTTTAGATCATCCAGATTAGAAATTTGAGTTAGATCAAGAATAAAAGCTAAGTGAGTGGAAGCAACAATTGCAGGCAGTCAGTATGTATGTAGGGGTAAGTTAATGTAAATGGCATTTGATATTAAACCCTTCGAGATGTTTGTTTGGAATGTTTTCCAAAGCTAGGTAAGTATATTAGATCATCAATATGTTCAACCATTGTTTTTTCTTTATTCATATTCTTCAACAATTCAGCCATATCTTCTAATTGCCCCTTTACTATTCTTGTGGCCTTTCCATCTTTGGAAATGAAAAGCTTGTTCTTCTGCCATAATTCTAGCTTGATACGAAGATTGAATTATCCTCGAACCTTATTATTACAATTAGAATGATGTGTTACTAGATGTCAAGAATCATCCTAACTTGTTAGAAACATTCTTCTATATGCATGAATGAATAAATAAATGCACATATTGAATGTGATACACAACAATTCAATGATGCATGAATGGATAAATAAATGCATTCACATAACAATTTAATGAAGCATAGATTGAAAAATGACTACATGAATGGATGCATGAGTTAATGTTTGCCTTATAATGATGCATAAATGAACAAATGACTGCATGAATGGATGTATGAGTTAATGTTTGCCTTATAGTGATGCATGAATAATAAATGCATATATTATATGCTAGATACATAAAAATTCAATGATGCATGGATGAATAAATATATGAATGCCACATAACAACACTTAAAAGAGTGAATAAAACTTAAACTCTGTCAACTTTATCACAAAACTTATACAAATGACACTACTAAAGTTCCTTTATGTGTTATAACTTGAGTTACATTCTAACAATGGGTGGACATAGCTCTAACCTAGGATTGGCTTCTTAGGGTTAACTACATATGGTTTAAGTTAAATCTAAAAGTTTTCAAATTGTTTCTTACATCATTATCTATCATAGACTAGTAAAGCATCCTAATCCTCATCCATCACAGGCTATAAATAAAAATGGTTCAATTTGAGTAAGAATGTTTTGCTAGCCCGAACAAAGACATGAAATTTTATGAGAGCGTAGATACTTAACTCTTTCTTAAATGATGATACTCGGGTGTAAAGCTCATGTTATGTAGATGCAAATGAATGACAGAATATGGTACAAATATAAATAGATAAAACATTTAAAGAAAATTTCTTAATTTTAACTTAGGCTTTGGATAACATGAATTTAATGGCCTAACTCTCGACTATTCCCAGTGGAGTCGCTAAACTGTCATAACGTATAGATCTATAGACCTACAGCTAGACCTAACTTTAAAGAGTCGTCACTAATCTTTTTTTAATGTGTGATTTATCACCTAAGTGAATCTGCCCCTTTTTAAAAAGAAATCTCACGCTTAATTTAAATATCTTTGAAATGCAGATTTTATATCTACGAAATCAAGACTAGATTCGAAAGTATGATTACGTATGAGAAAAGTTATAGCATCCTCATAATACCCATCAAATGATGGTACCTGTTTGATTTCATGTTATCCAAGCCTAAAAATATTTTTGAATTTTTACCAAGTAAATTTAATTATTAGAAATTAATCTTAAAATTACTCCAATCATTTGGTAGTGATTAAGATAATTTTCTCACCTCAAGAGTATTCATGAAAACTTGTGTCCCACTCTGAAGAGGATTTGTCATCGGATTCATTAACATATTTTCTAAGAAATTATTTTTTGAAAGCAAATAATAAAATCCTTCAATCATTTGGTAATATTTAATATCAATGCATATCTCCCAATCGTTTGGTGGGATTTTTATTTGAAAATCTTAAAAAAAAATTTTGAAAAAAAAGTTATTAAATCCTCCAATAATTTAGTAAGATAAAATGAAAATTTGAATCCTTTAATCGTTTGGTATAATTGAAAAATTAGTTTTTGAAAATTCATTATGAAATTCTCTAATCATTTAGTAGAATTCATAATTCAATATTTGAGTCCTCCAATCATTTGATAGGAATAATGAATTTATTATAAAAGTTTATTTTAAATGTGCATAAAAAAAGAAAGAGAAACAACTAAGTAACATAAATAAATATACAAATAATGAAAAAAATAAAAATTACCTTATCTTCTTTTTTGTTTCTCTACAAAATAGCCTATAGCTTCGCTAACACCCCTTCATCTATGGTGATTGCCTTTCTTTTTTATTTAAACAAAAATCAAATAGAAACCTAAAACATATATACCTGAAACTTTAAAAAATTTTATCGTAAAAACTTTTGATTGAATGCCTCCCTTTTGTGTTTTTTCTCAACTCCTTTCTCCAACACAAAACTCTCAAAATAAAATCTTAATTATCTAAACCCAAAACACCAAAAAAAAACTATAACAAAAACTCTTAATTTTTTTTCCTTTTTTTTTTCTCTTTTTTTCTTGATTTTTTTCTGATTGATTCTTGATTGTATCTAATTGATCTTAATAGGGCTATTTTATAAGCTTTTAATCCAAATCACAATAGGAGAAGGTTTTCTTAGTTTCAATCTTTTAATCAAAGTCAATTTTAGATTTTTAATCAAATCCACCTCTTAAATCAATACATTTTCTTTTTCAATTAAAACACTAGATTTCAAACCGAATCAAACTTTTTCCTTTAAAAAAAAAACCATAAATCAATTAATTAACAAAATAAATAATCCTAAACTAAACAAAATACTAAAATTCTAAAAAAAAAAAAAATACCTTAGTCTTAGTGGGGTGTCTACACATATATTTATTAACTTTTTCTTTACAAAATTTATCTAATTAAAAAAGTCAAAAAAATTTTTAATATAACAAAAAAATGATAAATAGAGAGTACAAGTGAATTTATTAAATTAATGTATTAAAAAAAAGAAAAAGTAAAAAAAAAAAGAGAAAATGATACGTGGTAACTTAAGGAGCAAAAAATTGTGTACTATACAATAATAAATTTAACTAGGTAATGTCTTATGTGTTGTTGTGGTTCAATAGCAGCAACAACTAAAAACACTAAAACATATTTGTATATAACTATTTTATTAACTTATGAAACATTGAGTTTGCTAAAAAAAAAATGTAAAGATCAGTCATGAACCAAAAAAAAATTTGAAATGGATTGAGAATTTTGCAATACAAATCAATAAATTCATGATCAGATTCTTTCAATACCTTTCAAATTTGTAAGTTAGGTCTTTTAACTGATGGATTCTGCAAAAAGAAATTATAAATTGTGAGTAATTTATCAATAACTCTTAAGAGTTTAAATAAAATGATAAAAAATATTTACAAATAGATGAATGTTTTTTAAAAAAAGAAAAATCTCGATGAAATCTAAAGGATTACAAATGGGTAATTTTTTTTAAGGTTTTCTTATAAAGGCTTTTGGAATATCAACAACATTAAATAGATTGACAGAAAAATTATTAGATAAGGAGGAAAGAGATATTTTATCATCTTAGGTTTTAATGAATTAAATTTTTCACTTCCTTTTCATGAATGAATTAATTATGATGATTGGGTGAAGAAACAGATAATTGCTAGAATTAAATGCTTGTTGTTTTGAGCAATCTCTTAAATAATTGTAGAGCTTTAATTTACAAGTTGAAAGATCAAACCAATTTATGGAGTTATACAATCAAACAAATAAGAAAGATTTCTCTAAAAATAATAGAATAGCTTATTTATAAAGTTGACATGTGACATCATTTGAGAAAATTATAGGTTCAAATAGAATTATGTTAGATTATATGGATAAATGGATGGATAAATGAGTAATAATATTACTCTACTTTTGCACCTTCTTCGCACGCATTGTTGTATGTCTCATTGCATGAAAGTTTCAACAATATTCTTGCGTTTTTATGGGTCCTTTTCAATTAAATTACACCGTTTGGTTTTCATCATGATTTCAATTCATTAATGAATTGAGAAGAGTGATCTGGTTTGTACCATTGATTTGTTTTGTTTGATTTGATTTTTGGATGGTGTGAATCTTAGTGTTTTACTATTTCTTATTATTTTAAAAATATTTTACTACTTTTTTTATATTAATTAAAAAAATTATAAAATTTATTGACAGTGAAATTTTTTAACTCCACAAATGTCATTTAAATGGTGACACATGTCCCTTAATGTATATTTAAAAAAATTAAAAAATATAATTTTAAAAAAAGTGAGATATGTGCCATTGTCTTAATTCATTTATGAAATTAAAAATCCCTATTGTCTCTATGTACAATAAGAATAAGAATAAAACAGGTCATTTTCATCCTATTCTTCTCCTCTATTTGACTTACCGCTTCAAATAATATCCTTTTTCTCTCAATTTTTTCTTTTCTTATAAATATTTTAATCCATTTTTTTACACGTAAATTCAGTTAAACAAATATTTCTATAAATTTTTATTGTATAAATGCAACAAAAAAATTTTTTTGTTTAGATTTAAAGAGGAAAAGGAGACAAATATTATAGGGTGAGAAATGAAATATTTTAAGAGTATATGGTGCAAGGAATATATATAGAAAGAAAGTCACAAGACAATATACTAATTTTCTTTGCTTTGTATTATTTGTATATTTTAGAAATTTGGTTTGAAAATTTTAATATAAAAAAATTAAAAGATTTTTTAGTATAAAAAATGTAAATTACATCCATGGTCCGTAAATTTTGAGGTAAATATTGTTTTGATGCCTAATTTTAAAAAAATAATATATTAATCCTAATATTTTTATAGGCATAACAAAATATTATTTCTATAAACAAAATCATTAATACAACTATCAAAAAACAATTGCTAACTCATTATTAAAGTAAATATAAAATTATAAAAAAGGATAATGATAAAAATTTATTAAGAAAAAGTACTAGCAATTTTTATAATTATATTAAAATAAAAATTTTTTTATACTTAATTTTGTTAGTAAATATTTTTAGGTTCAGATAAAAAAAAAGAAGTATATATTTTGAAAATAAAAATTACCTTTTTTTTAAAATTTATTTGTTGTTTGTTTAAAATATATAATTAGACTATACATCATCATAAAATATTTTATCGTGTATTTGTCATTTATTTTATAATATTTCATCATCATAAAATATTTCTTCAAAAATCAAGTTTTTTTAGTTATAAAATCTATACTATTAATTTTGTATATATACTAGAAATAGTTTTTGTCATTTAGGGGTGCCACCTAGCATTTTTGTTTTTTTGCTTTTTTTGCTATTTAGTTTTTTTTAACCTTTTTATCAAATTCTTCTTTATATTTAATAAATATTTTTGAAATTTTTTATTTTTTAAAAGCGAATCCTACTTTATATAAAGTTTTTTTCTTTTTACTTTTTTCAAGATTTTAAATTTTTTAGAAGATTCATTTCATATTAAAGGTATGCCATATTTTTCTATTATTTTTTATATATTTAATAAATATTTTTTAGATTTTAAATTATTTTTTGTCTCGCCAACTAATACCAATGGTATACTATGTGTCAAAGTATTTTCTTCCCATTTTCTCTCATTTTTTTAATCATTTTTCTATTTATATTTATATTTTTTCTCTTTTTAAATATTTATAAAATTTTTAAATATTTTAACTTTTTAAATAGTACATTCTTTTGATATTATTGATTTTTTTTATTTAATAAATTTTTAAGAAAAAGATATTAGAAAAAGCTCATTATTGCTAATTTTGCATGCAACTCGACTTTCTTCTCTTTTTTTTTTCATCTTTTTTTAATTGTTGTTATTTCTTCTTCTTATATTTTTTTAATTAAATGATTGTATTGAAAAAAAAACTACAGATGTGTACACATGCCACTTTATTTTATTTTTTTTATTTCGATATTTTTTATTTTTTAATCAAATAATTAATAATAAATGAAATCAATAAATAAATTTTTTGAGAAGAATATCAAGGGAGGCATGGATAATAAAATAATTTGTATCTAATATGTTATAATTTGTCTGAATTCGATAGGTACATTTTTTATTTGAGATCAAATCAAGTGTTTTTTTTTTTAAATCAAGGTCGAGTCATAGATGGATATTATGGTGTTTTGTCTTACCTTGACTATATATATTAAATTATATTTTTAATTAATTATTTAATTTTATATTTAAAATACTATCTTTATCCATAATTAAGATGTAATCTATTTATCTATCTATTATATAAATTTGACTCATTTTGACTTTTGTTAACCCTCATTCAAAGTCTTGATAAGATACTTTTTTTTTTCTTTTTTCAACTTTTTTTGTTTTTAATTTAGATAAACTTTGTGAAAAACCCATTAGATATAAATATGATACCCAAATTTGCTTTTTATTATTTCATTTTTTTTACTTAAATAAATTTTGCAACTAATGAAACTAATAGAAATGAATGGTAAAATTCATTTCTGATGGATTTCTAAAGTGTTCATATAATACTCCAAGAGCTTTCTTTTTCTCTTTTCTTTATTTTTTTTCTTTTTCATTTTTATTTTTTATTAAAATAATTTTATGAAAAAACTCAATAAAGATATCGATATGGTGTCCCAATTGGCTTTTTTCCCCTTCACTTTTTTTTATAATTTTTTAATTAGATAAATTTTATAATAAAATGTATCAGCTAATAGAGATACAAAAACAATCCTTATATAATGGGTTTTGATTAAGCTCAATATGATAAGGGATGATTTTTAAAAATCAATATTGATTTTTGATGGATTGAGTTTTTTTTTAAGAGAAACAAGTTTGGGTCGAAAGCGTATTTAGAATGCTTTTCTTGACCCATTTTAAGGTATACATAAAAGTACATATTTTATTATTTGTTTAAGTTTATACATATAAATGTATTATATTAATAAAATTTTTATTTTAATTTAATAAATTAATATTTTAAACTTATTATGGGGTGTTAATATTGCACCATTTGCAAGCCTTTTTTTCATATTTAATTTTATTTTTATTTTTTCCCTTTCTTAATTATTTTTTATTAGATAAATTTTATGAAAAAAAAAAGGTCAATTAAGATATTTACATGTCATTTTCTTTTTTGCTCCTTTTTCCTATTTTTTCCCCTGTTTATAATCTATGCATTTAATTTTACTAATTTTGACTAAAATTTGACCATTCCCTTACTTCTCCAAGTGTCACCAACCTATCACTTATTCATCTTCTTCTTTTTTTTTTCTTTCAATTTTTCATATTTTTTAAACATAAAGATAAATTCATTTCTTCTTTAAAAAAAAAAACACAAAGGTGAGAATCTTTTGCAACAAAAATCACAAAATAGTTATTAAAGTAAAATTACTTATTAATTAATGTTATGACAAAAAATTAATTAAAATGCCAACTTTTATTAATGATAAATAAAATTACTTTTTATTGAAGAATATAATATTTTCATAGATAAATTTTATGAAAAAAAGGTCAATTAAGATATTTACATGTCATTTTCTTTTTTGCTCCTTTTTCCTATTTTTTCCCTTGTTTATAATCTATACATTTAATTTTACTAACTTTGACTAAAATTTGACCATTCCCTTACTTCTCTAAGTGTCACCAACCTATCACTTATTCATCTTCTTCTTTTTTTTTCTTTCAATTTTTCATATTTTTTAAACATAAAGATAAATTCATTTCTTCTTTTAAAAAAAAAAACACAAAGGTGAGAATCTTTTGCAACAAAAATTACAAAATAGTTATTAAAGTAAAATTACTTATTAATTAATGCTATGACAAAAAATTAATTAAAATGCCAACTTTTTATTAATGATAAATAAAATTACTTTTCATCGAAGAATATAATATTATAATATGTACCTAAAAACCTATTATATGTATGCTTGATAAAAATATAAAATTACCCATAACCTTAAGAAATTAAGGCAAATATTTATATTTAAAAACTATGTTTGATAGTTCATTTATTTTAATAGTTATTCTCTTATATTTATTAACAAAAATAAAATTTAAAACTTTTATCAATTTGTAATTGTCAACTAATTGCATATATTTTTCTTACTTTTTCTAACTAATTATATTTTATTATTATAATACAAAAGATAATAAATATTTTGTATATTAAAATTCATTCTATTAATTTTACAATTTTTTTTTTTTTAGTTCAGGGGAGGGCATAGCCTTTATAAGGAGGAAATAAAGAGGAGATCTTAGCTCTTAGCTCGAAACTAGGACCTCTATGTCCTCATAAAGCCTCCTTAGCCACTAGACCAAGAGATGGAATACTAATTTTACAAAGTTTGACCCAACATTGACCTCTTTTCTGGTGCTCAACTTGTTAATACTTTTCTCATCTTAAACTCCTTTGTTTTTTCTTTTCTTTCTTAACAGAAATTATTGATGTAAAAAGATCTTTTCTACAAAAATTAGAAAGTGGAATGTAACAAGATTATTTATCAATTGATATTATGACAAAGAATAATTAATGAAAAAAAATTAATTTTTTAAATTGATAAACAATATAATTACTTTTTTACCATATTTTTAATTTAATCTAAAATTATAATATTTGCAAACAAAATAAATTATACTTATATTTAATTAAAAAATATGTATAACTGCCTTATAATATACATATGTCAATAACCCTTAAAAATTAAGGTAAATATGTATATTTAAAAGTTACGATTGATAGTTTATTTGTTTTAGTTTTTTTTTCTCTTGTGTTTATTAATAACATAAAATTTTGAGCTTTCCAATTTGTAATTGTCAACTAAATGTACATATATATTTTAATATTTTATATTAAAATTCTCTTTTAACTAATTTTTTTTATTATAATACAAAGATAATATATATTTTGTATATATAAAATATTTTTAATTAAATATTTTTCATTATGATATAAAATAATAAATATTTATATTACATCATTTCGTTTTGTAATTTTTCTTTTTAAATGATTTGCTTTTTCTTTCACAAATCAACTTATCTCTTTTTTTTTTTCATCCATATTTCTTTTTCGTACACTTACCCAATAAATCTAACTTCATTATCAAACTCACATGTCACACTAGCACTTTGGTTAACTTTCTTTTGCCCATACATTAAATTTTACTCATTTGGGTGTCATGTGCACCCAATAAGTTCTTTTTTCTTTCCATTTTTATTCCTTTCTTTTCCTTTTCTTTTTTCTTTTTTTTTTCTATTTTTCTATTTTTTTCATATTTATTAAATAATTTATTTTTATTTTTTTAATTTTGTCGGATTCGTTGATATTTTTATTTAATTTTTTCTAGATCCTTTTATTTTAAAATTAGATAATTTTATAAAAAAATTATACAAATAAAAGTGTCAACGTGATATTCGAATTTATTTTTTTTCTTTTTTTCACTCTTTACCTATTTTAGTTTTTTTTTTTTTAATTTATGCATTGAATTTTGTAAGAAATGAGGCCAATGAAAATGTCCACGGGACATGTCTATTTGGTTTTCTTTTCTTTTTTTTTTTGTCATTTTTTGTTTTTGACTTTTTTAATTAGATAAATTTTATAAGAAATAAGTCAATAGAGGTATGGATGATAAAATAGTTCCTATCCATTTTCAATTGTTCAAACCAACATATGCCTTTTTTTTTTTTTAATTTAAGATCTGGTTAAGTTTTATTTTTTTTAAATAAAGGTCAAGTTTGAGATGGGTTTAACCGTTTATGGTGTTTTGCCTCACTTCAAATATATATCAAGATATATTTTTTTATCATATTCTTTAATTTAAATATATATTATATTAATAAAATTATTATTTAATACCTTAAGTTAATATAAATCCTATATTTATATATAATTAAGATATAATTTATATTAAAAAAATGTATGAACATTAACTAAATTTAGATCATTTAATTAAATTTTGATTAAGGTGGGACAAATATGGGATATAGATTTACATGTTAAGTTGAGATTAATTATAAAAAATAATAACTTGATGTTGAGTCAAATTCTAAATTGAATTAAATTATTAAAAAAAGGTCAGATCAGGATGAACATAAATCTTCTCACCTATTGCCATTTTTAAATGAAAGTATCTCTGTGACATCCTTACTTGGGTTTTTTTTTTTGGGGGCAATTTCCTTTGTTTGTTTGTTTGTTTGTGCCATCCTTTTTTTTTTTGCCTTTTTTTCTTTTTAATGAGATAAATGCTGTAAGAAATGGGATCAATGAAGGTTATGATGCCAAAATAACCAATATCCAATGGGTTTTAACCCATTAATCCAATAAGGATGATTTTTTAAAATTAAAATCGAATTAGTGTAGGTAATTTTTTTTTTTTTGAAAATTGAAGGTAGTATTGAAAATGAGTTTAGAATGCTCTATTCCATTCCATCTCAGGATATATATATAAAAGAATATATATTTTATTATTTATTTAATCTTATGTTTATATATATGTATCATATTGATAATTATTATTTAATTGCCCCAACTCGATCTCTATAAAAATGGCATTCCAATCTAATTGGTCGAATCAAAACCATCGAATATGAATTGTTTTTCTAACTTATCAATTGGCTACCTTTGTTACAAAATTTATCTAATTAAAAAAAATGTGAAATGAAAAAACCAAATTAGGTTGCAACATGGATACCTCAATTGGTTTTTTTTAGAAATTTTTTTAAATTAAAAAAATAAAAAAATTTTTGAAAAAAAAAACATAAAGTGTCATGTTAAAACCTTGAATGAGGGACAAATCAAAGTTAAAATGAGTAAAATTTATATAATGGATGGATGAATTACTCTTAATTATGTATAAATAAAGTATTTTATTAAATTAAGATATTAAATAATAACTTCATTAATATAATATATATAAATATAAAACTAAATAAATAATTAAAATATATTTTTATATATACTTAAGATAAGACAGAATATCATAAACCGATGTATGACTCAACCTTGATTTTTTTTAAAAAAAACTTAACCTTCCAAAATTTTTTAAAAATTTACACATATTGGATTGAGACAAATAAAAACGCATGGGATATATGTTATTTTGGCATTCACACATTCATTGACTTTTTTCTTACAAAATTTGTTTAATTAAAAAAAAATCAAAAACTTTTTTAAAATAACAAAAAAATTGCAAAGGAAAAAAAGGAAAATAAAGTCAAATAGGGGTGCCACATAAATTTATTAAATTAAGGTATTAAAAAAATAAAAGAAAAAGAAATAAAATGAGAAAATTTTATGTGACATCTTGAGGAGCAAAAAAGCGTATACCATGCTTAGTGAGTTTAATTACATGAATGGGTGGATGGATGAATGGGTAATAAAATTACTATACTTCTACACCTTCACAAGCGTTATTGCATGTCTCCTTCCATGAAAGTTTCTAGGGGAGAGCATTAATCTATTTAAATCGACTTAAAACTTATCATTCAATTAAATCAGATTGATTTTGTGGTTTAAGTGGTTAAATTGGTTTTGAGATTGGTTTAGTCAGTCGGTTTGCAATTTTGAATCTTACTAATCGAATGGTTGAAAAAAAAAATCAACTTTTAATAATTAAATATTTAATAAAAATACCCATTTACCCTTACCTTTTACCCATTTATGAAATCCCAAAATCTAAAATCTCTATCATGCTATTCTTTATTTCCTTTCTTTCTCTCTCATGCCTCTTTCGGTGCCAGTCAAACTCCACCATATTAAAGGCACTCACATCTCCTCTCACCTCTCACAATCATGCCAGAAGCCACCATCAGTGATACCCAATGCCACCACATCAAAGCTGAAGCCAGTGTGTGCTTCACCTCTTTCCCTCACTCAAAAATTCTTAAAATCTGCTTAGTATTCCTTAAAAGCATATCGATTTAAGTCTGCTTGGATTTCTTTTGGCATTTTATTGGATAATAATAAAAGGCAATTGGATTTTTTCAATTTCGTTGATTTGAAATTGAACATAAAAGGCAAGTCATTTAATTTTTTTTTATTAATTTTAACCAATGAATTATTGTCTAGTTGTTTCTTTAAATTACAAGCACGTGAAAATATGAATTTTTTTTTTCTTTTCAAAAGGAGATTGAAGCGTAGGAGCCAAAAAAAAAAAATTGTAAATGTTGAAAATTGATCTTAACACTGCAAGAATTCATTTCAGATTTAGTTAAGTGAATGATAAGAATTCATTTCAGATTTAGTTAAGTGAATGATAAGATTAGTATAACTGAATTTTCATTTATATTATTTTGGGCTAATAATTAGAAGCTTTTACCAAATTCAAGCCAAATATTATAATATTATTGAAAGTCAAATGTTATCAGGTAAATCAATTTAGACAAGTGATAATCAAAAGATATGTAATACTAAATTAGACTATCACATGTAAAAAAGGTAGATCAACCACAAAATTAAATAACTTTTTAATATATATACTGCTATTTAAAAATTAGAGTATTATTTATTAAAAAAAAATCAACTTGTTTTATTTTAAGAAATGTTATATTTATAATTTTGACAAAAATTATTTTTTAATAATAAAATATGTTGTTAGTATTCTTATAGAAATTAAACTTATCAGTCTCAATATGTATAAACCTAATAATTTAATTATGCACGCTTGACTCTTCTTTATTGACCGTATATTCTAATATATTAAAGGTAATAAAAGTTCATATTTAGATTTAACCTTTCTTAAATCGAAATGATACTATGTCTCTTTTTTTAATTATAAAAAATTCAAGTTATTCTAAATTTTTTAAAGAACTTTTCACACCCTTAAAAATTTTGTAAAAAAATTAGCATAGTAAAATGTTGAATAAACAAATAAATTTTTTAATTATTTGGTGAAAATAACTATCATTTACCATAAACATTATAATACTTATCTTTTTATATGTATCAAATAATTAAAACTAAAGAGTTACTTCTGTCAATTTTCATTTATTTGGATAGTAATTAGCTCCACTTCAAGTTAAATCATGAAAGTGATGATATCAAAATAAAAAATATAATATCAAATGAAAAAAAAATCAATATCACTAAGAAAAAAAATAAATCAATTCACTTCATACAAAAAATAAAAAAAAATACATATTTGATACATATGATAGGATAGGTGATAAGTGATCACTTTTTTTATAATTTATCATCTAGCTTGCTCTTTTATTTCATGATAAAGTAAAATGAAAATTTGGTATATAAATCGATATCATAACAAAAACTAAAAATAATGTATAAAACTATATACAAATATATGTATAATTTAAACTATAATAGAACTAATAGCAATAGCCAAAACTTAAAAAGAAATCCAAAATATTAAATTTCAAGAAATTTTGCTTAATTTTAAAATTTCTTTTAAAAAATTTTTTTCAAAAAATAAATCATTATACAATTATGATAAAGAATCAATCTAAAAGATCTTAAGACAAAAGAAAAAATAAAGTAGTGCCCAAAATAATACAAAATCAAGCATAGAGTAATTTGTGTATCTAATCTATCTGTATATAACATTACAAACAAAAAGAAAGAAAACCTAAGCTAGGTTCACTGTTAGCAAAAGAATATCACGACAATAGGAAAAAATTTTGTAGTGATATAATTTATTTCTCAAGCATCTCAAAACATCATTATTTATAGGATGGATCATGAAAATAATTATGAAATGATTTGTGACTTTTGAATGTCTAATTGACTAAAATGAATTTAAGAATCAAATCAAGATCAATAATAGTATTTTAAATTAAGAGTAATTTATACTTGACAATTAAAATTCATTTTATTTGAAATTAGTGTAAGGATTTTGAAATTAGTGTAATAATAATAATGAAATTTATTTTATTTGAAATATTCCAAAATTAATTTCGATTGGTTTGATCATTTTTTTAATTATTTAAATATATATATATATATATATACATATTAAACATGTATACATAACTTAAAAGTTGGAGTAAATAAATAGACTATAGATTAAAAATTTAGAAAGTGAATATTTTTTTACACAAATGTAATTTAAAAGTTAATTATTATAATTTGAACAAGAGAACACAAAATTATTCTATAATGATGGCAATTAAAATTTATTACTTTTAATATAAATTTAATCGAAAGTGATTTAAGGTAAATAATAATAGAAAAAATATATAATTAATTTAATTTTTTAAAAATAATTCAAATAGAATAAAATAAGGGAGACATGACGATTTTTATGATCATCCACATGTCAATAATATAAGGTATTCACGTTGAAAATTTTCTTTTTTTACCAAAAGTTTTGCCTTTTATATATTTATATAATATATATATATATATAAGTTGATATAAAATAGAAATTCCTCTCATTACCAACTGAATTATGTATTGTGAATACATAAATTATAACATAATTAGTTTATACATATTTTATCATCCAAAAACACTACAAATTTATCTATAATCTTTTAAATACTAATGTGTTTTTATATATATATGGAAACATGGCCATCTCCACAATAATAGCCTCTGCACATTTACCCCATCTGCTTGGATAAGTAATGTAAGCCTCGCTAAATAGCTTTTCTTTTTTTTTTTTTTCTTGATTAAAGAAGCTTATAAATTATAAATTATCTTTCAATAGAAAAAAAAAAAAAAACTTATAAATAGCAGCTTTTCGTCTTTCTCCATTTTTTTGGGCACATATTTTACCAACTATAAGAATCACGTGATTAATGGCAATGCAAATTTTTTGTACAAAAAAAAAAGTAAAATAAACGTTAAATTTTTGCATCAAAGGTACTTTCCTTTTTGGTATATATGATGAATATTTATTAGGCTTCATTTATTTGGTATTTTTATTGTTTTCTTTTTATTTTTTAGTAGAAAATAAAAAAAAATAAATTGAAAATAAGGGATAATTACAAAAAAAAAAAGTACCAATAGAAGGAAATCTTAATATTAACAAGAGTTGATGATTAACCTCTACGTACATATGCATGTTAAATCAATTTTCCTTCCTTCCCTTGCGTTTTAATTTCTTTTTATTTTTGCCATTTTTGCCTTACCCGAAAATAGAATAAAGTTTAAGTAGCTATCTCAATTTAAGTAGTAACCTTTTTTTTTTTTCTTTTTGTATCGTAAAAGAATTTCTTTATACTATTTTTTAAAATTCTTTATTTACATTTGAACTTTCACTTTTATATTTATTTAGATAAAAAATATTACATGCATAAATTTCATTAAATTAATAATCTCTAAACATCAACTCTAATATATCATATTAATTGATCTAAAATTCAGTCGATAATTCTTTATAAAGATCGATCAAAGTTAGTTGACATTTGCATAGACGATGAATGGAGAAAATTTTCAAAGTTCTAGTCAGTAATATATAGGATTTTGGAAAATGAAGCATGATAAGTAGTTGGCTTTCTTTGCTTCCTGCCTCCCACGAAAAGTACTTTGGTCTTTCCTCTACCTAGCCTGCTTATTTGCTCCGCCCATCTCCCTGTTATTTCCCCATTACAATTACCAAAACTTGTATTACCTCAAAAGAAAAAAAAAAAAAAAACTTCTTTTAGGTATATAAATTACTGGTCTAGACTTAACTTTATTATATCATAGGATTCGAATTTTAAACTATCAAGATAAACGTTTGACGATTTCACATGTAATTAATTCGAATTGAGAAATTTGTATGCCTTTAAACCAATATGATTGTGTCATTTTTGTCCTTTTGATTGAAAAGATTCAAAGCTATTTTGGACGTTTGGTTCGATATCTACAAGCCAAGGTTTGTGATTGTGAGTTAGAATTACAAGGTCGGTTTCCAGATGATGGTGATGGCATAGATTGTATGATGAATTTCTTTGCCTTGGAACTGACCTCTCTCTTTACTATTTTCTCATTTATTTTAAGTTTTAAAGTCGTACTTTATTTTTTAATTTTAATATTACATTTTTAATAGCAAATTACTAAAAAAGCCTTCATAGAGTGTGGGCCCGGTCAAAATTATATTTCGTTTTTAACATTTTCCAAACCTACTTTCACACTTTTGAACATGAATGTTGTTAGTCAAGCATTAAAGGTAAAAAATTCCTTGTATAAGTAATGTATGAATAATTTTTTGCAAATGGGAAAGAATGAAAATAAGATTAAATTCTAATTAATCCAAATCTAATGAGTTTCAACAAATTCAAAATTGATTTAATTTTATTCTTCATTAAATAATTCACTAAAAAACTTGTAAGCAAAATCCTTTGAAAAAAAAAAAGTAAGCAAAAGATGATTAAAGTAAGCTATCTTGTGAAGGATTAGATTGGGGCATGCTCGAGTTAGGTTTTGTGACGTATTCACAACAACGTTTTTATGGTTCGGCTGCAAAAAAATTAAAAGTTGGATTGTGTTTAAAATTCAAAGTATAAAATTTATAATAATAATTTATTTTTATTATTTAGTCAAAATCCATCTCAAAAGTTATTTGGAACATAAATTTTTTTGTAGAAACTTGACTTAATATACGAAAGAAAATGCCAAAATCTGCAACAAAGTTCTACATAGTAATTACTTAGCTTATGAATATTTCAAATTATATTTGTCTATGGACCAAATCATTTATAGGAATTTTCAAGCTTAAAATTGTTAGAAAGTTTAAGAAAACAAAAATAATAAAAAAAATATATATAGCTTTAAAGCGTAAAAAATACTATTTTAAAAGTAATTATGTCTTTAGGATATAATATAACTTTAAAAAATTCTCCAAATCAAAAATAGTAAAATTGGTCAAATAAAAAAATCTATTTATAATAAATAAATAGTCACAAAATAAACCAATTCAAAAAGTCATGGTTTTCTTTATGGTTATATTTTTTTGTTTAAATAAATTTTATTTAAACAATCATATTTTTTTATTCAAATATATTTATTCCGATCATCATATTTTTCTCTATTTAAACATGTTCATTCAAAATAAAAATAATGTTTTAGTAATATTTCAAAATAAAAAAATAGATTTAAAAATTAAATTTATTTACTAAACAAGCTCAAGTGCCTCTTGCCTAAATGCCTATTTTTTACTTTAAAAATTATCTAACCCATTAAAAAAAATTTTAGCAAGCCTAAATGATTTGATTCACTCTAACATTTAGCTCAATTACTTAAATAATATAAGTAATCTCTTTTAAACTACATATAAATTATCTTTATACTCAATATAGATACATCACATTTTAAATTATCAACAAAAATTGATTCGAAATATTACTTTATTAATAAAATTATTTTTATTTGATTTTAATTTAAAACATATATATTTTAAAAATAAATATTTTAATAATATTTTAAACAACAAGTTAACTAAATGAACAAATGGATCCTAGACAAAATTTTAATAATAACAAATCTCATCCGATCATGATCGTTGAAACTCTTGCCTCAAATTGTGGCTAGGGTTGGCAACAAGTCGAGTTAAGATAGATTTTTGCTTGCCTCGAATTTAACTGGATTCAAAAAACTTTTTTATTTTTTTTATACCCGAATCTAACCCAATTCAATATTGCATAAATTGTATCCGACCCGACTCGACTAAAAATTAATAAAATATTATTTTTTTAAATATAAAATATTATTTTTAAAATATAAATATATAATTATATAATTATATATAACTAAAAAAATTTTAAAAATAATTTTTACATAATATCGTGTTTGATTAGATCAAGTTTTTCTAAAACTTGAATTAAATTTTTTCTTAATATTATCTAATTAGATCCGATCTGAAATTTAATTTTTTTTTAAAAAATTAACTCTAAAATTAAATCAAATCACAATATATCATAGCAAATTGGGCTGCTAACCCTAATTGCAGCCGTAAGTTGGTGCAACATTTTATGGACTGACAAGTATCTTTAATTCGATTGAAGCCCTACAAGGCTGTGTGAATGTAAGGGGCTCACAGGACCTGATTGAAATGCAAGTAATAGCTAAGCCAGAGCACTAGGCTTAGCCATGTAGTCCCCCTTGGGCTGAGGTTTAAATCAACACCCGCCTCAAATCAATCCCCACCAACCCCCAAAATAATTCTTTAAGTTTAATCCTGGCAAACAAAACAAAATCCTAGGTTTTTTACCTTTTTATTTAGTGGTTAAAATTTTTTTAAAAAGACACGTGAAATTAAGTTTTAATTCGGTCATCCCTTTTCTCTTTACACGAGTGTTTGCTTTCTTATGAACTGAAAAAAAAAAAAAAAAAACAAAATCCTAGCAAACAAATATTAAATCATGGTAAAAGTCTATAACAATAGTTTGCATAAATTGCATTTTGAAAAGTCAAAGTCACGTCAAATTTGGAGTAAAATGCACTAATCATACATGATTTTTGTGTAATATTATATTTTAGTCATATAATTTAAAATTTAATTTTTTTAATTCATAATTTTTTAAAAATATGTTAAATTCATCAATTTCAGCAATTAAAATTAAAAATTTAACAAAATATGTGACATAAGTTGCACGTAGATTTTCATGTGATGTAAATTCAAGCCTATACCATTAAAATTCTCACATTTTGTTGCCTGGACATCCACGTGTCCAGTTTCATTTAGTACTGTTGTGGACATGGACAATTTGACATAGTGCTAAGGTCAGGGACGGATCTGCATACCTTGTTGTGGGGGCAGTTGCCCCCACTAATATCCTAAATTTTTTAAAGTTAATTATAGAAAAAATCTTATAAATTTTAGAAAATTTAAGCTTTGGCCCCATTAAATTTTTTTAATCATAAAGGAAAACTTTTTATTATTTATCTAATAATTGAATATTTTATTTAAAAAAAAAGTAATTGAACATTTATACTTTAGGTGGTAAGCATTTTCATTACAATATATAGTAATTTTGTAGGAAAAAAAATAAAGAACTTTTAGAGTTCATATCAATAATATATGAAGTGTGAATTAATAAGAATAAAAAATTAAAAAAAATTTTGAACTAACATGCCTTCCTTGTTTTCATTGAATATTAAAAAAATATTGTTTTCATTGTACATAAGGATATAAGTATTTTTTATTCTCCACATCATTAAGAAATAAAAATAGATGATAAAATTGGACATATTAATTTTTATTTTTTCACATATTACATTTATCTTTAAAAATTCTATAAGTACATAAAATTTTATTAAATTAATATATATTTATATTTATATGTATTTGTATATGTTTGTATGTGTTTATGATGTTTAAGCTATATTCATCAATAACCAAATAATTAATTTTAGTTATGCAAATATTATATTTATATATGACATAAAAATTTATTATACATGTTAATTTTGTTTGAAAGTTTTTATGTTAATTTATATTTCAATAAAAAATTTAATAAATTAAGTTAAAATATTTGCTCCACCAATGAAGAATCCTAGATCCGTCTCTGGCTAAGGTATCAAGTTTTGTTCAATTTTAACAACGGTTGAAGGTATAGATAAATTTAAAATATTATTAAAGTTTGTAAATTTAAAAATTAAAATTTAAAACACAAAATAAAATATTATAAAAAATTATAAATGTGCACATCTAACATTTATATAATTTTGTCAACAAATTTATTTTAGACATTTGTATGACCAGCATCTGTCCCACGAAATAACTTTGTAAGTTTTTAAGAGTATTATTGAGATTGTAATAGTTTTTGGGATGAATGACGAAGTAAAAGGTCGTCTTTACCCGTGTGATCTTTGTCAGTTTCTGGATTTTTTTATTATTATTATTATTGAAGGCATCTGCATCTACAAACAAAAGCTTTCGGAGTTGTAAAAAAAAAAAAAAAGAGAATAGAAAACTTGGAAGGAGAGGAGAGAAGACTTTATTATCAACTACAAACAATTTGTGCAAACAACTGTCTCAAAGAGTAAGGATGGGTTTTTGCAAAGAGTAAGGATGGGTTTTTGACTTTTAGAAATGTTTTCAAGTGTTTTAGTGTTTTTTTTATGTATTACGAGAACAACGAAATAAGGTGAGAGGAATAGGGAGGAAGAGGAGACATGGACGACTGGCGTGATAGTGTGTTGCTGTCGACACTCATGGAGAAGGGAACCGACAACGGCGGTAGAAATGGGAGGAGAGATATGAGGATGGCAGCTGTTTTGGGAAGGGAAGAACGAGAAAGAAGATAAAAAAATTTTTAGGGTTTTGTTTTTCTTCCTTATAATTTTGGTTTTTAAATTATTTGTATTTTTAATGTAATAGTTAAATAAAAAATTTTAATTACATATTTAAATTATATTTTTTGTATTAATTTATTTTAATCGTTAATATCATTAACCTTAAAATCTGACATGGTATAAACAACCAAAAAAATATTAATACGTGCAAAAAAAATTTTAGTCAATATTATATCATTAATGCTACATTAGTATTAAAAAAATTCAAAAACTATAATTTTTTTTAAAATTTAAAATTTCTAAAATATATTTTAAAATTTTTTTAAAAAATTCTAAAAATTTTCTTAAAAAATTCAAAACTAAACCTTTGTTTTATTTTATTTCTTCCTCCCACTCCATAAAAAAATACTTTCTCTCTCAAACAACAAATAAATGGCCCTTTTTTTTGAAAAATTCTATAAAAAAATTAAAAATTTTAAATTATAAAAAATTCTAAAGATTTTCAAAAAAATTCAAAAAATATAAAAAGGGAACATTATCCCAAAAATGGGATATTATACCAAAAATCTAAAAAAATTCTAAATTTTTTTTAAAAATTCTAAAATATTTTAAAAGTCTAAAAATTCTAAAAAAAATTTAAAAAGTTCAAAAACTATTTAAATTTTTTTTTTTTAAATTCAAAAATTTTAAAAATTTCTTTAAAATTTTATAAAAATTCAAAAAAAATTTTAAAAGATTGTAAAATTTTCCAAAAAATTTTAAAAAATTCTAAAATTTTTTTTAAAAATTTTAAAAATTGAATTAGCTAAAGAGGAAGACACAAAAAATTGAAAAGTTCTTAACATTAAAAAATCCCATAATCTTTTTTAGCATCATCATCGAAACCCCTTAGCAACCCTTAACACCCATTGCTAAGACCTCGTTTGTTACCAACCTTCTTTGATCAACATCACCACAAAGCCACCACCATTTGGCAATTCACTCGTCACCCTCAAATTCAATTCACTACTTACCATACCCAAGCCACCACCATTCGACTCCCCACTCCACTCGTACTTATCAACTAAACCCCAAACAACCCCCCTCCTTTCACCACCATAAAACACAACTCCATCTTGCCATACAAAAAACACAAAAACATACATTCCTTAAAATAGAGAGAAGCTATTCCCAAAAAAAAAAAAAAATCTCATAGAAGTAAAAATTAAAAAAATAAAAAAAATACAGTAAAAAAAGGAGCCATGAGTCTCAGTTCGAGGTTTTTTTAAAGAGGCTTGGCTTGGTTTTTTTTTTTTTTTTTTTGTGAGAGGATGGAGGTTAAGGCTAGGTAAACGACATACTTCGAAAAAGTGGTGTTTGGAGCGACGGTGGTCAGACTTTTAGGCATTGACAGCTGTGAGTTTTAGCTTAGATATTGAAAATTTTACAATATTTTTGCGAAAAACCAACTTGAAAACAAGGACGAGAAGGAAGAAAAGAGCTTTTTGGTGAAATCAAGGGGCAAACTAACATTGACAAATGACGATAACCAGCACCAAAAACTAGGTTGAAGAATGGTTGGTTATTTGTTATTTGAGAAAGAAAGGTTTTTCTATTTTTTTTTTTTTGTAGAGTAGGAGGAAGAAATGAAATAAAAAAAATGTTTAACATTTATAAGTTTTGAGCTTTTATAGAAATTTTGAAAAATTTTAGAATTTTTTTTTGAAAATTTATGAATTTTTTATATATCTTTTAGAAATTTTAAAATTTTTTTAAAAAGAAAGGTCACTCGTTTGTTATTGGAGAGAGAAAGGATTTTTTTTGTGGAATGGGAGGAAGAAATGAAATTAAAAAAAAAAAGTTTAGCTTTTATAAGTTTTAAACTATTTTAGAATTTTTAAAAAATTTTTAGAATTTTTTAAATTTATTATAAATTTTTTTTATAATTCAAAAGTTTATTAGTATTAAAGATTATTATCTTATTTTGTGAGCAGTGATATTTTTAATTCTATAAATGAAATCATATATAAATTAAAAAAATTATTTGATATATTGATAGTGGAGTTTTTTAACTTCATAGATGTGAAACATATTCTATTTTTTTAAATATATACTAAGGGATATGTATTAGTATCTTAACACTATTTGTAAAATTAAAAAATTTTACTATCAGTACGTGTATTTGATAATTTCTTTATAAATTATATGTATTTATTTAAGTACTTAATTATATTAATTTATTATGTTTAATTTGTTTAAAAGCATTTTAAGCATACTTTTCTCTTTTTTGTTAAAAAAAGTGAAAATACACACCAACTACTGTCATAATTGATTAAAATATATGAATAATTAAAATTTAACATTCATTTTAGTTTTTTCTTAGTAATACTTTTCGGATGATTTAAGGATGCATTATTTCATATTTGATACGAAAAAGAACTTCTTTCATTACCTGATCAACTAGGTATTGTGAATACATCAATTATAATAATTAATTTATAAATATTTTATCATCTAAAAATATTACATATTTTATCTCCATAATAAATATTTTAGTCTTTTAAAAATATTAATTTTGTTTTTTTTTTTTTGAAAACATGGCCATCTCCATAATAATAGCCTTTGCACATTGACTCTTATAGTTATTTTTAAAATAATGAAAGATGATTAATTAAAAATGATAATTAATGATTGAGAAACCAATAAAATAAAGCTTTGATAAAGCTTCAAGATGAATGAAAGATTTTATTTATATGATTTCAAGCTAGAGCATTCGACTACCCAGACATAAGTAGTCGAATGTTAGCTTTTTTTTCGAAATTATATTTAAGCAATGGAATATTCATATATATATATATATAGTTTTAATTAAGAATACATGCACTTAGTGTTGGATCAAAAAGCTTCATTATTTCTTTTAAAATATTGATAATTAAAAGTTATTGGACAAAATTTAACCATACATAATTTTTCATATTTTTTTATCAAAATTTAATTTTGATACATATCTATTGAATCTTGCGCTAGAAATTTTTTTTTTATTTTTTATTATCAAAATTTAATTTTGATACATATCTATTGGATCTTGCACTAGAAAATATTTTTTAAGTCACCCCATGAAGAAGCTTCTTAATATTTATGCAAAATCTATTATGTTGTGAACTTAAAATTTAGTTCAATTAATTTATTTAATTATTAATTGACATTTATTAGATTTAGAATTTGAAAATCAACTGTTGCAATCCCTCCCATGCTTCTATATTACAGACTTTATTTGTGTAAAAAAAAATCTACTATGTTGAATTTTTAGCTTTCTCATTTAAAAAACCCAATAACAAATAGGCTTGAAATAGGCCCATTACTCCAAACAGTTAAGGTGGAGGCCCAAATTAGCTAGAATATGCCACGTGTAATACTTAAGTCTCAAAAAATCACAAAACCGTCCAGTTTTGACAAAAGAAAAAAACCCCACAACGATGCAATTTTTGTGTTTTATTTTCCTCTTTGAATTTCGTTAAAAAAATTGCCCTTTCTTCACGGTGGTGCATGCTTTTCCATGTTGTTTTGGTTAAAATCATGTTAGTGTTCAATTGGATAAATGATGAAATTAATTTCGATGATATTAAAAATAATAATAATGATGAAATTAAATATTATAACGATAAAATTAAAATTTATGAGATATATAATTAGATACAAAAATATTAATGATAGTGAGATAAATTATAATAAAAAAATTATCATTAAAAATAATAGACTAAAAATTATTTTAATAAAAAATAAATTATTTAATATTTATAAAATTAATAAATTATTAAAAATTATTAAATTATTTTTAAATAAATTAATAGTTTTGCTAATAAAAATTAAAAACAAAAAATAGTGTTAAAAATTAATAAAATTATTATTATATTAAACTAATAAAAATATTTTATAATTTTTAAATAAAAATCAAAATAAAAAAGGAAAAAGTTAAATTATAAAAATATTGTTGTTTTTGTAATATAATATAAATATAAAAGGCAAAAAAAGAAAAAAAATTAAAATTTTAGTCATTCCTTCCACTAAACCAATTTCTTCCTGTGAAAAAAAAAAAAAGCTCCAGTGTGGTGAGAACACTCAATTGCACAGTTGCCATATTTTTCAAACAAATTTTCAATGAGTTTAAAGGTTGCAATCGACCCTTACTATGGGTCAGATTGCATCCAAATGGAGCATAAGGATCCATTTGGATAAAAGATAAAATTAACTTTGATGAAATTAAAAATAGTGGTGGAAGTAAAATTAATTATTGTAATGATAAGATTGAATATTATAACAATGAGATTAAAATAAATGGTAAGATATGTATTTAGATGTAAATATAGTAATAGCAGTAAGATGAATTGCATTAAGAAAAGAAATAATTATTAAAAACATTAATTAAAACTTGTATGTAATAAAAATTTTAATTTATAAACTAATAATATTTTTAATTCTTAATATAATAATATATTTTATTATTTTATTAGATAATAAATTTTATTTTTATATTAAATTTAAAATTTTTATTTTATATTTCTTAAATTAAAAAATAAAAAATAAATATATTGATAACTAAAATAGTTGAGATAAAAGGAGAAAGTATTGGAAAATTAACACATATACACAACACCCACGCATAAAATAACAAGCTCACTTAGCTATTCTCTTAGTATCTAACTATTTAGTATTACTAAATCGAAATCAAAACATCTTATTTATAAATGTGAAACCCTTTATATCTTTACTAAACTCTCAATGTGAGATACAAAACAAACTCAAACTCACTTAATTTTTGATGTGTGATTATGAGATTCAAGGCAAATCTCAACAAATCCTCATTTAGCTTGAATTTTCAAACACTTTAATAATATCTGCAAAGCTGACATGCTTGCTTTTCTTTTTCTCTTTCGTAATAGGAATCCCAGCAACTAAGCTTCCATCAAATATGTATAAATGATTTTTGACTCTATTCTTTTGTAGAATCACACTACCATTTTTGTACACTTTCAACCAATCATTATTACTATAATATGTGTAGCCTCGAAAAGCTAACTTATCTAAAACAATCAAATTATAGCTACAACTCAATGCATATTTTACATGGCAAAGTGTCTCAACAAAAAATCTAAGATGACACTCCTAATGCCTTGAATCTATACCTTTTCATTGTTGGTAACCACAATATCTCCATATTTCACATTATCTTTCAACTCCACAAAACAACTCCTATTATTGCAAACATGAACTGTAGCTGTTGAATCCAAAATTTAACCTTTATAATCTTTCAAAGTTTAAGTCTCATTCACACAAGCCATCATAACGACATTTTCATCATCGGACACAACATCAGCAATATCACTTTTTTTTTGTTCGATTTTTTCTCGTCATTCGTCATTTTAAAAATAGCTACATTCCTTATCAGCTTTTTGCAGCGTATTTAGATATATCCCTTTTTCACTACAATAATAACATTCTATATCATTGTAATCTCTATCTCTTGACTTGAATTTTTCTCTTAGTCTATAAACCCTTTTTTGAGTCCTTTATCGATCAAAACCTTTTATAACCAGTATACTCCCTTCAGGTAATGAGTTTTGTGTTCCTATAAACCTTTTGTTCTCACGCAACAGGATAGTTACATCATCCAACTACAAAGTAGACTTACCCACCGACAAAATCTAAACTAAAGGTCTATAAGACTTGGATAAAAATAACAGTAAAATTAAAGCATTATTTTTATCTTCTAGCTCATCAACATAAATCATCAACAATTGAAAAACCAATCTATTAAACTTATTTAGAGGATTATGAAGACTTATACCTTTTTCTATCTTCAAAGAATATAAATCTATATTCAAACATAATCTGTTAGTTAACAACTTTGATGCGTAAATATCCTTAAGCTTTTCTCACAAATTTTTTAGAATATTATCAGTTAATATACTGTACTTTACCTCTGAGGCTAATGTCAATCTAATAATACTAGCAATTTTCTTTTAAATTCTATTTCAATTACTATCAGACATTCTCTTAAACTTACTTCTTTCTAATACCTGATCAATCCTTATTGTACTAACAGATATTAAATCGTATTTTATCATAATATAAAATTACTCTTTCCATCAAACAACGGAATCTTAAACTTAGACATAGGCATACTAGACATACATTTATCAGATATCTTAAAATACTTGCTTCTCTTGGACCTGCTTCTCTTTTCTTATTCTCATGAACCTTATTCTAATATCACTTGTTAAGAAATTAACACACACACGCAGCCTCTATGCACAAAATAGTAAGCTCACTTAGTTATTCTCTTGGTGTTTAACTATTTGGAATTACCAAACCAAAATAAAAAAAATCTTATTTATAAGGTTGAAACCTCTTATACCTTTACTAAACTTTTAATGTGGGATACTAAACAAACTCAAACTCACTTAACTTTTGATATGGGATTATAAGATTCAAGACAAATCTCAACAAAAAAAAAAAAAACCCAATTGGCAATTGGAAGGCTCCCTCTCTAATTACTAACTAAAGTTACAGTGAATAAAATTTATAATCTCGTAGCACTAAAAGAGAGCCAAACAAATTAGTTGTGTGATTAGGATAAAAAAATGACACCAATTGTGCCGCACTGATGCTTTAATGGCTTTCAAATGTGCCCTTAGTAGAGCAATGCCCCTTCATTTCCTTTTTCCTTTTATTTTTTTCTTCTGTTGTCATTTCATTCATGCTGCCTCACATTAGCTTTTTTATTTTCAATTTTTTCCTTTTAATTATTATTATTATTATTATTTACTTTTGTTATAGCGAACCTTTTCAAAGCAACAAAAGCTTCAAACTCATAAAGAATTCTCTTCAATTTTTTTCTCTATTTTCTGGAGAGCCAAATGGAAACTAGGATTTGCAAATTAAATGACCCAATACAAAATTCTTAAAACTTTTTTTGGGAACTATTTGTGCAGTGTGCCAAGCAGAACTAAAGAGATAAAATCTTGAAATCACTATCATAAGAGAGAGAAAAAAATGATTAAGAATAAAAGCTGGGGTGTTTTCAGTATTTGTATTTCAATATGCAAGTCATTGATTGCCTAGAAAGAAAAATATGAAGGAAAATAGAAAAAGTAAGAAGAATTTGAGATCTTGTAAATGGTATTTGCATGAACCTATTTATAATAAAAAGATGAAGGGTTTTGGAAAACTTAAACTGTGCTGATGTGGCACTGTGATTTTAGGTCGATCTGATATATTAGGTTAGCTTAAAAATTCAAAATGTTGTTATGAAAGAAGATGATCAAAATGCCTTTTCCACCTAAAAATGTTCCTAATTGAACTTATATATTTGTAAACTATAAAAGCTGGAATATTTTTTTCTTTTAATTGCAATTAAATCCTCAAAAACAGGTTTCAAATTGATCTAAAACATTTTAATTTTGTTCAGGGGTTGAAAAAAATTTAAAATTTACTTCAAAATGTAAAATTTATGATTATTAATAGTAATGGATGATACTATTATTCAGTTATTTTATGAGACTAAAGTTTCTAATTTTGGCTTGCATTTCAAGCCTTTTTTTTTTCATTTTTTAATTTGTTTGGGGTTAAATTCATAAGTATAAAATCAATGGAAGATATTAGAATGAACCCATGTGTAGCCAATCTCTGACCTATTGATCTTTTAGTACTATATGATCAAGACAAGCATGTATCTTTAGCTGTTTGGGATGGCCAGGTTCATTTCTCATTAACACCAACATTCTCCTCCTTTTATTTGTTTGTAAATTGCAAATATGTATTTTGTATTTCTTGGATAAGTTTAATGTGTAGTTTCATTTGTGCACTTATAAGATTAGAGACTTCTATGTGTAGTTAAGCAAATCATTCTTAACATATTTACTAGAGTATGCCAATGAGATTTTGTCTTAATGGTAAAAAACCCTATGACTACTCTATCTCAGGTTCAATCTTATTTTATGTTGTATTTTCTCTTTCTATACCTTGGTTCTTTAGTTAGTTTGGTTAGTTGTTTATTAGTTTCATCTCTTTGATACATTTCACTAGTTATTCTTACATATGTGAAGGGTTATTTGATTTATGATTGTAATTTTGACTTGTGCATATATTTTTGTTAAAATGTTTATATTACAAGAATGTTATGTGCTTAGATGTCATGAACATACATAAAAGTTGGGTGAGTAAAGACTCACCCCTAAATAGATCAAGTTGGTTAAGAAAGTAAGATTTGGGTACTTGAGGAAGATACCTGCCATTAGTTTAGATAATCCACTCATTTCAACATTAGTTGAAAAGTGGACGAGGGAGATAAATACATTTCACTTCATAGTTGGAGAAATGACTGCAACTCTTTAAAATGTTACCATTTTGTCAGGATTGGCAATTATGTTAGGATGGTTTATATGTAAGTAAAGAATCTCACTTCACCAAGAAAAAAAATTAAGATGTCTTATATATACATAAAGGATCCAAGAACCTAATCGCTTAAGCTTTTAGGCTCAACTGATGTTCAACATGTATGTATGGGCTCTCTGATATACTTTTGTAGTTTTCAAGTCTAACAAATCTTCCAACAACTAGTATCAAAGTCAATGTTATGGGTTCGAATCCCAATGGCGTTGCTAGGAAGAGATTATTAAAAGATCAAAGGTTGATCACATCCATTAACTCTATTTGCTCAAACGTTGGTATCAGAAAGTTCTACTTGGATGTAGTAAATATATGATAATATATAGAAATGAGTTTTATATCCGAACCAAGTTTTCAAGAAATTACTCGAGTTTTAGCATAAGTTGCTCTCCAAAGTCGTATTAATTGGTTGGATGGCCTGAAAAAGAATGTTGTTTTAGGGGGTATGATACCCATTGGTAACAGATTCAAAAGATTAGTGCATCGGTCACAGCAACATAACAACAATATATTGGAAACAAAAAAAAAAGAATTTCTCTAAGGGAGAAATGAAAGATATTTTCTTCCACTATAGAGATTTATTTAACTCTTGCATTTTAAAAATTTACATGATACATTAAGCCATTGTTTTATAGGTATAAAATTTAATGATTCTCTCCATGTGCTCGAACATCGATATCAGAAGGTTTGACTTTGATGTAGCGAGTATATGATAATATACATAAGCGAAAAATCTAAGTGAACGATGTATTGAGTCAACCTGAAATACAAACTTGATGAGGCACTGAAATAACCTAGGTGACAAGGTCGAGCGTTGTGATCAGGCTTAAAAGCGCACTATAGATGTGAGGTTATTTGACTCAAAAAAAGTGTTGCTAGGACTTATTTGCACGGAAGAACCAAGGTAAGACTTGACAAAAACTCACAAATGAACGGAAGAGATTGTTGGATCGTTCATATGTGAGTAGAAAATCCCATATCACTAAAAAATAAGATTAAGATGTCTTATATATACAAAAAGAACCCAATAACTTAAGTGTTTTGACTCAAGTGATATCCATATATATATGTATGAGCTTTTTGGTGTGCTATCATGATTTTCAAGTGTGACAAATCTCTCAAAAGTTATCATATGTGTCAAAAGTATCTTGGGAAAATGTTGGATTCCACCTATGCAAGTGGTGGGATGGTGAAACAAAGTTAGTTGAAAGAGTTCTTTTCTCAATGCCCTGAAGATGTGTCAATTGAAGAGATTGAGCGCCGCATGCGTGCTTACCTTTTATATATTGTAGGAAGCATTATTTTTTCGAGTACAATAAGGAATAAGGTCCCTGTCTTGTATCTTCCACTGTTTAAGAATTTTGATGATGTTGGGAGATATACATAAGATGCAGCTGTGTTAGCATTCTTGTATAGGGCACTAGGGAATGCCTCTGTTAAATTACAAAGCACCATTTGTGGATGTTTGACACTACTTTAGGTTATTCACTTTTCTTTTTTTTCTTTTTTTTCCCATTTTATTTTTTTTTCTTCTATAAACTCTTTCAAGGGTTTGGTGCGTTTCAGCTTTTCTTGACAAAATGGAGCAGTTATGAGGATAATAGATGAAGGTTTTTAATGTTATTGCTAATAGCCTTTAGTTAAAATTTTGTTATTGATGATTATTCTTCTTTTCTAGTGCTAGAGTTATTATCATCTAAATATTGGTCAACCAAAGCTCAACAGAGTGTTGGGATTTACCTTGAATCTCAGAATCTCACATCGAAAGTTAAGTTAGTTTGAGTTTATCTTGTATCCCACATCGAGAGTTTAGTAAAGGTATAAGAGGTTTCATATTTATAAATATGATGTTTTGGTTTTGATTTGGTAACCCTAGAGAGTTAGACACTAAGAGAATAGCTAAGTGAGTAGGCTATTAAAAGAGTGTAATTGGGTTTTGGGTAAAGTTTTGAGTAAGAAGTTTTAGGAGACTTTTCTCATTCTAAAAGTCTCACAGTTGTAAAGATTTATTTATTAGTGGATTGTGTTTGGAGTGGGCCAAACCAAATATATTTGTGTATTCTTATTCTTGATTTGAGCTTGTTATTTTGTGTATGGTTGTTGCGTATGGCTGTTATTTTTCTCAACAAGTGGTATCAGAGCGAGGTTCGAAGTTCGAGGTTTAAAATTCGTGGGCCCAAAAGATCATGAAGTAGTGTTTCAATATGTCTAAAGATGGTATGTCTGGTATAATAATGCCTAAGTTTGAGATTTCGTTATTTGATGGAAAAAGTAATTTTATGTTATGGCAAAGTACGATTGAAGATCTGTTAGTACAATAAGGGTTGGATCAGGCATTAAAAAGTAGTAAGCCTGAGAGAATGTCTGATGCTAATTGGAATAGAATTCAGAATAAGGCTGTTAGTACTATTAGATTGACATTAGCTCTAGAAGTAAAGTATAGTGTATTGACTGAGAAATTTATGGGATAAGCTTGAAGGTATTTATGTTTCGAAGTCATTGACTAATAGATTATGTTTAAAGATAGATCTGTATTCTCTGAAGATGGAAAAAGGTATGAGTCTTCATAATCACCTGAATGAGTTTAATAGATTGATTTCTCAATTGCTAGCGATTTCTATTGATAAGTTAAAAGATGAAGAGAATGCTTTAATTTTGTTGTCATTTTTGCTCAAGTCTTATAGACCTTTAGTTCAGACTGTGTTGGTAGGCAAGTTTACTTTGAAGTTGGATGATGTGACTGCCTTGTTGCGTGAGAATGAAAGGTTTATGGGAGCTCAAAGCTCATCACTTAGGGGGAGTACACTAGCTATAGAGGATTTTGATCGAGGGAAGACTCAAAAGAGGATTGATGGATCAAGATGGAGATCTAAGTCAAGAGACAGATATTACAGTGATATAGAATTTTATTATTATAGTGAGAAAGGGCATATCCAAGTGCACTGCAGGAAGCTAAGAAAGGATATGGCTGCTTTCAAAAGGGCGAATGATGAGAAAAAATCAAATGAAAAAAAAAGTGATACTGCTGCTGTCGTGTCTGATGATGATGATGTTGTTTTGACAACTTGTGTGGATGAGACTCAGACTTTGAAAAATGATAAAGGTTGGGTTTTAGATTCAACTGCTACAGTTCATGTTTACAATAATAGGAGTTGCTTTGTGGAGTTGAATAAGAATGAAAAGTATGGGGATATTGTGTTGCTAACAAAGAAAAGGTGCAGATTCAAGGCCTTGAAAGTATTCGTCTTAGATCTCACAATGGTGTTGTTAGGATGCTTCGTCATGTAAGGTATGTACCAAGTTGTCACTACAATTTGATTGTTTTAGGTGAGTTAGCTTCTCGGGGGTACACATATTATGGTAGTAATGATTGGTTAAAAATGTATAAAAATGGTAGTGTGATTCTACAAGGGAATAAGGTCAATAATCATTTGTACATGTTTGATAGAGGCTCAGTTGCTGAGATGCCTGTGATGAAAGAAAAGAAGAAAAGTAAGCGTGTTAGCTTTGCAAATACTGTTGATTTGGAGATTCAAGTCAATGGAGGATTTATTGAGATTTGCCTTGAATCTCAGAATCCCACATCGAAAGTTAAGTGAGTTTGAGTTTGTCTTGTATCCCACATCAAGAGTTTAGTAAAGGTATAAGGGGTTTCATATTTATAAATATGATATTTTAGTTTTGGTTTAGTAACCCCAGAGAGTTAGACACCAAGAGAATAGCTAAGTGAGTAGGCTATTAAAAGGGTGTAATTGGGTTTTGGGTTAAGTTTTGAGTAAGGAGTTTTAGGAGACTTTTCTCATTCTAAAAATCTCACAGTTATAAAGTTTTATTTGTTAGTGGATTATGTTTGGAGTAGGCCATTTTGAGTTGGGCCGAACCAAATATATTTATGTATTCCTATTCTTGATTTGTGTTTGCTATTTTATGTGTGGTTGTTGCATGTGGTTGTTGTTTTTCCCAACTAAGAGACCCTATCCACTTTTGTGCTATGGTTGAAGGAAAGCATGGAGGTTGAAGGAAAGCATGGTGGTCCAACAAAAAACCACCATGTTGTTTTCCATCGTAAGGCACTTGACTCCCTAGAACCATGTGACGTAAGTTCTTGGTATTTCTTTTTTTTTTTGTTTTGTTTTTAATTTATATTCCTACTGGCCATTTGTGAAAGAATAATGCAGCTTCTGACCAAAAGAAAGAAAAGAAAAGTGAAAGAATGATACTACTCTATGTTGTTGAAAAATAGGTATGGTGGCCGCCTTACAAATACGTGGATAACACAATAACCTAGAGGAAATTAGAAGTACTTTGGTTTTGGGGTGGTCCAAAACGTTGATCTGCTTTGACAAGCCAGAAAGACACCTCCCTAATCGTGTTCTAAGGCAATACGGCAAGCTTCAAACAATCCCAGAAAATGTGGCTCAATGGGTAAGAAAGAGCCGTGGAGTTGATGGTGGGTGGACTTGTCTGGGAAAATGGAATCACTACTTAATGAATGGGCAGATCGTGCGCTTCATGTCGTGGAAGGTGATGATGATGCAGATGGAAACGAATACATGGGTTAGTACTTCAGAATTACTCGTAAAGTTGTAGGGAGACCTATTTCTCTCTCTTCAGAGTTTCAAAGAACAGAAAGGCTATACTTTAGTTATATAATGTCTATGTCCTGTCCCCAGTTAATTTCATGTGTACTTTTTTTTTTATGATACAGATTGGTGGCGTACAGGAAATATCATACTTAGCTGAGATTTTCCTGCTGAAAGGATTGCAGCCTGAGCAATTTGAATCAATTTCCAGGATTAGGTCTATTGCACAAGAATGTTTGAGAGACCAAGTTGGAGATCCAATTGTAGTGTCACCCATTGTGGGAACTGAACCTGGAAAAAGGACTAGAGGGAAGGAGAGGTTAAGAAGAAAGAGTACTGGGAAATGGAAGCGTAGTAATGATCCTATGGAAGGTCATGGAGCTACTGGGGATGAGTCTCAGTTTGCGGTGTGGTTGTTGAGGTAGATCAGTTACATCTACATCACGCAGATGATGAGGTAGATCATCTGCCACTCTGTACTGCTGTTGAGGTGAAACTCCACAGCTATGTGAGACACCTAGTAAAGTTGATGACATGCAACTTCACGATGCAACTGATGGGATTTATGCCTCACAGTTTTGTGATGCATGTAATGAGGTTGACAACTCAAATATCCATAATGCTAGTAGTGAAAGTGATTTGCAAACTTCCAAAAGAGCAGAGGAAGTTATTCCACAATCATCTGAGCTATCTGATGCGACCAATGGTACATGATTTAGAAATTCATAATGCAACTAACAAGTTCAATGATTCATAAGTTTGTAATGCTACTAATGGGGCCAATGAACCCCAAACTCCGGTGGCTACTGATATTAATGAATCACAAACTCATGATGCAACTGATAATATCAGTAAGTCACAACCCTCTGAAGTTGCTGTTCACAGTGATCAGCAAACGATAAAAGAGGAAATAGAGGTCCTTCCAAAGTTGTCTCATGAAAATACTGAAGAATGAGGATCTTCCCCAGCAGGGTGATACTAGTGTTGTAGCATAAAACAGAAGCATTGTCATGTGTTTTCTGATGGCAATTCTCTGACAATTGGCTAAATGTTTTTGCCTAGAAAAATAGATACAGGTATACATATACATAAAACTTTGGTATATGCCTTGTGTTGCTGTCTAATAAACATGAAATGAGATTTGGTTTTCTTTTTGGACAGACTGCGGAAGATGAACTGGTCTCAGCCTTCTATTAGTGGCAAGGACAATTGGTTACTCAAGAAAAGAATTTATCATGTAATGCCAAATAGTGCAATCTGCCTTTAGGACATATTCTGTGGCCTTTAGAATTATTTCTGATTAAAAAAAATTAAATTTATTTTTCATTTTAGATGATAGGCGTTTCTAGGATTGTTTTGTTTAGAATTAGCATGTTTTCTTCTGCAATTTTGCCATCTTCATGCAGCTTAATGCAAATTGCATAGTGTATTCATTTTTGTTTCGAGGAATATTGTATAGGGTGTTTACTATTTCTTCTATTGGTATCGGCATGGATGATCTTTTAATGTGTTGGTAATCTGTGTCATAATATATAGATCCGTAAATCTATAGCTAGATTTAACAAATAAATGGAGTCATCACCAATATTTAATATTTAGGTGTGATTGGTCACCTAATGAATCTATCATTTTAAGGAGTTCCTAAACTTGACTAAGAGTCCCTAAAAAATATGTTCGGATCTACTAACTAGCGGATCTACTAACTAGAACAAGGTTCGAGAGTCGGTTATATGTGGGGAAGGTTATAGCACCCCAACATGCTTATCCAAAGGATGATACAATTTTATTTTAAATTTTTCATAAGATCTTGATTCTAATAGTTTTAAAAAAATTTAATGTTAAATATTAGAAATAATTTTTAAGATTCTCTATCAATTTGGTAGAACTTTTAAAAAATATTTCCTCACTTCAAGAGTATTCAATGATCCTATTTGTTTATTTAAAGAGGCTCCATCGTCGGAAAAAAATTTATTTATTAGTTTTATTTTTTTAAAAAAAAATATATCTAATTATTTTACCATTTGAGCCAAATTAAAAATATTTTCTCTTATTGAATTTTTAAAATTTTCACAATTTGAGCCTATTTAGAATTTTTTTTATTGGAAAAAAAATAATATGACAATTATTTTTATTGAAATTTCATCTAAATTATTTCATAATTTGGGCCAAATTTAGAGAAAAATTTTCACACAGAGATTTCTTTGAAATTTACCATTTGAAATTTTTAAGAATCTCATCCTTAGATAATTATCAAATATTTTCAACCAAAATTTTTGTTTGGAAAATAATAAATTACTTTTATTGAAATTTCATCTAAATTATTCCACAATTTGGGCTAAATTTAGAGAAAAAATTTCACCTGGAGATTTCTTAAAAAATTTATCATTTAAAATTTTTAAAAATCTCATTCTTGGGTAAGTTGTATTTAATTCCAAAAAATTTTATATTTTTATGTTTTTTTATTTTTTTTAGTTTGAAAAAAAACATTAATTATTGTTATTGAAACTTTATCTAAATTATTCCACAATTTATGATAAATTTAGACAAAATTTTTCACCTATGAATTTTATAAAAATTTACCATTTGAAATTTCTATAAATTTCATCATTTGATAATTAATATTTATTTTCAAATTTTATTTTATTATTTTATTTTCTAAATTTAATCATGAAAGAAAAGAAAAAAAACTAAGAAAAAAAAAGTACTTAATAAAAAATACCAAAGAAAAACCAAAAACAACTCGGTTGGAGGCTAAATCAACTCGACTGTAGGCACAAACAATAGCTCGAAAGCGTGGCTTGGGGATGCGACTCTACTCAGCTTAGTTGAGGGGTTGGCTGAAATGCGGGTTGGTCAAACGGGTTGGCACTCGGGTCAAGTTGCCCGTTAGAAAATGCGCGGATCCTGGGATTTACTTAGACGCAAAATGATGTCGTTTTCAATAGGTATATAAGTCTAATTCTCAGCCTTTTCAATAGAATTCTTTTTCCCCCTCTCTCTCTTCCCCCTTATTTTCTTTTTCTCTCTTTCTATTTGGATGAACTCCGGTTGAATCCTTCACCGGATTCTGAAAAACTTCATCGCGGATCCTGGGATTTACTTAGACGTAAAATGATGTTGTTTTCAATAAGTATATAAGTCTAATTCTCAGCATTTTCAATAGAATTCTTCTTCCCCCTCTCTTTCTTCCTCCTTCTTTTCTTTTCCTCTCTTTCTATTTGGATGAACTCCGGTTGAATCCTTCACTGGATTCTAAAAAACTTCATCGAAATCTGGGTTAGGCATTGGAAGTTCCCCAAAAAATTTAACTGGCATTAGAATCTATACCGGATTTGGGAAGCTTGTCGAAAAATTCAACCAGCACCGAAAAACTAGCCAAAAAATTCAACTGGTACTAAAAAATTTTGTCGTAATCTAGAAATTTTTCAAAAAAAATCTGCCCAAAATTAAAAAAAAAAATTTCTAAAATTTTTGCTTCTGCTCTCTTAAACACTTTTTAGGCTTCTGTTTTCTATATTTTCGTGTGTGATTCTTTTTGTGATCCAACCTATATTTATAAGCATTTGATCAGAAGAGTTTCTGATCAATCTCAATTCTTTCTGTGATTGAGATTCAATCTTTGAATTTAATTCAAATCTTACCAGCCCCAGATTTCACGGCAAAAAGATTCCTTCTTAAAAAAATACTAAAAAAAATAAAATAATCAAAATATAATTCATAACAAATAACCCAAAAAATAAAAATAAATAAAAAATAAAAATAAAAATAAAATAGACTAATATTATTCTATTTAGATCAGACCTAATTAATCCGAATATGTACCAAATTAAGTGCCTAGAATATCTAATAGAAGTGGATGGTTACGTGTACTTGCCAACTCCTGAAAAGACGGTATTCTTTCTGTTATGGTCATTTTTTTGGGATTTGTGTAGCTTCAAAGTTGTAATGTACGCTTCCACATTTTGCAAAGGTTGGAAAATAGATATCGGAAGTTGAATTTATCTGATTCTTGCTAGTTTTTTGGGACATAAATTGTTCTTGATTCTTATCAGCAGGGTGTGAATGATGAAAATCAGAGAGTCTGATTTGATAGAAATCACGTAGTCCAAATTTCGTGTTTTATATTTGCCCGAACTAAAATTCAGATCAAGCAATAGTCCTGGAGTTTGTTTTTTACTTTGTTTTAAATTTCCTTTCTCTTATCAGGTTGCAGAACCTAAGCTTTTGAAATAATTTGAACCCTCTTAGCAACTTTCACAGGTTTTCGTGGAAAATTTGAGACAATTATCTTTCTCCATGGTCGAAACTAATCGATCAGCTGAACATTTTAATGATCTCCCGCCCTTAAAATGGCGTTTAAGAACAAAATGATTAGCATGGCATATACTGTTTTTTCATACATTTTAATCTGCTAGATTTACTGAGCCCAGATCCCACTAGCTCCTGACTTTCTTTTAGATTTTCTAATACCAAACAATGAAAATCTACGAATGATATTAATTAGCCTACTAGCATATTTTCTTTGTGAAGCAAAATTCACAGAACCAATGCAACCTGTTACTTTTCCAGGAGGGTTCCTTCTCTTGCTTAGTGATCTACTTTCTAACCCGTACGGTTTTGTACTCTGCGATTTGTTTGGATTTGAATGTGTTTTCTTTGACATGTTATGCCGTTGAAGGCTCTTCTTTAAGGACACGAGCTCTTGTTCAAGGTTGTGAAGTCTGAAGCTAGTTGATTCATCATTCCTCTCCATTGTAAGGTCATTTTGTAGCAACAAGCTCAAAGTTTTGCTGTCTGTCTCTGCTCCATCCTTGCATGGGCTTTCTCCTAGATTTAGGCTTCTTGAGTTTGGACACCTTGAGCTGGATAGGCTTCCGGAAAACTGCTCTGTGAACCTAAATGAGTCCGAGCATTCTTTAAAAGCTTGATGGGTGTTCAGCTGTTGAACAAAAAGAGCCTGGACAATCAAACGCAATGGCATCAACTCATTTTGAACGGCCTCTATGCATGCTTCTTGTGAAAGTTTTTGGCAATTGATGTATTTGCAAACTGATCCCTTCTCTTCTTGAGTTATATCTCTATGTGCCTGACCAATAGGTGGAGCGAAGTTAGTTCCAAGTATGGTTGCAACTTAAAAACGTTGGATTAGTCCAAGCCAAGATTGACCTCAAATTGATGTTTAAACTTAGTCTTCAATATGATTCAGATCACTCAAAATTAATTAAGGAAATATGGTTTTAGCAAACTGGTTCTGTTTTTATTTGCAATATGGTTTTGAGGCTGGCTGAAATTTACCCAAAAAAAAAAAAAAACTAACCTGGAGGAAGCCATTCACTGCTCTATAAAGCTGATCATGACTCTGACGGCAAGATATTGGTAATAATTCAATGAGTTCCATGAACTTTTTGGGCTTCATTTCTGGATCAGAAGCTATCTGGGCAAGGTATGTGTCCCATAATTCTGCAACAATCGAGTTGGTCCCCGAAGGAGTAGGGTTGGTGTCCATCTTAAATGATGCAAAAGTTGAAAATATGCTCTTCATTGCAGCCAGCTTCTTGCTTGAAAAAAGGGATTCTGTTCCAATCTGTGGAAGGAGAAAATCGTCCAATTGGGCAAAGTGTAACATAGATGCAATCTGATCTTGCAATTTCGTCTTGCTGTCACTTCTCAAACCAAATTCCAAGGATCTAGAAAGCAATGAAAAGTAAAATCCAACAGGAATAGCCCTACTGGCCTTCTCTCCAGTGGGCACTAAATCTAGAATCCCTTGTAAAATGACAGAACCCTTGTTGTTTGTGTCACTGTCTCCAATTTTCTCACCTGAGTTCTCCCAAAATTGGCGCGGCTTCTTGGAGAGTACCCATTTATTTGCATAGAAGACGATGATGGGAGTCACATATTTTTCTTTCATTCCTTGCCTTCTTAAAGATCCAATTATCCTTTTGAAAGATCCAAATGGTAGAGCTATGAGACCTTTGATCCATAGGTCCTTACTTGCAAGTGCGTTCACTGTTTCACAGCTCCAAGGTTCACCGGTCAATGCCTCTAATGTAACAACTGGTTGGTCCCTTCTCCTCTCTGGATCAAGAATTTCCATGCAGGCCATAAAGGCCAGGGACTCAATGCAGCGGCTCACAATCAGCAGCTCCTCGGACCAGGGAAGCAACATTTGGCATTTCTGTAGAACAATCAGTGTATCATCCCAACTTTGCAAAACCACTTGGTTCAAATAAAGATCAAAACGCTCACAAAGGTTGCCAATGCAATATTCTTCTGTCATTTCAAGAAATTCTGCTGCACACCTCAGGGCTGCTACATTAAAAGGGTCAATCAATGTGGTGGAGCCATAGATGAGTAATGCAATCATCTCAAATGTTTCTGGTCCTCCAGGGAAATCATGTGGTAGCTCAAGCTCATTTGATTCAGTCAGCCTCTTCTGAAAGTATCCACTCTTTGAAAACAATGGGTACTGCAGAATACATAGAAACAAGACATTAATGTAAATTTATAAACCTTGTTATAGAAAATTCTAAAAGTAGCAAGCATGCCTGCATCTGCAACAAGTTAACCATTGGACTTTAATTTGTGAAACTAAATATCTTATACTGTATTTAAGCAGAAACAATTGAGTTTCATTGCATCTTATTTCACATACCTTATGCAGGCTGAAGGTTCTTTCACCAACTCGAACACGCATAGAAACAGGCAGTCCAGTTTCTTTGCTCCTGAAATGATCCAACTAACATGAGTCTTTCAGCAGAAATGCAATGTATACATGAATACATAGAACAAGAAAGGCATTTACTGTTACCATGCAATAATCCTAATCTTCAACAGGGCACTGACATTGGCTGAAGGAAAAGGACTTGAAGCTACTGAGCTATCTTTTGGACTGGAAACTTCCAGTGTCATAGTTCACAAGAATCAAAACAAACTGAGACCAGAACTTGGCAATGGCAACCAAGTTAATATTACTGCAAATACAAACATGCACTTGCACTCCTGAGTTTCATTTCTCTCTTTCAATTGGCAATAATAAATTGATTGAGATCCGACTCAAGAATCGAAGTAAAAAAAAAATAGTATCACAGCTTTTAGAATCCAGCAAAACAGTGGAAAGTGGAAAGAAGTAGGATTAGAATGAGAACTGACAAGGAAAAGAGGTGGTTTGATCAGGTTGTTTACCAACACATGTTTTTGCTATATATGTTTCAGTAATCAAACAATAGTTCTATATTTTTTTTATGCAGTCGAAGTCAGATCATGCACACGAGTGCAACTCAAAACCCAAATTTTAAGGCTTCAAAAACGTTCCTCGAATGCTGAGAAGTTGAATTCTTGTACCAATCCTTGGCCTCCGCCCATAGAATATGGTATCCTCTCTTATAAGCCTTCCATAAAAAAGTTTGAGCATTCTTGTGTCAAAGACCCACATGTTGATGTGGTGAAAAATTTTTTGAAAACCTCAAAAATGTTGATAATTCTTTCTCTTTTTCTTTGCATTGATAGATTAAATGAATTTCACTTACTAATTCAATCGAAAAATATAAAAGATTTGTATCCATCAAACCGTATATAAAATATTATATTTTTAATTTTAAAACATATGCATTTAACGCCTCAAAATATCTATAACTATTCCCTTATAAATTATTTGTCATTTCATTTTTGTAAGGAACATATGTAAAACTTGATTGATTATTATATTTAAGATAGAATATTGCATGGTTTGGAAGGGTTAAAAAGGAGATCTTATGAGTTGTCATAGAGAAGAAAAACAAAAGGGAAAGTGGGTGATGAAGTGCGGATGAAGTTTTGTGAGCGTTGGTAGCGTATGCTAACAACCAAGAAGGCACGGCTTCTGAAAAAAGGGTTGCTCAGATTGAGAGGGTTTTGCTTGTTTTCTTCCAGCAGATCTCCATCCCAAAACTTTTCTTTTTCCTTTTATTTTGATAATAATTAATACCCTTTGATACAACAACTTTTTTTTAATGAAAAATGTATTTATGCTTGTATATGTGTGTACTTGTAGGTTGAAATTCATCTTGGCATGGTGGTGGGATATTAAAGTAAATGCCAAACAGTAACAAACTACAGCTTATACATGTGATTCCCTTTAAAGCTGCAGAAACATAGTTATTTTATTCCATAACATCAAATGGGGTTTTTAATTCTTCAATAGTTCATTAACCATATATGTGTTCTTAATATACATGTATTCAACACTATTTGATCCTTATAAATAAGACAAAAATCTCTATGAACGAGTTCGAATAGAGTATAAATATTAGGTTTAGGGTATTGTTGTCTGATCTTGATTATGAATTATGAAAAATAAAAATAATAAAAACTATAATTTGATTTATTTCCAATAATTTTATTTTTTTACTTTATGAATCAAAATCAATTAAAATCAAATAGACATTTTTATTACTAAAACCAAATACAATAAAAATTCTCAAATTAAATATTACTGTCATAACGTCTAGATCTGAAGATCTATCGCTAGACATTGACTTTTAGGAGTCGCCACTAATCTTTTTTATCTAGGTGCGATTGGTCACCTAAGGAATCTATCCTTTCAGGGAACAACTAAGTTTAAGAGTCCATAAAAGAATAGGTTCAGGTCTACTAACCAGAACAAGGTTCGGGAGTTCGGTTACGTGTGAGGAAGGTTATAGCACCCTCACGACGCCCATCAAAAGATGGTACCAGCTTAAATTTGTGTTATCCAATGAGCCTTAAAATTTTATCAAGTAATTAATTATTGAAAATTATTTTCAATTGACTCTAATACTTTTAGCAGAAAATTGAGAAAATTCTCTCACCTCAAGAGTATGCAAGAAAAACTACTGTTTCACTTGCAGAGGTTCCATCGTCGGATTATTTAAAGAAGAAATAAAATAAAAATAAGAAGAAAGAAAGATTGTTCTTGTGCAAGGGATTGTTCTTGTGCAGGAAAAATTGATACTTTCAACTTTTCCCTAAAAATATTCTTTTGAAACTTTAATTTTGAGAAAAATTGATACTTTCAACTTTTCCTCAAAAATTAATTTTTTTTTGAAAATTTATTTTTAAGGAAAATTGATACTTTCAACTTTTCCCCAAAAAATTTTTTTGAAAACTTTGATTTTCAAGGAAAATTGATACTTTCAACTTTTCCTCGAAAAACTTTTTTTTGAAATTTTATTTTTAAGGAAAATTAATACTTTCAACTTTCTCCAAAAATATTTTTTGGAAACTTTGATTTTCGAGGAAAATTGATACTTTCAACTTTTTCTCAAAAACTTTTTTTTTAATTTTATTTATAAGAAAAATTGATATTTTCAACTTTTTCTCAAAAATATTTTTTGGAAACTTTGATTTTCGAGGAAAATTGATACTTTCAACTTTTCCCCAAAAATATTTTTTTTTATTTTTATTTAAAGAAAATAGAATAATAAAACAAAATAAAAGTGAAAATAAATAAATAAATAAATAAATAAATAAAAGTAAAACAAAAATAAAAATAAAATAAAATAAAGATAAAAGAATATCAAATAAACCTAATCTAATAAATTAATTAATTAATTAAAAAAAACTGAAGTGGCTCGGAATACGGCTTGGCTCAAGGAAGAGAAACGACTCGGAGAAGCGGCTCGGGACATCGGCTCGGCTCGGCTAACGGCTCGGGGAGGCAAAACACGCGCTGGTCAGGAAATGTGTCGACGCTCGGTTCGGGTCGGATCTCGACAAAACACGCAAATCCTCTAAGTCACTTAAGGCAAAAACGGCATCGTTTTGGAAGGGTATATAAGGCTGTTTCTTTCATTTTTCGACAAAAACCTTCTCTCCTCTCTCTCTTTTCCTTCCTTTTTCTCTCGCTTCTTTCTAAAAAGGTCGAAAAACTCCGGTTGAATATTCATCGGATTCTAAAATTTTTTGTCGAAATCTGAGTTTTTCACCGGAAGTTCGCCAAAAAGTTAGTCGGTTTCTGGGATCCTTCACCGGAAACTGGACAACTCATCGAAAACTTCAAAGTTGGCCAGAATTATCGCCAAAAAATTCAACATTCGTCGGAAAAATCATTGGAATCTGGAAATTTTCCAGAAATTCCCAGAAAAAAAATCTTCAAAAATCTCCAAAAAATTTTTGCTAATTCTTAGAACACTTCTAAACATTTTCTTAGCCTTCTATACGCTCTTGTTCTCTCAACCAACAACTTCTTTGCTCACTGTTTTTCTTGTATTTTGCTTTTGTATTCTATACCTATTTATAGGGATTGATCAAAAGAGTTTCTGATCAATCCCTATTTCTTTTTGGATGGAGATTCAATCTTTGAATCCAATCTGGATTCTAATTGAATCTCCATTCACGGTAGAATTCTTCAGCCTTTAATCTCAACCTTCCAAAATAAAAATCAGATAAAAAAAGATAATTAGAAAAATAAGATAAATCAACAATATTATAAGATAAATAAATAAACAATAATAATAATAATAGATAAATAAATATATAATTAGATAAATAAAAATACATATAAAATAAAATGAAAAAGAGAAAAAAGAAAGGAAAAATAAAATAAAAATATATATATTAATAAATAGTAATAATAAATAAATAATAAATACATAGGATATAAAAAAAATATATTCATAAAATATAAAATACAAATAAAATAAAAATAACAAAAATATAAAACAAAATTGAGCTTACCCATTTGGACCAAACCCAATTGATCCGAACCTGAACCAAATTAGATGTCTACAATTACAATTTAAATCAGTTTTTCAATTTTTTTAATTTTTTTTCTCAACCTAACAAATAGAAATAATATAGTTGAAAGGAAAGAAACAATGTACAACAGTGGGCAACTCATAAAATTACTAGAATGATCCCTAAAAAATTTCTATGAAGCAACAGTTATAAGCTAGTCAAGATTGATTAAATGATTGTAATAGTACAAATTATAACTGCAAAACAGGGTTTCAAAGTGGCAATGCAAATTTGCCACCTGGAAAACATAGGATTGATTTAATTTGGCCATCCAGTTTTTGTGTATACAAAAGCGGTAGAGTTAGCTGAGACTCACTTCTCACATGCTCTCACATCCCTGAGAATGTTGAGAGAATACCATTGATACGCTGGTAGAAGTTCACTTGAAAAGCCATCAAGTAGAATTTGAATCAGTCTCACCGTCTTTGAGGTCAGAAAAGAAGGGGTCCTTGAGAAGTTCAGAAGCTGAAGGTCTTGCCCTTGGCAGGGCTATTTTGCACTTCTCGATAAATGCCTTCACTTCTGGATCTAGCATTGAGTTCAAGGGGGTTTCACTCTGGAGGTGACCTTCTTGTATATTTTGGCAACACTATTACATTCGCTATATGGTATCTCCATTGTTACAATTTCAAGCAAACACATTCCAAAAGAATATATGTCAACCATCTCAGTCTAATCTTCCTCACACAGCTCGGGTACCGTAGATTCTGGTGTCCCTATTATGGAATGTACAGCATATATAGCTTCTCCCAACTATTGCTGCAAATCCCAGGTCGCCAATTTTCACCTGAACAGAGAAAATTAAAACACTTGAAACTTGCAGTTGTAGTCTCTAGGAGCTCTTGAGAACTTCTGCAGCTATTCAGGAACTTCCAGTACAATAAATTTTGATTTTCTAATGGGACCTCCAGTAAGAACCTTAATTGTTTTGTCTGCTCTTAATCTCTAAAACTATATTTGGATTGAGGGGAAGGGAAAAATCATTTCTTTGTTTGAATAAATGAAAGGAAAGGAAAATAAATGAAAGTAATGAAAACAAAAAAATCATTTCTTTGTTTGAATAAATTTTTAATTTGAAGGAAAGGAAAGAAGTAAAATTCAATAATCTTTAGTTTCTTTATAATCTTCACTTTTTTAATACCCCAAAGCAAAAAGTTAAGAAAAAGAAAGTTGAAAAAATTTTATTTTTATAAAAAAATTATTATATTCAGAGTGCTCTAAAATCATAGATAATAAAAAATTATAAGTGAAAAAAATTACTATAATAAGTCATTTTCTTTTTTTTTCACTTTTTATTCAAATAAAGGTTATTAGAATTTTTTTTTATTAATTTTAATTATCCAAACAAAAAGTACATATATCATTTTTTTTCCTTTAAAAAACTTTTTTTTCTTTTTTTTCTTTCCTTTATTAATATTTATCCAAACACTACGTAAAAGATTTTTCTTTATCGGATTGAAGCAAGGTTATTAATAATGTATTAGATAATGTTTCGTTTTTTTTATATAAAATGGTATGTGAAAAGATGAGTTATTTTGGTATATTATTTTGAATATTTTTATTTAGTACAAATATATTTATAAATATACATAAATTTGTATATAATTATACTATTAATAATCTACAAAACAAAAATGCAATATTTTTAAAAATCAAATAAATAAGTTTAAAAATATAAAAAATAATATCAAAGAGATGAAAAAAATTAACTTTAGTTTTATGATTGTTAAATTTTAGAAAGAAAGTACAATTACTTTCTTGAAAGATATTGAAATACTCATGAATTTTGATTTGAAAACATAAAGTATAAAAAAATAAATTACAGTAAAAAGCAGAAAATTTTAACTTTCAAAGGTTATTTTGTCAATTTGTTTTATTTTTATTAGGTTAAAAATAGTTAAATAACAAAAGATAAATTAAAAATTATATATATTATATTACAACATACATAGTTACTTAATAAAATTTGTTGACTTAGATGCCTATGTGGATAGTTTCATTTTTCAACATGTAGGAAAATTTCTAAAGTTTCTTTTTATAATGACACATAAAATATTTATTAATTTTAAATTATTTATTAAAAAGATATATTTTAAAAATTATTGAATTATTTAAAATTTTAAAATTTAAATAAAAGACCATTTAAATTTGAATAAAATTTTTATCTCCTATATGATATCATCTCTATTTAAAACCAATTTTTAAGTAATTTAAAATCAAATCTAAATGGAAAAAGAGTGTCGTAATGTGGGTCGCCAACATTCATAGGGAGATGATCGACAATCTTGAACCATGTCCCTGCAAGCTTGCCAATGATCCCATAATCACCAAGCAGAACATCACAACACCTTGGCCTTCAGTCCCTGGAAGCAAAGCAGCTACAAGTGTAGCAATTGATGAGGGATAGGGTTGTATGACAACCGACCGACCAGATATGACCACAACAACACATTTTACAGCCTCATAAACATTGTAAATAGTGCTAATGTCACGGACCTAAGGGGGAGTCCTGAATCCCACATCGAACATAATAGGAAGGTCACTGGGATATAAAAGGATTCACACCACCTCCGCCTTGTGAGGCGCCTTTTGTAGGACAAAATCGTGAGGCCAGGGGGGCCAGAGCGGACAATACCTCACAAGGGTGTGAACCGTGGCAGGAAGGCTGATCTGAGACGCCGGAAGGGTGAATGCCCGGGTCCCGGAGCCGCGCGGGTTCGGAGCTTGAGTCTCGACCCGTGACAAGTAGTATCAGAACCAGCCCTAAACCGTTCGATCCACGTCGAGCGCCTCGAGGAAGGTAAGCAGGGTAGCCGGCCTCCGTGACGAGGGCGTCACGAGGTTGGGTGCGGGAGAATGTCACGGACCTAAGGGGGAGTCCTGAATCTCACATCGAACATCATAATAGGAAGGTCACTGGGATATAAAAGAGTTCACACCACCTCCGTCTTGTGAGGCGCCTTTTGTAGGACAAAACCGTGAGGTCAGGGGGGCCAGAGCGGACAATACCTCACAAGGGTGTGAACCGTGGCAGGAAGGTTGATCTGAAACGTCGGAAGGGTGAATGCCCGAATTCCGGAGCCACGCGGGTTCGGAGCTTGAGTCTCGACCCGTGACACTTGGGCCAGGCTCAGATATTGTAAGATTCAGGTTGTCACTATTTGTTTCTACATACGAGGATTCTCCCACAACAACAACAGCATAAGAGAATTTGTTGGACTTGACAAAGTCTGCATCAAGGTTCTCACTTTAGACAGCTTAAGTGGTTGAATCAACCGTATTTTTAATAACCTAGAGGATAGTGGTACCTGTTCATGCTGATTGTATTCCATCAAATCATTCTAAGTTAACATTATGGAAAAGTTTTCCATTTGATAATACCCTGGCTAGTAAAGATTGGTCTACATTTTTCTGATAGATTATTTCTTCCATGATACGCGAAACCATAAGACATCGTAAATAAAGGCTTCAACAATGATTAAACTCAACTCAACCAAACTGAATCCATTTCAATTTTAGCTAAGCCCTTGAGATAGAGTTGTTAATAACATTAACAAATTCTCACAATAATTCAAATGACAGTTACCACTTGGATTGATTTAAGGTGGTAAAATATTCAATGCTTGATATCTTTATAATTGATCAAATGACTTTTATATCCTGTTCTATCAAGTTCCAAGCATGCCACCAAGTTTAACGGAGGCAATAATAAAACTTAAATGCTTTTCTGAGTCATTTTATTTGTCAAAACTTTTGGACCAACAAAACCTATATATATGTTTTAGTTGTTTTAAGTGTAAATTTAAAAAGTACCACTTGAGAGATCATTGCCACTAAGAATCTGCCATGTAATGGTCCAACCTCCACATTGATAGCCCAATTTATTAGCATGACTTCCAGCAACTAATATCTTAGTTGCTTTCTTGAAAAAGGGTAACAATGGCTTATCAGCTAACTCACCGTTCTTCAGTAGGACATGACTTTTGCTCACAGCTTCCCTTGCGAACTCCCTGTGTTCTTGTTCAAAACACGTTATCATTTAGTAAAGTCTATTTGATTCCTTCTTCACCCATAAATGATGATAAATGAAGAACATCCAAGTCCATTTATAACAACAGAATAGATCCAATTTACCTGACTCTCAAGTTGGTTTAACCACGCTATTATCAACCATTGGATTCTCAAAGAGACCCATGACAACCAATAAATTTATATAAAACTCATTCATGGGAAGATGGGCATGTCAAACTAGAAAAATTATTGGAAGAATTAATAGATTATTCATATATTTTTAAGGTAGAACTAAATGATTATAACTTTTTTCATGAAGGTTTAAGATTAATTGTTATACATATTCACGAGATACTTTATATAGATTACAATCGGTATTTACTTGAAAAAATACAAAAAATAAGTAATTTAATACATTTCATTAAAATCTTTTTCAATAATTTTCTTAAATAATTGTTTACAATTTAATATCATTACTTACTCAAATTTTAGAACTATTTCATTTAAGTTGTTATAGGAACATAATTTTATATCAGATGTCAATCTTAAAACAACTGAAAGTCATAAATATTTGAAAAGTTATATAGATATTAAAAATCATAATATTGTTAAAACTCTTTTTTAAAAAAATGTGATTTATCATGTATATTATTTAAACATTTAAAATCATTATTTTTTTTAAATAAATAAAATTTATCTTAAAATTACATAAATTTACAGGTGTATAAAAATGATAAGAGGAGCTGGAGATGATGCAAATTGAACAAAATTAATTTGAAGTGATAGTCTTTTAGTTTTTATTTTAATACTTTGTTAGTGTACTTAATAATATTATTTCCAATACCTTTTAGATTTTTTTTTCTTTCAATATTATTTATGTATATTTTAAAATTTGTCAATTTTTTAATATAAAATTTTATTTTTATTATGATTTGATAATTTAATTATATTATTTATATTTTATATATTTTTGAATATGTAAATAATTAAATAATATTTTTTTATTTTTTTATTTAAATTTAAATAAAATAAAAATAGTATGTTTATTGCATAGATAATAAGCTAGTTATAAAACATGTTTGATATTCGCGTATTGATTGAAATAAGTTAATTAACCAAAATTTATCAAAATCAACTAAAACTAATAAAAGCAATCGATATTATTTAATATTAAATTTAATATCAAAATTACCCTTTAAGTGTATCATATTTTAATACTGAAATGTATTGACCGATATAACTAATAGCAAAACAAAATTATCAACATTAAAATGAAGCCTATTGATCAGCACAGGGTTTACACTAAAGTTAGTCAATTTCACTTGATCGCAGGCATAGTTAGTCAATTTCACTTGATCGCAGGCCACCTCTATTCCTTCCTTCAGAGCAAATGCCCTGTAAACCTTCTTTACTGCACCAACACCAAGCAAATCATTATAGCGCCCAAAGCTTCCAGTGGGATCAACCTCGACATACAATTCCATCTCTCGATCAGACATATTGGGATGGGACTAGCAGTCAGCATCTTCGAAGATTAGAATCATGAGATATTATTTACAGATTATACTTGCAAAAACTATTATCCAAATAGAGAATTCACTTGAAACAGTTCAATCTTGGAGAAACGGATTATGATTAAAACCTCGATCGAATTGAAACTAAATCCAATATTAGTAATTTGAAGAATAAAAAAAAACAAAACTGTCAATGCTAATATGAAAAATATAATTAAAAGAATCAGAAACATGTTGAAGATTAAGGCATTGATCATACGAAAGGATTCAGGTGGTGAAAATTTTGCTTGGATTCGAGAGTCGAGATTGCATTATCAAAACATACAGTATGAATAGGGGGTGGAGATGCATTTTCTGTTTAGGCTTCCGTTCCGTGGTACTTTAAATGTCACGGATCTATGCAAAATATTAGGTGGATATATAGCAGCGCGCATCAGAGTTGTGTTACGAAACTTTTAGAGTTCATTCGGATTGGAGATAAAATTAATTTTGATGAGTTTAAAATTAAAAATGAGATATGTGTTTAAATAAAAAAATAATTATAGCGATGAGAGGAATTGAAGTGAGAATAAAAAATAATTATTAATTATATTAAAATAAAAATTATATGTAATAAAAATTTTACATGATTTAACATTTATAAAATTAATAAATTATTAAAAAATTATTTTTATATCAAATAATAATTTTATTGGTAAATAATTAAAAAGTAATAAAAATAATAATATATCAAAGAATGAAAAAAGAAAAATTATTAAGAAAAGATATAAATTATTTTTATATCAAATAATAATTTTATTGATAAATAATTAAAAAGTAACAAAAATAATATTATATCAAAGAATGAAAAAAGAAAAATTATTAAGAAAAAATATTTTAGTAATTACAATATTATGTAAAAGGTAAAAATAGAATAAAAGAAAAAAAAAAGTGGCCAGTTGGCTACTGAATCAAATTTTTTCAGTGACTAAAAATCACAAAACGCACCACACTATTGACACCTAAATGGATACCTTGATCAGTTGGTACAAATTTTTATAACAATTAGCCTCCCACTAGAGCTGCACTTGATTCCAAACCAAACTTTAATTCCGTGTCAAACTGTCGAAAGCTGCTGCAGTTGTGAAGAAAAAGGCATGTCACAAGCATGCATGGAACCATATTTGAAGAAGCCTCGTATCCATACAATGAATTTTGTAGAGAACATAGACTTATGGAGTGGTCTTCGTCATCGGCTTTTAATTTTTTTTTCCCTTTTTTTCTCACCTTATCAGTTTTTTTTCTTTCATTGTTTTTTTGGGATAAAAAGGTCTTTTTGGAGGGTAAATTGGATGAGTGAGAATGATTAAAACAGTTGGGATATCCTCGTGAGACAAATATTTTACTCTTTTGCCCTTTTTTTACTTTCTTTTTTGGGTTATTTCATTTCATTTTCCTTTTTCTTTCCCTTTCTAACCTATTCTCTCTCTAAAAAATAAATTTCAGTCAGCAACCGCCGGGCGTCATTGTTCACTATCATCCTAGTAACGGTTTTACTCCATAATTTAGCCACTTCTTCCCTTTCACCTTTTATGTATTAAAAAAAATCCTTAGAGCTTAGGATCTAAACGCAAAAAACTTAACCCGTCCCCATCCTATTTGTCATTGCCACCGTTTCATTACCGAACCAATCTTCCTTCCTCCACTCTTTCTTATTTACTTTTTGATTGATTTTTTGAAAATCTCCTTTTCATCGCAACTCACCATTATTGCCACAATGGTCTAACCTATCACGGTTCTTCGTGGCTAGTAAGGTAATCTGTTGGATTATGTAATTTTTTCATATTTTACAGTCTTCCTTTAGTCATGATAAATTTTTTAATTATAAGGTTAAAAACAAGAAAAATGATGAGAAAAGATCTAAGTAAAAAATTAGATATTTTTATTAAACTTTTCTTTTTTTAATTTTTTTTTTTTAAATAATGGTATAGGTGAAGTAACTTTTGTAATTAATGTAATTTTCTTTATCATCCCTTTTTACTGAATTTATTTTTTAGTGCTTATTTGGATTTTTTACTCTCATGCGACTTTTTTTGTAGGAATAGTTCTTTAAATTTCAAGATTCTTCGATGAGCCTTTTCTTTTTTTACAATTAGTTATCTTTGAAACTGTTGATAACAATGGTTTTCCAACTTTTTTGGCAAAAAAAGGGATGGATTTCCAGCTTCATTTTTATTATCTACTTCAATCACATTTAGATTCATATTATTGTAGATCAACATGTCTATGTCACCACTTGTTTTGTTTTGATATTGTGATTGTATATGTTTGATTTTTTTATGTATCAGTATTGCAAGCATTTTATACCAAAGAGTGTAACTTTACATAAAGCATGGTGTAGTAGGCATAATGTTGTTTGTCCACATGTTGGTTGTGGAATTATTTTTAGGATTAGAAAGACTAAAATTTATGTGCATTGCGACAGATGTGGGCAAGCTTTTCAACTGTAAGAAATGGAGAAGCACATGAAAGTGTTTCATAAACCTTTTAGGTGTCCTTTTGGAATAGTCCCCGAAAAGGAAGACATGGTAGGTCACACTTCTTTGTACATAAATTTTATTTTAATTTATTTTATTTCAGTTAATTAGGTCATTATTATTGTCAATTTTAGTTAATTGATTTTAAAAGTGGAACACAAGTTAATTCGAGAATCTGAAATTTTTTAAGAGGGAACATTTCATATGTCGTTTTCATATTGGTGAATTTGATTTTGAGTGCAAGTTATTGATAAAGTATTCTATGTGTGTGTATATATATATATATATATATATATATATATATATATATATATATACATTTTATTTTAAGTTCTTGGATTGCTATATAACATTCATATATTATTTGTCAATAAATCTGTAAACTTCGTGATAGTATATAATTTTATTCATTTACAAGATGTGAAATTTGAGTAGGTTTTTTGTTCGTTATTTTTCAGTAAGCACATATGTTTCATGGTTTACAAGGGTTTGATGCATTAAGTTTTGCTCAATTAAATGCCATTGAATTGAATGAATATATAAATTGAATAATTGAATCAATTATGTTTAAAAATAAAATTACATCATATTAATCATAGTATTAAAAATATGTGTTTTATTTGTTGTTAGCTCGATTACATATGTGCATGTATTTTTAATTATGATTTTTAAATTTGTAGGTTGGAAATATTTCTCAATGGTAGCTTAGTAAAGCTTAGTAATTATTTGTTGAAAATATCAAAATAACATCGACATCAATGGTAAAAAGTTATTTTTTTTTTTAAGAAAGCTTTTGAATTATTAATTTTTTATTGGTTTGAATTTTACTTTGTGAAATTGAAACTCCATTTGATTGTTTTAAAGATTTTGATTTCACATTTGATTTTGAGATGCATTATAGTTTTAATATAATTCTATAAATTCTAAGTCTAAGATAAGAAAATCAAACTCCTTTTACTAATTGAAATTTTGTTTTATTCAGTAAATACTAGGTGATAAAACTAAACTATTAATTTTAGACAGAAAACTAAAATCATTATATAAAAACAGCTTTTTACTTTATATTTTATCCCTTTTCATTTGTTGTAATCTTTTTTAATTATTGATTACGTACGTGTTTTGCATCTTGAGCGTTATGGTCACGAATGACGATGGTTGTAGGTTTTTTTGATTGTATATTTGGTCCAGCAATAATTTTTGTCTTTTTGCTTTTTAAAAACATATATTCATATCTTCCTGCAACTGCTAGATTTAATTGTCAACTTGCAATTATTTACATTCGTCAGAACTAGGGACGGCAATCAACTCCATCTCCGACGGGTTTCGACCCGACCCCATTCTATGGGATCGGATTTTTTTTTTTTAATTTCGGTTTTCGAGTTGGATCGGATATAGTTAGGGAATAATCTGGGTCGGGTCGGGTTCGGGTATGTCTAAAACCCGACCCGATATTATATAAAAAATTATTTTTTAATTAATTAATTATTTATATATATTTATATTTATATAATGATATTTTTAAATATTTATATTTAAAAAATAATATTTTATTAATTTCGGGTCGAGTCGGATACAATTTACATAGTGTCGGTTCGGATCGGATTCAGATATAAAAAAATCTGGTAGGGTCGAATTCGGGTATGCTAAAACATAAAATCGGGTCGGGTTCGAGGCGAGTAAAACCCGCCCCGAACCCGACCCGATGCCATCCCTAGTCAGAACCTGGTTATGATTCTGGATCTTTGAATTGGAAGCAAGATCACCAAAACAACATACCAAAGAAGAGAATAAAGTGCATGATCAGTTCAGATGTGCAATTACAGGCAAGGGGTATTTCACGGGAAAACTTGGAACTCCCCCGTCTTTGTTTGGTGTAAACCATTAAATGGAAAGATCAGGGAACCTAGACGGGCAAAAGTTTCTGATAAGCGATGGAGCCAATGCCTCAGTATCTGATTAAACGAAATTAAGACGCATTCAGCAGAGCATAGTATATAAAACATGCAAGTGGCAATGACAATAGTTGTTGTTTCTCATCTTAGTCGGGTCTCTTTTTGTTCCATCTTCCATTGAATGTGTCCTTAATCGTCTAAAAAGAATTTAAATTTTCTGGAACAAACTAGGTCCCTAAAGATAATTCTGAAAAGATCACTGTAGTCTATCGGAGACATGACACGAGGCTGAGTTATCAAAATCTGTTCAGAAAACTTCCCAAATACGTAGCAATATAGTAATTAGAAGCAAAGAAATGAGAACCCTATATAGTTATCGTAAAAGAACTTCACTGGTTGCTCCGGTACCTTGGTTCGGGAAGTTATAACTGAAAAAAAAAAAAAAAAAAAAACCAATTATATAACAAATCAGTTGCGACAACCAGTATCATAGAGGATTAGAAACCTCTTTAACAGAAAGTGACCTAAAATTATGATCTCATCCCTTCTGAACCAACCTTGAAAATGTACACTGTTAGGAGTAGCAATAACAGTCCCCCCAGTTACGCAAAGTTGGCACCTATTCATAAATCATAACCTCAAAAGAGTTGTGCTTAGCCCTGAAAGGGCTTCCTTCCCCCCTTTTCATACAAAAGGGCCAACTCATATGGCACTTTTCAAGATTCTCAAATAAATTTAAACTGCATTACAAATTTAGCACATGAGATGCTATTCTAAAATACGCAGAGTATAGGCACCTTCGTCTCCCCTTAGACAGTTGGCTGTACTATTAGAACCATCTAATTCCAACTTTATAAACCAAAATTCAGAGAAGTTAATGTAGAGAGAGAGAGAGAGAGAGAGAGAGAGAGAGAGGTTGAAGAGTAAGAAAATATCATAGACAACGTCAGTTAATCAGAATTATGAAACTAAAATACTTTTTTAATATTTGAACGTTGTTATATTCATTTAAAAAACCAAAATTACCAAGATAATGACAAACATCTGAAATGGTACATTAAACAAATTTTCTCAAGGCTTAGGAGTTGGTATAAACAAGACAGCATGGTACCATAATACCATTGATCAGTTAAGACAACTATTCCCTTGGAGGATTAGAAGCCTCCCTTACAGAAGGTGACCTGGAATCGATGCTGCCATCCCTTCCGAACCTTGAAACACTTCTTACACTTTTAGGAGTAGATATGCCAGGGCTTGCACCTCGATAACTGGCACGAAGAGTTTCATCCACAGAAGAAGAGGACTTTGCAATTGCATTTCTTACAAACTTCTGGGCAGCAGGAGAAAGGGTACGCACACTTGGACTAGCACTGCCACCTCTATATGGCGATGGCAATGGTGGCTTCTTAAACATCTTCGACCTCTCTCTCAATTTCCGAGCAGCTTCCCTTGACAAGGAGTGCGCCTTGACATCTCTGGCAGGCGGACAAGGAATCTTAAAATGAGGCCCATCACCGCTACCACCAATATCAATTGGTGTATCTTCAGGCTCCAACCTCAAAGGTGTCCCTTCAATTTCACCCCATGTAATAAAGGGGGATTCATCAACACCTGGTGCAGGTGATGGAGTCCTTACAAAACTATAACCATTCTCTGCTTTCTTCCCAGATTCCACATAAAACTGATGTGGGGTCTTTCTCAAATCCTCCAGATCATACTTTTTGCCCTTATCCCCATCCCTACCTGACATAGGCATCGGAGTTGCACCCGCCACAGGAGTATAGAGCACCTCCACAGATCCATCATCTTTCGGCCTAGAATCCATCACTTTACCATGAAAACGTGTGTTAGCACGGTTGACCTCCTTCGTCAAACCCTTCAATCTTACTGCCCGTTCCTCCTCAGTCAATGGAGCCTCACCCCGATCAGCAGGATGATACATCAACAAATTCTTGGCCGTATACTTCCACCCTTCCAATGTGCTCGTTGGCTGATCAGACGTCCCATACCCATCTGTAATCCTATCCCTTCTCACATCCGCAATTAATTTAACATCCTCCTCCCCCTCTTCGCTCTGCGTCAAATACCCATACTTCTCCTTCTTCTTCCTATTAACCTTCTCTAAAATCTTTGAAAAACTATCATTATCCTCACTCGTATACCTCCTAAAAAACTCATCTAAGGACAAACTCGTATCGACCTCACCCTCGCTTTCCCTACAATCACCCTCACCGGACAATTCCCTACCTAAAACACCTGGGGTTTTGGGGGTTTTACCATCAAATTCATCAAAAGGAGTAAAATTTCTCATAAAAGTAGAACCAGGGGTTTGAGTTTGACCTCTACCATCGGAATTCACATTATTTACCTTTTTGCCACGGCGTTCGATTATCTTCAACTGGGCATCACGAATTTGAATCGGATCGCCAGTCTTGATGGCTTCGAGCCAATCGAGTCGATCTCGGAGCTTGGAAATGTCGGGGAAGAAATCACGCTCGATGATCTTCTCGATGGCGGCGACGTAGGAGTCCTCATCGAGGACTCGGGGGCGTTTTTTGCTAGGATTATTCGGGGTGATTGAGGAAGAAGCGTTGGGAGTTTGGAGGCAGTTGTCGGAATATGAAGATGGAGACGGTGATGAAACATGGCGCGGAGAGTGACCTGGAGAGAGAAGCATGGTGTCTCAGAAATTAGGGTTTTCAGAGAACTGAAATTTGATTTTAGGGCTCGCCCCTATGACGTATTCTACTTTAATTTTAATTTTAATTTTAGTGGGTAATGGGTTCCATATATATAAGCATAAATAAGGACCCACGACAAAGTCAAAATTAAGAAAAAAATCCAATAAGCAACCAATAACCGCGTCTCAAGACAAAGGAAACACAGATACTTGAGTGTTACTGACGGTACTTTATTATTTTCCCAAAGCTCTCCTCCCCTTTCCTTGCCCGACTGTGTTTTTTTTTTTTTTTTTTTTATTAGACTTTAACAAATCTGAAACGCTCTTTCCCCACTCTACTTCCACCCTTTAGCTAACCTACTTTCACTTTCCCGGTCCAATCACGATAGCTGGTGTGATCTACGGCGCTGATTGACTTGTATACTCACGCGCTTTCCACGCAATCTTCGGCTAGTGTTTCTTGATGGTCTCTTCGACAATTGCATAGGTAACTTTTTTTGTGTTTACTTGGTTCAGTTTTTGTTTCTTTTACCTAATTTTTTTGTGCTGGAGTGAATTGAATTGAATCTAGCGTTTGCCGGCGTAATTCTGGAAATTATGGCTCTTAGTTGTTTCCGTACTCTGTTTGCTGAGAAACTCGACGAAAAAGAGCGAAAGAGTTTGGAAAACCATAGTCTTTGAATTAAATTCTCAATAGTTGAAATATCTTAAATTTCATATTTAAAGTGAGTTTTTTCCAGGTGATTTGATGGTTGTTTTGTGTTTCCTTTAGTAACGAACTTTAGAATTTTTTCTTATATTAAATTAACCTCACAAATTTCATCGTTCTGTTAGTAGTTGAATTAGGGATTGTTTGGTTGGCGTTTGGAAGCCTTTCCTGTCTTTTGTTAGTTATAATTCTGAAATTCTTAATCAAGCGAGCCAGTCATGACCTGATGCAATATCATATGATTATACTCTAATTTTCTGAGCAATTCAATACTAACGGCTGATATATGTTGCTTGCTGCACTGATTCAGCCAGTTTATTTGGAATTATCTGATCACCATTAAGTCATGTACATATTTTTGTTTAAGTATATGTAAAGTCTTTTGCAAATGCCTTTTTCAAGTTTGGCCTAGCAATAGAGGCATATTTTTATGGTAACTTGGGTTTTTTCTGAAATACCTTCAACTGATAAGATGTTCTTTATTTCAGATGGTTTCTTCGGAGGAGTGTGTAACACATGAAGTTTGTACAGATAAATTACAGAGCCTAGACGCTGGAAGTCATGCATTGCAACAGATCTTTGATAGTAAAAGTCACTCAGCACTATCTGAACAAGGAGAAGGAACCCTTTCTATTAAATCAGAGAAAGATCTGCTTCCTGATACTGGGGAACATCCTTCACAACTGGAGCAAGGAGGAAATGCTTCCTCTATGATATCCGAGAAAACATTGCTGACTCCCTCTCCATTGCCTGGTACAGAAGGGAGCAGTCCTGTAGTACGTGAGAAAGCATCAGAGGATGGGTATAACTGGCGTAAATATGGGCAGAAACTTGTTAAAGGAAATGAATTTGTTCGAAGTTATTACAAATGTACACATCCAAACTGCCTAGTGAAAAAGCAATTAGAACGTACACATAATGGGAAAATGGTTGACACTGTATATTTTGGTCAGCATGATCATCCAAAGCCACTGAACCTTCCACTAGCTGTTGGATTTGTTGTCTCCGTTGTTGAAGAGAGACCAGATAAGGCCTCTCCAACCGTTGTCGAAGGTAAGAAAGCATCTTAATCATTTGTGACAAGTCTAATCTAATGAAGTATCAATTGCCTAATTTTCAACTGACTTCATATTTGAAGACAAGTCATTGGATGCACATATCCAAACACCTCGCCAGATTGAGCCAAGAGATGGTTCTCAGCCTTTAGCTGTTGCTGCCAGTGAAGATGTAAAAGGTGCACCATCAAAATCAAGTAGGACAGAAAATGTTGCTGATAGTGATGATGATCATCTCATCTCAAAACGAAGGTACCTTAGTTTATTTCTCTTGTGTGTTTGTATATCCTCTTAACCTTTGTTTAACAGCCATAAATGTAAACAGGAAGAAAGAAAATAGTAATGCTGATGCATGTCTGATGGAGAAGCCAACCAGTGAATCACGAATGGTTATTAAGACTCTGAGTGAGGTTGACATCGTAAATGATGGGTACCGCTGGCGCAAATATGGGCAGAAATTAGTTAAAGGCAATCCAAATCCAAGGTATGTATCAAGTTTGTGCACATTTCAATTTTCAAACACTTAAATTTCTCTAATTTACATTTTATTTCTGCTCATTTGCTATTGTGATGATTACGCTGTTACACCAACTGTAGATATATCGTCATCTTAATTGGAGATGCCTCCTTATCTCTAATGCATAGATAGCGCTTGATGCATATTACTTGTGATGTAGGAGTTACTACAGGTGCTCAAATCCTGGATGCCCTGTCAAGAAACATGTAGAGAGGGCTTCTCATGATGCTAAATTGGTTATAACTACATATGAGGGGCGACATGACCATGATTTGCCTCCAAATAGGACTGTTACTCACAATTCAAGGGGAGTAAATGATCATTTGGCAGCTCCTAATGACGAATCAGGCACCAAGGTAGAAAAAAGTGAGACCGTCTGCCTCAGTATGGCTGTTCATTCTAGTTCTGGAGCTGAGAATAAATCAAGTGAGCAATTGAACGGTGAGTCAAGAAGTAAGTCAGAAGTGTTGGTATGATTGATGCACCTCTATTTGGTCCTGAAAGTGGGTCTACTGAGCAACGGGGTGGGAAGTTGGATCCCTGTAAAGAAAGTGATGCAGTTGGCAGGGATATGATTGTTCATAGTAAAACTGAGTTCTCAGAATACATAAAATGGGCAACTGAGCAGCAAATTAGAAACGAAATCAGAAAATGATACTGTTTGCATTAAGCAGATGGTTCATATGACTCCACGTTCTGAGTGTAATTTTCATGAGCAACAAATGCCTAGTGCAGAACCTGTCCAAAGCTGAACTGAGGGTAATAGTTTAATTATGGTCCTAAGTGGCAGTGTATTCTCAAATGGATCTTTTTCAGGATTTTGAAGTAGGGGCTGCAGTTGGTTGGGTGTATCAATAATATATTGGCAAACCACCCATGTGTAAAATTATTTTAACCAGTTAAATAATGCCAGATTAAACATGTGGTATTTTTTATCTTACAGTAAGATCACATATACAGTAGGTGTCACTGCTAATCTTTAAAGAGGGCATTCTTGCAGTTATTTTTCATCTTATTGGTTATGGACAAATCTGTGGTTCTAAGGCTATGCAATTTCTCACAAGTAAAATGCTTTAATTGGAATGGCCAAATCATCTATCACCATTGTCCAATCCCCATGTAAACTCCCAGCTTCCACCCCCTTGCTTCCATACCTCCACCGCAAACTAGAAGAAAGTAAAATGGAGGTGGAAGGGTGGGGTTGGTTGGGGGGTTGGTGTTACTGGTGTGGCGTGTGGTCATCAGCGTAGATGTATTGACCATTTGCCAACCCATTGAGCTGTGAGGAACTATGACAAAACCAAAAGAATTGCAGTCAGTCAGATCGAGAAATTGGAAATTGACTCCTTCGATCTACCAGCAATAAGACCTCCCTTACAGCTTGCAGAATGAGTAAAACAATAGAACAAGATGAATGCAAAGAAGCTGGCTAACTTATGATTTATAAAAAAGTACACCCTCTAATAAGCTCTTGGCAGCTAAGAGAAAGAGAAGTAAAGACTCTATCACAGCTTAGTCCCCAAGCTCCTAAAAGAACACTAATTGAAGCATAATTATCGCTTCCATGCATGCCAGAGGCCTTGAACAGAGGTAGAATTAAGAACAGGGTAACTAGGAGGTCCTAAGTTCAAGTCACCTATTCTCATGTGTGAGTACAATATTAAAGAGAATTATAAAAATCACTTCCATGCACAAGAAGCAACCAAATCCCTATTCATCCAACCAAGATACAAAGCCCCATCTCTCTCTTCAAGCCTATATTTATCACAGTAGTTCTCAAGCAGTGTTTTTATGGTGGCATTAACCAAGGAGCTTAAAGGATAAGGAGTGAACCCTGCCATTCTGAACCTTGACCTCCACTTTCCCAACAGCTCATGTCGTTCCACTCTCTCAGGCCCCTCACAAGCTATGATGTTAACAACATCCCTTGCCAGGCAGTGCTGCTCAACATTGATCCGCTCTTTATGTTCCCGTGGGAGAGTCACGTCAATTGATTCAAACATGGCTGTGTAATAGTTCAATGTCTCAAGGAACCTAGGAAAGAATGGAGCAGTATTTGTGTTAGATTCCTGCTCCACAAGGGTTACAACCTTTGGAGACAGGCTCTTAACCAGCCTCAAGAGTCGGTCACGAAGGTTCTCGGTGCTGACACTCTCATCAGGCATGTGGTGAAGCATGAAAGCAAAATTTACAGCTAGAGCCTCTCCAGGTTGAACTCGAAGATGTTCCTGCTGAACCTCACAACCAGACATGGCCGCCACATGGAACTCAAATGGCACTTTAAAACGCTCTGCAAGCTTAGACAGCCTCTTTCCCACAATGTTTAGGTCTCCTCCACGGGCATAAGCAGATATGGAATCATCAATACCAGTTATGCGGATGTGGGGTGGACCACCAGGCCTAGCTGCAAATGCTTGGATGAGAGTGATCCACTGACTCCCCTGAGCTATTTGGAAATCAATAATATGGACTCTATCTTCATCCTTCATGGCTTCTGCAATGGCTCCATTTGCAGACATGTAACCAAACTTGAAGTAGGGGCAAACCTCGTAAAGAATGTGCATGTAAGATAATAGATCAGCACTTGCTGGTTCTTTGCATCTCAAAGCCTTGTAGATAGAGCTCCCTGAGGAAGCCAGTCGTGCCACAAGTCCTTCCAACATGTATGCTCCCAACCTCTGGATGGGCTCACCAGAAACTGACACCATCCTTCGTAATTCATCCATTAACCATTGTGCCATCAATAGATCATTATCTGATACTGCTTTTGCACAGGAGACAAGGACCTGTATTAAGTCCCCTCTGGAGATTGCATCCATTACAAGTCTCCAGCCATCCATCTCTGGTGAGGTTGTGCCATCAATAAAATCAGAATCAGGCCCTAGCATCACAGTTTCCAGCTCTCTCAGCTTATCCCTCAAATCACTTACATCATCAGTTATACAGGAACCACTAAGAGGAGAGCCATAGGTATTGTCAGGAGAATGATGCAGGTCAGATGGATATGACTGAGATTCTTGCTGTGATATCGGGCTTCCGTTTGGTGAGAAACTGACAGTTGATGAAGAGTTGTAGAAAGTACAACTGCCATTTGCAGAAGATGACTCCAAAGTGCAATAATGCTCATGGGAATTCTTAAGAGAGAAGTGGGATCCGTGGCTACCATCACTATAGCAGAGAGAGCAATCAATAGTTGGGAATTGAGGGAAGCAGTAGGGCTCAACTTCTTGCTTTACTTGATGGTACAATCCGCTGGCCATGACTGAACTTCAGTGTTGCTGGGATGCTTGCATCGATGGATAATTTACTTGAACAGTTTCTCTGTCCCTTTATAGGGGCTGGGGCAATCAAAGGATTCAAGCCTGGAAAGATTGTTTTAAAACTAAAACGAAAGGTCCTAAGAGTCAGAATTTAGCATTTTATTGGTGTATATTGGTTCTAATAACAGCAACTTAAGAAACCTAGGATTCTCTTTGATATGCTAAATGCTGAATAAACAGATGAGAGAAAAATCAACATCACTACGATCCTTCACCCCTGACCATCCAGATTGCTTCCATCTGTCTCTTTATAATCTGCAAAAAAATGAAACAAGCTCAGCAAGAGTTGACGGCAGCAACGAGGATACATCGGAAGTTCCAGATTCAGCAAGCCAATGACAACAATATTCACAGCCAATTTGAGGGAAACCTAAGTAAACATTTTCTTTTAGTATTAAAAAAAATTGTTTGCTCAGTAGGGAAGGAAACACTGAGATTCATATAATAAAATTTCTTTTCTTCCTTTTCCTCTCCCTGTATATTTAAAGCAGAGAATAAGGAGTATTGAATATATATATATATATATATATATATATATAAAGGCAAAAGTGTTTGTCTTTATCCCTATATGCCTCAAAATCAAATAAAAAAATTCATTAAAGACTTTATTCAACTCAAATCCAGAAACTAGTTTCGTAAGTTAAGTACTTTTAAGACTTTATCACCAATATGGCGCACAAACGTAAATTATTGAAAAGAATAGTAATGCATTTCTATGCATTCACGTTCACAGAGTGTTATAAATACTGATCCATAAATCATCTCCCGTTGTCCCCATAGATTTGCTAAATGGAGATGCAATTTTGACATCTTCAAACCTATACCGAGAAGGAAGAGAAACACTTCCTCATTGATGGGATTGATAAAAATAACAATGGAATATCATTACTCAATAGTAGATACCACTTCAACAGTAGGTTCCCTAGACCTTCAACAAGAAGGATGCATAACATAACAAAGTTGAATAATCCAACCTACTAGAGCTATTACATTGTTTTTCGAGTTGATCCGCGGGGTATTCCCTAACACAACACATCTTTGATGCAGGAGTCAAAATCAGTCCTATTTAAACAGCATTTAGCAAAAATCAACCATGACCACTAGAACTTCAATTTATTTTGCACTTCATAAATAAATAAAACACATTTCAGCATCATATCATTACTTATCAGACATCCTGCCCTAGCAGAGGTGAAGGAGATCAAGCTTTTACAACCAAAAAATATTAGTTTTTTTTTTTTTTTCACTGATCTAAAACCAAGAAAACTGTAAAAAACTCACTTAGTTTTTCATAACAACGTTGTCTTTTTTCTTTCTTTATTCCTGTCATTGCAAACAAGATTTCTAACAAGTATGAACAACCCAGTTTGTAACTAAATCAATTCCTCGCTTGAAAGAGAATCAAGCATCAATCACGAACATAGCAAATAGGCACTAAGACTCCCAATGAGAGCCATTTCAAGGTAAAAAATGAAAACCAAAACTTTCAACATCAGAAAGAATAAATTCTTAAAGTAAAAAAAAAAAAAAAAACCGAAACTAGAAATTCTTGAAAACCATCTTACTTTTAGCTGATTCATCACAAACCCATTTTCAGTAAACTTAATTCATTCACCAAAACATTCGTCTTTCCCTCCCAATAAAGAATCCAACAACAAGTTTACTCACCCCAAGAAAAATATACCAACAAAAGACCAGAATTCCAAGAACCCCCCTCAAAAAAAGGCAACCAAGAAGAACAGACCTTAAATTCAATCTGAGAGAATAAATTCACTTGCATCATCATACCCACTTATTCTGAGGAATCTTCAGCTTTAGTGAAATTACACTTGAGAAAAACAGAGCTCTTTGTTTGGAGAGAGAGAGAACAGGTAAGAAATAGGATGGCGAGAGCTCAGTAACTCTTTTGTGAAGAGCCACATGTGCATTATTAATTAAAAACTGATGAATTATTAAAAGCGTTTAGATTTGAAGTTTTAAAATACAAAATAATAATATATATAAATATAAAAAATAAAATAAAATATGTAGATGATATATTTTAAATTTTAATAATAATTATATATAAATTTAATAAAACAAAAAATATAAATTATATTTCATAATTTTTATATAAAATATAATATAAAAATATCAATCTTAATATTTTACATTATACAAACATACAAATCAGCACAACTAAATTATGTCACAACTTATAATTGCCATCAAACTCAAAAAAAAAAAAAGGAAAGAAAGACATGAAACATTTTGAGTTGTCTTGCAAGTTACTCATACTATTATTGGATATGTTTAAATGACCATAATACCCTTGTTAAATACGCATGAAAATTCATCCTATGGAATCTTTTCCACCAATATTTTTATAATTTATTTGCAAAAATATTAAAAATGCTTTGAGCTATTTCACATTCTGTAAATAAAATTTTATATTTTTTTTGTATTCAAATAATTTTTTATTGAATAAAAAATTAATTTATGTTAAAGGGTTTTTTAGATAAAATTAAAGGTTAAATATTTATTTGAATATAAATTAAAATTTTATCTAAATATAAATTAAAAATTAAAAAATTATCTGAATATAAATAAAAAAATAAAAATTTATTTTTCCATAATAAAAATAAAAATTTATTTAAACAAAATTACAAATTCAAAAAAATTTTATTATTTTATTATTTTCGTTTTTTATGCCAAATAATTAAAAAAGGATAAGGTTGCTTCCCAATTGAGATTTTGGTGCTGATTTTTATTACACTTAATTATTTGATTTAAAGGTTAATGTGAACTATAACTATGATTAAATAAATTAGCATCTTGCTTAAATTGATATCACTTTGATGTTATTTTAAGGCTTGCTCTAATTTTCTTATCCATCATTTCTCAATGCCTTTCATTCTACTTATTTGTATTTTTTTCATCAACAAAAAAAAAAGGGCAATGTAAGAAATACACAAATGGAGTGGGGGGGGGGGGGGGGGGTTGGGAAAGGACCCACACGGCTGAGCGGGGCAAACATTAACACTTACATCACATCGCAATACAGCCAACATTCTCCAAATTCAATCCCCTTTTTCTTATATCGCAAGAGCCCCCTAAATTGCTAATTGCCCTTTCAATCATTTTAATCTAAGAACCCACTTATTTCGCAAAAAATAATTTTTATTTTTTTAAATATTTATTTAGTAAAAAATTGATTAATCAAGAAAAAATGATTTATTAATTAATGAAAAATTATATTATTTTTTAAAAAATTATCGTACGAATTTTAAAAAAAAAGTTATTTTTCAAAAAAAATTATTTTTGAGTAAAATTATTTATAATACTTTTGAGTATAATTTTACTTATAAATAATATTATATTAATAAACAAACACAATTATATTATAATATATTCATAAATAATATTATATTAATAAATAATATAATAAATAATAAATAATTTTATTTTAAGTATTTTTAATAATAAATAATTTCAATATATTTTAACAATAAATATATTTTAATATTTTAACAATTATATTAATATTATTTTTTTAAAAACAAAATTTTTAGAAAACAACCAAACAACAAAAAATATTTTTCATTAACTCGTTTAAATAAAAAAAATTTCTTTCAATTTAAAAATTATAAACATTTTTTAAAAATTATTTTTCAAAAATTATTTTTTACGAAACTAATGAACCAAAACATACTTCATCCATCCCTCTTTTACTTCTACTTTGTAGTTTGTCCTCTTTTTTTTTTTTTCTCAATAAATTGCTCTAATCTCAATTTTGCTTGGTTTATTTCTCTTCTTGTATTTCATTGTTTTTTGTGATGTATTAAAATAATCATACCCATTTCGTCTAGAAGCAGACAATATTCATCCTTAATTTTGCTTTTGGAATAAGATAATCCAACATTGATGTAATGAACCAAGTGATTCCAAAGTTTAAAAAATGGTTTGTTCGTTTTAAATAAAATATTATTTAATATTGTCAAAATCAGGTTGGACCTATTGAACGAATCGATTCAATCGATGACATGATCAATTTAAAAAAATATATGAAGTGGGATAGTTATTATATCAATTGAATCAAATTTAATTAGATTTAGTATTAAATTGATTTTATTCATATTATTTAATATCTTAATTTTTTATTTTTTATTTGTGATCACTCCATTGAGTAAGTGTTCACTTTTATTCATATTTGGCAAAATTATCATCCTCATCAAAATTAATCAATTAAATTGATTAAACTAAAAATAAAAATTTTATTCAGTTGAATTGATTGGACCGACTAAAAATAAAAAATTGGGTCAACTGAACCAAATGAATCAATTGAATAGAAATATCGAAAACCCAAGCGATTGATCGTATGTTCGGATTTATTAAAACATTGAAACTAAGAAAATGAGAATCCTGTTTTTTCTTTGACCCCTTCAAAGTTGTGTCCCTAATGCCCCACAACTCTATCTCTATCAACCTTTGTCAATGCCATGGTTTGGAATTTTCTGTTTGTGCAATATTTGTCCCAAACATTAGATAGAAAGAGAGCTTCGAGACTCGAGCTAATGTGCCTTTTTTTTTTTTTTTTGGTAATGTGCCTTTACGTCCAAGTTAAAGTGACCTCCAAAATCCTTTCCAAATCATGATTTGATTCATTGTTTGGAGGATACTATGAGACTTGGCATGAGATTTAAGATTTATCAAGCCAACAATGATGCAAACTATATTTTAAGCTAGATCTCCATCATTAATTAGATTTTATTTTCTTTTACTTTTCTCTTTTAGTTGCATGGGACATGGGTTAATATAATAATTATTATTGGAATTAAAACCATAAATAAAACAAATTTAAAAGAACTTTTAAAATTAGTGCAATAGGAAAATTTTAAGCTGAAAAGGGATGCTTAATTAGGATGGCAAGTTAGAAGCAAGAAATGAAATTCTTGCATGTTTAAAATAAACTTCTCGTTAAAAAAAAATAAAAAATGTCTGCTTAAATCGATAAATATTAAATATTTCGTTTGTAAAATTTAAATTCAATGTTATTATCAATAATTTTTATTAATAAACAAGGATTTATAAGTTCAATGTACCTATAACATATCCAATTCCTAAGATAATCTCCCCTCATCAAATTTTTTTGAAAAAAATATGAATGTTTGTCATCAATTAACAATATAATTTCATTATTTTGATGGAGACATATTGACTTCTTGGATAAGAACACCCTTGGAAATATAACTAGAAATATGCTCATAAACTTTAATTTTTTAAAATTAAAGGGTCAAAAACATTTTCGAAAAAAAATTTAATAATCATTCAAACTCTTATCGATTTATTACAATCAATTAAACTGTTAAACATTTATTTTAATGAATTGAACCCTTATTAGATGAAATTGGTTAACTGTAAATATCAATTTTCATTTAGTCAAAGATTTAATTGGAGTGAAAATAAATGTTTAAAAGTTCAATTGAATGAAAATAAATATATAATGACTCAATTGATCCGAAATAAAAAATTAAAAATTTAATTAATTGCAATAAAATATCAAAAATTTAAATGATTATTAAATTTTTATTCGAAAACTTTTTTAACGCTTTTGCTAATTTTTAATTTTGTAAATTTTAAATACTGAATTTATAATGCAAAATTTGTTTGGTATACTAATAAAAACTAAATGTACTTAGAGAAGTATGATTTTATTATTACTTACAATTGAAAAAAGTTAAAAAAGGAATAAAGAGTTAAAACAAAAAATACAATATTAATGTAATTAAATAATATAATATTTTAAGGATTAATGTTATGAATGACTCCTAAATTATAATAAAATATTAATTTTAAAATTTTTTAATATAAAATTTAAATTATAAATTTATTAACTAACGAGATCTTCATCTTTAATATAATTAACTTTTATTAACCTTTTTAAAAATAAAATGGACTCAATTAGTTAAATAGTTAAAAGTTGCTTATCATTTTCGATTTATTATTATTATTTTCTTTAACTGGTTTCTAAAAATATTTATCAAAAGATTTGAAAAATAAAATCATTAAAAATAAAATTAAAAAATTCCAATTATTTAGCAAACACACCTTTAATCAAAGTAACTCTAATATTATATTACTAGTAACCATCCAACTTAATAGTTTAAATTAAGAAATGAACTAAAAAGTCCCCGCCTTTGTCTTTAGATTTAAATGGAGCCAAAAATATAATCTTTTTGTATTGAAACCTGCAAAATCGATCCAAAATTAGTGCATGCATTGAAAACATTTTGGAAATAAAATCATATTTCTGATATATAGTAGGTTGGCTAATTAGTAAAAATTCAAAATAAATAATGAAAAAAAAATAATTTCCTGTTCTTGTTTTGTTCACAAAACAAATTTAAGAAAAAATTATACGTGTTAACATTTAAATTTTAAATTTATTAAATATTATCTGTTAAATATAATTATATAAATCAAATAAATTTAATTTTGTTTTACTTCATAAATCTTATTTTGTTTATGTCAGTATTTAAATTCGATAAAAACTCTTGAGATGGTCTCAATTTCTAACTGCTTCGGTATCAGGAAAAAAATTATTCAATTTGCACAGTAAAAGAATATGATAAGAAAAGAATAAACGAAGTAAAAAGGAAAAAAAAAAAAAAAAAAAAACAAATCAAACCCTGAATGTTCCCTAAAGTCCATATATATATATATATATATATATTTCCACGCATGGCATGGAACGGTGGCAGCAATAAGACTATAAGTTATCAGTAGTTATCAGTAGATTTTAACTTTGATGTCTCATAGTTTTTCCAAGTTTTATTACAAAGTTCCATGAACCAAATAGAAAAGCAAGAGGCCATGATGAAAGCTTGACTTTCTTTGCCCGTCATCTTACCGACCATATGCACGCTTGAGCTTTTATTGGAGATGGACTCCTCCAATTTTTCACCTTTTGCATCTGCATGTTTTTTCTTCACCTTCCCAAGATGAAAAAACTTTGACCTGAACAAGAAATCTGCGGAGTCAAGCCTACTAAAACTGTAAAACACTCGGACTTTCCACAAGACTTCAAACAAATTGTTGAAGAAGAAATCATCTCGGCCAACTCAAAAAGTCCTTAGGTCCAAAACGTTTGATTTTAAGTCATAATAATCGAACTACCCCTTTTTCCAAGACAGATTCCACCTAGTTATGACCAAATATCATTTTACTCAACAATTACGACTGCCCTCTATTTCTAACTTAAAACCAGGAAAATTTTCTTATTCTAGCTCAAAATTTCTTAGAACAAAGTCTAGATGCTTAATTCTACTTACCTATCTGGTTTCTTATCTTTTTTTTTTTTTTTCAAATGTCTGGTTACCTATCAACTGACTTTTAAATTAATAATTTGATACATAAGAAACCGCAGCTTATATAAAGACAAAAAAAAAAAAAAAAGATTGCATGTTCTAAGGTTTGAAACTATATCTACATGAACAATAAGCTTGGGTTGTAATATAAGGAAATGCTAATCAAACTCTGCGCAGGCCTATGACATAAAAATGGGTTTAACCATGAGCTGGCCCATAGTGTGCTTGGACCTTTATTTTATTGTTTGACAAATTCTACAAATAGTCACTGTTCGGATACTTATTGATGATGATTTTTTTTTTTTTTCATAAAATTATCTTATTACCCACCAAATCTTTTCCTAATATAAAATTTCACAAGAAAAAGGATCATATTGTATATAAATAAAACAAAATTATTTTTTGAATGTATTTATATCAAAGTTAAATTCATTGATGCAGAATTTATATCGTTAATGATGAAAATGTAATTAAATCTTTGACTACGTAGGTACTGCACAGCTGCATATCTGGAGGATAGAAACTATTCTGCCCTAGCTGCATTTGGTGGCTTTTATTGCAGGGCAAGTCTGTTATCTTGAGGATTGAAATTTTCTTGGAAGAAGTTATGCTGATGCATCAGGAAGTTTCCAACTTCAGGCATATAGGCTTTGGAATTAAACAGGTGCTTGGGAATATTCCTCTTTGCCATTGTTTATAATGTAACCTCTGCATAGCTACTGTGCTTGCTATTGTCCCATCAGATACCTTGTGGATTGATCTGCGAACTTTTACTATTACAGAATTCTCACTGCTCTTGGAAGGGAATAAAAACAAAGTACTTATTATAACAGCATTGCCTAATACAATATATATATATATATATATATATATATTGGCATGTGTTGGTTTTGGTGCTTTTGGGCATGATCATCCTACTCTATATAGTACAAACATATTTTTATTACAAATTTATGATCATAAAGACATAATTTTTCATGATAAGTTATGCAATTTCTAATGCAGTTAAACCCTCAGCATACGAGAACTTTTATATTTGCCGTCAAAAAAAAAAAGCGTTAATTTGACAAAATGAAAGAGGAAAAACAGGGAACCAATTTGCAAGATACTGACTAGCTTCCCAATTTTCTCAAAATTGGTCATAATGCAGGAAAATAGTTTCTACCAATATTTTTTGAAAGCTTTTTTCAGCTTGTTTTCAACAAGAAATAGTAAGCCTCAACACATCACCACAGGGGTAGAACGAGAAACAGGCTTGATCGTGGAAGGGGAAGAAGTAGAATGACCAACATCTAATTTTATTGCATGAATTGATTTGACTCTGAATCAGGGAATAAACTCATATTGGCAAGAATCATAACCTACAGGTAAATACAAGGAATAAAGGTCATCATAAAGAGAACAATGTATATGTGTATGAAAAGATCAATAAGCAAAGGAAAATTAGTCAAAAAGGCATCAAAAAGAAGTTTGATTATGGACAGAGATGGAGTTAAGCGGTAAGCTAGCTGTCATCCACCTCTGGTTCTGTAAGGGAGACTTATCTTTTCTTTTCACTCCGACCATAATAAAAGATATGATTTAGTAGCACCCACATGGATTTTGTAATAATCCTGATTTCTTATATCTTTTTTCTTCCTTTTGAATCAGCTAATCCATTGCTTTAGCATCGTTAAGATGCAAGTTGCTTCATACATGTTCCCTAAACGAGTAAACAGCAGCACATGACCCACCAAAGATCAAACGGCTATTTCACATGACTTGCAGTTTCTACTTTCTAGGCACTTGTGATTTTCTCATCTTGTTTTTTTTTTTTTATATATTATTAGTATTATTGCTTTGAATTTTATATTGCAGAAATTTCCATGCAAAATAATGAGGAAAAATAGTTTATCCAGTTAGTATCTTTATCTAACGCTTACTTGGATCAAGTTCTGTAATCATGGCAGCTCCTTTGAAGTTGCAAGATCCGCCTTTGTGCTTGAACTTTTGGAAATAATCATTGAATGCATAGGAAGCATGGTTTCTCATAGTGTTAGGAAAATAACAAGGGTGGTTCACCTGAATCTTACTGCAATCAGCACCACCGTTCCCACAAGCCCAATCCATGGCTACCTTCAACTCATCATCTGGGGTTTGCTCATCAGCTATGCACCACTGCTCAAATTCCCCAGCTGATGTAGCATGGATAGGAATCAGCATTTTAGAAAAAGCAGAACATACACATGAAACCATCTTATTTGAATGTATCAGATAGCATATTTATTTTAGAGACATGACAAGGTGTTTTAACTATGTTTGACAATGTACCCTGGTTTTCTTATGCTAGAATTAAATAGGAAATATATGCAGCAAAAATATCAGACCTGAACAATCATGACAGTTTGCTTATTTGGAGTATGAAAAAGACAACTTTAGAACCTTAAAGTTAGCAAAAATCATACCTGATTTTTGAGGAATTGTCAACATCAACAGCAGAACAAGCATTACCCTTATCAACAAGAGTGACATTTTCTTTTTTGAAAGGGAGACGGAGAGAGATATTCGGTCTGGGAACCGGGAAAATGATCTATATGATCCACTGAGAGATGTCATAGCCACAAGCTGCCAATATCCCTTATATAGTGTGAAAAGCATAACATAGCCCTTTGCAAAAATACGTAGCAGGGGCCATGTGAAGGGTCATATGGGCTTCATGTTGGCTCTCTTTTTAAAATTTTGACAAACTAGAAATAAAGGTATTACCTGAAATAAAAGCAAAACACAGTGCGGAAACTAAGCACAAGAAACCGTTTAAATTTTTCAATTTTTTCAGCAAAATTTCCAGTATTAGCACCTGGTCATTGCCTGCCATGTTACGCTCAACCCTTTACAACATTCAACTTCAGAGAAAGAATGAGATGTTTCAAGAAATCTTCAACAAAGAAAACTGCTCAAAAACTCAAATTTGAGGCCCAAATGAATAACCTTTGAGCAACAAGAGATTCATTTTCCTCGGGAATGTTTTGAGCAACAATATTATATTATACGTCATGGATGCAGAATCTCAGGTTCATGTTGAAGCTCACCATCTAAAACTAAGCATGCTGTGATGGCTGCGAAGGCTTTCATGTGACTAGTACATAACCATACCCACAAGTGCTCAGCAACACCATGAAATAAAGGCAGAGAACAAAATGTTTGACAAATCTAATCAAATCAAGCAATTTATTACTTACAACCACGGCAAACATTATATGTTACAACTAGTTTGCACTGATCGTACCAAGAAGAGAAAACGATAATATACAATGAAAAGTCATAGTTGCAACAAGGGGACCTCCTTCATGACATGAAACAGACAACCAAAGCATTCAAGAAGAACACAATCATTCGGCAAAGATAACTGTATGTATCGCATACTTAATTTCTCTGATGAGGGAGTTTGCTATTTGCTCAAGCTTTACTGAACTTCCAAACAATAGTTGCATCTCCTTTGGTCCATTTAAATGTAAAATGGTAACATTACAAGATGTCTATATTCGACTCCAAATAAAATAGAAAGTTCAATATTTTATCCATGTACACTTTGTCAGATTTTCCAACACAAAAGCTGACTAGGATGATAAAAATGAATCACTCATCTTACAAGAGCTTGAAACATGGAAACTCTACAAAAAAATTTATTGTTTGGCTGAGAACATATAAAATATGGGGGGAAAAAGAATGGAGGTCAATTACAATTAAATAAAAACTGGTATGTACCAGAAAAGCCACCACATTTTCCATTATACTTGGCAAGTGATCATATTGAGCAAAATGGACCAAAAACAATGGGTCAGAAGAATTTGAATACTCTTCCCCTGGTATTCAACACACTTGGAAGCAAAATCATGGATGCAAGCTCTGCATTCCTGAAGACAAAAACCATATGGTAAATATCCAAAAACCATTGTGTGGAATGTCATCAAATAGTTTGAATTCATGATATAATTTGTGATATGCACATGAAAAAGCTTCTTTTATCACTTTCAAAAGAAACAAAAAGAAAACACAAAACAAAAACCCACAATAAGAAACATAGAAGTTGCAGTTTATAGATTATAGATGTAGAAAAGGTTTTTCAAAACAAATACTTTGAAAGGAAATTTTCTGAAGAAATACTGAAAAGAAAAAGAAAAGCACAATAGAAAGCATGTTCACTCAACCTAAAAGAACACAATATGAAAAGATTGTAGAGGAGATAAAAATGGTTGAGGATGCCTTCTTGTAGTACTGGAGTGAAGCAATATGCATGAAATAGTCAATATTTTATTACTAGCATTCAACTCAGAACAGAAAGAAAAGAGTAATGCCGAAATTACCATATTTCAGACGTCCATGGTATGAGGCAAGACATCGGTCAGTGCAGACTCATGGCAGTTAGGGCTCGTCACTAGTCAGACAACCAAAAGACATAGGGTCAACCTGGACAAATAAAGTTGAACCACCTCCCAATCTATCAACCAGACTCAAAAAAACGTGCAACAGCCGAATAAAGTTGCTCTTCCTCAAAAGGCTTTGACACATAGTCATCCATCCCAAATTTCAGGCATTCTTCATTTGTAGCCTGGATGACATCAGCCGTCATTGCTAATATTGGAACATGCCAGTGAGACACATTTCCATACATCTCAATTGATGCTTCTCCAGAAGCAAGTTTTTTGTTCACCTCAGTCTCCGCACTGCGGATTTGCCTAGTTGCTTCAAATCTGCATAATATTTGGAGTATCAGGATTGTGATATACTCTAAGAGTAGGAAAAATGAATAGTGAACTAGTCAGAGTTATCAGAAGTTAAGGGCATTCACGACATTTGAGGATCTCTTTCCATTTAGAACATATCTTGAAGATGTTTAGACCCAGAGGTAACAAATTACAATAACAAAGTCAAAGGGTAGTTAGAATGTTAGATAGATTACCCATCCATTTCCGGCATCTGGATATCCATGAAGCAGGCATCAAAATCATGGGGTGGCTTAAGCTTGTCCAGAGCATCCTGGCCCCTTTCCACACAGGAGACAATTGCTCCATATTTCTTTAAAGCACCTTCTGCCACTCTTCTGTTAACCTTATTGTCATCAACCACTAAAATTCGCTTTTCTCTAAGTAGACTCCCAAGTGTAGATGTTTTCTTTCTATGTACTTGGTCCTTTCTACCATTTCCAAGGGCTTCTTGGAAACAGGCAATCAAGACACTCAAACGAAGAGGCTTCATCAGCACATTATCTACAAAACCAGCAGTCTTAAGTTTGGAGCGTTCAACAGGGCTCATGGAGGTACCCAAGAGAAAAATCTTTGGAAGGTTTGTTGAAACATCTAGCCTGCCATTTTGGCCATGTTCTTTGAGCAATGTACGTAAATGGAGAACTGTTTCCTGATCCCAAACATCTTTGTCAATAAGAATCATGGCCAAATGTGCAAATTCACTGCAGAAGAAACAGATAAAAATGCATCAGAAAAACCAAGGTAAGTTGAATGGCATGGCAGTAAGCTTTCATGGTAATTCAAATATCCAAAAGTAATCGTCTTCAAATTCTTGTTTTTCATAAGTCAGCATGCTTATTATTATTAGTATCATTACTTACAAAACTTGATGCAGTTTTGAAAGAGGACATATATATATTATATATATTACATATATATATCATATATATATATATATATATATATAAAGTGTCTTGATATTGACAGGTGACTCTCAGAAACTTCTGCTAAAAAGCCTTCAAAAACTGTGAACAATATCCCTGATTAATGTTTACATGTTGGTTTTCTAGCTTTATAACAGCTGTTTAGATTCAGAACAGTAACTAGAGTATTCACAGTGTCGCATGTTATATAAATTATGTCAGAGCAAAAACCCCAGTACCCATGTATCTTTCCCTAGGCTCCTTTGTGTACCGATTAATATTATAATCAATTCAAATTAAAGCCTTCTAACTTGGAAAGTTGGTTTTTTTTGTGTAAAATATCAAAAGCTTTCAATCTTCTATGTATAAGCACCACCAGAACTATTCTAGCCACCTTGTGCCACAAGTGCTTGAGAGATAGGTGCATGCTGACTCCATACTGGAAGCTATATCCAAAGATATTCCCAATCTCCGTAGATGGTATCTTGTGACCTCAGCTCGGATGCTTCTATTATCAATAATCAGTGCTCTCAATCCTTGAAACTCTGGAACCACTGGATCACATTGCTTCCATTTTGCATCCGGAGAACTCACTTCACCTTTTCCAAAAGCTCCAGTAAACGAGAAAGTACTGCCAATCCCAGGTTCACTCACGAACCCAATCTTCCCATGCATGAGTTCCACCAGATGTTTGCTGATGCTTAATCCTATTCCAGTCCCACCATAATGTCGTGAAGTGGAACTGTCAGCTTGTACAAAAGGAGTGAAAATTCGACTTTGTGCATCTAATCGAATTCCCACACCTGTATCCTCAACTGTTACTAGTAATTTAATCTTTTCAGGATCCTCCATTGTATCTTTGTCATTTAATATTTTAAAATTCTCCCAGCTTCTCCATCTTTCTACCACTGGAAACCCACTTAAGGTATTATATGTTTTACTCGACGTGTCTTGAACTAAGTTCAAGCCTTGTTGTAGCACCTTGTCTCCCACATCAAATGTGCCTTTCACTTCATCTACTAGATGCACTGAGACAAAAATATGCCCCTTATCTTGCGTAAACTGCAATTTAAAGGACCAATAAGTTAGGGAATGCATTCAAATGTCAAAAATCTGAAACTGGAAATTATATACAAACATAAATATTCATCTGATTTCTTGGATTTCTAGTGCAAGTTAAACATGAGAGTGCATTTATGAATCGGAAAAGCTTGGCTACATTAATTTACCATATTGCTCAATGCCTTTTTAAAAATTTTTAAACTGTAAATACTATCAACAGACAAGAATAATCTACTTTAAGGCATGTGTTGTCCCTGAAAGAATCCACCCTCTGCTATTAACTTAATTAAATCATTGAAACATGTCAGAGCCAGATTGAACTTAGTAGGATTAAGAATCTGAATAAAAATATGAGGTGATAGAGCCACTCAATTCTATGCAAGAAAAATGCATCCAGTTCAGAAGCAACATATCATTTTCCTAGTCTTCTGGTCGTTTAAGTTTTAACTATATAATGCAAAGGAAAGAGAAGAAACATGGAAATTCAAACATAACAAACCTTAATGGAATTTCCAACAAGGTTTGTAATTATTTGCCGAAACCGCCCAGGGTCACCAACAACAACTTCAGGAACCCGGTTGGACACATAAACCGCCAGCTTTTCATGTTCAAAGAATACAAATAAACAAGATTATATAAGTGAAGAAAAGCAGAAGAAAGAGAAATCAAATAAATTTTAAAAAATTAATAATAGTAAAGGAACAGTTCGGTTTACCTCAATCCCTTTATCATTAGATTTATCTGACGAGAGTGAGAGAACATTATCAAGAAGAGAGCGTAGATCAAAGGGCACATCCTCAAGCTCAAGCCTGCCTGATTCTATCTTAGCCTGATCAAGGACCTCATTTATCAATGAGATAAGATCTTTCCCACTATTATGAGCAGTCTCAGCATAGTCTCTTTGGATCGCATCAAGATCTGTGTCCATCAGCATTTTCAGCATACCTAGAATATTATACAAATGAACTATAAATACCATTCTTTAATTATTGTGCCAGAATAGAGAATTAATATTTATACAAATGAAAGGGTTTCTAATCACCTAAAACACCATTCATTGGAGTCCGGATTTCATGGGAAACAGTGGCTAGAAACTACAAAAAGGAAAACCATTAAGTTAGAAAACACTGTAGAACTACTCCATTATGGCCACATTTAGGGGAAAATTTTACTAAAATGACAATCACTAGAGAAATAAATTTGGATATAATTATGCCAAAGTTTTGAAAAGGAGAGAAACGTGTTTGCTAGGGGTAGCAAATGCACCTGAGATTTGGCTACATCTGCAGCTTCAGCACGAGCTTTGAGCTCCATCATCTCACGGTAGTCATTCTCTACTTTTGCTATTCGACATATAGCTGCATGGAAGATATGACCAACAAGCAAAGTAATAACTAGAACTCCTACTGATGCATTGATTGCCATCCAAGGTAATGGAGGTTTTTGCTTGAACCTGCAAGAGAAAAAAATTACCATCCCACATCTTTTTGCCAATATTATCTTTTTAATTTTTGGGAAAACTAACCTGCAGTGCATCTCATGCTTCCTTAATGGGTCCCCAAAATCAAGACTGCTAACATGCAATAGACCAGTATCAGTTACATCAGTACCATACATGCTGATGGGAGCAGATGCATTGGTTGTGTCATAAACGTTGACAACGATCGTTTGGTTGCTGGCAAGTTGCTGCAAAAGCTTCTCCACCAGGGAAGGGACATCATAAGATGCACCCAGATACCTGTAATTGAGATTCACTATTGAAATATTTTCCTATAAACATAAAAATACACTAACTGACAATAACAATAATACTTGTCTTGAGAAAATTACCCCACAGTCGCTTCAGTACGTTGCTCTGGTGTAGCATCTGGATGCAAATCCTTGTTATAAACAGCAAATGTGAGCACAACGCCAAGGTGATTGAACTTTAACAGCTTAAAAGGTGATGTCAATACTCCCTTTCCAGTTGCCCTTGCCCGCAGGATGTTCTCACGGTCTTCCTATGAAGAGTAGAAAGAGCAAATTAAAATAACATTATTGGCTAAATGAAGATGAGATAGTAAGAAGATGTAAATAGACTCACTTCTGAGGTGTGTTATTTTTATGTAAAACTCTTCAGGAAACTGTATTTAACATTATTAGCATGAAATTGAGAATGTATTCCTACTAGTGGGCTACCAACTAAAATAGTAGACCTACAATTATAACAGGATAAAAGGGATTTGGTTTTGATTCTTTAATCTTTGACCTGGTCTCTTAGAAAATTGACTGCTATGATTATAAACACCATACCCCTATCAAGTTCATTACTTGTGTTTCTGAGCTTGTTGATCCCTTTGCGTAATACATTAATGTTTCAGTGTTGAGATCAAACAGAAATTACTTTGGATAATGTAGATTACAGACTTGTTGCTAATCTGCATTCCAAGGCTAAGCAATTTAATTTTAGCAATATTGTCACAGTACACAGTCGTCCTCAATGTTTACTAAATCTGCATTCTAATGAACCATTTCTCATCATTCAAAAGCTTGTATCTAGAGAGAATTTTCTCGATTTGCCTACTCTTTAAAGGTTAGTCCTGCTTTCAATAGGAAGGATGTGCACCGAGGTACTTTAAAGCTTCCTGCCCTGGTTTCTAGTTCTTCCGCAGGAATTTAACTGTTTAAGTGATGCACCAATGCCGTGTGGTGAGCTTAATTCTTCTTCCTGAAATGGGATAACTTGCAAGACCTATATTAGGTACTTTAAGGTTTATTTAATAGTAAGGGTTATTCTTGAAGTTTCCTATAGGAACTGGAGTTACATGGGTTGTAACTATCAGTACTTTCTATTTATAATTTTCAGTCAGACTTTGATACTGGGATAGCGAAATCATATTCTTTCCCGCCTCTTATTCCTCTCCTCTCTTTTCTCCCTCTTTTCTACCTCCTTTCTGTCTCCCTACACCTTTTCTTCTCCCATGCTGTATAAGTACTTTTCACACCACGAAGCAGGAATAATTCACAGCACTTTATTATTATTCTTTTTTTTTTTTTAATTTATATCATTTTGCTCCAGATGTTTTAGCTACTCGTCAAGATTAGTTGTTACTAGACGAAAATACTGGAAAACCAGCATAAGCCTTTTCTGTTTGCTCTCTTTACAACTTAAGTATTATCATAATTCAGCAAAGTTTTGTTTCTTTAAAGCTTATAATGTGCAACAATTCTTTTCATTTGGGGTATTCCTAGAATGACTTGGTGTAAGGCTAGGAGTTAGTAGTTATTATTTTACTCCCCTTGATTATGGCCCTAAATGAAGAATAGAACCAGATCTCAACCCCTAATTTCAAACCTCTGATTCCAATTGCTCCTAACTTCTCTCTTAAACCATGACTATAGTTCATTTACTCTTAAATTTTCCTTTATCATCCACATCACACCTAGGAATAGCTCCACTCTTAGCCCCATGTCATGATAAGCCCCCCAATATCATGTCAAACTCATGGTCAATCAATGTTGAGAATGACCAAAGGGAAATAACAAACTCACAACCATGAAGACAATGATGACATGGTTCCATATGAAGGCCACATTCAAGAGCTCGTGGAGACAATCATGTCATCTTGTGTATTTATCATTGTCTTTGGCCCTTTCGATCCCAAGCAAAACCAAAAACACGACATTCCAATCAAGTCCAAGTAACACTTAGGATCATATTTGGAGAATTCATATACCACAATAACCTTCACTACAAGTTGACTTCTTGTATTTTGTCCTTCTCGCGGAAAAAATGATTTTTCCCACAATGCGAAGGCTAAAGGATTTAGTACTTTCCTGTCCATTTAGGGTAGGCAAATCATTAGTCCTTCCATATGATTATTTCACAGACACTTCCCAAGAACCAACCAATATGTAGCTAAAAGGTGTGTAGTTTCCTGTCAAAATTTAAGTAAAGCACATGGCATATGCCTACCAGCTGCATAAAAACAATATTCCAGCAGCATTAACTATCAACTAGTGAAATTCTCAATCCATTTAGCTTTCTATAACAGACTTCAAGCAACATATAATTTGATTAATCTAAAAAATTAATGCATGCTTGCAATCATTTCGCTTGATCTCCATATGAGTTATGAAAGAAACTGGGTTATCTCAATCTGATACTAGCAGTTCAAAGTCAGCCAGATAATATAAGAACCAGGAGGGTAGCTTTAGGAAGAAGAAATCATTGTGCAAGTGTGCATCCATCCACACACATGCACACTTACACACAACAAGGAAAAAGAGTAAAGGAAGAATTTGACTTTTTTATGTTGTTTATGGTAGTGGTGGTGGGGGTAACAAAAACGGCAATCAACAGTTCCAAGAGAGCACAGGTTATTCATAAAAGGGAAAATAGATATAAAGCACAGCCTAAGCTAAGCTAAAACATACCTTGCCAGACATCATGTCAATAGAGACAATATGAGACACAGTTTCTTGTGAAAATATCACAGGTGCATATTCATCTTTAACGGGTGCAGGATCCAAATTTTCTGTCAGGCAATCTTGGACTAAAGTCTGGTCCTCAGTTTCCATTTTCTTTATAGTCCATCCATGCTGTTTCTCAAACTGCTCCCTCTCTGAGTGAAGAACTTTCAATGCATAAGCAACACCACTAGTAAGTGGTCTCTCAAAAGCTGTTCTCTCAGTATATTCACCAAATGTTTTCTGCAAAACATGAAATAGCAGTTCAGGTTGACATATAAGCAGAACTAAATTTGTCTATGCTGTAAGTACTTGAATTTCACATACAATTTTAAGCCAATTATTACAGTAACATAGTGGTTAATTATCACATCAATCAGTTAACTAAGTGATATGATGTAAGCTATACAACATAACTGAGACTTGCTATCATCATTCATAAGCATAGACTTATCCATACAAGTACAATTAGAAAAGCATTTGATATTCAGGTGCAAGCGCATAGAATATAACCTGATTAATGGCAGATGGATGCTTCCCATGGTGAAAAGTGGATACGAGAATAGCCAACGCATGAACATGATTCATGCTAACATTGAACTGATCTTGCAACATCCGTGCTCTTTCATCACACATGTTGGCAAGTGTCTCTTCTCTCCTCAAAATGATCTTTTGGTTTAAATGCCAAAATAACCAGAAGGATGTAAGCATCCCAAGGAGTACAAATACTATTAGGAGTTTCTTTCTCCACTTCCCTGCACCTTTGGGAGAGCTCTGGGCTTGCTGCTGCTGCTTTTGTTGCAGCAGCAGCTGTAGTTGCTGAGCTACAGGCTGCAATGGAACAGGCTCATTCTTTCTGTTCTTCCAGCACTTCAAACAAACTCCTGGAATCTTGCAGCTCAGTAACACTCCAACAAGAAGCAACAAACATCCTTTCACCATACAAAAAGACAAGTTCTGACAACAATCTTTTGATTGGACTCCCAGTGCACTTCTTTGCGAGATGTTCTGCTTATGCCAAACAACAAAAAATGCAGTTATTTTAATGGAATTATTCATGGATATCCATATTTGGTATAGTTCTATTCATTTAGCACTTTCAAGCATGCAATTCCAGAAAGAGTATAAATAAATAGATGACTCAGGCATTATCTGATTATGGCAAAAGGGTCTGGAGGGGCATAAAAAGCCATTTTCCATCATTGATTTTTCTTTTGGATAAATGCTATTTTACTTCATGGCAATTCACATACACATGCTTAACTGTATGATGTATTATAATCCTGACAGTTCAATTCACAAATGAGACCATAAATTTCATTATATCACTCATAAAGAATAACAGGATCTAGTATCGAAGAACTATAAAAATTCATTGCAATCTTTTAGTAATGGAATTGTCTTTAACATTTTGTGATGCTTAACTCTATATATCATTGTTTTATGAGCCATATATACTAACAAAAGCAGCAAAAATTCATCAGCTTCTTTTCAGAAATATTTTGCAGCCAAAATTATTATGGGCCAATGGAACAGCTCCACAATTGTAAACAACCTTTTTCCTATACCATTACTTGGTAACCATGTATAGTCTGTCTTTTTTCTTCTTTATTTTTCCTCCAAGGGAAGGGGAAAAGATATGTTATAAAATTTTACTCATCAGAAGGAAGAATTCATTGTACAGCATTAACTACTTTGCTTTTGAAATTTAAAAGGTTCAATATTTGGAGTCAGGTGTTTCTACAATCTGGTTGCTACCTTTCCATCACTGTGCTGCTTCCATGATATTAATGAATCTGCATTTTGTGAGACAAAAGTATTATGCTCCAGCAATGACAAGTCATGCTCGCCAGGAATATTCTCAACTTGGACTGGGCATTGATCCTTAAGTTCTGTAGTTTTTACAGCCCACATCTGCTGCTTTTTGAAGTCTTGCTTCTCTGAACACAGTACCTTAAGAGCACAGGCAATACCATCACTTGAAGGCTTTTTAGGTCCTGAATGGCTGCTACATTCGAGGAATGTTATCTGGAATATGCAGAGTAATGAGAGAATGATAGACATTCCATGTAGAAAATCTAAGACATTCATCTTTGCAACCATATTTTGTTCACTGTTCTCGATGATGTCAGATAATAAGTTATCTGTATCAAGTTATAGATCTAAAGCATTGCCTATCAAGAAAAGATCTGAAGTATGTTTTCTCCAGTACTTGCTGCCATTATTACATAATCGGACAGGTTCATATGATTCCATTCTTTCAAAATATTCAGATTAATGCAATTCTGAAGGAAGTGGAAAGCGATTTAGAGAACATTTCCAGTATATAAGTATTCCATTTGACGAAATTACATGGTAGTGGAGCACATAAATAATGCAAAGGGATCTGGCCCATCAAGCTTGAATGAGAATGAGGACTAATGCATCAGCTTAATCCATTCAACATATTTCAATTTCAGGTAGACTGCACTCGTCTTGGGTTATTCAACTATACAAGGAGTCAAGGACAGGATAACAAATAGGTTATCCTATCATACCATAACCCCATTTTCAGATTCATGTCTTCTATGATTTCCAGCACAACTACAATTGAAACTGGGAAAAACCAATAAACAATATCTTTATCCTACATCATCTTCATCCTACATCATCTTCTACAAAGGAAAAATCTGATAGAACAAAGCCACATTTGTCTTATCGTATTATATTGGCCAAATTCAGCCTTCATAAACCAAAACAAGAACCTTCTAAAAAACAGTTTTTGTCAGTATACAATAATTCCAGCTATAAACCAAGCAAATTATACCAAAACAGGTAAAGTCTAAAGCTATCAAAGATACAAAATTACCTGATCTGATTCATAGAAGAAAGAAGCTAGAGCATGAAACTGGTTCTTGCTAACATTGAAATTTTGGAGCAAGATTCTTGCCTTCTCCTCACAAGAATCAGGACTCTTCTCATTCCTCTCCGAAGCTACACTATTGAAACTCAAGAAAAACCAAATAATCCCTGTAAAAACAAAGCCTAAAAGCCAGAGAAAGAGAAGGTTTCTCTTCCATTTCCTGAAAGAATTGGATCCATGCATAGTCTCTTTTGCCTTCTTTAGCCTGAAATTTGCTGATAATCTACAATTAGGACCAGAAAGCTTGCCGTTCATAGACATCTTATGTATTTCCCCAAGCAGCCTTGACAGCTTCACAAAATTCCCAGTTCCAGAAGAACAACTCATGAAAGTAAAACCTCCAAGGTGACCCCGAGATCAAAATTCCACAGCAGATTCAAATTTGCCAAAATGAAACCGAGAAAAAAAATTCTTCACCTAACCAAGTACAGAACTCAGCAGAAAATTCAGCTCATTTCTCAACAAAAACAAGCTTCAATTATTCACCATACCAAGAAAGCAAAGTGGTCCAAACTCCAAACCTCTTTGCTTTCTCTCTTTACCATCCACTTTATAGTTCAAATACTAAGTTTTTTTTTTCTTTCCCCCATCAAAAACCATGCCTTTCTTTTGAAACAACACTAAAAAGGGATCAGCAATCATGCCAAAACAAACAATCTGAACCCAACCCAGTATTCTTTTGGGCAACCTGTAAGGGAATCATTAAATGAAGTAAAAATTTTGGCTTTTTTCTATACCAATGCCTCTCAACCTTCCCTCACAGTCTGTACAACCAAGAGAAGGTATCAAGATCATAACTTTTTTTACAAAAAAAGAATTTATCTAGAAACCAAAATTTTGGACTTTAACCCAGCTGGTCTGTGAGGTAAACCAACTGGAATCAATCGTCGGACTTTGGATAAAAGAAGAGGTGTGTAACTTCTTTTTTTCCTCTTTTTAACACTCTCACTGGCCCCCCTTTTTCTCCCTATGCTCGGTTTGGAGTCCAGCAATTGAAACTAAGGTTTTTGGGGTGTATGATTATCTCATCATCTAGTGGGGAAGGTTTTAGGCCGCAGAAGCAAACAAACTCCTGCATTAGAAACCAACCCTTCCAATAAAATATATACATATATATTCCCCTTATTTTTTATTATTTTACTACTTAGTATCACATCAAAGTTTTAAACTTTTTCACCACTTTCATTTTTATATATCTGCGTTTTTCTTCTTTTTTGGTGAGGGTGTCCTCTTGCCTTTTTGTGAGTTGAAAGAGACTGCACCACTCAGCGTTTAAAGAGGGTGGGGTATTTGTTTCCTCAGCTGTTGTGTAGCTTATCTCAGACAAACGGATTCAGGTACAGTATGAGGGTAATTTTATTTATATTTTATATATATATATATCATTATTAAATATATCTCAATTTTAAAATTAAACTTACTATTTTTATTAAATACATTACACTCCTTATTTTTTATTTTTTCTTTCTCACCTTTTTGCTCCTTCGTTATTTTTTTTCCTTCTTCACTTTTAATCAAAAAAATCATAAATCTATCAAATTAATCTCAAATCACTTATATTTTTAAGTTTTGCATTGATTAAAGATAAAATTTTTAACTTATTTTGAATTGATTTAGTTGAAATTTAGATGAAATGCAGGTAAATATAAGTTAAAGTTTAGATAAATTCAAGTTTTTTGAAAATAAATTTTTGAAAAAATTAAAAGATTTCTTGAAATTTTATTTTTAAAAAGAACTTAAAATTTTTCAAAAATAAAAAAAAAAAGTCTAAAAGCTTTTTGATCAAAAAATTTTTCGAAAATCTTAAAATTTAAAAGCTAAAGTTTTTTGAAAATCTATTTTAAAAATTTTTTTTAAATTTTTTTAATTCTATTTTTGAGAACTGTAAAGAAGAAGGAGAGAAAAATAAGTATATAAAGAGCATGGGAGTAAAAGTATAATTTATTAAAAGATAAATGAATATTTTTTAAATGAATTTGCTGATGTATAAAGAAATTTAAGTGGTACATTAAAAAGTCTCCGTACGAAAGATAAGACTCAGGGACTGAGAAGGTCAAATTTGGTATTTCACAATCCCGAATAGAAGCCACGCCAGATAGCCAAGGATTCCTGTTCAGACTCCAGTTTGAAATTACGGATAAAATGTCAAAATCTTTCATTCGAATTTTATTTTAATTTTTAACTGTTAAATCGTTTCATAAAAGTTCCAATTCTTTTAAAAGGGTGTTAATATTTTTTTAGTTTCTAATAAATAAAAAACATTGTCCTAGATATTAGTAACACTGTATGGAACTTATTTTTTTATGACTATAAATTTAATTTGTAAGAAAAAATTTTACTAAATATTTTATTTTATATATAATCTTAAATTATATAATAAAAAATTATACTTTTTGTTGCATGAATTTTACTTTACCAATATATATTTTTTAAAAAAACTAATCCTCTTGTCTTAAAATCAAAATTTAAGTTTTAAATAAAATTTTAATTTCTAATTATTAACAAGTGTTTGTAGTTTTTTATCATTATCAATTTAAAATTGTGTGAACCTAATTTTATCTTTGAACCTTTATAGAATATACTCTCTTATATTAATTTGATATATATATATTTTATTTGTAATCTTCGATATTTAAAAATTATTTTAAATTTTGATTAATTCGAAATCGAATCGAATTAAATTTTATAAGGAGATGGATTTTTTAAATTTATTTTTTTCATTCATAAAATTTGAAATTAATATTTTATTTAAAAAAAATCGAACTTCTTACCACTCGGATCAATAAATGTTGATGTTAATTTTATATATTTAAGATTTACTCTTGAGATATTTTATACAAAAATTCAACCCAAATACTAAAAAAAAAGAACTCACTCATCTTTCATCAATTATAATATAATTTATTGATAAAATATTAAAATTTTAATATTTAATAATTTTAAATAAAAAAGAATAATCCTTTTACAAATTGAATTAGTGAATCATTAATAACACTACATTAACATTATTATCACCAATCAAATGATTTTCTTAATAAAATATTAAAAATTTTAACTTCAATATTAAAATGAATTTTTTGTTATTTTATATATGTATAAAGGAAGATTCAATTTATATGATATAAATTTTTAAGTTTATATATTTTTTAATTATTTATTTTAATAAATTTTTAAAAAATAATAATAAAATAATTTAATCTCATCTTTAGATTTATTAAAATTAATAATTAAAATATTTAAATAAAAATTAATTCTATACGAATCCTTGTCATAAATATTTATTTATATACATATACATATATATATATATATATATATATATATTCTATGCCCACAAGAAGAATAGGAAAACGGAAGCGGAGTAAAACGGGAAAAAATCGGCAATTGCTACGGTATGGGCTGACATTCTTAATCTGTGCAGTCTGTGGGGGAATATAATTGATGATGTGGGCATCAACATAAATGTTTGTCGGCTATGTACCTTAACCACCAGCATTAAACGAATAGCAAAAAAATAATTAAAAATGTTGAGATGGCCAAGCAAGGATTAAAATAATCATTTTATGTCAATGCCAGTGATTAGTTTGACCACAATAGCAAAAAGAATTTTTGAGTTATGGACTTAGGTTTTATTTGCGACGGTGATAAAATTAATTTGGATAATATTAAAAAAAATAATTATTATTATAATTATAATTATAATTTTTTAATAAAAGCTTTATATTAAATAAATTTTATTAAAATTAATATTTAAATTTATTTATACCACATTATAAATACAATAGAATTCAAATCTAACTTTATCGTTCCACATTTGGTTCGACGGAATTCCGCCGTTATTCCACTTCATTTATTTGGTTCACACAATGGACTGGAATTTTCTTGACCATCCAATTTAAAGGGTTAATAACAGCCCTGAATGACATTGTGCTTTTAAGAATCCCCTCAAACAAAAATAAAATAATTCACTGAAAAAGGTTGGGTCATGCCTCTATTTTGGCATAAAATTCCTTTTTATATATTTTTTATGAATTTTATTACATTTTAAGATAAATATTTAATTTAAAATCAATTAATAATAAGTGAAATGGTCATAGATATATTTTAATTTTATGTGTTTAAAATATCTCAAATTTAATTGATATTATAACATTATTTTATCATCACTTTAGCAATAGATTCAAATAATCATGATATTACTCAAATAAAAAATATCACATTGGAGCTATAACCATAAATACCACTCATTAGTATAAAAAAGCCAACCCTTTCAACTCATCTAATTGAAATCTAATTAAAATTTTGTAAAAGTTTCAGATTGGACAAAGTATAAAAGAAGAAATCTAAAGAACAGACCAAAATAATATCCAACCTATTTAATCAAAAATTAAAATGTAAATTATTTAATTGAGTAAAGTAAAGAGTAAGCTAAAATTAAGGTTCCATTAGAATATATCCACTAAGAATTGAACCTATAAATTTGCCAATTATGAGTTGAGCGCTTTAACCATTCAACCATTTGAATGTCATTATATTAATTGAAATTGATAAAAAGTTGCATTGATTAATGAATTTTTTACTTAAAAAAAATAAATTTCAATTTAAATGAAAATTTTAAGATAAATCAATGAAAAGATATCAATTCAAATATTTAGTTTTAAAAGTTGAGATAGATTCCATTCTATAAAATTTAGAAATCCTCATTTTTTTTTTCAAAAATTTTTAGGTTAAAATATTTAAAAAGCTTTTAAATTATTTTATTTTTTAAAATTAATCTCTATATTTTTATTATTCTCAAATAAGTTTTTATTCTTTTTTTTATCTAAATAAGTCCTTATTTCAAATCAAATATTAATTTATGATAAAAAATTATTTAGATATAAATTTAAAAAATATTTATTTAAATATAAATTAAAATTTAAAATTTTATTTTAGTACAAATTATAAGTTAGTTGCTTATTTAAGTATAATGAAATATAAAAAATTAGTGATAAAATTCAGAGAATTTTTATTATTTTAACCAAAATTTTAAGATATTTTCAACTTTAAATATATATTAATTCATATATCGTTTTCGATAGTTTGAGTTGTAATAAAAATTATTTTTTAATCTTAATTTTATTGATGGATGAAGTTATAGGACGCGATTCATCAAACAAGGGTATATTTTGCCCATTTTCATTTCATGTAATGTTTCTACGCCGCACTATACGATTTAACAACGTCGAGCCAATAAGTTTCCCAATCGACGCACCCAAAATTGCTTTTGTTTTATTTATTTATTTATTTTTAAATATAAGGAGTGGTCTCCATCATCGCGAGCCGTGAAGTAACAGGTGGACCCCATGACAGCTCGATCTGACAAATCACGCTCCTTTATTTTTTTAACTAATTTCGCCGCGATTATTTATATATCGGCAAGAATAAGTAAAAAGAACGCGCCAATGCATGGAGTGACACGTCGATTAATTTAAGGGTCCCACAAGTATAAAAAAACAGCTTCGCTTCGGTTATAACCGTAACCAACCCGACAGACAAAACCACCCCCCCGCCCCACCCCACTGCACCATGCGACAAAAGTTGGAGGTAAACTGTGCACATGTATTTCAGTTGCGGCAGCTTCTAAATATTTTTCTTTTTTTTTTCCTTTACATCCCATTTGTTTTACAAAATTTTTTAAATAAAATTAATTATTTTTTATAAAATTTGAATATCAATATTTGATAAGATTTTAAAAAAGAAGGCATTTAAAATTTTAAGAAAAATGAAAAAAAATTTAATTAAAAGTTTTTATTAACTGATGTAATAAAACATTATTATTAAAAAATTATAAAATTTAAAATTAATGAAAAAAGTTAATTTTACTTTTTTGATTTTAAAAAAATAATAAAATTTTATAAGATTCTAATTCCACCAAAAATAAAATAGTATACATATAATTTTTTTATAAATTTAAAATTTACCATTTCCCTTTTTAATAAATATTTTTATCTGTTATTAAAATTTTAAAATAGTCCAACGATCTGACTAAATTAAATTCTTTAGAAAATTTTTTTTATTTATTTACCGTGATGAGTTTCTTCAATTAAAATAATAGATTATATAATATTTAGTAGTATTATTTATATAATTTTCAAAAGTTTCAACTCTCAAGTATTTATAAGATATGATAATTTATTTATTATCTCTCACCACATTAAAAGACAAAATATTTAAATAGGGTCTTATAAGACTTTTTTTATTATTAAAATAGTAAAATTAACTTCCTTTTTATTACTTTTAAAATTTATGATTCCTTTCTAATAATAATTTTTTCATTACTTTAATTAATAAAAATGTTTTACAAAATTTTATTCTCATAACTTTTTTAAAAAAGCTTAAAAACTTATTTTTCAAAAAGTTATATAATTTACTGAATATAATTATCTGGAAACTTGTAGAAAGAATAATTAAATAATTTTTTTTAATTTATAAAAAAAAAAAATGTGAAGAGCAAAAACAAGAGTGTTTTTAGAAATTTTCTTCAATTTTTTTTAATTCATCCAAATTACAGTTCTGACTTTTTTTTTCTTTATCTATTTATTTACAATCGATATTATTCAGGTTTATAACAAAAACAAAAAAAAAAAAAGGGTATTCAGGTTTTTTGAGTGAAAAATGTTGGATTTTTTATTAAATTAATTATATTCTATTTTCCAAATAAATGTATTCAACAAGCTATGTATGACTATTAGTATTTGCTGCATTAAAACATTGAGGGAGTAGGAAAAGAATGACAATGTAATTTAATTTTTAGGGTTGATAAAATCATTTTTCCGCATTAATTATAGAGGACATGTTCCATTCGTCTAAAGGACGTTTCTCATAATTGAAAATCCAATAGCCATCTTTGTCACCATAAATGTGGTTTTATGCCATCTACCAAGTATCCCCTGTCCTTCCCAAACTATAGGTGACATAATTTAAGCTATTCAATATATCATTCACTGACAACCTTTTGCCTCCCATGCAAAAATGAAAGTCTAACTCCTTGTCTTTGGAGATATAATTTTCATGATAAAGCTCTTGAGTTATTACATAGTTTTAATTAGTATTTAGTTAAGCCATATAAATACTATTTATGATGCTTTTGTCTCGGCACAAATATTAAAAATTATTTGATTGTTATTATAAATTTTATTAATGTATGTATGATATATTTTGATCGTATTGATGTAAATGAATTTTTTTAAAATTATTTTAAATTTGTAAATTACTACTGAATTAATCCTTAAATAAAAAATCAATCCTATCCAAATTTTGAAATTAAAAAAAAAAAAAAACTTGATACATTTGCTGGATAAAAGGTTGTCTTGAAGCTTCATTTGTTGTCTTCTCAAATCATTGGTGTTGTTCTTCATGCATCAACTCCTTTTAACACCTTAATATATATATATATATAAGAAAATATTATATTAGTATAAATATATTTCTTTATTATTAAATCAAAATAATTAAATATAAGTATCATAAATTTAATTCTAATTTAATTTTTTTTTTTAAATGTAACAATGATATAAATGATGCTTTTCCTTTATATATATATATATATATATATATATATATATATATATAGAGAGAGAGAGAGAGAGAGAGAGAGAGTGCACCATTGGCCACAACAATGCCAACTGTTCAAGTGAAGTCCAGACAACTTTCTTTAATCAAGAATCTTCTAATTACTCCTCTATTAGGGTTGAGAAAAGGAAAGGGGAAATAGTAAAAGTAATAATTATACGAGGAAAGATTGATTATCTATGTCTCACAAGTAACTTTCCTTAAATTTTAATCTTATACATCAAATATAATCTAAATTGAATTGATCCAATATATAATCATTCAACTCTTTTTTCTCAACAAATTAAAGAATGCCATTAAAATTATTAGTATAGTATTTCTTTTGATGATAACACTACCTTGACCTGCAAAGTTATAAATAAAATATTCACAGCATTGCTGCTATAATAACACTCTTTGCCTTGGAAAACTCAATAGTAATTTACCTACAATCTTTTTACCCATTAACAAATTACATGTCATGGTATAAAATATTTTTCATGTGAATTATTAAGCTGGAAACTAAGAAATATCAAAGAAATAATCATTTGCAATTATGTTAATTTAGAAAAAAAAAATAATGCTTTGAATATAAATATATATTGCATGAGATGAGATCTTATTGTGGTCCATGTGAGTAGATATGGGGAGAGGGAAATGGGAGAAGATTCTTTTCAGCCCCTTCCCTATTTTGTAATAATTAATCATAATTTACTTTTCAATGATAATATAATTAAATTATAGATGCTTTTAACTTTAAAAAATAAAAAAAAATAAAAAAGAAAGAAGAATTAATGAATGATTACAAAACAGAATCAACTTTAGGAATAAACTAATGACAAAATCTTCTAGCCATTGCATTGGGGATGTTCACTTTAGTATAGAGCATATATATGTATGTATAGGTATAATTTCTCTAAGTTCTATTGGGAGTGACATGGAATTTTTGAATGCTAAAAGAGAAGAGATTTTGAGAGCTTAAAACCTAACATTCTTGGATTTTATTCTTTCTTTCTAGTTTTATGTGACTATAATACATACAATGTGTGACAAAGCTCTTTTCTTAAGATTTCAATGTCAATTTGACCTTTAATTTAAACAAATTAAAGTTGAATTTGTGAAGCAGAAAGAAAGAGGACAATAACCATGATTAATTTAGTTGCCCAATCTTCAATAAAATAATTGGAGTTTCTTTTTAGGGTTTCTAGATTTAATAATAAGAGTTCATTATTAACCTTCAATTTTTGTCTACTTAACTCATTTTAAAAAGATATTATGTACTTAGAATTTTTCTCAAATCTAGTCATTTTCATAAGTCTAACCAAAATGCATGTCATCTTCAATTGGCTTGGTCTAGGAGAGTGTTATCCTAATTAATTAACAAACAAAATATTGCATTTGAACATCTAAGGCCAACACCACATATAGAACGCAATTTGTTGAAAAAAAATTAATATTACGAAATGGTTTTTAAATGATAATAAAATATTAAATACAATATTTGAATTATAAATTTTTTATTTTATATGATATTTAAAAAATTATTTATCTATCATATATGATTATCTAAGATTAATCATATTAGAAATGAGTATTATATTAATTATCAAATTTATAATTCAAATATCACATTAAATTTTTTATTATAATATAAAAATTGTTTACAATATTTCTTTAAAAAAAAATAAATCCAAGTGTTATTCGACACCAAGAAGGTGACAATCTAGTCAAAAGGTAGGGAAGAATTAAGAAGGATTCGAATATGGGGAGATAGCTGTCGATCACCTAACTAATATTTTCTTTGAAGAGCTCCATCTTTCCACTTAGGTCGATGTTGACAACTTTTGATTGTTACAATTATACAAACTTGATTTGAATCAAGAACATGAATTAAATATATATTTGGCACAACTTTCCAACCCCTCCTTTGTATTACTTGGAAATTTCATTATTTCAATTAGGCGAAGTTTAATTAAAACTTTTTTTTTTCGATTTTATAAATCCTACTCTTCATTTTCAAAGATTAATTCAAACTCCAAACTTTTAGATACGAATTTTAAAATTTAACAGTTATAAATAATTAAAATGTAATTATTCATTTTAATTTAATAAACCAATTTATTTTAAACAAACACTTTAATATTCAACATCTCGAAAGATTGAAAGTAAATGGTGTAACGAAGTTCATGATCAGCAGTAGGGTTGGCATCGGATCGGATTCGGGATGGATTTTGCTCGCCCCGAACCCGACGCGACTTTATGCATTAATAAATCCAAATCCGATCTTACCCAATTTTTTTTTGTTTTTTCGTATCCGAACACGAACTCTACCCGACACTATATAAACAGCATCCGATCCGAAATTAATAAAATATTTAAAAATATCATTATATAAATATATATAAATAAATAAATAAATAAATAATTAATTAATTAAAAATAATTTTTTATATAAATATCGGGTCGAGTCGGATCGAGTTTGTCTAAAACTTGAACTCGATTGTTTCATAATTTTATTCGATCCGAACCGAAACTTAAATTAAAAAAAAAAAAAATTGATCTCATAATATCAGATTTGATTGAAATTCGTCGGAAACGGATTAGATCACTGACCTTAATCAGCAGCCGTGTCCATTTGTTTATGACATGATGGAAAACTATTTGGCTGGTCAAATATGAATCTTTGAACGCTGGATTTGTTAGATGTGGGATTTGTCCTTCAGCGGGTACCTGATGGGATCAATACATAAACAAGAAGATTTGAAAAGCTTAATATATAAGCTCTACAGTCTAAAAATGGTCCCATGCCACCGTCCAAGAAGTTGAAAAAAAAAAAATTTGTCCCCAGCCATTTTGGTTTTATTTTGGAGCTGTGGAAATGGCAACTAAGAGTTAATTATATACCCAAAAATAAAAATAATCCTTTTATGGTGGATTTATTACTTGCTAAAGAATTAAAGATATCAGTTGCCATCAGTTGAGATCATTTCTGGGATTTGATTTTTCTGTCACCTAATTTCGATAGTGATTTTTTTCAACCGCTTCCATTTTTCAATACCACCCATGATGAAAGAGCAGGCATGATGATGAACCAATTACAAGAATCAAGGATCCAGAAGGATGTAACTTCTCTGAAAAGCTGTCATGGAATGAGCAAAGCTATAACATTTGACAGCGTTGTTTCTCTCAGTAACCTTATCCATTAATCTCCTTGCACCAGAGCTCAGGAGTTCTCTTAAAGCAGATGACAAGGCAAAATTCACTTGAAAAAGGATTTTTTTTTTCCGCACTGCACTGAACCAATGAACAAGTGTAGTGCTGAGGAGTAAACGCTCATGGAAATTGTATCATCGTGCTTGCAAGCCATGTACAAACAACTATTTCAGTAAGAAGAGAAAAGCGTGGAGCATCATCATCTTTCATTGTTGAAGCTACCATATAAATGTCTCCCCTCAAATTATATACTCTCAAGAACAGCAATAAGACATGGGAATTCTATGAATTACACACATGGTACGATTAGTTACAGAACAAAATTCCTGTTAGAACACATTAACGTGAAATTGCAAATACATGAAGAAACAGAAGCATTCTCATTGCACATAAGCCACAGAAAAGCAAGTTCATCATTAATGACAGAATGTTATGATACTCACCCTGATTCTTTACAAAAGCTCAAAAAAAGGAATCGTATTTACAACTACTAATCACTTTTACAGGATAATAAATTAACTGACTAACTGAAGGTTCATGGATAAAATGAAGTAGCAAATCTTAACACTCTAATTTACCAGCAAAGTAACATCCTAACTTTCATAGCTTGCTTCAATAAATAACATATCATCCAGGATTCCTTAGTGATTAGTTCTAAAACTGTGGCGCTCATTTGGCTGGAATTCTGCCTTGGAAGCGATATTGTATCCATGTAGAAGATCAGGGAAGGATCTCTTCCACTGCTGCTCCGTGAAGCACTAGACTCTCCTGCAGCTTTATTTTTTCAAACAAATATTTCTTTTCAGCCTCTGCCTCACTCAAGCAAAGTTCCGAGTAACCGCAACTATCACGCCAAGCATTCAAAGAAAGTAGATAGAGTATATTAATTCTATTTCTGATAGAAAAAAGAAGATCATTAGGCATATAAGTGTTAGTATTATACATCCTAATAAATCGATTTTGCAAGAAAAAGAAAATGATCACGTGACAAGTTTATACCAAGCGCTCGTAGAGAATAAGTAAGGTGCATTAATTTTATATTGGATAGTAAAAAAAAAATATTGTTGTGCATGTAAATGTTAATGTTGTAGACCCCGATAAGTTGATTTTGTGAAAAGAGGATAATGATCACATGATAAGTGGTATTAGAATTAATTTTTGACTTATTTGACTTCATGTCAAGAATCTCAATGAGATAAATATGATAGGTCAATCTAATTACTTAATAAAATATCATAATAAAATACATTAACAAAATCTGACCACGTCAAATATACTCTAAAAAAAAGTATGCATTTGTAACAAGGGCATCACAATTAGAATAGAGAAAAATACTTTAATCTCGAATCAGATAAAAAATAAAAGATCATTGGATATAAAAAATAAAATATCATTAAACATCTAAGTATTGACGCTAGCAATTTTTTGAAATCTCTCAACCCCTTTGTTTTGCCTCATTGGCTTTAAGTAATTAGATTAAGTATTAAGTTAATCTATCTTATTTATCTCATTAAAATTTTTAACACCATGTCAAATGAGTCAAAAAATTAGTTTTGATTGTACTTATCATGTAATTATTATTTTTTTTTGTACAAAATCAGCTTATAAGGTAAAATCTAATCACGTCAAACATACTTTAAAAGAAAGCAGACAACCGTAACAAGAGCATCATGACTAGAATAAGAGAAAATGCTTTAGTCTCAAATCGGATAAGAAATAAAATATTACTAAATATAAAAAATAAAATATCATTGAACCTATAAATATCGATGGTAGCAATTCTTTGAAGCCTCTCAGCCTCTTGTTTTGCCTCATTGGCCTTAAGCTGGAAATATCTGCCTCACAATTCCCTACAGCTCTTCTATCTGCAGCTTCTTATTTTTTCTCTCTAGCTTCATTTCTTCTGCCTCCTTGGCCTTGTCCTTAACCTCCCGCTCACAAGCGTCAAGAGCTAAGCGAGCTTTCTTGAACATCCTCATCTTCTCATCAGCCACCATTTCCATCTTCCATACGGCCTCTTGCACTATATCTGCTATTCGATTGCGTGCCTCTTGTGTTGCTATCAACCACCCACCTTGTCCATTTTCCAGGCTTTTTGGACAATCCATATCAAGCTCTATTTAAGTAACAATGATTTAAAACAAAAAGAACTTTCATACAACACAAAATTATTGATTCAGAGAACAACAAAGTTCAAAAGTCGAGATCAAATGTCATGAATATCTGAAACTTACGATTTTTCTTTAATATTTTACTCATTTAGGAGCTTAGGTAATTTCTAGATTTACTGAAAATTGCAGACTCCAAGCCTAACAATTTTGGGATTTGCTCTTTACCTTCTGATTTGGAGTCCAAGTCCTTCGACTAGTCGGAGAGACATCAGTACAATTAATTAACAGGGAGAACATCTATGAGAATTGTAGGTGCCATTATGCTTTTTTTATTATTATTGTGTGGAGCAACCGTAGGTGCTGAAGCCTTTGAGACCGTAAAATAAAGCTAAAACAGGAAATCTATGAATGCAGTCTCAATCTTTATCTTCTTTTTCCTCCCCTATTTCCATCATTTTTTTAGTTCTAAAATAGGCTGTCTTATACATTACTTGGAACTCCCAAGCAGATATTCACATTAGCCAAACTGAATAAGCCGTCCTAATCTCTACTTGAAACTCAAGCAGATATCCACATAAGCCAAACCTGATAAGCAGTACTAAATCTTACTTGAAACTCTCATGCTGACCTAACCCGCAACAACATTACCATCATTTCAACCCAACCCCGAGTTACTGTCTGCAGGGATCGTTCACAACCAGAGAAATGGGCACGTTTTTCCTTTCCATTCGCTTGTGGTTGTCAAGATTGAGTCTTTTTCCATCCAACAGAAGCCCTCAAACCCCAAATTATCTTTTCTAATCAAGTCCTAAAATCACAACATTTAGCACACAATCAACTTTGCCTATTTTATACAGCCCTCCCTTGCTATCCTATGTCAATTCAGGAGTTACACTGGAGATCCCTACAAAAACAGAATTAGGTCTTTCATTTATCTGAATCAAAAACAGAAGTGCAAATTTCTCAAAAAGGGCATGAAGAGTTTAAGCAAGGCTATCACACATATCAAAGCTGTCGACAACTTACTGTCGGACCAGAAAAATAATTGAAACTGATTTGCCAACAGAAAACTTATCATTGTCAATAGATATACGTTAACATTTCCTAATATGATTATTATGATAATTAATTACTAATATACCACATGATAGGAGTTAATCTCTTTGCTATTAATCCGTCCCCTTCCAGCAAAACAAATAAAAAAAAGAAGCAAGTTAATCTATTTCTCATTTAGTTTTTCTTGCATACATATCATGAAACAATAACATAAAGCTCAACAGCTGTAGAATAGCCAAGAGAGAGCAAAAGGAGCGCAATTTGTCCAACTCAGTTCTACACAAACTCTCAATGGCATTTAACTTATCACTGCATCCAAAATATATCTGGTACATGTTGACGAAGCCCTTTCAATATTTGCTGAATATATGGTATGTGCAAATGGAACAACTTTAAAACAAACCATGCCCTTGTCATTTCTGACCATCAGCTTGAATTGGCTCAACCACCTCCGCGTCCAATACCTCTACACAGGGAGACTGCAATACTGTATCCTGGACACCAGATGTTGACCATTTACCTGAAATAGCCGTTCCCATCATCTCATATATCTTACCACTGAGCTGTGCTGGATTGTCAGGCTGTATATATCACATCAAAATTGTAAGAAAACTATAGGTATAATACATATATCATCACATTCAAAATTACGAATGGCAAGTTTCCAACAATCAATGAATTAACTTTCAGATCTTTAACTTCGTATCTACAAAGCTTCAAAGGCAAGGTTCTTATAGAATAAAGTCATAAAATGAGTACAATGTAAACAAAAAACAACTATATTCTAAATTAACGCAATATAATATTATTTTCAGAAAACATATTAAAGTGTGAAAAAACTCACAGTGTAACCACTAGAAACAAGTGCTGCATCATATAAAAGATCTATAGCTCTCAAGGCATCTTCGTCATCAGGGTTACTCTTGTATGCAGCCTGCAGAGAGTATAAGTTACAATAAAATGACAATAAAGGGATTAAATATTAGGTTTACTGTTCATCACCGTACATTCAATTCTCTAATAATTGGATGCTCAGGATTGATCTCAAACACCCTTCTCCCCTTCATGAACTCCAAAGTAGAGGTATCACCAACAGTTTGTGCCTTCATTAGTCTGCAAAATATCAGTTCATGTTAATTGATGCTAAAAAAAAAATTCTTAATCACAGAAGCAGCGTAAACAAGAGGATATTCACCTCTCCATGTTGGCAGACCAACCAAACTTCCCAGATACCAAAACACAAGGCGATGAACTCAGACGGTTTGAGATTTGAACACTGGCAACTTTTTCACCCAAACGTTTCTTAATCCAATCGCAAGTTTTGCCAAATTCCTCTTTGGTTACTTTCTCCTTTTCCTCATTCTTATCACCTACAGAAACGAGACAAAAAAAAAATTAAAAACATAGGTTAACCATAACTAGCTTAAATGTAAGTAATGTTCTAACTGCCAAGTAATTCACAAGAGTTTGTATTGACAATAATGAAAGCTTTAGATAACCAACCAATGCTAAATGTAAAACTTAATGAGATAAAGAAGATCACACACACTAACCTAAATCCAAATCTTCTTTGCTAATGTCTACAAAATTCTTCTCCTTGTAAGATTTCAGATTTTGAATGGCAACCTCATCAATGGGATCTACCAAATAGAGCACCTAGGGAGATGAAACCAAAAAAATTCATTGAAAATGAAGCTCAAGAAATATAGTCTGTATAGATTTTGATTTTCAAAGAAGATATATACTTCAAGATCCTTCTCAAGAAGTCTCTCCAGGAAAGGTGCATTCCGAGCGCTGCTCACACTGTCAGAAGCAATGTAATAGATATCCTTCTGCTCAGGTTTCATGTTCTCAACATACTCATCCAAGCTAATCATCTCATCCTCACTTTGGGAAGAGAAGAATCTAAGCAATGGTGCAAGACGCTTGTGATTTTCACGATCTTCTATGCATCCCATTTTCAAATGTCTTCCAAAATTCTCCCAAAATGTCTCATAATCCTACAATGCAAGCACATGTTAAGCATACAAATGCAAAATGGAATAACACACTGATCAATTCATATTTGCTCACAAAATAGAAAATAAATTCGACAATAAGCCATGCTTTGTTCAAGTCTTTTTTTACAGCAACTATACTTGCACAGTTACACAAGAGATTAAGGGGGAAAAGGAGTCAGGGATGAGGAGAGAATGAAAAATATATGATGCATACTCCTTTATTTTCACTCATTGATATTCCCAGAATCATGTCAAACGCTTTTCGGACCAAACGTTTCCTCATGATTCGCACCTTCAAGAACAGCACAAAGTTAGAGTTAGGAGGCTGTTAACTAAGAAAAAGCAGTTACTTTTTCGTTATCTAACAGATTTCTAGGGAAAAAAATTATTGGACGTACAATACGACTTTCTTGAAGAATCTCACGTGAGACATTGAGCGGAAGGTCATTTGAGTCCACAACACCCTTGACGAAGCTTAGATATCGAGGAAACTATTCAACGAAGAATACAAAAAGGTCACAAGTTAGATTATATCTCAATCAAGTATATTCCTCTCATGCATAAAGGAAAGACATTTGATTACCAGTTCTCCATCAAAATCATCTGAAATGAAGACCCTTTTAACATAGAGTCTTATATTCTTTGTCTTGGGATTAATTATGTCATCCTTTCCCATAGGAGAAACGGCTGGAACATAGAGTATAGAACGAAACTCCACCTCCCCCTGCAAAAGCAATTTTTATAACTTACAAAATGAAATAAGAAGCAGTGGAAGAGTGATGCAAGTCCCATGTTACAAATGCATAAGTTTTCAACAGTATTATCTTCAAAGGACATTAAAGGGATATTCCTATTAACTCCAGATAATTGAATCCAAGATAGACTGTAGCAAGTTTTCAAAGTTGATTCAAAAGACCCCCTATTAAACAATAATCACTGTTATTACCTCAGTTGTGAAGTGTGATGATGCTAAAGGATCTGAGTATTCATTAAAAGTTTTCTTGTAGAACTCATTGTACTCCTCTGTTGTCACCTCCTTAGGATTGCGAAGCTGTAAAGATAAAATTAGTGATAGTGTCACATATTAAACATTTTAGAAATGCGAACACTGAAACTTAAGCAATTCTAAAACTCACCCAAATTGGTTGAGTCTCATTTGTGAGCTCCCAATCCCAGAACCTCTCAACAACTTTTTTTGTATTCTTCTTCTTCTTCTGTTAAATCAAAGTCGAAAAACAATCAATCACATGCATGTTGCTAAGCAGCCTGTAGATGATAACATAAAAAAGTACAATAAAACAACGTAACCACCTCAATCTTTTCATCTTGATCAGCCTCTTTGGCTTCAACTGGGTCCTCATCAACTTCAACCTGTGAAAAGCCAAGCATAACAGTTTAGTTATCCCAAAAACTAGTTGACGCCTTTGTCAAGAAAAGCACAAATCTTGACATCATGTTGACAGCACCTCTTTAGTGATTCCCTTCTCCTGCCAAGTGTAAATTGGGAATGAAACAAACTGTGAATAGTTCTTCACAAGCTTTTGGATCCGTTCAGGATGGGCAAAGCCTTTGTCATCACGCTGAAAGTACAAAGACAATAAGAAACAAGAGAGATAAATTCAAGATTTTATAACAAATAAAGGTACTAAATATTCTTTGTTACTTAAGCTACCTTCAGATACAATGTAAGGCGTGTTCCTCTAGGAATGAGATTTTCTGGGTTTGTCTCCTCCCGAATAGTATAGGAGCTCACATTTGCCTCTCCTTCCCATATATATTGTCTATCAGATTTTGGACTCTTTGTTGAGACAACAACCTACAATTAAAATTAACTACATAAGCAACTGATGAATTCACATGCTAAGATGATAAGTATAATAGGTTAACTACGTACCTTATCAGAAACCAGAAATGCTGAATAAAAGCCAACACCAAACTGACCGATCAAATTGTTGTCAGTACCAGCATCCTTGCTTTCCTGCAAAATTATACATTTTATTAAAGCCCATTACATATAAGCCTAGAATCAGGAAATAAAACATTTACTTTAATTTTTAGACCTTCACAGCCTTCAAGAACTTTGCAGTTCCACTCTGTGCAATTGTACCAAGACCATCTACAAGTTCTTGTCGAGTCATACCGATGCCTGAGTCACTGTATAAAACATAGTATTACAAGCATTGCTAAAAACAAATCCTCAATCAAAGCATCTTAAAGCTTATATACTTACGTAATAGTTATTATCCCATTGTCTTTGTCAGTTTGGATACGGATGTCAAGATCAACAGCATCCTTTAAAAGCTGCGGATCTGTAACACTTAGATACCGCAGCTTGTCCAAAGCATCACTTGCATTGCTGTGGAAACACATTTATAATTTCAAAAAGAATTAGATTTAAGGATACCAAACATCATGTAGTGGAATCAGACAGACTATTATATAACTTTAGCTTAAAGTTCAATTATTGCATAGACAACTCTTTATAAACTAAGCATTACTGTCATCTCCTCAGAATATAAAATAAACAGACAGCATATAGTTATCTTGGATTTCACGCATCAAGGAAGAAAAGATTGTTAAAAGGGTAAGAGTATGCATATATTGGCCTATCTAGGATGGCAAAGGGTAATAAATACATCTTTGGAGTCCATATTTTCAATTTGTTCCTCACATTAACAATCTTATAATATGGCCCCTGAATTCACACATATTTTACATGCAGATTGTTACTATAAAATCATGGTAATTTAATAAATCCAGGGATGGACAAATAAGTTCTCAAAACATGCCTGATAAGCTCCCTAAGAAACACCTCTTTGTTGCTGTACAAGCTGTTGACGATAAGATCCATGAGTCGACTAACCTGCCAGCCATGTATGAAACAGTAACATTATTAAAAAGAACCGATCAAAATTTTATACAAGAACTTCTTTACTGTAGGCCAAAAGAATCTATATAAGAACTTATACAAGTCAGGGCCCCAACATACCTCAGCTTGATACTCATATTTCTCAGCTGGAGGAGGAGGTGGATTTGACGAATCAGATGCTGCCGCAGTTGACTTACATCTGCTGCCCAAAAACAAACCACTTTTCAAGTTCAAGTGAGCCGAATGTCTGGCCGTGTCACACTTCCCTCTAGTTATTGCCGAGTACCAGGTGTTATTATCACTCCCCACTGCCTGTTCATAGTCCAATAAAATATTTATTAAAATAAACTAATAAAACACAGATTATATTAAAATAAAATATCCATTTAGCAAATTCACAGATTATATTAAAATAAAATATCCATTTAGCAAATTTCATAAATTAACATAATTTCAGAAATCATTTTCCTTAATTGTTATCAACAAAGAAAATGTAAATAACTAAACACCAAAGGAAACTTTGACATTAGTTTCAATCAATCGTCACTCACAAAAATAAACAAAAAAGAAAAAGAAAAACTCTAAAAAGATTAGACTTTTCCTTTAGTTTCATGATTATTTTTCTATCCAAATGAAGGGTTAAACCAGGAGAAATGAGAGGAGAAGAGTACCGAGTCAAAAACAAGAGTAGAGGAGGAGATTGAAGCTGCCGAGGCGTTGCGGTAACGAGAAGTAGGGGCACGGCGGGCAGCGGAAACGTAGCGCCTGGAGAGGCGGTGCATGATTCGAAATGAGAGAAAACGAGCGAGCGAGTTTCTGGTAAGTTGTTGATGATCAGTGAATTGGGTGCTATATGCAGGGACTGGGGCAGGGATGATTATAATGAGGGTTTTACTCGGGTTTCGCTCGGTTAATGGGTTTAATGAAGCTTCTGGAGATAAATTGCTAACAAGTTTTTGGGTATTTTCGTCATTTAGAAATGTGAGGACTGAGAGCGGCGATTTGGTATGCGAGGTCTACGCTAGGTGCTGTATAAACAAATTCTAACGATTCTCATTCTGCCACGTTATCAACTTTTTTTTCTTTCAATTTTCCTGTCAATATTATGAGTCGGTTCAAGTCCATTTATATCAGGCTTTAAAACAGATTAAAATGGCTCACATCGAAAAGGCAAAATTAGAAAAATTGCAGGCTGCAAACCCTAATCAAATCATAATATTTAAACTATAACTAAAATTTTTATGTCTAAGCTTTAAAGAATGATAACAAATGTAAGTGTATTTATTTATTTTAATATAAACTATTATTAATTATATATAAATGTAATTTTTATTAAATTAAAGTATTAAATAATATTTTATTAATATAATATATATGCATATAAATTAAATAAATCATAAAAATATATTATTTTATATATCATAAGAAGGATCAAGATAGAGTATTTCAAATTCAATATGAACTAAATTATTCAAATAGGTAAATTTTAACTCAATTTTTATTTTAAAAAATAATTTATATTTCATATATTGTTGGTGTATAAATTGTATACACTATCAACAAATCAGATAATTTCATCTCATTAATGACTGAATATCAATTCTTAAAAAAAAATTTAATTTTAAAAAAAAATTTACTTATTAATGAGATGTTATCACCTGATTCACTTCATTATTGAGAGAATATCATTCAATTCATTGACAGTGTATAGAATCTATATATTGATAGTGTATCAAATATAAATTCTTAAAAGAAAATTTGTATTGATTGAATAATGATAAATCAAATTAAATCAGATATAAGTTATTTTGTCATCTTTACATCCAGTGACTCTTTTCTTTTTTACAAAATTTATCTAATAAATAAAATTTTTAAAAACAAAGGAAATGATAAAAAAAAAAAGCCATATGTGAATTTATTATTACAATAAAGTATTAAATAATATTTTTTAATAAAATACATATATAAATATAAAATTAAATAAATAATAAAAAATATTTTTTTATATATGCTAAGGTCGAGACATAACTCTTAAAATTTTACTTTTATCCGAACTAAATTTAAAAAAAAAACTCAATCTAATTATTTCAAATTAAAAAAAATGCACAAATTAAATCGAGACGAATTGAAATTTATTGATTACGGGATTATTTTATCATTTTTGTCCCAATAAATTTTTTATTACAAAATTTATTTAACAAAAAAAGAAAAGTAATAAAAAAGAAAACCCAAAAAACAAAAAAGCTTTTAAAAAATAAAGAAAATAAAAAATACAAATAAAATGAGGGGGATGTCTCGTGGACATGAGACAAAACGAAACACTTTAAATTTGTCTTTAACCTAACCACATTTTCTTTTTTTTTTAAATGTACTTATGTTAGATTGGTACAAATTTAAATCAATTAAATATGAAATGTTTTATTATTTTTATCTCTATTGATTTTTTTTACAAAATTTATCTAATAAAAATAAAATTAAAAAAGTCAATAAAAAAGTTTAAAAATAAAAAAAAAACAAAAAATATAGAATGAGATGGCCGAATCATGGGCAGGGAAAAGATCTAAAATAAAACTGACATATCCATTTCTTCGAACATTCAAACCTTTCGAAAGTTAAAAAAAAAAATTAGGAATTAGTCAGATAAGCAGGACAGCAGCTGTATAAATATAGGAGAAAACTTATATAAAATTTTTTAAATGAAATTTGTGAATTTCTTTTAAAAAATAATTTAATAAAAATTTTAATAAAAATTAAAGCAGATAAATTGATAAAGTTCAATGTAAAAATTAATAATATGTAAAAATATTATTAAAAATATTATTTATAATTTAAATTTAATCGATATTTATTTAACAATAAAAATTCTATCAATAATTTTATTGAAAATATCTATCTAAAAATATATATCAAAATTTATTTAAAATTGTTTCAAAATTTATAAATTTACTTTATGTAATGAAATTTTTTTATTTATCGATCTTATTTTTTTATTTTAATTTTAATTTAATTATTTTTAATATAAAACTTTACGAATTTTACATAAAAAAACTATAACTATGTGAAATATGTACGGTTGAAAGAAGCATACGCAAAGATACCAAACAAAAAAACAAACACAACTTTATTTTTATACCACCAAAGTATGCATCAAAGAGTAATGTAAAAAAAAAAAAAAGCAACAAAGAAGATCGCCGGCATCTCGTTCGAAGTCAGTACCAACCGCATCAAGCAACTTTACAAGCAGCAAAAAACACAAAACTCTGGAGTGAAAGCCAACTGTAACCCACAAAACAATACCACTAAACTACAAGCAAGCTCGACCATCCCCTACCCCGACCCTTTATTGTCCTCTAACTAAAGGACCAAACAAGAAAAAAAAATCTGCAGTTTTCCATTAATTATATTGATTTCTTGAATTTAAAATTCTCTGCTTTGAAAATCCTTGCACATTTTTAAGAATCAAATGGTTTAGCTACTTTAAATTATTGATGACTATATGTTATCAGCGAATTCTCCATCTTTTTTGCCTTGGAGCAGCATGAGAAAGTGAATAAGCCTATCATGGGAAGCTATAGATTGAGAATTTGAGATCTTCCGTATTAACTGATACATGGCAATTTTCATTCCAGCTGCTCGTGGATTGAGCATCAGTTAATTCTTGTTGATCAATGAATGACAGATGAAAAAAAATGGCTAAATTTTATTGTCAGAGTTATGTACGGACATTTGATCAGAATCCATACATGTGAGGGAAAAATGAAAAAATTACAAGATTTAAGAGAAAGCAGAATGCAGTCTTTCTGATTATTCCATAAACAATATTCTGAAGATGTATCGAGCAATGCAAATATTACTCTTCCATTCTTAATTACAGACCAAAAAAAAAGGAGGAAAGGGAGTAGGATAACGAAGAGACTATGAAACACGTAAGAGTAAGATTCCTCTACAGATGAAGAGAAGTATCAACATCAGAATTCTCAAAATTTTTCCATGTGCTTGAAGTGGCTGCACTGTTATTAGGCCATAACCTTGTTGATGAAGGGAATGACATCTGTGAAATGGGTTTGCCTGCTTCATGAGTTTAGACCAAGAGAGAGTGAATCCGATGGGGTTGCCTGTAAGGTAGAATTACCTCAGGTTGGTCTTGGAAGGACAATCTGTTAGGCTCATAGCGCATAGCCGTCGGGCTGGCGCGTTCGGTTTCAGAGAATAGTTTCAGATGCTGATCTTTCTCCTCCCTCTTTTCTCTAACCTTCTGCAGCTGTCTAAACCTTTCTTGCAAAAGGGCAAATGAGGAGCAAACCACACTAGGATCACCACCTTGCCTGACCATCGTAGGAAAAACCGTTTCCTTTGTGGCAATTGCTTGATGCGCGTTTGTGAAAATGATTAGAGCTTAAACGGGTATATAGATGTATTTATAAGAGATGGTCATTTCCCGTTCAACACTAATGTAGACTTTTTTGTTGCAATCTCAAATGATTCTGGCTGATGCAGTACACAGATGAATCGGCTGGTTTGCAGCAAAATCCAAGAAGATGAGTTAGACAGGGCTGGATTGCTGGATGTGTAGGCAAAAGTAGGATAAGTGTGAGATATAGAGTCCAAATACAATTGGCGAGTAGCATTTGGAAGGAAGCTTTGTGGGGAATTAATGGTTCGGTAGAGCCTTTTTGCTTTTTTGTTTTGTTTTTCTTACAAAAAATCACACTGAAGGAAATGGGTTATGTACGGAGATGGCAAACGGTCCGAACCCGTTAGATTTTGATCCGAATTTCAGATCCAATCAAATTTTTTATAAAAAAAAAAAAAATCAGGTCAAGCTTAATTTGAGGTAAATTTATTGTGATTCAACCCAATTTATATCAAAAACATGTTTTTATTATTTATTTAATTTTATATTTATATATGTATTATATTAATAAAATTATTATTTAATATTTTAATTTAAGTTAATACCTAATAAAATATTATAATTATACATAATTAAAATATATTATATTAAATTAATTTTAAATCAAATCAAATCGATTATGATTTTATATAATATAAATCAAATAAAATATAAAAAATAATATTTTAATATCGATCAAATTAGATTTATTTCGACTCAATTTATTATAATAATTTATTATATATGTTCAAAATTAAATTTTATATTTATTAAATATCATTAAATCAATTAAATTTTAATTTATCGACTATCTTTTTAAACCACGTTAACTTTGAAGAAGAGGGTGATGCACTCACCGGCACTTTTGGATGCATATTATCTTTTATAAAATAAAAAATAGAAGTTTTACGATGTTGGAGCCCCAAAGATTTCAAGGCACGGACGAGAAAATGAATCCCTAAAAGGACATTGAAGGGAAAAAGAAAAACAAATCAAAGTAAGACAATTCCTATAACAATGTTTTTTTGTTTATGAATAAAGTCAATAATTTAAGTTTTAGTACATAATCGTATAACTTTTGATTTTATTCTCAAATTATTCTCCATTTCATTGCATCAATTAAGAAGAGATTAAAATTCTAAATTTATTCTAATTTTTTAATAAAATCAAATATTTAAATTCAATTTTTTGAACACATTTTTAACATTAACATGATGCATTTAGAATATAATTTTGATGTGCTCTCGTAAAAATTTAATTTTGATGGATAAAAAATAAAAAAGGTTAATTTTATACATTGATAATGAAAATTTTATTTTCATAAATAAAATTAACATGATAATACATATTTTATTATTTTTAAATATACATTAAAAAATATATATTATTATTTTATTCACTTATAAATTAAAAAAATTATATTATCAATGTATGAAATAGTTTTTCAAATAAGAAAGAGTCTTCTCTTTTTAATTGAATTGAATTTTCATAATTACGATTTAATTTTATATAAATTATTCAATTTTTTAGATTAAAATAAAATATAAATTTAAGATAAATGATTATAAATCGTACATTCGAGATGAACCTAACAAATAATTATCGATAAAATTTAAACATAAAATTTTTTCAAAAAAAAAAAAAATCTAAAACCAACAACTTGTCCAACCTTGTTATTATCAAAAAAAAAAAAAAAATAGCGGAAGGCCAAAATTGGCAAATCAACAGAAGATTTTTAACTACCAGTCGAGTAACTAAAATTCCCTCCCAAATTTCGCCTACAATAAATTCCTCATACAGTAATTATCGATTTCTCCTCATCCAAAATGCAAAAATTAGCATCTTCCGACACCCTTCACCAACACTTCCCTCAGGGCCTCCATTATTCTCTTCTCAAATCCTCCAAATCCTTCCAAGAAACCCAACAATTCCACGCGTTTTCCCTAAAAACCGGCATTTTCTCTCACCCTTCAATCTCTTCTCGCCTCCTTTCTCTCTATGCCGACCCCAAAATAAACAACCTTCGCTACGCTCGCTCCGTTTTCGATCGAATCGAATACCCCACGTTGGTTCTCTGGAACATCATCATGAAATGCTACGTCGAAAACCAACAATCCCACGAAGCCATCTCCTTGTTTGTTGAACTGCTTGGGAATTTTCCGCCTGATGAATTCACGTTTCCTTGCGTGATAAAGGGATGTGCTAAATTAAACGCTGTAAAAGAAGGGAAGCAAATTCATGGGTTGGTTTTGAAGCTTGGCTTCGGATTAGATAAATTTGTGCAGGGAAGTCTCGTCAATTTGTATTCAAAGTGCGGCGAGATTGGTTTTGCTCACAAATTGTTTGATGAAATAGATGAGAAAGATTTGGTTTTATGGAATTCTTTGCTTGATGGGTATGCAAGGTGTAAGGAAGTCAAGCTTGCGATGAAGTTGTTTGGGGAAATGCCTGAAAAGGATTGTTTTTCATGGACGGTTTTGCTTGATGGGTTAGCAAAATGTGGGGAGGTTGAGAATGCTAGAGAGATATTCGAGAAGATGCCAAATAAGAATTTAGTTTCGTGGAATACTATGGTTTATGGGTATATGAAAGCTGGAGATGTAAATTCCGCTTGTAAATTGTTTAATCGAATGCCCACTAGGGATTTGATCACGTGGAATTCAATGATAGGAGGATTTGAGTTGAATTTACGCTTTTTGCAAGCTTTGAAGATGTTTGAGAGAATGTTAAAGGAGGAATTTAGGCCAAGTCACGCAACGTTAGTTAGTGTTATTTCTGCGGTCTCTGGATTAGCTAGTCTTGGTAAGGGGATATCAATACATTCTTATATTGTTAAAAGTGGAATTGAATTAGATGGGGTGGTTGGGACAGTGCTGATAGAAATGTATTCCAAATGTGGGAGCATTGATAGTGCTCTAAAAGTTTTTCGGACCATACACCATAAGAAGTTGGGACATTGGACTGCTATAATTGTAGGCTTGAGTATTCATGGTATGGCTGAACATGCTCTGAAACTATTTCTTGAAATGTGCAGAATTGGTCTGAAGCCTAATGCTATAACTTTTGTAGGTGTGCTTAATGCTTGTAGTCATGCAGGATTGATTAATGATGGTCGTGGATATTTTAATTCGATGATAAATGAATATGGAATTAAACCTACTATAGAACATTATGGTTGTTTGGTGGACATATTATGTCGAGCTGGGCATCTTGAAGAAGCAAAAAATATCATTGAAAAGATGCCCATCAGACCAAATAAAGTAATTTGGATGACATTGCTTAGTGGTGCTAGGAAACATGGAAACCCAAAAATAGGTGAATATGCTGCTCAACATTTAATTGAATTGGCTCCAGAGACAACCGGGAGTTATGTTGTCCTTTCCAATATGTATGCTGTAGCTGGTGAGTGGGACAAAGTTTCTAAGGTAAGAGAAATGATGAAGACAAGAGGATTAAGAAAAGATCCAGGCTGCAGTTCAATAGAGCATAGAGGCGTGCTTCATGAGTTTATTGTGGGAGATAAATCACATCCCCAAACAAAAGAAATTTATTCCAAATTGAGTGAGATGAGAGAGAAGTTGAAATTTGCAGGACATGTTCCTGACACAAGCCAAGTGTTGTTGTGTATTGAAGAGGAGGAAGGGAAGGAAGCTGAATTGGAAAACCATAGTGAGAGGTTGGCTATTGCCTTTGGTCTCATCAATGTTGAAGCCGGATGTCCCATTCGCATCATGAAGAACCTTCGGGTTTGCAACGATTGCCATTCTGTCACTAAACTGCTCTCTAAAATCTATAGTCGTGAGATTATTGTGAGAGATAATAGTCGCTTTCATCATTTTAAAAATGGACTGTGTTCTTGCAAAGATTTTTGGTGATTGCCTCAGCTGTTGGTTGGCATTAATTCTTTTTCTCAACAGGACCGAATAGGAAGTCCTCATAACTTTAAGGTCTTCATGTATTGTGTCCATCATCACTTATGAGGGTTTATAAAAATGGCTAGGATATGTTTCTTGGGCTTTATTTATATCAACCAGAGAAGCCAACCTCTTACTGCAATTAAAAAAAATTGTATTCTTGAAGATTTTATGTCTACTGTGTTTAGAGTCTATTTTTATTATTTTACATATCAAGTTTGTTCATAAGGCAGCTAAAAAGACAAGTGGTAGAAATATCAGAAGTTGAAATTATATTCTATGAATTCTAAAATTTTAATATACCTCTATCAATATGCCTTATCAGAACCGAAACATGCCACAGTTATTAATCTTAAGTGTTGCAGAAAACGATGTTTCATTGCACTGACGCGTTAAGTTTTGTTGCAAGATCTCAAGAAAGATACTACTTAATGATACAATAGCTCCAAATGTAAGCAGTGAAATTACATCGGTACTGGAGTTACACGAAAACAGATACCACATAGTGATTAATGTTAAAGCTTTCAAAGATATATCTATCTCAGTTCATTTTCCAGGGACAAAGTTAGTGGCATAAGCCCATGCATTGTTGGTCACCGGATCAGAAAGGTGGTCGAAAAGGTTCTCAATGGGACCCTTTCCGGTGACAATAGGATGGACGAAGAATCCAAACATGGAGAACATTGCCAGGCGGCCATTCTTGATCTCTTTAACCTTCAATTCTGCGAAGGCATCAGGATCATCAGCCAATCCGAGTGGGTCAAAAACAACATGTCATGAGCCAACCTTGTATAGGGTCATAACCAAGCATAGGATGTCATGACCACCAATGTATAGGGCCATGACTAGGTAGAGGTGCCAAGAAGAAGGGTAGATCTCATGTGCTAGAAAAAAGTGTTTTTATTTCAAACACTGTAATGATTTTTTATAGCATAATTGTAAAATCTCTTAAGCTCTTTAAAGGGGGTGAGCAGCATTTTGTTGGGTTGCCTCACTGACTAAAATATGTGCTAGACCTCTCATCTAGGGCTGCCTCTCTAGCCCCAATGATGGTGGGAAGACTCAGGGCTTTTTTTTGTACTTGTACTATTCTCGATATTAATAAAATATTTTTTTCTTACGAGAACACCAAAGGTTGTCTTGGTGTGTTCCCATTATGCCCTGGTATATCGTTATGCATTTTTTATATTAACTTGTGACTTGTTGGTTGCCTATTCAAATATCAAGATATCCTTGGTTAACTTGCATGGAAGCGTCCATCCAAGTGTTGCACGATCTATTGCTTAATCAAGAGAAAGCTTAGCCCGTGACACATGGTATCAAAGTACGATTGAAAAGTGCTAGATAATTGATAAAATGGCTATAAGCGGTGGATTTGATGAATGACAGAAGATCAAAGAGCTTGATACCGCGATGGCTGTCCTAAAAGCTCATGTGGTAACTCTTGATTAACTGAGGGATATCGAGACAGTCTAGCGGGAGCTATCGATACTCTACATAGCTTGGGTGATGAGATCAAAGATGCCTTGAGTGTCCTCCAGAGAGAGTTTGAGAAGCTCAAGCCCTAAGTGAATGTGTTACAAATAGCTGTGGCCAAGTTGAGTTTTAGCTCAATGGAAAAAGGGAAAAAGGCCAAGGTACCGAAATCTTGATGTTATGAGGGGGCAAGAGTTGCCAAAGAGCTTGAGAACTTCGTATTTGACATAGAACAATGCTTTTGAGTTATGTATATAGAATTAGAGGATAAGGTTGCAATAGCTTCAATGTACCTTACCGATGATGCCAAGCTGTGGTGGCATTCAAATTTTGTAAATAATGAAAGCCTTATAAAAACTTGGGCAGATCTTAAGCAAATGTTGAAAAGCCAATTATTCCTTGAGAATATGGAGTACATGGCCTAAAGAAAGTTTCAAGAATTGGTGCAAATGGGAACAGTGAGAGAATTTGTAAGGAGCTTTTCTACCTTAATGTTGGATATTAAAGCATGTCTAAAAAAGACAAGATATTTTATTTTCTTGAGGGCTTCAAACTTTAGACTAAGACAAAATTGCCAAGGCAAAAGGTGCAAGACGTGGCTACTGCCATGGCTACCGTCGAACGTTTTAATGACTATAATGATGACCCCTCAAAACAAAAAATCTTTTCATAGGTGGTAGTAACTCTAACTTTGGGAAGAGGGGAAAGATGACCAAAGTGGACCGACCCTTAAGTAAGAGATCAGATATAAGGCTTTTTGGTCAACACAATACCTAAACCAAGGTAAATAATGCATCAAGTTTCAAGCCAAAGCAATTGCTAGCTTGCTTTCTATGTCAAAAGCTGTATCGAGTAGTTAAATACCCATATAAAGATGCCCTTAATGCCATGAAAGCCTTTTCTTAAGAGTCTTCCAAAACTCTCGAAACTATCAAAGAAGTTAAAAATGAGCTAGTAAGAATAGATTCAATATGGTTTCTTAGTGCCTTCCATATTTAACTAAACATGATAAAGAAAGAACCAGAGAGAGGTCTGATGTACGTTGACCTAGTACTTAATGATAAAATTATGGGAAAACACTTATTTACAGTTGGTTATAATATTATAATCTATATATTTATATTTGTATCTTTAGAATTAATGATAAAAAATTAAGATAGATAATCTCTCAATTATATGATCAATTTTAGGAAGATTTAGTTTATTAGTTTACCCATTAGTTAGTTATCTATAAACCTTAGGTGCTTGTATAATTTTTTATGAGTAGTTTTTTAATATACATTCAGTGTTACTTTTAGTTTTTCATACAATTTTATTTTTTAGTTGTTTCATATGATATCAAAGTTTTAGGCTCTTTTTGGGAAGAAAATTTTTTTAACCTTAATTGCTGAATTCTATTTTAGGCCTTCATAGCCAAATCTTATTAAATCTTTTAGTCTTATTTTATCCTTATTTGGCCTTCATTGTCTAGAATCGTCTCTAGTTAAGCTTTTACTATCAAAACTTGTTTTATTTCTGAGAAAGATAACCATGCCAGAGAATGCAGAATCTGCCACTACTAGCCAATTTGATAAAATGACAACTAGTAAAACCATCAAAGTACTACAAAGTCTAGGGAACAAAAAAAGTTAGAGAAAAGATTAAGATACTAAGAAGCTTATTGAAAAATCTTGAAAAGCCTAGTAGGGTATACTCTTTGGGTAAAGCCTCTAGTTTAGGTAAAGTTTTTAGTTCTCATGGATTAAATGTCTCCATTAAGCCTATTATGAGTTCTTGAGTCATTGACTCAAGAGTCACAAACCATATGACGCATTCTTCATAGAAGTTTAGTACATATACCTATTGTCCTAGTAATACAAAAATTGTTATTATAGATAGTTCACTTACTACAATGGCAGGATTAGAAAATATTCAAATTAATCCCTTGTTTGTTCTTAAAAATATTTTTCATGTTCATGGATTGTCTACTAATCTGATATCTATACAAAAACTTACTAGAGACATGAATTGCAAAGTGACCTTTTATTTCTCCTATTGTAAATTTTAGGACCAGAGTTTGGAAAAAAGAATTGAACTTGTTAAGGAAAATGATAGACTATACTATCTTAAAATATCAAACAATACAATTAATATCAAAAATAGTTTACATTTGTCATTTCTTTTTAAGAAACCTTCCAACAAAGATAAAATCTAGCTTTATCATTTTCGTTTTAGACCTTTTTTTTAAATTTTAAAAAACATGTTTCTTTCTTTGTTCAAAAAATTAAATGTCAAAAATTTTTATTGTGATGTTTGTAAAACTTACAAAGCATAGACATGTGTCTTTTCAGTTAGCAACAAAAGAAGTTCTATTCCTTTTTATTTGATTCATAATGATATATAAGGTCTTTCTACAATTCTTAATATTTCTAGTACAAGATATTTTATTTTTTTCATAGATGATTGTATTAGGATCTTTTGGATATTTTTACTTAAATCTAAATCAAATGTGAATAGCATATTTTTAAGCTTCCAAAATATGAGCCAAAATTAATTTAGAGTGAAAATTAATAGATTTAGGTTTGATAATACAAGAGATTATTTCAACTAAAGTTTATCTACCTATTTTCAAAATAAAGAGATTATCTATGAGTAATTTTATGTTAATACCCTACAGTATAATGGAGTAGCAAAAAAAAAAATCATTTACTAGCCATAACCTAAGTTTTACTTTTCAAGCAAATGTACCAAAATCATACTAGGGGGAAGCTGTTCTCACTATCACATATATTATAAATAGGTTACCTTTAGGAGTTTTGAGATTTAAAACTCTTATGGTACTACTCTCATAATTCTATCCCAATTTTAATACCACAAACAATCTCATACTTAAGATATTTGGTTGTACATCATTTGTTCATGTTCACAGTCATAATAAGAAAAAGTTTGATCTTAGAGCAATTAAGTGTATTTTTGTGGGGTACTCATCAATTCAGAAAAGATATAAGTGCTATCATTCTCCTATAAAAAAGTTTTGTGTCTACAAATGTCACTTTGGAAGAAAGTAAACCATTTTTCACTCTACCTTATCTTTAAGGGGAGACATCATTCATGAAAAATAAGGATAAAAACTTTTTTTTGCTTAATTTATCCGTCTCTTTAACATTTTCACTCATTAATTCTTTTAAGTCTAAACCTATTTCTTCTAAATCCAAGTCAAATATTGAATTTGAGTCTAAATCCATTCCAAACATAGAAGATGTGACAAAAGATAATATTATTCTTTATTCTATGAAGGAATTACAAGTGTACTCAAGAAGACAAGTTTTAGATCCTGAACCAGTGAAAGTCTAAAAACCTGATTCTAACTCTGAAAATAAAGTAACTACAATCTTTGACTCTATTTCTCAAAATGAGCATGAAATCTCTTAAAATTATAACTGGAGATTATAATTTGCCTATTGCCATTAAGAAAGGAATTAGAGAATGTACTAAGCATCCACTATATCCAATCTTTAATTTTGTGTCATTTGAAAAATGCTCACCATCCTATAAAAAATTTCTTGTGAACCTAAACACTATATCTATTCCAACTACATTATCTGAAGCATTATCTAGTGAAAAATTGAGGCAAGTCATGAAAATAAAATTAGAGGCCTAAGAAAAAAATAAAACATGAGAACTGATAAAGTTGCCTAAAAGAAAAAATTCAGTTGGATGTAAATGGGTTTTCATTATAAAATACAAGGTAGTTGATATTGTTGAAAAGTATAAAGCTAGGTTGGTAGCTAAAGGCTACACTCAAACTTATAAAGTGAATTATCAAAAAACTTTTGCTTCAGTTATCAAGATGAATACAATTAGAATTTTGTTATCATTGGCTACAAATTATAATTGGCAGCTTCAACAATTTGATGTAAATAATATTTTTCTACATAATGATTTGGAAGATGAAATATATGTGAAAGTTTTACCTCGATTTAGAGGTCATCTAGAAGAAAATAAAAGTATGTAAGTTGAAAAAGGCTTTATATGGCCTTAAATGATTTCCTAAGGTTTGGTTCGGGAGATTTGTCAAAATAATGCTAGCAATGAGATATAAGAAAAGTCAAAGGGATCACACATTATTTATCAAGCACTCTGATTTAGGAAGAGTCACAGTTCTATTAGTGTATATTAGTGATATAATTTAATTGAAGATGATGACAAACAAAAAAAATCTCTAAAATAGTGTTAGGTTAGAGAATTTGAGATAAAAAAGCTAGAGAGATTGAAGCATTTTCTAAAAATTGAAGTAGCTCACTCATGACAGTATTTTTATCTTATAACAAAAATATACGATGGATCTTTTGAAAGAAACTGAAAAGCTCACATATAAACCTGCAAATATCTCTCTAGATCCTAATCATAAATTTGAAAAAATTAATGAAGATGCTACTGTAGATAGAGAGATATAACAGAGATTAGTTAGAAAACTCATTTAGCTCTCACATACTACACCTGATATAGTATATGCTGTGAGTGTGATAAGTCAATTTATGTATAGTTTTAAAAGAGTTCACCTAAAGTTGTCTATTGTATATTGTACTATTTGAAGGCCAATCTTGGGAAAGGTATCTTATTCAAAAATTATTTAAGGCTAGTTCTATAAGCATATATAGATATGGATTATACAGGTTCAGTAACTAATAGAAGATCCACCTTAGGTTATTACACTTTTCTAGGTAGTAATCTTGTGACTTAAAAGAGTAAAAAATAGAATGTGATAGTAAAATTAAATGCTGAAACAGAGTTCAGAGCAATGGCTCAAGGAATTTGTGAACTACTATAGTTAAAGATTATCTTAAAAGACTTGAAGATCAAGTGAAATGGATCAATGAGACTCTATTACGATAACAAGTCTATAATAAGCATTGCAAATAAGCATTGCACATAATCTTCTGCAACATGATAGAACAAAACACATTGAAATAGACCTATATTTCATAAAGGAAAAGCTAGACAATGGGTCAATTTGTACACCATATATATCAACCAAGAGTCAATTTACAAATATGTTGATAAAAGGTCTCAACAATGCAATATTTCAAGAAATTATTTTCAAGCTGAGAATGAAAAACATATATTCATCAGCTTGAGAAAAAGTGTGAAAATACACTTATTTATAATTAGTTGTAATATTATAATTTGTATATTTATATTTGTATCTCTAAAATTAAGTATTTGTATTACTAGAATTAAGGACATAAAATTAGGATAGACAATCTCTTAATTATATGATCAATTTTTAAAAAATTTAGTTTCTTGGTTTACCTACTAGTTAATTGTATATAAACCTAAGGTGTTTGTATAATTTTTTATGAGTAATTTTTCAATATACATTCAGTTTTACTTTTAGTTTTTTACATAATTTTATTTATTAGTTTTTCATAAAAAACCATAAAGGTTATGGTTGATACGGGTGCAACCAATACCTTCATCATACCGAAAGAAGCAAAAAGATGTATCTCAAAGTTAATAAGGATTGTGGGCAAATGAAATTAGTTAACTCACTAGCCTTTACGATCAATGGAAGCTCCAAGAGTGTGATAACCGAGTTAGAGCCATGGAAAGCAAATGTAGACTTTATAGTTTCTCCTATGGATTACTTTGATGTTATTTTAGGATTGGCCTTCATAATGTTGGCTCAGACGATTCCAATCCCACTACTAATTGTCTATTGTTCTTAAAGGAATGCTCGTGTATTATTCCAGCCATGATCCTCTCTAAGAGCAGGAAGAAAATGAATTTAGCATTACAATTCAAGAAAGGGATAAGGAAAGGAAAGCCCTTATATATAGCCATGTTGATTTCCAAAGATAGGATTGAGCTGGAACCAGTACCTGATGGGATACAAAAAGTATTGAAAGAGTTTAAGAATATGATGCCAAAGCAATTGCCCAAGGTTTTACCTCCTCGAAGATAGGTGGACCATGAGATTGAGCTTCTCCAAGGATTTAAGCCACTAACTAAAGGCCCATATTACATGGCTCCACTAGAGCTAGTTGAATTGAGAAAATAATTAGATGAGCTCTTACAAGCTAGATTCATTAGACCATCGAAAGCATTATTTAGGACACTTGAGCTATTTCAGAGAAAGTATGATAAGAGTTTACAGTTATATGTGGACTACATGGCCTTAAACAAAGTCATTACGAGAAATAAATATCATATTCCATTTATTGTGGATTTGTTTGATCAACTAAGTCAGGCCAAATACTTATCCAAATTGGACTTGAGATTTAGCTATCATTAGGTTAGAATTGCTGAAGAAGATAAGCCAAAAACTACTTGTATAACGTGGTATTGTGTATTTGAATTTTTTATTATGCCTTTTAGATTGACTAATGCCCCTACCACATTTTGCACCTTGATGAATCAAGTGTTCCATGACTATCTTGGCAAGTTTGTGGTCATTTATTTAGATGACATAATGGTCTATAGTTCTACCTTGAAAGAGCATTAAGAGGATAGGGGTCTTGTGTTTTAAAGACTACAAGACCATCAATTGTATATTAAAAGGGATAAATATGCATTTTCTCAAACATGGATTCATTTCCTTGGCCATATTGTTGAACAAAGCCACATTTGAATGAACATGAAAAAAGTTAAGGCTATTAAAGAGTTGGCAACATCAAAAAATGTCAGTGAACTTCACTGATTTTTTAGATTGACCAATTATTATAAGAGATTTCTGAAAGGGTACTCTTGTAAAATCATAACCCTCACGGAACTATTGAAAAATAAGCATAAATAGTGTTGGACAACTAAATGTCAACAAGCTTTTGAGGGCTTGAAAAAAGTCATGATGAAAGATCATGTTTTCGCTCTCCCTAACATTGGAAAGATTTTTGAAGTTCAAACAAATGCATCTAATTTCACTATTACAAGAATGACACCCGATAGCATTTGAAAGTTAAAAGTTGAGCAAAGCCAAAAAAAGATATACGGCTAAAAAGAAAGAGCTCCTAGCAATAATCTATTGTTTAAGAGCATGGCGACATTATTTATTAAGTTCACAATTCATGCTTAAGACAAACAATGTTACGGTTAGTCATTTTCTCACCCAACCGAGGCTTACAATTAAACAAGCTAGATGACAAGAGTTTCTAGTCGAATTTGAATTTTATTTTGAGCACACAGCTGAAAAAATCGATGAAGTGACAGATGCATTAAGTAGACAAGCAAAGTTGGTTGCCGTTAGGAGAATCGCGACGGCTAGTAAAGTCAAGATAGATCTCCACAAAGCTAATTGAAGATAATATGAAGAAAGACTCACAAGCCAATGCTATTTTAAAGCTAGTAGAAGAAGGGAAGTACAAGCACTTTTGGCAGAAAAATGGGGTCTTATTAATAAAATGTCCTCAATTGTTTGTGCCAAAAACAAAAGGTTTGAAACAGATACTAATGAGGGAATGCCACAACATATTGTGGGTTGGTCACATTAGTTGCAACGTACTTTGGCTTTACTGAAACAAGGCTATTATTGGTCTCACATGTGACAAGATGTGATGGATTATATGAAAACTTGCCTCATTTGCCAATAGGACAAAATCGAAAAGAAAAAATCGACAGGCATGCTTGAACCACTACATGTGCCCATGAGACCTTAGGAAAAGATCTCTCTTGACTTAATATCAGGCTTTCCTGAAGTTGATGATCTTGGATCTATTTTCGTAGTGATTGATCATTTCTCGAAATATGCCATGTTCATTCCAACCTAAAAGTATTGCACCGCAAAAGATATAGCCTATCGAATATTTAAACACATAATCACGTATAGGGGCCTTCTTCAAACCATTGTCAATGACAGGGATCCGAGATTCACTGTGTCATTTTAGAGATAACTTTTCAAGATCTTGAGATCTCAGCTCAACATCTTTTTAAGTTATCACCTGCAAACTGATGGTTAGACCGACGATTTAATGGGTTGTTAGAGGAGTACCTAAGACACTTTGTTTAAGCTAATAAGAAAAATTGGCCTTCAACAACTCATAGTTAGCTGTGTTTTAATTCCAACAAGTGTTCTTCCATAAACAAGAGTCCATTTGAAATGGTCACTAGATAATTACCAAAACTACCGCATACATCCCTTAAGCCATATCAAGGGAAGAGTCCGCAAGCTTTCAACCTTAGCAAAGAATAGAGAGAGAACATAGAAATTGCGTGAGCATACTTAAAAGAAGGCATCAAAGTGCATGAAAAAATAGGCAAATAAAGGTCGAAGGGTACAACAATTCAAAGTTGGTGATCTTGTTCTTATTAGATTAGTGCCCCAACAAACCAAGTTCCTAAAAAAACGGGATCGTAGGTTAGTGCATAAGTACGAAGGTCAAGTGAAAATCCTTTTCAAAGTGAGGAATGACTCTTACAAAATTGACTAGCCAAAATGGATGAAGGTGCATCCAGTGTTTCATATAAGCAACTTAAAGGCTTATTATGCAAACCCCTAGATACAAGTCGCACTAAATCAACCAGGGTTACCATTACCATGAAACCACTATCAAAACATCGAGTTAAAGAGATTTTAACTAACGAGATATCCCGAGTAGCACGAGCACCGCAACAAATATGTTTCGGTTGGCTTAAAATGAGCCAAATTGCTACTAGCCTACTAGGATGCCGTGCTGTACAAATTGATTTTTTTTCCATAGTCCGTTGTTTCACAAGATTTGATTACCTATATTTAATCAGACGGGAAATTCTTTATAACACGATACTAATAAATAGTACAAGGAGGTAACATACCAGATGCTGGTGGGGGCACTTTTAACAGTTCGGCGCACGGTAACACGACCAACACCGAAGGCACCGACCTTGCGGACAAGCTCATTGGACTGCTACAAAGAGGTGTGGCCAGCGAAAGCAGATTGTTGGATAGCAGAGGTTGCCATGGTGATGCCGGAGAGGGCTTTTGGCAAGAGTTGTTTTTGTTTGCGGATGGCTGCTGCGCTGAGTCCTACTTTGGCTTGGAGGAGAGAAGGGGTTATAATGGAACTGGAGAAGATGTTGTGGATCAGGAAATGTACATGTCAGCACCAGTCCATCGGTTGTTTGCATTGAATGTGGATTCCCATGTCAAAGCATTTTAAAGAATCCTAACATTGATCCATAGCTTTTGGACAAAAATGAAAATGGAATGGGCTAATTGCTTTTAATAAATTTAGATATAAAGAACAGAAGACTTGAATAGTCCATGGGTTCAGATACTCATTTTTAATATTCGCAATTATAAACAGATGGTAAAGAATACCAACAGGAGATGCATTTCAAGTTGCTAGATTCTAGCGGAAAGTCCGGGCAATGTCAGGTTTGACATAGTAGGAAAAAGAGGCAACAAGAAACAGTGAAAATGGAATCCACAACAGCGAAACACGTGGCCAAGTTCTTCCCCTCGAGAACCGATACTGAGAGCTATTATTTAACCTCAATGATTCGCCTGAAGCAGAATCTGCAATGTATTTAACAGCAAGACCGGACCCACACAGATAAGCAGAGTAAATAAAGCAGAAACCCCATTGCAACACATTTAGCCTCTCGTAGTCTGCTAAACTTTTCAACAACTCAACCAGGAGCACCAGCATAGCCATAACAGCTCCCACTGCCATCAAAAACCAATGACTACTGGGCATAACTACTAATGCATTGCTCCCCATTGCGAAGCCCTTGGCAATGAATTGATTGAAGACTTGGCTTAGTGTGAAAACAGTGAAAATCATGGTCTTTAGAGCATCGTTGTTCATATGGATTATAGCTTGTCCTATAAACTGCAAGAGCAGCAAATAAGAGGCATCTGATAGAACTCGGATCACTATGTTTCTCCACATGGTTTTGGTTAGTAGTGACTCAGTCCTCGCTGGAGGATTGTTCATTAGTTCCTGGCCTTGTTGTAACTCCATCACCATCATTAGGCCACCTAGGATACAAATAATGCAATTCACCCATATCATATGAATTCCTGTTATTGGGGATTCATCTAGAACTATTGTTGTGACAAGGGTTACCAGCAAGCCAGAAAGGCTAGCAGTCAGCTGGATTTGGATGAAAGTCTGAACATTCCCATAAGCACATCGACCGATCTTCAAGATGGGACTTAATGAACTTATAGATGAAATAACAATGTCAGAGTTCTCTCTGGCCATATTAGTGCTACAAGCACTCCCTGTGATTCCTACATCAGCTTCCTTCAGAGCTGGAGTATCACCTGTTGTCATCCCCCCAATGAACGCCACTACATGGCCTCCCTGTTTCAAACATTGTAAAATATGAATTTTGTCCTCAGGTTGGCAACTTCCTATCACGGCAACCTTGTCCATTTTTGCTGTAGTATCTTTTTTAACATCTTTCCCTTCAATTGCCTCACTATTTGAAGCTGGATCAAAGATTCCCAGTTCAGATGCCATCTTTTTCAGTGCTGGGAGCTCATCCTTTGACACCAACTTGCAGCTTACTCCTGCTTCTTTAAGAGCTTCCACCGCTGATTTGAACTCTTCCTGACTTGCAAATTGCGCAACATCTATGTTGCCATGCATTTGCTCAACATCTATGTTACCATCCATTTGCTCAATTGTCAAATCAAAGCAAATAACTGAAACAATGCCTACTGTGCCACAAGATGATAAATTCTGCAAATTAGCCTCCTCTTTTGACAACTTCTTCTTCCAGTGTAAAAAGGAAGCTGCAATCACAACTGACATTCCATGTTGTAATGAAGCTACTGTAGCAGTAAGAGCACTTGTCAATATTTGAACTTTACCTCTAGGCTTCAAGAAAATCATTTCAAGGATTTTTATCAGCTTGTGAGCTGAAACATCCCCCTTTAGCTCAGGAAGTATGTTACTCTTTTTGTCCTGCTTCCTGAATAGCAAGTTGATTAGCACTAATACAGAAATTAGTACAGAGGTAGAAAGTGCAACATTTTCCATATAAGCATTGGTCTTATCAATCTGAGCTTCTGTCAATGTCTTCTCATCGGGATCAGGCGTGACCAAGCTCAGTGCTCTACCCAACAATGTTTTAGCACCCACCGACGTAACACACATGCTACCTTCGCCATCAATGACTTCTGAGCCAGAGAAGAGAAATGGATCCTGACGATTGATTTTAGGATGCAATTTGTCATCCAACTCCAAACCATTTCCATTAACATAAAAACCATCAGCAGGAATTAGATCCCCCTTCTTCAAATGTAAGATGTCGCCAACCATAAGACTAGATTTTGTGATGGTTTGGCGTTGTCCACGTCTTTCAACTTGTACTTCCGATTTGCTCCACTTCTGCAACTTCCTCTGCCGCTTTCTTTTTCGGCGATAATTAGCCACTGAACGGAAAGTGACTAGCATAAGCACAGCAACAAGTATTGCAACCCCATCATGCCACCCATATTTGGCTTCTTGCTCCATCATCTCAACGGTAAAGGACAAGGCAGCGGAGACCAGGAGAAGAAAAATAGTAAGATTTTTGCAAGCTTTCAAGAAGCATAGAAGGAAGTCCTTTGCATGAACAATGTGCTTGGTAATGGTCCAGGCAGCTTGTTCCTCTTCAGAGCTGCGTCTAGTATATTCTTCCAAATAAAATTTAAGGCGCAATTCAACTGGTTCACCAACAAGAAATTTTTGCAGGGAGATCAAGTCTCTCTCTCTCACAATCCGAGCAATTTCTTCCGAAGTACAAACTTCATCATCAACTCCTTCATGTTGCCCCTCTTCTGCTTCAGGAATGTCAATTCTAATGTCTTCTTTAGAGCTAGCTGGCACAGAATTTGATGGTGATGAAGGCAACTTGAGATCAAGTCCATCTCCAAGGAGCTCCTCCTGCACTTCAGGATCACAAGGCAACTCTTGATGGGTTTTTCTGAGAGAAATGAAAATGCGAATTTGAACAGAAACCCAAAAGATTCGATGCCAATTCTTCCGAGAAGATTTTGTGGTGTTAATGTTGATTAAGCTGGCATAAAGAGTATTGCCCCCATACTTATTACAACCTTGATTGTTGCTTGTTGATGCCGACATGTCTTACACAGTTGAGCAGGAAAAGGAACCTTAAACACGAACCAAACGGAGAAGCAGATACGCTGAAGGCTAAGCTCTTGCTCAAATTTGTTTAACCAAATGCAGGTTTTGCTTTGCTGTAAAAAGAGAGTATCCAAAATTCAAGAAAATAGTTTCATTTGAGACATAATAGCCTTGATTTTTTCAATGTTGGGCATTTCCCAATAATTAAAATATGAATAGTAAATAAATACTTGAACTTTTTTGCAACTGAGGAACCAAAAAGGGCCAACAGCTCCGAAGTTAACATGCTTAACATGCTGTGGCTTTGTTGAGCCTTTATACAAGAGCTAGAGTTATGTAAAAACTATTTCAGCATTTAAATCTATAAAATTGCATATAAAACATAATACGTGAAAAATAATTTGTTATCATAATTGAGGTCAAAATCTGTCGTGGTTATTCAAGTTGTCGTTAGATATCCAACTTCACGACCACGAGTGGGGCAAAAGCGAATTACAAACGCATCATCTATAAAAATATCATTCAAAAAATGTTAAGATAAAGTCGATCTACGGACACAACAACAGTCGACACAATAGCAATGGCGTCAGGAATCCCCTCAGGCAGAGTATCATGCCATGAACAACACGACAGATTTTTTTTTCGTCAACAATCATCAATAAACAATTAAGAAATGTTTAACTAGTAAAAGAAATCATACACTTACAGGGAGATCTAAGACCTAATGATGCAGTGTCCGTCCCTGCAGAAAATCTTCATAACCATGGCTTTCCTTTCTGGGTATATTAGCACTATATTTATAAATAACAATGACTTTCCTGGAATTTAGCGTTACTCGTTTTGTTAGGAAGAGACGGCACTCTGTTAATTACAACAGTCCCTACCAACGCGTCCAAATCCGTACTAGAATATACAACCTGCTTCCTTTCTCTCTTTTTGTTGCACTTGTTGGCGACGGCTTTCCTTTTTCTCTCTCTTTCTTCCTCAATTTCCCTTCTGTCTCCCCGATTCAGTCACTTCTCTCCTCACATGTCTGTCCACCAAATCCCCTACGAATCTAAATATTCCACCCTCATATTCTTGAATGGACAACCTTTCCAAAAAAAAAAAAGAGTTTAAGGTATAGAAATTGGAAGTAGACTTTTCTCATTTCTCATTAAAAAAGAACGCGTTTTACATGGTCGGTTTCTTGCTTTGCCAAACACCAACGTAAACGATTACACAAATGATAATTGTGGGCATTGTCACCATAGGCCCTGAAATGGTAGAGCTTGGAACTCAAACATGATCTTTTACAGGGTTAGTTTCTTGCTTTGCCAAACACCAACGTTAATGATTACACAAATGATAATAATCTCGTCAACTGTCTGTCTGATTCTGTTTTTCATTTTTTATTTTTTGAAAATGTTTTTTTTTTATTATTATCTTTGAGGGACATTTGAACAATTATATTTGAGATTTTAAGTTAGGAAATTAAGAATGAAATCCATAAGAAATTTACTTCTCTTTCTTTAACTAAAATCCAATTATAGATCAAAAAGAAAAAAAAAATCTATTTTATAAAAAACATCTTTGTTGTTAAAAGAAAAACTATTTTCTAACAAAAATATCATGACACTTTCATAACTTTTTTATGTAATTCTTAATACTTTCAGTCACCAACACATGCCACCAAAAAAGATACATAAAAAAAAAAATGTAACATGCTTCCATGATGGATTGAATAAGAGCAAAAAAGGGAATAAAAAAATGATTATACAAATAGTATTAAAGACTAAATCCAAGAATCTAATCATTATCAGCACTAAGAATATATCTCTCGTACCATTGGGGAAAGGCCTTTTCTATCTTGACATCATCCTCCAGTATACGTCCCAGCATGATCGCAGTCAAAATTAGCCTCCCCGCATACGGGAAATCCCTATGTTGCATCAATATTGCCTCCACAGACGATGGCGTTTCCTTCAAACCGGATACTTCTGGGTTTTCTTGTCTTGGTGGCAGCACTCGATCAAATCCGTCTTCCATGGTTTCTGCATTCGGACCATAACACCTATTTGAAGCCTGGAAAAGCATAGTTCGATTAAGCTGTTGCAAGATTTCATCGTCACTCCACGCTTCGGTAACAGATGCTTGATAGAGTTTGCTCCAAGGATCCTGATCAGCAGCGTTCTTCCGGCACTCTTCTAAAAGGTTTCTATGGCTCTTGCAAAATGATGACCTAGTCCATGCAAATACATCAAAAGCCTGCAAAGCTCGCTCTTTGCTTCCGCTTTTGAGACACAGCTGAATGAGCTCCTCAGGATGAAGGAGCTGCTTTTCAACACGTTGCTTCGTGTCATCAGTGGGAAGAACTTCTATAATTTCTTCCTGCAGAAGATAACAAAAAGATAGGTGCATATACCAGTGCATATACCAGCGCACTTAGAGCACTATGGTTACATAATATAAAAGATGGAGTTATTAAACCGTGCATTAAATGATACAAGAAGAATACGAAGGATGGAATTTCCATCGTGCTTGCTTAAGTAGTTTAACATGATGATAAGAGGTATACAATATCCTCCTTTTACATGTACATGGCAGCATCTCCAGCTTATAAAGGCTTTAAGAAACAATTTAGACTTATCAATGACTGAAAAGTAGAAAAGTTTCATCCATGGACTGTATGTTCACAAGTAAGGATGAAAAGGGATTAGGTTACTCGGAGCCACTTGAGCTCAGCTCAAGCTTAACTCATTGACTGTTGAGAACTAACAGAGCTCAAGCTCTAGTAGCTCAAGTAACAAGTAGTACCGAATTCAAGTGTTTTAATACTTAGCTCAAACAGCTTGTGAGCCCAATTCAGTTTGCGAATTTTTTTAATAATGTAATATATACATCTAAAATTATTAAGCAAATTTCTATCTCGAACTTGAGCTTTTCATTATCTCAATTCAGCTAAGCTTAGTTGCATCCCTGTTGAGGAGGTATATAACAAGCTAATATGAATCAATAAAGGTTATGGCATGATATAAGCAAGCAATAATAAGAAACATGGTCACTTTAAAGATAAACACAGGGAAAAAGATTCTCCTTGAATGCAACAAACCTGCAATCTCAAAATCTTTAAATCAGCTTCTATTTCTTTCACTTTTGTCTAAGAGTCAGCATCCTTACCTGATCATTAAAAGATAAAGAATCAAAAAGGATAAAAGGGAAATCAAAGAGAGATTTTATAAGCCTAATAGTAAGTGCTTGTTAAAAATATATTTTTTAACTTCTGAAAAATGGAAAATAATAGAAGAAGCAAAGATAGAGCAAGAATAACTATCTACAAATGATAGCAGTACTTCAGGTAATCCTTCCATGACCTTTTCCTCAATTTCAATTTTCATCAATATATTTTTTCAAGATTTCTCTACTAAATCAGTATTTTACGTCAAAAAAGATGAAACTTTCCCATAAAACAGAAAATAAATTCAATGGAAAATATGAACCAGAATGCAGTCAAGAAATAAATGACAAATGGGAAAAGAGATCACCAGCAAAGGCAGCTATCTTGGAGGGGTTCAAAAGTCATCTCCAGTAAGTCAATGTCCGTACAGAATTTGCCAGAATGCAATCAAGAAATAAATGACAAATGAGACGATAGATCAGCAGCAAAGGCAGCTATCTTGGAGAGGTTCAAAAGTCATCTCCTGTCAGTCAATGTTGGTACAGGATTTGCATGGTCAGAATTAATTTCATCTTGAGAAAGAGCCAATACATGAAGAGTTCTGAAGCTGCTGAAAATTGATGAAGAAACATTTCACGAAACCATAGAAGATCCCGACAATGATTTAAGAAAATAGATAACTCTTGCTGGAATTCCTCCCCAAGCTTTAGTAGCTTAGAGAATTGCTTATTTTCACATAGCTGTTTGAACACAAAGCATAACCGATAATCTAAAGTTATTGCAGAAAAGCAATGATGCAAAGATAGAGGGAGAAAGCAGAGAATAGAGGGAAAATCAGGCCGAAAAGGATGAAGGAAAAGAGGAATTTAAGAAAACTTTTGAAAAAGAAGGGAGAGGAAGATAGAAAACCAAGACTCAAATTTTACTTCAGATATCTCAATAATTAAAAGCTACTAGAAACAAAAATAACATAGGTACTTATAGACCATATCCTAAACCCTAACCCAAATTTGAAATACTAAATACATGCCAAATACCCTAATAACTCTCTCAATACTAAAAAAACACTTGAACACACAAAAATACACAACATTGAACATGTTTGCAAATTCTTGCAGGACAAAAATCAAAATATCATTTCTTTGTTCCATTGACATGCCAACTTGAAGCAAGCACCGCTTCGGAAAGTGTAGGGAGATTTGCCAAAAGTTGCAAATACTGATGAACAATGACAGAACATGCTATTTCCTACCTAAGAGGGGCAAAAGCATAGCAGATGTTCAAGAAATCAATGAACCTAAACAAGAAAAGTGTGACAAGGCAAACAATCATATGCATACCATAAGATTTCTGAGCAATCCTTAATCATTGAGATCACAACATATGTCCCACATGGTCTGGTAGCCTCCATGTCGTTTTGCTGTCAAGAGCAAGCTTGAAGATAGTTTTCTAAGGATTTCTTCTCTGTCCTCTTCTGTGCCATCAGTTATGTCCTGCAAGGATAAACAATTCAATGATGTATAGACAAGGACAACATGGAATAAAAGAAGACAATACTGTGCCTGATGCCCAGCTTCTACAAAACCTTTAACTTGTAGATAAAGGAATCAAGAACTGCATCCCTTCTACTCCAATACTCCTTTAGAAGATCTTTGTGTTCTCCTCGCTCCATTTTAGCAGTTATAGCACCACTAGATGCCCCAAGTAGAACTTCAGTCAATGCTTCTAGATGAGAATATAGTTCTGATTTTGCTGGCATATCAAGTTCAGATGTTTCCCTTAACAGCTGAAGCATGAAAGAAGCAATGCTCCACAGCCCATTACGCAGTACCAGTTGACAATACCAAGGAGTTAAGCCCTCCAGTGGTGGAAACCAGAGGTGATACTCATTTTTGTAGTCCATGGCAACTCTAAATATAGTAACACATGCATTTGAGAGTTCGCAAGCTCTACATATCTGAAATCCAACTGGTTGCTCCAAGCTGATTATATATTCTAGATGTCTTTCTAAGCAATAAAATATCTGTTCAAGATCAGAGACCTTGCTATAGAAAACTTCAGCGTTATCTCTGTCCATCAAAAGGACAGTATTTCACCAGGCCCTCTCCCCAACTAACTAAATAAGATCCCTAAGAGCACTGGGAACTTGATTCTCAAAACTTGAATGTGAGGAGCCAAGTCCAGTTGAACAGTTTTGGCTAATCACATTCTGTGGTTCCCTGAGTCGAATAATTGCAGAGAGCTTTTCACCATGTTCTAAGATGGTTTGCAAAGAATGTCCTGCCAAGAAAGCAATAAGTTAGGATGATTTCTCTCTTGTTGCCTGTTCTTTTATCATAAGGCAAGACAGCCATTAAATAAATTATTTCACTTTACCAATGAGACAATTTCCATAGATTTGTACTAAATGCAAAGGAAGGAGAAGAAATTGCAGTCAGATATAGCATCAAGAATAATAACCTGCTGACATGGTTCACTTCAGAGAATGCCTGGCAATGAAAACAGTATATATTGCAGCCCAAAGAAAGAATCTAAGATGCTACTCAAATATCAAAATATCACCACCGGGAAAAGCTAAGAATCTAAATTGCTGCTCAAAATTCAAAATGTGACCCCTACACACTAATAACAACTGAAAATGAAGTCACCTCTGCAACTTTTTTACATATTGCAACCAAGAAATGCCCAGCTAAGTCTGCAATGTTATAAGTCAACATATGTGCTAAATAACAGTTCAGAGACCAAACAAAGAGCAGATTACTAGTCAGAGTTTATATGCAGTGTACCAAGAAACACGATGGAGACTACATAGTTTTGTGTGCAATTAAACTCAAAAGGAAAAAATGAAAAAGAATAAGAAAAAAAAAGTGAATCAAGAATAAAATGCAGCAGTAAAAGCAATGAAACAAGTGGCAGATCATACTCTGTCCAGAACATAACTCTTCATGGCACTTGGATAAAGCAAGAAACTGGAGAAATTTTGTATGCTTCTGCAGCTTATCCATGAGTTGAGCTGATATAATACCCATAGCAACAATTTCAGCTCCTCTAGTAGTTGTCAAGTGTTTAGCTGAGGTGTCAGGAATTGATTTGCTTGTCCGTACAAAAGTTTCTCCATCCCTTTTGAATGCCCCAGAACTCTTAAGCTTTTCTAGTGCTCCATCAACCTTCCCAGATATTAGAAACTCATGGAAAATTTGACCTAGTAAAGCTTCTGATTCTCCATCTTGGGCAGTTTGTCATGTAATCCCAGTCATACCACTCAGTCTATCACCAGCATCCCATGCATCTGAACTAGCCCTTCTAGGAGCAATACTGCCTGCAAACATAAGATTCCTTTTCTCTTCTTGGGTAGATCCTTCATTTAAGCCCCCCTTGCATGACAAGTTTCACTCAGGGGGTTCGCACCATCTTCCCCATCATCATTAGATGGAAGAACAGAAACATCTAGAACTTTTCCAGCATCATAAGGCAAGTCAAATTGATAGAGCCTAGTAGAATTTCTATAATAATGGGAGACTGTCACAGTTCCTTAACCAGAAAGTATGATTGCTGATCCTGAGGGCTTGCGCCCTACTCGAAGTCTCATGGAGAATAAGAAGTCCTCGTCTTCTGCCAATGCTTTTGGAATTATCACTTGGATTGGAGCCTTTTTGTCTAAAATCCTTTCATGTACATCAGAGGATAAGCTCACCTCCGACATGTATTGCACAGTCAAAAGAGAATATTGGGTGTAACTTGAGATGCTAACCCGGTCCTTGCAGAAGGTGGCAACAAGAACAGTAGTCACTTTACCATGATCATCCAACTGCAGGTCCAGAGGCCAGATTCTTTTCTGTCCAGCCAGATCCTTCTTAATACCCAAATCTCCGTCGTTACCAACTATTTCCTGAGACCAAAGGTTCGATAACTTTAAATCAGGAAAGAGTTTGATGTTAAAACATTGTATTTCATGATCAGTCAGTAGAAAAAATTGGCAGTTGGAGTCTGAAACAGAGAAGTATGGAAGACGCCATATCATTGACCTTGGATATCCCTTGCTCCCAACAAGTTGACCAATGCCAGAGCCTTGGGATGATAAATTTTGTATGTTCTGATTTACTTTATTATGTTGAATGCCACTGGGGCTGCAGCAAATTTGCCAAAGCTTGCCGCTGGAACAACATGCAAAGGCAACACATGCATTTTGGGTACCAGGAACTGCAGAAGCAATCAAAGAGTTGAAAGAACTTGAACCAGTAAAACTCATTCCATGCCTGGTACATTGTTGCTGCCCGTTTGAAGTGCTGTTTCTGTCAATAGGTGAAGTCACCAATGATTCATCAGAAGATGCAAAACTGATAACAGCAACATTTCCCACATCAGTAAAGATGTCAGACCATAGTGATGTCCCACATCAGCTTGAGTTTTTTGGTCACACAAAACAATACCAACAGAGTAGTGATGCTTTGTAACTCTGTTACTTTTGAGGTGCTATCCCACTTGACAACAGAAAGCAACCAACCAAGTATTAGGGTGATACGAATTTCTCCCAATATCAGCATTTTCTAGAACATCAAAAGGAATTTCAAGAGTAATACATTTCTTTGAAGCTACGAATGCCAAATAACTCCAGATAAAAATTTTGTTCCCACATATAATCCAAGATAGTCATGTTCCCTTATCCATTACGCCCAATATACAAACATCAGCTGGCAAAGATTATACAGAAGCATCAAATTAGCTTTTTCAAAGGAATTGCATAGATATGGAAATAGTTAATCATAGGAGCCAGCAGTACTGACCAGAAACACACCTCTGCAGAAAACTGGTCTGTTCATCATGAACAATTTGTGGAAACTCTCCAACAAACACTGGCTTAATTGAATCTATTTCATCCCCTTTGTCATTCCTGTTTGCTGGTGGAATTCTGGGTACAATAGGACACAAAAGATTAAATATATTATTAACCAAGACTTTAAGCTACACATAGACACAGAGAGAAAGTTAATTTGTAAACTCAAGATCTATAAAAACATTACAAGGAAAAATATCTTGATGCAGGAGCAATAACTACGGAATAGAGCTCTTTTTTCAGATTTCTGATTTTTTATTTTTTAGGAAGTAAGGTATTTTGGTATAGGTTAATTGGGGTTTTTACCTGTTAACTTGGAAGTGAACCACTGGTACTATATAAATAGGGTTTTATATTTATTTTCAAGGAGGTTACTTTGGCTGAATGACAGGTTAGAGTTTGGGATTCTTTCTCTTTAAGTTTGGATATAGTTCTACAATTAACCCTTATAGGTTATACATTATTCCTCTCTAATCTCCTATGCATCTAGCCACATATTTTTTTTCCTCTATTCTTTTTGTTAGTTTCAACGATAACCCCTTATCAGACCTACACCAAGGCATAAATTATAGCATAGGTTGAGATGTAAGCCATCCTGCAATCCAGGTAAAGCATGCTTAACCAAACACATCAAAGCTGGTACTATTATTTGATGAGACCTACACATAAATTCCTTGAAAAATTTTCAACAAAATACAAGGAAGCAAGGCCAATCACTATTCATTTTTTTTGAAGTCTCAAAATTTCTAAGACTAAAAATCATGATTGCAATTTTCATGCCATGCCTGTTAGGCAAAAAGCCTCTATCAAATCAAGTCAGCGGAAGTATAATCAAACAATTAATCAATCACACAAAAGATAATAATTTGACGTGATTCGGTCCAATCGACCTATGTCCATGAATGAAAAACAAGATCCACTAGTTATAGAGAACAACAAATATGCAATCCATGTCAAGCACTCACAATTAATATTCATAGACCCTCTCAATCTCCTCTAGTCCTATGAAGTATTCTACCCATGTGCGCCCATGCGTCATACCTATGTGGACTATCTCAATCTCCTCTAGTTCACTTACAAACATACACCATACCTATGTGGACCCTCTCAGTCTCTTTTAGTCCACTCACAAGCATTCAAACATACACACCTATAAAACATAAATCTCTAGTGGTCTTATGAGGTTACTTTCCCATAAAACCCTACAACTCTCTTACATCTTTTTCTCATACCTAACCCAATAGAGACTATCTATTTATAAGCATACAAATTTACCTATTAAGAATCCCTTTCCTCTTAGAATTCTTCTTCTGCAAGTCAAACTTGCCTATTAAGAATCCCCTTTCTCTTTGAATTCTTCTTTTACAAGTCTTCTTGTTCATCAAGCAATATCTAGCCAATTCCAGACAAATCTCTTAAAGGATTTGAGTTATTATTCCCAACAATGCCCACATCCATCAGACATCACCAGGCACAAGAAAGAATAGCCTCAACAGTTAAACTAATCCTGGCCTTCACTTCTTAAAAATGTCCAGCATCAGATTCTTCATTTCTTAAAACTCAACAATTCACTTATCTTCTTGATTGCACATTCCCACATTTCTTCAGTTAATTCAAGGATCCTAATTTCAGAATATTACTTATACAAGCAACCATTTCTGAAACGAAATGCTAAGACTTGTGCACAAAATTATGATCCAACGGTAAAATTCAATTCCAAACGCCTCAAAATCATAAGATTCTTGCTCAATCAAAAAGCAAAACATGAAAAGTCGAGTAGTACCTAGCGAGAACAGACAAACGAGGAGCCCAAGGAGGGGAGTGCCGGTGCTAGGACGACCGGGAATCGAACGATGGTTTACGGTTCTCAGTAAGTGGAGTTGGTAGAGAATCCGGTGCCATTAGAATTTGACCTACATTTCTCTCCTTTCGCGAGTTTAATTTTGCTTCTCTTCAACCCTGGAGATAACATTTTCCTTTTTCTCTTCCACTGTTTAATTTTTGCTCTTATTTTGTTAATATTAAACGAGAGGTTTAGGATTTATGATTTTGTTTTTTTTTTTAAATGGAGTGAGGTTTTTGAAAGCGTCGGAACGGGTGGGAGAAATTTGAATGGCTGTTGGGTCATCAGAGGGAGAGGTGATCGCATGAGGTCTAGTTCATGGTTTTCTAATTAACAGATTTGATTTAAACCGTTCGATTGGAAATATATGAAAAAGGTCAAATTCTTCCTACCACCCTCTATTCTAACAAAATTTAAAATTTAATCTTTTGATCATAAAAGTATAATACTTATATTATTTTTTTTTAATAATCATAATCCGATTATTAATTTTATTAAATTTTTATCATTAAACATACTAATGTAAGCATTTGTGTTGAAATGACTGTTGACTTTGGTTACATGATACTTTGATTGGTTAATATTGTATGTGATGATGACGTAAATTAAATTACACGCTGCATGGTATAACTTTTTAATCCAGGTCAGACTTTAAAACTTGAGTTTCTTGAAATATTTGACAGACAATAGAGAGCGCTGTGCATTTCCCAAAGGGAATGAATGCCTGAGACTGAATTTCTTCAATAAAGAACCGACTTATCACCATTTCCTTGATATGAACATAAATGGTACCCTGCTTCATAGAACAAGACGTGTGATACAACTATAAAATCAACAGATAACAAAAATATATATAGAAAAGGCTTGTATATGTAAAAGAGTTCTTGAATAAAGAACTATCAACAACAGCTTGACAGATTTAAAGACAAGAAGTTTAGTTTTTCCCTATTTTCCGCTCCCTAAACAAGAAGAAAAACTGCATAGACGTGCATAAAAGCATATTTCGCATCATGGTTCCAGCTTCAAGGAAACAACTCGCGACTGTCTGTTGCGCTTTGCCACCTTGACAAAGACTACTGAAAGGCAAGAAGGAGCCCACCATGGCCTGCGAACTTTTTGCGCTCCTTTTAGGCAAGCCACTGAAGAATATATTTTAAATTCATCAATGACTAAGAAGCATATCTACTTCTAAGAATGACTTCCTCTTGTTTAAGCAGACAACAAAAGGAGAACAGCTCCATGCTGTTGAAGAATGCATGCAAGACAAATTTTTTCTTGAATAGCAATCGGTTATCATTAAACCATTCGAACGATACAGCACTCTATAGTGTAGCCAGCCTCTCATGTAAACAGGCATCAACAAATCTAAACCAATCACTTTCAGAATTCCTGTTTTACCAACTAATAAGCAAAAGGCAGTGCTCCGACATAACTTGGGTACCAGAGGTAAATGATGCATATAATGTTATGCCTGGATGCTAGACAAATAATGCATGTGGCAGGGAAAATTTACCATATTTTAAAATACAGTGGAATTGAAGAATTATCACTCACAGAAATGTGTCTCTTACCACAAGAACAGCCAGAATAATTAAGCAAACTTGAAGATTGAAGTACTTTCAAATTTTTTGAGAGGCAAAAGCTATATATATACCTTTTATTCGCCTGAGTTCCTTGCATAGTGTGATGAAGTCGCCCCACTTCATATGGCATCGCCTTATAAACCGAAGAATCTGTTCAGTTGTGAACATAGACATGCCTTCCAAGTATTCCCCATTGACACCATTTTCTTTGAAAATCTGGCGGTAGCTACCAAGATTTATCTCTTCTAACCACATACCAACATCCTGCCAGAATGAAAGGATCACAGTGCAAAACCATGTTATTGAATCAAATGTCCATTCCAGAAACTTTTCATGTTAAACATCAAAAGGAGAACATATTACAAAATCTTCAACAATGGCGAACTGTTGGTTTAGATAACATCATAATTTGAAAGCACCTTTTGCAGCATTTTTCACTAGAAATGGCTCAATTTAAGCACATTTTACCTTGTTACTCAATTTTCTTAGTTTCTTTTAGAGATCAGTTGTTACTCAGAATGGTTAATCAGATATCACTATCATTTTCAATGATCTGAAAGGAATGGTAATGATGATGAAGAGAAAGGTTATGTGCATTATTATTTTCTCCATGTCTATCCTTCAAAGTTACAAAACAACAAAGTGCATTTGTTGCTATGTTGGTTCATCAAAAACATATAGTTGTGGAATGCCTCATCATTTGACAAGCACATACAAGTCCTCCAAGGGGGATGAAGATATATAAATACATAGCCAATCCACCTTTCAAAAAGTTAATTATAGCATTGTAAGCAGGTCAGAAGTATGTCTCGTAACTTGAAAATAAACAGCTCATCTTCAACAATGAATACCCATCTGATGCACCTGCTTGTATTTCCTGTCGTCATCCCAAAAGAAGTCTTCCTGCAATGGGGAGTAATAAAAAGGCAATTCCAAGTTCCCAACCTCACACAAAATTCTGCAGCCAGGAAATTCTTTTCCTTTTTTGTTCTTTCTTTCTTTATTTGCTTCTCTACACTTGTTTAATTGACAACTTGTATGAAATTAGGGGTACTTGTCAATTGGGAACATGATAAGCATGTACGAGTATCTTTATCAGAAGTGTCAATACAACAGATGCCCAATTAATGAGAAATTTGTTATACAATTTCAGCAGGTACCTAGACCTTAGAAACTGTATTTACTTTGTAGTTATGCTTCGACAGCCACAGATCTATGAAATTTCATGTTATCCATTCAAACAGCCTCACTATTACCTTCATGAACAACTTTCAATAAGAACGCTCATCACGACAAATGCAAGTTTTGACATAGAACAAAAAAAAAATGTAGAGAAGATCCCGCTACATTACAGATGTAAAACCACAATACAACAACAAAAACAAACTAAGCCTTATATCTCATAACTCTAGGGAGACGTAGAACCACGATCTACGAATAAAAAAGATACACTGTAGAACAAGTAGAATAACCACAAAGCCACAAAACAATATCAACTAGTCTAAGTCTAACCCCATAAGGCCATAACTAAACTAATCATTCCAACCATCCCAACAGAAAGAGATGAAAAATGACAACCTTGAACAAACATTTTAGGATGAAATGTTACCAGCCCATAAATAAACAACAGGGTAGACTCAAAATCCCTAAATCAGAGACAACTGAAAATGGGTTCACCAAAATACAAATATTCTCTATACCTGGAGATAGAGTAAGAGAGAGATTGGAACCACATGGATCAAAACCATAGAGAAACACTAAATTTTTATATACCAAAATGATAACAAAGAAACCAAAACAAAAACGTTCCTTAGTCAAGGCCTAATTTTGATCTTGAGGAAAGGAAAATAAAAATTGATCAACTTTTTGGACAATTCAATTCACTTTTACAGTTTCCAACAATCACAACAAGAAACCAAAATATTACAATAATTACAATTTTAGACAACCAGCAAACACCCTTTTTTTTTTCTTAAATACTAAATTTTGTTAACAATTTAATCAAAATTGAGTGAAGAAATGTCACCATCAAAACTTCTAACTGAAAAAAATTACAATATAATTAGCAAAATTACCCATTTAAGTAGCAGTGCTAAAATTTCAGACAAAGAAAAACTCAAGATCTAAACTTTACCAGGAACGAAGATCCAAATAAAATCAAAACTCAAAAATATATATACATACAAAAAAAAAAGAGAGAAAGAAATACCTCAACAGTCCAAATGAAGAAATCGAGTGGCTCAGGCGGGTGTTCTGTGCTCATCTCTTCTATAATTTCAACCAAATTCACGTACTATATTTACCACCAATTTCCCATCAAAATTTACCGCTACCTAAAACAAAAATCAAATTAAAACCCAAAAACAAAAAAAAAAATGTCCCTTAGATTCCCAGGAAATCAAAAAAACAAAAGGAAAACTGGAGGACAACAGGTTTTGAGGTTAGAGTGACAGTTGTTGAGATCTCAATCCTTCTTCTCCTTTTTTTTCCTTTTCTCTTTCCCTTTTTTTTTTCTTTTTTTTTTCTCGGGAAGCAAACAGCCAAACACTAGAACCGGAGAGAGAAAAATAAAAACAAAAAAAAAGGATAGAAAGAAAAGAGTACCGTGTGAGAAAAAGAAAGACAGAATGAGAATTTTTAGGGTTGAATTTTTTTCGTGAGTTTTACGATACGGTGGGATAAATATTAATAAAAAATTTTAAATATATATATATATTTTTTGAATAATTAAAATTAATAAAAAAATTTAATAATTATTATTTGGATAAAAAATAAAAAAATTTATTATAATAATTTTTTATGTAATTTTTAGAGTATTCTTTTATTATGATATATCTATTTATATTCAATTATTCATGAAAATCAAATCATCAAAAAATTTAAAATATTTTTATATTAAAAAAATATGTAAAATTTATTCGAAAAAAGTAATGATTTTAAAAATATTATAAAATGATTGTGATCATATTAAAATCTTTATTAAATTTGTAATATAAATAAAAAGATAGATATAATAATCATTTTACAAAAAAAATTAACTTTTTTCGTAATTTTTTTAAATTGAGGTATTAAAATTTTGAATTTACAAAAAAAATAAAAAAATATTTAATTTTCATTTTTTTTAAATTAAAATTTTATCCAAACAAAAAACAATTATTTCTTTTATTTTCTTTTACTTTCTTTTACTTTACTTTCTTTTCTTTCATTTTCCCTCGATCCAAACACACTAATTTTTGAGAAATTGAGATTTAAAATCATTTTAAAGAAAGAGGAAATGTGGTAATAATAAAGATAAAAAAAAAAAAAAAGATAGAGCGAGTAAGAAATTATTACGTACTGTTGCTGTTGGCTTAAACTTTAGTTTGGAGAGATGGATCCTCGTTTTGCTGTTGTTTAGTTCAACGCTTGTATGCGTTTAAAATTTGTACTGCCGTCTTCCTTCATTTACCTTACGCGACCCATCTCACAGTTCAGCCACGCGCTCTTCAGTTTTTTCTGAAATACTGATTTTTTTTATAAAGTGCCATAGTATATTATTTGAAAAAACACTCGGCTGTGAAAAAGAAAATTATAATTAATTTATTGAAACTTTCAATACTAGGTTCCGCGTGAGCGAAGGAGAACAATGGAAATTTTCTCTTTTTCATATTTTTTATGATAAAATAATTATAAAAAAATTAAAATTTTATTTAAATATTAAAAAATAATAAATATTTATGAGCTTTCTTTATTGTTTTAAACTAAATTTTTAAATTTGCAACAATTATGTGATTTATTTATAAAATATTAAAATTTTAATTTTAATAATTTAAATTTAAATTCTAATAATCTTCGATATAAAAATTCACCTCAATTCACAAATTCTATCATATCTCTTCCTAAAGGGACTTTTCTAACATAGCTTAGAGGTTATCTCACAAATATTTTCTCATCCAAACCCTTCTAATATCTATTTATTAGTGTAATTAATTTCTTTCTCCCAATATGACGATTGGTCATGACTCTATGTAAAAACAACTTTGAGTATTGTAATCGTAATTTTTAAAAAAACACTAGTTAGCAAATTTTGCAAAGAAAATTTCATAATTATTGTAATTAATTAAAGTTTTAATCAATATTAAACATTCAATTTAGTATTAATTGACAATAAAATAAAACGGTTCAACTTGAATTTAAAATTATAAAAATTTTAATATTTATTAGATGTAAAATAACATCATTTTAATAAGTTTTCATCACATGTAAACAGAGATTGAAAAAGTTTATCACATAAAAAAATATTTGAAAAAGGCAACAAAAAAAATGTTGGCTTTAATATCATGTTAATCAGACTCTGATATCATATTAAGCATTAAACTTAAAATCAATTGACAGTAAATGATGAAAAGACTTAATATAAAATTATAAAAAATTATTTATTTATTAGATGTCGGATAATATTACTTTAATAAGTTATAATCATGTGTAAAAACAGATAAAAAAAACCTATTTTGTGACCAATTTTAAAAATATGACGGAAAGAAATATTAATTTTAATATCATATTGAATATTTAATTTAAAATCAATTACAATAAATGAAGGGATCTAACTTAAATATAAATTATAAAAAATTTAATATTTATTAGATGTGAAGATAACATCACTTTAATAATTAATAACTATATAATTAAATAAAAAAAATTTATTTTAATAATTAAAAATTAATTTTTGATAACCTCATACATGTTGAACACATTTCATACCGTAAAAGCAACAGTTTAGTCTATGTCTCAAATAGATTCTATAGAAAAACAAAGGCTCCCCAACTTTTACCCATGACAATGGAACCAATCTCATCATTATCTCTTTCTTGAGTTACTAAGTAGACCTAGACACCTTACTATGATCAAATAATAAGAAAAAAAAATATATATATATATATATATATATATATATATATATATCAACAAAGATTGGTTGTCTCAGTATAAATAGTTTTAAATTTGAATTTTATCGTTAACTATTTTCTTAGTGTCTTTACTTGAAGTAAGGCATGTATCCTGTTCCTCTCCAGAACTGAACAATTTTTTTTTAGTCGAAATTTTGAACAATTAATTATTTATTTAACATTGTTAACAATGATCAACACGCTTTAAAATAATATATTAAATATGGTGGGATAATATTATTCTTGTATATAGATGATAAATTTATTTGATATCGTCGAATTTTGACGTATCTTAATCTTATAAAATGTTGGTTTTTAAATTGAGTTTTGCATAAAATTGAAATTTTTTGGAATCAAAGTCAAGTTTTAGATAAATATGTGCCATTTCACCTCCAACATATATATATATATATATTATCATTTATTTAATTTTATAATTATATATGCATAACATTAATAAAATTATTCAATGTTTTAATTTAAAAAATTATATTTATATATAATAAAAATATAATTTATATTAAAAATAATATTTTTAAATATTATATTAAATTAATTTTAAACAAAATCAATTACGATTATATATATAAATCAAAATAAATATAAAAAATAATATTTTAATATAAAATTAAAATCAAATATAAATTTTATAAAATCGAATTAAAACGATAGGGGTAAAAATTCATCAACCTGACTAATTGTCATATTTAGAGATATAAATGATACATTAGTACTCGTAAGTTACTCGGATTCGATTTGAAAAAAACTCAAATTCGGTTCGATTATTGTCAAGTTGAGCTCGAGTTCGAGTAGTTCGACTTATCGATCGAATCGAATTCGAGTATTCTTATATCTGACTCGAGTAACTCGTGAACTTAATCGAATTTTTATATTTAAATATATTTTTATTATTTTAATTAATAAAATATTTCGAGTTCGAGTTCGAATTCGAGTATGAATAATCAAATTTTTGTCGAATATACGAATCGAATTTATTTTTACATATTAATCAAACTTAATCAAATAAATTCGAGTAACTCGAATTCAATCACGAATTGAATTTAAATTTAAAAAATAAAATTCGATCGAGCTCGAACTCGATTCCACTCATTTACACTCTTGGTCATACTATTCTGACAATAAGAAGGGCAAATTTGTCTACTATTTAATTTTGTCCTGAAAGGTTATTATCTTGCTTTAACAGAAATATAGGTACCCGGACGAAAACGAAGAGACGGTCAATTCCAAAGTGTCCCGTTTTCAGTTCAGTCCAAAGTGGGCCACCCCTGTCCAGATTTTGTAGTACAGGGAATAGATTTTGATGTAACAAGTGGGGGCCCATCATATCCCCTAGATAAAAAAGTAGATGGTGATGATTAGATCAAGAGAAAACCCAAAACAAAAAAAGTAACGATAATCAACGGTGGTTGATGCGGAAAGCGTATGCTTTTGACTCAGAAGGTGGGGCATAACGCAGGTGCACGTGCAGTATGTGGTGGATTTAGCGTGCTGGAATTTCTAACTTCAAATTAGCGGTGTATATAAATAATAAATCGATTCATGTTTATAAAAATATAAAAAATAAATAAATAAAAGAGCTTGCTCAAATTTGTGTATTATACTAGTAAATTACACCTCGTTGCCTTACGGGAGAGAAAAGCAATTTTTTTTAATTTATTTTAAATTATTAGTTTAATTATTAAATTATTTAAAATTATCTTTAAGTGGGTTATAAAATATCTATATTCTTTCATTTTTTTAATTATTTAAAACTTACTATTTTTTAATAAAATAGAAATTTCTTAATTTTGACAACAATAATAATAATGAATTATTATTAATTTCATAATCATTTGAAATTAATTTTTTATTGGAATAATTTATAAAAACTTCCTTAAACTTTAGTAAGTTGACCATATGATTCTTTAACTTCAAAAAAAAAAAAAATTGAAATTAACAAATTTCAAAATATTTTTTTATCATTTGAGATTTTTGCAACGATCATTTTTATTAATAATTTTATTTTTTTATTATTTGAAGTAATATATAAAATAAATATATGTAAATAAAAATTAAATATTATGTGAAGTGAAAATGTGTGTAAAAATATAATAAAATTAAATTATTTATATTTTGAATTTAGATTGTTTACATAAAATAAGTTAAAGGTTTACTTCTGAGTTTATTTATTTAAAATGGACCAAACTTTTGCCCACATATTTTTTGAGGGATGTGTTTTAATATTAGTTCATTTACTTCGCTCCATATAGATGCCAATTTTATTTAAATATGATAAGGAATTTAATTTTTTACCTTAATGGTGATGTAATGAGTAATAAAATTTGAGGATGAAAATAAAGATGGATATGGTTTAAAATTTTTATTGGATATGAATATAGGGATGGGTAATATAGCCATCAATCATATTTATACCCTATATATTTATATATATATTTAATAAATTAATTTTTTTAATAATATAAATTTTATTTTAGATTTATTAGAACTAATATATTTACATTTAAAAAAGATATTTTTTAACAAATTACTTAATATATGCAAAAAAAAGTTTTAATTTTTAATATATATATTTTAAACCATAGATAAAGGGATTACCCATATCTATTAAACACCCACAAGTATAAGGATAACAATGAATTTAAAATATTTGTTCGATATAAATATAAAAATAAATATAATATAAAAAATTAAAAATAAAAATTAAGATACTTTATTCATCGATATCTTATCTATTAATATCTCTACTCTTAAAACTATATATATATATATATATATTCAAATTTGAATGTATTAAATCTTGCCCATAAACTTAAAAAAGGAAAAAAAAAATCTTGCCCATAACGCCTACTTTCACCTTCCAAATTTATAACAGTCACCCAACATTATAATTCATTTAATTAGGATAGGTTTCATATTTCTTTTGATATAAAAGTCCATTAAAGGTGGAATCAAACTTGCATCAAATTCAAGTTTGATGATAAAAGAGAAAAATCAAAATTACAAGACATGTTCTTCAAATGAACAAGGTTTGCAATTCGAGGCAAGGCATGGATCCTGTTTTTTTTTAAAAAAAAAGTTTGCATTGTGATTGTATCAACCTTATTATGATAAAAAAATTTGTCTAATATAATAAGTTAATTAACCTAACTCGTAATTATTTATATTAATTAAATTAATCCGTATAACTCAACATTTTTTTAACTATTTAAACATATTTATAAAATTACAAATATTAAAAATCATAAATAACTAAAATAATCATGTTTGAACCAATTAACTTTGTCATAATCATGTCTGGTTAAGAGAGTTATTTGCTGTCATGTTGTGTAACTTGTTTAATATCAATTGCATTTCAACTAACCTGTGGTTAATTTAATGAAATTAAATTGATTTTAAAATTAAAAATTTTGAATTTTAATCTCTATCGTAGTTTAAAAATAAAAAAAAAATTGTATATTATTATTTGAATTTTTAACTTGATCATTAATTGTATTATTATTTCATGTAAAATGCATATTCTTTTAATAGTCAAATCTTGACATGACACAATTTTAACATAATTATTACTTTTACTAATAAAGCAGATTAGTCATCAATTATTTTCTGTCCTAAATTATCTGAATATTATTTATTTTTATGAAATTTAAAAAATTTTAATTTAAATATATTTAATATTATAATTTAAAATTTTTATAAAATTAAAAATTCATAATATTTAATGTTAAAAAATAAAAAAAATAAAAGTTTGAGATGTTAAATTTTTTTTTTTAAATATACAGAAAAATAAATAAAGAAAATGGGACGAAAAATGCATTTTGAAATCAAATTAACTATATTTAGACAAAAATCTGAAAATGACCGTAACAATATCAGCGAAAGCCAAGTTGCTGCCCTCTAATTCTGACTTTAATGAAAACTTTTCAATTTGGTCAAGTAACTTCTAAAAACTTAATAGTCTTATGTTTTATATTCCAAAATTAATTTTTATATATTTTTTATGTTAAAAATCATGGAGAATCAATTTTGTAAACTTTTTTTAATTTAAAAATAAAATACATTAAATTTGGAACAGAAGTACCATCCAGTGCTTGCAAATTGAACAACTTATTTAATTTATTGTATTTAAAATTTTTAAATAAAAATTAAAGGGGGAAAAAAAAAAAACTTAGAATTAACAGAATGTGATAGGCTTTGCCATTAATTTCTTGGTCCTTGGACCAAGCTGCGCTGCCTGCCAAGGAGAATGCCACTATCATTAGAACGAAAGCAAATCTAGTGCAAATACAGCTAATCAGCGACGTAACCATGATTGACTGACAGTTTGTTGTATGTCTCAGTCCCACCCCATTATTGATTACCAAAAACTCATGCTTCGACAAACCACATGTACACTCAAAACGGCATGATATGATATGGTATCGGCCTAGCTCTAAGGAGGACACTCGATTAACAACAAAACACCACCATTTGTTGTTGCAACTTGGGCACTTGTCCGAGCTTCATAATCAGTCAAATCAGTACTGTTTTGGCAGTTCTCAACTCGAATTAGAGAAACAAGTTTCTATTAAAAAACTAGTTAAATCCTACAGCAAGAAAATTGTTATAACTCTTAACAAGATGTCCTTGGAGAGACGAAAAGCAATCATACAACCGCTTGAGGACACCCTTCTGCAACACTAAATTCTGAAATACATATGGACGCATGGCACAAAAACAAAATAGGCGGTAGATCCCAAAACCTCATAAAAGTATAATTTGCCCAGCAGTTCATTCAAGAAAACCATGCCCAAGTATTGTTGGTAGATCCTTTCAATTGAACATTGCTTTCATAGATTTTTGTAGGACAAACAAGCTTGATTTAAGCGCACAAAAAGATTAACACTCCGACAAAATTAGGTCGAGGAGTTACTGATGGCTAGACGTTAGCTGGCGGAGGATGCAACTGCTTTTCTATGACAAACACTCGACGGTAACAATACTGACTGTTGCATTTGATAGGAACCAGACACAAAAACGGTACCCTGATCTCCACCATATGTTGTTGGCCCCAACAATCCATTTCCCGGACGGATAAATGAGTAAAGCATCACCAGATGAATTACAAAGATCATTGCCCTGTCTCTGGTCAGAATTAGTGAGAACAACTTCCCTTTGGTTTAGGGATTAAACCAAAATCAAAGCCAATAAACTACAATACCATTTCCAAAAGCTCACATACATTACTTTCCTTTGACTACAAAATAACCCAAAAGCCAGAAAATTAGAGTGCATCAAATCATACCGATAGATTACAACTTCAAAACTTACACGAAAAGCAACACAATTTTTTCACCTCTAAAAACTAGCATTGCCCAGAAAACCATAAAAGGCCTGAAATTTCGATTTGTAGAATAAGCACAATTCTTTCTTTGCACAAGGAAAATATCTGGCTTGCAACCTCAGAGTTGAAAAAAAAAAAAAAACACGCAGACACACAAGAAATAGATCCTGCAATAGCTTACCAGTTAACTAGAATTGTGAAACCAGAATAGATGTGAGCTGTGCCTTCTGAGTGAAAACAATGGATGAGTATTCCATTTTGAAATATCACGCAAGTTGTATCCTTCTGACAATTTTTTTCTCACCACAGAAATGATGCTGCATTCTCACCATTTGAACAACTAGTCCAATTGGAAGAAGGAACTATTGGTCCGTCAAAAATATACCTGGCCTAGTGCCACCAAAAAAATCCATGATCCCACTCACTTTATTTTACCAACGGTCATTGTGATTTCAAAAACATTGACCTTGCAATGCGATGAACAATGAGAGATGCTTAAAGAAGAACACTTATAACTACAACAATCAAGAAAATTCAGAAGCCACTGGTGGAGGAGGTGCTGCCAGATCTAACAGTTCCTGTGGAACCATTGCTAGTTTTGCTAATGACACCCTTCCCAAAATATTCAGCAATCACCGAAAACCCGTCCTTTGAACTCTTGACTTGTTGGAAGAATCGATCTTGATCTTTTGAATTCTGTTCCAAGCTTCTCTTCATTTCCATTACAGATCTGTACTCAGGAGCACACTCAGGGCATTCCTTTTCATTATCACCAAGGCAACGTTGATGAAATGAGTGCATACACATGAAATGGACAGCAGGTAGGTCAAGGGTAAAAGTGCAAGCAGTGCACTTGCTCAGCTGAAATATCCTGGCATTTGTCCTGAGGTCTTGAATTTCTTTTCTCATAGTCAATGTGTCTTCCTGTACAATTCAAAGACTCGAAGAATTAAGAAAAAAAAGATAGAAAGAACAGTTATATAACATAGTTATTGTAATTGAGAAATTATTATCATGACAAATTTTAAAGCAAAAAAAATCCATATTTCATTGAAGCCGAAATCATTGAAGAAAGAAATGGACAAGTTTTATGTTGTATATGCTTATGAGCTTCACAATGAAGGATGGCATGGTATGCCACTAAAAATATATACTCTTACTGATTAATAAATTTTCCATCAAAGAAACTGAATAACTGCAATGGTGCAAAGGGCAGCAAACATTATCCATTGCAGCATTGCAGTTTTTAATTATGATTAATTAGTCTTCTTTTCTCTCACATGCTTATAAAATATTGTTTTAATCTCTTAACAATACTTTAGCATTTTTTACGTAGATTCTGATGCTGCATACATTACAGAATGTTTAATAGCCAAATCTCTTGATACATAATTCCTGAAAATATATGCCTGATCATTACCACTTTCTACTAAGGGTAGAAGATTGAAAGACACGTAATAAACTTCGCAAACTAAAAAATCATTGAAAGAAACTAGGTACCAACCTGATACTTCTCTATAGCTCGTCTGTCCTCTTCAATCAGCTTTGATTCTTGCTCAAGTTTCCGAGCAATATAATCTTTAATAACCGATAGTGTGAGGCATGGGTTCCTTGAAAGTGTCTGAAGAACAATAATGGGAGGCAAGATGTCATCCCTTTCAATATATGTCAATACTTCTTTCACTTCTTTAGAGCAATCTTCCCCAAGTTCACCAAAATACTTTAGAAGATCTGCCCAAAGAGTGGGATCCCCCCCCTTACCAGAATCCCCTAGCCTTTTGCAACATGCAATCAATCCCTCATGGTCGTGGGCTTGCATGTAGCAAGCAATCACTTCTTTATAAAGCTTCATCTTCTCATAGAGATACAATAAGCCTTCTTTGAATGCATTCATCTCACATAGGATAATAGCAAGATCAACATCATAAAGTGGATGTTCCAGGTCAGATGGCCATGCACTCTTAAGCAAACGTAGCCCCTTCTCACGTCTTTCCAGAGAGTCCTTTTCCATATATGAATTCTTACCATTGACAATTAACTTCCCATTGGACACTGCCCTTGACATTGCAGGTGCTGTTGGTCTTGCTTTAATATTAAAATCTATTTCATTGTTAGCTTGGGAGATTGAAGGGAAGTTCAAATCAATGGACAGGTACAACTCCAAGAGCGTGTTATGAATCTCTACCTGAGCAGGAGAATCTTTTACCTTGTTGGCATATTTTTCAAGGAAATCCATAAGCGATTGTGGATGATGGATGAAAATGTTGAGGAAATCAACAGGAGATGGCAACATAGATAAGTAAGAACCATTTGAAGTTCCACTTTTAGCCAAATCTACATCCTCAGTACAAAGCCTCATGAGTATATCAATTGTCTCTGCCGGTTTGTGCTCTATGAGAATCTTCCCATATTCCTTCACTGTCACCCCAGCTTGACTTGATTCAAGGCTTGAAATATAATGCAATGCTTCATCATATCTGCCGAGGTCTTCAAGCAAAATCTTTAAGTACCATTCATGTCTCCCTGCCTTCTTTGCAACATACATGGCATGTTCATGATAATTTGCTGCACGGCAGACCCTTATAGCAGTCTCCACATCAAATTTATGTTCCCCGACACCATCCTCACTCTTAATGAACACATTCAGCTTTTCAACATCTTTCAATTTTGTATAGCAGTTTAGCAGAAGGGTAGTGTGATCTTTAGAGGCAAGTCCCTTCTCATGTAAATTTTCTAAGTAATTTGTAAGGTTGTAAATTCTTTGCGCATCCAGAAACTTTTGTATTACATATGAAGGTTCAAGGTGACCAATGGTGTGGATGTACTGAGCCATAGCCTCATCATAGTCTTGTTTGCTATATAGATGATCGCCATACTTCCTCAATACTTCAGCAGTTGCGGAAGCATCAGCTTGCTGAGTTTGAACAAGGTTGATAGCTACAGTGTAAAGGTTTTTCTTGAAGAGCATATCCAACTTGCTTTCCATATCCTTCTCACCGATACACAAAGCTGATTTGTCAGTCATTATAAGTATTATATTACCCCATTCACATAGCATGTGAGAAACTTCTTTAACAACTAGACTGTGCGCTATTAATCGGTTCTTGAGATCATAAACATTAAAAGTATTCTTGCCATTTCTTTGATCTGCAATAACACATAATAAATATCCACGAAACCAACCAACGAACTTCTTCTCTCCTTCAAAAGCCCAACAGGGGCCACGCCCATCTACTTCATAGAAATACACAGCCTCAGGTCGACCAATTATCAACTCCTATAAAAAAGGGGAAACACTTTTTAGTATCATGATTATTAATGCACCATAAATAAAAAAGTTAAAGGCAAAATATGCATACCAAGCGGTCACTCATTGTGACACTATTGACATTGCATCCAATCTGATCTAATATTTGCCGCCTAGGAGGTTGGTCCTGCATGCTGAACAAGCTCACAGAATTTGGAGTTACAGCAAACAATAGAAGGGCTTGACCATCCAACCTAAAACCTAGTCCTGTAACCGATGAATTTCCTTTGTCAGATACACTATCAACCTGAAGCTTGAATCGAGTTATTCTTTCACGTGCAATATCTCCCTTGATACAGTAAATGCAACCATTGTCTAACCCAATGGCTATAAGTAATATAGGCGGAGCTTCCTCTAAGACTAAAAATGATGTGATCTGCAATAAATAAGGACTCACATTAAGTTTAAAAATAAGCTAAACTCTAGTCTCAGGTATTCCACAAGTAGGTGTAGCTAATGTCCAGTTTGGCCATTGCTTTTAGCCTCATGTTACTCTTTGTTATTTATAATAGAGCAAAATCAAAAAGTAAAAAAAGCAAAATAAGATTAAATTAAAACTGAACAAATAGTCACAACAAGCCGACCAATTCAGACATAATTATTACACATAAAAGTTAAAAAATCAAGAATTTTGCCGTTCATGCCAAAAATATTGCTTGCTTTTGTTCTCAAACTATGTTTTTTTTTTTTTTTTTTACTATTTACTTGAGAAAGCAGAATAGCAACTAGCAAAAGTAACAACTAAAGGAAGGCTTGAATATTTCTTTCAACTTTGATATAATTTTTTTCCCAGTGGATTGAAAAAAGCAAACTTGCAATCAAATAAATATATGAAATAAACAACTAACAGTAAATTGATGGCAAAAAAAAAAAACCTTAGCTTGAGGAAACTGATTGGTGAAAATACGCAAAATTCCAATACAATCAGGAGTGGTGGTACTCGATCCTTCCGGCTGCATTTTATCAAGATCAAATACCTTCAGGCACATCCCCGATTGCTGTGGTGGTATTTGTTCATCTTCTCCAATACTCACCAAGAAATTTCGTTGCTGATTTATAAATCAATACAAAAAGAAAGAAAAAAAAATCAATTAACTAAAGTAATTTTTATAATATAAAGTTGAATTGCAACGAAAGGCTTTTTTTTTTTTTTTCTATTTTTACCTTCAGCTGTTGGAGGAAGAGGACAGAAGAAGAGTGAGCTTGAAAACCGAAATTGAAGTTAAGGCCGCGGTCAAGGAGGCTAACAGTGCCGTCATCGCAGCCGATCACCAGCTTTCCTCTGCCGCTGGAGCAACACTCGATTTTTCCACTGATTTCCTCCGGGATTCTGCATTTCCCTCCCCCCAGTTTCTCCTCGAAGAACTCAAATTTCCTCCACTGATACATTTAGCCTTCTCGATGATGGATCGGATTTCAGATCAGACTCCGAAAACTAAAACCCTAAAAATTTATTTATTTATTTTAAATGTTTAAGCTCTCCTCCTTCACTCTTTTTCGCGTGAAATTGCAGCGAAATTTGGTACTAGTTTCTAGGCCTTTACGGGTGGGGAAATTAGTTATTGCTATTGCCAAGACGGTAGTTTCTGATGCTTAGGATCGTCAGTCAGATCCCATACGACGACGTTTCAAACAAGTTCATTCTTGGGTTCCCTTTGGGTTTTCTTTTTGGGCCAAACTTTTGTTCCTCGTTTTCTGGTTTTAGGCCGAAACTGAACCCATCACGATGTTTAGGCCTTTGAGGATGATAGTCCATAACCGGATTAAATTATTTTAATCTCCATTTGATCCTTGCTTTTACTTTTAGAAGTAAAAAAAAATAAAAATAAAAACTTATTTAGATATAATAAAAATATAAAATTATTATGAGTACAATTTTCATAATTCTGTTTCAACAATTTTTCTTTTGCTTTTTTCTTAATAAAATTTTCAAAAAGTAAAAAAAAAATGTAGCTTGAACATTTAAAATGCAATAGAGAATTTCTTTCATGAACGATAGAGAGAGATAGAATCTTGGTTTAGTCAATTCATTAGAATAGAAAACTGGCAATGTATGATACTTGGTAAGATCATTTCGAATTGTTTTAAGGGTCCATTCATAAAATATAAGTTCCAATACAATGAATAGATTTTCATCATGCTTTTAATTAAAGTTTGATTAAATACTTTTAGGGCATATTTGGATTCAAACTTAAGCTCGGTGGAGAAAATTTTTTGTATGAAAAAATGTGTCAAATTCATCGTATATGCATTTGGCAACCAACATTAACACAGTTGGAGATGATTTTAAATGCACCATACCCCATATTTTGCAATACCGACTCCTCCCTTTAGTAAGAAATTTTTGTCTTCATCGCAGCCTCTTTTCTCAACTTAGTAATTTTAAATACGATATGAAGACATGATATAAAAATAATATGAATAAAAAATATAAAAAATAATATAATTTAAAATTTTAATAAAAACCATAAATAAATTTAATAAAATAAAAAAAATTTCATATTTCGTATCAATACGAACTGTAATATGTAATTTTATATAAAATATAACACGAATATATAAAATTTTAATATTTTACATAATATGAATACACGAATTATCATATTTACTTATAATATCTTTCTTTTTTAATCTTTTTTAATATTATCCGTCAAACAATAATGAAAGAACAACAATATGTCCCTTACACTTGTAGCTTTTAACTTTATTTTTTTATTTGTTATTTTTATACAAAAATAATAAACATAAAAAATAATTTTTAAATATTTACTAATAAAGTATTATTTGATATAAAGATAAATTTGGCAATTTTCAATTTATTAATAAAAATATTATTTGATATAAAATATTTTAAATAATTTATTAATTTTATAAATATCAAATATATATTATAAATTTCATTATATATAATTTTTAATTTAATATATTTAATGATCATTTTATTTTTATTATAATTTATCTCACTATTATCGTTATATTTACATTCAAACATATATATCATTATTAATTTTAATCTTACTATTACAATAACAAATCTTATATTTTAGTGTTATTTTTAATTTTATTAATTTTTTGTCTATCCAAACGAATCTTTAGTTGATAAGTTTCTTTTGGACAATTAAAAACCAGTTGTTGGCAAAAATTTCATTGATTAAAAAAAGCTTGATAACTCAAGGTTGACACGGCAAAGAGGGTGGGGGCATCCCTCCCTTATTTTCAATTGCAAAAATGCCTTTAATTGTATGGATTTGCCAATTTGCCCCACTAATTAATTAAAACGTGGGATTGATCCCTTAACCAACTTGTTTAACTAATTAATTAATCATTTTCATTTTTCGATGTGATTACAGCAAGTGATTGAGATTAAGAACTAAGTTAATGAACTTTGACAGCCGATTAATTAAGCAACGTTTTACACACGGAATATTGAAACCTTAGTCTCGGATTTGTCAACCATTTCCCTATTAACGAGGCTTATAATTTAAAAATATATATATAATCACCAAAAATTACAAAAGATATTCATTAATCAACTCTTGCAACCAATATGTTATTTGAAGATTGAGCAAATATTAGTATATCAAGCGGTTTAAGAAAAATAAATATGGTGTTTTAATATTATATTGGATAAAAAAGGTTTTTTGTCCATAAAAATTTAGAAATAGAAAAAATTATTTCATCTTTAATATTAAAGTAAATCATAGATTTATAAAATGATTTATAAAATTTTTGAGATTTTTTAAAATTATAAATTATCTATCCATAAAAAATCGTAAAATTTTAAATTTAAAAATTTTGTATTTAACCTTAAATTTTAATAATTTGCATAAAATTTCACTAATGATAAAATTTTTTTTAAGCATATAAATATAACTGTTGCATATTTCAATAAGTTAATTTTGAAAAAAAAAATTGATCACTTGAAAAATAATATTAAATTCAACTTTGAACTATTTAACTTCATGTTAAGTGCACAAATGAAGTAGACAGGATAAGTTGTGGTCATGTCAAGTCTCCAACAAGAGTTCAAAGTTGAAACCAACAAACCTGACTCTTCAAGTAGTGTTAATTGGCCAAATGCTCCGCTTGTGTTAATGTGAATTTATAAATCGTTGGACAAAACAGTTATCAATTAATATGACTAAATTATTCAAGAATCCATAACGGAAAGTCCCGGTTCTAACGGAGAGCCATAACGACCCGACAATTTTTCCTTGCGATCTGTAACGCAAAATCAGATTGGATTCTTCAAAATCCATGCTATGTTCCGTCAGTGGTTGACTGTAACTGACAATCCTAGTTTTGCTGCCGGTTGAACCGGTCACCATCTCATCCAAATATCCTTTTTACAGTAACTACCCTTGTCTGTTCCTCTTTTGCCTGTTTGACCTTCCACTTCTTCCCCTATTTCCCCTTTTTAAGTTTTTATATTAATTAAAAACAAATTAAAAATCCTTTTGTCGCCTTCTTTTTAGTCAAAAAATAATGAAAAAAAATGTGTTTTTTAGTGAGACTGAGAGCACCACCAATCACGGGGAAGTGAACTGGAGAAAAAGAGTGGGGCCGACACGTGCCAGGTCGGATATGTGGGTCCCGCCTAATCTTTGGAGGTTGAGGTCTCCTGTGATTATCCGTAATTTGCGCAGTACCTGGAACCAGACTGTATCTTTCCCTATGGCAAACATGCCGTGTCCTGATAGATTTTCCAATCGACAATCAGAGCCGGTTATCTGATTTACATGACCCAACATTGATCGAACGGTCAGATTAAAATCTTCCATTCGTGTGATCGGACACATCTTATCTTTTATCCTCAAGCGGTACAAAGACAAAACGAAGTATGAGTTCTTACAAAAAGGCTGGGCGGTTTGCCGCATAGATATTTCCAAATTTGAAAATAAAATAAAATAATCAAACAAAGACCTTCATAGATATTTTTGAAAATGAAGAAGGGCAGCAACGTCATTTCAAAACACAGAATCTGGAATTTTATTTTATAATATATTAAAAAAATTTCGTTTAAATACCAAAAATTTGTGGGAAAATCGTTTTTCTTTGGTAAAAGAAAAAGATAAGAGCGACGGGAACAACAACAATAACAAAAATTGGGAAAGCAGGGACTTTTTTTTAATTAAAAATTAAATAAACAAAGTCAATCAAAGCTATTTCCCCTGTACTATTACTTGTATATATAATTATATATAATTTTTATGTGATTTTTAAAGAGAGAGAAGGAGAGTATATATTTATTTATTATGTGTTGATTTGAACTAAAGACAAGGCGCCTTCTTAAGGCTAATCCTTTCTGTCATTTTGCTTCACTTTTAAAGAAGGGTGTGGTTTCTAGGGGAGAATTAAGAAATATAGAAGATCAGAAGGAGAAATTATAATAGTAGTGGCAAGGAAGAAACAAAAGAGAGAGAAAGAAGGAAAGAGGCGAGAAAATAATGATGGTCATGGAAGAATTTGAGGCCTTGGGTTGGTTCGTTTGATATTATTTGTGTTTCTTCATCTTCAGAGGCCTGTTAGATTTGGTGGGTATGTTAGATCTTTGTTCAAAAAAAAAAAAAGGAAAGCTTTCAAAGTCTGTTTTTCCAATGGACTTTCATTTTTGGTTGGTTTTGGTTAATTCTGGTAAAGCTTGTGTTTTTGGACATGGGTTTTCAAAGATTTGTGGCAAAGACGTTGTTTTTCTTTTAAGTGTTCTTAAAATGACCTATTCTTCTCTTTCAACTGCGTTTAACTTCTGTTTTAACGTTTTCAGTGGTTTCTGTTGTATTTAAAGAGAAAAACAAGCAGAGACTCTGAACATTTTTGGCCCCTTTTTATTTTTACTGGTTAATGCTTATGAATTTTGAACATTGTCTGAGAAATGTTTGTTAATTAATAACCAAAAATGTTCAATTTGCTGGAGTTTCTTATTCATGGGAAAGGAGAAGTTAAATTGAAAGGTTTAGAAAAGAAAAAAAGAAGGAAAGAGTTAATATTTGCTGTCTCTCCCTCAGTAGTTTTCCTTTCTGGGGTTTCAGAATTTCTTCAAATCCAATCATTAGAACTATTCCAATTTTTTTTTTTAATTTTTTAATATGGAAATTTACAAATATGTTGTGATTGGTTGTTATAGGGCGTCAACTCAGCCAAAGATTTAACACATTTTTTTTTCTCTTGGTTGTATGGCTAATGTTTTAGTCATAGTTTGGTTCAAAGTCAATTCATGTTACCTGTTATGCTAAATTCAGACACCGATGTAGCTAATTAGCTATTCTATGACTGGCAAAATTTCCAGCTTTTCTCTAGCTTATATTAGGCTTTCATTTTGCTGTCATCTTTTACTTTTACCTGGATCCATCCTCTTTCTTAGCCATATGGTTTGAACTTTGGGGTCATCTATAAGTATTAATGTTAATGCCATTTTTGGACCTGAAATATAAGGGAAATGATAATTCCGTACAGTTAATGTTGGCAGCTAATGGCTTTTCGCTGACTAGAATCAAATGTATTGGAATCTTTTTCCAGGCTTATTTCCCTTCTTCGATTTGCAATTATTTGATTGTAGTCCTTTTATACCCCTCTCTCTCTGTTAGTGATTTGTATATTTGGGGTGTTGACTGTTTCCCTTGTATGCTTATATTAATGCATTTACTTGCACTTGCAGGGTTGAGAAACTGATATGGATTTTACAGAATCGACCAAAGTTGTGTACAATAGAATCCAACAGCTAGAGCCAGAAAATGTCTCTAAAATTATTGGCTATCTTCTTTTACAAGACCATGGGGATCAGGACATGATCCGCTTGGCCTTTGGCCCTGATGCTTTGCTCCACTCTTTGATCCACAAAGCCAAATCTGAACTCAGCTTAAACAAAGCAGCTGTTTCTGTGCCAATCTCACCCTCTCAGGTGAGCGCAACCCCTGTCACCGATCTCCCTATGCAGTTCACACCTTATTCACCTGCTTCATCACGCACAGTTTCAACTCCTGCAACTATAAGAGCTGCAACTCCTTTCTGGGATCCCCATGTGACTGCTGATCAACATGTCAACAATTTGGGATTTGTCCCACCAGGGTACTCAGATGCTGTTGCTGAAGATTATCGCCTCCAAAACCAAATGCGTTTCTTGAATAGGGAAGATCAGTTAGAATCTGCCAATTCAGTTAGTTCTGACTTTTTGAGTAATTGCTATTATTCAGAACCTGTATTGGGTGGAAGAACCAGCCGGAGGTCCCCAAGCTTGCCTGAATTTCCTATTAAGATTTGCCATTACTTCATCAAGGGGTTCTGTAAGCATGGAAATAATTGTAGGTATTTCCATGGCCATCCTATGCCAGAGAGCTTTTCTCAGATTTTCAGCCCAAATTCGAATGAGGTTGGGAACGATGATCATGTAGTCTCTCCCAGGGCTCTTGAAAAGCTAGAATTGGAGCTAACTGAGCTTCTTAAAGCAAGGAGAGGGTTGCCTGTCTCTATTGCCTCTTTGCCAATGTTGTACTATGAGAAGTATGGGAGGACACTTCAGGCTGAGGGGTATCTTACAGAGAGCCAAAGACATGGTAAGGCTGGTTATAGTCTGACAAAACTTCTTGCTCGATTGAAGAACAGCATTCATCTCATTGACAGGTGTGATATGTGAATATTATGTTTATTTTTTATCTTGCATTTACACAATTAACAAAAAATTTTGTATTAAATTGTCATTTTCATTTACAGGCCTCATGGGCAGCACTCAGTGACATTGGCTGAAGATGCTCCAAAGTACCCAGAGTATGCAGGGGAGAGGAGTCATCCTGGTGGAATAGTTGCTGGTTCTCGGCAGATATATCTCACCTTTCCAGCTGAGAGTACCTTTACGGAACAAGATGTTTCCAACTACTTTAAGTAAGGAAATCATAATCAGATAATTATGAGTTCCTTATTTTTGTTGTATTTGTTCTGAATTTGAGATTTCGATTCTAAATTGCAAATGTTATTTTTTAAAAAATTATTTTGTAGCAAATTCGGACATGTTCAAGATGTCAGGATTCCATGCCAACAGAAGAGGATGTTCGGGTTTGTCACTTTTGTTTACGCAGAGACAGTCAAGCAAATTTTGGCTAAGGGAAATCCTCATTTTGTATGTGGTGCTCGTGTTCTGGTGAAACCTTATAGGGAAAAGTCAAGGCTTGTTGACAGGTAAAAATTCCAATTGCATTATTTCTTGTCTGGTACTTCATCTTGTTTAATCTATACTACATTGCTGAGTTTGGTGGCACCAACTTAGTTATTTAATTTATATAAAAACCACAAAAGATAATAAAACAATAATATAAAAAAATGCTTGTATATTAATAATATGCTTTCCTACATATTAGGATTGGGGCTTACCTGACATTCACTCAAAAAACCCATTTCTTGGCTTGGAATCCTAGCATTTGCAACCCCTTTCTCTATCCTCAAGTTGCGACCTCCTTTGTTAGGAAAAAAAGACTACTTCTCACTTAATTTTACAAAAAAAAAAAAAAAAAGCTTTTCTTTCCCTCTTAGCACCCACGTAGTGGGTGTGAGGAATTCTAGTTTGTGATAATATGCTTGTTCTTGATTGGGTCCACCGGAATAACAAACAGAATATCTGCTCCGGAATTTTTTGGACATGATGATTTTAAACATAAAGCATTGGTGGGTCAGCAACATTAGTTATTAGATTTGACTAGAGATTGCGCTTTACTTAAACCTTATCTCTCTTTATAATGTTTCATATTCAGGGTAATTATGCATCACTGCCTCAATCAGTTGATTATCGATTTACACTTTAAACTTCAAATTGGATATATGTCTGCCCCAAACTTGAACCTTTTGTTAGCATTTGCATCCTGCATCAGCATTTGACTAATTGTTGGGATGTCCTGGTGGTTAGTATTATTCTAATTTTGAGTGAAATATGGTACTTGAGGGTGAAAATTAGCAAGGGAATATGTTTAGGTTGATCTTGTTTAAATTAAAAACTTGGGTTGCAAACTCAAAGTCCAGATTTGTGATGCACGCTTGACTCTCCATGTTTTTCCTCACCTGGTTGCCATCTTTATATGCAAACCAAAAAATATTTTTGATTCCAATGAGTGCTACAGCTGGTGCAATTGCCTTCTGTGCTCATTGTATGGATTCTAATTGCAGTTACTTTATGCAGCTTGTGTGATTCATGGATTTTGCTAGTTACTGTTTTAGAATTTATACTTTTCATGTTGCCTTTTCTTGCAATTTTTTCAAAATTCAGCACCAGTGATGTCTGCTAAATCAGAGAGACGTACTGAAACCTTTGAAATTAAGGCAAAAATAATCATAGGAGTTTGTTTCGGTATAGGAGTGCTTTTCGGTGTCTAGAATATGACTAGGATAATCTTTCCATAAATGCAGATTATGTTGAAAATGTACCTTTTGTAACTTTCTAATTTCCAAAAGCATTAATCGGCTAATTCCAGCTGGCTTGTCACACTAACTTTATTCTTCCCACCCGGTAGGACCAAATGTTTTTTTTCATTTCTTCCATCTTGGAGATTATCTTATTGGATAAGTATCTTATCAATATTTTTGCCTTATAATGCAACAAATTATTTTTCTTAACTTTACTATGGTGTCCTGCACTATCTACCATTTTTCTTGTGTTTAGTTTTCAAAGCCCCATTGATGCTTACAGATTTTCTTCACTCTCCTTTTTGCAGGAAGTATATTGAGAAAGTACAGCATCCTATGTATTACAGTTCACACTTTATAGATGGAGACACGGAGCTTCAATCAAGTTAGTATCTCTTTTAATTTGATGCTTGTTTTATCTTTTATTGTTTCTGGTAGTGATTGCTTATTTCTGATGCCACATTGAATTGCCTGTCCTTTTATAGTGCCAAGAGTTTGCGATAGTTCAAGATTTTTTAGAGAGCAGCTTATGGAGGATCATGAGCATGCACTAGAGTTTGAGAGAAGGCGCTTCTCTGAGCTGCAATTAGCACCCAAGCAACATTTGAATGATCACTCCTATTTTGGCTACTCAATGGATGAGCTGAAGCACACAGATGGTATAGTACTTTTCTTGGTGAATTGCCGGTTTCTTCATTTATGCTGTGTATATGGTCTACCCCTTCTTTCTAACTATTAAAGTTATGGCTCTAGCCTATGCAGAGCAAGCAGATTTTCCTTCTGCGGAGCGTTTCAACTATTTGTTGGATGTTCTGAATACTGGTTCCACCAGTGAGGAAAAAGCCAGGCATATAAGTACCAACTATAGTGACCAGGATAGGTATGATTATCTTTTCCTTTGTTCCCCCCTCCTTTTCGAAAGCAGCACATGTCGATAGTTTTGCTTTTTGAGTCATTAGAATTTGCTATCAATAAATTAATAAAGCATGATAAAGCTTTGCCACCTCTAGGTTACATATTTTATGCCATTTTTTTCCTGTGAAGCTAATAAATTCATGCCATTTGCGACTGTTAATTTCTTGTATTAAAGGGACCAGGAGCTCTAGATTCTGTCCATGGCTTCATTGATGTTGATTTATTTTGGTTTTTCTTGTAACCCTTGCAGCAGCCAAGGACACAATCTTCCAGAGAGCCCGTTTGCATCTCCAATAGGGAGTGGCATTTCAACAGTTATATAGAGACTTAGACACATGACAATCAGGAATCATAGAGGTAGATGACTGGATTTCAACAACCGGAATTTCTTTTTCATCCTTTTTTATTTATTAGATCTCATGTCAACGTCATCGGTCCTACAGCATCGTCATAGTTCAGAGAAACACTAGAAATTCTCCATTTCACTTCAATGGAGAAGATTCCAAAGAAAAATGAATATAGAAAGCTAATATGTAACAGGGTCCAAGTCCTTTTCTTTTTGGAAATAATCACAGGAAGTCAGCCAGAGAGCTGTGGATGTTTACTCTTTAGGAGAGAATGCAATCTATATAGTCTTCTCTTGGTTGAAAGAAGTTAACAAGTAGAAAACATGCATGCAGAGTTCATAAGAAAGAGAAGATGTAGAAATTTCAGCTACACTGAGTTATTATTATAAATAAATTCTAATTTTTATATAACTGCACTTATAAAGTTGCGTTGCTTTGTTTTTAGAGTATTAAATTTTTAATTTTAATGACAGATTAAAGTATAAAACAAAATTATAAGAAGGATATTTCAAAACATGTCTCTAAGTATTGGTTTAGACAATTAATAAGTAACTTTTTATTTAAAAAGTAATATTTAAATAAAAGAAAAGCCCTTAAATTATGGAATTAAAGATGAATGATGATGACTGTTGTTGTGCGGTTGATGATTGTGGATTGATTCAAAAAAAAATTTTTTAAAACAAAAGAATTTTGGGCCACTTGAATCAAAAAGGGTTTTCCATGTTGGTCAATTCGTTTGTTGAAATGAAAATGAAGTTTCGTTTTGGGAACCAATCAGATTAATTGACTTTATGATTAGTGAGGTTAGAATTGCATGTTCTTAAAGTGGGCTTGATGGATGAGATAAGATATGTGGACCTGATTTTGATTTTTATTCAAGATTTGTGGACCCCAACCCAGCACTCTTCGTTTTCTTGATGGAACGGCTCTTTGGTGCATATGTTCTCCAGTTAAATGGATTTTTATTTATTTATTTATTTATTTATTTTTACTTAAGTTTTGTCTCTAATCAATCCTTTTTCTTTTCTTTCTTTTGAATGAAAAAATTAGGCTAGTGAGCTTGACCCAACTCGGTCAGACTTTGAATAAAACTTTTCAAATTTAAATCTGAATAAATAAAAATATATTTAAAAATATTTTTATCCAACATTTACTTTCATTGAATTCATATTAAGCCAGATGCAACAATAGAAAATTCACAAAGGCCATACAAAGAACATGCTTATTTGGTCATTTCATTTATTAAATGAAGATGCATACAACAATGGTTGAGCAAATATAAGCTTAACAAGGATAACTACTCTTAACTGCCAATATCAATATACAACAAGGATCTCCGGCGGAAGACTTCAAGCCCAGAGAGAATGAACAAAAAAAAAAAAAAAAAAAAAAGAAACCATGGTACCCTTGTTCTAATTTCATTCATTTCTTTTTGCTTCCTGAAAAAGGAATCTAAAAGTTTTCCTTCTGATAGTTTAATACCTGCACTAGCCACATAACTAGCCGAATGTGGCTTGCATTAAAAGAGTAAAACCCTGTCTGTATTAATCATATTGCATTTCACATGGCCTTCAATAGATGTTAAAAGCTCGGATGGAAAAGAAAAGCATTTTTGAATCTAAAACTTGATTTTAACTCAGTTTATTCATATAATGATTCTTAAAATATAACGACTAATAAATTTGAAATTCAAATCCCTCCAATACTTTCCACTATCTCACACTGCACTCCTTTCTAAAAAAAAACAAGGCATTTTTTGAAAACAAACAGTCAATAGATTCAGAATTGTAGATACGTAGATACTGTTCCTCAGCGATAGTACATCCTCTAAAATCATCAAGAGTTAAATGTGTTGCATTGGCCGCTAACCAAGTGTGAAATGTTTGTACAGTTAATCTAAATTTTCTATAAGAATGGTAAATCAAATTCCAAACTAATCATGCTGTTCCTGCATGACAAGGTTATGTTAAGCCTTTACTTCTGTTGCAGCATGAAGAAGTTCATCTGGAGTTGCAGCCGGGTCTAAATCCCAACAATGGTCGGGTAAGTTACCGGATTCTCCTTGAAGTAACCAAGATGGAACCTGGTGTGAAAAGCGAAACATCTCTCTCCTTGGAATCCATCTAATGGCATCCTTGTTTGTATTTCTCTGATATACTGTCTTGAACCCATCCAATTTGACAAGGGGAGTAACACAAACTCCAAGCTCTTCAGAGTAATCATCAAGCACCTCGACCATCTCATATTGGTGCCTCACATCATCAGGAGTTGACCTGTTCCAATCTGGTGACCAATTTCGATAAACAGCCCAAATATCTCTACTTTTGGGGAATATGCGAACGCAGCCTCCTCTCCCAGCCTTTTCTCCTCTCAGAAGATGTGAGAAAATGTTGACCTGGCCAATAATGTCAGAAGTCCATGCCCTGAAGTGTCCACAAGATTTAGTAAACCCAGAATCCAACCAATTCACTGACCCGAATTCGTTATCAGTTTTGGAGTTCAAGTAAGTGATGAGAATCTTAAATGGTTTTACAGAGACAACCTGGCGAATCAAACAATACAAACGAGGCATACCATCATCTTCATCATACAGGGCCCATATTTGCTTTGGTTTGAAGCATTCCTCTGATCTATCTTTGTCGAAATCATGAAAGTCAGAGTCAGGAACTATAATTGAGATTGGTGCACATTTATTTGATGCTGATTGAAGAACAGAGACAGCCAAATTGGGAGCCTTTCCTGCTGCTGGTGGTTGACCATCTTCAATGCCTAATTTAACTGCTGAAGCTGCAGCAGGTGCCTCTGAAGCCAACCTAATCTCTTCCAATTTCTTCTGAATTTCTGTCCTCGCCTTGTCAATTAGCAACTTTCTAGCATCAAATGCTGGTACCATTAAGCATCGCCTGTTTGGAGGTTCATTTGCGTTGGAAAGCTTTGGATCAGGCTCAACACCATTTCCATTTGCTAATCCAGCTTCTGAATATTTTAATCCTTTGTCTTCATATCCATTTCTAAGATCAGAAGCAACAATAACCTTCCTTTTCTTCTCAAGACTACCAGTCTTAGACCCTGAAGATTCATTACAGCCATTGAACAAATTTGGAATTGTTTGAGTGACATCGTTTTTCAGGGAACGTTTTCCGTTGGCACTTGACTTCACCTTTGACCCTGCTCCTCTACCATCTCCGTTAGTCTGATAAACGGCTTCAGTGGAAATGGCTGATACTCCATTATGACCAACAATCCCAGTAGAAGTTCCAGAGAACGAACTCCACTGAAATGACATGTTAGAAACATACTCATATCCAGGACCAGAATGATGACCTGAGACCCCATTTCCAGTAAAAAAAGTAGCATTTGTTGGGACATATGTGACCGCGTCATATCCATGACTTGCATATCCATTACTTGGGACATAAGACCAAGGGCAATAGGGGAAAGAACCGTTCAATGGGGCTGACCCAGTTTCAACAGCAATGAAAGTACCTCGGCAGTTCTTACATGAAAGTCTCTTATTGACATACTTCCGAAGATATTCATACTGAACTTTACAAGATGTGCATACAGTCCAAAAAGTATCAAGTCTACCTTGTGAGGTTGAATTTGAACAGTTGCTGACACCTGTAAGCCCAGTAGCATATGTTGAAGTTTGAACCACTCCAGAAGGCATCTGTTTGTTTCTCTTGATATCATTGGACCTTTTCTTGATTCTATCCGACAACAATGTCCATGCCTCAGAAACAAGTTTGAAGGCCCCATCAGCTCCCACACATTTATTCTTATCAGGATGGAGTAAAACAGCCATCTTTCTGTAATGTTTCTTCACTGCCTCTTTATCTGCAGAAGGTTTCAACCCAAGAATTGAATAATAATCAATTTCACCATTACATTTAGCCTCAGAAGCAATGTAAACTTCAAATGTGGATACCATCTGCGATATACCCTCCAATCCAGGATACAACGATTTAGCCTTTAAAGCATAATTCTTAGCACCTGCAAAGTCTCTTTCACAAAATCGCTTCTCAGCGATCTCTTTTGCTTTAAGAGCCTCCTCTTTGTTGGCTTCCATTCAGAAATTTCAGACAATTTTCAAAACCAAACTCCCGAAGCAAAAGTTATACAGATCCCAACATGGTTAACCATAAAAGAAGCTGAATTGTCACATTCAACCATCTCATCTTTTCTGCATATGGTCAACAAGACAATATTTAGATCTTTCCCGAAATCAAAATTCGTTTTTCCAAGTAAAACTCTACCTCACCAAGTCAGTCACCTTTCAAACACACTTAATCAATCCCTAATTACTTATTTAATTCAATATCCTGACTTTTTAAGATCTATCCAATTTCTGTGAAACCAGAGAAAAGGCAAAAATGATTAAAATTTTAAGCTAAATCAATCAATCAATCAATCATCAAAGTTAACCACATCCAAGCATTATGCAGCGTTGGGTTATTCCTTGTCTTAGAGAAAAAAAATATAAAACTTTGCAGTTAATTTCCCTTCCTTTTCCCATCATTTCCTAGGTTAAAAAAAAAAACCATAAAAAAACAGCTAAATTTTCAAAATTTCGAAAACCCAAATCACACAAATTTCAAGGCTAAATGACAAAAAGCATACGGATCCAAGTTCAACAGCTCAAAAAATACTTAAATCAAGTAATTTAACCCCAAATTTTAACTAAAGAGTTAAAATTTTTTACAAAATTAAAGTGCATAAGTAAACATTTCCACAAAAAATTATAGTTAAAAATTAAAACAAAAAAGAAACTCAACTCACAGAGATTTGAGCAGCAATGAAAGTGAAGCAAGACCCAGATCGCCACGTGTCCTTTATAGCTTGAGCAAATCAAGGTTTTGAGCTAATTTCTGAATCTCAGTGTTGTTAAAAAGGGAAACAACAAATTTTTTTTTTTTTTTGGGGGGGGGGGACTACACTGAACTAAGTGGTGGGAAACAAATTAGGGTTTTCAATTGGGAATTTAGCGAGATTAAAATCGGCGGCGAGGTCTTGGGGATACCGACGGTCGCCGATCAGAAAAATGGGGCGGGCGAAAATTAATAATAAAAATGATAATTTTCAGAAAAGGTAAACGATGTTAATAGTATTTAATGGTGAGGGCTGCCATTTTGCAATCTGGTGCGTAATACGCACAGTATTTATTTATTTATTTTTATTTTAATAAAAAAACAATTACATACTATAATTTTTATTAAAATAAAAAAGAAAAAGACATTATTATGATATATATTAATAATAAAAAAGAAAAATCTTTTCCTTTCTTTTGTATATTTGGTACGTAGAAGAAAAGCAAAACAAGATTCCTTTGTTTCATGCGCTATTACATTTATCACTTTTCATCATGGTAACATTTGTTTTTTAAATGTGTAATTTTTTTAAAAAATATAAGTAGTGAAATTGAAAATAAAAATTTGTTTTTTTTGCTAGAAGAAAATAAAATTTATTTAGTTACTATTTAAAATTAGACAACAAAATAAATATTTTAAATTAAAATAAATTAATTTTAAATAATTTAATAATTTAAATTTATTATAATTTTAAGTTGTGATTGATTAATTATATTATAATAATTACAATTAATATGATTCATCAAATATTTTATCATTTCGACATCCACATGAATATACATTTGATTCTAATACAATAAATTTCATTAAATTTTAATAATGATTAATAAAATGCATGGATTTAAAACATTTTAAAAAGGTTATAAATACAAATTTTGAATTTTAAAAATTATAAATAAAAGTAAAATATTGTGAATAAAATCATGAAAGCATGGTATAATTTACTCCATATTTTCGCTTTGAGCAATCAATAGATGATTAGGAATTGTGAAAGGCTAAGCATTGTGGATATATAAACTTTTTCATCCTATAAATCCTATTTATCACATCTGGCAATTCAATGCAAGATCTCTAAGATTATATACTATTTCTTATGACTAAAAGTTGAGAGATACTTGTGGAATTGTTAAATATTACAGTGGCAAGTGGTTCAACCACCAGGTAAGAATCGGTAATTGGGTGACATCTTTAGCCTATGATCAATGTACTTTTTGGTTTTTGCCTTCAAGTTTTTTCATTACTTCAGTTCCAAATCGTGATTAATATACCATTAAGATTGTAGCTAAAATCCATGGAGTTTGCATAAAAAATCTTTAAGGGATCAAACCAAAATACAATGGGTTTTTTTTTTTGGGAAGGATTTAGACCCAGCAACCAGACCCTATGGGTCAAGACATATCATAGTACTAAATATATAATTCTCGTTGTACTTGTAAGAACTAAGAACTTGTTGTTTTCAAGCTATTATAGTATAACTTGATTGATGCATGCCTTCAATGGGGATTGAGGGTTTATTGGAGAAGTGGGAAACTACCATTTTTATAGGGTAGTTTAAGCAGAAAAGAAGGAAATTTGAAGAAACAATCAGAGGTGGTTGGCCCACCTAAATGAAAGGGTTTTGTCCAGTCACAATCAGAACTCCAGGCCCATATCCCAACAATGCCATGCGCATTTAAGACAATACTGATTCTCATTCGGTCTATTCTTCAATGGGTATAATTTTTTTATGTAACATCAACCCATGTCTCCATCATGGTAATTTTGCCAATTTCATGGAATTGTTCTAAAGGAACCTAATATTGGTTTGATTGAAGGGTTAAACTTTGAATGCTAATATTAATTAAACTAAACATAAAAAAGAATCTGTATATGACAATAGGACATACGTCATATGTGATATATTGCAATTGATACAATATGTTCTTTTTAATCTTCACAATCACTGATGTAGACATTTTGTTCTTCCCCGTAAGGTTATTAAATAAGGTTATTAAGCAAGTTACTTAACCATGTTCAAAATTTTCTAGAAAGGTCATCTAGGCACAACTAGGGGAAGTCAGTTGGCAAATTATATTCAATCCCACATTTGAATGAGGCCTTGGACTAAATACTTTCTTACTTTGAGCCAAACTTGCGTACTTGGCATTTTATGATCTATTTGCTCATATGCTGGCTTACTATGGATTGCATGATATAAAGTTAGGAAGACATAAGGATATTGATTTCAAATCAAGACCTCTTTCCCTCTGTTCATGGATCATGCCTATTTTATGTGTTAAAAAAATAAAAATGAGAAATAATAAAAAATTATTTTAACTTTGAAACGTGAAAAATATTTTTTTTAAAATAATTATATTTTTAAGATATAACAAACTTTCAAAATTCTTCAAATAAAAATGGTGAAATAATTATATTATAAGATCTATTTATAATAAATGAATAAATATAAATTTTTATTTATATGATTATGACATTTTATATAATCATGATCTTCATGAACAAAAATTTATTTATATTCAAATAATTATGATCATTTTTTATATGATAATTATTTTTATTTAAATATAATTATTTAAAATATAAATAAAATTAATATAAAAATTAATTTTATTTATCAATAATTAAAATTTTCTATCCAATATCCAATATAAGACATATTATATTTTAAACTATAAAAATTACGTGCTTAAGTGACGTGGCATATAGGAGTTACCGATCAATCGAAGCAGCTACAGTAGGTGCATAAAAAAAAAAAACTACTTCAGACGAGGTACGCTACTTTCAAATTCTTGCTGCAGACAGAGGATGGAATAGTTTAGAACACTCATGGCTTTAGTTATTCAGCTAAGGTTATTTGTGATGAATCAAGGCCCAAGCAAATGAAAGTTGCATGGCGTAGGCTTATTTGGTGCAAATTTCACATTCCCACAGATGCTATGGATCACGGGCGTAGCCAAGGGAGGCAGGCAGGGGCCATGGTCCTCTCAAAAAAATTTTTACACTATTTTAGATCAGTAATTGAATATACTAAAATTAATTTGCATCCCCCTTCCCTCATTCAATTCACTGTTTGGCTCTTCTTTTAATTATTGTTTGGCTTTATCTCTGGCTTGGATGATCATTTTTAATAGGCTTCCTAGTAAAGATAAGTTTATCTTTTAAATAATGTTTAGCATAGGGTGATCACTCAAAAAATTATAGTGATCTACACATAGTGATCAAATCACTATATTTAGTAAGCATTCAAGGATAGTATGTAGTGTTGATCTTTGATCACTGAAAGTGATTTTATCACTATTTTGTAGAGTGATTTAATTTCTATCCAAAATGATAAAAAAATTTTCATCATCGAGATGAAATAATGCGTAAAATTTACAATAGTTAATTTACTCATTTAATATGTAAATTAAAAACTTACTTTCTCTTAAAATTATAATTTTTTATATATTTAAACTAATATTCATTATAACAAGTTCAAAAATAATTTTTGTATTTTTAATATTTTATATATAAGATAATTTTTTATTTTTCTTTTATTATAAACTTAATTGAGTAGTTTTATTTTCTAATTCAAATGTTTCTTTTACATAATTTATATATAAAAACTAGTTTATCTATCAATAAATATATTTATTAATTAATTATATTTTATTATAAAATAAATAAAATATTACTAATATTTTATAAATTATTATCTTTAAATAATATTAAAATCATTTATTTGTGTAACTATTACAATATGGATGGTTATTTTCGTACTTTTAAATAAAATAATATTTAATTTTTAATAATACTAAATACAATGATTTTTAATTCTTAAAAATTAATGATTGTTAAATCAAATAAAGTGATCTTAAATCATGAATGGTATCATTACTTTGATAATAAAATCTCCGTCACGTTACCATGTTGATCTTATAAAAATATCAAACGTTATCTTAAGGGATTTCTATTGAATGGGTGGTGTTTGGTGTTTTATGCAATTAGGAGAAAGAGAACAGAACCACATTTTCTTATATTCTAAGTTTATATAGAAGCAGGCTATGCGATCTACATAAAGAGGTTGCCAATTGGGCGAATGAACTCCTATGAGTTGTTAGCAGGCTTTAAGAGAAGGATTTGGTATTTGTCATTTTGTGTTTAGCTTGGGGCATATATATATTTTATTTGGAAAGAAAAATAAGAGGTTGTATAATTAATACACCTCTAAATAAAAAGTATCTTTTAAGGGATTTAGGAGTGTCACTTGTACTTTTTTTTAGTTCTTTAATTGTTTCATGCTATTTAACTGGGAAAAACTAGATGTTTTACCATGACCAAAAGTTGCAAAGTTTTTTGACAGGTTACAAGTGTCTTTCTTTGTTGTTTTATCTTTGACACCTATGTTTTAATTGCAATTTCGAAGCTTCTTTTTTGAGTTTTTATTGTTGCTTTAGAAAATGCAATTTTGGTGTCTTAGTTTTTTCCTTTTTTTAAATATGGTTTTAGGTAAAATCTATGGCTAATTTTGGTTGTTTAATTGAATTGGGGTTTTTTTTTTTTTTGATGATTTTGCTATTATACATTTTCATTTTGTTTAATGGAGTTAGATAGTTAAATAAGATTTGGGTTTTATGATTCTTAGGTTTGCAAATTATTATAAATGTATTTGTTTTTTTTGAAAGAATTTTTCTGTGTATGTTTTGATGTTGGATGAAAATCAAATTGTTTATAAAACAAAGTTTTATAGTACATAATTTGTGTATTTTTTAGGAGTATTTTGTTTTGCATGTTGTTTGAATGAAACTGTAATTTTGTTTTCCAATGATTTTTTTTTCTTTTTTGTCTTAAGGTTTCTTAAAACTCTTTGAATATTAAATTTTCAGGTTTGTATGAATTGTATTATGTGTTGTTTTCTTTTATTTAATGTGTATTTTGGTTATATTTGATTTTTGCTTATCAAGTGATTGATCTGTTTTCTTCAAGATCAAAGAGCTTTTCTCTTTTTCTCTTTCTCTAGCAATTTTAAAACAATGACGTTTTGGTGGTCGATGAATGTTTTGGCATTTGCTTGTGCAATTTGTCATTTTGTATCGATGCTCATTCCTTCAGATGTTCCTTTCATTGATGTCAATGTCTTTGATGGTACATATACGGATATGAAAAATACAAATAAAAAATTTTGCTTTGCTTATACATATTTTTGTACTTACTGAAACTAATAATTTTTTCTTTGAATTTGTTTAACACAATGTTGAATGACAAGAACCAAACTTAAGAAAACAACTTCATTTACGTGGGTGTGTTTTTTAATTGCTTATTTGATTTTTTTAATTATTATTCAAATTGATTTTTTTTGATTACCTGTTTCTACTCAAGAGATTTTGAACTTTGATATGATATCTGAATGAGTCATAACCTAAAATTTTTGGTCAGTGCAGGTTGAATTATTTTGTTGCCTCATTGGGCCTGCTACATTATTTTATTGATACAACTCTTGTTGCATTATGCTATTGAGATAGTTTTAGAATGCCCCATTTTTAATGAATTTTCTTATTCTATTAGTGACAGAGTAATAATTTTTGTTGTAAGTATACTTGCAAGTGTTGATTTGCAATGCATTTTTTATAACCACTTTGATTTTTTTCATAAGATCCAATAATTTCTGCATCCACTTAACCCACCCCTTTCCCCCTCTTTTTATTTCTTTCTTCTTTTTTGTCTTATTTCCTAAAAGCCTTAAAATTGTTTTAAAAGCATTTTATGAGGTTAAGTTTTCAAGTTTGGACAACAAACAAATAGTAAAAATGCAATGACTTGCAAATTATAGAGATCACGATTGTTCAATATGTTTGTTGAATTTTAGTTGATTAAAGTAGTTGCATTTGATCGTATTTTAAATGTTGTTGACTATTTAGGAATAAATTACAAGTGATTGTATTGATTGGGATAAACAAATGAATTAAAGGGTACTGGAAAGGCAACTTTCCTAAGTTCATTATAATTTTACATCCAAACATTAATTCATAATATAATTGGATTATGTAATTGTAATGATTTTTTTTAGTTGCCTTTGATATTGATTTAATTTTAAACAGTTTAGGTGATAATAGTTGTACCTTACAATGCTATCCAGCTCTTTGTTTATGAATCTTGTAAGGTTATAAAAGAATATGCACAACCTAATCTTAGCATGGTATTTACATTATATCCCTTGATGGAATTATTAATTTGATTTTCATTTCCTATTGATTTATAGAAACTTTTCCAAGGAAAAGATGGTAAACTATATGTTACTGGGAGACTTGCTACTGAAGTTTGTGCTAGCATGACATCTATTTTTGTAAATGATACAATGATTGAGCCTTCTTATATTTTAGTTTTATAGGGTTTTACCTATTATGCTTCATAAAATTTGATTATTAACTATATTATTTACTCTATTAAATAGGAAAACAAGAAAAAGTTTTATGCATTTTAAGAAAAAATTATGATCAGTTAACTTTGATTTTATGATTTTGTCATTTCTGTCTCTTGAATCTTGGTTTATCTTATTTGTTGCTCAATGTGTCTGTTAATGAATTGCAATCTTTTACTTTTTTGCTTGTGTTGCTTTTATGTAGACAACATATTCATTAGATGTCCTCAAACTATGTTTAGCTATGGAGCCAGGGTATCAAACTATGTTTGAGGTATATTTACCTTTCTCATTATTACTAATAAAAAGATAACCATTTTATTGGAAGATGAACCTTAATGTGCTGTTTTTAGGTTGCCTTAACAATGTTGCGAGAGTAAAGGTTTGCATTTTTTTATTATAGTCTTAGACCTTCTCTCATTGGCATTACTTTTAATATTGTCATGAATTTTTGCATATTTGACCTGTGAGTCCTATTGACATTACTCTTTATGGTATATCATATGAGAGCCCAATGTTAAACCCTTCATGCAAATTCTTATATTTATTTATTACAGTGTGAAAAAAGCTTTGCTAGAAAAATATTGTTAGCACTACAAAAAAATAGAAGATTAGTGGTAGTTTTGTAGCGGTGTTTCACTTACAAATATCGTTAGCTTTCGTGTTTTTATAAAACTTAAGGCGTTTATTATCAAAATGCTACTAAATATTCAAATAATGGCGTTGTTACTTATAAACGCCACCCGAGACTTGATATTAGTGGCATTTATCAACTAAAATGCCTTAAATAATCCTGTCTTACAAATTTAAGTGAATACTAAAGGCATTTTTGGCAAAAAACCAGCTTGAATAATCCAGTTAAAAAAATTGATAGGAAATTACTGAAGGCATTTTTGGCAAACAATGCCTCGAATAATTCCCTAATAAAAAAATGTATGCCATTATTGAAGGCATTTTCTGTAAGAAATGCCTTTAATAATTCGACGAAAAAATTTCACAAAATTATTGAAGGCATTTTTGGTCAAAAATACTTTCAATAAATATCCTATCAAAATTTTAGGATCATACGGATGTTAACCATAAGGTGGTAGATTCGATCCCTTTAACTTTTTTTGGGTTTTTGTAGGGATTATTTGTAATGAATTATTCTAGGTATTTTTACGATAAAAATGCTTTCACCAATCGACTTAAAAATTTTGGAAAGAATATTGAAGGCGTTTTCAACAGAAAAATGCTTTTAATAATCCATAAGAAAAATATGAAATGGATTCTTAAAGGCATTTTTGGCTGAAAGCGTTTTCAATAATCCAATCAATAAATTTTTAGGTGAGATTATTGAAAGTTGTTTTTGTCAAAAATGCCTTTAATAATCCATACAAAAAAGTTGGAACAAACTCTTGAAGGCATTTTTGGCCAAACCCCTTTAATATTCTAAACAATAAATTTTTAGATGAAATTATTAAAGGCAATTTTGATAAAAAAATACCTTCAATTATATTTTGTTAGGGATTACTCAAGGCATTTTCTTGTTAAAAACACCTTTAATAATCCATAAAAAAAATATGAAACGGATTCTTGAAGATATTTTTTGTTGAAAGTGCCTTTAATAATTCAATCAATAAATTTTTAATTGGAATTATTGAATGCAGTTTTGGTTAAAAATGCCTTTAATAATATTTTGTTAGGGATTATTCAAAGCGTTTTCTTGCTAAAAATGCCCTTAATAATCTATAGAAAAAATATAGAACGGATTATTGGAGGCGTTTTTGGCCAATGACCTTAATAATCCATAGGAAAAATATATAACGGATTCTTGAAAGCGTTTTTGGCTAAAAACGCCTTCAATAATCCAATCAATAAATTTTTAGTTAGGATTATTAAAGGGAATTTTTATCAAAAATGTCTTCAATAATCCATATAAAAAAGTTGAAACGGATTCTTGAAGGTGTTTTGGCCTAAAACATTTTTAATATTCCACACAATAAATTTTTAAGTACGATTATTGAAGGGGGTTTTGCTCAAAAACGCTTTCAATAACATTTTGTTAGGGAGTATTCAAGGTATTTTCTTACTAAAAACGTCTTTAGTAATCCCATAAAAAAAGTTTTTTTATTGTATATGTGAAGTCAGTTGTAGGTTTATACCCCAAAAACATTTGAAGTCAGTTATAAATTTATGCCCAGAAAATATTTGGTTTATATATGTGATACAATGAATTACATTTTTGAAATTTACATTATGAACATTATTATATTTCAATAAATTGACCACATATTCGAATTTAAAACTGATAACGTTGCCATATTAATATACTTTTATCAAATAATCATACTCAATAATATATTGAGTACACATAACGTATTCATATAAAACAAATATTTACCAATAATATTAAACCAATACCCCAATCTACAAACTTAAATTATTCATTCAACATGGCATGTTAAAAACATTATAACAATTTATTCCTCATATATTTACATTCAACCAATAATGTCCAACCTCAAGGTTTATCAATAAATGATAATACATACTCACACCATTCTTTACGACTTCATCCAGTTCCTCTACTGTAAAGCTTTGTTTACTCTCCCACTAAAAAAAATATCCAAAGTAAATATTAATAAATGAGAACATAATTTAGCTTTTTATTTTTTTGAAGATATAATGAGTTTATGAAATTTATACTAATCTTGAATGGTGTGGTTATAAAATCATAAAACTATCTCACCCATAAAATGAATGACATATTATCCACTTTCAATATTTTGGGTTGATGAGGTATCTAAAAATTAAATTGAGTGGGTTTAAGAAATATTTATCTACACAAACTTAGCATAAAAGAATAAATTTCACATTTATTGGTAATGATACCTATTTTTTCTTTGCCTTCTTATCAAATGCAGATATTACCCTAAATTGAAAAAAAAAATTACTTAATACATAAATAAAACTACTTATGCAACAAAAGATACATAATATAATAAAGTGTAATACCTCTTTATAAAAGTTTGAATTTTAGGGTTGGGCATTGCCGTTGGATTAACTGAATTAAGTAAATATGGTGTTAAAGATTTGGTATCAATCACAATAAGCACCTAATGACGATTGCAAAATAATAACAATGATATACTCAGATTAGGCATCATATCATATTTGGGTAAAGTTGAAATAATTATTTATATGAATATAATTTATTGCATATTATATGGGAGTAAATAAGAATCAGTTGATCTTTTCATGCATTCAATCACATGATTAGCATGATAAACGACTATGCCACTATGTTCACTAATGAAGTAAGGTCAATGAATCTAAATCTATTAGTCAACTGTCTCGTCTTGAGCTCTCTATATAGGAAGCTACACGATAACAATCAACAATACTAGTTGGTATTACACTGTAATATAGATTAATACTTATTGAGTATGCATATTTATATTTATAAGCTAACCTCATATAAACAATAATATCAACAGCTGATATTTCATTCAGTTCACAAAATTCTTTAACCTCATTCACACCAATGTAAAAAAAATGATGGTTTATCAAATAACCCTTTCTCAGACTCAATGGTTATGAAGTTTCATCTGGATAAATGCTCGAGTGAATAATTAGATAACTCATTCATGGTAGCTTGAGCAAGGGTCATACTCTGAGTCTCAACATCCTACTGCAATACTTAATGAAATATAAATATTAAAACTAAATCAATAAATATAATACACAAATTAATATTAAACTTATAGACAAAATCATACTTTATGGCTGGTAACGAAGGTTGGGTTCTTTGCCTAACTTGCAATGGAAGCTTGTCTTAGTGAACAATGCTATTCAACCGGCCTACAAGCATCTTATGCTGTATTGCTGGCAACATGACCTCAAAAGCATAAAGTCTTTGCTGTTGCTCATTGAGCCGTTGCTCTTGGTCATCAAGTTGTTACTGTTGTTGCTCAATGATTGCTTTATATTGTGCATTTGTTATTATGAGGTTTTGGATTGATTACTAAAAAACTTTAATGGCAACAAAAATTTACTAAACCCACAAACCCGACCAGGCTTTTCTTTAGCTCTTAATGCTAAAGATAATGGATTTTCGTCGTACTAGATTGTCAGTTCACCAGATTTAACTTTGACAGCATAATCATCTTGAAAGATAATAATAAAATGGGTTGTAACAACAAATTTATACAAGCTAGTATAGAGTTATGCATATAACCACAATGCTAATCATACATGATATTAAACAAGCCATTATATATACAATCTTTTTAACCATTTCTTTGATTGCTTCATCTGCAAATGATCCATCATTTCGTAGATGTCTTTATTTTCAGACATCCCATTTGGAAACTTCAGTGCCAGAGCTCACTAATTCATATTAAATTACCCCAATATAAGAATCAAAATGTATGAAATGAATGTTTATAAATATTCATTAATGAGTATAAAATAAGTGTGTGATACTTATAAGCTTATACTTCATATTTGTATATCTCTTTTTCACTATCCAATGGTGATATAGTTGTTTGGCCTGAATGTTTCGTTGGTTTTCTTTGATTTTTTACAAAAGAAAAAAATTATGTCAATCGCATATGAAGATATCAAATATATTGCATAAAATCTTATAAATAATTTTTTTGGTAATGGGTTTGTGTACTGAAAAATTTTTTGATAGCTGATCTCGAACAAAATTTATCCAATTTTCAACACTTATTATATTTGCATATGACGTAGGTGAAATAGTCAGTACATCACTTTGATTAACCAACGGTAAAATATATTGGGTTGTCAATATGCTTTTAAAGTCTCTGAATGCTTTTTCAGTAGATTGCAACACAATCTTTTTATAGTTAATTGGGATGTTGAACTGTTCTAAATAATTTAACATAATTAGTATGAACACATTGAATTTCAAATAAATGATCATTTAACAAATTTTACAAAATCGTTGAATAAACATACTACAACTGACTATTATATATCATCCTTTAGATCATCAGAAACTCATCTCCAATTGGTGTACGTAATTAAAATCCTATTACGGATAACGACACCAATATGAGTAGCCAGCTTAGCAGCTCCTTCAGACACAGACTGCCCACTTTGATTGAAGTCAACATGAATTTTTGTGTCATTCACTTTAATTTGTTTATTTCATCACTTTTTTTTCTTTTTCGGCCTACAGATATGTCTTGTTTGGAGTCCATAATACCTACGATTTTAAGTCAATAATTATACAAAATATAACAAAATGACAATCTAAATTTAACATTATATATAATTAAATACAACTAATACCATACTACGTACAGAAATACCATTCAGTAAACCAATCAGCAATGTGTTCATAATACCTATCAGCAAGCTGTTCAGAAACACCATTCAGCATATGATTCAGCATACCAATATCATACAATATCATTAAGTAAAATAATATCACATAATACCATTTAGCAAACTACAATATTTAAAGAAAACTACATAAAAACAGCACACATGCAATACCAAAACTTGTACGACTATGGTTACAGTGAAATGAATAAAAAATATATATATACATATATAAATAGTAAAAAATAAAAAATACCTTTATCAAATAATATAAATAATATAGTAAACAAAAATAATAAAGATATATCGGTAAACAAAGAGGTGCACGCCGTTGATTTGTTGAAGGTCGATGGCGACGATAGAGATAAAGAAACCAAAAGTCTAATAGAAATGTGTTTATGGGTTGGTTTGGTTGATTAATGCAGCTTTTAATCGTTCTTTATACTAGCAGTTTGTGATTTTGATATTCAAGATAAGGGAATGAATATAAAAATTATAAGTGAAGGCATTTTTTTGTAAAAAAATACCTTCAATAATCCTCTTAAAATTTTAGTTGGAGATAATTGAAGGCATTTTTTACTAAAAGACGCCTTAATAATCCTAAAAAAATTTTTGAAAGAAAATTATTCATGGTATTTTTAGTAAAAAATCACCTTCACTGATAAAAATTACCTTCACTGATATTCTCGTGATGAGAATAGAGGGAATTATTAAAGGCGTATTATGCAAAAAACACCTTCAATAAATTCTTTTAAAAAATTATAGCAAATTAGTGAAGGTTTTTTTTCTGAAATAAATACATTCACTAACCGCCTTAAATGTTAGTAGTAGAATATTGAAGGAGTTTTTCACTAGAAAACGTCTTTAATAATCTCAAATAATTTTTTTAAAATAATTATTGAAGGCATTTGTTCTAAAAAAATACCTTCAATAATTCTGTACAAAAATTGTTGAAAGTATATAATGCAAAAAATACTTTTAATAATTTTTTTCAAAAATTAAAACAAATTAATGAAGGTATTTTTTTTTTAAATAAATGCCTTCAATAACCGTCTTAAAATTTTAGTAGTGGAATATTAAAGGCATATAATGCAAAAAACGTTTTCAATAAATTTCTTCAAAAATTAGAACGAATTAGTGAAGGCATTTTTCTGGAATAAACGCCTTTACTAAATTTTTTAAAATTTTAGTAGTGAAATATTGAATGCGTTTTTCACTAGAAGATGCCTTTAATAATCTTAAATAATTTTTTAAAAAAAATTATTGAAGGTGTTTATTCTAAAAAAATACCTTCAATAATTCTGTAAAAAAATTATTGAAGGCGTATAATGCAAAAAAATATCTTTAATAAATTCTTTCAAAAATTAGAACGAATTAGTGAAAGTATTTGTCTAGAATAAATGCCTTCAATAATCATCTTAAAATTTTAGTAGTGAAATATTAAAAGTGTATAATGTAAAAAATACCTTTAATAAATTCCTTCAAAAATTACAATGAATTAGTGAAGGTGTTTTTTTTTTTGAATAAACGCTTTTAATAATCGTCTTAAAAATTTAGTAGTAAAATATTAAAGGTATTTTCCACTAGAAGACACCTTTACTAATCTCAAATAATTTTTTTAAAAAATTATTAAAGATATATAATGCAAAAAATACCTTTAATAATTTTTTTCAAAAATTAGAACAAAACAGTGAATGCATTTTTTTAGAATAAACATATTCAATAACCCCTTAAAATTTAGTAGTGACATATTAAAGGTGTTTTCTTAGAAGACACCTTTAATAATCCCAAACAATTTTTAAAAGAAAACTATTGAAGGTATTTTTTCTTAGAAAATGCTTTCAATAATTTTGTCTTAGAAATTGGAGTAAATTGTTGAAGGCGTTTTTAGTAGAAAAATACCTTCAATAAATACATTATAAATATATTGAAGGCGTATTATACAAAAAAATACTTTTAATAAATACATCATAAAAATTAGATGAAATTAGTGAAGACGTTTTTGGGGCATAACCGCTTTTAATAATCACCTTAAAATTTTACTATAACTCTATTGAAGATGCCTCTAATATACCCAAAAAATATTTAAATGAAAATTATTGAAGGTGTTTTTCTTAACAAAAGCCTTCAATAATTTGATCGAATTAAATTGTCCCCAAACTTAGCGCATCGAATTACCAATGTCAAGCTTCATCTTCATTATTCTACTATTTCTCTTTTTAGACCAACTACAATTTACTTTTCCTTTCGAGTTTTATATTTTAGAACCCTATTTTTACTATTCATTAGTTATTTACTTTAGCTTTTACTTCTTTCTACTATTCTTTTAGTTTTTGCAATTCGTAATATTCTTTTTGGTTTAAACAATTTTCTCCAAAACCCACATTCATTAAATACCCATTTGGAACCCATCATCCACTTCCCTTTCCCTTTTATTTTTTTTTAGGTTTTTTTTGTACCTGTTTTACCTTATTTCAACCCCAACTACAAATACTCTAGGATACTGTCCACGTTAGTAGCAGAGTTTTAAATGCTTAATATCACGTAGCTGATAAAATACTTCACAACAGGGAGTTATGGTATAAGTACTGGTTTTATTATTATCTTTTGTTTAAAATATAGTAAACTTAAGTATTTTTCATGTTCATTTTTATATAAATTATTTATATACATTTGATCTGATAATGTAGCAAGTATTAAATGGATAAGAGTTGGATGCAAAAGTCAAGATTAAGTCAAAAGTATAGAGATGGAATGAATTTTTTTTTTTAATTTTGCATTTGACAATACAAGTGAAGATGATATGATATTATGCCTATGTATGAAGTGTGCTAATATCGATTGGCAAATGCGTGAAGTTATTTTTGAACATTTAATTTGTATTGAATTTGTCTTAGGATATGTTAATTGATATTTTCATGGAGAGTCTATACCATCAAGGTCTTTCACTAGAGTTTTTTTAACTTCAAGGACTTTCCAACACTAATATGATCCTTTTATAGCAGATGATATTGAAGGTATATTATGAGATACTTTTAACATTCATAACCAATATTTTCATAATTCGTCTCCTCAAAATGATGGATTTAATCAGTCCAATGTTGAAATGAATGAATTTAGTGAACTTGAGGTAGGTGTAGGTGACCGACAACCTTGAGAAGAAGCATCAAAGTCTTATAGGTTGCTTGAGAATATGAATGAAGAACTTTATGAGGGATTAAAACATTCAAGGTTATCTTTCTGTGTTTATCTTTTTCACTTAAAATGTTTATGTGAATGGATGAAAAACTCTCTGACTTTATCATTAGATTTTATAAAAGAAATATTTTTTTTTTACAAAAATTTTTTAATCTTGTAAGGAATCAAAGAAGATGATCAAATATTTGAATCTCGAATATGAAAAAATTCATAATTGTCTCAGTGATTGCATGTTGTATTAGGGTGATAAAAAAATCAAGAATCTTATCATTTATGTGGTATTTCTCATTGGTTGGATAAAAACTCCGATGAAAGGTTGAATAAGGATGGTGATGAGGTCTATGTAAAAAAAAAAATCTGTTAAAATTTTACACTATTTTCATTAATATCAAGACTTCAATGACTCTTTATGTCTTTCAAAACTATAGATTTAATGAGGTGGCATCATAAGAAGTGGATGGATTATGGATCATTAAGGCATCTTGTAGATTCTTTGGCATGAAAATCATTTCATTCTAAGTTTCTAGACTTTGTATTTTATCCTCAAAATATTATGTTTGGACTATCATCTGATAGATTCAACCAGTTCAAAATGATGAGTACTTCTTATAGTACTTGGCAAGTTGTATTAATTTCTTACAATTTATCACCATGGATTGCTATGAAACAATAGTCATTTATATTGTCTATGACAAGTTTCGAGAAAAAAGGTCTAGGTAATAATATATACATTTATTTACAACATCTTATTAAAGAGTTAAAGTAATTATGAAAAAGAGTTTAGACCTATGATGCATAAAAAAAGATAACTTTAATATGCGTACTACTTTATTATAGACTATTAATAAGTTTTTTGCTTATGCGAATTTATCTAGTTAGAGTACAAAAGGTCATTATGCTTGTCCATGTTGTACTCAATAAAAATATTCGAAGTAGTTACCTAATGGTAGGAAGTTCTATTATATAGGACATCATTAATGGTTAGATTATAATCATTGATTTATATTTCAAAAATATCTTTTTGATGAAACTGAAGACTTGAGGAGATTGTCTTCACCAATTAGTGGGTCTAATATCTTGTTAAAGTTAAACGATATCAATTTCACTTATGAAAAAATGACTCCATCAAAGAAAAAAGTGAAAGACATCTTTGAAGGTGTCTGACCTCATATTACGCAAGTTACTGATACTGATACTCAAGTTGGTGATCTTGATGTTTAAAGTGATGAAGAGGACGATGAAAAAGATGACCCCAATGAGTTTGAGTTATGAAAAAAAAAATCTTTTTTGAGTTACCTTATTGGGAATATAATTTATTATGCCATAACCTTGATTTGATGCTCATAGAGAAGAATGTTTGTAAAAATTTTATCGGGACAATTCTCAATGTGAATAGAAGATCAAAAGATGTCTTAAAGTGTCAGCTTGAGCTAGTTGATATAGGAATCCGCCCTGACCTTCATCTGAAGTTGCTTCCTAATGGTAAATATTGATTGTCTCCTGTTTGTTTTGGAATTTCTAAAGCTAAAAAAGATATGTTTTGTAAGATTTTGAAAAATGTCAAAGTTTCAAATGGTTATACGTTAAATATATCGAAATGTGTGAATCTAAAGGAGCAAAAACTTTCTTCATTGAAGTTATATGATTATCACATTTTGATGTAAGACTTACTTTCAATTGCTTTAAGTTCATTAATGTCAAAGCAAATTACTTTTGTGGAAATTGAATTGAGTAAAATATTTAAATCTTTATGTGAGAAATGTATGAATGTGAAAGAGCTTGACAAATTTTAAGATCGAGTTGTGATTACTTTATGTCATTTAAAGAAGATTTTTCCTTCAAACTTTTTTACTATTATGATACATTTGGTTATCCACCTTCCATATGAATTAAAAGTCGGTGGGCCGATTTATTATCGATGGATGTTTTCTATCGAAAGGTAATATTTTTTAATAGATTGATTAAGTTGTTATTGATGATCATGCCACTCTAGTTAAAAAGATATATGACTAATGTTTTATGCGATAGGTTTTTTGGGAGGTCAAAGTCTTATTGTCATAACAAATGCTATTTGAAAAGTTCTATTACTGAAGGATATTTAGTAGAAGAGTGTATGATATTTTATTCTAGTTATTTAGAAGATATTGAAATGAGATTTAATAGACCATCGAGAAATGTTAGTATGCAGCATATTGATGTTGCCTACAGTTATCTTTTTAAAAGTTTTGGACAACCAAAGATAAAGTTGAAATGGTAGAGTTAGATGATAAATCTTGGGCATAAGCATATTGATATGTTCTTTTTCATCATGACTCAATTGATTCGTTTCGCACACAATTTTTTTAGCAAGGAAATTATTCATTCCATTAAGCATAATTTGTTGTATTTTTTTAATTATTAATACTTTATCATGATGATTTATAGTAAGTATAGAAATAATTTGAGAGCTTCTGTACATTATTGATGATTAAACCTTCAAGAACTTGATAAGTTATTCACTGAAAACTTTCATAAGTGGTAGGAGTAACTATAAGTAATGCCATACTTCTCATTATGAGAAATCTACATTAAATGCTTACAGTATAACTAACATTAATAACATATATATTTATTTCACTTTTATAGGTTTAGAGTGGAAGGCTTGTTAGTGAAAAGATGAAGTGTCTTTCACAAGGTCCGAATAGGATTGTGAAATGATACAAAGGTTTCATCATTAATGGATTTAGATTTCATACTAAATCTCATGAGAGATTTAAAAGTACACAAATTAAGAAGCTTTTATTACTTAATCAACTACTAGTTATGCAAGTGCTAGGGAAATAAATCTTTTAAAGGAAAATATTGACTATTATGGCATGATTAATGACATCATTGAGTTGGATTATTATGGCAAGTGAAAAAGTTATCTTATTTCGATGTGATTGGGCTCATGTGAATAATGCGAGGAGTATTAAAAAAGATTAGTATGGATTTACACTTGTGAATTTTTTTTGATTAATTCAAATTGGACAACAACTCATCGATGAATCTTGTGCTTTTTCATCTCAAGTCAAATAAGTTTTTTATTCTAAAAATCCCAAAGAATTGGGTTGGTTTGTTGTTCTTCGAAACATACCTAAAGACTTTTTTGATATAGGGTTAGATACCAAAAATGATATTGAACATAGAACTAAATGTTATCTTTTTGCAGAACAAAACTTGGATGAAAATATCTCCAGTGCCTACGCTCAATATGCCCGCGAAGATGTTACTGAAGACATTTATGAATCATGATAGATCATCTATATTTTATAATTCGAGTGTTTAAGACATAATGTAGTAAATGCTTGTATGTAATTAATGTCACATTCACTATTATATATTTATTGTATTGTAAATCATACATTATCTTTGGATTTAATTAAATTGATATGTTCTTTATATATCGTAGGTTATGATTTCTTAACTTCTTAATGTCTTTATATATGTTTTAAACTAATATCTTTTATATATTCACTTTTATAATGGAGGTAAGCTATAATGCGGAAGAGTAAATAGAAAGGAATATATATAAAAAATATTAGTTCAGAACCTTTTATGGCACTTGTTAATATTGGCTATGGACTGAATCTTTTGGAGGAGAATGAACGTAATGTCGAATCTAACTCAGTCACTTTTAACCCTTCAACTGTTATTGGATTTGTCAATATGGGAGGTTAAGGTTTATATAGTATCCCGTTAATTGATTATGCTTTAAATTTGAATGCAGGTATCATATACCCCATATTTAAAATTTGATTATAATGATTAAAGTATTAACATTTTACAAATTAATTTTTTATTTTTTACAGTTGATAATAATGGTCAACAGAGGACCAGAGGCCAGACAACTTTGAAAAAATTATTTGCACTACCTTTAAACGAGCGTATTTAGTGTCTGCAAACTCTGATAGGTAACCAATTGGTGAAGAGGCTCATTTATTGGCTGGATTTCTAGGCATGCTTGCTCGTAATGGAATGAAATTGCCTATTTATTATGAAACATGGCATAAAGTTCCAGCAAAAATTAAGGCTAATGCTTTAAACTTTATTGAGGTATTAGTATAATTAATTACATATAAAAATATAATTATTTTACATTTTGTTTACTTATTCAAACTTTTTTTATTGTATTGTTACAGTCAAGATTTGTACTTGAAATACCAACTTCATTTGTACTTAAGCCATTATGAAAGAAATGAAAAGATGATAAGCATAATTTGAAGAATAAGTATTTCGATCGAAATACTATCATAGAAGAGATGATGAAAAATCTATCTCGTAATATGATTAGGTGGTAATATGACCAATTAGTTAGATTTTGGTTCTAAAAAAAAAGATGTACTAATTTATAACTTTGTATAGTATAATGAAATAATGAAAGTGTTTTATGCTTTAAGTTAGTAATATTTGTATTTCTACCATATACGCAATTATTTTTTATAATAGAAAAGAGAATAGATTGGGATTGGTAGCAGAAAACAACAAAAATGTAGCTACACAAGTGGATCAAAAAGTTTTGCAAGAAAGTAAAAAGAAATAGTAAGTTTATGATTTTAAACTTATTCTAATTAATGAACTTTTAGTGTCATTAAAAGGTAAATATGCAAATAAACAGTTATTATTTTGTTTTAATAGTTTTGATAGTTTCAATACATGATATTAAACTTATTGAAAGTATTAAACTTAGTTGACACAGATGATATATATGAAAAAGTTATTGTTTATGTCTAGTTAGGTAAAAATACAAATTTGTTGTTATTGTTTTATTTTAACAGTTTGGATAGCTTCAATACTTGATATTAAATTTGTCTAATTGATTAAACTTGGTTTATACTGTTGATATGGGTGAAAAAATTGTCATTTATGTTTATTTGGGATTATTTTTGCCTTTAAAAGGTAAAAATACAAATTAAACTTTTGGATGGCTTTGAACAATTTGAATGGCTTCAATCCATTATATTAAACTTGTCCAAATAATTGAATTTGGTTTTCATGATCGATATGTATAAAAGGTTAAAATGCTTTTATTGTTTGTGTCTGTTTAAGACTATTGTGTTGTTAAAGGACCAAAATATAAATTTACGGTTATATTTATATTTTAACAATTTAGATAGATTAAATACATGATATTAAAATTATTCAAAATTTTTGAACTTGATTGATAGACTTGATATGCATGAATAAGTTACGGTTGATATGTATTTAACAATAACATATGTTGTTGTATAGGAAATTAATATGGGTGATAAAATTGAATGTGTAAAACTTTTTCGCTAAAAACACATAAAAAAGACGGATCTTACATAAATATCGAAACATAAAAAATTATGGTAATTTTTAACATCTATTTTAACATAAAGTAAATATTTACTCTTTTTAATATATTATCAATTAATCATTAAATTTGATAGTTGTATATGACTAATTTATATGAGAAAGCGAAAGAGAAAAAGGCTGCTGAAATTAAAGTAGCATTTGATGATTCTGTCAACATGCAAGAATTAAAAAATTAGATATTCATAGAAGTTGCTAGAAAAAAAAGGCATGCAAGGGTCCGAGGCATTGGATTGGGTCCAATACCATCTATCTACTATGGATGTAGCTCTCAGTAATTTACATTTTCAGCAAGTCAATCTTTGCGAGATATTTCGATATTAAGAAAGGAGTTCTAAACTATGCAACAACGTTTTTAGCAAATGAAAGTAAAAAGAGAACATGAGCATGTCAAAATTAAAGAAGAACATGCTAGAATAGAGCAAGAACGTGTAAAATTTCAATAATTTCATGATCGATTTGATCATCTTATGAATTTTGTGTAACAATAATTTTCAAGAATTGATCTCGGTGGTCCACCAACTCAGATATTATATTTAGTAAATATCTATATTTTTTAATATAAAAAAAATCTTACTATGAAGTATTAAAAATTGTATGGTATTATTCAGTAGGTTCTTGAGCACGTTAGTGATCAAGGAGAAAAAATTTCCTCATCAATTAGCAACTTTTAAAATCTATGTAGTTATTAATTTCATACATTTTAATTTTTTTATTAATGTATTAAAAAGATTTGAATGTTATTATATTAATTACTAAACTTTGTGTTAATTAGATGCATATTTGAACGTGAATTAAGTTTTTATTAATTTCAGTTTCTGAATTTAAGTTTGTTTTTATTTCATTAACATTTCTTGTTAATAAAAATAATAAATATTAACAAAAATTTTTTATTTAAAAAAATAAATTTCTTAATTTCGTGATGTTCACGTTTAAGAATGTCGCTAAATGAATAATTTAGTGACCTTTGTATCATAAAATACCACTAAAAATAACAATGCTCTTATAAAAAAAATCGTTAAATTAATGATTATTTTTTATACAAATTTCGTTAATTTAGTAGCATCTTATCATATAAATACCACCATAATAATGATATTTTTTTGATAAAAATAATATTAAATTAGTGACTTTTCAAAAATATAAATATCGCTAAAATAAAAACATTTTTTAAATACAAATATTGTTAATATAATAATATTTTATAAAAAATATCATTATTTTTTATGTTTATATAATCGATACTCTTATTGATATTTTTCATAAATATTATAAATTTTTTAATAATATTTATTAAAAAAATATCATTAAAAACCTAACGCAAAAAACTCAAGGATCTGTACTAACAGTTGTGACGTCAACTACTGCTACTACTCTCACATGCTGTCCTTTAGACACTGTGAGAAGACAAAACAAATAAAAGGTACACCTAACAAATCAGTTGTAGAAGCCACTCTAGGTACTTCAATGTTACTTAAAATGCTCGTGAGCAGAAACTTAAGCAAAATGCAACTATCGTAGTTTTCCTTGGCATTAATACTACAAACACAGGTTTAAAGCCACTTCAAGCAAAACTACAGCCAAGTTCACAAGAACTCAAATGGCCACCAAACTTTTGTTTATTTTTTGTTCTTTCTTCTTCTTTTTTTTTATTTGGCTTTGATCAATTTTCGATCTTTTATCCTGCTTTATTGCCAAATTTTATGATTGTTTCAATTCCATCAATTTCTAAATTTATTTTTTGTCTGCCTATTTTTTTCTATTATTATTGTTATCTCAAATAAAAAAACTCCACATAGATCTCACTTATAATCTTTTTTTTATTTTTATTTAAATTGTTGCTTTCCCTGATGTCTTTCATTATAGATCATCAATGATTGTGAATTCAGATACTTTACCCCATAATGAATCTCTCATGTTTGGCATTGAAGACATACCAACAACTCTTGTGGAATGTGTTTTGACATAATAAGATCATCCTAAACTACCCAAACCACCGAATACACTGTTTCACCAGAAACCCTTAAAGAATTTGATGGAGGTTCTTCCAAGTACATGTTAACCTTTAGATCTCCCTAGACATAATGTATCATGTCCTATTGACACTTAAACTGAATCGCTTAGTGGGATTTTGATGCTAATTGCAGAAAAACCAATAGAGAAATTATTATCGTTTAACAAACAAAATTCATTTGTTTTCAATCAATCCATAAGATTTAATCAAACCCTCAAATTATTATCGTTAGAATTTATTTATCTTTAAAAAAAGAAAAAACAAAAAAATACAACATGTGTTAAATAGATAGTACGGTCAAACCATGCGAATTACTGCCATCTTAATTTCACACTTTATCATGTTTCAAGCCAACCAAAAAAAAAAAAAAAAACTTTTCTTATCCTGAGCCTACAAACCCAAACACATTATTAGAAATCGATCTTAATCCTTTATGTATATATGCCATTAAAAAGATTAGTGCTGTCAAAATAAAATTGGCTGGATTAAAGAATATTGCTTTTGATAATAGAGAGTCATGTGAAAGATGTGGTCTAAGCAAAGATATTTTTTTGTATTGTAATTTCATAATTTGTTGCTATTGTTTGGCAGCAATGTTTTACTGTTTGTTGGAAAATGAAATCAGTGCCTATTCCCAAAAAAACCTTTTATTTTTCATTAATGACAATTCGAGTAACAATTCGCAAATAATTATAACAAAAAATAATAAAAGCTACAAAGAATTTTATCATGGTTTTCATTTTGAGGTATATTACTAAATTGAAAATATATATAATAAAAAGACGACGAATTATCAAACGTTCACGGGCTTGCAAAGGAACATTAGAGACGACGGTAACGATTCGCCGACGAGCCTCCCGTTACTACTATTACTATTACTTCCACCAACGCCACCAAGCCTTTCGTAGCAATCAACGCAAAACAAAGACAACGAGAGCTGAACCTCGTCGCGAGTCCAAGAAGCCCTCCTGACTCGTCCGAGTCGGCTCAGCACGGGTCTCACGCAAACCATGTAGAGACGCTTGTAGCCACCCAGGGCAACAACGATGGAACGCACGCTGGAAGGAGGAGGGGACACGTGGCGGAAGCAGAGGTCTTCCCAGAGAGAGTCATTGCGAGCGATGGAGCACCAGAGACGGCAAACGCAGGCGGCGACGCCAAGGGAACGGCCGTCTAGGCGTTTGAGTATTTCTACGAGGATGTCTACGTGATCGTTGATGAAGAACTTGGGTCTTTTTTCCTTTCTCTCTTCGACTGTCTCTTGGTCCTGACGGAGGCGGTTCCGGTGGTGGTGTTGTACCATTGTTTAAGCAAACAGAGCCACAAGAACAAGAGCTAGCGTGGAGAGGAAATTAATGGAAAAAAAAATGGTGGGTTCCATATATAGGAGAAGTGCTCTAGGTGTAACGTAAAGTTTAAGGGATTTGACTTTAGAGACAGAGAGAGAGAGGGACATTAAAGAAAAAGAGAGTGTTTGTATAAATTGTATTAGCGAAAGAGACACAGAGACAGACTTGAAGACAGGGAAAGAAAGAGAAATTTTCTTTTTTTTTTTTCTTTTCTGGGTTGTTGAGACAATTTAAATAAAGTTTTTTCTTTCATTTTCTATAATAAAGTATTTGGTAAGAATTGTTAGAATTTTTACAAGAATTTCACTTGCATGTCGGAGAAAATATTTTTTCATACAGTGTGCATGAGTTGAAGGGAGTCAAAATGAGGGGGAGAGAGAGAGAGAGAGAGAGAGAGAGAGAGAGAGAGAGAGAGAGAGAGATAGGGTATCGAGAGGAGAGAAGGGGCCAAGGGAAAAGAGCCAAGGCAAAGAACTGGAACCGATGCTGCGCCTTTTTCTTCGATAGCTTTCGTATATCGTTTTCGACTTTGTTGTTTTTGTTGTTGTTTGATTATTTCAAAGAGTTTTTTTTCTAGGTTCAAAGGGTTCAGGTTCAGGGCCGTGGCAAATCCCGTAACTTTTGTGATGAGGCAGAGGATTTTGTTTTTCTTCAGCTACATTCATAGATCATAGATGGTCTGCAACTGTGTTGTTTGTTTTTGCCTATAGACACTATTTGATCAGATTGGACCATCCAAGTAGGGGGAATAGTTATAGAAAGCCTAATGTGAAATGTGTGAGGCCCAGCTTGTATAGGGTAGGGGTGCAAAAGCAAAAACTTTGATGTCACATTTTCTCTTTCAAACATTTTGGGCTATGGATTCCAGGGAAAGAATCAAAGTAAATGAGGAAGAAAAATGTAAACCAATACGTCATTTCAACACCGCTGGAAGCAACCTATAATCGCTATCCAAGCAAGCTGAAACCAAAGAGTCCTCAACAGCTGGAACCCAGAAAAGAAATTTTGAATCCTCAACAGGCAGAAACCAAAGAGTGGTTGGCTGATCTCATTGCTATTGACATATTTTCCTGTTGGTATCTTAATTTCCCTTCACTTCATCTTTTGCTTAGCTTTGGGTTGAGCTCGTTGTATCATTAATTAAATTTAAATAATAATTTTAATAAAATTTATTTTATAAAAAAATTTTATTGAAATTTTTAATTATAATTATAATTATAATTTTTAATTTGAATAAAATTAATTTCATTACCGTCCAAACGAACCTTTAGTCACTTTATATCTAGATAGTCGGTTCAAATTCAGAATTATTGGCTCTGCAGGACTAGAAATATAGGCATGCAGTAGGATTTGGCGAGATTCACATTGTCTGGCTCTTCTTTTGTCTGTGTATAAAAAAAAACTGAAATTCAGATTTTTGGTGGTAAAGGAGCTTCACGATACAAATTCATTATCTCATGCATGTCCTCCATAGCCGCATAGAATGTTTATCAACATTTTTAAAGATTGAAAAAGAAAACATTTAAAAAATCTTTTTTTAACTCCTTTTTCATAAATAAAATTAATAACTTTGTTAACAATTATATATATTATAAATAAATACTTTAAAAAAATCCTTAATCCATATGAATAAACTGCACCTAAGTATATAAACAGTTTCTTTTACTGGATACCAAAAAAAGTTATAGCAAAGCATCTTATGTTTGATCTAAAAGTAATAATGAGACATTGGGTAGCAACCAAAGCAAAAAGAAGAGCATTAAGATCAAGGTGAGGAGGCAACCATTTGGTTGTCTTTTGAGGGCTGGAATTTGCCCCAGAAAGGAAACTCCCAAGTCCCTTTGAGACAGAAAGCATATAATAAAAAATCATTAAGATAAAGGGCTTGAAATTGACATTTGAATTACAAATGCTTTTCTTCTGCTCTGTGAAAAAGAGTGTGGAGGCTGGGGTCCTAAACCCCACAAATAAGAGTATTTAACGGTGGAGGTTTGTTCTGTGTTGTGTTGGACTCATTTGAGCAGCCACTGTTTCCTATTCTTTGTGGGAGGAATTTGATAATAGCAAGGCTACAAGGAGAAACCCGTAAAGTGAGCAAAAATGTTCTCAGTTTTCACTCACTTTCCCAACGCTATCATTTTTTGTTCTTTACTCGTTGAAAAATTGAAAACATTGGCTAATTGGTCAACATTTCACATGAGAGTTTTCACCATTTTCCCTATTCCATTCATCCATCTGCATTCTGCAACACTGTACAACTTCATTACACACATGGACCATCAAATTTACGATTCACTCAATTAATTTTTCACCCTTTATATTTATTCTAAATCTTTGGACGATAAACTATATATATATATATTTATATATTTATATATAACTCAACCACTTGGTGAGGGCTGAGAGACTGAAAGTGGGTCAGTACTGTTAGAAGTAGATAGATATATGGCTAACTGGATTAGTATTTTTGGATTCTTTTTTTTAATTGATAATTGAAATTAAAAGTTTAATATTTAAATAAAAAAATTATACACTTTCTATTTGTGTGAGCTATCTAGGTAATTGTGTCATTTATAAGTTAAGACAAGATGTCTTAACTTTGGTTTGGGTAACAACTCCCATACAAAACCCAGAACTTTTCAACAAAGAGTAAAAAACCCAAACCAAATTTATCTGTTTGAAGGTATCCATATGGTCAGGTTCTCCCTGTAGTTTTATGCTGGAAGGACCCATTAGGATTGATGTCATTAAAAAAGTAATTTTTTTAAACTAATAAGCAAGGTGATTGCATTGAATCCATACAGGAAAATTTAAATGACGGAAAACAATGTAAAGAAAACAAACAAGGAGATAAAAGGTGAACAGAATAGGGCCTGGAAAAACAAACAATGAAATTACAGCCAGTAGGGTTCTGAATCAATGCTATACATGACATCTTTCCCCTAACTGCTTTCTTAGCTTGAAGTGATCTATCACGGAGAGGACTCAATTGTTTTGAGATTTTAGCTAGAACTGGTTGTACGTTTTCTTTGTGGGTTTTTCTTCTTCCAAAGGGTTAAGAGATTTGGTTGGACTTTCCTTGTTTTATGGCTTACTTTTGGTAGGAAACTTCTAACTTCTAATCCAACTTACAAACTGATATTAACATACTGACAAAAATTTACTGTTTGATAAACTCATGTGCACTTTTTTTTTCACTCTTTTTTGAAGCAAATTTCTTTCTCAATTTCTGCTCAAGGCCTTCCAAAGAATTACCAGTAGATGTGGTCCGTAGAATAGGGTAGAACAGAAGAGAAATAAAATTAATATTTGGACAAAATAAAAAATAAAAAAATAAAATTGAATATATATTTTATTGTTTGATTGAATAAAAAAAGTATTTTGAGTTTATTTTTATGTTTAATTGGCAACAATAGATTATGACATTAGATAAAAACAAATAATTAAATATTCAAAATTCCCTCAACCCTAGTTTTCCATCCTTATTTTTTATCTCCAAAAATTTAAAAAAAATTTTGAAAAGAAAAACTTGTGAAAGTCTCCCTTTTCCTTTTCGTCTCCTTCCATGGAGGATTCACATATCTCCATTTTCTTCTCTTTCTCTTCCTTTTTCACTCCTTCACTACAGAGGTTTAGGGTTTTAGTGACCTTTTTTTTAACGTCTAACGACGTTTATAAACGCTATTAAAAGATTTACGACATTTGCGAAAAATATCATTCAGAGTGATGCCTATACACGCGTAGTAAAAAATAACAATATTTTTGAAAAAACATAGCTATATTAGAGGCATTTGTATCTGTCTAAAAAATGTCGTTATATTAGTGACATTTGTATATTTGAGACACCACTAATTTAGTGGTATTTTTATCATAAAAATGTCGTTAAATTGATGTCATTTGTATAAAAAAAATGCTGCTAATTTAGCGATGTTTGTGTTTAAAAACGTCACTAAATGCTAAAAATAACGACATTTATAGTAAAAATGTCATTAAGTTTAACGGTACTTTCTGATACAAATGTTACTAAATTCAACATTTAGTGGCATTTTTAAATACAAACGCCGCTAAATAAAAAATTTTACTTTTTTTAATTTTTTTAAATATTTATTATAATTAAATAAAATTTGTTAAAAAAAATAAAAATGAATTTAAATTCATAAATTGAATATTATAAATATTTAAATATCTAAATACATAATTTATTCCAATATGCATGTAACACAAAGTTTAATACATACAATAATATTTCACTTTGCATTTGTTTTCCTCTTGCCCATCAACATACTCCATGGAATGAGTCGCACTTGCTTTGAATGGAGCCTACAATGCCCATTCCTCCTATTGGCTTTAATTGCTAAAGAGAATATTTCTTCAGGAACCTCAAAATGTGCCATTAGAAATGCATCACAGTTCATTTTATTTATATTCTCCACAATTTCATGTTCCATCTTGATTGAAAAATGTCACTAGGTAAGCTATAAAAAGTACCATAAAATTTATAATACAAGATAAAATCAAGGAAGATATACAAGATCTCATTGTTACATACATACAGAAATAACAGAGAAATAGATTTAACCAAAGCAACAAACTAAGATATATTTTTTGGTCAATGATCAAGATAAATGCACAAGGCAAAATGATGTACACTCCTTCTCTGAGTGCATTTCACGAAAATGCCTTTCATAATCATAGTTCTTTCATTTTCCATATATCATTATGAAATTGCTAGACTTGAAATGTAGTACCATTTAATTTGAAGGAGAATATATGAAAGGTTGAAAGATAAATCTTCAATCAAGTTCATATTTGATTGCATTGGAAAGAGATAAAGATTATTTGATTCCATGAAGTTTACCACGCAACAAAGTTTCAAGAGGGAAATACAAATTGTGTAATGAATAAATCAACTATGCTGTATCTTGAACTGATGGTATAGATGTGTCTATAGAGATCAATGCTTTTTTAGACTTAGCAGTATCAAAAATTGTATCATGAAATCATTAGAAAGTAATTGAAAAAAGTATAAAGAACCAATCCAAGTTGATAAGTCTATAGTATACACCTTTCAACTGCTACAATTCATCAATCAAGTTTGCTACAAAATTCAACAAGAAAATAGTAGCAAAATAAAGAAAAACCAGCTTAATGAACTAGTAACTCAAGTGACACTTAAAATAAAGAAAAACAGAACATTAACAACTAAATCTATCCAAACACCAAATGAATTCATGAAAATAAATGCAATCAATTAAAAAATATTGTGTAAACATGTAAAACTAAGAATGTAAAGTATGAGAGAATAAAAATGAACACCTAAAAGGAGAGAGGATCATCATTCATCAAGTTCTCATGCAAGGATTATTTCTGCCTTTTGGATTTAGCCTTAATTTTGAAGATTTAACTGTACTTGTATAGATAGAATTTGAGGCTAAATTTTTACTAGATTATAGCCTTATGAATTAGGAATCTAGGAAAAAAATTAAAGTAAATCAAGGTAGAATTCACTGAGTTTTGATCAAAAGACTGAAGATAGGTCAGGCATGCGATTTTGAAATCAAATTTAAGTTCAACGTGAATTTTACAAAATTTGAAAAGGAAATCATGAGAATTTGTAAATTTCATTATGAAAATCTTAAAGAACATTAAAAAAAAGTGTAGGAAACCTAAAATTGTAACAAGATTCAATTAAGAAAATCGAAATTAAAAGCTGTTTGGTTGGAGAAAAAATGAAAATGATAGCAGATCAAGTTTTGACAAGAAAAATGAAAGGTAAAATATCAGTTTGTGTTTTAAGTTGCACTAGAAAAGATATATGGAAAGCATAAACTTTTTATAAGACAGCTGATTAGTAATAAAATATGGCTTAAACAAGGTTCAAGAAAGTATGAACAAGTATCAACAAATATCATACAGATATTCATGTGAAACCATGGCCTCCCACCTCAAAACCCCTCAACTTCTGACAAATTATTAAAAGAAGTTCTTTTTGTAATAGAATATAAGATTCAAGTACATTCAGTTATCATAAATTTATACTTTTATATAGTTCTCTTGATTCGAAAGATTTTTTTTAAAAACAATTACGTTTCTCACTTCCTCTCACACTCACCCAAGCACATTCAACACATTAAATCGAATAGTAAGCAAAGATTTCTATATTAAACCAACAGAGATAGAGCAAGAATCAAAGCAAAGCATTCACATGTAGATATGAGATAAGTGAGAGCAATCTTGTGCTGGAGGACTCAAAGTGCTTTCCAATGGCTGAAAAGACTAGAAGAGCTATCTCAGCATCGCAATGAATGGAAAGCTCATGAGCTTTCTTGAAAAGTTCTTATCTCCTCTTTGAGTAAGTCACTTACCTCGTTGCTACGTTGTCAATCTTCTTGATTTGAATTTTTTTTCTCGTCATTCTCTTTCAAGAAAAAAGCTGGGGAAAGAAAGAAAATTATAGAGAAGAAAGAGGGGGTTTAAATTTTGAAAAAAAATTTTAAGTACGTCATTTTTTTACGATAGCAGCGTTTACTTAAAAAAAAATGTTACTATTTGCAAAAAAGATTGCTGAAGGCGTTTTAGGTAAAAAATACATTCAATAATCATCTTAAATTTTTTAGAAATGATTATTGAAGTCATTTTCTAAAAAAGAAGTGCCTTCAATAATCCCTTTAAATTTTGATAAAGAGATTATTGAATGTATTTTTTGGTCAAAAACACCTTCAATAATCTTCTACAATTTTTTTAAAAAATTATTGAAGGTGTTTTTTTTTTATAAAAAACGCCTTCAATAATCGCTTATATTTTTTATGAGCAAATTATTTAAGACGTATAATCACTTTAATTTTTTAGAAAAGATTATTTAAAGTGTTTTAATCGATAAACACTGTTAATTTTTATCTTTAATAACATTTATAAGTAATAATGTCGTTATTTAAATATTTAATAGCGTTTTGATAATAAACACTTTAAGTTTTATAAAAATACAGAAGTTAATGACATTTGTAAATGAAAGATTACTACAAAACTGTTGCTAATACATCATTTTCTTATAATGCTTTCACCTGAAGCTTTGATTTCTCTTGAAAAAGATGAGAGAGATGAGAGATTTGAGAGGGATAGGCGAACAATTATCAGGGATAGAGGAAGATTAAGAATAAGAGGGTACGCTGGAAATTTGATAATTTAAAACTAGTTCCACAAACACAGGAATTGCAAATACCCACTCCCTCCAAAGATTTTCAATTTTACCTTTTCAAGGAATCCACGCCTCACAGAATATGTATTCTAATCCTTATTTTTGAACCAAACCAGGGAACATGTGATCCTTTCAACCTAACTGTAACTATAAAAATAAGCTAACTGGAGTGAATAACGTGAAAAAGAAATATATAAAATGACTATTCCACTATTCACGTTTGTCGCATGTTTTTGTTTTGTTTTCATTTAAGATATGTAATTTTATTATTGAAAAATTTTTAATTTTTTATTATACATCACAAATAATAATTAGTAATAAATATTTATTTTAATAAATTTAATAATAATTTTAATAATATAATTATAGTGATATGATTTAAATAAAAATATATATATTAACATAATTGTTTCCTACTAACGGCATGAGGAGACTTTTAATTTGACAAGAAAAAAATAATTAATCATGTGACTAGTCTTTATCGTGCTTGGTTGGTTGGGCATTAATGTGACAACATATAGTGTTTAGGGTTCAAGAAATTAAGAGCAATATTTATTTGATTTAGACCAAAATCTAGCTGTAAAGAATGGATTAAGGAAAATTTTGAACCATCATGAAATTATTTTGTCTTCAAGTCCACAATATGAAACATATTTTAAAACTAGAATTTTGCCTATCATCATGGTACTGCTAATCTTGATCAATAGCAGAGAGAAACAACATTTTTTTTTAATGCATGTAAAAAAATCCTCTTTTACTTGAAATTTTGTCTGCTAATATCTCAATATTTTGGAATATAGAATAGCTAACTGCCAAGATTTGAACGGAGGAAATTGTGGCAGAAACAAGACAAGATAAAGCTGTATGAAACTAGGAGTTTAGGAAGAAACCTGGGTGGCTTTACATATGCATTTCTTCCCCAAGAACACCGATGATCTTTCATGGTTTTCACGAACTATTACTTAATGTATTTTTCCCAATTCTAGACAATTTCTAATTCAGATTCACTACCAAAACTTTACTAGTTCACTTAATCAGCTGTAACTGCTCACTAGCATTTTTTGATATCTAGACAGAATACGTTGAGAAAGAGAGTTGAGTTTTATATTAAGAAGAGCCGAATTTTATGCTATAATGTTATCAAAATTTTTTGAGTGCCATGACTCCCGCCTGCCAACTAGTTTCGTCCCCGAGTGAAAGGGAGCTGAATCGATTGATCAGCCCTTCATCAATCCTTGTCAAACCAAAAACTTTATGACAATGATCAAATTAGCAACTACTTGATGACCTAAAAAGTATAAAAATTTTGAGTTTTAACTACACTTATTTTTGTGCAGTACAAAAACTTTAAAAATGCTGGTATTTAGACTTTAATTATTTGAAATTTTTTTAATATTCAGTGGCAATTAGTAAAATGCTTAATTTCTTTGATGTACACAAATCTCTTTAATCTATCTGACATTCTACTAAAGAAATTGTATAATGCATCTAAAGCCATAAAATTTTTTTTAAATTATAAAAAAAAAAGAGCTATTTAAAAAAAAAAGCAAAAAAAGTGCTGTTAAAAGTGAGTGTAAATACAAAAATTAAAATTATTTAATTTAAATATCTAAGTTTTATCATTTCACATGTTGTGAAGAGAAGATATTCATGTAAGTGTCCATGTAAACGTTTTTTTATTATATATGATACCTTGTATTATATGTATGGAGTTAATTAGTTATATTTTAAAGGGTAAGAAATCATAATAGGTGCCAAAGTAAAAGGAAAAAAAAATTTGATAAGAGGAATGTAGCAAATCTAGTTGAAATCCTACGCCTGAAGCTTTAAAAATAATAAATCAAGAACAAAAAATTGTAAAATAAGTATTAACATGCGAATTTAGAACATTATTATATATATATATAGTTTAAAGTTTTGATATTTTTTTTATTGATCAAAGTAAAAATTAAAAAGATTAAAATATTTTAAAAAAATTCTTAAATTGTTTTTTTTTAAATGATCTTTTTTATATTTTTATTTTATAGAAATAAATTTTTATTTTAAATAAAAGATTAAATTATGTCAAGAGTTTATTTAGTGTTTATTTAGATACAAATTAAAAATTAAAGAGCTTATTTGACTATAAATTAAAAGTTAAAAATTTATTTAGATATAATAAAAATAGAGAAACTTATATAAATAAAATGATAAAGTTTAGAATTTTTTTATTATTTTATCCAAATTAAAAGTTCATTTAAATGCAAAAGAATTTATTTGAGTTTAAAACTTTTTTTTTTGATAATATCACAAATTATTTTCAATTTTACAAGCCCACTAGAAGTAACTAAACTTCAAAATGCAAACTTTACAAGCCCATGAAAACCCAACTCAAAGTCCATCCCCCCACTCTTGTTTTTGGCCTTTTTTTTCATTCCATTTTTTTCCCCATTTCCTGAACTCTGAAAGTCTGGAAAAACTGGGTCTTGGAAAGCGCAGGAACCTGCACCACTTCATTAGCTGCGTTCAACAAAGCACGGTGATCTTCAGGTGATTAAGAAAAATTTAAGCTACCCATTTTCTTTTCCTTTTGTTAAACACTGAGATTGCAAGTTTCCTTTTTTTTTTTTTTCTGGTAGTTTCATGAATAATTTGTCAAGTCGTCGATTCTCAACTTTGTTTGATTCTGTTAAAGTAAAACCCAGTTCTTTAAAACCCTTCACTGATGGGAATTCGAGGAGAAGGATTTGGAATCCAATTCCAATACCCTTCAGGACAATCCCTGTACCCAGAGGTCAAGACCTTGACTTTGTGAATGTTGCTCATAGCCACCTCATTCATTCTGATTGGAATAAGCTTAATGCTTTGTCTACCCACTTAACCCCATTTAGAGTTAAGCATATTTTGTTAAAGATTCAAAAGGACCATGTTCTTTCTCTTGAGTTCTTCAATTGGGTTAAAACTCAAAACCCCATTTCACATTCCCTTGAAACTCATTCAATGATTCTCCACATTCTCACCAAAAGCCAGAAATTTAAATCAGCAGAATCGGTCTTGAGGAGTATTATTGTGTCTGGTTCATTGGAATTGCCAGCTAAGTTGTTTGATGCAATACTGTATTCTTATCGGATATGTGATTCTTCTCCTCGTGTGTTCGATTTACTGTTTAAGACTTATGCACATTCGAAGAAGTTTAGGAATGCTACTAATGCTTTTTCTCGAATGAAGGATTATGGGTTTTTGCCAACTGTTAAGTCATGTAATTTATATTTGAGCTCGTTACTAGATTTACATAGAGTGGACATTGCTTTGGGATTCTACAGAGAAATGTGGCGTTGCAGGATTTCTCCCAACGTATACACTTTTAATATAGTAATTCATGCATTTTGCAAGTCAGGAAAACTTGATAAGGCAATGGAGTTGTTAAGAGAGATGGAGAGTATGGGTTTTAGTCCTACCATTGCATCTTACAATACATTGATTGCAGGGTATTGTAACAAGGGTCTTTTGAACTTGGCTGTGAAGCTTAAAAACTCAATGGGGAAGGATGGAGTGCATCCAAATGTGGTTACTTTTAACACCCTAATAAATGGTTTTTGTAGGGAAGGGAAATTACATGAAGCAAACAAGGTTTTCAATGAGATGAAAGCCCTGAATGTGGCCCCAACTACTGTAACTTACAATATTTTGATAAACGGGTACAGCCTCGCAGGTAAGAGTGAGATGAGCAACAGGCTTTGTGAGGACATGTCAAAGAATGGAGTTAAGGCTGATATACTGACATACAATGCATTGATACTGGGATTATGCAAGGAGGGTAAGACAAAGAAAGCTGCTTATCTGGTTAAAGAACTTGATAAGGAGAACTTAGTTCCAAATGCTTCAACATTCTCTGCCCTTATTAGTGGGCAGTGTGTCAGGAACAACTCTGACCGTGCATTCCAGATTTATAAGACCATGCTCAGGAGTGGTTGTCATCCAAATGAATGCATTTATAATATGCTGATTTCTACCTTTTGCAAGAATGAGGATTTTGATGGAGCAGTACAGGTGTTGAATGATATGATTGATAGATTAGTGATTCCTGATTCTGGTACTTTATCTGAGCTCCACAATGGACTTTGCCAATGTGGTAAAAATCAATTGGCAACGATCTTATGCAAAAAACTGGAAGATAGACACCTGCTGCCAGGAGGATTTGATAAATCCAAAACTATCAATTCCCAACCAGAAAATGGGGACAAGACATTTTGATTTAACTTGTATAATTCCATGTGCTCCAACTTCAATGCTCGGATACTGTCAAGTTGACACTATCGAGTTTTATTTGAGAGTATACACTAAGACAACTATGTTTAGTCGAAGTGAAGGAAGATTCTTATTGTCTGTACCAAAACAATAGCAAGGTACCTATTGTTGATAGTTAAAAAAAACCACCCCCTGTTTAATTTTATTAAATATTTTACATGTTGGAAAGAGACAGAATTTTTACAGATGTTTTTCTAATTCTTTGTGCATATGTCTATTAATGAGGATCATTTTTCCGGTTATTGCTTTATGGTTTCTCAGATAACATCTTCCAATATTGAGTCTTCGATATATTTCCAATGTTGCAAGTTTCACAGAGAATTTTTGGTTAAATTGCTTGAGCTGTAATATTGTTGGTCCTTTGTTGCACCCCATATATATGGACACCCTAGGTTCTCTGAGATTTTGGTTAATGCTATCACCTTTTTTACTTTACTTATTCTTGTCTCTTAAATAAATTGCCACTTAGTTCATCTCTGTGTATGTAGCTTTGTATGTAGCTTTATAGCTGCATACGAGTCTTTTGTTTTAAGTATTGCTCCAAATGCATTGATCACATTGAGCTCTGGTTTTCTCCTATCTTGGAGTTTCTACTTTCTACTCATTGATGAGTGCTAGTTAAATAACATGGATGACCTTCTGCTTTGTGGTTTTTTTCCTATCATACATCCATATTCAATTGCAAAATATGAGTTGAGTAATTTCCTGTAATTAAGATCATTATTGTATCCATATTTCTTTGTATGCTTCAATTGATGAAATAAATGCAATCTGGTCGTGTATGAGTGTTCACATAGTTGTGGCCAATAGGCGTAAAGATACAAACCTCCAGCTTAAAGTTCTCAAGCTAGGATGTGGTTGTGGATCAGCCAATGATGAAGTTCCTAATGCTAGGTAGCTTCTCTATTTTTGGACAAGTTAAGGACTCAAACCTTTAGCATCTGATATCTTCCTAGCTCCCTATGAGCTTAAACAATTTATATATTTGATGAAAATGGTAGCTTTTGTTGTTCAACCTGGAGGTATGTTCAAGGTTGTTCTCCATCAACGGTCAGCTGAACTGTTTTTTGGTGTGTTTTAAAGAGTATCCCACAAGTATTATCTAATAATGGATGGAATGGTGCTAAAATTAACGACAGTAACAAAATAACAGGCAAACAAGCCTCTATATGCTTTATATGTTTTGACTCATCTTTGTTAGTATCAAAGATTAGAATCCAGTTTTAGCTCATTCCCTATTTAGCCGACCATTTCAGTTTCCAATGGAACTAATTTCTACCACTATCCTTTATCCGTGCATGGTAAGTGTGGAGTTTATGTTTCCATATCTGCATTTAATTCTGTCTTCCATTGAAAAGAAAAATGCAACAAGACTACAATCATTAGAGGTGCTTCAAGTTGTCCCGCTGGTTGGACACCTGGAAATTCTCTTGCAGGTCCATTTCTATCTTCGTTGAATGCGCTTGGACAATGGAGCAAAAGGAAAATGAGGTGTGGCTATTAAGTGCAAACCATTCTTCCTCCTTAACACTTGTCCAAAGGACTCTTTCATGTCAAGTTGTTCCGAGCCCATTTGGCAGTTTCCAATCGAAATGATACAGTAACAAGGCAAGAGGGAGTTCGATATTTGCAATACCATATGAGATGCCTGGACACTTCCTCCTAACAGCTCCGAATGGGATGAACTCAAAATTTGCCCCTTTGAAATCGATGGAAGAGTTATGAAACCTTGCTGGTTTAAAGCACTCAGGATTATTCCATGATTCTGGATCCCTTCCTATCGCCCATGCATTAACGATGACTCTAGTCTTCCAAGGTATTTCATATCCATTTATTTCACATCTTCCTCTTGCTTCTCTTGGGACCAGCAAGGGAGCAGGAGGATGTAACCTGAGACTTTCTTTGATAACTAATGTCAAGTCAGTAACTTCTTTTGTGTCTCTCTTTTATTTCCTTCTTTCCTTTGAGGACACTTCTTACTTCAGCTTGTGCCTTATCCATCATTATTGGGTTTTTTATCAGTTCTGACATAATAGCCCATTCCGTGGTTGTTGATGAAGCATCACTACCTGCAGTAAACATATCCTGGAAATAGAAAAAAGGAGTTTCAATTTGAAGCTAAGATAAGGGACAAATTAATCTAATGCAATGAGAAGAAAAAATACGCTAGCGCCAAAGTCCGTATATGTCAATCCACTAATATTAGTATGATGCACCCTGAGGTTTTAATTCAATTGGTTTGAAAAATGGATAAGATGAACTTGATTACTACTGATGACAAGCACCTATATCGTATAGGGACATACCGAGATGACAGCTTTGATGCTTTCAGTTGTAAGAGGAAAATCAAGGTCACCACACTCTTGAAGATTTAGCAGCACATCAACTAGATCATCTTCCTCTAATTTAACATTGCCTGCAGAATTCGTGGTTTCTCTTTTCAGCTTATGCTCATTGGTTATATTGGTGAGTATCTTGTCAACCTTTTGATGAATTCTTTCCAGTGTAGGCTTCACCCCACTAAAGTGATGAAGAAATTTTAGTGAAGGAAATATGTCAGGTACATTAAAGCCTCCAGCCAGGTCCAGAGTTTTTTTTATTGCTGATAAGAATTCTTCTTGATCCCTGCACTTGGAACCAAATGCAGCCCTGGCAGTTATGTGGTTGCTTAATGAGAATAGCTTCTGGCTGAGATTTACATGTTGTCCTCCAGACAAAGCAATGGATTCAATCATATTCTGGACCTCCTCTTCCCTTATTGATCCCAATGCCTCGACACGTTTGGCACTTAGAGCTCCAATATGCAAATCTTTCGCAGTTGTCTCCAAAAACTGCCATTTGGGCAAAATGCGATACTTTTTCAATCATAAGACATAATCTTGGCAGCAAGAAGTTGAGGCCTCTGCACAAACACTAGGTAGTGCTTCTTCATCACCTCTTCTGCTGCTTCTGGCGATGAAACAACGAGAACCGATACCTCACCAAGTTGTCGATGCATTTAGGGTCCATATTTCTTAGCCAAGTTCCTCCAGTGACGGTGAGGTAGTAAGCCGAACATTTGGTGCAAGTTACCAATCAGTGGCAGCTTCCAAGGCCCAGGGGGCAGTCTCTGCTTCATATTGTAGGCTTTGGAATGTTTCCTGTATTGTTTCATAGGCATGAACAACAAGAGTAGGAAAGGGAAGGAGAAGACATGTTGGAGTAGCATCAGGGATTGAGACATGAATCAGAGAAATTGTAATGCTTTAGATTCTTCCCCCATATGATCAAGTGTGCCATTGCTACATACATACATACATAGGAATCACTGAGGGCTCCGTTGACCTTTAATTTTAGATCTTAGTCGAGGCAAAATTCTCTTCGAGGCTGGAATCGCTGGTTTACTTGTCTTGGAACCTTTTCTAGTTACTGTGCGATGCATGTCTGTCCAAATTAGCTTTTGTTTCTTTGTTTGTGATTTCACCCTGAAACTGTTCCGACTTTTGGGGCATAGCTATCCAATCATTGCTTTTTAGTGGTTATTTATTATGTCAGCATCATTACAAATAGAAATATATATATGTATTTTAATTGAGTGAGTATTTTCATTCCATTTCCTTATAAAAATGAGAAAATCATCTGTCAAACAAATGTGGTTGTACGTGGGAAAAAAAATTGTATTGCAGAGTTACTGTGAAGTTGAAATACTGGTTTAACTTTGATAAAAGAAAAAAATTCGAGACCTTAACTTTAACTCCCAAACTTTTTTTTTTTTTAATTACCATCTGCTTAGCAAATATATAAAAAGAAATAAAACAGTAATTTCGACCCACCAAGCTTTTGTAAAAAAGTTTGGCCATCGATTAGAATAAAAAAAAACTGAACCCTACGTCCCTACCACTTCAAAGAAGATAATTAATATATGAATATTGTATATTGGGTGGAAAACCGATAGATTATTGTGTAAATATGCTAGGGTACGGCAACTGGCCATCGCCAATAATCAAATGGCATGCCTGCCGCGCTCATCACAAACTCACAATCCCAAGCAAATAATATAAAGAATACATCCTTTTTCTAAAAGAAAAAGGAGGGCGCTATGGAACCAAATGGCTTTGATTTTTTTTCTCCTTTGTTAATTTCAGTCAAAAGCAGTACCAATTAAACCAGTTTTCCCTAAGTCCGTCGTCAACACTGGGTCACTCTCTGTCGCTACCCCACTATTTTTTTTTTCCAAAACCTAAAAAAGTCCCCGAAAAAGCGTGTCACACGCCAATCCACAATAGCCTTCTCTTTAATCAATGTCACTTCTCCGAAGTACATTTTGTCTGACTCCTTTCCATCCAGTACAGGGTCCCCTTCCTATCCTCTCATCGCCCCTTATCCATCCATGCCCTAAAATCTCTACCCTACTGTGCACCGAAATCCCATAGGTGTATCGTCGTGGCACTGCTTGCTGCTGCCACGTGCCTGTCGTTTGCCACCATAGCGTTGACTCCCCCTATGTTCCCACTCAAATTGTACAAATGTTGCCCATGCTCTATCTCCCACACCCTTATTACACCCGTGACGCAAATTAGCGCGTACCCTAAGTTCATGCAGCCCATGACGTTCCTCTGCCGTGTGTTAAACCTACACACCTCCTCCAAAGTATCCACCCGGCGCACGATAGCCCACCCTCGGCTGTCCACCGTCATGAACGCCTCGTTGTTGGTATCCAAGGAAGTCACTATAAGCCCTCTTCTACTCTCCTGGTCGTGCAGTGGGAACTCCGGGTTTCTCAAGTCCAAAACCATGTATCTCAAGCTCGTACATGCCACCACCGATTCCTGACTCGTCACCCTTACTCGGCCTATAGTTTCAGTCAATTCAGTCAACATGTGCCACCCCCTTAAGGCTTCTGGGTCAGTCAAAGTTGTGTTCACGTAGACTAGCTCTTCGGTGTTACCGTCCCAAATGTGGAAAGCACGGCCAGGTACCCCCGCGTAAAGGCCCACCCACCAGCGCCCACAGCCGGTGAAGTCGACCAATGCACCGTCATCTACGACGTTGCCCATGTGAGCCCTGCGCGCTTGCGGCTGCCCATCTATGATCGCCACGTGGATGTCGCCATCCAACTTGGCGAAAATGAGCCTGGGGTCCGTGATGACAATACCGGATACGGCATGTGAGAAGAGGCCCAAATGGTCTCCGTGGTGGGTGTGGAAGGAGCCCACTTGGAGGCGGGTGGCGAGGTCAAAGAGGCGGACTGTTCCATCAGCGAAGCCGCAAGCGAGGTGGGTGTCAGAGAGGGTGAGGCAACGGCACATCAGCCCATCTGGGACGTCCAAGTGGAGTGTCACATGAAATGATCTCCCAGCACGAAAATTCTGAGCCGTTCGATGACGGTACATGTATTCCTCACGCCACGTGTCGTGCAAGGGGTGGGTGCGGCTCCATATGACGCTTGTGAGACGGTGCCACAGTTGTTCAGAGCGAGAGACAGTATGCCACGTAGAACAAACCTGCATGCAAACTAATTCCACGTAAGAAAAATAGAAAACAAAAAAATTCCCAAAGTACAAATCTTTAGCTCATGCATGCATACACGTAAAATCTGTATAAAAATCTAGGGCTGCAAAAGATAAAAGCGGGAAGAAAAATTGATAAGAGCCAGTCAACAAATCGGGGCCGGCATGCGCTTTTAAATATTGGCCAAAAAAAGCTTTTAATAAAAGAAGATGGGTGTTGTTTTGTTTTGTTTTTATGTTATTTGCAACTTTTTTTTTCATTTTCCAAAAATATAGCGTTGACTGGACTTGTCTTGTAGCATAGACTTGTAGTGTTTCAAAGACCTCATCAGACGTACTACTGCGAGCAAGAGAGTGACAGTTCTTTTTCTTTTCAAAACCTTTTATTTCATACTTTTTTTATTCTCTTATCCAATTTTTCTTGGTTTCAAAGAGAGCCAGCCAACAAGAGAACAAAGATAGAAAATTAGCTGCTGCAATAAAAAGACAAAGAATCCTCGGGGTCAGGTGGTTGAATAACTTTGAAATCAGAAGGAGAAAGACTTTGTGAAGACCATGAGAGAATAGGAAATTTCTTAGAGGAAGATTATATTTAGTTTTATGAGAGTTGTGACAAAGGAAGTGAAAAAGACGAGGGGGACTGGTAGCTGTTGTCCCTAAAACCCCATGCTTCCACATCCCACATACCTTCTCCAGTCTGATCCAGTCCTCCTAGTATATGTTTCTCTTGTTATTTGGGTCCTTACTATATTCATGCACCATGATTTATTATCATAAAAATACTGGATTTCCTTCCTTCTTTTAAACATTAATTAATTCATTGTTGTACTAGTATATGATTGTTTATTTATTAATAAATGGTGAGTAAGTACTGATAAATAAAGCACGTGAAAGAAGAAAGAAAAAAAAAATCTAAACTAGTCTTTGAATTAACTTTTGATAGGGTTCTGACAGAAAATAGAACAGTAAACATAAAAACTGGAGGAAAAAAATGGGTAATGTTTCTAAGGAAGTTTGAGAATCTAGAATCATATAAAAATTCATTCAATATATATATACACACACAAGAAAAGAACAAAGAAGAAGTCACCAACTGGGCTCTGGGCATAAGAAAATTGAGAAGACCTTATCTCTGAGATGACAAGGGGACATCAGTTTTCAAAAACCAGCATTGGGCTCCATGTGCTTTTTGGCATTGCACATGCTGGCTTTTGACTGATATCCCCACTATTAGAACCATCAAGTAGCGAGATATAAAGAACCATAAAGCCTTAAACAAAGCCTTGATGAATGTTTTCACATTGAATATTAGCTTGACTGGGTTGACACATAAAATGACAGACATTATTACTACATATATGGGATGGAAGCATGAAGTATTAAGCAAGCTGTAAACCTAGAGAGAGAGAGAGAGAATAGTACCTAGACCTGAAGTCCTAAACTATTGTATAAATATGTAAGAACAGGCAACAGTTCCCATATATATCTAAAAGGTTCCAGTATATCCAATGCTAACCAAATATAGAAATGTTAAGACTTAGATGAGCAAAGTAAGAGACATACAAAGTACAACAGAGACCATGGCCTTAAATCATGCTAAATGCTATGCATAATTCCCAACACTGTTAAAAATTAAAGGAAGCCTCAAAGGTCTCTTCCTACATTTTAGCATAAGGAAAGAAAGAATCCCATGGATTTACCAGGTAGCTAACAAAGGTCATTCAAAAAAGTTGGAAGAATTTCTACAGCTTAAAAAAGGATCATGACAAGAAAGGGAAAAAGAAAATTCAAAAACCAAAAGAGCCTTTTTCCGCGAACAAAATTTATATAAAGTTCTTAAAGAGGAAAGTTGTCAAGTTGTTTATTAAAATGATTTAATAAAAAAATTAAATCTAAAATATTATTTATAATTTAAATTTATCTTATACTTATTTATATAATGATAAAATTTTCATTAATATTTTAAATTTTGCATATTTTTATAATTCGATACCTTTTAATTTATGAATTTTAATTTTAATTTAATTATTTTTATAAAAAACTTAATTAACTTCACCTAAAATAATTTCATCCAAATATTTCCTTTTTCTTCTCTCTCTCTCTCTCTCTCTCTCTCTCTCTCTCTCTCTCTCTCTCACCTCAATGTATAAAAAGAGGTCCAAGAATAGACATTTCGAAATTGGTAAAAAGGAAATAACTACCATTGCCAAGATGAAACTACACCGTCCGAAAGGGACATAAATTTGTTAGAAATGGACCCATCCAAAGTCAGTTCCCTTCCTAAGCCAGTTCACTCTGCTCTCTTTTATTGAATAGAATTTCTCAAGTAGGAAAAAAAAAAAAGAGAAATCAATATCTGGGTACCATAATCTGTAAAACTACAGTACATTTCAGGTTTCAAAACGATATTTTTGACCAGAGTAAGTTTTTGTCCTTTCTCATAACTTCTTATCTTCTTAATTTAGTGATTTTTTTTTTCTGCCATCACAATGCTATGAAGATGGAAATGAAAACAACAAAATAACATTTTCAGTAACAATATATCAAGTTGATAGAACTCAAAAATGATACTTAAAAAAAAAAAAAATTTCCAATCAAGAATGCTCTAATTCAATCAAGTCTATCCCTTAAATCAACCAAAAATTATATACAAAGAAAAGGGGAATTGAAGATGATCAAAAACATACCTGAAACACATTGACAAGTGCAGCAGCTGCGGAAAGCCGACCAAGAGAACGAGAAGCATCAACGGCAACTTGGACAACAAGATCTTCAACAAAAGGCCCAGGCCAGATTTCGTTATTGGCACGTCTACGAGTCAATGAAGGCCCTGCGAAATTACCACCTCTACTTGCACCATTGTCATTGCCATCTACAGAAGAAGAAGACATCACTGAAAAATGGAGAAGCTATGAAAAATGGAGAAGCTATAAAGGAGAAGAAAGAATGGGCTACAGAGAAACAAGGACTAAAAAGTGTAGATAAAGACACGAATTGAGGGACCCCAAAGAGGGTGTTTGGGATTCTTAGATATATATATTTATATATAGGAGAATTTCATTTCACTTTATTTTAAGCTACGATCCATACATATGTGTATACATACAACAATACACAATCTATCAGTTTGCATACAAAAACATACATCAAATAAAGTGGTTTTCCCGCCCTGCAGAAACAGCCAGGAGATAGTATGAGGTTCACAAGAGAAAACTGATGGACTTTTCGATTTTCCACAGTGTTTTCAGGTGCGTTCCTAGGTGTATCCTCTTTTCCAACTTTCTCTTTTATCCTCTATTAAAGCTTTTTAGGTCAAAAAAGAAAAAAACTTTACATATATATAAATCAAAGGTGTCTTTGGAAGCTATGGGATTAGTACAAAGAGTAGCCACCGCGGATTTGTTAACAGACCTACTCAGACACTGTCATTGAAAAAGCTAGTCACAGGCTTACCTCAATTTTTGGGTTAATTTAGTATGTTCGTACAATTAAATAAACATAAGATTGAAAAAAAAGGTATGTTTAAAAATTTTCATAAAAATTTTAGGATCAAGGAGAGAAGAGCAATGTGCATCTACGCACTGGCTCCATCTTTTTGCTTAAACAATAATAATTAAAAAAAAAAAAGACCTTTTTTTTTTTTTTTTATAGAATCTATGGAAGAAATTATTTTGTACATGGCTAAATAATCATCACAAATCCTATTCTTATGCCCAAGGATGAGAGACAAAACCTGTCACGCTTAATTTTAAACTAGCTCAATCCCAAGATTTATATCAACATATGATTGCATATCATATGCAAAAGAAAAGATCTAGTCAAAACCACTTTCGACCTTTCCTCCCTCATTTTGACTTAATTTCTTCTTTACTTATGCGACATTAAAAAATTAGCTCCAGAAAAATCAATAGCCATGACTGGATTCATTGCTTTGCTAGTGTGAATAAAAGTATTTAATATAATACTATGATGGGGATTTGCTTAAATTAGATAACTTCAAAGAATATAAAGACGTAAATGCTATTTTGTTTTGGGTAAATCCTACATACATTTTTTTGTCATATTTGATTTTTTCATTACATCCCTATGAAATTTTTTTAATTTATAACCATAAAATTAATTATAATTACAAAACATTTTTTTATAGTAATATAAAGAGTTTATATTTAATATATTATCAATAAATGGGATGATAATATATTGTTAATAAAATGAATTAGATAATATTATTTTATTAATGATTAAATTTTTTTAAAAAATATTAATTTATTATATATTTATTTTAAAATTTAATATTATTTATTAATAAAATATTATCATTTAATTCATTAATAATATATAAAATTTATATATGGATAAAGTATAAAATATTAACTCCAACAGCCAAGTTATGAGATAAAGTGTGAAATTGCAAGTTCAAAATTATCTTTTAACCAAAGGATGGATATTAATTATTAATTAATTGTACTTTTTAAGTAAAAGGTAAATCTCCCTAATTTTCTCATTTCCTTTTAAGTTTTTACCTTACTTAATTGTACTTGTAATTATAATAACAAATATACTACTATTAATTTTAAAAAAGGACGAGGTAGCTAGTTGTGAAAAAGGAATTGGCTACTTTGATAGAAGAACAAAGTTATCATCATTAATTTGACGCGAAGAGAAGAAGCGAGTCAAGGGCCGAGTCTGAGAGAGAAGGGAAAGGGATGGCGATTGGCCTGCTCATGTCTTATCAACGATTCCGGATAGAGAAAGAATTGGTTCTGGCCCGACTCTGCTCTCTCTGCATCTGCGACAAACCAAAACCTACTACGTCCTCCAGCAGGCCTACCCCTACTAACTACAGCTATATTACTAGGGTTTAGTTTTAAAATTTTTTTTTTTTTGAGATTTGCGAGCGACAATCCTTCACTCATTCCCTTTTATTACGTTTTTTCCAGCAAAGATAGCAGCCTTTAAGATAAAATTAAAATTTAAAATGTTAAATATTATTTTTTAAAAAATAATTTATATAAATTAATAAATTAAATTTTAAGTTAAAAAAATACTATAAAAATTAATAATAGGTTAAATTGTTTATCTAAAAAATTCTTCAATTAAATAAAAGTTATAGATAAATGTAAAATATTGATTTTGTTTAATAAAAATTTTAGGATAGGAATGAAAATATTACATTAATTAACAAAGCAATTAATCACCAATCAAAAAAATATTTTTTTCTCAGTCAAAAGGTTGTAATCCATTCATAATTAAAGCCAATACAGCAAGCTTCTCCTGAGAGGAGAGAAAGCTTACGATTTTACAGCGCTTTATACAAAAATCACTAATCAAAATAATAATATTTTAAAATTAATTGCAGTAATTGCTAAATCTTGATAATATCATTAATAAAAAATAATAATTCATTTACTTGATAAAGACACAACTTACATTTTTTTCAATATATATATTTTAAATCATTTAAATACTAAATATATTTAACAATTTGTATTATTTCCAATATTATAATTATATTAAATTAAAAAATATTTAAATATAATCTTCATATATTGTTACATATGTGACGATTAACACTTTTATAACATTATTTTATTGTTCCAAACTGTAATTAAAATTATTTGTATATAATGTAAAATATTTATAAAAAAAATTATTGACTTATTACTTTTTAAAATCTCTGGGTAATTGTCAATAAAATTTTGATTTAAGGATAAAGAAAAAATTTTAAAATTTTAAGATCTTAAGTTTAAATTTTATTATATTTAATTATTTAATTAAATTTTAATTTATTAATTAATTATTTAATAATATAATAGTTAATTGTTGAATTGTTAATCACGCCACATCAAAACCGTATGAAAAGCAGTGAACGCGCTGGCTGATGGTAGAACTTCTTGCCGGGCCTTTTCTATTGTTTTTGTTGGACTGGGCTTTGGCTATTCCTTTTGTACTCCTAGAAAACTTAATGAATGCATGTATAATGTATATGTCAACTAAAAACTTAATGGATGCATTTTATTGGAAAAAAATTTTATTTATATTTATTATGAATGCAGGCATATGTCATGAGAATCAGCCACCGAGGCCTTAGTGAAAAATAATTTTTTTTTTTTAATTTTGAGGTTTAATATTTAAGTTTTATTATATATGAATTTGATTGTTTAGTTGTATTTTAATTTATTAATTATTATTTAATTATCATAATTTTTATAATGTAATAATTGATTATTTAGTTGATTACATGAATGTAATTTTGTATACAAAATTAGGATGCATTCAATTTAGTTTATGTGAAAAATTTTTGTTATCATTTTAATATTCACTTCATGTGTTGAAATAATAAATTTATCACGTAACATGAATTTCACATATAAAAATAATTAGACTAATTAAGGATATGTTTGGCATAGCAGTGACATTAACAATGGTTAGATTAGAAGCAGTGGTGACATGGATGAAATTGGTGATCCAACAAATGAGATTGAAATAAGCAATAAGACATAAAATCCATGGTGACAGTATGGAGAGAAAAAATATATCATTAAGGGTATTAAGTAAAAAATGGGTATATTTATAATATATAAAGTTGGATTCTAAATAATAAATATTCTCACTCTATGGTTAAATATTTTAGGTTTTAAGGCAGCTTCCCTTCTAAATTATTATCTTTGATTTTGAGTGACCTGATGAGGTTGGTCCCCGTTTCAAAATTCAGTGACATGCTGCGAAAGTCATTTCCTTCAAGATTCAAATAATGACACTGCCTAGACAGCCTGGTATTGGGCCAATAAAATAGTTATTTGATGCATCAAGCTGAACGAGTTGCTACAAATTGCATATGCCCAATTTTGATCACGGATTTGTTTGAGTTCATGACAAGGGCTTTCGCCACCATTGATCAAACAAAAACGTTTCAATATAAAATACATTTAGTGGATTCTCATTTGAGGATTTGATCTGGAAATAGTTTCTTGGACGAACATGAGAAACCCATTTGGAGAAACAACATTTTCTTGGCTTGCAAACATTGAATTCAGAAGAGGAGGAAACTGAAGATGAAGAGGAAGAAGGTGTGATGCGTGTAGCCATGCAATTATTATAACTCATGATGATCAAACAAAAACTAAAGAAATGAGTAATTTTGTTGTGCACAAGGTCTCTGTTGGGAAAATGGTTGTTTTGGAGAACAAGGTAAAGTTAACAGTAGCAAGTTGGAATCAGTTGGTTGACATGGTCAAGCTTGGACCCTAGAGTTAAATGATGATACTTTTAAAAATGAAAAAGCAGGCAGGGAGAGAATCAATCAAAACGCCCTTTTCCTACTATGATTGGGTCAAAGTATGATAATTTTAGATTACCTTCTTTGGTTTTAATGTGCTTTCTTAAAATTTACACATTTTCTAACCCTGAATTGAGCCATGGGAACTTGGCACAGTCACTGAAATTCGGTTCACAATTTTCCATTTTGCATAACAATTTAGGGATCAGTTGAAACTTACAAATTATATTGCCTTTTTTTTTTTAACATTAGTTTTGCTATTTGAGAATCATGAAAAATGAGTATTTTTATATTAAATATCATAAATTTTAACAGTTGAGATGTTATATTTTGAATTTATAATTTTAATATTTGATAACTTCAAAAATATAAAAAATTATGTCCAATAAGGTGGTAACACTAAGCAACAGCCAAAAATTATTTTTCTTAAGCATTGTTAATAATGGTAGTTAAAATATTTAACTTCTGTAGTAGTTGGTAAATTTGGTTGGGTCAAACCATGTAAGGTGAGAACGGTGACGTGTAAAGCTGAAGGTGTGGCCTCGACGATGCCAGGAAGAGAGGGGTCCCCAGTTTGCACTAGCCGTCTTGCAAATAAAATCAATCTTGTTGACTTGGGGTCAGCAAGATATTTCTAATCTTCTTCTTCTTCTTCTTCTTCGTTCTTTGCAAGTAAAATCAATCACACTGACCAAGAAGATATCCCTCATCTTAAAATTTTTTTTTTTTTAATACTAACACCAGCTAAATATATAATTTTTATATAAAATTTAATATAAATATATAAATGATCAATAATTTACATAAATAAATATATAAATTATAAAATCTGATTTTAGAGTATAAAAAAATATTCTTTCTTTGCACAACATCATATCCAGAGTCCATGATATAAATACTTTTGAAAAATTAACGTTTATGGATTCGAATGATAAAAAATTTAATTTTTTTAAAAATTAATTTTAAATTTTATAAATAAAAAAATAAATTTAAAAATATATTATTTTTTATGAAATCTGATTTAATTTAATTTTAAATTAATCAAAATTTAAAATAATTATCGATCACCAAAAAATTTTAGACAAAAAAATATTTTTTTAAAAAATCTCACTTGATTCAAAAAATCTTGTAAAGTTTTTTAAAAAATTATTTAAAAATTTTTTAATAAAAAATTTAAATAGATAAATTAATAAAAAATAATAAAAAATCAATAATAGATACAAATTTAAAATTTTATTTATAATTTAAAATTATTAATATTTATTCAATAATAAAATTTTAATAAAAATACATATTTAAAAAAATATGAAAATTTATTAAAATTTTGCATATTTAATTCATATAACCAAGATTTTTTGTTTTAATTTTCATTTAATCGCTTTTAATAAAAATGTTTTTAAGTCAATTTTCAAAAATAGATGCAATTTATTTTACCTTTGCATGTTAGCTTACGCGTAACGAATACAACCACAGAAATATATATTAAAAAAATTATTCTTGATCTTCCTAGTAATATTAATAACACACTAAAAAAATAATTTTTTTCATAATGCTAATTATATACTTGTTGAATACTATAATAAAGGATTGGCATAGCTGAATGAAATAATTGACCAATCAGCGTCTATTATTTCTTCGATAACGGGGGTTACCTTCCAGGAATTAGCTCCCGACTCTTGTATAAAAGCTTTTGCCTTGTCTCTCCTTAGCTAGTGCCATTCATCTAATCTCAAAAGCACCTCTCTCTGCAGCTTTTGAAGCTTTTCTAAATCTCTATCCCCAGACCCAGACCCAGACCCAGACCTTTTCCAGAGCTGTAAAAAGAGCAGAAAGTATGGAAAACATTCTAACTCCAATTCAATTGATCATCAGCAGCTCCCATTTCCTGAAGTTTGTCACCAAAATTTTGCTACCATTTTCAGTCCTTTCTGTTATATTATCCTACCCTTTGTTATGCAACTTCCATAGTTTGGCATATGGTTTGCAACTCTTTAGTTTCAGTGTTGGTAAGAATTACATGTTTCTACTTTGCAATGGACTACTTGTTTTCATTGCCACCAGCTCTGGTTTGATTGGTAGCTTTTCGGTGGAGACTGATTTTAAAGCTGAAAAGACTCTCAAAAGTAAGGGAAGCAATCAGACAGAGTTACAGGTTGAATCATCAGAGCAGAAAGCATCCATTGGAAATGCAAAAGTTATGCTAGAAGTCGATGATCAAGAAGCACAAGAATCAAAAATGGATTCTGTGGCGCCCCTGGTACAAGGAAGAGAAGATGTCCCCTTGGTTGTACAAGATGAAGAAGAAGAACAGAGACATGAGCTTGTTTCAGTTGAGAAAGATGAAGATGAAGATGAAGAACTTGGGTTGATGAGTAATGAAGAGTTAAACAAGAAATTTGAACAGTTTATTAGAAAGATGAAGGAAGGAATCAAATTTGAATCAGTAACTGATTATGGTTCAATAATATAGAATTTAACACACACAAGACTCTAGGCATCTTCCGGCTTTAAATTATAGATTTCAGTAACTTGTTTTCTTTCTTTTGCTTGTCTCTTGAAAGCCCTTAACTTAAAAATAATTTGCACCCATTTATACCTGGTTCCCTGTTTTTCTTTTCCCAGAAAAATTTTGGTTTATGTAAATTATATGTTGTGTTGAAATGATTCCCTATCCAAATAATCATGTAATGGGATATGATAGCGGTTACCAAACTTGTTATTTGAAGTATAATTAAGTTGTTGGAGCATATCAATTGAAGAGTATCTTACAGTTTGGTTTTAAGTTCTTGTTCATAGACAAGCTAATTAATTAGGATCCATGAAAATGTTTTCAAGTTTTTTTTTTTTTTTTTTAATTTTTAAACATAATAAGCCGCTTAAGAATAAAAAAAAGAGTTAAAAGCAGTAAGATTTGAATCTTAGATATAACCAGAGAAATAGCCAAATGAACTCAACTTTTTAAAGTTTTAAACTATATGGTTTAGTGATAAATGCGAGGTTTATAAGCAAAGCGCATCTCAAAATAGCTTTTCATTTTATTTGTTTAATGCTAAAGACGAGGCTTGAAAAGCAGTCTCTTTGATCTTTCTTTCTTGATTTTTCTTCCCAATACGATTTTATGAATGTCTTTGTCCTTGCCTCACACGTGCTGCGGATCGTTACTTAATCAAACGAAGCCACCGAGCAATTGCTCACTTGACTTTTAAGTCACCAGAAAAGGACAATGAAAAGGGAGCAAATTTAATCCAATTAGCGTCCCCTTCATTGGAGGAAGAAGAATATTTGATTCTATTTTAATCCAAAGAAGTTTTCTCTGTATTCACTTAACAAAAGGTATTTGTCCACCTTCTGCAATCTAATACATAAGCTATATAATTACTTGAACAGAAAAGTTCAAAGTTTCACTTCGTCCCGTTCTAAAACCTTCAAATGGGGAAAAAAACGACCGCAATTCTGACTTGAAAGGACTCTGTAATCACTGTCCAAGGGATTATTCCACACACGGGGACAAGCTCCAGGGAACATGTCTTAACCACACAATGAGCAATAACTCTCCAAACCATTTTAGAAGGGACAAAGGGACAACATCCCTATCAAACTTCGAGATCCTCAAATCCTAAAGAGAGTGGTTTATTTCTTCATGATGAGCTGCCCAGCATTCTTCCTGCTGAAAATGAAACAAAAAGAAAGAGAGTAACCCCACCACTAAATCAATATCAGTGCATCTTTTTGTCAAGAAAGAAAGCAAATCTTTTGCCCTTTGCACAGGCAGGCACAATAATTAGAAGAAAGAAGAAATAGAAAGTGAAATAAAAACGAAGATAAAAACACGACACCGGTGAACAAAATGAAACCAATGCTGACTCTCCATTCGCTTGGGTTTCCTTGGACCCAAACAATTCCAAATATGTTAAATTAACATCAAGGAGAGTGGGAGACTGGAGTTCTACATTAAAGACCCCACCAACTAGATTTGGTCATCTACGGTTATCAAACACAGATGCAGTGAAATCAAATAATTTATTGACCTGACCTCTCACATAAACGACTCCAGTTTTTGACAATTTTCGCGACAGTATTTAACATGTATGGCTAAATGTTAGCCCACAATTTGACTACAGAATTCTAAAACATATTTCTGACAGTCACAAACACGAAAACTGAAAGTGATCAGGAAGTGTGGAACCGGGCTATGGTAAAGTGAAAGTGAAGAGTAAATGTAACATTGAAGGTCAAATGTCGATCCAGATGATAGTACAAATACCATACCATATATTGTCTTTTAACAGGATGAATGACATGCTTACATTGACCAAACACTAAACGTGCCTAGAGGTGCTTACAGACGGAACATGTACAACCGTTTACAAACAGAACAAAACAAGCCTACAGCCGTTTACAAACACATTGCTAAAGCTGTTTACAGACAGAAAACTTAAAAAACAAATATGAATACTATCATCAATGGAGTGAAGGGAAAATTTAGAAACAGGGTCAAGAAACGCAAAAGTTGATCGCTGATCCTCAAACTGGTAAAAATATAACTCCTACAGGTTTTTCGAAACTTTGAACCGCTGAAACTATACCACTAACTGCAGTACCAATGCCTAGAAGATGTTAGCTACAGCTGAGAAGAACTGGTATAAATTCTACATCATTCCAGCTAAGTAATTTGAGGCAAGCAACCACCCACCAAGGTCTTTTTGCCTTCTGAAACTATTTGTTCTCCATAACAAGTAAGGAGTTTCTGATCAAGTCAAAGGATCACTTTGAGGTTTCACTGTACGGTATTACCTGCTTTCTCCAACTCAAACTCTTATACACCAAAAGCGGCAACGTTGGCGAAGAAATTGTAATGCAAGAAAGATATGCGTATCCTATATAAATGAAGGTTGTAAAATATTCGACTGAATTTATCAGGTTTTTTTGTGTTACCAAAAGCTTTGACTCTGCAGCAAACTTTTCACCTTCTTTATAAACTTCTAATGGAGAATGCTCTTTGACAGGCTGAGCAGCATCCAGTATCATCCAGACTCAGAATAACCACAACTTGACCCTGAACAGTGAAGGCACTTGTTTGGTTGAGATGACAAGCCACTGATACAGTTAATGTGGAAGCTGCAGTAGCATTGGTTCTCTGCTTATCAGATTCCCAGGGCCGTAGTTTTCAATGGTGACCAAGATGACGAGCCAATGGAAATTCTACAAAAATAATGAAGGATGATCCTTCTGCCTCTCTGAGATACTGTACAGTACCATTCATAATCGTTACAAGCTTCTGACTGATGTATAGGCCTAGACCTTCCCTTGAGACACCTTGGCTGTGGTGAAACATCTCCTGAACTAAATCTTCTGGGATACCTGGTGCTGGATGAGTGATCCTGCAATGTAATTACTCAAAGTCAACAGCCTTATTTTTATTCTTTATCTAATTAGGGACATATAAGAACATGCCATATAATTGCTCCATTCACTCCAGTTGCATGTGAGAGCCAACAACAATGTTTGAATATTCACAACAAGAAAAGTTTAAAATAATTTAAAATAGTTATTTCTTCATGTCATAAGTATTACAATGCATCCTGAAGATGATTAATGGCAAGGTGGAAGAGCAAGACCATTCAATGTAGAAAACAAAGGCAAGCAAGAAACATAAGCAAAGAACAAAACCAATGAATTCAATATTTTGAGGATGTAAACAATAAAAACAACTATTTTAAATAAAGGGAGCTACAAGTATAACATAAATCTAAAGCAAATTGTGGTAAACAAAATATTGCCGTATAGACTTCACCACATTTTAAAAATGATTTCAGCAGTTCTAGACTCCGTACAACTGGGTATTTGTCACTCGTACACCATGCAGCAATGATGACATGTAAAGAATGACCTTTCTTCCATTCAGTACCCATTGAATACACAAACTAATGAATGCTACCAACTTATAAATACATATGATAAGAATTAATATGGTCACCATCTCATATATACCTAGGGTTGGCAGCCCAACCCACTCCTGAGAGGTTCCAACTCAACCTGATCTCATAGGATAAGTTTTTTTTTTTTTTTAAATCGGGTTTCGGGTTGGGTAATAATAAGAAAAAATTAGGGTCGGGTTTTAAGCAAACCGGGCCTGATATATATAATTATTTATTTAATTATTTATATATATTTATATAATTTTATATTTATATTAAAAATAATAATTTTATATTTAAAAAATAACATTTTATATTTAAAAATAATATTTTATTAATTTCATATTAGGTCTGGAACGATTTATACAATATCGGGTTGGATTGAGTTCGGGTTTTATAGATATAAAGTTGGGTCAAGTTCGAGGCGAGGAAAAGCCCACCCCAACCTGATCCGTTGCCATCCCTATATACACCATATTCAGAAGACGTATGTGCTTCGAAAATTTTGAAAGGAATACCTTAACAAATCAACAGAAAAAAAATGAAAGAAATAGGGTTCTCATTTTCACTTACCAGTTAAATGCAATTTTACCAAATTTAGGAATATCCTGTGTCAATTTTGAGTCAAAGACAACGTGTTTATACTGCTAACCATACTAAAATTTACTAAAATTCTACTCCCCCCACCCCCCCCCCACTTTTTTTTTCTTCTACAGAAAAAGGAAAAGGAAAGAAAAACGGCATTTGCAAATGTGGTGGTTGAATCTATTCTCCTTTAATAAAAAACTTGCCAGACTGCATCTACTATGAACATAAACATACAGGAAATGGATTTTACCGAAACTCAAGATAAACAATGTGCATCTTTGTTCCAATACGTTCCTTCCGAGGGAATACCCTGAATGCGACTGATGATCCCTCAAATGCAGGAGTGAAGAGGAGTGCATTTGTCAAAAAATCTGAAAGGACTTGCTGAAGCCTCAAATTGTCTCCAAACAAGAACATGGATGACACTTCGGCAGGTAAATCACGGATAACATCTACTTGGCGCTCCTGGCTCGTTATTGTAACTTGTTTCCAGACAGCTTCCAGGGCTTCACCAAGGTTAAACTCCCCAGAGTTCATTTCCATGTAGCTGCAATAGGTGTCACAAGGAGCAAACTCTCGTTATAAAAATAAAAAATAAAAAAAAAAGAAAGAAAAGGGGGTTACCTATGAACAACATCATACAAAAATGAGAAATATGATATTCAATCCATGAAAGATTAATTGTAAATAAAACCCAAAGTTAATGTTCATTCGAAATCAACAAGATCAACAACGCTAACTTAGGTAATAGGCATGTTAAACAATCATACCACTCCTCAATACTTTCAATATCTGTGTCCTCAACAATCTTGGTTATTTGCTCCTGACACATTACACTTGTCTTCAAAAGCTGCCTCTGCTCTCTACTCAAATCAGAAGCCCCCATCAGATCCTGCATTAACACAATCCCCTTCAAAGGTTTCCTGAGTTCCTGACGGATGTAAGCCAACTTATTGAGGCTACTAGCTGCTGCCTGTTCAGACATCCTCCGCACCTGCAAAGCATATTGAAGCTCAGGGCTAGCAACATGCAAAAAACACAAAATGCCAATGACCCTTCCATTGTCATCAGTCCTTCTGTTTGCAGAAAGTAATGCTTCAACAAGTTTGCCCTGCCGATCAAAGAACCCAAACAATAATTTATCTGCATCCTCACCAGCAGTTATCCCATTGAATAATATCCTGAGTTTGGTTAAGGTGTCATGATCCTTCACCCGACAGCCAAAATTGTCCACTGTAAAAACCTCTCCAAGAAGCATCTTACCAATGGCTTCTTCCCTCTTCATACCAGACAACTTTTGCATTGCATCATTCCACTCCAAGCATTGGCCAAGCTCATCAATCATAAAAATTGGGGGAATGAGAGCAGATGGACTCCTCATAACACCAACATAATCACCTTGAATACGGGAATATTTGTTCATGACTATCTTTTGGCCAGTGAGATCTTGCCCAACAAAACAAATTCCAACAACATTTTCCTTTAAGTCTCGACTACAACATGCATTAACAACCAAGATGATAGGACCATCATTTTCCTCACAACCAAAAGTCCTAAGCTTGATTTCAATGCCTCGTTCTTCTATACCTGCCAATTTGCATCAACATGGAAAGCCAGCATAAATTCACAAAATGCCAAAAGAGTGCAATGGAAAAGATGATAGGAGATAAGGATCTCAATAGACAAAGGTAAACCAAGTGATATTTAGCACAATCTTACAAAGGAATTGTTCAATTACATGGCTAAGAGAAAATGAATAAGATTTATAAATAGCATCTAGTTCTCTGACAGGCTATCACAAACTAACAATATTTCAACAATTAGAAAGGATTAAATAGAAAGACACATGCTAATCATATTTCAACAATTAGATGACTCAACAAGCTGTACTCCCCTTGCCCCCCCCCCCCCCTCCCCAAAAAAAAAAAAACCAGTTGTACTCCCTTCTTTCTCAAGGGAGATGCACGGTTTTGGGTTATTTGCATCAGCCAGCAAATAGGTCAGAAAGCAGCATCAAAAAATTCAACCTGTTAAGCAGCATGATAGCACTGTAAACAACCAATGCTGAAGAATACAGAAAACCTTAATCCCGATACTTGATCAGTATACCTACAAATATGCCTCCAGTAAATAACACAGCTATGCACTCCATATGCAATTGCGCTGCTGCTAAACAAACATCTAAAAGAAAGGATGCAAATGTAAGTGACACAGTTTACTCAGAGGCATACATGGAAGAAACAAAAATATCCAAATGTTGAAATACTAGTCAATTAACATGCATATAATTTCTACACCAAAAAAAAAAAAGTATAATCTAATTAGCAGCAAGTTCAAAAAATAAATCACACTATTACCTTCTAGGGCCAATGATAGCATGTTCTTGACAACATCAACTGAATCATCCTCGACAAGATCGGCAAATGGCATGCCAATGGCTTGCTCAACAGTCAGGCCAGTAAGTTCTGCTGCTTTAGTGTTCCATCCATTTATGTTGCCAGAGGAATCAACAGCGAAGATCGGGACAGCAGCTGTCTGAATCAGGCGGACCATTTCATTAGTGACAACACGCAGTTCATCCACCCTCTGAATCCTGTGATCAACAGATGGTACATTCACAATCATTTTGGAATCATCAGCAACCTCATCTTGCAAGGATCCTTTCAATATCAGCTGTAAGGAATGAATTGCATCCATTTCTACATCCTCCCAAGGTAGACTCCGCCACTTGACAACCTCCAGAAAACCCTTGAATGATGATCTTGGATGCATCTTTTTTCCATCATCCTTGTCACGAGGATCATGCTTTGCACCACCCCACTTGATCTCTTTAGCTGTATGGGACCGAAACCAAAACAAGAAGTCTTTTGCAGTGACCCTAACAGCAGCCATCCCACAAACTGCTTCCCCAAGAACTGAAGCACCTGGATAGCCAGCTTCCATAAGGCTCTCAGTACTTAAGCCTGTACTTCCTCTATGGTACTCAAGAAGCCACTCAGCCATATCTCTAATTTGTGCCTCTGTGGGGGTAACTCCAAGCAACCAAAATTTCTGTCTGTAGTAAAGCGCAGCCCCATCACACTTAACAAGATCCATCACATTTGGAGATTTAGTAACAATTCCTACTGGAGAATCTCTCAAAAGCATGTCACAAAGAACAGTCTGAGTTTGCAGAATATGCTTCTCCCTCATTTGGAAAGCCAACTCCACTTCCTTCTTAATTTGCACTCCAAATACTTGAATTAGAAACTCACAGGCATATCTCAGCGGAAATGGAACAAACCTGGGGCTAGTGTGATGGCAAACCACTAATCCCCATAATTTTCTTCCCTTATCCTGTTCACTGTCCATCTCATCATCAGCCTCATTGATAGTCACTGACATCACAAGAGACGCAATTGATCCCATATTTGCCATATACTGTGCATGACACCCATTAGGAGACCTTAATGCGGATCCACAAAGACTTAACGGTTGAGCCAATCCTTTGTCTTGAATCACCTTAACTGGTTGGGCAAAACAATCACATATCATTCTAACTTTATTTTTCATGAAAAGGTATCTTGAGGGTTGTGGTATGTCTGTAGCTGGGTAATGCAAGCCTAGATAAGGTTCCAGGTCAGGTCTATGGCTTTCGGCAACAACTTCTCCATGTTCATCTTCATGAAATTTATAAACCATCACCCTATCGTAACCCGTCAAATCACTAAATTCCTTAACTAAAACATCACATAACAGAGATATGTTCCCACTTGGCAAGGACTGCAATCTCGAAATGGCTTTGGCTGCGAGCTTATAAGACTTCAATGCCCCAGCAGCAGTTACTGGAACATCATCTGGGTTAACTGGTTCTAGATCTATAACTAGCCCAGCATCGATCCTATGCAAAATAGCATAAAAGGGCTTGCCCGACGTTTTAGAATGAACCAATATCGGATTGAGAAGATTAACTTCCCCAAAATTAGCAGCTTTCTGCAAGGCTGTCGCACCTGGAGACCTAAATAGTGTTCTCACATCACTTCCAAAAGTCAGAGCCTCTTGCTGCTCTATGCTTGGAACAGCATGGGGTGCCAAGTCCAACATTTCTGGAGCGTTTTCGCTATAAGCAAGAACCGTGAAGTTTTGCTCATCAACAGCAATCAAGCAACCAAAAGGCTGAATTAGACTTCCTCTTTGTATCTTTTGAAGGTAAGCTGACACAGTAGAAGAGGGAACATTACTACTGGAACTGGAAATGTTGAAGTCAATAGAAGAGGAGTAATCAAAAAGCCTCTTGGATTCTTCAAAGTCCACATGTAGCTTGGCATCAATTGGGGTTTGTGCAACCACACGAGCATTTTGTTTTGATCTAGAAGAACTGCTCCGAGAGCAGTTAATCTTGTTTGTCGACTTGGATGACATTCTCTCAATCACCCGTTTTCCTCTTTCCTTCTTATTCAATCCATGTAAACGTAATATTTCAAAATCAACATAACCAAAAGAAAAGTTCAAGCTTTAAAGCTTTACATGGAATCTGTTAATTTTTGTACTGCCACGACAAATCCTGAGACTTCACCGACATAATCCATGATCAAATTAAAAGTCCCATATCAGAAGAAACTTTATTTTATTGTCAGCTAGAATCTACTGGACCCGGGAATCATGACCAAAGTAAAAATCCCATTGAAAACATAAAAATAAAAGTTAACAGCTTTTTCTTAGATAATTCTGATGATTCCATTCTCAACCCACAAGTAAAAAGCGACCAATGAAATCAAAAGGCTCACCAGAAAATGGATTCCACCACCTTTACACATATCTATAAGGGCAGATTCCCCGTTACTTGCAGTCGAAAATCCTAAACAAAACAAAAAATTAAAACTCTTTTGTACTGCTGAATGTTGATAACTCCTTGAAATAAGTCTTGTATGACAAAATCAAAACCCCAAACGATAACCCAATTTTCAAAAACTAATCAAATTATGAAGCTATATGTGAATTGAAGAAGGAATCCGGGGTGGGGTTGGGCTGGAAAGTGTTAATGCTGGTAGAGAAAGGGGTGTTAAAGGAAAGGCTGCTTGACTTGTTAACGCAGTGCGTTCCAGAAGGATATACATTACAGAACAAAATACGGCAGCATATGGAGAGAGGCCCTTCGACTCGGTGCGTTCCAAGAGAGAGAGAAAGAACTGTTGACATAAGTGCTGTAAATGCTGTGTTAATATTTATAAATTATTTCAATTCGATTATTGATTATTGAATGATGTTTAAATTTAAATAATTTAATTTATCGATAATATTTAAATATTTTTATATTTAAATTGAATAATTTATAAATTTAATTAATTTTTTATATTTTAATATATTTATATTATTTTAATAAATAAAATATTTTAAATTTAAATACAAATAATTAATTTTTTATAAAATAAATTTAATTTTATATTATACATTAATTCAATGAATTAAAATTATTTAATTTTTATCTTGAATTTAAATTTAAAATTTAAAATTCAATTGAATTCTAACAAAATTTTAAATTTTAAATTTCAAATTAAACTTAAACATAAATTTAATGTAATATCGACTCTAACCTCAAAATCCATCCATTTACTTTTGTAATCGGGAGCGGTCGGCAAGCTGCCCGAGAATCAATTCTCGATGGTGTCCGTAGAAGTGGAATTCGGGCGACTTCGTGAAGCGGGTCGGGCTTTTTTGTTTAAGAGTTTTTCTATTCATTAGGCTTTGTCACGTCAACTTTTGTGATTGTGAGTGAAATTTTCGGGTTTGTGAGTGAAATAAGTAATAAATAATTATATTATTATTTATAAATATTAAAGAAAATTAAAAATTACTTGAAAGTGTAAGATAAAAATATTAATTAAGTATAGAAACAAAAAACAAAAAAAATTAAAGTTTAACAAAAATCAATTTAAACAAAATTTTCAATGAGCCTGAAATACTAAAATATTTTTATTAATTTACATTTTATTATTACGTGATGATTTTGTATTAATTCTTTAACTTAATTGATATGAATTTATTCATAACATTAATTTAATAAAAAATTTATGATTAGTGTCGATTACGAGGGACACAAATATACTTTTTACATGAAATATATCTTAAATTGTAATGAGATATTTAAGATAATATATAAATAGTAAAAATTTTTAATATGTTATTTAAATTATAAATATATTAATTAATATAATATTTAAAAAATTATTTATTTATCATATATTATTATTTAAAATTAATCACATTAAATCTAATTATCATATTAATTAATAAAATTATAATTCAAATAATATATATTTTAAAATTTAAATATTATATTAAATATTTTAAAAATCATTCGAAACATTAATTTTTTATTTTAATTTATTTTATATGATATTTAAATTGCATAGACAGTCGATGAGAAACCAACATAGCTACAAGAGTGAGACTGTGACAGTGAGAGAGAAATGGGCTGCTTAGGCCTGATATTCATTGGTCGGCCAAGATAAGGTAAGAATCCCAGCTTAGCTTTCCAAATATCAAGTGCCACCATAACCATATCCAAAACCATTGACATATATCTGACAGTCAAAGAAGAAATTTGTTGGATGAACTAGCTCTCCAACTTTATCTTCGTCTTCTTCTTAAATGGCAACTCCAATTGTAACTCTCTTAATTTCAACGAAAGAATGTGTGAATAAAAAATAATATATAAGTTAAAATTTAATTTTAAATTTGTAACGTATATTTTTTTGATATAAAATCATAAAATTTCGAGTTAAAATGAATAATATTTTACATATTGAATACGAGTCTCCATAAATAATATCAAAACGATCATCAATTAATAAAAACTAAATGTTATATCATAAAAGTCATTAAGTAATACACAATGAGACTGTGAGAGTTACTAAGTATTACACGAGAAACTAAGTGCTATGTTATGAAAGTTATAGTAATAGTTTTGAGACTGTCAGATATAAATTATTTTAAAATCAAGAAAAAAAAAGAGAGTCGCCACCAATCTTTTTTAAGGTGTGATTGATCACCCAAAAGTTTATCTTTTTAATAAAATTGTAAAAATGGTTTGAAGTTTATAAAAAAGATAAATTTCGGTCTGCGAAAATTAGATTAGGTTCGGAAGTCAGTTACGTGTGAAAAAAGATTAGCACCCTCACAATGCCCATAAATTGGTACCATTTAATTACGCGCTATTTTCGGTGTTGGATAAAATTGGTTTCAATTTGAAATTTAACATTAATTCCCTTCACTTTTTAAAAAATAATTGTTTAAAATTCTTTTTTAGGAATATTGAAGAAATCTTTAAGTTAAAGAATTATCTTAAAATTCTTCAACATCTAGGCAGAATTTAAAATAACTCTTCTCGGTTAAGATTAAATAAAATACTCCTTAAAATAAAAATAACACTCTTTGTAAAAGATAATTATTGATGACTCTTCAACATCTAAGCAGAGTACTAAGAATTATTTCTTTTAGAATATTATTTTTATTTTATTTTATAATATCATAATTTTAAAAGTAAGTAAATTAAAAAAATATTTTTTGTGTGAAAAAGTAAATGATGGTATTATCAGATAGCAAGTAACAATTAAAGAAAAAGAAATGCAAACAAGTGCAAATAGTAACAAATAAATGTATGTAAGCCAATAAATGCTGTGTATGATAATGAAGTGCAAATTTGAAATTGAATTCTTAAATATAATGAGATCACCTTGACTCCTCATCATCTAGGCGGAGCTTTAGTGCGACTATTTATATTTAAGATCTCATTTTATTATTATTCTTTTTTTATTATTAAACAATAATTAACCCAATTGTTAGAGAGAATTAAGGACTCGTGAGAAAAACTTAATGGAATAAGATTTCTTTAAATACCTCATTATCTAGGCGTCATTCGAGAACAAATTACTCCACTTAAGATCTTCGCACATATCCTTAAAATTTTTAAAAGGTTTTGAGTATAGGTTTAGGTTGAGGTTTTAACATTTGGTGAGTTTCGGGCAATGATTCAGGATTTCGTACCAAATTCAGGGTTTTCAAAATTTTGAATTTTAAGGTTTTAGATTTTAGGATTTTGAATTTTGGATTTTAGGGTTTCAGTTTTAAGGTTTGAGATTTGAAGTTTTGGTTTTAGGGTTTAAAGGATTTAAGGCTTAGTTTAGGATTTAAAGAAAACGCGAATATCTCTAAAAATCTCCAACATCTAGATGAATTTTCGAAGCAAATTTAATTTTTATGATTTTTGAAAATTTATTAAAAATCTTCATATATTTTCCTTTTTATGAAAACTTATTTTTAACAATAACATTAATTTTATTATTAGTATTATTATTATTATTAATTTTAATTTTTTATACCTTTTATTAATTTTCTTTTTATAATTTCCTAACATCTAGGTGAAATTATTTTTAGAAGTGTGTTTTTATTCCCTCCAACATCTAGGCAGGAAAAATAAAATAAAATTCAATTTTTATTACTATTTTTTATATTATTATTATTATTATTTAAGCATTTTTAATGCATATTTTTTTAATTATTATCTTACTTGTTTTCATTTTTGTTATTATTAAAATAATTAAATATTTATTCTAAAAAATTTTAAAATTTATCATGCATAAATATATAAAAAAACTCATAATAATAAAAATAATAATATATAAAAAAATTTACAAATTCAAAAAAAAATACCTGAAATCGGACCGATCAATGACAGTTTAGCTGGGTCGAAATAGGAGTGGCTCAGTAAGCGGTTCGATTGAACTGGTTGAGTGACGGTTCAGTGCATGGTTCAGTTAAATCGGTTCAAGGTTGGTTGAACGAGTTGACGGGTCGGTTTGCGCGAATCTCAGGTTGGGTAATAGGCACGCGCGGATCCTTTTACATTTAAAACGACGTTGTTTTGGGCTTTAGGCTTTTATATATAATTAAAAAAAAAAATTTGGTTCATTCTTCTTCTGTTAAAAAAAAAAGGGGTAGAGCCTTGGGGAGAGCTCCAGATCTCCCGTCGTCCGATCGTCGGACCGCCACGTCGACCGTCACCTGGGTCACCGTCAGCGGTGGTCGCCAGTGATTGAAACTTCCAAAATTGATCAGGAGGTTCCTTTTGACCTCCTGAATTTAGATCCGTCGTCCTTTTCATGAGAAATAGCCCCAATCGTTGTAAATCTGGGCTTGAAGTTTTCTGTGTTCTTTTTTTCCTCTTTTTTTTTTTTTGTTTAGAAACTAACTAATGCCTTTTTCTTTAGTGTAGGTGGCTCGGCGTTAGGTTCCTCCCTACGAGGAGGACTGTGTTTTTGGTTTTGTCTTTTGTTTGTTGTTTTTTTTATTATTATTTTGGTTATGGAATAGTTTGGGATTTCTGAGGGTGGCGGGGAGCAGTGTTTGGGTTTTTTGGGTGTGGGAGTTTTTGCATTTTTAAGAATTTTGGGGATGTCCAAGAAAGAGTAAAAGAGGATGAAGCTGAGTTCTTTTTATAGAGTTTGATCTGTGTCGGTATAGGTGTCTTAAAGGCTCTAGGGGGTGGCTGTAGGAACGACTGTAGAGGTGGCTGTCCGGTCTGGTCACATGGGTCAATGGTTTGATGGGACTAGGTAAGGTGGTTGGATAAGATAGAGTCAGGTAGAGGGTTGGACAGGGGCGGTAGCGGTGCTGTACCAACCCTTTTATCTTTTTTTTTTTTTTAATGATTATTATAATATTTTTAATTTTTAATTAAATCGATATTATTATTAATATTATTATTAAAATTATTACTATTAATATTAAAGTAGAATTGAAGATAATAGATTCGGAAAAAATTGGTGTCTACAACTATCCTTCTTTGCATATTACTGAAAATCAGGAATAGGGTAAAGACAAAGACAACGATTTTGTCCGGAAGTAAATCAAGGATTTTTCAAAAGTTTTTTTTTTAACCACAGATCAGGTGATAATGAAAATGACCGAGACGACATTGCGAGTTGAAAAATAAAGAATTGATTAAAGCAACACCGTAAGTCAATATAATAAAAAAAATTATCAGGATAACACCGTGAGTCAAGGAATAACAAGATCAGGATTGAACTTGGATTGAATCACAAGTCAAAAAATAAAGAGACCGGGATTAAACCACGAGTCAAAAAATAACAACGATCAGGATTAAACTACAACTTGGAAGTAAAGAGATCGAAATTAAATTGTGAGTCAGAATAACGCCAACTTGGATTGAATCACAAGTTAAAAAATAAAGAGACTAAAATTAAACCACCAGTCAAAGAATAACAATAATCGAGATTAAATTGCGATTGAAAATAAGGAAACTGAGATTAAATCACGACTCAGAGAATAACAACAATCGAGATTAAACTACGATTTTGAATTAAAAAGATCGGGATTGAACTGCGAGTCAGAGATTAAAGATGATTGGGACTAAATCGCAAGTCAGAAAGTAAAAGTGACTGAGATTAAACTGCAAGTCGAAAACTATAAAAATGACCGGGATTAAACATAAGCTAAATATTAATGATGACTGAGACTGAATCATAAGTCAGGAAAATAAATAAGATTGAGCTGTGAGTTGAAGGGGATTAGGTACCCTATAGATTGACAGCTTCGATTTTAAGGATTGTGCTAACATACCATCTTCAAGGCCATCATCTTTGTTTTGAAAAAGAAAATACTGATTCTCCCTGATGTTTCATAAAAAAATCTTTTATGCAACTTATTAAGAGATATGTAATGCGTGCAATGATTTTGATGAACAAAAATACAAAGATGCTGTCAACGAATTATATCATGCATTTTTATCCAAGTTAATTCAACTTTTTGTTCAATTCTTTCAAACTTTAAAAGTCACTTTCAGTAATCTCGTTCTTTTAAATCTTTCAATTTTTGATCAAAATTCTCTATCTTATGACGAACCCATTTGGTTTTTGGTAGCTCTAAAATCTCTTTTTTTTATTCTTTATCCCCTTTCTCTTCTTTGTTTTCAGTATTCAATCAATTTCATTTCATTCTTTTTGCCCCCATATTACTATTTCTATCATCCTCATATTGCATTCTTTTTTCGAGCAATGCATTAGTCTATTATGAACTTTATCAATCATTATCTTAATTTACAATGATTTCAGGTTCAAAGTTGGGTGTGAAACATAATTAGTAATAGGGTATTTCGAGTTTAGAAAGATAAGCCTTTCGACATATAAAAAACAGTTAACTCAAAAGTATTTCAAGAATCAAATATCAGTTCTCTAGATAATGAACATTTGAATGACCTCGACCTACTTAGACTAGGTTTTTTCCAAAAACTAGTTACATTAGCGATCTTATCACATGTGATTTCATATGACCAATCCTTGCCCTACATCTGTGACTAATGAGAACTTGCCCCATAAAAGTCATATCTTTTAATTCTGGTGACAATTCGTCCATTTGGTGCCACTCTTTCATTCTTTGAAAGACTTTCTTCGAGCTCTACCTTTATTCAAGCCTCATTTTTAGGTTTTCAGCTCAAATAAGCCCTTTTGATTCAAATTGCCCCTTTTGGGTTTTCAATCTGAATCACTTCCTTCTTTTTTTATATTTTTTTTCTTTTTTTTTCATTTTTTATTTTTTATTTCATTTTTTTCTCTTTTTTTAAGCAAAATATTTCTTGACAGTGTCCAAATTTACAGGATTTGGCAATTCATCACCGTTCATTTCTGTAATGATCAGAGTTTCACTAGAGAAAGCCTTTTTTACCATATATGGACCTTTCTAATTGGGTGTCCATTTTCCTCTATTGTCATGTTGATATGGTAAAATCTTTTTCAAAACCAATTTGCCCTTACGAAAGCATCGAGGTTATATCTTTTTGTCATGTGCTCACATGATTCTTCTTTGATATATTTATCCATAACTGAGTGCTAAGAGCCTTTTCTCTTTAATAAGATTCAATTGCTCGAAACGATCTCGAATCCATTCTACTTCATCCAATTTTACCTCCATCAACACTCTTAGAGAAAGAATTTCCACTTCAATCGATAGTACAGCTTCCATCCTATACACTAGTGAAAACGGGGTGGCCCTTGTGAAGGTTCGAATTGATGTTCTATAAGCAAATAGAGCAAAAGATAACTTTTCATGCTAGTCTTTATATGTGTCAGTTATTTTTCCCAATATTCTCTTAATGTTCTTATTCGCAACTTCCACTGCACCATTCATTTTTGGACGATATGGTGCTGAATGATGATGTTTTATCTTGAACTGTGCACATAATTCTTTCATCATTTTATTATTTAAGTTGCTAGCATTATCTGAGATGATCCTTTTCGAGAGCCCATACCAGTATATTATCTCTCTTTTTATAAATTTACATATCACTGATCATGTAATACTAGCATACGAAGCTGCTTCCACCCATTTTGTAAAATAATCAATTATCACAAAGATAAATTGATGCCCATTTGAAGCTTTTGGGTTATGGGTCCGATCACATCCATTCCTCACATGAAGAAAGGCCATGGTGGTGCCAAGACGTGTAGCGAGACTAGAAGGGAATGAATTTTATCTACGTAAATTTGACATTTGTGGCACTTCTTAGCATAACTGATGCAATCATTTTCCATTGTAAATCAGTAGTAACTAGCTTTCATAATTTGTTTGGCCATCATATGCTAATTAGTATGTGTTCCATAAATTCTTTTGTGTACTTCTTCAAGTATCCTTTTTGCTTCTACAGCATCGACGCACTTTAACAAAATCTAGTCTCGACTCTTTTTATATAGGATTTTTCCATCAAGCACAAAACCTACTACTAATCTTCGAATGATCCTCTTATCATTTTTTGAAGCCTGCTCTAGGTCATTTTGATACTTGATATATTACACAATGTCATAGTACCACGATTGTCAATCTATTTCTTCTTTCACATTTGAACAGTGAGCTGGTAAAATTTTTATTTGTACTCTGATGGGTTGAATTCTCGTACTATTATTTAACTTGAACATTGCTGCCAAAGTAACCAAGGCATCAGCAATCTAGTTTTCTTCTCGAGGAACATGCTGAAATTGAATCTCTTTAAAATGTTTCATCAAGTCGGTTATGTGCCTTTGATATAACACTAATTTTGGGTTTTTGATCTTTCATTCACCTTTTAGTTGATAAATTACTAAGGTTGAATTCCCATATACTTCTAGTGTTTCAATCTTTTTTTCAATGGCCATCTGTAATCTCATGACACATGCTTCATATTCAACAACATTATTTATGCAATTGAAATCTACCTTGCAATACAGGGGTAATAATTATTTTCTGGGGATATTAGCACTATCTTAATGCCATGCCCCATTATATTGGATGGTCCATCAAAAAACATTTTTTCATATTTTTCTTACAGGCTCTTCATCTTCATCCTACAAGATCGCCATCAAATCTTCATCTGAAAACTCAAACTTCATAGGTTCGTAATCTTCTGTAGTTCGATCAGTAAGAAAATCAACAATTACACTTTTTTTATGGATTTTTGTGTCACACATACAATATCATATTCTGAAAGCATGACATGCCATTCGCTATCCTGCCTAATAAAGATAGTTTTTCAAAAATGTACTTAAGAAGATCTAATCTCGATATTAGCCAAGTTATATAATAGAGCATGTATTGCCTAAGTCTACGAGTAGTCCAAGCCAAAGCACTATATATTTTTTCTATTTGAGGGTACTTGGTCTCATACTCCATAAACTTTTTACTCAAGTAGTAGATAGCATGCTCTTTCTTACTAGTTTCATCTTTTTGCCCCAATACACATCCCATTGATTTTTCTTGAACCGTTATATATAAGATCAATGGCCTTCCTACAACTTGTGGTACTAACACTAGTGGGCTTATTAAATATTTTCTAATCTTTTCAAATGCATTTTGACATTCTTCATCCCATTCACCAAGATTATTTTTACGAAGCAACCTGAAGATTGGATCGTATTTCGAGGTAAGTTGAGATACGAAATAAGAAATATAATTCAATCGACCCAAAAAGCTTCTCACTTTTCTTTGCGTGTATGGTGCTAACAACTCTTGAATGGCTTGAATTTTATCATGACCTATTTCTATACCTCTTTCATTAACTATAAACCCTAACAATTTTTTAGATTTAACACCAAAGGTACATTTGGCTAGATTCAGCTTGAGCTGGTACCTCCGTAATCTTTCAAAGAGCTTTCTAAGATTAACAACATGATCTTCACCCTCATGGGACTTAGCTATCATATCATCAACATACACTTTTATCTCTTTGTGCATCATATCGTGAAAAAGAGTAACAATTACCCTTTGATATGTGGCACTAGTATTCTTTAACCCAAAGGGTATAACTTTATAGCAAAATGTGCCTCACATTGTCATAAATATAGTTTTTTTCATATCTTCACAAGCCATCTTGATCTGATTATAACCGAAAAACTCTTTCATGAATGAAAAAATGAAGTGCTTAGCAATGTTATCTACAAAGGTATCAATATGTGGCAATGAAAAATTATCCTTTGGGCTAGCTTTATTTAAATCTCGATAGTCTACACACATTATAACTTTTTCATCTTTCTTAAAAACTGAGACTATATTGGCTACCTATTCAAGGTACTTGGCTACTTCTAAGAAACTAGCGTCAAATTACTTCTTTACTTCTTCTTTTATCTTTAGTAACATTTTTGGTTTCATGCATCTCAACTTCTGTTGTACTGGTTAGCATTTTGATTTTAAAGGCAATCTATGCTCAATCACCTCCATGCTAAGTCCAGACATATCCTGATAAGACTATGAAAATACATCCATGTACTCTTGTAGCAGATCCACCAGCTTCTATTTTTTAATTGGTGATAATGAAGTATCGATCCTAACTTCTTTCTTATTCTCACAATCTCTTAAATTTAATAGGTTAGTTGATTCCTGGTGGGGTTTTATAATTTTCTCCTATTGTTCCATCTATTTCAATAGATGATGAGGTAAATCATAGTGTTCTGAATCAACATCGTTATCAAGCTCACTAATGTGAATTGAATTTTCAAAATCAAACCTGGTGTTATTGCCTTGGTCATTCATAATGTTCATTATTAAAAAACTTGAAAATGGGTATAATCACAAAGAAATATATATTGATCTTGGCAAGGGCAAAGATGGTGGTAATAAAAAGAAAAAAATGAAAAATAGAGAACATGGTATAAGTGAAATGCATTGCATTCATCATTTTATTAAGACAATGAAAATAAACCCATACATTTAACCTCCGCATGCTCTTGGGCAAAAGCAATTGAAAATTTTGAGTTAAAAGGTTCAAGGACAACAAAATGGTACACTATTTTTGGGTCTCTTGGCCTACAAAAGAAAAAAATCTCTTCATCTTGCATTACTCCTTTATCCGCTTCAATTTGAAATTGAGAGAAAGCTTTCTCCAATCCCATTAGCTGTTCCCTTTGTTCAACCTCTGTTGACCCAGGATAGATATACCCGACTGAACGAAAAGTTTCATACAAATAAGGGAACACCATTTTTCTATCAATCGAATCTTGCCCTTTGGGCCATACCATTCTCTTTTCTTTCTTCTCCAACATTATGTTCTTTCTATCATCAACTGTAGGCTTATAGCCTAATCTCTATTTTTTTTATTTTCAACTAAGCATGGTGCTCTTGCGATTCCTTGTAGAGCTTTTCCTAAACCTTGTTCGACTCACCAACCCTTGCCAACAGTTTGTTTAATTACCATATTTGTAGCTTTTGACAATTGAGAGATCGGTATCCTTGACCATTCTTTGACATATGTAGCGTTTGCTACTTCAAAGGCTCCGAACGAACATTCGATCACTTTCTCTGTCGTCTCAACATAGAGAGTAGTTAAGGTCTTTGTTACCAATAAATCCTTCTCACCATCTACACAGACTTGTTTTCCTTCCACGATGAATTTTACTTTTTAATGTAGAGATGAAAGTATAACTCCAATCATGTAAATCAAAGGTTTTTTCAATAGATAACTATATGCAGGAGTTATGTCCATTACTTGAAATATGATATTGAAAGTACAATGACCGATCTGTAATAGGATCTCTATATCATCAATTATCTCTCTTTCACATGAAAGAGAAGTCAACTGAAAGCTTTGACAATGTCATCAGAGGCATAACATTAATAGACGATCCATTTTTAATCAGCACTTTGGTCATAGTATGAGACTTGCACTTGACAGTAATATGTAAAGCCTTAACACTATCACGTTCTTCTAGAGATATTTCATCATTATTAAATGTGATAAAATTTGAGGCTATAATATTTCTAACCATCTGATCTACCTTTTCAATAGAAATATTATGCTTGACATAAGCTTTGTTGAGCACTTTCAACAAAGCGTTCCTATGCGGCTCAGAATTTAATAATAATGACAGTAAGGAAATATGAGCTAACAGTTTGTTTAACTGATCAATCACATTATACTCACTATGCTTAATGATCTTTAGAAACTCATAAGCTTTTTTTTCTGACACTGATTTGTTAACTTGCACTTTTGAGCTTATCACCGACTGAGAATCTTGGCTTTTCCTTGTGTCTTCTTCTCCTATCTTACCTTTCTCTTTTTTAGCCCTTTCTAACATTTCGAGAGTGTAAATTCGACCGCTTCGGGTCATTCTTCCTATTCCTGCTATGTTAGTAGTATTCTCTATACTTGGATCATTTAAGGTCCCACAAGCCCTCGCATCACCATATCACAATCTTATCTCTATGGGATTACTTTATCGGTTCGATAAGAAAATGGACTAGAGACATAAATAGTCATTGGTGTCTTGACAGAGGGGATGGTTTTTTTAGTTAGGGGCTCTGATTTCTCATTATAGTAGACAGTGAGAGGTTTGGGTATGAAAAACTTGCCAAGACGCTCGTCACCCATTGTATTCACACTGCTTTCATCACATTCATTATAAAACTTAATTATGGCCTCATCCATCAAGCTTTGTAATATTTGTTTAAAGACCTCACAACCTTAGATCCAATGTCCAACCGATCTTTTATGGTATTTACAAAACTGGTCGGGGTCTCCATGACTTCTATTATTGTCTAAAAACAATTATTGAATTATAGTCGTCTTATATAAATAGTCATACACCCGTTAAAAGGGGTCTTTATTTCCTCCACACATCTTTTGATCTTCACATCTTTTTTTTTATCCACCATATTAATTTTTCCTTTGGTGTGATCTGTCAAAGGGTTTTCATCAATATTTGGCTTGAATTTGGTGTTAAAAGTTAATAGGTCGTCATTTATCAGACCCTGCACCTTATGTTTAAGTGCCATATAATTTTTAATAAAGTGTTCTAAATACTATAATGATAATTGCACTTAGCATTAGGGTCATACTAGCTCGGGTAAGGTGGTTTTTATGACTTTATGTAGGAAGGAGCGATGAGATGACATCTTACCAACTAAGAGTACAAATCGGTATAAGACATAGAAATAGGATCGAAATGAGATCTTTCTTAATTGTTATCATTTTATGGATTTTTTTACTGTTATTTTAGTAGGTTGGTTAGGCAGAGAGTCGAGTTAGAGGTACAGAGGTGTAATAGGATGACTGAGGGCTAAAGCTTGGTTTGGACAATGGTTGTTGGGGTGTTTAGTAATGATATGATTATTGAGAAATTTGGTTAGTGGCAGGGTAGTAAGGAGGGTGTAGAGGGTTTGGATTATATGGGATAAAAGAACGATGCGAAAATTTTTGTGAGTGACAGCATATGTCTCATGCTCTTTCTTTTTTAAATTTGTTGTTTTCTTTTCAAGCCCTTTAATTTTGCCACTTTTAATAGCGTTTTCTATCATTTTTCTCGAGATTACCATGTCAAAAAAGTTTTTCGTAGCATTCCCTACCAACCTTTCATAGTATGGGGCTTTCAGTGTGTTGACAAATAGCACAGTTATCTCTTTTTTAGTCAATAGTGATTGGACTTGGGTTGTTGCATCTCTCCATCGATGTGCATATTTCTTGAAGGTTTCTGTTAATTTTTTCTTTATATTTTGTAATGATAACTTATCAAGGGCTGTATCAAGGACATGTTTATATTGAGCAATAAAAGTTTTGGCTAACTTTTTTCATGAATGAATTTTATTTAGATTAATGCACATACTATATTGCTACTGATCCAGTTAAACTGTCTTAAAAATACTGTACCAAGAGTTCATTGTTTTGGGTATGGCCCGTCATCTTTCGACAGAACATGGTAATATAAGCAGAAGGGCATTTTGTTCCATCCTATTTCTCAAAATCTAAGGTTTTAAATTTGGGTAGGATAACCAAATCAGGTACTAGGCTCAACTCATTAGTGTTAACAACTCCATAGATATCATTTCCTTCTATTGCTTTGAGCTTCTTTTCAAGTTGATCATACTTGTTTCATATTTCTGAGTTTATAATAGACTCTGACATTACACGAGACTTTTTTGTTCAACAGGATCATCAAGATTTGGCACCATGACGAGATCGACTGGGATGGGTCTCGAATTAGTACTCAAATGAGTCGGTTGTTGATTTATTGAATGATTGATATAGGGGTATGGTTGCACACTTGGTGGCTGTACATGTATACCCCAAAGAGCTTGAACTTGAGCTTGAGGCTGGGTAAATCTCGGAGGGTATAATGGCTATTCTATATTAACCTCTTTCCCTGTCTTTGACGCGTCAGTAATTCTTTTTTCTTTCATTAAACCAGACAACAATTGTCTTAATTCAACCATTTATGCTTTGATACTTTGTTGTATTTCCATAACTCTTTCTCATATCTCATTCTGTGCCCTTTTGACCCTTTTAAATCTAACTGCATTCTCTTTCTCCATAGCTCGAGTCTGAGAATGAGTATTATATCTATGTGAAATTGACTGATTTCGATTCCTCGGCTTCACTATCCTTGAACCTTAGTTTATTAACCATAAATTAGATCGCATGATATAATATCGTTGATATTGTTTTTAGTATTTACTCTTATTAAAATGCATGCATGAAATGAATGAAATGCAAATTGGGGTATTGTCTTAGATCGATGAAACAAAAAGAAACTTTTATTAACCATCAAAGTCTTTATACATCATCCGATCATCCTTGCATTAAAACCATAAAAATATTTGATTTGAGCATATTGCTCCCTAGCTTCATACAAAAAGTTTAATAATCTCTGATTGTAGCTTTGGGTTTATACAATCTCTTATTTCAGTGCTTCTGCCTTTTCAACCATGTTATATACTTTTTGAACAACCTTGTAGATTTGAGCAATCAAATGTTTGATATATTATTGTCTCCCTAAACTTTTACTCTCCACATCTCTCGAGTGTCCACTTTCATATTGTAAGTACGAGCCTAATAACCTCTCTTTCTTGCCATCTAGTCAAAATCTTGTCTATGTTACTCTAATTGCTTGTCAATTGAAGCTCCAAGCTCATTAATTCCTGCTTTAAAGCCTTTTTCTCATTTTACAAATTGGAGTTCCTATTTTATTCCTTTCTTAGTTTGACTTTTAGCTTCTCACTTTCTCTTTGGTGCTTTACTACCTTTTTTAGAAGCTTCTGAAAGCTTTTTTTTTCCATTCATGCTATTTTTTGGTGAGTGTAGAGATCACTTCTTTGTTCTCTCGAGCTCTATTCTTCTAATACTTCATCATATCTCTTAATTTTTTTACATCATTCTTGGATCTCTTCAAAGGTCTACTATCTAACCTCAAATTCTTATTTTCTTGATGTAGATTTTACATATCTTTTTTTAATACTTTTTATTATTTGGTCAACTTCTGTACTGCATCATCCCTTATTATCAAATCATATCTCAGTTGGTTAACTTGATCCATCATAGCCATCTTCTCTTTCTCTAACTTTTTCTTTTCAATCTCAAACTCTCATTGGGCAATCTCAAAAGTTTACAATACCGAAAACTTTTTTGAAACATCTACTGGTAGAGGCCTAATTTCGTTAACCATTTTTATCTTTCACGTAAGGTAACCTTCTGCAACATTATCTGTAAATCTAGCTGGGCTCATTCGATTGACTTACTTCTATGCTTTGATGATTTCATGAACCCTTTTCACATAATCGAGTGTTTCATAATTGAACTCGAGTGAATTGAGTCTACGAGTCATAGGGATGAACTGCTGTGAGTCATATTATTTTTGAACTATAAAAGGTGCATAACTCACTGCCCTCCATATTCCTAATAAAGGTACCAATGACTCATCTCTACAACTATACAAGATGGCCATAGGAAACATCCATGGTGCCCTCCATGTTACATCATTGCTAGTAAGCTTCAGAAAGAACGTCATCTATTGATTTTTTATCCAATCTTTCTTCCACTTCTTAGTAATAAACTTCTTGATAAGAACGAAATGAACGAAAAATGGGTGAAATGATGTCTTTTTTTTCCCAAAAGTACCTTCTGAGCCAAACAAAAGCAACTGAGCACACCTTATAAATCATCCCCTACCCTTTTTTCGACAAAAATTAAGTGATCTAACAATCTCTGTCAAAAGAGTTGGTGAAGGGTTTATGGTTTTATCTATTTACTCAAAAAAATCAACCACTAATGCTTTTATATGTCCTAATACCTTAGGAAATATCATCAATCCATACACGACCAAAACAAACACATCCAACCCCTGATCAATATCAATATATTTTTATGTACTCGAGTAGAAAAATTGATAAAATGGTCTCAACCCCGTTCTTTTTTTTCTTGTACTTGTCTATCTTTTTAACCCCTACTTGCATGATCTTGACTAATTTTTTTCTATATTCGATAGTGTTATGCTCTTTTCAATTGATCTTATCTTGATTGATAGATTTTATCCAGAGTAAAAAAAAATATTTTTCAATCATGAGAGCTAAGTCTTCTTGGTTAAACACAAAGTATCGATAAGATGGATCCTAGAATTGTATTACTGCTCTTATTAGCTGTTCATCAATCTTTATCGACATAAGTAATGCCATATCCCCGTACTTCTTAAAAAAATATTTTTTATTTCTATTCCTCATTGTTTCCAAATAGCTTCCAATTCTGATATATTATTCTGATTGAGATCCATATGCATCGACTGTGGCAGTACTGATATGTGACCATCTACTAAACAATCTTCTTCTTTCCCTTAAGTACTTTCTGATTGGCTCTTGACCTCTAAATAGCTCTTACACACGGATGACATCCTCTAGGCTTCCTAAAAGTTTTTCTTGTTAAAGATTGATCCAAAATAATACCCTCTAAGAAATATGGTACCTATATGATGCATGCAACAAAATTGAAGACAACAAAAGAATTAAATAAATTAATAATGTAAATAAAACAAATAAATAAAAAATGAGTAAATGAATGAACAAGTATAATATACGACATAACGAAATATACATAGTGTCTTAACTTAGGTAATTTTCTCGTAAAGGCATGGCTCTATACTAAGGTTGGACCTTATGGCTCACTATATGCCAAGTTAAGATTTACGTGTCTAAAGATTTCCAGACTAGTCCTCACATCATCATTCATTATAGACTAGTAAGGCTCCCCGATTCTCACCCATTACAGGCTACTAACGGAATGGGTTCAATCTGAGTGAAAGTGTTTCGCTAACAAATGCGAAGGTTATCACCTTACGAGAGTGTAGCTACTTCACTTCCTCCTAAAAGGAATAGAGTCAGGGTTTAGAGCTCATGCATGAATATGCAAAAATGTGTGCAAAGTTAATAAATCATAACATAAAACTAAAGCAAAGTAATAACTAACATACGCTTCATTTTACTCATTAATCTCTATATTTTTGAAAAATAAAATAAAAAAATTAAATTAAATACCAAATAAACCCGATTAAATCCAACTATTGTTAATAGCGCATAATAAAAATTTTGGCTTGACTCTCAAAGGTCCCCAGCGGAGTCGCCAAACTGTCGTAGTAGTTTTGAGACCGCCAGACGTAAAAAATTTTAAAATTAAGAAAAAAAAAAGGGCGTCGCCACAAATATTTTTTTATGGTGTGATTGGTCACCCAAAAATTTATCTTTTTAATAAAACTGTAAAAACGGGTTTGAAGTTTATCAAAAAGATAAATTTTGGTATGCGAAAATCAGGTTAGGTCCAGGAGTCGATTACGTGTGGGAAAGGATTAGCACCCCCACAACGCTCATAAATTGGTATCATTTAATTACGCGCTATTTTGGTGTTGGATAAAAATGGTTTCAATTTGAAATTAAACATTAATTCCCTTCACTTTTAAAAAAATAAATTTTGTTTAAAATTCTTTTTTATGAATATTGAAGAAATCTTTAAGTTAAAGAATTATCTTAAAATTATCTAACATCTAGGCAGAATTTAAAATAACTATTCTTGCTTAAGATTAAACAAAATACTCCTTAAAATAAAAATAACACGCTTTGTGAAAGATAATTGTTAGTGACTCTCCAATATCTAGGCAGAGTACTAAGAATTATTTTCTTTAGAATGTTATTTTTGTTTTATTTTATAATATCACAATTTTAAAGTAAGTAAATTAAAAACATATTTTTGTGTGAAAAAGTAAATGATGGTATTATCAGATAGTAAGTAACAATTAAAGAAAAAGAAATGCAAACAGGTGCAAACAGTAACAAATAAATATATGTAAGCTAATAAATGCTGTATATGATAATGAAGTGCAAATTTGAAATTGGATTCTTAAATATAATGAGATCACCTTGACTCTTCATCATCTAGGCGAAGCTTTGATGCGACTATTTATATTTAAGATCCAATTTTATTATTATTTTATTTTTATTATTAAACAATAATTAATCATATTGTTAAAGAGAATTAAAGACTCATGAGAAAAACTTAATGGAATAAGATTTCTTTAAATACCTCATTATCTAGGTGACATTCGAGAATAAATTACTTCACTTAAAATCTTCGCACGTATTTTCAAATTTTCAAAAAGGTTTTGATTATAGGTTTAGGTCGAGGTTTTAAGAGTTGGTGACTTTCGGGCAATGATTCGGGATTTCGTACCAAATTCGGGGTTTCCAGAATTTTGAATTTTAAGATTTTAGATTTTAGGGTTTAGGATTTTAGATTTTAGGGTTTCAATTTTAGGGTCTGAGATTTGAAGTTTTGGTTTTAGGATTTAAAGGATTTAGGGCTTAATTTAAGATTTAAAGAAAACGCGAATATCTCTAAAAATTCTCAATATTTAGGTAGATTTTGAAAGCAAGTTCAGTTTTTATGATTTTTTAAAATTTATTAAAAATCTTCATGTATTTCTTTTTTTATGAAAACTTATTTTTAACAATAACATTAATTTTATTATTAGTATTATTATTATTAATTTTAATTTTTTTTATACCTTTTATTAATTTTCTTTTTATAATTCTCCAACATTTATGCGAAATTATTTTTAGAAGTGTGTTTTTATTCCTTCTAACATCTAGGCTGAAAAAATAAAATAAAATAAAATTTTAATTTTTATTACTATTTTTTAGATTATTATTATTTTAAAGCATTTTTAATGCATATTTTTTAAGTATTATCTTACTTGTTTTCATTTTTGCTATTATTAAAATAATTAAATATTTATTCTAAAAAAATTTAAAATTTATCATATATAAATATATAAAAAAAACTCAAAATAAAAAAAATAATAATATATAAAAAAATTAGAAAATAAAAATAAAAATTATCTGAACCGGATCGGTTAACGGTGATTTGGCTGGGCCAAAAACAATGACAGCTTAGTAAGCAGTTCGATTGAATTGGTTGAGTGACAGTTCAATTGAACTGGTTCAAGGCTGGTTGAACGGGTCGGTTTACACAGATCTCGAGTCGGGTAACAGGCATGCGCGGATCCTTCTACGCTCAAAATGACGTTATTTTGGGTTTTAGGCTTTTATATATAACTGAAAAAAAATTTTTTGGTTCATTCTTCTTCTATTCTAGGAAAAAAAAAAAAAGAGCTCTGGGGAGAACTCCAGATCTCCCGTCGGTCGATCATCGGATTGTCGCGCTGACTGTCGCCTAGGTCACCGTTGACGGTGGTCCCCAGTGATCGAAAATTCCAAAACTAACGGAGAGGTTCCTTTTGACCTCCTGAGTTCAGATCCGTCATCATTTTCACGAGAAGTAGCCCCGATTGTCGTAGATTTGGGCTTGAAGTTTTTTGTGTTCTTTTTTTCCTCTTTTCTTTTTTTGTTTTTCTGTTTGGAAGCTAACTAATGCCTTTTTCTTTGGTGCAGGTGGCTTGACGTTGGGTTCCTCCCTATGATGAGGATTGTATTTTTGTTTTTATCTTTTGTTTGTTGTTTTTTTTTATTATTATTTTGGTTATGGAATAGTTTGGGGTTTCTAGGGGTGATAGGGAGCAGTGTTTGAGTTTTTTGGGTGTGGGAGTTTTCACGTTTTTGAGAATTTTGGGGATGTCCGAGAGAGTAGAAGGGGGTGAAGCTGGTTTCTTTTTATAGAGTCTGATCTGTGTCGTTATGGGTGTCTTAAGGACTGTAGGAATGGTCGTAGAGGTGGTTGTCTGGTTTGGTGGCTGTCCGGTCTGGTCACATGGGTCAATGGTCTGATGAGACTAGGTAGAGTGGCTGGATCAGATGGAGTTAGGCAGAGGGCTAGACAGGGGTGGCAACGGTGTTGTACCAGCCCTTCTGTCTTCTTTTCCTTTTTTTTAATGATTATTATAATATTTTAATTTTTAATTTTTAATTAAATCGATATTATTATTAATATTATTATTAAAATTATTACATTAATATTAAACTAGAACTGAATATAGTAGATCCGGACAAAATTGGTGTTTACAAAAGTCAATAAGTACTATACAATGAAAAGTCACCTTTAGAATCTCAATGTTTGATGTGATTTTGATTTTTTGGTTGGACTCGATTTGACAGAAACATCAAGCTTTAAAAGTGGAGATATTATAACGCCATCAATCCAATATTAAAAAATAAAAAATGATATATAAATTAAGACTTAATTTTAAATTTATGAAATCCCTTTTATGAGATAAAATTATAATATTTTTGAATTAAAACGTACAGTACTCCTCAAGTTGAGTGTGGATCTCCACACCAACGGTTGAGATCATTTCTATACTAATAAAGCATAATTGCCATGGTGCAAAAATATCCTTCTACATAAATTGAATTTGAGAAGTTGGATTCATGTAAAAGTATAAGAATTCCTAATAATTTAGTAACAAACAAAGTTCCGCCTAATGGTTGTTAGCCTTATTATTACGAAGGTTAGGGTTCCTTTGGATACGTCCAGTCATAAAACGAAATTCATAATGCAAAGAGAAATTATTTTACTATGCATCTAAATAAAATATTAATCTTTTAAATTTTCTTAAATTTAAGATACGTTTAATATTTTCGTATAAAATATAATACAAATATAATATTTTAAATGATACGATGATACAAATTATAAAGTCTACGTATCATTACAGTAAACAAATAATAAAAATAAAAAGGATATTTCATATAGTATTATTATACATATAAAAAAAATTGATTACGAATTCATCAATTTTATCAATAAAAATGATATCCAATGAAAAATTTTAACAATATCCCCAAAAAAATTTCTCTTCGAATTTTCTAATTTTTTAAATCCCATATTTTTTATTGGATCCGCCCCTAGCATCATCTCAGCCAGAACAATTTTAATTTTAATAAAAGTTAGTTAGAGTCATTTTACATGCGCTCTAATAATTAGAGCAATACCTTTTTCTGAAAGAAGAGTAATACCTCTTTTAGTGAATTATATATGTAATTATAAATATAATCAATCTGTTTTATTTGAAAAGAAAAAGAAGATTCAAACTCTACTCAAACATGCAACAATCAACTGAATCAAATATTCGGATATAATCTTTTTCAAAAAGCATAATTAATTAGCTAAACTTAGAACGGTTCAATTCATAAATGATATCACATGCTATACATCAACATGCATATGATATGATTATTTAATCTTTTTAGATTTTAAGCTATTGATGAAAGCAAATTTATAAACTGAATGAATGAGTATATGCAATTGTTTAGTGAATTTTATAAAATTTTAAATTCAAAATTAATTTAATTTAATTTATTTATACAATCACTATTAAGAGATATTATTTGACAAATTCAAACTTTAAATTTTAATACTGCAATTATTTTACATATTTTAGCCTTATATAAAACAATTGATAAGCTGATAAGCTTTCTGCAAACAAAAGCAAAGAAGAAAAAATATATATAAGCAAAAAAGAAAACCTGTTAACAGAAAATCTGAGCCCAGGATTGAAGACAAAAGATTATCCAATCCAAAAATTTCCAAATTACAATGAAACATTCATCAAGATTTAGATATGGTCCCCTCCAAAAGTGTGATGATGAGAGCTAAAACATTCCTTAAGTATCACTACTCCCCAACACCGGTCGGATTTCTTGGTCTCATTCCTTTTCTCAAGACAAATGCTGCTCCAAAGGCTCTCGAAAACGTTTTTGTTCCCAATGTGTTGTAGTCAAAATGTTGAGCAAAAGGTGATGTGGTTAGGGCTTCATGCGGCACTGCTTTACTTGCACAACTGGCCGACAAGTGGCACCTTGTACGTTTTAGGTCCTCCTCGCAAAATTTTTCTATTTATCAAGTAGTTGGTGGTTAATTTCCTATTACAAATGTTGTTTCGATGATTCACTTTATCTAATTTTAATACAATATGTTAATATAAAAGAAAATTATGTACATAAATTCGTTTGTAAAATTTAAAAGTTCATTAATCAATGACTAGAATAGTAATCCTAACATTATATAAAGTTAATAACTTTGAAACTTAAATATATATTTTTTGTACGGATATAAGGGGAAGTATATACAACTTGAAAAGATAAGAAAAACTTAATTGCATCTCATTGTTTAATATTTCAAAGTGGCATAAGATTGAGGCATATGGACAATATATATATATATATATATCAAAGAGGAAATATGAAAGCAATAGATATATACATACATACATACATACATATATATAAGGTTAAGGGTAAATGATTGAAGTGAAGACACTTCCTGGCTAATTCTAAATTTAGCTTAGCTTGGGACATTTACAAAAAGTAAATTGAACTTTTTTTTTTATAATAATTCTAAAAAGATGTAATTATAGAGGATGTAATAATAAAATTAGTGATTTAATTATTGAAGCTTTTTTATTTGAAATTATCAAGATTTGAATTCTAATTACTAAAATAAAAATTTAGTACTCTATTAACAAATCAAATGACTGTGGTAAACACCTCAATTTATCTGAGGTTGTAACTGTTTGTTTTTTAATGTAAAAAAAAAAACGTAAAAAGAAAAGTTAAGAAAGTTTAAAGAGTGGTCAAATTTGTTTAGAACTGTTTTTTTAAATTATAAAGTTTAGATTAAAATTAAGGTTTGAAGTTTGAATTAAAGGGAAATTAAAACTCTTTTTAGTATAGGGTTTTTATAATTTCAAACCCTATAAATATGAACCCAGAAGCAATCAAAGGGATACAAAAAAAAAAACACAAATTGGCAAAAAAAAATACACAGCGAAAAGCAGAGAGAGTACAAGTGCGAGATTTTTGGTTTCTTTTTTTAGAAAAGTTTCTAGCAAAAAAAATATTTGGGTTTTTAGAATTGGGGAAGTTTGATTTGGTGTTGCTAAAAGGTTATAGAAAATTAAGAGAAAGATCTAGTGTTAGAGTGAGTTTTTTGGAATTTTTTTGAAAAATTTTTAGATTTCAACAAAAATTTTTGTTGAAATTCATTATTTTTCAGTGGTATTTTTCAGTTTTTGGTGGGAGTTTTCTAGTTTTCAACAAAATTCAATTGGAGATTCATCTGTTTTATAGAGAAATAACAAAGAAAAGAGAAGATGAGAGAGAAGGAGAATAAAAAATATGAGGAAAAAAATTTTTGGCCTTTTTATACGTCTACCAAATGACATCATTTTTGGTGTTTTAGTTTTTACAAGATCCGTGCTTTTTCTTCTGCTCGACCCACGCCCGGGTGTGGCCCCAATTCGAGACCCACTCCCAACATCCTTCTTGCAGTCGAGTCAAGCCGATGTGTAACCTGTTTCAGCTATCCATCCTTCTTACAGTCGAGTCTTTCAAGCTACTAAAGCTTAGCTGATTTTCTTTTATTTGGTATTTTATTTAGCTTTTATTTATTTGGTATTTTATTTAGCTTTTATTTATTTGGTATTTTATTTATGGTTTTATTTATTTATTTATTTGTTGTTTTTTATTGTTTGATTAATTTTTAAGAAAATTAGAGAAAAAATTATAAAATAAAATAAAATAAAATAAAAATTTTATAAACTTTTGAGAATAAATAATAATTATCCAATGATGAAATTTTTAGAAAATATAAAAGGATAATTTTTATAAAATTTTTAGGTGATAAATTTTTCTAAATTTGACTCAAATTGAAGAAAATTTAGATAAAATTTTAATAATAATAATTAATATTTATTTTTAATTTTTTTTAAAAAAATGTGTATATAGGTAAATTTTATGAATTTTGGGAATAAATACTAATTATCCAAAAATGAGATTCTTAAAAATTTCAAATGATAAATTTTTTAAGAAATCTCTAGATGAGAAATTTCTCTAAATTTATCTCAAATAGTAGAATAATTTAGATTAAATTCCAATAAAAATAATTGTATTCCTTTCCTAAATAAAAATTAAGAATAAAACTAAAAATTTTGGGTGAAAATATTTGACAATTATCCAAAGATGAAATCTTGAGGAAAAATCACAAATTGTTGAATTTTCATAAGATTTCTAGGTAAAAAAGTTTTTTCTAAATTTAATCCAAATGATGAAAAAATTTAAATGGGACTTTAAAAAATAATTGTCATATTATTTTCTTTCCAAAGATTATGAAACTTGTAGGAAATTTTTCTAAATAGACTCAAATAGTAGAAAATTTAGAAATAAAACTTGTAAAATAAAAAAATAAAATTTCGATGATAAAATTCTTAATAATAACAAATGGATGAATATCTAAGACATTTCTAAATAAGAAAATATTTCTAGTTTAAATCCAAATAGTGAAAAAATTAGATATATTTGCAATAAAAAATAAAAAATTGATTAAGCTTTCCGATAATAGAGCCTCTTTAAGAAAATAAATGAGATTTTTTAATACTCTTGAAGTGAGAAATTATTTTTAAGAATTCTACTAGATTGATGAAAAAATCTTAAGAATTATTTTCAATATTAAATTTAAAACCATTAAAATAAAAAACTTTAGGATAATTTAAAATAAAAATGGTACCATCCTTTGGATGGACATGTGGGGGTGATATAACTTTTCTCATATATAATCGAACTCTCGAATCTTGTTTTAATTAGTAGATCAGAATTTATTCTTTTAAGTACTCTTAGTTAAGCTTAGAAGTTCTTAAGAGAATAAATTCATTAGGTGACCAATCACACTTAAATAAAAAGATTGATAATGACTCCTAAGGTCGTGTCTAACTATAAGTCTATAGATCTATATGTTATGACAACTATTAATGATTATAATATTTGGTTCAAAATAAGTTACTTCTAGCTACTTCATAAAATTGTAGACTTGAAAAGATAAATGAAATTTTGAAGATTTTTTTTTCAGTTTATTTAAAGGTTCAAAATCAACTTTTGCTAATAGTTGAAACTCTAATAAATTAGGATTTCTGAAAAATAAATTGTAATGAAAATTGAGTCAACAAACAAGTTTAGTAAAATTTTTATACTAGCAAAAACTATATACTAAAGAATTATAATGATAAGTTCAAATCTCCTTTTTCTATAATTCTTTTTCACAGTGCCCCCTTTTTTCTAATTTTTTCAATATATGAACCTACACTTAGTGTACGTTTCTTATATATGTTTCTCATATATTTTAATGTTTACTTAAACAATTATTAAAGCAAAAGATAAAATGCATTTGGAAACAACTTTTTTGTGAAGAATTAATAAAAAGATAACATTTTAATTGCATAAGCATGATCAAACACATAATTTTACTACATTATTGTATAGTATGTTCATGCATCATAGTTGGTGTTAGGTGTAGTAATTTTTGCCTTTTTTTGGCCATTGGAAAGTGAAAAGCCTTAATAATGATTAATCCAAACCCAGCATGAGGATATAAATGAAAAGCGCAAAGCTCATCATGATTTCAAGAAGTTGGTAGAAGAAGATTAGGGCATGAGCCTCAAGCACCTCGGGAAAAGAAAGGCTGTAAACTCAGATGCAAAAAATGCTCAATATTATATACATACTAGTATATGATTTTGGATGGAGCAGACCTCCGGCACGGCGTTGCGGTGCTTTAAACGAGAGAGTGGGCCTGCTAAGTTTCGATAGGTAGAGCCATATATCTTTAAGCATAGACTTAAATCATCTCTTGAATTCATCATCAGTCATCAGAATAAATACACAAAAAACAAATTAAAGGCATGATTTCTTTTATTATTATTATTTTGATATAAAGGCATGAATTCACTTCTACTATAATACTATAATAGTATATCTCCTAAAAAGATTTCCTAGAGCTAGGGAAATTATTTCTTGGTATTTATAAGTAGGAAGAACCATTTCTTTTCTTTTTTTCTTTTCGTCTTTTTTTTTTGTTCCGGGCTTTTGCAGATTGGGACATGCATATGGAAGGACCTTTTTGCTCTTAGACTGATTGAAGAAACGAGGAAAAAGAAAGGGATTCTTTTATTTGCTTATAAATTTTTTCAGCTACCCAATGGAGGCACTACAATTGTCTATGAAATGACTTGACATGAATGGAACATAATATACAGTGAGTCGTATTAAAGAAAACAAAACTTTCAGTACGGATTATTGGGAATCCACTTGATTTTTGACGCAAATACATTTGTATTAATTCAGACATATTTCAAGTTGAAGTGTTTAAGTCAATTATACAGTGAACATTCTTCCTTTTGTTTGTCTAGATGTTTTTATAATGGAGGAAAGCACATGATCCTATCTTAACTTTTCTTTCCTCTCTCTAGCCTTTTGATGCTTATAACATTCTTGCAGATCAAGGGATTCTTTATTAATTACTAGTAGTCTTTTATAATTGCATGTAAAGTCCTGACATATCAAAAAAGCTTTCATATTTGACTAGTTAGATGTTACTGTTATTTCTGATTTCAGTGTTCCATAAAGCTAACCTAGCTGTTTTATTTCTGTTTATAATCTCCAATGGGGAGTCTTGACTCTTGAAGTTTCAAAGGAAGAATGGTCTTTTCCTGAGAGTATATAGATAAAGCATTTTGAAGAAAAGCTCTGTCATATGGTATTGGTTGTTTTGATTTGGGGAAATACAAAAGATGAGCATATAATGGTGGATGAAAGAATGGTGTTTCTTTTCACTGTTTTCTGAAGATTCAGGTATGGTTTTCTGGTTTTGATAAATAGGGTTCTTGGGGTTGGTCGAAGAGAAAAATGGGTTGGGCAGATAAATAAATATAATAAATCCTCTCTCTCTTCAGGGTTTTCTTTTCTTTTTTTTCCTGAAGCCACTGAAGTTGGAGGGAAAGTGCCATGTGGTGAGCTCAGATGTGTGCACATGGCTTCTCTCATTTCGAAGTTTTGAGACTGTAAATCAATACAGTGAAAACATGGGTTTTGTGGATTTCAAGAGAATCAGTTGCAGTAGGGAGAAAAACAACCCAGAAATTTAGTCCTACTTTGCACAGTCCAGTTTTGTAATCCAAAAACACAATGTTCTTTACATCCAACTTGCTTCCTCTTTGCAAACCACTTTAGGTGTTACCTCCCTCATATCCTTAAGCAGAATACAGGCAAACTGGCAAAGTTGGTTTCCTTCTTCTTGCCTTTTTGGTACTGCTATTTATTTGAACTGGCGATCATATATATGTCCTACAAAATCCCCCTTCCCTTTTTACGGGTATGATTCCTGTGGATCTGTATTTTTTTTGTTCAAACGCAAGAAATCAGTAGGAAAAATGGAAGTTTGAGACTGCCAAGTTCTTCTTTCTTCTGCATATACCCTTCATTCTCACTTACAGTCTATACTCAAGTCAGGTGTTACATCAGTTCTGCTTGCTTTTTTTAGCCTTTTTCATAATTTGATTTTCTAGTAATATAATCTTTACTCCTTCTGCTTCTATCTTCTCTGATCTCACTTGCTGATCTTCCTAGCCAGTGGAAGGAATAGGATATTTTCCCCTTGTATAGTTCTTTTTGTCAGGTTATTACTTACTGATATAAGAGCCTTTTTCTAGTCCATGGAGTTGGAAAATATAGTTGAGGATCAGCACCAGATGGCTTCTTTTTTTCTCCTCAACAACCCACTGTCATGGATTGTTTTTCTTGCCCCACTGATCACATTTGCTACTTTTTTTATCTTCGGGTCCTTATCCATCCTCTTCACATCTACAGTCTTGATATTGTCAACCCTTCTGTTCATATTTTCTAAAAGAAAACCGAAGTTGGTGGAGAAATCAGTTAAAGAAGAGATTCGCAAATCTGTTCATGAAAGCTCCCCTCAAATAGAAGATATTTTGGCATCAAAACAACAGCATGAAAGTGAAATTAATACACATAAAAAACAAGCCTCAGAAGGCCGGGAAGGTGGTTCATATCAGATGCATGACTACATTGTCAGATCACCAGATGTCATGTCCGAAAATGAATGTGTTGATCAGTTGTCAACCACTGAGGATTCTGAAATGGACTGGCCGTTTCGAGACAACATGGATCAAAGCCTAGATTACTCCGATGGATCGATATCTGACGAGGATAGCCTTATTGAAATCTCCCTTCCTGGAGGACATTATGTTAGTCACGAGGAACACGAGCCTACTAAGTGTAGTATGCAGCAGAAACTGCCAGACTTCATGCCTGAATCCATTTTCCAGCAACGGAGTCTAATGGAGCTCCTAGCAGAGCTCAATGACATGAATGAGGACAACCTGATTGAGATTGACATATCCATGGGCTCCATCAAGTGTTCAAGGTTTGAGATTGAAGCTTAAGATCATGATCTTTTGCGTTTTTACTTCAAGTGTTTTTAAGTTTTTTTGATCCATCTGGATTTGCTGTAACTTTTCAAATTTAGAAATCTAATATTCCAGCAATATTCGATATATGCTCCCACATTTTCATAAATTTATTTATCATGGTCCTTCAGCTTTGGATACCCCCATAAAGCACTTGTACTAGATGACCCTTTATGTTCTCTTAATGCTCATTAAAGGTATCAAAAGTTCACAGGCCATGGCCAATTTGATGGACATCCACTTTCATTCTTTTCCCCTTATCTTCCTTTTCTTGTACATTTACATCTAATATCTTTGATCTTAACATTTGTGGGTCCCTAGAGAAAATTAAGCTAAAACTATACCATATTATGTTAGTTAAAGTAGATTCACTAAATTAAAACAGTACTGTCAAGCAAAATTTTATACAAATATCAACTACTTAATCAATTCTTTTCAGATTGGATCGATTACCAAAAGGCTATCTGAAGCTGCTGCTTTATGTTTTCTTTTGATCTGTTAACATTAAATCAACCCAGAAATGGCTTTGAGAGGTGTTGTACTTCTAAGTGTCATATAGCTAGACCGAACCTGCAGAAAGTGATCATGAACATTAAAAATGCTCTCTTGGACATTGTTTAATTATTCAAGTTTTTTCATTAGTGATTGCTTAAGGATCGTTCCAAAAGACAAGGTTTCTGTTTTATATATATTGCATTATGATTAGCGTTAGATGTTAATTTGAAAGAAAATAAGGGCAGAGTAAAATGGGTGAAAGAATAAAGCAAGCAGGGTGGAGACAATTTTACATCATGTGTCTTATTTGAGGTGAATGAGACTCTTGTCCTTTATCTTATTTGAAAATAGAGAAAAGAAGGAGATTAAAAGAAGATTAAATCAGAGAGCATATAGTAGTCAGTTCTTAGGCTGTCATCAATTACTCTTGGTTTAGAACCATTACTAAAATAACGAATATATTTTTAAGAGGCTTTGTAGTGAAAATCAAACTGACATGCTCAGCTACTTTAACTCTACTATAACAAGAATAACCCGAGGTTTAGCTTACTTGATCATGCAATCACTTTAATCCCCTTCTTTATCATCAGATTACGATCTCCTTTATTAAAAAAAGTGAATAAATAAAAAGTAAACTGTCGAACAAGACAGTAGAATAATCTTCTTTATATTATGTGATGAGATTCTCCCTTTATCCCTTTCATTTGTAATAATATTCTTATCCATTGTCTCCAAGAATTTCTTCTCTAGTTTTAGCCTATATATATTTCCAATATTCCACAACTATGATATGATGCATATCATTACCTTTTTATTTTTTTTTCACTCTATCTTGATTTATATATGTCTGAGAAAGCAATATTCAACAGCTTTCAATATTGCAGTACTTTGTAAAGCAAACCGGCTACACTTTAATTTATCAAAAACTACACCCTCAATTTCTGATCATGGTAGTTTGGCAAAGGGATATCAAGTCTTAAGTCCCATATTCAAGTTAATGTTTCATATAAATCCAACAATACAATTCAGAATGTTGCAAAGTTAATGCTACTGTGAGCTTTGGCTCACTGAAGGTAATGTTCCCCTCCATTGAGGTAAGAGTTTTCAGTTTTAATGGTTTCATAACCCAAATATACACACCTTTGGAAAAATCAGCATATTCTCTAGTTCCAATAAATATATAGCGCAATTGGACTGTGATTGTTATTTGTCTTAAAGGAATAAAGTTGAAGATGCAAATCCAATTTCCTCTTACTTTCTCATATATCCAATTTCGTTACTTTCATGTATATGTATATAGAAAAAATCAACTTACACGAATATAAAATTAAAAGTTTATATTTTTTATTAATCATTAATTTCAATAAATCTAAGGAATAAGAGAGATATGTTAAAAAAAAAAGTTTAATCTCATCAAATTGATTTATTGAAATTAATAATTAAAAAAATAAAAAAGAGTAAAATTTTTATCATGTAACTTGATCTCTCCCCATATATATATATATATATATATATATATATATATATATATGAGAAATCAATTTACACAATGTAAAATTAAAAAAGTTTTATATATTTTTTAACTATTGATTTCAATATATCTAAAGAATAAGATTAAATTATTATTTTTTATTTTTTACTTATCTCTCTCTTATCTTTTAGATTTATTAAAATTATTAAAAATATATAAAAATTTTTTAATTTTACATTGTGTAAGTTGATTATTCTTCCATATATATATATATAAATGATCTCAATTACTGTAAGTAAAATTTTTAAATTTTACAAATGTAGTTAGTAAAATTATACATATAGAGAGCATGCAAATAAATTTTCACTAAAATTGAATTAATCAAATAAATCAAAGAAATTCAATTAAAACAATTCGGATCATTTGGTTAGTTTCAAAAGTGTACTTTGTTAATTCAATTTATTCGATCGGTTTTTGTTTTCAGATGTTTAAATAGATTAATTGAATTTATAATATAGTTTATATAACCCATAATCTTTCCAATCCAATATATAAAGAAGCCCATTAATGTTCACGGTCTCAATGTCCTACAAGGAGTGGTAATAAATAGGATGAGGTTCGAGTCAATTTTTTTAAATAATAAAAAATTTTAAATTAAATTCAAATTTTAATAATTTTTTTAATTTGATTTAATTTGAATTACATTTTATCGATTCCCTTGCTTCATTTATTAGTTTTTCAAATTTTATTTTTTTATTTTTTATATATTATTTTAATATAAAATTTATTATAATTAAATAAATTTAATTATAAAATATTATTTTATTTTAAAATTTTTTTAAAAATATATAAAAAATTAATAAAAATATATAATTTTATTTGATTTGATTTTTTAATTTTTAATTTTTTAATCTAAAATTAAATTAAAACTTGATATATATTTAATATCTAAATTTAATTCAAACTAAATAAAAAATTAATTTAAACTAAATTAAATAATACAGTTTTAAACTAATTTTTTATTTCTTTTTCTCACCCTTGTATCTCACCATGTTTGAGTCCATCCAAATACACCTTATTTTAAAAGAAATAGTAAAGTGTCGTACATATCTAGGCGTTGATAAATGCACAGATTAAATTAGATTTGACAAATTATTTTTTTGTTACGAAAAAAAAAAAACTCATAACCTAAAAAAAATTTATAAATATTAAAATTCGAACATTAAATTTATTAAATATTATTTTTTAAATAATTATAAATAAAATTAAATTTTAAATTCATATTATTTTAAATAAAATTATTTTGAATTTACATTCTTTTCAGATGTTAATCGAACTAAAGATGAAGTTTCCGGTTTCACCTGGCAAATAGGAGAACAGGGCACTAAAAATTTGGAAAGCTCCGTAATCACGCACATGCAATATCAGAGGTCCACAATCTGCCAAGTGTGCCGACATCATGGATGATGATGAGTTCCCATTGCCAGCTCCATTCAGCTGAAGCCAGCCAACATCCCCAAGCTGCAGCAGCCGCCTAAAGATTCTCTCGTGCTTCACGAAACGCACTCTCTTCTTCACCACGTGTTTCATTTTCAAACCGTTTAGATCAACAAATCTTAGCTACGAGAATCGTACGACCCAAATTCCACTCTAATCGGTAAACACAGTCCACGTCCAACCACGTGTCATCTCCGATGCATTATTACCTCATCGATCCAACGGACGCTAACAATCCCTCTCTCTCTCTCTCTCTCTCTCTCTCTTTCTCTCTCTCTCTCTCTCTCTGTGCATCCGACCTCCCTTTCTCTGCACCGGAACCCCTCTTCCTTCCGAATAGCGAAACCCTCATCGGGAAATCCCTATTCTACCCTCAGCATACCTCCAAATTCTCCGCTTACGTATAGAAAATTTCTGGGAATTGTGTTATTCTTTTTTTTTTATTATTTTTTATGCGGATTCGGACAATGAATCGGGGGACACAACAACCGGATGGAACGCGCACAGCGAAACTCAGCGCGTTGACAAGACAGGCTTTTACCGATTGCAAACGTAAGCAGGATCATGAAAAAGGCGTTACCGGCAAACGTTAAGATCTCCAAAGACGTAAAGAAACGGTCCAAGAATGCGTTTCCGAGTTCATCAGTTTCATCACCGGCCAAGCTTCCGACAAGTGTTAGCGTGTAAAGCGGAAGACGATTAACGGCGATGATTTGCTTTGTGCCATGACGACGCTTGGTTTCGAAGAGTATGTTGAATCCTTGAAGATTTATTTACACAAGTATAGGGAGATGGAAGGTCAGAAGAGCTCTATGGGAAGGGGAGAAAAAGATGGCGCTAGGGGTGGTTCCGCCGGCGGGACAAGTGGAAGCAGTGGCGCTGTTGGCAGAGGGATTGCTAGTGGAGGTGGGTTTAATGGGTGAGGCGGGATATATGGAGGGATGATGATGATGATGGGGCATCATCAAAGACACGTGTACGGTTCTGGTGTGTTTCATCATCTGATGAGTGCGGGGAAATGTGGTGCCGCCTCCTCCGCTTGTGGTGGGGAAGGAGGTGTAGCTGCTGTTAGGTGAAGATAGATTGTTTGGTAGGGCAGGGAAGATGGGTTTTAAAATTTACTAGTATTTTTAAGCATTAACTTAATTTATTAGGTACTTTTTTAATTTTATTTCGTGGGATATGTAATTGTCGGCAAGGCGAGGAAAAAAAGAAGTAAAAGAAGAAATGATGCGAACTTAAAGCTTGGTTTAAATCATAACAAGGTGAATTTTTTATGATTAAAGTTAAAAATTTACAAAATCAAAGTTGGATGCTTAATATTTATGAACTTAATTTATATTTTATTTTTTAAAATTTCAACTTCATTTGTAAAATAAAAAAGAAAATTGCATAGTGAAAAGGTATTGTATCCTCTAATGATAAGAAAAGAATTAGAAATATTTTAATTTAATTAAAATTAGGAGAAAAAAAGTTGTGTATGATAAGGAAATTACAAAATTCATGTAGATAGCTTGATTTTTTTTCTCCATTTTTCTTTGTTATTATTGATTTAGAATAAAAGAATTTTACATTTTATCTTTTTTTTTTTTTTCAGTTTCTTTAATGTATGTTTTTCTGTTGGTTCCGGGGCTGCAGTTCCATTTGAGCATTTGTTTAGACATGTTCTTTTCTAGGAAAGGGAGAGAAAAGTATTGTGATTATTTTTTGTTCTCCAAAATTGTTTTGGCCATTTGTCTTTCTTATGTGTGTTCTGTGGTGGCTAATAATAAAAAAAGAAAGAAAAGAAAAGGTCATTCTCATCTAAAATGGGAGCTATCTGTTACAAATTTCTTCATGTAATTTCATCTCACAATTCCATTTTTAGGGTAAATTTTTAAAGATTTGCATCTTCTTTAGTTAATGGCCAGCTGATTTTGTACTATAATTTGATTGCTGCATGTGGTTAATATACTTGTAATCATGAATGTAGCATCAATAATTCAATATATAGATGATGCTGTAAAGGAGATGCTTTTTTCTGGTCAGGTTTCCATGTTGTTAACACCATATTGGATTGGAAGCACAAGCATTCTTATGCTTTTCAAATCATAGGTTTTTTGTTTCTTAACTCTCTGTGAATCTTTCCTGCGTTTAACCATTTATTAGAGAACCTAAAAACCCTGAGTTTTTAGTAATTAGGTTTGCGAAAACAACCAGTTAGGATCTTTGGGTTCGAGATTTTTTTTTTTTTTCTTTTTCTTTTGAAGCTTTAGATAGCAGGCAGAAGCAAAGAAAAGTACAAAGATGGACAAAGTAAACTTATTTAATACAAAGTCAGTACTGCAGAAAAGAAAAATGGCCGTCTGGGTCTGGCCCTACGTCCTTTAACCTGAACTGCTGTGCTAAACGGGTAAAAAGAGCTCCGCATATTCCTGTCGTGCTCCTTCATGCAAGTTTTCCAATACAAAAAAAAAAGCCCACAATATAAGTAATTTTCAGTGCTTTGCCGACCACCTAACGCCAACCGTTCGTAATGTTTTGCTCCTTGGTTAATTGACTGGATAGATTTTTTATATAATTGAATTATACAGAATCTTAGATTTTTGGCTCTTTGCCTCTTCCATTCATTTATTCGTGGCAAAACCATTTTATCCATGTTCCATGATTCTGCTTGATACAAGCCTAGCTCCAAAGTCCCAACCTTTGAACGTTGCTCGCCAATTGGCATTCAAATTTTCAACATCTGTTTGCGCAATTGAAAGTTTTCTAACCTCTCTAGCCCTTCAAAATTTGGTTCCCAACACCTAAAGAAACTCTCATGATCTCAACTAGAACCTGACCTCTTTTCAGGCTCGACTACAATATCATATCTTTGAAACTGAGTAATTCATGTAAAATCATTGTCATTTCTACTTAGAACACAAGCTTCCTGATAACCTTGATAAAAGTTGAAGTCATCACCAACCAATAAGATAAAAAAGAGTGAAAGTGAAAATGGGTCACCTTAAAATAATTTGGCAACTGTTCTCAACATCAACAATTGCATCCTTTAAAGCACAATGTCAACGCTCTTAATCCATAAAAAAAAACCAACCAATGGCCCAACAAGCGAGTGCCCATTAGTGCAAATGGACTAGTAGTCATGGAGTAAATATCGACTATTCTCCGAAAAAAGGAACAGAGAAAAATATGTAGATAAGCGTTGGGACTTGGGACTGGGACACCACTAAAATTTAAAAGCAATAAAATAATGTATCGGTCAAATCATGTTTTTATGATTTTTTTCTCTTATTTTATTTTTTATTATTAATATTTATCCTTCTACCAAATGTTGTCTAGTAAAGGGGCCTCGCTAATTTAGTGATTCAAAATATGAGAGAAAAAAATAATAACAATTTGGGTAAATAATGTAAAGTTTGTTGGGATTTGTCTTGAATCTCAAAATCTCACATCGAAAATTAAGTAAGTTTAAATTTGTCTTGTATCTCACATCGAAAGTTTAGTAAAGGTATAAAGTAAGTTTGAATTTGTCTTGTATCCCACATCGGGAGTTTAGTAAAGGTATAAAGGGTTTCACCCCTATAAATAAGATGTTTTGGTTTTAGTTTAGTAACCCCAGAGAGTTAGACACCAAGAGAATAGCTAAGTGAGTAGGCTATTAAAGGGTGTAATTGGGTTTTGGGTTAAGTTTTGAGTAAGGAGGTTTAGGAGACTTTTCTTATTCTAAAAGTCTCACAGTTGTAAAGATTTATTTGTTAGTGGATTGTGTTTGGAGTAGGCCATTTTGAGTTGGGCCAAACCAAATATATTTGTGTGTTCTTATTCTTGATTTGAGCTTGCTATTTTGTGTGTGGTTGCTGCGCGTGGGTGTTGTTGTGTGGTTGCTGCGCGTGGGTGTTGTTTTTTCCCAATAAGTGGTATCAGAGCGAGGTTCGAGGTTCGAGGTTCGTGGGTCCAAGAGATCGTGAAGCAGTGTTTGAAGATGTCTGAAGAAGGTATGTCTGGTATGTCTATGCCTAAGTTTGAGATTCCGTTATTTGATGGAAAGAGTAATTTTATGTTATGACAAAGTACGATTCAAGATCTGTTAGTACAACAAGGGTTAGATCAAGCATTAGAGAGTAGTAAGCCTGAGGGAATGTTTGATGCTAATTGGAATAGGATTCAGAAGAAGGCTGTTAGTACTATTAGATTGGCGTTAGCTCCAGAAGTAAAGTACAGTGTGTTGACTGAGAGTACTCCGAAGAGTTTGTGGGATAAGCTTGAAGGTATTTATGCTTCGAAGTCGTTGACTAATAGATTATGTTTGAAGATGGATCTGTATTCTCTGAAGATGGAAGAAGGTATGAGTCTTCATAATCACCTAAATGAATTTAATAAATTGGTTTCTCAATTGCTAGCGATTTCTGTTGATGAGTTAAAAGATGAAGAGAAAGCTTTAATTTTGCTGTCATCTTTGCCCAAGTCTTATAGGCCTTTAGTTCAAACTGTGTTGGTAGGCAGGTCTACTTTGAAGTTGGATGATGTGACGGCCCTGTTGCGTGAGAATGAAAGGTTTATGAGAGCTCAGAACTCATCACCTGGGGGGAGTACACTAGCTGTAAAGGGTTTTGATCGAGGGAGGACTCAAAAGAGGATTGATGGATCGAGATGGAGATCCAAGTCAAGATACAGAGATTACAGTGATGTAGAATGTTATTATTGTGGTGAGAAGGGACATATCCAAGTGCGCTGCAGGAAGCTGAGAAGGGATATGGCTACTTTTAAAAGGGCGAATGATGAAAAGAAATCAGATGAAAAAAAGAGTGATACTGCTGCTGTCGTGTCTGATGATGATGATGTTGTTTTGACAACTTGTGTGGATGAGACCCAGACTTTAAAAAGTGATAAAGGTTGGGTTTTAGATTCAGCTGTTACAGTTCATGTTTGCAATGATAGGAGTTACTTTGTGGAGTTGAATGAGAATGAAAAGTATGGGGATATTGTGGTTGCTAACAAAGAAAAGGTGCAGATTCAAGGCATTGGGAGTGTTCGCCTTAGATCTCACAATGGTGTTATTAGGACACTTCGTCATGTAAGGTATGTACCAAATTGTCACTACAATTTGATTGTTTTGGGTGAGTTAACTTCTCGGGGGTACACATTTTATGGTAGTAATGATTGGTTAAAAGTGTACAAGAATGGTAGTATGATTCTACAAGGGAATAGGGTCAATCACTTGTACATGTTTGATGGAAGCTCAGTTGCTGGAATGCCTGTGATGAAAGAAAAGAAGAAAGGTAAGCATGTTAGCTTTACAGATACTGTTGAAGTGTTTGGAGATTCAAGTCAAGGGAGGATTTGTTGGGATTTGCCTTGAATCTCAAAATCCCACATCGAAAATTAAGTAAGTTTAAATTTGTCTTGTATCCCACATCGGGAGTTTAGTAAAGGTATAAAGTAAGTTTGAATTTGTCTTGTATCCCACATCGGGAGTTTAGTAAAGGTATAAAGGGTTTCACCCCTATAAATAAGATGTTTTGGTTTTAGTTTAGTAACCCCAGAGAGTTAGACACCAAGAGAATAGCTAAGTGAGTAGGCTATTAAAGGGTGTAATTGGGTTTTGGGTTAAGTTTTGAGTAAGGAGGTTTAGGAGACTTTTCTCATTCTAAAAGTCTCACAGTTGTAAAGATTTATTTGTTAGTGGATTGTGTTTGGAGTAGGCCATTTTGAGTTGGGCCAAACCAAATATATTTGTGTGTTCTTATTCTTGATTTGAGCTTGCTATTTTGTGTGTGGTTGCTGCGCGTGGGTGTTGTTGTGTGGTTGCTGCGCGTGGGTGTTGTTTTTTTCCAACAAAGTTAAAAGATAAAAAAAAAAATTCTATATGTTTTAGTCAGTTATTCGACCTATTATATATTGTTGAATTTTTTCATCATTTACCTAAATAAAAATTTAATTTTTTGCAAAGTATAACCCATTTTTGCATGTATAAGAGTTGTTAAAACCATTAAAACAATACAAGATTTAAGCCTTGTAATATAAAACAAATTATAATAAATTTAAGAAAAGGATTTTCATATGAAAATTGTAAATGCATTATTGATCAATCTCGAAAAAAAACTTATATGAAATTGTTAAAGTTCGTGAAATTTTAAAAAATAATTTAATAAAAATTAAAAATTTAAATTATTTAAATTGATAGATTGATAAAGTTTAATGTGAAAATAAATAATATATAAAAAATTATTAAAAATATTTATAATTTAAATTTGATTGATTTTTATTTAATGATAAAAATTCTGTCAATATTTTTATTAAAAATATCTATTTAAAAATATATATCTCAATATTTATTAAATTTTTTTAAAAATTTATACACTTAATTTATAAAACAAAAAATTTTAATTTATCAATTTTAATTTTAATTTAATTATTTTTAATTAAAAATTTAAGGAATTTCATTTTAAAAACTTCATTTAAATATTTTCTAATCAATTTCAACCTCAAATCTAAGTTTTTTTTTTTTAAATAAGTTATAATTTTAGATAAGAGAAATTTTTTTAATATAAAAAAATTATAAATATTAAAGTTTAAAATTATTAAATATTAATAATATTTTTAAAAATTAATTATATGAATCAAAATATCGGATTCCTAACTTTTTTTTCTTAATTTAATGATTAAAAGATAAATTAAAAATTATATAAATGTAATTCGACTCCGTCATTTCCCCTTCCTTCTCTGTAAGGACACTAATCTTCTTTTACAATAAAAAAAAAAAAATCGGATTTCTCAATAACGTTAGTAAAGAGACAAATCTGTCGGTTAAGGAAGGTACCTAACTTAATTAAATGCTAAGAAAAAATGCCACTATGGAAAGGAAAGAAGGCAGATAATAACATTAGGAAGGAACGAAACATAGCCGTGATCAGCTGAAAACAAAATCCTAGCTGTCAGAAAAGAAAACGGGATTGTCGGTGGAGCTATGCTGACGTGGAAACACAGCTGGTATTTCTGCCGACACGTGTGGCTCCCACAGCCTAACCACTCTTATCAATCTCCAACAATTCACAAAATATATTTGTTTTAAACTACAAAATATTAATGAAAGTGGGCAAGTCCGGCATTCATTAAAAACCGACGTCGTATTATCCTCAATTAACTACTTAGTGTAAGAAAATACTATTTTTTTCTCACTAGAAAAAGTGTGCAAAGTACAATAATTTATCCTAATGAATAAAGTAGTTTTAAGTGTTTAGATTTAGATGGTAAATTTTAATTTTCTTTTAAGAATGCAGATGAAATAAATAATTATTTAAATATAAATATTAAAAGTTAAATAACTTCAGGCAAAATTTTTTTAGAATGGAGAAAAAAAAATATAAAAAGTAAGTTAAAAATGATTATAAATTTATTTTTTTAAAAAATAAATTATTAATATGACTTTATTTAATATATATTGTTTATTTTATAATTTAGTTTTTAAGTACTTTTTCCAATTGAGTTGACATCCAATTAGTTCGTGATATCAACTCAGTCAATTGCTTTAATATTAATGTAAATAATTTTTTAGATGAAGAAAAATAAGGAAAATTGATTAAAAATGATTATAACTTTATTTTTTCAAAATGTTAAATTACTAATATGATTTATTAATGTAGCATTTATTTTATAATTTAATTTATATTTTTAACTAAATTGATGTGCAATTAATTCATAACATTAATTCAATCAATCATTTCAATATTATTATTATTATTATTATTATTATTATTATTATTATTATTATTATTATTATTATTATTATTATTATTATTATCATCTTTTTGAGAAGAATCAAATGCCCTTTCTTGCATGGTCGAGCGGTATGAGAAAAAAAAAAAAAAAACGAACCATGCCATATAATTCAACAAAAAAAAATTATGCATGATTTGAACTTGATTAGCAATAATTGAGGCAGCCTCTTTTTCAGAGGACCCACGAGAACTGCAACCTTCTATCTGTCGGTGGCTCTGGCGCGTGTCTACGAAAATGAGAAATCTACTCTATTGGTCTGCCTGTTTCTGGCTGCGCTTCCAGATTTTCGGATGTGCAGCAGAATGCATAGTATTTTTTTTTCCCATTACCTAGAAATCTGAATAGCAAGACAAAACCCTAAATTTGAGATATTCTATCGAAGATATTGACTCATTAATATCATCTTTGTCCTGAGTTATTGCACCCAACGTTGCTTGCTGCAAAAGATGATTGGTTCCTCCCATTCGTGTTCATTAAAAGTTGAAAGAATGTTATGTTCAGACACAGAAGTATAAAACATATATGTACTTTCTTCTTTTATTTTGTTTTACGTGTGGTACACTTAATTTTCTCATTCAGACTATAGGAACCCAGGCAACCTTGAAACCAAGGAAATAGAGATCAAGTTCCGACATCCTGCTTGCTAGAAACCATGATTTACTACAGTCATGGGGAAAAATGAACCATCCAAGTTTACTTGATTCCTTACAGTTCCATTTCTGTCAAATGGGATATAAAAGTCCCAAGTGAATATTGATCATTGAAGCTATGCAAGGAAGGAATCATAGCCGTTAAAGTGAGGACAAGGGACCCACCTAAAATGTAGATGCTATTCCAGCCACTGCTTAGTTGGCAGTGATCTCCCAACGTATACTCCAAAAACTCCCCAGCTCACTCTACTTAAACACAAACACCATCACAATCTCTCAAGTTCCATACCCACTGTTAGTCTCCTCCACTCCCAAGCCAACACCTCTCCTCCATCATGCCACCACTAACCACTCTCTTCCCCTCCCTTGCCCTCTTCCTCCTCCTCCTCTTATCCTCCTCCACGACCTCAAATGCACACAACATCACACGCATCCTTGCCAAGCACCCTGAATTCTCCACCTTCAATCACTACCTCACCATAACTCACCTGGCTGCAGAGATCAACCGACGCGAAACCATAACTGTTCTAGCACTTGACAATGCTGCCATGTCATCCCTCCTGGCTAAACAGTTCTCCCTCTACACCGTCAAGAATGTCCTGTCTCTCCATGTTCTTGTCGACTACTTTGGTTCTAAGAAGCTCCATCAGATTACCAACGGAACAGCTTTGACTTCTACCATGTTCCAGGCAACGGGTTCTGCTCCAGGTTCCTCAGGGTACATCAATATCACTGATCTTAAAGGCGGAAAAGTTGGGTTCGGTGCAGAAGACAACAATGGAAAACTTGATGCAGTTTATGTGAAATCTGTAGCTGAGATTCCTTATAATATTTCTGTCTTACAAATTAGTAAGGTACATATTTAATTTTTTCTGTTATAAGTCTTACATCAGTTAATTACTGTGCTCTTATATTCAATTTAGCATCTCTAGTTATTATCAATTGGTTTTAAGATGCAAAAATATTTCTTGATGTTAGTTCTTGCATTGATGATTGACTAATGTTTAATGTTGTTCCAGGTTCTGAATTCAGCTGAAGCTGAAGCACCAACGGCAGAGCCAAGCCAGCTTAATCTGACGGAAATAATGTCAAAGCAAGGCTGCAAAGCCTTTTCAGACTTGCTGAAAGCTTCAGGAGCTGATGCAACATTTAACGAAAACATTGATGGAGGTTTGACAGTGTTTTGCCCAACTGACCCTGTTATCGATGGTTTTATGCCCAAATACAAGAATTTGACAGCATCCCAGAAAGTGGCCCTGTTATTGTTCCATGGCATTCCTGTGTATATGTCCTTGCAAATGCTGAAATCCAACAATGGGATTATGAACACGTTGGCAACAGATGGAGCAAACAAGTATGATTTCTCCGTGCAAAACGACGGCGAGGTCGTGACATTGAAGACCAAGGTCATGACTTCAAAGATTACAGGGACTTTGAAGGATCAAGAGCCATTGATTGTGTATAAAATTGACAAGGTGTTGTTGCCTAGGGAGTTGTTCAAGCCAGTGGAAGCTGCTGAGGCACCAAAGTCATCCAAATCCAAGCACAAGGCAGCAGATGCACCAGAATCTGATGCACCAGCAGAGAGTGACCCAGCTGATGTTCAGACGGCAGATAATGAAAATGGGGTTGTGGGATTGGACGGTGGGAGATTGATAATGGTGTTGTTGAGCTTGTGCATTGGGGTGTTGTTGATTTGAATATAGTGACATAGAAATATTTGATCAGATTGATACAGATTGCATCAGAGAATACTTTTTAGGACATGGGGTCGTTATTCATGTGAGAGATTTGAAGTTTTCTTTTCTTGCTTTTGTTTTCTTCCCTCTATTTCTCTGGTGGCTTGTGAACAAAATAGCAATAAGTGATTAGTCCCACTTGCATTGGTCCTTTTCTTTATTTTTTTTCATGTCTGTCATTATTTGCTTGTATAGAATAGACTACAATCAATGCATTTTGGTTGAGCTGTAAATGCAATATTCTTTTCTTCTTATTTTGAATTTTTTAATTTCCTTATGAGCTGTATCCAAATTAATCTATATAATTATGATTATCATCTGTTTAGATCCAGAAAGAAAATATAAACGTGACTTTTCTGGAAATTCCTTTTCCTTTTTCCATCATTCCATCATCCCAGAAAGAAAACACATTGTCTTCTTCATTTGTAGTATCAATGAAAAAAAAAATCCCTACTCAAGAATCCTAAGTAAATTACATTTTGCATTTCAGCCTAAATACTAGTAACAAGATAAACCAAACCCAGCTGATGGCCCAAAAAAAACCCAGCCTCAACAAGATGCATTGACATAAGTAAACATATAAGAAGCAACCAATCTAAGCACTGAAGCACAAATGCAAAAGCAACTCATTGCATTGACTCATTCACAGCAACTTAATAGACACAGCTACTCATTATCTTTGTAATTCTAATGCCAAATCACCATCAACTACTGCTCAGTTTTCAGTTGCAGGCTACACATGGAGTAAAAATGAAAATTTCATCACGCCTATCAGTGATAGGGAGTAGGGGCGTTGCTAGCATAACCAGAAGACTCTGTTGGCCATCTCTCAAACCCCTTGCAAAAGCACACCATCCACCAGGCCCAGGATGACTATCCAAACCCAGACCATCGTCCCACTTCATTCGCACAACGTCTCGTGTCCAAACCATAAGCCTCTCTAGAAAATTTCCCAGCACCAAGCTGACCCAAGTCACTAGGATCCACTTACCCACAGTATATGATTATTCATATGGCAATCCCAATTGTTGAAAATACATTTCGGCCCGTTGGTTTCTACCCACTCTTCCCTAGTTGGGACCATTGTCCTCGGACTGGATTAAAGCAATGCACATCATCCATTTCCATTCCTGAGAAGCCATACACAACCCATATTTTTTGTTGGATCACGGCCAATCCTGGCCCACCTCTACCCTTGCAGCTATCTCCACGGGTTATTGATAACTTTTGGTCAACGGTCATACGTCATAGATCGCTAAGCCGACCGGCAACACCACACGCGCCGAAGACATACTCGTGTCGATCATCGGCTGTCATCTGGTGGCATCTCTGATGAGCTGGGCTGCTGTCATCGTTGGATAATAGGGTCCACTTATTTGTACACGTATCAAAAGAGTGGAACTCTTTAACCCCCTTATGTTTGCTATCGCTACCACCAAACACAAAGATGGTTTCACCGACGGTTGCCATTGTGACACCCATACGTGGAGGCGGGACATTACCAGTTACATCGGCAATGGACCATGAAGGGTATTGAGATCAAATTCATAGAGCTTGTTGTCAACCGGGACTCGGGGTGAACTCACCTCCAAAGACAGGCCTTTTGTCCTACAATGGTTAGGGCATGTGAGCTTCTCGCTCCAGGCCCATTTCCATTCTAATTAAGCTGATACAATCTTACAATTCCTAGAAAGTGAAACTAGAGGTAAAAAATCTCATAAGCTTCAATTCTTGCAATAAATGTAAAGAGGAAATGCAGAAAATCTCTTATTCTCTCCCACTCCTACTTAATAGAAATTTCTTATATTACTTTGGAAGTTTCAAATTACATAATTTCTGTGAACAGAAAATGGAAATCCAACAAATTAATTGCGAAGGCATTATATTACTATTAAGAGATAGAAAAACAAAATACTGGGTCTCGCCTACTATCCTCAAAGTACCATATAAGCAACCCCTATTTTGGGCTTTCTATGCTTGACCTTGAGTTTCTATTGTATCAGCATCTACATGTATACAATCAGAGTTTATTCATTATTAGTAACCTTGTTACTGCTGCTTATAGTTTGTTCAGATCTCTGCTGTTGAGGTACAAGTAATTAGTTTTGCCAGAAGTTGTGGTAGTAGGAATTGGGGAAAATCCGGCGTAGTCCTTCTCTAACTTTGTTATACATACTTTGGCAACAATTCCAAAGGCATCATGTTTCTGGATAAATGGTTGGGCTGCATATTCATCGAGTGAAATCCACTGAAAAAAGGGAGATAAGATTAAAAAAACAGAAGGAAATATCAACACTTGTTTGTTAACAAATTATTAGAGATGGTTAAGCTCATCCCAGCATTGGTAAATGAAAGTAGGCTATCTTTCTCGGCAACTTAAACAATCCAAGGCAACAAGAAGTTGAGTGTGGCTAAGGCGTTTTTCCACGTTCCAATGAATTGATGTTAATATAGTTTTGTTAAGAATAGTGACTCAAATCTCGTAAGAGATTTATTTGATATTGATAAGACATTATTTGATAGATAAAATATTTATAAAAGAGAAATTTTAAGAGAAAATTAATTTTTAATAAGCAAGTTTATATAATTATAAATATGTGAAATTTTTATAAAATTAGATATAAAAAAAAAGATATAAGAGAGTTGTAAGATTTTATTGGATAAATATTTTATAGGATTACAGAAGATTAATATTTTTATGGATGTGTATGTACATCTTTATGGGTGTATATTTTATGAGTGTGGATATTTGAATGGATTGAAAGATAATGAGAGGGTTTACATAAATGTTATGAATACGTGCACACGAATATGTATTTGTTTTGGTTGAAAATACTCTATAGAACAAGAGAAGAATGAGATGATCTATGTATATTGATTGTGAGTGTTTGATATGATATTTGTTTGTAATTCTTTAATGGATATTTTTTTTCATCCATAAACATAAGTCGATTGAAACGAATTATGTTAAATTATTATCTTTTGTATAATTGATTAAATGATTGTTTATACTTCTGCTAACTTGATTGTTTAAGTGAATTGGGGTCTTTAGCCTAACACTTTTAGATCTTAATTAGAAAAAGTGCATTATTCCAAAAGATGTAATTGCAAGAGCAGAATATCTAAGAATTAAGATGCAGGGGAGGGGACTTTTAAGGATGGCAGGACAGTGCTGACTGTTGAAATAAATACCTATAGAAAAACTAAGACTAGATTATCCACCATCCGTTACATTGTGCTAATAGGATCCTACAACTAGCAGTGAGTGTCCATAAGAATGTACCTGGGCAGCTTTAATCTCCATATCTTGCTTCTGAATGTCAAATGAGTTTGGACGTAAAATGCAAACAAAGAACAAATCTGATTTTGTAAAGAATGACTTGTGGCTTTGCCTGTATTTGCGGAAAATAAAAGAGAGACGTTATTAAAATGAAAGCAACTAGAAGCACAAAACTCTTACTGAGATTTAATGACATCATAAATCTGAAGCTTGTGGCCTAACAAGTTTTAGAAAGCAGCATTCTTTCAATATGTCATCTCATAAAGAACAGTCTATCGTTCATTTTGCCAAACAATTTTATACAGATATCAGTGGAACCATCAATATAAAGGAAAGCACCCACCTAAATGCTAAAATTTCCACAAATTCTGTGTCGATCTGAAGGAAAACAAACACCGTGGTTAGATTCATGGCAGCCAGAAACCTAAAATTTATACAATTTCATATTCATTCAAATAGGAAAACCCATTTTCTCACTCACCCCTGTCTCTTCTTTAACTTCCCTGACTGCTGCCATGGAAATATCCTCACCCTGTGGACAGAAGTTTTAAGTTCAAGGCAAAAAGACAGTGAAACATCATGTTCGTAGTCAACTCACCTCATTGACAACACCGGTAGGGAATTTCCATACACCATTGCCTTTGAACTTGCCATTCTTCTCTTGAACTACAAGCACCTGAACTCAAACCAACCAATTAGACAAATCAGAATGACTAGCCAATTCAAATATCTGGTAGATAATCCAGGTCATAAAGAGTTAAAGAAAAGTCTACTTTTCAACCAAAGGGTGTTTCTCTCGGATTGGTCAAAGGTTGATTTCAGCTGTTTTTCCATATTATGGATAAGTAAACCAGAAAAAGTCAGCAAAAATTGAAGAAAGGGTACCTCTCTTTTGTCATTCATGACAAAAGCACCAATCCCCACACGATGTGAAGCATTTCCAGGAAGAGTATTGGTAGAATTACTTATCCAATTGACAAGCATTAGATAATCTGGTTCAGCATGGTGGTATCTAAACCCTTCCTGAGTAATTTACAAAGCAAAACATGAATTACACGATTGAAATGCTCAAAGCAAAAGAAATGAAGAAGATTAATGAACAACAGTCTGATTTTAGAAAATCCTAAACCGCAATCTCATATTCAGAATTTGACATTGTCAGTAGCTATCGATATTTCATTATTTGCCAAGAAAATACCTTGACCGCTGGTTCAACCAGATTAACATATTCAATAGGCAATTTAATCCAAACCGCTCTCTTCCCCTGCAAAGGTTTGTGATTTGCCAATTAAAATCACTTGCATTAAACAGCAACCTCTGAAGGCTTGTGGCTATTAAGCATAATAGCAGATGGATGGAATTACAGACCTGTTGCTTCCATCGTGATTTTGAAGCTCTAAGTGAAGAGGCGAAGGCCTCAGAACCCATAGGTTTCTCCATGTTTACAATGACTCCACCATGCAAATCCTCGACCTCAGTAAGTAATTCAACCTGTTGAACTTCGTTTTGAGGTATCATCTGCTTTTCAATTGCTAATGCACTTGTTGAAGTCGACATGTTGATCTGTAGGAATTAAAAAAAAAAGGGTTTTGATTGAGTTTACGCTGTGAGCCAATATTTCCTCCAACAATCAATTTCAACCAAGACACTGATTCAATGAAGACCAAAATCTCTGAATCTGTCGTAGTTTCTTTTTTCATATTAAAGAAAACTGAACTGATTGAAAAGGATCCATTTCAAAAAACAAACTTAAAAATGGTTAAAATGGTGAAATCCAAGGAAGTGGACAGCTTGGAAAGAGAATTTCATGGGGCAAAATTAGATAATAAAACTAGAGTAAAAACACTTTTACCTTTTGACAGACAAACCAAGATATGGGTAGAAAGTGAACAATTCCAAGTCAAACAATCCTGGGAATTGTAGGCTGTACTGATTAGGAAGATGTTGAAAAGGACTTTGTTGAAACAACTTAGTGAGGATGAAGTTTGCCTTGTGTTAAACTCTGCATGTAAATCAAATAATAGATTTTAGCAGTTAGTTGGAAGGTAGGTATAAATACAACTTCCTTCCTCTCAATCAACCTTACACATATGAAATTAAATAATGATTCTCAAGCTCCACACTTATAGTTTTGTCTTCCGTACTATGTGGGATTGAAAAAGACTTTCAGAAAATAGGAAACAACCATGCAAGATGCAGAGAGCCAAAGAAAAATACGAGTAGTAAAGGCTTCGACAAATCGAGGAAAACGTCGAGAAAGAGGAGAGGATGAAATTTAGGACTTTTCCGAGATGGTTTTAAAGCACTACGTTGAAATCCATGTGTAGAAGCGTGTGTACTAGCAGTGCCTCTTTTTTTCCGCCCGGAGTTGAACCGAAATGTGTAGTAAGTTTCCTACGAAAGGTAACTAGAAGAACAAGTTCAAGTAAATTACGTCACACATGCATTTATGATTTTTATATGATATTTTATTTTTATTTATAATTTTTAATTTAATTTAATAACTTTTAAGAATGCTAGTAAAATCCAATTTTAAATTTAGGACAAGTGCTTTCCTTTATATTCAAGATAACCCTTTTTTAGATATAGTACAAGAGCTTTTCTTTGTATTCAAGATTTAGGGTTTTGGCTTAAGAAATCACTTGTTTAAGATTTAGGAAAATTATAATTTAAAAAAATTCTTAATGCTAACGTTATAGATTTAAAAACCTGACACGTTAAGCGTAAAGGTTAGATGGGACAAAAAGGACAGGTCACATAACATTACTATTGATTTAATTTAGCAAACTTTTGGCTTTTGGATACATTGAATGATTCATATATACTAAAAAATATGTATTTTTTAATATTTGCTCAAATACTAAAGAATAATATTTATTTCTTTTTTGTTTTTTTGCCGATCATTTATATTTCTAGAAAATTTATTTAGCAAGGAAGCGAAGCAAAAATAATAAGCAGGATATGTTATTATTGGATTAAGTTTAACTTCGAGAAGAAGGAAAAAATGGAGAACTCTCCTGTGAGCCTGAACAATATCAAAAGCGACTTCTTGAAGAGAACTAAAGAGAAATTCGAGCGTACTGGGGGTTAGATCTGATGGTGGCTTGGAAGATTTGGATTCAACTACAGGGACCAATGCAAACGCTGATAAGGCTACAACTAAAAATGGAGGGAAGTTTCCTTATCGTGATACCTAAGTTGAGTAATAATACTGTAAATACTCAATTTGATTCAAGTCTGAATCAATTAGATCTGATTCGAATAGAGAAGATAAGCCCACATATTTTATTTTATTTTATTATTATTATTAGTATTATTATTATTTTCCTTTCTCGTTTATTATTATTATTATTATTATCATTTTTTTTATTTTATCATTTTTTTATTAATTAGGAGATAATGATCAGATTAATTAAAAAAATATAAAAAAAATGTAGAAGTAGATTTGGCTAAGAATTTTGGAGTTGACAGAGTTGAGATTGGATTCAAAAATTGAATCTCAATTTCAGATAAAATTGGGATTGATCAAAAACTCTTCTGATCAATTCCTATAAATAAAGGTTGAATATACAGAAAAAAGATCTAGGAAAAAAGACAGAGAGAAAACAAAAGTAAAAATAATGTTTAGAGGCAATTTAGAATTTTTAAGAAATTTTTTCAAATTTTTTGTGTTTTTTTTTTGGGAAATTCTGAAAATTCTAGATTTCGAGCAATTTTTCGACGACATTCAAGTTTTTCGACTAATATTTCGGTGAAAAACCCAGTTTTTGGTGTGTTTTCTAGATTGCGGTAGAACATTCAACTGGAATATGAGTTCTGTTTAGAGAAAAAGAAGAAAAAAAAAAGAGAAGAGAGAGAAGAAGGAAGATGCATATGTTGAAAGGCTGAGTTTTTAGCCTTATATACCCTGTTGAAATGACGTCGTTTTGGCATTAGTAAACCCACAGGATCCGCGCATTTTGTCAAGATCCGACCCGACCCGTAGCGCACTCGAACCAGCGATCCGCTTCTCCGCCTGGGTTTCAAGTGAGCCAAGCCGAGCCGTTTCCTGTCGAGTCACACATTTGAGCCACTTCTGTCTCTCAAACTGAGCGGAATCGAACCGTTTCAAGGTTTTTTTTTATTTTTTAATTTATTATTATTATTATTATTATTATTGAATTAGAATTATTTGGTATTCTTTAATTTTTGTTTTTATTTTATTTTTATTTTATTTTTAATGATTTTTATAAAATAAAAATTCCAAAAAAAAAATTTTTGAGGAAAAGTTGAAAGTATCAATTTTCCTTGAAAATAATTTTTTTTTTTAAAAAATATTTTTAAGGGAAAGTTGAAAGTATCAATTTCTTTGAAAATAAAAAAAGTTTAAAAAATATTTTTAGGAAAAAGTTAAAAGTATCAATTTTTCTTAAAAATAAAGTTTCTAAAATAAAAATTTTCAAAAACATTTTGGGGGGAAAAGTTGAAAGTATCAATTTTTTTGAAAATAAAAAGTTTAAAAAATATTTTTAGGGAGAAGTTGAAAGTATCAATTTTCTTTGTACAAAACAATAAGCTTTTTTAAAATGAAAAGAAAAAGATTTATATCAAAAGATGAATCATTATTTTTTTTATTTTTTTTATTTATTTTATTTTGTAATTTTTTTTGTTAAATAATCCGACGATGAAGTCTCTGCAAGTGAAACAATAGTTTTCTTGCATACTCTTGAAGTGAAGAGATTTTTTTTAATTTTCTGTCAAAAGTATTGGAGTCAATTAAAAATAATTTCTAATAATTAATTACTTGATAAATTTTTTAGGCTTAATGGGTAACTCAAAATCAAGCCGGTACCATCCTTCGATGGGCATTGTGAGGGTGCTATAACCTTCCTCACTTGTAATCAAACTCCCAAACCCCATTCTGGTTGATAAACCCGAACCTATTCTTTTAGGGACCCTTAGTCAAGTTTAGGTGTTCTTTGAAATGATAGATTCCTTAGGTGGTCAATCGCACATAAACAAAAAAGATTGATGGCGACTCTTTAAGTCAATGTCTAGCGATAAATCCTTAGATCTAAACGTTATGATAGTTTGGTGACTCCACTGGCAAAAAGTCGAGAGTCAGGCCAGCAAATAAATTTATGTTATCCAAAAGCCTAATAAATTTAAACCTTTTGTATAGATTTTTTATTCATTTATATTTGTTTACTTTGTTAATTATGTCATTTATATGCATGTGCATAACATGAGCTTTATACCCAAGCTCTGTCCCTCTAGAAGGGAGTAAAGTACCTATTGCTTTCATGAGGTTTTAATGCCTCCATAGTGGCTAAAGAAATACCCCCACTCAAATTGAACATTTTTCGCTTGTAGCTTGTAATGGGTGAGGATTGAGGTGCCTTACTAGTCTGTAATGAACGATGATGTAAGAAGTAATTTGGAAACCTTTAGACTTTAATCTCAAACCACATATAGTGGACCTTAGAAGTGCTTAACCTATAGATAGAGCCATCTCTTTCTTTTTAGAATTGATTAAAAACATAGGATTCATTCCTCTTATTGTGTGTGACGTTTTATTTTTTTTTATTTCTTCTTATGTGATGTACTAACCTCTTCTCTTATTCATGTTTGCATGGTTCATGCTCATATCATAGAGTTGCATAAAGAACATTTGCTTGAAATATGATCTTCAACAAAGAGTTTTTCATGGATTCCACAGAACGACTACTTTGCTCTTCGTCTGTATTAGCTCATTGTGAGTCACCCAACGAAGTAAATGTTCAGTCATAAAAGATTTAACTAAAAAAGGGGGATTGTCTACCGATTGACTATGATTCCACTTTGACTAAAGAAACATCCATCATCCTTAAACAAAATAAACTAAATGATTTGGTTGATATATGAAAGAAGATGAGTCCAGTTAGATAAGAGGAGTTCTGCTAGAGGCATGGACATATAGCACACCTCTTTGCAGTGAATGTCGACAATCAATTAATTAGAGTTGCAATGCAATTTTGGAATCCTGCATACAAGTGTTTCATCTTTAATGAAGTTGATATGACACCCACTATTGAAGAATATTCAACTTTGTTGGGTTTGCACCTCAAGGCTCCTGACAAGATATATGTCAAAAACATAAATAGAGATTTCGTAAGAATTTGGCCAATCTTATGGGGATAGATAAAGAGATCGTGGATTCTCAAACGAAGAAGAAACAAGAATAGGTTTGCCTCATTTGAAAGTTTTTTCATGATTTTCTAGTGCAACATGCCGACGAAGAACGAGGGTTAAATGTATTTGCTTAGCTATATATGGACTGGTGATATTTTCAAAGGTTTTGGGTTATATTGAAATAACAGTGATTGACTTCTTTGAAAGTGTGATCAATGGTTGTAACCTTTCAATGGTAATATTAGCAGAGACTGTTAGATCTTTGAGTTACTATCGTCAAAATGGTAGGCATTTTATAGGCTGTATACAGTTATTGTACTTATGGATGAAAAGCCATTTCGAGTGAAAAAAAAAGGTGCTCTCTCGAAGCTTTATGTTCGCAGTCAAGCTTCGATCAAGGAATTTTACGAAAGTGGATGGTCAGAATAGAAGTCTAAGAAAGAGTGGGTAGCTTTCTTATAAAAACTGACAAGCATTGAAGTAAGATGGTTGGTCCCATGGATGAATCGTGAACCTATGCTATATCAGTGTGAAGATAATACTGTGGTTCCATTACTGGGTTTATGGAAAGCAACAAGTTATGCATCACTTCTGTGAGAAGGCAGTTTGGGGTAGAACAGTTCATTCCCATGACGCATGAGCTTCATCAATCAAAATTTTCTTATAATGAGCCAAAAGTATTTCAGAGGATGAATGATGTGATTAAGGCATGAAAAAACCCTCGTAGAGTGAGTTTTGGATTGTTCATTGATAAAGTCACTCATAGGTACTTGATTTGGAGAGCAAGATGAAAATAGAAAATGGTATTCACTTATGAAAGCTTTCAACCCCTAATAGGAGAAATGCTCGAAGAAACACCATCAGAATTAGAACTTGCAAGGAAAGAATTCAAGGCCGAAAATGATAGGTTAAAGCAAGAGATCAGAAGCTTCGAGAGGAGAAGGATCAATGGAAAGATAGAGCTGAAAAGCATGAAGTCAAAGTTTATAAGATTGCTAGGGAATGTGACACAGCTGTCTAAGACTTATCGGAGTTACACCACGAACATAAGAGGTTATATGTGAGGGTACAAGCCAAAGAGATAGCAATTATTGAGCTAACTGAAGAAAATACGTGATTGAAGCAAGAATATACTGAATTGGAAGAAGAAAGCACTCAAGTACAGACAGAGAATAATATGTTGAATAGCTACCTAAGCAGGTTGAGACAGAAGTTGAATGAAAAATAAAACTACATTATTGCATTAGTTAGAGAGCATAAAAAGTTATCATACCAAGTCTGGTGTGATAAAAGAAAAAACTTAGGAAAACGAAAGTACATTGAGTACCTAACGACCCAAATTTATAAAGGGGTATGTAAGGCATGAGAGATGGTAGAAGAGGCAGAGGCATTGAAATAAGTGGTGGCCCCAGTAAAAGAACATGGGTAGCGCTTGCTAAACTTCATCGAAGAAGCAAAAGACCAGCATGAGCAAATCAAACAATTTTATGGTTATAACTATAGGATGATAAATTATATGTAAATGAAAGTTCTTTGGAATAAATGAAATCTTTTGGTTGAACATTGTCTCAAAGCAAATGTTCTTCGCATACATGCATTTTCATTCATTGCATTCTCATTCAACATATTTAAAATAACCATGATATAGTCATATAAACATGCTAATCTTAAAATATGGTATTCAAGGTTTAAAGATAGCTCCATCCAATAAAAATCCCACCAACCGATATAACACAAGAGCTAAAACCAGATAAATAGAGTAAGAAAACCCTCACTAATTTAAAAAAATTAAAAAAAGCACAGGAAAAGATTGAGAATGAGTTTAGTAGGATTTTTTATGCTCTCAACAAGCTAAATAAAGGAAAAGGTATAAAAAAAAACACAAGCCAACAGGGCTCTTCATCACAAGAAATGGTCGACCCTTTATATCCTTCAAGTTTTGGTCCACAACAAACTCAGTCCACACAGGATATACTGCCACAACAGTTCACATATCCTGTATACCCTGAAATGCCATCAGTTTCAAATCCTGAGTATTATCATAGTTATGTGAATCCTATCTTTACAAAAAAGATAGTAGAATCAATCCAAGTTTCTAATTTTGATGACTTGAAAGAGAAAGAGAAAAAAAATGCAAAGGTGGTGGAATCTCATGAAGATTCAAAGATTAGTATGCTTGAACAAAAGTTAAGACCTATAGAAGGAATTGGGTTTTATGGTTCTGTTGATGCTGCTGGGTTGTGCTTAGTCCCAGATGTGGTTATTTCACCTAAGTTCAAAGTACTAGAATTTGAGAAATATGATGGTATAAAATGTCTAAAAACTCATATTACCATGTACTGTTTAAAAGATGACAGCCCATGCTGATAATGAAAAACTATTAATGCAAGTTTCTCAAGATAGCTTTACAGGCTCCACTGCTAGGTGGTATGTCCAGCTAGACAGAACTCGCATCCGTTCTTGGAGTGACATGACCCATGACTTTATTAGTCAAATCGACATATCATGGATTTAGCTCCTAATCATTTATCTATGTAGAACATGGAGAAAAAAGAAAATGAGTCCTTTAAAGAATATACCCAGAGGTGGAGAGATATGTAGCTTCTCAAGTACAACCACCTCTAACTGAAAAAAAAACTACAGTGCTATTCGTCAGCACTTTGAAATCTCTCCATTATGAAAAGATGATAGGGAATGCAACCAAGAATTTCATTGACATAATGATTTCAGGAGAAATTATTGAGAGTGTCATCAATAATAACAAGTTAGAAGGAGGAGAGGCATCAAGTAAGAGAGCCCCAAAGAAAAAAAGACTGAAGCTCAAGTTGTGAGCTTTGATAGGCAACAATTTAGAGATTATCAACCCTACCCACCACAAGGATATCCTCCATATTATTTTATTGTAAATAACATTTTCTCTTACTCATACCAACTAATCCCACAATCATCTTAACCCCAAACCTATCAACTTTTTTTTAGACCTCAAAATATCGCATACAGCCCTAACACTCAACCTACCCTAAGACCTTAAACTCGTGCAACCAGTTCAATCGGTGGTTTACAGAAGCAACGAACTACTGACGAAAAGCTTGTATTTGACCCAATTCTTATGACCTATACAGAGTTATATCGTGAGCTTTACAATAGTCATTTGATTACTCTTAGCAAATTAGAGCCACTCAAGTCACCTTACCCTAAGTGGTATGATCTCACAGCCCGTTATGACTATCACTACAGGATTGCTGGTCATTTCACTAAAAATTACACTGTCTTGAAACACAAAGTGCAACGACTGATCAAGGATGGAATGATTAACTTCGATACAGAAGGGATAACTGTACCAAATGTTAGTGGCAATCTTTTACCCAATCACGATGTGAATGCTTTGAGTAAAGAACATGAATGTCATTCGAAGAGAAAAGTGATAGATATTAAGACATCTCTTAGTTAGCTGTTTGATGCTTTATGAAAAGCTGACATGATATAACCAGTAAGTTTGCACAGTTATCATAGAGCATATATAGCAGGCACTAGTTGTAAATATCATAATAGGATAATTGGTCATTTATCGAAACTTGTGAGTAGTTTCAGCAAGAGGTGCAAAAGCTTTTGGAGTCATACTAGATGAAAGTCTATGAAGAGGAAAAAGACTTAAAAAGTGTTGAAGTATCCATGACTGATAAGCTTGTAAAATTTTTTCTAAAACCGATGATGATTCGTTGTAGGAACAAGCCAAAGTCAGTCATAGATAAACTCATTCCCAAACTGATAAATTTTAAAGTTTCGACTCCATTTCCATATAAAGATGATAAAGCTATACCCTGAAAATATGGTTGTGATACAGTAGTTCAAGGGTAAGAGGAAAATGCCTCTAAGACTAACGCCTCCAATATAATTGGTGTAAGAGGCATTACCCGAAGTGAAAGATGCTACACTCCAAAAATATTAGAAAAGGCTAGAAGAAAGAAAGTCAAGGTGAGAAAATAGTGAAATAATCCCGAAATGGAACCTAAAGAGGATCATCCGAAGTTGGTGTCAGAAAAAAAAAGCTTGTGAATTTCTAAAGCTGGTAAAACATAGTGAATATTCAGTTGTTGAATAGTTAAATAAAATACCAGCACAAATCTCATTATTATCATTATTGTTAAACTCAGAACCACACCAAAATGCTCTATTGAAGGTGTTAAACTAGGCACATGTGGCACATAATATGTCTGTTGAATATGTGAACCACCTGGCTAAAAATTTAGTCATGCTGAATTATATTTCATTTAGTGATGATGAGATTCCCTCGAAGGGAAAGAGAGGTGCCAAGGCTCTGCATATCACAGTCAAGTGTAAGAGCCATATCATAGTCAAGGTCTTTATTGATAATGGCTCCGTTATTAATGTCATGCCTATGTCAACTTTGGCAATACTACCTATCGATTACTCCCATATAAAGAATAGTCAAATGGTCGTGCGAGCTTTTGATGAGACTAAAAAGGAAGTATTGAGAGATATCAAAATGCTTTTACAAATTAGGTCATGCACTTTTAATGTAAAGTTTCAAGTGATGGATATCTTTCTATGTTATAGTTGTTTGTTAGGAAGGCTATAGATTCACATGATAGGTTTTGTACCTTTTACCCTACACCAAAAGATCAAGTTTAATGTAGAAGATTAATTGATAGTGGTATTTAGGGAAGAAGACATATTGGTGACTCAACCCTTGAATACTCTATATATGAAAGCTGCTGAGGAAGTAATGGAATGCTCCTATCGATCCTTCGAGTTAGTCAGTGGGTGAAGCATATAAAAATCAACCCTTTTCAAAGATAGTAATGTGTCAAGTCATCAATAAAAGTTGGTATCCAAGAGTAGGGCTGGGTAAAAACTTACAGGGAATAAGAGAACCCCCAACAGTGGTGGACAACAGTGAAATGCTAGGCCTAGGTTATGAAACAGAAGGATAGAAGACCAAGAGGAGAGCAGCAGGTAAAATAGCAAGACTAATACACTTGTACGAGACTTTTAGGCCTGAAGGATTCATGTACCCAAATGAAAAAGAAAATTGTGAACAAAGTATGGAAGAGGCATTCGCCCAGTTAACCATCCATGCTATTAAAGATGAAAAGAGGTTTGAACAAGAATGGTGGGTTCGCCCTTGTCCGCCAGATTACGAGTTGAACAATTAGAATATCATTGAAACACCTTTTACCCTTGAGACTAATTCGATGTAATTATACATCCCAATAGCTATTGCCCAGAGCATTGGGGGTGCCTTTGGGAACGTGGACACAAGTGGTGCATGGTTGTCGTCAGCTTGTGCCGTAAGGTGTTGGGTTAAGTCACGCAACAAGTGCAACCCTCGTCTTTAGTTGCCACTATTGAGTTTGGAACCCTAAGCAGACTGCCGGTGATAAGTCGGAGAAAGGTGAGGATGACATCAAGTTATCATGCCTCTTATGCCCTAGGCGACACACGTGCTTAGGTCATTTATTTTTTATTATTTTAATAAAGATTAAGAATGATGCATTTTCATTCATTTCTTCTTGTGCCTTCATTATTGCCATTTTTCTATTTTCAAAACACATCTTGCCAACATATCCCATTTTATTCAATTTCAGGTCTTTAAATGAACAAGAAGATAATTATGATAACAATCAAGAGGATAATTTTGAGAATTCAATTAACACTTATGAATTTGACAATGAAGATGATTCTGAAGAATATGTTGTGGACATCAAATTTATCTGATAAAAAATAATAATAGTAAAATAATATTATTAAATACAATAATAAAAATTAAACAAAAATATAAAAATATATATAAAAAAATAAAACAAAAAAAAGGGAAGGATGGTAGTGGTGCATTCTTCGACACCATTACCACCACGCCCTACCCACCATACTTTACCCTACCACCCATACTCTGATCACCCTATCTCGCTGGTTCCTAGCCTTACCACTGTTAGATCAGATAAAAATAATAAAAAGGGCATGGGGCTCATGCTTGCACCTTATATTGAGCCCTATGCTACGCATAGTCGGAGCTCTATAAATAGAGCTTTTGGTCGAACATAGGGAAACGAAGAAGGAAACCCTACGAAAAAAAAAACATATTTTACCAAAAAATGTAAAAAAAAAAAAAACAAAAGCTTAGTCCTTCCCGCATAGAGGAACCCAGCCTCGAGAGCCCCTGCACAAAGAAAAACAATCAAGTCAAAATACGTAAAAAAAAAGAGAGAAAAGGTTTTAACCAAAACTTTAAGAGCATATCTAGGTCGTTTGGTTTGCTTTTTGGTAAAACGGAGGCCATATTTAGGTTCAAGAAGTTGAGAAGAATATTTTGACAGTTCTTAAAAGTTTTTGGCGATCGACGATCGACGGTCGAAGCGACGGTTAGTGACCAGTCGATCATCTTTGAGAGAGAGGCTTTGAGAGTGTAGAGAAAGAAGAGAAGATAAAATGAGAAAAAAAAATTTTTTGGCTTTTATAGAAACTGTCATGGCCAAAACGACACCGTTTTAAACCCTAAGATCTGTGCGTCAACCCGCCAACATGACTCGGGATCCGTACAATCGACCTGCGACTCGACTCACCTTTAGACCCAGATCGATCCAGTCGAACCGACCCAGACTAAGTCGAACCGCACTCAAACAATCGAACCAACTAGACCGCACCTGAATAGACCGAACCTGCATTGATCGGTCTAGTTTAGGTAAAAAAAAATTTTTTTCTTTTCTTTTCTTTATGAAATTTTTTATTTTATATATATTATTTTACTAATATTTTACATATTAAAACATTTATATTTTTTAAATTAAATGATGAAATATGTAGTTAAAATTTTTATAATTTTGTTAATTTTTAAAATAAACTTTAAAAAAAAAAATAATAATAATAAATTTAATAATAATAAATTAATAAATAAGAAAAAAAAAATTTTTTTTATCCGACGATGAGATTTAAAAGTATTCCGAGTAGTGATATCTACGAAATCTCTAAGTGAGAAGATTTTTTAAAATACTACCAATGTATTGAAGTATTTATAAAAATTTTTTCAATACAATAAAAAAAATTTTTTTCTTATAAAATAATAATAAAATTAACTAATAAATTAAAAATAAGTAATAAAAAATGAGAAAAAAAGAAATTTTATCCGATGATGGGATTCCAAAAGTATTTCGAGTAGAGATGCTTTAAGAAATTCCTAGGTGAGAAGATTTTTTCTTAAATATTACCAGTGTATTGAAATATTTACAGTAAATTTTTAATATAATAAAAATTTCTCTGTTCTTTATTTCTTTTAAATAAGAATAATAATAAAAATTAATAAATTTTTAAAAATAAAAAAATAAAATGTGTGCATCATGTTATTATTTGCATTGCATGCATGATATAATTTTTACGAAAAGTAAATTTAGACCTCAAAGAATGAGATTCTTAGATATTCCGAGAAGCGATGCCTAAGAAATCTCTAGGTGAGAAAGAGTTCTTCTAATATTACCAACGTACTGGAGTATTTTGAGAATTATTTCAATAAAAAGATTCTAATTTATTTTTCTCGAATAAAATTTAAATAATAATTTTTTTAAAATAAAACCAAACAAACCAATTTCCAAAAAAAATCAAGAAACTTATTTTTTCAAACACCAAGAATGAGACTATTTTTAATCAAAATCAAAGGATAATATGTAGTTAAGTGGTACCATTTTTAAACGGGCGTCGTAAGGGTGCTAATCATGCCTCACGCGTAACCGACTCTTGAACTCAGATTGTTTCGTAGACCGTAAAATTATCTTTTTAATAAATTTTAATTAATTTTAAAATCTTATTAGAAAGATAAATTTTAATAGGTGACCAATCGTACCTAGCCAAAAAAGATTGGTGGCGACTCCATTTTTTGTTCATTTCTTTTCGTTTTCAAATTCGTCGGACGGCTCCAAAATCGTTACGACAGCTTGGCGACTCCACTGGGGACTGCCTTTTATTTTCGAGAGTCAGGCCAAAATTAAGTACTTGTTATTCTCAAATTTTGATTTAAACAGTCTTAATCAATTTCTTAGATTTTTATTTTTCATTTTCAATAAAAAAGGTAAAAAAAATAAATCAAAAATAAAAAGCAAAAAATTCATAATCATTTCTTTTACTATGCCTCTTATGTTTTATTTTTCTGTATATATTACTCTCAATAAATTAGGATATATTTGCACACAATAGCACGATGCATCTCATGCATGAGCTTTATACCCAGGCTCCATCTTTTATAAGAGAAAGTAAAGTACCTATACCCTCATGAGGTGATAACCTCCGTAATGACAAGTGAAATACTTTCACTCGAATTGAACCTTTTTCGTTCGTAGCTTGTAATGGGTGAGGATCGGGGTACCTTACTAGTCCAACATGGACGACAATGAAGAACAATTTGGGAATCTTTAGACACTGTCAATCCAAACTCAGTATATAATAAGCCTAAGAAACCAGCCTTATGTAGAGCTTTATCCACCTTCTTGTAAAAAATACCTAAGAATAAAAGTTGTGTATAATACAAAATAAAATAAAATAAAAAATCTCAAAACTAAAAAATAAAAAATGTTTTTTTTTCTTAAACCACATCCTCACACTAACTCAATTTTATTTCATTTTTTTTCTTTTTTGCATTAATCATATCATACAGTTCTGCATCGAGATATTTGCTCTAGGACATATTTCTTTCAAGAAGTTTTCATGGATCTCGTAGAACTACAAATTTGCTCATCCTCAGACATGTGCCATGTGAGCCGTATAATGAAGTACATGTTTGGTCGAAAAAAGCTCAACAAAAAAATAGAGATTGTTGGCCTACCGATTATATGTTTGAATTACCAGAGAAAGTGCATTTAGATCTCACACAGAATGATTTAAAAGAGTTAACTGCTGTCTGGGGTCAGTTAAATGAAAAAAAAAGCTTTTGTAAAAAGTACAGATAGATTACATCTCTCATTTCAATACTGATCGATAAACAGCTGGTTAAGGTAGCTATACAATTTTGGAATCCATCCTATAGATGCTTCACTTTTAATCAGGAAGATTTGGTGCCAACTATAAAAGAGTATTCAATTTTTTTTGGAATAAAACTACAATGTCCAGATAAAGTATTTACTCGAAAGTCAAAATCAGGTTATCGTAAAAAGTTAGCCAAGCTTATGGGGGTTAAAGTAGAAACCATTGATTCCTTTGTAAAGCCTAAAGGTGAACATCTTGGCGTTTGTTGGGATTTTCTTCAAAACTTCATTCAAAGGCATTTAAATAATGATCAAGGTATGGCTGTATTTGCTCTAGCATTGTATGGCATGGTAATCTTTTCGAAAACTTTAGGTTACATTAAGATAACTGTGATAGATTTTTTTGAGCAAATTAAAACCCAAGTAATTAATCTCGCTTCAGCAATCCTAGTTGAAACCATCAGGTCATTGAATTTCTGTCGATGAAATGGAAAAAGACGATTCATAGGATATGTATCTCTATTATATGTATGGGTTAAAAGTGATTTCAAGTATGAAAAGAGTGTATTTTTGATGCCATATCTACAAAATAAAGCATCAATTGAAGAGTTTTGCAAAAGTCAAAGGCCAACATTGAAGACTAAAGAAGAATGGGTCTTTTTCTTACGAAGGCTTACCGGGGATGAAATTGAATGGATGGCGCCTTGGATGCCTCGAGTGCCTTTGTTGTATCGTGGAGAAATTCAGTCGTGGATATTATTGTTAGGATTATGGGGTATTGTAAGTTACACTTCATTGATGGTATTTAGGTAAATTGGTGCAAAGCAATTTGTTCCTGCCATTCATGGTTTGGCCCAAATAAAATTCATTTACGGAGAATCGAATCCACTAAGAACCTCAGAGCAGTTGAATTAAGCATGAAAGAAAACACGAATAATGAGATTGGGGCCTCTCATCGATAAAGTCACTTTTGATTACCAGATTTAAAAAGCAAAGTGGCTTAGAGACATAATACTCAATCTTGATGACAGCTCATATCAATTGGTTAAGGTATGGGAGGTCATTACAAAAAGCTAACTTTAAAGTAAAAAATTTACAAAGTTAAAAAATAAAAATTACAAAATTAATTCACCAGCAGTAGTAGCGATGGAGAAAGCACTCTTATCAGTAAGAGTAGGAGGGATGACCTCACTTTCGATGACTTTCACTTTTTTTTTGTGCCCATGATAGCCTTTAGCTCATCATTTAGGGCCATCTTTATCCTCTTCTTCCTTTTTCTAATCTTCCTCAGGTTGATTCGCACAAGGCCTCAATCTAATATTGTTGATGTCAATATCAAAGAGGTCAAAGTTTAGAGAGAAAATTTTAAATTATACCTTATTCTTGGCTAGCTAGAAGGCACCAAGTACTTTTTTTCTTGAGAACTCTATTTTTACCCAGAAATACTCATCAGAGGTCTTATACTCTTCTACAGTCTTCACCTACAAATTTTTTTCCCTCTTATTTTGAGCTTTCAGCTTGGACCTCAGCCTTGCGATTTTGGCCTAAGCATCATTAAGCTTCAGCTCGACCTATTATTTCATAGATTCAGCTGAGGCCTTATCAACTCGGATAGCCTCCGGCTTTGCTGTTAGCTTGTCCACCTTTTTTTTAGCTCAGTTTTCTTTTTGTAAGACACGTTAAAGCTTGATCTGACATTATCCAATGCCTCTAAGCTCTTCTTGTGCTCCTTGATAAGGGTGTCATATCTTTTTCAACCTTGAGCATATGTCCCATGACAAGATAAGCATGATGGAGGGCTTGATTATTGTTTTTCATAGGCTGAGATGGAAATTTCTTTTAGACTACATGAAAAACACCTTAGATTTAGAAAAATAAAAATTAAAACAATAATAAAAAATCGAGCTAAGCTCATGAGATACTCACCAAGAAGAGAAACTATGACCTTACAAAATCTACTAGCAATGTCAAAATTGAAGATGGGGTCATCTGTTAGAGCATACTCAACCTCATAGATATTTTTTTTTAACTAGGCCTTAGCATCCTAGCTTTAGGGTTCTCAGGAGCAAAGGACAAGATCTTCACCAAAAGTTTTTTGGTTGGAAGTGGTGGTGTAGACACCAATGTGAAGGATAGGTCCTGATCTGTCTTAGCTTTTGACTTCGACTTGGGAGAGTACAGGGCATAAAGGTGCTGACCACTTTGTCTCCCCCATGAGACAGGGCCCTGAGTTGGATCTTTTTTTTTTTTACCTCAAGACATGTTGGTATAACGAGACGTTGAAGTCATTGCTATCATTTACCTCTACAAAATTTAGTTAACAGTTAGATAAAAAATTAACTTAAAACAAAATCTTATGATGTTGCCTCAAACTTACCTTAATACTTTATCTTGTTTATCATCTTCGAAGAGGTTCGCTCATGAGTATCGATGATGAGTTCCCTTTTACATGTAAAATCCAAAATTCTATCTCAATCTAATAGATCAGAGATGGAGAGGGCCACCAGTACGTCTACAAAAGAGTCGAGTGTATTCTTTATTTCTTATGCCTCAACCTCAAGCTCACCATCTTTATTTGCCTTTTATTTTTTAAGGCATAGAAATAATAATTTTCAATTTTTTATTGAGCTCGAATAATCAATGAGAAGTTTTTTATTTAACCAAGCTACGATATAGAACCACCTACTGTCATTAGGAATTTTTTAAAACAGAAAAACTTCTTAAATAGAGGGAGAGAAGAAAGAATATTTAGTTGTCAACAAATAATAATAAAAGTAACTATGTATCAAACAGAATTTTGTGTGAGCTGATGAAATGAAAACCTCAGACCAGCCACTAATAAATCCCAATATAAGTAGAGTCGATGTGACTCTAGTCTATCAGTGACCCGATCTGAGGAGTTTAGCATTATTATATTATACTTTTTTTTAAAAAAAAAATGTGGTACCCAAAGCACGAGCATAATAAGTCGAGCATATTTTAGAATAGTCTTCTGGATTTACTTTGCCCTTTAGCTCATTTATCACATATTTGAAAATCACATCGAGGTTACGCGAAGTATATATAGAGACCACGGTGAGTTCATCTAGCTCTACAAAATTTTTTCTCTCATCATCACTTTTTTTGGTCGAAGTGCTCCTTCTTCTTGTTCCTCCTTGAAACCTTTTTTATTAGAAAAATTTGATTGTTGGGTGGAAGACAAATCTTAAGAAAGAGTAATGGATGAAAGTAGCTCAATCTCGAAGAAAGAATGACAAGGTAAAGATCCCTTAGGAGAGGATGAGATGTTTAAAAAAAATTGATTGAGAGAAGATAGTAGAAATAACAGGAGGTGGAAAAGTTCGAACCCCAGAAAGATCAATAACTGAAGAGGAAGAAAGGTCAGCCATAGAAGATGGATTAACCTGAGAGATGAAAAAAGCAAGTAGATTTTGAAGTTCAAAGTCGATCTGATTATATAGCTCTTATGTGTTCAAAACTTGCTCACTTCTTGCTCGAGCATTCTCTTTATTACACTGCTATATTTCTCAGACATTGAGTTAAACCAATTAGTCGTCTTGGCATAGTTACGGCCCCTAATAATATGGAGATCAGGACGTCATCCTGCTATTTTTGTTGACCTCCCATTGGCTTTACCCTATAACTCTCAGCTTCTCTAAAACCCACACTAGAGAACATGGTTAAAAATATGTACTGAAATGGGTGTAGAAAAAACTTTGAAGGCTGAAAAGGTATTGAGATCATAAATTTTAGGTTAGATTGAGAGCAAAGAAAGCAAAAAGTGAAAAGCTGAAGCCTTACCAGTCTTTTATATAGATGCATTGTAGATCAAATTGATGACACGTTTCATACTATGTGTCAGAGCACGGGTGGGTAGATATTTTTTCATCTTTTTGCTTTAAACTTTCCCCTCAAACCTTCTCTCTTTTTATTTAATATTGTTAAACCAACCTAATTGGATGAATTTCAGATCGGACCAATTGAACCGAACAACTATCAAGAATAAACCAAGAGCTTAATTCACTTCTAAGGTCCAAAATAAAGGCTTAAATTTAATTTTTCAAAAAAAAAAATACAAATCTCACCATGGCCAGACGAACTCCAGCACTAATTTCAAATTACCTCAGACAATTATTACCCCGGTAACCTTTAAATTGATTATGCACTCAATCCAAAATCCATGCACAAGATCAATTAACCGTCAGGTCAAACTATTTCTTAAAACTAGTCGTCGTCCAAAATCGACCTCCTCTTGCAACATCGGCCTTCGACAAACCATGCAGTCAATCCGTCCCACACCAAGAATGTTGGTAATAAATTTGGCAATCTGATGCTCAAATCGCTTGATGGGGAGACAGAGTGTTAGAGGCATTTGATGGTCAAAGGGTATAGTGATATTTTTCCCTCTCAAAGCTTTCAGCAGACAACTAGAAGTATCTTTGTAATTTGTACCAACCTAACATGATCAGTACCATCTCAGCTCAATCTTGTCCTAATTATTCCCTTATAATCTCTCTCAGTTTACATATAAATATGAAAACTCAAGCACAATGAAGCCCGATTCATCCCACTTACTTCTTTCTCTCATTCCTACATTCCTATTTTCTTACTTTCTTTTCGATCTAATCTTTAATGAGTTACACTTTAGAGTGCAAACGCAAGGAATAACCCCTGCATTTGCTTTAATCATCCTTTTCTTCTACATTGATAGGAATATCCTTATATCGAAGCTCGACACCATTAACTTTCATTTGTGATTTTTTTAAAAGATGCCCTTCATATTAAGATATTTGATGAATCACTCATTAGCGAAGTATTGGTTGTATTAATTCTAAAGATTGACCATCATAACTCACAAGTGGGTTTTTCATTTCCGCCCCATTAGCGTCTGCAATGTAATAGTCAATTTGATTTCTAAGATTATTGTTGTTACTCAACTTCGTCCTTTTCTAAAGGATGTAATTGCACCTACTCAGTGTATTGTGGTGGTATTGGAAGCAATTCATTCATTTTCTAGGATGCGTGATTATGAAAATTAATTTGGAGAAAGCATATAAACGCATCAGTTGGGACTTTTTGAGGTGGGTTTTGGGCGATTTAGGCTTGCCATCTACGCTCGTTTCCCTCATCATGTTCATATGAAGTCCACTAACACGAGATTTTTGTGAAATGGTGAAACCACTTTTTACTTAAACCCTTCACGACGGCTAAGACAAAAAAAATTCGTAGTCGCCATATCTCTGTGTTATGCTAACAGAAACCATAAGGTATGATTGATGGTGCAGTGATTGATATTATATAATAAAATCTGATTGATGGTGCAGTGAGTGGCGGTTTTTAGAAGCCTTATCATTTTGTGGTGTGGGGTGTCTCTCTCTCGTATATTTTTTTGTGGACGATTTGATGGCGTATTTAAATAATTTTTGTTATTTTTTCATTCACAAAGTGAACTTCTAGAAACCCAAATTCTTCACTTCAAACAGAGAAAAGTGCAAACATACTGCCGACTATTTTTGTGCGAAGGAAAATAATGCGAAAATCACATCAAATGGAGATTACATCGTACTATTCTATCATGGAAACAAGAAGCCATTGAAGAGGACATGTGGGTTGATCCTGAATGCAGCTCAATTATGGTCAATCATTTATTGTAGTAATAAATAAAAACCTTACAACATTGAAACTAGCTATAGTGACAAAAGTCTTGGGATTAAAAGTCTGTAATATTAAATTTCTACCACATTGCCAAGTCATAGTTGGTTGAACTAATACTCAATATTTGAAAAGTATATTTTTTGTATTATTAATATATAAATTTTATATTAAATTATATAATATTACTTTATTAATAAAAAAATTAAAAAAATTAATTTTTTTGTGTATTTAATTTAAAAGTTTGTAAAATTTTATATTTACTTATTAATAAGGTGATATCATATGATTTATCAATAATTTATAAAATTTATATACTTATAATATATTCAATATAAACTTATATTTATAATAAAATTTTAAAATTAGAGATATGGTGATCACCCAAATTTCTATTCTATGCCTTCATTTTTCTAACACTCCGATATAAATAATTACATGTATGCTTTTAATTTGGCTACTTTATTAATTATATCTCTTTATTATTTATTATTTATTATTTTTTAACTTATTAATGCCCTTTTTTAATTCTTTTTTATTTTTAATTAATATTAATTTTTTTATATTTATCACCACCATCAACATTTTATTTTTTATTTAACGTCAAAAGGTTTTTAAACTTTACCTAATATATTTACTCTCTTTATCGATTAAAATAAATTTATTTACATTAAATTGAATAAATTCATAACAAATTCGAACATAAATAACATTTTCAAAATTTGTACCGGTATCAATTCGACCTTTAATGTGGATGTAATTTTTTTAATAAGATTTTATATTATTATATATTACTCTTTTCTTTGTTACGTTTGGCGAAAGAGATTTGTCGTCGTCATATGCTTGCAGAAATCATAAGATATGGTTGATGATGATGCAATGAGTGGTGGTTTTTGGAAGCCGATCATTTTGCGACGCGAGTGTCCTCTCTCTCACATGATTTTCTGGATGGCTTGATTTTTAATTTTTTTTTAGTAAAACGCGAAGTTTTATAGTTTGTTCACTTCAAGTAGAGAGAGAGGATACAATAATGCGTTCCATTTTTGTTCGGACAAAGGAAAAACAATAACGTGACATCCAATGCACCCAAAGACATGAAAATAGTAAAAATAACAGCTGCCATGAAAGAGAATTATAAGCTAGGCATCCAAAAAAGAGCTCCCAACCTCCAAAACTATGATAGCAATGGAGAAAATCAAGAAAACCAAGTGAAACGATCCAATAATATTTCATTATACTAATTAAATTGTTAATGTCATACTTGAATTTTAAAATTTTTTACTTTGATATCTCATTTATGAATTTATTAACTAGTTTGATATTTAAAGTATTATTTGTATGTCTCGTGTTATTATTCGAAATTATTATATTAAAAATATCTTATTAGTTAATAAACTTGTAATTTAAATATTATATTAAAAATTTTTTAAATTTAATCATCACATTAATATTTTATTTATTTTCTTATTTTTTACATTTTTAAAAAACATATTTTATTTTCATTAACCAAATACATTTTTAAAAATAAAAAAAATAAAAATAAAAACAAAAAACGTTTTTTCGAACCAAATCGTAATCTAATTTCTTGAAATAAGATACTTTTGGCATGTAAGCATTTAATTGACTTCTCTCCTGACTTTGTTTTTCCTTCTATCCTCTTCTTCTTTGCTCGCCTGCTTCTTTGCTGGATGAAGCCCAAAAAATGCAGTCCTTCGATTGCATTGCCAAATCCTTCGCAAAGCCAACCATCAAATCAATTCACTGAAAAGTGGTTAAATCCTTAGAATGATGGTTGGGAAACAGCTTGGCTCTGTCATATTTCTCCTAAGAACAAAGCTCCTCGGGAAGCTGATGTTAAATTCCTTTCTAAAATGGTGCTTTCATCGGACGTTGATGCAAAAACCAAGTCGTTCGACATGAACGAGAATTAAAACAAGAAAGGAAAATCACCTAAATAGAAGTAAAAAGAGGAAGCAAAAAGGAGAGGAAAAAAGAGGGTGGTGGTTTGTATAGTTTGAAGAAATTGAAGAAAGAATATAAGTTGAAAAAACAGACTAAGCTTTGGTTTAGTCTGTAAACACTTACCAGTATTTGTAAATGAGATCAAAGTTTAATAGATAAGGCCATCGGGAAGAAACTCTTAATTATAGATATGATTGATGAGGATGTAGTGTCTGATGGCTTTTGGAAGTCTTACCATTTTGAGACATGAGGGTCCTTTCTTTTGGATGATTTGATGGCTTATTTAAACATTTTTTGTTCTTTTTTTTCTTTCGGGAACTTTTGGAAATCTAAATTATTCATTCCAAACAGGGAAAAAAGGATACAATAATGTGGGATCTAACTTTATGTTTGGACGAATGAAAACAATGGAACATCACATCACATAGAGATTACCTAATACTCTTCTATCATGCAAACGACAAGCCATTGAAGAGGAAACGAGGGACTTTGATCCTGAATGCGACAGTGACTCACCATTTTGAAGAGCCTCACCTTATTGTCAACACTTTTAAGAGTCACCCCACATTGATGATTTATACTTTGGTTTAGATTAGTGGTTAGATACATAATTTTGATTATAATCCCATTTAGGTGAACATTAGGATTTTTTTTTTCTGACATAACAATTTGAATATCTACATGTATAAATGCTTTTAGTTTGACTACTTTGTTTGATTATCTTTTTTTTTTCTTAATTTCTTCTACCCTTTTGGCTTATTAATGCCCATTTTGATTCTTTATTATTTTTATTTAATATTAATTTTTATATTTACCACCATTGTCAACATTTTCAAGATTTATACTAGTAAATATTCATGATTTGATGTGGATGTAAATTTTTTTTAATAAGGTTAGATATATGTTACTCTTTTATCACATTATACAAAGGAGTTATAATTTTTGTGAAGAATATTAAAAAAAAAAAGTAAATTCATTGACCAAAAATAAATCTATATTCTTTTTTTTCTTTTATGTTTTATAAAAATAATAATTTATTTAAATAATTAAAAAAGAAAAGAAAAAAAATAAAGGTTAGAGGAAAATGAGAAAAAAGGAAAAATCAATGCAAATCTTGCTTTTGCTGGAATTTTCCTTTTACCTTCAAGACAATATTTTTAGTTTTTACTTTTTGTTGTCCATTTTATATTTTTTTTTCTTTCTCCTACAGCCATCTTTCTATAGCTATTCTCTCTTCTGTCTCCTCATTTATCTCTCTTCATTTTTCAAGTAAAGAAAATTATAGAATGAATCATATATATAATTTTTTTTAGTAATTTACGAAAATTACATAAAAAGTGAGAAAAAAACTTGTTAAAGCCTAATTTTCTTTTACTAATTTATCAAAAATTTTATAATCGATACATGTATAAATTATATATTATTAGTTAATTATATATATGATGTCACTTTTACTAATAAACAAATATAAATTTTTAACATAAATAAAATAAATGCATAAAAATTTAATTTTTAAAAATTTTTATTAATGACATATCATCATTTAATTTATTAATTATAAATAAAATTTATACATTAATACTAAATTAAAGATAAATTCTTTATTGAATGAAAAAACACGAGGCTTTGTCTTTGCTTTTGTAAATTTATGAATTGTGGATCACGAGCATACACGTTAAAAAGCAATGACCGTGAATTAATTCACTTTCACGCGTCGAACTACCGCACGGAATCTACCCAAGTATTCCAATATGTTTTTGTCTTATTCAATTATGTCTCCGGCTATTTAATTTGCAGTTACCTAGGAACCCATGAAACTATGAATATAATTATTTTTAAAAAGATATTTAATAAATTTAAATTTTAAAATTGAATATTTTTAATTTTTTTAAAAAAATAAAAATATTTTTTTCCTTCTAAATAGCACATAAATTCCACCTCATAATCCAAACAAAGAAATTCAAATTTACCCTTTTAATAGAGGATTTGTAAAATTCATCAATGATAAAGATGAAGAGTGACATACCATGTATAATTAAACAGGAAATACAAATAAATGAAAACCACATATATAATACGCAAAATTGTCGTCAACCATGATGCATGTTCAGTAGAGAGTGAAAAAGTTGGGGAACCATTATTCTTCTTGAAAATGATTTTTCACTTGTCATTCATGGAAATAATAAACAATTTTTTGTGAAGGTAAACCAATGAAGTCAATTGATGCAGCTAATTAGATCGATTTTCAGCATGAAACCATGAGTTATTAAAAAATAACGGCTTCACATTTTTAATCAGTGGTGTAAAAGTCTAAATTTGAAGTATATGTCTACACATCATAGAAAAAAAAAAAAAAAAAAACCTAAATATTTCAATTGGAGTAGAAAAAAAAAAAAAACTCATTCAAAGACTACTATTCATATTCTTATGTCACTTGTGATTTCAGAAAATGATAATTGCACTTCTGAAAATACAAAGAAAGCAAGATGATAATGTCAGTAATTAGTAGTTTATGACTACCATTTGGAGCTTTGTCGAATTTTTTGGTGCTTTGAATTGCAGCAATTATATTCTAATAACTAGATTGTTGTTAGTAGTATTCTCGTTAAGGGTGGCCATGAAATTGATCATTGTTTCTTTGCTATCGTTCCCTTGGTACATTTGATTTTAGAATATAGTATCTAGCTGTTATGGGTTCGTACTTTATCTTTTATTTAGGTGAATTGTTCTTTTATTTTCAAGTAGGTGTTTCGTATTGCTTCTATTAGTTGTACCGAAACTTTGTTCGCTAGATTTATAATCTTTTGATTTCTTTAATAAAGTTGACTTAACAAAATATATATATGTACATATTTATGTATATATTACTTAAATTTATAAAAAAAATAATCATGCAAAACACAAGTCAATATTGATGAGTAACAGCTTTTAATGCCAAAACATGTACTCACTTTGGAAAAAACTAAGAAGAAGATGAGATTTCATCATATTGAATAAAATTTCAAAGTTGTGACCAATCAAAGAATACTAACGTGGTCAAACTCTCTACCAGACAGGTTTATAGCTGTGTAATTTCTTAAGTTTTTCCAATGCAAAGTTATTTTTCCTGAAAAATATTTATTTTATTTTATAATTTAATTATATCTAATTCAAGAAAAGATAACATATTAAATAAAAAATTGTTTGTATAAATTCACTTATTGGTACTAATTAATAGTATTTTTTGTTTGTGTTGAGTTTCGATCTCAGGATATTCTTTAAAAAATAAAAAAAAAAACAAAAAAATAGAGAAAAGTAATTAGAGGCAAAGACAAGAAGTTTTCCTTGCATTTACATTTCGATGCATAAGTTAGAAAGAATAAAGTCAAAAGGAGAGTAATAGGGAAAAGATGAAGTAGTGTGTGTTACCTTCATAGTGCCTGACCTTCATATTTATAAAAAAGTGATAAGAGATCATTATAGGATAATAAGGACATTGTCGAGCTAACGTGGCACCAAGAATGTCAGATCAACCTAACTTGTCAGGTCGACACAAATGTCAAAATTATCCTTAGTTGTCAGCTAAAGACTTTTAACATGAAAAAAAGGCTGCTATGCCCTTTTGACCACTAAATGCTCCAAACATTCTGTCCCCTAATCAAGCAATCTAAGTGTCAGACTACTTGACGTATGATCAGTATGTTCTACATAGATCAAGTAGGTAAAGGAAGATGACGTGAAACATGGTTCTTCGGAGCTGACATTATAGAAGAGATCGGTATTATGGGATAAATAGCCTAGAGTCGTGGTCCAATCTAGTGAGGGTATGATCTTGTGCATAGTCTTGAGTTGAGTGCATGGCCGACTTAAAGGTCACTTAAGTGTTAATCATTCAAAATGATCCAAGGTTAGTAATGGAGTTCGTTTAGTCGATGTGAAACTTGTATTTTATTCCAGAAGTTTGAATTTAAATCTTTACTTTGAACTATGATGATGAGCTTGGCATTTGATCCATTCGAGAGAGTTGTCCGATTTGGCCAGTTTGAGTTAGGGTACTTTTGGTCTAATCGGTCTGACTTGAGATTTGTCTAGTTTGATCGATCTAACAGCATTAAATGAGAAAAAAAGTAGTTTGAGCAGGAAAATTTAGACAGAGAAGATGAAAGATGTTTGTTTGTCTTTAATTTGACGCATGATCTATACCGTTCATCTTATCTGTCATACAACTATATAAAAGGTTGTTGAGGCTTCGATTTTCTACCTTTTTCTTTTTTTGCTTTCAATCCAATATAAATTTTTTGACCTTAAAAGCTTTCCAGCCTTTAAGTTTTTCTACACTTTTTTTGGTATGTATTTTTAACTATATCTTTTAGTATAAGTTCTGGGGAGGCCAAGAATTATAAGATAGAACCTAAAGGGTCAACTTGAGCAAGATCATGATCTGATCCACTAGTTATCATGGGGCATAATTATAAAAAGATGTCCTACTGGTTTAACCTGATATCCAAGGAAAATTAGAGATAAAATGAAAAAAAATGCTCAGGTAAAGAGAAAATGGATTCTGAGCACAGAGAAATTATGTGCTAAATAATTTTGACTTACAGAATCCACCACTTTTCCTTATCTCTCAGATCGATCTATCTTCTATGGTCGACCTTTTTTCATCTTCAGTTGTTCCCTCTTCTGGGGTTCAGTCTTATCAATTTTATTCTACTTCTATTATTTCCCCTATTGATGCTTTCGTTGTCACTTTCATTCCATGTTGGTCAATTCTTGTTAAGATCTCTTTCTCTTCTGAAGGGTTTCCACCTTATTCTTCTTCCTTTAAATTTGAGTTTCTCTTAACCATAGTTTGACCTCAGAATCCTAGTTCTTTTCACTAGTCAGAGTCTTCTGACGATGAAGATTCTGATGAGAAAAATTTTGATGAGGAATAAAAACAAGAGAGTACCTTAACTGGAAAAAGTGACAACGATGAGGAAAATCCTATTGAGCAAGATAAACTAATTGAGGTCCTTGTATATACTCCATGTGACCTTGGCATGATCTCCAAAGACATGATGAACAAACTAAAAGGTAAGGTAAATCTTAAAGACTGTCCTAACATGTATTCAGCTCATCACGTCTATGCTTTGGCAATGACTTTTCTTTTTTTCAGAGAGGGATACGTATAATAATATTGAACTCCTTAGACCAGGTCACTGATAAATTGGAGCCACATTAGCTTTATGTGTATTGGGATTTCTTTATGGTCGATATGAGGCTTTCATTTAATTTTTTATTTATTTTAATTTTAATTATTACAATTTAACTATCACCCAATTCACCCATAACTCTATATGATACGTAGTTATTTTCGTCATTCTTTGTCAATATTTGTACATCTTTCATTCTCTCTCTATTTAGAAAGGTTTTTTTTTCATTAAAACATACTCCAGTGATAGAGGGTGGTATTATGTAACAGCTTGACCCAATAAAAAAACTATTTGTTGATTGTTTAAGCTTAATAAAAAATTGAAAGTTAATTTTTTTCATCTTCAAAAATAAAAAATAAATAAAGATGGCCAACTCGAGGTCGAAGTCAGTGTTGACATTAAGGCCTAGGAAATAAAAAGTGTGTTCGATGCTTTTGTGGATTTATTGGTGGTTCTCTTTGTTTTAGATCTATTAGATCACCTCGACTTTGATTTCAACCTGTACTAGTACACCCCGAGGCCTAAGAAAAGTCAAAAGAAAATTCAACTTGCAGCTTTATTTTGCAAGGGGACAAGGTTGTCAACCCCCATTGCACCATTATCCCATAACCCTTAAGACAAAGGCTAAGGCTAGTCGAGATCTCTCATCAACATAGTAATAGCACCAGTACCTTTTCTTGCCAAAAAATTAATGGTGGATATCTCCTCTTCTACTCTAGAGAATCTCGAGATTATGATGTTAAGGCCCAACTTCGAGAAGATCTGTACAAGCTTGAAGTACACTCTCATTGATTATCTTACCACCAATCTGGTAAGGAGGTTTTACAAAATCGTGACCACTTCTTTTAGTATGCACTAATTGATTTTAGCTTGATTTTCTTATTGTTTTTCATTTTGCTAAGTCTAAGCTTGTTCTAAGTAGTTCAATAAAAATTTCCACCTCAATCCCTAGAGAACACTAGATAGGCCCTCCACCATGCCTATCTTGCTATGACCTATCTGCTTAAAATCGAGAAAGATATGGTTATTTTGGTTGAAGAGCATAAGAAAAGCTCAGACACTCTGGGTAAAGTTAGGTCCAGCCTCAGTACATTTTAAAAAAAAAGAGGTCGAGCTAAAAAAAAAGAATGATGAGCTAACAATAAAGCTGAAGGCCATCATGGTTAATAAAGCCTTAGCTGAGTTAATAAGGGAGTAAGCTTAGCATAAGCTTAACGATGTTTAGGCCAAGATAACAAGGCAGAAGTCTAAGTTGAAGGCCAAGGAGAAAAAAAAAAGAATATCTAAAAAAGAAGGCTATGGAAGAGTTCAAGGCCTCCAACGAATGCCTTCAGATGAAAGTAGAGTTTTCCCAAAAAAATATGTTGGGTGCCTTTTAATTAGCCAAACATAAAGTACAATTTAAAATTTTCACCCTCAATCTCGACCTTTCTGATATTAATATTAATAATATCAAATTGAGATCTCTTATAAATTAACCTAAAAGAGAGAAAAAAGAGGAAAAAATAATGATAAGGCCATCGACTCTAAGCTCAAGGCCATTTTGGGTACTGACCATGAGATGAAAGAGGCTGCGAAAAGTAAGGTTGTTACTATTATTTCTACTGAAGAGGGTGATATTATTGTCAATGTCACTAACATGTGATTTTTTTTTGTAACTTTCGTAAATTTTTAATTGATGTATGAGGTTGATTTTTGTAACGACCTCAGATTTTACTAACTTGCTTGACAAACAACTTTTGTACTTGATAGAAAATGAAATAGAAATTTTTATTCGGTTTAGTCTAAGCTTTAGCTTAGTTTTATTATAATTTTTTTCCTTTATTTATACAAGTTTAAACAAAGATAATTAAAAAAATTTGAGCCTGGTTAACTGAATTGAAGATTTACAAATCATTTGGATTAAATTAAATTAATAATCTATCTAAGTTCTAAGTTAGATTTTGTTAGATCGATTAGGCATAAGCTCATTGAGCATAATTTGATTTCTGTATAATTTAAAGGTCTACTTTCAATAGCTTGGTCGAGGGAAAGATACTGCACGTGAGTAAATCTCTAACATTTATCATATTTCTTTACTAATGCAGTTATGTCCCTTCTGATAGTGGGTTAATAATAATCTTACCTAAGCACTTTGTAAGCTAATAGTCGAGGTCTAAGGTGAGTTTCTTATATTTCTTCATGGATTTCTTGTAAGACGTACTATATTTCTTCTTTATCAATACATCTTAAATAAAGCAGACTAAATGATCTTTTATATATTTTTTTCTTAATCATCATGTATCGAAGAGCTTTCCTCATCAATGCTTTAGCTCGAATTCCTTTTTCGGGTAGTGTTCCCACAGTTAGGTATGCCTTAATTGGCTTCATCTAAGTTTTTTTTTCTGTAATATGTCCTATCAGTTTATCTTCGGTGCTTTTGTGTGTCAGCTTTTCTACCAAGACTTGGTTTAAACTTTCTATTGTTATTCTTAAAGTCAACTTAAATAAAGAGTTTTTTAGTAAATTTTTTTACTTTAATATTTTCTTTACCTTAGCTTTTTTAAAGCCAGCCATTAAGGCCAGTATTTTATCCAAATATTTTTAAATTCTATCTTCTTAAGCTCTGAATTCTTCATTTATTTGATCGATCATTAGCTGAAAATCACTATATATAGTTATATATTGATGTTGAGCTTGGTTGCCAATTTCAAGTCAGCTATTAGTGTCTCATATTTCACTTCATTATTGGATGCCTTGAACATAAATTTCAAAGCATATGGGTATTACAATCTTTTTAAGCTGATCAAAATAAATCCAGTCTATTCACTATAGTTTGTGGTCGGACCATTAACATAAAGCTTCTAATTTTTGAATTTTGGGATTTTTTTTCTTGGGTTATCTTTTAGTTTATATTGAGGTGAGCTTTACGATGAAATATACTAGCACTTGAAATTTTAAAGTCAACCTAGGTAGAATGTACAGGTTGAATTCATTAAGCTTTACTATCCATTTGATTAATCTCTTTGACATTTTTAACTTCTATAAGACCTATCTCAATGATTGGTCAGTCAATACATGGATCACATGGGCTTAGAAATATGGCCCAAGTTTTTTTATCTAAGTGATAACTATGTAAGCTAACTTTTCTATACTGTTGTAGTTAACTTTTGGCCTTGTTAATACTTTACTCACAAAATACATTGATTTTTGCTTTTTCTCCTTCTCTCAAACCAAAACTGAGTTGATAGCTTAGTATGTGATGACCAAGTATAGGTATAAGGTTTTATCGGTTCTTGACTTAGACAAAATAGGTAGAAAGGATAAGAACACTTTGAGTATATCAAAAGCTTTTTGACATTAAAGGGTCTACCTAAAGTCAAAGATATTTTGAAAATTTTGAAAAATGACAGACATCATTCTGTCGACCTGGATATGAATTAAATCAGGGTGGCTATTCTATCAGTTAACCTTTGTACTTTTTTTATTAAAGTCAGTGCCTTCATGTTTAAGATTAGTTAAATTTTTTTAGGTTTGTCACTATCCCCCTTTTGTTGATCATGTAATCGAAAAACTTATCTGATGCGACCACAAAGGCACATTTGCTCAGGTTGAGCCTCATATTATATTTTTTCAAGGTGCTGAACATCTCTTTAAGGTTTTTCATGTGCTCAATCAAGCTTTTACTTTTGACTATCATGTTGTTCATATATACTTCAATAATATGATTGATCTGATTTTTAAACAACTTATTTACTAACCTTTGAAGGTCGCTTCTGCATTCTTTAGTCCAAAAAGTATCACTTTGTAACAATAAAAGCTTTTTTCAGTAAAGAAAGTAATCTTTTCCTTGTTGTTTTTTGGCATTTTGATTTGGTTGTAACCAGAATAGGCATCCATAAAATTGAAGAGGCCATGCTCAGCACTGTTATCCACTAGTTGATCTGTGTTAGAAAGAGAAAAGTTATCTTTTGGACATGCTTTATTCAAGTCAGTAAAGTTTATGCACATTTTTTATTTTTTACTGTGCTTTTTAACCATGACCATGTTGGCTATCCATTTAAAATAGTAGACTTTCCTGATAAAATCGACATGCAGTAATATATCGACCTCTTTCTAAATGGCCCTTTGTCTTTCTATGGTAAAGATTCTTTTTTTTTTACCGAACTGATTTTATGTTGGAGTTAGTATACAGCCTATGGACCATCATTTTGATATCAATACCAGGCATATTGGACAATGTTCAAGCGAATAGGTCGTATTATCTTTTAATAATTGAATTAACTAATCTTTATGTTAAAGTTTAGTTTCGATTTGCATCATTTTTCAGAGATGTTATCCTAAAATGAAATTGTTATAAAATCTTAGGGCAGCTTAGGTCACCTTTTATCTGAGTTCGATCTTTAATCAATTATCTCTTTTTGTTCAATTAGGTCAAGATCATTTTTTACGAAAACAGATTCCTATGTAATAATTAGTGTATTATGGATAACTTGCTAAATATGTATGTAGTGAAATTGGTATGTATTTTTCATTTCAAAATGTATTTTGACTTACTTGTTAGCTCAATCTAAATGACATATAATTATTCACGTCGACTTAAAAACTCGATTATCTTTAGAGTTACCTCAATAAATTTAAAAAATAAAACAAAAGTTTTTTTTGTTAGAACTTAAGAGCTCGAAACGACTTAAGAACACGCTTCTGTCAGGTTGGTCTTATGTTCTTTGTTCTTGCTTATGGTTTATTGCTTCTTGTCAATTTCTGTTGTTTATCTTTCTTTAGTGCTTTTATTCTTAACCAAACCGCCAATCAGCTTTCTAGTCTTTCTTTTCATTATTATGACATAACACTGATGTGTCATAGATTGGTCTCCCTTAACCTCTCTAACCCCATTGGGTGTTAAAAATTTTACTTTCAGATAGGGAGCTGAGCCTATAAGCTACATAACAAATTGACTAGGTCGACCCAATATCATATTGTAGGCTGATGGGATGTCCACCATCATAAATTTTATAACCAAAGTGGTTGTCCTTAGTTCTATCTCCAAAGAGATTGGTAGTTTGATTGCTTTTTTTTCAAGCATCTGTTCATTCTTAAATCCTACTAATGTTGTGGTAATCGACTGTAATTGATCTTCACCAATTCTCATTTTGTTTATCGTGCTATAGTTCATGACATCGATCGAGCTCTTATTCTCAAACAAGGTTCTCTTGACTATATAACTATACACTACGATCGTGATCACTATGGCATCATCATTTGATACTGGATTCTTTCAAAAAATTTTAAGCTGAATTAGATTGACTCATCTTTTTAATTTTTTTTTTTTAGTCAAGGTGCCTATTACCATAACCATGCTTAGATTGAATTTCTTTTTGGCCAAGGTGGAATGATTTCAAGTGATCATATCAATCACTCTGATGATCGACTTATTATTATCAGTTCAACCTTCTTATTGCCTCGGCTCATCTTTATAATTTTTTCTTCTTCTATTTTTTTACCTTATTTCTCTACCTCGAGTGGGCTTTTTTCGATACTGTCTATAGTTCGCTCTAGATTGGCCTTATCTTCATTGTTCTACAAACTTCTTCAATTGACTTTTCTTTATCAGAGCTTCAATTTCATTTTTTAGGTTAATGTAGTCTTCGATATTATAACCTATATCTCTATAAAAGGTAAATCTTTTAGTCAGATCCCTTTTCATGTTCTGTCTCAATGGCTTCGGTAATTAAAGGTAAAAATTTTGCTCAATTTATATTAGAATCCTCTCTCAAAAGGTATTTAATATAGTGTGGTTCCTTTCTCCACTAAAGCTTCTAACCTTATATCATATCTCTTTTGGGGGAGACTCATAGAAATCATTGCTTTTCTTATGACCGATGAGGAGAGATGAGCCTCTATCACCTCAGCAGCCTATTAGAGAACATAAACATCTCTCACATAGATTGTTTTTCATTGTAGCTTTAGCATTTATATATTTTTTAGCATCAACAAAATGTCAGCAAGAGTTTAAAGTGGTTTTAGAGATAATGTTAGCTTCATGTGGTACTATTTGTTATTGAGTCCACTTATTAGGGAGGCTACAATGGTCGTTTGTTCCAAGTCTTTAACCTATAAAGCTTTCGCATTAAAACGAATGACATAACTCTTCAAAGTTTCATTCCGACCTTGGTGGATTGACATCAAACGTAGAGTCATATTATTCACTCTTCAGCTACTTACAAACCTAGATAAGAAAAAGTGGCTGAGCTATTTGAATGTCATAATTAACCTTAGTTCTAAGCTATTGTACTAGAATCGAACTGCGCCCTTTAGTATAGTAGCCAAGCATTTGCACATTAGAGCCTCATTTGCCTCTTACATCATCATGTTAGTTCTATAAAGTTCTAAATGATCGAAAGGGTCAAAAGTACCATAATAGGTTTCCAAGGTTGCATTTTGAACCCCTTGAGGGGCATGGCCCTATCGATTTCTTTGGTTAAGGGTAAGGTCTCCAATAACTTAAGTCATCTTCAAATGCCACTGTTTTCATTTTTAGCTCTTTTTTCATAGCTTGCATCCGAGCTTCTAGGTCTTTATTTGGTTGTCAAGATTTGTTTGTTTGGATTTTTAGGTAGTAACATGTGTTGAATTGTGGTTGGGATGTTGTGCTCTTCTTTTCTGAAGGCGAAGGAGGCTTTCACCTTTTCATAGCTTGATTGTTTGATAGCGCCTCTTTGGCCAAAGGTGATTAAGTTAGGCACTTTTGAAACTTGTGGTGGGTTTATGATTTGTAACATCTGCTTAAAAGCCTGTATCTATTCAATCAATGCTTGGAATTGTTCCATGGTGATCCACCTGTGGTTGGACAAGTCGGACAAAATGTTGGCTATAATAGGTTTCTATGCCAACCAAGACAATCGTCTCTCTTTCCTCTGAGGTTCTTTTTCTTGATAGCATTGCTTTGTACTCGACTAATGAATGAAAAAAAAGACCCTTACTTGGCATGCCAAAATATTTGTGCCAAGCTTCTGTCTTAAGGTATTACTAGAAAGACAAAAAAGAAAGGCGATTAGAGGTAAAAGCAAGGAATGTTTCTAGTGTTTGCACTCCAACCTGTAAGCCAAAAAAAATGAGGTCAGAAAGAAGTAATAAGGAAAAGATTGAGTGATGTGTGTTACTTTCATGGTGCCTAGACCTTCATATTTATAGATACATGATGGGGGACCATTAGAGGACAATAAAGACACTATCGAACTAACATGACACTGAGAATGTCAGACTGACCTGACATGTCAAATTGACACAAATGTTAAAATTACCTTTGGTTATCTACTGAAGGCTTTTAACATAGAAAAAATATTAGTATGCCCTCTTGATCACTAAATGCCCCCAACATTTCCTTCCAATGTTTATATTGTTTGAATAAAAAAATTGACTCCAGCCTAAGTTGTCCACAATGAAGGCAAAAAAATAATGCAGCTGGAATTCTCTTATTAACAAAAGAAGAAAAAATTAACTCGAAAATATATAAAAGTAAATCACTATAGCAATTAAACTCTAGACATGATAATTCATATATTTTTTATATTTATTTAGTATAAAACATACGCAAAATACAAAAAATTTTATATTATAATTTATGTTAATATACCAAATACAATTCTTTTTATTTTTATTATATTTATATATTATTTTTATTAATATTTAAACTATATCAATTTAAAATTTTAAAATATAAAATCTCATCGCTAAAACCTCTTGAAAACCATGTTTTATTTTTATTTTGTTTTTTTTAAATTAAGAAAGAGTTCTCTCTACTGCTTAAAAAAGTAAAAGTTCTCACAACTTTATCCAATAATAATAAAAAATTTTTTTGCAACTAAATTTAAAATTAAAACCTAATGATTTGAAATTAAATATAAAAATAAATAGATAAATTAAAAAACAAAATTAATTTGAATAAATTTTAACTTTAAATTTAATTAAAAATGTATATATTGCTTTAAATAAAACAATAAAAATTTTCGTTATTTTTTAAGCAACCAACAGATCCTCTCTCGAATTGAATTCTCTATTTTCTTCGCTTTTCTCGTCGGTTGTTGAATCCGTCATAAAAATCTGATGTTGACATAACGATTTTTTTTCCTTACCAACTGCACACGTTTTAAAGACGCGAGTTGGAATAAAGAGCCCGAGTTTTTAGTTTTTCTTTTTTTTTTGGTTAGAATAAAACATATTTTTATGTGAAAAAATGTTATGAGATTCGGAGAAAAGTCAAAAAATAATAATAATAATAATAATAATGAATGATGAAATCTTTCAAAGCGTCGGGGGACGGTAAATGCAATTTTTTAAGCTACGAACGAAGATAAATATTAATAAAGGTCGTGAATGAAAATAATATATTAGCAAAGATAGTAATGCTAAATATAAATTTTAAAGATTAAAAATGAAAATAAAACATTAAAAAAAATCACGATTGTTAATTTTACACAACCCCTATATATTGATCTCTTTGTTCTTCCTTCTTCCTCAGTCGGTCAGCCTGATCTCAGTATGTTAATTTCGGTTGTCTCTGCAATTGATTGTTTTTTTCTTATTAAAAAGTCTATTAATTTGTTAGAAATTCGTGGTCTGTTCACTAATTCTTTGTAAGTTTTATTTTACAGGTGTTTCTGTCCTCTGCTATTCTGGATGCAACAGTAGATTTTCGAGTAGCTGAATAAAGGAAGAGAGCCATGAATTTATCAAGCTCAATTTCAAGTCCATTTGCAAAGTTTGAGAGGCAAACTTCTTGTCTGCCTGTGGTAGGTAAAGATAAAGCAATCAGGCTTCAAGTGAAAATGCAGCAGCAGAACAAGTCACCCTCAGGGTTAGCTACAAAACGACAAGCTATTCAAATGGTACCTGTGAGTGAGGTACTGACAAAAACTAAACTCAGACAGCGTAAAGAACATCCACTTTCAGAAAAAGAGCTTAAGGTTCTGGGTTCAGATGAAAATTTCAGTTGGGCCAATGATAATTATAACATTTGGCTAAGGACTATAGATGTTTGGTTTTTTGTTATTTCCCTGCGTACTCGAATTCTCTTTGACAACGCAAAATGGACTTACTTAGGAGGTTTCTCAGAAGATGAACAGGTGAGTTTTTCAGCTGTCTGATCACATATCATCTTGCTGTCTGATCACATATATACATGATTTGTTAACAGAAAAAGAGAAGGAAAAGAACTGGCTCATGGCTACGGGAGCAAGTCTTACAACTTGGTCCAACTTTCATTAAAATTGGACAATTGTTTTCGACAAGATCAGATTTATTTCCCCGTGAGTTTGTCAATGAGCTTGCCAAATTGCAGGTAACCCTTTGTCTGTCTGTGCTGGTTGTGAACAATGTTTTTACATATAATTTCTCGTTTATAAAAACTTTATGCAATTTTTTTTCCTGAATGTAGGATAGGGTCCCTGCATTCTCACCAGAGAAAGCACGACGATTCATTGAGAGCGAACTAGGAGCTCCCATCGAAGAGCTATTCAAGGAGTTTGACGACCAACCAATTGCTGCAGCTAGTCTTGGTCAGGCAAGTACGTCGGATCTCTATGCTTGAGGGAAAGTTGGGATCCAAATTGCCCCAACTCAAACTCCTCAAATAAGTTTGAGATCATTGAGAAAATATTAAAGCTCAAGAAATAATTAAAACATACAGAGCTGGGTTCAAATTAATTTGATAGAAAAAAAAAAAAAAGAAGATTTTTTCTCTTAAAGTTGCAATGGTTGAACAAAAATATCCGTATCATTCAACCTTTACTTTTTTTTTTCATTCTTTTTTTCATTGAAATTTTTTTATTTAAAAATTTTAAGGTGATTTTTTAATTGAATATAATAAATAAAATTTATCATTATATAATAAACTAATAAATAAATAAATTTTATTATTATATAATAAATTAATCAATAATATGTATTAATATTTTGATTGAATAAAAATTTTAAGATTTTAAATGTCATAAATAATATTAAAATATATATAAATAATTTACCAATACATTTTTAAAATAAATAAAGTTTTAGATGGTTATTTTTCATTCTCTCTTTAACAAAAAAATTTTAAACTAAAATTAAATAATTATTTCAGTTTCCATTATTTTATTGCAATTAATTAAACTTTAATCTAATTAACCCATAAATTGAATGAAAATTAATCAATTTTTATCTAATATGAATTTAATTAAATAAAAATAAATATTTAAAAATATAATTAATTATAATAAAATGATAAAAATCAAATGTTGATTTAAATTTAATTAAAAGATTTTCTCTACGTCAGCCTAAAATTTTTTTTTTTTAAAGAATTTTCTAGTCAACAATAGACAATATCTGTAAATTTATTATGCCAAACTTCGCCTAATTTGATAGGTACATCGAGCTATACTGCACAATGGGGAGAAAGCTGTTGTAAAAGTTCAAAGGCCTGGGCTGCAGAAGCTTTTTGATATTGATTTCAGTACGTAACGCCTTTTTTCTTTTAGTGTGCACGTAATTTAATAAGATTAGATAAGATTGATGACTCAACTATCTATCTTTAATATTTTATTTAATAATAATAATAATAATAATAATAATAGAGAGCGTTGTGTTGTCTCAAAACAAACAAAAAGTCTGGTCATCAAGTTTGGTTCGACTACTATATTCGTTTGTGATTTTTTTTTATATATTTATTTGAATAATTATTGTTATTATATAAAAGAGTTGAGCCGGCCTTTTTCTATTTAATACAACAAGTGGTTGTGGTTGTCGACTCGACAATTCTTCATTTGACTCTGGAAAGTTTTATATTGCTAGTGGCTGTTAAATAGTTTCCTTGTCTTAATCAAGTAACTTCCTTTTCCTTCCGCAGGAAATTTAAAGCTAATTGCGGAGTATTTTCAGAGGAATGAGACTTTTGGCACAAGGGATTGGATTGGTATATACAAAGAGTGTGAAAAGTAAGTGGGTAATTAATAAATTTAAAGATACTCTTCCTTCATTTAATGATATTAATTACTACAATTTATAAGGCCTTGATTAATCATAAAACTTAGTGCTAATATTTTTTATTCAGATTTAACATATTAAGTTTTGTTAGGTTGTTAAATTTATTATTTTTAGTTTAAATTTTAAATTTTATTGATTGATCATTTTTTGGGGGTCGATTTATGCTAGAGATACTCGTATTCTGTTAAAATTCAAATTTTAGTTTATTTATTATAATTTATATAAATTTAAAGTTCATACTATTTTGATTTAATAAATTTAATCTAATCATAAATTTTATCAATTTTTTTATAATTAAAAATGTTGATATGACCATTGACTTGATAATTGGGTATTAACTTTGTTAATATGATATTGTCTTTGTTGATGTGATAATTTGAATTTATAAAATCAATTGTTAAATTCTTTAAATGATTTTTATACGCATATGAAATTAAAATTTAATCTTTCTAATATAATTTCATAAAAATTTTATTTTTGTACAAAATAAATTTAATAATATTGGTCTAATTACTAATAAAAGTCCTTTTTTTTTACTTTTTTTAAAATAGGTTTTATTTTTAAATAAAATTCATATTTCTATTTTTTTTAGAAACTATTTGTATTTTTAAAATATTAAATTTACACATTTATTAAATACTTAATTTTTAAAAATCATAATTTTTGAATTTTTGTAAAATCAGATTTTATTTTCTAAAACATTTAATATTTTAAATTTTTTAGATATTTTTAAAATATTAAGTTTACTTTTTTCAATATTATAATTTTTTTAAAATAAAATTCATTTTTTGAAAATTTAACATTTTATTTCATCAATATATTTAAATATTTTGGAATTTTTATTAAATTTTTATGTTTTCTAAATATATTAATATTTAAATGAATAAATAAATAAATTACAAAGAAGGCATGAGATTTTAGAATTTGTTCTATTTTGATTTATTTGAGCTGAAAAAGTATAAAAATCTAAAGTAAAATAAAGTAATGTCAAAGTAGGAAGAGTTTTTTTATTTCAATTTATTCTTCATTGAAAAACATAAAAAAAAACGTGTAAAAAATTTTTAAAACTTATAAACTTCTTTTAGAAACACCAAAAATTTAAAAAATATATATAAATATTTATAAAAAATATATAATTTTTTAAAATTTTCAAAAAAAATAAAAAAATTAAAATTAAATATTTTTAAAATAAAATGTTAAAATTTGAAAAATATAAAAAAATTTAAAAAATTAAATATTGCAAATTTTATATAATTAATTTCAAAAAATAAGAAAATTTTTAAAAATTTAATTTAATTTTTAAGAAAAAAAATTCCGATTTTTTAAAATTAAAAAAAATATGATTTAAAAATTAAAACATTTTTAAATATTAAATTTAATATTTTAAAATTTTGAAAAAATTTCTAAAAAATTAAAATATGATTTAAAAAAAAAGGTAAAAAAATATATCTTTTTTTTTATTAATAATTGAACCAATATTATCAAATTCATCTTGTACAAGAATGAAATTTTTATAAAATTATACTAGATAGACTAAAGTTTAAATTTCATGTAAATACATGAATTATTTGCATAAATTGATAACTAATTTTACTTATCTAAATTACCACATCAATAAAGTCATCATGTCAGTAAAAAGAACATTCATGTCAGTCAACGGTATGTCAGCATTTTTAACAATAAAAAATTAATGAAATTAATTATTGAATTAAAATTATCAAATTAAAATAATATAAAAAAAATAAATTTATATGAATTTTAATAGAATAACTAACTTTCAAATTTTGACAAAATGTAGAGATTTTTGGCGTAATTTCACTTTTGTTTTAAGGTTTGGGTGACTCCTATAATAAAATACGGGCTCCATTAATTAATAAAAAATATTTTAATCAAAATAGAATAATGTTAAATATTGATGAAATTTAATCTAAAATAAAAGGTAATATATACAATATTTGAAAAAAAGTTTCACGTCCTGAATTACAAGTGAGCTGATGTAGGATGGATTTGGTTTCAATCTCACCTCTAGTTAGATGTGTTGCGCCAGAAGCAATAATCACAACAATACATAAGCAATAGACAACAATCAATAATCAAATGCACAGGAAAAATAAAGCACACCAAGATTTACGTGGAAAACCCTCCAGTGTAGAGGGAAAAAACCACGGGTCACCAGAAAAATCTTCACTATCAAATAATAATTATACAAAGTTCTTCTCTAGCTAAAACTAGAGCTAATCAACAACTAGAGAAACAATTGGAGAAATCTCACCAAATAAGTGACTCAACAAATACACCCTGGATTTGTTCCTAGAGAGCTTCAAACCCGATCTTCACCGTTCAGAATGTATAACTATGAATCATAAACCTCCTGACAAGGTTCCAACTCAATCGGACCACGGATCGACTTCCGTTTAACCAACTCTCCCTTCTCCTTTTTCTCTCTCTGCTTTTCCTGGCTTTTCTTCTTTCTCTGCTTGGTTGTCGACACACACCTTAAACAACCCCACCTCTTTTTTATTAAGTAGCTAGGGCTCTGTGTAAAATAAAAGATCAAGGCCCATTGCCTTTACTTGGTCCAAAACCATTTACATGGGACTGGACCCCATTTTCCTAACAATCTCCCCCTCCAGCCCCATTAGGAGGAGATTCATCACTATAGCAGTTTCATTTGGAACTTACCTTGGCCAGAGAACTCATTCCGGCCAAGTTACTGCAAAGCTCAAGCTTTTTCTTGGGAAGTATCTTAGTCAACATATCTGGCACATTTTTATCAGTATGGACTTTCTTCAATAGCATCTGCTGTTCTTCAATCACTGAACGTAACCAATGATATCTAACATCAATGTGCTTTGTTCTAGCATGGTACATGGTATTCTTACTCAAATCTAAAGCACTCTGGCTATCACAAAATACCACATACTCTTTCTGATTCAACCCTAATTCAAGAAGAAAACGTTTCATCCAAAGCATTTCTTTACATGCTTCAGTTGCTGCAATATACTCAGCCTCTGTAGTTGACAAAGCAACACACTTCTGTAACTTAGACTGCCAAGATACAGCTCCTCCTGTAAAAGTGAACAAATACCCTGAAGTAGATTTCCTACCATCAAGATCGCCTGTCATGTCAGCATCAGTAAACCCTTCTAGAACTGGTTGTGAAACTCCATAAGTCAAGCACATTTTTGAGGTACCCCTCAAATATCTAAAAATCTATTTCACTGCTTCCCAGTGAACCTTTCCTGGATTAGAAAGAAATCTGCTCACTACACCAACTGCATGAGCAATGTCAGGCCTTGTACAAACCATAAGATACATTAAAGAACCGACTGCAGAAGAATAAGGAATACTAGACATAGTTAGTTGCTCTTCCTTAGACACTGGACAAGATTTCTTACTTAGATGAAAATGGTTGGCAAGTGAACTGCTAACTGATTTAGCATGTTGTATGTTGAATCTACCAAGCACTCGTTCAACATACTTTTCCTGTGACAACCACAGCTTTCCAGCTCTCCTATCTCGGATAATGTCCATACCAAGAATCTGTTTTGCTGGACCTAAATCCTTCATATCAAAGGACTTAGACAATTGTTCTTTCAACCTGCAAACCATACTAGCATCTTGTCCTACAATCAACATATCATCAACATATAATAATAGGATAATGAAGTTACCATTAGGGAATTGTTTAATATACACACAAGAATCTGCTGCTATTCTTTTATAGCTATGACTCACCATAAAAGAATCAAACTTTGTGTACCACTGTCGCGGAGCTTGTTTCAAGCCATACAAGCTTTTCTTCAATTTGCAAACTAAGTGCTCTTTCCCTTTCACTTCAAAACCCTCAGGCTGATTCATATAAATGTCCTCCTACAAATCACCATGCAAAAATGCAGTTTTAACATCAAGTTGCTCAAGCTCAAGATTCAAACTAGCTGCCAATCCCAGTACCACTCGAATAGAACTCATTTTTACAACTGGAGCAAAAATCTCATCAAAATCGATGTCTGGTTTCTGAGAAAAACCTTTTACTACCAATCGAGCTTTGTACTTCACTAGTTTGTCACCATCTTTTTTCAACTTAAACACCCATTTATTCTTTAATGGCCTCTTTCCTGTTGGAAGTTTAACAAGATCATAAGTACCATTCTTTCGCAATGACTCCATCTCTTCTTTCATTGCTTTTAACCAATGCTCTCTATCCGGAGTAGCCTGCACATCTTGAAAGTTTTCTGGCTCCCCTTTACTGGTAACTAAAATAAAATCTGAACTTGGATACCTGGTAGATGGCCTGCGCTCTCTAGTAGATCTCCTAGGCTGAGACTCTACATCACTTGATGCCGAAGGTAACTCTCCCTGCTCAACACTCTCAGGTAGAAAGGATTGCTCCCCCTGCTCAAAACTAATAGCATCTGGCTCATCACCAACTGTAGCTGGCTCATCCATATCCCCAAGTTCTGTTTCTGGCTCATTTTCACCATCTGTGGCTCTTTCCTGTGAAATTCCTATCGGTGTTGAAACATCACACTCAATAGTAACTCGTGTAGTCTTCTCATTTTTCTCAAGGTCTGCTATGGTTTCTTTTTCATGAAAGATCACATCTCTGCTTCTGACTGTCTTTCTCTTTACTGGATCCCATACCCTGTAGCCAAATTCCTCATCACCATATCCTACAAACACACACTGTGTAGCTTTACTGTCAAGCTTTGATCTCTGCTTTTTCGGCACATGCATGAATGCTTTACACCCAAAAATTTTCAAGTGAGAGTATGAAGCATCTTTTCCTGTCCACACTCTTTCTGGAATGTCAAAGCCCAAAGGAACTGATGGTGACCTGTTAAGTAAATAACAAGCTGTGTTGACTGCTTCACCCTAGAATGGCTTTGGTAATTTTGCCATCCTCAACATACATCTGACTTTTTCCACAATGGTGCGATTCATTCTTTCAGCTATACCATTATGCTGCGGTGTTCCAGGTTCTGTCCTCTCATGCCTGATCCCATGCTTTGAGCAATACTCTTCAAAGCTTTTATATGTGTATTCCCCACCATTATCAGTTCGAATACACTTCAAGGGTAACCCTGTCATCCTTTCAACCATGGCATGAAATTTTTGAAAATACTGCAGTACCTGACTTTTATATTTCAACATATACACCCAAGTCTTACGTGAAGCATCATCAATAAAAGTAACAAAATATCTGCTACCACCTAATGACTCAACCTCAATAGGACCACATACGTCAGAATAAATTAATTCCAATCTATTTTCTTTTCTCTGAGAACTTTTACGAAAAGAAACTCTATGATGCTTACCAAACAAACAATAATCACATGAATCGAGATACATACCTTTGGTCAAGGGAATGAGAGAGTGCCTTGCCAAAACCTGTAACCCTTTTTCACTCATGTGTGCCAGCCTCCTGTGCCACAAGTTTGCTGAAGCATCATTTTCAACGGTATTTACCTGGTTACCGTTCAATTGCATCCATGTCTTATACATTGTGCAGCATAGTTTTCCCCTTGCAACTACCATAGATCCTTTGAGAAGCTTCCACTGTCCATTCTTTTGTCGGCTTTCATATCCCTCCTTATCAAGGACATTAATAGCAAGCAAGTTCATTCTCATATCTGAAATGTGTCTGACATCCCTCAAAGTCAACATGCAGCCTGTACTAGTTTGTACAACAATATCACCAATCCCAACAATCTGTGACACACTCTTGTTTCCCATCTTGGTACAACCAAAGTCTCCTGCTTTGTAAGTTGTAAACAACTCTCTCTTAGGAACACAATGATATGCCGCTCCTGTGTCAACTATCCACTCAATGCCGGGATCACTAACATGATTACAATCACCATGTGTACAAATCAAAGTAACTGAATCACTATCTGAATTCACTGCTGCAACATTGCCATTATCTGAACTCTTGTCTTTCTCATCTTTTCGCTCTTGCTTTAAGATTCTACAGTTTCGTTTTATATGACCCGTCTTACCACAATAGAAACACTTCACTTTACCTCTAGACTTGGATTTATGTTTAGATTTATCACGACCTTTTGAGTCTTGACCTCTGTCGATGTTTCTACCCCTGTTCTCTGTGACCAGAGCTTGATTCTCAGGGTCTACATCTTTTCGCCTCGCTTCTTCATTAAGCATACTGTCATTTACCATCTCCAATGTCACCTTATAATCAGGAGCTGAATTAAGAACAGTCACAACTAGAGTATTTCAGCTGTCTGATAATGAACCCAAAAGAAATAATGCCTTCATTTTATCATCCATCTTAAGTTCCATAGTAGTCATCCGATTAAATATATCTTGAAAATTACTCAAGTGCTCTGTAACAGATCGTCCATCCCTGTACTGTAAAGTTGCAATCTTCTTAACAAGCATAACTTTATTCATACCTGTTTTTCTCTCATACAATGCTGCCAATTTTTCTCAAACAATGTGAGCATCTGACTCCTGCGCTACATGATGAAACACGCTGATATCAACCCATTTTCTGATTGTAGCCAGCGTCTTTCTACCTAGCTTCTTCCAGCTTTCATCTTTCATATCTGCTGGTTTAGCCGAATCACCCAATACTGGCTCATACAAATCTTTGCAGTATAGATGATCCTCCATCATAGGCTTCCAAATTGAATAATTTGATGCTGTCAATTTTAGCATGGAACCTGTATCACCTTTCATGATCTCAAACAGAATTTACTTCTATCCTGGGTTACTTCTGTATCGATGTCTCAAAATAACTCTCGCTCTGATACCACTTGTTGCGCCTGAAGCAATAATCACAACAATACAGAAGCAATAGACAACAATCAATAATCAAATGCGCAGGAAAAATAAAGCACACCAAGATTTACGTGAAAAACCCTCCAGTGTAGAGGAAAAAAACCACGGGCCACCAGAAAAATCTTCACTATCAAATAATAGTTATACAAAGTTCTTCTCTAGCTAAAACTAGAGCTAATCAACAACTAGAGAAACAATTGGAGAAATCTCACCAAATAAGTGACTCAACAAATACACCCTGGATTTGTTCCTAGATAGCTTCAAACCCGATCTTCACCGTTCAGAATGTATAACTCTAAATCATAAACCTCCTGACAAGGTTTCAACTCAATCGGACCACGGATCGACTTCCGTTTAACCAACTCTCCCTTCTCTTTTTTCTCTCTCTGCTTTTCCTGGCTTTTCTTCTTTCTCTGCTTGGTTGTCGACACACACCTTAAACAACCCCACCTCTTTTTTATTAAGTAGCTAGGGCTCTGTGTAAAATAAAAGATCAAGGCCCATGGCCTTTACTTGGTCCAAAACCACTTACATGGGACTGGACCCCATTTTCCTAACAAGATGCAATATAACCCAAAAGTCACCGTCTAGGTTCAAATGAATGTTCAGTGAGGCACGATTAGTCGTAGTTTTATTTTTTCATTCTAAAAGGTCAGATCGATTGGTTTGAGAAAATATTTTTTGTTTTTATTTTTTATTTTTTAAAAATGTATTTGAAAAATAAAAATAAAAATTATTTTTTTAAAATACAAAAAAAAAGCAAATAAATAAAATATTTAATGATATTATTATTAATGTCATCTAATAATAAATATAATATATATTTAGTAATTAATGATATTAAAAAGTGTTCAAATATGATAACTTTTAAAATATATATAAAAAAGCAATGTATATCCCTTATTTTCATAATTAAAAATATTTTTTTATTTTAATATTTCAATCTATTTTCATTTTTATTTTTTAAAAATTTATTTTCATTTTCAATTATTAAACACATTTTCAGTCATATTTTTTATTTTTTAAGAAAATGAAAACAAAAAATGACTTTATTTTTTAAAACCAAACACTATTTTATTTTTCTAAACGCGGTTATTTCTTTCAAGTTTGTCAATTTTTTTTTTTGGACCTTTGAAGATATAAAGTAGGGATAAAAATATCCCTATGTTCAATCTTTTTCTTTTTCTCTTTGCATTTTACTTTTTTATTTAAAAAAATTAAATAACTTTACCAATTCAATGTAATCAATAAATTTTGTTATAACAAAATAACAAATAAATAAACATCTTCATAATTAAATAAATAACTATATAAATTATAAAGTAAATAAACATTTTTAATTTAATATGAATAAATAACTTTAATCTAATAATCACTAAAGATATTAATCTAATGTATTTAAAAGTATTTTTTATTACAAATGATTTTATCATCACCATTGGTTTTACATCTAAACAAATATTTCACAACTAATTTTAATTTTACCATTATAATAATCAATTTCACTTTCATCATTATTTTAATTTCATTAAAATCAATCTTATTATCCATCTAAATGGATTTTTAGATGTTAAAATATGGATTACACGGCTTGCATTATGAATAGATATTCATCAAATTTTTTGTGGAATTTTTAACATCTCCAATTGTTTGGCCAAAAAAAAAATCTCCCATTTAGTTTGACGGTTTTTTTTTTTTTTTGTGTACACGTAAATACAAAAAAAAAGAAAAAAGAAGTGTACAATAAAAGAGCATGACGGCACTTAATTTTGTTTGATTTCAGGATTGTGTATGAAGAACTCGATTATATAAACGAAGGAAAAAATGCTGATTGGTTTCGTCGAGACTTTCGGAATGTAAAATGGGTTCGAGTTCCTGTATGTTTCTTGCCTTATATATCTTTCACTAACTTCGAATCCTGTACGTTTTAGTTACTTTCTTGTTTTCTTCAATCACATTTTTACTTGGAAGGAAATTCCTCCCTCTCTGTAGATGGTGTTTTGGGATTACACTGCCACAAAGGTGTTGACGTTGGAGTATATTCCAGGTTAACTTCCTTGTAATTTAACTATATAATTTAATTTCTTTCGTTCATTGACAGGATGAAAGTGTTCGCAATAAGTTCAATTATGCTGGTTAATTGCAGGCATTAAGATAAATGAGTTGGATGCATTGGATTCAAGGGGATTTAATCGTTCTCGGATTTCTTCGCTTGCCATTCAAGCATACTTGATTCAGGTCATCAAGTAGATTTTTGCCTCTCACAGTACAATCCCAAATGCAACAGGAATTATAATTTGCCTTTTTTTCTTTTTTTTTTTTTTTTGGGGGGGGGGGGGGGGGGGTGGTTTGTCTGGTTGATATTTTACAGATACTGAAAAATGGCTTCTTTCATGCTGACCCGCATCCTGGAAATCTTGCTATTGATGACAATGAAGCACTCATTTATTACGATTTTGGTATGATGGGGGAGATCAAATCTCTTACACGTGACAAACTTGTTCAACTTTTTTATAGGGTGTATGAGAAGGACACAAGAAAGGTTTGGTTTCTATAATTGATACTACTGCATGTAACATTCCCGATCTCATATTGAGAATTCGTGATGCATCCCCGATAACAACCATGCAGGTTATCCACAGCCTCATAGATCTTGGTGTACTTGAGCCCAAAGGAGATATGTCATCGGTACATTTCCGATCAATACATACAATTATCAAATGCAAGTAAAAAATGGGTCAAAGGGATACTCTTGTTTTATCCTTCTTTAACTAATTTGTCCAATTAATTCTACTCCTGTAGGTGAGAAGATCGGTACAATTCGTTTTGGATAATTTAATGAACCAGAAGCCTGATCAAGAGACTACTGTGGCAGCTATCGGAGAGGTGGGGGTGGAAAACTGTACATAAATTGGTCATTTTTTAACATTCTATACCAGAAAAGTGTCCAGTCAATTAAGCATCTAGAAATAACAACCTATACAAAATAAAAGTAACTTGCCAACAGCTGTATGATCTGTTGATAAAATATTGGAATCATAATTTCGGTGATCAAGCTTCAAATTTTATTAACCTCAATTATCAAAAAAAAACCAATAGAAGTAGATTTATTTTCAACTAATTGCTTGGATCTCCTGCAGGATTTGTTTGCAATAGCTCAGGATCAACCAGTGCGGTTACCATCCACCCTTATCTTTGTTTTGAAGGCATTTTCTACACTAGAAGGTTCTGTCCAACTCGAATCTGTCTCTCCCCAAATTCATCCAGAATTATATTTGAAGTTGGTCAACTAGGCAAATCAAACTTTGCTGTAGATATACATAAATCAAAATTTTCATTTTGGTCATTGCTTTGCAGCTTTGAGCATGTCATAATTCCCTTGCAGGAATAGGATACATGCTGGATCCAGATTTTTCCATTGCAAGGATTGCTGCACCATACGCACAGGTTCTCAACTATATCCCCCTGGATGATCAGGATTTTCTCCCCCGTTCATGATGACTTTTTGAGATGTTAAATCCACAACATTAATTGTTTATGCTTTGATTTAAACAGGAGCTTCTAGATATCAGACAAGAGCAGCAAACTGGGACGGATTTCGTGGACCAAATCAGGAAACAAGCTAATGATGTAATGTCCATGTTCGATCCAATTGCTTCAGCTTTTTGTTCTTCGTTCTAGATATTCTATACCAACTAGTAGAAATTTTATATGTTTGATCTGACAATATTGTTATGTTGAGATTGATTTATATTTCAGGCTAGGTTTTACACCATGTCAATGCCATACAGAATTCAAAGAATAGAAGAAATTGTGGAACAACTTGAATCAGGAGATTTAAAACTCCATGTCCGGGTACCAGAGGTATATATTGTATGTTATGTTTATTTGAAAATTACATTCCATTTCTGCTAGGAATTAATGCAAGATCGATCTGTTTGAGTTTCTGATTTTTAGTATAAAAAGGAAAAATTGCAATTGAAGTAGCATTAAAATGTTTTATAAAAGTTTTTAAAGTTAATTACTTGAAAACTCGATTAGTTGCTTCTTGATTGCATGGATAAAGAAATGATATATATATATATATATATATATTTAAAAGATTAAAAAATTGATTTTCCAGTTTCTTAATTTTTGGGGAGGAAATGAAAGATTTGAATCCAATTCTTTGAGCAGATATACATGCACTGAGCCAAATGTTCAGGTGCATGATTTTTCAATTCTTAATTGCATTATTCTAATGTTTTTAGAAGAAAATCTATTTCAAATTAATTTAGGTCAATCAAACAAAAAGTTTGAGCATACTATATGACATCTAACCAATTGAATTCATTTTATTTGTGCTAAGTTCTGATATGAAATTACTTAATTTACCAGTCAGAGAGAGCAGCAAGAAAAGCAAGAATACTGCAAATGGCAGCCATGTTCACAGTACTGGGAGGTTCTTTACTAAACCTAGGGGCCATTCTTAGTATCGAAGGATGCCAACTTATTGCAGAAGTATCATTCATTGGAGCAGGTGAGCATGACATGCATGTTCCCTCCTTCCCCTGTAACCTTGAAATCAATATATGTTATTTATTTCATCTCCCTCCCTCCAGGCTGATACTTGGTTTATCTTTAATTGGTGAAAAATTGCAGGGGTTTTCATGACTCTGGTTCTTATGTCAATGCAAAGGGTGAAGGGACTCGATCAATTTGAGAAGATGTTAGGTTGACTTTTAACCCCACAAGCAAATTTAATTAGCACTCTTCTACATGCACGAAACATGATTTATTCTTTTTTACAGTTGAGATTGCTAGAATTTGAACCATAATTATTAAAATTAAAATTCGAATATTTTATTTATAAATCACATGATTATTGCCTACCCTATTTAATTATACAAAATTTTTTCTCAACCATTAGCAGATAATTTCATTATGTTGGAAATGACTATTCAATGTGGAACAAACAAGAAGATATTTTTTGCCCGTTGAATATAATTTCAAAATCTCGATCATTGGAAAAAAAAATTGAGCAGAGAAAAAGTAAATTCCAATTGGCAGTAATGTAAGCACGTAAATAAAATTAAAAAACCCTTTAATTATTATTAATTGATTCTAAGTTGAATATTTATCTTAAATTTTAATAAAAATAAACTAAAATTTAACAAAAAATACTTACTTTAGACATTTTTCTCATGAATATAGATAATTATATAGTCGAACCAATCATTCATGATTTAACTAAATTTATTCGTTCCATCATTCACTATTAAAAATTCGTATTCGTGCCATTGAAGTGGCAAATTTCATAATATTTTAATAATAATAAACGAAAATAAATGAATTTAAAATATTTTTTAAAAATCATGAATTTAAAATTGAATTATAAAGATTTTACATAAAAACAAAATAATGCACAAAAATCATAAACGTACGCGTGATATAGTTTGCTTCTTATCTTTGTCACATCTGTATTTTACTTTTCCTTCTGTTACAGCCAAATAAAGCAATATGTTGCCCTACTTTCTCTAGGGTTCTGCCCTTGTATATATACGATTAAATACAACTGTATTAATCCACCTGGGGTTCTAAGCAGTGACTAATATGGTATTTATCTAATTACATCCTGCTAATAAATAGATTATTTTTTGAAAGTTTTAATTTATTTTTAAATTCTCTAATTATCTTTATATTTGTTTAATTAAAAAAATAATATGTACATAAACATTTTTAAATTTATAACCTTCAAACGTCATTTTTAAATTTATTTTTAACTATAATGTCATTTTAGACTAGATATATGGCTTGGATGAAAAAAATCAAATAGCTAGAGAGTGTGTATCCACTGGAGTTAGGATTATTAATCAATTATTAAATTTATAAATAATTAGATTCATTTAATTTGGATTTGATTCATAATTACTTAATTAAATTATACAAAACATTAAGTACATTCATTCATAATTAAATGAGTTTAGGAATACCATAAATCCATAAATGCCTAAATTCATAAATAATTAAATAATTAAATTACATTCATTCAAAGTTAATTAGATTCATTGATACCATAAATTAATAAATGATTAAGTTCATGAATAATTAAATATAATATATATGAATGGAATCTTTTTCCAAACCAAGGTACTTTTTAATCTTAATTTCTTAACTAGAACACTTGTAAATTTTATTTCAAAATATAAATATTTTCACTCAATTGAATTTCATGTCAGTATTTTATTACATGTAAGCTTCTCCTTCTTTTACTTCTCTATCCTGTCTCTCCTTACAAGGTCGTGCTTGCAAGCTAAAATATTCAGAAAATACCTGAATCAAATTGAAATACAACTTTCATGAAATGTTCAAAATGTAAATTGTTAATTCTTCTAAATCCATCAAATCTCTGCTCCATATCTCAACTCCAAAATGCAACTTAAAAATCTTTTAAAAAATCAAATTTTGTAGAGCTTTTTTAAACTCGAAGAAGCCTAAACAAATGGATATAAGAAATGGCACACGTTACTTCCCTTTTCAAATCCTTCTCTTTATCTTTTCCACGACCTACAACCCTAACCAAAACCCATTTCAGAAACCCTAAACACTGCCCCAAATCCGTCATGAATGACAAGCACCTTATCGTCTTATCTCATTTCAACCAAAACCCATACAAGTTTAGAACTTTAATAGTAACTTTCTGTTCATATTCCCATTACCACCAAAGTCACTGCCACCAATAAAGTTTGAAAGTGTTTTAGTTAAGGAATTAAGATTAAAAAGTATTAGGGCATGAGAAAAACCTCAATACGAATTAGTCTTGAAATTTAAATGACAGGAAATATAAAATTTATTCTTTCACAATTAATTTAATTCATTAATATTATAGATTTATTAATGTCTAAACTCATGAATAAATAGATTTATGTAATTTAAAATTAAAAAATTTAATGAAAAATTTTTAAATTTTTTTTTTAAAAGTCACGTGTCACTAATATTAAAGTTTATAGAGAAAAATTGTTTCATGTTAGATTTTAAAACATGGATTTAAGCTCAAAAGTTCTAATAAATTTGCATAATAATCTATTTATTATCTTGTCTTTACTATTTTTCATAAGTTAAAAAATATTTAATTAAATGAAAAATCTAAAGATTTAAAATAAGGATTGTTATACCTATAAATAAATTATGGATGAGGATGATTTCTTAAAATAAATAAAATCATATATATATATATATATATATTACAATATACAAAGTTATCAAATAGCAATTACTAACGTGGACGCTTATGTGGATATTTTATTTTTTTGACACATAAGATAATTTCTAAAATTTTTTATTATGATGATATATAAGATATTTATTAATTTTAAATTATATAAAAAATATATTTTAAAAATTATTAAATTATCTAAAATTTTAAATTTTAATCAAAAACCAATTTAAATTTTAATGAAATTTCTTTTTCCTATACATCACTTCATCTCAATTTAAAATCAGTTTTAAAGTTATTTATCTTTTCTAATTTATTTAATGTTAACATGAGTATTTACATTTATTACAACTTTTAAAAATATTATTTAATATCTTTAATATTTTTTATAAATAAATCTTGTATTATTTTCAGCTTTTAAATATATTTCACCCAAAAAAATGAAAAAAATATAAACACTATAACAACTTCAGGAAAGTTTCTCCTATACATTACCTCGTCTTAATTTATAATCAGTTTTAAAGTAATTTATTTTTTTTAATTTATCTATAATTAACATGAGTATTTAAATTTATCACAACTTTTAAAAATATTATTTAATAGCTTTAATATTTTTTATAAATAATCTTTACATTATCTTCAATGTTTAAATATATTTCACAAAGGAAATATAAAAAATATATATATAAATACTAAAACAACTTCATAAAATTTTTTCCTGTACATCAAGTTTCTCTTAGTACATAATATCATCTCAATTTAAAATTAATTTTAAAGTAATTACTTATCTTTTCTAATTTATCTGTAATTAATATGAGTATTTAAATTTATCATAACTTTTAAATTTATTATTTAACATCTTTAATATATTTTATAAATAATTATTATATTATCTTCGATTTTTAAATTATATTTCACAAAAACAAATATGAAATATATATATATATAAATATCACAACAACTTCAAAAAAGTCCTTATTATTGGTAATTCTTAGTTATATAGTTTTCCTAATATCTCATTGAGCTAAACAAATTTTCTCTACTATTAATTTAGTCTCTCTTTTTATTAGTCTATTCTTGTTATAGGAACTAACATGTTTTTTCTTATGATAAGTATTATTTCGCTAAACATACCATTTATTTCCTCGAGTAAGAGGTATTATTTCACTAAACATACTATTCGCTTCATCATGTAAGATTTTTTTTTTTTCAAATTAACTATAATATTTAAAAAAAAACTACAAAAACATATATTTTTATATTTTTATTGGTATTATTTGCAGATCTTTTATTTTTTTGTGTATTTTTCACTCAATTAGGTAATATATTTTATATTTTAACTAATTATTTATTCAATATTCTCCATTCGTATAAAATAAAAATGATGCTCTGATTAATTGATATGATAAAGTTATATACCTTAAACAAAAACTTATATGCCAATTATACATTCAAATAGTAAATAATTTCTCAACTCATATTCTCGTTGTGAAACATGTAACATAATTTCAAATCATAAGATTATTTTTCATAAAAAAATAAAATTGAAAAAAATAATTCAAAGATAATATCATTAGTAGTATTAATTTTAAGTTCATTTATATCTTAGTTTAAAAAAATTTAGAACCTTAAAAGATTTTATCAAGATTTTTGAAAAAAAATATATAAATCTTATAAGAACTCTACAATTATAGAACAAAAAATTCTTTATAGCGTTCAATAGAATTTAAAATAAAAAACTTTATTTTTATTAGGATTTAATATTTTAATTATATTACTTATATGTTATATATATTTTAAATATATAAATAATTTAATTATTTTTATTTTTATTTTTATTCAAATTTAAATAAAATAAAAATAATCCGTGCATAGCTGATGCAAGTTGGTAAAGTAATAACTTGAAAGGATAATGGACACAATTGTCAATAAATAGTTTGTATTAGGTTGATTCGTAAATGAACATTCTTTCGTGAGGCACGTGCTCGGGTCGTGCTTCTCCCTTCTATAAATACGTTAACTTCAAGGATATTACTCTCTCGTTTTTCTGCATCATCTTCTAACGAAAGTCCCCACAGGTATTTTTCCAATTTTCTATTTTCTCCTAATAATTTTCGGTTACACTTCTTTTGTGTGTGTGTGTGTGTGTGTGTGTGTTTTTTTTTTCTCTATTTAAAACACGATTTCCCGCACATTCTTCCCCGTTTTTCCGGCGCATTTTCTTGCTCCACGCAAAACGTTTTATTCCTTTGATTCTGCTTTTTTTTTTCTTACTCGGGAACTTTGATCTTTTCAATCTTTAATCGAATTTCTTGCTCAAATCAGATCTGTTTCTATCTTGCGATTTTCTTGTTTATACTTTTTTTAAAAAAATTTTCTCGTGTTTTCAAGTTTATCCAGTCAAGTAGTACAGTGGAATTTTCGCCTTTTGTTTTTTTTTTAAATTGAACGTATCTAAGAAGCGAAAACAAGTTCTTTTAGATCAACTTTTTGGGTTGCTAGAAAGAAAGTGACAAAGGTTTTTTTTTTCTTTCATTTTAATGCAAAGTTACTTCATGCTTTTGCCGTGAAGTTTGATAAGAAGAAAAGAGCAAAATTTTCTCTAATGATGCCCCACATAAAGTTTGTGGTTTGATTCACAAGGATTATGACTATCCCTTTAACTATAATTGCTAGTATTATGTTTCTGTTAAGCAATAGCTTATACTAATTTGTACTTGCTGCAGATCCATTTTAGATTCACCTATGGCTCCACTAGCTGCAACAGCTTCGGATTCAATAAAGCCTAGAGGTGTTAAATTCTCTATGTTTTGATGCATGATCTAGAAAGTTTTGCATAGTTGATAACTCTTACCTTTGGATTATTACTTTATATATTGGAGGTTGAGTTTAAAAACTCCACAAGCAGATTTATACACTTTATATATATCAATTATCAACTTAACTAACTATGTTATAGTAGTAATTGAATAATGATTTCTTTATTTATAGGTAGAGAGATGTGTGCCAAGTGCATAAATCAGCTTTTTTGTCAACTTGCACAGATAATAATCCTTTACCATAAACGCTTTAGCATATAAAACTATAGAGATTATTTGAGGACAATAGATTGGTTTTTTCATTTCCCTTAAGATAACTAAAACTTCAAATTTGGGCTGCTGATGGTTTGTTCAATCATTGTTGTATATTTTGCACAGATGTTTGTGTTGTTGGTGTTGCACGTACTCCAATGGGTGGATTCCTTGGCTCCCTGTCATCTTTATCTGCCACCAAGCTTGGATCAATAGCTATAGAAGGTTTGATTGTAAAAACCTTGGTTGACCTGTCTGATAATTGGGCTCATTTCTATACTCTTAGGATGCTCTTCCAATTTTCTTAATTTCTATATATAAATCAACTTGCAGCGGCTCTTAAGAGGGTAAATGTTGATCCATCACTTGTGCAAGAAGTTTTCTTTGGAAATGTAGTCAGTCAAATCTGGGGCAGGCTCCAGCTAGACAGGCTGCATTAGGTGCAGGAATTCCTAACTCAGTTATCTGTAACACTGTGAACAAAGTTTGTGCATCTGGGATGAAAGGTGTGAACTTTATAATTTAGAAGTTATTGTTTTAAAAACCTTAAAAGGAGATTTTTTAAATGAATTTTCTTTTCTTTTCTCTTCTTTTTGGTTGGGAGTATTGCAGCAACAATGCTTGCAGCACAGAGCATTCAGTTGGGCATCAATGATGTTGTTGTGGCTGGTGGCATGGAGAGCATGTCTAATGCACCTAAATATTTGGCAGAAGCAAAGGTTAATACCTTTCTCTCATTCACGGTTCCCTTGTTGTTGTATTCAAGTTGTGATTTCTGATTCAATATTAGCATGCAGGAAAGGATCTCGGCTTGGGCATGATACTCTTGTCGATGGAATGATGAAAGATGGACTATGGGATGTTTATAATGATTGTGGAATGGGCAGCTGTGCTGAATTATGTGCTGAGAAACATCTTATTACAAGGGAGGACCAGGTACGGTGTTCTCTACAAGGGTCACTTGCCGAAACAAAATTTCTTGCCTGGCTAGGAATTTGTACTTAATATCTTCACGATTTCTGCAGGATAATTTTTCTATTCAGAGCTTTGAGCGTGGTATTGCTGCCCAACAGGGTGGAGCCTTTGCATGGGAAATTATTCCGGTTAGACATGTTCTTCATATTAAGTTTCTGCATTGTTATGTATATACTTCTATATAAAACTAAATTGGTACTGTGCAGGTTGAAGTTTCTGTGGGGAGAGGAAAGCCATCCACCATAGTTGACAAGGATGAAGGTTTAGGAAAGGTAAACATACTTTAGAACTGTATGCCATTTTTCACATTTCACTGCTTCTTGTTCTTTTCTTCTTTCTTTTCATCTCATAAATTGCCTAAATAAATCACATAGAATCATTGATATTAGATCTGCTAGTAATGGGCATTTTAAATATTGCTTTCTTTTTAGTTTGATGCTGCAAAATTGAGGAAGCTACGACCAAGTTTCAAGGAGAATGGCAGTGTTACTGCCGGCAACGCCTCCAGCAAAAGGTCAATTACTTAACATCTTTATTCACTTATATACATAGGCCAGAATTTCGTTTATGTTAAACCATTACCAAATTGGAATGCTTAAGTAAAAGGCTCACCTTTTGACTGGTTTCTTCAGTAAACCAATTTGGTTGTCCTATATCTATAACTTATATTCCACTTTGACAAATGTTTTTCTATAGGCCTCTTATTGAGTGTTGTGCAATCATGCAGTTGCCTGTTTGGTCATGGGTTTAAAATTAAGGAATGATTTCAATTTGACCTCATAAGTCTTTTAAGGACATGATCTGGAGTTTGTAATTAAAGTGAAGTTGGTCTTATTGACAGTGATGGTGCTGCAGCTTTAGTCCTAGTGAGTGGAGAACAGGCACTTAAGCTAGGACTGCAGGTGATTGCAAAGATTACAGGATATGCAGATGCTGCTCAGGTACTTTGCGCAACTATGTTTAAATATGATGAAATGTGTTAGAGAAACTTCCAAATCAGAAACCTCAAACTTTACTTTTGACATTAATTGTCATACAACTTGATACTTATGCGAGAATGATTCTAGGCACCAGAGTTTTTCACAACAGCTCCAGCCCTTGCAATACCAAAAGCCATCTCCAATGCTGGCTTGGATGCTTCTCAAATTGATTACTATGAAATCAATGAAGCATTTGCTGTTAGATTCCGTTCCTTTTTCTAAATGTATTATTTTCTTATTGATGAAGTCGGCAGTTTTGAAATAATGCACCATTCTCTGCAGGTTGTGGCTCTTGCAAACCAGAAACTGCTGGAGCTTAATCCAGTGAGTTCTCTTTCTCTTTCAAAAGCATCTGCTTTTGCATTTCAAGTTTTAAACATGTGAATTGATAGGATGAACTGCTACAAGGGAGTTACATAAGTATGTCATATTGTGAAGTAGTTCTCTTTTTCCCTTTCCCCAGTCAGGCTTTGTCAGCAAGAATATTACCTATTTCATTCTTGTTAATCTCTTCCTCCTTAAATGGTTACAGGAGAAGGTGAATGTGAATGGTGGAGCCCTATCGTTGGGACATCCTTTGGGTTGCAGTGGAGCCCGTATCTTGGTCACACTTTTGGGGGTATTGAAGCAGAGAAATGGGAAATACGGAGTAGGTGGTGTTTGCAATGGAGGTGGAGGTGCATCTGCACTTGTTGTAGAGCTTCTGTAAGCATTTTTTTTAATGTTTGGTAAGTCTCATACATATCAAACTTTTATTGATTTTCCATTTAAAGCAGTAACAATGCAACATTATTATTGGATTAGACGCTCTTAATTGACATTGTGGGATGTAATGTATATCACTAAGGATTCAATTTTATCTTATTAAATAAATAAATGTAATGAATTTAAAATATACTAATATCAACAATAATAAGAACTCAATAAACAAGCTGTCAATAATATTATTATGATCCTCTACACTGCAACGACCTCATCAAAACCAGCATCAAGTATCTGCAGACAACAAAACAAGGCTGAAAGGTGACTCTCATCATGTCAGAAATTGTTAATAAGAAAGACAAAGTGCATGAAACGAAAACAACAAATGATTATGAATTAGAGTGTACCTGGCCCTAATACTTGGGAATCTTGTCATACTTTTTTCGAAGATTATTTGAGGCATTGATGAATGCCATGCATAAGATCTCAATACAGCAGTTGTAAAATTCGCGTATCCGAATTTTATTTTATTAAGATCTTAGTATGGTAAATATATGATTCATGTATTCTTATTTTATTTTATGATATATATTATGTAAATGAATACGTTCAATATAAAATATTTTTTTATTTTATTAAATTTATATAAATTTTCAATAATATTTATTTTCATATTTTTATATCACATTAAAGTGTTGTATTTAAAATTATACTGTCTATTGTACAAATGATTTTTTAGAAAAAAAAAAAAAGGAATAACCCTATCTTATCTAATCTAATTGGTGGGCGTGCCTGCAATTGCGTAGCTGCCAGCCAAAATAGTAATTAAATACTATTTGAAGTTAATAAAACACGAACGCCCAAAAGAGTTGTGGGTCCCCACCGATCCCAGTCCCTATTCATATCTCTCTTTCCGTTCCATTTGCTCCACCTTCCTTCTCTCTCCTTTGTCCGAAATCCAAAAACAATCAAAATTATCAAACAAAACAAAGCGGAGAGCAGAGGAGAAGGCAAAAATACTAGAGCGACTCTCTGCATTCCAATCTGTCCCCTAACAAAATCATGGCGGTAACTTTCCTCTTTCCTTTTTCCCTTTAATATTCCATTTTTTATATCATTTTTTTTAAAATTTTTTTACGTTTCACTTAAGGTTTTGATTAATCTTTCGTTTTTTTTTTCTTTTCTATGTCTTCTCTTGGATTCTGCTTCTTGTAATTAATATTTTCCGATTATTTATTCATTTTTTAAATGAATTCGTCAGCCTTCTTGTTATATTCTTTGTTTTCCTTAATTAAATTCTCTGTTTTATTTCCCTTTTTGAGATATACCTGTGAATTTGATTTTTTATTTCGATAATATTAAATAAAGATTATTATTTCCTTTCTCAGCTGTTAATTTTACGGATTTCGCTTCAAATTTATCTATAATTTTTTTTTTAATTTATAAATACGAATTCGTTTTCGAATTCTCAAATCGCAGACATTCAGTGGTATTTCATAGATCATGTTATCAAATTTTCTTGTTTGATCTTTTTCGCCAATCTGCAACAAATTTGGTTTCACTCATTGCGCGTAATTTAGATTATGCTATCTAGTTTCACCTAAACAAAAGGATGCAACTTGTTGCAATGTGCAAATACAATTTTATAAGAATCGAAATTCATGGAATGGGTGTGGTGCTAGTGCCTTTATGGTTTTTTGGTATGGCAGATTGTTGTCTGTCTAAATATTGTTAATTACAATGTCTTTTTCAGATTTAGTAACTTTTTTTTTTATTAAGCAATGATTATTCAGACTTGGGTAAATTTATTATTATTCCTTACGTTATTGACAAATTATTGCATTTAGATATGAAAGTTATGCTTATTGGTTTGTTGTCATCATTTTTCCTTTTCATTTGTCTAGGTATTTCCTAAAAATCCTAATAATGTTGGAGGTTTAGCTAAGGGCAAACCTGAAATGGTAGTCAGTGAGGGCTTTGATTTTATTTATTTATGTTGCATATATAGACTCATTGAGTTTTGGAACATAACAGAGAGTAGCTCTATTCAACCCCATTTGTCAGATCCCCTTATTTTCGGGATTCAAATCTGGGACCTCTCAGTTGGAGTCTTAAGCTCTAACCACCCAATGTCCTCTTACAGACATCAGTAGGGACTTTGATATGTTTATTTAAAAGTGTAAATTTAAGGATGTTCTGTTTTTCACTCTGTATGCCTGTATTAGGACTATAAAGAATAGTTATATGCGGGGATAAAATAATAGATAATAACTGTTGTTGAAAAATATTAAACTATATTGGATAAAGGATATTATGTCTGTTTATCCGGGATTCATTTCTACAATGCGGTTTTGATTATAGGAATAAGTGGTATGTTCATTGCTTGCAATAGTTATTTGAAATTTTATGTCTATTTTGTTACATGTCAAGTTCATCTTCATGAACCAGCCTATTTTATCATATTCCTTTCCTGAATGGACAAACATCATGATCTGGGGTTCTAGCATTTAAGATGGTTGAATCATTTTCATGAATGCATCAATTTGTGACAAATTTCTTTGAGATGATGGATCCCTTAACTGAGCTGTTATGGCATACAGGATAAGGGTCGACCATTGCCAAAGTTTGGTGAATGGGATGTCAATGACCCTTCATCAGCTGAGGGATTTACTGTTATCTTCAACAAAGCTAGAAATGAGAAAAAGACAGGTGGCAAGGTTGAGTCGCCAGGGAAAAATGAACAGCAAGGGGCTGTTCTTGAAAAGCCCCAATCTGTAAGTAGTAATCCTGCTTATGCCTTATTTTTATTCCATTCATATGGAAATTCCTCTATTTTTTTTTTGGCTTTGAGCACTTTGTTCACCCCTAAAACACAATTAAATTTATTGTTTTGATTTTTTTTTATTCTAACCTTTTTATGTTTGTTATTTGGCAATACATAGAAATTCTTTTTTAGTCATTCAAAACAAAAAGGGGATTTTTTTTAAGTTTTATTTTTTTTTAGTACCATGAACATGTCCCCATTAGACACTTCCTTTTCCCATTTATCAAACAGACAAGGGTCCTACTAGGAGTGGATTAGTAATGGTTCTATCATCTAGCACTTTGCATAGATTAGCTGCTCTTATAACTTGGATCTGCTTACTTGTCCTTGTCAGTTTTGGTATATGTCAAACATTGTAAAAGAAATGGAAATAGAAGGATGGAAAGCAAACATCTCCTTTAATGGTGCATTCATTTGTTTTGTATGGCCATCTATAGTTGACTTTTGCTCCATTGATGTCATTTCCTGATTCGGACAAATGCCATCATGTGACAGTCCGTCCTTTTTTCATGTATGTTTTCATTTAGTGAAAAGAAAAGAAAGTTAGCACCTTGAAGGCTAACATACTTTGATTGTTCTTTGATCATTTCTTTGAGGCTGATTAGAAGTATCTAGCTTGTTACTCCAATAATGTATTGTTTTGGCAACTTATTGTTCTCAATTCCTGGAACCCCTTGAGCAAGGGTTTGAATTTTATCTCTTTCAGTGGGGCTGCTATTGTTTCACGATATTTTGGGATTCAAAATATTGATTTTTATTTTTTGATGGTCTGAAATGGAGCAGAAAAAATGGTTTTGCTGTATAAAAGCTGCTGATGCAGAGTAAAGAGTTGGCTCTTACAGTATTTAAGAGCTTCCAAAAGAAAGCATTAGTTATCTAAACCGAGCCCTTACGAATGATCCAGATGACTGGAGCTGTGTCAGAAGCTATGATAGGTCGTGCTGGAATCTGTTTGTTTGCTAGTTTGAGCTTCGGTGATGATCTGGGCTTGGGATGAGAGAACAATGTTAGTTTTATGTTTATGTTCACTCGTGGGTTGTTACTGCATTTTTTGCTCCCCTTCCTTTATTCAAATATGTTATGGGTTGACACTATTGTTTGTGTATGACATTTGTATTCTGTATTGCTTTTAAGTTAATGTGATTTTCTTGTGTATACCTTCATATGTATAATAATGTATACGAAATGAAGCTCACTCGTATCTTCAGTCAGTTCCGATCTTAGCTCGTAAGACCAGTTAAAGATTTTATTCCACCTCTCCCAATACTTGTTGCAAAAGTTGCTAAACTGGCATACAAACTATTCTGATGCAATTCATTCTACTGCAAATTTCAAGCATAAGCTAGACTTCAAGCTTCTCAGACAGATGCTAATAAGATCGTGCATTAACATATTCAAAACACTGTGAATCTCATGACAACCGTGAGTGTTCATTTTTCCATTTAGTGATAAGGGGCCTTTGGGTTTTATACAATACATTCTTTTTGGAGCCGATTTAAACAGATTTATTTATGTTGGGTTTAATTAATGAATTCAGGAAAATTATCTTCCCGTACTTTCAATATATTATTTATGTCGGGTTTAACACATTCATTATATTATTGATTCTCTCTGCTGCAGTTGTGAAATAAGTGTGTTAGAGAAGGCCTTGGCAACGCATTCGTGCAGCATTCCTAGATTCCATTTAGCAGATAAAGCCGCTGTGGATTTTACATTTGTAAAGGAAAGATAATGAACAAATTAATGGAACGAATGAGCATAACTATGCTGAAAAATCAATACTGAATTATTGATGTTTACACAAAGAATGAATACAATAGTTTATCATTCAGGAACAACTTTTGCCTCTAATGCCAGATCCTTGAATTACTCTCTGTAAACCATTTCTACACAACATCATAGTCGCAGTAAAGTTAGGTACAAAACAACTGCTAGTTAAACCACAGATGCGATAAACTTGGAGCTTTGTGTTCCAAAATCAACAAACACCACATGGGAGCTATTAGGTCTAAACAGTTTAAACTCTGGATGTTCCAAAGTTTCCGTTCGAATAAGCGTTTCAAAAGGTAAACCTGAAGGCTGCTAGCCTCAATAAGTGCTGCTGATTCAAACATTGCCTCGTGAATTGCTCGTCGGCCCATGCTATCAGTCACTGGAAGCAAATTATACCAAAAGTTGAATAAGTTTTGCATGGTTTCTTACTTGGGACAAGATAAAACAACTAAATGTATGGCCATTTAAAAGAAAAAAAAAGAAAGGAAAAGAAAAGCAAAAATAATGGCCATGGAAAAGAGGTCCAAGTTCTTCACTGGTGCAAGAAGTACAAAAAAATTTGAAACAGAGAGAAAAATAAGTTCTTCAAAGCTACCTGTTGCCTGTCGATCAGTCTGAGCCTCTATCCAATGCTGTTCGAATTGGATGTTGTAAAGCGCTTCCTCCAAATTTGATACCTGCTCCATCAAGGGACCAAAATGCTCTGCATACATCATTGGAAAGGAAGTAATCATATTTCCCCTTTTAAAAGGGAACAAAGGGAAGCAACGGAACATTTAACTCACCATCTTTTGCATGCTGATTGTTGTATGCAAAATGCCCAACTTGTATATCAAAGTCAAGGGTTTCATGATAAGGGGATTTGTTGTAGAAGCAGAAATGGTAAATCCCTTTCTTGTGGACAACAAACTCGTATTTTTCACTTATCTTGTCACGGAAATCATGAATCTGATCTCCGAAAGGTCCCTTAATCCGACACTCTCAACATAGTTGACAAATTAGTACTTAATCTGATCGCTGGAAGAAGGTCCCTTATTCTGATAACATTGTCTATTTTTAACTTCCTACAGATAGTTGCACTTTCATTTGATATTTCAACACAATGAACATTGAACAACAGACACTAAAACCAATCTATCTGATAAAACAAATGTCAAATCCCATAGTTTCAAAACTGATAAAAGCTCACAATTTGACAAGGCAAAAAGTAAAAAAAAGAAACGTTACCACAAGATCGACGCCTTCGTCCCTAAAATGCCAAGGAGAATCAGCCTTAATGACGACGAAAGAGACATGAACAGTGTCCCCTTCGAACTTGACGTCATGAGATAAGCATTCTTCTCTGTCAATCACGAATCTCATGCCTTCTGCTTCTTTTAAACTCCATAGAAACAAACACATTGCTATGCATGCAATCACAACGCTTCTCTTCCACCCGTTTTCCCCCATCTCTAAGAAATAAAAAAAAGAACCCACGGTTTAGATCCATGCAGGTTCTTTATAACAAACAAGATCAAACCATAAGAGTAAGAAAATTTTAATAAAATGAATTATACATAGGAGTTCTTTTCTGTTAAAAATGTGATATAGTTTTAACAAATTTGAACAAAAATAAATGTAATTAAATCGAAGAGTTCTGTTTAGTTTTATTTTTATTATTTATTTATTTATTTTTGTTGCTGTTTTAGAAATTGGAAGAACAGAACAGAAGAGATCAACTCTCACCAACGTTAAAAAGGGTGTTTTGGAGGAAAATAAAAAAGTCTGTCCGGGGATATCGTGTCACTTCTCATTGGTTGAGGCTTTTTCCATTTTTATAAAACTTAATTATTCAAATTTATTGATCTTTTAATTGCATCATTTCAAAAGAATCGAAATATCCATTGAAGGAAACCGAAATTTTGCTATTGTCCACCGATACCATGAAAATTACTGATTTACTATCTCAAATTAAAGGCTAGATGAGAAAACAATAAATAAAGCTAAGATACTACACGATGTAATAGCTTGTGGTAGAAAAAAAAATTATAAATATTAAAATTTAAACTTTAAATTTATTGAATATCTCCTGATTACATGAATCAAATAAATTAAAACTTATATATCGAGTTTAAAGCTTAAATAAATTTAACATATATACAAGATGATTAAATTCAAATTAGCTAGTAAATAAGTTTGAACCACCCTGGCTCATGATCTGAAAGCGTTGTGCTTGAGTGTCAACTGCAGGAATTGGGTTTGATCATAACAAAATTTCAGTGGTGTTGTGATTGTACCTAATGAATTTGCCAAGTGAGAAAGGAACAAAAACAGGGACATGAAAAGATAAAGAAAAAGAGCAAAGTAATCCATCCTGCTTAGAAGAGACTCAACTGTTCTTTGTGAAATTGCCCAAAGAAAACTTTTGTATGATGACCGATGCCCAACTTTAAAACTAGACAGAATAGCTACAAAAGCAACTGCCATTAAATTCATAGGTTTCAGCTTTCCAAATGAAATCGGTTTAAGTGTAGTCAGCCGCACAACTTGAATGACCCAAGGATGGCTATAAAACCAATATTTTCTTTGTTCAGTCACATTTAGTGCTAATTGACTATGTTTTCTTCTTTCCTATACAACATATGAACATTGTATGACAGAGTTAATGACCTTCATGCGGAGATACTCAATATGCACAGTATCTTAAGGCTGCAGTAGTTGACTGCTAGACAAGGCTATGAGATACTTCTCTCTTCCATGCGTAGCTTCATGTAAAGCCCCTTTACATGATCAATAAACTGCAAAAATAAATCCCTTAGCTCCTTGGCTTTCTTGTATTCCTCAGTCCCAGAACAAACAACCTTCAATTCATTGCTAAATCCACCACCTCTTCTGTTGAGTAATTTGTTCTGTAAAATGTAAATATGCTTGAATCAAATATTCGTACGTTTGAAACTGGATAGTTTGAAAGGCATTGAGGTTTAAATGCTAGTAAGATTCCAGTTTTATGGGGCATGCATGACTGTCTTTGAACCTTTCATTCTGATAAAAATAGAATTAATACACATGTATAGGACTTACAGGAGATTCAAGCATTGAGGTCCAATGATCATTCATTGACATTTTTTCAGTCGCTACCCATGGCCTGCAGTGATATGAAGGGATGATCTGAGAAAAATCTAAAGTATAACAATTCAGAAAAACTGAAACAGAGTTTGGCTTAATGTAAAGCTAAATTGACATTATTGTATCACTTCCCAAGGCATGCAACTAAAAAGAGATCTTGACAAAAAACCAACTTGAGTAAAATTATTTCCGAAGAAGACAAACTTGGAAAAAAGGTAGCCAGAGAATGAAAAAAAAGAAAAAAAAAAGTCAATAAGCTAATTACCATCAGAATGGATTATGCAAATCCAATTTAGGAAAATTAGAAAAGAGAAAATGAAAGTGCAAGCTCAATAAATGTGCCAATAACCAACAAGAAAATGTTGATGAGTTTAATAATAGCACAAACAAGATGATAGAATCACTGGTTAATGAAACTATATTTCTGTCTAGTATAAAGTCATAATGCTACAAAGGCAACACAACCATACATATGTTATCACTTACCTCCCATTCAAGGATACAATCAAATGATTAGGATTATGCAAAAAACCAAACAACTGTTCGAGATCTTTTTTGCAATCCAACATAATGACACCATTGGTGTATGGCTCCCATGGTAAACTTGGGAAAATATATACTTGCACTGCAATGGAAGTTTGTTTATGGATGAACTCAGAAACTGCTGCTGAGGACAATTCCTTTTCAAGATTCTGAACTAATATTATGTAAAAGTTTTTATCCCCTCCTACATCAGTATCCTGTCTATTTTCACAATGAACTTCTGTCCCTCCTATAACAGTCGCAAGCAAAACCCGCAATTACAACAAAGAATATTTATTGATTTAAATTGAATATTTGTTGCAATATAAAATAAGGACAAACCTTCAGATGGCCACAGTTTACTTATAGACTGCCAAGCACACTTTCCCTACAAAAAGGCAGACACAGCAGCAGTTATCTCCTACTGCAATAGGCTTAGATAAAAGAAACTCTAAAAGATCACAAACAAAAGAAGTTACCTGTCTCAATCCCCCAGTAAAACTAGTGCCAGAAACAGATTTATGTGAGGCTTTCTCTATTTTCTGCAATGCTATCTCCATGAAAGATGCAAGTATTGGTTGTAACTTTGAATCCTGGAGAAGGCATATATTTGCAACCCCCTTGTTTGTTACATTCCCAACATTAGGACCATGTAGCCAAAAGAGTAGGAAGGGGCACTCACACTCTTCTTGTCCATTTACAATAGAATGCTTCTTATGCAGCACCTGAAAATATAGCCCACTTTCTCAATAAAAATAAGCACTCAGCATAGATCTTTATACATAATAAAGTATATGAGCATGAACCTACTCTTCAATGCATCGAGAAGGGAGTCTGCCAAATGCCAAAACAAAAGCAACAAGATTTCCAAGAATAAACAATAACAAATTTAACCTCTTTCAACAGTAAAATGAATGATTTTACTCTTTTAACATTGAATAACTAAATTTTACTCTTTTAACTAATTTCTGCTAAATGCCAATAAAAAAGCAACAACATTTCCAAGAATAAACAATAACAAATTTAACCTTTATCAACAGAAAAATGAATGATTTTACTCTTTTAATATTAAATAACTAAATTTCCTACTTTATAGGAGTAAAAAGCAAATAAATAAGTAAAAAAAAAAAAAAAACCAAAAAAAAAAAATGAAGCCTTTTAATAGTTTCATCACAATGAAGTAATATCAGAGGCAAAAATGCAACCATGCAAGATCTTTATTTCAAATCACAACTTAGAACAACTAAAATGTGTTACATAATAGTTTTTACGGTTTTACCTGTTAATAATGAAAATTAAATAAACTCTAACTATCTTAGTTACCTTTATTTCCCATCAAATCTAAGAACAAAATACAAGATAATAATAACAATGTAGCAGAATTTTTTATAAGAATAAAAACAAAAAAAAAAAAAAAATGAAAACCCATATCAATAAACGCATGAGAAGTTTGAAAAGGTCTAAGCAATGAGTTGTACGGGCAAATGAGGTGTACGGACATCATCGACAATGCCGTCGTAAAAGAGAGTTTCGTCGTTGCCGAAAGAATCGGAAGCACAAACGCGCATGCCTTTGACGACCTTGTGGCATTCCGCATCCTGGAGCTGGTCCGAGACCTTACGAAACCTTCCTATGAAGTCGTAAAGCTCGTCCTCGGACTTGAAGCTTTCGGCGAGGAAAACGTTGTCGTGGTCGTCGGGGAAATTGTCGTACTTGACTCTCAGCTTGTCACCAAACTCTCCCTCTAACAACACTCGAACACTATACCAGGCGTCGTCTGGGTACGATCGGAACTCCATGTCGTAGCCTTTCTCCGCCTCGTCCGAAGAGTTGTCGTAGCCGGAACGCGACATTGGTGTACAGAAAACGCTTCTGTTTTTCCTTTCCCTTTTTGTCGTCGTGGGCCTCCCCCTTTTGTTGGGTTTTTGAATTCTTGCAGGAAAAGGATTCCAAAGGTTTCTTATTTGAGATTTGGAGCCTTAAAAAACCAAGTTTTTAATATCTGTCTCAAAACCGAAAAACAGCCTCGATTTAGTAAAAGAGATTTATTGATTCAGACTCTAGAATCTTCCTCAAATTTATATAAAATAGAAGGGTATCCCTCTTTTTTTATTTATTTATTTAAAAAAAATGCTTTTGCTTTCAATTTTTAGGAAGCAAAACAAAAAAATAAAAAAATAAAAAGTAAATATGCTTAGAATTACATTTTAAATTTTGATAGTTAAATTTTGAAGTACAGATATGCTGCATATGGGTGCTTGTTAAATGTACGTATCTCCGATTCAAATAATTTTTCTATTCAAAATCGAATTACAAAAATGTATTATAAATTTTCCATTGATGAGTATGTAAATGCCTTAAAGTGCATGTTAAATCTCGTTTCCAAATCATATCTTACATAATAATAATAATAAGGGAATGATGCCGGAAAGTAAATGATACAACACCAGCATGAATGCATCCGTCCCCAGAGTCTACTTAGGAAGAAATGTCTTTACCAAAAAGTCCAGTTATTCCTTTTCCTGCGTCGCTTTGCTTCACTATCGACTCCCCAACCAAAACCTGTCATGGAACAACAGTGCTCTCTATAAGTGTCCAATATGCACAGAGGATGCATTTCATAGACGTTGATACAATTCTTCAACTTCCTTTGGATGACATATTGTCTTCACCTGGTTGGTTATACTTCTATTTGTAAAAAGTAACTCAGTATTACTCCCAAGTCCCACCCCATACCAAAAGGATCTTATATGTAATTACTTCTACACTTATCTAACATAACATACAACAGAAAAAAAAATTACTCTCTTGCTGTATTAAAACTCGCCAAGAAAGAAAAACAGCCTTTAATATCAAACAAAGAATGCAATATGCTCAGAACTTGTGTAACTTACTGCTTTAACACCAGCTTCTTGCACATAAGCAACATCATCTGGAGTAAACAGCCCAGATTCCCCGAAAACCTGATGTGTTAAAGTTAACAATAGAGTATTTGAACAATTTATTATGATATATATATATAAGTTGCATGGACATGCACACTGACTTTATCTTACATAGAAATGAATATCGTGAAGGCTCACTTACAATTATATATTTCTGATGGATCATTTGGCCACGCTTTCCTTCAAAAAGCTTCTTTGTGCTATTGATATCTACCTCATCCTTCGAGAAGCTTCTTTGTGTTACTGATATCTACCTCAAACGTTTCTGAAAACAAGCAAAGGGGGAAATTATTAATGCCTCATACATATTGAATGCAGTCTATAAGGTGGAGATAAGGTTACCTACAAGGATCAGAAATTTCATGGAGGCAACTCAATTAGCAATTGCAAAAACATGCAAAACCTTACCAAGGTTACGATTATTGATACCAATAAGTTCAATCCCCTCTATACCAAGAACACGATCCATTTCCCTCTCATCATGCACCTAAAGAAATTGGAAGCAACAATAAAGCATATGAATATTGGAAAGAAATATCCACATATGAAAATTTAATAATACCAATTGATAGAAGATTGTTATGAAGCCATGGATTCAATTATATAACTCATAAAAGACTCAAATATGCTCTCCCAATTGAAACAAAAAAAAAATGGCATCAAAATGCTCAATAATCATGGAAATTCTACTCCCAAGTGAAATAAGTTTCATGATCCTAAAAACACCTCGACAATTCAAGAGTAATGGAACAATAATAATAACGAAGAAGGCTCTGTCTAGCCTCTACAAGTGCTGCCAAACCAAGCATCTTGCAGATTTTAATCATGTATCTGATGTCAAGATCAGGCAAAACAGCAGCAATTAAAAGTATTGCATCTGCTCCTTTGATTTGAACATAATAGATCTGCCATGCATCTATCACAAATTCTTTGCACGGTAGAGGGCACTGCATTCATTATGAAGGCAAGATTTGTACCGATTTACCATGTATATATACAAGAGTAAAATCAAGATTATAGATGAGTAACAAAATGAATTATATAACTGACCTTTACTCCAGCATTTCTTATTGCCTCCAAATTTTCAAAGCTTCCCTGGGAGGATAAAAAGCAAGTCAGAGCATTAATATACAGACCAAAAAATTGAACACAAAATCTTCAAAAACAAAAGTAAAAACGATCATGTTTACCATAAAATACTTTTCATCAGTCAAAACACTGAGACAAGCGGCTCCACCCTTCTCATAAGCTTTTGCAACCTCAACCTATCGTGAGTTATTTTTATATGACAAATTACTTAGTAATAAATAAATAAAAATTATAGATAAAAAAGACATTGTTCTTTTAGTTCACTCTTTCTTGAAGGTTTTACCTGGATAGAAACATAATCTAAAATTTGAAATTTTCCTCCTTGCCATAATTTTAAGAAGAAAATCTTAATCTTTTAGGATATATTACTTGAATTACTATTCTATGAAAGGCGGTGGAGGTAGAAAGTTAACACATGTTAATTTAATAATTTATTTATTTATTAATTTTCATAAACATACGTAATGGGGCATTAAGCAATCCTCTTACCTTGCTTGTGGATCTTCATAATGATACCTAATGGGACATTTATCAACCCTATAACTTTATTTGTGGAAGAATCTCAATTTCATGACAAATCCAGTCCGACTTTTTGTATTAAAATTTTTTGTGAGAATTTCATCAGTTAGAGAATTGATATCGTCTTATTGGATATATTTATGAAAATTAATAAATAAATAAATTATTAAATAAATACATGTTAACGTTCTAACTACGTAACTGTTTATAGAACAAAAAGGAAGCTAACTTTTTAACACTCATAATAGGATAATTTCCTTTCAATCATGAGTAAAATAATTGCTTTTCAATTCTTATTTACTAAAAGAAAAAAAAATCCTTAACTGGATAAAAATTCTCTCTGAGAATTCCTCTGCTAGGCGAAGCCTTCTTAACTTCAGCAATTAAACCAGGCAATCCAGTTCGCGAATGCGCCGCCTTAAGAGCCCCAACGAAATCTCTAGCCGGGGGCGCATTCTCGATAACCTTCTTCAACGCAGCCAAAGGCTTCTTATCCTTCATCTGCAAAACCAAAAAATCATTATCATCAAATAGTCATATAAGAAAAAAAAGGAAAAAAGGAAATAAATTAAAATTGTAAAATTACTTGGGAAACTTCCATATCTTTGTGCCAAATGATTTCTTTAAGAATGTTACGAGAAGTGTTACCCTCGCTCTGCAAACGGAACTCGAAGGGACCCACGTTATGCAACGGCGTACCCGTCGGTGGCCGTCGCCGTATTCTAATCCCTTGACTCGCTGCGACTTCGTTTTGGAACATTCCAACTTCCCATTCCTTTACTTTCAAGGCATCTTCCTTCTCTTCCTTTTTCGGAGATATAGTTTCCGACTACACAAAATTTTGAAAAAAAAATCAATTAAAAATATAAAATTTAATATCTGTTATTTATATGATTATTGACAACCTGCTGGGCTCCAATGGCCGGAAAATTGGAGCGAGGGAGAGGAAGGTCCAATAAGGAGTGTCTGAGGAAGAAATTAGGTCAGTTATTAAAGGAAGGAATTGATCGAAAGGAAATTCTTGGGGTTGTTTTCAGAGAAACCAATCCCTCTATTTTCGTAAATGGAAAAGCCTTAGCTTTGCCTTTCGGCCTAGTATTTTTAAACGGTAGGTTTTGGACTTGGGAAGTGGCGGTGATATGGTGCGGTGGATTGTAGTGTGAGAAAATTGGAATTTTTTTCCTTGTTCTATTTTTTTTTTTATGGATTTTTTTTACTAATTTTGAAATTTTTGAATTTTTTATATAGGCAAAGAGAGTGAAAACCCGACGCCTTGCTCAATTAATTGGAATGATGTGAATATATAATAATAAAAAATTTGTTAATCCAATAATTAAGTTTCAATAATTAATTTCTGTAATTTAACCAACAAATTAACAAAATTTTTAATATGTAAATAATAAAATTAGTGAAAGTATTCAATTGTAATGTATTATTATAATGGATGATGGATTTTTTAATGATTCATTTTGAGATTTCGATTTGAAAGATTTTTATCATATCAGAAGAAATGCTTTATGATTAGATGTTTACTTCTGAGTCAGCAAAAGATGAAATTTTTTATTAGTTCATATAAGTTATCTGATTATATAGGAGAGATAATTCTTTCTTATCTCATAAATCTTAATTCTCTATTCCCAAAAATTCGATCCTGTCATTTTCTTAACTGTTATAGATACTCTCTGCTTGACTCGACACCAACTTTGATTAAACAGATTGGCTACACATTTTCGGTCCTATGAAACACTTAGAAGTCACAAACAAAGGCCCTTTTACTGTGGTAATAGGCTTTACCTAATCAACCAGTGAAATTGAGGATCAAGCTGTAATGCACCATGCTGCTGCTGTGTTTTCATACATAGTAAACGTTACAAGGAAAATTTGCTGATAAAATAAGTAACTCAAGAATAGTTGCCTAAATGGGCTTTTTTTTCTTTTTTTTTACATTGAACATGACAGAATTTCTGTTAAGTACCTAGGCTCACTGGAATTTCTCAAGGGTTGACTTTAGAAACAACTCCACCAGAAATATACTCAGTGCATCCCAAAAACCAAGAACAGGAGGCCACATGAAGAAAATTTTATTTAAAAATGTTTCGCAATCCATTGAAGATTCTTAAAGCTCTCAATTCACCACTCCTCATATCCCTCAATCTCCTCCTCAGTATCTGGAACCATTCACATATGCAGAATGAAGCAGAAGCATTAGGTCGATTGGGAAGCCTAGGTAAACACCTTAAAAAGAAATTTGAAAAAGCAACGGAGGTGTAGTCTTACATATTGAGAGCGGAATAGAATTCTCTGCTCACTCGTACATAAATCTACTGCTAGCTGTTTCAGAAACACTCTTCGATTCAGTTGCTTTGGAGATGTCACGTCCAAATCCATGGAGCCACTTACCTATAAGAAAAATTAAAAAGATTTACACACTGACTTGGAAGTTTTTTAAAGACCAGGCCTAATTCAGACTTCAGTCCTATCTAATAAAGAGTTTTTCGGTGTTATCGTAATTTCTTCCAATTACAGTTTTTCAAGGTGTCAAAAAATATGGTTCCTTCTTCACCTGCAAGAATTTGGAGTACTTTGATATGCTTGATTCACAACTATCGAGAATAAATTGCAGTGTTTTTTCTTCAATTTCAGGGTATCTTAAGTCCTTCTTGGTAGCAGAGTTATTTGATGCTGCAGCAGCCATCTGAAGAAGCAACCTTTAAGAATTCAATAATGCAAATTTTAGTCTGTGATTTAGAAGGTAAAGTTCTCAAACCTCTTCAAACTGCCGGCTCATGCTTGGAGGGCTGACTGCCAAGTAAGCATATGCCATTAACTCCAATGGCCAACCAGTGATTTGTATAGGATAACATTGAGAACTGCCAGAAAAGATTCACATGTTGAAAAATAAGAAATTAAAATGTAAGAAAAAAAATTAAATATAGATAACGAAGGAAGCACAAATCATAACTAATGTTTGGGCATTAAGCTTCTTCAGAAGATAAACATATGATTACCAAGATATTTAACTATTTAGATAAGACATGGAATAATATTAACTCCTCAATGAATCAAACCCAAAAATCTAGGACAATTAAATCAAAACAAAATAAAATAAAATAAAAAGATGAGGTAAAAAACATTTATCCAGCTTACGCAGACAATCCATGCTTCCTCAAAGCTTCCAATTTCTCCTTATAACATTTGTCAGATTTTTTAAGGGTTAGAGGTAGCTCTACTGAATCACTAGGATTTGTACCCTCCTTTGGAACAAATCCATAAGATAACAACAGCTCTCCATTAGATTTTTTTCCATATGATATGAAAACCTGCATAAAATGATATAAGCCATCTGTAAGACATTTCAAACTTTGCAATTAACATGATATTGTTAGTCCAAACTCCAAATTTGAAGTTGTCAATGCTTACAACAGGTTAGAACTGACAGTCTGATCATTAAGAAGCTGATTTATATAATTTATAAAGTATCCAAGTATAGACGAATATAGGTATGGATACACATATATTGTGCGTTCGTGCAAACCATCATGTGCATGTGCACAGAAGTGGCTACATGCATTTATGCTTATACATAACAGGAACATATATCATGCATATGCATTTATAGGCAAGTATTTTCTTCCTGTTAAAGACATTAATTGTACATTCCCCTGAATAAATCTCATGAAGCTCCAAATCTGAAATACTTTAGCAGCCTGCTTTCTTGGAAAAAATGATTAATCTTTTAAAGAAAATCATTAGTCACAAAAGCAAATAAGAATCTAAGTTCCATGTACTGGGTACATTTCTCTCCCTTCACCTATATAGTCATAGAAGAAAAGCTTTAAACATAAAAGCTTTCAGCGATTTATTATTGCTCCAATCCTCTATGATCTTTGTGATCAAAGAATATATAATATATTTATATATTATAGCAGAATCTCATTTACCTGCTCACCTGGCTGATATGCACGATCTGTTGTAAAGAAAACCCCCTGTGATGATTTGTCATAATCCAAAAATGTTTCCACCTTAACCAGAGAAAGAGAAGTGAAGGTAATTAGATTAATTACATATCTTGTATGCATCCTTAATAGAGAAAGATCTCTCTATACCTCACAGCTATGGTTAAGCATATCAGCCCAAGGAACCAAGGCAACCTTTCCATCCATTGAAGGTAGCCTTACCTGTGTTTAACAGCAAAATGAAGATTTTAACTTTTCCATTCTTCTAAATCAACCATCCTCTTTTGTACTTAGTGCTAAACCTTACAGAACATTTACTACACAAAATTGTACAAAATAAAGTCACATATATAAGTGGTATCAAAGGAAACTTGAAAAGTACAGCAATTTATTTCCCTCTTTGGTTAAATTTCGTGGGAGAGATATATAATTTCATGTAATTTATTCTATTCAAAAATTCGAGGCCACTCAATCTTTTTAACATTGCTACTTGCATAAGTAATTATTTTCCAAGTGACCAGATCAAGGATTTATAAAAGTTGAGAGTGATAAGAAAAACACAAAATAAAAAATAAAAAACTTTCTTACTTTGAGAAATGACTTAATTCCTAGAATGCATTGTGGGATCAATTTATACTTCAAACAAATTATTGAAATTTTCTGGAAAATAACTTGTCCAAAAACCCAGCTATGTTTTGAATTGATAAACACAGTCAATCAGGTCAACATCCATTATAAAATTTCTAGGTAAGCTTACCAATCGAGAGAAAAGAATGCCAAAGGACCATCTGAATGTCTCGATATTAAATACCTGCAAATCATTTATAGTGCAAAATAAGAAGAAGGCCCTTTCATGATCTAACAGCCACAGGATGTAAACACAATATTGGAAATTCAGATGCAATGCATCAGAGTTGAATGCCAACATCTTTCCTTCTTGGTCTAAAATCTAAATTTAAAGAATGCAGGATATTTGCAAAGAAAGGTTCGTAATACTATATAAATACAAATAAATTTGAAACTTACTGAAAACATACGTTTCCCTTACTAATTTTGATTGTGTACAAAATGTTGGATAATGCAAACTAATATTTCCCTACTGGTCGAACTTAAAACAAATGCTATCATCTACACATAAAGATGTTCCATGTGTCTTATTACGGAAGCTTTATAGGGTGGTAGCATCAGAAGCAGATCATTAGATGAATGCTTCAAACTACGCTAACATAGCAGAAAAGTACTTATGCATTAAAGAAAAGTACCTTTTCAGGGAATAAATTAGGATACTTGGAAAATATCCTGAGTCTTAAATCATTGTATCTACATGGAACATGACAACAAATGATCAAATGCAAATTAAAACATTGTATAGTCAAAAATATGTCAGCAGTAATATGAGAATATAAACCAATAACCTAATATGAAACAGGAATTAAGCTTGGAAACAAGAGTAATGGTAGAGAGCCATACGTTCCAATAACGTCAGTAACTCTTTCAATAGCCCGCTGCCTTATCTGTGATGCTTCTAGATACCTGTCTAGTTCTGCACGTGTCCTGAAACGATACAGAGAGGCTGTAGAGGGAAAATTTGAGAGTAGACCCCTTTCTGCGACAAGGTAAAATTCTTAAGAGCTCTACCATGTGAAAAAGTAACGAAGGAACACCAACTCACCAGTACAAAAGTGAATAGGGCTGTTGGGGAAGGGCGGATATGTAATTGCTCCATCTCGAAGATTTCTGGAGACTTGCTTCACTAATAAGATAGGTCGCTAGCAATGGCCAATCTGGGACAGAATACTGTTTTAATACTTGACCAGCCTCAGGGGAACTCCACTCCTGCATACACAGCAGCACCTAGTAGCTAAAATTAAAGAAGAATTATAATGTTCAAACCAATTAAAGTGCTCCTATGTTTAAATTTAAACCAATTGAAGTCCTTATCAAACGATCCATGTTTCAAACTTCAAAGCATAGATCTTGATTGCATATTTAACTCAAAAACTACCAAACCCAGATATAATAACATTAAAAATGATCAGGGAAAAACAACAATAGTACTAATAACTTACTGAATCTGCAGTGATGAAAAGCGAGGGAGGCACAAAGAGAAGCTTCTCACCCTTCCTGATATTCTTCAAAGCAACCAATCCTCTCTCCCCTACTTCTACTTTGTCTATCGCCATCTTCTGCGGAGGCAAGCCTGAATCCGACAGCCATTTTTGAAGAGCCTCAGCGTTCTCCAAGGAATCGATATCGCAACCCCAAGGCACTTCCTGGGTCGCATTCGACGACGTGGGTTTGGTTTCGCTCGTAGAAACTGAGCATTGAATTGGACGTACTTTCTTTAGACAAAGTGAAGGGTAACTGTGAGAGTAAGGTGGCTTGCTGAGTTGTGGAGAGAACGTTGGGAGGAACGTAGCGTGGAAGATTCTAAAAGCTTCCGCCATGGCTAGGAACTGAGAAGGAGATTACCTTATCTGATAAAAGAAGGCGAAGGAAAGAAGAGAATCCCAAGCGAGAGGCTATGATTGGACTTTGCCCGTTTTTGACAGTTGATCAATTTTAGGGCGGTTTTAAGTTTTAACTTTCTCCAAACGATGACGTTTCCCTAGTTTTTGCACTTTAATTTTCTTTATTTTCCTTTGCTTTCCTTCCAAATTCCACTTGTCTAAAGTGTCAAACATCCTTTGCTACTCTTTACAGAAACTCTTTTTCTGGTTTTCAAACAAACTGTAAAACCAGTACTCAAATTCCTATTTTTTCATGAGATAATCGATCACAATCATCAAATTATCAAACTGCTAATTCTGTTCTGAATTCTGTAACTTCTTCTAAAAAAACTAGAATAAAAGAAACAAAATCTTTAGTCTTGAAAATTGATTTTATCAGTTTCAGCGATAAAAAAGCAACCAGCTTTTTCACTTTAATTGATGGAAATTTTTTATTTCAAAACTATAAACCATATTCTCTTTATATTCTATTAGACATAAGAGCAACAATCTCCAATTACCAAGCAATGCATTACCATTAAACAAATGAAAACCAATGAAACATCCAATCATAGTAGTTGGAATAAAGGATAAAGAAACCTTATAGGTTACAAGGCAAAAACTACTCTAGTTTATTTTAACAATATTAAATTTATTATTCCCAATATATTATATTTTGCATGTTATTAAAAAATAACTTTTTTATAAAATATTTATCTTTTTATATTTATCCTGATAATATTTTTCTTACAATGAATGATCAGTCCATTAAAATAGATTTGTTAAAAGAACCACAAAATATTTGTGATAAAAATTTTTAACCAGAATCTTTACAATCACAAATCAAAGTAATCAATGAAAAACACTAGTTATATACTATTTTAAAAGAAAATTTTTCAAAAGAACCTTTAAAACTATAGGAAAAAAGTCCTCGTTTTTATTCTCTTAAACTTATTGATCTTTTAAAGGTTAAGAGAACAAAAACGAGGGCTTTTTTCCCATAATTTTAAAGGTTTTTCTGAGAATTTTTTTTTTTAAATAGTGTATAACCAGTGTTTTCATTGATTATTTTGATTTGTGATTGTAAAGATTTTGGTTGAAAATTTTTATCACAAATATTTTGTGGTTCTTTTACCAAATCTATTTTAATAGATTGATTATCCATTGTAAGAAAATAATATCAAGATAAATATAGAAAGGTAAATATTTTACAAAAAAGTTGTTTCCTAATAACATATCTTCATGCATATGGGGAAAGCATAATATTTTAGGAATAATAAATTTAGTATTGTTGAAATAAATTGGAATATTTTTTGCTTTGTAACCTATAAGAGTTTTTTTACCCTCTATTCCAACTACTATAATTGGATGTTTCATTGGTTCCCATTTATTTTATGGTAGCGCATTGCTTTGGCAACTAGAGATTGTTGCTCTTGCTTCTAATGGGATATGAAGGGAATATGGTTTTATAGTTTTGAAATCGAAAATTTCCTTCAATAAAAGTAAAAAAGCTTGTTGTTTTTTTATTGCTGAAACTGATAAAATCAATTTTCAAGATTAAAGATTTTATTTCTTCTATTCTAGTTTTTCTAGAAGAAGTTACAGAATTAACGGTTTGATAATTTGATGGTTAAGATTGATTATCTCTTAAACAAATAAGAATTTGAGTACTGATTGTACAATTTGTTTGAAAACTAAAAAAAGAGTTTCTGTAAGAAGTAGCAAAGGATGTCTGACTATTTAGACTTTTTATATCATTTTCTTCATTATAAGATAATGATGGAGGTAATACTAATCCATGATTTGGATTGTAACTGCTGGTGTTTTTAAAATATAGATTTTTGCCTAATGAAAATAATTTTATAGAACTAGATTGGTTTTTAATTTCTTCATCATCTTTCAGGTTGGGTAATAAGCAGCTAGTAGGGATGGATAAGTCTTATATATCCATAAATTTTGGTTTGATTTTGGATTCGAATTTTTGTGGTTTAAAAATTTTGATCAGTTTTAGATCTATCTTTTTGATAGATACAGAAGTGGTATTTGTAAATTCATATATTACTGTCCAATTTATGGAAAGCTCATGAGATCTATCATTTATATCAAAATTTTGTGTTTTGATATGTAGACAAAGACTCTGCTCTATTAAAGGATAAAAAATTGATAAAAAATAATTTGGTTTTACTTTAAAAGCAACTATACTATATGCTAAATTGGATTGGATTCTTCCAATTACTGTATTGACTGGATTTGAAAATCTTTAATCCATTAAAACTGCAAAATGGATATATCCTTGCCAGAAATATGAAGAGGTTTTATTGTAATCATAATAAGTCCAAGATGAACATATTTGATTTTGAGATATTTTTGTGAAAAATGATTTATTTTTTGTTGAGAAAACAAAGATTTTTATTGATCCTTATTTAGAATCATTAGCAATTGTATCATCAGATATTTTTTCACTATATATCTAATGTGCATGTTGTATAATATATTACGAGATCTTGTGTAACTTAAGTGTAAGTTTCTCTGAACTCTACTTTATTTCCTACATTTCTTTCATATTTTAAAGCTCATACTTTGGATTTTGTGATTTTGTTGCTGATATTTATAGGCTTTGTTTACCTTTGGTTAATTGGCTTTAAAGAAACCTTTAAAAGTCTAAACCCAAGTTTTAAGTACCTAAAATATGGAAAAACATGAAGAAAATACTTGTATTGTTTTAGAAAAACCTTATAATCACGTCTTACATATAGACCCATCTTATGAATCTCATAATATAGCTATAAGTAGAACTTTAAATGGTTTAGTTGATCTTTCTACCTCATTTTTTAAAATTATTACTAAAAGTTGAAAATATTGAAGAAAAATTAGAAAAAATAGATTTGGAAGCCTAAATAGTTCATACAAACAACTCATATCATGAGTTAGGACTTTTGTATTATCGAAATACCATAATGACATTGCAAAACAAACCCTTATCTTCAAGGACCTCTGTAAAAAGCAAAATGGACTTCAAATCTTATAAATATTTTATTGAAAATTTCAAAATGAAGATGAATGACCCAAAATAAAGGACAAAATATTTACAAGAAATAGAAAAATTTTATGAAGAACATAAATTTCTTTTTTAATAATATAATTATCATTACATGCTTAACTATGATACAATTAGTGAAAGAAGTGAAAAAGAAGCTGTAGTTGATAACTTGAAAATTTAGCTACTAACTCAATAACTGAAATTTCTTCATATTCATCTAATAAGGAAACATCTTATGAAGAAACAAAACCTTTACCATAACCAATGGATAGAGGAAAAAGAAAACTAAGAAAAATTTCTAACCCAAAAACTGATGATCTTTTAAGATTCCCTAATTTTACAAAAAACCTAGAAAAATATCAACCAATTGAAACACATCCGGTTGATCCCAATTATTTCCCTAAAAAAAAGGAAATAAAACAAACTTCAACAGTTGAACAAGGTCAAACAAGCCAAACTCAACAACAACCTTCTTCCACAAATATAAATTTGTTAAATAAACGAACTGTAGCCTAATGAAGAACTTATTTAGATCTGTCAACAATCCCACTTTTCAGAATATGAAAAAACCATTAATGAATGGGCACAATCAATATCTATTGTAGTAACCGACTATAAAGACATATGGAATAAAGAAAGATTTTTAAACTATTTTTATGGTACTTGGCAAGGTGATGCTATTAAGTTTTTCAAAAAATAGGAAACTACAAAATTAGAAAAATCTTAAAAAGCAAAACTTTTTAATTCTACTACTATTTCAGGTCATTTAAAACTTCTTACACAAATCATAAAAAATGAAATGTGTGGGATGATGGAAGAAATTGATGCTATAGACGAAGCTCAATATATTCTTTCAAAACTCAAACTTTGTAATATCCTAAACCTAGATGAATTTTTTAAAAAATATCTTTCTGAATACCAACAATTGGATAAAGAACATTTAAAGTTTTGGTTAGAATAATATTTTCATAAACTTCCCTCACCATAGGATGAATTATATGCTCAAAATTATTATATTTTTCTAAAATCAAAGCTTAATAAATCTTCTCTTACAAATCCTAGCATACAACTATATGATACTCTAAGAAGTAGAATGATGAATTAAATTTTGGTTGTAATCAACAATCAAAATTTAGGAAATGTTTTAAAAAAAAATGTTATTTCATGAGAAAATGGAGACCATATAAACAACATATTCAACCAAAAAGGAAATATGTTGTAAAAATGAAAAAAGGCCAAAATAAATGACAGCAAAAAGACAAAACAAAATATAAATGCTTCATTTGTGATAAAAAAGGCCGTGTAGCACCTAATTGTTTTAATAGAAGACGAATGCTAAAAATATGATCAAAACTCTTGAACAACAAGAGCTTTGTGTAGTCTATGCAGAAGAATTATTAAATCTTGAATATATCCTTTATGAAATCTTTTCAGAAATTGATTCAAATATTTTTGATAATGAATATATTTTTATGATTAATGAAGCTTCATCTAATTAAGATTAAGCTTCTATAAAATCTGAATTTTATTCAACAAAACTTGTTCTAAAAGAAATGATTTTTCTTAAAAATATTATGAGAAAAACTTATATTATTTAAAAAAAAAAGCTCAAACAACTTCGACTCATAGAACATGATGAAATTTATAAAACTAGCTATTTTAAAATTTTTAAACCTTGGTTTAAACGCCACATAAAAAACGCCAAACGCAGTCTAAACCGCAACGTTTTTGATCCACTTGTCTTTTTCTAAGCCGCATCAAAGTGCTAGCCTGAGACAGTTCCCGTCTGCTCTTTATTCCATGTGATTTGACATGTCCAAGCTCACTTTTTAAGGCTTGTAAAAGCATCATCTTTCAGTTTTATGTAATATCCTTAAAAGAATTTCACGATGTTGGCAAGCACCAATCTCATCTGTTGCAACTTCTCTTACTTGCGTCAAAACTCTTCAACAAAGTTCAGAACTTCAATCCAGGCTAGAAACCTTAGCCAACAAAGTCTTTTACTTTCCAAAAGAACCTCTAAATGCTCAGTATTCCTTACACCCCACAATCAAAACGCCTTAACTTTCTCATTTCAGCAAAAGGGCGTTCTTCAAATATGTCAAAGTACCTTAAACACCCAGAATTCGGAGGAAGAAACAGGTCAGAATAAGGAGTCTTCTGTTAAGGGTAAAGAAGGAAGAGACTGGACAACCTCGATTTTGCTTTTCGTGTTGTGGAGTGCTCTCATGTACTATGTTTTCAATCTCGCACCTAACCAGACCCCGGTAATTTCTAAATCCAACTTTGGTTTTTCCCTTTTTTTTTTTTTTGAATGCCTTTGTTGGTTTTTTTTTTTTTTTTTGGTTAATTTGATTTCAAATTAGAAATTCTTAATCAATTTAACATCGGAATTATGTAACTTAATATGGATTATGAACTATTTGCAGTCAAGAGACTTGTATTTTTTAAAAAAGCTCCTGAATTTCAAGGGAGATGATGGCTTTAGGATGAATGACGTTCTTGTATCCCTTTGGTATATAATGGGATTGTGGCCTTTGGTGTACAGCATGCTACTTCTTCCAACAGGCAGAAGGTACCTTGCATTTCTCTTATTGAGTTCTTTAAACCCTGAACCTCTGATCTTCATCATGTTCTTTTCTTTTCCTCTTTCTCCTTACGAACACAAAGATTGTTGAAATGGATGTAACTGATTACACCTTGAAAAGGGAACATGCAAAAGGACTGAGGGACTTGGTAGGATAATTATAATGGACGATGATTTAGTTTTCTTGCATTTATTTCTTAAGCAAATGCAATGGGTGGAGGTGTTACAGTTTGAAGTAGCACACTATCTTCTATGCCTAAACCTTTATGCTACTAGTAGGGAGCGTATGTACAGGGATGTACGCTGCCTTACACTTTTTTTTTCCCAAAAGAGGCTGTTAGTAAGACTTGAACCCATGACCTCTAGGTCGCAAGAGAACATTCTTATGGTTGTGTCAAGACATACAGGTTAGAGTTAATTAGTTCAGTCTTATATATTATCTGCAGCTCAAAAAAAAGCATTCCCACCTGGCCATTTCTGGTACTTTCATGCTTTCTGGGTGCATATGCTCTTTTACCTTATTTTGTCCTTTGGAGCCCTCCACCACCGCCTGTTGAAGAAAATGAGCTCAAAAAATGGCCTTTGAATTTTCTGGAATCAAAATTAACTGCCGGGGTAAGTAACTTCCATTTCTCCCTTCAATACAATATCCTCTTATTATTACTTTTGTTCAAATTTATATAAACTGCTGAATATTGACAAGACTATGGTGTTGTTGTATAAGACTGACATGACCACATCAATATCTGATTTAAAAATCCACAACCAAGTTGCTTATTTCCATAAAATCTTCTGGTAAATCCTAATATTTGTTGGCATGTGAAATCTTTTGTTCTCCAGTCAGTGTCTGGTACCAAACTTATAATTCATGCACTGCATCAACCATATAGCAGTTCTTTGGTTTTAGTCCCTGATAAGTGATATGCCCTAGCATTTTATCATCTCCTTGGATGAGAGCATAGGTGGACATTATTCATCCTGTTTAAAAGTCCCAAGTAGAGAAAGGTTTAACATGGTAGTCTGATTTCAACTGATTTACCATCTCACATCTAGCTGATCAGTTATTTATTTACTGATGAGCGATGATTGCTTTGAGGAAGACTCAATGTTATTTGAGATCAAGAACAGGACATTCTATGGAACCTACACACCCTGACGCTGTGTTTCTTTGGTTTACCCACCCTTCCTTTTATCAATAAAAGAGAAAAATTATCGACTATCCAAACTCATCCTAGTTGTATTCAGAACCTATTTTTCGGCTTTCCTATAAAAAAGAAAGCTATTTTTCTGCATGAAATGAGTACCTTGGCTAGCAACTTTACAAACAATCTCTTTGTCAGTCCTTGAACAACTTTCCTTTCATTGATGGAATTAGAAAATTTTGTGTGTTCCTTTGTGCAAAAACTGCAAATTAACTTCATTATACTTCAGATATCACTTGCTGCAGGAATAGGTTTAATCATTTACGCAGGTTTAGCAAACGGTGATGTTTGGACGGAGTTTTACCGGTACTTCAGGGAAAGCAAGTTTGTAAGATTGTCAATCTTTTGAGCTTGATTACCAGTTTGTTGTTATAATCTCATGGAGCTTAAATTATATTCATGTTGCGGGTCAAATCTCATGTGTTGCAGATTCACATCACAAGCCTTGATTTTACTCTACTATCTGCCTTTGCCCCTTTTTGGGTTTATAATGATATGACTGCCCGCAAATGGTAAGACAATAGTGAAACTACATTGCTCTTGTGTGAATTTAAGCTTCAAAACCTTTATAAGAAGAGTTTATGTGGCACAACATAAGTTATTGGAATGGTTTTCCTATTTGCAGGTATGACAAGGGTTTTTGGCTTCTTCCTTTGTCATTAGTGCCATTCTTAGGTCCTGCTCTATATCTCTTCTTGCGGCCATCACTATCAGATTTGCCTGTTGCAGTTAGCCCAACTACATCCGAGCAAAAGTAGAATTTCAGCTCCTTTCTTCTGTTGAACATATTTATTGCACGACCAGAGAAAGGGGAAAGCTCAGAGTCCTAGAAGAAGACTTAATTAGATAATGAATACTAGCATCCCACTGAGAAATGCAACCAGTGCCACATGATGTAGAGTTTATTCATCTTGCAGATGCATCAGAAAATCATCACCCATTTTCTTCTTTACAGTCAGATTCAGTTCATGTATGGTGTACTGGTGTATTAACTATTGATGATGAGTGTTGCTTGCTTATTTCTTCTTTGCTCCTTGCAATCTATAAGAACTTGATTTTACTGCTGTCTGTACTGTGAGTTTATTATTATTATCTTTCATGGCTTACTCGAAGAACAATTAACATAGTCACTGCGTCATGTAGACGCCTTACTTTTCATCTGAAACAGTCTGCATCAACAATAGAGCTTCACTTATAGGCGCTACAGCCACAATCATGGCTATGAAAACCCTCCAACAAATGGTACTGAAATACATTGATTTCGTAGTTGGGGGACAAGCATTTTAGTTTTGAGATTAAAGTATTGTACCTTCTCGTGTCAATGCCAAGCAGATTTTCTTTAGACAACCAGGTTAACTATAAATTTCAGATACAATAATTTATATGAAACTCAATTAAAATCTTGTTTTGTCTGAAAATATAGAAAACTTGATAGAGTAGCAGACTACAGATGTCACAAAGAATAATAGCAGATGATTGTGAAATGCCGTTTATCATGCATTATGTTCTTACTCGTACAACTTTTGGAGTTCATCTTTGAACCTGGCCTTCAGATGTTCCCTCTTTATTTTGAGAGCTGCAGTGACTAGTCCAGACTCAGGTGTCCATGGATCTGGTAGCAATTTAATCTTTGCAGGTATTTCAAATTTGTCCAGTTTTGCATCCTTTGCCACCTGCACATGCAAAACACTATTTAGTAATCACCATTCTGATTTCCCTTTTTTCCCTTACGCATGAGTCCAATAGCATCAATGGAGCTTGGTACACTCAAGCATATGTGAAATATTTATTAACTGTTTTATATGCTGCAGAAAGGAAAAATAAAGAAATCCTCCAATGCATGCTAACTCAAATACGCTTATAAATTGCATCCAATTTTCCTTTTCCTTATAACAAGCAGAAATTACACCTGTGCAACAATGTTACAAAGTAGTGATGAAATCATCATTTGTAGATTAGGATAGTTGTGTATAATGATAATGACTTCTACAACAACAACAAAAAACTAAGCCCTATATCCCATGACTTCTAAACGTGTTTAATTTCTGATTGGAAACTTATCTCAGTTGCTCCGATAAAGGTCACAGTATGTAAAAAGAAATAAACCAACCTTGGAAAGAAACCTTTGGACCTCACTAACAGTTTCAGCTTTGCCACACAGCTCGGGAAAATCTTTGTACTTTATGCCAGCTTCTTGGGCCCACTTCTCAAGAACCTGGTGTGATGGAACAATCAAAGCTACACAATAGTTATGAAATGGATCTGCATATACCATCAAATTGTCAACAACATTACTCGATATTAGTGCTGCCTCAACCTGCAATCAGCATTTAAACGAAATGGGCATCCCATCCAGCATTTGCAAAGAGGTATTGGACAAAGCTTCTTTATAAACACCTTTCCAAGAGATATATACTCTCTATGTTGAAGTTTGACAATATCCTTTTTCCTATCAATAATCTCAAGGCATCCATCAGGATGAAATCGTCAATGTCTCCAGTGTAAAACCAGCGTATGCCCCTCTCATCAACCTGCAGGCGCAGGAGGAGAAAAGTTCATATTAGCTGGTGCTCACATGCTATGAGACCTACTTGCAAATACATTTAAAACCACTTACACATTACAAATACAATGCATGGACTCTTTAGTCTTTACCTTGTACACCTCATTAGTTTTCCCAGGATTGTTGAAATAGCCAGTAGTTATACTAAATCCCCCAACAACAACCTCTCCTCGAGGCATCGTTTTGTCAGATGTTGTATACCCACCTTCTTCCCAAGTGACAAGCTGCAAAATTAACCCGATTCTTAAATATTTTACATTATGCACCTTGAACAATTACCAGTCAATTTAAAAGTCATTGAAGTGTTTTCATCATTATTGTTCATTAAAAATACTCCCAAGGACCCAAGGGCATAAGCCACAAGCTGAAATGTGCCAGCAGAAATAAAAACTTACATAACCTTTCTTCAGAGAGCAAACAAATCTGTAATTCAAAACTAACTTGATTCTTTTATGTAGAATACCTTAATGTAACAACAAGGAAGAGGCAGCCCAACTCGGCCCACAGTTGTGTCATCCCACTCAGTAGAAGTGGTTCCAGCACATGTTTCCGTCAAGCCATATGCTTGACCTATGGAAGCCCTGACGAAGAAAATTGGGTATGGAAATTCAATTTTTTCTGAGAAAACTAACCATGATATTATTTAAGCAATTTACAAGAGCAACGTTGTCATTATATTAGTAAATATTAATCCAGGGCAGAACTGAAGTTGAACTTCCTAGGATGCTTCAATCCTCATAGCCCTATTGATTCATGTCTTTCTTTGATATACCAACATTTCACCTTTCTTTGATATACCAACATTTCACTTACTTTAACTTTGATACCAACTCATAACCAGAGTAATACTTGAAACTCTCTTTCAGAGCAATTGATTATATATTACAACATGTTTCCAGTAACTTTTGCAATCCAAAAGTGCTCGATGCATAACATGTCTGAAGCCAAGAATGTGGCAATCCACTTTTAACATTAATCACATAACTTTTCACTAGGTAAACCAATGTGAAAGAAAGCAATGTTTTCTTCTTGTCATTGCTAATTCAAAGGCTTCATTATTTTTGGTCCTAAAGGCAAAACACATATACAGAGAAGAAAAGAAGAGATTTGTTTGCCTGGTTCAAAAAGGTAAATTGCATATAATGATCAGCAAAAGGAAAAAGAAATGAAATATTATAAAAACATATTTCCATGAAAATAAGAATTTCAAAACAGCATAATTCACGATTGTCTACTTTATTTTCACCACCTCATAATAAGAACTTGACATGCACTGATCTGTAGGTAAACTTCTCCAACCATCTGGTCATTCAATGCAAATAATTCCTCCAAAACTTGGTCATGTTATTCATGACCCACTTAAACGCAAGCAATGCTATGACTGGAAAGGCAATTCCTACAAACCTATAACTAACTAGAGACACTCTTACAGGCCAGTTAACAACTAGCAATAGGTCTAAAATGATATGTGGTAAATACAAACACAGAAAAATAGTTGATGTAATGATACCTATATGGTTATATCTAAGCAACAAAATGAACACTACACTTCCAGATTGTCACACTAGCACTCTAAGAATCTACTGTTACATAAATGATTTGACTGGAAAGGTGAAACTGATACCCATTAATATTTACAAGCCAACCATTTAGCATCAATTTTGATATAAATAAGAGAAACAAATTTTTCATGGAACTATATTTTGGTATCTCAGGATGAGAAAATCATTACCCCATGCAAATGTTGACGAAGCATTGGGAATTCCCAGATAAAGGAGCCCCACCACAGATCATAAATCGGATGCGACCTCCTAGTGCAGCACGTACCCTTTCAAAAACAATAACATCCCACAACCATCTCTCCAGTCCCCAAGCACCAAACCAGCTTCCTTCTATAGCTGCCAGTCAGCGTTTATAAGCAATATCAAAAAGTTTCTTTGCTAATCCTCCCTTTTCCTCAACCTACATTAAATAGAATTAATTAGTAAAGAGAGCAGCTTGTCATTACCCCATATATTAAAACTCATCGTAGTGCAAATGCCTGCTCCATATATACAAGAGAGTCAAACCAGTTCACACCTTTTTCAGAACTCCTTCTCGAACACGATCTAGTATAGCTGGAACGGCTGCCATGAGAGTGGGTTTCAATGCAGAAGCATCTCCTTTGGTTCCTTTCATAATTTTATTAGAAGTATCTGTTAATGTCAAAGGTGAACCATAGCCAATTGCACAACCTGCACACAGCATCAGCGACTGGAGAACAAACAATTGTGAGAATCACACAATTGTAAGAATAATCTCGATGGCATTGATAGGCAACAAAAAAACTGGATATGAACTTACCTCAGCTGCCAGTTCAAAAACATGAGCTAAGGGCAAATATGCCAAGTATACATCATTTCTTCCCAGTCTTGGGATCACAGTCATAACTGCTGCAGCAGTGGCTACAATGTTTCCATGAGTTATCATTACTCCCTAACTCATTAAAAAGTACATCATGTTAGCATATATAAACAAATAGAACTCTGAAATTGAGGAAATAGCAATCAGGGCACAAGTAGTTGCTTGGTTGCATGAACGATTTATCATGAAAATATAATTTATCAGTCTTCAATTCAATTAATAGTATGCAGACATGTACACTACATCTTGAAATTTTGAATTTGACTTAGAACAAGGTATACCGTATACAGAACCTACATTGTTTTTCAGCATGTAATCAGTAAAGATAAATCCACCAGTTCCTGCCATTCCACTAAGGCTAATTGACAATGCAAGCATTGTTCTAGGTGGGTCCCTAAGCTTGCACATATACAAATATACTTAAGGTGAAACATAAGGAACTAAATTCAGTAGCAAACCTTTAGCAGACCAGTGCTGCCGCTTGTATACATTATAACTGCTACATCATCCTTGGAGGGCAGATTAGGAGGAACAGGAGCTTTTTCTCCAAGCTTCTCAACTTCAAGAAAAGAAGAAACCTTCCAGTCACTCATACCTCCAGATAAGCCAGAAACATTTGCAGTCTCATCATCTCCAAAGTAAATGATATTCGTGATAGTTTTCAGGCTTGAGCTTATTGCAGCCAACTTTTTTAACTGATTGGAATCGCAGATCAAGGTTGATACCTGTGTCTGTCATAATTTTAAAACTTTGAATGAGGACAACAAGTATTGGGAAATGAGAAACGAGAAGTAAGGAAGATAAACAATATTATTTAACAATAGAATCACACAATACATTCAATAAGCCATTTATGTCCTGACTATTTCAGCCTCAGAAAATAAACATACGCAATAAATTCTCACCTCATTGAGAGAATGAATCAAGGCATCTTCACCTAGGGAAGCATAAATAGTGACAACTGTTAAATTCTGCCTAAAGCATCCCTGGAAATCAAAAAGAAAGATATCTGTACATTAAAACTTGAATTGGAAAAATAGTTAAAATTAACAAAAAAAAGTGTTAAACTAAAGGATCATAGCAATACCTGAAAGGCAATTTGCCACTCTGCTCGAGTTTCAGAAAAAATTGCGGCACGAGTATCGACATTATAACCAAAATTAATAAGCCCAGATGCAAAGTTGCAAACACGGTGATAAACCTGTCCATAAGTTTGCCATTCATAATCCCCTAGGTGTAGCTTCTCGAATTTCCTGCCATCACTAGAAGTAACAAAGTCCTTCTTAATTAGTTGTCTTGTTCCAATAAATCGATCTCGTGAATACTTTTTGCAACATTGCTCAAAATGTGCAGCCATTGTTGTGGCCCCTGCCCAAGGAACCTGAATCAACTCAGTAATTCGAGCATTGCGCACAGCATAACCTGCTTCACCACCCACTTCTACAGGAACTCCTCTTTTTTTCCCTTTTTTCTTTCCCATGAAAATGGAGGAAAGCAATAGGGGCATAATCATGGCAATAATAGCAGCATCCACAACCCCATATGTTCCATAGCTTTTCCCAAATGATGACAAGTAATCATTGACATCTAATGTTTCTGTCACGGGTGTGTTAAAAGTCGTTGTTCCTTCAGTATTGTCCATTCTGAATGTTTATATCGAAAACCTACACCATTCTTTACAAGGGAGAATTATTAATGAGCTAAAATACATGGAAAAGGTAAGCAACTAGATCAACATTCAACTGGCAGTGAATTAAATTTTAGAAACAGAAGTTCGGGCCAAAATAAAAGGTCTTGGGTATTCAACTAATCATGACTAAGTTAAAGGTATAATGTTCTTGACAGTCCTCTAAAGACCTTAATACCTGATTATAATTTGCCAAAGTAAACAGAAAAATTAGCTTATACTTCTACAGTTAGAATAACTAGTGAAGAAGACATACAGCTCATCCACACTTGACAGGAAATTTTAGAACTTTTTTTTTCTTTCTTTTACTTCTTTTGTTGCTTATAATTTGACCACGGTTAAAAAAACAACAAACATGCATGTATACCTGTACAAAACAATGTGCCTCAAGCCGAGAACATACAAACATACATGGTAAAATAAAGAGAGAGATTACAGAAACGATAAGGCATAATATAGAGAAGAATTGAACTTCTTTTTATTTTCCACTAAAATTTTGAATGTATTAACTATCATGCATGATGAGACAATAAGAAAAAAAACTGGTTAACAAAACCCAAATATGCAAAAGAACAAATCATGATCATATGATCTTTCTAATAATTGCCTGATCAACAAGTGAAATTTCATAAATCCAAAATAAATAAACAAATAAATAAAAGACAAAAACCAAGACAGAAGCAAACCAACTTGGCTCTATATTGAAACAGAAGTTTAAGATAAAGCCTTGATAAAATCACAGCTTGTTAAATTAGCAAACCACAAATATGATTGAAACAATCAAGCAAATCAAAACCCACATTCAGAAATCATCCAAAAGAAAAAGTTGTCACATTGCTATGACTAACAGCAAACCAAATCAATCCCAAAAAATTTATAGCAAAAAGACTAGAAATGACACTACAAAAAGAGAATATTGATGAACAAAACATATAGCTTGAGATTTACCTTAGTGCTTTAAGATGCTTTAGAGAAGTTGTGATAACTGAGAAGCATATGGCAGTGTCAATGCATTTTAGCTTTTGTAAGAATGAAGATTGAAGGGTATAAATACTTACAAGAATAAATATTAAAAATAATATATATATATATATATGTGGTTCCGATAAGGGCATTAAAATTGACAACTCAGGTTTTAATGCACTTTGAAATGGTGACCCGGATTGCGTTGGAGGGCAGTTTTGGTAGTCAAAGAGTAACGACGTCTGGGTAGTAGAGTGTATTTCCGCCACGTACACTGCAGCCCAATTGGTTAACACGTGGCGCAAGGGTGACGTCCTATAAATTGCCGCGTGTATTTTTTAATTTTTTAATTTCCTTGTATTTATATATTTATTATTTTATTATTATACTCTTTTCGTTTCATATTATTTGTGATATATTAATTTTCACAGAATTTTTAAAAAATTATAATTTTAATATATTTAACATTAAAATTTAAATTTTTTTGTAAAATTAAAATTTTATAATTTTTAATGTCAAATATATAAATAATTTTAAATATAAAAAAATAAAAATTTTAGATATTTAAAAAATAAAATATAATTTTTAGACATCTTTTAAAAAATAAAAAATTATTGAAATAGAGGGAGTAGTTATCGAAATTGTGAGATGGTTGATACTTCACATTCTAAGCTTAAGCTCACCTCTTAATAGTTTGTAAATAAATGCGGAATTTTTTTTTAAGTTGTAATAAATGATTTTTGGATGTTATGCTGAATTGATTAAGATCAAATTGAAAATAACAATACTAGCGACATTAAAATTTATTAAATACCTCAAAAAAAATCAAAATATCTTATATTATAATTTTATAATATTGCCTAAAATCCAGTAGCCCAATCGTACCGCAGAATGCTATCCAAATATACCTTACCAGCTTGCAGGGCTGATGAAATCGAAATGAATCCTTAATAAAGATAAAACATTCTATTGTATTAACTAGATATTTAATTTAGTTAATTAAATAATTGCTTATCTATATCTATAATAATTTATACTTTATATGATATGTATGACTGTGAATGTGAAAAAATTAAAAAAAAAAAAAGACATTAATCAAATATAAATAATGACTTTGTTCATTAAAATTTTAAATTAATTTTTAGTTATTAATTATTTCAAATTTTGATAATAAGTTTAATAATAAGGTTTAAAAACTCTTGCTACAAAAATATAAATGGAAACATTAAATGAATCAATAAAGAAGGTAAGGACGTTTCGTTAGATTTAAATAAAAGCCTAATAAAATAAGAATATAACGTTAAGATTTAGACATGTAAAGGAGAAAAAAATGTGTTTGTGATAATATAAGACATCACAAGATTAGTGTCCAGATATATATTAAAAGCTACAGTCATCCTCATGAGAGCTTTTATCCAATTTTAAATAAATATATTGTTGTTAATTAGATTAACAAGATTTAATCCCCCAAATAACACTTAGTTTTAGTACGTTATGCTACCTTGATATCAAAACTCATACCATCAAAGCTTAGGCAACACTTTCCTTGAAACAATAAACAAGAAATTCACAACTTGTATCCATGAATGATCTTTATATTATATTCATTCATTGGAAAACCCATCGTATCTGCAACAGCAACAACAATACCAACAGTATATAATTTGCATTTCAAGCACATCCACCACCTTTGATTAGCACAAGGAAACTTGGTACATGGAAAACTCGTTTCATCTCCCCCCCCCCCCGGGGTGGTGCTTTACAATTCTTTCATTTTTATCTCCCTACTTCCTCGAAATGGTAAATGCTCAACAAACATTACCAAATCCTTGAGCTGAAGAAATGCACCACACCATGCAAGTTCGAAACATTTTACATGCACTACTGTATGCATCCCCAAGATATGTACCCACACTATTAAAAGCCATCTCACTAGTTAATTAATATCTACAAGCATTTCAAACTGTCTAAGCCGAATCGCTGTTTAGTTCAACATAAACTAGAAACTTAAATTGAATAGTGCTCTTACCTGTGTAGCTACAGAACCACATAAATGCATATGCTACCTGTGAAAAGTTACCTAGGCCTTGAGATTTGCATACCAGGAAAAACTAGAAAGTTAAAAAGCAACAAGCTCTCTATGTCAACAACAATCCAGTGTGTAATTACTAATTACCTAAATGTTACATCCACACCTCAAAAGTGGTTCTAACTAAGCTCAAAACAGGATAGAAGTCTTTAACCACAATAAACTGACAATAATAAACTTAGAGAAAAAGATAGCAGCTCAACTAAAATTCAAGTTTGCTCTTTGATGAGAAGATCTAGGTTGATGCTGATCTAACTTGGGTTCTCTAAGCAATAGACTGAAGACGGGCAAATCTAATAGTTCCTCTGATCTTCTAGATAGTGCCCACTTGCAAAAGTGCACAGTGCCTACCGAACCATGTGGTGACAAATGCTGAGATTTTGAAAACCTGGGGCAACTTCTATGGAAGATCTTAAACACACCTCTACCTTGCGTAAGGATGATAGCGACTACTGCCTCCATATCCTGTTCTACTACCATATAATCCACCTGATCCACCAAAACCAGCACCTGGGCCTGAATCATAACTACCACTTGAGCCTGAACCACCATAACTTCCATAGCCACCACCTCCACGTCCATATGCACCTATACCACTCCCACTAAGCCCACCAGCATAGGAACCGAATCGGCTAGAATAACCAAATGATGAATCTCCACGATAACCAGAAAAACCACCACCACCACCAAACCCCCCATAACTACCACCAAAATCAGCAGCAGCACCACCATAACCACCATAATCTCCAAATCTGCTGCCAAAACCTCCAAAAGACCTATAAGGAGCAGGACCAAAACCACCACCACCAAAACCACCATAGTCACCAAATCCACCAAAACCATCATTGTATGAGCGTGCCCTAGATTCACTACCATATGCAGGACCAGGTGCTGGGTTTGAGGCTTTCTTTGGTTCAGCCTTCTTGATTTCAACCTACAACAAAGAAGTAAGTTAACCTAGGTTTCCTTCACCAGTAAATTATCTTGACAGCCTGCCTTGAGAAGAAAAGAATCATAATAACAAAAATAAACCTGCAATGAGCTCAGCTAAATTGAAAGTTGAAAAATACAACTTTGAAAACCAAAAGAAGCACATGATGATATTTAACTCAAAAGAATAACAATAATGGTTATTTCCATCACTGGAAGTGTTTGACATGCCTCTTCGCACTGTTTCTATGCAAAGAGAATATACATATCTGTCTACATCAGATTGTATAGGGTACCATTGAACAAAAGTACTCACCTGAGTGCCCTCCATATCTATCATGTTTCCATCAGCCAGCAAATTGTCAACAACTTTATCACTGTCAAACACAATAAAACCAAAACCCCGAGAGCGCTTGGTTGCATGGTCACGTATTATCTCATGTTCCACCACCTTTCCATACTTTGAGAAGAAATTCTTGAACTCATCTAAGGTTCAAACAGCAACGAAAAGGAAAAATAATAAATAAACAATATCCTCCAGTTAAAAGAATCAACAGTAACAATTAGTACAATATAATATAGCACTCAATGTTATAAAAAACTGTATATATCAAATATCACACCTTCGGTAACTGATGTTGGAATCCCACCAACAAAAATTTTCTTTGTCTTAAAGTCATTTGACTGTGAAGAACCTTTTGGAATAGTTCTTTTAATCTCAACCTGTGCCAATCAATTCATCATACAAGATCACTTAATAAATCTCACAACAAAATCAATCCAACTTTTCCATACAACACAAAAACCACATTACAGCTAAATCCACCCCAACAACATGATGCTCATTTGTTAAGCATCACATTACAAAGGACAAAGTGTTTTTTTTTTTTTGCTCCTTTAATTAATCCAACATTAACACTAAGAAGCTTAGCTCTGCACAACTCAAATGCAAAGAAAGTGACTAAACACTGAGAAAACCAAAAACCAAGTTCTAAAATTAATCAGACCCAACACGGTTAAAGCTAAATTTTTTTCCAACTAGTAACCAAGAGCAGAATCTTCAAATACAAAAAAGGCTGAAACTTTAACTTACCTGTTTACCATTAATAATATGATCCTCTTGCATAACAGTGTCAACAACAGAAGGATCCGCAAAGGTAATAAACCCGAAACCACGGGGCCGACCCGTATGTCGATCTTTCATTATCACAAAATCTGTTATCTCCCCATACTTTTCAAAGTATTTGGTAAAAGTCTCTGAAAAAACCCACCAAATATACCAAAACCCAAAAAAAAGTTTAAAAAGTCAGTACTTCGAAGAATATCCATCGAAGAAAAACACATGGAAACTTCAAAGAGAAAAAAAGCTCAAGTCACCTAGAGTTGTGTCCTTAGCTAATCCTCCAATAAAGATTTTCCTGCACAGAAGAATGAAAAAAAAATTAAATATTGAGAATGTTTGGAAATAGAAAGAAAGCGCAAAAGGGTATAAATCTATGTACCCAGGGCTAGCACCATCATTGTCGCTACCCTTTCTGGAACCCATGAAAGCTTGGGTTTTGAAATCTATGGAGGTCGAAGAAAGAGATTGGGGCGGAGGCTAGGGTTTGAAGATATGCTGGACTTCAGGTAGCGTTAGAAATAGAAGGTACAAATTAGAATAACTGGAAAATCAGAAAAAAAAAAATTTTCGTGATTTCTTTTCTTTTTAATAATAATAATAAAAAAAAAAACTGTAAATAAAGTGAAGTTTCTGGCTGCCTTGATTCCTTTCCTTCAAAGTGGGGATGAGTCGAGGAGGTAAATTTTTTTTATGGGGGAAATATCTAATGGCAAAATCTTCGTTTAATTTATGTTTTATTTAATTTTTTTATTTTTCATTTTTATTAAAAACAACAAATAAATAACAGAATCTAAATAACATGGTAAATTTAAATTTTATTTATTTTTAATTAAAATCAATCTAATTTTATAAAACAAAAAGGCTTAGATTTAGCAATTTTGCTAAACTTTTTTCTTCAATTATTTCCCTAATTTATTAATATTCTAATAAACTCATTATTCATTATCAAAAAGGTTAATCAATCCTATGGAATATGGATTACAAATCACTCTTTAACTTTTTTTTAATAAAATCACTTTTATTAACTTTTAATCACATGCTTAAAAAATTTATGATGAAAAAGTAGCAAAAAATCAATATTAAATCATTAAAGCATTGGGCCAAAATAAATATTCCCTCCTTTGTAAATTATTTGGGCGGCGGTAGTAATTTTTATGAAATTTAAGAAAAAATTTTTAATTTTAAAGTTTTAACATTAAAATTAAAATTTTGTGATTTTTAATGTTAAAAATTAAAAAAAAATCATTAAAAAATAAATTTTAAATGTTCAAAAAATGAAAATTGACATAATTTTAGGATAAAAAATAAATAAATGAATAAATGAGATAGAAGGACCATTGTTTAATTAATTAATCATCAACTAGTAATTTTTAAAAAGTAAGAATATTTGGATAATTGGTTTTGAAATTATCAAATTTATCTCAAATGTGATACTTAAATTTTTGGTTTTGTATATAAAAGTTATGCATTTTTTTATAAATAAGATCGTAATATGAGAATCTCATATTATATTGTAAATTTTAAATTTTAAATTTTAAATATGTAAATTTTTATTTTTTTAAAATGATTATATAAATTAATTAAATTTTTAAAAAAATTTAAGTTAAGTTTGAATACTTTAAAAAATAATAATAGTTTATTAAAATGTTTGTATCATGAAATATTTGGCTGATTATATTTTTAAAAAGTTTTCATAAACTCATACAAATTGAGTGATAAAATAATTTGCATTTTAAAGGTTTTATTGCAAGGTTTTGTTTGCTCACACACTCTTTGGGCAAATGATACATGGCTTTGTTGTAGCATATTTCTTGTTAATGATAAATAATGATTTATCTGATTGGCTTGTGAGTTTTTCTCTTATGATAAAATGACAAAATATGAATGAATAACTAAAAACTCGCAATATTTATTTTAATTAATAACAATTAATTAATTAAATTAATGAAAAATTTTTCAAAATCAAACTTATATTTAAATCATAACTTTTCTCAAATGCCAAAATAAAATTCAAATTAAATCCTCACGTTATTTTTTATTATATATAAGCTATCTATATAATTATAAAACATATAAATTTTATAATTTATAAATGTGATTGCAAATATAATTTTATAAACCTTTTATTTAATTTTTGTGATTACATAATTGTTATATTTGAATGGAGATATTAGTAGAGTATGGGGAGGATAAGACATTTTTCATCATTGTCATCAGATTTTTATATTATACCTATATCATATTTATATCTAACTAATATTTTAAATTTATCTCAATTTTTATATTTACGGGTATTTAATGAGTATGGGTAATCTCTATACTCATAATTAAAAAAATAAAAATAAATAATTTTTTTATTTTTTTATTTTATATATTTAGATAATTTTTTATAATTATATTGATATATAATTTTTAATAAAAATATATTAATTATAATTAATCTAAAATAATAATTTATATTATTTAATAAAAATATATATTGCTAAATATATATATGTAGGGTATGAGTTTATGTGCATGACAAGTGCCATATTATCCATCTCTCTTTATGCCTAATAAAAATTTTAAAACAATACATCCCTATATCTAATAATGTAAATAATACACTTATACTCGTAAGTTATTTGGGTTCAGTTAAAAAAAAAAACTTAAATTTGACCTATCATTATTGAGTTAAACTTGAATAACTCAATTTATCGAATGAGTTGAGTTTAAATATTTTAATACTTTATTAAGTATTTGTGAAATTATTCAAGTTTTTTTATTTTAATATATATTTTATTAGTTTAATTATAATTTTACCCTTAAAATATAAAAACCTAAAACTAAAAGCCTTAGATCTATTATTTTCCTCGTTCACTCTCACACTCTCCCTTCATTCAAAAACAGCATTACCTCTTTCATACATTCTCCCTCCCCAAACAATGCTGCCTCTTTCACTATTTCTCTTGCTCCCATTTCTCTAAATCTACTTTATCATATTTCAACTCCAATTATTGTAAGAAAGGCCCTCCCTATTACAAACTATGCTTGAAAATGTTGGTGATAATTTATAAAAGGTAAAGACATAAAATAATCACATGCTAAGTCAAAATCCTATCCTGACAAAAGCAACCATAATTTCCAGCATTTTTACTATTTGTTATTTTTGTTCATAGCTTTTTGAAAAATTTTCTAGGTATTTGTGGTATTTTTAGTTTTTTTTTTTTGGATATTTATAGATTTGAATCTATTTTTGTGTCAAATTATGTAAAAAAGAGTGTTAAATTATTGATATCATAGTTGTGATTGTGATTGGTGGGTTATTTAAAAATATGGCATGTAATTTGATTTTTTTATTTGATTATATTATTTTTTAAATTTATTTTTATATTATGTTTCAACTCTAATTCTTACAAGAAAGGCCCTCCTGATTACAAACTATGCTAAAAAAAAGTTAGTGATAATTTGCAAAAAATGAAGACACAAATCAATCGGATATACTAAGTTAAAATCCTATCCTGATAGGAACAGCCATTCCTTCCGGCATTTCTACTATTTGTTATTTTTTTCTAGGTATTTGTGGTATTTTTAGTTTTTTTTTTTTATATATATTTGTAATATTTGAATATATTGTGTTAAAACACGTAAAAAAATTATTAAATTATTGATATCATCGTATGATTTGTTAGTTATTTAAAAAGATGGCATGTAATTTGAATTTTATTTTATTTTATTTTTTTAAATTGTTTTTATTTTTTTAAAATTTATATATATTTTTTATATATTCAAAATGATTCACATAAGATTTTACGGTTCTTATTTTATTATTTTGATTTTTGTTTCATGGATAACGAATATGAATTATAAATTTTTTATTAGAATTCGAGCTGAGTGAGTTTAAGGTCGACTCGAGTTTTACCTTGAGTCGAATTCGATCTTGAAAAATATAATTTAAGTAATTTTGAATCGAGTTTCGAGTTTTAATTTTTAAATCAAACTCAAATATTTTAATATATTGATTTAGTTCGATTCGATTATATTTATATCAATATTTGTATTTATAATATAATATTTATTTATATTTTCATTAAAATAAAAAATAAAAATAATACTCCTATATTTTAGTAGTTACATTAATAATATTATGACTCTAAAGTTATCATCGTCCGATTTCAAGACACGTAAACCATTTGTCTTGTAAAAAAAAAAATCATCAGACGTACAATTGTCTCAACTCTTAACACTTTCTCTGTGCTCTTTTGGAGCATTCTTTTCTCATTTTCTTTTTTTTTTTTTAAAATTTGACTGACTTGAGTCTTTAATTACATTTCGGAATATTACCCTTATTGCCCATTGATTATAGATGTTTTACAACTCAATCTCTAAATTACACAAAAATAGTAGATCATACGCTTTTTTTTTTTCTTAAAATATATTTATTATTAAAATTTGTTGAAATTGCCGAAGGAAAATTGAGTCTCGAAAGTTAGAAAATAAAGTCACGTGGTTTGTGGTTTAGAGGAAAAAGAAACCCCAAAACACACGCGCACAAAAAGAAATCAAAGCAAGAATTGAGCATGAATTTCCCACGGACCACGTGGCTTCTACTCAGCCAATAACAATGACTCACTCAAACAATCGGAACGCATTACATCTTCTTCGACATGCAAAGTAAAAGAAAACAAAAAAATTTTGTTACCAAAATGTTATACACATCACCACCCAACTCACCAACGTTAAAAAGTAAACCCAAAAATAAAAAGAAAAAGCCATACACTATACATTTTGCTCCCTCCTTAAACTTTCCTCTTGCCTTTCATTTTTAGATCAAATAAAAAAAAAAAAAAAAACCCATAAAAAGCAATTCACAATTTCATTTTCCAAGTTCAGATTTCTTTCTTGCATTAATCAAGTAGCTCTGTTCAGTCTCCAGCTCTCCATTTCTCTCCTCTCTGTGTACACTAAAAATAGCAAAAAAAAAGAAAATATTATTATATTTATTATATTATATACTAATAATATAGAAAAATATAGTTGATAGTGGTAAACAAGGGAGAAAGGAGGAGAGAGGGTTTTGTTTGAAGGGAAGTGGGAAAAAAGGGGAAAAATCGATTTTTGAGAGAAGATGAGCGGTGGGGGGTTTAGGGTTTCAATCCCAAGCAGCGTGAGCAAAACGGTCCAAAACATAAAAGAGATCACGGGTAATCATAGTGAAGATGAGATTTATGCAATGCTTAAAGAATGTTCTATGGATCCCAATGAAACCGCTCAGAGGCTCCTCCTTCAGGGTACTTTTTTCTCTCTCTTCTCCTTTAAGTCTCTTTCTAGCTAAGTTTCCAATTTCTTCTTGGATATTTTGGATGGGGTAGTTTTTTTCTTTGAGGAGGGGGTTGCTGAAATGGGGTTGATCTTATTGTTTTTGGGGTTTTGATGTTTTCTTGTGATCTGTCGAATTTGTCTTTGATCTTAATTACATTTTGGTGATTTGGATTTTGTTGCTGGCGACTGTAGTAGGTTATTTTTGGGTGTGATGACTTTGCGCTGTTCATGGATTTATTAGATTTTAATTTGATGTGTATTTCTTTTTTTCTTTTCAAAATTTTTTGATATCTTTAAATATATCTGTAAATGTCAAGCTTTGGTTTTTGATTTTTTCTTTGCAATTTACGTAATTGTTGGTATTCAGATTTTTTTTTGTATTTTTTTTCTGAGAGTTAGCTAAGGATTTAATCTGTCTATGTTATATTTACAAGGAAACGAACTTAGCTCTTCAAATGGGCTTTTGATTAAATTGCTTCTTCAATGGTCGTGTATCTCTTGAAGCTCATTGTTTACTTATTCCCACCTTCAGTTCATTAGTAAGGACATTATGATTCTGTTGGGTTTTTAAAAAGCTACCTTATTTTATTAGATTAGAAAAGGTTTTCATTTTTAATATTCTCGTTTTCTTGTTTTCCTTCACATATTTTTTCTTAGGCACATAGCTACTAAATGTGCCATTTACTGTTATAACACTAATTCACATTCTAATGAATTGTGAAATTGTATGCCTGTTAAGTGAAGCTTTTGGTTAGCATTCAATGCCACATTAAGCGTTTTGAGGAAGTTTAATGTGGTGATAGGCATCTGCTAAAGACTGTGGCTTATTAGCCCTGAGGAATTTTACTGTTTTGTTTGTTGGTTAATTTTTCCCTTGTTTTTGTTATTGTCTGTTATTTATTCCAATCTTGTCGATATTTTGATGTTTGTAGTTGCTTCTGTTTGATATCAAGTTGAGCATTGATATCATGCTATGGCCTTTAATGTGCTGTAAGCTTATCAGTTTTCCTTACTTCATATGAGTTATGGCATGGTTTGGAGCAAACAGCTGTCAGATATATGTGTTCTTAGCCTATGTTACTCTCTTGTTTATATCTGACTGCTTGCTTCTGATACATTACCATTTTAATTGGTGCATTCTTTGTAAACACTGTACTATCATGTGTTTATCAGGGTTTAATTCATTTTGCTTCCAAATATATGACAAATTTGTATGTTATCTCTCAGGTCCTTTTCATGAAGTCAAAAGAAAGCGTGACAGGAAAAAAGAGGTAAGAGATTCTACTGCAAAATTTGCAAGTGTTTACCTTTTGTTTTTTTTTGAATTTCGGTAAGTTTTACATTTTCCTGTTTTGGCAATGTTGAAACTTTTTAGTGATATTGGTTCGAAAAGTTGCAATGGTATTACATGATGAGTAAGCAAAGCATAAATTTGAGTAGGTCATAGAGGGGAGGAGGCTTAGGTAACTGGCACCTAGTTTTGTTTTACCCATAGCCAATTGCTTGTTTTTTCATTTTGAGATGGGGGTGTTGGGGGCAGAGGCTACTTGGTAGTAGTTTGCCAAGCATTCCTTATATTTCACATAGAGAGTTTGATAAAGAATTTGTTTTCCTTTTTGCTTGCTTCAGACTTGGATTTATCCTTTGTGGTTAATGTTTGTTTATTACTCATTGTTGCAGAGTTTGAACAACAAAGAGTCTGCAGAGCCTCGGTGGAGATCTGGTCCACAGGGAAGGGGGACTAGGGGTGGCCGGGGGAATTTCTCTCCTCCTTATATGGCACATGGTAAACAGAAATTTCAGAACAAAAATGTGTTTAAGATTATTGTTTGTTGTGTACCGTCAGTCTTCTGAAATAATGAGTTATTTTTGCTGCATGAACTTGTGTTTGTTTCATCCATGTGACTGGTTTACTTCCAGGTCAATGAACAAATTGTTAAGTTTTGTATTGAACATGTTTTATTTTGTTGAATTTTGTGTCAGATGTGGTTTCTATTACTAACCTGTGTGGTGCTGATGCGGTGGTTGCTGACTTGCCGTTGTTATTATATCTTTGCAATTGTTTCAGTTTGATATATGAAATGACCATGAATCTGAATTAGATTTGAATATAAATATTTAATGAATGAAATTTCCATGAATCTTGTTCTAGATTTTAATATAAATTTTGAATCATTGTCAGCAATTTTGCTTACTGTAATTGTCGTCTGCTTATCTTATTAGAGGCTGGTGGTTCCAAGAGTTCTGGTCCTGGGAGAGATAATGGAACGAATCAAGTTGCAGAGAAAGGCAGTGGCCAATCCTTGTTAACCTTGCAGGAGGCAAAAACTAAAGAATATACTCTCATTGCCAGGTGGCTACAATTTACTTATCTGCTATCTTTTCTAATTTTCAAATTTTTTTTGTCTATTGATGAAAATATGCCTTCATTTCAGTACAGTTTGTTTGAATTACGCTTTTATTATTATGTTTTATAGCCCTTTACCTGTCATGGCCAATGGTCCTACTGGTGTAGTGGCTGAAACCTCTTCTGCACCTCCAAGAAATGTTGCCAATCAACCTCAAGAAAATTCAACTATTGGTAACAATGAGTTTGTGAGTGCACCATCCCCTGTTGATGCAATAAACATACCAACCATTGCATTCGGAAGAGGGAACATGAATGGGCAACCTGCAGCAAGCTCTAGTGACTGCTTCATGTCAAGTGCTCCAGCATCTTCATCAGCAATCTGCTTCTCATCTTCAGACCCTGTACTAGTTCCATCCAATGATTCTCGGCTCCTCGGGACTTTGGGCACAATCAAACGTGAAGTGGGAAGCAACCGGGCTTCTACAGAACCAAATGCAGTTATTCCTACTGAAAACAAATCCGCTTCTGGTCAGGATTTTGAAAAACTTAATCAGTTTTGGATAACTTTTATTCTGTGTTGTGATCAATCTGATTCGGTTCTTTCTATGACTTATAGCAGCTACCGAAATTAGTAGCTCTTTCTTGCAAGAAAATATGCCAAGCAAATCCTCCGGAGTAGTGAAAAATCCGCTGAGTGAGTCTGCCCAACCTTTGTCTACAGCAACCCATGGTTCCTCTACGAGTAAGCCTTCATCCAATTATGGTGGCCGCCCACAACAAATAATTTTTCCTCAGAAAGGTAATTGGAATATTCTATTGATCAATGCTGTTTTGGAACTTTTTTATGTAGTGATCATAGTTGATGAAGTTGAGGTGAGCTTCTCTTTGATTTATGAAACTTAATTGGATAAAAACAGAGAAATATTGCAGATTTTGTGCTGTCATCCTTCCTCACTATATAAAGAGAAAAAGAGAAAGAAGTTACTGATTTAACTCAAGTGTTTTTACTAGATTCTACATGGATGCCTGTGTTTTCTAGATCTAGCCTAGGTATCAAGATATATTGGTTTGCCCTGGAGTTGGCATTTATGTAACTTCATTTATACTTGGAAAACTTACTTGAATGTAGCCTCAAGTTTGCTTAAAAAATGATGTTCAGACTTGCTATGTTGGCCCTTATTATGGTTGGAATCTATAACTATCTTTGAATTTGGTAAATGGGTATCAGCATACTTTTTTCCTTTGAGTAAGACTGAATTTGGTTGTATGTTGTAATTTTTGCATAAAATTTATCATTATAATTCGGAAGGATATGTAAAGAGTTCTTATGTAAACAACAGTAGCCCCTTAAATAACAGTGTAACTGTGAGGAGGGAAGAAAAGGAAAGCATTTTAAGCTTAAGATAGTATCTTTAACACGAGTTTGCTTGGTTTTTCATTGTTTTCATATTAGTTACGGTTGGTTGACTTTCAATGAAATGTTTGCACTTGGAACATATTTTGGCTGATACTGACAAGTGTTTGGGCCACTTTATGTTCTTACCCAAAGATAGTTGAAAGGCTTGCTAAAGATATGCAAATAAGTATTAATTCCCTGTATGTCATTAACAGTTGGTTCTAACAAGGAGTGGAAACCAAAGCCAACCATCTCTAATGTTGGGCAAGGTTCTGGAGCAGCTGGTGCATCTGAAGTTCCTACTGTTTCACTTGATGCCAATGCTCAGTTGCAGCCTGTTTCAAGTGTTCTTGACTCAGAAAAAGCAACTTCAAAATTGCAGAAGAAGCTGGAGGAGTTACGTCTCCCTCAATGTCAACATGTTATAATTCCAAAACATATCCATGTCCCTGAATCTGAAAGAACCAAGCTGAGTTTTGGAAGTTTTGATGCTAGTTTTGGAGTAACATTGAGCTATGTTGGTGATCAGGAGAGTGATAAGAGTTCTACACCTTTGTCTGAGTCTTCTCAGGGTGTTGATGAAACTGCAGAGGAACAGGCTTCGAGGTTTGTTAAGAGTTTCCAATGGATGTAACTTTTGACTTCTCTTCTAAGCAATGTTGCCCTCTTTTTTTCTACAGAAAAAGCAATGCTAACGTTTGTAGGGATCATAATCTTGCTGCTATTTGGTGTGTTTTGTGTGTTTGGCTCATGTTATTTTCTTGTTATGTTACTGATTCCAGCAATAAAAATGCATTGGCAACTGCCGAGGAAGGTGATTACATTGATCATCCACAATCACCTGCACATGCACCTGAAAATTTGTCTGGTGATGGTGATGTCTCTAGTTCCATTCCCGAGTATAATGAAAACAAGCAGGAGACTGCATTACTCTCTGGAGGCCAGCAATACTCTGTGGTCCATACATCTCCTAACTACAGTTTTGGATTTGTGCCTCCTATGTTAGTGCCATTTGAAAACACCGAATCTCAAGCACATGAAGTTTCTCGCCTTTCAAGCTTTGTCGTAAGCATCCACTTCCACCCCTTCTTGTCTTTAATATATGCTTCTCTATTGATGTCTACGTCTTATTCAAACTTAAGTTTCTTTTAGCATGGTTTTTATGTAAAAAGTAGTAGAAAATTGTATATGTTATATTCTCAGTTTGAGTTTGGCTTATGGTCATTCTGCTGATTGCTATAATCTAAAGTATTGTTTCAATAAAGTGAATTGCAGTTGTGCAATCTTTTGCTCTAATACTACTTCTGTTATTGAATGCTTCAATCTTTTGGTTTAACAGCCATTGGATCCAGCAACTTATTATGGCCAATTCTACCGTTCAAGTTCTGATAATGATGGTCGTGTTTCTCCCTTTCCTTCTTCTGGAGTTGCCACAAAATATAATGGGAATGTTGCAGTACTTCCTCCACAGACTTCTCAGTCTCCTCAAGAGGTTTGCAGAGATTAAGATTAATCACCTTGCATAATTTTAGATTGAAAAATGACTATTTTGCTAGAGAAATATTTACTTGTTGAATATGTTATGGAATTTGTTATCAGTTGAATTAGCATGTTGCTTTTCCTTCTCTAATCTACTAATTTGTTTGAGGTATGCAAATTATATGATACTATATACCGAAGTTCTGTTGTTGTCACTATTCTGGTAACATTGTCTACAACACTTATTTTCTTTGCTTTAGACATTTGGCTGCTTCCAGTTGGTCCTGGGATACTTCTTGAAACTTTCATGGTTAATGAGTAGGATTAGACTCATTAGATGGATAATTTGGGGGAAAATACTCGGTAAAAGGATAAAACAACTGAAGCGACCCTGATTTTGTGTGGGGAAAAGTAGGATTGAGTGACAAAAACTACTTGAAACTATACCTTTATAATGAGCATAATTTGACCTTTACCTTATTGTTGATCTTTAAACCAAGTAGTATGGTTCATTTCCAAGCACTTAATTAAGTTATATTTAGTATGAAAATAAACCAAATATATATAAATTTATTTTTCATAAACCAAAATTAAAAATGTATCCAGACACATAGAATTTAAAATACAAAAACGATTTATTCAAATTTAAATTCATCTGTGCTAATTTCCATTAACCACATAAATTAGGAGATTGCCTGCACCTCTTGCAAGGGAAATAAAAGTGTAAATTTGTAACTTCAAACAAAAACAAACCATTTCTTTACAATGATTCTCTTTAGAGTCATAAAAAAATTGATTATCTGCCTCTAATTTTATTTATATTTTAATTTTTGGTATTAATGATATTCTAAGTTGTTTTCCATCATCACAACATCACAGCAGCAAGTGGGGTAATACTGCTCGTGTTACTCTACTGTTGCAGAAAATATTGTCTGGTCTAATTGAATATTGCTTGAATTTTTTAACCATTTCGCTGGCTGGACAAGGACTAAGTCCTTCACAAAATAATATGGTAAATGGGACCATAGGTTGGCTGCATTTCTGTTGGACTGTGATCTGTTGCCTAGAATTTTTAGTTGCTGTAAGTATATGGTTACTCAACCTGTGAACATTCTAGATGGATGAATCTGTGCTCTCCTACTTGGCTAGCAGAAAAATAAGAATCCATGTTTAGGTGTTTGTTATTGAGAAGGTAGATAGTTTGCCTAGAACAACAATAACCTGCTACATGTTTATTTTTTGGAACTCCCTTGGGAGAGTTGAAGTAGGACTTAGTGAAACCTATTATTGGTGTCAAGACATGATTGTCAGACAAGGCAGTTGATTACTTACATACTTCATCTTGCTTTGTGGCATTACGTGCTTTTATGGAATTTGGAGCTGCCTTTTCCACTTGACACATCCAAACTCTTATCACATGCATAGGGCATATATTTTAATTTATTTTTTTCTTCTTGTTTCTTTCCCTCATTTATTTTAATAAATTTCTTTATCACTAAAACTTTTTTTAAGTAATGTTAATTAATTTATTTAAATAAGGATAATTTAATAAATTCATTTCAAAGTAAATATATAATTGAATTAAAGATAAATTTAAAACATTTACATCTACTAGAATTAGAATATAATTTGATAGAAATTAAATATAGTTTTAAAACTAATTAAATTATCATTATTTTGTAGTTAAAAATTCTTGAGTAAAAGAAAGAATGAAAAAAAATTAATAGAGAAATAAATGATTAATAATTAATCATTAATAAAGGGTATATTTTCCTTTTCATTTAAAATTAACTTAGAAAATTATATCTCAGTGGGGTTAGTGTATATTTTACGAAACCTTTAGGGGTAAGAGGGTGTTTTTTAACTAAAAGGGTTATCAAACCTCAAGGGGTTAAATATGCTTTTTCCTTTATTTTTTTCTTCTCCTTTATTTTTTTCCTTTTTTTTAAAATTTCGTTTGTTTTAGTCAATTTTTTTATCACTAAATTTGTTTTATAATAGTAATTAACTTATTTAAATAAGGATAATTTAATAAATTCATCTCAAAGTTGATATATAATTGAATTAAAGATAAGTTTAAAATATTTAACAGATAGTAGAATTAGACTATAGCTTAATTAAAATTTAATTTGATAGTAATTAAAGATAATTTTAAAATTAATTAAATTCTCATTATTTTACAGTTAAAAAAAAGTCTTAAGTAAAAGAAAGCCTGAAAAGGAAAAAAAAACTAAATTAAATAAAGATATAAATGATTAATAAATATTAATTAATAAAGGGTACATTTTTCTTTTCATTTAAAATTAACTTGGTAAATTACATCTCAGGGGGGTTTGTGTATTTTTTTTACCAAATCTTAAGGATGTAAGAGGGTGTTTTTTAAACTAAAGGGGATGTGTATTTTCTACCAAACCTCAAGGGGTAAATATTCTTTTCCCTTTATACCGTTGGAAGTTGGAGCTGATTTGCATCTGTTGGCAGGGTGGAAACTCTTTGGTACTGACTACAGCAAGTCCAACTCCGCTAGTGACTCAAGCTGCTGGGCTGATGCAAAGTTCAATAGCTGTGACCCAGCAACCAGTCCCCGTCTACCGCTCAGCGGCTGGGGTGCATTTACCGCATTATCCTCCAAACTACATTCAATATGCACCCTTTTACTCTCCTTTCTATGTTCCTTCTCCTGCAATCCACCAATTTATAAACAATGGAGTGTTTCCTCAACAACCACAAGCTGGTACTGTTTATCCTTCAGCACCAGCAGCGCCTACTACAGGAGTCAAATTTCCACTTCCTCAATTTAAACCTGGAACTAATACAGCGACTTCTACTCATATTGGAATGCCAAGTGGTTATGGGCCATATGGCTCCTCCCCAGCTGGTTATAATCTAAGTTCTGCTGCGACAACTGGGAACTCAACCACAAATGAGGATCTCGGTGCATCTCAGTTCAAGGAAAGCAATGTCTACATCACTGGGCAGCAGGTTGTTACAACATATTCCCATTTATATCTCTTGCTATGATTTGATTTATCTTTTTATTTCTTACAGAGGTGTTTATGACATAAGATGAGAATGTATGAAACAGCAATTTTGATGGTGTCCCAATTTCTTCTAGTTTACTTTTATTAGTAATTGTGGAAAAACTAAGAAATAAATCAGTGTGGAAACTGAATGTATGTTGGAAAACTGCTTATTAAGAATTGTACAAGAATCTTAGGTTTATATACAACTAATTAGGGGTTAAACTAGGAAATTAAATCTTCCTAAAAAACTAATCCTATAATTGAGGGATTGTCTATCCTAATTTTAGGGATACAAATACTTAATTCTAGAGATACAAATATAAATATACAGATTACAAGATTACAACCAGTTGTAAATAAGTGTTTTCCCACACTCTCCCTCAAGTTGATGAATAGGTGTTTTCCATTCCCAGCTTGGAAATAATTTCTTGAAATGTTGTACTGCTGAGACCTTTAGTCAACACATCTGCAAGTTGACCCTTGGTTGATACATAAGGTGTACAAATTAACCCACTATCTAGTTTCTCCTTTATGAAATGCCGGTCTACTTCAATGTGTTTTGTTCTGTCATGTTGCACAGGATTGTGTGCAATGCTTATTGCAGACTTGTTATCACAGTAGAGTCTCATTGGTCCATCCCACTTGATCTTCAAGTCTTCTAGGATAATCTTTAACCATAGTAGTTCACAAATTCCTTGAGCCATTGCTCTGAACTCTGCTTCAGCACTTGTTCTTGCCACCACATTCTGTTTTTTACCACTCCAAGTCACAAGATTACCACCTAAGAAAGTGCAGTAGCCTGAGGTGGATCTTCTATAAGTTATTGAACTTGCATAATCAGCATCTATATATGCTTCTAGAACTAACCCCGAATTTCTTTTGAATAAGATACCTCTCCCAGGATTGACCTTCAAATAGTGCAATATACGGTAGACAGCCTGTAGGTGCACTTCTTTATCACACTCACAGCATATGCTATATTAGGTCTAGTATGTGAGAGATAAATGAGTCTTCCAACTAATCTTTGGTACATCTCTCTATTTACAGCAGTATCTTCATTAGCTTCTCCAATTTTATGATTAGGATCTATAGGGGTATTTGCAGGTTTACATGCAAGCTTCCCAGTTTCCTTCAAAAGATCTATCACATATTTCTGTTGTGAGATGAAAATACCATGCCGTGAGTGAGCTACTTCAATTCCTAGGAAGTACTTCAATCTCCCTAGCTCTTTTATCTCAAATTCTCTAGCCAAACACTGTTTTAGAGATTCTCTCTCTTTTTCATCATCTCCAGTTACAATTATATCATCAACATACACTAATAGAACTGTGACTCTCCCTGAATCAGAGTTCTTGATAAACAATGTGTGATCTCTTTGACTCTGTTTATATCCCATTGCTAGCATCACTTTGGCAAATCTCCCGAATCAAGCTCTAGGAGACTGTTTAAGGCCATATAAAGCTTTTTCAGCCTGCATACTTTGTTTGCTTCTAGATGACCTCCAAATCCCGGTGGAACCTTCATATATATTTCTTCTTCCAAATCACCATGTAGAAAAGCATTATTTACATCAAATTGTTGAAGTTGCCAATTGTAATTTGCAGCCATTGATAACAAAATCCTAACTGTATTCATCTTGGCAACGGGAGCAAAGGTTTCCTGGTAATCCATTCCATAGGTTTGAGTGTAGCCTTTAGCCACTAACCTGGCTTTATACCTTTCAACAGTACCATCTGCCTTTTATTTTACAGTGAAAATCCATTTACACCCCACTGGATTTTTTCCTTTAAACAACTCTACCAGTTCCCATGTCTGATTTTTCTCTAAGGCCTTCATTTTTCACTGGATAATGCCTTGGATAATGTTGTTGGAACAGAAATAGTGTTTAGGCTCACAAGAAAATTTTTGTGGGATGGTGAGAATTTTTCAAATGACACAAAATTAAAGATTGGGTATAGTGGATGCTTGGTACATTCTCTGGTTCCTTTCCTAATGGCAATAGGTAGATCATAATCACTAGTTATAGTTTTAGGAAATTCATGCTCATTTTGAGAAACAGAGTCAAAAATTGTAGTTACCTCATTTCCAGAGTTAGGATCAGGTTTTTGGACTGGCACTGGTTCAGGATCTGCAACTTTCCTTCTTGAGTACACCTGTAATTCCTTCATAGAATCAAGAACAATATTATCCTTTGTCACATATTCCGTATTTGGAATGGGTTCAGACTCAAATTCAGTGTTTGACTTGGGCTCAGCAGAAACAGGTTTCGACTCAAAAGAATTAATGGGTGTAAATGTTGAAGAAAGGGGCAAATCAAGCAAAAAGAAGTCTTTATCTTTATCTTCCATGAATGAAGTCTCCCCCTGAAGATAAGGTTGAGTAAAAAATGGTTTATTTTCTTCAAAAGTGACATCTGCAGACACATAAAATTTTTTGGTAAGAGGATGATAGCACTTATATCCTTTTTGAGTTGAAGAATACCCCACAAAAATACACTTAATCGCTCTTGGATCCAACTTTTTCCTGTTATGACTGTGAACATGAACAAATGATGTACAACCAAATATCCTAGGTGTGAGATTGTTTATGGTATTGAGGTCGGGATAAAATTGTGAGAGTAGTTCCATAGGAGTTTTAAATCCCAAAACCCTTGAAGGTAACCTATTTATAATATGTGTGGCAGTGAGAACAGCTTCCCCCCAGTAAAATTTAGGTATATTTGCTTGAAAAAGAAAGGCTCGGGTTGTGGCTAGTAAATGACTATTTTTCCTCTCTGCCACTCCATTTTGCTGTGGAGTATTAACACAAGATGGCTCATGGATAATCCCCTCTTTTTGGAAATAGGTAGATAGATTCTGGTTGAAGTAGTCTCTTGCATTATCAGACCTAAATCTCTTAATTCTCACTCCAAATTGATTTTGGATCATGTTTTGGAAGCTTAAAAACACATTATTCACATCTGATTTGGATTTAAGTAAAAAAACCCAAGAGACCCTGGTACAATCATCTATGAATGAAACAAACCATCTCGCACCAGAAATATTAGGAATTGTAGAGGGATCCCAAATGTCACTATGAATCAAGTAAAAGGGAGTAGAACTTCTTTTGTTACTGATTGGAAAAGACACACGTCTATGCTTTGCAAGTTCGCAAACATCACAATAAAAATCTTCGACATTTAATCCTTTGAACAAAGAAGGAAACATGTTTCTCAAGGTTCCAAAAGAAGGATGTCCAAGATGAAAATGATAAAGCCAGATTTTGTCTTTATTGGAAGATTTTTCAGAAAGAAATGACAAAGGTAAACTATTCTTGATACTACTTGTGTTATTTAATGTCTCAAGATAGTATAGTCCATCCTTCTCCTTAGCAAGTCCAATCATCTTTCCCGAACTCTGGTCTTGAAATTCACAATAAGAGGGATAAAAAGTTACTTTGCAATTCATATCTCTGGTAAGTTTTTGTATAGATATCAGATTAGTAGACAATCCAGGAACATGAAGAATATTTTTTAGAACAAACGAGGGATTAACTTGAACATCTCCTAATCCTGCCACTGTAGTAAGTGAACCATCTGCAACAACAATTTTCTTATTACTAGGACACAGGTTATATGTACTAAACTTTTATGAGGATGTGTCATATGGTATGTGGCTCTTGAGTCAATGACTCAAGAACTCGTAATAGGCTTAGCCGAGACATTTAATCCATGAGAACCGGAAGCTTTACTTGAACTAGAAACCTTACCCAAAGAACATACCACAATAGGCTTTTCAAGGATTTTCAATAAGTTTCTCAGCTTTTCAATCTCTTCCCTGTCGAACTCTCCTTGTTTCTGAGACATCTGTAGTACTCCAATGATTTTCCCAGTTAACATTTCTTCAAATTGGGTGGTAGTGATATCTTTCTTTGAAATGGTTCGGCAATGAAGGCCTAAACAGGATTCGGCAATGAAGGCCTAGAAAAGTCAGCAATGAAGGCTGAAAATTTTGCTTCCCAAGAAGAGCCTAAAGTTCTGATACCATGTGAAAAAATTAAGAAATAAATCAGTGTGGAAACTGAATGTATGTTGGAAAACTGCTTATTAAGAATTATACAAGAATCTTAGGTTTATATACAACTAATTAGGGGTTAATCTAGGAAACTAAATCTTCCTAAAAAACTAATCCTATAATTGAGGGATTGTCTGTCCTAATTTTAGGGATACAAATACTTAATTCTATAGATACAAATATAAATATACAGATTACAATATTACAACCAGCTGTAAATAAGTGTTTTCTCACAGTAATGAATCTAATGATTACATGTATCTTGAAACACAATCTTTATATTATAGGATATACTGGCAAACTAGCCTTAGAGTATGGACTAAATTTATAAAATAAGACAAGAATGTAAGACAGTAGCTTTGATCTTGGCTTGTAGGTTACTGTCTCAATTCCTTGTTGTGTTTATTTTTATTTTTTGTTAATATAATCTAGTTTCTTTTCCCTAGTAATGGTTATATGTATCTTAAAAGGCTATCTTTTATATTCTGCAAGTATTTACTGGCAAACTAGCTTTTGTATAAGTGTTTGTCAACGCAGACAGAGGATGGCTTTTATTTTAGTGTTGGGATTTTTAGGGGCCAGTTGTTCTTTGCAATGGGGAAATGTCGTTGGTGTTTGAATTGTGCCGATGTCATTGATTGACTTTTCTTCCCTTTTTCCATCTCCTTGCATTTGAGTTTTGAGAAGCCTGCAAATGTCAATGGACTTCTTGTTTTTCTGTTTGTTCAAGCATAGGAGATCTCTGTGGAGAAGTGGATACTTAGTTTCTGCTTCATAATCAAGATAAATCCCTATCCTTTTTTGACCAAAGACAATGCCACATTGATGCACTGAATTCATTTTAATTGAATGCCTTACGATGGTGATCATGTTCTCATCATTTGATTTGATTGTTTGTTATGGTTCTACACAATACAGTTGCCTGCTTCTTTCTTCTTTAAGCATTCTCTGTTCTGATATGAATAAACATAGGTTTCGGAAAGAATGTTGTCGAGCATTTACCAGTCTTGACTAGTTTGTTAGGTGTCTTCTTTTTTATTAATTTTCTTTTCCTTCTAGGATGATTGTTTTACATATTTACTTTCTTGCAGAGTGAAGGTTCAGCTGTATGGATTGCTCCTCCTGGTAGAGACATATCCAGCCTGCCAGCAAGTTCGTTCTATAACCTTCACCCTCAGGGTCAGAATGTAACTTTTGCTCCAACACAGGTTGCTCCTGGCTCTTTTGCTGGTATCTATCATCCACAAGCAGTAACAGCAGCAGCTGTTCATCCTCTTCTACAACAGGCTCAGACTATGGCTGGAGCTGTTGATATGGGGGGACCTGCTGCCAGTGTTTATCAGCAGCCTCAACATGCACAGATGAACTGGCCCAGTAACTACTGAAACAGGGATAGATTTGTTCTTTTTTGTAAACCATCGAAACAAGATATTCAATGTCCAATATTGGGGTATTTTTGGGAACTCCAACAGGTTTGAATGGAGGGGAGCATCAATAAGATACATCAATGGCCAGAGTTGAGAATGTAAATCTGTTTGAGGAGGCCGGGAAAAAATTTACCAATAGTATCCTCTGTTTACTTGGGTTGAGGGCATAAAAGATCCGGCTCGCCTGTAACTGATATCGACTGTTAAAAGTTAGTGAAGGTAGGCATGTGCAGGTCTCTTGCTATATGGTGTTACCAATTTTCCTTTTCATAGTTTAAAGCTTTTGCCCCTCATTTTTCCTTGTCAAGTTTTTGAACTCTTAGAATTTACTATTGAGTGGTGATAATCTTTTCCATTCTTTTTTCCCTTTATTTGAGGTTTTGGGGGTTTTGGAAGGTAAGATTAGGTTGGTGGAGAATTCTTTCCATTCCTTTCTTATCTTTCCTCTGTCTTACCTGTAAAGTGAATTTTGATAGCACGAAAGGGATGTACTGAACTGTTGTAATTGGTATAAGCAAAGGCCAACATTTTCATTGTTTCACTTGAGACCTTTACTAGTTTGTCCTATATGCTTCTTTTCTTTAGTTATAAGCTCTGAGTGAAAGGCATATGCAAGTTGATTTATCTGTTTTCTTGGCTTGTGCAATTCCAAAAGTATTTGTTGTCAAAAAGGTGGTCTTTTCTGCAATTTCCTTGCTGTTTATCTGTGGAAGGGAATTGTTGTTTAATCTCAAGCTTCACTTGTATACACTCCTAAGCTCTAACTATTGACTCACAAGTTTCTCTTATTCGTGCCTAGTGATTATATTATTAGTTATTTGTGCCCTCTTCTTTTTGTTATGGAAATTTCCCCTTTGTATTTTATTGATAGTAATATTTGAAACATCAACCATTCGCAATATATGAACATTGATAATGGATATATTTTTAATCTAGTATCGGATGATGCTACAAAGCAGATTGATGTTATCTTTTTAAGAGTAAGCTGGTAGGATATCTCAAGCATCTTTAAATGTCTCGATGATGCAAGCTAAACAAGAAAATAGCTGGCCATGGACTCTTCATGGTGATTATGCATGGTTGTTATCTTTCCATTGTTAGAATCCCCCATTAAACTTAAAGAAATGAAATTTGTATTCTTGTACTTGTCATTGTTTTAAGAGATTTAAGGAAGTGCAAGTGTTTCTGTACAAGCTTTACTCTAGCAGAAATTACATTATTATAACTGCTATTGTGGCTGGCGTGCTCAACAAGTTCCTTAATGTCCATAGACTTGCCCTTTCTCTAGCCGTGGTCGGACTAAACCAGTGGGTTGACCCCAACAGGAGCCAGTGGAGACCTCAGCTCTGAAGATTGTCCAGGCTGATGGGATTGTCGAGCACTACTACATGGCAATACCAGCAGTTAATATCATGAAGAAGTATCCCTCTTCCGTATTGGCTAGGCCAGAAGGTTTTCAGGAGGCCATGGGATTCAATGGTCAGATGAGATCCTCACCCCAGGTGAAAAATTCTATGTTGTCTATGTTGTCCCACGCCGTATTGTAAGAAAGCTTCGGCGCTGATCAAAAAACCCAATGGAGAAGTTTCTGTAAACTATTTTGTATCACAGTCTAATTCCATTGATGTCTCTAAGGATAATTTATCAGGCAAGTCCTTTCTCCGAGGCAATGAAGTTAGTGATTCGAGTGAGGTAAGTGGCTCGTTTAGTGCTAGCAGAAAGAAAAATGGAACAAAGAAACATATCAGATTTGTAGGCATTGATGCCAAGCAAAAGCCTGGTTTGCCTGCCACTGAAAAGAGCAAGGATGAAGGCATTGCAGAGAGTTCCAAGGAGAAATCCAAACTTCAAACCCGGGGAAAAAGGAAGTCGAGAAATGGTGTTTTGTGGCAGCCAAGTCTTACAGCGATTAGTGAAAGTCATGGGCCTGGCGAATGATATGATACGTTTCTCTTTAATTCATTCAGAAAAGTTGAAGATTATTCTAATAATAATAATAATAATATCTCACCTAAGTTTACATGAAAATTCCATCTGATTTTAAAATTTCAGTTTGCCGATTAATCTAACCAAGGCAACCTTGTTTCAATGTGTTTGGCAGCATAAGCTACTTTTGTTCTTCGATGTATTGTAAACAGCACATGATGCCTTGTTCAATTAAAATATTATTATTACTTCATTTCAATTTCTATATCTTTATAGTTATATATATATATATATCTTTTTAAATAAAGTTTTTTTCTTGTGTTAAACAGAAATATTTTTTTTAGATACAAATGAAATTGTAATTTAAAAAAGAAGAAAAAAATTATTAATATTAAAATTTAAATCTCAATTCTATTGAATATGATATCTTAAAAATAATTATATAAATAATAAATTAATTAAATTAAAATTTGAATGTAACCTAATAGTATTTCGGATAAAAAAATTAGCTGAAACCCTAACTTTCACTATGGGATAGGATAATTATTGAACTCAAAGGGAATGATTAGTAAATGACAAATAACAAAAAAGAAACCACAAGGCAAGAAAAAGGATTGTAATCAGTCATAAAATTTTTGTTGAAAATAATTTAATTTTAATTTTTTGTTCAATTCACCATCGGGTAGAAAAATACAATAGTTTCTATTTTATCATAATTAGAAAAAAAAAAGGAAAAAAGGCGAGTTTATTTCTTTTTCCTCTTTCTTTCCTTAAAGAAAACAACAATCAAATCTCTTCTCCTAACTTTCAAACTCTTTCTCCCAAGTTAAGTAATTAACTAATTATGAAAAAGACAGAAAAACAAAAACAAAAAAACATACAAATATGTAATTAGTGGTATATACTTCTGGTTTTATGTTTCGATTTTTGTTTTTGGAGTTTTGCTTTTGTCTTTGTTGGGTTTTAGGACAGAGACCCAAAAACGCAATCCAAAGATAAAAGGGCAGAAAACCACTGACAGGAAACACTCTATTAAGAACAGCAGCTGCAGCTTTACAGCTTTGAGAAAGAACTCAAAAAGAAGAAATGGGTCATGACCAGGAGGAGGAGGAGACACCACCAGCAACCCCAACGACCAGCGCCGGCAAAGACCAAGAAGAAGAGACTTGGAACCACCAGAAACAGACCGTTATACTCGAGCTTTCTGAGAAGCTGATAAATGGAGATCTTCAGGCCAAGATTGAAGCTGCTAGAGATATAAGAAAAGTTGTTAGAAAATCATCTGTTAAGACACGTTCAAAGTTTGCTGCTGCTGGTGTTATTGAGCCTCTTGTCCTTATGCTCTTGTCCCCTAATCTTGATGCACGTGAAGCTTCTCTTCTTGCTCTTCTCAACCTTGCTGTTAGAAATGAAAGGTCTCTAATTTTTCCTTCTTTTTTTTTTAATGTTTTCTGAGCATAGATCCATGTTTGGGTTTATTTTAAAGTTTCAGTTTTTTTATGGATTTTTGCTTTTTCAAGAAATTGGTTGAGTTATTTTCATTGTTTGTTTGGTTGCTGGAAAACTAGGGGAGAAATGATTCGAGGGAAAAAGGATAAAAGTTAATGACAAGATATAGGCTTGGATTATTTAGTTCTTTGAGTAAATTATCTAGTCAATAAACTCACTTAGTTTTCTATCAAGGTGGGAAACTTTTCTATTTTCTTTTTCTTCCTTTTATTTGGGTGTGAAATGTTGAGAATATTGGAGTATGGGGTGTTGTTGTGATGATTGTTTTTGGTTCCATTATGAGCTTGGTTGGTTTTTGTTTGAGTTTATTGCATCTCTATTTGGTCTTTGTCCAAACAAAATAGTTAATTGAGTGGATATATTCAGGTGGAGTTTAGCTCTTTTTAATCTGATTGTTTTGATTCTAATGTCAAAATGGATATTTTGGGTGAGAAGCTTTTGGAAAGGTGGTTTCTTGATGCAATTTGAATCTCTGTGTTCTGATGCTTAACTTTAGCATAAATACATGCCCTAGCTGTTAACTGTTCTCTCTGAACGCTATATTCCTAGTTAATAGTCTGCAAAAGCTCAACTAGATGTGAGATAGTCATTCTAGTTTCAGCAACACAATTTCAATTTTCTTTCCCCATGTTAATGAATCTGTCTAGTCCAAGAAATTTAATTCATTTATGTGATGGATGGATGGTTCATAACCATGAGATATGTCATTTATAATGATGCTAATTTCCTGGGTTTCTTACTTGAATCATTTTCTTTCATGTAGTTGTTATGCAACTCAGTACTTTTTACTCTTGCCACTATCCTCTTCTTTCATTGGTTAATTGAATTGTTAATGTATGATTCCGATGTTGACAACTTATCTGTTTGTCGTTGTCACTTTTTGTTATCAGAAACAAGGTCATTATAGTGACAGCAGGGGCTGTCCCTCCTCTTGTAGAGCTTCTCAAATTGCAAGACAGTGCTTTGAGAGAATTAGCCACAGCTGCAATATTAACACTATCAGCTGCTGCACCTAACAAGCCCACAATTGCTGCCTCTGGAGCTGCACCCCTTCTGGTTCAAATCCTTAGCTCTGGAAGTGTTCAAGGAAAAGTTGATGCTGTCACTGCCTTACACAACCTATCGACCTGCAAAGAGAATTCGATTCCTATTCTTGATGGCAAAGCAGTTTCTCCACTTATCAACCTCCTCAAAGAATGCAAGAAATATTCCAAGTTTGCTGAAAAAGCAACAGCCCTACTCGAAATCCTTTCTAAATCTGAAGAAGGGCGAGCTGCAATCACCAATTCAGATGGTGGGATTTTAACCTTGGTAGAGACTGTTGAAGATGGCTCTCTTTTCAGCATGCAGCATGCTGTTGGAGCTTTGCTTTCTTTGTGCCAGAGCTGTCGAGAAAAATATAGGGAACTTATTCTTAACGAAGGTGCAATCCCGGGGCTTCTGCGACTGACCGTAGAGGGCACAAGTATAGCTCAAGAAAGAGCTCGTACTCTCTTGGATTTGCTCAGAGATACTCAGGAAAAGAAATTGGCTTCCTCAGTCCTGGAAAAAATTGTGTATGATATTGCAACCCGTGTAGACGGAGCAGATAAAGCCGCGGAAACTGCCAAGAGGTTACTGGAAGATATGGTTCAAAGAAGTATGGAACTCAGCATGAACCGCATCCAACATAGGGCTGCATCTTGCACACCTGCCAAAGTTCCATCTGCGTGATGCATGCTTTCTGCCCAGGAAGCAAGTACACCAGTTAAAATTTATATCCATTCTAGATCACCATCCAAGAGAGTGGTATCAATAGAGTAAAATATCATGGATTGAGTTTCACTACGAGTTTTTACCTTTTGGAGGTGCTATTTACTACCTCAAGGCTGTGTTGTCCTCGTGTATATATAAAAAACTTCTCTGTATAATACGTGTACATTTCCACTGATGAAATCATAAGAGAGGCTGCACTGAATTAAGGTTGTGATCTTTGACAAAAGTTGTCTAAATCTTCCATGTTCCTGAAAGACTACTCTTCATTTTCCCCTGATTATAAACTTATTTCACTCTTTTCTCCTGTAGACCCCATATCAGTCGTTATTAGTGCTGCAAGAGAGTGGTATGCAAAATTTGGGAAGATATGTTGCTCAGCTTTTCAGGTTAGAGCAAGATGTGTTGTATCTAGCATGAGTTTCAGCATTAAAAAATTATCACCAACATAAGTTCATGGTGGTTCAAACCCAAGACCACTTATGTCAAGGTTTAACAACCCTAACTATTGAGGCAATCCCTTGTTGGTATCTTGGTTATCTTCTTTGGTTCAATGGATAGGTTATTCGGTTAGGTTAATGGGAATCCCTTGATGTTCTTGATGAATATTTGAATCTAAGATATTAGTATATTTCCATTGCTGAAAAGGAAGTAATTTAAACCCTCAGATTCAACTACGACATTCAACAGTGCTCAACTTGTGTTGGCAAACGGATCGTATCGATTTTAGTGGGTCGCAATGCTCCCAGAAGGAGATCAGATGAGCAGCCCCAACACAGAATTTGGTGTGTTGATTGACCATTTGTTGAGATATAGGATCTTAAGACTTTTGCAGCCAAATGTTGTAAGTGATGTTCCTGTCAGGGGACATGATTATATCCTCCACCCACATGCGGATCACAAATACCAGAAAATCTGGGGTCCTCTCTTCCCTATTCGTAACACTTACAATTGAAAAGGCTGGGGGGTAAAAACTTAAAGCTCTCCAAAGGGTTGATCCAAAAAGCAAAGCAAGTGGCAACAAAAATCAGTCTGCCCCAGTTGGATTACAGTTTTGACATAAAGAAAACCTTCCAACATTGTGACTTTGAAAAGCTACTAGGGAAAAGCAACTTCCACGTCTAATCCTATAATGGCAGAGAGTTACTGAAAAATTAAAATCCACTGTAAAAAATGAGAAAAAAAAAAGCTGTTGATTTAGACGTTGATGGTCTGAGTATGATTGTGATTGTGATGGTGATGGTGATAGAGACAATGGACAAATATCAACTAACCAATTTTAATTGACAAATGACAAGAGAAAAAGCCTCCTTCGGAAAGTTAAAATCAGGAAAACAGAAAAAGGATTTTCTCTTTCTCGTAAAAAATATTAAAGTCGGTGTCTTTAGGAAGATGGGCTGATGATGTTGGTAACCGACAATTCAACCCGAATTATGTTTGGTACGAGGGAAAAAGTAGGACAGGCAAAATCAACAAATTTCATTGATATGTAATGAAGGAAATGAGAATGAAGAAGGAAAAAGAATGGAATAAATACTCCTTTCACTCCATTCTCATATGTTCAACTCCATCCCAAACATGCTGCCAGTTTCAATTTTAGTTACATTAGGTTTTTCATCATACTAAATTTTAGAAAGAATTTTACAAAAGAAGTTATAATTCAGAAATAAAAGAAAGGGTTTTAATTAATAAATTTTAAAATTTTAAAATATTAGCTCAATTAAACTTTAAATTTTGATACTTTTCCTTTATATCTTATATAACAGTATTGACATCATGAAGACTTTATTTACAAATTTGATAAGGATAAGAAAAGGAAAAATATTTATCACATATAGAAACCCCCAATTGAACTTTCCTCCCAAGCAAGCAAAGGAAAGCACTTCTTTTAACATTTTTTTTTATCCACCAATTTCCTGCCACTATCTCTACACCACCCTCTCCTTTTCCTTCATATCAAAGTATCCATCTCTCACTATAATCTTTTCCTATGTCTTTGCTTGTAAAGTAGATTTGGGATAATTTTGTCCAATATAGAACTTTTTAAAAACTATTAGAATGCTTAATTAATTATAAATTAAAAAAAATTTTAATTTAAAAAAGCAAGATAAATTGATTTATCAAAATATATAGTTCTTTTCCAAGAATAAATGTTGACCCAAATTATATGTTTGGTTTTGTCGGTGTGTTTGTTTCGAGCGTTAATGCAGAGCAGTCGCCTTCTTTAATTCATAACCCAAGAGAAAATAAGTACAATACAAACCAACAAACTGCGTTACCCGCCACAAATCTTATCCGTCCGTCTAACCCTATAATCCACGTGTAACCATCAAAATCAAGGTGCGCATTACGCACTACGTTCGCGCTATCACACTTCGTTGTGGTTTAATGATTCACCCACCCATCTACTCTTTCGACTAAGGCGAAGAAAACTAGAGAAGGAAATAGTGACTGAAATTGAGAGAAAATCTTACTAAACCACAGCTCATACTCTCTCACATTCACTCTTGAGAGAGAGAGAGAGAGTGGAAATTTGGGTTTTCGATTTCTTCACTGTTTTTCTCTTTGCTTTACATCATTTTAGAAAAGGTAAATTAACTTCCCAAATTACTTGGCACATTTTTAGTTTCAAGATCTATGAACCCAGATCTGTAAAGGCTTAATCTTTTTACTGAATTCTTGCATTGTATTAATCTGGGTACTTTTGTTTTGGCCTTAATAAATAGATTTAATTCATTGTAAGGGTTTTTAGTTCGTAAAAGAATGTTGGGCCGTTCTGGGTTATATAGAAGTGGAAGCTTTAGGCCAGAGAATCTGGGACAAAATGCTTTACATATGATTGGCAATCTTTGTTTCACTATCTTTGTAATAGGTGTCCTAGTTTTCACTATTATAGCTGCTACTTATGAGCCAGAGGACCCTCTTTTCCGCCCTTCAACAAAGATCACAACTTTCCTCACTTCCACATCAAATGCCACATTTAAATCGGATAGCACCGTTGTTAGAACCGGAGAGGATTTTATGGCTGCCAATCAGACTGCATTTGCCACTTTTATCAATGTGACGGATGTAGTAGAACTCAAGGAGGCAAGTACGGATGAAACTAGTTCAACTGGATGTGAGGGTGATTCGAAAGGACCACTGGATTGTAAGGACCCGGAAGTGTTCCATTTGATGATGAAAGTGGCAATTGAGCATTTTAAGGATATACATTTTTATCGGTTCGGGAAGCCTGCTTCTGGCCCTGAGGAGAATACTTGTGATATGGCATGGCGGTTTAGGCCTAAGGAAGGGAAGACAGCTGCTTTTTATAAGGATTATAGGCGGTTTGTGATTAATAGATCAGAGAACTGTACACTTAGCGTGGTAAGCATTGGGGATTATCATTCAGGTGTGAATGCGAGGAAGAAGAAGAATAAGAATCAAAAGCCTGGATTTGAGAAGACGTCTAGGAGGCAGGAGCAAGGTGGTGTGTCTTTGCCTGTTGTTGGCGAAACAGTAAACGATTCACTTCCAGTGGTTGAGTCTGAAAATGCTTTTAGAAATGGGAAGTACTTGATTTATGTGGGTGGTGGAGATAGGTGCAAGAGCATGAACCATTATTTGTGGAGTTTCTTGTGTGCATTGGGTGAAGCGCAGTACTTGAATCGAACGCTGGTTATGGATTTGACACTTTGTTTGTCTTCAATTTACACTTCGTCAAATCAGGAGGAGGAAGGGAAGGACTTTAGGCTTTACTTTGATTTTGAGCATCTGAAGGAGGCAGCATCAGTGTTGGATCAGGGGCAGTTTTGGCTAGATTGGAACAAATGGCAAAGAAAAGATCGATTGAGTCTTTATCTTGTTGAGGATTTTAGGGTGACGCCAATGAAGCTTTCTGAGGTGAAGGATTCGTTGATTATGAGAAAGTTTGGATCTGTGGAGCCAGATAATTACTGGTACAGGGTTTGTGAAGGAGAGACAGAATCTGTTGTTCAAAGGCCATGGCATCAGATATGGAAATCAAGAAGGTTGATGGATATAGTGTCAGCAATTGCTTCAAGGTTGAACTGGGATTATGACTCTGTTCACATTGTGAGAGGGGAGAAGGCGAGGAACAGGGACGTCTGGCCTAATCTTGCGCAAGATATGTCACTTGATGCCCTTATCTCAGCCTTGCAGGATAAGATTGAAGATGGGAGGAATGTGTATATTGCAACGAATGAAACTGACACATCTTTCTTTGAACCTTTGAAAGACAAATATTCCATTCATTTTCTTAATGACTATAAGGATCTTTGGGATGAGAATAGTGAGTGGTATTCAGAGACAACAAAGCTTAACAATGGAGTTCCAGTTGAATTTGACGGCTACATGAGGGTTTCTGTTGATACAGAAGTTCTCTTTAGAGGGAAGAAGCAGATTGAGAGTTGAAACTTTCAATGATCTGACTAACGATTGCAAAGACAGTGTTAACACCTGCAATACTGCCACCGGTTAATCCCCAAATATGAGGTCTGAGACCTGGTTGCGACAATTGGGTACATCCACGTGTATTTTTAGCTATTGTCTTTGTTACCTTCAATAAACTTTATTATGCCTTACCTGGTAGTTGTGTCGTTGAGTGGTATTTCTTGAATTTTGTACTTATAGAATATTGACTATCAATGTTTCATGTCTTGGCATCATTTTGAGGCTCTAGACTAAGTTGAACTTGATTGTCAACTATTTTGATCTTCCGTGCTATATTGTTGTCTTGTGATGGAATTTGCCTTTTAAAATGCCTTTTTCAAATTGGTCTTTGCTTTGTCAAAGTCCCTAGACATTGATCTGTGGATATATTATGCTTTTGCCAATTAAGCCTGGCGTGGTTAGTTTGTCAATCAGAATCAAGATGTAAGATCTAAAAGAAGAAAAGAGCTTGTATTAAAGATTGAAAGGAAAATAGCAATTCAACTTTGCTAATTGCTATAAAGGAATGCTTTAGCATGCCATTTCTTGAATCGTAAGTTGATCATGATCATATCTGGTGGTTGAGCTTTTTTCTTTTTGACAAAAAAAAAATCGAAGTTTAGGAGATAAAAGAATAAGAATTACAAGTGCCGAAAATTAAATTTTAGCTTTGTGGGAATACATTTCTTAATGGAGATCGGCGAACCATTTGAGCTAAATCTAAGACCAAAATTTGAACCAGGGCTGTTCTACCTTGTGCATTCTTAAACTAGAATTGAAATGGTTGATTTAGTAGAGGACTCTAAACTGATTTAAACTTTATAAATATAAAACTTTAATTCTCAGCAAATGATAGTAGACCACTACAACGCATAGCACCTGGACCTTACATTACATTTGAGGGTGAAAATTTAACTACCTTTTCAAACTGATACCATTGAACATTGCTGTCAAGAAAGATGTCCTCAGGATCAAAATTCGCTTGCCAAGCAAAGTAACTAGACACAAAATGAATGGAAAAAAAAAATGTAGTAGGACCTAGCCCGCCTTGACTGGCATGAACAGCTAGAAAGCCCTGGAAAAACAACTTAATGCTAAACCACCTCTTCCTGGTAACCTCTTTGTTTTTCCCCTGATCCTTTTCCTCTTCTGCATATAAGACCCAGGGGAGGAAGCCCAATATATAGAAAACAAATCCCTCTCTCTTATTTCCTATTAGCTTTGGCCCTTTCAACAGGAACAAGAGTCAGTTTCTTGCCAGATTTGCTAGTTCCACCTTCTGCTCTTCGTAACATTGAAATAGCAACTTGATGCTGATTTTTGTCTGCTGTCTCATCTGTAAATGGTTTCAACTCAAATGCTCCCCGGGTGAAACCTCTAGCAACCTGTGTATTAAAATTCTGGCGATCAGTGAAAACTTTGCAAATAATATAACCAGTGTAGAATATAAACAAATCATTCAGATAATTTTACTTACAGGCAATGTCCACATACAAGAATTACTCATGTTCAGTCAAATTTTTGCAGAAACGCAAATTATATTTAGTGGCCAAGGATGCCAAGGTTGAAGATGGATAAATTGTTCAAATGAAGCATGATCCTGAACTAGATGTGTTTCCGCCTAAAATAGACTTAAACAATGTTCAAGTAAATTGAGGGATGATGAGAAGCTGAACACACATGTTTACAGGCAAGTAACGCCAAGCACCCAGCAAACAGCAGTTGAATATTTGAACGCCAAGTTAAAAAAAAGAATGCAATGGAATTATACTATTTATATTATACTAAATTGTGTTAACAATGCAAAAATGAAATAAGAAAATAACTTAATGAACACCGTGCACCTTCAAAAGAATCCAAACTTTCAGGGAACTGCTCAAGATTGTAAGTCTTGTCCTTTTCCCTGAAGTTAAGTAATTACACATGTGTTGGTCAACCCTCAATACAAATCTTGGCCAAGATTTTGGGTTTTCCGGGTTTGCCTTCTGTTTCATCACTGCCTGATGCCAAAAAAGAAAAAGGTATAAATATTATTTTGTTGCCATTCCCGTCAAAATAAGAGGAAAAACAAGAGTTTGTTATAATCACAAATAGAACAGAACTTCACCCAACTCTTACCATGCAGTTGCAAAGTAAGTTATATTCTGAAAACACATATTACTTACAAGTAATCGACAAATTTCTTGTTCAATTTTTGAGAAGGAGGTTTCTAGAGCTTCAACCCTCCCAGTACCATGGCAGCAACTGCATGGTTCACTAATCATAAATGTCACGCTAGGCCGAACCTGTTTCAAGATTATCACTACTCATAAGTTAAAAAGAAATAATTCAGTTGAAATTGAAAAGCAAATGTTGTCATTTGAAAATATGGTTTTATTTAAGTTCAAAATTAGATATAAATTGGGACCAGGTTTAGTATACATCATCCATTGTCACTCGAAAGTTCCCCGAAAAATTAGAAGCAAAAAGAATTCAGGAACCATCATACCCTCTTTCTTGTTATTTCCATGATACCATGTTTTGACAATTCAGAGACTTTCACCATTGATCGGTCTCTCTCAACTGCTTTCTTAACTTCTTGATATACTAGTCTCTTATTTGCTGAAAATTAGAAAGCCAAGTAAACATCAGTGAGATATTTCCTGACTCCTTAGAAGTTAGAAGTAAAACCACTTCAACCCTAACTTGTTTAACTAATTCAAGCTTGCAGCATTTACAAGGTATACTTGAGTAGTTTAATAATGAGATGATAGGAAAAAGGAGAGAGATAGAAAGTAAGTTATATAGCATCTTCAAGGTTTACTAGTGCAATTCCCCTAACAAGATGAATAGAAAAAATTCATAGGAACTGTAATATACTTTTGACAGTAGTTTAAGCAAAATATATAGCATTCAGATGTGAAATTGAGATAGTTCTAATAAACATAGATAACAAAGATTCATAGAAAACATAATATAAGCGTCTCCAGGGATACTTGAGCAGTTCCAATAGGCAGACGGATAGATAAGAAAAACATACAATAAGAGAGAGAGAGAGAGAGAGAGAGAGAGAGAGAGAGAGAGAGAGAGAGAGAGAGAGAGAGAGACTCACAGTCATCTTCCATATCAATGAAATCAACTACAATAATGCCACCAATATCCCTAAGCCGTAACTCCCTTGCAATCTGAAAAGTAGCATTTTCTGTTTAATAACTAACAAATCCTTTAGTGTAATGGTCAGCATGGTTGGATATTTTATTGAAAACAACACATAGAAAGAAGGAAGATTAAAAACAAACAAAATAGAAGTATTTATCAACAGATTCTCACACCCATAACCTTTCTCCCTTCTACCTCCTCCCTCTTTACACTTACTGAAGTCGAAGCTTTCTTCATTTGAATGTTAAGTAGCATTATTGGGTTTATATCCAGGGAAATAATTATTGGGATACACGAGTCCAATTTTTTACATCTTAATATAAATTTTAAGTAGCATGATTGTGTTTATATCAGTTGAATTGATTACTGACATACACAAGGGTCTTAGCTCCGCCGTCTGCAGCCACTATGAGAAAAAGTGATTACCCATCTCACATGCAATAAAAAAACATTTATAGTTGTAGAAAGAAATTGAGAAACAATACCTAATATAGTTGTAGAAAGAAATTGAGAAACAATACCTAAGCAATAAAAACTTTAGGATCCATGATCCAGTGGCATATTTCCTCTCACATTGACACACACCAACTTATAATCATGGAATGTACATACAAAGTGATAATAATAATAATAATAATGTGTTTAACATACTTGTTTTACAGCTGAAAGGTTGACATCTAAAGTGGCTTTTTCCTGTGATGTTCCATAACCAAACATCCCATGTCCTCCATTCACATCAATGGAGACTAAGGCCTCCGTTTGTTCAATCACCAGGGAACCTCCATTAGGGAGTGGAACCCTGTTGGCAAGAGTTGTAGTCAACATCAGATAGGAAACAGAGAAGGTAAAGAAATTTCCCCAATAACACAGAGGCAACCTTACATAATTGTTAAGTATTTGAGGAAAAAAAATTGGCAATGATTAGTTTGGCTCCTTTGATTGGAATGAGTTACAACAATTCAACTTATTTATTTACTTTTTCGGATCATTTCTATAATTGTAGCTCATGTCTACATTTTGGTGTCAATGGAACATTTAAGTTCAAGAAAAGGACCAAACAGTCCAACAGATGCCTGCATAATTCTGAAGCCAATTAATGGAACAGATAACTGACTGTCAGTTTTAGGGTCTCAGCATCCCAATTCAGGTAAGTGGCTTTAAAGATAGCTAAATCCCTTCTTCCTGACCCAAAAGATTGAATGAAAACCATCTTTTGAACCCTTGTCATGGTCCCACTATTGGAGTTTGAAGCCCTTCCTATTTAGCTCCCAAATACTTTATTTTTGTAACTCTAACCCAGGAAAGCAAGATCAGCCGGTTACAAGGAATCAAATATATCAGGAGATCAGGGAACCTTATTATAAGAAATACAAATATCTTAAATTCCCATCTTCACAGCTCCATGTAACAAAAAAAATTACGAGCATTTTCAGAAAAAAAAAAAAAAAAGTGATCCTCACCTTTTGCTAAGTATATTATTGATCTCTTCCTCAATGTTGAATTCATCAAAAAGGGGAATTCTTTTATCATATAACTCTACTCGATCGCAAAGATCAGGAGCTATATCCTGAAGATAGTTGGTAACCTGAAATCAAAAAGAAAAGTTGATATCTTCCTATTTCATAGCAAATAATTAATAGAGAGACAGTAAGATGTACAAATAACAATGTAGAATAAAAAATACCGGGTAAAAAGATATAAGTCACTTTTTGCTTTATAAACAAAACCAATTCAGTATCTTTAACTATGGTTAAAATTTCATGAAAAAAAAGAGGGGGAGGATGCACTATCAATGGAAACAAAAAAGCATATGCAAGCCTGCATGCACAAAGAGATGCATCCTTTGCCTATCAGTCCCAATAAGGCAATACCTCATGATATGTTCTTGGCGAGTCAACTACCATTTTGTTAACCTGAAGTTACATAAAAGAAGAGGTGATATTAAAGGATGTAATTATTGAGAGATTATCATAAGCTTCTGATGTAAAATAAAGCATTGGAAAGGTATAAGTGGATGGAAGAATGGGAGACAAAATAAATGACAGAGACATGCCTTATCATTAAAATAATCCTGGACAACTGAGAGTGTTTGACCCATTGCTCTATGCAGCAAAACAGGTGTTGCCCCTTCTACACCTTCATCTGCTGCAAGAGCTGCAGATTTAGCATGTTCTACTATATTTTTCCAAGTTGAAAGCAAACCTGCCAAGTCCTTCTGGAGCTCCTCCAATGAATGTCCGATAGCAACAGTCCTTACAGTTAGACCAAAGCCCTGAGGCTGCAAAGTTTTTGCTATGACTCTCAGACGTGTACGCTCAACACCAGTGATCTTTTTTGAGACTCCAATTCTGTCGCAACGAGTGAGTAATATCTGCAACCCAGGAGAATTAGATGAGAAAAACAAGCAACTTAATGAATCGTGATTTAGAGAGAAGGCAGAGAAGGAGTTAAAGGAGGGGAAAATACCCAGAACCTGCTTCTTAATTTTGGGTAAGCAGTCAATGTTGGACCTTTTGTACCCAATCCTTCTTTCACAACTTGCACAATTATTTTGGTGCCCTTTCGGACATGGTCCCACTTTTTTTCATCAGCATCCTCTACGTCCTCTACATCTTGGGAATGTGACCCTGAAGAGCCATTAGATATTTCTAAAGAAGAGGAACCAAGAAGACTTCCTTCTCTTAGGTGGTATTCTCCGTCTAACAAATCCTCAAAACCAGCATTTGGCTCATCATAATCAACTGCACTACCATTCACACTCTCCTTAAGAACTTCTAAAACATCAAAATCCCCATAGTTATGATGCATAACTTGCACCTCATCATCCTCAGAGTCATCATCTTCTGCATCCTCTACATCTTCCGAAGAAGGTTCAATTTCATTTGTAGCTGAATGCTCACCAGGGGCTCCAGAAACTAAACCTTTAGTTTGTTTCTTTGTCCTCTGACGAAATGGAGGAAATATGAATGGTTCCCTGTTGTGGTTTATGTCCATAAGAGAATGTCGGGAGCTTCCAATATTAACAAATGCACCACCCATATGGGGAACAAATTTTGAAACTACTCCTAAATATACACTATCACACTGCACATGGCTTTTAACTGGTTCAAGTAACAACTCAACCAATTTTCCATCTTCCAGTACAGCAATCCTTTGCATGGTACATATCGAAGAATTAATCAATATAACAATAGATACAGAGTCCTTCTTGGAAATTACAGGACTGCTTTCTTCAGGCAAGAATTTCGCTGTAATTTGGTCATGCTGATTATTTGCCTCCAACCTGGTTATCTCATCTTTGACGGTGTCGTTAATTTTTGACAAATCGGCCTCCATATCATCGCCATATGTGAGAAAGAATAGAGGTGAATGAATAAACCAAGGTTCCTCAAGAGGCTGGTCTCTTTCGGAAAGAAGTGTATTAGAATATAATCCTTCCTCTGCATCACTAATCGCAACCACATGACTTGGTTCTATTTCATTATCTGCTGTAAGGTCATTCAAGAATGGCTCTAACTTGTTTGGATCACTTTCACGATGTTTCATAAACTTATCTTCATCTGTCAAAGCACTGGAAGCATTTGAGTGTTCAGAAACACTTTAAAGAAGTAAGTTGCGCATAAAAAAGTCCCAAAACAGTGATATTACCTTTAGCTTGAACTGAGACTGAAGGTTTTATAGGAATAGGAATTTCCTCAATCCATGACCCCCATGCATGAGGTGGACATGTTTCAGTTTTAGATCTCATCCATAAATCTCTCACCACAATTTTTCTTTCTTTCTTCTCAGGTGGAGGAACTGACAAAGAAAATTGTGGTCCAGGTCTCCAAGTGATGTCAGATAAAGGCGGCATTTCTCCTTTTATGAAATAATTATACTTGAAATTTACACCACAGGCTATCTGTCAAATATAAAAGGTGATTAGTTGGAATATGCAATGAATATAAATTACACAAAGCGCAGGATTCATTTTTGTATGAACAGGTAACAATTATTATCCAGGTACTTTTAATCAAAAGAAAGACCTTAGGAATCAAAATTCCTTTATAAACAATCAAGAGATAGCTAAAAGATATCATTATTCTTTATTATTTCTCAGGATAGTTTCGTTATTGCCAAGGACGGAATAGAATAAAAAGGAGGCTTTAGTACAGAAAGGAGTTCTCAAGACTTTAGACTCACTCGATACCACAGAGCTTGTCTGCTCATGGACTTCCTCTAAAATTCTGTCTTGCTGAAGTGAACTAAGAAAGAATTACAAGTCTCAGTAATCCTTCTATCCAAAATGTATAACCTCAGATGCAAGAAGTGCAAACAAGAAAAATTTTGGATAGAGGGCCAAATATTTAACATGTCATTACAGATGATAGAAACCAATGATATGAGATTATTAGTACATTGTTTTACATTTCATAGTTTATCAACAGAAAAATTGTGCCACTTAACAGTGTTGGATGAGACTACCTTAACTTCAGCCCTCCATATGTTTGCACTTTTGGTAGGAGACATTAAGATTGCCATCTCTGGTTCCCAACAGCCTAAGGCAACAGATTCCCCACTAATGTAGAGAAGTTGGCCTTCTGTCAAATCTGCTTCAACAGTCCAAACTACCTCACATGATCCTTCAAAAGTGGCAGTCGACACACCTGAGAAATTTAGTCCAGTTTGTCAGCCATTCTGAACTTAGGAAAGTATTTCCTGAAAGGGTTACATGAGATGAGAATAATTATAAAGATAAAAATGTCAACTTTACAAATAAAGGAAAAAAAAAAAAGAGATATCTAATGGCTAGGAGATGGTTTTTTCCAATTAATTTAAAGGATACATTTTAGGGCAATTGTGATAATCTTTAAAGGATCTGTATTTCCAAGAACAACATAAAAAGTCTGTATTTCTCTCATTCACATTGTTATCTGTCAGCTGGCAGACCAAGATTCCAAAGTCTGCAACTGGAAAATTCTAGAAAATATATGTCTGTGTATAAATCTAACAATGGGAAGTGTTTGCTGTCATATTAAGTAATCCTACCACATCTACCACATAATAAAGTCAGCTTGAGGTACAAGTCAATACAACATTGCAAAATAGGACTGTCACGTACCTTTTTTCATAGACATTATTGGGGATCTTGCCAGAGAACTATGATTTCCAGCACAAAGAGTAAATCTGAACATATTCCTGAGGGGAATGTGATGGCCTGAAAACCTGCTTCAACAGTTCAATCAATAGTGATTTGGGGAGAGAGAGAGAGAGAGAGAGAGAGAGAGAGAGATAGAGGAAGCAAAGGAGATGAGAATATAAAAAAAGCATCATTTCAATCCAATGACATTTATCTTTATTAACCATGTCCAACTTGTAGTTCTCCATCTTCCTACAGTAATATAAACAAGTAGACTTGGCAGATAACGGAACAGACACTAGAAGTTAAATAAATAAGATACAACAAAAAGCAAAAACATGATTTATCAGCCCAAGTACATTAGGTGTTGTTTTCTCCCTTGAATGTGTGTAACAAAATTCAAATTGCGTCACAGCCAAGAAGAGGTAAATGCATGTTTATTAGAGCAGCATTAATATAAAAAAAATACAACTTGACGGGCTCTGGAATAACATAACACATCATTGCAAGAACGAAGTCGATAATATGGTGATACCCAACAGCATGAGTGCAATAACAAGTAATAACTAAAAACGAGGCTTCTTTCTCGATGACAAGGTGTTGCCCTTAGCAGTGTCATTTAGCACGAAATGCAAATTATCCATTCAAAAACTTTCATAACCAAGGAATGCTAAAGCTCCTATTGATGCATACTGCTTCTATCCAACTAACCCTATTTACAATTGTAATTCAAAGCTATCCAATCAATTCTGAATTAAAACACTATTGAGAAACTCAAGAAAATCAAAAGAACCACAGCAATTGACCAAAAGCTCCCATCTTTCACAACTTTACAAAACAAAACCCATCCATCCTTAACCTTAAAGAAAATCAATAAACATTGAAGAAAATGGAAACCCAGTTGAAGAAAAACGGCACTAACGGTGATAACAACTGAAAGGAACGAAACAGACAAGAGGATGTTCGTGAAGAGAAGAGACCGCAAGGCCTAGGGCAAACTTTTAAGACATCCATGAAAGTGGAGTGCTGAAGCTCAGTGAAGAAGGGCGTGGCGAAGCTCCAAGGTTGGTAAATTTGAGGAGATGATATGGTCAGTTTCGTCATTTGAGAGAGTGTGGAGGTTCACTGCTTGGAGCTTGGGAAGAGGGTAAAAGCATTGGAGTGGATGATAGATGGATAAATGGGTTCATCTTGTGCTAACGGCAGATATACACCGGTTCTTTCTCCTTGTCTTGACGCCTACTATGACACGTCTTTTCATTTTCCACATCTGATTCTAGAAAAGTTAAGCTTTTTTTTTTATTTTTTATTTTTATTATTGTAGTTTTTAGATAAATTTGATAATTTATGTATTTATATTATATTTGTAATATATAATACTGTATAAAACACAAATTTTATTATATTACAATTTGTATGATCATATCAAATAGGAAATATATTTTTTTATCATTACCAAATTCCTAAACATACTTTCTCCTGAAGATAAACCAAGTTAAGATTTCAGTTTCTTTCTTCTCCCATTGGAGAAGAGCTGTAAAGTAATACGAAAATCTCAGTAACACCAGGTGGATGTTGTGGATTAAAATCTCTTCAGACTCTCTCATCCCAATCCACATTGCCCATAATTGGGCATGAATGTTGGATGTCCACAAATGAGTGGCAAAAAGAAACGAAACCTGTCACAAACTTGAAACATGGTCTGAGATAGAAGCCAGATAGATACCATAAAAAAATCAGAAGCCAGATAGATGCCATAAAAAACATCAGAAGCCTGACATCAACATATTACACTAGAACAGCAAGTGCATCACAAGCCAGAATCCTGTCAGCAGATTTTAGTTCCGGTAATTATCTAGTTTGCTTTTCAATCCAACCCATTGCACGAAAGAGTAAAGCAGGAAAGAAGACAAAATCTCCATGAACCTCAAGACAGAAGATTGCATATAACATCAGAAACCCTGACAATATGTATATTCAGTAACACATCACCACATCAAGGTAAACTTGCGGGTAACAACACTGGCCTAACACTAATCCCATGCTGATACCATTCCTTTAGATACATGCCCCATAAATATGCTGTACATGTAAATTTCCTCAACTCCGCATCCTTTTGACATTCTTACAATAAGCAGGAAGCCTCCTCTTCAGGCAGCAGAGGAGTCCTGCAAAGAGGGCATGTAAAATTCCAATAATTCAACCACTTTTCCAGGCACACCTTGTGAAAGAGATGGCCACAGGACAAGCGTTTAATCTCTGATTCAGGCTCAAACCGACTCAGGCAAACTGAACAGTCATGCTCAGGCCGCTTGCAGCTACATACAGTATCAAACCGAATTGCTGGGGTCCTACTCCGGAACTCCTCAATGTAACTATCACAAGTATTAAGGCCGAAGTCAAAAGATACTGAGGGATTTTCAACAGAATCTGAGAATGAAGATGAGGACGAGAGATGAACACCGACAATGTGAAGGATTGATCGGATTATGCCTTTAACTATAGATATAGAAAAAGCTGTGTTTACCAAGAGTACACATAACACTCCTTCTGATGGAGGTGGGAGACTTGAGATACCCATATTTTGTATCAAAGTCGGCGTTTTTTTGTGGGATCCAGAACACATAAGAGATGTGCAATTCGAGAAATTCAAGATAAAGCCAAGTTTAGCTGAATAAATGGTTATATAACGGAAAGGTATATGCAAGAAGATAATTTGATTCAGTCACCAAGGAACAAATTAAGGAAAGAATAGAAATGATGCTACTCTCTTGCTGATATATATGACCTGGAATACATTAAAAACATCCATTACAATACCATATAAAGATACAAATCAATATAAAAGATCAGATCATGTAAGCAAAAGAAAGCAGATCATCAAGCTTTTAATTCCAAAACACGCATGCAGATAACCTCAAAGATAAACAAATCACTGAGCAAGGCACAAACACCAAAGAAAAAGAGAAAGAAGATCACTAAATTAAATTTGAAAATTACCTTAAAATCAGAGGGGGAAAACCTTCACATGACAAGTGATGACTGATGAGTGCAAACAGTGGTAACCTGCAAATGAACCAGCATTCAATTGGGAAAGTGATATCACTGAAACATTTGAGGAGAAAAATCATCAAAGAATTCTGATTTTTCAATGAATAAAAAATAACAAGTAGTACAACATTGATGAGGATGGGTTAAAAATGGCCTCTTGTTACTGGCCTCATGGCACAAGGATAGGATAGGCTTTAAATAAAAGAGTCTGATCTCACCTATATTCATAAAGTAAAAGCTCAAAAGAAATTGAAAGATGAAACATTTTCTAATGAAACGAACCCAACAGAAGAATTGAGAGCATTCAAAACTGTCTATAGTTAATAACAATAAGCTTTTCTATCACCAAGATCTAGCCATGCTCAAACCTTGATGGTAATAAACTTGGTCAAAATAGATGATCACAGTTATAACAAAAAGAGGAAAGCAAAAGATATCATACTTCCAATTTTGAAAAAACAATTAAATAAACACCAGAGCGCACCCCAACTAGATAACAAAAAAAATTGCATCACGAAGGTGATATGAGATCTAACATTTTCATGCATAATAAAAAAACCCATTAAGTTACCCTTAATGGTTAATGTCCTTCATTTGCTTCATTATAAAAAAAAATTCTTTAAAGACGCTCCAGAAGTAGAATAGCAAGCTTTAAAAAAGTAAAAGATTTGATTTTGTTCATGCAAAGAAACTTACACAAAAGTGGTCAACTTTGCTCTGTAGAAGGTACCAAAAACAAGAACTAAACAGGATCTTTTTTCATGGGATCAATGAAACATAGAGAAAGGAAAACTGGGTTTTAACAGAAAAGATATATGTTAGCTTTTTGAAGCCCGGTAATGGTTGTTGTGCCATCCTTCTCTCCTTATATAGCAACCCCCACCCCAACTCTAAAACAAACTGTGGTTAGTCTCCCGGGTTTTCAGGACTCTATACCCCTTTAACCGTGGTTACTTATATATCATCGATCTGTCTTTACTTCAGTCTAGCGTCTTTAAGCTTAACTAAATTGAACTTTTACATTAGTAGTTTAGATAAGATTCTCAGCAGTTACAATCTTAGACTTACAGCAGCTATATGAGGATAAGTAAAAGACACCGTCTGTCTCATTTTTAGCTACAAGTTCCCACTTTTAGTATCGAAATCATTGTAAAAAGTGTTTAGCTGGGACTTGCAAGTTGCAAGTCAAATATTTTGAAAACTGGATATTTAGTATTTTTATCCTTTAATTTTTAATGAGAACTTTTTTAGTTACTCTATCATTTTGTTTTGTTTCACATCAATCTATATATAAAAAAAAAAGGTACCTTTTCCAATTGTATTGAACATCTTGGTTACCAACTAGGCAACTTTACCTCCCAAGGCTCCATCTTTAAAAACCTGATCATATTGGCAAGTTTGGGTTTTCTTCAACTATGCTTAATTTCAAAGCATCAATGTCCAGCTTTGTTCTGTTCTAAGAAACACCATAAATGAGCAATTAGCTCATCGAAATTGAAAGGATGGATAGAGCCCTCAACCAAAATGACAAGCAGTTTCGGCCCTTTTTATATATTTCCTGTTTGTCACACTGAAATGGGGTAGAGCGCCTGCCACCTTTCCCGTCATCATGTCTTACCTGCGCGATGACAAGTGGCCTTCGCTCTGTGATTACTTGTCTCCGACTCAAGACAATGCCTCATTTTTTTCCGAAGTCATTTTCTCACCACTGCCGATGTGTCTGATCAGTTTCTGCTAATTCATGAACCATTTTCACATAAAAAAATAATAATAGAAGGGGAGGGGACCCTATTACATTAATCAGCACTGTCTTGATTGTAAAATTTTGATTGCTACATGTGAAAATCTTAATGGGGGAATTGGAAATATGTCGGCAGATTAAAGGGGTTTGGTCATAATCTTAATTTGTAAGTTCTTGTGCCGTAATATAGATATATGAACTTATAATTAGATATAAATTAAAAAAGTTGTTATCAATATTTTTTATTTAAGTGTGATTAGTTATCTGATCAAATTTGTTCTATTTAAAGAAAAATCTCAAGATTGATTTAGGTATTTTTAAATAATAAATTTTAGTTTACAAAATCAGATTTTAAATTCGAGAGTACGATTACGCTTGAGAAATATTATAATACCCTCATAACACCCATCCAAATGATGGTACCAGATTAATTTTAAATTATCCAAGCTTTAATCATATTTATAATATACTAAAATATTTAATATTAAAAATTAATCTTAAAATTATTCCAATAGTTTGGTAGTAATTTAAGATAATTTTCTCACCTCAAGAATATTCATTTCACAAAGATTAGTATCTCACTCTAAAGAGGTTCCATAGTCGTATTTATTTAAATTTTAGTTAAAGAGAAAATCAATAAAATCTTTTAATAGTTTGGTAAGATTTATTTTGATGCAAATGTCTCAATAGTTTGATGAGATTTTGTTATAAGATTTTTTTTAGAAAATATATTAAATCTTACCAAACTAATCTTCTAATAGTTTGGTAAGATTTAATTTAAAATGCAAATCCTCTAATAATTTGGTAACATAAAATACAAAATATTTTATTAATAGTAGATTTTAAAAAAAAATCAATTTATGAGATTCTCCAATCTATTGGTAATTTTTTTATTTTTATTTTTTTGAAATAAGTAAAATTATAAGGTGTTCCAATAGGTTGGTAAAATCCTATTATAAAAAAAAAAATGATTGTCTTCCAATCTGTTAGTAAGGCATTTATTTAAAATTTTATTTTGTTATATAATTTTTTTTAAAGAATACTAAAAACAATAGACAAATAAATAAATGAATAAAGAAGTAAATAACATAAATATAAAGAAAAACAAAATTACCTGCAATTGGCCTGGCTTAGCGGTTGAAGAAGGCGGTTACAGGCACAAATCAACTTGAACGGCTTGGAACTTGGCTTCCAAGGCAACTAGGCTCAGTGCAGTAGATGAAGGAACGAATCAAAATTAAGTTACACTGAGGGTCGGTCCAAAAAACTAAACCCAGAAATCTCTAGAATGCAAAACCATACAGAAACTCAAACCTAAAAACATTAAATCCCAATTCTAGAAATCTAAACAAATCAAACCCATAACCTAAAATCTCTTGATTGCTAAACAAATTTCTTTCTTTTCTCTCTAGAGTTTCTATAGAATCTTTTTCTCCTTTCTTTCTTTTTTCTCAAGAGTTGTTATATATATCTTTTTTTTTAATGATCCCATTTATACGTGGTTTTTGTTTATTTTAGGGATTGAATCCCTTTAATTTTAAAAAATTAATTAAATTAATTATGATTTTATTACGATTTTGTAATCTGTGATTTGATTTTAAGTTTTTTCTTTTATAGGTTTGCATGAATCAAGCCAAATCACTCATTTTCTGATTTCTCTTTCTTTTTTTTTCTTTGACTTTTTTTGAAAACAAGTAAAATCAAATTAAATTGAAAATTTTACTATTGGGCTCGAAGTTTCATTTTTTGTCCCAAATAAATCTTTGACAAAATAGTGTGTTTACAGTTTCTCTTTTTTGCATAGTTTTTGTGAAACAAGAATTACACAAAGATAAAAGACATCCATTTTATTCGGTTTAACAAATTAAATCAAAATTCAAAGTTAAAATGATTCGGACAAAGTCAAATTAGAATGTGAAAATGATTGAACTGAATCAAAGTTAAAAGTGAATGAGGTGTACCAAAATGAAAATGATCGGGACTAAACTGCGAGTCAAAAAATTACAAGGATCTGGATTGAGTTGAGATCGAAATGAATGACTGGAAAAACCTGCATGTTAAAAAAGTAAAATGATCTGGATCGAGCCAAGATCGAAAATAAGCGACCGGGATAAATTGCAGGTCAAAAAAATAAAAATGATCTAGATTGAGTTGAGTCGAAAACGAGTGAACGGGGTTGAATTATAGGTCAAAAAAATAAAATGATTTAGATTGAGCCGAGATAAAAAAGAGTGACCAAGATTGAACGGTGAGTCTAAAAAATAAAATGATCTAGATTGAGTCGAGATTAAAACAAGTGATCAGGATTGAACCACAAGTCTAAAAAAAATGATCTGGACTAAGTTGAGATAAAAACAAGTGATTGGGTTTGAATTGCGGGTCTGAAAAATAAAATGATATAAATTGAGTCAAGATCAAAATGAGTGACCAAGATTGAAACGCAGGTCAAAAAAATAAAATGATCTAGACGGAGCCAAGATCGAAACTGAACGATCGGGATTAAATCGTAGGTCTGAAAAATAAAAAGATCTAGATTAAGTCGAGATCGAAATGAATGACTGAGATTAAATCGTAGTTCTAAAAAAATAAAATGATTTAAATTCAGTTGAGATCGAAACAAGTGATCGAAATTGAATCGCGAGTCTAAAAAATAAAATGATTTGGACTGAGCCGAGATCGAAACTAAGAGACTGGGATTGAACCGTAAGTTTGAAAAATAAAATTCAAAATTTTTAGTTTGAAATCCAAATATTCACAATTTGAAAATTCAAAAATTTGCACAGTTCCATAATAGAAGTTGAAAGATCCCAATACTTCAAGTTTCGTAAAAAATTCACGAAGATTTCAAAATTTGTAAAAAGTCAAAATTCACAAAGGTTTGCAAAAATTCTAAGTTTTGCAAGAATTTTTGTTTTGCAAGAATTTTCAAGCTTGTAACGATTCGCAAACTATATTTAAAGATTCGCATTCAAAAGATTTAAAGTTTCAAATAAACAAATTCATGAATTCACATAAAAAATTTTAAGGCTCACCTCAAGAATTTAAAGATTCTCATTCAAAAAATTTTGGGATTCACATTTAAAAAAGCTCATTTAAACAAAAGCTCTAAAACTTTAGAAGTTTAAAAAATTTTCCTTGTCCAAAAATGAAAGATTTTCCTCATTTGAGGAATTAAAAGTCAAATATTTTCTTCCAACAAAAACAAATGTCATACTAATAATGCCAATGCCTTATATATGCAACAAGCCATATTCTCACTAAATGATGCAAATGCAAATGTCATACAATGATTCAAACATGCTTTACATGCATGCCCCAATCATGATGCAAATGTGATTTTCATGGATTTAACATTGCATGTAATGCAAATATTACTAAATCAATGCCATGAAATTACAATTATGATAACAAGGTTTTCAAGACTCTACCATCTCATATGTTCCTTTTCAGCTTCTCAATATTAACAATCTCAGAACACATCTCATCTTTTGATTCATGTTATTTTCTTCATTTGGTCCTAGTTTAATAGGTTATGTTGACCAACCTATTATTGTATTCATCACTGAATCATCTCATTTTTCCTTTTCAAATCACCTTTTCATGCTTCTTTCACTTTTTCATTTTAGATTTTTTTTAAAAGAATGAAAAATCTTTATGAACATTGTCATTCATTTATTTACCACCATTCTAATTCATGACAAATATGATATATTTCCTTGATTCATTAAGGGGATGTACATTTGGTAAAGAATACGAAAAAAAAAGGTAAGATAAGAAACAACTCAAAGATAAATGAAAGTAAAATATTGTGACTGTAAATAAGATATTAACATCCAGAATAATGAATGTTTAGACAATTTTAAACTCCAACTCAGAATTTTTTTTCAAAAACACATTCCATCAATATCCTCGATCTTTAAGTCAATCATTATCCTCATTTTTGGGATCCTCACACGAAGTTATTTTTTCAAGTTTCCAACTTTACTTAAATTGCCCTTTTTGGTTTTCAATTTAAGTATTCTTTTTTTCTTATTTTTTGCTTTTTGTTTGTTTTGTTTTGTTTTGTTTTTAATTTTTTGTTTTTTTTTCACACCTTTTTCTCATTTTTTCTTCTTATTTCTTTTTCCTTTAATCCATCAATGGTACTTTGATCAAGACTCCAAGCAATACAATGGCAAATCTATCTTAGTTCAATTAATGATTATCTAATTCAAGTATTTATATTCGATCAAAATGAATTTTTAAAGGACATAACGTAAGTTAGCGTGAGAGGCCATGAAAAAAATAGATTAAATAGGCTCAGATTGTATTTTAAAGGTTATTAAACTAAGAACCATTTATTTTCATGTGAAGTACCTTGATATTTTTCCCTATCAATTTCTTTTTCATTTTTTTTCATTATTTTTCAAAAAATTTTTGAGCATAGTAAAGCTTTGCCCCTGAAATCACTAAAGATATGCAAGCTTTTTAAACTTTTGCCCCCAGTATAAGGGTGATCCTTGGTTAAGAGTCTTTATAAGAAATTTTTAATAGGCTTAAATAGGGTAACAAAGGATAATTTTACTCATTTTGTGAAAGGTAGAAAAAAATGACCATTTATCATTTCAAATATGAATACTCCCAATTGGAAACATTTATTGACTAAGAACAAACTTGTTAATGAATAATTACAATGATCATATATTGCATCATATTTTTCTTTTAATAAGCCAAATTTTCATTGAAGTTATTTTCTTTTATTTAATAGTCTCAATGAATCAATAATATCAATTTATCAATTATAGATCATGAATGATGTTTTTAAAATCGAATCCTGAATTATTGTCTTGATTGCCTAAACATTCATTATTTGAAATCAAAGAATGGATATGAAAAAAGATATGAGAAGGTAAAAGTATATAACAATAATTCACAAAAAAGTAAAAATGTCATGAAAATGCATCAATTCTATCATTTTTATTAAAATAATAAAAAATAAGATGAAATCCAAATACATAAAAGAGATCCATATTCTCAAAAAATCTTAAGATTATAAGCAGTTCTAGACAGTCTCCCCAAAATCATACGCCTGAATGATTAGACAAATAACCTTTGTGGATATTCAGCTCCCTTGATTCATTGAAGCTCATCAAGCCTACTCAAATTAAACTTTGCACCTTATACTTAAAAGTAGGGCAAGTTTCTATGAAGTAACCCATATTCTCATTATGGTAGTCACATGTGGCATTAACATTGTACTATTTGAGATAGAGTAGCTTCAATGGTTCAAAAAAGAATAGGGATACTAGGTTATTCTTGATCAATTCTGAAAATAACTCAGTAAAGTCATAGAGATAAGATTAATGTAAGCTCTCTCTTGATTGTCTTTGGATTTTTTCAAACCACTTGCTTGATTGTTAAACCTTGAAACTAGTATAATAACAAGATTAGGCCCATATGCCTATGCTTGAAAAGCTGGTTGATGAAGACTTAGAGCAATGTCATTCATGGTTAGAAAATAAGGCTGATAAAGAACTTGTGCAACATTATTGATTGTTAGATAGTAAGCAGGATGAACATATGGTGAGTATAGAGCATAACTTCTAAATTGTTGTCTCTTAAAGCTTACCGTTTGGGTTTCAACTTTTTTTTTCTTAGGCATCCCATATTTTTTGGCATTGTTGGTCTCTCCTTCTTGAAGCTTGTCATTCTTGATGGTATTTTCAATAATCTCCCATGAGATCATCATATTAGTAAAATTTTTTGTTATGTTTTCTATCATCTTCTCATAATAGGGTGCCTTCAAGATATTTACAAATAAGATTGTTATTTTTTTTCTTGATTAAAGAAGATTGAACTTGAGCAACTATATATTTTCATCATTGGATATATTCTTTGAAGGACTTTATTGCCTTCTTCTCTATGCTCTATAAAGAAAGGCGATTAGAAGCTATGTTTATAATATGGTGATATTGATTAATGAAAGAATGGGTCAAATCCTTTCATGATTGGATGTGGGTTCTATCCAATTGGACATATCATCTTACAGTAAAACTAGTTAAATTATCTTGAAATTCATGTATAAGTAACTTCTCATTACTAGCATAGGCTATCATTTTTTAACAGTATATAGTGACATGAGTTATTGAATACTTAGTACCATTGTACTTTTCAAATTCTAAAACTTTAAATTTCAAAGGAATCATAATATCTGAAACTAAATAAAGGTCGACAGTATCCATGGAGCCATAAAAATCTATTCTTTCAATAGCTCGTAACCTTTTATCGAGTATGTTTATCTTGTAATCAGCTTTTGAATCTTTCAATGCCTTAACCATTTTTAATTTCTCTTTTGGGATGTCCAAATTAGGAACTTAGACCGATTCAACTACTTTTTTAGTAAGGCCAAGGTTGTTGTAGCTTTGGACATTCTCTTTACTGGGTATAGGCAACATTTTTATATAATTATAGCCTGTCAAAAGTGCAAATTGTTATGATGGTAGGCTTATAGTGGACTGAGCCTGAAGTGGCCATAACCTGGATGATACAATAGATCAAAAAGTTCATGCAAAACATTTTCTTTATCATCTTTCACTTATTCAACTTACCCAAAGCTTTAAAGATCTTGCTAAGTTCTCATTTAATTTCCTCCTAAGCTTTTTTCAATTTCTCAACATGTCTCGCATTATCTTGTTCCATTATTCTAACTTGAACTCGGGTATTGTACTTGTGATAACTTGGTTGAGCTATCCTTGAACATTAATTTTTCACAATTAGGGTGCAGATTTAGAGTGATGTTTATATAACCATCAAATTATGCATGAGACTGAATGTAAAAATGCATAAATGCAATAAAGATGATTTAATGATGTCAATGCATACATATACAATAAAAGAAAAAGGTTAGTAAAAAATTATATATACAAAGAATAATATATATAAAAAATAACATAAAGGGTTAGTACACAAATACAAAGAAAATATATAAATTTACATGCAAAATAAATGTCCCATTATATGTCTTATTTGAGATTTTCTAATATAAGGGAAGGCATGGTTCTAACCTAGATTTGGACCCTTAACTTAGGGTTTATTTACATGCTATGCTCAAAAATTTGATAATCTAAAGGTTCTAAAATTATTTTTTACATCATTGTCCATTATGGACTAATAACATACCAAAATCCTCACCCATTATAGGCTACAAGCGAAAATGGTTCAATTTGAGTAGGAGTTTTTTTTCTAGCCCATGCAGAAATATGAAATCTCACGAATGCATAGATACTTTACTCTCTCCTAAGGGATAGAACTCGGGTGTAAAGCTTATATTATACATGAGCAAATAAATGATAGATATATAAAATGAATAAATAAATAAAACAAATAAAATACAAACAAAAAAGAAAAAAATCTCAAATTTATTAGGTTAGGCTTTGATAGCAAGAAATTATTTACTGGCCTGACTCTTGATTTTTCTAATGGAGTTATCAAACTATCATAACGTATAGATCCGTGGACCTACTGTTAGACATGGATTAAAGGAGTCGCCACCATTCTTTTTTGTTTAAGTGTGATTGATCACCTGATTGAATCTGTCTTATTTAAAGAGGAATCTCAATATTGACTTAAATATCTTTAAATAATAGATTTTAGTCCATAAAATTAGATTTCAAATTCAAGAGTGTAGTTATGCGTGAAGAAGGTTATAGCACCCTCACAGCACTCATCCAAAAAATGGTACCAGTTTGATTTCAAATTATTTAAACCTTAACCATATTTATGATTTATCAAAATATTTAATATGAAAAATTAATCTTAAAATTACTTTAATAGTTTGGTAGCAATTTAAAATAATTTTCTTACATCAGGAGTATTCATGGAGACTAGTATCTCACCTTAAAAAGACTTTGTTGTTGGATTCATTTAAATTTTAGTTAAAGATATAATTAGTAAAATTTTTCAATAGTTTGGTAAGATTTTCTTTGATGTAGATGTCTTAATAGTTTGGTAAGATTTTGTTATAAGATTATTTTTTTAAAAAATATATTAAATCTTCCAATAATTTGGTAAGATTTAATTTAAGATGTAAATCCTCAAATAGTTTGATAACATAAAATACAAAATATTTTATCAACAATAGATTTTTTTAAAAAAATCGATTTATGAGATTCTCCAATCTATTGACAAGGGTTTTTTTATTTATATATATTTTTGAAATAAATAAAATTATAGGGTTTTCCACTAGATTGGTAAAACCTTATTTTTTTAAAAAATAATTACCTTCCAATTTGTTGATAAGGTTTTTATTTAAATTTTTATTTTGTTATACAAAAATATATTTTTTAAGAATACTAAAAACAATAGACAAATAAATAAATGAATAAATAGGTAAATAAAATAACATATAAAGAAAAGTAAAATTACTTGTAGTTGGCTCGGCTTAATGGTTGAAGACGATGGTTACAAGCACAAATTAACTTGAGTAGCTTAAAACTTGGCATCCAGGGCAGCTAGGCTCAGTGCAGTAGATGGAAGAGTGGGTCAAAACTATGTTGCACTGAAGGTCAGGTCCAAAAAACTAAACTCATAAATCCTTACAATGCAAAATCCTACAGAAACTCAAACCTAAAAACATCAAATCCCAATTCTAACAAATCAAACCCATGACTTAAAATCTCTTTGTTGCTAAACAAATTTCTTTCTTTTCTTTCTAGAGTTTCTGTAGAATATTTTTCTCCCTTTTTTTTTTTTTTCTCTCAAGAGTTTATATATATATATTTTGAATGATCTCCTTTGTGTGTGGTTTTTGTTTATTTATAAGGATTGAATCCCTATAATTTTGAAAAATAAATCAAATTGATTATGATTTTATTACGATTTTATAATCTTTGATTTTAAGTTTTTTTTTACATTATTTACATGAATCAATCCAAAATCACTTGTTTTCTAATTTCTCTCTCTTTTTTTTTTTTTTTACTTTTTTTGAAAATAAATAAAATAAAATAAAATTAAATTAAAATTAAAATTTTTTTTATTAGACTCGAAACTTCATTTTTTATCTAAAAAAAATCTCAAACAAAATAAAATATCTACACCTAACATTGGTGTCCATGTGTTGAACAGTCAAATACATGTGTTTCAAAATTGTGACAATGCAATTGCATTAATGTAAACAAAAAATCTTGTCTCCATCACTTGGGATGAGATTACTCTTTTTTGGATCTTTGGATTTTTTTCTTTCGTAATGTAAATTCCTTCTTACTTGAATCTTGGCCACTTGGGGATGGACTATACATGGGTAGGGTTGTTAAAGAGAAATGTAAACTCCAAATATTTCACTTTTTACCAAAGGATTATATCTATTACACTAACGCTATGGATTTCACATTAAGATTTTGGATAGTAAAAAAAAACGAACAGCCTCAATAAATATGACTGGACAAGAAAAATCTGAAGTTAAGAATGATAATCTGGCCATTGTGTAATGGAAACACCAAAAATGGTCAATTTTTATTTGATTACTGATTCACTAGGGGATACCTGTCATGAACCCACAGCATTAATCGGGTTGATTGATTGGGTGAGGAAATTGTTAAAGAATATTATCTTTCCCAATATGACAATGACCGTCGTATCAACTTTCAAAACCAGAAACTAAATTGACATTTTTCTTATATTATATATATATATATAAATATATATATATATATATATATATTGTCCAATCACAGCATATGATATTTTAGCTTTCAATTGGAAACAAATCTGAAAATTGCTACACAACAAATAAGAAAAAAATATCGAGTGATCAATTGGCTCATCTATCCATTCAAGATGTTTCTCAGATTTTTTTACTGTTATTAGAAGAATCTAGGAGGAGTTTGTGGATGAGATGATGTCATGACTGCCAAGTATGAAGAGCTAGCTACCAAGTAAGGTAGACTGGATTTAGATGCAATTGCAAATGACTATTGCTCTATTGCTCAAAGGCTCAAACTTTGTTTTCTTTTTGTTTCTTCTGTCAACTTCAACCTTAACCCATGGCCAACATGGGCTCTCTCTTTCTTTGTAGAATTGTAGTTTGAAATAGATTACATTACATTACTTAAATATGCGTATGCAAAGGCCTGATTTCACCATTTCGTCTTCAATATTCAACACTTTGTTGCTTTATACAAATTACACAAGAAAAATATGTCCATTAAAAAACATGCCATACGAACTAGCTTATTAAGGTAAAATGAATTAGTAACATAAGTTTTTTACATACTAAATAAACTAGAATGTAAATGGCTAACATTTTTTGTAATGGCCTCAAGTAATAAAAAAAGAAAAAAAAACCAGAAAATAGAAAATGAAAAGAAGGCACTCAAAAAAAGTGAAAAGAAGGCCCGTACAAAAAGGAAATGATGAAGAGCCCAAACAAAGAATTTTGTATAGGGATCATATTTAGCTGGAAAAACATTTTTTTTTGTTGGGGGGGTGGGGGGGAAGCAGTGCTGGAAACTTCACATTGAAAATGCCTTTTTAGTTGTTCTTTTGGATTCTGCAGAATTTTTTTTCTGTAATTGCTTACTCGGTTTTATGACATGCAGGGTAATACATCCTATCCTAGGAATGATGAAGGTCCTGCCTGAGCCCTTTTGCGTGATAATTACTTGCTAAGAAATCCTAAGTTGAAGGACTGGGATACAATGGCGGTGAGAAGGTTCATTCTTTTGAAAGTTACTGAAGTCATGTCCCTCTCTCACGGATACAGGCCTCAGATGCACACATGCATTCAAGTGCAGGCAGAGATTGCATGCATTTACCAATGAGATTTAAGACCACCTTTGCTTTGCGGAATGCTGAAACCCAAACCTTCCTGGATGCTATATCTGATGCTGTTAAGGATGGCGTTTTTCATTCCACACCATGAGGAAAGCATGTACTACAAAGGATGGTACTCAGCTGAAAACTCCATCAATTCTTCTTGCTTAGTTTTATCAGATGTATTCCCAGCAAGCATTGCCATGTTCCAATGCCAGAATATTTGAACTTGTTGATGGCTCTGAGTTCTGTTAAGATCTTCTAGGTCTCACTGGGATTCTTGTTTGGAAACACTTCAAAAGAACCACGAGTAACAGACGAATTCATTACATACGTTAGTGGCTAGCGCTTCATGTTCAAGACATTTTAACATGCTGGAATTTCCGGCAACCAGCAGGATCTTTCTCTTTCTGCTACTTATTTTACTAGTATAGAAACTAGAAAAGCCCACGCAGGCATTGAACCAAGGGCTTACATTTCAACCCAAGGCAACAGTCAAGAAAGTAGAACACCGCATATTCTAGTGACAAACCCATTCAAATTGCAGCAAAGGTAGAGTGGATATCTTTAAAATCTTTAAAATCTTTGAAGATGTTAAAATCTTTTTCACATTCAGTATATTGGTGATAAAAGAATAGTAGAATTTTTTTTTTTTTTTGTAATTTGTATAAGTTACACACAATTCCATGCTAAGATAAAAATATTACAACTGCATGTTTCTTGTCTGACCTAGAAACTGTTACTTGGGCAGGCATTAAAACTCTCAACTGCACATTCAGAGAAACTATGCTATACATGTCAATAGACCAAAAAGAAGAGCAAAATTTTGCATGCTTTTTGCTTGTCACTTGACAGTGCAAGTTGGGCTTCTTGCATTTCATTGGCAGCAGCTTTTATAGAAGCCCTGAGAACAGATGAAGGTATATAATTGTCAACATAACGAACACTGATATGCCTTGAAGGACCCATAAGCATTCTCCTTTCCGTACTAAAACAAGAATTGAGCAGGTGAACTTGCTCAAATGTAATATGGCAGGTGGAAACCGACAATTGGCTGCAGCAAACGTGATCTAGGGAGATCTTGCCAAATGATGTCGTGATCCATCAATCTTTTATGGCAATGGAGAACCAGGCCCTGGCAATTTATTCATTGGGATTTTTGCATCCAACTTCTGATAAAAACCTGAAGCCCTGAGATAGAACCATAGAGCCTGTCATTTAAATAGTTACAAAAAGTATGAGCATCAATTTCACCATTTTTAGGTAAGGACCAATTCTTTCCGACTAGCATATTGTGTTTCTTTCCTTTTTCCAAGCATGGTTAAAAAATCGTACTCTCAAAAGCTTCTGGTTTGGCTCAATGGATCATAATCATAGGCATCACCAGCTTTGACAAAGCGTCCCTTCACGCGCTTTCTCACATCAGCCCTTGCTTTGCGAGAGGCATATCTCACTTGCTTCTCGAACCTACCATCCAACAAGTACAAATTTAAACATATAAATTCCCTCAACATTTGGAATAATATACATACATACATATATATATATATATGTATGTATGTATATATATATACATACATATATATATATATGAGGATTGCAAACAAGACTCGCTGTACAATAAAACTTTAAGACCTACAGTATCGATTTTATATTGACTTTCCAAATGGATTGTTGATGAATATACACAGATGCATATACAGGAATGCAAATTCACCATATCCTTACTAGACAGCACCACAGTGAAATGGACTCCTTCAATGGCAGGAATAGTAACTAAATTTCAGAGGTTACAGATTATGATACTGAAAAACAAGTAAGAACACAAATGTAAAAATGATATAGACATGATATATTTTTATTTGAAGGCATGGGAGTTCTTTTGCTTGGTCTTTTACAGAAGTACACACAACTAAATTGAAACTTAAAAGACAAATAGAGAAATTATACAAGAAGAAAAACTAGAAAGAACAAGAGACGAACAAGAACTCAAGGCATGATTGGCTACTTAGTAAACCATATTGTAAATCAATACCTATGGTACTAGAAATTCAGAACCAGAAGAGGAATTGAAAAGAAGAACATCTAAATTCCAGAAATTTGTAAAAAAAGAACTAAAACCACAAATTCATCACCCTATTAACTATATCGAAAGGACAAAGCAGGTCTAAGTGGAACACATATATGCACATTTTTATATGGGTTATTGGCATATACTTACTTCCGTGTCTTCTTCTTTTCCTTGTAACGCATGACAGCATTGCTTCGAGTTGCTGATGGGAAGGAGCTCTCAGTACAAGGAGGACACCAAGAAGGCTCCCCCACGAGAAGCATTGAAGAAGCCCCACAATCTTGGATATCTCCAGCACTACTCTCTCCAGTAAGGCCAGAAAATGAGAGGCTTGAATGCGCCTTCCTTGCGGTAAAATACAGAATTGAATCAGTTTTATTGCTCATCATGGAATCAACAGATGCTGCATTGCTACATGTTGGATGAATTGCATTGACCAGTCCAACAGATGAGCCCTGGACAAGAATAGTTAGTTTCAACCGTAAGAATATTTGCCAAGTACAAACTTGAAATTCTCAGGGGTTGGAATAAGTAATGGTTCTTTACAGTATGACTCTTAAGGGAGATAAAACAAACGTTTAATATCCAAGTAGATTGAAGTGCCAATATTAGTAAGCAAACTGTTGAGACATACATAATTTACAAGAAAAAAGTTGATTTGTTAACAATCCAGAAGGCACCAAAAGATCACGTACTAGTATATTTGCAAACTTGACGAAGAATCCTTAATCATCACCAATACTGACTATATAATCAGCACTGTTAAAAGAGGGATCATGCCTGATAATCGATGTTATTGTTTTCCTATAGATACTACCAACACAAGTGAAAAGGGATATTTTCCTTTGAACACTATTCAAAATGAAGATCCAGCACATGGATGGACAGGAAACTTTGTTTCAGTACATCAGTCATGTCTGTAAATCAAGGTTATTAATGCTATTGGTACCCAATGAAAATAAATAATTGTTTTTCATCAAATTAAAGCTTCTCAGTACTGTATCAATTTTTTTCTCTATTTTAATTTGCAAGGAATCTTCCATTTTCGCATTTAGAAAAAACTGATTGCCAAAATATGCTATAGGTCATAAATACTACTAAGAACACCAGGAAAAAGCATAACACCTAGAAAAATGACAACACTATCATCAGAAAAAGATAATACAGAAACCACAAAGCAAGATCAAAAGAGATGAGAGAACCTCAGCAGCCACAGCACCCTGACAGTTTGAATCAGCAGCAGGCATATCCTTTGACTCAAATAAGCTATCAATTCCACCATTCTCAAAAAGTTCTTCTGAATGATTGAGAGTTACCCCAAAGAGTTCTTCATAGTTTTCAAGGTTCAAATCAACTTCATCCATGTTGAAGTCATCGTAGAGATCATCTTCAGAAAGTCCAGGATACTTCGTTTGAGGGCAATATAACTGCACATTATTAAAGTAAAAATTAGCAAAGGTTCCCAAAAAGGAACATATTATCTCTACTAACAGTTAAAGGAAACCAGCAGAAATTTTCAATAATGAAGTTTTCACAAATGTCAAAAATGAACTTAGACCGCCTAATGATAAAACTCTATAGAATTATTAATAACGGAAGGCTACTCTAATCATTCTTCTTATGATTAAAATAAAATTTTGTTAACTTCCAACAATCACCTCAACCAACTTTTCCCATTTTTTTGTGTCCATCGTTTTCACACTCCCCTTTTCCCTCTCAATTAAAAATAAAAATATAAAACTTCAATCATGTCGATGGATGGCATGAGCCTAGAGTCCAGAAAGTAAATCATGCGTGTAAAATAGGAGAGATGTGGATTTCAAATTTATGAACCCATGGCAAAAATAGGCATAAAGTGCCTCCAAATTATAATTAAGGACAAGGTTACTAATTTAGTAATTATACTGTCCAGACTTAACTGAATAGTTCTCTATAACATTACCCTATAACTTAAGTTGCTTTTGGGCCAAGAAATGGAAATATCTAAAGAGACCTGTAAAATACAAGCTGAATACAAGTTCATGGTATACTGTAGGTTTACTGAAAGTTTGACATCTTTTACACTTACATAAAAACCCAATCAAGTTCAAGTAAAAAAGATATTATGGATGGGCCTTTGATTTCCATCATAAAGTATAATCAAGAAAAGCAAGGGACACAAATTGGCATATAGTTCTTCTGCAGAAGGAATTAATCTGAAAAGAAAGTTGTCACTTTAACCTCAAGCAGGTTTTCTGGCCAGAAAGACCAGTTATCACTGAATACTCACTGTTAATATGTTTTTCAGCATTAAGCATTAAGTGAAGATTGCAGAACACATTTGCAAATATAAACCCACTTTCTTTGAATGCTTATAACAGTCCTTTAGTATTGCCACACGAAACTCAGATACCAAGGACCTGAAAGTACCTCAAGACCATTTTACCTAATTTCTTTAATGATAAATATACCAAATTCATCATTTACCTTGGGCAATGATGTATCTGTTGAGCCAGCTGGCCGATCCAGAAGCCTTGCAGATCTGAGTTCAGGAATTGAAGAAGACCCACCCCAGCCACTTCCACCATCTGCGTTGTGGTCATCATCAACTTCAGCCACACCAGTACTATTCTGGCTAATGGTGTTTTCTATAGGGCCCCAGGAAGTCCTCCCCATGTTCTCACTGATGCTCATTAGACCTAATTCCTGCTCACAAGTTGATTCACCAGCTGAAGGGGATTGCAGAAAAAAAGGCCATATGGAAGAAAGTTCCGCAGCTGATGGGCAACCAGAGTAACAATTAATTGTTTGCCTCTTATGAGTCAAATTCAAGGTAGAGGTACCATGACCCATCCAATCACAGTTCTGACAGAGGGAAGCCCTTTCTTCAGCACATCTAACAAAAGCAGGTTGGGAATTACATCTGTCACATAACAATGTTCTTGAATGGCGTTTTGACAGTGCATTAGCAGAATGGACATTTCGATCACATGACAAACACAAACAGGCAGCATCAGACCGGCAATATACCACTGGCCTTTGATCCCCGCAGAAATCACAATTGTAACCCATGTTTACAATCACGCTACTCCTAACCAAAACCTAAGACTTTTCTCCAAAATTTAAAGGCTTCTAAGCAAACAAAATATCAACCAGGGCAAGTAGCTTCCAAGATGATACCCGACTCTGCCATTTCTTCTTGCACTTCAATAGCTGTCACATAGAGGGGGAGAAAAGAGATATTGCTGTTACAAGTGAATTCAGTTCATTTTGTTGTAAAAGCAAGCCAAAAGAAAATTGGAATACCTACTGACTATACAGGGTAGCTTAATTTACTTAAAATTTTCTCATACAATTACGATACAGCACAGAGTCAAATTCTAGAAGACACTAATCATGGAAGAGTTCGCATGATCAGCACTGTTAAAGAGTAAAAGTCTATTTTTTTTTTATAATCACAGCCAAACAATAAACAGTTTTAAGCACCCAGAAGCAAACAGAAAACAAAAAATCATAGTCAACAAGAGAATAAGTAAATGTGAAAAACACACACACGCACTCACAACAGAATGAGTAGTAGAGAAGAAATACCTCATTCAATTTTAAAGAGTCATCCATGATGACTAAAGCAGTCAAAATAAAATAGAGAAAAAATGAAAAAAGAAATAACTTTTTTCTTTTAATAGAAAGCAAAAAGCAGGGGAGTAAGCATTCCAAGAACAGAATTATAAGCAAAATTAATTCCATTTCAAAACATGTAAAATAAAAGAATCAAATATCCAAAAAAGGAACAAATTTTACCATAAATAAAAAATTAGAACATTAACCCAAAGAATTAAACTACAAAATCAAACAAAGTTACAGAAACAAACAGATTAAGCAAAAAAAAAAAAAAAACAGAGGATCAATAAACAAATCAAGAGACCCAGAAATACTAAACAAAAAAAAAAGTAAATCTAAAACCGAGAAATAAAATCAAAATTAAATGAAGGAAAAAGGACCCAGAAAGGACAATCAAATTAAGAACCAAAATAAAAGAGAATGAAGAAATTTACCGAGAGAAAAAGGAAAAAAGAAGAGGACAAGATCGCCTACTAGCTTTAATATTGAAAAATGGAAAATTTATTGAAAAATAAATAAACAAGAAACCCTAGAACAAGGAGCTTTCCAGAATTCCTCTGCTATGAGTTTATGCACGCAAGAGATAGAAATTGGTGGATGTACATGGGAAATGAGATGACATAAGCTGATAAAAAGTGTAAGAGAGAGAAAATTAAATAATAAAAAATTGAGAAAATTTCAAATTAGAAAATATAATAAGTAAAAAAAAATAAACAAGAAGGGCAAAATGGGAGAGTAAAGAAAAGTGGGGCCCTGTCCATTTCAATAAAGTTAGGCCCGTCCTTTTCTTGGTCCCTATGACGAAAGCTTCCAATTGCATACTGTCGAAGAAAAAAATATTTTAAATAATTTTTATATCGTTAGTTTAATTATATTTATAATATTATTTTATTTTTATTTTACATATTTAATATATTTTAAATTAATTTTAATTTTGTACATAAATAAATTCCAAACAATCTCTTTCTTTAGAAAGGTCTCGTTTTCTGCTTGTGGATGAGGCAACTACTGCTTCAAAGCCAATTAAACAACAAAACAAAAAGTGAAGGAAAAGATATGCTTCAAATTCTTATAAGACTTGAGGTTGAGGTTAAGGAAGGATTTTGGTTTTAAATATAGTAATCTCTTATGACTTTATCCTTTTGTCACTTCACTCTTTATGGTTTAATTTTATAATAAAAGTGTCACATTCAATTGGACCCAAAAAAAAAATGTCACATTCATTCATTCCTAGGTTCTCTTTAGTTATTAATTCTAAGATATTATAAAAATTACAAAATTCACCAAATCAAAAAAAAAATTGCAATGATTGGTAATCAACAAGAAATGGGTTCCTTCATTTTTTAAAAATTTTTTAATTTAAAAAAAAGGAAAATTGAATTCAATTTTTTAATAAAATTATATATATCATTATCATTAGATCAAATATTTGGATGTAAAATCGAACATTAAAAGAATATTCTACTCAAAGCTAAGCAAGGCAAAGCATTTTAAAAGAAAACAAGGGGAAAATATTAAATGTAATTAATTCGTGTTAACTGTTCTTAAATTAAAGGTAAGTACGGATAAGCAGCAATGCCTATTTATTGAGATAAGGCATACTTAACTGAGCAAGTTGTTGCATCCAGAAGAGACACGTGAGATTCAACCGCACAAAAGTGCTTCACTTTTTTCTATTTTTTAATCCAAATACCCAAACTGTCCTTCTCACTATTATATTTTATATTAGATATAATTTTATACACTATATAAATAATTTTAATATAAATATAATAAAAATATACTAATAATATAAATATGATATTTTTATTATATGTATTATATGTGATATAATATAATTAAAATTAATTTATATTGATATGAAATAATATGATTAATACGATTATATATAAATAATATGATTAATTAATTTATTTAAATAAAAATATTTAAAAATTAAAATATTTAAAATATATTTAACATTAAAATAATATGATAAATATGATTATTAATTTATTTTTAAATTTTTTATATTATAAATAATATCATATTTTAAATATATAATTATTATTTGATATAAATATAATATAAATAATATCATATTTTGCTTGTATCAATATAATTAAAATATAAAATATAATTATAATAAATATATATAATTATTTTGTTTTATTTTTATATATATCATATATATATATATATATATAAAATTATCGCATTACGGATAGTCACCTCACAAATATCCCTTTTCCCTAAATTATATTCCATAATAATTTATTGTGCACTTTTTCATCTGTAAATAGGCAAATGTTGACCAAACAGCCGCAGGACAACTGGAGGCTTCACACCTACCCACCGCCAACAACCAAACCTCAAAGCTGAAGAATCCAAGTTACCCAGAGAGTCAGCTTTTGATTCAAGCTGTTAACAAGAATATGAATGAAACAGTCTTTTCCGGTAAGTACATGCTTAACAACACCAAGTACTCTCTTTTCCAGTAAATTCCAATCCACCTTTTCCAAGATGATAAAAGAAAAAAAAAAAGCTCAAAATCACACTATTACTTATATATGAGAGAAGTACTTTTTTTCCTTTTTTCTTTTTTAGTTTAGATTACACAAAATGGATTACAAAAATATGGGAATCGTCAAATTTCGAAAGTCATAACATGTTGCCTTAGGAGCACAAGAAAGATAAGGGAGATCTTCATCTTTATCTTATTGTCAATATGATGTTTTAGCATCAAGTGAAGTTGACTCCTGAAAAAAGAGAGCTTTGTGTGAAAGAAACAGCTTATCCTCCTGTTTAAACCTATGACAGGTCAGAAAACCTTTTTCAAGGGGTAGATTTTATCTCTCCTTTTGTCTCAAACAAAATTAAATTCTGATGGTAATTATGATGGCGGTACAGGCAAAGCCGAAGTTGGTGGAGTAGCTCGCAAGAGCCTCTGCGCTTATGACAGAGGCTATGGCTTTCAAAGGTTTTCTCTTTGGCAAAGACAAAGAGATATAATAAGGTGGATATTGAATTCATGAAGCTTGAGGCCAATCAGAATGCAGACGAAAAAAAATATGGATGAACAAATTTTGAGATTTCCTGTTATTTCAAATCATGTATTCGCCTTGAAAAATCTAGACTGCTAAATCAATGTAACAGCTGCACATGGCAGTCGAAAAATAATCCACGCCTATAACTGGCAAGAGTTTTGTATATACGGAAACAAAGTTTGCCACGATACTTTATATGACCAACAAAGTTAAGTTCACATTAAAGAGTAAAGACACTTTTAATTACCCTGAAAAATACATTCAATATCCTGCAATGGCCTAAATGGTCCAGCATATATAAATCGGGGGTCCTAGCATTTACAATTTCAAACAAGAATGAGGCGGACACTTCAACAACCACATTTTATTTCGCGTTTGGGAACTTTTTCTTTTTCAAAGGAAGATAAGCTAACCTCTTAAGTAGGGCAAGGCTCCCCTTCAGTTGTGAAAAATACATCATGATGAATTTAAAATTTAATTTAATTAATTTATATAATTATCTTTAAATGTAATAATTAATTAATTTGAGTTTCAAACTTCAACCCTTATAATTTTTTTTTTTAATTCATGAGCTGAAATTTTCTTGTTAAAAAAAACTGTCCAAACTGTAGTTTCTCGAACCAACAAGCCGATTCCTTCATTAGGCGAGGCTTAGCTCTTGAATTTCTGTACTTCGTTAATCCTCAACCATTAGTGATATGAGAAGATGAAAAGATTTTAACCTGCAATTAATGAGAAGCTTTTAAGGATTTATAGAGTGCATTTCACTTCAAAGTCATTACATTCACAGAAAGATGGCTGCTTTAGGGTGTTCTAGTACAAATATTTACGCAACCAAAAAAAATTGTTCCACAAATTTGAGAAAGAAATCTAATCTACCATTTACTCAAACGAGCAACAGAGAGAAAACTCCAACAAAAATTTGGCTTGTTGAAAAAAAATGATATACCTTTTAGGCAGTACAATTCCTACTATATCCTACAAATATAGGAATGTTAGGATGGATACTCATTGGATATGTTCTGTTAATTTCAAATGAAATTATTAACATTAAGTTAATTAAATTAAATTATTTTTTCCCTAATTGAATAAAATTTTTTAATTTTAAAGATTAATCAATTAAAACTAATTCACTTAATTTTTTTAATTAACCAAATAATAAAATATATTAATTATATTATATTTTAGATTACTTATTTCGTATATTTAAAATAAATTAAATAAAATCATCCAAAAAATATTTAAATATCAAAATATTAATTTAAAAACTTTAATTACTTCAAATGAAACAATCTCATATATTTTTAATTTTAATAATAATTTTATTATATTTTGATTAATTTAATTAATTCGATTTTTGAATTAAATTAACGAAAAAAATCAAAATTTCTCTAAAATCATTTTCAATAACCAACCAGATTCAATTCGATGATTAACCTATTAATCAGACAAAATCAGTTCAGTCGATTAAACCCAAATTTTGAACACACCTAGGTAATATGATCAAGAGTTTAAGCACTGCACTTTCTATCACATGACATTTAACCTGTCAAAATACAAAAACATGGGCCTCAGTTTTTACTACTAGATGCACCCATTGATAGGTTATAAACCTAAGCTTCTGCTTCCTGCAAGAACTTAGCATTTAACCATAGAATGCACGCCATGCTTCTCCACCACCACTAGCTGACTTTGCTGTTGGAATCCAATTAGTTTTAGTTTGTTCTCTCTGGAAGTATGTATCAGTGGTGCTTGCCACAAGCTGTCCTATCTCATAGACGATCTGCAAAATCAATTCCCAAAATCAGCTAACATATGTAAGAGCCAGGAAAAAAAATGAAATCCATTATCAAGCAATGCATCATTCCCTTTCAGAGTAAGAATCAGTGTGAATATGCTTTTGCAAATCATTCCTGGCTTATTCCATTTAAGTTATATTCACATTTGCTTAAAATTTCCAAAGAACGAATACCTCTAGGTCCTCGCTTAAAGCTTGATTAAATGGGCTTTGGCTTCTTTGCCCAACTATAATAAAAGTCGGCAAGTTTGAAGTGCGGACCAGCTGAAGAAAGCAGGCTAAAGGCTCAAAATGAATTTGCAAAGATGGAGGTGGCTTCTGGGTTTTCGCAGCAATGGCTCGACTTACATCAGTCTCTGGGCCTACTTGAATACCATAAAGAGGAAGCTTCGTGCTATTTGTTGTCAACAATCCACCTTCCAACTTAAGCTTTGATGCTGGCACAAGAAAAGGGGCTATGATAGTAGGTACAGTAGATGATATGCTCTCCGCATCTGCAATTTTAGCCAGAACTGAATTTATAGCATGTGAAAGCACTGGTGGATCCAAATGATGTAGCATCACCATTGTTGCCTGAAATTGAGTAAAAGGAAAGATAAAATTCCATAAATATGTAATTCAAGTCATCTTTCAATTTATTGCTCATAAAACCTAAATGTTCAAGAAGCACATGAAAACAATCTAGTGATATTTCAATAGTTCAGTGGACTGATACACCCATACTTGAAAACAAATGGCCTTAATCCTTTTCTCACAAGGACAATCTTTCTCAAGGATGATTGTTTCACCACTAAGATTGCCAGATACACAACACCATATTTCACAAGTATTTGACAAGAATAAGGCTTAAAAAGAAAAGCATTCCAGCTACTATTCGAAACTATTGCAGACACTGAGATACATGCCTTATCATCCCGTCATTCATACTCATCAAATCTATCCTCAGTTTAGATTATGTCTCTTATGCTGCAAGTCCTTAAATCACATTCTTCATCCCCGGCCAACTACAGCTCTATGTTTTTCCTTCCTATTTCTTTCGAGTCCAGAACATAACAATTGAATATGCATCCATTGGTAACCATGAAAACCATCCATCAGGCAAGATCAAAACGTTTTCTAAATTAATCCCCAAGGGAACACTCCAAAGGTTAGAACTTAAAAATTTTTAACTAAAAAATCTCATGTTCGAATATTGGAGATGGCGTCGGTTCACTAGTGGAAGAGGGTTCCCTCTGGCTCCTTTTAATGAGCTTTTTAGGTACCCTAAAAAAATTCCTTTTAAATTATGTCAAGCATGAAAGATATAGCTAAAAACATCTCAAAGAGTCCTTTTTCCTCTTATTTTTACCAGGAAACACACCCTAAAACACACATCTCAAGGAGTCCTTTTTTCCTCTTATTCCTCGTTTATAATCAAATTCACGATCAAACCCACAACATTACATTACATTCAACAAGGAAAAATAATTTTTAAAAAATGGGTTTTAAAATTAATGGCAAAAGAAGGGAACCCTTCAAAAGAAATGATACCTTCACATAGTCTTTATCTCTCAATTGAGTGACAGAGCCAGTCAAATCTAGATATCGGGGGTCGCATTCCCTTAATCCAAGGGGAAGTAACTCTAAGCTGAAAACAAAGAAACCAGCTTTCTTAATCTGGGTTTTCAATAATAATTAACCAGAGAGAGAGGGGGTACTCACACTTTACTATAAGGGTGGGGGTTAGGGCTGAGACCTTGCGCTATGGCGTTTCCGAACCCATCTTCGTCGTGATAAATGAAGAACACATTCGAAGCTACCTTCATTCTCCATAGATTTCTACTTTGGCTTTCGTCGCTGTTCTGGAGTGAGAGTGATTCAAGATTTTCCTCTAGATCCATGGAGGCAGTACGGCACTCGATGATGATTATGTGGGAGAACAATACTCTGCATTTTTATGAGGGTTTCCTTGGAGAACAATACAAAGTAGAAATAAATAAAATAAAGAAAAGAATTGCGGAAATGTTTTCTATTATCCCTCCATATTTCTTTCTATTCAATTTAAGCCTTAAAATTTCAAATTGTTTAATTGGATCCCTGCATAATTGTAATACTGATATTTGTTTAGTCTTATTTTGGCCTAATAAATTAACTTATTAGAGCCAATGATTAATGAATTTGACCTCTTTTTCCGTCAATTAAGTAAAATAACTTGTTTTTCCATTTTCTCTCGAATCCATTATGTTCAATGTTAGACAATTTCCCCTTTTTTTAAGAAATTGACAAATTATCCCAATTAATACAAGGAAAAAAAAATTGGATTTAGTAGTATATAAATAAATACTCTTGAAACTTTTAACTTCCAGCTCTGAGTTAGATTTGTATATATCATGTTACTTTATTTTATCGATTCATTATCTTCTATCTTATATATAATATTTATCATCAATTACTTCGTCAAGTGATTAAGTAAGCCTTAAGAAGATATAAGATTTGAAGTTCGATCTTAACTTTATCTCTTCTCTTGTTATAGGGCTCTACCCCTTAAAATAAAATAAAAAATATATATATATATATATATATATAATATTCATGTCATATATTGTTTAATTATGATTATAATTTCTCATATATATGAATATTATCTCATATATAATATTTATATCATATATATGATAATTGTTATTTAATTATGATTATAATTTTTATCTAAAATTGTAATTTTATAAAAAAAATTAATAAAAAGGATAAATATTATACATGGTTAGGCATATAGAAATATTGGCTTTGCTGCGAGAGTATAATAAAATTATATATTAATTCAACATTGATCAATAAAAAGAGAAAATGAGTAGTATATATATTTATTCTTTTAAAAGAAATTATTAATTATTAATTTTATATTAAAATAATTATAAATATATTCAAAACAATGAGAAACTGCCAAATACTAGTCCATCCAGTGTAACAGGGGTTAATTCTAATAAATTTAAATGAATTAAATAATAAAAACAGCAATAACCTTCATCTTCCTATTCAGAGCATCATAAGCCTCTTATATGTCCCTCTACCGCTACTCCATAACCAGAATAAACAAAAACACAACCTTTTCCTATCTTATATTTGGCGTCTTTTGCTGTATAAGGCCATCCCTCACCTCTCACCCTTTTCCATCTTCCTGTCTTTACAAATTCATTGAAAGAACAACAAAGAATTTGACAATGGCTACAATACCATGGTGCTTCACAATGGCCCTTTTCATGTTCATTCTCCTGGCAATTCCTAATGCCAGTTTGGCTAAGATGAATGTGATTGATAAATGCTGGAGAGAGAATCCTCTTTGGCGGAGTCACCGGCAACAGCTGGCCAAGTGCTCTGTTGGTTTTGCTGGCAAAATGACCAACAACACTGGTAAAGGTGTTGTACGCTATATGGTCACCGATCCTTCTGATGACCCTCTAAATCCTAAGACAGGGACCCTTCGTCATGGAGTCACCATGATCAAGGGAAAAGTATGGATCACTTTCAAAAGGAACATGCATGTCACACTCCAAAGGCCGCTTCTCATCAGCAGCTTCACCGCCATTGATGGCCGTGGTGTTGACGTTCATATTACAGGCGCAGGTTGCCTCTTGGTGTATCAGGCGACAGATGTAATCATCCATGGGTTGCGCATCCGCCATTGCAAGTCCCAGCCACCTAGCTCTGTGATGGGTCCAGATTCAAAGGTGATACCCCTTGGTCAGATGGATGGGGATGCCATCAGATTGGTCACTGCAAGGAAAGTGTGGATAGATCACAATACGTTGTATGAGTGCCAAGATGGTCTCCTTGATGTCACTCGTGGCTCGACCGAGGTTACCATCTCTAACAATTGGTTCAGAAATCAGGACAAAGTTATGCTTCTTGGGCATGATGATGGCCATTTGAGAGACAGGAATATGAAGGCCACTGTGATATTAAACCATTTTGGACCTAATTGCAACCAACGAATGCCTAGGTATTAATTAATTAAGCTCCACGTTTTAATACCAAGTATCTCTCGATGAACTAATATTATAAGTAATAAATTACATATTTACATAAATATGAAACTCAGCTCATTATTTAAAAATGACATCAAATATCCGTATTTACAACTCATTCCCTTATTGTATACCTAACTTCTTTTATACAAAAAAAAAAAAAAAAATACGTATTTACATCAATCATCTGATTTTTCTATTAACTACATTCCAGGGTCCGCCATGGGTACGTGCATGTAGCCAACAATCTCTACCAGGGATGGGAACAATATGCCATCGGTGGAAGCATGAGCCCCAGCATCAAGAGTGAATGCAACTTTTTCATTGCTCCAAAATTGGGCAATAAGGAGGTAAATATCACCACTGGTATTAAGTCTTGTTTTCTGTGTGAAATATTTCGCTCAGAATTTGAATTAATGGCTGACCCTGAATCCAAATTACGTTTAAATAGGTAACATGGAGACAAGGCAACGAGGCAGACAAAGCTTCATGGAAATTCTATTCTGTGGGGGATATTTTCGAAAATGGAGCATCTTTCAGTAAGCAAACAGGACTAGGTGGGGCGAAGCCACTTTATAACCAGGAACAGAGCTTTAAGGTTGCCGATGCTACATCAGTTAAAGAATTGACAAGTTCATCAGGTGTTTTACAATGCTCTAGGACTTTGAGATGCTAAGTCCAAAGCTTTTAATGCTACACAATAAATTCATTGTTCAATAACTACTTGTACCAATTCGTTTTTATTTGGCTCAAAGGAACAAAGAAATCACCCAGATTTATGCTCGACGGCAAATATATTTGGGGAATTAGCCTTTTAAGAATGAGGTGAATAGACTTTTTTTTTTGGTCTCATAATCCCATAATATTTAATTTCTCAAGTTGCCAAATTGAAATTTTATAATTAAAATTAAATTTCAAATTTTAATCATTAAAATGTAATTAACATAATGATTAATATAATTTCATAACGTTTTATGAAAATTTCAGTTCAATATTGAAAAACAGAAATTTTTATTTTTTCATTTTGAGGGTCATTTTTTATTTTATTACTAGCAAGTTACCGAGCTTCACATCGGGTTAAGATAATAATAAAAGTAATAATAAATATATGTATTAATCTATAAGTTCAACCATGTTTAAGGTGAATGCACTCAATCAAAATCAAAGAACAATGATAATTTCTTCCAACTATATAAAACGGAAGGCTGGGTTTAACAAAGTGCAGAAAAGCACTCACATAAATCCAGTAAGTAGACAGAGAAACGAATTAAACTGCAGCAATAGTTTCTGCAGACTTTGCCTGGGATTCTGCCAAAACTTCTGCCTCTCAGAAGGTAGTGTTCTTTCTGGTCTTTGAAACAATTTGTAGATCTGATCAAGCTGGATATTGCCTTTTACAGTCAGCTCCTTCAAATCTATTTCATATGATTCCACGCCTGAAAAGTGGTTTATGACAAAACATAGATATTAGTTATCAAACCAAACTCGAAAAAATAACAGCAATTGAATATGGATGTGGCATGTATATCTCCTGGTGAAAAGTGAAAACATAGATTTTGAGTAGAATTTTTCACTTAAATGTAAAAAAAAATGCTAATCCTTCACCAATTTACAAAAGAAACAGTGGAAAATATCTAGAATTATTATTCCACTGAAAAGAAAGATGATGAATGCAAAGTTTTAGGAAATTCTGAGCACCGAAGGTATTCAACACACTTTCCATTTTTCCGGGGACTCTCTTCATGGTTCCGACATTGTCTTGGAATGACATACTAACCTTGAAAACAACGGTATGCAAGCAACCAAAATGAATACACAAATGATATCATTATCGAAGAAAAACTTACAAAACTATATTCAACAACCATGAACTACAACAAAGCTAGGAGAAAACAAAGGATTGGATGTTTTCAAAATTTGAAATAGCTTATACAAACCATTCATAGAAACTTGGTTTATCTTTGAAGACATGTAGAATTTCTATCTTTTCCTTAAAGCATAAAACCCAGTTCAGTATGAAAGGCAAATGATCAACTCAATGAAAAACAAAAATAAAGCCTGAATTCAAGCAATAAAGGTAACAACTAATCTAGATTATCACCATTTAGAGACTTTTGATTATGGAACATACTAAAATCATATGTATTAGACGTCCTAACTGCTTATCACGCCAAATTATCAATTATATCCTGAAATTTCAACTAAATATAAAAAATCAATAGTATTAAACATCCAACACATTTCATTTGGGTTCAAAGTTTGGGCCTAGTCCCGTTGGAGTTAAATGATGGATCTATAGAAATAAGCACCACTAATTTTAGTGAGGAGGCTTAAATGGAAGCATTCCTTATCTTGAAACATTTCAACCACAGTTTTAAGGCGACAATAGGATGATTCATTTCTTGTTAATTTACTCATCTTAAATGACCAAAAGCAACCAGATTCAATGCTAATTCATAAAATTTTTAATCATCCTATGGTTGTTGTACATGATTTATTAAGCAAGCCCATTAAATATTAAAATATATATTTAAGGATATTAAATCCTTATTAATAAGGTAAGAAGGACCTTACTATATACCAACCTACTGTTAAATTATGGACAATCAACAATCCCCAAAACTTCCATTTCCCATGTTTTTCTAGCTTGATAATTGCATGTACAATTAAGAAAATGAATAATTTCATTAATGGTAAATAAAGATGAGGAATGCTTCTTGGGTATGCATGATCATTTAAATTTGGTGTTTATTATTAAAGGAAAAAGCCAATGGAATCTACAAATCTAAAAATTAGATTCAAACTCATTCAAGTTGTGAAAGGATAATTGGTCAAACAAATAACAATACTTCTTTACCAAAGAACAAATTGATGTTTGAAAAGAGCTAAAAATAACTTAAATGATAATTAAATGCATATCTTAAAACAAAAATATCTACATTTGAGTTTCCTTTTTTTTTTTTTTTTGGGGAGATTCTTGAGGAAATAGGTCATGTGGAACTTGGGTTCTTGTCCATTTATAAAAAGTCAGGTTTGCAAACAGCAATAATGACACTAACTATTAAACATATGTTCAAGAAGCAATGTTGCTACAAAACAAAGGAAAACCAATTTCCTCTCGCTCTTCATGAGGGTTGAAAGAGGGAAAAAGGGGAGTGGCAATGCCAGCAAACTCATTCAGTAATCAGTATGAAACAAATATGAAGTAACTTTAATACCATACCTTCAACTTACTTATAGCATGTAAACAATCATCCTCAGACGCAGCTTCAGGATCATGTGTTCGTTTCTGACAAGGCATTTGCATAGTTCCTGCAGGTCAATCAAACCTCCATTAAAGGGCATAGTTGCCAAGCATATTTCAACAATTTGCACCCTTGTCTAGCCAATTACCAAAACCTCATCATAAGCACTCTTGTTAGTCTTGACATAACTTTTTTCATGCTAAGGTTAAAACTTTAAAATGGATAATATGAAATATCAAAAGACTTTAAAAAAAGATTTTACAGATCATGAATTCGTGTATCATACCGAAAATAAGATAAATTGATAAATTTTATAATTATAAAATTTTACACACAAAAAATGATTCAATATTATCATAGTTATGTTTCATAAGCTATAAAGCAAAAACATCTAGCTAATTAGAAAAATTACATTCAAAGAAAATGCTCTAAAACAAAAAACAGTTAAATAGATTAAAACATTTTTACAAAAAAAAAAAAAGAAAGAAAGTCATAAAGCTTAGAACTTTGGCCTAAATATATAAAATAAAATCAATTTAAGCTAAAAAAAAAAATAAAAAATTTGAAAACAAAAGAAAATGCTCCATTATTTGAAGCTAAAGGATCCACTCTCACTCTGGCACACATTAAATGATAAAATAAATCATTAATTATACGCCATATGAAAAATATAAATATTTGAAATAAAATCGATGGAACGAATAGAAAGAAAATTATTATTGTTTAAATGTAAAACTTTTCCTTCTTAAAAAAGTCTGAAGCCAAAAATGCATTTACAGCTTCACTCCCAAACAGCGCCTAACTGCCTCCAAATTAAGGAGTAAAAACAAAAAAGATTAAAAAAGAAATTGTCGATAGAGATGCTAATAATAATAACGACGGAAGCTGGCGCCAAACCACTCCGCAAAGATCTCAAAACCTCCAGAGATCTGATCTAAACCCACTGAATTCCGAGCTTTCTTTAGCCCGAAAGCAAAAAACGTCAAAAAAATGAAAAACACGGCGCAGTCTTGGTTCCTGGGCGGACCCAGTAGCAGCGGTGTCGATCAACAGAAATCGCCGTCGTTGCTGGCGGATTGGAACGCCTACGCCGCTTCCCAAGACTCTGATTCTTCCGCTCTTGGGTTCGATCTCGAAGCCGCCGTTCGTACCACGACTGATAAAGTCAGTGGTACCTTTAACGTGTACGTATTTCATATGAATATGAAAAAAAAAAAAGTTGTCTTTTTGCATATATTGTTTTCTTTGCTTCGTAGCAAAAGGTATTTTTCTGTTGTTGGTTTTATTTTATTGTTTTAACTCGGTAGGTCTCTTTTGGGTTTGATAAACTGGATTGAATACGGGTTCATTTCTTAATAAAAATTCTAACCTTTTAAAAAGGAACAAAGGTTTAAATGCAATATGTTCTGTTCAAGTAAGACTCTCGACTGGGAAGTGTCAGGTTTAAGAGTGTAATCAAGCCGAGCTGAGCAGGTATACTGTTAGGCTCAATTTCGTCTCAATTAGGCTCAATTATGATCCACTGAAGTAAGAAGCTTGAGCTCTATTTCAATAATCAATATATGTAAAATTATTAGAAAAAGCTCTACAGTGAGTGGGTTGAGCTTGAATGCTCATCGAGCTTGGCATGAATAACTTCATCTATTTACACCACTAGTCAGGTAAGAATCTTGAGGAAAGTAGGGTAAGATTTATTGGATGGAAGGAATGTACCTCTCAATTTCCATATTTACCTAAATATTTTGAGCTAGTGGCTTTGGAAATTTTCTTTTTATTGGATGGTTGATAGAGAACAGTAATGATCTAAAGAGAGGTGAAGAAGACAGATGTGGAGCACCATTTGCTATTATGCATGGTTTAGGTGGATCAGGTTTTATAAGTAAACTTTCGTAAGGTAATAATGTTTGGATACTTTAATTTCTTTCCTATGCTTACAGGGTATGAAAAAATTCATATTTAAGATATTATTGGGTTGTAAAAAGAACATTACAAAAGCTTGCCAACAAAAATCTTCTTTTCTCCATTGTTGTAGGATGGCAGTAATTGCAAAATGTATCACAACAAGAGTTCATAGTTGTTTCAATCTGAGTTACCCCATTTCCAAGCACTTGTGATTAATTCCCCAAGGGACCTTTTCAAGCAAAGTAGATAGGTTTTTCAGATGGTTCCTGCCTTTTGCTCTTTACGATTCAGTGATTTGCCCCATTTGTTCTGGCAACCTTTTCTCCTCCTCACTTCCATAGTCTTCATAGGTTCTCCCTTTGCATTCTACCTGTGACACTGATAATAGGTTATGGCTTTCTGCATTTTATGAGGATTCTTAGTATGGTCATGTGGGTGGAATCGTGCAATAGGTTTCTCGTGAATGTGATGAAGGATAATATGTGTGCTTTGTCTTTATGTGTAGAGTGTAGTTTTACAGCTTATGCAAATAAAATAGGAGAGACACAATTTTCTTGTTACCTTTATGGTAAGAATCTCTTTTGATTTAAATTCTGATTCTGTAGAGCATAAGCAGAGGCAAAAGCCTTATTATCAGAAAAGTCTGGCTTATTCTTGGTTTGAGCTTTGATTGCTATTTTCTCAGTAGTCATTATTTCTTATATTTCCCTGATGATGCTGATTTATCTCTTCAGGGTGTCAAAAGGAGTCAGAGACTTACCAGGCAGCTTTCAGTCTGCAACTAGCAATGTACCTTCTGGTAAATCATTAATGTACTTCGGCATGCTCCTTGCCACTGGAGTGTTCTTTGTCTTCATTGCGTTCACAATGTTCCTTCCAGTGATAGTATTGGTGCCTCAGAAGTTTGCTATATGCTTTACAATCGGTTGTGCATTAATTGTTGGCTCATTCTTTGCTTTGAAAGGTCCTCGAAATCAGCTTGCACACATGTCCTCGAAAGAGGTATATTAGTTCATCTAAAAGTTTCCATTTAAAGACTGCTCTGAATTTGAAGTAATTTTTTATTTTTCCTTCTTACAGCCTCCTAAAATAGTTTGAATGCTCTGTCTTTCTTCTTTATTTTCAGAGGCTGCCTTTTACATTGGGTTTTGTTGGTAGTATGATGGGAACCATTTATGCTTCCATGTGGCTTCATAGTTACATTCTTTCCGTGCTGTTCTCCGTATTACAGGTATTAGCACCGTATCAATCTGTATTTTCTTTGGTTTTCTTCCTTCACGTCGGGGAAATGGGGTACTGGGATAGTGGCCAAGGCAGTTTTGACTAGAGTTTCCTGAAATGTATAAAGATTCTGAAATGCTGTTATGCCTAAGTTACTGTTCTGACTGCTGAGTGCTAGCTGTTTTATAAAATTGTGGAATTCCTTCTTTCAGTGCTAGCTGTTTTAATAACATTTTGTAATGCCTTATTTTTAAGTAAATTTTGTTATTCATACGATGCCTTCTACAATATTTATTTGGGATCTTTCAAGATCTATGGGATGATAACCTAATTCTTTTAGTATTTTGCCAGCAGATTTTTTGCAACAGATGTTAAGTACTATAATATGTTATCCCTCTTATTCGATATGATAAGAAATCATTAACATTGTCTGCATGTTGTATTACTACATTCTGCATTAAAAATGGTGGAACACAAGTTAATGGAAATTGATTCCTCTTCAATCTTTTTTAGGTCATTTCACTATCATACTATGGTATATCCTACTTCCCTGGAGGATCTTCTGGGTTGAAATTTCTTTCTTCTACTCTCGCTTCATCAGTTTTGAGATGCTTTGGGAGGTGATATTGGTGTCTGGGTTTTTCATATGGTAATTTGGTCATTTACAATGGGCAACTTTTTACAAGATTCAGGATCTTCCAGTATCCATTGTTGTGTAAAATTCGAAGTTATGTACAATCATTTGGAGTAACTTCTAATGAAATTATGAGATATAATTGAGTTTTTATTCAAATGGTAAATTCAAATATGATTCATCCTTATTGTAGGCAGATGATCATTTGCTGTACATTTTTTTTTTGCTAATCTAAATAGCAGACATGGTAATGGAATTATTTCTTTCCATTATTTCTTTGTATTTTATCATTTTGGAAGATGCTTTTGGTTCCCTGTGGAAATATTTATATTATCTGCTTGAAGAAAGACGGATGGTGGGTGAAGCTAAAGCTGATGTTTGCGCATAAGACAGTAACATTTTATCAGTAATCTGTATTGAGGATTCCAGAAGGCCCCAAAAGATTCTAGAAACTCCGTAATGGATTCTGCTAATCGATCATACTTGCATCACAAATATTTTTAACATTTTTTATAGCAGTTTGAATATTTGTCCTGTTTTTATTAGTATCAGGACCTTTAGAAAGGAAATCCTAAGTACAACCAGTAAGACCATGATACAACAAAGTAGAATCTCCAGAAAATCAGAAAATAGCAGAAAGAGGATTCTGTTACGGGTAATATATTTTACTTTTTTGTTACTCTCATGTATTGTGTTGCTCGGACTCAAGAACAAGCATTGGATACAAGTATGCATCGAATAGACATATACCTGTATGTTTAATTTTTTTTTCTAAAATTATCCATTGAATATAACTGTTCCAAGAAAAATAATAGATGTGTTCTAGAAAAATGAAATCTAACAGCAACAGACAGAGCTTATATATGTATTTTTATGCAGGACGGAAGGTTTGTATGAACAATGTAATATATATTATTGTTTCTAAATCATGTGGCATATTCCTGAATAGGTCAAAGCAGCAAGATTATCCGCTCCAATAACTTCAAATTTTTAAGAAATTTTAAGAGTATAATTTACAATACTTAATATACATGCATGAAAATTGCCTGTAAAGGGCTTCTTTTATGGACATTGCAGATCGAATCTCACTCAATTCTCCATGCATAAAGAAACAGAATGAATTCGGATGTCGTGGTGGGGCTTCTAGTAGAAAAATACCTGCTTCCGGTGCTGGTGTCACTTTCTCCTTCGTGGCTACTGCCCTCTCTGTCACTGTCTGCTTCAGCCGCGGTGGGCTTGAATATAAACAAGCCATGGCCCGTTCCATGGCTGCTAAACAACCAGTCATGCACATCCCAGAGCACTTGCACCGGCTGCCTATCTACCAAAACAGTCTGGTTACCTCTGAATTTCCAATGCAAATTCCTAACGTGAACCAACACAACCCCATCCAGGCTAATCCACATTTCAGGGTCTTTTAATCCAGTTATTGAACTCTCAACCACAATGTCGTGTTCTTTTCTTCTTTCATCGAATCTAGCTCTGGTCGCAAAACTCTTCTTCGCAAACACGTTTTCCCTTTTGTAAAATAGGAGAGGTTCAACCAAGGCTGGTCTCGATTTTGTTCTCTTGTATGCTTTTTTTTTGTAATCTCCCAACAACAATACCACCTCTTCATCAGCAACCAGCGCGACATAATAATCTGCTACTGGTTCAGGGCCATTGGTGAATTTAGCCGAACGAAGATCCCAGTGAACATCCACCTGGCTTCCTTCAACCTCAAAGGATTTGTACCCTTTTTTGCTCCAGAAATGCCAAGGTTTAAGATCAATCTTGCAAGTGTAATGAAAATCTCCTTCCATGCTATTGACCATAATGCTGAGAGAATGATTCATAAGGTTCTTGCTCCACAAAATCGTTACACTACGCCAATAGCCTAGTATATTGGTTTGGTACACCAACGTGACGGTGGTCTGAGCATTTTTAATGTTTGTGTGAGGGTGAGGTTCTTCGGCCGTTCTCTCTGCATAAAATTCCGAACTTCCGACTGACTGAGCTCTCATGGGGAGACGAAATGCCATTGCAATGCAATTTTATGGTTACCCTTGCTTTGCATCCAAATGGGATATCCAATCTCTTATTACATTCAAGATGTAGCAGAGAAAAGCCTAAAATGATGCAATTCTACTGCATCTGATCTTAAAATGGTTCTCCAGTACTGATCATAAACCCTTGATTGCCAAAAAAATTGGAAAGTTTCAGGAGATTAGAGCAGCCTGAGATCTTAGCTGATGATTGATGGGATAAAAAATCTGGTACCAAAAAATTTGCAGTTGAAGCTGATGCAATGGAGGGTTGTATGCCAGAAGTTGTGATTTCTGGGAAAGAGACAGAATGAAGGAACAGACAGCAAACTTTGTCTCTCTATGGAGGAAAAATCTCCATCTAGAGGCTGTAAGCAAAAATGGTGTCCGAAACAAGAGGGTCAAGAAAATGTCCTATTTGCTATATACAGTCAGTTTGCCTACTCAACAACATACAGTTTTTAAGGATATTATACTTCGACCATTTCATCTTAACCGAAATGTAAAATTTCTAACTGCCATGAAATGGATAGATACTAGCTCATATGCATCTCATAACACATCTATCCACAAAAATGGAACGAAAAGAAGGGAAAAAAAAAAGAATGACCTTCAGGCAGAAATGAAAAGTATGATTTGTTGAGAGCTGATGATCATTTATAGTATCAGGAGTTGAGCTTCCATTAGTTGATATTATTTATCGAATCTTTCATTAGTTAAAGCCATCGCCAGCAGAATAAAGAGGCCAGAAAATAATGTTTCATCTGGCACTCCAAATTCCAATCAAGTTTTCTGAACTGTGAGAATATGACTGCAACTTGACCCGCTTGGCTCTGACTCTCTGATCCTTGTGTGGAATATGAGCAAGGAAAATGATTTGAGAATATGACTGCAATTTCCTCTTTTTTCTTAATTCTAATAACCAATTATCATGTCAAAGCAGGCAGGTGTCAATGGCCTGCAACAATTATATTAAAAATATATTAAAATATTCTTCAAAAAAATATATTAAAAATAATGGAAACGAATCAGACACAATTTGTCAATAATGCCTTGCGTTCTATTCTATTTCACTCGAAATCTATGCCTGCTGACTTGCTCATTCCATTGGTATGCCGACAGGCAAATAGGAGGAAAAAAACAGTCCCTAATACTTCTGGCTCTCAACTGATGCACCTTCATTCAATTTAATGACTGCAAACACTTGAATTCTGTTAAAATATATATTATGTTTAGTTGACTTATAAGATTGGATTTCATTTTTTAATATATCTTGTGGGCTTTAAACTCATTTATATATTTGTATATATATATGTATTTTATAACCTAAAAATAAGATTGTTTTTCATTTTTCAAGTCATCATAGTATCAAGGCTTTCGATGATTACTATTTCTCTTTATTTCAGGTCACTTTGATTTATTATTGTTTGACCTTTCTTTTTTTTTTTTTTTTTTTAATAAGTGGTTGTTGCATTTGTATATTTTTTTGTTTTGTTATTTTGTGAAATTGGGTGGAATTGATTTTTGTGCCATTGACTGTAGTTTGAGTTTTGTGAAATTGGAATTGCCTTTGTTTTTTCCTACTTTTATTCATTGGTTACAGGTTGACTAAATATTTTAATGGTTCTGTATTGTTCACCTGTGTAATTGGCTTATCTGTTTCACTTATTATGGATTGATCAATTTATTTATTTGTTATGGGTTTATCAGTGTATTAACTTTGAATTGTTTTTCTCTCATGGCTCTCTCGAAATTATCACAATTTATTATAGTGAAATGAGATGAAACAAACTACACACAAATTGAAAGATTATTCGTTTTGGAAAACTTACATGTGTCACATTGTCCTTTTGGTCAATTTGATCATCTTTTTGTGTAAAAATCCTTATTAGTTTCTAGTGTTCAAAAGCTTTCATCTTTTTCCCTCTGGTAATGTAGGTTAGGATATGTTTCTTGTTTTGGACTTCAATATTTGTTATCTAATGACAAGTTAGGTTATGCTAAGTCAGAAACGTCCAATAATTGTATTAGTTGCAAACTAGTAAAACAGTCTGCTTTATATTTCAATAAAAGTGAATCGGCTTCTTTATCTTCTTTTAATCTTGTTCATTCTAATGTATGGGGTCCATCTCATTTACCTACTATAGGGGATTCTTGTTATTATGTTATTTTTATTAACGATTATTCAAGGTACACTTGGATTTATTTGTTTTATATCGTTTGGATTTACTTAATATTTGTCAAGATTTTTCTACCATGATCAAAACACAGTTTTTTAAAACTATTAAACATTTTCATACTGATTCTATTGGGGAATATCAATCAAGAAATTTAAAAGAGTTTTTTTGCTTCTTGTGGTATTTTTATTGAATCATCTTGTATTGATACACCATAGCAAAATGGTGTTGCTAAAAGAAAGCATCGTCATATTATGGAAACTACTAGAGCCTTATTGTTATCTTCATTGGTTCTTAAGAAATTTTGGGAGGAAGCTACACTTACTTCAATTTATGTTATTAATCATATTCTTTCTTCTGTCATTGATGGAATTTCTCCTTTTAAACACTTGTATAACAATACTTCTAATTATTCTGAGCTTCGTATCTTTGGTTCTACATGTTTTGTTTTGCTTTCTAAAGTTCTGTGTAATAAATTATCTTAAAAAACTATCATTTATGTGTTTTTAGGGTATGGTATTGGACAAAAAAGATATTGTTTCTATGATCTTATTGCATAAAAACTTCACGTTTCTCGACATGTTACTTTTTGGAAAAATATTTTGATGTTTTTATTGCCTCGTTTTCAAAAATTTACCAATGATCTTCATGAATCTTTTGTCTTTTTTGAGCCTTTTGTTGATTTAAATGACTCTATTCAATCTTCTCATGCATCCCAAAGTTCTCCAACTCCTTAGCATATTCATCCAAATGAAACTTATCCCATCACTGACTTTACCATAAGCAATCATACACCACGATTGTCCAATTCGTCAGAGCCGTCTATCCCAAAACTTAGACATTTAACATGTGAGCAAATTCCTTCAAAACATTATCATGATTTTCATTGTTTTTTATCTACCATTCTTTCTGTTTATGAACCTAAATCTTATTGTGAAGCAAGTTCTAATCTTTTTTGGCAAGCAGCTATGAAAGAAGAATTAAATGCTTTAGAGAAAACTCATACTTGGCATCTTGTTGATTTACTTCTTGGAAATTTTTTAATGGATTGTAAGTAGATGTACAAAATAAAGACTAAATCAAATAGGTCTATTAAGAGAGATAAAGCTAAGCTGGTTGCAAAAGAATTTACATAGGAGTATGGTATTTACTATAAAGAAACATTTGCTTTTGTAGCTTGAATGACTTATATTCGAACTCTTATAGTTATTGTTTCTATTTGAGGATGGGTTTTATCACAAATGGATGCAAAAATGCTTTCTTAAATGGAGATCTTCATAAAAAAAGTTTATAGAAACCTCTTACTAAATTGTCTTGCCAAACTAATCAAGTGTGCAAGCTTTGACGAGTTTTATATGGTTTTAAACAAGCATTACATGCTTGGTTTGAGAAATTCAGCACTACTATGCTTGATTTCGAATTTGTGTAGAGTCTTTATGATTCAATATTGTTTATTCATCAATCTGAAAGAGGTATTGTATTTTTGCTTTTTTATGTTGATGATATGGTGATAATTGGAGATGATAACCTTGTTATTCCAGTATAAAAAATTGTCTTAACAAAACCTTTGAGATAAAGGATGTTAGTCCATTATAATTATTTTTGGGAATTGAAATTAATTGTTCCTCTTTCATGGATATGTCTTGTCTCAATTGAAATATGCTTCTGATCTTATTTCTAAAGTTTGCTTATCTGATAATAAAACTATTGGCACTCATCTTGAAACTAATGTCAAAATGAAAGCTACTAATAGAGAACTTCTTAATGATGATACTTTATATAGACAATTACAAGACCTAATATTAGTCATGCAATTCAAGTTGTAAGCCAATTTATGACAGTACCTCAGACAATTCACTTTACTGCAATTCTTAAGATATTGAGATATTTGCGAGGAACACTACATAAAGGTTTGCTGTTCTCATCAACTTCTAAACTTAAACTTTGTGCTTTTTCTAATTTTGATTGGGATAGTGATGTTAATGATTGAAGTTCTACAACTAGTTATTGTGTTTTTCTAGGTGATTCTTTGATATTTTGAAAAGCAAAAAGCAGATAGTTATGGCGGGTTCAAGTGCTAAAGCAAAATATAGAACTTTATTAGACATTACAGCAAAAATTATATGATTGTGTTGGTTACTTATGGATTTAGGTGTTGACATGCCCACTCCTATTCCACTTTTTTGTGATAGTAAAAATGTAATTCAAATTGCTTATAATGATATTTTTCATGAATGAACGAAATATATTGAAATAGATTGTCATTTTATCAAATAGAAGATACATAAAGACACCATCATGCTATTGCATATTTCTTCTAAATCACAAGTGGCTAATCTTTTTACAAAGTCTCTTTCAAGCTCATGTTTTTGTTATTTAGTTTTCAAACTCCAAATGTTTCATTTCGAACCATCTTCAATATTAAAATGTATATTATATTTAATTGACTTATAAGGTTGGGCTTTATTTTTTAATATATCTCGTGGGCTTTAAATTCATTTATGCATTTATATAAATATATATATATATATATATGTATTTGACAACCCTAAGAATAAGATTGTTTTTCACTCTTCACGTCATCAAATACAAAGAGAGAAAGAGAGATGAGGAGATATATCAGACAATATTCAAATTGATTCTTTTGGCTGAGGTAGGTGGTAGTCATCACTGTAGCTTCCGCCATTATCCTTTCTAACATTTCAAAAGGATTGTCATGGTTTTATTTGGCATCTCCATGGACTTGGGCGTCCAGTTTGGGGCCTTTTCTTATTTACCTTATTATTCTCATCATGCTATTGTATGTATATTCATCTTCCTGTCTCTTTCTCTTCAATACCATTTACTGTAACATTATGAGAATCACATTCTTGGTTCATCCCTCATTCATTTCCTTGTTTCATGTTTGTTCTGAAAGATAAAAGAAAGCAGAAGGCAAAAGAATTTATAAATCTAGAAAGGATTTTAGACGACTTTCTGTTATGAGAAGAGGCAAGCCTCGAGATGAAAGGCTGGAGAAGGTTGAAGCCAGTCTTGCTAGAGCTAGAGCTTTGATAAGAGAAGATATATTAAACATTCCAAACAGCACATTTGAGCTTCAGGATTTGGATTTTGTTCCGAAAGGAAATATTTACAAGAATGCTCGTTCATTTCACCGGTACTGAACCATTCAATCCACTGTCAATATTTTAATTTTCTAGGTTAATTACAAGCAAGAATCCCCTAAAAGCTTTGAATTGCCTTGAAAATGAGTATCCAGGTTATGAGATATGCCCTGTTCTTCATTTTTTATTGCAACATGAATTTTATCAAACAGAAGTTACCTGTTAATGGAAAAGATATTCATGTTGGGAATATTGACTCAAATCCCATAAGAGATTTATTTGTGATTTGTTAGAGATTTATTAGATATTGTTAGATGGACAAAAAGACTTGTAAAAAAAAAATTCTAAGAGAAAGATGATTCTTAATAGGTAAGTTTAACTTGCAAGAAAATAATTCTAAAAGGAAAGAGATTCTTAATAGGCAAGTTTGACTTACAGAAAAAGAATTCTAAGAGGAGAGGTATTTTTAATGGGCAAGTTTATATGATTATAAATAGGTAAAGTCTCTACAGGGTTAGGTATGAGAAAAAGATATAAGAGAGTTGTAGAATTTTGTGAGATAGACATCCTATAGGAATATTGGGGCTCTACGTCTTATGGGTGTGTATGTTTGTTTGTGAGTGGACTAGAAGAGACTGAGAGGGTTCACATAGGAGCACATAGGTATGATGTATAGAAGCATATGGGTATGTGTTTGGTTATGTTGAAATGGTGCACAAGGGTTTGGGTTTGTGTTTGTTTGGGTTGAGAATACTTCATAAGACTAGAGAAAATTGAGAGTGTCTTATGAGTATTGATTATTAAGTGAGGTTGATGATTTGATGTATGTTTGTAATTTTTTACAACAAGTGGATCTTGTTTCTCATCCGTGGATGTAGGTCAGTTAGATTGAACCGCATTAAATTGTTGTCTCTTTCTGTTTGATTTATTGTTTGATTTTGCTTCCGTTGATGTGATTGGATTGGAAGCTTTTAGCCCAACAGTTCAAGATTTATGTTTATGAAGAGGGGGAGCCACCTTTATTTCATTATGGTACTTGCAAGAACATATGTCCATGGAAGGACTGTTCGTTAGATTGATGGAACAGAACAAAAGATATCAAACTCGGAATTCTGATAAAGCTCATGTTTATTTCCTTCCCTTTAGTGTTGTGATGATACTTGAACATCTGTTCGATCCAATCATCCGCGATAAAGCTGTGATGGAGCGTACAATTGTCGATTATGTCCGAACCTTATCTCAAGTATCCCTATTGGAACAAATGCATTGGGGTTGATCATTTCATGCTTCCTGCCATGACTGGGTAATTTTGAATACTAATCCACTAATTGATTCATTCTCTGGGTTTAACTTAAATGTAATAATTTACATTGGAAGTGAATGTTTCTCGATGGTCACAGGGGCCAAGTGCAACCTGGTATGTGAAAGAACTCTACTACAATGCCATCCGAGAACTATGCAATGCAAACACTTCTGAATATTTTAATCCCAAGAAAGATGCATTATTTCCTTAAATCAATCTGATAACTGGGGAAATTATGAATCTTACTACCACTTTACATCCATCAAATAGGTCAGTCTTGGCATTCTTTGCAGGCAACTTGTATCATGGTAAAATAAGGGCGGTACTGTTTAAGCACCGGAAGGGAAGGGATAAAGATGTGCAAATCTATGAAACATTTCCAGAAGGACTTTCATATCAAGACATGATGAAGAAGAACAAGTATTGCTTATGTCCAAGTGGGCATGGAGTTGCCATTACAAGAATTGTAGAAGCAATTTATGCTGAATGAGTTCCGGTACTAATATCACAGCACTATGTCCTTCCTTTCAGTGATGTTCTCAATTGGGGGTCATTTTCAATCCAAGTTCCAGTGAGTGAAATACCGAACCTCATGAAAATTCTCATCGGGATTTTTGAAGATCAATGTGCTAGATCATGTCAAGCAAGTACAACGTCATTTTTTGGTGAATGATCCTCCAAAGAGATATAATGTCTTTAACATGATAATTCACTCTATATGTCTTCGTAGGTTGAATGTACGAATTTATAGTTGATCCTCCGCAGCCACTTGAAGTGTAAGGTTTCTTGTTTGCCTGCAACAGATTGAACCTTATCAAATACGAACAGAACCAAATTTGGAGCTAAGAATTGTATTATCTGGAAAGAGTTGCTTTTGCCTTTAATTTTGCACCTCACTGTCGTCATTTGACTAAAGCAGCCTACTGCTTGATCAGGTTCAGGTTCCATGTGTTCATTCAAGTAACTTAGCCAACATAGACAAGGAGCAGATCAGTTCGCTGTCTTCATTCAAGAAACTTAGCTAACCTCTAAGAGCAGATGAGATTTGGAGCTAAGAAATCTTTTCATCAGAATACATGTCTGTAATGAGATGCCTATGGTTCTCAATAACTTCTCTTGATTCACTAATGGCTTAATTTTTTTTTTATTTTATATTTGAAAAATTATTCCCATGCTAGTATTTTTATTTGTTTCACTTAAAATTATCAGGATTTCATCATGGATTACTGAAATTAAGAACCACGTGAATTTTATCTATTTGATTCAGAACCGTGTCTAATAACCCAATTTCACTTGCAGTATATTAAAAATATTCAAAATTTATATGTTTTCCTTCTTAGAAAGAAATATCTGGAATTATGATCATATTTGACGTATAGAATAAAAAAGAGGATAAATGATAATTATCTTATATTATATTTAGCTTATATATATATATATAAATAAAATTGCAAGAAAGATTAATTATTATTTTAGTATAGAATAATTCAATCTTTCAAAACTAAAAAAAATTATTTTTAATTTATAAAATTAAATTTATATGTCTTATTATATTTTTAAAATTTATATTAATAATTTAAATTATAAAAATTTAAAAAAAAATAATTTTAATTAATAAATAAATTATTTTATCTTAATTTTGTACATATCAAATATAAAATATGATAATATTATTTAATTTAATTCTATTCATAATATTATTTTTAACTTTTCATAATTACGTGCAACAAACACATCTTAAATATAAAAAAAAAATTAGGAATTCATTAATTCCAAGTTTTCTTTTAATTTGGTTTTTATCTGAATTATAAATATTTTGATCTGCTCACAGAGGACCAGACCTGGGTTGAAGAACATCCTAGTTTTCTTATACCGTATGTACAATCTGACTGTATCCAGTTTCTCAGAATGAAAGAAGTAGATATTCTCTATATACATATATATATATATATTATTTTTTAATATTAATATTTTTATTATTTAAATTACGGATTTAATTTTGATCTCAGAGATTTTGGTCTTTCAAGTCAACGACCGGATAATGACCTCAACCGCCTAATTTTGAGCCATAATATTTATATACTACAAATCTACGGTCGATTTAGAACACGCAGCTAGCAGCCAAGATCCTGGCTCTTGGGGGTGGGTCTCACTCTGTCAGACATTTCCATGCTCATGCATTTGTCATGTTTCATTGAATTTGACCAGTCGAACAATATATGAAGCACGTGACTATTTTATTTGATATAATAACATACTAATATGTTTAAAACTAAATGACCGAGTGTACTTAGGAGTCAACTGAACCAATCAGCTACTTGTCTTTATGCGATGACAAGACTTAATACATACAATTATTCGATGAAATTTTTGTTTATATCGATATTAAATTAAATTAAATTTATATTTTTTAAATATTTATATTTTATTAATTTTCTCGTTAAATTTTATGTTTTATTTATGTAAATCAGGTGTGTTGAATTTTAAATTAATTAAAAATATTTAATTATTTATTCGATAATAATATATTATGAAAAATATACTTTTAATTGAAAAGATAAGATTTTAGATTGATTTGAAATTTTACATTTATTATGAATATGAATGCGAATAAACTATTAAATTTAATAATCAACTTATAAAAATATTAATGAAAATTATAAAATAAATATTAATTAATTAATTAATTTTACATCAACATAACTTGTCCCACCTCTATTTATTTAATTAGTTTTTAGAATTAACAAAAAGCCAACGAATGGAGAAGAAAGGTCACGCCCGCCATCTCGTGAGCCATTAATTTGAAGTAAGGTTGACAATAAATTGAGTCGGAATAAATTTTTATTTGTTTTAAATTTGATTTAATTTTATAATTATAAAATTTTATTTGATTCGATTTAAATTTTTTTTATTTTTTAATATTTGAATTTGATCTAAAATTTGATATTGTATAAATTATTTTTTATTCGATCTGACTCAAAATTAATAAAATATTATTTTTAAAATATAAATATATAATTATATATAAATAAAAAATTAAAAAATAATTTTTAATATAATATTAGGTCAGATCGAGTTTACCTAAAACTCAAATCCAATCTGACTCTGATTTTTTTTTTTAGTAATATCCAATCCGATCCAAAATTCGATTAAAAAAAATCAATCTTATGAAATCGGATCGAATCAAAATCCATCAAGTTCGAATTAAGCTATCAACCCTAATCTAAAATAACCAAAATCAACTAATTTATTTAATGAAAAATTACTAGTCTATTCTAACGAAAGAAAGAAGGTTGACTCGATTTCTTCCTTCATCAAAACTTTCTTAGTCTTACATTATGCTTCTTTAGTTTGAGTACTTTTTTTCATCTAAAATATAGTATTAATATTTAACTTAGGTTCACATTGTCACACTCAACAACTCTATTGTTTTACATGCTTCATTATTTTTCTAAATTAATTACATGAGAGTTTCAGTACCAAAAAAAAAAAATTATATGAAAGTTTGAGTTGTTTAATGATTCCTTGGTGGAGGTCATTGTCAAGGGGTTATGAACATTAATTTTTAAATATCAATCAATTTCACTGCTAATTGAGCAAATCTTATAAGAGAGTTAGGCAATGGAGTTTGATTTTTTTTCTTTTAATTTTGTAAAATCATATTGAATTATAATTTATATAGGGATTTATTAGTGAGGTTCTTTATGTGAGAAAAAAATTGTTGAAGTTTTTCATTAAAAAAAATTAAACGATAACCAAAATTGGAATGAGAAATTCAAAATTTTAAAAATTTTCCTTCAAAAAAGTTTTTAATAAAAAGGTTAATTTTTACAATTCTCTAAATTGAAAAATAAACTCCATATGCATAAATCGTTTTCAACAATTACTGTTATATAATTTTTTTAGAGAATTTTTTTTTTTTTTAACTTTAGTTTGATTTATAAGTCACCTCATGATAAGGTGTATATGACTTCATTAAGAACAATATTTTTACCTCTTGGCAACTAATTTTCCTTTTTCTAATAAAGGTATATCTATACCAACTTTTCTTTTCCATCTTTCATATCATTTCCCAAATAGCTCTTGAACCATTCGTGAGGGACTAGGTTGAAGCACAGACCCTCAAAAACCCATAGCCAAATGGCCAAAGAGTATAGACCAGCTGCTGTGGAGAAGTCATGGTATGCATGGTGGGAGAAATAAGGGTTTTTTCTGGCTGATGCAAGCAGCTCAAAACCACCTTTTGTTGTTGTCAATGTGACTGGGGCCCTGCACATTGGCCATGCCCTAACTAGTGCCATACAGGACACTATCATTGGTTGGAGAAGAATATCTGGATATAATGCATTGTGGGTACCTGGCATGGATCACGCTGGGATAACTACACAGGTGGTTGTAGAGAAAAAGCTAATACGTGAAAGACGCTTAACCAGGCATGATGTTGGTCGTGAAGAGTTTGTAAATGAAGTTTGGAAGTGGAAGACGTGGTACCATTCTGGCACAACAAAGGCAGATGGGTGCCTCCCTTGACTGGTCCGCGAGTGCTTTACAATGGACGAGAAGAGGTCAAAGGCTGTGACAGAGGCGTTCGGTCGGCTTTATGAGAAGGGTCTTATTTATAGGGGTCTACGGTTAGTCAATTGGGAATGTGTCTTGGGAACTGCTATCTCTGATAATGAGGTAAATTATACTGACATCAAAGAAAGAACTTTGTTAAAGGTCCCTGGTTACAAAAAACCAGTGGAGTTTTGAGTATTGACATCATTTGCTTACCCTTTGGAGGGAGAATGAAATGTTTCACGATCATCATTTTTATATTTTATTCAATCTTCGAAAGGTAATTTTATATAAAAATGCCAACGGATGTCTTACGTGCATAATGATGCTAATAATAATCATAACGGGTGCCCTAAACATTCTTTTATACATTGGTTTTCGTTTATGCATTATTAATGCAAATGGAGTAACTAAATTGATCAACTTATCATTTATTTTTAGATTGCAAATTTGAATCAAAAGGCTAACAAAACTGATGAAAGAAATGTGCAAGATGTTTAGTGAAATTGATGCTGTACATATTGTTCTGAGTTAAATCTTTGTATTGGTTAATTTTCACTGGTGAATTGCACTAGGAAAAAACCAATGAAAAGGTTACGTTCTGATCTGTCTGGCTCCCTGGATGCCAACAAAGGATGCAATCAATAAGGATTGGCCCTTCCAACAGAGAAGTCAGGTCCAAAGCCAGGCAGATTCTTGTCACCATTTCAGGTATTTATATACTCTTAATCGCAAACATTTTGTTCTTTTATAAATGAGGCTTCAGTTCAAGAATAAAATAAAATTTAAAGGTATTAGAATTTAAATTTAATTCTGTTAAATGTTATCTATTCAATTACAAATTCCTTTTTTTAATTTGTCTCCATATTTTTTTTTCTCACCCTTTTGTTCGTTTTTGTTCAGAACATGTGTTGGAAAGCCTGACAATTCACTTGAGCTGCAAGTTGATCCTGGGCTTTGATATGGGCTAGGGCTAACCAGTCCAAAGGTAGCCCAATTAAGTTTAGCCCACACCACATATACAATATATTGCATTTAATATTTAGTTTGCTCCAATTCTAACTTTACCAAATTCAGCGTAATCATAATAGTGCTAAATTAGTGGCATTCATTGGATCTCCTTTTAGTCAAACTCGAGCTTTATTTAACTCATCATTTAATTTATTATTAAATTATTAAAATATAAAATATTATATTATATTATATTAATATTTCAAAGGTAGATTTAAGAATTAATAATAAATGCTTCAAAAATATTCTTTTTATTTCGTTCATTTTTAATGTTTTTAAGTTATTATTTTTTAAAAATTATAATTTAACAATATTAAAAAATTAAGAATAATATAGAAAACATTAAAATGAGAATGACAAATGAGAGTGAATGCAGAGTATAGAAGAAAAATTTTCGACTTTTTCTTTTAAATTTGTTTTAAAAATAATTAAAATATTATTTTAAAGCATATTTTTTTTACAAAATTAAAAAAATAATACATTAATTATTTTTTTACATAAAAATTTACAACATAAAAATAAAATAAAATAATTATAAACATTAAATATTTATATTTAAATTTATTATATATCACCTCTTCAAAAATAATTAAATAGTGGTTTGTTTATAGACTTAAGACAAATGAATGGCCATTACTTCAAACACGGAGGAGCCACTGGGAGGCCGTCGCTTTCTCGCATGGAGTAAAGTACAGCTATGAGTCGGTCGTTTGTGAAGCTAATTTTAGCTCCATTCACTCTTTAAGTTCCCTATGAGTTTCTCATCACTTCGTACGCAAGTCCTTAATTTAGACTCTTTTTATTTACTATATTACTACTTTTATTCCGAAATTGTTAAAAAAAAAAAAATTGATCAAAATTTTATTCATACAATACTTGATAAAATTATATTTTCTTATTTAGTTGAAAATGATACGAAAACTCAAAGATAAAAAATAAATTTAAAACCATTTTATATATGTTTTATTTTAATTAAAATTAAAACACTATTTGTATCTATACAATGGCATAGAAAGAAGTCTCATTCTCACCAAGCAATGCATGTCAAAGGTTGCTTCTTTTGACAGAGGGAAAAGAAAATTCATGACTGGACTTGATCTTCTACAGAGTACTCGATGCAGGCACCACAAGAAGACTTGATTTCCTAACTTACGAGAGCAACTTTCATTGTTTTTTTTTTTTTTTAACCAATGATTAAGCTATGTAAGAAGGATAATATTATTAAATTTTTAATGAAAATATAGGATTAGAGTCATTTAACTTTGTTGATGTAATTCTTAATTTGATGAGAGTGAAGTTCGTCTGAGTACTGAATTTAATACCTTTGACCTATTTATTAATCTAACAACGTATTTTGAAATGTTTTATGTAAGCATCACTGAGGAATAAGATTTGATATCCTAACTCATGAGGGCAACTTTTGTTGTTTTTTTTTTTTTAACCAATGATTAAATTATATAAAGAGGTAATGTTATTATTATTTTTTTAAACAAAGTCTTCCATTTTTAATAAAAATGAGATTCAAGTCATTACACTTCAATTTTTTAATGAATAATTATTAACTAATTTTATGCACTAAGCCAGCACATTCCATTTCAAAGTGTCTTTCAAAGAAAAAAAAAAGGAAGATTGATAAAACTTGCAAAACGTGTTATTAGTTCTAGAAGATTAACGAATTTTGATAATAAATTCAAAAATTTTGGAATCAAAATTTCTTTGTCATATATTTCTAGTGTTGTTTGCTTATCAACGTTAGCCTTATTCAAGTGTGAACATTAAATCTAAATATTTTTTATGCAATATATATTTTTAGTATTTTTAATTACATACAAATCACTTGCGCCAATAACCTGGATGGAGTCAAAATGATAAATGTATTTTTTTTTTCTCCTGTTCCGGCTGGCAAATTGATCTATCCTTGTATCATCGAGTCATATATATTATCTTAAAACAAACTATTGGTATATATATTAATAGAACATTGTATACTTGAAACATATATTATATAATGAATGGATGAAATTAATTAATCTTTAATTATATATCTACCCACTATTTATAAATAAAAAGTTAGGGGCGGTCACCTTTATTTCGTTATCGTACTTGCAAGACCTACGTTTGCTTGGTGAAAGGAATTTCGCTCTAGATGTTCTTTGGGTTTGTTTGGAAAGTGGCCTACGTTTGCTTAATCCATTTATGCCATTTGTTACCGAAGAACTGTGGCAGCGCCTTCCAGGAGTAAAGAGCGACACAAGGAGAGAATCTATAATGATATGCGAATACCCATCACCAATAGAGAGCTAGACAAATGAAAGGGTGGAATTTGAAATGGACCTTGTAGAGTCCATTGTCAGGTGTTGAGGTCACTTAGAGCAGAGCTGCTTGCTATGGAGAAGAATGAAATTAAGATTACCTGTTTTTGCATTCTGTCAAAATGATGAAGTATTGGCAGAAATCGTCAGATCTTGTGAATTAAAGATCTTAAACCTTGCTTCTTTATCATCTTTAAAGGTTTACTGAGTGATGTAGATGATGCTCCAGCTGGACGTGCATTTGAGAATGTTAATGAAAACTTAAAAGTTTATCTTAAGGTTCATGAAAATCTACATGCAGAAGTAGAGTGCGGAAAGATCAAGAATAAAATAGATTGTAGAAGCAAGAATTGTAGAAGCAATTTATGCTGAGTGTGTTCCGGTGCTTACTATTACAGCACTATGTCCTTCCTTTCAGTGATGTTCTCAATTGGGAGTCGTTTTCAATCCAAGTTCCAGTGAGTGAAATACCAAACCTCAAGAAAATTCTCATGGGGATATCTGAAGATCAATATCTTAGAATGCCACATCATGTCAAACAAGTGCAACGTCATTTTTTGGTGAATGATCCTCCAAAGAAATATGATGTCTTTAACATGATAATTCACTCCATAAGGCTTCGTAGGTTGAATGTGCGAATTTATAGTTGATCCTCCACAGCCACTTGAAGTATCAGGTTTCATGTTTGCCTACAACAGATTGAGTCCTATCAAATATGAACAGAACCAAATTTGGAGCTACGAATTGTATTATCTGAAAAGAGTTGTTTTTTGGGTTTAATTTTGCACCTCACTGCCGCAATTTGATTAAATCAGCCTACTGCTTGATCAGGTTCATGCTCCATGTCATTCAAGAAACTTTGCCAACATAGATAAAGAGCAGATCAGTTCTCTGTCTTCATTCAAGAAACTCAGCTAACCTCTAAGAAATCTTGTCATCAGAATACATGTCTGCAAAGAGATGCCCTTGGTTCTCACTAACTTCTCTTGATTCACCAATGGCTTAATTTTTTTTTTATATGAAAAATTATTCTCACGCTAGTATTTTTATTTTTTTTACTTGAAATTATCAAACTTTAAACTTTAATCACTGAAATTAAAAATCAAATGATTTGGTCTATTTTATGAACCGTGTCCAATACCCCAATTTCATTTGCAGTATACTAAAAAGTTTATGAAATGTTCAAAATTTGTAAGTTTTCCTTCCTAGAAAGGAATATTTGGAACTATACATGTTAAGAAAATTAAGAATTCATTAATTCCAAGTTTTCTTTTAATTTGGTTTTTATCTAAATAATAAATATTTTTATTTTTTAAATATTATTATATGTTATCAGAATTATAATAGATCGGCTTATTCCATGCAGCACGGTTTTAAAACCAGTAAATCATATTAGTAAACAGAAAATTTTCTTTTATCAAAATACCGTCTAAACAAGAATTGACTTAAACGTATATATCCGAGCTTCCATTTATTCGTCGCAAAAGCCAAAAAGGGTTCGTTGTAAAAGTATGAAAAGTGAAAAGTAGTTAAATATTAGAAAGAAGCAGCACCTTTTTCGGCACGAACCATGATAGAAGTTAGAAGGACTAAGGAAAAAGCTTGGCCTGCTGGCTGGGAGTCAAAAAAAAAAAAAAAAGTGACGTTAAACAGTGTTTTGTATTTTTTTAATTATAATTAAGTTTTCTTTATATAAAAAATTATTGAATAAATACATAAATAAATCAATTAAAAAATTAAAATTTAATTAAATAAATTTAATATCAAATTATATCAAATACAAATCCAATGAAACTGAAACTTAAAATTTCAATATTTTATTTTATTTTTCATTAAATTAAAATCTCAATAGTATAATTTTTTTATTATTTAAATTATAATTAAATTTGGTTTCGAGATTTTGGCCTTTTTAAGCTAATTAGTTCACGCATGAAATTATATATTCATTTTAATTTTCATTTAATCATTTATCATTAAAAAATTTTTATTAGCTTGGCCTCAAAACCTTTAACGTGTAAGTCTTATCCGCACATGAATGCATTTCCATACTTATGCATTTGTAATGGTTCATCGAATTGACCAGCTCAACAATAAATGAAGAACATGATGTTTAATTTGATCTAATAATATACTAATATATTTAAAACCAAATGACTGAATGGACTTAGGAGTCAACTCAATCAATCAACTACTGTCCTTATGCATAAAGCCTTAATATATACTATTATTCGAGGAAAATTTTGTTTACATCGATATAAAATAGTTTTATTTTATATTTTTAAATAACTTATATTTTATTAATTTACTCTTTAAATTTTATGTTTTATTATATAAATCACGTATGTTGAATTTTAAATCAATTAAAATTTTAATTATTTATTCAATAATAATATATTTTAAAATATTATTTTAATTTGATTGAAATGATAAAATATCATATTGATTTTAAATTTTATGTCTACGATAAATATGAATAAATTATTAAATGATTTATAAAAAATATTAATAAAAAATATTAATTAAATATAAAATAATTAATTAATTTTACATCAACATAACTTGTCCCTCCTCTAATTATTTAATTAAATTCTAGAATTAACAAAAAGCCAAAGAATGGGAAAGAAAGGTCACGCCCTCCACCTCGAGAACGACTAATCAAAAGTAACCAAATCAACTAATTTATCCAATTAAAAAAATTTTAACTAATCTAATTTAGTGGAAAGAAAGAAGGTTGACTCGACATTTTCTTCCATCAAAACTTTCTTAATTTTACATTATTAATATTCTTTGTTTTGAGTACTTTTTTTCATCTAAAATATAGTATTAATATTTAACTCAGGTCCACATTCAACAACTCTTTGTCTTACATGCTCCATTCTTTCTCTAAATAAATTACATAAGAGTTTTAGTTCCCAAAAAAAAAAAAAAAATTATAGGAGAGTTTGAGTTTCTTTAATTCCTTGGTAGGAGTCAATGTTAAGGGGTTGTGAATCATTAATTTGTAGATATCAGTCAATATCATTGCTAATTGAGCAAATCTTATGAGATTTAGTCAATGGAGTTTTATTTTTTTTTTATTTTGTAAAATCATATTGAATTATATAGCGATTTATTGGTTAGGTTCTTTATGTGAGAAAAAAAATTGTTGAAGTTTTTCATTAAAAATAATTAAATGATAAGCAAAATTGGAATGCGAAATTCAAATTTTTAATGATTTTCTTTTAAATAAGTTTTTAATAAAAAGGTTAATTTTTACTATTCTCTAAATTGCAAATTAAACTCCATATACATAAATCTTTTTCAACAATTACCGTTATATAATTTTTTTGGAGAATTTTTTTTTTTTTTTAATTTTAGTTTGATTTATAGGTCACCTCATGATAAGGTGTATATGACCTAATTAAGAACAATATTTTTACCTCTTGGCAACTAATTTTCCATTTTTAAATAAAGGTATAGACCAACTTTTCCTTTCATCTTTCATATCATTTCCCAAATAGCTCTTGAACCATTCGTGAGGGACGAGGTGTGCTTTTTTTTTTTACTCTGGGAGCTTTGTCTTGTTTTCTTTTAGGTTAACTAAAAAGTACCTTTAAGAGATTTTTTTTATTTAATAAATAAATTTAATTAAAAATATGTATTTATCATTAAATCAAATATTTTATTATTATTAATTACGATTAATAGTACAAAAGATGAAGTGGGGTGGTTTTCTCCTTCAAATATTTCATTTAAGGATTTATATTTGATATATTATTAGCATATAGATATTATATATTATTAGTGAATTATATAATAATATTTTATAAAAAATAATTTTAAATATATTTTATAATTAAGTATATTTATTTTTAAAATTTTAAAATTAATTTTTTTATAGAATATTATTCTGTGATTCATTAATAATGTGTAACATATATATAAATATATATATATATATATCAACTATAAACTTACTTTTTATCAAAATTTAAATTTTGCCACAAACCGCCAAATATAAACGATGCTTAATGCTTACGTCAAGCGTTCCACCAGTTTTTCATTTCATTTTTTTGCCTCTTATATATTTATAAGTCATAACCATAATCAGAGTTTCACATATGTGTTTTTTGTTTATTTCAAGAAGGTATTTCTTTTTTTTATAAAAGACAAAATACATCACTTATTAAAAGAAAGAAAGTGATTCAAAATCTGATTTTCTAAATATATATATGAATTATTTTTCATTTAAACTAAATGGTCAAGTGAGACAAAGATGTTTTGTAGTGTGTACGCCCGCCTTCGTAATACACAGTAGGGAACCAAAGTAAAGAGCTGACGAAGTAAACCTGGTAGGGTCACCTATTATGATCAAATTCAATGGTTTGTGGAAATTGCAGAGAAATATCCGTAGGCCTCAAGCAAACTCTGAATCCCGGGCAGTCTATAAATACCAAGAAAGTTTGGTTACCTCGGCCAAGACAAACAACTAACAACATAGTAGTTAGTTCCTCTCTAGTTTCTTCCTTCAATCGTCTTTTCCTCGACATCTTTTTGAAAAAAAAAAAAGGCTTAACAGATAAAACGACACCATGAAGGTATGGAAATGAATCATGAATTATATATATAGAAAAAAAGAGTATCTATTTGATTGAATTTTGCTTTTCTTTTTTCAGCAAAAGATGGTAGTCAGGGTAACTATGAGTGGCAATAAGTCCCGCTCCAAGGCCTTGAAAATTGCAGTCGGTCTCCCAGGTACCGAAACCAACTTTGATTTTCATTCCTTCTGATGATAAAATTTGGAAAAAAAAATTTATACTGATTGTTGGTTTGTGTGTGTGTATGTAGGGGTGGAGTCTGCTTCTTTAATAGGCGATGACAAGAGCCAAATAGAGTTAACAGGGGAAGAGGTTGATCCAGTTCAGCTAATACGTCTGCTAAAAAATAGTCTGAGACATGCAGAGCTGGTTAGCGTGAGTACCGTGGATGGTGACAAGAAGGAAGAGAAGAAAGAAGACGAAAAGCCACCTGTGTATGTCTGGGATCCTAATCCACCTTATTATATGTATGAGGTGCCACATGAACCCTCTTGCTCCATCTTGTAAGTGACAAGAATTTAGAAGGTGACAATAAAAGAGACAGATGCGTGGCTTTAATTCCCTTAGGCTGAGTTTGAGAAATTTAATACTATGTCTTGCTGCAGTTCATGATCATGCCAAAACAGGCAATGGTGTCCATGTGAAGGAGACTTATTGCCCTTCTTTTTTCTTCTTCTTCCTTTTTTTTTTTTTTTTTTCAGTTTTTGAATTTTATCGTACCTGTTTGTATAATTGTGATAGTGCAATTCTGATTTTTAAGTTTGATGTCTCCTATATGTTGCACAATTGAATTGTCGATTACTTGAGTGAATTGAAGTTTGATCATGCAAATGGTTTTTGATTGGTTGTATGGTTCAAAAGTAGCAGAAACAAATCATAAACCCAATATAAGGTGGAAAGAGACAAATGGAATGTCAAACTTACAGTGCATCTAAGATTCAAAGAGAATTCACTGTTTTGACATTTAGTGAGCTTCTGCTGATGCTCTTATCTTCATCTTAAATAAATTTGATAATTTTAAATATAAAATAATTAAATAATTATGTATTTGATAAAAAATTTTTAAAATATGTATTTTGTATTTAACATTTCATACAAATTGCATTATAACAATTTTTATGTTTTATTTATATTTGACGAAAAATAAACACAATATAAATACACGAATTAATTACCATGCCTAAGCTTAAATCCTGTCCCTCCATTAATTTTAACCAAAAAAAAAAAAAGTTGGCTCTTGTAAGGGGTAAAGCGTAGAGTTTGGGAAAAGAGTCCAGTTTTTTTTTTTTTTTTCTTCTTGTGAAAAACATGGGAAAGGATCAAAATGCTAAATGCAATTTTAGATTCCTTCAACCACGTAAGTAACTAATAAGGATTTTTTTTAAAAAGCAATTATATGAATTAATATGGATTATTTTCAGAAAAAAAAGAAATTATATGAAAATTAACATATTTGTACATTAAATTCTTAAATTGCCATTAGAAATTAATTTTACTTTATTATCGTTTTATATTTTAATAATAAAATTAGTTTTGTATAATGAAAATTTTTATTATATTGGGCCCTAACTTTTTATTTATAAACAGTGGGTAGATATATAATTAAAGATTAATTAATTTCATCCATTCATTATATAATATATATATACACACACACCAATAGTTTGTTTTAAGATAATATGACTCGATGATACGAGGGTAGATCAATTTGGCCGCCAGAACAAAACAACAAAAAAAGAGAAAAGTACATTTGACGTTTTGACTCCGTCCAACTTATTGGCGCAAGTGATTTGTATGTGATTAAAAATATTATATATATATATATTGCAAAAAAAATATTTAGATTTAATGTTCACCCTTGAATAAGGCTAACGTTGATAACCAAATAACACTAGAAATATATGACAAAAAAAAATTTTCATTCCAAAAATTCATTAATCTTCAAGAACTAATAACATGGTTTGCAATTTTTGTTGATCTTTTTAAATGAAACTTGAAATGGAATATGCTAACTTAATGCATAAAAATTAGGGACAAAACTTAAATGAAAATTTTTAAATAAAGTTTATAAAGTTTCTTTTTTAAAAAAATTTAATAAAAATTCGAATTGATAAATTAATAGAGTTTAATGTGAAAATCAATAACATGTAAAAAAAATTATTAAAAATATTGTTTATAATTTAAATTTGATCCATAATTATTCAATAGTTAAAATTATATCAATATTTTTATGAAAAATTTTTATCTAAAAATATATATAAATTTATTAAATTTTTTTCAAAATTTACATATTTGATATATGTAACGAAATCTTTCAATTTATTGATTTTAATTTTTTATTTTAATTTTTATTTAATCGTTTTTAGTAGAAAACTTCATAAACTTTACCTAAAAAATTTCATTTAAGTCTTTTCCTAAAATTAGTTAATAATTATACATTAAAAAATCAAAGTGTAATGATTTGAATATCATTTTTATTAAAAATGGAAGACTTTGTTAAAAGATTATATAATAACATTACCCTTAAAAAAAACAATAAAAGTTGCTCTCATAAGTTAGGAAATCAAATCTTATTCCAAGATGAATACATAAAGTATTCCATAAGATGGTGTTAGATTAATAAATAGGTCAAAGGTATCAAATTTAGTATTCAAACGAGTTTCACACTCATCAGATTAAGAATTACATCAACAAAATCGAATGACTCTAATCCCATTTTTTTTTATTAAAAATGTAATAATATTATCCTTCTTACCTAGCTTAATCATTGGTAAAAATAATAATAATAATAATAACAATAAAAGTTACCCTTGTAGAAATCAAGTCTTCTTGTGATGCCTACATTGCGTATTCTCTAGAAGGTCAAGTCCATTCATGAATTTTCTTTTCCCTCAGTCAAAAAGAGCAACGTTTTACATGCATTCCTTGGTGAGAATGGGACTTTCTATACCATTGTATAAATAGTATTTTAATTGATTGTTTTAATTTTGATTAAAATAAAACATATATAAAATGATTTTAAATTTATTTTTTATCTTCAATTTTTTGTATAATTTCCAATTAAATTATAAATTTTAATTTTATCAAGTATTGACAATCGAGTTCTTGTATTATGAAAAAAAATTTAATCAATTTTATTTTTTATTTTTAACAATTTCTTAATAAAAGTAGTAATATATAGTGAATTTGCGTGAGAAGAAATGAAACTAAGAGGAAGGGTTGGGGAGTCAATGGAACTAAAATTTTTTTGACAAACGACCGAGTCGGAGCTATACTTAATCAACGCGAGAAAGCGACGGCCTCTCCGCGGCTCCTTCGTGTTTGAAGAAATGACCATTCACCTATCTTTAACTCTATAAACGAACCACAATTTATTAGACGTAAATTGTGAGTTGATGTGTAGTTGGTATTGATTAAAGTGATACTTAAGAATAATTTAATATTTAATTCAGTTATTTAATGTAATTATTTTAATATATATATTCAGTAAATTTAAAATTTATAATTTATAATTTTTTATTGTCAAACTATTTTTTTTAAAATGTAATTAACGTATTATTTTTTAAATTTAAAGAAAAATGCACTAAAATAATATTTTAATTGTTTTTAATTATTTTTAAAATGAAATTAAAAAGAAAAAGTCAAAAAAGTTTTCCTATGTACTCTGCATTTGGGTCACTCTCATTTGTCATTCCCATTTTAATGTTTTTTATACTATTCTTAATTTTTTAATTTTGATAAATTATAATTTTTTTTAAAAGATAATAACTTAAAAATTCATTAAAAATAAATGAAATAAAAAATATATTTTTGAGTTATTTATTATTAATTCTTAAATATATATTTGAAATATTAATATTAATATAATTTAATAATTTAATAATAAATTAAATGATGAGTTGAATAGAGCTCGAGTTTGACTAAAAAGGAGATCCAATGAATAGCTCTAATTTAGCAGTATTATGATTAAGTTAAATTTGATAAAGCTTGAATTGCAGTGAACTAAATACAATGCAATATTGTACATGTGGTGTGGGCTTTAATTAATTGGGCTACCTTTGGACTGGTTTGCCCTAAGCCCAATTCAAAGCCCAGTATCAACTTGCAACTCAAGTGAATTGTCAGGCTTTCCAACACAAAACATGTTCCGAACAAAAACTAAGCAAGAAGAAAAAAAAAAAAATGAAGACAAATTAAAAAGAATTTATAAAAAAACAAATGTTAGCGCTTAAGAATATATAAATACCTGAAATGGTGACAATAATCTGCCTGGCTTTGGACCTGCTTGACTCCTCTGATGCCAACTAGGAAGGGCCAATCCTTGTTGACAGCATCCTTAGTTGGCATTCAGGGAGCCAGGCAGATCAGAACGTGACTGTTTCATTGGTTTTTACTTTGTGCAATTCACCTGTGAAAACCAATCCAAAGATTCAACTCAAAACAATGACACGTACGGTATCAATTTCACTAAACATCTCACTTTTTTTTTTTTATCAGTTTTGTTAGTCTTTTGATGCAAATTTGCGATCTATGAATAAATGATAAAGTTGATCAATTTAGTTACTTCATTTGCATTAATAATGCATAAACTAAAACCAATGTATGAAAGAGCAATGTTTAGGGCACCTGTGATGATTATTATTCGCATCATTATGCATGTAAGACATCCATTAGCATTTTTGTATAAAATTATCTTTCGAAGATTGAATAAAAAAATAAAAATGATGATTCTGAAACATTTCACAATGCATCTGGCAACTGTAACTGAACATTTAATTCAATAATATAGTTAAATTTGAATTTTCATTCTCAAAATTAAAAAAAAAAAAGAAAGTACCTTATGATTAGGCTAGGGCTACATCAACTGAATAAAGGCAAATGAAACACATGAAGAACAAGTCGATTTTGTAAATTAAAAAGGGTTTGCGTTGAAGGAATTACCCCTCAATTGATGGTCAAATAACGTATTTATAGAGGCTAGGTTTAGCAGTACAAATGAAATTAAAAAAAAAAGGGAAACAGTTTAATTGTGCAGAAGAAAAGTGGAGTATTAAGGAAAGAAATTATACACATTCAGCCTATCAAACATAGAACACAAGGAGAGCAAATAAATGAGTATTTTTAAAGGGATTTACATACTATAAAATGGTCCATTCTGGTATCAGATTTAGGAAAGTAAATTAATCTAAATGGGAAGAAAAATCAGGAAATTTAATGCATAGTAATCAAAATTTTAAATCATTGCACCCACTTTAAAACATAGATCTTGTTGAACTTTGGTGTACGATCTCCATAATTGGATATTTTTTTTCTCAAATGAAAAAAAAAATTATCACTATTAGTGATCACTTACAGTTCAATCACTGGCTGACGAAAAACTTGCAGACCGCAGAGACATGTTGCAAAGAAGTTGAGCTCAACAGCTGCCATGATTTTCCCCTCAGTTTACTGCTCTCTCTATCAACCCATATATAGTAATTCACTTTTCAATTCAGTTCAAACTTGGAAGTGAAATAAGTGCATAAACTACATATATATCGGGTTTGAAAGCAAGTGTGGCTGAGGAAAGTGACAACAAGAACTCCATGGAAAAAGAGGAGAGAGGAATATAAACCAGACGGCAAACCGTTGGATTTTTTTTAACTATACGGTTATAATTAAAAAGAAAAATCATACCCTTTTTTCTTGAAGTTAAAAAATGCCAAAAATGAAGCCTCTTGGTTTTGCAACTTCGAAAATCTTGGCATTTTCCTTCGATATATGTAAGACAACCAATATTTCACTAGTATTATTTTAAGCAAATGATGATTTGGCATTGATGTCCACAATGGCCATTGACAGGAGAGCACTGTCTGAGAACAAAGCATGAGACAAAGTGACAGCCTCGGCATGGGTGGTTTGACGGATTATTTGACGGTCGTTTTATGGGTGCTTACAATTAAAAAAAAATTTGAAACCAAGATGGGGACAGAGGAGGATTGGGGACCCAGTATTGCATATGGGATCCCGTTATCGGACTAGTTTTAGCCTGAATTGGACCGCGATGAACTCTAATTTTAGGATTTTAGACTTTGATGTGTTGCTTCTTTTTAGTTTCAAACTCACCCCAGCCATAAGTTCAATCCTTGTTTTGGAATAGTTGATCGATATATCAATGTGTCCTTGCTGTCGGCGAACTAGTTAACATCACGCGCTTCAAATTTTGTCTAATAATTCTCTATTCAAATTTATAGTTTAAGGGTTTTTGTTTTTTCATGAAATAGTAATGGTTCAAAGTTCAAATTTTCCATTCCTTTCTCATATTAACCTATGATAATTTCAAGACTAAAGTTTACATTTAATGATTAAAAATGTAATGGCAATAGTTGAACTTGCAATTGAACTCGCAGATCTAAAATTCGAATTCAATACCCGCAATACCTTCTTTTATTTCCGGGGACCTCTCTGTAAAAAAAAAAATGTAATGGTAAACTCAACAAAGTTTATGCTGCCATTGTTGGCAAACTCCAACTCTTCCTTTCAACTTTGATACACCACGTGACGAAGGTCATGAAACGCATAGAGTAACTTGGAAGCCAAGGCAAGTGTTTTTGGCTTCGGCAAAAGGAACGGCGAAAGGAGAATCACCGAGAGCCAGAGTGCAGCATACAAGGTGTGATAGCCACCAGTTGCAGGAGAGGAATGCTTTGATGCAGATATATTGGGAGCTTTTGATGTGGCCATTCATTATGGTTTTGATTTGCTGCTGTGTCACTAGGAGGAGATCCCACCGCCTTTTTCTATGACAGCGTTGCAATTGGCTCTTTTCATGCTATCAAGCATGGAATTGTTGTGGTCTACTTAGCTGGCAATTCTGGTCCCGCTGATGGTACCGTCTCCAACATTGCTTCAAGGCAGATCATTCTTGGAGCCAGCACCATGGACAGGGAGTTTCCTAGTATTGTTGTCCTTGGCAAAAATATGCACTACAAGGTTACTTTCCCCTCTCTTCAAGTCTAGTTATTGAAAATGAGAAGGAACTAGAAAGAACATGGAAAATGAGGCCAATTCTAAAGTAAAAGGAAATCGTTCCACATAAGTCAAGATCTGTTGGTCCATAGTGGTACTTTGGTTTCACTTATACCAACTGTTTTAACACTTCAGTTAGTAACATATGTATCTCCGCCTCAGAATGTCTTCTGCAAATACATGCTAATTTGTAAAATCATGCAGATTGTTATGTCAAGTTGGTGCCATTGATCCTAAATGGGAAAGATCTTGGTATATCTTCGAGAGCAGAATGCCAGAGTGGACAAAGGTCAGTAATCAGCTCTGGCTGGTGCAGTTGGTATGATTCTTGCTAATAACATTCTCACAGGGAATGAAATTATTACACTAATAGTCTTGCTGTTTTCACTTAAATTAATTCAACAAAGTATGATTACTAACCAATAAATATTTTATTTTTACCAAGGCATTCAGTGAGCTTATATATAATAATAACATTACAAAAGTTCATTGAGTAAGTATGGATCTGGAACAGAAATCCCACTGCTTATATTACACCTGTAGCCACACAAATTGGAAAAAAGCCAGCCCCCTTCATGGCAGCATTTTCATCTAAGGGACCCAACACCATCACACCCGAGATTTTCAAGGTACTTGCTACAAGTAGCTATATATTTTTACAATTCTTCTGCTAATTTGTATCAGATGCTCAGTATTTAGTATCCCATATTCAGCCTGATATCACTGCACCAGAAGTGGGTGTAATAGCCCTTCCTATACAGAAGCAGGAGGGCCAACAAGTGAAGATTTTAACAAGCGTCGAGTGCAATTTAACTCTATATCGGGCACTTCAAAGTTGTTAGGCTAAAAAGTCGTAATCCAATCAAATCAGCGGAAGCATAATCAAGTATTTAATCAATCACACAAAAATAACAATTTAACGTGATTCGATCTAACTTATTTACATCCACAAATGAGAAAAAAGATCAATTAGTTGTAAAGAACTACAAACATACAAATCAAATCAACTTAACTCAACAATCAATACTCATAAGAGACTCTCAATCTTCTCTAGTCCTATGAAGTATTTTCAATCTAAACAAACACAAATCCTTGTGCATCTTTTCAACACAAATAAATATATACTCATATGTACCCATTCATCATATCTATGTGGACCATCTCAGTTTTCTTTAGTCCACTCACAAATAAACATACACATCCACATCCACATCCATAAGACGTAAATCTTCAGTACTTCTATGAGGTGTCTATCTCACAAAATTTTACAAATTTCTTACATTTTTTTTTTCATACCTAACCCTATAAAGACTTCACTTATTTATAACCATACAAATTTGCCCATTAAAAATCAATTTCCTTTTAGAATTCTTCTCCTGCAAGTCAAACTTGCCTATTAAAAATTTTTTTCTCTTAGAATTCTTCTTTTGCAAGTCTTCATGTCCATCAAGCAATATCTGACCAATCCCAAAAAATTTCTAACAAATCCCAAACAAATCTTCTATGAGATTTGAGTCATTATTCCTAACAATATTCACATTGACTCAAATTTCATCAAGTATCTGTCTTCATGCTTGACTCTACCTGTAATGAAAGTCTCACAATCATTTTCTCTTATGTACTTTTACGTTTCATGTAAATCGATCTTCAAAACACAAACTCGAACTTCTTTCTTGAATTGAACTCCTCTAAGTTTGCCTCTTCTCATATCTTAAACCATGCTCTTCTCACATTTTGAACCTTCAGCTTTTTTCATATCTCAAACCTTCAACTCTTCTCACGTCTTGAACCTTCGGCTCTAATATCACTTGTTAGGCTAAAAAGTCTCAATCCAATCAAACCAACGGAAGCATAATCAAGCAATTAATTAACCACACAAAAGACAACAATTTAACGTGGTTCGGTTCAATTAACCTACGTCTACGGATGAGAAAAAAAATCCACTAGTTGTAAAGAATTACAAACATATAAATCAAATCATTAACCTCACTCAATAATCAATATTCATAAGACATTCTCAATCTACTCTAGTCTTATGAAGTATTTTCAATCCAAAAAAACATAAATCCTTATGCATCTTTTCAACACAAATAAATACATACTCATATGTACCCATTCATCATATCTATGTGGACCATTTCAATCCTCTCTAATCCACTTACAAATAAACATACACACCTATAAGACGTAAATTCTCAGTACTCTTATGAGATTTTTATCTCACAAAATCCTACAACTCCATTTTTTTTTTCATATTCAACCTTATAGAGACTTCACTTATTTATAACCATGCAAACTTACCCATTAAAAATATATTTTTAAAAATTTTTCTCCTATAAATCAAATTTATTTATTAAAAATCTTTTTTTTAATTTTTTTTATAAATTTTCATATCTATTAAATAATAACTTATCATTCCCAAAAAAATCTCTAACAAATTTTAAATAAATTTTTTATAAAATTTAAATTATTATTCTTAAAAAAAGTGATGCCCTCGTGTTTCAGTCATTGTTGCCCTTCTTGAAAACCTTTATCCTAATTGGAATACTCCAGCAATCAAATCAGCTATTATGATATAACCAGTGAAATATATATATATATATATATATATATATATATATATATATGTCCCTTAAACAAACAACGTTTGGTTTGAGGTTTTTGAATAATCCTCAGTTTTTGTCCCCTTCGTTACAGCAACCACGTGGGATAACCTGAAGGAGCCAATTCTAAAAGCATCAAATATCAAAGCAGGACCATTCAACTGTGCAGCAGGACACATACAACCAAACCTTGCTATGGATCCTGGACTTGTTTATGACTTAGCAGCTATTGATTACCTATACTTTTTATGCACTTTGGGTTGCAGCGAAACGCTAATTTCAATGTTCTCACCGAACCCCTGCAAATGCTCCAAGCCTAATAGTCTTGCCAACTTCAACTACCCTTCAATCACAGTCCCTAACTTTGTTGGATCCATTAGTGACTAGGACTGTTAGAAATATTGGATCACCAGGTACTCACAGAACTCAAGCGCAGAGACCAATTGGAATTTCTGTTTATGTTAACCCAAAAAGATTGAAGTTCAAAAAGGTTGGTGAAGAGAAAACATTCAGTGTTACCCTGAAGGTTAACAAAGCTCATGCAGTTAAGGAATATCTATCTGGGCAGCTTATATGGCCAGACCATGAAAACTTCATGAGGAGTTCTATAGTAGCGAAGGCAGTCTGAAGACTGTCAAAAATTGCTTGAGCTAGCATTAAGTTTTAGTCCTTGGATTAAAACTATGACTTCTACTAGTCAGGCATGGCCTTCATTAATGTGTTCTATATCATTCTTCAAGGCCCTGCTGTTATATTTAACTAAACAATAAAACATCGAAAAAAGAACATGAGCTTAGCTATGTAACTATGGCATCTAACAGATTTAGAATTGAATCCCAACATCTGAAGCCCTTTTGAAAACCAATTAGATGAATAAGACCTTTGCCTCTCTTCTTTCTTTCTAATGCTGATATTAGACTATATAACCAGGTTTCGGTAACATCAATAAACTGAATAAAGAGAGTTTGATTATACTTAAATATGATTAATTCATATATATATATATGAAAATTGACAAAGAGAGGAAAACACTACATATGTATATATATCATATGTTACAACTTTATATAAAATTTACTAACATGGATTAAAAACATGAGCAATATGATTCTCAGCCTTCATTCAGAAGGAAGCCCTACATAGTAGTTTCAGAACATGGGTCCACATTTAGAACTAGTCCTCTTTGAAATTCTACATATGGATATGCAATGGGCTGATCCTCATCTTCTGTTTTCCACCTACAAAATTTTGGACCAAACCACCATGTTAGGTACAAAAATATGTACCACCTGAAGTTAATTGGGAATTTACAGTAATGTTGATTTTACTGGATATGTAAGAAATTACCTGAAGTTTTGAACAAGGTGGTGGAGGAAGAAAGCAACCTCAACCTTAGCTAGGTCAGATCCAGGACAGCATCTTGACCCACCTCCAAAGGGTGTAAATTTCTTGCCTGCGGGATCCTGGCTCTGTATCAAACATGGAAAATCATCTTTTATAACATGTCAAACATATTGTTTTTCATTTAATCATTTTTTAAGCAATAAACAGATTACAAAATCATATGATGTCTTCATTTCAAGTCAAACTACTAGACCAATTCAATTTGGAATCAGTATTCAAGGGGTGTGATTTGTATTTGCATTCAAAATCTAAATCCTTTGTTTTGGGAAGTGATTGGGATGTGGATCAAATCCACTTGAAATTCTAAAAGGTTAAAATCTTATAAGAGTTCTTAAATTCAAGATCTAAAAAAAATTAGGATTCCAGCTTCTAGATTTATCCGAACTTCAAGAATTTTAAATTAAAAATTTTGAAGTCAACACTTAAAGTTTTTGAAACGCAATAAAAATATTTCTTTATTTTCTTTTAGATATTTAAAAAAAAATTTTGATTTCCAAAAGCTGTTCAATCTAGGGAAGCTGAACTTTAATCCCCTGTAAGGTATGTTAGGTCCAGTGTACCCTTTTCTTTCATGGACAGAAGGTACAATGAAAAGGCTATATCATAATCTAACAAATGGTGCATATCTCCCAACTTGAGATGAAAAATCATCACCTTGTCCTAAAATATATAAGGTCCCCCACCTCCAATTTCAACAAAATAATGCTACCAAGAGATTAAAATTTCCAACAGAGATGGCCCCAGTTGCATTAATTTCAAGAATTAAAGAAATAGAAAATAAAATTAAAAATAGATTATAAAAAAAATATAAATCAACTTTGTTTTCTTTGAAACTAGTCTACCATCTATGTTATTATTATTGTCATTTTAATTAGTATTTTTCTATAGGGGAATGATTACAAATGATGACTTTTACATTTTCACTAAAGATTTTTGGAGGATCCTAAAGTCCCAATTGTTAAATTCTTTTTTTTTTTTCAAAGCATGAAAGTTCAAATTAAATAACTTCAAACAGAGGATGATTTTTCAGTGAAAAATGGGGTACATGGCCCCCTTTAGCCATAACTTAGATCGAGCCATGATGCCCAATTTTAGGACATGAGTCCTAGAAGATTGTTGAGGTGGATGATGAGTGATTACCTCCCATCTCCATGGATGAAACTGGAGAGCATTTGCATGGAGAGATGGGTCTAAATGAACTGCAGTGAAAACAGGTAGGACCTTCCAGCCAGATGGAATTAGGTAACCTGATCAAAGCAGAAGTTAATGCAAATAAAAACTGTTTCTTATTTCATACAGATAATAAAGTATATATTAATATCCAAAAGCTCATGCACTGCATGATTATATTGAAACATATGCATATTGTTATTTCAAAGCTAATAATATTAATATTTAAAAAAAAAAGACCTCTAAATGTGACATCTTTGAGAGCCTTTCGGTGCACGAATTTGACAATGTTGCCATATCTGAGAGCTTCATTGATGACCTACAAACATGAAAACAAAAAAGGAAGAAGCATGCAGAGAGAAGAAAAGTTTTTAAAAAATCACATCATTATTGCCTACATGCCATGGAAAAAAAAAAGGCGTATCAGAAGAAAATTGTTTTTTATGGCGTGTTAGATTAGAGGAAAAGTTGTGTTATTAAAAGTAATGAAAAGAAAATAGTATAAAAGAAAGAATTTTCTCTTACATTTTGAGTGAAATCCATTTTCTTATAATCTTCCCAATCCAAATGATCACCTTTGTGCTTCATGCTCCTTATTTTCTGATGTTCTTGCTGCACATAGTAGTATTAATTTTTATAAGAGTGCATGAAATTAACGGAGGGCATGAGATTGGAAAAAATTAAGGGTGGGGTTACCTTTAACTGTTGTAATGCAGTTGGGGAGTGGCTCAGGAATTGAACCACCAACGTCATTAGAAGGGAAGTAGTTTCATAGCCACCCAATAGAGAATCCAAAACAAAACTTACTTTTTCATCATCAGATAAGGCATCAACAGATAGAAGGATTTCAAGGAAATCACTCCTTTTTTTAGAATTCTCATCATCAGGATTTCTTCTTCTTTCCTCTATAATTGCTTTGACAGTAGAAGATATTCTGCTTCTAGCCTGTAAAGATAGTCAAAGTAAAGTTGATCATATGTTTTCCTTTTGCAACAAAAGAAAAGGAAAGAGAGCTAACTCTTTAAAATGATTAAACCACAATAATAATAATAATAATAATTGTCCCATCAATTAATTAATAAACAATTAATTAGAGAAGAAGATCAAGCTTTTGAGTACCTGAACAGCTCTTGCATATGGGGTTCCAGGAATATATAGTGGGAGAGAGATAAGTCCTCTCATAAAAGTGAGAAAATCTTCAAGAATTTTTGAAGTTTCTGGCTCCTGTGGTGTCAAGCCTAGCACTTGCTTTACTATTACATTGAATGTGAACTGTGGAACCAAAAGTTGACAAAGAAAGAAAAAAGGAAAGAAACTTTACCTCAGAATATGGTTGGATTCTTTATCACTTTTTTTTTTGTTTTGCAAGAATGTTTTTGTTTTGATTAAAATTAATAGTAGTACCTTTCTAGCCTCTTCACAGAAGATAACTTCCGGTTTATTTTTCCACGAGTCCAGTATCTGAATGGTTATCCTTTCAATGTCATTGAGGAACTCAGGCTTTGATTTGGTAATGGTGACCAGAGAGAGGGCCACATTTCTGAGCCTCTTGTGAGTGTCACCTACTGCCACCAGCATGGAAACCTTGCCAAGAATGCCATGGATAGGCTTTGGGTAACTGCACTGGAACAGCTTGCCTTCATTTTGAAGTATGAAATAGTTCAGCTCTGGGTCACACGACACCACAGTTGGGGAGAAGAACAAATGGGATTTGAACACTTTCCCATATCTGAAATTTCAATAACAATTCTCATTTTGATTAGTTGACCATTTATATCATTATTACCAAATTTTCCTCTTCTTTATTCTTCTTTTTTGGTTGAATAATGATACTCATCCCCAGATAACTGAAAAATAACAAACAAACAAAAAATAATATGCTTACAGGAAACTGATCATCACAGCTGGAAGAGTGAAATCAACATCAAGAAATACAAAGCATATATATATCTTAACATATACTGTATACTTATATATATATCTTAATATATATTGCATGCTTACCTAGAACAATGGTCTTGAAGAAATGCCCCCACAGAATTGGAAGAGTGAGGCTTTAAGAAACTAAACGTTTCACCAAGTAAAGGCCATCCAAAAGTCCCCTTGGGGACAAGGCCACCCTTGAAGAACAAGGACAAGAAATGGTTCAAAACAAGACTCAGCAAAATACCAAGAACCCCTCCAACCAAAACAACAAGCCAAAAAGAACCTTCGGCCATTGACAAAAGGTTATCAAATTCGCACCCTTTATGCTTGCTATACAAATGTAAAAAGAAAAAACCAACGGGTGATAAAAAATTTGAGACTTCCCTGAAACCAAATGTTCAGCCTACAAGTCCTATTTATAAAGAGAGAGGCGTAGTATATTTTTATTTTTAGTTAAAAACTCGGGAAAAAGCGAACAGGCTTTTCCACAGGTTGTTACTGTTGCTGAATTACTTTTTCAGAGGTAAGACGTAGGAAATGGAATACTTTTATCTAGCTAGGATCTAGACATCAGTACGACTCATAGGGTTGCAGAAGAGCTAGAGATGAATAGTGAATAAATGAATATTTATTTACTTGTTTTTATTCTTTTTAATACTTTGGAGAAAAAGGTTTGATTTAGAAAATATTCTTTACTCAAAAAGAAAATTGTCGTTCGTTAATAAATTAGATGCCAAAGAAAAGAATCAAGTTTGGGGGGTTTTCCTTTGATTTTGGCTCATGTGTTATTCATCTCATCATATGCACTTGATTGCCATGGAGTTTTCAAGCAACAATAATTTCAAGTTCATCTCGAGTGTTACTAATACTTGACTCAAGTTCATAAAATCCATGGAATTATTATTTCTTAAAATTTTCAAATATATTGGAATGAAAAAAATGCTCTTTATTTATATAAAAATTCTTGCTATATTAAAAATATATAATACTAATGAAATTTTTGTTTAATTGAAAAAATTAGTTCTTAAACATTAACTCTCATTACATCTTAATTTTATTTTAAATTTGTTTTGTGTAATTTGCTAGTCAATAAAATCAACTGTTATATTCATCAAATCAACATATGTTATCATCATAGAAGATCAATGCTCAAATTCTTCGTCCCTTGTGCAAGCTTGTTCTAGAGTTGTTCGTCTATCAATTCTTTTTCATCTATAGGGATAATTTGTCTAATTATCTTTATTAACATTAAATGTAATCCAATTCAATTCACGTGAATTTTTTTTAATTTTACGTAAATTTTTCATCAGCTGTCACCTACTCAAATGTCACCATCCTATGTCTTTTATATAAGGTAAAAGAAGGTCCATCTACACTATTCACAACCCTTCATCCTTAAGATTCCTTTATATTCATCTTCTTTTTCCTTCACCCTAATCTTTTACACTTCGCTGACTTGAGTGTGAATAGCATACCTCAGAAGTATATTGCAACGCCATTTGATCGTACTTTAATTTCTTGTTGCAGATTCGAAACACTTCCAGCTTACCCTCCAACTCACTATCGAACTAACCTTTATCCAAAACACCGTCAACAGAATTTATCTAGTTATATGTTGGAATGGTTCATTTTTTGTTTATTCATTTGATTTAATTAATTAATTTATATATATATATATAATATTTGAATATGATTATACTTTTTTGTTTCAAGAATCTTTACTCCTTTCTTAAAATTTGAAAATAGAAAATCTCTAAATTGAAAATTTTTAAATATTCAAATTACATATATTATAGTGTTTTTTTTTTTTTTCACAATGCTTTGTAAATTTTTAAAAAGTGTGTTTGATCCAATTTTGTATTGATTTGTTTTTAATTAGTTTGTTTATTGATTTCTTTTAGATAAATGTATTTTTTTATGCGAGGGAATAAAGATGAAAATAATAAAATTTGAATTCTCATTTTATATGTTTTTATAATTTTTTTTAATCATTAAATAAAAAAATGAAAATGATAAATGTATTATTTGAATATATATTAAAAGTTATTTGATGATTATTATAATAAGAACTTCTACTAGTAATACCTAAGCAGAAAAAAAAACTATTTGATTATTATTTGAATATATATTAAAAGTTATTTGATTATTATTATAATAAGAACTTCTATTAGTAATACCTAAGCTCGTAAAAAAACTATAATAACAATTAGTGCTTAAGATTGCAGTATAAAAAAATTCTGAACTCGAATTATGGAATGAAAGAAGTGAGACTAGTGGAAGACACAAGAGTAGTGTCAAAAACATGTACACATAGTAATGTTTCAATTCACAGGATTTATGGAGTGAATGTGTCAAACACCTTGTGGTTATGCCAACATATGAAATATGTGTTATGTCCTTAAACTAACGGAAACTTCTTGGTCAACCTTCTAAAAAGCTTAAAACTTTAACAGGCAATCTGAATAGTAATATCATAATTCCGAATTAATTTACACAAAAAGAACTATTAGATACTAACTATTAAGGCTATAAATGAATTGAACATCAACAAATAAATATATGTTCGTAATTTGTTCATTTATTTTTAGAGTTGTTTGAGCTCAGTTTATGTTCGATAAGAAATTTATTAATTATGTTCAGCTTGGTTTGTTTAAATGATAGGATATTCACATTCGTTTAAGTTAAACGAGTTTATTCGTGAATATTAAATGAATATGTTCACGAATATATATATATATATATATAAACGAATATATTCATGAATATATTATAAATTATGTTCATAACCAATAATCAAACTCAAACCAAACAAATAAATAAACAAACAAACAATTAATTATAAATTATAAAATCTTATATAAAAATGAAATTAAGAAAACTTACAAAAAAAACTATAACCCAGTACACTTGTGAGACATGGTGAACTATACTGTAAATGTGACTGTCCAACAACTTTCAAAAATTAAGTGATCTTAATCAAAGAATATATCTTACAAAAATTAAGTGATCTTAACTACACAAAATCATCCAGCAACTTTCACACTAGAAAAATCAATCAAAGAACCAAAAGATCTCTAATTATCACGAAGGCATTCCATTAGCCTTGTAAATTATGCTAAATTTTAACATTGGCAATTTCAACTAGTAAACCATCAATTTCAATAAAAATACTATTCAGTCCTCAATCTTTAACAACTTAAATTTAACATCTTCATTCTTTAATTGTTAATCAAGAGCTACATAATTTGAAACCCATAAAACAAAAAGTATCATTACAACTTCAATAAGCTTTACACAGCCATACTACCTCCATAATTCTTGCTACTAGCTAGTGCATGGAAAAAACATCTAGAACTAAAAAAAGTTCTTCCATAAAACTCCAAGATACCACACGAGAATTTTGTTTCACCAAAAATGAAAAATGTAAATGGTATAAATAAACTAAAGAACTAAATGTAAATTTTAAGTTGTTAAAAATATTTGCTTTTAGAAGTTAACATTAAATAACCTTCAAAGTTCTTGAAACTTCAAAATAGTGGAATCTTTTTAACTTCTACTTTAGCCTATATAAAAAATTACTATTAAATGAAAAACCATTATAAAATTCTAAATATATAACAAATAAAAAGAACATGAAAGTTACTTACCTTTTTCTTTACTTTTAATATCATAGAAGTTTCAATACCAGTCATTGCCACAAAACAGCATTTGCACTGTATTAGTTCCTAAAGATGAACAATATGCATCAATAACTTTACCATCAACACTAAAAGTTAATTCTGAAGCCACTGTGGTAATGTGAATAGATAAAATTTCACAAGCCATTTTGGATAAAATTTGAAATTTAAAGTTATTTGCCTTTCACCACTTTAAAGCATCAAATTCCCTAAAAATTTTCTTGCAAATGAACACCTTTTTTTCCAAATATGTATCTAGTTCAACTTTAAAATTATGAATTGTATCCATACTCTTAACATAATTCTCATACTTAGACCTCCATGTTAAAAGAGTTTTTTCCTTCCTAATTCTATAAGTTGCAGAAACATTAGTGGTAATACCATTTTCTTGTGCATCATTTTCCATAGGTGAACCAACTTTAGTTGCTGTATAAGTATTTACATATTCCTTATAAAGCTCATATAAGCTGTTATGCATAATTCTAATATGTCTAGGAGCTTTCTCTCTATAATAGATAACATGAAAGGTAAAGTCAATCAATGTCATCTTATTCCTATGATCTAGCACAGCAACAATAAAGATCAATAAATTGCATTCACCCCAATATTTATCAAATTTATTTAGCATTTGTATAGCCATTAGTCTCATCCAAGGTTTTTCACTCATAGATTTCTCATCCGACAATTCTTTTATACTCTGGAGCTTAAGAGGAAATCAATTTGATATTAGATATTCAGAACCTAATAATTATAAAAGAAATAAATATTCAAATTGAATGACATAAATTATAACATAAATGAAAAAGAAAACTTTTAAACTTGAAATATCAAATGTTTATTGCCTAAGATAATGTTGGTAACTTTATTAAAAAATATGCTAAAATGGAACAAACTTCCCCAACTCTCACCCAATCTTCATCAGTTGGCAAGTTGGAGTAACTTGAATTTTTTACTTTATATCGTGGAAATGCTTCTTTGAACTCTAATGCGCATGATGACATAGCATATATTGCATTCCACTTTGTGCAACAGCTAAAATCAACCTCTTACTAGGTAACTAAGCTATTTGACAAATCACTGAACATATTCAAACGTATAGTTGATGTTGTGATGTGTTTCACATTTTCCCTTACATTTTTAATTATGTCTTCAATCGTAGAAAAAGCATCATACACCAAAAGATTTTAAGATGTACGCACATGCCGAACATGAAATAAATTTTCATCTAAAAGAAACCTTTTATGAAAAGAAAGTCTATTTTTTAATATTTTTACAGCTAAATCATTGTAAGAAACATTATCTACACCAATTGTGCACACTTTTTTTTCAATACCTCATTCTTACAAACATTTGTATAGCACATCATAAATGACAACTCCATTATAAGGAAGAGGTATATCAACAAAGTTCAAAACTTTTTTTTGCAACTTTCAATCAGAGTCCACAAAATGAGCAGTCAACACCATGTATTGAATCTTCTAACCCAACTTTCATTTATCAATCGTAATGCTAATTCTGTCAATTATTTTCAGTAATGCATATAACCTCTTTTTTTTTACTTAATAACTTGTCCAACAATCAGCTTTGGTTGTTGCACAAAAGAACTTTTTATAATAGGGACTTGCAGTCTTTATCAACAAAGTGAAAAGCTCATATCCAATAAATGCAAATAGCAACTCATGAACCATAATCATATGAGAAACAATCTTTTTTTTCTTTGCTTAATCATACTTCCAAGTTTGAAGACAACTTATACTATTTGATTTAGGTGTTTGAGGCAACAAATAAAGAGTGTTTTGCTCATGATTAGTCAATTAACGTTTAGGACAGCTAGTTAAATGCCTCTTATATTGTATAATTGTACCATTTTTATTCTTACCAAGTTTGACCTTGTAATGATTACACTATACTTTTTCAATCCCATCAGTAAGTTTAACTATTGTAAATTTTTGCCAAACATTTGATGTCTTATTTCTCAGCTTTTTTGCATAATTAACAATTTTAACTTCATCCTCTTGAACACCAAAATGTCTTTCATCATTGATCACTTCATTTCTCTCAACAGAAGTCATAGGAATTGATGATGAACCAACACTGGAATAAGAAAAAAGCCAACTTTTCATAGCTACAGGTAATTAAAAAGTTGGAGTTGAACTAGTATGATTTTATGGTGAGTAACACGATATACTTGAAAGTTCATAGTTATATCATTATTAATGAGTAAAAAAATACATAATAAAAAAGTTTCAAAAGAATCAAATAATATTTTAAAAGTATAGATACAAACATGTATTAATATTTAGCAATTTTACTTCTATATATAAATAAACATATAAAAGGTAATTTTATTTTAAAAACTCTTTTTGTATGTGTTAATTTATTCTTAAAAAGTTGAAATTTGTGATAAATAAAGTATTGATAACAAAATAGCCCATAAGCAAGATAAACAAAGAGAAAATACCATAACATAATGGTTGTTAAATATGATGGTGTCTCTTTCAAACTTTTTTTGGCTTTTTCGAAGATCATTTGTATCGAAAGACTGTTTAAAAGAGTTGATAAAGAGATAAGAGATAAAACAGATGTGGATCTAGACATTGCTAAAGTTTTTTATAAAAGGAAAAATGAAAAAAAAAGGTACTCTAAATATGACAACATACCATTAATGATAAAGCAAAGATGGAAAATGCACACTAAAAAGAGAACAATAAACTGATGATGCTAGAGCTTTTAACCTAATAGTAAAATCATATTGTTAACATTTTATAGAAAGCAAAATCACATTTGTATATGTTTGGTTTATATCCAAACTTGAAACAAGAATTAATAAAATTCCACATTTGTATATGTTGGAGTCAGTTTTTAGAAGTGCAATCCTTGAGATGACAAGAACTTTTATTGTATAAAATTACCTAGTACAAATGGGATTTATTCAAAATATTACAATAGATGGTAATTGTATAGATGGGCAAGCTTCAAAACTCAACTTTAAAATGAACATATACTTTGTTCATCGCAACCAAAATGAACTTTACTGATAAAAGAAACAAAATTTCAATATCCAAAATTACAAAAAAAAAATTATGTTCTATCTGTAAAATTTTTTTTTAATTGTTAAGAAATTGAGTGAAATTTATAGGATAAAAAAGGTAAAGTTTAATGATATTTTATTATATGTACCCCAGACTAAAAATGTCATTCCATTGGAATTAGTCTTGTAAAAATTAATGCTAAGATAATGGGATTATGGGATAAAGTATATAATTTACTAGGTTTGATCATTAATGAATACCCTTCAGCCATTTTTTAGTACTAGTAGTTAAAGTTGATCATTCCAAGTATACTTACTGAAGATGCAATGTTGAAAAATAAATATTCAAATAGAAGAAGCAATTTGATGAAATACTACAATCAAACCCAAATTGACTAAAATTTGATATGTTGGCATAACCAACTAACTAATCTTATGATATCAATCCATCTATCCAATCCCCCAAACTCACAAAATTAGTATACAATTATCAAATTTATGCTAAGATCTTAAATTGTCTAAGGACTTAAATTGTGCTATGCAAAGTATAAACCTATACTAGATGAATTTTCTTATTTCTTTACACTACCATCCATTTTCCTTATTCCCTGTAGGAGAAAATATGAAAAGAACAACAAGAAATAGTGAAAAAAGACCCCTAAAACCATTGTTTATACGTTCCTTGAATCTAAACCATCTTATTCAAATCACACTCATCAGGCAACAAAGTTTGGTAACAATTATGTTGCAAACCTTTTTGGTTTTAGATGTTGATGTTCTCATATACAGCTAAAGAGTGAGGTGTGAAAGGGTTTATAGCACTAAATTCATTTGGTTCACCAATGTCTAGCTTTCTCCCCATTTGCATGGTTTGGTTTGGGAGAAAAGTTTGATAAGTTTCGAATGAGTTGAGGTTTTCACAGTGGTGAAAATCAAGAGTGAAGGAAACACCATTATCTTAAAACCTTGGAGCGAACTATTCTACATCAAACCTTTCAATTTCTCCAATTGGATATTGCCTAAAACCTCTCATAAAATTTGCATTCGTTCATATGAATAAATAGCCATCTTTTCCAAACTTCATAGATACCTCATTGTTTGCCTCACTTTGCTTGATATCCATGTTTATTGATAGGACATTAGTTAGGGACTACAACAAGTCAATACTTTTTATCCTTGTTTCTTTAGACATTAGTTGATATCCATGGTCCAATTCTTACTCTCGATTTTTCAAATCCAATAGAACAGAACAGGTAACTCTCAAATCAACCAAATGTTTAGAAGGGTATGGATTGATAAATTATCAAATAAAGTCAACTTTCCAACCTAATCTGTGTATTATAGAAATGTTAAGCAAGTCTACTTTTAATAACTAGCCTACATACTTGTTATCAACTATCTTAATTAAAAGATCAACAGAGTTTCTTTTGTCACTTCTGGTAAGTTCGTCAAATCCCATATCAAGTTCAAGTATATAGGCACCAGCGCACGTTGAAGAGGAGTATTTCAAAAGCAATAGTAAAGGTAAAGGTAATATTATTTTAAAAAATATGTTGAAATACAAGTCAACTACTAAATTTAAGAGAAGCACACTGAAATAACTAAGCAAGTAGACTAAAATGAAATAAAGGCAAGACAAACCTTGGGGTTTTGGTTTTTGGAAAGTGTACTGTACAAATTAAGATTTTTCTTACAAAAATCATGCAATCTAAACATATACCAATTTAACTAATTATTATTCAAAAAAATGTAAAAAATTAACTATAGCCAGCTAATTTCTCAAATTAACCACATATTGGAAAGTTCACATGAATAGAAAACTTTACCTGATAAGAAAGGGGCGAAGAACAATGATTCAAGATGAGACAAGAAAGGATCAGTAGGGAATAAAAGGAAAAGAACCATAGTGGCAACAACAAATGAGATAAAAGAAGGTTCGATAATGGCAATGATGAGTAAGGGAAAAAGAGGCCGACAATGAGTCAATGAGTAGAGAAAATCAGGATATGGAGTTAACATTTGAAAAGTTTAAAAAAAAATAGAAAATGTATGCAACTGAGAAAAAAAATTGAAAATGGGTAAGGGACTAAGGGTTAGGATAATAAGAATATTAGAGTAAAAGGTAAATATGTAATATTGTTATTATTATTATCAAATAAATGAATGATAAACGAATAATAAATAAATGAGTTTTAAACGAACCTTAAACGAGCATGTTCATGAATATAAACAAACAAATAGCCAGTTATTCATATTCGATTTGTTTAATAAACGAATATACAAATAGTGTTTAAGATCGTTTGTTAAGCTTAATAAATGAACAAAAACTGAACATGTTCACGAATGATTCATCAAAAGCTTTGTTCGCTTACACCCCTACTAACTATTGAAAAATCATGATTAAAACAAACTAAACTATTAAACAATATATATGGAAATGACAAATTTGTTGAGATAATCTAGAAAAATTTTGAAACTATTGAGCATATTAAAAGTTAAAACATGCACCATAATAAACCTTAGATAAGGCAATATTATATGACATGAAAATCAATAATAAAAGTTAGTACCTTATCTAAAATTCTAAAACATGAATCAAGATGCCCATAATTACCTTCCTTATTTTTTTTATATGTTATTCTCAAATGCATAATTGCCATATCTATGCTCAATTAAAACATGCAACCCAAAAAAAAAAAAAAAACTTGAATATAAAAACTTCTAGAAACATTCTTTGTTCTCAATTAAAACATGCAATTTGATTTCCAAGCAACACATGTATATATATATATATAAGCATTCCTTGTTCTCAATTAAAACATGCAACCACAAAAATTTAAGGACAACAACTACCAAGCTTACTAATTCCAAAGAATAACATGTATGGTTGTCCTTTCTTTCACCATAGATTCAACAGCAAACAATGCAACCACTATAATATTTGAAATGAAATTATTTTCTTGATTCAAATGGAAGGATTAATAAGAGTGAAATACAACTTCAATCCAATGTTGAAAAGCCAATTTTTTTGCTTTGGCGTCTATGCACAATCCTTTCCCAACCTACCAAAATTCCAAAGCTGACTATTTATGCAAATAAATAAAATAATAATTTCTAAAAATTAAAAGAAAAAAGGACAAAACATGGAAAATTAAGAAAGTCCCAGCTTTTAAAATAATGATTTTTTAATAAAAATAATGAGGAAAAAAAATCCTAATTTTTTTTTTGTCGATTAATGACTCTACCCACATTTCAAAACCACCACCATTATTCCTCAACGGGGAATTTGATTCATTTACTTCTTTTTTCGAACCACCCATAAAGAAAAAATGGGACAGTTTGAAGTCCCTACATAACTCAGTGTTTTAAATGTTCGAGAAAAAAATGTTATCAAATAGAGACTTTGACTGGAGATTAAAATTTGATACAGTTACTTGAGTTAGAGAAAGAAGAAAAGAATGAAAAGGTGTTGAAGAACTAGCTGTAACAGAGTTAATGCCTATTGTTAAATAAAAAATGAATAAGAAAAGAAAAGAAACCTTTTAGAAACTTATTGCAAACAGATGTATGCTCAACTCTCACCTAAAACACTGTTATAATGGTAACATTTGAAAACCCAAAACTTGTATACAAACATAAACATTCTTTTATTCTTCAAAACTAATTATAAAACCTTGAAAATCTTTCCAATCTCTCTTAATAAATTTCTCATATCTTTTTTTACCAATACATTAATCAATGGAGAAATTAATATAAATAAAAAAATAAATAACACACTGACCTTAAAATTTAATATCCAGGAAGTTTGACAAAACCTTGAGAGAAACAAAAAGGGAAAAAATCAATAAAAAATAAATTGATAATTTTATACAAACAAAATATAGAACAAAAAGTTACTAAAAAGACAAAAATTATTCAACAGGAAAACTTTAATAGCAAAGATTGGTAATAAGTATCTCGTAAACCAAATTTGTATCTAAAAAAAAACTTTAATAGTAGAGAATAGACAGTAAGGACCCATAAAACGAATTATGTAATTTCTTCAATAATAGATGATGGGCAGTAACGAACCCATAAGACAAATTTGTGTCTTAAACTTCTATGTTGAAATTCACACAAACCTAAACCCCATTCAATATTAGAATGTACAACAAGAAAACCAAGTTAACCAAACCCAAAATAAAAAAAAAATACATTCAATTAAATAAGAAAAAAAGAATAATAGATTTGACCAAAAAATCACTACACCAAAATAGAGATTTAATGGTTATTTTTTAGCGATGTTTTTAAATAAACGTCACAAAGTTTCGTGTTTTTATAAAGTTAAGGGCATTTTTTGGTAAAACATCATTAAATTCCTACATAGCGACATTTGGATTTAAAAATGCCACTAAAACTATATTTTTATGGCATTTGTTGACCTAAACGCCGCTATATACTTTGACTTTTAATTAAAAGAAATTATTCAAGGTATTTTTTGCCAGAAACGCCTTGAATAACCCCATTCAATTTTTTGTAAGGGATTATTCAATGCATTTTTTGGCTAAAAATGTCTTGAATAATCTTCAAAAAAATTACATGAGATTATTGAAGGCATTTTTAACCAAAATTGCAAAGAATAATCCCCTTCAATTTTTAATTAAATGAGATTATTCAATGTATTTTTTGCTAAATATGCCTTGAATAATCCATTTAATTTTTTGAAAAGGATTATTCAATGCATTTTCTGGCCAAAAATACCTTGAATATTCCTCAAAAAATAAAAAGGGATTATTGAAAGTATTTTTTACAAAAAAAAAAATACCTTGAATAATCTCCCAAAAAAAAATGAAAGGGGATTATTCAATGTGGCTTTTACCAGAAACGCCTTGAATAACCTTATTTAATTTTTTTTAAGAGATTATTCAAGATGTTTTTGGCCAAAAACACCTTAAATAATCTCAAAAAAAATGTAAGGGATTATTCAAAGTATTTTTATTTAGAAATGCCTTGAATAATCTTAAAAAAAATTAGAGGTGATTATTAAAGTTATTTTTGGTCAGAAATGTCTGAATAATCCCTCAAAAAAATAGAAAATGGATATTAAAGAATTTTTTATCAGAAACGCCTTAAATAAACCAATTTAATTTTTGTAAAGGTCAGAAAAGGCCTTGAATAATCTCAAAAAATATGAACGAGGATTATTTAAGGCGTTTTGGCCAAAAACACCTTGAACCATTCAATTTTTTGTAAGAAATTATTCAAGATATTTTCTGACCAAAAACATATTGAATAATCTCAATAAAAATGAAAGGGGATTATTTAAGGTAGTTTTTACGAAAAACACCTTAAATAATCTCTTAAAAAATGATAGAAGATTATTCAAGATATTTTTTTACCATAAATACCTTGAATAAACCTATTCAATTTTTTGTAAGGGCCAAAAAAATAAATTGAATAATCTAAAAAAAAAAAAAGGATTAAAGAAGGCAAAAAAATACCTTGAATAATCCCTAAAAAATAGAGGGGATTATTCAAGACGTTTTGGCCAGAAACGCCTTGAACCATTCAATTTTTTGTAAAAAATTATTCAAGGCATTTTTTAGCCAAAAATACTTTGAACAATTCAAAAAAAAAAGACTATTGAAAGTGTTTTTGACCAAATTTAAAAGAATTATTTAAGATGTTTTTAATCAGAAACGTCTTGAATAATCCAAAAAAAAAAATTAGAGGGGATTATTAAAAGCGATTTTGATAAAATGTACCTTCAATAATCATACTTTTTTGTTGTAAATTTTTTTAAAATTTCAAACCCGCGAGACCTCTTTTTTGCTTTTTTTTTCCCTACTCATTTCTTCAATTTCTGCTCATTTTAAGTCTCTCTCTTCTCATTTTTTGCTTAAGTTTTAATCATTTTGTGGTTAATTTTCATTTTCTTTCTTTTCGTTTTTTTAAATTTCAAGTTAGCTTTCTTGTATTTTGGGTCAAATCCCTAAACTTTTTGTCTAATTTGTTAAGTCAAATTCCTAAACTTTTTGTTTGATTTGTTACGTTTCTGCTGCCATTCAAGCTCCATTGGTAAGTTCTATTTCAACATTGGCAATTTTTAGTATTTGGTCATTCTTTTTCTTTTTTTACTAATTTATTTCATTTTTGCAGTTCTGAGTTTGATTTTGTTTGGTTGGTTAAAAAATTCAAGATAGAACAGAAAGTGAAAGAAATAGAATTTTTCTCTGAAAAACTTAAAATTGAACGTTGAATTTAGCTACAAACACGAATGAAATTTTAGATTTAATTTTTTTTCAACATAATATTTTTTAAATTACTAAAAAATGGTTACTTGTTAACATGAATTTATTGTTTCATTCAAGATATCCTTAGGAAACTATTCTGAAATAATCTCTTATTAATTTTTTTCATCTCATCTTGGTATTTGTTTTGTTTGTTTTTTCAAATTATGGTATTTGATGAAATAACTTAATCTTGCTTGAAAATATTTGTTGTACACGAAAACCATCAACAACAAAACATGGTAGTGACTAAAGTGAGAAAAATCTTTCATCAAATGGTAGTGTTCGAAATCTATGCAATCATCAATTTCATACATTTTAAATTTTTGGTTAATAAACTAAAATAATTTGAATGTTATTGCATGTGTTCCATCCATATTGAAACAAACTATGTATTTATAATATTCAGTTTATGAATTTAAGTTCGTTTTTATTTCTTTTAATATTTTTTATTTAATGATAATAATCAATATTAAAAAAAATTTTAAAAATAACTTTCTTAATTTAGTAACGTTTATACCTAAAAATGTCTCTAAATGCCAAATATAACGACGCTTTCTACTATAAATACCGTTGAATTTAGTGGTATTTTTTTATTATAAATGTCGTTAAATTTAGTGTTATTATCTCCAACGAAGGTATAACCGGCACTCTTAACTACATTTTTTGCAAATGACACTAACATTTTAGTAATGTTTATAAATGTCATTAAATATATAAAAAAAAACACCATTAAAAACTTAATCTCCTGTAATGAATACAAAAAAAAATCTAAAACACTAATGAAAACTCAAAAACAAAAAAAAAAAAACCTAATTTTCATTAAAGATCAGAACATGCAAACAAAAACAATAAAAAGGAAAGCACATTAAAAACAACATGCAACCTAGAAAAAAAACTTAAAAGAAAACCCCAAAAAAATATATACAGCCTTAACTAAACACCCAAAAAAGGAGGACAAATTATAGCAGAAAAAATAGAGAAAAAATTAAAGAGAAACAAAAAAAAATTCACACATCACAGCCTGAGCTCTGGAACAACAATGAAAACTAATACGAAAGGCTTCCAAATTAAACTTTAAACAACAAATCTTTTCAAGTCAAAAACAGCTGTCAAAGAAAAAGTAACATAAAAGGCACCTGTTAGAAGAAAAACAAACAACGACAAAAAGCAAAAAAAAACTTGTACGCAACCTTATCAAAGCCACAAACCCCTATATAGCCTTCTCCTTTCCCTAAAACGACGTAGCATTAATAAAAAAAAAAATTTACATGTGCTCTTAAAAAATTTCACGGGACTTTTTTTATATAAGAGTATATATACGTGTGTGTATATAAATATATATATATATATTTGTTTATATATTTATATTCACGATTAAAAAAATTTAAATGTAAATCAACTCTAATAATTTGAGCCAATAGTCTTTAAGCTAATATTCAAATAATGAGGTAACAGGTCAAGTTTCTAACGATTCTTTGTATCGGCTACCCAAAAAAAAAGGGGTGGTCCATTGGATCTGATAAAAGGTGTAATTAAGTTTATATAATATCTTTTAAATGATAAACAACACCTCGTTTCGATCACAACAGCTTTAATTTATTGGCTGTGGTCAAAGATTTCTTGCGCTTATTATGGCCGTTGGATCATGATCCATTCATTGTTTATTGCAGAAAAAAGAAAAGCCTAAATTGTGTTAAATTTAATTCATAGAAGGTCTACATGCCGTGAAGAATTTATTTTGCTCTTTTGGCTGACTTAATTAATTTTTAATACTAGTACACTTCACTAATTGACGCACCCAAACCCATGCACATGGGACACCGCATACACATTGCACTTTTCCTTTTGATACAATATATTAATAATAATTTTATTATCATTACTAATAATAATTTTATTTTTTTATTAATAAATATAATTTTTATTAGTGTAATAAATAGTATTCGAACAGCAAATCTAAAAAATCATGTCTAAAATTAGCTTAAGTTTTGTTAGACTCGTAAATAATTTGATCCGAAAACAAGTCTAATATGTTAGTACCAAACTAGAAAGATTAATATCTTTCTTATACAGTATGATTAAGTTGGAGAAACAAAATTGGAACTTCAAAATTTTATCACACAAATTATGAGTAACAAGAATGGTCAAAATGTTATTCACATTCTTTTCTTTAAAGGTTACTAACCATGGCAAAAACAAAACATGTTGGTTATCTAACAAAGCACAAAATGTTTTGTTTGAACTCATCCTCTTTAAAATTAATAAACTCCAACTTCTTTTAAAATTTTGAATTCAAATTTTAATACGAAAAATAATAGCGTTTATGAAATAAGAAACTGCTACCTCTTATTACTTAATCTAACATCATACATGTACCAAAAAATTATTTAAAATTTCAAAATATTCGATAATATTTTTATATAATTTCGAAGGTTTTTTTTTTTTTTTTTGTTAAAGAGGAAAAAAGATTTCAAAGCCTTTTGTAAATCTAATAACCTAATTTTATAGTACAAAGACGTATCTATGTTTGATTGATTCATGCCAACAATAAAATGAGAAATTTAGTTATAATTGTTAGAGTTCCTTCGTTATCGTAATTAAATTTCAGCGTGAGACTTACAAGTATATGTTTTGATAAAAATTGACAAAAAATTGACAGATTCATTGCATAGACTAATATAATAAGGTACAAACGAAACAGAGACATCAACAATTTAATTCATGTCTAAAGGAGGGTACGTATTTTCTTCATCTCATTAATATTATATATCCATCTGTTTCCACACTAGAATTATAAGGGAGAGAGACGGAATAAAATTGCTCTCAAGAAAAATCTGAACATATCCTTGATTCCATTGTAAAAAAAAAAAAAAATCATTTCAATTCCTTTTTTTTTTTTTAATCTTAGGTTCCACATCCAATTGAAGTGTCTTGTTGAAATTAAAAAATATATATTAGTGATTAAATGTGTATAATTATTGATTTGATTGCAATGTTTCATTTATAAATTAGTTGATTTACCTATAAATTGGTAAACCCTATTTTGTATTTATCTAATGGTTGTATGTCATGTCAAAAATTTAGAACAAAATTAATAAGTCAAATAGCAAACTCTAAATCTAAATCCATCATTTCAGGGGTAGAGTATGCGCTTCTCTCACATATTAAAACCAAAATCATAACTATTAGTATTATTACGCATTTAATTTAAAATTAATTGTAAATTAAAAAAATTAAAATCAATATTTGAAGAAATCTTATTTGAATATAATACCAAAAAATTTTTAAAACTTAACAAATTTGAGATATAACACTACTTAACATGCTCAAATGTATTAAAAAAAATTCAACTTAGAATCAATAAATAATAAATAAAAAAATTTAATTCAAATATATATATATATATATAAAAACTTAAGATGTACCTAAATAACAGCATTCACACTAGCATTCAATATAAAAATGCGTGTGAGAGAAGTCTCTCTTTGATTCCAATGATCCGACCCTTTGTCTTATTTTGTTTTAAAAAAAAAATTGTGGTGAAAGAAGATTTTTTCGTTCTAAAATTAAATATATACATATTAAATTTATAAATTATTTATAAAAAATATTAACAATAAAATTCAAACTTAAATTTTATAAACAAGACATTCGAATCTTACGATTCAATCATCTCTCACTCTCAACCAACCCTTTGCTTTAATAAGCAAAAGACCACCTCAAAGGACTCCCATCTCCAAATTAACCTTTTTATTTATTTATTTTCTACCGCACGCACGGTTGAATCCCTATAATGGCTGTGGGCGTCCAAACTGGCAACAATAATTCATCTGTCCCTGGGGACCAATCGTTTGCACTATAATCACCACTATGATTGCCCTTAAACCCTACTTTGCCTGTTTTGCATTTTATCTTCTCTTTTCTCACCGCCACTTACTACTCAATTATAATATTCTGCATATTCTACTGCTTTTCTACCTTATGATTTCCCCATTTGCTTTCCTACCTAGCCTTTTTTCCATCATGAAAATTACAGTGAACCTTTAATGATAGTAACCATCATTAATATTAATTGCCATTAGTTGAAGGTGACAAGTAATTAATTGAATAATCAAGTCCAGACAAAAAAATATCGTTCTGTTGTGTATGTAAATAATTGGAAGTCACGGATTCGAATTCCGAAACCACACAACAAATTTAATGAGATAAAAAAAAATTATTTTATATTATTAAAAAATAAATTTTATATGAAATTTTTTACATAAAATTTATGAAGTTTTTTAATGATTTAATAAAAATTTTAATAAAAATTATAAATTAATAGAAAGATAAAGTTTAATGTAAATATCAATAATATGTAAAAAAAATATTAAAATTATTATTCATAATTAAAATTTGATTAATATTTATTTAATTATAAATATTTTATTAATATTTTTATTAAAAATATCTATATAAAAATATTTATCAAATTTTATTAAATTTTTTTCAAAATTTACACATTTGATATATGTAATGAGATTTTTTAATCTATCAATTTTAATTTTTAATTTTAACTTTTATTTAATTATTTCTAATAAAATTTCACAAACTTCACCTAAAAAAATTATCTAAATTTTCTCATTTTTAAAACACGCAGATTTCAGGATTGCAGGGGATATTTCTAGAATTAATCCATAGAATAGTATCCCAAGTTAGTCTAGCCTCGTCATCTTTAAAAGCCATTTTATGTTGTAATAATAAGATGAAATATAAATTTTAATTCAAATGATTTTTAATATTTATAAATCTCTTTTATTTTTATAAAAAAAGTGATCGATATATGTTAACTACAAGCTTTACTTCATTTGAATAGTTTGTGAGAATGGATTTTCATTGCGCTATTATTGGATATTTAAAATTTTGATAGTTTTTTTGGGAAATCAATCATAGGAAAATATTATTGAAAAATCAACACATGCACGTAACATTCACACACAAAATAATAATTCAAATTAATAATAAAAATATACAAATATATTTATTTCGATCTAACTCAAAATAATTTATTCTTTACCCAATCTACTAACAAATAAATCTTTACAACTATGAGACTTTTAAAATAAAAAAAAATCATAAAAAATTTTTTATTTAAAATCTAACCCAAAACTTAATTACACTATTTTAATAGCTTATTCACTTAGTTATTCTCTTGATATCTAACTACTTGATATTACCAAACTAAATTAAACTATCTTATTTATAATGATGAAACCCCTTATATCTTTACTAAATCTCGATTTGAGAAACAAAACAAATTTAAACCCTTATAACTTCACTTAACTTTCAATGTGAGATTATAAGATTTAAGACACACCCCAATAAATCTTCTTTTGACTTGAATTTTGAAACACTTCAATGGTATCTATAAAACTAATACGCTTGTCTTTTTTTTCCTTTATCGTAAGAATCTCAACAACTGAGCCTTTATCAAGTATGTATAAATGATTTTTAACTCTATTATCTTATAGAATCACACTATTATTTTTGTACACTTTCAACCAATCATTACTATTATGTATATGTACCTCAAGAAGTTAGCTCACCAAAAGCAATCAAATTATAGTTATAACTCGGTACATACCTTACATGACGAAAAGTCTTAATAACCCTATTGTGAGATCTGAGACAAACATTCATAATGTCTTGAATCTACACATTTTCATTATTAGCAACCACAATATCCCCATACTTTTCATTATATTCCAACTTCACAAAACAACTCCTATCATTGTAGATATAGACTGTAGTAGTTGAATCTAAAATCCAATATTTATCACCTTTTAAAGTCTGAGTTTCATCTATATAAGTTGTCAAAATGACATCATCATCATTAGACACAATAATAGCATAATCATTCTTTTCTTTATTCGATTTTTTTCTCATCATTCGCTCTTTTGAAAGTAGTTATATTCTTTCTTAGCTTCTTACAACGTACTTTGATATATCATTTTTCACCACAATAATAACATTTTATGTCACTGTAATCTCTGTCTCTTGATTTAGATCTCTCTTTTGATCCATTAATCCTCTTTTGAGTCATCTTTCAATCAAAATCCTCTACAACTAGTGTACTCCTTCTAGGTGATGAGTTTTGTATTCTCATAAACTTTTTGTTCTCACGCAATAAGACAGTCATGTTATCCAACTTCAAATTAGACCTACCTATCAACAAAGTCTAAATTAAAAGTTTATAGGACTTGGGCAAAGATAACAATAAAATTAAAGCTTTCTCTTTATATTCTAACTCATCAATATACATCGTCAGCAATTGAGAAATCAATCTATTAAACTCATTTAGGTGATTATGAAGACTAATGCTTTATTCAATCTTAAGATAATACAGATCCATCTTCAAATATAATATGTTAGTTAATAACTTCGATACATAAATACCCTTAAGCTTATCCCACAAACTCTTTGAAGTACTCTCAAACAACACATTATACTTTACCTTTAGGGCTAACACCAATCTAATAGTACTAACAGCTTTTTTCTAAATTTTATTTCAATTATTGTCAGATATTCTTTCAGGTTTACTACTTTCTAATGCCTAATCTAACTTTTGTTGTACTAATAAATCTTGAATGGTATTTTGTTATAACATAAAATTATTTTTTTCATCAAATAACAAAATCTCAAACTTGGACATAAGTATACTAGATATGCGTCCTTAAGATATCTTGAAATACTTGCTTGCTTTACGATCTTTTGAGTTTACCTCTCATCTTCCCAAATCTTGCTCTAATCTCACTTATTGAGAAATTAACATGTACATGCAGCACCCATACACAAAACAATAAGCTCAAATAAAAAATAAGAACACATAAATATATTTGTTTTAGTCCAACTTAAAATGACTTATTCCAAACTCAATCTATTAACAAATAAATTTTTACAACTTCGAATAAAAAAAGTCATAAAAAAATCCTTACTCAAAATTTAACCAAAAACTTAATTACATCATTTTAATAGCTTACTTACTTAATTTTTCTCTTGATGTCTAACTGTTTAAGATTACCAAACTAAAATTAAAATCTCTCTTTATCTCTTTACTAAACTCTCAATTTAATATATAAGATAAATTCAAATTTTTATAACTTCACTTAATTTTCAATGTAAAATTATAATATTTAAAGTAAATCTTAACAAATATATGTATTATCCTTATTCCTTTTCTTTGACTATTTTGTATCACAACCATATAATCCCCTTAGACCACGTTGTACCAGTTCTCCATGCATGATTACAATTTTTTTGTCACATGCACGGTGATATTCTATATAAATAAATTACAAATGTATAAAAATGTATTAATTGATTCTTAAAAAAGAAAAATAATAATATTTTAACATAAAAAATTTAAAATTTTTTAAAAAATTGATATCTCACTAAGCTCAGATTATTCAATATATATATATATATGTTATTGTCATTTTCTAAATTTGGTTATTTATTTGTTATACTTTTTATCTTGATCATAAATGCTAATTTAAGTAATTAATCATCATAACCAATTATGATTTTAAATTTCTTAAGTGAGATGTTAAGCCATTGTACCTCGAAAATAGATATTGAAAAAACTGAAATTTTAATGATATTGTATTTATTTTAAGAACAAAACCAATCAAATTATTCAAATTATTTCATAGGATAAAGTTCATATATCAGTACATAATTCAACTTATTCACTATTAAAATATTGAATTCATTACTAGGTGTGCTTACCGCCTTAAAACGAGACAAAAACCGAAAAAAAAAAATGCAAATGATGACAGAGGAGACATGGACTGCTGCCAGCTATGTATGGGGCTCAGGTACTTTGGTGACAAATTGGACAGTTTCCAATGGGTGAAACCAGGAAACAAATTTTTGTACGTGTAACTTTTGTACTCACACCACTCAAAGCCTTTGACCGATAAAAGCTGTTAATTTAATTGATAATTTTGGGCAAAAAAGGGAGTGGTCGGAATATAAATGATATATTAATATTTATAAATTATTAAAATTTAATTATAATAAAATTTAAATTTAATTTGATTATTATTAAATAAAATTTAAATTGAATGATTTAATTTATTGATTTAATTAAATTTAAGTATTTTTATATTTAATTTGAATAGTTTATGAGTTTAATTAAAATTTTATATTTAAATATATTTTTATTATTTTAATTAATAAAATATATCGAATTTAAATTTAAATTCGAATATAAATAATTAAATTTTTGTTAAATATAAAAATTAAATTTATTTTTATATATTAATTGAATCTAATTAAATGAATTTAAATAATTTAATTTATATTTTAAATCAAATTTGAATTACAAAAATAAAATTTGATTAAATTTAAATTAAATTTTAAATCTCAAAATTTAAATTAAATTTAAAATTAAATTTAATATTACATCTATTCAAATTTAGTCTATTATATCTTTAGGAGTGATCGCTTCTTCTATACATATATTTTGAGTAGATATACTCAGTCTCACATGACTCCAACAAGAGTAAGAGCGATTTCGTCATTACCTTTTTTTTTTTCCTGCACGGATTGCTCTCCCACAAACCAAGAAATGATGATAAGCAATATATGTAAAATGGTAGCTTTGAGTTGACGAAATATTATGTAGACCAAAGTTAAAGTGATGAGAGCAGATTAGCTGAAAATACGGGATATGTAAATTGAAAAGGATTTTATTTTACACTTTGGACTTTCAGAGCTTTCACGTTTCAACCTCCAAATCTATGCCACGATTTAAACAAACTTTTTTAATTAGAATTGAAGAATATTTTTAAATTAAATGTGATTATATAAAAACAAAAATTATATAAATATTTTTATGAAAAATTTAACAAAATTTTAATTGTTGAATAAATACTAATAAATTTTAATAATTATTTTTCCATACTATTAATTTATAAATTTTAAAATTTAAAATATATTTTTATATAATATTTTTAATAAAAAAAAAGTCATAAATTTTATTTTCAGATTTGTCGGAAATTTAAGCCAGTAGTATTGAAAAAATAGGAAGATGAATTGAAAGAAAACTGAACAACTTCTGCCGTATTTAAGAGAGAAAAGGTGACAGAAACTGGAGGACAGTGGAGTCAAACGTATTAAAGATAACAAAAAAAACAAAAACAACTGACATGACATCTCTTACTATCTCGAGCAATGCGATACATAACCAGAGAAAAAAGCGAAAAGATATTTGCATGCCTCCAGGTCATGAAGGAAATCCCAAACCCCTCAATATTCATTGCCACAACAAGTATCTTCAATATCTCATGATGTTGATCCCAACCTTCATGTTTTGAACACCATATGTTTTGTTTTTAAGTACAGATAACTTTTTCAATTATATATAATTAATAGCATCAAGCTGCAAATGAGGGAATTAGATTCTTGATTATAAAACTTTTATATGAAGAATTTGCACATTCTTCTACTGAAATTAATATTAAAACAATAATATTATCATCATAATCATAATTTTTTTTATAAAAAATCAAAGTTTAAAAATTAAAAAAATATAACTATTAAAATTTAAATTTTAAAATTATTAAATGTTATCTTGTAAATTTATTATATAAATTAATTAAATTAAATTTTACATTAAAAAGTTAAAAATAATATAATTTAAAATTTAAAATTATTAAATATATATTTTAAAAATAATTATATAAATAAATTACATTAATTCTAAATTATCATCCTAATCACAAAAACTTTAAGCAAAAGCTTGAACAGTAATGTTCATGTTGTCTGATTATATGAAAGGATATCTCTATCTTGATTGATTTTCCTTCCTCGTTCTTTCGCTGTTTTTCATTTTGGTTTTGGTCTTTATTGCTTTTCATCTACTTTGCTTTAGTTGTTAGTTTGTGAAAGGGAGGGGCAGAAGGCAAGATTTCGTTGGAGAAATTATTGAAGATTTTGACATCATCATCCACGGCCATGGAAGAAAAAGCATGCATGTCAAGGATATTATTAAAAGGAGATCTTTATCTAGGGATTATTATTTGCTTTTTTGGCCCCCCACGAGTGTAATGATTTAAACAAGAAAAAATGGTCCCTATCAAATAATAATTTTGAGGAACCCAAGACGAATATCTTGCAAACTGTGCTTTTGACTCGGTCGAATCCCCCAAGATGATAAAAACCTAAAAAAAAAAAAACAATAAATCTCATAAAAACCTTTTTTTAATAATTAAAATTATGATGAACCAAAATTTAATTATTAAAATTAAAAATTTATTATTTTAAAATTTAAAAATTTTCATACATCCATGTTAATAAAGTGCTCTTATAATTATCTTCTTATTTGCAAAAATAACAAAATTTTGGTTTATTGTTTAGCATAAAATATATTATCACTTAATTTTAATTAATGTTTATAAAAAATTCAATATTTAAAATTATAAATTTTAAGTTAAAGACAATAATACATTTAGTTATATGTTTAACACTGTTAATTTTACCAATAAAATATATATTTTTTATTTTTTGTAAAATTATATGCACACGTAAAATTACAATTATATTAAATATTATGAAATATATATTATATAATTATCAATAAATGATTGGTTTAATCCGTTAAATTTATTTTTATCAACAAAAAAATTTTGAATTTAAATTTTATCAATGATCATTTATTGAGATTATATCAAATATAAAATTTATAATTATTTATTTTGAATTGTCATATACGATATATTTTATTTTAATCTGAATGAATGAATAACTTATATATTATTAAATTTTTTTATCAAAAATATATATGATATAATTATTATATTTATAAAATATTAATAAAAATTTAAATTAATTAATTAATACAATATTAAATAAAATTCCTGTCTAACGAAATTGGAACCTAATAAAATATAATTGATAATTTCTCTTTTTTTATTATTTTTTAAAGGATTAATGGTATCATCACTCTGCACATAGAAAAGCCCATGTCAAATCGGAAGCCACGTTCAAGTGTCGAGCGTCCTTTTCACGGGCTGATTTATGATGGAAGATGGACAGCCTCACGCGTCTCTTTGCTTCCTTTCATTGTACTATCATTTTTTTTATTTATGAGCAAAATGCAATAAAAATTGGTGTTCCCTCCCCTTTATTTAGTCTTTATTTTAGAAACTATTTTTAATTTGATATATTTTATATTAAAATTTTAAAAATTTATTTGTAAAAATAATGTTAATTTCAAGAATTCTTTTGTTAAAAAATAAAAAATATATATGGAAAGACAAATTTAAAAAAAAAAGAATATTGAGTGTTTAAAAATGGATATATAATTTAAAATATAATATTTCAAAATATTAGATATACTTTTATAAGATAATGTGCAAATTGAACATATACAATATGATTATTATTTTTTTTTGTGAGAAAAAAATTCGAATAAATAAGTTTTTTAATCTTTTAAATTAAAATAAAATATATTATATTTGATAATTTAAAATAAATAATTATAAATTATATATTTAAAATAATTTCAATAAATGATCATCCATAAAACTCAAATAAAATTTTTTTTATCGATAAAAATAAATATTAATCAATTGAATTAATTATTTATTAATGCATAATTATAATTATGGAGTATAATTGCTTTCTTTTTTTTTTCATAATTAATCATAATAATTATTTTGAATTTTCACAAGGGAAAGATTTTTGAGGCATGCATTTTCCAGTCAAAGAAAGCTGCAACCTAAACCTCTTTTAACTCTTTTTCTTCAGTCCCCACTTGATCAGATGATGGTAAAGCTCTTATTAGGCGGAGAAAATGGTTGAGAGGAAAAATAAAACGACATAAAAAAAAACATGGATGTTTGTTTACCAATTATATGTAAACAAACATCCATGTTTTTTAATTATCAGGTAAGAGTCAAAGGTTATTCGATATAATCATCACTTAGTTTATAGACATGAAAAAAACATGAAAAAAAAAAGAAGAAAAAAACATGAATTTATTATTTTACAGACATAATAGTATTATGTCTTGTCCTAATGCCATTTTAATTATCAATTTTTTTAATCAAGACATAATACTTTGCTAATAATATAATTAGAAATATTATTAGATTTTATTTAGACTTAATTTTTTGAATATTTTTGAAAATATATTTTTAGAATAATCTTACAAAGATTGAACAACGATTAAAAAAAAAATGCCATTCTTTTTATCAAATGAACTAATTTACGTGGATACTTTACTTTCACTCTACAAAGATCTATTTGTTTGATGTCAGGTAAAAATCAAATCATTTTGGTGTAGGTTATAGTACAATTTCTACTAAAAACTAGAAGCATCGATTTAAATTATATGTAACCCTACATAAATATTTCTTCATGCCAAATTTTCCTTCTTCAAAATAAAAAAAAAATGTATGAGATCTTAAGCATAAATCATTTGATTCATTAAAATTAATTTTCAATCGTATTTTATAATTTGGACGTTAAAAATATATTTAATATATGAAAATAATTTATTTTAATATAAAATTTTATAAAAAATAAATAATAACTTATTCTAACATGACACATTACGTGTGTATTTTTTGCCACATGGAAAACATTTATATCGTATTTTATATTTTGTTCAAAACTTATTTAAAAATATTGATAAATTAGAATAGGAATTGGATAGAAATTGATAACCAATTCAAATCGGGAATTTAACAAAACTAGGCACTGTATCAAAGTCAGAGGGTCTTATTTGGGCTTGAACTCGATAGCATTGGGTTTGAGCCTTTAACCTTTGCTTGTTTGTTTTTCTGGATAATTCTTCGCGGTTAAGATAACCGACAAACAGCCTGTTTCTGTGCAAGATAAGGCCCTTACGTTTTGTTTCTTGTAATTGAAAAAGAATTGCATCGTCGAGAGGAAATAGACGGGGGAAGAAAAGGAGATCATTGAGTCCTTTATTACTTCTCTTTTTTTTTTTTTTTTTTTCTCTTGTTTTGCTTTAACAATCTCTTTTCATTCTTCAGATACGTTTTCACACGGTTAAAACCATTTGATTTAAAGTAAAAAAACCTTTTTTTTCTTGTTTGTTTTGTTTTTGGGTGATATAAATCGAATTCTTTTGTTCATAAGATCTGATCATTCGTTTACAAAACAAAGTACAGAATTTGGGACTTTGGGTATTTGAGGCTTGTACAAATACGAGCAGAAACGATGTCTTACGCTTACCTTTTCAAGTACATTATCATTGGAGATACTGGTAAGATTCCTTTCGTGCTTTCTTTACTTTTTTCTTTTTTTTTTTTGAAATTTGATATCCGGGTCGTTGCTTTTATGTTTTTTGGTTGTTTCTTTATATGTTTAATTTGCAGTTTCGACTCTTTCTCTAGTTCTCATTCATGGGCTATTTTTTTATCCTTAAAAAATTGTCTTATGAGTTTGATTCTGTTAAAAGCAACATCAAGTTCTGAATTTGCTAGGAATTTAAAGCTTTACCGAAGCATTCCAATGAAGCTTGCTACTTTTAAGTGTTTTTGCTTATGATACTCAATTTGGCCATTTTGCAATATTGTTTTCCCAAGGATATTATGTTAGTGCTGTCCCCTGTGTTGAAGTCACAGAAAGTGTGGCATATAAATATGTTCTTTTTGTTTTTGCAGGAGTAGGAAAATCATGTCTTCTTTTGCAATTCACTGACAAACGATTTCAGCCTGTTCATGATTTAACCATTGGTGTTGAATTTGGAGCCAGAATGATCACCATTGAAAACAAGCCAATAAAGCTTCAAATTTGGGACACGGTTGGTTTTTCCTCGTTTGTTGGTTTTAAACGTTTTAGTTGAAAGTTACATCCATGCAACGTGTCTGTATGTGTTGTTTAACTTTTATTTGCCAATTTAAGCATTTATTGCACAGTGATTCTCTAACAAAGCATCGAAATGGTATGTTGAAGGTTCAAAATTTGTTATCCTGTAAACTTATTGTTTTCCTGGCTGGTCTGAGTATGACCATGTGTGAAGCCAAGCTTTCAGGCTAGCACCAGAAGGGGTGTATTAAGATAAATGGATTATGGTTGTACCCTTAATATTAAATAATCAGTCTACTCAATCTTTCAGGAATACAAGTTCATAGTTGATACCATTGTTTATAGTACTGGTTACTGTCATTGAAAAAAGATAGGCATTATGATGCTCTTAAGTAGGACAAAATAAGATTAGCTGCACTAGATTTTATATGCTCAGCAATATTCCCTCGATGATACAAAGGTTATTTGTAGCATTTGACCTCAGTGGTTGTTATGTCTGTTACAATTTACGTCTCACTTAACCCTAGCTTAAGGCATTTAAAATCTGAAGCATGTGTTTCTTTTCAGTTGTGGATGCTGAATTTTCTTTGTTTTGTCAGGCGGGCCAAGAGTCATTCAGATCCATTACAAGGTCTTACTACAGAGGAGCTGCTGGTGCACTTCTAGTTTATGATATTACTAGGTATATGTTCTTTCTTTTCAGAACTTTTAAGTTATGTCAATGACGTTTTAGACAACCAACGTTTTCTCTTGTGCATTTTCTACATGCATATATTATCCAAAGAAACAATTTCGCATGTGCTTTCAGCTGCAATAATAACACTGCTACATGCATATATGATTAATAATCAGGAGGGAAACTTTCAATCACTTGGCTAGCTGGTTGGAGGATGCAAGGCAGCATGCAAATGCAAACATGACAGTTATGCTTATTGGCAACAAGTGTGATTTGTCTCATAGAAGGGCTGTGAGCACAGAGGAAGGTGAGCAGTTTGCCAAGGAACATGGGCTGGTATTCATGGAGGCCTCAGCGAAAACTGCTCAAAATGTTGAAGAGGTGATAAGAATGCTCTATAGCATGAGTATTAATAAGCTTGTCTTCATATGTACTATTTGATATACATGCTCTAGAATTTTTAACAAAAAATTATTGCAGGCATTTATAAGCACAGCTGAAAAAATCTACAAGAAAATTCAGGACGGAGTTATTGACATATCTAATGAGGTTAGCTTGTCTGCTTATATTTCCCACATTTCTACTATCTCTTTGTATCAAACTGTTGACTTAAACTCACCATTTGTTCTCTATCCCTTCCTTCTTCCCTTTCTGTCTTTCTGTGTTACAATTAATATGGCAAAAGTTACATCAAATTTGGCATCTGGTTGTTTAGTTCATATGTGAATTTTATCTTATTGTCAACCCCACTCTACTTTTTCTCTCTTTAAGCACAAGAAAAATAAAAAGCGCAGTCTTAATTCCCTTCTGGTATTCTCGCTTAATCCCTGGCATACATGAGGATCTGCATCCCTCTGCATATACAATTGGAAATTTGCTTGTATTTCTGGTGATAATGGATAAGATGTCAAATAAGAGGTAAAAAAATAAAAAAGAAATAGATTCGATTACATGCTTTTTTAAGTTTTAGTATAGTGCATCAATGCAAAAATTTAGGAATTATCTCCATTCCAGCTTTATAATAAATTGTTGGGTATTGGAGAAATGTTCAGCAATTTGGAATGGTTGAATACTTGAATCATTAACCTTCATTTATTTATTTTTTTTCTGTTTTTGCAGTCTTATGGCATAAAAATTGGACATGAAACTCACACAACCTCATCAGGAGGTAGAGATGGTACATCTTCTCAGGCTGGCAGCTGCTGCAGCTGAAAATTAGTATCTTTTTCCAAGTTGAGACTTTTCTGTGCTTTGATTGTGGATTCATAGGTTTGTTATACTTTGCTGTTGGTTACTCGATCATATTGTTTTTAACAACAATCATCCACGGGTTACTAATAGATATAATTATTTCTTTATATATGCTTCTTTCTTTTTCTTTCCTTTTTCTGAGAGAGAAAGAAACTGGTCGTTCCTTTCAATTCTTCTCTAGCACATTCGGATAGCAAAGTACATGACGCTGCAAAAGCTGAGAGAGGCTGTTTCCAAAATGGCAATTAGCGAACTCGGCTACAGCCATGGCTGCGCCCCCTTCCCCTCCCACATCCCAAAGGCCTCCCTGAATAGATGATGGATAGATAAGTAGAAATAAGTAAAAGTTACACATACAAATATAAACAGGAGGGAACAGAAAAGAGTTGAGAGTAAATATATAAATTATAAATACCAGCAGCAGGCTTCTTAGGCTTAAGTGTCTCCTCCAAAAGCAAAGTTTCCAGATTCAAGCTGTCAGGGAGAATATAATAACGAATGTTGTTCCCCCTGATCACACTCAGATGGTCAAGGCCGGGTAACTGGTATTGTTTTTTTTTTTTTTTTTCTTCAGTGTTAGTTTCACTGTCTTCAAACGTGTATTCATGCTAACATAAACCCCTGTAAGATTCCAGCAAAGCAATTTTTCAACGTTAGCAGAAAACATTATTATAGAATGGAGGTTATGGACGGTAAAACATGTATATAACAAAGGAGCAGTATCTCCAAGTCGTGCTCAAAATTTCAGTCGTCTTGCCAAAACTTTCATCATCTTAACAAGAAGAATTGAAACAAAACTTACAAGAATAACTTACTACAAGCAGCTTTTCTAAAATAAAAGTGGTTATGTATTATTAGATGTAACTAAGATAATTTCAAACATGAAAAGAAAAATGATATAAAAAACATATAAAATTATACGAATTGAAATTTTAACAAAAATTATGAGTTACGATAAAAAAATTTGTATTTAATGACTCAAATTATAAAATTTTTATATTTTATATATATTTAACATCAATAAGACAGACAAGCACACGCAATTATCCTGTCGAATTATATGTAACTATTATCGAAAAGTGCTCTTCCTTGATGTTGAATATTGGATCCAATAAGAAGAAATGAAGCTTCCACGTTTCTAAAAGAAAAAAAGAAAAAAAACATGCACACTTGTACTTTTCAACTCCATGCTAGGATTAGCATCGGGTTAGGTTCGGATGGATTTTACTCGTTTCGAACTCGATCCGATTTTATGTGTTATTAAATTCAAACTTGAATTTATTTTAATTTTTTTTTTTGTTTATTCATTCTTGATCTCGACCTCGATCACGATCCAATACTATATAAATGATATCTGATCCGACTTGAAATTAATAAAATATTATTTTTTAAAATATAAAATATTATTTTTTAAATATAAATGTTTAAAATTATCATTATATAAATATATATAAATAAAAATTAAATAATTAATTAAAAAATAATTTTTTATATAATATCAAATCGAATTTATTTAAAACTCGAATCCGACCCAATTTAAAACCAAAATTTCAAAAAAACAAATCCTATCTTATAAAAGTCGGATCGAATTGGATTAAAATCCGTCGAATAAGTTGTTGACCTTTGGCAGAGTGCATAGAAAGAAAAAAAAAAGTTGCATTGCTTGTTATTAGAAATTAAAAAATGTAAACTTTATTAAAAAAATCGAAGAAGAAAGAAGGAAGGAGGATTACCGTACGAGTTAAATATTAAAAAAAAAAAAAACAATGGATGTAACATTTAGTGCTATTATAAGTAATATTATCAATAACATTTATTTAGAAATATTTCATTGGTTTTTAGTGGAGTTAACATGATATAGATAATTTAGAATATATTAAAAAAATAAAAATAATTTTATTAATAAAAAAAATGTATTAATCTCTTAACTCAACTTATAAAATTAAAAAAAATTACTACAATAATTTTTTTTTAAGTGAGAGAAAAGGAATGCCCACATCCAACCCGTTAACTCAATTGAATAAATTTAACATTAATTAAATATAATCCCAAACTCTTCTCGTAAGGAAATATCGTTAGAATTAAAATTTGGAATATATGTAATTAGGTTTCTCTAATTATAATTGGAAAATCTCACATGCCCGCATCCATTTTTATATGGTTTAAAAGCAATTTTAACTAACACTTTATAAACTCAAATTTGCCTTGATGGCTTTTACTTTTATAGGATGATCACTAATTAATATTTTAGATTCAACTCCATCTCCTCCCAAATTTTTGCAAATAGAAAGGGTATAAAAAAAAACTTACCACTTTCAGTTGCAGTTATGCAGGATAATATTAACCCAAATTAAGAAGTGCAAGAAAATCTATGTGAAGTTATCCCCATAACCTAATATTTCTTCTCTCAAAATTATGATGGGAAAAGGGGAAAAATAATCTTGTTATCTTGGAATGAAGCATATATTTTTGAAATAGAATGCAAAGATGCATATTTGTTTGTTTGTTTGTTTGCTTTTTTTTTTTTTTACATTAAAGGGCAATTAGAAAAATAATGATATGGGTACACTAAAGTATTATAATATTAAATTTTAAAGCATAATTATTTTTTAATAAAAATATAATTTGAAAATGAAAAAATGTAAATATTGAAATTTAAATTATGTTAGATATCGTATCTTAAATATAACATCGTAAATCTATTAAATTAAATTTCAAGTCAAAATATGACTTTAAAAATTATTTTACTATTACTTTCTTTCTTAAAACAATCTTAGTAATATGGAACATTTAATTAGTTTAATGATGAATGTATATATCTTTTATTTAATTAAATTGGAATCATTATTTCTTAGATAAATAAAATAATTTAATATTAATTTTCAAAACCCAACTACAATGTAGACAAAGGTATAATTAGCTTTTTTTTTTAATTATAAGTCTAAAAATGATATAATAATAATCAAATATTATATTTATATATAATATATATCTGAATAATTAATTAAAAAAATTAAAATATTACTAAATAATTAAATCACACAAAATAAAATTTAAACAAAACTTGATATTCTAAAGTTCCCTCTTATCACTTAATCAAAACCTCGTTGCCTTCTTAAAAGCAACGGTTGGTATAAAACACCTACATCAGCAACTTTCAATCAAGATTTGGACGGCCCGGAATGTGCATATCAACATCAACAAGTTTGTTTTTTTTTTTTTTTTGAAGAGGAATGGCCAGCCATGAATTTCAAGTTGAATGGGGGAAACTCCCTTTGTTTTATTAAACGCCAGCCCATCTCTGGTCCCACTTAGGCCCTACGCCTCAGCACATTGCTCGTCGCTAAACAACATTCTAAGGGGATGACCCCACGTGTCACGAGCTCACTTCATCTTGTCAGGCCCATCCCAAATATTTATGTTTTTGATTAACGATTTCAAGTAATTATTACATGAAAAAAAAAAAAAACTAAATGGGCATATTTTATTTCAATGCTCAGTTTTTTTAATAAAAAATAGTAATTTGAGATTAAAAAATAAATTATAAGTTTTAAAATTTAAATATCTTAAATATTATTTTAATTTTTTTATAAAAAATAATATTTAAAAAAAAAAAATTTAAATCTTAAATAAAATTATTTTTTAAAAATAATTTTATAAATTTGAGTTAAATCTCATGTTCTCTCAATTTCTTATTAATAGAGTTATATAATTTATTTTATTTTATGTAATAATAATGATACTAACAGTTAACATTTTCACCCTAAATTTCAATAAAAATAATATTTTTATGGTATACTCTCTTCCATTTTCTGTATTCAATTTATCCATCTATTTTTCAAATATTTGTTAATGTTATAGTTAACTATGAATGTAAATCTTATTCTTAATTTCATCTAAAGAGTTTATTACCTTATCATTTTATAGATGTCATCATTTGGTTTTTATTTAGAAATAAATCTTACATTTTATTTCAAAATTAGTAAAAAATAAATCTCATAACTCACAAAAAAAAAAAAACAGTTAGGATAAGTTTTGATAAAATAAAAACTAATAAAAAATTAAATATTATTATTGAAATCACAAAAAAAGATAAATGTAATAAAGTCACATGTCTGAGGGTGACCGATTAAAATATTTATTATCAGCATTTGTGATTCATGCTCCACTGTAGCTTTTGACATACATGCTCAGATACTCTAAATAAATTTTAATTTTTTTTATTTCATTTATCTTTTTTTTTTTTCCCTTTTTTTGAAACTTTTATATTTCTGCTTTTATTATTTTGTTATCCAAAAATAAAAAAGAAAATAAAGAAAAAAGTCATAAAAATGGACGGTGCCAAAGGGCTGTGATCGAAGCTTACAATCATGTGACCGTTGTTTTCTTGCGAAACGACATTCACCCATTTGTTCCTCACTAATTCCCAGATATTTTCCCCCACAAAAAACTGATTTAATCATTGCCAAATCCCCAAAACACCCTTCTCCCCTTTTAAGATCTGAAACAGACCAATCCCCCGCCAAATGGCAATAAAACCCCTAAGGTCCGGCGCGTAATTTTACCAAAACAATAATGGCAAATCCGAGGTCCCATCAATTTCAGATCCTTCCCCCTTCCCCTAAAAAATGCCACTCCAGAATCCTTCACTTACCGGACCAAAATCACGAAATACAAAATGGTGAGCATGGCTGCGATCGGTGCTTGGAGATTGCCTTCTGCGACGTCATCCCATTCTTCTTCCACTTCTTCCATCCGTAAATCCCCGGCTACTCAGAGTTTGTCGTTCTCGGCTTCCGCTCTTTACGGTGACAAGGTTGTTTCCAAAACGGTTACCCGTTACCGCCAAACTGAACGGACTCCATTGGTCGTTTCACCGAAAGCCGTTTCGGATTCCAAGAACTCGCAGACATGCCTTGACCCCGACGCTAGTCGAGTAAGTTTCCTTTTATTTCTGTCTCTGATATCTCTGAATCTTTTGTCTGATCCACAAAACGACGCGATTCGATTGCTCAAGTAACTGAAATATGCTCATAGGCCAAAACTTTTTGTACTTTTTGATGAAAATTTTGGGAAATTTGATTGTTTTGGCAGAGTGTTTTGGGGATTATTTTGGGAGGCGGAGCAGGGACAAGGCTTTACCCACTGACAAAGAAGAGAGCAAAGCCGGCTGTTCCTTTAGGAGCAAATTATAGGCTAATTGATATTCCTGTTAGCAATTGCTTGAACAGTAACATATCGAAAATCTACGTTCTCACTCAATTCAACTCTGCTTCACTCAATCGCCACCTTTCCCGTGCATATGCTAGTAACATGGGTGGTTACAAGAACGAAGGGTTCGTCGAAGTTCTTGCTGCTCAGCAGAGTCCTGAGAATCCAAATTGGTTCCAGGTTGGCTACTACTAAAATGGGTTTTGAATTTTTTTTTATGGTTTTTTGGGTTTTGATTTGCAAAAGTTTGAACGTACAGGGGACGGCGGATGCAGTGAGGCAGTATTTGTGGTTGTTTGAGGAGCATAATGTTTTGGAGTTCTTGGTTCTTGCCGGGGACCATTTATATAGAATGGATTATGAAAGGTTTATTCAGGCGCATAGAGAGACTGATGCTGATATTACTGTAGCTGCATTGCCTATGGATGAAAAACGGGCTACTGCTTTTGGTCTTATGAAGATTGATGAAGAAGGGCGTATAATTGAATTCGCTGAGAAACCAAAAGGAGACCAACTGAAAGCTATGCGGGTAGAATCCTCCTTTGGATGAGATTTTCACATGAATTCTTGAAGTTATGAATTAAGAGCTGTTATTGTTTTTATGGTTCTAATGTTGATGGTGTTGTTTTAGGTTGATACTACAATTTTAGGTCTTGATGATGAGAGAGCAAAAGAGATGCCTTACATTGCTAGTATGGGCATATATGTTGTCAGTAAAGATGTGATGTTGAATCTTCTTCGAGAGAAGTTTCCGGGTGCCAATGATTTTGGAAGTGAAGTCATTCCAGGTGCTACTTCCATTGGGATGAGGGTAAGTATTCTTTTCATACATCCCTCCCTTGGAATGGCTGTTACCATTCTGGATGTCTAATTGCTTGTTAACATATGTAGGTGCAAGCTTACTTGTATGATGGCTACTGGGAGGACATTGGTACCATCGAGGCATTTTATAATGCAAATCTGGGAATTACCAAAAAGCCAGTGCCAGATTTCAGGTAGTGCTAGTTTGTCAATACATTATGGTCTGACGAACTTGATGATAAATTTAATTACCTTTATGGTTTTGAACTTTCTTCCCAGCTTCTATGACCGTTCATCTCCAATCTACACCCAGCCTCGGTATTTGCCTCCATCCAAAATGCTTGATGCTGATGTTACTGATAGTGTTATTGGTGAGGGTTGTGTTATTAAGGTCAGTTCCTTGGGGCTAGGTCAATAATCTGCTTAGTTTTTCTAATTGGCTATGGTTTCTAATGTTCACAAGCTAAACGGAAATTAGATAACTTATGACAGGTAATCCTCTGGGTATTTTTTGTTGATTGCAGAACTGTAAAATTCACCATTCTGTTGTTGGTCTTCGATCTTGCATTTCTGAGGGTGCAATCATTGAAGATACCTTACTGATGGGAGCAGATTATTATGAGGTAGTATGCTCTGAAAGTTATTAGCTTCCTTTTCTTTTTTTTTTTTTTTGGTGACATAAATAATTTGCTTCCATGAATAATCTGTACTTCCTTTCTTTGTTGATGGCCAAAAATTTAAAAAAAAAAAAATCTGTGTTTCCTCATTGTCTTCCTCCAGACAGATGCTGACCGGAGGTTTCTGGCTGCAAAGGGCAGTGTTCCAATTGGTATTGGAAAAAATTCACATATTAAGAGAGCCATTATTGACAAGAATGCTCGAATTGGCGACAATGTGAAGGTTGGTTGTTATTTTATCTATTAATTTACCGCAATTTCTTTTATGATCTCAACATAGTAATTAAACCCCTTTCTTAAAACGAGATATAAGTTTCACTGATCATTCACTAAAATGTCACCTTGGGGCTGTTTCTTCTGCTCAGAAATTCAACTAGAATAAAAATTCTTCTCCTCGGCTGATTCCCTTAGTATCCAATTTTGGCATTGCTTGTTACCTCTCTGAAGAAAGTGTCAGTGGTTGAATCCCAAGGCAATGGTATAAAGTTCTTAAATGGAATGACAACAGAAGATAAAAGTTTTAATGCAATAATCTATGACTCATAAATTTGGAACTATTTATACCATCTAATAAGATCCATGTTTATTAAATTCTCAGTGTTAAATGTTGACAATAAATGTTGATTTTTCCAGATCATTAACAGTGACAATGTGCAAGAAGCTGCAAGGGAAACAGATGGATATTTCATTAAGAGTGGGATTGTCACAGTAATCAAGGATGCCTTGATTCCTAGTGGAACTGTAATCTGAGGAAGTTACATTTATGAAGTGAAGGTACTGTTCCACTAGTTATCTTGAGAAAGTAATGCAATAGCGTATTACTTCCACTTTTTCCTATATTTAATGTCTTTTCCCGGTATGATGTATATTTTGAGGTAGTATAATATAGTATTAAATAGAGAGAACCTGCGAAATGATGCTGTACAGGTCATGTTCGGCATAAATAAAAGCTTTTGTGTATTAAATAGAGAGAACCTGCGAAATGATGGCTGTAAAGGTCATGTTCAGCATAAATAAAAGCTTTTGTCTATAATTGTCTGCAATCTTTTATGATATGCCTTTGTAATTTAAAATGCAGGATTGGCATGGAGAAACATTCCAAAGATTGACTAAGGTCATTTAACCCCTAATTCAATAAAACAAATGAGTGATATCTTATGGACTACAATGTAAAAACCATTTTAACAGAGATGAAGCATTAGCAGATGTAAAATCCTCCCGTAGGTATATTTTCATCTGATATCCTCTCCTAATAATATCATCGGCTCTCTGCCTTTTATGTATTGGGCTGTCGGCATGCATGAATTCTTAATTAAAAATACTGCAATATGAATCACAATCTAATCAGTACCCAAAATTTATTCATTTGTGTAAATATTAAACATTTTTATTCAAATGGGTAAAAGTAATTTGGTTGAGAACAGGTATAGGCAGCAGGGGACAGATTTCATTCTCGTTTCTCAGTTGTTGGGAGCTTGACTATAGTTTAGATTGGGGTCGGGGGAATTCCTATCAGCTGGGGGAAGTGGTTTCAGACTCCGACAGTGTATAACAGTCTTCAAACTTCCTGTTACATTCGGAGCCAAAATTAGAAGCACATATAACCAGACCGAGAGGAGAAAGAAATATAGGTGATGCTTAAATTAGCTGCTTCTTACTACAAGCCCAAAAACCCATCAATTGCCCATGATTTTGATTTTGGGTTCAATTACATATGTAAGAGCACGAAACTTGCAGTTGATTATGCTGCAAAATTAGGTTCACAGCTGCAATAACAATGAATAAAAACAGAGCAAAATGAAGTTGCAGAACAAAGTAGGTACCTCGGATAGCTGAGAAGTGAGGAATTCTTGCTTGAACTAACAGAGACCCTGAACTCGCCATTGATAAAACTATACAGGCCTGAAACAGAGTAAAGACAACTGCATTATTCTTGGAAGACCTCTTCATGATTTAGTTCCAATTCATGGTTGGTGAAAGGCAAGCTGAGCATATATAGAGACGAGTTCTCATCGGTGGTCAATGGCAAAGAATTTTAAAATTTCAGGTCAGTGTTCACCAATAGCGCGGATTGACTGATAGAAAAAGGGGGAACAATTGCGAAATATTGATCACGCTGCAGTCTTCTCTCCCTCCGATAGTTACACTTACAGAATCGCTACGCAGGCCAAAATTTTCAATCTTTGGGGTCTCCAAGTCAACCTTCTCTGCTGGTAAATTAGATATTTTCTAAGTTGGCAGTTCTTCAATTCAATTTGTTTCTTCTTTTTCAGTACGGTGGTTAAAGTTTAGGAAACTATTACTGTCTATGTGATAGTTCAACACACTCATCATCGCTGCTATTCACTTGTGTTGGACGTTGATGATATGATTAGGTTTCAGTTTTCCACCATTATTATTTTTTTAAATCCACATAAATTTCTTCCATCATTACTTTCATTTTAAAATTGCCCTAATATCACTATTCCCTGGCAATGGCTGCCATCATCCACCGTCTGGCCACGGCTAACTGGTAGCGGATTTTCTCTAAAAATTACCCGGATGCTCCTTTTCACTTTAAACGGTTTGGATTTTCCTAAATTGATTTTTTTTCTACTAAAAATTTCAAGAATCCATATGACTAAGGCTTAGATTTACAGTTCATCTACCATCGACAGCTTCTGTTATTTTTTTCTACTAAGGAGGCTGTTTATTAAGAGAGGAGAAAAGATATATTGATTTAAATTTTAGATTTATTAAATGTCAAGATGATTATTTAAATCATCTAAATTAAACTTCTAATTTTCTATAACTTCCCTTTTACCTTGACCTCTTCTGCATCATTTGATCAATTCGGTTTCCTCCATTTCCTCCATGCTCAGCATTAAGAACAATAGTTTTCATGGCCCATTATCTAACCGCTGCTTTTACTTAGCATCTTTTGTTAGATTAAAAAATTGACGTAAAAAAAGAATTTATGCGTATATACGTGATTATGTGTATATAATCTTGCCCAATTTAATAGATAATTTATAATTTGACGAGACCATTATTACAATAGGTAAATTTGATCGAAGATCCTTTCAACAAATTTCTTTTAGGATAAATAATACATTTTTACTCAAATTTAGGATTGATATTTAATTATTTCACATTCAATATGAACATAAATAAAAATTAAGTAAACATTAAAAATAATTTGAAAATATTATATATATGAAAATAAATTAATTTATACCAGTGTAAAATTTTTTAATTTTATATTTTCTTATAGTTATTGATTTTAAATTTTTAATAAATCCAGCCAAAAAAATGAGAGACATAAATTAAAAGAGAAAAAATAATTTAATTTCATATCTTAAATTTATTGAAATTAATGATTAAAAAAATATAAAATCAAAGAGTTTTACACTTATATAAGAGTTGTATTTTTTTTTTTAATTTTTAGATCAAAATAATTAAGTGTAAATATTATTGATTTTATTTTGACCCAAAAATAAAACTTTGTGTAACTTTTACAATAGTATAAGTGGAACTACTTATACGTGTATATAGATATGTATATATTATATGTTCTAAATAAAATACAAATAATGCGGACAAAATTTAAATAATAAGTGTTAAATTTTTTTTAAGCGAGTCATGATCCATGCTTGTCCTCTAACTATGCCTTGTGTTCAATCCCATAACTCTTGTAAATATTATGAGTGTAATCGATTGAGTTTGAGTTAATACAATTCGAGCTTGAATTGAAATTTAAGATTCGAAACTTAATTCAAATTTAATCGAGTTTTATTTTTTTAATTTGAACTCGATTCAAAATAGAAATTAAACTATTCAAATTCATTCAATTAGATTCGATTAATATGTAAAAATAAACTCGTTTTTTATATTCGATAAAAATTTGATTTTTTGTACTTGAGCTAGAGTTTAAGATGTTTTATTAATTAAAATAATAAAAATATATTAAATATAAAAGCTAGATTAGATTTATAAGTTATTCGAATTAGATATAAAAATATTCGAATTTGGCTTGATTGATAAGTCGAGTTACTTGAGCTCGAGCTCGACTTGATAATAATTAAGTCGAATTTGAGTCGAACTCGAATAATTTACCCGAATAATTTGCAAGTATTTATGTATCATTTACAATCCTAATATATATTAGATTGTTATAAAATGTCTACTCATGCTAACAAATTAAAAATTACATGGAAGAAGTCAAAATTCACGCTTCCAAAATTTTTATAGTAACTAATTTGTTGTCGATAATGCTGAAGGAGTCTATAGTCGCCTCAAAGTAGTTAAGGAATGTTATATAATAATTACTGAGGTGCATATATATATATGTGGTTTGTTAAATATAAGGTAAGAAAAAGTAAGATACATATGAGAGAAAAATATATAAGAATAAATATTGTTTAGCATCCAATTAATATAAAACTAATCAGTTATATCTATTCAAAAAAATTAATCAGTTATAAGTGGAGAAATTTTATTAAGTTGAATATAAATCAATTAGTATGATACTAACAACAGAGTCAAATGATTCGGCTTTATTTTGTAATTTTCACTTTGTTTTAGAAATGGATTTTTTTTTTTAAATTGACTATTTTAATATATTATTAATTAAAATATGAAAATATATATTCTAAAATCATTGAATAAAAATATTTTCAAATATATTTTTATAAAAACAGGTTTAATAAAATATTTAAAATATCAATGATCTTTTTTTTTTTTTTGTATTTGTAATTTTATAAAAGAATCAAAATTAAAAATATTTAACTGCAAAAATCAAACTCATATATATATATGTATATTAGTTTTGTTGGCTTTCTTTCTCTATATGAGCTTCCGTTGGTTAATTATTATTTATAATAGTATCTACTCAAGGATGTGTTTCTTATAATAATAATAACAAAAGAAAAATCAATTGTAACGCACCGTTATTATTATTTCATTTATAATGGACGATGGCCAGTATTGGCCTACCGGGTGGAGTCAATGTAAAGAGGATAGTAACCGATGTTTTTTTTTACTAAATATATAATATAAAGACATTAAGAACTATTGCATTACAATGGAAATACACTTTGCAACTACAAGAATTAGTAAAACGCAAAAACGTACACGATTCAAAATGGTGCTAATATGCTGGTTGGGGTGCAGGTGCTATCGGAGAAAAGTCAACTTGGCTCTTCCAATGGCCTCCTTGTGGAGTATTATTTTGTACTGGTGGGTCTTCCCTCATACTGCGACGGCCTAAACTTTGACGGACTAAATTTTCTGTCATTGGGAGCACAAAATCCAAACTACATTTGTCAATTTCCACCTCCATATGTGATATTATGCAACTGATTGCAAAAATAATCAGTGTAACCAACATATTAATGGGTAAGTTAATGAAATTTTCGTATTTAATAATCTCCAACGAGAGGTTGGTTGATTAATCAGTTAGTTTGTTGATCTCGATAATTAAAATTTAAGTTTAAGCACCAATTATCTCTTGTTCGACTTATCTAAAATATAAGCCTTTAGCAAGACGATCGAAGAAACTACACATATTTGCGCTCTAGTTTGGGGTTTGGAGCTGCCTATCTACCCCAACTTTTATGTAGTAAACAAAATCTATGCTTGTTCGATCATATATATATATATATATATATGAAATTATAAGAGGGAGAGAGAGAGAGGTAATCATCTGCTTAAACTAGAAAGCTATATCGTAATCAAAGTTGTCAAGAATTGCACCTTGAATCGCTGAGAACTCAGGAATATTTGCATCTACCAGCAGAGGCCATGCACTAATCGATAACATCACATAGGCTGCAAGTAGAGCATACACAGCAACTCTGGAGATCCTCTCCATTAATCTTTCGATTCTTCCACGATTTGATCGAATAAAAATGTGGTCCAAACTAACCACTTTATCGATCAAGTAAAAGGCTTCTCAAAGTCCCATTGTATTCCTGCATATTGCTGCTGCTAGTTTATATATAATATTGATCCATCGTCAAACTTCTTCCAGCTTTGAAATGTCAAAAGTCAAATCATCTATTATCCTGTAACTTGTAAGTGATGTCTTGATCTCCACTTATTATATAATTTGTGCATTTTGTTCTGTTTTTGCTTAACAATATAGCGTGCAAATGGTGCAAAGAGAAAATATTTATTTTATAGAGAGAATAGGTGCATATGTGAATGACTGCCACAAACTTGAATAAGTCGTGAAATAACCAAATCAATGCTTATGAATTATTCATTCATAATAAATAAATAATATAAAAGTAACAACAAATTCAAATAAATTATTCATGCAATTTGTTGTGATTAACACACGTTAACTAATTCTTACAACTGGCAAATCAGGAACTTTAATGTGCTATGTTTGAGAAAACAAATTTGGGAGAGATGATTTAGATTTACTTTGTTATATAAATTGTGAGAATGAAAAGTATACACTATCTCAAAATTAGTTAACATTCAATATAATTATGTATTTAAAAGGTTCAAAAATAAAATTTACGTTTGCTTAATCATGATATAAGTATTTTAAATTCACTATTAAATAAATATCTAATGAATTCACTAATACGAATATATTCAAGAAAATCATATTTATATGTTTTTTTATTATAAAATTTATATTTAATTTTAAATCTATTACTATAGACATCGATTTTGTCCGGATCTATTATTTTCATTTCAATATAATATTAATAATTTTAATAATAATAATAATAATAATTTTAAAAAATAAGTATTAATAAACTAAAAAAACAAAAAAAAGAGAAAAACAGAAAGTTGGGTGGTTGGCGCTGCTGCCGCCCTCGACCAGCCACCCTACAACCCTCTGACCAGCCCCCTGTCTACCACGCTCACCAGCCTACAACCACCTACAGCCACCCAGATCCCCCTAATTGGAGTTCTTTAAAATCCCTAGCCCTTTTCCAAAAGCTCTCTCTGGAACCCCCATCTCAAAAGCTCTCTTGGACGCCCAGGAGCCCATTCACTTCACCCATACCAGAAATCACTAAGCTCAGACGAGCTACCCTCCTCAAAGCACTTTCAACAACCCCAAACACCCACACCAACCACGAAAATAGAAACGTAAAAAAAAAAAAAAAGACAAACAGTCCTCCTCGTAGGGAGGAACCTCAGCGTCGAGCTCCCTACAAGAACAAAAAATCAGATCAGCCTTCGTTTTACAAAAAAAAAAGGAAAACAGCAAACTCAAAAAAGTTCAAGCCCAATCTATGCCGATCGAGGCTTGTTCTCCTGAAAAAAACCTCGGATTTGAGCTCAGGAGGCCAAGAGGAGCATCGCGATGAATTTTGATAATTTTTCGACAACCAGTGACCACCGACGATGACCCAAGCGACAACCGACGAGGTGGTCCGACGACCGGACGACGAGAGCCTGGAGCTCTCCCCCAGAGCTCTCATTCTCTCTCTCTCTCTCCTTTTTTTTTTCAGAAACAAAAAATAATGAACCAAAAAAAAATCTTGAGTTATATATATGAAGGCTAAATTCAAAACGGCTTCGTTTAGGGAAAGACCCAAAACGACGTCGTTTTAACCAAAGAGAATCCGTGCGTAGATCCAGATTCGATCGAGATATGCGCAAACTGACCTGCCAACCCGCTTCAGCCAACCTTGAATCGGTCCGAACCACTGGATTGCCCGAACTGCTGACTGAACCGCTGAACTGGTCAGATTGGTCCAGACTAGCATTGATCGGACCGTTGACTGGTTCGGTTCAGGTAAAAAAATTTTTTTTTTGAATTTTTAAAATTTTTTATATTATTATTTTTGTTATTTTAAGTATATTTTTATATTTATGCATGATAAATTTCTAAATTTGTTAGAATAAATGTTTAATTATTTAAATAATAATAAAATTGAAAACAAATAATAATTAAAAATATATTAAAATGCTTAAAAAACTAATTTTTATTATTTTTCCTGCCTAGATGTTGGAGGGAATAAAAATATTTTTTTTAAAAATAATTTCGCCTGGATGTTGGAGAATTATTGTTAATAAATTTTTATAAAAAATAAATATATGAGAAATTTTATTGATTAATTTTAAAAAATTATTAAAATCGAACCTGCTTCAAAAATTTGTCTAGATGTTGGAGATTTTTAAAGATGTTCGTATTTTCTTAAAAACGAAACCTTAAACATTAATTCTTAATTTTTAAAATCCTAGGTTTCTAAAATCCCTAAAATCCGAAACCCCTAAAAATCCAAAATCCCTTAAATCTAAACTCCCTAAAATCCAAAATCCTAAAATCTAAAACCCTATAAAAATTCAAAATCCCTTAAATCCAAACCCTATAAAATTTGAAACCCTTAAAATCTAAAACCCCAAACCTCAAAACCCAAACCCTAAAATCTCTAAAATCTAAAATCAAAACTCTAAACCTTCCATATCTTAAAATTCAAGCTTTAAAACCCTCAAAACCTTAAAACCAAACCTTAAAACCTTTACTCAAGCCCTTGCTCAAAACCTCCTAAAAGTCTTAAGGATACATGTGAAAATTCCACTTGAAGTAATTTGCTCCCGAATATCGCCTAGATGATGGGGTATTTAAGAAATTTTACTTCGTTAAGTCTTTTCACACGATTTCTTAATTCGCATTAATAATAAGATTAATAAATAAAAAGTATAACAGTAAATTGAGATCTTAAATATAAACAGTCGCACCTAAGCTCTGCCTAGATGTTGGAGAGTCGGGGTGACCTCATTATACTTAAGAATCCAACTTTTAAATTGCATCCCATCTTACATGACATTCATTAGCATTCATACGTTATCGTGTTATCATAAAAAATTATCTACATTATTCTCTTTTTAATTACTACTTGGTGGTAAAATATTTTATAATAAAAAAGAATAATACTTTCAAAATTTTTTTTGTGATATTATAAAATAAAATAAAAATAACGTTCCGAAAGAAATAATTCTTGGTACTCTGCCTGGATGTTGGAGAGTCACTAAGAATTATTTTCTATAAAGATTGTTATTTCATTTTAAGGATTATTGTGTTAAATCTTAAGCGAAAAAAGTTATTTTAAATTCTACTTAGATGTTGGAGAATTTTAAGATATTTCTTTAACTCAAAGATTTTTTCAATATTTCTAAATAAAAACTTTAGCAAAATTTTATTTTTCCAAATGAAGGGAATTAGTGTTAAATTTCAAATTAAAATCATTTTTATCCGACATCGAAAATAGTGCGTAATTAAATGGTACCAATTCATGGGCGTTGTGGGGGTGCTAATCCTTCCCCACACGTAATCGACTCTCGGATCCAACTTGATTTTTTGTAGATCGAAATTTATCTTTTTGGTAAACTTTAAATCCGTTTTTATAATTTTATTAAAAGGATAAACTTTTTGGTGGCCAATCACACCCTAACAAAGATTGGTGGCGACTCTCCTTTTATTTTTCTCGATTTTAAAACTCATTTACGTCTGACGATCCCAAAACCGTTACGACAGCTTGGCAACTCCACTGGAGACTTATTTGAGAGTCAGGCCAAAATTTTAATTATGCGCTATTGACAATGGTTGGATTTAATTGATTTTATTTGATATTTAATTTAATTTCTTTTATTTTATTTTTTGAAAACATTCATGTTAATAAATAAAATAAATTATGTGTTAGTTATTACTTCATTTTGATTTTGTTTTTGATTTATTCATTTTATTTTGATTAATACATTACCTTGCACACACTTTGCATATTCACTCGCATGCATGAGCTCTATACTTGGGCTACATCCTTTTAGGAGGAAGTGAAGTAGCTACGCTCTCGTGAGGTGATAACCTCCGTATTTGCTAGCAAAACACTTCCACTCAGATTGAACCCTTTCCGTTAATAACCCATAATGGGCAAGGATCGGAGAACCTTACTAGTCTATAATAAGCGATGATGTGAGGAATAGTCTGGGAACCTTTAGACATATAAATCCTAACCCAGCATATCATGAGCCATAGAAAGCCTGCCTAGGATAGAGCCATGCCACCTTTTTAGAAAATTACCAAAAATTAGGACATTATACGTTATATTATTTTGTTGTATGGTTGTTATATTATTTCTCTTACTTGTTTGTTTTGAATTCTTGAGTCATTTTATTTTTATTTTTTATTTTATATATTCTTTGATTGTGTGCATTATATTTGAATATGTGGTATTTATTTCAGGTTAATCATTGAAAAGAAAAAAAAAGAAAAAAAAAAGACAAAAGAACATTTCCAAATATTAAGGATTTTTCTTAAATTCTTTGTTTATTGGCCGAATAAAGACTAATTTTCAAGCCTTATTTCTTTCTTTTTTCCTTCTCAAAATAAAAAATTTCATATTTTATTTCATCTTTCACATTTCATACATCATACATGTATCTCATCCCATGCGCATTATAATAGGATAATACGTGCATTCCATCCCATCCATATCAATACGTAATGCACATATTTTACTTTATGCACATGCATCCCATGCACTTCTTGATAAGTAGTGCATGCATTTTATCTCGTTACGTATCTTAAGGCAGTGTTTACCTTATTAAGCCAGCACAACACATGTATTGCATTTCATACATACATATCTCATACATACAGTAGGTCCGTACATTTCATACAAGTATATTGCATTAGTGATAAGAATACATCTCACCATTCATGTAAATATGTCATTGCATTTCATGCATATAGATTCATGAATAATAGGGTCGTATGGAACATACATTGCATTTCATATCCCACATTCTTGCAACATAACATTGCATTTTTTTTCATACATATTCATGGTTGACGAAAATTTTTATTTGGGTCTTTGTACATATAAAAATCCATTATCATAAATATATATACATTTCGTGATATTCTCATATTCATGTATCCATAAACATACTTTGTGTGTCTTTGTTTTTGCAATATTCATTTAATAAGGGTAATAGTTTAAAATTTTTTGATCTAAGTTCTGGAATAAAATGTCTGTCTTGGTGGGAATAAGAGTAGCGAAAATGAGAGATTAATTGAAAGCAAGGATTAGTGCTTTGGAATTGAATCACGAGGAATTATGGCTTGTGCTTTAAGAGATGAAATAACAGATGGCTCAATTGATAGAAATGGTTAAATGTAGTGATGGATTTGAGTTTGTTTCTCCTCAAAGACCGTTGTCACTTTCGTCAAGTCAAGGTCAATCGACTCTTGTTAGTTTCAGCACTCTGCCAAAGCATGCTAAAGCATTAGGTGATTTGAACAATGACCAAGATTTTGGCGAACTCAAGAGAGGAATGGGTGAACTAGCCATGCAAATGACTGAGCTCAAGAGTTTGATTTTCAATAAGGAGTCACCTGGCTTCAAACAACCATCACCAATTATCTTAAGTCCTAACCCATACCAAAATCCTTTTTATGACTACTTCCAACCTCTTTTTCAAGCACCTAGAATTAAGTCCCCAAGTGTCATGCAACCTTCAAAAATTTCACACTTGAATTCACGTCCCCCACCTCACATTTCACAATCGCTTGTTCAGTATGCTATCCAATCACCACTTTATCAACCCAATTTTCAACCTAGAGTTTTTCAATTCACCTTAAGACCAACTATACCAGCACATTTTCAGTAAAGCAAACCAACTATAGGATAAAAAAACTCTATCAACACCAAAGGAAAAGCCCCTATTGATTCGATACCCATGTCCTACACAAAGTTATACCCGCTACTCCTAGAGAACTACCTCATTGCCCCTATTTTTGCTAAACCTCGCAAACCACCTTTCCCTTAATTGTATAACCCTTATGCCCAATGTGAATACCATTTTGGTGTTGTGGGCTATTCTCTGGAAGACTGCACAGCTTTGAAACATAGGATGTAAGGATTGATGAAAGCTGGATATCTGAGTTTTGATGTCAAGATGAAGCCAGTTATTCATAAAAACCCTTCTTTGATCCATGCCGGAATGGTAGGCAGTGCGACAGGCAACAGTAAAGTTGGTCAAGATGATGAATAAAAAGCTTTTTAAACAAAGAGTGGTCCTCCCTAGTAATCATAATCAACTATTTTTTAGGTGAGACAAAGGGAAATGGGAGCAGGTCTGACACTTTTTTGGCCCCAGCCCTAGAATGGTTTATGATGTGTAAACTTGAAACTTTTGAAATGAATGAAAACTTCTTTTGGCCTGAATTTTTGTGAATTGATGCCTCTGTCCACCATTAATAATTAGAGCCAGTGAAAAAGAGTGATGGTTGTGAATATACTTTCATCAAACTTTCGAAGAAAAAAGAATGTCTTTAGATACCCAGTTAGAATATATGATGAAACTCGAGTTTTTCTTTTTTTAATAATAATAAAATTTGGCTTACACATCATACATCATCTGTTTGAATTTATTATTTTTTATGCTAGTTAAAGATAAAAGATGATGATTGTGAACATGCTTTTGTTAAACCTTCAAAGCCAAAAGATTTTTGATAATAAAATTCATGTTGTGCATTTTTGACTTCTAATAATTAATAAAAGGTGTAAGGATAACTATCCTAGGAAATGAGATCAGTTGAGTCTGCACGCTTATAGCATTCGAGTTAGTATTAGAATCATGGAAAATGAAGATGCCAATCGAATGGACAGAGTAGAAAAGACCCAAGGAGAGATCAATGAAACAGTTACGGAAATGTAACAAAACGTGAACAGACAACTAGTAGAATTAAAACAGATGATAGTGGAATTGACAAAAGGAAAAAGAGTTGTTGAGATGCACAAGACAAGGGAAGAAACAGCTATCGAGACACCATTGTATCCATCTAGGTTCACATATGTTCAAGATCCCTATGTGTCATAGGCACCTCTAACAACTCATCAACCTTATATTGGTCATTTTGCCAAGTCACCATCAGTTCAGACAAATGTCAATCCTAGACATACTCCTCACGACTTCATTACTATGCCTAATATGGATGATCATAAATAATTGAAAAAATTAAAAAGGGTGCCAGATCCATCAGAAGATATAGTGATGAAGATAAGTATGATATGTTGGAAGGAAGATTGAAAGCAATTGAAAGCCATGATGTGTCCGAGAATGTTGGCGCTAGTGAACTTAGTCTAGTACCTGATCTTGTTATTCCATCAAAATTTAAAGCCTCAAGTTTTGAAAAGTACGATGGAATGAAATGCCCTTTAACACACATCACCATGTACTGTAAAAAAATGACAGGCTACACTCATGATGATAAATTATTGATCCATTACTTTCAATATAGTCTCACTGGACCTACAACAAGATGGTATGCTCAGTTAGACCAAAGTAAGATTTGTTTTTGGAATGAATTGGCTAGGGCTTTCCTAGCACAATACAAGCATGTTGAAAATATGGTGCCAAATAGGTTGTCCTTGCAGAACATGAAGAAAAGATCAACTGAAACATTCAAAGAATATGCACATAGATGGAGAGACATAGCAGCTCAAGTACAACCACCCTTGTCAAAGAAAGAAATTATTATTTTGTTTGTCAATTCTTTGGACACTCCCTATTATGAAAGAATGATTGGAAATATCTCCAAAAACTTTTCAGACATGGTAATTTTTGGTGAAATTATAGAAAATACAATCAAGAGTGGTAGGATTAAGTTAAAAGATACGATAGATGTTGAAGAGAAAAGTACATCAAAACAAAATAAAAAAAGGTACAAACAATCACAATAGAAGGGCATCTACCTAATAGCTTTATCCCCGTACAATCTTTATCTTGCTTATCAACCCCATCACCTTACCATAAGCCATATCTCTCAAAACCTATATCTTTGCCAACCAAGCTAGCATTTGAGCTTTCTAGCAAACTCTCATCCTCAAGTGGTCATTCATGATCTTGTTCCTACATTTGAATCCACCACCCAACCGACAAAGAGTCGAAAGAGACTAAAGAATGATCAAAAGAAATTGTCCATCCCTAGTTCTCACCTTTTACTTTTACTAATAGAAGGTCGATATCTCACTCTTGTGCCTTTGAAAATAACACCAAATCCATTAGTAAGGAGTTACAATCCCAATGACAAGTGTGATTACCATATGGGGGCAATTAGCCACTCAACTGAAAAATACAGGTAGTTAAAAAAAATGTTGAAGATCTTATCAAGAATGGTATTCTGACTTCGGAGGTAATAGAACAAAGAAAGTTGTTGACTCCATTCAATTGTCAAATGTGAGAAGTTAAGATAAAGAGAGAGGTGTCAAGTTTTGAAAATCAGGATATGATGATTTTTTTTAGATTTTTTTACTATGTATGTATGACATATGCATTGTGTCTCTAAGAGTTATCTAACTTATTTGGAAGAATTGAATACTTTGGATCTTTTTCATAAAATTTTCTCTTTATGCATTTGTTTGAATAAAAGGCCCACAAAAGTAACTTTCAAGATTTCAAAAAAAACAAAAAAATAAAAAAAAAAGAAAAAGAAAAAAAAGTTTTATTTTGCAATACAAATGGAAGGATTCTTAAAGGAAATGGTGATTACTATTAGGAAAAAGCTCATCAAATACTTCCACACCTTTTCGAATACTTTTATGACCCTAATCACTCAAATGATTAGACTCATCAACCACAATCTTTCAGGGAATGTGAGTTTGAGTTCAGACTTTAAAGGGTCGATAATTTTTTCCTAGGCAAAGAACAAAAGAGATTAATTTTGAAAATTTATTTTGAATTTAAAAAAATCAAATACTTTTTAAAATTTTTAATTGATAATTCAATGTGTGTCAAAATTTTGCTATGACAATAGAAACAAAAATACTTGAGCTTTTTTCTTAAATAACATTTGTTCCATGTCTTAAGGCACATTGAGAAAAAGAAAAAAAATCTTTTTTTTTGCCTAAGACAATTTATTTCATACTTTTATACCTTTTCTCTTCTTTTCATCAAGAAAATGTCAAAAAATTTTGGAGCCCAAAGAGCCTTTTTAAACTATGCGATTGATCCTATACGACTTGATCGTCATTAGAACCTTGAGTAAAAAAAGATGGGGCATCAAAAAAATAAAAAAAAGCAAAAAAAAAAGAGAAAAAAATAAACAAAAGAGACATATTCAATGATTTGCTCTTCTAACCAAGTGATCATGTTTGAAATGATGAATGACCATCTTTTTCTATTTTTCTCGTACATAAAAATTATCCATTTGCTACCCATTTGAGCCCATTAAATGTTTTGTTCCAACATAAACCCTAGCCAAGGATCATTTTCTACATTAGGGGGCAAAATTAGGATACATTCAAGATTAACTTCAAGAAAAGTATCCGATATTGAAAGTGTCTAACCTGCCCCTCGAAGGTGAAAGTCTGGGATAAAAAGTGAACAAAGCTTCAATTGGAATCTCAAGATTAAAAAAAGTGAACGGCTAAAGATAAAGTTGGGTATTTCCAAGAAAGAGTAAAGAAACTTTGGAGATAAGAATCTGAAGCTTCAATCAGAATTCAAAAAAATAAAAAAAATAAAAAAAAGTCAAAAAATAGAAAATATGTACCTTGAAAATGAGAATTCAATGAAAAAAAAGGTGAGTAAAGTTGCTGAAATTAAAGCCAAATGTTTCAAAAAAAAAAAAGAGAGGCAAAAGAAGAAAGTCAAGGAATGCTCATCAGGATCGTTGGCGTAATCACCCTGAATAACATATTTTAAACCTATGTATCCTTTCTTTCAGAATCTTTAACCTCAACCTACATTACACAACCTGAAAAGCTCATTTTGATCGAATGTGGATACTTGGATTAAAGAGCAATATCCTTAAATTTGTTTATACTTGTTGAATTATTCATATATAAAAAAAGTATAGCTCTAAGGTGAAAATCGCAAAAAGGTAGTTTAGAGCTAAAGTCATTTTTGAGGCCTTATAATAAATTTCAGAGTTCCAAGGTTCTATTCAAAATAAAAGGTCTCGATACAAAGCCTTTTGAAGGCTCAGTACCCATTAAAAACTTTTTTTTTTTTTTTAAAAAGGCCAACCTTATCTTATTTTCAAATCTTGTTTGAAAAGTAACAGCTAGTTTTGACTCACATTAGATTATCACGTTTTTAATAAAAAAAAAGTGTTTTAAAAATGATCTCTTTTGTGAACCCAAGATGAAATCCTTGCAACCCTTGTCGAGCCTTTCCATGAGATATGCCCACTAGTAAAAGGAGTTGAATTGTCAATTACCCTCCAATCTATAAGCTTTTTAAATAGTGATCATCAACTTCCAAGAGATTCGGAAGTCTTGAGTTCTAAATTTTTCATTAATTATGAAAATACTTTATGTGGGGCAATTTTTGATCACTTTTGAAAATTTTTAAGATTATTGAAGCATTTTGTACATAATACTGAGATCATTTTTTGGGTGAAAATGAAACAATGAAAATTTAAACAAAAATTTTTCAAAAAAAAAAAGAAGGGGGCAAGAAGAGTCTTTGCATTTGCATCGGTTGCATCTGCATCACAAGAAAGACATTCGTATTTGCATCACTTACATTGGCATTTGTATAAGACATTTGCATTCACACCATAAGAAGAATTTGCATTTGCATCATGGCATCTGCATCCTAAGAGAAGGTATTTGTAGGGGCATCTACATGAAAAAAATATTATCATTTGCATTGTGAAAAAGTCAAATGTATCAAGCATTTGTATTCTTACGTTGGCATTGACATTTGCATCGACATTTTCATTAGCATCATTTGATGAGAATAGACATTTGTATCATGTTTGCATTTATCAACTTTGTAAGTATTAAAAACAAAAAAAAAAAAGGTATGTTTTTAAAGTTTTAAAGTCTCTATTTAAGAAGAACCTTTCTCAATCAAGATTTCAAAGCCTCTGTTTAAGAGGAACCAATTTCAATCAAGATTTCAAAGCCTCTGTTTGGAGGGAACCTTCCTCAGAAAAGACCTTTAGAGTCTCAAAAATCTCTGATCAGGCAAAAGCCATGTTTTAAAAGATTTGTAAATTTTTAAAGTTTCATTGCCTCTGATTATGAGGAGCATTCAAAGATTTTGAGATTTGTAAGACCTCCGGGCATAATCTCTAAAAGCCTCTACGCATGACTTTCAAGATTAAAAGATTTTCAAATTTTTAAAGTTTCATTGCCTTTAATTATGATGAGCATTCAAAGATTTTAAGATTTGTAAGACCTCTGGACATAATTTTGATTCGAGGTGTTATCCTGATCGATTCCTTATTTTTTGACTTATGGTGTTATCCCAGTCGATTCTGGAAGACCTTCGGACATGATTTTTAAGTCCTTCGGGTATAATTTTGATTCACGGTGTTATCCCAATCGATTCTTTATCTTTCGACTTACGGTATTATCCACTTGATTCTGTAAGACCTATGGGCATGATTGCTAAGACCTCTGGGCATAAATTTGATTCGCGATGTTTTCCTGATCGATTCTTTATTTTTTAACTTACGGTGTTATCTCAGTCAATTTTATAAGAGCTTCGAGCATGATTTCTAAGACCTCCAAGCATAATTTTGATTCGTGGTGTTATCCCGATCAATTTTTTATCTTTTGACTTATGGTGTTATCCCAGTCGATTCTGTAAGACCTCCGAGCATGATTTCTAAGATCTTTGAGCATAATTTCGATTCGCGATGTTATCCCGATCGATTCTTTATTTTTTGACTTACAATGTTATCCCAGTCGATTTTGTAAGACCTCCGAGCATGATGTCTAAGACTTCCAGGCATAAATTTGATTTGCGATGTTATCCCGATTGATTCCTTATTTTTCAACTTACAGTGTTATCTCAGTTGATTCTGTAAGACCTCCGGGCATAAATTTAATTCGCGATGTTATCTCGATCGATTCATTATTTTTTGACTTGCGGTGTTATCTCAATCGTTTTATGTTTGTTAAAAATCACGATTTATTTTCGAACAAAATCGTTGTCTTTGTCTTTGCCCTATTCCTGATTCTCAGTAATGTGTAAAGAGAACAGTTGTAGACATCGATTTTGTTCGGGTCTACTATTTTCATTTCAGTATAATATTAATAATTTTAATAATAATAATTTTAAAAAATTATTATTAATAAAATAAAAAACAAAAAATAAAAAATAGAAAAATAAAAAGTAGAGTGGCTGGCGCTGCTGTCGCCCCTTTCCAGCCACCTTACAGCCCTCTGACCAGCCCCCTGTCTACCTACGCTCACCAGCCTACAACCACCTACAGCCACCTAGATTCTCCTAATTGGAGTTCTTTAAAATCCCCAGCCCCTTTCCGAAAGCTCTCTTTGGAACCCCTTCTCAAAAGCTCTCTCGGATGCCCAGGAGCCCATTCACTTAACCCCTACTAGAAATCACCAAGCTCAGATGAGCTACCCCCCCTCAAAACACTTTCAACAACCTCAAACACCCACACCAACCACGAAAACAGAAATGCAAAAAAAAAAAAAAAAAGACAAACAGTCCTCCCCGTAGGGAGGAACCTCAGTGTCGAGCTCCCTACAAGAACAAAAAATCAGATCAACCTTCGTTTTACAAAAAAAAAAAGGAAAACAAAAAACTCAAAAAAGTTCAAACCTTGATCTATGTCAATCGAGACTTGTTCTCCTGAAAAGAACCTCGGATCTGAATTCAAAAAGTCGAGAGGAGTATCGCGATGAATTTTGGTAATTTTTTGGCAACCGACGACCACCGACAGTGACCCAGGCGACGGTCAGTGCGATGGTCCGGTGACTGGACAGCGAGAGCCTGGAGTTCTCCCCTAGAGCTCTTTCTTTCTCTCTCTCTCTCTCTCTTTTTTTGAAACGAAAAATAATGAACCAAAAAAAAATCTTTAGTTATATATAGGAAGGCAAAATTCAAAATGATGTCGTTTAGGGAAAGACCCAAAACGACGTCATTTTAACCAAGGAGGATTCGCGGGTGGACCCGAATTCGACCCAAGATCCTCGTAAATTGACTCGTCAACCTGCTTCAGCCAACCTTGAATCGGTCCAGAAGAACCGTCAGTGAACCGGTTTGAATAGGTCTGAACCACTGGACCGTCCGAATCGCTGACTGAACCGCTGAACCAGTCAGATCGGTCCAGACCAGCATTGACCAAACCATTGACCGATCTAATTCAGGTAACAACAATTTTTGTTTTGAATTTTTGAATTTTTTTTATATTATTATTTTTGTTATTTTAAGTATATTTTTATATTTATGCATGATAAATTTCTAAATTTGTTAGAATAAATGTTTAATTATTTAAATAATAATAAAATTGAAAAAAAATAATAATTAAAAATATATTAAAATGCTTAAAAAAATAATTTTTATTATTTTCCCTGCCTAGATGTTGGAAGGAATAAAAATATTTTTCTAAAAATAATTTCACCTAAATGTTGGGGAATTATTGTTAATAAATTTTTATAAAAAATAAATATATGAGAAATTTTATTGATTAATTTTAAAAAATTATTAAAATTGAACCTGCTTCAAAAATTCGCCTAAATGTTAGAAATTTTTAGAGATGTTCGTATTTTTTTAAAAATGAAACCTTAAACACTAATTCTTAATTTTTAAAATCCTAGGTTTCTAAAATCCCTAAAATCTAAAATCCTAAAATTCGAAACCCCCTAAAAATCTAAAATCCCTTAAATTCAAACTCCCTAAAATCCAAAATTCTAAAATCCGAAGCCCCCTAAAAATTCAAAATCCTTTAAATCCAAACCCCATAAAATCCAAAACCCTTAAAATCTAAAACCCCAAACCTCAAAACCCAAACCCTAAAATCTCCAAACTCTAAAATCAAAACCCTAAACCTTCCATATCCTAAAATTCAAGCTTTAAAACCGTCTAAACCTTAAAACCAAATCTCAAAACCTCTGCTCAAGCCCTTACTCAAAACCTCCTAAAAATCTTAAGGACACGTGTGAAAATTTCACTTGAAGTAATTTGCTCCCGAATGCCGCCTAGATGATGGGGTATTAAGAAAATTTTACTTCGTTAAGTCTTTTCACACGATTTTTTATTTTGCATTAATAATAAGATTAATAAATAAAAAGTATAACAGTAAATTGAGATCTTAAATATAAATAGTCGCACCTAAGCTTTGCCTAGATGTTGGAGAGTCGGGGTAGCTTCATTATACTTAAGAATTCAACTTTTAAATTGCATCCCATCTTACATGACATTCATTAGCATTCATACGTTATCGTGTTATCATTAATAATTGTCTGCATTATTCTCTTTTTAATTACTACTTGGTGGTAAAATATTTTATAATAAAAAAGAATAATACTTTCAAAATTTTTTTTTGTGATATTATAAAATAAAATAAAAATAACGTTCCAAAAGAAATAATTCTTAGTACTTTGCCTAGATGTTGGAAAGTCACTAACAATTATTTTCTATAAAGATTGTTATTTCATTTTAAGGATTATTGTGTTAAATCTTAAGCGAAAAGAGTTATTTTAAATTCTACCTAGATATTGGAGAATTTTAAGATAATTCTTTAATTCAAAGATTTTCTCAATATTTCTAAATAAAAATTTTAGCAAAATTTTATTTTTCCAAATGAAGGGAATTAGTGTTAAATTTCAAATTAAAACCAATTTTATCGGACATAGAAAATAACGCGTAATTAAATGGTACCAATTCATGGGCGTTGTAGGGGTGCTAATACTTCCCCACACGTAATCGACTCCTAGACCCAATCTGATTTTTTGTAAATCAAAATTTATCTTTTTGGTAAACTTTAAACCCATTTTTATAGTTTTAGTAAAATGATAAACTTTTGGGTGGTCAATCATACCCTAACAAAGATTGGTGGCGACTCTTTTTTTTTTTTCTTAATTTTAAAACTCATTTACGTCTGGCGGTCCTAAAACCATTATGACAATTATTTGTCTTGGATTGAGATTTAAGTTCCAAGCTCGCATGGCTCCAGGACATGGGGATGGACTCTTTTGCATCCTAGCTCAACCTAAATATCACGGTCCATACAAACTTATGAGGTATTATCTGCTTCGACCTATTGGATCTTACGATTTTGTCTCAAAAAATGTGTCTCACAAGTTGAAGGTGGTGTGAATACTTATATGCATTCCATGACCAACTTTAGTATATAGTTGGTGTGAGATTTATGGCTCATTGCTAGGACCGTGACATTCTCTTCCACTCTAACGAAGGCCCACTATCTTCGGTGATATATTGTTAGTATCCCCGAGCTGGCTTTGATACCATTCAAGAAGAATGTAGGTAGTGTTTAGTACTATTTCCAAGATCACTATAATTATTTAATTACCATAGTAATAAAATTATAAAGGTAATTTGATCATCGGTGATTTGATCATCGGTGATCTTAGAATACTATATTTGGTATAATATTATAAATTATTAATATTCTTATAATCACTGTATTTGATATTATATGAAAAAAAATAAATTATAAAATCCAAAATAATTTTGCAAAAAAAAAATTATTAAATCAATAATTTATAAAATAATTAAATGTTATTTTATAGAAAATCATAAAGTATAAATCAATTTTGATTAAAAATAATTTGTAAAAGAATTATTATTTTTTTATAATCAAGAAACATTTATTTAGTTGTAATAGAAAACCTTTTAAATAAGTTATCAAAAAATAAAATTTTGAAAAATTTTACTAGCCACTGTAATGTTAAGTACTTTTTTAGTAAGGGTAAATTAGTTAAAAAATAATATTGAAAATTATTTTTCAATGGTGATAAAACTTTTTTATCATTTAGGTTAAGAATCATATCACGTAGAGATTGTATCAACTCAATAATTTCATATCACTACAATGTAAGATTTTTAAATTGCTGTCAAATAAGGTGATATAATTGCTTATTGTAAATAACCATGAGTTTTAGACAAATCACTACATACTAACACTATTGTAAGGAAAAAAGTACCAATATCTATTAATTTTCATCCATTTAGAGTTGAGAAATTAGGTTGCACGCGTTGTGAAAAGTTTCGGTCAAATTATGATAATAGTTTTTATACTTTAACGAAATTAGAAATTTAGTTCATTTATTATAATTCATAAAAATATAATCTTTGTACTATTTTGATTTGATAATTTTAGTTCAATAATTAATCTCGTCAAATTTTTACCGTTAAAATATCGACGTAGCCATTGACTTGATAATGTAAGCGTGGACCATATTGATGTGATATTGGTTTTGTTGATATAATTTTGACTTTTCTAATGTTGCAACATTTTAATGAACTAAATTTATTGTGAAATTGTGCAAATAGTTCTTGTACTTACACAAAATTTAAAATTTAGTTTATTTTGTCTAATATAATTTATAAAATCTCGTTTTCGTACAAATTAATTTGATAATGTTAGTCTAATTATTAATGCCATTAATTACTTCCCTTCATCTTTGTTGATGTAATGGTTATCTTTAAAAAAAAAAACATTTGAAAATTAAAAAAATCCTAATTATTTTAAAATCTAAAAAAAAATAAAAAACCCAAAAAATTTAAAAAATAATATGTTTTATGTTATTTTATAATCTTAAAAAATATTAAATTTATTTTTTCAAATATTTTAATTTTCTAAAAATCATATTTCTTGAATTTTGTTAACAATCGAATTTCAATTTTAAAAAATTTTGAATTATTCAGAATTTTTATCTTAAAAATATTAATTTAATTTTTTAATATTTTAATTTTGTTAAAAAATAATATTTTAAAAATATTTATGAAAAACCAGATTTCATGTTAAAAAATTTTCAAATTTAGAATTTTATAATATTTACCAATATTTTATTTTTTTAGAAAATAATATTTTTTGAATTATGTAATAAAAATCCAATATTTGTAATTTATTAGGATATGTAATATTTTTTAATGTATTAAATTTAATTTTTTAAAATTAAAGAATTGGAAAATATTAAATTTAATATTTTAAAAAATAGATAAATTCTAAAACTTGAAAACTTTTTTTTTAAATTGAAATCTATTTTTTTTAATAATAAAAGAAATATTAATTTTCTTAAAAGATTAAAATTTAGAAAAAAATAAATTTAATATTTTTAAAAAATGAATAAGATTTTTAAATAATTCATAAATTTTGAAAAGTTTAAATTAAAACAATATTTTTCTAAAAAAATTCAAGAAATATTATATTTTAAAAGTAAAATATTAGAAAATTTTAATTTAATATTTAAAAAAATTTGAAAAGCCTAAAAAAATATTTTTTTTATCATTTTTTAATTGTTCAAAAATTTTAAATTTTTTAAAACTTCTTAATATTTATATGTTTTTCTAAAAAGACAATGGTTATGTTAGCAAAATTAACTAAAAGTAATAGATTGCATTAGTAATTGGATCAACATTATATTATACTTTTACGTTGATGAGATTTTTATAAATTATATTAAAGACACAAAAATTAAAATTTCATGTAAGTACAGAGTTTATTTGTATAATTTTAGAACTAATTGTATTTATCTATGTTGCTACATCAATAAAATTAATGCTACGTTAACAGAGTCAATGTTTATGTCATTAAGTCTATAATTATGTCAGTATTTTTAATGGTAAAAATTTGACGAAATTAATGATTATTAAGATTATCAAATCAAAGACTACATTTTTATAAATTATAATAAAAAGACTAAAATTTAAATTTTATTAGAGTACAGTGACTATTATCACAATTTGACCAAAAGTTTTACATCCTGGGCAGGATCAGATCTACCTTGGTCAGCAGACAGGTCTTTCCGTCGAAGATATAAGCGAATAAGGAAAATGTAATTAGATAAACTAGAAGGCTTTAGTATGTCAAAATTTTCCGATAGGCAAATAAGCAACTATCGTTTTCGTTTGTATTAATTTGCTGTCAAGTGAATATTAATTATAGATATTGACGAATCCAAAAATAATTTTTTTACGTAGTACTTCTTTCCATCCATGACTTTCTTTTAAAATTCTTGATTTTCATTTTCTTTTCCTTTTTTGTTTATCAAAATTAAGTGATTGTTTTAACAAATGTGAGCATAATTTAATAATAAAAACAATTACAGGGGTTAAGATTTAAAATATAGACCTGAAAGATATTAGCTTCCTTTTCTATTATTTTTTGTGACATGTATCATTGCATCCTTCAATAATCTCTAATTCCTTTCTTGTGAACGGCCAAAAATAAAAAATCTGTATTTCCTCATTATCTTTTTCCACACTGATGCTGACAGGAGGTTTCTGGCTACAAAGGGCAGCGTTCCAATTGGTATTGGAAAGAATTCACATATCAAGACAGCCACTATTTACAAGAATGCTTGAATTGGCGACAATGTGAAGGTTGGTCTTTATTTTATCTATTAATTTACTGCAATTTCTTTTATGGTCTCAACACAGTAATTAAACCCTTTTTCTTGAGAAGAGATGTTAAGTTTCACTGATCATTCGCTAAAATGTCACCTTGGGGCTGCTTCTTGTGCTCAGAAATTCAGCTAGAATAAAAATTCTTCTCCTTGGCCGTTTCCCTTAATATCCAGTTTTGGCATTACTTGTTACCTTTCTGATGAAAGTGTTGGTGGTTGAATCCCAAGGAAAAATTCTAAAATGGAATGACAACAAGAAGTAAAAGTTTTAATGCAATGATCTACGACTCACAAATTTGTACCATCTAATAAGATCCATGTGTATTAAATTCTCGATGTTAAATGTTGACAATAAATGTTGCTTTTTCTAGATCATTATCAGCGACAATGTGCAAGTGTCACTGGTCGAGACTTAAGCTCTGAATCCGCGTGGTTTCGGGACTCGAGCATTCACCCTTCCGATGTCCCGAATTAGCATGACCGCCACGGTTCACACCATTATGAGGTATTGTCTGCTCTGACCCCCTTGACCTCACGGTTTTGTCCTACAAAAGGCGCCTCACAAGGCAAAGATGGTGTGAACTCTTATATATTCCAGTGACCCTCCTATTATGTTCGATGTGGGATTCAGGAGTCTTCCTTAAGTCCGTGACACAAGAAACTGCAAGGGAAATAGATGGATATTTCATTAAGAGTGGGATTGTCACAGTAATCAAGGATGCCTCGATTCCTAGTCGAACTGTAATCTGGTGAAGTTACATTTATGAAGTAGAGGCACTGTTCCTTTAGTTATTCTTGAAAAAGTAATGCAATAGCGTATTACTTCCACTTTTTCCTATATTTAATGTCTTTTCCCAATATGATGTATTCTTTGAGGTAGTATAACACAGTATTAAATAGAGAGAACATGCGAAATGATGCTATAAAGGTCATGTTCAACATAAATAAAAGCTTTTGTCTATAATCGTCTACAATTTTTTATGATATAACTTGTGTAATTTTAAATGCAGGATTAACATGATGAAACATTCCAAACATTGGCTAAGGTCATTTAGCTCATAATTAAAGAAAACAATAACTGATATCTTATGGACTACAATGTAAAAACCATTTAACAGAGGTGAAACATTACACATGTAAAATGCCGCTGTAGGTATATTTTAATCAGATATACTCTCCTAATAATATGATCGGCTCTCTGCCTTTGATGTTTTTGGGTCTCGGCATGGATGACTTCTTAATTAATTTGAAGCACAACCTAATAATTGTGAAGAAGTGTGGGTCCAGTCCCATGCAATTGATTTTGGATCAATTAAAGGTCATAGGTTTTAGTTTTCTTTTTTTTCTTGGAGACCTAGCTACTTAATAAAAAGAGGAAGGGCTGTTTTAAGGCATGAAAAAGGTGGTGCTACAAACCAAGAAGAGAGAAAAAAGAAAAACTAGAAAAATAAAGAGAAAATAGAGAAGAAAAAGTTGGTTGAATGAAAGTTGATCTGTGGTCTGATTGAGATAAAATTTTGTCAGCAGGTTTATGATTCAAAATTCTACATTTTGAATGATGGAGATCGGGTTTGAAGTTCTCTAGAAATAAATTTAGGGTGTATTTGTTGAGTCACTTATTTAGTGAGATATCTCCAATTATCTTTTTGGTTATTGATTAGCTCTAGTTTTAGCTAGAAAAAAACTTTATATATTTATTATTTGATAGTGGAGATTTTTTTGGTGGTCTATGATTTTTTTCCTTCATCCTAAAAGATTTTTCACATAAATCTTGGTGTGCTTTATTTTTCTTGCATTGTTAATTGTTGTTTATTACAATATATTGCTTTTGCGTTATTGTGTTTATTGCTTCAAGCCTAACAAGTGATATCAAAGCAAGGGTTATTTTGAAACATTGATACAGAAGCAATCCAAGATAGAAATAAATTTTGTTTGGGATCATGAAGGATGATACATGTTTCATGATAAAATTGATAACATCAAATTATTCAATTTGGAAGCCTATGATGGGAGATCATTTATACTAGAAAGATTTATATGAGTCGGTATTAAGTGATTTGGTTAAACCAATAGATACGAAATATAAAAGATAAAAGAAGTTAGGCAGAAAAACACTGGCAATAATAAAAAAATGAGTTGATATTAATGTGTTCCATCATATAATGCAAGAGACATATGCCCACACTATTTAAAAAATTGGCAGCATTGTACGCGAGGAAAATAATAAAATTATGCTTGTTAAAAAGCTTCCAACTTTATAGTACAAGGATAGACGATCGATTACAAAATAGTTGAGTGGTTTTCAAGATATATTTAATCGGATGACTAATATGGAGCTTTAGATGAAAGATGAATGAAGGCATTGTTTTTTTTTGGGTTCATTGCTAGACAATTAGAATACTCTAGTTATAACTATTCTTAATTCAGTTCCTGATTACAATGTGACATTAGAGATGATAAAAGACAGTATGCTTAATAAAGAAGCAAGGTGAAAAGATTTAAACCCTAGGAATCAAGCTTTTGTCATAGAGAAAAGAGGTAAAAATATCGACAGAGGTTAGAACTCAAAAGGTCATAGTAAGTTTAAACATAGATTCAAGTCTAGAGATAAAGTAAAGTATTTTCATTGTAGTAAAATAGGTCGTTTAAAGTGATACTGCAAAATCTTGAAGCAAGAGCAAAAAGATGAGAAAGGTAAGAGTTCAAATGATGGAAATGCTATAGTAGTAATTCAGTTACTTTGATTTATACACATGGTGATTGTAATCATGTTGGTAATCCCAGCATTGAGTGGATAGTTGACACAGGAGTAGTATATCATTGTGTTTTTAAGAGAAGTTATTTATAACTCATAAAGTAGAAGACTTTAGTTATACCAAGATAAAAAATAAGAGTGTGCCATAAATTATTAGGATTGGTGATATTATTGTATAAACTAGTATGGGCTACATGTTGACTTTGAGGGATGTTAGACACATTTCAGATTTGAGAATGAACTTGCTTACTATTAATATTTTTGATAAAGAAAAATATGAGAGTCGACAAAAGAATAGACAATGAAAGCTTCTCAAAAGATTTATGGTAGTTGCAAGGAAAAAATTATCCTGCACAATGTACAAGACATAGATACAATTAAATGATAACCAGATAAATATCATTGAGGATGATGCTTCAGCAAACTTATAGCACAAGAGGCTGGCATACATAAACGAGAAGGGATTATAGGTTTTGGCAAAGCAGTCTTTCATTACCTTGACTAAAGATATGTCTCTTGATTTATGTGACCATTGTTTGTTTGACAAATATCATAGAGTTTTTTTTCATAAGAGTTCTCAGAAAAAAGAAAACAGATTGAAATTAATTCACTTTGACATATGTAGTCCCATTGAGGTTGAGTCATTGGGTGGTAGCATGTATTTTGTTACTTTTATTCATGTAAGAGTTGGGTGTTAAAAATTTTATGTCATGGTGGAAAGGATGACAGGGTTACCCTTAAAGTGTATTCGGATTGATAATGGTAGGAATTCATATCCAAAGACTTTTGAAAATATTGTTTAAAGCATGGGATTAGACATGAGATGACAGAACTTGGAACATCACAGCATAATGGTGTAGCTGAAAGGATGAACCACAATATTATAAAAAAAGTCAGATGTATATTGAGGATGGTAAAATTACCAAAGCTATTATGGGGTAAAACAGTCAACATAGCTTGTTATTTGCTTAACAGATCACCATCAATTCCTTTAGGCTTTGACATTCTAGAAAGAGTGTGGACAAAAAAAGATGCTTCATACCTTTATTTAAAAATTTTCAGGTGTAAAGCATTCATACACGTGCCGAAAGAGTAAAGGTCAAAGTTTGATAGTAAAGCCACACAGTTTGTATTTGTAAGATATGGTGATGAGAAATTTGGCTATAGGGTATGGGATCCAATGAAGAGAAAGACAGTTATAAGTAAAAATGTGGTCTTCCATGAAAAAGAAACCATAACAGACTTTAAGAAAAATAAAAAGACTACATGGGTTACTATTGAGTGTGATGTTTCAACATCGATAGGAGTTTCACAAGAAAAAGCTACAGATGGTGAATATGAGCAAGAGATAGAACTTAGGGATATGAATGAGCTAGTCATAGTTAATGATGAGCTAGATGCAATTAGTTTTGAGTAAAGTAAGCAATTATTTTTACTAGAGAGTATTGAGTAGGGAGAGCTACCTTCAGATTTAGGTAGTCTAAAGTATTAGCCTAAAAGATCTACCAGAGAGCACAGATCATCTATCGGATATTTAAGTTCAGATTTTATTTTAGTTACTAATGAGATAGAGCCAAAGAACTTCCAAGATGTGCAAACTACTCCGGATATATAGCATTGATTAACAATAATGAAAAAAAAGGTGTAGTCATTGCAAAAAAATGAAACATATGATCTTGTTAAACTTTCAAAAGGGAGAAGGTCGTTGAATAATAAATGGGTGTTTAAGTTGAAAAAAGATGGTAACAAGCTAGTGAAGTACAAAGCTCGATTGGTGGTAAAAGATTTTTCTCGAAAACCTGGCATTGATTTTGATGAGTTTTTCCTTTCAGTTGTGAAGATGAGTTTCATTCGAGTGGTACAGAGATTAGTAGCTAGTTTGAATCTTGAGTTTGAACAACTTGATGTCAAGATTGCATCTTGCATGGTAACTTACAAGAAGACATTTGTATGGATCAATTTGAGGGTTTTGAAGTGAAAGGAAAAGAACACTTAGTTTGCAAACTGAAAAAAAGCTTGTATGGCTTGAAATAAGCTTCGTGACAATGGTACAAAAAATTTGATTTTTTTATGGTGAGCTATAGCTATAAAAGAACGACAACGGATCCTTGTGTGTATGTCAAAAATTTTTTTGATGGTAACTTCATTATTATTTTATTATATGTTGATGATAATTTATTATGAGACAAGATGCTGGTATGGTTCGAAAGTTGAAAAAAAAATTATCTAAGTCCTTTGATATGAAAGATTTAGGTCCAACAAAGTAGATTCTCAGTATAGATATTAATTGGGATAAGAGAGTTGGGAAGCTATGGTTATCATAGGAAAAATATGTTAAATGGGTGCTTAATAGATTTAACATACAAAATGCTAAATTAGTTAGCAGTCCACTTGTTAATCATTTTCATTTGAGTAAGAAATATTATTTGGTGACCAAGGAAAAGTAACAATCTATGTCTAGTATTCTTTATTTTTTTGCAGTCGATTCTTTGATGTATCTTATGATTTGCACACAGCTTGACATTACTCATGCAGTTTGTGTAATGAGCAGATTTCTTTTTAATCCAAGAAAAGTTCACTTAGAAGCAGTAAAATGAATTTTCAGATATTTGAGGGGTACCTCAAAAATATACTTGAGTTATGGAGTTTCCAACCAATTCTAGAAGTGTTTACTGATGCTAACATGACAAGTGATCTTGATGGTAGAAAATCTACTTCAAGGTATTTGTTCACTTTTACAGAAAGAGCTGTATCTTGGTAGTCTAAGCTGTAAAAGTGTGTTGCCTTGTCAACTAGAGAGGCTAAGTATATTGTAGCAACTGAAGCAGGTAAAGAAATGCTTTAGATGAAATGTTTTCTTCTTGAATTGAGGTTAAATTAGAAAGAGAATGTGATGTTTTGTGATAGCCAAAGTATTTTAGATTTAAGTAAAAATGCCATGTACCATGCTAGAATGAAACACATTGATGTTAGATATCACTAACTATATTTGGTGATTGAGGAACAACAGATGCTGTTGAAGAAAGTCCATATTGATAAGAATGCATTAGATATGTTGACTAAGACACTTTAAAGGGAGAAGTTTGAGCTCTACAATAACTTGGTCGAAATAGGTTCCTTAGCTAAGGTAAGTTCCAAATGAAACTGCTATGGTGATGAATCTCCTCTTAATGGGGTTGGAGGGTGAGATTGTTAGAAATTGTGGGGTCCAGTCTCATGTAATTAGTTTTAGACCAATCAAAGGCCATAGGCCTTGGTCTTTTTTTTTTTTTTTTTTTTACAGAGCCTAGCTACTTAATAAAAAGAGGTGGGGTTGTTTTAAGGCATGAAAGGGTGGAGCGGCAAACTGAGAAGAGAGGAAAAAAAGCCAAAAAAATAGAGAGAAAAAGAAGAAGGGAGGTTGATTGAACAGAAGTTGATCTGTAATCTGATTAAGCTAAAATTTTGTTAGTAGGTTTATGATTCAAAGTCCTACATTCTGAATGGTGGAGATTGGGTTTGAAACTCTCTAGGAATAAATTTATGGTGTATTTGTTGAGTCATCTATTTGGTGAGATTTCTCCAATTATCTCTCTAGTTATTGATTAGCTCTAATTTTAGCTAGAGGAGAACTTTGTATATCCATTATTTAATAGTGGAGATTTTTTTGGTGGTCTATGATTTTTTTTCATATACTGGAGGATTTTTTACGTAAATCTTGGTGTACTTTATTTTTCTTGCATTGTTGATTATTGTCTATTATTGTGAGTTTATTGCGATATATTACTTTTGGTATTGTGTTTATTGCTTCAGGCCCAACAATCATTACTCAAAATTTATTCATTTGTGTAATTTTAAACATTTCAATTCAAATGAGAAAAGGCAGGTTGGTGGAGAGCAAGTGTAGGCTGCAGAGGACGGATTTCATTTTCGTCTGTTGTTGGGAATTTGTGTATATCCATCATTGGGGTCGGGGGAATTCCTACCAGCTGGAGGAAGTGGCTTCAGACTTCGACGGTTTATGCCAGTCTTCAAACTTGCTGTTACATTAGGAGCCAAAATTAGAAGCACATTATCAGAACCGTAACCAGAACGATAGGATAAAGCAATATAGGTAATGGTTATCATTGGCAGCTCTTTACTACAAGCCCAAAAAAGCATCAATAGCCCATGATTTTGATTTTGAGTTTAATTACATATGTAAGAGTACGAAACTTGCAGTTGATAATGTTGCAGAACAAAGTCGGTACCTAGGATGGCTGAGAAGTGAGGAATTCTTGCTTCAACTAACAGAGACGCCGAACTCGCCATTGATAAAATTATACAAGCCAGAAGCAGAGTAAACACAACTGCATTATTCTTGGAAGTCCTCTTCATGCTTTAGTTTCAATTCATGCTTGATGAAAACCAAGCTGTGTATATAGAGATAAGTCTCTCATCGGTGTTCAATGGCAAAGAATTTTAAAATTTCACGTCAGTGTTCACCAATAGCGCGTATTGACTGCTAGAAAAAGAGGGGGAAAAAATTGCAAAGATATTGATCTCGCTGCAGACTTCTCTCCCTCCCATAGTTACAGAATCGATACGACAGGCCAAAATTTTCATTCTTTGGGGTCTCTAAGTCAACCTTCTCTGCTGGTAAATTAGATAATTTCTAAGTTGGCAGTTCTTCAATTTAGTTTTGTTTCTTCTTTTTTTAGTGCAGTAGTTAAAGTTCAGGAAACTCTTACTGTCTACGTGATATTTCAACACACTTATCATCACTGCCATTCACTTGTGTTGGACGTTCATGGTAAGAGTGGGTTTCAGAATTAGATTTCCACCATTATTATTTTTTTAATCCATATAAATTTTTTCCATCATTACTTTCATTTTAAAATTGCCCTCATATAACTATTCCCTGGCAATGGTTGCCATTATCCACCGTCTGGCCACCGCTAACTGGTAGCGAATTTTCTCTGAAAATTACCCGAATGCTCCTTTTCACTTTAAACGGTTTGGATTTTCCTAAATAGATTTTTCTTTTTCTGCTAAAAATTTCAGGAATCCAATGGCTAAGGCTTAGATTTACATTTCATCTGCAGTCGGCAGCTTCTGCTTTTTTTTTTTTTAATTAATTTTTAATTACAAAAGAGACTGTATATTGAAATAGGAACAAGGATACTGATATTCAAATTTTAGATTTACTGACAGTTAAGATGTCTATTTGATCCAACTGAATTAAATTTTGGATTTTCTATCACTTCTATCTTACCTTGTCCTCTTCTGCATCATTTGATCAACTCCACGCTCATCATTAAGAACAATAATTTTCATGGCCCATTATCTAAGTGCTTCTTTTATTTGGCAGCCTTTATTAGGTTAAAAAAGTTGGTCTAAAAAAAATTAGTTCTGCGTATATATGTGATTATGCATATATGTTTTTATATCTATATATTCTTATCCTAATTTAACAGATAATTTATAATTTGACGAGACCATTATTACAATAGGTAAATTTGATTAAAGATCCTTTCAACAAATTTCTATTACTTTTTTTAAGGATAAATGTTACAATTTTACTTAAATTTATGATTGATATTTAATTGTTTTACATTGAATATGAAAATAAATAAAAATTTATTAAAAATTAAAAATAATTTGAACAAATATTATATATATGAAAATGAATTAATTTATATTAGTGTCATATTTTTTAGTTTTACACTTATTTTAACTATTAATTTAAAATTTTAATAGATCTAACCAAGAAATGAAAGAGATAAGTTAATAAAAAAATGATTTAATTTCATTATTTGAATCTATTGAAATTAATAGATAGAAACAAAATATAAAATTAAAAAAATTTTCACTAATGTAAGTGGATTTCTCCTTATATTACTTATATATTTTCCTAACCATATATAAATATATATATATATATGTAGGAGAGAGAGGGGGGGGGGGATCCACTTATATTAGTGTAAGATTTACACATTTTTTATTTTTGGATCAAAATCACTAAGGGGTGTTTGGTTCACGGAATCTTGGATTTTGAGAGAAAGTGTGATCCCCGAAAAAATGTGATAGCCTAGATTTTTTTTCATTTTCAAGGCCTCCTATGTTTAGATTTACTCATTTAGTTAAGTAAAATCTACATATATTAATTCATGAATAATTACTATAATATTCTTGATATATATAATGACAACTTTTTATTAGTTTTTATTAATAATAAATATTCAAATGACAAATGATGTCTTTAACAACAAAAGAAAACAAATATTTTGTTTGATTGCTATTTTTATTTATAAAATATCATCAATAAAAAAATATTGGAGATTATTTAAGATGATTCTAATTAGGAAACGCCTAAAATAATCTTTTTTATTCTTTTAAAAGGGATTATTTAAGGCATTTTTGTTAAAAATACCTTAAATAATGCCTTTTCGTTACTTATAATATTATAATGTATAGTTCTGTGGATCTATTACTAGACATGGATTAAAATGAGTCGTCACAAATATTTTTTGTTTTAGTGTGATTGCCCACCTGGAGCATTTTCTGATTTGTGAAGACAGATGTTAGGTTCGGGAGTCGGTTACGCATGAAAAATATTGTAGTACCCTCATAGCGCCCATCCAAAAGATGGTACCAGCTCGATTTCAAATTATCAAAGCCTTGTTCATTTTTATGATTTACCAAATAATTTAATATTGAAAATTAATCTTAAAATTGTTCCAATAGTTTGGTAGTAATTTAGGATAATTCTTTCACTTCAGGAATATTCATAGAGACTAGTATCATATTCTGAAGGGGCTCCGTCGTCGGATTTATTAAAGTATTTTATTTAGTAAAGTCTCTCAATAGTTTGGTAGGACTTAATTTGAAGCAATCCTCAAATAGTTTAGAGGATAAAAAATTATTATTATTATTTTATTTTTTTGAAAATTGATTTATGAAATTTTTTAATAATTTGGTAGAATTCATGAATTTATTTTATTCGAAAAAGATTTTTTTTATAAAAGGATTTTTTTTATAAATATTTTTTAAAAACTTAAAAATATATATATTTATTATTTAGAAAGCTTATTTGAAAAGATTTTTATTATGGTTTTTTTTTGTTTCTTTCCTTTCTTTTTTTATTATTTGCTTATTCTATTTTTCAGAAAAGATTTTTTGAAAACTAGCAAAATAAATAAATAAAAAAATAAAAAAAATAAAAACTTAAGAAAAGAAAAGAAAATAATAAAATAAAAAAAACTTGTAATCGAGTTAGGTCAAAGAGCGAGTTAGCGTGCGGATCCTGAGTTACTAAAACACTACTGTTTTGGTTCATATAAAAGGCAATTCCTAGCTTTTCTCCTAAAAAAGCTAGCCTTTTCTCTCTTTAGACAGAAAAACTTTGACTTCTCTCTAGGAAATCTACAAGAACACTACTGCAGATTCAACTAAAAACTGAAAAATTCATCGATTTCTAAGAAGATCACCAAAAAATTCAATCGAAAACTGAAAAACCCACCGGCTTCTAGAAGTCTGACAAAAAACTGATCGAAAAATTCAACTGATCATTGAAAAAACCATCTAAAATTCATATGTTCATCGTGTTCATCCCTAAAACCCATAAAACCCAAAAAATTTCTAGAAATTCCAAAATTTTTCTAGATTCCCCAAATTTTACCTAGATTCTTTAATAAACTCTCAAGAATCCTTACCCAAGCTTCAGAAACCCAAATCTAACCTAAAATTTTTCAAACAAACCCAAAATCAAACATCAAAATCCCAAAAAATTTTACTCTGCTAGAAACTTTTTAAAACACCAGTTTTCTAAAAAATCAACCGTTTTACCCCCAAAAATCTCTCTATCTTTGTTCTGTGATTTTTTATCCAATTTATAGGCTTCTTAGGAACCGATTTTAGGAAATAGACAGAATTAATCCTAAGCTTGAATCCTGGGATTGGATTTTGCTTGAACCCCAAATTGAGTCTAGGTTCTTGGTTGATTTATTGGGTTGAATCTGTAACCCCAATAAGACCATTGACTGTGTTAAATTCTTTCAATCAGATTTTTGTTTCCAAAATTCACGCCAAACTCAAAATAAGAAAGGAAAGAAAAAAAATAATTCTGATAATAATAATAATAATAATAGTAATACTAATGAACTATGTACAATATAATAATAATAATAATAATAATAATAATAATAATAATAATAATAATAACCCTATTACCCTGAACACATATGGGTGTTTACAGCTGCCCCTCTTTACATATCTCTGTTAGACAAGAATGATGCAAAGACTTAGACACCCATTCTATTCAAGTCAATTCAGTGAGCAAAAATGATCAAGATGAAATCACGAGTCATAAGAAATGATTTGAACTAAGCCAAGATCAAGTAACCAGGATGAAACCACTAGTCAAAAATGAAGTTCAAAATTTCACTCTAAATCCAAAGGTTCGCAATTTGGACAAAATTGAAAAGATCCCAATATTTTAACAAAATCGCAAGGATTCAAGATTTGAAAAAGTTTTCAAATTTGTAAGGATGGAAGGTTTGCAAGATTTTCAAGTTTTGCAAAAGTTCTAGATTTGAAAAGATGCAAGATTCACAAGGATATTCAAGTTTGCAAGGACTTTTAGATTCGCAAGAAAGAAAGATTTGCAAAGATACAAGATTCACAAGAATATTCAAGTTTGCAAAGACTTTTAGATTCGCAAGAAAGAAAGATTCACAAAGATGCAAGATTCACAAGAATATTCAAGTTTGCAAGAACTTTCAGATTCATAAGAAAAAAAGATTCGCTAGATTCTAAGTTTCATAAAGGTAAAAGGTTTGCAAGGACTTTTAGATTCACAAGAAAGAAAGATTTACGAGATTCAGAGTTGCACAAGGTGTAAGGTTCACAAGGACATTCAGATTCACAAAAAAAAAAGATTCGCAAGATTTTAAGTTTCGCAAAGGTGCAAGGTTCGCAAAGACTTTCAAATTCGCAAGAAAGAAAGATTCACAAGATTTCAAGTTTCACAAAGGTGCAAGGTTCACAAAAACTTTTAGATTCGTAAGAAAGAAAGATTCGCAAGATTTCAAGTTTCACAAAAATTTCATAATAGAATTGAAATAGTCAAAAAAATAAAATAATCAAGATTGAGTTGAAGCCAAAGATGAATGATCGAAACGATACCATGAGTCAAAAAAATGATCTGACCTGAGCGATACCAAATGACTAGGATAATATTGTGGGTCTAAAAGTGACCAGAATCGAGTCAAGGTAAAAAATGAATAACTGAGACGATGCTGTAAGTCAAAAAAATAATCTGACCTAAGTCAAGATCAAATAACTGCACTATACCGTGAGTATAAAAGTAACCAAAATTGAGTTGAGGTCAAAGATAAATGATCGAGATGATACCGCGAGTTAGGAAAATGATTTAGACTAAGCTGACATAAAAAATGAGGGATGAGTGATTAGTGATGATGCAATGATGTAATGATGCAAATGCATGTCATATCTAGGATGCAAATGTAAACATAGTGTACCAATGCCATGGAATTTCAATTGTGGTAGTAAAGTTCTCAAGATTCCACCAGTCCTTCTTAGCTTCTTAATATTAATAATCTAAGAGCAAATTTTGTTGGCTGATCCATGTCATTCTTTTCATTTGGTCACAACTTACAAGTTGTGTCTATCATTGAATTCATTATTAGGTCACATTGTTTGCCCATTTATAAATCATTTTCTCATGCTTCTTTTCATTTATCTCATCTTGAATTTCTTTCCAAAGAATGAAATACTCTTTCTGAAAAATATTATTCATTTATTTGCCATCATTCAAATCAATGTGGTTCATTCGAGGAATGTTCATTTAGTGAAGGGTAAGAAAAATGAATTTTTATTTCTGAAAAAGTAAAAGGTATGGCAAAAACCAACTCAAGAGTGAATAAAGGTAAAATGTTGTGATTTATTCAAATAAGACATTAACATTCAAAATAATGATTGCTTACACAATTTTGAACTCAAACTCATGATCATCCTTCAAAAACACATTCCATTAATATCTACAACTTTTGAGCTAATCGTCATCTTTATTCTAGGGACCTTCACATAAAGTTATTTTTTTATGTTTTTATCTTCACTTAAATTGCCATTTTGGGTTTTTAGTTTAAGTCTTCCTTTTTTTTTCTTTTGTCTCTTTTCATTCTTTTTACTTCTTTATTTTTTTATTTTTTGGTTTTATTTTTTTATTTTTTTTATTTTTTGCTTTTTTTTGCACACCTTTTCTCATTTCTCTTTCTTTTTTTCCTTTATTGACACTTTGATCAAAGCTTCACACAATCCAATGGCAAATTTGTCCCAATTCAATTCATGATTCTCTAAATCAAGTATTTATATTTGATCAAAATAGACTTTTAAATGACATAATGTAGGCTAGGGTAAAACGTGCCAAAGAAAGGGATACAACAAGCCTAAATTATATTTGAAGGATAATCAAACCAAGAATCATTTTTTCATGTAGAGCACATTGGTGTTTTGTCCTATCAAAATTTTTTTTTTGTTTTTTTTTTGGCGAAGCACATTGGCGTTTTGCCTTATCAATTTTTTTTTTCATTTTTTCATTTGTCAGAAAAACTTGATCACAAATGGGATTTACCCCTAAGGATGAACAGATTTCTCAAACTTTGCCCCCAATGTTAGGGTGATCTTTGGTTAAGGTTTCTTAAAAAAAATTTTCAATAGGCTCAAATGGGGTAGCAAGGGATACTTTTATTTTTTGAAGGATAGAAGAAAAATGACCATTTCTCATTTCGAGCATGAATACTCTCAATGAAGAACATTTATTGGCTAAAAGCAAGCTTGTAAGTGAATAATCACAAAGATCATGTGTCACATCACTTCCAAAATTCTTTGCCAGATTTATCTTTTTTTTTATTTAGTAGTCCCAATAAATCAACAATCTTCATCTATCAATCAAATCATCATGAATGATGTTTTCAAAATCGATCCTCAATTATCATCTTGACTGTCTGAACATTCATGATTTGAAATTAAAGAATGGATATAGGAAAAGGTATGAGAAGATAAAAGTAAATAATAGTGATTCACACAAGAGAAATATCATGAAAATGCATAATATCTGTCACTTTTATTAAAATGATGAAAAATAAGATGAAATGTAAGTACATAAAAGAAATTCATATTCTCAAGAAATCTTAAGATGATAACCAATTTCAATTAGCCTTTCCAAAGTCATGCCCTTGGATGATTAGGCAAAGGGTCTTTATAGATATTCAAATCTCTTGATTCATTAAAGCTCATCAAGCTTGCTCGAATCAAACTTTGTACCTTTTACTTGAAAGCAAGGTAAGTTTTTATGGAGTGACCTATATTCCTATTATGATAGTCACATGTATCATTAATATTGTATCATTTAGGATATGATGGCTTCAATGGCTCTAAAAATACTAAAGATAGTAGGTCATTCTTGACCAATTCTGAAAATAGCTTAATATAGGTTATGAAGATAGAATCAATATAAGTTCTCTCTTGATTGCTCTTGGATCTTCTCAAACTATTTGATGATTGTTAGGTCTTGAAACCGGTGTAGTAATAGGATTAGGCCCATATGCAAGTACTTGAAAAACTAGTTGAAGAGGACTTAAAGCGATGTTGTTCATGGTTGAGAGATAAGGCTAGTAAGAAACTTATACAATATTATTGGCTACTAGATAGTAAGTAGGATGAACATATGGTGGACATGAAACATAACTTTTGGATTACTGCCTCTCAAAACTCACCACTTGGGCTTTATCCTTTTCTCTCTTAAGCATCCCACCTTTCTTAGCACCATCAATTTTTTCCTCCTTAAGCTTGCCATTCTTAATGACATTTTTAATAATCTCCCCTGATATCACTATATCAACAAAGTTCTTTATTACGTTTCTTATCATTTTTTCATAATAAGGCAACTTCAAAGTGCTTAAAAAAAAAATCGTCATTTCTTTTTTAGTTAAGAGAGGTTGTACCTGAGTAGCAACATTTTGCCATTTTTTTTTTGAAAAACTTAGATGCTTTTTTCTTCAGACCTTGTAACGAAATAAGATCAGGGGCAATATCTATGGTGTAGTGATATTGGTTAATGAAAGATTGAGTTAGATCTTTCCATGACTTAATGCGAGTCCTATCAACTGGACATATCATCTTACAGCAAACCCGGTTAGGCTAACTTGGAACACATGTATTAGTAATTTTTTATTGCTGGCATGTGCTACCATTTTATGATAGTACATTATGATGTGTGTAATGAAGCATCTAGTACAATCGTATTTCTTAAATTTTGATACTTTAAATTTTGAAAAAATTACCACATTTAGAACTAGGCAAAGGTTAACAACATCCATGGATCCATAGAGATCAATGCTTTTTACAGCCCATAATTTTTTCTCAATCATGCTTATAGCTCGATCAATCTTAGAGTCTTCTAAGGGTGCAACCATTTGCAACTTCATTTATTCTTTGGTCTCATCCATTTTGGGCATTTGGATGGGCTCATCTGCTCTTTTAGTGAAAACAAGATTGGTATAGCTCTAAACATTCCCTTGATTATAATTTGGAAACATAGTTTGTTGTTGTTGAAAGCGTGAAATGGTTTGGGCCTGATGTAAACCAAAACTTGATGGATATGGTGATTCAGTAACTTTATGTAATCTATCTTCTTTTACCTCTTTTCTTTTGTTTATCTTTTCAAGAGTGTCTAAAATTTTGCTTAATTTTTCCTCAAGTATCTTCTGGGCTTTTTTTTTTTTATCCTTTTGAGATGACTTGCATTATCTTGCTTCATTTTTCTAGCTTTAGTTCGAGTGTAGTATTAGTGTTGAGTTATCCTTGAACCTTGCTTTCCTACAAATATAGTGCAAATTTAGAATTATGTTTATGGATCTATCAGATTATGCATAAGAATGAATGAATGTATGCATACACAATATAAAAGGTTAGTAAGCATAATATGTGATCTGCATGTATATTTATGAATATACACAAAAAGAAAAAAATAAAAAAAAGATAAGAAAATTGATTAGTCATATAAAAAAATAAAGAATAAACACTATAAAGTAAGTAAAATACCAACATGATCCTAGATTTTGGGTTAACTATGAAGGGTGGATGGACATGGCTCTATCTATAGTTGGCTCTTAAAGTTAATTATATGTGATTGGGATGACCTTTAAAAGGTTTCCAAATTTTTCCTTACATTATTATCCATCACAGACTAGTAAGGCACTCCGATCTTTACCCATCATAGGCTACAAGTAAAAAATATTCAATCTGAGTGGGAGATTTTGTAGGCCTATGTGGAGATATAAAATCTCACGAAAGCATAGGTACTTCACTCCCTCCTAAGGGTAAAGCTCAGGTGGAGAGCTTATGTTATGCACATGCAAATGAATGACAAATATATACGAGTGAATAACTAACAGAATATAAATAATGAAAGGAAAGAAATAGGAAAGAAAGAAAACAATCTCAAACTTATTAAGCAAGGCTTGGATAATAAGAAATCATTTACTGACCTAACTCTCGATGTCCTCAGTGGAGTCACCAAACTATCATAACGTATAGATCCGTAGATCTACCGCTAGGCATGGATTAAAAGGAGTCGCCACTAATCTTTTTTGTTTAGGTGTGATTGGTCACCTAAAATGTATTATGATCTATGAAGACATATATTAGGTTTGGGAGTTGGTTACGTATGGAGAGGTTGTAGCACCCCAATGCGTCTATCGAAAAGATGGTACCAGTTTGATTTTAAATTATTCAAGCCTTATTCATTTTTATGATTTACTAAAGAATTTAATATTGAAAATTAATCTTAAAATTGTCCTAATAGTTTGATAGTAATTTAAGATAATTCTTTTACCTCAGAAGTATTCATAGAGACTAGTATCCTATTCTGAAGAGGCTCTATTGTCAAATTTATTAAAGTATTTTATTCAGTAAAGTCTCTCAATAGTTTGATAGAACTTAATTTAGAGCAATTCTTCAATAGTTTAGAAAATAAAAAATTATTTAAAAAAAAAACTGATTTATGAAAATTTTTAATAGTTTGGTAGAATTCATGAATTTATTTTATTTGAAAAAGATTTTTTTTATAAAAGGATTTTTTTATAAATATTTTTTGAAAAATAAAAAATATATATTTTTATTATTTAGAAAGCCTATTTGAAAAGATTATTTTATGGTTTTTTTGTTTCTTTCCATTTTTTTTATTCTTTGCTTCTTCTGTTTTTCAAAAAAGATTTTTTGAAAACTAGCAAAATAAATAAATAAATGAAAATAAAATAAAAACTTAAGAAAATAAAATAAAAATGAAAAAAAACCTACGATCGGGTCAGGTCAGAATGCGGGTCAACGTGCGGGTTAACGAGTCAGCGTGTGGGTTAACAGGCCACGTATAAAAGGCAATTCCCAGCCTTTCTCCTCAGAAAGCCAACCCTCTTTCTTTCTCTAAATAGAGAAGCTCTAACTTATCTTTAGGAAATGTCCAAGAACATCACTGGAGATTCAACCAAAAATTAGAAATTTTTTTGATTTTTGGGAAAGTCACTGAAAAATTCAATCGAAAGCTGAAAAACCCATTGGCTTATGAAAATATGATCGAAAACTGGTCAAAAAATTCAACCGATCACTAAAAAAACCATCTAAAAATTCATATGTTCATTGTGTTCATCCCCAAAACCTAAAAAACCAAAAATTTTTTCAAAAATTCTAAAATTTTTCTAGATTCCCCAAATTCTATGTAGATTTCTTCAAAAATTCTCTAGAATCCTTAAAAATTTGAAAGGGATTATTTAAGATTTTTTTTGGTGCCAAACGCAATTAATTGTAGTCACAAAAAAAACTTTAGCAGTAAAAATTTATAACTGAGTTGCAGTCACTTCCAGTCATACTTTTTAAAAGGGTAATGTCTATTTCATAATTTTTTATTTAAGTTAAATTTGGAAATAATGCTACTTTTTCCCCGAAATCTTAGAATACCCTAGGGAAAAGTGAGTTTATGATTTTAGAATTGTAGTTACTATTGGAAATCTATCACTTTCCCACATAATCGGATTACCCTAAATCAAATATTGGAATCAAATACCCACCAGTAAGATTTCAGGGGAGAGTTTGTGAATTCCCTCAAACCAAACTCCACCTAAGTGTAAGTGTTATTCATTTTATTTTGATCTAAGAGTGAAAAATTATGTAACTCTAACACTAATATATATATATATATATATATATATATTGATCAATGACTTCATGACCTCTTTCAGCATAAGCAATAATTTTAAGGTTCTCAACAATTCAAGGTACTAAATCATAATTTCCATTTTTGTAATATCTAATAGAACATGGTATTTAATTTAGAACATATATATGTGTTTATATATATAACATATATGTATACTTGTTTATACATATTATATATATAAAAGCTACAAGAAACACAGATCATGCTATTCCTATGAGACCTCAACAATGTATAATACTTCATGTTCAACCCCATATTGCTTGTAGATACTAGATCAATCCTCATGCCAACAAATTAAAACTTACATGGGAGAAGTCAAAATTCACACTTTCAAAAATTTTATACTTTTTCTGTCTCAAATGTTTGTCCATTAGGAATTTGCCTAAATTTTAAAAAAGATAAAGTTTAATATTCTTTATTCAATATCTAGAAACTCAAATTCATTTTTACCCTTTCTTATTTTCAACACAAGTAAAATATTTGGCATTTGGAACCACTTACTTTGAGCCAAAAAAATTTTGTAAAGTTTTTGGTGCATGCTGAACTTCTTAACAAAAATAAAAATCATTAACTTTTCTCGTATTAATTATTTTACAACCAATCTTATTGAGATAATTAACCATTATGATCCAAGATATTTTCATTTTTCATGGCAACCAAAAACCTCTATTTTAGAACCAAGAAACAAAGCAATCTGTAAAGCAATTATCTTGTTCAAAATTTAGGATAAGTTTATTTTTTTTTTCACACTTTATTTCCAATTATTAAGAGCACCCTTTTTTATTTTAACCATTATCTTTATCTCAAATGATACATGGATTCTTTGATGCAAATAAACTTTGTTTCATCCAAATCTAAAAGAAATTTAACAAGTAAACAATGCCAAACCATTTATCAGATGCTGTTAAAGGAAAACAACAATGGAATGTTACAAAAAAGCTCTTTAACCACTCTTGCTTTCATGTTTTCTATTTCTTCAAAGACATTTGGTAGAATTTGGAAACATGAAAAATATTTTCTGGATAATGGATTGGCAGTTGATGTATCATCCAAGTTTTTGAAAAATTTTGGACGTAAAAGAATTCAAATTGATCCAACTAAAGTATCTGAAGTTTCTTTGCATCATCATACCAACATTCAATCATTGGCATATGCGTTGAATGTGCCAAAATTAACTCTTCATAAGCGTGTTAAAGAAGAATTTATCAAATCACATTCAAATGTATTGAAACTATTCATATTTGATGAAAATTACAAGACAAGGCTTCCTTCCCCCAACATCTATTCTTTTTCTTTAACTTTTTTTTTAGCCTTCTTTATCATTTTGAGAGTATAACAATTTTTACTCCTCGTCATTCCACCTATTCAGGTTAAATTTGTAGTATGGTGGCATTTAGGTCACTTGTAACCTGATAGTTATTTTATTCTTATGCCATAACATTATAATCATACTTTCGTGGCACTGCCTTATTATTTTGATAAGGGAATGTGCTAGGGACTCAAATTGTTATGGGCTTCATAGAAAAAGAAATGGGTTACTATTTCGTTAAGCTTGGTTTAGTTTTACAGAAGATAGTTATCAATTTAGGCACAAACTTAGGGAACATACTTTCCAAAGATCCTTCTCCTACTGTGTTCATCAAGGATTGCTCTTGCACCCCACTTAATTTTTTATTACAATAAATTGTCACCGGTTTGAGCATAAACTTAAAGAGCATATTCCCTAAAGACCTTTTTTTTATTGCATTCACTATGTTCTAATCATTTTTTTCATAAAACTCTACCAAGGATGAATCCATCATTGTTTGCAACACTTGGTGAAACATGCCACAATTTTGAATTGAGTGTCCTACCATATTCATGTGATAAATACATGTTTAAGCCAGACCATAGTCTTCATGATAGATCTCTTGTTTAAGAAAATTGGATAAATCATATCAACTTCAATCAAGTTTTTGAACACTTTGACCTATTGGGGTTTTAACTTCATTAACACTTCTCTTAACATGCCTTACTACACCGTCATCTATTACGTTGGTCGCTGGCTCAATGTGGTTTGGTAAAAGATTTTCATTAGCATTTGGCTTCCCACTAGTGTTAAATTTTATGTATCATTTCTTGATCAAGTGCTGCACTCTATACTTAAGGGAGGTATAGTTTTCTATGGAATGACTCGCAACCCCATCATGATAATCACATCCAGCATTTGTATCATATCATCTAGGGTATGAAAGCTTTAATGGCTCTATAGGGTAAGGTGCAATGAGAAAGTTTGCTACAAATTGAGAGAACAAATTAATGTAAGATATGGGAATGAGATTAAGGGGAGTTTTCTCTTAAGTGGCCTTTGAACCTCTATGATTACTAGTCAAACTATTTGGTTGAACAATAGGTTAGGTTGTGGGTGTAGGAGTGTAAGTAGACGTGTTAAGGCAAAAACTTTATGGGAATTTTAGTGGTGGTATCGGTTGATATGGGTATGGACCTTGAAAAATGTTATGCATGATGGGGTAATAAAAGTAGGTTGGATAGAGGTGATATGGGATAAAATTTTTAGGTGGTTGATTCCTATAGGCCACAATATGTGCCTCTTCATTTTTCTTCTTAGGTGGCATTACTTTCTTAAAACTGGAGGTATCACCTGTCTCAATTTTACTACTATTGATGGTATTTTCTATCATTTCATCAAAAATTATCATATCTGTAAAATTTTTGATTGCATTGTCAACAAGTTTATCATAATATGATACCTTAAAATTATTAACAAAAAGTACTCTTATCTCTTTTTTAGTTAAAAGTGGTTGTACTTGAACGATAAGATTCCTCGATCCATGGGCTTCTTCTTTAAAAATTTTATTGGCTTTTTTTTTTTTTTTATGTTTGCAATGATAACCTATTAGGAGCCATGTCTAATACATGCTTGTGTTGGCCAAGAAAAGCTTTAGCAAGGTCCTTTCAAGAATGTATGTGATTCCTATGTAATTGGACATTCTATCTAGTTGCAGACCTAGTGAGATTGTCCTAAAAATATTGGGCCAAAAGCTTATCATTATTAGTGTGACCTGTCATCTTATGACAAAACATGGTGAGATAGATCGATGGACACTTAGTTTCATCATACTTCTCAAAATTAAGAGTCTTAAACTTCAATGAAATTATTAGATCTGGGACCAAACTGAGGTCATTTGCATCGATACTGCCAAAGATATCTCTTTCTTCAATAGCTTTCAATTTTTTTTTAGCAAGTCATACTTGTGTTGAATTTTTTTCTTTCCTGACTCTAACATGCCCCTAAATTTCTCTTGTTCTTCGAGATCATCTAAATTGAGAACAAAAATTGGATCAATCAGATTACATCTTGGGTTATGCTTAAATTACCCTTGATTTGGTTGTTGGTTAGTCGATAAGTTCACATTCATGAATGGGTAAGGTTACCCACTCATATGCGGTGGATACATCACTTGAAGAGCTTGAGCATGGGGTGCTGTATACCTGGGTGGGTAAAATAACTCTTTTTTGACATTATTATTTTTCTAAGGTTGATTTTCCTTTTTTGTAGTAGAGGCTTCAACAACACCTTTCCTTTAGCCATGCCCCACATTAACTCCCTTAACTCCATCATTTGTTTTCACTTATTATCTTACATTTCAACCATCTCTTCTCGCATATCTTTTTAAATTTTTTCCATTCTCTTTATCCTGGTTGCTTGCTCGTTTTTCATAATTTTGTCTTGTAATTGTGTATTGTACGGGTGGTAAGTAGATCAATTTTAAACTTTCAATGGTTGAGTTATCATTAAACCTTTATTACCACAATTTGAAAAATTAGGATGCCATATTAATTTTGTGAAAGCAAAAATATTTTTTTATTTTAAAAATATCATTTTAATGAGGTAAAATATTGAGAAAGAAAAAACATTCACAATGTATGCATGAATGCATTGAGAGGTATTTACTTTAAGAGATATCTCAATCATTAAAACTTTTCACTGATTTCAACTAGTTTTTTTATTACAGAGAGTCTTTGCTCATAATGATCCTTAGTTTCAACTAAAAAGTTCAACAAACATTGCCCATACTACCTTTCAGTTAGGTTAATCTCTAGTATTAAAACTTCCACCTCTCGACCATCTACTTGTTTTCCTTACTGCCTTGTAAATTTGACTAGTTAGATGCTCTATGTATTATTACCTTCCCAAGCTCTTTGCCTTCCACTGCATGCAAGTATCCATTTCAAGATCATAAGTGTATCTCCAATCTTCTTCTTTATTTTACCATTCTTTGATGATTGTGGAAATATGGTCTTTATGGTCTCATAATTGCTATTTCATCTCTTGAATTACTTGACAAAGTGATTCTTTCTCTTTTTGCATTTCATAATGTTTTCTCTTTTCATCTTTGATCTATTCCTTTAATTTAGCATTCTTCTTTTGATATTCCATCAATCTTGCTAAAGTCGTTGAATACAAACCTTCCCACTCTTGCTGTTCTTGAAAAATCCTAATAGCTTTTTCCTTGTTTTCCTTGGCTTTGTTTTTCCAACATTCATATTTTCTTAAAGCTTAATCATTTCTCTTTGTTGCCTAACACCAAATCTAGCAGTTTTTCCCTCATTTAGTTGGCTTCGTATTTTTTTATTTTTTTAATGCAAATTCCTTAAATCATTTTGGGTAACATTCCGATCTTGCGTTACCTTTTTGAGTTTACTTTTTTTAGCTTTCGTTTCATATTTTAGTTATCCTATCTCTTCCTGGAGTTTCAAAATTTTTTTCTCAATTTCTTTTTTTCTGCTTCAAGTTCTTGCCTAATAAGCTTAACTTTTAACAATGGTTCTTTTGGCCATGGGTTCACTTATTGAAATGAGAAATCATTTGGAGGGAACGTGATATCTTTCGAACACTTTGCCTTCCAAATCAAGTAATCGAGGGTGACTTTATTAAGAATAGGTCATAATCTTAGCCTTCGAGTATTCTTTCATACTTAAATTAATTGCTTTACTGTTCTTGATGAGTTTGCTTCTTCATAAGCAAATTCTACTAAGGTAAATCCATACGTGGTAGGGACAAACTGCTTCGCACCAAATTACTTTAACACTTTTAATGGAGCGTAACTTATCATTCCTTACAATCCTAAATGCAGTACCCATGGATCATCTCCACGTCAATATAACATTGGCACATGAGGCATCCATAGTGTCATCCATTTGATTTGATCACTAGTAAGCCTTCGAAAGAATGCTACCCACTCTTCTTTGGATTTTAATATTGGCCACTGACTCTTGCAGAACTTTTTGATTGGGGCTCTATTATGAAGATAAGGCTTGGAAAAAACTTTTTTTTTTTGCATCTGAAATGGCTTTTTATCTAGACAAATAGTAGCTATGCACTCATTGTGAAATGTCTTCCATTCCAGTGACAAAAGTTTAATGGTCTAATTGTCTCAGCTAGGATGGCTGGAATGGGATTAATCGCCTGACTTTTGATTTGTTCAAATAGATAAACTATTGCTAATTCAATATATTCCACAATTTTTAGAAAGATCTAAGGTGAACACTGCCATGCTTTGATCATCTTTTAAGTGTCCCAAAATGAAATTATTAAAGAAATGTCAAAGTAAGCTGGCACTTTTACCTTTGTCTTTAGTCAAAACATCTTTGACCTCTACTTTTATTCTCATCAATCTAGCTATCTTCTTACAGTACCTTAATATTAGTTTTTCAACATATATCTTATCAGGGTACTGCAATTCCAATTTTACCAAAATTGAATATTTTTTAATAGTCAATGTTAAATTTTCTTCATTAAATGTGAAAACATCTGTATGACAGATCCTAAAACTAAATAATTGCTCAAATAAAATGTTCCTCAGTCGCTACTAAGACAAGAGACGCAATCTGCCCATATTTTTCACAATTTTTCCTTCATATTTCACCCATTTGATTCCATATGATACCTTCCAAATTATTCTGGATAAAATTCAGATGCACTTTTTTTGAAAACCCCAACACAAAACCAACAAGTAAATAATCTCCTTCCTTTTGTTGAGTTTTCTTAAACCATTTATGCACCTCATTGTACGATTCATATAGAGCAGTTACAGAAGAATAGATTTGTAATACTGTGGGATCCATAAGAAAAACTTTGTCGAAAGATGTCTCGAAGCAAATACCTCACATGTGATTGTATCATGCCAATGTAATTTATGCAAAAGAAATACAAAAGAAAAAAACATGAAGTTAGTACATGAAAGAGAGAAAAAATATATATATAGTAATAAAAACTTGAAAAATAAAAGAAACGAAATGAAACATTTTTTTTTTAGAAAATGAAATGAGACAAAGATCTTATTGTATTTTTTGAAAAATCAAAACAAATATGAATGCCTACATTTATGATTTTAAAAAATAAAAGTACTATAATACAAATGTTTCCCTTTTTATTCTAATTCATGGAGATGGTTTACAAGAGGGTGGATATGGCTCTACCTTGGGTTAGCTCTTATAGTTTATTATATGCTTAGTTCGAATTGATTTGCATCTAAAGGGTCCCCAAAATGTTCCTCACTGGCATCCATTCAAGACTAGTAAGGTACCTCAATCCTCACCCATTATAGCTACAAATGAAAATGATTCAATTTGAGTGGGAGTATTTTGCTTGCCATTACAGATGTTATCACTTCACGAGAGCATAGGTACTTTACTCCCTCCTAAAAGGGTTAGAGCTCGGATATAAAGCATATGCAATAATGTGAATGTGACATGTGTGAATAAGAGAATAGAGTAATATAATCCTTATTCTAGGTAAACAATAATAATACATACAAAGCATAAAATGAAAGAGCAAATAGTAAATAAATGACATGGGTAAATGAAATGCAACTTTTTGTTTTCCTTTTATTATTACCGCTGTTATTATTATTATTATTATTATTATTAGTAGTAACAGTAGCAGCAGTAGTAGTAGTTAAAAAAATTAAGGTTAAATACTGATTAAGACCATTAAAACAAAATTAAAGATAACACATTACTAATTTTTGATTTGACTCTCTAAAAATTAAAAATAATGACGTCTTTAGCAGAGTCATCAAGCTGTTGTAATGGTTTTGGAAACTGCTAGACAAATTTGAAAACAAAAGATGGGTCACCACTAATTTTTTTTTACGATGTGATTGGCCACCTATTAAAACTTACTTTTTTAATAAAATTTTAAAACTAATTAAAATTTATTAAAAATATAATTTTTAGGTCTACAAAAATAGTTTGGGTTCAAGAGTTAATTACGCGTGGAGAATGATTAGCACTCCCACAATGCTCGTTTAAAATGGTACCAATTAATTATGTGTTATCTTTTAATATTGACTAAAATGGTCTTAATTTTGATATTTAAAATTTAATTTTCCTAGTTTTCTTTATTGTGAAAAAAACATTTTTATTTTTTTAGTATACTTGAAAAATAAATAAGAACCTTATATATTGAAAAATTTCTAAAAATATTTCAATACTTTGACAATATTAAAAGAAACCATCTCACTTAATGAATTTTTAAGAATTGCTACTCAAAATTCTCAGAAATCCTATTCTCGGCAGCTTATATTTATTTCTAATATTTATATTTTAAAAAAATAAAGCATAATATCTATAGCTTAAAATCAAATAATATTTTCTCAAAAAATCATTCTTATGCCAAAAAATTGAGAAATCTTTATAAAAAAATTAATTTAAATCCTCCTAAACATTTGTAGCATTTTAAATAAATTTTCTTATTTAGAGATTCCTAAAAAATCACTACTCAGGGGTTTTTTTGGATCTCATCTTTAAGGATTTTTTGTTTGCTTTAATGTTTAAAAATCAAATAATAATATTATTATCCTTAAATTTATTTTTAAAAAATACATATTTTTATATAAAATGCTACTCAAATTAAAGAAAATAATGATAAAATGGAAGTTTTTCATATTGAAAAGAATTTTCTAAATATTCTATTACTTTGGTAACTTTTAGAAATCTTTTCTCATCTAGATAATTCTCGAGAATCACTATTTAAATTTTTCAAAGTCTCAAAATTAAAAATTCTTATTACTTAATTTTATTACTAATTTTTAAAAAATATATAATGCTATAATTATCTAAAAAATGCATGCTCTTATAAACATAAAAAAAATTAAATAAAAAAAATAAAAATCTTTGTATTGAAAAGAGAGTTTCTAAATATTCTAATACTTTGATAATTTTTAAAAATATTTTTTCATTTAGAGAATTTTCGAGAATCACCACTCGAACTTCCCGAAATCTTATCATCAAAAATTTCATTTACACTTAAGATCATATAATACAAAACAATAGAGCAAAATATGCATCCAAAAAAATATAATATTTATCATTTTTTTCGTTACTTGTTTTAATTTTGTTTTAATCTTTTTAATTATTTCACAATTATCATTAAAAACTTTAGAAAGGAACAAAGTAAATAAAATCTTTTATTAAAAAATTTTCTAGATACTCCAATACTTTGATAGTATTTTAGAAGAATTTTCTTATAGAAAAATTTTTCAAGAATTTTTACTCGGACTTCCTTAAAATCCCATCTTCGAAATTTTTTTTTTATATTACTATTATCATAGATATAAAATAAAATGTGTCAAACATAGATTAAAGTATGATGATTAAATTTAAACAAACATAAAATCCAACTAATAAGGTAATTAAAAATGTATAAAATTAAACTTGCAACAACATAAAATCATATATATAAGTATGATTAAACTTAAATATACATGAAAATGAATCTTTATTAAAAACCAACTTTATATCTTATATTTGAAATTTCATTTATTAGAGAATTTCAATTAGAAAAAACAAACATGGACCTAACCTTTTTAAAGCTAAAAAATTACAAAAGATTTGGCTTTCCCACCCCACGTTTTGGCTTTAATTTTTTTAAAAATATTATTAAGCTCCAACTACAATATAAACTTATCCCATCAAGCAAAAGGAGGATAAGGACATGGTCCCCCCCCCCCCCCCCCCCACCCCACATCTTGGCTTTACAATTTATACAATTTTGCCATCCTGTATACGTTTCCAGCAAAAGAGAACTACCTTTTTGTATTATATTACCAAAACACATGGAGGAAACTTAAAATTTTCAGGCCTTCCTACAAGCCACGGCCATACAACAGAATAACAGAAGCAGTAGACAAATTGAAGCTTTAAAAGTTCCCTTTACACGTGACACAACTAGGCACAGACACGAAAGAAAAAAAGGTTTAAGCTTTCTATTTACAAACATCACACCTACAGCCCGTGAAAAGAGGGAGTTTTGTGTTTTCATGCAACAAGCCAACATGCAAGAGAAGGAGAAGAGAAAATACAGAAAGCCACATGAAGTTGGAAGCATATACAACAGCCCAAAGAGAAATAGAATTCAATGCAAACCCGTGAACGCCAAAACCTTTGGTCAGCATGCAATGAAATTGAAAACACAAAAGTTAAAGGCCTTCCAAGCAACAAGGCGTGACCTTCCTTTTCGACGCTATAACCTATTTCTTTTCCTTTTTCTTCTTGTCCTAAATCCTTCGAAAAAGCATGACTTAGGAGCTTTCAATTCCTATGTACTAGGGACAAACCCAGACCCCATGCAACATATGCAAGAAAATCGAATCGTTAGATGTTTTAGCTTAAGTTATGGTCATTTACATGTAGGAGAAGGAGAAGAGAACATGCAGAAAACCACATGAAGTTATAAGCATGTACAACAACCCAAAGATAAAACAGAATTCAAAACATGCACGTGAACCCAAAACCTTTGGTCAGCATGCAAAGAAAATTAAAAACACGAAAGTTAAAAGCCTTCCAGGCGACAGAGTGTGACCTTCCTTTTCAGCGCTATAACTTATTTCTTTCCCTTTTCTTCTTGTCCTGAATACTTCGAAAAGCATGACTTAGGAGCTTTCAATTCCTACTTAGGAGCTTTCAATTCCTATGTACTATGGATTAACCCAGACCAAATGCAACATGTGCAAGAAAATCGAATCTTTAGACGTTTTAGCTTAAGTTATAGCCATTTCATAACCAAGAAGAAACTAGGAACCTCTCTAAGGAACGAAAACCTAAGGCTTTAAACCAACTAAGCGAGGACCTAAAAAAAAAGAACCTAGAGACTACCTAAATCCATTTTTTATTTTCCAGCTACATACATTGAGCAGAATATATGTCATATGCGTCGACAAAGAAAAGAGGAGAAAAGAGTTACCTTTTTGTTTCTTTTTTTTTTTTTTTTGTGATAGTTTCCAGGCTTCCTTCTCCACAGGGTTCCCTTTTTGTTTCCTCTTGTTTCTCCTTCCTTTTTTTTTTTTTTTTGCTTTTCTTCACCTCTCGGCAGACCCGCTTTCTCCTAGACTCCCCAAGTATTCTTCTTTGTTCTTTCTTTCTGGTTTCCTAAAAACCTTCCCCGTACCTCCTCCTTTGCTCTTCTTTTTTTTCTTTGGTTACGCGAATCTCCTCCCTTCAGGTTTCTTCTTCTTTTTTTTTTTTTTAAACAGAAGACCTCCCTCTTCAACTCTCCCCAGTCAACTCTTTTTATGCCCCTTCCTTCTTGCTACCCAAATTTTTCCTTTTGTCTTGTTTCTACTCCTCTAATGGCCACTGACCCTTTGTTTTGTCTCCTACAGGTTGTTGGTGCTCCGGTCTTCAGCTTGTTCCATGCCGAGATTGTCTACTTTGTTTTTTCATGCAAAACTAAAGTGGTATTTTCGGTTGTTTCTTTCTTTGTTACACTTTTGTTTTGCCATTTTAACCTTCCATAGCCCTCATATAATCTCTCCTCCTCTATTTTATCCCAGACAAAGTCCCATATAAAAATCCCATGCATAAAGCCTTTTAAACAAATCCAAATGAGCTTCGCACTTAGCTTTGGTTTTGGGTCATTTTTAATGACCAATTCGAGTTTATCTTTTTCTGGTAATTGGGCCTATTTGAATCTTCTAAGTGGGCCCTTTAGAACGAAACTACTTGTGGATCATAATTAAGCTATGGATTAAATTCGTCATTGGAACCTTTTTTTTTTTTTTTATTGATTTCGAGCCTCATTATCTGGTTTCGGGTTTTTTGTTGTGTTTTGGGTCAAAAAATCAAACACTTCATATCATTAATTTTTGTCTCCATTTTGATGTTTCATAAAATGGATTCAATTTAACGATGTTAGATTATTTTAGATAAAATTAAATTTCTACAATGCCACCTCAAGAGCCATTATATAAATTAATTCGATTAAAATTTAGATTCAAATATAAATTTAGGAGAATTATTTAAATTTGTTTTGTTATATAAATTGTGAGAATGGAAAATACATATTTTGTCAAAATTAATAAAAATTTAATATATTTATGCATTACTACTAAATAAACATCTAATAAATTCATGAATTAAAAAATATTCATGAAAATCATATTTACATGTTTTTTATCATAAAAACTTATACTAAATTTAAAATTTCCAAATCTTTTTTTTTTTCAAATTCAATTTTTGAAATGCAATTTAAAACTATTCATGTGTGACTGAAATACAGAATTGTTATAAACTATAAACCATTCAGAAAGAATGTAAGGAAAAATACAAATAACTAGTCAATATTCATCCATGCAGACTTTAGAAAGTAGGTCCCAAAAGTTAATTGCACAATGCCGAAATTTTCAGATCCTGGGCAGGATCAGATCCACCTTGCTCAGCAGAGAGGTTATTTCACCAAAGATGTAAGCGAATAAGGAAAATGTAATCAGACAAATTCAAAGGCTTTTATTTCAATTTTTTCCGATAAGCAAAAATCATTTTCATTTATATTTATTTGCTGTCAAGTGAATATTAAAATAGATATTGACGAATCCAAAAATAATTTTGTGCAATTTTTTACATAGTACGTACTTCTTTTCATCCATGACTTTCATTTAAAATTCTTGATTTTCATTTTTTCCCTCATATATTTTCATTGATCCAAATTAATAAAGCTTTATTCTATTTTTTTTTTTTTACGAAAGATATCATAATTTGGAGAAAAAAATGAATTACAAGTATTAAGATTTGAACTTCGAATCTATTGAATATCATATTTTAAAAGCTTCGAAATAAATTCACATTTATTTTTCATTAATTTCAGATAAAGTAAACATATACACACAAATATATATATATATATATATATATATGTATGTATGTTTGTATGTATGTGCACAATAAGCTGCATCAATAAAATATTTCCTCTTCCTTATTCATTCATAATTAATTAAGTTCATAACACAAACATTTTAAATGACCAAAATGTTCACAGTACAGAAGAGGTAGATTTCAGTAACAATTTATCAATTACTGCTTAGATGGTGAACGTTGAACTATTGGTGGTGCTTGCGCTGGTGATTTTTTCCCAAATGGTTGATCTGGCTTCAGGAGGCTCCGACGGGCTAGACTTTCTGCCAAGCAATTTCTCAAAGGCAAAATAGACATTAATCACAAAATATAGCATCAATATTAATTATTTTCAGATTACAAAATGAAGCATACTTGTTTAGATTTACTTATAGAGATCGACTGGCATTGATTATTGATAATTTTATTGATAGTTATAAAGTTTCTTGTTGAAAACTAAAATAATTAAATTAAAAATAAAAATAAAAATCAAATAAGAAATATTCAATACTTATAAATTGATAGAATAAAATTAGGGATGTCTGGTAAGTTATGGGAAGGATTCCCATCTCCAAATTTTTATATTATACCTATTCCCATACCGATACTTAACAGATATTTCAAATTTATTTTTATTTTTTTTTCGTTGGTATTTAATAAATATGAATAATTTTCATACCAATAGCTTTCTAAAAAAAATAAAAATTTATTTTTTTAGCTTTTTTTTTATTTTTAATTTGTATATTTAAGTAAATTTTTTTATAAATATATATTAATATATATTTTTAATAAAAATACATTAATTCTAATTAATTTAAAATAATAATTTATATTATTTAATAAAAAATATATTTACTAATTATATATAAATATAAATATATATAGGATATGGATACGAGACGGATGCTATACTACTCATCATCATATTTGTACTCAATAAAAATTTAAAATCATACCCCATACCCATTTCTATACTCACAATATAATACTCTTTTCTATCATCATTTGGATAAAAAATCGAGTTTCCTATTAGATATGAGTAAAATTGACATTCATAAATAAAATGAGTAAGTTAGTGATATGTAAAAGAATTAATTAAGAATAAGATTTATATATAAATTTGTTAATAGTTTTTGATTGAGACAAATTTTTTTTGTTAATTATAATTAGATTTAAAATGCTTATGTAAATAAAAAATTAATCAAACTTATCCAAATAAATTTGTGTAATTAATTGACATATTTTTATTTTATAACAAGCTTAAGCTTAATCAATTTTTATTATTTAGTTTTATTTTTCAATTTTAGTTTTTGTTTAATCTTTTGGAATGGGGAAGACAATGTGAAATCTCTTATTAACCAGGAAATTAAATACTCATTTCTTCTTAATTTGTTAATTAACAATTTTAATATTATATTTAATATTAAGAAAAAAAATCTTTGATTTCAGTATATTTAATATTAAAATTTTGAATATTTTATAATAATGAAGTTCAACAATTTTACCAAAAGTAAAAAAATGAAACAAAATAATATGAAATATAGAGAAAATAAGATATTATTGTTTAGAAATGAAAAGAGATTGGAACATCGAAAAAAGGGAATATTACAGGGGGAAAAATTTTAGACAAAAGTTTTTTCGTAAAGTTCGTGAAATTTCCTATTATAAATGATTAAATAAAAATTAAAATTAAAAATAAAAAATGATAAATTAAAAGATTTCGTTAAGTGTGTAAAATTAAAAAAAAATCTTAATAAATTTTGATATATATTTTTAGATAGACATTTTAATCTTTAAATAAATATCGATCAAATTTGAATTATAAATAATATTTTAAATATTATTAATCTTCACATGAAACTTTATCAATTTATCAGTTTTAATTTTTTTATTAAAGTTTTTATCAAATCATTTTTAAGAAATAACTTCACAAACATCACCTAAAAAACTTCATGTAAGTTTTGTCTATATTACAAATGCTAAGATTTGGACCCAGACTTTTAAGTCACTGCATAAATCATTTGAGTTAAGCTTTAGGTTTAAGAAATGGAATACTTTTGCTTTGCTCTTTTTTCTTATTCTTTTCTTCCTGGAGTTTGCAAAATTAGGTTCAGGACCTAAAACTTTCTATGTAATATTGATGAAAAATGAAAGACTGAAATCAAACAATTCTCAAGAAAATGAAATTACAGAACAAGGTATACCTTTGATAGCTAAGAAGTGAGGAATTGTTGCTTCAACTGAGACAGGCCATGAACTCATCACTGATAAAAGAATGGAGGCCACAAGCAGTGTATGGAAAATAGAACTCTTCATTGTTTAATTAGCTTTGCTCCTTGACACCTAATTTGATCAAATCAAGCAAGCTTTGTAGTTAGCATATATAACAAAAGTCTCTTCTCATCTATTAATTCCAATGGCAAAGAGCTTTTGACTTCTCATTTTGTGGTCATTTGACGAAATATTTAGTCAGCAGTACCGTCCCCCACGGAATAAGCAGCGGACTTCCCCATCCAATGGTTGTTTGATCGGATGAAATTTTCCAGCGCCCCGAGAAATCCAAGTTTGCTTTTCCTTATAATTTGCTGGTAATTTCTTAGCTAGCTAGTTATTGAATTTCATTAACTTTTTCTTATTTTTCCAATGGTTGTTTGATTGAGGGCCGAAATTTTCCAGCGCCGAGAAATCCAAGTTTACTTTTCCTTATAATTTGCTGGTAATTTCTTAGCCAGCTAGTTATTGAATTTCATTAACTTTTTCTTATTTTTCCAATGGTTGTTTGATTGAGGGCCGAAATTTTCCGGCGCCGAGAAATCCAAGTTTACTTTTCCTTATAATTTGCTGGTAATTTCTTAGCTAGCTATTTATTGAATTTAATTAACTTTTTCTTATTTTGAAAGAAGTAATATTTTCATCCGAACTTTTAGTTTAGTAATTGGTGCATGCTCCTTCTATTCAAATGAACATGATTGGAATTCCAACTTCCCCAACTAAAAAAAAAAAAAGTAGTTTATTAAAATTTTAAAAGCCCCTAGCTAGAACCCATCTTAGTGTAATTATTTGGCTTGTTGGTTGGCTTCTGTGGAAATTACAAAAGAAAACTAGAGGAAAATGGGAAAAAAAAAAAGAAAAAAAAAAACTCAAGATTTAGGTACTATAAAAAAAACTGAATGAATCAAAATTAACGTAAAGCCCTACAATTTTCTTTTTTTATTTCCCTAAAGAGTACTGCTGCATTTTTAATCATGAAAATTTAGTATATAAATTGCACCATAAAAATAATTTATTATTTTTAGTGAAAGTTAAATAGTAAATAAATTTTAGTTATCCTTCTAGACAAAATAAACGATTTTCTAGCATTTTAAATCTAAAGAAGGGTAACATTACAGAATTCTCAATTAAACATATAGTAAATGTAGTTAAATAACATTAATAAAGCATTCTTGCAAAAAAAATTAATAAGGCATATATAATTAAACATTAACACTATGTTTGGTAGGAAAGAAAGAAAATTAAAGAAAGGGAAAAAGATAAAAAGAAAATAAAAAAGAAAAGAGAGGGAGGAAAGTTATTTTTCCTTTATTATTTGGTATGAAAGATGAAAAATAGAAGGAAACAAATAAGTTAACTAGGAAATTAAAATTGTAAATTTAAGTTGAATTAGTGTTCACTTGTATTTGAAAGAATTGAATTTGAAGAAAAAAATCGTACAAATCCACTCATTTTCTTTCTCTTTTCCTATTTTCATCTTACCAAAAGAAAGAGAAAATGAAAAAAAATATTTTTTCTTTCCATTTTTTTATATCTTTTCCTCCTACCAAATAAAGTATAAGTTCAAGCTACTAATACATGTATATATAATTTATATATATTTAAACATTGCTATTAGTACGTATATAGTATATCGGTGATTATATTATACAAGCGGTGAGTGATTTAAATTACTAATAACTTTTGAGAAAATAAATGATTTAATATTAAAAGTTTCAAAAATTTATGGACGTCATACTTTAGTGTACTTCATTAAAAAAGAAATAAAGGCTATTAAAATACTAGGATAAATTTTATTAAGATTATATTGTCATAATATATATATCCGAAAATTTATAGCTAGACTTAACAAATAGAGTCGCAATAAATTTTTTTTAAACTAGTTGTGATTGGTCACCTAAAGAATCTACCTTTTTAAGGAGCTCTTAAGTTTGACTAAAGGTCCATAAAAGAATAGGTTCGGGTCTATTAATCAGAATAAGATTCGAGAGTTTGGTTACATATGAGAAAGGTTATAGTACCTCCATATACTCATCCAAATGATGGTACCATTTTATTTTAAATTTATCCTAAGGTTTTGATTCTAATGGTTTTAAAATTTAATGTTCAAATATTGAAAATAATTCTTAAAATTCTTCTATCGATCTGGTATATCTCTTAAAAATATTTTTTCACCTCAAAAGTAATTAAGAATCCTATTTGTTTTTTTAAAAATGCTCCGTCATAGGAAAAAAATAATTATTTTTTATTTTTATTGAAAATATATCTAATTATTCCATAATTTGGACCAAATTAAAAATATCTTCATTTTTAATTTCTAAATTTTTCACCATTTGGACCTATTTAAAAATTCTTTTTATTTTTTTTTGGGAAAGAAAATAATATGACAATTATTTTTCTTGAAATTTCATCTAACTTGTTTCACCATTTGGGACAAATTTAAAGAAATTTCTCGCCTAGAGATACCTTAAAAATTTACTATTTGAAACTTCTAATATTCTCATCCTTAGATAATTGTAAAATATTTTCAACCAAAAATTTTTATTTAAAAAAGAATACAATTACTTTTATTGAAAATTCATTTAAATTATTCCGCAATTTGGGACAAAGTTAGAGAAATTTCTCACCTAGAGATTTTTTAAAAATTTACAATTTAAAATTTCTAAGAATCTCATCCTTAAGTAATTTGTATTTAATTCCAAAATTTTATTAATATTTTTTTAAATTGAAAATAAATATTAATTATTATTTATCTAAATTATTCCACCATTTGGGACAAATTTAGATAAAATTTCTTACATTGCAATCTTATAAAAATTTACTATTTGAAATTTCTATAAATTCTATCATTGGATAATTAATGTTTATTTTTAAGAAAATATTTTATTTTTTTAAAACTAAATCATGCAAAAATACTTTTAAATATAAGAATCAAATAAATAAATAAATAAAATAAAATAATACCAAAAATTGGCTCGACTTGGCGACTTAAGCGGCTCGGTTGAAGGCACAAATAATGGCTTGAAGACATGGTCGGCTTGGCTCAGTTGAAGGAATTGGTTAAAAGGCAAGTCGGTAGAAATGTGTTATGCTCAGGTCGGGTTGCTTGAATAAAAAACACAAGGATCCTGAGACCGTTTAAGGCGAAAATGACATCGTTTTAGGGTAAGTACAAAAGGCAAAACCTAGTTTTTCTTCTTCAGATTTCACTTTCCCTTTCTTTCTCTCTCTAGATTCCCCAATGAACTCTAGTTGAATCTTCACCAGATTATAAAAATCTTACTAGAATATACTTTGGTTCATCAGAAGTTTGCCATAAAATTCAACTGATGTCAGAATCTTCAATTGGATTTTGGAAAATTTATCGAAAATTTCAACCGGGCCGAAAAACTCACATAAAAATTCATCTGGCATAAGAAAATTCATCTAAAACTGAAAAATTTTCAAAAAATTTTTTAAAAAAAACCTTATTTTTCCCCCAACAAATTTTTGACTACTTTTTTAGTGTGATTTTCTCTTATCTCTACCTTTCTATTTTTGATTTGTGATTTTCTCTCTCTACTTTTTTTGTTTTCTGTGTTCGTGTCCTTTGTGTATTCTGTGTACATTTATTTATAGGGTTTTGAGTCTGAGAATCCTAAATAAGAAAGGAGTTTTGATTTCCTCCAAATCCAAAGTTCAAATCTTAAATTTATTCCAAACTTCATAACTCCAGAAAAACAACCCTAAACCAATCCAACCATCTTAAAATTTTCCTAAGTTTTCATTTTTTTTATTTACTTATTTTTTTTACTATAAAAAACAAGTAGAACCGTAGACAGATCGGGGTGTTTACATATATAAAGAAATAATTTTATTTCTTGGTTATTTTTAAATTTAACAAAAAAAATTCATGAACCCAACAGGATTTAGGGGCGTAAAAGTTAAGGCCACAATGAAGCAAAGAGCTGCAAAAGAAAGAGGTATATGAATTCAAAGCTGAAAAGCAAGCCAAAAACACAAGGAAAAGCAGAGGAAAAAAGGCTACACACAGACAATTTAAGACATAATTTAATACTTTATAAAAATTAAAAATTAATTTAATAATTTCATTAGAAGTTATATATATATGTTTATAACAATGTGTCATAACATATAGATCCGTAAATCTATAGCTAGACTTAATAAATGGAGTCGTCATCAATTTTTTTTTACTAGGTGTGATTGGCCACCTTGTAGACACCCAATTGGGTCCGGGCCCAGATCAATTGGGCCTGGCCCAAACGGGTAAGGCCCAATTCAATCCTGTTTTTTTTTTTTTTCTTTTTCTTCTTTTGTATTTTATGTATTTTATTATTATTATTATTATGTATATATTTATTTATTTTTTTATTAGATTAGATTTATATGTATATAGTTATATATTTATTATTATTATTATTATTATTTTTTTTGTAATATATACTTGGGTTTATCTTATTTTATTATTATTATTATTATTATTATTATTTTTAATTATCTGTTCTGATTTTTCCTGATTATCAGATATTTTTTTTTAATATCTTTTGATTTATCTGATTATTATCTAGTATTTTTTTATTTTTGATTTTGGAGGGCTAAGATTGAAGCTGAAGAATCCTACCGGGAATGGGAATTCAATCAAGAGAGTCCAATTGGATTCAAAGACTGAATTCCCGTCCAAGGAGGAATTGGGATTGATCAGAAACTCCTGATCAATCCCTATATAAAGCACCTCTTGGAACAGTTCAAGAACACACAGAAAAACAGTAAGCAAAGCTACTGATTTGAGAGAAAAGGAGGCGTATAGGAAGCTAGGAAAAGTTTAGGAGTGGTCTGGGAGTGAGAAAAAATTTCTAGAAATTTTTGGCGAAAAAATTTTCTGGAAATTTCTGGGAAATTTCCAGATTCCGGCAAAAATTTCGGCGAAGTTTGAATTTTCCGGCGATAGTTCCGGCCAAACTTGAAGTTTCCGGCAACCAGCCCAGTTTCCGACGAAGAATCCCAGAAACCGGTGATCTTTCGGCAACTTCCGGCGAAATTTTTCAGATTCCGGCGAGAATTTCCAGAATCCGGTGAAATCCCACCGGTCTTCTTCAGTCTTTAGAGAGAAGGCAGAGGAAAGAAGGAAGAAGAGAGAGAGAGAGGAGGGGCGGTCTGCCGAAAAACAGAGGGTAGTGCCTTTTATACCCTCCCAAAACGACGTCGTTTTGGCTTTAAGTTAATCAGAGGATTCGCGCGTTTTGCCGAAAACCCGACCCGACCCGGGCGTCGACCCGCTTTCTGACCCGCGCGTGCAGCTCCTCCGAGCCGAGCCGAGCCGAGCCAAGCCACCAAGCCGCTTCCCCCGAGCCGTTTTCTCTTCCTTTAGCCGACCCGAGCCGAGCCGCGATCCGAGCCGCTCCAGGTTTTTTTTTTTTTTTTTTCTTTGAATTTTTTTTTCTTTGTTTATTTGTTTATTTTATTTTTTATTTATTAGATTAGGTTTATGTAATATTCTTTTTATTTATTTTCTTTAAATAAAAATAAAAATTTTCAAAAAAAAATATTTTTAGGGAAAAGTTGAAAGTATCAATTTTCCTTAGAAATAAATTTCCAAAATAAAATATTTTTAGGGAAAAGTTGAAAGTATCAATTTTCCTTAGAAATAAATTTCCAAAAAATATTTTTGGGGAAAAGTTGAAAGTATCAATTTTCCTCAGAAAAAAATTTCAAAAAAAAAATATTTTTAGGGAAAAGTTGAAAGTATCAATTTTCCTTAAGAATAAATTTCCAAAAAATATTTTTAGGGAAAAGTTGAAATTATCAATTTTCCTTAAAAGAAAAATAAATTTCCAAAAAAAGTATTTTTGGGGAAAAGTTGAAAGTATCAATTTTCCTTAGAAATAAATTTTCAAAAAAAGGGTTTTTGAGGAAAAGTTGAAAGTATCAATTTTCCTTGAAAATCAAAATTTCAAAAAAATATTTTTGGGGAAAAGTTGAAAGTATCAATTTTCCTTAGAAATAAATTTTCAAAAAAAAAGGGGGTTTTTGAGAAAAAGTTGAAAGTATCAATTTTCCTTGAAAATCGAAATTTTCAAAAAATATTTTTAGGGAAAAGTTGAAAGTATCAATTTTCCCTACAAAAAAAATCATTCTTTCATTCCTTTCTATCTTAATTTTGATTTTGTTTTTTTTTTTCTTTTCTCTTTCTTTAAATAATCCGACGACGGAGCCTCTGTAAGTGAAACAGTAGTTTTTCTTGCATACTCTTGAGGTGAGGGAATTTTTTCAATTTTCTGCTAAAAGAATTAGAGTCAATTGAGAAAATTTCCAATAATTAATTACTTGGTAAAATTTTAAGGCTTTTGGATAACACAAATTTAAGCTGGTACCATCTTTTGATGGGCGTTGTGAGGGTGCTATAACCTTCCTCACACGTAACCGAACTCCCGAACCCTGTTCTGGTTTGTAGACCTGAACCTATTCTTTTAGGGGCCCTTAAACTTAGGTGTTCCCTGAAAGGACAGATTCTTTAGGTGGCCAATCGCACCTAGACAAAAAAGATTGGTGGCGACTCCCTGAAAGTCAATGTCTAGCGATAGATCCCCGGATCTAGACGTTACGACAGCTTGGCGACTCCACTGGGGACCTTGAGAGTCAGGCCAGCAAATGAATTTGTGTTATCCAAAAGCCTAATAAAATTGAACCTTTTTGTATATATGTGTATTATTCATTCATGTTTTATTTACCTTTTTAATTATGTCATTCATGTGCATGTGCATGTGCATAACATGAGCTCTACACCCGAGCTCTGTCCCTCTAGGAGGGAGTAAAGTACCTATTGCTTTCGTGAGGTCTAATGCCTCCGCAGTGGCTAGCGAAATACTCTCACTCAAATTGAACCTTTTCCGCTTGTAGCCTATAATGGGTGAGGATTAGGGTGCCTTACTAGTCTGTGATGGACAAGGATGTAAGGAACAATTTGAGGACCTTTAGACTCTGACTTTAAAACCACATGTAGTGAACCTTAAGAGTGCCTAACCCTAGGATAGAGCCCTTTCTACCCAATGATAGATATACCCTGAAATTAGGACACAAAAAAAGTGTTTATCTAATCATTTTGATTGCTTAACTTTGTGTATTATTTTTTGTAATGTTATGCATCAGCATCACTTTCATTTCATTCATGAAACTAACTATGTTGTTTGTCTGATTGTATGCATCCGCATTACTTTCATGACCATGTTTTAACACAATCATTTGCATTCATTTCATACTAGATTTCATTCAGAAAAATGTACATTTCAATTGTGTATCAAAGCATCATACATAAGGCACAGCATGACATTTCTAATCATAAGTATGGTACTCAAGGTCCCAGAATAGCTCCATCTAGCAAAAACCCTGCTCATCCATACAACACAAGATCCAGAGCAAGGCAAATGGAGGAAGAAAATTCTCATAGATTTGAAAAGATAGAGAAAGCCCAAGAGAAGATTGAGGGTGAGCTAAGCAAGATTCTGGAGGCCCTCAATAATATGAATAAAGGAAAAGGAGTTGAAGGAAGTACAAGCCAGCAAGAAGTGGCTGACCCTTTATACCCTCCAGGTTTTGGTCCACCTCAGGCCCAGTCTGCTCAAGAGGTCCTGCCACAACATTTCGCACATCCTGGAATGCCATCAGCTTTCAACCCAGGACATTATAATAGCCATATAAATCCTGTCTTCACTGAAAAGGCAGTAGAACCAATTCCTGATCTAGATGATTTAAAAGAAAAGGAGAAGGAAAAGATGAGAGTGGAAGCTGAGGAAAGTTCCAAGATTAGTATGCTAGAGCAAAGGCTAAGGGCTGTGGAAGGATTTAGCTTTTATGGGTCAGTTGATGCTGCTGGGCTCTGCTTAGTTCCTGATGTGGTTATCCCCTATAAATTCAAAGTACCGAAATTTGAAAAATATGACGGTACAAAGTGCCCTAAAACCCACATCACCATGTATTGTAGGAAGATGGCGGCTCATGCACATGATGAAAAACTCTTGATGCATGTTTTTCAGGACAGTCTTACTGGCTCTGCCGCCAGATGGTATGTTCAGTTGGATAGGACTCGTATTCGCTCTTGGAGTGATATGGCACATGACTTCATCAGTCAATATCGACACATTATCGATTTGGCTCCTGATCGTTTGTCTTTGCAGAATCTGGAAAAAAAGTCAAACGAGTCATTTAAAGAGTACGCCCAAAGATGGAGAGATATAGCTTCACAGGTACAACCTCCACTGACAGAGAAAGAGACCACAGTGCTGTTTGTTAGCACTTTAAAACCTCCCTATTATGAAAAGATGATAGGGAATGCAACAAAGAATTTTGCTAACATGGTAATCTCTGGAGAAATTATTGAAAGTGCCATAAAAAATGGCAAGTTGAGAGGAGGAGAAACCAAGAAGACATCAGAAAAGAAAGAAGCTGAAGCTCAAGCTGTGAGCTCTGATAGACAACAATTCGGGGGTTATCAACCCTATCCATCTCAAGGTTACTCTCCATACTATCCCGCTGTGAATAATGCCTCATCCTACCCATACCAGCTAGCTCCCTAACCATCTTATTCATCCACTTATCGCCTTAACATTCAAGCTCCTGTAAGAACCCAAATCCGCCCTACTAACCCAACCAGTGGCTCGCGAGAACAACGGACTACTCGAGAAAAACCTGTATTTGATCCAATCCCTATGACTTATACAGAGTTATATCGAGAGCTTTATAATAGCCATTTGATTGCCCCCAGCCATGTGGAACCACTTAAACCACCATATCCAAAGTGGTATGATCCTACAGCCCGTTGTGACTATCATTATGGAATTACTGGCCATTCTACTGAAAATTGCACTGCTTTAAAGTATAAGGTGCAACGGTTGATCAATGATGGAATGGTAAGTTTTGATCAGGGAAAAGCAACGGCATCTAATGTTAGTGCTCTGAACGAAAGTCAAGAACAGAAAGGATCCGGAGATTCACAATGAATTGAGGGGCAAGATGTCAATGGAGATAAGGCTGGTTGAAGGTTTCTTCTGTCATTTTGGGATTTCTTTTCAAAAATGTTAGATTTTTTTTGCAATATGACTTCACTTGTTATCATTTTAATAAAGGCAAGTCAATGCATTTCATTACATTTTTCTCTTTCACTTGACCATTATTCCATGCCTTGTTACCTTCCATAACTTCACATTCCCATTCTTAAATTTCAGATGATGAATATTTAGACAATGATAACAATAATTCTGGGATTTAATTTTGAGAACTCATCCACGTCAATGGAAGGAGATGATTTGAGCAAAAAGTAAGCTGTTACTGAAGGTGAAATAGATATATCTTGAAGGTGTGCAATCTTTTATACAAGTTCATGAGCTTTGTTCAATAGATGATGTTCAAGAAAGGTATTCACAATTGAGATGAAAAATGGCCATCTTTCTTTTACCATTTGAAAAACCATTTATTGTTACCCCTTTGAGCTTATCATTTTTTTTGAAGAACCCCAACCAAGGATCACCCTTTACACTGGAGGGTAAATTTTGAAAAAAAAAAAAAGAAAAAAAAAAAACACCACAAAAGGTCTCAAAAATGGAAAGAGAAAGAAAAGCAAAAGAAAAATAAAAGCCACACATGACTTGGGGCAAAATAATGAGAATCTTTTGTGTGAGAAAAGAAAAAATAGTGAAACGATGTGGGGCAAAATGCCAAGCTGCATCAAATGATCCTTCGGTCTTGAACTTTTTTACATGTTTTGAGCCTATTATATCCATTTTTTTTTATGACCCTTCACCTTGACCTACATTACAACCTTGAAAAGTCCATTTGGATCAAATGTGAATACTCAACTTGAATGATCACAGGTTGAGCAAAGATATGCTCATGATGAAGCAATGGAATCATGCTACATGAAAGATATCAACACTGGATGAAAAATGATAAAAGAAAAAAAAAGAAAAGAAAAAGGGGAAAAAATGAGAAAATGAAAAAATGAAAAAATAAAAAAAGAGATACAAATTGAAAACCTGAAAGGGTGATTTTGGTACCCAAAAAAAAAAAAAAAAGAAAAAAAAGATCTAGGTCAAATGGCTCACTGAATGGAAGATCAAAGACATCTGAAGATCCCTCAAAGACTGGGGCAGAGTTCGCCAAGCTCAAGATGACTTCAACAGTAAATGGAATGAGTTTTTGAAAAAGAATCCTAGATTAATGTTGAAAATTGTCTGAATATTCATCATTTGGATATACCATTCACCTCAATGACATCCAATTTATTTCCTTTCCCATTTATTTTCTACCAAAATAAATCTCCATTGATAATTCACCTTGTTTTCTCTTTTTGTTTTACCCCTAGAATGAATTGAGAAAATGGTTGATTGCATTGTATTTGTCAAGATTTGAAATGATAATAAATGAATGAATATGTGCTTAAAAGAGTTTTGCATTCATTTGAAAAGAAATTTAAGATGATGAAGAAATGGTAGAAACCTAAAGGAGATGATTTGAAAAGGTATATGATATAATGGGGCAAATCTTGAAAAGTGATGAATTGATCGATATGACTTGTAAGTTATGATTGGATGATGAAGACAATCAGTGGATAAAATCTGTTTTGGAAAGGTTAATGCTGAGACACCTATGAGTAATGACCCAGTGATGGTGGATGAAACTTGTTTTGAAATTTGTTAGTGCTGAGAAATTCATTGAATGATGGTCAAGTGATGATCGATCGATGAAGCTTATTCCAAAGTATTGAGAAACTGAACAAGGAAGAATGTGAATGGAAGAAATAATTAAGAGTCACACTGGTTCGATCCTAGAAGAGCAGTGCAATTGGATCCTTAAGGAATCAAAGAGCTTGACGCCCAAGAAAGAAAAAAAGAGCTTGAGAAACTTGAGTACCATACATTGAACAGGAATTAATTGGCCAACATTTGCATAGCATGCATTGAAATTCATATGCATTTGCATAGCATACACTACTTTCAGGAAAGTATAGTGTACAAATTCAAGAAGCAGGGGTGTTCCAACATCCCACATGAAAAAGACAGATATGAAAAGACTTTGCAAGTTTGAGAAGAAACTTGTCAGGTAAGTTCCTAATCCTTGAAATAGGATGTCTTTTGGTATCAGGGTTGATTTATAAGACCTTTGGGCATAATCTCCTGAAATCCCTTCAAACACAACTTTCAACTCCTTCGGACATGATTGACTAGGAGTATTTACTTTTCCAAAGTTCCGTTGCCTCTGTTTAGAGGAGCAATTTATTTTTCAAAGTCGTGGTACCTCTGTTTAGAGGAGCAATTTATTTTTCCAAAGTCGTGTTGCCTCTGTTTAGAGGAGCAATTTACTTTTCAAAAGTCGTGGTGCCTCTGTTGAGAGGAGCAATTTACTTTTTCAAAGTTCGTTGCCTCTGTTTAGAGGAGCAATTTATTTTTCAAAGTTCCGTTGCCTCTGTTTAGAGGAGCAATTTACTTTTTCAAAGTTCGTTGCCTCTGTTTAGAGGAGCAATTTATTTTTCAAAGTTCTGTTGCCTCTGTTTAGAAGAGCAATTTATTTTTCAAAGTTCCGTTGCCTCTGTTTAGAGGAGCAATTTATTTTTCAAAGTTTCGTTGCCTCTGTTTAGAGGAGCAATTTACTTTTCAAAAGTCGTGGTGCCTCTGTTTAGAGGAGCAATTTATTTTTCCAAAGTCGTGGTGCCTCTGTTTAGAGGAGCAATTTACTTTTCCAAAGTCGTGGTGCCTCTGTTGAGAGGAGCAATTTACTTTCCAAAGTCCGTTGCCTCTGTTTAGAGGAGCAATTTACTTTCAAAAGTCGTTGAGTCTCTGTTTAGAGGAGCTTCGGCAAAAAAAAAAAAAAAAAAAAAACAAAACAAAACAAAAAAAAACAAAAAAAAAACAAAAAAAAACAAAAAAACAAAAAAAAATCAAAAAATAAAAATGTTGAGTTGAATTTTGATTGGGTGTCTACGTCTTTGCACAATTTCTGTTTCACAGAAAATGTGCAAAGAGGGGCAGCTGTAGACACCCAATTGGGTCCGGGCCCAGATCAATTGGGCCTGGCCCAAACGGGTAAGGCCCAATTCAATCCTGTATTTTTTTTTCTTTTTCTTCTTTTGTATTTTATGTATTTTATTATTATTATTATTATGTATATATTTATTTATTTTTTTATTAGATTAGATTTATATGTATATAGTTATATATTTATTATTATTATTATTTTTTTTTTCTTTGAATTTTTTTTTCTTTGTTTATTTGTTTATTTTATTTTTTATTTATTAGATTAGGTTTATGTAATATTCTTTTTATTTATTTTCTTTAAATAAAAATAAAAATTTTCAAAAAAAAATATTTTTAGGGAAAAGTTGAAAGTATCAATTTTCCTTAGAAATAAATTTCCAAAATAAAATATTTTTAGGGAAAAGTTGAAAGTATCAATTTTCCTTAGAAATAAATTTCCAAAAAATATTTTTGGGGAAAAGTTGAAAGTATCAATTTTCCTCAGAAAAAAATTTCAAAAAAAAAATATTTTTAGGGAAAAGTTGAAAGTATCAATTTTCCTTAAGAATAAATTTTCAAAAAATATTTTTAGGGAAAAGTTGAAATTATCAATTTTCCTTAAAAGAAAAATAAATTTCCAAAAAAAGTATTTTTGGGGAAAAGTTGAAAGTATCAATTTTCCTTGAAAATCAAAATTTCAAAAAAAATATTTTTGGGGAAAAGTTGAAAGTATCAATTTTCCTTAGAAATAAATTTTCAAAAAAAGGGTTTTTGAGGAAAAGTTGAAAGTATCAATTTTCCTTAGAAATAAATTTTCAAAAAAAAAGGGGGTTTTTGAGAAAAAGTTGAAAGTATCAATTTTCCTTGAAAATCGAAATTTTCAAAAAATATTTTTAGGGAAAAGTTGAAAGTATCAATTTTCCCTACAAAAAAAATCATTCTTTCATTCCTTTCTATCTTAATTTTGATTTTGTTTTTTTTTTCTTTTCTCTTTCTTTGAATAATCCGACGACGGAGCCTCTGTAAGTGAAACAGTAGTTTTTCTTGCATACTCTTGAGGTGAGGGAATTTTCTCAATTTTCTGCTAAAAGTATTAGAGTCAATTGAGAAAATTTCCAATAATTAATTACTTGGTAAAATTTTAAGGCTTTTGGATAACACAAATTTAAGCTGGTACCATCTTTTGATGGGCGTTGTGAGGGTGCTATAACCTTCCTCACACGTAACCGAACTCCCGAACCCTGTTCTGGTTTGTAGACCTGAACCTATTCTTTTAGGGGCCCTTAAACTTAGGTGTTCCCTGAAAGGACAGATTCTTTAGGTGGCCAATCGCACCTAGACAAAAAAGATTGGTGGCGACTCCCTGAAAGTCAATGTCTAGCGATAGATCCCCGGATCTAGACGTTACGACACACCTAATGAATCTATCCTTTTAAAGAACTCTTAAGCTTGACTAAAGGTCTCTAAAAAGAATAAGTTCTAATCTACGACCAAACAGGGTTCGAGAGTTCGGTTACATGTGAGGAATGTTATAGCACCCCTATATGTCCATCTGAAGATGGTACCATTTTATTTTAAATTTATCCTAAAGTCTTGATTCTATTGGTTTTAAGATTTTATGTTGAATATTGAAAATAATTTATAAGATTCTTTCATTAATCAGGTAAAATTTTTAAAAATATTTTTTTACCTCAAAAGTATTTAAAAATCTCATTTGTTTTCTTGAAGAGGCTCCATCATTGGAAAATGTTTAATTATTATTCTTTTTTTTGTCAAAAATATATCTAATTATTCCATAATTTGGGCCAAATTTGAAATATTTTCTCTTTTTGAATTTCTAAATTTTCTACAATTTGGGCATATTTAGAAATTCTTTTTTTTTTTTTCATTTTTGTAAAGAAAATAATATGGCAATTATTTTTTTATTGAAATTTCATTTAAATTGTTCCACAATTTGGGACAAATTTAAAAAAAATTCTCACCTAGAGATTTCTTAGAAAATTTATCATTTGAAATTTCTATGAATCTCATCATTAGATAATTGTCACATATTTTCAACCAAAATTTTATTTTTATATTTTTATATATATTTTTTATTGAAAATAAATATTAGTTAATGTTATTGAAACTTTATCTAAATTATTCCACAATTTGAGACAAATTTAGATAAAATTTCTCATCTAAGAATTTTATAGAAATTTATCATTTGAAATTTATATAAATTTCATCATTGAATAATTATTATTTATTCTTAGAAAAATATTGTATTTTTTATTTTTATTCTTTTATCTAAATATAATTATGCAAAAATACTAAAACAACAAACACATAAATAAATAAATAAATACAAAAATGAAACAGCTCAATTGGAACGGCTCGGTGCAGCTTGGCTTCAGGCACAAAAAGCGGCTTAGCGACTCTGTTCAAAAGCAAAGACTAGAAAAAGTAATTGAAATCTGAGAATTTTTTAGATTTCTTTTCAAAAAAAATTCTTTTTTTTAAAAAACCCCTAAAAAATCTTTAAAAAATTTTCTTAACTGTTTTTTATGATTTCTGCCACTCTTCCTAATTTTTTTATGTGTGTTTGTGTGATCTATGTGGGCCTATATTTATAGGGTTCTGGATATGAAAACTCCAATTCGGAAAGGAATCTTAATTTCTTTTGAATTCCAACCTTAAACCCAACTCAAACTTTACAAACTAGTTCCAACAATTCACATAAACTCAACTACCTATTTTTTTATTTTTTTCATTTTTTATTTTTAATTAACAAAATCCTAATCTAGTAGAATTCTAGATAAATTGGGGTGTCTATAGCTACCCTTCTTTGCGCATTTTTTGTGAAATAGGAATTGTGCAAAGACGTAGACAACCCAATCAACTCGACTCATTTTTTTTTCTCAAACTCCTTGAATAAGAAAAACTCTTTTAAACAGAGGCTCCGTAACTTTCAAAAATAAAAGGCTCCTTTAAATAGAGGCACAACAACTTTGAAAAATAAAAAGCCCCTCTAAATAGAGGCTCAACGACTTTGAAAAATAAAAAGTTAAAAAGTTTCTCTAAATAGAGGCACAATAACTTTGAAAAATGAAAGGCTCCTCTAAACAGAGGCTCCACAACTTTGAAAAATAAAATACTCCTCTAAATAGAGGCACCATAACTTTGAAAAAGTAAAATGCTCCTCTAAACAGAGGCACCACAACTTTGAAAAATAAAAGGCTCCTTGACAATCATGTCCAGAGGAGTCGTAGATCAGATCTAATGAAATTTGTAATGAAAACTCAAATATTCATAATTTGAGTTTGAAAATTAAAGGTTCAAATTTGCAAAAACCTTTCATCTTCGCAAGAATTCATTGAAATTTAATTATCAAAATTTTAGTTTCATATGAATTCAAATTTGCAAGATCTTAAGATTCACATTTGCAAATTGCAAGATTTGCATCTAACATTTAAAGATTCTCATTTGAATATTGGAGATTCACATCCAAAAGTTCAAAAGTTCACATTTGACAAATTTGGAGTTTTACACCTCAAAGTTTAAGGCTTTTCATTCAAATTTTGAAGATTCACATCCAAAAGTTCGAAGCTTCTCATTCGAGTTCAAAGGTCAAAGTTTCACATCTAGAATTTCAAAGGTTCTCATTTGAGTTCTTTTTAAAGATTCTTATTCAAATTTGAAGATTCACATCCGATAAATTTCAGAGTTTCATATTTCAAAGATTCTCATTTAAGGAAGACTTCATCCAAAAATCCAAAATTTCTTTTCCAAATGACTTTCAAACTTTTACCAAAGTTAAAATTTTGTATGTAATGAATGTCATGATCAATGATGCAAATGCAACAATCTAGATTCTCACAAGGCCCTATTCAAATGCTTGCTGACTGATGTATGTCCAAACAAAATTTTAATTCATAGAATTATATGCATGTATTGTTCAAACAATAATGTTAACATAATGCATGGAATGCGGATGTCAATAATGTCATGAAATCCTAAATAATTATGGTCATATGGTTCTGAAGACTCTACCATTTTGAGCTTCATAGCACTAGCCATCTCAGAACAAATTATATCCTCTATCACTTGGTCACCACTCATAGGTTTCTCAATACTAGTTATTCCAGAACAAATTTCATCCTCCAACACTAGGTCACCACTTATAGATTTCTCAACACTAACCATTTTAGAACAAATTTCATCCACTAATCTATATTATTTTCATCATTTGATCACAGCTCACAAATTATGTTGACAAATTCATCCCCATATTCATCACTTGGTCATTTCAAATCATCTTTTCATTTTTTCTTGCCCCCATCATCTAGATTTCTTTCCAAAAGAATGCACGAATCCTTTATGAACGTTCATTCATTCATTATCATTTCAAATCATGACAAATACAATGTAATCATCATTTCCTTGATTTATTATAGGGATGCAACAATAAGGGAGCATAAGGTGAATTGGGAGAAAGGTAATCAATAAGGAATGAGTTTGGTATAAAAATAAATGCGAAAATAAACAAGTTGAATGCATGTCATTGGGATGAATGGTATATCCAAACAATGAATATTTAGACAATTTTGAACATTAATCTAGGATTTTTTTCAAAAACTCATTCCATTGACTTTCAAAGTCATTTTGAGCTCATTGAACTTTGCCATAGCTTTGAGAGATCTTTAAATGTCTTTGACCTTTCATCCATGTGAACTATTTATCCAACTCTCAGCTCAGAGATTTTCCTACCCAAATCGCTCTTTTAGACTTTCAATTTGAGTTTTTCTTTTTCTTTTTTTTCTCTTTTTCATCTTTTTTTTCCATTCCTTTATTTTTTCATTTTTTTCCTCTTTTTTTATCTTTATCTTTTTTCTTCTTTTCCTTTTTTTTTTTCTATTAATGATATCTCTCATACATTAATATCTAGAGCAACGAAGCATGATTTTGTTGTCCATTATGAGCATGCCTTAGCCCAATATATGATCATTCAATTCACGCATTCACATTTGATCAAAATGGACTTTTAAAGGTTGTTATGTAGGCCATAGTGAGGGGTCATGAAAAAAATAAGTAAAATAGGCTTAAAACCAAGTGTTTAAAGGGTTTAAAACTAAATGATCATTTCTCATCATTTGATTGATTTTGGCATTTTGCCCTACATTATTTCATTGTTTTTTTCTTTTTTGTTCACCTTATTCTTAACAAAAGGACTCCTATTACTTAGCCCCAAATCATGTGTGGCATTTTTCTTTTCTTTTTCTTTTTTTTTTAATCATTGAGACCTTTTGTGATCTTTTGTCTCTTTTTTTTTTTAAAAAATTACCTCCAATGTGGAGGGTGATCATTGGTAGGGGTTCTTTTAAAAAAAAAATCATAATAAGCTCAAAGAGGTAGCAATGAATGACTTTTGGAATGGTAAAAAAAATGATCATTTTTTATCTCAAAATGTGAATGCTTTCTTTAAAGATCATCTATTGAACAAAAATAAGCTCATGGATCTTTATAAAATATTGCATATCTTCAAGACATATCTATTCCACCTCTACTAGTGTTGGCTTCTTTTGCTCAAAAAGTCTTCTTAGATCAATGTGAATGAGTTCTCAAAATTAAATTCCAAAATTATTATTGTCCTTATTTAAACATTTATCACTTGGAATTCAAAAATAGGAATGAAAAGTTATGAAAGGTGGCAAAGCATGGAACAATAATTGAATGAAAAAGAAAATATAATGAAATGCATTAACTTGCCTTTTATTAAAATGATAACAAATGAAATCCTATTGCTTAAAAGAAATCCTAACATTACTCTTAAAAAAATCTTAAAATGACAAGCAACTTCCAACCAGCCTTAACATACTTCTCAAAATTAAGCCCCTGTGCAATAAGGTGAGGGATTTTTATTGATGCCCCTTAATTCATCGAAGCTCACTAAGCCTTTTTGGATCAAACTTTACGCTTTATATTTGAAAGCAGGGTAGGTTTCAATAGAATGATAATCGCACATTGCATTAGCATCATACCACTTTGGATAAGGTGGCTTCAATGGTTTTAGAATAACTAGAGATACCAAATTGTTCTTGATCAATTCTAGGAATAACTTAGTGTAAGTCATGGGGATAGGGTCAATATGTGCCCTTTCTTGGTTATCTCGAGATCTCCTTAAACTACTTGTTTGGTTGTTAAGCTTTGAAGCTGATACAGATTCTTGAAAGGCTGATTAGTAGGTTGATGCGTAAGCTAGTTATGGATATGGTTGATATGGGTAGGGTAAGGTATTGTTCATAGCATGATAGTATAGGGAATAACCTTGTGGTAGATAGGGTTGATATCCCCTGAACTGTCTGTTAAAATTAATGGCTTGAGCTTCGGTCTTTTTCTTCTCTGATGCTTTCTTGATTTCTCCTCATTTTAACTTACCATTTTTAATGACATTCTTAATTATTTCATCTGAGGTCACCATGTCAACAAAATTCTTTGTAGCATTCCCTATCATTTTTTCATAATAAAAAGATTTTAAAGTGCTGACGAATAATACTGTGATTTTTTTTAATCAGAAGAGGCTACACTTGAAAAGCTATATCTCTCTACCTCTAAGCATATTCCTTAAATGCCTCATTTGGCTTTTTTTCTATGTTCTGTAAAGATAGGCGATTATGGGCTAAGTCTATGATATGTCGGTACTGACTGATGAAGTCATGGGCCATATCACTTCAAGAACGAATACAAGTTCTATCCAGCTAGACATATCATCTAGCAGTAGAGCCCATAAGGCTATCTTGAAAAATATGCATCAAGAGTTTTTCATTATTAGCATGGGTAGTCATTTTTTGACAGTACATGGTAATATAGATCTTCGAACACTTTGTACCATCATATTTTTTAAATTTCAGAACCTTGAACTTTAGAGGAATAATCATATCTGAGACTAAATAGAGCTCAACAGCATCCATCGAATCATAAAAATCAATGCCCTCTACGGCCCGTAACCTTTTCTCTAATAAGTTCATCTTCTGTTCAGCTTTTGAAGCTTCTAAAATCTCATTCTCCTTATACCTTAATTTTTTTTCTTTTCTGGATCATCCAAGTTAGGGATTGGTATTGGTTTTACTACCTTCTCAATAAAAATAAGATTTACATAACTTTGGTACTGTCCTGGGTTTGATGGCATTCCATGGTATGTATACCTTATTGGATATGTAAACTGCTGTGGTGGTGGATCTTGAGTGGGTTAGGTTTGATGAGGCCCAAAACCAGAAAGATACAGAGGACCAGTCACCTCTTGTGATGGATGATCATGCTAGCTAGTATTTTCTTCTATAACCTTTCCCTTGTTCAATTTGTTCAAGCATCAAAGATCTCACTCAACTCTCCTTCAAGCTTCTCTTGAGCTTTCTCTATTCTCTCAAGACGATTGAAATTTTCTTGCTCTATTTATCTAGCTTGAGCTTTTGTATTGTATTGAAGAGTGAAGTTCTTACTTGGTGGAGCTATCCTTGAACCTTGAGCATTACAATTATGTTATTAAAAATGCTATGCTTTATGCATGATATGTTGATGCATAAATGGAATGTGTATTTTCATGGATGAAATCTAATATGAAAATGATGTAGATGCACAATGTTACATGCGATAATGAAAATGATGCGTGACATGATAATGCAAATGTACAAAGTCAAACAAAATGGTTAGATAATCAAGCTGTTCCTTTTTGTGTCCTAACTTTGGGTTACATCTATCAATGGGTAGGAAGGGCTTTTATCTTAAGGCTGGCCTCTTAAGTGTGAACTATATGCAAGGTTAGGTGATTTTGACCACTAAAGGTTTCCAAATTGTTTCTTACATCATAGACTAGTAAGGCATTTCAATCCTCACCCATCACAGGCTATTAATGGAAAGGATTCAATTTGAGTGAGAGTATTTTGCTAGCTGTAGACACCCAATTTGGTCCAGGCCCGGATCAATTGGGCCTGGTCCAAATGGGTAAGTCTGTATATATATATTTTTTTCTCTTCATTTTATTTTTATTTATTTTTATTTTGTATTTTTACATTTTTATTTTATTTTATTTTTATTTTTATTATTTTATATATGTATATATATTTTTTCTTTTCTTTTATTATTATTATTTTTTTAAGGATTTATGTATTTATTAATATGTATATATCTTTATTATTATTATTATTATTATTATTATTATTTTATTATTTTTTTTCTTTTTTTTTCTGTTAATATTTATGTAATTATCTGTTATTTAATTTTAATTTATCTGCTAATTTATCTGATTTATCTGATTTATTTTCGTTTGATTTTTTCTTTTATTTTATTATTTATTTTTTTTATTTATCTGATCTGGACTCAAAGATTGAATCCCCGTCCAAAGAAGAATTGTGATTGATCAGAAACTCCTGATCAATCCCTATAAAAGGGACCTCCTAGAACAAAATGAAAGACAGAAAAACCAATGAGCAAAAGCTACTGATTTGAGAGAAAAAAAACGTATAGAAGAGTTTTTGAAGGCTAAAGGAAGGTTGAGAAGTGTTAGAGTAGCTGTGGGAATTGGAAATAATTTTTTAGAGATTTTTGGCAAAAATTTTTCTAGAAATTTTTGGAAAATTTCCATATTTCGGTGATTTTTCCGACGAAGATTGAATTTTTCGGCATTAATTCTGACCAAATTTGAAGTTTCTGGTGAGCTGCCCAGTTTTCGATGAAGAATCCCAAAAATCGACCAACTTTCGACGAACTTTCGGTGAAAAAACCCAGATTTTGGTGAAAAATTCCAGAATCCGGTGAATCTTCAACCAGAGTTCTTCACTTTTTTAGAGAGAAGGGAGAGAAAAGGGAAGAAAGAGAGAGAGAGGGGAGAAGGTTTCTGTCAAAAAACGAAGAGAACTGCCTTTTATACCCTCCCAAAACGACGTCGTTTTTACCTTAAGTGACCCAGAGGATCCACGCGTTTTATCGAAATCTAACCCGACTCGAGCGTCGACCCACTTCCTGACCCGCGCGTGTCTGCCCCCTTTCGAACCAAGCCGAGCGAGCTCCAAAGCCGCTTCTCTGAGCCGTTTTCTCTTCCTTGAGCCGAGCCGAGCCGCGCCGTAAACCAAACCGCTCCAGTTTTTTTTTTTGAATTTATTTATTTATTTGTTTATTTATTTATTTATTTATTTATTTTTTATTAGAGTAGGTTTATTTAATATTCTTTTTATCTTTATTTTATTTTTATTTTTGTTTTACTTTTCTTTATTTTTTATTTTTATTTATTTTCACTTTTATTTTGTTTCATTATTCTATTTTCTTTAAATAAAAATCAAAAAAATATTTTTGAGGAAAAGTTGAAAGTATCAATTTTTCTTAAAAAAAATTTTTTAAAAAAAAGGGTTTTTGAGAAAAAGTTGAAAATATCAATTTTTCTTGAAAATCAAAGTTTCCAAAAAATATTTTTGGGGAAAAGTTGAAAGTATCAATTTTCCTTAAAAATAAATTTCCAAAAAAAATATTTTTGGGGAAAAGTTGAAAGTATCAATTTTCCTTAAAAATAAATTTTCAAAAAAATATTTTTGGGAAAAAGTTGAAAGTATCAATTTTCCTTGAAAATAAAAGTTTCAAAAAATATTTTTGGAGAAAAAGTTGAAAGTATCAATTTTTCCTACACAAGAACAGTCATCCTTTCCTTCTTTTTTTATTTTGAGTTTCATTTTTATTTTTTTTTAAATAATCCGACGACGGAGCCTCTGCAAGTGAAACAGTAGTTTTTCTTGCATACTCTTGAGGTGAGGGAATTTTCTCAATTTTTTGCTAAAAGTATTAGAGTCAATTGAGAATAATTTCCAATAATTAATTACTTGGTAAAATTTTAAGGCTATTTGGATAACACAAAGTTATGCTGGTACCATCTTTTGATGGGCGTTGTGAGGGTGCTATAACCTTACTCACACGTAACCGAACTTTCGAACTCTGTTCTGGTTATTAGACCTGAACCTATTCTTTTAGGGACCCCTTAAACTTAGGTGTTCCCTGAAAGGACAGATTCTTTAGGTGACCAATCGTACCTAGATAAAAAAGATTGGTGGCGACTCCTAAAAGTCAATGTCTAGCGATAGATCCCCGGATCTAGACGTTATGACAGCTTGGCAACTCCGCTGGAGACTTTGAGAGTCAGGCCAGCAAATAATTTGTGTTATCCAAAAGCCTAATAAAATTGAACCCTTTTGTATATATGTATTATTATTCATTCATGTTTATTTACTTTGTTAATTATGTCATTCATGTGCATGTGCATAACATGAGCTCTATACCCGAGCTCCGTCCCTCTAGGAGGGAGTAAAGTACCTATTGCTTTCGTGAGGTCTAATGCCTTCGCAGTGGCTAGCGAAATACTCCCACTCAAATTGAACCTTTCTCGCTTGTAGCCTGTAATGGGTGAGGATTAGGGTGCCTTACTAGTTTATGATGGACAAGGATGTAAGGAACAATTTGAGAACCTTTAGACTTTGACCTAAAAACCGTATATAGTGAACCTTAAGAGTGCCTAAACCTAGGATAGAGCCCTTTCTACCTAATGATAGATATACCCTGAAATTAAGACACAAAAAGGGTGTTTATCTAATCATTCTAATTATTTAACTTTGTGTATCATTTTCATTATCATATGTAACATTATGCATCAGCATCACTTTCATTTCATCCATGAAACTAACTATGTTGTTTGTCTGTATCTGTATTATTTTCATGATCATGTTTTAACACAATCATTTGTATTCATTTCATACTAGATTTCATTCAAAAAAATGTACATTTCATTCATGCATTAAAGCATCATACATAAAGCATAGCATAACATTTCTAATCATAAGTATGGTACTCAAGGTTCAAGGATAGCTCCATCTAGTGAGAACCCTACCCATCGATACAACACAAGATCCAGAGTAAGACAAATGGAGCAAAAAAATTCTCATAGATTTGAAAAGATAGAAAAAACACAGGAAAAGATTGAAAGTGAGCTAAGCAAGATTCTGGAGGCTCTTAATAACATGAATAAAGGAAAAAGAGTTGAAGAAAACGTAAGCCAACAAGTTCCCCCGCTGCAAGAAGTGGCTGACCCTTTATATCCTCCAGGTTTTGGCCCATCTCAAGCCCAGTCTACTCAAGAGGTCCCACCATAACATTTCGCATATCCAACATATCCTGGAATGCCATCAGCTTTCAACCCAGGGTAGTATAACAGCTATGTAAATCCTATCTTCACTGAAAAGGTAGCAGAACCAATTCCTGATCTAGATGATTTACAGGAGAAAGAGAAAGAAAAGATAAGAGTGGAAGTTCAGGAAAGCTCCAAGATTAGTATGCTAAAGCAAAGGTTACGAGTTGTGAAAGGATTTAGCTTTTATGGGTCAGTTGATGCTGCTGGGCTCTGCCTAGTCCCTGATGTGGTTATTCCCCATAAGTTCAAAGTACCAAAATTTAAAAAATATGATGGTATAAAGTGCTCCAAAACTCACATCATAATGTATTATCGAAAAATGGCAGCTCATGCTCATGATGAAAAACTCTTGATGCATGTTTTTCAGGATAGCCTTACAGGCTCAGTGGCCAGGTGGTATGTTCAGCTAGACAGAACCCGCATTCACTCTTGGAGCGATATGGCACATGATTTCATCGGTCAGTATCGACATATTATCGATTTGGCCCCTGATCGTTTGTCTTTACAGAATCTGGAGAAAAAGATAAACGAGTCTTTCAAAGAGTGTGCCCGGAGGTGGAGGGATATTGCTTCTCAAGTATAATCTCCTTTGACTGAGAAAGAAACTATAGTGTTATTCGTCAGCACTTTGAAGTCTCCCTATTATGAAAAGATGATAGGGAATGCAATAAAAAATTTCGCTGACATGGTAATCTCTTGAGAAATTATTGAAAGTGCTATAAAAAATGGCAAGTTGAAAGGAGGAAAAACCAAGAAGACATCAGAAAAGAAAGAAGCTGACGCTCAAGCTGTGAGCTTTGATAAACAACAAATCAGGGATTATCAACCTTATCCATCCTAAGGTTACTCTCCATACTATCCTACTATGAATAATGCCTCATCCTACCCATACCAGCTAGCTCCACAACCACCTTATTCATCTACATACTGATCAATTTTTAGCCCTCAAGATCTTACATATAGTCTTAACATTCAAGCTCCTGCAAGAACCCAAATTCATCCTATTAACCTAGCAAGTGGTTCACGAGAACAACGAACTACTCGAGAAAAACCTGTATTTGATCCAGTCCCTATGACTTATACAGAGTTATATCGAGAGCTCTATAATAGCCATTTGATTGCCCCCAGCCATGTGGAGCCGCTTAAACCACCCTATCCAAAGTGGTATGATCTTACAACCCACTGCGACTACCACTATAGAATTACTGGCCATTCTACTGAAAATTGTATTACTTTAAAGCATAAGGTGCAACGATTGATCAATGATGGAATGGTAAGTTTTGATCAAGGGAAGGCAACAACACCTAATGTTAGCTTTCTGAGTGAAAGTCAAGAACAGAAAAGATCCAGAGAGTCACAATGAATTGAGGGACAAGATGTCAATAAGAGATTCTTCACCTGATCGCATAGGGGGACAATTTTAAAAAATGGAGATAAGGCTGGTTGAAGGTTTTTTTTGTCATTTTAGGATTTCTTTTCGAGTGATTGTTAGATTTCTTTTTGCAATATGATTTCATTTGTTATCATCTTAAAAAAGGCAAGTTAATGTATTTCATTACATTTTTCTCTTTCACTTGACCATTACTCTATGCTCTGTTACTTTTCATAACTTTATACTCTCATTATTAAATTTCAGATGATGAATATTTAGACAATGAAAATAATAATTCTGAGATTTAATTTTGAGAACTCATCCATATTAATATGAGGAGATCATTTGAGCAAAAAAGTAAGCAGTTGCTAGAGGTGAAGAGATATGTCTTGAAGATATGTAATCTTTTATATAGGATCATGAGCTTTGTTCAATAGATGATGTTCAAGAAAAGTATTCATAATTGAGATGAAAAATGGTCATCTTTCTTTTACCATTCGAAAAACCATTTATTGCTACCCCTTTGAGCCTATTATGATTTCTTTTTCGGAGGAACCCCAATCAAGGATCACCCTTTACACTGGGGGTAATTTTTGAAAAAAATCACAAAAGGTCTCAAAAATAAAAAAAAAGAAAAGAAAAAGAAAAAATAAATGCCACACATGACTTGGGGCAAAGTAATGAGAATCTTTTATGTGAAAAAAAAAAGTAGTGAAATGATGTGGGACAAAATGCCAAGTTATATCAAATGATCCTTTGGTTTTGAACCTTTTTAATACATGTTTTGAGCCTATTATATCCATTTCTTTTATGACCCTTCACTTTGGCCTACATTACAATCTTGAAAAGTCCATTTGGATCAAGTGTGAATATTTAACTTGAATGATCATATGTTGAGCGAAGGTATACTCATGATGAAGCAATGGAATCATGCTTCATTACTCTAAAGTTTGATGTATGAAAGATATCAACAATGGATGAAAATAAAAAAAAAATGATGAAAAAAAAAGAAAAAAAAAGAATGAATGAATGAAAAAAAAAAGATTCAAATTGAAAACCTGAAAGGGTGATTTTGGTAGAAAAAAGATCCAGGTTAAATGGCTCACATGAATGGAAGATCAAAGACATTTGAAGATCCTTCAAAGACTGGGGCAAAGTTTGCCAAACTCCATATGACTTCAATTGAAAATGGAATGAGTTTTTGAAAAAGAATCCTAGATTAATGTTGAGAATTGTCTGAATATTCATCATTTGGACATACCATTCATCCCAATGACATGTATCCAATTTATTTCCTTTCCCATTTGTTTTGTACCAAAATAGATCTTCATTGATTATCTTTACCATAATTCACCTTGTGTTTTTTTATTGTTACACCCCTAGAATGAATTGAGAAAATGCTTAATTGCATTGTATTTGTCAAGATTTGAAATGATAATGAATGAATGAATATGTGTTTAAAAAGAATCTTACATTCATTTGAAAAGAAATCTAAGATGATGGTGGTGACAAAATGAAAAAATGGTAGAGACTTAAAAAAGATGATTTGGAAGGATATATGATGTGACCAAATAGAGAATATGATGGGGCAAATTTTGAAAAGTGGTATAACCAAGTGATGAGTATAAGGATGAATTGGTCGATATGACTTGCGAGTTATGATTGAATGATGAGAACAATCAGTGGACAAAGTTTGTTTTGGAATGGTTAATGCTGAAACACCTATGAGTAATGACCCAGTAATGGTGGATGAAATTTGTTTTGAAATTTGTTAGTGTTGAGAAATTCATTAAATGATGGTCGATTGATGAAGCTTATTCCAAAGTATTGAGAAACTGAACAAGGAAGAATGTGAGTGGAAAAGACAATTGAGAGCTGTACTGGTTCGATCTTAGAAGAGCAGTGTAATTGGATCTTCGAAGAATCAAAAGGCTTGATGCCCAAGAAAAAAAGCTTGAGAAACTTGAGTACCATACATTGAATAGGAATTAATTGGCCAACATTTGCATAGCATTCATTGAAATTCATATGCATTGCACAGCATACACTACTTTCAGGAAAGTATAGTGTATAAATTCAAGAAACAGGGGTGTTCAAAATCCCACATAGAGAAGATAGATGTGAAGATATTTTTAAAATTGAGAAAAAAGAAACCTGTCAGGTAAGTTCCTAGTCCTTGAAATAGGATGTCTTTTGGTATCAGGGTTGATTTATAAGACCTTTGGGCATAATCTCCTGAAATTTCTTCAAACACAACTTTCAACTCCTTTGGACATGATTGTCAAGGAGCAATTTACTTTTTCAAAGTTTCGTTGCCTCTGTTTAGAGGAGCAATTTACTTTTCAAAGTCGTGGTGTCTCTGTTTAGAGGAGCAATTTACTTTCCAAAGTCGTGGTGCCTCTGTTTAGAGAAGCAATTTATTTTTTCAAAGTCGTGGTGCCTCTGTTTAGAGGAGCAGTTTATTTTTTCAAAGTTGTTGAGCCTCTGTTCAGAGGAGCTTTGATCAAAAAAAAAAAAAAGTAAAAAGTAAAAAGGTCGAGTTGAGATTTGATTGGGTGTCTACATCTTTGCGCAATTTTTGTTTCACAGAAAATGTGCAAAGAGGGGCAGCTGTAGATACCCAATTTGATCCAGACCCAGATCAATTAGGCCTGGTCCAAATGGGTAAGTCTGTATATATATATTTTTCTCTTCATTTTATTTTTATTTATTTTTATTTTGTATTTTTACATTTTTATTTTATTTTTATTATTATTATTTTATATATGTATATATATTTCTTTTCTTTTCTTTTATTATTATTTTTTTAGGCATTTATGTATTTATTAATATGTATATATCTTTATTATTATTATTATTATTTTATTATTTTTTTCTTTTTTTTGTTAATATTTATGTAATTATCTGTTATTTAATTTTAATTTATCTGATTTATTTTCGTTTGATTTTTTCTTTTCTTTTATTTTTTTTGATTTATCTGACTTGGATTGGGATTCAATCAATTAGAGTCCAAATTGGACTCAAAGATTGAATCCCCGTCCAAAGAGGAATTGAGATTGATCAGAAACTTGATCAGAAACTCCTAATCAATCCCTATAAAAGGGACCTCCTGAAACAGAATGAAAGACAGAAAAATCAGTAAGCAAAAGCTACTGATTTGAGAAAAAAGAGACGTATAGAAGAGTTTTTGAAGGCTAAAAGAAGGTTGAGAAGTGTTAGAGTAGCTGTGGGAATTGGAAATAATTTTTTAGAGATTTTTGGCAAAAATTTTTTTGGAAATTTCTAGAAAATTTCTAGATTCCGGTGATTTTTCCGATGAAGATTGAATTTTTTGATATTAATTCTGACCAAATTTGAAGTTTTCGACGAGCTGCCCAGTTTTCGATGAAGAATCCCAGAAACCGATCAACTTCCGGCGAACTTCTGATGAAAAAACCCAGATTTCGTAAAAAATTTCAAAATCCGGTGAATCTTCAACCGGAGTTCTTCAGTCTTTTAGAAAGAAGGGAGAGAAAAGGGAAAGAAGAAAGAGAGGGGAGAAAGTTTCTGCCAAAAAACGAAGGGAACTACCTTTTATACCTTTTCAAAACGACGTCGTTTTTGCCTTAAGTGACCTAGAAGATCCGTGCGTTTTGCCGAAATTCGACCCGACCCGAGCGTCGACCCGTTTCATGACCCGCGCGTGTTTGCCCCCTTTCGAGTCGAGCCGTATACCGAGCCGTTCCAGGTTTTTTTTTAAATTTATTTATTTATTTGTTTTATTTATTTATTTTTTATTTATTAGAGTAGGTTTATTTAATATTTTTTTATCTTTATTTTATTTTTATTTTTGTTTTACTTTTTTTTATTTTTTTATTTTTATTTATTTCCACTTTTATTTTGTTTCATTATTCTATTTTCTTTAAATAAAAATCAAAAAAATATTTTTGAGAAAAAGTTGAAAGTATCAATTTTTCTTAAAAATAAAATTTAAAAAAAAAAGGGTTTTTGAGGAAAAGTTGAAAGTATCAATTTTTCTTGAAAATCAAAGTTTCCAAAAAATATTTTTGGGGAAAAGTTGAAAGTATCAATTTTCCTTAAAAAATAAATTTTCAAAAAAATATTTTTGGGAAAAAGTTGAAAGTATCAATTTTCCTTGAAAATAAAAGTTTCAAAAAATATTTTTGGGGGAAAAGTTGAAAGTATCAATTTTTCCTACACAAGAACAATCATCATTTCCTTCTTTTTTTATTTTGAGTTTCATTTTTATTTTTCTTTAAATAATCCGACGACGGAGCCTCTGCAAGTGAAACAGTAGTTTTTCTTGCATACTCTTGAGGTGAGGAAATTTTCTCAATTTTTTGCTAAAAGTATTAGAGTCAATTGAGAATAATTTCCAATAATTAATTACTTGGTAAAATTTTAAGGCTATTTGGATAACACAAAGTTATGCTGGTACCATCTTTTGATGGGCGTTGTGAGGGTGCTATAACATTCCTCACACGTAACCGAACTTCCGAACTTTGTTTTGGTTAGTAGATCTGAACCTATTCTTTTAGGGACCCCTTAAACTTAGGTGTTCACTGAAAGAACAGATTCTTTAGGTGGCCAATCGCACCTAGATAAAAAAAATTGGTGGCGACTCCTAAAAGTCAATGTCTAGCGATAGATCCCCGGATCTAGACATTATGACACTAGGCATTGTGAAGATTATCATCTCATGAGAGTATAGGTATTTTACTCTTTTCTAAGAGGGATGAAGCCTAGTATAGAGCTCATGTAATACAAATGCATATTGTAGTGTGTGTGAAGGAACATATAAGTTTCATGCCCCAAAAATCAAGTGAGAAACAAAAAAGGAAAAATGTTAGTAAACAAAGAACACAAGCTTTACACTTTACAACAATTAGATCAAAAGATAGGATAAATTCAAAATTTATGGTCTGACTCTCTAGCACTCCCTAGCAAAGTCGTAAAATTGTTATAACATATAGATCGGTAAATCTATAGCTAGACTTAACAAATGGAGTCACCACCAATATTTTTTTTTACTAGGTGTGATTGGCCACCTAATGAATCTATCCTTTTAAGGAACTCTTAAGCTTAACTAAAGGTTCCTAAAAGAATAAGTTTGGATCTATGACCAGAACAGGGTTCAGGAGTTCGGTTACATGTAGGGAAGGTTATAGCACCCCCACATGCCCATCTAAAGATGGTACCATTTTATTTTAAATTTATCCTAAAGTCTTGATTTTAATGGTTTTAAGATTTAATGTTAAATATTGGAAAAAATTTATAAGATTCTTCCATCAATCTAGTAAAATTTTTAAAATAATTTTCTCATCTCAATAATATTCAAAAATTTCATTTCTTTTCTTTAAGAGGCTTTGTCATCGAAAAATGTTTAATTATTATTCTTTTTTTTGTCAAAAATATATCTAATTATTCCCCCATTTGGGCCAAATTAAAAATATTTTCTCTTTTTGAATTTCTAAATTTTTCACCATTTGGACCTATTTAGAAATTTTTTTTTTCATTTTTGAAAAAAATATGAAAATTATTTTTTATTGAAATTTCATTTAAATTCTTCCACCATTTGGGATAAATTTTAAAAAAATTTCTTACCTAGAGATTTCATAGAAAATTTACCATTTAAAATTTTTTAAAATCTCATCATTGGATAATTGTCATATATTTTCAACCAAAATTTTACTTTTTTATTTTTTCTTTCTTTATTGAAAATAAATATTAATTATTGTTATTGAAACTTTATGTAAATTATTCCACAATTTGGGATAAATTTAGATAAAATTTCTCACCTAAAAATTTTATAGAAATTTACCATTTGAAATTTTTATAAATTTTATCATTGGATAATTATTATTTATTCTCAAAAAAATATTTTATTTTTTATTTTTTTAAAATTTAATCATGCAAAAATACTAAAAAAACAAACACATAAAAAAATAAATAAAAAATATCAAAAAAAATAAAATGAAACAGCTTAGCTAGAGAGGCTGGGTGTAGCTTGGCTTTAGACACAAAAAGTGGCTCAACGACTCAGTTCAAAAGCAAAAACTAGAAAAAGTGGTCGAAATCTGGGAAGTTTCTAGTTTTTTTTTCAAAAAAAATTCTTTTTTTTTAAAACCTCGAAAAAATCTTTAAAAAATTTTCTCGATTGCTTTCTCTGATTTCTGCCACTCTCCCTGATTTTTGTGTGTGTTTGTGTGATCTATGTGAGCATGTATTTATAGGGTTCTGAATATGAGAACTCCAATCCATAAAAGAATCTTAATTTCATTTGAATTCCAACCTTAAACCCAACTCCAACTTTACAAACCAGTTCCAACAATTTTACATAAACTCAACTACCTATTTTTTTCATTTTTTGTTTTTTATTTTTAATTAACAAAATCCTAATCTAGTAGACTCCCAGACAGATTGGGGTGTCTACACAATTTATACACCTAGTATTCGTCAACCTACTTTTTAGGGAACACAAGATTTATTTTACTGTAGTTTATTTTTTATTTTTGAGAATTTTGTACTTTAATTAAATACGAGCAAGTTTAGAACTAGGGGCGGATGGGGGTGATTGACTCCAAAGTTCCTAAATTTTATTTTTACTCATATGAATTTTCTAAAACTTTATATAGAATTTATGTAGAATTTGATTTTAAATAAGTTAAACATTTTAATTTCCCTCCACCAAAGGTAAAATAATAATTTATATTGATATTATATATTTTTAAAATTAAAAAAGTTAAAGTCTCACTAATTAATAGGTAAACTATCAATAACAATATTTAACTATATTAAAATATTTTAAGGTTGTTGAGCCAACTACATGTAAAATTAATTTGTTCTCTTAAGTGGTTTAAGTTAACTTATTTTCTTAGATACATAATAATTAAAAAAACTGAAATTACTTCTCCAACTGTAGAGATAACTTTTGAAGAACACTCTTAAATCTTAATAAGGTAATTTTCAATTTTTATTTAAAATTTCAGTTTATTTTATTTAAGCTATTTTAAAGGATTTTTTTATCACAACTTAAATTATTTGTTATTGTAGCAATTTTGTATACCTGTATATTCTAAAGTTAGGTTTCCAGTTAACTTAAACTTGTGCAGTATTAATCATAAAATTGAAATCTTTGTAGAATTAAACATGCTGCAACACCACAATTATAAAATTGCAATAAATATTTATGGTGCAAAATTTAAATAATGAAAATTTTTGTTAGGAATTTTTTTTAAAAAAATTGTGCTTATTGTATTAACAAATTACTTGTCTACTTGATAAATTTACATGGATTTATTATGCATTAAAAATTAAGGCAAAAGAGTCAAAGAAGGCATTCAAACAAAAATTCAATAATCATTTAAGTTCTTTACATTTTATTGAAATAAATCAAACTCAAAAATTTTCTATTTCGGAGTGTTTAAACATCTATTTTCACCTCAATTAAGCCTTTGATTAGACGAAATTTGATGTTGATGATTAATTAATTGTCGTTTAATAAAAATTTGATTGATGAAAATAGATATTTTAAGTTTTTAATTGTTTACAATAAAATGATAAGAGTTTGAATGATTATTTTTGTTTGACGACTTTTTTTTCATCTTTTAGCCAAAAATTAACCTTTAATTTCATACAAGACTTCCACCCCTTAAATTGAAAATGCTAGTCCCTCGTTGAATTCGAGATATTCATGAGGTATGCTTGTAATATGACTACTATATTAGGTGATGGAAAGAGTAAAGCACAATCCTATTTAATAATCTGTGTCCATCGAATTAACCGTATAATTCATATGTTTGGTTTGCCTGTTGATCCCACATATATATGAAAATTTTGATGGCAAATACAAATATGATGACTGCAAAAAATAAATCTTATTCATAAGAACACTACATAGTATAATAATATCAATATTGTTTTTTTTTTTTTTCGAAGTGAATAACATCAATATTGTTATTTCACTTATTTAATGTACATGAATATAAGGACTTCAGTCTCTTTTCATTGTTTTTCAACACATTTATTATTATCAGTGTGGAATCAACATTCATGTTGGGTCTCATGCACACACGTAAAAAGTAAAAAAATAAAAAGTAAGGTATAAAAAGGAACTAACGGTGATTATCATAACCCGCATGAATGGGTTCAGTACCAGAGCCAGAGATAGATTTTGTTAACCATTCATGAGTTAGTAAAGTTAATTACGCTGCAGGTGGTGGTGTATCTTGTTGTTGTCCCATTGCTGGGATTGGTGCTTTGCTAACTCTGAGTGGAAATGGCTTCATTAGACTTCGACGGGCTAGACTTTCTGCAATTCGTTCTCCAAGGCCAAAAAATAGAATCAATCAACCAATATATATAACAAGACAGGTTAGAAATTGAACAAAAAAAAAATTTAGAGAATTGACCCAAGACATGATGGATGGAATAATAATTAATTTTGACAAGGAAATTTGAACGAATTTCTGAGATTACCAGTACTTACCTTGGATTTCTGAGAAACCTGCAATTCTTGCTTCTGCTAGAAGAGGCCATGAACTCACTGAGATCAATATATAAGCTATAAGCAAAGTACATATAGCTGTATTATTATTCCTATGGGATTTGCACACTTTATGGTACTCCATTTTCAACTCTAACCGTTGCCTCCTTTTCTCTGATCCTGTCATGACAATGCCATTTCAGTGTTTATATAACAATTAACAATGGCAGGCTGAAGGCAGCTGGAAAGAACAATCTCCTGCACAATGGCCCGCTCATGTTAATTTAATTAGACAACTGAGAGTAGCTTTTCATACAGAAGGAGTTTGAACTTTGAATTTCTGCTCTGAAATATTACGGTCAATAAAGCCATATTAGAATTCTTCGTCTCAATTTTCCAATTTATAATCACTAGGCTTAAATTTTTTTTTTTTTGGAACTTGGTTTTTAAAAAATTTTGAAGTAATCCATCGAAAGCCTTTCTATGAGATGAAGAAAAAATACATGGGAGAAGTCAAAGTTATTAGTCAATATTCAACTGAAAATTAAATAACTCTGAAGTCATATTCCTTTGTTTTGGTAGTTGCAAATATTCATAAAAAAATTTTAAATTTATTAAAGGACAAGGAGATAACAGTATTGACTTTGATTTACAACGTGTTTTTGGTTATTCATCAAATCAAATCAGTTATCGGATATAGGATTTTCTAATTAAAAATTTTCTTGTCTGGTGACACTAACAAGTTAAAAATTCCATTCATTTGGAAAAAATTTCATTACGTCCAACTTTCAAATCGATTAAGTCAAATATATGGCAAAACCTACAAGGAAGTCTTGGCGTGATGGCAAAGAAGAGGTTTAAGAATCACGAGGTCTTATTTTCAAATCTTAATAGATGTGGGTTTAATTATTTAATTATATTCTAATTTGTTAATTGATTATTCAATGATATATGAATGAATAATTGATTATAATTATAAGTTCTCTTGTATTTGTAATTTCAAATATATATATATATATATATATATAGCAAAGCCTTTTTGTTTTAAAATGAATGACTAATATTTATATGATCGATGGATAGAATATTGAATTTTTAATTTTAATGATTAGTGTTGTAGACCCCCAATTTGGTTCAGGCTTTGATCAATTGTGCCTGGTCCAATGGGGTCAGTCAAGCCCAAAGATTTGGGCTTAATTATTTATTCATGTTGATATATTTATTTGTTTTTCTTCTAGATTTTTTTAATTTAATTTTCTTCTTTTTCAGATTAATTTTTGGTTTTTAGATGACGATAAAGATTAGGATAATTAAAAAATAAAAATAAAAAGATAAGTAAATTTAACCGTGGTTAACGTGGTAGAATTGTTCATGGATTGAATCTGTTTTGTGATAATCTTAGGAGGATTCACAATCGAACTAGAATTCCTCTAATTTTCCCTATAAATTGACACACATAACAGAAAAAAAACAGAGAACAAAAAAAACATAGAAAAACAGAGAGAAAATCAGAAGTAGAAACGAGAACAAATATCAAAACACAACAAGTAGAGAGAAGAAAAATCTTTCTAGAAAATTTCCAGATTTCGATGAAATTTTTCGGCGCCTGTTGAATTTTTTGATAGGTTTTTCGATGCCGGTTGAATTTTTTGGTAGGTTTCCCAGAATCTAGCCCAGATTCTAACGTCGGTTGAATTTTTTGATGAACTTCCGGTGAACCAACCCAGATTCTGGTGACTTTTCCCAAAATTCGATAAAGATTTAATCGGAGTTCTTCAATTTTTAAAGAGAAAGGGAGAGAAAAGGAAAGGGAAGAGAGAGAGGGAAGAAGGGAAATCTGAACAAAGGACCGGATTTCAACCTTTTATACCTGTGCAAAATGACGTCGTTTTGGCGTTAAAAACACCCAAGCTTCGCACGTTTTCCATTCGAGCAACCTGACTCGAGCGTAACCTGCTTTAGCCAACACGCATTCCAACCAACTTTTCAGTCGAACTGACCTGAGCCGCGTCCTTTGAGCCAAGGTTACGAGCCATTTCTTCTGTCTGTAGCCGAGCCGATCTAGCCGCCGGTCGAGCCATTTTTTTTTTTTTAGTATTTTTTATTTATTTTATTTAGTATTTTATTTAGTATTTTTTTCTTTTATGATTAAATTTAAGAAAAATAAAAATTTTTAAAAAATATTTTTGGGAAAAAGTTGAAAGTATCAATTTTCCTTAAAAATAAAATTTCAAGAAAAAAAGTGTTTTGAGGAAAAGTTGAAAGTATCAATTTTCCTTAAAAGTAAAATTTCTAAATATTTTTTAAGGAAAAGTTGAAAGTATCAATTTTTCTTGAAAATAAAATTTCAAGAAAAAAGTATTTTGAGGAAAAGTTGAAAGTATCAATTTTCTTTAAAAATAAAATTTCTAAATATTTTTTGAAGAAAAGTTGAAAGTATCAATTTTCCTTGAAATTAAAATTTTAGAAAAAGAATATTTTGAGAAAAAATTAAAATTATCAATTTTCCTTAAAATAAAAACTTCCAAATGCTTTAAGGAAAAGTTGAAAGTATCAAATTTCCTTGTACAAAAGCAATGAGTTTTTTTTTTTTTTTTCAAATGAAAATGATTTATATCTAAAGTTGAATTTTTATTTCTTTTCCTTTTTTTTTTTGAAATTTTTATGTTAAATAATCCGATGATAGAGTCTCTACAAGTGAAACAGTAGTTTTCTTGCATACTATTGAGGTGAGGGGATTTTTCTTAATTTTTTGTCAAAAGTATTGGAGTCAATTAAGAATAATTTCCAATAGTTAATTACTTGGTAAAATTTTTAAGGCTTATTGGATAACACGAAATTAAGCTGGTACCATCTTTCGATGGACGTTGTGAGGTGGGTGCTATAACCTTTCTCACTCATAACCGAACTCCTGAATCCTGTTCTAGTTAATATACTTGAACCTATTCTTTTAGGGACTCTTAAGCTTAGGTGTTCCTTGAAAGGATAGATTCTCTAGGCGATCAATCGCACTTAAACAAAAAATATTGGTGGTGACTCCTAAAGTCAATGTCTAGCTATAGATTTATAGATCTATATGTTATGATAGTTTGGCCTAGAGTCAGGCCAGCAAATAAATTTGTGTTATCTAAAAGCCTAATAAAATTAAACTTTTTTGTATAGATTTTTTTATTCATTCATTCTATTTATTTACTTTATTAACTTTGTCATTTATATACATGTGCATAACATGAGCTCTATACCCGAGCTCCGTCCTTTTAAGAGGGAGTAAAGTACCTATGCTTTCGTGAGGTTTTAATGCCTCCGCAGTGGCTAGCGAAATACTCACTCAAATTGAATCCTTTCCGTTAGTTGCCTATGATGGGTGAAGATTGGACTGCCTTACTAGTCTATAATAGACAATGATGTAAGGAACAATTTGGGAACCTTTAGTGGGTAAAGTCACCTAACCCTGCATATAGTGTACACTTAGAAGGCCAACTTTAGGATAGAGCCTTTCCTACCCAATTGATGGATATAACCTGAAACTAGGACATAAGAATGAACAATTTGTGACTTATTAACCATTTTGATTGTCTGACTGTGTGCATCATTTTTATTGTCATATGTATTATTATGCATCTGCATCACTTTTATTTCATCCATGAAACTAACCATATTGTTTGTTTGATTTTGTGTATCTGCATCATTGCATTCTATGCATTACTTTATTCTATGCATCATTTTCATGATCATATTTTAACAATATCATTTGCATCATTCTCATTTCATCTATGAAGATCCACATTCCATGCACAAATATATCCTGCATAAAACATATCATTTTTTATCATAATTGTGATGCTTAAGGTTCAAGGATAACTTCATTCAGCAAAAACCCCATTCACCGATATAACACAAGAGCCAGAGCTAGACAAATGGAGCAAGAAAACTCTCACCGATTTAAAAAATTAGAAAAGGCATAGAAAAAGCTGGAAAATGAGTTGAGTAAGATTTTGGATGCTCTCAACAAGCTAAACAAAGGAAAGAGGATAGAAGAGAATACTAGCCAACAGGGCCTTCCATCACAAGAAGTGATTGACCCCTTATACCAATCTGATTTTGGTTCACCTCAAGCTCAACCTATACAAGAGGCCTCACCTTAACAATTTACTTATCCTACATATCCTAGAATGCCATCTGCCTCTAATCCAGGGTATTACCACAGCTATATGAATCTTGTTTTTACTGAAAAGGCATTAAAACCAATCCAGGTTTTAAATTTGAATAAAGTAAAAGAAAAAGAGAAGGAAAAGGAAAAGGTAAATGTGGTGGAATCTCAGGAAGATTCGAAGATTAGTATGCTTGAACAAAGGTTACGGGCTATAGAAGGAATTGAGTTTTATGGTTCTGTCGATGTTGCTGGGCTGTGCTTAGTCCCAAATGTGATTATTCCACCAAAGTTTAAAGTACCTGAGTTTGAGAAATACGATGGTACAAAGTGTCCGAAGACCCACATTATCATGTGCTGTCAAAAAATGGCTACCCATGCTAATAATGAGAAGTTATTAATGCATGTGTTCCAAGACAGTCTCACGGGCTCTGCTACTAGATGGTATGTCTGGTTAGATAGGACCTGTATTTATTTTTAGAGCGATATAGCCCATGCGTTCATTAATTAGTATCGATATATTATAGACTTGGCCCCTGATCGCCTTTCTTTATAGAATAAGGAAAAGAAAGTAATTAAATCATTCAAAGAATATGCCCAGAGATGAAGGGACATAGCCTCTCAAGTATAACTTTCGTTAACTGAGAAAAAAACCACTGTATTATTTGTCAGCACTTTGAAATCTTTCCATTATGAAAAGATGATAGGAAATACCACAAAGAATTTCACTGACATGGTGATTGTGAGTGCAATTATTAAAAATGCCATTAAAAATGATAAGTTGAAAGAAAGGGAAACGAAAAAAGTATCCGAGAAAAAAGAAACTAAAGCTCAAGCTGTGAGCTTTAGTAGACAATTTAGGGGATATCAATCCTATCCACCACAAGGTTATCCCTCATTCTATCCTGCTGGGAACAATATCTCATCATACCCATATCAATCATATCCACAACCAGCTTACTTACCAACTTACCAATAAGCCTTTCAAGTACCTACATATGATTCTAGTCATATCACTATATCAGTTGCAAAGCTTAACAACCAAGCGAGTGGTTCGAGGAGATCTCGAGATAACTAAGAAAGGGAACATATTGACTTTATCCTCATGACTTATACTGATTTATTCCTAGAACTGGTCAAAAACAACTTGGTATCTCTAATTATTCTAGAACCATTGAAGCCACCCTATCCAAAGTGGTATGATGCTAATGCGACGTGCGATTATCATAATGGGAATATCGGCCATTCTATTGAAAATTGCCCTGCTTTCAAACATAAAGTGCAAAGTTTGATCCAAAAAAGCTTAGTGAGTTTCAATGAATCATGGGGGCAAGATATCAATAAAAATCCTTTACCTGATTACACAGGGGCATGATTTTAAAGAAAGATGTTAAGGCTGGTTGGAAGCTACTTGTCATTCTAGATTTCTTTCATAGTAATGTTAGTATTTCTTTTATGTAATAGGATTTCATTTGTTATCATTTTAATAAAAAACAAGTCGATGCATTTCATGACATTTTTTTTTCTTTAGTTTAACCATTGTTTTATGCTTTGTCACCTTTCATAACTTTTCATTTTCATTCCTATTCTCAATGATGAATATTTAGACAATGATGCTAACAATAATTCTGAGATTTAATTTTGAAAACTCATTCGTCTTGATCTGAAGAAATTATTTGAACAAAAGAAGCCAGCTACTAGCAGATATAAAATGGATATATCTTGAAGATACAATCTTTTATGAAGATCCATGAGATTGTTTTTGTTCAATAGATGATTTTCAAAGAAAGCATTCACATTTGAATTGAAAATGGCCATCTTTCTTTTATCATTTGAAAAACCATTCATTGTTACCCCTTTGAGCCTATTATGATTTTTTTTCCTCTAAAGAACCCTGACCAAAGATCACCCTCCACATTGGGGGACAATTTTTGAAAAAGAGAAAAGCAAAAGATTATAAAAGGTCTTAAAGCAAAAAAAAAAAAAAAGAAAAAAAATACCACACATGATTTGGGGTAAAGTAATGAGAGTCATTTTGTAAAGAATGAGATGGAAAAGGAAAAAATAGTGAAGTGATGCCAAATTGCATCAAGTAAGGACATTTGGTTTTGAACCCTTTAAACACATGTTTAGGCCTATTTTTATCCATTTCTTTCATGACCCTTCACCATAGCCTATATTATAACCTTTAAAAGTCCTTTTGGATCAAATATGAATGTTCGAATTGAATGGTCATATGTTGGGCTAAGGCATACTCATGATGGAACGATAGAATCATGCTTGGTTGCTTTAAAGATTGATGTGAAAGAGATATCAATAATGGGTGAAAGAAAAAAAGAAAAAAAAAGAAAAAAAAGAAAAGAAAAAAGGAAAAAAAGAGGAAAAAAAATAAAATGGAAAGAATAGAAAATGGAGATTCAAGTTGAAAACCTGAAAGGGCAATTTGAGTAGAATAACCTCTAAGCTAAGAGTTGGACAAACGATTCACATGGATGAAAGATCAAAGACATATGAAGATCCCTCAAAGCTGAAGTGAAGTTTGATGAGCTCAAAATGATTTCGATAGTCAATGGAATGAGTTTTTGAAAAAAAATCCTGAATTAATGTTCAGAATTGTCTAAATAGTCATTGTTTGGATATACTATTCATCCCAATGACAAGTATCCAATTTATTTCTTTCCCTATTCGTTTTGCACCAAAGTCATTCTTTATTGATTACCTTTCTCTCAAATCACCCTGTGTTCCCTTATTGTTGCATTTCCAGAATAAATCAAGAAAATGTATCAGTGCATTATGTTTGTCAAGAATTGAAATAATAATGAATGAATGAATATGTGTTTAAAAAGTTCTTACATTCTTTTGAAAAGAAATCCAAGGTGATCGAAGGCAAAAATGATGAAAAGATGGTAGAAACTTGAAAAAATGACACATGAGATGGCCAAATGATGAACATGGTGATGGATTGCTCAATAAGATCTAAAAAGATGATGCGATCAAGAAATGAATAGTGTGATAGATTGGTTGACAATCCTGTGTATTATGATTAAATGATGAGGATCAATAGACAAAATTCTTTTTATAATGACTAGTGCTAAGAAGCCTGTGAATGGTGATCGAGTGACAATTTTAATGTGGATCACTTGATAAAATTTATTCTGAATTGCTAGTGCTGAGAGGTCGATAAATTAGGATCAATTGATGAAAATAATGAGGATCAGTTGATGAAACTTATTCCAAAGTGTTGAAAAGCTAAACAAGGAGAAAACATGAGATGGTGGGGTCTTGGAACCATATTACCATAAATAATTAGAATTTCATGACATTTATCTACATTACATGCATTATGTTTGCTTTGTCATTTAAAAAATACATGTACATGATTCGATGAATATTTAAAGTTTTGTTTGGACAAGCATCAGCCAGCAAACATTGAAATTATGATTTAGGATATCGCATCTACATTATTGTGTGAATCCAGATTGTTGCACTTGCATCCTTGATCATGACATATAAAATTTTGAGTTACCTGAAAAAAAATAGTGAATCTTTTGATAAGAATCTTGATTTCTTAAATAAGAACCTTTAAGAAATCCTCAAATAAGAACCTTTAAGTCTTAAATGAGAATCTTTAAGTCTTGAATGAGAATCTTTAAGAAGTCTTCAAATGAGAAGCTTTGAGTCTTAAATGAGAATCTTTAAGAAATATTCAAATAAGAATCTTTAAGAAATCCTCAAATGAGAATCTTTGAATTTCAAATAAGAATCTTTGAGATGTGAAACTCAAAATTTATCGAATGTGAATCTTCAAACTTAAATAAGAATCTTTGAATCTTTAAATGAGAATCTTTGAGTGTTAAATAAGAATCTTTGAATTTCAAATAAAAATCTTTGAGGTGTGAAACCCAAAATTTATCGAATGTGAATCTTCGAACTCAAATGAGATCTTTGAATCCTTAAATGAGAATCTTTGAATTTTAAATGAGAATTTTTAAATTTCAAATAAGAATCTTTAAGGTGTGAAACCTAAAATTTGTCGAATGTGAATCTTTGAATTCAAATGAGAATCTTTGAGTTTCAAATGAAAATCTTTGAGATGCAAAACCCTAAAGTTCGTCAAATGAGAATCTTTGAACTATAATGAAAAGTTTCAAACTCTTGGATGTGAATCTCCAAAATTCAAACAAAAAACTTTAAACTTTTTGGATGTGAATCCCAAGTTTAGGTGAACCTTGAAACTCGAATGAGAAGCTTTGAACTTCTAGATGTGAATCTCTAAAGTTCAAATAAGAATGTTTAAATGGTGGATGCAAGTCTTACAAGTTGCAAATGCGAATTCTAAAATCTTATAGATTTGGATTCTTGCACATCTGGAATTTTGTGAATCAAATTCTTGAGAAACTAAAATTTTGAGAATCAATTTTCAGTAAATCCTTGCTAAGCTGAAAGGTTCTTGTGAATCTAAACCTTTGACTTTTGAACTCAAATTGTGAATATTTGAGTTCCCATTACAAATTTCATCAAACATGATCTATGACTCCTCTAAACATGATTGTCAAGGAGCTTTGTTTATTTTTTCGAAGTTGTTGAGCCTCTGATTAAATGAGCTTTATTTATTTTTAAAAGTTGTGGTGCCTCTGTTTAAAGGAGCAATTTATTTTTTCAAAGTTGTGGTGCCTTTGATTAGAGGAGCTTTGTTTATGTTTTCCAAAGTCGTTGAGCCTCCGATTAGAGGACCTTTTTTAGTTTTCTAAAGTCATTGAATCTTTGATTAGATGAGCTTTGTTTATATTTCCCAAGTCGTTAAGCCTCTGATTAGAGGAGCCTTGTTTACTTTTTCAAAGTTGAAATTGTGAATCTCTAATTAGAAGAGTTTCAAGTCATTTAGCAAATTTTAGTGTCTATTTTAGAAAAAAAATGAAAAAAAATGAATGTGTCAGCATAAGTAGGGTGTCTACATCTTTGCACAATTCCTGTTGCACAAGAAATGCACAAAGAAAGATAGCTGTAGACACCTAATTTGATCCAGGCTCACATTAATTGGGCTTGGTCCAATGGGGTTAGTCAGGCCCAAAGATTTGGGCTTAATTATTTATTCATGTTGATATATTTATTTGTTTTTCTTCTAGATTTATTTTATTTTATTTTCTTCTTTTTCAAATTAATTTTTGGTTATTAGATAATGATAAAGATTAGGATAATTAAAAAATAATAAAACAAAGATAAGTAAATTTAGCCGTTGTTAGGGTGGTAAAATTGTTCATGGATTGAATCTGTTTTGTGATGATCTTAGGAAGGTCCACAATCGAACTAGAATTCCTCTAATTTTCCCTATAAATTGACACACATAATGGAAAAAAATAGAGAATAGAAAAAAGAAAAACGTAGAAAAATAGAGAGAAAATCAAAAGCAAAAACGAGAACAGATAGATCAAAACACAGCAATTAGAGAGAAGAAAAATTTTTTTAGAAAATTTTTAGAAAATTTTCAGATTCTGGTGAAATTTTTTGGCGCTGGTGAATTTTTCAACGGGTTTTTTGACATCAGTTGAATTTTTCGATGAACTTCTAGTGAACCAATCTAGATTTTGGTGACTTTTCTCAGAATCCGATAAAAATTCAACCTGAGTTCTTCAACTTCTAGAGAGAGAGAGAGAAAAAAAAGGGAATAAAGAGAGGAAAGAAGGGAAATATGAAGAAAGGATCGGATTTCAACCTTTTATACCTGTGCAAAACGACATCGTTTTGGAGTTAAAAACACTTAGGATCCACGCGTTTTCTATTCGGACAACCCGATCTAAGCGCAACCCACTTTGGTCGACCCGCGTTCCAGCCAACCTTTCAACTGAGTCAAGTCGAGCTAGGTCCCTTGAGTCGAGATTACGAGCGGCTTCTTCTGTCTATAGTCGAGCCGATTAAGTCGTCAGCCAAGCCGTTTTTTTGTTTTTCTTTGATATTTATTTATTTATTTAGTATTTTTCTTAGTATTTTATTTAGTGTTTTTTTTTTCTTTTATGATTAAATTTAAGAAAAAATAAAAATTAAAAAAATATATTTTTGAGGAAAAGTTGAAAGTATCAATTTCCCTTGAAAATAAAATTTTTAAAAAATATTTTTGGGAGAAAGTTGAAAGTATCAATTTTCCTTGAAAATAAAATTTCAAGAAAAAAGTATTTTGAGGAAAAGTTGAAAGTATCAATTTTCCTTAAAAATAAAATTTCTAAATATTTTTTGGGGAAAAGTTGAAATTATCAATTTTTCTTAAAATAGAAACTTCCAGATGCTTTAAGGAATAGTTGAAAGTATCAATTTTCCTTGTACAAAAGTAATGAGTTTTTTTTTTTTTTTAAAGAAAAAGATTTATATCTAAAGTTGAATTTTTATTTCTTTTTCTTTTCTTTCTTGAAATTTTTATGTTAAATAATTCGACGATAGAGTCTTTACAAGTGAAATAGTAGTTTTCTTGCATACTATTGAGATGAAAGGATTTTTCTTAATTTTTTGCCAAAAGTATTGGAGTCAATTAAGAATAATTTCCAATAGTTAATTACTTGGTAAAATTTTTAAGGTTAATTGGATAACACAAAATTAAGCTGGTACCATCTTTCGATGGGCGTTGTGAGGGTGCTATAACTTTTTTCACTTATAACCGAACTTCCAAACCCTATTCTGATTAATAGACCCGAACCTATTCTTTTAGGGACTCTTAAGCTTTGGTGTTCTTTTAAAGGATAAATTTCTTAGGCAGCCAATCACACTTAAACAAAAAAGATTGGTGGTGACTCCTAAAGTCAATATCTAGCTATAAATTTATGGATCTATATGTTATGACAAGTGTCAATTTTTGTCAACTTCAATTATTTAATGTGAAATGTAAATCCTCAAATTAATAACAAGTAACAAGTTCTTTGGTTGTAAGTATTTATTATTATTATTTTTTTTGCTCAACATTAATTAGTTAAATAAAAATTGAGTTAAAAATTCAATCTCATTGATAAAATTGCATAGGAAAATTTATTTAATTAGTAAGAATTGAAAGTATATGATTTTGATTAAAAAAAACTCATCTTTTTGGGATTATGAAACTTTTGCTGTCTTCCCGCTATCATTCTCGGTTTTTCACATCTCCTAACAAATGATCACAAGTTAAAAATTCTTATAAATTATATACTTTAAAATTGAACTCAATTTACAGTTTAGAGGGTTCTCTAGTTAATATGAAATTCACATTGTTTGAAACATTCAATATTTATACTAATTTAAAGTTTTTAGGGTGGTGTTAAATGTATTAAGCACTAACTTAATTGATGGCAACAAGTAAGAGAGACTGAAACTGGATACAAAATCACATGAAAGAATTAACCAAGATACGGAATAACTTCGCTCAACGCTTCTTCTTTGTATAATTCGATACAAAGAGATATCACGTGACAAACTCATAAGAAACAACAAGAACAAATCAAATTTGGCTTTCGAATTTTGATATAATGTAAATATCCAACTTAAATTTAAGTGACAAGAAAGATTCAATTTAAATATAAAATTACAAAAAAACTTAAGATTTAACCAATAAGGATAACACCACTCAAACAAAATGTGCTTTGAAAAAAATTATGTCCTTCAATAAGTGGAATAGTTGAGATATTGAGGTTGGCTCCTGAGACACGTTAGGATGTTATGTTGAAGAAATAGGAAATCCAAAGTGAATCTTTTCAAAATTTTAAGATTGCAAAACTTGTCTATATGTGGATTTATTTGTCAAATTGAAGTTACGGTAATTCAACTGGCTCATCTGAAATTATTTCCTTTTCCTTTCTCATAATTGTAAGCCTAATTACTTTCTCATGAGATTATAGTTGCTGCTGGATAATCCAATCCTGTTGAATTGCTTTGTAGGAAAAAAGAGCTTAGGAAATAATCTCGTCAAGAGTAAGGATTTAAATAGCGATCGCAGTCACGTTTTCAGTCGCATGGCATTTATCGTATTTTCGGATATAACGGAGATCATTGCGGTCACTGCGGTTATCGTGATCGTGAATTTTTTTTTTACACAATTTATATAAAATATAATAATTATAATTATAATCATAAAAACTCTTATTTAATGATTTTAAAAATAGTTTATGACACTATGTTTTTTATTTTTTAAAAAAATTATTCATAATTTTATATAGATTATAAAAAGCATTCATATTTAGTTTATTCACAAAAAAATTTATTAAATTTCATATAAAAATTATAAATTAATATATAACACAATCAAAATATAATATTTAATTTTAATTAATTTTTGTCTAACTTATACAAAAAAATTTATAAAAAATTTTCATCTAAAATCTCTATATATATTATATTAAATTATTAATCCCTTAATTTTTTTAATTATAAACCTTCAATCTCTCTAATTAGATTTTATCTAAAAAAATTTCAAAAATTAAAAATTTTCAAACTTATATTTTAATAAAATTTTCAAACCTATATTTTTTATCTTTTAGTTTTTAATCTTAGTAAGAGTAATAGATCATAAGATGCTAAATTTATTAAATAATTTAATCTTTTTTATACACTAATTGATATAAATTTTTTTTGTCACAAATAACTTTCAATAATTATATAATAAATACAATCTTCAATAATTGCACAAAAATAACAAGAATTAATCTAATATAAAAAAAATTGACAACAATAAAATATCAAAACAACAAAAAAAATATTAAAATTCAGATATAAAATTATAAATTAATAAATAAAACAATCAAAATATAATATTTAATTTTAATTATTTTTCATCTAACTTATACAAAAAAATTTATCAAAAATTTTCATCTAAAATCTCTATATATATTATATTAAATTATTAATCTCTTTTTTTTAATTAAAAATTTTTAAAACCTCTAATTAAATTTTATCTAAAAAAATTTCAAAAATTAATTACAAAGTTAAATAAAAAATTCAACTCCCACCCCCCAACACCCCACCACACCCAATCCTTCCCCACCCCCTACACCCTACCCCACCCAATCCCTCCCTATCCCACCCAATCCCTCCTCACGTGCTTGCCTTAATGCCCTTCAAATGTTTAATTGTAGCAAGACGATAGAACCATCTAGAACTAGTTTTTGTTCATCTTCTTCGCACGTCCAAAGCTTTGTTTTTCAGAAATTTCTTCTTCTTTTTTTTTTTTTTTTCATTTTCTCTCGCATCTTTTCATCATTATCACTTACCAGTATACCTTGTTCGTCTCTCTTAAGTCTCAAACTCTCACAACAGATCATTTTACAAAAGGTTTACAAAAAAAAAGTAATTTAAATTTTTTTTCTTACCTTATTTGATCTTAAATGTTGATTGAAAACTTGATGCTAATTTGAATTTGGGTGCCGAAATGCTAAATGGTTGAAACTTGAAATTTTATTTTTTTATTGAACTATTAGATCCGTGTAGGAAAACAGAATAGCGGCAATAACGGTGCCGAAATGCTAAATGGTTGAAACTTGAAATTTTATTTTTTTATTGAACTATTAGATCCGTGTAGGAAAACAGAATAGCGGCAATAACGGTCCGTTATTGCCGCTATTCTTTGTTTAGCCGTTATTTACGACTGTTACACTCCATTTTTGTTGTGAATGAATTTTACAACCATATTTTTTCCAATAACGGTGGCGGGTGGTGACACTACCACCATTTTGTGGCCGTTATTCCGTTTTTAAACCGCTATTTAAATCCTTGCTAGTCAAGAGTTCATCGATCAGTGCTTTATTATATTACCTGATAATCGTAGTTTTTGGCATTCTTGATGCTGATATCAAAGATAATGAAATAATATGGGTGGACGGGATCAGAAAACAGCAATAACACATTTATCCCCACATTTTTATCACTTTTTTTTTTTTTTTTGGGTTTTGGCTAGAATTAGCCAAAATATAGTCCTACACAACATTGGTCCATTCTGATGAAAAATTAAGTCGGTAAACGTAAATGAAGAAATTAAGCCTAGCCAGTCATTGCTAACAGACTCCTTATTCAATCAGATTGGTAGAATATTCAATATATATTTGTATTCAATATCATGATGTACTGGACATGCATTTTGGTAACCTGGTGGTGGAGATTGTCCCCTTGGTGGATTTGGCATTGGATTATTACTAGGGAAAGGATCGGCCTTCTGCTTCAGACTCCGGCCAAATAGATTCCCTGTCAGAACTGAAGTTTCAAAAGAGAAGGCACAATTGAAAACAGCAGTAAAGTGAAAAAAACAAAACAATATATACACAGAAAGAGGCCATGGTCTTACTGTACAAGCGCCTTAAGACAAAAAGATTATATGGACAAGAAGGAAAGATCGTAACATTGGCCAATTGGGAACTCTAGAATTCTTGCGTCTTCTAACAGAGGCCATGAACTCATTGTTAACAAAGCAAAGGCTAAAAGCAAGCCAAAGACAGCCGCACTCCTACCGGACCTATACATTTTATGTTCAAGTCTACTAAAAACATTAAAAAAAAAAATAACGAAAAGACCCTGATATTTGCTTGCTATTGCAGGATAAATTATAAATAGCAATGGCAACCAGAGAACCCATGTAGATTAATAGCGTTTCTATAATTTTTAAATTACTTTTCTTCTAACTATTCCAAGTCCTGACTACTAATACTTAAGTTTAATAATACTTGAGACTGCAACGTAATGAGAGGGAAGATGTCTTAATTGCTGCTTTATAAATGACCAAGTCAACAAAACCATAAATCCTAAGTATCTGCTTTAATAGGACAATGACATGAAATTAACCTTCTTATAGTTTTATATTTGTTTGAAAGTAGTGTTTAAAGTGTTCAACTTTCGATCAGTTAGTTTACATGACAATAGGAAATGAAAATAGTGTAGAAAATTAGAGGGAAGAAGACAAAGTGTCGGGTTTCAATATTACTATCCAACTAAAGCTAGCTCTCACTAACGTGAATTATAAGAAAGGGTTACTGTGTATTTGACCTTAAACTATGTCACTTTTTAAGATTGGGGAATTTTAAATGCATTCACGTTTTTCTTTATGCACTCCACTTTTTAATTTTTTATAAATGAAATTACTAAAATGTCTATCTTACAAATTTTATAACTTTCAGAAATTTATTTTCGAAAAGTCATAATACTATCTTGGAAATAAATTTTTGAGTAATGAAATTTTATAAAAACTTACAAAAAAGGGAATTCTGTTTAAATTATTTGTAAATAAGTGTAATAAAAAGTTATTATTAAAAATTATAAAATTTAAAATTAATAAAAAAATTACTTTTATTATTTTTATCTTAAAAAAATAATATCTTATGAGACCCGAATTAAATTAAAAATAAAATAACAAATATAATTTTTTATATATTTATAATTGATCTTTTTTAATAAATATTTTTTTGTATAAACTATTAAAATCTTATAATAGTTTTAATTGAACCGAACTCTTTAAAGAAATCTCTTCATCTCCTTATCACCTGATTTCTTCAATTAATATATTAGATTTGGACCAAATTATATAGTATTCAATTATGTTATTTATATTGCCTCTTTATTCAAGCAGTTTGTTGTGACTATTTCTTGTATTATTTTACCCGCTCACTGGATGCGTATACTTTTCATAAAAGAGGTTATAATTTCATGAGAATAAAAGAAAAAATTGCATATATTAAGATGAATCATAAATCTGCTAGATGTCATTTTAAGAGTTATTATATGAATTAATTAAATTAAATCTAAAATTCAAACACATTAATTATTACAATTGGCAAATCAAGAACTTTAACAGCATGCTATGTTTGGAAACAGAAATTTATGAGTTATTTAGATTTGTTTTATTATACAAATTGTGAGAATGAAAAATACATATTTTGTCAAAATTAGTTAAAATGCAATATATTTAGAGAAATTATTTGATATATTGACAGTAGAATTTTTTAATTTTACAAGCGGATTTAAGATGATTACATATGTTCTATTAATTTTTTTGAATTAATTTTTTTAAATATATAAGGGACATGTGTTATAATTATAATCTCGCTTGTAAAATTAAAAAACTCCCATGTCAGTATATTTGATAATTTCTTATAAATTTATGCATTACCACTAAATAAATATCTAGTGAATTCACGAATTCGAAAATATTCATGAAAATCATATTTACATGTTTTTTTATCATAAAACTTATACTAAATTTAAATTTTCCATTTTTTTTTCAAATTCAAATTTTCAATTGCAATTTAAAACTATTCATGTGCGACTGAAATACAGAATTGTTATAAACTATAAACCATCAAGAAAGAATGTAAGGAAAAATACAATAACTATTCAATATTCATCCACGCAGACTTTAGAAAGTAGGTCCCAAAAGTTAACTGCACAATGTGAAAATTTTCACATCCTGGGCAGGATCATTTCCACCTTGCTCAGCGGAGCGGTTATTTTACCAAAGATGTAAGCGAATAAGGATAATGTAATCAGATAAATTCAAAGGCTTGTATGTCAATTTTTTCTGATAAGCATAAATCATTTTCGTTTATATTTATTTGGTGTCAAGTGAATATTAATATAGATATTGACGATTCCGAAAATAATTTTGTGAAATTTTTTACGTAGTACGTGTTCTTTCCATCCATGACTTTCGTTTAAAATTCTTGATTTTCATTTTTTCCCTCTAATATATTTTCCTTGATCCAAATAGAGCTTTATTGGTTTTTTTTTGTAAAAATGATATCATAATTTGGAGGAAAAACGAGATTGTATGTGTTGAAATTTTAATTTCAAATCTATTAAATACCATTTCTTAAAGGTCTCAGAATAAAATTCAACATTTATTTTTCATTAATTTCAAAGAAAGTATTAGTAAACATGCATGCATACATATATATATATATATAATATGCGTGCAATAAACTACATCAGTAAAATATTTCCTCTTCTTTATTCATTCATTATTTCATTCATAATTAAGTTCATAACACTAAACCATTTTAATTGTCCCAAATGTTCACAGGACAGAAGAGGTAGATTTCAGTAACAATTGATCAGTTACTTAGATGGTGGATGGTGTATTGTTGGTGTTGCTTGCTTTGGTGGTTCGTTCTTGGGTGGTGGATCTGGCTTCAGGAGGGTCCGACGGGCCAGACTTTCTGCAAGCAACTCAGGGGCAAAATAGACATTAATCACATAATATAGCTTCAATAATATTAATTATTTTCAGATTATAAAATGAAGCATACTTGTCTAGATTTAGTTAATTAGAGATAGAGATCGACTGGCATTGATTATTGGTAATTTTACTGATAGGAATAAAGTTTCTTGTTGAAAACTAAAACAATTTAAAAAATTAAAATTAAAAATCAAAATAAGAAATATTCAATGCTGATAAATTGATACAATAAAATGAGTAAGTTAATGATATGTAAAAAGAATTAATTAAGAATAAGATTTATATACAAATTTGTTAATAGTTTCTGGTTGCGACAATTTTTTTTGGTCATATTTAATATTAAAATTTTGAATATTTTGTAGTAAAGAAGTTCAACAATTTTACCAAAAAGTAAAACAAACAAAACAAAATAATATGAAATACAGAGAAAATAAGATATTCAGTGTTTGGAAATGAAAAAAGATTGGAGCGTCCAAAAAGAAAAATTAAGATAAACAAAAAGATGAGAGGTGTTAAGTATCAAACTTAAAATCAGTTAGCAATAAGTGGAGGAGTCTAACTTGAATATAAAATTATAAAAAATTAGCTATTCGTTAGATGTAGAATAACATCACACTAACAAGCCCTTATTACGTATAAACAAAGATGGAAGAAACCTACTATGTGACATATTTAAAAAGAGAAACAGAAAAAAATGATGGCCTGATATCATGTTAAGTATCCAACTTAAAATTAATTGACAATAAGTGAAGGGACATAATTTAAATATAAAATTATAAAAAATTAGATATTTGTTAGATGTAGAATAACACCACACTATCAAGAGGAAGGGAATACTTTTTTTTTTTATAAAGGAGCCAGTTGATAGACTAGGATAGGGTAAGGGAATATTGCAAGCGTTAGGATTCAGACCTGAACCTGTGAGTAATTGTATGAATCATTTGAGTTAAACTCCAAATTTAAGAGAGTGAATACTTTTGCATTTTTTTTTTCCTTATTTTCTTCCCTGAGTTTGCAAAATTAGGTTCATGACCTAAAACTTTCTGTGTAATATTGATGAAGAAAGAAAGATCGAAATCAAACAATTCTCAAGAAATTGAAATTACAGAACAAGGTATACCTTTGATAGCTAAGAAGTGAGGAATTTTTGCTTCGACTAAGACAGCTCTTGAACTCATCACTGAAAAAAGAATGGAGGCCACAAGTAGTGTATGGAAAATAGAACTCTTCATTGTTTAATTAGCTTTGCTCCTTAAGACTTAATTTGATCAAATCAAGCAAGCTTTGTAGCTCGTATATATAGGAAAAGCCTCTTCTCATCTATTAATTCCAATGGCAAAGAGAATTTTGACTTCTCATTTTGTGGTCATTAGAGGATATATATTTAATTAGTCACCCCCATGAAACACGAAATATTTAGTCACCAGTACTGTCCCCCATGGAACAAGCTGCGGACTTCCCCCTCCAATGGTTGTTTGATTGAAGGCTGAAATTTTCCAGCACCGAGAAATCCAAGTTCACTTTTCCTTATAATTTCCTGGCAATCCTTAGCTAGCTAGTTCTTCAATTTAATTAAACTTTTTCCTTTTTTGAAAGAAGTAATTTTTCCAATCCGAACATTTAATTTAATAATTGATGTATGCTCTTTCTACTTAAAAGAAAGATGATTAGAATTTCAACTTCCATAACTCATAAAAGGCAGTTTATTAAAATTTTAAAAGCCCTTACCTAGAAACCATCTTATTATATATAACTATCATCTTTGACTTGTTGGTTGACTTCTTCGGAAATTACAAAAGAGAACTAGAGGAAGAGGGGGGAGGGGGAAAAGAACAAAAATCATTTATTATTTTTAGTGAAAATTAAATAGTAAATAAATTATACTTATTCTTTTAGATAAAATAAATGATTTTCTAGCAATTTAAATCTAAAGAAGAGTAGCATTAAAGAATTTTCAATTAATCTGGCACAAAAAACTAATAAAGCATATTTAATTAAACATTAACACTATGTTTGGTGTCATAATATATAGATTCAAAAATCTATAGCTAGATTTAACAAATGAATGGAGTTGCCACCAATCTTTTATTAGGTGTGATTGATCACCTAGGGAATTTATCCTTTTAAGGAACTCCTAAGCTTAACTAAGGGTCTTTAAAAGAATAGGTTTGAGTCTACTAATTAAAACAGGATTCGAGAATTCGGTTACATATGGGAAATGTTATAGCACCCCCACATGCCCATCCCAAGGATGGTACCATATTATTTCAAATTTATCCTAAGGTTTGGAGTCTAATGGTTTCAAATTTTATGTTAAATATTGAAAATAATTTTTAAGATTCTCCATCAATCTGGTAGAACTCTTAAAAAATACTTTCTCACCTCAAGAGTATTCAAGAATTTTATTTGATTTCTTAAAGAGGCTCCGTCGTCGGAAAAAGATTTTTTTTTTATTTTTTTATTGGAAATAAATCTAATATTCCATCATTTGGGCCAAATTAGAAATATTTTTTCTTTTGAATTTCTAAAATTTCCACCATTTGGGTCTATTTAGAAATTTCCTTTTTCTCTTTTTTCCTTGGAAAGAAAATAATATAACAATTATTTTTATTGAAATTTAATCTAAATTATTCCACCATTTGGGTCAAATTTAGAGAAAATTTCTCATCTAGAGATTTTTTAAAAATTTACCATTTAAAATGTCTAAAAATCTCATCCTTAGATAATTATCAAATATTTTTAATCCAAAATTTTATGTGGAAAAGAATACAATTACTTGTATTGAAATTTCATCTAAATCATTCCACCATTTGGGCCAAATTTAGAGGAAATTTCTAACCTAGAGATTTCTTAAGAATTTACCATTTGAAATTTCAAAAAATCTCATCTTTGGGTAATTTGCATTTAATTCCAAATTTTTTTTATATTTTTATGCTTTTTATGTTTTTAATTTTTTTGTTTGAAAATAAATATTAATTATTGTTATTGAAATTTTATCTATATTATTTCACCATTTAGGACAAATCTAGACAATTTCTCACCTAGGAATTTTATAAAAATTTTCATTTGAAATTTTTATAAATTTCATCATTAGATAATTAATATTTATTCCCAAAATTTTTATTATTATTATTTTATTTTATTTTGATAAAATAAAAAAAACAAGTAAAACAAATAAATAAAATAAAATAAATAAGAAAATACCAAAAATTTGAAACGGCTCGGCTCAAATGCACGGCTCAGGATCTCGGCTCGACTCGACTAGAACCCAGGCGGAGAAATGGGTCGTTGGTTCGGTCGAGTGCGCTACGGGTCGGGTCGGATCTTGGCAAAACGCACGGATCCTGTGGGTTTACTAACGTAAAAACGACATCGTTTTGGGGAGGGTATATAAGGCTGAAGATTGATTTTTTTTTCAGAATTCCCTTCCCCTCTTATCTCTTTTCTCTTCTTTTCTCCACATTCTTTTTAAACAATTCTAGATTCCGGTTGAATTCCTACTGAAATCTGGAAAAGCCATCAAAATCTTTAAATCTGACAAAAAAACTTGTCAGGAAATTCAAAATTCACCGAAAATTTTCATTGGATTCTGGAAAATTTCTGGAAACAAAACTCCAAAAATTCGAAAAAAAAAAAAAAAAAACTTCTAAAAATCCTATACTACCTCTAAACACTTTTTGCTTCTGTTTCACCTTTTTATTGTCTTTTTTTTTCTCTGTCCCTTATGTGTGATTTATGGACCTATTTATAGGGATTGATCAGAAAACTCTTCTGATCAATCCCAACTCCTTCTGGGATTTGGATTCAATCTTTGAATCCAATCCCAACTCTGCCAATTCGTAAATCACGACAAATTCATTCCAATTTTTTTTATCCTAACCCTAATCTTAATCGAAAATTAATCAAAATAAAAAAGATAAATATATTAATAGATAACAAAAAATAATTAGATAAATAAAAGAAATAGATAAATAATAATAATAAAAAATAAAAATAAAAATAAAAATATTAATAGATAAAAAAATAAAAATAAAAAAAAATATATTAATAAATAGACAAATAATAAAAATAAAAATAAAAATAAAAGCCAATTGGGCCTGCTAATTGGATCATGAATCGGATCCAATAGGCTTAAGCCCAAATCCTATTAGACCAGGCTTAATGGCCTTAGGCCCGCCGGACCAAATAGGGTGTCTACAACTACCCCTCTTTGCACATTTTCTGTGAAACAGGAATTGTGCAAAGATGTAGACACCCATTCAAGACTCAACTTGACATTTTTTGCCCTTTTTTTTTTATCAAAGCTCCTATAAGTAGAGGCTCTATGACTTTGAAAAAATAAACAAAGCTCCTCTAAACAAAGACTCTACGACTTTGAAAATAAATGGCTCCCCTAATCAAAGGCTCAACGACTTTGAAAAATAAATGGCTCCTCTAATCAGAGGTTTAATGACTTTAAAAAATAATTGGCTCCTCTAATTAGAGGCTCAACGACTTTGGAAAATAAATAAATTCTCTAAGCAGAAGCACCGTGACTTCAAAAATAAATGCTCTTCTAAATAAAGGCACTACAACTTTGAAAAGTAAATTGTTCCTCTAAAGAGAGGCAACCACGACTTTGAAAAATAAATTGCTCCTCTAAATAGAGGCACCACGACTTTGAAAAGTAAATTACTCCTCTAAACAGAGGCAACAGAACTTTGAAAAAAATTAAATTGCTCATTAACAATCATGTCCAAAGGAGTTATAGATCGTGACTGAAGGAATTTTGTAATGGGAACTTAAGGATTCACAATTTGAGTTCAACTTTCAGAGGTTCAGATTCACAAGAATCTTTCAACTTCGTAAGAATTTACTGAAATTTGATTCTCAAAATTTTAGTTTCATTCAAATTTGTAATATCTCGATATTTGCATTTACAACTTGCAAGACTCGCATCCAACATTTAAAGATCCTTATTTGAATTTTGGAGATTCACATCCAAAAGTTCAAGGCTTTTCAAAGGTTCTCATTTGGAAAACTTGGAATTCATATCTAAAAATTTAAAGCTTTTCATTTGAATTTTGGAGATTCACATCCAAAAATTCAAAGCTTTTTATTTGAGTTCAAAGGCTCACATGCAATAAAACTTAGAGTTTTACATCTAAGTTCAAAGGTTCTCATTTAAAACATTAAAAATTCATATCCAAAAAGTTGAAGCTTTTTATTTTAGAGATTCACATCCAAAAGTTCAAAACTTTTCATTTGTTCGAAGATTCACATTCGATGAACTTTAGGGTTTCACTCCTCAAAGATTCTCATTTTGAAACTCAAAGATTCTCATTTGAGTTTTAAAAAATTCTCATCAAAATATTCACAATTTGTTTTTCAAGTGACTTAAAAATTTGCATGAATGAATGTTATGACCAAAAATGCAAATGCCTTCTTAATGATGCAAATGCAACAACCTAGATTCTCATAGTGCCATGCATGTCCAAACAAAGTTTAATTCACCAAATTATGTGCATGTACTCTAAAAGCAAAGATGCCAACATGATACATATAATGCGGATATTAATAATGTCATGAAATTCTAAATAATTATGATAATATGACTATCAAAACTTCACCATTTCGTATTTCTTCCTTGTTAAGTTTCTCAATACTTTGGGACAAGTTTCATCAATCGATCATCACTTGACCATCATTCATGGGCTTTTCAGCACTAATAAATTTCAAAACAAGTTTCATCCACCATCACTGGGTCACTACTCATAGGTGTCTCAACATTAACCATTCCGAACAAACTTTATCATCCGTCACTAGGTTACACTCATATGTTTCTCAACCCTAACCACTTTTCCACTGATCCATATTATTTTCATCATTCAATCATAACTCACAAGTCATGTCGACCAATTCATCACTTGGTCATATCACCTCTTCAAGTTTTTGCATTCTCTTTATTTGTTGGCCAACCCATCACCATTTTCATCATTTGACCACACCACATGTTATCTCAAATCATCCTTCTCAGGCTTCTACGATCTTTTCATTTTTCTTTATCATCTTGGATTTTTTTCAAATGAATGTAAGACTTTTTTAAGTACATATTCATTCATTCATTATCATTTCAATTCTTGACAAATATAATGCAATCAAGCATTTTCTCAATTCATTTTAGAGATGTGAGAACAAAAGAGCGGAATGTGCATTGAGAGAATGAGAAGTGAGTCTTGGTACCAAAGCAAATGAAAAAAAAAAAAACAAGTTAGATGTATGACATTGGGACAAATGAATATTCAAACAATTTTGAACATTAATTCAAAATTTTTTTTCAAAAACTCATTCCATTGATTGTCAAAATCATTTTAAGCTCATCAAACTTTACCCCAACTTTGGAAGATCTTTAGATGCATTGATCTTCTATATATTTGAACTGTTCATCTAACTTTTAGCTCAAAGATTTGGTCTACCCAAATTGCCCTTTCTGGTTTTTAATTTGAGTATTCCTTTTTTCCTATTTTCATCTTTTTTTTCTTTTTTTTTCATTTTCCCCTTTTTTTTAATTTTTTTCACCTTTCACCATTTTTTTTCTTTTTTTTTTCTCATCTTTCATCCATTGTTGATATCTCTCACACATTAATCTTTAGGACAATAACATGATTCCATCATGAGCACACCTTTGCCCAACATATGATTATTCAATTCGAGCATTCACACTTGATCCAAATGAACTTTTCAAGGTTGTAATGTAGGCCATGGTATGGGGTAATGAAAGAAATGGATAAAATAGGCTCAATATATATGTTTAAAGGGTTCAAAACCAAAGGATTATCACTTGATGTAGCTTGACATTTTGCCCCACTTTATATCATTTTACTACTTTTCCATTTTTCTCTCTCATTCTTCATAAAAAGATTCTAATTTCTTTGCCCCAAATCATTTGTGGTATTTTTCTTTGTTTTTTTTTTTTTAGATCTTTTAGACTATTTTTTTTCTAAAAAAAATTACCCCCTAGTATAGAGGGTGATCCTTGGTCAAGGTTTTTTAGAAAAAAAATCACAATAGGCTCAAAAGGGTAGCAATGAATGGTTTTTCAAATGATAAAAGAAAGATGGTCATTTTTCATCTCAATGTGGATACTTTTCTTGAACCTCATCTATTGAGCAAAAACAAGCTCATGGATCTGTAAAAAAAAATTGCCCATCTTTAAGATATACTAATCTCACATTTGTTAGTAGTTGGCTTTTTTTTTTTTTTTGCTCTAATAATCTCTTTAAATCAATGTGAATGAGTTCTCAAAATTAAATTTTAAAATTATTGCTGCCATTGTCTAAACATTCATCGTTCGAAATTCAAGAATGGGAACAAAAGTTATGAAAGGTGACAAAGCATGGAACAGTAATTGAATGAAGAAGAAAATGTAATGAAATACATTAAATTGCCTTTTATTGAAATGATAACAAATGAAATCCTACTGCTTAAAAGAAACCTAACATTACTTTAAAAAAAAATCCTAAAATGACAAGAAATTTCAATCAGCCTTATCTCCATTTTCTAAAATTGTCCCCATATACGATCAGGTGAAGAATCTTTTTGACATCTTGCCCTTCAATTCAATTTGACTCTCTGGACCCTTGCTGACCAATGTGTTCTTGATTTTCACTCAGAGCATTATGATTTGGTAATGGGTTGCCATTAACATCAGGTGTTATTGCTTTTCCTTGAGCAAAACTTACCATTCTATCATTGATTAATCATTGCACCTTATGCTTTAAAGTAGTGTAATTTTTAGTAGAATGGCCAACAATTCCATAGTGGTAGTCATAGTGGACTGTAGGATTATACCACTTAGGATAAGGTGGCTTGAGCGGCTCCATACGGTTGGGGACAATCAAATGGCTATTATAGAGTTCTCGATATAATTCTGTATAAGTCATGGAGATTGGATCAAATATAGGTTTTTCTCGAGTAATTCGTTGCTCTTGTGAACCACTTGCTGGGTTAGTAGGGTGAATTTAGGGTCTTGCAGGAATTTGAATGTTAAGGCTATATGTAAGATCTTGAGGGCTAAAAATTGATCGGTATGTGAATGAATAAGGTAGTTGTGAAGCTAGCTGGTATGGGTAGGATGAGGCATTATTCACAGCAGGATAGTATGAAGAGTAACCTTGGGGTGGATAGGGTTGATAACCCCTAAATTGTTGCCTATCAAAGCTCACAGCTTGAGCTTCAGTTTTTTTCTTTTCTGATGCCTTCTTGATTTCTACTCCTTTCAACTTGCCATTCTTGATGGCACTCTCAATAATTTCTCCAGAGATCACCATGTCGATGAAATTTTTTGTTGCGTTCCCTATCATTTTTTCATAATAGAGAGATTTCAAAGTGCTGACAAATAGCACTGTAGTTTCTTTCTCAATCAGAGAAAGTTGTACTTGAGAAGAAATATCCCTTTACCTCTAGGCATACTCCTTAAAAGTCTCATTAGTCTTTTTCTCTAGGTTTTGTAAAGACAAACGATCAGGGGCCAAATCCATGATATGTCGATATTGACTGATAAAATCATGGGCCATGTTACTCTAGGAATGGATGCGAGTTCTATCTAACTGGATATACCACCTAACAGTAAAAATAGTAAGACTATCTTGGAAAACATGCATTAGTAGCTTTTCGTCATGAGCATAGGCTGCCATCTTTCGACAATACATGATAATATGAGTTTTTTGGGCACTTTATGCCATCATATTTTTCAAATTTTGGTACTTTAAACTTAGGAGGAATGACCACATCAGGGACTAAGCAAAGCCCAACAACATTAACTGAACCATAGAAACCAATTCCTTTCATAGCCCATAGCCTTTGTTCTAGCATACTAATTTTAAAGTTTTCCTAAGCTTCCATTTTTATCTTTTCCTTGTCTTTTCCTTTAAGTTCATCTAGATCAGGGATTTGAATTGGTTCAATTGCCTTTTCAGTAAAGATAGGATTCACATTGCTATGGTAATGCCCTGGATTAGAAGTTGATGGCATTCCAGGATATGTAGGATATGTGAAGTGTTATGGTGAAACCTCTTGTATAGACTAGGCTTGAGGTGGATCAAAACCAGATGGATATAGGGGGTCAGTCACTTATTATGATGCAAAGCCTTGGTGGCTTGTGTTCTTTTCTACTCCTTTCTCCTTATTTAATTTGTTGAGAGCATCCAAAATTTTACTTAACTCATTCTCAATCTTTTCCTGAGCTTTTTCCAGTTTTTTAAATCGATGAGAATTTTTTTGCTCCATTTGTCTGGCCTTGGCTCTTGTATTATATCGGTGGATGAGGTTTCTGCTGGATGGAGCTATCCTTGAACCTTTAGCATCACAATTACAATTAGAAACTATGTATGATATACAAATGTATGCATGAAATGTACTAATGTTTACCACATCATCGATATTGATAAAAGAAATCTCCATTTGAAGTTCTAAACATCATTTTTTATTTCTAATGCCTCCTTATAAACTTCCTAGCTTGTTGGTAATGATTTTGAGCCTCATCTAGGAAATCAAGTAAATGTCACCCATGCACTACCACTGGTTGCACCATAGCCTTCAAACTTTCCACTTTTTCTTCCATTTTTGATGCTTTGTCTGCAACAATGCATATCTGATCAAACAAATGCCTTAGCTACCTTTGTTTTTTTGTACATATGTCTTTCCATAAGTGTGAGATCTGATTTATCAATAACTGATATGCGGTAAATATTTTCTATATGAAAATGATGCAAACGATAGTGTTAAATACGATCATGATATGATAATGCTAGAACATGAGAATAGAGATGATGCATAGATTTATCAATAACTGATACGCGGTAAATATTTTCTATATGAAAATGATGCAAACGATAATGTTAAATACGATCATGATATGATAATGCTAGAACATGAGAATAGAGATGATGCATAGAATGAAATGCTAGAACATGAGAATGAAATGACATATAGATGCACAAAATCAAGCAGACAAAATGGTTAGATAACAAATTGTTCCTTTTTGTGACCTAATTTTGGGTTGTATCTATTGATGGAAAGGAAGGGCTTAAATTGGTTTCTTAGGGGTGAACTATATGCAGGGCTAGAAAATTTTAACCACTAAAAGGTTCCCAAATTGTTCCTTACATCATTGTCTATCACAAACTAGTAAGGCAGTCCAATCTTCACCCATCACAGGCTATCAACGAAAAGGATTCAATTTAAGTAGGAGTATTTCGCTAGCCATTGTGGAGATTATCATCTCACGAGAGCGTAAGTACTTTACTTTTTCCTAAAAGGGATTAAGCTTGGGTATAGAGCTCATGTAATGCAAATGCATATGATAGTGTGTGTGAAGGAACACAAAATTATCAATCCCATAAATCAAATAAGAAACCAAAAAAGGAAAAATGTTAGTAAACAAATAATTTAAAGCCATTAGTTCAAAGGATAGGATAAATTCAAAAATTATGGCTTGACTCTCTATTGTCCCCAATGGAGTTGCCAAACTATCATAACATATAGATTCGCAAATCTATAGCTAGATTTAACAAATGAATGCAGTCGTCACCAATCTTTTATTAGGTGTGATTGGTCACCTAGGGAATCTATCCTTTTAAGGAACTCCTAAGCTTAACTAAGGGTCCCTAAAAGAATAAGTTCGGGTCTACTAACCAGAATAGGGTTCAGGAATTCAGTTACATGTGGGAAAGGTTATAGCACCCCCCACATGCCCATTCCAAGGATGATACCATATTATTTCAAATTTATCCTAAGGTTTGGAGTCTAATGGTTTCAAAATTTATGTTAAATATTGAAAATAACTTTTAAGATTCTTCATCAATCTAGTAGAACCCTTAAAAAATACTTTCTCACCTCAAGAGTATTCAAGAATCCCATTTAATTTCTTAAAAAGGCTCCGTCATTGAAAAAAAAATTTTAATTTTTTTATTGGAAATAAATCTAATTATTCCACCATTAAATTAGAAATATTTTTTCTTTTGAATTTCTAAAATTTTCACCATTTGGGTCTATTTAGAAATTTCCTTTTTCTCTTTTTTCCTTGGAAAGAAAATAATAATGACAATTATTTTTATTGAAATTTCATCTAAATTATTCTACTATTTGGGTCAAATTTAGAGAAAATTTCTCACCTAGAGATTTCTTAAAAATTTACCATTTGAAATTTCTAAGAATCTCATCCTTAGATAATTATCAAATATTTTCAATCCAAACTTTTATGTGGAAAAGAATACAATTACTTGAATTGAAATTTCATTTAAATCATTCCACCATTTGGGCCAAATTTAGAGGAAATTTCTAACCTAGAGATTTCTTAGGAATTTACCATTTGAAATTTCTAAAAATCTCATCTTTGGGTAATTTGCATTGAATTCCAAAAAATTTTTATATTTTTATGCTTTTTATGTTTTAATTTGTTTTTTTAAATAAATATTAACTATTATTATTGAAATTTTATCTATATTATTTCACTATTTGGGACAAATCTAGACAAAATTTCTCACCTAGGAATTTTATAAAAATTTTCAATTGAAATTTTTATAAATTTCATCATTAAATAATTAATATTTATTCCCAAAATTTTTATTTTTATTATTTTATTTTATTTTGATAAAATAAAAAAAAAGTAAAACAAATAAATAAAATAAAAAATACCAAAAATCCAAAAACGGCTCGGCTCAAGAAAAAAAATCACGGCTCAGATGCACGGCTCGGGATCTTGGCTCGACTCAACTCGGCTGAAACCCAGGCGAAGAAACAGGTCGCTGGTTCGGGTGTGCTACGGGTTGGGTCAAATCTTGGCAAAACGCTCAGATCCTGTGGGTTTACTAACGTAAAAACGACGTCATTTTGGGGAGGGTATATAAGGCTGAAGATCGATTTTTTTTTCAGAATTCCCTTCTCCCCTTCTCTTTCTTCCCTTCTTTTCTCCTCCTTCTCTCTAAACAATTTCAGATTCTGTTTGAATTCCTACCGGAATCTGGAAAAACCCATCGAAATCTTTAAATCTGATTGAAAAACTCGTTGAAAAATTCAAAATTCATTGAAAAATTTTGCCAGATTCTGAAAATTTTTCAAAAAAATTTCTAGGAAAAGAACTCTAAAAATTCAAAAAAAAAAACTTCTAAAAATCCTATATTACCTCTAAACATTTTTTGCTTCTGTTTCACCTCTCTGTTTTCTTTTTTTTCTCTGTCCCTTATGTGTGATTTATAGACCTATTTATAGGGATTGATTAGAAAAGTTTCTGATCAATCCTAACTCCTTCTGAGATTTGGATTCAATCTTTGAATTCAATCCCAACTCTGCCAATTCTTAAATCACGGCTAAATTCATTCTAATTTTTTTAATCCTAATCCTAATCCTAATCTTAACCGAAAATTAATCAAAATAAAAAAGATAAATATATTAATAGATAACAAAAAATAATTAGATAAATAAAAGAAATAGATAAATAATAATAATAATAAATAATAAAAGTAGATAAATAATAAAAATATATATTAATAAATAGACAAATAATAAAAATAAAAATAAAAGTCAATTGGGCCTGTTAATTGGATCTTGAATCGGACCCAATAAGCTTAAGCCCAAATCCTATTGGACCAGGCCTAATGGCCTTAAGCTCGGACCAAATAGGATGTCTACATTTGGTAGGAAGGAAAGAAAATTAAAGAAAAGAAAAAAAAAAGGTAAAAAAGCAAAAAAGAAAGGAGAGGGAGGAAAGTTATTTTTCCTTTATTATTTGGTATGAAATATGAAAATAGAAGGAAAGAAATAAGTTAATTAGGAAATTAAAATTATAAATTTAAGTTGAATTAGTGTTTTTCACTCGTATTTGAAAGAATTGAATTTGAAAAGAAAGAAATTGTACAAATCCACTCATTTTCTTTCTCTCTTACTATTTTCATCTTATTAAAGGAAAGATAAAATGAAAAAATAATTTTTCTTTCCATATTTTTTTTATATCTTTCAGTCCTATCAAATATAGTATAAGTTCAAACTACTAATACTTGTATAATTCATATATTTAAACCCTGCTAATAGTACATTTATAGTTTATCAGTAATAATATTATACAAGGGGTGAGTGATTTACTTTTGAGAAAATAAATGATTGAATATTAAAATTTTCAATAATTTATGGACGTCATACTTAATTTAGTGTACTTCATTAAAAAAGAAATAAAGAATATTAGATTACTAGGATAAAATTTATCAAGATCATATAAGAAGTAATTATATTTCTTAGTTATTTTTAAATGTTAATAAAAATATTTCATGAACCAAACACAATTTAGAGGTATAAAAGTAATTAGGGCCAAACCGAAGCAAAAAGCTGCAAAAGAGGTCTACGAATACAAAGCTGAAAAGCCACCCAAAAACACAAGGAAAAGCAGAGGAAAAAGAGGCTAAAAACATACAATGTAGGACATAATTTAATATTTTATATAAATGCAAAATTAATTTTATAATTTCATTAGAAGTTATATATATGTTTATAACTATGTATACACCTAGTAGTATTCGTTTTGGTAGCAAGTTTGAACAACCTAGCTTTCAGGGAGTATAAGATTTTTTTTTCTGTACTTTTTTTATTTTTTGAGAAATTATGTATTTTAATTAAATACGAGCAAGTTTGGGGGCGGATGGGGGTGATTGACTCCAAAGTTCCTAAATTTCACTTTTACTCATATGAAATTTCTAAAATTTTATATATATTTTATATAGAATTTGTTTTTAAATAAGTTAAACATTTTGATTTCGATCCACCAGAGGTAAAACAATAATTTATATTGATGTTATATATTTTTAAAGTTAAAAAAGTTTAGGTTGTTGAACCAACTACATGTAAAATTACTTTGCATGTTCTGTTAAGTGGTTTAAGTTAACTTACTTAGATAAATAATGATAAAAAAACTGAAATTACTTCTCCAACTGTAGAGATAACTTTTGAAAAACACTCTTAAATCTTAATAAGGTAATTTCAATTTTTATTTAAAATTTCAGTTGATTTTATTTAGGCTATTTTTTACCCCCTTTTTTTTTATAACAACTTTATTTATTTGTTATTGTAGCAAGTTTGTATAACTTACTATTCAAAAGTTAGGGTTCTAATTAACTTAAAGTTGTGTAGTATTAATCATAAAATTGAAATATTGTATAGAATTAAACATTCTACAACACCACAATTATAAACTTGCAATAAATATTTCTCGTGCTAAATTTAAGTATTGAAAATTTTTATGTTGAGATTTTTTAACATTTGTGCTTATTGTATTAACTAATTACTTGTCTACTTGATATAATTTTTATGGATTTGTTATGCATAAAAAATTAAGACAAAAGAGTCAAAGAAAGCATTCAAATAAAAATTCAATAATCATTTAAATTCTTGATATTTTATTGTAATTAATCAAACTCAAAATTTTCTGTTTCAGATCAGCTAAACCCTTAAACATCTATTTTTACTCAAATTAAGCTTTTGATTAGATGAAAATTGAGGTTGATGGTTAAATAATTTTTGTCTAATAAGAGTTCAATTGATGAAGATAGATATTTTAGGGTTTAATTGATTATAATAAAATGATAAAGGTTTGGATGATTATTAAACTTTTGTTTGAGAACATTTTGGACTACTATACTAGGTGATGAAAAGAGTAAAGCACAATCTAACAATCTCTGTCCATCGAATTAACGGTATAATTCATATGCTTGTTGGGCCTTTGATCCCACACACACACAGATATATATATTATATATATATATATATATTGATGGCAAATGCAAAATATAATGGTTGCAATCTTATTCATAACACTACATAGTATAATAACATCAATATTGTTTTTTTTCCGAAGTTAATGGCATCAATATTGTTATTTGAATTATTTAGTATACATGAATATATGGATTTCAGTTTCTATCCATTATTTTTCAACACATTTATTATTATCACTGTGGAATCCACATTCATGTTGGGTCTCATGTGCACACGTAAAAGGTTAAAAATAAGGTATAAAAAGGTACTAACGGTGATTATCTTAACCCGCATGAATGGGTTCAGTACCAGAGCCAGAGATAGATTTTGTTAACCATTTATCGCTTAGTAAAGTTAATTACGCCGCAGGTGGTGGTGTATCTTGTCGTTGTCGTATTGCTGGGATTGGTGTTTTGCTGTCTGCTGGTGGATCTGGTTTCATCAGTCTTCGACGGGCTAGACTTTCTGCAATTCGTTCTCAAAGTCAAAAATAGAATCAATCAACCAATATATATAACAAGGCATGTTAGAAATTGAATAAAAAAAAATCTAGAGAATTGACCCAAGACTTGATGGATGGAATAATAATTAATTTTGAAAAGTAAATTCGTTCAGAAAAGGCAATTTGAACGAATTTCAGAGATTAGCAGTACTTACCTTGGATTTCTGAGAAACCTGCAATTCTTGCTTCTGCTAGAAAAGGCCATGAACTCACTGAGATAAAAGCTATAAGCAAAGTACATATAGCTGTATTATTATTCCTATGGGATTTGCACACTTTATGGTACTCCATTTTCAACTCTAACCATTGCCTCCTTTTCTCTGATCCTGTCATGGCAATGCCATTTCAGTGTTTATATAACAATTTACAATGGCAGGCTGAAGGCAGCTGGAAAGAACAACCTCTTGCACAATGGCCCACTCATGTTAATTTAATTAGGCAACTGAGAGTAGCTTTTCATACAGAAGGAATTTGAACTTTGAATTTCAGCTCTGAAATATTACGGTTAATAAAGCCCTATTAGAATTCTTCGTCTCAATTTTCCAATTTATAATCACTAGGCTTAAATTTTTTTTTTTTTGGAAATTGGTTTTTAAAAAATTTTGAAGTAATCCATCGAAAGCCTTTCTATGAGATGAAGAAAAGCTACATGGAAGAAGTTAAAATTATTAGTCAATATTCAACTTAAAATTTAAGAACTCTGAAGTTATATTCCTTTTTTCTGGTAGTTGCAAACTTTCATAAAAAATTTAAAATTATTAAAGGACTAGGAGATAACCGTATTGACTTTGATTTACGGAATGTTTTTAGTTATTCATCAAATCAAATCAGTTATCTGATATAGGATTTTTTTTTTCTAAGTAAAAATTTTCTTATCAGCTGACCTTAACAGGTTGAAAATTCTATACATTTGGAAAAAGCATCAATGCGTACAACTTTCAAATTAATTAGATCAAATATATAGCAAAGCAGCCAAGGAAGTTTTGGTTTAATGGCAAGAAGGAGCTTTTAAAATCCTGAGATATTAGGTTCAAGTTTTAATGTGTGGATTTGATTGTTTAATTATATTTTAATTTGTTAATTGATTATTTAGTGATATATAGATATAATGATTAATTATGATTGTAAGTTCTTTTATACTTGTAATTTCAAATATATTTATAGCAAAACATTTTCATTTTAAAATGAATGACCAATATTCAAGTGATCGATTGATAAAATACTGAACTTTTAATCTTAATGTTCAATGTTCAATTTTTGTCAATGTCAATTATTAAAAAAATAATTATTTGAAATTTAGAACATCAATGTAATAAGTAACAAGCTCTTTGGTTGTGATTATTTAGTTTTTTTTTCTTCTATGCATTAATTAGTTAGATAAAAATTGAGTTAAATATTCAATCTCATTGATAAAATTAATTAGGAAATTTTATTTAATTAGTAACAATTTAAAGTATATGATTTTGATTAAAAACACTCGTCTTTTTCAGATTATGAAACTTTTGCTCTCTCCCAGCTATCATTCTCAGTTTCTCGCATCTCATAACAAATGATCACAAGTTAAAAATTCTTATAAAGTATATACTCCAAAATTGAAACCTACGGGTCAGAGGGTTCTCTGGTTTAATATGAAGTTCAGTCTTTGAAACATTCGATTCTACTAATTTAGAGTTTTAGGGTGGTGTTAAATGTGTTAAGCATTCCTTTATTTGATGGCAACAAGTAAGAGAGACTTAAATTAAATACAAAATCACATGAAACCTAATACTTAACCAAAATGTAGAATAACTTCGCTTAACACTTCTCCTTTTGTGTAGGATCAAAACAAAGAGATATACCGCGTGACAAACTCATAGGAAACAACAAGAATAAATCAAATTTGGATTCTGAATCTGATATCACGTAAATATTTTATTTAAAATTAATCAAGTGAGAAGTGAGAAGAAGAGATCCAATTTAAATATAAAATCATAAAAAAAAAAAAAGAAAAACTCAAGCCTTAAACAATAGGGATAACACCACTCAACAAAATGACAATGTGCCTTGAAAAAAAAACTTATCTTTCAATGAGTGGAATAGTTGAGATATTGAGGCTGGCTCCTGAGACACGTTAGGATATATGTTATGGTGAAGAAATAGGAAATCAAACGTGTATCTTCTCAAAATTTTAAGACTGCAAAACTTGTCTACGTGTGGATTTTATTTATCATATTGAAGTTACAGTAATTCGACCGGCTCATCTGAAATCATTTGCTTTTCCTTTCGCAGAATAGTAAGCTTAATTGCTTTCCCATGAGATTATAGTTGCTGCTGGATAATCCAATTCCGTTGAATTGCTTTGTAAGAAAAAAAAGCTTACGAAATAATCTCGTCAAGAATTCATCGATCAGTGCCTTATTATATTAACCTGATGATCATAGTTTTTGACATTCTTGATGCTGATATCAAAGATAATGAAATAATAGGGGTGGACGAAATCAGAAAACAGCAATACTATATTTATTCCCACATTTTTATTATTATTATTATTATTTTGGGTTTTGGCTAGAATTAGGCCAAATATAGTCCTACACAACGTTGGTCCATTATGATGAAAAATTAAGTCGGTAAATGTAAATGAAGAAATTAAGCTTGGTCAGGCATTGCTCACGGATTCCATATTCAATCAGAATGGTGGAATCTTCAATATTTATTTGTATTCAATATCATGATGTACTGGACATGCATTTTAGTAACCGATTGATGGAATATGTCCCCTTGGTGGATTTAGCATGGGAGTATTGCTACCGAGAGGATCAGCCCTCTGCTTCAGACTCCGGCCAACTAGATTCTGTGTCAGAACTGAAGTTTCAAAAGAAAAGGCACAATTGAAAACACCATTAAAGTGAAAAAAATAAAAACAATAAATACACAAAAAGAGGCCATGGTCTTGCTCTACAACCGCCTTAAGACAAAAAGATTAGATGGAAAAGAAGGAGAGATCTTAACCTTGGCCAATCGAGAACTCTGGAATTCTTGCGTCTGCTAACAGAGGCCATGAACTCATTGTTAACAGAGCAAAGGCTAAAAGCAAGGTAAAGACAGCTGCGCTCCTACCGGACCTACACATTGTTTAATTAGATTTGCTCCTTGAGACTTAATTTGATCAAATCAAGCAAGCCTTGTAGTTCCTATATATAGGAAAAGCCTCTTCTCATCTATTAATTCCAGTGGCAAAGAAATTTTGACTTCTCATTTTGTGGTCATTTGACGAAATATTTAGTCACCAGTACCGTTCCCCATGGAACACGAAATATTTAGTCGCCAGTACGGTCCCCCATGGAACAAGCTGCGGACTTCCCCCTCCAATGGTTGTTTGATTGGGGGCCGAAATTTTCCAGCGCCCTGCAATCCAAGTTTACTTTACCTTCAATTTAATTAACTTCTTTTCATTTTTTGAAAGAAGTAATTTTTCCATCCGATCATTTAATTTAATAATTGATGTAGGCTTCTTCTACTTAAAAGAAAGATTGTTGGAATTTCAGCTTCCACAACTCAAAAAAGGTCGCTTAATAAAATTTTAAAAGCCCCTAGCTAGAACCTATCTTAGAATATATATAACTATATGTCTTCTTTGGCTTGTTGGTTGGCTTCTTTGGAAATTACAAAAGAAAACTAGAGGAAGATGAAAAAAAAAAAAAAGAGAATAAAAATACTCAAGATTTAGGTACTGTAAAAAGAATTGAATAAATCAAAATTAATGTAAAGCCCTACAATTTTCTTTTTTTTTTTCCCTAAAGAGTACTGCTATATTTTTAATCTTGAAAATTTATAATATAAAATTGCACCATAAAAATCATTTGTTATTTTTAGTGAAAATTAAATAGTAAATAAATTATACTTATTCTTTTAGACAAAATAAACGATTTTCTAGCATTTTAAATCTAAAGAAGAGTAACATTAAAGAATTTTCAATTAAACATAGAGTAAAAGTAGTTAAATAACATTAACAAAGCATTCTAGCAAAAAATAATAATAATAAAGCATATTTAATTAAACAATAACATTATATTAGGTAGGAAGGAAAGAAAATTAATGAAAGGGAAACAAGGTAAAAATAAAATAAAATAAAGGAGAGGGAGGAAAGTTATTTTTCTTTTATCATTTGGTATGAAAGATGAAAAATAGAAGGAAAGAAATAAGTTTACTAGCAAATTAAAATTGTAGATTGTAAATTTGAGTTGATTTAGTGTTTTTTACTCGTATTTGAAAGAATTGAATTTGAAGAGAAAGAAATTGTATATTTTCTTTTTCGCTTCCTATTTTCATCTTATCAAGGAAAAAGAAATTGAAAAAAATAAATTTTCTTTCCATATTTTTTATATCTTTCTGTCCTACCAAATATAGTGTAAGTTCAAGCTACTAATAAATGTTTAATTCATATATATTTAAACATTGCTAATAGTACATATATAGTTTGTCGGTGATAATATTATACAAGTGATAAGTGATATAAATTATTGTAAACAATCCATTTCATTTGGAATTTAAACCAATTGAGTTAAATCTAATTTCAAGTCCAAACACTTAATTTATATATTTAATTTCACTTTTTTATATTTATCTTTATCTTTATATTTATTTATTTTTATTCATTTATCTTTATTTTATCTCCATTTTTATTTTGTTTATTTATCTTGATTTTATATATATTCTTAGTGTATTGCTTATCCTTGTATGTAAAAAAACTAAAAATTTAAATAGTAAAAAATTTAAATAATAAAAAACCGAAGGATTTGAGGCTTGAAATTTTCTTGATGATAATACTGCCTCATTAAAATTGGATTTGGGTTGGAATTTGTTTTGAGGTTAAATTTAGATTTTGTGATAATACAATTTTTTAGAAATTTAATTTTAGATGAGATTAAATTCATTGGATATTTTTCTATAAATAGACTAGCATTCAACAGTGGAAAAGGCGACGACGAGAAAACCCATCAGCCTAGTTCCCAATCCTAGAAAACCAAGTCCCAAAAAGAAAAATCTAATCATCAACACATACAAGTTACCATAGCCCGAAACTCACCAAAGCCGTCCCAAGCCACTAACAACCACAATTCCACCATTGTCACCTCCATAATAATACGAATTGATCATTGCCTAACCAAAGTCCCTGTTTTTTTTTTTTTTTTTTCCCTTTTAAGAATGAAATGATTTTATTACTCAAAAACAAAGATACAGCTAAATCCATGCCACAAAAGTAGATTCTCTCATTACACCCGCTTTCGCTAGAATATCAGCAAAATAGTTTGCTTCTCTTAGAACATGAAAAAAAAAGATTTTTCCTATCGCAAAAGCCAGATTGGTGATCTTGTTGAAAATATCATTGTATTTCCATGGTCTATTGTCCTGGCTGTTTAACCACATTGTAGCTACTTTCGAATCACTTTCTATCAATAACTCTGGTATAGCACAGAGTTTGAATTGCCAGCAGCTCCGCTAAGTTTGAATCCACCATACTTATACTTTTTGAGAAGATGAGTCTGATGTGCCCTTTGCTTTCCAATGACAGAGCCACCCACGTTTATCTTCCAACATCCTTCAGGAAGAGGAGTCCATTCTGTAGACTGCCTCTTTGATTTGCTTTTGGCGAGGATGGAGAAGCTGTCTATGTTTTCCTGAAAGTTCATAACACTAAGGTGGAGGGTCGGGTATTTAGCGTTCATCGACCATCCCAATCTTATGTAGCTCAAATTTAATATATCATCCAACCCCAATGTTTTCTTTGTTGAAAATTTTTTCATTTCGGGCCAACTAGATGGACCAAAAAGCTGCATAGAAAAGAGTTTCCCAGATCACAAACTAATCCTTCTTATACATTAGGACCTTCCAACTTAAAAATAATTCTTTTAACGATTTTGGAATTGCCCAATTAATATTCCATTTCTAGCAGAATTTGTACCATATTATGCATGTAGTTTTGCAGAACAGAACGAGGTGATCCACTGATTCTGCCTCATCGCAGAAAACACATTTGTTCTCCATGTTGTCCAAACAGCCTCTTGTTTGTAGTACTTCCAATACCGGAATGGTTCCTCTTAGCGCGTTCCAGCAAAAGATCTCAACTTTCGGCGGTGCTATCCCTTTCCATATCTGACTCTCTGTTGGACTTACAGCATTGTCGAGCTTCAATATTTCAGCTCTGAAAGATTTAGGCCTATAGACCCCATTGGTAGCGTGGGACCATATCATTTTGTCCTCAACTTCCTTCGAGAGGGTAACACTTTTTAGTAGAATCATAAACTGCTCAAGAATATCCTTTTACCAAAAAAAAAACTTGACTCCTAAGGGGTATGCGCCAGTTCCATATATTCCAATTTCATTCACCAAATTCATTCACCAGCCCGCTTTTGTTTTCTGCCAAATCGAAGATTCTTGGGAAACTTTATTTTAAGATGAGACCATTTAGCCATCTGTCACTCTAAAAATGAATTCGTGATCCATTACCTACCCAAGGAAAAAACCCTATAATTTATGAGGTTAGAAAATTTTCCAGAAGACCAGCTGTTTTTTATGTCACTTCAAACTCTTGAAAGGGAATGAGTTTGACAAAGAGTGGGTAGTTTACTCCTTCCTAAGCGACAAAACTCAAATGTATAGCTTATATTATACATATGCAAATGAATGACAAATATATATAATGAATAAATAAATAAATAAATAAAATACAAGCAAGAGAAAAAAAAATCTTAAATTTATTAGGTTAAGCTTGGATAATAATAAATCATTTATTAGTCTAACTCCCGATCTCTCTAACGGAATTGCCAAATTATCATAACGTATAAATTCGTAGACCTATCGCTAGACATAGACTTTAGAAGTTGTCACCAATATTTTTGGTTAAAATGTGATTGGTTACCTGATAGAATTTATCTCATTTAAAAAGAAATCTCAAGATTAATTTAAGTATCATTAAATAATAGATTTTAGTTTACGAAACCAAAATTTATATCTAAGAGTACAATTATGCATAAAGAAAGTTATAGTACCCTTATAGAACTCATCTAAAAAATGATATAAATCTGATTTCAAGTTATCCAAGCCTTAAAATAAATTTAAAATTTACCAAATAATTTAATATTAAAAATTTTTCTTAAATTACTCAAATATGTTAGTAATAATTTAAGAATATTTCATTATCTTAAAAGTATTTAAGGAAACTATTTGTCATGGTTTGAAAAGGTTATATCATCAGATTCACTTAATTTTGCTTCTAAAAATAAATGCTTATAAACAAAATTTATAATCAGAAATATCCTCCAATCTATTAGTAAGACTTTCTATTGAAATTATCCTCCATCTGTTGATAAGACTTTATGTAAAAAGACAAAAATACTATTTTATTAGTTTTTTTTTTAAACTTGATTTTCTTTAAGACATTATAAGATTTTTTAATATATCAGTAAAATCTTATTTTTTAAAAAAAAATTATTACCCTCCAATCTATTGGTAAGACTTTTATTTAAATATGTTTTTATAAAAATATATTTAAAAAATAATAGATAATCAAATAAATAAATAAAATAATAAAATAAAATAAAATACCTAAAGTCAACTCGGCTAAGCGGTTGAGTTACGCGGCTTACTAGAATAAATCCTTACAATTCTAGATTCTGCAAAAAATTCAAAAAAAAAAAAAAACCTACTAATAGAAATCATTTTTTTTCTAAATGATTTTCCTCTTTTTTTTTCTTAAGAGTTTCCGTATAATCTTTTTCTTCATCCTTATTATTTGTTTGACTTAGAAAAATTTATAAAGATTTTCTAGTTAGAAATTTTAGAATTCCATTGATTGTTAAGGATTTTTAAAAAAAATTTAAATCTCTTTAATTTAGGTAAAATCAATTTAACACAAATCTTAGAAACCCTAACTTTGATGCTCTGTGATCCTTTTTTATTTGATTTTCTATTTCATGCAAGTTAGGAAAAAATCTCAAAATTTCTCTGTCTTATACAAAATTTTCAGAACATTCTATTTGATTTTTTTTCTTTTTTTTATTTGTTTAATTTTTACTAAAAAATAAACAAACAAATAAAAATAAAATATTTATTGGAGCAAAGCTCACATCAAAATAACACATACTGAGCTCAAAGCCCCATAATCTAGACAAAATTGAAATAAAAAATTTGGATGCACGCCCCAACAAAATAGGTGTCTACACGTAGTACCCAAAACTCAGAAGATAACTCATAGAAAGAATTCGAAGCCTCAACCATTCTTAACCATCAAAACCACTGCCATCCATCACCATTGCAACCTATATTAGAGAACCCCCGAGAGTTCATCCTCCACCATCAAGAAAAGCCACCATTTGTCAACCCAATACATAATTACCAGCAAAACCACACAATACAGGAATTCATAATTGAAAGATCCACACCAACCAACCTAACAATTTCATCAATACAAGCAACCAAAATCAGACAACAATCCAAAAAAGAGAGACAAGCACAATTAGAAACCTAGCCTCAATCACAATCCATAATTAGTCCTTAAACAAAGAAAATTCAGGAAACCATTCCCCACCATAACTGTTGGGAATATTGACTCAAATCTCATAAGAGATTTGTTTAGGATTTGTTAGAGATTTGTTTGAGATTTATCAGATATTGCTTGATGGACAAGAAGACTTGCAAAAGAAGAATTCTAAGAGAAAAAAGATTCTTAATAGGTAAGTTTGACTTGCAAAAGAAGAATTCTAAAAGGAAAAAGATTCTTAATAGGTAAGTTTGACTTACAGGAAAATAAAAAAGATTCTTAATGGGTAAGTTTGTATGGTTATAAATAGGTAAAGTCTTTACAAGATTTGAAATGAGAAAAAGATGTAAGAGAGTTGTAGGGTTTTATGAGATAGACACCTTATAGGAATATTGGGGCTCTACGTCTTATGGGTGTGTATGTTTGTTTGTGAGTGAACTAGAAGAGACTGAGAGGATCCACATAGGTATGATATATGGGAGCATATGGGTATGTGTTTGGTTATGTTGAAAAGTGCATAAGGGTTTGGGTTTGTGTTTGTTTGGGTTGAGAATACTCCACAGGACTAGAGGAGATTGAGAGTGTATTATGAGTATTGATTGTTGAGTGAGGTTGATGATTTGATGTATGTTTGTAATTCTCTACAACTAGTGGATCTTGTTTCTCATCCGTTGATGTAGGTTGATTGGACTAAATCACGTTAAATTGTTGTCTCTTATGTGTTTGATTTATTGTTTGATTTTGCTTTCGCTGGTGTGATTGGATTTGAGGTTTTTAGCCCAAAAAATGGTATCAAAGCTGTGGTATTCCTTAATAAATGGTATTAGAGCTGTAGTGTTCCTCAACAAATGGTATCAAAGTTGTGGTGTTCCTCAACAAGTGATATCAGAGCTAAAGGTTCGAAACGTGAAAAGAGTTGAAAATTCAAGATGTGGAAAGAGCTAAAGGTTCGAGGCGTGGAAGAGCTGAAAGTTTGAGATGTGGGAAGAGCTTGGTTTGAGACATGAGAAGTAGTAAGCTTAGAGGAGCTCGATTCAAAAAATAAGTTTGAGTTCAAGTTTTGAGGATTGAAGATAGTTTGTATCAAGCGTGAAGACACAAGAGAAGATGATTGTGATACTTTTATTGTAAGTGGAGCCAAGCATGTCTAGCATGAAGATAGATGATTGATGGAATTTGAGTCAATGTGGAGATTTCTTTGGGATTTGTTAGAGATTTGTTTGAGATTTATCAGATATTGCTTGATGAATAAGAAGACTTGTAAAAAAAAAATTCTAAGAGAAAGAAGATTCTTAATAGGTAAGTTTGACTTGCAAGAGAAGAATTCTAAAAGAAAAAAGATTCTTAATAGGCAAGTTTGACTTACAGGAGAAGAATTCTAAAATAAGAGTTTCTTAATGGGTAAGCTTGTATGGTTATAAATAGGTGAAGTCTCTACAAGGTTTGGAATGAGAAAAATATGTAAGAGAGTTGTAGAGTTTTGTGAGATAGACACCCCATAGGAGTATTGAGACTCTACGTTTTATGGGTGTGTATGTTTGTTTGTGAGTGGCTAGAAGAGACTGAGAGGATCCACAAAGGTATGATGTATGAAAGCATATGGGTATGTGTTTGGTTATGTTGAAAAGTGCACAAAGGTTTGGGTTTGTGTTTGTTTGGGTTGAGAATACTCCATAGGACTAGAGGAGATTGAGAGTGTCTTATGAGTATTGATTATTGAGTGAGGTTGATGATTTGATGTATGTTTGTAATTCTCTACAACTAGTGGATCTTGTTTTTCATCCATGGATGTAGGTTGATTGGACCGAACCACATTAAATTGTTGTCTCTTGTGTGTTTGATTTATTGTTTGATTTTACTTTCGCTGGTGTAATTGGATTGGAGGCTTTTAGCCCAACAATAACAACCATCCATTGTCGAGACCAGGTCTTGCCACCACCTATTTCTCATTCAACAGTTGTCCATTATCAGTTAAACACACTAATATTAGTCCAAGGAAAAAAGCATAATTAGAGACAAAAAATCATAAACATAAAACAAAAAGAAGACAAAATATAGAAAAGAGACTTTTTCTCTTTTAGAGCTTTTATCCAAGACATTTCAGAAAGATTTGAGTCTCTAAATTCAGCAAGGAAGAAGATTCGAAGAAGAGGAAAAACATACCTCAAGTCGGTGATCATTAGAACAATGAAAGAGGCTAGGGCCATAAAATAATCTTTCAGATCTAGGGCATTTGAGGAGGATTTTTAAAAATCCAAGCTCATATCTGAGATGAAGAGGCTGAAAGAAAGCACTGAGGAAGTTTTGGGCTCGAACCGATTCCAACTGGCAGCGAAGTGCAATAGCCGTTGACAGCATAAAGACTGGCAACGATGGGCGGGAATCATGGGAAGAGAGAGAAGCAGAGAAAAACGTAAACGTTTAAAACAGCGTCATTTTGGGGTTTAATGAACCAGATCCTCTTAAACCCGTCAAGCGACCCGCTCTACAGCCCATAATCAACCTGACCCGTTTACAAGTTGACTATTATTGACTTAGTTGTTGTCTTGTTAGTTTATGTCAATTTTTTTATTATCCTTTTAAATTTCTTAATTACAACATTTTGTAATTATTTATAATATAAGATAATAATTGGTTGATAAAGTCAAAAATATAATATTTAAAATTTTGAAAACAGATGAAAATTATCTAATGAAATTAAAAAAATCAAGAATGGTTGATTTTTTTTAGAAATTCATAGGTAAAATTTTTGCCTTAAATTCTCCGTTGAATTTTAAGTAAAGTTTTTATAACAAAAATAATAAAAATAAAAAACCAAATTGAGAAATTTTTAGAAATAATAGAATAAATTTTGGGATTAAGATCTTTCATAAATCCAATGATAAAATTCCAAAAAATTATGAATGAGGAATTTTCTTAAAAAATTTTAGTTGAGAAGTTTTATCTAAAATATTTTCAAAAAGCTAAAAATTTTAGATAAAAATTCCAAATATAAAAGTAATTTATGAAAATCAAAATTAAAAAAATAACAAGAATATAATCTTTAAAAATAAATAAAGCTCTAGAAATCAAGAATGGTTGAATTTCTAGAAATTTTTAAATGAGAATTTCTATTTTAAATCTTTAGAATGATGAAGAATTTGGATAAAATTTTCAATAATAATATTGATATTTGTTTCCAAATAATAATAATAATTAAAATAAAAATTTAGAGAGTTTTAGAAATAATAAAGATAAATCCTAGAAATAAAAATAAGGTAAAACCGATGATAAAATTCTAGAAAATCAAGAATGGTTGATTTTCTTAAACATTTCTAGGGAAAAAAGATTTGTAAATATTACCAAAATGGTGGCAAAATTAAATAAAATTTCAATAGCGATAAGCATTGTAAACAATAAGGATATAAATGAAAAGTTTTAGAAATGATAAAAATAAAATTTGAGAAAAGAATAAAGTAAATTTGATGAAATTCTGTTGACTTTTCTTAAATATTTTTATTTTTAGGTGAGAAAATATTTTTAAATATTTTTAAAATGATGCAAAGTTTAGATATTTTCAATAAAATGAATGTTAACAATAAATTAATCAAAATCATTTTGATTATAGAACCTTTTTAAGAAAATAAATGAGAATCTTAAATATTCTTGAGGTGAAAAAATATTTTAAAAACTCTTTCAAATTGATGAAGAAAACTTAAAAGCAATTTCCAATATTTAAATAACAAAATTTCATAGAAGATCATTAAAACCAAGATTTTCAAGATGATTTGAAATTAAGTGGTACCATCTTTTGGATAGGCTTGTGGAGGTATTATAACATTTCTCATATGTAATCAAACACTCAAACTTAGTTTTAAAATATATACTATAACCTATATTTTTAGAGATCATTTGTCAAAGCTTAGAATTTTTTTAAAAAGATAGATTTAAATGGCTAATCATACCTAAATAAAAAAGTTGGTGATGACTTCTAAAATTATGTCTAACAATAAATTTACGAACTTATATGTTATAACAATTACTAAATAACTTTTGATAATAAATGATTGAATTTTAAAATTTTCAATAATTTATGGACGTCATACTTCAGTGTACTTCACCATTAAAAAAGAAATAGAGAATATTAGAATACTAGGATAAAATTTATCAAGATTATATAAAAGAAATAATTTTATTTCTTGGTTATTTTTATATTTTATAAAAAAATTTCATGAACCAAACACAATTTAGAGGTGTAAAAGTTATGGCCAAAACGAAGCAAAGAGCAAAAGAAGTCTACGAATACAAAGCTGAAAAGCCACCCAAAAACACAAGGAAAAGCAGAGGGAAAAGAGGCTAAAAACAATGTAGATCATAATTTAATAGTTTATATAAATTCAAAATTAATTATATAATTTCATTAGAAGATATATATATGTTTATAACTATGTTTACACCTAGTATTCGTTTTGGTAACAAGTTTGAACAACCTACTTTATAGGGAGTATAAGATTTTTTTTCTGTACTTAGAAATTCTGTACCTTAATTACATACGAGCAAGTTTGGAACTAGGAGCTGATGGGGGTGATTGACTATCCACAAGTTCTTAAATTTCATTCTTACTCATATGAAATTTCTAAAATTTTATATAGAATTTGATTTTAAATAAGTTGAACATTTTAATTTCGCTCCACCAAAGGTAAAATAATTATTTATATTGATATTAAATATTTTCAAAGTTAAAAAAGGTTAAAGTCTCACTAATTAATAAGTAAACTAGATATTCATGAGGTATGCTTGTAATACGACTCCTATATTAGCTGATGGAAAGAGTACAGCACAATCCTATCTAATAATCTGTGTCCATGGAATTAACTGTATAATTCATATGCTTGGTTTGCTTTTGGATCCCACATATATATATATATATGAGAATTTTGATGGCAAATACAAATATGATGACTGCAAATAATAAATCTTATTCATAAGAACGCAAAATAGTATAATTATGTCGATACTGTTTTTGTTCGGAGTGAATAACATCAATATTGTTATTTCACTTATTTAATGTACATGAATATATGGACTTCAGTTTCTCTCCATATCTTTCAGCACATTTATTATTATCAGTGCGGAATCAACATTCATGTTGGGTCTCATGCACACAAGTCAAAAGTAAAATATAAGGTATAAAAAAGTACTAACGATGATTATCTCAACCCGCATGAATGGGTTCAGTAGCAGAGCCAGAGATAGATTCTGTTAACCATTCATGAGTTAGTAAAGTTAATTACGCCAAAGGTGGTGGTGTATCTTGTCCTTGTCGTATTGCTGGGATTGGTGGTTTGCTACCGCCTGGTGGATCTGGTTTCATCAGACTTCGACAGATTAGACTTTCTGCAATTCGTTCTCAAAGTCAAAAATAGAATCAATCAACCAAAATATATAACAAGATAGGTTAGAAATTGAACCAAAAAAAAAATTCTAGAGAATTGAACCAAGACATGATGGAAGGAACAATAATTAATTTTGAAAAGGAAATTTGAACGAATTTCTGAGATTAGCAGTACTTACCTTGGATTTCTGAGACACCTGAGAGTAGCTTCTAATACAGAAGGAGTTTGAACTTTGAATTTCAGCTCTGAAATATTGCGGTCAATAAAGCCTTATTAGAATTCTTCATCTCAATTTTTCAAATTATAATCGAAGGACCAGTCATGAGCAACAGGCTTTTTTTTTTTTTTTTTTTTGGCAATTTGGTTTTTAAATTTTGAAGTAATCTATGGAAAGCCTTTATATGAGATGAAGGAAAAAAAAATACATGGAAGAAGTCAAAATTATTAGTCAATATTCAACTTAAAATTAAATAACTCTGAAGTTATATTCCTTTTTTATTGACTTTAATTTACAAAACGTTTAATGTTATTCATCAGATCAAATCAGTTATCTGATATAGGATTTTGTTTCTTTATTTTTCAAAGTAAAAATTTTCTTATCAGCTGACCTTAACAGGTGAAAATTCCATACATTTGAAAAAAAGTATCGGTACGTCCAGCTTTCAAATTGATAATGTCAAATATATAGCAAAGCAGCCAAGTCTTGACTTAACGGTAAGGAAAAGGTTTTAAAATTCCGAAATATTAGGTTTGAGTCTCAAGGTATTGTTCGATTATTTAATTATATTTTAATTTATTAATTGATTATTCAATAATATATAAATATAATAATTGATTATGATTATAAATTTTATTAAACTTGTAATTTAAAAAATATATATAACAAAGCCTTTTCGTTTTAAAATGAATGACCAGCATTTATGTGATTGATTAATAGAATATTAAATTTTTAATTTTAATGATTAAAATTTTATTTCTATCAACCTTAATTATTAAAAAATAATTATATGAAATATAGAACCTCAAAGTAATAATAAGTAACAAGCTCTTTGGTTGTGATTAATTAGTTTTTTTCTTTTTGCTAAGCATTAATTAGTTAAATAAAAATTGAGTTAAAAATTCAATCTCATTGATAAAATTACATAGGAAATTTTATTTAATTAGTAATAATTGAAAATTTATGATTTTGATTGAAAACACTCATCTTTTCAGATTATGAGACTTTTGCTCTTTCCCAGCTATCATTCTCAGTTTCTCACATCTCATAACAAACGATCGCAAGTTAATAAGAAATTCACAGTGTTTGAAACATTCAATTCTACTAATCTAAGTTTTTAGGATGGTGTTAAATGTGTTAAGCATTAACTTAATTGATGGCAATAAGTAAGAGAGACTGAAATTGAATAAAAAATCACGTGAGACCCAAGGCTTAACCAAAATATGGAATAACTTCGCTCAACACTTCTCCTTTTGTATTGGCTTGAAACAAAGAGATATAACGGGTGTCAAACTCATAAGAAACAACAAGAAAAAATCAAATTTGAGCTCCGAATTCTGATATCATGTAAGTATTCAATTTAAAATCAAGTTACAAAAAAAGATTTAATTTAAATATAAAATCACAAAAAAAAAAAAAACTCAGGACTTAACCAATAGGGATAACACCACTTAACAAAATGTGCCTTGAAAAAAATTGTCCTTCAATGAGTGGAATAGTTGAGATATTGAGGTTGGCTCCTGAGACACCTTAGGATGTTATGGTGAAGAAATAGGAAATCAAACGTGTATCTTTTCAAAATTTTAAGACCGCAAAACTTGTCATGGGAGATGTCCCCTTGTTGGATTTGGCATGGGAGTATTGCTAGGGAAAGGATCAGCCATCTGCTTCAGACTCCGGCCAACTAGATTCCCTGTCAGAACTGAAGTTTCAAAAGAAAAGGCACAATTGAAAACGGCATTAAAGTGAAAAAAATAAAAACAATATATACACAGAAAGAGGCCATGGTCTTGCTCTACAAAGCGCCTTAAGACAAAAACATCAGATGGAAAAGAAGGAGAGATCTTAACCTTGGCCAATTGAGAACTCTGGAATTCTTGCGTCTGCTAACAGAGGCCATGAACTCATTGTTAACAGAGCAAAGGCTAAAAGCAAGGTAAAGACAGCCGCGCTCCTACCGGACCTACACATTGTTTAATTAGCTTTGCTCCTTGAGACTTAATTTCATCAAATCAAGCAAGCCTCGTAGTTCCTATATATAGGAAAAAGCCTCTTCTCGTCTATTAGTTCCAATGGCAAAGAACTTTTGACTTTTCATTTTGTGGTCATTTGACGAAATATTTAGCCACCAGCACCTTCCCCAATGGAACACGAAATATTTAGTCATCAGTACGGTTCCTCATGGAACAAGCTGCGGACTTCCCCCGCCAATGGTTGTTTGATTAAGGGCCGAAATTTTCCAGCGCCAAGAAATCCACTTTTTTTCCTTATGATTTCCTGGCAATTTCTTAGCGAGCTAGTTCTTCAATTTAATTAACTTTTATAGTTTTTTTCAAAGAAGTAATTTTTCTTCCAATCATTTGATTTAATAATTGATGTATGCTCCTTCTACTTAAAAGAAAGATGATTAGAATTTCAACTTCCACAACTCATAAAAGGCAGTTTATTAAAATTTTAAAAGCCTTTAGCTAGAAACCATCTTAGCATATATAACTATCTTCTTTGGCTTGTTGGTTAGCTTCTCCGGAAATGACAAAAGAAAACTAGAGAAAGAGGGGAAAAAAAAGAAAAAGAATAAAAAAACTCAAGATTTAGGTACTATAAAAGGAATTAAATAAATAAAAATTAATGTAAATCCCTACAATTTTCTCTTTTTTTTTCCCCCTAAAGAGTACTGCTATATTTTTAATCTTGAAAATTTATAATACAAAATTGCACCATAAAAATCATTTATTATTTTTAGTGAAAATTAAATAGTAAATAAATTATACTTATTCTTTTAGACAAAATAAACGATTTTCTAGCATTTTAAATCTAAAGAAGAGTAACATTAAAGATTTTTCAATTAAACATATAGTAAAAGTAGTTAAATAACATTAACAAAGCATTCTAGCAAAAAAATTAATAAAGCATATTTAATTAAACATTAATACTATATTAGGTAAGGAGGAAAGAAAATTAATGAAAGGGAAACAAGGTAAAAATAAAATAAAATAAAGGAGAGGGAGGAAAGTTATTTTTCCTTTATCATTTGGTATGAAAGATGAAAAATAGAAGGAAAGAAATAAGTTTACTAGGAAATTAAAATTGTAGATTGTAAATTTAAGTTGAATTAGTGTTTCTTACTCGTATTAGAAAGAATTGAATTTGAAGAGAAAGAAATTGTATATTTTCTTTTTCTCTTCCTATTTTCATCTTATCAAGGAAAGAGAAAATGAAAAAAATAAATTTTCTTTCCATATTTTTTTATATCTTTCTGTCCTTCCAAATATAGTATAAGTTCAAGCTACTAATGCATGTTTAATTCATATATATTTAAACATTGCTAATAGTACATATATAGTTCGTCGGTGATAGTATTATACAAGTGATAAGTGATATAAATTATTATAAACAATTCATTTCATTCGGAATCTAAACCAATTGAGTTAAGTCCAGTTTCAAGTCCAAAAACCCAATCTATATATTTAATTTCACTTTTTTATATTTATCTTTATCTTTATATTTATTTATTTTTATTCATTTATCTTTATTTTATTTCCATTTTTATTTTGTTTATATATCTTGATTTTAGATATATTCTTAGTGTATTGCTTATCTTTGTATGTAAAAAAACTAAAAATTAAAATAGTAAAAAAATTAAATAATAAAAAACCGAAGGATTTGAGGCTTGAAATTTTCTTGATGATAATACTTGCCTCATTAAAATTGGATTTGGGTTGCAATTTGTTTTGAGGTTAAATTTAGATTTTTTGATAATTCGGTTTTTTACAAATGTAATTTTAGTTGAGATGAAATTCATTGGATATTTTTCTATAAATAGACTAGCATTCAACGGTGGAAAAGCCACAATCGACGCCGAGAAAACCCTTCAGCTTAGTTCCCAATCCTAGAAAACCAAGTCCTAAACGAAAATTCTAATCATCAACACATACAAGTTACCATAGCCCGAAACTCGCCAAAGCCGTCCCTAGCCATTAACAACCACAATTCCACCATTGCCACCTCCATAATAATACGAATTGATCATTGCCAACATTGCCTAACCAAAGTCCATTTTTTTTTCTTTTAAGAATGAAATGATTTTATTACTCAAAAAACAAGGATACAGCTAAATCCATGCCAAAAAAGTAGATTCTCTCATTACACCCGCTTTAGCTAGAATATTAGCAAAATAGTTTGCTTCTCTTAGAACATGAAAAAAAAGAGATTTTTCCTATCGTAAAAGGAAATTGGTGATTGTAAACACCATTTTTTTTTCTTTTCGTTTTCTATTTTTTTCTCTTTTTTTCTTTTTTATTTCTTTCCTTCTTTTTTTTTTTCCTTCTTCTTCTTCCTTATCTGGTTCATCTAGTGCATTAAATGCACAATCCCTAAAGTCCAAAATCACCACCACTAGCTGCCAGCGGCCAACTGACAAGTTACCTATCACGCATGGCAAGCGTGAATTTTTAGTTGAAAAAATGGGACTCGAATCCCTGATGATTTGGGATTTGAATCCCAGCAAGCTCTATAAATAGAGCTTGTAATCATGAAAGAAAATAATGGGAGAGACCCATAAAAAAATAAAAAAAAAAAGTTTTCCAGAATAAAAAAGAGTTTCCATAATAAAAAAAAATATTTTTTTTCTGTCAAAAACAAAAACAAAATAAAAACCACATAGTCCTTCCCGTAAAGAGAAACCCAGCACCAGAAAAGCTACCTACAAAAAAAAAAGGAAGTCAGTCGATTAAAAAAAAAAATAGAGACCAAAACTTTGAGCCCGAATCTATGTCGATCGGGGCTGTTTCCGGTGAAAGGATACCGGATCCAGAAAATACACGTCGAGGAGAATGTTTTGACATTTTTTTAGGATTTTTCAACCACCGGAGATGGCGGCCGATGATTGGCAAATGGCAGTGGCGCGGCGGCGACGATGGCCGATCAGTCCTCTGGTTTTTTTTTGTCTGAGAGAAAAAGAAAAAAAAAATTTTTGTGGGGAAAAGAAGAAATGACCGTAAAAAAAAAAAATTAGTTTTATATAGGCAGCCAAAACCCAAAACGACGTCGTTTTACTAAAGCCCAAAATGACATTATTTTAGCCTCTAAAGATCCATGCATCAACTCGTGACCCGGCCCGGGTCCACGCAACCGATTCGATTACCCGACTCATCCTCAGACTCATATCGGTTCAGGTGAACCGGACCTGACCGTCGCTAAACCTCTAACACCAGAACCGAACCGTCCCTGAACCGCAAACCGAACCAAGTAGTCGATCTGATCGGACCCGCGTTGACCAGACCGTTGACCAGTCCGGTTCAGATAAAAAAATTTTTTTTTTATTTTTTTTTTATTTTTTATATATTATTTTTATAATATTTATGCATACTAAAATATTTAAATTTGTTAGAATAATTTTTTTTATGTAGTTAAAATTTCTATAATTTTGTTAATTTTAAGATAAAATTTAAAATATAATAAAATGAAAAATAATGAAACTTTATAATAATAATATTGATAAAAAAATAAGAAAAGAAAATTTTATCCAATGATGGGATTTAAAGATATTCCGAGTAGTGATGCCTATTAAATCTCTAGGTGAGAAGAATTTTTTAAATACTACCAGTATATTTGAGTATTTATAAAATTTTTTCAATACAATAAAAACTTTCTTTTTGTTAACAATAAATAAAAATTAATTAATATATTAAAAAATAATAATATAAATAAGAAAAAAAAATTTTATCCAATGATGGGATTCCAAAAGTATTCCGAGTAGAGATGCTTTAAGAAATCCCTAATTAAAAAGATTTTTTTAAATATTATTAGTGTGTTGGAATATTTATAAAAAAACTTCAATATAATAAAAAACTTTTTATTGAAATCAATCAAACTCAATTTTTTTTTTTTATTTCGAGTGCTTAAACATTTATTTTCATCAAGCCTTTAAACATTTATTTTCACCTCAATTGAACTGTTGATTAGATGAAAATTAATGTTAATGGTTAACCAATTTTTGTTTAATAAAAGTTTAATTGATGAAAATAAATATTTAAGCATTTAATCGATTACAATAAAATGATAAGAATTTGGATGATTACTTTTGTTTGAGGACTTTTTTGTATCTTTTAGCCAAAAATTAACCTTTAATATCATACAAGACTTCCACCCTCAAATTGAAAATGCTAGTCCGTCTTTGAATTCGAGATATTCATGAGGTATGCTTGTAATACGACTACCATATTAGCTGATGGCAAGAGTAAAGCACAATCCTATCTAATAATCTGTGTCCATCGAATTAACCGTATAATTCATATGCTTGGTTTGCCTTTGGATCCCACACATATATATCATGACTGCAAATAATAAATCTTATTCATAAGAACACTAAATAGTATAATAATATCAATACTGTTTTTTTTTCGAAATGGATAACATCAATATTGTTATTTCACTTATTTAATGTACATGAATATATGGACTTCAGTTTCTCTCCCTATTTTCAGCACATTTATTATTATCAGTGTGGAATCAACATTCATGTTGGGTCTCACGCACACAAGTCAAAAGTAAAATATAAGGTATTAAAAGGTATTAACAATGATTACCTCAACCCGCATGAATGGGTTCAGTAGCAGAGCCAGAGATAGATTTTGTTAACCATTCATGAGTTAGTAAAGTTAATTACGCCAAAGGTGGTGGTGTATCTTGTAGTTGACGTATTGCTGGGATTGGTGTTTTGCTACCGCCTGGTGGATCTGGTTTCATCAGACTTCGACGGGCAAGACTTTCTGCAATTCGTTCTCAAAGTCAAAAATAGAATCAATCAACCAATATATATAACAAGATATATTAGAAATTGAACAAAAAAAAATTCTAGAGAATGGACCCAAGACATGATCGATGGAATAATAATTAATTTTGAAAAGGAAATTTGAACGAATTTCTGAGATTAGCAGTACTTACCTTGGATTTCTGAGATACCTGAGAGTAGCTTTTAATACAGAAGGAGTTTGAACTTTGAATTTCAGCTCTGAAATATTACGGTCAATAAAGCCTTATTAGAATCCTTCATCTCAATTTTCCAAATTATAATCAAAGGACCAGTCATGAGCAACAGGCTTTAAATTTTTTTTTTTTTTTGGAATTTGGTTTTTAAATTTTGAAGTTTCCATCGAAAGCCTTTATATGAGATGAAGAAAAAAATACATGGAAGAAGTAAAAATTATTAGTCAATATTCAACTTAAAATAAACAACTCTGAAGTTATATTCCTTTTTTCTGGTAGTTGCAAATTTTCATAAAAAAGTTAAAATTATTAAAGGACCAGGAGATAACCGTATTGACTTTGATTTACAAAATGGTTTTAGTTATTCATCAGATCAACTCAGTTATCTGATATAGGATTTTGTTTCTTTATTTTTCCAAGTAAAAATTTTCTTATCAGCTGACCTTAACGGGTGGAAAATTCCATACATTTGAAAAAATGTATTGGTACGTCCAGCTTGAAAATTTGATTATGTCGAATATATAGTAAAGCAGCCAAGTCTTGACTTAATGGTAAGGAAAAGGTTTTAGAATTCCGAGATATTAGGTTTAAATCTTAATGTATGAGTTCGATTATTTAATTATATTTTAATTTATTAATTGATTATTCAGTAATATATAAATATAATAATTGATTATGATTATAAATTATGTTATACTTATAATTTCAAATATATATATGCACAACAAAGTCTTTTCATTTTAAAATGAATGACCAACATTTATGTGATTTATTAATAGAATATTAAATTTTTAATTTTAATGATTATTATTTTGTTTCTATCAATCTCAATTATTAAAAAATAATTATATGAAATATAGAACCTCAAAGTAATAATAAGTAACGAGCTTTTTGGTTGTGATTAATTATTTTTTTCTTTTTGCTAAGCATTAATTAGTTAAATAAAATTTGAGTTAAAAATTCAATCTCATTGATAAAATTACATAGGAAATTTTATTTAATTAGTAATAATTGGAAATATATGAATTTGATTAAAAACAATCGTCTTTTCAGATTATGAAACTTTTGCTCTCTCCCAGCTATCATTCTCAGTTTCTCACATCTCATAACAAATGATCGCAAGCTAATATGAAGTTCACAGTCTTTGAAACATTCAATTCTACTAATCTAAGTTTTTAGGGTTGTGTTAAATGTGTTAAGCAGTAACTTAATTGATGGCAATAAGTAGGAGAGACTGAAATTGAAAACAAAATCACATGAAACCCAACACTTAACCAAAATAATGAATAACTTCTCTCAACACTTCTCCTTTTTTATTGGCTTGAAACAAAGAGCTATAACGGGTGTAAAACTCATAAGAAACAAGAAGAAAAAAATCAAATTTGGGCTCCCAATTTTGATATCATGTAAGTATTCAATTTAAAATCAAGTTACAAAAAAAAGATTCAATTTGAATATAAAATCACAAAAAAAAAATAAAATCCTCAAGACTTAACCAATAGGGATAACACCACTCAACAAAATGTGCCTTGAAAAAAAATTATGTCCTTCAATGAGTTGAGTGGAATAGTTGCTATATTGAGGTTGGCTCCTGAGACACGTTAGGATGTTACGGTAAAGAAATAGGAAATCAAACGTGTATCTTTTCAAAATTTTATGACTGTAAAACTTGTCTATGTGTGGATTTATTTAACAAATTGAAGTTACGGTAATTCAACCAGCTCATCTGAAATCATTTCCTTTTCCTTTCGCAGAATTGTAAGTCTAATTGCTTTTCCATGAGATTATAGTTGCTGCTGGATAACCCAATCCCGTTGAATTGCTTTGTAAGAAAAAAGAGCTTACGAAATAATCTCGTCAAGAGTTCATCGATCAGTGCATTATTATAGTAACCTGATGATCATAGTTTTTGGCATTCTTGATGCTGATATCAAAGATAATGAAATAATATGGGTGGACAAGATCAGAAAACAGCAATACTACATTTATTCCCACTTTTTTATTACTTCTTTTTTTTTTTTGGGGGGGGGGGGGGGGGGTGGTGGTGTGGTTTGGCTAGAATTAGCCCAAATATAGTCCTACACAACGTTGGTCCATTATGATGAAAAATTAAGTCAGTAAATGGAAATGAAGAAATTATGCCTGTCCAGGCATTGCTCACGGACTCCATATTCAATCAGAATGGTGGAATCTTCAATATTTATTTGTATTCAATATCATGATGTACCGGACATGCATTTTAGTAACCTAGTGGTGGAAGTTGTCCCCTTGGTGGATTTGGCATTGGAGTATTGCTAGGGAAAGGATCAGCCTTCTGCATCAAGCTCCGGCCAACTAGATTCCCTGTCAGAACCGAAGTTTCAAAAGAGAAGGAACAATTGAAAACAGCATTATATAAAGTGAAATATATATATACACACACACACACACAGAGAAAGGGGCCATGGTCTTACTCTACAATCGCCTTAAGACAAAAAGATTAGATGGAAAAGGAGAGATCTTAACCTTGGCCAACTGAGAACTCCGGAATTCTTGCGTCTGCTAATAGTGGCCATGAACTCCTTGTTAACAGAGCAAAGGCTAAAAGCAAGGTAAAGACAACCGCACTCCTACCGCACCTACACATTTTATGTTCTAGTCTGCTTAAAACATTAAAAAAAAAAATTAACGAAAAGACCCTGATATTGGTTGCCATTGCAGGATAAATTATATATAACAATGGCAACCAGAGAACCCATGCATATTAATGGCGTTTCTATAATTTTTAAATTACTTTTCTTCTAACTACTCCGAGTTCTGACTACTAATACTTAAGTTTAATAATACTTCAGATTGCAACGTGATCAGTTAGTTTACATACATGACAATAGAAAATGAAAATCAGTTAGAAAATTAGGGGGAAGAGGACTAAGTGTCAGGTTTGAATATTACTAGTCAACTAAAGCTCGCCTTCAGCCCTTCACTAACGTGAATTATAAGAAAAGGTTAACGGGTGATTTAACGCTAAACTATATCATTTTTTAAGATTTATTATCTATAAGAAAAAATCACAATTAAGTATTCAAATTTTATTTTCGTAAAATATTTTGTCTTACACAATAATTTTATTAAATATATGTTGATGTGGCAAAAAAAATTTATAATATTATGACATATGATATATTTTATTAATTAATATTAGCTGTGTTAACACTTTGACAATTGATATTGGTCAATTGAGCAAAATGTGTGATCGAAACAAATTTCAAATATTTAATTATAATTTTTTTTATAAGTGTCAAATCATTAAAAGTAACATAATTCAAAAACCAAATTATACATTAACCCTCAAGTTGATGACCAAACTCACGAATCAGGACTATTCTTTTTTTTTTTTTTTTTGGTTACCATCCTCATATGGACAAATAGTTGCTAGTTTTCTATTTTTCTAAATATCAACTTAATTTAATGGTTATTATTTATTAACTTTAAAAGGGTTGAAATCTAAATTTCAATCTTATACTTTATCCTTGTATTTTTCAAAAAATTATATATTATCAAGAAATTATTTTATAGTTATCATAATTGAATCGAATATTAAATTATTCAAGATTTAAAATCATTGAATTAATGGTTTAACCATTGGGTCAATTATTGATTTAATAAAAAATATTTTAAATATTTTAAAAATTCAAATTTTTAAATCAAGTTATAATTTAATAATTCAACCATAAAACTATAAATTTTAAGGTAAATCATAAACTATAAATTTTAAAATATAAAATTCATAAAACACTTAATTACTAGTTAGAAATGAAATTACTTAACATTTTATTAAAATCATATTTTATATTTTAGTAGTTAGAAATAATATTTATATTTTAATAAATATAATAAAAATAACTAATAAATAATTATAAATAATAATAATATTATTTATATTTATTAAAATATAAATATTATTGATTAATATGCAATAATTAATCTTTATGTAATAAAAAAGAATTATCTAAATATAAAATTAATAAAAAGGAAATATTTATATTTATAAGAAAATTAGTATAAAGGAAATTAAAATCATTATTATATTTTTTATATGAATGTAGCTTTTTTTATTGACTTTACATATATATATATATTTTTCTTTTATTAATTATTTTCGATAATGGTCAAATAATTAATCATTTTTATTAACATTTTATTTTTACTAATTTTATATATTATTATTTTTATAATTATTTTTAATTACAGTATCAATTAATAAAATTTTTTGTTAGATTATCTTTTTTCTGAAAATTGCTTATTTTTACACGTGTAAGTTTTTTTTATATATCATTACCCAAATATCTCAAGATAGAAAGGTTTTGATGGTAGAAAATAAAAGTTGAGGGATTTATTTAGATGAAATAGTAATATAAGGGCTTAATTAGATTATTTTGAATATTTGAAAGGATTTTTTTATATTTTACCTAAACTTATTAGTTAATATTTAATCAATCCAGTTAAAAAAAACCGTCCAATTTATTGATTTATTACATAAACTATTGGTTCACAATAGTTTAAAATAATTTAATTACAAAATTGATTTAATTATAGAATCAGACCAATTTCAATATCAATTTACCAATTCACTCAGTCATATCAACAGTCCCATCCAATTCTAATAACTATGTTTAAAATTTGTGTAACAATCTATATACTATTATTGAGCAACAACCTTTTAACACTCACTAGTAAATTACACTTTAGTATCACTCACTAGTAACAATATATATGCAACTTTATAGTTGTATTTGAGAAAGAATATGGAGTCTTACCAAATTACATTCACTAGTAACTTAAAATTGGCATTAGCAAATAATGAGCAACAGGAAATTAAGCTCAGTCTAAACAATTTGGAATGTAGCTGATCAGCATGAATCGATCTGGCTGGACAAGGTCGATCCAACACTTCCAGGAAATATCCCCTTTCCCTTTATTCTACATTTTTTTAATAGGAAACCAATAGTTTAATAAAAGAGAAACATTTAAGAAATCAGAATGTCTTAAATAGAAAAAATATATATACATATGACACTTTGTTTGTCTTTGTGGTCATATGGTGACCTAGTTCTAAGAAAATTCCTACATGCCCTTATAATAGGTTGAAGAGGGCAAAGTGAAAAATTGAAACAAAAAATCTTGGATGACTATCCTCCACTTGTTCCTCTCCGCATAGAATATTTTTATTTTTTATTTTTGATATTTAAGATTGTCAGAATTTGAATTCTGATCATTAAAATTAAAAATTTAAGGCTTTAAAACCGATAAAGGATATTTTAGCACTATAACAACTATATATATGACAAAGTAATAGGTACATGAATAACTTAAAATATAGCCAATAGATGCTGAAAATGTCAAAAGAGATTTTCTTAGATAAAATATTACAAGTTACACATTAGAAAAAGGCAAGAAAATTTTTTTAAAAAATTCCATAACACTCCTGCTTTCCTCATTCTATATATATGACCTGCAATTTGCACCCTATTTATCCTAGCTTGGTTCAACAATGGTGCACCAAGGGCCTAATGAAAGAAGAAGAAATTGATATCGATAATAAGAAGCAGATCACAAGAGATCATGGATCCCCTGAATCTGGATGATGATGTTGCATGCTTCTCTAAAGTATTTATTGGATTTCATCAATGGTGCTGCTTCTCTAATTAAAGTTTATTTGTATACTTTAAGTTGAATGGCGCCTTCGGGAATATTTAGTTATGCTGCCCTCCAGAACCTGGAGTCGGGGGAATAATCCTTAATTGAGGACCTGGCTTCAGACTCCGACGTGCCAAAGTTAGACGGACTAGATTTCCTGTCATTGGGAGCCCAAAGACAAACATATTATCATAAAGGCAAAATCAAACGAAGTAATTAAAAATACCCGATGTTCTTGAAATTTTGATGTGCACAATCCATACAAAATATATATTTTTTACAAAGAGCTGCAACTTAAGTATCAGAGAAAAGATTGTAGATATTAAAATTTGAACTATAAACTTATTAATTAAATATTATTTGTTAAGAATGATTGTATGAACTAATTAAATTAAGCTCAGATTAATGGAATACAGTAAATATACACAGATGCATCAAATCAGAATATACAGTTGAGTCTAAAGTTTAGTACCTTGGATAGATGAAAACTCAGGAATTTTTGCTTGTACTAGCTGAGGGCATGTCATTGATGATAACAGCACATGCATTGCTAGCAAACAGCAAAAAGCAGTATTACTGCAAAACAACCGCATTCTGCAGCTATCTAGCCAGATCGCAGTCTCACTAGCAAATGATTTGTATTATCGCCTTGAACTTTATTGCATTAAAAAGCTTAACCAACATTGGCTATTTATATAAGGAAGAAAAAAACATAAATATTCCCCTTGTGGCACTTAAGCTAATTAATTTGAGGTCGTTGGCCTAGATGAATATAAAAAATTTCAACTTTGAATGTCTGAAGCTAATTAATTTGAGGTCGTTGGCCCAGATGAATATAAAAAAGTTCAACTTTGAATGTCTGAAGTCAGTTTCATACCTTGATCATTGGTGGAAAATGCCAAGCAAAAAGCCTCAAATATTCATATCAGTAGAAGTAAATCAAATAATCAATCAATCAATTACACAAGATACAACAATTTAGCGTGGTTCGTTTCAACCAACCTACGTTTATAGATGAGAAAAAAATTTTATTAGTTGTAAAAATTTACAAACATATATCAAATCAAATCAAACACTCACAATTAATATTTATAGACCCTCAAAATCTCCTATAGTCCTACAGAGTATTCTTAACCCAAACAAACACATACACATGTGCACACTTGCACCGTATTTTTGTGGATCCTTTCAGTCTTTTCTAGTCCATTCATAAATATTCACACTACCATACTTATATGGACCATATCATTTTCCTCTAGTCCACTCAAACATACACACCCATACTTATGTAGACACATACACACCCATACCTATATAGACCTTATCAATCTCCTGTAGTTCACTCAAACATACATGCCCATAAATGACATTAATTCTCTATAGTCTTATAGGGTGTCTATCCTACAATTTTTTTATATCTTTTTTTCATACCTAACCCCATAGAGATTTAACATATTTATAAGTATACAAACTTGCTTATTAAGAATTTCTTTCCTATTAAAATTCTTCTTTTATAAATCTTTTTATCCATCAAGTAATATTTAGTCAATCTCAAACAAATCTCTTATGGGCTTTGAGTCATTATTCCTAATAATCTCCACCTTAATTCAAATTCTATCAAATTATATGTCTTCATGCTAGATGTGCTTGACTCCATCTGAAATGGAAGTTTCATAATTATCTTCTCTTATGTGTCTCAATGCTTCACATAAATCAATCATCAATCCTCAAAATATGAACCCAAACTCTTCTCTTGAATCGAGCTCATTTAGGTTTACCTCTTTCCATGTCTAAAAGCATACTACTTGTTAGGCAAAAAGACTCTAATCAATTGAATATTTACAACAGTAGAAGCAAAATCAAATAATCAATGTAGACACCCAATTGGGTCCAGGCCCAGATCAATTGGGCCTGGCCCAAATGGGTAAGCCCAATTCAATTTTATCTTGTATTTTTTTTCTTTTCTTCTTCTTTTGTATTTTATGTATTGTATTATTTATTATTATTATTATGTATTAATATATGTATATATTTATTTATTTATTTATTGTTAATATTTATGTATTATTACTAATATGTATATATATATATTTTTTTTTTATCTTTTTTATTTTATTTATTTTTGTATTTTTACTTATCTAATTATATATCTTATATATTTTTTTTATTATTATTTTATTTATCCTATAATATCTGTTGATTTATCTTTTCTAATTATCTAGTTTTTTTTTTATTTTGATTTTTATTTTGGAGGGCTAGGATTGAAAGTTGAAGAATCCCACTAGGAGTGGGAATTCAATCAGAAGAGTTCAGACTGGATTCAAAGATTGAATTCCCGTCCAAAGGGGAATTGGGATTGATCAGAAACTCCTGATCAATCCCTATATAAAGCACCTCCTGGAACAGAATTAAACACACAGAGAAAACAGTAAGCAAAGCTACTGATTTGAGAGAAAATGAGGCGTATAGGAAGCTAGGAAAAGTTTAGGAGTGTTCTGGGAGGGAGAAAATTTTTTTAGCAATTTTTGGCGAAAAATTTTTCTGAAAATTTGAATTTTCCGGCAACAATTCCGACGAACATTGAAGTTTTCGACGACCAGCCCAGTTTTCGACGAAGATTCCCAGAAACTGGTGATATTCCGGCCAACTTCCGACGAAATTTCCAGATTCCGACAACATTTTCCAGAATCCGACACCGGTGTTCTTCAGGTTTTAGAGAGAAAGGAGAGGAAAAGGAAAGAAGAGAGAGAGAGGGGAGGAGCGTTCTGCCAAAAAAACGAAGGGGATTGCCTTTTATACCCTCCAAAAACGACGTCGTTTTGGCTTTAAGCTAATCAGAGGATCCGCGCGTTTTGCCGCAACCCGACCCGACCCGAGCGTCGACCCGATTCTGACCCGCGCGTTCCTGCACTCCTCCAAGCCGAGCCGAGCCGAGCCGAGCCGAGCTTCCAAGCCGTTCTCCCCAAGTCGTTTCCTTGCCTTGAGCCGAGCCGAGCCGAGCCGTGATCCGAGCCGCTCCAGGTTTTTTTTTTTTTTTCCTTTGTTTATTTGTTTTTTTTATTTTTTTTATTTATTATATTAGGTTTATTTAATATTCTTTTTATCTTAGTTTTTTTTTATTTTTGTTTTACTTTTCTTTATTCTTTATTATTTATTTATATTATTTATTATTCTTTTTTCTTCAAATAAAAATCAAATTTTCCAAAAAAAAATATTTTTAGGAAAAAGTTGAAAGTATCAATTTTCCTTAGAAATAAATTTTCAAAAAAAAGGTTTTTGAGGAAAAGTTGAAAGTATCAATTTTCCTTGAAAATCAAAATTTCAAAAAAAAATATTTTTGGGGAAAAGTTGAAAGTATCAATTTTCCTTAGAAATAAATTTTCAAAAAAAGGGTTTTTGAGGAAAAGTTGAAAGTATCAATTTTCCTTGAAAATCGAAATTTTCAAAAAATATTTTTGGAGAAAAGTTGAAAGTATCAATTTTCCCTACAAAAAAAAATCATTCTTTCCTTCCTTTCTATCTTAATTTTGATTTTGTTTTTTTCTTTAAATAATCCGACGATGGAGCCTCTGCAAGTGAAACAGTAGTTTTTCTTGCATACTCCTGAGGTGAGGGAATTTTCTCAATTTTCTGCTAAAAGTATTAGAGTCAATTGAGAATAATTTCCAATAATTAATTACTTGGTAAGATTTTAAGGCTTTATGGATAACACAAATTTAAGCTGATACCATCTTTTGATGGGCGTTGTGAGGGTGCTATAACCTTCCTCACACGTAACCGAACTCCCGAACTTCGTTCTGGTTAGCAGATCTGAACCTATTCTTTTAGGGACCCTTAAACTTAGGTGTTCCCTGAAAGGACAGATTCCATAGGTGACCAATCGCACTTAGATAAAAAAGATTGGTGGCGACTCCCTAAAAGTCAATGTCTAGCGATAGATCCCCGGATCTAGACGTTATGACAATCAATTAATCATATAAGAGATAGTAATTTAATGTAATTCGATTCAACCGACCTACGTCCATAAATAAGAAAAAAATCTATTAATTGTAGAGAATTACAAACATACATCAAATTAAATTAAACACTCATAATTAATATTCATAGACCCTCTCAATCACCTATAGTCCTATAAAGTATTTTTAACCTAAACAAACACCACCTATGTGCACCCATACACGATAAAGATGTTTAAAAACTGGCATATGGAGTAAACTTTGAAGAAGCCAGTCTATTCTTGCTTCCTAACTTTTAATATAAAATAAGACCCTTTTACATTACACACCAAAACAAATAAAACAGACAAAACAACTTAACAAAATGGTAAATAGAGTAGGTCGTGCGAGATAGATTTGATAATATTTATATTTATTTTTATTTATTTTATTTTAAATATATGTAAATGCGAAAATTGTAGTGTGATCATTCGTGTTTATATTCCGAACACGAAGCATATGTTTTGGTAATTCCTATTTTAAGTTACTAGTGAGAAATAGGTAATGAAGCTACAGCCTAACATCAGCAAAATCAAATACTCTGAATAAACATCAACATGTTTTTCAACCCAGTAAAAAGAGATTCCAAGCATGTTTAAAACAAATACAAAGTAACTCACAAGGAAGCATAAATATGACTAAAATATCCAAGAATAATGTGAAAATGACAATGGAATTATTTGAAAACAAAGGCAATATATGCCGAAAATGTCAAAGCATCTATACTGCTTAAAAGAAAAGGAAAGTCTAGAAAATTCTACTATTTCATACTTGAACTTTCCTTGTTCACAACCATTTTCTCCATTTCGTTGGGCTGAGAATTGCACGAGGACCTAATTTTCTCTCGCTGATAGAAGGGACAACTAAGAGGCCTCCCTCTCTCTCTCTCTTCAAAAGATAATAACTTGTTCATCAAAGGTTTTAGGTGAGATACTCCAGCCTCCACACTGCTCCTTCCTCTTGCAGAGCACAAAAGCCTAATCAATCAAGGGAGATCGCCCATAGGTTCAGTCTCAACGGAGCAATTAGCCAAATGGTTTATATATTAACTCCAAAATTGCACCATTCCTAGTTTAATAATCAATGAAACTTGAAATTTAACAATAACTGAGTAGTTTGAATTAAATTTGCTATTGAAAATCTTAAATTTGCGTTAAACTTAAAATACTACTTCACTCCAAATTTTTTATTTGTCAATAAAATACTGAACTTTTAATTTCAATCATCAAAATTTAATCTTTATAAAAAAAATAATTTTGAAGTTGCAGATAAGTGTTTTGATTTTTCATCCATATCAATTGGTTGTATTGTTTATTCAGCTAGGCAACTTAAGTGTAATTAATCTTGTTAGGAGGTGCATGGTTTTCTTTTTCCTTTTTGGGTTGCGTTTTAGTTTTCATATTCTTAAGTTTTTTTTAATTAAATCTTACTTTTATTGCCTTAGAAGAAAAGAAAAGTAGCATCGATATTTAAGATTCTTTTATTAAGCAATTGGTTAATCAAATTATCCTTCTTATTTTTCTTATATCATCAATAACAACTTTCATCTTCCTTCTATTTTTTTTTCTTTTAATTTTTTTAAAAAAACTTGTTCATCAAAATTATCATGAATCAAATAGGGCTCCGGATCTTCTATTTCCTTTCATTTAATTTTTTAACATTTTCTAAAATATAAAATAATTAGGTCAGTTTTAAGAGAATATTATATGCCTGACAAAAAAAAAAAAAAAGAGTATCGTATGGCCCGAGTTAGGTTCTCATTCTAATGCATCCGAATATTTGATTAAATAATAAGTTCAATTTATCATTTGTTCAAAAAGTTGGGTTAGATTCTCTTTCCCAATTCAAAAATAAAAAAGAAAAGGAAAAAGGGTTACTCTTCTAATCTATAATCTATATGTATAATGGAAAACCCAATGCTGGCTTTTGACAAGTTTCACAGCAGTGAGAAACAGAGAGAAGAAATGAAGTGCAAAATGCTTGCAGTGTGCAGATTTTCTTTGATACACAAAAATATCTTCATTATCTCTTTCAACTTTCAGCTATTATTCTGCGGTGGTTTATTTGGTGTTGGAGGGGGATTAGATCGTGGAGGATCCCTCTGCAGACTCCGACGGCCCAAACTTTGAAGAACCAGATTTTCTGTTGTGGGGAGTTCAAAAACAATCAAAATAAAAATAATTGGACATACTTGATCATACTCCATGATCTTATACGATCAAAATGCACATAAAAACCCAGAAAAGAGTATATTGAAGTAGTAGTAAAGAAATGCACCTTGGATAGCTGAAAACTCAGGGATTCTTGCTTCTACCGACAGAGGACATGAAGTCATTGATAAGGTTAAATATGCTAATAACAAAGTATAGACAGCAAAACTCATGCCGCTCCTTCCCATCCTTTGCTGGCGTGCTTGGTTTTCTAATATAAATGTATGTGCTTTCATTGACAAGGGTTTTGTTTTTCTTATTAACTACAAAACTTCACCATTTATACTAGGAAGTAAATTGAAGATTGTTCCACTGTTATGTCGCTTTGTCTATTAAAATTTAGTGAATTGAAATAGTCTGACAGTGGAATTTTCAGCTTTGAAATGTCAAAGTCTAGCTACCAATTTTGTAGTCAGAGTTTAACGCTATGAAAGCCAACTTATTTTCATACCCAAACTACTTAATTCACAGTTAATTCATATAATTATATTCATAAATTCAAGATTTAATTTAATTAATTCACATAAATATTTTTAAAAAATAACATTTAATAAATTTAAAATTCAAATTTAAATTCGTATAATTTCTTCCATCTTTATTACGTGAGATTCTTTTATTTACCTTACTTTGAATATAATATCTGAGCACCGTAATGATTGAGGAACTAAGAAACTGGTGTTAAAGTGGACTAACAGATTGCTTGACCTTGATCCATTGGGAACTAACCATCCATCTGGTGCACAGGCGGGTTGCGCACGGCAGACCTCCCTCTGCGAAGATTCTCTTTTTTTTTTTTTTTTGTTAAATGCTTAGGTAAGGGAAGTTATCCATTTCAGAGCTGAAGTATACCGCCAGTAAATTTATATTGAATTTGCAAAAGATTTGTATCAAATTTACAAATCGTTTAAAAAACTTTTGCTTGTAACAAAAATCAAATTAAACTTTAAAAGTGAAATATTTTACCCTCATCGATTCAAACAGTTGGCGAAGATTTTCTTATGTCGTAATTAAGGTCACCGTTCTTGTGTCAGAAACTTGACTTGAGTTTAGTTTGCCGCTTGCTTCCTTTGAATAGTCAGTCAGCTTTACCGACTAGAGTGACAACTACTGATATGGGTAAGGTAATGGAATTTTTTGGGCTTTATTAGAAGGTTTTTGTGTCATTTATATATTAAGAGAATCATTGCCAGCATTATTTTGTGCTATTCTAGACTGGCTTTTGGTTAATAATAAATTTCTACCAAAGGAAAAAAAAGCATGATGACTTTATTTTCTATGAAACTATATATTTTCTACAAAAGAATCTTAGCTAGGGTCAAAATCACTCCAGAGATCGATCCATTCTATTTTATATTCTTCTTGTTGGCGACCAATATAGCTACCCAGCCAGAATAAAATTTCCATCGATAGGATCAAACCACTCCATTCCTATTTTCTTGTTTTGCTATTAACTCACCTCCTTTACCTTATAAATTAAACATATTAACATATATACGTCACATGACCTTAGCTGATGAGGAGAATAACTCATATAAGATTGACCCATCTATACCAAAAAAAAAAAAGGCAAATAAATGTCACCATTTGACAGTACTTCAAACTTTAAAAGGCCAAACCATTGAATAACTTACTAATTGAAGATAGTATCGGAGAGTTGGCATGAAAAACTCTGAGCAAAATAGCATACCATACACAATATTGTTTTCAGTAGATTAAGATGCGTGATAACCAGAGCCTCACTGATCTTAACTACTCTACTTCTGTTTTCACGATCTTTCCATAGCTTTCCCGGCAAAGACCTATTTTCACCATTTCTTTTCGCAAGAATGCTATCAGGCCTAATGAAAGTAAAAGGCAATTTGACCTAATAACACAAAGCAGAAACTATATCCTGGAGCTCAGTGTCTGCCTGTTGTCTGAAAGAGGAAATATGAGCACTTAATGACAACATGGTCTGGGCATATATAGTAGTTTTGTTGTGCTAACTTTATTTCTCTTTCCTTTTCTTGTTGAGGGCAGAGTAGAGGTTTTTTTTCATTTTTTTGGTAGGAGGGTAGAAAAAAATTGAGGATGGCATTTTGGATAGGAACACAAGGCACTTTTTTGTGTCACTAACCAAAATTCTACCACCAAGGGTCAAGAGATGTCTATCATCTAGTAGCTCCAAAACTGGATACAATGATCCCAAGCTTGATTTTCCTATTGTAAAGTTACCAAGAAAATCCATATGCAAGATGCTGAAATGAAACACTTTAGAAACTAGTCTTAATTTGGATAAAACTTTGATAGGGAAAAGGGTATGAGATTTTGGATGGCTAGTATTCCCGTAACTGATTACTTTTGAACAGATCCTAACTGCTAACCCATCGTTTTCAAATTCGTCAGGCGGACACAAAACTGGTACCACAGTGATCTTGTTGAAATTATCATTGTATTTCCATGGTCTATTGTTCTGGTTGTTTAACCACATTGTAGCTACTTTCGAATCACTTTCTATCAATAACTCTGGTATAGCATAGAGTTTCACATTTACCACGATTGATAGGGCCTCATGAGTTGCCAGCAGCTCCGCTAGGTTTGAGTCCACCATGCTTAAACTTTTGGAGAAGATGAGTCTGATGTGCCCTTTGCTTTCCAATGACAGAGCCATCCATGTTTATCTTCCAACATCCTTCAGGAAGAGGAGTCCATTCTGTAGACTGCCTCTTTGATTTGCTTTTGGTGGGGATGGAGAAGCTGTCTATGTTTTCCTGAAAGTTCACAACACTAAGGTGGAGGGTCCGGTATTTAGCCTTCATCGACCATCCCAATCTTATGTAGCTCAAATTTAATATATCATCCAACCCCAATGTTTTCTTGTTGAAAATTTTTTCATTTCGGGCCAACTAGATGGACCAAAAGCTGCATAGAAAAGAGTCTCCCAGATCACAAACTAATCCTTCTTATACATTAGGACCTTCCACCTTAAAAATAATTCTTTTAACGATTTTGGAATTGCCCAATTAATATTCCATTTCTAGCAGAATTTGTACCATATTATGCATGTAGTTTTGCACAACAGAAAGAGGTGATCCACTGATTCTGCCTCATCGCAGAAAACACATTTGTTCTCCATGTTGTCCAGACAGCCTCTTGCTTGTAGTACTTCCAATACCGAAACGGTTCTTCTTAGGGCGTTCCAATACTCTCTGTTGGACTGTTGGACTTACAGCATTGTCGAGCTTCAATATTTCAGCTCTGAAAGATTTAGGCCTATAGACCCTGTTGGTAGCCTGGGACCATATCATTTTGTCCTCAGCTTCCTTCGAGAGGGTAACACTATTTAGTAGAATCATAAACTGCTCAAGAATATCCTTTTCCCAATTAAAAAAAAAAAACCTTGACTCCTAAGGGGTATGCGCCAGTTCCATACATTCCAATTTCATTCACCAGCCCGCTTTTGTTTCTGCCAAATCGAAGATTCTTGGGAAACTTTCTTTTAAGATGAGACCATTTAGCCATCTGTCACTCTAAAAAAGAATTCGCGATCCATTACCTGCACAAGGAAAAAAAAACTAGAATTTATGAGGTTAGAAAATTTTCCAGAAGACCAGCTGTTTTGTTCGTCTCTCCAAACTCTTGAAAGGGAACGAGCCCGACAGAGAGTGGGTACTTTACTCCTTCCTAAGCGACAAAACTCAAATATAAAGCTTATGTTATATATGTAGACACCCAATTGGGTCCGGGCCCAGATCAATTGGGCCTGGCCCAAATGGGTAAGCTCAATTCAATTTTATCTTGTATTTTTTTTTTCTTCTTTTTTGTATTTTATGTATTGTATTATTTATTATTATTATTATTATGTATTAATATATGTATATATTTATTTATTTATTTTTTGTTAATATTTATGTATATTTTATTATTTATGTATTATTACTAATACGTATATATATATATATATTTTTATCTTTTTTTATTTTATTCATTTTTGTATTTTTACTTATCTAATTATATATCTGATATATTTTTTTATTATTATTTTATTTATCCTATAATATCTGTTGATTTATCTTCTCTAATTATCTAGTTTTTTTTTTTATTTTGATTTTTATTTTGGAGGGCTAGGATTGAAAGTTGAAGAATCCCACTGAAAGTGGGAATTCAATCAGAAGAGTCCAGACTGGATTCAAAGATTGAATTCCCGTCCAAAGGGGAATTGGGATTGATCAGAAACTCCTGATCAATCCCTATATAAAGCACCTCCTGGAACAGAATGAAACACACAGAAAACAGTAAGCAAAGCTACTGATTTGAGAGAAAAGGAGGCGTATAGGAAGCTAGGAAAAGTTTAGGAGTGGTCTGGGAGTGAGAAAAAATTTTTAGAAATTTTTGGCGAAAAATTTTTCTGGAAATTTCTGGAAAATTTCCAGAATCTGACGAAAATTTCGGTGAAATTTGAATTTTCCGGCAACAATTCCGGCGAACATTGAAGTTTCCGGTGACCTACCCAGTTTTCGATGAAGAATCCCAGAAACCGCCGATCTTCCGACCAACTTCCGACGAAATTTCCAGATTCCGGTGACATTTTCCAGAATCCGACATCGGTGTTCTTCGGTTTTTAGAGAGAAGGGAGAGAAAAAGGGAAGAAGAGAGAGAGAGGGAGGAGCGTTCTGCCGAAAAAACGAAGGGGATTACCTTTTATACCCTCCCAAAACGACGTCGTTTTGGCCTTAAGTAACCCAGAGGATCCGTGCGTTTTGCCGAACCCGACCCGACCCGGGCGTCGACCCGCATTTTGACCAGAGCGTGCCGCCCCCCTCCGAGCCGAGCCGAGCCGCCAAGCCGCTACCCCCGAGCCGTTTCTCTTCCTTGAGCCGAGCCGAGCCGAGCCGCGATCCGAGCCGCTCCAGGTTTTTTTTTTTTTTTTTTCTTTGTTTATTTGTTTATTTTATTTTTTATTTATTAGATTAGGTTTATGTAATATTCTTTTTATTTTTTTTATTATTTTATTTTCTTTAAATAAAAATACAAAATTTCAAAAAAAAATATTTTTGGGGAAAAGTTGAAAGTATCAATTTTCCTTAGAAAGAAATTTTCAAAAAAAGGGTTTTTGAGGAAAAGTTGAAAGTATCAATTTTCCTTGAAAATCAAAATTTCAAAAAAAATATTTTTGGGGAAAAGTTGAAAGTATCAATTTTCCCTACAAAAAAATTCATTCTTTCCTTCCTTTTTATCTTAATTTTGATTTTATTTTTTTTTCTTTAAATAATCCGACGACGGAGCCTCTGCAAGTGAAACAGTAGTTCTTTCTTGCATACTCCTGAGGTGAGGGAATTTTCTCAAATTTTTGCTAAAAGTATTAGAGTCAATTGAGAATAATTTCCAACAACTAATTACTTGGTAAAATTTTAAGGCTTTTGGATAACATAAATTTCAGCTGGTACCATCTTTTGATGGGCGTTGTGAGGGTGCTATAACCTTCCTCACACGTAACCGAACTCCCGAACCCTGTTCTGGTTAGCAGACCTGAACCTATTCTTTTAGGGACCCTTAAGCTTAGGTGTTCCCTGAAAGGATAGATTCTTTAGGTGGCCAATCGCACCTAGACAAAAAAAAAGATTGGTGGCGACTCCCTAAAAGTCAATGTCTAGCGATAGATCCCCGGATCTAGACGTTATGACAGCTTGGCGACTCCGCTGGGGACTTTGAGAGTCAGGCCAGCAAATAATTTGTGTTATCCAAAAGCCTAATAAAATTGAACCCTTTTGTATATATGTATTATTACTCATTCATGTTTATTTACTTTATTAATTATGTCATTCATGTGCATGTGCATAACATGAGCTCTACACCCGAGCTCCGTCCCTCTAGGAGGGAGTAAAGTACCTATTGCTTTCGTGAGGTCTAATACCTCCGCAGTGGCTAGCGAAATACTCCCACTCAAATTGAACCCTTTCCGCTTGTAGCCTGTAATGGGTGAGGATTAGGGTGCCTTACTAGTCTGTGATGGACAAGGATGTAAGGAACAATTTGAGGACCTTTAGACTTTGACCCTAAAACCACATATAGTGAACCTTAAGAATGCCTAACCTATAGATAGAGCTATCACTCTTCCTTTTTAGAATTGACCAAAAGCATAGGATTCATCCCTTTTACTTTGTGTGATGTGTGATGTGTAAAATTACTTAGTTATTTATTCTTTTTCTGGGTATACTAACATTTTTCTTATTTCTTTTGCATTGGTTCATACACATATCATAAAGTTGCATAAAAGAACATTTGCTTGAAAAACGGTCTTCAACAAATTTTTTTTCATGGACGCCAATGAACGCCTAGTTTGCTCTTCATCAGTATTAGCACCATGTGGGATACCTAATGAAGTAAGGGCCGTATCAGAAAAGACTCAATTGAAGATGGGAGATTGCTTGCCAATTGGGTATGAGTCTACTCTGTCTCAAGAAACATCTGTCCTCCTCAAACAGAACAATTTAGAAGATTTAGTGGATATCTGGAAGAAGATGAGTCCGTCAAGACAAGAGCAGTTTTGCCAGAAACATGGGCATATAGCACACTTTCTAGCAGTGGCTGTTGATGATCAACTAATTAGAGCTGCAACACAATTCTGGAATCCTGCATACAGGTGTTTTATCTTTAACGAAACTGATATGACTCCCACCATAGAAGAATATTCGGTCTTATTGGGTTTGCATCTAAAGACTCCTGACAAGATATATGTCAAAAAACATAAGTCAGGATTTCGTAAAAGTCTAGCTCAACTCATGGGGATAGACAAGGAAGTTGTGGATTCTCATACAAAAAAGAAACAAGAACAGGTTTGCCTACCTTGGAAGTTTTTTCATGAGTTTCTGATGCAACACGTCAACGAAGAACGGGGGTTAGACATATTTGCCTTGGCTATATACGGACTGGTGATCTTCCCAAAAATTTTGGGACATATTGAGATAGCAGTGATTGATTTCTTTGAGAGTGTGATCAATGGCTGTAATCTTTCAACGGTAATATTAGCAGAGACTATTAGATCTTTGAGTTATTGTCTTCGAAATGGAGGGTGCTTCATAGGATGCATACAGTTATTGTACGTGTGGATGAAAAGCCATTTTGAACAAGAAAATGGGGCTTTCTCGAAGATTTATATCCGTAATCGCTTTCCGATCAAAGAGCTCTGTGAAAGTGGGTGGTCAAAGCAGAAGTCTAAATAAGAATGGATAACTTTCTTGCAAAAGTTGGAAGGTGCCAGAGTGAGATGGTTAGCCCCATGGATGAATCGAGAGCCTATGTTATACCAATGTGGAGATAGTACAGTGGTTCCACTTCTGGGTTTATGGGGAGTGACGAATTATGCACCGCTCTTAGTGAGGAGACAATTGGGGGGAGAACAGTTTATTCCTATGACTTATGGGCTTCATCAGTTAGATTTCTCTTATAGTGAGCCTAAAGCATTTCAGAGGATGAATGGGATGATCAAAGCATGGAAAAATCCCCAAAGAGTGAGTCCTGGAGCATTCACTGAAAAAGTCACTCCAGGTTACTTGGTTTGGAGAACAAAGAGAAGACAAGAAATGGTATTCACTTATGAAGTCTCTCAACCACCGACAGAAGAAAAGCTTGAAGAGATACCATCAGAGTTAGAGCTGGCAACAAAAGAGTTTGAATTTGAAAAGATCAAGTGAAAGAAAGAGATTCAAGAACTTCAAGAAGAAAAAGCCCAGTGGAAAGGTAGAGCTGAAAATTATGAAGTTAAAGTTCATAAGATTGCTAGAGAACGTGATGCAGCTACTGAAGATCTAGCAAGGTTACACCAGGAGCATAAGAGGCTATGTGTGAGAGAAAGGGCCAAAGGGATAACCATTGTTGAGCTGACTGAGGAAAACACAAGACTGAAGCAAGAGTATGCCGAATTGAAAGAAGAAAGTACTGAAGCACAGGCAGAAATTAACATGTTAAACAGTTATTTGAGCGGGCTAAGTCAAAGGTTGGATGAACAAGGAGACCACATTGCTGCATTGGTTAGAGAACATAGAGAATTATCATACCAAGTCTGGTGTGGTAAAAGAGAGAACCTAGGGAGGCAGAAATACATTGAGCACTTAACAACCCAAATTCATAAAGGGGTGCGTAAGGCAAGAGAGATGGTGGAAGAGGCAGAGGCATTAAGACAAGTGGTGGCCCCAGTAGGAGAACATGGACAGCGTCTCTTGAACTTCATAGAAGAAGCCAAGGCCCAGTATGAACAGATCAAACAATTTTATGGCTATAATGCTAGGATGATAAACTCAATGTAGACCAAAGTTTTTTTGGAATAAATGAAATTTTTTAGTTGAATACCGTTTTGAGGTAAATGTTCTTTGCATACATGCATTTCTCATTCATTACATTCTCATTCATTGCATTCTCATTCATTACACTTACAAAATAACCATGTGATGATCATGCCAATTTACTGATTCTAAGATATGGTACTCAAGGTTCCAGGATAGCTCCGTCTAGCGAAAATCTTGCCCATCGATTCAACACAAGATTCAGAGTAAGACAAATGGAGCAGGAAAATTTCCAAAGATTTGAAAAGATAGAGAAAGCCCAGGAGAAGATTGAGGGTGAGCTAAGCAAGATTCTGGAGGCTCTTAATAACATGAACAAAGGAAAAGGAGTTGAAGGAAGTACAAGCCAGCAAATTCCCCCATTACAAGAAATAGCTGACCCCCTGTACCCTCCAGGTTTTGGACCACCTCAAGCTCAGTCTGCTCAAGAGGTCCCACCACAACACTTCGTATATCCAACATATCCTGGAATGCCATCGACTTTCAACCCCGGGCACTATAACAGCTATATAAATCCTGTCTTCACTGAAAAGGCAGTAGAACCAATTCCTGATCTAGATGATTTAAAAGAGAAAGAGAAGGAAAAGATGAGAGTAGAGGCTGAGGAAAGTTCCAAGATTAGCATGCTAGAGCAAAGGCTAAGGGCTGTGGAAGGATTTAGCTTCTATGGGTCAGTAGATGCCGTTGGGCTCTGTCTAGTTCCTGATGTGGTTATCCCCCATAAGTTCAAGGTACCAAAATTTGAAAAATATGATGGTACAAAGTGCCTCAAAACCCACATCACCATGTATTGCAGGAAGATGGCAGCTCATGCGCAGGATGAGAAACTCTTGATGCATGTTTTCCAAGACAGTCTTACTGGCTCTGCGGCCAGATGGTATGTTCAACTGGACAGGACTCGCATTTGCTCGTGGAGCGATATGGCACATGACTTTATCAATCAATACCGACATATCATCGATTTGGCCCCAGATCGTTTGTCTTTGCAGAATCTGGAGAAAAAGGCAAACGAATCTTTTAAAAAGTATGCCCAGAGGTGGAGAGATATTGCTTCTCAGGTACAGCCTCCTCTGACCGAGAAAAAAACTACAGTGCTATTTGTTAGCACTTTAAAACCTTCCTATTATGAAAAGATGATAGGGAATGCAACAAAGAATTTTGCCGATATGGTAATTTCGGGAGAAATGATTGAGAGCGCCATCAAGAATGGCAAGCTAGAAGGGAATGAAGCATCTGGCAAAAGAATCCCGAAGAAAAAAGAAACTGAAGCTCAGGCTGTGAGTTTTGATAGACAGCAACTTAGGGGTTATTCACCCTACCCCCCACCAGAATATCTACCCTATCACCCCACTGTAAATAACACTTCTTTTCACCCATACCAACTACTATACCCCCAAACCTATCAAACCTCTCATAGACCCCAAAACACCATGTACAGTTCTAACATTCAACCTACCCCAAAACCATAAATTCGCCTAACTAACCCTGCTGGTGGCTCGTGGGAGCAACGAACCACTCGCGAAAGACCTATTTTTGACCCTATTCCTATGACCTATACGGAATTATACAAGGAGCTCTACAACAATCATATGATTGCTCCAAGTAAATTGAAACCCCTCAAGCCACCTTACCCTAAGTGGTATGATCCAACCGCCCACTGTGACTACCATTATGGGATTGCTGGTCACTCCACCGAAAATTACACTACCCTAAAATATAAAGTGCAACGGTTGATCAAGGATGAGATGATCTGCTTTGACACTAAAGGGATGACTGCACCAAATGTTAGTGGCAATCCTTTGCCAAATCATAATGTGAATGTTATAGGTGAAGAGCATGAGCGCCATGTGAAGAAAGAAGTGATAGATATTAAGACACCTCTCGATCAATTGTTTGATGTCTTACGAAAAGTAGACATGATACAACTGGTAAGTCCACATAGCTATCATGGAGCATATATAGCTGGTACTAATTGTAAGTATCATAGTGGGGCAAGAGGCCACTCCATTGAGACCTGTAAACAGTTTCATCGAGAGGTGCAAAAACTCTTGAATTCACATCAGTTGGAGGTCTACGAAGAAAAAGAAGGCTTGAAGAATGCTGAGGTGTGCATGACTGATAGGCCTGAAAAGCTGTTTCCCAAACCAGTGACAATTCGGTGTGGAAACAAACCAAAATCAGTCATAGACAAGCTCCTCCCTAGGCTGGTAACTTTTAAAGTCCCGACTCTTTTTCCATACAAAGACGATAAAGCTGTGCCCTGGAGATATGGATGTGACACTGTAGTGCAGGGGCAAAAAGAAGAGGTCTCCAAAGCTGATGCTTCCAATATTACTGGTGTAGAAGGCATTACTCGAAGTGGGAGATGTTACACCCCAAAAATGCTAGAGAAGGCTAGAAGGGAGAAGGTTAAAGAAGGAGAAAGATGAAATAATCCAGAGATAGAGCCTGAAGAAGATCAGCCAAAACCAGTATCAGAAAGGGAGGTTTGTGAATTCCTGAAGCTGGTAAAACATAGCGAATATTCAGTTGTGGAACAGTTGAATAAAATGCCAGCTCGAATCTCATTGTTATCACTGTTGTTGAACTCAGAGCCACATCGAAATACCTTGCTGAAAGTGTTGAATCAGGCATACGTGGCACATAACGTGTCTGTCGAATATGTGAATCACTTGGCTGAAAACTTAGTCATGCCAAATCACATTTCATTCAGTGATGATGAGATTTCTTTGGAGGGAAAGAGAAATGCTAAGGCCTTGCATATCACAGTAAAGTGCCAGAGCCATATCATAGCTAAAGTCCTTATCGATAATGGTTCTGCCATCAATGTCATGCCTATGTCAACTTTGGCAAGGCTACCCATCGACTATTCTCATATGCGAGATAGTCAGATGATTGTGAGAGCCTTTGATGGGACCAGAAAAAAAGTCCTGAGAGATATTGAGATGCCCTTACAAATTGGGCCATGCACCTTCAATGTAAAATTTCAAGTGATGGACATCTCTCCGTCCTACAACTGTTTATTAGAAAGACCATGGATTTACATGGCAGGAGCTGTGCCCTCTACTTTACATCAAAAGATCAACTTCAATGTAGAAGGTCAATTGGTAGTAGTAGTTGGGGAGAAAGACATGCTGGTGACTCAACCATTGAACACTCCATATGTAGATGCTGCCGAAGAAGCATTGGAATGCTCCTATCGATCTTTTGAATTGGTCAATACTGTAGGTGAAAGATTCTAAAGTCAGCTTTTTTCAAAGATAGTGGTGAGCCAAGTCATCAATAAAGGCTGGTGTCTAGGACTAGGGTTAGGCAAAAATTTACAGGGAATTAAAGAACCTCCAATAATAGCAGACAATAGCAATAGGGCAGGCTTAGGCTATGAGATGGTAGAGTGGGAAGTCAAAAGGAGGCCATCAAGAAAGACACCAAGACTGATGTTCATCCCACACTTGTATGAAACCTTCAGACCTGGAGGATTCATGAACCCAGATGCTAGAAAAAGTGTGGAAGATGATTTTGCCCAGTTAGCCATTAATGCTGTTGAAGATGAGGTGAGGGTAAATCAAGAAGAGTGGGTTCGTCTCTGTCCACCAGATTATGAGCTGAACAATTGGAGTGTTATCGAGATGCCTTCGACTTTTGATTTAGATGCAATGTAATTGTAGCATCCCAATAGCTATTGCCCAAGGCATTGGGGTGATCTTTTTGTTCGGGCCATTCATCATTTATTATTTTTAATAAAATTAGGAAGTATGCATTTTCATTCATTTCTTCTTGTGTTTTCATTATTTCCATCTTTCCAAGCACATCTTGCCAACATATCCCATTTCATTCAATTGCAGGTCTTTAAATGAACATGAGGATAATCATGATAACAATCAAGAGGTTAGCTTTGAGAATTCAATTAACACTAATGAATTTGATAATGAAGCGAATTCTGAAGAATATGTTATGCCTCCGGACCTAATGAGGATGATTGAACAAGAAAATAAGCCGATTGAGCCCCATCAAGAGTTAGTAGACTTAGTGAATCTGGGAGATGTAAAAAATAGGAAAAAGGTCAAAATGGGCACTTCACTTTCATCTGAAGATAGGCAACAACTGACAGACCTACTCCGAGAATTTGTAGATATATTCGCTTGGTCTTATCAGGATATGCCAGGGCTGAGCACAGAGATAGTGGAGCACAGATTGCCTCTAAGGCCAGAATGTAAGCTAGTTCAACAGAAACTGAGACGGATGAAGCCCGAAATACTACTAAAGATTAAAGAGGAGGTGAAGAAACAATTCGATGCAGGTTTTCTACAAGTGGCTAAGTATCCAGAATGGGTAGCCAATATAGTCCCAGTTCTTAAGAAAGATGGAAAAGTACGAATGTGTGTGGACTATCGAGATTTGAATAAGGCTAGCCCAAAGGATAACTTTTCTTTGCCTCATATTGACACACTAGTAGATAATACAGCTAAGCATTCGATTTTCTCCTTTATGGATGGTTTCTCAGGGTATAATCAGATAAAGATGGCTGCAGATGATATGGAAAAGACTACTTTTGTGACCATGTGGGGAACTTTCTGCTACAAAGTCATGCCTTTTGGGTTAAAGAATGCTGGGGCAACATATCAAAGGGCCATGGTAACACTCTTCCATGACATGATGCACAAAGAGATCGAAGTGTATGTAGATGATATGATTGCAAAATCTTGTGGGGATGAAGATCATGTCACCAACCTCAGAAAGTTATTTGAGAGGTTGAAAAAATTTCAGCTAAAATTAAACCCAACCAAGTGCACCTTTGGGGTAAAGTCAGGGAAGTTGCTAGGCTTCGTAGTCAATGAAAGAGGAATTGAAGTCGATCCCGATAAGATACGAGCCATCCAGAATTTGTCACCTCCCAGCACACTAAAAGAAGTTCGAGGTTTTTTGGGTAGATTGAACTATATTTCTCGGTTCATCTCTCAGCTTACTTACAAATGTGATCCCATCTTTAAGCTTCTTCGTAAAGATAATCCTGAAAAATGGAATGAAGAATGTCAAAAGGTGTTTGATAAAATCAAGCAATATTTATCGAACCCTCCAGTATTGGTGCCACCTGTTTCAGGAAAACCTTTAATTTTGTACCTAACTGTATATGAAAATTCAATGGGATGTGTGCTGGGACAGCAAGATGAGGCTAGCCGAAAGGAGAGAGCTATTTATTATCTGAGTAAAAAGTTCACTGAATACGAATCCAAGTATTCTTCACTAGAGAAAATGTGTTGTGCATTAGCGTGGACTACCAAAAGACTTAGACAGTACATGCTCTATCACACTACATGGCTCATAGCGAAATTGGATCCCATTAAGTACATCTTTGAGAAGCTTTCTTTGTCTGGGAGAATCGTTAGATGGCAAGTAATGCTCTCGGAATACGACATTATATACGTGAGCCAAAAAGCAATAAAAGGGGGTGCTATAGCAGAATTTCTTGCAAATCGTGCTACTGAAGAGTATGAGCCGATGAAGCTAGAATTTTCTGATGAAAACTTGATGGCTATTTCTCAACTGGAAGAAAGGGAGCATGGAGAAAAATGTTGGAGAATGTACTTTGATGGAGCTGCCAATGCCTTGGGGCATGGAATTGGGGCAATTTTGATTTCTCCAGAAGAACAGTACTACCCTGTAACAGCGAGGTTAAATTTTAATTGCACAAATAACATCGCTGAGTATGAGGCATGTGTTATGGGTCTGCAAGCTGCTATAGAAAGAAGAGTGAAAGCACTGAAAGTGTTTGGAGACTCAGCTCTAGTTATATACCAGTTGAAAGGAGAATGGGAGATGAGAGACTCAAAACTCGTTCTATATCATAAGTATATTCTAGAGTTGACGAAACAATTTGAAGATGTCCAGTTCGATCACTTACCTCGTGAAGAAAATGTGATTGTTGATGCATTGGCTACTCTGGCTGCAATGATTCGAATTAATAATGACACTGACATTCAACCCATAAAGTTAGATGTTAAGGATATACCAGCGTATTGTTCTAATGTAGAGGGGGAAGAAGATGGAAAACCCTGGTATTATGATATCTTACAGTATGTCTAGGATCAGCAATATCCAGTTCATGCAACAAAAAATGATAAAAGGGTCATCCAAAGATTGGCTATGAGCTTTTTCCTGGACGGGGATATCCTTTACAAAAGAAGCAAGGATCAAGTACTATTGAGGTGTGTAAATGAGACTGAAGCGAAAAAAATCATTAAAGAGGTGCATGATGGAATATGTGGGGCACATACTAGTGGACATATGATGGCAAGACAGATTATGAGAGCGGGATATTACTGGTTGACGATGGAGAATGATTGCATTGACTATGCTCGTAAATGCCATAAATGCCAGATATATGCTGATAAGATTCATGCTCCGCCGTCTGCTTTACATGTTATGGCACCACCATGGCCATTTTCAATGTAGGGCATGGGTGTCATTGGTCCAATCACCCCAAAGGCTTCTAACAGGCACAGATTCATTTTTATGATGATAGATTACTTCATAAAATGGGTAGAAGCAGCTTCATATGCAAATGTGACACACTCTGTGGTTTGCAAGTTCATAAAAAAAGAGATCATTTGTAAATATGAACTTCCGGAGAAAATCATTTCAGACAATGCCAAGAATCTAAATAGCAAGATGATGCAAGAAATATGTGCTCAATATAAGATCAAGCATCATAACTCGGCACCATACCGTCCGAAAATGAATGGGGCAGTTGAGGCAGCCAATAAGAACATAAAGAGGATTTTGGAAAAAATGACCAAGACTTACAAAGATTGGCATGAGAAGTTGCCATTCGCATTGCATGCATATCGAACGTCAGTTCGCACCTCTATTGGGGCAACCTCATTTTCGTTGGTTTATGGGATGGAGGCTGTACTACCAGTGGAAGTAGAGATCCCCTCTTTGAGAGTCTTAAAAGAAGTTGAGTTAGAAGAGGCTGAATGGATTCGAGAACGTTATGAGCAGTTAAATTTCATAGAAGAAAAGAGATTGACTGCACTGTGCCATGGTCAGCTATACCAAAGAAGAATGATGAGGGCTCATGATAAGAAAACTCGGCCTCGTTGCTTTCGAGAAGGAGAGTTGGTTTTGAAAAGAATTCTCCAAATCCAGCACGATAGTAGAGGAAAATAGACTCCGAATTGGGAAGGGCCGTATGTGGTAAAACGAGCTTTTTCGGATGAAGCATTGATACTGACTGAGATGGAAATGATTTACCCCATCCTGTAAATTCTGATGCTGTGAAGAAATACTATGCTTGAAAAAAATGAAAAAATGGAAAAATGAAAAATAAAAAAATGAAAAAATGAAAAAAGAAAAAATGAAAAAAAAGAAAAAGTGAACAAGGAGGACTCAAGGCGAAAACCCCAAAAGGGCGGTTTGAGTCATAGGGGGTTTGTCTAAGTTGAAAACCTGAAAAGGCGGCTTAGATAAGGAGAATACAGCATCGAATCTGAAAGTCTGCTGATATGGAGGTTAGCAAATTCAGAAGAGTTCCAAGTTGTTAAATACATCAGAGGGTTGAGTTTTCAGAAAAAACTTTGAGATATGTTATCATGATTATCTTATTGTTCATTTTGGGCTTTGTCCCCATACCTATCCTTGTAATTCTTTCTTGGCCAAAGTTTACCGACATTTGCTAATAAAGAAACATTTTATTTCATTCTTTGCTCCTTTTTCTGATGACTGTTTTCCTACTATTCATATCCTTTTCTTCTTAATACCCCATCATGGAGGGAATGTGTAAATGCATTCTCCCTTTCTGAGTTGAAAATAATGATTGATGAATGAATAACAACATAAAAAGATTTTTACATTACATTGAATAAATCGAGAGTGATAAAGGCAGAATCGAGATGTTCAGCTCCTGATTAGGACATTGAATTTGGGAAGAGATTTTTGTTACAGGAAGAATATGAATGGAAGAAATAATTAAGAGTCACACTGGTTCGATCTTAGAAGAATAGTGTCATTGGATCTTTGAGGAATCAAAGGGCTTGATGCCCAAAAAAAAAGAGCTTGAGAAACTTGAGTACCATACATTGAACAGGAATTAATTGGCCAACATTTGCATAGCATGCATTGAAATTCATATGCATTTGCATAGCATACACTACTTTCAGGAAAGTATAGTGTACAAATTCAAGAAGCAGGGGTGTTCCAACATCCCACATGAAAAAGACAGATATGAAAAGACTTTGCAAGTTTGAGAAGAAACTTGTCAGGTAAGTTCCTAATCCTTGAAATAGGATGTCTCTTGGTATCGGGGTTGATTTATAAGACCTTTGGGCATAATCTCCTGAAACCCCTTCAAACACAACTTTCAACTCCTTCGGACATGATTGTCTAGGAGTATTTACTTTTTCAAAGTTCGTTGCCTCTATTTAGAGGAGCAATTTACTTTTCCAAAGTCGTGGTACCTCTGTTTAGAGGAGCAATTTACTTTTCAAAGTTTGTTGCCTCTGTTTAGAGGAGTAATTTACTTTTCCAAAGTCGTGATACCTCTGTTCAGAGGAGCAATTTACTTTTCAAAGTTCGTTGCCTCTGTCTAGAGGAGCAATTTACTTTCCAAAGTCGTGGTACCTCTGTTTAGAGGAGCAATTTACTTTCCAAAGTCCGTTGCCTCTGTTTAGAGGAGCAATTTACTTTTCCAAGTTCGTTGCCTCTGTTTAGAGGAGCAATTTACTTTTCAAAAGTCGTGGTGCCTCTGTTTAGAGGAGCTTTGGTAAAAAAAAACAAAAAACAAAAAAACCAAAAAAAAAACAAAAAAACCAAAAAATGTTGAGTTGAGTCATGATTGGGTGTCTACGTCTTTGCGCAATTTTTGTTTCACAAAAAATGTGCAAAGAGGGGCAGCTGTAGACACCCAATTGGGTCCGGGCCCAGATCAATTGGGCCTGGCCCAAATGGGTAAGCCCAATTCAATTTTATCTTGTATTTTTTTTTCTTCTTCTTTTGTATTTTATGTATTGTATTATTTATTATTATTATTATTATGTATTAATATATGTATATATTTATTTATTTATTTTTTGTTAATATTTATGTGTATTTTATTATTTATGTATTATTACTATTATGTATATATATATTTTTTTTATCTTTTTTATTTTATTCATTTTTGTATTTTTACTTATCTAATTATATATCTGATATATTTTTTTTATTATTATTTTATTTATCCTATAATATCTGTTGATTTATCTTCTCTAATTATCTAGTTTTTTTTATTATTTTGATTTTTATTTTGGAGGGCTAGGATTGAAAGTTGAAGAATCCCACTGAGAGTGGGAATTCAATCAGAAGAGTCCAGACTGGATTCAAAGATTGAATTCCCGTCCAAAGGGGAATTGGGATTGATCAAAAACTCCTGATCAATCCCTATATAAAGCACCTCCTGGAACAGAATGAAACACACAGAAAACAGTAAGCAAAGCTACTGATTTGAGAGAAAAAGAGGCGTATAAGAAGCTAGGAAAAGTTTAGGAGTGGTCTGGGAGAGAGAAAAAATTTTTAGAAATTTTTGGCGAAAAATTTTTCTGGAAATTTCTGGAAAATTTCCAGAATCCGGCGAAAATTTCGGCGAAATTTGAATTTTCCGACAACAATTCTGGCGAACATTGAAGTTTTTGGTGACCTACCCAGTTTCCGACGAAAAATCCCAGAAACCGGCAATCTTCCGGCCAACTTCCGGTGAAATTTCCAGATTCCGGTGACATTTTCCAGAATCCGACACCGGTGTTCTTCGATTTTTAGAGAGAAGGGAGAGAAAAAGGGAAAAAGAGAGAGAGAGGGAGGAGCGTTCTGCCGAAAAAACGAAGGGGATTGTCTTTTATACCCTCTCAAAACGACGTCGTTTTGGCCTTAAGTAACCTAGAGGATCCGCGCGTTTTGTCGAACCCGACCCGACCCGGGCGTCGACCCGCATTCTGACCCGAGCGTACCACCCCCCTCCGAGCCGAGCCGAGCCGCCAAGCCGCTCCCCCCGAGCCGTTTCTCTTCCTTGAGCCGAGCCGAGCGGCGATCCGAGCCGCTCCAGGTTTTTTTTTTTTTTTCTTTGTTTATTTGTTTATTTTATTTTTTATTTATTAGATTAGGTTTATGTAATATTCTTTTTATTTATTTTTTATTATTTTATTTTCTTTAAATAAAAATACAAAATTTCAAAAAAATATATTTTTGGGGAAAAGTTGAAAGTATCAATTTTCCTTGAAAATCAAAATTTCAAAAAAAATATTTTTGGGGAAAAGTTGAAAGTATCAATTTTCCTCAGAAATAAATTTCAAAAAAAAAATATTTTTAGGGAAAAGTTGAAAGTATCAATTTTCCTTGAAAATCAAAATTTCAAAAAAAAATATTTTTGGGGAAAAGTTGAAAGTATCAATTTTCCTTGAAAATCAAAATTTCAAAAAAACTATTTTTGGAGAAAAGTTAAAAGTATCAATTTTCCTTAGAAATAAATTTTCAAAAAAAGGGTTTTTGAGGAAAAGTTGAAAGTATCAATTTTCCTTGAAAATCAAAATTTCAAAAAAAATATTTTTGGGGTAAAGTTGAAAAAAAATATTTTTGGGGAAAAGTTGAAAGTATCAATTTTCCTTAGAAAGAAATTTTCAAAAAAAGGGTTTTTGAGGAAAAGTTGAAAGTATCAATTTTCCTTGAAAATCAAAATTTCAAAAAAAATATTTTTGGGGAAAAGTTGAAAGTATCAATTTTCCCTACAAAAAAATTCATTCTTTCCTTCCTTTCTATCTTAATTTTGATTTTGTTTTTTTTTCTTTAAATAATCCGACGACGGAGCCTCTGCAAGTGAAACAGTAGTTCTTTCTTGCATACTCCTGAGGTGAGAGAATTTTCTCAATTTTCTGCTAAAAGTATTAGAGTCAATTGAGAATAATTTCCAACAACTAATTACTTGGTAAAATTTTAAGGCTTTTGGATAACATAAATTTCAGCTGGTACCATCTTTTGATGGGCGTTGTGAGGGTGCTATAACCTTCCTCACACGTAACCGAACTCCCAAACCCTGTTCTGGTTAGCAGACCTGAACCTATTCTTTTAGGGACCCTTAAGCTTAGGTGTTCCCTGAAAGGACAGATTCTTTAGGTGGCCAATCGCACCTAGACAAAAAAAAAGATTGGTGGCGACTCCCTAAAAGTCAATGTCTAGCGATAGATCCCCGGATCTAGACGTTATGACAATATATATGCAAATGAATGATAAATATATACAATGAATAAATAAATAAATAAATAAAATACAAGCAAGAGAAAAAAATTTTAAATTTATTAAGTTAGGCTTAGATAATAATAAATCATTTATTAGTCTGACTCTCGATCTCTCCAGCGGAATTACCAAACTATTATAACGTATAATCCATGGATCTACCGCTAGACATAGACTTTAGGAGTCGTCACCAATATTTTTTATTAATATATGATTGGTTACGTGATAGAATCTATCCCATTTAAAGAGAAATCTCAAGCTTAACTTAAGTATCGTTAAATAATAAATTTTAGTTTTACGAAACCAAAATTTATGTCTATGAGTACAATTATGCGTGAGAAAGATTATAGCACCCTCACAACACTCATCCAAAAAATGATACCAATCTGATTTCAAGTTATCTAAGCCTTAAAATATATTTAAAATTTACCAAATAATTTAATATTAAAAATTTTTCTTAAATTACTCCAATATGTTAATAATAATTTAAGAATATTTTCTTATCTTAAGAGTATTCAATGAGACTATTTGTCATACTTTGAAGAGGCTTTATCGTCGAATTCACTTAATTTTGCTTCTAAAAGTAAATGCTTATAAACCAAATTTATAGTCAGAAATATCCTTCAATCTATTAGTAAGACTTTCTATTGAAAATTATCCTCCAATCTGTTCATATAATTTTATGCAAAAAGACAAGCAATACTATTTTTTATTATTTTTTTTAAACTTGATTTTCTTTAGGACATTATAAGATTTTCTAATATATTGGTAAAACCTTATTTTTTTAAAAAAAATTATTACTCTCCAATCTATTGGTAAGACTTTTATTTAAATATGTTTTTATAAAAATATATTTAAAAAACATATAATCAAATAAATAAATAAAATAATTAAATAAATAAAAATAAAATAAAACACCTAAAGTTGACTCAGCTAAGTAGTTGAGCTACGTAGCTTACTAAAATAAATTCTCACAATTCTAAATTCTGCAAAGAATTCCAAAAAAAAAAAAAAACTACTACTATAAATCATTTTTTTCTGAATGATTTTCCTTTTTTTTTTTCTTAAGAGTTTTCGTATAAATCTTTTTCTTTATCCCTATTATTTATCTGCCTTAGAACAATTTATAAAGATTTTCTAGTCAGAAATTTTAGAATTCAATTGATTGTCAAGGATTTTTAAAAAATTTTTAAATCCATTTAATTTAAGTAAAATCAATTTAACACAAACCTTAGAAACCCTAGCTTTGATGCTCTGTGATCCTTTTTTATTTGATTTTCTATTTCATGCAGGTTAAGAAAAAATCTCAAAATTTCTCTTTGTCCTGTACAAAATTTTTAGAACATTCTATTTGATTTTTTTCTTTCCTTTTTTATTTATTTAGTTTTTATTAAAGAATAAAAAAACAAATAAAAATAAAATATTTGTTGGAGCAAAGCCCACATCAAAGTCACATACATTGGACTCAAAGCCCGACAATCTCGACAAAATCGAAATAAAAAATTTGGATGTATGCCCTGAACAAAATTGAGTGTCTATACCTAATACACAAAACTCAGAAGATAATTCATAGAAAAAATTCAAAGTCTCAACCATTCTTAACCATCAAAGCCACTGCCATCCACCACCATTGCATCCTATAATAGAGAACCCCCGAGAGTTCATCCTCCACCATCAAGAAAAGCCACCATTCGTCAACCCAATACATAATTACCAGCAAAACCACACAATACAGGAATTCATAATTGATAGATCCACACCCACCAACCTAGCAATTTCATCAATACAAGTAACCAAAATCAGACAACAATCCAAAAAAAGAGACAAGCACAATCAAAGACCTAGCCTCAATCACAATCCACAATTAGACCTTAAACAAAGAAAATTCAGGAAACCGTTCCCTACCATAACAACCATCCATTGTCGAGACCAGGTCTTGCCATCACCCTAATTTTTAGGTGAAGAATAAACTATTCACCTATTCTTTTTAGAGACCATTTGTCAAACTTAGAACTTTCTCAAAAAGATAAATTCACCCAAGTGGTTAATTGCACCTAAATAATAAAAAAAAAAAAGTTGATGATGACTTTTAAAATTATATCTAGCAATAAATTTACAGACTTATATGTTATAACAATTATTAAATAATTTTTGAGAAAATAAATGATTGAATATTAAAATTTTCAATAATTTATGGATGTCATACTTTAGTGTACTTCACCATTAAAAAAGAAATAGAGAATGTTAGAATACTAGGATAAAATTTATCAAGATTATATAAAAGAAATAAATTTATTTCTTGGTTATTTTTTTATTTAAAAAAAATTCATGAACCAAACACAATTTAGAGGTGTAAAAGTTATGGCCAAAACGAAGCAAAGAGCAAAAGAGGTCTACGAATACAAAGCTGAAAAGCCACCCAAAAACACAAGGAAAAGCAGAGGGAAAAGAGGCTGAAAACAATGTAGGACATAATTTAATACTTTATATAAATTCAAAACTAATTATATAATTTCATTAGAAGTTATATGTATGTTTATAACTATGTATACACCTACTATTCGTTTTGGTAACAAGTTTGAACAACCTACTTTATAGGGAGTATAAGATTTTTTTTTCTGTACTTAGAAATTCTGTACTTTAATTAAATACGAGCAAATTTGGAACTAGGGGCTGATGGGGGTGATTGACTCCATCCTACTCATATGAAATTTCTAAAATTTTATATAGAATTTAATTTTAAATAAGTTGAACATTTTAATTTCGCTCCACCAAAGGTAAAATAATAATTTATATTGATATTATATATTTTTAAAGTTAAAAATGGTTAAAGTGTCACTACTCAATAGAAAAACTATCAATAACAATATTTATTATTTAACTATATTAAAATTCTTTTAAGTTTGTTGAACCAACTGCATGTAAAATTAATTTGTTCTCTCAAGTGGTTTGAGTTATCTTATTTTACTTACATAAATAATGAAAAAAAATTTTAAATCACTTCTCCAACTGTAGAGATAACTTTTGAAGAATACACTTAAATCTTAATAAGGTAATTTTCAATTTTTTTTTAAAATTTCAGTTGATTTTTTTTTTTACGGATTTTTTATAACAAATTAAATTATTTGTTATTGCAGCAATTCTGTATACCTTACAATTCAAAAGTTAGGGTTCTAATTAACTTAAACTTGTGTAGTATTAATCATAAAATTGAAATCTTGTGTAGAATTAAACATGCTATAACACCATAATTATAAAATTGCAATAAATATTTGTGGTGCTAAATTTAAATAATGAAAATTTTTGTTAGGATTTTTTTTTAATTTGTGCTTATTGTATTAACTAATTACTTGTCTACTTGATAAGTTTATATGGATTTATTATGCACAAAATTTAAGGTAAAAGAATCAAAGAAAGCATTCAAATAAAACTTCAATAATCCTTTAAGTTTTTTACTTTTTATCGAAATCAATCAAACTCAATTTTTTTTTTATTTTGAGTGCTTAAACATTTATTTTCATCAAGCCTCTAAACATTTATTTTCACCTCAATTGAACCTTTGATTAGATGAAAATTGATGTTAATGGTTAACCAATTTTTGTTTAATAAAAATTTAATTGATGAAAATAAATATGTAAGCATTTAATCGATTACAATAAAATGATAAGAATTTGGATGATTACTTTTGTTTGAGGACTTTTTGTATCTTTTAGCCAAAAATTAACCTTTAATATCATACAAGACTTCCACCCTCAAATTGAAAATGCTAGTCCGTCTTTGAATTCGAGATATTCATGAGGTATGCTTGTAATACGACTACCATATTAGCTGATGGCAAGAGTAAAGCACAATCCTATCTAACAATCTGTGTCCATCGAATTAACCGTATAATTCATATGCTTGGTTTGCCTTTGGATCCCACACATATATATGATGACTGCAAATAATAAATCTTATTCATAAGAACACCAAATAGTATAATAATATCAATACTGTTTTTTTTTCGAAATGGATAACATCAATATTGTTATTTCACTTATTTAATGTACATGAATATATGGACTTCGGTTTCTCTCCCTACTTTCAGCACATTTATTATTATCAGTGTGGAATCAACATTCATGTTGGGTCTCGTGCACACAAGTCAAAAGTAAAATATATGGTATTAAAAGGTATTAACAATGATTACCGCAACCCGCATGAATGGGTTCAGTAGCAGAGCCAGAGATAGATTTTGTTAACCATTCATGAGTTAGTAAAGTTAATTACGCCAAAGGTGGTGGTGTATCTTGTAGTTGTCGTTTTGCTGGGATTGGTGTTTTGCTACCGCCTGGTGGATCTGGTTTCATCAGACTTCGACGGGCTAGACTTTCTGCAATTCGTTCTCAAAGTCAAAAATAGAATCAATCAACCAATATATATAACAAGATATGTTAGAAATTGAACAAAAAAAAATTCTAGAGAATGGACCCAAGACATGATCGATGGAATAATAATTAATTTTGAAAAGGAAATTTCAACCAATTTCTGAGATTAGCAGTACTTACCTTGGATTTCTGAGATACCTGAGAGTAGCTTTTAATACAGAAGGAGTTTGAACTTTGAATTTCAGCTCTGAAATATTACGGTCAATAAAGCCTTATTAGAATCCTTCATCTCAATTTTCCAAATTATAATCAAAGGACCAGTCATGAGCAACAGGCTTTAAATTTTTTTTTTTTTTGGAATTTGGTTTTTAAATTTTGAAGTTTCCATCGAAAGCCTTTATATGAGATGAAGAAAAAAATACATGGAAGAAGTAAAAATTATTAGTCAATATTCAACTTAAAATAAACAACTCTGAAGTTATATTCCTTTTTTCTGGTAGTTGCAAATTTTCATAAAAAAGTTAAAATTATTAAAGGACCAGGAGATAACCGCATTGACTTTGATTTACAAAATGGTTTTAGTTATTCATCAGATCAACTCAGTTATCTGATATAGGATTTTGTTTCTTTATTTTTCCAAGTAAAAATTTTCTTATCAGCTGACCTTAACGGGTGGAAAATTCCATACATTTGAAAAAAAGTATTGGTACGTCCAGCTTGAAAATTTGATTATGTCGAATATATAGTAAAGCAGCCAAGTCTTGACTTAATGATAAGGAAAAGGTTTTAGAATTCCGAGATATTAGGTTTAAATCTTAATGTATGAGTTCGATTATTTAATTATATTTTAATTTATTAATTGATTATTCAGTAATATATAAATATAATAATTGATTATGATTATAAATTATGTTATACTTATAATTTCAAATATATATATATATATGCACAACAAAGTCTTTTCATTTTAAAATGAATGACCAACATTTATGTGATTTATTAATAGAATATTCAATTTTTAATTTTAATGATTAGTATTTTGTTTCTATCAATCTCATTTATTAAAAAATAATTATATGAAATATAGAACCTCAAAGTAATAATAAGTAACGAGCTTTTTGGTTGTGATTAATTATTTTTTTCTTTTTGCTAAGCATTAATTAGTTAAATAAAATTTGAGTTAAAAATTCAATCTCATTGATAAAATTACATAGGAAATTTTATTTAATTAGTAATAATTGAAAATATATGAATTTGATTAAAAACAATCGTCTTTTCAGATTATGAAACTTTTGCTCTCTCCCAGCTATCATTCTCAGTTTCTCACATCTCATAACAAATGATCGCAAGCTAATATGAAGTTCACAGTCTTTGAAACATTCAATTCTACTAATCTAAGTTTTTAGGGTGGTGTTAAATGTGTTAAGCAGTAACTTAATTGATGGCAATAAGTAGGAGAGACTGAAATTGAATACAAAATCACATGAAACCCAACACTTAACCAAAATAATGAATAACTTCTCTCAACACTTCTCCTTTTTTATTGGCTTGAAACAAAGAGCTATAACGGGTGTAAAACTAATAAGAAACAAGAAGAAAAAAATCAAGTTTGGGCTCCCAATTTTGATGTCATGTAAGTATTCAATTTAAAATCAAGTTACAAAAAAAAAGATTCAATTTGAATATAAAATCACAAAAAATAAAATAAAATTCTCAAGACTTAACCAATAGGGATAACACCACTCAACAAAATGTGCCTTGAAAAAAAATTATGTCCTTCAATGAGTTGAGTGGAATAGTTGAGATATTGAGGTTGGCTCCTGAGACACATTAGGATGTTACGGTAAAGAAATAGGAAATCAAACGTGTATCTTTTCAAAATTTTAAGACTGTAAAACTTGTCTATGTGTGGATTTATTTATCAAATTGAAGTTACGGTAATTCAACCAGCTCATCTGAAATCATTTCCTTTTCCTTTCACAGAATTGTAAGTCTAACTGCTTTACCATGAGATTATAGTTGCTGCTGGATAATCCAAACCCGTTGAATTGCTTCGTAAGAAAAAAGAGCTTACGAAATAATCTCGTCAAGAGTTCATCGATCAGTGCATTATTATAGTAACCTGATGATCATAGTTTTTGGCATTCTTGATGCTGATATCAAAGATAATGAAATAATATGGGTGGACGAGATCAGAAAACAGAAATACTACATTTATTCCCACATTTTTATTGCTTCTTTTTTTTTTTTGGGGGGGGGGGGGGGGTGTGGTGGGGGGTTTGGCTAGAATTAGCCCAAATATAGTCCTACACAACGTTGGTCCATTATGATGAAAAATTAAGTCGGTAAATGGAAATGAAGAAATTATGCCTGTCCAGGTATTGCTCACGGACTCCATATTCAACCAGAATGGTGGAATCTTCAATATTTATTTGTATTCAATATCATGATGTACCGGACATGCATTTTAGTAACCTAGTGGTGGAAGTTGTCCCCTTGGTGGATTTGGCATTGGAGTATTGCTAGGGAAAGGATCGGCCTTCTGCATCAAGCTCCGGCCAACTAGATTCCCTGTCAGAACCGAAGTTTCAAAAGAGAAGGAACAATTGAAAACAGCATTATATAAAGTGAAATACACACACACACACACACAGAGAAAGGGGCAATGGTCTTTCTCTACAATCGCCTTAAGACAAAAAGATTAGATGGAAAAGGAGAGATCTTAACCTTGGCCAACTGAGAACTCCGGAATTCTTGCGTCTGCTAATAGTGGCCATGAACTCATTGTTAACAGAGAAAAGGCTAAAAGCAAGGTAAAGACAACCGCACTCTTACCGCACCTACACATTTTATGTTCTAGTCCGCTTAAAACATTAAAAAAAAAAATTAACGAAAAGACCCTGATATTGGTTGCTATTGCAGGATAAATTATATATAACAATGGCAACCAGAGAACCCATGCATATTAATGGCGTTTATATAATTTTTAAATTACTTTTCTTCTAACTACTCGGAGTTCTGACCACTAATACTTAAGTTTAATAATACTTGAGATTGCAACGTGATCAGTTAGTTTACATACATGACAATAGAAAATGAAAATCAGGTAGAAAATTAGGGGGAAGAGGACTAAGTGTCAGGTTTGAATATTACTAGTCAACTAAAGCTCGCCTTCAGGCCTTCACTAACGTGAATTATAAGAAAAGGTTAACGAGTGATTTAACGCTAAACTATATCATTTTTTAAGATTTATTATCTATAAGAAAAAATCACAATTAAGTATTCAAATTTTATTTTCGTAAAATATTTTGTCTTACACTAATTTTATTAAATATATGTTGATGTGGCAAAAAAATTTTATAATATCATGACATATGATATATTTTATTAATTAATATTAGCTGTGTTAACACTTTGACAATTGATATTGGTCAATTGAGCAAAATGTGTGATCGAAACAAATTTCAGATATTTAATTATAATTTTTTTATAAGTGTCAAATCATTAAAAGTAACATAATTCAAAAACCAAATTATACATTAACCCTCAAGGTGATGACCAAACTCACGAATCAGGACTATTCTAATTTTTTTTTTTTTTTTTGTTACCATCCTCATATGGACAAATAGTTGCTAGTTTCTATTTTTCTAAATATCAACTTAATTTAATGGTTATTATTTATTAACTTTAAAAGGGTTGAAATCTAAATTTCAATCTTATACTTTATCCTTGTATTTTTCAAAAAATTATATATTATCAAGAAATTATTTTATAGTTATCAGAATTGAATAGGATATTAAATCATTCAAGATTTAAAATCATTGAGTTAATGGTTTAACCATTGAGTCAATTGGATCAATTATCGATTTAATAAAAAATATTATAAATATTATAAATATTTTAAAAATTCAAATTTTTAAATCAAGTTATAATTTAATAATTCAACCATAAAACTGTAAATTTTAAGGTATATCATAAACTATAAATTTTAAAATATAAAATTCATAAAACACTTAATTACTAGTAAGAAATGAAATACTTAACATTTTATTAAAATCATATTTTATATTTTAGTAGTTAGAAATAATATTTCTATTTTAATAAATATAATAAAAATAACTAATAAATAATTATAAATAATAATATTATTATTTATATTTATTAAATATAAATATTATTGATTAATATGCAATAATTAATCTTTATGTAATAAAAAAGAATTATCTAAATATAAAATTAATAAAAAGGAAATATTTATATTTATATTTATAAGAAAATTAGTATAAAGGAAATTAAAATCATCATTATATTTTTTATATGAATGTAGCTTTTTTTATTGATTTTACATATATATTTTTTCTTTTATTAATTATTTTCGATCATGGTCAAACAATTAATCATTTTTATTAACATTTTATTTTTATTAATTTTATATATTATTATTTTTATAATTATTTTTAATTACAGTATCAATTAATAAAATTTTTTGTTAGATTATCTTTTTTTTTAAAATTGCTTATTTTTACACATGTAAGTTTTTTTGCATATCATTACCCAAATATCTCAAGATAGAAAGGTTTTGATGATAGAAAATAAAAGTTGAGGGATTTATTTAGATGAAATAGTAATATAAGGGCTTAATTAGATTATTTTGAATATTTGAAGGGATTTTTTTATATTTTACCTAAACTTATTAGTTAATATTTAATCAATCCAGTTAAAAAAAATCGTCCAATTTATTGATTTATTACATAAACTACTGGTTCACAATAGTTTAAAATAATTTAATTACAAAATTGATTTAATTACAAAACCAGACCAATTTCAATATCAATTTACCAATTCACTCAGTCATATCAACAGTCCCATCCAATTCTAATAACTATGTTTAAAATTTGTGTAACAATCTATATACTATTATTGAGCAACAACCTTTTAACACTCACTAGTAAATTACACTTTAGTATCACTCACTAGTAACGATATATATACAACTTTATAGTTGTATTTGAGAAAGAATATGGAGTCTTAACAAATTACATTCACTAGTAACTTAAAATTGGCATTAGCAAATAATGAGAAACAGGAAATTAAGCTCAGTCTAAACAATTTGGAATGTAGCTGATCAGCTTGAATCGATCTGGCTGGACAAGGTTGATCCAACACTTCCAGGAAATATCCCCTTTCCCTTTATTCTACATTTTTTTAATAGGAAACCAATAGTTTAATAAAAGAGAAACATTTAAGAAATCAGAATGTCTTAAATAGAAAAAATATATATACATATGACACTTTGTTTGTCTTTGTGGTCATATGGTGACCTAGTTCTAAGAAAATTCCTACATGCCCTTATAATAGGTTGAAGAGGGCAAAGTGAAAAATTGAAACAAAAAATCTTGGATGACTATCCCCCACTCGTTCCTCTCCACATAGAATATTTTTATTTTTTATTTTTAATATTTAAGATTGTCAAAATTTGAATTCTGATCATTAAAATTAAAAACTTAATACTCTACAACCGATAAAGGATATTTTAGCACGATAACAACTATATACATGACAAAGTAATAGGTAGATGAATAACTTAAAATATAGCCAATAGATGCTGAAAATGTCAAAAGAGATTTTCTTAGATAAAATACTACAAGTTACACATTAGAAAAAGGCAAGAAAATTTAAAAAAAAAATTCCATAACACTCCTGCTTTCCTCATTCTATATATATGACCTGCAATTTGCACCCTATTTATCCTAGCTTGGGTCAAAAATGGTGCACCAAGGGCCTAATGAAAGAAGAAGAAATTGATATCGATAATAAGAAGCAGATCACAAGAGATCATGGATCCCCTGAATCTGGATGATGATGTTGCATGCTTCTCTAAAGTATTTATTGGATTTCATCAATGATGCTGCTTCTCTAATTAAAGTTTATTTGTATACTTAAAGTTGAATGGCGCCTTCGGGAATATTTAGTTATGCTGCCCTCCAGAACCTGGAGTCAGGGGAATAATCCTTAATTGAGGACCTGGCTTCAGACTCCGACGTGCCAAAGTTAGACGGACTAGATTTCCTGTCATTGGGAGCCCAAAGACAAACATATTATCATAAAGGCAAAATCAAACGAAGTAATTAAAAATACCCGATATTCTTGAAATTTTGATGTGCACAATCCATACAAAATATATATTTTTTACAAAGAGCTGCAACTTAAGTATCAGAGAAAAGATTGTAGATATTAAAATTTGAACTATAAACTTATTAATTAAATATTATTTGTTAAGAATGATTGTATGAACTAATTAAATTAAGCTCAGATTAATGGAATACAGTAAATATACACAGATGCATCAAATCAGAATATACAGTTGAGTCTAAAGTTTAGTACCTTGGATAGATGAAAACTCAGGAATTTTTGCTTGTACTAGCTGAGGGCATGTTGTCATAACGTCTAGATCCGGGGATCTATCGTTAGACATTGACTTTTAAGGAGTCGCCACCAATCTTTTTTATCTAGGTGCGATTGGCCACCTAAGGAATCTGTCCTTTCAGGGAACACCTAAGTTTAAGGGTCCCTAGAAGAATAGGTTCAGGTCTGCTAACCAGAACAAGGTTCGGGAGTTCGGTTACGTGTGAGGAAGGTTATAGCACCCTCACAACGCCCATCAAAAGATGGTACCAGCTTAAACTTGTGTTATCCAAAAAGCCTTAAAATTTTACCAAGTAATTAGTTGTTGGAAATTATTCTCAATTGACTCTAATACTTTTAGTAGAAAATAGAGAAAATTCCCTCACCTCAGGAGTATGCAAGAAAGAACTACTGTTTCACTTGCAGAGGCTCCGTCGTCGGATTATTTAAAAGAAAAAAAACAAAATCAAAATTAAGATAGAAAGGAAGGAAAGAATGATTTTTTTTTGTAGGGAAAATTGATACTTTCAACTTTTCCCCAAAAATATTTTTTTGGAAATTTCGACTTTCAAGGAAAATTGATACTTTCAACTTTTTCCCAAAAAATATTTTTTTGAAATTTTGATTTTCAAGGAAAATTGATACTTTCAACTTTTCCCTAAAAATATTTTTTTTTTTGAAATTTATTTCTGAGGAAAATTGATACTTTCAACTCTTCCCCAAAAATATTTTTTGGAAATTTATTTCTAAGGAAAATTGATACTTTCAACTTTTCCCTAAAAATATTTTTTTTGGAAATTTATTTTTCTTTTAAGGAAAATTGATACTTTCAACTTTTCCCTAAAAATATTTTTTGGAAATTTATTTCTAAGGAAAATTGATACTTTCAACTTTTCCCTAAAAATATTTTTTTTTTGGAATTTTTTATTTTTATTTAAAGAAAATAAAAAATAAATAAAAAGAATATTACATAAACCTAATCTAATAAATAAAAAATAAAATAAACAAATAAACAAAGAAATAAAAAAAATTCAAAGAGAAAAAAAAAAAAAAAAATCTGGAGCGGCTCGGACCGCGGCTCGGCTCGGCTCGGCTCAAGGAAGAGAAAACGGCTCGGGGGAGCGGCTTGGCGGCTTGGCTCGGCTCGGAGGTGGCTGGCACGCGCGGGTCAGAAAGCGGGTCGGGTCGGGTTCGGCAAAACGCGCGGATCCCCTGGTTAACTTAAAGCCCAAAACGACGTCGTTTTGGGAGGGTATAAAAGGCACATTCCTCCGTTTTTCGGCAGAACGCTCCTCCCCCTCTCTCTCTCTTCTTCCTTTTTCTCTCCCTTCTCTCTAGAAACTGAAGAACACCGGTGTCGGATTCTGGAAATTTTCGTCGGAATCTGGAAATTTCGCCGGAAGTTGGCCGGAAGATCGCCGGTTCTGGGATTATTCGTCGGAAACTGGACTGGTCGCCGGAAACTTCAATGTTCGCCGGAATTGTTGCCGGAAAATTCAAATTTCGCCGGAATTTTCGCCGGAATCTGGAAATTTCCCAGAAATTTCCAGAAAAATTTTTCGCCAAAAATCTCTAAAAATTTTTTCTCACTCCCAGAACACTCCTAAACTTTTCCTAGCTTTCTATACGCCTCCTTTTCTCTCAAATCAGTAGCTTTGCTTACTGTTTTCTGTGTGTCTTGCATTCTGTTCCAGAGTCCCTTTTATAGGGATTGATCAGGAGTTCCTGATCAATCCCAATTCCTCCTTTGACGGGAATTCAATCTTTGAATCCCACTGGACTCTTCTGATTGAATTCCCATTTCCAATGGGATTCTTCAGCCTTCAATCTCAGCCCTCCAAAATCAAAATCAAATAAAATAAAAAACTAAATAATTAGAGAAGATAAATCAGTAGATATTATAGGATAAATAATAACAAAAAAATATATCAGATATATAATTAGATAAGTAAAAATACAAAAATGAATAAAATAAAAAAGATAAAAATATATATATATATATATATACATAAATAATAAAATACACATAAATATTAACAAAAAATAAATAAATAAATATATACATATATTAATACATAATAATAATAATAAATAATACAATACATAAAATACAAAAAAAGAAGAAAAGAGAAAAAAAAATACAAGATAAAATTAAATTGGGCTTACCCATTTGGGCCAGGCCCAATTGATCTGGGCCGGACCCAATTGGGTGTCTACACATGTCATTGATGATAACAGCACATGCATTGCTAGCAAACAGCAAAAAGCAATATTATTGCAAATGATTTGTATTATCGCCTTGAACTTTATTGCATTAAAAAGCTTAACCAACATTGGCTATTTATATAAGGAAGAAAAAAACATAAATATTCCCCTTGTGGCACTTAAGCTAATTAATTTGAGGTCGTTGGCCTAGATGAATATAAAAAATTTCAACTTTGAATGTCTGAAGCTAATTAATTTGAGGTCGTTGGCCCAGATGAATATAAAAAAGTTCAACTTTGAATGTCTGAAGTCAGCTTCATACCTTGATCATTGGTGGAAAATGCCAAGCAAAAAACCTCAAATATTCATATCAGTAGAAGTAAATCAAATAATCAATCAATCAATCACACAAGATACAGCAATTTAGCGTGGTTCGTTTCAACCAACCTACGTTTATAGATGAGAAAAAAATTTTATTAGTTGTAAAAATTTACAAACATATATCAAATCAAATCAAACACTCACAATTAATACTTATAGACCCTCAAAATCTCCTATAGTCCTACAAAGTATTCTTAACTCAAACAAACACATACACATGTGGACACTTGCACCGTATTTTTATGGATCCTCTCAGTCTTTTCTAGTCCATTCATAAATATTCACACTACCATACTTATATGGACCATATCATTTTCCTCTAGTCCACTCAAACATACACACCCATACTTATGTAGACACATACACACCCATACCTATATAGACCTTATCAATCTCCTGTAGTTCACTCAAACATACACACCCATAAAAGACGTTAATTCTCTATAGTCTTATAGGGTGTCTATCCTACAATTTTTTTATATCTTTTTTTCATACCTAACCCCATAGAGATTTAACATATTTATAAGTATACAAACTTGCTTATTAAGAATTTTTTTCCTATTAAAATTCTTCTTTTATAAATCTTTTTATCCATCAAGTAATATTTAGTCAATCTCAAACAAATCTCTTATGGGCTTTGAGTCATTATTCCTAATAATCTCTACCTTAATTCAAATTCTATCAAATTATATGTCTTCATGCTAGATGTGCTTGACTCCATCTGAAATGGAAGTTTCATAATTATCTTCTCTTATGTGTCTCAATGCTTCACATAAATCAATCATCAATCCTCAAAATATGAACTCAAACTCTTCTCTTGAATCGAGCTCATTTAGGTTTACCTCTTTTCATGTCTAAAAGCATACTACTTGTTAGGCAAAAAGACTCTAATCAATTGAATATTTACAACAGTAGAAGCAAAATCAAATAATCAGTTAATCATATAAGAGATAGTAATTTAATGTAATTCGATTCAACCGACCTACGTCTATAAATAAGAAAAAAATCTATTAATTGTAGAGAATTACAAACATACATCAAATTAAATTAAACACTCATAATTAATATTCATAGACCCTCTCAATCACCTATAGTCCTATAAAGTATTTTTAACCTAAACAAACACTACCTATGTGCACCCATACACGATAAAGATGTTTAAAAACTGGCATATGGAGTAAACTTTGAAGAAGCCTGTCTATTCTTGCTTCCTAACTTTTAATATAAAATAAGACCCTTTTACATTACACACCAAAACAAATAAAACAGACAAAACAACTTAACAAAATGGTAAATAGAGTAGGTCGTGCGAGATAGATTTGATAATATTTATATTTATTTTTATTTATTTTATTTTAAATATATGTAAATGCGAAAATTGTAGTGTGATCATTCGTGTTTATATTCCGAACACGAAGCATATGTTTTGGTAATTCCTATTTTAAGTTACTAGTGAGAAATAGGAAATGAAGCTACAGCCTAACATCAGCAAAATCAAATACTCTGAATAAACATCAACATGTTTTTCAACCCAGTAAAAAGAGATTCCAAGCATGTTTAAAACAAATACAAAGTAACTCACAAGGAAGCATAAATATGACTAAAATATCCAAGAATAATGTGAAAATGACAATGGAATTATTTGAAAACAAAGGCAATATATGCCGAAAATGTCAAAGCATCTATACTGCTTAAAAGAAAAGGAAAGTCTACAAAATTCTACTATTTCATACTTGAACTTTCCTTGTTCACAACCATTTTCTCCATTTCCTTGGGCTGAGAATTGCACGAGGACCTAATTTTCTCTCGCTGATAGAAGGGACAACTAAGAGGCCTCCCTCTCTCTCTCTCTTCAAAAGATAATAACCTGTTCATCAAAGGTTTTAGGTGAGATACTCCAGCCTCCACACTGCTCCTTCCTCTTGCAGAGCACAAAAGCCTAATCAATCAAGGGAGATCGCCCATAGGTTCAGCCTCAACGGAGCAATTAGCCAAATGGTTTATATATTAACTCCAAAATTGCACCATTCCTAGTTTAATAATCAATGAAACTTGAAATTTAACAATAACTGAGTAGTTTGAATTAAATTTGCTATTGAAAATCTTAAATTTGCGTTAAACTTAAAATACTACTTCACTCCAAATTTTTTATTTGTCAATAAAATACTGAACTTTTAATTTCAATCATCAAAATTTAATCTTTATAAAAAAAATAATTTTGAAGTTGCAGATAAGTGTTTTGATTTTTCATCCATATCAATTGGTTGTATTGTTTATTCAGCTAGGCAACTTAAGTGTAATTAATCTTGTTAGGAGGTGCATGGTTTTCTTTTTCCTTTTTGGGTTGCGTTTTAGTTTTCATATTCTTAAGTTTTTTTTAATTAAATCTTACTTTTATTGCCTTAGAAGAAAAGAAAAGTAGCATCGATATTTAAGATTCTTTTATTAAGCAATTGGTTAATCAAATTATCCTTCTTATTTTCCTTATATCATCAATGACATGGACAACTTTCATCTTCCTTCTATTTTTTTTTCTTTTAATTTTTTTAAAAAAATTTGTTCATCAAAATTATCATGAATCAAATAGGGCTCCGGATCTTCTATTTCCTTTCATTTAATTTTTTAACATTTTCTAAAATATAAAATAATTAGGTCAGTTTTAAGAGAATATTATATGCCTGACAAAAAAAAAAAAAAAAAGAGTATCGTATGGCCCGAGTTAAGTTCTCATTCTAATGCATCCGAATATTTGATTAAATAATAAGTTCAATTTATCATTTGTTCAAAAAGTTGGGTTAGATTCTCTTTCCCAATTCAAAAATAAAAAAGAAAAAGGAAAAAGGGTTACTCTTCTAATCTATAATCTATATGTATCATGGAAAACCCAATGCTGGCTTTTGACAAGTTTCACAGCAGTGAGAAACAGAGAGAAGAAATGAAGTGCAGAATGCTTGCAGTGTGCAGATTTTCTTTGATACACAAAAATATCTTCATTATCTCTTTCAACTTTCAGCTATTATTCTGCGGTGGTTTATTTGGTGTTGGAGGGGGATTAGATCGTGGAGGATCCCTCTGCAGACTCCGACGGCCCAAACTTTGAAGAACCAGATTTTCTGTTGTGGGGAGTTCAAAAACAATCAAAATAAAAATAATTGGACATACTTGATCATACTCCATGATCTTATACGATCAAAATGCACATAAAAACCCAGAAAATAGTATATTGAAGTAGTAGTAAAGAAATGCACCTTGGATAGCTGAAAACTCAGGGATTCTTGCTTCTACCGACAGAGGACATGAAGTCATTGATAAGGTTAAATATGCTAATAACAAAGTATAGACAGCAAAACTCATGCCGCTCCTTCCCATCCTTTGCTGGCGTGCTTGGTTTTCTAATATAAATGTATGTGCTTTCATTGACAAGGGTTTTGTTTTTCTTATTAACTACAAAACTTCACCATTTATACTAGGAAGTAAATTGAAGATTGTTCCACTGTTATGTCGCTTTGTCTATTAAAATTTAGTGAATTGAAATAGTCTGACAGTGGAATTTTCAGCTTTGAAATGTCAAAGTCTAGCTACCAATTTTGTAGTCAGAGTTTAACGCTATGAAAGCCAACTTATTTTCATACCCAAACTACTTAATTCACAGTTAATTCATATAATTATATTCATAAATTCAAGATTTAATTTAATTAATTCACATAAATATTTTTAAAAAATAACATTTAATAAATTTAAAATTCAAATTTAAATTCGTATAATTTCTTCCATCTTTATTACGTGAGATTCTCTTATTTACCTTACTTTGAATATAATTTCTGAGCACCGTAATGATTGAGGAACTAAGAAACTGGTGTTAAAGTGGACTAACAGATTGCTTGACCTTGATCCATTGGGAACTAACCATCCATCTGGTGCACAGGCGGGTTGCGCACGGCAGACCTCCCTCTGCGAAGATTCTCTTTTTTTTTTTTTTGTTAAATGCTTAGGTAAGGGAAGTTATCCATTTCAGAGCTGAAGTATACCGCCAGTAAATTTATATTGAATTTGCAAAAGATTTGTATCAAATTTACAAATCGTTTAAAAAACTTTTGCTTGTAACAAAAATCAAATTAAACTTTAAAAGTGAAATATTTTACCCTCATCGATTCAAACAGTTGGCGAAGATTTTCTTATGTCGTAATTAAGGTCACCGTTCTTGTGTCAGAAACTTGACTTGAGTTTAGTTTGCCGCTTGATTCCTTTGAATAGTCAGTCAGCTTTACCGACTAGAGTGACAACTACTGATATGGGTAAGGTAATGGAATTTTTTGGGCTTTATTAGAAGGTTTTTGTGTCATTTATATATTAAGAGAATCATTGCCAGCATTATTTTGTGCTATTCTAGACTGGCTTTTGGTTAATAATAAATTTCTACCAAAGGAAAAAAAAGCATGATGACTTTATTTTCTATGAAACTATATATTTTCTACAAAAGAATCTTAGCTAGGGTCAAAATCACTCCAGAGATCGATCCATTCTATTTTATATTCTTCTTGTTGGCGACCAATATAGCTACCCAGCCAGAATAAAATTTCCATCGATAGGATCAAACCACTCCATTCCTATTTTCTTGTTTTGCTATTAACTCACCTCCTTTACCTTATAAATTAAACATATTAACATATATACGTCACATGACCTTAGCTGATGAGGAGAATAACTCATATAAGATTGACCCATCTATACCAAAAAAAAAAAAAGGCAAATAAATGTCACCATTTGACAGTACTTCAAACTTTAAAAGGCCAAACCATTGAATAACTTACTAATTGAAGATAGTATCGGAGAGTTGGCATGAAAAACTCTGAGCAAAATAGCATACCATACACAATATTGTTTTCAGTAGATTAAGATGCGTGATAACCAGAGCCTCACTGATCTTAACTACTCTACTTCTGTTTTCACGATCTTTCCATAGCTTTCCCGGCAAAGACCTATTTTCACCATTTCTTTTCGCAAGAATGCTATCAGGCCTAATGAAAGTAAAAGGCAATTTGACCTAATAACACAAAGCAGAAACTATATCCTGGAGCTCAGTGTCTGCCTGTTGTCTGAAAGAGGAAATATGAGCACTTAATGACAACATGGTCTGGGCATATATAGTAGTTTTGTTGTGCTAACTTTATTTCTCTTTCCTTTTCTTGTTGAGGGCAGAGTAGAGGTTTTTTTTCATTTTTTTGGTAGGAGGGTAGAAAAAAATTGAGGATGGCATTTTGGATAGGAACACAAGGCACTTTTTTGTTTCACTAACCAAAATTCTACCACCAAGGGTCAAGAGATGTCTATCATCTAGTAGCTCCAAAACTGGATACAATGATCCCAAGCTTGATTTTCCTATTGTAAAGTTACCAAGAAAATCCATATGCAAGATGCTGAAATGAAACACTTTAGAAACTAGTCTTAATTTGGATAAAACTTTGATAGGGAAAAGGGTATGAGATTTTGGATGGCTAGTATTCCCGTATCTGATTACTTTTGAACAGATCCTAACTGCTAACCCATCGTTTTCAAATTCGTCAGGCGGACACAAAACTGGTACCACAGTGATCTTGTTGAAATTATCATTGTATTTCCATGGTCTATTGTCCTGGTTGTTTAACCACATTGTAGCTACTTTCGAATCACTTTCTATCAATAACTCTGGTATAGCATAGAGTTTCACATTTACCACGATTGATAGGGCCTCATGAGCTGCCAGCAGCTCCGCTAGGTTTGAGTCCACCATGCTTAAACTTTTGGAGAAGATGAGTCTGATGTGCCCTTTGCTTTCCAATGACAGAGCCATCCACGTTTATCTTCCAACATCCTTCAGGAAGAGGAGTCCATTCTGTAGACTGCCTCTTTGATTTGCTTTTGGTGGGGATGGAGAAGCTGTCTATGTTTTCCTGAAAGTTCACAACACTAAGGTGGAGGGTCCGGTATTTAGCCTTCATCGACCATCCCAATCTTATGTAGCTCAAATTTAATATATCATCCAACCCCAATGTTTTCTTGTTGAAAATTTTTTCATTTCGGGCCAACTAGATGGACCAAAAGCTGTATAGAAAAGAGTTTCCCAGATCACAAACTAATCCTTCTTATACATTAGGACCTTCCACCTTAAAAATAATTCTTTTAACGATTTTGGAATTGCCCAATTAATATTCCATTTCTAGCAGAATTTGTACCATATTATGCATGTAGTTTTGCACAACAGAAAGAGGTGATCCACTGATTCTGCCTCATCGCAGAAAACACATTTGTTCTCCATGTTGTCCAGACAGCCTCTTGCTTGTAGTACTTCCAATACCGAAATGGTTCTTCTTAGGGCGTTCCAATACTCTCTGTTGGACTGTTGGACTTACAGCATTGTCGAGCTTCAATATTTCAGCTCTGAAAGATTTAGGCCTATAGACCCTGTTGGTAGCCTGGGACCATATCATTTTGTCCTCAGCTTCCTTCGAGAGGGTAACACTATTTAGTAGAATCATAAACTGCTCAAGAATATCCTTTTCCCAATTAAAAAAAAAAAAACCTTGACTCCTAAGGGGTATGCACCAGTTCCATACATTCCAATTTCATTCACCAGCCCGCTTTTGTTTCTGCCAAATCGAAGATTCTTGGGAAACTTTCTTTTAAGATGAGACCATTTAGCCATCTGTCACTCTAAAAAAGAATTCGCGATCCATTAACTACACAAGGAAAAAAAAACTAGAATTTATGAGGTTAGAAAATTTTCCAGAAGACCAGCTGTTTTGTTCGTCTCTCCAAACTCTTGAAAGGGAACGAGCCCGACAGAGAGTGGGTACTTTACTCCTTCCTAAGCGACAAAACTCAAATATAAAGCTTATGTTATATATATGCAAATGAATGATAAATATATACAATGAATAAATAAATAAATAAATAAAATACAAGCAAGAGAAAAAAATTTTAAATTTATTAAGTTAGGCTTAGATAACAATAAATCATTTATTAATCTGACTCTCGATCTCTTCAGCGGAATTACCAAACTATTATAACGTATAATCCATTGATCTACCGCTAGACATAGACCTTAGGAGTCGTCACCAATATTTTTTATTAATATATGATTGGTTACGTGATAGAATCTATCCCATTTAAAGAGAAATCTCAAGCTTAACTTAAGTATCGTTAAATAATAAATTCTAGTTTTACGAAACCAAAATTTATGTCTATGAGTACAATTATGCGTGAGGAAGATTATAGCACCCTCACAACACTCATCCAAAAAATGATACCAATCTGATTTCAAGTTATCCAAGCCTTAAAATATATTTAAAATTTACCAAATAATTTAATATTAAAAATTTTTCTTAAATTACTTCAATATGTTAATAATAATTTAAGAATATTTTCTTATCTTAAGAGTATTCAATGAGACTATTTGTCATATTTTGAAGAAGCTTTATCGTCGAATTCACTTAATTTTGCTTCTAAAAGTAAATGCTTATAAACCAAATTTATAGTCAGAAATATCCTTCAATCTATTAGTAAGATTTTCTATTGAAAATTATCCTCCAATCTATTGATATAATTTTATGCAAAAAGACAAGAAATACTATTTTTTATTATTTTTTTTTAAACTTGATTTTCTTTAGGACATTATAAGATTTTCTAATATATTGGTAAAACCTTATTTTTTTAAAAAAAATTATTACTCTCCAATCTATTGGTAAGACTTTTATTTAAATATGTTTTTATAAAAATATATTTAAAAAACATATAATCAAATAAATATATAAAATAATTAAATAAATAAAAATAAAATAAAACACCTAAAGTTGACTCAACTAAGTAGTTGAGCTACGTAACTTACTAAAATAAATTCTCACAATTCTAAATTCTGCAAAGAATTCCAAAAAAAAAAAAAAACTACTACTATAAATCATTTTTTTCCGAATGATTTTCCTCTTTTTTTTTCTTAAGAGTTTTCGTATAAATCTTTTTCTTTATCCCTATTATTTATCTGCCTTAGAACAATTTATAAAGATTTTCTAGTCAGAAATTTTAGAATTCAATTGATTGTCAAGGATTTTTAAAAAATTTTTAAATCCATTTAATTTAAGTAAAATCAATTTAACACAAACCTTAGAAACCTTAGCTTTGATGCTCTGTGATCCTTTTTTATTTGATTTTCTATTTCATGCAGGTTAAGAAAAAATCTCAAAATTTCTCTTTGTCCTATACAAAATTTTTAGAACATTCTATTTGATTTTTTTCTTTCCTTTTTTATTTATTTAGTTTTTATTAAAGAATAAAAAAATAAATAAAAATAAAATATTTGTTGGAGCAAAGCCCACATCAAAGTCACATATATTGGACTCAAAGCCCGACAATCTCGACAAAATCGAAATAAAAAATTTGGATGTATGCCCTGAACAAAATTGAGTGTCTATACCTAATACACAAAACTCAGAAGATAATTCATAGAAAAAATTCAAAGTCTCAACCATTCTTAACCATCAAAGCCACTGCCATCCACCACCATTGCATCCTATAATAGAGAACCCCCGAGAGTTCATCCTCCACCATCAAGAAAAGCCACCATTCGTCAACCCAATACATAATTACCAGCAAAACCACACAATACAGGAATTCATAATTGATAGATCCACACCCACCAACCTAGCAATTTCATCAATACAAGTAACCAAAATCAGACAACAATCCAAAAAAAGAGACAAGCACAATCAAAGACCTAGCCTCAATCACAATCCACAATTAGACCTTAAACAAAGAAAATTCAGGAAACCGTTCCCTACCATAACAACCATCCATTGTCGAGACCAAGTCTTGCCATCACCCTAATTTTTAGGTGAAGAATAAACTATTCACCTATTCTTTTTAGAGACCATTTGTCAAACTTAGAACTTTCTCAAAAAGATAAATTCACCTAAGTGGTTAATTGCACCTAAATAATAAAAAAAAAAGTTGATGATGACTTTTAAAATTATATCTAGCAATAAATTTACAGACTTATATGTTATAACAATTATTAAATAATTTTTGAGAAAATAAATGATTGAATATTAAAATTTTCAATAATTTATGGATGTCATACTTTAGTGTACTTCACCATTAAAAAAGAAATAGAGAATGTTAGAATACTAGGATAAAATTTATCAAGATTATATAAAAGAAATAAATTTATTTCTTGGTTATTTTTTTATTTAAAAAAAATTCATGAACCAAACACAATTTAGAGGTGTAAAAGTTATGACCAAAACGAAGCAAAGAGCAAAAGAGGTCTACGAATACAAAGCTGAAAAGCCACCCAAAAACACAAGGAAAAGCAGAGGGAAAAGAGGCTGAAAACAATGTAGGACATAATTTAATACTTTATATAAATTCAAAATTAATTATATAATTTCATTAGAAGTTATATGTATGTTTATAACTATGTATACACCTACTATTCGTTTTGGTAACAAGTTTGAACAACCTACTTTATAGGGAGTATAAGATTTTTTTTTTCTGTACTTAGAAATTCTGTACTTTAATTAAATACGAGCAAATTTGGAACTAGGGGCTGATGGGGGTGATTGACTCCATCCTACTCATATGAAATTTCTAAAATTTTATATAGAATTTGATTTTAAATAAGTTGAACATTTTAATTTCGCTCCACCAAAGGTAAAATAATAATTTATATTGATATTATTTATTTTTAAAGTTAAAAATGGTTAAAGTGTCACTACTCAATAGAAAAACTATCAATAACAATATTTATTATTTAACTATATTAAAATTCTTTTAAGTTTGTTGAACCAACTGCATGTAAAATTAATTTGTTCTCTCAAGTGGTTTGAGTTAACTTATTTTACTTACATAAATAATGAAAAAAAATTTTAAATCACTTCTCCAACTGTAGAGATAACTTTTGAAGAATACACTTAAATCTTAATAAGGTAATTTTCAATTTTTATTTAAAATTTCAGTTGATTTTTTTTTTTACGGATTTTTTATAACAAATTAAATTATTTGTTATTGCAGCAATTCTGTATACCTTACAATTCAAAAGTTAGGGTTCTAATTAACTTAAACTTGTGTAGTATTAATCATAAAATTGAAATCCTGTGTAGAATTAAACATGCTATAACACCATAATTATAAAATTGCAATAAATATTTGTGGTGCTAAATTTAAATAATGAAAATTTTTGTTAGGATTTTTTTTTAATTTGTGCTTATTGTATTAACTAATTACTTGTCTACTTGATAAATTTATATGGATTTATTATGCACAAAAATTTAAGGTAAAAGAGTCAAAGAAAGCATTCAAATAAAACTTCAATAATCCTTTAAGTTTTTTACTTTTTATCGAAATCAATCAAAGTCAAAATTTTTTTTTATTTCGAGTGCTTAAACATTTATTTTCATCAAGCCTTTAAACATTTATTTTCACCTCAATTGAACCCTTGATTAGATGAAAATTGATGTTAATGGTTAACCAATTTTTGTTTAATAAAAATTTAATTGATGAAAATAAATATGTAAGCATTTAATCGATTACAATAAAACGATAAGAATTTGGATGATTACTTTTGTTTGAGGACTTTTTTGTATCTTTTAGCCAAAAATTAACCTTTAATATCATACAAGACTTCCACCCTCAAACTGAAAATGCTAGTCCGTCTTTGAATTCGAGATATTCATGAGGTATGCTTGTAATACAACTACCATGTTAGCTGATGGCAAGAGTAAAGCACAATCCTGTCTAACAATCTGTGTCCATCGAATTAACCGTATAATTCATATGCTTGGTTTGCCTTTGGATCCCACACATATATATGATGACTGCAAATAATAAATCTTATTCATAAGAACACTAAATAGTATAATAATATCAATACTGTTTTTTTTTCGAAATGGATAACATCAATATTGTTATTTCACTTATTTAATGTACATGAATATATGGACTTCAGTTTCTCTCCCTACTTTCAGCACATTTATTATTATCAGTGTGGAATCAACTTTCATGTTGGGTCTCGTGCACACAAGTCAAAAGTAAAATATATGGTATAAAAAGGTATTAACAATGATTACCTCAACCCGCATGAATGGGTTCAGTAGCAGAGCCAGAGATAGATTTTGTTAACCATTCATGAGTTAGTAAAGTTAATTGCGCCAAAGGTGGTGGTGTATCTTGTAGTTGTCGTATTGCTGGGATTGGTGTTTTGCTACCGCCTGGTGGATCTGGTTTCATCAGACTTCGACGGGCTAGACTTTCTGCTATTCGTTCTCAAAGTCAAAAATAGAATCAATCAACCAATATATATAACAAGATATGTTAGAAATTGAACAAAAAAAAATTCTAGAGAATGGACCCAAGACATGATCGATGGAATAATAATTAATTTTGAAAAGGAAATTTGAACGAATTTCTAAGATTAGCAGTACTTAACTTGGATTTCTGAGATACCTGAGAGTAGCTTTTAATACAGAAGGAGTTTGAACTTTGAATTTCAGCTCTGAAATATTACGGTCAATAAAGCCTTATTAGAATCCTTCATCTCAATTTTCCAAATTATAATCGAAGGACCAGTCATGAGCAACAGACTTTAAATTTTTTTTTTGTCGGAATTTGGTTTTTAAATTTTGAAGTAATCTATCGAAAGCCTTTTTATGAGATGAAGAAAAAAAATACATGGAAGAAGTCAAAATTATTAGTCAATATTCAATTTAAAATTAAATAACTCTGAAGTTATATTCCTTTTTTCTGGTAGTTGCAAATTTTCATAAAAAAGTTAAAATTATTAAAGGACCAGGAGATAACCGTATTGATATTGATTTACAAAACGTTTAGTGTTATTCATCAGATCAAATCAGTTATCTGATATAGGATTTTGTTTCTTTATTTTTCTAAGTAAAAATTTTCTTAACAGCTGACCTTAACAGGTTAAAAATTCCATCCATTTGAAAAAAAGTGTCGGTACGTCCAGCTTTCAAATTGATTATGTCAAATATATAGCAAAGCAGCCAAGTCTTGACTTAATGGTAAGGAAAAGGTTTTAAAATTAAGAGATATTAGGTTTAAGTCTTAATGTATGAGTTCGATTATTTAATTATATTTTAATTTATTAATTGATTATTTAATAATTTATGAATATAATAATTGATTATGATTATAAATTCTGTTATAATAATATATTTAAAGTCTTTTCGTTTTAAAATGAATGACCATCATTTATGTGATTTATTAATAGAATATTAAATTTTTAATTTTAATGATTAGTATTTTATTTCTATCAATCTCAATTATTAAAAAATAATTATATGAAATATAGAAATTCAAAGTAATAATAAGTAACGAGCTCTTTGGTTGTGATTAATTATTTTTTTCTTTTTGCTAAGCATTCATTAGTTAAATAAAAATTAAAGTTAAAAATTCAATCTCATTGATAAAATTACATAGGAAAATTTATTTAATTAGTAATAATTGAAAATATATGATTTTGATTAAAAACAATCATCTTTTCAGATTATGAAACTTTTGCTCTCTCCCAGCTATCATTCTCTGTTTCTCATATCTCATAGCAAATGATCGCAAGTTAATATGAAGTTCACAGTCTTTGAAACATTCAATTCTACTAATCTAAGTTTTTAGGAGGATGTTAAATGTGTTAAGCATTAACTTAATTGATGGCAAAAGTAAGAGAGACTGAAATTGAATACAAAATCACATGAAACCCAACACTTAACCAAAATAATGAATAACTTCGCTCAACACCTCCTTTTGTATTGGCTCGAAACAAAGAGCTATAACGGGTGTCAAACTCATAAGAAACAAGAAGAAAAAATCAAATTTGGGCTCCGAATTTTGATATCATGTAAGTATTCAATTTAAAATCAAGTTACGAAAAAAGATTCAATTTGAATATAAAATTACAAAAAAAAAAAAAATCCTCAAAACTTAACCAATAGGGATAACACCACTCAACAAAATGTGCCTTGAAAAAAAATTATGTCCTTCAATGTGGAATAGTTGAGATGTTGAGGTTGGCTCCTGAGACACGTTAGGATGTTACGGTGAAGAAATAGGAAATGAAACTTGTATCTTTTCAAAATTTTAAGACTGTAAAACTTATCTATGTGTGGATTTATTTATCAAATTGAAGTTACGGTAATTCAACCAGCTCATCTGAAATCATTTCCTTTTCCTTTCGCAGAATTGTAAGTCTAATTGCTTTTCCATGAGATTCTAGTTGCTGCTGGATAACCCAATCCCGTTGAATTGCTTTGTAAGAAAAAAGAGCTTACGAAATAATCTCGTCAAGAGTTCATCGATCAGTGCATTATTATAGCAACCTGATGATCATAGTTTTTGGCATTCTTGATGCTGATATCAAAGATAATGAAATAATATGGGTGGACGAGATCAGAAAACAGCAATACTACATTTATTCCCACATTTTTATTACTTCTTTTTTTTTTTTTTGGGGGGGGGGGGGGGTGTGGGGGGTTTGGCTAGAATTAGCCCAAATATAGTCCTACACAACGTTGGTCCATTATGATGAAAATTTAAGTCGGTAAATGGAAATGAAGAAATTAAGCCTGTCCAAGCATTGCTCACGGACTCCATATTCAATCAGAATGGTGGAATCTTCAATATTTATTTGTATTCAATATCATGATGTACCGGCATGCATTTGAGTAACCTAGTGGTGGAAGTTGTCCCTTAGGAGGATTTGGCATTGGAGTATTGCTAGGGAAAGGATCGGCCTTCTGCATCAAGCTCCGGTCAACTAGATTCCCTGTCAGAACCGAAGTTTCAAAAGAGAAGGAACAATTGAAAACAGCATTATATAAAGTGAAAAATACACAACACACACACACACACACACAGAAAGGGGCCATGGTCTTACTCTATAATCGCCTTAAGACAAAAAGATTAGATGGAAAAGGAGAGATCTTAACCTTGGCCAACTGAGAACTCCGGAATTCTTGCGTCTGCTAATAGTGGCCATGAACTCATTGTTAACAGAGCAAAGGCTAAAAGCAAGGTAAAGACAACCGCACTCCTACCGCACCTACACATTTTATGTTCTAGTCTGCTTAAAACATTAAAAAAAAAATTAACGAAAAGACCCTGATATTGGTTGCTATTGCAGGATAAATTATATATAACAATGACAACCAGAGAACCCATGCATTTTAATGGCGTTTCTATAATTTTTAAATTATTTTTCTTCTAACTACTCCGAGTTCTGACTACATATACTTAAGTTTAATAATTCTTGAGATTGCAACGTGATCAGTTAGTTTACATACATGACAATAGAAAATGAAAATCAGGTAGAAAATTAGGGGGAAGAGGACTAAGTGTCAGGTTTGAATATTACTAGTCAACTAAAGCTAGCCTTCAGCCCTTCAATAACGTGAATTATAAGAAAAGCTTAACGGGTGATTTAACGCTAAACTATATAAGGAAGAAAAAAACATAAATATTCCCCTTGTGGCACTTAAGCTAATTAATTTGAGGTCGTTGGCCTAGATGAATATAAAAAATTTCAACTTTGAATGTCTGAAGCTAATTAATTTGAGGTCGTTGGCCCAGATGAATATAAAAACGTTCAACTTTGAATGTCTGAAGTCAGTTTCATACCTTGATCATTGGTGGAAAATGCTAAGCAAAAAGCCTCAAACATTCATATCAGTAGAAGTAAAATCAAATAATCAATCAATTAATCACACAAAATACAACAATTTAACGTGGTTCGTAGATGAGAAAAAAATTTTATTAGTTGTAAAAATTTACAAACATATATCAAATCAAATCAAACACTCACAATTAATATTTATAGACCTTCACAATTTCTTATAGTTTTACAGAGTATTCTTAACCCAAATAAACACATACACATATGCACACTTGCACCGTATTTTGTGAATCCTCTCAATCTTTTCTAGTCCACTCATAAATGTTCACACTACCATACTTATGTGGATCATATCATTTTCCTCTAGTCCACTCAAACATACACACTCATACCTGTGTAGATCATTTCAATCTTTTATAGTTCACTCCAACATACACCCCCATAAAGACGTTAATTCCCTCTAGTCTTATAGGGTGTCTATCCTACAATTTTTTTATATCTTTTTTTCATATCTAACCCCATAAAGATTTAACATATTTATAAGTATATAAACTTGCTTATTAAGAATTTCTTTCCTATTAAAATTCTTCTTTTATAAATCTTTTTATTCATCAAGTAATATTTAATCAATCTCAAATAAATCTCTTATAAGCTTTGAGTCACTGTTCCTAATAATCTCCACCTTAATTCAAATTCTATCAAATTATCTGTCTTCATGTTAGATATGCTTGGCTCCATCTGCAATGAAAGTTTCATAATTATCTTCTCTTATGTTTCTTAATGCTTCATATAAATCAATCATCAATCTTCAAAATATGAACTCAAACTCTTCTCTTGAATCGAGCTCATTTAGGTTTACCTCTTTCCATGTCTAAAAGCATACTACTTGTTAGGCAAAAAGACTCTAATCAATTGAATATTTACAACAGTAGAAGCAAAATTAAATAATCAATTAATCACATAAGAGATAGTAATTTAACGTAATTCGATTCAACTGATCTATGTCTATAAATGAAAAAAAAAATCTATTAATTATAGAGAATTATAAATATATATCAAATTAAATTAAACACTCACAATTAATATTTATAGACCCTCTCAATCACCTCTAATTTTATAAAATATTTTTAAACTAAACAAACACTACCTATGCGTACTCATACACGATAAAGATGTTTAAAAACTGGCAAATGGAGTAAACTTTGGAGAAGCCTGTCTATTCTTGCTTCCTAACTTTTAATATAAAATAAGAACCTTTTACATTACACACCAAAACAAATTAAACAGACAAAACAACTTAACAAAATGGTAAATAGGGTAGGTCGTGCGAGATAGATTTGATAATTTTTGTATTAACTTTTATTTATTTTATTTTAAATATATGTAAATGCGAAAATTGTAGTGTGATAATTCGTGTTTATATTCCGAACACGAAGCATATGTTTTGGTAATTCCTATTTTAAGTTACTAGTGAGAAATAGGAAATGAAGCCACAGCCTAACATCAGCAAAGTCAAACACTCTGAATAAACATCAACATGTTTTTCAACCCAGTAAAAAGAGATTCCAAGCATGTTTAAGACAAATACAAAGTAAATCACAAGGAAGCATAAATATGACTAAACTATCCAAGAATAATGTGAAAATGACAATGGAATTATTTGAAAACAAAGGCAATATATGCTGAAAATGTCAAAGCATCTATACCGCTTAAAAGAAAAGGAAAGTCTAGAAAATTCTACTCTTTCATACTTGAACTTTCCTTGTTCACAACCATTTTCTCCATTTCGTTGGGCTGAGAATTGCACGAGGACCTAATTTTTTCTCGCTGATAGAAGGGACAACTAAGAGGCCTCCCTCTCTCTCTCTCTTCAAAAGATAATAAGTTGTTCATCAAAGGTTTTAGGTGAGATACTCCAGCCTCCACACTGCTCCTTCCTCTTGCAGAGCACAAAAGCCTAATCAATCAAAGGAGATCGCCCATAGGTTCAGCATCAACGGAGCAATTAGCCAAATGGTTTATATATTAACTCCAAAATTGCACCATTCCTAGTTTAATAATCAATGAAACTTGAAATTTAACAATAACTGAGTAGTTTGAATTAAATTTGCTATTGAAAATCTTAAATTTGCGTTAAACTTAAAATACTACTTCTCTCCAAATTTTTTATTTGTCAATAAAATACTGAACTTTTAATTTCAATCATCAAAATTTAATCTTTATAAAAAAAAATAATTTTGAAGTTGCAGATAAGTGTTTTGATTTTTCATCCATATCAATTGGTTGTATTGTTTATTCAGCTAGGCAACTTAAGTGTAATTAATCTTGTTAGGAGGTGCATGGTTTTCTTTTTCCTTTTTGGGTTGCGTTTTAGTTTTCATATTCTTAAGTTTTTTTTAATTAAATCTTACTTTTATTGCCTTAGAAGAAAAGAAAAGTAGCATCGATATTTAAGATTCTTTTATTAAGCAATTGGTTAATCAAATTATCCTTCTTATTTTCCTTATATCATCAATGACATGGACAACTTTCATCTTCCTTCTATTTTTTTTTCTTTTAATTTTTTTAAAAAAATTTGTTCATCAAAATTATCATGAATCAAATAGGGCTCCGGATCTTCTATTTCCTTTCATTTAATTTTTTAACATTTTCTAAAATATAAAATAATTAGGTCAGTTTTAAGAGAATATTATATGCCTGACAAAAAAAAAAAAAGAGTATCGTATGGCCCGAGTTAAGTTCTCATTCTAATGCATCCGAATATTTGATTAAATAATAAGTTCAATTTATCATTTGTTCAAAAAGTTGGGTTAGATTCTCTTTCCCAATTCAAAAATAAAAAAGAAAAAGGAAAAAGGGTTACTCTTCTAATCTATAATCTATATGTATAATGGAAAACCCAATGCTGGCTTTTGACAAGTTTCACAGCAGTGAGAAACAGAGAGAAGAAATGAAGTGCAAAATGCTTGCAGTGTGCAGATTTTCTTTGATACACAAAAATATCTTCATTATCTCTTTCAACTTTCAGCTATTATTCTGCGGTGGTTTATTTGGTGTTGGAGGGGGATTAGATCGTGGAGGATCCCTCTGCAGACTCCGACGGCCCAAACTTTGAAGAACCAGATTTTCTGTTGTGGGGAGTTCAAAAACAATCAAAATAAAAATAATTGGACATACTTGATCATACTCCATGATCTTATACGATCAAAATGCACATAAAAACCGAGAAAAGAGTATATTGAAGTAGTAGTAAAGAAATGCACCTTGGATAGCTGAAAACTCAGGGATTCTTGCTTCTACTGACAGAGGACATGAAGTCATTGATAAGGTTAAATATGCTAATAACAAAGTATAGACAGCAAAACTCATGCCGCTCCTTCCCATCCTTTGCTGGCGTGCTTGGTTTTCTAATATAAATGTATGTCCTTTCATTGATAAGGGTTTTGTGTTTCTTATTAACTACAAAACTTCACCATTTATAGTAGGAAGTAAATTGAAGATTGTTCCACTGTTATGTCGCTTTGTCTATTAAAATTTAGTGAATTGAAATAGTCTGACAGTGGAATTTTCAGCTTTGAAATGTCAAAGTCTAGCTACCAATTTTGTAGTCAGAGATTAACACTATGAAAGCCAACTTATTTTCATACCCAAACTACTTACTTCACAGTTAATTCATATAATTATATTCATAAATTCAAGATTTAATTTAATTAATTCACATAAATATTTTTAAAAAATAACATTTAATAAATTTAAAATTCAAATTTAAATTCTTATAATTTCTTCCATCTTTATTACGTGAGATTCTCTTATTTACCTTACATTGAATATAATTTCTGAGCACCGTAATGATTGAGGAACTAAGAAACTGGTGTTAAAGTGGACTAACAGATTGCTTGACCTTGATCTATTGGGAACTAACCATCCATTTGGTGCAGAGGCGGGTTGCGCACGGCAGACCTCCCTCTGCGAAGATTCTCTTTTTTTTTTTTTTTTTGTTAAATGCTTAGGTAAGGGAAGTTATCCATTTCAGAGCTGAAGTATACCGCCAGTAAATTTATATTGAATTTGCAAAAGATTTGTATCAAATTTACAAATCGTTTAAAAAACTTTTGCTTGTAACAAAAATCAAATTAAACTTTAAAAGTGAAATATTTTACCCTCATCGATTCAAACAGTTGGCGAAGATTTTCTTATGTCGTAATTAAGGTCACCGTTCTTGTGTCAGAAACTTGACTTGAGTTTAGTTTGCCGCTTGCTTCCTTTGAATAGTCAGTCAGCTTTACCGACTAGAGTGACAACTACTGATATGGGTAAGGTAATGGAATTTTTTGTGCTTTATTAGAAGGGTTTTGTGTCATTTATATATCAAGAGAATCATTGCCAGCATTATTTTGTGCTATTGTAGACTGGCTTTTGGTTAATAATAAATTTCTACCAAAGGAAAAAAAAGCATGATGACTTGATTTTCTATGAAACTATATATTTTCTACAAAAGAATCTTAGCTAGGTTCAAAATCACTCCAGAGATCGATCCATTCTATTTTATACTCTTCTTGTTGGCGACCAATGTAGCTACCCAGCCAGAATAAAATTTCCATCGATAGGATCAAACCACTCCATTCCTATTTTCTTGTTTTGCTATTAACTCACCTCCTTTACCTTATAAATTAAACATATTAACATATATACGTCACATGACCTTAGCTGATGAGGAGAATAACTCATATAAGATTGACCCATCTATACCAAAAAAAAAAAAGGCAAATAAATGTCACCATTTGACAGTACTTCAAACTTTAAAAGGCCAAACCATTGAATAACTTACTAATTGAAGATAGTATCGGAGAGTTGGCATGAAAAACTCTGAGCAAAATAGCATACCATACACAATATTGTTTTCAGTAGATTAAGATGCGTGATAACCAGAGCCTCACTGATCTTAACTACTCTACTTCTGTTTTCACGATCTTTCCATAGCTTTCCCGGCAAAGACCTATTTTCACCATTTCTTTTCGCAAGAATGCTATCAGGCCTAATGAAAGTAAAAGGCAATTTGACCTAATAACACAAAGCAGAAACTATATCCTGGAGCTCAGTGTCTGCCTATTGTCTGAAAGAGGAAATATGAGCACTTAATGACAACATGGTCTGGGCATATATAGTAGTTTTGTTGTGCTAACTTTATTTCTCTTTCCTTTTCTTGTTGAGGGCAGAGTAGAGGTTTTTTTTCATTTTTTTCGTAGGAGGGTAGAAAAAAATTGAGGATGGCATTTTGGATAGGAACACAAGGCACTTCTTTGTTTCACTAACCAAAATTCTACCACCAAGGGTCAAGAGATGTCTATCATCTAGTAGCTCCGAAACTGGATACAATGATCCCAAGCTTGATTTTCCTATTGTAAAGTTACCAAGAAAATCCATATGCAAGATGCTGAAATGAAACACTTTAGAAACTAGTCTTAATTTGGATAAAACTTTGATAGGGAAAAGGGTATGAGATTTTGGATGGCTAGTATTCCCGTAACTGATTACTTTTGAACAGATCCTAACTGCTAACCCATCCCAAATACTGTTTATACTTTCAATTTCCTCTTGGAGAATCAGAACGCCAAATAAAGTGAAAGCAGTCACTAAACGATTATATGAAATGTTAAATTTGAGATTTAACTATTTGTCAAAAAATTACAACTAAGCAGCAACTTTCAGCATAACCTTAAGAAAAAAGGGAGCAAAAAAACATTATCCATTTTATAGAACAATTTAAATACATCAAAATGCATCGTAGAAAAATAACTTATACTTTTCACATACCAGGCATCCACCACCAACCTGTTCTATGAGAGATAATTCCAGCAAGACAAATATTAACAGTTAAAAACATTACCTTATTCCGCCAGTTGTAATCAGTACCCCTATTACTTTTGGGGGTCTTTTTGGCCATAATATTCTTCCATTTATCCTTAGGGTCAACCAGAGAATGAGTTGTGCGCAAAACATGATGATCAAAATCCAAAATTTTCCTCCAGGGGATGCTTTTGTTCACTTTAGCCAAAAAGATTCTCACTCCCTCCTGCAATACAAACATGGATGACAGTCAAGAAAATTAATTCTTGAATTCCTTCTAACTTGTCCATCCCAATCAGTGTAGTCAAGACGCATACCTAGCCACTACCACACGGTGCAATCTAGCAAAAACACCTATGAGTCTGACCACTCCAGGCAAGGCACACATGCCAGGAAAATCCTTATAAAAGATGCTAAACCCAAAACCCTAAAGTTACCAAGAAAATCCATAGACAAGATGCTGACATGAAACACTTTAGAAAACTGGCCCTAATTTGGATAAAACTCTATAGGGAAAAGGGTATGACATTTTGGATGGCTATTATTTCCATAACTGATTACTTTTGAGCAGATCCTAACTGCGGACCAATCCCAAATACTATTTATACTTTCAATTCGCTGTTGGGGAATCAGAACACCAAATCAAGTGAAAATGATCACTAAACGATTCTATTAAATGTTAAATTCGAGATTTACCCATTTGTCAAAAAATTACAATTATGCAGCAACTTTCAGGCTCACTATCCAGTTTATAGACAATTTAAGATCATCTAGATGTACCATAGAACAATAACTTCTACTTTTCACATATCAGGCATCCAGTTACCCACCTGTTCTATAAAAGATAATTACAGCAAGACAGACATATTAACAGCTAAAAAAATTTACCTTACTCCTCAGTTGTAATCAGTACCCCCTATTACTTTTTAGGGCCTCTTTGGCCATAATATTCTTCCATTTATCCTTAAGGTCAACTGGAGTACGAGTTGCGTGGAAAACATTATGACCAAATTCCAAAATTTTCCTCCAGGGGATGTTTTTGTTCACTTCAGTTGAAAATATTCTCACTCCATCCTGCAGTACAAATATAGATGGCAGTCAAGAAAATTAATTCTTGAATTTCTGCTAACTTGTCCATTTCAATCAGTATAGTCAAGACACACGCATGCCTAGAAACTACGGCACCATGTAATATAGAAAAAGCACCTATGAGTCTGACCACTCCAGGCAACACAACTTTCCTGGGGCATGTGCCTATAAAGGAAAAAGGCACAAGAAAGGCATGCCCCGCCTGTTTGAGATATTTCATGCTGACTCTTACCAATTGTCAGAATACAGCATGGGGCAGGGCAAGTAGAAATCTTTTTGTTAGTCCTCACCACTGCTAAGAAAACTATACATGTATGTATATGTGTGTCTGAAGCTAACTTAAAAAATTCTAAATTTAATGGGATCTTTGTCAAGAACTTGAATTGAGGAGAGACATCCTGTTTAATAAGTTAGCAAATAATGTCAGCGGGAAACTTTTACAAAATACTATACACACCTACAGAAAATTGATTGGTTAGCCAACAGTATATATGTTAACCAATGAAGTTTTTGTTTCAAATATTATGAAATAAAGGAAACAGAAATGTAGCAAAAATCAAGTTGAACCTATCCCAAAGTTAATATATGTTAGTAAATACAGAATTTGAAAAAGGGAGGAATGAAGTGTCAATAATTCCATACCTTCAGCATATCTTCCTCTTCAGCTTTCCAGTGCAGTCTCCTACGCTTTTCAGTACCCACAATTGGGATCATGCTGCAATTTAGATGAAAAAATAAGGTAATTTCAGTATAATGGTAGTTAACAAAAACCAAGACACTAACTATGATCTGGCAACAATGCATATAATGCCCAAGATGAATCCTTTTATGACTATTACCTTCCTTAACCATAATGTAAAACCATGAATAACTTACAGTCGCTCAGTTGATTCTTGGCATTGCACAGAGCTTTTTGCCACTTTAGCTCCTCCCTCTTGGTTCATCTTTGTATCCCTTGTACTGTTACTTGGTTGAAAAGATGGATTCTTTGGTGAACTAACTTTCTGAGGTCGTCGTGCCTTCTGAGCTATTCGTTTGAAACGCTTTTGACGCACTACAAATGTCTCAGTATCCAAATCAGGTGATACAACCTCAGGACATTGAATTACAGGCACCTTGGATGTAGCACCTATGGAAATTAGTGCCATAGTAGTTCCTACTTCATTTGGAAGCACTGGCTCTTCCTTCCCCCTCTTCTCTAAGTTCTCTTCCGATTGACCTACAAAGCCAGAAGTTTCTTTGGTTGATACATGAAGTGTGCCTTCCACAATTCCTAAATGGCTTGAACTGGATGGCTGTACTTGCCATTGATCCTCATCAATTTCATCATCTTCACTACCAGAAGAATTTTCTATAACCTCCTCTTGTATCTTTTCTCCATTCCCAACATTGTCAAACCCATGACCTCTAGAGATGCTTTCCTCATCAGATTTTTCCTTGCTTATGGACTCAACACCCTGTCTTTCATCCTGATTATGATGTATTGTCTCTGTATCATCATCATTCAGTCCATTTTCACAATCCTGATTATGAGGTATTGTCTCTGTATCATCATCATCATCGTCATTCAGCCCATTTTCACAATTACCAGAATTTACTTTCCCTGCCATTGTTGATAAACTTGCCTCTTTCATTTTTACAGTTTCACCTTCCCTCTTCTCTTCATTTCCACCATCGTTTCTCAAACATATAAAGTTTGACAATTCCTTCTTTGCCAACATAGCTTTCCTTCTCAACTCTTTGGTCCTTGCTAGTTCTCGCTTGTACCAACAATAAGGGCAGTAGAATTTACCTGTATCATCAAATTTAGGTTCACAATTCATGCACACCTTATGTATAGCAACCGGGCATCCATTTTCACTGCAAACCAAAAGCTGGCCACTTCTGCTATTGCATCTAATGCAAAACTCTCCTTCTAACCAATCTACAACAATACAGTCACCGCTAGGCCCAGCAACTTGGTTTCCTGAAGCACGTCTATCCTCCATCTCAACAGAATCAGGAACCACAACGTTGTCAGCATCAACATCATTATTGCTATTACCTTTATCTTGACTGGAACCAGTATCCTCTGATGCTCCATGATCCTTACCATCAACATGATATTCTCTATTAGCTTCATCCTATGCCAAAGGTTCATTAAAATGATTTTGCAGAAAGTAGTCATAATAGGCTGACATTTCGACAACAAATAGATTAGTTTCACATCTACACTTAGACAATACGTAGAAAAGGCTCCAATCTCATAAGGAGGTCCCAAAGCATTTTCCACGAATTTTCAATTTTCTCGAGAAACAAACAAAGTAAGTTCTACTAAATTTATCATTATCTTTTAACGTGGCCTGATTTTTAGACAATTTAAGTATTGCTACTAGTCACATTCTACATTATTACAAATAAAATTAAAAAAAAATAGTTTAATAAAGAAGTAAAAAGGGAGAGAGAGAGAGAGAGAGAGAGAGAGAGAAAGCAAATATTCTCTACGATTGTTTACTTTGATGTCGTGGGTTCCCGAGAAATAAACAGAAAAGGAGAGAGAAAGGTACCTGATGCCGGCGATGAAGGGAGATGAGCGAGGGATTTGAAGGAGGTATCGAATTTCTAGGTTTGAACTTCAAAGCTCGAGTTTTTCTTCTCATTTTTTTCTTTAAAACTTTGAGGTTTTCCTTCGTCTTTTGCCCCGATATTGTGCGTCGGTAAACAGGAATCGCCGAGTTTCGAACGTCTGGAAACCGGGTAGTCGCTGTTCGTTTAAGAGGGAAGAAGAAACCAACCTGGGCCACCGCTCCATTAGGCATTAGGATTTGGGAGATTGGGCTCCACCTAAACCTAAATCCTAAACCCAGAGCCTAAACCCTAGTCCACTTTAATTTGGGCCATCAATTTCTACTGACATGACTAATTAAATAGACGTTTGGTCCAGTTTATAGAAATAATTTATCTATTATAAAAGAAAAAACTTTTAAGTGAAGATATAAATTAAAATATATTTTTTAAAAAGTTAATTTTAATGAGAGTTTTTTACTTTTTTTTATTTCTCTCATCAATAATTCATAAAATTATAATAAGAATTATATTGTTTCACATTATTATTTTATTTTGTTCATTTTTTATTAAATTCATTTATTTTTATTATAATTAATAAAAATATTTTATTTTATTTATTTTTCACTTAAAATTTAGGATTTAATTTAGTAAAATTTATTTTTTTATTTTTTATTTATTAAAAAATATATAAAAATACTATCAAAAAAAAATTTTAACATTTTACAACTTTTTTATCATTTTTAATTTGTCAAACATTATTTTAATTCGTCTTTACTTTTAATATCGTTCTATTTCAACAGCTGAAGCTGCAGACAAAACATAAGCTTTTTATCATTTTTATTCAAAACGTTGTCGGTGATAATTTTTTTAGTTTTAAAATATTTATTTTTTTCATTATCCATGTTAATTTTACTGAATCATACTTTTATAATTATTTTTTCTCGTAATTATAATTTTTTAATTTTGTCTCTCTTTTTATCCTTTTTTTTTCATAATTATTACCAAAAAATTAAATCATCTATAATTTAATCCACATAGTGCAGGTGTGCATAAATTTATTTAGCATAGATTAAATGAAAAGTTGACAAACTATTTGACTAAGCTTTTTTTATAATTAATTGATTTAATTTTTTTAAGTAATGATTTAATGCATTTTTTAGTTGTAATGGGTAGGTAACAATTTAATTTTGTAGAACGCATTTATGAGATGGTAGAAAAAAAGTTTGGATGAGAATAAAAAAAAAAAAAACAAAGAAAAAAAGGTAACGGGCAAATTGGGAAACCGCCTTTCAACCGCAAATAAATTGACTATTTGACTTTTGCGTTGTAAAAATCGAAAGGAAGCGCTTTGCCTTTGCTTTTCTCCTATTGAAACGGAGACGCAAAATCTCTCTTTATCCTTTTTATTCTCTCACTTTCCATTGAAAATAGCCGTTAAAGCTTCGCCGATAATGCCGCTCGATTCATTCCTCGTTTTCCTTATTTGAGTCTTTTTTTTCTTTCCCTTTCACTCATTGCTTCTCTTCTTTTTTTTTTTTTTTTTTCCTTTTTCTTTTGCTCTGTCATTTATTCGGTGGTAAAGAAAATCAAACGCATTGACTCTGTACAACTTGTATTTTGTTAAGGTCGTTTCTTCGCTTTCCTTGAAGTTTCGTTCTTTGAAAGCAAAGACAAAAACTGAAAAGAAAGAACAGTCCGCAACGCGTTTTTTTTTTCTTGGCAGAGTTCAAAGAAGAATCAATGTTTTTGTGTGGAACATGAGTCACCTGTTCGGACATGGAAATTTCGTTGTTTTTTTCAGCCTGAAACTGAAACTAACCCATGGATGATCAGAAAAGCAACCATCACAACAACAAAAGCATTGACCTCGACGACAGTCCACCCTTTGTTCGGATTCACTCCCATGCTGAGGTTCCTTTCTCATTCTCTTTCTCTTTCTTTTCTTGGAATGCAAAACCTTTTTTTTTTTTGTGTGTTGAATGGTGATTTTTGAGAAAAGGGTATTGGTCAAATAGATTGGATCATCGGAAGAAAGAGCAGTGCTGGAACTTGAAGATGAAAGACTGAATAGTTGTGACTCAATAACAAGAAAGAAGCATCCGTTTAAAGAGACTTCAAGCAGCGATATATGTCACATGAAGTGCAAAAATAGTCTATGGAATAGTATCAAGATTGTTATCTTCTCTAGCAAACTTAATATTCTTATGGTTTTTGGCCCTGCAGCCATCATTGTCCATAAAACCACTGGTTATCATGTGAGTTGTCTCCTCATTCTATGCCAGTATTGCCCAAATCATAAATATATTGATTGCATGTTCATTTAGGTAATGATTTCCTTGTTATTTTTTAATACAAATATAAACAATATTTTCGAAAGATTAAAAATTTTGTATGCATTTAAGTTTATTGTGGAAAAAGAATATGCATAATTTTACTTTTATATGCAATAATTATTATGTTGAAATTGGTGCCATATTTTAGTCACTTACTCATATTTTATCCGTTATGATTTTTTTTCTATCACCAGTTTTTTTTTGTAGCAACATTATAGGAAAGAAAAGCAAATAGCAAAAACAAAAAAGTAAGAACCAAGCATAGCCTTACGTTTCCAAGTGTGTTTCAGGGTATGGTTTTTCTTTTGAGCTTGTTGGGGATCATACCATTGGCCGAGCGCCTTGGCTATGCTACGGAGTAAGTTCACAGTCATTTGTATCAATTTTTTTTCTTTGCTCACATGTAAAGTTCTGTGTTTTCTTGACTTGTTTGATTGTAGACAACATTACTGTTGGTAATGGATGCACCTAAGAGTTCTGGTTCAGCAAATGAGCCATATATATTTGCTTAAAAGGAACAAAAGGAACATTTATTGTTTTTAAGTTAATAGCACAAATTAGTTTTGCTCTTTGGATCAGTTGTTGAATTTCGGCATGCACCTTCTTCTAAAATGCATATTGTATATGCTGCAACTATGTTGATTGACAAATGCCTAATACAGCTGGGGTTATTTCTTATGTAGGCAGCTGGCTTCTTTTACCGGACCTACAGGTGATTTTATTTTTAATTTGAATGAAGCCTCCCTCTTTTCCATTCTTTAGAAGTAAATGTTCAAATTTTGTATAACACCAAAATTCTGGTTTATATCAATGTATATGGGTTTGTTGTGGACAATTGTACATGATAACAGTTTCAAAATTATCAGAATTCAGTCATGTGTTCAGTCTTTTGTTTGCATTTATGAACAACTGATTAAAATTCAATTATTATGTGGGTTTTGCTTCAAATATTTCTCAACTTTTCCTTATACAACCTTCATATTAAATTTAATTTTGCACTTGCAGTGAAGGATGAATCAAAAAATATGGTTATTGGCCGCTTTACGGGGACAAATAACCTAGTACTAAGTACTGCACTAACAAATGTCACACATAAACCTGAATTTCTTCTAAACTAACTAATTCACGTCTGCAATAACTTCTTGTACTTTGAATTGAGCTTTGCAGTTGGTGGACTCCTAAATGCTACTTTTGGAAACGCAACTGAATTGATCATATCAATTTTTGCATTGAGAAATGGCATGATTCGTGTTGTACAACAGTCACTACTGGGTTCAATTTTGTCCAACATGTTGCTAGTGCTTGGTTGTGCATTTTTTAGTGGAGGACTTGTGATTATGAAGAGGGAACAAGTGTTTAATAAGGTACACTGACATTTCTTTGCAAAGTTAAATTTTAAACCAAAAATAAAGTCCTTACTCGCTATTCCTTTCTTTATTGTACTTTTGTGATTTGTTCGAGAAAGGATTGAATAATGCTAATGTTATTCATAGGCAGCTGCTGGAGTGAACTCCGGACTGTTGTTGATGTCAGTCATGGGCCTGCTGTTTCCTGCTGTCTTGCACTCCACACGTACAGAATTGCATTTTGGGAAGTCTGAGTTGGCTCTTTCAAGGTTCAGCAGCTGTGTCATGCTTTTTGCATACGCTGCCTTTCTATACTTTCAGTTGAGGAGCTCGAAGAAGTTATATGATATGGTAAGTGACAATGAGGTCGGTCTAGATTACAGTTATTAATTATGTAATTGTTGTCAAGGCTCTAAGATATGATTTACTGAACTTGATTCCGGTCAGTAGTGATTTTTTTATAGCTTGTAATCCTTTTGTAACACACAAGCAAATTCTATTGAAAGCATAAATTGTCTTTAAGCCCTTTTTCAGTTTTTCTTTATCTTCAAGATCTTCCATTTATAGCGTATCTGATTAATGTCACGTTCTTCAGGAGAGCAAGACTGAAACTTCAGATGATGATGAAGCTCCTGAGATCTCGATGTGGGAAGCAATTGTGTGGCTATCTATTCTGACCACGTGGATTGCAGTCCTCTCAGAATATTTGGTTGATGCCATAGAGGTAATTTATCTTCCAGTTACCATATCAAGTCCTTTATTTATATGATTAGTAACTTGATATGCCTTTAACAATGATGAGAGCCTCTATGGGGGAGGAAAGTTTGTGGTCTTTTCTTTAAATGAAAGCTTTTCTCCCTAATTTTAGTTTTGCCTTCTCAGTATTGGCCTGTAATTGTCGTCTGTTAACTCTCTGTTCTGAGCTCTAAAGATTGTAAGTAGCTTTCAGAAGAAAATTTGTGAAGCTTCCATGCTTTCTTCAATTTTCTTTTGTAGTCAGCATAAGTTTAGAAGTTTTCTCCACACATCATACAAGGTGTGAAATTCTAGTATTATGCTGGCAAAAGTTTATGCACTACAAGGTATATTCTGCTTCTGAGTAATGCTTTTAAATGTATATGATTGCTGTTTCCAGGGAGCATCTACCGCCTTGAAAATTCCTGTAGCATTTATCAGTGTTATCTTGCTGCCCATTGTTGGAAATGCTGCCGAGCATGCAGGTGCTATTATGTTTGCCATGAAAGATAAACTTGTAAGTTCTAGGCCTACCTGTGGTAATATATAACTCTGCATAATTAATTTGTTAGTATAATTTTCTGAAAGAAAAAAAAATCAATCTCTTGTGCAGGACATTTCCTTGGGGGTGGCAATAGGCTCATCAACACAGATAGCCATGTTTGGGGTAGGTTCAAACATTACACACTTTCATTGAACCTCTTATCGATTGAAGATGTATGTCAATCGCCTTGTATGCACCACTTGTGCTTTCTAAGTTTGGCACTACAGTAATACCTCACAGTTATTGGTACAAATTTAAGGAAAAAGCCCTTACTATGTACCTTGTTTTCTTTATCTTGAAGAATGCAGAAATTAATAAACAATATAGTATTAAATTTCTCCTGGTGTAGAAGTTATCAGGTCGTATGAAAGAAATTGCTGATGAAACAGTAGGAATTCCATCATAATATTTTCATAAATGATGAACAGGACCCCTATAATTGATATTGAATTTGCCTCTCTTATTGGCTAAAACTGAAAAAGTTGTGTTGTAGTTTTATTAATCTACTTTATAGCCTATAAAGTGAGACTTCTGAACATCTCTTTCTTTCCCTTAGAGTTTGTCTAGTTACCGAACATATTTCACTCCTATAGGCTATAAACATACCATAAAAGAATTATGCCTAAAGACCATTCTTGTTTATTTAGTAGAAGATGTGCTATGTCATAGTTGTCATCGTCATTAGTCAACAATTTAAAAGAAAGAAAAAAACAAAACAAAACAAAAAAGATAATGGTCGTGAAGAATTACTTATGCTTTAAAAGGAGTAATTTATTTCATATATTCTTATAATGTTCTATTCATGTTTCCAGTGACATTTAATATGTTATTTTTGCTTCTTCATTATGGATTCTTAGTGTTTTCTTGCAATGAGTGCAGATTCCATTTTGCGTGATAATTGCATGGATCATGGGGCAACCTATGGACTTAAATTTTCAACTTTTTGAGACAGCTGCTCTTTTTCTTACTGTGATAGTGGTGGCCTTCATGCTGCAGGTTTGCTATTTCAGATTTTTGTCTTTTAGACACACACATGCAAATGTGGCAGCACTTTGCTACACCCACTAATATCAGAAAAAAGAACTATCTTGTACAGCCACTATTTGATCTTGATAATAATGAGTGTTGAAAATATTTGGATGTGAACATCTCAAATTCCCATATCCTTGAAAACATTTCTTACCAAAAAAACACTTTTCCAAATATGCAATATGAAAGATTTTCTGTTTTCAGCAGTTGAACTGTTTCAGTTTTTCCTTAAGATATCCCTGTTTATAATGGATTATTCTTAATGATTTATTCTTCTGACCTTGCAGGAGGGAACTTCCAACTACTTTAAAGGACTCATGCTCATTCTTTGCTATTTGATAGTAGCCGCAAGTTTCTTCGTACATGTAGACCTTGATTCAGTTGGTGAGTTATTATCCCCTTCCATGTCAGTTGGTCAAATGCAAGCTAAAATATATTTGGTAAATTTTATACTTTGACTTGGTTTTCACTTTCTTTTTCTTGCACTAATTTGATCATGGAGTCATATTTTCCATTGTTTTCAACCTACATGCAAATATAGTTAGCCAATTTTATTTCGCATAACTTTTTAACTATTGAAACTGCCACCATTTTCATGCACACGCAAATTGACTTACATAAGCATACTTGACCTACATGTGTTTCAACAGTGGATAAACCCCACAAAAATGGTGAATAAATTAATTAGTCATACGTCGTGGATCAACCAGATCAACTGGAACATTTGACGAGAAGGAAGATGCTTTTTCCCTGTGCAACTTATAGTTAAGTTAGAAGGTTCAAATATTAACATCTGCGTAAGTGAAAGGTTTATTCAATCCATGTATAGTAAGTTGAAGAAGTCCACTTCCTAATTTTGGCTCCATAGATGGTGTTGTTTGGTGCACTTCATCGCAAAAGCAGCTGGTGGATATTTTCAGCCTGTGGAGGTTTATTTAGATGTTAGCTTTACACTGAAATTTAGAGATTAGGACTAATATGTGTCAAATTCAAGAAATTTTGAAGAAATACACAGTAAAAGTCTTCATCTAACTGAGATATTTCATGGGATTGTTTGAATTTTTTTTTTCAATTTTTGTCCCCTTTTGCCTGCATATTATCTGTCCAGGTATAGGTTACTCACTTGTTTATCTGCCTTAACATTTTAGCAGATTTGAGTAATGTTTCTATCAAGCTCTGTTAACTAAAAATTGTCTGAGATCTGTTGTTCTCTGCTACTTCTAGATTATTTATCCTACAATCCTTCAGCCTGTGGTAACAAGAACCATATTCATGACTTGAAGATGAATATTACAGAAAGTGTTGGTAAAACAAAAACCTGAGTAAAACCAGTTTGTTGATCTCAATCTTTTGCTCTTTTTGTCTTGTTCCGGAATCTGGACTATGTAGGTGACTCTTATTGTGGCATGTGCCTGCAACATGAACTATCTTGTGTTGTTCAAATGCTCAATTTAAGGACATACAATAAGAAAATATTTTTCCTATCCTTTTCATCTTGGTTCCAACTTCTAAGACATCAAAGTGAGAAAGTATTGAAGTTTGGGTCAAACAAGATAACCATGGACCCGAATTGTCAAAACTTGGTATTAATTTAAGGTATTAGCTTTAAAAAAGAATGCAACAGTTATTACTAAATTGGATTCATTAAACTGAATTATAAAAGTAGATCCTTAATCTTCTAAGAATATCCTGCATCGGAGAATAATTTAGGAGCTTAGAAACTACACATTTTGTGCCTTGGATATGAAACTTTGACTTACGAAACTGAGACGGTGAATAGAAACAGATAGATACAGACATGGATGGGTATTATTTAGAAATTTTGATTGTTTTGAAGGAAAATGATGGGATTCCTTCAAGGAAGAAACTAGGAAATTATGAAGACCCCTCGCCTTCATATATATATATAAAGAGGAAGCAAGGAATCAACATCTGCAGGGATAAGGGATCATGGGTCGAATATTTGATGCCATGGAGAATGATGAGAATATTTCGGGTGGGATTCTGCTGCTTTGCCAACTTTTCATTGCGATTTCAGTCTTATCAATGATTATTTTTGGGTGCCGCGATCCACCTTCTAATCAAAAGTTACCAATTTTAGATTTAGAAAGGCAGTTCAGTATTAGTGCTTTTCAGTCGGTTACAAAACACAATTTATTTTTTAAATACAACTTATAAAGATAAAAGCAAAATATAAGTAGCACTTCAATCAATATAAAAGCATAGGAAAATGCAATATTATAAGCTTGAAAACATTCAATAATCAACATTCAAACTATAAAGAAAATCTAAAATTAAGATAGCTTTAACTGGACTTAGACAGCTTGAAAAAGCAATAACACCTTGATAAAAAAAAAATGTAAATAGTTTCAACACCTGTTCTCTTAAACTCTCTACTGAAGATATTGTCTACATAAAATATGCAAAGAAAATAATAATCATTAAAATCAAACCAATAAGATAAAAACATGAACAAAAACTTGAGCAAAACTTTATCCACAACCATTAGTATTACCCCACCACATCATAATCTTCACCATAAATGTTGATATTAATTCATAACTTATTGATTAATATAATCCTGATCTACAATTCTAACTTAATTATCTATAGCTATCTATTTTCTAAGTAAACAGATTACGATAGAACAATTTAATTTTTCTATTAGAAGAGAAATTGGTTGAATGAAATAGGAGATATCATTATGAGCAAAAGTAGAGCACATATTGTATATTATATAAACATCCCTAAATAAGAAATTTGCTACATGGCAATAAAAGCATCACATCATATTTTTCAAAACAGTAATTTTCATTTAATCATGTAAAATTTTATCAGTTAAAATGTTGTGATTCAAGCCAAGAAGAAAACTAAAGGATTTAACCAATAAAAAAAAAAGAAAAGAAAAGTGAAGCAATAAAAATTAACATATAAAAGATGGGGGATAGATTTTAATGCTTACTTGATTTGAGAATTGATTCAGATAATAATATATTGATGGACATCACCAACATAATCAAACAAAAGATTGTATGTTTCTTCTCTCCCAGCAAAGGTAACTTTTTTTTGCATAAACATTGGTTTGAATCCCCTAAATTTTGCCTCTAATGTTACCTAATAACTCAAAATCCATTTCATTATGGTTCTTTTATAATATATCACCTTTGATATCAATTATCAAAAAAGTAAAATTGATAATCAATCAATTTTTTTCATTTGTTAGCATTGAATTGATCTTTATTTTGAAATGATAATACATTAAGATAAATAACCTTGATCAAGATTTTAAAAAAGATTTATTTAGTCCATGTTCTTAAGTTTTATATTTTGATATTAAATAAATAATATGTTTTTTATAATGTAAACAAACATTTCTTTATTTTTATATTTCTCAAACCAAATCTATTTTTAAAGATTATTTATTTGAGCATAAATAAAAATCCAATTGTTGTTTTTAAAGTGAATTTATTTATTTTGGACTTAATACAATTTTAATAATATTGGTTTGAAAAATAGATTAACTTAAGAAAGTTGTTTTATAAAAATAAAGTTTTTCAACATTGAAATTGTTTTATTTTTCTGTATTAATTCACAAAGTTTTAATATTTGAATTTTATATGGTTGGAAAGCTCTTTGAGTCTACTTTCTAATGGATAAATAAAATCAAAATTCAAATTTTTTAAGAAAAAATTTTGAATTTTTACTAGACACTCTACAATAATCTAAAAATTACACAAAAGATATATTTAAAAATTCACTATAATTCGTATATAATGAATTAGGTAATGAATTTTTTATGATAGAAAGCCCCTTAAGTCTAATTTTTAAATCTTCAAACGATTTGTGATTTGGATTTGTATAACTCAAGATATGATCAAATTAGTGAATAGAGAGCAAAATAGGATATAACAGAGCAGCTTGATCGGATTAATCCCTTGAGTTACAGGATCGACCCCCTAGCTGAACCAATCGATTGGGTCTCTTACTTGATCAATTAGGTCATGTTTTTCAAGTAAAAAATGACAAAAAACTTGAACCAATCAATCCACTCATGGAATGGATCAATCGAGTCTGGGCAGAAACTCTCTAACAACTAGTTTTTCATGCTTCTAACGGGCATTTCTTCTTCCAAACCTTCCCCAATGGCTAGTTTTTCGATTTCTTTATATATTGGCTACTCCAACACACCAAGAAGATTGATGAATTAAGAGAGCAAGATCAAACAAGTCATATATTCATTCTCTCAAGAGTTTTAGAGCTTTAAAGTTTATATCTTTGTATTTATTGTATCCAAATCATATTTGTTCTTCATTCATCATATTTCTTTGTACTTCATTAAGCAAACACTTAGCCTTTGATAGATGTTTTATATTTGCATTTTTATTAAGTGATTTTGTAGTCAAGAGGTGAGATATCCTCTTGAATTTGTGAGATTGAGAGGTTATTACTTAGCTTAAAAAGTAGATAGTGTAAAGTTTCTATCTTAAATCTTAAAGAGAAAAAGATAGAGTTGTAATTTTAATTCAAAAATAGTGGATTGAAATCTTGATGTGAACAACCAAGAGAGAAGACGTAAGTGCCATGTGGAGAACAATTGAACCTCTATAAATCCATGTATTTGATTTCTTTATTCTTATCTTTTTATTTTGATTATAATTTATATTTGCTTATAGTTAATCAATTTATTGCTATGCGCATCATATTTTATATTATTTTTAATTTTTCATTCAATCACTTTGAAATCATTGTTTAGAAAAATTTTGAATAAATCCAATTCACCTCCTCTTAGATCACCATCTCACCTATAAAACTAACATCATTAATTTTGAAAGTTGTCATTGAAAATGAAAATCTTTGCAACATATATATATATATATATATTAAAAAATGAGTTTGAAATTGAAATTAAATGCCAAACTATCATGTATTTATTTTAACCAACTTGCTTTATTTTTCTTATAAATCTTTTTACAACAAAAATAATAAGAAAACTTTAAAAGTTCGTAGTCATATTGATTTAGATTTTGATCAAGTTTTGAAATTCTAATCAACTTGTTAAGTATAAAGCCTTCTTGAACGTAAAGATGAATTCTATAACATTTTGAAATTCAACTTGTCATAAAAAATAATTAAAAAATAAAAAATAGATGGAGCAATGAGCAGTGCTACAAATACCAAATAATGTAACTACCGTATGATTTCCGCCATAGAGTATTCACCAACATTAATTTAAAAAGAATATAAAACTTACCTTTTTGTGTAATACAACATATATCAACTAATGTTATGATATATATAATAATCATTTCATTTCCATAACAAAGTGTTTATCAAAATTAACTTAAAAAGGATTTGAACCTTACTTCTTTATTTATGTTTCAAATCTTTAAGACTTTTCATAATCTCATCCTATTATTATATAAACAAAATTTGAAACTATTATTAACCATCATCAGAAAGTAATAAATAAAGTTATTGAAATCATGTACTCAAAAATAATGTAATAACAAAATGAAAAAAGACATTAAAAAGGAACCAAGGTAATAAATTAACAATATATATAAATATTTAAAAATAAAAAATATCAAATAAACTCATATAATTATACTTCAACAGACCCAAAAAAAAAATAAATAAATTCATGTTAACAATAGTAAAATGTATTTCAATAGTAAGATATTGCTTTATACAAAAAGAAAGAAAGTAACCTTAACTATATATATACCTATTTTTTTTATAGTTATAACACATGTTAAAGACTAATAATCAAAGGACATGTTTTAAAACATAAAAATTAATGATCAAAGTGATATATGGACAAAATAATTACTACATGCAATGAAAGAGTGGAAACATGCTTTATTAGCTATCTATTAAAGATGTATACTATGTAATAATTGATTATCTTAAATCTTTTAAAATAAAAAATGAATATTAATATGACTTTATTCCTTCATCATTTGGGGATCATGCATGTCCTTCTTTTACTTTGCCTATTTTATAATTAAAATATATATCTTAGATCTTTTAACATAAAAATAAATACATTCACTCTTATATAAGGTTTGTGACTGGCTGAATGCAATGCCATTTATATAATCAAAATTTATAATAATAAAAGAAAAGAAAGATACCATTTGTTCTTTGATTTCAATTGTGACAATAGTGCTCCATATTGATTCTAATTTAATTTCTTAAAACTTTATCCCACCAAAAATATATATACGAGAAAAAGAAACCTTAAAATTTTCACAATTTTAATTTTTTTTTCATCTATAAACTAAACCAAATAATTAATTAACAAAAAAAATTTAATCTCGTTGAAATTAGAAAAAAAATACATGCAGAGATGGGATAAAAAATACTTTAGAGAGAAGTTAGAAAAAAAAAAAAACCCTAATCTTTGCTTTCTCTCCCTTTATCTCTCTCTTTCTCCACTATGCCTCCTCCTTCCCCATTGGCATTTTTTTTTCTTGATCTTCTCTCTTGAAGCTTTTGTCTTTTTTTTTTTTAATATAATGAAATTGTTTGCCAACCCTACAAACTCTCACGCTTAGAAAATCCTTTTCTCTCTTTGATCTCTTTTTTTTTTTTCTCAATCTTATTCTTTTTTAAACCTTTCCCCTTTCTCCTAGCCAAATATCTTAAATAAATAAAACAATTTTTCTATCCTAAAATGTACCTTCAATTTTTTTTCTAAGACATCAAAGAGTTGTCTAGTAAATTAGAGAATGAAAGAGTTTAGGGATAGCTTTTATATATTATTATTAATAGTTGTTCAACATATTCTGAGAGTTAAAAAAAAAAAAAAAAACTAAGCTTCAAATTCAACTTTCCCAATTATCATGAATTATCTCAAGTCAAACATTAAGCTAATAATCACATTATCCATAATCACATTTAAAGAAAATCCCCAAAGCAAACAAATTTGAAACCAACAAAAGTCAAAGTCAATGATAGGCTTGAAACTATACCTTAAATTAATGTAAACAATTTCAAATAAGAATTCTTATTAACAAATGATGTAAAGCTAAACTGTACATGAAATCAAAATGTATACCTTTAGTTATGTCAATAGTTTTAAAGAACATAAAATGTATAAAAAAATAATAATAAATAATTAGACAGATGTATTTAAAAGACAAATATATAGAAATGAATTAACCTTGCAAGCTCACTTATCACAATTTAAAGTAAAGGCAAACAAACACTTATACCCATGAAAGAAAAAAATAAAAACACATTAGAATACTAATTTGGATAAAGAAACAAATGATTAAGAAATTGTACACTTACTCACTAATCTTAAAATTGGTGTACTTGACTAGTTATATAATACTATCCATTATAGATAATGGGCAAAACAAATTATAACATTGTAAATGACTTTTGGATATTGATACTTCGCTTTAGTAAAAGCCTATCTACTTGCTAATTGTATGCAACATATAGATATTGCATCAACAAAAAAGCACATTTATTTCTTGTATTTCCAATAGACATGGATCACAACAAAAAATTATTTTTTTTTCATTTAAAAAATTGCAATATGAAGTTCATGATTGAAACATCAATAATAAGTTAAAGAAATTAAAGACAACACAATCAATTACTATTCTAATATCAAGAACTCAAAATGGAAAAAAGAGTTGCACCGGAAAACACACTCTGTATTCATTTTTCTACTACATACACAAAATATATTAGGTGCAAGATGATTAAAACACATCTCCATGAAATAAGTAGTTTTACAACTTTATAACTAAACTAACTAACAAAAGCTTCATTGATAGATTACAAAAGGATATTGTTTCTCCTTTGAAAAAATCTCATAGTTATACAATAACAGAATAAGCAAAATAGATATATAAAAAACAATAAATGAAATAAACAAATGTATTGTTAGAAGTTCGTTAGATGAACCTGAAATTCCTCTAATAAACGTAAGCATAAGTAATATTAATTTATTTAAAATTTAAAAGACAATTAGAATTTTTCTTTAAAACAATTAATTGCATGCATAATAAATAAAAGCATAAACTATAATTAGGGTGCAATCGAGTCGAGTCGAGTCAATATAGTGAGAAATTCGAGTTCAACTCTCAACTCGCGGCTCGATACTCGGCTCAAACTCAATCGTGTTTCATTTTCTAACTCGAGCTCGATTCGTGATCGAATTCGAGCTACTCAAATTTACTCGATTAAGTTCAAAAATATGTAAAAATAAGCTCGATTCTTATACTCGACAAGAGTTGATTATTTGTGTTCGAGCTCGAATTTGAGATATTTTATTAATTAAAATAATAATAAAAATTTTAATATAAAAATTCGATTAGACTCGCTAGCTACTCGAGCTGAGTATAAAAATACTCAAACTCGGTTTGATCGATGAATCGAACTACTTGAGTTCGAACTCGACAATAATCGAATCGAATTCGAGTTTTATTCGAATCGAACCCGAATAACTTATGAGTATTAATATATCATTTACACATTTAACTATAACGAGGCTTACACAAGTATTTCGGAAAATTAGGCATAAACATTTTGTAAACAAAAACTAATCAAAAGTAATTAATTCTAAACACTTGAAACCATGTACTTTTATTAGGTATGAAAATAATTTATGCAATAAACTAATTAATATATAATGATAAACTTTCAATCAAGTCATTCATTGGATTAACAAATCAAATTCCACAAATATAATAAGTTTTAAATAAGTAATAAAATAAATACATTTATAACATTAAATGAGAAAACTCTAAAATAAAACTATGAAATGTTAGTTATTCAGATATCAAATTATAAAAAATAATATGATTCGAAAGCTAAATCATGGTTAACCGTTTTTATTATGGTATTTGAATATATAACTTATGATTTATGCTTATTAATCTAAAATTGTGATTTTAACCTTTTTTTTTTTTTAGCTACAAAATAACAAAATTGTGATTTTAACATATATTGTATGAAGGTTAGAAACTTAGAATTGATTATAATTTAGTTAATGAAAGATGGAAAAAGTTAATTTATGTAAATAATTTTTAAAAAATAATATTTAATAAATTTAAAATTTAAAATTTAAAATCCAATGCTTAATTTTTTTTTTTTTTTTTTAACCTGCAGCTTATTATATAAAAAAAATCACTGAATTTGGCAGTATCCAGTGCCCAGTAGGCACTGCCACATCATCGTTTGAAAAAACTCTTTATTTATTTAAAAATACAAAGTTAATTTTCTACAAATCTCAAACCCTAAAAATAAATAAATAAAATAAAAAAGAATTTTCCCTACCTCTCAGTTGCCAGAATGTTGAGGAGTCAGGCTAGATTCTGAAACCCTAAATCTATCCCTAAAAAAGATCAATCTCCAAGTTTCTTCTCAAAACAAAGTTAGCCATGGTCAGTTCTCTTTCAACTGTAATCTCATCTCGCTTCTCTTATTTTCTCTTAAATCATCTGTCATCTTTTTATTATTTTCAGACCGGCCGTGGAGGCAGGGACCGATCGCGACGTGACTACCCTCTGTCGGGAAGTTCGGGGCGGAGCAATGCACCGCCATCGAGACACCTTTGGGTGGGGAATCTATCGCACAGTATACTAGAGCCAGATCTCACCGACCACTTCTTTCAGTATGGTGAACTAGAGAGCGTGGCTTTCCAGCCAGGTCGAAGCTACGCTTTTATCAATTTCAAAAACGAAGAAGAAGCTATTTCCGCCATGAAGGCGCTCCAGGGTTTCCCTGTAGCGGGGAATCCGCTTAGGATTGAGTTTGCCAAGGCGGTTAGTCTTGAACTATTACTATTATTACTTTTTTGTGTTTCGATACTGTTGATTTTTTCTGGAATGAATTTGAATTTCATTGAGTTTTCCAATATTTTTGTGTTTAGTAACAGATGATTGATTGGCAGGGAAATTAAAGTCCAAGATTTTTATATTAACATAATTCATCAACATTAAAAAAAAAAACTGAAAATTAAAAAGAAGCTTAAATTTATAATGCAAAATGAATATTAACTTGGCTGATTAAGGCTCTGTTTGGTTGTTATGAATTTTGCTGCTTGCTTTTTTACTTCTGGAAAATAAAAGCAAAAAAGCCTGTTCTTTTAAAACACAAAGCTTTAACTTTTTTTTTTAATAATAATTTTGTGTTTCACTATTTTATTTTTAACAAATTTTGAGAATGCAAAAGCGAGCAGCAAAAGCAGCAACCAAAAGAGCCTATCAATGAAGAAGATAGTACTGCAGTCCGTTTAAATAAACAATTGGTTGTGACTTCCTAGCAATTTCATCAAAGTTCCTGGTTAGAAATAATGGAACAATTATAGGTTGGCAACTCAAAGGACCTCAGATGCTTATATACTCGGAGATTCATCCCATAACAACAAATATAATATTGAGAATAAGGGGGAAACAACTTAATTGAGACTCAATTTCACAGCTCAAAGTATATGATTCTCTATGAGAAAGTCCTTTCAGATTTGTCTCTTTCTCCCAGTAGCAGCAGCTTTATAAAACTAATATCCTCCTCCATTGTACCGTTTCATTTGCAAAGGTTGCATACAGCAACTGAAAAAAATCAAAATAAGCACCATTGAGTTGAGATGTTTGATAAGGCTTAGCATGGTCTTTCCAATTGCATACAACAGGCTTTACACCATTTTACACTTTTTCTGGTTTGGCAATTAGTATTATGCCTTTAAGACTTAAGAGGATTCATAACCAAAACTGTTAAAAACATTATCAGGTTCAGAAACATCTATCATTTCAAGAATAATGACATAAAAAATGCAAAAAAAAAAAAAAAAGATGTAAATTAGTCTTTCTGTCCACTCACTTGATTACAACATGCAATTCTTAATGCCATCTTGTGCAATTCTTTCTTGCATATTGCCAAGTAAATTACTGTTGGATCCCATGCACTCAATATGGTTTATTCTTAATGTCATCATTTGTAGTTCTTTCATGCATATTGCCAAGCGAAACAGGTGTAATTAATAGATTTCTGTATGGAAAGATGTTTGATGCAATGCTTCTTCAGACCAACCCATTGCACTTAATCATGCTGGGAAGTGAACTTTTGAATGTTAAATGTTGAATTGATGGATAAACCTTATTGACCTAGAACAATTTCATTCCAACACATTTAAATTGAAGAAAGAAACATAATTCCTACAATGAAGATCTTACATTGAAGTGGTAACTAGAAAAGGATCTTCGTAACATAATTTTATTACCACATCATTAAGTACGCAGAACATCTCTGCCATACAGGTTGGCTGCAGGAACATTTGTCTGTGTAAACTCCATGGAATTTTTTTGTTCAAATTCAGCGTTGTCCTTGATGGTATGATAAAAAAGGCTCTTACCTTCTAGTTTACAGTCCTTTTCAAATGTCAGCAGCTGACTGTGTGCGTAGCAGGATCATCATCAATAAAGCCAATACCAGAATTGTATCCTGTGCAGCAATCTGAAATTTTTCTACATGAAAGAAAAGAAAATTTACTTAAGACAGAGCTTTTCCTTTGCTGCCAATAAAGATATCTCCATTAACCTCCACAACCCATAGAAATACTCGCACCATAAGACAGTTGAACAAGAACAACATATATTCTCTGGTGAAGTAGGCTGTCTCTAATAATTTTTCTAGAACCTTTTTTATGCTACTTGATCCAGAATGCTCACACATCAGCATAAATCTTGAAGCATACCTTAGTTTGCATTGGAGAAGTCTGAGTGAGTAATGGACGATAATTAACAAGTTACAGTATCATTAACCTTTTTCTTTGCTAGTAATAACTGATCTTAGTCAAGTTACAATATGATATCCTATTTAAAGATATATTAAGAATAAGGCAATAATATAATGTGTCAAAGATAAAGTCAGATACATTAAAAAGGAACCCAAAGAAAAGAGGAGAATGACCAGAATTGACAATTACTAGATTTTGAATAGAAGCACCAATGTAAGTGTGGAAAAACGAAGAAATAAATGGGTGTAAATGTTGAAGAATGGGGCAAATCAAGCAAAAAGAAGTCTTTATCCTTATCTTCCATGAATGAAGTCTCCCTCTGAAGATAAGGTTGAGTAAAAAATGGTTTATTTTCTTTAAAAATGACATCTGCAGACACATAGAATTTTTTGGTAGGAGGATGATAGTACTTACATCCTTTTTGAGTTGAAGAATACCTCACAAAAATACACTTAATCGCTCTTGGATCCAACTTTCCCCTGCTATGACTGTGAACATGAACAAATGATGTACAACCAAATACCCTAGGTGTGAGATTGTTTGTGGTATTTAGGTTGGGATAAAATTGTGAGAGTAGTTCCATAGGAGTTTTAAATCCCAAAACTCTTGAAGGTAACCTATTTATAATGTGTGTGGCAGTAAGAACAGCTTTCCCCCAATAAGATTTAGGTACATTTGCTTGAAAAAGAAAGGCTCGGGTTGTGGCTAGTAAATGGCTGTTTTTCCTCTCTGCCACTTCATTCTGCTGTGAAGTATTAACACAAGATAACTCATGGATAATCCCCTCTTTTTGGAAATAGGTGGATAGACTCTGGTTGAAGTAGTCTCTTGTATTATCAGACCTAAATCTCTTGATTCTCACTCCAAATTGATTTTGGATCATGTTTTGGAAGCTTAAAAATACATTATTCACATTTGATTTGGATTTAAGTAAAAAAACCCAAGAGACCCTGGTACAATCATCCATGAATGAAACAAATCATCTCGTACCAGAAATATTAGGAATTGTAGAGGGACCCCAAATGTCACTATGAATCAAGTAAAAGGGAGTAGAACTTTTTTTGTTACTGATTGAAAAAAACACACTTCTATACTTTGCAAGTTCGCAAATATCACAATGAAAATCTTTGACATTTAATCCTTTGAACAAAGAAGGAAACATATTTCTCAAAGTTCCAAAAGAAGGATGTCCAAGACGAAAATAATAAAGTCAGATTTTGTCTTTATTGGAAGATTTTTCAGAAAGAAATGACAAAGGTAAATTATTCTTGATATTACTTGTGTTATTTGATGTCTCAAGATAGTATAGTCCATCTTTCTCCTTAGCAAGTCCAATCCTCTTCTTCGAACTCTGGTCCTGAAATTCACAGTAATAGGGATAAAAAGTTACTTTGCAATTCATATCTCTGGTAAGTTTTTGTATAGATATCAGATTAGTAGACAATCTAGGAACATGAAAAACATTTTTGAGAACAAACGAGGGATTAACTTGCACATCTCCTAATCCTGCCACTGTAGGAAGTGAACCATCTGCAACAACAATTTTCTTATTACTAGGACACAGGTTATATGTACTAAACTTTTGTGAGGAATATGTCATATGGTCTGTGGCTCCTAAGTCAATGACTCAAAAACTCGTAATAGGCTTAGCCGAGACATTTAATCCATGAGAACCGGAAGCTTTACCTAAACTAGAAACCTTACCCAAAGAACATACCACAATAGGCTTTTCAAGGATTTTCAATAAGTTTTTCAGTTTTTCAATCTCTTCCCTGTCGAACTCTCCTTGTTTCTGAGACATCTGTAGTACTCCAGTGATTTTTCTAGTTGACATTTCCTCAAATTGGGTGGTAGTGATATCTTTATTTGAAAGGGTTCGGCAATGAAGGCCCAAACAAGATTCGGCAATGAAGGCCTAAAATAGAAATAAGCAATAAAGGCTGAAAATTTTGCTTCCCAATAAGAGCCTAAAGCTCTAATACCATATGGAAAAACTAAGAAATAAATCAGTGTGGAAATTGAATGTATATTGAAAAACTGTTTCTTCAAAATTATACAAGAATCTTAGGTTTATATACAACTAACTAGGGGTTAAACTAGGAAACTAAATCTTCCTAAAAAAACTAATCCTATAATTGAGGGATTATCTATCATAATTTTAGGGATACAAATACTTAATTCTAGAGATACAAATATAAATATACAGATTACAAGATTACAAACAGCTGTAAATAAGTGTTTTCCCACAGTAAGTTCAAATATGTAATCTTGGGCTGTATTGGAAAGTGGAAGCTGTAGAAGGAAGATCATTTACATTTTTTTTTCTATAAATTGATGGTATTGTTAAGTGCCGTTTGCAGTTTAAGCAATCCAATCATAAGCAGCACCATTTCCTTCCTCAATTGAAGGAGGGTGATTGAATAAATAGTGAGCATTGAGGACTTTTCTAACGGCAAGCAAATTGGAACAGATAGCATAATCTGTGCTAATAAGAGCCATGAAAATAGTCATTACCATCAGAGTTACTCCAAAAATCTGAATATTCGCACAATGACCATGTATAAGATAGAGAGCATAAAATATAATTTAAAGTAGCAAAACTTGGAAATGTTAACCAAGTTCCCAGGTCTCAAATGCTAACCAACCTTGCTTTTAATTATGTATCTTTTCCTTTGAAATATTACCATTTTAGCTGGAATGGAAAAGCATAACTCTGAAATTACTCACTTGCTACGTCTTGGAAGATGAAAATTAGTACTCTGTTTTCCTCTTTCTATTGATTTACTGCAGCACACATTGCTAATTTTGTGAACATTAAATTAATGAGGGGGGATGTTTTGTAAACCTTGTAATTCCATAATAATTAGTCGTTACTTTCAGTATACATTTCATGCTAACTATTGATCAGATGCAATCTAAAGGACCATTCTTAATGTAAGTTCAAGTTGTTAACTATTGTTAAGTATGACTCTAAAAGGAGGCTTTTCTGTGTTAAAGTGATTATTAAGTGTTGTAATTGTTATCTTACTTTTTCAAGATTTACTTTGCACCAAAAAAGACAACAGACAAAGAATAGATGAAAAAATCAGGATAACATAAATAAATAATGCAAGCCTAAGTTCTTCATTTCTTTAAAAACTGTCTTCTTCTCTGGTCATAAAAGTTCTGGGTAGTCCTGAATGTAGCTGTGATATCTTTGAGATTATAATTGGATGAATTTGAGTATAAACAAAAGAGAATGTGCATATTCAGCCAAGAGTTATACATTAAGCAGGCTAGCATCCTTGTCCTTATTTAATATTCTCATAACTCAACTCTCCTAAATGAAAAGATCTTGTGATAAGAGTTTTTCTAGCAAGGTTTGCAGGATTAGACTTGGGAACTTGTGTGACTCAATTGTTGATTTTCTGTTCTGCCAATCTCAGTGATAACATTTGCTTGAGAAGTGATGAAAATCTATGTATTTTCACAACATTGATGTTTTCTATTCGTAAAGATGCATCTCTCGGTATGGTTTATATGTTTGACTTCCCCTCCAATTAATGTTTTGACTTGTTTGTCTTCCCATAAAAGTTTCAAAGGATTACTTGTGCTTGTGGAAGTTTACAATGCAATCATGTGTGTTATTCTGCTGTAAATCCATGGCTTAGTTTTTCACTTTTATGATGAGATTAGTGTGTTTGTGTGGGTGTTTGGGTGTATGGGTGGGTGTGTGTGAATATTTTGTAGTTAGACCAGGGAGGTGTCCTTTCTGTGTAACAGAAAGTGTTGTTGGTTTCTTACGAATGTCATTAACCTAAATTCTGATCACTATCGGACACCAGATTTTTTTACTGGGGCTTGCTTAGTGGAAGTTGAGTTCCTTTTGTACTATTTATTTAGGAGATTTGGAGTATGCATGTGAGTGAGTAGAAGCATGTGCTGATAATAAAATTAATTTCCTCTGATCAAAATTTTTACCATCTATAGAAGCTTGATTAGAATTACCTTTTTGGGGGACATAAGTAGTTGATCCTTTGACAACAGAACATATTAATGGGTATGTTGTGGTCATAGGTAAATTCTGGTTTAGAATCAGCTCAAGATTACTACTTTCTTGTTGTGCAGCAACTGGAACTTGAGGCAAATGCCTCTGCTTTCAAGTAGTAAAAATTGGTAGGATCCAGTTGTACTGGATCATGTTTGAAAAGTTACTGATGTTAGAAACTTACATTTGTTTAGTTTGATCTACCAAATTAAGGTCTTTTATTCAAATGATAGTATGTACTTTAGTGCATGAAGTGGTTCCTATAATTGGAAAATACGGATTTTGCCGTGCAGATAATTAACTCTAGCAATTTAGAGGCTGCAAGTTTAGGTAAACACAGCATGATAATGTTCTGTAATCTGGCATATGCCTTGATACAACTGAAAGGTCATACAATTTGATCTCCACATTTATTTGCCTTTTTTTTTTTTGGGTGCAGTGCATTTATTTGGTTTTGTTTTAGTTTGTATTTCTTTTAATTTCTATTCTTGTATACTTCATTTATTTTTCGCATGGCAGTGTTTTTCAATTCATAAATTGCAACACTGATAATACATGAGTGTGACAAAGTTTTAATTGTGAAGTCTAAAGTCCTTAAGGCTCATTCTCTACAGCCGTTCCCACATGATTAAAAAGAGATGCCTTATTTGATAAACTTCATCAAAATCCTCCAAGATAATGCCCCCATCAGGTGGTTTCTACTTCCACCTTGACTACAGAGGCAATAGGATCTTCAGGTGAATTGGTGCAGTGGCTAACTATTTTTATTTAGTTTCATATGCACTGCCATGCCATAGTTCAATATGTCTGCAAAGCATATTTGCTATTGGAAATGGTTATTCTTGCATACACTTATATGGAGGCATAACTTAATTTCTTTCTCCACATCCATCCATTTGATGTCTCTACTGTTGATATTTTAACTTGATCAATCTAGATTAGAATCTTATAAGAATGCTTAAAGTAAGGATCGGTTTTCCCCTTACCTGGTGATGTTCTTAATCTCAGGACAAGTCATCGACACTGTCATGTGATGAGGACTACTTGCTACGTCGGGATGAGCAACGTTCTACAGTTAGAGGGTCTCCTTTCTCACCAAGGGACTCTAGAGCACGTCATGCTAGTCCTGAACATTTTGTCCCTGACAAATCAAAAACAAATGATAGAAGTGCTGATCCCAGTGAGGTCCTATGGATAGGATTTCCAGCTTTACTGAAAGTAGATGAAGTGATTTTGAGGAAGGCTTTCTCTCCATTTGGTGAGATAGAGAAGATTACCGTGTTTCCAGGACGTAGTTATGCTTTTGTTCGTTTTAGGAGCATATTGTTAGCATGCAGAGCAAAAGAAACTCTTCAGGGAAAGCTATTTGGGAATCCCCGTGTCCATATTTGTTTTGCGAGGAGTGAGAGTGGGTCATCCAACAGTGGAAGGGGCTCAGGGAATGCCCCTAGCTCTCCCCATTTCAGGGTAAAAGGTCGCTTGGGGTCTTCTGAGAACTTTCTGCAGGATAGGAATTTTGCAGACTTAACAGAAGATGCAAGCATTAGATCTCCTTTGATCGATTCTGGTGATGCTGATGTTTATAGTTTCAATAGGAAAGGTAGTTCATGGCGTGGTGGAAATACATATGAACCCTGGAGGTTTGGAGAAGAGGGGCCTGATCCTCGACGACAACAAGATATGTATGAACATGGTAAAAGTCCAATGGGATTCGATGATTTTCCTCCAAAATTACCTCAGAAAAGTGCATTCTATGAAGAACCATGGGATATGCCTGAAGACACCTATTCTGTCCCTGGAGCCAAGAAATTGAAAACTGGCTCCCTTCCACTTGAGAAAGAGCTACCAGAGTACTCTTTATCTGATCTTGAACAAGAAAAATGTGTTTTTCCAAGAATACTCTCTGATTTTCCTCAATCTGAAGTCTTTAATAAGAACTTTGAACCTGGAGCTTTGGGGTATAAACACATTCCCGATCGGCCAATGAATTTAACTCCAATTCATGGGGAAAGAAATGATCACCGGAAACCATCTTATGACGGTTTTCCTGTAGGATCTGGTTTACAATCAAACATTATTGAGAAGAAAAGATTTACTCCTGAACTGGATCGGCCATCTTTGAAAGAGTGGAAATGGGAGGGGACAATAGCCAAGGGTGGAACTCCTGTATGCCGTGCTCGCTGCTTTCCTGTTGGAAAAGTCCTTGACATCATGCTGTAAGTAGTAAAAAATCCTTTCTCACAGATAACACAACACTATACAGATAAATGATTAGTTGTTATTAAGTCGTTCGTTTCCTTTAGAGTAACTTTAATTCCCCCACCATTAAGGTGTCTCATGAAATGGAATAACTCCGTATTGTTTCCCTTATTCAAGTAATGGTTTCAAGCTACAAATTGACGGAATAATATATCATTTTTTACTTGATAGATTAAAGATTTAATTTTTTTTTTTCCAATTTTACTAGTAAAATATAAGGTAGGGGGATTTCTGCATGTATTTGTTGTTTAATATTTTTAGATTTCTTGACAAAAAAGTTGATATTTTTTCAGTTATTTTATGAAAATGAATGAACCTTTTCGATTTCATGATGCATCGCATAGTACTTCTGCTGGTGACCATTTCCTTTTCCCTCCTATCTTTCTGGAGTTCACAAAATTACTGATTTACCCTACCCTGAGGCTGCAGGCCTGAATTCTTAGATTGCACAGCAAGGACTGGTCTGGACATGCTTGCAAAGCATTACTATCAAGCATCTAGTGCTTGGGTTGTTTTCTTTGTCCCTGAAAGTGATGCTGACATGGGATTCTACAATGAATTCATGCATTACCTGGAGGAGAAGCAGCGGACCGCTGTTGCTAAATTAGATGATGAGACCACATTATTTCTTGTACCACCGTCAGATTTTTCAGAGAAAGTACTGAAAGTACCTGGGAAACTGAGCATTTCAGGTGTTGTTTTGAGATTAGAGCATTCTGGTTCCAGTTTCGGGTCTACTCATCCTAATGAAAGAAAAGATGCAAATTTGTTGCTTTTTCATGGTGATACATCTTATGCAAAGCCATCAACAACTTCAGGATCATTTCCTTCTTTGGCATATCCAGAATTAAGTATATCAGAAATTAAGGATAACTCCTTTCCTGGGAGTGGGGCTACACCTGTTGCACCTCTTTCACTTTCTGGGTCAGCTCATTCTGTTGGTGATGTATCCGACTTGTATAGTGAGCACAGGCATGATCAGGCTCCCCAGCGAAATGCTATGTTTGGACCAAGCTGGTCTTCCCATGATCAGCATCATCCGGTGTCTGTTGCCAGAAATACTCAAGTTTCTAGTAGTGCTTTTGATCCTGCAATTAAGGGGTATCAGTTAGTTATGCCAAGAGCAGTGCAAGAAACATATTCTAGTACTGGTGGAACTTCAGGTATTCCATTATCTGGAAATAGCAAGCCCGCTATGCCTATTTCAGCCCTTCAACCAGAACAACTAGCACAACTGGCGTCATCTCTTATTGGGCAGCAGAAGCAGGTGGGAAATACTCCAAATGTATCAATCGGGGAGCATTTTCGTCACACAAACACAATGGACCAGCCCGACTTGTTGAGACAAGCACAGGGATATGCTTTACAAAATAATCAGGCTACTCCTGAGCTCTCAACATCTCAGCTTTCTCAAGTGCAACAGTTGCATCAGCAGACATCAAATGCAGCTGCAGCAGTGCCTCAAGCATCTCAAAGAAGTCAGCAATTGCATGGTAATGGTATACAGGAAGAAGGCGATGCAGATCCACAGAAACGCTTGCAAGCAACATTACAGCTGGCAGCAGCTCTTCTTCAACAGATTCAACAGGGGAAAGGGAGTTGAACTGGTTTCAGCTTCGATTTCAATGTACTGGTACCATGTGATACTTTTAACAATCAGCTTAATGAAACTTCACTTATTAGTTTTCCATGGGTTGCCCGGAATCGTCCAAATGAGGCAGCGGATTATCTCAGTTCTTAGCATTGTAAATTCGGTGGCCTTTCTAGCACATAATTTTGGAATTTCTTTCTCAGCTACTTACGTTAATTTTGGAATTTCTTTCTCAGCTACTTACGATCTTCTTTTACTTAACTAACAAGTTGCTTGCCAGCCATGTTGATAGCTACTCTTGATGCATGGGGCTATTTTGTTAAGCACCGTTTGTTTCGCAAAAAATAGTTTGTTAACGCAAAATATTTTCATAAAAATGCCTCACATGGTAGCCCTGCTAGTACTAACATATATATCTGCAGTATCGTTATTGCACTCTCCAACTCTCCAATCAATCAAGGGCTTCAAAAAGAATTATTATTACATGTTTAAGGTTTAGCAAGAATTGAGATGATTTCACTTATTGATCGGTTTCTAATGCTAAAAGTTGGTCACCCTTTTAATATCGTTGATAGAAGATTTGATCACCCCATCGTTTTCCACTCCCTTTTCTACGCCTTTAGCCTTTCTTTCGCCAGAACTATGCGTAAACCACGTCTCTTGTTGCATCCCATAAGCGAATCCCCTTTCCTTCTCTCTTGGCATAGTTGGTTATAATTTTATGCATCATCCACGATCTCTTATCTCATAAAACCAAGAAATCAATCTCATATCTATGGTTTCAGTGCAGAAACATGATCATAAAATAAATCAAAGCACCTAAATGCTAGGTTCTCAGCCTCATCTGTACATACATATCATGCTTGGTGTTTACCTGGCCGGGTCAATTAAAGAGCAGCCAATTCAACAACAAATCGACCCAAGGTTGTTATTAAAGAAAAATGTTAGTAATATCATGAATTATAATGAAATAATTCATGTGATATAAATTTTAAAAATTTTTTATATGATACCTAAATTATAAATTTTTAGTTAGATATATGAACTATAAATCCATTAATTAAGTTGTAACATAATTAATTTTAAATGATAACACAAGACAAATAAAATCTCAAAATATTATATTTATTAATAAATTTATAATTCAAATATTACATTAAAAATTTTTAAAAGTTAAATAATAAATTGAATATTTAACTATAATTTAGAAACTATTAATGACACTAACCCTAAAGAAAATGAACCTTTCTATTTGAATAAAAATGTGAGAGAAAATACAGGATCCAACAAATTACAACTTTCTAGACCATCAAAATGATTGAGATAAGCGTAATCCAACAAAAACTCATAACTAGGTAACTGGGGAAAAAATATGCAAATGGCAGCTGGGTGTGGAAGGATGTGACTGAAAATTACAAACTCTTGAATCTATCAAGTCCTAACCTCAACAATCACCAAAATAACACAGATAATTCTAAATGTTTTTTAGAGCCTCCTTGATACAGTGTAACATGATTAGCTACCCAAGGCAACTTCTGTGAAATCAAAATGATGAATCCAGATATCATCCTGTTACATGCCAAAGTCTTTACCAGTTGGCAGACGAAGATCACTGGTTGGATCTTTTAATCAATCTTGACGGATGAGAAAAGATAATGGACAAAATAGAATGATGTGCTGAAGCCAATGGTGCCCGTAGACAACATGATTGCAATTGCCATGATCATTGAGTAGCCAAGATAAAGAATAGCTGACACAGGACCACTCAAACTCTGTAAGTCAAAGACTAAGTAATTGATGGAGTATAGGAACACATAGAGTGCAACTGAACCCGAAGCAAAGAAAGCCTTCCACCACCATCGCCAGTCCTCGACACAGAGATGCATGTAGGTAAGGACCACTGAGACTTCAGCACAAACAATGACCAGTAGCAGAAGAACAATAAGCAAGAAGCCAAACACATAATAAAACCTGCCAAGCCAGATGCTAGAAAGGATGAAGAAGAGTTCAATGAAAAGGGTTCCAAAAGGAAGGGTCCCAGCACCAAGAACAAGAAGCCATGATGGATATTTGCGTGCAGGAATCTCCCTAGGAATCTGGTTGGTTCGGACAGGATATTGAATAGCTTCAGCTCTGGTCCCTAAGAATCCTCCCATGAGAGTGAGAGGCACAGAAATGCAGAACCAGAGAGACAAGAGTACAAAATACAGGGAAATGGGAATTGCACCAGTACTTTTGCTGCCCCACAGAATAAAATTCAATACTGTAAGGATAACAAAGACAATTCCAGGAAAGAAGCACGCAACCGACCAGGAAATGGACCTCCATCCTTCTGAAGTTCCCTTGAGAGTTCTCCAGAGACGTACAGCAACATAGCCAGCAGCAATACCCAAGAAAAGGTAAAGAATAATCATCCCTGTCAATAGCATTCCTCGTGAAGCTGGTGACATGAAGCCAAAGGCAGCAAAAACTATAGTGACAGCTGCCATTCCTGTAATCTGAACTCCATCTCCAATCATCACACAGAGAAGCTTCGGACAATCAGGTTCTCTGAAAACATCACCTACAACAAGCTTCCATCCAGAAAGCTCCTCATTCATTTGTGCTTGAGCTTCTTTGTCCAGTTCTTCATACCTTGTCAAATCCCTCCTCACAGTCCTCAAGAAAATGACAAACACAATACCAGCTAGGAAAGTGATCACCATTAGTGAATTTAGAATTGAGAACCAATGCACACGTGCACCTTCCATCTTCAAATAAGCATCCCACCGTGACGGCCATCTAATATCACTTTTCACAAATTCAACCTCATAAGTAAAAGAGATCCTCTCTTGTTCCCTTATTATCTGTGACTTGTCTAGCTCCAAGGGGCAGTTCACAGGGGAGAACTTGTCATACATGTGAAGTTTAGTCATGACTTCAGGATCATATTTAACACTGCATGGAATCACCTCAAAACCAACAATCTCAAAACCAGAGGCCTTCTTCTTATCAGCTTCAGAAATCACACCCAGCCCTTCTTCCCCAGTTCCAATTATCTCCACACCACTCCCCTCATACTCATGAACCAAGACTTTGAACTTGAGATGATTGATAATGTAATCATCATTACTATTCGGTGGAGTATACCCAACTGGGAATCCAGTCCACTGAATGTTAATCCCATTTTGCTTTGCAATCCTCATCACCGGCAAATTGTCTAGAATCATATTCACTTGATACAAATCACGAGTCCTCTGTTTCAAAAGCTTAACCTCATGCTCATTCAAGGGGTTGGTAGTGCAAAGGTAGAGAGACTCATTCACATTCATTTGAAACCGATAAGGAGAGTTATCAATCTGATCTCCCATGAGAAGTTCACCAAGATTCTCGGCACTTTTCTTTATTCCACCGAGCGGTTTGCAGTAAGGGAGACTGTAATAACTAAAAGGAAGCTCGGTTTCAATGGAAGTCAAGGAATTAACTTTGGCAAATATAGATTCCGAAGTCGAATACGTGTGCATGTAGCTCCCAGGCAGATAAAACCCATGACAAGAATGGGCAAACAGAACCACCAACAGAAAACCACAGCAGATTCCGGGCATCTTCCTTTCTGAGAAAACCATGACTATGGCAGATCTTGAAAAATACGGCTTGAATCTAAGCTGCTTTAAACTGAAGCATTCAATATAAAAAAAAATCTACACGAAACAGATTTTCAACATTCAGTTTCATACAAATTTATCACTAAGATAACGTTAATTAAAATAATAATAAAAAAAAGAAAACCAAGAAGAAGAAAACCCAGATGCCTAAGTACAAAATGATTCCATTGCATCAACTTTAAAGGCAGTAGATCACATTCAAAAATGCAAAAATTCATCAAAAAATAAAAAAAGAAAGAAAGAGAATTTTCAACAAAAACTACTCAAAAAAACTTATTCGTAATAATATAAATTCACAAAAACAGATCAGAGTACGGAAAGAATTGGCAGGCAGTTTAGATCTGAAACCAAAAACCAATAAAAGTAAAAGGCTGAAAAACAAGAACATAATATTGGAGGAAGAACCTGAAACAGATCTAGGGGATTTGAAGTTGGTATTTGAATTCAAACTGATCGCCTCTTGGATCCTGTGACGCCACAGAAAACGCGTGAGAACGAAGCAAAGTCCCTTGGCTTTTGCTCCTTTTTGTCTTTTTTTTTTCTAATGGTATCAGCTGTCAGCATTCAGGAATTTTGCGAATGTTTGAAGATATTAAAACATAGGTTGGGTTTATTATATATAGGGAGAGAAATGGAAGAACATGGAAACAAATGGAAATGTTGTGAAATGAAATTTGGGTCGAGTGATTCCTTTAATTTTCAGCAATTCCACCGTAACCCCGGTTAAATCTGCGTGGTTAAGTTGCGTTTGCCCTTTTTCTTTACGGAGTGTATGTGTGGATCTACTAATAATATTAACACTTGGCCTTCGAATCAGATTGTATCTTATTGAATTGAAATTAATATTTAATTTTTTTTAGTGAAAATATATTTTTTTATAAAATAAATTTGATATCTTTTAATTTATATAAATATATAAAATTTTAAATTAAAAAAAAATCGAATGTGGATGATATAATTTCTTGACATGTGTACAATTTTAAATAAATATAATATATATTACAATCAATTATTTTGAATTGATTTAATTTTTTAAATAATTTAGATAAAAATTTATATTTATTTCCTTTATTTTGTTAATTTACTTACCTTTTTGTGTTATGTGATTCTACTATAACTAAGAGTTTTGGCTAAAAAAATAAAGTCTTTCAATAAATTTACTTTTTTAAATAAATTTCTATATTTTTATTGTATCTTAATAAGTTATATATTTTAATTTGTATTCAAATAAATTTTTTAAATGAAATAATTATTTAAGTTAATGACTTATTTAGGTACAAAATAAATTTTAAAAATTTATTTAAATACAAATTAAAAGTTAATTTTTATTTGAGTACAAATTAAAAATTAAAGACGTATTTAAATGCAATAAAAAGAAAATAGCTTATTTAAGTAAAGTTGTAAAATTTAAAGATTTTTTTATTATTTTAACTATTACTTCAGAGTTATTTAAATTCAAATTTAGAAAAAAAAAATAAATTAGGTTTAAATCTTATACAATCTTATATAAATATATAAAAACCAATGTTTTTAATAAAAAAAAATTTGTCCAACATGAATAACCTATATAATTGATATGTGGATAGTCTTAAAAATGGATAGTCTCGCATTTAATTTTTTATTTAATTTTATTTAAATTAAAAAATATTTTAAATAATTAATTGTATTTCTTTCCTTTTAAATTTTCAATTTAATTACTTACATTTTTACATTTATGTGACTTTTTATTATCTTTTATGATTAAAATTTTAACTTAAATTATATTAAATAACAATATTTTCTTTTCATATTAGCCAAAAGGCTTTAATATAAATTTAAACTATCTATAATCATGCTTGATTTTATGTCAAAATAAATCATGTGATGAGATTTTTTTTGTAATATATTATTATTACCTTTCATAAGTGATTCTCCTTAATTCATAGTTAATTTTTCATATTTAAGCTTTAAAATTTTGAATATTGTTATAATTAATTTATTGACCAACCACAACTATAAATTGGATGTTGATTTAGAGACCAATGAAGCTTTTAGGTTTGAGTTTGTTTTAAAAATGTTTTACAATTTTTTTATGTATTTAATTGCATATTCAAATGATCTTACTATTGTGTCTTCCTATGTATATTTGTTTTAAATGGTGCAATATTTTATTTGTTTAAATTTTTTTGGGATCCATATATAACTTTTTAGAGACTTTTAGCAATTCAATTTATGTATTACTTTTTATATTATAAATACAATATGCTCTTCATATAAAAATCTATAACAGTTTGAGTTTACATACAACTAGTCGTAGCCAAAGTATATAGAGAGTTGATGTTAAAAAATTATAAACTATTGTAGAAGTCTTAAAGAGTAATTGTTTATCTTGATTAGGAGTACAGTGATTTTTGATAGCCAAATTTGATTTTTTATATACTTCATAAAAAAATCACTCTACTCATAAGGTTTTGAAATGGATTGAAAAAGATTATCAAAGAAAGATTTAGCAATTATGGAAAAATTACAAAAGATGTTATCAGTTTGGCATTTTTTTCAAACTTAAGACATCATTCAAAAAATATTTGTTTGATTGTTGTCTTTATAGTTTTTGTGTTACAAATGAGATGTTGTATTTCATTTTTAATTTGATTGTAGTTTTTTTTTTTTTTTTTTTGGGTGAGCTCCACTTAATTTGTAACACTATTTTTCAATTTAGTATGTTTTCTACTAATAATTTGGATAAATAATTAATTGATTTTTTGTGCTATTGTAATTGTTTACTAAATTTCATAAAAGATTTCTTTTCATTTTAGTTAATATTGAGTTTATTTTTTATATGAGTATGTTTGGAGATAATGTGAATAAGTTTTAAATATATAATATTTTTCTTCTATTCTATATTACAAAATCAAAATACAAACATATATTTTTAATTATTTATTATAAAAAATAAAATACAAACAATATTGTAACTAATTAAAAAGTATTTTTATTATGATATTTTAAGCATAATATTATCTCATTTTATGAATTTGTTAATAATATTTTTAAATCTATAATAGTTGCTTTAAATTAATTTTTTCAATTTGTAATTGAATTTTATTTTAGATAACAATGCTTTTTATGTTATGTAATTATATTATATTATCATTATAATCATCTTTCTAATTGAAAAATGTAGCTAGAGGTGTGAGTGAAATACAAGATATGGATTTACACTAGATTCACATTTTTTTTTTTTCAACTTAAATCAATACACATAATTTTACAACCCAAAATATATAATTAAAATTCTTTATCATTATTTCTTTTTGGTTTTGATAATTTCTTAGTTCTAATTTTTATATTTTAGTTCATACAATTGTACAAAAATCTACTACCAAATGCAAACTGGTGTTAAAACATTCATTTTTGACAAAATTAATTACATTAATTTTCTTTTAAATATCTATTTATCTTACATTTTTTTACTATTTATTTTTTAAAAAATATTAAATGTATAATTGAAATCAATTTATTCTAAAATCATGATAATTAATCGAAAATACCACTCTTACCTTTTTAAATATTAACTCCTTTGCAAACCAATTTTAAAATTTTGATTTAATTTAAAATATTTTTTTCCTTTCCAATAATTTCTCATTAAATGTTATGATTCAATTTCTTTATCATTTTGTTCATTACTTAAATTATAAAATTTTGGGCTTATGAATTGACTCAGAGTACATTTTTAATAACTTTTACAATTATTCCTAGATTAATCAAAAGTTTTTATTACCCTTTTACATTTTTTGTATTGTATTTTCGTTTTTTCTTTTCATATCAATTTATTAACTTTTTCTACTAAATAGTTATATAATATATTTTATTAGCTTATATTAATTGACTTAACTTTTTACATACTATCCACCAATTTATTTGCTTTTTTTCTAATATTATATGAATGTGAAATTTTGTAGAATATTTTAAAAAATTATATTTTAAACCTATATTTTATATGAATTTATGTATTTTAGATAGGTTATATATTTTAAAAAGAAAAAATAAATGTGTCAAGAATACTTATTTCATTTAAAATAAAAAATATCTATTTATATGTATATTTTAATTTTTTTATTTTTATATAAAATTTATTAATTATATTATAATTAAATTATATATATAATTATTGCCCGTGCATTTCACGGGCTTAAAACTAGTAAGAAAGAATAACCATTATTGATTATAATAAATTATGAGCATACAAATTCCAATTAATTAACATCAAATAAAAAACAAGTTCTTGAATTTTATTATTTTATTTAGATAATTTTTATACTTTATTGCATTCAAATAAACTATTAAACACTAATTTGCACCCAAATAAGTTCTTAACCTATAATTTGCATCAAAATAAACCATTAACCTTATAGTTTATGCTTAAATAAATCCTTAACATTAATCAATTTTTCATTTGAAATAAAAGGCTTATTTGGATATGAATTGAAGGATGATGACTTATTTGGATACAATAAAAATATATATACTTATTTTTTAAAGTGAAATAATTTAAAATTTTTTTAATATTTTAACCTTGCTAAGTACATATTGTAAATATTTATTTTCCTTTTATAATCAAATACATTAAATATTTATATTTAAAACCTTAATCTATATTTTGATAGATATTAATAAAGGAAAGTGAAGTAAAGTAAATGAAAGGAAAGGAATGTAAACGAAAGGAAATGAAATTTTTTAAAAGGAATTAAAAGATATATGTACCCCTTATTTGAATGGTTAAAATTAATAAAAAAAAAAAGAAGTGAAAATAATCCTAATAATCATTGTTTAAATAAAAGAGTGAAAAGAAAAGGAAATAATTCACTATAATATTTTTTTCAATTATAATCCTTTTTTTATAAAATACCATATAGTATAAAAATATATTTCTAATGCTCAACTCATTCAAAATTCAAGAGATTCAAAAGGATAAAAGGATATGAAAACTAAACCTCCATATCTAACAAAGAAAATAGCTAAATTGGCTTGTATCTTTAACATGATGAGAAGTACAGACATTGTAAAATTATCTCAGTTATTTGTGGCAAAAATGTATGTATTGTCAAAACTATTTATGGTTTGACCATCAAATTTAAAGCAACCTGATGGTTTATTCACCATTGAGCACACATAGACAAGGTGAAATGCATTTGATCTTGCCAACAATGTATGCAATCCAAAAAGTTAAAACAAATATCGAAAATTGATAATTTTAAAGTAAATCAAAACTTTAGTATTCATCTAAAAGCTATTAAATAAGAAAAGATGCAATCACATAAAAACATTACATACTAGCAAACTAGATGCCCTTTTTGCACCGAAACAAAAAGTAATAGCTTATCACCATATAGTTGTCTAACATAAATTTATTTTAACAAAATAAAAAATAAATATTTCCATCCCAAGAAAAAAAATTATTTCAATGAATTAAAAAGTTATGTAGCAAAATATTTTTGACATATCTAATGACTAAATGAACCAAACACTAACTTTTTAACAACCTCCTTTCTTTTATCCAATGGGTTCTCATGATTATCAATAAAATATAGGTAAGCAGTGGTAATTACTTATGAGTCAATTCCTATCTCATCCAATAGATTTCATATTTCATTTTGTGAAATTCAATCAACATGAGTATTATCATCTTATCATACTTTAAATTGGTTTTGTCATCTATTTTTAGGTATGAGGATGTGCTTAAAAATTTATACGTATTATATTGTGAAAATATAAATAATAAAATGTAAAATAGTTAATAAAACAATAATTAAAATTTAATTTTAATAAAATTTACCTTAATCAATCTCTGCCAAACTTCAAGTTCAACGTCCCATAATTTGTAACTGAATTCCAAGAAAATCCATTCATTCCTTTCTTGAACAAGTTATAACATTTTGAGAAATTAGTTTTTATAATTTTCCAACGATTTTTCACTTTTTCCTTCTCTATGTTTCTCTCAAAATTTTCTTTTAGCTCAATGATTATATTATCATAGGTATATTTAGTGAAAGTTCCATTTACCCTATTTCTCATATTATGTTGATTCAAAAATGCATCAATAAGAGCATAATACATTGTTGGTGTCCATTTAAAATTGTCATCTTTATTTGTCCCTCTGTCACTTTTGTTAGTTATAATCACTTTTTTTTTCTCGGCATAGTTAAATATATACAATCAAAAAATGTAAAAAAGTTATAATAACAATTAAAAATAATCATTGAAAAATAAGTACTTTAATTTTTCAAATGAAATAACATTTATTTAATCAAAAATATATATTTCTTTCAAATAAAGCAAATATAAATTAAAGAAAATACACAAATAATAATAACCATTCAATTTTTATAATCTATCCACATAGCATTAGTTATATAATCTTTTAATTGTTCTCTTCGAGCAGTATCTTCATTTTCATTTTTAAGAGCACGAAAGTCTTGTTATCATCAGGATTTATTATCATTAAGTAATTATGTAAAATACAACAAGTTAAAATTATTACTTTCTAGGTTCTAACTTCATATGTTGGTGCATTTGCACTTGTTATAATGAGAAATATTATATTAAAGACATTGAATGCTCTTTTAATTGCATTACGCAAAGATGCATGCCTAAAATTGAATAATTCTTGAGAATTTTTTGGTAAGTTATTTGAATATTCTTTCAAATGATACCATACTTTATATGGTGCAATAAATCCTCTTTTCAACATAATTCCAACATTAACAAGATAATATTTACCTATTCAAAATTGTAACCACATCAGTATTTTGGTCTCATAAGTAACTAAATATAATATAATATAACATATTATATTCATTACCTTATGGAATCATAAATTTATTTTTTCTTGATAGTGCATCTTTTATAATTTTTAAGTCAGACGCGATAATTTTCTATCCAGGCAATACATAAGTGAATTTTAAATCAAATAAATATGTTGCCAATATATTTTGTGTTGGGTATTCTTTTCTACCACGATGTTTTGGAGTATTTGTATTTGATACGTTGATTCTAATATGTATTCCATCAATAGCTCTTCCACACTCATGATATTAATTTTATATATTAATACCTATTGAATATAAAACAAATTTATGATTAAATTAAAGTAACTAATAATTTCTTACTTTAAAATATGGGTCGAATTATTGTTTTTAAGTATCTAAGCTGAAATATGTGAGCTATTTGGTTATTTAAAGAATCTTTCCTTTAACTTTATTATAACTCTTAATACACGATGTAAATGATGATTAATTGTTTCTCCAGAACATCTAAACCCAAATTGTCTCTCTTTATTTTTTGCATGATGAGATAATATATAAAAAGTTTTAGCAATATGTTCTTTCACTGTAACTCATCTTGTTGGTTTTAGACCATTATATTTTTTTAGTATTACACATAAATCTATAAAAGTTTTAGGTCCCATTCTTACAATATCTCTACATCTCTCACTACCAACAATTTGACTCATTATTTTATCTTTAACCTGATCTCTTTCTAGATTCATATAATGATCAATAACTTTTTTAGTAATCATTTTTTTATGTACATACTAATAAATAACTAAACACATAATGTAGACAACTGTTATTCGATAACTTTTTCTCCACAAATACTCAAACATTATCTTATTTCTTTGTTTATCCATCTATGACAACAAAATATTAACAATAATTATTATTATCATAAAAATAAATACGTTAACACTTGTATGAAAGAAAAGAATATTGAAACCTTTCAATTTATAGCTAGTAAAATTGGATATGGTATGGAAATTCCTCTTTTAATAAAACATAATCCCTTACATTCTATAGATTAATACTTAAATTCTATTAGTCTTTATATTCATACCATATTCAACGCATATGCAACACATATCACAATAATCTACAATCTTTATACAAATATTAATTCAAACACATATCAAATAATCTACAATCTTTCTATAAGTACTTAATTCACAAACAGTCCATTAAAAAATGATTGTCATTTTATGATTATGGTCCACACTATGATGATCTAGAACCAAAAGCTTAATAGACTAAGATTGAAAATAGCCATTTTTTCCACCTCTAGAAACATAGATTGTCAAAAAAGAGAAACTATTACAATTTTCAATTAATATACATGCTTTATTTATTATAAATAAATAGATCATAACGAGACCAACTTAATTAATAATGATATTTAGAAAATAGAACTAGAATGATTCAATTACAAAAAACATAAATTTTACTTTCAAATCTCAAAAGGCATGCTTAACCTGAATAGATACTAGCATTTATCTTATGTATAAAAATCATTAGGCTTCAGATAAAAATTGTGAGGTAATGGTCTGACATCCCATAAACGTTAAGCTAGTTATGTTCAACTTTTCATCAAAAATCAAATCACCAAAACAATTATTTATCTATCAATACCAAGACAAACAAAAGAAGAACCCATTGAGTATACTGCAATATCTTACGCTCTAGCAAGTTACTTAAAAAAATGTAAGATAATAAATGGAATTAATAAGATTTGACAAAATTATAACATTGACAATTTTCTCAGATAAATTGAGTTTCTTCATTAGTTATAAAAGCTTGAAATTTGATATCTATGCCACCAAACTAAGTCAACATAAAAAAAAAAAAAAACCAAAAATAGCCTAGATGTATCCAAGTCAAACATTCATGCATATTGCAAAGCTTATAGGCTATCACTTCACCAATAAGTGCTTATTTTCATTAGATTAAAATAAAATAAACCACAGTTACATTTTCTGAATAGACACAAAATATTTATCCTACATATAAGAATTATTGGGCTTCAACTAAAAATTGTGAGGTAGTAGTTTGAGATCTCATAAACCTCAAGTTATATGTTTACTCGTGTTCAATTTTTCATCAAAGGTCAAATCATCAAAACAATTATTAATATATCAACAAGAGATATGTGAAACTTAGAGAGACAACGGAAAAAATTATAAGATAATAGTGATGTAGTTAGATTTTTAGTATTAATAGAAATATAGATATAATATTTTTTCATAAAAATAAAATTTTTTCAAATTTCTTTTTCATAACTTTTTTACTAAATTATGGTATTAAAAAAATTAAAATTATAAAAGAAATAAAAAATTATTGAGTTGTCATTTTTTTTCTTTTTCTTAAATTAAAAATTTATCCAAATTATTTTTTTTTTCCTTTCGTCTCCCCCCCCCCCCCCCCTTCTCAATCCAAACACAATCATAGTGATTTTGTCTTTTATTCACTACTATAAAAGGACGAGTCAAATCTCAATAATTTCCAGTAGATTCTCTAACATTTAGCATATCATTGTTTTTTTTTAATTTGTGTTTTGTTACTTTTGTAAAAATTCAATGAAATAAAAAAGTTAATGTGTGATGCGTTGCATCAATGCATAGGTAATTACAAGGTTTAGAATTTATTATCTTGAATATTTTTAATATTTTTATTTTTCTTCTATTTATTTATTTACTAATTATTTTAGATAATATATCTACATATTTTTTTATGTTATTATACCATTAAAGTTTTGATTTTTTTATTATTATGATTTAATGCTTGACCGTATAAAGATGTTTTTAATTTACAACAGAAAATGATAATTTATCATGCTAAATAAGTTATTTATTGAAGAGTTTCCGCGTTCAATTAAATATTTTTCAAAAGAATGAAATTAAATTTAGAAATTTTAACATTGATTTGTTCTTGTTAATGTAGATTTGAAATTTTTTTGCAGTTATACTTTTAAATTTGAGTGTGATTGATTACACTTTGGAATGACTAATCAAATCCTACTAGCCGTGACCTTTTCTGCGTATTAAGTTGCTCATGCTTTAACAAAATATTATATGCTCATTATTTTTTTCTCCAGGGTCAAGAAAGGCAAAAATGATTACAGAATTAGCAACACCGAGATAGGCATCCAGATTACAGAGTAAATTTTCACATGTTACAATGAGATCAAGAAGGAGATAGGAGATGGGTCTTGGGTAGTTCAATGCAACAACGCAGGCACCTTACCTAATGGAGCCTGAGGTTAGTCAAGACATTGTTGTTGAAATGGTCAGCCAAGTGATCCAGAAGGTTCTGGTATGGCCCTACTCCCGTCACAAGCCCTTGGGTGAAGTAACCCAAGATTGCCAATATAGCCAATCTCCCATTCTTCACCTCTTTCAGCTTCAAATCCTTCAATGACTTCTCATCTTTTCCAAAACCAAGTGGGTTAAAGAGTGGTCCTCCAGGGTATGCTGGCTCTCCAGACCCTCCAAGGTACTTCTCGAATCCCAAGAAATATTGTTTCCCCATGGAACCTGTGTTGGCCCAGTCCTGGAATCTTCTGTGCTCTGCAAATCCCATGAGTGCCATCTCGAACACGAACAAAGTATAAGGATCTACCCAGTAGTTGTATGTTCCTGCTGGCGGGATCACACCAGTTTTAAACCAAGGGAGGGCTGTTTCTGTAGGAATGAGGCCGGCCTTCCCAAGTATTTCAGGGGCAGTGGCACCAACTGCACCCAACATAGCTTAACGCTCGTTGATGATCTCACCATAGGCTAGCCAATTGGGCTCGATGAACCCTCCTGGACCATCAGGGTCTAAGAGTCCCAATGGGTCGAATCCGTAGTCACCTGGAAGGCTGTAGAATCGACAGTCAGAAGACTTAAAAAATTATATCATTTGATCCAGATGTCAATGCTAGAGAAAAAGAAGCAGCCTATCGGTACATCTAAATGGTAAGAAAAATCTCAGCTCCGTGGTGAAAAATAGGGATGACGCCATAAATTGCTTTCATCTGTTTCTTTGCCTGCCATAATCCAAGTAAGTAACGTTTTGTTTAGATGCAAACCACAAGGGTCTGTCAGCTCCTTGCCGAAAGTGCCAAATCAACAAAGTTATCAGAACCTATCCTGATTAAAATGACATAACACATGATGATATAAATGGAGATTATGGGAAGAATGAGACCTTGACCTTAACAGGGGGAGTAGAAGCTGCCCTGACAACAAAAGATACCTTCCTTGAGGACCCAATTGGGGATTGGAGTTGTCTAGCTCCTAAAATCTGCCTAGCATTCGCTACTGAGGAGCTAAGAGATGATGATACAAGCGCTTGCGTTGCCATCTTTGCTTGGATTTTGGGTGTGTGGAAAAATCTGCCAAAAGAATAGTCTGGCTCTCCCGCCTTCAACGAAACAAGGCAGGCAATAAGGGCCAATCTAAGCCACTATTTGTGGGCTTGAAATCCTTGTGGCTGAAATGAGAGCCCAACTTAGTCTTCAGATTAGTTTGTGATCCAGTTGTCCAACGAGGATTTTGCACGTAGATTGATTAACCGGGTAAGAGACATTGCCTTGATGATCATCTACCTGACAGCAGAAACTCCCATGCCACATGGCTGGCTCTCAACCGTTACTCTTTCCTGGTTGGTTCTTAGGACAAGTCTAAAAAAAAAAATCTGAATATTAAAAATATTTATATTTTTTAAAAAGTAAAAGACAAAAATATGCTTACTTGCATTTTGTTTTATAATTGAAATTGAATTTTAAGTAAATGTAAAAATTAAATTGATGTAAAATTATAACTCATGACAATAATTTAATTAAAAATTAAATTGATGTAAAATTAACTCATGACACTAATTGAACTAATCTTTTTAATATTAGTATAGATAAAAGAAAGAGAAAGAAAGAAAGTCAGTCTAAAGTTAATAGCGTCATATTATTTATGGATCAAAAAATTCGAATTAAAATAATGGCTTTGCCCATTTCCAAAATCGACCCAATTTCATATGGTTCAGCCCATCAGCCCATTTCCAAAGTTTACAATGGCTTTGCCAACACCTTCACGAATCACGAAGCTAAGATGCAGGCAAATCAATTCTTGTGGAAGCATCATCAAAGGAATAAAATGGCACTTGCGGTTTCCGCTAAAGCTTTATTCGCTTAGAGTACTATTAATAAACCAAGATGGATGAGCAAGGTAATGAGCTTTGTCGACGGAATCCAGGGGCGCTGGGTTTACCTGATTCAGAAACGGGGGCCGAGGCCGATGCGTACGAGCACACTTGGGTCTCCGGTCTCCCTTCCGATACCGTCAGCATCAGCGCTGGTCATTATAACTCGCTCGCTATTGATTCTCGCGGTGGACTCTGGGCATCGGGTCGTAACCGGGAGGCCCAGCTGGGTCGTGATCCACTTGCCCCGAGGTCAGTTCAACAGATCGTTTTTTGATTCCTAATTGCATGTTTATTATATTAAAGCTTGGTTAACATTGTTAGAGCAATGGAGTAAAACTTAAAGCTAAATTGTGTGTCTGTATATAGGAATTTACATTCAATCTAATTCTCCAGGGTGATCAATATTTTGATATATTGAATAATTTCAGCCAAAAGACAGATTTCTGGTCCTGGGTTTTCTTTTGAAGAACCTACTTGTTTTGGCATGGTTAGTTATTTGTGAAAGTGTTATTATGGATGCACATTTGGTTGAATGACTTATCTTAATGTGAAATGGTTAATTGTTGATTGATTTTCATTGTGAGCAGAGATTAATGGAACCAAAGAGAGTGGAATGGTTGGATCATGTGAATGTTTGTTCTGCTTTTGCATCTGGTGATATTTCCGCTGCTATTGGCGAAGATGGTTCTGTGTGGGCATGGGGAAAGTCTAAGCGGGGACAGCTTGGTCTTGGAAGGGGTATCACTGAGGCTGTCATTCTTCGCAGAGTTGAAGCACTTGCGGGAGAAAACAACGTCAAGGTGGGCGCCTAAATTCTTAAGGTTGATTAATCTAGCCCCACAAGTTCCTTACATTTGCGAGTATGCTTGAGCTTGAGCTTGAGCTTAAAACTTACGTCATCCAATAAGAAGGAAATTCCATGATTGCATTTTCTTTGACAGGTTTCATTTGGTTGGGGGCATGCACTTGTACAGACAGAGGATGGAAAGTTGTTGGGCTGGGGTTATTCAGCCGATGGTAGAATAGGAAAGTTTGCCGAAGCTTTGGAGGCACTCTGCTGGACTCAAATGCAAATATATCTATGAATAACAAACAGTTTTCAGGTTCAGGACTGGATGTTGCTGAACAAATGGTTTTAGAAGGAGTGGAGAAAGAGACATGCCAATCATTTGGGAACCTCGACTGGTTGAAGAACTGCAAGGGGTTGAAGTCAAAGACATTGTATGTGGGCTTTATCATTCCTTGGTTTCTGTGTCGTAAGAAACAGTTTTGTGCAGATTCATGTGCAATGTGCATGTGAAAATGTTGGCATGCATTCTTTGATAATTTTGAGTGTCAAATTTCAGGTAATGGCACTCTTTTGAGCTCTGGAATATGGTCAACTGGGCAGAGTCAAACTGGATTTGGGATCGTAAGTTTGTAACCGGTTGATCTGGCGTCCATCTCGTGTCTATAGCATCTTGTCTTGGTCATTCGTTGGCCATTTGTGAGGTTGCATCGTCAGTTGATTTAGGTGGTAGAATGAGCATTTTATTGTTCTGACATTCTATTGCTCTGACATCTAAGTGCCAGGTGTGGGTTTGGAGATGTAGTAAGAATGGCCGCCTTGGATTGGGAAGCTCCAGCGATGAAGCTGAGCCAACCCTGCTTGATTTTTGGAAGATTTTGAAGTTCTACCAGCAATGTCTGGTTTTGATCATAACCTGATAGTGATCGCTGAATGATTTTATGTTTAAAATGTGGGAGAATGTGGGATTTATACAAATGAAGAGTCATTTTATACAACTCAAAAGACTAATTGAACAATGTAAATGTAGATTGGCAATTTTATTAAACCCCAAAGTTATTTATTTATCTTTGGCCGGTAATTAGATTCAAAAGTTCAAAGCTAACGAAAATTTTTTTTAATAAATTTGTTTTAAGGCAAAATTTTCTCTTCATTGGTTGGCTGGGGGCTGGGCTATCTGCTTGGATGAAACGTAGCGTTTTGGTCAGGAGTTGAGTAAACATGGCTTTGGACCAAAAATCAGCCGAAATTAAGACCCGCACCCGCAACGCAATCGTAAAGTCTGCAAGCAGCGGTGTGAAGGGGAGAGAAGCAGAGGAAGAAAAGCAAAGTAGGATGTTGGAAAACCCTACACCAACCGCACCAGATTCCGCCTCTGCAAACAAGCGCCACGCTCCTCCCAATCAACGGTAACTTCAGCTTCTCATCCCTAAAAATCCCCCCTTTCTTTCTTTCTTTCTTTCCGTAATTTATACCTTTTTTTTTTTTTTAATTTGCTCAAAATTACAGAAATCGTTCTCTTGGCCGCCGTAAATCTGGAGGTCAGTTTTTTCTTCAATTTACTTGATTGATTATTCCTTTTTATTTCCAGTGAATTTTTTTAGATAAATGAATAAAAAAACAGTGATTTTGATTTTTAGTAATTTGGTAGACTAAGTTGCAATTAAAATCTTGCAGATTGGTTTGATTGGACTAACAATTTTTATGGGAATGATTCAGAGAAGAATCAAGTTGCTACATCGAGAAGTAATCCAGTGGATGCTGGGAACAGTGCCATCGTTCTCAAGGATGACCACCCTCGTCCTGCTTTAATTCCTTTAGAAGGCTGTTCAAGAAGTGATGCTTATCAGCTTTTAAGTAATCGTATGTACTCTCTACACACTTAGTTACTCTGAATGATTGTTGTATACTTTGTTAATAGGTGCTGCCTCTGTTTCTGTGTTCCACCAACTTTGGTTTTATCCTTTGGTGTGTGACGTTAAGAGTCATTGATTGTCTTTCGCCTAGGCCTAATCAATTCATTCAAGACTGTTCCTCGTTGGCTTAGTAGTAAAGGGCAGGAGTAATTGGGATGAGGCTTAGGTTAAATGCCACTTCTTTCCTTCCATCTTTCTTGCTCAAATATGACCCTTGTTAGATAAAAGTTTAACTGGTTTTAAGGATCCATGCATGCAATCATATCACTGATCTGTATTCATTATTTGTCTCTACAAATGCAGGTTGGGCAGCTGCCCTACACCTTTACCATGATACATCAATTGACTTGTCTGGTGAGTGGAAGAACAGGAACTTATAAAATTTCCCATTTTATTATATGTGATTTGATTGGCTTGTTGACCCTTACTGTGCACAAAAACTTGCATATCTTATAGTGGAACATTATTTTCATCATAAAAGTTGCATATTATTTTAGTGATCTGATGAGGTGTGAAAGCTTTATGGTTGGAGAATTGGATTGGAAAGACTGCTATGATTAGTAACAAAGTTCTCCTTATAAAGTAAAGAAGAATGCTCTGAAAAAATTAACAAAGTTCTTTTTATTTACTTTACGCTGATCTGTATTTATTTAGCATCCAAATTCTGTGTAAGTTGAAGTCAGGAAAAAAAATGCAAGTTGTTTAGATATTTATTTCTAAAACTAAGCACCAATAAAATTTAGGCAAAAGGAAGTGTAATTATGGTTGTTTTTGGCTCTTGGCAATTGAATTTTGTAAAATTAAGGCATCCTTATCGAAGTAGCTATTATCAGTTTCTTTTTACTAGATGGTTGAAGTTGGTTGATCTGGCTGAGTGTAGAATAGTGGACTGTAACTGCTAACCATGAAATAATTTCATTGTTGGGCCCATGAAGGGGTGCTGTGTGCTGACAACTAGTGAATACATTAGTTAAGTTGAAGGGATTGGAAGTAGGAGTGAAAAGGTTACCAACATTTCAACATCATCATTGAAGATGTCCAATGAATATGAGATTTTTGGGAGATCAATTTGGGCTATAAGTTAATTTATGCTCTAGCACAAACCAGTAGGAATCGAGCTATGTTAGTGGATAAATCATAGTTTTTCTATGAACTCTGTTGTTAAAATATCTTTAAAGGTTCCTCATTCCAAGCATGAGTTATGAATCTTCTTAAAACGATTCCGCCAGCTCCTACCATTCTGTTTCACTGCCAGTAGGATGTTAAACAAAGCTACCAATGAGCTAAAAGTTACTCTTTCCTTTTAGATTTTATGGTAGTGAGCAGTTTTGTAGTTGTTGCCAGTTGTTTATGGGATTTTGAAAGTGTCATATTAGCATCCTTTGTCAAGCTGTTTTTACTTTATTTGTTTATCTGTGTTTCCCCTTCTGTCTGACCTTGTTTCAGTTCTTGCATATTGGTGGATAATTTCTTCTGCATTTATTAACTGTGAACTAAAAAAGACCAGACTAGATGGTTATCTAGCATTTAGTGTGGTTTTCCTTGTTTCAGAAAGACCCGTTCTGTACTCTGGAAGTAGTGATTCAGCCTGGAGGAATTTCAGACTCCCCCATCAGGTATTCTTCCCTCCTCCCCTTCCCCACCTTTTCTTCTACCAGCTCTCTTTCCTTATGCATTTGGCTTGTTTTTCCCCAGATGATGTCCCCAACAAACAGTACCGGATCTTTGTCTGGCTCACAGATGGATTTATTGGGTGAACTTCGTTGTGGAATTCGCAATGCCAATGCCAATTCTGACTACTAACAACCAAGTATATCTGATGTTTGTGGATGTGGACTTATGAAGTATTTAAATAGCTCTACGCACAAAGTACCTGTTCTATGTGTTCATTAATTACTCACTACTTGCTTGGGCCATCATGTTATTTACTGTAAAGCATGGTCCAGGCATTTGCGAACAGCCAGGTCCTTGGACATGTAAATTAGATGAATATTTTATGAGCTTTGCTAGCCATACAATGCTCTATTGTTCTTACTTTGAAAGCCTAAAGATATTGTTTTTCTTCTTTTCCTTTTATGAGAAAGGAGAAGGGGAGGGGGAGGATGTTGCCAGCTTTTCCGTGATTGGACTTGTATGGTTTTTGATGAATGCAAATCTCTCTATTAGTAAATGCGAGCTGTTTTGCTTGTAAAACTGAGGATTCCAACCAGAGTGTTTTTGTTAATTCAGAAATTAAAGCTGCAGTGCTATTCTTACCCTTATTTAATTCCAACTTGAGGTTGGAAATGCGGATGGGGAATGTAATTTGTTTTTCTAGCATTGCCTAACATCTAACAGATTCCTGTCTTGTAAATCGTGGTAGATAGGTTGATATGGGATATTCGATAAATGGATGTCTGGATCTTGGAGTCACGCGGGTCGAAGCTTAAGTTTTGACTCATAATAAGTTGGTATCAGAGCCAATCTTAATAGTTTGATCAACGTCAAGTACCTCAAGGGAGATAAGCAGTGTGGTTTATTTTCGTGGTGAGAGCATCATGAAGATAAGTAGGAGAGAATGTTACGAATTTAAAGAGAGTCTTGAATCTCATCGAATATAAAAGAAAAGTTATTAGGATATATAAGGATTTACACCATCTTTGTCTTGTAAAGCGTATTTTGTAAGATAAAATTGTGAAGTCAAGAGATCAGAATGGATAATATTTCATAAGGGTGTAAACCGTGATAAATAAATTGATATAAGAAATCGAATAAATGAACTTGTGGATCTTGAAATTGCATGAATCGAAACTTAAGTTTCGATCAGTGACAAATTGTAAAACAAAAATATACATTTGGCAATATTTTGTTAAATGAATTGAAAAATTTTATATGTGAGCGTTATTTACCGATATGTATAATTACATGGCATGTTTTAATGCTATATATCATTCTTCCGGACAGGAATAATTCCTTGGGCTGCTAAACGCTTTTCAACCCAAAAGACTACATGTTTTGCTGTAATTTTCTTCTCATCAATTAGGAAGGGCTCGACGGTACTAGCTCCTGAGCCATATGAAGACAATGCAAAACCTTTTGAACCTGTACAATGGGGAAAAAAGTTGATCATATATGCATTAACTGGACCTGATTGTTGTTTCAAATTGCCTAAGTCACAATACCTGTAAGGATTCCATTAGGGAAGAAGGCCCAGAATGAGTAGGAACAGCCCTTCTTCGGGAATGAACCTTCCAACTGTCAAGTTTGAATGGGAAGATTCATAACCATCAGCTGGAGCAAATTCAAATGCCATTTATGGGAAAAATGGATTAGGTGAGAAAAAAACCTTGTTGTCTTGGAAAGAGAGCTCAATTTCAGAGAGGTCATCATGAGCTTCAAGTATTGTTTTCAGTGAAGGTATAACATCCTCCGCCATCAATTCTGGCAGTGGTTTGGCAGGAGCCTTTGCTGCAGGTTTGGGCCTTGCTGGAGCTGCTTTTGGGGCTGCCTTCACTTCCTCCTTTTCACCAGCATTTGCGTCTTTCGTTTCATTCGCGTATGAGGATGATGCTTTTGCTTCAGCGGGACTGGTTGCCTTTGTTTCAGCCATGGCTAATATCAAAATAAACACATTTTTAAGGAAGTGGAAGCTCAAAGATGAGCTTTGGTTCTAGGAAAAAAAAAAGGGATTTTAACATACCGCCAAGAATGGAGAAACCTACCCATAGGACTAGACGATTCTTGCACAGCAGAACAAGTGACACATCCACGCGAAATAATTGATTTACTAACCATTTGCTGCAAGGTTTCAGACCAAAGATTCAGCATATACTAGAAGCAAGAGGTTATATCCAGACTATTCAGGTCAAGAGAAAAAAAAAAAAAAAAAAACATGGCTGAGCTCCCCAGTCCTTCGAACTCGTGAAGTGAAATTTTTGTAGATAGAAATTAATTCTACCAAGGATTCAGATTCATTTCCTTTGCTTTCAGTACATAACTGCTGTTTTTTCTATTTAAAGAGAGGATAATGAAGAAGGTAGGCTGGTTTTGATAGAATGGTTCAAACAGGTGCTTGAATTAACTCATATAAAATTGTAGCATATAATAATCAACTTACCATTGATACCGTGCAGTTGAATAAACAGGAGTTGGCTCTAGAGTTCCAATTAAGATATGAAGAAAACTACGGAAAGCTTGAGAACCCAATTGCTCTTGCTCTTGGTATAGCCATTTTAATAAACCACTGGAACAGGATGTAGCTCTAGCTCCTTTCAGTTTTATTCTTTTGCTACTTTTTGTTCAGCCATCAAACATTTTTGGGTTTCTTGCCTTTTTTATTTTCGTTCTTTACTTGCTTTTATTTTAATTTGAGCCAGAGGCAGAAAAGGTTGCTGAGCTTACAATAAAAGAAGAGAACTGAATAGAAGAAGAGACTTTTCTGATCCACAAGAAGTTTAGGAGAATATATGCCACCGGTTTCTCAATTTTCCATGTCTGAAAATTTTATTTTTATTTTCATATATTGTGATAGGTGAAAATATAAAAATAAGAGCAAATCGGTGGTCCAACCACAATCCCAACGAGGATGATAGCTATAGTTTTATGGCTCTTTCCCTTTTACCTTATGGAAAAAAACAAAGAGAAAATGGGAAGCAAAATCATTTTTTGATATTTGAGATTAAAATCTAACATTCTATATCAGCACCTCTCGTTTTTCTGGTTGCCATTGCGTAGAAGCGGATGACTGCATAAAGAAACGAAAATTTTAACTGTATACCAAACTCTGGGGAAAAGTGACGAGTAGCCGCTTCCCTACCCAGCAATCAACTTAAGATGGTTCCAAAAACCTCAGAGTTAAAAGAAGAGGACAAATGATTTCTTTTCTTGGCAATAAATAACAAAAAAAAGAGTTGGTTTAATATTACAATATCCGCATATAGCAGCCACAAAACAAAGTACAGCAAATACAGAAATGGTTTTTTATCATGACAAATAAATGCACTTAGTATTAATAATTTCCTTAAGCAGTGAATTCTCCTTGGTAAAACCTCGATGCATGGCATCACCACACCTGAGTTGAATACAACATTGAATCATTTAGAGAAATGTTAAAAAAAAAAAAAAGATTCTAGATATGCTACACCAAGTTTACATTCTAGAAAAAAAAAAAAATGAACATACCTATCATGAAGACACCTGCAGTTGCGGATAACATGGATGTTGTACAACCTTAAGAACAAAGCTGTCCAGCAACAGATGGCAGAAAAGGCAATCTCCAAACCCAGTTCGATATTAGAATGTTGCTTGACTTGGTTCATGAACACTTCACTCTTTTTCTCAATGGGATGGAATTGCTGGATAATCCATTCTGTTTAAATTTTTGAACCATTGAGTATACCTGCATTGAGAAAACAATAAGATGGAAGCAGATTGATGACAACAATAAGCGGAAACTAGACCGGACGAATATATTGGCAGTGACAGAACAGCAGAAAAACTTTAAGCTTCAGAGTGTCCAAGAAAATATAATTAAAAGAAAATCGCTCTTTGAAGAAAAAAGTGTGTTTCCTGACAAGAGAAAGTTTGGGATAGAATGGAGTTTTGCACTAATGATTCTTAAATTTTTCAAACTTTCTTCTGTTATTCCATTCTAGCCAGAGCTTATAGGGATGTCAAAATTTAGAAGCTACTTGGAATATCAGCCATGAAATACAGTCATAACTACAATACCTTCCTTACTGCTGATGTCAACCCCATGTTTGAAACAGCTTCGCAATCCAAAAGTTTCCAATCCAAGGCTTTTTTGTCCTTCTCTTTGAACAAGTCATGCATTCCACCTATGCCAACAGAGAGAAAACAAAGGATACTCGCACTTAACACTAAGAAATATATAAAAAGAACTAAAAACTTTCAAAGACGAATAACTGTCAATTCATATTTATATATATAATCACATTAGATGTGTTTTCTGTTTGAGAGAAAGAGAGAGAGCCTCAAACCTTTAAGATGTAACACCAACAACTCCACATAAATCTTACGGCGAATGTGACTGAAAACATGGACAAATTCCCCAACCAGTTCCCTAGAAATTATGCTACAGTTTTTTGGGGGGTTAAGTCTAAATGACTTCTTCAATAGTTGATCAATTAATTTTCTCTTCACGGATAGGTCAGCTTCTTTATCCAATGTAACAGAAGGGAACTCCCAAAGACCAGCAAGTAAACCCTCGTCTGGCCTTTTTACAAGAAGGAATCTGCTGTCAGATTGGCTTTGTAGTGATATACCTTGGCCTCCAGATATCTCCACAACACAAACAGTAGAAAAATCATTTCTTTGCTTGGCCTTTACCACCTTCATAGGATAATCAGTCACCTTAACTGACTCATCATTTTTCGAATTATAAAATGCACGACATTGGCTTGAAACAGGACATGAAGAGCAGCTTGGGTTCAATGCGGTGCATAAAGTTGCACCCAGTTCCATCAGAGATTGGTTGAAATCCCCAGGTCGAGAAGGATCAACAAGTTGAGCTGCTAGTTTCCTGTAACCAGAGATACTTTTAAATGCATAGATAATAACAGAAGGTGCGATGCACTCATGATCATTACAATCACTTCACTATTCTTACTCCCAGACAGGAAATAATTTGCAAAGAATCGAAACAAGAGATTGAGACACTAATAAAGGTCACCAGAGGTTCTTCACAGTAATTTTGTCTTTTGGATTGGCAGAAATAGCTTTTAGTCTGGCAAGCACCCTTACTACATTTCCGTCAACTACAGGCACCACCTGAAATACCAAATATTAAAAAGGTTCCACTTGTGTTATTTCAAAACAGAAAAAAAAAAAAACTTGCAGAACCAGATTACCTCTTTGAATGCTATAGAAGCAATTGCTCCTGCTGTATAATCTCCTATTCCTGGAACCTTCCTCAAAGTGGAAACTGTATTTGGAAACTCACTTCCCCCGGAAACAATCATCTTGGCTCCCTAACAACATGAGAATAAAGGACAAAAAATTGGGCCCTTCAATAAAGATAGAAAAGTATATCCAGGCAATAACTTTTTTAGTCTTTCCTTCAAAAAGAATTATGTTCTTTTCAGGGCAACAGATAGTAACATATTGTTTACACAATCTTTGTCAAATCTGATAAGCTAGCAAATGAATTCCATGATATAACCGAAAGAAAAGAAAAAAAAAATAATGCAAGATAGAATGGATGGTGAACATGGGAAGCAATGAGCATTCACATGACAAAAAGTGGATACTATGCATCAATAAACAATTTGGCCAGAATGATCCACAAATTGAAATCAAATGCACTACAATCATCCTGGACAGAGCCATACATAAAACGTACTAAACTGGGAATCATAATCGCCACCACAATGAATAAATAGTTTTAACATTTCATGACAGCCCTAACCTCCAGAAGAAAACGAGCCCTTCTATAATATCCCAACCCAGCCCACATTTCATTCACCTCCTGCAAAATGTCATGGAAAAAGAAAAGAATTAAACTTCCGTTTAAAACCCAATTACCATAAAGTAAACGTACAAATTGTACTGATCTTAATAGCATTAATAAATATAAAATAAAATAAATTCAAAGCACTGAAGACCTCAAGAGAAGCCTGAGCAAGGTGTTGAAGGGTGGGCCATTTTTGCATCCAACGGTTATAGTAGTCAATAACAGTCTGAACCCTTGTTTGTTGCAGCATCACCTCTGAAACCCATACCCCATATGCACTCTCTTCTTCTTCTTCTTTAACATTTTTGCCATTTCCTGATTGTGTTGTTCTTCTTCTCCAAGGGAGGTCCCTTTGGTTCTTGTCGTACCATTCCAACAACGATGCCCTTATCTTGTAGGTATCTTCTTTGCTAAACAAATCTTCTATGTCTCCTATCACTTCTTCTTCTCGTTTGATTAACTGTCGTCTCTTCGGCTTGTTGCTGTTGTTTGCTTTGTCCTTCCTTGCCATTGGTGAATGATAGAACAGATTGGGGTTAGTTTTTTTAAAGCAAACCCAGCTGCTGCTGCTGCTGGCTGCCACAGTTTCAAATTCGAATCCGCGGGTTGTCGAGCATAGCAACGCAACCATCCCCAAACCCAACAAACCCAACTCAACTTGTCATGTGGGGTTTCAGTTTGACCTCTCTAAGACATTCAACCCCGAGCGCTATCCAACGTGTTAAACGGTGATTGGTTTAAGAATCCGATTATCTCGATCATATGCCACAGAGTAACATATCCTCCGATAATAGTGGAGCGGGATCACCCCTGCCTGCAGAGGCTTACGTGGAACACATCCATCCATCCAGTAACGACAAATAATTTCTCGATAATAATTACATGTTAAAATATTTAATGTAGTTTTATTTTATTATTGTGCTTAATAATGGAGCAAATTAATTAAATTAAAATATTAATGGGGTGACAAGGATGATTGTGATTTTATCATTTTAATCAATATAAACGTTAAAAAAAACGTTAAAAAATATTCTATGTTTTCGCTTGCTATCTATAAAGATGGAGTCTGGTAAGAACTACTAGATGAAAAGTTCATTAGAAAAAGATAGCAAACAAAGAAGAAGAAGAAAAAAATGGACGTTGGGTTTCTGGGACTGGGAATAATGGGAAAAGCCATGTCAATGAATTTGCTGAATAATGGATTCAAAGTCACTGTTTGGAACAGAACTCTTTCTAAGGTGCTTTTCATTACCCTACAAAAAAAATAAACAAATAAATTTTTTTCCCTGGAGTTTACTTTTCTTGGAATATAATTATCATCAGTTGCAGATTGTGTCCATTTTGAGATCTGATTGGTGGGTTGGTGTTTGTTTTTTGTTTTATGTATTGGTTTGAATGATATTTTTGTATATTTTTCTTAAAGAAAAGATGGGAAACTAAATAAGGAAAAAGGAGATTAACTGAATATGATAAAAAAAAAAATCAAAATTTCAAACTAAAATGATGGATTGATTGTGTTCATTTTCTTGTGACTATCATAATAAAAGTTCTTTTTTTTTTGGTGAAAACATTAGTAGTAGTGTTCAGTTCAGTCCGTTGTTGTATGTTGAATATGGACTGTCTGTTGCTTGATATCAGACTTATTTTTATTACAAATATTTGTGGCATTGAAGTTTTGTAATTGCAGTGTAATGAACTGGTGGCTCATGGTGCCTCAGTTGGACAAACCCCTGCAGAAGTAGTTAAGAAGTGTAAGATCACCATTGCCATTCTGTCTGATCCTGCTGCAGCTCTTTCGGTAAATACAAATTTTGGTGCACATACATTTTGAGTCTCTGACCCCCCAATAAACTGTCATTACCACAAAAATGTATTTGGTGATTGCTTAGGTTGTATTCGACAAAGATGGTGTTCTCGAGGAAATTTGTAGCAGTAAGGGTTACATCGACATGTCAACAGTTGATCCAGAGACTTCTTGCAAAATCAGTGAGGTTATCAGACACCCTTTAGTACTTGACTGGTAGTGTTTCTTTAATGTTTCAAAGTTAGAAAGTAAGAGGGTCTTTTGTAGAGATATGGTAATTTTGTGGAACGTCAACATAATAGGCAAATAATGGCATGTTGGTTAAATCATTATGTCAATAAAAATGTCTTTTTAGTATTATATTCTCTTGAGGTCTAAGCATAAACACAGTCTAAGTTTAAACCGTGTTTCTACTTAATCCAAAAAAAAAAAATCATTTTGTTGCCTGATGCGTGCAAAGATACTGTTGAGTGTTGAAATGGTGTCAAACTGTCAATGTTATGCTACTGTTTTGCTCTCTGATAATGGCTAAGGATATTTTAGAAGACAATGTTTTAAAGTTCCTTGCTGGAAGATTCTAATGAAACAAATTTGATTTACTCTTTGATATTCTCATATTTACTGATTTACCTATCAATGAATGAATTTACTCTTTTCTTACTTCCATCGAATATCTACAGGCAATTACATCAAAAGGTGGTCACTTCCTTGAGGCCCCTCTTTCTGGTAGCAAACAGCCTGCAGAAACCGGTCAATTAGTGATTCTCGCTGCTGGAGAGAAGGTAAATTGGTGGATACATTTACTATTTTGTACTTGTTTGTGTTGATGAAAAGGGCACCTGTGTTTACGCTTCCTCTATTTTGTTAGAAATGTATTTCAAGATAGTAGAATTATAGAGGGGCCAACTAAAGCAAATTAAATACGCTATTTTATCAAAATCTGTGTGGACTACATAGATGTGCTGTTTTTTTAAATATTATAGTGAGCTTACACAAACTAGTTAAAAGTGAAATGATTCGTTTAATTGCTAATTTTGACTATCTCTGCTAGAGAGGAATGGTTGCAGTTTATGTTTTAAAACATTGTGACTGCCAGGGAATGAAGTAAAATGGCCTTTATCAGTTGAATTATTATCATTTTCTGCCGATTGAGTGAACCCAATTCCTGAAGTTCATGGTATGGTTTGAGCATTTTTTAATGAAAAGAAAAGAGGAATAAATTGATGAGTTTTATATTTAGCTTAACTCAAGAAACATTACATTCCTGCCATTGGAGGTTTCATTTACAATTCCTATTCTACATTAAACATGATTTAGGGCCTTTCCTTAAGGATAATGTTGCATAAGCTTCCTTTTTCTCATTTCAGCATATCACTCCATGCTCTAGAATCAAACAGTCAGTAGACCAGACCTCATTTCTGGAAACAAACTCCAGTGTGAATTTTGTGAGTGCAATTGTACAAGCGAGATGTCAGAGTGAGATAAAGGAGACTGAATATTATTGTCTATTGTTCAGAAAATGTGTTACTGATTATTTTCGTGTTGTAATAAAATTTAACCTTTTCCTTAAAATATCCTGCTGAAGCTTCTATCAAGTGACATTTTAGGCTCAACTGAAATGTTCAAGTGACATTTCACGTCCATGATGAAAAAGTAAAGAAAATATAGAGTGGAAGACAATGGACTATATTCATACTTTTTCTTTCAACATTAGTGCTAATATATATGTAGCCTGCAAATTTATCTTCACTTTGGTGTTAACTGCAACATGTCACTGTTTGTAAATTTAGGCATTGTATGAAGAAGCAGTTCCGGTTTTTGATGTCTTGGGAAAGAAGTCTTTCTTCTTGGGACAGATTGGAAATGGAGCAAAAATGAAACTTGTTGTCAACATGATAATGGGCAGGTAATGATTGCTCTTTCTTTCTTTCATTTTTTAACCCAAAAAGGAAAAAAAAACTGAAATAGAGCTAGTATTACCATACCTTTACTATGATTATTATTTGTTGAATAAACAAGTATCATTTTAGTAATGAAAGTCCAAAGTAAAAGTTGCAAGCTCAAAATAAGAAATATTAATATGGCTCTTTGGTCCATGAATAAGTTGGAATGATCAGTTTTGCATGGTTGGTATACCCTATTTTTTGGTGAAAACTTTTCCTATTAGAAATATCAACATACGTCACTAAATTCTTTTTGTAATACAAGTGGGGAAATTATTGGCTTCTAACTTCCATATCTTGGAGCTTGTGTAAAGCGTTCATATTCTGTTCTGCTTTATGTATCCACTACCTGGGGCAATATGGGCTTCAAAGATAATTATGCACTATAATACAACTATGCTATAAATAAATTAACATGCCTTTTATTATGAATTGACGAATCCATGTTCTTAAAGTCAGGAGATTTATAATAGTTCTTTTTCTCTGCAGTATGATGAATGCATTTTCAGAGGGACTTGTACTGGCTGAGAGAAGTGGACTGAATCCACATAACCTTCTTGATGTACTGGTAAGATTGCAACTGATCAATATTCTGTCAAGTTGTGGCGGTATAGAAACTTGGAGTGACTGAACTACTTTCTGGCAGGACTTGGGTGGAATTGCTAATCCAATGTTCAGAGGAAAAGGACCGGCAATGCTCCAGGACAATTATTCCCCTGCATTTCCCTTGAAACATCAGCAGAAAGATGTGAGGTTGGCTCTTGCCCTGGGCGATGAAAATGCAGTATCAATGCCAGTAGCAGCCGCAGCCAATGAGGTTCTTTTCTTTCAATCTTGCTTGGCCTTCTCCATGCTAAATATGTTGGAAGTTGTTACCCTTTATAAGCTAAAATATCCTGATACGTAAGTGTAATAAATAGATACCTAAGATTAGTAACAGATCAGTTTGATAAATGATGAAAGTTTTTAACTTGTGTCTAAGATTTGTCCAAGTATTATCAGGATGGAATTTACCGGTGCTGATATTGATAGATACCTTAAAATTTTTATGCAACTTAATGTAACATATAAAATTCTGGAAACTTTCTTAGAAGCTCTATGGTGACTAAACTGAAACTCTTTATTCGTTTTTTCTTGTAGGCATTCAAAAAGGCTAGGAACATGGGATTGGGAGACCTCGACTTTTCAGCTGTTTTTGAGACCGTGAAGGTTCTTAGACATTCATCTTGATATCGTGAATGTAATGGCATAAACACAACGTAGGGACCACACTTGGTTAATGATTTAGGGAGTCACAGCTTCATGCTTGGGTTGATGAAACATTCAGTGTTGGTTTGAACCTGTATTTTTATAGCCACTTGAGAGTTGTTACTCAGGGAAGCATCCCCCTTGTGAGATGTTTTTCTAGTGAACTCTATTATCACCAAAAGGAACTGGTTTGAAAGTTGATAACATCATGCTAGCAAAATGATCTGTTGTTCTGTTCTTTTTCCAGTTTTTGTAACCAATTGAGAGCACTCAGCCAGCACCAGTACTTAAAACACCAATAATGAATTTCAAGCTACAGCTATATTAAAGGGAAGAAGGAAGGAAGAAGAAAGTGAGGCAAAAAGAAAGGGAAAAACCTAGGGATAACACCATTTTGATAGTCAAAAAAAGTTAATCATATGCTTCTAATCTATTTGGCACGCTCGACCTGTGGAAAATGTTCTTGACCGATCACAGGAGAATGGAAAAATAAAGCATAACGCTCAGCAAAAGCCTTTTGCCACAAGGCTGTTACCAAATACAAATGCCAAAATTATCGACAGGAATCATTGAAGACCTTAAACAGATTATAAAGAAAAAGAAGCTTAAGCATCTCCTTCAGCTGCATACACTGGAAATACTTTTATTCCTCCATTTGCCATTTTAAAATTGCAAGTTTGCTGTCTACATCGATTAAATGAAATTTCTCAGCTGCTACATTCCTTTTTTCTGCAATGAAGAAAGTAGTAATCATTCAACTGAATTGGGGACACCATGGTATTAACAGTTTTCAATCACAAATTTGATTTTCCTGCATATGCAAGTATCTAACACTGTACAACATCTAAAATAGCTGTGAGTGGAGTAACTTCAAAAAATCAAAATTTAGTCAAAACTCTGCTCTGTATAATCTCATATGTTTTGTGCCTTCATCCTTTGAAATCAAACTTCAAATGCATTGAAATAATGCTCCAATGATCAATAGTCAAAATCACAAGCCATAGCCGGCGGTTCAGTAATGTGCTCCCATCTGTAAAGCCCCAAAGAAGATTGGATTTATTCTTTCGGCGCTCTTGTATCTGAAATGCAAAGAAGCCACATTAATCATCTAAGACGCATGAACACGACAATTGCTAATACATGTGGAATGAAAAGGCTTGTACAAGCAATTGAAATCATAAAAATTCTGTATTGCCACCATATGCACATTCCTATTTCTATTTCCCCATTGTAGCTTGAGAATGTCCGAGTATAACTACAAAGAAAGCACAACTGATTTTTTGCACTCACCTCAAAGAAGCATAATTGGTAAAAAAAAGTTATGAAAAGCTCAGATAGTGAATAATTTCCCTTTTTTGTGATCTAAACTTTAGTTCTCAAAATCCTCCCCGCCGATTTCAAAGATGATGTTTGCTATAACAATCAATTTCACATGTTTTGGTCAGAATTAACAAGATATATGATCTATCTAGTCACCCAGGTTGGTTGCCTCACCAAACATTGTCAAAAAAAGATAAGAAAATAAGACATTTAGATACACAGTCCAAATAAACAGCCTCAATTCCAGTCCAAGCCATGCAGTCCTGAAAATTTTTCTTAAGATACAAAATTGAAAAAAATAAGACAGCTATCATCACTTGAGAAGAATAGCGAAGGCACAAATAGAGAGAGAGAGAGAGAGAGAGAGTATGAAATAACATTTGAGAACAAACAGATTTTAAAAGATTTCTTATATTTTATAATACATCATCAAGAAAAATTCGTTCAAAATGGGTTTTAAGTGTGCTTATTTGATTGCACCAGATTCCTGTTATGTTAAGATAAAGCAAAAAAACAGGAATATTTTCCTGCCTGAAAGAAATTTTGGGAGAACTAACTAGCAACTAGAACTAACCCTCAAGTTTAATTCTTGAAAACATCGCCAAAGCTAAAACCTAAACTATTAGAAATATTCTCTGCTTACTAAGAAATTGTCATCATCATCAACTAGTGTAAAGAAAGATTTGCGTTTTTTTCTTTTTCTTTTTGCTTTTCAACTTCAATGTCAAGTACTCCTATTTAAGAAATTAAAATGCATAAATCCCACATTCCACATATCATAAATGAAATTTTCATTCATGAATACCATAACAACAATAAATAATTCAATAATATTTGCCAGCAATGATCCTCACTATAACTAAAGATCAATCAAGTAACATCGGGTAGCCAAAATAATCCATACAGTGAACAGAAAGAAACAGAATGGCTAACTTTGGTGACTGGAAAACCACACACGTAAAGAAAATTTGTAGATAAAGAAGGAATATACCTGAACATCTGGTCTGATTTTCCAGTTCCTTTTCAGAATGAACTTTCTTCAAATATGGAGCAATAAACTGATCCAACTTAACCAACCAGAGTGCAACTGCAGATGATGTCTCGGGCATGGTTGGAAAGAATGCTATGATTTCTTCAATAGCAGTACAACCTCCTTGTTCAATATGGCAATGATTCAACCAATTCTTATTAATTGCTGCAACAAAATCAGCAACGACCTGCAAACATGATTTGAGATGTCCAATTCCAAAATCACAATTATTTACAATTAACCTCAGTACAAAAATTATCATATCACATTAAGAACAACTCTAAGTATGGAATTACAAAAAAGAAACCCTACCTGCAAAAGCTCAGACAAAGATGATGTCCGTCGTAGCCGTTTGACCCACAACCTGTGAGCTGACTTCGTCCAAGCACCTATTAAAGCATCTTCAGGCATAACTGACTGCACAAAAAGTAAGGGAAAGAAATTGACACAATGATTAAATAAAAATAATCACATAAGTTTATTTTCTTTCTGAACTATTTACCGATCTAAATGAATTATACACATAATACTGAAGCTTCACATGATATTGCCACAGAAATAAAAGATATACATGACTTCTCATGAAGCAAGATATTTCACTTCTCATGAAATGAATGCAATTTAACAAAGTTTAGCCATAAACTTTTGTATGCAAATTTTAATCTTGAAGTTAAATCAGACAAATGAAACAAACTTAGAAAATTTCATGAAAAAATTATTTATCACTGGTGTTTTCAAAGCTGCAAGATCCATGTTGGGAGCAAGGACCCTTATATTACTCAAGGCAGAATGCATGAAAGAAGAACTTGCCCTAGTTCAGCTAGGATTACAACAACAACAACAACAACAACAACAAACCAAGCCTTATATCCCATAACTTTGGAATCGACTGTATGAAAGGCCAAAAAATAGAACCATGTTAGGTTGTAGTTTTGAATCTTCTTGCGCCACTTATTTCTATAAAAAACAACCTTCTCATCAACTTCATTAACCCTTATATCATTTCTTATTACTTGCATCCACATCTTTCATGGTCCACCTTAGCTAGGATAAAGGTGGTAATTTTTAATTGACACACTTACATTCATACAAAAAGACCGAAGAAAATTCCATGTATTATATCTAATATGCTTAAAAAATATAATTTGTTAATAACCATTAAACAATTTGCTCCCTTACACAGCTTAATGTGTTCCAAAGGTCAATCATCATAATGCACTATAAGTAATAATCATATTACTAGATCTGTTTCCTGAATTCTACCTTCAACAAAAGGTTGGGCATGGACTACATTATCTACCAAAAAAACCAATGAGACACTTAGGTACGTGTTTTATGTGCCTTTCACTTTGAAATAAAGATGCAGCTTGGCACAAAAGGCATGTGCCTGATCAAAAAGTCCTTAGCTGGCAGGTGTGAGATGTTTAGCTGACTTACTCCACACCTTAGTGCCTAGGTGCGCAACTTGACATCACTGCTTATCATTAATATAAGCAAGTGTAGGCAGATAAAAGGAAAATAAAGAAATAAAAAAAAAAAAAAGGGCAACAAAAAAACAATGGTAAAAGCAAAATGAACATGCATATGCATCCTATGTCATCCAGTAGGGATATATTTAATACAAGCATGTCCCTATGTCATATATATGTCTGAAAATGTAATATACGGGATAGTTTTATACAAAAATAGCAAGGTAGCAGGACAAAAACCAATAAAAGAATGACAGTGCACCTCAATTGCATGGACTGCAGCTTTCAGTGATTGCAACTGTGATGGTAGGACTTTGAACTTTGGAAGCATACTATTGTCTCCTTTCTCTCTACATGTAGCCACATGAATGGCATACCTTTCTTCTAGATCAAAATCAAGCTCAAATGTAGCATGGCAAATCCGACAATGTTTCTCATCTCTCCAGTACAAATCATGACAACTCTCACATCTGGTAAGCGAATCAAGATAAGAACATTTGCTGTACTTTACAGCATTAAGGTTCAAGTAAAAGCAATCCCATATCCACACATCAAATTCTTGAAGACGTCTCCACTTTCGGTTTTGTTCTTCTCCCTTCTTTCCAGCTTCAAGAACTATAGCACCAGATGAGGTCAAAGATTCATTCATGGCCACTGTCAAGCTTAGGTTGTCAACATCAGAAACAGGAGACAAACTGTCTTCTCTGACTACATCCATCTCAGATGAATCAGATGGCATGAATCTGATTCCAGCATCAAATAAATGTCTACTTGACATTTGTTGATAGAGTGAAGCTTCCCGCTTCTCCAAGGATTCAATAAGTAGAGCTTCACGTTTACCCCTGTCATCCAAAACTGCCAACAAGGTCCGCAATGCCTGCATCAGGATTAAGGGATGTACAAATAGTAACAGTTAAAAGTCAGTAGCACAGAACAATAACTTTATCATATTAGACAAGAAAAGAACTCAAAATTTTCTGCCTCTTTAAGTATAAAAAATTAAAAAAAATAAAAAAGAGTAAAGCTTCAATTGTAATGAGAAGCCAAATTTTAACCAACAGTATAACAAACTAATAAAGGGCCATTCATTCTGAAAAAAAAAAAGCTGAGAGGGTTACCTCTTCAGTGTCAATAACTTCCCAATGACCATCTTCAGAAGATTCAAAATAAACCCTCCTATGTCCAGGATCATACGCATTACAAGGGCCCAAGAAAAGCCAATATCTGTTGTACCTACGATCAGAGCCTAAAAATACAGATTGTATTGGGTGTATATCAACTCCAACTTCAGTTTCTTTTGCATCCTTTCTACTGCCCGAACATTTCTCCTTTTCAAAAAATTTTGTAATTGAAGATGAATCAACTGGATGAGAGTCTGAAGATGTGTGTGCTTCTTGTACACCATTCCTTTGTCCACCATAGACCCATGATGGCCTAGGAAAATTCTGTTGGTTTGATGATGATCCCTTTATTTTCGCTCCAGAACCATATTGAGGGTTGTTGGCAACACGCACAGCAACAGCTTTACCAGGATTCTAAAGAATTGAAATAATGACTGAAATGAGAGACTAAAAGTCATAACTTCATAGCAGAACAAGAGACATTTGAGCAAGAATGAGATGGAACATGGTAAGACAAAGATTACACTATAAAAGATTTTGCCAATAATTTTATTTGTGCAAATACTTACAAACCTCTAAATACTAAAAATGCAGTCAATATTTTGCATTTGATATAAAAGTTCTACTAATCCAAAATAATCATCATATAGATCATCAGTCCTCAAGAAAAAGAAAAAAAAAAGAATCAATTTCAAAAAATGAGTGCCCATGAATGCATCATACCAAACAAGAGTATAAGGGAAACTTTTCAATCTTTCTTTCGTCTTTTTTTATTTTTATTTTTCTTCAATTTAAGGGGGTGAGGAGGTGAAAGGGGGGGGTCAACTTGTGGCCAGATGAAACATGGATTACCTCCATTCTGATACTGGAACCAGAACTAAGAAGATCGATCAAAGCCACTAATGCATTCAACTTCTCTTCAATGCTCAAGTCTGAATATTCACCTTCCATAAGTCCTAGCAACCACACCTCTCCCTGATGGCTTTCATCAATTTCAGTGTAGACTGTCAACATATTATTTTTACTTCTATAATGGTTTTTATGTTTGAGTTTCCTTTGATAGTAATCTCCCAAGTCATACTCAGAATCATCACTGCTGTCATCAGAGTCATCATCAATACTTCCAGAATCCTCATTATCAGAATGACAATTGCTGCCATCCTTTGCAACAGAACTGCGGAGACGATATGCAGATGATGAAATCTTTTCAAATAAAGTAATATCACTTGAGAGAGTTGAACATATTAATTCTTTGAGTTCCTCAGTCGTGCTAGTGAGATTCAATTCAGTAACCTTCCAAAAAAAAAAAAAAGTTGTGATCACTGAAACAAGGTCATAACAATGACAACAATAATGGTTTCAACTTAGTTGGCTTCAACAAAAGAAAATTTTCATTTTATTTTTTGAAAGTATATTTACCGGTAAAGAGGATGCCAAGTCTGAAACTTTTAGCCCATTATTTCCTCTTTCTGACAAAATTTTGAACAGTACACCCTTTAAACTACCAGGGCATAGGGCATACCTTGCCATGAGGCTCATTTCCTGTATTATAGAAAAGAACATTAAATTTCAAATGAAATATCTCATACATATCCAAAGATATCTTTGGGTCAGCAAAGGAACTTTAAGTAGCATAAAGAACCATCCATTAGGAGTTCCTTAACATAGACCATTAATTCTTTCGACTACAAAGGGGAGTACATCTCCCCATTAAATGCCACATGGTATTTGATCTCTGTTAGAGGCTCAAAAAGACAATGCTTTTATACATTCACTAACAAAAAACAATGAAAAGAAAAAAGTGCTCCATACAGTTGCATTTGAGAATTTGCCTCTCTAGTTTTGCACCTAGGTGGATTTTGTCTGGGAAAGTGGAGAATTGGCTGTGCAAGGGTACCGAAATGCTGCCGCAGATTTGTTTCTTTCTGTTTGCTTCCTTCTAAATCTAGCTCCTATGAGCCATCTAAATCTAATGTTGATTTGTGTGCACTTGCTTGCTGCTGGTAATGCTGGTGTGTGCCCATAAGTGTTACTGGGGCGCTACTCCCTCACTTGTGCATGTTGCTGCAAGAATTCTTGGAGAATACATATCCTCACTTTTTTTTTTGAATTTTCAGGGCCACTTGGCCTTTGTAGCCTCCTTTTTATAAGAGGTGTGGTCTCACTTCCTTTGCCATTGTTGGAGATCATATGCAGAGAATATGTTGGTCTTTTGTCTTTTCATAAGCAGTGAAATTGTCTTTTTTTTTTTTTTTGTTTCTCTAACCGAGTGTCGTTTTCATACTTGCACAATTAAATTTCTTTTGTTTTTATGCACACATGCTTTTCCTTTGCCCATTGCTTGCCTTTGGTTTTGGATATTGATTGTGTTGTGGATTTCTTATTTTAGCTTGCATTATGTGTTGTATGGGAATATGAGGGTGTTGCTATTCCTGCTGATTGTAGCAAACATTGAAGTAGAGAAAACAAAAGAATATCAACTGAGTTCCGCTCAAATTTTTTTTTCACACATTCTTTCAGGTTTTTTATTCTAGATTCTTTGTTTGTTTGTGTAATCCATAAATTATAAACCGTGTCCACTTTACTTTACTTTTCTCTGTTCATTTCCTTAAATTGTATACTTCTTTCTCATCTACTTTCCATGACATTTTTTCTATGCCTGTTTGGATATGTGATATAAAAGTGTAATATTCAGTTTTAATATAAAAGCCTCACAGGGAGGCAAGGGGTGAAAGGGATCATGTGACCTTGAAGGGCTTGTAATAGGATTATAAATTTGAGGGCTAATGGGTCAAGAGAAATATTCAAGCTAAATATCTTATCTATTTTTATCTTTAACTGGTTGTGTTGAATTTATCGAACCAGTAAGAGTTTGCTAGTATTCTTTTTGCAACCAATTTCAAGGGCATCAAACTTAGCTCTTGACTAATTTTGCTAGATATGAGAATATTTCTTTCTAATACCAATTCCATTAGTTTGAGGTTCTTTTGCTTTAGGATTTTGTTGGGGTTATATTTGTTGTTTTAAGCTAGCTCCATTCTATACATGACATGTTTTCTGGAATTAGGATGCTTACAATCAAGAGGTATTTGTAAAAATGCCTATTTCGAAGGCCATCATATGTGGGGGTTTACCTATTCAGAAAGCAGGTGATGAGCATGGACAGGCTGCTCTCTTGTGTTATTTGATGGTGCTAGGTCCAACAGATCAGCTGTTGATAAAGAGCAATGCTTCTAAGGTCTTAGGTTATGTGTTTTAACTATTAAGTTTCTGTATCAATTGTACTTTAAATTAATAAAATTTCTTATTACCTTTTAAAAAATGAGAAAAGAACAAGTGAATATGTTGTTAGCATTTCTTTTAGTGACAAGGCCATTGCTTTAATTATTTTTTACTCAGCCAAGTGGTTTAGTCATCTTATCCATTATTTTAACTCGAGTACTCCTTCTATTTCAACTTTAGTCTACAGTGAATATTAGTATATTTCATATCCAGCACCCAACAAACATCATATACAATGCTTAGAATCATTGATTAGAAATAAGTTGCTTAGGATGGCAATTAACCCTGTTACTAAGTCAAATGGCTATGGCTTGGGTCTGATTCAAGTGTCAAATTATTCAGTATGAATGAGACATATGAATATATGTTTTTTCCTTCAATTTTATCCTAGTCCAAATGTCTGAAAAATTCCAGGACTTGCCAGTTACCAGTTTCACTTTTTTTTTTTTTTGGGAAGCTTGACAGTTTGGCATTAAACTAACCTAAGCTTTTAAAAAAAAATCAAACACTGCAGCACAGAACTGGGCTTCATTAGCTCTTTTATTAAGGGGGTTCTCCAATACAAATACAAACCTCAATCATTTAAAACTAAAATTTAAAAGGGGAAAAAATAAGCACTAAAAATAGTAGGAAGTTAAATAAGGGAAATGAGAGATAAAACAATCAGGAAGGGGAAATTTAACCACAGACACATCATACATATCAGCTATCATTTTAGATTATATAACAGATTCTCCCAAATTTAAGGAGGGAAAAGAAGTTTGAATCTGAGACTAACCATAGTAATACTGAAAAATAATGTACTCATACCTTGCTAAGGGCTTCTCTGCGCAATAGACCTTGTGTTGAACCAAACCCAGCTGCAATTAAAACTTGACGCAATATTTCTGTCCATGTCAGAGGGTTCAAGGATGTCTTCCAGAACTCGACCACAAATTCCTGGTTCTCTACCTGATAAGTTAAAGGACAACAATCATATACCTACTTTTTAGCAAGGACATAGAACTCCTAAATCCTCTTACAATTCACTACCTCAACATCCTATGATCTTTTGGAAAGGTTATCAACTTCCAAACTAATTTTTACAAAGAGTTAGGTGACGTATCCATATATCATTCTAGAAAGCATTTCAATATCAGTGTGTTCAGCAACTGACACAGGCATCTTCCCTTGTTCAATTTTTTTTCTTCTTTTGCATATCTATGTACTTGGCTAAACATGTCCCGACTCTGACTTAATGCTTCATTTAAGTTGTGCTTTGCTTTCAGTCATCACACACGAGGAAACAAGACCAGGGTATTAGGCCCAGCCAAATCATTGAATAAACGTCGTTTTAACATATTATCATGTGCAACTTGAACAACAGGCTTAATAAACAGAGAAATAAAAACATCGGAATAACTTATCGTCAAATCAATCTTGATCGATAACCACAAAGTCCTATTTACGTGAAATATAACTCAAGCAACAAACTTTTTAAAACAATGGATCTTCTCTGATAAGTGCTTCATTTTGTATGGATTGATTTTCTAGTCACATAAGCATTCCATCAGACTTCATTTTTTGATGGGTGGAGTCACCGCAGGGAAACGTCTTTCAAAGGCACTCTAAATAACATTACTTATGTCAATGGGCAAGCAAAAACCTAAAATATGTTCAACAAGGCTTGCTTATCCTATTCATACCCCAGCAACCAGCAAGACCACCTAAATCATCTGGCAAATAATTAAAACAAATCAGAAAAGGAGGATACTCCAAACAGAACAACACTGGCAATCACACAGACACATAGACACACATGCAAGCATGCATTTATATAAACCTGCACGGTCATTACTCACTGAGTGAAGAAGAGCAAGAAACTTGCAAGGCAAGCTAAAGCGTCGTGAAAATGCAGCACTCAGCTCCGCTTCCACATCAGACAAAAGAAGCTTGAGAAGGGCCACATGAATTTTCCCAAGTAGCAAGGAATCCTGAGATATGCATGTGTGTGTGTGTGTGTGTGTATAAATGTTTAGAAGGACAAAAACGAGATAAAATAAATATAAGGCAAGTTAACGACTTGATGAAGTATATGGTAAAATAAAGATGAGAGATAACCTTATCATGAAATGCTTGAGCAAACTCATCAAGTGTGAACAAGCATATGTCAAGTGTTACTGAATAGGTATACAGGAAATGGAAAACCTGCAAAAGAGATTTGAACAACACTTAAGCAAGATAATTAAGAGAAATAAAAGAACAGCTGATTTAAAACATGCTCCCACCACTAAATTCCACAAAAAGGGAAAAACAAGAGCTGCCAGAAGCATGCTTCAAGAATAAAAATTCTTTCAGCAAAGTAAGAGCAAGATGTTTACGAATAAAGGAACACAAGAAAAAAGATGAAACAAAGCATATTTCATGTATGACAAATTGGCCTTTGCCAGAACACAGAATGAATAACAACATTAACAAACTTGAGGCACTACAGACACCTTAAACAGTTTTTTGACAGTTTCTGGAGATGAATCCCAGGGTTGCATACTGAATGGTTGCTTCATCTTAACTGAATTTGGTGGAAACTTAGCCAGCAAATCTGAGAAACCATAAACAAATTCCTTTTAGAACTCCAAAAAAACCATCATACTTATGCACCTGATATAAATGTGAAAATAAGACAGAAAACCTTGCCCAAGTATTCCTAAATATATAGCATGACCTACTAAACCAACCTTTGCAAAGGGAGCAACCAAGCACTCCTCTGGTACCAAGATGATCTGAGCATGTTAATGGATTTGTTCCGGCTTGTAACTCCCTCAACTCCAACTCTTCATCATCAACTAGCATTGCAAGTAGATCAAGACATTCATTAGATATACTTCCTTCCAAAGCAAGTTCACATTTTTCTTTGCTTGGTTGCCTATGATTGTCATCTTTGTTAGATTGCACCTGGCATAAAACAAGCAAGTGAACAATAATACAGCAGTCATACAGAAGTTAAGGTAAAATGCAAAAATGTGATAGAAAAGATCATAACTACCTCTCTCCTTTTAATGGAGGGCCTCCTCTTTCCCTGTAGCTTCTTTTCCAACCTTCTCTGTTTCTGGAATCACAAATTACACTCACCAAATTTTCTACATGAAACCATTAAGATAAATCTAGGAAATAATCAACCAACAAGAAGAACCCCTGGGTTTCAGGGAAGATTAGAAAAACAAATCAAATGGTTTTCTAGGAAGATAAAAATAAGAAGTCAACAAAAACTCTTGTGAGTGAAAAAATTGATAACTAACCATTAAAGATACTAATGGTGGCCGTCTTTTGTTCCGAGGTGGTTGCCTTCGCACTGCAAGACTAGATGTTTGAGGAGGAGCAACAATTTGACTATTAGAAAAACCAACACCAGTAGGAAGATCTCCACCCTCAGGGTTCACAACCCTCCAAACTGTCATTAAACCTTTTCCGATACCATGTTTCTTCACTGGGGCACTCCTGTTACCATTGTTTTGATAGTCTATGGTGGTAAGCTCGGGAACCTAAAATACAAGAAGCAAAAATAAAAAAAGGAAACAGAAGACGTAGGAACTGAAGGTGAAAGTCTTGAAAACATTCTTGATACCTTTCTCCTTTTGGTTGCTCCTCTTTGGCACTCTTGATCAGCAGGATGAGAATCTTTAGAACCTACACATAGCAAAAGTATAAGTTTATTTGTATTGAATTACAGTGCGAACAACCACAAATATGGATAAAGCAAAAAATAACAATAATAATAATAACAAAACAATAACAAGCTATGCTATTCCAACCCTTCATTTTTTGTCGAGTACCCTTGTCATACACTTATCCAACATTATTGAACTGGACATGCATATGGAGTCTTGACCTTCTAAATAAGGAAAAACTTAAAAAATTTGAATGCACCCATGGTGGACAAAAACCCATGCCTGAAACTTACTCTCAAGTCCGAGCTATATAAATTAAGATTAAAACAGAAAATAAGAATGACTAAATTTCAAACATTCACTAGTTAGGGATGTATTTCACCTGTTAAATGGAAAACAGTGATGGTGCAAAATTTAACAAGGAAAATTACTTTTTTACATCTCAGGAAATAGCAACCTTGACAAGCTCAATTGATGAGAACCAGAGATAAAATGAGGTTTTCAACAAATTTTTGACAAGCTCAATTAAGGCATCAAATGAGTGATCACCATCATTAAATAGCATCAAATATCCACTAAGACAACAAGTCTACAAACTTCCAGTGGTATACCTTGGCAGTGGCAAAAGGCCTGAGAAGGAAGAGCGTCAAATTCCACACCAAGTGGAGGACCATCCTTCCGAAAAACCTTCTTCAGAATATACTGTGGAGAAAACAAATCCTGAGGAAGAAGCATTTTCTTCTTTTTCTTGCCAAACCTGTTTTCACTGACTAAAGATGTGCTTTTATATCTCGAACATAGTACATCACCACTGGTTGACCTACTATGAACCAAAAGATCCTGTTCTTTAGGACTATTTCTAGCAGCAGAAATGCCAGTAGCATTCCCTTCTTTAGGAGCAGCAAGTTTTTTCATAGAATGGATAGGTAACATAATTCCATTATCCCTTTTACCCCTTCTCCTGTTCTCAACAAACCATCCCTTGACCTGCTTCAAAGTTAATCCTAAAGCTGCAGCATAGCCTTCCATCTCCCTCTGCGTAGGATAATTTTCATCTGCTTCACATGATAATACAAATAAGAAATAAAAACATAGGGCCATATGGTAATCATATCACTCAGCTGGATCCATGGAAGAAAATTTAACTATTAAAGCCACGTCTGACATGCACTTTGGAAGAAGGTTTAAGCTTAAATTTCAATATATTTTAAGAAATTATCTTAAGTAGGTTCGAAAACAGAAAACTTCAAGTAAAAAACAATACACCGATGAACACAGAAGGTCTCAAATAAAAATAAATCTTTAATACTAAAAGAAAACATCCAGAGCCACATCCACCTTTATAGAAGCTCTCAAGAGCTTGGAGTTGAAGTGATGATTTCCTCTTCATTTCCACCACGTTCTCGTAGCCTTCAAGTCAATAACTCTAACTTAATTCAAATTCCGAAAAGCTGAAAACTCGAGCCATATTACACATACTGCGAATTCCACACAAGAAAGAGCAACCATTCAACAACAGAAAAAATAAGACCAAAATACTCCTCCACCCAACCCAAAAGGATTAAATTTAAAGGGATTCCATCAGCAATGGCAGGTGCTTACTACTGAGTTCTATCACAATAATAAAAAAAAAAAAAACCAAGTAAGAGAACAAATGGAAGATTGTTAACAGATATCATCACCATCAATTAAATCAGAAAAAAAAAAAAGCAACCATTTCCCTGGAAACAAATTAGCTTCCCATTTGTTGTTCAGAGCAAAGATAGTCCCCAAGATTTGAGTTTCTCTCAAAGAATCACAGATAGAAGAGAGAACAGTGAAGTACAAAAGCCCAAATGAGTTAACCAGTAGAATTTCAGATAATAAACATAAAATTAAACACATCAAGCGGCGGTTAAGTAAGTGAGAGAAGAATTAGAAGAAGATGACAGGAAACACTTACTTAGTGGACAGAAAATTAGATAGAGAGATGAAGTTCAGAAGAAGAAGAAGAAAGAAATGGTGAGGGGGTTGGGTTAAGAGCTGACAGTTTCAAAGATTTTAGAAAAAGCCAGTAGGGTTTTGGGTTTTATCATCTTTTCTTTTTCTTTTTTTTAATTTGCTCATTTTTGTGGGGGTGAATTTTTAATTTTTACGCTTTTCTTTTCATAAAAATATCTGTTCAATTCGCAACGCTTTTCTTTTCATAAAAATATCTTTTCATTCGCAATCTCTCTCCATCTGGCTTGTTGTTCACTCCCTGTTATTTCTCAAATCCTAGCGGCCAACCAAGAACCAACTAACAGCCGAGGCCTGTGGTCCGTACATATTAAGTTTGGGCGAACCCAGGCCCGGACCCAAACTGTTAAACCCACCTCCAAGGCGCCAATTAATATGGGTTCTTCACCAGAAACCGTCTTATCTTCTTCTGTTCTTCACAACAATTTTTGCCGATTGAAACGAAGTCTCCCTCGTTCTCTCTCTGCTCCAAAATTTGGCTGGCCTTTTCGGTTTCCTCTTGGACCCTCTTCGAGGTAGCACAAAACCACACCGAAAATGGAAAATAATTGCTCAACAACCAAACGACCTTCCCTCAAAACCCATCCCCGTTTCAACAATTACTCCTTTTGGAAAGACAAGGTTTGTCTCACTTTCTAACAAATAATTATGGGTTTTCAGTTGTCTCATAATGTTTTTTTTTTTTGTGCCAAGATTTCTGGTTTATTCCCTTTTCCTTTTGTTTTATTTTTTTAAATACTTCATGAAAGATATTCTGTTGAAAAGTTGAAATTGATGAGTATTGTTTAAATTGCTGATGAAGTGTAGTTGAGAGAAAATTGTTACAAAAGGGTACGAGAAGACCGGTCTCTTCTGCTTTGGAAAATGAGGTTGCCTGCGCCCCAATCTCTTAATCAGAAGGTTCTCTATTTTCATTCAAATGCACCACTTTTATTTTCTATTTTCTATATCTTTCTCTATTGAAGTTATCTACACAAATTAGATGCTTGTAATTACCTTGGGTTCCAATATATGCCCATATCTTTATTGCTTTTCGACATGGGTATGGAAAAGTCCCCCTTTGCTGCATATCAGGCTAACCTGAACTTTGAATGTAACTTTAGGTTCCTAGTTATTAGAGAATCTTTATGTTATCAAGTTTCCTGATCCTTGCATTTGTACTTGTCAGCTTCCTTTGATAAAAAAGCCTGGAAAAGTTTGCTTTTACACATTCTTTTGGTTCGTATAATATTTGTGGGCATTTTGTACTCGGGTGGTTTTTTTCTTGGTTTGCTATATTTCTGTTTCTCTTGAGTTAAGTCCATGCTGTGGGTTTACTAGTACATCACTTATTTATTTATGTTTTCTGGTTTCAGGACTCTATCATAGCTGCCTTTGAGGACATAGTTTCCGATGAGCTTAAAAAGATTAAAGACTCATCATTAACTGACTGTTCGGAAAGCTCAAATTCTTTCTCCAAAGCCTCTGATGAATTATGGGAATACAATGGCCTTCAAGATGCATATCAAGGTGAATGCGAAGAGATATTGTTAGAAATGCAAAGAATTTTTTACGAGGATCACATGACAGAACCAGCAGGAAAAGGTAATAAACAATCACACTCTTAAACAAACAGGTTCAGGGTTGTTCAGAGAAGAAGGGAGCAGAGGGACAATTTTATACCAATTACAATTTACATACCACTGAAAGTTTTGCTTGCTTATATGTTAGATTTCTGTTCTGCTACATATAGCATTATATTCCTCCACCTCATTATTACTGTTTCTGATTTTTGCAAAGACATCATATGTTTATTCTTGTCTACTGTGAGTGGGTGAATGATCATGCAGATGCATGAATTAGGAGGTTATATTTGGAGAAGTCATACTTTTTGAGTTTAAATGTTTAACCTAGTTCCTTGCAGAAGCAGAAGAACCCATCGTATCTTGGGAAGATGAAGAAGATGAGTACTTGGCTCGTGCAGTTTATGAGCATATGCAACTGAATGATGAGCAGGTGCAGTAATAAACTTTTGGTGTTAATTTTTCTAGATAAGTGGTGATTTGCAGGTGTGATAAATGTTTTTCCAGGCACCATGTAGTGATTACTTACAAGAAACTTCTATAGTAGTTACGTTGTAGTATTTGGTTCTTATATGAGAGTTTCTAGCATTTTCAAATGTCAATTTTCAGCACTTTGTGCCAAGATTTTGGAAGTGAATGAAATCAACAAGATTTCTTGATGTTTATGTTAGGTGCACAAGCAGATTTGGTGCCCCATCTGTAAGCAAGGAGAGTTGCAACAGAACCATCAACTTATATATTGCACCCTTTGCAAACTTCAGCTTAACAGAGACGATGAGGTTCTCCTGTTTATCTTTTCTTTTTTCATACAATTTTCATCGCATGGCAACCATTTGATTGTTATGACTTTCATTTGCACCATGTGTCACATATTCACATTCTAAAAACTCTTTTCATTTCTGTGGCCAAAATAAAACTCTCTTTATTTCTCAAAAGTTTTCCTAACAATCAATTGCCCAAATATATTTTGCTCTTGTAACCAAATAAATAAATATTTTTCCTTTCTCTATAGTCTGTTTGCTTGCCAAAAAGAAACGAGATATTCAAGGAAAAAAAATGAATAATGAAAGTGTTCATATGGTTTGTCACAATATGCTGATTGTTGCTGATTTTTTCTTTCTCTAAACTCTGTAATTGTAGTTGCTTGCTAGCTGAGTCTTCGACATTATGTTCTTGCTCATTTCTTCTTGAAATGAATGATTTCCTTTCAAGATTATTTATTAAAAAACATGAGTAAGCAAATCAAACAAGTTCCTTATGAAGTTATTTTGTATGAGTTGTCCACATTCTTGTCTTATTTTCAGGTTAATTTGGATATATTACGGGATCGATTAGCTGAAGCCCATGGTGACCATTTTGATCGAGGTTGCAGATTGAAACCCAAGTTTTGCCTCGAGACTAGATTTGGTTTAACTGCATTGTACATCCTTTGTCACGACTGCGGTACCTTTGAGGTTGTCATATAGCTTCTTTCCTTTTTTGTATACTTAGGGATCAATTACATTTCAGGTTTTCAGGCTTATCCCTTTAAAAGTGTATACATTTTCTGATTGATTTTATTTATTCTCCGTTCCCAAAAACAACAGTTTGTTTTCATTGATTTTATGTACTTCACTCTATTTCTAGTGTTTCGCTTTGATTCTAATTGATTTTCTTTTGTCTTGCTTCTGTTTATCTGAATGGTAATTCATTTTTTTCACTCTTTAATTCCCTTGCACAAGAGTTCAAGAAGACCATTGCAACATGAAATTTCTAGTCACATTCGACCATTTTTATAACAAAAAAAGTTCCAACCTTTTTAACAAGAAACAAGTATGCCTTAAGTAAAAAATTTATATATATATGAAACTTCCACCTCGGAGTACCCATCTCATCAATCATACACATCTCAAACTATTGTTTTGATATCAATAGAACAGATTGGAGCTAACTCAACTTATCAAAGCTCTATCGGCCACAAAAGGTGGGGAAACGAAAAACACAAAGAAACAATTACAAAAGAACTTAACACAAAAATCCCCTCATCTCGTGCATATGGGGCGGATGATAGAACCAACCGATTCGCTGAATATCATCTATGCTAAGACGGAGATGCCAATTTTACGTGGGCGTAAGCTGGATGAAGATTAATGTACAGCAACCTGAATAAAAGAAGAGTACTTCACCCTTCGCATACCTTCAAAGCAGGCACCATATGCCATGCTTTAACAGCTGATATAATGAATCATCAAATCGAAGCAGACAACAGCAGCTGATAATAGACTTATGGCAGCTGGAATGCATTCAACTCCAACGCGTAGTTTGCAGAATGATGAATTTTTTGAGTTATGTAATAAATGAATTGAAACTCAGAAAAGCTCCTCTGAATTGAACTTGTTCCAGGCTTCCTATTTAACACAAACAAACAAAATAGTCTGAAAGAAAACGAGATGGAAAGAAATGCAGCGCCAATATGACATTATTATTCCTATCTAAGAAAATGTGACAAATAAAAATGCCAATCAGTACAATGGTGGCTCTAATAGGAAAATGGCACACCAACAATAAAGTGCTTCAAGCAAAACATTTATGAAGTACCTTGAGCAAGTCAAAGACCTTCTCCGCCACATATTTCTGTTGAAGATTGGCACCTTTTTGCTGGACTTTATCAGGATGGATGCAAAGAGTCGCCTTTCTATAAGCCTTTTTAACTGCAGCAGCTATAATCAAATCCGTCAAAGAAACAGGTTGCCAACCACATTCAGGCCAAAGAACCTAATCATCACAGAACAGGTTCAGGAGACAAATTAGTTAAAACAGAAACCATATCAATTTTCATGAAATTTTTACTATAAGACATTTAAATGAACAAAATGATGAAGAGAAACAACTATGAAAATTTCAGAAGTATCTCTTGTCATCCACTTCTTCAAAATTACAGCAGTGCTCATTATAATAAATTTAACAGTTGGAAGCACAAATTAAACCTTCAGATGAATGTTGGCATATCTAAGTAAATGATGCAGGCACAACAAAGCTCATCCTCAAGCAGTTCAACTTTTGGAAGCACAATTAGCATCCTCAAATAAGTATTTGCACGTGCAAGCACTTCTGAATGTCAAACTGTGATGGAAGTGCTTGCAAGACAGGCAGAAAAAGGAAGAGTTAAAAACGGCATGCTAGAATTTGCATTGCCCTTTTTAAATACAATTAATGCTATAGTCTGCATTATTAGCTGAAAAGACTATGAAATGCTTGATGAAAAGGGTTAACAAGATGTTTATCCTATTTCTAGGATAACAAAATTAAACTAAAATAGAAGGTCAGCATCGCTAAATATAATTTTGCAAAGGATGTCCATGTATTCTACAAGACAGTATATTAAATCCTTACAACAAGTTTGACATCTCTCTACACTGAGTTATCTTAAAGCGGTTCAAGAAACTTTAATGCTTAATAAATAATACCAATACACTGTATGCCACAAAAATAGTTCCTTGACTGGAAGAACAAAATTGCAGGAGCCAGATGGTAAGCAATCATGCAAGGGGAGAAGCATTAAAGACATACTATTATGCTTTGGTATCCTTAATTCTATAAGTCTGCTAAATCAGACAGTCTAAAGATGACAAAGTTGCATCTGGACACTTGAAATTGTCAGTCCAATCTCCTTTTCAGTTTTGAGTTCTACTTAAAATCAGCATCATATTTGCAGTATATCCACTGGACATGACAGTAGTGCAGTGTACATAAAGAGTGTGGCAACTTAAATAAGATGTTAACAGGAAAAGCTTAGAGTTCAATCACAAGGTGTTTCTTATGTTGGAATTCATCTCACTCAGTCTGCCTCCAACAACATATTTCAAAATTTGCCTTAAGTCATCTACTGCATGTACAAAAGATCTCAAAAAAGTAGAATATTAAACAGTGAAATTGATGCAGTAAAATGACAAGTATGCACGATATATTATATTAAAAAAAGAAGAAGAAAAAAGCACAGAAAATGAATTATAGTCTGTTCCTACATAAAATACCATGCAACGGAGAACAAACAAGATGAATGGTAGTAATAAGTAATAACACACATATTGCAGCGTTGACAGCAGAGCACGCAAATTCCCCTCTTTCCCAGCTGCCCATCTCTTGATCTCAACATCTAGTGTTTCAGCAATTCTCTGAAATAAGACCATAGATCAATATTAGACAGACAATAATTAAAAGAATAACTTTTGCAGATGTATGCACGTACAAATAGAAACTTACGTATATTCTAATGCAGCATAATGTTTTATTGAAAGTAACTACTTTCAATGCATTATGTGCCATTATACATTCAATTACTTAAAAAAATAGAGAATGGATTCATGGGCCCCTACCTTATAATTTATAATATAATGAAAAGCCAACCAAATCCAAATTAACATGTCATTAGGGTGCAAGGCTAGTTGGGCAGTTTAATATAATTTTAGTTTCTATACTATAGTAATACCGCAGTCCTAACTCGTATCAGTGGAGATGCTGGGGTTACAAAATCGAGACACAATGTACTGACCAAATTTTAACTTATCATATAGTACCATTATTAGGAGCCTCAACAGAACTATATTATAGGCTTAAATACTCAGTTATCCTTTTGTCTCACATAAGTTTTATCCATAAATCAAAGCCACCCATTTCCTTAATATGGTAGAAATGAAATTAAGTTAATGTGTAAACTATGCCAGAGTCAGTTTACAAGTTAACCTTGACCCTAACTGAAAGTCGACTGAAGAAAAAGTGAAAAACAAGCAAAAGCAACCTCAGACCTAAATAAAACATGCAACTCATAAAATGCAATGCCATTACGCGAAGTGTATGATAAGAAAGCTGGGGCCAGAGCAAAAATCCTTTATGGTTGGATCCCATTGAAAAGTAAACTCCAACAAAAAGCCACTTAAAAAGAAATGAGGAAAAAGAATAGAATGAACAATGACAACAAGAAAAAGAAAATATGCTGCATCCACTTACATGTCTCTCAGCTTGTTCCCTTTGCACTTGAAGGTCACGTTGATTTTTCTCAGCAAGTGCTTTTGCCTGGATATGCAAACTCAATATGTAAACCAGGGCCAGCAAGCAGCTTATAACTCGAAAAAAGAGCAAAGACAAATGAAATCATGTAACACATAATACATACCGCACGCTCCTGAGTGCGTTGGTGGCGTTCCAACCTGGCTCTTCGCCTTTCTTCAGTTTCCCCTTCAACCTCTTGGAACTCTCCAGATGAAGATGCAGCAGCTTTAGAAAGCAGTTTAGTCAGTTATCAACTATGGAGAAGAACAAAAATGATAATAAAAATTGACAAAGATCATTACATCTCAAATTTGAAAGTACCTCCAAAAATAGAACTGAGATCATCAACAATATTTGCAGATGAAGAAGCTTTCCTCATGCTAGACGAGGATCCAACAGATGTTCTCCTAGCCACTTCAGGCCCTACCTTGTTTTGTCCATCAAACATGGGCTCCTGCAAGAGTAAAACATCAAGTTAGAAACCAGACAAGCTGACACTACAGTGTAAATCAGAAGATGAATACGGTAAGACAGCCTTAGATTCTTACCGAAGAGCTAGCTCTTGGCCCTGGTGCACTGCTTGGTCGAGAACCCATACTAAAAAAGGATTCAAGATCATTGTCATTCTTTTGCTGGCTTGCCCTTGCAGCAGCAGCCCTTTCTTGAGCCTCAGCAGCTGCCCTTTCTCGAGCCTCTGCAGCTGCCCTCTCCACAGCAGCTCTTTCTGCTCTAAGCCTTGCTTCAGCTTCAGCTTTTGCTGTTGCAGTCCTCTCCCGTGCTTCCCTTTCTCTCGCTTCTGCAGCAGCTCTTTCTCTTGCCTCAGCTGCTGCCCTTTCACGAGCTTCAGCTTGTACTCTCTGCACTGCAGCCCTTTCTGCACGTTCTCGAGCTTCAGCAGCTGCCTTTTCAACAGCAGCCCTTTCAGCTCTTGCACGAGCTTCAGTTGCTACTCTTTCACGTGCTTCTCTAGCAGCCCTTTCAACAACTTGTCTGGCCATTTCCCTTTCCCTCTCCATCTCCCTAACTCGCTCCCTCTCTTTCTCAAGCCTTCTTTGTGCTCTCTCCTTCTCCTCCCTTTCCCTCTCCAATTCACGTCTCTTTTGCTCTCTCTCCTTCTCCTCCCTTTCCCTCTCCAATTCACGTCTCATTTGCTCTCTCTCTTCCTCCTCCCTTTCCCTTTGTTGCCTCTCACGCTCCAGTCTCTCTTGCTTTTCTCTAACTTCTCTGTCCAAAGCATCTTGTTGCATAGTTCTCTCGTCCTTATCCATTTGACCAGCTTCTTTATTTCTAGCAGCTTTTAAATTCTCTCTCTCCCTCATTTCCTTAGCATGCCTAAATTTAGCCTCTGCTCTATCCATTGCCTCTTTCATGGCAGCAGCAGAAGCAGCAGCAACAGAATTTGTCTCAAAATCATCACCAGGAAAAACTTCAACCTGTTCAACATTATTTCGGGCCCTACCCATTGCAAAATCTTCAAGTTCATCAATTTGAGATGTAATGGAGCTTCTTGCTGGGGCACGAGCTGACTGAGGGCTGTGTGAGAACTGAGTTGAATTTTGGAAGGAAGAAAAATCATTGACCTTCTTTTTTGCATTTATGGAAGAAAATGAGCCTGTATGTGCCTTTGAAACTCGTGGTGGTCTAGGAGGCGGGGGTCTGGAAGGGGGTGGAGCGCTAGTAGGTTGGGTAAAGAGAGGAATCTCTGATACGGTAAGCCACACATCATCAGATGCGTCGAAGTTCTCCTCAGATCTTGGAGTTGTATTTACCTGGGAACTAGTCTCATTAGAACTAACATTTGAGTAAGGAGGAGGACTAGTAGTTCGACCAACTGAGCTATGAAAATCAGTAGAAATACTGGGCATGTCAAACACAGTTTGATGAGATTCCGGAATATTGTCCATAGAAGGCATCCTCTTCTTAGTGTGGTGCTCATAATCTTCATCACTTGGCTCTTTACTAGCAGGAGTTTGTGGTCCACTTGCAGTTTTTAAAGGGCCTCTATCCTTCCCTCTCTTATTGATCTCAGGTGACAGAGGAGGTACCGATTTCCCAAGACCGTCCAGAGGATCTATATCATCAAATACTCCCCCACTTCCAGATGTACTCTCCACTCTAGACTTCCTAGATCCATTAAGTTTACTTATTTCTTCCAAGGGGTCTGTAAACAACCCTGAGGATGAATCCGCAGGGTCTGATGTTGTTTCTAAGACAACAAAAGGGTCCTCCATCAAATTGGAGCCAGCCTTGCTTGAATTTGAGGCAGGTTTGTGGGACTGACCAGCCTCTGAAATTGACCTGTCCAAAGAATAGAGCATGATATCAGCCAATATTTACATGATATAGCTAAATATCATAAAAACAAGAAGCAAATAAGACTGCATAGGAAAAATATGGAACTGAAAAGAAAGATACTTGATCTCAAGCTTAGAACAAGGCATTTAGAGTCCAAATGTACCATAAATATAACTAGTCATTTTAGTGCGCCTTCTTCACACTTAGGCAAGCACTAAAGTGCACTACAAGTTTCCAATTAAACATAATCACAATTTTAACGACAATAAGATTTTATATCTTTGGTCTATTTGCCTCTGCCATGTCTGGCTAAAATATTTACAACTAAAAACACTGTGTATGATAACACTGATATTCACAAAAGTTTAAAGTAAAAGCCAAGTCCATATTTCTAACTATTAAATGATTTCCAAACTCAAAAAAGTTCATCTTATAAGAAAATCTCAAAGTTTCTGGCAGCACCTATCATCCTATCATCCTAATTCAATTCCAACAACATACTGATACCTATCCAATCCAACCTAACCATTGAATTTAATCTAGGAATTTTGCCACCTTAAATGAGAAAATAGAAATAAACAAAGGAATACAAGCATTCCTCAACCAAGAAAAGAGGTTGTAGAGGCACTAGGTGACCAAAAGAGGATTAATAAAGGTAACTACATCTGAATTCATGTGATATCTATCATAATACATCATATTCATACAAGTGCAGGTATGATTTTACACACACAGTTGGCATCAACTCAAGTTTTTTCAAAATTCCTTAAATCTGATTAGTTACCAGACACCACAAAATACAACTAGTATGGTATTAGTAAACATCAAGATTGAGTCATCTGGAGAAGCTATGGCTTGAGGACTTTTATAAGTTAATTACCAACTTTAACACTATGTCATAGGTACAAAACGAGTATAAACCCTCACAAGGGAGTGGCAGAAAAGCATATCATTAGGCAACTAAAAGTACAGCTTTAAGCAGTCAGAACCCTAAACTAATATTCCACAACAGAACTACTTAAGAACTTATTTCCTTCTTTTCTTTTCGCTGGTGGGGGTCAGGGTGGGGATGGGGGTGGCTGGAAGAGATGAGTTCAATGTATCCAATTCCATATGCATGTGAAGTGTTTTGCAATTAAAAATCCTGCACAGGTCTTAGACTAGCCCTCCTGATCCTAAATGTAGGCTTATAAGGTGGTTGCTGCTCCAAATGAGAAGCCCTCAAATGTGCAACTGAATCGATGTGAATATCTTCCCTACTGGCAAAAAAATCCACATATTTTTAGTTTTAAGTCCATTGCAGTATGTCAACATTTTATAGCACAGCAAACTCTATTAGATCAACATTCAGATCAGATCATTCACGGTGTTTATAAACTCCAGCAGAGTGTGGCTTCAATTAAACTAAATATATAAGGAAAAAACTATGGCTACGGAGTAGAGAAACCAGACAATAAAGAGCCATTAATTGATAAATGCATCTAGAATCTCCAAGTCATCTAAGTAAATTTTAGCAAGTAAATTCCCTTCTTTAGTCATTTACCCGAAAATGCCACAAATAAATCACTCAAAACTGTCTAGCATAGAACATTTGAGGACAGACGATTAATTTGTCAATTTTTAGAAAACACAATACCAGAAAAAACATAACCTTGATTAAAGTCTTACAGAAAACAAACACTAATCTAAACCACCTCCACCTACAAAAACCTGTATTTATTAACTACATTGCCCCATTTGTATGCTAAAAATGCCAAAACCAAAGCTGCCAAAACCACATACTAGAATTCACATTTAAGCACTTGCGTAAAATATCATAATCGCCAACCCTCTTTAACATGAAAAGCCAGCACGAAAACCTAATACAAGTGTCCGAAATACGATGCAAGTTCAATACATAATATAAAAATAGTATAATATTCATTTATTTCAAAATCAAAACCTTGCAAATAGGAAAATACCTTGCAGATGCAGGAGAGCTACTTCGACCGAAACCAGGAAGCAAATCGTCAAAAAGAGGTGCATCTTTCTCCACTTTCACTCTCTCGCTCTTCGCCATTGTCTCGGTATCCTTCCTCCCCAGATTCCCAAGCAGTTCATCAAACGGCGAGCTGTTCAGCGACTTATGCTTAGGAGGAGGCGGAGACCCCGACAGCGTAAAAACGTCGTCGTACTTACGGGCCGATGTCGAGGAAGAGCTCTTGATCCCAGGCAATCCATCAAAAAGATCGTCATCGTAAACAGGCTTGTCAAAAACCGGCGGCTTCGGGTCCTTGAAAAGGGAGTCGTAATCGAACGACGATGTTTGCTCGGTTGTGGTTCGAGACTCGGAGAAGTATTTGGGGGTTCCACCGTAGAGGTCGTTGAAAATCAGCCCGTCGCGATCTTGATCGTCGAAAATGGAATTGGATGATGATTTGCCGTAGCCAGATGAGGATGTGGTAAACTCTGATCGCAACCCGTATTTCGGACCCGAAGAAGGGTTTCTAAGAGGTGCCATTGGCGCCGACTTACCTTGGGGTTTGATCCCAAAATCTTTGGCCAACAAACCTGGAAAATCATCCATTTCAATTCGGATTCTTGGATCGAACCGGCGGTTTTTATTTCTAATTTCGTCGCGGATTTGCTCAATCGGTGTCGCCCCTAAATTTCTGAGAAAGTTTAGATCTGAGGAGACATAAAGGAAAAGTAACAAAAAGAAAAAATTTGGAGGGTGAGGAGTCAATTCTCAAATAATTTGGAGCAAAAAATAATAGAATAACAATAATTTCTATTATTATTTTCGATTTAAAAAAAAAAAAAAGGAGGGCGACAAGAAATTGCGTTTTGGCTGCTTTTAGCTTCTTTTTTTTCTTTCTTTCGCTTCTGCTTCTCTTCGTCTTCCCACTCTTTGTTTCTCTACCCGATTCCCAGGCCGTTTTTCGTTTTCTGCTTTTGCAATTTTTTGTTTTTTAAATGGCTTATTAAAAAAGGGAAAATCTATCGCTTTGCTTTTGGAAATCTCGTTTTGGTTCTTTAATCTTTAGCCGTGGAAACCCTGAAAATGTTGATATTTCTACAAAGACCTGAAGCAGTTTTAAAAGTTTGTGATTTTGCCCCCCATGCCACGATTCCACGAGGCCCGAACGCGAAAACCTGGCAAATTTCAAACATTGCTTATTCTTGATAAAAGAATTATCAATCAAAACCCTTCACTAACACTTTAAGTTCAAAATTAACACCAACACATTATTCACTTAAATACTTAAATTCCATCTAATTACACAATTAATCATAATAAATTAGCAATAAAACTTAAAACTATAGATAAAGGATATATAATCTGAATGCCTTACATAAATACCTACAATGATTATCACTTTGAAATTCTTTATTCTTTCATTTAGTTTTAGAATTATCCTATTCTTTGGAAAAAATCTAATGCTTTTTCTAACTTTCATGCTTTCAAATCAAAAGCTCATATTATTTGTAAACTAATTTGATAAATATACTTATTATATCTATATTTATTTATAAAAATATTCATATTATTTATGAATCACTTGATGAAAAAATAATATTATATTAATTCAATTTAAGTCATTTTTTTATTTTTGGGTTTTGTCTACCTCTTTGATTTTAAAACATATTATTTTTATTAACCTTACACAGATGCCTTCAAGAATTTATTTTAAAAATAGTTTATACAACAATCAAATCCCAAATCATAAAAAAAAAACTTTTTTTTTGCACTTATTTATTTAATCAATAAGTTCAACTTTTATGATCGTCAAGTTAACACAAATCTGACTATCATGTCATTACACAAAAAGATCGATTTATTGTCATAAAGTGAGCTCACCTTCGTTAAAAAAATATTTATTCAAATACTTCAATTAACGTCTCATCAATACATCACTTCAAATTAGATAATTAACTTTTAATTTATTTAAAATTATTAAATACAATATACAATCACTTATACGACCCTTCTCGAACTTCATGTAAATTCATTATCATCAACTATTCTAATCTTTGTCATCTTCTTTTTCTCATATATAAAGTAAAAATGAGTTTTTAGTACAATATAAGCTTCTTTTTAAAGTTTCATCAATATTTACTGAGTATCTTATTTATCACTTAAATTGTTGAACACATTAATAATTTGAATGTTAAAATACGTCCTGAAAAACTAACTCTAAATGTTCTTTAACCGTGTTTTCTTATTGTAAATTCAAACTTTCCCTCATACAATAATCAGACCACTTCCCTCTAACTTACACCTGAAAATATAATCAACACTTATTAACTTAACTAATCCTTGCGGAAACAATAATGTTATTTCGATCTTCTTCCAATTGATTTATTCTTGTGCATGTGGTTTTGCTACTATGATTGGTGGATTATGGTAGGTGTCCACAATTTAATTACATTCAAATCTCTTATCGGTGCAAATTTAGCAAAGAAATGACATTTTGAAGGAAAATGAAGAATTTGTATTTCGAATCCCTATTTTCTTATGATTTTTTAAGAGAAATTTTTGATTTTATTGAGTTACTACCGGAATGTTGAAAAGCCATAAAACGCCCTAATTTTGATTTTTTTTTTTTTGGATATTTAAGCATGTTAAAATTTTTTTCTGATGATGAAAATTAAAGTCCACCGTTCCACCGACAAACAAAACCCTAATTTTGATTGGTTTGATGGACAATTGACAAAAATCTATCCTTTCCTGCCGGGCAAAAGTACCCCAGTTTTGGGCGAATCTTGAATTTTCATCCGGTGTTTCAAATTTTCTTTCATTTATTTTTTATTTTTTTAAATTTCTTGATGAATGATCATGTAATTAATTTTTCATTCAATTTTTTAAGTAAATTTGATAATTTAAAATATGATATAATAATATAAAAAATATAAATATATATAAATAGGGAAGTCCCGGAGGACCTGGACTGTATATCCATTTTTTTCACGTTGTCTTGATTCTCAGCCATAGTTGATGAATTACTCTCTCGATACTATTTATGGAAAGTTGAGAAATAAAAAATCATGAAAAGCATTTACTAGAGACTGGCTTAGAAATTTCTTAAAAAGCGTCTATTAATATTTATATCCATCCATTTGTACTATTAATTTTATTATTTTTTTCCGCATCAAGACTTATCACATGTCACCTTCTCTTTTTTTTTTTTTTTTCTATTTTTCTTTCTTTTTCTTTTTTTTATGTTCTATATTTTTAATGCATAATCTTTTTTTTTATTTTTAGAATTTTATAATGGAGCCCATTTGATATTATTGACTAATTTTTTTTAACTTTAATTCATTTACTTTTCGTTTTTTAATTAAGTAATTTTATAAGAAAAAAAAAACCAATAAATGTGTCTATGTGTTACTTGAATTTAGGTTTTTTTCAGGCCTTTGCTTTTTTAGTTTTTTAATTTATACATTGAATTTAGTTAAAATATTGCCAATGGAGGTGTCACGTTCCTTTTCTTTTCTTTTTCTTTTTTGCCTTTCTTTTTTTATTTTTTTAAATTAAATAAACTTTGTAAAAAAAATATTAATAAAGATTGGATAATAAAATAATCCATTTTTAATAAATTTTGATCTACTCTTTAAGGATGTTTTTTTAATTGAGATTCGATCAAGGTAGGTGGTTTTTTTTTTTTTTTAAATCGTGGTTAAGTTAAAAACATGTTTAAGATTTTTTTGCTCCAAGTATATAAAAATATTTATTTAATTTTATATTAATAAATTATTTTTAACATATTAATTTAATAAATATATTACATTTTATAAATAATTAAGATGCTATTTATATTAAAAATTTTATATTTTTATAAATATTATATTAAATTAAAATTATTAAATTAATTTTGAGTCAAATTAAATCATATGCCTATTACTTATATGTTGGATTGAAGTTAAATATAAAAAAATCTAATGCCGAGTCAATCTTGGGATGAGCTTAAACCCATATCGACCCTTATAGTTACATCTTTAAATGATGGTGGCATGACATCTTCATTGATTTCATTTCTCTTTTGTTCTTCTTTTTATTTTTTATTTTTTTTTAATTAAATAAATTTTATAAAAAAATAGATTATCGGAGATAAGAATGACTCCTCATCTCATACAAGTGATTTTTTTTTTTCAAAATCAGGATTAGTTCAAAGTTGAGATGATTTTCTTTTTTAAAATCGAGTCAAAACAAATGTTGATTTGAGGTTCTCCGTCGTGATCATCCAAGAGATATATATAAAATATATTTTTTTAATTATTTAATTTTATATTTATACATGTATTATATTAATAAAGTTATTATCTAATAATTTAATTAAATAAAAATATTATATTTATATAATTTAAATATAATTTATATTAAAAATAATATTTTTATAAACATTATATTAAATTAAATTTATTGAATTCATTTTGGATTAAATTAAGCCAATGTGATTATATATATATATATATATCAATCAAAATCAAATATAAAAATAATAGTACGATGTTAGATCTGAATTGGAGTCAAATTAAATTATTAAAAAATAGAGTTGAAACCGATGTGAAAAAAAACTCGTCTTGACCCAACTTATTTTCATCCTTAAGTAAAAATATTTACATAACATCCTAATATAACTCTCTTTCTCTTTTTTTCATTTTTTAGGCATTTTCTCTTTTTTTTTTTTAGTTTTATTTTATTTGTTAATTATCAATTTTAATATTTTTTAATTATATTTAAAAAGATACATTTTAAAAAATAAATTTGAATTTGATTTATTATATAAGGTATGAAAACAAAATACACACATTATACATAAATTAAGTGATAAATTTTCACTGACCATTACTTTTCATCGGCAAATCCACATGTAGAGTAAGGTGTCCATTGACACCTCCAAAAATTAAAAAATAAAAAAAAAGTTAGAATGAAAATTTTCATCTAAATACTAAAAAAAAAAATTTAAAAACATTTTTTCATGATGAAATTAATAAATTTTTCAATATATATAATATTATAAATGAGTACCTTAAAAAAATCTTAAATAAACTATGTTACTTTTATTAAAAATAAAAAAAATTTAACCAACAACATCATGCGAATCTATTTTTAGTATAATGTAATGAAAGCAGAACTGTCATATTTTTTTCTTATTTTAATGAACTAAGGTCTTTTTTTTTTTTTTTTTAATGTTGACCCCCCAAAGGCAAAAAATTCCTTCTTCCCAGTCCGATCTGTCCCCTCTATCTCAGATGCCGCCCACCCCTTGTGAGTTGTGAGCAAACATATTTGGACCATTTCCATTTAACGCCGCCCTGCAATGAAATTCTCTCACCTTTCTGTTTCGCGCACCTATGACATCGTGCAAATGTGTACTAACAACTATGCTTTTAGGTCTGAATCTCCAACATGTTGAAAAATGAATTGTAAATATTAAAATTTGAATTTATATCTGTTTCATTAAATCTATTTCTTCCTTGAAAGAAGAAATGAGCTTTAAATTCCGGGCTTCAAGCTCAAAAAGAAGAGGAAAGGAGAGAGCAAAGGATGGTGAACAAACTGCAAATAGCTAACTACTGAGATCTTTGAATTTATTAACTTATTATATGATCTCCACTCTTCAACCAGAGGACAGCAAGCAGCACATTCTTACATTAGCCAAAAAAAAAGGCACAAATTTTCCTCATTAATTTGATAATAGGCTGCTATAACTTGCCTAATCATTTCCCCCTGTACACAAATTTATAGTCAAAAAATGCCTTAGGGCACCACGTTCTCCAACTATGTTTTATTTTAAAGAATTAATCATTATCAACTGCTTCAGCTTGTAACTCAATATGTAGACCAAATTCATTCCATAAACCAGAAAGGGAAAACAAGAAGACGAAAAAAAAAAAGAATGAAGCGATCCTTCATTTCCATGATCTTCTTCTTCGTCCTGCAAGCGTTATCAGTCCTGCTGGTGAATTCACAACAGTCAGATTCTTGTAGTTCCAGCCTAAAACTCGATGTGCCCTTCGGTACAACTTCTCTCCACTGCCTTTCTGTATGGAGCAATCATGATTTCATCCTCAGAGTAAATCTTGCTTTAACAATTTAAATCGTGAATTTGTTGTTAATGTTAGTATATTAATCTTTGTAATTCTACATGTTAAAAACATTCTGCAGTATGTTCAGACCTCATTGACTGTATGGAGTTTTGTTCTCTCGGTGCCTGATACAAATTCCTTTGTCGCAATGGGGTTTTCGAGCAATGGAATGATGGTGGGATCAAGCGCTATGGTTGGCTGGATCTCAGCTGATGGCACAGGAACGGTAAAACAATATTTTCTTGGAGGCCAGATAGCAAATCTAGTGTTGCCTGACCAAGGGAACCTGACGATTGTTAGCAATTCTTCCTCCATAACTTCCCAATCCTCGCGTCTGTACATGGCATTTCAGTTGAATACCAGTCAACCCTTGTCACGGGTGATATATTCTGTCGGACAGATTGGGGTGATTCCATCTTCTCCAGGCTATGCTTTAGCTGAACACCGTGACAAAGTCTCCACCATCTTGAATTATGTTACAGGTAAACAAAAGAAATACTTAAAAAACCAACTTTCTCTTTTAGATAATTTATAAAAAAAAAATAAAGAAACGTAAATAAATTACAGATATAACAATTTTTCAGAGGAAATTATTTGGGTTTATGGAATGCAACAGGTACAAGTGCAACAAAGAGCCCACATTCAAGATTAAGGAAGAGCCATGGAGTACTAAATATGCTGAGTTGGGGAATATTGATGATAATTGGAGCAGTAGTTGCTCGTTACTTCAAGCAATGGGATCCAATCTGGTTTTATTCCCACGTTGTGATTCAGTCGTGCGCCTTTATACTCGGGCTATCGGGTGTAATATGTGGATTTGTTTTAGAAGATCGTCTCATGGCTGATGTCTCCACCCACAAAGGCCTCAGCATCTTCATTCTTGTGCTGGGATGCCTCCAGGTTTGTCTCTATATAGTCATTCATTTATTTTATTTTTCTTTGTACATGTAATACTTTGTTTTTGTAGATGAAAACACTTCAAAACAACTTTCATATCGAATTAAGTGCTCTTTAATTCAAATTCATATGATCCTCTATTAGAGGTATAGAAAAGCAGGGTTTTAACCATTTAGATCATAGAAATAACCTTGTTCCTATACTTATAAATTATGTTATGGGCACAAACTGAACACAGGTACATTTTATATACCTGATCAGGGACATTAGAACTCTGTGTCCACATATCTGTCAAATATATATCGAACACGTGTACTTTAAGTGAAATGAACAATTCGAACAAGTATTAGAGGATTTACATATGATAATTAATGTCGTTAATTGATTTTGTTTCATAGGTAACGGCACTTTTTGCAAGGCCAAACAAGGAATCCAAGCTGCGTAAATTCTGGAATTGGTACCATTGCTGTGCGGGGAGAATTTTGATTGCATTTGCAATAGCAAATGTCTTTTATGGGATTCATTTGGGAGAAAAGGGAAACGGATGGAATGCTGGGTACGGCGTTGTTATTGCTATATTTTTGTTGGCTTCCTTCATTTTGGAGTTGAAAATGTGGAGGAGAAATTAACATTTTAAATCTTTAACTGCTCTGTAATTTTAATGTATTTTTTTATTATAAAACCAGTTCATAGATCCCTTTTTCTGCCTGTCCAGCTTGGAAGTCGAATATAACGATTTTTTTTATTCAAGGAAATTATTTTTTTCATGTGAAAGACACATGAATGTTGGGTTCTCATGTGTTCAAATGAAACTTGGCTGACAAACTTACAAGGATTAAACCAATTTCCTTAATTTCTGATCACATGATCAACCAATATTTAAGAAGGAACAGAATAATCAAGCTGGCTTACTGCATTTCAAATCAAATCATCAACTTCGTACCAAAAGAAAATCAAATTATATCATCAAGTTTATTGCACCTTTCTGAAACAGCAGCCATATGCTTTGGAATTTACAATGTCAGATTACCCAATCAGCAGCAGCAAGTGTAGCATTATTTTCATTGGATTTGGCAGCATGGTGGAATAATAAAAATGCAGATAAATGAAACATTTCTAATCAAAGAAAGCTATATGGCAAGCTCATAGTCTATATATATACACAAATAAAGTATCAAATACTGAAATACTGAAAGCTTTTGAGAGTGCCAGGGTCCATCAAAAGAAATTAAACATAGCTTTCTTTCAGTTTTACTTTTCTAAACGTTTTCAGCAATCATCTTGAAACCAACTGCAATGCTAAGCATCCAAAATACATAGGGATGGAGGACAAACCATCTCTGACAAAAACATAATTTGTTCATCATTTTCCATATAAAAAAGCTAGCACAAGAAATTAACTATCCTCAGTTCCTGCAATCGGCCTTTAATCTTCAAACCTGCATTAGCTATTTCCGAGTAGAATGCAAAGTTTATTAGCTTTAATTTTATTGGAAGCAGCTCCGCAAAAAGTAAATGACCATATTATAGAAAGAGATAAAAGCCTGGCGCTGGGGCTGATGCTGTGGTTGGGTTATACATATATAATGTCATGCAGTCCAATTGGCATGCATGACAAAAGAAAAATCTGAGGCTTGTGCACATTAATGACTTACAACATCAAAAAAGCAAACTCCCTTTTGCAGTTGAGTAATTCAATCTGAAATAATGTAAATAGGCACGCCCATACTGTTTACTGTTAGGCACTTCTAGGTGTCAAGCAGATGCAAAAACACTATGCATGGCCCCCTTTGAGCATATGAAATAAAAATTTTATGTTTCTCTGGAAATCAAGTTTAATATAGACATCAATACTATAAATGGTGACCTCATAAAATACTATAAAAATGACAGACAAAAAAAATGGAACACAAAAAAAAAAAACAAATAAGAGAAAAATAAGAGAAGAAATAAAATTAATTGTTAATATAGATTGTTAAATACCTTTGCTAATATCCATCCCAAAAACAGTTCAAAGTTTTCATGAGCTCCAGGCCAAAACAATCCCCTTAATTCATTAGTAGCCTTGTTATACACTACGGCAACAAAACTGTTATTCCTTAAAGCAGTTTTTACCTGTAATCAATCATGTAACCATGAATTAGAATTTGCTGCTACACTTCAAACAGTAATTAAAGAAAGTTAACCTTCTAGTGATCTCAGCAAGTAAAATTTGAGATTAATTTCACCTTAGAGATATCAAGTTCGAATATTAAAGATAAGGTGAGATTTATGAGATGAAAAAAGATTATCTAACTATCCAGTGCAACATCATGTATACCAAAAAAATATAATGAAGTTCTAGTTTAATGACTGAGTGTTAATTTTACAGTAAGTAGTTTTTAATTAATTGAAACAAAGGCCTAGGTTAGTCAACCACATCGACATCATCAATAAATTAGTGCAGATAGTATTATATAAATTAATGCAGTAATAAAATTCATAGAGTCATTGATAGAAGCATTTTATAACAGAATTAATATGTTTGATTGCATACGTACCATTATTATCATTCGTTCCTTCCACCATATTGTTAGTAATTTAGCATGTATGATCAACCCTTGCAAACTATTTTTCAGAAATGAACGGACCTCTTGGTTTTCTACATGGACAGGTAGATCAATGCCGATCCTGTCAAGAATCGCACATCCATCCATAGACAACGCTGAAGGGCAGCTACCTTTGTAGCTAAAGGAGGACAATCTTGGAGACGAAACCACCAGTGTAAAGGCATCCATCTCAGACCCATAAATCCTGGTTACCCTACGCATGTTTACCACTACCAACCGTGGACCAGAAATTTTAATAACCTTATGTTCTCCGGATATAAAACATCCGTCTATGGTAAGATTTTCTAAATTCGAACATCTCGAAAAGTGATCGCCAAGTAATGAATAATTTTCAAGGTGGAGAGTTCTCAGGGATATGCTAGAGAGAAGCAGATATGCTGGATGAATTGTACGATCCATATAGATCTCTTGGACAGATTGCGATACAGCATAGCGGATGACTCTGCCTACAAAAGTTTTATCCGATGTGCAGCTATGGAATTTCAGGCTATGGAGATTAGATGGTTCACGTCGAGAGAGGACGTGGAGCACAAATTTCTTGAATGAAGCAAGATACCTGAATGATCGGCTGTCAAAATTGAGGATGGGTAGACAAGTCCAGAGATGGTTCCATCTCTTGGACAACACACATGTTTGGACTGCATTTTTGGTGTTCAGATATGAAAGAATGTGATGGATTAAGCTGTCGGGTAAGTCACTGAGCCGATCCATTTTATTTACCTTGGAAGTTCTGCTCTTCTTCATTGTAGCCATTGCACTATGAAAGGGAAAGCTACCATTAATCTCCTTTTAAAGCTTTAAATATCCCTATAACGATCAAGAAGCGAAGAGTCATTGCCGATTTTTTTTCCGGATTTCCAAGGAAATAAATGGAGGGAAGAATGGAAAGTTTAAATGTAAATTACTTAACTCAGCTGTTGATCTTCTTGGAAAAGTGATTGAATTAATGCAATGGACTGATTTGCTAGGGAAAGGGAAATGCACTAATGGAAGCTCGTAAAACTATAAAGAAAGAGGGAAGAAATGGTGGGGAAGCAGAAGTTATTCAAATTTAATCGATTAAGCCTCTCCACTTTCTCCATATTTATGAAGTATTCAGTAAGATTATAATTTAATTTCTAAACTCCATTCAAAGCGGAATGGATGATTTTGTGATACTTTAACGATTAAAATTTGAGACTCGTTTCAATTTAACTATTAAATTGTTGCCTTTGGGTATTTTTTATCCTTTTATGTAATCACTAACAGGCAATCTTCTGAGTATCCTATCTTGTTTGTTTGATGTTAAACACAAAAATTATTGTGTCAACATTTGTGTAGACAAGTTAAACACGAAATATTTTTTACTTTTGATAAATTTATATATAATTTTTTTTTAATTTTAAATCATGTCTCTTTTATACTTATTTTCGTATTGTTTTCCAGTAATATCTAAGATTATCAAATCTAATAATGAACTGTCTAAAGACCACCGTCTAAAGACTAAAGTAGTCTACCTTCCACACTTATCTCTTTCTGTTGGTGTGCTACATTAAAATTTTAGGACTAGCAACCCATTTTCCGCCTTTTTTACCAAATTCCCAACCTTGAATAAAACATAAACAGGAAAAACAGAAAAGTTCAAAAGCGATAGCTACTACAGGAATGAAGCTGTTTCCACTTTCCAGTCCCTGCCGTCAAAAGCCTTTAATGCTCACACCTGCTTTAGTTATCAAGTAAATTGCAAATTAGTTAGTTGCCTTTAACATATAACTGGATTTAAAAGAAATTCAGACACTCCATAACAATATGCATTGTCGTTTTATTGAAAGAGATAATAACAGCCTGTGCATGAATCTTAGCATATCGCTACCAAGCAAAGTTTTGTTTTGTTTTTTTAGTCATATCTGCTGTACAATGTTGATAAATGTAAAAGTACAAAAACTGAGGTATACAAACGCTTAAAAAAATTATATTTGTATAATTTCTTTTGTATCATATATGTATTATTTTGCTTTGATATCAATAAATTTTTGGTGGGGAATCTGGCAAAGGACTAGATGAAATTGTTTAAGTTTTAATCTCTGAAAGATAGGTGTGCTTCATTTTATGATTATTTTAATATTTTACCTGTGCAGCCATGTGAAAAACAGCTGAATATCTCCAAAAGTCTGCATTGATGTTATTGGGGCTTGATTTGATTTCCATCTTAGTTTTCACTTATCATACTTGACTCCATATGTAACTCGTTAGCAAGGTTTGCATGGTGGAATAATAAAAATGCAGACAAATGAAACTTTTCTAATCAAAGAAAGATGCTCGATGGCAATTTCATAGGATATATATACACACAAATAAATGATCTAATAGAATTCTATAATAATGATAGATAAAAAAAAAAGAAAAAGATTAAAAAAATAAAAATCAAATTAATTGTTAATACCTTTGCAAATATCCACTCAAAAAACAGTTCAAAGTTTTCATTAGCTGCCTTCCAACACAAGTTCCTTTCTTCCTTAGTAGCCTCGTTATAGATTATGGCATGTACATCGTTATTCCTTAATGCGGTTTTTATCTGTAATCAATCATGTAACCATGAATTAGAAATTCATAGAGTCATTGATAGAAGCTTTTTATATAAATGTTTGATTGCATGCGTACCATCAATCCTTCCTTCCACTCTATAGTTAGTAATTTAGCATGTAAGATCACCCCTTGCAAAGTATTTTTCAGAAATGTACGGAACTCTTGCTTTTCTTCATGGACAGATAAACCAATGTTGACCCTGTCAAGAATCGAACATCCTTCCATTGACAATGCTGAAGGACAGCTACCCTGGTAGCAAAAGGAGGACAGTCTTGGAGAAGAAACCACAAGTGTATAGGCGTACGTCTCAGACTCATAACCAATCTGAGTTACCCGACTGATGTTCACTGCTACCAACCGTGGACCGGAAATTTTAATCACCTTATGTTCTACAGATATAAAACATCTGTCGATGAACAGATTTTCTAGATTCAAACATCTCGAAAAGTGATCACCAAATAATGAACAATTTTCAAGGTGGAGAGTTCTCAGGGATGTGCTAGAGAGAAGCCGATATGCTGGATGGATTGTACGATCCATATAGATTTCTTGTACAGAATGCGATACAGCATAGCAGATAACTCTGCCTATAAAAGTTTTATCCGATGAGCAGCTATGGAATTTTAGGCTATGGAGATTAGATGGTTCACGTCGAGAGAGGACGTGGAGTACAAATTTTTTGAAGGAAGTAAGATACTTGAATGATTGGCTGTCAAAATTGAGGCTGGGAAGACAAGTCCAGAGATGGCTCCATCTCTTGGACAACACACATGTTTGGACTGCATTTTTGGTGTTCAGAGAGGAAAGAATGTGATGGATTAAACTGTCTGGCAAGTCACTGAGTCGGTCCATTTCATTTTCCTTTGAAGCTCTGCTCTTCTTCATTGTAGCCATTGAACCAAGAAAGAAAAAGCTATTGATAATCTGAGATTGGAAGAGTCATTGCTGATTGTTTTTCTGGATTTCCAAGGAATAAAATGGAAGGGAAGAATGGAATGTTTAAATGTAAATCACTTAAACTCAGCCGATGATCTTCCTGATTGAATTTATGCAATGGGCTGATTTGCTAGGGAAAGGGAAATGCACTAATGGAAGCTCCTAAAACTATGCAGAAAGAGGAATCAGAGGTTATTCATTTTTAATCCATGTGCTGTTGGTCTTCCCACCATTGATGAAGCCTCTTCACTTTCTCCATATTTATGAATTATTCAGTAAGATTATGATTTAATTTCTAATCTCCATTCAAAGGGGAATAGATAAGATAAGCCAACCTGATTTTTTAGATAAACGATTAAAACTTGAGACTCATTTCAATTTGGATTTAGAGATAGGAAGAATGTGCCATTTATGACATTAACAAAAATACTTTTAAATTTTTAAAATTAACTCAATTGATTCATATAATTATTTTATAATATCTTACAAATTTAAAGTTCAAATCTTAATATTTTCAATTTCTTTTTGCATTACACTTTGTAAAAAAAAAAAAAAAAACAAAAAACAAAATTTTTTTAATAATGAGTACCACCCTTGATTTGATTGTTTTCTATTGTTCATAATTGACTCTGTCCAAAGATCAAAGGAGTCTACCTTCTACACTTGTCTCTTGCAGTTGGTGTGCTGCTTCAAAGTCCACAACAGCCCATTTTCCCCCTCTTTACCAAATTCCCAAACATTGTATAAAACATAAACAGGAAAAACAGAGAAGTTTAAAAGAGATTGTCTTAAGAAAAATAGAAAACATAATTGATCTTTTAATATGCTAATAAGATGTTCAAGTTTTTAGAATATAACTTAAACAAACATCCATTTCACTCCTAGAAAAGATTAGTTCATGCTAGTATTTATATTCCTTTAACTTGAATACTTGTCATTTAATCCTCAATAAACAACCAGCACTTTCCTTCAACTAAAACAAGATTCTTTATATATATTTATATATATATATATATATATTTACACCAACAATCCAATAATTTATTGATAAAATATTAAATTCTTAATTTCAATGTTCAGATATTAAACTCTGAAAGTCTGAAATAACAAAATATATGTTTATTTTTTCAACACGCATCTTCTCTAAATCTTGATGATTAGAACAAACTAACATTATATAGTCTCTCAACCACCGATTTCTGTGACCAAATTTTGATGAGAAATCTCAACTAATGTTTCATTATACAAGCATATTTTACAATGTTTCTTACCTAATAATTCAATTAACAAGACCATTGCTGGCGGATGGAACTCCTTATAAAAACAAAACCATTGACTGCCTTGGTTGCTAAACTAACTACATCAAAAGAAACACACCCTTTTCCTTCTTCTACAATATTCTAATCAGTTTTGTCTCTGAAAATTAGTTATGTCAAGGCAATATCCCGACGGTGGTGATCCAAATGAGTGGTACGGTGATAACAGCGGTGGCAATGGCGTCTCTTCCATAACCATTGTTTGGATCGTGGCAGGAATATTAATAGCTATTCTTGTGCTGTGGATGGCTTATTATGTGGCAAAGAAAGGCAAATGTTTTGGTTTGTGTTTCTCCTGCAAGATAGAGTTTGGCGGCAGCCACTAGAGTGAGTCCAAGTGTTGATATTGATTCTCAACTCAATTTGTTAGAAAAAAAAGTAATGATTTGCAGCATGTAACGTTTCTCAACTGTTATTTTATCTCCTAAATCGCATATATGTCTTTGTTATCGCTTTCGTTTTGGTTTCATTCAAGTTCGTACTTTGAAATTATCATCTCTAATTATCTTAAGAACAACTTCATCATTGATACCTGAAAAAAAAAATTTTTCTCAAGCGTATAACTGATCACTTGTTATTACTGAAATATTGAATTTAATGATTCTAAGCTTAATTTATAAACTTCATTAATTTATGTACATATTTATTTTGTATAACCTTTTTCATTTTTTTTTTCAGAAATTTTGTATAATATTTTTATTTTTATTTTTATTTTTTTTTATTTAAAATTATCAAAAATTGAATATCATTAAAATTAAGAATTCAATACTTTATCAATAAACATAAATCATGCAAGGTGTTTGATTAAGTTGACTTTTGCACATATTTAACATGTTCATTCACCCTTTAGTGTGATTTTTTTTAATTTAATGACAAAAATTCTTAAATTTTGCTCTATACATCTTTTTTTCAAATTATGATCTTTTAGTGGATTTAAATCTTTTAGTGGATTCGAACCCAAGTAATACGAATAAACCAGTTATTCATTGAATCTAACAAATGTGAAATTTAATATTATTTTTAGATTTTAAAAATTATTTTGATTGTGAATATAATGTTGATAAATAAGTTTAAATTCAATAAGTAGTTAGTTTAATCGATTAAGATCGTTCTCTTTAACGAAGAGTTCTTAAATTTGAATTTTATCGGTGGTCATTTGTTGAGATCATATCGAATATACAATTTGCAGCCACTTGTCTTAGATTGTCAGGTACGACATATTTTGTCCTGACTTGGGAGATTGAGCAACTTATCAACGTCATATTTTTCTTACCAAAAATAAATAAATAAATAAGTTTAAATTTTTATTTAGTTAAAGAAAACAAAAGGAAAAAAAGACTGTTTTTTTCAATATGAGTATATTTTTCAGTTATAGTTATTCTTTTCTTGTCTTTTCCTTTTGTTTAATACTATAAAAGGTAAGAGTGTGATTATATGTTTGGATTATATAAAAAAATTATTTTTTTATATATAATGTTGGCAGTATCTGAATTTAAATCATTAAAATTAAAATAATATTTCATCAATAAATCACTAAATTAAAAAAAATAAAAAGAGTGAGCATTCTACAATTAGAAATCATCCATTTTATAAATCATCAATATAGAACAAAGAATCCAATGCATGCCGCCCAAACTCTAAGTTTTGCTTTGTCTTTTCCATCACTACTTTATCGATCTCTCGTTTCCTGGTTTTAGTCGGCAAAGTTCAGTGTCCACCGGAAGGGACAACCCATCAACTTATCATGCAAAATTTCCAAGTTATATATAGCACGTACGAATCGAACCAAGAAATGAATTGAAATTTCAATAGTTTCTGGCAACGAGAATGTGATTGAAATTGTTGCTGATCTGAAAGCAGAATGTAAGAAATATTGTGTATTGAATTAATTGAAGCGGATGGAGATGCAAGCAATCTCTTTCAATATACACCGCAATAGAAACTGTTTGCATGTGTTGAATGTTCTTGCTAAATCTCGTGTAATTCTTGATTTATGATTGATTTATTTAAACGATTTGCTCCAATTTCCATCTCTTATCATTTAAGCCATGCCACACATGCAATCCTGTACAACTTACTGATTGATAACAGAGTTTTAACATTTTTTTTATGAGAAAGACTGCAACCTAATGATAAAAAAAAAATAATTATAAATATTAAGGTTTGAACATTAAACTTACTAAATATTATATTTTAAAATTAATTATATGAATTAATTCAAATAAATATGAATTTGAGTTTTAACATTTTTTACTGGATCAGTAACAAAGTTTGCGGGCACGCAAGGTTCCAAGCAAGCTGATGCAAGAACATTTTGGGCCTGATTGTTGCTCATCCATATCTGAACAAAATCTAATGCAAAAAATTTCAGTACCTGTGGTGACTGATATATGTGGCCAATTGAAGTGTTCATATCTTTCCATTGAATTGGAACTAGAATTGACTTTCATTTGATGATTATACAGACAGAATTTCCTTCTACATAACTAAATATTCACAAGCTAAACAGACGAATAGTTCCTAAAATTAATCAACTGAAAATAAGATACTCATAAAACATCATGAAATGGAACTTTGTTGCGTTCTAATTTATCAGAAATAGCAGACACTTAGAAAACAATTTTAAATTGACAAAACAACTTGATCAACTGACCAGTTTATTCCTCTTTTTTTCCTTTTTTCTTCTTCTCCTTTTCAGATTTGAATCATTGAGAATTCCTAGCTCGAGACAAATGGTCAGATGTATCAGCAGTAAGCCGTGAATCATGATTTCACCAGATGGGATGACGGAGGAAGGATGGAATTGGCCAGTTCTTCATTTACCTTGACCGGAAGTGGAGGCATTTGTTTCATTACCTCTGGCATGTCATTCAAGCTGCAAAAATCTCTATGAACATTAGAGAATGTGCAGCAGGTATATAATATAAATTGCCCTATGTCCAATTACAATGTGATATATTATTATTCCCAGATTGAAGAATAAGTTCACAGGCAATACAGGCCACAGACAACATACACATACACACACACATGCAAAAGGAAGTGTCTTAAACATTTTCACTTCCTCAATCCTTAAGACCTTAGCAAATGAAATTTTCTACTAATCAAATGAAACCATTTCAAAGGTCTTTATCCACAATAGCAGGCAACAATAATGAAAATACCTCCACAAATACAGCAGCTTATTTCTTTATGCCAGGAAACGTGCTCCATACTCATCCACATGGAGAAAAAATAATTGTCTTCAAAATTAGTCTCTTGCACACAACAGACCAAAACAAATTTATATGTAGGAAGGAATTTCATTTATGTCATATTTCCCTCAAATTCAGCCATTTGAAACAATGGTCACCGCAGGATCCTAATGACAATGACACATGCATCTAGCCATCAAGACGAAGGGAAGGCTAAGCATTTGACTCACTAATAAATTTTACTTTCAGAATCTTCACATAAATCTGAATATCTTCAGGCATCAGTGGCTGTCAATTTTGTTAAGCAAAAACATATCATGGTCGAGGGTAATCATCATGGATCATAATTAGATAGGCCAAATCTATCCCACCCAAGGATCAGGTGATATAAATTTAACAGCTTACGTGGTGAAAAAAAAAGCTACTCCTTTAATGATGGGTAAAATTTCACAAAGTGCATAATGAGGAAGCAGTGTTCACAGTTATAAACAAAGTAGCCACCAGAAAGATGCTCAGGAGCCAAAACTACCAACCATACCCTCAACAGATAACTTTTCCACATCATTTACCTCACCTTGTCCGGTTCTAGAATCTTCTGTCTTAATTTCACTAATCCAACTTAAAAATTATTTTTAGTTTGCTATTACAACACAATAAATGACCTCCCCCGTAATATGCAAAGAAAAAAAAAAGTCTTGCCATCCTAAGCCATTTTTTCATGTTCATGATTTCCTATGGAGCAAAATGATCAAGTTAATAAACCTGAACCAAAATGATGATGACAGCCATAATAATATTAACAAATATACTGTTACACAGCACATGACAATGAACATTCATAAACTTGCAGTCATGCGATAAAAATGCAACTATGCCCAATAATGTCCTCCATTTAACATTGTTGTTTTTTAAACATATTTCTAATTTGGATATATCAGATAAAGCATAGAGGTAGCAACATACTCATTCAACATGGTAAGGATATTGTCCCGGGTTTTGCATAACAGATTTATATTATCATGTATCTGCATTGAAAAGAAATAATAATAACAATCAATAAAGAAGACATATGTCAGCTAATAGGAAGACAGCAGCTGTCAAAGCTACAACAGTCTGATAACGAGGTCAGCCAATCCAATGATCATAATCATCATAACTTTCATTTTCATACAGCACATTTAGACAGTAAGTTGGCATAATCTTACTAGGGTGCCAAAAAATAAGAGACATACATATTAACTATTGAAGATTCTGAGTTAGAAATGAAAAGTAATGTCTAATAATGGGACATATGCCAGTTGTCCACATAAGAATTGCATACCAACTAAGTATTAGGTCCATTGATAAAGAACTAGAAAGTGCTGGTGCCTTCTTATAAAATTGAATCAAATTGATTTTTTTTCATGCCATTATTTTATCATGTTGCAACTTTCACTCAAAACTAACAGTTACCTGATATAAACCAGTGCATGGAAAAAAATATTTTAATTAAGTTTTAAAGAAACTTAATAGAAAGATTTCAACTCCGATGAATGATAAGGGACTTATTTGACAAGACATAAACTGTATATTTCACCTGGAAAGCTGAAAAATTTGCTGAAATTTGATCAAACATTTGAGCATTTTGTTCAAGCAGCTCTCCTGTCACACCAGCGATGGCTGAAACCACATAATTCAAATTGAAAAGTGTGGAAAAACTATGAAATAAATCAGTGTGGAAACTGAATGTATATTGAAAAACTGCTCATATATAATTATACAAGAACCTTAGGTTTATATACAACTAACTAAGGGTTAAACTAAGAAACTAAATCTTCCTAAAAAACTAATCCTATAATTGAGGGATTGTCTATCCTAATTTTTTGTCCTTAATTTTAGGGATACAAATGCTTAATTCTAGATATACAAATATAAATATACAGATTACAAGATTACAACCAGCTGTAAATAAGTGTTTTCCCACACTCCCCCTCAAGCTGGTGAATAAGTGTTTTCCATTCCCAGCTTGAAAATAATTTCTTGAAATGTTGCACTGCTGAGACCTCTAGTCAACACATCTGCAAGTTGACCCTTGGTTGATACATAAGGTGTACAAATCAACCCACTGTCTAGTTTCTCCTTTATAAAATGCCGGTCTACTTCAATGTGTTTTGTTCTGTCATGTTGCACAGGATTGTATGCAATGCTTATTATCACAGGATTGCAGACTTGTTATCACAGTAGAGTCTCATGGGTCCATCCCACTTGATCTTCAAGTCTTCTAGGATACTCTTTAACCATAGTAGTTCACAAATTCCTTGAGCCATTGCTCTGAACTCTGTTTCAGCACTTGATCTTGCCACCACATTCTATTTTTTACTCCTCTAAGTCACAAGATTACCACCTAAGAAAGTGCAGTAGCCTGAGATGGATCTTCTATCAGTTACTGAACCTGCATAATCAGCATCTATATAGGCTTCTAAAACTAGCCCCGAATTTCTTTTGAATAAGATACCTCTCCCAGGATTGGCCTTCAAATAGTGCAATATACGGTAGACAGCCTGTAAGTGCACTTCTTTAGGACTATGCATAAATTGACTTACCACACTCACAACATATGCTATATCAGGTCTAGTATGTGAGAGATAAATGAGTCTTCCAACTAATCTTTGGTACATCTCTCTATTTACAGCAGCATCTTCATTAGCTTCTCTAATTTTATGATTAGAATCTATAGGGGTATTTGCAGGTTTACATGCGAGCTTCCTAATTTCCTTCAGAAGATCCATCACATATTTCTGTTGTGAGATGAAGATATCACGCCGTGAGTGAGCTACTTCAATTCCTAGGAAGTAATTCAATCTCCTAGCTCTTTTATCTCAAATTCTCTAGCCAAACACTGTTTTAGAGATTCTCTCTCTTTTTCATTATCTCCAGTTACAATTATATCATCAATATACACTAATAGAACTGTGACTCTCCCTGAATCAGAGTGCTTAATAAACAATGTGTGATCTCCTTGACTCTGTTTATATCCCATTGCTAGCATCACTTTGACAAATCTCCCGAACCAAGCCCTAGGAGACTGTTTAAGGCCATATAAAGCCTTTTTCAACCTGCATACTTTGTTTGCTTCTAAATGACCTCCAAATCCCGGTGGAACCTTCATATATATTTCTTCTTCCAAATCGCCATGTAGAAAAGCATTCTTTACATCAAATTGTTGAAGCTGCCAATTGTAATTTACAGCCAATGATAACAAAATCCTAACTGTATTCATCTTGACAACTGGAGCAAAGGTTTCCTGATAATCCACTTCATAGGTTTGAGTGTAGCCCTTAGCCACTAACCTGGCTATATACCTTTCAACAGTATCATCTGCCTTGTATTTTACAATGAAAACTCATTTACACCCCACTGGATTTTTTCCTTTAGGGAACTCTACTAGTTCTCATGTCTGATTTTTCTCTAAACCCTCCATTTCTATTTTCATGGCTTGCCTCCATTTCTCACTGGATAATGCCTCGGATAATGTAGTTGGAACAAAAATAGTATTTAAGCTCACAAAAAAATTTTTGTAGGATGGTGAGAATTTTTCAAATGACACAAAATTAGAGATTGGGTATAGTGGATGCTTAGTACATTCTCTGGTTCCTTTCCTAATGGCAATGGGCAGATCATAATCACTAGTTATAGTTTTAGGAGATTCATGCTCATTTTGAGAAACAGAGTCAAAAACTGTAGTTACCTCATTTCCAGAGTTAAGATCAGGTTCTTGGACTGGCATTGGTTCAGGATCTGAAACTTTTCTTCTTGAGTACACCTATAATTCTTTCATAGAATCAAGAACAATATTATCCTTTGTCACATCTTTTGTATTTGGAATGGGTTCAGACTCAAATTCAGTGTTTGACTTGAGCTCAACAGAAACAGGTTTCAACTCAGAAGAATTAATGGGTGTAAATGTTGAAGAAGGGGACAAATCAAGCAAAACGAAATCTTTATCCTTATCTTCCATGAATGAAGTCTCCCCTAAAGATAAGGTTGAGTAAAAAATGATTTACTTTCTTCAAAAATGACATCTGCAGACACAAAATTTTTTGGTAAGAGGATGATAGCACTTATATCCTTTTTGAGTTGAGGAATACCTCACAAAAATACACTTAATCGCTCTTGGATCCAACTTTCTCCTATTATGACTGTGAATATGAACAAATGATGTACAACAAAATATCCTAGGTGTGAGATTGTTTGTGGTATTAAAGTTGAGATAAAATTGTGAGAGTAGTTCTATAGGAGTTTTAAATCCCAAAACCCTTGAAGGTAACCTATTTATAATGTGTGTGACAGTGAGAACAGCTTCTCCTAATAAGATTTAGTTACATTTGCTTGAAAAAGAAAGGCTCGGGTTGTGGTTAGTAAATGACTGTTTTTTCTCTCTGCCACTCCATTCTGCTGTAGAGTATTAGCACAAGATGAGTCATGGATAATCCCCTCGTTTTGGAAATAGGTGGATAGACTTTGGTTGAAGTAGTCTCTTGCATTATCAGACTTAAATATCTTGATTCTCACTCCAAATTGATTTTGGATCATGTTTTGAAAGCTTAAAAACAACTATTCACATCCGATTTGGATTTAAGTAAAAAAAATCCAAGAGACCCTGGTACAATCATCTATGAATGAAACAAACCATCTTGCACCAGAAATATTAAGAATTGTAGAAGGACCCCAAATGTCACTATGAATTAAGTAAAAGGGAATAAAACTTCTTTTGTTACTAATTGAAAAAAACACACGTCTATGCTTTGCAAGTTCGCAAACATCACAATGAAAATCTTCGACATTTAATCCTTTGAACAAAGAAAGAAACATGTTTCTCAAGGTTCCAAAAAAGGGATGTCCAAGACGAAAATGATAAAGCCAAATTTTGTCTTTATTGGAAGATTTTTCAGAAAGAAATGACAAAGGTAAACTATTCTTGATATTACTGGTGTTATTTAATGTCTCAAGATAGTATAGTCCATCCTTCTCCTTAGCAAGCCCAATCATCTTCCCCAAACTCTGGTCCTGAAATTCACAATAAGCGGGATAAAAAGTCACTTTGCAGTTTATATCTCTGGTAAGTTTTTGTATAGACATCGGATTAGTAGACAATCCAGGAACATGAAGAACATTTTTGAAAACAAACGAGGGATTAACTTGAACATCTCCTAATCCTGCCACTGTAGTAAGTGAACCATCTGTAACAACAATTTTCTTATTACTAGGACACAGGGTATATGTACTAAACTTCTGTAAGGAATGTGTCATATGATCTATGGCTCCAGAGTCAATGACCCAAGAACTCGTAATAGGCTTAACCGAGATATTTAATCCATGAGAACCAAAAGCTTTACCTGAACTAGAGACCTTACCCAAGGAACATACCACAATAGGCTTTTCAAGGATTTTCAATAAGTTTCTCAGCTTTTCAATCTCTTCCCCGTCGAACTCTCCTTGTTTCCGAGACATCTGTAGTATTCCAATGATTTTCCCAGTTGACATTTCCTCAAATTAGGTGGTAGTGATATCTTTCTTTGAAAGGGTTCGGCAATGAAGGCCTAAAATAGAAGTCAGCAATAAAGGCTGAAAATTTTGCTTCCCAAGAAGAGCCTAAAGCTTTGATACCATATGAAAAAATTAAGAAATAAATCAGTGTGAAAACTGAATGTATATTGAAAAACTACTCATATATAATTATATAAGAACCTTAAGTTTATATACAACTAACTAGGGGTTAAACTAAGAAACTAAATCTTCCTAAAAAACTAATCCTATAATTGAAGGATTGTCTATCCTAATTTTTTGTCCTTAATTAGGGATACAAATACTTAATTCTAGAGATACAAATATAAATATATAGACTACAAGATTACAACCAGCTGTAAATAAGTGTTTTCCCACAAAAAGTAAATAACTGTATAAAAAGAAAGATGACTATTTTGACATTTTAAATATGGTTCATCTAATCTCTCCTAACATTTTTTTTTTTAATTTTTCTGTTGGGAAATCTTAAACCCCACCCAATGTGGTAAGCTCCAAAGAGTCACCTTAAGTATGCTACTTCAAGTTCTAAGCTTGATCAAATTTAATAAATTTTTAAAAGAGAAACATAAGCTACATCTTTCCGTCGATTGAGCATAAAAAATTCAGCTCAAAGTTTCTATCCAGCAGTAATTTTTATATTGGCAAAAATGTAGAGTCATCTCTAATATGTCTTGACCAAACCTTTGCATGGGATGCCATCATCGTTGTCCGTAGGGATCATTGGCAGTGCAAATGAAGGTCCATTAGGCCTAGTTGTTAAATGAGATGTAGACTTTGCAGAAGAGTCTGTACCCTTTTCCTGCAAAACAATGTCCTTGAGCTTTCAAGAACTGAAGTGACCTACCTAGAAAAAGAACTTAGACGGAAATAGATGAACTGCATAAATAAGAGGGCTGAGGAAGATGGGAAGGTGAAGTAGTCACATCACCCACCTTAACTTAAAAAACAACAGGGTAGAACCTGGAGAAAAACACCTAATACCATTCAGAAATTTCCCACAAAAAAACCCAGAGAAGTAGTTTGGACACTTGCACAACAGATCTGTCTGGGTTGAACATGCTAGAAAGTAGGAAGAATCCCTTCTCTGGGATAGGGCAAGCTTCAACTTTCAACCACATCTAGTTATGCCAAAGACTTTATGCTTAATTTATCCAACAGTCAATTAAACATGCACATGAGACACAGTGGACAATTCCATAATTCCATGATATATACTCCTTACTTACATAACCTTGATTTATTATCTAGTTGCCCTCCTGCTTCTTGAATCTTTTCTTGCTCACCTTATTTCAAGAATTTTGGTATGAATATGTAATACAGGATGATGAGAGTATAAGGACCACAGGAGTGGATGTGTGAGATATATATATATATATATATATATATATATCATATATCATATATAGATACACACACTATGTTGCTCCGACCATTCCTTAAAGTACCCATGTCTGACACATATCCAACGGACATGGGTATGGAGGTCTGACCCTCCAAATATATGATAAACTTAGAAAAAAATGGCATGTACCCGTGTCAGAGACATACATATATGCGACACTCGCCCCGAGTCTAAGTAAACATAGTATATATATTTGAAGCAACTGTCAAGTCAAGAATGCCAAAACATAGGTAAAAACCCTGTGACCGTAGAAAACAGATTCAGAATTCACATAGAGAATAAGAAACTACTAAAGTTACCACACAGGCTAGGCAATTTCATTTAAGAAACTACCATAGGGATTGAACTTTCTTCTGGAGACATACTTCAAGGAATCAATTATGAAACACTAAGCAGTGTAGAAATATATTGTACAGATCAATTGTTCTACCATAAAAATTTAGACAAACATACTCTTCTGTCTTTATTTTTCCTTGATGAATTATGATCCTCTTTCCTTCGTTTGCCATTTTCCTTTTTCTGCAAACAGATTCAACCAGGTCATTATTTAGCATGCAAATACAATGCACATTTATATGCATATTTACTACATAGATACAAGCAAAAGGATTATGACATATTGTGCACACAATATGCCATACACAATTCCACCATAAAACTACAAAGTATTATTTTTCTTTCTACATTAGAGGGAGATGCTAAAGGCCAAACCCACTATAAACCTTTCATCCAATGAGCTATAGAACTTCTGCCAGATGAGAAAGGACTTAGAAAAGAATGAAGAAAAGGAAAGGCATCCATCAAGAAAGAGCAAGGGAAAAGAAGAACTTGTTGAAAACGTATATCATAGACTAGTTTTATGAAGGCATCAACCTTCCAATCGGCTAAACAAGGAATCCAGCAAAGTCAGTCATGTACCCAATTATTAGTTAAATTGTTCATCCATGACTAATGATCCTAGACTTTTGTCTCATGGCATTGAAAGACGTTGGGCATCTTAATGTTGTCTGCTATAATACACTGAACTTTTAGTAGAATTTTACAACTATAAATAATTAGAATTTTAATAATATATCAATATAGTCTAAAATTCATTTCTTATAAAAGTCCAGTACAAATATTAAAGCTGGTATTTAGGTTAATATCAATGCAATTTACTGCATTTTAAACATATCAAGTAGACTTCAATAAGCCCATAGGTAGTCCCCACCTCATTATTAATAGCCCCATCTCTACCCCGTGGTAAATGTCAAACATATCAGCCATTGGGTTTTGCCTCCCTTAAAACAGGACATGGACCCCCAAGAAAGAACCCACCAATATCAATTTTAATAATTAACATCTGGATGTTTCCTGCACATAAGATTCACTGCAATGATAATAGGATCATAAGCGACCATATCCCTCATAACAAGAGAAAATAGGAAACCTTTGTAATTTCATTAAGCAAAACCCAAAAGAAGACAGTTTTAACAAATTTCAAATGGAGTCAATCTCTCTTTTATTGCCAAACAAATTTAGGCTTTATTTCTAAAGAACACCACACTGCTGCAGACATATCACATTTCCATATATTCACCCCAGTTCCCCATCAAATGAGAAAAACTAAATGCAAGACATGTAGGCATGCTCCAATGAATTGCAACCACCGATACTCACAAATGATTTTTTTTGGCCAGATGAAAAAAAAAATTATGTTCTCAATATAGATCTTACAAACTACAACCTACCATAATTCCTTTTTTTGGCCTTTCATACAGCCGACCCCAGAGTTATGGGATATAAGTCTTAGTTTGTTGTTGTTGCAATATAGATCTTGCAAGAAAAAAAGATTTGTAGAGATATAATTATATGAAGGGCACAGAAAGAAATTAGAGGCTTTTTAAGCTAGCTCTTGCATCAGCCAAAAACTCAACATTTCTCCATGTTGCATAAAACTTATGCCATTTATTTTCTAATTAGTAAGCCTTGAACATAAGTGATAACGCCAAGAAGCCAAACCAAAGTACCATTATGTGCTTGTCCACCCGCCTGCAATAAATCTCAAATGAACATACATGCAAATATATACAGTCCATTAGAGGTGATTTTTGAACACAGGATCTCAATTTCACCTCTTAACCATGTATGATAGGAGGTAAAGAGGAAGGAAGGAAAGGCAGTGGAAAGAAAATAGCATTTATTTCCGTCCGTTTCTTCATTTGGTAGGAGGGCAATAGGAGGGAGGAAGAAAAATGGAAGGATTTGCACCTTTCCCTTCCCTCCAAATCTAATCCTTCCAAATTGAGAGGAAAATATTTCATAAGCCACCATATCCCTCTATCTTCCATCTTTCGCACCAAACACAAAGAAAGAAATACAACCTTCCTTCCTCTCCTCTTTTATTTCTTTCCTCACCCTTTTCCCTTCCATCTACTTTCCTCCCTACCAAACAATGTCAAAGGAGTCGAATTTTACTGACATATTTACAAACACCAGATTATTCATCCTTAACATCTCTTACATTCATTTAATGTACGAAAAACAACAAAATTCTCTTTGTCTGCATATATATATATATATATATATATATATATATATAATTTTAAAAGATCTAATTGAATCCATTTCAATGTCGTCTAAAGGGTAGGTTTAGCTTATGTACACATGCACATGCAAAACAGGCTTACATATATCCATCAGTGGAGCTAAATTTTTAATAGTGGTCAACTCATAGAAAGTTGGTTATAGCTATCAGCTCTTTTACTGTGACTTGTCATGCAAATGGAATTCAATCAGAATAAGTGATCATTTCTGATCTTGTGAGATTTGATCAATTAAACATTTCACAAACAAATTGATAATTATGCTGAGTTCATTACATCTAAGTCCATTCATAACAGGGGGGTTTGAGCTTCTGATTGGAGGACATATTGATAATTTTCAGTAACTGATAACTTTTAGTATTAAAGTTGAGAAATTAGCCTAATACTTAAAGAACAATACTTAAGTTAAATCCTTAGGGAAGAAAGATTCCGGAAACAAAATTTTAAGGTTAGTAAGGACAACACAGTAAGGAATAATGAGAATAACAAGGGTATGCAACTAGGTTTTGGGTAAGCAAATAAAGATTCCAGGGATTTTTATAACTGTCACCACGTTCCTAACAAAAATCTGTTATTATCAAATTAGTGAATAACGAATAGGACAGTAATGTGAGAAATGCTACCAAAATTAAGGGTTTTTTCTGGCAGAAAATGTAAGGTTTATTTAAGTGGTTATGATTGTAAGCTTCGTCCCAGAGGCAAACACCTTTTGTTAGGATAGCTTCACAACATACAAAGGAAAAGCATGTAAGTTAACCGGAATTTGATATACATGTTTACCATCCATTAAGAAGGGTACATGTATGTGTGTGTGTATATATGGAATTCTAGTAAACCTAGATCAATACAAAAAACTAAAAACTAAAATATTTAACCTTAAACAAGTAAGAAACCGTAACTCAACGGCCTAACAAGATTAATAAAAACAAAAAGATATTCCTGAACTATAGACACTGCAAATTGCAAAAGTACCAAAATATCCTCGACTTGTACAAATAAAGAAACTTCATTTAAAATAAAACCTGCTACTTCCTAACAATAATAAAATAAAATCGAAACCTAATACAGCTAATTTGGCCTTTGTAAGGTCTTAAGCATCAAATAAGATTATAATTCTTGATTTTCTTGACATTTAAGCGTGACTTTTCTTGATTCCTTGGTAGGCTGCAAGGCCACTGCCCACACAAGTCACAAGATTTAGAATTATGAATGAACAGAAACAAGGTGGGAGAATTTAGTGAAATTGACAAATACAACTCTTTATCTGAGAGTTTTTAAATGAAACCTCTTAAAATTCAAGTAAATGAAACATTTGATCCAAATAATCAAATTATTAAAGTTATAACCAGATAAACTGCTTGAAGGAGGACAATTTATAGAGTTATCATGAAATCCTTCAAGCTGCTTGCACCCAAAAAAAGAAAATTATCGGCCCGAAAGTTTCAATAAACATACAATTGCAAGTAACCAACTTACCGTCATCCATCTACAACGCAGTGCCACATCCCGGACTGTTTTGTCCTTCAACTGCATTGCGATCTTAGCATAGCGAACTATGGTTGAATCAGATGCATACCTGCAAACATTGATATCTCCATACTTATAATCAATATATCTATTAATCGTGCAGCCTTCATTTATCAAAGGCAAGTGTAGAAATATGCAACAAAAAAAATATGGGGCACAAAATGATAATCTGGTGAAAATCAAATAGGCCGAAAATTCAACCAGGAGAAAATACATTATCAATTTGTGGGACAGTAATTTAGCCAAAACAAGAAACATGTATGCAAACAGAAACTATTACGTACTCCAGCAATCAAATCCGCATCTTCTTTAGATTTCTAACAGGATGTTCATATCAGGGGTTTAAACGGACAACCACCAGACCCACTGCCTAAACTCACATATCAACTATATATCAGATAATGAACAGGCTGATTTAACTAGAACCAGCACGCTAGTGGCTACATTTTGGAAATATTACTCGTTCTAAAAGATCACAAAAGCATATATGCAAATAGTAAGAAAGAAATTTCTTAGCACTAAACTGCAACATTGTAACAATGAAGCCCGTTCGTGCATTTATTGTTATCACAATGCCAGAAATTAATGCATTGTATTAGACATAAAGCTCCCCATGATGAATGGAAAGCTTTTACTTGTTAAGGTGAAGAAAACCAAAAATATAACTCATAACAACTCATGCAACCCTATTGTCGTCACCAACCAGGTTTTCATCCCAACCTTGCCAAATTTTCTGAAATGATAATTTATTGGTCCATGATAGGACCTCATCACTAATAGCAGTAAGTTTATATGAAAGAAATGTCGGATCATAGTTTGCCAAAACTTTTTGTACAAACAACTCTCCATTTTTAAAGTATGTAACAAGACAGGTTCATTAAGGGCAACCAACACACGGATAGATACAAGAAATACATCCGAGGAAAAAAGAAACAAAGAAAGAACACTAGTATCTCTTCATTTTCCTCAAACCTTCACAAATGATAAGCCCGCAACACGCATACTCGGTAGAACTAAAAAGTACTTACACCAACAAAAACGATAATTTACTTTACATTTTAGCATGAAATATAAAGGTCGAAAATTGATATAATGAATGTGCTCTTGATGTTTTTACCAATCTCAACCAACTTTTTCTGTCCTAAAAACCTGAAGATACGATAAATAAAATTCCCACTCTGAATTAAAAAAAAAAAGTAATTAAATTAAGATGAGTTGAAAAAAAAAAAGTTGTAAGTACAAGTTACAGAAAAGTAGCAGAAATAAAAGAAACAAAAAGATAAAAGAAGTTCAAAAATGAGAGTGAGTAAGACGGAGAAGGAGTTACTTGGCAAGTAAATCTTCGAGAATCGATTGTTCATAGGGAGTCCAGTCGACGGAGATGCCAGGGTTGTGCCTCAACGCGGACTGCGAATCAGCCGAGACGGCGGCTGCACAGGTATTGCCCCCGCTGTTGTTCGAATTGACGGAAACACCATTAGTTGGTGGAGGAGGAGCCGTTACCTTCTGGTTCGACGAACCTTCCTGATTATTCCCCGTTGGATTCGCACTCGCAGCCATTAATCAAAAACAAGAATTAAAAAAAACGGCTAAAATCTTTTGTGTGTCTCGAATTCTAACGTTGGGGGTTAAGAATTGGAAACTTATTTATTATCTGAAGCAATTACGCAATTAAATGTATGAGGACAATTTTAATTAACCAGGAAAAAAAAAAAAAAGAAGAGGGATGGATTCTTGCTATGGGATAGAAACAAACGACAGCCGTTTTCCGATTGCCAGCCTAAGAAAGCGAATATTTCTAATCAAATTTTGCCTTTTTCACTTCTTCCTGGGAGAGTGACAGAATATTTTTTTCTCTCTTTTTTTAACCTGTTTGAGATGCCTTCCTAATTTTTATTTTTAAGTCCCCCTCTTTTCCCTTTTAAGCCTTGGCAAAAGGGTTAAACTGTAACCAAGCCGTAGTTGTAAAATTATTATTTTATTTTTATATGTCAAATTAAGTTTAAATTCAAATAAAAATAATCAAATTTAAAATTAAACCTATGAATTAATTTTATTTTTTATTTAATAACTAAATTTGAGTAATTCAATTTTTTAAAATTAAATTTAAATTTAAAAAATAAAATTTAGTCGAATTTAAATTAAATTTTAAATAATAAATTTAAAATCAAATTTAAAATTTTCTTGTATCAATTTGAGATAATTCCATTACATCTCTAAAATAAAAATAGATATCCTAAGATAAATATGTGAAGTGTTTTATTTTTTTGAGCGTCTGAAGTATTTATTTATAAAGATAAAAGAGAAAAATAACAAATAGAAATTAAATTTAAGTATATACAAAGGAGGTCGAAATTAATTTATAAAAATAATTTTTTAATGAATATAATAAAATATGTTTAAAAATAATTTATTTTATTATAATTTTTTGTTTAAATTTATAAAAATTTAAATTTTAATATTCTATCGATAATCACGTAGATGACTCTGCGTGTACTTTAATCTCATAAAAGAAATCATAAGGAAAATATTTAAATGGATGGGTTCCATCTTTGGCCATACAGAATTTCAACATCATTTAGGTGCGAGGGACCGTCAAAAAAAAAAAAGATCAAAGTGACTTTACCTATTAAAACAAGACTAAAATAAAAAAAAAATTTATCAACTTTTTTACTTTAATTAGATATTTTATATTTTTATTATATTTAAATAAATTTTAAAATTTTAATTTACAATTAATTAAATTTTTAACTTTTAATTCATATCTAAATAAATTATTAGCTTTAATTTGTATCTAAATAAATTTTAATATAAATTAATATTTTTATTTAAAATAAATATTTATTTAAATACAAATCAAATAATAAAATTTTATTTGAAGTCAATAAAAATATAAAATTTTATTTAGAAAAATAAAAAAATTTAAATTTTTTTTAATTTTTTAATTTCAAAAAATAAGCATCAATATGATAATAAATGGTCTCATAATTTCGATAGACAGAAAATTCTTGAAAATTAAATTCTTTTTATTAGTAAATGACCCCAATTTAAAATAATTACTGTGTTTTGTCATCATTAATCCTTTAAAAAAAAGTAAAATTATCATAAATTAACCTTTTTTTGCTTATTTACTCCCATTAAATGTAAAAGAAACATTTAAGTATGAATAGTTTATAACATTGAAATGTATATAAATATATTGATAAAATAAAAAGAGTAATTAAGTAAGTAAATATTCAAAATGTAAATATAAAATTTATCTTTCTTTAATAGAATTAAAATAAAACTTTAAACCGACTATAAAATATATAATGTCATGTCATATTTAATCTATCTTGGTTGATAAATTTGCTGGTGGTGTGATGTAATATAACTTGATTATTTGGACCTTCAATTTTATCCAAATTTATTGGTAAACATGAAAACTTTATGAATTTTTAATGTTTACACTATAATATGATATATATATTTATATAATTTAATAATAAATAAAATAAAATTTTATTTAATTTTTATTGAATTGATTGAATGCGTAGGTAAAATATTAAAATTAACTTGATCTATTTTTTAAACGAATTTACATTTTTAACTAAATTTATTTAATGAGTTTAACACTTTAGTAAAACTTTTTCAAAGATCAAGTAAACCTTTGAAATTGGACTCACTAGCTTAGGTCTACCCCATTGAATGACAACAAAAAAAAAAAGTAATGATTTCACGAGCAAATAACACCACACATTTATGATTTTTATACATATTATATTTTTATTCGTATTTTTTAAAACTTAATTTTTAATCGATCTTTTAAAAATATTTTAAATTCATCGATTGTCATCAATAATCATTAAAATATAATGTACTTTTCTACCTCCACATCATGTGAAAAAAATGGGTCTATTTGATTTTTAAATTGAAATTTATACTACTTGGACATCACCTAATACCAACGTGATATATTTCATTGAACTTCTTAATTTGAAATAATTTTAAAAAAATTGTAAATCTAAATTTTAAATTGTAAATATTGTAAAGAAATATAAATGATTGATGATTTTACTAATAATTTCATATTGCAGGCGGCAACTTGAAATTATTGATTTTAATGGACGGCGTTTTATTGAAAAAACACTAAAATGTTTTTATTTAATATAAATTTCACTGAATATATATATATGCTAAAATGTTTTTACCATAAAAAAAAAAGAAGTGTGGTTGAGGCAATCTAAAGTATGCCCTGGATTTCATTGCGTCACAAACAAACCCTGCACTCCCTACTTACAAAAGCCACGAGCAAATTTTTTTTTTATCTTTCAGTAACACTAGCATGATACTTGCGTGCTATCGAGTTTTTTTTTTTTTTTTGCTGCAAGATTAATATAATTAAAAAATAAATAAATATGAAAGAAAATAAATAAATTGACATATTATGTGAATATCTCTATTAATATTATTTTTTAATAAAATTGATACAATTAAAAAAATTAAAAACAAAATAAAAAAAAATAGTTATCATATCGAGTGTGGGATTGAAATCGATCGATACAAAGTGTTTCAACTACCTACTGGCTTTTCTTTTTTTTTCTTTTTGCAAATTTGTGCTATACAAAAAAAAAAAAAAAAAAGATATCGTGTGGACATTTTAATTGAATTTTTTTATAATAAATTTATCTAAATAAAAAATAAAAAAATAAAAAAGAGTAAAAGAGTTTAAAGAAAAAAATATAAATACGACAACATATTAAATAAGGGTTAAATAATAATTAAAATAAATAAAATTTATATAATAAATAAATGGATTACATTTTAATTATGTATAAATATAATATTTTTATTATATTAAAATATTAAATAATAATTTTATTAATATAATATAGTGAACTAAATAATTATTAAATTAAAAAAATAACGAAAAAATATAATATATATTTTGTAATAATTAGATCAAATGGATCCCAATTTTTAAATTAAATATTTTAAAATATTAATCAAATAAAAAAAGTAAAAAAAAGAAATTTTAAATAAAGAAAAAAATCAAATAATTTGACAAGTGATGTACTTTTAATATCGAGTGGATCACAAAAATATAAAATATAAATAATTATTTACTAAATATATCAAAAAATAAAAATTAGAAAATATAAAAAATATAAAAAAATGTGTCATACCCTTATGAGCATTTGGTTCAAGAAATTTTGAAATTTTTTTCTGAAATGTTATTGTTGAATATTCAAATTTCTACATTTGATTTGTGATATATGATTCTTAGAGTAATTTTAAATTTTTAATAATATCCAAAATCTCAAAAGCTCATTTGTTATTGTGGTTTTTTAAGATTTAAAAAAAAAATTTATTTTATCCCGTATTTGACTTGAATAAATTCTTTTTATTTTACTCATTTGAAAATTTGTAATCAAATACTTTTTTTACAAACAATTGAATTATAAACAAATATCATAAATACTGCACTTGTTGGAAGATTTAATTTAGTATTTTAGTTTTTTTAATGTTCAATACAACGTTTATGAAACTAAATGTAGTAATTGTGATTATTTTTATCTTTAAATTTGTTTTTTCTTTCTAATAATACATTTTAAAGTGTTAAAAGTAATAATTATGATTATTTTATTACATTTTTTGAATAAATATACAATATCTAACAATATTTTAACTTTTTTTTATCTATTTTATCACTTGAATATCACGTTTTATAGGTTTTAAATGCAATATTTTTGTTATTTATTGTTTTTTTAATAAAAATATAGTATTTGGTAATTTAACAATTTTTAAAAATTTTTCACTCTATATTTAAAAACTTTGAAATGTTATATTTATTATTATTTATTGTGTTTTAATGAAGGAAACGCAGTATTTGATGTTGACTAAGTCTCATTTGCTCTGCGATTCTCTACCACTTTTGCTCCGCCTTAAGTCTCATTATCTTGTCAGGCTTTTTGTCAACACGCCTTTAGCCTCTGCTGTTGTGGTGAACTTTTCAAGTCCCATTGCAGTAGAGGCAGCTCATCCGTACACATGCTGTTTGGGTTGCATGGTTGGCAAGGAATAGCATAGGTTAACTTTTTAGATGCCACCATGCACATTTTTTGAACTTTTTAAGCTACTTTCGTTAAACCATAAGTCAAATTGTCAGACCTAAAAAATTGGATACTATCATAAAATTTCGTTTTCCATTAAATTTAATTATTATATTTTTTAAAGGATAAATACAATAATTAATCATTATAATTTATTTAAAATAATTAAATATTATATTTTTTAAGATAAATGTAGTAGTTGTACAATGTATTTTTTAAAATTAATGAATTATTATATATTTTTAAAGTTAAACATAATTATTTTTTTTATTTTTTAAAGATACGTATATAATTGATCATTACAAGAAATTAACAAAGTAATTGATGACTATTTTTTTTTTAAATAATTGGTCAGTGGAATATTATGTTTTATGATTTAAAATATTATATTTGTCAATTATTTTTATTTGATAAATTATTATATTTATTATATAGTAAATAATATTATAATAAAAATACACAATTAAGTAATATTAGATTTTCTTCAATTAAATACAAAAATCTAAAAATAAAATGTAAAAAGAAAATTACATTTCTCCCTAAAATCACAATTTTTCTTTCAAAATCTAAAATTTTGTAAATTAAATGTCTTTTTGGTATCTAATGAATTCCACTCAGACAAAAAATTAAATACTTTAAAAAATAAAGAAAATAAAGGAAAACTTGATATCAAAAGGGTAAAAAATAAAAAATCATTAAAAATATTTATTAAATATATAAAAAAAGTTAAAAGCACAAAAACAAAAAAATAAAAAATAGTAATAAAAAAAAAAAAAACTAAAAAACCAAAAATCTTAAAAAATAAAAAATTGTAACACGTGAACTATCAGTTCAATAAATGACCGAAATTTAAATAAAATATTATTATTATTATTATTATTAGATAAATGTTTGCGAGTTGCAAGTACCCAATTTAAAAAAAAACAAAAAATAGAAATAAAATATTTTTTCTGTCTTATTTTTTATTATTTTTTTAGAATGTCCTAAAATTATATCATTTTTAATATATAAAACTCTTATTTTTTATATTTTAAAATTATTTTTTTATAAAATTTTTTACTTTTTGATATTAAAACTAAGGAAACTTTAATTTAATTTTTTGTAATTTTAATATTAAATATATTAAAATGAAAGGATTTTTTTTTTAAAATTTTGTGAAAATTAATAAAACCTACTCAATACGAGACGAGGGAATAAATACAAAAAACCAAAAAGAAAAGATAAAGTGACAAAAGCTCAAAAATACCCTTGACAATTTTGAAAAATGTTAGAATGCCAGACTTGATAATTAAAAAGAAGGAAAAATTGATGGTGGCCCAAGAACTAAAACGTTATAGCGGTCAGCATTTACGGATCTGTCTTTCCCTATTCAATTTTCTTTAACCGAGGAGGAGAAGCCTCAGAGATACAGTGTCGGTGGTCCTCAAAATCATTGACCCACATAGAAGCCATGGACTCCAAGTCTCAACAACCAGGTCTGTTTTTTCTTGTTTATTTTTTCAAATATTTTTCCTTTTCATAAAAACGTTATTAATTTGTTAGGGTTTATCATCATGTTTTGACCGATCGATTCGATATAGAATTGTTGGTTTTTCGTTCTCGGTGCGCTTTTTGTTTAGTTGTTTCTGCTTGGTTGTGATTTGATTAAGGAAATTAAGAATCAATCAAGTTTATGTTCCAGAATTTGGGCTTTTTTACGGATTTTGTGTCTGTTTTGGGGATTGTTTATGATATAATTAAGTCAAGGAAATAAAGGATAATGAACTTGCATTGGGTGTTAAAAATTTTAAATATTTGAAATTGATTTTTTTTTTATTTTGTTTTTGTTTTGATTGTAATTGATATTATGTAAATGCAGCTACCGGTGGCTCTCCTAAACCATGGGAACAAGCTGGGGGCTCATCTAGTTCTGGACCCTTTAAGCCACCATCGCCTGGCAGCACCAGTGATGCGGTTAAGGCATCCGGAACAGCAAGACCAGATGAAATTGTTTCCTCTGCAGATAGAACTACAGTCGTAAATAGAAACGCTGTTGGTAGGCCTGTACCTAGCAGGCCTTGGGAGCAACAGAATTACGGGGGCACTTATGGAGGTAGAGGTTTAATTCATCTACTATAATTCAAACGGTTACTTATTGTAGAGCTTGTCTAAGTTTGGTGTTTGATGCAGGTTATGGTTCTGGTTTAAACTACAACTCAGGGTATGGTTCTGGAATGTATGGTTCATCATACGGTGGATTAGGGTCTTATGGTGGTGGATTGTATGGCAATGGCATGTATAGAGGAGGTTATGGTGGTCTATATGGGAACTCTGGAATGTATGGTGGTGGTCTCGGTGGCTTTGGGGGTCCAATGGGTGGTTATGGGATGGGCATGGGTCCATATGGTGAGCAAGATCCAAATAATCCATATGGTGCTCCATCATCCCCACCAGGTTTTTGGATATCCTTCCTCCGTGTGGTAATTCCTTTCTCATCTTATAATTGAATTATTTTTATCTGATTCCATGCAAATAATGCCATCTGTTGCTTAAAATGTCCAATCCTTAACTGTAATGGCAGCCCATCACCGTAGCTATGGTTGTGGTTATGAAGACTGAATAATTTTAATATCTTACAAGTGCAAGAGATAGCTTTTATCCTGACTGAATGTTATATTTGATAAGAAGGAACTTTGAATCTTCCTTTTTGTCCTTTGCTCTAGTTCTTGAGCTCAAAATATGCTCTACACTCTACAGGAAATGTTCCTGTATTTCATATTTTTACAGTCCATCTTCTAGAGTACTAAAACATGATACATGGAGGGGGAAGTTTTGGTTGGATTTTTTTTTTTCTCTTGGGGGCGGGGCTTGGAGTTGGCTTATTGGGGGTTGCTTTGGAGCTTGCATGGAGGGTATGTCCAAGTCGAGTTGTTTTTTTAACTGTAAAATGTCAGAAACACTTAATGAACTGCTATTTATCCCTAAATTTTTTTCGTAGACCATTTATATCTTTGATAAGGAGCTAATTACCGCAACTTTATTACATCTTATTTGGGTGAGAAGGAGTATCCATACTAAAAAAGAAGACAATATCCTTTCAGATTGGGAAGCTAGTTGTTGCATGATGAAATTTTGTGACTCTATCCCTTTGTGTTAATTTTACTTTCTTCAAGCCTCATTCTTTCACTTTGTCATATGATAATTGCTTCCTTCACTGATTGCAGATGCAAGGTGTTGTTAACTTCTTTGGCCGGATATCTATTCTGATAGACCAGAATACACAGGCATTCCACATGTTTATGTCTGCTCTTCTTCAGGTGTTGTTTTCTTTATTTTTATCTTCCCATTTGTCCAAATTTGATATGGTGCCATTAAATTGTCATTTCTTTTCATAAAGTAATAGTTCAATCAAGGAATAATGTGTTGTTGTAGGTGAAATTCATAACATGTTGAGTCATGTCATCATTATTTGCAGCTTTTCGATCGCACAGGATTATTGTATGGAGAATTAGCTAGATTTGTGTTAAGACTGCTGGGAATCAAAACGAAACCCCGAAAGATCAATCAACAGGGACCTGATGGTCTGCCAGGACCCCAGAACGCTCGTGGGAATCAAAACTATATTGAGGGGCCGAAGGCTGCTGCAAGTGGTGCATGGGACAATGTATGGGGTGAAAATGCTAGCAGTTAATTTGGAACCTCAATTTCCATCCTGCAGTTCCCTGTAAATTGACCAGAAATTGGAAAAGGCTTGTCGGAGCATAGATGAAACAAATACTCGCACCTGTTGATGAAGGCTAGGCGGTGCTCCTCCCAAGAATATGGCCAAAGCTTTTCTGCATGGTTTGAATGTACCAAGTACTCCCATAGTGTTAAAAAGATGAGACATAATATGGTGATTTTTTTTTTTTCAAAAAGAACAAACGTTGACTGTTTTTGGCTATCCTTACCTTTTTAATAAAAGTGAAAAGCTATATATATTTGATTTTTGCAACCTGTAAAGCTAAGAAAGGAGGAATCTCATCATCCCAACATATCATGCTATGCTACCAACGGAAAAACTTGTTCCATAGGTGTCATTGACCCCATCACATGCTATCACTGTCTGGCCTCACATGTCCGAAGAAAGACTTCATTCTAGGTGCAAGAGTGACGTAAATCCACAATCCGCACTATTCTGTTATTTGCAATCGCAACAGCTTTCAATGACGTAAAAACATACATATGTTCTAGACAACAACTTGGTTGGTCATTAACTCCCTTCTCCCACGGAATATCAGGACACACTGATTAAAAAGAAAATGAGTAGAATAAGCAAACACAATCTTCAAAATCCACATAAAATGCAGGTAGGGCATACAATGCAACTAAATGACTTATGTCAGAGGTGTCCTTATCAATTAAGACTAAAATTTGCCTCTAGTTGACTGGTGCACATGCATCAATAGCTTTTGGTGCCAAATCAGATGGTAAATCTCTTAATCATCATATTCTAGGCTGTCCCAATCAGGACCTACAGACATTATTTCTCCATGTTGAAAAAAATAAATAAAAGAAGAAAAATAATAATAAAATTTTTCAGTTTTGAAACGTAAAAATAATTTTTAAAAGTAATTATATTTTAAAAATATAATAAAATTTTAATTTTTTAATTAAAAATAAAAAATATTATAATAAAAAATTTTTTTATAACGAATGAATAGATATAAATTTTTATTTAAATGATTATAATTTTTTATATATTATGATTTTTATAAATAATAATTTATTTAAATTTAAATAATTATATTTATTTACCGTATAATAATTATTTATATTTAAATATAATTATTTAAAATATAAATAAAATTAATATAAAAATTAATTTTATTAATTAATATTTAAAATTTTCTATCTAAGATGCATAACATTTTAAACCGAAGATCTCAACGTTGCATCGATACAACTTAAACAACTCCACTGCTGTTTCGATATCCTACAATTTCGATTCATCGACAAAATAGAGAACCGTTTGCAGCCATCTCTCAGAGCCTGCAATCCTCGATCACATAAATGTCGGCAGCGATTCACATGAAGTTTCTCTAGGTTGTGGCAGTTTAACCTAATGGAAGCCCAGCCTGAAAACCTAACCTCATGCATGACACAATGCCAGGTTCCACTCTTGAAGTTGTGGACACCCCTTTGAAAGTGCAACAATAGAAGCATTGCCACAGTTCTACACATTCGAAGACTAGGGATTTTAAGCTTTGCCGCAAATCCATCCCCAATTGCTGCCAATCTATCTCTACAGTTCAAGCAACTTAAACCAGCAACGTTTAAAAACTTAAGCCCACCTCCACTAACAATTGCCATTATTCCCTCCGGTTCAAGATTACAAAATTCAGCATCTACGTAAACCAGAGTTGATGAACAACCTCTTAAGACAACACCACTTACACCCCCGCAATTAGACATCTTAATTGCTCCAAGCTGACATCATCCTTGAGAAAGACCTCTCAACCCAGAGTCTAAAATATGTGGGCAATAAGGAAGATTCACATGACTCAAAGCCAAGCATCTGTTGGCTAAAGCTTCTAACCCAGCATCAGTAACATTGCATCGATAAAGACTAATGATAGTTAAGGTTGGACAACATTACCAACCAGGGAAAGCCCATAATCAATAATTCCAAAACAGCAATCTAGAGATAGGGTTTGCAATCTGAACCATAGGATTTCAAGCAGGATAGGCATGAATCAGGTAGCTCTATGCAACCAGAAAGGGATAAATACTCTAAATGCTGAAAACGGGTGAGAATCCTGCAAAGATGGAATGAGTTGATGTCAATACAGCTCTGAGGTAATGAGAAAAGGCCAATAAAACTGGAAGAACATGGATATTGTAAGGATCGACTATTCAAGTTTTGAATATTAAGCCAGCGGCGGCAAGTCAGGCCAAATGATTCACGGTCAGCACTTCAGTCAAGATAATTGAAAATAAAAGAGAGGCAATCATCAGGTAGGAGAATGATGGAAGTAACACCGTCCATTAAAGGCTCTCCCATGTCAACCTTGTTAACACTCTTCTGAGGGCTGTAGAGCTCGGATCTTTATAGCAAACTTTTTATAAGCAGCACTAGATGAGTTGGGAGAGTCAAAACCACAAAAAGCAGGCACATCTCCATATCCATAGCCCATATGAACCCCACATTTACGACAAAGGAGTTTAGTTTTTGAACAATTACGGCCCCGACAGACAGGAAAGCAATGTACCTCATCGACCTGTGTGAATCTACTAAGATCAACAGATAGAAAGGAGATAAAAACTTTCTTTATGGATTTGTGATATTCGGAGCCTATGCCAGAGGTGATTCGATTGGAAGATGTCAAGTTCAAAGGGTATCCACAAGACCCACAACTGCAAGAAATAATCATGAAATACACAGGAAAGAAAGATCAATAAATTCTACTACAAAGCATTGCCAAAATGATGGGGAAAGGGTCAATTATCGACCTTCTATCTCAAATGATGATGTGCAAAGCCTTTTAATCATGTAACGAGATTTAGCTATCTCCATTAAGCCTACCACACAGGATCAACCGATCAAGCAACATGCCAGGAGGGGAAACAATTGCCAATTGATGAATATACTTGCATAAACCAAAGTATCATAATTTTCCATTGACTCCAAACCCCAATTACTTCACTTCATACCATGTTTAAAACAATGCTTCAGCCCGTCAATAACTAAACACCACTTAAAGATCAAAATTAAGAGTTCCAAAGAAACTGTTTTCATAGAATTCTTGAAGATTATAACTTAACATTCAAAGCAAGAAAGAACATACTTCTGCCTGGTAAAATGCCATGATTTCTAGCCTTTTAGCTGAAAACCCAGACGACCCAGAAACAAAAAATTGCCATTAAGCAATACGAAAAGAGTGGAAAGGGATTTGAAAGGTCAAATACCTGTCAGAGACGTCAGCTTGGAACATCCTCTTTGAAGATCAGGGAAACAAAAAGGATCCCATTTTTCATAAGATAGATTGTGCAACGTCAGAATCGTTAATATGTGGCGTTGTCGTTGAAAAAATTGGTCGGGGCGGCCAATGAGATCGAGAAGATTGAGGCTTGGTACAGAGTACAGAGTACAGATACAGGAAGAGCTGGGGTTTGTCCTTTTCAATGTTGGAGAAGCAGTTTTCAGTTTGTGTCGAGTATTGACTTTGGAGGTACGTTTAGGATCTTTTCTTAATTAGTCCGTTTCTTTCATGGTAAAAAGATAAAAACAACCAATTTGATCGCGAAAAGTTACCTCAAATTTCATGAAAATTTAATTCTATTAAAAAAATTAAAAAGTATTTTAAATATAATATATAAATTAATATGATAAACAAAAATATATAATAGCATTTTATTTTTTAAAGTTTAATCTTTTTTTAATTTAATATTTTATAATATTTCTCTTGTGAATTAATTTTTTGCATTTTTTATTAAAATAATCATAAATATGAGTGACAACAGTCGATCACGATTTTGTCTTTGGCCTAGAAAACCCGTCAGAGGAGCGGAAGCCAAATCTTTAATGACTAAAATTGAAACATTGAAAATTCAAATTAAAACAAGTAAATTTGAAGCTCGTTTTTGGAAAAAAAAAAAAAAGAAAAATTAAAGCATTTAATTATTGAGGAAAAATATTTCATTTTTAATACATTCATTATATGCATATAACATGTAAGTATTTTATTAATAAATAAAACAAAATTACTAATTTGAATGCTAATAACACCCAGAATATTTGCCTACTAGAAGAAAAAATTTCAAACCAGACCTTTAACACGTGTCAAAGCCCAAGAGAGGTTGCACCAAAAATCTATAACCCATTAATTAAAAAACCAAACTTGTAATGAAAATCAATCGTCACCGTTGATTTACTCCTATAAAACACACGCTAGGGCTTTAGTATTTCAGCTCTCCCCTCGCAAAGCCTCAGAATTCGGCTGCAAACCTTGAGCACAAAGTCATGGTAACGCTCACTTTCTGCAGAATCGTATTTGCTCTTTTTTTTTTCCTTTTTAATCTCATTTGTATGATTATTTATCTTGGCTTATTTCGATTCGAAATATCATTGTGTATAATATTTAGCTTCTGTTTTTAACGTCAGATCTCTGTTTTATTCTTCGTTTTTGATTGCTTAAAACTTTTATGAAAACATGAAAGAACTGAACCATGGATTCGTCTTTTAACGTTATTACGATTTTGTTTGAGAAAAGAATCAATCGAATGATTTAACTCTTCTTTTTCTTTTTGTTTAATATATTTAAATATATTTTAAGCAGTGTCTATTTTTATTTGGAAACTCGAAGATATTATTTGGTTTAACTAATTTCAAGTTTAATTTGGATTTTCATTCTATTTTTAATTCATTTTTTGGTGAATTGATAAGAAAAAGTAAGATGACCTGATAATTGAAATCAGCAGCAAGAAATTAAAGTTGTGAATTCTTTTTATTGAAAAAAATTTAGGCAATGTTTCGTTGTTAGTTTTGCTATTTCCTTTTTGCTTCCTTGTCTTATCGAACTACTGATTATTATTTTTTTGTTCTGACATAATGTAAAATGTGTTTGAATGTGAAAAGCATGGAAGTGGAGTAGTTGACAATTTTATAGGTTTATTTGCATTTGAGATGTTCATCATAGATGCTGCCTGGGTTTTCTGAGTTGGTTGGTTTTATGTTATAGGTTTACGTTAAAGCTCAAAAGTCTAAGGCTTATTTCAAGAGATTTCAAGTTAAGTTCAAGAGAAGGCGAGGTATGATAATGATGCCTATCCTTAATGGTGCCATGCGATTCTATTACTTGCTTTGTTGAGGTTTTAATAATTGTTTAAATCTTGTAGAGGGCAAGACGGACTATCGGGCCAGGACTCGTCTTATCAATCAAGACAAGAACAAGTACAACACCCCGAAATATCGATTGGTTGCACGATTTGTATCCAAATTTCGGAGTTACTGGCTTTTGTTTTACTCATTGTCATTTGGTTTATGCTGTGTAAAAAGAAGCAATTGTTTATGTTATTTCTAGTGAATACTTTGTTTGGTTAGTTAGATGGTTTGTTGAGGGTACTCAATTAAGACGTTATAAGATTTTATATAGGCAATTAAATGGGCTAAAATACCTTGATTCTTCTTTCGTCCATGACATGATATTTATGTTCTTTATTTTCCTATTGGGTATTAATACCAACATTTTGGGCTAGTTAATATTTTAACCTTAACACATTTATTAGACCAACAAGGATATTATTGCACAAATTGTATATGCTAGTATTTCTGGTGATATGGTTCTTGCAGCAGCTTATGGACATGAGCTTCCTTGCTATGGACTTGAAGTTGGCCTTACAAATTATGCTGCAGGTGTGTGATTTACTTTTTTAAATGTTAAAATGGTCTTTTCTCCCTCCTTTGATATGGTATCTCTTTTAATGATGCTCTGAACACAGCTTATTGTGTTGGACTCCTTTTGGCTCGCCGAGTTCTGAAACAGCTGGAAATGGATGCTGACTATGAGGGAAATGTTGAGGTAGGTGTCATGCTCTTTAAGATTTGAAAAAATGTTTAGTTTACATGTTTTATTGTAGATTGATGATAAGCATGTGGAAATAATGTTTTTCATTTGCTTACAGGCAACTGGGGAGGACTTCAGTGTTGAACCAGCAGAGAGCAGGAGGCCTTTCCGTGCTCTACTTGATGTTGGTCTTGTCAGAACAACCACTGGTAACCGTGTTTTTGGTGTTCTCAAGGTATAGTGGAACTGCTTTTTATATATTTCTCTTTAGCATTCATTTAAGCATGCATGTATCTATGTACCTAAGCACGGTAGTTTTTGAGTTTATGCTGTTAATTTCTGCAAGTGAGGGAAATAGTTGTATGTATTGGGGCAAAAATTTTATATGATAAAATTTACTAACTTTATGCTGCAATTTTTTTTTTTTTGTTTTTCTTTTATTTTACAGCTGGGCTATCTTGGCTGCCCACTTTTAGCTGTAGAACATCATTCTTAAATATCTTTTAGGTTTCATTTTTCCACCTATATTATCTTTCCAATCAGGTTTAATGCATGTATTCTTTCCATTCCTTTTTAGGGAGCTTTGGATGGCGGAGTTGATATTCCTCACAGTGACAAGAGGTTCGCCGGATTTAACAAGGACAGTAAGCAACTTGATCCTGAAGTTCACCGCAAATACATTTACGGTGGGCATGTTGCTGCATACATGAGGGTAAGATTTAGTTTTTACAGAGTGGTAGAAGAGAGTAATAATGGTGTTCAAGCTCTCTATGGCTTTTTTTGGGAGAGGTTGTGAGAAAGGTGCTGAAGGCTGTTACTAGGTTTTAATTTGGACAAAGTTTCATTTGTTATCCGTTTGTAAGTCTCTCACTTTGTCAAGTTGACAGACTTTGATGGAAGATGAGCCAGAGAAGTACCAGACTCACTTCAGTGAGTACATAAAGAGAGGCATCGAGCCTGACAGCTTTGAGGGAATGTACAAGAAGGTTCATGCTGCTATTCGTGCAGATCCAGATGCAAAGAAATCTGAGAAGGAACCTCCCAAGGAGCACAAGAGGTATACCTTCTTTCTCTTTCACGTGAGGCAATTTATTTGTAAACATAGTTCAGAAATCCAATTAAACAGGCATTGCCGGCTGAACTAATTAGCTTGAAACAAAATTTGTTATTAGTCCCTGCGTGTTCATATGAATTTTGGTTTTTAAGAATTTCAAGTCTGATATAATGTCGTTCTGCACTAAAGGTACAACCTGAAGAAACTGTCTTATGAGGAAAGGAAGGCCAAGTTGATTGATAGATTGAAAGCTCTCAATTCTGCCGCTGGAGTTGAAAATGATTCTGATGAGGATGATGATTAAGCTGCGGGAGTTGGTGTTGATGCTAAGGATGATGAACATGCTGAGTGGACCCAGCCTTAAAATTTTAGAATTTTGCTTGTTTATTAGGGATGAGAAACTAGCCTTTTTGCCTGCGGATCTTTTGTTTATGTGGGATTGCTTTTTCAGTTATTTGGTACTTTTCATTACTATGTAACCGTGTCAAAATCTTCACTTGGATTACCTTCCAACAGTCTGTTGACATCTTAAAATATCGGTTGGTTACTTTATTTAAAATGGATCAAGAGGACATTTGAAATCAATATATAATATGTGTTGAATATATAATGAGTGTTGGATGTATAAGATTATGATAAAATAAAGTAATATTATAAATTAAATAAAATTAAATAAAATTATTTTATTTTATATTTGATGTATAAAAAAGTTAAAATAAGATAATTTTATTTATTAGATAAGGTTTTTTTAATTTATTTAATTTAAAATAATAATATAAAATTTAAAAGTATAATAAAATATATAAATTTGATTTATAAATTAAAAATAATTTTTGGTAGGATTTAATCATTTTATTTCAAAAAGATGATTAATTTATTTTGGTAATTTTATTTTTTTTAGATATAAATTAAATATGATATAAAATTATTATTATTTTATTTATCATTTTATACATTAAATATGATTAATCATTTTTATAATTTTATTTTTTTAAATATAAATTAAATATGATATAAAATTATTATTATCGTATTTTATTTATCATTTTATACATCAAATATTATTTTAATATTTGTAACATTATGGTGACACTTGGCCATTAGCCTCATTTATAACGTGGCCGTGGAGGATGGTCCAAAGAAACCAAAATATGAGAAAACATGACTCCATTAACTAAAAATAGTAGCAACCGGTTACTCCTCAAGAACACCGAACATTTTTGCTCTCAGCTGTCGAGAAACCGAGTTCACCTACATTCAAGACGAAAAGAGACACAAGATCAAACTTGCACAAGAAATCAGGATTATAATGCATTCATAACATCAAGATAATTAGTTCAATACTTAATCATCCAAATTCCAATTTTAATCCAATTGTACATTCAAGACTACCCAAAACAAGAAGGTTCTCATCTCAGTTTGCTAAAACATTCTCTGCCAATTTTTTTCATAAAGTTATCTACAATGACAAATTTGGAACATGGGTATTGGGTAATGTTTTCACAGCATTAACAGACCTACTCATTATCTTCTGGATCAAAATCTCTAATCTTCACATCAGCATCTTCACCATACTGAATGCAGTTGTCAATTTGAGCCAAAACATATTGTATGCTGTAATAAAATAGAACATGATACCATTATCAATGATAAAACAACAACATAAATTGTTAAACAGAATAACCACTCAAGCATAGTCTAATCCCTGAAAGAGAAAGTATCCAAGAACTTTGCGTTCTTTACAAATCGTTATGGGTTCTAAGACATCCAACATACAAAAATATAGTTCTCAAAAGCTAAGCCACCATCTTAGCCTTTTACTTCCTTTTCATTTAAAACTTAAATTATTAAAGAACTAAGTTGGCCTATTTGCGACTCTATCAGGAAAGCTAGAGATTAAAGTGTTGCACCTAAGAGAGTGCGATCAGATCAAATCTCATGTACAAGAGTGTAATCCACCCACTAAACACCAGCGACACACAAACAAGCACAGAGAGAGAGAGAGAGAGAGAGAGAGAGAGAGTGTGTACCTTCTTTCCTTCCTCAAGTCAAGGGGAATAAAGCTCACCATGCTATATTCATCCACCTAACATTCAAAGAAACAATAATGTGACAAGTACAACATGATATAACAAATCCAACCAATTTTAAGACTTCATAAGAATTGCGTAAATGTAAAGAATACAATACAAAGAGTGCAAATACATATAGATTTCATATCAAGGAACAGATCAAACAACCAAATGGTGAAAATACCCCTTAACTGAGAAAATTAAACCTTGCTACGAGGAAAACTATGTTTGATATATTCACTCAACTATAAACTAAATCAAGTGACTTTAAGGGTCCTTACCAAAACAAAACAGGCACATTTATGGTGTGATCATAGAATAATTGAAAAGAGAATCTTCTAAGTGTTCCGAGAGTATAAGATATTGTTGAAGATAACCAAAAAAAAAAAAAACATAAAATATCAAACCCCTTTCTGAATTACTAGGCCAATATGAAAAAACAATTCGTGTCCCCGGTCCTCCCCCACCCCACCCCAAAAAAAAAGCTCCAAATAACCAACGGACAGTAGATATTGGATCCTGAATAACCAAGTATCTCACCAGTTCAATCAAAGACTTATTTAGCTTTTTAAACTGAGGAGCCATCCGTTCATTCAGCTCTGACAGCAGATGTTGAGGCTCTGGATCCAAGTAACTATGAACAACAAAGACATTGGTTAAAGAAAAGAAAAAGAAAACAATGAAAGAAAATAAATGGAATGCATGTTGGAGAAGAGCTAGTGAAAGATAGAAATGCTCACTTTTCGACATCCCTCTTGTTTGTTACAAGGTCCATTTTGGAGAGGATATTAACATGTGGTAATTCAAGCTGGACAATTGCAGAAAGTGATGCCATGCATCCACTTATGTACTTAGTAACATCCGTGATAAACTGACACAAATAAAATTTTAGAGATCGTAAATGCACATAATCAATGATAAAGGCATGCCAACTAAATTTGAATAGGAGACAAGGATGTTGGAAGATGCAGAGCTTAGACAAACCTGGGAATCAAGCAAGTATACAGCACACACATTAAAATTTTTATGCTTCAAGTGCTCCACAAAGTTACGGAGCACTGGTACATGTGAAAAGAGTTCTATTTGGCCTATAAAATAATCGAAGGTTAGCAAAATTTATCCCCATTTGTAGTATAGTTCAACAGATAATATACCACATCAGACAGCCTAGTTCAGTAACACAACACCCAAAGTGTATATCCCTGCCAAAATAAAAGGCAATGAACTTAACAATAATTTTCCAGCTTTTACTTACCGATAATACTACATACTCATCCAAACAAGAATAGATACCTGGGCAATCAAACACCAGATAGTCATCATCCAAGTAATTGTCCAATTCTTCAGTCAGCCAATCATCCAGATTTTCTTCAAGATGTCTAGTTGGAGATTAAGGTTTACATTTTTGCTCCCAAAATCTAACTAAGAAGGAATAAACATGCAGCTATTCATAAAATAAAATACAAAGCTCAGAGCTGTGGCATAAATTAGTCAGCTAAAAACAACACAAATATTCAGAGCATTTAAACACTTCAGCACAAGCAATAATTCAAATTGATACAACGATGTAACAGCATTCAGATAACCATAAAAACAATCAAGATAATTCAAAATGCAGAAAAATGAAAATTCAATTTATAGAGCAAGACCAGAATAAAGGAAAGGATACTCCATGCAGTATATAAGGCCACCATTCGGACCCAATCCAAGCTCCTCCATAACATCGTCCAAACTTATGAGCTCTCTTATATCTACAAACAAACAAAACTAGTTGCAACAAAACCAGAGAAAAAGATAAAACCAATGAGAAACATTAAAGCAAAAGGTTGATTACCCATGGCTACTGGATAGTCAAAATTTTCTGCTGCAGGATCTAGGTTCACAATATGTATTGACCGTCCAAGGGTTTCACAATGCTGGTACAGGCTAGAGCAGTAGGTTGACTGATTCCGAAACCAAGAATAGTCATTTTAGTATACATTGCGATGCACATAAAAACTCATTGGCTAAGTGGACTGAAAACAACAATAGTCATTTTTATTTTTTCCCTTACACAAAAGAAACCAGAAAACCCGGGAAAGATAGAATTCATTTCAAACCCATTAATAGAATAGTTGATAGACTAACTCACCTTTCCACTGCCTGCAGGACCAATAACTAGTTGTGCATAGCCCATGATAGCTTTTTCCACTTGTCAAACTGCTTCACTAACTCAGAACGAACAGATGGAATTGAAGATTCGCAATGATGCAAGAACTGCAACAGTAATATATGCAGTACACCACACACCGATAGCGAACAACAAATTCAAGAAATCAGAGTGGCCCATAAACAGTGGTGAGAGAGAGACACAACATTAGATAACCTGATTTATCAATATCAAAGAAAAAACTGGAATTATATTTTAATTACAGTATGCATTAAAGCATGAGGAAAGCAATCCCACCAAGCAAAGAGGAAAATCCCATCCTCATCTTTAAATATTGATAAAAATGTAGATAAAACCATAAAAACATGAATTGGATAGAGGAATTAACATATTCCTTTAATTTTCTCTGGAGTTCTCCGCAACGGCTACAAATGCTGCAATTGGTATTTAAACCCTGAATACTATAACAACTGAAACCAGCTTCATCCAGTTTATTATATGTAGAAAATTTGTGCATTAACACTAAGCGAACAAAACAAAAAAAACCCATAACTGACAACTCATAAGCTGAATTTCTTCATATAAAAATTTTAATCATTGAAGAACAGCAACATAATCGAAATAAGCAAGACATGCAAATAGTTTCCCAAAAAGGAACAAAAAAAAAAAAAAAAAGAAGAGAAAAGAAAAACATTATTAAGGTGAAAATCAATAGATCAATAGATTACCTGAAGCCCTGAATGTGATTTTCCACTGAGAATGGGGATTGAAAGGGAAGCCTATAAAGGAGAAGACTCCGAAGACCAGGCTTGAAACGCACTCAATGTATATTTTTACACATAATAGATAAATAAATATTTAGGCTTTACGACTTTGCCTTCACTCCACTCGGTGGTTGACTGGTTGTATAATACACCAGAGTACCAAACGACAACGTTTGGCAAAACACCAAAACACTTCTTTTTTTTGTGGGTTCTGTCCCAATTTCCTTGTGACTCTCCTTCAAAATCTTGGATTTTCAATTTTCTTTTGCTGATTTTGGATGATTATTTCGAATGCAGGGAGATTACTGAAAAAAAAAATGCTTCCTTTATTTTTATCTGAGCCAAATTGGGGTGATGAACGGGGAGATAATGAAGTTACCCATCAAATAATATTGCTTTTAAATCAACTGGGTTCAGTTATTTGGTCACTGATGATCGCTGGAGGTCGTTCTGAGGCTCGACTATGGCTTTGCAATGCCGTTTCGAACATAAGCTTTATCTCTCCTCACCAACAGAAAGAGATTTTTTGTGAAGTTGTTGACATCCAAGCCAACAAGGAGGGGTTTAGCGTGTCAACTCTTGCAATTGGTTTTTGAGAAGAGGCCAAGAAAAGCTGGTTCTATCTTGGCCAAGAAAAGTTACTTGCTTGAAATTTTTCAAAGGCTAGTTGGTTTTCCTTTTGTTTTTTGTTTTTTGTTTTTTTTTTTGCGTTTTGTTTGGTATGTTTTGTGTGATTTTTGTTGCACTGTTATTTTCCTTAAAGGTAATTTTCTATCTGCGGAATGTAAAAGAAATAAGTACTCCTTGTTTTAGATTAGTCTAAGTACTATTTAGATTTTTTGTCTTGAATGACTGAACTTTTGTTTCTCTCAATTGCAGTACTGATTTTTGTAAAGCATTCGACTGAAATTTAAAGGCTGAGTTACTGTAAATTTTATGGTTTTTCCAAGTTGGTTCTTTTTTGCGGTTTGATTAGAATATTTTGTGTGACTTTGTTGCAGTCTATGTCCTTTGTGAAATTGAATTTCGTTCTGTAGAATGCAATGTAATTGGTAGCTCAATCCTAGTTCTTTAAGCTCCACATATACTTAGTTTTAATTTTTATGGTCCTCTGATTATGCTAATAATGGATGAATCATGCAGGGAACCCAAAGCAAACAATGCAGTGGTTCTCTCATTTTGGAGATGGTGGTGGATCGGAACACAAGAAAGGTGCAAAGGCGTTGTCTCAATTTGCATTTGTAAATAGGGATATCTGTTGGGAGGGGCTTGAATGGAAGGGAAAACATGGGCAATCACCTGCAATGGTTGCCACAAAGTCTCATTACTTTCTTGACTTAGATGTCCAACGAACAGTGGAAAATTTCCTTGAAATGTGCCTGAATTTTGGTCGTCCAGTGAGTTTGCTGAATCACTAAACGATGGTGAGATTCTATTCATGGTTACGAAGTTCTTTGTGGAACTTTTTGTTGATTTGATGTATAAGGAGGATTTAAGAGATCTATGGGACGTCATAACTGATTTTCTTAAGGAGTAATCATTCTCATCATTTTGTCATCAACTTCTTATCTCTCTTGAAGAGGTTGAATTCTGCATTTTTCTGGAATTGCTTCGTAGATATATCAATCCAAGGATGGAACCTGAGGATTTCGGTAACCCATCTTACCTCCTGGAGTTTATAATTTTTAAGTGTGGTGATTCTGAAACTTTTGATAAGCTACTTCTGTTAAATGCTGTTATCAATCAAAGGAGACAGCTTCTTCAGCTTGTACATGATGAAGAGTGTCAGGATAAAAATGAGCAAGTCAAAGATATTGTATCGCAGATGTGCAAAACCTCCACTAATGCCTATACTTTGACTTCAATCCTCAAAGAATGTATCAAAACAAACCCATAGAAGCAATGAAATTGTTGGGGCTTTATTCTTGGGTTATCTATTACAGATTATCAAAGGAATGCCAGACATTTGGATCCTGGGAATCTTTATCTCTGAGTAATGGGATAAGTTTCTGCAAATCTGATAAATATTCTATACTTCGTCATGAAGGCTCTGTAGAAGAAAGTGAGTCTGAAGCAGATGATAGAGCATCAATTAGGTATAGGAAGAAAAAGAAAAGCAGAAAGAAGAGAAAAAGGGACTTTGATCATGATGATAGCTATGACAATAGTTTGCTGGATTTTGATACTTGGTTGGGGTTACAATCTGGCAGTGGAAGTTGGTTGCTATCTATTGATGATTTTTCTACATCATGGACTAATGTGAGTTCATTACCCTTATCTTCTATATGTATTCAATTGTTAAACTTTTCATTGCAGTGGAAAGTGGTTGCAACTTTGCTTTTGAAATTGTCCGTGTTCTACTTCTTTCATCTGGTGAGGAATGTTCGTGACATGCTGAGATATTCTAGGATATATCAAGTTTAGACTGCAAATGCTATGTAAAGAAGTGTTTATCGTTCCTACCACATGAACCCAAAATGAATAACAAGGAAGAAAGAAGGAACATAGGTCCGTTTGCTTTTTTTTTTCCTTCTAATATGTATACAATATGTCTAGTCTTTCCCCTAATGAGTAGAATAGTTACTATTATTAGCATTATTATTCAATGCTGAGAATAGTCATTTTAGTTATGAAGTAGGAAAGTCATTTTAGTTATGAAGTTCCCAGTAACATTCCGCGTTGGTGTTTCACTTTCTTTGCTACTGTTTTTGAGGTGTGAGGTAAATTAGAATTTCATACTTCTTTGCTCCCTTCACATTAGATAAAAGAACTAGTAGAAACTGTGTAAGAAACCATAATCTAGGAAAAGTGGATGTTTATTGCTTTGTCATTTTTTTTTTTTTTAAAGGGAAAGTAGAACATTTAATATAGAGGGGCAATAGTATTTTCAAGCCGTCATTTTCATTCTTGTCTTTTTTTTTTTTTTGTTTGTTATTGAACCTTGTTGTCCCATCCTGTGGCTTTCTGATCATATCATTATAATGATTGCAGGCAGATTTACCAGAGCACCTTTCAAATTACTGCTTGTCTACATGGATGAAGTTACTTGTTTCCAAATCAATTAATGTGGCTAATGCTTGGTAGGGAAGCAATTGCCTTCTTTGTTTTGTAATATTTTGATCTGGACGCTTATAGATGTGTGCCTTTAAACCAGACAGATATCACTTTGCCTGTCTAAAACCCTGTTTGGGAGGATGGAGTGGTGCAGTGGGAGGGGTTCCCCACCGCACTGGTCCCCCAATTTTTCAGTGGACTCATATCATGCTCCGAATCGGCACTCAACCAATGATCTTTAATATAAGTACAAAAGCAGGAGAGCACAATCAGGTTTTAGTATTGATGGTTATTTCTATATAAAATTTTTTCAGATGGTTGGCAAGTTTGTTGATTTGAAGATGGAACCCTTCAGCTGATGGCTAGATTGTTGAGGTTTCAACTGATAAAGAAATTGTACAATATATGGTGCGTTTGCATTTTATTGAGCTACAAATTTATCTTGGGTTCAACTTTAACATTTGACGACTTTATTGGCTGATTCGGAAACTTTTGTTGACTAATTTTGATTTTGATCCGCAGGCTGGTTTAACAACAGTGAGGTTCCTTAAAAGGTATCATGTAAAGCCTTATTTCTTCCTTCAAAGTTGTACACGTCCAGGCTTTTGGTGATTCGCAAATACCTAGAATTTTGGTTGAATGATCTCAAACAAGCTATAGCAAGACAATAAAAATTATTCATTTTACTTGAGTATTTTTCTTGTGTATTGGAGAAGGATAGCAAAGTAACAGAAATAAGATAGGAGGAATTCATGTTCTCATGGGGAGCTTTGTGAAATACTTGACTTGAGCAGTATCTTTGTTCTAAAGATCATCGAGAAACACTTGCATTTCCTTTTTGATGTTGTTCCTCAACTAGGGATCCTAAAGCTTTTACTAATGTTTGATATGGAGATCTCATTTTCACCATGTCAATGCATGCCTACCATGGTTCTTTTACAGCCCCCAGAAATAGGGAAAATCTCTTTCTGATCTACATCTTTCCAGGGGATATCTATGCTTGAATAATGCTGTCGTAGACTCAGCAACTTCGTTTATACAGCACAAGCAGTTTAACTAAATCATGCAAAAGCGGTTGCAGAAAAATCCAATTAAGTCCTGGGGATTCATAGTTTGAACGGAACTTGGGAAGAAGTGTTGCTATAATTCTGATCATAAAAGATATAGCATCCACTGTCCAGCTTGGGAACTCAAGTTTACAACTTTTTCCCTATTGTTCACAGTGTGCATGTTTGTTACTCTTACAATAAAATAGGGTAAAAAAGAGGAAGGAAAAAGAAAGGATCATAGAAGATGTTTCTTCTGATGGTTAAATGAAACAAGTTGAAGAGTTTAACAGAGGAACCCCAATATAGCCCTGTACAAACCAGTATCTAATTGAAATATATATGTTACATTTTTGATACAGAAACTTCAGCCCATGTCTTACAGAGCTTCACCATCAGATATCCATGCAACATCACTTTCAGATTCTTCACGCCCTGCAAGGGGAATTAAAAAAAATAAATAAAGTGGCAATGAATTAAGGCTAAAGAGGAGGAGAAATCTAAATTCGAGTAGTAATTTATACGACACCCAAGAAATGTGAAAAATGTAAATCGAAGCCAAAGGTTTTTGAGGCCATCAAATTTCTGTAGGTTTGAAGAAAAAATCATTGTCTGGGAGACGGTTTATTACATTCATATCCCTCAGAACGAAGGAGAAGTGCCATGAAATTTCGTGATTTCCACTTAGTAGTACTGGGCCTTACAACAAACTACAATAAGCAGGGATGTAGTCTACTGTATATTAATATACTGTAAAGTGATATAAGTGGCCTACAGGTTCAAAGAAACTTACCCAACGACAAATATGCTGGCAAGCTAACATACTTCAGACATGAGGTCTTTGAAGCCAAACAGTTTCGAGGCTGTAACAAGAATAAATAATTTCAACACATGGATCAGTTCCACATAAAAAAAGAACTTTAATATAGATATATATTTCATCAGACACAAAGATGCTTCTGCATGCTCATGTTTGAAATAGGCTTTCTGCCAATCCATAACAAAGGTCCTGATGATCCAATCAGTTGCACTCCTTCAGTAGGATAAGTGAGGTTTTTTTTGGTAGGAAACTCAGAGATTAAGCACACGCTGTATGAGGGCTGTTAAGACTAGGTTTCTTTAGGAACACCTACAGTTTGTAGTGATTTATTGTCTTACAGACACAGATGAGAGGTTCATCCTAGCTAAATGTCCAATCCAAGCCAAGAACAAATACCGTGATTGAATACATCAACTGTGAAGAACATGGGTGTACAAAGCTCATAACCAAATGATGCCAATGGACTGAATCTAACCTTAAAATCCTTATAGAAGCATAAACGAATTTCCTCCACAGCATCTTTTGAACAAATCACCTCCGGTGTTGCCTGGAAAGAATTCTGAATGGCAGAGACGATGCCTCCAAGAGGATACCTTTCGCTATTAGAAGGAACATATCCAGCTTCATTCAGTATTTTCTGGCATTAAATTATTGTGCAAGAGTTATCAGTCAAATTGATCGTTGGATAAAACAGCATATCATTTCAAATATCAAGTAATCTGAAATATGATTCCAATATAAAATTAATCACTAACAAACTATACCAAAAACGATGACATAATCAAATTTACTTTGCAATAGTCATAGATATTGAAAGACAATATCAGTAACCTACTCATTAGACTTTTTGATACAAAACAAAAGGTAAACAAGATGGCAACAAGATGGCTAAGTAACAGAATACCCACTGAAGGTTATAGGGAGTAATCAAAATCATGGAGTTAATTGTTTTTGTAATCTGTTGAAATAGATGTGCAAATATATTGTTCATGCAAGTAGGAAAAAAAAAATACTAACAGTTGGCCAGTTGGAGTCTAAATTTCAACAATTTTCATATTAGATGCAGCTCATAGATATTCCTTTCATTAGTTTTTCAAACCATATGTAGTTGCTGCTTAACGGAGCCATGTGAGCAAACCTTATAAAAGCCAAATGCACAAACTACACCTTTATATCAGTCTTGATCTCTTGACAATAATTTATGCTCCTTTTGCATATCAGATTAAACAACATGCTTACTACACTAAACTTGAAATTCTGGGAAAACACTTGGTCACTTTAACAACAAGGTATGTTCCATTAGAATAAAGGTTATATTTTGAAGTATAAAATAAGAATAACTCTTATTAGAAGGGCCAAGCAGCAACTTGAAGATTTTGAAAGAACCTAGTCATAAAAGACAGCAGATTCATGCCTCAATTGAAGCACTAAATAACTTGCTCACATAGGAAGAGACGCAGCTTACTCCTTCGCTAACAAAACTATCCTAACAGTAGATCATTTAGGGCTGGAAACAAAAGACTTGTAACACAGAACATTCCCATGAAACAAAAATAAACTTGTTTTTCTCAGAAAGCAATCAATTACCAAGAATTCAGAAAACAATGGTAGATTTCACCAACATCTCATACTCATGGCTACTTCATAGGAACATGTGTTAACCCCGATAAGAATGCAAGAACAAGTAATTGATGATATACTTTGGCTTTCTGGATAAAACTTTCACCCCAAAAGAAAGAGTTACGTGCACAACTGAATTCATGGTGATGCATATTTAGGACACAAACTTAACAACAGAGAAACATAGGGTTGTTTCAGGGTGTATAAGACTAAACAAGCTTTTCTAAACCTTACCGTGACATTATATTTGAAATAAACATTGAGGGTCGTTATAAAATAGCTGTATTCATCTCGAACTACTGGAGAGGAGCAAGTTCCATGCTTCTCTGCAAGTGAAAATGCAATACTTACAAGCAGCAAATGTAAATACAGAGATGAAAGAGCATATGTGTACGATTTTCTATCTAAATTTTATGCTTACAAGTGCTTATTCATCAAAACTAAACCACATTATTTGTTGATATATTACTTAGGAAAGCAGCAGATGTGCAAGGTTGCCATTTGCCACCAAAGTTTGATGCATGGAGTTAGTAAATATATCTAAATAAAAGATCATTATTACTTCATTAGGGACTATCACATTCTACTCTTGCTTCAAAGAAACAGTGATTCATTTTTGTAATACCGAAAATAACCCTTTAATGGGTTACATCACAGTAGCTCTCTAAAGGATTATATATCCAGACATGATATCAATAAGGAATTATTATTGTGATATGAAGAAAGGTACCATAAATATCACTTGTCATCATCTACAAAATCCCAAAACCAATTTCAAGATCATAAATCATATAGAAAATCCACCATGTCTCATTATTAAACAGTTAACCGGCTTTTACTCTCTTTATTAAAGCCTCCTGTTCATTCACATTCCTGGTTATCAGTCTCAACAGCCTGATTAAAGCAAAGGAAATGAAATAAGTCATTATAAATGTAGTCGACTACAAGGCACAAGCATTCCGTTTATTTTCCTTTTTTAATTTTTGGTCCATGGTTGGTGTATTAGTGATGGGTAAATATGCCCATCCTTTTCACTCGAGTGCATTTCATCTACAATTCTTTTTTCTACTATCCTACAATTATCCAATTACAATAAAGAATTATGTAGAGATCTACCACTTATAAGCATGGGCTCCGTATAAAATTTTGATGGACTCCACATAATTCTGAATTCTAATTGGTTAATTGTAATGCAATATTTGTAGGTGATATGCTCCCTTTTCACTCATCTGGTTTGCTTAGGCTTGAGCCTATGACTTATAACCTGCCAAGCATTTTATATGGCAGGAGCTGTCATTAAGCACTAGCATTCACGTTGCTCTAAAATTGTACCAACAGAAGCCATTTTAAAGATCAGATGTACAAGATGCACATAATCTCATCGTTCTCATGAAAATCTATAAAGTAGAGGAAAATTTATACTTCCTTTACAATTTAAATAGAGGAAAATCTATAAAATGAACATGAGATGCAAATCATATCATATGACAACAAAAGCTGAAGATACTTACCCCACTGCCAATGCGCATCCCCCATTTCATCCATATAGAAACAAAATGAAGCAATTATTAGTTTTTTTTTTTTTTATCATGGGGTGAGAAATTATTCAGCAACATATACAGATATACAACTAATATTGACCTCGTGAGCCCAAAATATCCCTTTTCCACTGAAGCAAGTTGATGTTTGGCCACAATATAAGGATGGCCAGTACTTCTCAAGTGCATCAAGCAATGTCGAAATCTACATGCATTTAGCAACAAAGATCACGCACTAGAGCCAATTGATGTGACATATGTGCTGAATGAAATACAAGGAACAACAGGTAGAAACAGAAAAAAAGATATATATATATATATATATGTATGGAAAAAGAGAACTTATCTAAGGATAAATGTTAGGAACTGGTATAATACAAGTCAGGACATGAGGAAAACATGTGCCAATGTAACAGCTTTTAAAGTTTTGACTTCAACTTTTTCCAGAAATCAAGCCAACTTTTGAAGTTGCAAATAAACCAAAATGTCTTAAAACTAAAAAGAAGAAACTATTGACTGAATAATTAACAAAGACATAGCATCACAAGGTGTCGCTTATATCATTAACACATGCTCACTATACATGGGTGTCAGTCTCCAACATGCATCTTTGTAAAATACAGAAGTTCTATGGCATAAGCACCACTTCGAATGCATTAATCAAATACGTTTCAGAAGGATGTAATTGCAAAATAAGTAACATAAACCACACACCTCTTTGACATCAAACTGAGATCGGGCACAACAGGAGGGCCAAGTTCCATCATTATAATCCGGCCATAATCCATCTACCAAGAAGACAAAAATTCAAAAAAAAAATGATTTGAAATAATCATAAAATTAATATATTCAATAATAATAATTATAAGAAGAAGAATATATCGATAGCCAAACACTTACGAATAGTAAATTCAGTGGGAGAATTCGAGCTGCAAGAAACATATGTTTTGAAAAATTAATGCATAAAACGAAATTTGTCACGAAAATAAAAAATTGAAAGTGGGACTGATTTACCCTCGGCAGCAGGCGTTGGAGGAGCAGCAATGGCGAGTCCGGTGGCAGATGGTGCCGGGCCATTGAAGAGACAAAGCGAAGTAATCGAACTCCCTCTGACCTCCTTCTAGGCTTCCATTCACGCCTATCATCAAGCAGGTAGCCATCATTAAGGCGAAGCAGAGAAAGATTCGGGCAGAGAGAGACGCCATTGTCTTCGCTTTTGTTTTTATTCTTAAAAAGTCATCCGAGCGTTTTCCCATTTTATAGAATGGAGGTAGCTGAGGGGAAGGATAGAGTTGTCATTTGCCATTGTTGCGACAAAGCAGTTGCGTGCAATAATTGAAAAGGTATATACTTTGGAGGAAACCTTGCTTGGTTCGGTCCCACCGTTTCAGTTTCAGACAATGCTCGTTTTTTTATTGGCTAAAACCAGGCCCAAAGTCTGCCAATTTTAGCAGACAAGTTCCATTTTTTTTATTCATAAAAAGTAATTTTAAATTAAATAATATTATAAATAATTGTAATAATAAAAATAAAAATAATTATTGTAAACGATATTTTTTAAAAAATAACAATAAAAAGATTATATTAATTAAGAAAGTGATTAATTTGATATTTCAAATAATTTACTTGTAATCGACTATAATTTGTAATAATTTTTATTATTTCTTATTTATGATCATAAAACTTAAGAAAAATTGCATGGATAATTATATTACAAAAACGAATTGTATTTTTAAATACATAAAATATTACTTATAATATTTGCATTCAATTTTTTATTATTTAAAATGATTATAAAGAAATTGTAAAAATTTTTAATTATTGAAATCAAACCAAAAATGAGGACCATTTTGTAATAATTGAATTGATTATTTTTAAAATGCTTATAAAAATAAAATGTAAATAAATATTTAAGATCAAGCCAATTTTGATGTAACTTTTAATAATAAAATCAATTATTTTTAAAGTAATTATGAAATATTTCGATAATTTTTTATGAAAAAATAAAATAATTTTATAAAAAAATATATGATTTAATTGTAAACGGAGTTATCATTAACTCATCATATTATATATATTAAATTTTGTTTACTATATGAAGTTATTAAAAATAAATTCTAAATTATTTATAATATAATATAATATAATTAATATTTTATTCATCTTCATATTTGAATTTGATTATTATAATATGATAAAAAAATATTTGATATAATTATATCCATTCAATTCAAAATATCGATTGTTCATCTGATACAAGTGAAATATTTATTTTTAAATTGGATTAAATTATATAATTCATAAAAATAAAAAAAAATGATTTGTATAAGTAAATTTATAGTGATTAAATTTATTATTTCGCATAAACTACAGGATGAATTATTTGACAAAAAATTACTAAATTAGCTCCATATTAATTCAAACCATAACTTATTTTTTGATATTATATATTTTTCAAAATTAAACGAAAAATATAGAATAAAAAGGAAAAAAAAATTTCGTCCCACTTTTGGTCAGGGGCCCGCGTCCGTGCGAATGCGTTGAGCGTTGAGACAAACATTGTCAAGGGCATGGAATCACCCGAGGCTCTTGCTCTTGGACTCCCGAGAGGAATTAAAAAAATAATAAACACCCCGAGAACCTACGGACCCGAAGCCTGAAAGAGGTAAAAAAAAAAAAAAAGAGAAGAAAATTTATGCTAGTCGTCGTCGTTCCTCCCCATCCAAACCCTAAAAAAGTACAACTTTCTTTCTTTGCCTGCTCCTGAACTCTCTCGAACTTTCTCTGATCTACGGACTCTACCCTTCCGCTCTCTTTACTTCATCTCCAATTCCCTTCAATTCCAACCTTTTTCGCGTTCTTCATTTCACTGGTCAATTTCTCCTCCTTACGTTTTCTTTTTTTTTTTTTTATGTTTTAATTTTTTGCGCGGTTTATATTTTTGTTTGAATTTGTTATTTTTTTCTTAGGTTTTTTTGCTGGTAGTGAAGCGTGAGGACTGAGTTGAATAGAAGAAGAGCTTGAACTTTTGTGCGTTGCTTTCTCGTGATCTGAAAAAGTACCACAGCGAACTTGCGATTCTATGTTTGAGGTGTTTTGATTTCTTTTTATGTTTGTTGAAGCTTTTTAATGATAAATCGTGAAGGTTTCCCCCCCTAATTTTTCTTTGTTTGTTTCGGTAGTTTTCTTTTTGTTTATTTTCGACTTTCTTGGAAATTTATATAACTACTAAGATTCTGAGGAGAAATTTAGCGGAAATGAGAAATTGAAAAGAAATTATGAACAAATTAATTTAAGTTTGTAATTTTGGTGTTTGTTACGTGCAGAATATGGGATGCTTATCTGAAAATGAAGAATCCTTAGGGGGTTCGGTTTTTTGGTTGTTAAAGTGAATTTTGCTAGCAAAGTTAGTGCTGCTAAACCTTTTATAACTTAACGTAAGCTGAAACTATGTGTAGATTAAGTATTCCATATGAGACTAATTTTAATTTCTTAGTGCAATGAAAAGCCATTGCATGAAAACTTTTGTAACTTATGACCATTAACAATGAATTGAGAATTTGTTTTTAAAGTGAAATATGCTATTAATTGGCTTGAGATGGAAACTAATACTATGCTATTCTTGTAAAATTTAACTGGGGAAATATAGTTTTTGAAGTTAGTGGGTCAGTTTTCTCCTACCATATCCGCCCCTGAACCTGTGTTTAGTTTTCTGTTTGAGGCAGTGGGTGCTTTGCTAGGTTTAAGTAAATATTAATCCAGGTTTAGGAACCATTTTGCTTTTTGTTTTGAAACGAAAGAGTTATGTGGTTTCCAATTTGGCCTTTATCAGTTTTATTTGACATTTCTTTTGCACAACTTTGCATTATGTCAAGCATTAAGGTTATTGAAATATGAGGAGTCCTTCAAAGTGGGCAAAGGACCTCCTTCTTTGTTCATGCACAAGGCACTAGTTGTCTGGTAAAAAGTTTCCTCGTTTTACCCAAACTGTGTCTATCTAAATAGGCCTAGTGAAGTTAGCTTTAGCCTGAGTGTATCTTATGTTGACCAGCTTGAAGATTCCTTTTCCTTAACAGCTCCATCCTACTCAGCTACCCTTAGAAATGCAGAATACATGAATTTGGATGGAGTTGATGATGCTCTGCCAAAATCAATCTTGATCTTTTGCAAGCTTTATATGAATCTAGAGCTCTTTAATCTACATGCCGCATTTTGAGCCAAACTTTGGCTGCATATGTGCTCACTCCCTTGGATTTTCTTCCCATTAGATCTGTAACAGTTGAAAAAAATGATGATTGGAATGACATATATGCTGTAACATTTTATCTTTTGGTACTAGTGATATAGTTGTTTTGAATATAAACAAAGTTGTAAGAAAGATGAGAGCAAAGGAATTAATTGCTACATTGGAGAAATTTATTTGAGGTGAAATTTGGGTATACAATTTAAAAGTTGTAAGGTGCTAGTGTGCACATATGCAACAAAGGGGAACAAATTGGAAAAATAAATTTACTTACTATAGGCTTGTATGCATTTTCAATTCTACAATGTTAGAATTGGCCTTTTTTCACTATATGACATGTCTTTGATGGTAATGTTTAACTTACCAAAGATCTACTTGAATCTTTGTTTACCTTTATGGATGTTTTTACTTGATGTTCATGGATGCTTTCCTGACTATGGCTATAAAATTGCAGTTTATGATGTTACATGTTTCATGAATCATTAACTCATGGATTCTGAAGGCAAGAAATTTGGAAGAGGTACTCTATGTTTAGAATATTGATTTATTAGTGTACTTTTTGTTGTCATTGCATTTTTTTTTGCTTGAGGTAGGGCTTTGAATTTGCTATTAGGTTTTGCATCTATTAAAATACTCCACTGGTGGATCATTCATATCCTGATAGTTGTATGTATTTTTATTCTAACTTTAGCCTGTCATATAGAGCAGCAGATGCTAAAAAAGATAGATCAACATCCATCTTCCCTTCTACTTTAATGAGAAAACTGCAAAATGAAGGAAAGGAATTAAGAATCTTGAATGTTATTGTTTATCGTATTTTACCATGTTGAATTCTAAATTTTGTAGGTTAAAACTATCCATCATGGTGCTAACACTAATTGTTGTTGCCTTAGCCATATTCTTGTGAAGTAGTGTGGTACAAGAAATAATAAAAAGAAAGCTGAGCAGGGGCTAAAATTGATGTAAAATTGAAGCTGGAAAAATGAAACTAGGGTTGAGGTCATAGAACCTCTAACGATAATATCCAAGTATAATACGGTTGCCTAATGTATCTAAAAGACTATTTATACTAGAGTTACAGCAGCTTTTAATCCTGCCCTTAGATACAAATGAACATCATCTAATCCCTAGCCATTTAAACTCATTAAGAGGTGACATGCTAGTCACATGACCACTTAAATAAAAATGTAGTTACTAACCAATAAAAAAAATAAAACAGTAAACAGAGAAAAACATATCAAGATAACCAATTTAGATAAATTCTAGAATGCTTCTGTATCATGATGATTCTCTCTCCCCGTCCTTTAAGCCCTAATGAATAGTTACATGATCTGTCGTAAAATGAGCATTTCCTCCAAAACTTGGATTGCCCAAATGGTTTGATTTAACCATTGTTTCTCTCATTATCTCTTACTTGAGACATCCATATCTCTTTCCTGAAACTTTATTTATCTCAATCTAATTAGGGAAAATAAGTGATTAATAAATTTATTTTCCATCCTTTGTAAGTTAAATTAAAAATAACTTTTTGTAAGGACAATAATCTTATTCTGACTGTAAAATAAGCCTAATCTAAAATAAACAGTTTTTAGAAATTTGTATTTTATCGCTTTTTTGGATTGAAAATTTCAGATTCAGCTGACTAGAAACTGTTTATTATTTGGTGTTGGGTTTATTATTATCGTTCTTTCAACTGACTAGAAACTGTTTATATGAATAAATTTAGGACCAAGGGAACTTAGTGGTGCTGTTGATCTTATAAGTCACTATAAGTTGTTGCCTCACCATGATTTCTTCTGCAAGAGACCTCTTCCTTTGTCCATCGTAGACACACATTATCTTCATAATGTAGTAGGAGACACTGAAATTAGAAAAGGAGAAGGGATGCAGTTGGACCAGCTTATTCAGAATACATCCCATAACAGAGACACTAATGCCCGAATACAGCCTTTTGACCTTGATATTCTTAAGGAGGCTTTCCAGCTGAGAGAAACAACTCCTATTGAATTGCCAGCAGTAAGAAATTTACTTTTTTGAGATTAGCTTTATGCAAGTTTCTTAAACCGAATGGCAGTCCTAGACATTATGCTATCATTTAGGATTTGCTTGGTAGGAAGGATGAGAATTGAGGATGGAAATTTTGTTAATCTAGTGGTTAAAATTCATAACCAATTTTCTATTTTGTAGCTTTACTATTAAATTAACAAATTTTTCATCCTTATGTCTTTCCATCCTTCTTACCAAGCAAGCCTTAGTAAAACAGTAAAAATTTAACAGTCATACAGTGTTTACTCTTTTTATTGACAATTTTTTTTTTCAATAGTCACTTCAGCTGGAGTTCTTAACCATTTATTTATTTCATAGAGTGAAAAAGGGATCCCTACTATTGCTGGGAAATCAAAGAGTGAGGCCAAAGATAAAGAGAGGAAGCATAAAAAGCACAAAGACAGAGATAAGGAGAAGGATAAAGAGCATAAGAAGCACAAGCATCGTCATAAAGATAAAGATAGAAGTAAAGATAAAGACAAGGAAAAAAAGAAGGATAGAAGTGGGCATCATGATTCTGGTGCTGATCACTCAAAAAAGCACCATGAAAAGGTTGGAAGCTTGTTACCTCTTGCAGCTATTGCTTTGATTACTCGTTTATCCCTGAGTCTAATGGAAAGATTGCTAAATTCATGGCTGGTCTGGCTATGCTGCTGTGCCGTGCCCAAGTACACAAATATCAATCAGCTAATTTGTCTGTTCTTTTTTCAAGAATGACGTTTCTTTTAAGCTATGCATGAGACATTTTCTTTTGACCATTAAAATTAAGCAATTTTTCTGATGTCAGGAATGAATCTATTGTCTGTGTCCCTGTGCAAGTTTGCCTTTTGGTCTGTCATCAGAATGTTTATAAAAAAAAAATATAGTCCCCTTTATTTTGAAATTAGATTTTAAATGGAATTCCATGTAAAATGCTTTGTAATTCATATAATTTCAGAAAAGGAAGCATGATGGAGACGAAGATCTTAATGATGTTCACAGACACAAAAAAAGTAAGGTAATGCATATCATTCTGGATTTTACTCTATTGTGTTGCATTATGTGGATCAAGTTTTATATTTGTGATATGTTGAGCATTAACTCTCCATTTCTTTCAGGAGTAGTGCCAATGAACCTTGTCTTGTAACTACTTTTTCTTCTCTCTGATGAAACTACATAATTAATTTGTTGCAGCATAAAAGCTCAAAAATTGACGAAGTTGGTGCAATTAAAGTAGCAGGCTAAAATGGTGGCATTCTATAGTTCATTTATTGTCTCAGATGTTTTTCAGAGTGTGGAAGGGTTTGCTTAATGTTCCCTTCATTGCTTTAGGTGAATGCTTATTATCTGCTGTTCTCTACATTGTGTTTTTCTTGTTCCTGGAAATAATATCCAGTTAATCCACTGCTAAACAATTATTGAAATATAAAGTTAACCGAAACTTATATATTAATATACCCCCAGATCTACAATAATGTTCTTCACCTTCTGTTTAGAAGATGTCACATAGTTAATCAGTTATGCATTTCAAGTATTTACAATTCTAATTTTGGGAACAAAGATTCCAAGGAGAAGAAGAAAGGTAGTTGTATTATCAAAACAAATGTTTTCTTCTTCCTACTCTTTAATTGAAATAAATATGGCCTATTCGCTGCATAGGATTGAATTGGAATCCTCTTACCACTATTCATTATGTGACCTGTTATTATTTATTTATTAATTATTATTTGGGGCTTGGGGAGTGGGGGTAGGGTGTTTAATGCTAGCTAGGTTTCAAAGGTTATCACTCTCACTTTTTGCGCTTTCTGTTGTTTTTGTGCAGATTAGCTTGTAAACTGACTAAAGAATGTGTGGAGGGTGAATTCACCCATTGATGGATGTTTCATGCGAGGTATAAGTTGCTGAAAATGGACTTTTTGTATCATAACATTGGGCTAATATAATTGTTGGTAGGTGCAAAACTTTGATCTTTCTTTTTATAGTTTTTGTATTACACTGAATGACTCTGCATGTACACATCGTTAGTCTTGTGTCATTTTAGAAGTTTAAAAGCCTAGTTGTAAAATCAGTTTGAATTAGGTTTTGCATCTTTTGATTGTAGAAAGAATAATTACATGGGGGCCCTTGGATTATCTGCTTCCCTTTTTGTCATAACAATTTCTGATATCAGCTACGTTCTTAAAAAGTTGTAAACAGGCACGTCTTATGACATGAACATGAATTAGGTCATTTTTTTGTCTGCAATTGTGTCAGCAATTTTTTTTTTTCGGATGGGGGGGGGGGGGGTGGTGGGGGAATTAATTTTACAATTTCATTTGCTATTTCCCTTTGTCTACTCAAGGATATTGCATTTTGGATTTTGGACTTTTTTTTTTTTTTTGTATTTATTTTCAGTTGGTTAGGGTTGTTAATAGGTCGGGTTGGGATAGATTTTTGTTTTTTTCGAAGCCGACTTGTCAACATAATATTATATAAACCGTAATTAATCTGATTCGAAATTAATAAAATATAAAATATTATTTTTTAAATATAAATATATAAATATATATTAAAAATTAAAAAAAATAATTTTTTATATAATATTAGATCGTGTCGGATTTGATTAAAATTCGAACATGATTTTTTTTTAATAATATTTTATCTGAAATTTAATTTTGAAAAAAAAAAATCTATCTAATGGGGTCGGGTTGCAGTCTGTCGGTTGCGGCCGGATACAGTTGTCACATAAAAGCTCTATTACTTTCTATCTATTGGCACTTAGTGCGGGTATTGTTGCGTGTAAATGGATTGAAATAGGCGTATGAGAGGTAGGAGCATAGCTGCTCCAATTTTTTAGGGTTTAAAATGAATGCAATCTGGTTTTTATAAAGCTTTCCTCCCATTGGAACAACTCTTTCAACCTAGTTTCCTTGACTCTCTCTCTCTCTCTCTCTCTGCATTCGTAAATCTTAGAATAAATGAAAAAGGAAAGTTATAAATTGGCGTTAAAAGTATTTTTGCAGAAATGGGTTGTTAGGCTATTTAAGGACCACTTCGTTTTATTAATACGCATTTTCCATTTTAACTCACCAGTAATTGGAATACCAATCAAGGAAACTCCTTTTTTTTTTTTTCCTGAAAGAAAGGAACTTTTATTTTTCTCTTTGAGATTAGTTAATTTTTTAAACACCCAGTCTTCTGGAATTCGTGTTTTAAAAGCAAGAGAATAATGTACGGCAAAAAATCCCTTTTATTAGCATTTTTGTAGAAAAATACATTGTCAATAGCTACACGCCATGCCTTGTAGTTTGGGTAGAAAGGAAGAAAATTCCCAACTAGTAATTGGACTTTGAATTAAAAGTAGGTTATTAGTTCAAATAGTATATTAGTCAGATTTTTGGAGGTTGGAAATTCAACAGGATTAGACACGAATGTCTTGGTTGACTTTAGGGTATCTGAATCAGAGACCGATAGATAAAGAGTTTTTTTATTATTATTATTACTATTTTTTTTTTTTGGAAGTAGGTTATAGTTTGTACTTTATATAGCAGAGGCACCAAAATGGGCCATGTCTTAATGTCTACGAGAGAAAGGTTCTCATGTCCAAGCCCAAGAAAAATTCTGAATTTCCGATCAGCCTAAACAGCTGGCTCTTTGTTGTGTTCCATAAGCTTGTCGACTTTGCTCTCCCTTTGTGGCTTCAATTTTATTTCCATTGATTACCTTGCAATACCATTTTTTTCATCTAATGATGAAAGGATAAACAAAAAAAATAAATAAATAACTTCTCATTAGCAATAATATGTTCTATTGATAGAGTATTAAAATTTTAATTTTAATAATTAAAATTTAATTTTTTATAATATGTTTTGTTAATAAAGTATTAATTTAATTTTAATAATCAAATTTTAATTTTTTGATAATAATAATTTAAAAAAACTTCCAACAACACAAGGGTAAATAAAACATAGCCTTTTGCTAGTATGAAATTTAAAAAAGAAAATAAAGCTCTTGGTTATGTCTTTCAAGCAACTTAGACTCCTTTGGAAACTAGTTTTTGTGCTGTGCGTTAGTTATATTTTAAAATACTAATCAATATTAACGACACATCCAATATTAGAAAGTTCTTGAGAGCCTAAAAATGGCTAGTATTTTTTTTTTTAATTATTATTTGGGATGTGGCTCTTCTAAAGGAAGCAATCCATCTGCTCAATGAAACCATGTAACGACAAACAAAAGATTGGAATCCAAACAATTGTTAGCGCATTATATTTATATAATATTATGTGAAAGCAGTGTAGCTGTTTCCCATGTGAAAAAGAATTTAGGCCATGAAGGACGGGGCTTCTCCCATCTTCATAAAAAAAATCAGTAGTGCTGACGGTCAAGAAATCATCATTGTAACATGAGTGAAAAAACTTAGATATTCATTTTAATTGATGCATGTACATATGATCATATTATATATATTAATAAGTTATCAACAAGAATATTTTTAAGTTATAATTATAATTAAATATTAATTAATTAATTAATTAATTAAATTCATCAGTCAAATTTAAATCTAAAATTTCAAGAATTCTTTACCAAGACCTCTGACTCCTAACAGTTATTTTAGACACAATGATTGATTAAGTTCACATCCTTCTTTCCTTAACGGTCTTAGGCCATAATCATGGTTCTCATGCCCTGTAAAAATGATGTTTACTCTTGAATTTGGTTCCAACTTGCAATAATGACCCTAGTTTATAGTGAGGAGAAAGAAATTAATAACAATAAAAAAAAATCCCAATATTGGTAGTTCTTTATTGGATAGTGAAGCCAAATTATCTCATTAAAAAAATTAATTTACCATTTGAGTTTATATATATATATATATATATATATAGTTTTCAAGTGTATATTAATATCACTTACTCTTTACCTATGCCTAAAAGAAACTTTAAAAAGAAATAAGAAATAAGAAATTTTTTTTTAAATGGTTAAAACTTGATTAGGGTATATCATCCATAGACTCAAAGCTGGGTTTTGTAGTTTACCCAAAACTTTATTTGCTGAAAAATATAGTTCGAAAATGTTAATTAAAGTTGCAGAAAAACAGTCCTGTTACTATTTAGCATATATATATATGTTATAGCCTAGCTAGCTACTTGATCTTGAATATTCTTTTGCTTTATAATTCCTTGATGCTCCTAAGAATCACCATCAACTTTCCCTTTGTTTTTCATTGCTTTTTCCTGACAAATAAAGTTCCCTTTGTTTTTTGACAGCAAGTGAATTCCTTTCCTAATTTTCCTTCACATAGTTCTTGATTTTCCACTCGGTTAAGAATTATGCTATGGTACAATAACTTCATCATTCCACTTTCATTTTCCTTGGCTTTTCTTTTCATTACCCTTTTTTTTTTCTATCTTCTTTAGTAAGAATCCTATAAAGTTTGTGGCCACCAAAGCACTGGCCATGAAAAACCTAAGATGCTTGTTTTACCCTTCCAAACCTCAAAGCTTTAAGATATTGCGTCTTATTTTTTCTTTTTTTAAGATAGATAAAATCTTTATCCATATATTTATACCATCTCGAATCATTTGTATTACTCAAAAGATAGCATAAATGTCATATATATATATATATATGTGAAAATTTTTTAATAAAAATGGTTTGATGTGATACCCTAAATATGAGGTGGGGAAAAAATAAATCTTTTGGCGTGCATGCTCTAATGACTTTTTAGAATCTAATTTTAACTTTTGTTAGGGAAAGAGAAAACACAGTTCAAAAAGAGGAGAAAATGAGTAAGATTGGAAAAGCTAATGTGGGATCATCAAAAGGGCCTTTAGAAAAAAAAATAGGCAGTAACAGAATCCTTAAAACAGATACCCTAGTCGATGTCTAGCTAAAGATTAGATACAAAGTGGGGAGCCTCAGAACTAAGGCAAATATAGCTCACATGACTTTATTTATTTTTAATTCAAATTTTAGTTCTAATTACTTTATATATTTATTTTTAAAGTTGATATTTAATATGTTTAGAATTTAAATATTTTTATTTTTTTATTATTTTAAATTACGTTATCGTATGTATAAAAATTTTTTGTTTGCACGATTAACCTTTTTTTTAATTAATTTAAAGAAATAAAGTAGTAATCAACAAAGAGATTAGCATAAAATATAGTATGTTGAATCCAATTGTTAAGAAATGTTAAATGGCCAAGATTAATAGCATTGTGATGCATATAATGGGGATTTTTTTTTTTTTTGAGTACTCGAACCCAATAACTCTTTGTCAAGAAAAATGATTTTAATCGATTGAACTAATCACTTGTTAGTCATATAATGAGAATTAAATTGACTATTTGGTCACCACTTTTGTCTGGAAACTTTTGAAAATCCTACCCTTTCTTTTGTACCCCAAAAACCAAAGTCTTTTACAGTAAAAGTTCCATTATAATTCATGCATATTATATACCCTCTATTATTGACACAAAAAGAATAATTTTTTGCTTTAATTTCTATAACACAATTTTGTAATAAAAAAGGTTAAATTATAAAAAAAATATCATATAGTTAGAGGCTATAAATAAATATATTTTTCAAAATTTAAAATTGATATTTTATCGCTAAGTGATTTTTTTCGTTAATTTTCAAGTTAACATTACTAAATGAAAAATGACATATATAAGAAAAAATAATTTTATCTTCAAAATTATACACCAATTAACATATAAATAAATGAATGAAACTCTATATAATTCTATTGCCTCAAAACTTAGCATTAGGAGCACTATTTTATACATCAACATCTAAAATAAATCATTTCCCCTGTTTTTTCTTCAAAAAAAAAAAAAATTTTCCTTGTTTTATTTCCCACACCTACTTATTTTATTTAATAAATGCCAAGGATCCTACTTAAATAATTGATTTGGCTTCTTTTTGGACCACCAAAAAATCCAATACACATATAGTTGTGTAACATATACTATAGATGTTACTTGAATTGCACGTAAATGTTACAAATTGAATAACAAAATCACAAAAAAGATGCATACACAAGCATAATGATTGCTCCCTTTTCGGTTTTGGCAATTAATTTTTCTAATTATTTAATCATGCTCATCATAAATTTATGAATTATACAACTTATTTTTAGCTGCTACAATGATACAACTTATAATTCAATAGGTCACTCATAGCACACGTTCATTCTTTTATGTATTAATTTTTATTCGAAACTATTAAAAATTAAATTTTAATTATTAAAATTAAAAATTTAATATCAACATAGATCACGTAATTATTGACTTTTTAGAGTTAAATAAATTCAATAAAAATATAAGTAAATCGATCTTTCATAAATAAGCAATCACATGTTATACTAATTGAAAAAAAAATTATTATTCTTATTTTTATTCAAATTATAAAAACAATAATGTATAATAATAATTAAATAATGGATATTTATTTTAATAAACTTATGTAATAAATAAATAAAATTTTTTAATAATATAATTACATTATATGATTTAATAAAAAAATATATTGACGTAAAATAATTAGTTTCATATATTCATTTTTCCTAAGCACCTCGGGTAATCTAACTTTCAATTATTTAATTAACTAATAGTAATAATAATTGTTGTTAACAGTCTCATTTATTAGTATTAATAATAATAAATTATGGGCTTAATATAAACACAAGAATGAGGACCGTTAGGCCGTCAGATCCATTATATTTTATTTTTTAGTTAAATAAAAAAAAAAAAAAAAAAAAACAGAAATGGGCAAAATGCCCTTCTCAGGTATCTCAAACTTCTAAGTGAAAGGAATAAAACAAGTTTCGTACGAACCACGGATTTTTTTTTTTTTTTAATAATAATATTTCCATTGATTGGGGTGAAGTATCAGTACTAGGAAAGAGTGTCGGTGCTGTAAAGTGGATGTCCTTTCACACATGTTTTTCACTTTCCACGATCTTACAATTTCCCAATAATTTTTTTTACGAAGCTTTATATTTTGTCTTGTTTTCATTTTCTGCAATTCCCCGTACGTAAATATAGAGACAAAAGAATTTTTTTGAAGTGAGCCCAAACTGGGATTTTTTATTAAATATTTTCCTCTAATTGATAAATTTTCAATTAGGAAATAAAAACCACCCGATAATGTTGCCACTTGCTATATCCATGCACATATATAACATTATGATTATAAATTTTATTTTTAAATTAAAAAATTTAATTATATGTACAAATTTATATATATGGTGCATATATACTTCCAATTTATCCATTTGTATCCAAAAATGGTGAAATTTTATATTATGTAATGAAAATGAATATGACTTGTTAACCAAGTGCCGTACTCAAAATGAGAATTCAATGATGGCGATGTCAATAAATTATTAACTCAATAATATTGGAGTCGGTTCAACGCTGATAATTTCAATTTTGAATATTTATAGTTTAAAAAAATATATACATTGTTAAATTCAAACTAACTAGCTGATTATAAAAGTTTGATGGTTTTTGGTCCTAAGTTAGAGGTGTGATTGATGAGTAAAAAGCTAAATCAAATTAACTTCAACAAATTCAAGCTTGCCTTGCTACATATTTTATCAAGTTCATTCAAACTTATTTAAAATTTGAAAATATTAGGTTTAACTATTTAAGCTTAGTTTTTAATAAAAATTTCTTAATTAATTTGACATTTGTATAAAGTAGCAATAAAAACTCAATTTTTGAGAAATGTTGTACCTGATCATCAAATTAATGTTTTAATTGTTAAATTAGTCAAGTCAACACTTGTTGATCGTTAAGATGACAATCAAATGGTCAAACACCTAGTCAACATCAAGTAAATCAGTAGCTTGCATTAGCATAAGCCAATTATCTATGAATGATATTCTTATAATATTTTGATAATAATTTAAATTGATTTGATATTAATTTAAAAATTATTAAATATGGTCGGTAAATCAACCCGAAATCATCGGAATTCGACTCGACCCAATCATTTAGGGTCGAATTTTTTTTGAAAAAACAAGCTTCGGGTCGGGTCGGGTCGATTTTATTTTTTGAAATATCAAATTCAGGTCGAGATCGGGTTTATATAAAACTTGATCTGACTTGACCTGAAATATTTACTAAAATACCCTTAATATATATATGTAATTTTTTTTTTAAGATTTTTGAATTTTGATTTCTATCGACCTTCTTTGTCTAACTCTCTCGATCTTTTCAAAATTTCTCATCAACCCATCCAACCATCCCACATTTCTTCCTTCGTTTAGCTTTCATCAATTTCTTTTGAATCTTTTCTCTATTTTAGCAAAGAAAGCCTTTAAGCCAGAAAGAATAAAATCAACAGTACAAGAGAGAAATGTAGATGACGGGCCAACCATTAGTACCTAGGAGCGGCCGTTTCCCCCAAAACAGCCATACAGATTTTGAATAAGAAGCGAAAGCAGAAGGAGGTCGTTAAGGAAGAGGCTTTCATCTATGGCTCTCTCCTATTAGTCTACTATTAACAAGCGAAATGTAGGCCTGAAAGCAACCATATCTTTTAAAAAGAAAAAGGGAATCTACCATTAAAGAACCTTTCCAAAGCAAAGACAAGGTTAGAACTGAGTTGCAGTGCAATCTGACCATCCCACATAAAAGCAATCCCAGGAACTACGTCCTACCCAAACTTTTCTCTCGCTGTCACTCTTATTGAGAAACAAAAATTGCAATAGTTAAGCCTTCCTTTGAGTAATCTCCATTAGTACCAGCAGTTCTGAGATAAGCCAAAGCCATTATTAAAGTTTCCATCAACATTACAGATTGTGTAATATTTATTTGATAAAAAAAAAAAGGGCTTAAATCATTTGTTATCAAAAAGAAAAGAGACTCTCTTATTTTAATGAGTGACAACTAGGGTTTAACTATACAAATTGATTAAATTTTTGAGATGTAGGTCATTTTGTTGGTTGATTTGGATTTAGAAAGATTTATGTAAATCTTTCTAAAAGGTGCTGTTTGATAAACTGAAAAACTAAAATGTTAAAAAATTCAGTGTTATATTTTGTCTTGAAATTTTTAAGCACTGAATTTATAATCTAAAATCTGTTTGGTATGATGCTGAAAATAAAATACTAAATAGATTTTTCAATGGTTTTTTTTTTATGAAAAAAGATGATTTTATACATATTGAATTTGGGTCAGGTTAGGTTAGATTCGGGTAAATAATATTCTAGCGGGTCGGGGTCGAGTTTTTCAGCTAGAACCTCTAAGCAGGGGTGGGTTGGGTATCGAATAAAAGTATTAAACCATCGGATCGGAGGCAGAGAAAGCAAAAAACTGACATGCCCCGCCCCGATGCCAACTCTAATATTAAATATTGATTTAGCTAATTACAAGAATTGATTTAGTAATTATTTTTATTTATTGTATTTTTTATTTTGTAATATTTTACTTCTTTATAAATAGGTTTTAAACCTCATTGTAATATACAAGTTATTACAATAAAGTTTTCATCATTTTTTTTTTCTTTTTCATGCTATCAAAGTCATTTTATGGTTCATTTTGAAGGTGAATCACCTTGGAATAACTAATATTTGCTTATTCTCATATTTGGTTTATTCTCATTTTTAACTTCATTTGTTCTTCAACACTTCATTTTTATTTTTTTTTGGTTTCTCTTTCCATCTTTAAGATTAATCTTTTATATTAATACTTATAATTTTCCAAATCTTCATTTTTTGTTTTTTTTAAGAGCTTAATAATAGGTATTCAACAAGAAAATGTACAACTAATTTCAATTATCCTCGATGAAAATAACTAGAATAGGTGGGCTATGACTATGCATAGTTATCTAAAGGGAATGAAATTATGACTTATTATTATCGGGTAACGCAAAGCACCAAAAAGAAAATAAGAAGAATCTGGTGATAAATTTATAAATTGGTTAGAGGAATGCGAAAGTAAAAATCATTGAATTCTAACATAGTTCGCTAATACCATTATTATTTTTTTTATCAATGTACATTTTGGACGATTTGAACTTGTTAAAAATACTTGAGATTTTCTTGCTATACAGTACAACTCTACTATCCTTGCTCATCAATATTATATTTTGACCACTTTGTCTCGTCTTCATTAAGAACTAAGTCAATTGATTGATGATTTTTATTCTAAAATGCAACATTTAAAGGCATGCTTGAAAATTCTAAGTCGAAATTCAAATATGAAAGTGATGTTGGTAATTTTATTACTTATCGAAATCAAATTTGTGTTATTCAATTTCTAACGGCACTTCAAGATGAATTTGAGGATGTCGGGTTTTCATTTTTGCATTGACATCTTTTACCAATTATGGTTAATACTTTTATAGAATTGATATCTGAGTAAACTCGGTTGAGTATGAGTTAGACTCATAGTGTTGATACTATTATTGCTACTGTTTTTTAGAAAAATACTAGCTCTATTTTCTACAAGTCTTGTTTAAGATGTGAGAGGGCTCATCATCCCATTCAAAAATATAAAGTTAAATATCATTGAACGATAGTCTAATTCATAATCCTCGCACTAAAGATTGCGACGGCAACAATTACTAAACTAAATACTTCTAAGTCTTTTTTTGAGATCATTACAATCTTCACCACTGATCTTTAAATTTTGTTCAATTAAATGTTATCTCAATCTCATGTTTCTACCATGTTTGCTGTCATATTAGGTAATATTTTATTGTTTGATACTGTATGTGAGAATCATATGACTGCTGACTTGTCTTTATTTAAAAGCAAGATACCTATACCAAATGGTCTAATAATTAAAATAGTAAATGAATCTATCTTAAAAGGTAGTCACATTGGTAATATTGAAACCTCAAAACTATGTATATCGGACACTTACTTTGTTCCTAATCTTGCCTTAAATTTACTTTATGTTGGCCAACTTTGTGACCTTGGTCTTGATTTGTATTTTTTACAACGATATGGTTGTATTATGCAGGATTCTCAAATAGGGCATAAGGTTGAAATACTGTTTAAGCTTGAAACTTTGATAATTTCATAACATTTGCTTACTACTGCTACATCTAAAACAACTAGCTCTTCAGTTTCTTTAGATTTATAGCATTTTAGGCTAAGACATGCATCTATTTCTCGAATAAAGTCACTTGCTTCTACTAGTGTCTTAGGTAATATTTCTCATTATATTTTTTATTATTTCTCTTATCAACTTAAAAATGATTTTCTCTCATCTGCTCCTTTTGATTTAGTTCATTTTGATATTTAGTGTTAAGCTCTTATATCAACCTTAGAAGGTTCACATTACTTTGTTATATTTATTGATGATTTCTCTCGTTATACTTAGATATATTTATTTAAACAAAAAATTAAACTTTTATCCTTTTTTTGTGAATTCAAAAACATGAGACAAACTTAATTTTTTAGAAAAATAAAAATTTTTAGATTTGATAATGCTGCTAATGAGTTTTCGATGTGACTTTTCTTCATAGGTCTTGTCCATATACTTCACAAAAAATAGTTAAGCTAAAAGAAAATATTATCATATTCTTAACACAGTTCATACATTTTTCATTTCCTATTTCTTTCCTGAATATTTTTTGGGTGAAACTGCTCTTACTGCTGGTTACACTATTAATCGTGTTCCCACACGAGTAGTAGGCACACAGTCTTTTAATGAGTGTCTATACAATAAGGTACATGATTACCATTCTCTCAAAGTTTTTGGATGTGCTTGGTTTGTTTTACTTCTTACTCATAAAATGACTAAACTTGAACCTAAAATTATATTGTGTTATTTTCTTGATTATGGTATAAAACACAAGAGGTATAGATGTTATGATCCAGTGTCTAAATATCTTCGCATATTAAAACATGTAATTTTTTAAGAACATAAAAAGTTCATTAATCTGTCCTCATTACATTCACTATGTTCTTTCATGTATTTTTATAGATTCATCTTTTGATTTTTCTTCAAAAGAAGAGACTATTATAGGTACTTTTGACTTAAACAGTAATCCATCTTTTTTCACTTCTACTATGTTTAATCTGACTGAGGCTCTCATTGATACAGTTATCCCTTTAACATATATATCATCTTCACTTTGTTGTTTCACCCATGTAAGGGAACCAACACTTAAATTCATGATTTTTCCTGTTATTATGCTTTAGCTATGTTACATGAATCTCACAATTTTTGTGAAACTATCTCTAATCCTATGTGACAGTATGCAATGGCAAATGAGTTTCAGACTTTTGAGAAAACTCATACTTGAGATATTATTGAATGGCCTTCTAATAAGTTAGTGAATGATTAAAAATTAGTCTACAAGATCAAGAGTAGATCTGATGGGTCAGTGAAATGTTACAAAGCTCGTCTTATTATTCAAGAATTTATACAAGAATATGGCATTGACCATAAAAAGATTTTTGTCCCAATTGCATGTCTCATATCTGTTCATTTATTGTTAGCTGTTGTTGTAGCTAGAAAGTAGCCAACCTTTCAAATGGTGATCTCATTAAAAAAGTCTATATAAAGCTATTTTTTGGTTCATGTGTACCTTCTAACATAGTCTGTCATCTTCGACATGTTTTATATGATCTTAAACAAGCCCCTAGAGCTTGATTTTTGAAGTTTAATACCATTGTTACGTAACTTGATTTTACATCTAGTAATCATAATTTTACTTTTTTTACTCGAATTATTGAAAATAGTGCTACTCTTATCTTATTTTATGTGGATGACATGATCAATACGGGTAATGACACAAATGGTATTCAAGATCTGAAAACTTTTTTTCATTTTAAGTTTAAGATGAAAGATCTTAGTCTTTTGAGTTATTTTCTAGGCCTTGTGATTCTAATGGCTTACATTTGTCTCAAACAAAATATGCTTTTGATCTCATTTCTAGAATAGGTTTAACTGATAGCAAGATTACATCATCACCACTTTAATAGAATTTAAATCTTTCTCCTTTTGATGGTACATCACTTTCAAACATTCTTTGTATTGAACTTTGATGGGTGGTCTTGTACACATGACAGTTACTCGTCCAAACATTTCTTATATTGTTTATCTAGTTAGTCAATTTTTGTTTGCTTTTCGATCTACTCATTTTGTTACTATGCTTTAGATCTTACGATATGTCAAGGGTACTATATTTCATGATTTGTATTTTTCCTTTAGTTCTTTTTTGAACTTGCATTGTTATTGTGATGATGATTAGGCAAAAGATCTTATTGATCATCGTTTTACCACAAGCTACTATTGTTTTCTTTATTTTTTTTATTTCTTGGCTAAATAAAAAATAAACTATGATGTCCTGCTCTAGCACTGAAACTGAGTATTGAGCTCTTACAAATGCCACATCAAAACTTCTATAGTTATGCTGGTTATTTCAAGATATGAGTGTTTCTCATCACTCTAGTACTCTTATATTTTGTGATAATTAAAGTGCCATTCAAATAGCTTACAATGATGTTTTTCATGAGCATACTAAACATATTAAAATTGATTATCACTTCATTCATCATCATATACTTGCTTAAACTCTTCAACTTGTTCTTGTTACGAATGCTAATTAAAAAGCAAATATCTTCACAAAATCCATCCATTTGGTCAATTTTTTGTCCAAGTTTTTCAACTTAAGTTGGCCTTTACATTACCATCTTAAGTTTGTAAGAGGTGTCAATGATATTCTAGTACTATTCTAATAATATTCTAAATTGATGATATTATTCTAATAATATTTCAATAATATTTTAGATTGATTTGATATTAATTTAGAGAATATTAAATATTAATTTAGTTAATTATAAGAATTGATTTAATCATTATTTTTATTTATTATATTTTTTATTTTATAACATTTTTATTTTGTATAAATAAGTTTTAAGCCTCGGTATAATATATAAGTCATTATAATAAAATTTTTATCATTTTCTTCTTTTTCATTACCAATTAACTACATCAATATTAATTCATCTTATAAAAGATAAGATTGGGATACAAATATTCATTTTAACTCCTTTATTCACTTTCACTTACTCTTACTCTCATTTTCTTCTATCTTCTTCTTTTTTTTTCTCTGTATTTGTCTTTACCTTCACTTTATTATACATTTTACTAACTTGAACATCAAAATGCAATCAAAGTTCTTATTTTCGACCTCTCTTGACCGTTCATTCTTTTACAAGTGACTCCAATCTCCTAATTATCTTTTTATCTTCTAGCAAAGCGACTAGTCACCATATCAAAAATGCCATTAACAACGAGATATAGTCCTACTTATTTGTAAAATAGTTCCACCCATTTCATAAACAATATTTTTAATCTCAATTTAAGATTTAAAATTGAGATTATTAAATTAAAATCTTACATATTTTTTATCTCGTCGAAGGATAATATAAAAGGTCGTTAATGGTCAAAACTGGTAGCCAATTTGTTATAAAAAATTAAAAAGGTTTGGGTAGGTAAGTGACGGACGAGCGAAAGTGTCGGGGCCCTAGTACAAAAGATGGTACAACGGAGTGAAAATGTAGTGGACAGGTCGACCGTTTTATATTGACCGAAAATCACGGGGCGTAATTTGGGGTAAACCAACAGCTCTTCTACTTTCCACACTTTACAAAATACAAATTTCTCGATCAAATTTATTTTTCATTTTTCTGAAATAGCACGGCCGGCTTTTGACACTCATTTTTTACTACTCTTTTTGTATTATTTTATTTCTTAATTGATTCTAAGAAAAAGTTTAATAGCAACTGAACTCACCATTTTCGAAACCTTCAGACACTTAATCACAAACAATGAATTACGATAGGAAAGATTTTATTCTACCTTTTACTTATGTATTTTCCAAAAAATTATAAAAATATTTTATTTTTTATTTATATAATTGATAGAAATATAAAAAATGTTTTTTAAAAACTTTGAACGGAGTAGTTTTTCAAATATGTATTTGTAAAATTTAGTTAATTAAAATATTTATATATAATAGAGGCCAAGAATAAAAAATTTGGATCAAAATAAAATCAACAAATGACATGTCTGGTGAAATAAAGAAATTAATAAATTTATAATTTTTCTAAAATTTTAGATTACAACATATTTTATAAAAGATAGTGCAAAAAATAAATTATTACTTGATAAGCAGAACTGGAAAAAAAATTCAAAATACCATTTATATATGAAAATATTTGACAGAAAACGGAGTATTGGATTTAGCATAAATCTTGATAAAAACCATGTGGTGACAGGATCTTCAAACGGCGAACAAAATTTGACAAGGGTAGAATTCTCAATTGAAAGCAATATTATGGTGATGTAAACAGGGGCACATGAGTCCAGATATAATGGTTTTTGTTCAGTTGTGCCCTTGTAGTTGATCAAACCAACCTCTCAATGTCCAAAGCCCCTTTTAGCCCATCACTCTCACTCCGCTTCCCATTTATCAATTAAAATGGATAAATTTCCCTTATGCTCCTTCATTTTTTTTATTTTGATTTCACCTCTTTAAAAAAAATAGATATTTTGGTTTTATTTTAAATGATTTTTTTTAAAAATAATTTAATTTAAGTTTAAAAAATAATTTTATTAATATTGATGAAACGTCGATGTGGAGAATTTGGTGACACATCACGTTAATATTCTTTTGACATGGTGGCAATTTTCAATTGTTTATATAAAAAAGGTGATAAAAAGACAAAAGTAAAATAATTTCAAAAATTAAAAACTGATATGAAACCAAAATAATATATTAAGAATCGTGGACAAGACAAATAAACCCATCCCTTCTCCCTCAACCTCTCCAACGGCACCAGCACCAGCTGAATCTTAGCTGGATGCACTCCCCACCTCTTTCTACTGCACTTCTACTATCCATCCAGCCTTTTTCTTTCCTTTTCCATTTCCCTCTCTCTCTCTCTCTCACACACACACAAAAGAAAAGAAAAGGAAAGAAAAGTCCTCACGAATCTTACACCATTAACTCCATTTCCTTCTCTCTCTCTTTCTCCCTCCCCATTAGACCTGCAAAAACACAATGCTTTCCTCTTTCTGCTGCTGCTGCTTCTGCTTCTTGTGGTTGTTGTTTTTATCATGTGAATCACTTCACATTCCTAGCCGTAGGCTCCTTCATCAACCTTTCTATCCATTAGATTCTATCCCTCCATCTGAACCTCCTTCTCCTTCTCCTCCTTCCCCTCCCACTCCCAAATATCCTTTCTCTTCTTCCACTTCTACCCCTCCCGGTTCCCCCTTTTTCCCTACCATCCCTGCCGCTCCCCCTCCTCCCTCTCCTTCCTCTTTCGCTTCCTTCCCTGCTAACATCTCCTCCCTTATCCTCCCTCACACTCCTGCACCCAAGCATAATTCGCAAAAACTCCTCATCCTCGCTATCATATCTGCTTCCTTTGTCACTGGCATTCTCGTTTTTTTTTACTGCCGTCGCCGTTGGCAGAAACGTAATTTCCTCGACGATAACAAGACCTCAACATCGGACAACAGCAGCAGATTATACCCCAACAACAATAATAACCGCAACAATAATGTTGATCGTCGTAAGCTCAGAACAACTTCCACGACCAGTTCCGAATTCCTTTATTTGGGCAATTTAGTAAGTTCACGAGGCGGAATCGACGACGGTTCCAATAATTCGCAAGGCAATGCCCCGTTGGATCCAAGAAAAATGCATTCCCCGGAGCTCCAACCGTTACCGCCTCTGTCTAGACAGAATACTGGTCGGAACTTTCGAGACGGTGAAGTGGAGTCGGTTACAGAAGAAGAAGAAGAAGAGGAGGAGTTTTATTCGCCGAGAGGATCGTTGGGTGGTCCAGAGAATTCGAGTGGAACTGGATCCGGCTCAAGAAGAGTATTGGCGGCGATTGCTGTGAAAAGCATTGAGTCTAGTAGTACTTGTTCGTGTTCATCTTCGAACTCTGGTTCACCCGCCAGGTCTCAGTCCCTTAGTGTTTCTCCGCCGGTTAGTTTGAGTCCCCGAAGATCCGCCTCGAAATCTCCAGAACTCGTGCAAGTTCATCCTTCTTTGTCTCCAGAGAGGATTTTAGCTGATTCACCAAGAGTTTCGAATGGGTCTAATGGAAACATACGATCTCCTTCGCTGTTTTTAAGTTCTACATCACCAGACAGAATGCTTGTAAAAGATTCAGATGATCGAAGCGTGCAATCTCCTTCATTGTCTCCGATGTTGGTCGTGAACCCAGATTCTTCTGTTTTTTCCAATCGAAACTTGGGGTCACCTTCGTTGTCTTCGGCTACTACTTCACCAAACAGAGTGTTGATAGAGAAGCTAGATGCATCGATCAGAAATTTCAAGGATTTGGTTCAAAATATGAGGACTCCATTGATTTTAGCTTCAGCTGGTACTAGTTCACAAGCAAAAGAATCTCCAATTAATGACCTGGATCGAAACGAGACAAGGTCTCCGTCTGTTTGTTCAGCTTCTACTTCACCTGACAGAAACTTGGTAAACAATCTGAATGAGTTTCCTAGAATGATTAATGATATGGATCAAATTGCCAGGTCTCCTTCACTGTCATCAGCAACTAAAACCCCAGACAGAGCTTTGAATGAGGATGAGCAGTCTCCTTTACTATCATCAGCTTCATCGTCACCAGACAGAGTTTTCGAGAAAAGCCCAGAGATGTCTCCGTTGAGGGTTGGTTTTTCGGATTACAATAAGGCTTCTTCTTTGTCATCTTCAGCTTCTTCGTCACTAGGAAGAGATTTGGAGAGAAGTCCTAATGAATCTCCGGTAAGAATTAGCAGGGCTTTAGAGAAGTCTATCTTGACTCCGCCGCCGCCGCCGCCACCTCCACCTCCACCTCCACCACCTCCAAATCAACGACGGCTCTGGGAAAAACCAGTTTCTTCAATATCTTTTGCACAACAGATATCGAAGCCGCCTCCTCTTATGCCCCCATCGATGCCGTTTATGACACAAAGCCCAATTAAGATTTCTCCAGTCGAGTTGCCAGCTAGGTCTGAGTCTGAGGCAGTGGAGGAGGCGGAGGAAGCTTCAAAACCCAAGTTAAAGCCGTTACATTGGGATAAAGTGCGAGCCAACTCTGATCGTGAAATGGTGTGGGATCACCTCAGATCAAGCTCATTTACGTATGATCGGAACCTCAACTGTGGAGTTCTTGTTTATTTCTTTTAGTTTAGTTTAATTAAGTTCATTCATGCGGTTCTACTTCTTTCTTGAATAATTTGTAACAGTTTGTTTTCTGCAGGTTGAATGAGGAGATGATTGAAACATTATTTGTTGTAAACACGCCGAATTCTAAACCAAAGCAAACAACTCCACGCTCTGTTCTTCCATCACCAAACCAAGAGAATAGAGTTCTGGATCCCAAAAAGGCACAGAACATTGCAATTTTGTTAAGGGCACTCAATGTGACTGTGGAGGAAGTTTGTGAAGCCCTTTTAGAAGGTAAAATTGCCATTTAAAATATATCACATATTAGTTTTTGATTCATTGGTTGCAATTATTGTTCAAATTTTGTTGATTTTAAGACATAAAAGTCCATAACTTGCATGAATGTCATTAAACTGGTCTGTTCCATATGGTATTTATTTGTTCTTATGTACCTTGAGCGTTACTTTATGAATTTTTTTATGCCAAGTTGTCACTGAATTTAGTGGTTTTGTAGCAACTTTGACCTGGTGTTTAACGGCTCGTGGTGCAAGTTATTAAATGAAAGCTATTATTGTAGTCAGAGTTTGGATGCTAGTTCAGAAGCTTATACCCTTTTTAAAAAACTACATAATTTGCATTTCTAGCATTGTTTTGTGCAAACTACCGAAGATTGCATTGTCTGTCTTAATACAATTGGTTGATTTAATTTCCAAATGGTTTTCGGTAATTTGCATCATTTTGTTTAACTGAGGATCCTGAATTAAATGGTTGACTGTTTGGAATGAAGCCAACTTTGAGAGTTACTTGTGTAATGGTTGGCTTTCAGTATTTTAAAGAAATATTCTTTAACTAGATGCTTATTTGGAACTTATTGTACAAGGCTATATTTACTGGGAACCAATACTCTTTTGAGTTTGCATTGCTTTTAAAAGATATTAGTTGAGTTTTAATATCCTTGCCGTGACCAACCATATGGTTTCCTATCCTTGGAATTATTATGTATGGAACTAAGAACCACATCTATGATGATACAGGTAATGGAGATACACTTGGCACTGAACTTCTTGAAAGTTTATTGAAAATGGCTCCAACGAAGGAAGAAGAACGTAAGTTGAAGGAATACAAAGATGATTCACCAGTCAAGCTTGGTCCTGCTGAGAAATTTTTGAAAGCAGTTCTTGATATACCCTTTGCGTTTAAAAGGGTGGATGCAATGCTGTACATAGCCAACTTTGAGTCTGAAGTTGAATACCTCAAAAAATCTTTTGAAACTCTAGAGGTAATTAAACACAATTCCATCATTCTGTCTGTTTTGCGCATTTCTTGCTTTCTTCCTCCTGCTTATTTTCTGCATTTTTTGGTTGCTTGTTTCTGCTTGCGTTAAAATGTGAATACTCTTCCAACTACCACACCCTTCATTGTGGTTTGGAATTTTCAACGTACAGCTATCTATTGGACTATTCAAAACCTTTATCACAGTTGTCTCTCCAAAGTACAATATGAATGAATAATTGAATGTGCCTTGACTCTAGGTTAGTTCATACCTGACTGCCTGGTTGGTCCCTAAGCTTTGCATAGGCATTTGATCAAGAAGAATATTAAGATCCAACTTGTAGTTTTTCTATTTATATGTTGGCTAAAGTGACCATTGCAATAGTCTAAAAAAACATTGTGTTTATGTGTTCACTCACCTAAGCATGCAAGCAATGCATCTTTCCACGGAATACTGTTAATGCAATATCCCATTATTTAATGATAGAGTAACAAAACCTGTTTTGTTGCTTGATTATCAATTATCTTCAGCTGTATCTCATTGGTTTTTCCGTTTCACAGGCTGCTTGCGAGGAATTGAGAAATAGTAGGATGTTTCTAAAGCTTCTAGAGGCTGTGCTCAAGACTGGTAACCGCATGAACGTTGGGACAAACCGTGGTGATGCTCATGCCTTTAAACTTGATACACTCCTTAAGCTTGTTGATGTCAAGGGTGCGGATGGGAAGACCACCCTCTTGCATTTTGTAGTACAAGAAATCGTAAGAACTGAGGGTGCCCGACTTTCAAATACTAACCAAATACCAAGCTCCACTTTAAATGAAGATGCCCGGTGTAGGAAGCTTGGTTTACAAGTTGTTTCTGGTCTCAGTTCAGAGCTCACCAATGTTAAAAAAGCTGCTGCAATGGATTCTGAGGTACTTAGCGGTGATGTCTCTAGGATTTCTGGAGGCCTTAAAAACATCAGTGAGGTTCTAAGATTAAATGAAACAATGGGGTCGGATGAGAGCAAAGAGAAATTTTCAGATCAAATGAACGGATTTATGAAAATGGCCGAGGAGGAGATTATAAGGATTCAAGCCCATGAAAGTGTGGCGCTATCTCTAGTGAAGGAGATTACAGAATACTTCCATGGGAACTCAGCAAAGGAAGAAGCCCACCCGTTTAGAATCTTTTTGGTGGTAAGGGATTTCCTTACAGTTCTTGATAGGGTCTGCAAGGAAGTTGGCATGATAAACGAAAGAACTATTGTTAGCTCTGCCCATAAATTCCCAGTTCCAGTGAATCCAATGATGCAACAAGTTTTCCCAGTTCCTGTGAATCCAATGCTGCCGCATGCTTTTCCTGCATTCCACAGGAGGCCACAACCTGGTTCTGATGATGAAACTGCATCACCTTAGTTGTTTGCAGATGTAAACAGGTCAAAACTTTAGGTAGAAACTGCCCCAATTTGGTGGTTTGGAGCTTGTATGGCCTAGCCAGCTAAGTCTTTGTAATTTATTTCTTCTTATTTTTCATATCTGTATAAATCCATGTACAAAATTTTGGGAACCTTCTTATTCTATAGATAATATACGAGATTTTCTTAGGAAAGAACTAAGGTAGCCTGCTTGAGTAGTTAGATTTCTCGTAAGCCAATCAGCCACTATGTATTCAGATGCTAATTAATTATAGGAGAGAATACTTCAGCAAATTTCCTTTCACTTCATATAACAGGTCCCAACTCCCAAGCAGCTGAGGAGCCCAAGTTTTTTTCTTTGGTTAAAACAATAAGGGTTGAAGTCTGAACTGAATTTCATCTAATTAGACATCATAGCTAAGAATTTTTGCGCGCTTCGTGCATAATAATATGATGCTTAAAGGGAAATGACGCTCATAAGGTTCATGCCCCCAAATTGTAACATTATCTCAACTTTTGAATAATAGCATCAATTGCTTTTATTAGAAAATGTGTTGATCTGCTCCTGCTTCACTGATTTTTACGTGTCAGCATCTCAGCATCCATGCGCTCTAGAATCCTACGTGCTTCTTCCTCCGTTGCAGGAACTACATTTCGAATCTTAAATCCATTCTTCGTGACCTTTGCCTCCCGCCGGACAGTGAACGTGAAATAAAATGTATTTGATACCTGCTTAAATTGACAGAGACAAAAAGAGATAATATTTGACTATCTAAGCTATGAAATTAGTAAACGTGGAATCAAGAACATAGTAGCCTTTTGTTCTTTAATAATAGTGCAATCTGTAGGGTTTTACCTCACTAGATCTGATCTCAGGCCTTGTCACATGAGCAACAACTTCAACATTAACTAGTGGTTGATCTGGATTCTCAAGTTCTGTGTACAAAACGCATGACTTCAAACGAAGGAAATCCCCTACATCAACCTGCTCAACATACATGTTATCAAATTTCCTCAAACGATGAATGGATAACCCCATGTCTTTCATATGAAGGTATAACTCATCCATACAGACCAATAATTAGCTAAAGTACATTATGGGTGAAGGCAAGCTCGTTTTACTGACATAAAGATAGACCTAAACAAAGCAGGAATGCATCTAAAATTTCTTCTGGTCTACCATTTCGTGAGGATATGCTTAAGATAATGATTGAAGGTCAAAGAAAAAATAAAAAAAAAGGAGGCGGTTTGAAAAGATACGAGAGCCCAAACAACACCAAGCATGAAAGGCAAAGAAGAACAAACAAGTCACAAATGTTATTTTGCTTAGAGCTGACTAACTATGCAATCCTACCATTTCATGGACAGGGATCTCTCTTTCGCTGAGAGACCATTAAATTATTGCTAAAAGCTCTGTGGGAAGCGCGAAGGTACTTACAGGCCTTAAGAAATCAACATGATCAACTTCTAGAAAGCAAGGCACTAGTCCAGCAAAGGCATAAGCTGTTGAGAAAGCTAACTCAAATGCTCGATGCATTAAGAAACCTCCAAAAATTCGACCATGGATGTTCCTCTGCTGTGGTTGGCAGATCAAAGCATTTTCAAGGCAGGTATCCCTTAAAAGAATGCTGTTTCTATCCGCTAAGGCAGGCATATCACAGAAGACTCGGCCCTCAGCCAAGAGTGCTTCCAGTCTATTTACCTCCCCATTTTCAAATTCCCTTCTATCTACACTTTTCCTTTTTCTCAATTTGCTTCTAGCTTCAGCTTCTTCAAAGAGAAACTTCTCTTGTTCAGTTTCTGGTGAAAGCCGGTTAACAGGAGCAGCTTTTCCAGTCTTAGAGTCACGGGCCACAAAGATGAAGTTGGCTGTTAGAGCTACTGAATCTGAAACACCTAACTCTTCTGCATGAAACAATATTACATAATAAAAGTCTAACCCATCATGGCTAAGCTTCAAGCTAGCATGTCCATAAATGAAAGACTTGTTTACAGAGTAACACCTAGCAGCTGTGCAGCCTGAAAAACTACATATTATTTCATTATTTCTCATTAGGCTTAAATGCTCAGTTTAGAATCTGATCTTTACTAAATTTTCATTTCAGGATTCAATGTTTCATATCTTTCAAATTAGGATGCAACCTCTTCCATTTTATCCATTTAAGAAAAATTGATGAAAAAAGATAGTGATTACCGTTAATGGAACTAATGGCTGCAAATCTATATTTACCCCATGTGACAGTCATTAGTCCCATCAGAGCTCTTAGTAACTTTTTTTTCATTAATCTTCCTTAAATAGGTAAAATAAAAAAGGTTGCATCCTAATTTGAAAGAAATAAAGGGTTGAATACCGAAATAAAGAATTAGCTAAAAATTAGATCCTCAAACAGGCATTTAACCTTCTCATTAACTCAAAGAACAGTGACCTGCATATATGTTATGAAATCTCAGTGCCATTACCAAGACTAGAAAAACATGTCAGCAGAGCATAACCATTATGTGGAAAGCAATAACCTAAATTTGATGTCTGTGAATACTATCTTTTTAATGTGGCCAAAGTATCATTTACGTAAAAAACTTTCACCCTCATAAGAGAAGATAAATGATACTTCAGCACTCAAAGAGTCAAAGTTGAATAAAATGTCAGTGGACAAAGTGTTTCTCCATCTTAAAGGACAAACTGTGAAATTGTGCAGACAATGTTTATTTGTATTCATACTATCTAGGTTTTAAATATAAGTATGCTTTAAGTTTCTGCCAGGAGACGGATACAACTTGTGAACATGATATGAATACAACAAGATGACTATGTAATAGTAGGGAAAGGAAAATTTATAGAGCTGATATGTAAATGATCCAGAGATGAAAGCAATTTGAAGGTAGCTTGTAAATTCTTGTCAATTAAAGTTCAAGTTATGAAAAGAAATCCAAAGGAATTTGGAATGATTGATATAGTAAATGAAAAGTGAAAACTGAAAATAGGTATACAATGCCATGCTTTGGCTTGAATTTTCATTAACACTGAGATTAAGTACAAAGAATTTATGGTTCAAATGGGTCTCTAAACCTTAATACGGTGCACTAATTCACTCCATTATGTTCTACATCTAGGCAAAGCTTGAAATTTTAGTAAAATCTACAATTAATTTGTTACACTGATTTATATCTGAAGCATCAGCAAATGTAAAGAAATAGATTCCATGCTTTGATTTGAATTTTAATTATCACTGAGATTAACTACAAAGAATTGAGAGTTCCGAAGGTTCTCCAAATCATAAAATGATATACTAAGTCAAACCATTATGCTCAACATCTTGCAAAGCATGAAAATTTAGGAAAATCTACAATTAATTTGCTAAAATGATTTATATCAGAAACATTAGCAAATGTCAAATGGAAAGAATAAATGACATGGAATTGTCAATAATTGATCAAAAAATGTAAAATGTGTCAATGAATATGTACCCAGAAAAGATAGTGACTGCATATTTCTTCTTAAATGCAATTCTAATGAGTCAATTTTCAATTTGATTGATGAAAATCACCAAGTCATGATTCCCCCCTCTTTTAAAATAGAAGCAACAATATAACAGTAGTCCAACTATCTATTCATTTTTCTGATACCAGAATAGCATCTTAAGTTTTCAATTTGCAAGACTAATCATAAATTTCAGATTAAAGAACAGTACCTTTTGTGGACTGAATGACTTCTAGTTGAATCTCAATTGATGACCTCCCAACCCATATGACAGAACCAACTATTTTCAGATCAGTGTCAACACTAATAGGCTTCTTCAAAACAATCTTGTCAACAGAAGCTGTGACCAGCAAGAGAGGCCTTGTTGTGTTATCATCATCTGAACAATGCTAATTTACAAACAAACAAATAACACAACTTTAGCCATTCAAAAAGATTGCATATTTGTAGTTCCCAAAATGTGAAAGAAAAAACTTTTTAAAGATAGTACCTTGACAGAGATAGTCCCAGCTAAAGCATCAAGGTCTTCAAGCAACTTCCCAATTCTAACTTCATTCCAGGGATCCCTGTATTGTTCTCTCAAAATATAATCTGATGATAAGTTATAAAGGATGCTGGTCCTGCTTTGAGAGGGAGTTTTGGTGAGCAACTCACTCTGAGGGGGTGCATCTTTTGGTGGGTCAAGGAGTCTCTCAAATATTTTGGACCTTGCCTCCCATAAAGCATTGGTTACTGGTGAATGGTACATCCCAGGCCATAGGCTTATGGGCTTCCTGGTTGAGGTGAAATCTGAGCTGTTGACTGGAGGAGAATCGTCAAAGGGAGAAGCAAAAGTTGAAACTACAGGGATGGTGTTAGGAGATGAGCAATTAAACTCCATGAAATTGGGGCTTCAGGTGATTTCTGCAAATGGGTCGGTGAGACTTGTGATGGTTTGCAGAAGTTTGAGTTTGTTTTCCCTTTTAGGTCAAATTTGCCATTTTCAAAGGGCAATTTTTTTCCAACTTGACTGCTTCAGTTAAACTTTTGATTTCACGTTAAGATATTTTAGGTGAGAAAAAATTTTGTTGAAGTGTTTCAGGCCGTATTTACGAAGTTTCATATTAAAAATGTTTAAATAAAATTTAAAATTTAAAATTTTGCTATATAAATAAAAATTTTAAATTTTAAAAAATTCAATAAAATTATATATATATATATTTTTAATAAAAATATTGACAAAATATTTACTATCTAATAAATATTAATTAAATTTAAATTATAAATAATATTTTTAATAATTTTTTTATATATTATTAATTTTTACATCAAATTTTACCAATCAATTGATTGGAATTTTTTATTAAAATTTTTATTTAAAAAAATTTTACAAACTTTATTTAAAAAATTTTATATAAATTTTATCTATGTTTAAATTTATAAATAATTATAATTAATACTCTATCAATGTAAGTTTTTAATTTAAAAACACCAAATTAAAAATTTTATACATATTTTATTGTAAAATAATACTTTAAAATATTCATATTGCACCATTAATAATATTTAAAAACTCCGTTACAAAAAAATTGTTCTACTCGATTTTTTGTTTTGTCGTTGTCAACAGTTGTAAAGAGTAATGAGAGGCTACATCTTATCGTTAAAAAGGAAGATTTTTTTTTTTTGAGGCTGTCATTTGCCCCACCCTTGTCTGGGCCTGAGGTGTCATTTTTTTTTTGGACCTGACTAAAAGCCTAGGGTCGTTTGATTGATTTTACCTATACAACAACCGGCATACATGGATGAAGAAATAAAAGAAATATATAATTGTAAAATAGTTAGTTACATTTGAGTTTTTATTTTAAATTCGAGCCTTCGAGTTTCAAATTTTTTATATAAATTAATTATTATCGAATTGAGATTAAAATTTAATATATTAATTTTAGAGTTAAATTTAAACACAAAAACATAAGATTCTATTAAAACTTATAAGTTTTACTGAGTTTATTTGAGTTTAACGTTATATTAATTTAATTTAATTCAACTCAAAATTTATTTAAATATAATTTATAATTATTTAATAATATCATAAATTATGTAAGATTTAGAGGTAGATTAAAAATTAAATTAAAAAAAAAGATAAAAGTCAAATTTTATTACTTAAGTAAAGAAGTAAATCAAATTTACTGTCTACAATTTAATATTATATTTTTAATTTAATTAAAATAATCAAAATTAATAATAAAATAAATATTATAAAATATATACTTTTAAAATATTTCTTTATGTAGTAATCAAGCTAAAAGTAATATGTTAAAATTATACTATTCAAAGATAAATAATATATTTGATCCAATATCCTAAATGAAATGGTACATTTGCTCTTATTTGAAAATAAAATAAAAATTAATAACAATTATATATGAGAAATGATGTACTTAAAACTGCTCTCATATATTTTTATATGATTTATATTTTATTGATTCAATAGTTGATTTTTATGTTATATTCATATAAATTGTGCATATAAAATTTAAGTTTAATTAAAAATTAACTATTTATTCAGTAATAATAAAATTTCAACCATTAATATATAATTAAAATAAAAATATTATTCTTATATTGTGTTAAAGCTTTATGTATATAACAAATACAAGTAGATTATTAAATCTAACATTCTGTTCATATATGAAATTATAAAAATAAAATAAAACAAATTAGTTTTACATGGATGTAATTTTCATCTCTCTTTAAAATATATATAATATATAACACTTATATCATAAACAGTTTTTTACTAAAAGTATAATATTATTTTTTTATAAATAAGAAATCGTAGCTTAAAAATTAAAAAAAATTAATAAGTGTTAAAATTTAAATTTTAAATTTAATAAATATTTTTGAAAAAATAATTATAAAATTTAACTGAATTAAACGTCTAATTATATTTTTTTTTTCAGAAAAAAGCATAATTTGCATAAGCAAAAAAATATTTTTTGACTTGAAATTAATACTTCTATATCCTCCCATAAAAATATATTTGTAAAATACTAGCCAAATCTATGTGTTTCACAGGCCGACCGTCCTTACATCGCTATAATTGGTGCTGATTATGATTGTGTGGTTCAGAAATATAGCCTTTTTTTTTTTTTTTTGGTCTCATAGAAAATTTCAGCAATCACACACTTAGTATGTCCGAGGTCTGTTTCTTTGGTTTTGTTAATTAATTAAAAAATAATAATAAAAATAAAAAAATAAAAAAGGTGATTTAATTAATGTAAAACTAAAATTAAGGAGTTTGAGATAAATTGATAAAGATTAAACAGAATTGAAAGTCCAAAAAAAATTGAGATTCTCATTTAGCTTTGGAGTTGTAGTTTTAAAGCTTATAAATAAATCTATATATCACACAGAAAAAACACACAAAAAGTATAGACAGAAAGAAAAGAGGGAGAAACAGAAGCAAAGAAAGAGTGTTTAGCAATCTTAGGAATTTTAGAAGATTTTTCAAAATTTTTGGCTTTGTTTTTTTTTGGAAATTTTCAGAATTTGGTAAATTTTTCGACGAAAATTCAAATTTTTCGGTGATTGTCAGGCCAGAAATCCAATTTCTAATGATATAACCCAAAAACTGATAATTTTTTCAGTGACATTCAACCAAAAACGGTGATCGAAAATCACCTAGAGAGAGAAAAAACAAAGAAGAGAGAGAGAACGTGACGAAACATCTGAGGAAAGAAGAAATTCTTTCTCTTTATACGCAAGCTAAACGACGTCGTTTTGAGTTAGCATTGAAACATGATCTGCGTGTTTTGTCAAGATTCGACCCGACCTGTAGCGCCAACCTGAGTTCGCTGACCCGCGCCCTTACCTTTGGTTCAACCAAACAGCATATCAAGTTGTCCAACCGCTTCTATCTCTCAAACCGAGCCAAATTCACGTTGAGCCGAGCTGTTCCATGGGTTTTTATTTATTTATTTATTTACTTATTTATTATTATTATTTCTAAATTAGAATTATTTGGCATTCCCTAATTTTTTAATTTTAATTTTAATTTAATTTAATTTTTTTATTTTCCTAAAATAAAATTTTCAAAAAATATATTTTTGAAGAAAAGTTAAATGTATCAATTTTCTTTGAATAGAAAATTGAAAAAAAATATGTTTTTGGGAAAAAGTTAGAAGTATCAATTTTTTAAAAAAAATAAAAAGGTATAAAAAAATATTTTTAGGGAAAAGTTGAAAGTATCAATTTTTCTTGAAAATAAAATTTCTAAAATAAAAATTTTCAAAAGGTATTTTGAGGAAAAATCGAAAGTATCAATTTTTCTTGAAATTAAAATTAAAAAAAATATTTTGAGAAAAAATTGGAAGTACCAATTTTTTAAAATAAAAATTAAAAAAAAGTATTTTGAAGAAAAGTTGAAAGTATCAATTTTTCTTGAAATTAAAATTTTAGAAAAAAAATATTTTAAGAAAAAGTTAGAAGTACAAATTTTCTTTAAAAATAAAAAATATCAAAAACATATTTTAAGAAAAAATTGAAAGTATTAATTTTTCTTGTAAAAAAGCAATGAGTTTTTTTTTTTGTAAAATAAAAAAAAGATTTATATTAAGAGTCGAATCATTATTCCTCTTTTTTATTTTATTTTATTTTATTTCTTTTCTTGAAAAATTTTTAAATGGTAAATAATCCGACGATGGAGTCTCTATAAGTGAAACAATAGTTTTTTTATATACTCTTGAGGTGAGGGAATTTTTTTGACTTTCTGTCAAAAGTATTGGAGTTAATTAAGAATAATTTTTAATAATTAATTACTTGGTAAAAATTTTAAGGCTTATCAGATAACATGAAATTGACCTGGTATCATCTTTTGATGGGCGTTGTGAGGGTGCTATAACCTTTCTCACTCATAAATGAACTTTCGAACCATGTTCTGATTAGTAAATCCGAACCTATTCTTTTAGGGACCCTTAAGCTTATGTGTTCCTTGAAAAGATAAATTTTTTAGGTGGTCAATCGCACCTAAACAAAAAAGATTGGCTGCGACTCCTTAAGTAAATGTTTAGCGAAAAGATCCTTAGATCTAAATGTTATGACAGTTTGACAACTCCACTAGAGACAACCGAGAGTCAGGCCAGCAAATAAATTCGTGTTATCCAAAACCTAATAAAATTGAACATTTTATATAGATTTTTTTATTCATTCATATTTATTTACTTTGTTAATTTTGTCATTCATATGCATGTGCATAACATGAGTTTTATACCTAAGTTTCGTCCCTCTATGAAAGAGTAAAGTACCTATTGCTTTCATGAGGTTTTAATGCCTCCGCAGTGGCTAGCAAAATACTCATACTCAAATTAAACCTTTTTCGTTTGTAGGTTGTAATAGGTGAGGATTGGAGTACCTTACTAATTTATAATGGACAATGATGAGAGGAACAATTTGAGAACCTTTAGATTTTAAACTTGAATCACATATAGTGGACCTTAGAAAGGCCTAACCCATAGATAGAGCCATATTCATCCTTTTAGAATTGACCAAAAGCATCTGATTCATTTCTCTTATTGTGTGTGACGTTTTAATTTATTTAGTTATTTATTTATTTATTTCTCTTTATTTGATGTACTAACCTCTTCTCTTATTCATGTTTGCACGATTCATACTCATATCATAAAAAATATTTGCCTAAAAAATAGTATTCAACAATGAGTTTTTCATGGACTCCATAGAATGACTATTTTGCTCTTCATTTGTATTAACTCCTTGTGAGTCATCCAACGAAGTAAAGGTCCAATCAGAAAGGATTCAACTAAAAAAGGGGAATTGTTTACCAATCGACCATGCTTTTATCTTGTCTCAAGAGACATCTATCCTCCTCAAATAAAATAATTTAGAGGATTTGGTTGATATATGAAAGAAGATGAGTCCATCAAGATAAAAAGAGTTTTGCCAGAGATATGGGCTTATAGCACACATTCTTACAGTAAATGTCGACAATCAGCTAATTAGAGCTGCAGTGCAATTCTAGGATCATGCATATAAGTGTTTCATCTTTAATGAAGTTGATATGACACCAACCATTAAAGAATATTCGACTTTGTTAGGTTTGTACCTCAAGGCTCCTAACAAGATATATGTCAAAAAATACAAATTAGGATTTCGTAAGAATTTGGCCCATCTCATGAAGATAAACAAAGAGATTATGAATTCTCATATAAAGAAGAAACAAGAATAGATTTACCTACTTTAGAAGTTCTTTCATGATTTTTTAGTGTAACATGCCAACGAAAAACGAGGGTTAAACGTATTTGCCTTAGCCATATATGAAATTTTGATCTTTTAAAGGTTTTAGGTTATATTGAAATAACAGTGATTGATTTTTTCGAAAGTGTGATCAATGGTTGTAACCTTTCAACGATAATATTAGCAGAGACTATCAGATCTTTGAGTTATTATCATCGAAATGAAAGACATTTTATAGGCTGTATACAGTTATTATACTTATGGATGAAAAGTCACTTCGAATGGAGAAAATGTGCTTTTTTGAAGCTTTATGTTCACAATCGAGCTCTGATCAAAGAATTCTATGAAAATGGGTGGTCCAAACAAAAGTCTAAAAAAAATGGATAGTTTTCTTACAAAAAATGACAAGTGCTGAAGTAAGATGGTTGGTCCCATGGATGAATCGTGAACCTATGCTATATCAGTGTAAAGATAACACTGTGGTCCCACTTCTAAGTTTATGAGAAGCAACAAGTTTTACATCCCTTTTAGTGAGAAGGTAGTTTGGGGTAAAACAGTTTATTCCTATTATACATAAGCTTCATCAATCAAAATTTTCTTACAGTGAGCCAAAAGTATTTTAAAATATGAATGAGATGATTAAAGCATGGAAAAACCCACGTAGAGTGAGTCTTGGACAGTTCACTGATAAGGTCACTCAGGGATACTTAGTTTGAAGAGTAAGACAAAGGCAGAAAATGGTATTCACTTATGAAAGCTTTCAATTGCCAACAAGAGGAAAACTTGAAGAGACATCATCAGAATTGAAGCTTGCGATAAAAAAATTCGAGATAAAAAAGGATAAGTTAAAGCAAAAAATCCAGAAGCTTCAAGAGAAAAAGGATTAATGGAAAGATAGAGCTGAAAAGCATGAAGTCAAAGTTTACAAGATTGCTAGAGTTGTTTGAGATCATGTCACCAACCTCAAAAAGTTGTTTGAGAGGTTGAAAAATTTTCAACTCAAGTTGAACCCAGCCAAATGCACATTCAGGGTAAAATCAGAGAAATTGCTAGGCTTTATGATCAATGAAAGATGGATTAAAGTTGATCTGGATAAAGTAAGGGCCATTCAAAATTTGTCACCTTCGAGTACACCAAAAGAAGTTTGAGATTTTTTAGGAAGGTTAAACTACATTTCATGATTTATATCTCAGCTTACTTATAAATGTGATCCCATTTTTAAGCCTTTCCGTAAGAATAACCCTGAGAAATGGAATGAAAAATGCCAAGTGGCTTTTGATAAAATTAAGCAATACTTGTCAAGTTCTCTAATGTTGGTGCCACCTATTCTAGAGAAACCCTTAATTTTATACTTGACAGTGTGTGAGAATTCAATGGGATGTGTGCTGGAACAACAAGATAAATATGGTTGAAAAAAAAAGTTGTTTATTATCTGAGTAAAAAATTTACAGAATATGAGTCCAAGTATTCTTCTTTGGAGAAAATGTGTTGTGTATTAGCTTAGACTACTAAAAGACTCAGACAATATATATTTTATCAAAAGACTCAGAGAATACATATTTTATCACACCACTTGGCTTATAGCAAAATTGGATCCAATTAAATATATCTTCGAGAAGCCTTTTTTATCTGAGAGAATTGTTAGGTGGTAAGTAATGCTCTTGAAATATGATATCATATATGTAAGCCAAAAGGCAATAAAAGAGAGTGCTATAGCTGAGTTTCTTACAGATTATGCTACTGAAGAATATGAACTAATAAGATTTGAGTTTTTCGATAAAGATCTGATGACTGTTTTCTAATTAGAGAAGGGGGAGCATGAAGGAAAGTATTGAAAGATGTATTTTGATGGAGCTGCCAATGCCTTGGACATAGACTTGGGGTAATTTTGATTTTTTCAGAAGAACAATATTACCCTATAACAACGAGGTTAAATTTTAATTGCACAAATAACATCACTGAATATGAGGCATATATCATGGGTTTACAAGCTGTTATAGGTAGAAAAGTTAAAGCATTAAAAGTGTTTAGGGATTCAGCTCTAGTTATATATCAATTGAAAGGAGAATGGGAGACGAAAGATTCAAAACTCATTTCATATTATTAGTATATTTTAGAGTTGATAAAGTAGTTTGAAGATATCTAATTTGATCATTTATCTCAGGAGAAGAATCTGATTATTGATACCTTGGCTACATTGACTGTAATGATCTGAATTAGTGATAATACTGATATTTAGCCTATCAAGTTAGATGTCAAAGATATGTTGTCTTATTGTTCCAATGTAAAAGAAGAGAAAAATGGAAAGCCCTGGTTTTATGATATATTACAGTACATTAAGAATCAGTAATATCCAATCCAAGCAACGAAAAATGATAAAAGAGCCATCCGAAGATTAGCTATGAGCTTTTTCCTAGATAAAGATGTTCTGTACAAAAGAAGTCATGATCAAGTATTGTTTAGATGCGTAAGTAAGGCTGAGGTAAAAAAAATCATTGAAGAGGTGCATGATGAAATATGTGGGGCACATGTCAATGGACATATGATAGCAAGATAGATCATGAGAGTAGGGTACTATTGGTTAATAATAAAGAGTGATTGCATTGACTATGCTCGTAAATGTCATAAACGCTAGATATATATTGATAAAATTCATGCTCCGCCATTTGTTTTACATATTTTGGCACCATCTTGACCATTCTCAATATGAAGCATGTATGTTATTGGTCCTATTACCCTAGGCTTTTAATGGGCATAAGTTTATTTTCGTGATGATAGATTACTTTAAGAAATGGGTAGAGACAACATCATATGCAAATGTAACATGATCTATGGTTTACAAGTTCATAAAAAGAGAGATCATTTATAGATATAAACTTTTAGAGAGAATCATTTTAGATAATGTCAAGAATCTGAATAGCAAGATGATGCAAGAAATATGTACTTAATACAAGATCAAGCATCATAACTCAATGTCATACCATCCGAAATAAATAGGGCAGTTGATGCAGCTAACAAAATATAAAAAGAATTTTTAAGAAGATGACCAAGACCTATAAATATTGACATGAGAAGTTACCATTTGTACTGCATGCATATCGAATGTTAGTACACACTTCTACTAGGGTAACTTCATTTTTTTTTGTTTATGGGATGGAAGCTGTATTGCTAGTAGAATTAGAGATCACATCCTTAAGGGTTCTAAAAGAAGTTGAATTAAAAGAGGCTAAATGGATTCGAGAAAGTTATAAACAGTTAAATTTTATAGAAAAAAAAAGAGATTGACAACGTTGTGCCATGGTCAGTTATATCAAAGAAGAATGATGAGGGCTCATGACAAAAAAGTTTGATCTCATTATTTTTGAAAATGAGAGTAGGTCTTAAAAAGAATTCTCTCAAATCAGTACGATAATAGAGGAAAATGAACTTTGAATTGAGCAAGGCTATATGTGGTGAAACAAGCTTTCTCGGGTGGGGCATTGATACTGACTGAGATGGATGGAAATGATTTATCCCATCCTATAAATTTTGATGCTGTGAAGAAGTATTGTACTTGAAAAAAATGAGAAAAAATAAGAAAAATAAAAAATAAGAAAAACAAATATGAAAAAATGAAAAAATGATGACTCAAGGCGAAAATCCCAATAAGGCAGTTTGAGTCATAGGGGGTTTATCTAAGTTGAAAACTTGATAAGATAACTTAGATAAGAAAAATATCGCATTAAATCTGAAAATTCATTAGCATGGAGGCTAACAAATTCTGAAGAGCTCTAAGTTGTTAAATGCATCAAGTGGTTGAGTTTTTCGAAAAAGACTTCGAGATCTGTTATCATGATTGTCCGATTGTTCATTTTTGGGCATTGTCTCCCATACCTATCTTTGTAATTCTTTCTTAGCCAAAGTTTACCGACATTTTTTGCTAATAAAAGACATTCCACTTCATTCTTTTGTGTTTTTGCTTACTATTTCATAACGATTCTTATTATTTTCTCCTTAATACCTTGCAATGGAAAAAATGTGTGAATGCATTCTTACTTTTTGAGTTTGAAATAATGATTAATAAATGAATAATAGCATGAAAGATTTCTACATTACATTGGAGAAATCGAGAGTGAGAAAGGCAAATTTGAGATGTTTAGTTCCTGATAAGGATACTAAATTTGGAAAGGGATTTCTTGTATAAAAAATGTAAGAATTAAATAAAAGAGATGATTGGGAGTTATGCTGACTTGGTCTTTGAAGAATAAAAGATTCGAGGCCCAAAAAAAGAGCTTGAAAAACTTGAGTACTACAACTGAATGGGAATTAATTAGTCAGCATTTACATAGCATGCATTGCATTTCGCATAGCATATACTGCATTTAAGAAAGTATAGTGTATAAATTCAAAAAGCAGGGGTATTCCAGGATCTCACATTAAGAAGATAGATGTGAAGACTTTTTTTATATAAAAGTTTCAAATTCTCATTTGAAAAAAAGCTTGTGAGGTAAAATTCTAATCTTTGAACAAGGATATCTCTTGGTATTATGATCGATTTGTAAGACTTTCAAGCATAATCTCATAAAATTCCTTTAAACATGATCTTTGACTCATCTAAAAATGATTGTCAAGGAGCTTTGTTTATTTTTCAAAAGTTGTTGAGCTTCTGATTAGATAAGCCTTGTTTATTTTTCAAAAGTTGTTGAGCCTCTGATTAGAGGAGCTTTGTTTATTTTTTCAAAGTTGTTGAGCCTCTGATTAGAGGAGCCTTGTTTATTTTTTCAAAGTCATTGAGCCTTTGTTTAGAGGAGTAATTTATTTTTTAAAAAAGTTGTGGTGCCTCTGTTTAGAGGAATAATTTATTTTTTCCAAAATTGGTTGCCTCTGTTTAAAGGAGCAATTTATTTTTAAAAGTGATTGAGCCTTTGATTAGAGGAGCTTTGTTTATTTTTTCAAAGTTGTTGAGCATCTGTTTATAGGAGTTTTGTTCACTCTAAAAAAAAATATGTAGCCATAAGTGGGGTGTCTACGTCTTTGCACAATTTTTGTTGCACAGGAAACACCAAAGAGGGGCAACTGTAGCCACTCAGTCTATCCGGGGTCTGTGTCTTTGATTTTGTTAATTAATTAAAAAATAATAATAAAAATGAAAAAACAAAAAAAAGTGGTTGAATTGGTGTAAAACTGGGATTGAAGAGTTTGAGATAAACTGGAAAAGATTAAACAAGACTAAAAGTCTAGAAGAAATTGGGATTCCTATTCAGCTTTGGAGTCAGTTATTTTAAAGCTTATAAATAGATCCATAGATCACACAGAAAAACACACAAAAAGTATAGACAAAAAGAAAAGAGAGAGAAACAGAAGCAAAGAAAGAGTGTTTAGCAATCTTAGGAATTTTAAAAGATTTTTAAAAATTTTTAGCTTTGTTGTTTCTGAAAATTTTTTAGAAATTTTCAGAATCTAGTGAATTTCTGACGAAAATTCAAGTTTTTTGGTGACTGTCCGATGAGAAATCCAGTTTTTGGTTATATAACCCAGAAACAGATAATTTTCTCGATGAATTCAACCATAAACGGTGATCAAAAATCACCTAAAGAGAGAAAAAATAGAGAAGAGAGAGAAAACACGAGGAAACATCTGAGGAAAGAAAAAATTATTCCCTTTTATACGCAAGCTAAATGATGTCATTTTGAGTTAACACTTAAATAAGATCCGTGCGTTTTGTCAAGATACGGCCCGACCTATAGCCCCAACCCGAGTTCACTGACCATTGCCCCTGCCATTAGTTTAGTCGAGACAAGCTGCATATCAAGCCGTCCATCTGTTTCAGTCTCTCAAGCTAAGCCGAATCCACACCGAACCGAGCCATTCCAGGGTTTATTTATTTATGTATTATAATTATTATTTTTAAATTAAAATTATTTGGTATTCCTTAATTTTTTAAATTTTAATTTAATTTAATTTAATTTTATTTTATTTTCCTAAAATAAAATTTTTAAAAAATATATTTTTAAGGAAAAGTTGAAAGTATCAATTTTTTTGAAAATAAAATTTTAAAAAATATTTTTGAAGGAAAGTTGAATGTATCAATTTTCTTTGAACACAAAAATAAAAAAAAATATGTTTTTGGAGAAAAGTTGAAAGTATCAATTTCCCTTGAAAATAAAAAGGTATAAAAAATATTTTTAGAGAAAAGTTGAAAGTATCAATTTTTCTTGAAAATAAAATTTCTAAAATAAAAATTTTTAAAAAGTATTTTGAGGAAAAGTCGAAAGTATCAATTTTTTTAAAATTAAAATAAAAAAAATATTTTGAGAAAAAATTGAAAGTGTCAATTTTTCTTAAAAATAAAAAATATCAAGAAAAACATTTTAAAGAAAAGTTGAAAGTATCAATTTTCCTTGAAAAAAAGTAATGAGTTTTTTTTTTTGTAAAATAAAAAAAAGATTTATATCAAGAGTCGAATTGTTATTCCTCTTTTTTATTTTATTTTATTTTATTTCTTTTTTTTTAAAAAATTTTTAAATGCTAAATAATCCGATGATGGAGTCTCTGCAAGTGAAACAATAGTTTTTTTGTATACTGTTAAGGTGAGGGGATTTTGTTGATTTTCTGTCAAAAGTATTGGAGTTAATTAAAAGTAATTTCTAATAATTAATTACTTTGTAAAATTTTTAAGGCTTATCGGATAACACAAAATTGAGCTGATACTATCTTTCGATGGGTGTTGTGAAGGTGCTACAAACTTCCTCACTCGTAACCGAACTCCCAAACCCTGTTGTGGTTAGTAGATCCGAACCTATTATTTTAGGAACCCTTAAATTTAGGTGTGCTTTGAAAGGATATTTCTTAAATAACCGATGGCACATAAACAAAAAAATATTGATGGTGATACTTAAGTCAATATCTAGCGATAAAATCCCTAAATCTAAAAGACAATCACTAATTATTTATTTCTTCCATCTTGTCGACAATATAGTCCCAATAACGTTACAATGGTGGGCACAACCTTTAACTGGTAGCATATTTTTTGTTTTTGGACCCAACAACTACCCTGCTGCTCTTGGTACTAAGTGCAATGCCAGTTTTTGTGATCGTGCCGGAACTGCTCCGCTTTGCCACTGTCTGGACAGACTTTTCTTTGCTAAGGCACAGCCAACTACTCGTCCATCGGCTAGAGTCGTGCGCTGTTCCCGTAAACCATAGAGGTAGCTCGAGACCGTGCAAACCAAAAAAATGCAGAATGCAGAAGGAGCCTCCCATAAAGCTCACTGTTTGGTTTTATCGTACGCAACCCTAGGCCACTTGAATCCTATGCTCCAATTCTCTAAGCGTTTAGAACACAAAGGACTCAAAGCCACATTGGCCACTCCTCAGTCCATGCTCAAGAACATACACAGATCAGCAGCATGTAGTTCCATTGCGCTTGAACCCACATCCGATGGCTGTGATGATGCGGTATTGCTGATGCAGAAAGTGTTGAGGCCTACCTAGAGCGCTTCTGGCAGGTTGGCCCTCAAAACTCTTGTACAGCTTGTTGAGAAGTTGAATGCATCATCAGGCTGCCCCTTAAATAGCATAGTCTATGATTCTTTCTTGCCTTGGGGTCTAGATGTTGCCAAGAAGTTTGGCTTGATTGGTGCTGTGTTTTTCACTCAATCTAATGCTGTTGGCAGCATACATTACCATATATATGAGGGCTTTGTCAAGCTTCCTTTCACAGTTCCAGAAGTTTTGGTGCCTGGATTGCCTCCACTTAAAAACCAGGACATGTCTTCGTTCATTTCCGACTTGGGGTCATACCCTGCTTTCTTTGAAATGGTTCTGAACCAGTTTGCCAATATTGACAAAGCAGATTTGGCACATCTTAACACATTCTACGAGTTGGAGAAAGAACTACGTAAGTCAACTGTAACTTTGACTGTTTGTCAAAACTTAAGTTTCAATAACGTATAATTTCTGTCATGAATTTTCTTGCAGGAGACTGATTGCCTGGCAAAGATCTGGCCTTTGAGGACAATTGGGCCAACCATACCATCTATGTTCTTAGATAAGCGACTGCAGGACGATAAAGTCTATGGTTTTAGTATCTTCAGGCCAAACATTGATGCTTGCATGAAATGGCTAAATGGAAGGCCAAAACAATCCGTTGTTTATGTTTCGTTCGGGAGCTTGGCAGTTCTAGAAGCTGAGCAAATGGAAGAAGTAGCGTGGGGTTTAAAAGGGTGAAAAAGCCATTTCTTATGGGTAGTAAGGGCATCCGAAGAAGCAAAACTGCCCAACAATTTCGTGGAGGAGACATCTGAGAAAGGCTTGGTGGTAACATGGTGTCCACAACTAGAGGTTTTACAGCATGAAGCGACAGGGTGTTTCGTTACACATTGTGGGTGGAATTCTACTTTGGAAGCTGAGTTTGGGTGTCCCAATGATAGGAGTCCCCAATGGACTGATCAAAGCACCAACGCTAAGTACATCATGGACGTTTGGAAAATGGGGCTTAAAGCTCCAGCTGATGAGGAAGGGATTGTGAGAAGGGAAGCGATAGAACATGGCATAAGGGAGATCATGGAAGGAGAGAGAGGTGAAGAGATGAGAAGAAACTCTGATAAATGGAAGAAATTGGCTAGAAAAGCAGTGCATGAAGACGGAGTTCTGACAAAAGCATTGATGAGTTCATTGCCAGGGTCATATATTCCAGTTCCAGTCCTAAAGCTTAGCAAAAAAAATTTTAATCTTCGTTGTAGTAAATGCAGCTATATGTCATTAAAATTATGTGATTCTTCCAAGTTGCTTGCATTTCAGCCATGAATGTTCGATGGTCACCAGGATACTAATTTGAAGGAGTATGTTTAATTTGTAATGAGATTTTTTCTATTGATTGGCATCGATGAATAGGGATGGTAATGGATGAGTTGGAATGGATTTTTGCTTATCCCGAATTCGATTCTATTGTATATATATAAAATCTGAATTCAACCTGATTCAATAATTTTTTTAATTTTTTTATACTTGAATCTGATCCGACCTGATATTATATAAAATTGTATTCGATTTGACTTGAAATTAATAAAATATTACTTATAAAATATAAAATATTATTTTTTAATATAAATATAAAATTAAATAAATAATTAAAAATAATTTTTTATATATTTTGGGTCGGGTCAAGTCAAATTTGCCTAAAACCTTATCTCAATTTTTTTTCATTATTATCCAAACTGACTTGATCCGATACCCAATTTTTTTAAAAAAAATTGATCATAAAATATTAGATCAGATCGGAACTCCTAAGGTATGAATTAGATTGCCTTTCTTATCCATGACTTTTTTTTTTCTTTAATTCTAAATCTGATAAGATAAAGTTCATATGTGAATAAAAAATTTTACATTATTAAAAAATTTGAAGAGATATTCTATATATACATAACAAATTTAAAAATTTAATAACTTAAATTTTTAAGCTCGAATTACATCAAATATATATATATGAGTCATTTGATGTGTTTGTATAAGTTTAAGTATGACAAATCTCCTACCAAATTTTAGTTTTTTTTTTTTTTTTTGTTAAAATAAATAAATAAATAAATTCGAAAGGACGAGGACGGGGATCTGATTACCAACAGCTCCAAGTTCGAATGATGAGAACTTTATGTGACAGATGCCTATAGTATTCGTGGAAAGTCTGGAGAATCTTGGCATCATGTGCTATTCAAATGTGATTTCAGTAGAGAAATGTTTGGAGATTACTTTGTCCATTCATAGAAGCTCAGCTTGTTACGTGCTTGGAAGAGGAAGATTCCTGGAAGGTTTTCCTCACCCAGGCAGATCACGATGGGTTTTTAGATGGGTGCATGATTGCTTGCTGGGTGAGTTGCCATTGTACTAGTTTTGCCAAAGCTATAGTTCTTGTTCGGCTTTCTTTTTTTTAAATAAAAAAAGAACAGTGAGGATGAAATTAAAAAAAAAATTAATCAACTTCAGTAATTAGGTTTCTTGTAAAAAACAAATAAAACTTATTAAGACAAAACCGTTTCTCATTGAAGGTCGAGCTCAAAATATAATAAACTACTATAAGTGGTTATGTAGTGGACTAGTGGTTGCAGACGTGCGGTTGTACATGGCATAATCGCTATAAAATTATGGTACGATCTTTTATAGAGGGCAGTAGCAGGGCAAAACGAGAGTGGTGAACGCTTCACAGTGAGCAAAACACAGATATAATGGGGGAGGAAAACAAAGCCAGAAAACCTCATGTTTTAATCTTTCCTTACCCTGGCCAAGGTCACATAAACCCCATGCTCCAATTCGCTAAACGCTTAGTCTCCAAAGGCGTCAAAGTCACAAAACCGTTTCTCATTGAAGGTCGAGCTCAAAATATAATAAACTACTATAAGTTGTTATGTAGTGGACTAGTGGTTGCAGACGTGCGGTTGTACATGGCATAATCGCTATAAAATTATGGTACGATCTTTTATAGAGGGCAGTAGCAGGGCAAAACGAGAGTGGTGAACGCTTCACAGTGAGCAAAATACAGATATAATGGGGGAGGAAAACAAAGCCAGAAAACCTCATGTTTTAATCTTTCCTTACCCTGGCCAAGGTCACATAAACCCCATGCTCCAATTCGCTAAACGCTTAGTCTCCAAAGGCGTCAAAGTCACTCTAGTCACCACCATCTTCCTCTCCAAGTCCTTGTTTTCCGACCCATCCGCCGCCTCTATTGATCTCCGCACCATATCCGATGGCTTTGATGAAGGTGGCTATGGTCAGGCTGGCAGCGCTGATGTCTACGTGCCAACTTTCCGTTCCGTAGGCTCTACGAGTTTGACAAGTTTAATCAAGAAGCTTGTTGATACTGGTTATCCTATTCATGCCCTTGTCTATGATGGGTTTTTGCCTTGGGCACTTGATGTTGCAAAGCAGTTTGGAATACCCTCGGCAGTGTTTTTCACTCAATCTTGTGCTGTCAACAGCGTCTATTACCATGTTAGCAGGGGACTTCTTCAGCTGCCTCTCCCAGGGCCTAATGTTTATCTTCCTGGATTGCCTTCGCTTCAAGTTTCAGAGTTACCATCTTTGGTTTGTCTTTATGGATCGTATCCGGCTTGGTTTGACGTGGTTGTGGATCAGTTTTCCAACGTTGATGGAGCTGATTGGATGTTTTTTAACATTTTCTACGAATTGGAGAAAGAGGTGCAGTGCATTTTTCATTTTTAATACTGATTCATCGATTACTAGATGGATCCTAAAAGCTGATTAATTTTGCCCTTGTGGATTTTTTTATTAGGTGGTGCATTGGATGTCAAAATTCTGGAAGGTGATGACGATAGGACCAACTATCCCATCTGTGTACTTGGACAGAAGACTCGGAAACGACAAAGACTATGGTATGAATCTCTTCAAGCCCAACACTGGTGCTTGCATGAGTTGGCTAAATGGCAAGCCGAAGGGTTCAGTGATCTACGCGTCATTTGGAAGCTTTGCATTACTAGAAGCTGAGCAAATGGCAGAGCTAGCTTGGGCTTTGAAAGGCAGCAATTACTACTTCTTATGGGTTGTGAGGGAAACAGAGGAGGCCAAGCTGCCAAACAATTTCATAGAGGAGACCTCAGAGAAGGGTTTGGTGGTGACCTGGTCCCCTCAATTGGAGGTGCTGTCTCACGAGTCAATAGGTTGTTTTCTTACCCATTGCGGCTTTAATTCCGTTCTTGAAGCATTGAGTCTAGGAGTTCCAATGCTGGCAATGCCTCAATGGACGGACCAAGGCACAAATGCAAAGTATGTCGAGGATGTATGGGGAATTGGGATTAGAGCTCGCCCTGATGAGAAAGGTATTGTGAGAAGAACGGTCATAGAGCAATGCATAAAGGAATTACTAATAGAAGGAGAAAAGGGCAAAGAGATTACGAAGAATGCAATCAAGTGGAAGAATTTGGCTAAGAGGGCAGTTGATGAAGGTGGAAGTTCAGATAAAAACATGGATGAATTTGTGGCTAACTTGCTCTCTGACTTGCGTGTTTCTGTCTTTGAGTGAATAAGCTCGTGTTTCATAGCACTCGCTGCATAATGATCCTGTACTCGCCTAATAGTTGCATCAATAAGCATTCCGCCCAATAGGTTAAAAGTGTAAAAAATATCTTGAATTATACTTTAAAAAATTATTTAAATTTAAATTTTTTGTATTGAAATTAATCATCCCTATAATATTTATTTGTATCTAATTAAATTTTTATTGTGATGAAAAATTAATAACCTTCAATTTTTTAATTAAAATAAAATTTTATGTGACAGATAAAATAAATAAAAGTTTGTCGTAATTAATATATGTAAAAATTAAATAAAATAAATTTTTAATTTTTTTATATTTTCTGTCCAACTTTTTCTGTAAGTTCAATTGGTTATAATTTAAAAATTACTTGTCTAATTAAATATTTAATTAAATAAAAATAAAAAATTGATTAATTATAATAAAATATAAAAAAACGTAAATTATTATTGAATTATAATTTAACCTTGAAAATTCGATGAATTAGAATTGAAAAATTAATCAATGATTCGCATAACTTTAACCACGAAAAGAAATACAATCAATGATAAATTAGGAATCCAAAAAGACTTAATAATGCTGAATGGGATGGAGTGATCCGATACCTCACCACACCAAGCTTTTGAAAATTGCTTTTCGGATGAAAATAATCGAGTGATTTATTAATAAAATATTAAATATTTAATAATTATTTAAAATTTAAAATTTTATTTAATTAAACAAAAAATCCAAAATTGAGTGCAATGAAAATTAAAAATTCTGTACGGTGAGAAAGTCCCGTATCACCGTTCTGTGCGATCAAACAATCCCTGAAAATTGACTTTATATTTGTCTATTCCTTTTGGATTCTGGGTTACTTGTTTAAATTCAATTCATCAGTTGCTTGTCAGCGAAATAATTAAAAGCCAGAAAAGCTAGAAAGGTTGTAACTAGCAAAGGCAGAACAGAAGTAATCTATTGCAAATACACTCCACAAAAGTAACTGAAAATCGTAAACCAACGGCTGCAAAACAACAATAAAATAAATAAACATCCAAGACAATAGTTTTAGCCAATCAAAAGTCTCCCGAGATTAAAGCAGATTATCTTTTGCCTGCCAAGGATGATAAAATAACAATGATCAAACTACCACGCCGGCTGAGTTTTAATCACGATCGCGTCATCGTTTTTCCATTCCTCACGTTTTGACAATCCCATTATACAAAGAGTTCCTCGTCGGATACATCCTTTTTAAAAGATAAATTATTTAATACGTTTAATTTTATAAATGAAATTAAGAGATTAATAGACATAAAATTTTTTAATATACTTTTAAATGTATTAATTTATTAATTTTATTTATGAAATTTAAAAATTTTATTGTCGATATATTTAATAAGTTTTATATAAAAAATATAAATACTATTCTCTTATATTACAAGAAGCATGGAAAGGCAATCCACTGTAGCCTTCTTCATATTCAAAATAAAATTTTTACGTTTCCATTTCATCTGTTGATGGTTAATTTTAGCATAACGATTAATGGACCGACATATAAGAATTTCCTTCCATCGTTAGACTGTAGCAAATGTATAAAAAACAAATCAATTTAATCTTTCACTTTCTTGGAGGGGGAATTTTGAAATACGTTTTCAATCCCTTAGTCATATGATTTGCACCGAAAAAGAAGAAAGGACACCAAGGTTATTTTTACGTCGAAGAAATTAGCGTAAAGACTTCCATTTCAATGGCACATTCAACAAATTTTATCCGACAAGACTTTAATTAAAAGGACGTGCTACCTTCTTTCTTTTTTTTGCCGTGACCAAAATATGGTTATCCCACTCAAATTAATCTCAATAAATTATTGTATGGTTTAATTTTTGTAAAAGTTGACTGAATCAATAAAAATCGATTACTTTATTTATAAATTATAACTTCGATTATCAAATTCAACAATTTTCTTTTTGTGTACGGTAGATAGGCCCAATGAAAATCCTTGCTTTAATACATATACCCTAATTTTGAGATGAAGTAACCTGCTTCCATTGGATTAAGTAATCTCATGTCTCTAATTAATGTTTATTACACTCGATGTGTATGGGTCGGTATGGATTGATTTTTTTTTTCCTTAATCACTGATTATAACATCAGCATCGGAATGCTATTAGGAGAGCGTTGAAAAGTGGGTGAAGCGTGGAGGTGTGACCTCCGCTGGCTTTCCCCTTACAGCATTCTAATTTGTAATCAAAATCACATCCATGAATAGATAAAAGTTTCTTAAATTCTTCATTAGTACTAAAATAAAAATTAATTTTGAAAATTAGAATCAACAAAAATAATAAAATTCGATGAAAATATCGGTTAATATGTAAAATATAATGAATAAATTATTAATAAACAAAATTTAATCATTACTTATTTGAAGTTTGAACAATAAAAAATTTATCATAATTTTTAATAAAACATTTTATTTAAACAACATATCAAAATTTATTCAATTTGATCAAATTAGTCTTCAATCATTTTTTTATGCAACTATAACTGGAGAGGAAATTATAAAAAAAATATTATAATCCATTATTATATTTTGGCAGAACAATGGATGAGAAATTGAGAATCCATAAAGACTAATTAATGGTGGAGCTTTGATTTTTTTTTTTTTTTTAACTGAATCCAAGACCTCTGAAAATGATTGTGCATGTGCTTTTTACCTGGGAGTCGAATGTAGTTGAAACAAAGTCCTCAAATTTTACAAAAAAACAAAGATCGTGGTATGATGGATGCTGAACAGTTTGCTGTGTGGCGATTGACAAACAACCCCTAGTGCAGAGGAAATTTAACTCAAATATTTAATAAGAGAAGGGCAAATTACAAAAAAAAAAAAAAAACTACGGTCCAAGCAAACTTATATACGCTAGATCCAATTAATTCATTAAAAATTATTTTTCTACAATTCCTCGACAGATTCAAACTCGGACAACGAAAAAGAGAAAACACTTCCTTTGTCACTAGAACCAACCATCCATTAGTTTACCTCATAAGGTTTTAAAATTAATACCTTTACTATCTTGTGATTTCTTCTGAATAATTTTGAAGTCAATCGTTAAAGGAAAAATGGCATACATGACACTGTTAAGTATTAAATAAATGGAAATAAGCCAAGCAATTTATGCCACAAAAAGAGTGGCAATGAGACTTAGGACTCCTAAAATTACCAGAACAAGAAAAAAGGTTAGTCATTCTTGAGAAGCAAGAACTATACAAGGAAGAAGCAGCAGAAATCTACTTTCATGATTGAAGAACTAAACCATTTTGCTCTTTCCGTTTAATAAGAGTACTAGAATAAGGCAAAATATCTTGATCAAACCTAACCAGCGCATATCCGATTGAATTTGACATCACCATTTATCAGCGGATTATGGATTAATTATGGGTGGAGACAAGAAGGCAAGAAACCCATGTAGTAAGATTCATACCAAATCTAGTAGTGTATAATATACCCGTGTCTTCCTGTGTGTTTTTAGTTACATATGCACTCAAACTGAAGCCAAAAATGCAGAAGGTGAGTGATACGGTACAGACATATTTAGAAGAGAAAATCAAGACAAAAAATGTTGAACACTAAGGGGATCGAGCCTCCAATAAGAGAAAACTAAAACATTATAGCCATACAGCACTACACGTACTTTTATAGCTCTCCACAAAACAAAGAAATATAACTATAATAGCTAAAGTTACTAACTAAAATGAGTAAATTGCACCGATCATTTGTGATTTTTGTGTACATTTCATATGCAACCTTTAAAACTAAATTTTTGGATACATGACCTTTTAAAAATGTTCCAAACCAATCACTCCTTGAATCATCATAAAAAATCATTGGAATATGCCACCTGAGAATCATGTAAAAGTCCATGTGGCGTAAAGCCCAGCCCAAAAAGTCAAACTGGCATACCTTTTTTGCCGCAAGGACATTGACAGACCTATTTTTGCCACATGGACTTCTATATGCACATCCATGGGGTGTTGAGGTGGAAAGTTCTGTCGGTTTTTAATGGCAGTTGGTGGAAGGGATGAATTTGGAGCATTTTTAAATGGTCACCGATTCAAAAAAATGTTTTAAAGATTGAAGATTAAAAAGAAATATTGCACAAAGGTGATGGTTGTCTGATGCAATTTACTCAAGTAAAATGGAAAAGCAGAAGGTTGTTGTAAATACAGTAGTATCATCAAGAAAACATGCATACATCTAGAAGTTTTATTTTGGTAGTTATTCAATTTTAACTCTCACTGTAGCCTGAACAGTGCTACTTGCATGCTGGCATTCATGCAGGTGCACATAAATTCTCAACAGTGCATGAGAATTGTGTTATTAGTGTTGTGTGCCAAATTAAAGATTAATATGCAACAGGAACAGCAGTGACGCACACAGTTCATCAATTAAAAGCAAGACAGGGAAAAGACTTAAAAGTCCCACAATTGTAAGTTGTCTAGCTTATGTTGCCTAAAGCAGTCACTTGATGTAAATCTTATCATTTTGTACACAGATAGATGGAGAAAGCACTCAGCCGGATATAAGATCACATTAGCGAATATGAAAAACAGAAATCCCACCATTATAGATTGATCTAACTTGCATTACATGTACCATTTGCTTGGTGTGAATCTAATCATTCTACATACACAATAATTTAGGGAGAAAGCCTCAGGAGAAGACCTCCAGGACACTAATCAAGGATTCTAATATGAAATAAAAGACACAAAAGACCTAACATAGATGCCTAAAAGCTATAATTGATGCCATTATAGTGAGTACGAAATGTAGAAAGTTGAAAATGGTAAGTAAAGCATCAGAAGTACATGTAATCTCAACCTTTATTTAAACATGCACAAGAACAAATATACATGCACTATGCCATGATGAACTACTCACCAAATCTCATACCTCTTCAATTATTCTCCTGACTTATCGTGCAACAATAAGTTCCTCCAAATAATCAGTATCACCAGTATCTGAAGGCATCAAAATTTCATCCTCAGTGATAAAATGGTATCGCTCCCCAATAGCTCTTAAAAGCTGGTATACTTCAAACATGGTAGGCCTCTCCTTGGCAGGTGGCAATACACAATTACATGCAACTTTAAGAAATTGGAAAAGTTCATTATCAACACCCTTCCAACCAAGGATGTGTCAATAGCATCATGAAGTTTGCCATCATTTGATAGTTGTGTAATCCATTCTACCAGATTCCCCTTGAAGCTCTCAGGCGCTTTGGCTACATAGGTAGGTCTCTCACCAGTCACCAACTCGAGAAGGACAATTCCAAAGCTGTAGACATCTCCTTTTGGAGTGGCGACCAGCGTTCTCGTATATTCAGGGGCAACATAACCCAAATCCCCAAACTCACCATTCACGAAGGTGCTCAGATGTGTATCAATTGGGTTCATGAGCCTAGCAAGACCAAAATCAGATATTTTGGGCTCAAAATCTGCATCTAGTAAGATGCACCTAGAGCTTACATTTCTATGAATTATACGAGGATTGCAGTTGTGGTGGAGCCATGCAAATCCTCTAGCAGCACCTATACTGATTTTAAGCCTTAAGGACCACTCCATAGGCTTTTTAGCATCATCCACAAGATGCAAATTATCATTCAGACTACCATTTGCCATGTATTTGTAAACTAAAAGCCTCTCCTTCTTCGCCACACAGAAACCTAAAAGTGGAACCAAGTTACGATGTTTCACACTTCCCAGAGTAGCCATCTCATATGAAAATTCTTTGTCAGAGTGTTGAGAATCCTGTAACCTCTTAATCATTAGTGAGGTGCCATCTTCTAGGACTCCTTTGTACATAGTCCCTGTTCTTCCTGACCCGATGATATTATTTTTGCTGAAACTATTAGTGGCCTTCAAAAGATCATTTAATCTCATTTTGGAAACTGACTTTTCAAACATGGAAACCTGAAATAGAATTACCTTATAAGTACATCACAGATACAATTATAATCAAAGAAAGAAAAACTAATAGCAGTTTCATAAAGAAAAGAAGAGTATTAGCTCCAATCTGATATAGATATATTAAATTTAGCTTGCCTTAATGCCTTTAGCTCCCTTTAAGCTCTTTGCCCATTTGTTTCCTTCTGGATCATCATCCTTCTTCCTCTTGACAGATACTTTGCGGAAATAGACGAGCATTCCAATACCCACACCTATAGCAGCAACTGTCACCCCACCAGCAGCAGCTCCAGCAATAACTACAGTTTTACCGCCCTTTGAAGTCGACTGACATGGATCCAAAGGCTTCCCACACAGTCCTGGATTATTTGCAAAACTATCTGCTGATAATGAAAACCGAAAAATTGGAATTGGCCCTCTCAAGAGATTATTAGCTATGCTAAACGTTTTCATCCTACTGAGCAAACCGAGTTCTGCAGGAATCTGACCCGTCAATTTGTTATGGTCAAGTTTCAAAATGTTTAAGAAGCTACAATTTGCGAGGCCTTTTGGGATATCTCCAGAGAAATTATTAGAAGAGAGATCAAGGGAAGTGACAAACGGGAGAAGTTCAGAGATATTAGATGGAATACTTCCATAGAGTTTGTTGCTTGAAAGATCTAAGCCTGTCAAACTTTTGCATTTTATGATTCCTGCAGGAAACTCACCCTTGAGTTCCATATCTGAAAGCTTGATATTCAGAACCCTATTCTCATCAGGGTGCCAACAGTCAACCCCTATAAATCTACAAATAAACCCTTCAGTATTGTTGTTGAAATCCCATGAAGAACTTAAATAATTAAAGGGGTCCTTAAGCGAATCTTTGATGCTCTTCAAACAATTGATATCATCTAGAGAAGCATAGCTCAAACTACGGCCAAGCAATAACCATAGGAAAACACTGACAAGGACAGCAAAAACTCGGCTATGCAACACCATGATTATGAAGAAACCCCTCAAATCGAAACTGAAATGGTGGATTACAGAAACCCACTTGTATAGCTAACAACAGTTGACAGAGATTAAATGCCAAATCCGCTAAACCATACTTCTCCTAACATTAAACCTGAAACAAGTTTAAAAAAAAAAAAAAGGAAACAGAAAGGAAAAAAATCAAATTCATCTTTCATATATATCCAAGAAAAAAGAGCACAATGAACATTACTTGAGGTGATAAACCACCAAAATCACAATGATTAACACAAAAGATAGAAGCTTTACGCAGAGAAACTTAAGCGGCCCAGCTGCGATTAGATTCTGATTGATATATGAGAATATCAACAAAACCTAGAGAAGGATAAAAAAAAATGAAACTTTGAAACAAAAATTCAAAGACCCACCTCAGATTTCTGAATATAAAAGACAAGGCAAAAGGGTATTTGAAACTAGAAGGAAGCATCCTTCTTTTCCACAGAGAAACTAGGAGAGAAAAACCCTAATAGTTCATAAAGGAAACAAGAGAAAGACAAAGGAAAGTCTACATCATGGGTTAATTATTCGAAAGCATAATTGAAAACACAAAATTAAATGCTTTAAAGAAAAAAAATTAAGTGAGATATGTGTTAAAAGAGCGTGAACCAAAGGTTTTTTTTTTTTTTTTTGGGTATGATCGGGTCAAACAAGGAATGACCAGTTTAAAATCTTTGGTTGTTTCTTTTTCCAAGCTATGGAGGAGACGACTGGAGTCCAAAAGGGGCCAAAGACTTCTTAGTGCTCCTTGCTTGACTTGCTTTCCGTTGAAAATTTGTGCTTAGAAATTACTACTGCCACAAAACAAAAAGAAGTTACTTGTGAGGGCGGGCGAAAAGTGAACTGTAACGGGGGGCTTCAGTTTATTAATGTAATTATTTTTTAAAAAAATAATATCTATTAAATTTAAACTTTTAACACTTAAATTTTTTGTCTTCAAACTATGCATTTTTTTTTTTAATTGTGAGTGTCCAAATGGAATAGCAATATAAATTATTGAAATTAAGAAAGGAAACAACTTTATTTTATTGGCAGTAATTATTTTTTTAAAAAATAATATCTATTAAATTTAAACTTTTAACACTTAAATTTTTTGTCTTCAAACTATGTAATTTTTTTTTTTAATTGTGAGTGTCCAAATGGAATAGCAATATAAATTATTGAAATTAAGAAAGGAAACAACTTTATTTTATTAGCAAATAATTTTTTTAATTAATAATCAAATGTTTCAATTAATATTGTTAATTTCGTATCAAATAATAAAAAAATACATAATATATATCGACATCAATTGTTTTGATATACTATTTTAAAATTTTTTATTTAGTACATATATATTTATAAATATGCATGAACTTGTATATTATAATGTTATTAATAATTTATAAAATAAATATGCAATATTTTTAAAAATCAAATAGATAAGTTTAAAATAAAAGAAATAATATCATAAAATTTTTGTAATATTTTTAAATACTTAATCTGATCATATAATATTTAAATAAGTATTTTTCATTTAAATATTAAGATAAAAATAAAGATATGAAAAAAATTAACCAATGTTTTATGATTGTTAAACTTTATAAACGGAGTATAATTGTTTTATTGAAATAAATTAAAATACTTATAAATTTTGGTTTGAAAAAATAAAATATAAAATACAAAATTTTGGTTTGAAAAAAATAAAATATAAAAAATAAGTTAAAATAAAAAATAAAGAAACTAAATTTTCAAAATTTATTTTGTCAATTAATCTTATTGTTATTAAAACAACAAAAAAAAAAGTTAAAAATTACAAAATATATTTTACATTTACGTACCACTCAAAATATACTATGTTAGTCTTGAATTAATCACTATTTTGAAATGATAAAACATTAAAGCTAAATAAACTTAATCAAGATTTTGAAAAAAAATTATTTAGTATATATTCTAAAGTTTTATATTTTTGTACTAAATAAATAATATGATTTTTAAAGTTTAAACAAACTTTTATTGGTGTCATATTTCTCAAATCAAATTCACTTTTAAAGATTATTTATTTGAGATTAAATGAAAGTTCAATTATTGTTTTTAAAGTGAACTTATTCATTTTGGACTTAATACAATTTTAATAAAATTGGTTTTGGAAAATAGATTAAGTTAGGAAAGTTGTTTTTACAATAACAAATTTTTTTAACATTGAACTTATTTTATTTTTTTGTATAAATTCACAAGATTTTAATACTTGAATTTTATATGGTAGAAAAGCTTTTTTAGTCTACTTTCTAATGGATTAAACAAAATGAAAATCCAAATTTTCTAAGAAAAGATTTTGAATTTTTACTAAACACACTGCAGTTGTCCAGAAACTGCCCAAGGGATAGATTTGAAAATTCACTATAATTCATATACAATGAATTAGGTGATGAGCTTTATATAGATCGAAAGCCCTTTAAGTCTAGTTTTTAAATATTCAAATGGTTTTATGATTTGAATTTGTATAACTCAAGTTATGATCAAATTAGTGAGTAGAATATAGAATGAGAAATAACCACCAGCTTGGACATGATCGATCCCCTCTAAAAGGGATCGATTGCTTCCTCAAACAGAATGCCCCCCAAGCTGAAAATCTATAAAATGGATCAATCCTCCCACATAGGGGATTGATCACCTAAAGCAAGGGATCGATCCCCTCAAGGAAGGGATCGATCGAATAAGGCTTTTCAAGCACAAAATCATGCTTGAACCAACATGAACTAATCGATCCCCTCAATAAGGGATCGATCGATTTTGGGCGTGAAGACCTCCAATGGCTACTTTTTCATCATTCCAATAGGCATTTATTCACTCCAAGCTTTCCCAACGGATAATTTCTCAATTTTTCTATAAATTGGGTACTCCAACATACCAAGAAGTAAAAGGAAACAAGATGAATCAAGAGAGTAAGAGCTAACAAGTAATATTTTCTTTTTCTAAAATAATCAAGAGTTCTTAGAGCTTCAAAGTCTATATCCTTGCATTAATTGTATCCAAATTATCTTTTTGTTATTCATTCATCTTTGTCTTGTTTATACCTTTGTGTATTTCAAATTAGCAAATACCCAACCTTTGAGAGGTTCTTAGAATTTGCCAAACACTTGAAATTTTGTATTGTGTGATTGTAAGCTTAAGGGGGAGGATAACCCTTAAGAATGTATTGTGTTGAGTTTGTAAAGCTTAGAAAAGCTTGTTTGTAATCTTCAACACATAGTAGATTTGAGCCTTGGTATGGACAACCAAGAGAGATGATGTAGGTGCCTTATGGAGAATGACCGAACCTTTATAAATTATTGTGTTTGATTTCTCTATCTCTGTCTTCTTATAATTTATTGTTGTTCATATTTGATTTTAAGTTCATTGATTGTTATTGCCTTCATTATATTTTCATCAAAAGAACTTATTGTCTTAATTTTCATTCAACTATATTGAAATCATTATTTGAGAATAATTTGGAGAGATTCAATTCACCCCCTCTTTTATCACCATCTAACCTATAAAGCTAACATACTATTACATCAAAATTCTCTAAAATTAACAAAAATAACCAGTATTATTCAATACAAAATCTGATGCAAAAAGTATCATTAGACATATTGTATTTTGATATAACTATAAAATATCGATCGATATCAAAACGAAAATTAACAACTATGATTTTAATACATAAAAAGGTTTATTGAGTTCTAAATTTTAGTAGAAAAGAAAAAAGATAGTTCTTTTTTAACTTATATTCTTTTTTAACTTATAAACTTTTTTTTTTCTTATCTCATGATCTAACTATGAAACTCATTAATTATTAGTAGAGATAGCAATGGGTAGGGTTGAAGTGAGTTTTTATTTGTTTTGAATCCATTCGGATTTTATAAATTTAATACAAAAATTTGATCCGATCTAATATTAAAATATTATTTTTTATAGTTAAATCTAACTTGATTAGTATATGTTTAAATTCGTAATCGATCCGATTTTACTTGAAATTAATAAAATATTAAAATTTTAATATAAAATATTATTTAATAATATTTTAAATATAAAATATTATTTTTTAAATATAAAATATAACATTAAATAAATATAAAAACTATAAAATATATAAATATAAAATTAAATAAATAATAAAAAATAATATATATACCAAATGGAATTGAGATAGGTTTATATAAAACCCGATCTTTATCAACTCTGATTTTTTCTTTCTTCAAATACACTTTGACATGAATCTTAGTTTAAAAAAAAATCTTATAAAATCATGTCAAAATCCAACAAATACGGAATTGGACGACCCTACTTATTAATTGTGAAACCGTTCACTTTGCCTTTTTCCAAGTTAAGAGACTGCAATTTCTAAAGTGGGCTTCACATTCAAGGTACCAAGGCAGCGTTGAAAACAATGGAGAAACATAAAAGTTGCCAAACTCGTGTAAGTCTTTGATACAGCTTTCCTTCACGAAAGGAAAAAAAAGAGGAATGAGATTTAAATGAAAATATTAAAAATTTGAAAAAAAATTGTAAATTTCGACTAATTCAAATAGGAGATGGTTTTTTTTATTTATTTATTTGAGTATATAAAAAGGAGTGAATGAAGGAGATTCAATGAGAAATTTTGATAGTTTTTATAAATAATACAAACACAATAAAAAAAAAAAAACAATGATTGAACTAATATAACTTGCTTCTAATGCCCTCGAATTATGATTGAATGTCCTGTTATCAGCCTTTTCTTAAGCTATTTGATTAATCAAACTAAAAACTATGGTTTATGTCGAGGAATTTTATGGTTTGATGAGGTGGAGTTGACCTGTAACATGATTGGAGGACACATTTGATCTGTTAAAAAAAAAAAAAAAGGGGGGTTAGGAGGGTGTTGAGAAAATCTTTAATGATTTTGTTATTGGGCCAAGCCCAACCCGTTAAATTTATTCAGACAAGGTGGGTACAAGAACCTACACCCAACATGCCTCAAGCAAATCTTTGTCAGAATCAAACATGGCACAACTTTAGGAGCACCCATGAAGGTCACTAACACCCCACCAGTTAGACTTAACTTTACAACGAACTGCAGCAACATTCTTTAATGTCCAACAGCAAAAACAAGAGTGCTCCAGGAAAAGCAAAATAGAAGGAAAGAGAGCGAGCGTTTGAGAGTAGTGGCTGTGTACTGCAGTGCTTGAAAACACTAGCTTTTAGCTCTAAGGACTTTACTCTCTTTTCCTCTCTTTCTTTCTCTCTCTCTCTAGGGGTTGAAGAGTAGTAGCAGCCACACACATCCATCCTCTTTAAAAAAAAAAAAAAACCCCCAAAAATGGATTGATAATTCGAATCTCCATCGAATTAGCTCACTTTGTTACTCCATATCCCTTGGAATCAATCAGGTAATTTTCTCTCTACATCGCTATTCCTTTCTTTTCCTTTCGTTTTCACTTCTCTCCGGATCGGTACTTTCTTTCTTTTTTTTTTTTTTTCACCACTGAAAAATTAAAAAAATTCCCTCCATTTTTTCTTCAAATTTGGTTTTTTTTTTTTTTTTTTTGAAGCTTCGTTTTGACCTGCTAAATTTCGTATTTTTTGTTTGGGTTGTGCTGTAAAATTGAAAATTTCAACTGTTCTGTCGTGTTCTTTATTTTTAGGGTTTGGTGACTTTGGGTGGTTTAGTGTTTACGATCTCTGGGTCGGCGGTTGTCTTTCTGTGAATTTGAAGTTTGTAAAATCACTGGCGATAGCGGCTACTTCTTTAATGTAAAATTTTATACTTCTGATTCTGATTTCTTTTTTGTTGTTTTTAGATGATGAGTTCTTTTTAGGCTTTCTAGGGTTAAGCTGGAGCTCTCTCTCTCTCTCTCTCGCATTTATTTATGGCATTTGGCCCAGGGTTTAAATTGTGGTTTGTTTCTATTTATGGAATAAAGCAATGTGTACTTTGAACTTAATAATTAATAATGGGGAAATTATACTAATTGAATTTGGAAAGATGTTTATCTGTTTGATTGTTATTAATGTAATTGAGGTTCTTTTAAGTGGTACTTATTGAGTTAGGCCATTTTAGAATTGGGAAATAGGAATTGTTTTGGTTTGCTGAAACTCAATATATTCCAAAAGGGAGCTTAGATAATTGTGATCTAAATTTTTTTTTTGGAAGTACTCATTGCTGTGAGAGGATTACTAGAAGTCTCTTTCATGAAGTAACATTTAATATTTGAGGATGGGATTTCGTTCTGATTCAAGATAAAACTTGCTGCTTTTGGAATTAGTTATTGGAGATTAATGAAGGAAGAGTATCATGGTTGGGGAACCAATTTAGAAATATATATGTAGAAAATATTGCAGAGATTGTCTAGAGGAGGCTGTCTGTTTAGATGGTTGGCCTGTGGATGGAATTTGGATGCATTCCATTACAATTTTTCCTTTTCCAATCAAGAGTGCTACAATTATTTTAGAAAATGGGTCCAGTGGGATTTTGATGGGAAATTTTGTTTGGTTACTTAGCTGTTGTACTGACTTTTCCTGATGTGCGCTTTATCTCTATTGATAGAGGGGTTAACAGTAACATTCTGATGGCGATCCTGTCATCTTGGCCGCTTTCTATTTTATGTTTTGACTTTTGGGTGTGGTGAGTAAGTGAAGGATTGCAAAGTATTGAAAATGATAGCTTGTGATGCCTCTGTTTTCCTTTTTTGATTTAGAGTGAAGGATTGCCCCTTACTAGTGTAAATTTTTGGCACCGTTGTGACTAGAAGTACACCATTCTGCAATGTTACTAAGCACAACTTTTACAATGGATTAATTGATTTCAAGCAGCAGATTCTCCACAACCCCTATCCCTCCTTTTTTTGTGAATACTGAAATATTAAATGCTTATTGTTGTAAGTGTCTGTGGTCTGCATACTTGGAAAGTTTAGAAGGATGTGTAGCTATGACTTCAATGACTTTATTACTTATTGTGAAAAGTGTGGGAAGGATATTTCAATCAAGGTGGAAAGTGTCATTAAGGAGTGGTCTGATCCTTTTGGGAATTAAGATGCTTAGAAGAGTTCCTTAGTGGTTGCATCTTGGTTTTCACCTTGTCTTCTGAAGTTGTCTTATTGATTTTCATTTTCCACCCATTTTTGTTGTTGCATTGTTGCTGAGGCTACTTGTTGTAAATGTTCCTCATACTTTAAATGCAAAATCTACTCCAATGTCTGCTGGTGCACTTGGTGCAATCATCATTTATTATAGAGGGGTTAGTTCGTAGTTAACTTAGAAGAAAGATTGTATGTTGTCATGACTTTGTTTTCTGCTTCTAGAAAAGAAAAAGTAATAACCATGCACTTTTGTATAAAAGTGTTCTCTTTGGACGGTTACCGAGTGAGATATCTTTTTGGTGACTGCTAAGGAATCTATTCTTTCGATTGCTTCTAAACATAGCTGTGATATTTTGCCCAGGTTATGGATAAAACTTTATAAGTCCTTTAACTTTGATGCTTTTTAACTTCATTACATTTCATCAGTTTATATTGCTATATTTGATTAGTAACTTATTATTTTTGGTCACAGACAATGTTCAATTCTTTGAAAGAAAAAACATTTATGTTGAACTTTATCTTCGATGATATTCAGTTTCTTATTTTTATGTTTTCTGTTCATTTTCCCTTTAGAAGGATTTTGTACTCTAGAAAATCTGTTTGGTTTTACATTCTTTCTCTCGTACTGCAGTGGGGGATTGATCTCTGCTGATATCTTTCTCTATCAGGTTTTATGCCATGGATGATACACACTCAGTTGCAACACTTATAGACTCGACAACCTCTAAGATACAGCAGCTTCAGAAAGCATTTGCTGAACTTGAAAGTCATCGTGCTATAACACTTAATCTAAAATGGAAAGAACTTGAGGAACATTTCCATGGGCTTGAGAAGTCCTTGAAGAGACGCTTCCATGAGTTGGAAGACCAAGAAAAGGAGTTTGAGAAAAAAACAAGGAAAGCTCGAGAAATGTTGCAGAAGCGTGAAGCAGCTGTTGTAGCCAAAGAACAAGATTCATTGGTGAGGTTACAAGAAAAGAGAGATGCTGCTGTTTTTGCCATTACTAATGCTCTAGAGAAGCATAGGAAATTATCATCTGAGGAGCCTGCTGATGTCAGCTGTGATGGAGACAGCGGTGAACTCTCAGTTGAGGAGAAACCACCTGATTCTGTAGCTTCTGAAAGTAACTTGGAGGACATCAAAAGTTCTTTTGAGAATGGGAATTTCGAGGTGAAATCTTATCCCCAATTGGTAAAACTATGTGAAGAGATGGACTCTGAAGGACTGCACAAGTTTATATCAGATAATCGTAAGAACCTTGCTGCCCTAAAGGAGGAAATTCCTTGGGCATTGAAAGCTTCAGCAAGCCCAGCCTGCATGATCCTGGAATCTTTGGAAGGATTTTACCCTTCAGAAGTGCCAAGTGTGGATGGAAAGAAAGATTCAAATCTACTGGGTCTTAGGCGAACATGTATCATGTTGATGGAATGTCTTAGCTTTTTGCTAAGTAATCTGGATATGGCTTCTGCTTCTGCTGTAATCTCTGAAGACATTAAGGAGCAAGCAAAGTTAATTGCTGCGGAATGGAAACCAAAGTTGGATGCTCTTGACGATGCTAGTAATGGTAACTCATTGGAAGCTCATGCTTTCCTGCAACTTCTCGCCACTTTTGGTATTGCATCTGACTTCAATGAAGAAGAACTTTCAAGGCTGATACCAATGGTCTCTCGTCGTCGACAAACAGCTGATCTCACCCGTTCCCTTGGTTTGTCTGAAAAAATGTCAGGTTTGTGTGGTATCAACTTACATAGTAACATTTATATAGAATACATGTTTATGTGAAAAACTACAATGATTCTGAAAACCGAGCTTGAGTATCTCTATTTACCCCATGGTTTACGTTCCATTCATCCAATTATGTTTCTTTCCTTGCATTTTAATAAAACTGATATGACTAACCATGCCAAGTGAGACCTAGTAAATTAACTGCCTTTTCCTATTCCCCCTAATGTGGGTGACTTCAAGCCATTGACCGCAGGAAAACTCATCTTTGCTCTTGAACTGATAGGCATTTTCCTAAAGTTTAGATATTTTTGAAACTATATCATTGTTGAAATGCTGTTTTGGAGTTGAGTGGACCATTCTGCCTTTTTATGAACTTTGAATGGAAGTTTTAGATAGGTGTCCTTTGGTATGAATTGTTTGGAATGAAGAGAAGCAGTGATAAACTATATTGTTTTTCCTCCCTTGAACAGTATTACTAAAGCTCTTAAAACAAGAAGTGTGGGGTTAAAAGTATGGAATACTGTTGTTGAAAATCAATCATTTCTCTCATTTATACTGCTGCTAGTTAATTTGTACTTCCCTTTCTTTTATTTATCTTTTCTTTTTTTTATATGTTAGGTGTAATTGAACTTCTGGTGAATAATGGAAGGCAGATTGATGCCGTTAACCTGGCTTTTGCTTTTGAGCTTACAGAGCAGTTCTCACCTGTACCTTTACTGAAATCGTACTTGAAGGAGGCAAAAAAAGCTTCTTCACCTGTCAGACTGGGAAATGCCTCTCTCACTGCTCAGGTGTGTTCCTTACTCCACTACTTTAGGGCAATTGGTTTTCGTAATATTGGCTGAATATATTTAGGTTGACCATACTTAACCCTTTTTTTGAGGGACAAGCGCTTAGTTTTGTTTTTGCCTACACGGCCTTGTCTGAAGCAGAGTTGACCAGCTTTCTGGCCACTTAGCCATTCTAACCTTCTTGGGTCTTGTCTGATCATATAGGTCGATTTGGCTAGTAAGTTCCCACTTCAATAGATTTTAGCAAACTGACACTATTTTGGTATTAAAATTGTTTAGCATCTGTTTGGATGTGGCCCAGAAGGCAGATTTGTTCTTTGTGACTTGAATGCATGAAAATATTTTGCCAATATTCATGTTCATGAGCCTTTTTTTTTTGTAATTTATTTCCTGCTGCATTTTGGAAAATGGCTGAAATACTTTCTTGTGTTTTCAGACTGAGGTTAATGAGCGAGAGTTGACTGCTCTTAAGGCTGTGATCAAGTGCATTGAGGAGCATAATCTTGAGGTGCAATACCCTGTTGATCCACTTCAGAAGCGGGTTTTTCTGTTAGAGAAGGCTAAGGCAGACAAGAGGAGGGAAACTGAAGCCACAAAGCCTCAACCCAAGAGACCTCGCGCTAATGGTGCAGGATATGGTCCACGAGTCACTAACGTAGCTGCTGACAAAACATTCTATCCGAGAGTTACCGATAGGTACCTGCAGTACGTGTATGACAGACCCTATGTTTACCCTGGACCTGCTGACAACCATGGCCCCTCTCTTCTTGGTTCTGCCACCTACAACTTCTCTCCCAGTCATGGGAACTACTTCGGAAACGGCTATCAGTATCAGGCTCCGTATCTTCACTAATTTCCAAACATGGTAAAAAGGTGACTGTGATCCTCTCACTTTAGCTGTTAGCCTTAACCTTCCACATTGCAGTGTATGAATGAGTTTAGCATTAAAAAAACCAAAAAAAAAAGTGTCTTGTTAATTTTAATCTGGTGTACAAGAAGATAATTTGATCCTCTAATATATGCACTCTGTTTTTGTATGTATGTCCTCTGTTTTATTCTTTTGTATTTTGTTGGTATCTTGGTATGGGTTGTTGTAATTTGCATAGGGCTGTGTTTGGTATGCTAGATGAAGGATTCCAACCGTTCTCCGGATTGAATTATAGTTGGCATGGCCAACTCCTACAAACAAGAACAACATATGAAATCAAGGAGAGGAGCATTCATAAACAACATTGGTTTCGATTTTCTTTTTCAATGCTTCGCACGAGGGCAAAACTTAGACGAGGAGTTTTAGATGTAGTTTATGAAGTTTCCAACAAAGAATGATCTAATAAAAATGTTAATAAAAATTTCAAATGGATGGATTGATAGAGTTCAATAAAAAATAAATTGATAAAATTTAATGAGAAAAATAAAAAATAAATTAATAAAATTTAATGAGAAAATTAATAATATGTAAAAAATTGTTGAAAATATTATTTATAATTTACATTTTATTAATATTTATTTGATGAAAAAATTTTCAAATTTTTTATAAAAAAATCTTATCTAAAAATATATAAAAAAATTAATTTTTTTTCAAATTTTACGCAACATTTTTTTAATTTATTAATTTAAACTTTTTATTTTAATTATTATTTTAATTATTTAAAAAAATTATAAATTTTATTTAAAAAATTTCATCTAAATTTTTACTAACACTTGAAGGGTCTAAATCATAAAAAAAACAAAAGCAATAAGTTTGATTTCAACATTCAATCAACATCATCTAATCAAAATCTCAAAAATTCCTTTCTAATTTTGGTTGATTACCTTTTATTAGTAATTAAAATTTTTTTGGCCTCGGGTCACAAGTTTTTTAACATATTTATGAAAATTACTATAAATTAAAAAATGACAAATCATTTAATATCATATGTAAAGATAAAAAAATTTTAGTCAATATATATTAATTAGTAAACGAGTAATTGAAATATAAATATAAATATAAATATAAATTAAAATTAAAATTAACATAATTTTTTTCTTTCAAAAAATGCCATTTTTTGGACTCACTCTTTCTTAATGCCTTTTTTTTTTTTTTTAACTCCTGACCCTTGAAAATTACAATAAAAAGAAAAAATCTCTTACTGCCCTTACAAAATTTTGAGTTTTTGAGGTTTTTGTGAGTTTACTGCCCTTACAAATTACAATAAAAAAATCACTCCCAAACCTTTCAAAATTTCCCGCCAGAAAACGAATAAATGAGAATCGCAGAAATATCGACGCCGGAGCTCCGTCAATCCGCATGCGATCCGGAACCGCCTTCTCACCACCAACACAATCACCTCCTCTCTCAAATCGAATTCCAAATCAAACAAACTGAGACTCACCCACCTGCGACTCCACTACACGACTCGCTCCCTTCCGATCTCCGCCAACTCTTAACCCACCTGACTCAATTCGCTCCTTTCCCCACCACCAACAACTCTCTCAAACTCCAACTTTGGAAACTCAGCTACCGTCTCTGGAACGCCTGTGTCGATCTCTCGAACGCCGCCTCCATCCACTCTCCGTCCTCCAATTACGCTCCTCAAAATGTCGCTAAGCTCCGCCACGTGGCAGCCGATATGCTTGCCCTCGCCGTAGATGTCATCGGAATCCCTTCTCCGGTGATCAAATCTTCTTCGTTCTATTACAAGACCGGTCTCGTATGGCACGATCTTAAGATATTCGATCTGGCTTCTACATGCTTCGAGAGAGCCACGGATCTCATCTCGAAGCTCGATATAAGGAAAATATCGGACGCGGGAGAGAGGAAACTTCTTTTAGATCTGAATCTCGCGAGATCTCGCACTGCGTGGGAGATTTCAGATAAAAATCTGGCGATAACGCTACTGAACCGGTCGAAAACTCTCCTTTTCGGTTCTCCGGTTCATTTCAAAGCTCTGGCGAACCAGTTCTTAGCTTTCGCTAAAACTGTTCTATCGAAAAACGAAAACAACGGTATCTTCAACGAAGCGTTGAAGTTTATGAACGAAGCCTTGGATTTATGCGAGAAAGGATTGTCTATTGCACGAGCACGAGAAGCAACAGCGGAGATCAAGGAATTGAAATTCAAAACGCTGCGTTTCATTGCAGCCATCCATCTTCAAAACGGAGAATTCGAAAGCGTGATCAAGTGCGTTAAAGCTTTAAGAGATAACGGTGGTGAGAGTGGCGATCACCACGCTTCGTTGCCTGTTTTGGCAATGAAGGCGTGGCTTGGTTTAGGGAGGTATAGTGAGGCGGAGAAGGAGTTGAAGGGAATGGTTCTAAATAAAGGGATTCCTGAGGGCGTTTGGGTCTCTGCAGTGGAAACTTATTTTCAGGCTGCTGGAAATGCGGGGTTGGAAACGGCGAAGGGGGTATTTTTGGGGTTGTTGGGACGATGTCATCTTAGTGCACGCGCTGCTGTAAGGGTGGTTCACAGGGTAGTGGGTGACGGTGGTGGAATTGAGGAGTCAAGGATTAGAGCGAAGATGGCGGCGGAGCTGGCGGCGGATGAGAGAGTGATTGCGTTGTTTGCTTGTGAATCTGTGGCGAAAGAGAGGACAGCCATGCATGCTGTTCTTTGGAATTGGTAAGATTGGTACTTGATTACCCGCCATTTTTTTTTGGTGGTTGCATGTTTTAATTGAGAAAAAAAATGCTTCTATAAAGGTTCAATTTAAGGGATTTTTAGTTATTCTGGATTTATTACGAGAACTATGAAGTTGCATTGCTTTTGATTGTTCAGAGCTAGATAAGAGTATAGCCAGAGTAGTTTGGTTGCTTCATTGTTTCTTTCAACTAGCACAATCCGATTTTTATTTCAATGATTCAATCACCTTATTGATAAACATATTCGTCTTACAATTCACCTTGGACAATAAAGTTATGTTGTTATATAAGAGATAATTATGGCTATACAGCAACAGCTGAAAGATATAGGATCGTACCTGCCATACTCCAAAATATCTTGGTGCTTTCTCAAGGTATCTCTTGCCCTGCAAGAAAATGCTTATGTTCTTTCTTGTTACAATAAACTATTGAACTCGCTTGATGAGAGAGAAATACTGTAGCATATAATTGAGTACTTATTTGCTAGATCTGCTCACCTCAATTTAAGTTTGTCTTTACAGTGGTTCAGATAATTTCAGATTGAAAGATTATGAAACAAGTGCTGAGATGTTTGAGAAATCTATGCTTTATATACCACATGATATAGAGAATAGAGTTCTTCGAGCCAAGGGCTATAGAGTTTTGTGTCTTTGCTACCTTGGTCTTACTCAACTTGATCGAGCTCAAGAATATGTCAACGAGGCTGAAAAGGTATCTTGAGATTTATGAATGTAGTTTCTAAGATGATAGAGGTCCAAGCACTATTTTGATTTGTCCCGTTCTTTTCTATTTTTGCAGCTTGATCCAAACATCATATGTGCTTTCCTTAAGGTACTCTCTTTCTCTCTGACACACACCACCCATATGGGACTCAAGAAAAACACTGTCAGTCCGTCACTGGATAATCAATTAACTCTCCTGATTTATGCAGTTCAAAATCTGTTTGCAAAAGAATGACCATGATGGTGCTATCAGTCAGATACAAACAATGATAACCTGTCTTGATTTCACTCCAGACTTTCTGTCTCTCTCAGCCCATGAAGCTGTTGCTTCCCGTGCTCTTCCTGTTGCGGCTTCTGCTCTTTCCAACTTGCTTAACTTTTATACCTCAGGGAAAACAATGCCAATAGCGGAAGTTATAGTGCTACGCACATTGGTCACAATTCTCTCTCAGGACCTCGGTAAAGAGGCTGAAGTCCTCAAATTCTTGAAAAAAGCACACAACAGAGCTTCTGAGCTTGGAGCTGACTGTTTTTTTGGGAAGGGGGAGGTTGGAAGACGAGAAAAGAATTGGTTTGCTGTAACTTCATGGAATTTTGGAACAAAGTGTGGGAAGGAAAAGAACTATGAATTATGTGCTGAATTTCTTAGAGTGGTTTCTGGATTTTATAGTTTTATGGTTGATGGACAAGTGGAAGAAAACAATGTCATGATTTGCAGATCATTGATACTGACTGTGTCTGCTATGATAGCTTCAGAGAACCAAAAAATGACTCCATTGCCCGAGGCTGAAGTAAAACATGCCGTTGAGCTGCTAGAGAGTGCTGGGAAGGTAATGTGTCATTAATTGTTTGCTTTAATTATTTGTTGCGCTGTTTTCTATAAGAAACTGACATGTTCATGTGTGTTGCAAATGCTTGAAGGCTGCTGCCCTCACATTTTAGTATATCTTCTGTCGAAGCTGTTTTGTTTTTTTTTTTTTTTTATCATATGGTTCTTCAATTTGTTGCATGCTTGCAGATCCTGACTTCGCTCTCTGTGGGAACCCAGCTAACTGATGATAAAGTCACTACCATTGATGCTGATCTCTTTTTCATGTATGTGCTCAATGCCTATAATATGCATGGAAGACTGAACAATTTAGAGTCCCAACAACATCTTGTGAAGAGCTTTGCGGGCACAAAGGCTTGCAGTCCTCAATACCTTCTCCAAATCGGCCTGAATGCCTCAGAGGGTCCAAGGTTCAATGCTGACGTGGCAATCTTTGCTCTTAATGAGTGCCTCTCACGCATTCTTTCTTCCCCCTCTCCAGACTACCAAGATGTGGCTCTTATTGTCCGAAGGCTGATTGCAGTTGTTAGTATTCACAGGGGTGATTCGGATGATGATGCAGTGCTTAGTATGTACAAGCAAGCATATCGAATAATGGTTGGGTTGAAGGAAGGGGAATATCCAACAGAAGAGGGCAAATGGCTTGCAATGACTGCATGGAATCGGGCAGCCTTACCCGTAAGGATGGGACAGATTGATATGGCAAAGAAGTGGATGAATGCTGGGTTGGAACTTGCTAGGAAGGTTGTTGGGATGGAGACTTATCAGGCATGCATGGAGGATTACATTGCTGGATTTGAAAAGAAATTTCATATGCAGATTGCCGGTGAAATCCGGCCTCAATAGTGCCGTAGCATGTGTACTAACAATCATAGAAACTAACTACCTCTCCAGCTGAACATAAATGGGTTTTTCCTGTTCCCATGACTATGAATTATTTTTTTTTGTACCACTTTGTTGTCTCCAATAGTCAAACCTTTCATCAAGAAATATGTAATATGTCAATTCTCAATTGGGCCGTAGAAAGCAATCAGGCCTCACACACAAATATTTTTTAAGCCTTTAATTGATTTTGATAGATCCAAATGGAGTCTGCTATAGGCTACTTGAGCAAGTTTTCCGATTCCGAATCAGCCCAATCGCTTCCACTCTTATCTTCTTCTCGCTCTCTCCGTCTTTCCTGACAATCATAATGGAGTCTCTTTCTATGATCCTTTCATCTTTTCTACCCTTACAAAACCATCCCAATACCCACAAATCAACCTCCTCCAAACTATTTCCTCTTTTCCCATGCTCCTTTTCCATCTCCAGTTCCATTCCTCAATCTCTCATTTATCAAGGAACGAAATCCCGCACCACTGAACTAACCTCTCCCTCACCCTTTCGTCGCTCTAAAAACCATCTTCAAAACCCTCTTTCAATTCTTCGAAACTCTTCTCTTTTACAAACTCTGACCAAAACCCATCTTTCTTTTACCTTATTTAACCTCTTCACTTCTTTCCCTTGTCTGTCCTCTGAATCAGTTATATCCTCAACTGAGCCAGGCAAAGTGAGCCTAGAAGCAATCTTGGTATCAATTGATGAATTTTTTAACAAAAACCCATTTTTTGTTGCTGGCTGCACGTTCATTTGGCTTGTTGTTGTACCTTTAACTAAAGAGTACTTGAGCAAATGCAAGTTTATATCTGCCATTGATGCGTTTAGGAAACTCCGTGATGACCCAAATGCTCAACTTTTGGATATTAGAGAGAAGAAGACTCTGGATTCTTTGGGGTCTCCAAAGTTGGATTTTTTGAACAAAGATACGGTTCAGCTTCAGTTTACTGCTGAAGATGAGGATGGATTCATGAAGAAAGTTCTGGAGAGGTTTCCAAACCCTGCAAATACTGTTCTTTGTCTTCTTGACAAGTAAGCCCTTGGAATTTCAATTTTTTACTTAAGTTCAAAAGTTTACTGGCTATTCATAATTGCATAGTTGTTTCCTCCTTTTATGTATAAGGTAGTTTCGAGGGAAATTCCTTGAAAGCGGCCGAGTTATTGTATCAGAATGGCTTTAAGGAGGCTTATGCAATCAGGGGTGGAGTCAGAGGCCAGAAAGGTTGGTTGGTAAGTCTCTTTGTTCTTAGTATATGGCTGAGTTAAGAGTTTATGGATTCTTGTAATGGAGCTCTGTTTCAATTTTCAAATACATTTTCTTCGTTTGGGGATAGAGATGCAATTCCATTTTTGATGTTTCTAGTTAGTTTCTTTAAGTATGCTTCTTCTACTGTATTATATCTTTTGCATATTTCACAGGTTGCTTGGCTCTTGGGAATTGCCCCTTACATGCCTCACGAAGTTGATAAATGTGAGGGGTCAATTTGGAAAGGGGGGCAAGAGTTTATATATGCTATGTGAAATTATTACAATGCTTACCAGGGATTGGCCTGAGAGTTTGGGTTACCTGGGGATGAACACTGTTGCCTAGTATGCATCAATGGCGTAATTTACTACCACAGTTAGATTATCTAAGTCAAGGAATTTCCAGGAAACATATATTCGTGAAAGTCAAGATTTAATTTGAATGTTGAAGATTCTGGTTAATTTTATCTTAAGGAATAAAGAAGTGAAATTTGAGACTGTTAACCTTGGAAATAAATACAAGTCACATAAGGCTTATGCTCTAATAATTTCAATTCAGAAAGCTTCAAAACAATCATTTAATATGGGATACAAGATATACTTGTATCTTTTGGCAGAAATGGCTGTTGATCTGATTGGGTAAAGCGTTGAGCTCTGGATAACAGAACAATTCAAATAAAAGATCACCTAAATAGGAGGTTTTTGTTGATAGATTGTGGTAATTGAATTTAAAATCTCTTTCCTTTTATTGCTTTGTCTCCTTCATTCTCATAGATAAAATTGTTCCTTTAATATATCTATTTATTAATAGTTAAATGGTAAACATCTCGGTTATAACTTGACAAGTCTTAGTAAGAGTATTAGGCTTTCCTTTGTGTCTGGAAGCCCAAGTTGGTGTCTTTTTTTTTTTTGGCCAATCAACCTAAGATAGTTGAGCATGTGGCAGTTATTATTTATCTGAGGCTGCTATAGAAAAGAAATTGTAAGTATCATATTTTTGGTTTCTTGCAGGCAATACAAGAAACCCTTTTGCCACCTTCTGTACATATTAAGCCAAAGAAGAAGAAGAAGGTCAAAATTTCTCAAAAGCTTGGGGTAAATGGAGCAGTTAGTCAAGTGGAGGATAAGAAAGATGGCTTCTCTCCTATAAGTGCCCCTGTAGTAGAAAGTCAGATAATGGATCATGAACTTACTGAATCCATGCCACATTCGAAAGTTGGTTCCCAGTCCTCCTCTCCTTACCCTAATGTATGGTTTCTCTCTTTTTCTTCCACAAGTGCTTTTCTAGTAGCAAGTCAGAGGATGCATCATAAACTTACAAAATCTATGCGATTTGTCAAACTTGGTTCCTGGTCCTCCTCCTCTTACCCAAACATCTCAAGTTTCTCCTTGGATTGAGGTTAAAAGGTTCTGAAATCAAAGAGTAGAAGTAGAATAAATCAAAAGATTATTTTAACTAATGGGTTTTGTTGGCACTGATTCGTAAAAGCATGAATAATACAAATTCAGATACAAAGAAAAGTCTATAGAATACTATAACAATTATATCTCAATTCAACTAAATGGTCGATTAAATGATACATAACTTTTGAAAATTTATCTTTTCACCATTAAATGAGCCACATTTTGATTTTTTTAGAGTTTGCATTGTTCACATTAACTTTCATGAATTTTACTGACATTTACCCTCTTTTTCACTATAGTATCCAGATTTGAAGCCACCATCTTCACCAACTCCATCAAAACCATGAGCATGATACACAGCAAGTATCTCGAGCTGAGGTCACATACCCACATCCTTCATTGCTTGAAGGTCATTCCAGCGGCTTTTCATTTTATTTAATTTCAATACTTTTAGAGAAATTCTCCATTTTATGTTATATTATGTACAACAATTAGGGTTCGTCTTTCTTTTCTAGGTGGGCAAGCAATGAAATGACTGTAAATTGTAATATGACATGTAGAAAACCAAAGCTATTTCCAGTTAACCGTAAACTTTGTGATTCTATTTGGATGTTTTTGGACTGAATTAATGTATTAGCAATCCTAAGGTGAGATTTTATTTTACCCAGAAGTGGTCAGGCTGGGTATAAAATTGCAAACAATTGTTGAATAATCCAGCATTACTACAAGTTTCCTTGGTATATTGCTCTTTGTTGAATATAACTATCATATTTCCATTTTTCTTTTATCCAAAATGTACATAAACTGTAGATTGGACTTCATTGCCATTTAAATATAGATACAGTTTTTTTTTTTTTTTTTTTTTTTTTAAGTTTTTAATCTATTTTTAATTTTTTTTTATTCTGATATATACTTGTTTAAAGAGGATATTATTTGTTTAAGTTCTCTTAAACTTACAATTTGTAATTATCAATTCCAATGAATATCTATTGATTCAAGAATAGTTGGCATATATAATTTATAACAGAGGTGATAGGAAAAGAAATTTAAATACCCTTCACGATTTGGAAAAAAAACTGGTATTTATTTTTTAATTTTACTTATTTCTTTCATTTTTTAAATTTATTTAAATTAAGAGTTAAAAAATATGTAAAATTAAAATAATTTTAAACTGTGTAATTTTATTTTTTAGATTTATTTTAGTAAAAAATTAAAAATATGTTAAAATAAAAAAATTATACTGTATAAATTGTTACTTCTGTTTAACAAAATTTATTTAACAATTATTACTAGAAAAAATTACTACTATTATATAAGTTTAAAATTAAATAAGTTATACCAGTCAAATTCTTTTTTTTTTTTTAACTTTCTCCATATATAAATCCTATCACTAACACTTGTAAATTAAATTGACAAGAATTACCAAGAAAAAAAAAAAAAGGGGAAAACTCCCTCCTCGAGAAAAAAAAAAAAGAATATCAAAATATATTTCTCCGTTCAGGTTTCCCGTGAAACCACGCGTTCAATCTAGCACTTTGATAATTAATAAGTTAAAAGTGTAAGTTTGATTCCCCGTGAAGCAATTTGACCCAATCACTCTCACCCAGGAAGCTTTTCGATCGCACCTTTTCTTTTTCCGTTCACCAGATTTCTGTGGGTGAGTCTTCAATTCTTATTTTGTCCATAATTAAATTAATTTATCGGGGTGGGTTTTTTCAGAAAAAAAATTAAATGTTATTATTTTTTAGTAACGTTGGAGCTGTTTTGGACGGTAATCGAAAGTAATGATGGATCTTTTACATTGGGATGGAACCCTGTCTGCAAAGGATTTCAGAATTGGTGCTGTCGCATTTGCTCAGAAATGGGAAAGCCTTAACTTTGCTTTTCGTCCATGGGTTTGGGTTCCTTGTCCTAAACACCCTTGGCTTGCTTCTCCTGAGGTTACTCTTCTCAATCATTTTTTAACCAATCCTCCTTGCAAAATAACTTAATGCTTCACAGAAAGGAATCAACTTACTTTTAGCTTTTGCAGGAGGAAGGGTACTTGTCAATGGAAAAGATATGCATTTCCAGGCTAAATGAGGTTCAGTCTCGGGTCATTTAATGGATCATATTTGAATATTTAACAACAAAGTTGCTTTTTTATTTCTTCTTTCTGTTGGATGCAGGAAGATATTGATCAAACTACTCAAATTGACACTGATGAAGAAGAGGCCAGTTGCTCAGGAAACAAAGATGTTATTGATGATGCCACATTGGTAAATATATTTTGATTGTTTTTTCCAGTTATTTTGCTTATATTGAGTGTAACAAATGTGTGAGACTTGGGAGTAAACATGGAATTTTAGTTCTATCGCCTGTTTATTATTGTCTGACTTTGATAATGTTCTTGTTGTATTTTTAGGTCCAGAGCAATCATCATGAATTACATTACTATGATTTCCATATAGTCTACAGTAATACATTTAGGGTTCCGGTGTTATATTTACGTGCTTACTGCAGTGGTAAGTTCACCCTCCTACTTCCTCCCACACAATAGCAATTATGTTAGGAAATTTTTTGTCATTTTATGGTAGAAAATAATCCTGATATAATTTAGCTTATTTATTTGACAAATATATCTCATATTCAAGAAACCTAAGTTGGAACTAACTTATGCTATTTGCTCTTCTGAACTAATGATTGTGGTTTATTTTTTAGATCAGCCATTTTGGTCAATTACTGTCATGTTTAATTTTTGCCAGAATGCACCCTAACATTTGGCTCAATAATACGTGCATATGTTTCTCTGCTAAAAAAGCTGGATTCAAATCCCTTCTTCCTTCAAATAAAAAAAAAAGGAAAAAATTATATCACTATATGATGTTTGAATTTTAGATCAGACATTAGGCTGATGTGGCAAAAGTGAAAAGACCAAAGAGATAATGCTTATAATCGATGGATTGCAGCATGCTTTGTTAACCGATCAAGAAAATGGGCTTTGATTTTAAAGAGTGAAATCTTTTGAAGTATGCCATGGCTTGTTTTGCAGCTGGGAATTAATGTCATGTTCTAAAATTATGGAACTCTATGATCTGTTCTTTTTTCTGTTGTCTTCAACAAAGAGTCTTGTCAAGGATGATAGGTGGTTCAATTATTGAAGGCTGTGCACTAAGGAAATTAACCTAAGGCAACTTTAGCTTGGCTAGATGTAACTTGGCAACTTGAGACTATTAGAACCACCCTAGAGTAGGTGCTGATAAGCTGAGTTACCAGATCTATCTGCAGTTTCAAAAAACCTGGCACTAAACAACTAGTGAAGTTAGCATACCGAGTTTTCTTGCAGCAGGACAGACCTGTGCTGAGGATCCCTTAATACAGCAAAACTGCACCTTATTGGATAAACAAAGCTCTTTTTAGCAAATAATAGATGTTTATTAAGTGATTTATGTCCGGTTGTTTGGAAGGCTGTGTGCTTGGTGTTTTATGTATGTTAGTATGTGCTATATGTTGATGGCACTCCAGGGAAACAGTTTGTCATGTTCTTGCTTGTATGCAGGCACAGTATGGGTGGGTTTCTATATAGATTAAGTCTGGTTTGAAATTGTCCAATTCATTAATTATTTGAAGAGTATAACTGAATGCTTTACTATACCATGTATAGATGGACAACCTTTGCAGTTGGATGAAATAGAAAAGGAGCTTCCTACATGCTCTTCAAAGGAATTGTCAAAATCAAAATGGACATTCATAACTCAAGAGGTATGTTTTTCCTACCTTACTTTGCTGTCTCTTTACCTTGGTTGTCTCTTCCCCCTCCCCCCCCTTTTTTTTAAGAATGTTCTAAATTCCTATTATATTCTTTCTCAATCTTTCTTACTCAAAAAACTGACATATGCTCAAGTTGATTGCTGTGTATTTTATGTTAGAATGATCAGAGGATAAATGTTGTTGAAGTAGAGAATATATTAAGCTTATGAGGCTGAATTCCATGTAGAGCAGATTTTTGCTTAAGATCAGCTTTTTTTTTTTTTTGGTACTGTGGTGAATCTCTTTGAAGTATGTTATATGAAGGTGATGTGTGAATATTTTTCAATTGTAGGAACATCCACACTTGACAAGACCATGGTACAAATTACATCCATGTGGGACTGGAGAGTGGATGAAGTTGCTTTTCCTCAATGATACTGCCCAGCCTAAATTTGAAGTGGTGCTGGAACTGTATCTTCTTTCATGGTTCTCAGTTGTTGGGCAAGTGGTTGGTCTTAGGATCCCTTTCAAAATGTTAAATGACCGCTGATAGTCATGTATTTTTTCTTTCTAGGGTTCTACCACTATTGAATCCCATATTCTTCATTCAATGATCTTAATTTTTTTTTTCCTGCAAAAAGCGCATAGAACCTCCTCAATTCCCTTGGTTCTCACTTTCATGCTTCAATCGAAGTGCTCAACAGTTTGAGGATCAATATTAGACATAAAATGGAGCTATATTACAATGCACAAGAAACTCTCATCCATGAAAATTTTACACGTTTCTTTCTTCTATATATAAAAGACATGTTACATCTTAGATACGTTTGAAAATTGAATAATTACCAAGTCTTTCTTAATGCATATTATCGTGGGTTAAAAGAACAGAATATAAAGAAGCTAGCAGTGGATTGATTTCATTTTAAAAGCAGAACACAACTGGACGAAAAAAATTTCAAAGCAATGCGACTCCCATGTGGTAATGAAACTATCCTGCACATAAAATCTTCCATGGCTTTACTCTTGATGATGCAGGGTTCACAACGAGGCACAATGTCACATTGGGTATTCTCAAATTCAAATAAAGGATGGATATCCAGCTCATTCATTCTATGATAAACTATTCATAACTTTTCTCATAAGTCCGACTGAAGCAAACCAGAAATTCAGTATTACCCTCAGCACCCTTTAGAGGAGACTCTATCCAACCTTTGCTTTGAAATCCAAAGTTCTCTACACCCTTTATGATCTTTTCGAGTACCTACAAGACGAAACATAATACCATCTTAACTTATGCTCTTCAAATGGTAGCCTACCTCTTCAGCTTTCCCCCCCCAAAAAAAAAGGAAGTAAATATCTTAATGATGATATTATTTTTTTGGATGGAAAAAGGTGGATTTGACAAAATTTTTGGGTACCTCCTGATGAACTTTAGGATCTCTCACTATCCCACCACTTCCTACCTGCAAAGGCGTTAAACAAGATTACACTCATAAACTCAAAGCTAAAATCTAAAAGTTAGATGAAAACCCTCAGATATAATTATCACAATTTTTTAGGTGCATCCTCAATTCTTCAGCTCATCACATCCATACTGGAAAATGAAAAACAGAAACTCTAAAGGCATGTGTCTAAATGTTCACATGAATACTTATGTTCCTTACTTGTGACCTACGAGCTTCAAACTGAGGTTTAACCAGTGTAACCAAAGTTGCCTCTTCCTTCATTGCATTTATCACAGCAGGCATGACCTGTTTAAGAAAGTACATAAATAACTAAAGATAATGACAAAATTAAGCATAAGGTTGTTACTCATGTGATTACTATTAACAAAACTACCCATTTATAGAGAACAGTAATTCTGCTCCCTCCCACTTTTTGACAGTAAATACAATTAACTGAAGTAACAAATATCATGTGCAGTGTACAAGTGTAAAAGTAGAGCATTGCTCAGCCAAAAAAGGCTTTTAACAAATCTAAGCAGTTCAGAGGAGAGAAGAAATGGATAGAATTGGATGAAGAGGCTGATTGAAACGAGTAAAAAGTAATACAAGCATGTTAACAAAGCAGTTTGGAGATGTTTGAAAGCTTACCAAGAGAATAGAAATAAATGAAAGGTCCAGTGTCACCAAATCAACTTTTTGAGGGAGACCAGAAAGGTATCTTAAATTTGTTCGTTCTATCACACAAACACGTACATCTCGACGAATCTTGTCTGCTACCTGTTAAAAATTGAAACCCACAGGCAATCAAGAATCATTAAAAATCCAAAAGTGCACATCCATTCACACACAGGGAACATATCATTCATTACATTTTCCCCTCAGTGCACATAGGTAATTGCTACTGTACAGATAAAGCTTCATTATTAAAAAATGAAGGTAGAGAAAAAAAAAAAAAAACTGCTCTTAATAACTTATAATGTCTTCAAGAGAAATTTTCTCAGAAAGAGGAAAGAATATCCTTGTCTTAAGAGCCAAGCCCCTTATTTATTATTTAGAAAAAATATTAATCTGCATCAAGTGAGCAGATCAAATACAAGTTCATTCCAAAAACAGTGTCTACAAAAATTAAACCAAGCCAAGCAATTTGTCAACAATATGTTCCAAAAATCATATAGGCTAACTCTTGTGTTACATAAGCATAACTCACTTAAATGCCAGAGGTCAAGAAAAACTAAAATATGCCAGTATTTACTTCTATATGAATGGTCTCTCTTTTAATCTTTTCCCAACTTAATAAGCTTCTTGTATGAGTTAATTTAAGAAGAGTTGCTCTATAGTTTCAAAACTTATCATGATAATTAGATTTGATAAGTACATTTTATAAGTGGTTATCTAAATTTGCAGTCAGTCAGTTACTTTTCATTTCCAGAAATTTTAATCACGGCCATAAAAGTGCCAATCAGAAAACCCTATACCGTCGTACACAAACTGACATACACAACCCATAGCTATGACCAAGGTGATGTTGCTGGCCAAAATTTTCTTATACTATGTTCAGTTTTAATATATTTTCTCATATTAGCATTTGAAAACTGATGGAGAGGTACTTCATGTGCACATGATATGTATTACTAATTGTCCAGTTAGTACCTGTCCATAACCTACATCAACTCCATAAACATATGATGCACCATACTGAAGCAGGCAATCGGTAAATCCTCCAGTGGACAACCCAGAATCAAGGGCTACTTTGCCAGTCACTTCAACACCAAGCTGTTCAATAGCAGCTTCTAACTTATATCCAGCTCTGGATCAGCGAAGGTAACATTAAAATCAACCCTGAACACCTCAGAAATATTATTTGAAAAAAATTAAAGATGGGTGTTTCAGAGAATAATCACCTACATACATATTTTGGAATTTCAGCCGTAATTTCTATAACAGCCTTGTCAGAGACAGGTGTTCCAGCTTTGTTTACCATCTTTCCATTCACATACACTTTGCCTATCAGAAGAAGAAAAGATAAGTCTCCAGGAGTTCTAGGGCCAGTTCTTCATATAATTTACATTTCCAAGAACCGGAATTGCAATTACTCCAAGTGTACCAAAGTACAAGGACACATCCAATTGAAGATTTTTCCTTACCTTGTAAAATCCATGACTGTATGAAAGATCGGCTGTACTGCTGGAACCTTTCAAGACATATCTCATCCAGCCTTTTCTTCCTGAACTTGTCATAGAGTAAAGCACAATAAGGCAAAAAAAAAAAAGATATGGCTGGGTTTCTGGGACCAATAAAAGGCTTTGGATTAAGCTAGGGTAGTTTGCATCTTCTTCCATTAGCAATAAATGGCATTCCCAGAATTTCAGTGTTACAATATGTATTGGCATGAAATAAAAATATCTTTGAAATATGTAGTAAATTATCAATTGACCGATATAGGCTTACTTTTTTGGTATTTTAAGTTTTTCTGACTTGGCAACAGCAAAGCTTCTAAAGGGACTATGCATATGAGCTTTGACCAATCTCCCTGAAAAGTGAAAACCAAATCCCAAACAACCAAATTATTAGAGCACAGCAATTCATACGGGACAAAGCCAAAATAAAATCCAATTCATTAGTACGCCAAAAAAGTAAAAGAAAAAATGAACCATTTAAATAGATAAAAAAACACCCACAATAGATTAAAGAACAACCCTTGTTTTCCTATAATTCTATCTACAATCAAAAGTGTTAATGAAAATTATTAAACCCGGCAGGGAAACAAGCATGTAGACGTCAAATTTGAGTCTAACCGCAAATTAAACTAAAACTATGCACACAAAATAATGAAAAAAATAGTATGAATATATATATATATATATATAGAGAGAGAGAGAGAGAGAGAGAGAGAGAGAGAGAGAGAGAGAGAGAGAAGAGAAAGAGCAACAATGACGGTACCGTGAAGAGGAGAGTAAGATTTCAATAAGAAAAACAAAGTGGAGTTACCGCTATCGCAACAGCGTGAGATAAAGGGAAGCTTCACAATTTGCAGTGCCATTTTCGGCTTCGTTTAGTGACCTCTTAAGGTTGTTCAGTTCGGATCCGGAGTTATATGCCTTGAGCCTTTAGGAAGCGGATAAGCCCTGTCCACGCATATGTTGTTGGCAATTCACTGTACCAAACCTTAAAACAGTTTTACCGTTTTTGTAGAGCAGGCCTAAAGGCCTGGAAATCTAAAAGGGCAGTGAGATCTTCCGTCCAAGCCTGAGAGCCCAGCTTGTATTTGGCAAGCCCGGCCTAATACAAATTCTGATATTTTTGGTTTTATCCAAATTTGAACAAAAAAAAAGAGGGAAAAATAACTGGATTAGATATAGGAAAAACGACTATGAACATTAATTTTTGCATCCAAGCATTATGTTCAAATTAAATGGAAGAGAATAATGAACTCTTAATTTCTATTAACCTCAACTAATTAAAAAATCATCACCAGGATTGGATTATATAACATGTCAGCAATATTTGTTGTTATGGATAAAGGATAGGATTCCACACATTCACCAATCCAATAGCAAATATGCAAAGCTAACATCGCATCCTTCTCGACCACAACTTTCCCAGCAATTGATACTTTTTAGCTACTCATTCAGAAAATCTTTTCTCTCAGTCTATCTTGGCTTGTATTAGCACATATTTCCACTTCCAGTTTGTTTTCTTGGGTCTTCTTTTTTTTTTTTTTTTTAATTAACAAAATCGATCAATGGCTACCACTGCTTCTCCAATGGCAAGTCAGCTCAAAAGCAGCTTTACATCATCTGTTACAAGAGGACTGGTAGTCCCAAGGGGCATTTCTGGAGCCGCATTCAGAGTATCACCTGTCAAGATCAGAACTCCTTGCTTTACTGTCAAAGCTGTTAAAGCAGACAAGGTAAGTGAGCACTTGTAAACCTTCTTCTCATTTGTCAATGGTGTCTAGTCTCCTGATCATGTCAGTGTTAGGTAAGTGAATAAGTTTTATCATTTTCCCTCCACTTTACAGCCACCATATCAAGTAATTTAACCCATCAATGGTGATCCCTTCATTGGAAGCCTTGAGACTCCAATTACATCAAGCCCCTTGGTCGCTTGGTACCTTTCCAACCTCCCAGCCTACAGGACAGCAATGAACCAACTTCTCAGGGGTATTGAGGTGGGTCTGGCCCACGGCTTCCTCCTGGTGGGGCCATTCGTTTAGACTGGCCCTCTGAGGAATACAGCTGTTGCAGGCCAAGCTAGGTCCTTGGCAGCTGCTGGTCTTGTTGTAATCCTCAGCATTTGCTTGACAATGTATGGCGTCGCATCATTCAAGGAAGAAGAGCCCTCAACAGCCCCAACCCTAATCCTGACTGGGAGGAAAAAGGAGCCTTACCAGTTGCAAACGGCGGATGGATGGGCTAAGTTCAGTGGAGGATTCTTCTTTGGTGGAATCTCTGGTGTCATTTGGGCTTATTTCCTTCTCTATGTCCTTGACCTTCCTTACTACTTTAAGTAGATGATATCTTTGTTTTGTTATTCGATCGTTCTTTGTTACTTAATGTAAATCTATAAATATTGGACGATCCTTTGGGAACGAATAACAACTATCAAGTGTCTGTAACTCAATTTTCTTGTTAAAGATCATTTACTGCATGAACAAGTTTCTCTTTCACTGCCATAATCAGCTGCCAAGAAGTCAGAGAGAAGTAAAGGCCATTGCAAAATTGTGGCACTATGAATTTCAATTGATTATTTGCGAAAATCCAACGAATATAAAATCCTCACATTTTTTAGCAAGGGGATTGTCCTTGTAAATTCATTGAATTTTGAGATTTTTAAGATGAAAATCTAGCACATATATAATGGGTACAGAAAGGGTATTTGGAATTGGACGAAGGAATAAAGATCATTAAAGAATATATTCTATTTCCCAAATATTTTTTAATACAAAAAAATCATAATATGATAATAAAAAAATATTTCAGAACTGTTTCCCTTTTAATTTGGGTAAAGAGAAACAAAATATTAGATGTGACAGTATGTAAATGAATAGGAGCCAGTGAATTCCCATCCTTTATGACACAGTCCCGCTTTTTTGTATTGAAGAAGGGCCAACGGTTAACCGTCTCTTTGTTTATCATAATTCTCTATTTCTCTCCCTGAAACATTATGGCAATCCAAGCCAAGCCCCCTACCCTCTTCTGCCATCAGTTTCAATGCTTCCCTTACTCCCCTACTGCTTCTCTATCACTTCTCTTTGGTGGGTCTTTCAAAGCCAGGGCTCGACCTCTCTGTAGAAAGCCTCTCAGAATTAGCTGTAGCAGATCAAACGCAGATGACCCACAAGATGTAAGCTCTCTTTTTGTACTTTTGATACATTACTATTGATTCAAACCAATAATTTTATGTAAAAAGATGTTGGGGTTTTGCAGGATTATCTGATTGATGCCCCTGTTTCAGCTGGCGATGGCTTTTCTTTTAGTGGAGGTACATTCATCTTTCACTACAATTTCCCCTTAAAATGTAATGCATTAGTCAAGAATTTAATGATTGAATGAAAATATGTGTTTATTTTGGACAGGAAAATATTCAGATGAGCCAAACCCGTCTGATGAATGGTTTAAGCAAGGAAAATTCGTGAGTAATACATACCTGTAGATTGCCTGGTTTTAGCTCCTAGACTATGCCTTAAAGGTCTTTGTTTTTTACTTTAATTTGATTTGGTAGGTGAAAGCCTATCCAGTTGGTGGCACTGGTGAGAAAGCTAAAGATCCAATTTTTGGACTAACTATGGGAGCTGGCTCTCAAGCCTCAGGTGATGTTTTCAGGTAACGTGAATACTTTTTTCTATTAGGGTTATCTTCCAGAAATTACTATTACTTCTAAATGTTGTTTTTTTTTTTTTATTAATTCTGATAAGTTTAATATTGGTTTCTTTTTAGTGAGTTTAATTACTGCTTTTTCTTATACTATTTTTGATTTTAGGTTTCCATGGTATGAAAGAAATTGAGGTCTCATCATTTGCAGGTTGAAAACATGCTCTCTATCTCTACATGATTTGATGAAATAGATGGTTTTGCGTGGAAAGTGGAAATGCTGATAATCCTACCGTTATTTTGATTCATGGTTTCCCATCACAGGTTAGTCCCTTTTGGCCTAACACAATATCACAATAATTAGGAATTCTACAATCTTCTTTGTAGCTAGCTTTTTCCTTTCCGTATCGTAATATTTATTGAATAGCAGTTAAAATATGATACTTGGTTTATAAATGTGATAGATTAATTTCGCTCGCAGGCATACTCCTATCGCAAAGTCCTCCCTGTTCTCTCCAAGAATTATCATGCTATAGCTTTTGATTGGCTAGGTAAGATCATATCCATTGTGATTTATCAGGATAGACCAAGTTACTAATACAGTTATAGGTCTTGGGTGACTTGTAAGAAACTATGAAGTCGAGCCTGTGTTCTGCTAGATGATACTATTTAATTACTTCTGTCTCACCATGTGAGTACTTAAAGGTTTGCTGCCTATGTATTTATGGTAAGAGGCGATCCATTTGTTTTGATTTAGCCCAAAAAATTCTCTAAAAGTGCTTGGTTTGGCTTAGAGACATGGCAATTAGTGGATGGAATAGAAAATCATTGCAACTTTGTCTTACAATCTTAAAGGAAAACACATGCTTGCCTTTTTGTTCTTTTTTTTTTTCAAAATTTTTCATCATCATATAGATGACCAAATTTGGGTGCATGTTCTTCATTGAAGCTGCAAATACAATAAACCATGTGCAATATTTCAGCATTGGACGACTTCTGATATCTCAGAGTAGCCATGCATTTCCAATTCCTTAATGCTTTGAAATTTTGATAGAAGATCTGCACTTTGGAAAGTTAGGACTTACAAAATGAAGGACCTGGATAGAACTTCTAGTCTTTCTGAATTTTCTAGGGTTTTGCTTTATTTAAAGATAGATTTCCTTTTAACTCTCAGACTGCATATCATCAATACATTTTTAAATGAATATAACATTCAGCTTGTCTGCCTGCTTCCTACCTCCCTTGTTCAACAGGTTTTGGATTTTCAGATAAGCCTCAACCAAGATATGGGTTTGACTACACATTGGGTGGTAATTAGTTTGTATACCTGGCAATTAAATCTAGTTTCAACAAACTTTATTGACAATATAAAAGCAGAACTGGAAAATAATGCTTATCTGCATCCTCACAATTTTTTTCTTCCCTATCAGAATATGTCTCGGCATTGGAGTCCTTTGTTAACGAAGTTGCTGCCAATAAAGTATCACTTGTTGTCCAGGTATATGTTTTCTTTGAGTATCAGTGGACAAGTAGACATACAGTTAACTTTTAAATTACTTTGTAACATACAACTAAAAGGCTTTTGATCTTTCATGTACTTACAGGGTTATTTTTCACCAGTAGTTGTTAAATACGCCAGCAATCATCAGGAAAAGCTTAATGATCTAATTCTCCTCAATCCTCCTGTATGAACATCCTGAAGCTTTAGCATCAAGTTATCGCTTTTCCTTGTGCTAGTGCTACTAACTATAGATTGGATTATATCCCTATCACCAATTTGGCGTATACATAAAAAATACTTTTTGACGTTGATTGCTGCAGCTAACAGCCAAACATGCCAACCTTCCTTCGACATTATCCATATTCAGCAACTTTTTGTTGGGTGAAATCTTTTCTCAGGTAAGCATGATATATATTGAATTTACTTAAAAATGAGGTGTCTATGCTACAGCAGATTTGTGCTTGCTTGTTCATGTGCTTATGGAATATAGATATCTATCAATTTATTTTCATGGATTATTGTTTAACTCGTCCTAAGAAATACTGTATAGCAAACATTATTAATAGTTTGTTCTTTTGCTGAATAGGATCCTTTGAGGGCCAGCGATAAGGCACTGACAAGCTGTGGCCCTTATGCAATGAAAGAGGATGATGCAATGGTTTATAGAAGACCTTATCTTACATCTGGTTCCTCAGGGTTTGCACTAAATGCAATTAGTAGGGCCATGAAAAAAGAGCTTAAGGTGGATTTAATTTTTGAGTTAGTTCAAGTTCTGTTATAGTCAGATCAAAGAAGTTGCACCTAGCAGTTTCAACTTTGAGCCTCCATGTTCCTTCTTTCTGGAGGAAATCCTCTACTACACTAATATGCTTATCCTACCACTTTACTTGTGGCGGTTCATCTATGTAGCATAATATTTTGTATTAAATCTTCTTCATACATTACTAAGGTGCAATGGCAAAATTATCTTACAATTTTTTCATCATCAAAGGAGGTGACTAGCTGCCAAAAACTCTTCTATTTACCACATTATTCTGGTTTCTTACTTGACAGGCCTATGTGGAAGATATGAGAGTGATTCTTACGGATAAAAATTGGAAAGTTCGAACTACAGTCTGTTGGGGACAGAGGGACCGTTGGCTGAGCTATGATGAAGTAGAAGATTTCTGCAAAAATTCAAACCATAAACTGGTTGAGCTTCCAATGGTACCAACATGCCACATGCATTTACATAATCTCTTGAAACTAACATGTTTGAGGTCTTACCTGCAGAAAACTAAATTCAGATTTCTCCTCTGGAGTATTTAATATGCCGTAAAATATTTCCAGAAACTATGTTAAAGAAACCTGACTATTCTTTGTTTCTAAAACTAAAATAAAAGTAGAGGTCATTTGGTTGTTCCCTGCTTCTTTTTCTGTTTCATTTCCCCATTATGTTTCTTGTACATTTCACTATTACAATAATGCTATAACGAAACGGTTGGCATGGGATCATATAACCTCTACTTTATTGCCTTTTTTTTTTTTTTTTCTCTCAATTGCTAAGATTCTTGTACAGGCAATAGCTGACTTTGTGGGTTTGCTTTCTCCAGACGGGGCATCATGTACAGGAGGATAGTGGTGAAGAACTTGGAGGAATCATTTCTGGAGTTATCAGCCGAAGGATCCTCCCCTGACGCGTAACGATTGTTTTACAGCTATTGATATACTCGAAACATTTATTCCTGCTTCGTCCATGAGAGCAATTTTTGGAGGCTTATGTATATTCAAGCTTGCATTGCAAGGAAGATATGAATGAGCTGTGTTCACATTCTTATGACAAACCAATTATTCATCAGTAGCAGAATCATTAGCATATATACCTACTGTTATTGGCGACCATATATTATATAGGTCCTATTTTTTGCCAAGATCAAGCAAATTAAGATGCTACAGGCTGGAATATCTGGTTGAAATGGTAGGATAATAAATTTACGTTGCTTACTTGCTGGTTACAAGGAAGGTGACGGGCATTGGTTTTATGCCTCTAATTATCTCTCAAATAAGTACTTTTAAATCAAAAGACAAAGTTTGTTTAGAATCCAAAACTTAGTTCAATTGATCTATTGGATATTACTTTCAAAAGTAACATCCAATAGATCTAAGCTCAAAATTCAAATCTCAACATCTAACACCTACAACCCTTATCCCTATGGCTATCTCTTGACTATAATTTCCATTATATAGAAAAATTTTTTTTTTTCTCTCAATGCTACAAAAACTGAGAATATTCAGCAAGCAAAGGAAAAAGATTAATTTGCATCCACGAAACAAACTATATATTAGATAGCAAATTTCAACAAATATAGGAAATTTCTCTTTCCACATTTGAAATACTGAATTGAAGTTTGAATGAAACCTTCAAATACCCATAACCCACTAATCATGTAGTCTTTCCAGCACCAAAGGAGCAAAAAACACCAGCAGCAGCAAGAGGCCTCGCGGCACGTCCAGGCCATCATGAAGAAAGTTCAACTTGTTTTTATAAATGTTAACCGAGGGTAAGCCATCCTTCAAATGGGCGAGGATGATAAGAAAAAGCCAATACAACGAAGAGCAGCTGCAAGATGATCATCCAATGAGACTTAAGCAAGCTATTAGAGATATGGTTTTAGAGGTTTTTATTAATAAATCATGCACACCCAATTACTATACTAATTTTCTAATGTTTCATTATTATTTTAATTAATTATTTAGTAACTTATTCAGTATTATTTAAATAATATTAAATTCTGCTCAACATATAATTTTTTCATGCCTGCCAACTTGACTGTAAATCCTTCATGGTTGGAAAGAATTGGAAATTCAGAATTGTAGGAAAAGTTCGTTTTTTTTTTTTTTTTTCTATAATTGAAAATTGATTTATCCATACAGTTGATTTTCATTTTCCAATGTTCAGTGTAACTGTCAAATAAAAATTGCCTGAGCCAAAAGTTTTGCTACAATTGGAGGCTTTAAAAACATTTTCTGGGTACTACATTACTAATCCAGTGAATCTATAGTATAAGACAAGTATTCAACAGATGTTTTTTCAAGTATTACTCTTGTTTTATTCCTTGTTTTGAAACAGCTCGTGTTAGTGACCCTTTACATGCACGTTCAAGAACCAAATCCTTCCTCTGATCCTCTAATATGAGCATTACTGCTGTTTCTTCATCGATTGTTCATATGGATCAAACCAGCAATTATCTTGCTTTACAGCTCTCTTCCATCTGTTTTTGAAGACCTCTAATTCAATGAAGGATTGCTTTTTAACCTGAGGAGAAGAATTTTACAGACAATGAATTGATGAATGCCAAGAGTTGGTCTGTACATAGCTATAGGGTGAAGGCTTACCTCAGATCTTCCATCAGGCTCACTGGAAGGTGATGGTACCTGCAAATGCAAAGATAATTAAACAATAAATAGGAAAGATAAAGAATTGGATGGTCAACCATAGTTAACTTTTTGTACCCTTCTTACTGAATAGGTCATGAAACTTAATTCAACCCCGGACTCAGGTTGGTCATGGTTTGACTTGAAAATAGATCTGCATTGGGTTAGATCAGGCTAGTTGAAAATGATATTATTGGACTAAGACAATTATCAACCCTAAATTGGTTTTATACAGATTGGGATGCGTCAGGTAGAGAACTACTTCTGCAGTATAATCAATAATCCACATATTCTTGAAGAAGGAAGTTCGCTTTCAGCAATTAAGACTTGGAGTGTGTAATGAATGAGCAGAGCGCAAGTGATTTGAAAAACTCATGGCTGACCTAGTAGTTGTCTCTCTTTGACCCTTTAATACACAATCAAGGTCTAGGGTTCAACCCCTCACCCCCTTGGCCTTGTCCATATGTATACAAAATGAAGAAGCACAAACCAAAAATTAAACATTGAAGCACTTCCAGTTGATTAACCAAATTGAGGAACCATTTTATAGGGTTTTATTTAACAAAGTTTCTTACCTTTTTTTCTGCCAAACCTCCAAGCGTAGGAATAGCATTGTGAACTACATATTCAGCATCCACAATTCCAATTTTTTGGGTTCGATCACCCTGTCAAATAAAGCTTCATAATAAGAAACATGTTGAAAAGACTGTATAAGAACTTTTCTATTTGCTTTTAAAAAGGGGGGAGGGGGAAGGCATGATTGAAGGTATAGAGATTACCTGTGCACAGTAACCAAGCTGAAAGTCCAATCCCCATCCATAAATCAGGTCACTCTGATACAAGGGAAAACCAAGAATGAGACAACAGATATTTTTAATGGCTGAGCTTTATGTAACAATATGGCCATGTTATACGGGCTTTTAAAGAATTAGAACTTTATTCACATTGGACCGGAACCATACCACAGATAATAAGGATCTAAGCTGCATAGCTTCAATTGAACAAGAAATACTCAACCTTACTATTAGGAATTTGAAATAGAAAAACATCCAGACTATCCCAGCTTTATCTGTTATTTGAGCCATTGACATTACTAACAGGGCCATTAAATAATAAAATACTAATAATTGTTTATTGGATTCTTATCTGCTTCTCAATTTTTTCTATTAGTATTACCCTCAACAGTCTAGATTGGATAGCATACCTGAATCATATGCCATGCACAGCGCCAAGATGCTATGGAGAAAACAGGAGCCATCATTTCAACAAACCTGTAATATGCAATGTTCTTTTTCTTTTACTCCATGTGAATAGATAAATAAATTGTAAATTGAGAAACAATTCATGGAAACTTTAACCTAAGGAAAGAGGTATATGTACATTATAGCATTATGAACTATCAACAAAAAGAGACGGGCAAATTTATATTACCCTGTGCAAGGAGGACCTGTGCTGGTTTCATTACACCTTGTCTTACCAATCACCTTGTATGTCCTCCTGTCAAATATGCTCAAGTTAGAAATATGCACAGATATTTACTTTGACTAAAATCAAGGGATAAAAGTGATGACGAGTTTCCAGAAATTCTTGACAACAAAAGATACAAACTAAGTTATTACTAGGGTATGCCACCCAGCTCCATACATTCAATTAACTGATAGTAACTCAAATTTTATCATGAGACCAAATCTTTCCTCATTCCTGAACATAATTTTCTTAAGAAGATACAGAACCTGTGTACTGTTGATTTTTTGTCTCTTGCTGTGATTGGATGATGCAGCTCTGACTTCTCAGGATCAAGCGCTGGCTGTGATATTTCAAGCCCTTCCTTTTTAATTATTGAAAGATACCTGCATTTAAGTAATAAAGGATAGAATCAGTGTTTGAATGGTTATGAAGTAAATCACCACCTTGTCTCCCTTCTACAAGTTTAAAAGATGATAGGTTTGGGAAATAAGTCCTTTTATTTAGTTGGCATTAATTATTGACTAGATTTTTATCATCCTGTGGCTGCAGGCTAGGCCTTGATGAGCCATTTGAGAATCAAACTTCAGTTTCTTACAATTAGATCCATTTTTTTGTGCAGATGATGCAGTAAGACTTTGAACTAATGTATATCTTTTTACAAGCAGGCAAAAGATTGTATCAAATCATTAGTAAGGAAGTCAAATGCGAAAAAGCAAGACTAGCACAACAAACCTTTTAGCACTGAAGTGGTCGACTTCAAGGTCTTCATCCCACAGGAAGATATAGGAATACTCTGAAATGATATCTGGATGTAAGAAGCGCTTTGCAAACCACCTAATTCGTGAGAGCGCATTAAACAATGCCAAGTTGTTTGGAACTGAATAGACATGTATAAAGATGTTTAAAATCTAGAGCTAATGACCATTTACCACTTCGTTTGATTGACAGCAGACACATGTATAACACGGTCATTCCACTCTAAGTCCTTCCACTGGTCCACAATGCCATCGTAATGGAAAAGCATCACAACAAAATCACTTTCTGGAAACTGCAACATGGAATAAATGGAGGAAAAAATAGAAGTACAAAATAAATCTAACTTCAATAATGCAAGAAAAGAAAGAAATTTGATGTAAATTTAAAATAATCACATAAAACATAAAGTGGGGTCCTTTCACCTTTTTGACAATTTTGTTGACACTTTCTTTTTGCTTTATTCCAACTGCAATGGCTAATAAGTTCATTGACAACTTTGGTTTCTGAACAAAGTCAAGCAAAACAGATTAAACAAATAGCTATATGCCAAATGTCCATTATAAAATCAAATCCACATGTTGGAACTAACAAAATACAAATGTAAGACTGAACAGCAGTATTCTGATGCAGGATGTAAATTGAGAAAGAAAAGGGAGCAATATGTTTCTCCTTATTGCTTTAAACTACTATAGAAACTGCACTTATGGTCAAATTTAACAACAGTATATATTTGAAAAAGAAAAAGGTAAATACAAACATAGGCTTAGCCACAAGTGTTGAAGAGTATACAGTATCCAGATAGCACTACAGAGTTTAAGAGCTTAACACAGCTTGATCAGAAAACCATGTCCAATCAATATCCTCAATTTTTTGCCATTGGTAGTGATATGACAGTTGGCAAATGTTGCCTCTAGTAAAATTAAAAGGCATGAGAGATTACAGAACAAAAGAAACAGAGGGTGAAGTTGCAAACCAAAGTGGATACAAATGGAGGTCGGTGTTTAGTCAGATAGGGTGGTTTAATTGTGGTGACATAGGGATAAAAATGAAGCAGACTGACACATAAGGATCATCTCAGCAGATAAAATGCTTGACTGAACGGGACAAATGCAAATCTAAATGCCACTAACCAGATTAAACTGTAGTCAAATATGAAATAAGAAAAAGAATATGATCCTTAGTCAATTCCATCTTGCAAAAGGAACAGTACTTGCGCAGCCATAATGATTTAGAAGACAAACTGAACAACTGGAAAATTTGTAATGCACTAGGGAACGGCAAGGATCATTGATGCCACTGATATTAGCAACAAAACTGCTTACGTTCTTATTCTGTAGGCCCCATAATGGCCGCATTTCCAAGTCAGATGTCTTGGAAATAATTCCTCTAGGTAATGCCTCACTTCCATAAGCCCTGCACTGGGTCTAAGCACAAGTGATATAGAGAAAGGGAATAGTTAGGAGAACGTAGGAGTTTCATGTAAACGTATAGAACATACATAACATAACATATAATAAACAAACAAACCTCACACATCTTAGGTCTTGTATGCTGCAAAACCATAACTGATCCCCATCCTAAAATTCTCTGCAGAAAGAAGGCCCCAAATCACACATTATTTACTTCATTATGGGGAACATAATACAATTCCATTTACATGAAAGGGTTGGTATGGAGTGTTTGATTCCTTATGTTAATAAATTGGATTAAAACACTTCTTACACTTATGTAGCATGCATGATTTGCAAAAGGAAAAATAAATATATGCAAATGACAAATAGGAATAGAAGTAACTTCTGATGTCAGAAAAGTCGAGTAAATCCCCACTTCTTTTTCAGGTTTCAGCTAGTTTTCAACTTTGTGCAAACAGGAATTAGACATATATACCTCTTTATAGTCTGTGATTATAAATGCGCTTCCTATGAAGAAGGCTGCAGAAAGCAAAAGAATCATGGGGAGGAACCGATGAGTAAATAATCTCTGTCTTTTAGGTTCCACTTTTGGAGATATCTGAAAACAAGAGGAAGCAAAGAAGATAAGACATGACAAGGTGCACAATAATTTCCAAGTCTGCAATTATATTTACTGTTGGAAGCAGCAATCCAAAATGAGATACACAGAATATTGTCTTCCCTGACAGTAATCCAGCCAAACCAAAAGGAAAAATTTCTTTCATGCAATTGCCCTAAGTTTTTCCTGATTTTGATGCATTCAGACTATTTGGTGTATCCACTTACCATATGAAACTTTTGATTGACTGGATAATTCAGTTTCAACTCTAATGCATGGTATAACTCAAAACTAATAAGCTGCCATGTTTTTGTTTGACTGGAAACTCATTTCTCAAAAACACTTTACTGGGCATTGCAGAAAGCAATATAATCTTTCCTCCCAGCATTTCTAAAGTAAGTCATGCTCGCAGTATGACTTGGCATTTCTAAACCAAAATGGGCAAGGCCCTGTGCAATCATCTTTAAGAACACAACAACAATAAAGTTAATTACTTGGCATTTCATGCTTCGGAGCAGTGCCCCAGTGGTACAGCTGCTGCAGTTTAATCAAGATGTTATTTTTATTTTTATTAAAAATAATCATCATACCCTGATCCAACTCATTCACATGATCCAATCCTTAACCAAATCAAAGCATGGAACGGTTGGCTTCATTTCTAAATCCGTAAAATTTTTTCCTTTTAACTTTTAAAGTCAGGACCAAATAAACTGGATCAATCATATGCAACTTGTGATCGATCATAACATAAACAGTCAGCTAACAACTCCTATTCAACACTTCCATTCAAAAAGAGAACCAAAACAGAATCAAACCCAAAAATGAATACTCTCAACATCATTTCCAAAGCCAAAGTGCAAAACCCAAGAATATTTTTCCATGATTACTTAGAAAAAAAAATTATCAACTCCAAGAATCCCAGCAAACAAAATAATAACCTTTCCTAAAACGAACATGGGCAGAAAAATAAAGAGAGAGAGAGAGAGAAGCTTACAGAAGTTGACATTCTCTTCTTCATCTTGATCTTCCATTCAATGGGATTGTACTGTTGTTTTATGTAGGGGAAAAGCAGTGCAGAGGTGAAGAGAGCTTTTAAAGTTACTTAGGAAGGCAAAATGTGTTTTTTTTTTAAAAAAAATTTATTAAGTTTTTAATTTAAAAAAAACACACACACACATTGCAAATACACACAGCATTTCCCATGGCGACGAGTCCTTGATGCTTTCTTTGAGGGAAGAGTGTGGAAAAAAAACAAGTAATAAACTGTAATAATTAATTTTTTTAGCATAATAACAAATGTTTGGATATTTTGTTTAAATACACATGGGTACTTTGAACTTAAATGAAAATCGTAAACATTTTTAATCCATGATTTTAATTTGTTATTTTTTTATTTAAAAAAAAAGACAAAATCTTATTATAAAGAGAAGAAAAAATATTCGAAATCAAATCTTTATATTATTGTTAAAAAATTGATTGAGCATTAATAAAAAAAACCCTATTATACGTCTCCATGATTTAGTTGGTTTGACTTTTTTGTGAGTGCTAAGATGCAAAGATCAATTATTGATATTTGATACCAAGTCCTTTAATTTTCCTTTAATGTTTGTGCAAAGTGTCACAAGTCCTTTCCATTGGTTTAAAAAGCAAATCAAAACTTCCAGAAGTTGGTCCCACGATTAGCACCCAAAGCAACGCATTGGGCACACGGCAGAAGGCAGCTTCTAACGTTATTTTCATGGAGCCTTAGCTACTCCCTCTTGCAAACTTAAAAACCATGTCAAAAAATGCTACAGTTTCAACTTTATTGAAGCAAAATGCGGAATTGTAGATATGGAAGCTTTTGCTGAAAACTACCAATTCAGCCCATGAGCGTCGAGCTTCCAACCAGACCGGAGAGCGCTTTGACACGAGTTAACTTTTCAAATTTATGGGGAAGTATGTTGAAAGTAAACTCTTGACAATTCTAAACTCTTTTGTCTTTGAATTATATACTTCTTGCAGTCTATACCAGAGCTTCTATATATTTTTTTTCAAATTGCATGGAGTGGGCATTAATTTGTGTGAGAACAGGGGAGGAATGGAATCGAAATATTTGGAGGAACTTGTTTCCTTTGACAATTCAAAGAGTTGACTGTTCGGGAAATTCTCTCTCTTCAGGTAGATTAATTACACGGTTTCTTTCCACCAAGCCAATTCAACTTTTATGGCCCCGCCCCCATTAATTACTTCCATTGCTTCTTGAAAGTTCGTGTTCTATTTAATACAATATATTTTGTTTTTAAAGAGTTTAATCTGTGTATATATTTCAATTTTATATGTTTGAAAAAAAAAACAAAAAAAACTAATATCCCTCATCCTCAAGTCAATCTCATATGTTCTACACCACATATATGGAGGATGGAATGGAATGAACTGCTAACTAAAAGTTTCAGAAAATTGCTTTATAGCCCAATGGATTTAACAAAAAAGATGGGCACCTTCGCTTTAATTACTATCTTCTTTAGCCTTCTACAACCATCGTTATCCAATCTTAACAGCATCAATTCTACTACGATAGAAAGGATTCATGTCGGGGTGATTCTTGATATGAAATCCTGGGTGGGAAAAGTTGTTGATAGCTGCATTTCCATGGCTATATCTGATTTTTACAGTCTAAATAGTCGCTATGAGACAAGACTAATTCTGCACACCAGAGATTCTGAGGGTGATCCGTTGCTTGTTCTATCCCAAGGTATGTTTTTGCCTTTCCTCATGAAAATTTCTCTATAAATGCCATACTATTTTCTGATATGAGTTATGACAGGGTCCTCAAATATACACTTTTTTCTCCTTTCATTAAACTATTTTCTATCCTGAAAATGAAAGAGTGGAAATTGATGACAGACTGATTTTTTTTTTCCTTTTTGGTGACATCGACACATATTCAAGTTCAGCCTTGGTTCTCTTGGAAAATGTCAAATTGCAGGCCATTATTATTGCAGAAAATTCAGATGGAGTGAAGATTTTAGCAGAGTTGGGATCCAGAGCAAAAATTCCAATTATTTCTCTCTTCACAGCTGGGCCACCCCTGTCGTTTTCTGAGTATCCTTATTTAATTAAAATTGGTCAAGATGAATCCTCTCAAGCCAAAGGCATTGTTACCATTGTTGAAGCTTTCAGTTGGAAAAATATAATCCTCATTTATGAAGATAATGATTCTGCAAGAGGAATCCTTTGTAAAGTGATCACTTCCCTTGAAGGGACTGACGTTCGTCTTGCCCAGCATATTGCAATTTTAGCATCAACCACTGATGAAGAAATCATTGAGCAGCTCAAGAAGCTCATGAGTTTGCAGACAACTATATATGTGGTGCACATGTCACCCTCTCTTGCATCTCGCCTTTTCTTAAATGCCAAACAGCTTGGAATGATAAGTCAAGGGTGTGCTTGGATTACAACTGATATGATTATGAATTTCTTGCATTCAATAGAACCATCAGTCATTGAGTCAATGCAAGGGGTGGTGGGTTTCAGACCTTACATTCCAGCATCAAAGGCGCTTCACAAATTCACTTTAAGATGGAGGAGCAAAAATTTTGTTGAAACTCAAAATTTACAGGAAATGGAACTAAATATCTATGGTATATGGACCTATGATATGGTTTGGGCTCTGGCAACAGCAGCAGAGAGGGTAAAGACTGGGCATCCTGATATCATACACCAAGACACCAGATGGAATATGAACTTCACCGCCATCCTTTCCTCACAAAGTGGTTCGGTATTTATTAATGAGATACTACAGAGTAGATTCAAGGGTATGAGTGGTGGCTTTCAACTTACTAATGGCAGACTGGTCCCAAAGGAATTTGAAATAGTAAATGTATTCAAGGGAGAAAGAATAGTTGGTTACTGGGCTCCAGAAAATGGAATTACCCCAATAACGAAGCAAGACAACCGCGATGAGTTAAATTCGACATCATCTAGTAAACTTGAAACTGTTATTTGGCCAGGAGGAAGGAAGAGCATTCCAAAAGGTTGGTCTCTATATGGTAAGAGGTTGAGGATTGGGGTTCCGATCAACAATGGATTCAGCGAATTGATTAATGTGATTGTTGATCCCCAAACAAATGAAACAACTGTAAGTGGCTTCTGTTCAGAGGTGTTTAAGGCAGCCATTGAAACCTTAGATTATGAAGTAAACTATGAGTTTATCCCATTTGTAAATGCCAGGGGACAAATGGCTGGATCTTACAATGATCTTATCCGTCGGGTTTATCTCAAGGTAAGAATGCCTTTCTAGAAAATAGCAGGTTGCAGACTAGACTTTGTAGTTATGAGACGGAGAAATTAACCTTTTTTTTTTTTTTTCCTCAAATTCTAATATATTGTAATTGCAGTGTGTGATTTACATATTCTTTCTTGTGTTCAATGGAGTAGAATTATGATGCTGTTGTGGGAGATACAACAATCACAGCCAGCAGATTTTCATATGTTGATTTTACATTGCCATACACTGACTTGGGCATTGGAATGGTAGCGCCAAAAGCCAGCAAAAACGATATGTGGATTTTCCTGAAGCCTCTTTCCGGAGATCTGTGGATAACAACAGCTGCTTTCTTTATTTTCACTGGCTTTGTAGTTTGGCTTATTGAACGACCCATCAATGATGAATTCCAAGGCTCACCATTGAAGCAAGTTGGAATGATCTTTTGGTACTCCTTCTCAACTCTTGTATATGCCCATAGTAAGTACTCTATATTCAACCCGAAGCATACATTAATTACAATCAACCCTGTCCTGAGCTACGCTAACCGTAATTTTCCTACTATAATTTGAAAGTGCAGAAGAGAATCTCTTGAGCAACTTGTCAAAGTTTGTAGTGATAATATGGGTGTTTGTTGTGTTTATATTAACCTCAAGCTACACGGCAACTTTGGCTTCCATGCTAACAGTTCAACGAATTCAATTGATCTCAAGAGAGGATTATGTAGGTTATCATTCCGGTTCTTTGTTCCCAAGGGCAATTAGCAACTTAAATTTTGAAAATCCCAGGCTAAAGCCATACCATTCTCCAGAAGAATATGCCAATGCTTTAAGAAGGGGAAGTAAGAATGGTGGTGTGTCAGGCATTATCGATGAAATACCGTACATTAAAGTATTCCTTGCCAAGTACTCTGCTGATTACACCATGATCAAATCCAATTCTACATCAGGCGGTTTTGGCTTTGTAAGAATCCTTTCGAAAGCCCTGATCTAGTCTAAAAAATTAATCTACTTACTAAAAAAAGCCATTCATTCACATGATTTCTTTTTTTTTTTTAGCAAAGACGCCTATGCTTGGGAACAGGGGAAGGGTAAACGGGCGTTGTGATTTAAAAATCAGACCTACTCCTGTCAATTTTTAAAAATGATTGCATGAACTTATTGCACTAAATTACGGATTCATTCTCACGTGTCTTTGATATTTCTTTAATTTGCAGCAATGGGTGTTGATTGTCTTATGTCAACTTGTAGGTTTTCCCTAAAGGTTCACCCATGGTCCAAGACATATCAAGTGCAATTGTGAAGTTAAGAGAGGAAGGAAAGCTGCAGATGATGGAAAATGCATGGTTTAACAGTGAGTCAAGCTCTTCAAACCAGGACTCTATAAGTAATCCCAGCAGTCTAAACCTTGATAGCTTTGGGGGTTTGTTTCTTGTAACTGGGATCTCTTCAACTTCAGCTCTACTGATATGGCTATATCAAAAACGTCAATCCATGACAATCAGCAACTTCAAATTCTACCTAAACAGTGGCTTAGAGTCTGCAAAGAGGGTACTTCAATTAATCTTTAAAAAAAGAAATTTTATGACACAAAACTAAATTTTTTATCAGTATGCTATTAATTACAAATTGCTAGTTTTTCTACTCTTTATGCTGTGTTTGTAAGCCCTGAAATTTAATGATGGTAGGGACGTGATTGCATTCAATATAATTTTTTTTTTATTTTTCAAATTTATTGTTTGTTTTTATACGTAAAACCACTTTTTAATTACTTGTTTATAAGTGTCTTAAAATGATAAATTTTTTTGTAATGTTATATATGCATGCTTATTTTGCTTGAATTATGATTATATAGAATATGTACCTAAATTTTGAATTGTCATTAATTTATTAATTTTGGGCATAAAGCCCTAAACTCAACAAAAAGTAAGATTATTTATTGTTGAGTAAAGATTTATTTATATTAATGTAAATTTTATATTTTTAATTTTTAGATCAAAATTAAATTTATAATTAATTTTAATTAAAATAATATTTTTAACCTTAATTATTTTGAATAACAAACTAATCATGTAACTTTTTTTTCTTTTAAAGCACCTTTTTTTTTTTCAAAACATCCACGTATAGATTAGTGACTGAGAAAATTCTAATTTTTCTAAACATATTTAAGGCGAAATTTGGTAAATTCAGTTGAAATAATCTGTAAGTACTTCTAGTTTGGTAAATTCTAATATTTTTATAAAGATATTTAACTAAGAAATTTGGTAAATTGATTTGAAAAAAAAAAAAAAACGAAACTCAAAGTTTTATCGTCAAAGGGGGCGTTTTCCTATACACGTTTTGATGAAAACGACATCTGTCGGTACACACGATGATGGATATTTTCTTTGTCAGTAGTCACCAATTAAATTGTTTAAATTTCTAAAATTTTCGAAAAATAAGCCTCCTTAGTCTTCGGTTATGCGTGTTTTGACTTGAAATCACATAAATAGTTTGAATATCAGGGTAGTCTCATTACATAGAATCAATTTATATGAAAATAAAATTTTGGAATTTTTGATTTAATTCATTTGATTCATTTAATTATTTTTAAAAAATAATATAAAATAAATTTGAGATTAAAATGATTTTAAAACTTGTAATTCCTATCATTATTTTTGAAATTATGATTTTTTTGTAAAAAAAGGAAAATTTTTATTCTTAAAAAATAAAAAAAATCATTAATTTTGTGGTTTCAAACTTTAATGGCATAAAATGTTGAGTTTATATTTAATGTTTTATCAATATATAAATTTTATATATTATTAATTAATTAGATTATATCATTTTATTAATAAAGTAAAAAGATAATATTAGTTCATTAATGAGTAAATTTTTAAAAAATATTAATTCTTATATCTATTTTAAAAAGTAATATTTGCTCATTAATGTAATGTTATCATCTAATTTATAAAATAATATATAAAATATATACATTAATAGGACAAAGCATGCATGACATTTTTTAGGTGAAGTTTGTAAAATTTTTTTTAAAAAATAATTTAATAAAAACTTTAATAAAAAATTTCAAATTGATAGATTGAATAGAGAGTTTAATGTGAAGATTAATAGTATATAAAAAAAATATTTAAAATATTATTTATAATTTAAATTTGATCAATATTTATTCAACAGTAAAATTTATATTAACATAGTAAAAATGTTTATTTAAAAATATATATAAATATTTATTAAATTTTTTAAAATTTTTTTACGTATTTAATCTATGTAATGAAATATTTTAATTTTTATTTAATCTTTTGTAATGGAGAACTTCACCTAAAAAGCTTTATTTATGTCTTTCCCATACTAACAACATATCAAAATATAAATTCCAAAAATCATATCTTGTACATGAATTACTTCCTCATTTTTTTTCCACTTAACGGGGAAGACTGAAACATTTGAATACAGAAACAATTTACCACTGAGACAAATTAAGATGGGCCGCCAATAACGTATAAGAGGGGGGGATGTTATTCAGATTTAGTATTTGCATAGAGGAAAACAATATTTTCTGGCAAACAAAAGACAACTTGCTATACAAAATATACAAACAAGGAAACAGCATTTGGTCACATGAAGATGAAGAAAAAGAATCAAATCTTGCTCTTATTTGCAGCCTACTTTAGCCTTATCAGTAAACTATGTAACCAAGCTGAATTGAGCAGGAACCAAAATGGTGTTGGCCTGCTGGACGAGTTTCATGTTGGAGTTATCCTTGATATGGGAACAAGGGAGGGGAGGACTATCCACAGCTGCGTTTCCATGGCGATTTTCGATTTTTATAGCTTACATTCGGACTATCAAGTGAGGATAGTTCTCCACATGAAAGACTCCAAAGGGGACCCTCTGCTTGCTTTATCTGCCGGCAAGCTTTTCTTATATTCTTTTGCTTTCTGCTAATTCCAACCTTTTCATTTCCTTTTTCACCCATTATTACGAATTAATTCCTTTCCTCAGGGAAATATATATATTTTTTTCACAAAAATTCATAATCTAGTATATAAAGGAATTATGATAAGTTTCATACACAAATTGGTAAAAGATAATTATGTCGGTCATGAATCATCAACATTATAAATTCGAAAATATTTAGTAACTTATATGTAATTACTGGAATTAAGCCCACATATTAGAGTTTCTTTTCAAAGAATTAACAGCAAAGAGTTGGTTGGGCATTGCCTTACCCTTTTGAAAAAGACGCCTTTTCTTCTTATGCCAATCAAATATCTTCATGATCAGGCATCTGAGAAGACAATATTGTATATCACATATGGCTCATCTTAAATATAATTTATGTCTGTTATGGTTGTATTATGGTTTTAACTTTTTGATATCTTACGGTCTAAACTAATGAAATCTAAAAAAAAAAATAAATTTTTTTTATTATATATTTTTTTAATATTTTAACTAATAAATAATTATATTTTATTCTCGCAAGTGAAGCTGCCAGCTTGAAACCTAATTAATAATAATAAAAAATCCCCTTATACCTCTCCATGATTTAGTTGTTTCGACTGTTTTGTGAGTAGTAAGATGCTAAGATCAATTATTGATATTTGATACCTAGGCCTTTAATTTTACTTTAATGATCGTGCAAAGTGTCACAAGTTCTTTTCATTGCTTTAAAGAGCAAATCAAAACTTCAATAGATTGGCCCCGCGATTAGCACCCAAAGCAACACATTGGCCACATTGCGGACGGTAGCTTCTAACGTTATTTTGATGGAGCCTTAGCCACTCCGTCTTGCAAACTTAAAAGCCATGTAAAAAATGCTACAGTTTCTACTTTATTGAAGCAAAATGAAGCATTTACTGAAAGCTACCAAGTCTGACCATGAGCGTCGAGCTTCCAACAAGACCGGAGAGCGCTTTGACAGAAGCTAACTTTTCTAATTTATGGGGATGTATGTTGAAAGTAAACTCTTGAGAATTCTAAACTCTTTTGTCTTTGAATTATTTACTTCTTGCAGTCTATACCAGAGTTTCTCTGTCTTTTTTTCTTTTTTTCAAATTGCATGGAGTAGGCATTTATTTGTGTGAGAACAGGGGAGGAATGGAATCGAAATATTTGGAGGAACTTGTTTCCTGTGACAATTCAAAGAGCTGAATGTTCAAGAAATTCTCTCTGTTCAGATAGATTAATACGGGTTTCTTTCCACCCAGCCAAGTCAAATTTTATGGCCCCGCCCCGATTAATTACTTCCAATTGTTAAAAGTTTCAAGTCTACCTATATGGATCAGGCTTTATCGTTTTTGCATACCGGAAAAGTCTCTCGGCCTCAAGTCAATCTCATATATATTCTCCAACACATATATAGAGGATGGAATGAAGTACTTGCTGCTAACTAAAAGTTTCAGAAAATAGCTTTTTAGCTAAATGGATTTAACAGGAAAGAAGTGCTCCTTCGTTTTAATTACTACATTCTTTAGCCTTCTACATCCATCGTTATCCAATCTCAACAGCATCAATGCTACTACTACGATAGAAAGGATTCATGTCGGGGTGATTCTTGATATGCAATCCTGGGTGGGAAAAATTGTTGATAGCTGCATTTCCATGGCTATATCTGATTTTTACAGTCTAAATAGTCTCTATGAGACAAGACTAGTTCTGCACACCAGAGATTCTGAGGGTGATCCGTTGCTTGTTCTATCCCAAGGTATGTTTTTGCCTTTCCTAATGAAAAATTTTCTATAAATGCCATATTATTTTCTGTTATGGCAGGGTAAGGGAAATACTTAGATGGAAGTTTTTAAACGAAGTTCGTAAAATTTTCAATTAAAAATGATTAAATAATAATTAAAATTAAAAATTAAAATCGATAAATTAAAAAATCTTATTATACAGATCAAGTATAAAAAATTTAGTAAATTTTGATATATATTTTGATATATACACTTTTAATAAAAATCGTTAAATAAGTATCAATTAAATTTGAATTTTTATAAATTATTGATTTTTACATTAAACGCTATTTGAAATTTTTATTAAAGTTTTTATTAAATAATTTAACAAATTTCACTTAAAAGAACTTCGTGTAAGTTTTCTTCCCTCAAATATACACTTTTTTCTCCTTTCGTTAAACCATTTCCTATCCTGAAAATGAACGAGTGGAAATTGATGACACACTGATTTTTTTCCCTTTTTTGGTGGCATCTACGCATATTCAAGTGCAGCCTTGGTTCTCTTGGAAAATGTCAAATTGCAGGCCATTATTATTGCAGAAAATTTAGATGGAGTGAAGATTTTAGCAGAGATAGGATCCAGAGCGAAAATTCCAATTATTTCTCTCTTTGCAGCTGGGCCACCCCTGTCGTTTTCTGAGTATCCTTATTTAATTAAAATTTGTCAAGATGAATCCTCTCAAGCCAAAGGCATTGTTACCATTTTTGAAGCTTTCAGTTGGAAAAATATAATCCTCATTTATGAAGATAATGATTCTGCAAGAGGAATCCTTTGTAAAGTGATCACATCCCTTGAAGGAACCGATGTTCGTCTTGCCCAGCATATTGCAATTTTAGCATCAACTACCGATGAAGAAATCATTGAGCAGCTCAAGAAGCTCATGAGTTTGCAGACAACTATATATGTGGTGCACATGTCACCCTCTCTTGCATCTCGCCTTTTCTTAAATGCCAAACAGCTTGGAATGATAAGCCAAGGGTATGCTTGGATTACAACTGATATGATTATGGATTTCTTGCATTCAATGGAACCATCAGTCATTGAGTCAATGCAAGGGGTGGTGGGTTTCAAGCCTTATATTCCAGCATCAAAGGCGCTTCACAAATTCACTTTAAGATGGAGGAGCAAAAATTTTGTTGAAACTCAAAATTTACAGGAAATGGAACTAAATATCTATGGTATATGGAACTATGATATGGTTTGGGCTCTGGCAACAGCAGCAGAGAGGGTAAAGACTGGGCATGCTGATATCATACACCAAGAAACCAGATTGAATATGAACTTCACTGCCATCCTTTCCTCACAAAGTGGTTCGGTATTTATTAATGAGATACTACAGAGTAGATTCAAGGGTATGAGTGGTGGCTTTCAACTTACTAATGGCAGACTGGTCCCAAAGGAATTTGAGATAGTAAATGTATTCAAGGGAGAAAGAATAGTTGGTTACTGGACTCCAGAAAATGGAATTACCCCAATAACGAAGCAAGACAACCGCGATGAGTTAAATTCGACATCATCTAGTAAACTTGAAACTGTTATTTGGCCGGAAGGAAGGAAGAGCAATTTTAAAGGTTGGTCTTTATATGGTAAGAGGTTGAGGATTGGGGTTCCGATGAACGATGAATTCAGCGAATTAATTAATGTGATTGTTGATCCCCAAACAAATGAAACAACTGTAAGTGATTTCTGTTCAGAGGTGTTTAAGGCAGCCATTGAAACCTTAGATTATGAAGTAAACTATGAGTTTATCCCATTTGTAAATGCTAGGGGACAAATGGTTGGATCTTACAATGATCTTATCCGTCAGGTTTGTCTCAAGGTAAGAATGCCTTTCTAGAAAATAGCAGGTTGCACACTAGACTTTGTAGTTATGAGACGGAGAAATTAACCTTTTTTTTTTTTTCAAATTCTAATATATTGTAATTGCAGTGTGTGATTTACATATTCTTTATTGTGATCAATGGAGTAGAATTATGATGCTGTTGTGGGAGATACAACAATCATTGCCAGCAGATTTTCATATGTTGATTTCACATTGCCATACACTGACATGGGCATTAGAATGGTAGCGCCAAAAGCCAGCAAAAACAATATGTGGATTTTCCTGAAGCCTCTTTCTGGAGATCTGTGGCTAATATAATATTGCGTTATAAACAAATCAATAAATATGATAAACAAATTAATATTAAACTTATAAATAAAATCATACTTCATGTCTGGTAGTGGGGGTTGGGTTCCCTACTTGACTTACAACGGAAGCTTGTCCTAGGTGGATGATGCTATTCGATTGGCCTACAGGCATGCTATGCTGCATTGTTGCCAATATAGCCTCTAAAGTAGTGAGTCTTTACTATTGCTTATTGAGGCGTTGCTCATGGTTATCAAGTTGTTGCTGTTGTTGCTGTTGTTGCTCAATGATTGCTTTATATTGTGCATTTATCATTCGAGGGGTTTTATGTTGATTATTAAAAAACTTTGATGGCAACATAAATTTACCAACCCTACGAATTTGATCAGGCCTTTCTTTAGCTCCTAATGCTAAGAAAATGGATCTTCACTATACTGGATTGCCAGTTCACTAGATTTAACTTTGACATCATAATTATCTTGAAAGACAATAATAAGATGGCCTGTAATAACAAATCTATATAAGCTACTATAGAGTTATGCAAACAACCATAATGTCAATCATACATGATTTAATAAGCAATTATATATATAATCTTTTTATCCAATTTTTTGATTGCTTCATCTGTAAAAGATCCATCATTCCGCAGATGTGCTTGTTTCCAAACATCCCATCTAAAAACTTTGGTGCTAGAGCTCGTTGATTCCTAATAAATTATTGCAATATAAGAATCAGAATCTATGAAATGATTTTGAAATGAATGTTCATAAATATTCATTTATGAGTATAAAACAAATGTGTGAATACTTACAAGCTTATACTTGACATTTGCATATCCCTTTCTTTTAGTTTGATGGTGATATATTTGTTTAGCCTGAATGTTCTTTTGGTTTTCTTTGATTTTCTATAAAAGAAAGAAATTATGTAAATCACATATAAACATTTTGAATATATTGCATAAGATCTTATAAATAATTTTTTTGATAATGGGTTTACATACTGAGAAATCTTCTAATAGTTGATCTCAAACAAAATTTCTCCAATCTTAAACATTTATAACATTTGCATATGACATATGTGGAATAGCCAATACATTACTTTGATCAGCAAGTGATAAAATATATTGAGTTGTCAATATGCTTTTAAAGTTTTTGAATGCTTTTACAGTAGATTGCAACACAAGTTTTTTTACAGTCAATTGAGATGTCGAACCGTTCCTAATAATTTAACACAATTTGTATGAACACATTGAATTTCAATTAAATGATCATTTAACAAATTTTATGAAATAGTTGAATTAACATACCATAACCAACTGCCATATACCATCATTTAGATCATCAAAAATTCATCGTCAATTGGTGTATGTAATTGAAATGCAAATATGAATGATAGCACTAATATGAGTAGCCAACTTGATAGCTTTATTAGACATAGACTGCCTCATTTTGGTTGAAGTGTAAGTGAATTTTTGTGTCAGTTACTTTAATTTATTTATTTCGTCCTCTTATTTTTCTTTTTTGGCCTATAGGTTTGTTTTATGCATGTTTAGTAGAAGAAGAAGTATGTTGTTCGAAGTTCATAATACCTACGATTTTGATCAAATTATACGAAATACACCAAACTAACTGTCTAAATTTAGCACTATATGTAATAAAATACAACCAATAACATACTATGTACAATAAAATACAACCAATAACATACTATGTACAGAAACACCATTCAGCAAACCAATCAGCAATGTATTTAGAAACACCATTCAGCAAACCATTCAGAAACACCATTCAGTAAACCATTTAGCAAACTATTCAGTAAGCGAATATCATACAATGCCATTCAGCAAAATAATATCATATAATACTATTCAGCAAACCAAAATATTTAAACCAAACTACACAAAAACACCATACATGCAATGAAAGGTACTTAAACGACTAAGGTTATGATGAAATGAATAAAAATATATATGCAGATGTAAATAGTAAGGAATCGAAAAATATACCTTTACCGAAGAATATAAATTATACAATAAATAAAAAATAAGAACATATCGGTAAACTGAGAGGTGCGCAGTGTTGAGTTGTTGAAAGTTGGTGACGACGATAGAGATAAAAAAATCCAAAATCAAACTAAAAATGTTTATGAGGTTTGGTTTGGTTGATTAATGCAAATTTTAACCATTCTCTATACTAGTAGCTTGTGATTCTGAAGTTTAAGATAGAGGAATGAATACAAAAATTATAAGTGAAGACACTTTTTTAGCAAGAACGCCTTTAATAATCCTCTTAAAATTTGACTTCGAGCTTATTGAAGGTGTTTTTACTAAAAGATGCTTTTAATAATTCTAAAAAATTAAAAAAAAAATTATTGAAGGCATTTTTTTTTAAAAAACACCTTCAATAATTCTGTACAAAAATATTGAGAAAATTATTGAAGGTATTTTATAAAAAAACATCTTCAATAATTTTGTACAAAAATATTAAGAGGATTATTTAATGCAGTTTATAAAAAAACACCTCAAATAATTTTTTTTAAAAATTTTGAAGAGAAGATTATTGAAGGCGTTGTTAGTAAAAAATGCCTTCAAAATTTATATTAGGAGGATTATTGAATGCAATTTATAAAAAAATACCTCAAATAATTTTTTTAAAAAATTTTGAAAAGAATATGATTGAAGGCGTTGTTAGTCAAAAACGCCTTCAAAATTCTTTTTGTTAAAATCTAAGGGGATTATTGAAGGCATATGATGTAAAAAATACCTTTAATAAATTTTTCTAAAAAATTAGAGTGAATTATTGAATGTGTTTTTAGTAGAAAATTACCTTCACTAATATTCTCCTGATAAAAATGGAAGGGATTATTGAAGGCGTATTATGCAAAAAATGGTTTTAATAAATTCTTTCAAAAAATTTAAGGGAATTAGTGAAGGCATTAGTAGTTAAAAATACCTTCAGTAATCCAATTAAAATTTTACTACGAGATTATTAAATGTATTTTTTTACTAAAAGACACCTTTAATAATCTTAAAAAATTTTTGGAAGAAATTTATTAAATGTATTTTTTTTAAAACGTCTTTAATAATCTGGCCCATTTTTTCAATACCTTGTTTATTGGAGGCATTTTATGCGAAAAACATCTTCAATAATTCTACCAAAAAACATTACAAGGATTATTAAAGGCATTTTATAAAAAAATACCTTAAATAATTTCCTTTAAAAATTTTGAAGATGAGATTATTGAAGAATTTTTAGTCAAAAATGCTTTCAAAAATCTCCTCATTAAAATTTAAGGGGATTATTGAAGGCGTATTATGCAAAAAAATACTTTCAATAAATTTCTTTAAAAAGTTAAAGTAGATTATTGAAGACGTTTTTGGTAAAAAATTACCTTCACTGATATTGCTCTGATAAAAAGGAAGGGATTATTAAAGGCGTATTATGTAAAAAAACTCATTTAATAAATTCTTTTAAAAAATTTAAGAGAAGTAGTGAATGCATTTGTAGTAAAAAATGCTTTCAATAATCTTTTTAAAATTTTACTACGAGATTATTAAAAGCATTTTTTACTAAAAGAAGCCTTCAATAATCTTAAAATTTTTTTAAAAAGAATTTATTGAAGATATATTTTTTTTTAGAATATGCTTCAATAATCTAGTATATTTTTTCAATACCTTATTTATTAAAGGTATTTTATGCCAAAAACATTACGAGGATTATTAAAGGCGTTTTATATAAAAAAAAGCCTCATATAATTTTGAAAATGACTAAAAACGCCTTCAAAAAATCATCTCGTTAAATTTTAAGAGGATTATTGAAGACGTATTATGCAAAAAATGCCTTCAATAAATAAGCTATTAAAAATTTGAGGCAATTAGTGAATGCGTTTGTAGTAAAAAACACCTATAATAATCTTGTAGTCAAAATTTATGATGAGTATCAAAGGCGTTTTTGGTAAAAAAGTGCCTTCAGTGATAAAAAATAAGTGAATGTGTTTTTCTGTCAAAAATGCTTTCAATAACAGATTATTGAAGGTATTTTTACTAAAAGACGCCTTTAATAATTCAAAAAAAAATTTTAAGAAAAAATTATTGAAGACGTTTTTCTTAAAAAATACCTTCAATAATCCGGTCCAAAAATATTATGGGGATTATTGAAGGCGTTTGTTTATTGAAAATGCCTCTATTTGTCAAATGTATGCACATGTGTCTTACAAACTCCAATAAAATTATCCCCAAATTTAGCACATCCAATCCTTAACTTCAAGCTTCATCTTTATCAATCTACTATTTCTTTTTGCAAACCAACTGCAATTTACTTTCTCTTTCCTTTAGCTTTTAGTATTCGAGCTTTGTCTTTTAAAATCCTATTTTAACTATTCTTTAGTTATTTACTTTAGCTTTTACTTCATTCTACTATTCTTTCAGCTTTTGTAATTTGCGATATTCTTTTTGGTTTAAAATTTTTCTCCAAAATCCATCTTCCTTAAATACCTATTTGGAACCCATTATCCACTTCCCTTTCTTTTTCCTTTTTTTTTTTTTTTTGGGTTTCCTCTGACTTGTTTTACCTTATTTCAACCCCAACTACAAATACTCTAGGGTAATGTCTAGGTTAGCAGCAGAGTTTTAAATGCTTTATATAAGGTAGCTGAGAAAATACTTCACAACAAGGAGTTCTGATCTTCTATAAGTACTGGTCTTGTTATTAGTTTTTGTTTAAAATATAGTAAACTTAAGTATTTTACATGTTCATTTTCATATAAATTATTTTCATAAATTTGGTTTGATAATGTAACAAGTACTAAATGGATAAGAGTTGGATATAAAAGTCAAGATTAAGTCAAGAGTACAACGATGGAGTGCAAAATTTTCTTAATTTTGCATTTGAGAATATCAGTAAAGATGATATGATATTATACCCATGTGTGAAGTGTGCTAATATCGGTGGTCCACCAACTTAGGTATTATATTTAGTAAATATTTATATTTTTTAATATAAAAATAGCTTATTATTAAGTGTTAAAACTTGTATGATATTATTCAGTAGGTTTTTGAGTACACTAGTGACCAAAGTAAAAAAATTCCTTCATTAAATGACAGTCTTCTAAATCTATGTAGTCATTAATTTTATACATTTTAAAATTTTTTTGTTAATGTATTAAAATAATTTGAATGTTATTATACTAATTATTAAACTTTGTGTTAATTATATGCATATTTGAATGTGAATTAAATATTTATTAATTTTAGTTTTTGAATTTTAGTTCATTTTTATTTATTTTAACATTTCTTGTTAATGAAAATAATAAATATTAAGAGAAATTAAAAAAAAAATTAAATTTCTTAATTTTGCAGCGTTCGCGTTCAAGAATGTTGTTAAATTCTAAATTTAGTACGTTTGTACCATAAAATCCCATTAAAAGTAGCGGTGTTCTTATAAAAAAAATACTGCTAAATTAATAACATCTTATAATATAAACGCCACTATATTAACGACTTTTTTCAGATACAAATGTTGTTAAAATAATTACATTTTATAACAAATGCCGCTATTTTTTCTGACGCTTGTATAGTCAACACTCTTAGTCGTATTTTTTACAAACGCCACAAATATTTTAGGGACGTTTATAAATGTCGCTAAGCGTTGAAAAAAACATCACTAAAGACTTAAACCCTTGTAGTGAGAATAAATCTTGCTCTTATTTGCAGCCTACTTTAGCCTTATCAGTAAACTATGTGACCAAGATGAATTAAGCAGGAACCAAAATGGTGTTAGCCTGGTGGACGAGTTTCATGTTGGAGTTATCCTTGATATGGGAACAAGGGAGGGGAAGACTATCCACAGCTGCGTTTCCATGGCAATTTTCGATTTTTATAGCTTGCATTCGGACTATCAAGTGAGGATAGTTCTCCGCATGAAAGACTCCAAAGGGGACCCTCTGCTTGCTTTATCTGCCGGTAAGTTTTTCTTAGACTCTTTGCTTTCTACTAATTCCAACCTTTTCATTTCTTTTTTCACCCATTGTTACGAATTAATTCCTTTCCTTAGTGAAATATATTTCTTTTCACTAAAAATCAAAATTTAGTATATAAAAGAATTTCATACACAAATTGATAAAAGATAATTATGTCGGCCATGAATCATCAACATTATAAATTCGAAAATATTTAGCAACTTATATATAATTACTGGAATTAAGCTCACATGTTGAGTTTATTCTCAAAGAATTAACAGCAAATGGGTTTCTCTTTTGTGTTTTTCTTATTTAATGCGAAATTAAGAATAATTAAAATTCAGAAGATAATAATAATAATAATAATAATAATTTTTATATAGTTATGGTTAGTATTATTCTTTTAAGATTTGAATGGGTAATTGGCCCCATGCACTAGATACAATGCAACACCTTCCCTCCTCATTTAGAAGCAACCTTTTATTAAGTAATCTGATGATTTCTTTTCAAAAATTAATTTAAAATTGTTCTAAGTATAATAACTAAATTAAAAACTTTATGACGTAAACTAATAATTAGAGAAGGCTAGAAAATATAAATGATAAGTCAAACAGTTTTTTTTTTTAATTTTTTTATTTTTTATATAAAAATCCATTAAATTTTAAATATACACATATTCTAATTATTAAAATTTAAGATTTTCAAATTGAAATCCCATATAGGGAGTAGAATCTTTGGCATTTGTCTGATTTGTTTTATAGAGATAACTATTTTATTTGTCCACTCCACTATTATTGTATTTATTTTATATAGTACTAGAATTTATTACACATCTCACGTGGTTTTTTTCCTTTAAAACAGAAATTATATGGATATTTATTTTCAAAAAAGATGAGAATTTTTTTTTTGTGTAGGACTGAGTAGTTTTTTAAGGAAAAATATGTTTTGGTAAAACTTATAAAAAGAAAGAAAGAAAATAAAACAGCCCTAATTTCATATTTATTATTATTTTACTTAATTTTTTTTATAATTTTGTCAATTTAGCCAATCACTTTATTAATAATATAGAATAATTTTGGGGTGTCATTCTTCGGAAAAAAATGTCAAATTTTGAAATGCTTGGCATTAGTCCATTTCACGATCAAAGCTCAAGTTAGATTAAAATAGGAGAAATTTTCAAGAATTCCTCTCAAAAGAGAAAAATCTAGGTAGCTGCCCCGTCAATCAAATTATTAAAATTAATGCTAATAATTGATTGGTCTTTTGGTAAAGAAATAGACCCTTAATTCTAATAATCAAAATTCAAATTTTAACAAATTTAAATATTAAAAAAATATTAAAATTAATGCCATAAAGAAATTAAATGTCAAGTAAATAATACTATCATATATATACACTAGTTGACTATCCGTGCTTGGTTGAGGGATATTTAAATGAGAATAATATTTTTTTTAATTAGATTTAGTAACAATGGAGTGATGAATAATAATAAAAATATAAGAAAAGGAATATTAAGTTTTAGTAGATAAAATATCTAGCAAGAAACAATGCATAAAATAGTTCAACACTGCATTAGACAAAAATTAAGAAAAGGGATAGAGTCTATTGTACCAATAGATGGAAACAAAATTTCAAAATAAGGCATTTTAAATGGATGACACAAATTTAACGAGTCAGAACATAAATTAATATAGGTGAGTGGCAATTAAAAATACCATTAGCTTTTCTAATTGAAATGTTTCAAGATAGACATAGTTGAAAGAGGAAAATTTTAAATCAATCATCAGCAAGATAGTAGCAAAAGAGAATTAATTAATAATAAGGATCTACGAAATGATGTTATTGATGTTAACAAACAGACTTTAAAGGGATAGATGGAGTAGCAATCTTGGAAATAGACAATATTTCTACAGGCTTTTATAAAAAGCTAATAAAGAATACGTAATTTTTGACATGATTCCACAAAATGTTACCTGACATGGTTTGACTCTCTACACATTTTATCAAAAAAATTGCACTAGTCAAAGCATAAAATTCAAATTGATATTATACTTAAAGAACTAATGTGCCACAATTTTTTGGACAAGCTAGCATGTATGTTGAATAGTTAAAGGATGCAAAACCCCAAATAGCAATTAATACTTTTCAAACTTAGGTTGATGGAATAATTAAAGGCATGCAAACTAACATCGTGTAGGAAAATTTCCTATTATAATTGGCAGAAGCTAAGCAAAATAATCAAGACTATCATGATAATCAGCATAATATGCTAAGCAAACCAAAATTATTATCTTTTAAGAATCCAAAACCAAGCACTTTGACCATTCAAGTAACTAGCAATTAATAGGAACAAATAACCTAGAGTATTAAATATCATTGTCCGAGTTACAACTACAAAGAAATGTTATGCACACTCATAGAATTAAAACTGCAGTGGTGTTTGGACATACATAATTTGATCATCAAGAGTAAGAGTAGAGTGAGTAGTTTAAACCCTAATTCCAATTACAAAATCACCATGCAAATAGGAACTCACACTTGAGCAATAGTTGCGAAGCTATGGATAACAACAGCAAAAAACCAGTTGTTAATCATTCTAATACCTTCATTGCAACATCTTTTCCCGAAGCACAAAAGGTTCCACGATCACAAACTTGCAACTACTATTGTCTATGATGAAATTTTGTAAAATATAGCTTCAAAGGGTTAGTCCAATTCTTCATCGATGATATTAAAAGCAACCTGTTAAATAATATTATCAGGTAAATAGTGCTCAGAATTAAATCATAGGTTCTAATATTATGCTAATATAAATATTTACAATCAAGCTTAAATGTTAAACTAAAATAACAATGAAATTTAGATGGTGCAATAGAAATAAATCAATTAGTTTTAAGTATTTACAATCATGCAAACAAAACAAAAAAAAAGTTAGAATCATATTTCCTCGAAAAATCATGGATTATAGCCCATTAGTTCAGTCAATCCAAAAACCAGGCTTTGATAAAAATTTTCAATTTGAGCATTCAAGCATAAGATAGTAATATTTAAAAGTTTTCTTCCTTTCACCTATCCATCTCACAATTTCAAACTTTCAATTGCTATAAAATGAATAAAAAAAAAAAAAAAGTTAACAACATAAATATAAACTCACATAAGCGAATTTGACAAACTCTCCTTGAACATCTTCATCCAAGGAAACTGCCCCGCCATCACTTCTTGAGATGTCTTAGTAATTAGCAAAGTTCTGCATTTTAATTTCTTGCTGTTAGCCATTCAATTTTTAATTTCTCAAACCAATAAAAAGTTATATAATAAACTAATTTATCGAATTAAAAAAGGAAATCTATTATTTTTTATTGCTTACAGATAGATCGAGAGATCAGCGAGATCGATCTTTACGATGATTTTAGCAACTGTAAACTTAGGCTTCTTTTGATTCGCCTTCTTTTCCCCCTTGGTCAGCTTTCCATTAGGTTTAACTCTTTCCAGATCATTATCATTATCATCATCACTGTAATCATGGTTTAATTAATGCTTTCAAACGACACCAACATGATGATGCTTTCCAAGTTTTGTTACATCAGGATTTCTTAGAAATTTATATAGAACAGAGACTTCAAAATTTATTCAAAAAATCTTAATTCTAGTATTATCATATGGATCACCTAACTTATCAAATGGATAAAAAAGATTATAAAAATATATATTACTTTTCTGATTGGAATGTTATGATAACTTTTGCCTCCATTTCTATATTCAAATGTTGTAAAACTTCCTCCTCATCCATAACCGTCAAATGATACAAATTTCAGTTCATTTGGAAACTAATCTTTATTTTTTTAATTCTCTTTTATCCTAATCTATTAGTGTATTGCAATATAACCAATAAAAGGCATTCGAAACAAACAATGAAAGGTAAAGACAAAATTTGCCCGTTCTAAGATAAACAATGAAATGTCTGCCCGTTCTAAGATAAAGACAAACAATGAAAGATAAATATAATGAAATATATATATATATATATATATTTATTACCAACAAGTGGTTGGTTCAATTGATTAGGCTTGTTCTCCTCGATGAAGAGGTCTTAGATTTGAATCCTGCCGATGGTCACTTATTGGTGTCATCTCAAATTCACGATCTACAACAACCTGTCTTAGATTGTCAGGTATGGTATATCTTATCATAATTTAGAGGATTGAACAACTTATCTACTTCCGAATTTTTTCTTAAAATATATATATATATATATATTTATTAGTCTAAGATCCGTTGTAAGATCTTTGCATGATTTGGTATATTTGCCCGAGTTCAAATGTCTGCCGATGGTCACTTATTGGTGTCATCTCAAATTCACGATCTACAACAATCTGTCTTAGATTGTCAGGTATGGTATATCTTATCATAATTTAGAGGATTGAACAACTTATCTACTTTCGAATTTTTTCTTATAAAAAATATATATATATATATTTATTAGTCTAAGATCTGTTGTAAGATCTTTGCATGATTTGGTATATTTGCCCGAGTTCAAATGTCTGCCTATGAGAGTTTAAACAAAAAGTGGAATCTGTTTAAAAAATAGTCAAACCTTCTCTTCAACTATCAAGATCTAAGATCTAAGTCAAGTCGAATCCAATATGAATTACATAAAAGATAAAAAGTTGATATTCATTTACATTACTGTAATTTATATATATATTTAAAATTTTGAATCAAAATTATTAAATATAAAAATATCATTTTGATTTAAATGAGTTATAAATTTAATTTTAATTTAAAAGTAAAAAATATTATATAAAGTTGTGATTAATGTTTTAACCCCTATACTATATATATTACCAAGGCAAATTTTAACCTCTTGGAAAATGCCAAAGTCGGAGTCATCCTCGGTGCGCAAACATCAAATTTGGAAGCAAAGTTTTGGCTGAATTAGGAGATAAGCCTGTAATCTCATTTTCTACGGCCTTTGGCTTATCTCCATCCCTCAACAATTACTCATACTTCATTCAGATTGCACAAGATGAAACTGCCGAAGTTAAAGGAATTGTTTCTTTTATAGAATTACATAATTGGGAAAATGTTATCCTCATCTTTGAGGATAGTGACAACTGGAGTGATTTCTTTGAACACACAAAAATCCACATTACATAAAAGCGCAGTTGCTAGATCATCTAAAGATGATCAAATCATTGAAGAGCTTCATATGCTCAAAGCAATGCAAACTACGGTGTTTGTTGTGCATGTGTCACATGTCTTGGCATCTAGTCTTTTCTTAAAAGCCAAAAGGTTGGGAATGATTAGCCAAGGGTATGCATGGATTGTGACTTCAAATAGCATGAATCACTTGCAGAAGACATTCATCCGTCTTTGAATCGATGCAAGGAGTCCTTGGTTTCAGGTCTTATGTTACCGAATCAAAAGAGCTCCAAAATTTCACTTCAAGAATGAGAAAAGAAGTCTATAATAAGGAGCTTGATATGATAGAAAGGATGCACATAAATTTATATGGTTTATGGGCTTATGATGTTGCTTGGAGTCTTGCAAAAACAGCTAATAGCATGGTTCTTAAAGTTCCTGATCAAATCAGCGATCCAGATGCTAGATTGAACTTGATGGATTTTGACAACTTCAGAACAAATATTCAAGGTTGGATACTTCTGCAAGAGATATTCTAAAACAAATTTAAAGGTTTAAGTGGAGAATTTCAATTCATTCATGGAAAGCTAATCTCAAGCACGTTTGAAATAGTTAATGTGATGGGTGAAGGGGAAGGAAGAGTTGGGTTTTGGACTTTTGCAGGCAAAATCACCAAGAAATTACACGGAAGCCAAAGGCATCTGTCTTCCATCAAAGACCTTGAAACAATAATCCGGCCTGGTGGGACTTCAACCATTCCCAAAGGTCGGATGATGCAAATGAGTGGTAACATCCTAAGGATTGGTGTTCCAATAAAATGGGGGTTTAAGCAATTGGTGAAAGTGGATCGTGATCTTCAGACCAATGCTACGATTGCCACTGGTTTCTGCATAGTTGTTTTCAAAGCTGCATTGGCAGGTTTGAAGTACGACGTGCAATATCAGTTTATCCCCTTCGTGGTGGGTTATGAACAAATTAATGAGGGATACAATGATATCGTTTACCAGGTCTACATCCAGGTACGATTGTTATTCGCTTAATGATCTATTCTATAATCTAAATTAAGAACGACAGAAGGAGAAAGAAGAAAGTTCTACTATATATACGGGCGACTAATTGAATATAATACTTTTCTCTATGCAATTTGTTCTTATTACTTGCTTTTAGAAGACTTCTGATTTTTTTTTTTCTGGTTAGATGTTTGGATAATAAAATAGAAGTGCGATGCTGTTGCTGGTGACACAACGATCACAGCAAATAGATTTTTGTATGTGGATTTTACCTTGCCATATACTGACATAGGGGTCGGAATGGTAGCTCCGCAAGAAAGCAAAAGCTTCTGGATTTTCTCGAAACCACTTACACGAGAACTCTGGCTAACAATTGTTTGAGTTTATCTCTTAAAGGCTCTATAATTTGGCTGATTGAACGTCCTGCACCTGTTGAACAAGGCCTCCAATCTCATTGTCAAGTTCGAAGGATATTTTGATTCTCCTTCTCCATCCTTGTTTTTGCACATTGTAAGCACTCCCACACATGTTACAATGCAAATTAAGATATATATATATATATATATATATATTGAGACTTTCTACGTGTGTGCTCACTCGGTTCTCCATAATCAACCAACATTTGTGATTCAGGCTGAAAATGCCTGATGAATTACTGAAAGATTGAACCAATGTTCAAAAGTATCAGGCAGTTGGGTGCTCATAATTTCATCTAGAAGAAAATTTTGTATATTAGACCCGCACATTGGAGGTTGACTTTACAAAAATGATTCTTTTAATGTGATTGCAGGGGAAAAATTGTCAAGTAATTTATCAAGATCCATGGTTCTCTTATGGGTGTTTGTAATGTTCATATTGAGTTCCAGTTACACAGCCACTTTGACATCAATGATGACGGTCCAACAGATTGAATTGAACTCAAAGAGGAGCAGCATTAATATAGGACTCCAAAGAGGTCCTGTTATCAAAGAAGTTATCACCAATCTAAAATTTGAAAATACTAGTTCTAATTCTATAGCGCTGGTTTCAGCTCAAGAATTTGCAAACGCTTTATCAAAAGGTAGCGTCTCTGCTATCATTGATGAGATACCATGCATCAAGATCTTCCTAGCAAAGTATTCTGCGCATTATTCCATGATCGGGCCCGTCATGCCTACTACCAATGGCTTTGGCTTTGTAAGTGATCTATTCCTCTAGAATCCTGCGAGCATGCATTATTCACAGAAATTATAAAATGAAATGCAAAATTAACCGTCTGAATATATGAATGCAATATGTATATGTGTGTGTGTGTGTCCTGGTATTTAACTTTATGTCAAAACTTTTAGGTTTTTCCTAAGGGTTCACCCTTGGTCCCTGACATATCAAGGGAAATTGCAAGACTAAGAGAAAATGGAAGGCTTCAAATGCTTCAAAATGCGTGGTTCAAAAGTCCGACGACTTTTGCTTCAGGTGATACTTCAGACAGTGATCCACTTACAGTATCTGACTTTCGAGGCTTGTTCCTTGTCAGCGGCACCTTTTCAGCTTTAGCCTTTCTCTTGTTTTTTGGTTCTGTGCTTTACAGAAACTGGCATGTTATGAGAAATTGGAGAGGACCTGATCAATTGTGAAAGAGTATTTCTCCATGATAATTTTCAAACTCAAAAGAGATCAATCCAATGTCATACACCCAGAGTCAGACAATTTATAAGTTTCCAAAGTAAAAATTCCAAAACAAGAATGTTTACAAAAATATTGTTGGCAATATATGATTTGTATGACTATTGTACATTATAACACCTTGCAGTTTGCAGCAATTCAAATCTTACTGCCAAGACTAATTAATCTTATATTCATATAATAAAAACTTTATTATCTTGAAGTTCAGGAGAAGACTGTAGAGAGTTCAAATCTTCCCATGCGCCGTGGAGTCTCTACCATTGGATTTTGTTTGACTAAATGCTATCCCATGCGCTTCCCTTGGATCTAACAGCAAGCTTGCGCCAGGACCACGAAGGACGATGTCCTAATCCAACCAACTAGGGGGCATTTTGGAAGAAAAACAACAGAATTGGCCACAAAAGCACAACTTCTTCTCAGTCCCACGCCCATTCCTCATCACGTGCTCCTCACAACCACCTTTGACTCTCACCAACCTTCGAAAATGACCTTTTACTTTCCTTCGTCTTGTACGTTTACGTCACGCTCCGTTAACCCACAGTAACAATTCCGTACATTTGATGCACAGTGAAAGCGTAATTTGGTCCTGTACTTTTGTGCTTTTCGTTTTTTAATCTTATCCAGTGTTGTTCAGAATAACCCACGTGTTAATTTGGACCGTTAGATCAATCCATGCGTATCTTGAATTCTTGATCCCAGACACAGAGGCGGATTTCGAAACGGTACCTTCAAATCATCAATTATGCAAAAGCTCTTCTTCAACCTTATTGATTATAATTAAAATATTGTTTGCGCAATGCTGCACGAATTTGAATAGAATGTCATATTAATCATATATCATATAAAATAATTAATAAAATTAAATATTAAATAATAGCTACTTAAAGCTATTAATATTAAAAATATAAAAACAGATAAAACCACTGTTATAAACCATTATAGAAGAACAAAAATATAATGGCTACAAAAATAAAATATTAAGCAGGGCATATTAAGTTTTATACATCTAACTTTTATTAATTTGAACATAGAATAAACGTTATTCAATAATTTTAAAAAAGCAATGATCCTTAGGGATCAACCAATTGACTGATCACGTTTTTTTTTTTTTTTAAATTTTTGAAGAACTTACTTGAGTTGCTTATCTTTTTTCAACTACAAAGAAAAAAAAAATCTTAAGAAAAAAATTATAAGATAATCATATTATTTGTACATGAGAGATATTTGAAATCAAAATATTACCTAATTTTGCTTGAAGGATGCCTCTAGTGATAATACCACCAGTTCCAACATATAGAAGGTATGAAAAGATGTACAAATATTACAGTTCAAGGTGAATGCATAACCAAATCGTAGGCAGTGTGCATCAACAAAAGCTTTTCAACAATTTTTCAAATATAGTTGACCATTAATCTTAAGTAAATCTAATTTGAATCGAGTAGCAAGTAAACTTTTAAGATTTATGGTCATTGTAGTTTTAGCATAATGTAGATATGTATTTATATAATCAGTTGGAAGTTTTTGCAACCACAATGTTAATTTGAAACAGTTTGTTAACATAAATTTGAATAAAGATATGCATACATTGCTAATTAGAATTAACTTGTGTTTTTAGATTCATTATGACAGAAAAAATAAATTAACACGTTCTTGGATGTATGTATTGACTTAAGTATGTAAATTATAAATATAAAATATGGAAAGAAAGTTATTATTTTATTTAATAAGCAATAATAAACTTAGAACATAGAGAATTAAATTGTATGACATTAAGATTACAAGGACAGAATAGAAAAAAAATAATTAATTACAAATTTATATTGATAATAAAGAATATATATATATATATATATTTGCGTATATAATGCAAATGGCAGACTTTTTGTTCAATGACATTCTATGTAAATGAAATTAAAATTTATTTTTATATCTAGAAATAGATGCTAAATTAGCAAAAAATAATGTTTTTTTATGAAAGTAATCAACCAAAAGAAACAATATGTAAAACTAAATCATAACAAATAATTGCAAAAATAGTATAGACCAGTGTATTTGGTGAAGATCTCCAACAATACAGAGTAGAAATTGAAAAGCAAGTTAAAGTTTGTTTTTTTATTAATTTTTATGATCTAAAATAGTTAGAAAAAGTAGAAAAGAAAGGAAATTGTTATGCACTAGTTTGCTTACCATGAAATCTTTAGAGACATCATCTCAATCCAAAACCTTGAAAATCTATGGAACATGATAAAGATTTGTAAGGTTTTTTAGTAGTTCATCTTTCGGGTTCACTATTTTCAATAGACTTTGTACACTATAGCTTTTGATTTGTTGAAGAAGTTCAAAGATTGGCTTATAGGGTTTGTACTATTTGAGAGAAAAAGTTTAACTCAAATTCTAAGAGTGTGAAGAGATGAAAAGGCTGAGAAGGAATTTGTTTAAATGAAGAAAATGAAAAATCAAATAGGTTTTTCTAAATATTTAAGTATTATCTGCTTTGTTAACTTAGAAGATGAAGAAGTTAAGTTAGAAATGATGTTATACGACTATGGGTTTCAATTTTATGTTATTGATTTAGGTTTAGGTCTCTATTTAAAAAAAATATATAGTTGTTTAAAAATATTTTTTGAATGAAATATTGTCTTTTTGTATACACAAACATAAAGTCTTTATATTTTTCAAAGCATTTTTAAATATTATGTAAATATTTTATGAAGCACTATGTTTCTCATATAACAAACGAAGAAAATATGATATTAAAAAATAACTTAAAAAACAAAAAATTTAAATTTAAATGCAAAATTTTTTTTTAATGGTGGGAGATAAAAAGTTTATAATATTTGTTTAAATAGTTAAAATTAGATAATAAAAAATAATGACCATATTTATGATAGTATAAGTAGAGTATTTAATTAAAATATACAAACACTACATTTTTGAAAGTCAAAACGAGATATTTAATTAAAAATGAAAGTATTTAAGTGATAATTGTAAATTTATTTTTGGGAATATGGTATTAGTAAACCAGTAAACAAACAAAAATAAAAAACCTAAAGGCATAAACTTTATTTTTATGAATGAAAACAATAAGATTATAAGATTTGTTTAAATAGCAATAAATAAATAAAAAATAATAATCACCACATTCATCATACCATAAATGGAGTATGTAATTATAGATTATAAACACTACATTTTTTTAATCTAAAAATGGGGTATTTCATTAAAAATGTCAATAATACGAATTTTAGAAACAAAGGTAACTTTGAATTGTGAAAAAAAAATCCAAATTTTAAGTTATTTAAAGCAAAAATATTTTATTTAAAAAAAATTTTAGCACTATGTCTTCTAAAGCAAGAATGGATTGTTCATAAAACTATAATTGGGCATTTGATAATCAAAATTATATTTAAGTGATAATTATGATTTTATTTTTGGGAATATGGTATCAATAAAGCACTTAAGAAACAAAATTCTAAAACTTAAAAGCATAAACTTTATCTTTATGAATGAAAACAATAAGATTATAAGGTTTGTTTAAACAAAGATAAATAAATAAAAAACTGATAAGCAGTACATTTATCATATTACAAATGAACTATTTAATTGCAAGTTTTAATCGTTATGTTTTTTACGTGAAAATGGGGTATTTAATTAAAAATGCAAATAGCATGATTTTTATATAGAAAGGTAACCACGAAAAACATTTTCTAAATTTTAAATAATTTAAAACATAAATATATTTTATTCAAATAAAAAAATTTTGAACACTATGTTTTGCGTGTCAAGAACGAAATGTTTATAAAAGCATAAACAGAGTATTTGATTAGAAAAACTTATAAAAAATATTTTTGAAACTAAAAATATGATATTTAATTAAAAATGAAAATATTACAATTTTTAAGAAAAAAAGTAAGTTTAAATTGGGGAAATTTTCTTCCAAATGAAGCTTTATTTTTAAAGCACAAAGTTTTTTGTTTAAATAAAATTTTTTTTAAATACCACGCTTTATATATCAGGGATAGTTTATGAGTAAACCACTTATCAAACAAAAAAAAAAAACTTAAAAACAAAAACCTTACATTGTCGAGTTGTTTTCAGGTAATAAACATCTCGTTTGTTGCCATATTCATCGATATTGTGATTGCTAATATTTTTGTTGGTGTTGTTTCATGTAAAAATCATTTTCACATGAAGTGTGTCACGTCACAAAACCAAAAAAAAAATATTTTATTACTTTTAGGTTCAAATTGCATTTGTTTAACTTCGTTTTGTTGTTCATTTGATTCTTTCTTTACATTTGACCTAACTAATTACATTTATTTGACTTTATAATATTGCTATGTTTGATACATCATTAGGTTCTTTTTATGATTGCAAATTATTATGTATGTAAAAGTATGTTTTTATATGTTATTTCACTTATGTAGTTCATTATATATTTATTTGCATAGATTTGTTAATATAATGGATCCTTAAGAATATATATTTACTTTAAGTGAGGATGAAGGACATGTTCATTTGATATGTTTTCCTTGACAAAAAGAAAGGTTAGAGGACAATTTAAATTACTTATATGAATTCATAAGAATGAACATGTTGAATCCAATGCTAATGGCCAACCTATTTTAGTGGCTCATAAAAAATGGCTATTCATATTGGATGCCTTTTTCGAGAAACAATATCTAATAACTATACTAGCTGGAAGAATGTTCTAGTGGATAAAAAGAATCATATACGGGAATCAATAGTGGTTAGTGATATTAATCAAATTGATATTATTGATTATTGATGTTTATTGCTTATTGAATACAATTAGATTATATTGTTTAAATGTTTTAATTTATTGTTTATCAGAAAACTTTGATGTCCCAACTCAGTATAAAGTTTGTGTTGCAATCTATTGGGCAAAAATTTAGAGATTTTAAAAGTAGATAGCATCGAACTTTATATTATCTTCTGTTAACAACTTTGATATGCTAGCTTATCCTCAAAGCATATATTCAGATGTAATTACTAATGAAGAATAGACAAAGTTTGTTTCAACTCGATTATTAGATGTTTTAGTGTACGTATTGCAATCTTTTTTATGTTTTGGTGAATGATTATTGACTTTGAGTTGTTTTGTTTCATGTGTTATTAAAGCTATTTGTTTTATGTGTTCTTCAATTTATTGTTAACGAGAAATAAAAAAAGTTCAAAAGAAAATAAGGACTCAAAAAAGTATAACTATTGAACATTAAAAAAAGGATATGCAAATGTTAAACATGAACTTGTAAATATTTTTTATTCTGTATTATATTGAAGATTCTAACAACATGAAATTGAATCATCTTCAATTTTCAAACTTATATTTTGATATGAATATAGGAAAGATCTAGATTAAACATTGAAATATCAAGATGGGAGGTTTTGGAAGAAAGCACATGCAATAAAAACTAAGGATTAGCCTGATGAAGCAACTAAAGAATTGGTTCAGAAGATGGTAAATTCATATTGGATTTATATGTCATTTGATGCTAATAGCTATTTATACATTTTAATGTATGATGTTTATTTTTGTATGGATTTTGTGTTTTAGGATGACATAGCAATGAGATGTATAGATGGTGATGTTAATTTCAGTGATAATGAGGATGAGCTAACATTAGCCTTTGATACAAAAGATAGATTTGGTCGTATTAGGGCTATTGGAAGCTTTCTTACTCCGACAAATTATTTTAAAAAAAAAACCTAAACCTCAAAAATAAAAAATTACTAAATATTTATTTATAATTGCTAACCAAAAACAACAAATTGTTGAATTGTAAGTAAAGTTGGTAGCCATGGGAAGTAACATAGTAGGTTAATCTTTTACCAATAATGTTGGAGATGAATTTGTTGATGAAGTTTTCGGCTAATCTTCTATTCTGATAAAATATATTCTGAATTAATTAATTGATTATTTGTTAAGTAGAGTTTAACTTTATATAAATACATTTTTGTATGTAACAGATTGTTCAACCTGAAAATATAAAAAATACACCTCTGAATGCTACCATAGAAGGCCTTGAAGAAATTGAAATGATTGAAAATGCATTTGTGGAACCTACCATGGAATGCCTAAAAAATTATGCAAAATTCAATTTAGTTGATCAATCACAAATAGTTGTCAAAATTGAAGATTGATTATTTAATTACCAATTGTCCGTATAGATTGGTGAAGAGAAAATTCAAGATTTTGTTCAATGCAAAATATATCAATTGCAAAAATAATAGTATACGTGAGGTTAGCTTATATCTTTATATAGATATATATCAAATAACATTTATATATAATGTATACTAATATTATAATTAATTTTTATTTACCATGTAGCCTTTTGTACAAACATATGAAGGAGAAATACATGACTAATATCTATGGATTCATTAATTCAACTTTTATATTAAGTAGTTTAGGCACATTGGAGAACTGTACAGAGTCTGTTGCATCTCAAATGCAAAACGAGGTAGAGTACTTTATTGCACTTTATAATCCTGTGTATGTATTTATTGTTTCCTTTGTTAATTATTTTATATGACTTTATACAATTCTAATAATTATTAAAAACATCATATTCTTACATGAATGCTAATACTATTTATTCAAGACCCATTAGCGATTGCTTGTTATTTAAAATGCAACATATAGGATTTTTTTTTGTTCATTGAAGGGTAAGAAAAGCCTCTCCAATGAATTAATTAGTGTGATAAAAAAGAAATAATATTAGTTATATTAAATAATTTATGTTATGTTCACAATTCATTTGTTAGTAAAATGCTAGTTTTATGATGATTTTCTTTGTTTTGTATTTCAGAGGATTGAAAATCTATAATACAAATTAAAAGTCGAAGTGGGTTAGATTTAAGGTAAGTTTAGGGTTTATTCTATCTTTTTGAACCGTTTAAAGTTAATATTAAACCTATTGAGAACTGAGTTGATAATATAATGATTTGCAAGTTCCTCGTTAACCAAGAAAGTCATAATGTGGTTATTATGTCTTTCGTTTCATAAAGGAAGTAATTTGCAATGATCTAATAAATACACCAAATAAGATTAAGATTAATTTAAAGTAGAAATAGAGGTTTCCATACTAAACACAACTATAGAATGCACACTTATTTGACATTCTTTAAAATTTTTTTTAGTGGGTTCGAAAGAAAGCATTCACAAAAGAAGAAATAAACAAATGACATGATGAATGGTGTAAGTATATATGTTGATTTATACGGTGAAAACTTGAGGACAAACCAAAATTTCTTTTTATTGGTATGTATAAATTTATATATTAATATAAATTCAATACAAATAATTTGTATAGAAATTCAAATTTTTTAATCTTATAATATATATTCATATGTAAGTCATGCTCATCTTTGTATATTACTAATGTGAAAATTTGACATATATTTCATATTTGTTATCTTTGAACTGATGATTATTTAAAAGGTCAAAAACAATGTTTTAAAAATTTAAAATAAACAACTATAAACTTAAAAAGAAAAATTGATTACAATTTTTATAATAAAAAATAATTTGGGATGAAAAAACGAACATTGTTTCTCATTGGAAACACGTTTTTTTTTTTCAAATTTGGGATTCAAAGATCTATCTTGTTGTTCACAGGATTGTTACATATTTTATACAAATGCTTCTTAACATCAAATTTTTTCTCCAATAATTCTTTACTTTTGATAATAAATCGATGGGTTTTAACCTTACAAAAAATGACTTATATCATTTTAAACATAAGTTCAATCATTTTCATTAACCATCAACTGTGTTGATAAAATAAAAAACATAATATTTAATTGAATTTTACAGATAAAATATCTTTTTTGTTAAAAACATAATATTTGCAATGCGCTTAAACATCATGTTCCCAAAAAAAAAAAGTTTTTCGTTTTTTAATTAAAGACTTTATTTCAAATTTAAGAAATGTAGTATTTATTTATTTAAAATTAAAAACCACATTTAAAGTTTTAAAAACGTAGCTTTCAATAAAATTTTTTTATTAAAAACCATGATTCTATATAATTTTAGAAAATAAGTGATATTATTTTAAATATCAATTCATTATTTTTCATTTACCATCAAATATGTTGATAAAGTAGAAAACCTTATGTTTAATTGAATTTTACAAACATAATATTTTTTTGTGTTCAACCTAGTATTTGTAATTTGTTCAAACATCACGTTTCCAAAAAAAAAGAAAAATGTTCCTTGTATTTTTTAATTAAAAACCCCGTTTAATATTTAAAAAACACAATACTTATAATTTTTTTAATTTGAAACCATGTTTAAGCTTTAAATAACATAATTTTATATAAAAATTTTTTTACTAAAAGCTATGTTTTTGTATCATTTTAAATTTATAAGGTTACAAAAAAAATGGTTATGTCATTTTAAATATAAGTACATTATTTTTCATTCACCATCAACTATGTTGATAAAGTAGAAAAAGTGATGTTTTAACTATATTAATACTGATAATATGTCATCAAAATAAAATTTTCTAAGTAATTTCAAATATAGTTTTTTTAATTATAATTTTAAAGTCATATTTGATTAGTTGCAAAATTATAAGCAAAGCATGTAGAAAATAATTATAAATATTTTTTTAGCTTATAAAAATTTATAAAAATTATATATTTAGTGTAGTAGATGCAATATTAAAGATAATTAAATTGTAAAATCAAAAGGTACAACATTAAGATTAAACATAAAGATTAAACAAAACGATTTTTAAAGGATCATAGTATGATTGTAATCATTGATACATATATATGCATAAGTTTAAAAAGTACAAAACAAATAATCATTCTATAAGGTACATTCTTTTCAATTCCTTGAATAATCTTCAATTTTCATGAATTACAGTGTCTGAAAGAGCTATCCAATTTAAACAAAAAGTGATAGGGTGCTTCATTGTTTATAAATAAACAGTGATAAATATATGTCATAACGTATAGATCCGTAGACCTATTGTTAGAAATGGATTAAAGGAGTCGCCATCAATATTTTTTGTTTAGGTATGATTGGTTACTTGATAGAATCTGTCTTATTTAAAGAGGAGTTTCAAGATTGAATTAAGTATTTTTAAATAGTAAATTATAGTCCACTAGGTTTGAGAGTGCGGTTATGTATGAGAAATGTTGTAGCACTATCACAGCACCCATCTAAACGATAGTACTAGTTTCATTTCAAATTTTCCAAGCCTTAAAATATTCTTATAATTTTACCAAATCATTTAATTATTGGAAACTAATATTAAATTTACTCAAATAGTTTGGTTGCAATTTAAGATAATTTCTTCACCTCAAAAGTATTCATGGAGACTAGTGTCCTATTTTGAAGAGGCTCCGACTTTGGGTTCATTAATATATTTTTATTCAAGAAAAGAATTAGTAAAATCTTCTAATAGTTTGGTAAGATTTATTTGATGCAGATCTCTCAATAGTTTTGTAAGATTTCTTTGTAAATTTATTTTTAGAAAATGTATTAAATTTTTTAATAATTTGGTAAGACTTAATTTAAGATGCAAATCCTCAATAGTTTGACATGATCAAAACAAAATATTTTATTAGTAATAATTTTTTTTATAAAAATTGATTTATGATATTTTCTAATAGTTTGGTAAAATTCATAAAAAATTTAAATTCATGAAAAATCCTCTAATAGGTTGGTAGGATTTATGAATTTATTTTAAAAATATTTTTTTGGTTATTATTTTTAATTAAATAAATAAATGAAATTCATAAAGGTATTTTAAAAAATAAATAATAAAAATTTTAATTTAAAATAATGAGTAAAATAATAAATAAAGATGAGAAATAATAATAATAAGTAAAAATAAAAAATCTAAAAATAAAATGAAAATAAAATAAAAAAGTAAAATAAAATAAAAACAAAAAATAAGATGAAATAAAAAAAAGAAAACATGCGATTGGGCCGGACTCGAAGTGCGGATCATTTTATGCAAGTTGTTAGGTTCATTCAAAAACCTCAAACTTTAATAGGAAAGTTCATCATAAACCTAGAAAAACCTAAAAAAGTGTTTAGATTTTTGAAAACCCAACAAAAATCTCAAAATTAAAAGCTAACAGAAAACACCAATAAAAATCTTAAAAACTCAACAGAATCTGAAATCAAACTCAGAAATTAAAACTCAAATTCAAGAAACTCAAAAGCAAATCAAATCAAACTCAGAATGAAATAAAATCATAGAACCTAAAGAAAAAAATCCCATAATTTGCTTGAATGATTCCTTCCAAAAATTTTAAAAACTAAGATCCTTAGAATTTTTCTTTTTTCTTCCCTTCCCCTTTTTTATGTATGGTTAATTGGTGTTTATATACGACCTTCTACTAGGAATTTTAGGGATTTGCATTAAATGAAAAAGATTACAGATCTAATTATGCTTTGAATTGATTTTTTTTATTGTCTTTAAAATTGGTTTAATTAATTTATGAAATTATCTCGATTTTGTTTGATTTTCAGAATCCTTTAAAATTTCCCAAATAAAATTTGACTTTGATTTTTTGATTTGATTTCTTTTCAATCTTCCTTTAAAATTTGAAGAGATAATGTTTTAGTTTTAAGTACTAAGATCATCTTTGATTAGTGTTTAAATTACTCCATAAATTTTATTGACATGATTTATGATAAAGATTTAAAACTAGATAAATAAAAGACTAAAATATAAAAAAAGATAAATAAATAAATAAGACAAACAAGATATTAAAAAAATGTAGGAAATTAGACAATTAGGCTTGGATAGGATTTAGGCCCTATTGGTTTGAGCCCTGGACTAAATAGCGTATCTACAGCTGCCTCTCATTGTACAGTTTATGTGAAATAAGAGTTATGCAAAATATAGATACCCATTACGTCCGGGCCCAAATTATTCAACTTTTTTCTTTTTTCTTTTTAAAGGCTTTTGAAAATGAAGGCACATAACTTTTTTTAAAAATTAAAGACAACACTTTAAGGTTTTGATAATCATGCCTAGAGGTCTTATAGATCGCACACAAAGAACTTGAAGATAAAGCTCAAAGGTCTTACAAATCATTCATTGAAAAATGTTTTTTTAATTAAAGGTTACACAACTTTATAAAAACGTATTTGAAAGTTTTAAAAAATCATACCTAGAGGTTTTATAGATCATGCCCGAAAGACTCGGAGACTAAAACTGGAGATATTAAAGATTATGCCTAGAAGTCTTACAAATCTTAATTCTAAAATAGATTCAGTTCGGAAGATTTATAAATCTTGCCCGAAAATCTTACAAATCTTGATTCTAAAATAGATTTAGCTCGTAAAACTTATGAATCTTACCTGAAGGACTTAGAGATATGTCTGAAGGTTTTACAAATCTTAATATTAAAACATGTTTTGTTAAAAGACTTATGAATCTTGCTCGAAGGACTTACAAATCTCAACTCTAAAACAAATTCAGTTTAGAAGACTTATGAATCTTACCCGAAGGTCTTACATATCAAACTTTGAAAAAGCTCTTTTAAAACAAATGTTCAACTACTTTAAAAAAAATGGATATTTAGAGGTTTTAAAAAATCATGCTTGAAGAACTTAAAAAAAAGTTTAATAGTTTTAAAGTTGTACTCGAAGGTTTTAATAAAAATTACCTGGAGGTTTTTAAGACTCATACTAAAAATTTTAATAAATACAACTTAAGGTAAAATCTTATTTGATCAAAGTTTTCTATTTTTTATCAAAAGTTCAAGTCAACATCTTTTTCCCTTGAAAAATATGAATACAACATATAAAATAGATGTTATGCATATGATGCAAGAAATGCATGAAGTGCAATGAATGCAATGCATGGATTCTATGCCAAATGTCCTTAATTATGGTAATAGGATTTTTAAAATTTTTTCTTTTTTCCATCTTTCCATGACATAACCTTTGAATTAGTTGACAAGTTTTTTCACACCCTAAAGCAGACATTCTCAACATTTTCATTCTTGAGAACTATTCTTCTCCTTTAGTGAGTTGTTTCAATATTGATCCCTTGCATTTCGCATTTTTTTACCCTAAAAAGGTCTCTTATAGCATTCACCTATCTCGTACCACGAGCATTAAGATCCATCATATTTTGAACATTTCTCAAAACTTTCCAAGAATAGCAATGGAAATTGCCCTATACAACCCTCTTTCGCACGTGATCAAATCTTTTAAAAATTGGTGATTACTGTTTAGAATGAAGATGATGAATCATAACTTTGGTCTTCCAAAAGGATGTAATAGTTTGACACATCAAGAAAGATCTTAATTACCAAAGAAATTTGGCCACTGAATGAGAACAGGAACATCTTTTCATTTAGGTTACAACTAAAAATAGTCTTTTAAATTGCAATCTATTTTGGCACTCATTTTAGTTCTTGATATGTGGTATCTTAATAAATGTCAAAACCAATTATGTTAGGCTCAAAATTTTAAGTTTAAAAAAAGAACAAGGTCTAAATTTTAGAAAGAATCTTTATAATGAGATCGATCTCTTTGGGCCTCCAAAGAAAAGTCTCCTTGGTGTTACATGAAAAGTCATAAGTTGCTTTCAGAGTTTTAATCTTACTCTAGGCTGTCTTTTCAGGTTTTCACTCTAGAGCTTCATTCTTTTTTTTTTATATTCTTTTCTTTTTTTTGATATTCCATCATGCATTTGAGCGTTCAAAATTCATCAAATATAAAAAAATGATGGTGATTTTTTAAAGAAAAACTCTTTAATTTAAATATCCACACTTTATCAAAATGAACTTTTTAAAAACATAAGCTAGGGTTTAGGGTTTTGAAAGAAAAGGATAAATAAGCCTAAAAATGTATTTATATGTGATCAAACCAAGAATCATTTCTTTTTTAAAGACCTATTTCCTTTTCTTAAAGCATGTTTTTTTTTTTTTTTTTTTTTTTTGCATGAGTTTAAAAATTTTGAAACATATTTTATTTCAAGCTTGCTTATTAACATAAGCTATTATTTCCTAACCTTTAACATAAGATCACATGCCATTTCGATGAAATCTTTTTTTTCTTGAACTTGGCCCCCAAATTTAGAGGGTAATCCTTAGTTAGGGTTCATTCAGAAAGAATAATCAATAAGCTCAAAAGGGGTAGCAAATAAATATTTTCTTCTTTTGTGATTTTTCATTTCAAGTATGAATACTTATTGAAAAGTAGTTCTCAGAAAACAATTTGTTGTCTGATTGACTTTGGGTTCATTTGAATGCCTCGTATGCACGATTTCACAATAAACTTTATTTTTGGTTTTTTTTTTGTAACTCAAACTCATAATGCATTTTGATAACAAACCCATTTGAATGTTCACCAATCAGAATAGTCAAAAGGGTTATTTAAGATATCAAATAAATTTGGCTTTGGCCTTAAAGTAAGTATAGAGGATCTCTTGGTAAATGATTCAAAAAAAAAAAGATGAATGTAGCACAAGCCAAAATATTGAATAAATTGAAAAATATGGCTCAAGGAATTTAGGTGGTGACGTGTTTGAAATAACCTTGACATTTATTAGAGCACCAAAATCAAAAAGCTTAAGAGAGTGCTTTAAAAGATTTTATAAATTAATTGACTATTTCATTGTTCATAGCCCAAATAAAGATTAATAAATTTTAAGGTTCATCATGGTTAAATAGGGTGAAGTTTTAAAACTTTCATCCCTAGAAATTCTTAAAGCTTTTAATCTTCTAATTGAAAAGAATGAAATGTTTAAAGGAATGGCTCAAGATATCCATTCCTAATAATAATCATCAAATTTCTTGAGTTTTTATTTTCACATGCATTTGTAAGAACCTAAACAATCAAAACTCATTAGAAACCAATGACTTCATGTCCAAGAAATCAATATACAAAGAATAATCAACCTATGATAAAATGACTTTCCATTGCTCAAAAAGCTCTTGGGTTAAGGTGCCACTATGGATGAGACTTTCAATCTTTTCTTTCAGCTGTTTGTATTTCTCAGTCGAGTGCCCAATTGCCTTCATGTGATAATTATATTTACTATTTAGTTCATAACTCTTGGCTAATGGATTTGAAGTTACTTTCAAAGGTATTAAGGTGAGGTACTGGTACTTTACTAGTAGAGGTAAAAGATCAAAAACTGGAATTGAGATTTTTTCTAGATTGTTTCTTGATCTTTTTTGGCTATTCATTGGTCGAGTAGTAAATTGGAGATAATGACTTATGAGAAGAGCTAATTGTTGGGTTGGTTGGTAAAAATAAAGATTTTGAGAAAAGTTATTTACAATAGGGTGGCAAGGTTGGTACATCATGTGTGGGGTAAAGTTTTCAACCTATTTCCCTTCATACATCACAACTTGAACTTTTTCTTTTTTTTTTCTCAGTACACACACATCCTTTATGCCAAGTGCATTATCTTTTTTAAGCTTTCACTTTTTATGGCATTCTCTATTATCTCTCCTGATATAACCATGTCAATAAAATTTTTTCTTGCATTTTCAATCATCCTTTGATAGTATAGAGCTTTAAGAGTATTGACAAATAATATTACAATTTTTTTTCTGCTAAAGGAGGTTAAACCTAGGCAGCAATATCTTTTCACCTTTGAGTATATTCTTTGAAACTCTTAACATCTTTTTTCTTCATACTTTGTAGAAATAATAGATCTGAAACTAACTTTACAATGCATTTATACTGAGTTATGAATGCTTAGCCAATTTTTTTCATAAAGTAATTTGAGTTCTATCCAACTGAGCATATCGCCTAGCAACAGATCTCGTAAGACTGTCATCATAGGTAGGGTAGCCATCTTTCTACAGTACATAGTGACATGGGTCATCGGGCATTTAGTCTCATCATATTCTCAAATTCTAAGACTTTAAACTTAGGTGAAACAATCACAGCTAGCACTAAGCAAAGCTTCAATACATCCATAGATCTATAGAAATTATTTCTTTGATAGTTCAAAGCCTCTCTTCTATGAGATCCATTTTCTTTTGAGTACTTGAATTTTTTGTTACTTCAAATGAACTTTCTTTCAGTTTACTAGCTTTTTAAAATCATCAAAGACTGGAATTATTGAAGTTGTTGAAGGTATTCTAGAATAAAAGTATGCCCCAAAAGGTGGTACTTGTTGTGATTGTGCCTTTTAGGATACTTGTATGTGGACTTCTTTCACCTCTTTCTCTCTATTCAAAATTTTCAACATTTTCATTATTTTGGCCAAATCTACTCTCATTTTCTCAATTCAACTATGTTGCTCTGACTCTATAAGTGACAAGAAAGTTACCTTGATGATCAGGCTCTTGAACCTTATTACCATAATTAAGAATTAAGATAATGTTTACTGCAAATTTATGTAAGAAAAGAAAAAAATGTATATGTGAATGAAGGGATGCATGCATTAAATTCTATCACATAATAAGAAAAAAAAAAGAAAATCTCTAATTTAAAATTAAAAAAATCCAAAAACATTCATAAAAAAAATCCTAAAATCTATTACTTAATTTTATTCTTCAGTTTTAAGATCTTGGTATTACCATGGATAAGTTCTTTAATCACTATGACTAGGCAATACCCTTTTAACAATCTTAGGCTTTTTTTTATCCCTAAAACTCAATGCACCATCTTTGATTAAACCTTGCACCTTATGTTTGAAAGCAATGCAATTTTTTGTTGAATGACCTATATTCTCAAAGTGATAATCATATTAAGTTTTAGCATCAAACCATTTAGGATAATGTGGTTTTAGTGGCTCTAGAGAAACTAATACGATCAAATAATTTTCAAAGAGTGGTGAAAATAATTTAGTGCAAGTCACAGGGATTGGATTAATAATGGCTTTCTCTTTTTTGTCACTAAATAATTTTTCAAGTTGAGTAGTTTTTTTACTCATAGGTGCAGATCTTAAAGTAGAATTTAGTCTATATGCCTAAAGATTCATTGGAAAGCTTGGCTATTGGGTAGGTTGATAAGTACTAGAATTGTGAAAAGTATAATTCATAATCGAAAAGGTATATAGGTATGGGCCAATTTACGAAATTGGTGCAAGGTTAGAAGGCCTAATCTCTTATGCTTCTTTTCTAACTTGGTCTTTTTTTAGGCCATTGGATGTTTTAATATGACTCAAACATGTATCAGTATTATAAGAGGCTTTTTGATCTTGACAAGATGGTTGCTTAATGCACACATGAATTGGAGTTGATGAGAATTCTTTAGAATGGGCCGCTTTAAGATTTTTCACCATTTCCACTAACTTGGTAAGTTACATTTTTATTTCTTATAGGTCATGCCCAATTCTTCTTAGTTGAGTTCCAAAGCTTGGATCTATGCTTTTAATTGATCTCCCATCTTTTTTTAAACTATTGCCTTAAATAAGCAAAAGATTTATATTATGCATTGACATGATGAATGAATGATGATGATCTATGAATGAATGAGATGCATGAAATGAATGAAAATAGATAGGCAAACAAACAAATAAGTAGATAAATAAATAAATGCAAATCTTAAGGAAGTAACAAACAAAAACAAAGTTAGCATCCAATATAAAGAAAGAAAAAAAAATTAAAACAAGTTAGTGCATAACTCAAAAGGTATGTGACTTAATTTGGATTATTTCTACAAAAAGAAAAGACATGGCTTTACCTATTAGTTAAGTTTATTACGGCTCACTATAAGTGGTTTAGGATTGACTCTAGAAGTTTCCAAATTGTTTTTCACATCATTGTCATCACAGACTAGTGAGGCAACCCAATCTTTGCCCATTATAGGCTATAAGTAGAAATGGTTCAATTTGAGTGAGAGTTATTCGCTAGCCTATGTGGAGACATGAAATCTTATAAAGGCATAGGTATTTTACTTCCTTATAAAGGACAAAACTCAGGTGTAAAGCTCATTTTATGCATATGCAAATGAATAACATATATATATAATGAATAAATAAATAAATAAATAAAATACAAGCAAGAGAAAAAAACTTAAATTTATTAGATTAGGCTTGGATAACAAGAAATCATTTACTGGCTTGACTTTTAATCTCCCTAGTGGAGTCACCAAACTGTCGTAATGTATAAATCTGTTGACCTATCACTAAACATGGATTAAAGTAGTTGCCACCAATCTTTTTTGTTTTGGTGTGATCAGTTACTTGACAGAATCTGTCTCATTTAAAGAGGAGTCTTAAGATTGACTTAGGCATCTTTAAATAGTAGATTCTAGTCCACAAAATCATATTTTAGTTTCAGGAGTGTAGTTATGCATGTAAGATATTATAGCATCCTCACAGTGCTTATCTAAATGATGGTACCAATTTGATTTCAAATTATTCAAGTCTTAAAATATTTTTATAATTTTACTAAATCATTAATTATTGAAAACTAATTATAAATTTACTCCAATAGTTTGGTAGCAATTTAAGATAATTCCTCACCTCAAAAACTATTCATGCAAACTAGTATCCCTCTCTAAAGATGCTTCGTTGTTAGGTCATTAATATATTTTTATTCAAGAAAATAATTAGTAAAATCTTCTAATAATTTGGTAAAATTTACTTTGATGTAGATCTCTCAATAGTTTGGTGAAATTTCCTTGCAAATTTATTTTTAGAAAATATATTAAATCTTTCAGCAATTTGATAAGACTTAATTTAATATGCAAATCCTCCAATAGTTTAGTAGGATCAAAACAAAATATTTTATTAGTAATAATTTTTTTATAAAAATTGATTTATGAGATTCTCCAATAGTTTGATAAAATTTATAAAAAATTTAAATTCATGAAAAATCCTCTGATAGTTTGGTAGGATTCATGAATTTATTTTAGAAATATTTTTTTTATTAATTTTAAATAAATAAATAAATGAAATGAAATTCATAAAGGCATTTTAAAAAAATGATTAATAAAATTTTCAATTTAAAGTAATAAGTAAAATAATAATTAAAGATGAAAATAATAATAATAAGTAAAAATAAAAAAAATCTAAAAATAAAATGAAAATAAAATAGAAAAAGTAAAATAAAATTAAAATAAAAGCAGAAAACATAATGAAAAAAAAAAAAAAAACCTGCAATCAGGTCGGGCTTGAAGCACAAATCTTCACGTGGGTTGTCGAGTTCACGCAAAAACTTCAAACTTCAATCGAAAAGTTCATCTTAAACCTAGAAAAACCCAAAAAAGTTTTTAGATTCTTGAAAGCCTAACAGAAATTCCAAAATCAAAAGCCAATAGAAAACCCTAGCAAAAATCTTTGAAACTCAACAGAATAGGAAATCAAACTTAGAAATTAAAACCCAAATTCAAGAAACCCCAAAACAAATCAAATCAAATCAAATTTAGAATGATATAAAATCATAGAACCAAAAAAAAAAAAAATCTTATAATTTGCTTGAATGATTCCTCCCCAAAATTAAAAAGAATTATCAAACTACGATCCTTAGAATTTTTCTTTTTTCTTCACCTCCCATTTTTTTTATGTGTGGTTGATTAGTGTTTATATAGGGCCTTCTTTAAGAATTTTAGGGATTTGCATTGAATAGAAATGATTATAGATCTAATTATGCTCTAAATTGATTTTTTTTTCTCGATTCTCTTTAAAACCGATTTTATTAATTTTTGAAATTGTCTTGATTTTTCTTGATTTTCAGAATCCTTCAAAAATTTTCAAATTAAATCTAACTTTGATTTTCTGATTTGATTTTTTTTCAATCTTCCTTTAAAATTTGAAAAGAACATGTTTTAGTTTTAATTACCGAGATCATCCTTCATTAGTGCTCAAATGACTTTACAAATTTCATTGACATGATTTATAATAAAAATTTAAAACCATATAAATAAAAGACTAAAACATAAAAAAGATAAATAAATAAATAAGACAAACAAGATATAAAAAAGAAATGTAGGAAATTAGACAAGTAGGCTTGGATCGGATTTGGGCCCAATTGGTTTAAGCCCCAAACTAAATAGGATGTCTACAATATAAAGTTAAATATATCAACCATTTGCAAAAGAACAAAAAGTGATAGAAGTAAGAATTATGATGACATACCAAATATAACTGTGAGACAATATGTTTGGTATTCTTCATAATTTATGAACCCAGCATAGATAACCAAAAAGCTAAAAACCAAAAACTACAAAGATTTGGATGTCAAGGAAGATTAACATGTTATTTCAATCGGTCACCATTTTTTTTGGCTCTTTGCCCTTGTTGAAAGAAATAATAAACGATAAGTGTTTATAAAGATATCAAGATATTTAAAAAAATGAGCAAAAGCTAAATAAAAAAAAAAAACCATTCTTTTGTCATTTTTGATATTACAGTCATTATTATAATAAAAAACTTACTTTGTCTTCAATTTTTTTAATTGTGTGTCATCAACATCAATTTCTTTTTCATCACTTGGTTTCACAGTTGGTGCAACATATTGTTTTTCTTGTTCACAAAGTAGAATAAAAACATAAAAAAATGGCCTTAAAAGTACTTAATATAAGCATTTGCTATCAACTTATATTCAAACCTGGGAGTCAATTTTTTGGCAATTGTTGATTTTGAAGTAACTTTTAATGAGGTAACACTTCTCTTCATAGTAGTTTAAGTTGGTTCTCTTATGTTAAAAAGTGTAAAAAGATAAATTATGAGAATTCATTAATTCAAAATAAAAAATAAAACCATTATGTTACAAAAGTTGTAAAAAAGGATTTAAATCATTGATGAAGTTATGCTAAGCTTAGTTATATTTAGATATCTAAAAACATAAAGATGAGTAAACCTTATTCTTTATGGTCTTGATGGTGTCACAAGAAGAAATAAATCAGTCAAAACAATGAAGTCTAGTTGTGTAGCTATGAGCTTTTCTCCTATGGTTCTCTTGCATTCAACATTTTGTGCCTCTAAAGTAACCAGACCAAATGAAAAACTACCACCAGTTGAACTTGAAGTTTGTTCTCTGGAAATGAAAAAAGTTTTATTAAGTGTAAATATTGGAACACTAGATTCAATCACTAGTTTTGTCAAATTGATATTGAAAATCCTTTTTTGGTCAATAAGATTTTTTATTGTTGTAGGAACAACTAGCTTATCAATCATTTCTTCTATAACAATTTGGTCAATTGTTTTGCTAATGAGTTTCTCTACTACTGAACCAAAGCAAAGTAACTCTGTGGCACAAGTTTTATTTTCAATTGTAATTGACAGTTTGTACCTAAATGAGCATTGAATAACATAAGTATAAGTTAGTAATATAAAATAAGAGTAAAAAAGAAAAAAAAAGACTTATATTCAAAGTAAATTCAAATGTTTGAAGTTAGATAAAAGAATATATGCTTACAAAAATCTTAGAACTTGTGCTAAAACCATCGATTAATCTCAAATTCTTTGGATATTCATTATAGGAATTGTAAAACCATCAATTAGAAACATCAATCTCTATGATTTTGTCTCAGCATGTGAAGAATATGTCTTATAAATTATGACAAAAGAAGAAAATATAGAGTTAAAATAACAAATAATGATTTTAGAGTTTAAAAATAAGATTTACCAAATGGTTTGATCTATGGATCTTATTTAACCTTTAGGTTCACAAAGTCAATCATCATGAGTTTATCAATTGTTGGCCTATTTTCATTAATATCATATGAGGTAATAAATACTGATTGACTGTCATCTTCCAACAATTGTACAATCAATGGTACAGATTCATATCTAAGCAAATAAAACAAAAAAATATAAGATAATAATACATGCAAACAAAATAATGCAGCACATAATAATATTGCAAACCTTGATTTTAGAATTTTGGTATCAACAATTGGTAAATCAATGATAACTTTGCAGCAAAAAAGTTGTTTAGAGTTGGATTTCTTATTTTAATTATGAAAAAGTTTAATAAAAAAAGATTGGATCCAATTCTTTAAAAAAATAGTTAATATAATAAGAAAAAAGAAAGCTTACTCAGAAATTATTTGATAGTCATTCCAGTAAAGATGACAACAACGTTTGATTGTGATTGTAGCAAATCCTTTTTTAAAATGTTGGTATTTGCAGCCTACAATGTAATATTTAGAGTCAAACCATTGGAAAAAAAACATTATATTGATATCATTTTAAATATGCATTAAATAGAATACAAAGTTATGACATAAATATTAACTTTTCATTTTGTAGCAAGATACTCTGTCTATCAACTTCATCTTATTTATCTTTGCCATAAGTTTTGATAACATGTCCAACGCCTATACCAACCCTTATAACATTTACAAATAAAGAAGGATATAAGCAGCATTAATAAATTATTAATATCTAAAATAAAAAGTTAAACACAATGATACTTAATTTTAATTGTTAATTAAAATAAAATAGTAACTACCTCTTAAAAACAAATTGGTATCAGTACGTTTTAAAAGTGATTCAAAAGGCTAGAATTCAAAGTAATGCATAGAGGTTGAAAGATGATTTCTTTGGCCCAACAAAAAAGTCAAATATTTCATACAAAGAACTTTCCTTGAGCTTTGGTTTGAAATAATTGACATCACTTTTCTTTATTGAAGCCTACATGGCATATTCCTACACATATTAAATACAAACATCATGATAATTGTATTTTGTCATGTTCAAAAAATTATAAAAATTTATTAATATTTAAGCTACATTTTTATCTTCTCATCAACAACCAATAGATCAAGACTTATAAATTTTCCTTCAGAACTGAAAAGCATTGAATCCCATATTCTAACAACATGTATTTTGATTTTTTGAAAATGTTTATGCTGTTAAGTTGATCCAAAACTTGATAATGACTCATTATTTTTACATATAAACAAATTATAAAAAAAATTGATGCAAGCAAGTATGTAACATAAAAATGGAATAAAATCAGAAACGAAACTTAGTAATTACAAATCTAAACAAATTAAATCAATAGACAAAATCTCAAAGTAAAAATACATGCATATAGTTAATAAAAAGCTATAACTTCAAAGCAAAGGATATCAATAATATTGGATATAAATAGCAAAGAAAAAGGCATTTTATTCATAGTAACTACAAAGAGATATTCAATTATGAAGAAATAATGAAAAAGCATATAATAAACAACCTTATGTCCACCCATTAAAAATTTCTTGATACATAATGTTTTTTATGTAACAATATGATCTTTGATCTAAGTTTTCTAACAATATTTTCAAACCTCTTTTATGAGTGACCCAAAATATTGCAATATATAATTATCCATGGGTGAATACAAGCCTAGGCAAATAGATTTTAACAAAATCAAAAGTTTGACCTTGACTCTGATTGATGGTCATATTATATGATAATAGAACAAGAAATTATTTTGTTTTAAATATCAATAGCCATTTACGATCTTTAATTATAAAACAAATCTTAGGAATGAACATTTTATTTCTTATATGACTACCATAAATAATTTCAGCTTTAATAACATTTGTAGCTAATTGTGTGATAATAAGTCTTGTACCATTGCAGAAACCTGATGTTTGATTTAGATTTTTAAGGAACATTATGACACACCTTAATTTTAATTTAAGTTCATGATTAGGCACTTTAGCAAAAGTTAATGAATTGAAGAATTCTAAAAGATATAAAGTATCAAAACCCCTAATATCATTATTAGTATTCACAATTGAATCATAATTGTATTATATTTTACTATCACTAAGAAGAAAAGAAAGAATATTTGCATTGATTAAATCAATAGTTTCATTGAATGGAGTCACTATAGCTCCCTCTTTAAGGTACAATGAATCAGTAAACCTATGTTTTAAATAAGTATAAATAGATTTAATCAAAGATAGAATAAGAGACTCATTACATTTCAATAACAATTTTGCTAGTATTTTAATCTATATGCATTCACTGCTAACATCATAAAAAAAAGACTCAATCTTTCCATCACCCACATTAAGCATCCATTGAACAAATTCTTCCATTTTTACTCTTAATTGATCATTATGTGATTATAATCTCAATCTCATGTTGATCTTTAGAGTAAAAACTTTGCAATTCACTCATAAAACTGATTTGTTAATTGATGCATTGATGATTTCAACTTTTATTCCAGATGGTATAATAGGTAATACTTGTTTAAAATCTTTATCAGGCAATATAGTTTTGCTTCTAAATGGTAGGTCTAATGGTATATCACCAAACACACATATGATATCATGAAGTGTTCTTTCAAAAGCTTCAAAATGGTGTCTATGGATAATTGGTGCTCTATCCCATAGAATAAAAGCTACTATTTGACTCAATCTTGCAAGTTTAGTTCCATGATTAATGTGACAGGTTGAGATTTCATCAACATCCAATGGTATTTTGAATCTAGAGTGAACAGTTCTACCACCAGAGAGGAGTAGCGAAGCAATGCTAGAAGAAACAATAGCTAAAATAATTTTTTCAATTGATCTCACTGTTATTAAGATTGTTTTTCAAAGAAATGTTTTTTTTGTACCACCATGACTGTAAACAAAAAATAACTACCCTTCATTTTGGTAAACTGATTTTAACATAGCATCATAAATGGCTTTTTGATCAACATTCAATTTCGTAACTAAATTCTCATGTTTAATTTGTAAATCATTTAGATTATAAACCATCTATTCTCTTAACAATCTATTATTCATATAGTCAGCTATTGATAATGTTGGCAATAGGCAATTTATTTTGAGTAAAAGAAGATCCATGTTTCACAAATAATTCTTTCACCAACACTAATAAATGATTTTTTAAAACATCTTCTGGAATCTGAAACCCATCTAGTCTAAGCTAATGATTCAATCTATATTGAATGTCTTCAATAAAAAATCTTCAATTATTTTCTAATAATGTATTTGCATCAGTAACTTCATAAAATATGATCAATGTCACAAACAATTGCCTAAGTTCAAATCATATTACCTAAAAGGATGCTTGCTACAAAGCTTTTTTTCATTCTTTATAATCTTTTAATAAACCATGAATTTGACATGTAGTTTGAAATGATTCATAAACAACTCCATCAACAGTTCATAATTCTTCAAAGCTTTTTACACATTTAACAACATTTAAAAGCATCCTAAAAAAAAAAAGTTCACCAGTTATTGGATAAACAAAATTGATTCATCCTATTGCCCTCCCTTACTACCTTTGTTTCCAAAATTTTTATCTATTGTTCCATACCCATTTGGTTGGAAAATCAATCTAAGTCAACAATCGAGCTTCTAGATATATTTTATTTGCTTCCATCCATTCAGTGAATATTATTTTATTTAACAAAAGTTGTCGAATAACATTGGTCAGATTAACATTTTTATAAAAAGTAATGTTATGCTGATTTGGCCAACGGACAAGCAATCTAACAACAACAAGTTCTTTATGATGGACATCAAATCTAAAAAAATTGCCAACATGTTTCATAAACTGAGATATACCTATAATCCAAAAATATTTTAATTTCATCAATTTTAATTGACTCTTGTCGAATATTAACAACTTAATTGTTAGGCACTTGTTTAATAACAGCTCTAGCTCTAGTCGATTCTTTGTTTATGTATTTAAACATATATTTTATTGATTTGGGCTTGCTGCAAATCTTAACATTAATGTGTGTTTGGTGTCGAACAATCAGATCTACATTACGAGGTATAAAAAACCTTAAATCTAAATTGACTCAACATTTTTTCATAACCATACCATCATTTTAGGGATGTCTTTTTCTATAAGAAACAATTTTACCTTCTTGTATTACAGTTTTTTCTTGATACGACTTAGAATAAATTTTAAAGCACTTTTTATCCTTTATACATAGAGCATTTACATTGATAAGATCGTAAAGACCATGTATCATGAAATTTGTAATAGATTTATAAGTCAAAAGATCTAAATGATTATTTGAAATTTTAGCAAAGATGATTTTATTAGCATTAACAGCGAATTGGCATTTGTCTCTTGGATGCAACCATAACAAAATATGAGTATACGACAATCTTCTTTTTTAAAATTCAATTTTATAAAACACTACATAAAAAAATAAAAATAAAATTAGATTGACTTACCAAACAATAATCAATAAACAACAATACAAACATTACCTGCCAAACCTTTACCAAAATGCTTGTTCTTTGTGATGTCATCCAGCAAATATTTAAATCTTAATATAAATAATCTTACAATAATATCGGGTTTATCTTCAATTTGTTGACCTAAAATCATACATAGTGCTTCTCCAACTTTAGGCCACCTTGGATTACATGTGAAAGTAATAAAAAGATATGGAAAACTATATTGTCTGTATATAACCATGGCATCTTGATAATTTTGGAACAAAAACCTAAAACCAAACACAAAACTGGATAAAAGAATAATTCACTTCCCAATGGCTCTCGCATCAACATCACCTATGGTAATTGCATCTTTAGCCCCATGATAAACCTCATATCTCAACTGTGCTTGGTTGTCTCGAATCCACTGTAACCGCATTTGTTCAATACATAAGTATCAACTATAAATTGCTAAAAAAGTCTTCCACCCTTTAGTAAAGTGTATCCAGTTTCAATACGCTACTAAATTAAATAAGCACAATATTTCATCATGGTGACAGTTTTTCTTTCCTTATCATAGTTTCGCACACCTCTTGATTGTGGTGTTTGATATTTAATCCCTAACGAGAATTTATCTTCACTAAAAGGAAACAAAATACGGTATTACATTGCCATAAACAAATGATATAACCCACTAATCCATTTCAAATCATCACTGGTATGCTCAACAACAATATCACACTCATTAATAATAAATTCTTCATCACCAACCAACAATCCAGTAATCTTTGCATTTAAAGGATTATCAAATCGTCTATCCTCTTCAATCTAACTGGCAGTAAATTTGTTTCAACAATAGATCTTTTGCCATTCTAAAAGCTTTAACAATATGATTGGTTTCATTCAACATATTCATAAAACCATTAACAATGAGATAGAAATAGAATAAAAAAAAACCATCATGTTACCAATTTCATTGGCTATGTCATAAATGTATAACTATTTAAATTCTAGATGCTGACCTTGTCAAGATAATAAAGAACCCATTCATTGATACATCTGACCATCAATTTTGAAAACGTATTGGCTAGGCTTTTTATTGATAGTTGCATCAATCTTACCACTAACTCATGTAAACTAAAACATCAAGTTATATATCATAATGTTATTCCTGAATTTAGCAGCTTTCCCACTTTTCCTTTCCTATAATCTAACAAAGAATCAAGAAATGAAGGTATGCAAGTACCAGGTGATAGTTAGATAGTTCTTTTTTTGCAACAAAGACTGAAAAAAAGATTGTTAATTTGGCTGAGTTTTGAAACCTTTTCATCAAACCACATTTGTGCACCACAATGAGGACAAATGTGATTTAACCCACCAAGATTTAACAATTCAAAATATTTTCTATAATGCAATACAAATGATCACAATATAGCAACAAAATAAAAAAAAAAATTTAACAATAAAAATTTTAACAACAAAAGAAAAATGTAAAAACATACAAAAAAGAATAATATATCTTATGATTAGCAATGTAACAACCATTGTGAAAATGAGAACTGTTTAAACTATGATAAGACGAACCAAGATTTGATTGCAAAAATCTAATATTAGAAATTACAGGTTTGATAGAATTCTCATTTAAATGATACAGAGCAGAAACATTGTCAGTTAATCCCATATGCTTTGAACCAATTGAATTGTCCAACCGTTGATTAGGAGTCGAATCGATTAAAGTAACATCATCACTAAGTTTATTCAATGAGGTTGGATGATCATCCAGTGGAACCATATTAAATGCAGAAGGATTCTTAGAACTATTAATCTTGCATAATCTAAGAGTGTTTAACCTTTTAAATCTATTTGTCTTAAAGATTTCATGTAAATCCATAAACAAAATAACAAACAAAGTAAAATAAAAATGTAGAAAACCAAATTAACACATATAATACAAAATTAAAATTAAAAGAAATAAAATTATCAGCTCAAAACATAAAACAGAGATTCAAAATATCAAAAAAAGGTTATCCATAAAGTTATAATAAATATACACATAAAAGTGGCAATTTTAATAAACCAACAAAAGTTAAAACAACACAAAAAAAATGGAAGCAAAACAAACTTGACATTAGTAAGAAAACATATAGTATTAATAAGAATTCAATTGCAATCCAACAGCAAAATAACTTTTCCTTAAAAAAAATAAAAAAAAATTATTTGTTTAACATAAGAATAAAGAAAATAGTAACCATTCAACAAAATTATCTTAAATAAACATCACAACTGATAAAACATATTCAAAAACAAAAGTGACGCAATATATTTAATATGTTAACATACATACAGAAGAATATTTTTTATAAGATCACAGTAAAAAATCAATCAAAGTAACAATTTCAAATATAAAACAAACATTCAAAAGATGAAAAAAAGATTGTAAAAAAAGATATAACAAAATAAATGTAAAAGTGATAATTTAAACAAACTGATCAAGCTTAAAACCATAATAGAAAAAAGATAAATAAAACAAACTTATCAACAAATACAAAAACTATTGTAAAAAGATGAAGCACAATCCCAGAGCAAGAAAAAATTTTCACTACAAAAAACAAAAATAAAAACTAATGAAAAACATATAAAAAAGAACAACTAACATAACATACTTAATCTATTAACACAGACATAATAAATAAATGAACATACAAAACCACACAAATATTTGAAAAGAACCTCATAACATTTTTAAAAAATACTTCAAATCTGTGCATAAAAACTTAAAAAATTAATGCAAAATAATGACACAATTATAATGACAAAAAAAAAAATTTGCAAAACAATGGTATATAAATATAAAATATTTTTATTTCAATCAGCAATAGAACAAACGAAAAAATTTAGCATTTCATAAGAAATAGAACAAAGATATCTCATATCATTAAAAAAGAGGCATCAAAATATTCAAAACTATTCTATAACAACTATACATAAAATTCAAATAATAATAGTGTAACATAAGCAATAAAAAACCTACAAAAGTAAGTAATAAAAAAAGAAGGAAAAAAGAATCCAAAAGAATACCATAATAATAATATTTCAAACACAATCAACAATATTAAGAAAAGCAATAACAAATAAAATAAAAAAAAAACCAAGAATAAACAACCAAATCAAACAAAAAAATGCCAACATAAATTATAACTATAAAATCAACAATTACATATCTAAGCATGAATTGAAGGTAAGAACAAAGAAGAAATAAAACAAAACGAAAGAAAAATGATGAAATGACAACCAAAACAAAGGAAACAAACATAAAATAAAGGCATATTCAGTAAGAAAAACATACCGATGATGTTTTCAAGAACAAAACATAATGAAACAAATAGACTCCAAGCCTTTTGTTAAAAGAAATCAAACAAAAGTACATAATGAAAAAAGAAAAGTATGGTACAAGCCAACAACTTTGATAAGATATCATAATGTGATAAACAAATTTTATGTATAAATAAAAACCCAAATAAAAAATAGGCACCGAAATAAATTGAGAAAAAAATATTAAATAATCAACAAAATCCATCACAAAAACCAATAATCAAAATAGCTAAAAAACAAAAAACCCAAAGATTTTTTTTAAGGAGACAATTTTTGTTTATTTAATTTTGCTAATAGAGTAGAAAGTGAAACCAAAAAACGAATGAAAAAAAAACAATTAATGTTTTCCCATTCAATAATTTTTTTTGCTCTTGAAATGAGGATTACACAACAAAAAATCTAACTATAAATAAACTCTTCACCAATTCCTCTGATCAATTTACGAACAAATCAAGATCTCATTGACCATAACCACGAAAAAAAATTCTTAAACCCCAAGTTATAAAAATAATTGTTTTTCCTCACAATATCAAACTCTCTTAAAAAAACCTTTACCTTCTAAAAAAAAGAGAAAAATCTATTAAAAGAGTTGAGGAAATGAAAAGGAAAAAAATAGAGGCAATCATGTGGGCTTTACTGAGGTTATGAAAAAATGAAACAAAAAAGAAAAAAAAGGATGATGATGTGGGTCAAACAAAGTCAACAAAACATGGAAAAAGGTTGAATTAATAGTATTGATTAAAAAATAGTTAAAGTACCATGTGTCTTGAAAACAAACATCACGCTTTTTATATCAAAAATATCTTTTTTTTTTTCAAAAATTATGTCTTCAAAGTAAAAAAACATGTTTTTGTTTACCATTTTAGCCACTTTTTTAATGCCATAAACATAGTTAAAACATTTTTTTAAACTTACCTTTTTCATTATCAACCACATTTTCAAAGAAAAAAAGTGATAGTTTATAGGTTTAACAAATTATTTTAATAAAAAAGTTGAAGAACCACATGACTTGAAAAAAAACACCATGTTTCTTATATAAAAAATGTGTGTTTTTTTTTTTTTAAATTACATCTTGAAAGTAAAAAACGTATTTTTTGTTATCATTTTCAATCACTTTTTTTATGTCATAATTGTAATTAAAACATTTTGTTAAATCTAACTTTTTCATTATCAACCATGTTTTCAAAGAAAAAAAAAGTGATATTTCATAAGTTTAACAAATTATTTTAATAGGCCGAGAGCTAAATTAATAACATTGATTAAAAAAAAGTTGAAGCGTTATGTAATTTGAGGCATCTCAGAGAAGGTATCTCTTACTTTTATGAAATAAATACATGTTTTTTATTTTAGTAACGTGGTTTTTTTTTCTAAAGCTGCATTTTAAAAGTAAAAAAAAAAATGTGATTTTTAACAATTTTTTTAATCACTTTTTTATGTCACAAACATACTTAAAATAATTTGTTAAACCTAATTTTTCTTTTATTCATCATCACCCATATTTTCAAACAAAAAAAAATGATATGTAATAGATTATCAACCATGTTTTCAAACTTATAAATGAAGATTGTTAAATAATTAAACGGATTTATTAGTGGTTGAAATATCAGGTTTTTCATATCAAAAACCTTTCACTTACCCTTCTCTTAGGTTAAATCAAGGAACAATCATACTTTTATTATAAAAAAGAAAAGAAAAATTGATGTGATACATCAATCACTAATTAAATTTTTTAAAAATAAAAAAAGAAAAAAATCAAAAAGGAGAGAGAAAAAGGTTCGATGATGTGGATAGGTTGAAAGTTCAACAAAAAAGAAAAAGAGAGAGAAAAATATTGGATGATGTGGATAGGCTAGGAGCTTAATAATTCTTTTAAAATTAATAGAATAGACAAGGATGAGAAAAAAAAAGCAAAAATGAATTAAAATGAATTTAAAACTATATTATTTGGGTTTGTTGAAATAAAATAGATAAATCAAATTAAATCATTAAAATAAAATCAGTTTGAATTTAAATGAAATTTAAAATTTTATGATATTATATATTATTTAAAAAATTCCAATTGAATCTAATTTATTGTCACCATAATTATTACTAATTAATTTTTTTTAATATTAGTATATTTTTCGTCATATCTTCATCTTTTCATGGAATTGGATTGAAACTGTTGAAATTCTCCATTGTCTTTCGACTACCATTTATTTATCTTTGAATCTTTTTCTAACTTCTGTCTTTTCTCTAAGAAACTCTCTCCCTTTCACTCCTTTTCTTTCCTCCGTTAGTTTTTTTTTTTTTTTAGTTTAGTTATTTTTTTTTACTATGCAGCTGTGGCAAGTGGGTGCTTTCTGCTTCATTTTTGTGGTTTCTTTGTAATTTAATACGAAATTTTTATGTTTTTTGTGGTTGAAAATTTGGGTTTGGATCTTGGAATTAGGTTCAAGGTTTTTCTTCATAAATGTTTTCTGAAAGTTTTATGCTCTAAAATTTTCATTGAATTTTAAGGTTAGGGTTTTTTATTTTTTTACCGTAAAGTTTTTAGCACATTCAAGTTTTGTTCTTTGAATTTTGGCTTGAGTAAGGAAACTGAGCTTTGTTTCTTCTAGAAATGTTTTCTGAAAGTTTTATATTCTAAAATTTTCAGTGAATTTTAAGGTTAGGGTTTTTTTTTTTTTTTTTTTTACCGCAAACTTTTTAGCACATTCAAGTTTTGTTCTTTGAATTTTGGCTTGAGTAAGGAAACCGAGCTTTGTTTCTTTTAGAAATGTTAATGCCGTTTCAGTTTGGGCTTGGTCTTCTTGTTGGTTACTGAGATATATAGAGAAAATACAAAGACAAGAAAATTTTGGTTTATTTCCCATGTTGTTTGAGTTTTAACAATAGTAGTAGTTGAAACAATCCTTGATTTGTTTACCTTTCATTACGCATAAAAGTTCCCCTTTTCCAGCTTGTCCAGCTAGGAAGACTCCAGAATCTTCTTCGGTATCGGTGAGCTTTTGGTGGATAACTAGCTACATTTATAATGAAAAATATAGATAGGATTGTAAAGGTTCCCAGGATATTTCTTTGTCCAGTTTGTCATTTAGATCAAACTTAACATTTGTTACTGCATGTGATACTACTTCTTGACAGTTTCAATGCTTACAATATGCTTTACTTCTTTTTAAACGGACGTATACTATCTTGTCATGAAATCTAAGCTGATGACTTGATGTTTTAACTTTTGATTCTCCAAATATGTTTTTAATTATCCAAAGTACAAATTCCTGTCTGTTGAAAGGAAATTCCATCTCCTTCATTCCTGTTTGTATCGATCATTCCTTGTGTATTTGATTCTATTCATGTAGATCTGAAGCTTGTTTTGCTTGGAGTGTCATAGTTGATGATGTTTGTAAAATTTAAGACATTGATGACTTTAAAGAAATGTTCTTAGATGTCACTTTGTCTATAGAGATGTTGTGCATAGAGCATAATGTAGTTATGAGTGGTTCTTGCCTGTAGTTGCATGATCTTTAAGACATCGATCTTTAATTTTTTAGGATTGTTAGAATCATGAGTTTTGGATGCATTTGTACTGCTTTGGGGCCAATGAAAACTGAATTTATGACGTTCTATGACAGTATATTACCAAACTGCTTGTACTTTCTCATGTTTATAGAGCATCTTTTCTGTTAAGTAATGGTTCTCTGCAACATATTTTTAACATATCCTTTTTTTTTTTTTTTTTTGCAGATTTTACTTTGAGATTTGACGCATTATGATCATTTGACAATGAGAGAGAGCACGCTCGTTGCCATTCATGCAAGTACATGGATGTTTACAAGCGTGTTCTCTATTGTTGTCATATGATCTGTATAAAGTTATCTTCTCTCAGTATCTTTTTTTTGCGGTAATAGCTACAAGATGATTTTACTTTTTTATTCAGCTGCAACTATTTCAAAATATCTTATGAGATACAAATCTTCTTAAATTTGATTGACTCTAAGTTAAATAAAACAGTTAAGATTGCCAACATAACATAAAAGGTGCCTTCTTCAAGATTATTAATAATCTTCCACAATATTTCAAATCAGTGCACTTTTGGGTTATCATAAAGATTACCATCATCATCACAATTGTTATCCCAACTATCTTAGGCTTTATTTAATTGATACTTTTGCTATTTGCCTTTTGCTTTTTCTTGTAGAAGGTGAAATTAAATAGTATATTAAAAAGTGAATTGAAAAAAAGAAAAATATCAAAAAAGCAAAAACATGAATCAAACAGAATCTTAATATCATGACCACTGAAGTCATTACAAATATTATTTCCTTTTCCAGTTTTATTTTCTTTTACACTTTGTTTTTCCTTTTTTTTTTTTTTCCTTTCCTTAGATTGTATAACTACTTTTTCTCAACTTCTACTGAAATAAAAAAAGGAAGAAAATAGTTTGGATTATTCCTTATCTAAATTGGAGTAGAGTTTACTTGGATGGATGAAGTTCCTTTGGATTTATAGGTTTATTAGAAATAAGATCTTCAATGTTAATATTATGTTTTCTTTATCAAATTGATCATATATTTATTTAAGTTGACCAAAATATTTTCTAAATGGCCGTTGGTAACAATAAGATTTTGAGTCTAATAAGCTGTTCTCATAAGTTTTAGCGTGAATAATTTGATTTTTAGTTTAACATTCTCTAATTGAGATATGAACTTGTTTGTTAAATGTTAATCACTCAAAGGATGTGGATTTGAGGGAAAGTTATTTACATCACTAGAAAGTAGAAATAGAAAACTTGATGAGATTTTAAATCTAAGTATCTACATGTATTATCTATTTTTTCCAAGGATTTATTAATTAAAGTTCTGTTCTTAGGATTGTACTGTGTATCTATTAGAATAAGTAGATACAATGTTCATCTTTTACTCATCGCACTGATACTTATATTGGTACACTTCTTGTACCATTGTTAAGTTAATATATGGGATGTAATTTTGGTGTGTTGTCAGGCTTTTGTTTGTAGTTTATGTTTATTACGAAATCAGGTTAAATTGTTATTGTTAGTTTTGATCCATAGCAATCATTTGAAGCATATTTGAATTATAGTAAAAGTATCTTTTATTGTCGACATGTAAAATCAGTTGTTCCTTAGATACCTAATATAGTAACCATTCATGTTGGCTTTTCAATTTCTTTTCTTATTTCAACATTATAAGATCTATTGTTCGTTTGATTCAATTGTTCTTTGTAGGCAGTAACATATCAAGGCTTATATGCTGTGTGTTGTACAAGTGTTTCCTTCTTGGTCGTCGCCTGATCGCCTCAATTTCCACTAATGTGAAAGAGAAGTTTGTCTAGGTAACTTCTTTGCCTGTGCTTGCTGGACGCATCTTATATTGTACAATAACTTTTATCTTATATTGTAAAATAACTTTTATCAATAATGTTCTTTCCATGATAACTAACTAACAGAAAGCAGTATTAATAGTATCATTTGTCCTATCCTAACAGGATTGGTAGCTGAGTAGATTGACAGGGAAATTTCAATTACATGACTGCTGATCAGCACTATTTTGCTGTAAAGAATCAAAATAAGAATCGTGACTCTAATTTGATACAGTAATCTCAATGATATGATTGCAATCTTTGTGATAGTCAGTTATATAAGATATGGTGATGGTCTACTGATGATCTTTATTATTTTTATGCAAAATGGCCTATGCTTGGCGTTTTTTTTTTTTTTCAAATTCTAATATATTGTAATTGCAGTGTGTGATTTACATATTCTTTCTTGTGATCAAAGGACTAGAATTATGATGCTGTTTTGGGAGATACAACAATCCTTGCCAGCAGATTTTCATATGCTGATTTCACATTGCCATACACTAACTTAGGCATTGGAATGGTAGCGGCCAAAGCCAGCAAAAACAATATGTGGATTTTCCTGAAGGCTCTTTCTGGAGATCTGTGGATAACAACTGTTGCTTTCTTTATTTTCACTGGCTTTGTGGTTTGGCTTATTGAACGACCCATCAACGATGAATTCCAAGGCTCACCATCGAAGCAAGTTGGAATTATCTTTTGGTATTCCTTCTCAACGCTTGTATTTGCCCATAGTAAGTACTCTATATTCAGCCCAAAGCATACATTAATTACAATCGACCCTGTCCTGAGCTAACTGCAAATTTCTTACTATAATTTGAAAGTGCAGAAGAGAAACTCTTGAGTAACTTGTGAAAGTTCATCGTGATAATATGGGTGTTTGTTGTGCTTATATTAACCTCAAGCTACACAGCGACTTTGGCTTCCATTCTGTTTTTTTGAGAGGATTATGTAGGTTAATGGGTCTTTGTTGTGCTTATATTAACCTCAAGCTACACAGCGACTTTGGCTTCCATTCTGTTTTTTTGAGAGGATTATGTAGGTTATCATTCTGGTTTTTTGTTGCCAAGGGCAATTAGCAACTTAAATTTTGAAAATCCTGGAGTAAAGCCATACCAATCTCAAGAAAAATATGCCAATGCTTTAAGAAGGGGAAGTAAGAATGGTGGTGTGTCAGCCATTATCGATGAAATACCATACTTAAAGTATCCGTTGCCAAGTACTCTGCTGATTACACCATGATCCAGTCAAATTCTACATCAGGCTTTCAGCTTTGTAAGAATCCTTTCGAAAGCCCTGATCTAGTCTAAAAAATTAATCTACTTACTAAAAAATGCCATTCATTCCCACATGATTCTTTTTTTCTTTTTGTACAAAAGAAGCTGCAGCTTAGGGATAGAGAAAAGGGCAACAGGTACTGTGATTTGAATCCTATGTCTACTTGTGCCACTTTTTAAGAGTAATTGCATTAATCAACTAAACTAAATTTTGGGTTTATTCCCATATGATTTTGGTCTTTGGTTAACTTGCAGCAATGGCTGTTGATTGACTTATGTTAACTTGTAGGTTTTCCCCAAGCCCTGTTCCAAGGCATATCAAGTGCAATTGTGAGGATAAGAGAGGAAGGAAAGCAGCAGATGATGGAAAATGCATGGTTTAACAGTGAGTCAAACTTTTCAAACCAGGACTCTACAAGTAATCCCAGCAGTCTAAAACCTTGATAGCTTTGAGGGTTTGTTTCTTGTTACTGGGATCTCTTCAACTTCAGTTCTACTAATATGGCTATGTCAAAAACGTCAATCCATGACAATCAGCAACTTCAAATTCTACCTAAACAGCAGTTTAGAATATGTAAAAGGGTACTTCAATTAGTCTTTAGAAATAATTTATGACACAAAACTAAATTTTTTATCAGTAGGCTTGTACAAATTGTAAGTTTTTCTACTCTTTATATTGAGTTTGTAAGCCCTGAATTTAATGATAGTAGGGATGCGACTATATTCAATGTAATTTTTTTTCAATTTTTTTTTTGTTTTTATATGTAAAAGCATTTTTTATTTACTTGTTTATAAATGTCTTAGCATTATAAATTTTTTTATAATTTTATATATGCATGCTTATTTTGCTTTAATTATGATTATGTAGTATATGAACATAAATTTTGAGTTGTCATTAACTATTAATTTTGGACATAAAACCCTAAACCCAACAAAAAGTAAAATTAGATATTGTTGAGATATGATTTATTTATATTAGAATGCTTACTTGCATTACATCGCGAGAATATGAATAATAATATTTTAAAAAATATATAATATATTCAAAATAAAATAATAGATATTGATTTACATTTTTTTTTAAATATATGTCTCTTAACAGTTTTTCTCCATTGTACTATAGGTTTTAATATATATAAATATATATATATATATATTATATAATATGTATATAATTTTTTTTTTTTACTTAGAGTTAAGATTGATAGAACAATAAACATAATTGACATTTTGAAAAAAATTGAAAATAAAAAAACAAAGACAACAGTAGCTATGTTCTTGAGAAACCATTCATTGATTTTTTTCATTATTTCACCCTGTACTGTTATTTTAAGACCTTTTTCTTCATGTAAATTAAAATTCAATATGAATAAAACATTGATAAAATAATTATGTTTTGTAATAAATAACTATTCATATATCTACATTCTTTTTTATGAAAATTTCTCTTTTTAACAGTTTGCTTTCTAACTTTTATTTCATCAAATTGATTGTTATTGGATTTATTGAGAGTAACTCGCAAAAGGGATCAGTAACTGCAAACAAATTCCAGACTATGAGAGTAATTTATTCACAAGTAATAGAGTGATACAAACACATGGAAAATGATTCCTTCACCCAATTGTATGTTCTTCTACACAAACCAAAACTAAACAAAAGGTATGACGAAAATTTGATACTTTGATGTGATGAAATGCAACATTTAAGTAAAATAATGGGTTTGAAACAAAAATCAAGAACACAATCCCAAATTCTGATATATATTACAGCGAGCCCACCTCAGATACCCTTCTCTCAATTGCTACTTCAAGACACCGAGTCACTCTTTGTCTCTCTGCATCTGATTTCACAGGGGATCCATCTATATGCCGAATGTAATATTCCTACAATTACAAACACAAGATGTAACAAGCAAAGTAGTTAGAACAAGCAGAACCAACTTGCAATACAAACTCAGGAGAAGCAGGTAGCAAAGGAAGAAGAAATGGCATTACCTAATAAGAATTTGGCCCCTCAGTATCAAAATTGCATGAAACACTGCATAGTCCATATCTGTCGAGGTGCAAACGGTATCGAAGAGAAGTTTTAGTCTATCTTTACACCTAATGGTAACCACTGAATACTCCTCATACCAATTAACAACTGTTAAAGTGGGTTATCTCATATCTAATAATTTTTCAATATCCTAAAGTTTTATATTTAGGTTGGACCCTCCACTTATTGTCAATTGATTTTATATTGGATGCTTAACAACAACATTCATATTCGGCTTTTGCCTGTCATCCAAGACATCATCACGGGTTCGTTCATAATCCCTATCAGCAAACATAATCTGGTGAAGCCTTCTCTCAGTATGAGTGACTGAAAGAGAGACTACAGTTTTGGCAAGTGTCCTTCCCTTAAGTAAATAGCAAAGATGTGTCTTTATCCCGGATAGCTTTTCTGGGTCAGTAATGCAGTTCCTGTTTCCACATCAGTCACTTGCATCAAGCTGCAGCAAGGGTGTTATGTGTCCACACTTCTGTATTCACTACATTGCATTTAAGAGCACTACAGCACTCACTTCGGATAGCAATACTGCTGGTCACTTCCTGTTAACTCAATTGTAGTATGGCCCATTGATTGCTTCACCCCAACAGATCACATTGAAGATGTGAAGCAAGATTCTGGCCCTATAGACTGAAGACAAAAACAAATAATCAGGCATGAAAAGAAAATTAGGCAGAAAAAAGGAAACCAATTACGATTTTTACTGCTTACATTTGTAATATAATCTAGAATCCCTTCATCTATGATTTTGTTTCCATCTTGATCAGTAATATTAAAACCTGGTTGTAAAAGAACAAATATTTTAGAATCAATTGCTACTTGGTAAACAACTTAATTTTTTAGAAAAGGAACAGTATTTGAAATAAAACAGGAGATGAACATATCTTACCATCCAAGAACCGACTGACATCAGAAGACATGTAGGCTTTAGTAATGATAAGGTTAAGATTAGTAAGGATTTGTACAACTTCAAGATGGATTCCAATCTGTTTGCAACATCAACCTGCATTACAAAATGGAATAAATACCAAAAGATACCATAAAAAGGAAAGATGGTCAAAGAGTGCCACAAAAAAAAAAAAAAAAGAACACCAAAAGGTCATACCTGTATCACAGTTGCATTCTTGCAGGTTTCATTATCAATCACAACTCTGACAAGAAAGGTAAGTAAATAATTATTACTTCAGGTTTCCAATAACTCTAATGAACGTACAACAAAGAAGTTGATTTTTTGCTTACCTAGGTGGATTCTTTCTTGTTCTCTCATATTCATAATCCATGTCATATGAAAATGATTGAAACCGAGTCAAGATCAAAATAAATGATCACGATTAAATCGTAAGTTAGAAAAATGAATGATTTGGATCGAGTTAATATTGAATATAAGTGACCGGGATTGAACCACAAGTTAAAAAAATAAATGATTTGAACATAACCAAGATCACAGATGAGTGACTAGGATTAAACCATAGGTTAAAAAGACAAAATGACCTAGACTGAACCAAAGTCAAAGATGAGTAATTGGGATTGAACCATAGGTCAGAAAAATAAATGATTTGGACTAAACTAAGACTGAATAGGACTAATCGGGATTGAACCACAAGTCAAAAAAATAAAATGACCTGGATTGAATCAAGGTCGATGTATGAGATCAAACTATCTTGGAAATAACAACCACAAATCTTAAAGATCATACTTGGAAGTCTGATAGATCATATTTGGAGGGCTTCAAGGAAAACTCCTCTAAAATAGATGACTTACAATTTCGAAAATGTTCTCGAAATCACAAGTTTGAAATTTTTCATCAAAGTTCAAATTTTGTATACAATAGGTGATAATGAGAATGATGCCAATGTAACAAATCCATACATGTAATGACGCTGATTATTCAAATATTTGCTACAAGATGTAAATGCATGCCCTATCCAATATGTAAATGCCAACTAATGACAATGCATAGATGTCACTAAATGAAATTTCAATTGTGATACTAAGGTTCTTAAGACTCTTTCTTTTGTATTTCGAACTCTTCAAATTTATAGCAAGGGGAACAAAATCAATTCCTTTCTTCATTATTCAAAATGAGCACTCACCTTCTTCTTTCGGGAAGTTTTCAAAACCAATGTCTTTATCAAACTTTGAGGATTTCATCTTTTGTCCTCATCACTTTCAACTCTCCTAAAGTAATATACAATCTCTCATGACATTATTCAATTATTAATCATTATCTCAATTTCCAAATATAAGATGTAGATTATATATTTCTTCTATTCATTATAAAGCATTTAAATAGAAAAAAAAAAGCAAGGATTGAAAATGAGATATAGATAGAATGAAATGAATGTTCAATAATAGCTCTAGCTTTATCTAGTCATTTGTTTATGTTTTTAAACAAATACTTTATTGATTTGGTCTTGTTACAAATCTTAACATTACTGTGTGATTGGTGTCGAACAATCAAATATATATTATACAGTACAACAAACCTTGAATTCAAATTGACTTAACATTTTTTCACAACCATACCATCATTTTGGGAGGCCTTCTTCTATAGGAAACAATTCTACCTTCTTGTATTATAATTTCCTCTTGATATGACTTAGGATAAAATTTAAAGCACATTTTATCCTTCATACATGAAACATTATCATTGACAAGACCATAAAAACCATGTATCATGAAAGTTACAATAGACTCATAAGCCGAAGGATCTAAATGCTTAATGAAATTTCAGTAGAGAAGATTCTATCAATATCAATAGCAGATTGGCATTTGTCTTTTAGATGCAACCATAATAAAATATAAGTATGCAATAACATTTTTTTTTTTAAATTCAATTGTATAAAACACTACATAAAAAATAATAAAAATAAAATTAGATTGACTTACTAAACAATAATAAATAAATAATAGTATAAATATTATTCATAGAGTATCAAGCAAGTACCTGCCAAAACTTCACCAAAATGCTTGTTCTTTATGATGTCATACAACAAATATTTAGGCTTTAATTTAAATAATCTTGCAAGAATATCAATTCTGTTTTTAATTCATTAACCCAAAATCATACATAGTGTTTATCCAATTTTAAGCCACCTTAGATTACATGTGAAAGTAATAAAAAGATCTAGATGACCATATTATCTGTATATAGTCATGGCATCTTGATAATTTTAAATCAAAAACCTATGACCAAACATAAAACTAGATGAAAGAATAATCTATTCCCCAATAGCTTTCGCATCAACATCACCTCTAGTAATTGCATATTTAATCCCTTGATAAGCTTCAAATTTTAATTGTGCTTGGTTATCTCAAATCCACTGCAACTACATCCGTTCAACACATAAGTAAGCATCAACTATAAATTGCTAAAAAAGTTTTTCACCTCTTAGTAAACTGTATCTAGTTTCAATACACTGTTGAATTATATAAAGCATAATATTCCATGATGGTGATAGTTTTCCTCTCTTTATCACAATTTCACGCACTTCTTGATTGTGGTGTTTGAATTTAATCCTTAATGAGAATTTATTTTCACCAAAAAAAATAAAAGAGGGTATTGCATTACCATAAACAAAAAATGTAAATCACTAATTCGTTTCAAACCATCACTAGTATGCTCAACAACAATATCACGCTAATTAATAAAAGAATCGTTATCATCAACCAACAATCTAGCAATCTCTGTATTTAAAAGATTATCATATCATCTATCCTCTTCAATTCTATTTCCTATCAACTGCAATCTAACTGGTAAAAATTTTGCTTCAAGCAATTGATTTAGCAATTTTAAAAACTTAAAACTTTGACAATATGATTGGTTTCATTCAACATGTTCATCAAACCATCAACAATAACAGAAATGATAAAATTTGAGGTAAAAGCAGAATAAAAAATAATCATCTTGTTACCAATTTCATTGGCTATGTCATAAATGTATAACTGTGTAAATTTCAGATGTTGACCTTGTGCAGGTAATAAAGAACACATTCAATAATACATCTGACCATCAATTTTGAAAACATATGGGCCAGGCTTTGTATTGATAGCTACAACTACCAACTAATGTAAATTGAAGCATTGAGTTATATACCTTTATGTTATCCTTGAATTTAGTAGCTTCTCCACCTTTCTTATAATTTAACAAAGAATCCATAAATTGAGGTGTGTAAGAAGTATATGACAGTTTGATAGCCTCTTCTTTACAATAAAGATTGAAAACAAGATTGTTGATTCAACTAAGTTTTGAAATAGCTAAATGCTCAATTTGAAATTAAACGTTTAAGTGATTACTCAATTTAGGACTAAACATTTTAATTTGTACAAATAAGAATTAAATGTTATCAACTTATAACAATATAGGATTTTTTTTAATGAAACCGTGCTGTGAATGATACGCGCAATTAAAAACTCATGTGGAATGATGAATGGAATTAAGTTTCCGTGAGAAATGACAAATGGAAAGGCTCTTGCCTTTTTTTTTTTCACTTTATTTCTCTTTTTTTTTTATCAAACTAAGAAAACTTAAAGTTTATGAACTACAAGTGTGTAAGTCTACAAAGTGGATTATTTAGCAAGCACCCAATTGAAGCTTCTATATTGCTGTTGAGGGCCATTTTAATACACTTTTTACTTGTCTAGTCATTTCTTATTTTGGGTTCTTCACTAATGAATTTAGGTAGGAGTTGTAAAATGATCTTCTGAAATTTAGCTTGATCAAGAACAAGTTTACTACTAGCTTTTAATCTCTTATTATTTCTCCTTCTAAATGATTTGAATGGGGTTTTAGTTGAGTAAAAAGAAAAGAAAGAAATGGAATAAAATTAATGTGAAATTGAAATGGAATATACTATGGATAATGGATCAATTTGGGTGAAGCCAAAAGAATTTTGTTTAGGCTTAAAATCATTGATAAAGGGATTAAGATAAGAGGAAAAACTAAATTGATAAGAGAAATGGTGAAATGGGTTCGTAGAGAGAAAATTCTTTATTTTATGGTAAAAATTCCTGAAGCAATCTCTATGCAAAGCAATCATGTTACTATTTATTAAAAGAAATTGTAGCTTCCTTAATTGTTGGAAATATACAAAGCAGTCAGGAAATCAAAATGAGAAAAGAGATAAAGAGAGAATGGTGTTGTGAATCTAAACTCAAAACATGTTGGAACAAAGATAAAAACTCAAAATTAACAACATTGAGTAGTAAATAGCTCTGCTTTGACTCCCAACTTCCCTTTTATTTTTACTTTTGGCTGATTTGGAAACCATCAACAACCATATCATGTATAGGAATAGCTATAATTGCAGCAACAAATTAATCCATTATGCCAACAACAGTAACTGCAACAGGTTATTCAACAGCATAAGGTTTCAAGGCCTACTGTTGTAGAAAAATTACAATCTCAAACACTAAGATCAAGAAAAAGGTAAATGATTGGGCATTTTTTTGGTTCATTTTCTTTTGTTCAAAATATTGAATTGTATGCCATGTAATAGTAGTTAGCATTAAAATGCCGATCAGTTAGCTTTTAAATTTTTTGCACATTATTATTGTGTATATCTTTCACAACAAACTTTTTGTTAAAAAAATCCTATATTATTACTAGTCAATAACATTTCATCCTTATTTGTATAGATTAAAACATTTAATCTTAAATTAAGTAACAACCTAAACGTTTAATCCCAAATTTAACATTTAGCCTTTTAAAACCTTTTCATCAAACCACATTTGTGCACCACAATGAGGACAAATGTGATTTAACCCACCAAGATTTAACAGTTGAAAATATTTTCCTAAAATATAATGCAATATCATAATGCAGTAATAAAATAACAAAAAAATTTAATAATCAAAACTCTAACAACAAAATAAAATAATATAAAAACAGACAAAAAAAAGAATAGAACTCACGATTAGCAGTGTAACAACCATTATGAAAATGAGGATTACATAAATTATCACTAAGCAAACCAAGATTTGATTGCAAAAATCTGATATCAAAAACTACAGGCTTGATAGAATTCACATTTGAATGATACAAAATAGAAAGATTCTCAGTTAATCTTGTACGTTTTGAACCAATTGAATTGTCCAACCATTGATTAATAATCGAATTGATTAAAGTAATATCATCACAAAGTTTATTCAATGAGGTTGGATGATTACTTGATGGAACCACATTAGATGAAGAAAAATTCTTAAAGCTGTTAATTTTACGTAATCTAAGAGTGTTTAACCTTCTAAATCCATTTGTCTTAAACATTTCACTTAAATTCATAAACAAAATAACAAACAAAAATAAAAAAAAAATGTAGAAAACTAAATTAACACATATAATACAAAATGAAAATCAAAAGCAAAAAAATTGACAACTCCAAACACAAAATAGAGATTCAAAACATCAAGAAAAGATTGTCCAAAAAGCTATAATAAATATACACATAAAAGTGGTAATCTTAACAAACAAAAGTTACAACAACACACAAAAAATGGAAGCAAAACAAACCTAACATTGCCAACAAAACACAAAGTATTAATAAGAAATGAAATGCAATCCAACAACAAAACAACTTTTCTTTGACAAAAAAAAGCAAAAAAAAATTATATGTTTAACATAAGAATAAAGAAAATAGTAACCATTCAACAAAATTATCTTAAATAAATAATCACAACTGATAAAACATATTACAAAACAAAAGTGACACAATATATTTAAAATGTTAATAAACATACAAAAGAACATTTCTGATAAGATCACAGTAAAAAATCAATCAAAGTAACAATTCCAAATACAAAACAAACAATCAAAAGATGAAGAAAATATTGTAAAAAAAGCTATAACAAAACTAAACATAGTTATAATTTAAATAAACTGATCAAGCTTTAAACAACTATGAAAAAAAGCTAAATAAAAAAAACCTGTCAACAAATAAACAAACTATTACGAAAAGATAAAACACAATCCTAGAATAAGAAAATTTTTTTTTGCAAAAAACAAAAATAAAAACTGATGGAAAACATATAAAAAAAATACTAACATAACATACTTAATCTGTTAACAATAACATAATAAATAAATGAACATACAAAATAATATAAATTTTTAAAAAGAACCTCATAACACTTTTGAAAAACAGTTCAAACCTGTACATAAAAACTTTAAAAAAATTGATGCAAAATAACGATACAATATATAAAGACAAAAAAAAAATTGCAAAATAATGGCATATAAACCTAAGATATTTTCATTTCAATTAGTAATAGAACAAATGAAAAAATTTAACATCTCATAGGAAATAGAAAAAAGATATCTCATATCATTAAAAAAGAGGCATTACAACATTCAAAATCATTCTATAACAACTAAAATCAAGTATATAAAATTCAAATAAAAATAGTGTAACACAAGCAATCGAAAACTTACAACAGTAAGTAATAATAAAAAAAAAGAATCTAAAAGAATACCATAATATTGATATTTCAAACACAACCAACAACATTAACAAAAGCAATAACAAATAAAAGAGAAAAAAGCAAGAAAAAAAATCAAATCAAACAAAAAAAATACCAACACATATTATAACTGTAAAAACAACAATAAATACCCAAGCATGAATTGAAGGTCAAAACAGAGAAGAAACAAAACAAAGCGAAAGAAAAATGATGAACTAACAGTTAAAACAAAGGAAACAGACAAAAAAGAAAAAAGCAAATTTAGTAAAAAAAACATACTAATGACGTTCCTAAAAACAAAGCACAGTGAAAGACAACAAACAATAAGCCTTCTGTTAAAAGAAATTTGACAAAAGTACACAATGAAAAAAAAAGTATGGTACAAGTCAACAATTTTGATAAGACATCATAATGTGACATAAATTTTATGCATAAACAAAAACCCAAATAAAAAATAAGCACAGAAATAAATTGAAAAAAAAAATGTTAAATAATCAACAAAACCCATCACAAAATCAATAATCAAAATGGCTAAAAAAACAACCAACAACCTAAATTTTTTTAAAAAAAGTTAACATCTTTGTTTATTCAATTTTGCTTACAAAGCAAAAAAAGAAACTAAAAAACGAATGGAAAAGAACAATTAGTTTTTTCCCATTCAATAATTTTTTTGTTCTTGAAATGATGATCACACAACAAAAAATATAATTGCAAATCAACCTCTCACCAACTCCTCTAATCAATTTACAAAAAAATCAATATCTCACCAAACATAACCATGAAAAAATCTTTAAACCCCAAGCTTTAAATACAATTATTTTTTTCCCACAGGATCAAACCCTTTTGAAAAAAAAAACCTTTATCCTCTTTTAAAAAGGGGAAAAATATGTTAAAAGAGAAGAGGAGATGAAAAGAAAAAAAATAAAGGCAATCAAGTGGGCTTTATAAAGGTTGCAAAATATTAGAATGAAAAAGAAAAAAAAATGAAAGATGATGTGGATCAAACATAGTCAATAAAACATGGGAAAAGGTTGAATTAATAGTATCGATTAAAAAAATTTGAAATACCACGTGTCTTGAAAGCGAAAGCCATGTTTCTTATATTAGGAACATGTTTTTTTTTTTGTTTAAAAAACTACTATCTTAAAAGTAGAAAATGTGTTTTTGTTAACCTTTTCAATCAATTTTTTTTATGCCATAAACGTAGTTAAACATTTTATTAAACCTAACTTTTTCATTATCAACCACGTTTTCAAAGAAAAAATGTTTTATTCCATAGATTTAACAAATTATTTTAATAAAAAAATTAAAGAATCACATGACTTGAAAATAAAATACCACGCTTTTTATATCAAGAATGTGTTTTTCTGTTTCAAAAACTACATCTTGAAAGTAAAAAAAATATTTAACAATTTATTTTAATAGGCCAAAAGCTAAATTAATAGCATCGATTAAAAAAAAAAGTTAAAGTATCACGTGATTTAAGGCATCTCAGAGAAAGTACCTTTTACTTTTATGAAAAAAATATCATGTTTTTTTATTTTAGTAATATGATTTTCTTTTCTAAAGCCACATGTTAAAAGTAAAAGAACTTGGTTTTTGATAACTTTTTTCAATCACTTTTTTTTATGTTGCAAACGTACTTAAAATAATTTATTAAACTTAATTTTTTTTATCCATCATCACCCACATTTTCAAACCAAGAAAAATTATCTTTAATAAATTATTAACTACGTTTTCAAACTTATAAATGGAGATTGTTTAGTAATTCATTAGATTTATTAGCCGTTGAAACATCATGTTTTTCATATAAGAAACCTTTCACTTACCTTTTTCTCTTTAGTTTAAAAAAATTAACGTAATACATCAATTATCAACTAAATTTAAAAAAGGTAAAAAAATTAAAAAGAATGGGGAAAAAAAAAAGGTTGAATGACGTTGATAGATTGAGATCTCAGTAAAAAAAAAAAAAAAAAGAAAAAAATTGAGTGATATGGATAGGCTGAAAGTTCAATAATTCTTCCAAAATTAATAATACAGACTAGGGTGAGGAAAAAAAAAGTAAAAAATTAAAAATTAATTAAAAACTATATTATTTAGTTTTATTTGAATAGAATGATTAATTAAATTAAATTAGTAAAATAAAATCAGTTCGAATTTAAATAAAATTTAAAATTTTATAATATTATATATTATATATTATTTAAAAAATCCAATTGAATCTGATTTATTATCACTCATAATTATTACTAATTAATTTTTCTAATATTAGTATATTTTTCTTCATACCTTCATCCTTTCCTGGAATTGGATTGAAAACTGTTGGAATTCTCCATTGTCTTCCAACCACCATTTATTTGTCTTTTAATCTTTTGCTAACTTCTTTCTTTTCTCTAAGAGACTCTCTCCTTTTCACTCCTTTTCATTCCTCTGTTAGTTTTATCCCTTTTTACTATGCAGCTGTGGCCAGGTGGGTGCTTTCTGCTTCATTTTTGTGGTTTCTTTGTAATTTAATATGGAATTTTATGTATTTTGTGGTTGAAATTTTGGATTTGGATCTGGGAACTTCATTAATGTTTTCTGAAAGTTTTATGCTCTAAAATTTTCAGTGAATTTTAAGGTTAGGGTTTTTTTTTTTTTTTTTACTGTAAAGTTTTTAACATATTCAAGTTTTGTGCTTTGAAATTTGGCTTGAGTAAGGAAATTGAGCTTTGTTTCTTCTAGAAATGTTAATACTGTTTTAGTTCGGACTTGGTCTTCTTCTTGGTTGCTGAGAAATATAGAGAAAATACAAAGACAAGAAAATTTTGGTTTATTTCCCATGTTGTTTGAGTTTTAACAATAGTAGTAGTTGAAACAACCGTTGATTTTGTTTACCTTTCACTACGCATAAAAGTTCCCCTTTTCCAGCTTGTCCAGATAGGAAGACTCCAGAATCTTCTTCGGTGTCGATAAGTTTTTGGTGAATAACTAGCTACATTTATAATGAAAAATATAGATAGGATTGTAAAGGTTCCCAGTATATTTCTTAGTCCAGTTTATCATTTAAACTTATCATCTGTCACTGCATGTGATATTGCTTCTTTACAGTATCAATGCTTACAAAATTATGTTTTTTTTTTTTCTTTTTAAACGGACGTATACTATCTTGTCATGAAATCTAAACTGACGAATTTATGTTTTAACTTTTAATTCTACAAATATGTTTTTAACTATCCAAAGTACAAATTCCTGTCTGTTGAAAGGAAATTCCATCTCCTTCATTCTTGTTTGTGTCGATCATTCCTTGTGTATTTGATTCTATTCATGTAGATCTGAAGATTGTTTTGCTTGGAGTTTCATAGTTGATTATGTTTGTAAAATTTAAGACATTGATGACTTTAAAGAAATGTTCTTAGATGTCCCTTTGTCTATGGAGATGTTGTGCATGGAGGATAATGTAGTTATGAGTGGTTCTTGCCTGTAGTTACACGATCTTTTAGACATTGGTCTTTAATTTTTCAGGATTGTTAGAATCATGAGATTTGGATGCATTTGTACTGCTTTGGAGCCAATGAAAACCGAATTTATGACGTTCTATGACAGTATATTACCAAACAGCTTTATTTTCTCATGTTTATAGAGCATCTTTTCTATTAAGTAATGGTTCTTTGCAACATATTTTTAATATATCCCTCTTTTTCTTTTGCAGATTTTGCTTTGAAAATTGACACATTATGATCAATTGACAATGAGAGAGAGCACGCCGGTTCCCATTCATGCAAATATATGGATGTATACAGGCGTACTCTCTATTATTGTCATATGATCTGTATAAAGCTATTTTTTTTTTAATATCTCTCTTTTGCGGCAATAGCTACAAGGTAATTCTTACTTTTTTATTCGACTGCAAATTCTCCAAAATATTTTATGAGATACGAATCTTCTTAAATTTGATTAACCCTAAGTTAAATAGATTGCCAACATAACATGAAAGGTGCCTTCTTCAAGATTATTAATAATCTTCCACAATATTTCAAATTAATGCACTTTTGGTTTATCATAAAGATTACCATCTAAACGACCACTTCTACAATCATCATCACAATTATTATCCCAACTGGTTTAGGCTTTATTTAATTGATAGTTTTGCTATTTGCCTTTTGCTTTTTCCAGTAGAAGGTGAAAATAATATATTAAAAAGTGATTTGAAAAAAAGTAAAATAGCAAAAAAGAAAAAACATGAACCAAATGTAATGTTGATATTATGATCACAGAAGTCATTACAAATATGATTTCCTTTTCCAGTTTTATTTTCTTTTACATTGTGTTTTTCCGTTTTTCTTTTCCTTAGATTTTATAAGTACTTTTTCTCAACTTCTACTGAAATAAAAAAAGGAAGAAAATAGTTTGGATTATTCCTTATCTAAAATGGAGTAGAGATTACTTGGATGAAGTTCCTTTGGATTTTTAGGTTTCTTAGAAATAAGATCTCTAATGTTAATTTTATGTTTTCTTTATCAAAATTTATCATATATTCATTTAAGTTGACCAAAAAAATTTCTAGATGACCGTTTGTGACAATAAGATTTTTGAGTCTAATAAGCTGTTCTCATAAGTCTTAGTGTGAATAATTTGATTTTTAGTTTACCATTCTCTAAGTGAGATATGAATTTGTTTGTTAATCACTCAAAGCATGTGGATTTGAGGGAATGAAGTTATTTACATCACTAGAAAGTAGAAATAGAAAACTTAATGAGATTTTAAATCTAAGTAGCTACATGTATTATCTTTTGTGTCCTAGGATTTATTAATTAAAGTTCTGTTCTTAGGATTGTACTGTGTATCTGTTAGAATAAGTGTATGCAATGGTCATCTTTTCCCCATTGCACTGATACTCACTTATATTGGTACACTGCTTGTGCCATTGTTAAGACAATATATAGGATGTAATTTTGGTGTGTTGTGAGGCTTTTGTTTGTAGTTTGTGTTTATTTCAAAATCAGGTTAAATTGTTATTGTTAGTTTTGATCCATAGCATGCATTTAAAGCATATTTGAATGACTGTAAAAGTATTTTTTATTGTCGACATGTAAAATCAATTGTTCCTTAGATTCCTAATGTAGTAACCATTCATGTTGGCTTTTCAATTTCTTTTCTTATTTCAACAGTATAAGATCTTTTGTTCGTTTGATTCAATTGTTCTTTGTAGGCAGTATACATATTGAGGCTTAAATGCTGTGTGTTGTACAAGTGTTTCCTTGTTGGTCGTCGCCTGATTTCCCCAATTTCCACTAACGTGAAAGAGAAGTTTGCCTAGGTAACTTCTTTGCCTGTGCTTGCTGGATGCATCTTATATTGTACAATAACTTTTATCTTACATTGTAAAGTAACTTGTATCAATAATGTTCTTTCTATGATAAGTAACTAACACAAAGCAGTATTAACAGTATCATTTATCCTATCCTAATAGGATTGGCAGCTGAGTAGATTGACGGGGAAATTTCAATTACATGACTGCTGATCAGCACTATTTTGCTGTAAAGAATCAAAATAAGAATCGTGACTCTATTTTGATAATGTAATCTCAATGATATGATTGCAATCTTTATGATAGTCTAGTGATGATCTTTATTATTTTTATGCTAAATGGCCTATGCTAGGTGTTTTTTTTTTTCAAATTCTAATATATTGTAATTGCAGTGTGTGATTTACATTCTTTCTTGTGATCAATGGAGTAGAATTATGATGCCGTTGTGGGATATACAACAATCATTGCCAGCAGATTTTCATATGTTGATTTCACATTGCCATACACTGACTTATGCATTGGAATGGTAGCGCCAAAAGCCAGCAAAAACAATATGTGGATTTCCTGAAGCCTCTTTCTGGAAATCTGTGGATAACAACTGCTGCTTTTCTTTATTTTTACTGGCTTTATGGTTTGGCTTATTGAACGACCCATCAACGAGAACTCCAAGGCTCACCATCGAAGCAAGTTGGAATGATCTTTTGGTATTCCTTCTCAACGCTTGTATTTGCCCATTTAAGTACTTTATATTCAACCCAAAGCATACACTAATTACAATCAAACCTGTCCTGAGCTAAGCTAAATGTAATTTTCTTACTATAATTTGAAAAGTGCATAAGAGAAGCTCTTGAGCAACTTGTCAAAGTTTGTAGTGATAATATGGGTGTTTGTTGTGCATATATTAACCTCACGCTACACAGCAACTTTGGCTTCCGTGTTAACAGTTCAACAGATTCAATTGATCTCGAGAGGATTATGTGGGTTATCATTCTGGTTTTTTGTTGCCAAGGGCAATTAGCAACTTAAATTATGAAAATCCCAGATAATAATATAAGATGTTGAATTGTCAGATAATGAATAAATTATCATTAATTGTGTGGCCTCAAACTGTTCTCAAATGATATAAAATGTTGAATTTATATTTGATATATTGTAGATTTTATGCATTATCAACGAATTGGATTATATTATTTTATTAAAAAAATAAATTTAATAATATTATTTCATTAATAAATAATTTTTTTTTTTAAATTAATTTTTTATATTTATTTTAAGAGATGATATTTGATTATTAATATAATATCATTATTTGATTCACAAATAATATATAAATTTATATGCTAATAATATATCTAATATAAACTCTAAAAATCATATCTTGTGTATGAATCAGAGCCTCACTTTTTTTTACGAGGGAAGACCGAAACATCAGAATATTGAAATGAAACACTATACTACTGAGACAAATTAAAATGGGCCCTCAATAACGTATAAGATGGGGGGAGAAGAAAACTGTATTTTCAGGCATATAAGACAACTTGCTAATACAAAGTTTACAAACAAAGAAAACAGCATTTGGCCACATGAAGATGGAGAGAGAATAAAATCTTGCTCTTATTTGCAGCCTACTTTAGCCTTATCAGCAAACTATGTGAGCAAGCTGAATTAAGGAGGAACCAAAATGGTGTTAGCCTGGTGGACGAGGTTCATGTTGGAGTTATCCTTGATATGGGAACAAGGGAGGGGAAGACTATCGACAGCTGCGTTTCAGTGGCGATTTCCGATTTTTATAGCTCACATTCGAACTATGAAGTGAGGATAGTTCTCCACACGAGAGACTCCAAAGGAGAACCTCTGCTTGTTTTATCTACCGGTAAAAACTTTTCTTATACTCTTTTTTTCCTACCAATGCTGATCTTTTCATTTCTTTCTTCACCCACTATTACAAATTAACTTCTTTCTTTAGTGAATGATTTTTTTCACAAAAAAATCATAATTTAGTATATACAAGGATTATGATATTGAGATTTAAACCTTAAATATGTTATAAATCAATTTTTTATGAGAATGCATAAATCAATTATGCTCAATCTTGAATTCAACTATAATATATTTTTTCTTTGCTCTTTCATATATTAGATTTTTAACAGTAATGATTTTCAAAGGATCATATATATACTTAAATATAAGTTTCATACACAAATTGGTAAAAGATAATAATGTCGTTCATGAATCATCAATATTATAAATTCGCAAATATTTAACAACTTCTATGTAATTATTGAAATTAAACTCACGTATTGAGTTTGTTCTCAAAGAACAGGAAATGGGTGTCTCTTTTGTGTTTTAATGAGAAATTGGGAATAATTAAGATGATTGATGATGATGAAGATGATATTATTATTATTATTTTAAGATTTGAATGGAGTAATTGGCCTCATGCACTAGATATATCACAATATCTTCTCTCCTGATTTTGAAACAATATTTGATTAAGCAATCTGATGGCCTCTTTCCAAAAATTAATTTAAAATTGTTCTTAGTATAATAACTAAATTAAAAACTTTATGACGTAAACTAATAATTAGAGAAGGCTTGAAATATATAAATGATCAGTCAAACAGTTTTTTTTTTTTTTTGTTATATAAAAAACCCATTAAATTTTAAATATACACATATTCTAATTATTAAAATTTAAAGATTTTCAAATTGAAATCCCATATTCTAACTAAAGGGAATACCATCGATCTTTGGCATTTGTCTCATTTGTTTTATAGATTTCCTATTTTATTTGTCTACTATTATCGTATTTGTCTATTATTATTGTATTTATTTTATATAGTACTAAATTTTGGTACACATCTCATGTGGGTTTTTCCTTTAAAAAGAGAAATTATATGGGTATTTATTTTCAAAAAAGATGACAAATTTTTTTATGTAGGAGTGAGTAGTAGTTTCTTAAGGAAAAATATGTTTTGGTAAAAATTATAAAAAGACAAAAAAAAGTTCCCTAATTTCATATTTATTATTATTTTACTTAATTTTTGGGTAATTTTATTAATTTAGACAATCACTTTATTAATATTATAGATAAATTTTTGGGTGTCATTTTTAGAAGAAAAAGCCAAATTTTGAAATGCTTGGCATTAGTCCATTTCACCATCAACATAAAGTTAGACTAAAATAGGAGAAATTTTCAAGAATTTCTCTCCAAAGGGAAAAATATAAGCAGTTGCTCCGTTATTTACATGAATGCATGTATGTGCTAAATCAAATTATTAAAATTAATGCTAATAGTTGTTTGGTCTATGGATAAAATAATGTATTCTTAATTTCAGTAATTAAAATTTAAATTTTAATAACTTTAAATATTAAAAAATTATTAAAATTAATGCCATAAAGAAATTAAAGGTAAGTGAATAGTACTAGGATATATGTATATATACATATATAAATACATGAAAAATATATATTTTAAAATAAAATTTCTTTGCAAAAGATTGATAAGACTTTAACTAAATTAAAATTATATATCTCACTAATGATTCCTAAGTGAAGTAAGAAAAGAATAAGGCAATTCGTGCCAATGATGCTAATGGCAAGGAGAATGTCTTAAAAACACGGAGGTTTACGGTAAATTTTGTTTATATGGATTTGATTGTTTAATTATGTTTTAATTTATTAATTGATTATTTAATAATTATAATAATTGATTATTCAATTAATTATATGAATATGATTTAACACTTCATTGATTATAATTGTAATTTCAAAAAAAAAAACTTAATACTATTTCAAAAAAAAAAGACTAAGAAATTCGTAACCAATTAAATTTTAATTGTGTTAACATTTATAAAACAATTAAAAACTATACAAGAGTAATTTAGGAATACAACAAAACTTGATATCCACAACGATTTACCAACATCCATAGTTATATTCTATTAAAAAATATACAGTTATATATATATATATATATGTTATAAATGTTTTACTTTTATATAATCTATATCGATCATATAGATGTTGATAAAGTATAAAAAAGACTTTTTTTTAAATATGTATAACAAATTTTGTATTTATATTTGATTTCTCAAATAATTGAACAAATGTTTAGGTGTAAATAAGGAAACTGATCAAGTTGGCTTTTTTAAATGAATTTTTCAAGGGAAGGGAAGAAAAATCTAATTTGGTTGTATTTGTATTCAAATGACTGATGAATTTAATTTTGATATAAAGCTAAAAAAAAGTATAAAGTTGTGATTAATAAATCATATATATTGCAAATGCAGCTTTCAACCTCTTGGAAAATGCCAAAGTCGGAGTCATCATCAGTGCGCAAACATAAATTTTGGAAGCTAAGTTTTTGGCTGAATTAGGAGATAAGACCAAAATTCCAGTAATCTCTTTTTCTTGGCTGAATTGCACAAGATGAAACTGCCGAAGTTAAAGGAATTGTTGCTTTCATAGAATTACATAATTGGGAAAATGTTGACAACTGGATTGATTTCTTTGAACATACAAAAATCCACATTGCATATAACAGCAGTGGCTACCTCATCTAAAGATGATCAAATCATTGAAGACCTTCTTATGCTCAAAGCAATGCAAACTACGGTGTTAGTTGTGTATGTGTCACATGTATTGGCATATTGTCTTTTCTTAAATGCGAAAAGGTCGGGAATGATTAGCCAAGGGTGTGCATGGATTGTGACTTCAAAGAGCATGAATCACTTGCAGAATTTGACAGATTCATCAATCTTTGAATCGATGCAAGGAGTCCTTGGTTTCAGGTCTTATTTTACAGAATCAAAAGAGCTCCAAAATTTCACTTCAAGAATGAGAAAAGAAGTCCATAAAAAGGAGCTTGACATGCTAGAAATGATACACTTAAAGTTAAATGGTTTATGGGCTTATGATGTTGCTTGGAGTCTTGCAAAAACAGCTAATACCATGGTTCTTAAAGTTCCTGATTAAATCAGCAATCCAATTGCTAGATTGAACTTGATGGATTTTGACAACTTCAGAACAAATATTCAAGGTTCGATACTTCTGAAAGAGATATTCGAAAACAAATTTAAACGTTTAAGTGGAGAATTTCAATTCATTAATGGAAAGCTAATCTCAAGCACATTTGAAACAGTTAATGTGATGGGTGAAGGGGAAGGAAGAGTTGGGTTTTGGACTTCTGCAAGCAAAATCACCAAGAAATTACACAGATGCGAAGGCATCTGTCTTCCATCAAAGACCTTGAAACAATTATTTGGCCTGGTGGGACTTCAACCATTCCCAAAGGTCGGATGATGCAAATGAGTGGTAACTGTTGGCAGATCAGAGGTTGGTCATGTCCATCAACTTCATATGCTCGAACGCTAGTATTAAAAGATTCGACTTGAATGCAGCGAGTATATGATAATATGCAGAAGTGGAACAACTAAGTGGGTGATATATTGAGTCAACTTAGAGTGCAAGCTTAAAGGGGCATTGAAACAACCTAGGTGGCAAGGTTGAGTGCTGTGGCCTGGCCTAAAAGTGCACTAGAGATGTGAGGTTGCTTAGCTCAAATAAAGTGTTAATAAGACTTACTCACATAAAGGAGATGAGGTGGGACTTAATCAGAACTCAAAAGTAAACGGGAGAGATTGTTGGGATAAGGTTCACATGTGAGTAAAGAATCTCACATCATTAAGAAATCTAAATGAGATGTCTTATATATACATGGAGGATTCAAGAACCTAATAGCTTAAGCTTTTGGGCTCAAGTGGTGTCCAACATATATGTATGGGCTCTCTAGCGTACTCCTATGGGCTCCAAGTGTGGCAAATCTCACAACATCTGGTATTAGAGCCAAAGTCACCGGTTTAAGTCCCAGTAGTGTTGTTGATGGAGAATTGTTGGCAGATCATAGGTTAGACACGTCTATCAACTCCACATGCTCGAACAATGGTAACATGCGGAGAAACACCTAAGTGGGTGATGTATTGAGTCAACATGGAGTGCAAGCTTAAAGGGGTATTGAGACAACCTCGATGGCAAGGTTGTGTGCTATAGCCTAGCCTATAAGCGCATTAAAGATGTGAGGTGCTTGGCCTAAATGAGGTGTTGATAGGACTTACTCACGTGAGGGAGGTATGTATTGATAGGACTTACTCACATGAGGGAGGCAAGGTAGGACTTGATCAGAACTCATAAGTAAATGGAGAGATTATTGGGATAAGGTTCACATGTGAGTAAAGAATCCTACATCACTAAAAAATCTTAATGAGATATCCTATATATACATAAAGGACCCAAGAACCTAATAGCTTAAGTTTTTGGGTTTAATGGTATCCAACATATATGTATGAGTTCTCTGGTGTATTCTCATGGGCTCTAAGTATGATAAATCTTCCAACAGTAACATCTTAAGGATTGGTGTTTCAATAAATAGGGGGTTTCCGCAATTAGTGAAAGTGGATTGTGATTTTCAAACCAATGCTATGATTGCCACTGTTTTCTATATAAATGTTTTCAAAGCTGCATTGGTAGGTTTGAAGTACAATGTGCAATATTAGTTTATCCTTTTCATGGTATATTATGAAAAGATTACTTTTGAAACATACAATGATCGTGTTTTCCAAGTCTACATGCAGGTACAATTGATATTCACTTAATGATCTATTTTAAAATCTAAATTAAAGACGAAAGAGGAAAGTTTAAAAAAGTTAAAATTTTGTGATTTTGTTCCCCATCTTATGGCCTAGTGGTCAAAAAGAGCCTACAAGGGACATGAGGACTCAGTTTTGAAACTCTCCTCCCACAAGGCTCGAAACCGATACCTTATGTCCTTTGTAGCTCTTATTGACCACTAGGCCAGAAAGCAAGTACTTTTGATTTTTTTTTTTTTTTGGATAATAAAATAGAAGCACTATGCTATTGTTAGAAACATAACGATCGTAGTAAAATAGATCTTTGTATGTAGATTTTACCTTGCTATATACTAACATGGGGGTAGGAATGGTAACTCTGAAAACAAGCAAAAACTTATGGATTTTCTTGAAACCATTTTACACTAGAACTCTGGCTAACAATTGTTGGAGTTTATCTTTTAACGGCTTCAATAATTTGGCTGATTGAATGTCTTACACTCGTTGAATGATTCCCCCAATCTCATTGCCAAGTTGGAAGGATATTTTGGTTCTCCTTGTCCATCCTTGCTTTTGCACATTGTAAGCACCTTCACACATCTCTGTTACAATCCAAATTAAGATATATATATATATATATATATATTACCTTCTACATTTGTGCTCATTGTTTCTCCATAATCAACTAACATTTATGATTCTAGGTAGAAAAAATTATCAAGCCATTTGTCAAGATCCATGATTATCTTATGGGTGTTTGTGGTGTTCATATTGAGTTCCAATTACACAGCCATTTTGACATTAATGATGACGGTCTAATAGATTGAGTAGAACTTAAAGAGGAGCAACACTTATATAGGTATCCAAAGAGGTCATGTTATCCATGAAGTTATCACCAATCTAAAATTTAAAAATACTAGTTCTACTTCAATATTGCTTTATTCAGCTGAAGAATATGCAAACGCCTTATCAAAAGGTAGCGTCTATGATATCATTAAAGAGATACCATACATCAAGATTTTCCTAGCAAAGTATTCTACGCATTATTCCATGATCGGGCTTATCATGCCTACCACTAATGGCTTTGGCTTTGTAAGTTATCAATTCCTCTAGAATCTTGTGAGCATGCATTATTCACAGAAATTATAATATGAAATGCAAAATTAACTATCTGAATATAAAAATGCAATATGTATGTGTGTGCATGTGTGTCATGGTGTTTAAATTTAATTCAAAACTTTTAGGTTTTTCGTAAAGGTTCACCTAGGTCTCTGACATATCAAGGGAAATTACAAGACTAAGAGAAAATGGTGTTGGGCTTAAAGTGACAAACACAATAACGTAGAAGCAATATATCACAATAAACCCAGTAATAGATAACAATCAACAACACAGAAAAAATAAAGCACACCAAGATTTACATGAAAAACCCTTTAGTGTAGAGAGAAAAAACCATGGATTATCAAAAAAGTCTCTACTATCGAATAATGGATATACAAAATTCTTCTCTCACTAAAACTAGAGCTAATCACAACTAAAGACATAATTGGAAAAATCTCATCAAATAGGTGACTCAACAAATATACATTGGATTTGTTCTTAGAGAGCTTCAAACCTGATCTTTACCATTCAAAATGTAAAACTCTAAATCATAAACTTGTTGACAAAGTTTCAGCTTAATTAGATCACGGATCGACTTTCATTCAACTAACTCTCCCTTTTTTTTTTCTCTCTATTTTTTTCTAGCTTTCTTTTTCCCTTGGTTTTAGTGCCACCCTCTGTTTCTCATTCACGCCTAAAAAATTACCCACTTTTTTTTAATATGTAGGGCTCTTTATTTTAGCTTAAAAGTCAAAAGCCCATGGCCTTTGATTGGCTAAAATCAATGGGGTTGGATCCCACACTTCCTAACAATCTCCCCCCTAGCCCCATTAAGAGGAGATTTATCACCATAGCAGTTTCATTTGGAATTTACATTGGCCAAAAAATCCATTTCAACCAAGTTATTGCATAGCTCAAGCTTTTTTTAAAAAAATATTTTAGTAAACATATTTGCTATATTCTTATTAGTATGAATTTTTTTCAATGGCATCTGTTGTTTCTCAATTATCAAACGTAACAAGTGATATCTAATATCAAAGTACTTTATTTTAGTATGGTACATGACATTTTTACTCAAATCTAAAGTAATTTGGCTATCATAAAATATCACATACTCTTTTTGATTCAACCCAAATTCAAAAAGAAAATGTTTCATCCAAATCATTTTTTTTACCTGTTTACTACAATATACTCAGCCTCTGTAGTTGACAATGTAACACACTTCTGTAATTTAGACTGCCAAGACATAGCTCCTCCTATAAAAGTGAATAAAAATTCTGAAATAAATTTTTTACCATCAAGATCACCTACCATATCAGCATCAACAAACCCTTCTAGAATTGGTTCTGAAACTTCATAACTCAAGCACATTTTTGAGGTGCCCCTCAAATATTTGAAAATCTATTTCACTACTTCTCAGTGAACCTTTCTCAAATTATAAAAAAATCTATCACTACACCAACTGCATGAGCAATGTCAGGCCATGTACAAATCATAAGATACATCAAAGAATCGACTATAGAAGAATAAAGAATACTAGATATAGCTAGTTACTTTTTCTTAGTCATTGGACAAGATTTCTTACTTAGATAAAAATAGTTGACAAGTAGATTGCTAACTAATTTAGCATGTTGCATGTTGAATCTATTAAATACATGTTTAACATATTTTTCCTATAATAACCATAGCTTTCCAACTCTCTTATCCCAGATAATATTTATACCGATAATCTACTTTGCTGGACCTAAATCTTTCATGTTAAAAGACTTAGGCAATTGTTCTTTCAATCTACGAACTATACCAGTATCTTATCCCACAATCAGCATATCAACATATAATAAGAAAATAATTAAGTTATCATTAAAAAAATTTTTGACATACATATAAGAATCTGTTATCGTTCTTTTATAGCTATAACTCACCATAAAAGAATCAAACTTTTTGTACCATTGTCACAAAGCTTGTTTTAAGCCATATAAGCTTTCCTTAAGTTTGTAAACTAAGTGCTCTTTCTTTTTCACTTTAAAACCCTCAGGCTGATTCATATAAATGTCTTCTTGTAAATTACTATGTAAAAATACAGTCTTTGTATCAAATTGCTTAAGCTTAAAATTCAAACTAGCTGCTAGTCCCAGTACTACTTGAATAAAACTCATTTTCACAACAAGAGAAAAGTTCTCATCAAAATCAATGCCAAGTTTTTAATAAAAATTTTTCACCACCAATCGAGCTTTGTACCTTACTAATTTGTCACCATCTTTTTTTAACTTGAACACCTATTTATTTTTCAATGACTACTTTCCTTTCAAAAATTTAACAAGATCATATATATCATTTTTTTTGTAATGACTCTATCTCTTCTTTCATTACTTTTAACTAATGCTCTCTATTCGGAGCAGTCTGTTCATCTTGAAAGTTTTTTTGCTCCCTTTCATTGGTAACTAAAATAAATATGAACTTAGATACAAGTAGATAGCCTGTGATTTTTGAAAGATTTCTTAAGCTAAGACTTTACACTACCTAATTTTGAATGAAGCTCCCTCTGCTTAACAGTCCCTGATATAGAGAACTGCTTACTCTATTTAATACTCTTATGTAGAGATAATTGTTTTCCTTGCTCAAAACTGATTGCATCTTGCTCATCACTAACATAGTTGGCTCATTCATATCCCTAAGTTCTGTTTCTTGCTCATTTTTACTCTTTGTGGCTCTTTCCTATGAAACCCTTATCGGAGTTGAAATATCATTCTCAACAATAACCCGTGTAGTCTTTTCATTTTTTTCAAGGTTTGCTATAGTTTTTTTTTTCATAAAAAATCATATCTCTGCTTCTAACTATCTTTTTTTTCACTGGATCTCATACCCTACAGCCAAATTTTTCATCATTATATTCTATAAATACACACTATGTGACTTTACTATTAAGTTTTGATCTCTACTTTTTTGACACATGTATAAATGTTTTACACTAAAAAGCTTTCAAGTAAGAGTACAAAGCACCTTTCCCTATCTATACTCTATTTAGAATGTTAAAGCTCAAAGGCACTGATGGTGATCTTTTAAGTAAATAACAAGCTATATTAACTGCTTCACCCCAAAATGATTTTGGTAATTTTGCCATCCTCAACATATACCTAACTTTTTCAACAATAGTGTGGTTCATCCTTTCAATTACACCATTATGCTATGATATTGCAGGTTCTATCATCTCATGCTTGATCTTATGCTTTGAACAATACTCTTCAAAGTCTTTGGATGTGTATTCTCTACCATTATTAATCCGAATACACTTCAAGGGTAGCCCTATCATCCTTTTCACCATGACATAAAATTTTTAAAAATATTGTAGTATTTGTCTTTTATTTTTCATTATATAAACCCAAGTTTTATGTGAAGTACCATCAATAAAAGTAATAAAATACCTGCTATTATCCAATTACTCAACCTCAATGGAACCACATACGTCAAAATGAATCAATCCCAATCTATTTTCTTTTTTCTGAGAATTTTTATAAAAAAAACTCTACGATGCTTGTCAAACAAATAATGATTATATTAGTCAAAAAATATAACTTTTGTTAAGATAATGAGAGACTGCCTTACCAAAACCTGTAACCTCTTCTCACTCATGTGTGCTAGCCTCTTGTATCACAAGTTTATTGAAGCATCATTCTTAATGATGTTGATCTGGTTGTCGTTCAATTACATCTATGTCTTGTACATTTTGTAGCATAGTTTTTTTTTTGCAATTACCATAGATCTTTTGAGAAGATTTAACTATCCATTTTTTTGTCAACTCCCATATCCTTCTTTATCAAGGACATTAATAGTAAGCAAGTTCATTTTCATATTCGAAATATGTCTGACAACCTTCAAAGTCAACATATAGCTCGTAATAGCTTGTACAAAAATATCACCAATCCCAACAATCTGTTACACACTCTTATTTCTCATCTTGATGTAACCAAAATCTCTTACTTTGTAAGTTATAAACAACTCTCTCTTAAAAACACAATGATTTGCTGCTCATATGTCAACTATCCACTCAATGCTGAAATCATCAACATTATTACAATCACCATTTATACAAATCAAAGTAACTAAATCACTATTTGAATTCACTGCTACAACATTGCCATCATTTAAACTTTTACCTTTCTCATCTTTGCGCTATTGCTTTAAAATTTTATAATATTGCTTTATATGACCTGCTTTACCACAATGAAAGTATTTCACTTTATCTTTAGACTTTGATCTATATTAGACTTACTATTGCCTTTTAAGTTGTGATCTCTATCAATGTTTCTACCCTTATTCTCTGTAACAATAGCTTGATTCTTAGGGTCTAAATCTTTTCATCTTGCTTTTTCATTAAGCATATTATCATTTATCATCTCTAATGTCACCTTATAATCAGGAGCTAAATTAAGAATAGTCACAACTAGAGTATTCTAGCTGTCTAACAATAAACCCAAAAAAAAATAACGCCTTCATTTCATCATCCATCTTAAGCTTCATAGTAGTCATCCAATTAAATATATCTTAAAAATCACTCAAGTATTCTGTAATCGATCATATATCCATATACTATAAAGTTGTAAGCTTTTTAATAAGTACAACTTTATTTATTCCTATTTTTCTCTCATGCAATATTGTCAATTTTTCTCAAATAGTGTGGCCATCTGTCTCCTATGCTACATGATAGAATACGTTGATATCAATTTATTTTTTTTATTGTAGCTAACGTCTTTCTACTTAACTTCTTCTAGCTTTTATCTTTCGTATCTGCTGACTTAGCTGAATCATCTAATACCGACTTATACAAATTCTTGCAATATAAATGATCTTCCATCATAGGCTTTTAAATTGAATAATTTGATGTTGTTAATTTTATTATAGAACTTGTATCACCCTCTATGATCTCAAATAAAATTTATTTTTATCCTAGGTTACTTCTGTATAGATGTCTTAAAAATAACACTCACTCCGATATCACTTGTTCGGCCTAAAGCAACAAACACAATAATACAAAAGCAATATATCATAATAAATCTATAGCAATAGACAACAATCAATAATCAACAATACAAGAAAAATAAAAGCACATCAAGATTTACGTGAAAAATCCTTCAATGTACAAAAAAAATCATAGACCACTGAAAAAATCTTCACTATCAAATAATAAATATATAAAGTTCTTCTCTAGCTAAAACTAGAGCTAATAACAACTAATGAGATAATTAGAGAAATTTCATTAAATGAGTGACTCAACAAATATAACTTAGATTTATTTCTAGAAAGCTTTAAACTCGATCTTCATCGTACAAAATATAAAACTCTAAATTATAAATCTACTGATAAAATTTTAATTCAATCGAATCATAAATTAATTTTCATTTAACTAACTCTCTTTTTTTTTTCTTTTTTTTTTTACTTTCATTTTCTATTGATTTTGACGTCACCCTCTATTTTTCATTCACACAAAAGCGTTTTTAATTTTACGTTAAAAAGCAAAAACCCATTACCTATGATTGGCTAGGGTTGGACCCCACAATTCCTACCAAATGAAAGGCTTCAAATGCTTGAAAATGCGTGGCTCAAAAGTCCGACAACTTTTGCTTTAGGGGATACTTCGGACAGTGATCCACTTACAGTATCTGACTTTGGCGGCTTTTCCTTATAAGCGGTACCTTTTCGGCTTTAGCCTTTCTCTTGTTTTTGGCTTCTGTGCTTTACAGAAACTGGCATGTTATGAGAAATTGGAGATGACCTGATCAATTTATGAAAGAGTATTTCTCCATGATAATTTTCAAACGCAGGAGAGATCAATCGAATGTCATACACCCAGAGTCAGACAATTTATAAGTTTCTCAAGTTAAAATTCCAAAACAAGAATGTATACAAAAATATTATTGGAAATATATGATTTGTTTGACTATTGTGCATTATAACACCTTGCAGTTTGCAGCAATTCAAATCTTACTGCCAATACTAATTCATCTTATATTCATATTATAAAAACTTTATTATCTTGAAGTTCAGGTGAAGACTGTAGAGAGTTCAAATCTTCCCATGCGCTGTGGACTTTCTACCATTGGATTTTGTTTGACTAAATGCTACCCCGTGCGCTTCCCTTTCATCTAACAGCGAGCTTGCGCCAGGACCACGAAGGACGATGTCCTAATCCTTCCAACTTAACCAATTTAGGGGCATTTTATTTTAAGGAAGAAGAACAAAAGAATTTGGCCCTTAACCCCACAAAAGGACAACTCCTTCTCAGCCCCACTTCCATTCCCCATCACGTGCCCCTCACATCTACCTTTGACTCCCACGAACCTTCGAAAATGACCTTTTACTTTCCTTCGTCCTGTACGTTCACGTCACGCGCCGTTAACCCATGGTAACAATTCCGTACGTTTGGCGACTAATTTGGTCTTGTACCTTTGTGTTTTTGGTTTTTTTAATCTTATCAAGTGTTGTACCGAATAAGCCAGGTGTTAAATTTGGACCGTTAGATCAATCCCTGCGTGTCTTAAATTCTTGATCCCAGACGAAAGAGGCGGATTTCCTAACGGTACCTTCAAATCATCTATTATGCAAAAGCTCTTCCTCGACCTTGTTAAGTATAATTAGAATATTGCTCGCGCAATGATGTAAGAATTGTTTTTTGTCAAAGGAAAAGAATTTGAATAGAATCATATCATATTAATCATATATTATATAAAATAATGAATAAAATTAAATATTAAATAATAACTACTTAAAGTTGTTAATACAAAAAAATACAAAAACAAATAAAACAATTGTTATAAAACATTGTAGAAAAACAAAAACACAATGATTAAAAAATAATATAAGAGTTTAAACAAAATATTAAGCAGTGCATATTAAGTTTTACACAATTTTTTTAATTAGAACATAGAATAAACATTATTCAATCATTTGAAAAAAGTAATGATCTCCAATGATCTACTAATTAACTGGTCACGTTTTTTTTTTTTTTTTGTCTTTAAAAAACTTGCTTGAATTACTTTTTTTTTTCAACTACAAAGAGAAGGACATAGAATCTTAAGAAAAAAATTTGTAAGTTAATCATATTATTTGTACATAAAAGATATTTAAAATCAAGATATTACCTAATTTTACTCGAAAAATGTCTTCAATGATAACACCACCAATTCCAACATATAGAAAGGCATGAAAAAATATACAAATATTGCAGTTCAAGGTAAATGCATCACTAGATCGTAGGCAGTGTGCATCAATAAAAGCTTTCCAATCATTTTTCAAATATAGTTGATCATTAATCTTAAGTAAATCTAATTTGAATATAGTAGGAAGTATACTTTTAAGATTTATGGTCATTGGAGTTTTAGCATAATGTAGATATTCGTTTATATAATCAATTGGAAGTTTTTGCAACCACAATATTAATTTGAAATAGTTTGTTAACATAAATTTGAATAAAGATATGCATGCATTACTAATCAGAATTAACTTGTGTTTTAGATTCATTATGACAGAAAAACAAATAAGCACATTCTAGGATGTATATATTGACTTAAATATGTAAATAATAAATATAAAATATGAAAAGAAAGTTATTATTTTATTTAATGAGCAATAATAAACTTAGAATATAGAGAATTAAATTGTATGACATTAAGATTACAAAGGACAGAATAGAAAAAATAATTAATTACAAATTTATATTGATAATAAAGAATATATATGCATATATAATGAAAATTACAAACTTTTTGTTCAATGGCATTCTATGTAAATGAGATAAAAAAATTTGTTTATATACTAAATTAGCAAAAAAATTGTTTTTTTATGAAAGTAATCAACCAAAAGAAACAAATAATGGCAAAAATAGTATAAACCAACGTATTTGGTGAAGATCTCCAACAATACAAAACAAAAATTGAAAAACAAGTTACAATTTGTACTTTTATTGATTTCTATGATCTAAAATAGTTAGAATAAGTAGAAAAGAAAGGAAATTGTTCTGCAACAGTTTGCTTACCATGAAATCTTTAGAGACATCATCTCGATCTAAAACCTTGAAAATCTATGAAACATGATAAAGATTCGTAAGGTTTTCCAATAGTTCATCTTTCGGGTTCACCATTTTTAGTGGACTTTGTACAACATAGCCTTTGATTTGTTGGAGAAGTTTAAAGATTGGCTTATAGGGTTCGTACTATTTGAAAGAAAAGTTCAACTCAAATTCTAAGAGTGTGAGAAGATGAAAAAGCTGAGGAGGAATTTGTTTGAATGAAGAAAATGAAAAGTCAAATGGGTTTTACTAAAGATTTAAATATTATCCGCTTTGTTAACTGAGAAGATGAAGAAGATAAGTTAGAAATAATGTTATACAACTTATGGGTTTCAGTTTTATGTTATTGATTTAGGTTTAGGGTTTCTATTTTAAAAAGTGTAGTTATTCAAAAATATTTTTTGAATGAAATATTTTCTTTTCTGTTTACACAAACATAAAGTATTTATGTTTTTCAAAGCATTTTTAAATATTATGTAAATATTTTATAAAGCATTATGTTTCTCATATAACAAATGGAGTAAATATGACACTAAAAAATAACTTAAGAAATAAAGAATGTAAATTTAAATTCAAAATTTTTTAAATGGTTGGAGATAAAAAGTTTATAATATTTGTTTAAACAATTAAAATTAAATAATAAAAATAATGACCACATTTATGATAATATAAATAGAGTATTTAATTAAATATACAAACACTACATTTTTTAAAGTCAAAATGGGATATTTAATTAAAAATGAAAGTATTTAAGTGATAATTGTAAATTTACTTTTAGGAATATGGTATCAATAAACCAGATAACAAACAAAAATAAAAAACTTAAAAGCATAAACTTTATTTTTATGAATGAAAACAATAAGATTATAAGTTTTGTTTAAAAGGTGATAAATAAATAAATAAAATGATAATCACCACATTTATCATACCATAAATGAAGTATTTAATTGTAGATTATAAGCATTGCATTTTTTTTAATGTAAAAACGAGGTATTTCATTAAAAATGCCAATATTACGAATTTTAGAAACAAAGGTAACTTTGAATTGTGAAAAAAAATTTTCAAATTTTAAGTTATTTAAAGCAAAAAAAATTTATTTAAAAAAAAATTTAGCATTACATCTTCTAAAGCAAGAATGGAATGTTTATAAAAGTATAAGTTAGGTACTTGATAATAAAAATTATATTTAAGTGATAATTATGAATTTATTTTTGGAAAGATGGTATCAATAAAGCACTTAAGAAACAAAATTCTAAAACTTAAAAGCATAAACTTTATTTTTATGAATGAAAACAATAAGATTATAAGGTTTGTTTAAACAACAATAAATAAATTAAAAAACTGATAATCACTATGTTTATCATATTACAAATAGAGAATTTAATTGCAGGTTTTACTCACTACGTTTTTTAAAGTAAAAACTGGGTATTTAAGTAAAAACGCAAATAATAAAATTTTTATACAGAAAGGTAAATTTAAATCACAAACAAAATTTTCTAAATTTTAAATAATTTAAAGTATAAATATATTTTATTTAAATAAAAATTTTTTGAGTACTACATTTTGCATATCAAGAATGGAATGTTTATAAAAGTATAAAAGGGGTATTTGATTAGAAAAAATTATAAAAAATATTTTTGAAACTGGAAATCTAATATTTAATTAAAAATACAAGTAGTACAATTTTTAAGAAGAAAAATATATTTAAATTGAGGAAAGTTCTTCCAAAAGTAGTTTTTTTTTAAAGCACAATTTTTTTTTACTTAAATAAAAAAACTTAAATACCATGTTTTATATATCAAGGACAATTTATAAGCAAACCACTTAATGGACAAAAAATAAAAAACTTAAAAACAAAAACCTTACATCATCAAGTCACCTTCAGGTAGTAAACATCTCGTTTGTTGCCATATCCTTTGATATTGTGGTTGTTGATATTTTTATTGTTGTCATTTCAGGTAACAATCACTTTCACATTAAGTGTGTCACATCACAAAATTAAAAAAAAAATCTATATTTTATTACTTTTAGGTTTAAATTGCATTTGTTTAACTTAGTTATGTTGTTCATTTGATTCTTGCTTTACATTTGACCTAACTAATTACATTTATTTGACTTTATAAAATTGTTATGTTTTACACATCATTAGGTTCTTTTTATGATTGCAAATTATTATGTAGGTAAAAGTATGTTTTTATGTGTTATTTCACTTATGTAGTTAATTATATATTTATTTGCATAAATTTGTTAATATAATGGATCCTCAAGAATACATATCTACTTTAAGAGAAGATGAGGAACGATGTTCAGTTGCTACGTCTTGCTTGAAAAAAAGAAAGGATAGAGGACAATCTAAATTACTTGAAGGAATTGATAAGAATGAACATGTTGAATTCAATGTTGATAGCCAACCTGTTTTAAGTGACACATCAAAAATGGCTAGTCATATTGAATGCCTTATTCAAGAAATGATATCTATTAAATATAACAGTTGGAGGAATGCTCTAATGGATGAAAAGAATCATATATGGGAATCAGTTATGGTTAGTGATATTAATCAAATTGATATTATTGATTGTTGATGTTTATTACTTATTGAATACAATTAGATTACATTGTTTAAATGCTTTAATTTATTGTTTATAGGCAAGCTTATGTTCATATGTAATTACTAATGAAAAATAGACAAAGTTTGTTTCAACTCAGTTATCAGATGATTTCAATGTACATATAATAATCTTTTTTATATTTTGATGAATGATTATTGACTTTGAGTTATTTTGTTTCATGTGTTATTAAAGCTATTTGTTTTATATGTTCTTCAGTTTGTTGCTAATAGAAAATAAAAGAAGTTCAAAAAAAAAAATAAAGACTCAAAAAAAATATAACCATTGAGTATTAAGAAAAAGATATCCAAATGTTAAACATGAACTTGTAAGTATTTTTTATTCTGTATTATGCAAAAGATTCTAACAACATGAAATCCAATCATCTTCAATTTCCAAACTTATATTTTGATATGAATATAGAAAAGATCCAGATCAAACATTAAAATATCAAGATGAGAGGTTTTGGAAAAAAGTACATAAATTAAAAACTGGGAAATATCTTGATGAAGCAACTAAAGAACTAGTTCAAAAAATGGTAAATTCATATTGGATTTATATGTCATTTTATGCTAATAGCCATTTATACAATTTAAGGTATCATGATTATTTACATATGAATTTTGTGTTTTAGGATGACATAGCAATGAGATGCATAGATGGTGATGTTAATTTCAATGATAATGACGATTTGCTAACATTAGCCTTTGATACAAAAGCTAGATTTGGTGTGTTAAGGGTGTTGAAAGTTTTATCACACCAACAAATTATTTAAAAAAAAAAAACTTGAACCCCAGAAAGCAAAAACTTGCTGAATATTTATTTATAATTACTGACAAAAAATAATAGATTGTTGAATTGCAAGTAAAGTTGACAGCCATGAGAAGTAACACAGCAAGTCAATCTTTTAACAAGAATGTTGAAGATGAATTTGTTAATGAAGTTTTTGACCAATCTTCTTTTTCGATAAAATATGTTTTGAATTAAATAATTGGATTGTTTGTTAAGTAGAATTTAACTTTATATCAATACACTTTTGTATGTGATAGGTTGTTCAAGTTGAAAATATAAAAAAAGCACTTTCGAATGCTACCATAGAAGGCCTTGAAAAAATTGATATTGTTGAAAATGCACTTGTGGAACCTACCATGGAAAGACTTAAAAATTATGCAAAATACAATTTAGTTGATCAATCATAAATAGCTATCGATATCGAACCAATTGTCAGTATAGATTGGTGAAGAGGAGATTTCAAGATTTTGTTCAATGCAAGAGATATCAATTGTAGAAATAATAGTATACATGAGGTTAGCTTATATCTTCGTATAGATAAATATCAAATAACATTTATATATAATGTATATCAATATTATAATTAATTTGTATATATCATGTAACCTCTTGTGCAAACATATGAAAGAGAAGCACATGACTAATATCTATGGATTCATTAATACAACTTCTATATCAAGTAGTTATAGATATTGGATATGTTATTAAAACTTATGGCAAAGACAAACAAGATGAAGTTGATAGAAAGAGTATATTATTGCAAAATGAAAAGTTAATATTTTTGTCATAACTTTGTATTCTATTTAATGCGTATTTAAAATGATATCAATATAGTATTTTTTTCAGTGGTCTGACTCTAAACGTGACATTATAGGCTGCAAATGCTAACATTTTAAAAGAGAATTTGCTACAATCATAATCAAAAGTTGTTGTCATCCTTACAAGTATGACTATCAAACAATTTTAGAGTAAGCTTTCTTATTTCTTATTATATTAACTATTATTTTAAAGAAATTGGATCCAATCCTTTTTTATTAAGCTTTTTGACAATTAAAACAGGAAATCCAACTCTGAACAACTCTTTTGCTACAAAGTTATCATTGATTTAACAATTGTTAATACCAAAATTCTAAAATCAAGGTTTGCAATATTGTTATGTGTTACATTATTTTGTTTGCATGTACTATTATCTTATATATATTTTTTGTTATATTTGCTTAGATATGAATTTGTACCATTGAATGTACGATTATTGGAATATGATAGTCAATCACGATCTGTTGCCTTAGATGATATTAATCAAAATATCGACTTGGTGAACTCAAAGATTAAACAAGATCCACAGATCAATCCATTTGGTAAATCTTATTTTTAAACTCTAAAACCTTTGTCTGTTGTTTTAACTCTATATTTTCTTCTTCTATTATAATTTATAGGACATATTCTTCACATGTCGAGCCAAAATCATAGGGATCAATGTTTTTGATTGATGGTTTTACAATTCCTATAATGAATATCCAAAGAGTTTGAGATCAATCAATGGTTTTACAACAAGTTCCAAGAGTTTTGTAAACACATATTCTTTTATCTAATTTCAAACATTTGAATTTACTTTGAATATAAGTCTTTTTTTTTTCTTTTATTTTATATCACTAACTTATCTTTATGTTATTCAAGCTCATTTAGGTACAAACTGTCAATGACAATCAAAGATAAAACTAAAGCCATAGAGTTACTTTGCTTTGGTTCAGTAGTAGAGAAACTCATTGGCAAAACAATTGACCAAATTATCATAGAAAAAACAATTGATAAGCTGGTTGTTCCTACAATAATAAAAAATCTTATTGACCAAAAGAGGATTTTCAAGTTCAATTTGACAAAACAAGTGATTGAATCTAGTGTTCCTATGTTTGCACTTAATAAAACTTTTTTTCATTTCTGGAGAACAACTTTCAAGTTCAACTGGTGGCAGTTTTTCATTTAGTATGGTTACTTCAGAGGCACAAAATGTTGAATGTAAGAAAACCATGAGAGAATAGCTCATAACTACACAAATAGACTTCATTGTTTTAACTGATTTATTCCCTCATGTGACACTATCAAGACTACAATGAATCAAGTTTACTCATCTTTATATTTTTAGATATCTAGATATAACTAATCTTAGCATAACTTCATCAAAGATTTAAATCTTTCTTTACAACTTTTGTAACAAAATGGTTTTATTTTTTATTTTGAATTAATGAATTCTTATAATTTATCTTTTTACACTTTTTAACATAAGAGACCAACTTTAATTGTGGTGAAGAGACGTGTTACCTCAATAAAAGTTACTTCAAAATCAACAATTGCCAAAAAATTAACTTTCAAGTTTGAATATAAGTTGATAACAAATGCTTATGTTAAGTACTTTTAAAGCCATGTTTTTTATGCTTTTGTTCTACTTTTTAGACAAGAAAAACAAGATGCTGCATTAGTTATGAAACCAAGTGATTAAAAAGAAACTAATGTTGATGACCCACAATTAAAAAAATTGAAGACAAAGTAAGTTTTTTACTATAAGAATGATTGTAATATAAAAAATGATAAACAAATATTTATTCTTATTTTTTTGTTATTTAACTTTTACTCTTTTTTAAAAATATCTTGATATTCTTATGAACATGTATTGCTTATTATTTCTTTCAACAAGAGTAAAAAACCAAAAAAAAAAAAATCGTGACTTATTGAAATAGCATGTCAACCTTCTTTTACATCCAAATCTTTGGAGTTTTTGGTTTTTGGCTTTTTTATTATCTATGCTGGATTCATAAATGTTAAAGAATACCAAACATATTGTGTCACAGTTATGTTTGGTATATCATTATAATTTTTGCTTCCATCACTTTTTATTCTTTTGCAAATGGTTGATATATTTGACTTTATATTTATCACTATTTATTTATAAATAAAGGAAACACCTTATCACTTTTTGTTTAAATTGGGTAGCTCCTTTAGATACTGTAATTCGTGAAAATTAAAGATTATTCAAGGAATTGAAAAGAATGTACATCATAGAATGACTATTTGTTTTATCCTTTTAAAACTTATGTATATATATGTATCAATGATTACAATTATACTACGATCCTTTAAAACTCACTTTGTTTAATCTTAATATTGCACCATTTGATTTCGCAATTTAATTATCTTTAATATTGCATCTATTACATTGAATATATAATTGTTATAAACTTTTATAGGTTAAAAAATATATTTATAATTATTTTCTACATGCTTTACTTATAATTTTGTAACTATTCAAATATGATTTTAAAATTATAATAAAAAAACTATATTTGAAATTGCTTAGAAAATTTTATTTTGATAACTAACATATTATCAATATTAATATAGTTAAAACATTACTTTTTGTACTTTATCAACTTAGTTAATGGTGAATGAAAAATAATGAACTTATATTTAAAATGATATAACCCTTTTTTTTATAACCTTATAAATTCAAAATGATGTATAAATGTAGCTTTTAGTAAACAAATTTTATATAAAATTATGTTATTTAAAGCTTAAACATGATTTCTAATTAAAAAAATTATAAGTATTGTGTTTCTTAAATATTAAACGAGGTCTTTAATTTAAAAATACAAGAAACATTTTTTTGGGAAACGTGCTATTTGATCGCATTACAAATACTATGTTGAACACAAAAAAATATTGTGTTTCTAAAATTCAATTAAACATAACGTTTTCTACTTTATCAACATATTTGATGGTAAATGAAAAATAATGAATTTATATTTAAAATAATATAACCCTTTTTCTAAAATTATATAGAATTGTGATTTTTAATAAAAAATTTTTTGTTGAAAACTACATTCTTTAAACTTTAAATTTCCTTTTTAATTTTAAATAAATAAATACTACATTTCTTAAATTTGAAACAAGGTCTTTAATTAAAAAATGAAGAACATTTTTTTAGGAAACATGATGTTTAAACACATTGTAAATATTACGTTTTTAACAAAAAAGATATTCTATTTGCAAAATTCAATTAAATATTATATTGTCTATTTTATCAACATAGTTAATGGTCAATGAAAAAGAATGAACTTATATTTAAAATGATATAAGCCATTTTTTGTAAGGTTAAAACCCTTCGATTTATTATCAAAAGTAAAAATTATTGGAGAAAAAAATTTGATGTTAATAAGCTTTTTGTATAAAATATGTATCAATCCTAATAGCTAGATATATCTTGGAATCCCCAATTTGAAAAAAAAATATTTCTAATGAGGAAAAATGTTTGTTTTTTTGTCTCAAATTATTTTTTATTATAAAAATTGTAATCAATTCTTTTTTTTTTTTTTTTGAGTTTACAATAGTTTATTTTAAATTTTTAAGACATTGTTTTCTACCTTTTAAATGATCATCAGTTCAAGGATAACAAATATGAAACATATGTTAAATTTTCACATTAGTAACATACGAAGATGAGCATGACTTACATATGAATATATATTATAAGATTAAAAAATTTAAATTTCTATATAAATTATTTATATTGAATTTATATTAATATATAAATTTATACATGCCAATAAAAAGAAAAATTGGTTTGTCCTCATGTTCTCACTATATAAATCAGCATATCTACTTATGTCATTCATCACGTACTTCATTTATTTCTTCTTTCGTGAATGCTTTGTTTCGAACCCACTAAAAACAATTTTTAAAAATGTCAATAAGTGTGCATTCTATAATTGTGTTTAGTATGGAAACATATATTTCTACTTTAAATTAATTTTAACCTTATTTGATGTATTTATTAGATCATTGCAAACTACTTCCTTCATGAAACAAAAAACATAGTAACTACATTATGAATTTCTTGATTGAGCAGGAATCTGTAAATTATTATATTACCAGCTCAGTTCTCAAAAGGTTTAATATTAACTTTAAACAATTCAAAAAGATAGAATAAACCCTAAACGTATCCTAAATCTAACCAATTTTAACTTTTTATTTGTTTTACAGATTTTCAATCATCTGAAATAAAAAAATAAAAAAAAATCATCATAAATCTAGCATTTCACTAACAAATGAATTGTGAATATAACATAAATTATTTAATATAACTAATATTATTACTCTTTTATCACACTAATTAATTTGTTGGAGGGGCTTCTCTTACCTTTTAATGAATTAAAAAAATAAATCCTATATGTTGTGTTTTGAATAAAAAGCAATTGTTAATGGGTCTTGAATAAATAATATTAACATTCATGTAAGAATATAATGTTTTTAATAATTATTAGATTTGTATAAAGTCATATAAAATAATTAACAAAGGAAATAATAAATATATACCCAGGATTATAAAATGCAATAAAATACTCTACCTCATTTTACATTTAAGGTGTAAAAGACTCTGCATAGTTCTCCAATATGCCTAAACTACTTGATATAGAAGTTGTATTAATGAATCCATAGATATTAGTCATGTGCTTCTCTTTCATATGTTTGCACAAGAGGTTACATGATATATACAAATTAATTATAATATTGATATACATTATATATAAATGTTTTTTGATATTTATCTATACGAAGATATAAGCTAACCTCATGTATACTATTATTTCTACAATTGATATCTCTTGCATTGAATAAAATCTTGAAATCTCCTCTTCACCAATCTATACTGACAATTGGTTCGGTATCGATAGCTATTTATGATTGATCAACTAAATTGTATTTTGCATAATTTTAAGGTCTTTCCATGGTAGGTTCCACAAGTGCATTTTCAACAATATCAATTTTTTCAAGGCCTTTTATGGTAGCATTCAAAGGTGTTTTTTTTATATTTTCAACTTGAACAATCTATCACATACAAAAGTGTATTGATATAAAGTTAAATTCTACTTAACAAACAATCCAATTATTTAATTCAGAACATATTTTATCGAAAAAGAAGATTGGTCAAAAACTTCATTAACAAATTTATCTTCAACATTCTTGTTAAAAGATTGACTTGCTGTGTTACTTCTCATGGCTGTCAACTTTACTTGCAATTCAACAATCTATTATTTTTTGTCAGTAATTATAAATAAATATTAAGCAAGTTTTTTTTTTCTGGGGTTCAAGTTTTTTTTTTTTAAATAATTTGTTGGTGTAACAAAGCTTTCAACACCCTTAACACACCAAATCTAGCTTTTGTATCAAAGGCTAATGTTAGCAAATCGTCATTATCATTGAAATTAACATCACCATCTATGCATCTCATTGTTATGTCATCCTAAAACACAAAATTCATATGTAAATAATCTTGATACCTTAAATTGTATAAATGGCTATTAGCATAAAATGACATATAAATCCAATATGAATTTACCAATTTTTTGAACTAGTTCTTTAGTTGCTTCATCAAGATATTTCCCAGTTTTTAATTTATGTACTTTTTTCCAAAACCTCTCATCTTGATATTTTAATGTTTGATCTGGATCTTTCCTATATTCATATCAAAATATAAGTTTGGAAATTGAAAATGATTGGATTTCATGTTGTTAGAATCTTTTGTATAATACAGAATAAAAAATACTTACAAGTTCGTGTTTAACATTTGGATATCTTTTTCTTAATACTCAATGGTTATATATATTTTTTTTAGTCCTTATTTTCTTTTGAACTTCTTTTACTTTCTATTAGCAACAAATTGAAGAACATATAAAACAAATAGCTTTAATAACACATGAAACAAAATAACTCAAAGTCAATAATCATTCATCAAAACATAAAAAAAGATTATTATATGTATATTGAAATCATCTGATAACCGAGTTGAAACAAACTTTGTCTATTTTTCATTAGTAATTACATATGAACGTATGCTCGGGGGATGAACCAGCATATCAGAGTTGTTAATATGAGGTAATATATAAGTTCGATGCAATCTGCCTTTAAAATCTCTAAAATTTTTGCTTAACAGATTACAACATAAGCTTTTTATACTTAGTTGGGACATCAAAGTTTTCCTATAAATAATAAATTAAAACATTTAAACAATGTAATCTAATTGCATTCAATAAGTAATAAACATCAACAATCAATAATATCAATTTGATTAATATCACTAACCATAACTGATTCCCATATATGATTCTTTTCATCCATTAGAACATTCCTCCAGCTGTTATATTTAATAGATATCATTTCTTGAATAAGGCATTCAATATGACTAGCCATTTTTGATGTGTTACTTAAAACAGGTTGGCTATCAACATTGAATTCAACATGTTCATTCTTATCAATTCCTTCAAGTAATTTAGATTGTCCTCTATCCTTTCTTTTTTTCAAGCAAGATGTAGCAATTGAACATCGTTCCTCATCTTCACTTAAAGTAGATATGTATTCTTGAGGATCCATTATATTAACAAATTTATGCAAATAAATATATAATTAACTACATAAGTGAAATAACACATAAAAACATACTTTTACCTACATAATAATTTGCAATCATTAAAAGAACTTAATGATGTATAAAACATAACAATTTTATAAAGTCAAATAAATGTAATTAGTTAGGTCAAATGTAAAGCAAGAATCAAATGAACAACATAACTAAGTTAAACAAATGCAATTTAAACCTAAAAGTAATAAAATATAGATTTTTTTTAATTTTGTGATGTGACACACTTAACGTGAAAGTGATTGTTACCTGAAATGGCAACAATAAAAATATCAACAACCACAATATCAAAGGATATGGCAACAAACAAGATGTTTACTACCTGAAGGTGACTTGATGATGTAAGGTTTTTGTTTTTAAGTTTTTTATTTTTGTCCATTAAGTGGTTTGCTTATAAATTGTCCTTGATATATAAAACATGGTATTTAAGTTTTTTTATTTAAGTAAAAAAAATTTGTGCTTTAAAAAAAAAATTACTTTTGGAAGAACTTTCCTCAATTTAAATATACTTTTCTTCTTAAAAATTGTACTACTTGTATTTTTAATTAAATATTAGATTTTCAGTTTCAAAAATATTTTTTATAATTTTTTCTAATCAAATACCCCTTTTATACTTTTATAAACATTCCATTCTTGATATGCAAAATGTAGTACTCAAAAAATTTTTATTTAAATAAAATATATTTATGCTTTAAATTATTTAAAATTTAGAAAATTTTGTTTGCGATTTAAATTTACCTTTCTGTATAAAAATTTTATTATTTGCGTTTTTAATTAAATACCCAGTTTTTACTTTAAAAAACGTAGTGAGTAAAACTTGCAATTAAATTCTCTATTTGTAATATGATAAACATAGTGATTATCAGTTTTTTTAGTAATTTATTGTTGTTTAAACAAACCTTATAATCTTATTGTTTTCATTCATAAAAATAAAGTTTATGCTTTTAAGTTTTAGAATTTTGTTTCTTAAATGCTTTACTGATACCATATTTCCAAAAATAAATTCATAATTATCACTTAAATATAATTTTTATTATCAAGTACCCAACTTATACTTTTATAAACATTCCATTCTTGCTTTAGAAGATGTAATGATAAATTTTTTTTTTTAAATAAAATTTTTTTTGCTTTAAATAACTTAAAATTTGAAATTTTTTTTTCACAATTCAAAGTTACCTTTGTTTCTAAAATTCGTAATATTGGCATTTTTAATGAAATACCTCGTTTTTACATTAAAAAAATGCAATGCTTATAATCTACAATTAAATACTTCATTTATGGTATGATAAATGTGGTGATTATCATTTTTTTATTTATTTATCGCCTTTTAAACAAAACTTATAATCTTATTGTTTTCATTCATAAAAATAAAGTTTATGCTTTTAAGTTTTTTATTTTTGTTTGTTAACTGGTTTATTGATACCATATTCCTAAAAGTAAATTTACAATTATCACTTAAATACTTTCATTTTTAATTAAATATCTCATTTTGACTTTAAAAAATGTAGTGTTTGTATATTTAATTAATTACTCTGTTTATACTATCATAAATGTGGTCATTATTTTTATTATTTAATTTTAATTGTTTAAAAAAATATTATAAACATTTTATCTCCAACCATTTAAAAAATTTTGAATTTAAATTTACATTCTTTATTTCTTAAGTTATTTTTTAGTATCATATTTACTCCATTTGTTATATGAGAAACATAATGCTTTATAAAATATTTACATAATATTTAAAAATGCTTTGAAAAACATAAATACTTTATGTTTGTGTAAACAGAAAAGAAAATATTTCATTCAAAAAATATTTTTGAATAACTACACTTTTTAAAATAAAAACCCTAAACCTAAATCAATAACATAAAACTGAAACCCATAAGTTGTATAACATTATTTCTAACTTATCTTCTTCATCTTTTCAGTTAACAAAGCTGATAATATTTAAATCTTTAGTAAAACCCATTTGACTTTTCATTTTCTTCATTCAAACAAATTCCTCCTCAGCTTTTTCATCTTCTCACACTCTTAGAATTTGAGTTGAACTTTTCTTTCAAATAGTACGAACCCTATAAGCCAATCTTTAAACTTCTCCAACAAATCAAAGGCTATGTTGTACAAAGTCCACTAAAAATGGTGAACCCGAAAGATGAACTATTGGAAAACCTTACGAATCTTTATCATGTTCCATAGATTTTCAAGGTTTTAGATCGAGATGATGTCTCTAAAGATTTCATGGTAAGCAAACTGTTGCAGAACAATTTCCTTTCTTTTCTACTTATTCTAACTATTTTAGATCATAGAAATCAATAAAAGTACAAATTTTAACTTGTTTTTCAATTTTTGTTTTGTATTGTTGGAGATCTTCACCAAATACGTTGGTTTATACTATTTTTGCCATTATTTGTTTCTTTTGGTTGATTACTTTCATAAAAAAACAATTTTTTTGCTAATTTAGTATATAAACAAATTTTTTTATCTCATTTACATAGAATGCCATTGAACAAAAAGTTTGTAATTTTCATTATATATGCATATATATTCTTTATTATCAATATAAATTTGTAATTAATTATTTTTTTCTATTATGTCCTTTGTAATCTTAATGTCATACAATTTAATTCTCTATATTCTAAGTTTATTATTGCTCATTAAATAAAATAATAACTTTCTTTTCATATTTTATATTTATTATTTACATATTTAAGTCAATATATACATCCTAGAATGTGCTTATTTGTTTTTCTGTCATAATGAATCTAAAACACAAGTTAATTCTGATTAGTAATGCATGCATATCTTTATTCAAATTTATGTTAACAAACTATTTCAAATTAATATTGTGGTTGCAAAAACTTCCAATTGATTATATAAACGAATATCTACATTATGCTAAAACTCCAATGACCATAAATCTTAAAAGTATACTTCCTACTATATTCAAATTAGATTTACTTAAGATTAATGATCAACTATATTTGAAAAATGATTGGAAAGCTTTTATTGATGCACACTGCCTACGATCTAGTGATGCATTTACCTTGAACTGCAATATTTGTATAGTTTTTCATGCCTTTCTATATGTTGGAATTGGTGGTGTTATCATTGAAGACATTTTTCGAGTAAGATTAGGTAATATCTTGATTTTAAATATCTTTTATGTACAAATAATATGATTAACTTACAATTTTTTTTCTTAAGATTCTATGTCCTTCTCTTTGTAGTTGAAAAAAAAAGTAATTCAAGCAAGTTTTTTAAAGACAAAAAAAAAAAAAAAAAAAAAAAAAACATGACCAGTTAATTAGTAGATCATTGGAGATCATTACTTTTTTCAAATGATTGAATAATGTTTATTCTATGTTCTAATTAAAAAAATTATGTGTAAAACTTAATATGCACTGCTTAATATTTTGTTTAAACTCTTATATTATTTTTTAATCATTGTGTTTTTGTTTTTCTACAATGTTTTATAACAATTGTTTTATTTGTTTTTGTATTAACAACTTTAAGTAGTTATTATTTAATATTTAATTTTATTCATTATTTTATATAATATATGATTAATATGATATGATTCTATTCAAATTCTTTTCCTTTGACAAAAAACAATTCTTACATCATTGCGCGAGCAATATTCTAATTATACTTAACAAGGTTGAAGAAGAGCTTTTGCATAATAGATGATTTGAAGGTACCGTTTGGAAATCCGCCTCTTTTGTCTGGGATCAAGAATTTAAGACACGCAGGGATTGATCTAACGGTCCAAAATTAACACCTGGCTTATTCGGTACAACACTTGATAAGATTAAAAAACCAAAAACACAAAGGTACAAGACCAAATTAGTGCGCCAAACGTACGGAATTGTTACCATGGGTTAATGGCGCGTGACGTGAACGTACAGGACGAAGGAAAGTAAAAGGTCATTTTCGAAGGTTCGTGGGAGTCAAAGGTGGATGTGAGGGGCACGTGATGGGGAATGGAAGTGGGGCTGAGAAGGAGTTGTCCTTTTGTGGGGTTAAGGGCCAAATTCTTTTGTTCTTCTTCCTTAAAATAGGAATAGATTCACTAAAATGCCCCTAAGTTGGTTAAGTTGGAAGGATTAGGACATCGTCCTTCGTGGTCCTGGCGCAAGCTTGCTGTTAGATGAAAGGGAAGCGCACGGGGTAGCATTTAGTCAAACAAAATCCAATGGTAGAAAGTCCACAGCGCATGGGAAGATTTGAACTCTCTACAGTCTTCCCCTGAACTTCAAGATAATAAAGTTTTTATAATATGAATATAAGATGAATTAGTCTTGGCAGTAAGATTTGGCAGTAAGAGCTAAAACGATGACGTGGGTGAAATAAAGTCAACAAAACAAAGAAAAAAAGATTGGACGACGTAGATAAGTTGAGAGCTCAATAATTCATTCGAAACTAATAGAATGATCATCACCTATGTTTTCAAATAAAAAAATGATCTATAATAGATTATCAACCATGTTTTCAAACTTATAAATGAAGATTGTTAAATAATTTAGTGGATTTGTTAGCCATTTAAACACCACATTTCTCGAATCAAAAACCTTTCACCTACCCTTTTCTTTTCAATTAAATTAAGGAACAACCATCATTTTATTACAAAAAAAAAAAAATTTGACGTGATGCATCAATCACCAACTAAAAAAAGTAAAAAAAACAAAAAAAAAGAGAGAAATAAAAAGGTTTGATGACATGGTTAGGCTAAGAGTTCAGTTAAAAAAGAAAAAAGATAGAGAAAAAGATTAAGAGAAGTGGATAAGTTGAGAGCTCAATAATTCATTCAAAATTAATAGAATGGATTAGGGTGAGAAAAAAAAAAGCAAAATAAATTTAAAATTATATTGTTTGATTTTATTTGAATAGAGTAGATGAATCAATTAAATCATTAAAATAAAATCAGTTTGACTTTAAATGAAATTTAAAAATTTATGATATTATATATTATTTAAAAAATTCCAATGAAATCTAATTTATTGTCACTCATAATTATTACTAATTAGTTTTTTTTTAATATTAGTATATTTTTCGTCATATCTTCATCTTTTCATGGAATTGGATTGAAACTGTTGAAATTCTCCATTGTCTTTCAACTACCATTTATTTATCTTTGAATCTTTTGCTAAATTCTGTCTTTTCTCTAAGAAAGTCTCTCCTTCTCACTCCTTTTCTTTCCTCCGTAAGTTTTGTTTTGTTTTTGTTTTTTTTTTTTTTTACTACGCAGCTGTGGCCAAGTGGGTGCTTTCTGCTTCTTTTTTGTGGTTTCTTTGTAATTTCATATGAAATTTTTATGTTTTTTGTGGTTGAAAATTTGGGTTTGGATCTTGGAATTAGGTTCAAGTTTTTTCTTCATAAATGTTTTCTGAAAGCTTTATGCTCTAAATTTTTCGGTGAATTTTAAGGTTAGGTTTAACCGTAAAGTTTTTAGCATATTCAAGTTTTGTGCTTTGAATTTTGGCTTGAGTAAGGAAACCGAGCTTCGTTTCTTCTAGAAATGTTAATACTGTTTAATTTGGACTTGGTCTTCTTCTTGGTTGCTGAGAAATATAGAGAAAATACAAAGACAAGAAAATTTTGGTTTATTTCCCATGTTGTTTGAGTTTAACAATAGTAGTAGTTGAAACAACCCTTGATTTGTTTACCTTTCATTACGCATAAAAGTTCCCCTTTTCCAGCTTGTCCAGCTAGGAAGACTCCAGAATCTTCTTCGGTGTCGGTGAGTTTTTGGTGAATAACTAACTACATTTATAATGAAAAATGTAGGGAGGATTGTAAAGGTTCCAGGGATATTTCTTTGGCCAGTTTGTCATTTAGATCAAACTTATCATCTGTCACTACATGTGATATTACTTCTTTACAGTTTCAATGCTTACAAAAAAAAATTTTTTCTTTTTAAACGGACGTATACTATCTTGTCATGAAATCTAAGCTGATGACTTTATGTTTTAACTTTTGATTCTCCAAATATGTTTTTAATTATCCAAAGTACTCTCCTTCATTCCTGTTTGTATCGATCATTCCTTGTGTAATTGATTCTTTTCATATAGATCTGAAGATTGTTTTGCTTGGACTTTCATAGTTGATTATGTTTGTAAAATGTAAGACATTGATGACTTTAAAGAAATGTTCTTAGATGTCACTTTGTCTATAGAGATGTTGTGCATAGAGGATAATGTAGTTATGAGTGGTTCTTGCCTGTAGTTACATGATCTTTTAGACATTGATCTTTAATTTTTCAGGATTGTTAGAATCATGAGTTTTGGATGCATTTGTACTGCGTTGGGGCCAATGAAAACTGAATTTATGACGTTCTATGACAGTATATTACCAAACAGCTTGTACTTTCTCATGTTTATAGAGCATCTTTTCTATCAAGTAATGGTTCTCTGCAACATGTTTTTAATATATCCCATTTTTTTTTGCAGATTTTATTTTGAGATTTGACACATTATGATCAATTGACAACGAGAGAGAGCACGCCCGTTGCCATTCATACAAGAATATGGATGTATACAGGCGTGCTCTCTATCGTTGTCATATGATCTGTGTAAAGTTATCTTTTCTCAATATCTCTCTGTTGCGGCAATAGTTACAAGGTGATTCTTATTTTTTTATTCAGCTGCAAATACTGCAAAATATCTTATAAGATATGAATCTTCTTAAATTTGATTGACTCTAAGTTAAATAAAGCAGGTAAGATTGCCTACATAACATAAAAGGTGCCTTCTTCAAGATTATTAATAATCTTCCACAATATTTCAAATCAATGCACTTTTGGGTTATCATAAAGATTACCATCTACATCACCACTTCTACCATCATCATCACAATTGTTATCCCAACTGGCTTAGGCTTTATTTAATTGATACTTTTGCTATTTGCCTTTTGCTTTTTCTGTAGAAGGTGAAAATAGTATATTAAAAAGTGAATTGAAAAAAAGAAAAATATCAAAAAAGCAAAAACATGAACCAAACAGAATCTTGATATCATGACCACAGAAGACATTACAAATATGATTTCCTTTTCCAGTTTTATTTTCTTTTACACTTTGTTTTTCCTTTTTTTCTCTTCCTTAGATTGTATAAGTACTTTTTCTCCACTTCTATTGAAATAAAAAAGGGAAGAAAATAGTTTGGATTATTCCTTATCCAAAATGGAGTAGAGATTACTTGGATGAAGTTCCTTTGGATTTATAGGTTTATTAGAAATAAGATCTCTAATGTTAATATTATGTTTTCTTTATCAAAATTGATCATATATTCATTTAAGTTGACCAAAAAACATTTCTAGATGGCCGTTGGTAACAATAAGATTTTGAGTCTAACAAGCTGTTTTCATAAGTTTTGGTGTGAATAATTTGATTTTTAGTTTACCATTCTCTAAGTGAGATATGAACTTGTTTGTTAAATGTTAGTCACTCAAAGGACGTGGATTTGAGGGAATGAAGTTATTTACATCACTAGAAAGTAGAAATAGAAAACTTAATGAGATTTTAAATCTAAATAGCTACATGTATTATCTCTTGCTTCCGAGGATTTATTAATTAAAGTTCTGTTCTTAGGATTTTACTGTGTATCTATTAGAATAAGTAGATGCAATGATCATCTTTTCCTCATTGCACTGACACTCACTTATATTGGTACACTGCTTGTACCATTATATAGGATGTAATTTTGGTGTGTTGCCAGGCTTTTGTTTGTAGTTTGTGTTTATTTCGAAATCAGGTTAAATTGTTATCGTTAGTTTTGATCAATAGCGATCATTTGAAGCATATTTGAATGATTGTAAAAGTATTTTTTTCGTCGACATGTAAAATCAATTGTTCCTTAGATTCCTAATCTAGTAACCATTCATGTTGGCTTTTCAATTTCTTTTCTTATTTCAACATTATAAGATCTATTGTTCGTTTGATTCAATTGTTCTTTGTAGGCAGTATACATATCAAGGCTTATATGCTGTGTGTTGTACAGGTGTTTCCTTGTTGGTCGTCGCCTGATCGCCTCAATTTCCACTAATGTGAAAGAGGAGTTTGTCTAGTTAACTTCTTTGCCTGTGCTTGCTAGATGCATCTTATATATATTGTACAATAACTTTTACCAATAATGTTCTTTCCATGATAAGTAACTAACATGCACAAAGCAGTATTAATAGTATCATTTATCCTATCCTTATAGGATTGGCAGCTGAGTAGATTGACAGGGAAATTTCAATTACATGACTGCTGATCAGCACTGTTTTGCTGTAAAGAATCAAAATAAGAATCGTGACTCTATTTTGATACTGTAATCTCAATGATATGATTGCAATCTTTTTGATAGTCAATGATATAAGATATGGTGATAGTCTAGTGTTGATCTTTATTATTTGTATGCAAAATGGCCTATGCTTTGTGTTTTTTTTTTTTTCCAATTCTAATATATTGTAATTGCAGTGTGTGATTTACATATTCTTTCTTGTGATCAAAGGAGTAGAATTATGATGCTGTTGTGGGAGATACAACAATCATTGCCAGCAGATTGTCATATGTTGATTTCACATTGCCATACACTGACTTAGGCATTGGAATGGTAGCGCCAAAAGCCAGCAAAAACAATATGTGGATTTTCCTGAAGCCTCTTTCTGGAGATCTGAGGATAACAACTGCTGCTTTCTTTATTTTCACTGGCTTTGTGATTTGGCTTTTTGAACGACCCATCAATGATGAATTCCAAGACTCACCATCGAAGCCAGTTGGAATGATCTTTCGGTACTCCTTCTCAACTCTTGTATTTGCCCATAGTAAGTACTCTATATTCAACCCAAAGCATACATTAATTACAGTCAACCCTGTCCTGAGCTAAGCTAACTGTAAATTTCTTACTATAATTAGAAAGTGCAGAAGAGAATCTCTTGAGCAACTGTCAAACTTTCTCAAAGTTGGCTTCCATGTTAACAGTTCAACAGATTCAATTGATCTCAAGAGAGGATTATGTAGGTTATCATTCTCGTTTATTGTTCCCAAGGGCAATTAGCAACTTAAATTTTGAAAGTCGCGGGCGAAAGCCATACCAATCTCCAGAAGAATATGCCAATGCTTTAAGAAGGGGAAGTAAGAATGGTGGTGTGTCAGCCATTATCGATGAAATACCATGCATTAAAGTATTCCTTGCCAAGTACCCTGCTGATTACACCATGATCAAATCCAATTCTACATCAGGCGGTTTTGGCTATGTAAGAATCCTTTCTAAAGCCCTGATCTAGTCTAAAAAATTAACCTATTTACTAAAAAAAGCCATTCATTCCCACATTTTTTTTCATTTTTACAAAAGAAGCTGCAACTTAAAAATAGTGAAAGGAGCAACAGGTGCTGTGATTTGAACTCCATGTTTGCTTGTGTCACTTTTTAAGGATGAATGCATGAATCAATTGAACTAAACTCTAAATTTATTCCCACATAATTTGGTCTTTGTTTAATTTGCAGCAATGGGTGTTGATTGTCTTATGTTAACTTATAGGTTTTCCCTAAAGGTTCACCCCTGGTCCAAGACATATCAAGTGCAATTGTGAGGCTAAGAGAGGAAGGAAAGCTGCAGATGATAGAAAATGCATGGTTTAACAGTGAGTCAAGCTTTTCAAACCAGGACTCTACAAGTAATCCCAGCAGTCTAAACCTTGATAGCTTTGGGGGTTTGTTTCTTGCAACTGGGATCTCTTCAACTTGAGCTCTACTGATATGGCTATATCAAAAACGTCAATCCATGACAATCAGCAATTTCAAATTCTACCTAAACAGTAGCTTGGAGTTTACAAAAGAGTACTTCAATTAGTCTTTAAAAGAAATTTATGACACAAAGCTAAATTTTTTATCATTATGCTATTGTGTACAAATTGTAAGTTTTTCTACTCTTTATATTGAGTTTGTAAGCCCTCAAATTTAATGACAGTAGGGTTGTGACTCTATTCAATGTAATCTTTTTTATTTTTCAAATTTATTGTTTATTTTTATATGTAAAGCACTTCTTATTTACTTGTTTGTAAATGTCATTAAATGATAAATTTTGAATTGTCATTAATTTATTAATTTTGGGCATAAAGCCCTAAACTCAACAAAAATAAGATTATTTGATGTTGAGTAAAGATTTATTTATATAAGTGTAAATTTTATTTTATTTTTTAATTTTTAGATCAAAATTAAACTCGTGATTAGTTTTAATTAAAATAATATTTTTTAACCTTAATCATTTTAAATAAAAAAAACTAATCATTTAACTTTTTTTTCTTTTAAAATACCTTTCTTTATCAAAACATTCGCATGTAGACTAGTGAGTGAGCGAATTCTAGTTTTTTCTAAACATATTTAAGTAAGGACTTCGGTAAATTCAGTTGAAATTACCAGTAAGTACTTCTAGTTTGGTAAATTCTAGACTTTTCTTAAAGATATTTAACTAAGAAATTTGGTAAATTGATTTGAACAAATATCTAAGTTAGAGTTTCGTCGTTAAAGGGGAGCGTTTGTCGGCATCTGTCGCTACACGGTGGAGGTCATTTTCTAGTCAGTGGTCAACAATTAAATAGTCTAAATTTCTAAAATTCTACAAAAATAAACCTCCATAGTCTTCAAGATCTGACAAAATATTATATATAAACGTCTGCAATGTATGCCTGTTTTGACTTGAAATCAAGTAAATATTATATATGAATCTTAGGGTTGTCTTATTAAAACTTTAAGAGAATCGATTTATATGAAATTAAAATTTTTGAATTTTAAATTTAATCCATTTGATTTATACAATTATATTTAAAAAATAATATAAAATAAGTTTTAAATTCAAATGATTTTAAAATTTATAATTCCAATCATTATTTTTTAAATTATAATTTTTTTATAAAAACAAATTTTTTTACTCTTAAAAAAAATCATAAAGTTTGTAATCTCAAATTGTTCTCAAATAATAAAATAAAACATTAAATTTATATTTGATATATTATTAATACACAAATGCTATATATCATTAATGAATCGAATTATATAATCTTATTAATAAAAAAAATCATATAATATTATTTTATTAATAAAAAAAATTTTAAAATATTAATTTTTATATTTATTTTAAAAAATAATATTTAATTATTAATATAATATCATCATTTGATTCACAAATAATATATAAATTTATACGTTAATAATACATTCAATATAAACTCTAAAAATCATATCTTGCGCATGAATCGGCACCTCACTTTTTTTCATTGTGGGGAGACCGAAACATTAGAAAATTGAAACACTCTACTACTGAGACAAATTAAGATGGGCCGTCACTTACGACTAAGATGGGGGAGAGGAAAACTGTCATTTCAGGCATCTAGAAGGCAGCCTGCTAATACAAAAGTTTACAGGCATGAAAACAGCATTTGGCCACAGGAAGATGAAGAGAAAGAATCAAATCTTGCTCTTGTTTGCAGCCTACTTTAGCCTTATCAGCAAACTATGTGAGCAAGCTGAATTGAGCAGGAACCAAAATGGTGTTAGCCTGGTGGACGAGGTTCATGTTGGAGTTATCCTTGATATGGGAACAAGGGAGGGGAAGACTATCTACAGCTCCATTTCCATGGCGATTTCTGATTTTTATAGCTTACATTCGGACTATGAAGTGAGGATAGTTCTCCACATGAAAGACTCTAAAGGGGACCCTTTGCTTGCTTTATCTGCCGGTAAATTTTTCTTATACTTTTTGCTTCCTATCAATTATGACCTTTTCATTTCTTTCTTCACCCATTATTACAAATTAACTCCTTTCCCTTAGTGAAAAATTTTTTTCCATAAAAAATCATAATCTAGTAAATAGAGAGATTATGATATTGAAATTTAAACCTTAAATATATTATAAATCATTTTTTAAAGAGAATGCATAAATCAATTATGCTCAATCTCAAATTCAATTATAATATATTTTTTTCTTTGCTCTTTCATTTATTAGATTTTTAATAATAATAATTTTCAAAGGATCATATATACTTAAGATAAGTTTCATATACAAATTGGAAAAATATAATAATGTCGCTCATCAATCATCAACATTATAAATTCAAAAATATTTAGCAACCTATATATCATTACTAGAATTAAGCTCACATGTTGAGTTTGTTCTCAAAAAACAGAAAATGGATTTCTCCTTTGTGTTTTAATGAGAAATTGGGAATAATTAAGATTATGATGATGATGATGATGATATCATTATATTATTATTATTATTAAGATTTCAATGGAGTAATTGACCCCATGCACTAGATATCTAGATATATCGCGATATCTCCTCTCCTAATTTTGAAGCAATATTTAATTAAGCAATTTGATGATTTCTTTTAAAAAAATTAATTTAAAACTATTCTTAGTATAATAATTAAATTAAAAACTTTATGATGTAAACTAATAATTAGAGAAGGCTTGAAATATATAAATGATCAGTCAAATAATTTTTTTTAAAATTTTTTTTTATATAAAAGACCCATTAAATTTTAAATATACACATTCTAATTATTAAAATTTAAGATTTTCAAATTCAAATCCCATATTCTAACTATAGGGAATACCATCTTTGGCATTTGTCTCATTTGTTTTATAGAGATATCTATTTTATTTGTCTACTATTATTGTATTTATTTTATATAGTGCTAAAATTTGGTGCACATCTCATGTGGGTTTTTTTCTTTAAAAAGAGAAATTATATGGATATTTATTTTCAAAAAAGATGAGAAATTTTTTTATATAGGAGTGAGTAGTTTCTTAAGGAAAAATATATTTTGGTAAAAATTATAAAAAAGACCAAAAAAAGCCCCTAATTTCATATTTATTATTATTTTACTTAATTTTTTGATAATTTTATCAATTAGTGAATCACTTTATTAATAATATGGATTAATTTTGGGGTGTCATTCTTGGAAGAAAAACTCAAAATTTGAAGGGTATTAGTCAATTTCACCATCAACATAAAGTTAGACTAAAATAGGAGAATTTTTCACGAATTTCTCTCCAAAGGGAATGATCTAGACAGTTGCTTCGTCATTTATATGAATGCATGTATGTGCTAAATCAAATTTTGAAAATTAATGCTAATAGTTGTTTGGTCTATTGATAAAATAATAAAATTTTAATTTCAATAATTAAAATTTAATTTTTAATAACTTTATATATTAAAAAATTATTAAAATTAATGCATAAAGAAATTAAATGGTAAGCGAATAATATTAGAATATATATATATATGAAAAAATATGTTTTAAATTAAAATTTCTTAGCAAAAGATTGTTAAGACTTGAAGGTCATATTTGGTTAATAAGATAATTAATAGAATATGATGATAATTATTTTATATTATGTTTGGTTTGTGTTTAAAGAAACTGATAAAATTATAAGAAAAATTATTAGTCGCTTGGTATAGAATAATTTAATCCTCTCAAAATAGAAAGAATTATTTTTAATCAATAAGATTAAATTTATATATATATCTTATTTTATCTTTAAAAATTACATCAATAATTTAAATTATACAATTTTAAAAAAAGATAATTTTTATCAATAAATAAATTATCCTAACTTAATTTTTACACACATCAAACAAAATATAGAATGATATTATTTAATCTAATCATATTTATAATATCATTTTATCATATTTTATCATATCTTATTTACCAAATTTAATTAAAATTATATATCTCACTAATGATTCCTAATTGAAGTAAGATAAAGAATAAGGGAATTCGTGCCGATGACGCTAGCTACAAGAGAATGTCTAAAAACTCAAAGGTTTTAGAGTAAAGGTTTTTTGTGTAGATTTGATTGTTTAATTATGTTTTAGCTTGTTCATCAGTAATTGTAATAATTGATTATATAAATACAATGTAATACTTCATTGATTATAATTATAACTTAAAAAAAAAACTTAATACAATTTTAAAAAATAAGGAATTTGTAACCAATTAAATTTTAATTTTGTTAACATTTATATAACAATTAAAAACTATATAAGAGTAATTTAGGAAATACAACAAAACTTGATGCCCAAAACGATTTACCAACATCCATAGTTATGGAATATTCCATAAATATATATATGTTATAAATGTTATACTTTTACATAATCTATATCGATCATATAGATGTTGATAAAGTATAAAAAAAAAAAAAAACTTTTTCTAAATACGTATATTAAATTTTGTATTTATAGATGATTTCTCAAATAATTGAACAAAAATTTAGGTGTAAATAAGGAAACTGATTTAATTGGCATTTTTAAATGAATTTTTCAAGGAAAGGGAAGAAAAATCTAATTTGGTTGAACTAGGATCCGTTCTAAGATCTTTCGATTATTTGGTATATTTGCCCGACTTCAAATGTCTGTCCAATATTTACAGGGGTTTGGATAGAAAAAATGAAGTTTGTCTAAAAGAAAAGTCAAATTTTCATTTCGAGTCACGCCAAATGCAATTTAAATTATATAAAAAATATATTATATATAAGATAAAAATTTTGTGATCCAATAGTATAATTTTTATTTTTTTTAGATCTTTGGATTAAAATTACTAAATTCAAATATATTATTTTGATGCAAATGACTGATTAATTTAATATTGATTTAAACGTTAAGAAAAAGTATTAAAGTTGTGATTGGTATACTATATATGTTGCAAATGCAGCTTTTAACCTCTTGGAAAATGCCAAAGTTGGAGTCATCCTCAGTGCCCAAACATCAATTTTGGAAGCAAATTTTTTGGCTGAATTAGGAGATAAGACCAAAATTCCAGTAATCTCATTTTCTACGGCCTTTGGCTCATCTCCATCCCTCAACAATTACCCATACTTCATTCAGATTGCACAAGATGAAACTGCCGAAGTTAAAGGAATTGTTTCTTTTATAGAATTACATAATTGGGAAAATGTTATCCTCATCTATGAGGATAATGACAACTGGAGTGATTTCTTTGAACATACAAAAAACCACATTGCATATAAAAGCGGAGTGGCTAGATCATCTAAAGATGATCAAATCATTGAAGAACTTCACATGCTCAAAGCAATGCAAACTACGGTGTTTGTTGTGCATGTGTCACATGTCTTGGCATCTCGTCTTTTCTTAAATGCGAAAAGGTTGGGAATGATTAGCCAAGGGTATGCGTGGATTGTGACTTCAAAGAGCATGAATCACTTGCAGAAGACAGATTCATCCATCTTTGAATCGATGCAAGGAGTCCTTGGTTGCAGGTCTTATATTACAGAATCAGAACAGCTCCAAAATTTCACTTCAAGAATGAGAAAAGAAGTCTATAATAAGGAGCTTGATATGCTAGAAAGGATGCACATAAATTTATATGGTTTATGGGCTTACGATGTTGCTTGGAGTCTTGCAAAAACAGCTAATAGCACGGTTCTTAAAGTTCCTGATCAAACCAGCGATCCAGATGCTAGATTGAACTTGATGGATTTTGACAACTTCAGAACAAATATTCAAGGTTGGATACTTCTGCAAGAGATATTCGAAAACAAATTTAAAGGTTTAAGTGAAGAATTTCAATTCATTAATGGAAAGCTAATCTCAAGCACATTTGAAATAGTTAATGTGATGGGTGAAGGGGAAAGAAGAGTTTGGTTTTGGACTTCCGCAGGCAAAATCACCAAGAAATTACACGGAAGCCGAAGGCATCTGTCTTCCATCAAAGACCTTGAAACGATAATCTGGCCTGGTGGGACTTCAACCATTCCCAAAGGTCGGATGATGCAAATGAGTGGCAACATCCTAAGGATTGGTGTTCCAATAAAATGGGGGTTTACGCAATTGGTGAAAGTGGATCGTGAACTTCAGACCAATGCTACGATTGCCACTGGTTTCTGCATAGATGTTTTCAAAGCTGCATTGGCGGGTTTGAAGTACGACGTGCAATATCAGTTTATCCCCTTCGTGGTGGGTTATGAACAGATTAATGAGGCATACAATGATATTGTTTACCAGGTCTACATATAGGTACGATTGATATTCGCTTAATGATCTATTCTAGAATCCAAATCAAAAACGACAGGAGAAAGAAGAAAGTTCTACTATATATATGGACGACTAATTGAATATAATACTTTTCTCTATGCAATTTGTTCATATTACTTACTTTTAGAAAACTCTGATTTTTTTTTTTTTTTTTGGTTACATGTTTGGATAATAAAATAGAAGTACGATGCTGTTGTTGGAGACACAACGATCACAGCAAATAGATCTTTGTATGTGGATTTTACCTTGCCATATACTGACATAGGGGTCGGAATGGTAGCCCCGAAAGAGAGCAAAAGCTTCTGGATTTTCTTGAAACCACTTACACGAGAACTCTGGCTAACAATTGTTGGAGTTTATCTCTTAACGGCTTCTATAATTTGGCAGATTGAACGTCCTACACCTGTTGAACAAGGCCCCCAATCTCATTGCCGAGTTGGAAGGATATTTTGGTTCTCCTTCTCCATCCTTGTTTTTGCACATTGTAAGCACTCTCACACATCTATGTTACAATCCAAATTAAGATATATATATATATATATATATTTATATATATTGAGACCTTCTACATGTGCTGGTTTGTCCATAATCAACCAACATTTGTGACTCCAGGCTGAAAATGCCTGATGAATTACAGAAAGATTGAACCAATGTTCAAAAGTATCATGCAGTTGGGTGCTCATAATTTCATCTAGAAGAAAATTTTGTACATTAGAGCTGCACATTCGAGGTTGACTTTACAAAAATGAATCTTTTGATGTGATTGCAGGGGAAAAATTATCAAGCCATTTGTCAAGATCCACGGTTCTCTTGTGGGTGTTTGTAATGTTCATATTGAGTTCCAGTTACACAGCCACTTTGACATCAATGATGACGGTCCAATAGATTGAATTGAACTCAAAGATAAGTAACATTAATATAGGACTCCAAAGAGGTCCTGTTATCCAAGAAGTTATCACTAATCTAAATTTTGAAAATACTAGTTCTAATTCTCTATCGTTTGTTTTAGCTGAAGAATATGCAAACGCTTTCTCAGAAGGTAGCGTCTCTGCTATCATTGATGAGATACCATACATCAAGATCTTCCTAGCAAAGTATTCTGCGCATTATTCCATGATCGGGCCCGTCATGCCTACCACCAATGGCTTTGGCTTTGTGAGTTGTCAGTTCCTCTAGAATCCTGCGAGCATGCATTATTCACAGAAATTATAATATGAAATGCAAAATTAACCGTCTGAATATATAAATGCAATATGTATGTGTGTGTGTGTGTGTGTCTTTGTGTTTAACTTTTAAGTCAAAATTTTCAGGTTTTTCCTAAGGGTTCACCCTTGATCCCTGACATATCAAGGGAAATTGCAAGACTAAGAGAAAATGGAAGGCTTCAAATGCTTGAAAATGCGTGGTTCAAAAGTCCGATGACTTTTGCTTCAGGGGATACTTCAGACAGTGTCCACCCACTTACAGTATCTGACTTTCGCGGCTTGTTCCTTATCAGCGTTACCTTTTCAGCTTTAGCCTTTCTATTGTTTTTTGCTTCTGTGCTTTACAGGAGCTGGCATGTTATGAGAAATTGGAGACGACCTGATCAATTTGTGAAAGAGTATTTCTCCATGATAATTTCAAACGCAGGAGAGATCAATCCAATGTCATACACCCAGAGTCAGACAATTTATAAGTATCTGAAGTAAAAATTCCAAAACAAGAATTTATACAAAAATATTATTGGAAATATATGATTTGTATGACTATTGTACATTATAACACCTTGCAGTTTGCAGCAATTCAAATCTTGCTGCCAAGACTAATTCATCTTATATTCATATTATTAAAACTTTATTATCTTGAAGTTCAGGTGAAGACCGCAGAGAGTTCAAATCTACCCATGCGCTGTGGACTCTCTACCATTGGATTTTGTTTGACTAAATGCTACCCTATGCGCTTCCCTTGGATGTAACAGCAAGCTTGCGCCACGACCATGAAGGACGATGTTCTAATCCAACCAACTTGGGGGCATTTTAGTGAATCTATTCCTACTTTTAAGGAGGAAAAACAAAAGAATTTGGCCCTTAACCCCACAAAAGGACAACTTCTTCTCGGCCCCACGCCCACTCCCAACCACGTGCCGTTCACATCCACCTTTAACTCACACCAACCGTAGAAAATGACCTTTTACTTTCCTTCGTCCTTGCACGTTCACATCACGCGCTGCTGACCCATTGTAACAATCCCGTACATTTGGTGCACAGTGAAAGCGTAATTTGGTCTTGTACTTTTGTGTTTTTGGTTTTTTAATCTAATCAAGTTTGTACCGTACGAAGCCACGTGTTAATTTTGGACCGTTAGATCAATCCATGTGTATCTTGATCCCAGACAAGGAGGCGGATTTCGAAACGGTACGTTCAAATCATCAATTATGCAAAAGCTCTTCTTCACCCTTATTAATAACAACTAGGTGAGAAAAAAAAATTAATTTGAAATTATATTATTTGGTTTTATTTGAATAGAATAGATGAATCAAATTAAATCAGTAAAATAAAATAAATTTAAATTTGAATGAAATTTAAAATTTTATAATATTATATATTATTAAAAAAATTAAATTGAATATGATTTATTATCACTCATAATTATTATTGATTAATTTTTTTTAATATTAGTATTTTTTTTCTTCATATCTTCATCTTTTCCTGGAATTGATTGAAAACTGTTGAAATTCTCCATTGTCTTTCAACTACCATTTATTTATCTTTTAATCTTTTGCTATCTTCTTTCTTTTTTCTAAATAACTCTCTCCTTTTCACTTCTCTTCTTTCCTCCGTTAGTTTTGTTTTTTTGACTATGCAGCTGTGGCCAAGTGGGTGCTTCCTGCTTCATTTTTGTGGTTTGTTTGTAGTTTAATATGAAATTCTTATGTTTTTTGTGGTTGAAAATTTGGGTTTGGATCTTGGAATTAGGTTCAAGGTTTTTCTTCATAAATGTTTTCTGAAAGTTTTATGCTCTAAAATTTTCAGTGAATTTTAAGGTTAGGGTTTTTTTTTTTTTTTTACCGTAAAGTTTTTAGCATATTCAAGTTTTGTGCTTTGAATTGTGGCTTGAGTAAGGAAACCGAGCTTTGTTTCTTCTAGAAATGTTAATTCTGTTTTAATTTGGACTTGGTCTTCTTCTTGGTTACCGAGAAATATAGACAAAATACAAAGACAAGAAAATTTTGGTTTATTTCCCATGTTGTTTGAGTTTTAACAATAGTAGTAGTTGAAACAACCCTTGATTTGTTTACCTTTCATTATGCATAAAAGTTCCCCATTTCCAGCTTCTCCAGCTAGGAAGACTCCAGAATCTTCTTCGGTGTCGGTGAGTTTTTGGTGAATAACTAGCTACATTTATAATGAAAAATATAGATAGGATTGTAAAGGTTCCCAGGATATTTCTTTGTCCAGTTTGTCATTTAGATCAAACTTATCACCTGTCACTGCATATGATATTACTTCTTTTCAGTTTCAATGCTTACAAAATTATTTCAATGCTTACAAAATTATGTTTTTCTCATTTTAAATGGACGTATACTATCTTGTCATGAAATCTAAGTTGATGACTTGATGTTTTAACTTTTGATTCTCCAAATATGTTTTTAGTTATCCAAAGTACAAATTCCTCTCTGTTGAAAGGAAATTCCATCTCCGTCATTCCTGTTTGTATCGATCACTCCTTGTGTCTTTGATTCTATTCATGTAGATCTGAAGATTGTTTTGCTGGGAGTGTCATAGTTGATGATTTTTGTGAAACGTAAGGCATTGATGACTTTAAAGAAATGTTCTTAGATGTCACTTTGTCTGCAGAGATGTTGTGCATGGAGGATAAAGTAGTTATGAATGGTTCTCACCCATAGTTACATGATTTTCTAGACATTTATCTTCAATTTTTCAGGATTGTTAGAATCACGAGTTTTAGAAGCATTTATACTGCTTTGAGGCCAACGAAAACTGAATTTATGATGTTCTATGACAGTATATTACCAAACATCCCGCACTTTATCATATTTATAGGGCATCTTTTCTGTTAAGTAATGCTTCTCTGCAACATATTTTTAATATATATATATGTTTACAGATTTTACTTCGAAATTTGACACATTATGATAAATTGACAATGAGAGAGAGCACGTTCGTTGCCATTTATGCAAGTGCATGGATATATACAGGCGTGCTCTCTATTATTGTCATATGATCTGTACAGAGTTATTTTTTTTAATATCTCTCTTTTGTAGCTATAGCTATGAGATGATTCTTACTTTCTTATTCAGCTACAAATCTTCCAACATATCTTATGAGATACGAATCTTTTTAAGTTTGATTGACTTTAAGTTAAATAAAGCAGTTATGATCACCAACATAACATAAAAGGTGCCTTCTTCAAGATTATTAATAATCTTCCACAATATTTCAAATCAATGCACTTTTGGTTTATCATAAAGATTACAATCTACATGACCACTTCTACCATCATCATCACAATTGTTATCCAACTGGCTTAGGCTTCATTTAATCGATACTTTTGCTATTTGCCTTTTGCTTTTTCCAGTAGAAGGTGAAAATAATATATTAAAAAGTGAATTGAAAAAATGAAAAATAGCGAAAAAGCAAAAGCATAAACCAAATGGAATATTGATATCATGACCACAGAAGTCATTACAAATATGATTCCTTTTCCAATTTTATTTTCTTTTACACTATGTTTTTCCTTTTCTCTTTTCCTTAGATTGTATAAGTACTTTTTCTCAACTTCTACTGAAAAGAAAAAAAAAGAAAGAAAATAGTTTGGTTTTTCCTTATCTAAAATGAAATAGTTTACTTGGATGAAGTTCCTTTGGATTTATAGGTTTATTATAAATAAGATCTCTAATGTTAATTTTATGTTTTCTTTATCAAAATTTATCATATATATATTTAAGTTGGCCAAAAAAATTTCTAGATGGCTGTTGGTGCACTAAGATTTTGAGTCTAATAAGCTGTTCTCATAAGTTTTAGTGTGAATAATTTGATTTTTAGTTTACCATTCTCTAAATGAGATGTGAACTTGTTCGTTAATCATTCACAGGATGTGGATTTGAGGGAATGAAGTTATTTACATCACTAGAAAGTAGAAATAGAAAACTTAATGAGATTTTAAATCTAAGTAGCTACATGTATTATCTATTTTTTCCAAGGATTTATTAATTAAAGTTCTGTTCTCAGGATTGTATTGTGTATCTATTAGAATAATTAGATGCAATGGTCCTCTTTTCCTCATTGCACCAATTCTCACTTATATTGTTAAACTGCTTGTACCATTGTTAAGATAATATATAGGATGTAATTTTGGTGTGTTGTCAGGTTTTTGTTTGTGGTTTGTGTTTATTTCGAAATCAGTTTAACTTGTTATTGTTAGTTTTGATCCATAGCAAACATTTGAAGCATATATTAAATGATGTAAACGTATCTTTTATTGCTGACATGTAAAATCAATTGTTAGATTCCTAATGTAGTAACCATTCATGTTGGCCTTTCAATTTCTTTTCTTATTTGAACATTATAATATCTATTGTTCGTTTGATTCAATTGCTCTTTGTAGGCTGTATACATATCAAGGCTTATGCTGTGTGTTGTATAAATGTTTCCTCGTCGCCTTAATTTTCACTAATGTGAAAGAGAAGTTTGTCTAGGTAACTTCTTTGCTTGTACTTGCTGGATGCGTCTTATACTGCACAATAACATTTATCGGTAATGTCCTTTCCGTGATAAGTAACTAACATAAAGCAGCATTAATAGTATCATTTATCCTCTCCTAATAGGATTGGCAGCTAAGTAGATTGACAGGGAAATTTCAATAGCATGACTGCTGATCGGCAATATTTTACTTTAAAGAATCAAAATAAGAATCCTGACTTTATTTTGACACTGTAATCTCAATGATATGATTGTAATCTTTGTGAGTCAGTTATATAAGATATGGTGATAGTCTAGTGATGATCTTTATTATTTTTATGCAAAATATGGCCTATGCTTGGTGTGTAGGAGTATTCTAGTGATGATTTTATATCTTCCTGGAATAGGCCTAGCAGTGGTTTGCCTGGTCTTGTTTTTGGTTTACTTAAGTTTTTAGGGCTTTTGGTCCGAAGTTCAGTCTTTTTTTAAACTCCAATTATTTTAGGATGATAGTTTAAGTCAGTTTTGATTTTTGAAGTAATCTTAAATTCTTTACAAGTGCCAATGTGATAGTCATATTTCTCTAGGCTTTTGCTTAAGGATATTGTGAGTACTTTGTTTTATTTAGGCATGTATGCTTAGTAGGATCTTTTGAGCTCTTTGCTCGCTTCATCATCTTCTTCTCTCTTTATTGCTAGAGCATTCTCAGCATACTTTTCATAGCTTAATATACCCCTTTAAACTGCTATATTCAAATTCTACCGTTGCATGAATTTCCAGCACTCTTTTCATACTCAAACCAGAAATTGATTCCTAAACCTTAAGATTTTTTTCTACCATTGCCACAGACTCAAATTATCTCTTCCTTTGGCCCACCATCATAAGCCCTAAGAAGATAGGCTTCCCCAAAATTTGTTCTACATAATGCAAACTTTAGCATAGAAGGTATAAATTGCATGCATCACTGAATAACTGTCATGTGAAATTTACTAACAAAAATTTAGAAATTTTACTGTAGTTTCTTGATTTTGTTTGAAAAACCAGTAAATCTATTTATGAAATCTACGAGGATATTTTTATACATTGATTGACCTTATTTAGTTTGGGAAGAAGGCTTTTATTGAGCTAATATAATTGGTTTTTATATTTGTAATACATATTGTGAGGACTTGAGTTTATTTATTTTCTATAGGATAGATGATGAATAGACAGAAAAACTCCAACAAAAGCCGAAAATAAATACTAAGAATATTTGTTATTGTTGTGGTAATCAGTTGTAGGACTGATTTAAGTTAATGTTAAGTTGAAATCTTGTAATCCCTCTTTCAAGTTAATGGTATATCTCTATTGTCTTGAGTTTTAAATGCCTGCTGGTACCAATCTGATGGAAATTGCAGGATTTTAGAGTTTAAGGGTCTTACTTTACCTTTTTCTTTGTGTTATTAGCATCTTCTAAATGTTTGGATTTTTTTATTCGAATTCGATGATTTCCTATCAGTGGTCTGCATTTTTGTTCAAACCCTTTTTTGACTATGAATGGTAACAGTCTACATATATACCTATGTTTTTTTCTTTTTGAAAAATAACTACTGTTTGTTCTTTTCCTTGCAATAGAGAACAAGTTTATGAGATTTGAGTAGCTTTTATGTTTCATTTTATGAAATTTCAATTCAGGATCAGTTATGTTTTCATTGGACTTTAAAGAATTTCAACCCCAACCCTAAGTTATTGTTTAAAATCATAGCATATAGTACCAAAAAATAGTTGATATTTTCATAAATATCCATCCTTCTAAATTTTGACCTCAATTAACTCTAGAACCTAAGTTAGTTAAAACCCATATTTTCATAAATTCCTACAACATTTTTTTCTGGGATAACAGAAAATTTTTATTCACCAAAAGCAAGCAGGAATGCTGGATAACCTACTATAAAGAGTGCTAAAGCTTGTAATAATAATAAAAAAAAAGAGTACAAAAGCTGTGGAATAGCACTGAAGCAACAGCAACCAACTGATTAAAAAAGATTAAGACAAAAGAACCCCATGAAATATCTAATCAGAACATCAAAACATCTAATATTCCCTCAAACCCCTACTTTGACAGAGAGCTTTGGTTAAGACCTGTTGGCTATATTCAAGAAGAGCTTTGGTTAAGACTTGTTGGCTATATTCAAGAAGCAGTTGAATGTATCTTGGATAATATCAGCCATTTGAGGGGGCGGGGAGGGGGGCAATACCTGAAGGAGGCTGAGGGCTTTTGCCATACTCACTGTTGTTCCTTTCTTTCGAAATAAATTAGATGTAGCCTGACCAAGCAAACTCGAGGATAATGAGGTTTTACCTTCTTATGAAAAATTTTTTTGCCAGTAAAACTAATGATCCCTGTCCCTAGTCATTAGTTTTGCTGGTTCAAAAATGGTTAAAATGTTAATAGATAAAGAATATTCTGTGAAGAAATAAGGGAATATTTCACAGAATACTCTAAAATTTGACCATTCTTGAACCAAATTAGTTAGTAAAATTGCAACTATTTGATCTGTTGTTCTGAGTAGAATGGTAACTTGGAACATATCCCAGTAGTTGCGTATAAAGATTAACCTGCTCAGATTTGATTTGTAGGAAGGTTCATACTTCTTTATGCTTTAAAGGCCATTGCTCTTGATTACTTGAGCGTGGGAAGGCTTACATAACTTGTCAGAAGAGAGAACCTCTATAGGCAGAGAGTACCTGGAAATTTTCCAATATAAAATACTACTGGCTGGCCACATTACAGTGTAAATTATAAAGATCTCTGAAGTATGTTCATGTGGTTTAAAGCTTCTATTTATGGTTTAAGTTTTTCTTGATCAATTATCTTCCTTGTGGAGGTTATGATAAATAACAATTGATGGTCAAAACTAGGAAGTTATTTCATTTGTATCTTATGCTACAATTGGGCCTACATGAGCTACACAGAACCCACCCATATAGCTATTTGGTTTTGCTGGTTGTGAAAGAAAAGGACAAAATACTTTTTTTTTTTTTTTAAGGATTCTAGCATTGAAAGCTTTGAACTCTCTCTCTCTCTCTCAAGGCTTTTGTAAAAAAGAGGGAAATGAAATCCCGATGTCCTTAATTATTAGTATTTTTTAGGCTTGGCATGAGAGATTTGTATACTTTCTTCTTGAACAAGGCTACATGATCAAGAAACCTCTCATTCTTCTCCTAGCATGTCATTCTCATATTGATAAACATTGAGGTAATTCCTTCATTTCGTCTTTTCCTTAAACCACATTGTTCTCTTAGAAAACTTAACTTCGTTCAAGGTTTCAAATCCTAGATTTTTCTTCTTTTTCATTTTGCTATTTACTTTTAATGTGCAACTTCATTTTCTCCAACAAAAAAAAAAAAAAGGAAAACATAAATATGATGTTGAGTTTGCCCTCTTTTATTTAGGAGGAGAAGTTTTGTGCCTATGACAACATCACAGTTCTTGTCATCTTAATTTTTCATGGCAGAACGCACCCCATTTCTAACTCTAAGCTTTAATTCAGCATACGCTTACACTGTATCTAAGTGATAATGTCGCTTTTCTCCGTTTATTTTTGTTTCAATGTGTTTATTTGTAGCATGATTTTTTCTTTTTCTACCTATAAAATATATGCATGCTTACTTGCATAGTTGTCTCTAATCTTACTGTTGTAGGAATCTGAAAGATTTTGCTCAGTCTACGAGAAAGTTACTGAAATAACAATGAAGGGCAAGAGTTTTAATGAAATATGAAATATTTCATAACATTAATGTTCTCGTAATAATAAAATAAAATTTTATAACTTTAGTTCCATGCAATAAAATTTGCAGAATTTATTATCATTTTTTAGTAAAATTTAAGTGTTTATTAGGATATTTTTCAGTCGTAGTTTTATGATAACAAGCAATACATGCTCCTAGATTGCCCCAACTAAATTTTTCTTTTTTCAATTCTTTTATAGCACAATAAATAAATATTAAAATGAAATAAAAAGAACTAAAAATATTCGAGGACCAAGGATAAAACCTATTACAAAGATGGAGGTGATAGGTGATTCAAGGAAAAACGGATAACACTCAAATAAACTTCAAATTTTATTAAAAAAATAAAACCTTCATTCAAATTGCAGACCCCCAAACTCCTAGAAAAATGAAAAATTGGCAGTGAAAGTGTTTCAAGAAGTAAATCGATGCTTTCTTTTTCTAAAGTCATCGTTGTACGCATTTGGCGAATCTAAAAATTTGTCACTCGAAAATTAACCGTATCATCTGCAATGGATAGAAAATCAATGTTAGCTTTCAATGTTATTACTCATTCTCTTCCATGGGATTTCAGTCCCTTCATTGTTAGTACGTGTTTTTTACAAGTTAAATACTTAAGTGATTTGAATAACTAATGAGGGCACGTGAACTTAATTTCACTTCAAGTCAATTAAAAGGAAGGAGTATATATACCCAGTAAAAGAGAAGAGAACTAGAGTTTGTACATTAAACATAGCACTAATTTCAATCGTTCATTTTCTTACAAGTAGATGGTGATTCACCTCAAGTCCTCAGCCTATGATTAATATGCAGAATGAAGGAAAAAGAACAAAAAGAACCTAAGATTACAAGCCACTCTTTGGAGAGGAAATAGCATGTTAAAGAAATTTTACAGTTTCTTAGCACTATTACCTCTACAGTGCCACTCCTTTTGCTCAATTTCCCTCATACTCTGAACAATATCATCAATGTTCCTTGATAGGTGATTGGAATGCTCCTCCATTTGTCTTAATACCATATCAAGCTGCTCTTGAAATGCTGCAGAGCGCTTTCGTTCCCGTTGTAACTCTGCTGTCAATTCTCGAATCTTTACATCTTTCTCATCCTAGAATGTGCATGCGTTTGTGTGTATGACAGAGAGATGAGAAAAGAGAGCAGCAAGGTTAATTTTGTCGATAGACAAAATATATTTAAGGCTATCAAAGGCCAAAAGAACTTCTTAAAATTGGAAATAAATAAAAAAAGAGATTGTTGTGACCATTTCCAGGTCTAAAGCTCCAGCTGGAGTACACACAGGCACACGGATTTTTGAAATGAACCCATAATTGCTCAATCAGCAAGAAAATTAGCATACCAGTCAAGCAATTCAAGTTAATCAGACTATGTACAGGTTTTGCATGTTAAGACTCAGAAGCTATTGAAGCTAAATTTCCAGCTCTTTCTGTTTGCATTGAGGAAACACCTAGCAGAGAGAGAATTTTATGAACGTAACAAGGGGCTTCAAGCTATGAGGAACACCTCAAGGTCAGGTTCAGATAAATGAATCTGGCACACAATTCAACAAGTTAAGGTATTCCAGTATCAAGCAAGTTGTTCAACAGTAAAATCTTCCACAATCAGCCCATTGATCAATGGAGGCTTATGGACTGCATGTGGTCACAGAACTTGAAGCTCCAATTTAACTACCAAGTCTCATTCCTAACCATCCATATATTAATTAAGAATATAATTTTCAAGAAACACAATATAACTTATAAATCAGTGGTCGCAGATACTTTTCAGCCAAATAGCTACCATTTTAAGGAATATCTAGTTCCAGATTTCCACCTCCGTCCTCCACTGTTTTAAAATTATTTCTTGTTCTTGAAATTGGAACAATATCTTTAAGTCCTTGTAAGCTAGTTCTAATGTTGAAAATCTTAATGATCTATGAAACTACAGCTAATTTCTGAAAGCTTCACTTAAATGAGTTCTGACTATTCCCTAATCGACCTACAGATTCACCTTAATGAGCCTTATCCTGTGAGAGTTTCTCCCTATGCCAACCACACTCAAATTGACCCAATTTCAAAGGCCTAAGAAGAGTCAGACTCCTAGATTTTAAGGCATGGAGTCACATTTCAACAATCCTATTTTCCCAGTTTCTGTAATTAATCTTCACACAACCTTCACTGATTCTGGAATTGAGACGTAAACCCCATTTAAGGCTTTGCAAACCTTAAACGCCGCAAAAAACAACAATAAATTTGCATTCACCAATAATAGTTCAATTTCACTCTGTTTAAGGCAAAGTAAGAAACTTACCGGCGTTTGAGATAAAATCATGCTCCTACGACCATCGGTAGGAATGGGAACCAGCTGATGATTATGTTCCTTAACAAACCGCGTCACCACCCATTTCCCTGTTTTTTCTTTCTTCACCACAATCATTGCTTTACACCCTTCTCTCGTAATCGCTCTGGGCTTCCTATTTTCACTCCTTCGAGGCCTTAGCTTTCGAAACCCTTCTTTATTACATACCAGTCGACGCCAAACCACTTTGCCGTCACGCATTGAGCGGCGAAACGCATCCACACGCATGATGAATCCCACACGTGTGGCGTACGCATCGTAGAACACTTTAGCTGCTTCTTCCGACTCGAATTCCATTCCGACATACGGTTCCTTATCGGAAGTTCCTTCCACAGTAACTAACTCTTCTCCGTTTGAATTTTGTAATGTTTCAGTTTCTGCTTCTTCAGTGGAAGGATTTTCATCCACTGTAAAAAAAAAAATTATCAATGCTTAATGAAACTGCTTGATTTTCAGGTTTTTATTAGGTTGATTAAATTTAAGAAAAAACAGAAAGTGCTTACTGGATTGAAGACCCAAGTTGGAATCCAGGGCAGCGCAGGACACGGCGTAGTACGAAGAGGAGAATTTTGGGTTTAAACTTTTAAAGAAGAGGTTTTGAAGTGATAGTACAAAAGGGAGAATCAAGTTGACGAGAGGATCGGCTTCGGTGCGGAGCAAGGTATTCGGGACTCGGCACCTTTCTGAATTCGTAAGCCTGGAGATTTTGCTCTCTGCAGTAAAATTGGCTGCTTTCTTTATTTCTTTATTTATTTTGGGTCTTGTTTTTACAGTAAAATATTATTAGCAAAATAAAATTTTATCATTTAATTTTTTAATTTATTTTTAAATAATAATTATATATTTAATATAAAATAATTAATATCATGAACAGCTCTTAAATTATAATAAAATAATTAATGTAATATTTTAATTTTAAAATTTTAATATAATATATAAATTAAGAATATATTAACTAATATAATACTCACTTTTAATGTATCAATCTAAAACAAATGATGATCAAATAATTTTTAAGTATCACATTAATTATTAAATTTATAATTTAAATATCATATTAGATATTTTTAAAATTTAAATATCATATTAAATATTTTATTATAATTTAAGATTAATCATGATATTAACCCAAAATAAAATTATATAAAATTTAAATTAATAAAATCTCATATTAACTAATTAAAATATAAAATTTGTTTGACATATTCTAGTATATTTGGTGTATAAGATTAAAAATAATATAAGATAAGATAATATTATAAATAGAATTAAATTAAATAATATTATCATATTTTATACTTAATGTGTTGGTCATTTGTGATATACAAGATCATGATAAGATAAAATAAAATAATTTTATAAATAAGATTAAATTAAATAATATCATTTTATTTTATGTTTAATATATACAAGGATTTAGATAGGATAATTTACTTATTTGTTAAAATTATTTTTTTTTAAATTTATATAATTTTTAACATATAATTGAATATGAATGTTTAATCTCATGGATTAAAAATATTTTTTTTTACTTGAAGATGATTGAATAATCTTATACCAAGAATATATTAATACTCCTTACAATCTCTATCATTTTTTTAGATATAAATCAAATATGATATAAAATAATTATTATCTTATTCTATCAATAATCATATATATAAAAAATGACCTTAACGATTAAGATAAGATATTTTATTTATTAATTAAAATTATTAATTTTTAAAATTTATATATTTTAAATTATTAATATAATTTTTAAAAATATAATAAAATATATAAATTTAATTTCATAAATTAAAAATATTTTTTTATTTTAAAAATATTGAATCATCTCATAAAAAAAATAACTAACTCTTCTTACATTTTATTACTCTTTTTAAATATAAATTAAATATAATATAAAATTAATTATCATTGATCGTCCTTTACCGAGAACAATAATTTTATGAAAAAAAAAAATGGTGACCAAATTATACACAGATATAAAAAAATATATTAAAATTTTGAAGCGAAGTCATTGGGCTGTCAAAGTAAGAAGTGCCCTGCCTGGGGCAACGAATTGAGTGCGAGCATTTACACGGGAGATAAGCCCAGAAACTCATTGTTTGGGCAATCTACGTTTTGATCCAACGGTGAAATCCATCATTTCATATTCAGCCTTGTATTCCTTTCTGCATCGGATCAGAGAATCAGTCGCCTCTCAAATTATCTTTGAATGTCTCTCAAAGCTCTTGATTCAGTAAGTTTTTCCCTCTATAATTTTCACGCTTCGATAATCTTTATTACTTGTTATTTTTATTATTTTTTAAATACCAACCTAAATTACCTCCAATGATTTACTCTAAATTACTCTTAACACAACCTTCTCATCTGTGTTTCTGTTCCAGATATAGGTAAAATTAATGCATGATATTTCTTTGGTTTAAGAATTTTAGGGTTTTTGTTGACAGAAACTATTGGGAAAAAATTTGTAATTTTGGAGTATTTAAGCTATGAAAATTGGTATGTTGTAGTAGCTGGATGGTGGAAGGAAGAAGGAAAGGGTTTTATATAAGATTCTGGATATATTGATTTCCAATTAAGATTGACTAGCTACTTCTATGGAATTTATTTAGCAATTTGTGCTGCATTTGTCGTCTTCGGGCCTCTTTTTTTATGAATATATCATTTTGGTTAAGGTATCGTCTCAATTCCGTTATTCATGTTCGTATCTGTGCAGCATTTGCTATTCTGTTGTTCAGTTCATCTAGAATGATTAAATTCAACAGTTACCTCAGTCAATCATATTGTCCCTTCACAAATCATATTGCAAACTCTCGGTGGAACAACTGTCTAAGTAATGGCATTCCAAATAATGGTCTTGTTGTCGTCAAGTTTCCATGGTTGTATTTTTTTATTTTGAAGGCAGGCTGTGATGCTTTTAGCTAAGGAATTGGATTTTAAGCGTCCAGCTTGGGTTCATTAGTTTATTTCCTTTATTTAGTCTTAGCCTGAATGAAAGTAGTAGGATCTATGATCTTGTGCATTTCCTTTTTTTTTTTTCTATCATATAATTATAGCAAGTTTTATCTTTTTTATTGTTCATGTAATTTTGTACCTTTCAGCACTTTTACTTAAAACTTTCTTGTTATGAGTCCTTTTCATCTTTGAATTTTAATCCATCCCTACTAGTGGTCACTCGAATTTAATGTGCTTGTCTCACAGTTTGTATGACTATTGGAAATAAAATTTATGATTTGCATAGCATGAAAGGCATAATACTTTTTTTTTTCTCTTTTTAAGTCTATGAACTTGTCATATTTTTTGACATAGAAAGAGAAAACAAATATGACATTAGGTCTGATTCAATTGTTTTTTGGAAATAGTGGATTTGGACGAGGATGTTGGGATAGTAGACAGCTCAGTTAAAGAAAAAACAGCTGAAACAGAAGGAAGCGAAATCTTAGAACCATATGTGGGTATGGAATTTGAATCTGAAGATGATGCTAGGAAATTCTACACAGAGTATGCTAGACGGGTAGGATTTGTGGTGCGAATTATGCAGCGCCGTCGTTCAGGGATAGATGGGAGAACTCTTGCTCGTCGTCTAGGATGTAACAAACAGGGTTTCTCTCCTAATCATAAGGGCACATTGGGACCAGAGAAAAAGCCACGTCCTAGTGCACGAGAAGGTTGCAAAGCTACTATTTTGGTTAAGATGGAAAAGACTGGAAAATGGGTTGTAACAAGATTTGAAAAGGAGCATAATCATCCTCTTATTGTCACAGCCAATGGATTCAGTACCACGGTGAATTTCTATCAAGTCTTATATAATAAAATTAGTTTAAATTGATATATATATATATATATATATGATAGAGTTTAAATGTCTTGAACTTTGCTCTTATATAAACAGATGTTGAGATCATTGAGTTTCTTCCTTTATTTTTGCTGTTTTTACTTTCTTTACTTATTAAGTAGAATGTTCCTCTTTCTAGATTTCATGTTTTTGGCTTTATGTCTAATTGTTTGACATGGCCAATTTCAGCTTATGTTATTAATATTATATATGGGAGATTTTTTTTGTAGATAATTTAAAATTGTAGAATATGTTGTGTAGTAGGTGAAAATTTCCTTCATTGGGATTAATGACCATGATTGAAATTTGGGTCCCCATTTTCCTTAATGAATTGAACTTAATTCCTGCTTAAATTTGATTGCTAAGATATGAACTATTTGTGTTGTGTACCCATTGATTAAAGCTGGCGATGGATGATGTTTTTAATGGTGCCAACTTGTGGTGTTATAACTTGTGCTTTTGTTCCTTTGAATTGTTTGTCATTGAAATGTCCCTGGAAGCTTTCTAATTATAAAATCGTGTATCAAATGAAAATACATGCTACTTTGTGTTGGGCTAGGATGGTTGATGTCATGCAATAGCTTCTGGAAAAGTATGTGTGTGCTGAGTGTACGACTGTATATGCACTTCGCATTGTCATAAGTATTAGCTTCCTTTAGAAACTTATTGAGGTGCGTTTGTCTGATATGCTGAAGGATGATTGTTTGCTGGTAAAAGTTCTAGGGAACTTTTCTGTGCTTCTGTTGTAAGCCAAACTAATTACTTGCATGGTGATTGTTAAATATCAATAGATTTGCATAATGGCCATTCAATAGTGTCTTTTCCATTTTCGATCACTGTTGCTGCAGCAAATGAGTGATTTGTTCATGTTTTTAGGGTGATAAGGACAAGAAAATTGAAGAGCTCACAATGGAGCTAGCACGCCAGGAGCAATTATGTTCAGCTTATCGAGAAAAGTTGTTCACTTTTATGAATAATGTTGAGGAGGAAACAGAAGAGCTATCTTCAAAAATTCAAGTTATTGTCGACGACGTTAGGAAGCTTGAAGCTGAAAGGCAGAGATTTTCACACCGTAGATAGCCTTCGCATTCATCTTGACTTTATTTATGGTCAGATTTGTATATTTGGTTTCTTGGAAGCTTTTAATCATGTATAGAATTCTTTAGAATCGTTTTGTTGTAGTCAATCTTATAAACATTTAAATTTGTGCAATGAACCTTAAAGTATTCTTGTTAGATGAAATGGAAGCTCCATGATTCTCTCTCTCACATTGGGTTGATTTTTGGCAACAAAAAAGCGGGTAAGGCTATAGGCCTAGAAGAATAAAACCTTTTTTTGCCAGTACTAGGAGCAACCCTGTCTGAAGATACAGGTTAGCAGCCAGAGAGACCTGCTACTAAACCCATGAAATGTCATCATTGGCTGACATGACTATGATCAGTTGAAAAAAATGCTAGGACAATGGAATCGAAGGTCTTAAAAATGTTGCTTTCATTGAGGTCAAAATTCACGAAGTTTCATCCTACTTTTGGAGATTTTATAACCTTTGTTTGAGATTGCCCTTTGCAAAGTAAGCCAACCACGGTGAACATCATTTTTTTATTAACATATAGTATTGATGGCTTTCCCAAATTAAAAAAAAATAATAATAACAACAACAATAATGACAAAAACATAATTCTTATTCCTTATTCCTTAGACAACAAAATCCAAATCTTTAACAAATTTACTGCTATGTTAGACAAATCTTTATGCTAAGTGTCAAGACTTGAGAGAACCCTGCTCATTAATTTGTTTCATTTAGGTAAAGAGATTAATAGATTTGTCTCTGTGTTATGGAATAGGAAATAGAGCCTCAACATTGAAATTGGCTTGTGAATTGACCAAATCATTGGTTATTGGGATATTAAAATGAAGCCAAATTTGAACATTTAGAGGGCATTATATGGCATTTAATCAAGTTTGTATCGACACTCTTGTTATTAAGAGTGAATGGAATTAAATTTCTGCATGATCATGTTATTTAGCTTTGTTCTTGAGAGGATTTAAGACTCCTCGGTAGTCTGTAATACTATTTTATCTATTCGGTCATCATCCGGTAAGAATTTGAAATGAGCAACCTTAGGTAAGCAATTTGACATGCTTTACACATTTTGTTCTAGAAAAATGTACTGCACTCTGATGATTCTCGACAGCCAAGTTACCAAAAACTCAAGTCAAGCATCAATATGATGATTCCCATAAAAGTACTGCATCCTCCCAATGCATTAAGGACTCTATGCAATCAACCCTCTCAACATGGGAAGCCGAGTAAACAAACATCTACAACAGCTATTTTAAGAATTACATTAATTATGTTCCCTCCTATCTCCTCTTTTTCTTTAAGAGTGAGGCAGCACGTAGAAATATCTACCTCGTCAGTGAGCTAACATCTTTCTCCGATGGTGTGGGAACTTTTGAGACCATTGAGATTTTACACAGGAGCTCGTCAAAATCTTCAGGTTCCCCATCACTTTCTACTGGAAATTTGTCAAATTCATCCAAATAAAGCGGCCACTATTCCCTCTCCTCTTTCTCAGTGCTAGATTCAGTCTCAAAAATATCTGACAAATCCTCACAATCTGAACCATAAGCGAATCTGTAGTGGATTCATTTTCAGAAAGTTCCTTGCTCTTATCCAAAATTTCTTTCAATTTCTTTAACCTTCAAAGTGCATGCTTCAAATCTTCCTAGAATCCTCATTGCAATTATCAGTGTTTTTGCACATGTTGCATAGGATCAGGTCTATTTTCAGCTTGAGCAGCTTGAGCATATAACTCAAGGTCCCGATCAAGCTTTGGGATATACTTCCTAACAGCTCGAAGGCCATCCCTATATTTGGGTTTATCCAGAGCCTGTACAACAGGTATGGAAAGAAAATGATGTGAAAGCAAATTTAGATAATTAAGTATGAACATCAAAGACATTCAAGCTCTCTATCCGACAATCTACCAAATGGGAGCTTAAATAGTAACATGCTTGATCTGTATTAAGAGAACATTCTCAAGGCTTGGGTGAGAGTCATACGTGACCAATTAAAATAATCTCAAACAAGAAACAACTTAAAACTTTTCTGAGATATAGAAATCAGTTTAAAGTGACCTAGGCTAGTCAACCATGAGTTAATGAAAATATATGCTAATGCAATATTGGTAAGTATACCGTCAACCAGAGATAATAGCAGTATGTTGCCAGTAATTTTGCAAGTATTTTTTGACCAGTGGCATTTTATGCTCAGTGTAAAACTTATTTCTGCAGTTCCCAAAATTAAAGTTTCCTTATTTGAGAAAATTAAATGTAACTGGTTCATTTCCATTCAATGCTTCTATACCTAAATGACTTCAATATCCGGTTGTGTGAACTGACCAAGAACCCTGGCCAAAAAGAAAAAGAAATGACCAGGAACCATTCCCATATGTATTCTTTATGGGAGAAAATAAAAGATTTTGTCATGTTCAGGAAATGTTTCCACTTAGTATGCCATATGGTAAAGGGCTCAGTAAACTGAAATTCTCAATTCCATTCTTTAGATTTTCAATATTAGGATGAAAAACAAACCAAGAAAAGATAAGGAGAGAAGAAAGACCTTCTATCTAGAAAGAGTGACCCTGGGTGACAAAAATCTGTGTAGGTGGTTGAGAATAATTCTGCCCTCAGTACGTGATTATTGAATCATCTTCATGAATGTCAAGCACAATTCCACCTGCAATCTTGCAAGCTCAGCTGCGATCTCCTTGACTGCCTCTGGTGAGAATGTCTTAACCAACACCTTTAAAGTCTGATGTTTCTTCCAGTGAAGGTGCATGTTCAAAATTACTCCATGGTAAATTCCTCGTCTTCCAACTGGCACATAATTTTTGCACTTGAGGCCCATCTTCAGAAAGAAAAAGTGCTCTTCTGGAGTCAATATTTCTGGATCATGGGTTGTTTCTCATGATTCTGCAGGCTCAATCTTATTTAAAGCTGTAACAAGTCTTTCTTCTTTCTTTCGAGCCTGAAGAACAAATGGAGGAAATGCACATTAAAAAAGAGTTAAGAAAGAGAAGAATAGCTACTAGCTTATAAATGACTATCTAGAGAAACATCCCAACTTCAAAATCACTCATGAGAGAGAGAAAGAGAAAGAGCGCTGGCTTGAATTCCCCTTATCAATATGTAAGCATTTTGTAGAAAAACTGGGAGCTTACCTTTCTAAGTTTGTAAAGAATTTTTTCTTCAGCTGTCATTCTCTCATACTCTTTCTTCTTCTTCCACCTGACGAATTTTAACCACCTTACTACAGCTTGTTTACCCTTCAATTTCTTCCTCTTCACCTTACCGTTACCACTACAAGCATAATCAACAACAACTTTCTCAGAATGGTTGAGTGTCCCAACATTTTTTTCAGAAGCATGAAATGGAGCTGAATGAATCCATACACGCCTCTCGAGCAGAAACCTCTTTTTGTCATAGATTGGGGCAAAAGCCTGCTGTCGACCAAAAGCCTTGCATATAACATTAGCCAAACTACTGAATCGTTAGCAAATCCTCATTCAAATTCTTTAAAGATTTGTCTTTTTTTTTTTTCCTAACAAAAATTTCAGATTTAAAAACATATACAAATAATTGCAAATCATGAATACTTCCCCGATTCTATGAAACAGAGGAGCAAAAGTTAATAAGGTTTAAAATTAAACCAAAGTCAAAGGGTTCTTAGTTGGATCAAAAACAAACAGCGGCCCCAAGTTACAATTGTTAAAGTTTTACAAGAAAAGGACCTCAAATTCCTAAAAGATGTTATTTCAAAAGCAAGCAGAAGGTCTAGGAATCCATCAATATTACATTAAGTTTTATGAACTCAAACTGTAACTTCAATCAAGATAAAAGCAACCCATTTAATAACAGTCCCAAAGCTGACTTATTGCATGTTCAGAGCATCCCAGATTGCCAAAAACCAAGCTTCTATATGATAAAAGAAGTGGATTTTCTTCAATGAATTAACACGTTTCCACTCAAAACCAATCACACTGGCACCAAGAAAAGAACACCCATTTGGTGACTAAGAAAATGATACCAGCTGAGAAACTCTAAAATGTCATAACCAAAAAAATATATATATAAATCCCATTACAAGAACAAATACGGAGAGAGATACCCGGTTATGTGAAGGGTGTTATTGAGAATGGAAATGAATGAATTAGAGCAAAGAAACTTGAGCCTATGATATTTACGCAGACCCATTGAATCTGAACCTACAACCCTCCCCGTCATTTCTGTATCTTTCTGGGTTTCTGTCTTCTTCACTCTCTCTCAGTCTCGGCTCAGCTTCTGGGTTCGCCTTTATAAGCAGTGAAACAATTTGTTACAGGCCTGCACGCACGTTTCGGCCCGTTTGTTTCACTAGATCATATATTGTAAACGAAAATATTGATATTCTCAAATTTTAACATCATTAAAAAATCATTTTATACATTAATAGGTAGATTTTTAAATTCTACAAACGAATTTATACGATGTTTTAAAAATAATATTTCATTATATTTGACTTTTGAGTTTTAATCAAGATTTCCATAAATCTTAAGATTATTTGATCATATTTTATACATAAGATAACAAATAAGATAAGATAATAATTATTTTATATTATATTTAATTTATATTTAAAAAAAGAGATAGTATTATAAAAAGGATTAATTATTCTTTTAATTATAGATGATTAATCATCCTCTTGATATAGGATGATTCAATTCCCTTAAAATGAAAAGAATTATATTTAATTTATGAGATTAAATTTATATGTTTTATTATATTTTTAAAAATTATATTAATATTTTAAATTATATAAACTTTGAATAATGATAATTTTGACAAATAAATAAATTAACATATTCTAATCCTTACATACATCAAATATAAAATAAGATAATATTATTTAATTTAATCATATTCATAATATCATCTTATCATATTACATTATAATTTTATATACTAAACATATCTTTTATATCTCAATTAACTTAGCAAATTGACACTTATTAAAAAAAAAAAAAAAAAACTTAACACGTTGACAGAAAAAAGAAAAGAGAAACCCTTGATTTGCATTTATTGAAGTGTTCAAATAGGAATTAGAGGAGGCATACAGACGATATATATACACAAACATTAATGGCAAAAATCTGCCACATATGATGCTAGGAGTTGATGAACGAGAAGCCTAAACCTCAATAATGGGCTACTAATACATGTCTCCAGTGCAAAACAAATATCTTCCAAATATTTTAATTTCAAAGCTCAAGTACTACAAATTAGTGCATCAAAATCATGAATATATGAATCGTAAAGGAAGAATTAAACCCCATTTCCACCTAGACAAACTGAACAATAATTCATGACCAAATTAGAAATTAATTAAACTAATAACAATTTGGATAGAAAACATTGCAAATTCATTTTTTTTTCATTATCCTATAACGTTTCTTTTGACTCTATATATATGTTAACTTGAACTCAAGGCAGCAAAGCCACCACCTTTCATCATCTGCTTGAACTCCTTGAAATTGACCATTCCATCGCCATCCACATCCACCTTCTTTATCATCATCTTGCAATCCTCTATAGTTCTTCCTTGCTTCAGCCCCAAAGATGACAAAACCGACCTCAACTCCTCAACCGTGATGAACCCATCTCCATTTTGGTCGAAGACGTTAAATGCTTCCTTCATGTCCTCCTCCTCGTCCCTCTCATTCATTATCGTTTGATACAATGCACCAAATTCATCAATATCCACATAACCATCTCCATTCACATCAATCTTTTCGATCATTTGGGTTAATTCTTTATCAGCAATAAAGATTCCCAAGTTCGCTAGCGAGTCGTTAAGCTCTTTCTTTGTGATCTTGCCATCTCCATTCTTATCAAACATTTGAAACACCCGGCGAAGCTCTGCTGGATCCATTCCTTCCATCAAACAGTGAATATAAATAAACCCTAACTAAAAAACAACTTGCTTGAAAGTTAAACAAGCTCGATCTCAATAAAAAAAAAAAAAAAACCCCAGAGCTACGGAAAGCGGGAACAATGTTTAAAAAACTATTTAGTACAAAAAGATGATTGGAATGACAGATGGGAAGGGTAAAGGAAAATTCAAAGGGATTAAGTGGTTCTGGTTGTCAAAGAATGATATGAACAAAAAGGAGAATAAGCGGTGATTGTTGTTTACATCTGTTTAGTTGAGCAAAAGGTGGAGAAAGAGAAGGGTTTTTAAGCATGCACCGCTAAAAAAAGGGTTAATGAAATCAAATGGTTTTTAACAATACGAGCGGCTCTTGTTTTGAGAATTTTTTTTCTCTTTTTTGTGCCTGCGAAAGGCGTTTTCTAATTTAAAACTCATTGATTTAGGCCTAAAATTAGTGTACTTTCCTAACATATTCGGATTAAATTTGGTATATTTGTAGTTAGATGCTAATTTTGATTATTTTAAGAATTAAACAGTTAGTTTCTGTTTTGGTATGTTTTGGAAGTTAAAAGTTGATGAAACGAGGTTACGATGCTGGACACTTGGAGAATTACCGTTGGCATAAAATTATAATTTTGATTATCTAATTTTTCAGTAATTAATTAATATGTTAACCCCCCCTTCATTTATATTTTATTGTATAATTTAACGCATATTAATATTTGTTGTATAAGAAAACATATTCATTTTGATGTTATCAAACTCTTTTAATGATAGCAACATAATTATGAAAGAAAATCATCACTATAATATATGTCAAAAGCGAAAATTTTGTATTAACAAAATTTTATTCATGATTTATATTCATATCTATTGAAATGATTTTATATAAGCATACCTTAGAACAAATAGAATTTTGCCCTCACTCATTCTTTCTTAGTTTCTTTCCTAATTCAATTTAGTCAAACAATAATTTAATTTTTCTTATTTTTTATTATTCTTTACTTTTTGAAGTAAATAAAATAAATTATATACAAAAATAAAATAGCCAAATTGTAAAATATAGAAACGAGTCATGCATCTCAATAATTATAGAATTTGATCCAAAAACCAATTCAAATTGGACTTGGATGGATCCGGCTTGATTCTGATTCAAGTCAACCCGCCTCCCTTTTTTTTTTTTTTTCAAACTTTTTTCTTTACTAAAACAATGTATTTTTTGTGAAATACGAAAAGCTAACTCTAAGCGCTGTGTTTAAAACTCTTTTTTTTTTTTTTTCATTTTTTTGAAGATAAGAGATTTGTCTCAAGAAAGATGAGGAATGAATAATTGGATTACATCGTCTTGATTTATATTTATAGTACAAAACAACAGTTGATTTATAAATATTTGAGGCTTTTCAAATTGCAAGACAGAATTCGCAAGAGAATGTTGATAATATGAAGCAATAATGCTTAGAACTTGAAAGATTGATTCGTCTTTTACGTGGGTATTAGGTCTCGACATTTTTTTACCTGAAATTTTTCTAGCATTATTAGACAAGATCTCGAAGTTCCCATTTTCTATCTAGAAATATGAGAATATATTTCCCTCCAGCTTTATCAGAAATTACTATCCGGTCTTGATTCAAGTCAGGATTTTAAGAAAAACATACCCAAAAAAATAATAATAATAAGTCTTGAGAATTCAAGTTGAAATCTCTTTACAAAAAGCAAAAATGCAATTTATTTGGTCGAAGGAAAAATCGGAAAATGTATTCCAACCATGTGCCCAAAAAGATCACCGAAGAGGGATCTACTGGACGAGTATATTAGAAATCAATTAAATTGATGATATAGCAAACGAAGAAATTGCCTCAAAACAAATATGTCTTTTACAACAGCTTTGGGACAGAGTGCGTTTGCCAAAGATTACTTTTCAAATAACAAAAAAAATGAAACGAAGGGAGAGGCAAAAAGAGACGTACCAGGGATGAAGAGAAAGAGAATATGCCAGTAGGAAAAGGGCCTGAAAATCAAGAAACAATGATGAGATTCAGGTGAGTGATACTGGCTGAGTTTACATGTCGCAAGTATATTTCAAGTATTTGATCGAGTGGGTCGTTCGTTTCCATCTACACCCAACCAAGAAGCTGACTTGCTTTACCATTCCTCCCAGATTTCGTTTTTAAAAAAGAGGCATAAAAGAAAAACACTTCGAATTACAAAAACTGTGTTCCACCCTGAATAGAGAAACACAAGCTGCAGAAGACGACATATGGAGAAATGTAGGGTGGAAAGAAAAACTAAATAGAAGGATAGTAAATTAGGGTTAGGGTTTCTCGACGTTTTAGACTTAATCATGGATTAGGAGCTTTGGAAACAACCTATAGGCCCTAAAGGCCCAAATTTACACCTAGACTCGAGCTTTCGGAAACATGATCCGATCCAGCACACAATTAAAAAAATATTTGATTTTATTTTCTATACTCCGTCGAATTTGAATTTATTTTCTGTATACAATCGATCAAGTTTTTTAACTTCGAGTTCAAAAGACTGTCACGTACATTATTTTTAATTTTTTTTAATTATACACTTAAAAGTATATGTTATAATCTTTTAATTTCGTTTGGTGAAAATTAAAAGCTAAAACTTCATCAATGGTGTATATTCTTATTTTTATTTCTTTCTATCTATTTTCCTCCAAAATATCATTTCCTTAAATATATTTTTATGACCCAATCATCACAAAAAAAAACCTTGAAACTTCTTTTTCTACCATCAAAATATTTATTGGCCTCAATCAAGGCAGTCCACCAGAAAAGTCAAAACTCAAAAAACAGAATAATTTGACCATGGAGAATTGACCAATGCCGCATTACTTGTAACACTGTCAAGGCATGAACAATGTGTGAAAATATACATCCACAGTGGTTTAAACAAGGTCGATAACACAGGTTGAATTTTTTTAAATCAAATTCGATCCACTAATCTGCATACCAAAAAATAACAAAAATGACACTAATAACACCAATGTTGCAGCCAATTTTCTGGGGGCAAAGAAATTTGTTGAACAATATTAAAAAAAAAAAAAAGCCATACTAAAACTCTTCTACAACTTGAATTGCTAAGATGATTCAGCATTAAACCAGCATTAACCCATATTTTTGAACAACGAGTAAATCACCTAAGGACAATGATTGTATGTGTGGAGCTTCTGGTGCTAAATCTATGTTCCTGCAGACTTTAACATGACAGAGGATTAACATGCCAAGACAACACTAGAATTTAGCACAAGGGGAAACTCATTAGGAGAAGACGTCATGCAGCCAACGATCTATATGATCAAGAAAATAGCTGAATTTATTTACATAATAAGGATGAGTTATATTGGGTAACATAAGTGGATTTCAGCAATTTCACTATGTAACAAAGCTTTCTAGAACCAAGGTATATTGAGCATCCAAGTGTATACTGTTGTCATTAGGTTCTCCATCCTGAAATTTGGAGTATAGCTAACATTTTCTTCCTTTTTTTTTTGGCCCAAAATGCTAGGGGCACCATTGAAAATCTTACAACTGTGCTAAACAAGCAAAAGTGATGGCAAACCAGACTAGTTGAAAGGCATTATTGCCCACAAAATGCATCGACCAAGTTGTTAATTGAGGAACATCCTAGCCATCTTACCTGATAAAAACATTTTCTTTTTCCTCCACTATTCTTATCTAACATAAGATTAAACCATATCTTGAAGTCCAAATTAACAGACTAAATTGTAACAATATTGAAGATTACATTACATGATATAAGGCATGTCAAGGAGACCTACTTTGGGTAAAAAAACGTTAGGAGCATATCTTGAGATATACTTTGAAAACCTAAGTCTAATTTGAGAACAAAGTTAGGATCAACATTTCAAAAGGTAAGAAAAAAAGACTGACATTAAACAAACTACAGACATTTAACCTAGTGGACCTCAAAATAAATTTCTATCTAATGCACCACTAACTTGTTAGAGTAAAAAAGAATCCACTTTTACTAGGAAATAGAAATTCCTGTTAGGATTAACAGTCCAAAGCCTGAACCAAATTCTTCTCATCTTATTCACCCATATATCAAAAGCCAAATCTTCAGTTTTGAATAATAACAAAAGGAAAAGCACTGGCAGGAATAGAAACAATAAAATTCCCAACCTTTCAACTCTTTACCAGCATTAAAGTGCATCTAAAAGATGGCCACTGACTTGAAATACCTGAGTAATTCAACTTATATTAGGAATTTCTTCTGTTTGTAACCTATATTTTGAACCATTTAGACGTAATGCAGCTCTGCCCTATACTTTTGTCACTTAAGCCAATGCGGCAAGGCTTAATTGAGATCAAAGATCAGGTCAACTGTTTGAGGCAGTAAACCATCCCGTATTCCAATCAAGTGAAATGATGATGCAATTTCTGTCACTAGCCAGAAAAGTCATAATCTCCGTAGTCTGATGCTATACTTCTCCAATTCATACCATGCATGAGGTCACTAAACATGAACACTCCCTTTGCTCATAATACATTGCACTACGTAAAATTACACCAACTATATTCAGTTAATATAAACTACGCTTGCTGAGTAATTAAAGATCACAAATTAAACATTTAGGAATAACGTACCAGAAAAGTTTTCAAGCAAATGAATCTCCACCAAACATCTCTGATGCCTCGAATTAACAAATCAGACACCTTCAAAAGAAACAATCATGCTGTTCTTCATTTGCTACAGCTCTAGAACAGCTATCAACCTACCTAATCTTTAATATTTGATGAATAATGTCACATTCATTTCAATCAAAATTTCTAGCAATTTCCCTCCAGAAGGGCTCATACAGTTCCAACACCTTCAATCCTTCTTCTATCATAGTCAACCCACAGAACTAACCTATAGTCGGTGAGAGGCCGGGTCGATCATCTCGCTGTTAGTAAAGGCACAAAGTAATCTGGCCCGCAAAACCCCCTAATTCACGCTTCTGGCATTCTGGGTCGATGGCGAAGAGCTTGACGATCTGGTCGGCAACTTTTTTGAAGGAGGACAAGGTGGCGGAGGATCGGGTGAGGATGTGAGAGGATAGTGCTGGGAGACGGTGTATTTGGGAGGTGAGCTTTTGGAGTGCTGAAATCGCCATTTTTTGGGGAACAGAGAGAGAAATTGAAAGGAGGTTCAGTTCAGTGGGCCGTTTAGAGATGCTTTTGATGTCAGCAATTTGGTTCGGTTAATCGGAGCCTTTTTTGCAAACCGGGTTCCCTGCTGTACCTAACATCACGTTTCCCTTTTAATTAAAAAAAAATTAGGAAAAAAAAAAAAAAACCTTTAGCGCTGTTCAATTCGCAGATTTTAATTTTAAAAAAAATTAATTTTTTGTTATTTGATTTTTTTATTTAGTTCAACATTTTTTTCTCTGACCGAGAATCTTATATTAAAAAAAAAAAACTCTTTTCTCCTTAAAAATTTTTTAGATTTATGAGAAAAATATAATTTTTGCCCCATTTATCCTCCTTTTATTACATTTTTAAATTATATAAACAATCTTACTTACTTTATAAATATAATACTTTTATATATTTTTTATTTAATTTTAAGATTTAAAGATAAAAAACATAATTTTTGTTAAAAATATTTTTTAAAAATTATTTTACAAAATTTAATAAAAATGTTTTTAAAATAAAAAAGAGGCTATTTGTTGAAAATATGAAAAATTTTAATTTTTAAAAATTCTTTAGTTCTAATGAAGGCAATATTTTTAAAATTAAAAACACAATGTTTGTTAAAAATATGAAAAAAAATTATGTTATGATAAAATTTTATTTATTACATATAAAATTTATTATTATATATATTATATGCACAACAAAACTTAAACTAATTTTACTTAAATAATTAAATAAAAATATTAAATAAACGTATTATGAATATCACTTGTTATTAAATATTATAAAAAATAATATAATAAAAAATTTTATTAAATAATCTTACATTCTTCTAATTAAATACAAAAATCTTACATTCAGTTAACAAAACTCAAGAATAATATATAACTTTTCAATATCATTTTACTCTAAAATCACTTTTTCTCTTAAAATTTAAAAATTTTTGAACTAAATGCCCTCTTACAATATTTTTCACAAATGTGTTTTTTTAGAAAATAAACCTGAAAAAAGTTTTAATTTTATGTAGAGTTTTTAAGTAAATTTTTTTTTATTTGTTTTGTTTTAAAATTTTGAAAAAATAATCATTATTAAAATTTGAATGTAAAATCACTTAAAAAAATTTATGTTGAGACAATTGAATTAATTAAAATATTGATTTTTTGTAATTTGCAATTAAAAATGATGATAAATTTTGATAAGTTAGTAAATTTCATCCCATAAATTAATAGTATAACATGTAAAAGAAAAATCAAATCGAAAATGTTAGTGTAAATTTAATTAGTGGTCATTAAACAATTACAAAAACTCTCGATACAATTTATGTAAAAATTATCTATTATATTAATCCAAAAAGATTCCATATTTTTACTCAGGAAGGAAGTTTTGAAAATTTTAAGTTTTAGATTCAATTTTTTAAGTTTTAAATTCAATTTTTACTTGCAGGAGTTTAGTTCAATTTTATGCTGATTCCGCCATTAGCAACATCATATCAATTACTACATTTTTAATGGTTAAGGAAAGCAAGCAGAAATCACGAAGGTGGGAATGTGTCAGAAGTGCCGAACAAGAAAACTCATGGGCAGGCAATGTATTAGATTCCAAAGCAGATAACGAAAGCTAAGAACATTCCCGCGCTAGCAACAGCAAGCTACCTGGCTCTCCTTCCTTTCTTATATCCATATATATAGTACTATTTTCTTAAACTGAAACCACCGGTGGTGATTTTCACAGGAGAAAATAAATATGAAAGAAAATGTGGGTTGTTGCTGTGGAGTACTGCAAACATGTTGCCATCGCCCTGACCCTAAAAAAGACATTATCAAGGGAATTTTTGAGATTAATCACAGCCCTTGGTTCTCTCTCTGTGCCGCTGGACGATCAGTTGCTATTCGGATTTACAGCAGCCATAAAGTGGATCAAAGTAAGTTAAATTTATCCATGCAACAAATTATCAAATATGTTTTAAAGGAAAGATATGAGATGAGGATTTTATGGTATACTCTAATAATTAAATTGATAAGTTAACACTTAATTACAACCATTAATCTTCTTCAGGCACTATGAAAGGATCAGAAAGTGACAACGCATACCTAATCCAGGGGAAAGTGTTAGAAAGAGAAAAGCTTCCAATCATGGAGGGGAAGATGAAGCTGCCAACGAGAATAGTCAAATTTGAATTGAAGTTCGAGGTGGATCGAGGGTTCGGATCTCCAGGGGCTTTTGTTATAGAGAACAGAGACAAGCATAAGTTCTTCCTCAAATCCGCCACTCTTAAGTACAGTATTCCTTATACTGACAAGCGGGAGTTCCGTTTTTACTGTGGTTCCTGGGTGTACCCCCTCCACAAGACCGGAGTCAAACGGGTTTTCTTCACAAACCAAGTATGTTAACATATATATCTTCTTTAATTGTTTCTTGTTTTTTTTTTTCCTGCCTATAAAATCAATTCTTCGCACCGTTCACAACATTTACAATTCTAAAGAAAATTTAGTTAGTACTATAATTTTTTACGAAACCAATTAGTACGAACGGTAATTTTGATATTAACTTAAGCAATCAGTTGTTTATGTATCGTTGCCTTCCTGACAGTTATATCTTCCAAGCGAAACACCTTCCGGCTTAAAAGAATTGAGACAGAAAGAACTTCAGAAACTGAGAGGAGGTTCGAAAGGTGAGAGGAAATCATGGGATCGAGTGTATCAATATGATTACTATAATGATCTTGGGGATCCTGACAATGGCCGAGAGTACGGTCGGCCGGTTTTGGGAGGTTCTGCTGACTATCCATATCCACGAAGGTTAAAAACAGGCCGCCCCCCTTGCAAGAATGGTATATATAGTATAGCAAGATATAATCCATTTTAATTATTTCGTGTTAACTTTTTTTTTTTTTTTTTAAGTTGAAGAGTTGAGAAACTATGACAAAAGTTTCTTCTTTTTTTTTTTTTTTTTAATTTCTTCTTTGGCTTTTGTTGTATTTGTTTTATACAGACCATTCAGCCGAGTCTCGGCCAGCCAGCTGCTTTCAAACTTATGTTCCACCTGATGAGCAATTGAGCCCAGGGAAACAAGAAGAACTCAGAAATAACTTCGTTGATGCTCTTCAGCGATTTCTTAGCCCAAAGACAGATCACCCAAACAGGTGGCATCAAGAATGTCCTGACCTCATTAGGAAAATTGTACATTTCTTTGTTCCCAGGGGTGCATTTTCAACTGGAGATTTTAGGATTCTTCAGTCTATCGTAGATTTCTTTAGAAGAAACCCAAAATCATCATCCCATCAAGATACCGGCAGTTTAGATCCATTTGATGCCATATTAGACATTTTCTCAGACAAAGAAGTAAAAGAAATGGATGGTTCGGTCAAGCAGAAGCTGGAAAAGTTGGTACCAAAGGAAATTTTTAACGAAGTTGTTGATACTTCAACCAAAAGAAACCTTTTGAACTCACAATTACCTTCACTTATAGCAGGTTAGGTAGCCATTGAATTTGATCTTAGTATAACTGCATCTCCAGGTTGGAGTTGGACATTCTAATTATTGACTGATGATATTCTTCGTCCTGCCTGTTGTTGTCAGAGGAAAAATTTGCATGGGGTGAGGATAAAGAATTTGGACGCCAAATGCTTGCAGGAACCAATCCAGTTCGAATCCGGCGCCTCCACTCTTCCCCCCAAAATAAGGTTTCGTATAGATTAGTAGTAGTAATATTTTAGCCCTGGAATACTTTGTCATCTCCAACTTTTAAAAACCTTGCAGGAATTCTCAACTCTAAGTGAACCAAATCAGTTGCCTGATAAGTTACTGAATGATACTGATGTTAAAAAGGTAAACAGAGAACAAGTTTTTTCAAGATAGCGTATATAGCATATAGTTGAATGCAGATTGTAGAGATTTCCTTATAATTATATAAGATCTACCTGGTTTTTTTTTATGTTAACTTCCTAAATATATGCTATATTTGGCAGGCAATGGGTGAAGGTAAGGCATACATCTTGGAGCACTATGACTACCTCCTGCCATTTCTAAACATGATAAATGGAAAGGGTGTTTGCGCTTATGCAACTAGAACAGTACTAGAAGCGGGCTCAACGATGGACACATTAGAGCCAATAGCAATAGAACTTGGCTTGCCTGACCCCAAGAGCAACATGGTTTTTTCTCCCGATGATGAAATATTATGGGAGCTTGCAAAATTTTTCGTTGCAGCAAACGATGCAGCTTACCACCAGTTAGTTAGCCATTGGCAAGTAGTAATTAATTTCTTTACCATATATAATCAAGATAGGTCCTACTTGACCGTAAATTTTACTTGGGATCAGTTGAAATTTCTAGTATTTCTTAAGAATAGAAGTTTGAACTTTCAATCATTACAACAGTTTGAAGCCTGATGTTTTACTTTATTTTTGTCTATTTTCCAAACAAGGTTGCATACTCATGCTGTAATTGAGCCATTCATTATTGCCACTAGAAGACAGTTGAGCGTGATGCATCCAATTCATCGGCTATTAGATCCTCATTTCAAAGACACCTTGCATATAAATGCAATGGCTCGAGGCGTCTTCCTCAATGCAGGTGGAATTTTAGAGACAACCCTTTTTACAGGTGAATTTTCCATGCAATTGTCTTCTCACTTGTATAAACAATGGAGATTTGAAGACCAAGCCCTTCCCAAAGATCTTGAGAAAAGGTAATTCATGAATCAAACTTCTATTGCTTCATTTGGTAATTGGCAAGTATATATGTAGGGATAGATGGCGCTGAAATTACTATCAATTAAACAAGGGTGACAAATTGTTATAGACATTAACGTTCCAAGAGTAATGATTTGATCTACAGGATTTACCAAAAGAAATTATTTCATCTTTTGAAAAGTGCTTGTGTTATTTGTTTTTCATTATTGATCAATGTGGCAATTGGTAAAACTCATTTCACTCGATTTAACTATGACAATAACTTTTCAGAGGTATGGCCAAAAAAACAGGAGAGAGTGTCAGAGATAAAAATGTCTCGGAAATAAAGGAGAAGCCAGCAGAAAAGAAACCGGAGAAAATAGACAAAGATGGCGATCTGGTAGAGAGAGACGAAAGTCTGGAAGAAATAGACGAGAATGTGGTAGAATTAGACGAGAATCCACCAACAGATAAGGCTCCGGATGAAAAGGTGACTTTTCCCGCTGGGGTGAAGCTCGTTTTAGAAGACTATCCCTATGCTAAAGATGGAACTGAGATATGGGATGCCATTGAGACATGGGTCAGAAAATATTGCAAAATTTTCTATAAAGACGATCATGCTTTCAAGAAAGACGAGGAAATCAAAGAATGGTGGTCCGAAATTAGAGATGTAGGCCATGGTGATCAAAAAGAAGGGTGGTATGATCTTACAGCAAGTGAAGACCTCGTAAAGGCTCTAACAACTATCATATGGATTACTTCAGGTTTGCATGCTGCAGTGAACTTCGGGCAATATGCATATGCCGGTTGGCCTCCGAACCGTCCCATGCTATTGAGGAAGTTCATTCCAAAGCCAGGGACAAAAGAATGGGATGAGCTGACGCAAAATCCTGATAAGTTCATTGTCGAGATGTTGCCTGAGAAGTTTCAAATGTCATTTGTTATAGCAGTGATGGACCTTCTCTCACGCCACACGTCTGATGAGGTATACTTGGGTCAAAGGCCACCAAAAAATGAGTGGGAAGAGAAAGAAGAAGTTACGAAAAAGTTTCAAGAGTTCCGAGCAAAACTTCAACAAATAGAGACAAATATAATGGAAAGGAATAAACAATATAACCTAATGAACAGGTGGGGATATGCCAAGATTCCCTACAAGCTTTTGTATCCTGATACATCCAAGACAAGGGCTCCCTCCAAGGAGAAGAGCGGACCGGAGAAGATGGATATTACTGGAAGGGGAATCCCTAACAGCATATCCATATAGCAGTATATGCAATTATTCATTGCATTGCAAACTCCTCTATGACAAAATCTGGGTTTAATCAGTTTCATTTACCTTCATCATTAATATTCTCTGTTCAGTTCCATTTAACTTTTTTTATTTTTGCTTTTCAAAGAAATATGTATAATTCTTCATAATATGTATTCATTTCGAGCTAGAGTTTAAGATGTCATCTCGAAAGTCTAGAGCTTTGCCCTGAAATAAACGGGAGGAATTTGTTCTCTCCATGAATTAAAAACTGCTGTGCTCATGTGCATAAGCCACTGTATTCAATTATAATCTAAAATTAAATTACTGAAGGGAAACAAAGAAAAGTAAAAGCTCATGAATTTGTTTCATTGCCAGGAATCTGCTATAGAAATCCAATACCTCTGGAGGTTTATATTCGTGGACTTTATATTTGGTTGTTGATTATGATTTAAATGTACCTTTATCGTTAAAGACCAAATCATGATCGGGTCCCTTATCAGCACAATAATTGATAGCTTCCTGTTCTCAATCTCAAATATTCACATTAGATATGAGGACCTTGAGAGGTAAAGTAAACTCTAGAGGTTGATGCTTATGTTTTTAGCAATTTATCTGAGGTGGACATTTAAGATGCAGCCATAAAGGAGCAGTTGCAGTTAGACAATCTTCTTTTTTTTCTTGTGAAAGGCTTTTTTACAATTTTATTTTGATCATGACTTACAAATGCATTTCTGGTTTGTATATCTTCACTCGGGAGTTACGTCAATTTTTACAATCAATTATGCTGTTTCTTCCAGGTAATTTCAGTTGGAATGAATCCAGTTCAAATTGCCTATGGGATTGGGAAGACAGCAAATGCCTTTGTTTTTTAACTCAAATTGATGTCCAGAGAAGTGCAGAACTATATTATCTTCTTTTTTATTGAAAAATAGTCTTCCTTAAAGATAAATAATTGGGTCCAAAGCAAAGTGCTAATAATAATGATGTTTCTAATATGTGCTAAGAAGTATATTCAAGCTTATCTCAGACTTGCCTTAAGTGCAAATGGATTATATAATGCAGGTTGAGGATCATGAACTTGCACAAGTTGTTTCTATTAGTGCTGGGAATGATTATGCGGTAGGTAAGTTGAACTCTGATGCTCTTCAACAAGTTGGAAGGAGGGGTGTAGTCAAAATTGAAAAAGGAAAATGTACCGAGAACAATCTACAGATGGTGGAAGGAATGAAGTTTGATCGAGGATGTCTGTCTCCTTACTTTGTCACTGATCATGAAAGGATGATTGTTGAGTTCCATAATTGATTATTGACGGTATAAACTTTAGGTTCTTAAACCTGACATGTGTTTCTATAAAGTGAATAGAGGGTATGAAATTCTTTACTTGCAATTTCTGTTGGTTGACAAAAAAAACTCACAAATCCAAAGGAGATGTTTAAAATATTGGACAGTGTTGTTAAAGAGAAGTACCTATTTGTGATAGTTGTAAAGCATATTGAGCAGGAAGCTTTTTTTTTTTTTTGGTCTGGGACCCCTGGTGTTCGGTAACCATTTTGGACTTCGATTAATTCAGAGCCGAACCAGGTCGAATCCCATAAGAGAAGCAAGCTCTCTCAATTTTTTCCATTCACAAGACTCAAAACTGAAACCTTACTTAAGAGGAACTGAACTCTTTGTAACACGAACCAATAGGCGGTGGTGAGCAGGAAGCTTTTGTTCCACTGATTAGGAACAAACTCAAGGGTGTGCTGAAGGCAACTACCATTAAAGGCCCTGCCTTTGGTCAGCACAAGAGCCTCTGCTTGAATGATATTGCTATCTTGACTGGAGGTAACAAGTACTGATATTCTTGCATCCTCTTACATTAGGAATGCCTATGCATCAGAATGCCTATGCATCGGTTCCATCAACTAGAAAAAATTTATTTTATGTTAACAATATTAGAATGAGACAGTATTTTCAAATGTAGCCGTCTCTTCAATTATCTTTACTGTTATTAACATGATACAAACAAATCCGTAGCATCACACGGGTCTTGCTCTAGTGACAATAAAAGCAGAAGAAAGTGTCAGAGATAAGAAAGTCTCAGAAATAAAGGAGAAGCCGGTAGAAAAGAAACCGGAGAAAATAGACAAAGATGTGATCAGGTAGAGAGCGATAAGAGTCTGGAAGAAATAGATGAGAATGTGGTACAATTAGACGAGAATCCAGCAACAGATAACGCTCCTGATGAAAAGGTTACGTTTCCCGCTGGGTTGAAGCTCGTTTTAGAAGACTATCCCTATGCTAAGGATGGAACTGAGATATGGCATACCATTGAGACATGGGTGAGAGAATATTGCAAAATTTTCTATCATGAGAAGGATGATGCTGTCAAGGAAGATGAGGAAATCAAATAATGGTGGTCCGAAATTAGACTTGTAGGCCATGGTGATAAGAAGGAAGGGTGGTATGACCCTAAAACTAGTGAAAACCTTGTTAGGTTGGCAGCCTAACCTGCCTTGACGGTTTCGATTTGATCTGATTTTATAGAATTGATTTTTTTTTTTACAATCGAATTTTGAATTGAATAATGATAAAAAAAATCAAAATTTAATTGAGATCGAATTTTAAGTAAATTTAATTCAACTCGATATATATAAAAAAATTATTTTTTATTTTTTTATTTATATATATTTATATATTTATATAATTTAATATTTACATTTAAAAATTATATTTTATAATTAAAAATAATATTTTTTATATTTAAAAATAATATTTTATTAATTTTAAATCAAATACGAATTATACAATATCCAATCGAATTTGAATGTGAAAAAAATAAAAAATTCTTCAAATCGAATTAAATTTAAATTTTTTAATATAAAATCGAATTGAATTCAAAAAAAAAATAAAAATCTATCTCAACCCGACTTACTGGTATGCTTGAACCTCGTAAAGACTCAAACAACTCTCATAGGTCGGCTTGAACCTCGTAAAGACTCAAACAACTCTCGTATTGATTACTTCATGTATGCATGCTGCAGTGAACTTTGGGCAATATGCACATGCCGGTTAGATCCGAACCGTCCCATGCTATTGAGGAAGTTCAATCCAAAGCGACAGACAAAAGAATGTGATGAGGAGGAGGATAATCCTGATAAGTTCATTGTCTGAGAAGTTTCAAATGTCATTTTTTATAGCAGTGAGGGACCTTCTCTCACGCCACACATCTGATGAGGGTATACTTAGGTCAAAGGCCACCAAAAAGTGAGCGGGAAGAGAAATATTTTAAGATGTTGACGATGAGTTTCAAGAGTTCAGAGAAAAACTAAAAAAAAATAGAGAAATATAATGGAAAGGAATAAAAAATATAATATAATGAACAGGCGGGGATATGCCAAGATTCCCTACAAGCTTCTGTATCCTCGTACATCCAAAACAAAGGCTTCCTCCAAGGAGAAGATCGGACCTGAGAAGATGGATATTACTGGAAGGGGAATCCCTAGCAGCATTTCCATATAGCAATACTTGCAATTCTTCATTGCATTGCGAACTCCTTCTCTAAGACAAAATCTGAGTTTAATCAGTTTGACTAAGCATGAACTCTTACGCAAAATCACCTTTATCATTAGTATTAACTGTTCAGTCCCATTTAACTTTTTTATTTTTGATTTTCAAAAAAAAATGTATAATTTATTCACTATAATTTTGTGTCTACATTTACGTATATTTCTCTATTTTTGCTTTTCATGGCAAAACCAAGTACGTATAAAACAAACCAACCTATTAATTTTAAGATTTCATCTCGATCTAAAGTTTAAGATATCATCTTGAAAGTCTGGAGCTCAAGTCTTGAAACAATCGAAAGGAATTTGCTCTCTCCTTAAATTAATTCATTGCTCTGCTTTTGTGCATGAGCCATTGCTATTCATTTATAATCTAAAATTAAATAACTAAAGGGAAACAAAGAAAAGTAAAAGCTCATGAATTTGTTTCATATAGGTTTCCCTGCCAGGAATCTGCTATGGAAATCTAATGCCTCTCGAGGTTTATATTCTGGGACAGTATGCCCAGCTCCCTGAACCACACCAACAAAAAAGGTTGAATCATAAAATAGATAGATCAAAACTGAAATTTTGGAAATTTACAATTTGACAATATTTCACTGGTGTTGCATCCTTGTTACTATACTGCTACATTCATAATATTAGCAAAAAATGTCGGCAATGTCGTACTTTTATGGTTAAAAAGGTCAGGTTGTTGTCATAACTTTGTAAATACCTGCAAATTCATTAAAAAAATACTAATTCAATTCTGAAGTGAAATTTGAAATGATTTCAAGTTTATAGAACACAACACGGAAGGCATTAGTTTGGAAAGAAAATAAATTTAATTTATTTGAAAATCTACTAGTAACAGATTCAGGATAAGATAAGATTCCCATTATCGGTATAATAATTTTACATATGTTAAGGGAAGAAAGGGACTGAAAGTACCAAGCAATTTGTCCATTGAAAGTCGACGGCCTCCATTCATCCACTATTTTATATCCAACTGATCTTGTCCAAGCTTCACTCCTGGTGAATCGAACGCATATTGTGATCCCCACTGCCAGAAAAGTTAAATACATAGCACTTATCCCAGAACATAAACCCAGTAGACATTTGGGAATTTAATGTAGTGCACTCATTTGTCATGGCACTAAAAGCTGAACTTCATTTCCCTTAATTTTGAGCAAGTAGCTGAAATGGGAGTTTAAACATCATGAAATTCAATCAATCAATGCAGCTTCAGATAAAAACAATGCTCAGGGATTTGGTCAAAGAAAAAAAAGTTATAACCACCTATGGGGTACAAAGAAACAAAACAATTTAGGACACTAAGGAGAGGATTGCAAGCTTGAAATCATTGTGTGAAAACAACATACAGCATGCTGAACATCAACCTCTTAAGCATTTCTATCACGGTACACTCTTCCAGATATGCCCACCAAATTCCTAAGGTCATAAGCTGCAAAATTTTATCATATACAGATCATGATTTGCTCTTCAATTTATACCATACTATCTACAGATACAAATTTAGTGCTTTTCAACTAATTTCTTAGTTTCCTTAACATCAAAATTTAGCAAAAATTCAGAGTGCACTGCTAGGTTAGTTCCACAGGCATGGAAAAAGTTGATAATCTAAACTATAGGTTGATACAGTGAAATATAGAGGGCATAGTTAAAATCTCAAGTTACTCGAAAAATTGAGGAAATTAACACTGGAAATTTTCTGAAGTGGCATGGTAGAACCAAAACAAGGAATAGCATGTTCTGAACAGTTAGTTCAAAGCCATAACAACAAAAAACAATCTTGACATACTAAGACTGAATCATTCTTTTAGGTCATCTATTATGTTTCTTCTTTTCTGTTTGTCTAGGAACTGAAGCCAAGGAAAAGGAAATATGACTTGTGAACTATGCCATGCCTTGCACCAATGTTCCCCCAAAAAGTCCTTTCTTATATTTTTTCAGGTCCATAATGAGAAAAGAAAGAAATGAGAAAACCTTAAAACAATGAAAAAAAAAAACCTCAGTAGGGAACTGAAGTGGTATACAACATTAATTGGAGATTTACCCGAAAATCAGTGCCCGATACCCCTGGCAGTGGGATTCTTATGATACTTGGTCATGCTACCAGTATCATGATGATATAAGATATTGTCCATACATAACACCCATCTACCGATCACAGTCTCCTATGGTGTCACAGGATCATAAAATTACTGCTTTTGAAATCTTGGAGAGATAATGACTTTGAGAGTGCTTACCCATACAGCATGAATTGCTTTCCTAACTGCAGCATCATTCAGCCATTTTGTTGCTACTTCATCATCCTACAATTCATATAAAAATTTTTAGTATGTAACTTATCAATACTTCCAATAAGATGGTTAAAGACAAATCACAAATAAATAAGAACCACCACAGTAATTATACAAGTTGGATGCACATAAATAATAGCTTAGCCAATAAATTGACAAAAGAGCTAACTAAGTCCATCAACTGATGGTTATTGACCACAAAAACTCTTTAAGAGCAAAGGAATTCTTCATATCTTTTTGATTTTCACTTTATTCCTTTTAGTTCCAACAATGACAATGGACTACATAAGCGGATACTGTTAGCAAAGTGGAAGTTTAATAATCAAACAATCAGTCATGATGTGAGGTCTATTTAGTCCATCTTTACCCGTGAGGAAAGAGATGCTAATTCATTATAATTATATGAGGTGGAATGGTGCATAAAATGGGAATATAAACATATAAATCATATAGAAGACTCCTGGTTGTTACTTTTGCTACTTTGCTATTCGTTTTTTATTTCCTCAAAAACATATTTTTTGAATCCAAACACACTTTTTGCTTTAACTTCATATAGAAGACTCCTCGTTGTTACTTTTGCTACTTTGCTATTTGTTTTTTATTTCCTCAAAAACATATTGTTTTGAATCCAAACACACTTTTTGCTTTAACTTCCAATGGCCAAAGCAACTAAGCAACTATCAAACCTATAGTAAGCTATTTGTACAAAGCTTACACAAGCACTTCATTTGAAATTATGAGAGTTATGAGTCAGGTAACTATTTTAATCAAATTTTAAAGGCCATGTCGGTATTCTACTATCTTGCTGGGATGCATACTGAATAGCATCAGAATTGCAGTACATAGAAACAACATAAGAGCCCCTTAATGTTGTAGAAAACCTAAAGAACAATTGTCCTTATTTTTTTCTTATTCTATCTACAATGAAGGAGTATATTTTCAAATTGCAGTACATTTGCAAGGAGAGTTAGTCTTCCTCCTAAAGCCAAGTCTGTTTATTTGATAACACAAAAACGCAAACAACAAGGGTAACTGCCTCCTGAAAGAAAGTGGTAATCTTAGATTCTTAGGTATGGTCAAGCTTGACCAAAACTACTGTTGATTGGGAGGCAACCCAAGTTGACATTTTCAAACTTTATATTTTCTTTGTTTTTGTTTAGCAGAGGTACACTTTGATTCTTTTTGTTTGTTTTTGAGTTATTTTCTTAGTGATGAAGAAATGCTAAAAGGATATCAATGCAGAGTACAAGTTTCAGCCTCAAAGAAAGAAAAAGATAGAGGAGTATTCCTTTACCCAAAGTTCTTTAATGTTTTATGTGAATTATTGTGTAATTCAAGTGTGGGGGAAGGGAAACATTTTATGTAAACACCGATTTTGAAACTTTTAAAGTATCCCTAAAATTTTTTTTTTTCAAACCAAGTTAACATGATGACATCTTTATAATGCTAAGTCAGTTAAATTTTCACAATTTGTTCTTGAATGACTTAAGTACAATATGAAGACAAGTATGAAAGTAGCGAATCATGAAACAAATTCTTAAGTATGATTTTCCTTTTTGATGTTTTATGCATTTAATTTTGATCTTTGATACGCCTTAGTTTTTGTGAAAAGCATGTAAATATAAAGTTGCATAAAGATTTGAAGCATTGGTATAACTTTAAAATTTGCCTACTCAATCCTCGAGGTGAAATCCTAGATTGTATTTGATTCAAGAAATTATTTAGGCATTCTTTGGACCGTTTGAGCCTTTTCAAGCCCACATATGAATAGAGCATCCCTCGTACCTTATATTAGAGCCTTTATATTTCCTGTTCTTTGTTAATTTAACCAATTTAATAAGTGCAAGCCTTTTTCTATGATTCATCCTTCTTATTGTTTTACCCAACCCACATTGCTTTTGCATATGTAAGCGACAAATTAAAGAGAACTTTGTATTTAGGAGGAAGTGAGATGCACGAGGCGAGGAATAAAAGCCAAAATGGCTAAAGAAAAAAATTGCAAAAAACCGAAAATGGCTATGTGCCAAAAAAAATCAAAATAAAGATGCCTCAAGTCAAAAGTTAAAAAGTTCTCAAGTTCAGAAGTTTCAAAGTAAGCAAAAGGATTTTTAAGCCTAGAATTTTCCTTTTTCCTACCTTGACCCAAGCCTTATATTACAAGCCTATAAAGACCTTTTGATCTTGAGTTAAATATGTAAGTCTACATTAGTGGAGAAGGAATGAGGAAAGTAAACATATGAAGGTACTATATCTTTGAATTGATATGTGATGGCTTACTTTGCATCCTTTTTGCTTAGATTGTATACATAGATTAGAGATAGATTAACTTCACTTACATAGGAATTCTATGATATTGAAAACTTACTTTTGAAGAGGTTTCTTGTTTAATCATATTCATAACTATCTTTGTATTATACCATAGTGCCTGATTGATAATTTGTGACACTTTTGACTTTGTGTGCATTTGTATTGATTATTAGTATAGTAGTTAAATTTATAGTGTTTTACAAGTCCATTTAGTTCAAATTTTTTGAAAATTTGCTTGAATTTGGTGCATTTAATGTGTGATTTATTGATCTTTAAGGTTTATTGCATATAGGACATTAATGTCATGCAAGGCCATGCAATTCCAGGTAAGATTAGGTTAATCCTAATCCAAGTAGTATTCACCCATGCAATGGGAGAACTTAGCCAAATCCAACTAGGAACAAGAATCCTACAAGCAATTGGTAATTGAAGACTTCTACTTAAACAAGGACTCCTATACATATATTCAGCCAAGAAAAAATCTTATTGGTAATTGAAGACTTCTACTTAGACAAGGAATCCTATACATATATTCAACCAAGAAGAAATCTTATGGAAGAATGACTTTTTTATCATCTTGAAAGAGTTTTTATACAAGATAAATACTATACAAGATAAAGAGTTTTGATTATCTCAAAAGTTTGAACTTAACTATACCATATCAAGAAGATTACTCTGGGATAATCAAGCCTACCCGAAACTCCCATCAAGATTGCAAGAAGACGAATGGCATAACACTTGTACAATAAAGATCAATCCAAGAAACCCCATTCGGCCAAAGCACTCCACAATTTAAGACTCCATGTTTGGCCGTACCACTGCAACATCAAATAGAACTCAATCTTTTAAAAGATAGAAGTAGATTAGGACCTTGTAATCCTATACCCATCTAGCTGAACCTACCTCTATAAATTGGTTTGCTCCCTTCACTTGTAACACATCTCATATCCCACACAACTCAATTCTCTTCTCTTTCTTTCTTACTTGTAGTTTCGGTTTTCTTTAAGTTTTTTATAGTTTTCTTGTATTCTGGATAGAGTGACAGACTAGTCCAAGAACCAATACAATCTTGTTTTCTTTAAAGCATTCTTTTAATACAAGTTCTCTTACTTTCATTTAAGATCTCACAAGCATTCTTTCTTTTTAAGTTTCAGTTTACAAATCTTGTTGCAATATTTCTTTTATGCTTTCTTTATTTTCAGCAATCATTCAATCTTTACAAAAGCATTCTGTTTTCTTTAGTTCTTGTTTAATTTGGCCATCCTTGAAACTACCAAGGAACAATTGGATAGTTGTTTCTTGGCCTATACAATTACTCTTTATACTTTCTTCTATTTTCATCTGCAATCAATCAATCTTTGCCATTCGTTTAGATATAAAGCTAATAGATTATCAATTTTGGTACTTGGTTTCACACCCAACAATTAAATTATATAATCCTTGTGGAAATGATACTCTACTCACTCACTACTATTGCTTGATGCAATCTATGCACTTGCAAGCAATATAAAAAGCAGCAATCACTGACATGTCAGGCCAACCTGAAATCCGGAGGTCCACGTCAACTCGACCACCTTTACAACCTGCTAGCTAGTGCTCCAGGATGTTGACTTGTCATGTCCTGAATGGATAGTCAACTATTAGCTCAAATTGCTATTCAGGCTCCAAGAAAGACCTGCAATCAGGTATAATGTTACAAGTGGTTGTTTTAAACATATAAAAAATGTTCAGTAAGTTCCATGTTCAACTACTAGAAAAATTTTCAATGTGAAAGCACCTTAAAAAGGCTAAAAGCATAATGTAGCCTCTCAATATAAATTTCAAAACCCTAAGATTGAACGATTGCATTTCTCAAGAATGGTTTTTCCCCTTGGTTTTGTTTCTTAAACCAAGATCCAGAATCCTCTCCATGGTCCTGAAAATATCTCCTTCCTTGTTTTCTTTTGTCTTATGCTTTTTACCACATTTTCATAAAGCAGCTTCATTTGAAAGCATTTGCAATCAAGATTACAAGACAGGGATACCTGTGTGGTAGAGCGTGCAACACCATCCCATTTGTTGTATGCCCCCCTGCTATTCTCTGTCCACACCCCAAAATCCATACTACGATAGTGATGAAAATTTGTCAAATCCATGTATCCCAGCATCCAAGGATAGAGAAAATAAGATATCAAAAGCTAAAAGCTCACCCTACAACAAAGAATGCATAGCCATCCAGATGGCAGCTCTGAACTGTGGTGTCATTGTTCTGAAAGATTATTTCCATAAAACTTTTGAAATTGCCATTAATTAGAGATGTGTTGACTTTGGGAGGTCTGTTCACCAGTCTATTTGGAAAATCAAGCTTGTGGACCCTGAGCAAGCTTTATGGGTGTTGAAGGTGGTAAGTATGAAATACCATTAATGGTCATACACCGTTTTCCGTCTATAAGCTCTGCAGGCCCATTGAGGATATAACACACATCTGTCACAGAAATTTGGCCATACTTAGAAAGATCCTTGTGGATTTGGACGTGCAGCACGAGCAAAGACATTCCATCTATAAATGCACCAGATAAACAAAGATTTTGTCAGCCTACCATTGATGAGAATTTTAGCTTACAATTCAGGAGTTAAGAAGACCATTTTATCCTGACCATAGTATCCGCCTGGCTGTAAGCATTTAGATAAAGTAATCTTTTCAACTGCTCAACATATAATTTAGTATCCTGACCATAAAGGATAAAGCAATCTTTTCAATTGCTCAACATTTTAAATGAGAGGTCTTTTAAGTATACAATTCTTATAGCAGCTCAAAAAAATTTCTAGTATATGTCAAAATTTGATTAAAAATAGATATAAAATAAACTACAACCTTATCGATCTTGCTTGATTCATTGAGAAATATGTCATAATCATTAGGAGGATCGGGAAGAAGACCTGAAGCAGGTCCCCGAGAGTTGGAATAGTGCAAGATAGCAAGTCCGATAACTTTAGCCCAGTCAGATGAATTAACAAACCAAGGACTGGCTACAATGTAATAATCATTGCTAGCATTCTAATCCATGGTAACCAAGAATGAGTAAGATTGACCCACATCAATATCCATGTTTGAGTAGTTTTGCTGAACTGTGTATGATCCTTCAGTCTCAACAAGCAGGTTACGGTTTTGAATTCTAAAATTCAAGCTAGTTGAAATTCCAACATTGTGGACCCTGAGGCGGTATATGTTTCCTGTTTCAGATGAAATATAAAGCATCTGGCTATTACTGAGGCACCACAAAAGGGAAGTGGATGGTCTAGTGTTAACCGAGTATTGTAGTCACAATGTAAAATCCAGAAAATTCCAAGTGTATCACATTAATGATTCAAACACAAATGTAGATATTATGGTGTGAAACAATACAAAGCCTCAAGTGGGTATCACAATCCAATCAAGACACAAGGAAACAACCATAGACATGGATATAGAATTTCATAATATTAAATTAAACATTTAACAACAATATAGCATCAATATGCTTAGAAATAAATCTCAGACAACAAGGTACACAAAACAAAAGTCTCTGCACCAAAAAACAAAGAGCCGTCTCATTTCATAAGTTATCTAATTATATTAAGTTGGATCCTCTTCATGTCTGTACAAGTATCAAATACAAGTGTCATGACCGGAAAGTCTAACATGACGGCATTTTTTCACAGAAAATCAGGTAAAAAATGAACCATTTGTAATTTCTTGATTTCACATTTCAATAAACACAAATCCTTACTACATCGAAACAACCAGAACAGAAGAAACTGGGATTCTGCCTTATATGGAAGTACAAAACAAGAAATGCATCAAAAAAAAAATACAAATGCAAAAATCTTATCAATTCATTTCCAAAGCCATGAATAGCAAGATAAACTTTTCTAATGGTTTGAAAATGTAAAGCCATGCTTTATATTTAATGGAACACCCAAGCCTGCCCTCAAAAAATTACCAATGAATTGATACGTATTTTCAGATGTCCAATATATCGACTATCTGCTATCATCCTTTATGGAGTATCTGCTATCATCCTTTATGGATAGTGCTGGGAGACAGTGGATTTGTGAGGTGAGCTTTTGGAGAGATGAAATCGCCATTTTTTTGTGGGGAGGGAAAGAGAGAGAGAGATTGAAAGGAGCTCTAGTTCAGTTCAGTTCAGTTCAGTTGAGTGGGCTGTTCAGAGTTGTTTTTTGAAAGAAGTTTCAGTTCAGTGGGCCGTTAAGAGTTGTTTTTGTTTTCAGCAATTTGGTCCAGTTAATCGGTGATTGTTTTTGCAAACCGGCTTCCCGGCGGCTCGAAAGCCGGCCTAACGTCACGTTCCCCTTTTAATTTGATTCAAAGATTTTAATATTTTCTTTCGGGATTTAATTTTTTTTCAGATTTTTTGTTTGGTTCAAAATTTTTCCCTCACGAAAAGAATTTTACAATTTTGACAGTTTCAAAAAGGAAAAGTAAGGGAATAAAACTCGTCTCCTAAGTTTTTTTTAGATTTCAAAAGAAAAGTAAAATTATTATTTTATTTATCTTTATTTAATTATATTTTTAGATTATATAAACAACATTATTTATTTTTAAAAAATAAATTTATATGTTATTTTTATTTAATTATTAAAATTTAACAAAAACAATGTTTTAAAAATAAAAAAGCAATTTTTATTGAAAGTATAAAAAAATTTCAAAATTCAACAAAACTATTTTTTAAGATAAAAAATGAGATCTTAATTGAAAATATGAAAAAAAAGATAGAATTCTTTAATTTCAACTGATGTTTTTAAAATTAAAAACGTGATTTTCGTTAAAAATATAAAAATTTTTATATTACTATAAAATTTTATTATTAAATATATTATTTGTGTAATAAAACTTAAAAACTTTTACTTAAATAATTTAATAAAAATCTTATATGAATAGTTTATATATTAAATAAATAAAATTTTAAATGAATCACTTGTTTATTCATATATTACATGTTATTCACGTTTCATCAAAGACAATATAATAAAAAATTTTATTAGATAATTTTACATTCTTTTAATCAAATATAAAAATTTTATATTTTTTAAGATTAATAAAACTCAAGAATCATACATTTTTTTTTTCAATATTACTTTATTCAAAATCATATTTCCTTTCGAAATTTAAGAATTTACGAAATAAACCTCTTTACAGGGAATATTTTTCCACAAATGTGTTTTTTGTTAAAAAAAACCAAAAATTTGTCAATTTTATGTAGAGTTTTTAAGTAAAAATGTTTATATATTTTTTTTAATTTTAAAAAAAAATCATCACTAAAATTCAAATTTAAAATGACTTAAAAATTTTATGTTGAGACGAAACGATTTAACAATTGAATTAATTATAACACTGATTATTTTATAATTTATAATTAAAAATGATGATAAAAATTAATAATAATAAATTTCATCCCATAAATTAATAGTATGACAAATAAAAGAAAAATCAATTGAAAATGTTATTTATGTAAATTTAGTTAGTGGCCATTCAACAATGAAATACCATTTTTTTATAAAAGGAAATACCATTTTTTTATACAAAACACTTGATAAAATTTTTGTAAAAACTATCTACTAATATTAATCCAACAAGATTCTATATTTTTACTAGTGAAGGGCAACAAAGATTCCATATTTTTTACTAACGAAGGAAGTTCAGAAATTTTTGAGTTTTAGATTCAATGTTTACTTTGCCAGGGTTTAATTCAATTTTTTGTTCATTTCCAAGCATTAGTAACATCATATCAATTACTAAAATTTTTACAGTACGGAAGCAAGCAAAAATCACGGGGGTGGGAATTTGAGGCCAGAAGTGCCGAGCACGAAAAGTCATGGGCAGGCAATGTATTAGATTCCAAAGCAGAGAATAAAAGCTAAGAACATTCCCGCGCTGGCAACAGCAAGCTACCTGGCTCTCCTACCTTTCTTATGTCCATATATATGTCACTATTTTCTCAAACTGAAACCACTGGTGGTGATTTTCACAGGAGCAAATAAATATGAAAGAAAATGTGGGTTGTTGCTGTGGAGTACTGCAAACATTTTGCCATCGCCCTGACCCTAAAAAAGACATCATCAAGGGAATTTTTCAGATTAATCACAGCCCTTGGTTCTCTCTCTGTGCCGCTGGACGATCAGTTGCTATTCGGATTTACAGCAGCCATAAAGTGGATCAAAGTAAGTTAAATTTATCCATGCAATAAATTATCAAATATGTTTTGAAGGTAAGATATGAGGTGAGGATTATATGGTATACTCTAATAATTAAATTGATAATTTAATACTTAACTACAATCATTAATCTTATGCAGGCACTGGGAAAGGGTCAGAAAGTGACAACGCATACCTAATCCAGGGGAAAGTGTTAGAAAGAGAAAAGCTTCCAATCATGGAGGGGAAGATAAAGCTGCCAACGAGAATAATCAAATTTGAATTGAAGTTCGAGGTGGAGCGAGGGTTCGGGACTCCGGGGGCTTTTGTTATAGAAAACAGAGACAAGCATGAGTTCTTCCTCAAATCCGCCACTCTTAAGTACAGTATTCCTGATATTGACAAGCGTGAGTTCCGTTTTTACTGTGGTTCCTGGGTGTACCCCCTCCACAAGACCGGAGTTAGACGGTTTTTCTTCACAAACCAAGTATGTTAACATATATATCTTCTTTAATTTTTTCTTTTTTTTTTTCTTTCCTGTCTATAAAATCAATTCTTCGCACTGTTCACAACATTTACAATTCTAAAGAATATTTAGTACTATAATTTTTTACGAAACCAATTAGTACGTACGGTAATTTTGATATTAACTTGAGCAATCACTTGTTTATACATCGTTGCCCTCCTGACAGTTATATCTTCCAAGCAAAACACCTCCCGGCTTGAAAGAATTGAGACAGAAAGAGCTTAAGAAACTGAGAGGAGGGTCCAAAGATGAGAGGAAACCATGGGATCGAGTATATGAATATGATTACTATAATGATCTTGGGGATCCTGACAATGGACGAAAGTATGCTCGGCCGGTTTTGGGAGGTTCTGACCATCCATATCCACGCAGGTTAAAAACAGGCCGCCCCCCTTGCAAGAATGGTATATACTGTATAGCTAGATATAATCCTGTTTGATTATTTCCTGTTACAATATATTTTTTTTAGGTTGAAGAGTTGAGAAATGAGAAATTATGACAGAAAAGTTTCTTCTTCTTCTTCTTCTTCTTCTCCTTCTTCTTCTTTTTTTTTTTTTTTTTGAATTTCTTCTTTGCCTTTTGTTGTATTTGTTTTATACAGACCTTTCAGCCGAGTCTCGGCCAGCAAGCTGCTTTCAAACTTATGTTCCACCTGATGAGCGATTGAGCCAAGAGAAACAAGAAGAACTCACAAATAACTTCGTTGATGCTCTTCAGCGATTTCTTAGCCCAAAGACAGATCACCCAAACCGGTGGTATCAAGGAAGTCCCGACCTTATTAAGAAAATTGTACATTTCTTTGTTCCCAGGGATGCATTTTCAACTGGAGATTTTAGGATTCTTCAATCTATCGTAGACTTCTTTAGAAGAAACCCCAAATCATCATCCCATCAAGATACCGACGGTTTAGAACCATTGGATGTCATATTAGACATTTTCTCAGAGAAAGAAGTAAAAGAAATGGATGGTTGGGTCAAGCAGAAGCTGGAAAAGTTGGTACCAAAGGAAATTTTTAATGAAGTTGTTGCTACTTCAACCAAAAGAAACCTTTTGAACTCGCAATTACCTTCAATTATAGCAGGTTAGGTAACCATTAAATTTGATCTTAGTATAACTGCATCTCCAGGTTGGAGTTGGACATTCTATTTATTGACTGATGATATTCTTCGTCCTACTTGTCGTTGGCAGAGGAGAAATTCGCATGGACTGACGACAAAGAGTTTGTACGTCAAATGCTTGCAGGAACCAATCCAGTTCGAATCCGGCGCCTACAGTCTTCCCCCCAAAATGAGGTTTCATATATATTAGCAGTAGTAATATTTTAGCCTTGCTATAGATTGGCATCTTCAATGAAAATTGAATCGAGTTTCAAACAAAGCGTTTCGAATAGAATTAGAACTCAAATTTTTTATTGTATCGATTCGATTTGATTCGATTACATTTATAACCGGAACAAATCAGTTTGATGAAGTGGTTGGTCCTAAGTGATCCTAAAGTTAAAACGCTAAACAGAGATATATAGAACTAGCATATATTTGAGTGCAGATTGTAGAGATTTCCTTATAATTATATAGATCTGTTATTTTTTAGTTAACTTCCTAAATATATACTATACACGGCAGGCAATGAATAACGGTAAGGAATTCATCTTGGAACACAATGACTACCTCCTGCCATTTCTAAACATGATAAACGGAAAGGGTGTTTGCGCTTATGCAACTCGAACAAAACTAGAAGCGGGCTCAACGGACATATTAGAACCAGTAGCAATAGAACTTTGCTTGCCTGACTCCAATAACAACATGGTCGTTAATCCGGGTGATGGTTTGCAATGGGAGCTTGCAAAATATCACGTTGCAGCAAACGATGCAGCTTACCACCAGTTAGTTAGCCATTGGCAAGTAGTAATTAATTTCTTTGCTTCATATAATCAAGAAAGGTCCCACTTGACCGTAAATTTTACTTGGGATCATTTGAAATTTCTAATATTTCTTAAGCATAAAAGTCTGAATTTTCAATCATTGCAATAGTTTGAAGCCTGATGTTTTATTTATTTTTTGTCTCTTTTCAAAACAAGGTTGCATACTCATGCCGTAATTGAGCCATTCATTATTGCCACTAGAAGACAGTTGAGCGTGATGCATCCAATTCATCGGCTATTAGATCCTCATTTCAAAGACACCTTGCATATAAATGCAATTGCTCGAGGCGTTTTCCTCAATGCAGGAGGAATTCTGGAGAAGACCCTTTTTACAGGCGAATTTTCCATGCAGTTGTCTTCTCACTTGTATAAACAATGGAGATTTGAAGACCAAGCCCTTCCAAAAGATCTTGAGAAAAGGTAATTCATGAATCAAACTTCCATTGCTTCATTTGGTAAGTATATATATATATATGAATCAAACTTCCATTGCTTCATTTGGTAAGTATATATATATATATATATATATATATATATATATAAGGATAGATGGCGTTAGAATTACCATCAATTAAACATTGGTGACAAATTGCTATCAATTAAACATGGGTGACAAATTGTTATAGAGATTACCGTTCCAAGAAAAATGATTTGAGCTACAGACAGTGGTGGAGCCACATTGAAACCAGAGGGGGGCATGCCCCCCCGCCTGCCCCCCAAAAAAAAAGATTTTTCAAACCCTCTAATACATATTGATATAATCTATATAATTTATAAGTGTTCGTTTTAAAAAATATAAATGACATTTTTAAAAACATAAAAAAGTTGTTCTTTGTTATTATAAATATTTAGAATCTTGAAATTTTAAGTTCAAGTTTTATTATATGTGAATTTGTTTTAATTTTATGTTAAATTTGTTTAGTTATGCTCTAATTTGTTGATTAGTTTATTATTTGTTTGATTATTTAGTTATGTAATACTTAATTATAATTTACATTTGTATTTGTAATTTAAAAAAAAAAAAATTTTAAGACCAAAAAATTTCAATTCTCAAATTTCAAATAATTTGTAAAAAGTATTAATATTATAGTTTAATTCTCATTAAAAAATTAAAAAAATAAATGTATTTGTTAAAAAGTTTTTTTTTTATTTCAATACTTGAATTTTATATATATATTATTTATGGTTACATTATGGAATTTCACTTTAAAATTTTTATAACTTTTGATAAAATAATAACATATTATATATTAAGTGAAATTTTTTAAATTACTGTTGTTATTTAGTTTAGCCCCTAACTTAAAATTCTTAATTCGTCACTGGCTACAGAATTTACCAAAAGAGATTATTTGATCTTTGCAGAGTGTTTATGTGATTTGTTTTTCATCATTGATCAATGTGGTAAGTAGTAGAACTCATTTCACTCGATTTAATGATGACAATAACTTTTCAGAGGTATGGCAGTACAAAGTCTCAGAGATAAGAATGTCTCGGGAATAAAGGAGAAGCCAGCAGAAAAGAAACCGGAGAAAATAGATGACACTCAGGTAGAGAGAGACGAAAGTCTGGAAGAAATAGACGAGAATGTGGTAGAATTAGACGAGAATCCAGCAACAGATAAGGCTGCGGATGAAGAGGTGAAGTTTCGTACTGGGGTGACGCTCATTTTAGAAGACTATCCCTATGCTAAGGATGGAATTGAGATATGGCATGCCATTGAGACGTGGGTGAGAGAATATTGCAAAATTTTTTATGATGAGAACGATGATGCTATCAAGGAAGATGAGGAAATCCAAGAATGGTGGTACGAAATTAGAGCTGTAGGCCATGATGATCAGAAGGAAGGGTGGTATGACCTTAAAACTAGTGAAAACCTCGTAAAGGCTCTAACAACTCTCATATGGATTACTTCAGGTATGCATGCTGCAGTGAACTTTGGGCAATATGCATATGCCGGTTGGCCTCCGAACCGTCCCATGATATTGAGGAAGTTCATTCCAAAGCGAGGGACAAAAGAATATGTTGAGCTGACGCATAATCCTGATAAGTTCATTGTCGAGATGTTGCCTGAGAAGTTTCAAATGTCATTTGTTATAGCAGTGATGGACCTTCTCTCACGCCACACGTCTGATGAGGTATACTTGGGTCAAAGGCCACCAAAAAATGAGTGGGAAGAGAAAGAAGAAGTTACAAAAAAGTTTCAAGAGTTCCGAGAAAAACTTCAACAAATAGAGAGAAATATAATGGAAAGGAATAAACGATATAACCTAATGAACAGGTGGGGATATGCCAAGATTCCCTACAAGCTTTTGTATCCTGATACATCCAAAACAAGGGCTCCCTCCAAGGAGAAGAGCGGACCAGAGAAGATGGATATTACTGGAATGGGAATCCCTAACAGCATATCCATATAGCAGCATATACAATTCTTCATTGCATTGCGAACTCCTTCTCTAAGACAAACTCTAGGTTTAATCAGTTTCATTAAGCATAAACTCTTATTCCAAATTTATTCCATTTACCTTCATCATTAGTATTCACTGTTCAGTTCCATTTAACTTTTTTATTTTTGCTTTTTCAAAGAAATATGTATAATTCTTAACCATACGTATTCACCGTAACTTGTGTCTACATCTACGCATATTTCTCCATTTTTGCTTTTCATAACAAAATCAAGTACGTACAAAACAAACAAACTTATCAAATTTAAGATTTCATCTCGAGTTAAGAGTTTAAGATGTAATCTTGAAAGTCTCGAGCTCAAGTCCTGAAGTAAACAGGAGGAATTTGTTCTCTCCTTAAATTAATTCATTGCTGTGGTCATGGGCATAAGCCACTGGTATGCAATTATAATCTAAAATTAAATTACTAAAGGAAACAAGGAAAAGTAAAAGCTCATGAATTTGTTTCATATAGGTTTCCCTGCCAGGAATCTGCTATAGAAATCCAATGCCTCTCGAGGTTTATATTCTGGGACAGTATGCCCAGCTCCCTAAACCACACCAACAAAAAAAGGTTGAATCAGAAAATAGATACATCAAAACTCGAAATTTGAGAAATTTACAATTTTACAATATTTCTCTATTGATGCATCCTAGTTATTATCCTGCTACATTTATAATATTGACAAAAAAAAAAAAGTCTGCAATGTGGTACCTTTATGGTTAAAAAGGTCAGGTTGTTGTCATAACCTTGTAAATACCTGCAAATTCATTCAAAAAAATTCCTAATTCAATTCTAAAGTGAAAATTGAAATGATTTCAAGTTTGTAGAACACAATAAGAAAGGCATTAGTTTCGGAAAGAAAATTCATCTAATCTATTTGGAAATCTACTAGTAACAGATTCAGGATAAGATAAGATTCCCTTTATCGGCATAATACTTTTACATATGTTAAGGGAAGAAAGGGACTGGAAGTACCCAGCAATTTGTCCATTGGAAGTCCATGGCCTCCATTCATCCACTATCTCATATCCAACTGATCTTGTCCAGGCTTCACTCCCAGTGAATGGAACACACATATCATGATCCCCACTGCCAGAAGAGTTAAAAACATAGCACTTATCAGAGAACAGAAACCCAGTTGACATTCACGAGAATATAACGTAGAGCACTCATTTTTCATGCCACTAAAAGCTGAACTTCATTTCCCTTAATTTCAAGCAAGAAGCTGAAATGGGAGTTTAAACAGCATGAAATTCAATCAATCAATGCAGCTTCAGATAAAAACAATGCTCAGGGATTTGGTCAAAGAAAAAAAATTATAACCACCTAGGGAATACAAAGAAACAAAACAATTTAGGACACTAAGGAGGGGTTGCAAGCTTGAAATCATTGTGTGAAAACAACATGCAGCATGCTGAACATCAACCTCTTAAGCATTTCTATCACGGTACACTCTTCCAGATATGCCCACCAACTTCCTAAGGTCATGAGCCTCAAAATTTTATCATATACAGATCATGATTTGCTCTTCAATTTATACTATATTATCTACAGAGACAAATTTAGTGCTTTTCAACTAATTTCTTGTTTTCCTTAACATCCAAATTTAGCAAAAATTCAGAGTGCACTGCTAGGTTAGTTCCACATGCATGGAAAATGTAGAGAATCTAAACTAGTGGTTGATACAGTGAAATATAGAGGCCATAGTTATACTTTTAAGTTACTGGGAAAAAAAAGGAAATTAACACTGGAAATTTTCTGCAGAGGAATAGTAGAACCGAAACAAGGAATAGCATGTTCTGAACAGTTATTTCAAAGCCATAACAACAAATTACAATCTTGACATACTAAGACTGAATCATTCTTTTAGGTCATCTATTATGTTTCTTCTTTTCTGTTTGTCTAGGAACTGAAGCCAAGGAAAAGGAAATAAGACTTGTGAACTATGCCATGCCTTGCACCAATGTTCCCCCCAAAAGTCCTTTGTTATATTTTTTCAGGTCCATAATGAGAAAAGAAAGAAGTGAGAAAACCTTAAAAACAATGAAAAAAAAACCTCAGTAAGGAACTGAAGTGGTATACAACATTAATTGGAGATTTACCTGAATATCAGTGCCCGATATCCCCTGGCAGTAAGATTCTTATGATACTTGATCATGCTACCAGCATCATGATGATACAAGATATTGTCTGTACATAACTCCCATCTACCGATCACAGTCTCCTATGGTGTCACAGGATCATAAAATTACTGCTTTTGAAATCTTCGAGAGATAATGACTTTGAGAGTGCTTACCTCTACAGCATGAATTGCTTTCCTAACTGCAGCATTATTCAGCCATTTTGTTGCTACTTCATCATCCTACAATTCAGATAAAATTTTTAGTATGTAACTTATCAATACTTCCAATAAGATGGTTTGAGACAAATCACAAATAAATAAGAACCACCACAGTAATTATACAAGTTGGATGCACATAAAGAATAGCTTAGCAAAGAAATTGACAAAAGAGCTAATTAAGTCCATCAACTGATGGTTATCGACCACAAAAAGTCTTTAAGAGCAAAGGAATGCTTAAAGTTTTTTCGATTTTCACTTTATTTCTTTTAGTTCCAACGATGACAATGAACTACATAAGCGGATACTGATAGCAAAGTGGAGGTTTAATAATCAATCAGTCATGATGTGAGGTCTATTTAGTCCATCTTTACCCGTGAGGAAAGAAATGCAAATTCATTATAATTATATGAGGTGGAATAGTGCATAAAATGGGAAATTAAAGATATAAGTCATATAGAAGACTCCTGGTTGTTACTTTTGCTACTTTGCTATTTGCTTTTTCCTTCCTCTAAAACATATATTTTGAATCCAAACACACTTTCTGCTTTAACTTCCGATGGCAAAAGCAACTAAGCAACTATCAAACAGAGAGTAAGCTATTTGCACAAAGCTCACACGAGCGCTTCATTCGAAATTATGAGAGTTATGAGTCAAGACCTATGTGTTCTATCTTGCTGGGATGCATACTGAATAGCATCAGAATTGCAGTGCATAGAAACAACATAAGAGCCCCTTAATGTAATTAAAGAAAACATAAGCGAAACAAGATATCTATAAGCAATCTTCGCATAGGAATCATCTGATGCCTTATAACAGTTCAGAATAAGTTAAACTTACAGTGCATGGAACACTTTGGCTATGGAGAAGTTGTGGCCATGTTGGAACAATTCCATCTCTAACAGGAGCTCTGAGAGGCCAGGCACGACCAAACATCCTTTTCCTTACAGCAAGAGGCCTGTCAGTCTCACCCAACATCCGGAAGCTGGAAGGTAGTCTAATCTTAATATCTGTAGCCTCAAGTGTTGCTGGGTCATGATAACAAGGTTCTAGGATGTTGTACATGTTCAAACCATTTATATTCTGCAATTAGTCAAAAGTTTAGAAGCAAATCAAAGAGAATGCAAGCCCTTAAATCATTGTAAATCAGCAATAAAGCAGTCAATTACCTCATCAACCTTTTCCAGTTCGCTTTCACAAGTTTCACTGAGTGGGTTATAGAAATTACCCCTGCACTCATTTTTAACCTCCTGCAATATGTAGCTTGAACTATCAGAACTAAATGTCATTTTTGGGAATAACAAACCATGGCCTTCTTTCACTCTACAACCTACAACAAGTTTGAATCTAACTGCTTCCAGTAATAAACCTGAAAAACTTTCTAAGAAAAATATAAAAAAAGAAAAAAGAAAAAGTTAGTAAAAGTTCAAGATTCTGGGTGGATGTGATTTTTTTTTTTTTTGAGTCATAAAAGGTACCAAAACTTAGGTTTCTAAGTTCACTACAGTCGCTTACTCACATCACTTCATGATGGATCATGGATGAAGTAATTGGATGGAGCTCCGTCAATTAAAATCCGCTCCTTATGTTAGTTTGATATATATTTCTAACAAAAAAATTAGCCACTACAACCAAACAATTAAAATTTAACTAGTTCAAAGAGGAAAACCATATAGCATATCGGGCCTTAGGCTGAGAAAAAAAAATGTCCTTTACCTACCACAAACTAATAAGAAAACCCACCATTTGAAAACGTAGATTCAGCTCAAAAGTAGAACAGAAAGTTTAAACACTTTTACTGGAGCAAAATTTCAGACCAAGTAATTTCACCTAGGACTGGCACCTTCCATAGGGAGTCACCTAATGGAAATCTAGTCTTATGAAGGCAAAAGGAACTGGCACTAACATATGATATATCTTTTTGGGGGCTGCTCCACGCACCTCATATAGTTCATCTGAGATCAGGCCCATTCCATGGGCAAATGGAACAAGAGCATTGCCATCGAATTCATCATCTGTAACTCCGTTTCCCACCAAATATCCCTGTGCATGATGACTTTAGATTGCAGCTAGAAGGCATGTGTTTAAACTTTAACCAAAATAGTTTGCAGAGATACTCATACCTTGAAATTGGTAACAGGCTTTGTTCCAGCATCAATTCCTGTGAAAGATTCATATCTGCACTTTAGAGTTTATCCTAAAACTTATAAAGTCTAAACTAAGAGGATATACCTTTCACTACTTCATAAGAAAGAGTAGGCACATATATTCCAGCATATGACTCTCCAGCAATAAAAAACGGGTTTGTCAGGAACTCGGGGTACAGCTCAAACCACTGTTACACACAGATACTTAAGACTTAAGTATCTCAGCAAATAAAGAACTCGAGCAATAATGAGTACAATTTGTTATAACATTTTATTCCTTCTCACCTTCAACAGAAATGCATGCGTGTCAGTGGCAGTCTGTAGGTCACCAGTCACATAATCACTTTGATTCTTTGAATAAGAAAGCCCGACCCCAACTGGGGAATCTAAATATATAATGTTAGAGACCTGAAATCAAAAATAAATAAACCAGTGAAGTGAGGAAATGAATATAAACAAATCAAACATCTCCTTTTTATTGTATCAAACAGAAGTAACTGAAAAATTACAACCTTAGACCAACTATACATATTGAGATGCAGCTGAGGCAAACCTCCATTTGTCTTGGCTGCTTCAAAATTGAAAGGCCCTGTAATGAACAATAAAAAGCAAGTGCTATAAATTAATAAAATTTCTCCGAACCCTCGGTGTAGAAAGAATAAGGTGATGTATGTGAGGTGAAAAGGGTACCACAGAATCATTTCAGCATTCATCCTGGTCATCTAAAATGAGTATCCTAAGGGAATTAAATGCAATCTGTGGAAATTCAAACTATCTTCTTTTTTTTTTCATCTGAAACATGAATCAATTGCTTATCCAAAAAAAGAAACATGGATCAATCTTATTCTAAATCAATACAGTGAAACAGAGGATCCAACAAAACCTTACTAAATTATGCAACTGCCCACAAAATAGACCCACATTAATTTTCATCTAAGATTCTCTAAACCTCTCGTGGCTCTATTAAATATTTCCAAAGTCTAAAAAACCCAAATAAACAGATTATTTCAAACCCTAAGGTGAAACAGAAATATCTCAACATCTGATAAAAAAATATGAAACAGTTTTATTAACAGATGTTGTATAGTATTTACCATGCTCGTAGACAAAACCATCAAAGCTGGAGCATCCAGGTCCACCGTTGAGCCAAAGAACCACTGGATCTTCTGATGGTTTCCTTTCAGATTCCACAAAATAGTAAAACAGATTCTTGCCATGACTTTGATCAATATTCACATACCTTCAAAAAAAATACACATAACACAACAACCCTACCAAAATTAGAACAGAGAAATAAATTCAACTATTCCATGAATAATCACTAAAAAAAAAGGGTTTGACCAACGACAGTTGCGATTCCCAGACTATAGGAAACATGAAGAAAAGCAATGAATTAGGAAAAGATGAAAATATTGTAACAAAAATATTGAATCTGTGAATACCCAGAATAGTGCTTTGAAGGAAAAGTGCCAGCAAAGCCAGGAAGTTGAGTGATCAGAGCATTCTCAGGAGCTGACTCAGCTAATACCGCAAAGCTAAAGAACAGGCAAAAATATATGACTTTGTAAAAGCAAAGAGTAGTAGCCTTGGCCATGGCTATAGTTTTGAGTAAAAGTTTCAATATGGATTGATTGATGATAGTTTGTTGAATTTAAAGAGTGTTTTCCACACATGTGCCCAACACAGTTGAGGATAAAAATCGATGGTTTTGTCTTTTTGCAAGTTGCTATGGATCTTTTATGCTTTCAAGGCAAGATAACATGGGGAAAGCTAACAAAGACCAAAAAAAGAAAGTGCTCTGACTGAAGTGAGTGATCCAACAAAACAAAAAGTCATGGTCGTGAAACATGAGTTTTGGTTTGAGGCAACGGTACGATTACTGAAGGTAATAATTGCAGGCCATGATAGCAGGTGGACAAATGTTCAGTATCAAAATTGAAGTTTGTTGCGTAGGTATTCAATTGGCATTTGCTATTGCAAGATAGGTTTTGGGTTGCCGGGGTTGATTTTTTCTGTTTCCTGAAGTAAAGGTGCAAAATATCTTGACAGCATGATTTCTTTTCTTTCCCTTTCTTATCTGGCTTTAACTTTACGCATGTGTTTCTTTATACGAGCATACACACACCCATTATAATTAAAATATATATCATACACGACAAAATTGAGTATTAAAATCACAATTATGTCCTGAGGCTTAAAAAAAACCACAGTGTAGTATTAAAAATTACATATTGATAGAAAAAATGAAGAGATTATAAAACCCATAAGAGATTAAAATTATGGGTTAAACTTTTCCTTTACAGTCAATCACTCTTCTTAAAACTTTTATATGCACCTATTTCAATGGCATAACATACAGTTTTTACAGATTGTTGAGTGATACAAGTTCACTAAGAATGGTACAAGATTTTCAGGGAACAAGATTTTATGCTACTTCCTGTCCATAAATTCGATTCCCAACCTAAGTAAGGCCATCCGATCTCCAATCTACTATTTGCCACTGTCAGAGGCTTTGTATTGCTGGTTGATTGATCAAATTATGGTGCTTACTTTATTCTTTTTCTTTCCACCATGGTTACCTGAATGAATGTCCAATGAAGGCTATGATTAACAGAATGAAAACTGTTCTACTCGAATCAGAAATTGGTGCTGCCCCGGAAAAATTAACTCTCTGAGCCTGATCCCTGTAGAACACAGAAAATTAGAGAAATTAACAAACAATAAAAGGAAACTATTAGCAAAGGAGTCAGTAGATAATCTCCAACATTACAGTTGTATATATACTATTGCCCTTGTGATAGCATTTCTTGTGGGATCTAGGCAGAACCCATAATAGGAAAAATATAGCAAACAACGGAAGAAACTAAACCACATTGTTTTGAGATCTCACCTCTGTAATGACGATAGGAAACCACAATATATAGCATTTTCAGGCAACGGAACCTCAGATTGGTCAGCCTCTGGATTCACAACACTCACATAAACATCTTGGCCTAGATACCATGAATCAAGATTCTGCACACGGAGATTCCAAATGCCTGCATTGTCGAGAAACCATAATGGCTGTCCAGGCTTCTAGAAAGACCTGCAACCAGGTATAATGTTACAAGTGGTTGTTCAAACATCAGATTTTAAACATATAAAAAATGTTCAGGAAGTTCCACGTAATAAAAAATGTTAAATGTGAAAGCACCTTAAAAAGGCTAAAAGCATAATGTAGCTTCTCATAGTAAATTTCAAAACCCTAAGATTGAACAATTGCATTTCTCAAGAATGGTTTTTCCCATTGGTTTTGTTTCTTAAACCAAGATCTAGAATCCTTTCGATGATCCGGAAAATATCTCTTTCCTTGTTTTCTTTTCTCTTGTGCTTTTCACCACATTTTCACAGAGCATTTTCATTTGAAAGCATTTGCAGTCAAGATTATAAGGTAGGGATACCTGTGTGGTAGAGCGTGCAACACCATCCCTTTTGTTGTATGTGCCTCTGCTATTCTCTGTCCACACCCCAAAATCCATACTTCGATAGAGATCAAAATTTGTCAAATTCATGTATCCCAGCACCCAAGGATAGAGAAAATAAGATATCAAAAGCTAAAAGCTCACCCTACAACAAAGAATGCATAGCCATCCAGATGGTAGCTCTGAACTGTGGTGCCATTGTTCTGAAAGATTATTTCGATAAAACCTTTGAAAGTGCCATTAATTAGAGATGTGTCGACTTTGAGAGGTCTGTTCATCAATCCATTTGGAAAATCAAGCTTGTAGACCCCAGGAATGTTGAACTGCTGAGCAAGCTTTATTGGTGTTGAAGGTGGTAAGTACGAAATACCATTAAGGGTCTACGCCATTTTCTGTCTACAAGCTCTGCAGGCCTATTGAGGATCAAATACACATCTGTCACAGTAATTTGGCCATACTTGAAAGATCCTTGTGGGTTTGGACATGCAGCACCAGCGGAGACATTCCACCTATAAATGTTCCAGATAGACAAAGATACAGTCAGCCTAGCATTGATGAGACTTTTAGCTTTAGTAGCAATTTGCTCTCGGCCATTCAGCAGTTGAGAAGACCATTTTATCCTGACAATAGTATCTGCCTGGCTATCAGAATTTAGATAAAGTAATCTTTTCAACTTCCCAACATATAATTTAGTATCCTGACCATAGAGAATAAAGCAATCATTTCAACAGCTCAACATTTTAAATGAGAGGGTTTTTTAAGCATATAATTCTTCTAACAGCTCAAAAAAATTTCTAGTATATGTAAAAATTTGATGAAAAAAAGATATAGAATAAACTACAACCTTATTGATCTTGCTTGATTTATTGAGAAATATGTGTCATAATCATTAGGAGAATCAGGAAGAGGACCTGAAGCAGGTCCCTGAGAGTTGGAATAGTGCAAGATAGCAACTCCAGTAACTATAGCGCAGTCAGATGAATTGATAAAACAAGCTATGAAGTAATAATCATTGATAGCATTCTGATCCATGGTAACCAAGAATGAGTAAGATTGACCCACATGAATATCCATGTTTGAGTTTTTTTGCTAAGCTGTGTATGATCCTTCAGTCTCAACAAGAAGTAGGTTATGGTTTTGAATTCTGAAATTCAAGCTAGTTGAAATTCCAACATTGTGGACCCTGAGTCAGTATGTTTTTCCTGTTTCAGATGAATATAAAACATCTGGCTATTACAGGAGGCACCACAAAAGGGAAGTGGATGGTCTAGTGTCAACAGAGAATTGTAGTCACAATGTAAAATCCAGAAAATTCCTAGCATATCATATTAATGATCCAAACACAAACGTAGATATTATGGTGTGAAACAATACAACGCCTCAGGCGGGTATCATAATCCAATCAAGACACGAGGACACAACAATAGACATGGATTTAGAATTTCATAATATTAACATAAACATTTAACAACAATGTAGCATTAATATGCTTAGAAATAAATCTCAGACAGCAAGTTATGCAAAAGAAAAGTTTCTTCACCCAAATAAAAAGAGCCTTCTCATTTCGTAAGTTATCTAATTATATTAAGTTGGATCCTCTTCTCGTTTGTACAAGCATCAAATACAAGTGTCATGACTGGAGAGTCTGACATGACAGGGCATTTTTTCACAGAAAATCAGGTAAAAAATGAACTATTTCTAATTTCCTGCTTTCATATTTCAATAAACACAAATCCTTACTGCATCAAAACAAGCAGAAAAGAAGAAACTGAGTTTCTGTCATACATGCAAGTACAAAACAATAAACGCATCAAAAAAAACAAAAAAAAACAAATGCAAACATCTTATCAATTCATTTCCAAAGCCGTGAAAAGCAAGATACACTTTTCTAATGGTTTGCAAATGTAAAGCCACGCTTTATATTTCGTGGAACATCCAAGCCTGCCCTCAAAAAATTACCAATGAATTGATATGTATCTTCAGATGCCCAATATATCGAATATCTGCTCCATCCTTCATGGAGTATGTAGAAATGAAACCCATAATCTGGGACAGGCTAGAAAAAATATACTCGTAAAAAATATGGAAGATGAATAGGAGTTATGTCAATATAAATTTATTCCTCCAAACAAGATATTGTTCCCTAAACTGAAACAACAACATACCAAGCATTGCACGCACACCTTCAGTTGTGTACCCAGTTCGATATTTATTTTCCGGTAAACAATCCCATCTTTAACATGCGTCTGATCATAATGATATGGACTCAGTCCATTAATGAGGATACCATCAGGAACTCCAAGGTCAATTCCATTTTCAACATCTTTCCTTAATCCCTGCTTTTGCACGAGAGAAATTGTTGAGCACCCAAAAGTTTTAACTAGATTTGCTACAGACACCAGAAGCATTAAGAAAAATTAAAATTTTTGCAGACCTTATGACTCTTAGTATACCAGTCACTAATAAAGATAGTAATATCACCATCAGGCATCCCAAAGAGTAGTGGAATGACATCTCTATTGTTTATGATAATTCCTCCATGGCCACCTGCAGCTCTTTGGAAGTTTAGGGAAGGTAAGTAAAAGAAACTCCCTATCTGATCTTTGACCTGAAACTTGTATGTCCAGTTCAAACCAGCAGGAATCGGACAATTAGTCCCTGAAACACCATCTTGCCAAGAGTTTTTCCTTTGTTGTATACTATTCCTACATTCAAATAAGCAATATTAAGACTGATATCACCTGATATCACCCTTTCCCTTATTCATATTTATCTCTGTAATTCAATCCTTCATGGCACTTGTAAATTATACCACGTAAGCAGAAGTGGCTCATCAAGATCATTCTTGACGTTGACAACGATATTCCAATCTGTAGTTATGTTGAGGATTGGTCCAGGAAACTGCCCATTGATCCCAATCATCTGGAATAATGGTATTAAAAAAATATATATGTCAGCGGGCAAAACATTTTAGCACTTTCAATGGTCAACATATAAGATAGTTTTGGGCCATACTTCTGATTAATAGGTCATAACTCTGGCATGATTTGAGATGCTGAACAGGCAAGACAGACTAACATATGGATTCCAACATTATTGAGACAATAACTGACACAAACTAAGGCTTTATCAAAACCATAAACACAAATTGCAATGGTCATGTGGCACCATTGTGCTTTATCAAGACCATAAGCACAAATTGTTAACAAGTTAAGTTCAAACGTATGGCAAAATGCGAAGCATTTAAAACCGAAGTTTGAGAAACAAAGAGGTAAGATACACATATCAACCTCCATAAATGATGAACATGCTTTGAAGTTGTTTCCTTCAGCAGATTGAATTACTCAGAATGTTAACTAGAATAATTTATCAATAATTCATGCCAATTCCATATTTACTGCAATGAATTTGGGAGATAAAAAATTTGATCTTCACCTGAATCAACATACTAAAGAGCCTTAAAAGCATGAAATTTTAAATTTAAAAAAAAAAAAAGAAAGCATATTACGGTCGTCAAGTTATTCAAAGTATAAGTTCTCAATCACCAAAATTAAATAATTGGATAGCAAGTAATCCACTCAAGCCACTATGATATTTAATGTCAGTAAACTGGCATTATTGGTATAGACAAAAGCTACCATTTTGGAATTCAATTGCCTTAAAAGGAGGTTAATAAGAACCATTTTACAGACATAAAAGGCAAGCGTACTCTACATTTTGATTCTAGAGATGGTTTTCTTGCCATAATTTTACCACAAGTGCATGTCCTAGTTATCTTGATAACATGATTAGGCAACTCTAAAACCCAACGTCTCAGAATAAGATACTCATTATTACTTACTACAAAAGAACCAGCAGTAACTTCACTCCTTATAGTTGCACTAAATTCAAAAAAAAAAAGAAAAATCCACTGTAATTTGTCCACTAAGCAGAGAAAATTTGAAATCCGCAGACAATTCAATGTATAACTCACAACATACATTTTTCAGCCAAAATCTTAACAACCATTAAGCTTTAAGCAAGCTACACATGGTTCCCACAAATATTAAAAAAAGAAAGATCAATTGTTTAAACAAGTAAATAAATTCAACAAACAGAAGAAAACCGCTAGAGAAGATAAGGAGAAATGAACCTGCTGTTTATCACCAAGTGGAGAAGTTGTGAGATACGAAACAGTCCAGTCATTGAAGACATAAGGGTCACCTGCCAAAGAACCACACACCAAACAACCCAGCAAAAAGAAGGAAGAAACCCGGAAATGTGGTGGCCCAGATACCATCGGATCTCTCTACATGTAAAAAACGATTTGAGCTTTAAGGCATCTTGTCTTCTTCACTGTGAAGACAAAGAAAGACAATAGGCTTTTTAGAAAGTGGGAGCTGTAGTAGTATAGTTTGGTTAACTGGGTTCGTGAGTTTGAGAGTGCGGATTTTGAGTCACGTTGGAAAGTGGCAGGAGGCCATGTTTGGAATTGGAGACAGCTCGGGTGGGGTTCGAGGCGCCAAATACTTGGTTTCTGGCACTGGGTTGCATTCTTTTTCTTTTTTCTGTTGTATAATATCTAGACAGCTGACCCGCTAATCATGGAGTATCAAATCATCAAAAACAGAATACTTTTAGTACCGTGTTAAAATGGGACTTGATAATGTCTAAATATTAGGCAAATAAATGGAAAATGTTTGGATGCGAAATTCTTTTGACCGACAGATTAGGGACCTTTCCATCATTTCATGGCAACTTGCTCTTTGACTGAGTTGAATCTGGGCTAATTTACCACCAATAATGCAAGTTTCTGTCCAGTTCTGAATATTTTGGTATTAACTGTTGTTTGCAGTTCAAGTACTGTAAGCTGAGCAATGAGTGATTTTTCCAAGACAATCTACCTTTTTAACACCTTGCTTGATCCGAAAGGCATTCTTCAATTTTTTTTACTGATTCTGATAGTAAAAGCTTTTCTTTTAGTCCAATGAAATAATATCAAGATTCATTGTAGTTTTTTTTTTCTTTTTTGGCTAATTATTCTCATTTTTTATATCTTAATATATCATAAAAAGATATGTGAACGTGACAATGTCTGTCCGTCAAGTTCGTGCCTAATGGACGATAAACTAGACTCGAGTTTTACTTTAGAAGCATGGACTCGAGAGACTGCGTTGAGTCTCGTAAGTAAGAAGTTAAAGATAGGCCCTGGCATAAAAACAAATGAAGGCTACGGCTCAAATAAAATCAGACATGGCTCAAAGGGCTCAAGCCCATCTCTCATTTCACGATAGAATAATTGAAACGACGGGAAAAAATGTAGCCCAACCCATCTTTTTCTCTTCCCCAAAAAAGTTCTAAGGACAAAAAATATTGCATTTGAATAAGAATGTAGAAATGTACTACTTAATTGGAGGCATTAATAAATATATTATGTGAAAATAATTTCTGACTTAAGCTTTAGTTCTTTACTAAACATATTGTGCTTTAACCTCAGTTCTATATCATCCTGATCATTTTTTTCGTATTCTATTTTTTTTTTTATTATACATTGAAGATCATTTATGATTGTAAGAGAAACAGAGAGTGAAGTATGAGGAAAAATATTTTTTATCTCCATCTTAAATTTTTTATATTATATTTATCTCGATATTTATATTCAATGGGTATTTTAAATTCAACTACATTTTTATCCTAATAAGTATTTAATGAGTGTGAGTAATTTTCGTATTCATAGTTTTTTAAAAATAAAAATTTTTATTTTTATTTTGTACTTTTTTAAAATATATATTTTTAAATACAAACATATTAATTTTAATAAATCTAAAATAAAATTTATATTATTAAATAAAAATTTATTTGTTAAATATATATAAAGTATAGTACAAAGCGAATATAATATTACTTATCTCCATAATTGATAAAAAAAATTTAAAATCATATCCATTTTTATTTTTATTTTTAAAATTTAATATCCATTCTCAAGATAAAAATTCATATTTTTTTTAAATTTAGATAAAATTGACATCCTTAGAGAAATAGGAAGGAAAGGAAATGAAAAAAAAAATTATTTGTTTCTTTTCTATTTCTTTGTTTGCTAAAAAAAAAAATAAAAGCAGAAAAGGGAAAACAGTGGTTTTGCAGTTTTTTTTTTTTTTCTAATTTCAATCTTTTCAATTATGGGAGTAAACACTTCTTCAACTTAAATTAATAATTTGATTTACAAAAATGCTCTTCTTTGTTTTTTCTTTAAATTTTCATTATTCGTATCAAATTTAAATAATAAATAATTTTTCAAATAAAATTTGATTTCATTTATGGAAAGAAGTAGTAAAACTGCCACCAGGGCAACTAGTTCCACTGCAAGTACAAAATAAACAAACATGCAAGCATTTAACTCTCAGGCATTAGAAGCAAATTAACATGATCCATGACAATGTTTCTTAGCCCAGCCAATCTTAGTCCAACAACTTCCTTGATGCAGCCAACCACCTGCATAACAGAAATGCCTTTTGTTCGCTCCTTCCAGATATAGTATACATGCAGGGACGTAGCCTATGGGGGCAAGCAGAGCCATCCCACCAATTTTTAACCCCCTTATAGAATAGTAATTGGTCCAATCAAATATTATTTCTGACCTCTCTTCTTTCTTGAATTTACTATTTGACCTCTATTTTTCTAACTTCACCCCTATATACATATTTATATATATATATATATATATATATGCATTTCAAGCAACACACAATTGAGATTAAAGCCCTCTTCTGTGACTTATTTTATTGTCCAGTACAACTCCTCATTCCAATTGGCAGCGCTGCTGCTAAAGCTGGCAAAGTTGTAATGCTTCCTCCCAAATGCTTTTTTTTTATTTTTTTGATTTGAAGTACGAGAAGATTTTTTCATTTTAACATTAAGATAGATCATAGGTTTTGAAAGTAACTTATATTGAATTTATAGATTATCTATCAAATGAAATTTTATGATAAGATTCGAATTTAAATTTTACAAATAAAATATTTTAATCCTACCAACTTGATTAACTTGCTACCCAAGTGTCTTTTGGATATTCACATTCAAAAAACAAGTGATCTCTAGTTTTCACTTGCATTGATATACCAAATATTTACCATTCACTTCAATTTCCCATGAAACAAGTCTTTGATTGTCAATATGAATTAATGATAAAAATGATGTACAAAGGTGATAATAAAAATTTTGTTAATTTAATAGCTAAAATTTATAATAATTTTTTTACTTTATAATTTAATTATTAGTTTAAAAAAAAATAATTTTCACTTCTTTTCGTTTTTCCTACAAAATAAAGCTTTAATTTTTAAAAATATGATGTAAAAACCATATTAATTTTTTTTCACATAATGATATTACAAAAATCCAACAGAAGAAATTTTATAATAATTGAATTTGCGATAAATTATGTGCCTATACATATTTATTATTAACTGATTTAAAGTTAAATGTTTACATGTTGCTCAAATTCAATTTTACATACATATATATAATAAAATATAATCTTTAATTCAAAAATTATTTTTCTTGATAACAACACTCTATCAATAAAATTTTTTTGGTTAGTAACTTAGTATATATCCTCTAATTCATTTTCTTTTTCAATCTTATCACAAATTTAAATCTCTACTCCCCTATTCCTATCATTTATATAAAAAAATTTGGTGTGCTATTTTATAATTAATAGGTTATATATCAATATGTGTATATACATATATTGTTTAAAGAAGAATATAATTTTTATAAGAGAAAAAAAGATTTTAAATCGAAATTAAAATTTTTATATTTTCATAATTTTTTAAATTATGAAATAAAAAATAAAAGGATATATTTGTAACTATATATATATATATATACATGGGTAATGATTAATGGTTTGGTGGCCTAAGAAAATGATGGCTCCTAAATGACTAATGTACAGGAATTAATGATAATAATGTTTGAAATTAAGTAGTTGATGAAAATGATAGACTTGATGAAAACCCTCCTGCCAAGATTACAACCAATTCTTCATAAGCTACATGCTTAGACAGATTTTTTTCTTTTTTTTTTACGCTCCAATTAATTACTATGCCCTGAAATTATTGTTTATTATTTATGTCAAGACAAAGTCATATTCATAATCACTATCTCCAAGACTCCAAGTCTAATCCTCTACCCTCCTCCACATGGTCTTCCCTCCTTCCTCTCTCCACTCATTTTGACCAATTTTCATTCTCAGGATTTATTCTTTTCAACTAATAGCTCATTTTTTTTTTCAATTATAATTATATATCAATTATAATTCATTTTAATTCATATAAGCAGCATTACCATATTGAAAATCTCCCGCAAACGTGTCCTTCTCCACATCCTATTGTTAAAATCACGAATTCCTCGTGTGATTCTCCCCCAGTTCAGCGCTCTTTCCGGTTACCTTAAGGTCCATAATCATCATAGCGGCGCAGCCGCTGGCTGACACCGTCGCGCTTATGAACAGAGAATTTAGTCATTCACTGAACCACCAGCAAAAAAACTCGAAAAACGAAACCCCGGAAGTCACACAAATTTACAATTACGTGGAATTAAAAGACTGGTTTAACCGTACGATAGGGAAAAACCCCAACCACAGACAATAACGGCGAGTGTCCCCACTTTTACTACCAAGTTCCAATAATTGATCATTCTACCAATCCTCTCTGTGCTCAAGCTGGTAACACTGTCTTCCTCCACTTCTCTTCTTCTTCTTCTCCGAATTTTCTCTTCTTCCCAATTTTTCCTTAAACCCTAATCCTAGATTTCCCCATTCTCTTGTAAATACTCTTAAAAAAAAAATTCCCCAATCTTCATGCTCTGACATAAAATTCGTCAACGAAGAAAATTATGATTCCTTTAATTTCATCCATATTTCTTTACTCTATTTTCATCTTCACGGTCGTCAACGGCGAGAGCGATTCAATTTACGAGATCCTAAAGGCCCATGGGCTACCCATGGGGCTTCTTCCGAAGGGAATAATCCGATTTGACTTCGACGATATGGGCAGATTCGAGGTTCATTTGGATCAGGCCTGTAATGCCAAGTTTGAAAGCGAGTTGCATTATGATAGGAACGTGTCGGGGACTTTGAGTTACGGGCAGATCGGGGAGCTGTCGGGTATTTCGGCTCAAGAGTTGTTTCTTTGGTTCCCGGTTAAAGGGATTCGGGTCGATGTTCCGAGCTCGGGCCTCATTTATTTTGACGTCGGTGTCGTCTTTAAGCAGTTTTCATTGTCGTTGTTCGAAGCGCCGAGGGATTGTATGGTGGTTCGGGATTTTGAATCCGGCTATTCGATTCAAGATGGCAAGTTATTAGCTGAAGCAATCTCCAAGTTTCACTATTTTTACTTCCTTTATACTTAATTGATTAATACTTTATGAAATATAAGCTAATTGAATAGCAGAATTTAATGTTCTTCTTTAACAATTTGTAGAGTCAATCTGCGAAACTTCAATATGAACTTGATCAAGAAAGTTTTGGGAGGAACGATATGTAGAAAGGTGGACAAAAGAATTTGTGGAATAGCTCAAGCAGTTTAGCTATCAAGGGTATCTTGGGGCTTGTTCCCCACTTTGTAAATTTTCCTCGGTGAGTCTGCTCTAGGCGGTCTTTATGCTTCCATCATGTATGCTTTGCTTGCTTTTTTCTTCCTTTATTCTATATAGTGCAGAGTCCTCGACATGTCAAGTCAAGCCGGCTCCTGACTATGCGAGGATGGTCAATGAGGAGAAAATGGAAGATTGGAAAGCTATATTTTTTATGAATGTCATGGTTGGTTTGCCATATGGTAGATAAAATGGAAATGAGAGCATTTGGATGGCGATTTCAGGTGATAAAATCTACGAAATTTTATTCATATGTTAATTTTCCTTGTATTATGAATATAAGCATGGTTGTTAAATTGAGTCTCTGTTTGTTGTAGTAAAAAATTTTAGATTGACGCTCATGATTCAATCATGATACAAAGTTCAATAATAAAACTGTCTTGCTTCATTTCCATTATTTTTTGCTTCGTTAACATTTTGAAAGACCTTTGTATGCTTGAATATTGTATATCAGTTGTTTTGTTGCTTATTTTCTAATCTTGAGTTTCCACTGTTCAGTATTAGATATGTGTACGCCATGAGTTATATTAATCTATATTGTTTCAGTAATGAGTGAAATGGAGGGAAAATATGGGTGGGTGTATTGAGGACATTGTTATTTGATTGTATTTTTTAAAAAAACTTTTCTTTAAGTGACTTATACTTACATTGTTATGATCAGGTCTAAACGTCGATGGAATCTGTTTTCAATGTCAGAGAGTTTGAACTTTGAACATGGGTTTGTGACTTTGTGTAGTGATGGTCATGGGAGTATATTTCTCCCAAGGATTTTTGAACGGACACTCTAGTCTCCTAGAAAAATTTTGAGTTTATTTTTTCCTTTTTTTTTTTTTTTGCTTTGGCTTTGGGAAGGGTTGTTAAAGCTTTGCAAAATTAGTGAACTTTGGGTATATACCAGATAGGCTGCAATGGCATATGCTTATTTTCTAGGCATGTGATGAAAGTTGTGAGATACTTCAAAAAATAGGTTGTTTTAGCATCTAGGTTATTGGATTTTAGATTGGTTAGCATCCACAATTAGAAATCACTGCATACATGGTATACTCCTGTACAACATTCTGCATCTTGGAGCTTGGTGAGATTTTCTGAATCTATTCAGTGTATAATTTGTCTCTTCTTAAGCCTTAATTATCCACCCCCCTTCCTCGATGTAAAAGCATGTAGATTTCCATATGAGATGCTAGGTGCATATCAATCTTGTTAGCAAACATTTTTTTGCTAAGAACAACTTGGTAGTGAAATGTTGAATAAGAAATTGGATGTACCTCTACTGTAAGTAGTCAAGCTTGGAAATTGGAATGTTTCATCTGAGAATGTTCCATTTGATTAAACCTGCTCAATAAACCAGTGTAAAAATTCGGTCTACTTTGTCTTCGATCCTCTATGTAAAATTTGAGGTTTGCCTATACTTTACCCATAGGCTTGGGTGATCCTTATGAGATGGCTTTGGACTAGGCCAATGGACCTTCATTAAATTACTTTGATAAGTTGAATTTTGCCGCTTCACTGTCCAACTGCTATTAAGGACACTGTTTCCTCTGCATGTTAGATGTGGATTTCTCCTTTGCTGACCCACTTTGAAAATGGACACTGCAAAAAGCTGATTTTCTTTTCATTTTCTGATGGGTTAGTATCTCAGGTGAACATGTCTTCCTTTTTCCATCATTTGGTCATGCTAGGTAAGGTGGACCTAATAGGTTCAATTCTTTAACGGTTGGATGTTCGTTACGGAAGAATGGAAATATAATAGGTTCAATTTTAATTATGGATGTTTGGCATTCTTGTGTTCCCGTGATATATGCCTCTTTCAGTCTGTGGATCTCGACTCTAGAGTGTTGTTACTTGTTTGTTCCCAAAGCAAATATATATATATATATGGCGTCAGACTCGTGCCTGATGACTTTTTATTAGCATAAAGCCAAGTTTAAAAACGATTTCTTTTTGCTCAAAATAAGGATATATTCGCAAATATAAAAGGGGAAATTTTGGAAATGAAGATAAAGAAGGAAAGGTTTATGCCATGGGTCAAGATTTAAGATTTAATCCGGCATTTTAGATCAGTTTATCCATCACGGTTCACACCTTTATGAGGTATTATTCGTTTTGATCTCTCTAACCTATAAAAAAACGTCTCACAAAAAAGAGATGTTATGAATTTTTTTATATCTCAATGAACTTTTTATTACGTTCGATGTGAAATTTAAGATTCTTATTTAAGTTCATGATATTTAAGCGTATTTAGTTTATCTGTAAATGCACTTCTGTAGACCTTTCATTCTTACATTAATTAAGCTTTTGTATGATAACTTGAAAGGTTTAGTATTGCATTCGAGCTTAAACTCGTATGAATAATGCAAACTCATATGAATAATGCAATTCCTCGTGGCATTCAGTAAGTGTTAAGCTTAAATTTTAATACTTACAATTAATTTTTTACTTTTAGGTTAACTTTTTATGTAAAAAAAAAATGTTTAATATTGAACATTTGGTGTTGATTTTTTTAGTGCTAAACCTTTACCTTTTCATGTGCTAAACCTAATTAATAAAACTGAAAAAAATGATTAGTTGTAGTATTGGTTAATATAACATCTTCAACAGTGGTGGTTAATCTTAATGACCTTGTGATAATTTGCAATGAAACAAAGAAGGAAACCGAGGAGGAGATGTCACAGTCAATCTTTTGTATTTACTTACTCCTAGTATTTAGTAAAAAATAAAACAAAACTAACGGTCCAGAAATTCCAGGAGAAATAAATTTGGTCATTTATCTTTTCACTTTTACAAATTATTTTAATACCATCCTTTTGGTGATACCGAGATCTTTTCCATTATTTGTTTAATTTAATTTTTGTTAGTATTAGTATAATTCTGCCGTTCAAGTACATACAATATACTTCATCTTTGGAAGAGGAAAAAAGATCTCAAAGCACAATAAAATCAAAGTCCACGTCACAAAATGGTATCACTTAATGCCGTGTTTATGCTTGTTATTTTTAAAATTAAAATATTAATATCAAATATATTTTTAATATTTAAAATTTTAATATAAATATGGAATTATAAATGAGCGGGTTGAGACTCGGCCCAAACTTTAGTACAATTTTCAACATGCAACAGCTAAAAGCCGATTTAGGTTATTTATCTCAATGGGCCAATTGGCTCATAAAACTAAAACAGATCAATATGAACCGCCCAAAAGCATTTTGCTTGGTCTGTTTCATGATCCAATCTTACATTATCTAATTTGGGTTCAACTCAGGTAATTGATGGGAGGACTGTGAGAGTTTGAAAAGAAATTTATGCTCAAGCTGCATTAATGTCTCCTTATATTTGGTATAAAAAGCTGAAGAAAATATAAGTGAAGTTATTTAGGTGAAGTTTGTGAAATTATTTTTTTTAAATGATTTAATAAAAAATTTAAATTGATAGATTGATAGAATTTAATGTGAAAATCAATAATATATAAAAAAATTATTAAAAATATAATTTATAATTTAAATTTGATCGATACTTATTTAATAATAAAAATTATATCAACATTTTTAATAAAAATGTCTATATAAATATATATATCAAAATTTATTAAAATAAATTAAAAATATTATATTTGATCTATATAACAAAACCTTTAAATTTATCGGTTTTGATTTTTAATTTTAATTTTTATTTAATCAATTTTAATTGAAAATTTTACAAAATTTACCTAAAAAAGTTCATCTAAATCTTTTCCTAAAAAGCCAATCTCCAGCACACATTTTGAGGAGGGAAAAAAAAACCCAAGTGATAGTTACAGTGCGAAGAATTTTGGTACCCAATTGCATTCCAGACTAGTCTAGTCGGGGAGAATATGGTGGACCCTGGAATAGAATTCCAATTTCGTACCGCAATTATGGGCTACAAAATTGCTGTTTCAACTTTCAAGTGTATTAGTCATTAACAACATGCCCTTTTTTCTCTACCTTGAGCTCGACTTTTTCCAGTTGTTTACTATTTGCATGGACATGATTGTTAAGCTGTTGTTTGTGATGCAAAAATCAATTCCCAGCTGTTTGGAGAAACCAAACCACCTCATCTTTCTCTCTCTTTTGTTCTTCCGATAGCTATCCTTCTCTTTACCAATAACCTGTGATCAGATACTGCCATCCATGTTGTTCGTTGATTTCTTTACTGTTTTTTTTTAATATCGCTGTCTGTCCGCAACCTGCCTTATTTCTGCTTCATCTGAAACTTGTCATTAGCACTTGTCTTAGGCTAAGGATTGCTGCTTACCGCTTGGAAATTAAGTTGGCAATCTTTTTTCTGGTAAGTTCCTAATGCACTCTCGCACAGTAGTGTATTTGCTTGTTCCTTTGATCATTACAAAGCTTTTATTCCCATGTTTTATATCATCGTTTTAGTTAATTAACTGCAAATACATACATGTTCAAAAAAAAGAAACTGCATATCTCATTTCAGGATTCAAGATCATATTGCTTTTATTAAGTGAATAGAATCAATTTGGGCTTATTAAGCAAATGCATGGACATTCTTATTTATTATCATTTAAATTTAATCATTAGCAAGAGGATATATATGGAAAGGAATTGGAGGATATGTCCTTTGACCATGAAAACCCAAAATTTACTACTCTTTAGTTAGAAGGATTTGCAAGAAGGGAGAGCTTTTATCCTGTGCATGAGGTTTTAAGAAGGGAAAGGTTGTACACCTGAAGAGAAAATCTCTCTTCTCTAATCCCCTCCGACCTCTTCATTTTTATAGAACAACCAAATCTTTATTTCATTTTCCCAAAACAGTGTTGTCTTTTTATTTGGTTAATTTTCCCAAACAGTGTTAATCAAATAAAACTTACAACTATTAGTATATATAGTAAAATGATTCCTATGTTGTAAACAAAAAAGTGTGTATGTGTGTGTGTGAGTGTGTATTATGATCATACAAGAGGAGAATATGTACCAAAATAAAAATCATGGAATAGGAGAAAACTATGGATTGATCAAGATTCCTAACCAATTACACCTCTCTCTCACCCAAATTACTTAAGTCCCCAAGATTGTGAAGTTTTTATATTTATAATTGGACATCATTGTTTGAAAAAAAAGAAAAAAAGAAACTTCTACCAATTCTTATAACTGTATAACATGATTTACATGAGCAAATTAAATATAGATTGTTGGATTACAAGACCAAAATGCGGCAAATATCTTGAACTAAAAATTTTGAATATGAGTATCATGTATTTTTGCACACTTTAAATAATCTTTTTCTTTTAATTCTGGAAAGAGAGGGATTCAAACCCGCTCGTTCAGCATTAGGAGAATTTATATATATGCAATGGCTTGAATCTATGATCACTACAAAACTAGCCTTAAACTTGCTACTTGAGTTAAATCCAAATAATAAGATATATATATTTATTTATCACTATTCTTTTGCATTTTTTATAACCTTAATTTACATAATTAATATGTATATGTATATTGATATATTTGGACAAATTTGTATGTATAATTAATACAACATTTTAGACACAATTTTCCTTAATTTCCTCGTAAGAAAAAAATATTTTCTTCTTTTGGTGATCTTAAAGATGCCAAATTAAGTCTAGGGGCTGCTCATCCCAATTATATATAGTTCTCAAAATTTTCATTGTTGATATATTATTCAAGGGCGAATGGATTAATTAAATTAATTAGTTTTCATGGTTGGAGTTGGTTGAGGTTTAAAGTAGACCAGATCATAGGTTCAACCAATAATTAATTTTGGGTTAGATGGTAGTTAATCAAAGAAGGTATCAAAGTTAGGTATGTCATCAATACTTAATTTTTAATTGTATTAATTCCATTGATACCTAAGCATATAGAGTTTGGGATTCTCAAATAAAACAACATTAAATGAAGTTTTTATTGAAATCTTGGTAAGTTGTGTTTTTATCAATGATAATTTGCCACAAACAAACAAACAAACAAACATATTCTTTTGGTACAATAAGATGACTAGCTTTAATAAAATTTCCATTGTAATAGGATTTTTCTTCTTCTTCTTCTTCTTCTTACATCGCAGTCAAAACATTCTTGTATATTCTTATGAAACTTCAAATTGTATTAGTAATTTTTCAAAAGTACATTTTAGGATTCTTATTATTTACTAATGTTTGATTAGTGTTAAAAAAAAACTTCTTAACAGTATACCTATATATAAACCTTTTGTTTCGTGTCCATTTAAATAGAAAACACGTACTATTTAAAATGCATGATTAAGGGAGATAAATGTCCTATAGGATATATTAAAAATAAAAAATTCATAAAAAAAAAGTGAAATATGTGTCAGTTTTAGAAAAAAGACTTATATGAAGTTTCATAGGTAAAATTTGTAAAATTTCTTATTAGAAATGAGTAAATAAAAACGAAAATCGAAAATCAAAACTGATAAATTAAAAGATCTCATCACATTGATGAAGTATGCAAAATTTGAAAAATTTTTAATATATTTATTAAATAGACAATTTTAGTAAAAGTATTAATAAAATTTTTACCTTGAATAAATATCAATCAAATTTGAATTATAAATAATATCTTTAATAATTTTTTTGCATATTATTAATTTTCACATTAAACTCTATCAATCTATTGGTTTTAATTTTTTTATTAAAATTTTTATTTACTCATTTTTTATAAAAAAATTTTTCACAAACTTCACTTATGAAATTTCATTTAAAATTTGTCCCAGTTTCATAACTCCACTAATGGAGTTAAAAAACTTCATTATAAAATAATTTCTCTTTTCATAATTTAACTTTAGATTCTAATTTACATATTAATGAACATATTATTATAACATAGGGCTAAAACTTAAGTGACTTCTTTCTAATGTGAAATTTATGAAATTTATATTGGAAGTGATTAAATTTTAAAATAAAAAACTGATGAAACTGATAGAAATTAAGATATCTTTGTTGAATACATAAAAGAAAATATAGAAATTTCTAAAAAAATGACATCTATATACATAAATCTTACCTGATAGTAACTGAAGCAATGAAATTTTTATTATCATTTTCTGTTAATTAAAATACCTACTTAAAATAAAATGTAGGTTAGAAATGGTAATTAAAATTTAATTACTTCTTATATAATAATTTATTTCAAAAATTCGTCAACCTATATCACTTTTATTATCAATTTAGCTTTCATTTAAAAACTTCATGAAACTTTTACACTCTGCCAATAATATAAACTTGCCACTGGAATATGTTTAACATTTTAAGGAACATGTTGCAATAATTAATAGTCTAAAATTTTTGTGCATGTCCCTTTAATTTCCACAAAAAAAAAAAAGACTTAGAAATGTGGGATTTGAGCTTGAAAAGCTTGTTTTGTGGAAGTATGCTATATTAAAAAAAAAAAAAAAAAAGAGAAGAAGAAGAAGAAAAATATAGGCTGGTAACAATTAGGCTTTAAAATATCAGTTTTATGACACACTTTCAATCCTATAAATAATTAAAGCTGAATTTTGCATTAGTACTAAGTAGTAAGAACTAATTGAAATGAAACTATGTTAGAAGAGTTAATATGGCAAATTAATGTTGATCTAACCAACTGAAATTAATATATAGTAAGATGCAGCAAACTGGAAATGAGTCAGTTTCTGAATAATGAGAAAATGCTTGATGACACTTAATATTTTATTTTCCTATAAAATAATTCATGACCAAATGGCTGAATAAAGGAGAGGATGCCAATGGTAAAAAAAATCAGTGAGAAATCTTGGATTCATGTAAGATAAGTAATTAATGAGAAAGCAAAGGTAGGAAAAAATAGGGAGAAAATGATGGGAAAAAGTCGTATGCTTTTATAATTGATAGGCTATAAAGTATCCAAATTATACCAAAGGCATAATCAGGGGGGGAGTTTTTCCTGGGAGTCTATTGTAAAAAACTGTAGGATTAACAATCTTGATAAAAATGTAAAAGAACCATCGCAGAATCTTGTTAAAGACTTTAAAAAAGATTATTTATCCCATTTAATTGTTGTTTTATTTTTTAGTGCTGTTTAAAGTTCAAATTAATAAAACTGATAAGCTAACTTAGTTGGTACATGTAATTACATTTTAAAATAACATATAATAGGTTTAAAATTCAAATCCCACTATTTTTTTTATCCTAAGATTGCGATCTCTTTTGCATAAAAAATCCAAATTAATAGGATTAAATTTAGCATGTGGCTAGACAAAATAACCTGCAGTATTACTATTACTGCATGTTGAAGATATTCTATTTCTATATTCCTTGTAACTAAAGAAATTGTATGTTTCAGGGATTGTGTAAAGTATTAGCTTCTCTTGGCTTTTTCCCATTTTTTTCTAAAAACTTTTGTTTGTATCATACATACATACATACATATATATATATATATATAAATATAAGGAAATTTTGTTTTTTCAGCTTTCATTAAGCTATAGTACACTATTCTTTCTGTTGGGCCTGAAGATATTTATATATTTTTGGTCTAAAGAAAAAAAAAATCAGGAAGGAAACGCAAATCTAAGATTGGTAAGATGCATGTGAACCAAAGGAATCATTCCATATAAGCACCTTTGAACCAAATTGGATGACAGCCCTAAACAAAAAGTTGAAAAACAAAACTTAAGAAACATATATGCAGGGTCCTGGTTTTCATGAAACCGGAAATAATAATAATAATAATAATAATAAAGGAGCATATAATGATAGATTACTTGGACCCATATATATACCTCTACAGCTCTACTAACTTAGATGCTTTTATTGTTTATTTTGGCATTATTGAAAGGAGAACATTCTACTTATAATTTTATTTTATTTTTTTTAGTTTTTGAGTTTTGGGTTTGTTAATTTTTGTGTGGTTGATAATTGATAGAAGATAAAACTAAATTACAATTTGATGTACACTCGTGCCAAACAAAGAAAAAAATCAGATCATTTTCTCTTCATTGATCAACCCAAAATTTTAGAAACCCAAGAAAAACAAAAGAAATTAGGACTAAATCTGTAAAAAAAAACTCAATTAACAGGTAATGACTTCAAATTGTATGTAAATAAAGGCATATAGGAATAGAAATTACCAACAACTATACAAACAGTTTATAAAAAAAATCCCAATATCTCACAGAGATTGTGCAAGTTTCTTCACCTAGTACTCACTTTCTGTTTAGAAACTATTTCAGCTGGCTATCTGCTCTCTACCGAAAATATAATACTTTCCATCTTAGACAATCATCTCATCTCTGAATAAACCTTCTTTTTTTTTTCTTTTTAACAATATGTTCCTCGGATATATACATATATATATATATATATCTTTATTCCATATGTGTTGATATAATTATAAGAATATATATAATTACTCAGAGAGAGTAGAAATCGACAATTTTTTTCATCACTTGTACCTGGGTGGTAAGGCACTTTATGTAATGTGCAGTCTCATCCAACAAGTTGCATAAATCCATGGCTTCACCACCGGGAACAAGCTCTCTAAGCTCATCTGCTTGGACGACAAATCCAACCTGATCTTCCCCAGTTTTTGTGGGCTTGTTTTCCTTTTCATGACTTGCTTTCTTCCTTATGGCTTGATGAGAAGTAGTTGTACTAGTCTTGACTGCTGATCTTCTGCCTGAAGAGGCTTGACAATAAGACCGGCTTCGAAGCTTCCAAAGCATAGCCCTACTCCAGGTTCTCCTCGACCTGACCGAGTTAGCCATGGACTTGTCAGCTGCAGCCTTAATTCTTCGATAACGTTGGAAGATCTCTCTAGGAGAAGATGATGAGATAGGTTTCTGAGCATTTATTTTAGTCAGAGCCCGAAGGAACCTTCTGGTGAACCTGGATTTTAGAGAACTAGCGTTCAGGTGTTGAGGGTTCATGGGGGACATATATATGAGCTGAAAGTAGATATAAAACTTATAAGAGAGACAAGTAAGCTAGCTAGGGTTTTGTTTTTTTTTTTTTTTTGGGGGGGGGGGGGGGAGGGGGAGGGGGGAATATGATATGAAGATGGAAAAGAGGTATAACTAACTGTCGTAGGCTTTGCCTTTTTTGGATGGATCAGAGGGACAAATGAAAAATTAGTTGGTGTGGGAATTGAAGAGAGATTTTGTTTTCTGACACAGAGGGGCCAGTTGCCCAGAAGTTATCACAAGGACAAAAGCAGAATTTTAGTTCTGACTCCTCTGACACAGTATCTATATAGACAAACCAGACAACAAGAAAGACAGAGATGTGGCTAGGGGAAATTTCAAGAACAAAAACATGTGAGGAGAAATGAGGAAAAGGAGAGAATGAAAGAAAGAAAAGAATGAGAGAGAGAGAGAGAGAGAGAGAGAGAGAAATGAAGGGATTGGAAATGGGAGGTGTAAAAAGGAAGGAGACTTAGGAATCAGCCTTTGATATATTTTATAATTATTCCTCCTATTATTATAATTGAATTACACGTTTCTGCTTTCGTTCTCAGCTTGGGTTTTTGGAGATGGAAAAGTGAGTTTTGTGGGGCTGAAATAGCCAACCACCATATGAGCGCACATGGTTCCATCTTCCCACTTGGATTGTGGGGGCCTCTCTCTTTTATCTCACTCATTTTGCTCTAATCTCCTATATTTTTTTCTGTTGCGAGTCTTTTTTTTCTCTGAGTAATTAAACTTTGAATGCCTTATTTTTGCTTATGTTGGAATATTGTTGGTATGTTATCATCATTTCCCCCAATTTTTTCTCCTTTTTTTCGTTATCAATTCGGAGAAATACTGATAGAATGACAGTGAAGGGGGGTGATTGATCGATGGTTTGGAGAATACGGTGGCAGCATCAGTCGACATGGAGTGATGTACTGAGGGTGGCGATGTCGGCACCAAGGGCCAAATCACACAGACTAGACGGAAAGGGTCATGTGATCATTAGTTTCTTCACGATATATATCCATTACTCGATCGTATGAAGACTCAAATTTGTCCTAATTAACTATCCCATTCAACCCACTGAAAAGTTTTTCCATCAGAAAGTTGTTGACCACTCGATGAACGGTTTTAATTTTGTTGTTAATTACAGTATGCTCTTGTTGATTTTCAAATGAGAAAATATACCACATTCATTCAAAAGGGTATAATTTTTTTTTCATAAGAATCATGGTCATTTTTATTTTGATTTCTGCTGTTGCTTCTACTATTTTTATTTTTGTAGGTTAGTATAATTTTTAAAATAATGATAAAATATTTACCATTCTCGACTTCTGTCTATCATAGATGTAATATTTCTTTTATTTTTTTTTCATTGTACCAATTAAGAAGCAGTACAACTATACTGCACTGGGGACAGAAAAAGTAAACAGAAGTTACAGAACTGCTAACTGCTAATGAAAGTTCCGAGGGAATGGCAACAGTTTTACTAATGTTTTTCTAATGTTGTTCCCTTATTTTCTTTTTTTGGTTGGATACCCATTTCTTAACATAGGGGGGCCTTCCTTGTTTCAGTAGTACAAACTACAAAGAGCAGCAAAGCCTTGTCAGATACTCAAATTGGCATTTCCCTGCAAAGAAACTTAAAGTGAAGCTTCAGAGTCTATTTCAAATGGAATAGATCGATCTTGGATCCTAATTTCTATTAACATTTCAGAAACACAAAGATATATATCAGAATCAGATAGTTGAATGTGAAGTCTTCTCCTTGATATATATATATATATTTATACACATATTATATGTATGTATGTATGTATGTATGTATGTATACAGAATATATATACCTGAAGGCAACTTTGGTGATATCTTTTGTTAAGGTACAATACTTTTTTAAACAATAATATTGAAGATTCCGAAGGGCATGAGAGAAGAATAAGATCTCTAGCTATAGTCCCCCCTCCCCCCCTCAGTACCCTCCCACCTTTCTCTAGTATTTGCCCTTTTCTTCTTCCTTTGTCTCCTCCTGCTGATCAGCCTGTCATGAAAAGAACAATGTTACACCTGAAACAAGCACATCCTGGAACTTTCTTGATGCGACTAATTAGAAGAATGTTGTAACTTAATATATCCGAAATCTATTTTCATTAAATAAGAAAGAGGGCATGGCTTTTCTGATCTTATAAGTTGAGAGAATCAAGCATTAAGCAAAGTGAAATTCTCTCAATCTAAAGATATATATATATATATATATATGTTTATATATGTCCATTGATGAGGAGGAGTTATGGATCAAGGTTTTCCCTGGACCACAATCAAGTGGGCGCATGTGTGAAGAAAGTGACAACTGGTTTTGCTTGATGACAACTTGGAACTGATTGTAACCTTCCAGTTTTCATCAAGTTTTTGCTTTCATTATATCATCTCCTTTTAATTTCATATATATCGTTAACCTTACTCCAAAGTAAGTTGCTAATTAAAGGTGAGGATGAGAGAGAGAGAGAACTCGGCGTACATGCGCCGCCACGCCTTGGGTTTCCGCAAAACCGCAAAGGAGAAGGCCAGAGGATAAGGACCAGTGGCTTTGTAGCCGGAGAGCTGGTGGCTTGCTGATTTTTTTTCCCTAGGGTTAGGGTTTGGTTCACCTCCCAAACAAAGAGTGGGTGACGGGTGGGTAGGCAATTGGACTGGTCTAACTGCTAGGATTTCAAGTCACGAGAGACGATAAATTAAAAGGAGGAAAGAGAAAGCAAACTAACGACTTTGATGTGATGTGATTACTTTTCGTTTTTGCATTAAAAAAAAGAAAGAAAGAAAGGAAGAAAGATTGAGAAGCAAATTTCCAATGCGGTTGACAAAACTAATGGTGACAGAATCATTTGGTTTGCCATCATGTTTTGTTCTTTCACTTCAAATTCAAACAATGCGAAAACTATTTAAATAACAAAGTTCGAAGTTTCAATTCTAGTAGCTTAATCGGTCGATGAATGAATATTCTTTAAACTCACTACTACTATTATTTTCATCATATGTAATTAATTAAAAGGAACATAAATAATTAAATTGACTGGAAAAATAGCAAAATGACACACATGCAAATGGATCAAAATGCAGGCTGATCAGATGGATGAAGCCTGCAGGGGGGAGATTTTTTTTCTTCTGTTTTGTGGGTAGCCTTCAAATGGTAAAAGAAGAAGAACATGGTGGGGCTGGGTTTGCCTATAGTTTGATATGCATCAAAGCTTTAGAATTAGACTCTTTAACCACCTCATAATTATGCTTTGTTTGAGATAAGCAGCATCCACATGCATGTCTGCTTTGCTTCCCTTTTTCTTTTGTTTAGGACCACTATTTTTGGCTTATGACTCCAAAACAGGTGTCATTCTAATATTAAAACTCTTTAACCAGTTTCCCTTGTTTTGCTTTATCACATTCATTTTATCTAGTAAGTGTTCATTATCTAAAAAGTTTGTGTGTAATATATATAATACCAAAGACTTAAATTGGATGAATTACGCAGTCTTAGCAAAGACTGGGTCCAGCTTATCAAATTCCCGATGGCTACACATGTATATATTTCACTATTTCAATGGCTTAGTCGTGTTTATTTTATGCTTGAGATTATCAAGAATTAAATTTTGATCATTAAAATTAAAAATTCAATACTCTTAATAAATTACACCACTATAAGCAACAATCTACGTTGTTAATTTATTTTACATTTATTTGTTAAACACTATATGTTTGGGTGGAGGAAATGATCTGGCTTGTAATTTGTAAATAAACCAAAAGTCAAGGACAAGTAATTTTAAAAAATAAAGTTAAAGACAAATAATTTGTGTGTCTATTCAAACACAAAAATTGAGACAATATATAAATGGTGTCCACTTTAGCCATCTTCTCAATCCTAATGGAAGGTCAAATTTTATTAGCTTCCAAGTTTTTGGTTGGTTTAATCACCAAAAATAGCTTACTAACTTAAACTATAGTTAATTACTAATATAAACTTGTCCATGGAATCACATGAGCTCATGGTCTAAAGCTACTTTGAGAAATTTGGTAGGGGACTGCTGTTGTCTTCCTCACTTCATTTGGTGTGGTGTGGTGTCCGTGGAGCGAAAATTGACAAGTCGTTTCCAGCTGCATTTTTGTGGACCATGTGGCGATGCCCAGCTTTGAGGGTTTTGAATAGGCCAGTCCAGAGCTCAGGAATCTGGCATGAAAAATCAGATGGAGTCGATCAGCTCCGCTCATCTGTCCTTTTAAGTCATGATTTTCTTCACAATCACATGTCTCCGTTGTGCCTAAGGTTACATTTTCGATGAGCAGAGAACATGAGGAAAAAGTGGAAAGAGATGGCATTGCCTTACAAATTACATTCACTTTAGAGCAGCAGACATAAGATACAGATAGTTAGAAGAGCAAAAAGAAGAAAAAAAACGGAAATATGCTATTCACATATGCATTTGCTTTTGCAAAATTTACTTGAAAACCCCGATTTCTTTAATTTCGTGCAACAATCTTAGCAATCAAATTTAATACAAAACGAGAGTGTGTATGAAGAGAAAAAAAAGAAGAAGAAACAGAGTTTAAGCTCCCACCTATACATTCCTGTTCTACTCTACTGATGACTCCTATGTTAAGTCGTCAATTGTTGAATTTGAAACCGTCTCCAGTTGGCTTCCATTTTCAGTATCAGAAGTTGCAGATGGTTTCTCTTCAACGGGTTGTTTCAAGAACCAGTACATGATACTTGCAGTCAACGTGAGGATGATCTTTTGATTTACCTGAAATGATGTCCCCGTCATGTTATTAGAAAGGAAAATCAAGTTCCATATTGCATTATGGGATGGAGCGACTGGTTCAAGTTTCTTGGTAATGGGAGACGAATCCTCCCACCAAAGAAAAAGCAGGGATAAGAAAGGAGAGAATTCAACAGCTTATTGCAGGGGATATTCAAAGGTCAATTGTATCCATTTATAGCGTCAACTTTCAGTTACTCCTCATGTATTATTCTATTTGTGCATGTATGCACGCAATTTCACTAAGTATCTGGCTTTATCACCATTTCCCTGGGAAATATAATGGAAAACCATAATGCGAATAAAGAAATCCATTCAAATCCCATGACTCTACCAAATGTGTTTCCTTTAGAAAAATAAGAGGAAAAAGTTGCATCTACGGGAAAAAGATGCCTCAGTTATGTCTTCAGGAAGCCAAAATATTGAGCACTCAAGCTTCCTCGCAATACTAATGATGTAGGTGGCATTCATCTTTTTCAGCTCATCTGCAATGCTCCCAAGATGGAAGGAAAGGGGATAAAATTACTAGGTTCTATCAAAGAATGAGTATAATTTATGCAGGATGTACATACTTCAAGAAGGTAAAATAACGCTTCTAAGGGATAATGGGACTTTATAATTTAGCTAGTTTCATTGAACTAATCTGGAATTACAGGCTTTGTTGAGTGTTGAATATAAGTTGCTTGATGTTGAAAATATCAAAACCAAGTAGCATCAATAGAAGCATGGCACATTTAGTATGATTTATTTTGTAAATAAAATATAGAAGAGTGTAAACTTGAAGAAACTAGGGTAGCTAAAATTTGAAGAAACAACCATGTCGTATAATGCACAACTTTCGCAAGTCAAAAAGAGAGAAGAAAAGGGGGAAAAAACTTAGACACAAAAACTTTATCAAAGAACAATAAGAACATACCAGTTGCTACTTTTGTAACAAGACTCCAATTTACAGATCTAGGCTGAACAGCACTAAGAAGCTCAAGGAAAAATATGCCATCTGACAAGTTATTGTCCTGTAAAATGGAAGTTGCAATGAGATAAATAAACTGCCATTTACATGAAAGTTGTTATTTCCTAGAACCCTTTCACTAAGTCCTGTTTAAGTCATTCATGCCTCACTTGATCCTAAGCAATGCTATGATTAGAACTTAGAAGGGCACCCTTCTGCTAAACTCATTTTTAATCATTAACAACAAATAAAATCTTTCTGATTGTATTTTTCTGGAGAACAATAATGGCAATGAGGAAATCCAAAAATAGATGTTTAAATTAATATAAGCTGTGACACTGGCTTTTTATGTGCAACGAGTTTAAACGTCATGCCCAGCAAAGGCTTATAAAAAGAAGCATCAAGTGTGGTCTTTATATATTAATTTCACAAATAGGTCATGACTTCAAATACAGAGACTTAAATCACATATAATTAAGGGAAACTACCATTTAAAGCCATCTATCGAAAGAGTACCTTGAAACTTTCCATGCGATTCTGGCTTCCCGAATTGCTTACTTTGGTATTAGCCCACCTTAGAATGTCCACATCAGTAATTTCATTTCCATGGGAATGGAATCTTAGGTTCTTCAGAAGTTGGAGAATGTTGTATCTCATCAATTGCCACAAATAAGCTGAATAGAAAAACCAACATTCTGTCGAGACAGGACTAAACTACTTCCAATACAAGTTCAAGAATGCCACAAAAGTATTTGAATTGCTTTCACAACAACAATGGAAATTCTCATGGCAGATAATATACCCAATATTAGTTTTTTATTTCCTTGCACAGTGTCATTTCCAGCGACATTAACCAGGGAAAATTTTAATTGTTTCCCTATTTTAAGCACTTGGTTGGAGTTTTCTACTTTCTTAAATGGCAACTTAATAGGAGACTTGTTTGCAACCCTCCCAATTAACAATCCCAGGCGACACCTTGTCAAAGGTCTCTACAAGTATGCACCTGCACAGCAGCACAGGAAAAAATTAGTCACTTCATCCTTTCAGCATCAAAATAAAAATGAAAACTTAAAAACAGGCAAGATTTACCAATTTCAAATGTAGGATACAAATATAGTTGTGAGCCATCACAAGGTTTTTATATAGAATACTTAAAGATATTTCAATCTAGCAGAACCACATATAGTTTATTAAAATGCTGGAATTCGAAACAGAAACAGGAACAATAGTAAAAGTTTTCACTGTCCAGCAGAACAATAGTATAAAGATATTTAGGCTCCTTTTGCTATTTGCTTTTTACTTTTTTGCAAAAAATGAATTGAAAGCAAAAGGAAAAGGATAAAAAATGAATAGAAAACTAAAGCCAACTAGACAAGCATCAACCACCCCAACTAGACAAGCATCAACCACCCCAACTAGACAAGCATCAACCACCCTGAGCCTTACTTTTTTCAAGAGCTCGGATGAAACACCATGATAGAATTTAGTATGGTTTATGCTCTTGTGATCATACGAATATTATTTACCCATTTCTGAGATCCTCAAAGACATTGTTAATGTATTTTGAATTTTCAAGGCTATTGATCGAGAACTGAAATACTCTTTCCTCTCCAGAAACTTGAGCATCATCCGGTAGAGTTTTAAGAAAAGATATCTGTTTTGTTTCAGTTGAAAGGCCATTCCTGCAAGTAGAATGTAGTATTTAGCTTTTACATCTTTAACTCGTTAGCTGTTATACTAAATGAAGAAAAACATCATTAGGCATCAATTTGTATTCTTCTGCATATGTGAAGCATTCAAATGGTTTTTTCACAGTTCGTATTCCACCAATTGATGCCACATAACTCAGTTGATATAATCTACTAGAAACATATGGAGGAAGAAGATGAATGCATAGGCACAGAGAATAAAACTATCTTTGTAAACTTCAGAAAGTGAAAAACCTGTTAAGTACCAAGTCAAACACATCTATAATTTCTATACAAAAGTTTTGATTGGTTTGAAAATTTTTTGTACAAATTATTGAAAAGTTTCTAAACATAGAAGTTGCGTTAGAAAGAATGTCTGGGAAGAAATTAATAAATCTTTCCTATGCCGCCATATTGACCATATGATATATGTAAAGGAAGATAAAAAGTTAACATTGAACTGTAAATGTTCAAAGTACAAAAAGGTATTCACTTTATATTTAAATTAAAAATCATCGCTGGAAAAAGGGGTGCTCTCAAGTTTCACCTGTGCTGGAAAATATGTGCTACAAAAGCAAGATTAAGATTTAGGGAACCGTCCACAATATCTTTAGCAGTTAAGTATCTCTTGCATCCCATCCTATCTGCATGTTCAAGAACCAACTTTGCTCTCTGTAATGGATCTTTGAAAACCAAAGTGGAGTAATTACCGTGCTCGGGTGCAAGAACATTTAAAAGGTGCACATAAGCTTCTACATCCTGCAGGTTGAATATTATATGATCAAAGGTGGATAAAAATAGGTCACCATAATTATTGCAGCTTGCGACTAAAGCCAAGCCACTGGTTTTATCTACTGTTGGCATAGACAAATTGAGGAAGCAAAAGCATTATATATGGTAAGATCCCGCTTTAAGTATTTAGTTTGAGACTAGATTTTTATGGTGGTTTTAAGAAGTCTGAATTTATATTAGATGCTAGCTAATGATGTAAATAGGAAAAACAGAAAGGGGTTAAACAAACATCTAGTTATAGTGTTTATGCTGGTTTTTAGGAGTAGGACATATTTCAATATATGAGGATATTACACAACCATAAGGGAAAGATATTTGATGGAAAACTTAAAAAGCTAAAATGAATTTCTACTTTACCTTTACATCAGTAGAGAAATTTGTGACTATTTTCTTGTATGCAGATTTCTTCAGTTCAAAATTCATCCACCTCAGTAAGATCTTCTCTGGTGGTAAACTCATCAATTCTTCCACATCCTGTTGGTTTAAGCACCGGTAAATATATTCCAAAGAAGTCTATCAAAACCTACAAAAAGCATCAAAGTTCTGTCTGATTTGTTGAAAACTTGAAGAGGAATGTAAAAATGAAATACAAATTTGAGACATGGTGGGCATTCTAAGAAGAAAGCATGATTCATCCCACAAAATAAAAGAAATTAGTGATTTCATTTTCCTCAAAATTTTACTTTTCTTGAACTGTTCCACAAACCAAGAAGCCAAATGAAATGATATTTTTATGAAATAATATCTTACCTTACTATCATCAACAAGCTCCACCAACAAAGGTGTTTTCTTCAAGTTGAGGTCTGCCAATAGTTGTATCTAAAATAGCATAACCATTAGAAAGATTGATCAATGGCTTCATAAGTGGCAATGTTGCAAATTTTTAATTAATTTGGAGAGCCAATAATTTGAGAGATCAAGTTACCTTAATAATTTGAGAAATCAATCCAAGCACAAAATGTCTCTCCAAAAGGAACCATAAATGATATCATTCTCATCAATCACTAGCAAAATCCAAACTTTTAAATAATTGCAGTAATAAGTGATTAACTCAACATATTCTGAGATAGAAAAAAAGCTAGATTGGAACAGCAATTTTGTATTTTTGTTTAGCATTAGTAAACAGATAAATTAGGTTTTACTTGGGTAAGCCCCAAATCTTTTAACCCCATAATTCAGCCTGATAAAACGTGAATAGGTCTAAGATCACCACATTAAGATTACCCCACTAGACATCCAAAAGTGAACGGCTAAAAGAAAATAAAAAGTAACCGCTAATGAATGACCTCAGAACTAGGGTACTAGAGGGAATCCTCTTCCTAGTCCAAGCCAAATATGAGTAGCAAACTAGCAATGAGCTTTCCAACTCCAATTATCATGTTGAAAAAACACTTTGGAAGCACAGGAATAGCTTTTAAAATTGCTACATGGCTACAGCTCAGGGCATTGCAAATACATCAATATCAATGACGCATGCTTTAAAAATAATTGTTTATATCCAAAAGTCTTTCTTAAACTCAAGTGAAAATCCAACCATCAAATAAACCATTTCTATAATACCGCAGAGCAACAGTACATCATAAGCATACCCTTCCTTCAATGAAATCTCGTGTCCCTATGTTGACTACAGCGCAGCCAATAGCCTTGGCAGAGTTGAGACTTGAGACATAGAGTATGATTTTCATTTCTTTCCCATGGATTGAGTAATCTCTTACTCTTCCTTCAATGAAATCTTGTGTCCCTATGTTGACTACAGTGCAAACAATAGCCTTGGCAGAGTTGAGACATAGAGTATGATTTTCATTTCTTTCCCATGGATTGAGTAATCTCTTAGTATTAATAGCCCTTTCGTCAATCGTTCCAGGAATTGCTACATTTATAAGCTTGCTGCATTTGTTTTGTACAAAGGAATCAAAATTTTTGCATCCCATAAGCACAAAAACAACAAATTCAACAGCTTTAAAAGTTGAAAGAATAATTTACCAAAGAAGAACTCAATCTTTAACCATCTCAAAGAGATCACTGGAGGAAGGATTAATGCGTAAAGTATTTACTTAAGAACCCATCTTGAGCAAGATAACTATTGATATGGGCAACGTAGATGCCTTTTCGGATTCGCTTATGGTGTGAAGCAGATTAGCTGTAGCTGCCTTTAGGAATGCTGATGAGTTCTTTGCTGGACTTCTTGTTCTTGCAGTTGCATGTGCATGAAGTTTCAAATAAACCTATCCACAAAAATCCCAATCCCAATTATTTCAAGAAAAAAAAACTGATAATTCAACTCTAATTTGCATTTCTCCTCCTAGTCTTAGTTAATCTTCTAAGCATCTTCAGAATTCCTTCCTTTTTTGTTTGGATAATCAAAATATGTCACGTAAGTAAAAAAATAGATTAAAAAATGAATGATTGATAGTATACTTTCTAGAGAAATTAAAAAAAAAAAAAAAGGAAAAAGAAAAACCTTTCTAAAAAGTTATATGTGAAATATTGCTACTATAAAAAAAAAAAAAAGAAAAAAAAAAACAGAGCAACCCATATTCAAATTTTTCATAAGCTAAAATTTTCAGGAAAAAAATAATCAAACAAATTTAAAAAATTATTAACGATCAAAAAGAACATTGAAAACCAAATTATTAAAAAAAAAAAAGAAAGAAAAAATGAATAGTTTGTTTACTTACATGAGTTTTTAAGCTACGAAGCTCGACTTGAGTAAACTGGCTTTGCAGCCATGGATCTGAGATCAGAATGCCTACGTAACCAGACTTTTTTTATTTATTTTGATCAAAATGTAATAAATAATAATATTTTAAAAGAATTTTGTTGTTGTTGTTTCTCTATTTTTCTGGTTTTGGTTGCTTTTTGAGCAGAGAAATAAAAATCAGTGAAGAAGGGAAGGGAAGGGCGGGGAAGGGAAGCGAACAGTAGTGGGAGTCGGAGGAGCTGTCAATGAGTTCAAAGTTGCTTTTCTTGATAATTAAAATTATGACCATTTTGTCCTCTCATTATCTTTTTATTATTAATTATTATTTTATTTTAAAAAATGAGCAGTATGTGTAGGCCAGTGGGCCCGTTTTAGCTTCAACCCACTTGGAGGGATGGATATGGCGTCCAGTCCAATATGCTCAATTTTATCATTTTAGAATTAAAAATTTATTGCCTAATTTGTCCCTTAAAACTTGTTTGATTTGAACTGTCAAAATAAGAGTGTTCCAAAAAATTTCTTTGCTTTTCGTATGATTATTGCTTTATTCACAGCAGGGACCCAAAAAGATTAATAACAACTATGATTTTTAAAAGACATATATAGATATGAGGAATTAAAGATTAATAATAACTCCTTGAGTCACCTTTAAAATTCTTGTTTTGTTTTTTCATGGATGTGATTTTTCAAGGTAAAAATGGCTTATCTTTTTATTCTTTACAAAGAAACAAGAGGGGTATATTGTTTCAAGAAAAAAAACAAAAGTCCAACAAAAAGGAAGAAATTAATGGATTTTGACTCTGACAAAAGATTAAGCCAATGTGTGCACATGGTCGTAATGAGGCCGGTCATGAGCCACGTAGGGGCGGCTGATTTCTATTTCTATTTCTATTTTCCCCGTTGAAAACAGGTTGTGAAGCGCAAAGAACAAAAAAAAAAAAAAAAGGGCCATGTGATGGGAAGCCAAGGAAGATGTTTTTTATACAAAAGAGGAGAGATAAATAAAGGATTATATATGATTTAAGTTCAAATTTATTCGATATTATTTTTTTAAAATAATATATGAATTAATTTAATTAAATTTAAAATTTAAAATATTAATAAAAAAATTTGTGAATATCTGTTATTATTTATTTGTTGAGACATAATAGTCAAAAGCAACGTTAAGATGAGAAGACGCCTCCGTGTAAGCATTTTGTAATTTTTCCTTTTACCTTCTAAATATTAGTTAAATAATTAATTTCTAGAGTGATATTTTTAGCATCACTGAAGTATTATAAATGTTCAAAGTTTCGTACATTGTTTTATTTGATTCTGAATCTCATTATATATCAACCTCTAAGATGAATGAGGAAGATCCATCATCACATCCCAATTAGAAGATCTTCGATCAGATCAACTATGATGCTAACTGCGTCAGCAAAAAGTTGATGATAAATCTCAGTTTCTAACAACTTATAAATAAGAAAAAGCACGCTGAAAGAGAGAGAAACAGGACAAAGGAAAGTGGAAATATTAGTGACATGCAAAAATTTAAAACCTCATAAGGTTATGAGAAAATCATTTGCTGCATGGCTGCATGAGATTTCAATTTCTTTTTTTTTTCTTTTCAAAAAAAGAAAAGCCTGAAACATAATTTCAATGCTATAACCAAAATAATCCACTACTCAAAGTCAAATCGCAATCTGGCGTTTTGTTCCAATAGAAGTACTGCAAATGTGAGCATAGAACAATCCATCTGCCATTATCGCAAGTAGAACAATCCACCTGCCATTAGTTCTCACTTCTCACCCTTTCACTCGGATGACTAAATAGTTAATTATTTCAAGCACGCCTTGAGACTTGACAATAGATTTGAAAAGACGGCTCATGTGGGGTAATTTCAACTTTTTTTTTTTTTGATTGGTTGATCAAAAGAAGATACGGGGGGAACAAGAAAAGACAGATACAACGGTGGCATGAGATGACGGCAAAGGTTGGGCAATGGTGGGGCGAACCAAAAAAGGGCGGGCGACCAATCCATGGAGAGGCGTGGTGTCAAATCCGACTTGGTGAGAATTCATTCAGATTACTTGCACAATATTTGCTTTTGGAAAAAAGTCAAAACTAAAAGGCAAGAAGGGCGAAAACATGATAATTTAAAATATAATATAAAAATATGATAAAAATAATATTAAAAAATAAAAATAATATTATTTAAAATTTTAATAAAAATTATATACGAATTTAATAAAATAAAAAATATATGTTTTATATTTTTATATCGATATAAATTATAATATATAATTTTTATATAAAATATGATATAAATATACGAATTATTAATATTTTATGTAATATAAATATACAAATTATCAAATGATATAACGAGAAAAAAGATTTTGTAAATTATTGAGGGAATATTCAGCAATACTAGCTGTGTTTGCTTCTACTGCTCAAAGCATTCAAATCAATACCAAAGTTCTTCCCTGATCACCGATTCCCTATGTTATACAATGCCTAAGAAGTGATCTTTCCTCACATGGCAATCCGCCATTGTTAACTGGATTGTGAAACTTCATTGTTAGCTGATTCAGGATGCAATAAAACTATGATTTGGGTTACATGTCATAAGGGCTTGATTTGTTTGACGATTGAAGATTTGATTAACAAAGATCAATGAATTTCACAAAGAAAATAAAGATTAAAAAGATCTTAGGTTTCGGATATGGTTGGCTTTGTTATCTATTGTTTGCACATATCATCAACCTAAACCCAAATTTCATGTGGTTAACGGTTGGCCCATCATAGTCACAAAAAAGAAAGATTAAAAAGATGGAAATGCTTACAAGATTAGGCAATGAAGTGACAGGCAGGTTGATCCTATTCCAACAAAAAAAAAACAGAGGCAGGGGGTGTACTTGGAAGCGAATCCTTGGGATAACTCTTCCTAGGTAAAGCCTTGGAAAAAGCCTTTTATGGCATAAACCTCAATCTATGTATCTATGTCTGTTTAGTGGTTGAATTTGATAATTGACAAGGTAAAGACGTTTGTTATTGTCATAGGTTTGCTTTTTGCTTCTAGTTCAAAATGCACAGAATTGTACATGAGGGAAGAAGAATATAAAGAAGCAACAAATGTATGTATATCAACTGACCATTTTTCACATTCATGATATATATATTCATTCATAAAGGACAGGATCCCACCCCAACTTCTGGCTGCAAAAACTACTAAATACAAAATACTGAACAGCAGTTCGTTCTAGCATATGTACATGTAACATTGCTCAATTTCTCAATGACCTACTATCTTAGATATTTCATAGTTGGGAGCAGTATTCTCTGAACCCTACTTACCAGACCATCACCCTCCTTGAGGAATGACATAAATTTGGCTTGTGATGTAATCAAACTTCTGGTACATGCTGCTCAAAGAACTCGAATGCAATTACCTGAAGAACTTGAGCGTTTTCTGATGAACCTGATAGAAGATAAATAAAATGAAACCACAGACAAATGGTGAGGAATATGATCAGTTAAGTCTTAAAACGGTTCAACAAGCTTAATTGCACGTTGTGACTGATGAGATGAAGCAAATTCTAGATAATTTACAAATAGGAAATAATGGAATAGCAATATATTCCGTAATAATAGATTACTGAGTTTTACCTCAAATTAGTACCAAATACATTTAGGAACTACTGATCATCGAGTTCAATTATTCTTCAAACAAGTGTTACAAACTCATGCTAAATTCCTATTCTCAATAAAATTTCAATATCGAAGTACCCAGTGGAAACTTTTTTCAGTCATCTTACACTTAAAACACGCAACTAAAAGATGTGATAAAATATTTATGGTCTGAAAAAATTCAATTTTGCTATATGACAAAGCTTGCTTTTGAGGCTTTGTTTTAATTATAACAAAAGTTAAAATTTTCATTAAAATTAAGCCTCAGTTTTATTGAGCATCCAAGTGAATTGCAAACAAATTCAAAACCTTAACAATTGCATCTGAAGCTTACTACAGGCTTTGCCCAAAAGAAATGTTATATATCTGGACCTTAACAAGTCTGACAAATGCACTGTTAAAGTTGCACTACCTTATCATCATGGTCCCTTTTCCCAATTACTCCTTGTGCTTAACGGCCACCTCCTCAGATGCCTCATCCATGTTCATATCTTCTAGCAGCACCCATATTACAGATCATATATTCATCATATAGATGCAGTTCACAAATAGGCTTGTTAAGATTGGAGAAGAGGGATTCCAAATTCAAAGGTTAGTGTGATAATTGACAAGTTTGGTTCCCAGTGAAAAGTCTGAAGAGAAAATTTAATTAATAATAGGAACCAAACAACACAAATAAAATTTAGAAAGGTGCTCTTTACTGCCTAGTGCGTATAAGCAGCTAAAGTCTTAAGTCACATTTAATCCATTGTTGCAACTCAATTATGGCATCTGTAGACATGTCTGCACATGGCCTGAAAAATAAAAGGAGACTAAAGTGTGAATAAACAGATTAAAGGTCCTCTTAGAACATTTCCATGATCATATTGCAGCAAAGCAAGCAATGTAGCAAACTAGAATTGGAAATTTCGGGATATTAAATTCAAGTATTCTTAAAATAACAATAGAAGAATGGGGAACTTACAAGGGTGTTAATTTCTTGAAGAACGTAAGTGACTTAGTCAGTTGGTCTCCTCGTTTGAGTAAAGCTTGAGCAGAATCAAAGTTTTTGGTGCCTTGAACTTGTTGGTTTTGGGTTTTATAAGTTGAGTCAAACTCTTCAACACGCTAGCCTCCACCATTCACCTTCATAGATAGTCGCTAGATGACACGCTTCCCAGGAAATGCTGCTTCGTTTTATTGGGGTGTTTTAGGGAGAGAAGGAAGATTTGGAGTTGAACAACTCGGGAGGGAGAAGAAGACACTTCTCTGAAACTTGTGAAAAATAAAACAAAAAAAGTGAAAATACCTCAAAAATTATATACTGAAAATCGCCGTCTGTGGGAATCGAACCCACGACCACATGGTTAAAAGCCATGCGCTCTACCGGCTGAGCTAAGACGGCCCTTGCAAGTTATTTTCGCAATAAAATAGAATATTTTTTATTTTTAAATTTACAATTTATTTGTATAGCGAAAACTTGCATCAGTTCATCAACTAGATATTAATTGAATTCAGCTAAAGTAACATGATAAATTAAATGTGCACATAATTGATGACCACTTTTATGAACTTTGAAATCCTTTGATTACAATATACGGTTGCATATGTTAAACCTTTGCTATGTCACTTATTTTACATTTTTTTTAGATTTATCTTTATTCTTTAACATGCAATTTGGAAAAAAGAATTAAATAGATCAGACTGATACACTTTGAACAATATAAATAACTTTAGTCTGGTTTCCTAACCTGACAGCTTAAGAGACCACCCCAGTAGCCCAACTCTAGTCTCCCTACCCAAGTAACCCAACCAAAATTTTTGAAATCCGCTGTGGAAGAAAAAAACAAAAGCACACCAGGGCTTTTGTCCGAGGGCTCATATCCTTTCTCCAAAATTCCATGCCCACCAATTGCTGCAGCAAAATTTGATGATACCAAAATTAACTATTACTGAAGTATTTTCCCAATCTGACAATTCTTTAAAATGACCTTTAAAATCTAAACATGACAACGAACTTTCTGATGAATTTTAAAATGGGAAATAATTACTATTAAAAATATGCTCGCACTTTGCGTTTTATTACAGGAGTAAATATTTTTTAAAAATAATTTTTATTTTTATTTTTTAAATATATTAATATCAATCTAAAATCTAATTAAATCATAGTTTTCATTTTAAAAAATAATTTTAATCATTTTTAATAAAATTACTCATAGATTTACAAACATATTTGTGATTGCCATCAGCCCGATTCCAATCGTGTAGTTTCAAATGTGCTCAAAGGCCGACCAAAATATTGTACGGATTTGCATGCCTAAGCGGGCCATCCAGCCCATAACATGCCATAATAAGCTTCAAAGCCAAGTCCAAAGGAAGAACCGTAGAGAAGGGGAACCGGATACCAACAAACTCTGCCCTGATTGGTCATCAATTAGCTTTGAGTACATGACACGGCAAGGGCATTTTGGTCTTAAAGTTGAAAAACAAAAACTTGAAGTGGTAGGATTCGTTATTACAACACAAGACAAAATGAGAAAATGGGAATCATAAAATTGTGAAAATCCAATCTTATCCCTAAACGGTTCCGCTTCCTCGATTCTATAAGTACACCCCATACTGACACTTATTATAATCTTCCTTCATTTTTTCCATCGTTTTGCTCTCTTTGTTTCAGTTTCTCTTTCCTAGGGTTAGGGTTTTCTCAGTCTTATTCTTTACTTCCAACGAAAAGCTTTGTTTATTTTCATCAATGGCGCAACAGGAGGTCCTGAACGGAGGAGCGGAGAAGGCAGTGGCGGTGAAGTTCACGGCGATGAAGCCACAGCTGATGGTGGAAGCACCAAAGGCAGTTGATGCAGTGCAGTTCTACAAGACCGCGTTTGGCGCTGTTGAGGATGGCCGTACTCTTTACCCCAAGCGGAAGGCTGAGCAGGAGCTCCCTCACATCCTCTCCGCTCAGCTTGAGCTCGCCGGCTCTACCATACTCGTATCTGACATCGCTGATGACTCTGCTCCGTACGCTCCTCCCTCCCTCTCTCTCTCTCTATCCTTTTATCTATAAGTACGTGTTGTTATGTCTGTTATGCAATTTTTGTACTCATGTTTTGTTCTAAAACCCCGAGAGCCTATTTTGATCATGTTCTTGTTTGGCTAGGAAACTTTTTTTCACATTTTCTTTTCTAACTTTCGTTAAATTTGTTAATAGCTTTGACCCCTGATTTTGCGGTTTCGTTGTTTATAGCTCACTTTTCTTAGATCTGTATGATTGAGAAATTACGAACACCGTTACAAGTGATTCTATTGATTTTTTATTTTCTGTCTCAAACATGCAATTTATGAGTATACGTCTACGTTGGTTTGATAAAATGGCATTCCTGTTTGGCTATCACTGCAGTTTCCTGTTTATTTTTCGGTTAAAACATTTTTAAACGGGATTATTTAACGTTATAAAAGATCGTTATCAAATCCTAATCAAACTACTGTTTTAAACACGTTACTGGCGTGAGTTTCGCATCACTGCTTTTGACTCGTCATTTTTCCGGCTTGTTTGTTGCGCTTTTCGAGTCCCATATTTGACTCGTTTGGCTTTGTGTGTTTGAATTGAGCAGGGTGAAAAGTGAGGGAACTGGATGTGTGCTCTGCCTCGAGACTGAGGACGTGGAAGCTGCTATAGCCAAGGCCGTGAGCGCTGGAGCCGTTGCGGAGGGCGAGATAACTGAGGGCGACGGCGCGTGCTGTGGTGGACGCGTGAGCAAGGTCAAGGATCCCTATGGATACGTTTGGCTCATCTGCTCTCCCGCCAAGAAATGCACTGACGTTGAAGCTTAGATGCCGTATGCTCTTTGATCTACTTTTGTTGAACTCTGTGCTTTTAATTTCTTTGTTATGGGTGGGACTTATCAGAAAAAGTAAAAGGTTTCTCGCCGGTAGGATTAGGTGATCAATAGTGTTAGGCTTTGGTATTGAACATTTTGATACTGCTCATCATGAACTTATTTAAAAAAAAAAAACTTTGTGATATCTGTAAACCTAACGCTGTCGGTAGCAGTTAATTGAATTTTATTACCCTTTTTATTTATGTATGTCTCTGTACCCTGTGAATTGAGGGGAGAGCAGGTTTCTGTTACGTTGAGTTAACGAATAATAAGTTTTAAGGGTAGGAATGACTTTTCATCAACATTTGATATGGATATGGTATGTGTGGGTTTCGCAATTGTGGTTTTATCGTTGGTGCCTGGGTCAACGATATTAATATAATACTATTATCAACATTGGTATTAGTTATGCGTGTATATCTTAGTTCTTAATGGCTTTGTAATGTTTTATTTGACATTAAAGTAAGCAACAATGCAAGCGTGATTATTTTGGAGGAATAATAAATTGTTTGGAGACTTGGACGAATGAAAAAGTCATTGGGTTGTGAATAAAGGTTGAAACTTCCCTTCGACGCATAATTATGGTAGCTAACAGGATGTGGGCACGCGTCCATATGGTATATGTCTGGCCTTACCTTCCATTTATCTGTGTCCGTTGATTTTTAGAAATCTTTAAGGTGGTGGCGGGGTCATTTGAGATGGTCCCAACGAGGATGGAGGACGGGGGCATCTGTTGTTTGGAGGTTGGATGGAATGAGCGGGGTTCACGTGATTATTTCCTTATAGAAATGTAATGTTGTTGCATTTTGATTGATGCCTCCAGCTTACTTTAAATTTGAGGTCTCAGAAATTGTTTTAGCCAAATTATGAGTTACGATTGTCTTTTCTATTTTACTTACGGATTGTGGTCGTTGTCATGTGCATGTTAACTTCTAGCCATTTAATAGCTTAATTACCGAGGACGCAAGGCCATAAAACAAATGCAGAAAGAGAAAAAGGGGGCTACCTAGGACTAGGAGGGGTCTAAAATATTACTCACCCAACTCTAGGCTTTGGTTTCTTTGGATTATTATTATAGTCTCTGTCTTCTTTTTACTTTTTTATTATTTGAATAATTTTGACTTACAATCATGCAGAGTTTTACCTTTATCTGCTGCCAACCCTCTATTGTTATTTTTTCCCTCTCTTTTCTTCTTGTTTTTTATAAATCTCCTTTTGTTGTTAACTTAAGTTGTTAATGCTTGTGACATGGGATGAACTGGTTTCTCAATGCTGTGGGCTTGTGTCACTTGGGTCTTGAATGATGGATGGTACTCACTGGAAAGAGACAGTGAATTCGGTATGCTTAGGATTGCTACCAGAAAGAAAGAAAGGTAGAGTTGATAATGGATCACAATTCCCACAAATAAAAAAGAGGGAAAAACAGCCCATGATGAAAACCGGTCATGTATTTTTTGGGCCCAAAAAAAAAAAAAACAAGGAACAAGAGCATGTTCATTTTCTATGATGATAGTGACATCTACATTATAACAAATTGAAACAACTTTTTTGTTTTTGTTGGGGATAAAGCATTCAGCAATTTTGCTCGATAGACGGGCGGGTGATGATGGGTCAAAGGAGCATACCTCTCTTCCCTTGGGAGTAACCAATATCCTCCTTTTTGCCTTTCTCCTTTATACTTTGACGATGGTGAATTCATTTTCAAATTCATGCCTTCACTTCAATGATATAACTATGTCCACCTTTCATCTGAGTTTTATTACTGGTAAAGGTTAAAAAAAGCTTCCATTTATATTTCTTTCTTTTTTTTTTCTTCCCTTAATTATGCCGCGTCATGCTGCTAATCAACTAATTCATTAAAATCTAATACTTTTTTAGCAGAAGATTGTTCCAAATGTTTTATATTTTCTTGCATAATGCTATAATTATTGGGTAAATAGAATCTATCCATTCATAGGCTAATAAATTAATTACTAAATGATATATTACACTTTAATCAATATTATCACGTCGGGAAGGACAAATGTGACAAAATGTATCTTCTTGCATCCTTCCCAATTTAAGAACTTTGAAATTGATTGATTAAAAGAACAAGCGAAAAAAATGGGTCAATTATTTCAAATCTAGAAAATTTCAAGATCTGGAGTAAAGCATTGAAAAGAGCAGAAGAAGGACAATTCCAGCCACTAGAATTCATACAATCTTTAGTAACCAAATTATTAATTAATATATACATATAGATAACTTGTAAACATTTCCACATCAAATGAGAGAAACTTCTCAAAGGCTGGCAAACATGAGAAAGCAGGTTCATGCTGCTCCGGAATCCTGAAACTATATGTAGATTGGCTGTCAAGGATAATAACCTTTCTCAAAGATATATAAATATATATATATATATTATTATTATACAAATGAGCAGTAATAATTGTTGTGTTCGGTAGGTAGTAATAACCACCTTTTTTTTTTCATTTTGAATTGGTTCCATTTAATTTCCTTTCTTCCATTTTCATTTCTACCAAACTTAATAGTATAAGGGCCTTTAATCATGCATTTCATGTCACTTAACCTCAAAAATTCTGTGGCTAAAAAAAGAAAAAAACCTCAAAAACTCTGGTTTAGTATAATTTTCTTAATGCAAAAAGGTTCAGGAGACCATGACAATTGGGCCTAAGGCTATGGTGGATTGGGGCTCTGGGGTGATACACTTAGTTTCTGAGTCGAATGATTTGTGAACCGTATTTAGGACTAGTGGGTGCCTAAAATTCGATGCCCCCATGTCCTCTACTCCATCAGGTTTCATTGGGTTAGTCAGAATGATTCCACATGGTTGTCCTTGTATAGCCTCTGAATTAATGTTATGTTTCGGGCCCCACTGAATGCGACAAAATAGCACCGTAAAAAAGGACAGGAAATATTCCTTACTATATTGTGATTGATGTGAAATCAAACTAGCACCAAGGAGAGACATTATCCTTTTCAGGGTGGATGAAATGGCACATCAATAAAATATGACCACAGAATCGAATGAGAGGTGATGGAAGGATTGCTGCTGGTCGTTGTAAATGCTTATGCCACATCTTAGAACAAACATACATAGATTATAATAGTTTTTAGTACTTGTAAGTGAGAAGTACTCATTATGAAGAAATAATCCGTCAATTAAAGCACTTTTTCTAGTGATGTATGAATGTAATGTAGGAAAGAAAATGGCGAGAGAAGTTTAATATACCTTAACAATCAGGAGGCATTTCAAGCTTGCACTTTGGAGGTAGAGCCAAAGCAAGCGCTGGATCAATCCCAATAGAAGGCAGCAACAATGAATTTTTATAACCACACAAGCACGTCAAGTTAGCCCCCTTCAGAGCCTCGCAGCACTCAGGTGATGGGTCAACTGGGTTCGGCTGGGTCACAGATGGCTTGCAGGCCTCCAGACCGTCATCGTTCATGTCACACAAGGTTATTGCCCTCGAGCCTTCAACAATTAATGCCACCATTATCATCATTAAAACAACCAACTTCCCTGTAGCCATTGCTTTTTTTAGTACTTCTCTACTAGCTCAGGCCTCAAGGAAACTATGGCAATTGGTGAGGATGTGTTTGTAAAATCTGGGGGCAGCTATATAGTGATTAGCAAGCTTAGTTTGGCACCACGAGTTTTGGACCCGTGAATGAGAATTGTCAGGATTCAAGAGTCACGGGTGCTCGTAGGGCCCTTTTTTATTTTTTCTTCATTGGTGCAGTGTCCAATGGTCATTGGCTTTGTTAAGATGCTTTCATTTTTAGATGGGTTCCATAACTACCACACAAAGACAGATTTTTGTGAAAACAGACTTGGGAATGTTATCTGATCTGTCATGAACTTTGATACGATTTATTAATCTTAAATACATATGGCTTTTGCTATCAAGTCTTGGTTTATATATAATGTGCATTGATATGTTAATTTCCTCCCAAATGAAAGAGTACACATCGCTGAATGAAACTACAAAAAATTTGGCTCAAAGATATGTTGCTTTCTATTTTGCCTTATTCACAACAAATTAAGCATCTAATTTTCAACCTCAAGAGCTCAATAGTCATTTCCATGACGGTTAGTTCTATTAATAAGGAAAAAAAAATCATTTCGTTGATTTGGATATGGGACAATAATTCCTGAAGACCCCTATCTCTATCCCTTCTTTGCACGTTTTCAAGTGACGATGACCCGCCAACATCCATTCCTCTCATTCAGCAAAACATTCATAAACTATTATTATTTTATTAATATAATGCATTTCCAAATTGAGAAAAGACAACAATCATTGAGCCAATGGTTTTTTTTTTTTTTTTTTGGTGACAGAACCAATGGTTGTTGTTAGCTGTTCTTATTGTGGTCAAGTTAAACAGGCAAAGTGTCTGGTTTAATTTCATTATTATATTTGTTGATTCGTTATATTCTGTTTACCCAAAACAAACTCCTGTCCAACTTGACACGGTCGAGGAGCAATGTAGTAAAATTTGGCTAATGGGACAAGTAGCACAGCAGCAGCCTAGAGGTAGCAAAAAGTCATAGCCAGTAGTATATATACCAACCCTGAAAAGATATTGGAGAGGGAATGTTATGTTTGGTTATTATTTATGGTTTATTTTATTTTTACAATTTAAATATTTTATTAAATATTTTATTATAATTTAAAAGTCATTCATATTATTAACTTAAATAAAAACAATGAATTGAACGTTCAATCTTTCAATGAGAAACCAATTGATGTTATTTTAAGCCATGTTTCCTGTCTTATTCTAGAATCTCCATGCCAGTTGACAACAGAGTACCTTCATTGTTTTATTGTTTTAAGTTGACTTTCCCTTCTAAATTTAATTTTTATTTGATGCTTAAATTTTTTTTATTCTTGTTGTTGTTCCTCACTTAAGATTTAAATTTTTTGTTATTTAATATTTAATATTATATTTAATTAATTTTAAATTAAAGATTTAATATAATATAAAAACTTACTATTATTTTAATCTTTTTATCTTACATTCCCGTGCATTTATCACATGATAATCTCAGCTTATCTATGAAAAAATATGTTATAAGGTATTACTGTATATGTATCTTATAAGTCTAAAGTTTTTATAATTTTTATTCAAATGGCTCTCTCCATTTATAGCAATTCGATTGGTGATTTTAATTGAATCTTTGATAAAAATAAAAGTACATTAAATTAATAAAATATATACTTGTAAATTGCATATGTCACTGCATCAAACAAAATAGCTTACATCAGATATTGATATAGCCTTATAGATTTTATGGAGAGGAATGTTAAGCTAAGGCAGTAAGGCTAATGCTGAGGCCTAAGGGCAAGATTCTTCAACGTTTGCCGTTTGTCAACAACAAGATGAAAATTCTGTAATTGGTTATTAACCTACTTTATCACACTTAATTTCCTTTTCCTTTTTATTCCACAAGGTGTAAGTAAAACATTTTTTTCACTCCAAGGTAAATGTCGGACTGAAAACCTTTACTATTTTTTCTCGTAGGTAACATCATTATTATTTGGTATATAATAAAATAAAATACCAAACTCAAAGCCAAAATGGTAAGTCAGAGAAAAAAATCGAAAAAATTAGAAATTAATTTAAAAGAATAGCATTTGATTTTATTTTATTTGGTTCGAATTAAAATTGAATATTAAATATATATATATATATATATTAAGTTTGAATTAGATTTTAAGTTTGAAATGATAAAATTAAAAATAATTAAATTGAATCAAATTATATAATGTTTTAGTTTTTTAATATATTTTAAATTTTTATAAAATAAAATAATTATTATATATAAAAATTTATTTAAATATATTAAAATTTTTATTAAAATAATATATAAAAATTAAAAAATTAAAATTTTAAAACCAATAAGTCGAACGAAACTAATAAAATTCGATTCAAATCGAATTGATTTGAAAAAAAGTCAAATTCAAATTTATATCATATTTTTAAAATTTATAATATTATACATTATAAAAAAAATTATAGAATCAAATTTAATTTGATTCAAATTATTATTATTCCAAAAAAAGTTGCTATTTAAATCAAGAAGATATATTAAAAGCCAATGGAGCAAAGGCCACAGATTGTCTGCACAGTGCACATGTCCTTATCTCTTGAACTGCAACATAATTTATTCTACTGTCTTCTGCATGTTTAAACTTTAAAAGACTGTTATCTTCAGCACCATTAAAAACAGTGTTAAATTTTCGAACTTTTTCAATCATAGCCACCCTCTTCTACACAAAGCACCAGGTTTTACTGGGCTACGTGTGTGGAGTCGAGAAAGCAAAAAGAAAAGGCCTGGCAGAGCCTTTGGCTGCTTGGAGATTTGAGAAAAAACCCACGAAACAAAACCACAAAGAAACTAGGCATATAAATATTTGACCAGCCACAAATAAAGCAAGCAAAAAAAGTTAAAAAATAAGAATATTTTAAAAACCCAAATCAAAAGCAACCAAACCTTGTTAGTTGTTTACTTGTCTCTCTCTCTTTGCCTGGTTTTCACCTTTTTTTTTTCTTATCTTACCTTACCTCTTTGTCCTTGTGTCTGCCACTGTGAAACTTCGTTATATTGGCTACTTTTTTTTTTACCTAACAGATGTTTTATTGCTTTGGATCCACCGTAACCCCACTCCCTTCCCCTACTTTACCCTATTCCTCCATTCCTCCCTCCCTCCTTCATAGCTTCCCTTCCCCTTTTAAATTGTTAACATTCCCACGCCCATCCAAGAAAGAAACAAGCGAAAGAGAACACAAATTTTAAACCCTTTTTCAGTCCAGCCACCCTGATTCCTTTCAAAGGGCCTCTTGAAAAGTCAGGTCTATCTCCAAGATATTCTAACATTTCACTCAGTCTCTCTCTGTCAGAATATGGATGTAAGAAAAGCCTACCCTTCTTTCCACTATACTCATCTATGCTTCAAATTCACTTTCATGTTTAATCTTTTTTGGTTAATAATGTTTTTTTTTTTTTAGTTTGCAGTATTGTTGATGATGAGATAGCTTTTGTTTTGTTGTGGCGTGTTTAGGATTATTATAGGAGCCATGTTCCAGCTTTTGGCAGCTGGGATTGCAACAATGACCTCCCTTTTACTCAGTGTTTCGAATCAGCTAGACAAGCTGGGTTGCTTCGTTACAGCTACACTGAGGATCGTGATTTGTATGTTGCCGGTGATCTTTATGAGAATGACGTTGTTACTCCTGCCATGATTGTTGTTCCTTGCACAAGAGTAAGAACTAAGAACTACGAAGAAGGCTTAAACCTTGATTTCTTCTTCTTCCTTTGCATTTTTCTCTCATTTTTAAAGCTGATTTCTGGGTTTTTTGTTTTCACTTTTGCACGTGCAGTGACATACTTTCATTCATTTGTTTTTCATAATTATCTTTATTCTTTTGATGCGCGCGAAAGGCTATGATTTCTTCGAAACGCATCGAATTGTTCACGCTTGATTCTTGAAAAGGAGTTCGTGGTTACAACAAAGGATCAAAAATGTCAAAAAGGAAAAGAAAAAATCCATAGAAAGAAGCTCAAAGCTCACCAAATAAAGTGAGAAAAAGAAAATGGTTTGCTCAAAATTAAAAAAATGACAACGAATACGAACACCCATGTTCTAATAAAGGAGAAAATTCATTCCGAAAATGCTTTCCAATGGTCAGTCTGCCGGTAGGGACCAAAAGTTTTTTGCCATGGGATTGAATTTCATTAATAACATTTTTTATTTAAAAACAAAAAAAGGTATTGTGATGAAATGATGATGATGAATTGAGTAACATGCATTGGTATGTATGATCAAATGATGGTAAATAGGGTTTTTGGTAATAATGAATGAAACATTTGCAGACAAAAGTACGACAGTCGCATGTTAAAGAAGGAAAAAAGCAAAGCTGGGAGGTCAGTGTCGTGGAGGAACCACCAAGCCCCTCTCCTCTACCCATGCCAACACCCAAACCTGTTGATGAAGACCTCTACAAAATCTCCCCACAGCTCCTTGATTACGCTAAACCCAAAAAGGTAAGCTTCCACTCTTCCATTAAAATTTAAACTCAAAGCTTCACAATCTCACACCATCCCATGTTAATAAAATTGTGCTTATTTTGATGCATTTGTTAATGATAATCACCCATTAAAGTTCTAATCCTTTGGATTTTTTTTCCTTTGTTTAATTTGATGCAGAAGGGAGGGTTGGGTTTCTTTTCAAGCTGCTTGCTGCCAACTTGTGTATTGTGAAGCTGCCGTTGCCCATCGCCAAGTGCATGCTAAAGGTCATATATATAGGATTACATATATATAGTCTAAGGAGTTGAGAAGAGTAAATGGATAATGCCATGGAACGTATTTATTTTCCCTTCTCCTTTGGATATTAAGGGGATTCTTATTAGGCTAAGAAGAAAATTATTATAGTGATTATTATGAATATGTTAATTATCATGTGAGGGTTATTATGAGCAGAATCTTGTTGTCAAGGAGAAGGTTTAAAAAAAAAAAATTTTTCTTCTACGTAGTGAGAAAATGATTGTGAGTTACCTTCTCAACATTTTTATATTCCCTTTCAACTCTATGGAAAAGAAAATGTACTTACCTTTATCTAGTAATCAAATTCAAACCTCTTGAGGTAATTTTTTTTTAGGCAACATATACTATTTATGTATATATATAGTATTTTTACAAATTAAGGAAAAAGTTGGAAGAAAAAACATGAAGAAAAAAAAGTATTTTGACTTGAGAGTGGTTGGAACCTGAAAACATTGGACAGCTTTCTCTTTTGTTTTTTGCTTAACATCATTCATGGGCTACGAGTGAATCTTTGAGAATTATTATTAGGATCAGTTGATCACTCATTCACTCCATCTTTTCTCTTTTTTCTTTAATTTTTCGCTATTTTCCCTATTCCTAAAGTAGGGATTAAGGTGGGCAATGGGTGCTTAGGGGTTCAAAAAATTGAAACAAAACAAAGCATATACGTACGTGCAAACAAGAAATATAAAGAGAGAGCCTTTTGCTTTATAGAGGAAAAAGAAAATGTGTAAAAGAAGAGTAAAGGAAAGAGAACGAGGGATATACCCAAAAACTGAGATAAAGATGTAAAAATAGGTCCTTTATGTGTCGGACATATGCACTTAAATCAACAAATCAGTTGTACCATATGGTCCACAGATCACCTTGGAACCCTAAATTATTTAAATAGAATTTAATTTCAATTTGCAATGTACTTAATTAGTACATTTCATGCGTCTAAATTGTTTTTTTTTTTTTACATTAAATAAGGAAAAGAGATCAACTTGTGAGGTTAAAACTCGGATATGATAACATACATAGTTATTATATAATAATTATTGATGTAAATATTTTTGTGGATTGTTTTAACAAATTGACACATAAGATAATTTTTTAAAATTTTTTATTATGATGATATATAAGATATTTATTAATTTTAAATTATTTATAAAAAATATATATTAATTTAAAAAAATTCTTTTATCATATACATCATTTTATCTTAATTTAAAATAAATTTTACAGTAATTTATCTTTTTTAATGTATCTATAGTTAATATGAGTATTTAATTTATCACAACTTTTAAAAATATTATTTAATATCTTTAATATTTTTGATAAAATACTTACTACATTAACTTCAACTTTTAAATATATTTCATAAAAAAAATATAAAAAATATATATAAATAAATAAACACATGTCCTAACACAGTCATATAAACCCTAGTAGAAATGAAGACTAAAGATTATTTACTATGTTACAAATTGGGAACTATTTGTTTGACAATTAGTGAACTAGTTCAACTTAGTGAAAAGTCAAATGCATAATTTTCAAAATTAAAAAAATAAAATAAAGCCAGATGTATCAATGACACTTCTACACTTACAACATCTCTTAAGCCTTTCATATGCAACTAAACAGAATTGATATATGATTTTCATACATTTTAGTCATACAATTGTAAGAATATTTTATAGTCTAAATCTATGATATGTTTGAGAAATTTGTTATCAAGAATCCAAATTTTTTTAAGAGATTATTGAAGGTATTTTTTATAAAAAAAACATATTTAATAATCCTCTCAATACATTTTTATAAGGGATTATTGAAGTCATTTTTTACTAAAAATACCTTCAATAATCTACTCAATAAAATTTTATAAAGAATTATTGAAGATATTTTTAGCCAAAAACGCATTCAATAATCATATTCAATTTTTTATAAGCCAATAATTTTTTTGTTTTGAGCCTATACTAACAGTTACATTAATAACCATCAGTATATAACATATTTATACTAACGGATAGTCATATACTGTCAAAAAAAGTTTATTTATATCGACGATTAAATAAAGTATATGTATAAGTATAATATATTATGACAGTATTAAAAATTTGTTAATAAAAATCTCTTTTACCAACGGAATTTAACCTTAATAAATAATCAATACAAAAAAATTTTTATATCGATTATTAAAGGTGTTTTGCATTTTTTACGGAAAACACCTTTAATAATTGTCTCAATAAATTTTTATAAGAAATTATTGAAAGTGTTTTTTGTCAAAGATGTCTTTAACAATCCCATTCAATTTTTTGTAAGCTAATAATTTTTTTGTTTTGAGCCTATACTGATAATTACATTAATAACGATCAGTATATAACATATTTATACTGATGGATAGTCATATACTGACAGAAAAAATTTATTTATATCAACGATTAAATAAAATGTAGGTATAAGTTATAGTATATTCTCACGGTATTAAAAAATCGTCAGGAAAAATCTCTTTTACTGATAGAATTTAACTTACAGTAAATAATTCATACAAAAATACCTTTAATAATCCCTTTCAAAAAAATTTTTAATGGATTATTGAATGTGTCTTTGACCAAATGCGTCTTTAAAAATCCCATTCAATTTTTTATAAACCAATAATTTTTTTTGTTTTAAGCATATACTGAATATTATGTTAATAATCGTCAGTATATAAAATATTTATATTGGCAGATAATTATATACTGTCATAAAAAGTTAATTTATATCGACGGTTAAATAAAATATTGATAAAAATATGATATATTCAGACAATATTAAAAATTTATCAGTAAAAATCTTTTTTATTAACGAAATTTGACCGTTAGTATAATTAAGTATAAGTATATAAAAAATATTTTGTAATGTTACTAAAATGATGAAATTATAATTTAATAATAAATTTGATTTTTTAATACATGACGTGGGATAATTTTAATCGTTGACGTATTTGGTGATGATGTAACCTTTAATCTATCAGTCACCTTATAAAATCTAATCTTATTTGAAAATAGAATGCGCATTTCTTTCATTCACATGTATTTGATCCTTTTGTCCCTCGTCCTGAGGACAGTTCAACTCCCCATCATCAAATCATGAAAGTGAGATGCCCAAAGTTCACTTTGGCAAAGGAAGAAACTCTTTACTTGAATTAAATTCTTACGCACAAGGAAAAAAAAAAAAAGGTATATTTAAGACGGCAGACGGGAAAGAGGATTATCAAATCACCTGCTATTGTTGATTGAAATTTCATTACTTTGTGTCTTCCAATATATTTAGTGATCAGAAGAGAATATAGATTTGTAAGCATTGACCATATCGATTTAGTCTTAATTTTATTACCCATTAAAAAAAAAAAGCCTTAGCTACTAGAAATTACTTACTACTCTTTACGTTTCATAATTAATATTTGATTTTAACTTTTTTATAAAAAAATTTTTGAATTAATAAATCATAATTAATTGATATTTATAAAATATTCTTTCAAATTTTGAAATATTTAATATGTTATCAGTAAAATTTTTAAATTTTATGAACGAAATTAGAGGACAACATATACTACTTTTAGATAATTTATGATTCTTATCCTCATTCATTAAAATTAAATTTTAAATAAAAAGAAGTCCAATCTCCGTTGGCAATGGCATGATCGAAAATTCTGAATATTGATTTATCCCTTAATTTCTGGTATATCTTGTTGATAATTGAACGTTTCTTACGCTAATAATAATAGTTCTTACTCTCTTGCCTTTATCAAATGTCATCTGATCTTAGTGTTCAGTTTGTTTAAGCCCTGTTTTTGGTTTAAAATGCCAGATAGTCACTCAAGTCAGAGAAGTCGGACCCAATCCCATGACTGCCTGGTACGCTTCTCTTTCTTTTTCCTGCAAAACAAACAAAAACACTTCTTATTCTCGACCATATGCTTTTTAAAACTATATATTCATTGAGTTTAAAAAAAAAATCATTACCTTTACCTTATGCAAGAAACTAGTTTCTTGTTTCTACTTTATCTTCTGTCGGCAGATCATGATATTATTGTTGACTCGAATAAATAGTAAAAAAATTAATAATGACTTGTTTTTTTTAGAGGATAAGGATTTAGATAGAAAAGTGAATTTCGAATATTACATTCTTTAATATTCATTCAAACACATTTATAGGTAGAACTTGTAGAAAAAAAAATCAAATACATTTTCTCGATGCATGTTTCCAAACAAAACATGCATTTTTTTATTAGAAAATAATGAATTATTTGTGAGAACAAAGACAAGAAAAGAAAAAAAAAAAGTTTGCCTAAACTTACCAGATGACAATTTATGTGGGAACAATGGCACGTGAATGCTTAACTTTGCATTTAAGTTCTTTCTGTACAAATTCAATGGATAGCCAGAGTGTTGCTAATGTACAATATCACATCTCTTTTTCCTCCTTTAAGAGTTGATTAATTTTCTTTCTCAGGCCCACTCCAATGACGAATCCAAATCAGGGAGAAGAATTGATGAAGGCAAAGAAGAATGTGATGGAGACCAAAACAGTATTTGTGGAATCCAAGAAGACTTGCATCTGTTCTCCCACAAACCACGCTGGTTCCTTCAGGTGCCACCTTCATCGAACCGGTGCAGCTCAAAACTCATCCTGCTGGAGTTCAGTAGCCAACGGTATTGGGATGGGAAACGGTCTCAATAAGTTAAATTCCAAGTCTCAGGATGGTCATGAGGCCATTCTCTCCAGGTTTGGTAGGGCTTCTTCTCTGAAGCTGACCCATTCATGAAGGCAGTCTGACAGGCCAATGCCGATGGGCTTCTGCTTCTCTGGTCAGTATCATTCCAGGTTGTAAATATAGCAAAAGTGGTGCTCCATAAATTTGACAGTGCTTTATAATTTCCCAATGTTTTTTTGAAGTGGGAACATTTTGTAGGTAATAAACTAATCCAACTCTCCTGAATATCATCAATTTCCTTGAACTGAAAATCAAAGAGGGGCAAAAACTGAGAATGTTTCATCAGGCAGGCTTAGTTACTGTTGCAAGCCCTTTGCGTCCTTTCAACATGACTAAAAAATAAATAATGTTGATGGTGTTGTCAAAGTCAATAGACTCACACATCCCTACCAGACTGTCAAATCAAACCATCGAGCCCCTTTGGAACACCTAACAAATGGACTTCTGAGGCTCTTCATAAATCACATCGTCCCCTTGAGAGTACGGATGCTACTTGGGATTACCCTTGTGTCTCTCTACATTGATTTGCCTCTCTTTTCTATTACGTGGTAGTACTTTTTTTTTATCCTTAAAAAGTTTAATACAGCTTGAAAAAAGAAAAAAGAAAAGAGGGGTAAGAGAGAGCTTGTTGTCAAGTAACAAGAGAGCACCAGTGCTCTGGGAAATCAATGCATGAATTCATTGAATTCTTGTTTCGGTGTATTTGTTTTATCTGTATTGGCAATAGATTATTAGATTTCATTAGTGGTATTGAAGCAGAAGCAGAAAAAGAGGGGAAGCAAGAAAAAGCAGAGCTAACAAATGAGGATATGGATCCTAAAAGGAGCATAAAATTGCATTATGATCCATGTAGCCGAACCCTTTCTAATAAGAAACACTGTGGTTTATTGAATTCATTTCTTTGTTCGTGTCAGTGTTGCAGTATACCTAAACTCTGACAGATACAGGCTCTGTAATTTTAATAAATATGAAATCAATGTTCCACTTTGACAAGTAATTTTCCACATAAGGTTTCGCGACAGTAACAGTGAGCCCAGAGCTGTGAAGCTAAAAAAAAAAAAAGAACCAGTATGCATAATAATTCCCGCTATCTCCTAGCAGTAGCAATCTAGCAGATAAAAGAGGAAATGTTCTTGAATAATTCATTTTTCCTTTCATTCCCGTCATTGCCAAATTCAAGGAGCCTTGTACTAACATATTCGGTTAATGCCTCTCTATAGACAGAATACCGGTGATTTTAGGTGACAAGGGATCAACAGATAAATGGCTAAATGGTTCTAAATTGGATACGCTGCTTAAACCATATGAAATTCAGATTAGATAAGAGCTTTATGAATCTGAGAAATTACAGGTATACATTTGCCTTTTAGATGTTCAATGATAATGAAGTTCCGAGTTTGTTTTGCTTATTTTCTAGAATTTGACTTTCAGGTGTGGTATCCAGTGACCCCTGCAATTGGTAAGCTGTCTTTTGAAGGTTCAGAGTGTGTTGAAGAGGTAGGGCTTTTAGGAATTTATGTAATTTGGGACCCTAGTCTACGGATTCATCAGCCAGTCCAGATCATAGGTCAGGATACACCATATAAATAAGGAGTTACGAATCTCCTTGATCACGTACGTACTCATGTACAACAGTTGGCAAGAATTAGCCAATAGCTTTGTATCTTCGATGATTTCCTTGGATTCTTCACCTTTTTCTGCTTAGCTTGGTTGAAAGATTACCTTTTACTTGATTGAAAAGAAAAAAAAAAAAAGGGGAAAAAGTTGGATTAACTAGAAACTCCTTATTCGGGGTGTATCTCCAAGGAATCCACTAATTACTTCTTCAACCATGTTTGGTAGGTACCATTGAAGACGCAAGAAAACAAGGAAAGTTAAAAAGGAACAAAAATCAAACATGGAGAAAAGTTTGAGCGATTAATCTGTCAAAACAAATTTGCAGAGGAACTTAAAGTCGGAAGCTGAAAGTACAGATGCTGAAGGACTTCAATCCTCAACTGATAAAGGGGATCGTGATTCAAAATCTAGTGTTTCCCGTTCCATCTCTTGAGGATTTGGGGAAGAGCCAAACGAAGAAGGACTATGAGGAGTTTTTAGCTGATAAAAAGCCATCTAAAGATGAAATTGAATATAAGCCCCGCAAGGAAAAAGGGAAACATCAAAGGTGGTGGTGATTAAGCAACCGACGCAGTTTTCATACTTGGGGAAAAAATAGGTTGTTACACCATTGTGCATTTGCTTGGTTCAAAGAACAAATTAACTGTACGGCAACCGCATGTGTGTATAGAAAGTCCATGTTGTATTTTGAGGGCTGGGCAGTATCCGCATTTAGGATTTTGTGGAAAATACCATTCTGATTTTTGCATTTGTAGTTTAGAGCTCTCTTGTTGGCAAATGGTTAAACTCTTTGTTTGACGAGGAGAGACTCGGTTGTAATTGTCTGGATGTAGGACTCCTTTCTAAAGAAAATGTAACAATCCTGCTGAAAATAACTTACTGGTAACATTCTTGTGTCTATTTTTGTTTTTGGGATTAGAATTGGCACAGGTATTGTGTCACAAACCACCAAGTCTCAAAACATTCAAAAGTTGACACAATCCATATGAATGTCTGAGGGTGGATTGGAATTCAGATTCTCATGCTATTTGGAAGGATTAATAACCTTTTCTTTCTCCAGAATTACTCCATTTTTATCAACCTCACATTGTTCGATGATCACAAAACCTAATGCTTAACCCTGCTAACTAAAGGCGCCACCAACTTTGACAAATTGTTCCTTAAGAAGAAGATTAAGATTGCTCAATAATGAGAAATCCCACCAGTATTCAGCACAAAAAAAGAATTACATTCCAAGCAATGATATCAGATATGGACTAAAAGAAAGCATCCCGAACCACCTCCTTGGCCAGGGCTGTAATCAAGTTAGCAGCTAAAGAATTACATGTTTCAGTAGCCTGAGTCCAAATGTATTTAGCTGTTGGGAAATTTTTTAAATTAGGTCTAATGGCATTCACATTACAGTGCATCACATTTCATTTCCGATGGAACTGATGAAACTATTGGCAAGTTACCTGGTTCTCGAGGTTTACATGTATTTTACAATTATAAGCTAGTCTCATCATGGGCTTTTAATTCAAATATATTAGATCAAATTGTACTATAAATCTTTGTACTTTTAATAAAATACGAATTTAATCTTTTTACAATAATTTTAATATTGATAATATCTCTACATTTCGGGATTTTAAATTTCGATCGATGTTTGATTTCTACCGCTAAACTCGATGACATGGTTTGTTGACCCAAAGACATCACTGATGACCTTGTTTATGTGGCAAAGTTCATCATATAATTGTTGAAATTATAATGACATGTATTTTTTGGCCACATGCCCTATTTGTACGTCATACACAAAAAAATAAAAATAAAAACCAAATTTCTTTTTATTTCTCTCTCTAAAACCTCAGTTTCTATTTCAATTTCTCTCTCTAAAAACCTACCTTCGCAGCTTCTCTATCTAAACTCAGATTCGGGCAATGGACTACCCAAATAATCCTCTACTTCTATTTCACTATCCCTGCTGCCTTATCTCCAGGAATTTCAACCTCACCTCACTTGTTTTGACATATGAACAAAAATTTCTGGCATAAGAACAAACAGTCTCCCCAAATACTTCAACTGGGAGTTTCCTTGAAACAGACCTGCACCTGCTGCCTTATTTTCAGGAATTTCCTTGAAAAGAACACTATGGCTTGACCCAGATAATTGGTTGTTCTCCAAATAAAAAGTACCCAACCTAGTCAAATTGTTAATATTCTCACGGATCATACCCCTGAAATTATTGTTTACAAGATTAAGCTTGACTATGTTTTGTAAAGAGAATAAGAACCCAGGAATCTCAGCAAAAATCCCATTCCCTTCTAAGTAGAGGTTTCGAAGGGAGGTAAGCTTGGCAAAGTCAGATGGGATTGATCCGGACAGAGCATTGAAACGAAGAGAGAGTTTGGAGCTGAGTTAAGTTTGCCAATGGCAATGGGAAGCTGATGACAGCCCCATTCCAGGAAGTCTTAACTCGACCGCTCTGTTTTGGACACAATTTACACCAGTCCAATTACAGGGGCTGCTTGACAGATTCTATAAAAGCGAGCGTCCACCAACAGCTGCTTAGAGAGCCACCTGAGCTGCCCTGTCGGAAGCTAGATCTGAGCTCACAGCGACCAACATTGTTGTCCATAACACCAAGAAGAAACCAACTATGTTGGGATTTAATCATTGTTTTTCTTACTTTAAAAAAGGGCCGAGCAAACAAAGGGTTTTGTTTGGTTTCCAATGGTGGAAAGTGTTTTTCAGGGGTTAAGAGATTGGAATGAAGATGGATTTCATGGAGTGGATGTTTGAGGATTTTTGTATTTCAGAACAAAAATACTCAGGTTGGGTTAAGAGAATGAAGAGTTTGTAAAACTCACCGCTTTGGTGAGGAAAGAAAGAAAGAAAGCAGAGAAGCCACGTAAGCTCACCAAAAGTAAAATAATGCCAATACTAAAATTACTAGGTTTTTTAATCCGTGCAAATCACAGGAATTTTTTTATTTTTTTATAATAATTTAAAAAGAATGGATTTTAAAATAAATTTTATTTGATTTAAATTAACAAAAACTGTAAAATTTTTTAATAAACATAATTTTTTAAATGTCAATTATTTTTAAAATTAAATTATTAATTCAATAAGTGCATTAATAAGAAAGAAGATTGGAAATTGACATATAATACACTTCATAGTTCTTTATATATAAGAATTTAATATAAAAAATATTTAAATTTTAAATGTTGTAAATAATATAAGAAAAGAGTGAATTTTTAATAAATTTTATTTTATTTAAATTAAAACAAAACAGTTGAATGATTTGTTTAATTAATTAATTTTGAAAATTAAAGTATATCACATAAAGTAAAATCATTAATTCAAATTCTCATATGAAATTTTGAAAGATAAAAGGCATTTAAATTTAAAAAGATATATATATCTAAACTATTAAGAAATGTATTTTAAAAGATAATATATTATTATATTCGAGATTTTTAAATTTTAAAATATATATATTTAGATCATCAACAAATATATATATTTAAATTATTAAAAAAATTCATTTTAAAAGTTAATAGATTCCAACCATGTTAGAGACAAAAGTGTCCCACGCTATTGAGCCGCCATTGTGGTTATTAAAATTTTTTTTTTAAAAGATAATATAATAATATTAGAAATTTTTAAATTTAAAAAATATATATATTTAAATTATTAAAAAATTTATTTAAAAATATAATATATTTAAATTAAGTTTTATTTGTATCAATTTAAAAGTCTTTCGTGCAAATATTCACATGAATTTTGAATTAAATATGATATATTTGAATTTGAAATTTATGTAAAATTTTTAATACTTTATAATTTTAATTTGAATTTAAATAATTATTTAAATATATTAAATTTAAATAATTTTTTAAATAAAATTACTTGACAAATAGTATAATGTAAACATTATATTACATATTAAGAAAAAAAAGTTATTCACATAAGTATTTATATCAATAAATCTTATCTAAGAATTTTATATGTTGTAATAATATATATATATATATATCTTCTCTAATAATTTTATATGTTGTAATATAATATATATATATTAGAGATAACTAAATCCGCACTTAATTAAAGTATAAGGAGGTTTAATATCACATATGACCATTATATTACAAAACCTTCAAATTCTAAACTCCCATCACAAAGACAGAATATATTTTTCTCATCTAACAATCCTGGAGAGTTCAATAAAAAAGAAGAGTCATATAAATTCATAAAAAATAAAAAACAGAGCATTCTAACAAAGCGGCCAAAATTTGTATATTCAGGAGTTACAGAATTATAGCATAACATAACCAAGAACAATAACTTTTGATAAGCAAAATAGAAATTCTAACACTAAAACTTGAACTATCAGTTCTTACTCACTCTCCTCGCGCCGCAAGAAATCAATACATTCCTTTACTGTTACTGAGAATCGACCTCAGAGTCCCCAAAATGGCAAAACCCAGAAGCGGACTAACATCCAAGGCATTGAAAACGGGCGGAATTATATTCCTAAACAGATTCAAATAAGGATCACAGAGAGCCACGATAGCTGAAAAGGGCTGCCGCTCCCAGGGAACGTTGGGGAACCAACTGAGCAAAACCCTAACCATCAAAACCCCACTGTAAATATCAAGCCACTTAGCTACACCCGCCGCCGCCACCACCGTCAACGGTGTGTTTAGGTATCCGCTTGGGCTGTCCTTTACGGAAGCAAAGAAGAGCGGGCCCATGGTGGAAAGTGCGTTGGGATTTTGGTAGATTGTTTGGAGAGCAAAATTTTGCATCATTTTGGTGAAGATAATGGTGGCAGAGAGGGATAAGGAGAGAAAGGTTTTGAGGGTTCGAGTTGAATCGTTGGGTGGGGACTGAGTTAGGATTGGGGGGGTTTTGCAGGGTGTCGTCGGGGAAGGAGAAACGAAAGCTAAATGGGTAAAATTAAGGTTTTTGGTGTTTGGCTTTGAGGGTTTGATGGGGAGAGAAAGGCGGAGGAAGTATGGTTTGGAGGTGAAGATTGGAGAATTAGGGTTTCGTGGAGGAAGGTAGATTGAAGGTCGGAGAAGGAGGGTTTGGCTGAGTAACGACATGTTTGGAAAATTTTTTTCTTTTTGTTTTTCTCGAGAAACAATCGGAAAATAAAAGAGAAGGATTTGAGCTTATGAGGAAGGAAAGTGGCTTACCTGCGGCTGAGATAGGTTACGCATTCATCTGAGTCAACTCGAGTTAGAAAGCTTTCTTTTCCGTTAACCATCTTATTAACGGTGTAAAATTATCAAAATATTTTTTTCAATTTTCTTCAGGCAATGTAATGTACAGAGTTTTTTTTTTTTTTTTTTTTCTTAAAAGAAAATCAAAGTAAAATAAACAAAATAAAATCTATTAAAAATATGATATTTTTTATATGAAGCTATAAAAAATTTTATTGCTTTGTTTCTTTGGCCAGATTTCCAGGGTATTTAGTTTTATTTCTTCAGCACCAATTTATTTTTATTTTTTTGGAATGAAAAGTAATAATAATTTGTGTGCGGACTTTAATTGACAGGAAACTCTTAATCAGGCCCATAGATGACAAACCCAGTAATGAAAGAAACCCAATAACTAGATGGAGATGAGATAACGCCCAACAACTAAATGGAGACGAGGTGCAACTTCATTACCTCGGCCTGATTTGCTTTCACTTGACTAGCTACAAAATGAATTCTAATATGATTGAATCAACAGACTCTCTTACACCTTCTCTCTCTATTTCCTTTTGTCATCCAAATTACATATAGATATATATATATATATAGCTTTTGTAATCTTTTATACATAAATCATTTTCGCATCCTCCTTGTAAATGGTATTAGAGCTCTATATTTGTATAAAAGTTTACTAAAGCTTGTATTGTTGGTTCTACAATAAAGATTTACTTGTCATTCATCTTGTAAGATTTTCTTTACTCTTACTTGCATCTTCTGCATAAGCTCTTTGTTTTAAAGCTCATACGTGCATATCTGAGTGGATAGCTGACTTTTGTGGCTTGAGTTACCTTTTGTTGCTAGCGTTTTAGAACAGTACACCGGTTTTAAGCACCAAAAACATGGAAACTTATGAAGAAAATTCTTGTATTTGTCAAGATAAGTCTTATAATCATGAATTGCATATAGATCCTAAGTATGAATCTAGTAATATTAGCATAAGTAGAACTGTAAATGGTTTAATAGATTTAACTTATTCTTTCTTTTATAAACTTTTTGTAAAAATTGATAATATTGAAGATAAAGTAGATATGCTTGTAGAAAAGATGGACCAAAAACATGTTCCCCCTGAGACATCTAAAGATTTTGGACCACTTTACTATGACAATATTATGATGAACGATGACAAACCCTCATCTTCTACCTCTGCAAAGGCGAAACAAGAACAACTTGATTTCGACTCTTATAAGTATATTATTGAAAATTTTAAATTAAAAATGGAGCAAAGTAATGATCCGCAACAACGGATTGATTACCTTAATGCTATAGAGACTTTTTATGAAGAACATAAAGACCTCTTTCTTAAATACAAATACCATTATATCCTCAACTATGACACAACTAATGCCAGTAGTGAAGAAGCAAATAGTGATATAATAGATGATAATTTTGAAAATCTTGCTACTAACCCAGTAGTCAAGGATGAACCACCTTCATCCGATGAAATCACATATGATGAAGAAGATAGTTCTGATGATCAAATAAATCCAGAACCAACTAAAATTCTAACCCCTCAACCAGAGGCGCGTGGGAAGAGAAAAGCCGAAGCAATATCTAACCCAGATATTGATGATTTAAGGCATTTTCCAGATTTAATAGATTCAGATATAATGGATCAACATCTTCCTCATCTCAAGGAAAAATACTCTCACTTAAACAAGGAAGAGATCAAAGATGAGATTAAACAAACTTCTGATTCTGGCCAAATAAGTCAAGTTCAGACAGAAATCCCTATAATTGATTCGTTAAACAAACGAACGGTTTCTTAAAAATGTACATATTTAGACTTAACTAAAGTCTCTCTTCAAAACTATGAAAAAGCCATAGATGATTGGGCACAATCTATGTCTATTGTAGTCACAAATTATAAGGAGACATGGGGCAAAAAAAGATTCTTCAACTACTTTTATGGCATATGGCAAGGTGATGTCCTTCAATTCCTCAAAAAATGAGAGAAAACAACCCTCGGAGAACAGCAAAAATCCTCTCTGTTAGCTGTCGGTAATATCCTTCAACTTTTGAAAGATTTAACCCAAATCTTGAAAAATGAGTTTTGCGATAGTACAAAATCTCTAGATCCTACTCAAGAAGCTCAATTTATTTTATCAAAGTTAAAATTATGTGATATAAAGTTTTTAGATGATTTTTCTAAAAAATATCTTTCTGAATATCAAAAATTGGATGAAAAACATTCAAAATTTTGGTTACAATAATATTTTCTTAAATTTCCCTTACCATGGGATGAATTAAGTTCTCAAAATTACCCTGTTTACCTTGAGTTAAAACTCAAAACTGTTCATGCTGTCAATCCCAGTATCGAACTGTATGATACCTTTAGATGTAGAATACACTACGTTTAGACTCAGGTAACAGGTAAAATCTAAACTTTCGTATAAATAATGTACAAAGATTTTGGAAAATGAATTTGAATTTGGTTGTAATAAACAATCTTTTTCAAAGAAATCTTGTTTTAAGAAAAAACAAAAATATTTTTAGAAAAAATGGAAACCAACAACTTTTAAACCTAAAAAAGGTAAATTTGTTGTTAAAAAGAAGAAAAAATCTTCTAAAACTAATTGTAAATGTTTTCTTTGTGATAAAAAAGGTCACTATGCAAACGCTTATCCTAACAAAGGAAAAAGTGGGAAGAAAATGATCAAAAAACTTGATGAAAGTTTTCTTCAAATTTATTTTGCTGAAGACTTATCGGATGAAGAAATTTATTATGAAGTTTTCTCTGAAACTGATAATAGTTCTTCTGATGATGAATTTGATTTTATTTTTATGCTGAATACTAAATCTAACACAGATAATGTTTCAGTTTCCTCTTCTACAGGTACAACAACTACCAACGAAAAAGGTATGATTAAACTCAAAAATATTATGAGAAAAACTCATTTTATTTCTGATGATAAAATCAAAGAATTACAACTCATCAAACCAAATGAGATTTACAAGACAAGTTAGTTTAAAAAGTTTCAACCTTGGTCTAAACGCCATATAGAAAAACTATCTAGTGATACAGTCGCTACTAACACTAAACAAAGCTTAGTAGAAATTTCTCTTTTTACCAAAAAGAAAATAAACAATTTTATTTCTAAATATCTAAAGGTCAAATACATCCATATAGGAATGATTTTGATCACCATTAAACCATTATTTTTATCCATAAAGGATATTCCAATAATAGCTGTTTTAATGGATCACCGTTTTTAAAACCCTGCAAATGCTGTAATCGGAGGAATCCAATCCAATTTAGCAGCAGGAGTAGTTTTATTTAAAGTTAAATCAAACTATTTTATTTCTATTTTTGATGAAAACATTGAAAAATGTTTATGTCTTCGAATCAAAATACTCAATTTTAATTTCGAATCAACCTCGCATGATCTTTTAATCAACTGATCAGCAGTTTATGAATTTACAAATACTACTAATACCTCTATCAAACCGATAGATTCTAATATTATTGAAAATTTTAAACCAAATACTTTTGATTCAGAAATTAAACCTAGATTAGTAAATCTCGCAGACTTATCAATCCCAAAAGGATGGTGTCTCGAAGATCTTTCAAGTACTTCTGAAACACAGAAAGTGCCAGGTTTAGAATTTTTCTCATCAGGAAAAAATCTTTACTTTAAAAACCCAAATGAATCAATCAGTTTTAATTCAAACCTGATTTTACCCCCAGTAAATATTTTTGAACATCAACCAGATGAAGATATTGAGAGTATAACTAGTAATCAATCTTTTTGTACTCTATATTGAAGTTTTTTTTCAGGATTTCATGGTACCAACAATACAGAAACCCTTAGACGAGCAAATAGTATGCGCCAATCAGGTACTACTAATACTGCTCAAATTCTTATTTTTATCGGAGATAATCCATCTCAGCAAGATACAGTTGATAATCAAACCCATTATCATTCTGTTAATTCTGTGATTAATTCACATACTTCTTCTTCTAGAAAAACTAGAAATGAAGATATTAAAATGTTTCATTCTATAAATAATTTTCGTATTTCTCAAGAAATAATATCATTTACCAGTAAGGTACGATATTATACCTATGTTGAAGGTTATTTTTATTTTCAAAACTATAAACCCTATAGTTTGAATATTTTGATTGACACAGGAGCAACAATCTCTAGCTGTCAACCTAATGCTTTACCGTCAACCAAATGACAACCCATGAAGCATCTTATAATAATAGTAGGTATCGATGGTAAAGAAACCATTGTTAACCTAAAGGCAAAAAAATATACCTTTACCTTAAACGATATAAAATTCGTTATACCTAAAATATTATGTTTTCCTAATATGCATGGAGACATACTATTAGGAAATAATTTTATACGTAAATATTTACCCTTTTCAGTTTTTTCTGATTATCTTATTTTTACTATTGATAAAAAATCAATAGATGTTCCTTTATTATCCAAGCACAATCATGTTTGTGATAATGGTTTTCGACCAGAAATAACATATATTTCTGAACTTAAAGCTATTAATGAAAAACATTGGCTTTATAAAATTTTACAAGAAAACTTCAGTGAAGACCCATTGAAGCTTTGGAAGCGTAGTCCAAGATACTGTGAACTTACTCTTCAATCTCCAAAAGAGATTATTCGAGTAAAATCAATGATCTATACCAAACAGGATATAGATGAATTTGAAATTTAAATTTCAAAATTGCTCGACAAAGGTCTAATAGAACCAACCACCAGTCCACACTCCAGTCCAGCATTCATGGTAAGAAACCATTCTGAGATTAAACGAGGTAAACCCCGTATGGTTATTAATTACAAGAAATTAAACCAAAATCTTGTTTTTGATGGTTATTTTATCCCTCGTAAAGATGTTTTAATTAATTTAGCAAAAAATGCTAAATATTTTTCTAAATTCAATTGTAAGTCAGGTTTTTGACAAATCATGCTAAATGAAACCTCTAAACCCCTTACTGCTTTTAGTGCACCAGCAGGCCATTACCAATGGACTATTATGCCTTTCGATCTATGCAACGCACCTCAAATCTTCAGCATTGGATAGACAGTATTTTCAACAAACATAAATAATTTTACTGTGTATATATTGATGATATTTTAATTTTTTCTAATAGTCTAGATGAGCACAAGAAACACCTGACTCTTATTGCTCAAGAATTTATTTTACACGGTATTATTTTAAGTTTCAAAAAGGTTGAACTTGAAAAAACTGAAATTGAATTTCTTGGTCTTAATCTTTCCGCAAACGGACTAACCCTGTAGGATCATATTATTTCCAAGATCAGAGACTTTCCATAAGAACTAAAAAATGTCAAACAAGTACAACAACTGTTAGGTATACTTAATTATGACAGGTAATTTTTCAAAAATCTTTCCAAAAAGGAAAGCTATCTTTTGCGTAAATTACGTAAAGATAATGATTTTATCTGGACACCTAACGATTTTGATATTGTCAAACAGATCAAATCAGATTTAACCACTATATATAAGGTCTATTTACCTAAACAAGGTGACCCGTTAATTTTAAAGACAGATGCCAGTGATGAATATTGGGGATGTGTCTTAAAAGCTAAAAATCTACATAAAAAAGATGAATTGATTTGTGGATATAATTCTGGTAAGTTCAAACCAAACGAAATAAATTATATTATTTTTAAAAAAGAATTTTTAGCCATAAAAAATGGTGTACAATGATTTCACATGTATTTAGTCTCGGAGTTCTTTGTTATCCGAACAGATAACCAAGCAGTCAAAAACTTTCTCTAAAATAAAAAGCTTTTTGATAATTTCAGGTGAATTAAGTGGTATAATTTTTTTTGTTCTTATCATTTTCAGGTAGAGTTCATCAACAGAGATAAAAATCTCCTTGCAGACTTCCTAAGTATACCTCATGGATCGAGAAAAACACCCAATCCATGATACTGGTGGATGGAGAACTATAAAGAAGAAATCAGGTAAAAAATTCTCTTCTTCTTCTTCCTCTTCTACTCTTTCTTCTCCAAGACTTCAGATCTCTACAAATCCTAACCAAAGATTTAACTTTTACAATAATCCTAACCAAGGATTATATCTCTACCAACAACCTTTTTATCGACCCCCTTTAATGAGAATTCAACCAGAATGCTCACAGTTTGCTCATGATCTAAACGACTGGACTCATATGAGTTATTCTCAAATAGTTTTTTCTACAGAACAATGTTGGAACGAACAAAATTCTCTTACCCAAAGATAAAAGATTTTTACAATCCTGAACTTGAATCACAAGTCTATAATTTGTTAAACAAAGTATGAAAATCCCATCTCTCAGAAAATAAAACTAGCTTTCGAAAAGGGATGACCAACTTAGTTGAGTTCTTAGTCAAACAGGCTAAAGAATTTTAGAATTTTAAAGAAATAGCTTTTCAAAGTCTTCTATCAACCAATCTGCTAAAACAGCAAGATATTGATCTCTTTGCTTTGAAAGAAAATCAGTATAGTCTTCAAGAGATAAACAATTTATTGAATTTATGTGAATATTTTGATGAAGATAATTTTATTTCTTTTAAGCTAAATAAGCTTAAAAGAATTCTTCTCTTCAAAAAAGCTACAGTATTCTTAACCCAAAAATTATTTTAGTAAATTAATTCTTCTATTTTACAGTCAATAAACAAACTGTTGGTTAAAAAGTTTTCAGATTATTCTACTTCTACATATATGTATAATACATCTTTTGGTGAATACATACCTAAACTAAAGTTTCAACTTGACCATGAAAGTTTTGATATAAAAAGTATTGAACTTGGTTTAGTTGGATAAATAACTGTACAAAACTATTCTTTTCACCTTTTAAAAGATTTTACAGCTTTTATAAAGCACTACTTTATTGAATGTATAAAATGGTCAAAACACATTTTTTATGTTCATTTACTATATACAGTTTTTTGGGTACCTTTCTACGAGAAAGATTTTACCAACCATACCAAACATGGGAATTTGATACCGAATCCGGTGGACACTTTCTTCAACCTTATGATATACTTGATCCACCTACAGACCATATCAAATTCTCTGATGATTTAAACAAAATCATCTCTAAATATAACAACCCAAACTCCCATCACTTCCAAATAGGAACAGACCTTATGGACAAAGCAAAATTCTTTCTCCATTTAGCCACCAAACAAGACTATCCAAAAATAGCCTATTGGACTGATGGCAAACGTATTTTTGTTAAAAGATTTATTGAACCACATGAAGATCTTGACATCGAAAATGCACCAGAAGCAATTGAGCTTTTGGATAAATTATCTAAAATGAAATATCTGGATCATCCAACTGATCTCCTATACCAGTATAAAAAAGGATGGCAGATGTGGAACAAATCACATTCGGGATCTCCACAATCACCTCAGTCCCTTAACGCATGGATGAAGAATTTCATAACCTAACCAATGCTATGGAAGGATAAACTGTGCAAATTCTAATCCAGAATAAGTCAGAACAGACAGCCGACACAAAAGGACAAAACTCCATTCGATGCCAACGACTAGCAGACAGAAAACACTATAGTAGTCACTATAGCAGAAGATAAAACATCACTGTAGCAGTCACTGTAGCAGAAAAAGATAGAGATGTACTACGAAAAATACTGTAGCAAGTTATTGTAACGGTACTGTAGATAAAAATTCTATTGTACACTATAGCGGGCAACTGTACAGAGTTACTATTCATAAGTTAGAATTTTTCTATTTAAAACCTCATTGTATCTTAGCTCGAGGAGGCAAATTCTTCAAACTCTCTCTCTCTTACACCTTCTTTCTCTATTCCTTTTGTCCTCCAAACCACATATAGATATATATATATATAGCTTTTGTAATCTTTTATACATAAATCCTTTCCGCACCCCCTAATTAGAGAACCAAATAGGCCAAAACCAAGAGGGGGCGAAGGGGAAGATGTTGCTATATTTCAATTTGAGTGTAAAAACATACAGGAAGGATGTTTAATCTTCAACATCATAAGGGCTGCAGGCTTCATAATTTGGTCAAGATTGGCAACATTTGATTTTGTTGTTACCAGATCATTGTAGATGAAGTCATGTACCTTAAGCACATCATTTAACAGTAGAAAAAAGACAAAGAAAAATAAAGCCAAAAGAAAGTATCCAAATTATATCAACACAAAGGAAATAATTGAGGGCGTAAGATGGGTGAGTACATATAATAAGCCTCTATAAACTTGGGTGTGATTTCCATGATGATCTTCTTCAGCATTTTCAGATGACCTACCATGACACACCATTGAACCACTGGACGTGACCCTAGGCTGAACCCTTGCCGCTTAGCCTTATTCCCCAACCGCCTCCTCCCCCGGCACCACCCTACCAACACTGTTGAATTTGGAAACCTTGATATGGTTATGTAACCTTTCTTCAGCATCCTTTAAAAACAGCTGATTGTGTCAAAGTGTTTTAGTCGATCTGCATCTTAATTTCTTATATAGTGACTTTAAAAGTAGAGCAAGGTTTTATTGATAATGATGGTCATAATGGCAGCAATTATAACAATCATGATGCTAAAGGCTTAATGCTAAAAAGCTGAATAAAAAATTGTCTGAAGGAAGGATTTCATTCTATTCTTTTTCCTTTTGTGCCAGGGCTTGTGGTAGTAATGATTAGAAGAGATGGGGTTCCCGATCAAGCTTCAAATGAGTTCGAAGAAAACTAGTTGGTAAAAGGTATCAATCACCAAGGAATCCAATTATGCCATATCGCATGTTTGTCCAGGTTAAAAAAAAAAGGGGAGAGGTTCTTGTTATTCTTTAGTTTCCATTTGTTGAACTCTCAATTTAGGTGATTAAAGACTTTAATTTTTGGTCATCTTTTTCTATGATTCTGTTTCCGGTTGAAGTAAAATATTCATTGCATCTTAATCAATCCTTCCAATTAGGCTTCTTCCATTGGGAGTGGGCTTTAGATGATTTTGGATCACCAGAGCGCTAGTTATTGGGGTAGCTGCCAATGCTTAAACAGTGTCATGTCCTAGGCTTGTGTACCTGTCCGGAGCCTTGAATGGTTGACCTCTCCTTGGGTCATTTTTCTGTCACTAGATTTTCAATATTTAGAGGGGAGAAAACAAAGATACAAAAAAATCTGCTTAATCCAAATGCACAAGCAGGGAAGAAACAAACTTCATTCTTACCTTTCAGGATTCAATTTCGTGGACAAGTTATAAATTTTCATATGCACAAACATGTTTTTGCAATGAACAAGTAAACCAATTTGATTTGATAAACTTATTAAGTATATATTTGATCATTCCAAAACTTAAAATGGAAAGAAGTCTCTCTGGTCCCTGTTCGTTTTATGGTACAGATACCACAAGCAGATGCATATATGGGATGAATGGGCTGGGAACTTAATAATACAGTATCAGATTTCACTTTTCAGGTTGGCAAGTGCTTTCCTCAGCTCTCCTCTCCTGAAAGAAGATAAATTCAGGACCAACAAATACAAGACGCGTCATCTGACTCTTGATAATCCATAAGAGACTCCTGGAATTAACACATTTATATTCGGGTTATACTAACATAATTCGTGAATGTAGATATAATCATTCAAACCTTATTATCTCTGTTTTCTTTTAATTTCTCCAATTCTCCAATAAGAAATTCGTCTTGTGTGATAGCGAAGAAATGTTTGTGGAAAAAAAGGTGCCCTCGAAAAGTTGTTAGTTTTTATGTAATCTCCTTGGTTTCCTGATGGTAACATGGATCAACGATTTATCGTCAAGAAGCACCAACTACACTAAACATTCTTTGGGGCTTTGTCTAACTAGGGAAATAAGTGCTCAAGTACAAACTCAACCATGTTGAGAAAACACTCAAAGACTCTTCAAGCATGTTTAAATTAATATGTGAGTGGCTTTGATTCAACCCTCTGAAAAAAAAAAATATTGAGAGCCAATCCGGGCAAGGCAGCACTGGGCCGTCCATTCAAATCTTTCCTTCAAATGATAAAACTTGAAAGTTTTTATGGCTCAAAAAGAAATTGTCGGCAGGTAATTATACCCACTGTTTAAGTAGTATTATTCTTCAATGAGAGACAGATAGAGAGAGCAGGCAAATTCAATCTGCCTACTGCGAGTCTCCATGCAATGTAACTCCTCTTAGCTTTGAATTCTAGCTGCCTAGTCAAAGTCATCCATAACCCTACAACATGCACCTAAACATTATAACATATTTAAACTATTGGTGTTTCAGCAAGCTTTTGAAAGATCAGATCATCAATCAGTACTCTCTGCAAAGCCCTTATTGTTGTTGATGTATTTCTTAGAGGCCGGGTACTTGATAGCATTGAGATCAACTTTGCGCAGAGCAGCTTTCCCCAGATCAATGCCACAGATATCAGAGAGCCTGACAAGGTAGAGTAGAACATCAGAAAGCTCTTCACCCAGATGCACTTTTTCCTCTTCTTTCCAACCAGGCAATCCTTTTGGGACCTCTCCTTTCCATTGAAATATCTCTGAGAGTTCTCCAACTTCACCCACCTATATGAATCATCACAAATATTAAAAAAAAAAAGTTATACAATATATCAGAGTTTCGCCGTTTTAATGAACAAGAACCATGAATCTTTTAGAGCACGTTTAATTACTGTCTGAATATATGAATACTATAGGGAAAAAGGTACTACATAGTAATTTTCCATGATCACAACAACACAAAAAAGGGGAAGCATGTTTGCACTTTGCAGGGACAGCTATTCAAATTTGACTCTGTGCAAGACAGCATTCACAGACCAAGTTAGAAAAGTGGAAACCCTAACTTGGAAATCAAGACAAGTACCAGTGATAAGAGAAAACAGAAAAGGCCCGCTTGCAAAGGTGCAAGCAACAAAGTTTTGTGTTTTAGGAAGCACAGAGCCACAGACTATGAGACTAACGAGAAATTAAGCAATTATATAACTGGTTTAAGCTGTATAAATGTTTGGTCAAATCTCCCCATATAGAAAACGAAAGAAACTGGAATAACAACAAAAATAACTTATACTGGTAAAATCTCTGACCTTTTCCATCTTTCTTGTCTCATAGAAATCATAGAGATAAATTACGAGGAAACTACCTAATATTCAAAGACAAACTTGAAAACCAGAAAACAAAAATTCATACAGAGAAAGATCAGTAACCTTGACGAAGTTTTGCTTGGGCTAACCGTAGCCTATAGAGAGATAAACATACCAGGGCCAAAAGGAGATTTCTAGGGCTATGAAACTGATCCCAGTCCCTTTCCTTGGCAAAGTTAGCCATTTTCTGCTTAAGAAGATCAAGACTCACACTCTGATCACCTTCCTGAACCCCACTCATCTTTCTAGCTAGCTAGTTAGTCCCGGCCTTTGTCTAAATGGACAAAAGAAAAGATGCTAGAGAAGATAAAAAAAAGGAATAAGAAAACAGTAGAAAGACAAAAGCAAGTGCAGTTTTCTTAGGAAGAGGCGACAGCCAAATATAAAAAAGCGAGGGGGAAAGAGACCAGAAACCAAAGGGATGGTGAGGAAAGGCGTGAATGAATTTAATCCTTTGGTTGTCATTTGTCTTAATTTGGTAAATACAGGCTTTGTTTGCATATAGCTTTCTACACATACATTGTACAAATACAAGGCTAATTTAGCAGGGCCGAGGCTACAGCCTACAGCCTTACATGAAGCTGTTGACAATCCAGTGCCACGTGTCAGTAGCCCAAATGGATTTTGGCCTCTATCCTTGGGCCCCCTCGTGTGTTTTAGGTACCAAATGTTCTTTTGTTGCCGTTCTTCTAATTCTTTACTTTCAAACCTTTCCTTCCGGCTGGCAATCTCTGCATTTTCACTAGCATCAGGACCACGGCCAGGTGTCAGGAATCAGCTCAAGGAGTGGACATGGTACATTAGAAATTTACTTCCTTCTGTTTCTGTTTGGCCAAATTAATAGAGAAATAAACATAACATACCATAAAATCCCATCCCATTTAAGTATGTAATCCAACAGGGGTGAGTGGGTGCCAGCTCCACCTATTAATTATAGGGTAATTTCCATTTACACCAATGACTAAATGAGAGACAGAAAAACAATAGAATAGAACACCAAGTACAACTGAGTTTATAATTAACAAAAGGACAATTGCACTAAAAAATGTTTATTTTATCTTTGCTATAATGGAAATCACTTTACTTAAAATTTCAAGATGATTATGATGCCAACTAAGTTCACATAAGCTATTTATTCATCGGATTTTTTTTTGTAATCTGATTAATGTAAATTGTTTGTTTATGCAACATATGGTTTTTGTTTTACAAAATGATCAAAAGGGGGACTTCTCATTGAACACCACGATTAGATTTTTTATATTTGACTTCTTGCGTACATGCCAATATTCAATGGTTTATTATTCTGATTATGAAAAAAAAAATTTATACACAACAACATAGAATTTTGGAATTTATAGATTGCCACATGTTCATTATTTTATAATAAAAACTAATATGATTATTAAATAAAATATGCCATTGCTTATAAAGTTTAAAAATTCTATTCCCAAAAAACAATTATTATATTACGACTCGAGTTGCATAGGTGTAAGAGGACAAATTTTGGATTTGAATTGTACTTGTCTTTTTTTTAATATATATTACAACTAATTTAATAATGTTGATACTAACTTTTATAATGAACCTACTACTCATATCTGAAATTTTAATTTAAAATAAAATAGCAAAAAAAAAAAGAAAAATTATTTACACAAAACATATTTTTTAATGATTTTTTAAGTGTATTTTTTAATGAATTTATTAAAAAATTGAACCTAATTCTACAGATCACATGACCTTATTGCCACGCGAGATTTTTTTTTTTTTTTGGAAAGATTGGTTAATTCAAACTCATTGTATCCAATAATCCGATGGTGGTCTGATTGTAGCTTGGATTACCAACCAAAGGCAGCATTTAGGTTTGTCACTTCAGCTAATTAATTTGGCAGCCAATTCCGTATAGCTAAGCGCCTAAGCAGTTTTTCTTTCATAGCCAACGAGAGACCAAACTTAGAAGATGCGACAGTCCTGACTAGGAAACCAGACCTTGCGGGACTCTCCCTGCCTAAGACTATGCATGTTAACGAGGCCAGGCCAGCCCTCCAGGTCCCGTCAGAAACCATCCATCGTAAAATAAAATCCTTGTTCCACTCCTAATTGACTATCCATCATAAAATAAATCTAACCGTAAATGATTAAGCCAATATTCTGGACTTTTGTGTGCATTCCCACTACTGATTTGTATTCTTATGGTGAAGGAGATTTCAATCCCTACAGGAGAGTGAGTTTTAGGAGCAAAAGTAACCTAATCTTGTTTGTCTCACATTTTCTTTTCGAGTAATGGTTCTATAGACTCGAGTTCGTGAAAAATATGTTAATTATTGTAAAAATGACTAAAGTTCATTTGTTTTTATGCAAAATTTAGTTCTTGAATGAATGGTTATAGAAATGAGAATGGAGTTATATGTTCATATACTTTATAGAGTACTTCCGATTATGTTGGGTTTTGTCAGCCACAATTTAGAATCTGTCATCTAGCTAGGAAAACAAATCCGCGTACCTTCTGTTAAACATAATTTACAAGTTTCAATGACTTTATTTCTTTCGGTGACAACAGTTTAATCAGATATTGAATGAAACTTCACATTCATATGTACCTTTGCAAAGCCTATGGCTAACTTTCTAAAGCTATAAACAAAAGTTTCAAGCAAGGCTCAATAGGTCACTGGAGATTTAATCATGGAATGAGTCTAGTCTTCAGCATGAAACGTCCATCTTAGAATTAACAAAAAGCGATGATTTATGGTTTTATTTGTCTGCTGTATTTGTCCTTTGGGTGAAATATTAAAGCTTTCCGTCAGAAATTTGATTCATTTGACTGACGGCTTCAGACCCAGCTTTGTTTAACATCTCTCTATAGTTTTAAACCTATTATCTGTTTTGCATATTTGTATTTAGGTAGATTCTCGTCCTGCATATCTGCTTGCGTTATTTATTGTTCAACCGAAGCCTCACTTGTGGATACTTCAGCAGTCAGCTGTCAAACGTTCGGTGTTATAAAATGTGATTTTCTTTATTAAAATCCTGCAAAATCGATCCTAAACTCAGAAAACAATGATAATTATTGTAAGCAATTGTCAGTTTGTATTTAGAATATTAAGCATGTAGCAGAGGGAGGGAGAGAGAGAGATTTTTTAGATGCTAACCTCCTACCGGCCATTGCCATAAATCTGGGCGGACAAACAACTGTGATTGACCCTCCTTAGCCTCGTGTTAATATTTCCTGTTCACCTTTCCATATATAAAAATATCCCACGAGAATTTCTTTGCCATAAATAATTTATCTGAGAGTATAATTAAATTTTAGTTGGAGCATCTTCAACAAGAATACAAATAATGCAGAGCTGTTTCTTTTTCTTTTTTTTTTTAAATAAACCAACTCAAATGAGCTTGAAAATAAATTAGTAAGTTTCAAAATTGTATACATAACATTAACTTGAGTTTTGGTGGAGCAATGAAATAAACTGACGGAACCAAAACATTTGTTGTAGACTTGTAGTGGGATTCGCAGCAACGCAATCTTCCAAAATAGAATTTGTGGGTGCTTTTGCGGTTGTGCCGCGATTCCCAAGGCTGGAGTGGCGTGGACAGCACGCCGCGGCTGCTTCAATTAGTTAATCGGCCTACCTAAAGCTACTGCCTATGATACCTTCAATATTGATGCTCAATAGATAAGTAGGGGAAAGATTTCGTCTATACCCTTTAATAACAAAAGTTAGATATCAATAACTAAGCTCAGATCATCCATCTACAAGATTTGGGATCTTTGATTAATTTAACAGTAACATTTTCTTTCCGAATTAACATATCTTTGCGCAAGAGAACAAAAACTTCCAAATTGCATAAAACCAATCAATTAATCTCTCGCACTCATCTCATTTCCTACATTGTTTATTTGCCTGGTATCACGGGTGGTGTCACCCCTTAAAGATTAACATTTTCTTTTTTCAAATCTACAAAAAATCCTGATGCTTAGCCGTGAAAATAAGGTTCTAGATATATTCTAAAGCTAACCAATTTTTCAACATATTTGGTTTGATCGAACGGATAAAGATTGTTGGATTCTTGGATTGGATTGACATGCGTCACCAGAGGTACACTTCAGGCAGGGCCTTGTTAAACTCCTTGTCTGAGGCTATTGCCATTTTTTTTCCCCAAGTTTGAGACAATTAAACACTTAACCTCTTAAGGAAGACACCAAAGCCTTTTTGGTAGTCACTATCAATAAAAAAACGACACAGCAGGCCGAAAGTGAACTTCTTCCAATCAAATCAGAAACTATCTTGGGAAATTTCAAAGAAGCTTTATTCATTTCTGGGCTTTGAATGTGACCCTGATCGTAATAAATCCCGGTGGTTACGGAAACAATGTAGTGGCTAAAAGTTGAATTTGAAACAAATTGAAGAAGAGAATAGTTGACTTGACTCCCCCGGATTCTTAAACTTGTCTTTGTCGGCTTCTGATGAGTTAGCCATTGGACCTGGTCTTGAAGCAACCTAGGCAAAGCTCATGGTCAAATAGAACTCTTTTGTAAAAGACAAAAAATTTAGGTTCAAAAGCTGTCAATAGAGGAAAAATGAGAAATATATTCACAAGTTTAGTGAAACAGCAAATGTGATCAAAGTGGATTGGCTTATTTAATGTTAATTAGATATATGCCATTTTGCGTTCCATGTAGGGATTTGTTGAAAACGAATTGAAGTTTGGTGGCTAATTACAGATGCATGAACTTTGCTGATTTAGTCACGGACCAGATTGAAATGAACTGCCACTCTTCAGTCTTCTGGTTGAGGCAAGCAACCTGTCATCCAGGTTTAGACTTTGGGCAACAGGACTTTAATTGTTGATCCAGTTACAATTTGTTCTGAATTGTTAAATGTAGGAGTCAATAAGAATCAAGTTGTTAAAAGTTTCGTATCAGTTGTTACAACTTTTAGTCAACAAGGAATGGTAACAAAGTTTGAGTTCAATTCTACCAGTCATTCAATTTTAATAAAATACTGAAATCTTAATTTTAATGATTAAAATTTAAATTTTGATAATTTGAAAAAAATAGTTTCAGTTCTATGACATTGACGTTCAAGATTATAGAATTTTCTCTTGAACTCGTTCGTTATTGACGACAAGGGAAAAAAATAGTTTCGAATTCAGGTTGTCGTTTAGCTTTTCAATACCAATTTGGGTTGGATTGGAGACACTTCACATCAAGTGCAACTTTTTCCACTGAAGTCGTGTGTCCGAGATATCCGAGAACCAATTCTGGGTTAATCATAAGGAGGTGCTGGACTTGGACACCTAGACCTTTGCTGAATGGTTCTTGGACTAATTTATGGGCCTAAATTTGGTTTTGGGGGCTCACTGATGGGTTAATTTTGCCCACTACTCAGTAATATTAGAGATGGGATTAACTATTGCTTGCTTGTTGCCACTGTGCAAGGAGAAAATATTGTATGAAATGACTTTTTTGTTAAGAGCTCAGTTGAAAGTTATATAAGGTGTGAGTTTTACCCTGTCATGCCCCTCCCCTCTTGTAAGGGCATTAGCTCTTCTTTGTAACCAAAAAAAAAAAAGATGTATGAAATTATTATGATGCATCAACTAGTATCTCATTTCATTAATTTAACGTCATTTTATCACTTTTTTCTATGTCATTCACACATCACTTGCTGAAATTTTTCCACAAAAATTTATCCTGCTTAATCCAATATCTAAGTTTCATTTAATATGTTTTGTTAAAATGGATTATTTAATATCTAATATCTTATAATTTTATATTCAAATTGGATCCCTTCGTTTACAATCAATTGATTTTAAGTTTGATACTTGATATGATATCAACAACATTATTTTTTTTATTATCTTTTTCAAATCTATCATATAATAAGTTTCTTCTATTTCTACTTTTATGTGACGAGAGCTTGTTAAAGTGAATTATCTCACATTTAATAAATGTTTAATATTTTGTAGTCTTATATTCAAATTAGGTCATTTCACTTACTATGAATTAATTTTAAATTAGATATTTAACATGTTTTACCAATAAATTTTTATCATTTTTTTTATATTTAATTGTTTGAATGATTACTCTTGTCACTTTTCAATATAAAGTTAATTGCCCTTAAAATTTTATTTGATTCAGAAGGCTTGTTCAACCTTCAAGGTGAGTTTTCTAATTTTGGATACAACCAGATTGAAAAAGAGTACCAATTCAGCCCCCAAATCTCTATGACATATCCATCCCAACTGACATTTAAACAAAAATATCCGAGACATGTAAAAAGACTCCAAAATCTTTCACCATGGACTGCGTAATTTGGCCATGTCTCATCAAAACAGTCTCAAAAGTTTCTTGAAAATCAAAATAAATATTGGCTAGATATTTTGATTGGAAGATAGACTATGATGGTTGGGATATTGAAGTGGAGGAGACAAGGAAATAAGTGTTCACGAGGATGAAATTTCTGGTGTTTGGTGTTTAAAAAAAAAGAATAATTTTGGAAATTTTTAATTTGTGACATGTTTTTAATGACATGGAGATTAACGAGGACATGGCTTTAATGATAGAAGGTTATTGAGGACATGGCTTTGGAATAAGATATAATCTGACGTGGCATAATATAATCTTTTCTCGTGTGGAAGCCAACTTAACAGACAAAGTTTTATCATAAAGAAAGAAAGAAAAAAAAAAAAAAACTTAGCAAACAAAGGTCGCTTGTTTTAATAATAATAATAATAATAATAATAATAATAATAATAATATCCTTTTAGTTTGTATTCAATCCTTTGGTTTGTTTAAGACTTTGGTTGTAGATGTTTTTTGTTTAGGTACTAGACTCCTAGTTGAGCATAGACAATAGATCCTTTGGTTAAAATTTAGATCAACTAAATTGCAACTTTTTACAATTTTTTTATTTGGGTTAGAACCAACTCTTTGAACAAGAAAATGGTATATTTATCATTAAATCAAATACAAAAATCCATCGTGAGATTGTAAGTTGTGATTTATTTATTTGTGTACTAAAAAAAAGAATTAAAAAAACTTAATTTTCAAGGTGACCTTATCGATGAAGTATGGCATTAGTTCACATTGAAACATCTTAGCGATCCACTCATGTTTTGTTCATATGTATCTAAGTAGGTCCCTAGTGTCCTATAACCAATTCCGAATTTCTCTCTGGATGTCTCTGTCAATATTTATTACTTTTAATGGATTTGATTATTAGATGGTAGTAAAAAGAATTGTAAGTGAAATAATTTTATTGATCATTGATGCCTCAAACTCGGTTTTCAGCCCCCAAAGCATGAGCTTACACAGACCATCAACCTGGTTTTTTACAGCAATTTTAGGTAAAAACGAAACCCTCCATTAACTCATTAGAATAGAAAAATAGAATCTATCCTCCGGCATAGAAAAGAGCATCCAATCTTTCAACTGCAGCTCCTTACAAACAAAGTTGTGAGCAGGCTAACATGCAAACATTTATTTGGTAAATGAATAAAGTTACAAAAGGCTACCCATCATAAAGCCCTATCAACTGTTACCTTTGTTTTGCAAATGCATGCATCTCTTCTGTTCAATAAAACTTTATTATGTATCAAAAAAAAGACTTTATTATGATTTAGAAAATTGAAATCGGATCTTTGAAGAGATACTTATAATTGTTACAACATGGGTTAAAACATGAAAGCTTTTGATACGACAGTTTCAATTTGGAATTTGGAAATTTGAAGTTGAACCAACTCTAGGAGCTAGAGATTCATGCACCAGACTCAAATATGTACCGTCTCGTTCGTTTTAACAATAACTTTTATAAGCAATATTGCTCTCTTTGAAGACTCATATGGATGTAAATGTAATGAAATCATTTGAGGAGTCTTGTCGAATACAAACGCTGGCCATCCTTGACCTGTCTTTTGAAGGTCATTGGCTGATCACCTTTGCTGCCGCTCTTTGCAGAAAACAATGTCCTTGAACTAAGGAATTTTGGATGACTTCAGCCATTGAGAGGGCAACACTTTCATTATCGGGCGCCCTTGATGAAGACTGATCATGGATACGGAAATCACGATAAAAGATTTCAAGGGTCCAATAATTTTGTGTTCACGTTCCTAGGATCCTAATATTTTCTCATATATATCCAAGCAGCCAATTCCGTGTTTTTCTCTACTGATTAATAGGCCCTTCCTATTTTTTTTTCTCAGATCAGGCAACCGAATCCATGTTTATCTCTTGCTGTCCCTGTCTCTGTTTCTATTTTTTCTTGATCAGTGCTATCTTCTAGTGATGAATAGAGCTGCCTTAAATAATTAATTGATGGAATTAATTTAATTCAGTTAACTATTCAGTTATCAAATTAATTTTGATTAATTATTAAAATAATTTTTTAAGAAAAATTTCAGTTTTTAATTAATTAGATTTAAAAATCGAATTAACTAAAATTTTAATCAAAATATTATAAAATTTATATATAAAATTAAAAATATATGAATTTTTCCATTTCATTTTAAGTTATTAATAATTTAGTATTTAAATTTTTATTGGATGATTCTAATTAATTTATTTCACATATAATAAAATAAGAATTTAAAATATAATTTAATTTAATATATTTTATTATTATGCTAGCTAAAAAAATTAATAGAATTAATCGAATTAAATTAGGTTAGTTAATTTTTAAAATTAATAAATTCAATTCAATCAATAAAAAAAAAATAACATAATTCGACCAATTCGATTTTAGACAATTCAATTCAAAATTAATGAAACTGATAAAAAAATACCCCTAAATGCTCATGATGGCTGAAACCAGATCTAATAAGCCTCAGCCTGAAGCGGCATCAACCTTCAACTGTGGTCTATATGGATGCAATTTTAATTGAATGGAGGACAGAGCCGTATAAATAATGGTTACTTCGGATTTGACTCATCTCCAGTCTAGTTGCCTATTTTTATTTTTCAATAATGTAAATGGCACATCATCAAATTTCACAAGCATATGCTTCAAATGATGGAGACGAATCATAGATTGAACTTTCTAATTTACCACTGAGGATCCAATTATCCAAATGATATTTAGATCGACCAACTGCAGCTGCTTCATATATTTGCATCCTTTCTCCTACAATTAACAGTTAAACAAAGCCTAAAAGGCTGCCGTTAACATCCATTACTTGGATTCTGTTTGTTACTCATTAGGCTTCTACAAGTTGTATTTCAATAATTTTACCTAGCAAGGAATTTATTACAACATTTTGCTTATGTTCCAAGGTTTAAAAACCAAAGTGGCAAAATCTCGTGAATTCAGAGCTTTTGAGATCATTAAGCCACTTCTGTTTAGTTCAAGACCAAGCGGGGAGGGAAGAGATTGACCCTGGATCTTGATCTTCCATTGGAAGGGTAAGTTTACAGCTTCTACTCATTCCTTGAGTACTGCATAAGTCTGTTTTCCTCCCATAGGTTTAGCTTCTCTGGCAAAACAAATCTTCGCCATTGCAATCAATTTTAATCAGATTCAGACCATTTCCCTCAATTAAATTCGTTTGATTCAAATCACATCTTGTAATACTAATCCTTTGTTCAAGAATATCTTCTACGTATAACTAGAAAAGGCCCCCCGCCATTGTGGCGGGTCATTTATCTACCGATTTTTTTGTTGTGGTTAAAAAGATAAAAATATATATAAAAGATAAAAAAAAAAAGAAAAAAAAGAAGAGATATAGAGTGTAATATGTACACATCCTTCGATTTTTTTTCTCAATAAAATTATCTATTTAAAAAAAAACAAAAAAAAGATGTGGCATATTTTTTATATCAAGTGAATTTCATAAAAAAATATATAAAAAATTTATAAAAAATTGTAAAAAAAAAAAAGAAATATTACTATAAGATAGGTCTCACTTTAAAAAAAAATTAAATGGGAAAATTTATTAAATATATAAAAATAAAAAAGTAATAAAAAGGTTTTAAAAAATTTAAATTTTTAAATTTTTAAAAAATCCAAAAAAAAAAAGAAACATCAGGTGATACCAAATTAAGCTCCATACGAAAACAAATTTGAATCAATGATGAATTTTATAATATATATATAAAGAAAAAGCTTGGTAAAATAAATCACACTAAAAAATTAAAAATTTTAAATATATAGTTATTAATTTTTTTAATTGAAAGAAAAGGTCAAAAAAAAAAAAAGGGGGGGGGGGGGGGGGGATGAGGTTGTGCCGAGTGACACAATGCGAGGAGGATAAGGGTGACCGCACGTGAGCAAAATTAAATTGGTTCGGTGTAGCTCAGCCGGTGATCTGTAAGATAAAAGATATTAAGGCTCCATTTGGTTTCAACTGCACCTGCAGTGAGGTATAGTTGCCAATATAAATTGTATTCATTGGTATTTAACATCTATTTGGATGTCAAAGTTGTGGCACGATTGTCTATTTTTTTTCACCGGAGGATTTAACTTCAGTTGAACAAACGCACCAAGCTTCAAATTTTTTTTCTTTTTTCATCTTTTATTTTATATTACAAAAACAAAAATATCCTTATACTTTAATTTTTTATTTTTTATTTTTATTTAAAAATTATAAAATTAATTTATTAATTTATTATAATAAATAAGTTTTATTTATTATATAATAAATTAATATATAAATAAAATTCTAATTAATTTTATAAATATTAAATAATTTAAAATTTTTGTTAATATAATTTATATTCTAATATTTTTAATCATCTTTTTTTTTCATTTTACTATCATTGTTATTTTTGTATCCAAATATATATTTTAATTATTAATTTTAATTTAATTATTATAATATTTAATCTCATCATTATAATAATTAATTTTATTTTTATTATTATTTTTAATCTTATCAAAATTAATCTTATTATTCCTCTAAATAAACTCTAAGAGACGTTGGAGAAGACTCCGGTCAAATTCTTGCACGAATAAACCAGGCAATAGAGAGACTGTGAAAGAGTAGTAAAAAAGAAGTAGACCATACACGTAGGTGTAATGAAATTAACACGATGCCTTCATTCTTCAATATATAATTTTAACCCACAAGCCGCAAAAGTAATAAAATAAACTTGACACAAGGCCAAGAGCCCAAGACAGAAGAAAGGTAGACCTTTGAAAATATCCGTTTAAAAAATCACATTGTATTTAAATAGATTTCATAATTTAAAATATAATATAAAAATATGATACAAAAATAAAATATAAAAGCTATATGATTTAAAATTATAATAATTATTATATATAAATTTTAAAAAATAAAAAAATTATAATTTATATTTTTATATCAATGACATAATTTTTATATAAAATAAAAATAAATATATAATTTTTAATATTTTTCGTAACATGTAATTTTTTTTTTAAGTTACATCATGAGAATAAAATTTTAATATCAGTAAATGAAAGGTAAGGAGGGATCTTGTTCAAAATTAAATCATTGATATCTTTTCAAAAGCTTTTTAATCATTAAATTAAAACTTTAAAGGAATATACGTAATTATAAATTACTGTATCTCTGCAATAAAACTGTGCTGGAATAGTGTCGTGCTGATTTGGACTTTGGAATATGCAGTTAAATGTACTGGCCAGAGGCATAGGCCCACAAAAGAATTAGAGTATTGTTAATTGTATGTGAAATGATCACCAGAATATTCTCAGAACTGCAAGAAAGCCAAATGCAATCAAGCATATAAACGTTGGTGGGTCTTGCTTGTTTCTGTATACTGTGAAAATGGGGCCTCCCCCTTCCTCATGAGCTTCTGTCTTCTTTGTTAGTTTCAGTTCTGCCATTTTATGCAATTGAATGGATTCAAAAGAAAAGTCGCCCATGTGAATAATTGTTAGCTAATGTTTTAATATTTGGGACCACTGCAACATGCCAACTTGCAAAGGCAGAGCCTTACTTCAAAAGACTCTTAAGCCACCCCTCCCATCAAATGACAAATCCTCCACTTGAAGAAATCCTAACAGCATATCTCTTAAATTTGCTGAGTGTCTCTCAACAGTCTGCTTCTTGTTTTGTGTTCATAACATCAAATTACAGCACAAAGAAAATGCAAAAAAAAAAAAAAAAAAGGCTTCTCATTGAGCAAAACAAGGAAGGAATATTGGAATGTATATTGAACATGAACATGTTGACGCAACCTTGTCAAAGATATAATCCCAATGACCAGAATTTGTTTCTATTTGCTTTGGACCAAAATAGAAAATACCCTAAAACCAAAACATAATGTAGTTGTCCATAGGATAAAAAGTTGATCAAGTTGACAAATGGCTATACTCTTTGGTGATACAGACCTTGTCATTATGTGTACGAATTAGAAATTTTTTAGACAGAAGTGCATCCACACAAATAAGCTTTGATTGTACAAAAATGAAAAACAAAAAATTAAGGCAATTGCTACTTGATTTCTCTAACATGAACTCATAGACTTTTATATAACAAGCTAAAAAGAAATTAATGATACACTTTCCTTCAAGAAGCTTGCAGGATAAAGATATAGAAGGAAAATTCTTGATGTGCCAAAAGGAAACCAGAACAGCTAATCTGGAACCACTCTTCAGAATCCATATATAACAGCAGAGACAAAATAGTAGCATTTGGATGTTGAAGAAATTTCTAGTTTCTAAGTGCAGTAATATATCTTGTTGATTCTAAGCCACACACGTCCACTCAAATCAAACTTACAACCATAATTTATGACCTATGGCAAACACATTTGTAGTGGTATGCACTATTGATTGGGTCATTTCCTTCAACCGGAACTTGTTCAGCTCTACATTTGTATTTGCATCCTCTACATTCATTATAAGTGCAGGTAGGCGCTGTGGATCCAATCATCGATCTCCTTGAATTTCTATTCATCTTCGCTTCATTGCTTCCCTGTGTTGCATCAAAAAAGTTTCAGTTAGAAAGTCTTCAATCATAAAGGGATTCGTAATGAGAAATGAAGCTAAACTTTGTAGTTTGTAGTTGTGCATTTGAAATACCCTTATCTGCAAATACAATGGATGAGATCGAGAGACCCTTTGCTGGAAAGGAAGTATTGCTTGAGTTCTGGATCCTGCAAAATTGGAACCAAAAATATATCGTAACAACTAACCAAATTGTGGCTTGAAACATTACAAATGCAACTTTGTTTAGCAAGAACAAAAGAAGAAAATCCCTTTTTATACATACACTATTAGAATTTTGTTTATAGAAGGGATATATTATATACTCATCTCAAGATTAATTAATAAAAAAAAATGGAAAGATAGTTTGAATGCAAGGAAAGGAACAGCTAGGGGATGATTATGACCTTGTACTACATGTGCTGCAAGGAAAGTGGAGAGTAGCAAAAGTAAGTAGCTTAGTTTAATGTTGGCCATTCTCCCCTTTGTGTTGGAAGTGAAATTAGAAGGTGATATATATTGAGTTGTAGCCCAGTATATATGAAGGATAAATGAGAGAGAAAGAGCTGTGGTCAATTAATGACACTAAGAGATAGACTGGCAAATCTACCAGTGACTCAGAGGTGTGCACACCTAAAAGAGGTCCACAAACACCCAGACCGACAGATTGCTTGTTGGGGCTGGCTAAACCAGGGAGTTACAAAAATGCCCATTGTTCTTTCTTTGATTGGGTTGGATTACTCAGATATTGGTGGGGCTAAAGGGTAAATTTGAGGTGTGTGGGGAATCATGTACATTTGGTCTACTGTTGAGAATCATGCATGCCCATAAGATGAATGGACGTACTCAGCCCCCAATAGAAGCATCCAGGACTTCCATGATTTGGATCTGTTCAGATCCGTATGATACAATCCCATGCTGGATGAGATTGTAGAAAGTAGAAACTTTAGTCATAGAAAAGAATGATTGATTCTGTTACACTATTTGGTCAATGGAACGCAAAGTCCTACTCCGTCTACGTTCTACAATTTTCGACAAACCAAGATTGAAATAAATGTTCAGGCATGGGAAATGATGACTTCTTATGTTGCTTCCCTCCCCTCCTCTAAAGAATGATTGTTATAACATATAATCGTATAGATTCCAAAATTTATAATTAGATTTAATAAATAAAATTATTATTAATTTTTTTATTAAATATGATTGATCATTTGAATAATTTATCTTTTTAAAGAATTCTTAAATTTGATTACAAATCCATAAAAAAATAAGTTTGAATCTATAAATCAAAACAAAATTCAAAAATTCAGTTACATATAGGAAATGTTATAACATCCCACATACTCATCCAAAAAATAGTACCATTTTATTTTAAATTTATCTTAAAAATCTTGATTCTAATAGTTTTAAGTTTTTATGTTGAATATTAGAAATAATTCTTAAGATTCTCCATCGATCTGGTATAACTCTTAAAAATGTTTTTTCACATTAAAAATATTCAAGAATCTCATTTAATTTCTTGAAGAAGCTCCGTTGTCGAAAAAAAATTTTAATTATTTTTTTATTAAAAATACATCTAATTATTTCACTATTTGGGTCAAATTAAAAGTATTTTCTCTTTTGAATTTATAAAGTTTTCATCATTTGGGCATATTCAGAAATTTTTTTTAAAGAAAATGATATGATAATATTTTTTTTGAAATTTTATTTAAATTTTTACACTATTTGAGGCAAATTTGAAAGAAACTTCTCATTTAGAGAGTTTTTAAAAATTTATCATTTGAAATTTCTAATAATCTCATCATTGGATAATTATCAAATATTTTCAACCAAAATTTTTTATTTTTTATTTTTTTGATTGAAAATAACTATTGATTATTATTATTGAAACTTTATTTAAATTATTTCACCATTTGAGATAAATTTAGACAAAATTTCTCACATAAGAATTTTATAGAAATTTACCATTTGAAATTTTTATAAATTTCATCATTGGATAATTAATACTTATTCTCAAAAAAATATTTATTTTTTTTATTTTTTTATTTTATTTCAAAATTAATCATGCAAAAATACTAAAAAAAATAAACACATAAATAAAATACTAAATAAAATAAATAAAAAATACCAAAAAAATAAAAACGACTTAGCTGGAGGGGCTCGACGCAGCTCGGCTCCAGGCACCAAAAGCAGCTTGGGGGACGCGACTTGGCAGCTCAGCTCGACTCAAATGATCGGCTGGTATGCGGGTCAGCACTACGGGTCGAGTCGGCTCGAATAAAAACACACAAATCCTGAGAGTTTTTTAACCCCAAAACAACTTCATTTTGATGGGGTATAAATAGTAAAAATTCGATCTTTTCTCTCATATTTCTCATTTCCCCTCTCTTTCTTCCTCTTTCTTTTCTCTCCATCTCTCTAACCCGAATGAACTCCGATTGAATCCTTCACCGAATTTTGAAAATCTTATCGAAATCTAGGTTGGTTCATCGAAAGTTTACCAAAAAATTCAACAAGTGCCAAACTCTTCAACTGAATTCTATAAAACCTGTTGAAAAATTCAACCGACACTAAAAAACTCGTTAGAAACTGAAAAATTTCCAAAAACAATTTTTACCCAAAAAATTCCTACAAATTTCTGAATGTTTTTACATATGCTTTTTCTGATTTCTCTGTTTCTATTTTTATGTTCTGTTTGTATCTTTTTGGCTTCTGATCAGTGAGTATTTATAGAGTTTAATCAAAAGAATTTTAATTAACTCAACTCCCACTTTGATAATATTTCTGCATTATCCCATAAAAATTGAATTCATCCATAATTCTGCCACTATTCCAATCGCCGACAGTAGGGGTGAGCAAATATTGATTCAAATTGATTTAACCAACCGAAATTAATGAAATATGGTCATTTCGGTTTGGTTTAGTCGATTTTCAGTTATAGTCGATTTTGAGATCAGTTAAATTAGCTAAATCGGTCGGTTATCGATTTTTAAAATTGATAATTGAAGTAATCGAATTAACCGATCTTATAATAACTAAAGCTAAATGTCTTTTATATTTTGCACCAAAGTTACGAGAACCATATTTGCTTGATTTGTTTTTTTAAGTTAGCCTATTGACCCTTGAAAACTTGTTTATGTGTTGAAATGAAAATTATTATGTATTGATGGCTTTATTTGTTATTTGATATATATTAGAGTAATAATTTTTAAAACTTATTGTTTAATTTATTTTGATTAAATAAGTTTAGATGAGTATTTATTTGTCTTATTTCTTGTAAAATATTATAGAAATTATTAAATTTTTTAGTGATTTAATTTGAATGATACATGAATTTAAGTTTTATTATATTAAATTTATAATTAAATAATTACTCAAAATAAGAGAAAAATTGATGAAAAATTCAATTATTTAACTGAATTAATCGAATTGAACCGATTTTTAGTCAGTTCGATTAAATCAGTTAGTTAAAATTTTGTTAATCGATTCGACTATTAGTAGAATAAAAATCGATTAATTCAATTATTAATTTTTTTTAAACCGAACTAATCGAACCGATTGACTGTTCATCCTTACTCGTCTACACCTTCCTTTTTTCTTTTTATTCTTATCATTATCCTAACACCTAATTAGATATTAAAAAAAACCAAAGAGAAATCAAATAGGAAACGGAAGAAATTAAAGACAAATAAAAATACATAAACGAATAATCAAAAGATAAAAACTAATAAATAAATAAATAAAATATAAAATATAATGATTAATTAGGCTGAACACGTTGGACTCTATTGGATTAGGTTCGATGGACTTAGGTCCAGATCTTATTGAATCAAGTCCATTAAATTTGAGCTAAGATCAATTAGAGTGTTTACAATGATAATTTAAGATATTCTTTCCCAAATACCAAGCAGATAAACAAAATTTCCTGGCTCCAGCTCGAGATGACTAATGTTTTGAACTTGGGCAATAGTCAAAATGGTTGCCTCCCATGTAGCGAATAAAATCTCAGTGCTCGATAAGCATGGAGAACCATGGTTGGGGATGGGACTGGGACTGGAGCCAGGCATGTGTTGCGGCTGCACTTTTCCTTTCATTACACATTGCTTTGCTCATCATCATCAGAATTTTCTTTTTCCTTTTCTTTTTTTTTTTTTTTCACAATATTGAGAATGTATTTGCATATTATTCTTCGTCCCCCTCATTACATAGCTTCTCAATAACTAGCTTAAAAGGGCTCCTATTTCCTACAAGTTTACAACACTTCAATTATAAAATTTTAATCATATTGGACGACTTATAGAATAAAAAATTCTGTAGTAATTTTTTTGGCCAGAAAAAAGTTATGTGGTATTCATTCCCCCTATTATTTTTGTCACTTCATTTTATTTAAATTATTATAACACAAATATCACTTTTTTGGGGAAAAAAACTTAAAATTTTATACCATAGTGATATTTTATCCTAACAGTTTAAAATTTATGAGATCCACTGAGCAAACAATTTCACACCTCCCTTTAAAACTTTAGCCTTCTTAAATAAATGATTAATAAAAATTATATGACAAAATAAAAGGATTGAAAGTATACAATGAAATACTGTAAATATTGTTTTTTTCCCCCCACATTGACATTTCTCTTTCCCTTTTTTTTTTTTTTTTTTTTTTTTTTTAAGGTTTGCAAGAAGCCCACCATAAATAATGAAAAGGAAAAAACGGTAGAATTTTGTCTTTCCTCCAATTTGGTGATTTCCTGTCCTGTCTTTTTCTCTGGATCTATGTGCCCTTACATCGAAGAAAATTATTTCCATTGATAGAATTTAATTTGTCGAGAATTATCACATAAATAATTTATTAAATTAGAGAGCATCGTTTGAAGTTTGGTCTCTGGAGCAAATCTAGAAGCAAGCCCAGTAGGGTAAGCAAGTTGGGTTTGGATCAATAGCCCATTAAGTGAGGCTGACTGCAAAATCCATCACCCAAAATTGAGGTCATATTTGTTCCATGCAATCGCTTCGGAGGAAATTGTCCACACTATGATTAAAGGTATAGTTCAATCGTTGGGCCGAGTTTGACACTATTTTAGTGTAATGGGTTTATATCCGAATAAAAAGATGGCCTGACTCAAACAAATTATATAGTAGTATTGTTTATTATTTATTTATTTATCAATATTTCATTATACATAGTAGGAAATTGACAGTTTACGTTATATATTATTATTACATATACTAGTAGGGTACTCACGACTTCGCTACGAGTTCAAAATGTTTTTTCGTAATTGACAATTGAATAATAAGATATTTGATAATAAATTTAAGCAAATTTTAAGCAAAGGAATTATCATTTGGGCTTGATGGCTAAGTTTCTATGCTCTAATCGTCCAAAGATATTTTTTCCTTTATATAATAAAAACTCTCCAATAATTTTTGTTTTTGTTATCTATGTAGTTTTGATAATACAAAATAAAATTTAATTTCCAAAAAACATTCACATCAAATAAAAAAATTCAAAAAAAACCTATAAATGTATAGTTGGGCAAACGTAAAATTATGGCTTGCAATAAAAAGTAACGATTCTATTCTATGATGATTTTGTTCACATATTCTATAAACATATGAATTTCTCTTATCATTCATAGAAATTTTTATTTTTCACCTTTAAAAATAAACTAAGACATAAAGTTATAAATTCAATATATTAATATTGATACCAAAGAGTAATAATAAGAAACATTTAAGTCCAATAACCCACATATTCATAGTCCATAAAAGCTTAAAGAAAATAAACAGCTGTTTACATATAATATTATGGGATACTTTTTTTATAGTATTGTTAAGCCCATTAACCCACACCCATAAAACCCAAAAAAAAAAAAAAGATAATTGTCAACATATAATACATTATGGGATTTTTTTTTATATAGTGTTATATAGATATTTCTATTATACATACTATAAAACATTATATGCTCACATTTTGAAAAGGAGTGCTACTTAAACAATAAGTGACAATAGTTGTGTAAATTAGGGAAAGTTTTAGATAAAATTCTTTACATGAATTTTGTAAAGTTTTTTATTAAAAATAATTAAATAAAAATTAATAGATTAAAAGATCTTGTTATATAAATTAAATATGTAAATTTTGAAAAAATTTTAATAAATTTTAATATATTTTTTTAGATATATATTTTTAGTAAAAATATTAACAAAATTTTTACCGTTTAATAAATATCGATCAAATTTGAATTATAAATAATTTTTTTAATAATTTTTTTTTCAAATTGTTGATTTTCATATTCAACTACATTAATCAATTAGTTTGAATTTTTTATTAAATTATTTAAAAAAAAAACTTCATAAATTTTATCTAAAAACTTCATATAAATTTTGCAATATATAATTGTATATTTTATTTTTAAAATATTAAATTTTTTATTTTAGTATTTAAAATTCTAAAAATCATAAATAAAAAATAATATTTTCTTATTAGATATTGAAAAGGTTGAACTTCGGGTTTTGAACCAAACTTTTCAAGTAAGAAGGAAATTGGCTTGGCCCCCTTTTCCTTATTTAACACTCACTTTACTCCGCACATAAATTTGAAATTCAACGATCTTTATTTAAAGTGACTTTATTTTGGGAAGAATTACAGTGTAGGAATGAGAGCTGTCGAATTTTGTTAATTATTAAGAGTCTTTAACTCCTTAAACACTGGAAAATATTTGGTCCGGAGAATGAATCATATTTTCTTGATCTGTCAATGGAAACAAGAAGCTACCCTAATAAATGGAAGTCCTCTCTCTATGCAAAACTTGAGGGGACTTTGCATTGAAAATTACAAATCCCCAAATATAAAGAAATATAAATAGAAAGCAGTCGGTGCTGGATTTTGAGTAAATCACACTGATGGTTTGGAATGGGGCATACAAGATGAAAGAGGGGAACAAGATAGAACACTTGGCGCCTTGGATCACACCCTAAAATCCGAAGTTTAAAAAAATTATTCCAATAAATTAACCACCTTACCAGTTTTGGGCCAAAACTTGCATTTGATCATAAGAAACAAAGTATTCACCAGAATTGATTAATCCATTGTGTTTTGTAAGCATGTTATTTGATAACATTAGATATTACCATCTCCGGACGATTAATATTAGCTAACATATTACCTACCAAACCAAACCCCATAAAGTTATACACCAATATGCCGTAACTGCACATAACTCAAAGCCCAAAGGCCACCTAATCCCATTATTCCCATCAACTCTTCGAACCAAATATCTCAATTGATTTTCAAAAGTTAAGGGCTCAATTAGACGTGTGATGAAATTGATTTTTATAAAATTAAAAATGATAATAATGATAATTATAATAATAAATTATTTTCAAAAGTTAAGGGCTCAATTAGACGTGTGATGAAATTGATTTTTATAAAATTAAAAATGATAATAATGATAATTATAATAATAAATTATTATAATTATAATTAAAAAAAATTTTCATAAAAAAATTTATATCGAATAAACTTTACCAAAATTAATATTTAAATTTAAGTCCGTACAATCCAAATCTCCGCTTAAAGTCACAGCCAGAAACACAAAATACAAACCCCAAAAACAAAAAACAAAACAAAAATCACCGCAATCGTAGCACAACCGCGCCAATCACGCAGCTGTCCGTTGCTATCATTTTTCTACTCCTTCCGAGCTTAAAGACTAAAACCCACTTCACATTTCAGACAAGCAACAAAACCCCATTTCACCAAAGCACCAGCAAAAGAACAATCCGGGCATGGGTGGCCACGAAGAAGAGGAGAGAAGTGAGGAGTATTTGTTTAAGATTGTGCTGATAGGTGACTCAGCTGTGGGAAAATCAAACCTTTTGTCACGTTTTGCTAGAAATGAGTTCGACAATAACTCAAAGGCAACTATTGGAGTGGAGTTCCAGACCCAAGTAGTAGAAATTGATGGGAAAGAAGTTAAAGCACAGATCTGGGATACTGCTGGCCAAGAAAGGTTTAGAGCTGTTACTTCTGCTTACTATAGAGGAGCTGTTGGTGCTCTTATTGTTTATGATATTAGTAGGAGAACTAGCTTTGATAGCATTAAACGTTGGCTTGATGAACTTACCAGTAAGTTTGTTTTCTCTATCTTCTTTCGCCTTTTTCTTCCTTTTTGTTGCTGATGTGATTTCTTAACTTAGGGAATGTTGAGATTTGAGAAAGAGAGGAAATTATAGTTTTTATATTATTGTTTTTTAAGTGGTAAGAAAATTAGAGCTGAATTCAGAATTAACTGAGCTATTTGGTTGAATTATTGTTTTTGCCATTCTAAGAAAGTTGAATTGAAATCTCTGGATATATTGTCCCTTTTAGCAATCATATTCAGAGAGGTTCTGCTACAGTAAATACGATTCAGATTTGGCAACCATGTAGGAAGGTTCTTTTTCAGTGAATTCCTAAAATAAAGATCCAGGTGGAGATGACAAAGCCTGTTTTTCCGCTATGTGTTTACTGTGGCATAAAATTATTAGGGTTTGCGGTGGTTTTGACTTTTGACTACTCAAATCTTTTTTAATTAATCTACTTTTCCTTTTATTTTGATTGGGAAAACGCGTTATCGTCACCATTATTTATTTCTTTTTGAGTATTTACGGCTTTGCATTTTGGTGGGGCTTGTGCATTGACAAAAGTTCCTTTCATTTTTTAGATTCTGTGTAAAAAAGTTAGTAGTGTACCTTTCTTGGCTGGTGCCCAACTTCCCATTGCTCCTCCTGATCTGAGATCTGATCAGATAATGAGAGGAATTGGTTAAGCAGTGAGAAAATTATTGCATATCTTGCCCATTTCATAAAAGCAATCTTTAATCCCCATGACAACCTTTTGAACATTACATTTTTTTGCTGGAGCTTACTTTTTCTGGTTGGTTTTAAGGAATAAAATATATTATTTAGAGGGTCAGTGGAAACTATTGTTTTGTTCCAGGAAATGTGCAATGTATCCACCTTTTAGGGCATGAAATGGCATCCATGTGTTAGCTTTAAGGTTGTAAAATTTTAACCCCATGTAATTAATCATGCAGCTCATTGTGATAGTACCGTGGCAAGAATGCTGGTAGGGAACAAATGTGATTTGGAGAATATTAGAGATGTCAGCGTGGAGGAAGGCAAAAGCCTTGCAGAAGAAGAAGACTTATTTTTCATGGAGACATCTGCCCTTCAATCTACTAATGTTCAGACTGCTTTCGAGATTGTTATCCGGGAAATCTACAACAATGTAAGCAGAAAAGCCCTAAACTCTGATGCATATAAAGCCGAGTTGTCTGTCAATCGAGTAACCCTCGTCAAGGATGGGGCCACCAACTCATCCAGGGAAGGCTTCTCCTGCTGTGCTAGATGATCTCGTCTTTCATATTTTACACTGCACTCTTTTCTCGATACTATTGCAGACCTTGTTTCACTTTTCCTATGGTCTTACCTTGCGAGTTCTATATGATTAAGTTTGTCATTTTTGATCTTGTGATGGTTATAAAATAAGACTGCATTTTTATTCTTAGATGTTCTATTTGCACTATTACCTCAGACCCACATGCAATGCAAGCCAAATGTGTATCGGCTGATTCCGTTTCATATCAATGTCAATGTGCACCAACATTGCCAAGAGGGAGGATCCTCTGGGGAAAATTACCGCAATGCTATACCTGCAACTGCAAGAACTCCAAGGGGAGCATAAAGAACTTTCAATAAACTAAAAACAGTGCATGAGAGAGAAAGAGAGGGAGAGCAGAGCAGAATATTAGGGAAGAAGTTCATATTCACCTGTTCAATATTATGATGTCTTCTCCACAGCGGAACTATCAGCCGAATCTAACAAACAACTAGCTAGAAGTTCTAATAAATTTACATGGTTAGAATAAAAAAAATGGCCCGTCACCCGCTAATGACGCCTAAGAGTTCATTCTACTAACATCAACAAATATTTACACTGGCAGAGAAAGCACAACACACCCGACTCCCACATCAAAGGGGACTTGCTGCCTTGAATACCATTAAAAGAAATTTATGAATACCCAAGGTTCCTTCAAGGTTTCCTCAATGTAGATGCTACACCCATGACAACAGCCAAGATAATACCTACCCCAGCCCCAATGGAGGCGCCTACAGCTGCAGATATCAAAGAGGATGACTTGGCTTGAGAATCCTTCTTCCTATCTACTGCCACAACATTCTCTTACGCCAACTCCAATGAAAGCCTTTCTCTAGCAAGCTCCTTCAAATTGATATGAAACAAGAAACTCCGAAATTATTTATAAGCGTATGCACTTAATAAAGCAACAAGCAACTAAATTATATAGTATGTTATAGCAACTACATTGTGTGAATATCACAAATAACCAGTGAGTTGCTTTCATATTTCCTGAATAATTTAGCAATACGTTGATAACAGTCATTCAAATTTCATCTATTGAAATTACCTAATAAAAAATTTCATATGGGCAAATACACCCAAGGAATTCATTTATAAATGTTTACAAGAAAGCAATTGGGTCATATCCTGAGATGTCATGTTATATTCACCATAAACATACATAAAACTACATTATTTTTGGTGAGGAATAAGGAAATAGTAACTGTTCAAAAACTAATGTGAGTATAATTAGATGGTATAGAATCCATTTCCCTGCACCGATAGTCAGCTGTCCAGTTAGAAGTACAAGGGCAGCAGAACAAAGGCATTTCCGTAATAAGTTTGCAACTTCATGAAGCAAATAGATCCTCAGATTATATGCATTATGTTTTTCTTCAGTAACTATTATATCATGTAGACATTAGAAAGGTCAATCATTTTAACAACTGCCCACCACCAATTCGGTGAGACATAAAAAAGTCAATTTTATCAACGCAAATATGTACTGCATGAAAGTTTCAATTTCTATCACAAGATTAATAACTATGAATTTTTTGTTATTATTACTTCACTATTTTTTAGCTAGTTTCTCAATATACAAATCTATAAATCTTTTTTCTTTATAAATTCTCCAATGCCTGCGGACAAGGAACTCATTAGTAGCTATGAATATTCAAAGCTATTTATGATCTATAATTGTACCTCCAGGGAAGCTTCTTCGTGGCTCTGAAGAACATGATGGACAAGATGGCAAACAGAATTAACCCCCTCCACGGGGAAAACAGTATCTTTCCTTTGGAAAGGCCTGCGAACAAGGTCAATTGGAGCAGATAGAAGCTTCTGAACACCCATTCTCCCATCGGAATCTCCACTTATTACAACCCAAGCCAATGAAGCACTAGCAGCACCGGGCATAATGTATGGACAAGAATTGATAACTTCAGTGGTGCTTGAAGATGCTTGATATGCCTGAACAACTGTATTAATTACAGCTCTCTGTTGGTGTGCACTAACAGAAAATTTGTTTGTTATTGCAAGGACCCTAGGTATTCCAAGAGCTTTTGCCTCATCTAACAGTAGTGAAAGGGCTGGGTATTGCTGTGATGCATCTCGATGATTGTATCGAGGTATCGTATGGGATAGGTTATGCACAAGAACAATTAAATCAGTCTTCCTACTAAGGTCACAGATTCCCCTCCATAATTCATTTTTGAACCAAGAAGCCTCCTTGGCCAGCTCCTACAAGTTACAAAAAACATGGGCAAACAAATTACAGTGCCAATTTCTTTAAAGACCTAAAAGGTGGATATTAACTTATATAATACCAATAAAGTTGTAATTACATATTAGTTTCCACTCTGAGACTCTTTTTAGCACCAAAAGACTTAAAGCTATATACTCAATAAATTTAAAACGCTCAATTGAAGGATCACCCCAACTCCACTACCAACCATGAATTCAAGGAAGGAAAGAAAGTCCAGGATAATATGAGATATAATATTTGCTATCCTACTGTATAAGCGTTATCTATCATTCTCAAGAACTCCTCAAATCGATTCAAACAAATAAATCTGTTCTGCATTAAAAGTGGCCAAAGGAATAAGGAATGTTGAAATAAAAGGCACAAAATCTGAGGCCAACTGGCATAAAAAACTTTGAATCATAAAACATGATCTAGTTTCAACTGTATTCCTCAGACTTTTACAGAAAACTTACCTGCAAATTTCCTCCAGGTGAATCAGAGTAGCATAAACCACCAGCAATACCATCTTGAAAATCAGCTTCTAGTTGTAGATTTTCAATGTTGGTAATAGCAGTAAATTTGCCTTGACCCAATATTGCCTTGAAAAGAGAGGTCTTACCAGCACCCTAGTAAACCACAAATAAAACATTTGGCAATGTGGAAAGCGAAAAATAATACAAAATTTACAAGATGGAAATGAAGATAAGAATACCTCAAGACCAAGAAGTCGCACCCTACGAATTCTAACATTAACCTCCTTTGATGCAGTTGTACAATCACTAGAAAAGAATATTAAAATGTCACCCAAACCTTCTGGCCTTATGGATTTTTCTTGATGAGATGATGCCGTATTATGTTCTCTATTGAGATTAGCTGTGTCTGAATCAATTGAAGGAAACATGGTCATCAAAGAATCTGCTATTATCTGATGCTTAGGAGGTCGCCTCAAAGGAGCTCCTATTAAGACTCTTATTTTTTGTAAATCTGGTGGTTCCTTATTCCCAGATGAGTGAGCTGGTGCTGAAGGAAATGATTCCAAAGTAGTTGAACACCTGAATCAGAACCAAAAATGCTTATCATGAACCAAGGTATGAGAGAGAGATTCATGCAACTTTGAGCATATATTTACATGCATTTGTTTCAATGTCACATGTTGTCCAGAAAAAAAGGTTCAGCATGTATTATTTTACTAAAGCTGTATCAAATAATGAATTGAACACTTGTGTGCATTTCGGTTCAGTTGTTGTCATAATACTTTTTCAGTAATCCTGATCAACAAAAGCAGGACAGGTTCTTTTACGAAAAACTTAAACAAACCCAGATTGAGATAACAGAGAGAAAATCATTCAGTTAACCAATTGGCAGATGATTCAACCCTGACAGTTTCCTTATGTCTATAGGCAGTGACTTTACATTTACCCAAGACAAGGGGAAAATAGAAAAGAAAGAAAAATAGAGGGAGAGAGAACTAGTATTAAACCAGCAGAGTTGTTATACTGGATGTCGACAGTTGTGTTATCACTGATCTGATTTTTCAGAATTAATTCCCAAATCTGGTTAGCTTTCCTAACTGTATCAGGATTCTTATGATTAGTTAGGGTTACTTGGCTGATACTCTAGTTAATTTAGCTCCAAGTTAGAACTATAACTGGGTTCATACCATCCGGAGTAGTTGACCTTAAACCTGCTCAATGTTAGCAAATATATTAATGGCAAATAAATCTTTGGATCAAAAAAACATATGGAAGCACAATGCGGTAGATAGATCCAAAGAGTAACATCCTGAAGAATTAAGAATACGTCTTACCATATTAACTCGACGTCAAAAAACATTCACAAAAATAAAAACAAAAATATGAGGACAAACAACCATACCATTTGCCATTTACTTGAGCATGAACCAGTGTGCACAGATGCAACCCGAATCCAGTAATAACAACCTTCAAAGGTTCTGTGTTCTTCTCCCCAGGAACACCATTCCACCCAAAAGGCAAGATGGAAGTAGCCGTACGAATAATAGGAGACTCAACAATATGCCCAAGCTCTACAGCACCTACGACTGAAAGTCCAAGCCACTGTTGCAGATGTGGAACTGTAGCAATTGCTCCATTCCAAAGAAAGATGAAGCATTATCATTCATGCACAGGTTGTGAATTCTGCAAAAAAAACTTAATTGAATCGCTTACGCAATCCAGTAATAAATGTGTCTAAGGACTAAGTATTCAACTGGCGTATGCATATCCCAAATAAGGATATATTTTTTCTCCAAGAAATACTCAACAGAATAAAGGTTCCCAAAATTCCACCTCAATGCCACATGCCCCATTTCTTAATTATTCAATAAATTTCATTACTTTTAGGCATAAAACTAGCCAAAGTCGACATAGAGAGAAGGGATAACAAGAACAAACAGGCACAAAGAAGAATGAATAATGAGAAGCACAATATCAAGTACATGATGATCAGTAAAACATCAAATAAAGATAAATTATAGACCTGTTATCATTGCTTATAGTGGTTCTTGTGTAAATAAGTTTACTAGAGGAAGACCAAAGCACAAGTAACTGCAAATCGCCAATCTGCCTAGCAATAAGAAGCACAGAAGAAGCCATCTGGGATCATCAATTGCCAACCGGCCAAGTGTGGATCATCCAGAACATACAACAGATGTGGCCTTGAAATCAATTAAAGACTTCTAATAATGGGACTAGCACTTTTTTATAGCCAGTCCATTTATCGTTCTTCAGTTTGACTTATCTTTTTCAAATGGACGGGAAACAGTTACAGAACCTAGAGACAAAAAACCCCAAAATGCCCATGTTCTGAAGTATTAATATGAAGCCCACCCATTGATGCAAAACTTAAATTTTTTAAAAGAGAAAAAAGAACTAATAAATAATACTTGGATAAATAATAAGCTCATAATTTATGGATAATTGTACATAAATAATATTGCATAATTACACTCTTGTTCCAACTCCACTTCTAAACCTGGTGACCTAGCATTAGCAGTGCATATGTATTTTCAGTAGACAACATTATAAAGAAATTAGATTAAAGAGCATTTTCTATCAAGGGACTAGGAAGCAACAACATTGAGTTCATCAACAGTTTATAAGCTCAGGAGTTAATTGTTTATATTCTTCAATTTGTTTAGAATACACTGGCCAAAAAATTTTGTTTAGAATACAAGCCCTATTTGGTCATTTTATTAGCTTATGTACTCTGTATCATTTGCTGTGCTTTTGTCATGATGAATTACTCAAAGGAAAATAAAAAAATTCAAAACATAAAGGTAAAAAATTTGCATTGTGTGGGAATAAATATGCTAGCTGATTTAACAGAAGAAAAGAAATGCAACATTACAAATAGAATTTAGAACTAAACATTAAAATAAACAGCACTAGGAGTTAAACTATTACATAATCGATCATTACCTTTGAAATCGAGACCTATATGACTTCATTGAATGAGATTGAAATCGTTCCCTTAATTCAACAATCACAGATATGACCTGAAAATGTCTTTGCCAGAAGAAAGCAAACAAAATGAGAGGTTGAAGAAGACATAATCCGCAGCTCATAAATCATAAACAATAATGGCCATTGAAAATGGTGCCACTTATTTATGAAGTATAAAGTACCAAATCTTCCTAACAAACAAAGCCTAGACAGAAGCTGCATAAATAAAGGAGACTCATAACGATGTTAACTTTGAGTACTCTGCACCTGAGAGTGATTCAACTGACGAATTCCCCAAGAGATAGAGCTGTTATGAGTGAATTTGTTTAATAATTTATTCGTATAAATAATTGAAATAACAGCATTACAAACCCGTGGCAACCATTAAGCATTGTAACATTAGGAGAACAGCTTAGTATGATACCATGATGCAGGACAAAAATAAATAAATGATCTATATCTCACTTTTCCAATTTGAGTGACAATAGTTGTAACTACCAGAAAAGATTACAACACTCCCAAAGATATCTCAATAAAGCAAATTGATGTGTAAGAAAGCTCATTAAACTTTTCATGAAATTACAAAATCTAAACCTCAAATAGATAGGCCAGATGAAGCAAGACCTTAGGGCCATTTCAAATCAGGATTAGTTTGCACAGAATGCCAAAGCAACAAGATTGTCACCTGCCCCTTTGCACATATGCAGGTAATAGTTACTAAGAAGCAACTATTACCATTTAATGCAATAAAAATTTTAGAACAATCTCAAAATTCCTATTTAACTTATGCATAGCAAATAAACAACAGAAACAAATTATTATGAATATTTTCCACATTCATGAATTTATCTTTATGATAATTGACAAAGAAACAAGTGAATGAAGTATTTTTTGACACCAGAGTGTCTGCACATTATACAACTTAGGCTGAGACTAAGACAAATTTATCCAAAAATAAGATGGGCTTATCTTTGGTCCAAATCCACACATAAATAAAGTGGGTTGAAATAGGGAAATTGCGTTCACGCTAGCTGAAAAAAAAATCATGAATATGAATGGGATTGTGGTCAGGTTCAAGAGTAAATTGGCAGATTATGTTCATGCCAATCTTATGATTTTAGGCATGATTATAGCAATGTAATATGAAAGTTTCCATAATTGGAGGAATGTTCGTAGCTTATATATTTTCTATTATTCTTTGGTAAAAAGCAGCATAGAGTTTTCTTTACCCTTAAGCAATCTTTTATATTGTTCTTCAAGTTCTGTATCTCTTAGGTGGATTTCTTAAAATGGTGAACTTTTATTTTTCTGTATCTTTGATTAGAATTCTTAAAGTGGTGTTTCTGTATCAATTAGTTTCTAGTTTTGGTGATAAACTTTTATCCCTTTTAATCTAATAATCATATTCTGTCATTATTCAAATTTTTGTAAATTGTCTTTTTTGTGAGTTTTTTTGTCCGCAATTAATCTCCACATCTCAAACATCAATTCCCGACATCAAATTGGTATTAGAGCTATGGCAGGTCGTTGTCGTCAAGCACCAACAGAAGAGGTTGAAGCCAACATCAACGTTGCAGCAATTACTAATGTTGACCCAAAGGATGCCATCATAGAGGAGATGTGACAACAGATCTTTCAGCTACAACATCAGCTACATATACAAGAAGAGATAAGGAGGCAACGAAGAAGGTGAAGGAGAAACCAATCCAACTGTGGAAACAACAACGATTCTGATGATAGCACCTTATCTCACCCATGGCAAGTTAGAGACTATCTACGTAGAAACCAACTTCAACCTAGCATATTCAAGCCGAAGATAGAAATTTTTGAGTTCGAGGGAAAAATGCAACCTGAAAAATTCTTAGATTAGCTACACACGATGAAACGCATATTTGAATACCATGATGCCCCTAAACATCACAAGGTGAAGTTAGTGGCCATCAAACTTAGAAAGCATGCATCCTTTTGGTGAAAAAATCGAAAGAAACAAAGGGAAAGAAAAGGCAAGAGAAAAATTGTAACTTGAGAAAAGATGAAAAGAGAGCTAAGGAGAAAGTATCTCCAGACAGCTTCCGACAATATGTCTTCCTTAGGCTCCATAACTTGAAGCAAAGGAATATTTCGGTGGAATAATATATTAAGAAGGGAAACACGCCCAAAACCAACGTTTTTACCAAACCCCCTTCAAATCTACACATAAATAAAGAAACAATCTAATGCTGTCAACACTCAAACCCAAAGAGACTTCAAGTGCCAAGGAGTTAGGCATATACATTCTAAGCGTCCAAATCTCAAAATAATTACATTGGTTGAAAATGAAGTTCTTGAAGATGTTGAAAGAGAACCTATTGAAGTACACCAGGATCTTGAACAACATGTTAAGAAAACCTATGGTGATCTTAAGTCTTCACTTGTTATACAAATATAGCTTGAGTGATGTGCATATTGAGGAAGAAGACAGCCTTTTTGAAATTGTTCTTGGTAAGAATACAATTTACCCTTTAGATTTAATTTAATTTTTTGTTAACCAGAATTTTGATAGAGATGTAAAAAAAAAAGCCAAGAGTATCAAAATATTTCATGAACAGCCTCAGAATAGAAATTTGAAGAATAATGAGAAATATAAAAGGGTAATAATCATGCATCGAAAACATGTGAAGTTTAAATAACATGATTTGGTGTGGATTAACTTGCAGAAAGAAAGATTTCCTTTGGAGAAGTTTGGCAAACTACAATCTAAGGTAGATCATCTATTTAGAATTTTTCAACGCATTAGGAAAAATGCCTACAAGATAGAGCTTCTCGATACTTATGGAGTATCTTCTACCTTCAATGTTATTGATTTGTCACCTTATCATTGTGAGAATACTAGTTTAAACTTGAGGACAAATATTTTCTAACCATAGGAGATTGACATCAGAGTGTCTACACATCATACAACTTGGGTTAAGACTAAGGCACACTTATTCAAAAATAAAATGAGCCTATTCTTGGTCCAAATCCAGACATAAATAAGGTGACATGGAATAGGGAGATTGCATTCACACTAACTGAAAAAAAAGATCATAAATATGAATGTGATTGTGATCAGGTTCAGGAGTAAATGGACAGATTATGTTCACATGCAAATCTCATGATTTTAGGCATAATTCTAGCAATGTAATTTGAAGTTTCTATGCTTAGAGGGATGTTCGTAGCTTATATATTTTCTATTATTATTTGGTAAAAGACATAATAGAGTTTTCTTTACCCTTAAGCAATATTTTAGATTGTTCTTCAAGTTCTGTATCTCTTAAATGGATTTCTTAAAATGGTGAACTTTTATTGTTCTGTATCCTTGATTAGAATTCTTAGGGTGGTGTTTTTATATCACTTAGTTTCTAATCTTGGTGATGAACTTTTATCCCTTTTAATCTAATAATCATATTCTGTCATTATTCAAATTCTTGTGAGTTGTCTTCTTTGTGAGCTTTTTTGTTCACAATTAATTTTCACATCTCAAACAGCAATTCCCAACATCATTCCTTCATAATATGTACTTGTCCAAACGGTACATATGAAGGTAAAGAAGGCACTCTACCCCATCTCTTGTTGCCCGCACTACCATTGTTTTTTCCTGTCAACTTTCCAGATCCCATGTCTGACGCACCGTTATCAGTGTCAGCAAATGGTTTAAGAGATATGCCATCAGTACCCTCCTGAATTTCAAGAGACTGTGGTCCAACAACTACATCCTCAATTGAAGACGCAGTTGTAGAGTCAGCAGTGGATGGCTCTAAGGGATCAATTTGCTTTCCTCTGTTTTTTTTTAAATTGTCTTCTACGCTACCAGAACAAGTCTTGAAAGTCTCCAGAAGGGACCCTCGACAGGGCCAACACCTATAACCAATTGCTCTCCTTCATTCTCTTTTAGCTTCTCTGCCTTTCCTTTCTGTAACCGTTGTTCATTCTTTGATGTTGATAAACCGGTAATTCCCACGTCAGAGGACATCAATAAACTTTGCACATTATAGTGATGAAAATAAGCAGGTGAAAGGATATGCAGTACAAGATCTTCAGGAATGCAGTAACTCTTGAAATAGTGCTGCCAACCTTTTCTATTAACATAACTGGCAAAGAAGAATATCGAACACGCAGAGCAAACAATTAGCTTCAGAAGAAAAAAATAGGAAAGGATAATTATTTCAGAAAAAGGGTAGAGCACTCACTCTCTTAAAGCCGCATTTCCTACTCAAGGTTGGGAAAATGTTATACACTTGAGTACTTGACCTGAACCTTTTCGTTTTCTTTTGATGAAGATGATACAGCAATGACCTTCAAAATGCAAGGGTAGCCAATGCTGCCACCTATAATGTCATACACAGAGAAGGCATGAAATAGATAGTCAGAGGCAACATGCCAGGTAAAATTTTAAGTAAAACTTACTGCTCCACCAAGCGCATGTCCACATAATACAAGTTTTCGTTCCTTTTTCTGAGCAAGCCTGTACAACTCCAAAGCAGGTATGCCTTTAGCACGAGCCAAGAAACCCTAAAGATAATAAATTGGAATGAAAATAATTAAAGAAATAATTACACATTAAAGATAATAAATTGGAATGAAAATAATTAAAGAGATAATTACACATAATCTGGAAGTATTTATTATTATACATGATAACTAACTACGTAAAAGTATGAACAGGGCAAAAATATTCAAAACTTGTAAATATCAATGGCAAAAACACAACAACATATCCTAGAAAATAAATTCTAATGATATATGAATGATAGACTGTCACCATACCCGATGGGCAGCAGGTTTAGGCATATCTTTAATCCACTTAGATTTTGATTCCAAGGAATTGAACTGGTTTTCCCCATTTCCTTTTTGTCTTTCACCTTTGTTGGCTTTAGTTACTTCAATCTGGTCAACATCCTCCATGACATCCTCATGAAATATAGCACCTTGAAGTATGTTTGCATCAGCCAAGACATCTCTTAATGAAAGCAAGAAAGAAAAAAAAGTCATGCTTTTGAAAGTAATAAATAATTAGTAAAACTATAAAACAGACATGCTTACTTATACTGCTTGGTTCCAATGAAGGAAGCAAATAGCGTATCACAGGCTTCTGCCAACAGATACCTGCAATAAGACAGGTGCAAAGGAAAAATAAGAGAACCAACAAGTATCAAATACAAAGGTAATATCTCAGACAACTATGTGTGCAGCTGATTAGTAGTAATTCATAGTGGAGTACCACCAAAGACCTAATCCAAACTAAATGCAAACCAGGCAATCAGCTATATTAATCACCTTATGTTATTCCACTCTATCTCAAGCAATATCCCAATTGAAATCTCATGAAACATGATGCTATTTTTTAAATTTATGATGGATGCACACATCTACATTCAAATTTATTTAACCCCATTTTAGTTTGCATTAGGGCCAAAGCTACACGAGCATGTTGAATTGTTGACAAGTAATGAGAAAATTAGAGTTAAATTTATAGGGAAAAACTTTTCACATCTGCATTACATACACCTTTTAAAGGATCAAACAATTAAGGTTTATGACTTTATGCAAAGAAGCAATACAGCACTTCTACAAAAACTAAATCATCTTCATCAACATTATTATAGCTTGCTATTGTGGCGCAAAATGATTCATCTGAACTTGAGTAAATATGAAAGATTCTTCACAACTATGTAATGGACATGAATAAAAAGAGGAGTATAGTTTATGGAGTAAAAAATAAATAACCTGTGCTGAACATGATCCGAAGAAGGTTGCACTCGTTCTAGAGAAACAATTTGTCCTCCAAAATCATCCTTGAATTTGTTCACAGCTCGAATCATCTCGGTAGCAGGTTTCTACCATGTAAGGCAAAAAAAAAATTTTATTTTGCCATAAATAACTGAAAATTCATCAGCCTAGGGGCAATGCATGCGCTTTATGATAAATTTCTTTTAGCTCGTGATTCAAACTAAGAACATTCATTTTTTTTTTTTGAATTAAACATGGATTATTGTTAGCATTCACCTTCAAATTATGCATTTATAAAGCTAAAAATTAATGGTCAAATTATAAAACCTTTTTAAAATATAAATTTGGCGTAATGGGAAAAGTTTCAAAAATGGGCTAATTATTTTTACCTTGTAAGCGCACTCGGAGTAGACCATGCATCAAAGAATGTCTTGCAAATCCGAGATAGAAACAGCTTTAACGGCTCGGCAAAGCTCTTGGAGTTGTCGCTTTCGTCTCTCGTACTCTTGGAGTTTCTGGCGATGTTCCCTGCCGCCTGTGTTCCATGGCGGCCACTGCCACCTCAGCTGCCACTGGAGCGGACCCCACGAGACTTTCAGGATCTTGGCTCTCTGGCCCCTGATCCACGTCTCCACTATGCTCTGTATCGATTCCATTGTTCGACCAAAAGATTTTTTTTTTTTTTTCGTTTGTCTAAGTTTGGATGTTACTGTTAAGGTTTGAGAGGGAGACAGAGAAGAGCAGTGAAGCGAAGGATAGGGCGAATCCAAGTTTTATGAAAGGAGCCAAAGAAGCATGTAAATTATACATGAATTAGAATGAAACACTGTCACTGAACATTTTTAATTAAATAAATAGTATTAAGAAGGTGGTAAGTGTTTTATTTTTAATTTTTCAAAACATAGATAGGGGATCACCATTTTACCCTCGCTTTAAACATAGTTCAAGGATATATCTCATCTTTTAATTTTATTTTTGTAATTAAAATTTTATATTAATAATATATTAAATATATTAAAATTTTACCCTCGCTTTAAACATAGTTCAAGGATATATCTCATCTTTTAATTTTATTTTTGTAATTAAAATTTTATATTAATAATATATTAAATATATTAAATTTTATATATATAAAGAGGGGTAGATTTATAAAGTGTAAATTTTTTTTAGTTTTATATATTTTTTAATCCTTAATTTTAATAAATTTAAGAAATTAAAAATTAAAAATTAAAAATTAAAAAATAATTTAATTTTATCTCTTAAATTTATTAAAATTAATAATTAAAAAATATATAAAATTTTAAAAATTTTACATTATATTAATGTTACATCTCAGGCATTACTGCAAGGGTTTTTTTAAAAATTGTTTTAACTTTGAAATGTCGAAAAAATAAGTTAAAAGTACAACAATAAATCATAATTTCTAAATTGATAATATAAGAAATTATATTTAAATAAGTATTATTATAAAGAAAAGTTTGATATATTATTGAGTTATAGTTTACCTTCTTTTTTTTTTTGGAAATTTTAAAGGAAATAATTTGGAGGTAATATAACTTGCATTGATAAATCAAGTAAGCTATTATCAACATAATTGATTCATGTGTATATATATTATTTAATAAATATATTACAATTAAATTACATTAAACATTAAATACATTTTTTCACAATTAATCGAATTCATAAATATCATAGATTTATGAAAGATTAAATTCACAAATAGTTAAATTCATTTATTTTTTATTTGATTCATAATTAATTAATAGCAAATATGAATTTAGATTTAAAATTTTAAATAATATCAAATACATTTATCCATAATTAATTAAGCTTATGAATATCTAAATTCATAAGTAGTCTAAGTATATATTAATGTTAGATGAAATGTCATTAAGTAAACTTTGATAACATGTTAAAAAAAAAAAAAAAAGCTAAAATGGCAATTAAAATGATTTAAGCGTGACAAAAATGAAACTTACTTGATAGTGTTTATGTATCATAAAGATATACAACAAGGATAAAAACATATGTATGCTAAATATACATATATATAATAGGAATTTATTTATATTAGTGTAATTTTTATCATCAAAATTACTAAATTTAAAATTGTTTTTGATTTAGCCATGGATTTAATTTTCATCCAATATCCAAAAAAATATAAAAATTACATTAATGTAATTAAATCCCTACTTATATATATATATATTATGAGGGATCAACTTATATTTTTTAATTTTTCACATTTAGCTAACTCTTTTCTTTTAATAGATCAAGGAACGAGAGAGATAAATAAAAATAAAAAAATAATTTACTTTAATCCTTTAAATTTATTAAAATCAATGATTAAAAAATACATAAAACTAAAAAAATTTTACACTAGGTAAATTGATCTCCCCCATACATATATATATATATATCAAATGTTTCATTATGTGTTCTTTTTTCTTTTTTTCTTTTATCCCTAAGAAAATAAAAATGATACTACTATTAGAAATTCTAAACATGTAAATTTTTTGTTCTTGTTTTTTCCCTTAGGATTTAAAAAATAAAATTCTGGTTTAAAAAAAAATGCATGAATTCATGATGAGAAATGAGATTTCAAATTGGAAAAAATTATAATAAATTGGTACTAGATGACATTTTTCTTTTTTTTTTTTACCAGATATTACATTTTATCTGAATAAATCGACAGTTAATAATTATAAACTTTTTTTTGGCTACACTATTTTAGTTTCAATAAATGCAATTAATATATCATGTTTATTATACGGAAAATGTACTCTTTCTTAAGAAATCTAAATCTTTTGATTTTTTTTTTTTTAACTTAACAATCTTTCTCTCTATTTTCAAGTAGTTTTTTTAGATGAAAAAAAGTAAAACTTTAAACCCTAAATGAATAAACCCAAAATTTATTTAAAATTATATTTAAAAAAAAACTACATAAATTTATTTGATTCATCTCCCTTTTTCCGGTGAAAAAACAAAATTGATTTTTGTGGTTTTGTTAAACACGGTGAAGAATAGAGAATGGTCCGATGATCAGTCGACTGAAAATATTGTCGCTTAAAGCCTTCAAATTCGACCTCTTCATTCATATCTATCTAATTCCGATTATTTTATCATGAAATAATAAATGATGTTTTATTCATATTTTACTAATAATAAAATTATATAAAAAAATTTTAATTGGATTGACGTTTTATTATTTTAAGTATTTCAAAGTAAAAAATGCAAAATTGACATTAAAACACAAAAAGCTTTTTTTGTTTTAAAAAAAAAGCATAGCCCAAAGGAAAAGAGATCTTGATTTGAAATTAAGACTTTTATATATTCATAAAGCTTTTTTAACTACTAGATTAAGAGATGAAAAACAAATAGATAATTTTTTAAATGATAAATTATATGATTTTATCTTTGTATATAATAATACTAATATAATTAATATGACATGTTAATTACAAATTAATAATAACATTATTTTTTTACTTTTTATTTTTGTTTTATAACTATTTAAAATATAAAAAGTATACAATAAAAAATAACAAAAAATATCAACCAAAAATTGTTGAAATATAAAAGTAACAATACCTCTATTTTTTATTATTATTATAGTACTAAAATGTAAATATCTCCAAACAATTTCATCTTTTTTTTTTCTTAACTACTATGGCTTTTAGATGTGGTCAAGTCCATATTTCAACATGGGCATATGGGCTAATTCTTTAGGCAATCTCATTATTGATTGAGGTCCATCAGATTAGGATGGCCCAATAAAGTATAAAGGACCATTATTTATGGGTTCGGATATAAAATAAGAGGCCCGAATAAAAATTACAAAACCCAGGTTGTACTACGAGTTTGACAGGCTGCCGAGCCCACAACGTCCCTCTTTTTTTGTCCCTCTCGGTGGTAGAGGCTAAGGACCACCATTTTAGGACGATACATGGGTATCAACATCCAACAGAGTCCAAAAAACTCTTTTTGAGCTTCTAATCTTTGTAGGTCCACAGGCGTGATTCATGCAGGGATGGGATAACATTATTAAAGCTGTAAGTTAAAAATATGTGAGGTTACATGGAAAGTAAATAGACCAAACCACCTTTTTATTGTTTTGGGAAAAAGAAGCAAGAGGCAAAGTTCTGCAAAAATGATACGGTAAACGGCCAAAAAGGACGGCCGAATTAAGCAAAGGTGAAAAACAAAAGAAGTTGGCTGGAAAATCAGCATCATATATAAAATGTTGGCTTTGTGAAGAGTATTAGATCTTGGATTTGGGAAATGAAGATGAGATCAGGCAATCTGTCATGAAACTCGGTCCATCACTCCAAAAATGACTAGTCACTTTACAACGTACTTGGTCGAAAATCTAGTTCCTACCATTAATGTGTTTTTGGTGGGATTATTAGATAGAAATTAAGTAAGAAAGTCTGTCGAGGGTAAGTATAAAAACACTAAACATCAAACATGTCATTGTTGGAAACACTGAGTGAAATTTATTTGAAATTGATTAGATATTATTTAATGGATAAAAAAATTTATAAAAAAATTTTAAAAGAAAAAATATTATTAATAAGTAAGTTTGTATACTTATAAATCGATAAAATTTTTAAAAGTTTATGTATTAAAAAAATAAATTATAAGATTTTATGGGATAGATATCTTATAAAATTATTAAAAATTTACGTATTATGAATGTATATGTTGGAGATTTACGTATTATTGATATATATATATGTTTAAATATTTGTGAATAGATTAGAAAAGATTGAAAGAAATATTAAGAAAATATTTCTTAATTTTAATAAATTTAAGAAATTAAAAATTAAAAATTAAAAAATAATTTAATTTTATCTCTTAAATTTATTAAAATTAATAATTCAAAAATATATAAAATTTTAAAAATTTTACATTATATTAATGTTACATCTCAGGCATTACTGCAGGGGTTTTTTTAAAAATTGTTTTAACTTTGAAATGTCGAAAAAATAAGTTAAAAGTACAACAATAAATCATAATTTCTAAATTGATAATATAAGAAATTATATTTAAATAAGTATTATTATAAAGAAAAGTTTGATATATTATTGAGTTATAGTTTACCTTTTTTTTTTTTTTGGAAATTTTAAAGGAAATAATTTGGAGGTAATATAACTTGTATTGATAAATCAAGTAAGCTATTATCAACATAATTTGATTCATGTGTATATATATTATTTAATAAATATATTATAATTAAATTACATTAAACATTAAATACATTTTTTCACAATTAATCGAATTCATAAATATCATAGATTTACGAAAGATTAAATTCACGAATAGTTAAATTCATTTATTTTTTATTTGATTCATAATTAATTAATAGTAAATATGAATTTAGATTTAAAATTTTAAATAATATCAAATGCATTTATCCATAATTAATTAAGCTTATGAATATCTAAATTCATAAGTAGTCTAAGTATATATTAATGTTAGATGAAATGTCATTAAGTAAACTTTGATAACATGTTAAAAAAAAAAAAAAGCTAAAATGACAATTAAAATGATTTAAGCGTGACAAAAATGAAACTTACTTGATAGTGTTTATGTATCATAAAGATATACAACAAGGATAAAAACATAAGTATGTTAAATATACATATATATAATAGGAATTTATTTATATTAGTGTAATTTTTATCATCAAAATTACTAAATTTAAAATTGTTTTTGATTTAGCCATGGATTTAATTTTCATCCAATATCCAAAAAAATATAAAAATTACATTAATGTAATTAAATCCCTACTTATATATATATATATATATATTAGGAGGGATCAACTTATATTTTTTAATTTTTCACATTTAGCTAACTCTTTTATTTTAATAGATCGACATAGATAAATAAAAATAAAAAATAATTTACTTTCATCATTTAGATTTATTAAAATTAATGATTAAAAAATACATAAAACTAAAAAAATTTTACACTATGTAAATTGATCTCCCCTATATATATATATATATATATATATATATATCAAATGTTTCATTATGTGTTCTTTTTTCTTTTCTTCTTTTATCCCTTAGAAAATAAAAATTATACTACTATTAGAAATTCTAAACATGTAAATTTTTTTGTTTTTGTTTTTTCCCTTAGGATTTAAAAAATAAAATTTTGGTTTAAAAAAAATGCATGAATCCATGATGAGAAATGAGATTTCAATTTGGAAAAAATTATAATAAATTGGTACTAGATGACATTTTTCTTTTTTTTTTTTTTACCAGAGATTACATTTTATCTGAATAAATCGACAGTTAATAATTATAAACTTTTTTTTGGCTAAACTATTTTAGTTTCAATAAATGCAATTAATATATCATGTTTATTATACGGAAAATGTACTCTTTCTTAAGAAATCTAAATCTTTTGATTTTTTTTTTTTTAACTTAACAATCTTTCTCTCTATTTTCAAGTAGTTTTTTTAGATGAAAAAAATTAAAACTTTAAATCCTAAATGAATAAACCCAAAATTTATTTAAAATTATATTTAAAAAAAAACTACATAAATTTATTTGATTCATCTCCCTTTTTCCGGTGGAAAAAAAAAAATTGATTTTTGTGGTTTTGTTAAACACGGTGAAGAATAGAGAATGGTCCAATGATCAGTCGACTGAAAATATTGTCGCTTAAAGCCTTCAAATTCGACCTCTTCATTCATATCTATCTAATTCCGATTATTTTATCATGAAATAATAAATGATGTTTTATTCATATTTTACTAATAATAAAATTATATAAAAAAATTTTAATTGGATTGACGTTTTATTATTTTAAGTATTTCAAAGTAAAAAATGCAAAATTGACATTAAAATACAAAAAGCTTTTTTTGTTTAAAAAAAAAAGCATAGCCCAAAGGAAAAGAGATCTTGATTTGAAATCAAGACTTTTATATATTCATAAAGCTTTTTTAACTACTAGATTAAGAGATGAAAAACAAATAGATAATTTTTTAAATGATAAATTATATGATTTTATATTTGTATATAATAATACTAATATAATTAATATGACATGTTAATTACAAATTAATAATAACATTATTTTTTTACTTTTGATTTTTGTTTTATAACTATTTAAAAAATAAAAAGTATATAATAAAAAATAACAAAAAATATCAACCAAAAAATTGTTGAAATATAAAGTAACAATACCTCTATTTTTTTTTATTATTATAGTACTAAAATGTAAATATTCCAAACAATTTCATCCTTTTTTTTTTTTCTTAACTACTTCGGCTTTTAGATGTGGTCAAGTCCATGGGCTAATTCTTTAGGCAATCTCATTATTGATTGAGGTCCATCAGATTAGGATGGCCCAATAAAGTCATAAAGGACCATTATTTATGGGTTCGGATATAAAATAAGAGGCCCGAATAAAAATTACAAAACCCAGGTTGTACTACGAGTTTGACAGGCTGCCGAGCCCAAAACGTCCCTCTTTTTTTGTCCCTATCGGTGGTAGAGGCTAAGGACCACCACTTTGGGATGAAATATGGGTATCAACATCCAACAGAGTCCAAAAAACTCTTTTTGAGCTTCTAATCTTTGTAGGTCCACAGGCGTGATTCATGCAGGGATGGGATAACATTATTTTTGTCAAATTGGGATCATGGCTCCACAATTCTGGGGTTCAGCCTTCTACGTCTCATTGTCCTAACGTGGTCCAAAACCATGATCAACAAAAAAAAAAAAAAAAAGGAGTGCTTGAGCTTGAGGGATTTTCCATCTAGCCTCAGGTCCGTCGTCCATTTGTGCAGGAGCTAATGAGAGATCCTAGGTTCTAAGATTTGTAATGGCTGCCCTGAATATTGGAGTCTGAATGTTTCTCTTCTCTAAATCTGTATAGGAAGACGTAAAAAGAGTGTGAAAAATAAATTAACAATAGTCTCACTCCCAATAAGGGGTATAAGATTTTTTCTTCTTGAAATTTATAAGTATTATTTTTGTCTTTTTGCTTCCAGTCGGACAATCTAACATATCTTAAATTTAATTTATTAAAATTAATATATTATCATGTGATTTGTTAATGAAATATTAAAATTTTAATTTTAACAATGAAATTTAATCATTAACAGTCTCAAATATTAAAAAAAAATTACTAAAGGGTTTTTTTTGTAATTTGGTGGTTTTTTTTTTTAATATTATTAAAGCTGTAAGTTAAAAATATGTGAGGTTACATGGAAAGTAAAAAGACCAAACCACCTTTTTATTGTTTTGGGAAAAAGAAGCAAGAGGCAAAGTTCTGCAAAAATGATACGGTAAACGGCCAAAAAGGACAGGCGAAATAATCAAAGGTGAAAAACAAAGAAGTTGGCTGGAAAATCAGCATCATATATAAAATGTTGGCTTTGTGAAGAGTATTAGATCTTGGATTTGGGAAATGAAGATGAGATCAGGCAATCTGTCATGAAACTCGGTCCATCACTCCAAAAATGACTAGTCACTTTACAACGTACTTGGTCGAAAATCTAGTTCCTACCATTAATGTGTTTTTGGTGGGATTATTAGATAGAAATTAAGTAAGAAAGTCTGTCGAGGGTAAGTATAAAAACACTAAACATCAAACATGTCATCGTTGGAAAACACGAGTGAAATTTATTTGAAATTGATTAGATATTATTTAATGGATAAAAAAATTTATAAAAATATTTTTTTTTAAAAAAAAATTATTAATAAGTAAGTTTATATACTTATAAATCGATAAAATCTTTAAAAGTTTATGTATAAAAAAAATAAATTATAAGATTTTATGGGATAAATATCTTATAAAATTATTAAAAATTTACGTATTATGAATGTATATGTTGGAGATTTACATATTAATAATATATATATGTTTAAATATTTGTGAATAGATTAAAAAAGATTAAGAGAATCAACATAAGTATGGTGTATATGAATATGTATTTATTTTAATTGAAATATTCTATAGAACTAGAGATTCAAACGATTTATGATTATTAATTGTGAGTGTTTGATTTGATGTATGTTTATAATTTTTTATAATTAGAGGAGATTCAGAAGATTTATGATTATTAATTGTGGATGTTTAATTTGATGTTTGTTTATAATTTTTTATAATTAATGAATATTTTTTTTATCTATAAACATAAATTAATTGAGTCTAATAACATTAAATTATTATTTTTATGTGATTAATTAATTAATTAATTATTTTTATATTAGCATGAATATTTGATGGAATTGAGATTATTTAACGTAATAAATGATATCAAAACTATTCGTAATCCCCATAGACAGTGACTCATAGTTAGAGAATAATTAATCTAGTCAAAATTAAATTAGAACATGGTGGGAGATACACACACTCTCTCCCACCAACCTCAAAGAAACTACTTTAAAGACTTTTAACGTCGTCATTGGTTTTTTTTTTTTTTTTTTTGAGTTGAAGAAAGACTTCAGAGTTATCCTTTTCTGTTTTCTTTGCTGTTTCTCTTCTTGATTGATACATTTTAGACAGACTCTTTGCCAAACGTTCAACACGTAGATATATCATTTTAATAAATTAGGATGCGACACATGATTTTTAAATTATTACATGAATATATACATATATATATATAAATTCACGTAGCTTCTTATTTTATTAGACTTATAATTGCCTTTATAATAGATAAAAATGATAATTTTGTAAAAATATTTCCGAATAGTTTGCTCTAAAATAAGATTTTAGTTTGTAATTAACTATTGAGTATTGAAATTATACAGTTTCAATGAATTGAAAAACAATTATATCGTTGATATGTAAATTATTTTTTCTTTTCATCGTCTCTTGCTCGTCAATAAGTACAACTTGTTTAATTCTGTATCACTCGATTATTAACATCGAAATCCTCATTCAAACAATTATATATATATATATATATTAAAATGATAATAAAATAAATCTCATATTTATTAAATTTGAAATATTTATCCTGAAAACATAAAATGATAAGGGTTTTTCCTCTTAATATTTCAGTAGATTTTTAAATTAGACTAGAAAAATTATGAAACAGAATTAATAAAAGTTTATCACATGAAATATTTTATTAAATATTTTGTTAATGCAAATGATAAATTTTCATTAATTCAATTATTTTTATAAAAATAAATATAATTAAAAATATAATAATAAAATTCAATAAAATTAATTTTAAAAAATAATAGTAGTAGTAGAAGAGCAAATTATTATGGTTTGCTTGTCGTGCAGGGCGAGGAAATGAGGCACATCTTTGGGAGACCAAAATTATTTAAAAGTACAAAAGCAGAGTAATCGTCGGGAAAACTAAATGCGTCCACGATTGTTTTATTTAAAAAAAGTTGGCAACAAAGTAGACAAAGTAGTAATAGCATATATATATTTATTTAGTCATCATGGCATCATTTTGACATATGGCCCCATGCAATTCTCTGATCTTTCCTTTCATTTTCATTACCGATAATAGCCTCACTTTAATTAAATACCAACAGAAACATTTGAATATCCGTCGCGGCAAGATGCAGGTTTGATTTCAGTCAAGCTATTGTGACTGAATGTAGACTAGAAATAGGTTAGACTCACACGTTTCACTCCTTTCCCTAGCTCCTTTTGATGTGACAAATTTTGTTCCCTAGTCTTTGCTTAGATGTACACGATAACATTGTTTTTTTTTTTTTAGTTTAAAAACTTAAAAGAAGAATGGCGCCTTATCAGTTGGGTTCACATGCACGTGAAACAGCTCTATCGACGCCATACTTAATTCCAAATCCAAAGAGCTCACCCTTTTCCATTTTTTATATGCAAACGACTAAGGAGAAAAGCTCCTGTGGGCTGTATCTGTGTGTCAATAGTGTTGTTGTTTAGAATGTAGTGTATATATATAAAAATTATATACTTGATTAAAAAGAAAAAAAAAGGCCACTCAAGTGTTTTTAGTAATTAAGTGTTGGAAAAGGTCAATCATTTGAGTTTATTAAAAAAAATTTTTAGTGAGTAAAAAAATATTAAAAGTTAAAGATTGGATATTTAAATTTATTTAATAAATAGATTTAATATTTTAAATAAATTTATTTAAATAAAAATAATTATTATATGAAAAATTATCATAATCAATTAAATATAAATAAATAGTTATTTATATAAATCATAATTATAAAATGCTCATGATCATTGAATAAAAATTTATAATATAAATATATTTACTAATTTTAATTTAAAAAATTTTAAAATTTATTATATCTTAAAGACGTAAACAATTTTAAAAAGCATATTCCTCTCGTCTCAAAACCAGATTCTTTCTTTCTTGTTTTTTTTTTTCATTATTAAAATAGTCATAATCAGAAACATCTGTTTCGAAATTTTATGTCGCTATAGTTAATCTCGCATTTCCATTTCTAGCGACGTCAATCCAAGAAAAATCCTACCAAATCTTTCATTTTGCCCGCCGTGCCATTTACGACTGCTCAGATGAGTACTTTTAAATTTTAATGCAATCTTGGCGTCAAAATAATGTTGGTAGATGTAAACTTTATAAAATATGAAATGAAAAAATAGTAAGTATTTTAATCGATTTAAAGATATGTATTATATCTGTTGGACGAAATTACGGGTTTTGAAGCTTCTTTTTTTTATTCATTAAGTTTTGAATTTATTGGTATCAAACTTTCCAAGGGGCCATCATTAGGGTTGAGAAAGTCATTTTCTTGGCGAGATATCTTTTCACCTGCTTCAATTCTCAATGATAAATCACGTTATGTTAGTAAGAGGACAATCTAACTGCTGCCTGCCCTTGGAATTAAGGGGCATTTTTCTTCCAAGTAACGAGGCATAAAGAAAGCTACTCATCGGAAATAAATGAACAAAAGCAAAAAGCAGTGGGAAACCAAGGAAAAGTTGCATGGCTATATGGACTGGGAGGGGACCCCTCCCTGTCTTAGGTGCGATTAATAAAGTAAAAAAAAAAAAAAAAAACTCTAAAATAGAGTAAGGTTTGGTGAATATAAGGGAAAAAAAAGAAAAAGAAAAATTCATCCAATCCAAGAGTGGACACTTAATCCCTTTCCCACAACTTGAAGAAATTTCCTGAGACCATAAAAGTTGAGAAATTATATGACACTGTAACCATTCCCCAAAGTCCGAATCAACAAATTGACATGTTAAAGGAGCAAAACAAACACTAGAGCAGGCATCATTATTAATAATTCACCAAAAGCTGTCTCATTTTGGATGTCATTTTCGCCAGTGTGTTTGGTTGGTTTCAAATTGAGCCTCCCTTCTTTGGGTAGTGAGAGGTTGAATTTCAACTGATGTTTACATATCAGAATGAGAGATTATCATTTTCCTTTTCCCTTTACTTGAAAATTTCAAGGAAAAAAAATAGTTTGGTTATGTTAATGGTCATTTACACAATTGAGGGATCTACATCAGCATCACTAGCATTTATCAGCTGCAAGCACTTGAAAATGATTTTGAATATTGGTAACATGCGTTAATGCTTAATGGGCAGAAATGACCAGAGAATATATCAGCAATTCGATGACAATCTTCCAGCTTTAGTATTAGTTTGTTCAGCAGAAATGAAGAAAGCAACAACGATCATAAATGATCAGATTTGGACGTTGCTGATAGGAAACTACTGCATCTACCATTTTAGGTTATAAAAGAGGTTGAAAATGGCGTTTCAAGCAGAGTATATTGCCTCAAACCCATGCCGAATGTTAATTGTTAACCTCATCAACCTTTGCTGTGTATTTTACCTAGGCAACCAAAAAAAGATTCCCGCCTGTATTACAGATGGGAATCTAACTTGGGAGTGTAATGGTTTCTGTATCTCACAGAATCAGGTGCCAATAAACGCTACAGAATTGTAGGTAAAAGCCAAGCTTGACACCAAAAACTAGAATCCTGATAAACGAGGGTGAAAAGGAAAAAGAATCATTAATACTATCTTTTCCAGAATCATGGAAATACTCGGCAATACGTACTACTACTATATATATACAAGTTATCAAGTGATAATAACAATATTTGGAATTAAACGATTATACAAGAGTCGAAAAATAAATAAGTGGTCCAAAATATATAAACCTCATACGTATCAAACATGAGAGAGGATGAGGATGTTACAAAATCAGGTTGGGCAGGGGAACTGCAAGAATCGGTTGATCACATGGCAAGAGGCTGCTGTCTACCTTGATCATTGTTGTATCCATCATAGGGTTTGGTGGACTTCCCAGACTTTCTCTTCAAAACTATAACCCAAGTAATCGCTTCCAACAGCAAGGAAATTCCGCCCAAGGCAATAATCACAATCATATAAGCCGATTTCCACTTATGCTCAGGCCTTAAGATATTGAAACCCTTAAACACATTGAGTATGCCAAGAACAAGTATGGCGTATCCAAAACTGTGGTGGTAAATGTTCCAGTAGAATCGGTACTTGTGCTCCTTCTTGGGTCTTAAAAACAACGCAAAAATCTAACACAGACAAACAATATATTCCAAGTTCAGTGTCACAGCATAAATGAGTTGCCTATACAAACAGAAAAACAAAAAAAAAAAAAAAATCTTCCATAGCAAACACTTTAATTCACAATCAACAACATCTCAAACTTTAAACATCAAGAAAAGCAAGTTGACAAACTGAAAATCACCCAACAATTTATGAAAAAAATTCCATTTTGATGCACACGAAAAAAGACACATTAATTGATAAAACTATTGCATTCAAATTGAACAAATACCTGCACAGTAGCAAGAACGAAAACGGCAATTCCAATATTTCTGTGAACGGAATATGTAATCCCAGGGGATTCACTTCCAAGCTTAAGACCAGTTCCCCAGCCAGCAACTCCTATGGCATAAGCTGATATTTGACAGAACACATGAAGGTAAAACCAAGCTGGATCTGTAGACTCAAAGGTTCTTATATACCGCGCAATCATTACTCCAAGAGGAAACAAAATTCCCCAACTCACAGCATTTAGTATCCCATGAATCTGTCATCAACAACATTTTTTGTCAAATTTAACAAATTTACCAAAAACCCAAGTCAATCTAGTAAACAGACTTTGATTTTTTGGAAAAAAAAAAATCGCCGTTTCAGTCCAAAATGTCTAATTTTAATAATCAAGTCCGTGAGTCAACAATCTCTATATTTTAAAAAATTCTAAAAAAAAAGAAGAAATATAATAATTTATTAGGATAAAATGGAAAGCCCACATTTTTACGCTTAACCCTCTTGTCTCCAGAACTACCGCTACTCTGTCCATTTTTCAAATCTAGGGTGCCTTTAGATTGCAAATTAGCTGCAGCAAAGTCATGTTTTTCCAACATGACTCCAGCTTCAACGCCGGGACCGACTTGCCACACTTGATTAATCGTCCCACTCGACGCTAAATCCGCAGGAACCTTAATTTTAGCGAAAATTGCCAAACTCCCGTCGCTTCTACTCTCCGCTGTCTTATCCCAAACCTCGAATGACAAATCCTTCTGCAAAATTGAAGAATAAGAGCTGACGTCGTAGGTATGAACGACGGCGACGCCGGTGGTGGAGTTTTTGTAGGCGACGATGGATTGGGAACCGACCATGCCGGTGGCATTTGGGTTTATGGCCCAGGCGATCCAGCCTCCGGATTTGGAAGGAGTCGCGATAAAGGCGATGTGGAGAATAGTATTGGAAGAATCGTAAGAGAAGTGGAGGTAAGAGGAAAGAGAAGGGAGGTCCAAGCAATTGGAGAAAACTTGGTTTTGGCTGAACTTTTGGGATGAGCAGGTGAGGGAAACGGCCGGTGAAATTAGTAGTGCCCAAAAGGTTAAGCCAAGAAGAGTCGATGACAACCGAACCATTTTCTTTCTTCCTTTTTCTTTTTTTTCTTCAGACGAAACAGAAAACAAAAGAGCGACGGCTAAGTGGGTAAGGAAAGTTAATGTTGGCGGGATAAATAGAAGCCAGAGAGGACTTGAATAATGACTGATTGACATGTGTTAGAGTTTTCATTGTGGAAGGCCACGTGCTTGTCCCACTCTAAATCTAGAGGAAACTTCTGAAAAAATCATTTAAATTTCTTTGGTAAGTTTTAATATTGAGAACTTAATTATATATCTGTGATTGGTGTCTGATCTGTTTGGATAATTATTTTAGATAGAACCAGCTAGCTGTTCGTAGTGTTTGACCTGTCAATTAAACAAGAACCATAGAATAATAAATTAGTTTTATATATAATTGGTTTCGCTAATTAAACAAGAAGTAAACGTAAAAAGTTTTGGCAGGTTGTTAATGAGCAAAGATTTTTCTACCAAAGAGTAAAAGAAGTTATCATATCAATTCCTTATTTAACTAAATTTGTTGATGAAATTATTTTTAAAGAATGATATTAATTTAAATTTTTAATATCACAAAATTTTTTATATTTTTAAGTTGTATTTTAAAAAAAAATAAAATTATCAGATTTTATTGTAAATTTCTCAAAGGGAGTTTTTCCCAATAAAACATGAACAACCCACAATTGAGAAATTATTCGTATCCTATTTGTTAATTTTTCCAATCATAATGTTTGTCGTTGTTTCTTTATTATAAGAATATAATTACATGTTACATGCAAAAATTACTATCAAAATTAAATAATTTTTTATAATTATTAAACAATACATTTGACAAAAATCAATATAAAATTAAACTAAAAATATGATGGGACTTATATTTGAAGCCTAAAAATTTCATAACTTTTTTCTTTGAAACAAAATTTCATTCACCTTAATTATAGTTTATTAACTAATAACAATTCAATTAAAAAAACTAATAACATTCTCTTTGAGAAATTTGAGATTTAAGATTAAGATATTTTTTTTATTAAAAAAACCCCAACGTTTTTGGGTTTTTTTTTTAAGTCCTTTTTCCCTTTAAAATTTTCATCAAAATATAACAAAAAAATTTTAAGTACGTTATTTGCGAACTTATTATAAAATGGGAGATTGTTAGCTTTAGGGTAAATTAAATGAGCTGTTGTCAACATTAATAAAGAGATTCTCTAATATTTAAAATTCAAAATTTTAACTCAAAGGCTTCTACTTTAAATCTTGGGAAGAAAGATTACGATTATGAAATGAATATAATTTACGATGTAGTTCAACAGAGAAATTTTATTATTATTGAAAGAAAATTCGTCTATAAAAAATTCAAAAGAAGCAAGAAAAGTATAACATTAGCATTCATCTACAAAAATTTATTAGAATAACATTTGTCAATTGAGTATTAGCTTATATAGCATTAAATCATATGATATGCATGTTAATCAAAAATTGAAGTTGAGAATTCAAGAATACTTAAATATTTAAGTCATATTTGGTATACATAATGATAGATAATATAATATAATAATCATTTTATATTATATTTTGTTTGTATCTAATTAAAAATGATAAAATTATAATAAGGATTATTATTCTCTTAATATAAGATAATTCAATTCTAGCAAAATAAAAAAATTATTTTTTAATCAATAAGATTAACTTTACATGTCTTATTATACTATTAAAAATTATATCAATAATTTAAATTGTATAAACTTTGAAAAAAGATAATTTTAATCAATAAATAAATTATCTTATCTTAATCCTTACATACATTAAATATAAAATTAAATAACATTATTTAATTTAACCCTATTTATAATATCATCTTATTTTAAGATAATTTTATATACTAAAAATGATTTTATTTTACCATTAAAAGTATATAGGAGTTTATAATTAAAAGCAAATTAAAATTTTAAAAATGACATAAAAAAAACTAATAAAATTCATCCCATCTTGCTTGAATTTGTTTCACATATATTGGTTGAACTTGATGGTCCGTGGTTGAACATTCAAAATTTTTTAAACAATTGCTTTTATTTAAAAGTGAAATCTTTGGCTAATAATTTTTTAATGAAATGATTAAAAGATGAATTGTGACGTTATCCAAACGTCTTGTCCTACTGCTGTTCATAACATTTTTCTAACGGATCAATGCATGTGAAGGATGAGTTTTCCATAAGCCAACCTATAGAAATTTATGACTTCAACAAATTTAACTTGGGGAGGTAGGATATATTTTCCTTTACACAAAATATTACTCTTACCTGAAATTCAGGTGGACAGATGAAGACAACAGTCCACGATTTAAAAATAAAAGAAAGTATTAATCAACTATGGAATAAGTTGAATTAATAAGTCATTGCTGTTATCTGAATAAATGGATGTTAATTTATTCCAAAAGTGGACAGAATTATCTTTTTAAACTTTTAATTTATCTTTAACTCTCAATTTTTATTTACTTAATTCATTAAAAAATATTTACATCTCTAAATTATCCCCAACTTGCAATTTTAAAAAAAAATTGATTAACATTTATGTAATCTAAACCGTACTCATTTAACTAAACAAAACATATTTAGCTATAATATATGTCTGAAAAAAGGATTCGTTTATATTAATATAACTTACACATTTTTTTGAATCATTCGATCAAATTTATTAAATTTAAAAATGTTAATTTATTTCAAATGAGTAATAAATTTAATTTTGATTCAAAAATATAAAAATTATATTAATATAAATGAATTCTTTCTTTTTTTTATATATTATTTAAGTTTTTCAAATCTCGATGTCGTTCCGATCCATTAATTTACTGAAAAAAGTAACTAAGATGAGTAAAAATGTATTGGCAAGTGGAATTAATTTGGACTTTAGAGCCTTGCTAGACAAGGAACATGAACATGACCTGAAAATAGAAAAAAAAAAATTTTTTTATGAAACGAATCTTTCTTTAATTTGTGAATAATGGTATCTATCTCAAACCTTCAAGTGGATTGAATTCACATACATTTATAAATACTATCATATCCTTGTTTTGATCACTTACCTTTTGGAGATCTCGTGTTGAATTTGGCTTTGATTCCAACCTACTTTTGGTTAAAGCTCATTTTTTCATTTGTCTGATTAGAAGGAAAACATCCGTATTCATGCTTCTAGCAAGGAAAGTATAGTCATTAAACTATAAATAGCCAAAAAAAAAAAGAGCCATGCATCGTCACATTTAAGTAGAACAGCAAAATCAATTTCTAAGAGGAATCAAGATAATAAAAAGATCGATTCTTGTTTTTACTGTTAAAAGAGAAATGATATCTTTAAATTTATAAATTTAAATTAAAATGATATTTATAAATTTATAAAGGACAATCTCTTTAACTTTGATGAAAGTATTATATTAAATATAAAATTATTTTTTAGAAGTCTACAAACACTTAACCATGACTATAATAAGAAAAGCTTGTGCAAAAAGCAAGAAGACTCTCTATTTGTAAAGTAAGAAGAGAATATGATAAAGCACGCATTCCCTTCCAAGAAAAATTGGTCTTGGGTTTTGTCTGAACTCTAAATTTCATTGAATTAATTTATACAATTATTTTTTAAAATAATATTTAATATATTTGAAATTTAAATTTAAATTTCTCTTTCGTTAGCCTGACCTTTTTATATATAAAATAAAATGGGTTTTGGTTCACAATTACATGCTCAACCAAACCCCTTAAGTTATGGACTTGTGGTCAAAAAATGGAGACAAGAAGTACATTAATGGCTTTTAGCCAAAATATAATTTTGATGCTTCTGTCATTGCTCCATTATTTTCAATATAATTCGTCGTTTGCAACTTGGCCTCTTTTTTTTGGTTTCTTTGGTAGACATATTCTTCGTAGGGGACAAACCCCTCAAGACCCACACAAGGCCACGACTTGGCGTGACTTGGAATTAACAACGTCCATGCCTTGAGAAAGGTGGAGTCGAGTACGGATTTTTCATTTTTGTTCACGGTCCAAATTAATCAGAAAAATAATAAAAAAGAAAATAAGTTTTTTAAAAAATAAAGAACATTTATTTTCCAGCTAAAAGGAAAATGAACGTTGGGGTTAGATGCTCGGGCAGTCGGGCTTAAATGCTTCACCCACTCGTACTGCCTACACGGTTTAGGCTTTACTTTTAGCCGTACTTCTTGTAAAAATACAATGTACTCAACAAAAGGACAAGAAAAGGACAATTATTTCATTCTGAACAACTCTAATTTTAGTATTTGCAGTCTACTTCTGCCAGGCTTCAAACACAATTCAATTGGTAAAAAAGGAAAGAATTTGTAAAAGTTAAAAACTAGAAAAAAAATGTCACAAAATTTTCATGATAGCTGGGTAATTCTAATTCATCTTAAGAATAATTATTAGTAAAACAAAATGAAGACAAAAGCAATAAATAGTTCCTGCTAAAATCATTCAATATCATTTATTTTTTTGGTTTTTGATAATAAATACTAATTACTGGACTCCTTAAACTCACATCAAAGCCAGTAAGGAAACCAAACCCGAGATCCACAATCCAGCATTTATTTCCATAAGCTTCGACCCGTCTCCCGACTCGTTATTAGCAACTTGTGGAGCTGGTGCAGGGGATGAGGCACCCGAACTCACATTCTCCACCAACTTCAACTCTCCCAAAGCAGCCAGATTTGCTTTAGCAAACTCATGCTTCATCGGGTGACCATTAGAAACCCCTGGTCCAACTTGCCAAACCTGGTTCAGCTTCTCGGCACTGGCCGGAACTTTCAAGGACCCATATATAACCATCTTCCCGTCGTCGCCAGCCTCGGCTTCCAGATCCCAAACCTCGAAAGAGAGCTTTCCATCGACAATGGAGCTATAGGAGCTTATGTTGTAGGTTTTAACAACCATGGAGCCGTTGTTTTTGAAGGCAAGGAGGGCTTGGGAACCTGCCATGCCTGTAGCCGTCGGGTTGATGGCCCAAGCGACCCAACCGTTGGCGTTGGGCGGAGCTGCTGAGAAGGCGATGGAAAGAGAGGAGTTAGTGGCATTGTAGGTGAAATGGAGGGTTGAGTTTAGGGTTGGGAGCTCGGTACAGTTGGAGTACTGTTTTTTGCCTCCGGGGAGTTTCAGCGATGAACAGTTGAAGGAATGTGTGGGTGAGATTAGACTAACCCAAAGAGAAAAGAAAAGAATCAGAGATGGACAAAAGAGAAACCCCATTTTCATTTTTCCTTTTTTTCTTTTTGCTTTCTGAAGGAAAGAGAGGAAGTGGAGATAATTGTGCTAATGGTTGATGCCGATTGATTGGAGATTTTTGGAGGAATATATAGAAGGAAAATGGGCTAAAGGAGGAATCTTGATTTGAGATCGATAAGCATGGAGCCAATAGTTAGATGCCACGTTAGTATAATATTTTTAGTGTAGGCGTGGCGGGCTCTGGTTGGTTAAGATTAAAATTTGACTGTCCTAACGGGTTAATTTGACATTTTGACTCCTAAATGTATTGAAGCGACAGGAAATAAGGTAGATCACGTGCACAATCTGAATGGGGTAGGCAAAAAAAAAAAAAAAAAGAGAAAAAGAAAGAAAGAGAAGTATAAAGAAAATAACTTACAATCGGTGGATTTTGCACGTGGGTGATGCGTGAATGTTACCGTTGAATGAATGAGAAAGGGGCCGGGGAAGGATACGGTGTGCAAGCTGTCACCAACGGGAATGCGAAAATAGTGACTTTCAGTTTTTTTTTTTTAGACTTCTTTTTCGGGTACAAATTTGCACTGTAAATAGATGTTAACCGTCGAATGTTCATTTAACGAGTGATTTTGTTTCCCACTTTCAACATTTTCTCTTTTTGTTGCCGAGTGCCAACGGCGAGGACTCGGCTTTTAAATTTCCAAATTCCTCTAAATCTTCTCTTTTTACTGCAAATAATCCACCATAAAATATAAAATTCAAAAAAATAAATATCATTTTATTTAATTCTAACATACATTTTTAGTTTTTTATACTTCAATAATATCTATATATTTTTTACAAATCTAATGATATCACTTCTTAAAATTGATTGTATAAACAAATTGAATTAAATTTTAAATTAAAAAAGGTTTAGATTTATTTGTTATTATACTTAAATTGTGAAAATGAATGAAGATAATAGACAGAATTTCCAAACATCGCATAATTTATTTATAAAGTTGAGATTTATTTTTAATAGAATGATATCATTATTGTTTCAACCTCAAATATTTATTTAAAATTTACCTTACCTTAACCACTTGACTTAAGTCTAAGTGATACTTATAGAATGAAGATGACGTTAATTTCGACCTATTGATAAGTGTTTCATAGTTACATTCATATAACTCATATTCTAAAGTAAAATGTAAAATTATAGTACTAGAATAATATATGATTTTGCAGGTTTACAATGTAATTTAAGTCAACCAGCCTTATATTAGTTAAATTTAGTCAAACAGCCTTCCTGGCCTTGGAGGAGCTGAAAATTCTAATTATTGTATTGTATATTGTCTCTTGATAGAGTGTTGGATTTCTAAAGTTAGAAGATCATTGGTAAACTTAGTTTCAATAATTAAGAAATGTTTAAGTGATTTTCTAAACCATAGCTGAGATGAGTAAAAGGTAAATTTATAATTCTTTGTTTACAAATTTACATGTAAAAGTGAAATTCTATTTTGTTGAGTCTGCAGCAATGGTTACTGGGGAAGAACTAATTAAATATCCTAACTGTCTAATAACAACAGGCATTGATACAATTTAAAGCTTTAAAGTACCAAGCTCATAGTTGAGTTAAACCAAGCTGCGGTGCTCAAATAGCTAGTACCTTTTAGCCCAGAAAATGTAGTTCAACAAATTGAGGAAGTTAAGAATGCAAAGAAGGGTATAAAATAGATCCAAACGGGAGTGATTCAGATCATTTCCTCCAAGCCATTCTTTGCCAAAATGCCCACTGACTGAGTTGCTTATGGTTACCAGCGCCGAGCTAATGAAGTACCCCATGGATGTCGAGATCCAGGACAGTGCAGTACTTATACTTCTCATGCTATCAGGAGCCTCTGAGTAGAAAAATTCAAGCATTCCCCCTAGAGTTAACATGTCTGATATGCCTAGCAGCAAGTATTGCCACCCCAGCCAGAAAACAGATAAAATGACATTGTTATTTGCCGCCTCACGCCTCTTTGCCTCAACTATTGCAGCCGCAGCCATAGACCCTGATGCTAGAGCCAGCCCCAATCCAATCCTCCTGAGTGGTTGGAACATGTTAAACTTGCTAGGAAGGTTGTTTTTTATTCTGAACAAGCGTACCAAATATTCGTACAAGGGTATTGAAGCAAGCATGATCATTAAGGGAAATACTGATAATGATTGAGCAGGGATCTTGAAATTGTTAAGGGATCTATTCATGATGTTCCCTTGTTGCACTGAGAATGTCATCAATTGGGCTAGGCAGCAGTTCATCATAATCGTGCTTGCAAAGATGGGGAGGAGGCCCAGGAATGTCTTTGTTTCCTCAACCTCATTTGCTGTAACGGTGTCACCAATTAATGCTCTATTTAAGAACCTGCATAATTTCATCATTTGTGTCAAATTAGAGTGCATTATTATGACTATTTAGAATTATTGGCGACAGCATGCTTGAAGCGGGTGCAAAACTGCGTATGGATTTTATTTATATATGCTTTATGCTAAATCATTACTGCGCCTGTCAAAGATGTGAAAATTTTCTTTCTCATCAGAAGATTTTTATTGAATTATTGTAGTATACATTTTGCTTCTCTATGTTGTTCCACCCAAGTTCGCAATATGATATTTTTCAACTTTTAAATAAGTGAAAAACAGTGGTAAAATCTGTTGGTAATTTAAAATGTGGTGGATTTTATATTGAATAGAAAATTGTAATTATTGATAAATAAAATTAATTTTTATATTAATTTTATTCATATTTTAAATAATTATGATTGAACAGAAACAATTATCATATGACAATTTATCATAATTATTTAAATATAAATAAATTGTTATTTATAAAAATCATGATTATATAGAATGTTATAACTATCTGAATAAAAATTTATATCTGTTCATTCATTATAAATAAATCTTTCAATATAATCATTTTCACTACTTTTAATTTAAAAAATTTTAAAATTTTATTATATCTTATAAGCATAATTATTTTTAAAACAATATTATTAATGCCTCAAAGTATTTTTTTTTTTCTTACTGTTACTTACCTGGACTTATCATGGTTTCTGTTTCCGAAAATTTCAATGTTCTCTGCCTCTGATAGTGACACTTTCCTGTTTCCAATGGCAGAAGCTAACACCTTGATACAACAAAGCCAAAAAAGGTAGCTCAGAAAAAAAAAGTAGAGCTGTTAAGCCTTTACTTCATCATCCTAATACCAACAAAACTAAAATGCCCTAATGCATTAAAGAAAAAATGTGTCATCCAATTTTATTACAAACATTTTTTTTACCTTATAAATTCTTGTCAGTGGACTTCCGCCTGGGCGTTTGTATCTATAAATTGGAAACCCCATTGAGAAAATGCAAAGTGCTACACTTAATGTCACCACTGAAATCTTGAAACTCCAATTCCAACCTAAGTTTTCTTCGATCCAAATCATGACAGTAGAGGCGATGAGGCCACCAAAACATACTGAAAAGAAGAACCAATTGAAGAAGGAAGAGATAAGACGCTGGTTGCTGTGGTCAAGCTGATCAGCACCGTGAGCAGGCAAGGCGGCCTTAACGCCACCAACACCGGCTGCAATGGCATAAAGACCTGTATAAAGGATAGCCTCTTGGGACCTGGAAGGCTTGTTATTTATAGCGGGCTGCAGCCGACTGTCTTGAGCTTGAATTGTCAGCAGGATTAGTCCCTAAATGGAAATACTTTTGTTTTCTTATTGATTTGTATATCAAAATGAACATTACAAAGGGTAAAACATGAAGTACTTAAGCATACCAACAACTCTAGAGTGCAAAAGATGATGAATGTCTTAAATTTTGTGACGAAGGAATCACTGATGAAACCCCCCAAAATGGTGAGCAAAAAGGAGGTTCCCATGAAATTTGTCACCATATTTGCAGATTCAGCAGCCGGGTAATGCATGGACTTGAGAAAGTATGTAACAAAGTTTGTGGCGTTGGATAAGAAGACCATGTTCTCCAATACCTCAACAACTGCATGCGCCCCATAATACTAAAATCAATGCCATTAACAACAATTATAAACCACGAATCTAGCACCATTTGGTGCTTGATAAGGCTCAATCCCACTACAAACAAATTAATCCTAAATGATCAAATTAAGGCTAACTTACCACAAGCAATGCTTGAAGCTCTAACACCACCATGTTTTGTAGGATCTGCTTTTTTCCCTCGCCAATCCTCAAACTCCCCATATTCAATGCTTATTTCATTGGCCTATTAACATTGAACAGTGACAATAAGAAATTGAGACCGATAGAGACTAACATGATCATAGTCAACAAGATATTAGTGACACCTTTTTAGTTCTCATCAAAGAACTAATGTGATAATATCTTCAAAAAGAAAAGATTGAAAACATCAAGATCTGGACAGTTCAACAAACATAAACCATAATAAAACCCTTTCTTAAAAATATGTCTTCAAGATTTTGAGCATGAAAAGAAGACAAAAATCTAAACTAAAAAAATACCGTGATGAAATACAAATGAACCACCAGATAAGAGAGTCTTAGGTATAGTTTTTTGAGCTTACCATGAATAATTGTAGAATTTCAACCACTGATCAACCAGACCCTTTTTAGAAAATGAAGAAAGCTTGAAGAAAGGAGAGCAGTTGAGTGAAAATTTTTATGGTGTAGGTACTTGCGCTATGTTTGGTAATTAATGAAATGGGATAAGAAGGGAATCAAGTAATGTACAAAGAAAGAAATGAAATAAGTCATATATATATATATATATATATATATTTGCATGTGGGTGAGTAGGGTTTATGCTTACAAAAATTGCAATTAATTCTTTTTTGGAGTGAGGCGGATTCTTAGGGCACCGGCACATGCATTTCAACGCCATAATTCTTCTGTGAAACAATTTGCATTACAATTAAGAGTGTAATCGAATCGAATCGAATTGATTTGAGTTTGAGTTCGATTCATAACTCGTAGCTTGATACTCGGTTTAAACTCGATCGAGTTTTATTTTTTAAGCTCGAGCTCGATTCGTGATCGAATTCAAGTTACTCGAGTTCGCTCGATTAAACTTGATTAATATGTAAAAATAAGCTCAATTCATATACTTGATAAGAGTTCGATTATTTATGCTCGAGCTTGAACTTAAATTCGAAATATTTTATTAATTAAAATAATAAATATATATTTAAATATAAAAACTCGATTAAGTTCGTGAGCTACTTGAGTCGAATATAAGAATACTTAAATTCGACTCGATCGATAAGTCGAGTTACTCGAGCTCAACTCGATAATAATCGAATCGAATTTGAATTTTTTTCGAATAAAATCCAAATAATTTACGAGTACTAATGTATCATTTACACCTCTAATTATAACTCATGTAATATTATTTTGAAACGTAAAAAATGGTTAAAAAAGAAAAAAGGACTGGTGTGAACTGACATTGTCAAAAAGTATTAGGTGAAAAATATGGAATTTGAATTCTCAACCTCTCACTGGACAAAACAAATGGAATTGTGAACCTGGCCGGTTGGGATTCCAAAATTGAAAGCTTTTCGTTTCTGACTAACGTAAACTTTGGTGTTGGAGAGGTGGACTGTGCCATTTTTGCGCAATTGGTTTGAACATGCGATTAAATTGATAATTTGTATATTTATGTTATATTATATTTTAAATTATTATATTTATATATTAAAATTGATAAATTATCCTATGAGCACCAAAACTGTTGTTTTCTATTTTTTTTTAAATCATGGACGTCAAAATTCTTAAATTACATAAATGAATTTATAGATTATTAGATGTTCATTTAATTATAATTAAAAAATTAATAGATTATCATAATTATTATATGGATACGTATGAATTATATAAATTCATTTATTAACCATAAAAATTACATTATCATTATGTTAGTAATTATGTTAATTATCAAGTTAATTACTTTAATTTAAAGGATTCATATATGCCATTTCTTATTAATTTTAAAGAACTTTTCTACAATTTACGTAGTTGATATTTTATAACCAAAATCTCTTTCTTTTTAAAAGATTTCCCTGTTTTCTCCCTAAATTTCCCACGTTTCTATTATTGAATGAACTTTATATACCACACAATTTGTCAAAAGAAGAAAATTCGGCAACTCTTTTATTCCTTTTTCCTTTTATACTTTCTTTTTCTTCTTTATGTTGTCCGTTCTTTTTTCTTTCTTTCTAAATTATGGACCACTTTACACAAAGATAACAACTTTGTTTTTTTTTTTTTTAAAAAAAGACTTGCACCAATTAAAATGTCTCTACGGATTGATTAAAAAAGTAACTAAATTTGAATAAGAAACGGAAATGAAAGAAAAGAGGGTGTGATTTGAACTAACTAAAATTTGCCTTTATGACTAATGGAATTCTAACTTCCATTACATTTTTATGGGAAATTAGGTGTGTTTGGAAAACGAAAGAAGCTAGTGCTTGAAAATTTTAGTTGTCAAATTTAATTTGGGATATTTTAAGTTGTTGTTGAATGACAATACATAGGGACTTATACTTAATTGTGAAAGATGATAAATAGTTTCATATTTAGAGTTTTAAGTGAACTTTTGTTCAAATCACCAAATTGATTTTATTAAAAAGAATTGTATGAAGTAATTACGTCGTGTCAATATATTTTTTTTTCATTCAAATCATTATATTATTGAAAAATTTTATTTATTATAAAATAATTGATTAATATGTTAAAATAAGTATTCACTTTTTAATTATTATATATGATATGTAACAAATAATTGATTTTTTTTAATAATGTGATTACTGTGACATGGTTTAAATAGAAAGAATATATACTAATGTGACGCAATTGTTTCATATAATTTTTTCTCAGTTCAATCCTAATTGCATACCAAGCAAGTAACATCCTTTATTAGTTAAAGAAATTGGAATTTGAAATTTAAAGAACAAATTGGACCAAATAGTAATTTATAGAAAAAAATTCAATAAATTAACCAAAGAAAGCGAAAAGAATTTGATTCTTATGATTTCACATTTTTCACACATAGCATCTTCTTGGTATATTTTTATTGAATATATATAGGTCATATTTGGTGTGTAGAATGATGGATAAAATAGTATGATAATCATTTTATATTATGTTTGGTTTATATCTAATTGAAAATAATATTATTACAAGAAAGATAATCATTTTTTTGGTATAAGATGATTCAATCGTTTCAAAATGGAGAGGATTATTTTTAATTTATGGAATTAAATTTATATATCATATTATACTTGTAAAAATTTTAGTAATAATTTAAATTATATAAATTTTTAAAAAAAGATAATTTTGATCAATAAATAAATTATCTTATCTTAATTATTACGCATATCAAATATACAATAGGATGACATTATTTAATTAATTTTATTCATAATATCATTTTATTCTATCATATACCATCATAATTTTATTTATCAAATATAACCATAATTTCGTAATTTTTTAAACAAAAGGTCATGAGGTTAATTTTTAAATAAAATAAATCCTCATATTTAAAACGTAATTTCATCTTCAAATTCAACATAGTAATCAGTTATAATAACATAATGAATTATGAGATTTGAAATGTTTTATTTTGTTTTATTTATATTTTTTGGTGAATGTTCATTAAAAAATAATTAAAAAAAGAATGATATGGTCGGCTGAGAAGGAGGAGGCCCAACATTGATGGCAAAAGTCGAGTTGAGCCTCAGCAAGCCTTCGTAAACCCATAAAATTAAATTTAGGGCTGGGTTTTGAAATAAGAACAATAAACTCCACTCTGTAACCCAAACACCAGATCACTCCTCTTCCCCATATATGCCCACTTAAAACCCTAGCTCCCTCCATCTTCTTGTTCGCCTTTTGTCGAGGGTTTACTGGAGCCGCAGCGTATCGTTTCCATCTGGTAACTTTTCCTCGTTGTTTATCCACTTATATTTGATTTATTTATTAATCTCTTTCGATTTAATTTGTTATATTGGAGTTAATTTCTTCTCTGAATCTTAAAATACTTTCTCTTACATGTTGGCTTTTATTTGATCAATTTGTTATTAAGAAGAAATGGCAGTCCCTTTGCTGCCCAAGAAGATTGTGAAGAAGCGTGTCAAGAAATTCAAGAGGCCCCAAAGTGACCGCAAGATCTCCGTAAAGGTTATAACTGAAAAAAACCGCTCTTTCTAGAAGCATCGCCTTGTTATTTTTAGCAACCATTCATTCAAAGCTAATAGTTGTAATTGGTTGTACTGAGTTCATTTTACCAAGTTCTTAAAATTTTACTAGGTAGATTTTCCTAGCTGAGGATTGCGTTGTTCTTTTCCCTTAAATTGCTCTAGAGAATTTAGGTTAGAAAGAGCAACATAAGTAATTCAGGATGTGTTATTTTAATTTTGTGGACTCTTGTTTTTTTTTTTTTTTTGCTGTTTTATTGTGGATTTTGGCTGTTAGAAGCCTAAGAGTAACGTACAGACATTTTTCCCATTTTTGATGATCATGGTGACTTGGGGATACCCTGCTAATTTATAACCGTTTGAATATTTTCTGCATGCCTTAAGAGAATTATTTTGTGAAGATGTTTTCAAGTTTAAAAAATTTGATAACTGGACTGCCAGTGGACTTGCAATCTTTTAGTTTGTCTGTTGTGCTGAATGGGTTTGAATTCAGTTAATTCACATGCGTTTGAATGAGAGAATATTGGCAGAATGAGTGTGCCTTTTGCGTAGAATGTCTCATACTAGAGGTGGTTTAAGAGTCTTTCATACTTCTTGCTGTTTTTTTCTTCTTTCTATTGTTAGACAAAGATTTATTCAGGGTAAACTGTTTGCATAGATGCTTATGCAACCTTACAATCAGTCTGGATGGCTCTCTGAGCTCGTGAATTATTTCTCTTCTCTAATTCTTGAATTGTAACAACGAAGCTTGATTGTGTTGTTTGTTTCAGTGCAGCGCTGAAACTAAGCTCTTTACTTCTTTCATTCTTCTGCTTATATGTCCCGTGGTCTTGAAATATGTTTATGACAACATTTTGTTGCATCTTGGTTAATTGATGTCTCATTTAGGTCAAAAACACACATACCGTCTCTCCACAATAATATTAACAAGTAATATTAACAAGTTATTTGCATATTGTAGACAAACTGGCGAAGGCCTAAGGGTATTGACTCCCGTGTTAGGAGGAAGTTCAAGGGATGCACTCTGATGCCCAATATTGGTTATGGCTCAGACAAGAAGACTCGCCACTATCTTCCTAATGGCTTTAAGAAATTTGTTGTGCATAATGTCCAAGAGCTGGAGCTTCTCATGATGCACAACAGGTATAATATCTGTTTAACCCTTCTTTCCCCATTTTGTTGATCAGCATTTACTTGCTTGTTACTGATTGTTGATTCATTCTCAGGACATACTGTGCTGAGATAGCCCATGATGTTTCAACAAAGAGGAGGAAGGAAATTGTTGAGCGAGCAGCACAGTTGGATGTTGTTGTGACCAACAAATTGGCTAGGTTGCGCAGCCAGGAGGATGAGTGAAGATCGATCCTTGAATGTTGATTTTGCTCTTTGGTATAATATTTTATTGTTTAGGAAGTAGGCACTTTGAATCCAATGTTTTTAAGTATTATTTTGACTTGAGTTGCATGCTTTTTGTTGTGATTGAATCTAAACCGTTTCTCTTATGTTTTTAGGGTTTTGTTCTTTGACTATGTTTTTGACATCAATAACGAAAGGTTTATGATGCCGGGCGCATTTATGAGCTAATGGAATACCTTTATCAGTTATGTTACCTTTCCATCATATTTCTCTATAGGATGTGTGATAATGGGTGGCCTGGCCAATGTTCTTAATAGAAGAAAATTCATTTGCTGCTTTGCATGAGTTACAATGTGATTTAGTTTTGCAGGTTTGTAGCGTTTTTTTTTTTTGCCACTTGTAGAGGTGGATTTAGATTATATAGGAAGCCAAAAGCAATTTCAGACATTAGGCTGTGATTGTTGCTAATGCTAGATAGATTTGTTAAGCTAGTTTCTTTAAACTCTTTTGAAGGATGCATCTTTTCTTGCCCTTACCCCCAAATTCGAGAACAGGAGAGATTCCCAAGAGGGGTTTTGTTTTTGGTTTACTCGAGGAACCTTTCTTGAATCATTTTATCTTTTAGACTTTTATCTATGGGTCCGAGAGGGGCTTCTCTGTAAGGCGTCATTAAACAGACTTCAGATCCATTGGCTTGGTGGTACACTTGCCTTTATCCCATGTTATTATATTCTAAATTCTATTAAGGTTGTCATGGTAATATTGTAGTTAAAGATGCGAAATGTTCCTTGATAATTCCCCATGTTAAGTTACCTTGTCCTGTCTTCACTGAGAAATTCATCTTTTCCATTTTAGTTTTTGTTTTTGTTTTTCATTTTTGAAGTAAAAGCTTAAATCTGGCATCCTTTGGTACACGTTTTTTAGCCTTTGCCTGTGGCAAAGAAGAGGCATTTAACATTAATGCTTTCCTTATATAAAAACTGAAGTCTCAAGTGACTCAAGATGGCTCTAAATAAATGCCAACTGAAATCCAAAACCAGACACAACCATATCTTGTTATAATTTGAAAAAAAAAAAATGCATGCACGGTTGAAATTTGTTCATTGAAAGTTTCGTACTAAAAACTTATGAACAGTTATAATAAATAATTCCTTAAAACTTATTGTATACAAATAAAAGGGGCTGCAACTTTCAATGAAAAGATATATTTTATTCTTCTGCTCATTTCCGAGAATCTACTGAGAAGAAGGGTCAAACAACACCTAGCTTTTCTTGAATAATTGGGGATTAAAACAGCCACCACTGTCATAAAGAAGGGTAGGTAATAGGTGAACCAAGAGGACCAAGCCACATGCTGATGTTCATGCGAACTTTTCATTTAGACTAATGTGTACCACGGAAATTCATTATGTTAGATGTAAAAGTGATTGGAAATTAATGAAAAGCATGTGAAAAGGACAATTTGTTGTCAGTTGACGGTTAGTAAAGCTAAAAGATCACCCGGTCTCACATGACGGCAGCCTCAAAAAATATATATATATATATATATGTATACATGTATATATATTTATACAATGACTCATGTTATAAGTTTAAATGTTCTTAGAGGAATGACCAAAGTAGTTAACTGCTGCATTTGCATTGATGAAAGAGCATTAATTTAACCCTTATCCATGCCTTACTTGTCCACTTCAACTCCAACAACTTAATATGTTCGGTTTAGTAAATGAAATAACCAAATATTACTAACCACATGACTCTTTTTTGCATAGCATGTGGCTTCAATGAAATAAAAGTTTTTTTTATTATTATTATGATCAGATTTAATGAGATATAAGTTTTTAACAAAAAAGGTGACTTAAATTTTTATTTATTTTTTTTCATATATATACACACCCATATTCATCACCATCAGGCTGTTGGCCTTGTCGTGGTCCATCCTGAATTCATTCAATGCTTGTCTTGCCCTGTTTTTTTTTTTTTTTTTTAAACCTAACAGCGCTGTTTTTTTTTTTTTTTTTTTTTTTTTCAAAAGCTAGTGGATATATATTCCTCCATTTCTAACGGTGGAAGTCGAATACAAATCCGAGGTTTCATATTTGGTTTTGGATTTTATATATATAGATAATCACGGATCTTGGTGTTTGATTTTGAAATAATCGATTAAAAATTTAAAACTATATTTAAAACTATATATATTTTTTATTTGAGTTACATTATTATTTATTTTATTAATATAAAACATACATGTAATGATATACTTAAAAAAATAATAAACTTATAAAATTTTAAATTTTGATAATTCAAAATAAAAGAATAAAAAATAAAATATAGCAAATAAATGATTTTATTAAAATTGTAAGTAATGTTCTTTTAAAAAAAATTCAACAATTAAATCTAAACTATTTTTTTTATATATTGACAACCAAATTATCTATAAAAAAACTCATCTTCCATCTTATTCGTAGTTTTATTTTGATAATCTTTATAGTTGAAATTGTTCACTTAGCTCATTAATTATTGTAAATACAAAAAATAAAAATAAAAATAAATTTGATCAATCTATTAATGAAATTCTAAATTTTTTATTTTTTAATTTTTATTAAAATAAGATATAATTGTGATAAAGAAGATAAATTTTGATATTTCATATCGTTGTGCAAGTTATGTTTAAATGTTTCAATTGAAATTTCAAATTTAATTTATCTTATTCAATATAAGCAAAATTTTAAAAAGTTAATTTAATTTTTTTAAACATTAATTATGATTTAATATTTGTTATAAATCAATCGATTTTAAATATTTATTAATAATGATTAGTAAGTCAAATAAATGGATAGATATCAATTTAATTTTATCATTTTAATTTAAAAAATTTAAATTTAAATTTATTTAATGTAAATATACGTATATGAATAAAAGGGAATTTTAAAAAATCTTGGGCCTTGGTCCCCAAACTATGCTTAGCATCCACCCCGCATATTGTTATATGTATACAGGAGATGTACAAGTGTCAAAGTCGAGTACATAAATTAACTTTACATTGATTTTTCGTTTTCAGTACCATACTTGTATTTATACTGAGATGTCTAGTTTCACTTATTTCTTTATTATATAATTGGATTATAATCCGTACAATTTTATAAAATAATTTTACTTATTTTATGTATATATGCATATATATGTATTTTTTAAATTATTTTCAAAATGTATAACATATATAAAAATTTATATCTAACTAACTTATCATAAAAATATTTTTAAAAGAAAGTAAGAAGAAAATGATATCTATTCACCTTATACCATTTTTATTTGTAAAAATATTTATACATCTAAAATTTATCTCAAATAAACATAAATTACATGTCTTAAAAAAAAACATATATATTATCAAATAATAAATTCAATATTAAAAAAATATAAGCATACTTTCACATTTATAATTTTGTTCAAATTACTATACAAAATATAAAAAAAATGTTAAGAGATGTTAAAAAAATAAATTGAAAAAAATTTAATTTTTATAAGCATAAACATGCAATAGTAATAAAATATATCTTAGAAAAAAATGCAAACCGAAAAAATAAATTACAATAACAATATAATTCTAAAAAGCTGTAAACGAAATAATAAAAAAAAAAAACATATTACATTTATAGTTTATAATTTGTAAAATAATTATTGGATAACATTTAGGATTGAATACCAACTTTCAAATTGATATTAAAAAAATTAAAAAGATATAATAAGTGATAAAAATTAAATCAAATTTTGCCTATTTTTAAATATAAAATTGATATTTAGAGTTAAGATGAATATATATTCTATTATTTAGATATTTAATATGAAAAAATTATTTGAATTTTTAATATTTTATGTAAATTTTTTAAAAGATAAGTTTTGTTTAATACAAATTAAGATAAAATAATATAATGAAAAATTAAAAGATTAGATAAACTTAATCTTTATAATTTTAAAACATATTGAGAGATTTTTTTAATTAAATAATTTATTAAATAAGATTATATGGTAAAAAATTAAAATTATTTGGATGAAATCTATATTTTAATTTTTTTAATTTAAAAAAACATAGATTTAAATTAATTTGATTTACAAGTATAATTTGAATAACTTCAAGATTATCAAATTTGTAATTAAAATAAATTATACTTAAAAAAAAAAAAAACTTGCATGCCATCTGAAAAAGTTATCAATCGTAAACGTTCGTATGATAAAATTTATCAGAAGTTTAGGTATGTTATAATATAATAATATATATGAAACTTTTCCTCCGTGATTTTTTATAAAAATTTTGTAGGTTATATCCACTTTCACTTTGTTGCTTGGATTGGGGTGCATCTTTAGACTACCGACACTTTTTTCTTTTAGTTAAAATTATAATTATTAATATTTTTAAAAATAAAATTACATGGTTAATCATCCAGCTTTAGATGATTTTTTTATTTTGATTATCTAATTATAAAAATTAACATCTAATCATCAATTTTTTTATAATAATTATTATTTTTTATCATGTAACATTTAAAGAATAATAAAATATTGACTTGATCTATCGTATTTGTTGAGACATCAATTAGATGAACAAAATTAAAAAAAAAAAAAAAAGAATAAAAGTATGCTGATTGGGCAAGCAATCAAACAAACTTGAGCCAGATTAAAGTTACGGTCCAAAAAGGCATGGATTCAAATCCCATTCTCAACATTATTTATATTTCGATGTAAATAAATTATACTAATGAAAAATGAACATATAATTAATAAAGCTCAACGGCCATATATAAATAGATAAATACAAAAGGATATGTAACAGAAAAATAAATAAAAATAATAATATAATCTTGCACACAAACTTTTGATTTCAAACCTTAATTTAATTGCTTGACGGTAAAATAATAATAATAAATCTAAGATTTGGAGGAGAACAAGATTAATGAGACACACAAAGAGAGCAAGGTTAAGGACCAAGATTAAAGACACGTGTGCATTGAATACTGATGTGTCATCACCGCAGCACATCTAACAGTCAGTCAGTAACGTGCAGTTACATTGCACTTCGTCGTTAAAATTTGGTTATATTGACTCGAAATAAAAGTTAAAAGGATCAAAATAAAACATGAGAAACCCTTTTTTTTTTTTTTTTGGTATAATTTGAGAGCCAAAAATGTCCCTATGCTTATTTCTTCCCAAGTCGTCAAACCATGTGGCCTAAAAAAATTCTTCCTTTTATCATCCAACGCCTGGCAATTCAAAGAAGGAGCTATTTTTAAAATTTTTTTTTTTTTTTGCTTAGCTGGAATAACAACAAAAAATCATAGGTTTAATTTGTTGCAAGAAATGGGCAGTTGCTAACAATGATAGTTGCCCCTCTCTTCTAACTATTCAAATGATATATTAATGTTCGAAAGATATATAGAACGCTTTAAATAGAAAATATATGCATATATGATAGATTTATTCAAGAGTCAAGTTATTCATTTAAATTTAAATTTTTATCTAAGTTTTAAAAATATTTGAACAAAGAATTAAAACTTGTTAAATGAGTTTAGATTTAAAATTTAGATTCATTTAAATTTTGAGCCAAGTCTTAGATAAAAAATTAAAACTTAAAATCAATTCAATCTGATTCAAATATTTATATATATTTTTTATTTTTATATATACGTGAACTATATAAAATTAATTTACATATATATAAAAATTAAAAAAAAATATTTTATTAATCTTAATTTTTTAAAAATTTACATATATAGTTTTTATTTTTAATTTTCATATATATGAGAATTAACTATAATTTCATTAAATTTAATTTAATCATACTTTTTTAAAATTTTTTATTATATAAATTAAGTTTAACAAGTGAGTTTGAAATTTATTTTTTTAATTTGGATTCGACTTAAAAAAATTTTGAAACCTAAAATTTCGCATTGGATTGAATTTAAACAAACATATAAATTATTAATACTAAACATGAGTTCAAACTAATCAACCCTGAACACCTCTAGTGCATATTCCTTAATCAAATGTTTGGGTGTTAAAAAAATATTAACATACATATATGTTACGTCTATTTACTCAATCAACAATCGATTAACCATTAGTCAATACGATCAACTCTCTAGATTGTTTAGACAATGCACGTCGAGTTGTCATGTCATCTTCACTTATAGAATCAACTCCTCCCTCGTAAAAAAAAAGGGCTTGCCTAACATTCCACTAACATCTAATCAATATATCATTTTAGAATTAAACATTAGGTCTTCAACTTGCCTAAGACCATTAAGTATAGTTTACGCTTGTTTGAAATCATTAAATACGACTCAGTATAAAGTATTCCACTAACTTCCTATTAAGATGTTACTTCAAAATTGAACATCTTGTCTCCAACTTGCCTATGACCATTAAATGTAGTCCATGCTTAACATTTTACTAACGTCCTATCAAGATATCACTTGATAATTGAACACTTAATCTCCAACTTACCTATGACCATTAAATATAACCTACACTCGATATTTTACTAACGTCTTATCAAAACATCATTTCAGAACTAAACACTTAACCTTCAACTTATTTAGAATCATTAAACAAAGCCCACACTTGTTTAGAATTATTAAATGTGATTCACAGTTACTCATATAAATTTTTTTCAAATTATCAATTATTTCAATTAGATCACCACTAATTACCTTGTATTCGAGGTAAAGAGAAGCTTAGGTATGTAAGAAAGTATAACCCGGTATACTTCATTCTTAAGCTATCTCCCTCCCTTGTAGCTTCTCTCACACACCTTACCCTTGTTTTTTTTTACCTTACTTCCTACACTTTATTTATTTGAATATCATAACGTGCCCTAAGAAAAAACTTTGACATCCCTTAACCATTGTTTTTGACTACAGGTTCGGACTATTCAACCTCTAACAACTTCTCACCAAATATTTCCCATTAAGACACCAAAAATATCATCAACAATCAATTTTTATGATGAATGATTTTCAAACCTTAGATCAACCAAAACTCATGTGGAAAAGCTTTGTCAAGTACGAGTAATTGCCAGGATATCAGAGCAGTCCAAAACCTTAGAGCTATTATAAGTTGGAAGTCATAGCATACATGATATTTAAAGGCCAAATGATAAAAAAGTCGGTAGAAGCTAACCAGCTAGGCCACCAATTCTACATCTATTGCCAGCAGCCTGCTCACATAGAGGAGGGAGGACTGCGGAGAGGACCAGCCAATCAAAGAACTAGTCAATTTAGCAAACTAAAAAGTAAGGCCTTTGAATGGTTTTCCTTTTCTCTGGGGTAAGGATTTTGAGATGTATACTATTTCATTTCAATGTTTAAAATATACATTAAATTTAATATATGATTGATATTTTATAATTTTAAAATAAGTAGAAAAATAAATTTATTTAAAATACATCTATCCTCTTAAAATGAAATACTAAATAATAAACATCTCCATTATTATTTTTATATAATGGAAAAAGGTTTTTTTCTTGTAAAAAGATAAGGGGTCAAAAAATATTATTTAACTAGATTACAAAAAAATTTATATAAAGTAATTATTTTATGTTAATATATATTTTTCATTCACGTAATTATATTATAAAAAATAAATTATTTATAAATTATTTTTTTCAATAACATAAATATATGATATAATTTAAATAAAAATAATATATACCAACATGAAATGCCTAAATTCTTCTCGTCCCACCCCTTTCACATGGATTTCCGTCCAAGTCCCAATATTAATACTAATACTTAATGCAAAGGCAATGACCGATCCGCTTGGTGTGCAGTCTGTTATAATAGCAACTTTTTTCATGAATTTGTTAAAATAAACTTAAATTTGTAAGTTGCGGTCAAAAGTAAAAGATTTCATTTCTCTTATATTAGTTTATTAGTATCCAATTGTTCATTTGTCAACAAATGTAATATTTTTTTTAGTGTCTTAATTAAACGTCCAAAGAATTATATTTAATTTTTTTTTATTACGATCCCAGCTACCTGGAAATTTCAAGCGTCTAGAGGCTAGATTGCTCCAATTCAAGGTCACGCATTGGACCCGTATGGTGTGTATTTGACTGCTGCTATTGCCTGCCACTAGAATTACAATAATGATATTTTGGAGTCAGATTTTATTATAAATGAATTTAATTAAAATTTAATTTATTCATTAGTTAAAGTTTATTTATTTAATTATTAAGTGACATAAAATCTGATTATGATTTAGGTTTTAAAAATTTTAATCTTTAAATTTATATTATCAACTAACCAAACGATATATTGGTATGACACTTTGACTCAATTTAAGTGATAAGTTTATGATGAAAATTTTACAAAAACTTTTGATTTTATCATAATGTTTTATTTTAAAAGATATATATCATCTTATTAATTATGCTTATAAAATTTAAAAATTTTCTTGTCAACGGATTTGATAATTTTTTTTTTATATATATATTTACAAAGTGAATTAATATTATTGGAGAGTGGTTAATCTTTGGATATTAAGGAGTAATGGTGATCAAGAGTTGACGAGGGGGATGCTGTTGTTCGTCAAATTCTCTTAACTACAAATGAAATTATTAGTCTTTGAAATCCTCTATACAAATTACAAAGTGACTATAGGCATATTCAACGCAACGGCTCAATTTCATTGGAGACGAAATTTTGGGTTGGTGAGGCAGCCAGGAATGGTGGCGTTATATGTGGCTACAATTGTCACTCACAGTGTTGGACCTTATTTTACATTAATCTCTTCACAAACTGGTTCACTAATTAGCCCCTGTACAACACATTCAAAATGGATAATTATTTCGCTTTGAAAGTGGATAATACCTCCCCGAGTTCCCCACTTTCATTTTCCAAAAAGCTAACACATGAGCACTAAGGCGAGAAAAGGATATTGTCGGAGAGAAAGGACCCTACATTTAATATAAGCAAGGGCACAATCTTTTTCCAACCATTTTTATCATTCATTCAAAGCAGTTATAATTATTAAAAAAAAAAAAAAACAAACGAAAAAAATTCTTATTCAATTCCAAACAAGATAGGAGAATTCCTAGTCTTTTATTCATGTTACCTAAAAATTGAATGTTTGAATCCAATACGTCAAGCATCACCATTTTTTACTTTCTTTTTCTTGTAAATCACCCCAAATACAAGACCTTTTTAACTCCAATTAACTTAAAGTCTAAGAATGCATGCCCATCATACTTCCCCTGTTTTTTCACTCTTACCTTCTTCCAACCAATCTCCCTAATTACATTGTCTTTTAAATTTACATCAAATAATATAGGCCAGTTCCTTCGTGGTTCTTGTTGATGTTATTTTGAAAAAAAAATAATAATGAAGCCAAATAACATCTATATGCATGAATTTAATTCATAGAACAAATTTATTCATCTACTTTATAATAAAAAAATAAATAATAAAGTTAGAAAGTAGAAAATTGATTAGCTTCAGAAGGGCGATGATTTTGCCCTTTGAACCCAACGTTTTTGTTTAAATTCTCTAAACTAGTAGTATTTAGAATCTCTTCTTGTCCGCTGTTATTCTTTCCAACATCCTCACCATCATTTGCAAATATTCCTTGGACAAATAATTCTACATCAATTTTGCCCTCCTCCAAAATCTCCTTCTCTGATTGTGCGGGAATATATGGTGGCCGTTCGATTCGCAGAATCAATTCCCAATCGACCCCCTTAAAGTAATCGTGTCCCTTGATTCCCTCCAGTGAGATCCTTTGATTTGGATCCTTTTCTAATAATTTCCTTATCAAGTTCCTCAATGACGTCGGTTCCCCCACGAGGTCGGGCGATTTCGTTAAAATCCGATGAAACGTTTCTTTTCTATTCGATCCTCTGAACGGCGTCGTTCCGTAAAGCATTTCGTGAAGAACAATCCCTAGGGACCACCAATCCACGGCGAAATCGTGACCTTTCCCTGATATAATTTCTGGCGCCACGTACTCCTCTGTGCCGACGAACGAGTTCGATTTCTCTAAAGAGTCCGACTCAGTAACTTCCGAGTTGACACTCGCTTGAGATGCCGAGTCGTCCGGGGTGATTCCCGAGTTGCAGTACATTTGAAACGGAGAGAATCGCTTTTTCTTGACTGAGTCCGGCTGCCTTTGACTGACCAAGTTGAGAGGCGTTGAACTTTTTGGTGATACTGGAGAAAGTTTCGTGGAAAGATCGAAATCGATGAGCATGATATGGCCATTTTCTTGGATCATGATATTTTCAGGCTTCAAATCTCTATAAACAATGCCTAAATTATGAAGATACTCCAAAGCGAGAACCAATTCCGCTGCAAAAAACCTATTAAAAAAATGACAAAAATAATTAAGCTTTATTTGGCTCCCGAGAAATTTTCAGAAAATGAGACTGAAGAGGTAGTGGTAAACTAGTAGTACTTATTATTATTATTTTGTTTACCTTATAATACCGTCGGAGAACATTTGCTCGGTCTGTTTTCTTCTCAAAGAATTAAGATCACGACCGGGACAATAATCAATGGCATAACCGACGACTTTATCGGTAGCCAAAACTCCTCGTAACCGCGGTAAAAGCGGATGGTTAAAATTCCTCAACACTTCCTGTTCAAAAGTAACTCTTCTATAATCGTTTCCTTCATTTTCATGACTACTCTTCTTCTCGATCGAATCTCGAGATATTACTTTCAAAGCTAAAATCTCATCCTTAACTTCATCTCTGGCAAGAAACACCACTCCTTTCGCTCCTCGTCCAAGAGCAGTAACTATTTCCAGGCGATCTAAATCGAGGGATGGCATTGAATACTGTGGGTTTCGAGTGATTTCTTCATCGTCGATCATGGCGGAGGCTGACCGGTGAATCGGAGAAAACCGGTCGATTTTAAGAAATGACGTTTCATTCGTGTGGAAATGCTGGTGACGACAATTTATAAGGCAGGAATGGTTTTCAATTTCATTTCCTTTTAGTTTTCTTTTTTTTTTTTAAAGAAATCTTGTTGAGGAAGGATTCAACATTCAAACAGGGAATGAGTTTATGCGAGAATGGATTGCGCCACGTAAGCAATTTCAGCGGTAAGTAGTGATGTGGCGTAATCTAGGGGATTTTATTTTCTTTTTTGTTAAGAGTTACTGAGTTATATATATATAAGGGAATAATTTGGGTGATTACGTATCGGTGTTGTGTTTCTAGAAGACGTAGGTACCAAGGGAATATTGAGGTGCGGCTAAATGCCAACAAACGTCAGGGTTTAGCGGGCGGGACTGTTCCTGCGGGTGAGGATGGTGGGTAGCGAAGCTGTTGCGGTGTTGCTCTGAAGTTACCTGTTAAAAAGTCTCTTTTTTTTTTTCCTTTATAATAGCACGCACTACTTTTTGAAATGTCAGCAAGTAACGTGTTTGTCGTTGGGGTTTCAAAGATGTTACATAATCACGGAGGAAAACTGATGGGGGTGTGCATTTGGAATGGTAGAAGTCAAAATATAATTTCGATTTCAATCCTTCTTTTTATTTAATGCATCATTAGTAATCTTGTCTTTGCACTTCTTTTTTAATTAACATAATAATTATATAAATTCTATGTAATTTTTTAAATTTCAACTATATAAATTATAACTTACTTTTTAGAAAATATTTCAAAAATTAGTTTAAAATAAAAATATTTATCTTGACCGTTTCAAATTCAAAACTAAAAATTTATGATATAAAAATATATCTTTCATCGTGTAACTCAACATCATACATTAAAAAACAACGATACATTTATCGTTTTATTTAAAAAAAAAAAAAAAAGGGAAAAAGAATAACGTGGTTTGGGCAAATGTCTTTCCAGAACCGGAGAGTTAAGTTGGCGTTGAGCAAGGTGGTTCTAACTTCAGCCTAGAGCTAGGCCCTATTGGCTAAAGTCAATCCATCCACTATCAAGGTTTAGGTGAAGAAAAGTGTGCATGATAATTCAGTTGAATTATATGAAAGCTTAATGTCTATGGTCTAAGTATATATAATAATATGATTTAAATGAAGCAAGCATCCAAATGAAGCTTCAAGAATGAGCAATGAGCTTCTTTTGATTCCTCTTTTCGACTGGTTGAATGAAAATGGTAGCAAACAATTCAGTACTTGCGCATGCAAATACATGATTATTGGAGACAAGAAGAGACCAAAGACAGAACCTTCTTCAAGAAACTAACAGCAAGACACTGTCCAACCGTGCGCTGATTCCAGCTCTTTTCCCACTCGGCTGGTTGGCAAGCTTAAAATAGACGGAGCTAGTGCCTGTGACATGGGCCTTATTGCCTTAGGGCTAAGTGGGCTTGGTTAGGATGAGACGAAGTGCGGGAACTAAAAAAATAGCATCGCCTTTGTTCAAACCGAAATTTGGGGTGTCAAGGATGGCTTAAGCAGTTGAGCCCAGCTTTCACATGTTTTTTTTTTTTCGCAATTAGGCATAATCGGTTCTTAAAAAGAACGAAAAAAATCATTGGTTGAAAACAGCGGACTCAAAAATCTCACTTGGCTGGCGGGGGGTGCGGATCCAACAACCGCCAGCGACCTCAAATCGATAATCCACCCCTTTTCCTCTCTCTGCTCTGTCCGACCTCTTCTCAAAACATACTTCTTTACCAACAATTGTATTAAAACATAGAACAAACAACAATGCCATAGCCAACTTCCAGATGGAGGCTCGGAGGCTCGCCATTCTCTCTTCTCATCTTTGTCCCTCCCGTTCCTGCTCCGTTCCCGCCCGCTCCTCAACCGTTTCTGCTTCCAGTTGTTGGTCCGGGAGGCAGACAGTACTTGATTCTAACAATGAAACCTTTCGAAATGACTGCGTTTTTTGTCAAATTATTCGCGGTGAATCCCCGGCTCTTAAGGTAAAAGCTTTAAATCTCTTTGGGTTTTTTAATTTAATTATTTTCAGCCTAATTCTCTGAATTTCCAATTTGATTTCTTTTTTATTTTTAATTAAACAGCTGTATGAAGATAATATGTGCTTGTGTATATTGGATACCAGTCCTTTGAGTCGTGGGTAAGGTATCATCTTTCCTATAATTATTGTAATAAGATTTGATTATTTACTGTCTTAAACTCAAAGTAACTTGCTCATAAACAGCAATCTTAATGAAATTGTGTGTGGCAAATGTGAAGTTAAGATAAGTGAAGACTGAAGAGATGATAAATCCTGTTTTCAATCCCCTTTATGACACCTAGGTAACATAATAATTTAATTTGTCCAGTTGGTATTTGCCTATTTGGTAAAACAGTGGCACTAGCTGAAAAAAGAAATCAAGGGCAGGTGTAGTTGGGAGAGAAAGGTAGATGAGGTTTTCATTTTCTAAAAACTCCGGTTTTAAGTGCAAAATGACTACTAAGAAAAAAAAGAAGTTTTTAGGGCATGACCTACAGACAGATTGGGGCGCATTTGGAACTGATGTGTGGTTGTGGTGCCAGCTGCCGCTAAGTCAAGTACTTATTTTCAATGTCTATTTTGATTTTATGAGGTTTCCATGTTTGTCTTGGATAAGTCTTAGGCCTGCTAACATAAAGGCTATAATTATCAATTTTTAGTATAGATATATTATTGTTTCCATGATGATGTTTACATTATGAATTTTTTGTTTTGACCTAATCTGTTGGGCTACTCATTGCATTTCACATTTTTTTGTTGTTTCCTAGGCACTCTCTTATCATCCCAAAGTCTCATTTTTCTTCCTTGGACACAACTCCATCATCTGTAAGTTTGCTAGACGTAGCTTGTTTGTTATTTCTTTATGAAATGCGCATGTTGTTCAAGCATTTATGAGAACTTCTCAATATCACTCAACATTTTACTTAAGAATTTTGATAGGAAAAAATTTTTATACTTATCAGCGAGCAGACTAAAGTATCAAAACATGCATGTGGGTTAAAAAGAAATGCTTGAAAAGACTAAGCAATGACAGAATGTTCCACTGTTTAACTTCAAGACAGATTTTGCTCCTTCTTCGTAGAAAGTGGATTCATTGGTTGTTGCACATAGCCTCAAAGATAAGCCAAGGTCTAAAACAATTTATTAACTTACAATTGCTAAGATCTAAAAAAATCAGTTTGACATTTGTACTAGGTCTATGCAAAAGAAGTGTTTATCATGCATGTATTATGTGCTCTGCATATATGTATTTAAGCATACTTCCATTTATATAAATGTTATAGTCTAAGTATCCTGCTGTGTAAAATTGAGATTGTTTGAGAATTTTCTTAGAATAAATCATTTTTAAAGTCTTTTTTATGTCTCTTTTGAGGAGGATTCAGGTGGTAGCTGCAATGTGTTCAAAAGTGCCTTTTATTGGCAATGCAATCATGAAAGTTACTGGTTCTGGTATGCCCTGAAGTGTCTTTATTGCAGTTATAATCTATACATCTCACTTTTCTTTGAAGTTATTAAACTACATTATGTTAATATGTCAAAATTTCCATCAATCTTGCTTTAATATTTGTGGCTTTGGAAATGCAATTATTAAACGCATGAATCAAAGCTAGATACCTTCTGACACTAGCTGAAGCCACTAAAAGAAACAACTGTTCTATATTTGTTTGGTGATCCTCATTCATTCTTCTTAATCCATATTTTGGAAATATGGATGATCAAAAAATATAAGTTCACCACTAGATTAGCACCTATCGGCATATAAGTATCTAAGTAGTATTGGTTTTCCACTATGTGGCTTCTGTTATTGCTTACTATCAGCAATCTATTTAATAACAGAATTATCCACTTGAAGTTTATTTTGATGCAACTTTTTTCAATCTAGAAAAGGACTGTGACAGGCATTACTTTGTTCTAGAAAGTCTTGATAGAATGTAATTAGATTTGACTAAGTGAATTCTTTTATGCTATTTTTGCCCTGTTTAAAGCTCCATTTTCACTTCTTGGAAGCATTCTCTACAGAAAACTTTGGTACAATTTTATAGTAATTTAAAAACTACTTTACTCTGTCATTTCAATTAGTTTTCTGAAAGGTAGATGATGCACATCACATATACAGCTTCAGTACAATTTCTGTTACTCTGGGGAAAACTAATTTATTGACAGTCACACTCTGCTTACCCACTTGCTGGTTTTTGTTAAATCTTTCTTGTGACATATGTGGATGACAACACATTTATACTTGTTGTAGTTGACATAAATGCCATAAAACCTTTCATGTAAGTTGACTTGGAATTTCAAATTATGCAGATTCATTCAATTTGTTGGTTAACAATGGTGCAGCTGCAGGTCAAGTTATATTTCATGTAAGTTGCCAGTTCTTCATTTTCCTGGCTTTTTCCCTCTTCTGAATGTTTGTGTGTAGGAGTAGGCAGAAAGGGTAGTTTATGTTTCATGGCAACTAATTATGTGATGTTTCTCCTTCTCTCTGCTTTCCAAGATGTGAATCTAATAGGATTGTCCTTGTTGGATGGAATCTAAAAAGATCGAACTACCATTGCCTATTGATGGAACAAATTTTTATTTTGTCTGACATGTTAGTTTAAATATCTATATTGGGTGAAACAGTAATTCTGAGTGGCTTGTTTATGATATCAAATTTCAGACTCATATTCACATAATCCCTCGTAAAGTGTGTGATTGCTTGTGGACTTCTGAGGTATGCTTCACTTGCTTACTTGCTTTCTAGTTATGCAAGACTGGAGTAACCTTTCAGGGGATAAATATGACCTGTTGGAAGTTTTACAGAGTTTGCACCGGTCTACCTTAAAGTTTGACCAGGAAACATCAGGTCTTGCAAAACGTGTTCGAGAATTGTTGCTAAACATTTCCGAAGAGAGCAAGGATCAAGTTTTGAGTCAGTCTTGAAATTTGTGGGATCATCAATCTGCTGTAATTAAAATATGGCACCAATCTTTACCTTTACTATACAAGCTTCTGTACCATACAAGTAGATTTCAAGAATCTCATAGGACCTTCACAATGTTGCTGGAAAAATTTTGGGTTGTTTGTTCTTTTAGTAGAGAAATTTCAAGTTGCATCGAAGCAAAAGGATAAAAGTGTGAGGTATATGGGAGTCATCTCCTTCATCATAGTGTTTTCCAACATTCTAATTCTTGTTCAAAAAATGCGTAGGGTCAGAAAAAATCTGAATAACTATCACTGCGCTTTGATTATGTGCATGATGTTGTTGTTGAGTATGCTAGGAAGCTTCTTAAGTATTTTCCTAGTAATATCTTGTGGTTATTTAGAATATGAAGTTTACTTGGATTGTTTGGAAAATTGTTCCCAATCATTTCGCTTATGGAAAGCCTTTGCCTGTAAATCGGTCTGGGGTATATATATGAATTGAAATATTGAATCTTGAGTTTTTCTGGATGATTTTGCCGCGTTTGTTTTAATTTCAAGATAATGATTGTTTTTTTTTTTTTTTAAAGTTAGTATTGTGTCTGTGTCATAGTTTATCTGACCTTTCCTTCCCCTAGGATTGTCTGATTCAACAAACCTTATCCGTTATGTCCAAATGGAAATATTAAAATAAGAAAGAAAAGCTTCTCAAAATGGAATAAGATTGTTGAAAGACTTATTCCGATCATAGAGATTACTATTATTTTGTAATATAGGATTTTCATGAAATTAACTTTCTTTTTATGCAATTATATGTACCATCATAATGTTCGTCATCAGAATCATCAGGTTGAAACAGTAATAATACCTTTCTTTTAAAAAAAAAAATTTGTAAACAAGAGATCATTGCTTTTGTCACGGGTTGGCCAAAGATGTTATTTTTTGTCATGGGTTGGTGATACATATTTTTTTGTGTGCTTATATGTATAATGGTGACAGAAAAACATAAAAATAAATTAATAACGAAAGAAATAGGGGGAATTTGTTATCAATTGACTTCCTAAAATAACAATTGATTCTCAAATCCAGATATTCATCCTAGAAGAAAAGAAGCAACAATACGACCAAAGTCAACAGTTCATGTTCGGCTGTGAGAGAAGTTCATCCTCAATATGTAATTCAATCACCGACCAAAGTCAACAGTTCATGTTCGGCTGTGAGAGAAGTTCATCCTCAATATGTAATTCAATCACTGCCCAAATCGTACATTAAAAGTTAAAAACAGTACCCCAAAAAAAAAGTAAAAAAAATCTGCGAGGGTTTGGATATTTCTGAAAATTCAAAAGGCACCTGCGTTTTGGGGTTCCTTCCACCTTAAGAACTCTCTTGAACCCTCTTATAAATCGCGCTGCTTCCTTCCTCCCTCCCTCCTTCCATTTCCCCCATTCAAATTCCAAAAAAAAAAAGATCTTTCTTTTTAAAGGGAAACTTTAGAGGGGAAAAAAAACGCAGATTTCATTTGCGTTGCTAAAGAGAAAAGCAAAGATCATCAATTTACGCGTTAGATTGAACAGAAAATTTAAAGAAAGAACAAAAAAAAAAATGGGGCCAGGTTTGGCATTGAACGCCGTAGCAAGACAAGCCGAACAATTGAGGAAAGATGGGAACAATTATTTCAAGAAAGATCGTTTTGGGGCTGCCATTGATGCTTATACTGAGGTAAAATAAATCTTTTTTTTTTTCATTTTTGTTTGATTAGTTAGTGGTTACTAAATAAATTTCTTAAATTTCTGATTTTCTGTAAATATGTATTTTTTTGGTGTAAAGGCGATTACTTTGTGCCCTAATGTTCCTGTGTATTGGACGAACCGCGCTATTTGCCATCGCAGGCGAAAGTATGTATGCTTAGTGCTTATTTTTTAAGTAATTCTTTTTATTAAAAATGGTTTCTTTTATTTTAGAAAAAAAAAAAAAAACCGAAAGTGGTTCTTGAATGTGTGTTGTTTTCTTGTTTCATTTGGTTATTGATTTAACACAGCGATTGGTTGAAAGTGGAAGAGGATTGCCGGAGAGCTATTCAGATTGACTACAGTTCTGTCAAGGTAATTTATTTCTCTTTATTACTCGGTTTTGCTGATTCTTTCAGTGTGGAGAGTGCGTAATTAACATGAAAAGCCATGCACCTATCCATGTATTGAAAGGGTTTGGCTTCTTCTTGTCTTCATCGGGGGCCCATTTGTTCTTACTTGATAATTCTTTTGTATAATAGTGAGCTATGTTTAGGGGAACAATAAGAAGGTCTTCAACGAGTATTAAGTTGTTTGAAGCTTCATGTCAGGCTGACATTTGAGTTTAAACTCATCTTTGACTCTTTAAATAGTTCTTAAGGAAATGAATCAAGCTTCAATTTGAAGTCTGAATAAGGTTGGAAATATGGGATAGGTTGAAGCAAATTAAGGATACTTCATAAGTCAAGCGGCACCAATTATCTTGCTATGTTAGTCTTAGGTATAAACCAATCCAAAGCTGGTTTGAAACTCTTGAGATGCTCATGCGTCTTAGGTTGTTCATTTGAGCTACCAATGCAGCATAAAAATTGCATTAGATTTTCTCTAACCATAGACTTTTTTTTTTCCTTTTATGGATGATCTTGACAATGAAGCTTGGTTTTGCAATGTGGGGCATCATGCATTTCTCCAGCTGGTTTAGTCCTGCTCGTTATTGGCTTGAAGGAAAATATCAACTGGGTTAAAAGTTTTTACTTCTTAACCTTTAACTGCAAGCTATACCTACCTAGTTATGTTCATTTTTATTTGTTCTTCCTATAGTAATAGAGAACTGGTGTTTGGCTTAGTTTATGCTTTATATGCATATCTTTTCTTTTACTATTGCTACTAACAGGGTTTAGTTACATTTTGCTTCATGATAGGCACACTACATGTTGGGACTTGCTTTGCTACAGAAGCAAGAATTGGATGAAGGGGTCAAGGAACTACAAAAGGTACAGGCGACATGATAAATCTTTCTGTTTCTTGAGAATTAGGAATGATAAGCAAATGAAACCATTAAAGTTTTTAGGATTACTTTGATATTCACGTTATCCATTAAAACGTATTCTAATGAACTAAGCATTGGCCTTTGAAGTCTGGTTATCCTAGCGAGTGGTCCAAATATTTTAGGGTTAGAAGCTTTGTAATATACAACTTTTTTCTGGAAGTTATTGTTGGAACTGCATTTTTATATAGATTCCACTCTTTCTTCACAAAAATATTGCAGAAGTTATTTTTGCCTGGAATATATATATATATATATATATATATATATATATATGCAAAGATGATTGAGTTGTATCAGGTTTTGTTGCCAAATATCCTTGGGTTTGGTTCTCACTGTGTGTATAATCTTATAGGAATTAGATTTTTAGACTAAATGAACCTGTATTGAGCATGTATTTCCTTCTCTTAGCATCATACTCACAGGCTAACTTGCTTATGTAGGCAATGGATCTTGGAAGGGGTGCAAATCCCGATGGTTATATGGTAGATGAGATTTGGCAGGAGCTTGCAAAGGCAAAGTACCTACAATGGGAGCATGCATCTACCAAACGTTCATGGGAATTGCAAAGTTTGAAGTATGTCATCCTTGTGAGTTTAGACATTTGCTTCCAGGGGAAAGATTACCTCTTTTAAATCTTTTCACGGAGAATTGTTCCTAATGTTTGTTTTTGGTTCATACAAATCTTCTCTCTGTTTTGCAGGGAGGCCTGTGAAACTGCTCTGAGAGAAAAACATTTTCTTGATGATTCTCAACCTGAAGGTTTCTTAGATGAAGCTAGTATTTCCCATATGAAACAACTAGAAGCTCTGGGACAAGTGTTTAGGAAAGCTGGTGAAGCTGACATCCCTGGTGAGGTAAGAATTTGTGTTGTTTTATTTAGTGTATATCCTTCATTTTAATTTTTAATTATACGTGCTATTTTATATTTGTGCTGAGACATGATAGATAATTTCAGGTGCCGGATTACTTGTGTTGTAAAATCACACTTGATATTTTTCGTGATCCTGTCATTACTCCAAGTGGAGTTACATATGAGAGAGCGGTGATCCTTGATCATCTTCAGAAGGTGACGTGCTATGGAAATATTGTATGTTTAGATGCCTTTTCATTTAACACTAACATTAATCATCAACCTACTAGGAAACAGGTTGGTAAGTTTGATCCAATCACGCGTGAGCCACTTGATATATCCCAGCTTGTACCCAACTTGGCGATAAAGGAAGCAGTCCAAGCATATTTAGATAAACATGGTTGGGCATACAAGACAGACTAAAGGTTGAATGTTCTTAACTTTGCTGGGCATGCGTTGACTTAGCGTGGCAAAGAGAAGTTATTGGTCGGAGTCTGCTATTCTATTTGGTGAACATCAGTCAGATTTGGTATAGCTATTTCATGAACGCTTCAATGTGTAATGCCATGCCATTTACCGGTGCATGTTGAGGTCCTGTGTTACTTTTAAATTGTACAGTTATTCTCATAAAAATTAACCTGTACATGTTTATCAAAACTAATTCATGCTATTATGAGTGGCCGTGTATGGGCTTCATGGCATTAGCGGCAGACATTTTGTATTGCTACAGTTGGGATTGTTGGTTTATTGTCAGCCTGCATGTTTCAACCTATTTTTAAAGTTTTTGTTGTATATGACATGTAATTTAGTATATGCTTTAGTTTATCTAAATAATCGTGAAAGCCATTAGCAGCTAGTATTTCCAGGCTTTCCAGCTAAGTCGGTGTGTCCGACTTGATAAGTCACCCTGTCTAAATCTGAGTAATCATAGTCAAGAGGAGCTATGAATGAAAATTTTGAGCTTTTGATAATACCAATCTTTGGTGTCTCTTGCTCTTTTCAGGTCTGATCAGAAGATCCAAAAGATCCATCTGGGAATTTATCTAAATTGTAGAACAGTCACCAAGGCACCAACCCCGTAAAAACTCAGTATAATCCAAAACATAAAATTTTATCACCACTAAAAGACTGCTTTTGTCGGTTGCGCATTTCACCACCGATTTATTGGCAGGGTACGCCCAAGTTCACCTATTATCCTTGCTGCTGAAACAAGGTTTTCACCAAAATTTATCACTATCTGTAACTATAGTAAAGATTTGCATGCATCGCATATGCTGACAATCGGATGTTTCCAACGTCAATATTGGCAGCTTAAGCCCGTTGAAGGAAATCACATGGAACAGTGTCACGGATTGCAAGGTATGGTTTTGGCCATTTAACTACTTGATTTTTATCAATTGTCTTCGTAGTTATATATATATATATCATTCAACATTTATGAATTTTGTAAGGTTAAAGACGAATTTTAACATTGATAGGCTGCATTCAGAATTTTTTTATTTTAAAAATATTTCTTACAAAAATTGAAGAATCTAATACAAACTTTCGTACAACCACCAAGAATGCAAAACTCGAATAAAACATTGAGAAAGTACAATGCTATTAGTTTGTCTAAACCCATCAACTAAAACCTTAGGCATGGGTTACTAGAAAAGCCCAACAACCTTGGTCATCCAACTAATGGGTCCAAAAACAAATATTTGCCGGTAACCAACATTCCTTGTTTTGATAAAGACGCAATGGATAGACTCATAAGAAACTAATCAAAAGAACCTAAAATGGGGCGAAGGGATTCGATTTTTTTTTATATCCACCAGTGAGGAATTTTTGTAACTCTATGCAAATAGTAGGAATAAATTTAACTAAAAGCCAAAGATTGCTTAAAAGTTTCATTATTAGCATTGAAAAAGGTCAAGGAAAGGTCAAAAGTAAAGATATTAAAAATCATGCAATTTGCATTTGTTGTCTGTGTTTCTGTGGATATGGGTGAGAAGCCATCCTAATTCACTCGTTTTCTTTGCTAGCCTTGTAGTATAGGTATAGTTTATAGCAAAGTCACCTCAATGGTTGTTTTCAATGCACATGATTTTGTTTGTTCCGAACATGGTATCTGTATCCTTTTTCCCATTCAATTCAAGTATTTAGCCAGAAATGAATGAAGAGACTATCTATTACTTCCCACTCACCAAAAGAAAAAAAAAAGGCCAGCGCATAAACCAATTATTCAGTTTCATCGTATCACATCAACAGCAATAATTCCATAATCACTGACCCATTACACTCTGCCGTGACCAATTATTTTTGTTTGTTTTAGGGAAAATATTAATATTGGTTATATTAGCTTTATTTCAAATTTATACAATTTATTCACATGTAAGTTATGAATTCATGTCTCTTAGGTTCTTAACCGGCGTTTGTACAGATATCTGTTAATGAAGTTCGTTTATGTAGTAATTGAAAATTGAATGCCTAAAACAAGAAAAAGAAGAGATGCTGAAAATGTGAAAAATCACTATTTTTCCTTATGGATGAATGTCATTTGAGAGAATATTAGAAATTAGTAGAAATGGCATTTACCACTCTGCTATGTGTGGATTACAACCAACAGTTGTGATTCTTAACTCTAATTATTAGAGTTAAATTCTGCCGGCCTCAATTATATAAAAAAAAAAATGTGTAGACTGCAGGCTTGAGGCCACAGCACAGGGCAAAGCATATGCGCATTTCCCTTTGGAAGGTTGCGAGCTATCATGAGCCATTGCAGTCGGCAGTGGCACATGGTAGACCCATTTCGTTTCGGTGAATTTGTTTGATTTAGCGAAAAACATCAACAACCTCTCTCTATTTTACCCCCTTTTTCCAATCTCCCATGCACGCAGTTATGTGAGCTTAGAAGTGTTCACTTTCTTAAGTTTTTTTTTTTAACTAACATTCGATGTTTAAATGATTCTGTCCTGTAATAAAAGGTCCAAGTATTAGAAGAATATGTATTTTTTTAAGTCTCTCCATGCTTTGATGGAAGTGTTTTTGTCCTGGTCATTTTAGTTAGACAGACAGCCACTTATGATTTTGTCAAACATTCCATGATCATTCCACTTCTTGGCCAAAAAACTGCTCAAATTAGCAAAACCACAGCTATTGTTTTTGATTTGGGAAATTGGGGTAAGCTAAATGTTTGGGATGCAACACTCTTATTTGTTTATACAAAAAGTATATGTATGACAGTTCAACTATTAAAACATGGGTTCCAAATCAGGAATTTTCCTAGTATTCTAATGCGTTTGGAATTTCGTAACATGTTTTACTTAACCAATTAGACAAAACCGTGATCATCATAGTGTTGAGAACCAAAATTTCAGACCGTAAACCAACACGGTTTGAAGTATTGCAATGAAATTCTTTTGGAATGTTTAGTTTGTTACGCAGTTGTTTTCTCGAATGTGAATTTATACACAAATCACACGTCAATTGCTCGTACTAAAACAGGTTTAGGTGCCGCAGACGTCGGCACCAGAAAACAAATCTAGACATAAGAATTAGAGATGGATATAAGTCATTCTCAGATCTCAGTTTCAACCTTACTCCATCTTCAGACATTCGTTACTCATTCATCTAATTGCTTGAAAAGAAGAAAAAAATGGGGCGGTGGATACTTGCTATTGCTAGTTGTCACGAGCATTTATTGGTTAAAAGGACATTGTTGTCTTTTTCTTTTATTATTAGAAATTATCAACATAAAATCAATGACATTTTAAATATTTGAATTGATCTGATATATTAAATTGACCTGATATGTTCAATATCACATCAGTTTGATTATGTCATTGTGATCTTCTATAGTTCTTTCCTCTTCTGTCTATAAATATTGACATCCGATTATTATCTTTTCATTTCATTTGATCTCTAATTCTTTACTTTTCTTTTCCACAGAAAACACTTTCTGTCTTTGCTTCTAGTTGCTCTCCTCCTCTTATAATTTTCAGGATTATTTCAGCTCGGAGCTGGGCACAACAACTAATATTAGCTTTGAGAGAAGTACAAGAAGAAGAGAATGAAGACTTTGGGGAGATTGGAGGAAAGGGGGCAGGCAGCAAATTGGACCACAACACCAGAAATCACCAGCCATTCAAAATGGACACATTCTTCCCATTCCAAATCGAACTCTTTTAAGGACCATTCATTCAACTTTTTCATTCATTTATGAATAGTGTGATAAAAAGATTGGTTCCATCATCGGTTGGACATCGAGTGAAAGAACCAGTCTTTGCTATTGCAAGAAAAATTCATATATTGTACGACGCAATAGGTTATGGACAAAACAAAGCCGAAGTTGAAAGATATAAAATCTTTCTGGTATAAATCCAAGACTGAAGGATGAAGTACAACTTGTTGAAAAGGGGAAAAGTTATATGTCAAGTAAAATTCAAGTAGCTACTAAAAAGGCCATGTGAAGGAACTATAGGATCACAAAAAAAAAAAAAAAGGGAATCTGATGCATGACGGAAATTCAAACAAAAACAAGAGTGTATGCTAGAAAACAAGTAAAAAGAGCCAACATTCTGTTACCTGTAAAATCCAAATGCCGGCAAAATTTTGTTGGAACAAACAAAAGAGAAAATCTTATAAACATAAGCTTCCAACGTGTTTATTAACAGAGGCTAACTCATAAAACTGAGATTAAAACACTGATGAAGGTCAAGAATTTACATCGGAATGATGATATGCTACACTGATCACCAGGAGTTGGAAACAGAATTTACAAATGACGCTTTTACTAAGATTTTCATGCGGTATGAGTAATATTAACAGCCCTTCTCAGTCTCTCAAGAATGCCATTAGCCTTTCTCTTCGCTCTAGGCGTTCCAACTTTAGCAAGCTGAGACATTGTTCCATGGGTACTTTCTTCTTCCTTTAGTGCCTTCCACTTGGTTCGATCATTAAGACAGACAGTGTGGAGGATCGCGATGCAATTTTCCTTCTTGCGTTCACAAGTGCTCTCCCTGACAATGCAAAGCAAGCAAGGAACAGCTCCAAGCTCCCCCATTTCCTCAACAGCCCTTTGATGGGTTGAAAGCATCGCAAGGATAGCCAATAACTCATCAACAAGCACACCATCCATTATCTTTTTTAAAATGACCCTTACTGCACCATCTCTCACAGCTCTTGCCTTATTCTCATGAATAATGCATAGGTTAAATATAGCAGAAGCAACATCTTTCATTGCTAATGGATGACCCTCATCTAGAAGGTCAATGAGAGGTTTTAAGGCACCTGATTTACCAATAAGTGCCTTGTTAGAATCATGTGCAGATAAAGTGAAAAGGGCTGCAGCCGCATTGCTCCTTGTTTCAATAGTCCCAAATCTCAGTGCTTCCATAAGAAGAGGAATAACCATTGGAGTTTCAGCAACGAGCTTCTTATTGCTGTCATGGATTGAAAGGTTCAAGAGTGTCGTGATCACATCTTCCTGGAGATCAGGGTGAACACCACTCTGAGATTTGCTTCCAGAAAGCGGGGTGAGCAGTTGAGGAATCGCATCAACAGATTCACCAAAAAGACCCCGGAATGAAGGCATCTTTTTTGTCAACAAGCGAAGCTCCTTAGCTGCTTCCTTCTGCTCAGGAAGCGTGGCAGACAACTTTTCCATCAAAGAAAAGAAATGGTTACGTTCAGCTTCGTTGACCCCCTCCTCTTTACCATACTGAACAGCGTTTGGCAATTCTATTCCCTGACTCTTACACCACTGCGATATCATTTCCCTGATAAGGTGATTAGGAGTGAGAACCGTGTATGAAAGAACTTGTTGGGTTCTAGGGCAAGTCCTATTGCCCGCATTCAGCCATTTCTGGATAAAGGGTCTATCGTATGTCTGCACATAGACATATGAAACCAAATCAGAAACCAAGACACATCGACGCTTAACGCAAACTAGGACAACCAATCCAATTGGTGAACTTGAATCCATGGACATCGAGTTAAAACAAACCCACTAAAAATAATCATCGTAAAACAGTTACGCAATTAAAAGGAAGCAAATTTCTTTTACTTTCCCAGAGCATTCTAATCTCTAAAAACAGGACGATAAGGCAAAAAATCTACTTGAAAGATAAATTACAAAAATCCAAATCACGGCCCGAATTTTAATCTTTAAATAGTTGAGAAACTAGTACGAATACCCACTGCACTTTCGAATCTTCAATTTCAATGAATTACATCAGAATCACTCTACATGTCTATCAATTTCTTACTGAAACCAAAATGCAGAAAAAGAAATTCACTTTAACTGATATAATTCGAGGAAAAAAATAGACAATAATAATTTAAAAAAAAAAAAAGGAAAAGAAGGTGGAACCCATGCAGCCACGTTTTTCTTCAACACCAAACAGTCAAACAAATAAACAACCTTCATCACCAAAACATCAGAAATTTTCTTATAACATTGAGAAAGAGAAATCAAACGACCCAAAAAAATTATTATAAATTACTACATATTTGAAAAAAAAAAACAAACAGAAGTTTCAATAACATGATTTTCGAAAAAAAAAAAAAACTCAAGATACCGAATTCAAACCACTCGGTTATCCACTAAATTAAAATCCCACTTGAATTATCTCAAATTATAGCTTAAAACCCCCAAAAAAATCCTTTTTCAAAAATTCGTTTCCTTTGAAACATCAAAAACCAATCCAAAATTTTCATAAATAAAAGAAACAGAGCTTTACCTGGCCAGAAGCTAAAATAACAGGATCTCTCATAAGCTCTTTAGAAAGAGGACATCTAAACTCTTCAGGACAGGACACGACTTTATGTAACTTCAACGACGACGTTGTGGTAGCCGCCGTCGATCGTTTGCTGAACTTAAGCTCTCTCAAAGCACAAAGAACATCTTTAGCTTGATCGATGGTGTGGATGATGTAATCATCATCGTCGACGATTGTCCTAACCAACATCTGCAATTCTTTCTTCAATTCCGCCGCTTTCGCTCTCACCGTTGGATCAGAACTCAACACCCCGATCTTCGCCATCTGATCCTTTCCGCCCCCACCACCACCACCCAAAAATAATTTTTAAAAAAATAAAAAATCAAAGCCGTTAACTATTATCAAAAGATAAAAAACAGAGAATGAGAATGCTTTGTTTCATTCTCTCTTTTTTTTTCTATTCTGAATTGATTCACAGTTTAAAACTGAACTGAGGGGAAAAAAAAAAAAAAAAACAATACAAAGTTAATGCTTGTCGCTCTTCCCCCTTTCTCGTCTCACCTCACTCAATATTTATTATTATTATTTTCTATCAAAAAAAAATTTTTTGTGGGGGTTGGAATTTTTTTTTTTTTTTTAGGCGTAGGAGGTTTGCTCTCTCTAAACACGCCGCTTTAATGAGTTTCAGCCTTTCAGGTCAATTAAATGAAAAAAATTTCAAAATAATATTTTAATTAAACTTAACAGTTATTTTAAGACTTAGCTTTACTTGTTTTAAAAAATAAAAATTTCAAGTTATAATTATTGAAGTATTAATTTAAAAGAATTACAAATCAAATTTTTATATTCTAAATGTAATCATAAAAGTTTTTTTATGCAAATAAATATATACCTTTTACTCAAATAATTTAATTCAAAGTCCACATTTCCAAATAAATAAAAACTTCTATATTTAAAATCTTCATGTGTTGGCCATAAAAAAAAAGTTTTTCAATTTGAAAAATTATTTTTTTCAATTTTGAATTTTTAGATGATGAACATTCTTTTCTGTTGAAAAGTTTCGTACAGTTTTGAATGTTGGCGCAGTTTTCACCGTCCAACTATTCTTCTCACACTCTTTTTCTGTGGTCTAAGTTCTAGGCTACGTCGTTATTGAATCCAAGGAAAATAGGTGACTGTTGAAAATTAATGAAGTAATAATAACTTTAATTTTGTAGTATCAATTAAGAATGCTTATGATTACTGTTTAAAATTAATTAAAATTAAATTATTTTTAAAAATTTATACTAATATATTATTTTCATCAAATTCCATACAAATAATGGATTAAAAAGAGAATATTAATTAGTGTTTAGTGATTTTGGTTAATGCGATCTTTAAATAAAAAATATAAAGAATTAATATGTTAGTTCTTGCATTTAATAAAATAGTGCATTAGATTAAAAAATTAAAACGATATTTTAATTACTACATCCGTTATGTTAAATTAAAATTACTAAAAGTTTTGCATCCAATTAATATTAATTAATCAAGTTAAATTTTTGTAATTTGACGTGGTGTGATGCAACTTTGTCACCTTGGTAGAAAAAAATGAGCTGTAATATTTTTAGAAAAACAAAATATATATATACTCTATATTTATATAGAGTGAGGGGCTTATATAATATACTCTATATTTATATAGAGTGAGGGACCCATACGGTCCAACATGTATGCAATCACGAAATCCACGGGTTTGTACAGCTGGCAACACCCTTCCCAAAACGTACTCTTCAATCCTCTTCTTAAATATTATTTGACACATAAAAGTGAAATTGATTTAAATGAAATTAAAAATAACAATAATAATGAGATTGATTATTATAATTATAAAATTAAAATTACTAATAAAAATATATGTTTGAATATAAATTAAGTAATGATAGTAAGTTGAATTATTACGAGAAAAAAATAATTATTAAAAATATTAAATTAAAATTGATATGTAATAAAAATTTTAAATTATAAAATAATAATATTTTTAATATAATAAAAAATTTTATTATTTTATTAATTTATTATATAATAAATTTCATTTTTATATTAAATTTAAAAAATTCATTTCTTAATTTCTTGAATTAAATAAAATTTTTAAAAAATAAAAATATTAAAATATGAGAACAGTTAGAGATAAAAAAGAGAAAAAACACCCTCAATTGGCCGGAGCATTCCCTCTCCAATTGGCCATTGGAGCATTCCTTCTCCAATTACCAATTGAAGGTGCAAGCAGTGAAATTATTTAATCATGTTAATGCCAAATGAATTACCAATGCGATTGAAACCAAAAAATAGCTTTAACTGTGTCGCAGTAATCCTTCGATGGCTTCCAAATGGGGCCATAGTGACCGTTGATCAACTTAATCAGGTGATTCAATCACCGCGTTTATAAAAAATTCATAATTTTAAATGATTGTTATACAAGATAAATTAAAATTTTATTCTATTTCAAAATTATAATTATATTATAATTTTAAAAATTTAAAATATATTAACTGTACCAATATAAAAAATAAATTATGCATTTTTAAATATTATATAACATACAATTTGCTTTTATTATAATTTAATATATTTTATTTTATTTTTTAATTCAAATGTTTTCATCTAATTTATATTATAAGGTTAGTATATCTATCAAGAAATATTTGTTAATTTAATTTTAATTATATCTTTTTATGAAGAAAATAAAATATTACAAATATTTTTAAATTTGTTAACTTTAAATAATATTAAAAATATTAACTTGTATAATTATTACAATATAATTATTTTGATACTTTTAAATAAAAATATTATTTTATTTTCAACAATACTAAATACAATGATATTTAATTTTAAAAGTCATTGAAAGTTAACCAAACAAGATAATTTTAAATCATAATTAAAACATTGTAATAATAAGAATCATATCAGTGATTAAATTCATATAATAATCTTGAAATTAATACTAAATAGGTAAATAGATAGGTGTAATTTTTCTTATATATAATAAAATATTATTTTTATATCAGATTCAATTATTGGTACAAAAATAAAATTCAAATTCTTTTTTTCTAAAATTAAAAAAAAAAAAGATAGAAGCCTATTATTCTCTATTGTACTTGTTGGAATAAATTTTACAAGGGAAGTAAAAAATGTTATCACGTATTTTTTATTTTTTCTATTAATTTTATTAATTATTTTAAATATCTTATATTAAGATATGAATCAATCTTGATGGAAAAACAAAGTACTAAAGAATCTCCTAGGCTTATTGCTAAAAAATTCACAACCCATAAGAATGGATTCAGACTGTGAGAAGTTCTTTTTATCAATTAGACTTGGATTTGTAGGGATTGAAAAGCATGCACGGAGTAGATTTCTAAATTTACTAGATTGATGTGGACAGTGCCCCCATTAAAATCGTCAGAGGAGATGAAGAAATCCAACAAAAGCAAAATATATTATAAAAAAAATAAAAATCACCATATATAAATTGTCATATTTTATATAAGACTCGTGGGATTAGGCATTTTAAAATGGTGTTTAATTTGTGGAATTTTAAATTTTAAAAAAAATGTGATATCTAAAAAAATAATGATATTTGATTTTTTTTATTTTTAAGATATTTTGTATTCAAATTTATTTATTTATTTTTAAAAAATTAATGTATATTAATTTATAAATAATTATCATAATCCTTTTGACATATATAATGATAATTTTTTATTTTATTTTATTAATAATAAATATGTAAATGATAAATGATACATTTAGTAACAAAATAAGATAAATATTTTATTTGATTATTATTTTTATTGATAAAATATAAAAAATTGAGACATTTAACATTTTTTTTAGTAAGAGAAATTGATAAAAAAATGGTTTAAAAAATCAGTTAATGCATTTATCACATTTTTATCTCAATTGATTTTTTATTATAAAATTTATCTAAAAAAAGGTAAACAAAAAATAAAAAGAAACAAAATGAACTATATGGCATGTGCACATCGGAAACAAAACAAAACATTTTAAACTTGCTTCTAATTTAATTCATTAAAAAAAAGTTCAATTCGATTATTATTTTTTCAAAGATATATATTTATATTGGATTAATATAAACCAATATTAAATATGAATTGTTTTATTATTTATAAATTTTATTTAAAAATTAAAAAAAAAATTAGAAGAAGGGAGAGGTGACATTTGAACATCCTCTCTTTCCCATTCTCTTGAGAAACTAGTGCATAGATACTCGTGGCAGTATAACCGCGTCACCACCTAACAAAAAAGAGAAGATGACGGCCAGCATCACCAAAATTCGAAAAGGAGACGACACCCAATTTGGCCAATCTTAAAAAGCATTTGGCGAGACACAAGGAATCCAAAAAGCTGAGTGTTTGTCGCTATTAGTCCCTGTTGCTTTTTTTCGGCTGTCTATTGTAATTAATGCGGATCATCCATCGTCCTATTCCTCCCCCCCCCCCCCTTTTTTCTTATGCCAACCAGGATGCGCTTCCAAGTGGGCCGCTTTTTGTCCTCCACGTGTTGTTGAGGATGCTTCTAACATGAACACGCTGGCACTGTCAACGATTTTCTTTTCGTCGTCATCCCACCGCATTGATGAACTGTATATTTTTAAAATATTTCAAATTGAAATTTATTGCGATAAAAGTTAATTGCGTTTGAAGGATGATTTTATTGTTCATTGAAAATGTGTTTTTCCATGTTTTCACAAAGATGCTTCTCGTCAAGTCAACTGCAGACCAGGGCAAAGACGAAAAGGTGAAGAATCAGCCCAACTGATTGCTCAGTAAGATAATTAATTAGGGTATATATATTTTATATGTATATGTGATATGTCCATTTTACCTGTGATAGGGAACTTTTCTTTGCCTTAATTTGAGGACGAGATAGAGCACGGGTTTTGAGAGATTCAGAAAAAGATATAAAGATAGTTGGATGGATAGAATGACTTTTAGCTTGGAAAAGTTTGGATTTTAGCCTTTGGAATTGATTACTGTTTTTCACATTCTTAGATTTAATTTCAAAGTAAATTAATCATATATGTTTTTTTACAAAAAAGGTAATACTCAGTGAAAAAAAATTACAGATATTAAAGTTTAAAATTCAAATATTTTAAATGTTTCATTTTAAGAGTAACTGATTAAACAAAGTTAAACATCTAACTTGAAGCATACAAAATCTAGTAAATTTTATGTAATAAAAGACTGTCTTTGATGGCTCAGAAGTCAGAAGTAAGAATCCTCTACCGTTCATGAGTGTTTCCAAAGGAAGTGCATTTCTTCCCCATTTGGTTCAGATATTTAGGACTCAAAGATAACTTCAAACATCTATTTAGGCCCATTAGGGAATGAAGTTTGGTTCCAACTCCGCAATGGGCCTACCATGAGGAGTGAACCTAAGCAATGGCGAGCCCCATGCTTGGTTAAGAAGTTAAGCACTGAGTAGAGGTATCCATTAAGGGTCAATGACCTATCGAGCCCTGCAACACTAATCTATATTTTGAACCCCCAGTTTGTTCGTACTTTATAGGTTGGCAGAATATTATTGTTTTGCTAATAATAATAATAATTTCTTAGAAAGATGTTTAGGGTATATAATAATTTTTATTTTGACATAAAAATTATCATATAAATAAATAAATAATAATAAAATATTACTTTGTTTAGTTTCAATTTATGTAGTTTAATATATTATTATCACATTTTAAAAAGAATTTTATTTGATATATTACCATAATTTTTATTAATTTTTAATTATTTATTAATAAAACTATTGTTTGATATAAAAATAATTTTAATTATTTATTGAATTCAAAAATATCAAATAATTTAAAATTTTTATTATTTACAAACATTAGTTATTGTCCTAAATAGTAATCCTTTTCTTATTTGTTTTTTTATCTAAATAAATATTTCATCGTCAATTTTAATTTTATTATTATTTTTAAATTCATCAAAATCAATCTCATTTATTTTAAATAAATATTTAATCAACTTAAGTTTCATTGTCCTTTTTATTTACTTTAATCATAATTATTGGTGTTAATTAGTAGCAAATCAGTCAAGAAAAAGCAAATCATAACTGACAAAAAAAAAAAGTCGGCAAATTGCTAAGAAATTTTAATGCTGATAAAAAGTAAAATCATGTGTTTTGTTATCTATAAAGTTGATTTATATTCTCTCACATCTTAGAGGCACTTTCTATTTTATTTTTTGCGTGACATAAGTATAAATTTTTTTTTGAATTAAAATTAAATAATCACTTAAATATTCATTGTTTTATTGGAATCAAATTATCAATACATGTTTTATTTTAATTGAGAGTTCAATTAAGTAAAAATAAATATTTAAATATTCAATTAAATGAGAAATATATTTAAAGATTTAATTGAATAAAAATAAATATTTAAAAATTATTTTTTGCTTATAAATTTTTTATACTTTTGGTATCAACAAGTAAAGGGTTTGAAAAATGAATAAATTCCATGAGTGATGACTGAACTCATTCGTATCTTAAATAGGTTATTAAATTTTAATTTATTTCAAAAATATCATTAAAATTTATTAAATATATAAAAAAATATCACCTTAATATATTTTATCCAACTAACATATCATTTGCGACATCATCTGCATCTCCTTTAACTAAACCTATATAAATTACAATAAATTATTTTTTATTCATTTTCCTTTTTAATTTTTTAAATTATTTTTTATTCAATTTTCTTCTTTTTTTTTAAAACCTTTTTTAGCTCAAAATTTCACCAAGAATTCATTTTGATCTCCTCTTTCATGTTATTAAAACAAATTTTCGAAAAATTGCTCCTAAATCCTTGGATCTAAAATTTTAATCTGAAGCTTTAAGCCGCCTAAAGCTCACCTTGCCGCCGTTTATTGGCCCGAAATTTCAATAAGTTCTACCTCTCTATCGTTTTCGATTTTTAAAATCTCGCCCTTCACTGCCGTCCGCCGTTATCACTTCCAGTATTGATTGTTCTGATTTACCTGTAAACGTTTGGTATTGGTTGTTCTGTGGTCTCAATTGAACTTTGCAATTCATCCGCCCCTTCAACCCCACATCCTCCTCTTTCCCTAAAAGATTTTTTTAAGGGATACATTGATTCTTATTTAATTGATCCTCTTCTGGCTCTTACAGATTAGCATTTCCAGAGGCGAACAACATAAGTTTCAAGAAAATTCCCAAAATGGAAGATCTTGCTCAGCATTCCAGGCTTGGCCTTATGGTCGGTTTATTTCCTGTCTTTTGTTGCTTCTTTGTAAGCCTTAATAACTATGTACCTAATAAATAATATTTGAACTTCTGGGTTGTGAGTCTACTAACTTTTGCTTTAGAACAGATTCGTCTAATGTATATGGATTTCCCAACGACAATGGGTTTGCCTCCAGAGCTTGAAGTCCTGTTTGTTCTCAAAGAGATTGATTCTGTCCAGAATTGATTTTGGCAAAGATGGTGGCTGACTGAGTTTAGGTAAATGAGGTGACAGATGATGCGGCAGGTATGTCATATTTTAATCAAAATTTGGATGAACTCTATTAGAATGATTATATTTTGTATATTTAATAAATTTTAATAATATTTTGAGATAAATTAAAATTTATAACTTATTTGAAATATAAGTGATAGTTACTACCAATGAAATTTACTCTCTGAAAAATAATTGAAACATGAACGAGTTAAAGATCTTTTGACCCTACCAAGGGCAGTGTTGTGGCAAAAGGAATGCCATTTGGTAATTCAAAAGTTTTTTTTTTTTTTTGGTGAATGGTATTCAAAAGTTAGAAACCCAAGAAACCCGACGAAAGAGAGCAAATTTCATGCCAATTCCCAAAAGTAACCAGAACTGCCTTACCTCCCTAATTGCCCTTTTAACCAAGCGGCAAAAGCCTGGTACGAACCCCTATTTGCCCTCTCTTATCTTCTTCCCTCTTTTAAAAGGCAAAAGTAAAATAAAAAACTTTATCCATTCACCACCTTTCCTTTTCATTCCTGTCCCCCATTTTTTTATACTTATTCACCCCCACTTCTCCACTACATAGACGCCGGGCCACCTCTGAAGTCTACTTCTTTTTTCTTTTAATTTTACTACTAAAATGAAAAACACCCTCCAAAACGATCCTCATCGTTTCCAAATCGCAACGTCGCATCTAAACTTGTCACATAACCCTATCAGATCATTTATTATTATAATTATAAAATTTATCAAAATTTTATATAAAATCACATTTATATATAATAGACCCTCCATAATTATTTAATGTGGTTGAATATATCAGGATCCTGTCCTATATTGATTTTTCATGTAACGGGGTAAACATCTAATTGGCTAATACCCTGTGGTCGCCTTGTACTCAATGCGTATCTGCCGCGTTACCCTACTTTTTTTAATTGTCTTTTTCACGATACATACAAAAATAGAACAAACTAAAGAAAAACAGTGAAACTACTAAGGGTTAGAAATATTCCTCGCATTTTATTTATTACTTTTATTGTGAAATTATGTTTTGCGTTTGCCAAAATTATCATCTCGTTCGCACAAACAAACGGCCGTTGATGGCGTCGTCGAAGCCAACGTAACGGCAATGGACGACGTTGACAGGATGGATCGTTGCCGGGGTCAACGAGCTGAAGCTCGCTGGGATTTGGTTCGTCGTTCGACGGTATGGAGCGAGCCATTTGTTTTGCATGTAACGGTTTTTTCTCCAAGGAGGTAGGGATAAATCTTTGCTCTTCAACGATCTTTTTGCCGAATCACTCATGACCTTGACGATCTTTTCCAATTCCTCGTTTTTTCCCACGAAAACCCTAGGCAAATACTGCAAAAGCCTCGAGTACTCACTCGTCGGCCTCGCGATCTCGAACTCGGAGGCAAAATCGAGGTCAATGAAGTACCGGTTTTGCCGTGTGGATGATACCGGCTGCACCACGTCGATGAACTCGTAGTTTCCGGCTGTTAGGCCTCCCAAGGAACTCCATTTGGTCTTGCAGATCGCAGCATTATGGCCGGCCTCGCGAAGATAAGCCGTTACTTTACGCCTGAAAATAGCTTTATCCGTTTTGAAAAAGGAAAGCATTTCCATTGCTTTCAAAACGTGAGGCATGAGCAGATTCCTGTAAGAATCCTTGTTGTTAAGAGCGGTTGACTTGACGATAATCTCAAGCGAGTCGGTATTATTAAGATTTGCGTCGACTCGGTTGGAGTCAGAAGAGTAAACAGTCTGTTCAGTAGCATCGTGGGCGTCTTCCAGGAAACTATGAACGAGTTCCGAGAGGCAGGGAGAGTCATCTTCTGCGACGACGGTGGAGGCAGAGTGTTCGCTTCCGCTGCTAACGTCACTTGCGCCGATGAGTCGAGCCTTGACTCTGTAGTCGAGCGGGTCAGTAACTCGTTTTATTCTTCTACCAAAACTAGCCATTGAAGTTTTGTACAAGACGTCGTTTTCCTTGTGTTTTGAGGGATTTGGGGTTTCGTTTGGATTAGCTTGAGCTAAATAGAGGGCTGGGGGAATAATAAAAGAATATCTGAGGAGCTTAAAAAAACCGGTTTTATTTATTTATTTTTAAGCGAATTTATGGTGGAATATTCCAATGAAGTGTTTACATCAGTTGTGCTTTTGATCTTCTAGGAAAGGATGTAGACGTGGCAGAATATCCAGCGGTACCTAAGGTTTATGCGGGTGGTAAGGTGGGCGGAAGTGATTTGATTTGAGTTGCTTCTTTTTTTTCTTTGTATTTTTTTGCGGGAGGGGTTTGTTCATTGTTGGCTGGGATGAGGTGACACGTAGATAAATGAATGGAATGATCATGGGACATGGGAAGGTGGGGGATAGTTAAGACGTAAAAGGCTTGAGGATGAGGTTGCCCCCCCTCTTCGTGAAAGGGAAGAGTGAGAACTGAGACTGAAAAGATTTTTGCTGTTGCTGTTGGATTAGGATAGCCTACGAAGAGATCTAGATTAGGTTTGGATAACTGTTTTCGGGATTTGTGTTAAGTCTATAAATATATAATATTGAGAAATCGTAAAAAATTAAGTTAAATTATATATTTTTTTCATTTTAAATTATTGAAGTGATATTAATTTTTACTAAATTTAAAAAAAAATAATTTTAATATAATTAATATTAAAATTAAAATTTTATGATTTTTAATATTAAAAAAATATAAAATATAATTTTAAATATAAAAATAAGAATTTTAAACATTAAAAAAACATAATTTTTGGACATTTTATAAAAAATGAATAAAAAAATAAGACAGAAAGAGTATTATTATTGTTATATAGTATATGCTAAAACTCCTGTTTATAATATGTTACTTCAATTTAAATAATTAGTAAGTATAAAGATTTTAATAGTTTGATACGTTTAAACGAAATTTAAAAACCTATTATGAAATTTAAAATATACTATGAAATATAAAACCCTAAATTCTGGGTATTGCATGTTGTATAGTATTCTTTCTCTTTCATTTTTTTTATGCTTAAAATTATGTTTTGTTTTTTTAACATCTAAAATTGTTATTTTTTATATTTTAAAATTATTTTATGATTTTTTAATATAAAAAATTATAAAACTTTAATTTTAAAAGAATTTAAATTTAATATTAAATATATTAAAATTAAAATTTTTTTTTAAACTTCAGAGTCAATCCAGGACAAATAAGGAGGGAGGGAGTAAGATTTTCTGCCAAGTTGAGAAGGTGAGATGACAACTTTTTCCATGGTAGTAGCCACGTTAACACTAGAAGACATCAAATCATTTCATTCTTATCAATTATTAGTACTAGTGTCACTTATTTTTCGGGTACATGAAACCAATAACTATTAATCATTTACTCTGCCAGGATCAGAGTTTTGTCTGCGGTAATTCGAAGGCTTTCCTCCGACCTCAATTCTAATGCCACAGAAAACGACATTTTGGTATCAATCAAAGGAAATTGTGATAGAATAATGAGCCAGCGCATTGATAAGGAAATAATCTCTTTGTTACGTTTATTAACTCTAATGACATTGTTGACTTCTTTTGCATTTATCGTTTTATAGTTTAAGAGGGTGTGTCGAACTTGTATGGTTATGGTTATGCCTTGATCCGAAAGGATGCAGGGTAAGAAAAAGAAAGAATTAGAAATGCCCAAAAACAAACAACCCATGAAAAATGAAAGAACACGTCCTCCGGAAACAAGAGCATAAAGTAAAGAAAGTGAAAATCTCATTACTATTATTAAGAAAAATTCATCCAGAGGCCATTAACGTCTATACAAAATACTGGACGGATATGTTCAGGCTCCTCTTAAAGCAGGAAACTGATGATGCTCAAAGTCAAAGCTAGGGGGGGTGGGGGTGGAGCAACAGGAGCTGAAGGAACTGGTCCCTGTCTAGCATGCCTCTCACAGCAAACCCTCTCCATCATGTCTACGAGGAGGCTTCTCCCCATAGCCCTAGCGATAAGGTCTATCCCCATCACCTTGGCAATGACACGAGGCATCCTGCCGTCATGCCTATCATTATGTCCCTCCCCATTACTATTGCTATCGGCGGGCCTCTCCATATCACCCCTGCCATAAGGTCTATCGCCATACCATCTCTACCGCATATAAGGAATCATACCTTCGGTTGGTTTTAACTTTTAAGAATTCATTTGATGCTTAATGTCATCAAGGGACGAACATAACTCCTCCATTTTGTTATGATAACCCTTAATTTCCTCCTCTTTGACCTCCCTGATAATTATTCAAAGTAGCGGACTGCCCTGCAATGCTATTGTCTGACGAAATAAAACTACCCTTCACAGGCTGCTCTCTCGTCTTATCGTCTGCAAAAACAATAGGACCGGAATCCTCTTGCTATTCCCCATTGCTCTTCACTGAGGAATAGGCCTTGGCTTCCTCCTTGGCCTTCCTTCTGGCTTCAGCCTCTGCATTTTCTCTCTTTCTTGTCAAGTTCAATTAAACCAATATTGCCATATTGGTGCAAAGTAGAAAATTACGAAATACAATAATGATTATATGAAAAAAAAAATTCCACACAAATGGCACCTCAACCTCAACAATAATGCTTAAACTTGTATCTGGTCTCGCACGAATTCTCAGAATACTGATTTTATCGTAAAAGGATGACAATTTTTATCAAATTCTGAGTTGGTCTAGTCCTGCAAAGGAGAAGTAGCTTCGTTTGCGAAGTTTGAAAATATGGTGCCATTAAAGTAAGGACCAAATTTGAAATAAAAAACATTTGTATAGTCAGCAACAAAACTTAAGCTTTGATCTAAACCAATGGATGAATTGGATACGTACTAGCAGACTAAAAGAGTGGGAAGAGCTCTTTAGGACCATAATCTCATTATTGGCCCAAGATGAAATTTTGTTTTGGGAATTATATTTTTCCCTTTAACCTACAGGGAGTTGTGGATGTGTTTAAGGTTTCCTAATTTATAAAAAAGAAAAAAAAGGACACTTGATTATGTGATTCAATTATTAAGTAAATGTTCTTTTGTACATAGGATATAACAATATAAAAATAGTAAAAGATGTTGCTCAGATTGAAATTTGACTTGATTTTTAATAAAAAAATGCTTAGCCTGTTGTAAACTGGGCCAAGTCAATGGCCTAGGACAGTTTCTTAGGCCTAAATAGTTTCTGGTTATGAGCTACGCTCTTGAGTCTTGACTCAACCCAATTTCTGTGCCCCATCAGAAAAATCATACTTAGGAAGGGCTACCAAGTTATTAACCAAAACAGGATAGTCCTTAGACGTAAGTGGCTGGCCCAACTCAAGGTCTATTTAACCCAAATTTTTAGTTTAAAAAATTGGGCCAAGCTTGAACAAGAGCTAATGACAGGCTAAAAGCCTGGTCCTACGCCCTCCTAAGTCCTAACCCCACGTAAGCATCCCTAACCGACATATTTAAAGTGTTAAGAATGGTTTAAGCTCGGTTAAAAAAAGTCAGTTCAAAGTGGATATCTGATTGGCCTGTGACGTTAACTCGTGGGAACTTATCAGAATTCCTCTCTCGCGTATTCTTATTTTTTTTACTTGAAACATTAAAATTTAGACTTAAATCCTCGAAAGTAAAAATTCAATACTTTATTACTATACAAATCTCCTATATTTTGGCTGTTTCATCTTTGCGTGGCCTCTAATTTTTAGCAATTTCTGGTTTTGGACAACACACCGACCATTTCACTTAAAATATATATTGTTCTCTCAAAATTTTTTAATAACAAATAAAACAAAATAAAGCAAATAAAATATTATACTTTGTAATAACCTAGTTAAACAAATACGTAATTTTTAAAATACCCAAACAAAGAAAGCACTCCACCAGCAATGCATCACCACCTTCAAATCAAGCTTCCTAAACAAATTTTTTTTTCATTTTCCGATCTTTACCCCTCATTGTGAGGTTAGAATTTTTTTTATATAGTATTTTACTGCTTTAACTTATCTTTCTTTTGGCCCCCAAACAAAAACTGCTTTATAACTAAACCCACGTCATGTCATGCCATGCCAAGACAAGAAACAAAAAAAGGAATTGCGGGTCACCTGTCAGCTAGCAAGCTGGCCTGCACTGCCTGTTGTACTGGAACTTTTTTTGTTTTTTTGGGTTAAAAGTGTGCTTAACGTTGGGCTGCTGAAATTTGGTGATTGCTGATTAGTGGTTACAACTATTACAAGTAAACAGAGTAAATGAGGATTAGATGTAAAGAACTTTATATTATTTATTTATTTATCTGGGTTTTGTTTTATAATGACAATGATGGGATTGGCACGTGGATAAAAACATTACAGTAGATTTTTGGTACCATTGCGACATTTGAAAAAGATTTTGAGGCACATGCGTAACACACACCTTACTTTTTATTTTTCTCGTGAAAATGAAGTTTTTGTCATCCAACGAGAAGAAACCTGATTACGCTTTTTTTTCATTATTTTTAATAAAGGTTAAATGCAATTCGATTATTGTATTATGTTATTTGATTTTGATATTTAAAGAATTAAAATTTATAAGTAGGTACGTCTAATATTTTACTTCAAAGACTGACTAGATAATGATGGGCCTTAATTAGGTAAGGATAAAATGGCAACTATCATTATCACATTAGTATGAAGAGAAAAAATAAAAAAGAAATTTTGTTAAAAAATTCAAATAACTAAAAATAAAAAAATTATGGAAACCTTTTAAAAATCTAAAAACTTCCAAATAAAAAATAAAATAAAAATTTTTAAAATTTAAAATTATTGAAGACACCATTAAATTTTTAAAGTTTGAATTTTAAAAATTCAATTAAAAAATAAAAAAAAATAAAGAAAGAAAGAGCAAAATCAACGGGAGAAAGGGAAGGAGGGAATGAGAAGAGAGAGAAAAATAATGGAGGAGACATAATCGGGCACCACCAATTGACTAGCTGGTTCAGAACGGATAGGGTCAACATGCTCAAGTCCAAGCAGATAAGTGTCGATCTAGCTGTAGCAAGCCAAATCGGTGCCCTAATCGACTACAACTCCCCTTCCCATCCTTTTTTTTTTCCCCATTTTTTCTCCTCGATTTTAATTTTTTTTCTTGATTTCTCTTTTTATTTAAAAAATAAAGGTTTTAAATAAAATTTTTTATTTTTTAATTTAAAAATAACATAATAGGCTTTGCGACATGTCATATTTTATGAGTATTTCTTATAACATTTACCAAAACTCTAACATTGCTAGTTTTAAGTGACTAAAGTATACAATAAAAGTTCATTTTAAATATTTAATTAAGAATTTTTATTATTTAAGTGTCAACCTAACAAAAATGACATATTACATTAGTTCAAATGAATATTTAATTTTTTGAATAATATTACTTTTTTTAGTAGATAGGAGTTTGCAGTATAAGATAAAAAAATATATATAAGTGTTAAGATTTAAAATTTAAATTTATTTAATATTATTTTTTTAAAAAAATTACATAAATTAATTGAGTTAAATACTGCAATCGAATAATATTGCCTTTGCCCATTGTCATTTTGCAAATAAAAAAAAATATTTTTTGAGATTGTTTTATGTAAAATTACTTTCTTGTGTTAAGTGATTGAAGTTTTGCATATAAGTATAAATAAAGCATTTCATGTTACCATAAATGGTTAGCTTTACGGGAGGATTAATCAATAATGATTGAGCTTGTTAAATAGGTAACGAGAATTATCATTATGAAATTTACTGACATGAAAAAAACAAATCATACAAATTTTTTTTCCTGTAAATGACAATGCTGCATTTGATTTTGAATATTGAGAAGCAGGAAATTCATGAACATATGCTGCGGAAAACCTTCCATGAAACGGGACCAATATTGGGGATGAAATCTAAGCAGTAATGACAATATTGCAACTACTGTGACCCCATAATTTAATGGATATATGAATAACTTGGAATTCCGGACCTTGGTATAAAAGAGATTGCAATTTAAAATTAAAAAAAAATTAAATGTTAAAATTTAAATTTTAAAATTATTGAATATAACATCTTAAAAATAATTATATAAATTAATTAGATAAAACTCTGGATTCTTTACACAATTTTCTTTCTTGCATAATATTAATTGGATTACTTCTAAATCTACAGCTGAAACCCCAACTTTTCACATTTTCTGGATGATACAAATAGCTGAAGGCTTGAGGATATAATTATACTGGTAAGAAAATGTTGGCAAAGAAATTAAGTGTAATTGAACTCATTTAATCATTAGTTAAATTTAAGAAATGAGATTCATTTAATGTAAATTTTTTATTTATTTTTTAATCTCATCATTTATCCAAAATCTAAAAGCAAAAGAGGTTGCGTTTTGGATTTGATAAGACGGTGGGAGTTGCCTGGTCAGCCATGCCACAAGGACAAGCAATGAAGTGGCAAGCAGTAGTAGTTGAATTTTGACCACTATTCAAATTATAAAACCACGCATCTGTCACACCCCGTGTGAACTCCGTCAAGACTAAGCCAGTGCAAGGAGATCAGATTCTCGATCAGGCATCAGGCCACAGGAACAAATTTTTGTCAGAGTCACCTGATGCTGAGCCTAAAAATTTTACGTTAGAAGCTTTTAGAGAGTTTCAGAATGGTGGTGCGGGCAATGAACATGACAAGGCTTTAAACGAGCCTTACCCAGGTCAAAGGTCAAAGGGGTGGGTATGAAACCTTATGGAAAGGCCAAGTACGCAAATGTCCAAAAATACTGTAGCGTTCAGACGGTGAAGCTTCATAAGGCTCTTGAGCAGAGCCAACTCTACGAGTTATTAGACATGTGCCACTGAAAATGATCGGTTTTCATTGAAATGAGAAAAGAGGTCATGATTTTGAAGTGAAGTTAAGAATTACACATCAATTGAATACTATAGTTAATCTTAAGATATAAAAATTTATATTTTTTTTGTGAAATATTTTTTGTAAAATAAAATTATGAGATTAAAAGAGTTAGAGTAAATAATCTTTTACAAGAATATAAATCATAACAAATAAGTTAATTTGAGACGTCAAAAAATTTTATGTTTGGGTTCTGAAATTGCTCGAGTCTGAAGGTTGAGTTTTAACACGTGATATATGCATGTAGTTTTAATATATTAATTTTATCAAATTCTTAGTTTATGTTAATTTTTAGGGATAAAAGATAATTTTTTTCACTGCACCATGAAATAATATTGAATTTCAATTTCGTTTAATTTTATCACTGTATTTTTTATTTTGATAATTTTGGAATAAAATATAAAAATATTAAAATATTTCACTGAATATTTAATTAATGCAAATGGAAAATTTCATCATTGTTTTTTCAATCCCGTGAATTTTGAACTGAAAGTGACAAAATTAAAATATTTCATAAAATATTATACTAACGAAATGATAAATTTTCATCAATTTTGTTATTTTACGACTAAAAAAATGATAAAATTAAAAATATAATGTCAATATTAAATGTTTAAATATAATAAAGTAACAAAATTTCAAGTACTTGTTGAAACAAAGTTGGGTAGAGTTCTGATAAAGGAATTCACAAAAAAAAAATTTATAAGAAATTAAATGAAAAGAACATGTTAATTAAAATAAAAACCTTTTTAAATTTGTTAAAAAGATTATGAAAAATTGAACTAATTGATTTCAAGCATTTTAAAATCAGTACCCTTAATCTTGGCAAAAATAAAATCACCAAACATGGTAAAAATTCCATCTTGGTTGTTCCAGTCTGAGGGGATATTATTCTTCCGTATGAAGATCATAAATGAGATCACGAGGGTTGGAAAAAACAAAAAACCAAAGAAGGAGACCGGTGACCATTACATTCAGCATATGTGCCGGGTCAGCCATGGAATATTTTTCCTTCTGAAAATGAATTTATGGATATGATAGATACCCCATCAAATTAAAGTCCACAACTTTTGGTGCTTGCGTGATCAGGTACCATAGATAGAATAAATGCATATAAATTAAAAAATATTAAACTTTATTTTTATACCTAAAATGCAACCTTATTCTCTTAGAGGTTATTTTTTTTTATAGGTATAATAATTTAAAATGCGAACTAAGAATAATATAAATAAAATATATAAAAATAATATGATTTAAAATTTTAATAAAAATTATAAAATTAATAAAATAAAAAAATATATTTTATATTTTATATTGATATAAATTTGACATATAAATTTTATATAAAATATGTTACAAATTATCATATTTATTTTTTTATAAGTTATAAACACGTTTTTTTTCATTCAACAACTATAAAAATGACTAGGAGTGATGAATCTGCAGAATTGGCGGAGACCAACATGGTCTATAGCCATATGAAGAATGTCATTTTCGTCAACCCGTGCCATACGAAGTAGATCAAAACATACAACGAATGTAACAAAATTCTTCACCAATTTTGCATGCTGCATGATGTACTATAAACTATAAACCAGGCTTTGTGGGCTATGCCTTTAATAGTTTCCTCGACTTGATAATTAACCATACCTTGAATGTTCATCAAATTGAAAATGATTAACCCCTTGACTTCCATGGTTAAATTGATTGTGAGACAAAAGAGATAAATATTTAAGCTTTATAAGATCCGAATCCCTCTTTTTTAAATAACAAAATTTGTTTAAATCTTTACTTGTAATTAGGATATATATATATATATGTCAATTAACAAATTTTTTAATTTATGAATTACGGTTAAAGCTCGAACTTTAAACTCTTAATTTTGAATCTAACTTTAATATTATTGAACTAATTATACCTTATTGATGTCTCAATTAACAAATTTAATAGTACGAAGATGTTTACTTATCGCACGTACTAAAGTTTATGTGCATGCGGGATGGACATGATTATTACTTTTTTTTTTTTTTTTTGTGAAGAAAGTGTTGAGTGAGTCCAATAATCCAATTTACACAAGAGTGGAAAAAAAATTTTATACAATTTTTTTAATCATTGACGTTAATATATCTAAAAAATAATAAAAAATAATTTAATTTTATCATTTGATTTATTAAAATCAATGGTTAAAAAAATTATATAAAACTAAAAAAGAATTCAATTATTTTTTAGTTTTACATTTTTTAATTATTTATTTCAATAAATCGACAAAATGAGATTAAATTATTTTTTTATTTTTATTTATCTCTCTCATCAATTGAATCTGTTAAAATTGGGTTAAAAAATGTGTAAAATTAAAAAAAAAAAGTTATATTGTATAAATTGGTTCTTTTTGTATATATATAGAGAGAAAAAGAATCAATTTATACAATCTAAAACCATAGATAAATTTATCAATTTTATTAATGAAAAACATAATCAAAAAAATTTCTTTACAATTTTTATTAATTTTTAAATATTCGTAAACATCTTATTTTAAAGTATGGGTCCGTCACTGGTCTAACCTTTGGCTCTTTAGACAGCAGAGAGCTAAGAGCAACAACCATAGGACAAATAACAAAAAGTAAAATAAAAGGGAATCTTAATAACTCATTCGTTAGCCATTATAATTATACATCAATGACAAATCACACTACACTCCTTTTTGTGGTGGACTCGCAGTAATGAAAAGATCAATGACAATCGTTCATGAAAATCGCATAACAAAGCAAAGATCAAAGTCCTTTGGGTTGATTAAACAATGATACCAAACTAAATCATGACGGCTTATGCCAACAATGACACCGCAAAATTCTTTATTAACTAATTTACTATTAATAATGATTAAGTTATAAATAATCTATATTATGATTAATAACCTTAATTTCCCACTAATACAGGATTGTTTTATACATGTGTGTGTCTGTCAAAGTGATATTCACCTTAAAAAAGAAAGAAAAAAGAGGAATTATATGTTAGATTTGTGATTTTTTTTTTTTTTTTGGTTACAGACAGATTAGCTCACTCTATGATAATTGATGCAAGCAGAACATAATTGCTAACATAAGATTTGATTAAAATTGTAGTCCTAGAAGGCAGAGAGAGTATGGGTCGATCAAGTCTTTCATTTTTTGGCCTTATGAATAAGAGATTTTAAAGAAAACATATAGACGTGAATTCTAATCTTATCTTCTTTTTTGTTTATATATATATAAAGATTTTGTCTTTTTATAAAAAAAAAAATATGGATAGACAAAAACAAAAGAAGTAAAAAAATTTTTTTTTTTCTGACAAAAACAAAAACATCTCCTTAATAATGCCAAAACCAGGTGTCTTCAGCCACTGAAAGAGGATGTCAAACATCGTTGTTGATGACAGAAATTCCACTGTTCCATGCCTTATTTTTCCTGTATCCATTTTTGGATCTAACCTCAAGAGTCAATACTAGCAAAAATCAAATGGTAATTTTTTGGGGGGAGATTTTTTCTTTTTTTTTTTTTGGGCATCCAAATGTAAAATTATACAAAAATGGCATTCAATGAAGGTAAAATTATCCCAAAAAACATTGTAGGTCATTTAACACTTTCGACGCAACAATATCGATGATGTAAATGTAGGAATCACAATATATAATTTTAGATTCTTTCAAGAATCTTACTTTCTCTAACCAAATGTCCCTCAAATAAAATGTTAGAGGCGACGGACCACCTGAACTTTTTGCCGCAGCCAATGGCAAACAAATTGTCATCAATAACCCCTTCAGCCTTGGGATTAAAGAAACTGATTTGTGGAATTGCATATATCCAAAATTTCTTATCACGAAGTTTATACCAATTTGCCGAGCCAAATCGGATGGATAATAAAATGGTAAGAAATTTTGTTCTCCCATCCCTAAAGGCTAGAAAACAGCTATCATAAATAATAATGCATAGGAAGTCGTGCTCCTCTTGGATTTCTAAGAAAGTGAGATAAATCCTTCGTTGTCCTGCTATGTGAACCCGACCAAAGCCGAGTTTACCGGCTAGGTGAGAATGTAATGCAATGATTGACTTCACCTAAGCGTGAAGAATTTATTTCTTCTTTTTTATTATCTTTGGTTGGAAAATTTATTTAATTTTCTCTCATTTTTAACCCAACAAACCCTTTGACTCCAATGATTGCCGAATATAAAACTATCGAATTTGTTTGATATGATAATTTTAATTATGATAATATAATATAAATTAAAAAATATAAATTTAATAAAAATAAAAATTTATATTTAAATTATTAATATAAATTATGATACGATAATTTTTATATTTTATATATATTTTTTGATAAAAAATTATAATATAAAAAATTAAATTTATATCAAATTAAAAATAAAATAAATTTTGTTCAAAAAATTGAAATTTACTATTTTCGTATCCAATATGATTCATTTTATGGTCTATACGCTTACTTTTCAGTAAGTAAAAATATTAAATAATTATTGTCAGCTCTTTCAATTGATGGCTAAGGAACTTTTAAAAGGATATAGAAGTATTCGTGGGTTATGTTCATCCTATGGAAAAAAAAAAAAAAAACTATATAATTCCTTTTCTAATTACACAATGCCTTGTCAATTTGCAAAAAATAAATAAATAAATAAATAAAATAAACAAAAACAAAAACAAAAACAAAAGCAAAAAATGTGTCGCCAGAAATGAGAGGTGGATCATGAACTAAGAATTATCCTCTTAAAAAGCTAAAAGTTTCATAGCCAAAAAATTTTGTATATTTTAAGTAAAAAACAATCGATGACGATACAGCAATTTAGGCATAGACAGTAAGTTAAAGACTGGGCCAGAAATGAGATGGCAGTGTTCAGCATCTTGACATTGAGGTTTGGTTGATCCTTGATGCCCTCTCATGCTCACATCCAAGAACATTTCTATTGCCTCAAAGGCCAAGGCCATGTGGGATTAATGCGTGTTGGAATTGGCCTTTTATATCCCATCCCATGTACCGGTGCCAAAACTTTAACTACTTTATATTTTCAAGTTTTGGTTAGCCTGCAAATCGGTAATTTACTGTGCATTGTTTATAATGAATCATGCCTGTCGGTATTAACCTTTTTTTTTTCCTTCTTCGAGAGATTACTTAACAAAGTGGTCCAATTCACTTCATTTCACCTTATTTTGAAATTATCATATTATTATTTATTAAAAAATCGAATTTCAAGAATTATCGTGAATTTATACATCTCAATTATTTGTACCTATATCCATGTAATTTTTCATTAATAAATGTAAAAAATTTCACAAAAGATTACGATTTGACCCGCAACAAGTCCACAATTTTCACTAATGAAAAATGGTTTTTTTTTTTTTTTGCTCTAAAAAGTAATGTGATTGTTTGTAATGTTGACATGAAATAATTAGTTAAAATGTTGTATCCGTACCTAAAAAAATGAAAAAAAAAACGAATTGTTTCAGTAGTTAGTACTACAAATCAAACCCAATCCAAGACTCTCAAGCGAAAAAACAATGGAGGAGTTCCAAGAGAATTCATGAATGAATGGGTTCGAGAGACTAGAGAATTTCAAGAGAGGGAGGGACATTTTGGTGCTTTGGCGTTCAAGGCCCGGCAACATCCTGCCTTCTCCGCCTTTTACAGGAGGGAAAGGACAAGAAAAAGAATTGCTTAATATTAATAGTAGCAAAGTAACATACATTATTATAAAAATTATAAAAAGAAAACAAAAAATATTACTTATTGTACAAAAGAAAAGAGAAAAAAATAAATAAAAGGCCAAATATTAACCTTTCTTTTACATCTATATAACTCCGTCGCAGTCCCAACCAGACCATCCCCCCATCTCTCTCTGTGCCTTCTTTTTTCTTTTGCTTAGCATTCATTTACCAAACATTTCTTCGTCTCTTCTAAACACCTCTCTTCTATAAAATGCAATCTTTTTGATCCCGTAATTCATTCATTTCCACTCAAAGTTCATCTCTTCTCTTTTGGAAATATAAAGAACCCAAAGTTATAAATCAAACTGGGACTTTTTGTTTTTATATTGCCCAATTCTTGTTCTGGATTTTCACCTTGAGCTAAAGTTTTCTTGAATGGAGAACCAGTTTTTCCTTAATGCAGGAATCCCACCACCTGCGCCGCCATTGCCCTTTGGACCGTCTTGGCAGTCCCTATCATCAACCATGGAAATTCAGGCAACGGAGCTGAATTGTTCCCATCATCAGTCTCAAGATTGTTTTCCGAAACCCAGCTGGGAAAAGCCAACAGATTATGGTCTACAGTTTGACTCAGCCCTGAGTTCAATGGGGTCCTCTCCAGCCGTATCAAATTCCAATATCTCTAATGAGAGTTTTATGATCAGGGAATTGATAGGCAAATTGGGGGGCATTGGTGACTCTGGTGAGATCTCCCCACATTCTCAGCCCTTGTTGCCTTCTTACATCAATGGAAACAACAGCACAAACACTTCTTGTTATAGCGCTCCATTGAATTCTCCTCCTAAATCAGTGGGGTTGAATTCTAGTGTGGCAGAATTCTCAGCTGATCCTGGATTTGCAATGAGAGCAGCTAAATTCTCTTGCTTTGGAAGCAAGAGTTTTAATAGTCGAACTAGTCAATTTGGACTCAACAACAATAATGAAATTTCTGATTACAGATTTAATCCATTGACAGCAAATGCCAAGCTACCCTGTGTTTCGAGTAGTCCTTTAAAGACAATGGTATCTCATGTTGCTGGTGTTCAAGGGACCAAAAAGAATTCTCCATTGCGGGATCGATCAGAGTTAGCCAGTTCTCAAGAGGAATCCACCATTTCCGAACAAAACCCCAATGGTGATCCTGGTTTGAAAGCTTCAAAAGATTCGAATTCAAGGAAAAGAAAGGCAGTTCCCAAAGCAAAAACAAAGGAAACATCAGCATTTGCAAAGGTATAGAATTGAAAGAGTTCTAACTTTCAATCTCAAAAATTCCGGCTGTAGATTTTATAAAATCGTTTTAATATTCAGTTATTATCCTTTTCCAGGTGTCTAAACCAAACGAAGAATCAAATGGAAAGCGATGCAAGTCAATAGAAAGCGCTGGAAACGAAAATGGCTCTGTTGAAGCTGAGGAAGACGAAAAAGGAAGCAATGGAAATACAGGAGATGAGAAACAGAACAAGCCTAATAACAATACAAAGCCTCCTGAACCTCCCAAGGATTATATTCATGTTAGAGCAAGAAGGGGTCAAGCCACCGACAGCCATAGTTTAGCTGAAAGAGTGAGAACTATAAATTCACTTTTCTCAATTCAAACATTAAAGCATGATCTGCTAGTGTTCTTGCATTAACATTGGCTGTATCTGTCACTTGATCAGGTCCGCAGAGAGAAAATCAGTGAGAGAATGAAGCTTCTGCAAAATCTTGTCCCCGGTTGCAACAAGGTCTGGAATTTGTTCTAAAAAAGAAGTGGTTTACGTAAAATTATTGCTGTAATTCTTAAATATAATGGTCTTGGGTTTCAAATTGTAGGTCACTGGAAAAGCCCTAATGCTAGATGAAATTATAAACTACGTTCAATCATTGCAGCGACAAGTTGAGGTAGGTTAACATTTATTGATGACAGTGTGGTGATCAATTTCTTTGGATATAAGTTATCTTGAATAATGGTTATGATAATATTTTATTGGCAGTTCCTCTCAATGAAGTTAGCTTCAGTGAATACCACGCTGGATTTTAACGTGTATAATTTGATGTCGAAGGATGTAAGTCTATGCTCCTATGCCAGAAGCTCATTTATTTTTTCTTTTCTCTGGAAAATAATCTTTCAATTCTTTGAATTGGGATTACCTTTTTTTTTTTGGTTCTTCTGCAGATATTTCAATCAAACAACACTTTGACACATCCAATATTCCCAGTAGATTCCTCAGCTTCAGCGTTTTTCGGGCACCAGCCCCAGCAAAATCCAGCATTAAATAGCGATGTTTCCAATGGGTCAATGACCCAATGCTCAGTGGACCCATTAGATACTGCAATATGCTCCAACCTTACCACTCATTTACCTCCAATTAACCAGTTTACTGAAACTGTCCCTCAGGTAAGTTCATTTTCATAGTTTCCCTCGAAAAAACATGTGAATCCAATGAATTTTTCTGTACTTCTTCTTTCCATTTCGTGATTTCACAGATCTAAACATCTAAATTTTGCCTTTCTAAATTATGTTCAGTACTCAACATTCTGTGAGGGTGACCTGCAAACCCTTGTTCAAATGGGGTTTGGCCAAAATCAGAGCCAGGAAATGGCATTACAGTCAGATAACTTCCAGGGTAAGAAAAAGCAATGCTCCCCAATAGAATTAGTAAACCAGTTATAGCAGACTGATTAATGATAATTATTCTTGTAATGCAGTGTCAAATCAAGTATCCCACATGAAAGTTGAGCTCTAATAACCATTCTTTGGTCCTGGATTAAAGGTCAAAAGGAGGCAACGGCTGCTGTATATACAAGGAATTTAATATGGATCAGTGCATGAACTACTAGTACTAGCCAATTATGCCTAGATTTAAAATAGGAGGATTCTTTCCCCTTTTTCACCCCTTATATTTTTATCTTATTTTTGGTTTTTGTCAATGATTTTGTCTTCTTCTAATTCTTTTCTGTAGAGTTTTTTCCTGCCAAAATTATCCACTGTAAAATTTGTGTATTCCCGGTGCAAAGATCTTACAGCAAAAGCACCAAAACTTGTAAGATATAGTATTAATTAATGCTAATTAGATCATTAGAGTTTTTTTCTTTCACTTTTTTAGCAGCTTTCATTTTCTACACTATTGGACATTCCACTTTATTAATTTGAGACATAATCTTGATTGAACAAGATTTCACAAATTCTGTTGAAACTTTTGTATGGGGTCACGTCAGTTTTGAGCCTTGTTAGATAGCGTAATCTGGTAGATTTCATTCTTACTAGTGTTAACCAGCTGTATTTGCTGGGGGCAACTTTCTGCTCTCTCTCAAAAGGTCTTAAGACATTGGTGATCTTTGAGCTGAGCTGGGGTTAACTCAACCCACGATTCTTGGCAATTTCCAGGGGGCTCCAGGATCATGTAATTTTCATAGATTAACCAAAAATAGAAGCTTCTGTTCTTTTTTATTTTTTTTTACTGTGACAAACAAAAATCATTTCATTCAAGCACAAACAAGAGATTGGAAGTTATAATCACCCCCTTTAATTATACTTTCTTTTTAATCAATAGTACTGTATATCTGCATCAAAAGCATCCCAGGTTGGCAGTGGTGAGATTCTGACTAGACCCAATGAATCATTGAGCTTTATAATCTCACCTACTTTCAAAATTATTTTTTTAATCAGAAAAGGAATAAAGTTGTTATTGTAGTGCAGTTCAGGTATGGAAAGATGCTCATAGCAAATAAAAATGGGTAGTGAATTAGTAAAAATCCGGTTTCTGGGGCTCAAAAATAAAAAGATTTCTGGGGTTGCAGCCTTAATTGTAATTTTTTTATTCAAGGGTCTATTATTGGTCTCCAGATTGGGCTTTGTTTAATTACCAGAAAGATGCTTTGAAATTTGAATGAGGTGTTCAGTGTTTTTTGTTCAGAGCAGTCGTCAAATAAAATAGCAACGGCAGATGTTCATGCGACAGTCTTGTCGCTGAAAAGTTTGAAAAAAAAACCACAATCATTTAGCGACGTGTCTAGCGATCGAATTTTGTTAATTTTTAATATCTGTTACCTTTCTTCTTCTTGCTTTAGTTTGTTTTATCTGTGTTTCTTTAGGATATCTTTAGATCGTGGAAAATACGATGGAAACGGAAAAAGTTAAAGAAAAGCTCAAAGAAAACAAAATAACGGATAGGAAGAAAAGAGAAATTATTCTATCCACAAGGCCAACGAAGTTTTTAAAATTTAAAATTAAAATCACATATATTGTTTAAGATATATTAAAAATATAAAAATATTAATTAAAATAAAAAAAATATATCTCTTAATGTAAAATAAAAAAATCAGATTAACAATATATATAAAAAAAAAACTCAAAATTAAAACCTTACTATTTTGGATGATGCTAAGAAAACGGTAGAGAAAATTTTACATTTGAAATCTGCATCATGAAATTAAATTTGAATGATGAAGAAAATTATGTAAATAAATTATTGATTAAATAAAATAAAGTTTGTAAAGAAAGTCCAAATACACGTGGCAACAACTACTTGGAGAGCATAATTTGAATATGGAAATTTATGTTTCTGCTGCTTCAGGTCATAGAGCGCGAGATCCGTTGAGGCTCGAAAAGTTTTCTTCGGATTCTTCACATTTTTTGAAGGAAAATGTGAGAGAGAAAAAAAATGTTCTAGTTCTTTCCTCACTTTTTCCTTACAAAATTTCTTCAATATTTTTCAAATCAACCAAATATGTGAAACAAAATTAAAGAGTTTTATTTATTTCCATCGAAATTTTCTTAAATCATGACCTAAAAGGGTTTTTTTTTGTTAAAAAAATACTTAAAAATAATTATTGAAATTAATTTAATTAAAATTTTGTATAATATTACTATTAGAATTAGTTTTTATGTTTAAAAATTACTTTTAATTCAAACGCAATATTAGATAATTTATTTTTTGATTTTATAATTTAAAAATTTGTTTTTCAACCCAAATAAAAACCTTCTCAAAAGATATTTTACAATAAAAAAATTATTTTGTTATTCTTATATTTTTAAAGGATATGATCAACTTACACAAATATAAAATTTTTTAATTTTATATTTTTTTAACTATTAATTTAATAGATTAAAGAGATAAGTAAAAATAATAATTCAATCTCATCTCTTAGATCTATTAAAATTAATGATAAAAAAATGTATAAAAAATATATATAACTTTTTTTATGTAACTCAATCTTTTCCCTGTTTTTAATATTTTAATATTTTATATATATTTAAAAAAAGTTTAATTGTTCACAATAGTTTTTCATATTTAAAATTTTTAATCATATTTTTTAAAAATATATATTAAATTCAAATTTTTTTCAACCGTAAAATATTAAAGTAATCATAAATACTTATCAATTGTTAATTTTCAACTTTGCGAAACACCCTTCTCTTAAAAATGGAACTTTCTAATGCTGCAAATCAAATCGAACAAGGATTGCAATTGCATTGTTTTTCCTTTTGCTCTATTAATGCAACCCTATTATTTTCAGGAGGAAAAGACAAAAAAATAATATGTGATACTAGCTATGATCATTGTCATTGTATAATACTATTTGGGAACAAAATATTCTAACAGCCAATGACTCCTAACAACAATAAAATGGGTCTTATTGCATCCAACTCACATTTAATGAGATTAGCTCTTTTTCCAAAGATTGATCAGACCATAGAAAAAATGTGTGGGAGGCTGCCTTTTTTAAAATTCGATGTAACTTCAACATTTTCATTTACATTGAAAGTGACATATAAAAGATAATAGTACCGAGTTTGTTTATTTTATTTTAAATGAACAAGTTTTTTTTTTTTTTTTTGTTGATCAGTAATTAGGCATATCCCTTCAGCTAGGTCGTGAATATATATGTTGTAGTTCCGACATTGAAACACAATTAGGTCCCTCTTATCCAACATTTTTGCCCCTAATATTGCCCAATAAAAAGGAAAATTATTATGTTAATCAATTGAGAGGTAATAGCGTCCAAAATTTGGGTTAATGGTTAATATGTACTTTGGCTTTTTAAAATGGTATTAGTCCTTTCGAATAAATCAAAAGTGAAATATATGCAACTCTATACTATTTTATAATCATATAGAAGATTTTAGATTTAAATGTTGATTAAAAATTAATGTGCAATTAACACAAAAAATATATATGGCACTTTCTTTTTTCGGAAGAACTTGTGAAGAGACAATCAACATTTTCCTAGTTAAAGAAAACCAAAAAAAAAAAAAAAAGAGAGGGAAAAAGGCAAGAGTACCGTTTTGCATTGAGCATTGTTACGTGATACATGCTACCCATATTATCTCTTTTTCTTTTTTTGTCATCAATGCTTTCCTATATCCCTTCCCTCTCTAATGCCTCTAGCATTATGCCTCTATTGGTCTAAGTTTTTGATAGTGAATTTATTGGTAACTAGTCTTAATCAAATCCTGAAATCCATGTGCTCAGCAATTCCCCCCACCCACCAAAAAAAACTACTAAATAAAAAAGCCCTCCGAGTCTCCACCACAACAAATAAACAATATTTTTAAGCGATGGAAGTGAGATACTTTCTTAGGAACCCAATTGGTTGTTGTTGTAGGGCACAATATGTATGGATGATTAGGGTAGGTGTCCCATTAACAAAGTAATTGTCGCTATTTCTACCCTCCCCACTCCCCCCCCCCCCCCACCCCTCCTTTTTTTTTTTTTTCTTTTTTTCTTCTTTCCTTTGCTTTCATACTCTAGAAACCTTTTTGGAGCACTACTTTTAACATTGGTTGGTGTTTTTTTTCTTGCTTTTGTTGGGGGAGAAAAAACAGAGCGTGAAGAAGAAAGTAACAACACAAACCCTTCATCATTTGTTTCACCAACCATGCATTATTTCATGCTCTCCAACTGTAAGCATGTTTTCGTTTTTTTCTGCATTTCAAAGCTTCTTTCCATGCCATCAAAAAGCCCAATTTATTTTTTCCTTTTTGTTGTTGTGGGGAAAGTTTAATTTTAGTATTTGTGTCGGCATCATTCGCACTTTCTTCTAGATTGTTGGAAATATTTTTGGCCTTGTTTGCTCCTCATGTTTACTGCTTCTTTTACATAGACCAAATGGAAAAAATATATATTACCAGCATTAATTTCTTTGACTCATATTAATGTCTTTACCACATTTAATTTGATACACTATTTTAACTTCACATGGTTAAAAAAAAGACACATTTCACTTTTTATAATTTTTTCTTTTCTAATATATCATAAGGATATATATTATCTTATTAACTTTACTTTTGTAGTCTAAACTTCATTGTCAATAATTTCTCATTGCATCATTAATTTGTTTTAACATGATTAAATATTTAAATTTTAAAAATATTTATTTGTCTTTCTGTTTTAGTTTTTCACTAAAAGGTATCACGAAAAAAACTTATATGAAATTTTATAGGTGGAGTTCGTAAAGTTTTTTTACTAAAAGTTAGTAAATTAAAATTAAAATTAATACATTAAAAAATCTTATTATATAGATTAAACGTATAAAATTTGAAAAATTTTTAATAAATTTTGATATATTTATTAAAAAAATATTTTTAGTAAAAGTATTAATAAAATTTTTATCAATAAATAAGTATCGATTAAATTTGAATTATGAATAATATTTTTAATAAATTTTTTTATATATTATTGATTTTCATAATAAATTCTATCAATTTATCAATTCAGATCTTTTATAAAAATTTTTATTTACTTATTTTTAATAAAAAAATTTCATAAACTCCTATTATGTAACTTTATATAAATTTTATCCACGTTAAGAAGAGATTCCAGTGATCGTTAACTGACTTCACTTGTGTGATCATTAATGATTCAAACTGTAACACTTCCATTCACAAAACCTAAAGGTTAAAATTCTCAAAGGCCATCAAAACCATGATGGGCCCGTTTGACAATACGTTAACATATCTAAAGAACAGTAAACTTGTTGTTGACGATGCCCCAAATATATTCAGGCCATCACCCTGGATTGGCTCCCTGGGCCCAACTATAGAAAAAAAAGGGCACACATAAAGTGATTGCCGATTGATTTGTGAACTGAGAAGTTGCGAGGGAGCAGAAATTGGAAACTAGAATTTGAAAGACGACCAACAACATCTACAAAAAGAAGAACAAAATCCAATTGAAAATTTTGAAATAGTTTAGATTCAAGAATTAGAAAACACAGGACTAGAAAGTGTGTTTATCACTTGTAAACTTAGGGAAATTAAAAAAGAATCAAAATGTAAATCTCCTTCATCTCAGGATCATATGCTTGTGTTTCTGTAATGTGAGAATCTTAATTCTTGAGCGAGAAACAGGAATTGTTGGCAACCATCAGCTTTTCCTGATCAGCTCTCCTATATTTTTTCACACACGCTTGTTTTCTGATATGCAAAATCAATTAAGCAGATATACTCCCACACTTCCTCTTTTCTTAATCACATGGCACATTACATCTTACACCACACAATCTTGCAATGGTACTGGTTTCATAATTATCTTGGGCTCTTGGCAATGAGTAATGCAGCTAATATGGATGAAAACCAATCTGTTCATCTACAACCCCCCCCCCCCCCCTGGGGGGGACTATGCTTTATATCATATTCTGATATTCATGAGCTTCAGCTCTGCGGGACTGGTGTTAATTCATTATTGTCTTTCCCAGTGTCAACTTATTTTTTGGCACCCAGTTTACGGTTTAAATATACTACCTAAATTAGACTTAACAATTTTAGAAATGATATCAAAATGATACAAAAACATGAAAGTGATACGAATTAATATTTTAATAAAAATTATATAAGTTCGATGAAAAAAAAAGTGTTTTGTGTATGAAAGGGGTACAATTTAGTGTTTTGACAAAAAAAAAATTTATGTTTGACATATTAACACAAAATGATAATATAATAATTTTTATATTTATATGCATTTATTATGAAACATATAGGACTGTAAATACAAGAAATGCCAAATTTAGTCTAAACGACAGTCCCTGGAGCTTCAATTCCTTATCCAGCTATTGTAACTCTGCTGATAAAGTAACGGAAAAGAAATTAATTTGCTGAAAGATTAGTAAAAAATAAGGTGGAAGAAAAGTAAGTTTCCAATCATTTCTGCTGATCATAATGTGTGGAGAATGGATATATTGAAGATCCTTCAGTCAAAGGCTTCTACAAATTAACGTTGTATTTGTTTAATTCAGATTATTAATTTGAGCTTTCATATAGAAACAAAAAAAAAAAAAAAATCTAAAACTGGAATTTAGAAATGAAGTTTATCATTGTCACATAAAAAACAAACCAAACCAAAAATGAAGATATACGTCGAACCATTCGGGTTTTCATTTAAAAGTTAAAACTTGGTTAGAATTAATTCCTTTCTGCTATTATGGAATTGATTACTATTGCTTGTTGACTCGCACTGCAGGCCCTTCTCGTCTCACTACACTTACCCACATTCGGATGGCTAAAGCTTGGATAGGACTCAAGAAAACGCACTTATATTTTCCCTTATCCTTTCCCAATCTCATCAAAACAGTTTCTCTCGTATGATCAAAAACTCATCACCAATACTTAATATAGAAATTGAATCCAGCTCAATGATCTGCTGTTGAACACCCAACGGTTTTGAAATTATAAGACCTCTCACCCTCAAAGTATAGATCATTTCGTATTAAACTTGCATTTTCACCCACTCCTTTACAAGATAAAATACTAGAAGGACATTTCCATTTCCATATCACTAATCTAGGCCATTTTGAATAGATTGTTCTTGGAATTTATCATAGACATGGAGTTATCCTTGGTCAAAATTACAAGTATAATGCAACACCTTCGTAAGTATCCACCAATTGCTTTCCGCTATAGATCATCATTCTATTTCGATAATTAATCCACAAAATTTCCAGAGTAGGGAAACAAATAAATTGTAGTCCAAAGGACTTTCCTAGCATGTGGCCACTGGTCACACTAATTATTGTACGACTGAAAAGAATTACATCGGTTTGGATGACAAAGAAAAGCTTTTACATTTTGATCACAATTACTTCCATATACCATCATTATCTTCATTTTCAGCTCAACTAACATAGTCTTTCCCTTACGTTACTATATATAGCTTATGTTATTTAAGTTTCCTAATTTTATTGGCGTTTTCACTAATGCATGATTCTACTTCTCTCTCTCTCTCCATATATATATATATATATATAAACTAATTATTTTATATAAATGGTATTGTATTGTAATTAAGATAAATTATTTGATATATTGTCAATTGAGTATTTTAACTCTATAAGTGAGATTAACATAATAATATGTGTTTTACTATTTTTAATTAATATTTTATTTTTTTTAAATAGACATGCGTCATCTTTTTAATTTTATTTATGAAATTAAAAAAATTATATTAATAGTTTATTTGATAATTTTTCTTTATATAATTATTCATTTTAAATCGATTATGAATTTTTTTACCTTTGAGTTACTTTTCTTCCATAATAATTCTTAAAAAAAATAAATAGTACTAAAATCATTGACCAAATAAAATCTTAAAAATTAGTTCTTCAAGGACTGGGAAAAATTTTTTTTTTTTTTAGGTTGTAGTATCTGGTGTATAATTGTCCTTGAAAAACAGAATTCAATATGCTGCCAATCAAACTTAAAAGAAATAGGAGTCTATATATATAATTATATGATAAATTATTTCATATATTGATAATGAAATTTTTTAATTTTATAAGTGAAATTAGAATAATGATAAATATTTTTTAAAAAATTAAATTATTTATTTTTTAAATATATATTAAAATATATGTATCATTATTTTAACTTTATTTATAAAATTAAAAAATTTTACTCCCAATATATTTGATAATTTCTCATAATCATATATATATATATATATATATATATATATATAAACAAATATGCTTTCTACATCCATGTTGATGCTAAGCATATCTTTGAGAGTTGATTTTACAATATCTTTCATGATATTTGATTTTACAATCTCTTTCTTTAGTAATTATGTCTATTATAAATAGTAAATGAGAAAAGATTAATTTATATTAGTATAATTTTTATATATTTTTAAAATTTTGAATTAAAATTGTTAAATTAAAAATAATTAAATAAATTTTAATTTAAAAATCTCAAAAAAATTATTTAATATAAATAAATCTCTATTCATAATAAATAATTAAAAAAATCAAATTACATTCAAGCTGTTCGAGTTAATTACTACTTGTCACGGGTCAATATTCAACTTCTAGGTCTACTCAGCTCCAGGATAGGGCATGCATTCATCCGGGATTTCAAATCAACTTACTTGTGACGGTTCATACTCTTATGAGATATTATCTGCTCTGCTCCCATTGATCTCACGATTTTATTTTATAAAAGATGTCTCACAATAAAAAAAAATTGTGAATCTTTATATCTCATAACTAATTTTAGTACAAAATCAATGTGAAATTTAATACTACTCCTTAAATTTGTGACACTAACATATAAAATTAATCAATCTTTTCACAAATTTTCAGGGTAAAGGTTAAGGACATTCGTTACATGAAAACATGCTCATGCTTTTGACTGGTTTAATTGAGGTTTTGTTTTGAATGTGCCCCAAGATTTTACTATTTGAGATGTTAGTTCAGTCACTGATCTGACTCATCGTCATCTTTGAACTAATCAGAAACTATCAAAAAAGTTGTTTCCCATTTATAGGTTCCACAACGTCACCCTTTGAACTATTAATGGTAAAAAACTGATTATGAGCATGAATGGGGCCGAAGCGTGAATCATGACAGAAGCTGCCATTCAAAACAAATAAATGGGAATCATGACACAAAAGGGTGACTTTGTGGAACCTATAAATGGGAATTGGAGTTTGGGTGGTAGCCTTAATTAGTAGTAGTTATCCAAACAAAATTAGAATCTCTTACATTTTCAACAGGCATGAATGATGACAGAAGCTGCCAGTAGCAGCACTAGTGATAATTGAGTAAGGCAACATCTCCATTTAGAAAAGAAAAAGAAAATCATACTTTTTAATTCTGAAATAATTGATGATTACTGACCTTATTTTCTGATGCATGTCTTTTTTCGAAAAAACCAACCCCCACAAAACAAAAGAAAACAGAACTGTCCTTTGATACTCTGTGCACAAAAAAAAATCCCTACAAAAAAAGAGAAAAAAAAGAGACTTGATGGAGGAGAGAGCCTGGATAGGCGAGACAGAGATGGGTTTTGAAGTGTTTTACCAGAAAGTGAAGGTTTTGGTTGAAACAGAGATGATTGTGTCATAAAATTAGCTGCCATTTTTCTTCTGAATAGAGAAACAGAGCTTTGCAATGCTGAATTGCTGATACTTACCTTTTCATGTTGCTTCCTATACATGGCTGTCCATGTAAGTTTAGATGGCTTCAAAAAGTTGTGGAAATACCTTTGGAATGTTGAATTGGAAAAGAGGAAAACCTAAAAAAATTTAAAGAAGAAGACTGTTTATTCCCAGTGTAACAATATAACATCAATAGCAATTGTCAGACCTCAAATTCCCAAAGGAAGATTTAACATTAGTCCCAGTTTTTGGTCTTTTAAGGAGTCGCTACTTCCTCCCTTAGATTCATGCATGGCCAACCAGCATGAAACCTGCAACCACCTCCTCCAGCAGCTCCGGTGACTACCATGCAGTGAGTTTTAGCTTCTATTTTTAGCTTCTATTCATTGGAAAAAGAATCGATAAATTGGAACAGTTTTGAGTTCCAATAAAGCTTCATCAAAATAAATTTTTTCTTTTTTATTTCGCTTTTTTGAAAAATATTTCTAAATCAAATCCTAATTCAGCTAATGAAAAAGGTAGATGTGAATATAATTATATCTTCGGAGGAGAACCTCGGAGGAGTTTGCTTTGGGTAGAGAAACGAAGCGAGAGTAGAGGTGGATGATTCCCCATTAGGAGGGAGTATGCGGACTTATCCTTGCCGTTGATGCTTCTCCATGGTAGCCATGATAGTGGAAGAGACAGTGGCAATACTGCTAACAGAGGAATGAAAAAAGGAGAGAGGTGTCGTCGAGGAGAGAATGAGAGGAAAAGAGTCGGAAGAGAGAAAGAACGAAACCAATATTTCAACCCTCAAATTGGTTTTTTGACATGGCTGAGTTGGGTAGTAAATTGGCGACTTATTGCTGAGGGGTAACTTTTATTATTAGTTATAGATATAATTATCATTTAAAAATAAATAATATTCACATACAACACTTGCAAAAATAAATACTAATTGTAACCTTGGATTAAAACAAAAGGAATAGCAAAAATAAATGCAAAAAGAGTAATAAACTACATACTCTTTAAACAAAAATCAATCTTCAGCCAAACTGCAGTCCATAGTCATACACTTTGCCTTCGACAAAGCACTAAGTCAGCTGATTCGAAAATTTGTTAATTTATACACATTGACTTCTTGTTAGTACATTAAATATTCTTTTTATTGATTGTATGAGAAATTCTAATTTGGTTTATAGTTAGAATATTATTCTTACCTTGGAAATTTTTGTTTTAATTTAACAAAATGAAAATATTAAAATGTACAAGTAAATTTATAAAATAAACGCAATTTTATGAACCATAATTAAAATAAATTAACCTACCATAAAACCTTAAACAAATAATGGCCAATTAGAAGAAATGATACAAAAAGTGAAATTCAAAAACTCTAAGCATAAGATAATAATTCTTCACAATAGTTTTTACAGTTTATTGTTAACCATAGCAACAAATTTCGATTAAAGTCCCAAGTTTTTCTTAGATTTATTAAGCACAAAAGCATGCGAAAAGTCTTCCATCTTTGAAAATATATTCACCAATAAATAGTAGCTTTTTTAATGTCAACAGTCTTCAGACAGAGGAATCCATTACAACTCATTCTCTGTGCCAAAGATAAGTTGTCCTACAAATAGAACAAAAGTAGTTAAAAACAAAAGAAAAAAAAAAAAAAAACCAGGCATCAACTCTCTTTTGGTAGTCATTGATTAAGGTCTCTCCAGCCTCATCTCCACCTATGCCTTGCTATCTATGCTCATTGGTTTGGGTTCTTTGGCAGCTGATTTCTGCCCATGTCAAAGAAATCAATCAATCACTCCACGAAGCAAGAATAATCAAAACTCATCAAAGATGTTGTATATACAGCTATAATAATTCCTCAATTACACCGGCTATTGAACACTTACGCTGGACTCAACAGTCTCCATTTTATTCATCTTGGCAAACATGTTGCCATAAAATTTGGCTTCCTTCTTATTGTACTCTTTAATCTTCTCTTTCAAAACTTTGTAGTTGAGCTTAACCTCTCTGGTGTCAAACAATAATAAACTCATCATTATAGAATACATTGACAAATGGCACAGGAAAAACAATTTTTTTTTCTTTACCAGTTGTGTTCAAGGGTTAGAGCTCTAGCAGGGCACATTAGCCTATTTAAGGCATATTACCTGTTATCAGGATCAAGCTCAAGAGCTTTCTTAATGTCAAACTCCGCCAAATCCAAATCTGCCAGCTGAATGTATGCTTGAGCCCTTCTATACAGGGCTTTCACGTTTGCACTTTCTAATTCTAAAACCTGCATGTGCATAACAAGCATCAGTAAACGTTGCTACACAATCTAGCTAAATATTATTGATTGCAGTTATGAAGATTATTCCAACCTTGGTGCACAACTTCTCAGCCTGCTTGTAATCCTTCAGTTTCAATTTGCAAGCAGCATTATTCAGGTTGCACGCAACCTTCAATGCCTTGGCATGCTTTTTCTCCTCTTCACTAAAGGAAGAATCATAGTCGATACACTTGACAGCCTGCATACACAAACACCAATATATCGCAAGGTATTAGAAAGCAGAAACTGAAACTTTCACAAGCCAATATGTGCATCACTGCATACCTTCTCATATCTCTTAGAAGCTCTCACATATTTGCCAGCCTTGAACAATACATTTCCTTCTTCCTTCTTTTTACCAGCAGCTTCAATCTTTTCTTGGGTGTTCATATCCCATGATTCTTTTTCCTGAAAAAGCAACTTATCAAAACCGATTTTCCAAATAGATATCTTATAGACACACAACAAAGAACTTAACTTGTAACAAGCACACTGATTCACTAACCTTCACAAATGATACCAACTCAACTTCATAGTATACAGTTGAGTTCGGTGGTACCAGAGCCAACTCTTGCTGTGACTCAGATGACCCAAAAGCATACTCAGGTGCAACAGTCAGCTGTGCTACTTCACCTTTTTTCATAGTCATCACGGCTCTATCAAGGCCATCAATGACTTGCTCTGTAACAAAAATTCAAGCAGTCACATTTCAGCTACAATCATGAAGTCAAAAGAATAGTGGAAAGGAGGCTTCAGTTACCTTCATCTGTCTTGAACTCAAACAACTTTTCTCCTTCATTGTGACCCCTTTTCAAGAAGACAGTACCATCTTGCAGTTTCCCAATCAATTTAACTGCAAAAAAGTACATAAAAATATATTAAATAACAATTTTTTTGAATTGGGAAAACTGAAATTTCTTTTTTCATAATTTAACACCAACCTTGGACAATAGCCCCCTCATTCGGGCGCTCATATCCCTCCCCTTCCTTCAAGATTTTCTTTATGATCTTCTTGTCATCACTAACCTCAGTCACAGTTTTCCATGAAACCAACTCCAAGGTAATCAGGAGTGTCGCATTTGGAGGCACTGCACCTTCAGCACCAGTGGCTGGCTTACCCTTCTCACCAAAGCCATCTTTATCATAGTACAATGGGGTTAAACATCAGAAACAAGAACTAACCATATCTATATTCATGTTAAATGAATTAAAAGAAAATTAACTTACATTGTGGCTTCACTGTAAGAAGTACCTTCTCCCCCTTCTTCATTGTCTTAACAGATCTTGCCAATGCAGGACAAAATAGACCTGAACATAGAGGAAGAAGCAACCCCTGTATTTACGCATTATAGATGAAATATTGGGAGGGAAATAAAATGAAGAAAAAGGACATTGACACAAACCATCCTTAACAGTGAACTCCATGCCATCAGCTTTTGCCACCACCGTGCCATCATCAAGTTTAGCTTCATAGTTAACTACATTCGAGACACAAATCCATTATTAAACCTAGCTTAGCTCAGTCAAAAAGTCACTCCCCTTTATACAATATTATTATTTTATAAATATTAAAAGATGGAATAGATTATGATCATGTACCTAGCACCTCATCGAGGTCCTTTGGATTGTCCCATTTGTCTCCTTCAGCAAGTATCTTCTTAAATATCCCACCATCTTTGCAAATGTCCTTGATACTTGTCCAAGATAGCAATTCAACATCGAATTGGAGGGTGGCATTAGGTGGAATGGTTGGTGGTGAGCCAGACTCACCATATGCCAGCTCAGGAGGAATGGTAAAAATAGCATTTTCACCTTTCTTCATTGTCTTAATACCTTCATCCCATCCTTTAATAACTTGTCCTGCAAACATAAAAAGAAAGCAGAAATACCATATTAATGCGTAATGCCACTCCACCATAGTTTCTCACTTAGACAAAAAGATCCGTACATGTCCAACATTATGCAAAAACTTAACCGCGAAGGATTTAAATGGCATATCCTCCTCATGCCTTGGCACATCTTGAACTTACAGAGGTCTTGCCCCTCAATATTATCATCAAAAGACAAAATCCCACTGAATAGACTAAATTAATTACAATAAAAGCATGGAGCCGGTATCAATAATATCTACACAAAACAATTCACGAAGGTGCAAAGAAATGCCTTTAGTACATTCCAAATATAGTAAGTTCAAAAAAATGTATTGATATTAGAAATTTGAACAGCAGGAATACAAAAGTTTTTATTTCAGAAACTCCCCATTGTTTTAATATAAGTTCCAAAAATTTTAAATGCATTTCCAGGAAAAGGAAGAATACAATCATAATTAATGGGTCAAAATTAAAGTGCATGTTATTCATGAACAATGCTTTGGACTAATGTCTATTTACAGTGCAAAACACTAAAATCAAACTTATACTTGCCAGATTATGTTCATCATTTTTCCTTCAAATTCAATGTACACCTGAAAAAATTGCTTTCGGAAAATTCCAAAAGAGAAATAGACGATTTTTGTTTACCTTGACCGAGAATGAACTTAAAAGGAGTCCCCCTATCACGGCTCGAGTCGAACTGAGTTCCATCGAGCAACGTCCCCGTGTAATGAACTGCACCAATAACAACCAATCAGAATCCCAAACATTTTCAAAGCATAAGAATTTTTTCTTTTTCTTTTAATTTTTACTTCCTTGTTTAAATTATAATTTATTTATACCTTCAACTTCGTCGCCGGTTTTAGCATAGTCCCAACCTTCACCTTCCTTAACAAGCTTCTTCTTCAAGCCTTGCTTTCCGATCTCCTTCTCTTCTCCGACTTTCAAAACGGGACTCTCGTCGGGAAGATCCATATCTTCGTTCATCATGTCCTCCGCCGCCGGGATATCGAAATCGTCATCCATTTCTAATCGAAGAATCTAGAGAGAAAGAGAGAGAACGCGTGGTAAAGAATAAAAAGAGCGTACACGGTAAGCTTTGAGCTTTGAGTAGCGCGGCAGGGGCGACTAAGAGGGGGCTTTTATGGAAGAGTGAAGGAGAGAGAGAGAGAGTTAGGAGACTGTGGCTTCTAGAGGCTTCCAAAAAGGTTTTAGGTTGATCGATGATTTCTGAAGGGTAAGGATGCTTCCAAATTTCCTCTCTTTTTTTTTTTTAATTATTTTGTTTTATTTCTCGGTGGTTAAAGATTGTATTGACTAGATTGTTTGTTGTGCACTTGTGCATGGTTTAACAGTTGATCGGACGGCTCCAGCTTGTGACGTGTGTTTTTTTTTTAAGGCTGTTTGTTAGAAAAAAAAATATATATAAAAGTTATTAATTTAATAATTAATAATTTTTTATTTTTTAATTATAGGTTGATAAGTATTTTATTTTTATTTTTATTTTTATTTTTTCTATCCTTCTAATCAAACAATGCTTAAAAGAGGCGGCAAGGTATTACTTCTTGTCCTAATTTCTTAAAATACTTTTTTTATTAAATATTTTATTAGTATAAGTGATCAATTTTATTAAAATTTTTTATTTTATAAATTATAAAATATAATAATAAAATTCATGAAAATATCACTTTTATATGATCTTGGATTGATGAGATTGTTATATGCTAGTGTCTCATAAATTTTACATGATTTGTTTTTATAAAAATTAAAGTCTTTATAAATAAATATTTTTATCATAAATATTATATAATCAATAAAATAAATAATAATACAAACATAAAATGTCGTGTCTGGATTTGAGGAATAAGGTTCCAAATTTTCATGGGGATGTCACTTAAAAATTGGACAGCGCAGAGCCTAGTCAACTGTCCACTGAAATCAACTAGGAAGCTTGTCGGTGAGTCATAAGAGATTTTGGATAAACTTAAGGAATGCATAGTTGAAATCAAATATACTTTTTTTCACCATGTAAACTTAACTTGGTTTAGTAACAGAAATAGTCTAGTGCAGTTTGGGAAAAAACAAACAACTAGGATGATAGTAATTTGGATTTGATTTAATTATTTAAAAATATATAATATTATAAAATTTTAAAATTAAATTTGAATTTGAATTTATTTTTTTAAATTGATTAGATTTGAATTAAATTTTATTGATTTGATTAAATTTATCAATTTTTAAATTTTTAAATTTTTTTATATATTATTTTTAATATAAATTTTACTATATTTAAATAAATTTAGATGTAAAATAATTATTTTATTTTTTAAAAAATTAAAAAATATAAAAATATATAATTTGATTTTTAATTTTATATAAAATTCAGTTAAAATTTAATATATATTTAATATTTGATTAAATCGATTAAAAAAATAAATAAAGTATTATTATTTTAGATTAATTTTTTTAATTTTTTATTATTTTGTTACCCCTAAGTGCAGTTGTGGCATGTAAATGTGAAGCTGTGAAGATGCCTCGTTCTTCAGCAAACAAGAATTGCACTTTGAAGGTGCCTTCATCAGAAAATTCACAAGTAGAGTACTGCGACAGAGGCCTTTTATCAGTTCTTGCACGTGCGTATGTTATGAATTTAAAGGGAGTGTTAAATCTAACATCGAATATAATAAGAGGATCATTGAGATATAAAAATGTTCACACTACTTCTGTCTTGTGAGGTGCTTTTTATAAGATAAAATCGTGAAATCAAAGAGGATCAGAGCGGACAATACCTCACAAAGGTGTGAATCATGACAGGAAGGTTGATCTGAGACGTCGGATGGGTGAATGCCTAAGTCTCGGAGCCGCGCAAGTTCGGAGCTTAAGTCTCGACCCGTGACAAGTGATATCAGAACCAATTCTAAACCGTTCAATCTACGCCAAACATTTTGAAGGACGAGGCAGGGTGATCAGCCTCCGTGACAAAAGCGTCACGAAATTGGATGTGAAAAAATATCACGGATCTAAAAGGGAGAGTCCTGAATCCCACATCGAACATAATAGGAAAGTCACTGAGATATAAAAGTGTTCACACCACTTCTACCTTATGAGACTCTTTTTTTAGGACAAAACCGTGAGATTAAGATATTAGAGCGGATAATATCTCATAAAAGTGTGAACCATGACAATTAGACTGATTCGAAACGTTAGAAGAGTGAATATTCAAGTCTCGAAATCGCACGAATTCAAAGTTTAATTCTCGACCCATGACACGTGTACTATGTACCAATAACAGGAACCAACCCGACACCTAAAAATCTTCTTTACTTGAATTAGAAATTGGGAAAAACCCTCCTTCTGGTCCAAAAGAAAAAACAAAAATCGTCCTTAAAAGTTAAAAGTAAGAAGAAGGATTGTATACAAAAAGAGGAACACAACTCTAGTATCAAGATGGCACCGATACTTCACTTTCACCTCCATTTTTTTTTTCTCGTACTAGCCACTGCTTCTCATCCTATTATCCTACCATCTCACTTATAAAGTTTAAAAATTTTGCTATCAATATGTTTAATAATTTCTTTTGATTTAATTTCAACATTAAAAATTAGTTTCTCCAACAAAGTAACAAACAAATCGTTTCGCTTATGAAAAAAACTACCAGAATCTAGTTTCTAATTTCTAACTAGAAGGCCGGGTGAGGTTACCATATTCTCTAGCGTTTCTAAAAGGAAAACAAATATGTAAAAGCTAAAGCTGCTGCTTCTCTGACTAGTGGCTATAGCTCATCTTCACTTGTATTCTCCCCACTCGATGGCTTCCCATTGACTGCAACAAGCTCTGCGTCAAATATTTTGCTCCACCTGTAACTTTGGCAGAACCACAAATTGTTCATATTTTCTGATGGACAAACAAGCGAAGCAAATCAAAGATTTTGATGCAATTATGTAGTGCAGCTTGCATAATAACATTATTCCTTCAATTATATAAGTAATGGACAACTGTTTATCATTACCTTCTCAAGGCATTGAAATACTTCTATCAACCACAAAAGGAATGACTAACAGGAAAGGAATTACCAGGGATGGTAGGTGGTGAACCTTGTGCACCATAACCAAGCTTTGCAGGTATTTTCAACTTGCGCTTCTCACCAACACACATCCCCAACAGTCCTTGGTCCCATCCTGCAAAGGGCATATTTTCTTCAAGCATCAATGAACTCCATGCAATATACCAACCAACAATCCAGTCATAAAACAGATGAATACTTGTCTGAGTTTTAGCAAAAAGCTGTGAGTGATTGCTAGGGGGAACAAACCTTTGATAACTTGACCACTACCAAGCTCAAACTCAACGGGATCACCCCTTCGAAACCGGAATCGAAAACAGTTCCATCAGTGAGTTTCCCCTGCAAAAAGAAACCCATATTCAAAAAAAAAAAATAAAACTCATAGTTAGCAAACAATTAATTAGACCATAAAAATTTTTAGGGCAATCTATTCTTAACCATAAAAATCACATGACTAATCATTTTCTTCCTTTTTTTACCCCTTTTATAATGAAAAGGAATAAAATGAATTTAAAAAATTGGAATAATGGCACAAGCAAAAGGATAGTAGAAACAGCCATAAGTCACAATAAGTAGGGCCCACAAAACCATCCAAGTTGATGGGCCTCTACCATGAAAATTAAAAACATAAAGAAAATTACTACACCAAACTCCTGTGTTCAAAATCCAACACAGGAACATGCTGGCGAAGTTGAAACCAGTTGACATATAGCAATCTAAAAAATGTTTGGCTCCTCCTATATTACCAAAAAAAAATCAAAAGAATTACCTAAATGTTTCTTAGAAGTGCAGGACAAAAAGCACAATTGAATATTCATCATTTATATTTAAGGATCAAGCAATATAGTGCAAAACTTAACATCCAGTGGAGGCTCTCTTGAAACATACCCGAAAGTGCACTTTGATTCTATCACCCTTTATAAGCTTGAAATTCACATGATTTGGGCTTGTACTGTGAAAAAGTGAGAAAGAAATAGATAATAAGATCACACGCAAGGAAAAAAGGGGACTTCTTGCGATGAAAAATCAATGGTAGCCCTAAAGAAGCCATGGCCATTAAGAATGAAAATAAAATAGTAATAATAATAAAGAACAATTACTACCAGGAATCCATAATATATTCCAAAACAGCAGAATATCATATTAAAGATAATGAGAGACACATTTTACAGCCTTTAATTAATCTCAAATCAAATCACTATAGCACTTAAATTTAAAAAAAAAAAAAAAAAAAAAAACTTTAAAAGGGAAATACATATTGCAAGGGTGTAGAAAAGAAATACCTTAACGCCGATCTGGAGCTCGGTCACATCGGCTGACTTCTTGGCATTCGCTGAAGAATTCAGGTGTAAAGAAAAACAAACCAATAATAAACGTAAGGAAGCTAAATCGCTTGCAAATAAAAATAAGGATTAAGTCAAAAGACAAGAGCCGTTTTAAAAATTGATCAGATCTGGAAATGGCGAGACCTTCTAATTAATGAGCGAAAAATTGATTGGATAAAAAAAAAAAAAACCTTATAAAGTGTTAAAAGGATCACCAGAAGCAGAATCGGAGCCACCTTCAAAGCGCAACTGAAAATCATTTTGTTTCACTCTCTCTGTCTCTCTCTCTGTGGACTTCCGGTGTTTTGATGTTTAAAAACAACAACAGACGCCTGTACTGAGCTGAATTCTGGTGTTTCGATGTTTATAAACAAAAACAGACGCCAGCAATGGGCTGAAATGATCTGGCCTTACATTTCTGTTACGACCCGTTTTAGATGTCAAAGGATTGATTGTTCTCGTTTTTGTAATTTTGTTAGTATCATTTGTTTTTCTCAGAACAAATCATCGCCTCAGCAATTGAAAAAACTTCCAGACCTAGCAAAACATTTGAAGGTCTCAGAAATTGAGTACACCAAATTGTTGAGGATCATCCTTTAGTTGAAATTATGTTTGTTTTAGTCTAAAAGAACAAAGAATGACATGATTAAAAACAATATTTTCAAAATAAAAATTGTAGAGCTTAATTGTTTCTATTCGAGCTGCATAAATATAACCACAAATGCAGACTACCATAGATGCCCATGCTAAGTAAAACATTTCTGCAATATGATTGCGAAATTTAATTAATTCTGGAAGGATTCAGGAGCTGCCTCCACCTGTATACACAGCAGTCTTATTAACCAATACAAGCAAATCTTGTTATAATATTCTCAAATTCTTTCTGAGGGCACAACCATATATTAAAACAAAACAATGGAATGCAATGACACCAATTTGTAGCAGCTGTAACATCCAAACTGCTGGCAGGACTGACTAACCAAGAATTATATAAACTGATAGATGATTTTGTTCCACCTGCAAGACATTTTATCATCCTCTTTTCTCAATGTTATCAGCAAAATCTCATGACTAGCCACTTTATGTTAACAATTTAGACATTCCACCAAGAAGCAAAATTGCCGTTAATGTTATCAGGGTTAAGTTGCTTGTTTCTGACGGTTGATAACAATGAATACCAGCACTGACGCCCGTTGCAAGGAAACTTAACCTTTTAGGATCCTTCTACTGATCAAAAGTTGGTTCAGTTCCTACAATAACACAATAGTCTATACCTTTGCAGTGCCTCCAGGAAGAATGGATCAATGTGACTTCCATTAAACTAAAAAGGGCATCCTGTTGATAATGTGCACGAGCAATGTCTTCCCTCCCTCCCTTTTCACCTCCTTCACACACTGATTACAAAGTTACCCTTGCCAATAGACACACTGAAATGTAGATCCATTTAAAGAAAAACCTCAAAAGATCGTGAATCAATTCAACATCACACCTTCATAAGCAAGCTGTAAAAAAGTTCGCTGCTTCACATCTGATTGACAGCTAGAACTTGTTCATTTTCTGACTGGAGACAAATATAGTATCATAGACCAGAGAAGAAAATTCATTATCGATTCTTAAAATGCAATGCATCCAGCAAAATCCTGTAATTCTTTTGGCCCATAGACAAATCCCTCTTCTTCCACTCCTCTAGCAATTCAAAAGCATCATTACTCCTCCCTCCCCTACATAATTCCTCCAGTACAGTCTTATAAGTCAATAAATCCGGTGCCATCGAATTCCCCAACATATCAGAAACAACATCAACAGCATCCTCAAGCCTTGACTCCATCGCAAGACTGCAAATCAGAATCATATAAGCACTCCTTTTCGGCACCAACCCTTTCTCCCTCATCTCCTTAAACAAGCCAAACCCCTGCTGCACCCTTCCTTTCTCACACAACCCTTTGAAAATATAACTATATGTATACTCATTCGGCTTGCATCCATACAACCCCATCTCGCGAAAAACCCGAATTGCTCCATCAACATCCAAACACTTTGAATGGGCCTTAATTATCATATTCAACACGAAAGCATCCGGAATAATTCCTAAAGCTTTCATTTGCTTCGTTAAAGACCGGACCGAGTGTAAGTACACATAACAAACATTTTGTCTATTAAATCTTCTAAGCAAAGAATTGAACAATAAAGCAAATGTCTCGAGCGTGGGTTTGCAATCATCTGATTTCAGCATTTTCTTGTAAACATCAAACGCGCGGTTGAAAAGGAACTTACGGCCACAGCAGAAGCGGATTATGGTGTTGTACAGAGGGACACTGCTGGGGCAGGCTCCAGCGATGACTTCTTCGACTAGGGTTTCGGCGTGGCGGTAGCGTTTGGCGGAGATGAGGAGTTTTATTATGGTAAGGTAGGTCGCATCGGTGTGTTTGTATCCGCGTTGCAAGGCAGTCCAGCGGAAGATGTCGAGAGCGAGATCGGCGTCGGGTTGGGCTCGTAGTGCTGCCTCCACGTCAGCGGGGGTGAATCCGGGCTTCAGCTTTTGGATCCATGTTTCGAATTGGGTCTCGAGAGGGGTTCGGGTTCGGGGACGGAGGAAGGGTGAGGTGGGGTTTTGGAAGGGTTGAGGTGGGATGGAAAAGTGGCGGTTATAGAGCGGCGGGCGCGTGAAATGGAAGGAGAAGACAGCTGGAAGTGGAGAATAAAGGAGGTTTTGTGGGGTTTTCTGGCAAATGGAGGTGACAAAGCGACGGAAGGCCACAGGCATTTTCAGTCAGGGTTTATCGGGTGATTGGAATTGTAAAACGAGAAAAGCTTACTAGTTAGCTAATGGAGTTGTTGTTGACTTGTCGTGAAAATCTCAGCCCAAAAGTAAGAGCATTTGAACCAACTCTTTCCGGGATGGGCTAGGCTTGACGTTAATGACTAACCAGACAAGGCTTTTAAGATGGGCTTGGCATCACTTTTGGGTGTGGAATTTGATGTTTTTTTTTTTTGTTCTTAATTTTGAGAAAAGAGTTATCAGATTTTAATATTTTTTTAGAAAATTTTCAAGCCTATTTGAACCAACATGCCGACTGCCGAGTTGGACCCCGGATAAAAATTTTTAAACGTCAGTTTAGCCTAATCGGCTCATAGAAACTTCTAAATGTCACCTTGTTGTAAGAATTTCCAATTCTATAAAAATAAAAAATGTTGCAAGGACGTGTCCCCTACTTCCTTTGCTTGATCCATTCGTTCTAGAAAAGAAGGAAAAGGAAAATCCCATGCCGCCCCATTTTCCTTGCTCTACAAATCCAAGAAATCTTATCCACCTTCCACCTTGCCGGTGCTGAATCTCTTCCGACCACCTATTTTAGCTAAAGGTGAATGCTTCGCATGTGAGATGGCCTTGGGATTTTGAACCTCCCATTTAGTAAGTAACGTGTCAGAAGTCTGTGACTGTAAGATTCTTAGAATAAATTGAGAGAAGAGTGAATTTATTACAAACAAAAGTAATACTAGTCCCATATAAACGGCAGAACAAATCAATTATCATTAAAAAAAAAAATTTATATTCCTTTCTTCACATGATTTTCTGTCATTATTACTTGTTTGGAAGTTTTTCAGCATTTGTTTGAACAAATTACATTCGCATATGCGAGGAAAGGGACAAGTTGCCGGAATTGTTTTCGCTACAAGATGTGTGGATCATAAATTTAATGCTTTTTCAGTGCAGGGTTTGTTTGTTTTCAAGTTAATTAGATTATGTTTAGTAAGTGAAAAAAGATACCCGCATAATGCCTTTACCTTTTGCATTTTATACGCTTTATCATATTGCTTTGCCCCAACAGAATCCAAAAAAGTTTTAGCCTTTTTATTAGTTTGGACAAAAATCGCTCTTCGTCATTTTTAATTCTTAACTCTATCTCCTAATTCATTTCATCCATCCTCTCGATAGTCTTATCCATATTTAAACTATTCTCTTTCCTTTATCCTTTTGTCTTAGAATGAAAGATTATCTCAAATCTTTTTTATAATAGTTGATTGATTTGATTTACAATTGAGACAACTTTAGACTAACAGCAGCAAACTGTTTTTCTCTCTCCAAGTTAACTGTTTTTTTTACCATCAACTAATATAGTTAACCAATTTGTCCATGTAACGTTTGATCAATAGTCGCATGTCAAAGAAAAAATTTTAAACAATTTTTTAATTTTCGCATAAATGTCATGTGATAATACATGGTTGGTGATTAAAATATGTAATTTTTTAATTAAAATTAAAAATATATTAATAAAATTTATTTTTATGATTTTTTGAAAAATGAAAAAAAAAATCGAGAACCAAAAAACGGAGGAAGAGGAAATGCAGTTCTCCATTCTCGTCTTTCTTCTTGATTTAAAAAAATAAATAAATAAAGAGTATTTTAATAATATTTAAAAAATTAATAATTTTAAGGTTGTCATTTAGCATTTATGTGAAAATTGAAAATTTATTTAAAATTTTGTATTTGGTGTGCATATGATCTTATTTTATTGGTCACGAATCACATATATAAATTGATTGAAGGTGTTAATTAATGACTCAAAATATTACCCAATTTGAACATTTACGTATCAATTTATACATTTTATATTTCTAAGTATTAATTTATACATTTTTTTCAAAGTTAAGATACAAAAACTAGCATTAACCCAATGGAGCATAAGCTATAAATAGATAGAGTTGATTTGAGATGTTGTTTCTGCCTGCCCAGCTGCTAATGGTAATCTACTATTTTCAGATATTGATTACAAAACCTCCTTATGGAAGGGGAGATAAGGATACTCAAAACAGGTTGGCAGTCTTCCATGCTTCGCCATGTTCGCAGGAAAACTAGTTGTACTGCTGACTGAGTTGCTAAGATGACTCGACAGAGGAAATATCCTGTTCATTGGGTTTTATGCATGTCCTCTAAACTTTTGGATTTGTTATCTTTATAATGTTTCGATGAGTGGGTTGTAATTATGCAAGAACAAAAAAAAAAATCTATACTATTTCAGGTAACACTCAGGACAAAATTATGCTTGTAGAAAAGCTACAAAATGAACCTCAAATACACATGGATCTGTTGGAGTCCTGCCGGCCCAACTCTTAAACACACGTTTCTATCTCAGAAGGCCACAGCAGTTTTGAAGGACATTTGCTTATCTGTAGCCTGTAGAGGAGCCAAACGCTACTCTAACGGCTATCTGCGCTTTCTCAGACAAAGTCTTTTTTTCTGACTGAACATCTCTTTCTTTTTTTATCCTTCACTCTCTTGCTTTTTCCTAGGCCTCCAGGAAACCAAACAAAAGCTATAATAGATCACATGAAAGTCCCTGACTGCCCCACCAACCATATCTTATATACGACTTTTTTATTCCTTAAATATAATTTCTTCATCTTATTTGATTCTCTATCGCGAATCACTTTATCATATCGTCATTTGTTTCCTTTTCTTTCTTTTTATCTTTTACCATCCACAAAGTAGAAGTGTACTAAAAAAAGTATTATTCCATCACAGCCATAGTTTTAATCTCCCCAACACACACCGAAACAAAACCCAACCTTTCACGACAATCTCATCAGCCACTGCTTTGTTTCAAGTCCCTATATGTCATTTTTGTTAACCCACCTCATCTTCTTAAGGACTGATCAAAGATCCAATCTTTCTCTCCTTGACCCTTTTTTAACAAGGCAGCCATTGTTGAATAGACTTGGAAATAACATATCAGGCTCATGAAGAACCATCTGACAGCGATGCTGAATATGGGTCTTCTTCCTTTCTACTTCCTCTTTCTTCTCCTTTCCATTTCCAGTAAGCTCTCTCTCAAAGCCCAAACAGAACAGTCATTTTTGCTTACTTTTTTGGATGTTTTAATGTATTTCCATTTGATTTGTTTTCTTTGCAGGTGGTGAGATCTCAAATCAAGTGGGAATAAACTACGGTCAGCTAGGGAACAATCTACCATCACCGAAAGAATCAGTTAAGCTAATCCAATCCCTCGGAGCCAAACGTGTCAAAATCTACGATGCAAATCCTCACATCCTTAACGCTCTCAGAGACACAAATCTTCAAGTCTCGATCATGGTCCCAAACCAACTCATAACCAATATCTCCACCAATCAAAAACTAGCTGATTCCTGGGTCGAATCCAACGTTGTCCCTTTTTACCCCAAAACGAAAATCCGATACCTCCTCGTCGGCAACGAAGTCATCAGCAGTTCCCCTAACGAAACCTGGTACAACATCGTACCAGCCATGCGTAAAATTAAAAAAGCCTTAAAAACCCATAGGCTCCACAAAATCAAAGTTAGTACCTCCATGGCAATGGATGTACTGGAATCGTCATTTCCTCCTTCGAACGGCACGTTCCGATCTGACATCGCCGTCCCGATTGTTAAACCGATGTTACAGTTTTTAAACCGAACCAAATCCTTCTATTTCCTCGATGTTTACACTTATTTCCCTTGGTCCACCAACCCCAAAAACATTAACCTCGATTATGCGCTTTTCGAATCCCAAACCATAAAATACACCGACCCGGCATCCAATTTAACCTATACCAATTTGTTTGACCAGATGGTTGACGCAGTTGTTTTCGCAATGAAAAAACTCGGGTACCTGGATGTTCGGATCTGGATTGCGGAAACGGGTTGGCCCAATGCCGGCGATATCGACCAAATCGGAGCCAACATTTACAATGCCGCTACTTACAACAGAAATGTTATCAAGAGATTAACTGCCAAGCCTGCAATCGGCACTCCGGCCCGTCCCGGATGGGTTCTCCCCTCTTTCATATTTGCTCTTTATAATGAGAACCAGAAACCGGGTCCCGGAACTGAGCGACATTTCGGGTTGTTGTATCCTAACGGGTCCTACGTGTACGGGATCGATTTGAGTGGAGAGACCCCGGATTCGGATTTCGAGCCGTTGCCGAAGCCTGATAATAATGAGCCGTATAAGGGGAAGATTTGGTGCGTGGCGGCTAGAGGAGTTAATGCGAGCGAATTGGCTTCTGCATTGTCGTATGCGTGTTCGCAGGGGAATAAAACTTGTGACCCGATTCAACCCGGCAAGAAATGCTTCAAACCCGATTCGTTGGTTTGGCACGCGAGTTACGCGTTTAGTTCTTATTGGTCTCAGCTTAGAAATACTGGTGCGACCTGTTATTTTAACGGCTTGGCTACTCAGACGACTAAGGATCCAAGTAAGTTTATTTTCTTAATTTCAAGTTTTTTTTATGGTCTAAAATTGTATTTTGTTTGATTTAGATTTAATCATTTTTGTATTTATGTTTATTTATTTTGTATTAAATATAATATAAAAATATTATATTATAATTTTTATTTATATCAAATATATATTTTGTTTTTATTAAATTTTTTTTTAATTTTTCATATCTATTTAGAATTATCAAATTTGATATAAATGTAAATATGTAAAATTTAAAAAATAGAGTGAACGAAGTACAGTTTGTGTTTGAGATTTGTCAAGCTTTTATTTGTTTTTTAATTTGTATGTATTCTATTTTTTGTTTTTCAGGTTTTGGACACTGTAAGTTTCCAAGTGTGACTCTTTGAAGTTTGAAGAAGCCTTACTCAGATTTGAGGAAGTCCTGTCGTACAGTGATTTGGGTTCCCCTTTTATTCATTTATATCGAAGAGAATGTGAGATAGTAATACAAAAAACCTCTCTAATTCAATCCTGATTTGGTCTTTTGCAATTTCATGATCAGTAAAATGGGCCAAATCACTTTGTTGCAATTTTAATTGTTATTTAATCTTAATCATTTTTATTTGTTAATGTTAGCTTTAGTCAATAAAGTACATATTATTTGTTGAAATTTATTGTTTGATGTGCTTTGTTGAGAAAGCTTCATTTCATCAACGGCTAATTGTTGTTCTTTATTTTTATGAGATGACATGGGTCTGATGCCAACGGTTAGACAAGGTGGGGCAACAACTTTCAACCTTTAAGCTTTTGGCAATCTTAGGCTTTTTCATTTTTTTATAGGAAGGCTTTGGCCTTTTGGGTATCTCATTTCTCCTACAGAAGCTGCTTGTAGGTGTAGATAGTAGCAGTACTGCTAGTGCTGGATTGATGGGGCCTGGCCAGCCTTTATTCCCTTTCCGAAAGCGACTCTCCTTAGAGCCCAGTCATGAGTCATCTTCACCCCATTCTCACCAGTCACACTCAGAGCCCTCTACTGAGAATTAATTTCTGCACCGTCCTTTGTCCTATTCCCATTTCCTTTGTATGATAGGACGCTAGAAATAGGATTAGGGCTAGCAAACCGATTCTTACTCGTCAAACTGTAATCCGATTCGATTTTATGAAATTAATTATTTTTAAAAATTTTAAATTTTGAATGAGATTAAATTATATATTTTTAAAAAAATTAAAATTGAATTTTATATAAACTCATTTTGTTTCGATTTAATATATATTATTTTTTATTTAATTTTATATTTATATATTTATTTTAAAAATAATATTTTATATTAAAAATTATATTAAATAATATTTTATATTAAAAATTTTAATATTTTTTAATTTTAAATTAATTCAAATCGATTATAAATTTAAATATATATAAATTAAATCAAATTTAAATTTAAAAATAATATTTTAATATTAAATTAAATTTAAATATTAAATTTATATAATCCAATCGAATTCAACACAAATAAAAAATTACTTTGATCCGATTTATTACCATTCATAAGTAAAAAGAACAATGATTGATTGGAAAAGGCTAAATTTTTTCACACTCGTACGAGATTTTCCATAGCATAAGCAGTCATGATCGATCATTTTTTTAATTAGATTCTCTGCCTCCTTTCAAGCCTCTCCATTTGTTTATACAGCCACTAAGAGAGCGGAGTTCAAAGAAACCATACAAATTTACTTCAAAATAATTGATATCATGAGTTTTAATTATGATTTGCATGCTCTGCTAAAGTCATCCCCCAACTCCAAAAGATCCAACACATCATTACATCATAAAAACTTTTTAGCAAAATGTGATTACTAAACAGTACTGTTACCAAACTGCAGTAATGAAAGTGTGACCTAAAAGCAACTTCAGGATTGAAATGACATGTCCAATTGTGAGGAACCTTACTTGGGTTGGGTGTTAATTCAGCTAAAATATAAAAAGGGCCATGACATGTACAATGTGGATGCAACGTGGATGCCATGTGGTCTCTAGTCAGAGTAAGCTGGTTGGACAGATTATTCTTTCTTTTTAATATCTTTTTCTCTGCACCTTTTCCTGCGTTCGCCTTTCTTTCGGCCTTTTTTACTTTTAAAAAGGGCCAGGCCATCCAGGATCCAAGGCCGAAACCTTAGTTCATGATTGGCCATGTCTTAAAGTTTATTTAAATTTAATAAATTACTTGAATTCAATGATAATTAAATGAAATTTTATGATCATCCATAAACTCAGATTTAATAAATTAATTCTGCATTTTTTACGGGTAAATCATCCGTAATCTTTCTGGTTAATATGCATTTGGAGTTCCGTCGATCGAGAAGGGGGCACTGGTCTTGTTGCTTGATGTTACAGTCGGGGTTCAGAACCTCATCAATAACGGCAAGTGCCGGCCATTGCCTATTCTTATCTCCGGATTTTGCTTGCACTGGCCGTTATTTATTGGCATCAAAAATAGGGAATGACATTCAGCTTCCATATTTATGGACCCTGCCTCTGGAAAATTATGTTAGTTGAATTGGAGGATCATGTATAATTATATAATACCTGAGCTCAAAAAACGCAAGTAGTAAATGAAACCTTGATTGTTTTAAAATTTTGTAGTCAATCTATGCCTTTTATCAAACACGTTACTGCTGCTGCATTATTATTTTACAAAGAGCTGCAGCCTTTAATCTGAGACAGATTGCACCACATTTATCAGTTTATTCCTGACTGTCATCGCCTCTTCGGCATCTATGGTATTTTAAGCAACCACGATTGCAGCGGTTAGCGTGCTGGGAAGGGCTGTTTTTATCAGGATGGCACCCGGGATGTGGACCTCCAGGCCTTTGGCAGGGTCAAAGACCCCTGCGTTGATGGGCATCCCAAATGCATCCACTTGGTTCACGACCCAAGCAAAATGACCAAGCCTCCATGATGGAGAATACAATGACTAATCAATACAGGCGATTAGATTTTTAGTTTTTTTTTTTTTTCACGTTTAGCGACGTTTGTCAAAACGCTTGTAAGAGTCTTACCTATTTTGTATTAGGAAAAAATAGTAACCTTTTAAAAAATATATTATTAATTTAGTAATATTTTTATTATAAAATATCGTTAAATTTAACGATTTTTATAATAAAAAATATCACTAAATTTAACGACGTTTATAATAGAAAGTGCAATTACATTTTAACATTTAATAGTATTTTTAGGCACAAACCTTACTAAATTAAAAATTTTATTTTTTAAAATTTTTTTAATATTGGTTATTATCATTAAATAAAAATATTAAAAGAAATAAAAACGAACTTAAATTCATAAACTGAATATTATAAATACATAATTTATTCTAATATGGATGGAATACAAAATTTAATACATGTAATAACATTAATTATTTTAGTACATTAACTAAAAATCTAATAAGAACATAGATAACATCAACTAAGAATTTATGCGAATTTTAATTGAGTATTCATACATCTAGAAACTTCTAGTGTAATAGAGAAAAATTAAGTATGTGGCAAATACTTTATTTTGAAGTATTCACAAATGACTATATATGTCTTATTTTTATTTTCTTTCTTCTGTTGTTGATGATTTTCATCCATAACGAATCCTTCTAAGCAAGATTAAGTCGTTTCATCAAACACCATAATCTGAAAAAATAAATAAAACAAATGTTAAAATGAGATGAAAAAAAACATAATAAACTATTTCATAATGGTTTTCTAAGGATATCTTAAATGAATCAACAAATTCATGTTAACAAATAACAATTTTTTAGTAATTTCAAAAGTATTCTGTTGAAAAAAAAATTAAACTTAAAATTTCATTCATGTTTGTAACTAAATTCAACGTTCAATTTCAAGTTTTTAAGGGAAAACCTTTTTTTTTTCACTTTTCTATTTTATCTTGAATTTTTCTCACAAACCAAATAAAACCAAACTCAAAATTACAATAATAAAATAAATTGATAAAAAAAAAAAGGGCCAAACACTGAAAATTGCTAATGTTAAAATGGAGCTTACCAATGAAACTTGAACAGCCGCAGAAGCGCAACAAATTAAACAAAAAGTTTAAAGATTTGACCAAATCAATTAAATAATAAAATTAGGAATTTGACCTAAAATACAAGAAAGTTAACTAAAAATTTGCAAAAACAAAAAGAAAGAAAATGGAAATTGACCATAAAATGACTAAAACTTAGGCAAAAAAAAAAAAAAAAAAACGACCCAAAATGAGCATAAATGGAAGAAATGAGTGGGAAAAAGAAAAGTAGAAAAGGGAATCTCACGAGTTTGAAATTTTAAAAAAATTTAACAGCGAGAAAGTGTGATTATTAAAGGTATTTTTGGTTAAAAATACTTTCAATAATTTCTTCAAATTGGAAAAGATTATTCAAAGCGTTTTTGACTAAAAACACCTTTAACAATCCCTTCATTTTTTTTTTAGATTATTCAAAATAATTTTTTACCAAAAAATGCATAGAATAATTCATTACAAAAATTTGAATGAAATTATTTAAAGCATTTTTAGCTAAAAGCGTTTTTAATAATCCCTTCCAAAATTTTTTTGAAATATTCAAGTGTTTTTAACCAAAAAAACATTGAATAATCCTTTTTTATTTTTTTTTGAAGATTATTCAAAGTATTGAATAATCTTTTTAATTAAATATCAAAGTATATAGTGACGTTTAAGTTAACAAATATCATAAAAATTTATTTTTAGTGACATTTTTAAATCAAAATACTACTATAGAAGAATTTGGTGACGTTTTATAAAACAAAGGTTACGAACCTTATAAAAACACGAAACATTATGACGTTTATTTAAAAATGTTACTAAAAAATAGCCACTAAATCTCTATTTTTATGTAGTAAATCTTCATCTTTATTAAAATGGTTGTAGGGATATTGGGATATCACGTATACATTGGTTTTGAGTGAGATTCAAATTTAGAAAACGGCTTAAATTGCCGGATATTGTTTTGCCTTTTTTTGGGTTACAAGATTTGAATCCAAGCTTGGTATTGCTAAAAAAAAAAAATTCAAAAACAAATCATTTAAATTTAAATATTTAAACTTTTTTTACTACAGATTTCATAAAAGGCATAATGATAAAATTAACCCACGAATTATGCAAAATGTTTTTATATTAATCCCTTATCTTTAGATGATTTTTGAAGTATCTGTATTCGAACTCAATTATTTATCAAAATATTTGAATCCAATAATTATTCAAATATTTTTAATTTTTACTATCCGAACAATATTCATATAATATAAAAATGGTTATTAATTATCCAAACTTATCAAATATTTTATTTCTTAAGTCAAAGTTTGACTTTAAATATATATTATAAAAATATTTAAATTAATAAATTAAGATTAACTCATAAAAAATAAATTATAATTAAGATATTTAATGAATTAATTTAATCAACTATTATATTAATAATATATATTTTGTAAATAAAATATATAATATAAAAAATATATTTTTTATAATCGGATTCAAATAATGAGTATCCTAACATTACTATCCAAACTTTACTTGAATTCGAACGATAATTTTACCATCTGAATCCTATCCAATTTAATTATAAGATATTTTAATTCTATTTAATTGGGTCAAATAATTTCGGATACTCGTTTATAGGCTACCTATATCCTCACTACTTTTATATTGATCACTTGAGCACTCTCTCTTTAATTTTTAAGAAATTCATAATCTTTGAAAGAAGTTCAAAGTATCCTGGAATGATCCAGTGCAAAACAGAAAATTCATAACGCGGCTCGATTAGCTTGGGAAAATATTTTTCAATCCTTATTTCCACTTTTATGCTAGCTATAATCAATAAAATAAGATAAATGAGTTTAAAAACTCCTTTTCTTTTACTTTATGAAATTTAGGGTAATTGTTTTACTTCATATTAATATTATAAATGATTATTAAATTATAACAAAATATGTAATTTAATATTTAAATTTTAAAAAATTTATAATTTAATATTTAAATTATAAAATTATTAATTAACATAACATTTAAATAATTATTTATCCATCATATTTTATCATTTAAAATTAATTATATTAAAAATAAATATCACATTAATTAATAAATTTATAATTTAAATATAAATTTAAAATTGACATTAAATATCTTATAATAATATAAATATTATTTATTATATTAATCATTTTTTTTTTATCGATAGAATAGATGTCATGTCATTTATTGATTATACCTTTTATGCGTGTCGTCAACCACTTAGCATGTAAGGTCTGTGAAACTGTTGGTTTTAATAAACCATAATTTACGCAAAAATTTATGCAACTACTTAAAAAATATATGATAAATCTAAAATTTAAATATTAATATTTATAATTTTTCTCTCATTCTTAAATTCATCTTTTGGTATGAAAAAAATAAAAATCCTAAAACTTAGGCCCAGCGAAGTAGGTTGGACCTTGAAAGACAAGCCCCAAGTTCATCATAGGTACATAAAACATTAGATAATCATTGTCATGTTCAGTAATGGACCGTCGATAATTCACATATATAATAGTAATAAAAAAGTGAGCTGGCCAAGTGATTAAACTTATCGGTTAAGGTGCAATATTTTATCCTTTCAATTTAAAAAAAAATAATTGGTCACAGAGAGCAATGATTGGAGGACAAGATTACTATAATAACCTAACCGTACTTATCAAAACCTCCGGCTTTTTTCAATTAGTGTAACACAGAGGCGTCAAACTCAATCAATACGAAACTCAAATACTATGGGTGCCTTTGGTTTGGTTTGCTGTCCATTTTGTCCCCTCTTTTCTCTGCCTTCATTCTTCTTATCCCATCCCCAAAATTTCAGTCATTGCCTTCTTTATCTTTCCTTCTATCGCTACTTTCCATAAATCAGTTTATTCGAACGAGACGATAATATAATATAATAATAATAAAATTTTAAATTTAATAAAAAAAATTACATTTAATAATACAAACCTTAATAAAATAAATTTTATATTTCATGAATATATAACACAAAATAAACAAATACACAAATATATATAATGCCAAATCAATTTGAACCTATTATATGCTCATAAGTCATAGGGATAATAATAGTTTTGTTTGAGTAAAATTTGATTTAATTTTTTTAAATGTTATATAATATTATAAAAATTTAAAATTTAATTTAAATTTAAATTTAAATTTTATTTTATTTAAATCAAATCGAATAAAATTTTATTTATTTATTTTATTAATTTTTATATATTATTTTAATATAAAATTTTAATATATTTAAGTAATTTTTAATATAAATTTATTATTTTTTATAAAAATTTAAAATATATATAAAAATTAAAAATATATATAAAATTAGATTCGATTTAATTTTTTTAATTTTTTATCTTTTAATTTAAAATATAATTTAAACTTAATATATATTTAATATTTAAAATTGATTTTAATCAAATAAAAATTAAATCAATTTAACTGAATCAAATATTATAATTTCAAATATATTTTTGAATTTTATGATTTTTTTTCTCAACTTACCATGACCCACAAAACTGATTTTTTTTTCTTTTGCCTCTTTTCTCTTTTGGGACCTTATTGAGTTATCGGTCATTGTTCTTCTAATAACAAAGATCTGCTCAAATCCGGGCCCATTTGCCACCAATCATTTTCTCAACGTGGCAAGTTGTACAAACATTGACATCCAGCTCAAGTAGCCATAACAATTTCTCATCTTTTTTTATTGTTTATCTAAAAAAAGTTTGGTGTTCAGTCCAAAAAAGCCATCAAAACCCTATCCAAAGGAGATCTTTTTAAGCAAGGCTAACAGCCATAAAACCATAAACCTTACCTCCTCTTTTCTTCTCCTACAAAAAAAAGATCTCCCATAATTTCAGCGGATTCCATCTGGGGTTCTCCTTCGCAGTTAATGGACCATAGTCTCTCCCTCCACAAAGCCTCTTTTGTCTCGTCTTTTTTACCATCCGCGGTAAAAAACTCCCAGGGGCCCTACGTCTTTACCCCTCGGAATTTACCTTCCAACTTTACTTCTTCGCACCGGAGACGACTTACGACTGGCTTTTCTTCTACTGCTTTCAGTAATCGGAAGGAACCATCGGTCAAAGCCAGCGCCGGGGCTAGCCACTGCGACTTTAGCAGCTTGAACGCGCCTCTTGAGCCAAGGTCTGCTCCGGGGAAGTTATTAAGCAGCGTTCTTCAGAACCAACGACAGTTCTTTCACTTCGCCGCCGCCGATGAACTTAAACGGCTAGCCTGTGATCGTGACGCCGCCGTCGCTCGTATGTCTCTCAGCTTGAATTCTGATGAAGCTTGTCTTCACAGGTTTGTATTACAGTTGGGTTTCTTTATTATACTAAAAAAATTCTTAACTTTTATTTGTTCTTTGAAGGGGTTATTTTAGGTTGATAAGTTGTGACTAGGGAAGTTTTAATTTTTGCTGGTTAGTATTGGAATGTTTGTTTTGTGGAATTCATCTTTGATTTAGCAATGACGCCAATTGATTTCAATTTTTATTCAAATCCCTTGGACATTGGAATGTCAAGCCAAGAATGTTTTGAATTGAATTGAACTCTAATTATATGGTAGTATGCTTGTTTAATTATTTGTAGTCTTGGTCTGCTAAATGAGATCCATCAGATGAAGAGTCTTTTTTGATTGATGGGTTCCTTTGGTTACTTACAATCTGAGAAGAAAGTCATGAAAATTGCATGGACTTCAAGGTCATTAATGATGGATCATTCATGATATGAATAGTTCGGTATGAACAAGGGTCAGATATTTCAGTCTCATGTATGGCTTTGTGCTTTATAGATGTTATTGTTCCTAATGCCTTGAAGATTGACTGATTCTAAGACTATGGTAAGCCTTTTGAATAAGAAAGTTGTTTGACCATAATTTTTCTAGAGTCAGTGGTATTACCAAAGTTATTTGGCTTTGCAACACATCTATTTGGGCATTTGTGAAATCCATTGAATATGCATCAATTCTTTTATTTAATTATTTTACAGTCACGTTTATTTTGGGTATCCTTTATGTCTATCAACTTCTCTTTCATAATATACTATTAAAGAATCCATCTATATTATCTTTCCACAATACAGTATCTGAGGATATGTTCCTACTTAAATATTTCCCAGCTGATGCTCCAGTTGTAGTGAAGCCTACTTGGTAAAGATGAAGCATTGCCACGTCTTAGTGAGGCTGAAAGTCATATGATGTGAAAATCACAAACAGTGGGCTCATCTTTGCCAAGGCTACAGCTAGCGATTATGCTTTCTTCATTCTGTTATTATTCTCAAGGCTGAACACATTAACTATTGAAGCTTATTATTCAGTTCTTTCCCTCTTTACATTAATTGTGGTCATTATATTTCACTTGTAATTTTAAGCTATGAAAAGCTTGGGAAACTTATTGATATTTATAAACAGATAAGAACCACTCATTCCTTAAGAGTCTCACAAAGGCAACCTGCTAATGGGTTTTATCAAGTTTTATGTTCCCTTCGGTCTAATGCAACTAAATCATGTCTGGTAATAGAATGGAAGTACGTAAAAGCTTTGGTTACATGCTTATTGGATACTTGTTCCCCAATAGATGCTTATTGGATACTTCTTCCCCTGTTCTATTGCCAATTTCATCTTTCTTCTGATAAATATGTAATTAGTAATTGGTATGCAAGTAATCTTTCTTTTTTTTTCAGTTCATGCTGTGATCATAGGTTAACTTGTTAGTTTGTGGAACTCTTCTGTTGGTTTGGATTAGAAATGATGTTTATTGTATTTTATGTTTTATGGTGATATCAATTAGACTTTCTGGCATATTGTGCTGAAAGGGAGCTCTCCAAATCCCTCGCTTGACATGTTTTACGATGCACCCAGGTGATGGTTGTAATGGTATTAACCACCAATGAAGTAGGTGTTATTTTAGCTGGCAATATTATCATTCTAATAAATGAGCTGCCATTGGAATACCTCAAAATTTGTATGTTGGTTACTTTGACTCTGTAGATGTTTAATATCACATTCTCTTAATTTTTTTTTCCTTTTTTGACCTAATTAGATTTTCCTAAATGCCAGAAGGATTGCTCAAGTGAAAGAGCACGACTGCCAAGCTGCTGTGGAAGATGTTATTTATATGTTAATCTTCTACAAATTCTCCGAAATCAGAGTACCATTGGTTCCAAGGCTCTCCAGGTGCATTTACAATGATAGACTTGAGATATGGCCTTCAAAAGACTGGGAGCTAGAGTCCATCCATAGCATTGAGGTTTTGGAGATGGTTAAGGAACATGTCAGTACTGTTATTGGCTTGAGAGCAAACTCCAGTGTTACAGACAACTGGGCTACTACAAAGATCCAACGGCTCCAACTAGGCCGAGTTTATGCAGCCTCCATCTTGTATGGTTATTTTCTCAAGTCTGCATCCTCTAGACACAAACTGGAAAGATGCCTAACTTTGGCTCATGAAGAGCGTCTGAATCATAGGAACTCCCTTCAGTTTCCAGATCTGTTACCTTGTGGATTTAAGAGTCTCATATTTGGTCATGTTAGTGACATGCAATCTGTTTCATTGGGTAAAGGACCAGTTAGACAGGAAAAGAATCTTGAAGAACTAAGGTGTTATGTGATGGGATTTGACCCTGAGACGTTGCAGAGGTGTGCCAAGCTGAAATCCAAAGAGGCTGTCAGTTTGATCGAGAAGCACAGCCGTGCACTCTTCGGAGATGAGCAGACAGGTATGCTGGAGACTGATGAGGTGATTCTGACTTCTTTTTCAAGCCTTAAGAGGTTAGTTTTGGAAGCTGTTGCCTTTGGTTCTTTTCTTTGGGAGATAGAAGAATATGTTGACACCGTATATAAGCTGAAGGACAACTGACTGGGGAGGAGGGGAAGTTATAGCAGTTGAGTAAAGTCTCTTTGTACAGAGGAGTTATATTTTCTACTTCGTTTCTTTGGTCTGCAAGCACTCAGCAATTCGCATTGTACAGTATAAGTTGGTATCATTAAATAATGTACAGTATAAAACTTTTCTACCGTCTCTAGTTGCAGTGGTTGAGCAATCATCGTTATGTGTAACATTTTGTAATTAGTACATCAATGAGATCATTCTACTTGCTTTCTACGCGTTTGATGACAAAATATGAGAGTTAAGCGAACCAGTTGTAGTTAATGTTCCTGCTCAACGGCATATATGTAAAAATGTCAAGTGTAAATGCGTGGTTTAGAATTCTGGGGGTTTATTTTAATTAAGAAAGTTTCAGAGATGTGTTGAGATTGCCTCTTCTAGACTTGCACCGATACCTAATAACAGTGTTCTGTTGAATTAATTCTATGCATTAATGTGTCGGCTATTGGGATTTTTTGCATCTTTCTCTGTTCATGGTTATACTGATTGAGTTGAGTGATTCATAGTTTTCCTATAAAGTCACTACAAGAAAAAATTTCTTCTCCCAGACTCCATTTATTGTGCACTGAGGAATGAGGATCTCATCAAAGCCGGATTCTCCTTTGCCAATATATCATAACCATCAAGGTAATGATTGAAGATGCTTTCTTTCTTTATTTCCTCTTGTTTTCCATTAAGGGGGATTCGGACTTGGATACTTAATCTATCTTTAAGCCAAATGCTTAGGTGGGTATTTATTTCACTCTATATTGTGTCTCTCTACCAGGTTATATGCATGTAGTTTTGGGGCTGATCTTCAATATCCAAAACTCCGGTGGAGGGGAGAGTGATCCATTGAAAATTCAATGTTCAACCCAGAAAACGTTTAAAAAGAAAAAAAAAAAAAAGGGTTTAGCGTGGCAAGATGTTTGGAATTGACAGTCCTTTCTTAGCTCCTATTTGAAACCTGGATTGGAAGCACAGCCACTTCAAGTAACCTAAATTACCATTGCTTAGAAACCTGGATTGGAACTCCCTCCACTTCAAGTAATTAACCTATTAACATGGATGATCACTTTCTTTTGAAGCAACTTGCTGTTTTAAAAATTCTTGAAACTTTTAAAATCATGTTTCTCTAACATCTGATGCTGCTTCTGATTTAGATATTGTTACCTATAGTTGACTTGGAAAATGGGTTTAAAGTGGTACAGAGTCAATAAGTCATTTTATAAATAATTTTCTAAACTGTGAACTTTGGCAATTCATGAAGTCCTCCCTCAAGTCTATAACAATAATAGTTGAGATCTCATGTCTGATGCAATCAAGCTTTGTTTATCATAGTCAAGAAAATTGTACCCTTCCTACACGGCTTTGATCAATAATAGAGCAACACTTTTTGAAAGCCAAATGTGATTTAGTTTCGTCTGAATTTCCAAGAAGTGAAGACAACTACTCCATATAATACCACGCGTAACAGAGCATCTGATGACCAAGTTTCACCTTTCAACGGTCCATATAGTAATAAAAATACTTCCTACATCACTTTGGAAATTTTGCACCAAGTGAAGCTTCCATAGAAAACTACTTGATCTCTTCTTCTTCATTCCCTTCATTCTCAAGTTTTAGTTTTTTATTTTTTCCTCTTTTGTTGCTCTCAGAACAATTAGCAGAAGATGTTAGCTCTCCTTCTCAAACTCATTTTTTCCATAGTCAGTACGTTATCAAACCTGGTTACTCGCTTAATCTTCACCGCCACAGCTTACTTTCTTGTGTTATTGATCCATGTTTTCAAGGTACCTGGTGAAGCCCTCGGGGTTGCTTTAGAAAAACTTGCGGAAGCCATCAAGTCATGTTTCGACTACTTCCTAGAGCTGATTATAGAGCTAACAGGCTCTCTCATCTCTTCCGTTTTTAATCTTTTCACAGAAGCTGTTACGTCGTTTGTTTCTGCTTCCGGGGAAGCTTTTGGTACACTTGTGGAGAAGACACGAACATCCCTTGAAGAGTTGTTAACAGACATACCAGAGATTGTTGAAGGGTTTGCAGAGATGATTTCGACTGTGGTGATAGATTTGTGGAATAATACCAAGTATGCTTTGGGATATGTTACGGAAAATGCTTGATTCTGTGTAAGCACAAAATATCAGGTTGCTTGGTTGTTATATAAAATTTTTAGGATAAAATACCAACAATTTTGTCTCGGAAAACTAAATGCTTTCCATCAATCTCTTGACCAAAGTTTAACGGTTTATGCCTTTGATCATTGTTATTTTATATTTAAGAAAAGACCATGCTTTGGTGTTCTTGTTTACTGTTCTTGTTTATGAAAATGACCCACGTTTACAAGGAAGAAGAGGCACCTTAAGGCACGAAAAGGAAATGAATCTATACGCCATAGACAAAAACACACAATTTTGTGTTGTATGGGATGTCTGTTTTCTTGGACAAGTCCACGTTGACCATAAGAATGTGCTAGATCTCACAGGGCACCTCAAAACAATTTGAGGTTGTTCCATTTTAGGGAAATAATTGAATCAGCATTTGGTCTGAAATTTAGTATTAGAATGGAAAATTCTTTCATGCTAAAGTTGAAAGTGTGCAGCAAAAAAAACTCTATAACAAAGACCCGAAATTTTAACCGACAACTCGAAAATTTCAACATTTTCATTTTTTTTAGCCAGAAAATTTCAACATTTTCTAGGATATTGAAAACAATCCCAAAATTAAAAGAAAATAGCATATAAAAAATTCAAACCTCAACCACGGCAAAAACTTCTTGGCACAAAAAAAAAAAAAAAAAAACACCCAAGGCAACAACCTTACGTTGGGAAAAAAACAAATTTTTGATATGCAACCACACGACTCTAGTTGGAATTTTTTTTTTCTTGCCATTTGTTAAGACTGTTGGATACTGTTTTTTGTCTGGCTGGCGTATAGGAAAATGTTGACATAAAATAATATTACTGGACGGAGCTATGAATGATTTCCTATAATAATGTCGCTCGTATTGGTAAATCAACTTTTAGGCTTCACTGTATAGGATGTAAAGAAAAATAAAAAAAATTAAAAATTAAAAGAAAAAAAGTAGAAAGATAAATACATATTTTTTATTGGTGTTTTTGGTTGAAAAGATTAAAAAAAATTAAAAATTTTAATTTTCTTATCTATTATTTGTTAGAGTCAAAAAAATAAAAAAATAATAAAAATGATATGATTTTATCATTATAATTTAAGATGAAAAAAAATATAAATACGATTGACAATTTTATAAATAAATAATATATGTTCACACCATAAATTTTTTAATTTAAAATAATTTATTTTTATTAATAAATGTAAAAAAAAAATGTTTTTAATTTTTTCTCTCGTTTTTTTTTCTTATCAAACAACTTAAAATTCATTTCCTTCTATCTTTCTTCATCTTTTCACTTTTCAGTTCTACCGACCAAAACCTTGGAATCTACCAATTTCACCGAAACTTAGTAAAATAAAATCTATTCGAAAGATTTTCCTGCAAAATTGTTAAGTGGTATATCGGTCAATTTATCCGTAGTCCCCCGTTTGGTTATCTGGTTACTACAAATCCAATAACGCCTTCCATATTTATCCTTCTCAGTTCACATTTTTTGCCTTGCATTACGGCATACTTAAAAAAGAGCTTCGTTTTTATCTCCTCTCACAAGAAAATGGCTGAGAATCTGATGCATGCAATTCAATATAGTAGTTATGGCGGAGGAGCTGCTGGTTTGAAGGTAATCTAGATTGTATTTTTTCGCTTTCGTTAGTAAATACTTTATCATATTATTTTCTGGGTTCAAATATTTTTTCATGTTTAAGATGGACGTTTCAGTAAAGGTTGTTAATATAGTGCTTGTATATATTGATCAAGGAAGGGGGAAGAAGGTTTTCAAAAATTTATCATCTTATTAGTGATTGAAAGCATCCAGATAATTTGTACAAGGGCCGGAAGGCACTAGGAAAGTTGAGAGGTTGGCACTTGACACCACTTGACAGCGAATTGTGTTAAAACATATTTTGGCAAATGTGTTTCCAGCATTTTCTTGCTTGGTTAACTTGAAAAATTATTGCCAGTGACTCGATGTCATAACGGCTGTGACTTTGATATGCCTGTTGCAGCATGTTGAAGTTCCGGTTCCCACTCCAAAAAAAGATGAAGTTTTGCTAAAACTGGAGGCAACTAGTCTAAATCCAGTTGACTGGAAGATGCAGAAAGGGATGCTGCGCCCACTTTTTCCTCGCAAATTCCCCTACATACCTGGTAGTTTACTCTTTTTTTTTCTTGCCTTTTGGCCGCTTCAAAACGTAAAGACTTAATATCTTAAGAGCAAACTTGGTTCGCTATCATTTATCATTAGCAAATTATATTAAAAGTATCCAACTTTAGATCATCAGTAAGCACTGCCGTTTTCTTTCTGCTGATATTTGGGTTGCATCTTTTCAATCATTGGCTAAAGATTTTTTTTTTTTTGAGCAGGTACTGATGTAGCAGGAGAAGTCATAAAGATTGGATCCGCAGTCAAGAATTATAAAGCTGGGATAAAGTTGTGGCTCTACTTAGCCATTCTGTAAGTTATTCTTTTCTTTTTCTTGTTAAAATTTCAATAAGCATAAAAGCCCAATCTAGCAGGCTCTCAACTAGCATGTCCTTGATCACTCTGAGAATAATCACAAAAGGAGATTTCTTCGTGGAAGAAGCACTAGCACTTTACTAGCATAATAGATAAATATTTAGAAAGATTAACTTTTAAAATGGTAAGCCTTTCTTTGAAAACATTTGGCTTTGCATCTTTGCTTCTATTAATGGTGTTGCTTGAGGGAAACGTATGTATGTTTCATGTTCCACTGGCCTATTTGTTGGTTCAAGCTATAGGAACATACCCAATCCCCGATTTTTTGCACGTTCTTACTTTTCATATTCAGTTCTATCATGTTTTGAATGCAATTATCCTTTGTCTATGTGACGTCTATCATTTCTTGGGAAGTGATTTGATTTTACAATCACTATGTGAAGCATTTGGCTGAGAGAAGACCTAGATATCATTACTGTGGGCCAGTAGTATGGTGATTTTATTTTGTTTTTTCAGCAATTCAGCATCATTTATGTCATCTGCTATGGTCATCTTCTATTATGAAATATATTTTTGCAATGACAGAGTGGAGGTGGACTAGCTGAATTTGCTGTGGCTAAGGAAAGTTTGACAGTTGCAAGGACTCCAGAAGTATCGGCTGCTGAAGGTGCAGGTTTGCCCGTTGCTGGTCTCACAGCTTACCAGGCACTCACCCAGTTTGCTGGGGTCAAGCTTGATGGAAGTGGCCAACAAGTAAACCTCCTGATTACTGCTGCTTCAGGTGGCGTAGGTCAATATGCACTTCAACTGGCAAAGCTTGGAAACACACATGTAACAGCCACTTGTGGGGCTCGTAACATGGATTTAGTCAAGAGCCTGGGGGCCGATGAGGTTCTTGACTACAAGACTCCTGATGGTGCAGCTCTGAAGAGCCCTTCTGGTCGCAAATACGATGCAGTAATCCACTGTGCAACGGGCATTCCTTGGTCTACCTTTGAGCCTAATTTGAGTGCAAAGGGGAAGGTAATAGATATTACTCCTGATGCAAGTGCTGTGATGACTTTTGTTCTGAAAATGCTTACCTTCTCCAATAAGCGGCTGGTACCACTGCTTATGATACCTAAGAGGAAGAACCTTGATTATCTTGTTAAGTTGGTGAAAGAAGGCAAGATTAAGACAGTAATCGATTCAAAGCATCTTCTAAGTAGGGCTGAAGACGCATGGGCCAAGAGCATTGATGGCCATGCCACTGGGAAGATTATTGTGGAGCCTTAGTTCATGGAGATTACTTGATACTTGCAGTAGATGTTTATATTCATAAGCACTCAGTACTTTGAACAATGCAAATGTTGTTGTGAGTTTTTCTCATATCTTTTGCTTGAAATTGATTGAGATCACGGCCTGGTTACCATTACTAGTGAAAGCTTGCATCAAAATTTAGCTTTAAATTCTTTTTGGGTAAAAATAACTGAAATTTACATATTAACAGCATTAATCTGTTTATAAAATTTATATTGAATTAAATTTTTTATTTTTAAATTGAATAAATTTTATTAATCAAATCAATTCATTTAATAAAAATCTTTTAATGGAATTAAAATTCTTATTCATAATTTCAATGAATCTCATCACTAATATTTATACTACAAAATATTAAAATTTGTAATTTAAAAATATAATAAACAAAATATAGATTTTTACCCATTCAAAAGATTTTAATATTTGTGCTTGTAGATAATACAGATGAATATAGTGTTTGTAGCCCAACCTTCTACATGTAGTTGTCAAGATTTAATTTGTTTATGGAATCTTATCTTTATCAATTATATTTATTTTTAAATCAATCAATATAATATTTGCACGAACACTTAAAAATTATGAGATTAAAAAAAATTATAAGCATAATGTTTTTTTAATTTAATTTGAATTTAAAAGAATTTATAAACGTAATATTTTTTTAATCAAGTAAATATAAAAATAAAAAAACTTAAAAAAAGTTCAGTCTCTATCAAATGAAGGATCCATGACAAAAGAAATTAGTGTTTATCGCAAGATCTTATATATTCTATTTATTCCCTGTTTCAATGGTCCGCCACAAGTTAATAACCATTGTCGACATAGTACAAATCAAAAGAGGCTTATACCAAAAGAAAGTATACAATAAAAGAGGGTATTATGACTAAAATTAATACACTCTTATCCAAAATGCTTAAAATAAGAATTAATCAATGTCAGAAAGTTACATTTTCCTACTACTCAAACACTTTAACAAGGTGCAAAATCAACATCTCCTGCTTAAACATTAAACAATGATATTTGAAAGTGAATTTTCCCAACCCACAAATTTTCTTTTCCAAGATTAAGGTTCCATCTTCCACACAATTTGTGCTTTACTTATTTTTTTAGGCTTTGTTAAGAGAAAAAAAAGGGTATAGGAAGAAAAAGAGTGGTTCTTTCCATCATTTCATTGGTTTGAAGAAAATAAGAGGATGAAAAAAATGGTGAATTTGCACCTTTTTATTCTTTTTAAATTCAATCCCTTCAAATATAAAAAGAAAACTCATTTAACTTAAGTTAATAATTTTATTTATAACTTTATTTATAATTTTTTTATTCCTCTATTTTCCATTAGCCATAATAAACATAACAGAAAAATAATGTTATTTTCTCTCATTCCTTTTATTTTTTTCTCATTTTTTTTCATTCATTCAAAATGTTTTCCTTCCTACCAAATATACTGTCAATCTCTCTTTGTATCCGAAAAAACTAAAATCAATGCAGTCTTAATCAAAGTAAGGGTGTTTTTGTATGAACGCCAATAACCCCTCAAAATACTACTTATGCTTTACTGGTTTTCATCTCATCCCATATGAACTTGCCTATTTATTTACATGGAAAGAAATAGTTAGAGATGGTAACACGTCGAGGTGACGCAAGTGTTTACTTACCTCGATTCCAATCTAATCTTATATGATAAAAATTTTAATTTAATCTGATTCAATATTAAAATATTATTTTTTATATCCGATTTTAATTCGACTTATATATGTATAAAAGTGCAATTAATTCGATTCAAAATTAATAAAATATAATTTTTAAAATAATATAATATTAAATAAATATATAAATTTAACATTAAATAAATAACAAAAAATATTATATATATAAACCGAGATGAATTTACTTAAAATCTGACTTTAATTTAAAAAAAAAAAATTCTCAAAAACTTAATTTTAAAAAAGAAAATATAAAGTTAGAGTGAATCGAAACCTGATGGATTTAAATTGAATTACCAACCTTACAAATAGTCAACCTTTTATCTGATTCCACTCTTAGCCCGGTCAATGAAAAAGCAATCACTACAACAAAAGTATTTTATCAGCAATTGAGAAAAAATAACAAATAAAAATTTTTGGCTCAAGGTATTATTTTGTTTTAATTTGTTTTCTCCATTTAAAAAGAAATTTTATCATCTTATTTATTAATAACAAAATTTTTAAATTTCGCCACTGAAATTAAATAAAAGACTATTGCATATATATGTTTTATATATTTATTTAAAAAGATTAATAAACTTTATAACAATTAAATAAAAATATGACAACATACTAATTTCATTTATAAAATTTATAAACTATATCATCCACTATATATAATTATAATTTTGAAAAAATACTTATTAAACTTCTACAACCTAACAATTCCACACCTACACGCCAAATTCAAAAAAATTCCAGTCTCGTGTGGAGAAATTTCATGTCTGGTTACTATAAATTCAAGAATTTACCTGCAAATAAACCATCCGATAACGCCTCCTGCTCCTTCCCTCTCTCTCTTTCTCTATTACTCACTCGTTCCCTTTTGCCTTGCAATAAACTTAAAAGGAGCTTTCACACACAGAAAAAAAGGGCTAAGAATCCGATGCATGCTGTTCAATATAAACGTTATGGCGGAGGTGCTGATGGTTTAAAGGCAAACTACTTGATTCTTTGATTATGTTATTTTTGTTGCTTCTTTATTTTTTTAATTACTATTTTATCTAATTTTTCGGGCTAAAAAGTTAAAATAAAAGGAATATTTTTTCATGTTTAAAATGAATATTTAATTGAAAGTTGTTTATCTAGCTAGCCATTAATGGGAAGGGAAAGAGAGGTATTAAAATTAGTTAAAATTTCAATTTAGGATCAAAATTTTGTCCGGTTGCTCGTATAAGAATAAAAAAAATTAATTCAGCCAAATAATAATTAAATATCTTAGAATTTTAACAAATGAAAATTATCTTTTACAGAAATAAATAGGGCTAAATATTGATTTAGTTCTTATAACTTTTGTAAGTTTGATATATAATTTAAATTCGTAATTAAGTATTAAAAATTTAATTCTATCAAGTTCTTTAGTATTTTAAATTAATATTATTATTTAACTTATTGATGTAGTTTGCATATTTGATAAAATCATGACATATAATAAAAAAGCCATATCATTAATAAATTCATAATATGATGAGAAAAAATTAAAAAAATTTAAAATTTCAATAAAAATATAAATTTTTATAGAAATTTAAAAGAAAATATAAAAACATAAAAATTAAAAATTAAAACAATAAAAAAATTAAAAATTATTAATACGACGTAACATTTTTTGTGTATAATAGTTTTATAAACTGTTTATGTCACTTCAATAAATTAATTAAAAATATTAATATGAAATATTAAAATACATGATATAATAAAAATTTAAATACCTTTTTTAATTATAAAAATTTAAGTACTTAATTACAAACTTTAATTCTTTAAATACTTAATTGATAAAAATTATATAATAATACGAACTACAAAGGCCAAATCGATATTTATCCCAAATAACTATGTGCACGTTAGGCGCGGTAACGACATTTTAAAATCTGTTGCTACATGTATTTTTTGCACGTGCGGCTAGCCGTCACAGCCGCCGTTGCTACTCTTCTACTTTCTCCCTCCATCTTTCTTCTTTTTTTTTTTTCCCACTTTTCACCTCTCTTTCGATCAAGTCCCCTTTTATTGTCTATCAATTTATCCCCTTACTTTCTCTAGATTGAAACCCCTTTGTGCCTTTTCTCTCTCTCTTTTGTAATTTCTGTTTTTCACTTATTGCCCAGATCCCCTTTTGCCTGCTTTCCACCGTTGTTCCTGGCTGCGCCGCCTTTCGCTACCGCTCTTCCTTCCTTCGAGATCAGGACTCTGGATTTATCCACTCCAAATTTCTATTTAATTTTTTGCCTCTCTCCCTTTTTTACTTTCAAACTTTCTCTAGGCTTTCAATTACAGGTGAAATCGAAAAGGGACAAGAATTTTGGATGTTTATTAAGTTGGGTTTTTGAGGTTTGGGTCCGAAGATCTAACTGATTCTTAGGTTTGATTTTCTGGAGGCTTGAGTCTCAACGCCTAATTTATTCCTTCACTATCATGGAAAAGAATAAACTAATCTGGAGATCAAAGTTTAATCTTTCTTCAATTCATCAATTGATTCTACTAGCATGGAAACAGATGATGTTTGATGGGAATTTCCATTTTTTTATTTGGAAGGAGAGAAAATTCTTCGCAAAAAATAATATAAATAAATGATCTCAAATGACACGAATGCTTATATTCTGGCATCCAATTCTAGAATGGAATTTTCCTTCTTTAAAAAACTTCAAAAATTTGCCAATGACTTTATGTCATAAAGGCTGTGAATTTGTTGCGTGTTGCAGCATGTTGAAGTTCCGATTCCCACTCAAAAAAAGGATGAAGTTTTGCTAAAACTGGAGGCTGCGAGTATAAATCCAATAGACTGGAAAATACAGAAAGGGATGCTGCGCCCTTTTTTACCTCGCAAATTCCCCTACACACCTGGTACTTTACTTTTCTCTTGCAGCTGTTTCATAGTTTATCATCTGCAAACTATATTAAAAGTATCCAACTTTAAATCATCAGTAACCATTGCAGTTTTCTTTCTGCTAATATTTTTATTACCTTTTTTCAATCATTGGCTAAAGAACTTTTGTTGGAGCAGTCACCGATGTAGCAGGAGAAGTAATAAAGGTTGGATCAGGAGTCAAGAATTACAAAGCTGGGGATAAAGTTGTGGCTGTACTTGTAAGTTGTCATCCGTTTTCTTCTGTTTTTTTTTTTTTTTTTTTTTTTTTTGTTTCAAATTTTCAATCATCATAAAAATATCAGGCTCTCCACTGGAGAGATACTATCGTATCTTATTAATGTGAATGATTGTCTATTTTTTTGATACAAGTTGTATGGTGGAATGTCACTAATCATTATGAGAATAATCAGAAAAGGAGATTTCTTCGTGAAGAGTGGAAGAAACACTAGCAATGTGCTAGCATAATAGATAAAGATTTGGATAATAGTTGATGGCATTTGTGTTTTTGGGTCATAGCTCAAGCAATTAATTGGGAGCTGAAGTTGGGTAGGACTCATAGTGCAATCAAAATAATAGTTGAAAAAAAATGGAATCCCATATAGCCAAATAATCCACTCAGAATCCAATAATTGAATAACAGTAGTAAATCATAGACCCTTATAAAGTATTTTCAAGGACCGGTGCTAGAATTGTTGTTCCAAATGAACCACGTCAGTCTTCCAATGAATAACCTTAATTAATTCTAGTCATGGCATCTGGTGGGCATTGCCCTGCTTCCCTGTTTTGATGAATCAGATAAAGTGAAAGCTACGTGTCATGTCTTCCCAGAATATTAAATGCTGTTATATTGCTGACCATGGGATGCTTTCCTTGTAGATTAGAAAGATTAACTTTTTAAACGGTATGCCTATAGTTTAATACTTTCGGCTTTCCATTTTATTTTATTTTTGGATAAACTGAATTTTTATTCATCCAAAGTCAGCAGGAATCTGCTACAATATAACCATTCTACAACTTAACAAACAGAGGAAAAACAATTCGTTAACAGCTTATTCTAAAAATTCTACATTCAGATTCTAATCTTCTCTAAGTTTTTTGTTTATCATATCTCCTGCAATATGTTTCAATCCATGCAGCCTGTACCTTACAATTTCCTTGACTTTGTTCACCATTTGTGCAGTCGTCATCTCCCTTTGCTTAAATATCCTCTGATTCCTTTCTCCCCATATGAAATATATACATGCGTTCCAGGCAATTCTCAATAGAATTGAGATCAAAGCTTTTCCTTTTAATCTGTTTTCTGCCCAACTTAGTTCTGTGTCCCAATTTCCTACTCTTTTATCAATGTTGCATAGCTGAAGGACCTTTTGCCAAACTTCTATTGTATAGACACTTAAAGTAAACATGGTCTCTTGTTTCATCTTCATTGTGGCATAAGTTGCATCTACTATCAATTCCCATTCCCCATGATCGCAACTTATCCTTCATTGGAAGTCTATTTAAGATCGCCATCCACGTTATTAGTGAATGTTTTGGGATGTGATATTTGAACCATATTAGTTTTTGCCATCCCGCTTTCCGTTGTTGTGGTCTGATCTTTTCCCATACCATGGCAGTGTCATACCGTCCTTTTGGAAATGGCCATACCTCCACTCTGTTTTCCTTTTTGATGAACTTTTGCGCGATTTGCCTTATTTGAAGCAATTTTCTCCAATTCCAACTGCTAGTTTGCTTGGCAGCTGCTTGCCATATGGTCTTCCCTTCCAATTCATAAGCTTCGATCCAAGCGATCCATAAAAAACCAGCTTTTGCAATTATCGACTAGATGTTCTGCAAGACACAAGCTAGATTCCAGGTCAAGATATCTTTAAATCCAAGCCCTCCCTCAGACTTAGGATAGCATATTGCCTTCCAACTTACTCTAGCTCCTTTTGCTGATCCTTCATTTCCTTTCCAAAAGAAACCAGAACATAACTTGTTTATCCTTTTCAGCACATGTTTTGGGAGGATGAAATGCCTACACCAATAGTTCTGCAGGCTAAAAAGCACTGACTGTACTAATTGTAACCTGCCGGCGTATGATAAGTGTCCTGCAGCCCAGCTGTTAATCCTTGCTGTTATCTTATCAACTAAGTGTGTACAGTCTTTCTCTGTGAGCCTTCTAGACAACAACGGGACCCCAAGGTACCTGACTGGTAACGTACCAATCTTAAACCCAGAAGCTTGCTGGATTCTGGCAAGTTCTTCCCTGCTAACCCCTGCCTGATAGAGCTCACTTTTCTCACAGTTCAACTGTAGGCCAGACATAGAATAAAATGCCTCTAACATCACCATTATCCCTATCACTGAATCCAATGCTCCCTTTGCAAAATCAACAAGTCATCAGCAAAGCAAAGGTGAGTTAATTTAATTCTTTTGCATTTAGGATGATAATCAAAGACACCATCTACGGGAGCAGCATCTAGTAGTCTGGACAAAACATTAATAGCTAGATCAAACAAGTAAGGGGGAAGTGGATCTCCCTGCTGCACTTTCCTTGCTCCTTTAAAATAGCCTACAAGTCTTCCATTAATCGACAAGGAAAAGAAAGAAGTAGTAATGCAACTTCTTATCCATCCTATAAACTGATTCGGTAACTTCATTGCATGCAAGACTGAGAGTATGAAGCTCCAGTCCACTGAATCAAAAGCCTTCTGAAGATCAATCTTAATTGCACATCTTGGAGATAAAGTGGATTTGCCGTATCCTCGAACCATTTCTTGAGCTAGCAATACATTATCCGTGATGCTTCAACCTTTTATAAATGCACTTTGGTTACGACTTATCATCCCAAGTAGAGTTTCCTTTAACCGGTTGGCCAGAATCTTAGCGATACATTTGTAGATTGTGGTGCAGCAAGAAATTGGTCTGTAATCCCTTATACTATTAGGATTGGTGCATGCAGGAACTAATGCTACTATTGTAGAGTTGAAAGCAGGTAGCATATTCCCAGTCTGAAAAAAATGCTTTATAGCCTTAGTAGCATCATCTCCGACAATGCTCCAAGATTGTTTGAAGAAATGAGCGTTAAAACCATCAGGTCCTGGGGATTTCTCACCATTCAACGAGAACATTGTCTTCTGAATTTCCTCTTTAGTTACTGGTTGTATGAGAAAATCATGAACCTTTGTAGATAAGGTCCCTTGTAGGAGCTCTGCCAAAAACTCATGTGTGCATCCTGTAACATTTTGATCCATAGTTCCAATTAACTTCTGGAAAAAGGAGTTTGTTTCCTGCAAAATTTGGTCAAACGTATCCAATCTCTTCCCTTCTGAATCCATTAAGACTCGTATGGTATTCTTTTTATGCTTTGCTGCTACCAAATTGTGAAAAAATTTTGTGTTTTGATCACCTTCTTGCAGCCATCTTATTCTTGATTTCTGCCTATAATAACTCTCTTCAGCCTTCATTAGGTCCTTGAGTTCTTCATATAGCCTTCTCTCAATCACAACCAATTCATTTGGTGGGTTTTGAGTTAGAATGGCTTCCTGCATTAGTTTCAGCTCTTTCCTCTCTGTCTGCACCCGACTAGACAGATTGCCATAGTTTTGAAAATTGAACTTCCTGAGCTCCAATTTCAACCCTTTAACTTCTTATGCAATATTAGCATTGGGCTACCTTTGATAGGGTCTTCCCAGGATCTTTCCACAATTAACTTGAACTCCAGATTCCCTGTCCAATAGTTAAAAAACTTAAAAGGCTTTGGAGGGGATTTAATTGTCATGCTGAGTTTGACAAGTGCAGCACAGTGATCAGAAACTTCTGGAGCTAAGAACTCAACATGCGACTGTGGGAGAGCTAAAAGCCAAGAGTCGTTTATCAAACTCTATCCAACTTCCTTGCTAAGTAACTTCCTAACTGATGGCCAGACCAATTAAATTGAGGTCCAACATAAGCATGATCAAACAAGCCTAGTTGAGTTAAGCAATTCTGAAAATCCTTCATCTCTGAGTTTGCTGATTGATCTCCATTATAATCCGAGCTTTCAGAGGGATGGACTATAATGTTAAAATCCCCAGCCAAAATCCAAGGGTTGTCTTGCACTATACCACTGATGTGAGTTAAGTTCAACCACAAGTTCCTTCTTTGAACACCATCGTTACTCCCATAAATGGCAGAAAAATAAACTTTCCTGATTTCATATTGTAACACACAAGTAATACTTTGCTCAGAAAACTCTAGTGGGTCTACATGCACATGATCTCTCCATAATAACCATATCCTTCCGTTTGGAGATGCTGCATAATTGTGAAGAATACCCCAACCACGAAAATGCTTTTCCAGCACAGGCTGCATTTTATGATGATTAATTCTAGTTTCTAATAAACACACAATATCTTCCCTTATTCTATTTATTCTATCTACTACACTTTTTTGTTTTTGAGGATCATTAAATTCTCTAGTATTCCATACTATCAGCTTCATGTTGAAGAACAACTAGGCTTACCTCCAGAGGCAGTGGATCCTGCCTTAACCTTCTTCCCCTTATCAATTGGACCTTTCTTCTTGCTTTTAAGGGCCTTCATTAAATCAGCGACACCTGCAGCTGCTGCTCTCTGTTTCTTTGGTGAGTATGGAATTATCTCTTCAGCCTCATTTTTTGAACTCTAATGTACATTGCCTTCATCCACTAGCAATTCTGATTCCTGCACAGCTTCTAGGATCGAGAATTTATTAACAGAACCTGCTCTAGCAGTTGAGAGTGCAATCGGAATCATATTCTCCCTTATGGCACTATCTGGTTGTATCTCAACCACTTCAGTCAACTTTGCCTCTTGCATAGCTGTATTACCCTTATCCTTAGGCACCCAGACCATTGCTTCTGTCTTTACTTTCTTTGTACAAGTTGTATCATTGTGCCCAAATACACAACAGTGCTTGCATTTCTGTGGCATCCACGGAATTTCAACTGAAACAGACATAATTGATCCATCCCTTCTTTCCACTTCAATGAACTTTGGCACTTCTGTACTTGCCTTCATCTCAATGCAAATCTTTGCATATGCCAGTCTCTGCTTATTTGCAGTGATCGAATCCATATATAATGGATTACCTAGGGCACTCGCTATATAGCTAGGTCCCTTTTTCGTATAGAGCTCAAGTGGTATATTGCCCAATTGCACCCATACTGGCAGCATTTCCATGTTAAACTCTAATGATCGCATTCCTGGCTCCCATTTCTGAACAATCAATGGTTTGTTCTGGATATGCCATGGCCCATGTTCTATCACCCAATCCCTAACTTCCTCGTTTCAGAATTGAATGACAAACAGATTCATTCCAGCAGACTTGATCTCAATTAAACCGCTTTTCCCCCATAAAACATTAACCATCTTTTGAAACAAACTGAAATTTGGCATCCTACCGATGAACTGAGCTACCAGCGAGCTTTGCCATTGATGGATACCTTCCTCGAAGACATCATCAGGAGGTTTTACAGTTATTCTACCATCTGTCTGTTAAGGGGGAAAGTACTCCAACGCTTGATCCACTGGGGCTGCAAATAGATTCCTCCAATCCATTTGCAATCTCCTTTCACTACCTTGCAGATCGGCAATCTTCTCTGCATTCAGCCCAACAACCACGCAGTCCTCATTGTTAATCTTAGTATTACATTTATCCTTACCAGAACTCTAAAAGGAATAGGATTGTGAAGCAAGAGATGGTTTCTTTGACATCGCCGATTGCTACTCTCTCAAAACCCCAAATTAAGTTCAATGAAGAACCAAATCACCAAATTTATTCCAGAACCAAAGAAATCACTACTGGAATAGAAGAAATTAGATGAAACTAGCTCGTAATGATGAAATTTGCACCAGAATCGATGGCTTAGGCGAGGAAATCCTCCACTCAAGAAAGTCCTGCTATCGTGAGCCGAGAGCTTTTTCCTAAATGTGCGCCTTTCTTTCCTTCTTTTAGCTACTTTAGATTTTTTTTGCTTTCCATTTTTGCTTGTATTAATGGTGTTGATTGAGGGAAATGTACGTATGTTTGATGTTCCACTGGACTATTTGTTGGTTCAAGCTATACGAACATCTCCAGATTTTTTGCGCCTTCTTAGTTTTCATATTGAGTAGTATCTTGTTTTGAATGCAATTATCTTGACATGACTATCATTTCTGAGGGAGTGCTTTTACTATTACCATGTGAGGCATTTGGCTGTGAGAAGATCTAGGTATTATTAATGTGGACCAGTGGTATCGGTGATTCTTTCGTCTGCTTGTTTTATCGGCAATTCAACATCATTTATGTCATTTACTAAGGCCATCTATTATGAATATATTTTGCAATGACAGAGTGGAGGTGGACTAGCTGAATTTGCTGTGGCCAAGGAGAGTTTGACAGTTGCAAGGCCTCCAGAGGTATCAGCTGCTGAAGGTGCTGCTTTGCCTATTGCAGGCCTCGCAGCTCACCAGGCTCTAAACCAGTCTGCTGGGCTAAAGCTTGATGGAAGCGGCAAGCAAGTAAACCTCCTGATTACTGCTGCCTCAGGTGGCGTAGGTCAATATGCAGTTCAATTGGCAAAGCTTGGAAACACTCATGTGACAGCCACTTGTGGGGCTCGTAACATGGATTTAGTCAAGAGCCTGGGGGCTGATGAGTTTCTTGACTACAAGACTTCTGATGGAGCGGCTTTGAAGAGCCCTTCTGGTCGCAAATACGATGCAGTGATCCACTGTGCAACGGGCATTCCTTGGTCTACCTTTGCCCCTAATTTGAGTGCGAATGGGAAGGTAATAGATACTACTCCAGGTTTTAGTGCTTTTATGACTGTTGCTCTGAAAAAGTTTGCATTCTCCAAGAAGAAGCTGGTACCATTGTTTATGACACCTAAGAAAGAGAATCTTGATTATCTTGTTAAGTTGGTGAAAGAAGGAAAGCTTAAGCCAGTAATTGATTCAAACCATCCTCTAAGTAAGGCTGAAGACGCTTGGGCCAAGAGCATTGATGGCCATGCCACTGGGAAGATTATTGTGGAGCCTTAGTTTATGAAGATTACTTACAGTAGTTTTAAGCTAGTGGGGTTGCCTATGGCCCATATTCATATTCATAAGTACTCAGTATTTTGAACAAATGCAAATATTGATGTGAATTTTCATCTTGTCTTTTGCTGGGAATTTAGACAATAATGTTGAAGTTGTTGCTGAGCGCCGTGTTTGGACGTCGTACATAATGAGAGAACATGACTTCTCAATATATAACAACAGATTTTGTACATCAGAAAAAACTATGATAAGTCATTGATAGACGTGAGAAGATTCAATGATTGAATAAAAACAGATTTCCTCGCAACATGTAATCCAAGGGTTCTAAGCCTCTCGGTTCAAAAATTGCCCCTCAGATTCGAACCTAGAGTCAAGCGGATACACTTGAACTGCAAAACATCCCGCCCTCCGCCTCTCCCAAGTCTCAACTCTCCTCATTTTTCTTCTCTGATCAGTTCATGGCAAATTCGTGCTTCTATTACTTCACTTTCCTTTCTAGTTATCTCCTATCTCTAAACGTTCTTTTTTTTTTTTTCCTGGCATGTTCTCAGAAAAAGCATCGTCAAACTCCCCTGCAGATATCCTGCCTTTTAACTCTGCTTCCACTCTCTACTCTGTTTCTATTCTTTCCTCTTACAACCAAACAACCCCCGTAGTAGTAACCCAAGAAGATACAGTTCATCGTACTACATCTTAATCAACCAACCGAACTGGAAAACGGACCAAACCCTCAAATCCTTAGTTTCCCACATGAACCCCAACGTTGCTGCCCAGGTTATCCTCCTTCAAAACGACAAAGTCTCACTCGCTTTCCAATTTTTTCAATGGGTTTGTCAACACTCCACTCATTGCTATGATATAACTAGTAGAATCCACCTCTTCTACTTGCTTATATCCTCCAATTCATTTTGAATTGCTCATTAGGCTATATAATTGAACTAACCAAAAATTGTAGTAACAATAAAAGCGACCTTTTGAAGCACATGGAAGCGCTTGATGAGATGAGGGAAGACTGGTTTTCGCTTAAATTACCCCTGTTATAGCATTCTTTTGATGTCTTTTGCTAAGTATGGGGTCTTTAGCATTTTTTATTTATAAAAGAATGGTAGCTGTAGCTGAAGGGTTTGCTCTTGATGCTATTGATTATGGAACGATAATCAATGCTTTATCCAAAATTGGCTTTGTATGTCAAGCTTAAATGTTCATGTGCCAAGCTTTGAAGCTTGGGTTTGAATTGGGTACTCATATATATACTTCTATAGTGTTGCATTATTGTTGACAAAATGATCTCTGGCAACCCTTCCGGATGCTTGATGTAATGTCCAAATCAGATGGTTGTGGAGCGAATTCCGTTACTTACTCGATTTTAATACATGGTTTACGTGAGATTGGGAGAGTTGAAGAAGCATTTGCTTTGAAAGAAGGGATGAAGGAGAAGGGTTGCCAGCCGAATACTCAGACTTACACTGTATTAGTAAAGGCTTTGTGTGATGATGGATTGATTGGTAAGGCTTTGGGTTTGGTTGGTGACATGGTTGCAAAAGGATGTAAGCCTAATGTTTATACTTATACTGTTTTGATTGATGGGCTATGCAGGGAAAGGAAGATTGAGGAGGCTAATGGGATGTTTAGGCAGATGGTAAAAGGGGGTGTTTATCCGGGGATTGTAACGTATAATGCACTGATTAATGGATATGGTAAGGGAAGATCGGTTCTGTTTTTGAGCTTCTCAGTGTGATGGAGAAACGAAGTTGCAAGCCTAATATCCGTACCCATAATGAGCTTATTAAAGGGTTGTGTATAGTTAACAAACCTTATCAAGGAATGCTCCTTTTGTGAAGGGTTGTCAATAATGGATTATTGCCTAACAGCGTAACTTATAATATTCTGATTGATGGGTTCTGGCCCTGCAGAGAAGGCCATTTTAACATGGCTTCCAAGATATTTGAATTGATTAACTCATTTGGGGTTTATCCTGATGTTTATAGTTTCACTTCTATGATGGATTGGCTGTGCAAACAAGGGAGACTTAAGCTCGCAAATGGGCTGTTGGGTAAGATGATAAAGATGGGAATAGAGCCTGATGAAGTAACATTTACCGCGCTTGTGGATGTGTTTTGCAAGATTGGTAATAGTGGAGATGCATCAAATCTTTTCAAGATGATGATTGCAAATGGTTGGGAAGACTTGTCATGCAATTCTTCATGTTCTGAGCAAAGAATGCAAGTTGATAGAGGAGTTAGAAAGATCGCAAAGCATGGTTTAGTTCCTCCTGTTGTGACTTACACAATATTAGTAGGTGCGCCTTTTCAAGCAGGCAAGGTTGACCATTCCTTGAACATGATGGAGCTAATGAAACAAGTTGGCTGCCCTCCAGATGTGTACATATACAATATCGTGGTTAATGGTTTGTGTCAAATTGGAAGAGTTGAGGATGCAGAGAGAATCCTGCATAGCATGTTTGTTTTAGTTGTACCTCCAAATCATGTTACATGCACTATATTGGTCAAAGCACATGTTTATGCTGGCAGGTTAGATCGCGCCGTTGATATTATGTCTATTATTGTTAAAAACGGATGTCAACCCAACAGTCGGATATATTCTGCTCTACTAGCAGGATTTGTTTCATCAAACAAGGCCATTAAAGCAGGAAGCTCCAGTTTTATCAGTCCCCTAGATTTTAGCTCACCACTTACTGCAGAAAATTATGATGATTGTGTTTCCTGTAATGTTCTGAAGGAAATGGATCTTGAGCATGCATTTAAGTTCCGGCTTGAAATTGAAAAATTCAGCGGGTCTGCTTTGAAATTTGACAATTTTCTAATTATGAGTTTATGCGAAGTGGGAAAAATTTTAGATGCTGAACATCTTACCAAAGATACAGTGAAACATGGTTTATTTCCTGACCAGGCATGTTTTTCTGTCATTGACTGTTATTTGAGGAACAGCAACTGCAATGAGTGCCTCGAGTTCTTGGATCTCATTCTCATTCATTGTTTCCTTCCATCTTTTGCATCTTATTGTTCAGTGATCCACTGTATGCGTACCAAAGGAAAGATCAAAGAAGCTCAAAGACTGCTTTCTGACCTCATTAAATACAATAATATTGGGGAGACAAATGCATTGTTACCTCATATTGAGTTCCTAGCAAACAGTGATGAAACTGAAAAATGCATAGAGCTTCTAAAACTGATGACGGGGAGTGGCCAGTCATCTAGTTTATGCTCCATTTCCTTGTCCCTTGAAATCATTGCTTATCTCTGAATTCAGGATCTCCCAAACTTGCTAGAGGAGGAATATATTTAGTATGGACAGATTGTCACTAACTCACCATAAGAACCAGATGCACAGCAGGAATACCAGGTGAAATCTAGTTCATACTCGTGCAATTTTTTCTTTCAGAGATCTGTTCAAATGAAAGCCCTGTGTAGATGAGTAGGACTTAGTAAATGGGATCTAAAATGTAAAGCAATATAATACATTTCGTTCGAGTTTAGTTGTTCTTTTTCGTGGACGATCTATAAATTCAATACAAGTCTTCTTTAAAGCCTACCATTTGCTCTAACCTTGGAATGGAATGGGAAAATCTACCTTGTCCTAAACTTTTTTATACAAAAAATAAATTTCAGTCTTAAAGATTTAAAGCCTCATTTTTGACAGACAACATGGATAAAATGTTGGTTTATATCTATCCAGATCTTGGACTCCTCTTAACTCTATTAATGTGCATGATATCAGGAGGTACTTCAGTAATTTGAAGGATTTTAATTCTCTTTCCCATTGAAATGTTCTGAATACAATTTACATTTTCTCAAGTTGAATTTTAAACGACCTTGATGAGAGAATCTCCCTTAGCCATCAACGTGTCAGCTGTTAACCACCAAAGAATGAATGCCCGATGCTACAACGCAAAGTAGTCAAATCCCCGTTAAGGAACCGATCCTAAATTTAGACCCGAGTGAAGCGATAGTCTGGGCCGGATCCGAACTGTGTCAAATCACACGTCAAACCAGCACTTAAAATTTCCCACGGACAACAACACCCATACGCTTATCCCTTACTGACGCTTAAGTCCCGCACTAGTTGCGCTCATTTGAGTCACCGTCCACGTCACTCCTCATCAATCCATTCGGGGCAATATCGTCAAAAAAATTACAATTCTGTAATATATTAGGTTCTTGAGGGACAATCTAGTAATTACATAAATAAATAATATTATATTACCTCCGGGACCACCTCCCTTCCCCACCACAACCAAGCATTGTTCTTCGTTTCAACTTTCAATTTTTTTTAAAAACAATAAATTAAAAAAAGAAAAAACTATAATTATCTTTTTTTAAAATAAAAAAGTTTAATTATTATTATTATTATTTTATTTTTCTTTGGTTTCTTCTCCTCCGCTTCTTCTGCAGAATTCTCTCTCTTGGCTTCACCCGTAAATCTAAATTTCCCTTTCTCTTTCTATAACTGAAATTCTCTCTCTGAAAGTCTTCCCGTTTTCTTGTTTTAAACGGCATCGTTTCACATTGGCGGTCTGTTTCTATTTCTTGGTATCTTAGATAGTTTTTACGCTTTGGTTGTCTGAGGTGAGTTTAACTTTCTCTCTCTTTCTCCCTATCTGTCTTCTTTTTTTTCTTTTTTAATTATGAATTGTCAATCGTTGTTTCTTTTGACGAATCAATCGTTGTTTCGATATATGTTTTTTCTGAGCTTTGTTTTTCTTTCACATTGGAATGCAGTTGGATTTTTCGTCTTAGTTCCTGTTTGTTTTCCTAGAAAACGGTGAGGTAAAAAATTTCTGAACGTTCTCGATGTTTTTCTTTAATTTTGCGCTTTTTAATAATCAAAGTGGTAAAAGACAAGGAGACTGATTCAAATTAGGCCACGGTATATGTGGTTGAATTAGGCATAGCTGAGTGCTGGTGTTCATGGGCTACTAAATTCGTAACGGTAGATATGTATCCATATTTTAATAAAAAAATAGGTGTCTTTTTCTAGGTGAGGAAATTGAAATTATTGTTGAATATATGGTTTAATTTTTTTGCTAAGCATAGATAGCTGTTTGCATCCCTGATGCAAAATTTTTTTGTAACTTTTCAATTACAAAGTAGGAAAAAGTTTGCCACCGCCCTCGCCTTTTGATGATTTATTTTATTATTTTGGATTCTAATTGATTTGGTTCATCTGCTTCGAGTTTAGAAAATCGAGGACTTCACTCAGCAAGATAGCAGTTTTCTTTTTTTATCTTTTTTTTTTCCCGTGTCTCATGATTATATTAGGTGTGATTTTTATTTTTATTTTTATTTTTACTGCTAAGCTGTTAAAAATCAATTTATTAATGACTTTACATGTACGAGATCTGGTTGAATTTACTGATGTATTTCTTGTTAAACTCTCCTTGTTTGGAAATGTGGAGACTTGATTTGTTAAACACTTTGTTTGATTAATGAGTAAAACAGGATAATGAGGGAAAGTCTGATGTTGCCTTGTGATTTTGACCGCATAAAAATTGATCCATGGCTCTCAGTCCACATTTCTTTCTATGTCTAAACCACCGTGTTGCAATCTCTTGGACAAAATTTTGTTTTATATTTTTGGTATACAAGCCTTATAAGACAGAGTCTACTTATTGCTGTCATCTGATATAGTAATATGTTGGTCAGTTTTCTTTCTTTAGATTATGATTTATGACAACAATTTTGTTGTTGGAGTTATGTTTGATTTTTAATGATTGTTTACAGCCCAGCCCTGGTTTTTGATAAATGGGGGCATCATTTAAGCTGAGTGTAAAGAAAATGGATCGGTCCATGAAATTCAACTCTTGTACAGGATTTCTATTGGAGGTCTTGTAGACTTGTTGGTTTTAGATGATACGAGCTCGTTGCAGCTTGTAGAAGCTGCATTTGAGAATGTTGATAATTTTCTGGCTGATATTCAATCATTCTTACAATGAGAAGTCTGTTCCTGTCAACATCATACATTTCATGCTACAGTTTAGCACTAAACCACATACACAAGTTAGTGATCAAGCCTATTTGGATACAATAGACACCTCTATTTGGAGGTTGTTAGAAGTACATTGACAAATCGTTGATTGTCATCTGTTACAACTGTAATAATGGAAAGGTTAGTTTCTTGTCGCTGCTCTTAATATTATTAAGTTTATCAAGTTTTCATTTGAAGTCTTGTGTGTCTTTGGCACTATATCTTGCTACTTTGCCTTTTTTCACTTAGGTATAAAATTTTGGAGGAGCTTGGAGATGGTACCTGTGGTAGTGTGTTCAAAGCCTTCAATACAGAAACATTTGAGATTGTAAGGAACTTCATTAGTTGCTTTTTTACCTTTCAGTTTACATAACTCTATAATTTTCATTTTGTTTGCCATTAAGATATATTCTTGTGCCTATCTTGTACCTCACCTATCATTGAAGTCTTTCAATGATTAATGTCATATTCTTTGCTTCACTTAGAAATTTTCTTATCCACATTAATTGCTTGTAATTGTGACAAGCAGGATATTTGTACATTGGTCTCATGTGATGATTGGAATTACCTCAATGCCTTGAAGATAGCAAATGATGAAAACAGAATCGATTTTGAAATCACTTTGTGAATTTGTATCATTAGGTGTACTCTGCATTTCTATTTGGTCAATCCTTCATCTACCAGCTATTAAATTTTAGTGGTTACTTTAAAATTTATATCTGATTTCCCATTTTCCTTATGATATTTGAACCTCAGTTGATGATCCTCTGTCTCTATGCACCTGGCTGTTAAGCCTCCCACCTCCACCCTGTTCCTCGTAGGAGGGGGTTGGCAAGCATTTTGAGCTGTCTATTGCAAGAAAAGTTAAAATGAGATTTAAAGCTCTAAATCCTAATGGGCATGCAATGTATGAGATGAAACTCTGTGTTTGAACTTTGACTTTACAGCACTAGAAAATTGGGTTGGTTTGATATATACATGGCATGAGATATTAGAGCATATATACACATAAGGGTAGTCCTTCAAGTAGAAACTTAAGAGCATATATATTTATATATAGAAGCAAGATTAGAAAAACTTAGGAGCTGACTAGAAAGGTCGGTGCACAAAAATCGATGCATTTGATTCTCTTTGGAAAATGATGTCTGGTGTTGTTTCACCTTAATGAGGGTTCATAAACTGTGACAATGGTCATTTGGAAGACCTTGGATTAGAAAACTCAACTCATTCTATTGTGGGTGCTTGTCTTGAAATGTTTTTTTTACCTGTTTATACTCCTTTTTAAGTTTCACCAAGATTATAGTGAATTTACTAAATGTGAAACTTCCTTGATTGGTTATTTCTTTTTATAAATGTTTTCAATCTAGGTTGCTGTAAAGAAAATGAAAAGGAAGTTCTACTTTTGGGAAGAGTGCATGAATCTAGGAGAAGTTAAGGTATGCTGTAATATTTCTTTAAATGTTAGAGTCCTCTGCTTTTTACCTAAGCCTTAATCAGGAGAGCATTCCCCATTTATTGTATATCATTCATCCATTCACACAGTTTCTTGATGGTATGAGTAATTTATTCTCTGCAGGCCCTTCGTAAACTAAATCATCCTAATATTGTAAAGTTAAAGGAGGTTGTCAGGGAAAACAATGAACTATTCTTCATTTTTGAGTACATGGTAAGGGCGCTTTTCCGACTTCACATTATCATTCAGTGAAAGCATGAGATTTTAAAATTTTATCTTCCACTTAACTATTGTATCTTCCCTCTGTGAGATTATAATATTATGTTCTTTTATTCCTATCATTTTTTGTCAATACAAAGCTTGGGAATATGACTATGATTTGACTGGAGCTAGGGAATATGACTATGATTATAATATTACTAATTTCCTTAATTACAAATGCCAGTTTGTAATAATTTCCTAATCTTGTGCTATGATACTAGGGATCTATTCAATTGATTACAATGTTTAATCTTGTTTAAATTTTGAAAGGTGAGCCTTACTTTCACCAAAACTATGTATTGTTGACTTTGGAAGCATTCTATAATTGATTTTAGTGAAAGAGTTGTGCAGATACCTGCATTGCCCCCCCTCCCAAAAAAACGTGCATACACACAGGGACAAAAAACCCTCCAATTTTGATATCTCTGTTCAACAAAGTATTATGGTTTCTTTCAACAATAAATGTTTCAGCTTGCTGCATTTGTCTGCTGATTTTCTCACTATTAGTTGTGTACTTCTGTGTAATTCATTGTAAACTGGCTTATTTTATCTTCAATTGAAGTAATCATTGGTGTGATATATGACTTACTGTAAGCTAGCATGAAGTTGAATGAAACCCTTTCCAATCATTTGGTAAGAGCTTGAATTTAACTTATTTCTAGGAACATAATCTTTACCAAATCATGAGAGAGCGACAAAGACCTTTTTCTGAAGGGGAGATACGCAGCTTCATGTCTCAGATGCTGCAAGGACTTGCTCACATGCATAGACATGGATATTTTCATCGAGATTTGAAACCTGGTAAATGTTCTTTTCATGTTTGTGCGTTATGTAAGTCATTTTTGCACATTGAATGGTGGATATCTTTAGTAATATATTTGCTTTTTTCAGAGAACTTGCTGGTGACGAAGGATGTTCTAAAAATTGCTGATTTTGGACTGGCGAGAGAAGTATCATCAATGCCTCCTTATACAGAATATGTTTCTACACGGTGGTGAGTAATCATGCAGTGGCATTATCTCATATACTTTGCATTTATGTTTGTTTATGTTCACACAATGTGGGTGCAACCTCACTGATTACTTCATAATTCTATCCTGTTCATATAGGATTAGTTTTCTCATCTGATGATTTGGGTTAATCATGTCAGGTACCGTGCTCCAGAAGTCTTGTTGCAGTCTTCCTCTTACACTCCTGCAATTGGTATGCAGATATGACTTGATCTAAGTCTCTCTCTCTCTCTCTCTCTCTCTCTCTCTCTCTCTCTGTATACATATGTACATCTTCTTCTAGTAGCTTTTATGGTGTTGTGGGACCAATCCAGAACTCCACTTTATCAGATAACATATTTACTATTTCAACTTGATTTATTGAGCTTTTCTTTCTTTCCATTAAATCTGTTACTTTGAGATTTATCTATATCATGTCTTGTTTTGCTTGAATGATGTCTGATAGTGGAAACATTTACAGATATGTGGGCTGTTGGTGCGATATTAGCAGAGCTTTTCACTTCATATCCTATTTTCCCTGGTGAAAGGTGATTTCTTATTCCAAGTTTTTCTCTTTTTAATCTTGGTGGAAAACACTGTAAAATTAAGGCATTCCTTTTGTGCTTAAAAAATATATCTTTTCTCACAGCCTAAATGTGCACAAGCAATGCAATACTTTTATGTCAAACATATGTTCTCTAACCATGGTTCCCCAATGTGTATTATACTATATAGTATATCCTAACTTCAACATGTTCTTGAAATTTGCATTCTAGTTTTGGTTGATAAATTTTTCTATAATATATGGTTGGCATGTCCTGTGACACTTGACTTTGGTAATTCTGTTGGATTTAGGGTCATGATTGCTAATGTTGATAATTTGAATGGCCTAAAGTTTCTGGTTTAATTGATTGTATGTAATCGATAACCTAACCATGTATGCCAAGCAAAATTAACACAGCGTGGTTGATCTTTGTTTGTGCTAATGTTGTTTCTGTTCTACTTTATATTCATTTGTCCTTTAGGCACTTTTAACCTGAACCAAATTGATCCTATTCCTACCTACATATTTTAGATCTAGTACCTTTTTGCTTATGGACAAAATATGGTACATAAATTTTCTCATATTGTCCTCAGTCCATGCCTCTTTTTCTGTTTTCTAGATACTGGTATGTGTATGTAGATGAACTTGCGTGCATGCATGGGTGGGGATGCATAAATATAGATACCGAGGAATGTATATTTGTTACTCTTCTGTGAAATAATCTCGGTGCTTTGATCCTAAGAATTGAGGATACTGTTCTATGTATGTATATGAATGTTCACGGATGCATCCATGGGAGGGGATGCATAACCATAGATATTGAGGAAGTTATATTTCTGCCTAATAATCTTGCAAGTGCTGTGATCCGAAGAACAATTCTTTACTTGCCATGCAAGTTTCTTAATTACATGCCTTTATCCACTATTTTTATTCTTGTTTGCTATCGGTTCAGAATACATAACTTTGTAGGTGATGCATGTGCATTTTTGTTATTTATCTTTTACCACTGAAGTAAAACAAAAATATATCAGAACTTGTAAGCATTTTTTCTTACAGTAATACTTTCACCTCTTGCCAGTGAAATAGATCAACTGTACAAGATATGCTGCGTTCTGGGTGCACCAGATTGGACTTCTTTACCTGAAGCAACCAACATCTCTCGTCTAATCAATATTAGTTATTCAGAGGTATATTTTTTTTTCTATTTATTAGTTATCTATTGGCTGCTATGTTTAGATGTTTGCTTTTATTTTATTTAATTTTAATTTATCATTGTTACTTTTGGGCAGATTTTACCTACCAACATATCAGATATCATTCCCAATGCCAGCTCAGAGGCTGTTGATTTAGTCATGGTGTGTACTGTGGTTGACTAGTATTTAGCAAAGTGACATTTGCTATTCTATAATATCTTACAACCTCTGCTTTGACATTCTGTAGCAACTTTGCTCATGGGACCCATTAAGGAGGCCAACGGCAGATCAGGCATTGCAGCATCCTTTTTTTAATGTAATAAATGTGTTCTGGAGCTATTCTCCGATTTTTATTTGTATTGGATCAATTTTACTAAAAAGTCTTGGGCAGGTGCATGCATGTGTTCCTCATCCACTACTGTACGATCCGCTTGAGTTGAGGCTAAACAACATGGGTGAGAGTTTTGAAGTTCACTTCTAGTTCCCATGCAAGACTGATCGATAACATTTTCTCTGCTCTTTTTTTCTGGTTCATCTATTAATGTTTTCTTGTACTATTCTGCAGGGATGGAGCCAAATCTTGAGTTGAATCTATGGGATTTCGACACTGAACCTGATGATTGCTTTTTGGGCTTGACACTTGCTGTAAAACCAAGTGTTTCAAACTTAGGTAATATTTTTGTACCTCCTGTGTTTATAGTTTAGTGGCCTGGTGGCTTTTGTTAGCTAGTGATGCCTCTTAAATTTTAGTCACCGAACTGCATAAATACATGTGGCATGGGAAGGCATCTTTTTTCATCCTCTTCTGGGTGATTGTGGAGGAATAGTGGAGTGGTGTCTTAGATCTTAGGATTTGGTGCCTACCTCAAGTAGCCGGCTAGGCAGAGTTTTAGACATTCATGGAGAGATGGAAGTGGATGAACCTAGAAACAATGTCTACTTTTATCCACATAGCGAGGGATATTCTTCATGCTATGTAGTTCCCATCTTGACCAGCTGAATATGCTTTTCAGTGTTATGTTTTAAAACTATGTCGGCACTAATTCAGAATGTATATCTGCTTTTAAGCATCTTCAATAAAAACATAATTGTTCAGGAAGTCCATTTGCATTATTTTATGGATAATGATTTCCATTTATTGGAACATTTCTTTTGTATCATCTTTCTTTGGATTCTATTTCCGCTATGTCTAAGGATTTGCTTATGCTTTTGTTTTTTTTTTTTAAATAAGAATATGACATTTATATCCTGCAGAGGTGGTCCATAATGCCTCTCAAGGTACGGAAGAGGTGAGTTTTGCAGTGCTAGACTCAGCAAAGTTGCTTGTTGCTATTATAGATCTTTGATGTGGATCGGTTTTTACCATTACTGAAATATGGCTTAACTGCTGAACTTCATGATTCAGGATATACTGTTTTGTCCTAGGCTAAAAGATCATCCGGAGCAATCAGGTAATTCATATGATCCTCAAATATCCTCTTCAGAAACAGAGACTAAGAGAAATGGGAATTGGCAATAGTGATGCATAAAGCAATTTCATATGAGAAATAGATCTTTGTTCTGAGCGTTAATCTGGATACCATGCTTTTAGGGGTGAAAAATCGGTTAGTTCAGTCTTTGAAAATTCAAAATCCGACTTAACCGACCTCACCTAAAGTTCATAACCGACAATAACTGAAACCGACTTAGGTCGGTTGGTTCAGTTGGTTAAATTAAGTTTTGCATTTTTAAAAGCCAAAATATTTAATAGGCAAAAGCCAAGGCAAAACAGTTGGCTGCCGGTCATAACTCACATCTCAAATCAGTAGCATAACAGGAAGTCTCTAATTTTTTCATTTTTCTGATAAAAGTTAAATCTAGCATCCATTCCAAGATTGAATTTCCAACTGCATCCTGTTGTTTTCCATTCGAGCTAATGCCTATGATATACGGCAATACCGTAATAATAAACATAATGAATTACAAATTTTAAGTGTTTAAACAAGGTAGAAAGCCAATTTTCACGAGGCGGCTTTTGTTGATCACGAAGAAAGTGAGCATATACCTTTTGTCTTTTTAAAAGGATTAGGCATGCAAATCATCCATGCTTTAATTTAACAAGCTCTAATAGCTAAATAAAATAATTTGATCAAGACTTTCATTCTGCTATGGTAATTGAATAATTAAATTAAAGTAAACTATATTTTGGTCAAAAACCTGCTGCTAGTGCTTCTGGTGGCTGGCTGTTGTGACACCGGTGGAGGAATACTTAAATTAAAGCAAAGAGGAGATCACGGTCACAGCCACAGGGCAGAGGAGTTTATGGCTTAGGCTCACATCTAGAAGGCAGCGTTGTTGTTGGGTCAGGCTCCCACCCAAAAAGGCTGAATTGTTGTTGGTGGATTGGCTGGCTACTGGACGCTGGTGGTGATCCAGTGGAGATGAGGAGAGAACAAATATAAAGGGGAAGCGGAAGATAAGTGATTGGTATGGCAAGTGGATGAAAGGGCAGCAGGCAGAGAAGCAAGAGTCGTATAGGCAGTCGGCAGAGATGTGTGATGGGAGAAAAAATGTCAAACAAACAAAAAATAATAATTTATATTTCATATATATTTATAAAAAATCAATTATATTAGTAATCAGTTAAATCGGTCAATTTGGTTCCTAATTTTGGTAACTGTAAACCCACTGAATTAGTCGAAAAACCCAATCTCCCTTGTTTTTTTCTAAACCAATTAGGTCAAATCAAATTAACCAAATTCAGTAGGTTTAGGCCGGTTAACACCACCAGCTTCTTGTACTTTTGAGAAGTAACAATGTTCACCGGTTGTTTCATTTGTTTTTCTTCTTTGTTTAGACTGTAGTGTTTGCATCTAATGGGCTGTGGCCTGTGGGTTCCTTTCACTCCAGTTTTTTGGTCATTGCTTACTCCTGGTCAAAATGGAATTCACCCTCCAGTTGAATCCACCTTGTCTTTCCCATTCAGGTGAGTTAATGCATTTAGCCTCGCTCATGTTAGAATTTGTTTATGTGGTGACTCTAGCAGGAAGGCATATGTGTATTGATACTTTTAACTGGACAATTGTCATGGTCCCTGGAGTTTGGCTGTTAGAAAATTTTCCTTTATGTTTGAATTAGTTGTTCGGCACTAATTCTCACTAATATAGGAATCTCTTTGATCTTTTCTAGCAGTTTATACTTAAATCACTGCTGCAAGACGAATGGTTTAGCTTTCCATTTAAATTAACCATATATGAAAAGTAGTTTTTCTTGTGCCCGCATTCTGCACTGATATTATGGTACATTGTTTATGGCTGGCTTGATTGCCTGCATATAGATTAAAAGAACACAAGTTCTCATTTACATATTTTTCTCCCCTTTTATGCATTACTTTCATCGCTAGACCTATGAATGACATGACATCTGATATTCCCCCATCTTTTGGAGGGAAATTTTCCATGGCAGTTCGATTCAGCATCCACCAATTGGAGTTCCACAATCTGCTGGGTTTGCAATGGCATCATTGCAGCCTAACCTCTTAGAACGTCAGTTGTTGGCTGTGTCCTCCCCCTTCCAGCAAGGTCATTACCTTTGACTGAGTTGATTGGATAATCTAATAAGGGGCTGTACAGAATTTGTAATTTATTATTCTTTTTTATTATTATTAAGTTCCGTTTAGTACTCTCATTTATGCAAAATAGGTGTCCTGAGAAAGTTCCCATGATAAAAGTTTTTCAGATCCCATCATTTCAAGTATAGGAAATTATACTCTTTACGGTCAAAGTTGGTGGAATATTCATCTTGGTTAATGTACATTTTCTTTCATACAAATATCTTTCCCTCTCACTGTATATGTATGTGTAAATTTACTTAACAAAGGGAAATTGTCTCTCATTCTCTAGCAGAGCAGTGATAATGAATTTTCATCATGTATTTCATATCATCAGACCTAAGAGAGGTTAAGAAATAAAATGGTTGATGTAAGCAAAGGAAGTAAGACATAAGCTAAGGGCATCTATATGGTTGATGTAAGCAAAAGTGCAAGTAAATGAATTATCGCTGCCATCAAATCTAGTTTTCAGAAAACTTGTCGGTAGCTGAAACCCCTTCCAGAAGCAGAAGCCGTATAGCCTTTCTTTTCTTTGGCCAAAAGTTTCTGTTCACTGTTTAGAGAGAGACATGAAATAGTTGTAACATTTAAGGCGCTGGGTCAGATTGTATGTGATTGGGAAAATGACATAAAGTGAAACATTAAATGCTATAGCCATGTTTTTGTTTGATTTTCCTACCTTGGATTCTGTTGTGACATCTATTCCTCAAAAATAACACCCAACAAAATCAAATTGAACAATTAAGACAAAAATCATTGTTTGTTAATGATTTGGATTATTTTAAAGTTTTAATTCAAGACATTTAAAATGGAATTTTAAACTTTGTAAGTTGTTTTCGAGAGAACTCCACTATGTTAAATAGATTTTTTTGATCTCCAAGGTTTTTCTGTCTCCGTAATTGTTCAATCCCAGGACAATAGATTTAAATGAGCTAAGATTTTCATGTCCAATTCGAGGACCATTATTACGCTAATGAGCCAAAGCTTCTAAATACGAAATTAGTGCTTTAGAGTCAAATTTTATTATGTTTACTCTCATTATTTTTATTGGATTAATTTCGGATTAGAGATGCTAAATCATTGTTTTTGAGTAAATTACATGAATAATCATATAAGATTTTATATTTTGATTGTTTAATTTTAAAAATTAAATTTTAATTATTATTTTATACAGTTATTTTAAAAAATAATATTTAATAAATTTAAAATTAAAATAAAATAATTTTCATTTCAGACTTTTTAACATGACTGTGACTTTTTTTAAAAAAAAAAAAATTATTTTTATCAACGAGTCTTTAGTGTCTAATCAAACTCTACTATGACAAGATACCATGATCTCGTGATATGTTTGATTTCACGAGGGCCACACGATATGTTTGTTGTCAAGACAGGCGCACGAATCTGAAGTTAAGATCCGAGGACGAGTCCAAGCTAAATTCCCAGACCGTAACATTTCGTATCAGAAAAAGCCAATGACATTGCATTAAAAAAAAAAATAGAAGGCAATTTTTTTCTTTCCATCTTCTTTTCTTTTCTTTTTCAATTTTTTTTTCCTGTCAACCGTCAAAACATTTTATTTTATTTTTAATTTTTCATTCCCCTCTTTTAAGCTCTCTTACTCTTCTCCTTCTCTGTAACCAAAAATCCAAAGAGAAACAAATTCCAATTGGTGAAATGAATGTAGTACTGGCTGCTGAAGACACAAACGGGAGAGTGGTCATGGGAAGACCAAGCGACCCAGAAACACCTCAATTCGATGAAACTAGGCGATCTCTATTTCTTCTACCACTAGGGTGCCAATGCTCGTCTCGTTGTGGGTGTGGCCAGCATGGTAAAGGAATGGCATTCAGAGGGCAGTGATAAAAACAGTGAGGTGATGGTAGATGTGAAAGCGCTAGGGGAAATGGGGAGGCAAGTGGACTTCAAGGGCATAAAACAGGATGGGCAGTTTGGGTAATGGTTCGGATTAGACCATTTTAAAAAAGTAATGATTGTGGAAAAAAAAAATGGAGGAAATTTGAAAGGAATGGTGGTTGGTTTATTACTACACGTCTACTGCTTGGTAACTTGTCTCTGGCATTTTAGTGAACATTTACCGTGCAATGCCTAAACCCATCCCATGCAAAAATTAATTAATGAAGGGCACGTCCTTCTGAAACGTGGCGTTTTAAGGACAGAGAATGGAAACATAAAATTTGAATGTTAGTAAGTTAATTTTTTTTTAAAATTGAACGATCACAATAAAAAGTCACTCAAAATTAAGTGATTATTTGTATAATTTACTCAATTTTATAATAGATTTGTGTTTTGGACAAATTAGTATTGATTTGGTTAAAGAGTACTTCAAGATAGCTAGATTTATTTAGTTAAATAATAATATTTTTAATATATTAAAATTCATTATTCAAATACTACTTCAAATAACTTAAAAAATTATTAAAAAAGTAAAAACATTTGCAGCTTTGGCAATTATTTTTTATTGTTATTTGAGGGAATTCTTTGCCAAAAGTTATTGAAAAACACATAAAAGATGCTTCGACTTTCAATGGAAAGCACAAGGACCCCAACGGAAAGCGTTTTACTTTTATGCCATGGCTTTCATTTCTTGAACCAGATCAGAAATAAGCCTGCCCTGTATCTCTGCATTCAGCAGGAAATCCTTCCACTTCTTATGATTCTCTCTTATGGACATGCCTGGTTTCTTGTCAACCTCCACCATCACAGTCTGGACAGCATCCCTAATGTTTTCCCTTGAGAAATACCCATCCTCTTCTCTCCTACTCACCTCCACTGCCGCCTTCATGTCCTCCGCGATGAGCTTTGAGTTTAAGAACTGGTCACCCTTGAATGGTAACAGGACCAACTGGCAATCGTTCATCAAAGCTTCAATAACAGAACTAAACCCAGAGTGACAAACATAACAGCCTACACTATCATGGGCTAATATAAGCTGCTGTTGGACCCAACCTGTGTGGACAACCCCTCTACCCTTGATCGCCTCTGTGAACCCTTTTGGCAAGAGCCGCTCAAGCTCAGCCTGGCCATGAACTCCAGCAGGGAAGTTCAAAACCAGAAAAAATGGCAATCCTGTGAGTTCCAAACCAATAGCTAGTTCGTTTATCTGATCATCTTTGAGAAATGTTTCACTACCAAAGGAGGCAAAAATAACAGACTTGGCTGGATGTTCACCCAACCAATCTGCCCATTTCTCCTCTAGCACACCGGATGGTGGGTCTGGAGTAAGTGGACCACTTAAAAGAACTTGCTTTTGAAACTGAGTCTTCATGAAATCAACATAAGGAGCTTCCATTTCGTTGCAGGTTTTGATAACTATGGCACTGCAACTGTTGAGGCAGTCGATGACTCTAGAATAAACCGTAGGGCCACCATCAAAGCTCTTGAAAATATACGACACGTCTTCAGCCTGGAATGCTTTGAGAGAGGTAACTGAGGTTTCTGGGAAGCCGTGTGGAGGCTTCTTTAGATCATCAACAGTGGGTTTCTCACCTTCTACTCCTATGAGCCTTGCAGGGACAGTAAGGTAAGCACCTGAGATGGCAGAGAAGACTGAGAAGCAAAGCGTCTTGATGCCAAGTTGAGAGCATAGTTCTGGAAGCCAGTGTTGGAAGAAATCGAAGAAGACAAATTGGGGTTTGAGACCTGATAATGCAATCTTGACTTGAGGCTGCATGAGGTCCAAAGCTTGCTTGAGGAGCTCATGCATAGCAGGTGTCATTTCAGAGGTGTTGTGGAAGTCAGGAGGAAGGCCTTGGATTGGAGGAATTTGAAGAGGGATAATTTGGATCTTTGGAGAAAGAAGGAATGAAGATTTAATGCGTGAAACGTTACCAGGAGCTGTCAGGAAAGAGATTCTAACCCCGTGAAGAGAAAGCTTGTTAGAGAGTTGTATGAATGGGCCGATGTGACCAAAAGCAAAATATGGGAACATCACCGTATGGAGCTCTTTTGCTTCAGAAGCCATGTTTGCTATCGTTTGAGAGCTTCGCTAGATGTTTGTTTCATCGGTGCGTTGAACATCTTGGGCTGTAAATAGATGTACGCAGTCGTTGATTGGTAGGAACGTGGGTTAATTGGGTATAAAGAAAAAGGGAACAGAACTGTACAACAGGTAATTTAAATTCTAGAACTATGAATAGTTCAAAAACACTGTTTGTGAGCTTAGTGATTATTAATCAGCCAACTAAGTTGAAAAGTGGCACTTGAAGACAAACTCAGCGTAAAACAAGTCAATTTTGACAAATCAATTTTCAACTTGAGTTGTTGTGGAATTTATTTGTTAAAGTTTACTCCAATTTTCAACTTCTTTTAACAAAAAAACATTACATCGAATCTTATCATCCATTAGAATTAGAAGGACAAATTGAGAATTTCTCATTATAGTTGGACAACGACAGTGGGGAATAGAGAAACTAGACCTAAAATCTCATTGGAGGAGCAGCTAGTTCTGTAAGTATGGGCTATTTCGGCCTAATAATGAGAAATTGAAGATACTTTCGGCTTTGAGCCTGTTACGCTCCAATTCTATCATATTCCCAGCAGAGGCGGAGTGTCACGGGCCGTGCGTTGTTTATATCGAAATTACGGGTTTGTACGGTATCCAAACTTTTTATAATTAAAGTTAGTTTTTTTAAAGTTTATTTTTTCATGGTTATCGATCATTTCAAGCGCATACTCATAAGTTTTTATTGGTTCAGACTCTGCGGGGTGGCACGTAACATTTTCAAACTCGATGGCAACTCAATTTCTATCGTTATCATTAGCCTGCAAATTTCAGAGTGGTTCTAAGCACCCATTCATGTCCACAAGAACTAAGGTCTCAAGTACTGATCCTCCTCAAATTCACTTAAGGACGTGCAGCTCTAATTCTCGTCGTGATATCTCAATCTAGCGTGCACTATATACAAGCTCTGGTTTCTGAAACCCAAAGGTACAATATAAATATTGATTAGCAACCAGCCCAGAGCCATATTAGGCACATCTCATTCCCACGAATTTATATCTCCTAGCCTCGGCTTTTAGCCTCACATTTAGGCTGCCTACACGTATGATAGACACCTAATATTATATCGATCTCACATCATAAAATTCAAATGTGTTACCTCAGTCATAGTATACCTCTATCGAATAGCTACAATGATCTAGCAGCATGCTTATTTATTGGCTTGCTCATTTCTTAGACTCGATGATGTCTCTCTTATACAAATATCACTTCGTGATCTTTGGTTACTTATCAATTTGATTTAAGGAGGAAAAATTGAAAGGTATAACAAATATTACAGTCTAATCTCATGATTAAAAGTAAAAATATGATACAAAATTCATTAACTTTAATTGTCTACTAATTTATTATGACTCTGAGAAGATATTGTATCATACTTGTGATCTAATGATATCTTTTTACTTAGACATTATATGTGTTTAGGAGTATCTCACTTTAAACTAGTAAGATCTTATCTGCTTATTAACCAAGGGGTGATAAAGAGCTAACACCAAACGTCTCTTTAAAAAAAATATAAGAGATTTTTCAGTTATGTCACAAAAAAATCATAAGTATGTCTAAAATTGAAATATTTTTCTTTCCAATAATCTGAGAGTTTTCTTCAGCTAATTCAAGACCTAATGACCTACCTTTTATCCACAAGGATTCTCAAAATTTGCTTGATGCTCCACCAACCCACTCAATGACATCTCGTGTATGACTTCAATCGACAGCACCCGATCGACTATTAGGCTCCAAGATACCTACACATTGATTTGTATTTGCCCACACATCTTAAGACTAGGGCTCACACTATTTACCCACAACTCTGAGATCATTGCCTCGGTTACAAGGCCTCATCCTCTGCTCAGCTTAAAGTTCATGATAAGACCAAGGCACACCAAAGTCTAACCATGACATTGAGCTTGGTTAAAGCCAGAGGGGGCATTGATCCCCCAAAATTTTACCAATCCTTTAATGTCAATGCTAGAGATAGTTAAATAAAAAGTTACTTAAACATTTATTACATTAATGAATTTAGTTAAAATAGCTTAAAAAATCGGTAACTTATAATAATAAATTTTTAACTTTTTTAACAGTTTAAAATTTCATAATTTATTATTTATAAAAAAAAAAAATTGATCATAGCATTTCTTGATGTGCTTCTTTATACCAGTAGGTGTTGAAAGACAATTGAATAAGTAATCGTTTCTAGTACTCCTCACCCTTTTAAAAAATATATATATATTATACTATAATTATTTTATATGTTTAAATTTAATTTAATTTAATTTAATTAGTTTTCACATTAAAATTGTTATTTATTAATTTTATTTTTTGTTTTTAATTTAAGTTTAACAATTTTAATTTGTAAAGATTAAAATCACATTATTATTTGTCTATTTATTATATATGCAATCATTATTCATAAACTCTAAAAAATAATAGATTTATAATAAATATTAAATCACTTCCATGTAAACTTAAAAAAATAAAATTACCTTTTTAGCTTTCTCAACAATATTACAATTTTTCAACCAAATATTAAAAGTATATATTTTTATAGCCAGCATTTATCTTCTCATATTTTTGTGACTTTTTCTTTTTTTTTTTTGTTTGATAAAACTTTAAATAAAATTGTTAATTGATCTAAATTTTCTCTTTTTTTTTAATATTTATGTTTGATACATATGTAATAAATATGAAAATAAATATTTGACAATCTAAAAATAATAAAACAAACCTTAAAAAATTAATATATTTTTATTAAACACATATTGTATTATTTGACATTAATTTTTTGAAATTAAATAATTACTCTTCAAAATCAAATGTGAAGATTTGTCACTGATGGCAGCGTGAATTTTACACACAAAAAGCCTCCCCGATCAGTATGCTGCCATTTGGGCCTCGATGCTGATGATAGTTTATTGTTGCTCGCTTCTCGAAGTAGTGATTCTGATCTTTGATTTCCTTGCCTATTAAGTGATTTATTTGGTTTCTATGCCTCTAACTTTCTTTTTTCTTTTTTATCTTTGGAGTTAGGATGGAAATGTCTCTACCATTTAACTTTATTTTTTCTATTTTTATTTAAAAATTATAAAATAATTTTATTAATTTAATATAATACATAAAATTTTCTATTATATAATGAATTAATAAATAAGTATATTTTATTATTATATAATTAAAGTGAGTTAATTAAAAATGTTTTAAAAAATAAAACATATTTTATTATTTTGTTATTTTTAAATAATTATTTTTTTCGTTACAATTCACGTAAGGAATCATTCTGACTTAATATATTACTATTCTTAGTATTCAATTAATCTCATGCATACAGCCATGAAATCAACGGCCATCGGCCACCATTGTAAATCAATCTGATCGCACCTACAAATGGACTCTCTTTAATGCGTGATTTTGACAAGTGTCAAAAGAAAGAAATAGAGAAAAATCTGGCAAGAAGTCAACGTTCATCGGATGATCGAATTGGCGCAGTTATCATCTGAAGTTGAAAAGAAAATCTTAACCCGTAAGAAAACAGAATTTACTTTTAAAGGGTCCAATGTCCTTTCCATTACACTGGAAAATCAAAAGCAAAGGAAAATCAAACAATCAAAAAAATGGGTGGTGAGACGATGACCCCTCCTAGCTTCACTTCTGGTATGTAAACACTCACTCTTGCTGGTTCTGTTTGATTTCATTGTTGTTTTAATATTAAACCTTTTTTTTTTATTTTTGCTTTTGCAAAATTTGAACATGGCAGAGGAAGAATCCTCAGTGGACCAAGATTTCCCAGTTCGATCATTTTCTTCCCAAAAACCCACTTTGGTCAGGTATTTTGTTTTTACTGTTTCAAAAGATGAAATGATTTTATCCTATGTACTTGTCTTAGGATCAATTTAATTTTTCTCTCTATGTTGGTTTAGTATTTTGAATTTGTTTACTTGGTTTTCAAATGAATCAGGGATGATTTGAGAATGGAGGTTGAAGATGGAAAAATTAAAGCTGGTAACGTCCTTCTTGAAGAATTTGACCAATTGGGTCCTCAATTTTCTTCTTCTCTGGAGTTTGAGGCTTATAACAACCAGAGACTACAAGTTTACCAAGAGGTCTTGCAGAGTTATGATCAATTGCGGGTTCGAAGTATGAGTCTAAATGAGGCAAAGAATAAAGTTTTAAGGTTTTCATCTTGGCACGAATTCATTTTCTTTCATCAAAGAATTCTTCTTTTTTTTTTTTTTCAGGGAAAAAAGGTTCTTTGTTTAGTTCAAGAAATAGAAGTTGACTTCTCTAAAGAATAGTGGTTTAAACCTTATAAGCCCAAATTCTTGAATCTTTTTAGATTTTGTTCATTATGGGATAGATTGGGCTTTCAACTTTACTATTCTTTAGTTTCTATTTGATGCTGAAAATCGAAGTTGGTTGCTTGAACTCAACGGAACAATTCATGGAACCTGGAAGAATTCAGTTTGTTTTTAAATAAACTTGAATAGACATTCTCATATGATCAACAAAATCAAGATTGCAACGTACTATTACTATTAAGGCTTTCCTCTCTCAAAGCTAGTTGAAGAGCAGAAAATCAGATTTTAATTTACGTTTCAAAACCAAAAGGATTGTATCCTCTCATCCAAGGTTATGATATAATTAGATTATCAACAATCGGCTTGGAATACAAATTATTTTGCTACATTATTTCAGATGTTTCTTGCAGATTTGCATTAGTCGAAACAACATGAACTCTGGAATGTGGAGTTTCTGAGACCTTCTTATAATTGCTACTTAATGATTGAATGCCAAATTTCATCTTGTAAATTTTTTTTGTCAACGTGTTTGATGCATAGTTCTCATGCCAACCAATTGTCATTTTGTTAATTGTGGTCTACAGCCTGATATGCTAAAACAGGGCTTATTGAATATATGGTATACATACGCTGACAATTCAAGCATGTAACATTATGCTCAGAATATTTTATTGTAGTTGAAGTTCAGTATTAGTTGTTCATGATTGATAGACTTGGTATTACGTTTAACTGATATCTGTACTTTGACATGAACAGTTATATTCCTGGTGCATGGATTGAGAATGTTGGTGGCATGAAATTGAGTGATTATGATGTTCCAGAAACAACGTCACTCCTTTTGATTGGTCCAAAAGGGTGTGGAAAAAGTAGTCTTGTCAATAGAATTTCAAGGGTATTTGAAAATGACAAATTTGCACCAGAAAGAGCTCAAGTATCATGTAATGTTGTTTTATTGGTTTGTAGTAGATGTTGAATTCATAAAGAATCACTTTAATTTTTTTGGTGAAGTAGATGTAGTTATTATATTATCCTTAACCTTAAATTACTGTTTTGTCTAAAGCAGATAATTCGTCTGTTGGAGATGGGACCTACTATCTTCAAGAATACATGATCCCAAGAGGTTCAGCTTCGTTCTGTCTTTTTGATACCCGGGGCTTGTGTAACGACTCCTCTGATAACATTAATATGATTAAGTATTGGATGAAGAAGGGTGTTCGTCATGGGGAACTTGTTGTAAGGTATGCATTTTTAACCTTGCAGAGTAGTTTCTGTTAGGCATGTAATTTTTTTTCTATTTTCAGATAAGTTCATCTTAGTGATTTGTCAATCAGGAAATCAGATGATTCTAATTTAAGAAGAAGAATAAAGTGCAAAACACGAGAGCTAGGTTGGCGGTCCTGCAAGACCAGGACAGTTAATTTTGTCATTTTTGTTGTTGATGCTGTTGCTGTTTTGAAATCCATGGAGGGTGATAGCCCAGCTGAGGTGCAGTACATGCAGATGATCACCAGGGCTTTCAAGTGTCCATGCTTGTCATTTAAAGGTACAGAGATATTACTAAAGTTTTTATTTCATGTAACATGTAGAGCTGATCGATAAAGGATATTACTAAAGTTTTTATTTCAATTTAGATTTTAGAACATGAGCAAGAAGGCAGAAACTAGCAGTTAACCATGCTTGACATGGGAAAGAATATATTAAAGGAGGAAACTGATTCCCAAAAAGAAGTGGACCCTGAGACACAACCTCCTTAACCTATCACTTTGCCCCATAGAAAACAAGAAACAAAAAAATAAGGATGCAAGAAGAAAGGGATATTGCATCAAGTGGTAGAAACCAGTAAAAACATGCATACTGTCAATTAGAGCTAGTAATAATACTGGCAAGTTCCGCAAGCCCCACAATTAAGGATCCAAGATACCATGAAGGCGTTACCTAATTTTGCTTTGCTAAATAACTTGCAGTTCAATTAGTCCTCAAGCTTTAGAGGCTTCACTGCTTAGGCAATAACATTGACGTCTTTTTATTTTTTGGCCATGATCTCAAAAATGTAAAATTTTAAGTTCATTCAAAAAAGTATTAAATTGCTGGTAACCACCTTCAATTTCTTCCTATGGTTAAATGTTTCATGTTATACCTGCTCCCTCTGTTTTCTTGCTCGCCTATTCCTTATTGGTTTTTCTTTTTATTTTCTGGATCAGTCAATTTTGACTTTGAGTTCTGGTGATCAACTTGCTAACTGCTTCTTCTTTATTTAGATGATAAACCTGTTCTGGTTATCACACATGGGGATTTACTCTCAATTGCTGATCGTGTTCGTGTCCGTGTTCATTTGGGAGAGCTGCTGGGTATTCCACCTACAAAACAAATTTTTGATACTCCAGGTGATTTCATTAAGTTATTTACTATCTATTCATGTTTTTTAATAACTTTTTGCCACCCAATTATATATGCAATTTATTAGATTTAAGGATTGAATAAAAGCCTTTGATCTTGCAGAAACCCATGATCCAATGACAGAGTTGGCCATTGTTGATATGTTGCGTTATTCACTTGAGCATGCAGATCGAAATCTTCCTCACAAGAACTGGGTAAAGGAAAAGGTTTGGTTTGTCTTGCACCCATACTAATGGCTAAAATGTTCTTAATGGCTGTATTCTCATTATATACCAATTGGAAAAGCATGCTGATAATTTATCATGCCTTGCTTTGGTCTGATATCATAATGCTGATGAAATATATTGGGAAGTGTTTTGCTCTAATCCAGATTACTTGAGGGAACCATTCTGCCAATAAGATAGTCATTTAGCTTTTGTCTCGTTGTTGTTCAGTCTGGACATGAAATATATATAGTTATTCGTGATGTCTATGTATGAGCCCAAATGATGATACGAGGTCTGGCACACACTCATGGAACTTGATCAATTATTTTGTATGAGAGATCTCCCTTAGTAATAATGGCTATAATAATCACATGCAGGTACGTAAAGTTTCTCTGTTAGCATGCGTATATCTGTTAGCAATGCTGGGGGCTGCCTTAGTAGCAGCGTACATGAAACATTGGACTATGAGGCATGCTCACAAATCAAAGCTTCACATAGATTGGCATGATATCCGGCACATGTGGTTAGAGGATTAGTGCAAGTCAGCTTCATTTTCCTGGTTTGACACCCTTCAATCCTGTTCATAAACTACATAAATGCATTCTCTCTGAATGACTTTGTATATGTAAAGGGTTTGATCTTTGTGATGTACGTGGAATTCGAATCGTTTCAAATATTGGAATTAAAACTTTGATATTATTCTGTGGTTGACGGTGTACAGTACTACAGCTTTTCTGCAGCAGTTTGGTGAGATTATGGGCATTATATTGCCAAGATATTAAAAATATATAAAAAATACTAAAAATAAAAGAGTGAGAAAATTAAGCCTTGGAAGTATATATATTTTTATTTTCCATGTTTCTTAACGGGTGTTTAAATTTCAATATCTTCCTCGTTTCATGGAGATATTCGAAAGAAAAAAAGTATGCCAAGAAAAGTAATAATGGAAGTCTGACTCGCCCCTGAAATTTTCTCACAGAGGATTTATGCTACAGTGAGTAAGCACAAAAAAATTTCTCAATTTCATGCCCTCTGCAAATAAATGGGCTGCAATTTTGTAGTCCATGAAGAAAATACACTATAAATTATGCCATCTTCTGCACTGCTGTGGATCGGAAAGGCATGAATTGAGGCAAAGAATGACAAGATCTAGCTATGAAAAAGAACTTGAGATTGTAACTACAATATTCCAGATGTAATACTGTTTGGAATGCTCTGCAGAAACATAGCCCTAGCAGCAGGATCAGTTGAAAATCGACCTAGCACAGCAACAGTAGCTGTTTTACTGCCAACCTTCTCAATCCCTCTAGAAATCATACAGGTGTGGTTAGCCTCCAAAACTACCATGATATCTCCACCTAAGATTGATGAAGCTGTCTCTGCTATTTGCCTGGCGAGTCTTTCTTGCACTTGGAGCTTGAAACCATAAAAATGTACTATCGACTGCAAAAGGGACTTTCCAACGGGATTGAATCCTTCAGGGCAGAAGTATCCAATATGGACCACACCATGGAAAGGAAGTAGATGATGCTCACATTGAGTCCAGAATGACAGGTTCAACTCTGAATGCATCTGTTCATTATTACGGAAGCAGACTTCCACACTAGGTTTAAGATCTGTTCTGCCACAAGCAAAGCCATTTTGCTTCATCTCCAACTTTGTATTCTGAAAATTCATCAACCACCTCACAAAATGGCTAGGAGTTTCCACGAGCTCTTTCCTTAATGGATCTTCACCCAAGTATACGTAGGATGCTACAAGCTCAGAGGCAATTTTAGCAACAGAGGAAGAATAGGAAGGGCACCAACTTTGTTTTGTAGAGTCCCTAGTTAGAATTTTCTCCACGTTTACTCCTCTGAATTTCAAAAGACCCATGAAATCACCCCAAACATCAGCATTTTCATTTTCGAAAACCCTGATCCTAAAGACACCAGTACCTTTACCCATCTTTGATGCTTTGAGTCAAGAAACACCGACGACAGATTCGGGAAATGAATGTGCAAACACTGGAGTATCACAGTAACACCTGCTGGCTTGATTCCATGGTGCAGAGCTGAACATATTTCAACTGCTAGACGATGTGGGTCTTGCAGTCGTTTTGCAAAAATATCAGCTACTCTCGAGAGTTTGCTTAATCCCACTATCTGCTGACCGAATGGCACATAACCTATATGACACTTAATTTGAAATGGAAGCAAGCATGACTCACAGTATGAGAACAGGTCAATATCTCGAACAATCACAAGCCCACCTGCTCCTCCAGCATGACCAACTTCATCATGCAAACCCACTTCAGGGAACAAAGCTCCCTGAACAATATCCTTTACTTTTTGTTTATAACCTGAAGAAGGTAATGGAAAAGCCTTGATAAAAACTTAGCACGAATGATTATAAGAACATAAATACATATGCATTCAAGTGAAAAAATATAATATGTTCATGTATAACAATTCTCGAAGAAGATGAAAGTAGACACGTTTATATACAAATAAATCACTGCCTAAAGAACCTTACTAAATAAGCTTCAGAAACTTCATACACACAACAATAATCTTGCATACTAATGCATATATTGGAGCCCAAAACTTGCAAGACGAGCCAAAACAAACAAAACCAATCAACACCGATCTATTCATACTTTCAAAATCTCTCTGTATCATTTGCTTGTTTTGGTTTTTTTTTTTTTTTTTCTAGCCTGCTAAGTCACATGGAGCAAAAAGTAAACTATTACATGGACACCATTTGCATGTTGGTTTAATGACATTGGCAAGACCTTGGAACTGGACCAAAGAGAAGAAAAAACAACCTGGTGCTTATTGATTGCAAGATATAAAACAAAACTAAAGGAAAATTTTCTAGCTAAAAGCAAAATTTTTATTCCACTTTACGCTGAACCAGGTGCCAAAGAGTAAAAATTAACAACCTTGTAAAACCGGTTCTTCTACATATTGTAAACTATTTAAAAGCAAGCAGATCTTAGACAAATTATATTAATTACTATCATATATAACAACAATCAAGGAAAAGCACCTCTTGTTCCTTCTAGAAGTGCCTTGGCAACACGAAAAGGAGTTCTCTTAAAACCTTCTCTGTTGACATCCTCGCCCAAACCCCGCAACAGAACTTTCACAGCATCCTCAATGACTCTAGTCATCTACAGCCTTCACTGTTTTGTATTCTGTACAGAGCCAATACGCCTAGAAAAAGACAATGGTGTTGTGGCGCCCGGAGGCAGAAGGGCAGAGAGAAAGAGAAGTTCTGGCTTTTCGGCAATAAGCGCCTTAAATATTTTAAGGCAAAATTTAGAGTTTGGTTTTTGACCATTGGCAAAAAAGTGCGCGGGTCAAAGACTCAAAGCATGGATGGTACGGGGCCCAAACTAAAAAAGAGTTAGGAGGAGAGAGTGGCACATCTCACCAACCCACCAACGAAAAGAGAGCCAGGATATCCCGGACCTTTGCTTGTGGAAAGAAGATGCTATGTGCCACTGGAGGTGCTGTGGGGCCATTCTGTCCATGGTGATTTTATGGTCATTGTCGATTTATCTTGATTTCAATTGTCCTTTTCTTTCATGAAATCGGGGGTAGATTTTGTCTGTGTTCCTGTTAAAAAAAGGAAAAAAAAAGAAAAGAGAGTCGCTCGCGATGAAAATAACTAAAGAAAACAAAATTATTAATGCGACTAAAATAGAAAGCAACATCCAACATCAACTCAATCCTTACAGTGACGATGATTGATGATTTTTTTTTAATTTTTTATACATAAAATTTAGGTGACAAAAATTTATTTTATTTTAAAATTAGAACATTCCTAAATGTTTCAATAAAATTTAAAATAAATTTACGGATTGTACATAAAAAAATATTATTAAAAATAAAAATCAAATTTAATCTTTACAAGCACAATTACTTTTAATGCTTTTAACGGAAACAGATATATTTTGTACTTAATCATTTACTGTGATTGAATCTAACGTACTCATCCATCTTTGCCTTTTATTGAAAATTCTATTTATTGTATGGAGCAATAGCCTGTAGGTAATAAAAATATTAGTAAAATGAAAGCAACAAGTATAATTAAAAAAAATCAACAAGTATACAAGGTTTCTTTAATCAAACAACATACTAAAATTATTGGAATGTTGAAGATGCTTGAGATAAAATTAAACTTTATAAAAAAAATAAAAAACACTGAATTTTGTACCTTGAGTTTCTATAAATTAAATTAACTAACTATGATTTGGAACCTAGTAGGCTAGTACTTCAATAATTTGTTTATGTAATTTTCTTGATTTGACAACTATGAAAGAAGAGGTTGCGTGATTGGTTGATAAAACTTTAGTTTGATTAAGGTTTCAATCAAAGTCAAATCAAGCCTTAGATTGGCATCTGTTATACTGTTCAATGCTGATGAAAGATTGAACCCACGTCCCATGTAATTTGCCCAATAACCACTTTTTTTTTTTTTTTTTGTGTATAGTGTCATAATGTAGTGTAGTTATTTGGTACGAAACTTCATTTGACATTAGGCCTTGGGTATTACTTAAAGACGACATCGGGTTAGGTTCAGAATGGATTTTACTCGTCTCGAATTTAATTCGATTTTATATTTTAGCATATTCGAATTTGATTTTATTCGATTTTTTTATACCTAAATTCGATTCAATTTGACACTATATAAATCGTATCCGATTCAATTTGACCTAAAATGAATAAAATATTATTTTTAAAAATATAAAATATTATTTTTTAAATATAAAATATTTAAAAATATCATTATATAAATATATATAATTATTTATTTATTTAAAAAATAATTTTTTTATATAATGTCGGGTCGAATCGAGTTTTAGACATATCCGAACCCGATCCGACCACGATTATTCTCTAACTATATCCGACTTGACTCTAAAACTAAAATTCAAAAATAAAAACCTAACCCCATAAAATCGGATCTGATCGAAAGCCGTCGGGACGAGATTGATTGTCATCTCTAGTATTACTCTAAGCTTTTACGTCAAAGTGTGGAGTTTGATCCATAGATCTTAAGACTCTGCTTTGTTTATTAAATTAACCATTTCATTATTAATTAATAGTTTTTAGATTAAAAATTGATTAATTTTTATTTATTTTCTTATAATATATTCATTAAAGTTCTTATTCAAATAAACATTTCTTAATCGATAATTTTCTTATTAAATAAAATATTGACTATTTTTATGTATTTATTTCTTATTTACTTACTAATTGACAATCCCTCTAATTAATTAGAATTTGGGTTATTATTTGCTGCTTCTTGGGACCGGCTTGTGGTTAATTTATTTGGATGTATTTATAGGGTACAACAAGCATTCATTAAACAGACGAAATATTTGAATTATGTTAAAAAAATCTCAAAAGTAATTGGAGATTAACTGTAATTATATTCTGCAAACTTTTTTAATGGCACCATTATGGTATCATACAGCTGGAAACTTTTCACTTCTGCCTTCACCATGTTACCTGTTACCTTGCTTGCAACCGACAAGAAAATAATATCAAGTCATGCAATGGTGTGTGCCGGTATTTTTCAGCTGGCGGTCTCACTCAATCATCTAAGGCTTATGAGCAAGTTTGCTGAAAGCAGTACTTATTCGTTCATCAGCAATCATTTTGTTGTTCTCATAGAAGTCTAAAATCTCCATCGAGATGTTTTTCACCTGCCAGTTTCAATGAAATGAAGTTAAGATGTTGACAAATAAAGCACTCTTTATAAAAGTTTAATTGCAATTGTGACATGATGGACCTCATTGCAGTCTATCTAAACTTCACAGCTTGACATGCAATGCTCGAATTAGAAGGTGGTGACCAGTAAATACCATGCAATTTACAGTAGTACGATCTCAGAAAATGCATTATTTCTTTCCGGTTAAATATATGAGGTGAAAGTGCCTCACCAGACAAATGGAAAAATAAAGTTTCAAAAAAGGCAGACACTTTTTGGTACATTTAATTAAATAGAATTTTGCACAAAGACTAGTGTTTTTGTATAACAAAAGAAACCACAACATTGTGAATCAGATTTAGCTTAAAAAACTCACCACATTCATATCAACGCGAAGTTCTTCAAACCAAGTGGTGATATCTTTCTCTCTGTATACACTAGCAATGTATATGCAAGCTAAGGCAATCAAATATGGCGGATGTATAAGAATAAGGTCCATCTTGTATGTGTCATTTACAAGTCCCCTGTGTTTCAGAAAACCAAGTTTTAGTATATTTATTCAGTTAAATAAAACTTTAAAGAAGAAGAAAAGAGAAAGGATCCATGAGACAAATTTAGACCAATCATTGATCATGAAAAAAAGGCATGCTCACTAGTGCAGCCGCCAGCCAGTCTCAATGTAACCTACCTTCACATGCGAGAAACTACGCATCTTGATATACAAGATGACGAACTATGTCTCCAATGTGGACACTATGGAGTTGAAAACCAGCTAAATACATATGAGGGATACTAAAAAATTCCAAAATTTCCATCCACAATTTTCGTTAATCTTGGTTCAGACAAAATAGTTTTCTTAAATACAACTGCACTTAATTCTACCCCAACCAGCTTCAATTCTCAGTTTCTCAACTTAGCAATATTGGCAAAGTGACCAACTTCATGTACAGCTTAACAGTAACCCACAAGATAATCTACATGCACTATAGCACTGACATGATCCTATATAGCTTCATAGGCCGGGTATCTAAAAATCTATCATCAATCTCAAAAAATCAAAATTAAACAGAGTCTCAATTCAGGCTAAGTTCTATCTGTTTGATATAAATATAAGTTGCCAGTCAAACCATTACAGTCCTTTATCTTTGTTCCTAACCATCAATGGTACTTCTTGTATGTCTTCTTGTGTATCTCTGTGTTTATGTATCATGCATCTTCAATCAATTCTTCCTAAAAGTAATGAAAAGGCGAAATGGTCCACAGGTAGTTCACAAAGCCAAAGGCAAAATGCTTTCAGCAGCCCTTCTTTACAAGTTTACGACTTGAGGAAGACTTTTTTTAGGGCATATTTCTGACATGAATTAAATATTTTGAACTTCAACAATTACTGATGTTAAGAGTTTGGCACTTACCAAGATAATTGAGTCATACTCATATCATTCATGCCAGCATCCTGCAACAGCCTGCCAAGGTGACAGGCACAAGATACTACTCAGATGTGTCAAAATAAACACTGATGCCAATTAGCAGAAAGAACAGTATTGGAATAATTTAAACTTAAAGTAGCTTAATTCCAATGAATTTTATATTGCAAAAGGTCATATCAAAGTCGTATGTCAATTGTAAATTATTAGATAAGACTGCATTGAGTTTCAGTTCACTAAAAATATTTTAATAAGAAATAAATCATAAATGTCCATATCTATAGTATAAAATAAGCATTTATTAAATGCTAACCTAATTCTATGAGAATTAATTTATTGATATCAAATGATAAATACAATTTTGTCATTAGGGAACTAAAAAAGATTTAAAAGAACAATAGAACAAAGTGGGGAAAATATGAAGCGTATAGAGTTAGAGCTTAACACAGATAGAATGACATTACAGGATTCTATCTCAAAGTAGTCTGAACTTATTAAGGCAAAACTTAAGGTTTCAGTCCTTTCTTATTCCAACCATAAATTGTTAACGATGCAAAAGATTAGTGATGCAAATTAAAATGTAACTACAGATGCATAAAGACTATGGCAAAGAAGATAAAAACTTACTGAGATAATGTGCGGTAAGGATGAAATACGACTAAATAATAGTTAAGTGCTTCTAAAATCTTCATTTCCATTTCAAGTATATCTTTGATTTCATATCTATACTTTTCATCAGAATCTGCAAAGCAAATATGGTGGATTGCAGTAAAATACCAAATGTCTGGGAAGTTCAAAGGATTAATCAACCAACTTAGTAGTAAGTGATTACATAATTTTTTGTTGTAAAATACAAGAAGTCTAGCCTGCACTGTGCTTTCTTCTGCCTTGGAGGCCAAATATAAGCAAGTAGGAGCAACAAGACGTGGGTCATATTCAGTCATACTCTTTCTGAAAGACATGAAAAAATATGGTTAGTGATTGATAACACATTGTATGGTGGAAAATTGAAGCTTCTACATAATTTACATTCAATGCATCTCTATCCCATGTAATAATTCATGGTTACATGGTGAGACAAAGAATAATGAGCAAATAGCATGTTTGGTACACAAGATTATGCATAGGATAGGATTAGATGATATTATGAATAGAATTAGATTAAATAATATCATCTTATCTTGTGTTTGATATGTGTAAGGATTACGATAGAATAATTTTAATTATTGGTCAAAACTATCCTTCCTTAAAGTTTATACAATTTAAATTATTGACGTAATTTTTAAGAGTATAATAGGACACAAGTTTAATCCTATGGATTAAAAATAATCATCTCCATTTTGGGAGGATTGAATCATCTTATGCCAAGAGAATGATTAATTCTCTTTACAATCTTATCCGTCTCCTTAGATGCAAATCAAACATAGTATAGAATGATTATCATCTTATTCTATCTATCATCCTATGCACCTCTAATTTTGCAAGGGTAATTAATTATAAAGTCACTCATGATGAATTTGTAACATGTTAAAAAAACTGGAATATTGTACTTGAAAAGTCACAAGAAATTCAAAGCTTGAGAAAAAACCAATGAAAGAAAATGAGAGGATAGGTTATGATCCGCTTGTCATCAATGACTAGCATGACCTTTCACATCACCATTAGTAAAAATGCCAAATACCTGGTATAGACACGTCTCATATATGTAACTGCAGTTGCAACAACCCTGAAATATTAACCACATCTTAGAGATAATAACACTTGGTGAAAAATAAGCCAGAAAAAAAAAAATTGTACATCGAGTTTGTAATGACAACAAGTTATACTAAATACATTACGCAAAGCAACATAATAGGTTCACTGTTTTTCCAGGAAATAATGGTCTCATAAATGAGAGAAACTAACTCTGCTTAAGCATGATATTTTGTTAAAGGATACATAATCTTCACGATCACTTTCTGTTAGCAAACTTCGGGTGATTACTTGCTAGAATTTTCCACACAGAATTTGTAACCAACTTTTTTCAGAAGGAAGCCATTGTGTTAAGGGAGAAAGTTACAGCAAACAAAGTGCTTTAAGTATAGATTAATTTGATAAACCAATATAAGAGGTTTGCGAGTGCGTGTTGATGCACGTGCATGTGGGTAATTAATTATCAACTAAAATCAGTAATAGCATTACAGCAGAGATACATAGCACATGATCAGAAACCTATGTGTTCTCATTTTAAAGTTGCCACGTTGATCTTCAGTAAGTGATTAAAAAAAGATGTTCTGCCTTTAGATAGTCCAGTTCAGTCCAGGGATAACACTACGTGACAGCTAGGATATAGAATAAATGTCAGCGGCATAAAAGTACTATATCAGTTGAATGAAAAAGAGATATTAGTCACATTAGCAGTTGAGCTATTACAGATTCACCAATAAAAGCTACAATTAAACATTGTCAGCATAAAGAAACCACAGCATTATACAAAATTTAGAAAGGAAAAGTAAAGATAAAAAAGATTAATGGCATCACTGAATGAAATTGTCAATCATTTCAGTTAACAGAAAGGAATTTCTTAAAAAACCAAGAGATAAGATCAAACCTTTGCCTCACTTTAGCATGTTGAGCTAGTTTCAATATATCTAAGAAAGGAAAAAAAAGCACAAAATCACTAACATTAATGAGGAAGTTATATGGAACAAAGCTATTAGTTCAATTAAATTAGGCAATGCACATATTTGCATGCAAATAGCTTTCTAAAAACCACCAATTTCCTTTTATAATTCTAACTACAATAATAAGCCACAAAGTAAATTTTAGTACAGAAAGAAATTCTCGAAGTACGAATTTTTCTCTTATTGATGAACTCGTTGACAGCCATGCTAAAAACAAACATTAAAGCTATATTAAAAAGGAAGAGCACTCTGAATTCTTGAATCAATTCTATGGTGACAAAATATAAAGCAATCAAATGTAATAATTCTGTTTTTTCCTCACAATATGGAGAACTTATGATAATTAAATGCTCGCTACTTCAAGAACCCAAGATATGAAATTAGAGACTCCCATAGATTAATAACATGAAGAAATATAAGATTATATGCCAAAATGAAAACCCAAAACCAACCTAAAATGTTTAAGCAATAAGAACTGCTAAACCGATTAAAAAAAACAGATTATAAACTTCAAAAAAAAAAAAAGCCCAAAATTTATGAATCAAGTAGAAAGAGAATCTGAATCAAAACCCATAAAAAACGGAGAAGAGAGAAAGCGAACATACAATTCACCATATGCATCTTAATGAGCTTAAATTCTTCAAGAGTGATGCCTTTATCTTTATCTTGTTGATGTACGACATCCACCTCTTCTGGATCCAAAAGCTGCTTGCTGCAAAATCAAAATTAAATCAAACAAGAAAAAAGTCGACAAAAAAAAAGCAAATATTGACCCAATCTAAAAACAAGCGATAGATTGCACAATCAATGGAAAGAGTTCAGTTTGGTTTGCTACAAGTGAGAAGAAGTCCAGAAATTGGCCGCCATTTTTTTTTCCCTTGTTCTGAGAGCCGAATCATGTTCGTGCTTAATTTACCTTGTTCGAGTTTTCTAGAAATGATTAATGTTCCAAAATTAAGAATTTGGAATTTTCTTTCGGTGGTCAGGACTCAGGATTTCGTTTGGGTCCGCCCAGATTAAGCAGGCCGTTTTCGTATTATCCGAAATTAGAGTTTAATGGCCCAGGTTTATGGATTTGGGCTAGGTGGGCTTGCTATTGCCCAATAAGTATTTTTAAATTTTACAAAGCAGTTGCAAGATTGAATCAGTCTGTTAACAAGATTAGGAAACTGATACATCAAGTCTACTAATAAGATTAATAAAATAATAAAGTGATACATATACGTATATTTAAAAAATTAATTAAAAATAAATTTGATATGTGTCGATTTTTTAATCTATAAAATTAAAAAATTACTCTATCCAATAATTGAATGGCAAAAAAAATTAATTACACATTATTTTCTAGACTGCCATCCTAAAAAGGAAATATAAAGATTTTTTTTTCAGTCATGTTCATGAAAATTTTTATTTAAAATGAGTAAATGTTAACACTAATAAATTGATTGAGTTTATTGAAAAAAATCAATATTTTATAAAATGTTCATTTTAAAATAATATGTTTACACAAAATTTGAATAATACATAATGAATGATAGAAATTTTGTCATAATTTTTAATGAAAATATTTATTTAAATAAAAAATAAAAACTTATTTAAATTATTTGAATTTTGTATACTTGATATGTGTATCAATTTTTAAATAAATTTTTAAAAAAATCATTTTTTCTTCCTCTCAAGTATTGCAACGGTTGGGTCGAGTTATAGCTACCATCCATTCTTAACTTCGCCAAAATCGTCGTGACTCAATCGTGTAGCATTTGGATGCCACCTCGAGTATTTAATTTAAAAAAATAAAAGAGATACCTTTAAATATATAGCAATTAAAAAAATATTTTAAAATTTAAACAATTAGAAGCATACCAAATATAATCGTATTAAAGGTAAAATGCACAATTTTACTTTTATTTCAAAAATAATTATGTTAAAATTAGTCATTAATTTATTCATTTAAATTTATAGCTACGAATGATTTTCACTACTATTAATTTATTTCTTGTATTCTATAATATTTTAAAAAATTATAAAAGTAGTGGCAATTCATAACGGAAACTTGAAGGGCCTTGGCCCCAAAAATTTTTGGAACCCCTTTAATGCGTATATATATATATTTTATTTATTTGTATTAAATACATTTAAATTAGTTATTTGACAAAAATATGTTTATTTTATTATTTTTTGTGTTTTATAAATTAAATTTATGCATTATAATTTAAAAGATGCTCGAATCATATTTATAATTATTTATTTATTATATCCAATAATTATTATTTGTAAATTTTAACATTTATATTTGTTAACATTTCTTTTTCTTCATTATTTTTTACTTTTATTTTTAATTTAAATCTCTATCACATATTGTAATTCTTTTTTCAACAAAAAATATTATATTTGAACTATTTTACAAAATAACAAAAAATACCAAACTTGTAATCTCAAATTTTTATCTTCATTCTTTTAAAAGTAAATTTAGTTTTCTTGTTTTGATAAAATATTTAATAATTGATTTATTCATATTTTTTTATTTCACTTTTAAATTGTCAAAATAATAAAAATATTTTGTGTAATTAGTAATCCAATAGTTAATTATAAATCAGATTATCATTAAAAATATAATGTTGTCATAGTAATATTTTTGTTTTGTAATTTTATGCTCTTATCATATATTTATTACTATGTTATTTGTATGTGTGTGTGTATGTATGTATATATATATATATATTAATAAGTATGTTAAAATACAACTTAAAAAAATAAAATATATTATACATTATTAATTAGTCCTCTCTAAATTATATGTGAAGATTCGTCACTGTATAAAAGTAAATGAAATATCATACAAGGCCAATTTTTTTACCCTTGAAACGACATTCTTTTTAATATGTTATAGTTTTTTGTATTGGAAATTATCAAAAAATTAAATTTTAATAATTAAAATTAAAATTTTAATACTTTACTAATAAACCACTTAATTATTAATTTTTAATATTTTTTTTAGTATACTATGTAACTTTACCATTTCATAAAGTATTTTGGGGCCAACAACGAAATAATATTTCATTTATTTATTGCAACATAGTAATAACTTTTTTGTCTAATTTATGCTAGAGATTGTTGTATTATGTCAAATTTTAGAATTGAGTTCACATATTATAATTCATATAAATTTAGTTTTTTTATTATTTTAATTTGATAATTTTAATTTAGTCATTAATTTTGTTAAATTTTTACAGTTAAAAATGGTAATGTTATCATTGACTTTTTTTATATAGCATTTACTTATTAATGTAGCAAGTTGGATTAATGAAATCAATTACTAAATTATGCAAATAGACTCTATGCATATAATAAATTTGAAATTTAATCTCTTTAATATAATTTTATAAAATTTTAGTGCTAATACAAGTTAAATTTAATAATATTGGTCTAATTACTAATAAAAATCATATTTTAATTTTTTAAAAGGGCAATATTTTGATTATATTTTTTAAAAATATAATATTTTCATTTTTTATATTTTTTTTAGATTTATTTAAAATATTAAATTTAATATATTTAAATAAATTAATTTACGAAAAAAATATTTTTGAATTTTTAAAAATTAGATTTTATTTTTTAAGAAATTTAATATTTCAAAATTTTTAAATTTTCTCAAAATTTGAAAATAATAAATTCACTATTTTACTTTTTTTATTTTTTAGAATAAAATTCATTTTTTGAACTTTTTATTTTTGAAGTTATAACATTTTATTTAATCAATATATTTATTTTTTTGTTTTTAATATTTTGGAATTTCATGAAGCTTTTTATATTTTTCATTTTTATGTTTCTTTATAAATTTTATATATTATCTATAAAAATTTAAAAAGTATAAAAATTAAAAATAAAAAAAGTATAAAATTTTATAAAAATTCCAAAAAGTTAATAAAATGTTAAAGTTTGGAAAAATAAAAATAATGTCAAAAAATTAAATTAAAAAATAAATTATTAAAAAATGTAAATTTTAATATTTTTTAAAATAATATTTTTAAAATAATATTAAAAAAATAAAATATTATTTTAAAATTTTTAAAAAATTAAATATTTAAAAAATATTAAATTTAATATTGTAAAGGTATGGAAATTTTTTAAATTTTTAAAAATATTTATTTAAAAAAGATTTTGAAAAAATAAATATATGATTTATATTAATAATTTAACCAAATTATTAAATTCAACTTATACGAGAATGAGATTTTTATAAAATTATACTTAAAAGATTAAATTTTAAATTTAATATAAATATAATAATTATTTGTATAATTTAATAATTGATTTCATTAATCCAAATTAGCACATCAATAAAGTCAATGATTAAATTAGCAAAGTTAATGATCATGTTATCATGTCAACTATGACATCAATATTTTAAATAAAAAATTGATAAAATTAATAATTAAACTAAAATTATCATATCAAAACAATATTAAACTAAATTTATTCAAATTATAATATAAAAATTAAATTCTAAATTTAGGTAAATCTAACTTTTTTAGTACATATATAGCCTTGGGTTGGGATTCGCCTCAACGCTGCATATCTGATCCGTATAGTTTGGACTTTTCAAGGTCGTTGTAGCCCACGTTAATATACATGCCTGGTCCTTGCTTTCCAAGTCAATAGTTTTAATTTCGGCTTTAGTAGTACTGTTTTTATGTAGTCAACTACGATTAATAATGGTGAGATTAGATTTTAGTTTGGAATTTTTATATAACGCGTAAAATTATAAATATTTAAACTTTGATATAAATTTGAATCAAATTTTTATACCATTTGATTCATTTTACTGATTTAATTTAGTTTATTAATTTTTTTAAATTTTAATATAAATTTTGATATATTTAAATAAATTTAAGTATAAAATAATTATTTTTGTTTTATAAAAAATTTAAAATATATATTAATAAAAATATATAATTCTGTTGGATATGATTTTTTATTTTTTAATTTAAAATTTGTGATGTATTTAATATATATTCAATATTTAAATTTAATCAAAATCAAATAAAATATTATATCAAATAAAATATTATAATTTTTAATTTATTTTTAATTTTTTCTTTTTTTTTTCAACCCTATTGTCAACCATTACAATATAATCATTCTTTAAAGCGGGATTCAATCATAATGTGGATGCATGGAAAATTGCCAATAGATGTGTTGAAAGAGACATTGATGTCTGTGTCACTTGACACGCGAATAACGTAGTTAAACATTTCCAAAGATATATTTCTTCGTCGGCGTCAACTCTTGAGAAGGATTTGTACTTTGAATCTAGGCCGATATTTGATCTGATTTTGTAATAATAACACTAATCTCTCTTGTTAACAAAAGGAAATATTTAAGGGAACGTTTGGTTTTGAACTTTTTTTTATATTATTAGTAATTTTAAAAATATTTAAAAATTATATTTTATGAATTAAACATAAAAATTATTTTATAAGTTCAAATGCATTTAATTTAAAAAAAAAAAACATAAAATTATGTTTGATTTCAAAAATTAAAACCATTCGCATCCTGAGAACGATACCAACCAAATGCAAAAAAATGGCTTTCCAATCGGCAACGTTTTTTGTTCCTTCAAATGTCCAGGTGGTTTAATATAATTGGCTAACATCTTTTCATGAATTAATAGGTGGACCGATTGTGGTAGGCCCATTTGTATCCGTCGATTTATGTAAGAGGTTTTTATATTTTGTGAAATTTTAAAATAAATAATTATTTAAGTGGATATGAATATTTTGAAGTTATTCAATAAATAAATTTGTTTTTTATATCTTTTATCTATTAAATTGTAAAATATGTATGAATAAAAATAATTTTTTTTATAATAAAATAAATAATTATTTAAATAAATATTAATTTTAACATATATTTCGATCATTATCAATACATGTTAATTTTTTATGTGGATAATTTTTTCGAACACCACTAGCATATACGGTACCATGCATTACGCGAGGTTATCTTGAACTCGAGCCATACACCATATGTATCACGATTCGATAATAAATGAGTTCAGATGTATCATCATATTTTAGTTATACCAATAAAGGAAAAGCACAACAAAAAAGAAAAAAGAAAGAAATAACTTACCTCCTGATAAAAAGCATTGATCTCATCTACTGTAGGGCTTCATCCTTACCAGAGTTCTCTTCCCAGCCAAGAAAACGAATGAATGTAGCCTCTTCTTCATTTGGAAAAACCATAGCAGTGAATTAATAAGTAAAAATTTATAGAAACAAATCTGTCTAAAAATTTTAAAAAATAAATTTAAGTAATTATAATTATTTGAATAATATTTATTTTAAATTGTTATAATAATTATTTTTTTATATTAATTTATTTGAATTAAAATAATATTAATTTAATAATATTTTAAAAAATTAAACATAAAAATTATTTTATAAGTTTAGATGCATTTAATTTAAAAAAAAAAACAAAAAAATTATGTTTGATTTCAAAAAATAAAATCATCCGCAACCTGAGAACTATACCAACCAAAAGCAAAAAAATGCCTTTCCACTCGGCAACGTGTTTTTGTTCCTTCAAATGTCTAGGTGGTTTAATATAATTGGGTAACATCTTTTCATGAATTAATGGGTGGACCCAAGTATGTACGCCCATTTGTAACACATATATATATATATATATATTTTTTTTTTTTCCTTCGAATTTTGTAAGAGGTTTTTTTTATTTTGTGAAATTTTTTTTTAATCTTTATATTATAATTTATATAATTTTAATTTGATAATTTTATTTTAATTATTAATTTTTTCAACTTTTTTGTCATTAAAAATGTCAATATAGATTTTAATTTATTGATGTGAGTATTGACTTTGTTTGTTTGAGAATTAAAATGGATGAAATTAATTGTTAAGTTATATAAATAATTTTTGTATTAATATAAAATTTAAAATTTAGTTTGTAGATTCATACGAAATTTTAATTTTAATCTATATAATCCAATGAAATTTAAAATCTAATTCCTATAATATAAAATATATTTTGAATTTTTTTAAATATTAAATTTTAAAAATTGTCACAATATTCTATCATCATATTAAAAATCTATCATAATATTCCATAATAATTTTCATATATTATCATTAAATTCGTAACAATTTTTTATCACTTATGTGAAATACTATTACTAATTCTGTTATTATTTCTTGTTACATTCTGTTATAAAATATAAAATTTATTATTAATTTTGTCACATTTTTCTGTAGTAATTATAGTATATTATGGCAATATGAAAAAAATTTTTACACAAATCTATTAAAAATTTATCATAACTTTATTAATATATGATACAAATATGTCATTATTTAATTTTAATAAAATTATTTTTTTATTGATGTATTAAATGATTTAGAATAATAATTTAATCCAATAAGAGTAAAATTATCCAACAAACAATATTTTTGTCACTTTAAATTAAGTCCTATTTAAATGATTTTTTATAATTAAAATTAGGTTTAAGATTCTAAATACATTAAAATAATTTACTAAACTCAATATGTATTGGTTATAGAATTAATTTTATTATTTAATTTAACATAATTATTTAAATAAGTTCTTTTTGCATATATCAAAAAAATTAAAAGTTGTCATTATGATACAAGACATTGATATTTCAGTTTATCAAATAAATTATTTGTTTCATTATTCAAGTGAATAAGAGTTCATCTCTGGTAAGAATTTATATTGGAATATCTTATTTTGTTTGGTTTGATAGAATACTCATTTCATTCATGATCTATTTTGAGTTTATTACAAATACAGCTCTATTCAATAATTTGGTTTATTATAAAATTTGTTTTATGATATATTTAATATAATTAAAATAACATAAATATTTAAATTTTGATATAAATTTAAATTAAATTTTTATACGATGTGATTTTTTTTTATTGATTTGATTCAGTTTATTAATTTATTTTTATATTATTCTAATATAAATTTTGATATATTTAAATAAATTTAAGTATAAAATAATTATTTTTGTTTTATAAAAAATTTAAAATATATATTAATAAAAATATATAATTCTATTGGATATGATTTTTTATTTTTTAATTTAAAATTTGAGATGTATTTAATATATATTCAATATTTAAATTTAATCAAAATCAAATAAAATATTATAATTTTTAATTTTTTTTTTTCAACCCTATTGTCAACCATTACAATATAATCATTCTTTGAAGCGGGATTCAATCATAATGTGGATGCATGGAAAATTGCCAATAGATGTGTTGAAAGAGACGTTGATGTCTGTCTCACTTGACACGCGAATAACGTAGTTAAACATTTCCAAAGATATATTTCTTCGTCGGCGTCAACTCTTGAGAAGGATTTGTACTTTGAATCTAGGCCGATATTTGATCTGATTTTGTAATAATAACACTAATCTCTCTTGTTAACAAAAGGAAATATTTAAGGGAACGTTTGGTTTTGAACTTTTTTTTTATATTATTAGTAATTTTAAAAATATTTAAAAATTATATTTTATGAATTAAACATAAAAATTATTTTATAAGTTCGGATGCATTTAATTTATAAAAAAAAACATAAAATTATGTTTGATTTCAAACAATAAAATCATCCGCATCCTGAGAACGATACCAACCAAATGCAAAAAGAATGGCTTTCCACTCGGCAACGTGTTTTTGTTCCTTCAAATGTCCAGGTGGTTTAATATAATTGGGCAACATCTTTTCATGAATTGATGGTGGACCCAAGTGTGGTACGCCCATTTGTAACTCATGTTTTTTTTTTTTTCGTCGAATCATGTAAGAGATTTTTATATTTCGTGAAAAAATTAAAATTTAATTTTTATGTTATAATTTATATAATTTTAATTTTTGAATAATTTTAATTTAATAATTAATTTTGTCAAATTTTTATCATTAAAAATGTCGACATAGACGATGATTTATTGATGTGAATAATGACTTTATTAATTTGATAATTAAAATAAAAAAAAATTAATTGTTAAATTATATAAATAGTTTCTGTATTTATATAAAATTTAAAATTTAGTTCATGTATTCACACGAAATTTTAATTTTAATCATTATACTCCAATGAAATTTAAAATCTAGTCCCTATAATATAAAAAATATTTTAAATATTTTATAATTTTTTTTAAATATTAAATTTTAAAAATTATCACAATATTTTGTCATAATATTCTATCACAATATTGAAAATCTATTATAATATTCTATCTCAATTTTCATATATTATCATTAAATTCCTAATAATTTTTTATCACTTATATGAAATACTATTACTAATTCCGTTATTATTTTTTGTTACATTTTGTTATAAAATATAAAATCTATTACTAATTTTGTCACAGTTTTCTATTGTAATTTTAGTATATTATGGCCATATGAAAAAAAAATTACACAAATCTATAAAAAATTTATTATAAATTTATCAATATATGATAAAAATATGTCATTATTTAATTTTGATAAAACTATTGTTTATTAATTTATTAAATGGTTTAGAATAATAATTTCATCCCATAAGAGCAAAATTGTCCAACAAACAATATTTTTGTTACTTGAAATTAAGTCCTATTTAAATGATTTTTTATAATTAAAACTAGGTTCAAGATCCTAAATACATTAAAATAAATTACTAAACCCAAAATGTATTGGTTATAGAATTAATTTTATTATTTAATTTAACATAATTATTTAAATAAGTTCTTTTTGCAAAGATAAAAAAAAAAATTAAAAGTTCTCATTATGATACATGACGTTGATATTTTAATTTATCAAATAAATTATTTTTTCCTTCCATTTTGTTAATATCCAAAGTTCATCATTCAAGTGAATAAAAGTTCACCATTATAAAAATTTAGATTTGAATATCTTATTTTGTTTGGTTCGATGGAATGATCATTTCAGTCAATAGTTTGGTTTATTATAAATTTTATTTTATGATATATTTAATATAATTAAAATAATATTAACTTTGATATATTAATTTTAATTATTAATATTGTAATTGATTAATATAAATAATAATAATATTATATTATTAATAATTAAGTATATATAATAAATAATATATTTTTTAAAATATTGTTTATATTAAAAGATTAAAATATTTTTTAAAAATTAAAAAATTAAAAATATTTTTATGTTATAGGAAAAATTTTCAAAATTCGTGAGAACGTAGGGATTAAATTTAAAATTTCATGCAAATATAAATATTAAATTTCAAAATTTATATGAGTACAATGATCATTTGTATAATTTAACAACTGATTTTATCTATTTAAGTTATCACATCGATAAATCAATGTCATTTTAACAAAATCAATGATCACGTCATCAAGTTAACAGCTACATCAATATTTTTAATGATAAAAATTAATGAAATTAATGATTTAATTTGTTTATGATTATCAAATTAAAATAGTACGGGCATTAAATTTGTATAAATTATAATATAGGGATTAAATTTTAAATTTTTGCAAGGTATAAGGACCTTTGACAAAATTGGACATTTTTTTTAATTTTCTAAACATTAAATACAATACTAAACATATTTTTGTATTTTTATTTTTAAAAAATAATTTTTATTTCCCTTTACCAAACACGTTTTCAAAAAAAATAAAAAATAAAAAAATCAAAACTGGTTTTTGAAAAGGAAAGCAAAAAAGAAAATGAAAAAATTTTTTTAAACCAAACACACACTAGACATTTTTTATTTTTATTTTTGTGAAAAATAAAAAATATAAGTGAAAATATAATTAGTAGAAATTTGAGAAAACATTTTTTTGTAAAAAATGAGAATGAAAACACATCAATTTTTAATAATAAAAAAAGTTGTTTTTTATGTTTTCTAGCAAGAAAGAGCAAAAAGAGAGAAAATATGGGTTTGAGACAAAAAAATGCAAGAAGGTGAATTATTTTCACGGTTCCTAAAGTTTTAGGTTAATATCGTTTTGATTTTTAAATTTTAAAAAGTAAAATATTGGTCCCTATACTTTAATAGTCGTAATGAAATTGACTCTCTGTCAATAAAATTATTAGTTAAACCGTTAAATACTAAAATTTCAAAAAAAATGAAGATAAAATTTTTTTACTTAATACTAGTAATTTTGATAATTATATAAAAAATAAAATTAATTTTTACCTTATTTTTCTTCAAGTTTATTTATTATTTTATTTAAAACATAGAATTAAAGTATAAATTATCATAAATGTTTTATCGTTTATTTATCATTTATTTAATAATATTTTATCATCATAAAATATTTATTAAAAAATCAAGTTTTTTTTTAGTTATAAAATATTAGTATATGATTTTCGATGAAATATTATAAAATTTTTACTATCACTTATTAATAAAAAATGACAAATTTAATTATTTAAATCGTAACTAAAAATTTTTATGAACAGAACAAAACCTAATGATAATTTCAAAATTTTGTTCAAGGTTCACCCAAATAAGCTCATTTTATTATTAAAAATTAAAATATTTTAAAATAAATTTTTATATTAATAATATAAATTTTTTATATATTTTAAAATATAAAATAAATAATAATATTTTATTAATAAAATAATAATTTGATCGAATTGAACTTAAACTTTAAAAATCATATTCAATACTCAATTCAAGTCCCTTCTAGCTATAGATTTAGTTGACAATATAATTTATGGATAATTTAACAGCTTAGCAAATTTTTTCTTAATTTTTTTTTTAAATACATAAGAATTAATATAAAAAAATTTATCAAACTTTTATTTCTTCTCTTAACCTTAAACTTATAATACTATCAATCCATTATCCTATTTTGTAATTTTACTTTCATCTTTTCGTTTAATAGTTTAATGAACGGTATGACTGATGAAAGAACCATTTCATTACATCCATCTATATCAATATATTACTTTTTAAAATTTAAAAACCAAATCGATACTCTAACAGCATGATTTTGTTCTTCTAAATGTGCACATGCACTAACATAATTGGAAAAAATATTTTTATGGCCACAACAGTGGACCTTCGGGAGTATGGTCCATGAATAAATTCATAATGTCATTTTTCATTTTCTAAACACAAGATACAGTATCAAACACATTTCGTATTTTCATTTTTTAAAAATGTTTTTTCATTTTCATTTAACAAACACATTTTCTATAAAATAAAAAATGAAAAACAAAACTTGTTTTTAAAAAATGAAAATAAAAATAAAAATATTTTCTATAATCAATCACAAAAATTTCAAAAAAAATCTTAAAATCCAACAAACCAAATGCTCCCTTAATATTTTACTTAAAATATCATAACAATTAGCCTCCTAACAAAGTTTTAATCCATATTAGTATTTTACCCTTGCATTGTAACTGGGTTTCAAAAGCAAACTTTGTTTTTATTGGAATAAGCTTTAATTTATTAAAAATATTATCTATAAAAAATAACGTATAAAAATATTATATTATTTTACAAATTTTAATATATAGTCGTGTCAATATAATTATATTTTGTTAATAATAATTATACTAATAATGTTAGTTTTAATAACAAAATAAAACTAAAACTAAAAATTAAATATAGTGAAAATGATTATTTATATACTACATAATTTATATCATGAAGATATTTATAGGTGTAATTTATATTTTTTATTTTTAAAAATATTTATTTTTATTAACAACTAATGTGTGTATATTAATATTTTTATTTATCAAATTATTCATTTGCATCCTATTTGTTTATAATTTTTAAATGATTAGATATAAGTATTTAATATTTTAACATTGTAATTTGTAAAGATGTATAGAAGGTTTAAAATCATATTCACAATATTTATATTCTAATAATTAATACGAACAGATGATTTTTATTTTTATTCACATTAATTATATTATAGTTCATATGATTTGTTTATTTATTCATTATTATTTCATTGAAATCGTTATTTCATTTACATACATAATAATAATTAATAGAAAAAAAAGTTAATATTAGGAATGATCTTAATTTATATTGAAATATTCAATGTAATACTTATATTTTAAAAATCTTTAATGTGATATTTGAATTATAAATTTAGTAACTAATATGATATTCAATTCTATTGTAATTAACTCCAAAAGATGACATGTAAATGATAAATAGTTTTTCAGTATTATATTAATTAACAAATTTATAATTAAAAAATTTTAAATTTAAGTATCATATTGAATAATTTACAATAATTTAAGGGTCATTTGTAATATTAACCCTTTAAAATATCAATTGAAAATTTCCTAAAAATTATATTTTAAAAAATTTCAAATAATTATTTTTAGGTTTAATATCATAAAAAACATAAATTATAGAAAATGTTCAACATGGTAGTTGAACTTTAAAATTTTTTAATTTGGTACCTAACTTCTTGATTTATGAATTTATTAAATAATATAGTACTTGAGAGATTATTTGTATGCTATGTTTTATCATTTCAAACTAACTACATTAAAAATAACTATCAGATAACAAATTCAAATTGTTTATATATTATAAAATATATACGTTACAAAATATTTATCATGCAGTATTTTTGGACCCAAAAATAAACATAGATATTTTGGAGGAAATTAAATGTATCCAAAAAATAAAAGAGATAAGTTAAAAGGAAAAAAGTGGTTTAATTTCATTTATTGAATCTCTTAAAATAAGTGATTATAAAAAATATATAAAACTAAAAATTGGCATAAGTTGATCAATATATATATATAAAGGGAGGAATCATACCAGTGGCATAGCTAAAAGTAATTTTAGTGGGATCATTTCCATATATTAATTCATATTATATAAAACACATAAGGATTTTTTTACATTATATTATTAAAAAATTACGTAAATTTTAATTGTTTTAGTTATTAAAAAAGTATAATTCATTAAAAAATAACTATAATTTGATACTATATGATGCAATCACGCTTATAATATATTCATTTTTAAATTTATAAATTGAATTAAACATTATTTGATTATTATTATTTTTTGTACAAAGGAACTTGCATCTTTGAATAAAGAAAAAGTTATAATCATCACCTGTTTGATTAGAGAGGCAAGAAGCTCGATTTATCTTAAGTAATGTCTCTATTTCAAATTTTATGAATAAAAAAAAAAAAATTTAAAAAAACTTACTCTCTTATGGGGTTTGACTTTGGATTAATCGAAGCTTAAATTGATTATCAAACATCGAGGGTCTCAAATGAAAAAAAAGTTATAAATATTTAAATTTAAATTTTAGACTTATTGAATATCATTTTATAAAAATAATTATACGATGAATTGAACAAAACTTTGGGCTCAATATCATTTGATTATTTTTTTTTTGTTATTTATTTGCGTAAATGTATTTTTTAAATGACATCATCTAAGTTAGAAGTTTTTAATAAAAATTTAAATTTTTTGTAAAATCAAGATTCTAACTGTAATAAAATAAAAATGTATACTCTTAGTATTCATATAATAACAAATATGAATTTGTTTTCATTTTAAGTAAAAGATCGAGAACATATTTAGCTATTATTCATTCACACTTAACATGTGATTATATTTAATTATATACAAATTTAAATATTTTTTATTTTGTTAGAAATCTTAATATTGCCATTTTAAAAATGAATAAAATTTTTATTTATTGAGTGATGATTGACTAAAAAATTGTGTAGCTGCGCCCCTGAATCATGATAGGTGTGTATTTTTTTTTTCTTTTAAATGATAAATAAAATCTAAGTCTTAAAAAAAGGAGGGAAATTATGTGATGAACGTTTAATTTTATTACATGCATATAAAAATAAGTTTATTTTATTTTGAAAATATAAGGACATAAACATCCCTAATTTTATTTTATTTTGATTTTTAGTAATTTTTTTTTAACTAAATTGTTGTTTCTTGACTTACAACACCAATCTAAGTCAAGTGCATTATAAATAGTTTAGATTCTATATAGTATCTTTTTTTTTTTTTTTCATAATCTTTGTCTTTGGTTTTCTAATCTCACAGCATATTTAAAAAATGATTTTATTGTATTTTATATTAAAATTTTTAATTTCTTTTATAAAATTGATGTAGCATAGATTTTAATGTCAAAAGATAAAAAAAATCCTTTACTAAAACAAGAGAGATTGTTAAAGAAAATGAAATGGAAAAGCATAAAATATGGAGAGTGATAAACAAAATGGAATGGAAATATTTTATTCTTTTCTTAAGAGATATTTAACAAAATTTCAGTTACAATGCAAAAGGACCAAGATTTGGAAAAACTTATTCCAGAAGTTGATAGATAAAAGTATTAATCGCTTGTATATGTCAATTATGTGGCTTTCAAGTCTTCTTATTCGTGGGGGAGATTTTCTTTGTCATTAATCGTTGGACATGAGGAAAATAGTGGCTATAATAATCAGTCACGTACCGGCGCCGCTAAATCTTGGAAAATATTTGAGGAAAATATTGCCTATAATGGGTTATGTAACCACCGCCACTAAATGTATGAAAATATATGTCGTAGCTACTATGATTGTGATGTGGTGGGCTACGATTTTGCCTGTCTGTCATTAGAGACGCAGAGGCTCATGGGGGCATGGGTCCTATCGGGGCTGAAGCGCAGTGGAGACAAAAAAATATTTTAACATGATATGTATTTTAAATAAAATTTAAAAAATTTTAATAATTCAAATTTTTTTATTGTTGAGATTATCATTAATTGCCGAAAGAGCATCTTCACTAATAAACATTTTGAATACTCATTTATATTAGCTAAATGATAGTTTAATTATGTATATTAAAAAAATATTGACAATAAAATTATTGTTCAATATTTTTCAAAATATAAAACTGCATTAAAGATAATTATAAAATTTTTAACAACTAGATCTAGATACAAAAGTTTTAATTTTTTAATACTATTATGTTATTTTTTAAAAATTTAATATGTTTAAACTAAACTCCTATTAAATAAAATTATTCGTTCTGTCACTAAATTCATGTATATATCATGTTGCAAAATTTTGTATCTATTAAAAAATATTTTATGTGCTAGGAATTTTTAAATATTTAATTTTATGTTTTTGTCACATACCATTTTTTGAAATAAAAAAATCTGAAAACATATGTTTAGCTAAAGAAGTGATCAACAATATTTCAAAAAATGTAAATATAATGATATTGAAGATTTTAAATTTTGCAAGCAAAATTAAAAAAGTGACATATATCACTTAAAATATATTAAATAAATAAGTATGATATGTATTACTTTTTAAAATTCATGTATGCAGATAAAAAACTTTCATTAATAATATATTAAATAAAAAACTTTCATTAACAATATGTTAAATAATATTTTCATAATAAATCCAGTTATATATACTAAACAATCCACAAAAAATTTACACTGATAACAAATCATATAATGATATCTTATAAAAAAATTAATTTTAAAATCTTAAAGATTACATACAATTTTAATAATATATTTAAAATTAAATTTTATAAAAGATTATTATATAATTTATTGAAAAATATATAACATATATACAATAATACATCAGATCATACAAATCCACAACACATTGTACCAATTGATCCTGATTTGCTTGTGAACTCGACATTCACACCGCCGCCCCCTCCCTTGAAAATAAGTCACCGTCTCTCCGATCATTTTCTCAAACGTTTAACACGCAAAGGATTGTCGCATACATAAATCAGGCAGGCTGAAAATGATTGGGCTAATGATCAACCCCACTTTGGTTAATTATTACTTTTGCTGCATATTTTATTAATTTTGGAAACAAATAATATAATAAATAAAAAATTTGTTTGGTTATAATTAAAAGCAAACAAAAATATATATGTAAAATTTTTAATAATAAAATGTATAATTCTAATTTTATTTAGATTATTTATGTTATAATTGTTATTATTACACTTCAAATATTTATTTATTGAAAAATATTATTCATTCCCACTGTTATCTTAATACTTTGGCCCTACATGATGTGACAATAATTTATTTATTTGATTGTAATATTTAATTTATAAATTAATTAATTTATTTATAAATTGGAAATTCCCATATTTAAATTATCTAATTATTATATGTCATATTAGGAGTACAAATTTACAAATATTTAAATTAAAAAATATAACTGCTTCTCTTATTCTAAAACTAGAACATTTATTCTTAAATTAGGACATTCTTTCTTTGTATTAAAAAAAAAATTGTATGATAAGAGTTTTTACTAGCGAAAGTGAGTAAGGAGTTATTTTTTATTATTTTTGTTATTTATTTTTTAAAATATAGAAAAAGTTAATTTAGATAAAAAGTAAAGTATTAATAATTTTTGAAGAATTAAAAATTAAAATTGTAGTAATTATTTCAAAAGAAAATATAATTTTTTTTTATTTTTGTATAACTAAAGGGTCGGGTTCCCTCAGCTATAAATAGCAGTAGACAATAATACTAGTTTGAACATATATAGAACTTGAATTCCAATCTCCCATGATCACCATGGATCTTTATACTTTTATCCAACTAATTGAAGGGGTCTTAGCTTTCCTGCTGGTTCTATATGTTTTCTCGAGAAATATATCAAAATATTCTAAGAAAAGTTGTATCCCCGAACCATCTGGCTCATGGCCACTAATTGGTCACCTCCATCTCCTAGGTGGGAAAGAAACACTATGCAAGAAGCTAGGAGCTATGGCTGACAAATATGGCCCACTCTACTCACTCAAGCTCGGTAGCCGTCGAGTGTTGGTGGTGAGCAGTTGGGAAATTGCCAAGGATTGCTTGATCAACAATGACAGAACACTGGCTACGCGAGCAAATATCGCAGCTGGGAGGCATATAGGCTACAACAACGCCATTTTGGCACTTGCCCCATACGGAGAATATTGGCGTAATATCCGCAAGATTGCCACGATTGAGCTTCTTTCAAGCCATCGTCTTGAGAAGCTGAAGCACATTCGTTTCTCCGAAATGGACTTGTTTATCAAAGAGTTGTTCGGACTTTGTGCACAAAATAGAGCTGATAATTGCGCCCAAGTGACTATGAACGAGGTGTTGGAACGCTTGACTTTCAACATAAACCTAAGGATGCTCGTTGGAAAGCGATTTTCTAGTAGCACTTACGCTCAAGTAAATAGTGAGCCATGGCGGTACGAAAAAGCCATAAAACAAGCTGTGTATCTCTTCGGGATTTTCGTCTTGGCAGATGCTCTGCCGTACCTTGAATGGATGGATATTCAAGGGCATGTGCGTTCCATGAAGAAGACAGCAAAGGAACTTAACTCGGTAATCAGTGTTTGGCTGGAGGACCATCTTAGGAGAAAAAAGGAGAGCCAGAGTACCTGTGAAAGTGACTTCATGGACGTGATGTTAGCGAACTTGCCAGAGGACGCTGTAATTTCAGGGCATACCCGCGATACTATTGTGAAGGCAACAACCTTGGTATGGTTCCTATTTTGAGCTTTAGTTATTACTAGTATCTCATACATCTCTATTTTTTTTTTCACGATTTACACTTGATGTCTTTGATGGATATTTTCAATTCTTAACCTCTAAGGCTATATATAAATGCGTTAAATTGTGTCTAGTCTAATTAAAAATAGATTTTTACACTGAATTTTTATACATGTAATTTGGTTGTTTTAATTATTTTTATATTTAAAAGATCATCATTTTAAAAGTTTATTATCACGCTGTATAATCTCTAATGAAAATTACAACTTGTGTATAAAATAGACACAATGCTTACCATGAGAGTAAATCATTATAAATTTTGGTATTTAATTTTGTTACTTATTTTATTATATTTTTTAAAAATAAAGCTTTAATTTTAATGAAACAAGGTTCAATTAAACATAACCGTGTAAGCAAAGATCAAGGGTCTAGTCAACATTGCATTTAATTTTTGTAGTTTTGGAGTTGGAACACTTTACTCGTAATTCTGTACGGTACAAAACTGTTCATTTAATTATATTAATAGTTCGGAATTTATAGTCCAATGACATACAAATATATAAACCGTGCAGTCAATGATCTCTTATAGTGACATCAATAAATGACATTTTATCCTTCCTTCAAAAATCTATTTTTTTATTTTTATTTTTTATTAAATCTATTTTGTTAATTCTTTTACTTTTAAATTTTTTTTATTTTTTATTTTATTTTTTTATTAGATAAATTTTATAAGAAAATAAATGAAGGTAAGGATGATAAAATTCGTATCTAATTAGTTTCAATTTGCATCGATCTAGTGCTTTTAAAAAAATTGATATTGTGTCAAGAATTTTTTTTTTTAAATTCAATATGATCAAAGACGAGTTTAATGTGTTTTATTTCATCTCTGATGTTTATTATTTAAAGTTTTTTTTTCCTTTTTATTTAATTTTTTGATTTTTTATTAAATAAATTTTATAATAAAAAAGTTAATTGAGATAAAGATGACAAAATAACTCATGTTCAATACGTTTCTATTTACACCGATTCAATTAGTGCACTATTTTTTTTTTTAAATTTAGGATAATAGGATTGAGTTTTCTTTTTAAATTGAGTTTGTGTAAAAATAAGGTTTTGTATGTTATACCTTATCCTAAATATATATAAAGTATGTATTTTATTATTTAATTAATTTTATACTTAAATATTTTATTAAAAAATTATTATTTAATACTTTAATTTAATAAATTCCCATGCCATCTTAGTTTTTTTTTTTTTTGGTAATTTTTTTCTTTTAAAAATTCTTTTATTAGATAAAATAGATGTAAATATGATAAAAAAACTTATATCTAATAGGTTTTGTTTCGTCAAGATACAATCAGTGCAATATTTTAAAAAAAAAGATTGAGTCAAAATTTGCCTTTTTTGAACAATTTTTATCAAATCAAAATTGAGTTTGAATTACTATAAAAAGGATATGTACTTATTTATGTTTTTAATTTGTATTTGCATTTCTTAAATATTTTTATTATTTATTTCTAAAAAAATACATTTATATTTGTCCACCTATTATCATTCAGTAAAAATTAGTATAAAAAATTTACTTATCTTATATTTAAAACATAATTTAAAAAATAAAAAATAATCATATAGTAAACCATGGGTCCAATTCTAGTGACATTAAGTTTTTTATGTACTTCAAATTAGTTGAAATACTTTCCAGGAAAGAAAAAAAAAGACGAAAATACTGAGATTGATATATACCAAGAGTGGAAGAATTAAGAAAAAGCATATTAAAAACAAAAAGAAAAAATTACTAGGAAAGTGGCCACATCACATATGCTTAAAATTGTGCTGTTGTTTGCAGATTCTTACCCTGACTGGAGGAGAAAGCACATCTGTGACAATAACGTGGGTACTCTCTTTACTATTGAATCATCCAAGCGTGCTAAAGGCAGCACAAGAAGAGTTGGACCTCCACGTTGGAAGAGATAGGTGGGTTGAAGAATCAGATATTAAGAACCTGAAATACCTACAAGCCATTGTCAAGGAAACTCTGCGCTTGTACCCACCAGGTCCCATAACTGGAATCCGTGAGGCCACGGAAGATTGTTGCATTGCTGGGTATCATGTCCCTAAGGGCACCCGTTTGATCATCAACCTTTGGAAATTGCAGCGAGACCCAAGAGTTTGGGAAAACCCCGGCGAGTTCCAACCGGAAAGGTTTATGACAACTCATGCTCATTTTGATGTTAGGGGTCAAAATTTCGAGTTCATTCCATTTAGCTCCGGTAGAAGATCATGCCCTGCAATAACCTTCGGCTTGCAAGTTGTTCACTTGACACTGGGGAAACTGCTTCAGGGATTTGACATTAGAACACCGGATGGCAAGTCAGTGGACATGGCCGAAGGCTTGGGCCTTGCCTTGCCCAAGCTGAATCCTCTTGAAGTTGTCCTCACCCCACGCCTTTCGGAGGAGTTTTATAAGTGCCTTTAAGGCATAATAAATTTGAGATTTAGAACGTTGATAATTAATAATCAAGGGCCTTTGCTTAGTGGTCGTATCCCACCCTTTTAATGGATTGGGTATCTATATATCAGGCCTATAATACAATCTTTATTGTTCTACTCCCAAAGGGGTGATATACCCTTAGCTCTAATTTGTGTAAGGGAAAAAATAAATTTTAAATTAATAGAGGATATGAATCCTTACTATTAAAAATAATATGAACCCTTTATTAATGGTTTCTATGGATGGAATTTCATAATTAGATTTTTAAAAAATTGAAATAAACTTACACTTATCAATGGAAATTTTTCTTGCCAATTAATATTACCAATGAAATTTTAAATTTAATTTCAAAAAATATTTTAATGGAAAAATAGTTTAGTGACAGAAATTAAAGAAATATTGATAGAAATTTGTCACCAAAACCCTCTATTAAAAATCTTATTATCCATGAAATCAAAGACATTGACAACGAAAATTTTTATCACTGATATCATCCTTTCTTATAGTGATAGATTTCAGTTTGATTTATGAAAAATTAAAATACTGCTCACTAATCAAAAAAAATTTCAAGACGTAGCCGAAACGTTTTATCCCTACCTACCACAGAATTAGGCTTTGACAAAAATAACCTTTGCTAGTGACACCTGGTTAAATGAATTCAAATCCAAAATTCACTAAAAAAATCTCGATTCTAAACCTATTCATACCTAAATTGATAAAAAAAAAAAAGATTGAACTTAAAATCATTGAAACTCAAAATAATTAGAACATAGAACGAGATTTCCCAAATTTAAATTAGGATCTAGAAAAAAAATAGATCAGTAAAAATAAGATCTACAAAAAATTAAGATCTTGTCAACCTAGTGTTGTCTGCAATTCTGCAATAGAGGACGATTCCTTATTTGGCTAGAGAAGTAATTATCAAAGTTACTTCAATATTTTATTATGATTGTAATTTTTTTTATACTTGTAATTTTATAAAAAAAAAAAAGAAATGTAAAAAAGTAAAGATAGCTATATATTAAGTTCATATTTTGGTTTATAATTTAAAAACAAAATTATCCTAACCAAACAAATTGTATTTTTTATTATTTTTATATAATTGTTATACCTTTTTAATTTTTTTTATAAATTTAAGTAAATAAAAGAAAAATAATGTTTACAAACTATTTTGTTAAATTAAAAAAATTAATGAATCGGATTGATTTAAATGATAAAATGCAATTCAATTTTTATTCATATTTGGTTTGATTTTGAAAAAATCAAAATACTGCTCATTAGTCAATATTGTTTGTAAACAAAGCCGAACCTTTAGGCTTTGGCATGCTGGTGAGAGTGTGCTAAATATCAGTGGCAAGCGTATTGTCCGTTGCTGGTGAGAATGTGTAATTATAATTATAATAAATAAATTAATTAATCGTCTTTTTTTTTGGGTTAACACATTAGTTGGTTTTATAAAATCTATTCAAAACTTATCTTTTCTTTTATGAGCACTAGAAATATGTGTGCCCACTCCGTTTGGAAGATCAATAAAATATGTGAAAAAAATGTTTGAGAAAAAAAATGGGAAGAAAAATTTTTAAAAGTGAATAGTTTTTTAAGAAAAAATAGATGTTTTTTTTAAATAAGATATATTAAATAAAAATTGGAAGACATGAATATTCCTATTTTATCATGTAATTTTATTTTATTTTTTCATATATTTTTTAATTAAGTTAGAATCATGACTTAACTAGTAAGAATAAACTAAATCAAACATTTTATTTGTAATATCGATTACACTTCAAATAGATCAAGATGCTTAAAAAATTTAAGCTTCAATCAGTATCTTTTAACCTGCTCCATTGTGTAACTATAACAATAAATAATCAAACAACAATAATAATAATTATAAATAGAAAGCAGTCTGTTCCCATTTTAAATACTCGATGTTGTCAGAAGACAAATCAATTTAAAAGTTCTCCTTGACGAACCTCTGCTTCATTGGTTCATGTTTTCTAATTGTCCTACCATCATCAAAAGGCCGAATTGAAATCCAATCTAAATAGGTCGACCTCCCTACTCCAATCATGGATCTCTACACTCATTTCCAAGCAATTGCATGGCTTTTAGGCTGTTAAAAACTGCTTCACTACTAATGACAAGATATTCGCTAGTCGACCAAGATCAACTGCGGGAAAGTACTTAGGTTACAACTATGCAGCAATGGGCTTTGTCCCTTACGGAGCATATTGGCGTGACATGCGGTAGCTAGCAGTGGCTGAACTCTTGTCTAGTCGTATACTCGAAGCTTTAAAGCACGTCAGAATCTCCAATGTGGACGCATTTATCAGAGAGTTGTACTTGTTTTGCCAGAGGAATGAAAAAAATTCGAACAATAAAGTAGATATTAGCTACCGACTGGAACTACTCATCATTAACATAATCCTACGAATGATTGCAGGGAAGCGATATTTTTCGGGTGCTGAGGGCAAAGATGATGCTGAGGCGCAACATGTAGTGAAAACCATCAAAGAATTTTTTTATTTTGCAGGTAATTTTGCTCCAGCAGACGTAATTCTCGTTTTAGAATGGATGGACTTTCAGGGCCAAGTGAAAAACATGAAGCGTGTTTCGAAAGAGCTAGACTCAATCATTGAAGGTTGGGTTCGTGAACATAAATTGAAGAGACATGACATGGGTGAAGCAGACATCAATCAGGACTTATTCGATGTGCTTCTGTCAAAGGTTACAGAAGAATCTATATTTGGCCACCCTCGTGACACAATCATCAAGGCAACCGTAATGGTACGTTCTTGGTTATCTTCAATTTACTATATAGTAATTAATATATTACTTGAATTAGAATCAAATTAATACTACCTACTTGTGGTGATAAAAAGAATCAGGAACAATGGTACACATACACTTAAGCAAAGACAACATAGACCACATCAAATTATATGGATTATATAAGTTTTTTATTATTAATTTAAAATCCCATTAACGAGGGTTTATAAATATTTATTAGAATTAGTCAAAAATATATTTTAAAAATTTTATTATAAATTCAAAAATAAATAATATATTAATTACAATTTTTTTATAAATAAAAACACTCTTTAACGTTTGTCATTAACTTGGTAATTATGCTTAGTGTTATTATTTTGATTTTTCAAGTAAAAGTAAAAAATGTTTAAATATATATAAAAGTTAAATAATATATTACTTAAAAAAATTTAAAAATTTTTTTTAACAAAAAACAAAATTGTGATTTTATCTTTTTTTTTTTCGGTACGTTGAAATTCATTGTATTTGAATTACACAAATTAAAATAATTTTCTCTTATTTTATAAATCTTATTCCTCCAAATTAATATTTAAATAATTAAGACCCTATGTATTTACGTGAAGTTTGGTTTATATATGTATTATGTTTCATTATTAGATTATTTTTAAGTAAATATGATTTTGCATTTTACTTTTAAATTTGAAAAATTCATGATCGCATAAAGCACTTTCAAAAAATTACTCTGTAAAATATCACACTCCCCCAAGGAAAGTTGTATTGTAGAATGGCAAGCCAAGGATTTCAGTGCCCTTGTATCAACCACTACTAATTGGTAATCAAGGAAAGACGGTGGTTACAGTCGAGTGGAGATTATCCATTAATGGTCCGTTCTTTTAATTTATATTCTGTAGAATCAATAATAGCAGCAGCTGACACAACATCGATCACATTGACATGGATTTTATCCAACTTGATGAACAATGAGCGTGCCTTGAAGCGTGCCCAGGTAGAGCTAGACTCTAGAATCGACAGGGAAAGATGGGTTGAGGACTCTGATATGGAGAAATTATCTTATCTCCAGGTCATTGTTAAAGAAACACTGCGCCTGTACCCACCAGGGTCCTTATCGGTTCCACATGAAGCAATGGAAGATTGTTGTGTTGGGGGCTACCATTTACCCAAGGGGACTCTTTTGTTTGTCAACTTGTGGACGTTGCATCGAGACCCAAGAATTTGGTCTAATCCTGAAGAATTTCTGCCCGAAAGATTTCTTTCTAGCCATGTGAACGTTGATGTTTTCGGTAAACATTTTGAATATATTCCATTTGGGTCGGGGAGGCGATCTTGTACTGGGATATCAATGGCAATGCAAGTGACACGACTGACTATTGCTCGTTTGCTTCAAGGATTTGATTTGACAACTCCATTGAATATGCCGGTGGATATGACCGAAAGGTTAGGCCTTATCATGCCCAAGGCAACTCCGCTTGAAGTTATTCCTAGTCCACGCCTGTCTGCACAGCTTTATGATCAACTCTAAACAGATATGATCAAGCATACTTGGTTGCAACTTATGCTGCATCTTGCTTTATATATATATATATATATATATATATATATATATATAAATGACTATTAAGAGTTGGACTTTGATCATTAAAAATAAGATCCGAAAAAAATCATTAAAATTAAGGAACTAGTCATCTTTCTTTCTTTATGCGTTCATTCTGCTTCGATGGCTTTATCTCTGGAAGCTTTTGCAACTCCAACATATACCCACACAGGCCACAATTTCCTCTCTTCTCATTTTTTATTTTTTTTTCTGATCAAGGTTGATTTGAGATGCAAGGGTCTTCTACATTTGCATTGTGCCGCCAGTAGAGAAAGGTGAAAATTGGGGCGGGTAGTGCAAGAGAGAAAGCCAATCGTCCTTACTACCCAAAGCTAATTGAAATAAAAGGGGACTAATTATACTAGTTTGTATAGATCTATTGTTACAACCCATCTTATTATTGTCTGTCAAGATGATTATGCTGTCAAAGTCCAATATGGTGAACTGACAACGCAATATGACGAAGACCCATTGTTTTTACCATTAGGCGCTAAAGAAAAGCCTAGTCGGGTCGTGGGGTTGATAAATTTGTCTTGCCATTAAAGTTTTTTAGTAATCAACCCAAAACCTTGCGAATGAGAAATGCACAATATGAAGCAATCATCGAGTAACAACAGCAATGAATTAATGACCAAGAGCAACGCTTCAATGAGCAATAGCAAAGACTCACTGCTTTAGAGGTCATGTTAGCAACAATGCAGCATAGCATATTAGTAGGTCAGTCTTATAGCATCGTTCACGTAGGATAACTTTCTGTTGCAAGTCAGGCAGAACCTTCACTACCGCTCATGAAGTATGATTTTGTTTGTAAGTTTAATATTAATTTGTTTATTATATTTATTGATTTGGTTTTAATACTTATATTTCATTTAATATTGTAGCAAGATGTTGGGACTCAGAGTATGACCCTTGCTTAGGCTACTATGAATGAGTTATCTAATTATTCGTTGGAGCATTTATCTAGAGGAAACTTCATAACCATTGAGTCAAAGGAAAAGTTATTTAATAAACCATCATTTTCTTTCATTGGTGTGAAAAAGGTTAAAGAATTTTGTGAATTGGATGAATTATCAGCTATTTATATTGTTGCTTATATAAGGTTAGCTTATAAATACAAATATGCACATTCAATATGTATTAATTTATATTACAATGTAATACTAACTACCATTGTTGATTGTTATCATACAGCTTCCTATATAGAAAGCTCAATGGGAGACAGTTGATCAACATATTTAGATTCATTAACCCCAATTTTATTAGTGAGCAGAGTGACACAATCGCTTATCGTGCTAATCATGTGATTGAATGTATGAAAATATCGACTGATTATTATTTGTTCCCATATAATGCGCAATGAATTATATTCCAACCTTACCCAAATATGATCTAATGTATAATCTAAATATATCATTGTTATTATTTTGTAGTCGTCATTGGGTGCTTATTGTGATTGACACTAAATCTTTAACTTAATACTTACTTAATTTAATTAATCAAATGGCTATACCTAACCCTGATATTTAAACTTTTATAAAAAGGTATTACACTTTATTATATTATATATCTTCTGTTTCTTCATAAGTAATTTTATTTATGTCTTAAATAATTTTTTTCTTTTTAATTTAGGGTAATATCTGCATTTGATAAAAAGATAAAGAAACCGAAATAGATGTTATTACCGATAAATGTGAAATTTATTCTTTTATGTTGAGTTTATATAGATAAATATTTCTTAAACCCATTCAATTTAATTTTTAGGTACCTCGTTAACCCGGTAATACTGAATGTGAATATTATATTCTTCGATTTATGCAAGAAATAGTTTTATATGATTTTATTACCACACCATTCAAGGTTAGTATAAATTTTATAAACTCGTTATATCTTCCAAAAAATAAAAAGCTAAATTATATTATTATTTATTAATATTTACTTTTGATTTTTTTTTCAGTGAGAGAGTAAAGAAAGCTTCACGGTAGAGGAACTTGATGAAGTTCGTAAAGAATAGTATGAGTATGTATTATCATTTATCAATGTTGATAAACCTTGAGATTAGATATTGTTGGTTGAATGTAAATATATGATGAATAAATTATTGTAATGTTTTTAACATGTCATGTTGAATGAAAAATTTAAGTTTGTAGATTGGGATATTGGTTTAATATTATTAGTATACTTAATATGAATACACTATGTATTCTTAATATATTATTGAGTACGATTATTTTATAAAAGTATATTAATATGGAACATTATCAGTTTTAAATTTGGATGTGTGGTCAATTTATTTAAATACAATAATGTTCATTATGTACATTCTAAAATATAATTCATAGTATGACATATATAAACCAAATATTTTCTGGGCATACATATGCAACTGACTTCAAATGTTTTCTGAGCATAAACTTACAATTGACTTGACAAATACAATATCACATATACAATATTTTTTAATGGGATTAATGAATGCGTTTTTAGCAAGAAAACACCTTAAATCATCCATAACAAAATGTTATTGAAGGCATTTTTCAAAAAATCACCTTCAATAATTCGACTATTCAAATTTATCGTGTGGAATATTGTTGGTGTTTTGAGTCAAAAACGCCTTCAAATTCTGTTTCAACATTTGTGTATGGATTACTGAAGATATTTTTGAAAAAAATCACCTTTAATAATCCAGACTAAAAATTTACTGATTGAATTATTAAATGCGAGTTTGGTCAAAAACGCTTTCAAAAATCGATTTCATATTTTTTTTATAGATTATTAAGGGCATATTTTTGCCAAAAACACCTTCAATATTCTTTTCAAAATTTTTTAAAGCAATTGGTGAAGGTGTTTTTGTCCAAAAAATGCCTAGAATAAACAATTACAAATAATATCTGTAAAAACCCAAAAAAAGTTAAAATGAGGGATTGAACCTACCACCTTATGGTTAACATACATACGATCCAAAATTTTTTATATGATATTTATTGAAGGTCTTTTTTTTACCAAAAATGCCTTCAATAAGCTTGTAAATTTTTTTTGTGAAATTAATAAAGGCATTTCTTATAGAAAACGCATTCAATAATCGCATCATTTTTTTATGAGGAGATTATTAAAGGCGTTGTTTGACAAAAACGCCTTCAGTAATTATCTATCAATTTTTTTAATGAGATTAATGAAGTTATTTTCTGTCAAAAAATGCCTTTAGTATTCACTCAAAATTTTAAAATAGAATTATTCAAGGTGTTTTAGTCGATAAACGCAACTAATATCAAATCTTGGATAGTATTTATAAGTATCAACGTCGCTATTTGAATATTTAGTGATATTTTAATAATAAACACCTTAAGTTTTATAAAAATACGAAAGTTAGTGGTGTTTGTAAGTGAAACGACGCTACAAAATTATCACTAATCTTTTATTTTCTTCTAATGATAATTTGTGTTTATTAACACTGCTAGATAACTAATGTTAATTTTATGTTGTTGGATTTTTTTATTCATTTTAAAAATTTATGATGATAATTATAAATAAATAAGAATTATAATTTTGTTTACATGCAATAAAAAATAACACTTTTATTTTGGTGTAGTATAGTTGTTATTCATTCATCTTATAATTGATGAATGTTTGTACAGTTTGTTGGGTAGCATTTTTCCTGCTTCTTGCATAAATAAAATTGCCATTTATTAAAAAAAACAAAAGTTTTATTTTATTCTTGACTAAAATTTTGTACCTTGAGTTTCTATAAATTAAATTAACTAACTATGATTTGAAACCTAGTAGGTTAGTATTTCAATAATTGTCTATGTAATTTTCTTGATTTCACAACTATTGAGGAAGAGGTTAGGTGATTGGTTGATAAAACTTTAGTTTGGTTAAGGTTTCAATCAAAGTCAAATCAATGCCTTAGATTGGCATCTGTTGACTGTTCAATGCTGACGAAAGATTGAACCCATGTCCCATATCATTTGCTCAACAACCCCTTTTTTTTTTTTTTTTTTTGTTTATAATGTCATAATGTAGTTATTTGGTAGGAAACCTCATTTGACTTTAGGCCTTAGATATTTCACTCAGCTTTTACGTCAAAGTCTGGAGTTTGATCCCTAGATCTTGGACATTGCTTTGTTTATTAAATTAACCATTTCATTATTAATTAATAGTTTTTAAACTAAAAATTGATTATTTTTTATTTATTTTCTTATAACATATTCATTAAAGTTCTTATTCAAATAAATATTTCTTAATCGATAATTTTCTTATTAAATAAAATATTGACTATTTTTATGTATTTATTTCTTATTTACTTACTAATTGAGAATCCCTCTAATTAATTAGAATTTGGGTTATTATTTGCTGCTTCTTGGGACCGGCTTGTGGTTAATTTATTTGGATGCATTTATAGGGTACAAAAAGCATTCATTAAAAAGATGAAATATTTGAATTATGTTAAAAAAATCTCAAAAGTAATTAGACATTAACTGTATTTATATTATGCAAACTTTTTTAATGGCACCACTATTGTATCATACAGTTGGAAACTTTCACTTCTGCCTTCACCATGTTACCTGTTACCTTGCTTGAAACCGACAAGAAAATAGTATCAAGTCATGCAAAGGTGTGTGCCAGTATTTTTCAGCTGGCGGTCTGACTCAACCATCTAAGGCTTAATAGCAAGTTTGCTGAAAGCAGTACTTATTCGTTCATCAGCAATCATTTTGTTGTTCTCATAGAAGTCTAACATCTCTATCGAGATGTTTTTCACCTGCCAGTTTCAATGAAATGAAGTTAAGATGTTGACAAATAAAGCACTCTTTATAAAAGCTTAATTGCAATTGTGACATGATGGACCTCATTGCAGTCTATCTAAACTTCACAGCTCGACATGCAATGCTCAAATTAAAAGGTGGTGACGAGTAAATGCTATGTAATTTACAGTAGAACGATCTCAGAAAATGCATTATTTCTTCCCGGTTAAATATCTGAGGTGAAAGTGCCTCACCAGACAAAAGGTAAAAGAAAATTTCCAAAAACGCAAACACTTTTTGGTACATTTAATTAAATAAAATTTTGTACAAAGACTTGTGTTTTTGTATAACAAAAGAAACCACAACATTGTGAATCAGATTTAGCTTAGAAAACTCACCACATTCATATCAACGCGAAGCTCTTCAAACCAAGTGGTGATATCTTTCTCTCTGTATACACTAAGCAATCAAATATGGCGGATGTATAAGAATAAGGTCCATCTTGTATGTGTCATTTACAAGTCCCCTGTGTTTCAGAAAACCAAGTTTTAGTATATTTATTCAGTTAAATAAAACTTTGTGTAGACACCCAATTGGGTCCAGGCCCAGATCAATTGGGCCTGGCCCAAATGGGCAAGGCCCAATTGAATTTTTATCCTGTATTTTTTTTTCTTTTTTCTTTTTTGTACATCTGTATTTAATTATTTTTATTTAGAATATATTTATATGTATATAGTTATATATTATTATTATTATTATTTATTATTTTTATTATTTTTTTAATATATTTTTGGGTTTATCTTATTTTATTTTTTTAAATTATCTGTTAATTTTATCTGATCCTTTTTGATTATCTGATTATTATTTTTTTTATTTATCCTATCTTTTCTAAATTATCTATTTTATTTTATTTTTATTTATTTGATTTTGGAGGGCTGGGATTGAAAGTTAAACAATCCCACTGGGAATGAGAATTCAATCAGAAGAGTCCAGACTGGATTCAAAGATTAAATTCCCGTCCAAAGGGGAATTGGGATTGATCAGAAACTCCTGATCAATCCCTATATAAAGGACCCCTGGGGTAGACTGAAAAACACAAAGAAAACAGTAAGCAAAGCTATTGATTTGAGAGAAAAGGAGGCGTATAGGAAGCTAGGAAAAGTTTAGGAGTGTTCTGGGAGTGAGAAAAAATTTTTAGAAATTTTTGGCGAAAAATTTTTAGAAATTTTTTGCGAAAAATTTTTCTGGAAATTTCCAGATTCCGGCGAAATTTGAATTTTCCGGCAACAATTCCGGCGAGCATTGAAGTTTCCGGCAACCTGCCCAGTTTCCAGTGAAGAATCCCAGAAACCGGTGATATTCCGACCAACTTTCGACGAAATTTTCAGATTCCGACGACATTTTTCAGAATCCGACACCGGTGTTCTTCAGCTTTTAGAGAGAAGAGAGAGGAAAAGGAAAGAAGAGAGAGAGAGGGGAGGAGCGTTCTGTCGAAAAATGAAGGGGATTGCCTTTTATACCCTCCCAAAACGACGTCGTTTTGGCCTTAAGTAACCAGAGGATCCACGCGTTTTGTCGAACCCGACCCGACCCGAGCGTCGACCCGCTTTCCTGACCCGCGCGTGCTGCCCCTCCTCCAAGCCGAGCCGAGCCGAGCTTCCAAGCCGCTCCCCCGAGCCGTTTCTCTTCCTTGAGCCGAGCCGAGCCTCGATCCGAGCCGCTCCAGGTTTTTTTTTTTTCATTTATTTGTTTATTTTTTTATTTATTAGATTAGGTTTATTTAATATTTTTTTATCTTTATTTTATTTTTATTTTATTTTTTATTTTTATTTATTTTCACTTTCATTTATTTATTTTATTATTCTATTTTCTTTAAATAAAAATCAAAATTTCCAAAAAAAAATATTTTTAGGGAAAAGTTGAAAGTATTAATTTTTCTTAAAAAAAATAAATAAATTTCAAAAAAAAGGGTTTTTGAGGAAAAGTTGAAAGTATCAATTTTCCTTGAAAATCAAAATTTTCGAAAAATATTTTTAGGGAAAAGTTGAAAGTATCAATTTTCCTTGAAAATCAAAGTTTCAAAAAAAATGTTTGTGGGGAAAAGTTGAAGGTATCAATTTTTCCTACACAAAAAAATAATCATTCTTTCCTTCCTTTTTATTTTGATTTTTCTTTAAAGAATTCGACGACAGAGTCTACGCAAGTGAAACAGTAGTTTTTCTTGCATACTCTTGAGGTGAGGAAATTTTCTCAATTTTTTGCTAAAAGTATTAGAGTCAATTGAGAAAAATTTTCAATAATTAATTACTTGGTAAAATTTTAAGACTTTTGGATAACACAAATTTAAGTTGGTACCATCTTTTGATGGGCGTTGTGAGGATGCTATAACCTTCCTCACACGTAATCGAACTCCCGAACCCTGTTCTGGTTAGCAGACCTGAACCTATTCTTTTAGGGACCCTTAAACTTAGGTGTTCCTTGAAAGGACAGATTCTTTAGGTGGCCAATCGCACCTAGATAAAAAAGATTGGTGGCGACTCCCTAAAGTCAATGTCTAGCGATAGATCCCCAGATCTAGACGTTATAACACTTTGAAGCAGGAGAAAAGAGAAAGGATCCATGAGACAAATTTAGACCAGTCATTGATCATGACAAAAAGGCATGCTCACTAGTGCAGCCGCCAGCCAGTCTCAATGTAACCTACCTTCACATGCGAGAAACTATGCATCTTGATATACAAGATGACGAACTATGTCTCTACTGTGGGCACTATGGAGTTGCAAACCAGCTAAATACATATGAGGGATACTAAAAAATTCCAAAATTTCCATCCACAATTTTCATTATTTCGGTTCAGACAAAATAGTTTTCTTAAATACAACTGCACTTAATTCTACCCCAGCCAGCTTCAATACTCAGTTTCTCAACTTAGAAATATTAGCAAAGTTACCAACTTCATGTACAGCTTAACAGTAACCCACAAGGTAACCTACATGCACTGTAGCACTGACATGATCCTATATAGTTTCATAGGCCGGCTATTTAAAAATCTATCATCAATCTAAAAAAATCAAAACCAAACGGAGTCTCGATTCAGGCTAAGTTCTGTTTGATGTAGATATAAGTTGCCAGTCAAACAATTACAGTCCTTATCTTTGTTCCTAACCATCAATTGTACTTCATGTATGTCTTCTTGTGTGTGTGTTTATGTATTATGCATCTTCATTTTTTTTTTGTGAGAAGAAATTTGAAGGTAAACAAAAAGAAATTCAAAGATAAATAAATTACTCAATTTATTAAGTCAAGGTAAAATATGTTGTATCTGACAGTTTAAGACAGATTACTATAAATCATATATTCGAGATGATCTCAACAAACGATTACCGATAAAATTCGAACTCAAAATCTTTTAATTTAAAAAGACGAATCTTAATCAATTAAACCAATCATTTATTGATATACATCTTCAATTAATTCTTATTAATCGTACCGAAAAGGCTAAATGGTCCACAGGTAGTTCACAAAGTCAAAGGCAAAATGCTTTCAGCAGCTCGACTTAAGGAATACTTTTTTTAGGGCATATTTCTGACATGAATTGATTATTTTGAACTTCAACAGTTACTGACGTTGGAGTTTGGCACTTACCAAGATAATTGAGTCATACTCATATCATTCATGCCAGCATCCTGCAACAACCTGCCAAGGTGACAGGCACAAGATACTACTCAGATGTGCCAAAATAAACACTGATGCCATCTAGCAGAATGAACACTATTGGAATAATTTAAACTTAGAGTAGCTTAATTCCAATGAATTTTATATTGCGAAAGGTCATATTAAAGTCGTATATCAATTGTAAATTATTAGATAAGGCTGCATTGAGTTCAAGTTCACTAAAAGTATTTTAATAAGAAATAAATCGTAAATGTCCATATCGATAGTATAAAATAAGCATTCACTAAATGCTAACCTAATTCTATGAGAATTAATTTATTGATATCAAATGATAAATACAATTATGTCATCAAGGAACTAAAATGATTTAAAAGAACAATAGAATAAAGTGGGGAAAAGAAGAAGTGTATAGAGTTAGAGCTTAACACAGATAGAATGACCTTAAAGGATTCTAATTCTATCTCAAAGTAGTCTGAACTTACCAAGGCAAAACTTAAGGTTTCAGTCCTTTCTTATTCCAACCATAAATTGTTAACCATGCAAAAGATTAGTGATGCAAATTAAAATATAACTACAGATACATAAAGACTATGGCAAAGAAGATAAAAACTTACTGAGATAATGTGCGGTAAGGATGAAATACAACTAAATAATAGTTAAGTGCTTCTAAAATCTTCATTTCCATTTCAAGTATATCTTTGATTTCATATCTATACTTTTCATCAGAATCTGCAAAGTAAATATGCCGGAATGCAGTAAAATACCAAATGTCTGGGAAGTTCAAAGGATTAATCAACCAACTTAGTAATAAGTGATTACATAATTTTTTTATGTAAAATACAAGAAGTCTAGCTTGCACTGTGCTTTCTTCTGCCTTGGAGGCCAAATATAAGCACGTAGGAGCAACGAGACGTGGGTCATATTCAGTCATACTCTTTCTGAAAGACATAAAAAACTATGGTTAATGATTGACAACACATTGTATGGTGGAAAATTGAAGCTTCTACATAATTTACATTCAATGCATCTCTATCCCATGTAATAATTCATGGTTGCATAGCGGGCCAAAGAATAATGAGCAAATAGCATGTTTGGTGCACAAGATTATAAATAGAATATGATAAAATGATATTATAAATAAAATTAGATTAAATAATATCATCTTATCTTGTGTTTAATATATGTAAGGATTACAATATAATAATTTTAATTATTGGTCAAAATTACTTACTCAAAGTTTATATAATTTAAATTATTGATATAACTTTTAAGGATATAATAGAACATATGAGTTCAATCTTATAAATTAAAAATAATCATCTCTATTTTAAGAGGATTGAATCATCCTATACTTAAAGAATGATTAATCTTTTTTGCAGTCTTATCCCTCTCTTTTGGTGTAAATTAAACATGGTATAGGATGATTATCATCCTATCCCATCTATCATCCTAAGCACCTCTAATTTTGCAAGGGTAATTAATTATAAAGCTCTAACTACAATGAATAAGTCTTATGTGAAGAAGTACCAAATCATGCAGGCTTAAGATTTGACATAGTTAAAGAAAAGAGAATAAATTAGGAAATATGAAATCACTCATGATGAATTTGTAACATGTTAAAACAACTGGAATGTTGTAGTTGAAAAGTCACAAGAAATTCAAAGCTTGAGAAAAAACCAATGAAAGTAAATGAGGGAATAGGTTATGGTCTGCTTGTCATCAATGACTAGCATGACCTTTTACATCACCATTACTAAACTATGCAAAATACCTGGTATAGACACGTCTCATATATGTAACTGCAGTTGCAACAACCCTGAAATATTAACCACATCTTAGAGATAATAACACTTCGCGAAAACTACGCCAGAAAAAGAAGTTTTGTCCATTGAGTTTGTAATGACAAGAAGTTATACTAAATTCATTATGCAAAGAAACATACTAGGTTCACTGTTTTTCCAGGATATAATGGTCTCATAAATGGAAGAAACTAACTCTGTTTAAGCATGATAACATGTTCAAGGATACATAATCTTCACGACTACTTTCTGTTAGCAAACTTTGGGTGATTAATTGCTACAATTTTCCGCATAGAATTTGTAACCAACTTTTTCAGAAGGAAGCCATTGTGTTATGGGTCAAAGTTACAGCAAACAAAGTGCTTTAAGTATAGATTAATTTGATAAACCAATATAAGAGGTTTGCGAGTGAGTGTTGGTGCATGTGCATGTGGGTAATTAATTATCAACTAAAATCAGTAATAGCACTACAGCAGAGATACATAGCATATAATCAGAAACCTATGTGTTCTCATTTTTAAGTAGCCACATTGATCTTCAGTAAGTGATTAAAAAAAGATGTTCTGCCTTTAGATAGTCCAGTTCAGTCCAGGGATAGCACCATGTGACAGCTAGGATATAGAATAAATGTCAGCGGCATAAAAAAACTATATTAGCGGAATGAAAAAGAGATATTAGTCACATTAGCAGTTGAGCTATTACAGATTCACCAATAAAAGCTACAATTAAACATTGTCAGCATTAGGAAACCACAGCAGTATACGCAATTTAGAAAGGAAAAGTAAAGATAAAAAAGATTAATGGCATCACTGAATGAAATGGTCAATCATTTCAGCTAACAGAAAGGAATTTCTTAAAAAACCATGAGATAAGATCAAACCTTTGCCTCACGTTAAGATGTTGAGCCAGTTTCAATATATCTATGAAAGGGAAAAAAAGCACAAAATCACTAACATTAATGAGGAAGTTACATGGAGCAAAGCTATTAGTTCAATTAAATTAGGCAATGCACATATTTGCATGCAAATAGCTTTCCAAAAACCACCAATTTCCTTTTATAATTCCAACTACAATAATAAACCACAAAGTAAATTTTAGTACAGAAAAAAATTCTCGAAGTGAATCGTGTTCGTGTTTAATTTACTTTGCTCGAGTTTTCCAGAAATCATGATTAACGTTCCAAAATTAAGAATTTGGAATTTTCTTTTCGTGGTCAGGACTCGAGATTTTGTTTGGGTCACCCTAGATTAAGCAGGCCGGTTTTCGAGAATCCGAAATTAGAGTTTAAGGCCCGCATTTATGATATGGACTGGGTGGGCTTGTTATTGCCAATAAGTCTTTTTCAATTGTACAAAGCAGTTGCTCTATAAAATTTGATATATATACGTATATTTAAAAAATTAATTAAAAATAAATTTGATATATATCGATTTTTTAATCTATAAAATTTAAAAGTTTCTCTATCCAATAATTGAATGGGAAAGAAAAATTAATTACACATTATTTTCTAGACTGCCATCTTAAAAAGGAAATAAAAAGATTTTTTTTTGTCATGTTCATGAAATTTTTTATTTTAAAAGTAATAAATTGATTGAGTTTATTGAAAAAAATCGATATTTTATAAAATGATCATTTTAAAATAATATTTTTATACAAAATTTGAATAAAACATAATGAATGATAGAAATTTTGTCATAATTTTTAATGAAAATATTTATTTAAATAAAAAATCAAAACTTATTTAAATTATTTGAATTTTGTATACTTGATATGTGTATCAAATTCTTTTAATCCGTCATTTCAAATTTTCAATTTTAATTTTAAGTACTAAAGTTTTAATGAAAAATCTCACGAATTTTTAATCTAACAAATTTTATTCTAACTTTTTTCCTTTCACAAAAGCTTGTAAGTCATTGTTAAGTTCTATCAAACTATAATTTTTTTTTGGTAACATTATATAAACAACAAATTAGTTAACTTTAAATAAGGGATTAATGTTATCAGTAAGTTCCGAATCAGTCCTCAGGTGAATTGGACCAAGTGAAGTAGAACTTGCTGATCCTTTGATCAGCTCTCGAGCCTGCCTGCCTTGATTATCTAAACTATATGGTAATTGAAAGGCTACAGAAGTAAAGTATGAAAGCCCGGGACGATGCAAAGGGAAAGGGGTTTCCGAACTACCCTGCAATCGTACATGATGTCAGGATATCAGGTAAGGAACCGATAGCAGCCTTGAAATAAATAAAAGTACCCTGCAATCGTACATGATGTCCAATATGATTTTCACTACTATTTATTTAGTTTTTGTATTCTATAATATTTTAAGGAATTATAGAAGTAGGGCCGATTTATAACGGAAACCGAAGGGTCTTGGGCTCCAAAATTTTGGGAACCCCTTTAATGCGTATACATATTTGTATTAAATACATTTAAATTAGTTATTTGACAAAAAAATATTTATTTTATTATTTTTTGTGTTTTATAAATTAAATTTATGCATTATAATTTAAAAGATGCTCAAATCACATTTATAATTATTTATTTATTATATCCAATAATTATTATTTGTAAATTTTAAACTTTGTATTTGTTAACAACTCTTTTTGTTCATTATTTTTTACTTTTATTTTTAATTTAAATCTCTATCACATGTTGTAATTCTTTTTTTAACAGAAATATCATATTTGAACTATTTTACAAAAGAACAAAAAATTCCAAACTTGTAATCTCAAATTTTTATCTTCATTCTTTTAGAAGTATATTTAGTTTTCCTATTTTGATAAAATATTTAATAATTGATTTATTCATTTTTTATTTCACTTTTAAATTATTAAAAAATAAAAATATTTTGTGTAATTAGTAATTCAATAGTTAATTATAAATCATGTTATCATTAAAAATATAATGTTGTCATAGTAATATTTTTGTTTGGTAATTTTATGCTCTTATCATATATTTATTAGTATATTATTTGTGCATATATATATATATATTAATAAGCATGTTAAAATACTACTTAAAAATAAAATATATTTTATATTATTAGTTAATCCTCTTTAAATTATATGTAAAAATTCGTCACTGTATAAAAGTAAATAAAATATCACACAAGGCCAACTTTTTTACCCTTGAAACGACATTCTTTTTAATATGCTATAATTTTTTATATTTAAAATTATAAAAAAAGAATGTCGTTTTAATATGTTTTTAATTTTTTTAATCACTTAATTATTAGTTTTTAATATGTTTTTTTAGTATAGTATGTAACTTTACCATTTCATAAAGTATTTGGGGCCAACAACGAAATAGTTTTCATTTATTTATTGCAACATAGCAGTAACTTTTTTGTCTAATTTATGCTAGAGACCTTTGTATTTTGTCAAATATTGGAATTTAGTTCACATATTATAATTCATATGAATTTAGTTCTCTTATTATTTTGATTTGATAATTTTAGTTCAAAAATTAATTTTGTTAATTTTTTGCAGTTAAAAATGGTAATGCTATCATTGACTTTTTCTACGTAGCATTTACTTGTTAATGTAGCAAGTTGGATTGACAAAATCAATTGCTAAATTATGCAAATAGACTCTATGCTCATACTAAATCCGAAGTTTAATCCCTTTAATATAATTTCATAAAATTTTAGCACTACTATAAGTTAAATTTAATAATATTGGTCTAATTACTAATAAAAATCATATTTTAATTTTTTTAAAAGGTAATACTTTGATTTTATTTTTAAAAATATAAAATTTTCATTTTTTTATAAAATTTTTAGATTTATTTAAAATATTAAATTTAATATATTTAAATATATTAATTTATGAAAAAAAATATTTTTGAATTTTTTAAAATTAGATTTTATTTTTTAAGAAATTTAATATTTCAAATTTTTTGAATTTTCTAAAATTTTGAAAATATTAAATTCACTTTTATTAGCTTTATAAGTGAGATGGTGATTTAAGAGGAAGTAAATTGGATTTCTTCAAATTCTTTTCAAATAAATGATTTCAATATAATTAGATGAAAATTAAAACCAATATCAAAATATTATACAAACAATAATAAATTGATGAACTATAAGCAATATGAACTATAATCAAAATAAAGATATATGGATAGAGAAATCAAATATAAGAATTTATAGAGGTTTGGTCATTCTCTATAAGGTACCTATATCCTCTCTTTTAGTTATCCACACCAAAAATTTAATTCATTATACTTGAATTGAAATTACAACCCTATCTTTTTCTCACAAAGACTTAAGATGAAAACTTTATACTCTCTACTTTTTAGGCTAACTAGTAACCTTTCAATTTCATAAAATTAATAGGGTACCTCACCTTTTGATTACAAAATCACTTAATAATAATGCAAAGTTAAAATACCTCTTAAAGGCTAAGTGTTTACCTAATGAAGTATAAGAAAATGTAATGAATGAAGAACAACAATATTTTGGATACAAAAACTATAAAAGATATTGAACTTAAGTTCTAAAAACTCTTGATTCTAAGAGAAAATAAAAATATAACTTGTTAACACGTGCTCTCTTGCTTTATCAATATTCTTGGTGTGTTGAAATAACCAATATATAGAGAAATTGAAGAGCTAGCCGTTGAGAATGCTTAGGAGAAGAAGATAGCTGTTGAATGCTTAAAAAAGTAGCTATTGGACACATCATAAGCATGACCCGATCGATCCCTTCCATGAGAGGATCAATTGGTTCATGTTTTAAGCTAATTTTCCCTTTGAAAACGCCTAATTGATCGATCTCTTTATGTAGAGGATCAATTGGTTCAAGAAGGTGATCTATTACTTACATAGGGTGATCGATCCCTTCTTTATGCATGAGCACAAGTCTGCATTTTGTAAGAAAAATCAATCAATCCCTTCTTGAGGGGATCGATCATATCCATGGCTGGCTGGTTGTCTCTTGTTTTGTACTATATTCACTAATTTGATCATATCTTGAGTTATACAAATCCAAATCACAAACCGTTTGAAGATTTAGAAATTAAACTTAAAGAGCTTTCTATCCATATAAAATTCATCACCTAATTCATAGTGTATGAATTATAGTAAAATTTTAAATCTACCCTTATGCAGTTTTTAGACAATTGAAGAGTATCTAGTAAAAATTCAAAATCTTTTCTTAAAAAATTTAGATTTTGATTTTGTTTGTTACATTAGAAAGTAGACTCAAAGAGCATTTCAACCATATAAAATTCAAATATTAAAACTTTGTGAATTAATACAAAAAAAAATACAAAATTTCAATGTTGGAAAACTTTGTTCTTGTAAAGCAACTTTCTTAAGTTAATCTATTTCTCAAAACCAATATTATCAAAATTATATTAAGTCCAAAATGAATAAGTTCACTTTAAAAATAACAATTAGACTTTCATTTAAGCTCAAATAAATAACCTTGAAAGATAGATTTGGTTTGAAAAATATAAAAACAAAGAAAGGTTTATTTATACTTTGAAAAACATATTATTTATTTAGTACCAAATATAAAACTTAAGGACATGTACTAAATAAATCTTTTTCAAAATCTTGATCAAGCTTATTTAGCTTAATGTTTTGTCATTTCAAAATAATGATCAATTCAAGGCTAATAATCTCCCCTTTTTTTATATAACAAAACTTAAAGATAAATTTGCTTGATAATGGAAAAAAAACTTTCTTTAATACATTTAAGATTTTGAAAAATATTTTGAAAAACTCTCCCTTAAATAATGCATGGCAAAACTCCCCCTTAATTAATGCATCCTAATCCAACACAACTCAACAAACATATGTTAGTTAAATATATGAAATAGGCACAATCAAACATATGCATATCAAGTACAAGCAAACTTATTCATATGATATTTCTCCTCCTTTTTGTCATAGCAAAAAGGTATGAGCATATTAATGAGTAAATAAACATAAATAGGCATCATTAATAATTATATTCATGAAACATTTCTCCTCCCTTTTTGTTTGTGCTCTTTATACCAAATGTTTAAACTCCTCTATCAATTGCAATAAGCATACAAGAATAAATATCTCTAAACTCTCTCCCCTTTTTGTCAGTTTAAAAGAAAAAGAGATCAATTTAAGGTATGTGACAAAAAGCTTGATACCAATAATATCAAGAGTATTTTGACTACATGTAATCAAGTGTAATATGCACAATGAAGTTTAGATACATGTATTCAAGCACAAAAGTATAAGTGTATCTAATTTTAGCATTTTAGCACAAGTCATCAAATTCACTATATGAAATTTATGAGCAAAAGATAATGAATGATATGCAATCTACTCATAAATTATGTTAGGATAAAATATGCTCAGAATCTAAAACATCAATAGCAATTAAGTATAAATTCAAGCACATGCATACCAGCTCATACCAATTATTAAGAAAACTAATTTTTAAAGATATGTTATTACAAAGCATATCAATTATTGTCACAAAACAAATCAAGTAAAATTGTATTATAAGATTTTTCCTCTTTTTTAAAATAAAGATTAATCAAATTAAGGTACACACAATTTTACATGAAAGGTACAAGTTATATCAAGGATAGGCACATAAATAAAATGTCTATGAAATTTAAAAAATTCTTTAGCAATTTTGATACCAATTGTTAGCAATTTTATTCAACAACTTTCATAGAGCACACATACTTCAAGCATATGAAAAATTCATTCAATACATGCATAAATGATAATAATAATCTTTCATAAGCTATCCTATCTAAACAAGAACCAAAAGCTTATATGAATTTAATAAAACATGAATACTAATGAGCAATAAGGTTCAATTATCATCATGTCATAACAAAGATTATTCAAGCATTTTTCAAACATGATGAACACATAAACTATAGCAAAAAAATAATAAAAGTATAATTATTCAAATATATTTTAAATTATTTCAATGTATAGCAATGAACTTAATCTAACATATATAAGTATCTAAATATATATTTCAATCAAAATCATGCAAGCATATGCAAAAACATTTCAAATCACATATAGTAATATACCAATAAAGATACAAACATTTAGACATAATGTGGTATATGTTATTTCAATATTCTTAATCGATGAACATGTTCAAAAAAATAAATCAATTTAACTCATATTCATGTTTAAGAATTCATGCATTGATCAAATATTCATGTATTAAAACTTTTAATCAAAACAATCAAAAATTACACATGAATATTACTCGAAGTGAATTAATCAATCCAAGCTTTTAACAAAGTTAAGATAAATTCTATCAAGTAGCTTGGTGATTAATTTGTGCCAAGTATTCACAAATTCAAACATGATATCTCATTTTTACACATATCAAAGCAAGCATTTATCAAATCATGCATTAAACATTATAAATTATAGGCACATAGCATAGATTTAATACAATTACATACATCCTTGTCAAGCTATGCTATTGTGTTCATTGTAGTTGAGTGAGGTTTTGAATCCTCCATTCCATATCATTTGAGCTAGTATTTGATATACTTTGGCTTGATTTATAAAAATTACTTACTTTGCTTGCTATACTTAAAATTTAAAAAATATAGACTCATTCATGCTCATTTCAAGTTTTTCTAGTATAGACTTAGAAAATATTATTGACAAAGGATTTTCATTAAAAGGATAAATAAAATCAATTGATAAAAATTATACCAATTATTAGAAAACAATTCTATATTTTAAGTCATTATAGGCAAAAAAAAATTATTCACTAAGCACAAGTTGACAATTGTAAGGGAGATATATACTTAAGTTAGATACCATATATTGATTTAAATATCAAATAATACAAGAATGGCACTAAAGCAAAAGTTCTCATGTAATGTGCACAAATCAAACATTTTAGATCATTCATGAACATAAAATAAACATATTTAATATTTATATATATTCAATAAATCACCAAGAAATATGTCAAAACCAATTTGAGGCCCTATAGAATTCAAAAATACTCAACAAAGAATATTTATCAATAAAAATATATTCAAGAATACAAAAATATAAATACAAATTATAGGTCATAATCAACAATGACTTAAGCTAAAAATAAGCATCATAAGAAATTCATTTACTTAAGTAATATTGCAACCATGTCAAGTCAAGAAAAATCATATTTATCATATATACATACACTTGACAAGAATAATAGATGAACCAATAACACATATCATTTACAAACAAGTAGTTCATCATATTCAAAATCACAAATCAAGAGATATATCAATTGAGCACAAGATCAAAAATATTTCACAAAATTAATAAAACATTTAAGCAAAAAAATAAGCATATTTCATAAAAGTATTTCACAAATTAAAAAATAAACAATTTAAGCACTTTCAAATCACAAGTATTAAGGTCAAGTTAAACTAATCATCACATGAGCACATACATTGACCAAAAATATAAATGAACAAAAAATCAATATATATACCACTTAAGCACAAGATGTTCATCAATTCACAAATCAAGAGTTATAACAATTTAAAATATAACAATCAAGTTTTTAAAAAAATTTCACATTATCCAAGCATTGAGAACAAATTGAGTAATTTTAATCAACATGGTCATATAAGCATATTCAACAATTACAAATCAATATATATAAAAATCACAAAAATCATTTTTATCATGCTAAAATCATTCAAACAAATATATTTATGCAAAATACCATAGAATAAATCATTCAAAGCTTAAAAGGTCTAGGATTTTAATTTTTGCACTTTAAAACTCATTTTTGCTTGAAAAATACCTTAATAAATCTCAAAACTAGTCAAGCTCATTTTTAACCAACTTAAACCATTCCAACAAATTTCAAATGACAAAACAAAGTTATTCAAGTTATCATTTGACATTAGAAACAAGGAAATCAAAAAGTCAACTCTTAATCTCATATCTCCTTGAAAAAGGCTATTAAGATTGAAAAATATGTTTGGACATGCATTTAATCTTTTTAAACCATTTAGAAAAGTTTTATATCACACATTGAAAAAGTTCAAATGGTTTTTATTTTCATAAATGTTCAAAAACAAGATTTGATCTTTTAAGTTTTAAAATCGTTTAAAACTTGCATGTAGCACTTATGAAAAATTAAAACCAATGCAAGTTCTCAAGTTTTCTTTGTTTGAGCAAGTTTAAATCATTGAATTCAAGATATTCAAATTCATTTTATAATAAAAAGCTTGCTAAAACAAAATTTTATATTTTAAGGCTTGACTCTAGCAAAAATCATTTTCAAAGTAAATATAAAATCTCAAAATCATTAAGCTTTAAGTGCTCCCTCTAAGTTTATGCATAAATATAAAAATAATTTAGCACACAATTAATCACATAAAGCACCAATAAAAATTTCACAAAGCATGCATGATATTATCAATATCCAACATTCATATACATAATCATTTATAAGCACAAATTCTTAATAATGTCAATTTCAAAAATAATATCAAAATATCAAGAGTATTCATATGTAATCCCACAAATTTATTAGAGCATTCATGAATTATTTTAAAAATGTATCTCAAGCAAATAAATATTAAACACAATATTAACAAGCATGAGGAATATATTAAAATCATACATTCAAAAGAAAAAAAATAAACGTATACTCAATTCAAGCTCACATGTATAAAATAAAATTAGTATATTCAAGAAATATCAACAAAGCAATACCAATATCCATTAAGCATTTTATGTCCAACAAGAATAGGCAACCAAATTTTGTATAATCAATCAAGCATTAAAATTTCATCAAGAATAGGTAACCAAATTCAAATCATCTTCAAATAAAAGTTTAGGGGTTACCCATCTCCATTGTGTATCTAAAGTATTCACTCTTCAATTTCATATTGTAACTCATTGCTCTAGCATACCTATAAGAGATAATCTTATTTGATTTTTGATACTCAAATTACTTTAGGTCATTGAGAGTTAGTCACTAAGTCTCTTGTTCGTTTTGAAACCCTTACTTGCCAATTCTAAATGAAACTTTTTTTCTAATAGGATAAGTATGTATAGTATGATCATAAAAATTATAAAAATTACATTTAATCATTTTAGTACTTAATGAACTCTTCAAAAGCTTTTGTTTTTCACTCATCAAGTCATCAAATTTTTTTTTCAAATTAAAATTTTCTTTTTCTAAAAATTTACTTCTATTTTGAATGGTTTTTAAATCTATTTTCAACTTTTCATTTTTTTTTCTAAAACATTTTTTACATTCATCAAAAGATCATTTTCAACATTCAATTTTGAAATCATTTTTTTATGTTTCAAATTCATATTTTCAAACCAATTACTAAATCATTATAAGCATCTTATAACTCATCAAAAATATATGAGTTTGACTCACAAGAGTTAAATGTTACCTTTGGTTTCTCAATAGCCATGAGACATGATGGATGTTGGTTGAAAATTTATCTTTCATGTAATTCATCTAACTTTTTTCATATCTCATTTAAGGTTGAGCATTTTGAGATAAAGTTGAAGTTGTAATCATCTAAAGCTCCATAAGAAATGCACTTAGCCTTTGTATCATCTATTATTTACTTCATATATTTTGCATCTTTGAATGAGTATTAAGCTTTTTTTTCATCACATTTCATACTTCAAAATCTTGAGCCATAATGGACACCTTTATCCTCATTTTTCATTTATAAAATTTAAATTTATAAACCATAGGAGCTTTGAGAACTTTCTCACTATCTTAGAACCAAAATTAAGCTATAGGATCTTTACTCAATGTGGTTAAACCTACAAAAAGATATCAAAACTCTGATACCAATTGTTAGCTTTAGAGGTGAGATAGTGATCCAAAAGGGGAGTGAATTGGATTTCTCCAAATTCTTTTCAAATAAATGATTTCAATATAATTGGATGAAAATTAAAACCAATATCAAAATATGATGCAAATAATAATGAATTGATGAGCTATAAGCAAATATGAACTATAATCAAAATAAAGATATAAGGATAGAAAAATCAAATACAAAAATTTATAAAGGTTTATCCTTCTTCACAAGGCACTTACATCCTCTTTTTTGATTGTCCACACCAATGATTCAATCTATTATACTTGAATTGAGATTACAACCTTATCTTTTTCTCACAAAGGCTTAAGATAAAAACTTTATACTCTCTACTTTCTAGGTAAGTAGTAACTTCTCAATTTTATAAATTTAAGAGGGTACCTCATTTTTTGATTACAAAATCACTTAATAACAATGCAAACTTAAAATACTTCTCAAAGACTAAGTGTTTGCCTAATGAAATACAAGAAAATGTAATAAATGAAGAAAAACAATATTTTGGATATAAGAAATACAAAGGGTGTTGAACTTAAGCTCTAAAAGCTCTTGATTCTAAGAGAAAATAAAAATATAACTTGTTAGGACTTGCTCTCTTGCTTCATCAACCTTTTTGGTGTGTTGGAATGACTAATATATAGAGAAATTGAAGAGCTAGCCATTGGGGATGCCTGGGAGAAGAAAATAACCATTGAATATTTGAAAAAGTAGTCGTTGGACACATCTTAGGCATGACTCAATCGATTTTTTCCATGAGGAGATCAATTGGTTCATGTTTTAAGCCAATTTTTCCTTTGAAAATGCCTAATGCATTAATCTCTTTATGTAAGGGATCGATTGGTTCAAGAGGGTGATCGATCCCCTACATAGGGTGATCGATCTCTTCTTCATGCACAAGCACAAACCTGCATTCTGTAAGAAAAATCAATCGATCCCTTCTTAAGGGGATTGATCATGTCCATGGTTGGTTGTGTCTTATTTTACACTATATTCACTAATTTGATCATATCTTGAGTTATATAAATCCAAATCACAAACCATTTGAAGATTTAGAAACTAGACTTAAAGGGCTTTCTATCCATATAAAATTCATTACCTAATTCATTGTGTACAAATTATAGTGAGTTTTTAAAGCTACTTATTGTGTAATTTTTAGATAACTACAAAGTATCTAGTAAAAATTTAAAATTCTTTTCTTAGAAAATTTAGATTTTGATTTTGTTTGTTCCATTAGAAAGTAGACTCAAAGAGTTTTCTAACCATATAAAATTTAAATATTAAAACTTTGTGAATTAATACAAAAAATAAAACAAATTTAATGTTGAAAAATTTTGTTATTGTAAAGTAACTTTCTTACGTTAATCTATTTCTCAAAACCAATATTATCAAAATTGTATTAAGTCCAAAATGAATAAGTTCATTTTAAAAACAATAATTGGACTTTCATTTAAGCTCAAATAAATAATCTTTAAAGATATATTTGGTTTGAGAAATATGAAAACAAAGAAAAGTTTGTTTATACTTTTAAAAACATATTATTTATTTAGTATCAAAATATAAAATTTAAAAACATGTACTAAATAAATCTTTTTCAAAATCTTGATCAAGCTTATTTAACTTAATATTTTATCATTTTAAAATAAAGATCAATTCAAGGCTAACAAATTTTTTACTTTTTTTATTTTTTAGAATAAAATTCATTTTTTGAACTTTTTATTTTTTGAAATTATAACATTTTATTTAGTCAATATATTTAATTCTTTGTTTTTAATATCTTGGAATTTCATGAAGTTTTTATATTTTTCATTTTATGTTTCTTTATAAATTTTATATATCATCTATAAAAATATAAAAAGTACAAAAAAATTAAAAAACGTATAAAATTTTATAAAAATTCCAAAAGAGTTAAAAATTTTAAAATTTTATTTAAATAAAATGTTAAAGTTTGAAAAAATAAAAATAATGTCAAAAAATTAAATTAAAAATAAAATATTAAAAAATTAAATTTAATATTTTTAAAAATTAAAAAAATTAAAAATATATTTTTTTAAAAATGATTTTAAAAAATTCAAAAAATTAAATATTTAATAAATATTAAATTTAATATTCTAAAGGTATGGAAAATTCTTAAAAAATAAAAAATATTTTTTTCAAAAAAATAAAATATGATTTTTAAAAAATAAAAATATGATTTATATTAATAATTAGACCAAATTATTAAATTCAACTTATATGAGAATGAAACTTTTTTAAAATTATACTTAAAATATTAAAATTTAAATTTAATATAAATATAATAATTATTTGTATAATTTAATAATTAATTTCATTAATTTAAATTTTCACAGTAATAACGTCAATGATTAAGTTAGCAAAATCAATGATCACATTAATCAACTATAACATCAATATTTTTAATAAAAAAATCGATAAAACTAATAATTAGATTAAAATTATTAAATCAAAATAATATTAAACTAAATTTATTCAAATTATAATATAAAAATTAAATTCTAAATTTTGGTAAATCTAACTTTTTGAGTAAATATTTAGCATGTGCTTAGGATTCGCCTCGCTGCATATCTGATCCGTATAGTTTGGACTTTTCAAGGTAGTTGTAGCCCACGTTAATATACATGCCTAGCCCTTGCTTTCCAATTCAACAGTTTAATTTCGGCTTTTTTAGTACTGTTTTTATGTAGTTAAGTACGAGGAATAACGGTGAGAATAGATTTAGTTTGGATTTTTTATATAATGCATAAAATTATAAATATAAATATTTAAAATTTGATATAAATTTAAATTAAATTTTTATACGATATGATTTTTTTATTGATTTGATTCAATTTATTAATTTATTTTTTTATATTATTCTAATATAATTTTTTATATATTTAAATAAATTTAAGTATAAAATAATTATTTTATTTTATAAAAAATTTAAAATATTTATTAATAAAAATATATAATTAAGTTGGAATCGATTTTTTATTTTTTGATTTAAAATTTAATATGAATTTAATATATATTTAATATTTAAATTAAAAATTAAATAAAAAAATTAATTCAAATAAAATATTATAATTTTTAATTAATTTTTAATTTTTTCTATTTTTTTTTCAATCCTATTATCAACAATTACAATATAATCATTCTTTATAGCGGGATTCAATCCCAATGTGGATGCATGTAAAATTTCCAATAGATATGTTGAAACATACATTGATGTCTGCGTCACTTGGCACGCGAATCACGTAATTAAACATTTCCGAAGATATATTTCTTCGTCTGCGTCAACTCTTGAGAAGGATTTGTACTTTGAATCTAGGCCGAGATTTGATCTGATTGTAATTAACTCAAAAAAATGACATGTGAAAGATAAATAATTTTTTAATATTATATTAATTAATAAATTTATAATTTAAGTATTATATTAAAAAATTTTAAAATTAAGTATCATATTAAATATTTTATTATAATTTAAGAATCATTTGTAATATTAACCTTTTAAAATATCAATTGAAAATTTTCTAAAAATTATATTTTAAAAAATTTCAAATAATTATTTTTAGGTTTAATATCATAAAAAATATAAATTATAAAAAAATATTTAACATGATACTTAAACTTTAAAATTTTTTAATTTGATACCTAATTTCTTAATATATGAATTTATTAAATAATATAGTACTTGAGAGATTGTTTGGACGCTATATTTTATTATTTGAAACTAATCACATTAAAAATAATTATTACATTAAATAACAAATTTAAAATTTTTATATATTATAAAATATATACGTTACAAAATATTTATCATGCAGTATTTAATCTAACTAATTATTTGAAGCATCACTTACCTTGGAAAATATTTGTTACCAAAAATATTAATACTTTAAATGAGTTGGCGACAAATACACAAAAATCAAAAGCAGCATTGGACCCAAAAATTAATATAGATATTTTGGAGGAAGTTAAATGTATCCAAAAAATAAAAGAGATAAGTTAAAAGGAAAAAAGTGGTGTAATTTCATTTATTGAATATCTTAAAATAAATTATTATAAAAAAATATAAAACTAAAAATTGAGAGTGATAAACAAAATGCAATGGAAATATTTTATTCTTTTCTTAAGAGATATTTAACAAAATTTCAGTTATAATGCAAAAGGACAAGATTTGGAAAAACTTATTCTAGAAGGCAGACAGATAATAATATTGATCGCTTGCACATGTCAAATATGTGGCTTTCAAGTCCTCTTATCCGTGGGGAAGATTTTCTTTGTCAATAATCGTTGGACATGAGGACAATAGTGGCTATAATCAGTCATGAAACTGGCGCCACTAAATGTTAGAAAATATCTGTGGACAATATTGCCTATAATGAGTTATGTAACCACCGCCACTAAATGTCTGAAAATATATGTCATTGCTACTATGATTGTCATGTGGTGGGGTACGATTTTGCCTGTCATTAGAAGAGGCACATGGGGCATGGGTCCTATAGGGGCTGAAGCCCAGTTGAGATAAAAAAATGTTTTAAGATTATATGTATTTTAAATAAAATTTAAAAAATTTTAATGATTCAATTTTTTTATTGTTGAGATTATCACTAATTATTGATGAGATTATCATTAATTGCCGAAATAGCATTTTCAGTAATAAACATTTTGAATACTCATTTATATAATCGAATAAAAAATTAATAGCTAAATGGTAGTTTAATTATGTATATTAAAAAATATATATTTAAAAATATTGATAACAAAATTATTGTTCACTATTTTTCAAAATATAAAACTGTATTACAACTTATTATAAAATTTTTAACAATTAGAAGTAGATACAAAAGTTTTAATTTTTTAATAATATTATGTTTTTTTTTAAAATTAATATATTTAAACTAAACTTTTATTAAATAAAATTTATGGTTCCGCCACTAAATTCATATATATCATGTTGCAAAATTTTGTATCTATTAAAAAATATTTTATGTGCTAGTGAATTTTTAAATATTTAATTTTATGTTTTTGCCACACACCATTTTTTGAAATAAAAAATCTGAAAAAATATGTTTAGATAAAGAAGTGATCAACAATATTTCAAAAAATGTAAATAAAACATATAATTATCATATGTTTTATGTTTTAAGAAATTATTAAATATAATGATATTAAAGAATTTAAATTTTGCAAGCAAAATTAAAAAAGTGACATATATCACTTAAAATATATTAACAAAATAAAAAAAAGTAAGATATGTATTACTTTTTAAATTTCATATATGCAGATAAAAAACTTTCATTAATAATATATTAAATAATATTTTCATAATAATTCCAGTTATATACACTAAACAATCAACAAAAAATTTACACTAATAATAAATCATATAATGATATCTTATAAAAAAATTAATTTTAAAATCTTAAAGATTAAATATAATTTTAATAATATATTTAAAATTAAATTTTATAAAATATCATTATATAATTTATTGAAAAATGTATAACATATATACAATAATACATCAGATTATACGAATCCATAACACATTGTACCAATTGATCCTGATTTGCTTGTGAACTCGATATTCACACCGCCGCCCCGTCCCTTGAAAATAAATCACCGTCTCTCCGATCATTTTCTCAAACGTTTAACACGCAAAGGATTGTCGCATACATAAATCAGGCAGGCTGAAAATGATTGGGCTAATGATCAACCCCACTTTGGTTAATTATTACTTTTACTGCTTATTTTATTAATTTTGGAAACAAATAATATATAAAATAAAAAATTTGTTTGGTTATAATTAAAAGCAAACAAAAATATATATGTAAAATTTTTAATAATAAAATGTATAATTCTAATTTTATTTAGATTATTTATGTTATAATTGTTATTATTACACTTCAAATATTTATTTATTGAAAAATATTATTCATTCCCACTGTTATCTTAATACTTTGGCCCTACATGATGTGACAATAATTTATTTATTTGATTGTAATATTTAATTTACAAATTAATTTATTTATTTATAAATTGGAAATTCCCATATTTAAATTATCTAATTATTATATGTCATATTAGGAGTACAAATTTACAAATATTTAAATTAAAAAATATAACTTCTTCTCTTATTCTAAAACTAGAACATTTATTCTTAAATTAGGACATTCTTTCTTTGTATTAAAAAAGAAATTGTATGATAAGAGTTTTCACTAGCGAAAGTGAGTAAGGAGTTATTTTTTATTATTTTTGTTATTTATTTTTTAAAATATAGAAAAAAAGTTAATTTAGATAAAAAGTAAAGTATTAATAATTTTTGAAGAATTAAAAATTAAAATTGTAGTAATTATTTCAAAAGAAAATATAATTTTATTTTTTATTTTTGTATAACTAAAGGGTCGGGTTCCCTCAGCTATAAATAGCAGTAGACAATAATACTAGTTTGAACATATATAGAACTTGAATTCCAATCTCCCATGATCACCATGGATCTTCATACTTTTATCCAACTAATTGAAGGGGTCTTAGCTTTCCTGCTGGTTCTATATGTTTTCTCGAGAAATATATCAAAATATTCTAAGAAAAGTTGTATCCCCGAACCATCTGGCTCATGGCCACTAATTGGTCACCTCCATCTCCTAGGTGGGAAAGAAACACTATGCAAGAAGCTAGGAGCTATGGCTGACAAATATGGCCCACTCTACTCACTCAAGCTCGGTAGCCGTCGAGTGTTGGTGGTGAGCAGTTGGGAAATTGCCAAGGATTGCTTGATCAACAATGACAGAACACTGGCTACGCGAGCAAATATCGCAGCTGGGAGGCATATAGGCTACAACAACGCCATTTTGGCACTTGCCCCATACGGAGAATATTGGCGTAATATCCGCAAGATTGCCACGATTGAGCTTCTTTCAAGCCATCGTCTTGAGAAGCTGAAGCACATTCGTTTCTCCGAAATGGACTTGTTTATCAAAGAGTTGTTCGGACTTTGTGCACAAAATAGAGCTGATAATTGCGCCCAAGTGACTATGAACGAGGTGTTGGAACGCTTGACTTTCAACATAAACCTAAGGATGCTCGTTGGAAAGCGATTTTCTAGTAGCACTTACGCTCAAGTAAATAGTGAGCCATGGCGGTACGAAAAAGCCATAAAACAAGCTGTGTATCTCTTCGGGATTTTCGTCTTGGCAGATGCTCTGCCGTACCTTGAATGGATGGATATTCAAGGGCATGTGCGTTCCATGAAGAAGACAGCAAAGGAACTTAACTCGGTAATCAGTGTTTGGCTGGAGGACCATCTTAGGAGAAAAAAGGAGAGCCAGAGTACCTGTGAAAGTGACTTCATGGACGTGATGTTAGCGAACTTGCCAGAGGACGCTGTAATTTCAGGGCATACCCGCGATACTATTGTGAAGGCAACAACCTTGGTATGGTTCCTATTTTGAGCTTTAGTTATTACTAGTATCTCATACATCTCTATTTTTTTTTTCACGATTTACACTTGATGTCTTTGATGGATATTTTCAATTCTTAACCTCTAAGGCTATATATAAATGCGTTAAATTGTGTCTAGTCTAATTAAAAATAGATTTTTACACTGAATTTTTATACATGTAATTTGGTTGTTTTAATTATTTTTATATTTAAAAGATCATCATTTTAAAAGTTTATTATCACGCTGTATAATCTCTAATGAAAATTACAACTTGTGTATAAAATAGACACAATGCTTACCATGAGAGTAAATCATTATAAATTTTGGTATTTAATTTTGTTACTTATTTTATTATATTTTTTAAAAATAAAGCTTTAATTTTAATGAAACAAGGTTCAATTAAACATAACCGTGTAAGCAAAGATCAAGGGTCTAGTCAACATTGCATTTAATTTTTGTAGTTTTGGAGTTGGAACACTTTACTCGTAATTCTGTACGGTACAAAACTGTTCATTTAATTATATTAATAGTTCGGAATTTATAGTCCAATGACATACAAATATATAAACCGTGCAGTCAATGATCTCTTATAGTGACATCAATAAATGACATTTTATCCTTCCTTCAAAAATCTATTTTTTTATTTTTATTTTTTATTAAATCTATTTTGTTAATTCTTTTACTTTTAAATTTTTTTTATTTTTTATTTTATTTTTTTATTAGATAAATTTTATAAGAAAATAAATGAAGGTAAGGATGATAAAATTCGTATCTAATTAGTTTCAATTTGCATCGATCTAGTGCTTTTAAAAAAATTGATATTGTGTCAAGAATTTTTTTTTTTAAATTCAATATGATCAAAGACGAGTTTAATGTGTTTTATTTCATCTCTGATGTTTATTATTTAAAGTTTTTTTTTCCTTTTTATTTAATTTTTTGATTTTTTATTAAATAAATTTTATAATAAAAAAGTTAATTGAGATAAAGATGACAAAATAACTCATGTTCAATACGTTTCTATTTACACCGATTCAATTAGTGCACTATTTTTTTTTTTAATTTAGGATAATAGGATTGAGTTTTCTTTTTAAATTGAGTTTGTATAAAAATAAGGTTTTGTATGTTCTACCTTATCCTAAATATATATAAAGTATGTATTTTATTATTTAATTAATTTTATACTTAAATATTTTATTAAAAAATTATTATTTAATACTTTAATTTAATAAATTCCTATGCCATCTTAGTATTTTTTTTTTTTGGCAATTTTTTCTTTTAAAAATTCTTTTATGAGATAAAATAGATGTAAAGATGATAAAACAACTTATATCTAATGGGTTTTCTTTGGTCACAATACAATCAGTGCAATATTTTAAAAAACAGATTGAGTCAAAATTTGTCTTTTTTGAACAATTTTTATCAAATCAAAATTGAGTTTGAATTACTATAAAAAGGATATGTACTTATTTATGTTTTTAATTTGTATTTGCATTTCTTAAATATTTTTAGTATTTATTTCTAAAAAAATACATTTATATTTGTCCACATATTATCATTCATTAAAAATTAGTACAAAAAATTTACTTATCTTATATTTAAAACATAATTTAAAAAATAAAAAATAATCATATAGTAAACCATGGGTCCAATTCTAGTGACATTAAATTTTTTAAGTACTTCAAATTAGTTGAAATACTTTCCAGGAAAGAAAAAAAAGAGACGAAAATACTGAGATTGAGATATACCAAGAGTGGAAGAATTAAGAAAAAGCATATTAAAAACAAAAAGAAAAAATTACTAGGAAAGTGGCCATATCACATATGCTTAAAATTGTGCTGTTGTTTGCAGATTCTTACCTTTACTGGAGGAGAAAGCACATCTGTGACAATAACGTGGGTACTCTCTTTACTATTGAATCATCCAAGCGTGCTAAAGGCAGCACAAGAAGAGTTGGACCTCCACGTTGGAAGAGATAGGTGGGTTGAAGAATCAGATATTAAGAACCTGAAATACCTACAAGCCATTGTCAAGGAAACTCTGCGCTTGTACCCACCAGGTCCCATAACTGGAATCCGTGAGGCCACGGAAGATTGTTGCATTGCTGGGTATCATGTCCCTAAGGGCACCCGTTTGATCATCAACCTTTGGAAATTGCAGCGAGACCCAAGAGTTTGGGAAAACCCCGGCGAGTTCCAACCGGAAAGGTTTATGACAACTCATGCTCATTTTGATGTTAGGGGTCAAAATTTCGAGTTCATTCCATTTAGCTCCGGTAGAAGATCATGCCCTGCAATAACCTTCGGCTTGCAAGTTGTTCACTTGACACTGGGGAAACTGCTTCAGGGATTTGACATTAGAACACCGGATGGCAAGTCAGTGGACATGGCCGAAGGCTTGGGCCTTGCCTTGCCCAAGCTGAATCCTCTTGAAGTTGTCCTCACCCCACGCCTTTCGGAGGAGTTTTATAAGTGCCTTTAAGGCATAATAAATTTGAGATTTAGAACGTTGATAATTAATAATCAAGGGCCTTTGCTTAGTGGTCGTATCCCACCCTTTTAATGGATTGGGTATCTATATATCAGGCCTATAACACAATCTTTATGTTCTACTCCCAAAGGGGTGATATACCCTTAGCTCTAATTTGTGTAAGGGAAAAAATAAATTTTAAATTAATAGAGGATATGAATCCTTACTATTAAAAATAATATGAACCCTTTATTAATGGTTTCTATGGATGGAATTTCATAATTAGATTTTTAAAAAATTGAAATAAAATTACACTTATCAATGGAAAATTTTCTTGCCAATTAATATTACCAATGAAATTTTAAATTTAATTTCAAAAAATATTTTAATGGAAAAGTAGTTTAGTGACAGAAATTTAAGAAATATTGATAGAAATTTGTCACCAAAACCCTCTGTTAAAAATCTTATTATCCATGAAATCAAAGACATTAACAACGAAAATTTTTATCACTGATATATTTCTTTCTTATAGTGATAGATTTCAGTTTGATTTATGAAAAATTAAAATACTGCTCACTAATCAAAAAAAATTTCAAGACGTAGCCGAAACGTTTTATCCCTACCTATCACATAATTAGGCTTTGACAAAAATAACCTTTGCTAGTGACACCTCTAACAAGGTGGTTAAATGAATTCAAATCCAAAATTCACTAAAAAAATCTCGATTCTAAACTTATTCATACCTAAATTGATAAAAAAAAAAAAGATTGAACTTAAAAACATTGAAACTCAAAATAATTAGAACATAGAACGAGATTTCCCAAATTTAAATCAGGATCTAAAAAAAAAATAGATCAGTAAAAATAAGATCTACAAAAAATTAAAATCTTGTCGACCTAGTGTTTTCTGCAATTCTGCAATAGAGGACGATTCCTTATTTGGCTAGAGAAGTAATTATCAAAGTTACTTCAATATTTTATTATGATTGTAATTTTTTTTATACTTGTAATTTTATAAAAAAAAAAAAAAGAAATGTAAAAAGTAAAGATGGCTATATATTAAGTTCATATTTTGGTTTAGAATTTAAAAACAAAATTATCCTAACCAAACAAATTGTATTTTTTATTATTTTTATATTATTGTTATACCTTTTTAATTTTTTTTTTATAAATTTAAGTAAATAAAAGTAAAATAATGTTTACAAACTATTTTGTTAAATTAAAAAAATTAATGAATCGGATTGATTTAAATGATAAAATGCAATTCAATTTTTATTCATATTTGGTTTGATTTTGAAAAAATCAAAATACTGCTCATTAGTCAATATTGTTTGTAAACAAAGCCGAACCTTTAGGCTTTGGCATGCTGGTGAGAGTGTGCTAAATATCAGTGGCAAGCGTATTGTCCGTCGCTGGTGAGAATGCGTAATTATAATTATAATAAATAAATTAATTAATCGTCTTTTTTTTTTGGGTTAACACATTAGCTGGTTTTATAAAATCTATTCAAAACTTATCTTTTCTTTTATGAGCACTAGAAATATGTGTGCCCACTCCGTTTGGAAGATCAATAAAATATGTGAAAAAAATGTTTGAGAAAAAAATTGGGAAGAAAATTTTTTTAAAGTGAATAGTTTTTTAAGAAAAAATAGATGCTTTTTTTAAATAAGATATATTAAATAAAAATTGGAAGACATGAATATTCCCATTTTATCATGTAATTTTATTTTATTTTTTCATATATTTTTTAATTAAGTTAGAATCATGACTTAACTAGTAAGAATAAACTTAATCAGACATCTTATTTGTAATATAAATTACACTTCAAATAGATCAAGATGCTTAAAAAATCTAAGCTCCAATCAGCATCTTTTAACCTGCTCCATTGTGTAACTATAACAATAAATAATCAAACAATAATAATAATAATTATAAATAGAAAGCAATCTGTTCCCATTTTAAATACTCGATGTTGTCAGAAGGCAAATCAATTTAAAAGTTCTCCTTGGCGAACCTATGCTTCATTGGTTCATGTTTTCTAATTGTCCTACCATCATCAAAAGGCCGAATTGAAATCCAATCTAAATAGGTCGACCTCCCTACTCCAATCATGGATCTCTACACTCATTTCCAAGCAATTGCATGGCTTTTAGGCTGTTAAAAACTGCTTCACTACTAATGACAAGATATTCGCTAGCCGACCAAGATCAACTGCGGGAAAGTACTTAGGTTACAACTATGCAGCAATGGGCTTTGTCCCTTACGGAGCATATTGGCGTGACATGCGGTAGCTAGCAGTGGCTGAACTCTTGTCTAGTCGTATACTCGAAGCTTTAAAGCACGTCAGAATCTCCAATGTGGATGCATTTATCAGAGAGTTGTACTCATTTTGCCAGAGGAATGAAAAAAATCCGAACAATAAAGTAGATATTAGCTACCGGCTAGAACTACTCATCATTAACATAATCCTACGAATGATTGCAGGGAAGCGATATTTTTCGACTGCTGAGGCGCAACATGTAGTGAAAACCATCAAAGAATTTTTTTTATTTTGCAGGTAATTTTGCTCCAGCAGACGTAATTCTCGTTTTAGAATGGATGGACTTTCAGGGCCAAGTGAAAAACATGAAGCGTGTTTCGAAAGAGCTAGACTCAATCATTGAAGGTTGGGTTCGTGAACATAAATTGAAGAGATATGACATGGGTGAAACAGACAACAATCAGGACTTCCTCGATGTGCTTCTGTCAAAGGTTACAGAAGAATCTATATTTGGCCACCCTCGTGACACAATCATCAAGGCAACCGTAATGGTACGTTCTTGGTTATCTTCAATTTACTATATAGTAATTAATATATACTTGAATTAGAATCAAATTAATACTACCTACTTGTGGAGATAAAAAGAATCAGAAACAATGGTACACATACACTTAAGCAAAGACAACATAGACCACATCAAATTATATGGATTATATAAGTTTTTTATTATTAATTTAAAATCCCATTAACGAGGGTTTATAAAATTTATTAGAATTAGTCAAAAATATATTTTAAAAATTTTATTATAAATTCAAAAATAAATAATATATTAATTACAATTTTTTTTATAAATAAAAACACTCTTTAACGTTTGTCATTAACTTGGTAATTATGCTTAGTGTTATTATTTTGATTTTTCAAGTAAAAGTAAAAAATGTTTAAATATATATAAAAGTTAAATAATATATTACTTAAAAAAATTAAAAAAATTTTTTTAACAAAAAACAAAATTGTGATTTTATCTCTTTTTTTTTTCGGTACGTTGAAATTCATTGTATTTGAATTACACAAATTAAAATAATTTTCTCTTATTTTATAAATCTTATTCCTCCAAATTAATATTTAAATAATTAAGACCCTATGTATTTACGTGAAGTTTGGTTTATATATGTATTATGTTTCATTATTAGATTATTTTTAAGTAAATATGATTTTGCATTTTACTTTTAAATTTGGAAAATTCATGATCGCATAAAGCACTTTCAAAAAATTACTCTGTAAAATATCACACTCCCCCAAGGAAAGTTGTATTGTAGAATGGCAAGCCAAGGATTTCAGTGCCCTTGTATCAACCACTACTAATTAGTAATCAAGGAAAGACGGTGGTTACAGTCGAGTGGAGATTATCCATTAATGGTCCGTTCTTTTAATTTATATTCTGTAGAATCAATAATAGCAGCAGCTGACACAACATCGATCACATTGACATGGATTTTATCCAACTTGATGAACAATGAGCGTGCCTTGAAGCGTGCCCAGGTAGAGCTAGACTCTAGAATCGGCAGGGAAAGATGGGTTGAGTACTCTGATATGGAGAAATTATCTTATCTCCAGGCCATTGTTAAAGAAACACTGCGCCTGTACCCACCAGGGCCCTTATCGGTTCCACATGAAGCAATGGAAGATTGTTGTGTTGGGGGCTACCATATCCCCAAGGGGACTCTTTTGTTTGTCAACTTGTGGACGTTGCATCGAGACCCAAGAATTTGGTCTAATCCTGAAGAATTTCTGCCCGAAAGATTTCTTTCTAGCCATGTGAACGTTGATGTTTTCGGTAAACATTTTGAATATATTCCAGGCGATCTTGTACTGGGATATCAATGGCAATGCAAGTGACACGACTGACTATTGCTCGTTTGCTTCAAGGATTTGATTTGACAACTCCATTGAATATGCCGGTGGATATGACCGAAAGGTTAAGCCTTATCATGCCCAAGGCAACTCCGTTTGAAGTTATTCCTAGTCCACGCCTGTCTGCACAGCTTTATGATCAACTCTAAACAGATATGATCAAGCATACTTGGTTGCAACTTATGCTGCATCTTGCTTTATATATATATATATATATAAATGACTATTAAGAGTTGGACTTTGATCATTAAAAATAAGATCCGAAAAAAATCATTAAAATTAAGGAACTAGTCATCTTTCTTTCTTTATGCATTCATTCTGCTTCGATGGCTTTATCTCTGGAAGCTTTTGCAACTCCAATATATACCCACACAGGCCACAATTTCCTCTCTTCTCATTTTTTATTTTTTTTTCTGATCAAGGTTGATTTGAGATTCAAGGGTTTTCTACATTTGCATTGTGCCGCCAGTAGAGGAAGGTGAAAATTGGGGCGGGTAGTGCAAGAGAGAAAGCCAATCGTCCTTACTACCCAAAGCTAACTGAAATAAAAGGGGACTAATTATACTAGTTTGTATAGATCTGTTGTTACAACCCATTTTATTATTGTCTGTCAAGATGATTATGCTGCCAAAGTCCAATATGGTGAACTGACAACCCAATATGACGAAGATCCATTGTTTTTACCATTAGGCGCTAAAGAAAAGCTTAGTCGGGTAGTGGGGTTGATAAATTTGTCTTGCCATTAAAGTTTTTTAGTAATCAACCCAAAACCTTGCGAATGAGAAATGCACAATATGAAGCAATCATCGAGTAACAAAAGCAATAAATTGATGACCAAGAGTAACGCTTCAATGACCAAGAGTAACGCTTCAATGAGCAATAGCAAAGACTCGCTGCTTTAGAGGTCATGTTGGCAGCAATGCAACATAGCATATCAGTAGGTCAGTCTTATAGCATCGTTCACGTAGGACAACTTTCTGTTGCAAGTCAGGCAGAACCTTCATTACCACTCATGAAGTATGATTTTGTTTGTAAGTTTAATATTAATTTGTTTATTATATTTATTGATTTAGTTTTAATACTTATATTTCATTTAATATTATAGCAAGATGTTGGGACTCAGAGTATGACCCTTGCTTAGGCTACCATGAATGAGTTATCTAATTATTCGTTGGAGCATTTATCTAGAGGAAACTTCATAACCATTGAGTCAAAGGAAAAGTTATTTAATAAACCATCATTTTCTTTCATTGGTGTGAAAGAGGTTAAAGAACTTTGTGAATTGGATGAATTATCAGCTATTTATATTGTTGTTTATATGAGGTTAGCTTATAAATACAAATATGCACATTCAATATGTATTAATTTATATTACAGTGTAATACTAACTACCATTGTTGATTGTTATCATACAACTTCCTATATAGAAAGCTCAATGGGAGACAGTTGATCAACATATTTAGATTCATTAACCCCAACTTTATTAGTGAGCAGAGTGACACAATCGCTTATCGTGCTAATCATGTGATTGAATGTATGAAAATATCGACTGATTATTATTTGTTCCCATATAATGCGCAATGAATTATATTCCAACCTTACCCAAATATGATCTGATGTGTAATCTAAATATATCATTGTTATTATTTTGTAGTCGTTATTGGGTGCTTATTGTGATTGACACTAAATTTTTAACTTAATACTTACTTAATTTAATTAATCAAATGGCTATACCTAACCCTGATATTTAAACTTTTATAAAGAGGTATTACACTTTATTATATTATATATCTTCTGTTTCTTCATAAGTAATTTTATTTATGTCTTAAATAATTTTTTTCTTTTTAATTTAGGGTAATATCTGCATTCGATAAAAAGACAAAGAAATCGAAATAGATGTTATTACCGATAAATGTGAAATTTATTCTTTTATGTTGAGTTTATATAGATAAATATTTCTTAAACCCATTCAATTTAATTTTTAGGTACCTCGTTAACCCGGTAATACTGAATATGAATACTATATTCTTCGATTTATGAAAGAAATAATTTTATATGATTTTACGATCACACCATTCAAGGTTAGTATAAATTTCATAAACTCGTTATATTTTCTAAAAAATAAAAAGCTAAATTATATTATTTTTATTAACATTTACTTTTGATTTTTTTTTAGTGAGAGAGTAAAGAAAGCTTCACGGTAGAGGAACTGGATGAAGTTCATAAAAAATAGTATGAGTATGTATTATCATTTATCAATGTTGATAAACCTTGAGATTAGATATTGTTGGTTGAATGTAAATATATGATGAACAAATTATTGTAATGTTTTTAACATGTCATGTTGAATGAAAAATTTAAGTTAGTAGATTGGGATATTGGTTTAATATTATTAGTATAATATATTAAGAATACACTATGTATTCTTAATATATTATTGAGTATGATTATTTTATAAAAGTATATTAATATGAAACATTATCAGTTTTAAATTTGGATGTGTGGTCAATTTATTTAAATACAATAATGTTCATTATGTACATTCTAAAATATAATTCGTAGTATCACATATATAAACCAAATGTTTTCTGGGCATACATATACAATTGACTTTAAATGTTTTCTGAGCATAAACTTACAATTGACTTGACAAATACAATATCACATATACAATATTTTTTTAATGGGATTAATGAATGCATTTTTAGCAAGAAAATGCCTTAAATCATCCATAACAAATTATTTTTGAAGGCGTTTTTCAAAAAATCACCTTCAATAATTTGACTATTCAAATTTATCGTGTGGAATATTATTGGTGTTTTGAGCCAAAAACGCCTTCAAATTCTGTTTCAACATTTGTGTATGGATTACTGAAGATATTTTTGAAAAAAATCGCTTTTAATAATCCAGACTAAAAATTTATTGATTGGATTATTAAAGGCGAGTTTGGCCAAAAACGCTTTCAAAAATCGGTTTCATATTTTTTTTATAGATTATTAAGGGCATCTTTTTGCCAAAAACACCTTCAATATTCTCTCCAAATCAATTGCTAAATTATGCAAATAGACTCTATGCTCATACTAAATCTGAAGTTTAATCCCTTTAATATAATTTCATAAAATTTTAGCACTACTATAAGTTAAATTTAATAATATTGGTCTAATTACTAATAAAAATCATATTTTAATTTTTTTAAAAGGTAATACTTTGATTTTATTTTTAAAAATATAAAATTTTCATTTTTTTATAAAATTTTTAGATTTATTTAAAATATTAAATTTAATATATTTAAATATATTAATTTATGAAAAAAATATTTTTGAATTTTTTAAAATTAGATTTTATTTTTTAAGAAATTTAATATTTCAAATTTTTTGAATTTTCTAAAATTTTGAAAATATTAAATTCACTTTTATTAGCTTTATAAGTGAGATGGTGATTTAAGAGGAAGTAAATTGGATTTCTTCAAATTCTTTCCAAATAAATGATTTCAATATAATTAGATGAAAATTAAAACCAATATCAAAATATTATACAAACAATAATAAATTGATGAACTATAAGCAATATGAACTATAATCAAAATAAAGATATATGGATAGAGAAATCAAATATAAGAATTTATAGAGGTTTGGTCATTCTCTATAAGGTACCTATATCCTCTCTTTTAGTTATCCATACCAAAAATTTAATTCATTATACTTGAATTGAAATTACAACCCTATCTTTTTCTCACAAAGGCTTAAGATGGAAACTTTATACTCTCTACTTTCTAGGCTAACTAGTAACCTTTCAATTTCATAAAATTAATAGGGTACCTCACCTTTTGATTACAAAATCACTTAATAATAATGCAAAGTTAAAATACCTCTTAAAGGTTAAGTGTTTACCTAATGAAGTATAAAAAAATGTAATGAATGAAGAACAACAATATTTTGGATACAAAAACTATAAAAGATATTGAACTTAAGTTCTAAAAACTCTTGATTCTAAGAGAAAATAAAAATATAACTTGTTAACACGTGCTCTCTTGCTTTCTCAACATTCTTGGTGTGTTGAAATAACCAATATATAGAGAAATTGAAGAGCTAGCCGTTGAGAATGCTTAGGAGAAGAAGATAGCTGTTGAATGCTTGAAAAAGTAGCTATTGGACACATCCTAAGCATGACCCGATCGATCCCTTCCATGAGAGGATCAATTGGTTCATGTTTTAAGCCAATTTTTCCTTTGAAAATGCCTACTTGATCGATCTCTTTATGTAGAGGATCAATTGGTTCAAGAAGGTGATCTATTACTTACATAGGGTGATCGATCCTTTCTTTATGCATGAGCACAAGTCTGCATTTTGTAAGAAAAATCAATCAATCCCTTCTTGAGGGGATCGATCATATCCATGGCTGGCTAGTTGTCTCTTGTTTTGTACTATATTTACTAATTTGATCATATCTTGAGTTATACAAATCCAAATCACAAACCGTTTGAAGATTTAGAAATTAAACTTAAAGAGCTTTCTATCCATATAAAATTCATCACCTAATTCATAGTGTATGAATTATAGTAAAATTTTAAATCTACCCTTATGCAGTTTTTAGACAATTGAAGAGTATCTAGTAAAAATTCAAAATCTTTTTTTAAAAATTTTAGATTTTGATTTTGTTTGTTACATTAGAAAGTAGACTCAAAGAGCATTTCAACCATATAAAATTCAAATATTAAAACTTTGTGAATTAATACAAAAAAAAAAATACAAAATTTCAATGTTGGAAAACTTTGTTCTTGTAAAGCAACTTTCTTAAGTTAATCTATTTCTCAAAACCAATATTATCAAAATTATATTAAGTCCAAAATGAATAAGTTCATTTTAAAAATAACAATTAGACTTTCATTTAAGCTCAAATAAATAATCTTGAAAGATAGATTTGGTTTGAAAAATATAAAAACAAAGAAAGGTTTATTTATACTTTGAAAAACATATTATTTATTTAGTGCCAAATATAAAACTTAAGAACATGTACTAAATAAATCTTTTTCAAAATCTTGATCAAGCTTATTTAGCTTAATGTTTTGTCATTTCAAAATAAGGATCAATTCAAGGCTAATAATCTCCCTTTTTTTTATATAACAAAACTTAAAGATAAATTTGCTTGATAATGGAAAAAAAACTTTCTTTAATACATTTAAGATTTTGAAAAATATTTTGAAAAACTCTCCCTTAAATAATGCATGGCAAAACTCCCCCTTAATTAATGCATCCTAATCCAACACAACTCAACAAACATATGTTAGTTAAATATATGAAATAGGCACAATCAAACATATGCATATCAAGTACAAGCAAACTTATTCATATGATATTTCTCCTCCTTTTTGTCATAGCAAAAAGGTATGAGCATATTAATGAGTAAATAAACATAAATAGGCATCATTAATAATTATATTCATGAAACATTTCTCCTCCCTTTTTGTTTGTGCTCTTTATACCAAATGTTTAAACTCCTCTATCAATTGCAATAAGCATACAAGAAGAAATATCTCTAAACTCTCTCCCCTTTTTGTCAGTTTAAAAGAAAAAGAGATCAATTTAAGGTATGTGACAAAAAGCTTGATACCAATAATATCAAGAGTATTTTGACTACATGTAATCAAGTGTAATATGCACAATGAAGTTTAGATACATGTATTCAAGCACAAAAGTATAAGTGTATCTAATTTTAGCATTTTAGCACAAGTCATCAAATTCACTATATGAAATTTATGAGCAAAAGATAATGAATGATATGCAATCTACTCATAAATCATGTTAGGATAAAATGTCCTCAGAATCTAAAACATCAATAGCAATTAAGTATAAATTCAAGCACATGCATACCAACTCATACCAATTATTAAGAAAACTAATTTTTAAAGATATGTTATTACAAAGCATATCAATTATTGTCACAAAACAAATCAAGTAAAATTGTATTATAAGATTTCTCCTCTTTTTTAAAATAAAGATTAATCAAATTAAGGTACACACAATTTTACATGAAAGGTACAAGTTATATCAAGGATAGGCACATAAATAAAATGTCTATGAAATTTAAAAAATTCTTTAGCAATTTTGATACCAATTGTTAGCAATTTTATTCAACAACTTTCATAGAGCACACATACTTCAAGCATATGAAAAATTCATTCAATACATGCATAAATGATAATAATAATCTTTCATAAGCTATCATATCCAAACAAGAACCAAAAGCTTATATGAATTTAATAAAACATGAATACTAATGAGCAATAAGGTTCAATTATCATCATGTCATAACAAAGATTATTCAAGCATTTTTCAAACATGATGAACACATAAACTATAGCAAAAAAATAATAAAAGTATAATTATTCAAATATATTTTAAATTATTTCAATGCATAGCAATGAACTTAATCTAACATATGTAAGTATCTAAATATATATTTCAATCAAAATCATGCAAGCATATGTAAAAACATTTCAAATCACATATAGTAATATACCAATAAAGATACAAACATTTAGACATAATGTGGTATATGTTATTTCAATATTCTTAATCGATGAACATGTTCAAAAAAATCAATCAATTTAACTCATATTCATGTTTAAGAATTCATGCATTGATCAAATATTCATGTATTAAAACTTTTAATCAAAACAATCAAAAATTACACATGAATATTACTCGAAGTGAATTAATCAATCCAAGCTTTTAACAAAGTTAAGATAAATTCTATCAAGTAGCTTGGTGATTAATTTGTGCCAAGTATTCACAAATTCAAACATGATATCTCATTTTTACACATATCAAAGCAAGCATTTATCAAATCATGCATTAAACATTATAAATTATAGGCACATAGCATAGATTTAATACAATTACATACATCCTTGTCAAGCTATGCTATTGTGTTCATTGTAGTTGAGTGAGGTTTTGAATCCTCCATTCCATATCATTTGAGCTAGTATTTGATATACTTTGGCTTGATTTATAAAAATTACTTACTTTGCTTGCTATACTTAAAATTTGAAAAATATAGACTCATTCATGCTCATTTCAAGTTTTTCTAGTATAGACTTAGAAAATATTATTGACAAAGGATTTTCATTAAAAGGATAAATAAAATCAATTGATAAAAATTATACCAATTATTAGAAAACAATTCTATATTTTAAGTCATTATAGGCAAAAAAAAATTATTCACTAAGCACAAGTTGACAATTGTAAGGGAGATATATACTTAAGTTAGATACCATATATTGATTTAAATATCAAATAGTACAAGAATGGCACTAAAGCAAAAGTTCTCATGTAATGTGCACAAATCAAACCTTTTAGATCATTCATGAACATAAAATAAACATATTTAATATTTATATATATTCAATAAATCACCAAGAAATATGTCAAAACCAATTTGAGGCCCTATAGAATTCAAAAATACTCAACAAAGAATATTTATCAATAAAAATATATTCAAGAACACAAAAATATAAATACAAATTATAGGTCATAATCAACAATGACTTAAGCTAAAAATAAGCATCATAAGAAATTCATTTACTTAAGTAATATTGCAACCATGTCAAGTCAAGAAAAATCATATTTATCATATATACATACACTTGACAAGAATAATAGATGAACCAATAACACATATCATTTACAAACAAGTAGTTCATCATATTCAAAATCACAAATCAAGAGATATATCAATTGAGCACAAGATCAAAAATATTTCACAAAATTAATAAAACATTTAAGCAAAAAAATAAGCATATTTCATAAAAGTATTTCACAAATTAAAAAATAAACAATTTAAGCACTTTCAAATCACAAGTATTAAGGTCAAGTTAAACTAATCATCACATGAGCACATACATTGACCAAAAATATAAATGAACAAAAAATCAATATATATACCACTTAAGCACAAGATGTTCATCAATTCACAAATCAAGAGTTATAACAATTTAAAATATAACAATCAAGTTTTTTAAAAAATTTCACATTATCCAAGCATTGAGAACAAATTGAGTAATTTTAATCAACATTGTCATATAAGCATATTCAACAATTACAAATCAATATGTATAAAAATCACAAAAATCATTTTTATCATGCTAAAATCATTCAAACAAATATATTTATGCAAAATACCATAGAATAAATCATTCAAAGCTTAAAAGGTCTAGGATTTTAATTTTTGCACTTTAAAACTCATTTTTGCTTGAAAAATACCTTAATAAATCTCAAAACTAGTCAAGCTCATTTTTAACCAACTTAAACCATTCCAACAAATTTCAAATGACAAAACAAAGTTATTCAAGTTATCATTTGACATTAGAAACAAGGAAATCAAAAAGTCAACTCTTAATCTCATATTTCCTTGAAAAAGGCTATTAAGATTGAAAAATATGTTTGGACATGCATTTAATCTTTTTAAACCATTTAGAAAAGTTTTATATCACACATTGAAAAAGTTCAAATGGTTTTTATTTTCATAAATGTTCAAAAACAAGATTTGATCTTTTAAGTTTTAAAATCGTTTAAAACTTGCATGTAGCACTTATGAAAAATTAAAACCAATGCAAGTTCTCAAGTTTTCTTTGTTTGAGCAAGTTTAAATCATTGAATTCAAGATATTCAAATTCATTTTATAATAAAAAGCTTGCTAAAACAAAATTTTATATTTTAAGGCTTGACTCTAGCAAAAATAATTTTCAAAGTAAATATAAAATCTCAAAATCATTAAGCTTTAAGTGCTCCCTCTAAGTTTATGCATAAATATAAAAATAATTTAGCACACAATTAATCACATGAAGCACCAATAAAAATTTCACAAAGCATGCATGATATTATCAATATCCAACATTCATATACATAATCATTTATAAACACAAATTCTTAATAATGTCAATTTCAAAAATAATATCAAAATATCAAGAGTATTCATATGTAATCCCACAAATTTATTAGAGCATTCATGAATTATTTTAAAAATGTATCTCAAGCAAATAAATATTAAACACAATATTAACAAGCATGAGGAATATATTAAAATCATACATTCAAAAAAAAAAAAATAAACGTATACTCAATTCAAGCTCACATGTATAAAATAAAATTAGTATATTCAAGAAATATCAACAAAGCAATACCAATATCCATTAAGCATTTTATGTCCAACAAGAATAGGCAACCAAATTTTGTATAATCAATCAAGCATTAAAATTTCATCAAGAATAGGTAACCAAATTCAAATCATCTTCAAATAAAAGTTTAGGGGTTACCCATCTCCATTGTGTATCTAAAGTATTCACTCTTCAATTTCATATTGTAACTCATTGCTCTAGCATACCTATAAGAGATAATCTTATTTGATTTTTGATACTCAAATTACTTTAGGTCATTGAGAGTTAGTCACTAAGTCTCTTGTTCGTTTTGAAACCCTTACTTGCCAATTCTAAATGAAACTTTTTTTCTAATAGGATAAGTATGTATAGTATGATCATAAAAATTATAAAAATTACATTTAATCATTTTAGTACTTAATGAACTCTTCAAAAGCTTTTGTTTTTCACTCATCAAGTCATCAAATTTTTTTTTCAAATTAAAATTTTCTTTTTCTAAAAATTTACTTCTATTTTGAATGGTTTTTAAATCTATTTTCAACTTTTCATTTTTTTTTCTAAAACATTTTTTACATTCATCAAAAGATCATTTTCAACATTCAATTTTGAAATCATTTTTTTATGTTTCAAATTCATATTTTCAAACCAATTACTAAATCATTATAAGCATCTTATAACTCATAAAAAATATATCAGTTTGACTCACAAGAGTTAAAGGTTACCTTTGGTTTCTCAATAGCCATGAGACATGATGGATGTTGGTTGAAAATTTATCTTTCATGTAATTCATCTAACTTTTTTCATATCTCATTTAAGGTTGAGCATTTTGAGACAAAGTTGAAGTTGTAATCATCTAAAGCTCCATAAGAAATGCACTTAGCCTTTGTATCATCTATTATTTATTTCATATATTTTGCATCTTTGAAATGAGTATTAAGCTTTTTTTTCATCACATTTCATACTTCAAAATCTTGAGCCATAATGGATACCTTTATCCTCATTTTTTATTTATAAAATTTAAATTTATAAACCATAGGAGCTTTGAGAACTTTCTCACTATCTTAGAACCAAAATTGAGCTATAGGATCTTTACTCAATGTGGTTAAACCTACAAAAAGATATCAAAACTCTGATACCAATTGTTAGCTTTAGAGGTGAGATAGTGATCCAAAAGGGGAGTGAATTGGATTTCTCCAAATTCTTTTCAAATAAATGATTTCAATATAATTGGATGAAAATTAAAACCAATATCAAAATATGATGCAAACAATATTGAATTGATGAGCTATAAGCAAATATGAACTATAATCAAAATAAAGATATAAGGATAGAAAAATCAAATACAAAAATTTATAAAGGTTTATCCTTCTTCACAAGGCACTTACATCATCTTTTTTGATTGTCCACACCAATGATTCAATCTATTATACTTGAATTGAAATTACAACCCTATCTTTTTCTCACAAAGGCTTAAGATAAAAACCTTATACTCTCTACTTTCTAGGTAAGTAGTAACTTCTCAATTTTATAAATTTAAGAGGGTACCTCACTTTTTGATTACAAAATCACTTAATAACAATGCAAACTTAAAATACTTCTCAAAGGCTAAGTGTTTGCCTAATGAAATACAAGAAAATGTAATAAATGAAGAAAAACAATATTTTGGATATAAGAAATACAAAGGGTGTTGAACTTAAGCTCTAAAAGCTCTTGATTCTAAGAGAAAATAAAAATATAACTTGTTAGGACTTGCTCTCTTGCTTCATCAACTTTTTTGGTGTGTTGGAATGACTAATATATAGAGAAATTGAAGAGCTAGCCATTGGGGATGCCTCGGAGAAGAAAATAACCATTGAATATTTGAAAAAGTAGTCGTTGGACACATCTTAGGCATGACTCAATCGATTTTTTCCATGAGGAGATCAATTGGTTCATGTTTTAAGCCAATTTTTCCTTTGAAAATGCCTAATGCATTAATCTCTTTATGTAAGGGATCGATTGGTTCAAGAGGGTGATCGATCCCCTACATAGGGTGATCGATCTCTTCTTCATGCACAAGCACAAACCTGCATTCTGTAAGAAAAATCAATCAATCCCTTCTTAAGGGGATTGATCCTGTCCATGGTTGGTTGTGTCTTATTTTACACTATATTCACTAATTTGATCATATCTTGAGTTATATAAATCCAAATCACAAACCATTTGAAGATTTAGAAACTAGACTTAAAGGGCTTTCTATCCATATAAAATTCATTACCTAATTCATTGTGTACAAATTATAGTGAGTTTTTAAAGCTACTTATTGTATAATTTTTAGATAACTACAAAGTATCTAGTAAAAATTTAAAATTCTTTTCTTAGAAAATTTAGATTTTGATTTTGTTTGTTCCATTAGAAAGTAGACTCAAAGAGTTTTTCAACCATATAAAATTTAAATATTAAAACTTTGTGAATTAATACAAAAAATAAAACAAATTCAATGTTGAAAAATTTTGTTATTGTAAAGTAACTTTCTTACGTTAATCTATTTCTCAAAATCAATATTATCAAAATTGTATTAAGTCCAAAATAAATAAGTTCATTTTAAAAACAATAATTGGACTTTCATTTAAGCTCAAATAAATAATCTTTAAAGATATATTTGGTTTGAAAAATATGAAAACAAAGAAAAGTTTGTTTATACTTTTAAAAACATATTATTTATTTAGTATCAAAATATAAAATTTAAAAACATGTACTAAATAAATCTTTTTCAAAATCTTGATCAAGCTTATTTAACTTAATATTTTATCATTTTAAAATAAAAATCAATTCAAGGCTAACAAATTTTTTACTTTTTTTATTTTTTAGAATAAAATTCATTTTTTGAACTTTTTATTTTTGAAATTATAACATTTTATTTAGTCAATATATTTAATTCTTTGTTTTTAATATCTTGGAATTTCATGAAGTTTTTATATTTTTCATTTTATGTTTCTTTATAAATTTTATATATCATCTATAAAAATATAAAAAGTACAAAAAAATTAAAAAACGTATAAAATTTTATAAAAATTCCAAAAGAGTTAAAAATTTTAAAATTTTATTTAAATAAAATGTTAAAGTTTGAAAAAATAAAAATAATGTCAAAAAATTAAATTAAAAATAAAATATTAAAAAATTAAATTTAATATTTTTAAAAATTAAAAAAATTAAAAATATATTTTTTAAAAAATTCAAAAAATTAAATATTTAATAAATATTAAATTTAATATTTTAAAGGTATGGAAAATTCTTAAAAAATAAAAAATATTTTTTTCAAAAAAATAAAATATGATTTTTAAAAAATAAAAATATGATTTATATTAATAATTAGACCAAATTATTAAATTCAACTTATATGAGAATGAAATTTTTTTAAAATTATACTTAAAATATTAAATTTTAAATTTAATATAAATATAATAATTATTTGTATAATTTAATAATTAATTTCATTAATTTAAATTTTCACATTAATAACGTCAATGATTAAGTTAGCAAAATCAATGATCACATTAATCAACTATAACATCAATATTTTTAATAAAAAAATTGATAAAACTAATAATTAGATTAAAATTATTAAATCAAAATAATATTAAACTAAATTTATTCAAATTATAATATAAAAATTAAATTCTAAATTTTGGTAAATCTAACTTTTTGAGTAAATATTTAGCATGTGCTTAGGATTCGCCTCGCTGCATATCTGATCCGTATAGTTTGGACTTTTCAAGGTAGTTGTAGCCCACGTTAATATACATGCCTAGCCCTTGCTTTCCAATTCAACAGTTTAATTTCGGCTTTTTTAGTACTGTTTTTATGTAGTTAAGTACGAGGAATAACGGTGAGAATAGATTTAGTTTGGATTTTTTATATAATGCATAAAATTATAAATATAAATATTTAAAATTTGATATAAATTTAAATTAAATTTTTATACGATATGATTTTTTTATTGATTTGATTCAATTTATTAATTTATTTTTTTATATTATTCTAATATAATTTTTTATATATTTAAATAAATTTAAGTATAAAATAATTATTTTATTTTATAAAAAATTTAAAATATTTATTAATAAAAATATATAATTAAGTTGGAACCGATTTTTTATTTTTTGATTTAAAATTTAATATGAATTTAATATATATTTAATATTTAAATTAAAAATTAAATAAAAAATTTAATTCAAATAAAATATTATAATTTTTAATTAATTTTTAATTTTTTCTATTTTTTTTTCAATCCTATTATCAACAATTACAATATAATCATTCTTTATAGCGGGATTCAATCCCAATGTGGATGCATGTAAAATTTCCAATAGATATGTTGAAACATACATTGATGTCTGCGTCACTTGGCACGCGAATCACGTAATTAAACATTTCCGAAGATATATTTCTTCGTCTGCGTCAACTCTTGAGAAGGATTTGTACTTTGAATCTAGGCCGAGATTTGATCTGATTGTAATTAACTACAAAAAAATGACATGTGAAAGATAAATAATTTTTTAATATTATATTAATTAATAAATTTATAATTTAAATATTACATTAAAAAATTTTAAAATTAAGTATCGTATTAAATATTTTATTATAATTTAAGAATCATTTGTAATATTAACCTTTTAAAATATCAATTGAAAATTTTCTAAAAATTATATTTTAAAAAATTTCAAATAATTATTTTTAAGTTTAATATCATAAAAAATATAAATTATAAAAAAATATTTAACATGATACTTAAACTTTAAAATTTTTTAATTTGATACCTAATTTCTTAATATATGAATTTATTAAATAATATAGTACTTGAGAGATTGTTTGGACGATATATTTTATTATTTGAAACTAATCACATTAAAAATAATTATTACATTAAATAACAAATTTAAAATTTTTATATATTATAAAATATATACGTTACAAAATATTTATCATGCAGTATTTAATCTAACTAATTATTTGAAGCATCACTTACCTTGGAAAATATTTGTTACCAAAAATATTAATACTTTAAATGAGTTGGCGACAAATACACAAAAATCAAAAGCAGCATTGGACCCAAAAATTAATATAGATATTTTGGAGGAAGTTAAATGTATCCAAAAAATAAAAGAGATAAGTTAAAAGGAAAAAAGTGGTGTAATTTCATTTATTGAATATCTTAAAATAAATTATTATAAAAAAATATAAAACTAAAAATTGAGAGTGATAAACAAAATGCAATGGAAATATTTTATTCTTTTCTTAAGAGATATTTAACAAAATTTCAGTTATAATGCAAAAGGACAAGATTTGGAAAAACTTATTCTAGAAGGCAGACAGATAATAATATTGATCGCTTGCACATGTCAAATATGTGGCTTTCAAGTCCTCTTATCCGTGGGGAAGATTTTCTTTGTCAATAATCGTTGGACATGAGGACAATAGTGGCTATAATCAGTCATGAAACTGGCGCCACTAAATGTTAGAAAATATCTGTGGACAATATTGCCTATAATGAGTTATGTAACCACCGCCACTAAATGTCTGAAAATATATGTCATTGCTACTATGATTGTCATGTGGTGGGGTACGATTTTGCCTGTCATTAGAAGAGGCACATGGGGCATGGGTCCTATAGGGGCTGAAGCCCAGTTGAGATAAAAAAATGTTTTAAGATTATATGTATTTTAAATAAAATTTAAAAAATTTTAATGATTGAATTTTTTTATTGTTGAGATTATCACTAATTATTGATGAGATTATCATTAATTGCCGAAATAGCATTTTCAGTAATAAACATTTTGAATACTCATTTATATAATCGAATAAAAAATTAATAGCTAAATGGTAGTTTAATTATGTATATTAAAAAATATATATTTAAAAATATTGATAACAAAATTATTGTTCACTATTTTTCAAAATATAAAACTGTATTACAACTTATTATAAAATTTTTAACAATTAGAAGTAGATACAAAAGTTTTAATTTTTTAATAATATTATGTTTTTTTTTTAAATTAATATATTTAAACTAAACTTTTATTAAATAAAATTTATGGTTCCGCCACTAAATTCATATATATCATGTTGCAAAATTTTGTATCTATTAAAAAATATTTTATGTGCTAGTGAATTTTTAAATATTTAATTTTATGTTTTTGCCACACACCATTTTTTGAAATAAAAAATCTGAAAAAATATGTTTAGATAAAGAAGTGATCAACAATATTTCAAAAAATGTAAATAAAACATATAATTATCATATGTTTTATGTTTTAAGAAATTATTAAATATAATGATATTAAAGAATTTAAATTTTGCAAGCAAAATTAAAAAAGTGACATATATCACTTAAAATATATTAACAAAATAAAAAAAAGTAAGATATGTATTACTTTTTAAATTTCATATATGCAGATAAAAAACTTTCATTAATAATATATTAAATAATATTTTCATAATAAATCCAGTTATATACACTAAACAATCAACAAAAAATTTACACTAATAATAAATCATATAATGATATCTTATAAAAAAATTAATTTTAAAATCTTAAATCTGATGTATTATTGTATATATGTTATACATTTTTCAATAAATTATATAATGATATTTTATAAAATATAATTTTAATAATATATTTAAAATTAAATTTTATAAAATATCATTATATAATTTATTGAAAAATGTATAACATATATACAATAATACATCAGATTATACGAATCCATAACACATTGTACCAATTGATCCTGATTTGCTTGTGAACTCGATATTCACACCGCCGCCCCCTCCCTTGAAAATAAGTCACCGTCTCTCTGATCATTTTCTCAAACGTTTAACATGCAAAGGATTGTCGCATACATAAAGCAGGCAGGCTGAAAATGATTGGGCTAATGATCAACCCCACTTTGGTTAATTATTACTTTTGCTGCTTATTTTATTAATTTTGGAAACAAATAATATATAAAATAAAAAATTTGTTTGGTTATAATTAAAAGCAAACAAAAAAATATTTTTTTGAAAAATAAAAAATATATATGTAAAATTTTTAATTATAAATGCATAATTCTAATTTTATTTAGATTATTTATGTTATAATTGTTATTATTACACTTCAAATATTTATTTATTGAAAAATATTATTCATTCCTACTGTTATCTTGATACTTTGGCCCTACATGATGTGACAATAATTTATTTATTTGATTGTAATATTTAATTTATAAATAAATTAATTTATTTATAAATTAGAAAATCTCATATTTAAATTATCTAATTATTATATGTCATATTAGGAGTACAAATTTACAAATATTTAAATTAAAAAATATAACTTCTTCTCTTATTCTAAAACTAGATCATTTATTCTTAAATTAAGACATTCTTTTTTTGCATTAAAAAAAAATTGTATGATAAGAGTTTTCACTAGCGAAAGTAAGGAGTTATTTGTTATTATTTTTGTTATTTATTTTTTAAAATATAGAAAAAAGTTAATTTAGATAAAAAGTAAAATATTAATAATTTTTGAAGAATTAAAAATTAAAATTGTAGTAATTATTTCAAAAGAAAATATATTTATTTTTGTATAACTAAAGGGTCGGGTTCCCTCAGCTATAAATAGCAGTAGACAATAATACTAGTTTGAACATATATAGAACTTGAATTCCAATCTCCCATGATCACCACGGATCTCTATGCTTTTATCCAGCTAATTGAAGGGGTCTTAGCTTTCCTGCTGGTTCTATATGTTTTCTCGAGAAATAAATCAAAACATTCTAAGAAAAGTTGTATCCCCGAACCATCTGGCTCATGGCCACTAATTGGTCACCTCCATCTCCTATGTGGGAAAGAAACACTATGCAAGAAGCTAGGAGCTATGGCTGACAAATATGGCCCACTCTACTCACTCAAGCTCGGTATTCATCGAGTGTTAGTGGTGAGCAGTTGGGAAATTGCCAAGGATTGCTTGATCAACAATGACAGAACACTGGCTACGCGAGCAAATATCGCAGCTGGGAGGCATATGGGCTACAACAACGCCGTTTTCTCACTTGCTCCATACGGAGAGTATTGGCGTCATATCCGCAAGATTGCCACGATTGAGCTTCTTTCAAGCCATCGTCTTGAGAAGCTGAAGCACATTCGTTTCTCCGAAATGGACTTGTTTATCAAAGAGTTGTTCGGACTTTGTGCACAAAATAGTGCTGATAATTGCGCCCAAGTGACTATGAACGAGGTGTTGGAACGCTTGACTTTCAACATAAACCTAAGGATGCTCGTTGGAAAGCGATTTTCTAGTAGCACTTACGCTCAAGTAAATAGTGAGCCATGGCGGTACGAAAAAGCCATAAAACAAGCCCTGTATCTCTGCGGGATTTTCGTCTTGGCAGATGCTCTGCCTTACCTTGAATGGATGGATATTCAAGGGCATGTGCGTTCCATGAAGAAGACAGCAAAGGAACTTAACTCAGTAATCAGTGTTTGGCTGGAGGACCATCTTAGGAGAAAAAAGGAGAGCCAGAGTACTTGTGAAAGTGACTTCATGGACGTAATGTTAGCGAACCTGCCAGAGGATGCTGTAATTTCAGGGCATACTCGCGATACTATTGTGAAAGCAACAACCTTGGTATGGTTCCTATCTTGAGCTTTAGTTATTACTAGCATCTCATACATCTCTTTTTTTTTTTTTCACGATTTACACTTAAAGTCTTTGATGAATATTTTCAATTCCTAACCTCTAAGGCTATATATAAATGCGTTAAATTGTGTCTAGTCTAATTAAAAATAATTTTTTACACTGAATTTTTATACATGTAATTTAGTTGTTTTAATTATTCTTATATTTAAAAGATCATCATTTTAAAAGTTTATTATCACGCTGTATAATCTCTAATGAAAATTATAGCTTGTGTATAAAATAGACACAATGCTTACCATGAGAGTAAATCGTTATAAATTTTGTCACTTATTTTATTATATTTTTTAGAAAATAAAGCTTCAATTTTAACGAAACAAGGTTCAACCATTCATAACCATGTAAGCAAGATATTTTTAAAATTGGATTTGATCGAAGATGAGTTTAATGTATTTTGTTTCATCTCGGATGTTTATTATTTAAAGTTTTTTATTTTTTTATTTTCATTTTATTTAATTTTTAATGTTTTAGTTTTTTATTAAATAAATTTTATAATAAAAAAATTAATTGAAATAGAGATAACAAAATAACTCATACTCAATAAATTTCTATTTACACTAATTCAATTACTGCACTTTTTTTTTTTAAATTTAGAATAATAGGATTGAGTTTTCTTTTTAAATTGAGTTTATGTAAAAGTAAGGTTTTGTACGGTATACATTTTCTTGAATATATATAAAATATATATTTTATTATTTAATTAATTTTATATTTAAATATTTTATTAAAACATTATTATTTAGTATTTTAATTTAATAAATTCACATGCCATCCAATTTATTTATTTTTTTGGCAATTTTTTTTTAAAATTCTTTTATTAGATAAAATAGATGTAGAGATGATAAAACAACTTATATCTAATATATTTTGTTTCGTCACGGTACAATCAATACAATTTTTTTCTAAAACAAGATTGAGTTAAAACTTATTTTTTTGAATAATTTATATCAAATCAAAATCAAGTTTGAGTTACTCTAAAAAGATATGTACTTATATTTATCTTTAATTTGTATTTGTGTTTTTTAAATATTTTTATTATTTATTTCTAAAAAAATACATTTATATTTATCCACATATTATCATCCATTAAAAATTAATATAAAAATTTATTTATCTTATATTTAAAACATAATTTAAAAAATAAAAAATAATCATGCAGTAAACCATGGGTCCTGGCATTAAATTTTTTAAGTAGTTCAAATTAATTGAAATACTTTCCAGGAAATAAAATAAAAGACGAAAATACTGAGATTGAGATATACCAAGAGTGGAAGAATTAAGAAAAAACATATTAAAAACAAAAAGAAAAAATTACTAGGAAAGTGGCCACATCACATATACTTAAAATTGTGCTGTTGTTTGCAGATTCTTACCTTGACTGGAGGAGAAAGCACATCTGTGACAATAACATGGGTACTCTCTTTACTATTGAATCATCCAAGCGTGCTAAAGGCAGCACAAGAGGAGTTGGACCTCCACGTTGGAAGAGATAGGTGGGTTGAAGAACCAGATATCAAGAACCTGAAATACCTACAAGCCATTGTCAAGGAAACTCTGCGCTTGTACCCACCAGGTCCCATAACTGGAATCCGTGAGGCCACGGAAGATTGTTGCATTGCTGGGTATCATGTCCCTAAGGGCACCCGTTTGATCATCAACCTTTGGAAATTGCAGCGAGACCCAAGAGTTTGGGAAAACCCTGGCCAGTTCCAACCGGAAAGGTTTATGACAACTCATGCTCATTTTGATGTTAGGGGTCAAAATTTCGAGTACATGCCATTTAGCTCCGGTAGAAGATCATGCCCTGCAATAACGTTCGGCTTGCAAGTTGTTCACTTGACACTGGGGAAACTGCTTCAGGGATTTGACATTAGAACACCGGATGGCAAGTCAGTGGACATGGCCGAAGGCCTGGGCCTTGCCTTGCCCAAGCTGAATCCTCTTGAAGTTGTTCTCACCCCACGCCTTTCGGAGGAGTTTTATAAGTGCCTTTAAGGCATAATAAATTTGAGATTTAGAACGTAGATAAATAATAATCAAGGGCCTTGGCTTAGTGGTCTTATCCCTCCCTTTTAAGGGATTGGATATCTATATATCAGGCCTATAATACAATCTTAAGTTTAATTCCAAAGGGGTGATATACCCTTAGCTCTAACTTGTGCAAGGGAAAAAATAAATTTTAAATTAATAGAGGATATGAATCCTTACTATTAAAAATAATATGAATCCTTTATTAATGGCTTTTATGGATGGAATTTCATAATTAAGATTTTTAAAAATTGAAAGAAAATTACAATTATCAATGGAAATTTTTGTTGCCAACTAATATTACCAATGAAATTTTAAATTTAATTTTAAAAAATATTTTAATGGAAAAATAATTTAGTGACAAATATGTAAGAAATATTGATAGAAATTTGTCACTAAAACCCTCTGTAAAAATATTATTATCGACGAAATTGATGACATTGACAACGAAAGTTTTTATTGCTAATATCTTTCTTTGTTATATTGATAGATTTCAGTTTGATTTATGAAAAATTAAAATACTGCTCACTAATCAAAAAAATTTTCAAAACTTAGCCGAAACGTTTTAACCCTTACCTACCACATAATTAGGCTTTGGCAAACATAACCTTGCTATTGACCCCTGTATTAAAGGCGGTTGAATGAATTCAAATCCAAAATTCACTCAAAAAATCTCGATTCTAAACTTATTATGATCTAAATTGATAAAAAAAGAAAAGAAAGATTGAATTTAAAATCATTTAAACTCAAAACAATTTGAATTTAGAACGAGATTTTTCAAATTTAAATCAGGATCTAAAAAAAAACTAAGATCATTAAAAATAAATCTAAAAAAATTAGGATCTCGTTGACCTAGTGTTGTTTGCGATTCTGCAATAAAAGACGATTTCTTGTTTGGCTATATTTGAGAAATAATTATCAAAGTTATTTTATTATAATTGTAATTTTTTTATATTTTAATTTCATAAAAAATGTAAAAAAATAAAGATGGCAATTAAGTTCATATTTTGGTTTATAATTTAAAAACAAAATTATCCCAATAATTTAAAAAAAATTATCCTAACCAAACAAATTGTATTTTTTATTATTTTTATATTATTGTTATACCTTTTTAATATTTATTTATAAATTTAAGTAAATAAATTAAAATAATGTTTACAAACTATTTTGTTAAATTAAAAAAATTGACCAATGGAATTGATTTAAATGATAAAATGCATTTCAATTTTTATTCATATTTGATTTGATTTTGAAAAAGTCAAAATACTGCTCATTAATCAAAATTGTTTTTAAACAAAGCCGAACCTTTTTGGCTTTGGCATGCAGGTGGGTGTGCCTAATCTCGGTGCCACGCGTATTGTCTGTTGCTGATTTTAGTGCAGATTGTGAGTGTATTTTCTAAAGGTTTTCGGTGACTCCGATGTTCTATGCAGTTTAGGATGTGTTTTCATTGGTGCTGCTCTTTTCTATTTTATTTTGGGCCTTTGTTCACATTTTGGGTGTATTGGTCTCCCACTTGTTTGTCTTTATCGTACCCTGTGCTCTTTTTGTTCAAACATAAGATCCAAGATGTCATTTGTCACGTCAAGTCATCCTAGTCATCTCTAATTAATTTTATGTAATATCAACATCACATCAAGATATTAAATATTAATTTTATGTGGTGTATATTTTATGTATTTTGTAAACTTGAAGGATTTTGATAAAAACATTTTTATCGAAAAAAAATTTAGATTCTCTTTTTATAAAGTTTTTTTTATTAAAGTTATCATATTTTTTTTATTTATATTATTTTTTATCATAATTATAAACCCTTTAAATCATGTAAATCTTATTTATTTATTTTCATATAAGCTTTTAATTCTTTCTTTGTGAATGCATTACTTTAAGATCGTTTATATTTAGGTAAGTTTCACATTCAAATATTACTTATAAAAAATTATTGTGAAATATTAAATATATGTATTAAATTTTTTTTTTTCATTTTTATATTAATCTTAAAAATAATTTTTTATTTTTATATCATAATTTATAGTGATGTAAATTAATATATTTTATAATTATTATAGTGTTATAGATTTTTTGTATTAAAATTTTTATAAATTATAAATATATCATTGATTCACTTAAATAAAAAAATTATTATACCAAAAAATATTAAAATAAACTATTATAATAAAAAATATAATTCTATAAAAATCAACCCCTAACTCAACATACGATACTTAAGACATTTGCTTAAACAAAAAAAGGTACAGTGTCAGTATATTTAACCTAATATACGTAAAAGGAGAAAGTTTTATTTTTTGTGGAAGTCCTAACGGTGTGGACAGTTTTAAGTCATGTATATTTTTGGCGTGTGGACATTTTTAAGTCATGCTACCGGCTTTTCTATTTTTGTCATGACGCAAAGTCAGAAGATAACATTTAAAGTTGTGGATGTGTGATCTATAATTCATTACATTTAAACCAATAAATTATTGCCACGTCATGAGAGATAATTATATGAGAATAGTATTTTCAGACCATCCCTTAAGACGGAGATGAACATGCTTAAATGTTTACTGTTCAATCAATATCTTTTATCACACAAGCTCTAATGTGTAATTATAATTATAATAAATAAATTAATTAATCGTCTATTTTTTTGGGTTAACACATTAACTGATTTTATAAAGTCTATCCAAAACTTTTTTTTTTAAAAAATTTAAAAATAGATAAATTATTCGATCTTTTAGATTATAATAAGATGTATCGTATTTAATAGTTTAAAATAATTAACTGTAAATCATGCATTTGAGATAATCTTAATAAATTATGATCGATGTGACTTATATTCAATACTTCTTCATAAAAAAAAATAAATATAATTAATTGAATCAATTACTTATTAATCTATCAAAAACTTATTTTTTCTTTTACGAGCACTAGAAATATATGTGCCCACTCTCTGTGGAAGATCAACAAAATATGTGAAAAAAATGTTTGAGAGAAAAAATGGGAAGAAAATTTTTTTAAAGTGAATAGTCTTTTAAGAAAAAATTGATGCTTTTTTAAAATAAAATATATTAAATAAAAATTGAAAGACATGAATATTCCTATTTTATCATGTAATTTTTTTTTAATTTTTTCATATATTTTTTAATTAAGTTAGTATCATGACTTAACTAGTAAGACTAAACTTAATCAGATAATTTATTTGTAATATAGATTACACTTCAAATAGATCAAGATGCTTAAAAAATCTAAGCCCCAATCAGCATCTTGTAACTTGCTTCATTGTGTAACTATAACAATAAATAATTAAATAAAATAATAATAATTATAAATAGAAAGCAGTCTGTTCCCATTTTAAATATTCGAAGTTGTCAGAAGGCAAATCAATTTAAAAGTTCTCCTTGGCGAACCTCTGCTCCATTGGTTCATGTTTTCTAATTGTCCTACCATCATCAAAAAACCGAATTGAAATCCAATCTAAATAGGTCGACATCCCAACTCCAATCATGGATCTCTACACTCATTTCCAAGCAATTGCATGGCTTTTAGGGTTGCTACTTTTCTGCAGTCTATTGAGGCGTCATAATAAGAGTAAGGGGACAATATTGCTAGCCCCAGAACCATCAGGTGCTCTGCCCCTGATAGGCCATTTGCACTTGCTGGGTGGCCAAAGCACACCTGCTCGAACCTGGGGAGCCATGGCAGATAAATATGGTCCTGTCTTCACATTTCGGCTTGGACAGCAGCGTGCCCTTGTCATTAGCACCCACGAGGCTGTTAAAGACTGCTTCGCTACTAATGACAAGATATTAGCTAGTCGACCAAGATCAACTGCGGGAAAGTACTTAGGCTACAACTATGCAGCAATGGCCTTGGCTCCTTACGGAGCATATTGGCGTGACATTCGCAAGCTAGCAGTGGCTGAACTCTTGTCTAGTCGTATACTCGAGGCTTTAAAGCACGTCAGAATCTCCAATGTGGACGCATTTATCAGAGAGTTGTACTCGTTTTGCCAGAGGAATGAAAAAAATCCGAACAACAAAGTAGATATTAGCTACCGGCTGGAACTACTCACCATTAACATAATCCTACGAATGATTGCAGGGAAGCCATATTTTTCGTGTGCTGAGGGCAAAGATGATGCTGAGGCGCAACATGCAGTGAAAACCATCAAAGAACTTCTTTATTTTGCAGGTAATTTTGCTCCAACAGACGTAATTCCCGTTCTAGAATGGATAGATTTTCAGGGCCAAGTGAAAAGCATGAAGCGTGTTTCGAAAGAGCTAGACTCAATCATTGAAGGTTGGGTTCGTGAACGTAAATTGAAGAGACATGACATGGGTGAAGCAGACAACAATCAGGACTTCCTCGATGTGCTTCTGTCAAAGGTTACAGAAGAATCTATATTTGGCCACCCTCGTGACACAATCATCAAGGCAACCGTAATGGTACGCTCTTGGTTATCTTCAATTTACTATATAGTAATTAATATATACTTGAATTAGAATCAAATTAATAGTACCTATACTTGTGGTGATAAAAAGAATCAGGAACAATGGTACACATACACTTAAGCAAGGACAACATAGACCACATCAAATTATATGGATTATATAAGTTTTTTATTATTAATTTAAAATCCCATTAACGAGGGTTTATAAATATTTATTAAAATTAGTTAAAAAAATATTTTAAAAATTTTATTATAAATTCAAAAATAAATAATATATTAATTACAATTTTTTAAATAAATAAACACACTCTTTAATGTTTGTCATTAACTTGGTAATAATGCTTAGTGTTATTATTTTGATTTTTCAAGTAAAAGTAAAAAATGTTTAAATATATATAAAAGTTAAGTAATATTTAAAAAAATTAAAAATTTATTTTTAACAAAAAACAAAATTGTGATTTTATCTTTTTTTTTTAAGGTACGTTAAAGTTAATTGTATTTGAATTACACAAATTAAAATAATTTTCTCTTATTTTATAAATCTTATTCCTTCAAATTAATATTTAAATAATTAAGACCCTATGTATTTTCGTGAAGTTTGGTTTCTATATGTATTATGTTTCATTATTAGATTATTTTTAAGTAAATATGATTTTGCATTTTACTTTTAAATTTGGAAAATTCATGATCGCATAAAGCACCTTCAAAAAATTACTCAGTAAAATATCACACTCCCCCAAGGAAAGTTCTATTGTAGAAAGGCAAGCCAAGGATTTCAGTGCCCTTGTATCAACCACTAATAATTGGCAATCAAGGAAAGACTGTGGTTACATTCTAGTGGAGATTATTTATTAATGGTCCGTTCTTTTATTTTATATTCTGTAGAATCTAATAATAGCAGCAGCTGACACAACATCGATCACATTGACATGGATTTTATCCAACTTGATGAACAATGAGCGTGCCTTGAAGCGTGCCCAAGAAGAGCTAGACTCTAAAATCGGCAGGGAAAGATGGGTTGAGGACTCTGATATGGAGAAATTATCTTATCTCCAGGCCATTGTTAAAGAAACACTGCGCCTGTACCCACCAGGGCCCTTATCAATTCCACATGAAGCAATGGAAGATTGTTGTGTTGGGGGCTACCATATCCCCAAGGGGACTCTTTTGTTTGTCAACTTGTGGAAGTTGCATCGAGACCCGAGAATTTGGTCTAATCCTGAAGAATTTCTGCCCGAAAGATTTCTTTCTAGCCATGTGAACGTTGATGTTTTCGGTAAACATTTTGAATATATTCCATTTGGGTCGGGGAGGCGATCTTGTCCTGGGATATCAATGGCAATGCAAGTGACACGATTGACTATTGCTCGTTTGCTTCAAGGATTTGATTTGACAACTCCATTGAATATGCCGGTGGATATGACCGAAGGGTTAGGCCTTACCATGCCCAAGGCAACTCCGCTTGAAGTTATTCCTACTCCACGCCTGTCTGCAAAGCTTTATGATCAACTCTAAACAGATATGATCATGCATACTTATTTGGTAGCAACTTATGCTGCATCTTGCTTTATATATATATATATATATATATGTATAAGATTATTAAGAGTTGGACTTTGATCATTAAAAATAAGATCCGAAAAAAATCAAAATCTCATCGACTTACCTCTGCTGCAATAGAGGAGGATTCCTTGTTTGGCCATAGTAGGAGAAATAATTATCAAAGTTACTGTAATATTTTATTATCAATATAATTTCTCTTATACTCCTAATTTCATAAAAAAAAAAGAAATGTATGGAAGTATCTGTTATAAATTAAAATCTCACTCCTTAGCCCTCACCTAATAAATTAATGTTAACACATATACACACACATATATATATATATATATATATAATCAAAATTCTAATTATTTATCTTACTTTTGTAATTCAGATTATGTAGAAGTAGCTAATTACCTCAATCTTTTATAAATAGAACAAGAAATGAATTGTCAAATGATATTATATATCATAGTTTTAAAAACTATAATATACACGAGCTTATTCAAATTAAATCTCTTCATAAAAAGATCAAATGATTAATTTTATTCAATAACAAGACATTATGATTCAAATTTATCGTTTCTATTAAAACCTTCAGCCACTCTGGACAATGAGTTTCTTATTAAAACCTTACAAAATACTATATTATTTAGACGATCCTGTCCAGGGATGAAGTTGGCATTGCAAATGATATAATTAACAATTGGTCGCTTACACGAGGGATTTGACTTAACCACACCGTTCAATCAGTCTGTTAATATGACCGAAGGGCTTCGCGTTACAATGCCTAAGGCAACTCCGCTTGAAGTTATCCTGAGTATACGACTGCCTGCCACCATGTATCAGCTCTAGATATGTTGGTAGTGTTTATATGATATATTTGACACCTAATAGTATATGATTTGCTTACATTTTCTATGTATATGTGGTTTATAATATAACCGAAAAACGAAGGATTTGTTCGCTTGAATAATGAAAAATGAAATCCTCATAGCCATTCCTTTTATTTTGGATCTAAACAACTTGATTGGTTTTCTATTTGTCTTTTTCCGATGGTTAAGAGCGGAGCGGTGCTAAGCCCCATGGGCCACGTCCCCATAACGACAGCTAGAATTATTGCGGTACGTACCAGCAGCGTCAGCATCCAACCACGTTGTAATTCTAGGCTGGGGTTTCCAGGATCATTATACCACCGTTGATCTTTTACTTCATTTGCTTCTATCCTTATTCCCCCTTTTACCATCCAACCCCTCCCACGTGTTCCAAGCTCCCCTGCCCCTTGTGATCTCTTTCTTGGTTTCTTTGGCAACAGGAACTAGTCATCTTTCTTTCTTTTATGTATTCGTTCTGCTTCGATGGCTTTATCTCTGGAAGCTTTTGCAACTCCAAAATATACCCACATAGGTTAGTGCATAACGTCTAAATTTGAAGATTTATCATCAGATATTAATATAAAAGAGTTATTATTAATATTTTTTATTTAAGTATAATTGATCACTCAAAGAATTTATCCTTTTAAAGGAACACCTAAATTTAAGGGTCTCTAAAAGAGTAAGTTCGAGTCTACTAACCAAAACATGGTTCGGAAGTTTGGTTACGTATGAAGAAGGTTATAACACCCTCACAACGCCAATCAAAATATGATACCAACTTAATTTTATGTTATCGAATAAGCTTCAAAAAATTTATCAAGTAATTAATTATTAGAAATTATTCTTAATTGACTTTAATACTTTTAACAGAAAATTGAGAAAATCTCCTCACCTCAAGAGTATGTAAGAAAACTACTGTTTCACTTGTAGAGGCTCCATCGTCGGATTATTTAACATTAAAAAAAATTCAAAAAAATAAAAAGAAAGAAAAAAAATGATTGCTTTTGTGTAGAAAAAATTGATACTTTCAATTTTTCCTCAAAATATTTTTTGAAAACTTATTTCTAAGAAAAATTGATACTTTCAACTTTTTCTCAAAAAATTCATTTTTTTGGAAACTTTAATTTCAAGAAAAATTGATGCTTTCAACTTTTTCTCAAAATCTTTTTTTAAAAATTTATTTTAAGGAAAATTGATACTTTCAACTTTTTCTCAAAAATATTTTTTGAAAACTTTAATTTCGAAAAAAATTGATACTTTCAACTTTTCCTCAAAACATTTTTTTTTTTGAAAATTTATTTTTAAGAAAAATTGATACTTTCACATTTTCTCCAAAAATATTTTTTTTTTGAAAACTTTAATTTCGAGGAAAATTGATACTTTCAACTTTTCTCCAAAAATATTTTTTTTGAATTTTATTTAAAGAAAATAAAATAAAAAATTAAAAAAATTAAAATTAAAATAAAGGAAAAAAAATAAAAAAGGTATTAAACAAATATAATCTAATCACTAAATAATAATAAATAAATAAATAAATAAATATTAAAAAACAAACCTGAAAACGGCTCGACTTACGGCTCAGCTTAAGGAAGAAAAATGGCTTGGAGAAGCGGCTCAGGAGTATCGGCTCGGCTCCGCTAACGACTCAAAGAAACGGGTTGAACGCGGGTTGACACTCGAGTCGGGTCACTCGATTTCAAAATGCACAAATCTTATTGGCACATTAACGCCAAAACAACATAGTTTTCAACGGGTATAAAAGGTTAATTCCTTCATTTTTTTCAACAGATCGAGCTTTTTCTCTCTCTCTCTTCCTTTCTTTTCTCTCCTTTCTCTCTAAAATACCCAAAGAACTTCGATTGAATATTCACTGGATTCTGAAAATTTCACCGAAATTTGAGTTTTTTACGGGAAGTTCGTCGAAAAGTTGGTCGGTTTCTGAAAATTCTTGTCGAAAATTGGGTAGCTGGCCGAAAAATTCAAACTTGGCCGGAATAGTTACCGAAAAATTTAACATTTGACGGAAAATTCAATCGGAATCTGAAAATTTTTCAAAAATTTTCAAAAAAAAAAATCGCAAAAATTCTCCAAAAATTTCTGTTGATTCCTAGAGCTGTTCTAAATGCACCAAAACCTTTTTAGCCTTTAAATCTTCTATGTGTTTCCTTTTTTTCTCTCAACTGGTATCTCTTTTTTTTTGTTTTTTTTTTTGATTCGATGGTCCTTTTATAGGGATTGATCAGAAGAGTTTCTGATCAATCCCAACTCATCTTTGGATTGGGATTTAATTATTGAATCTAATATGGACTCTGATTGAATTTTCATTCACGGTAGGATTCTTCAAAATTGTTCTAATCTTTAGCCAAAAAAAAAATCTGAAAAAGAAAATAAAAATCAAACAAATAAATAAAATATTAATAGATAATTAAAGAAAAAAAATCAGATAAATCAAAATATTAACAAATAAAAATAATACTAGATAAATTACAATAGATAAATGATAATAAATATATAACTAGATAAAAAATAAATAGTAATAATAAATAAATAACAAATACATAAGATATAAAGAAAAAAAAATATAATATAAAATATAAAAAAATAAATAATAAAAATATAAAAATATAAAATATAAAAATAAAATATAAAAAAAACAAAGTGAACCTATCCATTTGCACCTGGATCAAATTGGGTGTCTATAGTCACAATTCCCTCTCTTCTCACTTTTTTTTTTTTTTTCTGATCAATATCTTCTGACTATTGTTGGATGATTATATTATTCTTTTTTCTATTTAAATTAAAAATTTATTTGAGATTCAAGGGTCTTCTACATTTGCATTGTGCCGCCATGAGAGGAAGCTGGAAATTGGGGCCGCTAGTGCAAGAGAGAAAGCCAATCGTCCTTACTATCAGAAGCTAACTGAAATAAAGGGAGACTAATTATAATTTGTGTTTATTAACACTGCTAGATAACTAATGTTAATTTTATGTTGTTGGATTTTTTTATTCATTTTAAAAATTTATGATGATAATTATAAATAAATAAAAACTATAATTTTATTTACATGTAATAAAAAATAACAATTTTATTTGGGTGTAGTATGACTGTTATTCATTCATCTTAATATATAATTGATGAATGTTTGTACAGTTTGTTGGGTAGCATTTTTCTTGCTTCTTGCATAAATAAAATTGCCATTTATTAAAAAAAAACAAAAGTTTTAGTTTATTCTTTACTAAAATTCAATGATATATTTGAATATTAAACGAAATGGCCAATGTTCTCTTCAAACTTCTTCGTTTCCATTTTATCCAAAAAGTTAGGAAATCTAGCGTCATTGCTTTACCAAAATAAATAACTAGTACAGTTGTGACATGGTTACTCCTGCCGTTACTGCTACTACTACGCACATGAAATTACAAATCCAGTAATTAAAAAATTCTAGGTTATTTAGTCCTATCTTAACATTGATTTCTCCTCTTATCTACCCGCAGTCGTAGGAGGCTTTTTTGGACTGGTATTATCGTACAATTTATGGAGGCATGCAGAGGCTTTGCAGGCATAATTGTGAGGCCAAATTACTAGCCCCAGAAGCGTAACATGCCTCGCCCATCGTAGGCCCCCCTTCACCTGCTTGGTGCCCAACCATCCCTTGCCCGAACCCTTGCGGCTATGGCAGATAAATATCGTCCTTGTAATAGAATGATACTATTAAATTAATCAAGAGTTAATTTAAATAAGAGTAAAAAAATTAGAAAAAAAGAAAAATAAGATAAGAAAAGAGAGATACGAGAGTACGAAAATTGGGTTTCTCATTTATGTCAAAAATATACATATCCATAATAGTTTATAATTAATGAATTACAATCCATGATACAGATAGTTATTATTTTTTAATTATTATTTTTATAATCAATTAATCATTGGCTTGATAGCTTGTACCAAGTAACTCTATTCTCAACTCCTTTACATAATTTTTATTGCCAATTTCCTTTAGCCTTTTATTGGTGTCTTTGTTAGCTTCTAACTTCATCACATTACTCTCTTTCTGAGAGCATCCTTATTCTCCAAGGATCAAAAAGTAAAAATTGAGATTTAAGGATTGAGAAATCCTTTTATATAGCATTCTTTGGACCTATATTAGATCGCTTTACCAGTAGCTGAGTGATTATCTTGTTATTTCTCTTCGCCATTTGTTTATCAAGTACAATAGTTGCATATATCAGTGGTTGCCCATTCTTGCCTACTTTAGGAGGGGTTATACTAGGGACATCCCTACACTATGTTTGGATTGAGGAAAATGGAAGAAAAGAAAAGGAAAATAAAGGAATGTAATAAAACAGAAAACCTTTTTTTTGTTTGGATAAATTTTTAATTTAAAGAAAAAAAAGAGATAAAAACTCAATAACCTTTGATCTTCTTTGTAATCCTCACAATTTTAATATCCCAATTTAAAGGAAAAGCTAAGGAAAAGAAAGTCGAAAAAATTTTATTTTTATAAAAAGACTATTATATCCATCTTTTTATTAATATTAAAAACCTAGTAAAAAAAAACCTAACTACTTCGTCAAAGTGATTGAATACGAATAGACATATTTTTTTGCTTTATGAGATGTAATTTTTTATGTGATTGTATTTTTTATATTTAATAGCTTTTATATGAATACATTGTCAAAGTGATAATGTGCTGAAATTTTGACAATGGTAAAAAAATTCATCAATGCATTTTTATAAAACATCTTTCTATTTCACTTGATTAAAAATCACTGATATAGCAATAATTATGAGGTCATACAAGATAGTGAACATATCATAGTTTAGGAGTGCTATAAAATCACAGATAATGAAATGTTATAATTAGAAAAAATTATTATAATAAATCATTTCATTTTTTTTCACTTTTTATCCAAACAATGGGTGTTAAAATTCTTTTCATTTCCTTTCTTTTGTTAATTTTAATTATCCAAACAAGGGGTATATATATCATTTTCTTTCCTTTATAAATATTTATCCAACCATTATCTTAGTGCCGACCTTTTTCTTTAAGAGGCTAATACAACTTTAAAAATTTTGGTACTTGCAACTTATAAACTGCTTTCCTAATCTTTACAACTACATGATAAAGACCATAATACCTTGATGATAGCTTTAAATTTTTTCTTAACGCAAGAAAAGTCTGCTTGTAAGGCTATAGTTTTAAATACACTATATCCCTAACCTGAAACTCCTTTTAAGTCCTATTTTTATTAGTATAAAACTTCATTTTGTGTTGAGTTTTTTCCAATTGGTCAATTAGTAGCTTACTCAAATTTTTTTGTTTTTTAAACAATTCTTCCACAGTTGATATTCTTTTTTCATTACTGACATTCCAAGAAAGCCTAAGAGGTGGATACCCATATAAAACCTAGAAAGGACTCATTTTTATGATAGTATGATAGCTAGTATTGTACCATCATTCAGCTAAAAGTAGCTATTGAATCCAAGTTTTTCGCTTAAGGAAGCACATATACCTTAAGTATTACTCAAGGCATTGATTTAATCTCTTAAACTGGTCATTTGACTCTGGGTGATAGGCTGTGCTGAACTATAAAGAAATGCTTAATAGCTTTATCAATTCTTACCACACAGAACTAGTGAAAAGTTTATCTCTATATGATATAACAGCTTTTAGAGCTCCATGAAGTTTATGAATTTGCCTTAAATATGCGTTAGCCATATCTAAGGTAGTGTAAGAATGAGAAAGAGGCAAGAAATGTGCATATTTGATAAATTTGTCAATGATGACCATAATACAATTGAATTTACGAGATTGAGGTAGTCCTTCCACAAAGTCCATGGTTATCATTTTTTAAGTTTGTGTAGGAATTGGAATTTGTTGTAGTAAACTAGGATAACCAATATGCTCACTTTTATTCATTTGACAAATAATTTAATTTTTATAATATATCTATTGACAAATAAATTTTGATTTATGAAAAATTAAAATACTGCTCACTAATAAAAAAAAATTTCAAAACCTAGCCGAAACGTTTTAACCCTTACCTACCACATAATTAGGCTTTGGCAAACATAACCTTTGCTATTGACCCCTCTAATAAAGGCGTTTGAATGAATTCAAATCCAAAATTCACTCAAAAAATCTCAATTCTAAACCTATTCTGATCTAAATTGATAAAAAAAAAGAAGAAAGATTGAACTTAAAATCATTTAAACTCAAAACAATTTGAATTTAGAATGAGATTTCTCAAATTTAAATCAGGATCTAAAAACAACCTAAGCTCATTAAAAATAAATCTAAAAAAATTAGGATCTCGTTGACCTAGTGTTGTCTACGATTCTGCAATAAAAGACGATTCCTTGTTTGGCTATATTTGAGAAATAATTATCAAAGTTATTTTATTATGATTGTAATTTTTTTATATTTATAATTTCATAAAAAATGTAAAAAAAATCAGATTCTCTTTTTAGAAAGTTATTTTATTAAAGTTATCATATTTTTTTATTTATATTATTTTATATCATAATTATAAACCCTCTAAGTCATGCAAATCTTATTTATTTATTTTTCATATAAGCTTTTAATTCTTTTCTTGTGAATGCACTACTTTAAGATCGTTTAGACTTGGTAAGTTCCACATTCAAATATTACTTATAAAAACTTATTGTGAAATATTAAATATATGTGTTTAAATTTTTATATTATTTTTTTATTTTTATATTAATCTTAAAAATAATTTTTTATTTTTATATCATAATTTATAGTGATATAAATTAATATATTTTATAATTATTATAGTGTTATAGATTTTTTGTATTAAAATTTTTTTAAATTATAAATATATCATTGACTCATTTAAATAAAAAAATTATTATACCAAAAAATATTAAAATAAACTATTATAATAAAAAATATAATTCTATAAAAATCAACCCCTAACTCAACATACGATACTTAAGACATTTGCTTAAACAAAAAAAGGTACATTGTCAGTATATTGAACCTAATATACGTAAAAGAAAAAACTTTTATTTTTTGTGGAAGTCCTAACGGTGTGGACAGTTGTGCGTCATGTATTTTTTTGGCGTGTGGACAGTTTTAAGTCATGCTACCAGCTTTTCTATTTTGTCATGACATAAAGTCAGAAGATAACATTTAAAGTTGTGGATGTGTGATCTATAATTCATTACATTTAAACCAATAAATTATTGCCACGTCGTGAGAGATAATTATTTGAGAATAGTATTTTCAGACCATCCCTTAAGACAGATGAACATGCTTAAATGTTTACTGTTCAATCATGTATCTTTTATCACGCAAGCTCGAATGTGTAATTATAATTATAATAAATAAATAAATTAATCGTCCTTTTTTTTGGGTTAACACATTAACTGGTTTTATAAAATCTGTCCAAAGCTTTTTTTTTTTTAAATTTAAAAATAAATAAATTATTCAATTTTTTAAATTATAATAAAATATATCATATTTGATAGTTTAAGACATGTGATTATAAATTATGTATTTGATATAACTTTATTACTATCAACGTGATTAAAATTCATAATTTTTTCGTTAAAAAAATGAATCTAACCGATTGAATCAATTACTTATTAATCTATCAAAAGCAAAGCTTTTCTTTTATGAGCACTAGAAATATGTGTGCCCACTCTATGCTAAAGATCAACAAAATATGTGAAAAAAATGTTGGAGAGAAAAAATGGGAAGAAAATATTTTTAAAGTGAATAGTCTTTTAAGAAAAAATAGATGCTTTTTAAAAATAAAATATATTAAATAAAAATTGAAAGACATGAATATTCCTATTTTATCATGTAATTTTTTTTTAATTTTTTCATATATTTTTTAATTAAGTTAGTATCATGACTTAACTAGTAAGACTAAACTTAATCAGACAATTTATTTGTAATATAGATTGCACTTCAAATAGATCAAGATGCTTAAAAAATCTAAGCTCCAATCAACATCTTGTAACTTGCTTCATTGTGTAACTATAACAATAAATAATTAAATAAAATAATAGTAACTATAAATAGAAAGCAGTCTGTTCCCATTTTAAATACTCGAAGTTGTAGAAGGCAAATCAATTTAAAAGTTCTCCTTGGCGAACCTCTGCTCCATTGGTTCATGTTTTCTAATTGTCCTACCATCATCAAAAAACCGAATTGAAATCCAATCTAAATAGGTCGACATCCCTACTCCAATCATGGATCTCTACACTCATTTCCAAGCAATTGCATGGCTTTTAGGGTTGCTACTTTTCTGCAGTCTATTGAGGCGTCATAATAAGAGTAAGGGGACAATATTGCTAGCACCAGAACCATCAGGTGCTCTGCCGCTGATAGGCCATTTGCACTTGCTGGGTGGCCAAAGCACACCTGCTCGAACCTGGGGAGCCATGGCAGATAAATATGGTCCTGTCTTCACATTTCGGCTTGGACAGCAGCGTGCCCTTGTCATTAGCACCCACGAGGCTGTTAAAGACTGCTTCACTACTAATGACAAGATATTAGCTAGTCGACCAAGATCAACTGCGGGAAAGTACTTAGGCTACAACTATGCAGCAATGGGCTTTGCTCCTTACGGAGCATATTGGCGTGACATTCGTATGCTAGCAGTGGCTGAACTCTTGTCTGGTCGTATACTCGAGGCTTTAAAGCACGTCAGAATCTCCAATGTGGACGCATTTATCAGAAAGTTGTACTCGTTTTGCCAGAGGAATGAAAAAAATCCGAACAACAAAGTAGATATTACCTACCGGCTGGAACTACTCACCATTAACATAATCCTACAAATGATTGAAGGGAAGCGATATTTTTCGTGTGCTGAGGGCAAAGATGATGCTGAGGAGCAACATGCAGTGAAAACCATCAAAGAACTTTTTTATTTTGCAGGTAATTTTGCTCCAGCAGACGTAATTCCCGTTCTAGAATGGATAGATTTTCAGGGCCAAGTGAAAAGCATGAAGCGTGTTTCGAAAGAGCTAGACTCAATCATTGAAGGTTGGGTTCGTGAACGTAAATTGAAGAGACATGACATGGGTGAAGCAGACAACAATCAGGACTTCCTCGATGTGCTTCTGTCAAAGGTTACAGAAGAATCTATATTTGGCCACCCTCGTGACACAATCATCAAGGCAACCGTAATGGTACGTTCTTGGTTATCTTCAATTTACTATATAGTAATTAATATATACTTGAATTAGAATCAAATTAATAGTACCTATACTTGTGGTGATAAAAAGAATCAGGAACAATGGTACACATACACTTAAGCAAAGACAACATAGACCACATCAAATTATATGGATTATATAAGTTTTTTATTATTAATTTAAAATCCCATTAACGAGGGTTTATAAATATTTATTAAAATTAGTTAAAAAAATATTTTAAAAATTTTATTATAAATTCAAAAATAAATAATATATTAATTACAATTTTTTAAATAAATAAACACACTCTTTAATGTTTGTCATTAACTTGGTAATAATGCTTAGTGTTATTATTTTGATTTTTCAAGTAAAAGTAAAAAATGTTTAAATATATATAAAAGTTAAGTAATATTTAAAAAAATTAAAAATTTATTTTTAACAAAAAACAAAATTGTGATTTTATCTTTTTTTTTAAAGGTACGTTAAAGTTAATTGTATTTGAATTACACAAATTAAAATAATTTTCTCTTATTTTATAAATCTTATTCCTTCAAATTAATATTTAAATAATTATGACCCTATGTATTTACGTGAAGTTTGGTTTATATATGTATTATGTTTCATCATTAGATTATTTTTAAGTAAATATGATTTTGCATTTTACTTTTAAATTTGAAAAATTCATGATCGCATAAAGCACCGTCAAAAAATTACTGTGTAAAATATCACACTCCCCCAAGGAAAGTTCTATTGTAGAAAGGCAAGCCAAGGATTTCAGTGCCCTTGTATCAACCACTAATAATTGGTAATCAAGGAAAGACTGTGGTTACACTCTAGTGGATATTATTTATTAATGGTCCGTTCTTTTAATTTATATTCTGTAGAATCTAATAATAGCAGCAGCTGACACAACATCGATCACATTGACATGGATTTTATCCAACTTGATGAACAATAAGCGTGCCTTGAAGCGTGCCCAAGAAGAGCTAGACTCTAAAATCGGCAGGGAAAGATGGGTTGAGGACTCTGATATGGAGAAATTATCTTATCTCCAGGCCATTGTTAAAGAAACACTGCGCCTGTACCCACCAGGGCCCTTATCGGTTCCACATGAAGCAATGGAAGATTGTTGTGTTGGGGGCTACCATATCCCCAAGGGGACTCTTTTGTTTGTCAACTTGTGGAAGTTGCATCGAGACCCGAGAATTTGGTCTAATCCTGAAGAATTTCTGCCCGAAAGATTTCTTTCTAGCCATGTGAACGTTGATGTTTTCGGTAAACATTTTGAATATATTCCATTTGGGTCTGGGAGGCGATCTTGTCCTGGGATATCAATGGCAATGCAAGTGACACGATTGACTATTGCTCGTTTGCTTCAAGGATTTGATTTGACAACTCCATTGAATATGCCGGTGGATATGACCGAAGGGTTAGGCCTTACCATGCCCAAGGCAACTCCGCTTGAAGTTATTCCTACTCCACGCCTGTCTGCAAAGCTTTATGATCAACTCTAAACAGATATGATCATGCATACTTATTTGGTTGCAACTTATGCTGCATCTTGCTTTATATATATATATATATATATATATAAGATTATTAAGAGTTGGACTTTGAACATTAAAAATAAGATCCGAAAAAAATCAAAATCTCATCGACTTACCTCTGCTGCAATAGAGGAGGATTCCTTGTTTGGCCATAGTAGGAGAAATAATTATCAAAGTTACTGTAATATTTTATTATCAATATAATTTCTCTTATACTCCTAATTTCATAAAAAAAAAAAAAGAAATGTATGGAAGTATCTGTATAAATTAAAATCTCACTCCTTAGCCCTCACCTAATAAATTAATGTTAACACATATACACATATATATATATATAATCAAAATTCTAATTATTTATTGCCTTACTTTTGTAATTCAGATTATGTAGAAGTAGCTAATTACCTCAATCTTTTATAAATAGAACAAGAAATGAATTGTCAAATGATATTATCTATCATAGTTTTAAAAACTATAATATACAAGAGCTTATTCAAATTAAATCTCTTCATAAAAAGATCAAATGAATAATTTTATTCAATAACAAGACATTATGATTCAAATTTATCGTTTCTATGAAAACCTTCAGCCACTCTGGACAATGAGTTTCTTATTAGAACCTTACAAAATACTATATTATTTAGACGATCCTGTCGAGGGATGAAGTTGGCATTGCAAATGATACAATTAACAATTGGTCGCTTAAACCAGGGATTTGACTTAACCACACCGTTCAATCAGCCTGTTAATATGACCGAAGGGCTTCGCGTTACAATGCCCAAGGCAACTCCGCTTGAAGTTATCCCGAGTGTACGGCTTCCTGCCACCATGTATCAGCTCTAGATATGTTGGTAGTGTTTATATGATATATTTGAAACCTAATAGTATATGATTTGCTTACATTTTCTATGTATATGTGGTTTATAATCTAACCGAAAAAGGTAGGATTTGTTCACTTGAATAATGAAAAATGAAATCCCCATAGCCATTCCTTTTATTTTGGATCTAAACAACTTGATTGGTTTTCTATTTGTCTTTTTCCGATGGTTAAGAGCGGAGCGGTGCTAAGCCCCATGGGCCACGTCCCCATCACGACAGCTAGAATTATTGCGGTACGTACTAGCAGCGCCAGCATCCAACCACGTTGTAATTCTAGGCTGGGTTTCCAGGATCATTATACCACCGTTGATCTTTTGTTTCATTCGCTTCTATCCTTATTCCCCCTTTTACCATCCAACCCCTCCCACGTGTTCCGAGCTCCCCTGCCCCTTGCGATCTCTTTCTTGGTTTCTTTGGCAACAGGAACTAGTCATCTTTCTTTCTCTATGTATTCGTTCTGATAAGAAAATGGGATCCAGTCCCATATAAGTAGTTTTAGATCAAGTAAAGATCATAGGTTTTGATCTTTTATTTTACACAGAGTCCTAGCTACTTAATAAAAAAGAGGTGAGGTTGTTTTAGGTGGGTGTCGACAACCAAGCAGAGAAAAAAGAAAAGCCAGAAAAAGCAGAGAGAGAAAAAGGAGATGGGAGAGTTGGTTAAACGGAAGTCGATCCGTGGTTCGATTGAGTTGGAACCTTGTCAGGAGGTTTATGATTCAGAGTTATACATTCTGAACGGTGACGATCGGGTTTGAAGCTCTTTAGGAACAAATCTAGAGTGTATTTGTTGAGTCACTTATTTGGTGAGATTTCTCTAATTGTTTCTCTAGTTGTTGATTAGCTCTAGTTTTAACTAGAGAAGAACTTTGTATAACTATTATTTGATAGTGAAAATTTTTCTGGTGGCCCGTGATTTTTTCCTCTACACTGGAAGGTTTTCCACGTAAATCTTGGTGTGCTTTATTTTTCCTGCACATTTGATTATTGATTGTTTTCTATTGCTTTTGTATTGTTGTGATTATTGCTTCAGGCGCAACAAGTGGTATCAGAGCGAGGGTTATTTTGAGACATCGATACAGAAGCAACTCAGGATAGAAGTAAATTCTGTTTGAGATCATGGAGGGTGATACAGGTTCCATGATAAAATTGACAGCATCGAATTATTCAATTTGGAAGCCTATGATGGAGGATCATCTATACTGCAAAGATTTGTATGAGCCAGTATTGGGTGATTCGACTAAACCAGCAGATATGAAAGATGAAAGCTGAAAGAAGCTAGGTAGAAAGACGCTGACTACAATCAGAAAATGGGTTGATATTAGCGTGTTCCATCATGTAGCGCAGGAGTCAGATGTTCACATTATTTGAAAAAAATTGACAGCATTATATGAGAGAAAAACAAGTATGAATAAAGTTATGCTTGTTAAAAAGATTGTAACTTTACAGTACAGGGATGGACGATCTGTTACAGAGCACTTGAGTGATTTTTAAGATATATTTAATCAGATGACTACTATAGAACTTAAGATGGATGATGAAATGAAGGCATTATTTCTTTTGGGTTCATTACCAGACAGCTGGAATACTCTAATTGTGACTGTTCTTAATTCAGCTCCTGATTATAAGGTGATATTAGAGATGGTAAAGGACAATATGCTTAATAAAGAAGCGAGGCGAAAAGATGTAGACCTTAGGAATCAAGCTCTGGTCACAGAGAACAGGGGTAGAAACATCGACAGAGGTCAAGACTCAAAAGGTCGTGGTAAGTTTAAACATAGATCCAAGTCTAGAGGTAAAGTGAAGTGTTTCCATTGTGGTAAGACAGGTCATATAAAACGAAACTGTAAAATCTTAAAGCAAGAGCGAAAAGATGAGAAAGGTAAGAGTTCAGATGATGGTAATGTTGCAGCAGTGAATTCAGATAGTGATTCAGTTACTTTGATTTGTACACATGGTGATTGTAATCATGTTAGTGATCTCGACATTGAGTGGATAGGTGACACAGGAGCGGCATATCATTGTGTTCCTAAAAGAGAGTTGTTTACAACTTACAAAGCTGGAGACTTTGGTTGTACCAAGATGAAAAACAAGAGTGTGTCACAGATTGTTGGGATTGGTGATATTATTGTACAAACTAGTACAGGCTGCATGTTAACTTTGAGGGATGTCAGATACATACCAGATATGAGAATGAACTTGCTTGCTATTAATGTCTTTGATAAGGAGGGATATGAAAGCCTACAAAAGAATTGACAGTGAAAGCTTCTCAAAGGATCTATGATAGTTACAAGGGGAAAACTATGCTACACAATGTATAAGACATGGATGCAATTGAACGGTAACCAGGTAAATACCGTTGAAAATGATGCTTCAGCAAACTTGTGGCACAGGAGGCTGGCACACATGAGTGAAAAAGGGTTACAGGTTTTGGCAAGGCACTCTCTCATTCCCTTGACCAAAGGTATGTCTCTCGATTCATGTGATTATTATTTGTTTGGTAAGCATCATAGAGTTTTTTTTCGTAAAAGTTCTCAGAGAAAAGAAAATAGATTGGAATTAATTTATTCTGACGTGTGTGGTTCCATTGAGGTTGAGTCATTAAGTGGTAGTAGATATTTTGTTACTTTTATTGATGATGCTTCACGTAAGACTTGGGTGTATATGTTGAAATACAAAAGTCAGGTACTGCAGTATTTTTAAAAATTTCATGCCATGGTTGAAAGGATGACAGGGTTACCCTTAAAGTGTATTCGAACTGATAATGGTGAGGAATACACATCTAAAGGCTTTGAAGAGTATTGCTCAAAGCATGGGATCAGGCATGAGAGAACAGAACCTAGAACACTATAGCATAATGGTATAGCTGAAAGAATGAATCGCACCATTGTGAAAAAAGTCAGATGTATGTTGAGGATGACAAAATTACCAAAGCCATTCTGAGGTGAAACAGTCAACACAGCTTGTTATTTACTTAACAGGTCACCATCAGTTCCTTTAAGCTTTGACATTCCAGAAAGAGTGTGGACAGAGAAAGATGCTTCATACTCTCACTTGAAAGTTTTTGGGTGTAAAGCATTCATGCATGTACCAAAAGAGCAGAGGTCAAAGCTTGATAGTAAAACTACACAGTGTGTGTTTGTAGGATATGGTGATGAGGAATTTGGCTACAGGGTATGGGATCCAGTAAAGAGAAAGACAGTCAGAAGCAGAGATGTGGTCTTTCATGAAAAAGAAACCATAGCTGACCTTGAGAAAAATGAGAAGACTACACGAGTTACTGTTGAGTGTGATGTTTCAACACCGACAGAGATTTCACAAGAAAGAGCCACAGATGGTAAAAATGAGCCAGAAACAGAACTTGAGGATATGAATGAGCTAGCCACAGCTGGTGATGAGCCAGATGTTATTAGTTTTGAGTAGGGGGAGCAATCTTCTCTACCTGAGAGTGTTGAGCAGGGGGAGCTACCTTCAGCATCAAGTGATGTAGAGTCTCAGCCCAGGAGATCTACTAGAGAGCGCAGGCTATCTGCCAGGTATCCAAGTTCAGATTTTATTTTAGTTACCAGTGAAGGGGAGCCAGAAAGCTTTCAAGATGTGCAGGCTACTCCAGATAGAGAGCACTGGTTAAAAGCAATGAAAGAAGAAATGGAGTCATTGCGAAAGAATGGTACTTATGATCTTGTTAAACTTTCAACAGAAAAGAGGTCATTAAAGAATAAATGAGTGTTCAAGTTAAAAAATGATGGTGACAAACTAGTGAGGTACAAAGCTCGATTGGTAGTAAAAGGTTTTTTTCAGAAACCAGGCATCGATTTTGATGAGATTTTTGCTCCAGTTGTAAAAATGAGTTCTATTCGAGTGGTACTGGGATTGGCAGCTAGTTTGAATCTTGAGCTTGAGCAACTTGATGTTAAAACTGTATTTTTGCATGGTGATTTACAGGAGGACATTTATATAAATCAGCCTGAGGGTTTTGAAGTGAAAGGGAAAGAGCACTTAATTTGTAAATTGAAGAAAAGCTTGTATGGCTTGAAACAAGCTCTGCGACAGTGGTACAAGAATTTTGATTCTTTTATAGTGAGTCATAGCTATAAAAAACAGCAGCAGATTCTTGTGTGTATGTTAAACAATTCCCTAATGGTAACTTCATTATCCTATTATTATATGTTGATGATATGTTGATTGTAGGACAAGATGCTAGTATGATTTGCAAGTTGAAAGAACAATTGTCTAAGTCCTTTGATATGAATGATTTAGGTCCAGCAAAACAGATTCTTGGTATGGACATTATCCGAGATAGGAGAGCGGGAAAGCTGTGGTTGTCACAAGAAAAGTATGTTGAACGAGTGCTTGGTAGATTCAACATGCAACATGCTAAATCAGTTAGCAGTTCACTTGCCAACCATTTTCATCTAAGTAAGAAATCTTGTCTAGTGTCTAAGGAAGAACAACTAGCTATGTCTAGTATTCCTTATTCTTCTGCAGTCGGTTCTTTAATGTATCTTATGGTTTGTACAAGGCCTGACATTGCTTATGCAGTTGGTGTAGTGAGCAGATTTCTTTCTAATCCAGGAAAGGTTCACTGGGAAGCAGTAGAATGGATTTTTAGATATTTGAGGGGTACCTCAAAAATGTGTTTTACTTATGGAGTTTCACAACCAATTCTAGAAGGGTTTACTGATGCTGACATGGCAGGCGATCTTAATGGTAGGAAATCTACTTCAGGGTATTTGTTCACTTTTGCAAAAGGAGCTGTATCTTGGCAGTCTAAGTTACAGAAGTGTGTTGCTTTGTCAACTACAGAAGCTGAGTATATTGCAGCAACTGAAGCATGTAAAGAAATGCTTTGGATGAAACGTTTTTTTTTTTTTAAATTGGGGTTGAATCAGAAAGAGTATGTGATATTTTGTGATAGCCAGAGTAAGAATACCATGTACCATGCTAGAACAAAGCACATTGATGTTAGATATCATTGGTTACGTTCAGTGATTGAAGAACAACAGATGCTATTGAAAAAAGTCCATACTGATAAAAATATGGCAGATATGTTGACTAAGATACTTCACAGGGAAAAGCTTGAGCTTTGCAGTAACTTGGCCGGAATGAGTTCCCTGGCCAAGGTAGGTTCCAAATGAAACTGCTATGGTGATGAATCTCCTCCTAATGGGGCTGGAGGGGGAGATTGTTAGGAAAATGGGGTCCAGTCCCATGTAAGTGGTTTTGGACCAAGTAAAGGCCATGGGCCTTGATCTTTTATTTTACACAGAGCCCTAGCTACTTAATAAAAAAGAGGTGGGGTTGTTTTAGGTGGGTGTCGACAACCAAGTAGAGAAAGAAGAAAAGCCAGGAAAAGCAGAGAGAGAAAAAAGAGAAGGGAGAGTTGGTTAAACGGAAGTCGATCCGTGGTCCGATTGAGTTGGAACCTTGTCAGGAGGTTTATGATTCAGAGTTATACATTCTGAACGGTGAAGATCGGGTTTGAAGCTCTCTAGGAACAAATCCATGGTGTATTTGTTGAGTCACTTATTTGGTGAGATTTCTCCAATTGTTTCTCTAGTTGTTGATTAGCTCTAGTTTTAGCTAGAGAAGAACTTTGTATAACTATTATTTGATAGTGAAGATTTTTCTGGTGGCTCGTGATTTTTCCCTCTATACTGGAGGGTTTTTCACGTAAATCTTGGTGTGCTTTATTTTTTCTGCGTATTTGATTATTGATTGTTGTCTATTACTTTTATATTGTTGTGATTATTACTTCAGGCGCAACACGTTCTGCTCCGATGGCTTTATCTCTGAAAGCTTTTGCAACTCCAATATATACCCACACAGGCCATAATTCCCTCTCTTCTCACTTGTTTTTTTTTTCTGATCAATATCTTTGACTATTGTTAGATGATTATATTATTCTTTTTTCTATTTAAATTAAAAATTGATTTGTGATTCAAGGGTACATTTGCATTGTGCCGCCATGAGAGGAAGCTGGAAATTGGGGCCGCTAGTGCAAGAGAGAAAGCCGATCGTCCTTACTATCAGAAGCTAACTGAAATAAAGGGAGACTAATTATAATTTGTGTTTATTAACACTGCTAGATAACTAATGTTAATTTTATGTTGTTGGATTTTTTTATTCATTTTAAAAATTTATGATGATAATTATAAATAAATAAAAACTATAATTTTATTTACATGTAATAAAAAATAACAATTTTATTTGGGTGTAGTATGACTGTTATTCATTCATCTTAATATATAATTGATGAATGTTTGTACAGTTTGTTGGGTAGCATTTTTTCTGCTTTTTGCATAAATAAAATTGCCATTTATTAAAAAAAACAAAAGTTTTAGTTTATTCTTTACTAAAATTCAATGATATATTTGAATATTAAACGAAATGGCCAATGTTCTCTTCAAACTTCTTCGTTTCCATTTTATCCAAAAAGTTAGGAAATCTAGCGTCATTGCTTTACCAAAATAAATAACTAGTACAGTTGTGACATGGTTACTCCTGCCGTTACTGCTACTACTACGCACATGAAATTACAAATCCAGTAATTAAAAAATTCTAGGTTATTTAGTCCTATCTTAACATTGATTTCTCCTCTTATCTACCCGCAGTCGTAGGAGGCTTTTTTGGACTGGTATTATCGTACAATTTATGGAGGCATGCAGAGGCTTTGCAGGCATAATTGTGAGGCCAAATTACTAGCCCCAGAAGCGTAACGTGCCTCGCCCATCGTAGGCCCCCTTCACCTGCTTGGTGCCCAACCAACCCTTGCCCGAACCCTTGCGGCTGTGGCAGATAAATATCGTCCTTGTAATAGAATGATACTATTAAATTAATCAAGAGTTAATTTAAATAAGAGTAAAAAAATTAGAAAAAAAGAAAAATAAGAAAAGAAAAGAGAGATACGAGAGTACGAAAATTGGATTTCTCATTTATGTAAAAAATATACATATACATAATAGTTTATAATTAATGAATTACAATCCATGATACAGATAGTTGTTATTTTTTAACTATTATTTCTATAACCAATTAATCATTGACTTGATAGCTTGTACCAGGTAGCTCTATTCTCAACTCCTTTACATAATTTTTATAGTCAATTTCCTTTAGCCTTTTACTGATATCCTTGTTAGCTTCTAACTTCATCACATTACTCTCTTCTTGAGAGCATCCTTGTCTCCCAAAAATCAAAAAGTGAAAATTGAGATTTAAGGTTGAGAAATCCTCTTATATAGCATTCTTTGGACCTATATTAGACCGCTTTACCAGTAGCTGAGTGATTATCTTATTATTTCTCTTCGCCATTTGTTTATCAAATACAATAGTTGCATATATCAATGGTTGCTCATTCTTGCCCACTTTATGAGGGGTTATACTAGGGACATCCCTACACTATGTTTGGATTAAGGAAAATGGAAGAAAAGAAAAGGAAATTAAAGGAAAGTAATAAAATAGAAAACCATTTTTTTGTTTGGATAAATTTTTAATTTAAAGGAAAAAGAGATAAAAACTATATAACCTTTGATCTTCTTTGTAATTTTCACAATTTTAATACCCTAATTTAAAGGAAAAGCTAAGGAAAAGAAAGTCAAAAAAATTTTATTTTTACAAAAAGACTATTATATCCATCCTTTTATTAATATTAAAAACCTAGTAAAAAAAAACCTAACCACTTCGTCTAAGTGATTGAATACGAATAGACATATTTTTTTGCTTTATGAGATGTAATTTTTTATGTGATTGCATTTTTTATATTTAATAGTTTTTATATGAATACATTGCCAAAGTGATAGTGTGCTAAAATTTTGACAATGGTAAAAAAATTCATCAATGCATGTTTGTAAAATATTTTTTTATTTCACTTGATTAAAAACTACTGATATAGTAGCAATTATGAGGCCATACAAGATAATGAACATATCATAGTTTAAGAGTGCTATAAAATCACAGATAATGAAATGTTATAATTAGAAAAAATTATTATACTAAATCATTTCATTTTTTTTCACTTTTTATCCAAATAATGGGTGTTAAAATTCTTTTATTTTCCTTTCTTTTATTAATTTTAATTATCCAAACAAAGGGTATATATATCATTTTCTTTCCTTTAAAATTTTTTTTTTCTTTTCGTTTATTTTCTTTTCCTTTCCTTTATAAATATTTATCCAACCATTATCTTAGTGTCGACCTTTTTCTTTAAGAGGCTAATACAACTTTGAAAATTTTGGTACCTGCAACTTATAAACTACTTTCCTAATCTTTGCAACTACAGGATAAAGACCATAATACCTTGATGATAGCTTTAAATTTTTTCTTAACGCAAGTAAGGCTATAGTTTTAAATACACCATATCCCTAACCTGAAACGCCCTTTAAGTCCTATTTTTATTAGCGTAAAACTTCATTTTGTCTTGAGTTTTTTCCAATTGGTCAATCAGTAGCTTACTCAAATTTTTTCATTTTTTAAACAAGTCTTCCATAGTTGATATTCTTTTTTCATTACTGACATTCCAAGAAAACCTAGGAGGTGGATACCTATATAAAGCCCAGAAATGACTCATTTTTATGGTAGTATGATAGCTAGTGTTGTACCATCACTCAGCTAAAGGTAGCTATTGAATTCAAGTTTTTCGCTTAAGGAAACATATATACCTTAAGTATTACTCAAGGCATTGGTTCAATCTCTCAAACTGGTCATTTGACTCTGGGTGATAGGTTGTGCTGAACTGTAAAGAAGTACTTAATACTTTTATCAATTCTTGCCACACAAAACTAGTGAAAAGTTTATCTCTATCTGATATAATAGCCTTTAGAGCTCCATGAAGTTTATGAATTTGACTTAAATATGCCTTAGCCATATCCGAGGGAGTGTAAGAATGAGAAAGAGGCAAGAAATGTGCATATTTAGTAAATTTGTTAATGATGACCATAATACAATTGAATTTATGAGATTGAGGCAGTCCTTCCACAAAGTTCATGGTTATCACTTTTCAAGTTTGTGTAAGAATTGGAATTTGTTATAGTAAACTAGGATAAACAATATGCTCACTTTTATTCCTTTGACACATGTAACATTAATACACATAATCTTGCACATGCTTCATCCTCTTAGGTCAATAAAAATAGAGTTTGAGTCTATAATAGGCTGCTTGGATTTTTTAATGACCTCTCTAGGGTGAATCATGAAGTAGTTGCAATATTTGAGTTCTCAACAGACCTTGACTTTCAATATAAACCTTGTCTTTGTAGTTGAGTACTCCATTACTGAAAAAATAGTCAGAATCACCTGTAGGATTTATAATATGAGCTTTGATCTTCTGTTGAGTAGTTACATTTCCTTTATAACTCTGTTCCACTTCAATTACCCATTTAGTCATAGAGTGGTTGATTCAAGAACATGCAACCCTTTTTCTTTTTCATATCATCTTGATAGAGCATCTATCATTATATTTATTCTACCATTCTTATATTGAATAATGTAATTCAAACTCAATAACTTGGTAACCTTTTTCTTTTGAATAATGGTAATCAACTTCTACTCTAAAGGATATTTCAATGTCTCATTATCAGTCTTGATAATGAATGGTCCACCTTCAAGGTAGTGTCTCCACTTAAAAATTATCATAAAAATAGCTAGATACTCTTTCTCATAGATAAACAAATCATTATGTTCAGGACCTAAGGCTTTGGTTAAATAGGCAATAGGCCTTCATTCTTGTGACAAAATTGCTCTTATTCCTGAAAAACATGTATCCATTTCTATGTAGAAGGGCTTTAAAAAATCAGGTAGTACAAGTACTGAGGCATTGCTCATTGCTTCTTTAAGTTGTTGAAATGTTGTTGTTGCTACACTTGACCAATGAAATCCATCGTGTTTCAACATGTCTGTTAAGGGCTTACTTATCACTTCATATCCCCTAACAAATTTTTTATAGTAGCTAGTCAGTCAAAGAAACCCTCTTAGAGATTTCAAATATTTTAGGAAATGGCCAATTCATCATTGTTTCTACCTTAGTAGAATTAGTTGCAACCCTATTTGTTGAAATGATATAACTAAGATACTTAACCTGTTTTTGACCAAAGAAATATGTGCTTTTCTTAGCAAATATGTGATGAAGTCTCAACACTTCAAAGACAAGTTTCAAATGTAAAACATGTTCCTCTAAAGTAATGTTATAAGACATGTTCCTCCAGAGTAATGCTATAAACCAATATATCATAAAAAAATACTAACACAAACTTTCTTAGATATTTAGAAAACATATTATTCATCAATGATTGAAAAGTGACAGATGTGTTAGTAAGTCCAAATGGCATTACCTTGAACTCATAGTATCTTTAATGAGTCTTGAAGGCTATTTTAGGGATGTCATCAACTTTGACTCTGATTTGCCAATATCTTGATTGTAAATCAATCTTAGAGAAGTACTTGGCACCCTTTAATTCATTTAACAAGTCTTTCACTATTGGATTAAGTTGTCTGTAGTAAATACATAGAGTAAATACATAGCCTTTATGTACCATCTTTCTTCTTACCAATAGACAAGGTGAAACAAATGGACTATTGCTAGTTTGAATAATATATGAAGATAACATTTCTAAAATTTATCTTTTCATTTTAGTTTTCTGGTGAAGAGAAAACTTATATGGCTCGAATTTACAAGCTGAGACCCTTTCTTGAGGGGTATATTATGGTCATATGATCAAGTTGATGGCAGTCTTGTTGGTTCCTCAAAGATGTTAGAATAAAAAGTGAGTAATTCTTGTAGTTCAAAAGGAGTTTTTTCTTCCATACAATCTACATTGGTCATATAAAGCTCTCCATTTATGTTTGGGTCTTTACTAACCATTTTTTATAATTTTTTACTAGTAATGAGCTTAACACCTAATAGCTTTTTACTTCATTTCAATGTCACTTACTGATCTTTTTTTTGAAAAGTCATAGATAGCTCATTAAAATCAAACATTAAGGGACTATACCTTTTTATCTAATCAACCCTAAGAACCATGTCACTACCTTTCATTGGTAATACTTTCAAATCATGTGAGAAAACATGTCTCTACATTAACCAGGTTAACTTCTTACATCTAGCACTATTGTATTATCTCTTTCCATTAGCTACTGTTATAGTTAAAGGGTTAGTCTGCTCTAGCTTCACTCCCTCTCGAGCTTACGTAGGAATGACAAAACTATGAGTGCTACTATTATCAATGAGGATATAAAGTACTTTTTTTTATCATTCCTTTAATCCTAAGAGTGTTGTGCCCAACATTACCAATAAAAGCATTGATGAAAATCTATAAGTTTTTAGGACTGTCTTATTCCTCAACTCCTTCTGGTTCTCCATTAATATCCTGCATGTTGTCCTCTTTTTTATTGGATTTATCAGTAGTAATGGCATTAAGTTGTTTTGTTCTACATACATGGCCAGGCATAAACTTTTTGCTACACTTAAAACAAAGATTTTGTAGCATTTTTTGCTTAGTAAGCTACTATCTATTTGGCATAGAATTGGCTGGTGGGTTTGGTTTTGGTTGAGTATGAATAGGTTTAGGATAAGGGCCAATATTAGAGGTAAACATAGGTTTGGTGGTTTGCTTGTGTCTCTTATTTTCAAATTCAAGTGATAGTTGATGTAGTTTGGCTTGTTTGTATGTAGCAGTAGGGGTTTCAGGTTCATTAGCCTTCATTTTAGGCTTGATATCATCTTTGAGTCCACTTATAAAGTTAGAAACAAAGTATCCTTCAATCAAGTATGGGTTATATTACAACATATAAAATCTTAATTTTTTAAATCTTTCTTAATATTCATCTATAGTAGTCTTTTGGGCTAGTTTCTTAAATTTCTATGTTATGTCAGAACAGGATTTGTCACAAAACCTTTAGTACAAATCATTAGTAAACTCTAACCATGTCACTTTTTCCTTTTGCATAAGATATCCATCAAATCACACCTCAGCCTTTCCTATTAAGTACATAGCAGTTGTTTTCAATTTTTGGTGATTAAAGATTGAAAATATGGCAAAGTATTTTTGGCATTTTTAAGCCAACCCTTAGGATTGCTTCCATCAAATATCAGTAACTCAGTCTTAGGTCTAGGTGCAATAGTTGAAGAATTACTACCAGCAATGAAATTAACATGTTTAGACTATTCAATATTAAATTGAAAGAACTACCATTGACTTCATGTTGTTTATTGGCTAATAGTCTTGCTCCACTCGACTTATAAACATATTTTTCATGATCATCTATTACTGTGATTTCGACAGGTGCCTTATCTCCCATTTTAGATTGATAAATAGGAATATATGGTTGGCTACTAGTCATCCATTCTGACTTTAGTTAAGTTTCAATTGTTTTTCTTGGATCTAATAGTTCAAGTACTTGGCTTATACATTCATGATTTTCAGTAAACTAGTGTCATAACATATAGATTCAAAAATCTATAGCTAGACTTAACAAATGAATGGAGTCACCACCAATATTTTTTACTAGGTTTGATTGGTTACCTAAGGAATCTATCCCTTTAAGGAGCTCTTAAGATTGACGAAGGGTTCTTAAAAGAATAAGTTTGGGTCTACTAACCAGAACATGGTTCAAGAGTTCGATTACATGTGAGAAAGGTTATAACACCCTCACATGCCCAACAAAGGATGGTACCATATTATTTTGAATTTATCTTATAATCTTGAGTCTAATGGTTTTAAATTTTAAGTTAAATATTAAAAATAATTTTTAAGATTCTCCATTAATTTGGTAGAACTCTTAAAAAATATACTTTCTCACCTCAAGAGTATTCAAGAATCCCATTTGATTTCTTGAACAGGCTCCGTCATCGAAAAAAAAGTTTATTTATTATTTTTTATTATTATCATTTTTTTGTTGAAAATAAATCTAATTATTCCACCATTTGGGTTAAATTAGAAATATTTTCTCTTTTAAATTTTTAAAATTTTCACCATTTGAGTATATTTAGAAATTTTTTTTCCTTTTTTCTTGAAAGGAAAATAATATGACAATTATTTCTATTGAAATTTCATCTAAATTATTTCACAATTTAGGCCAAATTTAGAGAAAATTTCTCACCTAGAGATTTATTAAAAATTTATCATTTGAAATTTTTAAGAATCTCATCTTTGGGTAATTATCACATATTTTCAACCAAAATTTTTGTTTGAAAAAAGAATACAATTACTTTTATTGAAACTTTCATCTAAATTATTTCATTATTTGTGTCAAATTTAGATAAAATTTCTCACTTAAAAATTTTATAGAAATTTATCATTTGAAATTTTTATAAATTTCATCATTGAATAATTGATATTTATTCCCAAAATTTATTTTATTTATTTTATTTTTATTTTTCTTTAATATCAAATAATGAAAATCATAAATAAAAAATTATGCATAAAACAAGACAAATGAATAAACAATCAATTAAAGAAAAAAAAAAAAAAGCACCAAACAATTAAAGAATTTATAAATAAATAAATAAATAAAAATAAGTAAAAGTACCAAAATTGACGTAAACCTTTTGAGATAAAATTCCACCAAGGTGTTAGCCTATCACGTGACCTTTGTCTATAGTTGCTCCCATATCCTTATCCTTTAAACACAAGCCAATTGGCAAACAATTTCAACAGAGAACAAATCCACTTGCAATTTAGCATCAACCCATTAAACCCCGAAAATTTAAAACCCAACACAATCGATAGAGATTAGCAATCAACAGAAGGCTTAAACATAACTTAATCAAGAACCACTAGTAAACCCAGAGAAATATTTGTTCTGTTAGTGATGGTGCCAGAGGTGACTTTAGCGGCTATGACTCGTATTGGTTGGAGAGCTTTTGGGGCTCTAATAGTGGCAAGAGAGAAAAAGGCCAACAAAAAGTCAGGTTATGAAATAGTTTTCTCTCTAAATTCATGATCGGAAGGCGAAGGTCGTTGGCATCCTGAGATCTATTTTGATATGAAAAGATTGAAGAGATAAAAAAAAGATTCTGCAGACCAAGAATGGTGGTTTCGATGATCGATTGTGACCCATGGAGGCAGAACCGACTGAGACCAATAAATTTGGGTTATGTGGAGCAGAAACAATGATACTAATGCTTTTGTCTTCTTTCTTTAATGCTTCTTAACAATGGGACCTACCTTCAATTACGTGGGTGAAACCGATAACCATCAATAAAATAACTGCCAATATTTTTGTGGTTAGAGAAGAATGAGAGCTAGGAAACATAGCTTAATGCAATTTTTTTTGCTTTCTGCTTGCAGTGTTTCTGATTTCTCTCGGTTTGTGTGTGTGTGTTTTTGTTTGAGCCTATATTTATAAGCATTAATCAAAAACAGTTTTTGATCAATTTTTATTCTTTATTTGATTGAGATTCAATCCTTGAATCTCAGTTCAATCCTACCACTCCACTTTCTAGAAGGAAAACAGAAATTAGAGTTCAATTTTTAGATCAAGAGATCAAAAAATAAAAATAAAAATAAATAAAATAAAATAAAATAAATAAAAATAGAATAAAAACTAAAATAAAATAAAAACTAAAATTGGACTTTTTTGCCTCATTTGGATCAGGTTTGAGCTAAGCCCAATTGACTTAGGCCCAACTTCTATTGAGGTCCAATGGGCCTGGCCCTGGGCCCGAACAAATGAGGGTGTCCATAGCTGTCATTCTTTGTATATTTTCTATAAAACAGGAATTGTGTAAAAATGTAGACACCCATTCAAGACTTAACTCAACACTTTTTCTTTTTTTTGTGTTTTTTTTGTATTGTTTTATTTTTTTTTTTTAAAGTAAGTAAAGCTCATGCAACAAAACTTTGGGAAAATGAATGGCTTCTCTGAATAGAGGCAACGAACGTTGAGAAATAAATGGCTCATCTAAATAGAAGCAATTAACTTTTGAAAAAATAAATGGCTCTTATGGATAGAGGCAATGAAGTTCTAGAAAATAAATGGCTCTTCTAAATAGAGGTAACGAACTTTTGAGAAAATAAATGGCTCTTCTGAATAGAGGCAAAAAACTTTTAAAAAATAAATGGCTCATCTGAATAGAGGTAACTAACTTGTAGAAAATAAATAGCTCCTCTAAATAGAGGCAACGAATTTTTGAGAAAATAAATAGCTCTTCTGAATAGAGGTAACAAACTTCTAAAAAATAAATGGCTCCTCTAAATAGAGGCAACGAGCTTTTGAAAAAATAAATAGCTCTTCTGAATAAAGGCAGCTAACTTCTAGAAAATAAATGGCTCCTTGACAATCATTTCCAATGGAGTTGTAGCTCAAATCTGATAAAATTTGTAATGAGAACTCAAAGATTCACAATTTGAGTTTGAAAATTAAAGGTTCAGATTCGCAAGAACTTTTCAACTTCGTAAAAATTCACTGAAATTTGATTATCAAAATTTTAACTTCACAAGAATTCAAATTTGCAAAATCTTAAAATTCGCATTCGTAAATTATAATATTCACATCCACATTTTAAAGATTCTTATTTGAATTTTGGAGATTTACATCAAAAAATTCAAAGCTTCTCATTCAAGCTTAAAAGTTCTTATTCAATAAATCTCAAAGTTTCATATCTCAAAGATTCTCAATTGAAATTTAGAGATTTTCATCAAAAGGTTCACAATTTCCTTTCAGGTGACCCAAAATTTTGCATGAATGAATGTCATGATCAAAGATGCAAATGCCTTCTTAACGATGCAAATGCAATAATCGAATTATGTGCATGTGTTATTCAAACAACAATGTTTACGTGATGCATAGAATACGGATGTCAATAATGTCATGAAATTCTAAATAATTGTGGTAATATGGCTCTTAAGACTCCGTCATCTCATATTTTTTTTTTGTTTAGCTTCTCAAAACTTTGGAACAAGTTTCATCAACTGATCATCATTGCTTCTATTACTTGATCACCATCTATAGGCTTCACAGCACTAATAATTCTGTCAATTGATCCATATTGTGTTCATCACTCATTTATAGGCTTCTCTGCACTAGCCATTAAATAATGAATTTTATCCACTGATCCTCATTATTTTATCACTTGATCACCATTGACAAGCTATGTTGACCAATTCATCCCATATTCATCATTTGGTCACACCATATACTTTCTCAAATCATCATTTTTTAGGTTTCTACCACCTTTTCTTTTTTGTCTCTTATTATCTTAGATTTCTCTTTAAAGAAATGCAAGACTCTTTTATGCACATTATCATTCATTCATCATCATTTCAAATCATGATAAATATAATGCTCTCATACATTTCTTCGATTTATTCTGAGGATGCAATAATAAGGGAACACAGGGTAATTTGAGAGAAATGTACTTAATGAAAGACGAGTTTGGTGTAAAACAAATAGGGAAAGAAACAAATTGGATAAATGGTATATCCAAACAATGAATATCCAAACAATTCTGAACATTAATCCATGATTCTTTTTAAAAACTCATTCTATTTACTATCAAAATCATTTTGAACTCATCAAACTTTGCCTCAATTTTGAGAGGTCTTCAGATACCTTGCTCATCTATTAAACTTTTAGCTCAAATATTTTTTTCTACCAAAATTACTTTTTCAGGTTTTCAATTTGAGTATCTCTTTTCTCTCTTGTTCATTTTTTTTTTAATTTTTTTCAATTTTTTATTCTTTTTTTTTCATTTTTTTTTACACACAAAGCAATTCGATTGCCCCATCATAAGCATGCCTCAGTTCAACATATGATCATTCAATTTGAGCACTCACACTTGATCCAAATAAACTTTTAAAGGTTGTAATGTAGGCCACGGTAAGAGGTCATGAAAGAAATGGATAAAATAGGCTCAAAACATGTGTTTAAAGGGTTCAAAACCAAATGATCATTTGATACAACTTGACATTTTGCCCCTATATCATTTCACTACTTTTTTTCTTTTTTCATCTCATTCCTTACACAAAGGATTCTCATTACTTTGCCCCAATTTACTTGTGGCATTTTTCTTTTCTTTCTTTCCTTCATTTTGCTTTGCTTTTTCTCTTCGAGACCCTTTTACGATATTTTGTCTTTTTTTTTTTTTCAAAAATGCCTTTTATGTGGAGGATGATCCTTGGTCATGGTTCTTTTAAAATAATAATAATAATAATAAGCTCAAAGGGATAGCAATGAATGATTTTTCAAATGGTAAAAGAAAGATGACCATTTTTCATCTCAATTGTGAATACTTTTCTCGAACATCATCTATTGAACAAAAATAAACTCATGGATCTGTATAAAAGACTGCACATCTTTAAGACATATCTATTTTACCTTTAGCAATAGCCTTTTTTTTTTTTTGCTTAAACCATCTTTTCATATTAGTGTGAATGAGTTCTCAAAATTAAATCCCATAATTATTGTTGTCATTGTCTAAATATTCATCATCTGAAATTTGAAAACGGGAATGAAAAGTTATGAAATGTGACAAAGCATAGAATAATGATTGAATGAAAGAGAAAATGTAATAAAATGCATATACTTGCCTTTTATTAAAATGATAACAAATGAAATCCTACAACCTAAAAGAAATCATAATATTACTCTAAAAGAAATCTTAAAATGATAAAAAAATTTTCAACCAGCCTTATCTTTATTCTTCAAAATTGCACCTCTGTGCAATCAGGATCTTTATTGATATCTTGCCCTTTGATTCACTGTAACTCTCTAAGCCTTTTCTGATCCATGTGTTCTTGATTCTTACTTAGAGCATTAACATTATGATTGGGCAATGGATTGCCATTAATATTAGGTGTTGTTACTCTTTCTTGATCAAAACTTATCATTCCATCTTTGATTAATCATTGTACCTTCTATTTTAAAGTAATGTAATTTTTAATGAAATGACTAGCAATTTCATAGTGGTAGTCACAGTGAGCTGTATGATTATACTATTTAAGATAGGGTGGTTTGAATGGCTCTACACAGCTGGGGGCAATCAAGTGGCTGTTATAGAGCTATCGATATAACTCCGTATAAGTCAAGAGGATTGGATCGAATATGAGTTTTTCTTGAGTAATTCGTTGCTCTCATAAATCACTTGTTAGGTTAGCAAGATAAATCTGGGGCTTTATGGGAAGTTGAATATTAAGGCTGTATGTGAGAGCTTGAAAACTAAAAATAGGCTAGTATGTTGATAGGTAAGATGGTTGTAGAGCTGGCTGGTATGGATAGGATGAGGTATTATTCACAGCAGGATAGTATGAAGAATAACCTTGTGGATAGGGTTGGTATCCCTTAAACTGTCTGTCAAAGCCTACAGCTTGAGTTTCAGTCTTTTTCTTTTGAGGTGCCTTCTTGGTTCTCCCCCTTTCAGCTTATCATTTGTAATGGCATTTTCAATGATTTCGCTTGAGATCACCATGTCACCAAAATTTTTTGTGGCATTCCCTATCATCTTTTCATAATAGAAAGGTTTCAAAGTGCTAACAAATAACACTATAATTTTCTTTTCAGTTAGAGAAGGTTGTACCTAGAAAGTTACATCTCTCTATCTCTGAACGTATTCTTTGAATGATTCATTTACCTTTTTCTCCATATTCTGTAAAGATAAATGATCAGGGGCCAAATTCATGATATGTCGATATTGACTGATAAAGTCATGGGCCATGTCACTCTAGGAATGGATGTAAATTCTATCCAGCTAAACATAGCACCTAACAGTGAAGCCAGTAAGGCTATCTTGGAAAACATACATTAGTAGCTTTTCATTGTGAGCATGGGCTGCCATATTCTGACAATACATAGTAATGTGAGTCTTTGGGCACTTTGTACCATCATATTTTTTAAATTTTGGAAGAATGACCACATCTAAGATCAAATAGAGCCCAGCAGTATCAACAGAACCATAAAAACTAATTTTTTCCATAGCCCGTAGCCTTTGTTCTAGCATATTGATCTTGGAGTCTTTCTGAACTTTAACTTTTACCTTTTCTTTCTCTTTTTCTTTCAGTTCATCCAGATCAAAAACTTGATTTGGTTCTACTGTCTTTTTAGTAAAGACAAGATTTGCATAATTGTGATAATACCTTAGATTAGAGGCTAATAGTATTTCAAGATATGTAGGATATGTGAATTGTTATGACAAAACCTCTTGTGTAGATTGAACTTGAGGTGGACCAAAATCATGTGGATATAGGGGATCAGTCACTTCTTGTGATGTAGGGCCCTATTGGCTTGTGTTCTTTTCTACCCCTTTCCTCTTATTTAACTTGTTTAGAGCATCCAGAATCTTACTTAAACTCATTTTCAAGCTTTTTTTGGGCCTTCTCTAATTTTTCAAATCAATGAAGTTTTCTTGCTCTATTTATTTGGCTCTGGCTCTTATGTTGTATTAGTGAGTGAAATTTCTATTGGACGGAGCTATCCTTGAATCTTGAGTATCATAATTATATGATTATTAGAAACTATGTATAATATGTATGATATGTAAATGTATGCATGAAATATACTAACATTTGCCACATCACCAATATTGATAAAAGAAATCTCCATTTGAAACTTTATAAAATTTTAAAATTACATCTTAAAAAAGTCAAAGCAATATTCTAAAGTCCTAAACATCATCTTTTATTTCTAATGCCTCTTTATAAACATCCTGGCTTGCTGGTAATGATTTTGTGCCTCATCTAAGAAATCAAGTAGTTATTGTCCATGAACTCTCGCTGGTTGTACCACAGTCTTCAAATTTTTCACTTTTTTTTTCATTTTTGTTGTTTTATCTGCAGCAATGCATATTTGATCAAACAAATACCTTAGGTGTCTTTGTTTTTATGTGCACATATCTCTTCATAACTCACTCTATTGAGCTTGTTTCCTGCATTCATCAGACAAAGCTTTTACTTGTGATAAGCATTGATCCACTATCTCTTGTAGCATTTGCTATGTCTATGAGCTCTAGCAGTGCCCTTTTGTTTTTCTTCCACCATCGCTTTTAACATTTCATTTTCTTTTAGAAGTCGGGCAAGCTCAGGTATGACTGATGAATGTGTCATATCTAAGTCATTAAATAAGGCCCTCCACTTATCTTTTTACTCTATGAGACTTTGGATTTTCAGTTCTTGAAGTCATAGACTCTCTTTCATTTCCAACTTTAATCGTTTATTTTTTTGTTCCAACAGATCTTTCTCGGATTGAAGTTTTCTCTTAGCTGTTTCCACTTTAAGCAAAGGATCTTGAAGAATGGATTTTGAGGAATATCCTAATTGTTCACTAGGAAGCACAATATCTTTTTCCCTCATCGTATGCTACACACTATATTCGGAGGTGATGTCATAAGTAAACCTCCCTTGATTAATCCTGGTGGTTTACTTTCATGATTTCTTAACTTTTCAACTATTTCATATGCCCCTTTATCAGTGAATGAGAACTCCCATTGGTTAAGTCCATAAGTTTCTAGAATGAATTGCTCACATCCAGATTGTCTTCTCACCAAAGTTGGGGCATAAGTAATAGTACCTCATAAGCCTAATAAGTACACCTATGATTGACCTCCATAACTGTATAACACTGTATCATGATGCATCTAAGGTGCTCTCTAAATTATCCTTTGATTATCAAAGGCTCAAAAATAGAAAACCCACTCTTCTTTTGACTTTGCTTGAAGCCATGTGCTATAACAAAACTCCTTGATAGGAATATTAGAATAAAGGTATGGTTTACGAAATTAACTTTCTTTGCATTCCATGTGACTCTTCATCCATACATAAAGCAACTGTAGACATCCATTAAATTGACCTTTACCATTTCTACGACAAAAGTTTAGAGAATGAATGGTTTTTGCCAAAATGGTTGGTGCTGCATTGACCTGATATGCTAACTGATCAACAAAGTCCACCATTGCAACATCAACATATCCAATAACTTTCAGAAAGATCACCAATCCATGTAGAGCTATAGTCATAGCCACTAATCCCTACTTGTCATCTATGTACCCCTGGATGAAATCTTATAGAAAACTTCATGGAATAACCTTACTTTTACCTTTTATCTTGACACATGAATCAACTTAAGGTAAACTAAGTTCAAGCATTTGCACTAGCTTTTTTACGATAGCCAACCTTATTGGACCAGTAAATCTTGTTTGGGTTTGGTATATCAAAACAAAGTAGGATCATATACTCTTTAATTATGGGCATTAAAAATGAAACATCTATAAGAAGGATCCCAAAACTGAATGATGGCCCTAATCAAATTACTGTCCACTTCTACCTGAAGCAGTGAAGTTATATCTCCATACTTGTTCTTAAATACCTCTTGCCTTATTTTAATCATGCATCCCCAGACACTACTTAAGTCAGCTAGATCATTTTACTGTAGCTCGAGATGAACTTTCTCAGGTAATGATGAAATAAAACCCTCAGGCAAGCAATTTTCTTATTTTTTTTGACTTTTCTCTAACTTGATTTTTACTTGATGAGCATACTCATAATGGACTGATGTAGACTTTGGTTGCATTTGGCTTTTCATAGATGTAATGAGAGATCTGATTTATCAATAACTGATATGTAGCAAATATTTTTTATATGTAAATGATGGTGTTAGACATGATCATGAAAATAATGGATAGAATGATATGATATGCTAAAACATGGAAATGATGATATGAAGATGATGCATAGAACGAAATAACATGAAAATGGTGTAGATGTACAAAATCAAGCAAACAAAATGGTTAGATAACATACCGTTCCTTTTTTGTGTCCTAATTTTGGGTTATATCTATTAATGGGTAGGAAAGGCTCTATCTTAGGTTGGTCTTTTAGGGATGAACTATATGCAAGGTTAGAAGATTATAACTACTAAAAGATTTCCAAATTGTTTCTTACATCATTGTCCATCACAGACTAGTAAGGTAGTCTAATTCTCACCCATCATAGGCTACAAACAAAAAAATTTAATTTGAGTGGGAGTATTTCACTAGCCATTATGGAGATTATCATCTCACGAGAACGTAGGTACTTTACTTCATCCTAAGAAGGATGAAACCCGAATATAGAGCTTATGTAATATAAATGCATGTGATAGTATGTGCAAAAGAACATATAAGTTTCATGTCCCAAAAATAAAAGACAAGATAAAACAAAAAAAAAGTGAGTAAACAGATAATTACAATCTAAAACGATTAGACCAAAAGATAGGAGAAATTTAAAAATTATGGCTTGACTTTCTATAGCGTCCCTAGTGGAGTCGCCAAACTGTCATAACATATATATTCAAAAATCTATAGCTAGACTTAACAAATGAATGTAATCGCCACCAATCTTTTTTACTAGGTGTGATTGGTCACCTAAGAAATCTATCCCTTTAAAGAACTCCTCAGCTTGACGAAGGGTCCTTAAAAGAATAGATTCGGGTCTATTAAGCAGAACATGGTTTGAAAGTTCGGTTACATGTGAGAAAGGTTATAGCACCCCCACATGCCCATCCAAAGGATGGTACCATATTATTTTGAATTCATCCTATAATCTTGAGTCTAATGGTTTTAAATTTTAAGTTAAATATTGAAAATAATTTTTAAGATTCTCCATCAATCTAGTAGAACTCTTAAAAAATGTATTTTTCACATTAAGAGTATTCAAGAATCCCATTTGATTTCTTAAAGAGGCTCTTTCATCGAAAAAAAGGTTTATTTATTATTTTTTATTATTATCATTTTTTTGTTAAAAATAAATTTAATTATTCCACTATTTGGGCTAAATTAGAAATATTTTCTCTTTTGAATTTCTAAAATTTTCACCATTTGAGTATATTTAGAAATTTCTTTTTTTTTTTCTTGGAAAGAAAATAATATGACAATTATTTCTATTGAAATTTCATCTAAATTATTTCATCATTTAGGTTAAATTTAGAGAAAATTTCTTACCTAGAAATTTATTAGAAATTTATCATTTGAAATTTCTAAGAATCTCATCATTGGGTAATTATCACATATTTTCAACCAAAATTTTTGTTTGAAAAAAGAATACAATTACTTTTATTGAAACTTTAATCTAAATTATTTCACAATTTAAGCCAAATTTAGATAAAATTTCTCACTTAAGAATTTTATAAAAATTTCATCATTGGATAATTAATATTTATTCTCAAAATTTATTTTATTTATTTTACTTTTTTTATTTTTATTTTTATTTAATATCAAATAATGAAAACTATAAATAAACAATTATGCATAAAATAAGACAAATGAATAAATAATCAATTAAAGAAGAAAAAAAAAAGTATCAAACAATTAAAAAATTTACAAATAAATAAATAAATAAAAGTAAATAAAAGTATCAAAGTTGACGTAAGCCTTTAGATGAAATTCCACCAAGGTGTTAGCCTATCACGTGACCTTTGTCTATAGTTGCTCCCATATCCTTATCCTTTTAAACACAAGCCAATTGGCAAACAATTTCAACAGAGAACAAATCCACTAGCAATTTAGCACCAACCCATTGAACCCCGAAAATTCAAAACCCAACACAATCGATAGAGATTAGCAGTCAACAGAAGGCTTAAACACAACTTAATCAAGAACCACTAGTAAACCCAGAGAAATATTTGTTATGTTAGTGATGGTGCCAGAGTTGACTTCAACGGCTGTGACTCGCATTGGTTGGAGAGCTTTCGGGGCTCTAATAGTGGCAAGGGAGAAAGAGGTCAACAAGGAGTCGGGTTATGAAATAGTTTTCTCTCTAAATTCGTGATCGGAAGGTGAAGGTCATTGGCATCCTGAGATCTATTTTGATATGAAAAGATTAAAGAAATAAAAAAAAAAGATTCTGCAGACCAAGAATGGTGGTTTTCGATGATCGGTTGTGACCCATGAAGGCAGAACCGACTGAGACCGATAAATTTGGGTTCCGTGGAGCAGAAACAACGATACCAATACTTTTGTCTTCTTTCTTTAATGCTTCTTAGCAATAGGACCTGCCTTCAATTACGTGGATGAAACCGATAACTATCAATAAAATAACTACCAATATTTTATTGGTCAGAGAAGAATGAGAGCTGGGAAACGTAGCTTAATGCAATTTTTTTTTGCTTTCTGCTTGCGGTGTTTTTGATTTCTCTCTGTATGTGTGTGTGTTTTGTTTGAGCCTATATTTATAAGCATTGATCAAAAACAATTTTTGATCAATTTATATTCTTTATTTGATTGAATCTTAGTCCAATTCTACCACTACACCTTCTCGAAGAAAAACAGAAATTATAGCTCAATTTTGGATCAAGAGACCAGAAAATAAAAATAAAAATAATAAATACGAAAATTAAAAAAATAATAATAAATCAACAATAGAATAAAAAATCAAATAAAATTAAAACTAAAATTGAGCCCTTTTGCCTCATTTGAACCAGGTTTGAGTTAAGCTCAATGGATTTAAGCTTAACTTCTGTTAAGGTTCAATGGACCTGGGCCCGAACAAAATGAGGGTGCCTACAGCTAGGACCCAATAAGCCTTCTTTATTCTTCCCACCACTTTGGAATTGTTGAGTTAGCAGTCGTTAGAGCCTCAAATTGCCTTTGCATCACCTGAAATTGCTCCTATAGAGCATCTAGTTTTGCTCCATCAGACATGGTTTGCTATTTCTTAGGTTTTCCTATATTAAAGGTAGATCTAATAGGCTTTGATACCAAAGTTGTAATAGAATGATGCTATTGAATTAATCAAGAGTTAATCTAAATAAAAGAAGAAAGAAATAGACTAGAAGAGAAGAAGATTAAGACTAGAAAAGAGAGATATGAGAGCAAAGAAATTGAGTTTCTCATTCATGCCGAAAATATGCATAAACATGGTAGTTTATAATTCGTGAATTACAATCCACAATACAAATAGTTCTTATTTTAGTAACTAATATTCTTATAACCAACTAATCATTGGTTTGACAGCTTGCACCAGATAACTCCATTCTCAACTCCTTTATATTATATTTATTGCCAATTTCCTTTAGCCTCTTATTATTATCCTTGTAGCTTCTAACTTCATCATAGACCTGTCTTCACAATCCGACTTGCGGTATTCCACACTCTTGTCGTTTGCAATCACGAGCAGTTAAAGAATGTTTAACCACCAACGACAGGATGTTAGCCACTGGCCTAAGATCAAATGCAGGAACATGTCTTGCTTACGACCATGCAGAAAAATGGTATGAGTCTTCAATATTGTTGATGGTTTAGCTGCTTGCATGTTTGGACTATGGTTCAATATGTTTGTAAATCATAAATGTCAACTTGATAATTACCATCCTGTTATCGATTTAGCCTTTAGATTCTAATCGGAGCAGGGAGTACTGACACGACATCCGTTTCAATAATCAGGATCGAACTTGATGAACAATACACATGCCTTGAAGCGTGCTTAAGAAGAGCTACACCTCAAATAGATGGGTGCAAGACTCGGATATTGAGAAATTAGTCTATCTTCAGGCCATCATTAAGGAAACATTTCGCCTATATCCAGCAGCACCTCTATCAGTTCCTCATGAGGCAATGGAAGATTGTAGTAGCTACCACATTCCAAAGAGCATTCGTTTATTTTTGAATGTCTGGAAGTTGCAAGGAGTCGAATTTGATCGAATCCTGAGGAATTTCAGCCGGAAAGATTTCTTACAACCCATGAAAACTTGGATATATTGGGCCCAAATTTTGAACTGATTCCATTTGGTTCAGGTAAACGATCTTGACCAGGGATGACGGGCATTGCAATTTTCTTTTTTTTTTTTTTGCTTGTTTTGAGTTTTATAAGAATTAACTGTAATAATAATAATTGAAATTCCATTTTTTTTTTTAAACTTAGGCTTTTGGTGATTGGTAGAAAATATTTTATGCTTTTGGTGATTGGTAGAAAATATTTTATTATGTTTTTGGTGCTTGACGATTTGTTGGGATTGATTAGCAATTTTGGATAATTATAGGTAATTGACCATTCAATCCAAAATTAACCAGAGTGATAGCAACTACAGTCATGCAGTCCAAAATTAACCACAGAAATTATTGAACAGCCCAACCAATTGAATAATCTTCTCCAACTGCTGTACACAAATTGTGAAATCAAAAGAAACAATTAGTCAGCATAATCTTGCCACCGTCTTTCTCACTTTAGGCCAAAAATAATGGATTTCTCATCTCTTCTAGCTGCAGTTACAGGGATTTTAGGATTGGTACTATTCTACAAACTATGGAAGGAGGGGACTCATATCCACCAAAGTAAGTACAGGCTATTAGCCCCAGAACCTTCAGGTGCCTTGCCATTCATAGGGCACATGCACCTGCTTGGCGGCAAACGGACCCTCTCTCAAACTTGGGGTGCCATGGCTGATAAATATGGCCCTATCTTCCCAATACGGCTTGGAGTGTTCCCTGCCCTTATCATCAGCAATCATGAAGCAGTCAAGGAGTGCTTCACCACTAACGACAGGGTACTAGCTAATCGCCCAAGATCAAATGCAGGAATATACCTAGGCTACGATCATGCAGGATTTGGCTTTGCTCCTTGTGGAGAGTATTGGCGTAATATGCGAAAACTAGCCATGGTTGAACTTCTCTCTAGCCGTAGACTTGAGACATTAAAGCATGTGCAGTTCTCCGAGGTGAATGCATTTATCAAAGATTTATACTCTTTTTACAAGACAAATGAACAAAATCCCGACCCAAAGCTGGCGATTAGTCATAAATTTGAAGTCCTGACTTTAAATACGATGATAAGATTGATCACGGGCAAGAGATATTTCTCGGATGCTGGTGGCAAAGATGAAGAAGCAGCACATGTCACAAAAGTTGTCAAAGATTTCATGTATATTTTTGGTCTTCTTGCTCCTTCGGAAGTGATACCATTTCTTGGATGGATGGATTCCATTTTCGTGGGACAAGTGAAATCCATGAAGCATGTTGCAAAAGAGATAGACTCCATTGTTGGAACATGGGTGGAGGACATAAATTAAAGAGGCTTAAGAGTGAACCAGACGACGGTCAGGATTTCATCGACCTACTACTATCTGCCATAGAGGAGGATTCCATGTTTGGCTATACTCGGGAAACAATTATCAAGGCCACGGTAATGGTATGTTCTTTCTACTCTTTGGTCAAAACTATACCTTAATCACAATTCGCTAATACATTACAAAATTTAGACTTCCTGCACATAGTAGTACAAACAAAGAGCAATAATGCCACATAATAATAAGAAATTTAAAGTCTCGCTCCTGGGCCTTCACTTGATGTATGTGTTGAATTGATTGAAGCTATTTCTTGTCTCATTTGTATTATTCATTCAATTGTCTCAATTATTTTATTTAGACTAAGCAACAAATGAAATTGTCTCAAATGTTCATCTAAATCCTATTTCTCTGTTCAAATGACACTCACGATAAAGTTGGAAAAAACAAACACCAATAGCAAATCTTAAAACTTCATTTTGATGCTCAATTAACATTGGTGTAGTGTAACTGAGTACCTTTGTGAAGTGTTTTTGCTTAAACTGCACATTGAGGTGTCATTTAAACAACATAAATGAATTATTATTTTAAACCTTCGTTCTGCTCCAAACAAATGATCTTACATCTAGATATGCCTTACAAAATATATATCTCCGAATAAGAAACCCTTTCCCATTTGACAATGGTTCAAAGGCTATCAGCTACTCAGTTACATACCAAATTATCTGATCTTTCCCTTTCGATTCATAAGAATTTCAAATTGAAATGTTTGGATTCAATAAATTCTATTGCATATATTAGGATTATAGTTTCTTTTTTGTTGCTTAATTTCAAACATTATTCAATCTACTTGAAAAACCCAAATTTCAAGTATTTAAATTCAAACCAGCTATGTAGTTCTGATTTATTTTCTGCCGTAGAATTTATTCTTAGCAGGCTCAGACACAACATCCATTACATTGACATGGATTTTGTCCAACTTGATGAACAACAGACAAGCCTTGAGTTGTGCTCAAGAGGAGCTAGACCTCAAAGTCGGCAGGGGCAGATGGGTGCAAGACTCTGACATTGAGAAGCTGGTCTATCTCCAAGCTGTTATTAAGGAAACATTGCGCCTATACCCACCAGGGCCGATATCATCTCCCCATGAGGCAAGAGAAGATTGTAGCATCGGAGGCTACCTTGTTCGAAAGGGCACTCGTGTGATCACGAATTTGTGGAAATTGCATCGAGACCCTCGAATTTGGTCAAATGCTGTCAAATTTCAACCAGAAAGATTTCTTACAAGCCATGCAAATGTGGATGTTCTAGGACAACATTTTGAGCTGATCCCGTTTGGCTCTGGTCGACGATCTTGTCCAGGAATGACATTGGCATTACAAATGACACACTTGACGATTGCTTGCTTACTCCAGGGATTTGACTTGACCACACCATTTGATAAGCCAGTGGATATGACTGAAGGGTTAGGCATTACCATGCCCAAGGCAACTCCACTTGAAGTTATCCTGAGTCCACGCCTTCCTGCTGCGATGTACGTGCAGCTATAGTTGTTGATATCTGATAAATAAATTTGATACCCTATTGCTACTTAATTTTACCCCTTCTTTTGACGGTATAGTAATGGAGGTTTGTAGCCTTACATAAGTATTATTCTTGTAATATATCTCTAAAATCTAATTAACCTATATTTTCGTTGAGGAAGATTTTTATGTTTCCTTACCTACAATTTTTTATTTGAATCCAAAGAAATTAATTTATGTCAAACATAATAAATTTATAAACAATTAGACTTTTATGATCTTTCAACAGAGTCAAACTAGAAACAACTGCAAGAGGAGCCACCATCCGTTGATAAAAAACTCATTTTTATTTATTCACATAAAAGCAACCAAAGAAAAGAACATATAATATCTAACTAAAAATCCACAAAAATTAATTTCCAAATGAGCAGTAGCTAGGCAAAAAAGGTCAGCGCCAATTTCGAGATTTTCAATCTTTATGTCTTAAAATTCCAACTTTCGTGTCATCTTTTCAGCTAAAAACATGTAACATATTAAATGCTTCATAATTCACCCTCTACCTACTGCATGTGCTCTTAGTGTCTCCCCAAAAACTTTTGCAAGTACTCTCTCTCTGTCTCTCTCCCTCTCTCAGTCCACCATTTTCAGCAACCCATGAAAACGCATCCCTAAACCCTTTTTCTCCGTCCCTCGAAAATATAATTAACCTTTTCATCTTTTAAAATTGATGAACAATTACCAAAGCTACACTAATAGTTTATTAAGATTGTAATTTTTTTTGTATTTGTAATTTCGTAAAAAAATTGTAAAGAAATATCTGTTATAAATTAAAATCTTGCTCCTTAAGCCTCACCTAATAAACTAATGTTTAGTTAACATACATACTATCTATCATCTATATTTATTTATATATATAAAAATAGAAATTTTAAAAATATTAATAGTGATCAATCTAAATATTTTTTGTAAATTTTTAAATTAATAAATTTATTTTTAAATATATAACTTTTATTAATTTATTTAAATTTAATTTAAAATAACTAGAATTAAAAATAAAATTTATGTAAAATTAAATTGCTTAAAATTTTAAAATTTTAATTTCAAAAATGTTAAAAGTGATTAATTAAAATATCCATAGTGAATCTTTTTTATAAATTTTAATTTAAAAATATTAAAAGTGAATGATTTAAATACCACTAGTAACTTTTTTATAAATTTTAATTCAAATGACTTTATTTTTATTTTTAGACTCCCTTTTATAAGTAGAATGATTTTTCACATCAAATAAAAATACAAATAAAATGAGATCATAGCTTAGTCTACATAGAAATAAAACAATTATATAAAATTTGTTTATTTAGTTGTGGTAAAAATTATGTAGTTTATGTTAATAAATAAACTCATTAAAGATAATCATAATTAAGACATAGAAACATATTTGTTTTTTGTTCTATTTTTTGCCTTTTAATGTTTTGTTTTAATATATTAACTATATATGTATGTTAACGATTTTATTATTTATATGTTTTATGAATTGATTATTTGATCATTGATAACATAGTTAATCTTTTAGTTCATTGAAATAGTCTTTAATATATCATTCATATAATTTAATCTGATATTTATAATTAATTTTTCTTTTGTAGTTTTTCTTTGGAATTTTATAATTGTTATTCTATGAATAAAAACTAATAGCAAATCAAATGCAAATCAATTGCATCTCATCTACTAAAAATTAGTACTATATAATTCATTGAACACTTTAATTAGACTTTCACCAGTAAAATTAAATGATTTATGAGGTGTTGGAGCTACCAGTATTTCAGGATTGAGTCCTATCAAATTACCATAAGAATTATTTACCTTGATTGAAACAATAATTGATTTAATTTTCTTTCAACTTTTATCTTAATATGCATGTATATATGATTAATTTATATCTCAAGATTATTTAATATTTCTCAATTGTATTAAATTACTCGTTTTTTTTTTTTATCATCCAAGCATTTGAACAACTTAACTTGAATTATTCTAAGTAAAAAAAATCAAGCGAAGTAAAATTAATTGCTTTTTATGAATTCTTTCAAGGTGTGACTCAATTCATTGAAACTATTTTTTGAATGTGTTTATGCCAAAATTATATTCATTTATGAAATTTTATATTGTTAATCTAAAAATGAAATCATTATAAATTATATAAATATTACAGAACAAGTTTGTTATTCTTAATATTGGAATTTTCTTAAGAAAACATAACAAATACCAAGGTTAGGAATTTATTTTATTTTGTTTTATTTTATTTTTAAAATTATGTATTTTAATATTTTTTATATAATAAAAATTTATGTATAATAAAATTTTTTAAGTAAAAAAAAGATTTAAATTGATAGAACGTACAATTACATTTAATTGATGGAAGCAGTAATGAAAGATTATTCTAAATAGAAAAATGAGATGAAAGATTAATTAGTTATGCATAACTCTATCTTCTGCATATGACAAAAAATGGTAGTACTATATGATATTCAATAAAAAATATACAACTATATTGATTTCAAATCTACTTATATTCATTGTATACTCAGTTATTCACTTATGTACTTGAATAAATTTGAATCAATAACAGGTACATATTTCTCTTTCTTTAAAAAATTGGATTCAAATTATCTTAAATTCAAATAAAAAATAAGTATATTCCATTACTTATAATCGCAATTTCATTTTAGAAAATACTATAATTAATTAACTAATTTAAGCACAAAGATAATAACAAAAATAAAGAACTTTAAAATTGTTACAAAAGATGAATAATTAATATTGGATATTAATCATGTTACTATTTAAATTTGGATTTTAGTTATATTCAATCATTTCAAGTTTTAAATAACTATTAAGTTGTTGACTTTTTAAAATTAATTAAAATCAAATAAAGTTGGTTCATTTTTATAATTAAGTGTATTATATTATTTTTTAATTAAACTAAAATTTAAAATGAGTAAAAAAATTATTTATACTCAATTTAAGTTTAGAATTGTTTCAAATTTGAGTTGATTAATTCATGTTATTTTAGCTTTCCTTTTATGACACCAATAACAATTTTCAAAATAGAACGGGAACACAATAAAATGAAAATTAAGTGCAAAAGTGATGGAGATACTAATGATAATTTTAGAAAAAAATCATTATGCCCAAGTTTTACAAAGATTAAAAGTATTTTTTTTTTTCAAGAATTTTAAAATTCGTAATATAGAAATGCTAATCAAAATCATATAGTTTACAATCGTTCATTTATTAATCAAATTGCTGCTAAATGGATTGAGGAAAATAATTCAAATATTTTATTTGACAGATATCATATCATACTTTAAACTCAATCATGAAGATAGCATGAAGTTAAACATTATTTGGGTTGTTATGATCTCTTATAATATTTTTTACTCTTTCATAATGAAGAAGTTGATTTACATAAAATATAAAAAAGAAAGTCAATTAAGATGATGGTAATAAGAGTGAAGCAACAATTAAAAATATACCAATTTTTCCTTTAGTAGAAATTTTTTATGATAAATGCGAAATATTTTTTACTATTTTCAAATGAAAAAGTTAATTGGCATAAAAAAAGTTATTTTAAATGATGGTAGTAAGAACGAAATAACAATTAAAAATATACAATCTTTTTGTTTAGTAGAAAAAAATTTTTTATGAAAAATACAAAGTTAATTATTATGAATTTAATATTTCTAAAATTGTTATCTGTTTAATTTTTATAAATTTTATTTAGTAAATTTATTATTATTACTTTTATCATATATATAACAAAATTTTTACTCAAAACTGTATAATTAAAAATATAAACATAAAGACAATTTATTATTTCCATCGGTGACTAACACTTCAAAATTTTTAATTTTTATATACAATTGTACTTGCTAACAAGTATGAAAATACATTTACTAATAATTTAATCAAATCATCAATAAAATTTATCTTGATACGTACTATTTTACCATGAACAAAAAATTTTGAATAATATCTTTAAAATATTGACTTAACATATATTGTATATATTTATTTAATTTAGTTTTAGTAATTGCATTAGTATAGAAAGTTATGATTTTAACTTATTATTACATTTTAAACTATATATAGTAAATTAAGAGCATTTACTTCTGCTTTTTAAGTCATTTAAAGTTGAACTTTTTTCTTTCTTTCTTTACCTTAAAATTATATCATCTAGCATATATTATGGTTACTTTTTTTTAATTATACCTAAATCAATGATAACATATTAGTAGATAATTAATAAATTAATACTTAATTATTAAAAACTTAAATGTAATCAGTATAACTTAGTAGTAATCATCAATAACTTATAGTAAATTACTGATAACTTAAATGAATGATAATTTAATAGTAAATAATTAATAATTTTTTAGTAAATTAGTTATAATATAATAATATATGCATAATACCTTAATGATAATTCAATTATAATATAGTTTTAAATGCATAATAACATAGTACTGGATCGAGGATAACTTAATAAAAAATAAGTAATAATTTAGTAGTTAATTATTGATAACTTAGTAATAAATTAATGGCAACTTAATAGTAAATTAGTTTTAATTTAATAGTAAGTAATTGACAGTAGAAAATCATAAATAATTTAATTATAAATAAATGATAAAGTAGTAGTAAATAATTGATAATTTAGTAGTTAATCATTGAAAACTTAAAAGTAAATCAATAGAACTTAGTAGTAAATCATAGATAACTAATAGTTAATCAGTAACAACTTAATAATAAATCATACATAATTTAATATAAATTATGTAATAATTTGGTAATGAATTATAGATAATTTAGTAGTAAATCGATGATAATTATATAGTATATAATAAAAAATTAAATTGTAAATGATTGATAATATAATAGTAAATATATAAAAATATAATAGTAAATCATTGATAATTTAGTAGTAAATTAGTAACTTAGTTATAAATCACTAATAACGTAATAGTAAATTACTAATAAGTTAGTTGTAAATAAGTGATAACTTAGTAGTAAATTAGTAAATTAGAAGTAAATCATTAATAATTTAGTTAAAAATAACTAATAACTTAATTGTCAATAATTTATTACTTTTTTTATACTTGAAGTTGCTAAAAATCGAACCTTGTTTACTAATAGAAATGAAGTTAAAACTTTTATTTCAAGGGATAGGATAAACCTACCATGAACCTATTCAATAGAAAAATTAGTGAAAAAATTCTAAAATTAAATAAAACAATAATGTTATCATATAAAAATAAAATTATCTCTTATATAAAAAGAAATTTATTATAGTGGACTTTTTAAATTTCATATTTTATAATTGTAAATGCATAGCAACATATTAATAAATCAATGATAGGTTAATAAAAAATGTAATAAATTAGTAGTTAATCATTGATAACATAATAATAAATCAATAACAACTTAACAATAAATTAGTATAACTTAATTGTAAATAAGTTTTAGTTTAGTAGTAATTAATTGATAAACTTATTAGTAAATCAATAATAATTTAATACTTAATCATTGAAAATTTAAAAGTAAATCAATATAATTTAATAATTAATCATTGGAAACTTAAATTTAAATCAATAGAACTAAGTAGTAATTAATAATAAATAACTTAATAGTTAAATTACTTAATAGTAAATTATGGATATTTTAATATAAATTAGAGATAAGTCAGTACTAAATCGTGGTTAATTTAGTAATAAATATGTGATGATTTTGTAATAAATAATCAAAAAGTAAGTAGTAAATAAATGATAATATAACAGTAAATGCATAATAATATAATAATAAATCATTGATAATTTAGATGTAAATTATTAATAATTTAGTAGCAAATTACTAATAATTTAGTTATAAATTAGTGATAATTTAGTAGTAAATTAGATAGTCTTTTGTAACTTTGTAGTAAATTATCAATAAATTAATAGTAAATCGATTATAATTATATAACAAATAATCGATAACTTGTAGTAAATTATCGACAATTTCATAATAAATCATTCATAAATTAGTAGTAAATCATTGATAATTTAACATATATCATTAATAGCTTAGTAGTAAATGGCTGCTAAAATAATAATAAATTAATGATAACTTAATTATTAATCATTGATTAATTTTGTTATACTTAAAGTTGTCAGGAATTGAAATTTAGTTTCTAACAAAAACGAAGATAAAAATTTCATATTGGAAGAGTAGGATAAACCTACCACAAATTTATTCAATAAAAAATTTACTAAAAAAATTCTAAATTTGAATAAAGTAATAATGTTATTATATAAAAATTTTTATCTTAAACTAGAATTGAATCAGTGTTTTCTTATGAGAATCCATTGTTAAATATATGATAACATAAATTTTATCAATAATTACTAGAAATATATTATAAGTTACCAGAAGGTTAGTTACTAAAATTATATTAAGAGGTTACCAAAATTTTATCAATAGTTTGAATCTAATAATTTTGGTAGAATCAATAATTTGTAAAATACAAAAACGAGAACTTCTGGACCGTAATTTTAGCAATTTTTCATTAAAATTTTCTTGTAAAATTTTGAATAACCAATGTGTTTCATTGATTATTTTGATTTTGGCTTTGTTAGTCTCAGGTTGAAAATTTGAATCACAAATATGTTTGTGATTTTTAATCAAAGGAATTTCTATAGATTATTTATCTATAGTAAGAGAAACAATTAAAAGGTTTAAACTAAAAGGTAAATAATTATAAAGAAAATTATTTCGTAATAACATGTTTCCATGCATAAAAGGAAAACATAAGACTTTTGATATTATGAATTTTTTATTCATAATATAGATAGGAATGTTTTTTGCTTTAAAATCAATGATGGTTTCTTTACCATCTATACTTATTACGGCTAAGGGATGTTTCATAAGTTTCCATTTATTTAATGGTAAAACATTTTTTTTGCAACTGAAAATTGTAGCTTTAGTATCTAATAAAACATACAAAGAATATGGTTTGTATTTTTTGAATCTAAATTCTGCATTTATGTAATTATGATGACTTTTTGGCTGATTATTAGAAAATGTAATAACTTCATCAGATTTAATTTTGTATTGAGTGATGATAGCTAAACTTTTGTTTTTTTTTTCTTTTTTAGTGTTTCTAGAAGAGATAGAATTAAAAACTGAATTTACTAAATTGTAAACCGAATTTTCTAGTTGAAATGATTTATTATCACTTGGAAAAATAGGAATATTGACATTTGTTTGTCTTGAAAATCCAGAAAAAGAATTTCTATGGGAAATAGAGAATGGTTCACTAGAAATACTTTTAATATCATATTCCTTGTTGGAATATGATGGAATTAATGAAGACGAGGGTAGAACTAAATTGTTTAGAATCCAACCATAGGTAAAACGTCACATTCTAAAAGTCAATGGTGATACAATGATAAATGATTCTAAACAAGGATAAGTTGATATACCCTTTTTTACAAAAGAAAAAATCAAGAAATTTAAATAAAAATATCCTAAAGTCAGATATATTTATATTGGTATTATTATAATTACTATAAAACCTCTTTTTATTGCAAGCAAAAACATTCCTATTTTAGCTATTTTAATTGATAAAAGGTTTACCAGTCCTGTTAAATCAATAATAGGTGGTATTCAATCACATTTACTTTTAGGAGCTATTTGATTTAAAGTAAAATCAAATTATTTTATTTCTATTAATGATCCTTTAATAGAATATTGTCTTAAGCTTAGAATTAAAACAAAAAATTTTGAGATAAGAGAAATAGCTTATGATTTATCCATAAATTGGAAAGTAGTTTATGAACTAACAAATCATACTACTACTACTATCAAAGAAATAGATTAAAAAATTATAGAAAATTTTGAACCAAGATCTTACTATTCAGAAATTAAACCTAGATTGATGAACATAAAAGACCTCTCTATTCATTTAGATTGGTTATTATAAGATATTACTGAAAAAAGGCCTACACACTGTAGAGTCAATTTTTTAGAATTCTTTGCATCAGGAAACAATTTGTATTTTAAAAATTCTAAAGCCAGTAGCTCTAATAACAATTTAGTTCTACCCTCATCTTCATCAATTCCATCATATTCAATTTTTCAAAGGATAAATAATACTTTCCTTCTTGCAATAGAAAAACTATTATAAGAAAAATTCTCTAAATATTACCATTCCCTATAACTAGAAAACTTTGGAATATGATAACTATACCCAAAAATCAAATTCAAATTGGATCATGAACCATTCAATATAACCAATATCGAAATTGGTATTGTTAGACAAATAATTGTACATAATTTATCTTTCTTACAAATAAAATAATTTCCAGCATTTATTAAATCCAAATTTATTGATTTTGTAAAAAACGATCAATATTTCTTTTATATTAATTTCAAAATCACTAGTTTCTTAAGCATTTTTCAAAGAGAAAGATTCATACAACCCTATCAAAATTGGGAAATCACCAAATTAATGAGTGGACCTTTGATTAATGATTTTGAAGAAGATTTACAACAATTGAATCAAACACTTAAAAAGTTCTCAAATCACAGCTACTATCAAGTCTAGCTATCATCACTCAATATAAAATTAGAGATGATGAAGTTATTACATTTTCTAACAATCAGCCAAAAAGGCATTATAATTACATAAATGCAAAATTTAGATTCAAAAAATACAAACCATATTCTTTGCATGTTTTATTAGATACTGGAGCTATAATTTCTAGTTGCAAAAGTAATGTTTTACCATTAAATAAATAGGAACCAATGAAACATCCCTTAGCCGTAATAGGTATAGATGATAAAGAAACCATCACTGGTTTTAAAACAAAAAACATTCCTATTTATATTATAAATAAAAAAATCATAATACCAAAAATTTTATGTTTTCCTTTTACGCATGGAGACATGTTATTAGGAAATAATTTTCTTTATAATTATTTACCTTCTAAAGAAAGTTCAACATGCAAGCCATGATTATAAGTTTTTCTGGACTTGTATAGTTTTCTTCTAACTGTTCTATGTTTCTTGTATCTAAAACTATTTATTTTTCATTATAGGTTTCAACAAAGCCATATTAAATAGCTTAAACCAAGCAAATTCTAACAAAGAAAAAAAAGATATATGGGTTTTAAAATATAAAACAATTATTAAAAAATACGTAAAAGATTAGAAAAATTTACAAGATAAAGAGCAAATTGAACGATCTTTATAATTTTACAATCTGAAAAGTTTTTAAATTATTTTTGTGGAACGTGGCAAGGTAATGTTCTATAATTTTTAAGAAAATGGAAAATTTCAAATTTTGGAAAGACCTAAAAAGGGAATATTCTCAACTAGATTACTACAAACCCAGATCTTTTAAAAGGCTTAACTTAAATAGTCAAAAATGAGTTTTGTGGCAGAATGGATGAAGTTGACACAAAAAGCGAAGCTCAATTCATTTTAGCAAAAATGAAACTTTGTAATATTAGAAATTTAAAAGAATACTCTAAAAAATATATTTGTGAATATAAAAAATTCCTTGGTCTTCTAAATTATGGAAAGCAATTTATAAAAAATCTTTCTAAAAAAGAGAAGATTTTACAAGAAAAGCTAAAAAATGATATTCTTTTTTTTTTTTTTATCTAAAACAGATTCTGAAATTATTAAACAAATAAAATCATATTTTATCTATATACCTAAAATATATCTTCCTAAAATAGGATAACTACTCATTTTAGAAATAAATGCATCGGATGAACATTATGGGTGTTTTAAAAGCCAAAGTTCAAAACAATGAACTTATTTATGATTATAATTCAAGAAAATTCAAACCCAATGAAATCAAATACATTATTTTTGAAAAAGAGTTACTAGCCATAAAAAATATAGTAACACATTTTCATATTTATTTAGCACTAGATACTTTTATAATTAGAACTGATAATCAAGCAGTTCGAGATTTTTTGAAAAACAAGAAACTAGACACTAATTTAAGAAAGATTATATGGTATAATTTTTTATGTCAATATTATTTTAATATTGAATTTATTCAAGGAACTAACAATGTTCTTCCTAATATTCTTAGCAGGTTTGATGGATATAGGTAAAAAACCTCTTGAACAACCAAGAGAATGGAGAACTATTCTCAAGAAGCAACCTAAATCTCAAGTTTCTTCTTTTTCCTCCTTTCAAAATCCTAACCAAGGATTTAGACCTATTCTCTATCCTTAAGTATATTATCCATCATAACAACCATAATGAATTAGCAAAACCTAACCTAGTTTTCTCAGGATCTAAACCAATGAACTCTTATTTCTTATTCTCATATTCTAAAACAGATTGAGGAATTACTTAAAGCAAAAACTCCTTTTCATGAAATTAAAGATTTTAATAATCCAGGACTCATTCCTGAATTATACAATATTCTCAATAATATATGAAAATGTCATATATCCGAAAGTAAAACAAATTTTTGCAAAGGAATGACAAAATTAGCGAACATTCTTTAGAATTGCATCTACAGGCAATCAACCATAGTATAAATGCTTTAGTAGATTTATCTGCTTCTTTTTTCAAAACTTTTTTTAAAAAAATTGATAAAATAAAAGATACAATATATGATATTAATAAAAAATTAGAGATAAAAAATCAAACGAGCAATTTTGGCCCTTTTTATTATGAAAACACCATAATGGCTCTTAATGATGATAAACCATCATCATCACTCCCTCTAACTTTCTCTATACAATAGAAAATGGATTTTTAATCTTATAAAAGTTTGATTGAACATTTGAAGTTTAAAATGGAAAAAACAAACGATCCTAAACAAAGGATTGAATATTTACCAATGATTGAAGAACTTTATAAAACCTATAAAGATCTTTTCAAAAAATTCAATTATCACTATATGTTTGATTATAATACAACTGATGAAAGTAGTAGTGATAATAACACTACAAATAATATTTTAGCAACTAATCCAGTAGTTAAAAAAGAAGAAACTACTGTAATAGATAAAGATACAAATACTTTTTTTGAAGAAGAAAAACCTACCCATATGGATCTAACTCTTATGAAAATATATCAACAAAAAAATGATCATGGTAAAAGAAAAGTAGGAAAAGTTTGTTACCCAAAAATGATATCCTTAGATTTCCAAATATGTTAAATCTCAAAATTGTTGAACAACATACAAATAGGGATGAAATCAAACAAACAAAACAAGCTGGGCAAACCTCCCAAAGTTCTATGAATGTTGAATCTCTAAACAAGAGAAATGTTGCATCTGGTGGTACTTATTTAGATTTATCAAAAGTTCCTATATCTAAATATAGAAAAACCATAGAAAATTGGACACGATCCATGTTTATTGTAGTAACGGGCTACAAATATTCATGAAAAAAATTGAGATTGAATTTTTAGGATTAAATCTTTCTCATAATGGTCTTACTCTACAAGATCATATTATTGTTAAAATCAAAGATTTTCCAAAACAATTGAAAAATAAAAAAACACTTACAAATGTCATAACAAATAGATCTGGGGATCTATTGCTAGACATTGACTTTAGGAGTCACCACCAATCTTTTTTGTTTAGGTGAAATTAATCACCTAAGGAATCTATCATTTCAAAAAACACCTAAGTTTAAAGGTCCATAAAAGAATAGGTTCGGGTTTATTAACTAGAATAAGGTTTGAAAGTTCAGTTACGAGTGAGGAAGTTATAGAACCCTCACAACGCCCATTAAAATATGGTACCAGCTTAATTTCATGTTATCTGATAAGCCTTAAAATTTTACCAAGTAATTAATTATTGAAAATTATTCATAATTGAATCCAATACTTTTGACAGAAAATTAAGAAAATTTTTTCACCTCAAGAGTATACAAGAAAACTACTGTTTCACTTGCAGAGACTCCATCGTTGGATTACTTAATATTAAAAAATTTTCAAGAACAGAAAGAAATAAAATAAATAAAAAAAAAAAATAATGATTCAATTTTTGATATAAATCTTTTTCTTTTTATTTTATAAAAAAACTCATTGCTTTTGTACAAGAAAAATTAATACTTTCAACTTTTCCTTAAAGCATTTGGAGATTTTTATTTTAAGAAAAATTGATACTTTTAACTTTTCCTTAAAAACATTTTTTAGAAATTTTTATATTTTAGAAATTTTATTTTTAAGAAAAATTAATACTTTCAACTTTTCCTCAAAAATATTTTTAGAAATTTTCATTTTTTAGAAATTTTATTTTTAAGGAAAATTGATACTTTCAACTTTCTCTCAAAATACTTTTTGAAAATTTTTATGTTAGAAATTTTATTTTTAAGGAAAATTGATACTTTCAACTTTTTTCTAAAATTTTTTTTTTACTTTTTTATTTTCAAGGAAAATTGATACTTTCAGCTTTCCCCCAAAATGATTTTTGAAATTTTTATTTTGAAAATTTTATTTTTAAGAAAAATTGATACTTTCAACTTTTTCTCAAAAATATTTTTTCTATTTTTATGTTCAAATGAAATTTATACATTCAACTTTCCTTCAATTTTTTTTAAAAATTTATTTTCAAGAAAAATTGATACTTTCAACTTTTCCCTAAAAATATTTTTTTTGGAATTTTATTTTAGGAAAATCATTGAAAAAAAATTAAAATTAAAAAATAAAAAATAAGGAATACCAAATAATTATAATTTAGAAATAATAATAATAAATAAATAAATAAATAATTTTTTTAAAAATCTTGGAACGGCTCGACTCAGCTTGGATTTGGCTCAGCTGAAAGACAGAAGTGGCTCAAAGGTGCAGCTCGACGGAAAACGACTTGGCTGGAGCCCAGGCAGAGACGCAGGTCGCTGATTCGGGTCGGGTCGAATATTGGCAAAACGCGAGAACCCTGGGTTTATTAACACCCAAAACGACATCATTTTATGGTACTATAAAAGGCTAATTTCAACCTTTTTCAACAGAATCATATTTTTCCCTCTCTCTCTACTTCTCATTTTCTCTCATTCTCTGTCTACCCCTTCAAGAACACTAATTGAGCTTTAATCGAATTCTGAAATTTTTTGTCGAAATCTAGGTTATTCGTCGAAAGTTTGTCGAAAAGTTAGTCGATTTTTTAAAAGTTATGCCGAAAACTGGGTAACTGATCAAAAAATTCAACTGAATTCTGGAATTTTTAGAAATTTCCTAGAAAAAAAATCTAAAAAAAAAAATCCTAAAAATCTTAAAATCGCTCTTAAACCTTCTGAACACCCTTTTTTTTTTTACTCTCTTTCTCCGTGTGTGTCTTCGATGTGTGTTTCAGCATCTATTTATAGGGATTGTTCTGATCAATCCCAACTCTTTCTGTGATTAGGATTCAATCTTTGAATTCAATCCAAACCCTATCAGTTCTCAAATTCACGATAAAAAAGTTTCTTCTAGAACAAAGTAATAATAATTAAAACCAAATTCAGAATAGATAAATCAAAATAATAAATAATAAATATATAAATAAATAAACAATAATAATAATAATTAAAAATGAAAATGGGCCCATTTTACCCATTTGGACCAAGCCCAATTGATCTAGGCCTAAACCAAATTAGGTATCTACAACTGCCCCTCTTTGCACATATTTTGTAAAACAAGAATTGTGCAAAGACGTAGACACCCATTCAAAACTCAACACTTTTTTTTTGCTTTTTTCTCTCTCTTTTTTTTTTTGGTTAAAATTTTGATCAAATCTCCTCTAAGCATAGGCTTAATGATCTTGGAAAAATAAACAAAGCTCCTTTAATCAGAGGCTCAACAACTTTTAAAGAATAAACAAAGCTCCTCTAATCAGAGGCTCAACAACTTTGAAAAAAAAAAAAAGGTTTCTCTAATCAGAGGCTCAATAACTTTTGAAGAATAAACAAAGCTCCTCTAATCAGAGGTTCAACGACTTTTAAAAAATAAACAATGACTTTTGAAAAATAAATAAAGCTCATCTAATCAAAGGCTCATCGACTTTTAAAAAATAAACAAAGCTTATCTAATAAAAGGCTCAATAACTTTGAAAAAATAAATTGTTCCTCTAAACAGAGGCACCATAACTTTGAAAAAATAAATCACTCATTGACAATCATGTCTAGAGGAGTTAAAGATCGTGTTTGAAGGAATTTTAAGAGATTATGCCTAAGGGTCTTACAAATCAATCCTGATGCCGAGAGATATCCTTTTGCAAAGATTAGAATCTTACCTCACAAGCTTTTTTTTCAAATTTGAAACTTTTACATCGAAAAGTCTTCACATCTGTTTTCTCCATGTGGGAATCTGAAATACCCTTGCTTTTTGAATTTATGCACTCTACTTTTTTAAATGCGGTATATGCTATGCGAAATGTAATGCATGCGAAATTCAATGCATGCTATGCAAATACTTGCTAATTAATTCCCATTCAGTTGTGGTACTCAAACTTCTCAAGCTCTTTTCTTAAACCCTTTATTCTTCAAAGACCAAGTCAGCGTAACTCTCAATCATTTCTTTCATTTAATTCTCACATTCTTTCTACAAGAAATTCCATTCAAATTCAATGTTCTTATCAGGAACTGAACATTTTAAATTTACCCTTATCACTATTGACCTTTCCAATGTAATGTAGAAATCTTTCATGCTATTATTCATTTATCAATCATTATTTCAAACTCAACAAAAGTAAGAATACATTCACATATTTTTTTCATTGCAAGGTATTAAGGAAAAAAGAATAAGAATGGTTAGGAAATAGTCAATAGAAGAGACATACAAAGAATGAAGTAGAATGTTTTTTATTAGCAAAAATGCTGGCAGACTTTGGCTATGAAAAAATTACAAAGATAGGTATGGGGAAACAATGCCCAAAAATGAACAATCTGACTATCATGATAACACATCTCGAGGTTCTTTTAAAAAAATTCAACCACCCAATGCACTTAACAACTTAGAACTCCTCAGAATATACTAGCCTTTATGCCAATGAATTTTTAGATTTGATGTTGTGTTATCCTTATCTAAGCTATTTTTAGGTTTTCAACTTAGATAAATCCTCTATAACTCAAACCGTCTTTTTGGAATTTTTGCCTTGAGTCCTTATTTTTTATTTTTTTATTTTTTTATTTTTTTAAGTATAGTACTTCTTCACAACATCAAAATTTATATGATGGGGTAAATCACTTTCATCCATCTTAATTAGTATCAATGCTTCACTCGAGAAAGTCTGTTTCACCACATATAGCCCTTCCTAATTCGGAGTCTATTTTTTTCTATTATCATGTTGACTTGAGAAAATTATTTTTAAGACCAACTCTCTTTCTCGAAAACATCGAGGTTAAACTTTTTTATCATGAGCCCTCATAATTTTTCTTTGATATAGCTGACAATGGCATAACACTGTCAATCTCTTTTTCTCTATGAAATTTAACTAGTCATAGCATTCTCGAATCCATTCAGCCTCTTTCAGTTTAACTTCTTCTAGAATCCTCAAGGATGAGATCTCTACTTCTACTGGTAATACAACTTTCATCCTATAAACTAAAGAAAATAGAGTTACCTCAGTAGATGTGTGCACTGACATTCGATATGCATGTAGTGCAAATGATAACTTCTCATACCAATCTTTATAGGTCTCGATCATCTTCTCAAAAATTCTTTTTATATTCTTATTAGCTACCTCAACTGCCTCATTCATTTTCGGACGATATGGCACCGAATTATGATGCTTGATCTTGTATTTGGTATATATTTCTTACATCATCTTATTATTTAGATTCTTAGTATTGTCTGAAATGATTCTCTCTGAAAGTTCATATCTATAATGATCTCTTTTTTTATGAACTTACAAATCACATATCGTGTTACATTTACAAATGATGCAGCCTCTACCTATTTCATGAAGTAATTTTTCATCATAAAAATAAACCTATGCCCATTCGAAGCCTTTGGGCTAATAGAACCAATGATATCCATGCCCCACATCGAGAATGGCCAAAGTGGTGCAAAAACATGTAAAACAGATGATGAAGCATGGATCTTAACAGCATATATATGAGATTTATGATATTTACAAGCATAGTCAATGCAATCACTCTTTATTGTCAACTAATAGTACCCTACTATCATGATCTGTCTTGTCATCATATGTCTATTAGCATGTGCCCCACATATTCCATCATACACATTTTTAATGATTTTGCTTACCTTAGCCTTACTTACGCATCTCAGTAATACTTGATCATGACTTTTTTTGTATAGAACGCCCCTATCTAGAAAAAAGCTCATAGCAAATCTTCGGATGATCCTTTTATCATTCTCAATTGTTTGGACTGGATATTTTTTATTCTTAATGTACTGTAATATATCATAAAACTAAGGCTTCCCATCCTCCTCTTATTTTACATTGAAACAATGAGCTAGCATATCCTTGACATCTAACTTGATAGGCTGAATGTCAGTATTATCATTAATTCAAATCATTGCCATCAAAATAGCCAAGGCATCGATAATCAGATTCTTCTCTGAAGATAGATGATCAAACAAGACATCTTCAAACTGTTTTATCAACTCTAAAATATACTTATGATATGGAACAAGTTTTAAATCTCTCGTCTCATATTCTTCTTTCAATTGATATATAACTAAAGCTGAGTCTCCAAATACTTTTCATGCTTTCACTCTTCTATCTATAGCAGCTTGTAGACCCATGACACATGTCTCATATTCAACGATGTTATTTATGCAATTAAAATTTAATTTCGCTATTATAGGATAATATTATTCTTTTAAAAAAATTAAAATTACCCCAATTCCATGTCTCAAGGCATTGGCCGCTCTGTTAAAATACATATTCCAACACTTTTCTTCATGCTCTCCTTTTTCTAATTGGAAAAAAATCATCAGATCTTCATCGAAAAACTCCAATCTCATTGATTCATATTCTTCAGTAGCACAATCTACGAGAAACTCAGTTATAGCACTCACTTTTACTGTCTTTTGGCTTACGTAAATGATATCATATTCTGAGAGCATTACTAAACACCTAGCAATTCTCTCAGACTAAGAAAGCTTCTCAAATATGTATATAATTGGATCCAATTTTGCTATAAGCCAAGTGACGTGATGGGGCATGTATTGTCTAAGTCTTTTGGCAGTTCAAGCTAATGCATAACATATTTTCTCTAAGAAAGAATACTTGGACTCATATTCAATAAATTTTTTACTCAGATAATAAATAGCTCTCTCTTTTCAATCATATTCATCTTACTGCCCTAGCACATATCCCATTGAATTCTCACACACTATCAAGTATAAAATTAAGTGTTTCCCTGAAACAGGTTACACCAACACTAAAAGATTTGACAAGTATTGTTTAATTTTATCAAAAGCTACTTGGCATTCCTTATTCCATTCTTTAGGGTTATTCTTATGGAGGAGCTTAAAAATGGGATCACATTTATAAGTAAGTTGAACTATGAATCGCAAAATGTAGTTTAACCTTCTAAGAAAATCTCAAACTTTTTTTAGTGTACTCGAAGGTGACAAACTTTGAATGGCCCATATTTTATCTGAATCAACTTCAATTCCTTTTTCACTGATCACAAAACCTAGCAACTTCATTGATTTTACCCCGAATGTGCACTTGGTTGGGTTCAACTTGAGTTAAAATTTTCTCAACCTCTCAAATAACTTTTTGAAGTTGGTGACATGATCTCTATTTTCACGAGATTTTGCAATCATATTGTCCACATACACCTCAATTTTTTTATGTATCATGTTATGGAAGAGTGTCACTATGGCTCTTTGGTACGTTATCCCAGTATTTTTAACCCAAAAGGCATGACTTTGTAACAAAAGATCTCTCATATGGCTATAAAAATGGTTTTTTCCATATAATCTGTAGTCATTTTTATCTGATTATAGCCTGAGAACCCATCCATAAAGAAAAATATTGAATGCTTAGCTGTATTATCTACCAGTGTGTCGATATGAGGTAAAAAAAAATTATCCTTTAAGCTAGTCCTATTCAAATCACGATAGTTTACACATATTTATACCTTTTCATCTTTCTTAAAAATTGATACTATATTGGTTACCCACTATGGATACTTAGCCACTTACAAGAAACCTACATCAAACTGCTTCTTCACCTCTTTTTTGATCTTTAATAGCATTTTAGGCTTAATTCATCTCAGTTTTTGTTAAACTGGCTTACATTCTGGCTTTAAGGGTAGTTTATGCTCTACTATCTCCGTACTCAACCCTGACATATCCTGGTAAGATCAAGTAAACACATCTATGTATTCTCGAAGTATATCTTTCAAATGTTACCTATCTTCTGATGAAAGTGAAGTACCAATTCTGACATCTTTCTTATTCTCTTAATCTCTTAAATTTACCAAGTCAGTTATCTCCTAATAAGACTCAATTGACTAACATTCTTATTCAATCAATCTCATTAGGTTCGAAAGTATAACACACTCTTCAAAATTATCCTCATTATCAAGTTTATCAGTGTTAATTGAATTCTCAAAATTAACTCTTGATCATTATCATAATTATCTTTTTGTTCATTTAAAGACCTGAAATTGAATGAAATGGGATATATTGGCAAGATATGTTTAAAAAAATGAAAAAATGACAATAATGAAGACACAAAAAAAAATGAATGAAAATGTATCCTTCTTATTTTTTATTAAAATAATAAAAGATAAATGGCCTAAATAAAAAAGATCACCCCAATGCCTTGGCAATAGCTATTGGGATGTACAATTACATTGAATTAGTCTCAATGGTAAAAGGCATTTCAATGGTACTATAATTATTCAACTCATAATCTAACGGATAAAGGCAGACCCACCCTTCTTGTTCAAGCCCCATTTCATCTTCAATAGCATGGATTGTTAACTAGGTGAAAGTAAGTTCCATACTTTTTTTTTGTATTTGGGTACATGAATCTTCGAGGCCTGAAAGTCTCATACAAATGTGGGATGATCATTAGTCTTACTATTTTACCTACTGGTCTTTTTCTAATATCTCATTCTATTGTTTCATAGCCTAGGCCTAGCCTTTGACTATTGTCTACCACTATTGGGGCTCTTTTATTCCCTGTAAGTTCTTACCCAACCCTGCTCTTGGATACCGTCCTTATTGATGACTTGACACATCACTATCTTTGAAAATGATTGACTTTTAAATCATTCACCCACAGAGTTGACTAACTCGAAGGATTGATAAGAGCATTCCATTACTTCCTCAGCAGCTTCCACATACGGAACATCTAATGGTTGAGTCACCAACATGTCTTTCTCTCCAAATACCACTACCAATTGACCTTTTACATTAAACTTGATCTTTTGGTGTAGGGTAAAGGGCACAGCACCTGCCATGTGAATCCATGGTCTTTCTAACAAATAGCTATAAGATGAAAAAATATCCATCACTTAAAACTTCACATTAAAAATGCACGGCCCAATTTGCAAAGGTATTTCGATATCTCTCAAGATTTCTCTTCTGGTTTCATTAAAAGCTTGCACGACCATTTGACTATCTTTCATATAGGAGTAATCGATAAGTAACCTTGCCAAAGTTGAAATAGGCATGATATTGATAGCGAAGCCATTATCAATAACCTTGGCTATGATATAGCTCTTGCACTTGATCATGATATGCAAAACCTTGGTACTTCTCTTTCCTTTGGGGAAATCTCATCATCACTGAATGATATATAATTTGGCATAACCAAGTTTCTAGCTAAATGGTTCACATATTCAACAGACACATTATGCATCACATATGCCTGGTTTAACACATTCAACAGAACATTTTGGTGTGATTCTGAGTTTAATAGTAATGATAATAATGAGATTCATGCTGACATTTTGTTCAACTATTCAACAACTGAATGTTCACTATGTTTTATCAATTTTAAGAATTCACAAGCTTCTTTTTCTGACATTAACTTCAAACGATCCTCTTCAGGTTCCACTTTGAGGTTATTCTGCTCTTCTTCCTCCTTAGTTTTCTCTTTTTTAGCCTTCTCTAATATTTTTGAAGCGTAGCATCTTTCACTTCGAGTAATGCCTCTTACACCAATTATATTGAAAGTGTCAGTCTTAAAGATATTCTCTTCTTGCCCCTGAACTACTGTATCGCAGTCATATTTTTAGGGTATAGCTTTATCATCTTTATATAGGATTGGAGTCAGAACTTTAAATGTTATCAGCCTAGGAATGAGTTTGTCTATGACTGACTTTAGCTTGTTCCCACAGTGGATTGTCATCGATTTTAAAAATAATTTTACAGGTTTGTCAGTCATGGATACTTTAACACTCTTTAAGTCTTCTCCCTCTCCATAAACTTTCATCTGGTATAAATTCAAGAGCTTTTATACCTCTTAGCAAAATTGCTCATAAGTTTTGATAGAGTAACCAATTGCCCCACTATGATATTTACAACTAGTGCCTGTTATATATGCTCTATGATAACTATACGAACTCACTGGTTGTATTATGTTAGCTCTCTATAAAGCATCAAATAGCTAACTAAGAGGTGTCTTAATATCTGTCACTTTTCTCTTCAAAAAATGCTCTTGTTCCTCACTCAAAGTATTCACATTATGATTAGGCAAAGGATTGCCACTAACGTTTGGTATAGTTACCCCTCTTGTATCGAAGCTAATCATTCAATCCTTGATCAATCACTACACTTTATGTTTCAAGGTAGTGTAATTTTAGTAGAATGAAGTGATAGTCACAATGGGCTATGGAATCATACCACTTAGGGTAAGGTGGCTTGAGTGGCTCTAATTTATTAAGAGTAATCAGATGACTGTTATAAAGCTCACGATATAAATTTGTATATGTCATGGTAATTGGATCAAACACATACTTTTCGTGAGTAATTCGTTGCTCTCATGATCCACCTATTGGGCTAGTTGAATGGGTCTGAGGTCTTAAAATAGGTTAAGTGTTAAGACTGTAGGTGGTATTTTGAAGCCTAAAAGATGGTTGATATGTTTAGGGATAAGATGACTGTGAGAATGGTTGGTACGAATAAGAGAAAGTGTTATTTACAGAAGGATAATATGTAAGGTATCCTTATGGTGGGTGAGGTTGATAACCCTTAAATTATTGCCTATCAAAGCTCATAGCTTGAGCTTTAATTTTTTTTTCTTTAGGGCTCTTTTACTTTATACCTTTCCCTCTTTCTAACTTGCCATTCTTGATGGCACTCTTAATAATTTCTCATAAAATCACCATGTCAATGAAATTCTTGGTTACATTCCCTATCATCTTTTCATAATAGAGAGATTTCAAAGTGCTGAAGAACAGCACTGTAGTTTTCTTTTCAGTTAGAGGTGATTGCACTTAAGAAGCTATATCCCTCTACCTCTGGGTATATTCTTTAAAAGACTCATTTACCTTTTTTTACGGGTTCTGTAAAGACAAACGATCAGAAGCTAAATTCATAATATCTCGATATTGACTAATGAAGTCATAGGCCATATCGCTTTAAGAATGGATGTGAGTTTTGTCCAACTGGACATACCACCTAGCGATAAAGCCAGTAAAGCTATCTTAAAAAATATACATTAATAATTTTTCATTGTAAGCATGGGCTATCATCTTCCGACAGTACATGGTGATATGAGTTTTTGAGTACTTTATACCATCATATTTCTTAAATTTTGGTACTTTGAACTTTGGTGAAATAACCACATCTAGGACTAAACACAGCCCAACAGCATCGACAGAACCATAAAACCCAATTCTTTTTATAGCCCGTAACCTTTGTTCAAGCATACTAATCCTCGAATCTTCCTAAAATTCCACCACTTTTGCCTTTTTTTCTCTTTCCATCTAGATCATGACCTTTTCAGTAAAGACAGAATTCACATAGCTATGGTAATGCCCTAGGTTCGAAGCTGATGGTATTTTAGGGCATACAGGATATGTGAACTACTGTAACGATATATCCTGTGTGGACTGAGCTTGTTGTGAACCAAAATTTGAAAGATATAGAAGGTTAGCCACTTCTTATGATTAAGGGCCCTGTTAGCTTGTGTTTTCTTCTATCTTTTTTCTTTTGTTTAACTTGTTGAGAGCATCCAGAATCTTACTCAACTCATTCTCAATATTTTTTTGTGCTTTTTCTAATTTTTCAAATCAGTTAGAGTTTTCTTGCTCCATTTGTATAGCTCTGACTCTTATGTTATATCGATGAGCAGGGTTCTTATTGGATGGAGCTATCCTTAAACTTTGAATACCATATCTTAGAATTAGCAAGTTTATATGACTATCTCATGGTTACTTTGTTAAGTGAATTGAATGAGAATGCAATGAATGAAAATGCATACATGAAAAAAAAATTTACCTTAAGATAGTGTTCAACCAAAAGATTTCATTTATTTCAAAGAACTTTTGTTTACGTAGAGTTTATCATCCTAGAGTTATAACCATAAAATCATTTGATTTACTCATACTGGGCTCTAACTTCCTCAATGAAACTCAGGAGATGCTGTTCATGTTCTCCTACTATGGCCACCACTTATTTCAATGCCTTTGCCTCTTCTACCATCTCTCTTACCTTACATACCCCTTTGTAAATTTAGGTTATTAAGTGCTTAATGTACTTCTGTCTTTCTAGGTTTTCTTTTTTACTATACTAAACTTGGTATGATAACTCTTTATGTTCTCTAACCAACACAGTAATGTAGTCTTCTTGTTCATTCAACTTTTGTCTCAACCTGCTTAGATAGTTGTTCAACATGTTATTTTTTGTTTATACTTGGGTATTTTCTTCTTCTAACTCAACATATTCTTACTTTAATCATTTATTTTCATCTGTCAGCTCGGTGATGGTTATCTCTTTAGCTTGTACCTTCATACATAACCTCTTATTTTGATGGTGTAGTTTTGCTAAGTCTTTGACAGTTATGTCACGTTCCCTAGCAATCTTGCAAACTTTGACTTCATGCTTTTTAACTCTATCTTTCCATTGATCTTTCTCCTCTTGAAGCTTCTGAATCTCTTACTTTAGCTTATCTTTTTCGAACTCGAATTCTTTTATCGCAAGCTCCAATTTTGATGATGTTTGTTCAAGCTTTTCTCTTGTTGGTGGTTAAAAGCTTTCATAAGTGAATACCATTTCCTATCTTCGTCTTGCTCTTCAAACCAAGTACCCTTGAGTGACCTTATCAGTGAATGGTCCAAGACTCACTCTACGAGGGTTTTTTCATGCTTTAATATCTCATTCATTCTTTAAAATACTTTTGGCTCACTGTAAGAAAAATCTTATTGATGAAGCTTATGCGTCATGAGAATGAATTGTTCTGCCCCAAAGAATCCTCCTCACTAAAAATAGCACATAACTTGTTACTCTTCATAAATCTAAAAGTAAGACCACAGTGTTATCTCTACATTGATATAGCATAGATTCATGATTCATCCATGAGACCAACCATCTTACTTCGGTACTTATCAGTTTTTATAAGAAAGCTACCATTCTTTTTTAGACTTTTCTTCTAACCACCCACTTTTATAGAATTCCTTGATCGGAGCTCGATTACAGACATAAAGCTTCGAGAAAGTACATTTTCTCCATTGGAAGTGGCTTTTCATCTTAGGTATAATAACTATATACAACCTATAAAATGCCATCCATTCCGACGATAGTAATTCAAAGATCTAACAATCTCTACTAATATTACCATTGAAGGGTTACAACCATTGATCACACTTTTAAAAAAGTCAATCACTGCTATTTCAATATAACCTAAAACCTTTGAAAATATCACCATTTCATATATGGCTAAGGCACATATGTCTAACCCCCGTTCTTCGTCGGCATGTTGCACTAGAAAATCATAAAAGAACTTTCAAGGTAAGCAAACCTGATCTTGTTTTTTCTTTATATGAGAATCCACAATCTCCTTGTCTATCCTCATGAGATGGCCAAATCCTTATGAAATCCTGACTTGTATTTTTTGACATATATCTTGTCATGAGTCTTTAGGTGCAAGCCCAACAAAGTTGAATATTCTTCGATGGTTGACATCATATCAATTTCATTGAAGACAAAACACTTATATGCAGGATCTCAAAATTGCACTACAGCTCTAATTAGTTGATTGTCAACATTTACTGCAAGAAAGTGTGCTATATGCCCATGTTTCTGGCAAAATGCCTCTTGCCTTGATAGACTCATCTTTTTTCATATATCAACCAAATCCTCTAGATTATTTTATTTAAGGAGGATAGATGTCTCTTGAGATAAGGTAGAAGCTATTCGATTAGTAAATAGTCACCCATTTTTAGTTGAATCTTTTTTGACTGGACCTTTACTTTGTTGGGTGACTTACAATGAACTAATACAGATGAAGAGCAACCTAGTCATTTTGTAAAGTCTATGAAAAACTCGTTGTTGAAGATCGTCTTTCAGGCAAATTTCTTTATGCAACTTTATGATATGAGTATAGATCATGCAAACATAAATAAGAAAAGAGGTTAGTAAATCAAATAAAGAGAAATAAATAAATAAACAACTAAATAAATTAAAATGTCACACACAATAAGAAGAACGAATCATATGCTTCTAGTCAATTCTAAAGGAAAAGAGATGGCTCCAAGGTTCACCATATGTGGTTTGAGGTTAAAGTCTAAAGGTTCTCAAATTACTCCCTACATCATCATCCATTACAGATTAGTAAGGCACCATAATCCTCACCTATTATAGGCTACAAGCAAAAAAAGTTCAATTTAAGTGAGTATTTCACTAGCCACTACGGAGACATTAAAATCTCATGAAAGCAATTGGTACTTTACTCCCTCTTAAAAGGACAAAGCTCGGGTATAGAGCTCATGTTATGCACATGTATATGAATGATATAATTAATAAAGTAAATAAATATGAGTTAATAAAAAATCTATATAAAAGGTTCAATGTTATTAGACTTTTGGATAACACGAATTTATTTGTTGGCCTGACTCTCTAAAGTCCCCAGTGAAGTCGTCAAACTATCATAACAAATAGATTTAGGGATCTATCGCTAGACATTGACTTTAGGAGTTACCTCCAATCTTTTTTGTTTAGGTGCGATTGGTCACTTAAGGAATCTATCCTTTCAAGGAACACCAAAGCTTAAGGGTCCCTAAAAGAATAAGTTTGGGTCTATTAACCAGAATAGGGTTCGGGAGTTCGATTACGAGTGAGGAAGGTTATAGCACCCTCACAACGCCCATCAAAAAAATGGTACCAACCTAATTTCATGTTATCCGATAAGCCTTAAAATTTTATCAAGTAATTAATTATTAAAAATTATTCTTAATTGACTCTAACACTTTTGACAAAAAATTAAAAAAATTCTCTCACCTTAAGAGTATGTAAGAAAACTATTATTTCACTTGCAGAAAATTCATCGTCGTATTACTTAACATTAAAAAATTAAAAAAAAAGAAATAAAATAAATAAAATAAAATAAAAAAAGGAATAATGATTCAACTTTTGATATAAATCTTTTTCTTTTATTTTATAAAAAAATTCATTGCTTTTGTATAAGAAAAATTGATACTTTCAACTTTTTCTTAAAGCATTTGGAGATTTTTATTTTAAGAAAAATTGATACTTGTAATTTTTCCTTAAAAACATTTTTTAGAAACTTTTATTTTTTAGAAATTTTATTTTTAAGAAAAATTTATACTTTCAACTTTTCCTTAAAAATATCTTTTAGAAATTTCTATTTTTTCAAAATTTTATTTTTAAGAAAAATTGACACTTTCAACTTTTTCTCAAAAAATTTTTTAGAAATTTTTATTTTTTAGAAATTTTATTTTTAAGAAAAATTTATACTTTCTACTTTTCCTCAAAAATATTTTTAGAGCTTTTTATCTTCAAAGGAGATTGATACTTTCAACTTTTTCTCAAAATATTTTTTAGACATTTTATTTTTAAGAAAAATTAATACTTTCAACTTTTTCCTAAAAATATTTATTTTACCTTTTTATTTTCAAGGAAAATTGATACTTTTAACTTTCCTCCAAAATGATTTTGAAAATTTTTATTTTAGAAATTTTATTTTTAAGAAAAATTGATATTTTTAACTTTTACTCAAAAATATTTTTTCTATTTTTATGTTCAAAGGAAATTGATACATTCAACTTTCCTTCAAATTTTTTTTTTAAATTTTATTTTCAAGAAAAATTGATACTTTCAACTTTTTCCTAAAAATATATTTTTTTGAGAATTTTATTTTAGAAAAATCATTGAAAAAAATGAAAAATTAAATTAAATAAAAAATAAAAATAAAGAATACCAAATAATTCTAATTTAGAAATAATAATAATAACAATAATAATAATAAAATTAATTAATTAAAAAAAAAACCTTGAAACGGCTCGGCTCGGCTTGAGAGACAGAAGTGGCTCAAAGGTGCAGCTCAACGGGAAACAGCTAGGCTTGGCTAGCTCAGCTGGAGCCTAGACAGAGATACGAGTCATTGATTCGTGTCGCGCTACGGGTCGGGTTGGATCTTGACAAAATGCGCGGATCCTTGGTTCATTAACACCCAAAATGACGTCATTTTTATGGTACTATAAAAGATTAATTTTACCTTTTTTCAGCAAAATCCTCTTCCTCCCTCTCTCTCTCTACTTCTCTTTTTCTCTTCCTCTCTCTCTACCACTTCAAGAACACCAATTAAGCTTTAATTAGATTCTGAAAATTCTTGTCAGAATCTAGGTTATTCATCAAAAAGTTGGTTAGTTTCTGAAAGCTATGCTGAAAACTAGGTAATTGGTCGAAAAATTCAACCGACGCTGGAAAAGTCACCGAAAAATTTAACCGAAATCTAGAATTTTTAGAAATTTCCCAAAAAAAAAATCACCAAAAAAAATCCTAAAAATCCTTAAATCACTTATAAACCTTTTAAACGCCTTTTTTTTTTTTTTTGCTCTCTTTCCGTGTGTGTCTTCTGTGTGTATTTCAGCATCTATTTATAAGGATTGATCAGAAGAGTTTTTGATCAATCCTAATTCTTTCTGTGATTAGGATTCAATCTTTGAATCCAATCCAAACCCTACCAACTCCCAAATTCATGGTAAAAGAATTTCTTCTAGAACAAAGCAATAATAATTAAAACCAAATTCAGAACAGATAAATCAAAAAATAAATAAATAAATAAATAATAATTATTATTATTATTATAATTAAAATTAAAATTAAAAATGAAAATGGGCCTATCTTACCCATTTGGATCAAGCCCAATTGATCCAAACCTGGATCAAATTGGGTGTCTACAACAAAAATTCATTGGTTTTCTAAATTATGAAAGGCAATTTATAAAAAACCTTTCTAAAAAAAAAAGATTTTACAGGAAAAGCTAAAAAAGGATATTCCTTTTTCTTGGTTTAAAATAGGTTCTAAGATTATTAAATAAATAAAATAAGATCTTATCTATATACCTAAAGTATATCTTCTTAAAATAGGAGATTTACTCATTTTTTTATATCTAAGCCATCATTACAACTAGTAATGAATCAGCAAAACCTAATCTAATTTTCTCATGATCCAAACCAATGGACTCATATTTTTTATTCTCAGATTTTAAAACAGAATGAAGAATTACTTAAACCAAAAACCCCTTCTCACGAAATCAAAGATTTTTATAATCTAGGACTCACTCCTGAATTATACAATCTTCTCAATAATATATGAAAATCCATATATTTGAAAGTAAAACAAACTTTCACAAAAGAATGACAATATTAGCAGAAACTCTAGCCAATCAGGCTAAAGAAAATGTTTATTTTGAAAAACTTGTTTATAATAATCTCTGCTCTGTTAACTTGTTAAAAAAGCAAGATCTTGATTTTTTTGCAATAGATGAAACTTAGTACAGTCTCGAAGAAATAAACAATTTTCTTGAAAATCTATGAACATTTTGAGAAAAAAATAAAATTCTTCAAAATTGGTAAAACTAAAAAAAGTTTCACTATTTGAAAAAGCTGCAATTCTCTTACTTAGATAAATTTTTCAAATGATAAATAATACTTTCCTTCTTGCAATAGAAAAACTATTACAAGAAAAATTCTCTGAATATTACCATTCTCTATATCTAGAAAACTCTAGAATAGGAGATTTATACCTAAAATTCAAATTCAAACTGGATCATGAACCATTCAACATAACCATATCAAAATTGGTATTGTTGAACAAATAGTTGTATAGAATTTTTCTTTCTTACAACTAAAACAATTCTCAGCCTTTATTAAATCCAAATTTATTGATTTTGTAAAAAACAATCAATATTTCTCTTATATTCATTTCAAAATCCCCAGTCTCATGGGCATCTTTCAAAGAGAAAGATTCATACAACCCTATCAAATTTGAGAAATCACCAAATTAATGAGTGAACCTTTGATTAATGATGTTGAAAAAGATTTAGAACAACTTAATCAAACATTCAAAAAGTTCTCAAATCCCAGCCATTATCAATTTCAAACAGGAATAACAATGATGGAACATGCCAAAACCCTGCACTGTGAAATCACCAAATCAAGATATCCACAAGTCTTTGCCAAAAACTGATGATATCTTTAGATTTTCAGATGTGTTAAATCCCAAAATTGTTGAACATCATACAAATAGGGATGAAATCAAACAAACAGAACAAGCCAGGCAATGTTGAATCTCTAAACAAGAGAAATATTGCATCTAGTGGTACTTATTTAGATTTATCGAAAGTTCCTATATCTGAATATGGACAAACCATAAAAGATTGGGTACAATCCATGTCTATTGTAGTAACAGGCTACAAAGATTCATGGATAAAAGAAAAGTTTTTAAATTATTGTTGTGGAACATGGCAAGGTAATGTTTTTACAATTTTTAAGAAAATGAAAAAATTCAAAATTTGGAAAGACCTAAAAAGGGAATCTTCTTAACCAGATTACTACAATCCCAAATCTTTTAGAAGGCTTAACTCAAATATTGGTTTACTAGTCCTATTAAATCAATAATAGGTGGTATTCAATCAAATTTAGTTTCAGAAGCTATTTAGTTTAAAGTAAAACCAAATTATTTTACTTTTATTAATGATCTTTTAATAGAAGATTGCTTTAGACTTAGAATTAAAACTAAAAATTTTGAAATAAGAGAAGTAGCTCATGATTTATTCGTAAATTGGACAGTAATTTATAAACTAACAAACCATGCTAGTATTACTATCAAAAAAATAGATTTAAAAATTATAGAAATTTTTTAACCAAGATATTACGATTCAAAAATCAAACCCAGATTGATGAATCTAAAAGACCAATATGTTCCCACATATTGGTTATTAGAAGAATTACTGAAAAAAGACCTACACACTGTAAAGTCAATTCTTTAAATTTTTTTGCATCAGGAAACAACCTGTATTTTAAAAATTTTGAAGCCAATAGTTCTAATAACAATTTAGTTCTACCCTCATCTTCATCAATTTTGTCATATTCCAACAAGGAAGATGATATTGAAAATATTTCTAATGAACCATCCTTTATTTCACATAGAAATTCTTTTTCTAGATTTTCAAGACAAACAAATGTCAATATTCCCATTTTTCCAAGTGATAATAAATCATTTCAACTAAAAAATTCGATTTACAACTCAGTAAATTCAATCTTAAATTCTATCACTTTTAGAAACACTAGAAAAAAAGAAAACAAAAATCTAGCTATCATCACTCAATACAAAATTAGAGATGATGAAGTTATTATATTTTCTAATAATCAGTCAAAAAGGCATTATAATTACATAAATATAGAATTTAGAGCTAATACTATTTAGCTATAGTAGATGATCTTATCCAGGGATGAAATTAGCATTGCAAATGATACAATTAACAATCGGTCGCATACACCAGGGATTTGACTTAACCATACCATTTAGTTAGCATGGTGATATGACCATTGAAGTTATCCTGAGTGTAAGCCTTCTTGCCCCTATGTATCAGTTTTAGATATGTTGATAGTGTTTATATGATATCTTTGACACATAATAGTATATAATTTGCTTGCATTTTCTATGAATAAGTGGTTTATAATCTAACACAAAAACTAGGATTTAACTGCTTGAATGAATGAAAAAAGAAATCCTCATAGCCATTCCTTTATTTTGGATTTAGACAATTTGATTGATTTTTTATTTGTCTATTTTTTATGGTTGAAAGGTGGAGCAATACTAAGACCCACAAGCCATGCCCTATTAAAACAACTAGTATTAATGCTATACATACCAACAGCATTAGTGTCACGAGTCACACATTTTTTATACTGAAATTATGTATCCATATCATTCCAAAATTACTCATATCGAGGTCAATCTTTCACGAATTCATTTTCTCATGAATAACTCGATATCGATCCTTTAAGTTGCATACTTGTGAGTTTTTCTTAACTTTGACCCCGTAGAATCACACGCATCATTCTCAAACTCAATAGGAACCCAACTCCTATCATATCACCAACCCATAAATCTTAGGGTGACTTTGAACACCTACCCATGCTTGCAAGCACCAAGGTCCAGAGTACTGACCTTCCTTGAATTCACATAAGGACATACAGCTTCAGTTCTTATGATAATATCTTCATTTAGCATTATAAGAACCCAACACTATAACTGCACGCACCATACGGAAGCTTTCATTCCTCTAACTCGAAAGCATAACACAAATACTGGTTAGTAGCCAACTAGGAGAACACTAGGCTCATTTAATCCCATGAAACTTATATATTAGGGCTTCAGCCTTTAGCCCCATTCTAGGCTACCTATAAGCATGATAGACACCCGACATCATGCTCGTCTCACGTCGTCAAACTCGAATGTGCTACTCTAGCCACATCACACTTTTACCAATTGGCCACAAGAGTTTAACAGCGTAGCTACTTGCTAGCATGTTTATCCTTTAGGCTCAATGGTGCCCTTCTTATGCAAACACTATCCCATGATCCTTGGTTACTTATCAAACTAGCTCAAGAAAAAGAAATCAAAGGGTATAACAAATGCTTACCATCTAATCCCATAATTTAACACAAAAGCATGATACAAGGCCCATTGGCCTCATCGTCTCTATGTTTACCATGACCTAAGGAGACACTATGCCACACTCGTGATCCGATGATGCTCGTATACCTAGATACCATATTTGCTTAAAAATAGCTCATTTCAGACTAGCTAAGCCTCCACCTGCTCGCTAGCCAAGAGAGTGGTGAAAAGCTAACACTAGGCATTCCCTTATAAAGAGTGTAAAAGAAATCATAACTCTGCTACCAAGAATCGTAAAAATGTCTGAAATAGGGATACTTTTCTCTCCAGCCACTTTAGGGCTTTCTTTAGCCAACTTAGGGCCTAGTGACCTGTCTTTTGGCCATAATGATTCATAGATTTTTCTTGTTACTCCATCAACCCACTCAAGGGTGTACGCATATGGCTTCAACTGATAACACCCAACTAGTTACCCAACTTCAGGGTGCTTGCCCATTAGCTTGCATTTGCCCACGCATCTTGGGGACTAAGGCTTACATCGTCTGCACACTCTATCAATAACAAATTCCCAAGCTTACACTATACACCCACTACTTTAGAACCATTATCCCGATCACAAGGTCTCAATCGTTGCTTAGCTTAGGGTTAATCATGGTAACATCGAGGCACACCAGGGTCCGACCATGACATTCTTTCCCACTTACTATGTCGATACCCTCATCGACGAAAAGACTAAACCTAACTTTCATGTTGCACACAGTTGACATTTTCTTATATGTCTCTCATTTGTGTCCTCAAGGATTAGGTCAAGATCCCACATGAGGCACCACCTATAGTACTCGCTCATTATAACTGCAGAGGGATCATCCTAGCTTCAATGTACCTCTATGCTGATTCCACATCTAATTTACATACTTAATCCATTTCTTTTTGGTGCCACTAGACTGTTTCACCCATGATTACAACATGTTACAACCTCAAAGTACCTTTGTCAATCATGAACCTTAGTAGAATTAATAACCACCTACTTTGCCATACATCAGTACGCCACGTCAAACATAACCCATCATACCCATAACAAGTCTATGGCACCCACTTTTTAATATGTCCCTCTGGACATGGTACTTAGGTTAACTACACTCATACAGCACCACCCACAATAAACCTTAACATGGTGGCATTCAAACACTTTGGCCATCTCATAACTTGAGTCCTTTTTGGCCCTTCCACGTTCACCTCTCTAGGTGTGGGCCTTTGGCTAACCGCTCTTATGGCAGCACCTTAGCATTCGTTATCATGGACTTAAACTCATGCTCAGATATCTCATATGCTTCATCACCTTGAATCAGTACCACCAAAAATCACAAGTCTTCCCCACTTTTACTCGAACTCAGCTAGGCTCTACATGCAACCATGTTTCCACAATGGTTTCACAACTCATCTACCTTGACTTTGGCATATCTCAAAAGACAGCTCAAAGCCTACTCGATACTTCAGGATCCACTAATCCACTCTAAACATAAAATCTCCTGACTAGCTTAATCTCAAGGTTCATTAACCCACTCAATACTTAAGGTCCACTGAGCTACTCGAACTCAAGGCCATCCCATTGGCCAATATCAACTCAAAAAGTTTCCATAATCCCAATCAGCTCAATTTTGCCTCACTCAAACTTGTCCAATCTACTAATTAGATGCAACTCGAATGTCAATAGCCTCAGCTTATTTAATTTGATCAGTCCTCTGACCCACACAACTCATATGTCTTTGTCAATTAGTCAACTTTTGCTTGCTCATTCCACTGAATTACACACTGTCGGGGTCCGTTAACCACCACATCTCATTAGGCCATCTTTCTCGACCAACACAAGTATAGTCCACTGATTGGCATAATCTTGTGATCCTCTAACCATCAGAACTCATGGTCCACTGACCATATCAACTAATACTTCAATCCATAACCAATCCAAACTCATCTACCTTTACAGAATAGCTCCATGCTTGAACCTTAAATATTCAGCTCATACCCGTAGCACACAACAAGCACACACATTAGTAACTGCTCTCAACTTAACTTAAGTCCCTTGGGACAAAACTCGCTTCGGCTTTCATGGTCTTACTCTATACTATTTCATGGTGTAGCCTTTTTTGCATTTCGCTCTCAATATGATTTTTCCCATTTGAATGGCATCATATGCCTACACGAGCCAACACTTTTCACTAGGTAAAGCTAGATTTCTGTGTCCTTTTACTTGGCATCCAAGAGCCTCTTGAGTAGTCAAGGGCCTTGCACTGAGGCTAATTTTTCCATAGCATGCATCGATGGCTTTTTACCAAGCCCACATAGCCATTATATTGTTTTCCAACCTCGATAGCTTTTTTTGAGCTTTGTACCATCTCAGTTTATCGCTACCATGCCCACACCTAGGGCCGTTTTAGTCCCACTATTGAGCCAAATTAGGCTTTGATACCAAATGTCACGGGCTAATCATTTTTTAAATCGAAACCACGCGTCCATGCAATATTAAGACTACTCATGTTAAAGTCAACCTTTTGCGAGTCCATTTTCTCATAGATAACTCGATATCGATCCTTCAAGCTGCATACTCGTGAGGCTTTCTTGGCTCTGACCTCATAGGGTCACACGCATTATTCTCAAACTTAATAGGGTGGAACCCAACTCCTATCATATCACTAACCATAAATTTCAAGGTGGCTCTAAGCACCCACCCATGCTTACAGACACTAAGGTCCCAAGCACTAACCCTCCTCAAATTCACATAAGGGCGTACAGCTCCATTTCTTGTGATAATATCTTTATCTACATGGTAAGAACCCAACACCATGCCTACATAGACCATATGCAAGCTTTAATGCCTTGAACCCGAAGGCACAACAGAAATGTTGATTAGTAGCCAGCCTAGAGCACATTAAGTTCATCTTATCCTACGAAACTCATATCTTAGGGCCTTAGCCCTTACCCCCATTTTAGGCTACCCGCAAGCGTAATGGACATCCGACATCATGCCTATCCCACCTCACAAAACTCGAATGTGCTACCCCAATCGTATCACACCTCTACCAATTGGCCACAAGGGTCTAACAATATGCCTACCTACTAGCTCTCTCATCCCTCAAGCTTGATGTGCCCCTCTTATGCAAACACCATCTCATGATCCTTCGTTACTTATCGAACCAACTCAAAAAAGGGAAATCAAGAGGCATAGCAAATGCTACCATCTAACCCCACGATTTAACATAACAGCACTATAGAGGCCCACCGACCCCAACCATTTATAGGTTTACCATGATCGGAGGAGACACCATGCCACACTCGTAAATACCCACCCACCTAAACACTTGTGCCTAAAAGTAACTCACTTCAAACTAGCTAGGCCCCCGCCTACTCGCTAGCCAAGGGGGTGGTGGAAAGCAAACACCAAACGTCCCCCTATAAAAAGCGTAAGAGAAATCACAGCTTTGCTATCAAGAACAGTAAGAATGTCTGAAATAGAGACACTTTTCTCCCTAGTCATTTCAGGGCCCAGTGACCTTCTTTTTGGCCACTATAATTCACAGATTTTGCTCGTTGCTCCACCAACCCATTCGATGGTGCACGTACATGACTTCAACCAATAACACTCGATTGACTACTCGGCTCCAGGGCACTTGCTCACTGACTCGCGTCTGCCCACTGCTTGCATATCTTAGGGACTAGGATTTACACCATCCGCACACCCTATCAACAATATATTCTTGAGCTTACACTACACACCCACGGCTCTAAGACCACTATCTCGATTACAAAATCTCAATCATTGCTTGGCTCAGGGTCAATTATAATAAGACCAAGACACACCAGATACTAACCATTACAATCAGCTTCCAACCACATTCTAGTTCTATGTTGGGGTCTCCAGGATCATAATGCCACCGTTGATCTTTTACTTCATTTGCATCTATCCTCTTTTTCCCCCTTTTACCATCCATCCCTACCCGCGTGTTCCAAGTTCCCCTGCCCCTTATGATCTCTTTCTTGGTTTCTTTGGCGACAGGAACTAGTCATTTTTCTTTCTTTATGTCTTCATTCCGCTTCGATGGCTTTATCTCTGGAAGCTTTTGCAACTCCAATTATACCCACACAGACCACAATTCCCTCTCTTCTCTTTTTTTTTTTTTTTCTGATCAATATCTTCTGACTTTTGTTAGATGATTATATTATTCATTTTTTCTATTTAAATTAAAGATTGATTTGAGATTCAAGGGTCTTCTACATTTGTATTGTGCTGCCAGTAGAGAAAGCTGGAAATTGGGCTCGCTAGTGCAGGAAAGCCAATCGTCCTTACTACCCGAAGCTTTGCAATCAAGCAGAAGTCAAAGAGATTAATGTTACATTTTGCAAGTGATCAAAATCAAAATTTATTGCAATGATATTTAGCAACTACTGTTGTCTAGCATCCGACCCTCCCTATATAATCTTTTAAAACAAGTTTAATATTTTAATAGTCCTTCAAACATTAATAAAAATTAAATTAAATTTTGATCATTTATTAGGTGTAAATAAGATTATAATTTTTTATTTTTTATAATTATAAACATAAATTTTAAAAATCAATTAAAAAATCTAATTAGAACAACTTCTAAGTTACTTTTATAACTTTAAGTTATTTTATAAAAAGTCTAACTGAAATAAACGTAGATTAATTATAATTTGTGTTTATTAACTGTGTTAGGTAATAAATGTTAATTTTCTGTTGTTGGATTTTCTATTGATTTTAAAATTTATTATGATAATTATAAATAAGTAAAAATTATAATTTTATTTACATGTAATAAAAATAACAATTTTATTTTGGTGTAGCATAACTGTTAATCATTCATCTTAATGTATAATTGATGAATGTTTGTACAATTTGTTAGGTAGTATTTTTTCTGCTTCTTGCATAAATAAAATTGTCATTTATTAAAAAAAAAAACAAAAGTTTTATTTTATTCTTTACTAAAATTCAATGATATATTTAAACATTAAACAAAATGGCCAAGGCTCTCTTCAAACTTCTTCGTTTCATTAAAAAAGTGAGGAAATCTAACGTCATTGCTTTACCAAAATACATAACTAGTACAGTCGTGACATGGCTACTCCTGCCGCTACTGCTATGTTCATAAATTTTCAAATCCAGCAATCAATAAATTCTAGTCCTTTTCTTCACCTTTTTTTTTTATTTAAAAAATTCTCTTTTTATAAGTTAGATTTTTTTATAAAATTAATTATATCAAAAAATAAAAAATCTAATAACAGAATTTCCTCTTATAAATCTCTACAGTATTGTTTCTAAAGCTCCTTCTTTGGTTAGATATATAAAAACCCTTTCAAGAAAAAATTTCAAATTCTAAAAGAATATATTCAAACTTTTTAAATTTGATTAATGCATTTTTCCAACATAATCTCAAAAGCACTATTTTACATTTTAAATTATTTTGAAATTTTTAAGGCAGTAAATAGATTAAAGATATACTCAATGTTATCAAATTGTGAGATCTAAATTTTTTTTATTAAAGAGTTATAATTTATATAAATATAAAAAAATAAAAAATATAATTAAAAAATTGACGACAAAAACATTAAATTGACATAAGTGAACATGATATAAAATTAAAATAAAGTAACCATGATATGAAGTTGACATGAAGTAAACAAGACATAAAAATTGACGTGATGTTGATAAGTTTAATGTAATGTTGAAGTTTAAAATTGGAGGTAATATAATCATTTACTATTTATTTTAAGAAATAATAAAATTTATATATCATTATACATATTTTAAACTGAAATAGAAAAAATTTTTATTCAATAAACTGATCATAAAATTATCTTAATAAATACTGATCAATCCATTCGAACAATTCATCTTCAATTTTTTTTTTTTTTTTTTGTTTTGGATCTGCTATCTTATCATTGATTTCTCCTCTTATCTACCAGCAATCGCTGGAGGCTTTTTTGGACTGGTATTGTCGTACAATATATGGAGGCAAGCAGAGGCTTTGAGCCACAATTGTGAGGGCAAATTACTAGGCCCAGAAGCGTCACGTGCCTTGCCCATTGTAGGCCCCACTTCACCTGCATGGTGTCCAAACAACACCTTCCCGAACCCTTGCGGCTGTGGCTGATAAATGTGGACCTGTCTTCACAGTCCGACTTGGGGTATTCTGTACCCATTTCATTTGCAATCACGAGCAGTTAAAAGAATGTTTAACGACCATCGACATGATGTTAGCCACTGGCCTAAGATCAAAAGCAGGAACGTACCTTGCTTACGACGATGCAGGGACATGGTATGATTTTGCACTCTTGAGTCTTCATTGGTGATGGTTTAACCATTTGCACGTTTGGACCATGGTTCAATGTGTTTGTAAATCATAAATGTAAACTTGACAATTAACCTTCTGATCTGGATTCATCTTTTAGATTCTAATAGCAGCAGGGAGTACCGATCACACGACATCCCTTTCAATGACATGGATCCAACTTGATGAACATTGCACATACCTTGAAGCGTGCTTAAGAAGAGCTACACCTCAAAATTGGTCGAGATAGATAGGTGCAAGACTCGGATATTGACAACTTAGTCTATCTTGAGGCCATTATTAAGGAAACATTTCGCCTATATCCACCAGCATCTCTGTCAGTTCCTCATGAGGCAATGGAAGATTGTTGTGTTAGTATCTACAACATTTCAAACAGCATTCATTTATTTTTGAGTCTGGAAGTTGCAAGAAGACCCACGAATTTGGTCGAATCCTGAGGAATTTCAGCCGGAAAGATTTCTTGCAACCCATGAAAACGTGGATATATTAGGCCAAAATTTTCAACTGATTCCACTTGGTTCAAGTAGAGGATGTTGACCAGGGAAGACTTGGGTATTGCAATTTTATTTTTTTTTGTATTTTTGAGTTTTATAAGAATTAACTGTATTAATAATAATTGAAATTCCAAGTTTTTGAAACATAGGCTTTTGGTGATTGGTAGATAATAATTTTTTGTGTTTTTAGTGCTTGACGATTTGTTGGGATTGATTAGAAATTTTGGATAATTATAGTTAATTGACCATTCAATCCAAAATTAACCACAGAAATTATCACCCTAGAGTAATAGCGACAGCAGCCATCCACTCCAAAATTAACCACAGAAATTGTCGAACGGTCCGGCCCAACCACATTGAATAATCTTCTCCAACTGCTATACACATTGCGAAATCAAAAGAAACAATTAGTGGGCATAATCTTGCCACCATCTCTCTTACTTTAGGCCAAAAATAATGGATTTCTCACCTCTTCTAGTGGCAGTTGCAGGGATTTTAGGATTGGTACTATTCTACAAACTATGGAAGGAGGGGACTCATATCCACCAAAGTAAGCGCAGGCTATTAGCCCCAGAACCTTCAGGTGCCTTGCCATTCATAGGGCACATACACCTGCTTGGCGGCAAACGGACCCTCGCTCAAACCTGGGGTGCCATGGCTGATAAATATGGCCCTATCTTCACAATCCGGCTTGGAGTGTTCCCTGCCCTTATCATCAGCAATCATGAAGCAGTCAAGGAGTGCTTCACTACTAACGACAGGGTATTAGCTAATCGCCCAAGATCAAATGCAGGAATATACCTGGGCTACGATCATGCAGGATTTGGCTTTGCTCCTTATGGAGAGTATTGGCGTGAGATGCGAAAACTAGCCATGATTGAACTTCTCTCTAGCCGTAGACTTGAGACATTAAAGCATGTCCAGTTCTCCGAGGTGAATCAATTTATCAAAGATTTGTACTCGTTTTACAAGAAAAATGAACAAAATCCAGACCCAAAGATGGCGATTAGTCATAAATTTGAAGCCCTGACTATAAATACGATGATAAGATTGATCACGGGCAAGAGATATTTCTCGGATGCTGGGGGCAAAGATGAAGAAGCAGCACATGTCACAAAAGCTGTCAAAGATTTCATGTATGTTTCTGGTCTTCTTGCTCCTTCGGAAGTGATACCATTTCTTGGATGGATGGATTCCATTTTCGTGGGACAAGTGAAATCCATGAAGCGTGTTGCAAAAGAGATAGACTCCATTGTTGGAACATGGGTGGAGGAACATAAATTAAAGAGGCTTAAGAGTGAACCAGACGACGGTCAGGATTTCATCGACCTACTACTATCTGCCATAGAGGAGGATTCCACGTTTGGCTATACTAGGGAAACTATTATCAAGGCTACGGTGATGGTATGTTCTTCCTGCTCTTCCGTCAAAACTATACCTTAATCACAATTCCCTAATACATTACAAAATTTAGACTTCCTGCCCATAGTAGTAGAAACAAAGAGCAATAATGTCACATAATAATAAGAAATTTAAAGTCTTGCGATTGGGCCCTCGCTTGATATATATGTGCAGAATTGATTTAACCTATTTGTTGTCTCATTTGAACAACATATATGAATTAGGATTTAAAACTTTCACGCTGCTTCAAACAAATAATCTTATATCTAGATATGCCTTACAAAACATAACTGTCCCAATTAGAAACCCTTTCCCCTCTGAAAATGGTTCAAATTTGACTTATTCTTTGATGCGGAATTCATCAGAGCATTTTGCATTACCAACGTAAAGAAGAAAAGGACATTTCAGATAACCATTATTGTTGTCAAGATTAGGACGTTTTACCTAATCCAATAAATTATCAAGATTAAGCAGGTAAAATGTTTGAAAAACAGAGTATAAGACTCTTTATCTTAACTTCTAGACACAGATAATACTATCAGCTAGTCATTCCATTTTGATTCGTAAGAATTTCAAATTGAAATGTTTGGATTCAGTAAATTATATTGCATATTTGGATTATAGTTTCCTTTTTGTTGCTTAATTTCAAGCATTATTCAATCTACTTGAAAAACCCAAATTTCAAGTATTTAAATTCAAACCAGCTATGTAGTTCTGATTTATTTTCTGCTGTAGAATTTATTCTTAGCAGGCTCAGACACAACATCCATTACATTGACATGGATTTTGTCCAACTTGATGAATAACAAACAAGCCTTGAGGTGTGCTCAAGAGGAGCTAGACCTCAAAGTCGGCAGGGACAGATGGGTGCAAGACTCGGACATTGAGAAACTGGTCTATCTCCAAGCCGTTATTAAGGAAGCATTGCGCCTATACCCACCAGGGCCGATATCAGTTCCCCATGAGGCAAGCGAAGATTGTAGCGTCGGCGGCTACCACGTTCAAAAGGGCACTCGTGTGATCACGAATTTGTGGAAATTGCATCGAGACCCTCGAATTTGGTCAAATGCTAATGAATTTCAACCAGAAAGATTTCTTACAAGCCATGCAGATGTGGATGTTCTAGGACAACATTTTGAGCTGATCCCATTTGGCTCTGGTCGACGATCTTGTCCAGGGATGGTATTGGCATTACAAATAACACACTTGACAATTGCTCGCTTACTTCAGGGTTTTGACTTGACCACACCATTTGATGAGCCAGTGGATATGACTGAAGGGTTAGGCATTACCATGCCCAAAGCAACTCCACTTGAAGTTATCCTCAGTCCACGTCTTCCTGCTGCGATGTATGTGCAGCTATAATTGTTGATATCTGATAAAATAAATTTAATACATTGTTGCTACTTAATTTTACGCCTTGTTTGGACGGTATAATAATGGAGGTTTATAGCCTTACATAAGTATTATTCTTATAATATATCTCTAAAACCTAAATAATGTATATTTTTGTTAAAGGGGATTTTTATATTTTCTTGCAGTTTTTTATTTGATTGATCCAAATAGATTCATTTATGTCAAGCATAACAAATTCATCAACAGAGTCAAAACTAGAGACAAACAAAATAGAAGCAATATCCATTAATAAATTTAATTACTATATTGACTATGAAAATTTAAAATATCTCCACTAACTCATTTAATTCATTCACATAAAAACAACCAAACAAAAAGAAGATATAGTATCTAACTGAAAATCCACAAAAACTAATTTCCTAATCAGCAGTAGCTAGGCAAAACAGGCAAGCAACAATTTCGGGATTGTCAATCTTCATGTCTTAAACTATTCCACCTTAAGTGGCCTGTTTTCATTGGCTACAAACATAGTAACATATTAAATGACACATAATTCACCCTCTACCTACTGCATGTGCTCATGGTGTCTACCCAAAAACGGCTGCACTCTCTCTCATTCCACCATTTTCAGCAACCCACCGAAACGCCTCCTTTAACCCTTTCTCTCCCTCCCTCGAAAATATAATTAACATTTTCATCTCTTAAAAGGAAAAGAAAATGAGGAGGAAGAGAAATTCAGTAGTGAACTATGTGTTTGGATGGATAAGGAAGCAGTCGATGAAGGTGAAGATCTTCTTTGCAGCAACGTCTTTGCTGTTTTCTTTGGTGGCATTGAAGCTTCTGGTGAAGGATCACAGCCAATTTTTAATTGCCTCTGAACTCATCCACATTGCTGGGATTGTGGTTTTGGTTTATAAGCTTACTACCAAGAAGACATGTTCTGGTATATTTATATCTCTGTTTTTTTTCATATACATTTCATATTACTGTTTTTAATCCGTTGGGAAATTTTGTGATAATTTCTTGTTTCAGTGGGATAGTTCTTTTTTTTTTATTTTATAGTCTGTTTTCTGGACTTAATTTCTGAAAAGTGCATGAGCGTTACTATTGTTCTATTCAACAATGCACTTTCATATTTTCTGAATATATATATAGAGGCGCGATCCCTGCTCATGTATATATATATTTATATATTGGTTAATTAATTGTAAATGATTGAAGAAAATCAGTGAAGGGATCAAACTGAAGGAAAGAAAATGAGAATAAACAAGAAAATATAATGAAATTCGCATCTTTTTGCATTTGAAATAAATAAATTAGAGTTATTCTATGATGTTATAAATCATTCTTATTCTATGATTAAATAATTAATTCTTACAAATGGACAGATCCTTATAACGCAAATTTAAAATACCAAAAACAAGATGATAATTGATATACATGCTTGGCAATAGATTAATAATCCAGTTTCTGTTCCTTCTTCAGGCCTTTCATTGAAATCTCAAGAACTGACAGCAATATTCTTAGCTGTAAGACTTGTCTGCAGCTTCATGTTGGAAGGTGACATTCATACGTTGCTGGATTTTGCCACCCTCATTTTTACAACATGCCTTATATTTATGATTCGATACAAGTTGAAGTCAAGCTATATCAAGGAGCTAGATAACTTTCCCATCTACTATACGGTAAGTGCAATAATATTCTTCAGTTTTTTTATTAGATTCATCTCTATACACTTAGATTCATGTGTATGCTATTTTTATTTCTATTTTGTACGTATGATACTATACATAGCAAGATAACTGTAGCATTATGAGCTATACCTTCATAGATTGCCATCCATCCCAGCTTTGCTATAGGATTTTGATTTATTAAAGTATTTCAGACAGCACTTTGTTCAGAGCAAAATGAAAATGGAATTCACTTATTAGCCGTATTGGATTGTTTTGCTAATCAGCAACCCCATTTAATTTATACTTTCTGGTCTAATATATTCGTTACAGGTGGTGCCTTCTGCTGTCCTTGCTGTGTTAATCCACCCATATAATTCACATATATACATCAGTCAAGTTCTTTGGGCCTTCTGTGTTTATTTGGAAGCAGTTTCAGTGCTGCCACAGCTTCGTATGATGCAGAATGCAAAGGTTTCAGCTCAGTGTTTGCTATTACTTTTGTCATATACTTTATTACTTTTGTCAGTATAATACATATCAGATATTACAACATACGATTATTTTCCTGTTCTATGTACATTGTTTTTGTTGGGAATATTGACTCAAATCCATTTGTTTGAGATTTGTTTGAGATTTTTCAGATATTGCTTGATGGACAAGAAGACTTGCAAAAGAAGAATTCTAAGAGAAAGAAGATTCTTAATAGGTAAGTTTGACTTGCAAGAGAAGAATTCTAAAAGAAAAGGGATTCTTAATAGGCAAGTTTGACTTACAGGAGAAGAATTCTAAGAGGAGAGAGATTCTTAATGGGCAAGTTTGTATGGTTATAAATAGGTGAAGTCTCTATAGGGTTAAGTATGAGAAAAAGATGTAAGAGAGTTGTAGGGTTTTGTGGGATAGACACCCCATAGGAGTATTGGGGCTCTACGTCTTATGGGTGTGTATGTTTGTTTGTGAGTGGACTAGAGGAGACTGAGAGGGTCCACATAGGTATGATGTATGTGAGCATATGGGTATGTGTTTGGTTATGTTGAAAGGGTGCACAAGGGTTTGGGTTTGTGTTTGTTTGGGTTGAGAATACTTCATAGGACTAGAGGAGATTGAGAGTGTCTTATAAGTATTGATTGTTGAGTGAGATTGATGACTTGATGTATGTTTGTAATTCTCTACAACTAGTGGATTTTTTTTCTCATCCGTGGATGTAGGTCAGTTGGACCGAACCACGTTAAATTATTGTCTCTTGTGTGTTTGATTTATTATTTGATTTCGCTTCCGCTGGTGTGATTGGATTGGAGGCTTTTAGCCCAACAAATGGTATCAGAGCTGTGGTGATCCCCAACAAGTGGTATCAGAGCTGAAGGTTCGAAACGTGAGAAGAGTTGAAGATTCAAGATGTGAAAATAGCTGATAGTTCGAGACATGAGAATAGTTGACAGTTTGAGATATGGGAAAAGAAAGAGTTCGAGTTCAAGTTTTAAAGATTGGTTTGTATGAAGCGTGAAAACACAAGAGAAGAGAAGATGATTGTGAGACTTTCATTGCAGGTGGAGCCAAGCATATCTAGCATGAAGATAGATGATTGATGGAATTTGAGTCAAGGGGGAGATTGTTGGGAATATTGACTCAAATCCATTTGTTTGAGATTTGTTTGAGATTTTTCAGATATTGCTTGATGGACAAGAAGACTTGCAAAAGAAGAATTCTAAGAGAAAGAGGATTCTTAATAGGTAAGTTTGACTTGCAAGAGAAGAATTCTAAAAGGAAAGGGATTCTTAATAGGCAAGTTTGACTTACAGGAGAAGAATTCTAAGAGGAGAGAGATTCTTAATGGGCAAGTTTGTATGGTTATAAATAGGTGAAGTCTCTATAGGGTTAAGTATGAGAAAAAGATGTAAGAGAGTTGTAGGGTTTTGTGGGATAGACACCCCATAGGAGTATTGGGGCTCTACGTCTTATGGGTGTGTATGTTTGTTTGTGAGTGGACTAGAGGAGACTGAGAGGGTCCACATAGGTATGATGTATGTGAGCATATGGGTATGTGTTTGGTTATGTTGAAAGGGTGCACAAGGGTTTGGGTTTGTGTTTGTTTGGGTTGAGAATACTTCATAGGACTAGAGGAGATTGAGAGTGTCTTATAAGTATTGATTGTTGAGTGAGATTGATGACTTGATGTATGTTTGTAATTCTCTACAACTAGTGGATTTTTTTTCTCATCCGTGGATGTAGGTCAGTTGGACCGAACCACGTTAAATTATTGTCTCTTGTGTGTTTGATTTATTATTTGATTTCGCTTCCGCTGGTGTGATTGGATTGGAGGCTTTTAGCCCAACAGTTTTGCAGATGATTGAAGCATTCACAGCCCATTATGTATTTGCACTGGGTGTTGCTAGATTCCTCGCCTGCGCTCATTGGATTATCCAGGTTTGATTTTATTAATTAATCAATAAAAGTATATCTAATTCCTAAATTAATAATCCAATTGGCGTAAAATCACAAAAAAAAAAAAAAACATAATTATTGTTTCCTATTTGCATGAAAGGTTTATGAGACTGGAGGGAGGTATCTTTTTCTGGTTGGAGCTGGGTACTTTTGGTTCCCCATGGTTATCATTGCAGAAATTGTTCAAACATTCATATTGGCAGACTTTTGTTACTATTACATTAAGAGGTGAGCCATTTTTCCCTATCGATCCCTGTAACTCAGATTTGATTTGGAATCGATGTGGCGCTGTAGGATTCAACCACGCATCCAAATCAAACCTCAAACAGCTAATTACTATTTTTAGTGATGATTTTCTATCTCTAATTCTCAATGTATACTTTAAAATAATGTTGTAATTAATGTTTTCTTTTTCGTTTGCAGTGTCATGCAGGGCCAACTAATAATTAGGATGCCAGTTTAGAAATTTTGAAATTAATTTAGACAGTAATAATGTACATTTTCAATTCATCTGATTTGGAGTTTAATTCAAACAAGCATATGGTGCCATCAAAGGCCTAGATCTGTTGTTTGTTTCTTTTACTTTTCTTCCCTTGAATTTTCCTTCACCAAGTACAATTTTACTTGAATTCTTGGAACTGGTTTTGATGGTACCTGGTAGGACTCAAGTTATATTGGACAAAAATTAGCTAATTAATGTGTTAGTAACTATTTTTTTTTTATTTTTGGTTCATAGGAGGGCAAATATTCGGAGGAGGAGGATGATGAAATTAAAATCTGCATCTACATGTCTTTTTTAAAACCTCTTAACTATTAAGTTAAGAGGTGAAAGACAATGTACTAGTAACTATTGCTTGTTGATAAAAAGATTTGAGACTATTTATAATTTCTTTCCTTGTTTATATTTGTGCATTCGGAAATGAAATACAATGAAAAAAAAAAAAGATGTGGATTTAGATTCCATAAATAAACCATGTTGATCTCTCATAGTATTTATTATAGAATTTATCTTAAGAATATTTATTTTGTTTTGCGAAAATTAATTTTTAGAAATTATCTTTTAAAAAATATTTACATTTTTTAAAAAGCAGAAATTTCTATTGTTGGATGATTCCAAAAATTATTTATTATTTTTTTCGAAATTGTTTTCAAATAATATTGATAAAATTTTTAAATTAGAAAAAATTATTTATAATTAAAATATATTAAAATTATTTATTATTAAAATTATTAATATTAAAAAATTATATTTTAGTAATAATATTTGATATTAAAATATTTTATTACTATAAAAATCTATTAAAACAAAACTATTTATTATTTATATTAATATTTTAAAATATTTAAGGTAACATTACTATTCTTAAAATATTTTTTATTAATATAATAATATTAAAAATAGTAATATTTTATTATTAAATATTAAAATTATTTATTCTATTAAAATAATTATATTTATATTTAAAGTATCTACTATTAAATTATAACAAAAATATTATTTATTTATATTTATTAGTAAAATAATCATATTAATATATTAATAAATATAAAATAATATCTTTTAAATTGAAAAATAATAATAAATTATTAAAAGTATTCTTTTTTTTTAATAATCATATAGATTAAATCAAGTTTAAACTTAAAATATCATGTCCAAGATCTTATTTAAATAAAACTATAAAAATACTTTTAAAATGAAAATATTAAAAGATTTTTAATATCAATAATTTAATTTTTTTACTTAAAATGAAATAAAATTATTTTTTATTAATATAATAATATTTTGTGTTGATCAAATTAAGTTTTAACTTAAAAAACCATGTTTCAAATTCGATATGTGTAGAATTATATTTACAAGTTTGATAAATAATCCTATCTATATACATATGTTTCTTGAAAAATATTTTTTAAAAGAAAAAATTAATTTAAAAAAATAATATCATTTTTCATTAATTAATAAGTTATTTTTATTAATCAATCAATTTTATATCAAACAAACAAAAAAATTATATAAAAATTATTTTTCTTGAAATAGATAAAATTTTATTGTATAATTTATCTTAAGAATCCAAGTTTTGGATTTAAAAAGGATCGAACATTGTTAAAGACTTTTTTCCTTTAACCCAAATGATGAATCATTATTTTTTTTATATTTAAAATTTTGGATAGATAAATGGCTCTAACCTTCACAAGATATGTATTCAACATTTTATTGGCCACATCTGAAATTAATATGAAAAGATTACTTGCAAGACTCATACCTCTCACATATTTCATAACGAAAGAACGAGTTCAACTAATCGACTCATCCATTCATGGGCGAAGAAAGCAAGTTCAATCAATTGAATCATCTTTTACATTGGCGAATTTATATTATTTAATCAATTGCAAAAAAAAAAAAAAAAGGTAGGAATTAATCTTAAACTTTGAACTACAAATCTTATATTTTTAAATATTATAAATTTTTATAAACTAAAAAAAATCAATTCTAAATTCTAAACATATAATGAGCATATCGGATGCTACATAAACAATCAAAAAGTTAATTAATTTTTATCAAGTGATTAATTTAATTAATTAAAATTATTTTTTAAAAAATTTTAAATTTAAATTTTATCAATGATTATTTATTAAAATTATTTTAAATATATAATTTATAATTAATTATTTTAAATTATCATATATAATATATTTTATTTTAATATAAAAAATTAAATAATTTATTTATTTTTAATTTTTTTAAAAAAATTAATTCTTAAATCATTCAAAATAAAATATATATATTATTAGTCCTTTTATTTTGCTTCTTTACCGATGGGCATGTCCCATCCCATCACCAACAAAGCTGCCCTACAAGTAATTGTCACATATTGCTCCAGTAATTTCCAGTCTGAAAAAGCTCGTGATTTTCGCTGCCCATTCTGCAACATTGGCACGTGCCCTTCATGCACCACTTCCTCAACTTTCAAACCTTGGACCACTCCCGGTCCAAACGACCCCATGTCTCGCCTTATACCTCATCTTCCGTTTATAAACCCCCATTGATGTTCGCCACCTCTCCCTTCTAATCCAAATGGCTCCCATCACGTGTACGACACATTCGCTATACGGCCTACGTCTACACATCACATCAATACCTCCAAAAGCTGCGAACGCAACTTGACTCTGCTGAGCTGTGACGCCGCTAGCTCCGGCCACCTGTCATGATCTTAGCTATCTGTATAGCAAGGAAAACCGGGCATTCCTCGTTAGATTTTACAACTGTCACATCCCAGAAGCCGCAGCGTAGCTTTCCGATTCCTGGGGATTCGCAAAATAGAATGAGACGGTCGAGATCATCGAGGACAGTGAGATCTAGCACCACATGTCCGTCTGCTGCCAGAGTCAGAGAGTCCCTCACAAAAGCTGTTTCGTTTCATTAACTCAACCAAGCGAAAGCGTGTCGTGTCCTCGTCTCTTCATTAACTTGTTGGGAACTTGGGATAAGAAAATCCAAGGAGAAGATTTTATTGAGGCCGGAGGGCGTTTTAAAAAATTTAGTGCTAATCCGGTCTTAATGCTGTAACCTTAAAACTGTCTTACGTGTCAACACCAACTTTTATCTCCACTTCTCCCTGTCTAGCCAAGTGGCCTTCCCTCGTCTCTTCCCTCCCAGCTTTTCTATGTCTCTCCCCTTGAAATCTGAATCCAGAGAGGATACAATAGCAGGTACCCGTACGAAGAGAGTACATTTGTCTTTTTTTTTTTTTCTTAATTGTTGCATGAGGCCTTAAATTACTGTGGGAGGATGGGGTCAAGTGAGGATGAGATTGAGATTGAGCTAGAGCTGGGATTATCAATAGGGAGAAGCTTTGGAAAAGCCGGGAAACTAAAGCCAATCAAGAAAGAACCAAAACCCAACAACAACTCGGTTGCAGATCTCGGGGAAAGAGTGGTTTTTGATTCACAACCGAAACGTGAGATTCAAGCTTTAAGGAGACAAGAAGCAAAGAAGAAGCGAGAAGAACAGCAGCAAAACGGAGGAATAATCATATCATCAAGATGTCACCAAAACGGTGAGTTCAGAAGCAAAGACAACGCCGCCGATTCAACAGAAGAAAGGGAATGCAAGAAGAACAAGGTGCAAGAATTTTATGGAAATGTAAATCTTAATTTAAGCACCGAACCAAATAAGCCGTTGGTGTGCCCAGTTATTCCGTTGCGAATCCCGTGCCCGTACCCACAGGCCCAGTTTGTACCGCTCACCAATGGGTTTGCGTATTCTTGCATAGATGCGGTGCCTTGTTGGGGTCTTGCTACCGGAAATGAGAATGGTGTGTTGCAGTCAGTGTCGGTGAATGGCGGGTTTCGGCCGTTTCAAACGGGTCAGAATTCGGGTGTGCATGCTGGAAATGGATATGATTCGGAGCAGAATAGTAGCAGAGATGAAAGGAATAGGAAAACAGGGTCAAACGCGTCTTCCATATATAGTTCCTCTGTGGTTTCGGATCTTCAAAGCTCTTCTAATCAAGGTATGTACTTAGAGTTTCCTTTTTGTTCTTTGCCGTTTTCTACGAATGCTCTGTATCAAGAATCTTTCATATATCAATCGTGTAATTTGCTTGTCTGCTTTTATTGGATGGTTTATAAAAACCAAAGTAAGGTTTTTGAAAATGTATAATTTGAATCTTGTGCTTTTTGGTCAATGATAAATTTTGGTTGGAAAATGTTTCTCTCCACCTTTACCAAAGATTAAGAATGTAGATTGCGGCTGTTGTCTTTCGCAAATAAATGGGGACATGCTGGACAAAGAATCCCCCTTGGTTATTGTCTCTGCCGCCTTGTCTTCGATCAATATACAATTAAATGGGCTGGCGAATCACGATTAACGATCGTGTTAAAATGATGGCATAGTATAGGAATGTCCGGGTGCTCATGACAGTACATGGAAATTAGATTCAAGGATTTACAGTAGTTGTCATTTATTTGGTAATGTTCAAAATAGTGCAATCTAGATATATGTTGCTTGGGTTTGGGTGTCAGGTTAAAAGATACGGGACGTTTCCGGCACCGTGCAATCAACTTTTCTAAGTTTTTCTTGATGTTTCAAGGCTCATGCTTTTGAGATATCAAATGTGTTGGACACATGATCTTAAAAGAAAATTGAGGAGTTAAAGCAACATAAGAAAGCAATACTTGAATTTGTTTGACTTTTGTCTGATACTTGCCGTGGATGAAATTAATTAAATTGCAGCTGCCAGATATACGTAGACACATGTATATTTATTATCAGTCTGCTAACTGAACTTCTAGCGATTCATTTGGAACGAGGGAATGAAACTTTTTCTTAAATCTAATGGTTGGGTCATCAGCCATGGAACCTTATTTCTTATTACATTCCCCAACCATTCGATGAACTAATTTGATGGTGTTGCCTTTCATTTCAGGTGGTTGCAGCAGTGAAACTGGAACTCACACAAGTCATTACCAACTGGAACATCCTCAAATAAATTGTTCTGTAGCAAGCAATCTAAATGGCCAGTCTGAACATAGTTCTACCTCTCACCAAATGGAGTCTGCCCAAAGTGTTGACAAATCTAGAGAAGGTTTCGAAAAGACGGCCTTATTGAAGGCCACCAAATTAACCTCATCGAATCCTAAGAAAGAACCCAAATTCGAAAGCCAACAAGATCTTGATAGCAAGCCAGTTTCGACCAATGAAACTACAACCACCACTTTAACAAAACATAGGAAGGGGGACACGGGCAAGCCTCCTAAGCCTCAAACTCCTACTCATGATGACATCCTTTCCCTTCGTAGCATGCCTTGCGTTTCAACAACGGGCAATGGCCCTAATGGTAAAACCATTAATGGTTTTCTGTACAGATATACAAAATCAGAGGTCAGCATCATATGTGTCTGCCACGGAAGTTCATTTACGCCCGCTGAGTTTGTGCAGCATGCTGGTGGCAGTGATGTATCACATCCTCTGAGACACATTACGGTGATTCCTTCCGCTTTTTAAGAATACAACAAACATAAGGATGCCTGATTGTTTTGCCTGGTCGTTAGTTTTTGTTATTGTTTTCTTTTTTCTGTTTTCTAGACCACAACACACCGTTCACACTAACCGAAGCCCTCATGTAAAAAAAATTGTTTATGGTTAAGAGCCCACCCCGCAGCTTAATCGCCATTTTGAACCTACTTTAGCTATGACGCACCTTTCAGTGAAATTTTACTTTGGTTGGTTAATTCAACTGGATGATTGTTCTCCATCTCAGCTACAAATCTTGACTGCTGAAACAATCGAAATAAATATGGAGGGAGAAAATCAAGCTTTCTAACAGCTTCTATCAAACCTTTGGAATAGTGCGAGGATTTAGCGTGTCTTTTTTGAAGCCCAACAAAAGGCCTCAAATGTATGAATGAGTGGGTTTAAAAGCCCATGATGAAACAAATTTCACTTTAAGTAACTAAATTAAATGGCAAACTCTTTAAGCGATGAAGGAAGGTTATAGCATATGAATGGGAAGGAATCTTTGTTATTAAGTACAACTATATGAATCAATCAAAACGCATAAATTAGCATATGTTTCTTATTTTATCTTATCTTGACTTTAATTTATCAAAATAATTTAAGTATTTAATTTAATAATACGCATGCATTAAAATATTTAAATCTATTTTATCCATATCATTATATTTATCCTTTAATTGATTTATGTGTCAAATAAATTTTACTTTAATCCTTGTTTTTAATAAAATTATACAATATAAAATTTTCTAAAAGTGAATTTTATACATCTTGAATTTCAAAATTTTAAAACATATTTTAAAAAATTTAATTCAATAGATATTTTAAATATTACTGCTCAAAGATAAATTCATATGACAAAAGAGTAACATGAATAAACAAAATGGGAAAGAAGAAATATATTTTTTCTTTTAATTAAAAAACACGTGGATATTACTTAAAAAAACACGTGGACATGTAATATTAATAGTAATCCTAATCAAATTGTTTTATAGAATCAACCCTCAAAATAAAAGATTATGAACTAAAGGAAAAAAGGAATGGTCCATGAACAAGCGTGGCTTGTCCGAGTGACTAAGAATAACAAAGGGAATTTTCTTTTCAGGGAATATAAGAACAAGAATAACAAAGGAAATTTTCTTTTCAGGGACTATAAAAGCCAAACCCCAAAGCGAGCTTATTCATCCCTTTGCACTCCCCAGTTTCGTGCCTCTTCAAGAGCCACCAAAGCCCTAGAAAGCGCCAGATAACCCAAAACGAAGGGAGGTGAGAGAAAGAGCAAAACACACTTTACACACACACATGCACACACATAAACAAAAGAAGTGATTTGAACCCCCAAAGAAAAAAATATATAAAGGAGACCAGAAAAAAGCGCTCTCGTCTCTCTCACTTGTTTTTTTTTTTAAATCAAAATCTAAAAGCTCAGGTAAATAGCCTCATTTCTCAACTCATTTTCTACTTCATTTCTCTCTCTATTTTATTTTTTTTTTCTGGTTGCTTAGATCAATGATAAATGTTCAGTTTTTAGAATATACTTTAAGTTTTCTCAGGAACATGGATACGATTAATTTTAACTGTAACCATAGTGTTTTGTATGGATCAGTGAGGTTCTGTTTTGTTTTTGTTGAAAATTTTTCCTGGAAATTTTGTATTTCAAGACTATTTATTCGGTGGATACATACGGTTGGAAGCGTTCGTGGTCATTTCAGGAAAAAAAAAAGATTGTAGGGGTTATGGTTTGAATAAATAGCTGCTTAAAATTAGGGTTTTGATTAGTGATTTTAATTTACAGGTACCAAATCGGCAATGGCATCTACAGAACAAGAAGTCCCTGCTGGAATTAGTGTTCCTACGGCCGATGTTGTATGTTTACTCCCGCCCCCCCCTCTCTTATTCGTGTGTTTTAGTAACAATGCATTTAAAGTTAAGTTTTGATCTATATTGTTGGTGATTTTAGATCGGTAATGCCTTTGTTCATCGGTACTACCTTATCTTACATCAATCCCCTGCGCTGGTTCACCGATTCTACCATGATATCAGCAAACTTGGTCGTCCTGAAGAAAATGGTGTCATGAATATCACAACAACTATGCAAGTTAGTTTTCTCTATCTGTTGCCTTCGTTCATTTGTGTTTGTCTTGGGCCAATCTTTCCAAATGAGAGTATATGCGTGTCATTATTTCTCAATTTTATTTCCTTTTTATTTTTCTTTCTTAAATCCAACATTTTAATTGAAAACCGTGTTTTCTACCCTTTTGAAAACTATATGTCTTAGTAAGTCCAGGTTTGCTTGGTTTCTAATGTGAAAATCTACTTGAATTTTGGTTCTGTTTGTGCAACAATGGAAACCAAGCAAATGTGCTGCAATATTGAAGTTTTGATCTCTGGACTTTTCTTACATGTCAAGAGTTGGTGCGGAACTTTAAATAGAAGAAATTTCTAATTGATAAAATTTTTGTTTCCCATAAACCAGATGGATCAATATTAAAATAGAACAGGTTATGGAACTAATTTTGTTCTTGTACTTTTATGTGATTGGCTGTATTGGAGTCTAGAACCTCTTTTGAGTTGTATTCTCTTGATGTAATATCTAAAATGTATGACTTATAGGATTTTGAACTTATTGGATTTTGAATTGGTAGAGTTGAAACTGTGATGCTTCATTTTGTGGACCAGGCCATCAATGAAAAGATACTCTCACTTGGTTATGGAGAATTCACAGCAGAAATAACAACTGTAGATGCACAAGACTCTCACAGTGGGGGAGTACTTGTTCTTGTGACCGGGTATTTCACTGGAAAGGATAAAGTGAAGCGGAAATTCACTCAGAGTTTCTTTTTGGCACCGCAAGACAAGGGCTATTTTGTTTTAAATGATGTATTTAGATACGTTGATGATGCTAAACACCAAAGTGGGAGCCAGGATCCAGTTAATAATATTGAAGTTTCTTTTACTCCCGAGCATGGTAATTATAAACCAAGACTGCCATCTGAAATGCAGAATTATAATGATTTCCTCCGATTGATGTAAATGTTTGATTACTTATCTTTCTCATGCTCCAGAGAATCATATTGAGCAACCGGCTGTGTTGTCAGAAGAAGCTAATGGTCCAGAAGTGTACAATCCTTCTGAGAATGGAGATGGTTCTATTGAAGAAGAGGAAACACCAGCGGCCGAGGTTATTGATGAGATTCCTGATGATTCACAGATGGTTGCTGATTCTAACTCCAACATCGAGGAAGTGCCAAAGAAATCATATGCATCTATTGTAAATACTAAGTACCAGTCTGCTGCATGTTAGGCTTCTAATGTTTGTGAGAATTACTTGGTATCATTTTTGCATTTATAATGCCAGTTTTACGGTGATAAATTTAGCCTCATCTATTATTGCTCTCGGTGAAGGTTATGAAGGAGAATGTGGTTCCTACACATTCCCCTGTGAAGTCTGCAGTTAAGAGCCATGAGCTACTGAGAACTGCTGTACCCCCTGTTGCTCCAGCCCCTGCATCTGACACACAGATTTCCAACAAGAATGTTACAGAAAATGGGAATAATCAAGATATAGAAGGTATCCACCTTTTTGTCATTCCTGCAAAATTTTCAAATACTTAGCATGCAGTTTATTTGTTATTTGCGTTTTTATGATTATTTATTTTTGTATCTACTTGCTTGTGCATATGATTTACTTACATATTCTTTGGATTGTGGACAGCTGAGGGTCCCTCTATATACGTCAAAGGTCTGCCCATGAATGCTACACCTAGCATGCTGGAGAATGAGTTTAAGAAGTTTGGACCTATTAAGAGTGATGGTATTCAAGTTCGAAGTCAGAAGGTAGATGTTGACTCATTTTTCAATAAGTTGAATTGTGACTGTATATTTAATTAATATTTTCTCTGTATTTAACTACAGGGGTTCTGTTTTGGTTTTGTGGAATTTGAAATGGCAAGTTCTGTGAAAAGTGCTATAGAGGTATTTGTCATTTTTTGTTATTTTCTATAGTAATGCATTTAGTTTCATACTTAGAGGTCTGTTATCATGGCAAGGGTTGCAACATTTTCTGCAATTCAAAACGTGCTTTTGCCTATGCATGCATGCTTTGCTTCAGATTATGGCTGGACTTCTAATGTAATCTCTCGAAATTTTTGCAACTGATGTTATGACCGTGCCTCCATTTTAAGTGAACGTTCTGTTATTTTTTTTAGAGAATGTAGTTGTAGGATTACTAGAAATGAGGAGATGTTAATTTTATAATGTTCATAGATAAACATGGAGCGGAGACTAGGATGTTCTAGTGGAAGCCTGGTGCTGCATTTGCTGTGAAATTCTTGGTCAATGGTTTGATTGTAGAACATTTTACCAGGCAACTTTTTGACTTAGAAAACGTGCTCAACATAGTCCATTACTTTTGGACATATGCAAAGTTGTGTAGGTAAGGGTGATCCATTGTTTTATTTGCAGCAAATTAGAAGCTTGGGTGTGAAACAGCTGTGGCATGTTAAGGAGTCATGAAGATTAGGTTGTGGAACTAACTCTGTTGTAGAGGTCCCAAAGTGATTAAGGGGCCTCTGTGGTGTCATGTTGTGGGGAGAAGAGGCTACTTGTTACTCGGCTTAGTTATCCTAGGAGGGAAGCCTAGAGATGCTAGTTATGGTGGTAAAACAAATCTGTATTTTTGCATTTCTCCAATAGTAGGATTTAAAGTCTATTAAAGATTGACAGAAGCTTGGTAGGACATTGAAGAAGCCCTGGAGTTGACTAAAGATTAGGAATATGGCTGCAAGATTTCTTGGAATTCCTGAACCATTATTCCTTTTCCCCATTATAGATTGAGACTTGTGAATTCTTTTTCCATGTAACCAACTGCCAGTAAGTTAGATACATGATTTATGTGGCATTTTTTAGTGATCCCTTTAACAAGTAACTTGCTGCTAGACCTTGGTGGTAAATTATGTAAGATTTGCCAAACCTTTTAGGTCCCAATATAGTCTTATTCATCAAGTTTAGCTAATTTAAAATTATTAAGAGTTGTTCCCTATATTGGTTGTGTAGAATGTCTTTAATGGTACATTTTTCATGGAGTTATTAATTTGTCTACTGAATCATCAAAAGATTTTAGTGGTATTTTGGATTTTTTTTTTTTCTTTTCATTATCTTTTGGTGATGCCCATAGAGTTTAACCTAAATTATCTTTTGCTATTTATGTAATCACGAAGGTGCATTCAAATGTTAAACTTAGATTTTTTTGCATTAAAAAGGAATGAAATTTATGTCATTGTGTTGAATCTTTATGCATTATCTTTTAAATTTGTATATCTTCCTGTGATTGGTTTTAAATTTAAGTAATTCATGATTTTATTTTTGATGTGCCTCTCCAATGACAAAGGGTGGGGGTTCAATCTTACAAGTTTATATTTAAGTCCCAGCATTAAACATCATCTTTTTTTTTGGTTCATAGTGGGGCAAAGCCCTTAAAGGGGAAGGGGGAATGGCAGCATTAGAACTCATGCCCACATGTCTTCCTCAATGCCTCTTAGCCACTAAGCCAAGAGGTGGAAGGCAGCATTAGACATCATCTTTTCCAGCTACATATATTAATTTCTTTTGTGCAATAAATCTACGTCTTCATGCCTTTTTCTTTTTTGAAATACCTTTCAGGCTTCACCTATTAATATCAGTGGACGTAAAGCAGTTGTTGAAGAAAAGCGGTCTACCTCACGAGGCAAGTTCCTTTTATTGTTAACTTTACTCAAAGTTATAGTAAATGATCTACATGATTTATTAAAAGATGATACCATATTGAGTATGAGATCTTCAACTCAGGTGTTTTCAAGCCATTTCATGGTTATTAGATGAACTAGAAGTGTACTTTGCTCATCTCTGAAAATGTAGTTTTTAGGTTAATGTTGAAGCGGTGTGTCCATCGTACAACATTTGAAATCTTTGGTTGTTGGCATAGGACTGATGTTTCCTTTTCTTGATTGGAAGCAAATGGTAGCTTAATGAAAAACAAGCTTTGTGATATATCCAGATTCCAGAGTTTAGTCAAGAACATGGACTTCAAAACTTATGTGAATGTATTTTGCAAGTTATAAGACTGTTCTTCATTTGCAGGGAACAAAGGTCGGTCCTCATCTGGTTCTGGGGCTGGATACAGAAATGAGGGAGCAAGAGGGCGTGGAAACTATGGTGGTGGCAGGGGCTATAGCCGGGGTGAATTCAGTAATCGTGCTGAGTTTGGAAACAGGAACAGCAATCGAGGAGGATATTCCAACTTTGGAGGTGATGGATATCAGAGGGTTGATCACATGGGGAGTAATGGCGGCCATGTGAACCGTTCTGGTGGACTAACTGCTAATGCAGCAGCCAAGAATGTGGCACCAAGGGTATCGGCCCCTGCTTGAAGAAATTAATACAGAAATTGGTTGGGAGTGATAAAATATGACTTTCTGTTTGTAGTGTAGCGATTTACAAAGCACTCCATGCTTTGCCCAGGGGTTTGTCTGAGATCTGTTTAGGGTTCTTATCCCATTTATTCATTTCGGCTTTTATAATATATACTGAAAGGTTTTTGGGCGGATGGTTGATTCAATTCTTTATTTCCATGCCAGCGTAACGTTTAGGCTTCTGGGGCATTCTATTTTGGTAAATCTATCTTTAGTTGACGGTTTTCGGCTTTTTTTGCCTTTTGGCCTCGATTAAAAACGCATACGCAACAAATTTTATTGATGGATTTTCACCAAACAACTCATCCGGGAATTCCAGTTGCTTCATTTGAATTGTCGTGATTTTGTCGGAACTTTGCCCCATTCGAGCGTGCAGTAAAGCATTGGCTTTCTTTCGTATTGGCTGTCTTTTATCATATGAGACACGAAAATACTATGCTTTTGACGATTAAGAACTTTTTATCATCATGATTGCGGGATAATTTTGATTGCAACACTTGTATGAACAAATTAAAGGGAGAATTTCTATAATTAATATGACAAGTAATCTTTGCTAGAGTAGATGCTAATTTTCTTCCACGCAGAATAACAACACTTGATTAACGTGTAAGAAAATGCAGCTTTGTAGCATACTCCCGGTACAGAAGCTTCCGCTACGATGTTATTTAGACACCGAAATTGCAGGCCTGGACGAACTCCAAATCATAGTCAACATACTTGGTCCAAAGAGGCTTGAACTGGTTCATGGCAATATCAAGCCATGGCTTCATATTCCCATTGAAGTGCACCACCGCGGCATTGCGGATCTCATCCATGCTAATGCTCGGATTATAGCCAAGTCCAAGAACATGCCAAGACTTGTCTAGAGGTTTTGTTGTTGAGTAAAATGTGATCAAACCAGGGGGCAATGTTCCCAATTTCCACAAGGTCCTGTTCTCATTCTGCAAAAGCCAGGTAGGCATCCACCAATTAATGATAACCCAACTACAATGCTGAATAACAGCAGCCACAAAAATAACAAAAACCAACCAAAAATAAATAAATAAATAACAACTCAAATCAATAAAACCATAAACTGCTTGCATTTCCACCTCAATTTTCTGTGTATTAATAGCTATTAACAGAAGTTTCACCAATCTCAATTAATATGCTTAAGTCTGTAACAGTGCACTCAAGCTGCTATGCAAAAAGTTGCGTTATCTAATAGCATAATAAACAAATCAAGCACCCAAAGTAGCATAAACAGGGCATAATTAATCAATCAAACAACTAAAGAGTGACAATCAAAACTTACCAGATTCTGCCAGTAATGATACTCCTCCGTACACTTTTCCCTCCTCCAAGCATCCAAATCAAAGAAATTCATCCCATAAGCCCAAGCACAGGCCTTGGGATTAAACTTCTGCTTAATCAAAGGATGCGAGAAATTCATATACTGTGCATACCTATGGAAAGACCCAAAACAAGTCTCCACCGCCCCGTTCACTTTCCCATCCATATCAATCTTCCACAACCCAGTCAAATCCTTCTGCACCACAATATCATCATCCAAAAACAATATCCTATGCAACGTAGGATACATCTCTGGTAAATAAAACCTCAAATGATTCAAAATTGACAAATACTTTGGGTTCCTAAACTTCATGTTTGTAGTATCTTTCGTGGCATTCTCAAGCGTGTTCTCAAAATAAAACTTCTGCAAGTTAGCGGATTCTAACTGTCTTAACACTGGAACATAAGATGAATTCAAAAACTTATAATCCTCAACTGCCTTAACTTCAATATGTGCTCCATTGTAATCTTTCAATTTAAACATCACCTGCATTGCTCCGAGATTCATCTTATCAGTCACCACATGGAAAACGTGTTTCCATGGCTCTTTCGCGTTTTTGGTGGCTGAATTCACCACCACGGACGCTGCAAGTACATTATCCGAAAAAATGGCGTAATGGTAAAGCTTCGGGTCCTCGAATTCAGGAGGAATTGTCTTCCCTTCATCCGTATATTTCTCCGGATGCGCGAGTCGTTCCTCCATCAACCTCATTGCCAAACAATGTAAGCTTTTAGGAATCGATTTCGCAGCGATGAGGCTGGAAAATGCGCCTTGCTTTTTCGCTTTCGTCAGTTGCTCGTTGACTGCAAAGATCGTATCTTTTAATTTCTGGATCTTGAGTTGGTTATCAAAAGATTCCTTGGCTTCCGAGATCATTTGGCGTGTGGCTTTGATTCGCTCTTTGACTTCTTTCTCGAATTGTCGAAGCACGGACTCGTCGATGGAGAATGAATCGGTTTCGAAGAGAGCCTGATAAGATGGTTTGTTAATGAGATCAGAGTAGTTTCGAGATAGATCCGCGAAAACCCTAACGAGTTTCGAGTTTTCGAGCTTTAACTTTCGAGCGTAAGAGGCGTAGGCGAGGACGAGAGAGCGATGGTCATCGGCTTGTTTCCGGATCTGATCCAGTCGGGGCTTGAGCGGATCCGATTTGAGTGCCAAAACGGACCTCCTTGTAGATCCAACTCCATAGGAACCAGTGGAGAAACCCTATAGACACAAAGAAACGACAACGTTCAATCAGTCGTCCTGGCAATGTTCCTTTTATTTTTTTTAAATAATCTTTTAAAGAAAAAAAAATGAGAAGACCCAAAACCTTATTTAGTACTTACAAAGTTGGTTTGGAGATGAGGAGAGTGGGAGTGGGAAGTGAAGAAGAAAGAAAGAGCAAAGAAGAAACAGATTGCAACTGTAATTGCTGAAGCCAATAATCTAACTGTAAATCCAAAACCTCCAAACATTGGCCCTCCACCGCCGCCGCTTCTTGCTGTACGGTGATTCCCCATTTTTCCGATCAATCACCGGCGCATCAAAAAAAAAAAAAAGGAAAGAAAGAAACTGAAAACGAAATGATAAAAAGAAAAAGAGATAATATTGATGGTTGGCCACAACCGCAATCTCTTCACTCTCTCCTTTGTGTCGTGCGTTTGGGCTCTAACTTGGGAGACTTTCTCCTCCCGCCTTTCGGGGAAGATCAACGGCTGTGATTTCGTTTGGTTGCTTTTGGTGATAGCTGGGTGACACTTCGACTGGCGGCAAAGCGGTATCTCATGTGAACGCTTTCATTGCCATCATCATGGGTTATTTAAAAAATTAATTAATTTTTAAATGCAATAATGTTGTCCATGTCTCCTTAGTGTTCGTAATTAGTACATAAATATCAGACAGCATCCTTTTGAACAACTCAAACATACTACTATACTACTGCTTTAATCTATTTCACATTTGCATTGACACTTGACACCGACGTTATCCGTGGCTATGGGAGACCCAACTAATTATATTATACCCACGTCAAAATTTTGCTGCATGTCATATTCACATTTAGACACATTTTTCAAATTTCATCAACAGAGGTTAACTCACGCTAACAAGAGAAAAAAAGAAACCCAGACAAAAAAAAAAAAAGGAAAGGGAGGATTTGAGCCAAGAAGATTACAGATAAGTGTGGTCTTTGTTGGTTTTCTCGGGTTTGGAGTTAGGATTTTTTTTTTCTAGAATATCCAACAGGATGAATTGTTTTTTTCGTGCATCAACCCTAATGCTTAGTGTCATTTCACCGGCTTAGCAGCTACAATCTCCAATATTAAGGATACGTTAAGTGTATAATTATGATAAGATAAAATAATATAATATAATAAATATAATCAAAATAAATAAATAATATTTTATTTTATATTTGATGTGTTTAAAAATTAAAATAAAATAATTTTTTTATTAAAAATTTATATAACTTAAATTATCATTGTAATTTTTAAATTTATAATAAAAATATATGTTCAATTTTATAAATTAAAAATATTTTTTATTTTTTAAAAATTAAATTATTTTATATTAAAAAAATAATTAATATTTTTTATAATCATATCATTTTTTTAAATACAAACTAAATAAAATATAAAATAATTAACATTCTATCCTATCAATTACTTTATATATCAAGCGTAATCTAAATTTGAGCCGTGGCAAGTGCAAGGGCAATCAGAGAAAGTACATCATTGGGCGGGATATGGATGGAATGAACCGGAAGCAACGCCTCAATGTGGTACGTACAACTTACAAGGATTGCTTCTTGCTATATTAAACGTTAAGATTTATAAATCATTGTGAATTTCATTCAAAATTATATATGGAACATCTTAGCATCTTCGAGTTCCACTGGCCTATTTCATCGAAGACATACTTCTTTTCTTTCTTTCAACAATCTGATGGAGAAAATGTGAGTTGTTTTACGTGTTTTAAGGAATTTGGTCTTTCTACATAGAGCAAATGTCGAAAGTTTTACCAGCCCTTTTTGCATTATCCTTCAATAAGGTGCAGCAACCAATTCCATTTGCCATGACGCATATACGAAACGTGCGCATTGATCTGATCATTGGATTTTCTAAGTTCTTTGGGCTCCAGAACCAACTAGAAAACAAATCGGTGCATCTTGGTACACATGACCAAAGGAATGGTGCTTTTTTGTTTTGAAGCCCATGAGAATTTTAACGACCACTCTGCCCTGCCATCACCATCATTCATCTCCCTGGAAACCATGCCATGTTAAGTTGAAGCACAAGGTTCTTGTCAGATAATTCAAGATAAACGACAGCTTGAGGCTGGGTTGCTAGTTTCATGTTGATCATCATTAGTTGAAGTATCAGGAAGGGTACCAATTCATTTTGAAACCAACAATGAGGACAGAACTCCATAGGAAGAACTGCCATATCTTTGTTAAACTGAAACAAAATCTTTGTTCTAAGAGGAGACGGGATGTACAAACAAGTGAATCTGATAGACTCCAGATGAAATCTACGTTATCATTCTTTCAATATTATATACTACTAATGCTTCTTGAGCACAAGATTTCAGCTATTTGGATGTTGACGTTTCCATGAAACTCTTAAGTCTTCTTTGTCATCAAATCAATTCTTGCTTCTTGATTCAAATACCCAATGAGTCAATTCTATGGATTCCATTTCTTTAAAAAGCTGTTGTTGGGTAGAAATATGTTTTTCTTTTCTTTTTCTTTTTCTTTTTTTCAAGCATAACTGAGCTGAGCACTGCAATCTGGAGTAAGATTGCATTTAATGCTCCATGGCCATCGCCAGCAAGTAGCAACCCAATTTGCTTGCTTAGCAAATAATCACTCCAGGCCACATATGGCCTCATATAACTCAAGGGCCCAAAAATTGGTAGATGATTGCTGAAAGAAATCTGATCTGAGATCCTAATTATTCAGGATAACTTCAATCTTCAGAAATGAATTATACCCTTCTTAAATTACTAGTAAAATAAGAGAGTAGATAGAAATCAAATTTTAAGCTGCAAATTTTCTATCAATAGCAGATTTGTAAGTACCAGTTAAGTTATTTATCAAAGAGTGAAAGATGGCAACTGTCGCCCTGCCTTGGGTGGTCCAGCAGGGAATCCTTAACAAATGAAAAATATCACTTGATGGATATTAGGTGAAACTTCCATTTGGCTGTCTCTTATCATATAGATTTCTATTATGCTATATGTGACATAAATTGAAGGGCCCTAAAACCAATATTCAGAAAAACAGGTTTGCTTTAGGGGATCAATGATTTTATGGATAATGATAAAGCACCTCTCTAGGCTTTTTGATGTAATACACCATTATTATTGCTATTTGTAAAAACTAAAAATCTATTGCACCACTCCACACTTAAAAAGAAACACAATAGGCAATTGTTTGTCTCACTTATCAACCCCATATAAGGGGGGAAAAAGAAAAAGAAAAAGAAAAAAGAGTTGCATGTCAAGTGGAACCAAGAACATATTTGCTTGTGATTTTTGAGAAATACACATATCCACTATTCTCATCATCAATCATAAGTTAATAAAAGGAAAATCAAAATTCATTTGTACCTTTTCTTGCCATGCCTGCTGCTAACATGGTGCAACCATCCAATCCCTTTCAGGACCTTGGAGATTTTAACAAGATTAGACCTTCCCATTCCCAGATTCATCTTCCCAGATGAGAACTTAAGAGCCTGTAAACAGCACAAGTGTCCATCCGAGTCTTCCTCATAGTCATCCTCATCATGATCGTAGTAGTACTCGTTGCCACCTTTCTTTCCTTTTTTTGAGCTGTTTTTCAGTTGTACCTTGTTGGAATCAGTTTCATATGTCTCCCAAAGCAAATCCATCCCTTCACCTCCATCCACATTGTGTCTCTCCTCGAAAAGCTTGCATGCCAATGTCCTCTTCCACTCCTTTACTTTGCTCATTGACCCGAAATTCCCTGGATTTGATCCCATTGTTTGGTAGTTGTCTGTAACTTTGGAATTGTAATTATCTCCATCGTTTTCCGTACTCCAATTAGCTCTGATCACTCTTTGGGAATTCACCATTGCTTTGGCAGCATGCTGCTCCCTGCCATTATCAGCACTCACTTTAGGATCACTTATTTTATTCCCCATTGCCTTGATTCCACTTCCCATGAATTCTTCTTCTTTTTGTTCCTCACCTTTATCTCCATCGTTTTCCGTACTCCAATTAGCTCTGATCACTCTTTGGGAATTCACCATTGCTTTGGCAGCATGCTGCTCCCCGCCATTATCAACACTCATTTTAGGATCACTTATTTTATTTCTCATTGCCTTGGATCCACTTCTCATGAATCCTTCTTCTTTTTGTTCCTCACCTTTATTGGACTCAACGCTTAGTGACTTGACTTCTTTTTCTCTCTTTTTAGACGACAAAGCTCCGACCCCCTCCTTTTCTTGCAAGAAGTCTTCAAAGATCTTCACTACTGCCTTTACCTGATTAGTTCCCGGACGCGTAATCTCCGCTGATTTTTCATCTAAAGTACCACTCATAAATGTTTCAGGTACATCTACACCCTTGTCAGTGGAAGCTTCAAGTTCAACCGCTTGCAAGCAATCTTCTTTGGCCTCCTGCATCTCCAAAACTTCAACGGGGGTTTCTGTAATTTCAAGAGTAGTTGACGTTTCAAACACGATCTTATACGCTTCAAGCTGTTCCAAGTATCCGAAGCCATCACTTTCATCGTCAACTTTAGACCTTAATGTTTCAACAAGTGTTTGGTAGGTAGTAAGTAGGAAACTTACCTTGGATTCTGGTAATTCGAGGTGGCACGAGCCAGCTGTGCTGACAAAGCTGGGAGTAAGAGTGAAAAAGGCAAGAAGCAAAAGAGTAGTGGTGGCAAAGAGGGGTGAAAGAAAAGAGAAAATCTTGAATAGGTAAGGAGAGAAGAAGATGAAGTAAGAGAAATAGAGAGGATGAGAGAGAACGAAAGAACAAAAGAGCATAAAGTCAGAGAGCAAAAGACTTGACAAGTGAGTTTTATTCTTGGCAGTTGTTGAAGCCAAAGAAAATTCAGACATCTTTTGGTGAAGCAAAAAACAGAGAACTAGCAGATGCTGATGGATGGGAACAGCCTAGCAGCGGAGGGAAAGAAGACTGAGGAGAGAGCGGCGTGAATAAAGGGAAGAGACTGAGGAGAGAGAGAGAGAGAGAGAGAGAGAGAGTAGAGAGTAGAGATTAACTAACATTTGACAAGAAATAAAAGCCACTTTGGAAACTTTCTCATGTCCTGTCCCACGTCCATAACCACCAACTTTATTATTATTTTTTTCTTCTATTCAGCTATGGTTTCGAGTTTATAACCAGCAAGGGACGTTTGAAGATGAACACTAATAAAATAGATTAATGGTTAGTTACAGGAGGCCAGAAAAAATTTAATTTGGCTTTCTTAACAATGAAATATCACAACTCTTTTATACCAGCAGATTTGTTCATCAGATATATATACATATATGAACATTGGTTCATGTTTTTGTCACTTTTTACCTCAAATTGATTTTAATATGGAAGGATAAATTTTATCAAATTACAAAGAATACTATCAATGAACTGCTAATCAGGTGATATTAACGTCAATTTTAAAATTAAAGATCTCAAGTTTAAATCATAGTCGTAGTCCAAGAGACAAATAACGAAGTTATTGAATATTCTTTTGAGAAAAATTTTGTTTCATATATATATATAAAAGACACGAACCAAATTCCTTAAGGTTATTAGCAAGCAACATATGCACACTGTCACCTGCACATGAAATTTACACTTGATTTTTATAATATCAGATGAAGACAAATTTGACTCTTTAAGCATAAAGCAAGGCGCCTTTTTTTTTTTTTTTTTTTTGGAAAAGAAAAGCTCCACTAGCTGTTATTAATATATGTTTAAGGAAAATTCAAGAGTATTGTTTCCCATTTTTTCCTTCCAGAAATAATAGTACAGTAATTCGTTTGACAATCTTACTAAAAAGATAAAACAGATATTATATTTTAATCTGCCCTATCCAAACAATGAATAATGATTTCATCAAACAATTGACAGAAGGACATTTTTTAATGAGAAATTATGAGTAATTGTCTGTACATTACCTGTCTGAAATGATGAAATTGGAACATGACAAAACCATTGACAGAAACAACCTCCTCCACTGAAAACCTTAACAGGACTCCTCATTAAAAGGCCAGATTAGAACTATTTTCACAAATTCAGCAGCATAAACCAACCCGGAATTTATAGATCAAAGATGGTCAACACCGTATCAACAATGTAACCAAAGTCACAAATTTTATTAATTCTTCTCGGGTTTAACTTCGCTAATTCTGTTCTCTCCCTGTTTTCCTGCTCAAATCTTTGGCAAAAATGGTTTCATCTTTCTGATCAGAGAAACAAAACGTCAATGAAAAACTAATATCCCGTCTTTTAAAGGGTGATCGAAAATTATGAGTAGAAATATAAATTTTATTCATATTCAATGAAATTTTTTATTTTTTATTTTGATAAAAATAGATATTGGGATAAAGATGGATAAGATTTTAAATTTTTATTGAGTATAAAAATTGAGTTAGAATAATATAATATATGTCCCGTAACTGTATCCTATATATATTTATTACATAAATTTTTTATTAAATAATATAATTTTATTATTTTAGATTAATAAAAATTAATATATTTTTATTGAAAATATATATTTATAAAAAAATTACTTAAACATACAAGATAAAAATTAAAAAAATAAATTTTATTTTTTATTTTTTAAAAAAAATTATGGATACAGAGATTACTTATACTCATTAAATATTCACAGAAATAAGAATAAATTTAAAATATCTATTGAGTATGAGGATAGGTGTCATTTAAAAATCTTGAAATGGAAATATGAAATGCTCTACCTTACCTATTAACATCTCTAATTATGGACACTCAAAACTCTATTTGGTTTATCTTATACCATTTTGAAATTGCTTCTAAATCTAATCTCATGAAAGTTTTTAATGCAATCTTAGAAACCCACATGAATATAATTTCATCTAACCAACTAACTCCATTAATCACTACCCCACACGATTTTGCAACCTAACAGAGAGTGAAAATACACAGTAGCTTTGAGTTGAAGATTAACTCCAAATTAAGTGACGGGGACACTTCATTATATGAGAATTAACTCTAATTTAATGAGTGGACAAGTAGTGGAGCAATTTGCTTTTATTAAAAAAAAAAAAAACGGCAGTCCAACGAGATGGATTAATGCAGGAGAAAATTTAATTTAATCTATAATAAATTAGTAAGGATTACTATTATTCTACATTGTGAAAAATAGTTAATTCATGACAATGTATAAATTTAAGGGTAAAATATATATCTTAGTCGCTCTGTTATGGTGGTTATGTTTTTAAAATGATCATTTAATTATTAATTTTTTTGATTTCATCACTTAAATTTAAGTAAAAAAATTTTTTTATCATTCAACCATTAATTTTTAATGATATGTTAACGTGACACTATCATATTATTATTTACATCAGCCATCAATATTTCACGTGATATGTCAAATAATATGATAGTACCATATGACACATGATCGTGCCCTTTCAGCACACTATTAATGATTATGATTGAGGTAAAAAAATACCTACTCAAATTAAATAATTAAACTAAAAAAAATTAATAGTTAAAGTGTCCATTTTAAAAACAAACATGTAATTAGGAGTTTAATTATATATTTTACTCTAAATTTAAATACATTTTTATATATTATTTAAGATAAACTAAATTTCAATGAAAATTATTATTTATGCACCATCATTGAATTTTATTTAAAATTTACAAATGAAATTAGAATGTTAGGAAATATTTATTTAATTATTACAATAATTTGATAAAATTTTTAAATATAATTTAATGAAATGTGTAATAATATTCAAACCCAAAGTTCCATCTTTTATGTATAAGATAGGATAAGAATTCTTGGAGTCAATATTACAATTAGCTGGGAGGAGACAAAAGGGGTGATCGAAGGTGATGGAGGTTGGGAGCTTGGATTGGGTGCACATGGTAAAGGCAGGCATTCATGGGCAATCAAGTGCAACGCCATGCATGCACCCCTTTGCTTCTCAGCTCAGCTTTGCATCCTTTAAAAGACCTAAATGTCAGTAGTTGTCGTTGTTTGGTTCTACCCTCTCTCTCTCAGAGGATGCTAATGTTAATGTGATTCTTTTCACACGCTTCCTTTGCCCATGTTTGACTACAAAAATCTTTCATTGTTCATTATAAAACATTCGCTGTCCCTAAGCGTTGGTGAAAAAGAAAGATGGCTTAGCAAAAAAAGATTTTAACAATTTTCTTTTCTCATTTCGTCGGAGTCAAAGATAACAATCTAATCAGATTTCTCACCATCTCTAGACCATTCGTCTGCCCTAAAAACAATTTCACCAAGCATTGTTTCTATTTTTACTATCATAAAGAGAAAGTACAACTTTCTTTAAAATTTTACTATTTATGTACTATTAAGACAGATCGAAACTACGGGAAAATACTAATTAAATTTCAACAAGGATAAAATCAAAACTTTTCTTAAGCTCATAGTTATTAGATACTAGTACCAGCAAAAAAAGGTTTTTAAGGAATTCAAGAATTTTCGTACTAGCTATATAGATAATAGTTCATAGTTGAACTAATGACACTTTATACTAACCTTGTTGGCTTCCAGGACATTGTTCGGAACACAGAATCCAAGCAAACTCTGAAGAGACATAGCAATTGAGATATCAACCCCTAACCTAACTCGAACTGAGTTTGTGATGGCATAAGAATCTAAAACCGTATGCATGTAAGCATTTCGCATAAAATCCATGTGCGACACAATTTATGAAAGTATGCCAACATCGCAAGGCAGATGCGTCTCTCCGTTGCCAATCCTAAAGCCCACTCAAGCCTAAAACCTGAAATTTCTTGATAGAATTAATTTCCTCATTGCAGATATATCAATGAATATTCCACCACAAATTGAAATAACATTCTGAAAAAACAGATAAGAAAAAGTTCATTCCACCTCAAACCAGAAAAACATTATCATTGCATTTTGACACATCCACAACATATTAGAGTTCTCATAACAGTTATCCTAGCATTTTAAAACATTTGATACCCTCTCCCATCCTAAAGCATACTAAATATTAAACCAAAGGCTCCTACTACTCTGTCATAACTGGCTTATTCTCACTTGCTTTGGGTTTCTGTTCCTTAGGCTTCTGCTCCTCCATTTTCCTGAAAGGTCAAGCAGCAGTTACATCCACACATTAAAAGTATGTCATCATAACAAAACCTTCTCTTACAATAAGATTTCAGCGAGTCAAGGTAAAATCCAAAGTCGCAGATTGTAAAATGATGCATAAGAAAACCACCACATAATCATCACTTATATAATAAGGCAAAAAACATGAGAGAAGAAATAAGCACTTAAAACAGTATAGCAAGCTAAACTAGCAAACAGAAACAGATCTTTCCTTAGAATTGTGAACACAACCACGTGAAAGAAATAATTCAGTGTTGTCGGTTAAAAAGAACTCGCCAGAAAACATGCTTCAGTGAGTGTCACAGAGAGAGCGAGAGAGCAATAAAAGTTTCCGAAGTTGTAAGCTGCTGCTGGTTATTGCATAGTGTCCAGTAATGAATAGAAGTTAAAGGTCATATAATTAGAAGCACCAGTTTCAGGAACCATAATTGTCAGAAGCATTTAAAAGATTATCAAGCAAATCCTCCTAATTTCAGATAAAATCAATCACACAATAAACCAGCTAGCTAAACGCTGTGCAAATAGAACCACATATTTCAACAAACTAGAGGCAAGCCATCTTGCCCTAAACATCAGATTCATGCCGCTCACAATCACAATCTTTCGAAAAGCTTTCATTCTAATCCGCTGCCAAATAGCTGGAAAACATATTTTTAAATAATTGAAATAAACATTTAGTATAAATTATCCTTGTCAAGTTTCAGCTGGAGTCAAAAGGAAGCACTTGATAAAATTTCCCCTTTGACCAACGCCGCCATTAAAATAGCTAATAGAGCTTTAACCTTTTTTTTTGTTTTTGCAACAACCATAAAATCAAAAAACCCATCACCGTTTCATACTTATTCAATCCCAATGAATATAACCATTCACGTTAATCACATTGAAAGATAACGAGAGAGAGAGAGAGAACCTCTTGTCGGAGGAGCCTCCCTTCTGGCTGAGGAATGAGCGGAAGAGAGGAGAATTGACGTCGTAAATCATTTTCCAAGGAAACCCTAGCTGACGCTCTCGCAGCTTTGTATAAACTTCGCTGTTAGAAATTAGAATAGAGGTAAGGATTTTAACCGCCTTTCATATCGGGACCTTCAATTATTATGGATTTTCAGATAATATTTAATTATTGTTGGGCCTTGCCCTTAAATCTGTTACGATTCGTGAGTTTCGGCTTTCGCATGGACTTTAACCCAAGTGACAGGCTCTTTAGAATAAAGCCCACGCCAAAGTTTATCACTTACTCTTTATTGAAAAAATGAAAAGGGTTAGAGCATGAAATTTTTGTTAGCTTAATGTTAAAATTTATAACTACTTTTTTATTTTATAGTTTAATGATTTGATTAACAAGTTTTCTATCATTTACTCTTTTCATTTTTCATATCAAATAAAATCTTATTATCTTTTAATAGAGAAATAAAAGTATTATCCTTTGATAATGTAATAAAAATTTTTTAAATATCGTGATATCATTTTATGATTGAACTCAATCAATCATACAATATAATTATAATGCAATATAAATTTCTCTCACCCTACCACCAAAAGACTCTTAACCTTTACTCATGAATACTATCTTGTATCTCTCATTAAATTATTAAATTTCTAATTTACTCCAAACCCAAATTTTAATAAAATTGAAATGTAAAGTATAAAAATTACATATAATTTTAATATTTTCAATCACAATTAATGTTACAAAAAAATAAAATTTACATAATAATATTCATATAATCAAATTACTTCTACCAATGATTTAATAAATTATGAGTGTTTTGATTATCATAGTTTTTTATTTTCGTTCTAGTTACTTAATAATATTTTTTAGCATTTATTTTTGCCAACATTTAATAAGAAGCTTTCATCTTTGTAATTTTATTATTATAAATCTCATCACGTTAATCTCATCATTTGTTAATTTTAGTATCAAACTGAGCCATAATGTTAAATAGTTTCATTATGAAAGAAAATTACCTAAATGTCAAAGATTCCATTTGTGAAGTAAAATTCCAAAAATGGTAAAAAATACTACTACAAGTAATGATCAAAAGAGATACTATTATTTGTATTTTTTTGGCTGATATGTTTCTAGTAAAAAAGTTTAATTATATGATATAGTGGTATTACGTTGAATTTTTAATTTTAATAATTAGAAATTAATCATTAATATTTTTAATTAAAAATTTTATTTTTATAAAAACAAAGAAAATAAACATTTAATTATGAAAAAATCTTCTTATACCATTGTAAAATTTTCAAAATTTACACCTTTTTCATAAGTTGATCTACGTACTTCAAATGGGTAATAAAAGTCAGCCATCATTGATCGTTTAATTACCTGTTTTTCCTCTCCTTCTTCCAAATTCTAAACTAACCATTATATATCATCCTGTTTTTTCTTTTCAGTTGCCTAAAATTTATCATTTTTAATATGCTTTTTATATTGCAAATTCAGCTAACAGGAACAGATTTTTGGATAAATCATAAAATGGAGAAATTTTTTTTGAAAAGCCTTCAATCTAAAGGCATTGTCTATAACAGATGATTGCTTGACGGTAACAAAATCTCACTCCTTTCCACTGCAACATTGAAATGGAAAGTTGACGCCATCATCCAACCACAAAGTAAATATGATAATTTATAATATTGTATCATATAAAATATTTTATATATTATATTTTATATAAATATTATATATTATAATTTATATTAATATAAAATATAAAAATTTAATTTTATTAAATTTATTTATAATTTTTTTAAAATTTTAAATTATATTATTTTTATATTTTTTATTTATATTATTTTTATATTATATCATCGTATTTTGAATTGTTACATCAGCGGTAAAACAAGCAGGCTAAACCGGATCATCCAAAACTCGGCGCACAGCCAAATCTACGTCCAGAATCTTCCATTGATAAAAAACTTTTTGTCACCAGTAACTTTAGTATCCACGTCCAATGATCACAGCCGTCCGATGCATTTAATTATAAAATATTAAATAAAAGCACGTGCCCTTCCCTCAGTGGACCCCATCTTCAATATTTCTTCTTGTTGTTTGACCACCAATCAAATTACAGCATGAAAAGTCAATCATCAAGCGGCTAGGCTACTGTCGGTACACGACATGTGTTAACACGTGTTTTATACGGTGGAATGGGCTATCTACCGCATTGGAATTGGATTGTTTTGTTGGTTTTGACAAGGTTTTAGTTTCTCCACTTTTAGGCACCGTTTTAGAAACGTCACTATAGTTAAGTCTGTGTTTTATGACTAAACTTTTATTTATTTAAGGCGTTGATACGTACGTGTAACACTGTCAACATGTCTCGTGCTGAATACCTGATTTTTTTTTTTTTAAGTCAGTATGTTATTCTAATCGTATTTGATCGCAATAGTTAAGTTTGACCTACATATAATCAAATAAATAAGATTTATTTTCGTAATTAATTCTATCTATTTTTTGGGATTAATCCCAATTTGTAACTATTGTATCCTAATCTTCAATTGTAATTTTCATCTATCTTAATTTTTTAAAAAAGTTCAGAATTTAATATAAAATTTTACATGCGTGCAAATGAAGTAAATATGAAAAAAAAATGTTTTCCTTATATATAGAATCCAATTAGAGAATAGATTATAAAATTATTATTGGTACATGGGAGTTAAGCCAGTTTAATCTGTTTGTTTTTATATATATAAAATGATTTTTGGCCTACGTACCTACTAATGATGTCTTAATCATAACTGGTTGAACCACCTATTTAATTAATTAAAGTGCAGTGAATCAAGTATTTCATGCAGGCTTTGTGTTAAAAGTAAGAAAATAGATTATGCCCTTTATTGTTTTTTGTCCTATAATTGTTTTTCTAGCCAACTGACTTTTCAAAATGTCTTCTGAATCTTTCAACTGGTTAACGGAGTTAATTTCTTCATGTTTTACATCAAGATAAAGAAAGCTCAAATTACAATGGCTCTCAGGTATTAAAGCATTGTTGGAGAGTAGACTTCAGTTGTCAGGATTTGATCATCTTCTAGGTCTCCTTCTCACTTGGTCAGATTATCAACTTGATGAATTTTTTACAAGAAAATTAGATAGAAATAGAATTATCATCAATGACATTTGGTTACCTGCTTTTGCACTCTTATCTGGAATTTCTTTCGCTTGAAGAGTCTGATCACTGACCAGCTTTCATTCAGCTGCTGAAGTAAGTTAGTCAATCCCCTCCCAATCCTTTCAAATTCTTCAATTATTGGACAAGGCACCTTGGGTTTATGAAAATTGTAGAAAACTTATGGCGGATACCTATTTCTGGCATTCCCATTTCCCATGTCCATTTTGCTTAGAAAACTGAAAAAGGTTAAAACAAGAGTTGAGAAGTCTTTGGCATTATGAAAAATGACTTCAAAATGACATTTAAATAGTTAAAACCTAACAACTTTATAAAAAAAAAAAAAGTCTCAAATTCGAATTTTGTGATGAATAAGATTGGAGAACAAAGAAGCATACATAAAAGGCCGCCTCCAATTTTCTAATATAGATTCATATACATATAAAAAAAATAAAATAAAATTTAAATATAGTCTTTGTAACAGGTATAGGGAATGCAAACTTCAAGTTTGCATGAAATATACGTTGTATACAGTGTATGTGAGTGTGTGTATATATATATATATATGGCTAAAATATATTTATTTGGATAAAACCCAGTTTTGAACTTTTAGTAGAAAAATGATCATGTGTATAATTCTGACCTTGAAGGCACCTATATATATATATTTATATTTCCTCCATGGACAATTTCAATTTGCAACCTTCAATAATTTTATACTAACTACCCAGCAAGAAAAGTCTATGATGTGGAACCGGGGGCACGCTTTCGTTACTAAGCCACCAACCCATATTAAAAATCTCATGGCCATCCCAACTTCAAATTACTTTACCTCACTCTCATTACGTGAGTTCTTTGAGAGTTAAAAAAAAAAAAAAAATTCTTCCAAGTTTATAGAGAAAAATAAAATTTCTTTTCAGGACTTATGACTTTCCTTTTATAATCTCATGCCCGAACTTGGTTTTCTTATGACCCATTGAACTTCACATTGCATGTATTTCAAGGACAGTGAGTTATAACTCATAAGCCAGAACAAAAAAAAAAAGAAGATGAATAGCCAAACCTTGATGTGACAATTGATTTTTCTTTTTCTCACGAGAAACAAAGGGAAAAAAGTATAAAAAAGGAGCTTGGTTCTGTTAACTGGTCAGTAAATTAGCTTCCCTATTATAAATTCTTGGAATCTATATATCAACCATAAAAAGCTTGGAATATATATATGAAGTTAATGGCGGAAAAAGGCTTTAGGGTTGAGGTTGGCGGGACATTATCCACACAGCTTGTATGGCAGGCCGCCCATCCAATCAGAGCACCGTCGGTGCCCTCGCTCGCTACCAGGTACCAACCAACCCACACCACACTATTAATAATTTCTCTTAGCCCCTTTGTCCACCCTTTGCTTTCCCCATTTTCTCCTCTCTTCTCACCCCTTTACCCGCCAGCTTGGCTTATAGTGTCATATGACATGATTGCCCTCCATTCCAATTAACCACATCACATTCTCTAAACTCCAATTCTTGACTTTTAAATCTGACAGTAAATATTTTTGTTCTTTGGATTGGCCAAAACAAGAAACAACACATTTGAGTTGGCTAGCAAAGCCACCGGGACCAGTAAATTGATGGGTACTCTGTTCAGTTTCACAATGTGTAATGTAAGAATGGGTTTGATGTTATAACCTTAAGCTTGGTCTAAGTACCTCTAACAAATCCAAAATCATTATGCACACATGTGGTAGTTTTCCAGCAGAAGAAATTCAAGGAACTTGATGTGACATGTTGATTTTTAAATTGTATGATGATTTCCAGCTAGCCATATATGAAATTCTTTGAAAAATAAGAGGCTTGAGTCGTTTGACCAACATTTAGTTTCATTTTTGTTATTCCGTTTTAAAATATTTGTCATGTATTAATTTTTACAAAGTTAAAAAAATTTTGATTTTAATGTATTTAATATTAAATTTTAAAATTTTTTATAAAATTAAAATTTCATGATTTTAAATGTCAAAAAATAAAAAATTGATTAAAATAATTTTAAAATATATAAAAAAAATAAGACGTAATTTTAAGACATCATAAAAAAACTGGAACACAAGGAATATATGGCTAGCAATTTTATGCCCTAGTAAGAAAATAATAAGGCTTAACAAGGGCTAAGGAAAAAGTCTCAAATTTTTTAACTCTTTTAAGATTTATTTTAACATTGTTATTAAAAATAGTTTATACTTTTAAAATTTATTTTTGACATAATTTTAATGCTAAACAATATAAAATATGATTTTTTAATTTAAAATTTTGATTTGTCAATCTAAATAAAAAAAAACTCTTCAAAGAATACGTTTAGTGAAAACTATGTTTCAAATAAAAAATTATTAAATTATTCATACATTTTTAATATTTTAATATTTTATAATTTTGTTTAGATAGTTTAATTTCTCACAACACTTTTTTACAATAATATCAAATACTTTAAATTTTTAATCACTTTTTTAAACGGATTTTTTTATTTAAACTTTTTTAATTGTGATAATAATACTAAATTAATTTAATTTTTAAAGTAAATACTAAATAGAATTAGTGTTCTTTTCCTCTTTAAAGTGCCGTAATGATATCACTTCTCCTTCCTAATTCGCAAAATAATTCATGCTTCAAATTCACCTAGCTATTATCTTAAAAAGGAAAGGTGAAAACCAAATGACAGCGGGAGAATTATATTTATAATTTATTTTTTATAATTATATAATTATTTAATTATAGCAATAGTTATATAAAATTCTATTATTTATAAATGTGAATATTTATTTTGAATTTTGTATAATTTTAAATTATAATTAATTAATTATAATATAATAATTATAAATAATATGGAACAAAATATTTAAAGTCATTATGCAGCATGAGCAAACGCTCATCCTAATTGAAAAAAAAAAAAAAAAGTTAGCCCTATAAAAAGAATATTCCTTTTAGCCTATCATTAAAAGTGATTGTAATAACTGCTTGATTAAGATGTGATCGCATTCAAAAAGAATATTTAGTAATAACAAGATTAAAATATTTAAAAAGCTTCTGAATTATTTTATTTTTTTAAATAAATTATTATATTTTTATTGTAATTAAATAAATTTTTTTTATTAGTATTTAGTATTTATTTAAAATTTTATTTTAAATAAAAGATTAATTTATATTAAAACTTATTTAAGAAAAAATAAAAATTATGTATTTATTTATTTACAAATTAAAAATTAAAAGTTAAGGGTTTATATAAATTAGGGATATTAATGGATAAGATACAGGACGAGTAAAACATTATCCATCCACATTCTTATATTTAAATTTTTATATTATATTCATTCCGTTTAAATTAAGAATGTCAGTAGATAAAGTATAAAACGAGTAGAGTATTCCCCATTATAATCGCCATCTTTATCTCTAAATCTTTATATTTTATTCATTCTCATACAGACACTCAATAGGTATTTTTAATGTATTTTCATATTTATTTTCGTAAATATTTAATGAGGATGATTAATCATTGTACTGATGGCTTTAAATAAAAATAAAAACAAAATTTTTATTTTTATCTTGTATATTTACATAAATCTTATAAATATATACTAATATATTTTTAAATAAAAAATATTATTTTAATTAATCTAAAATAATAATTTATGTTATTTAATAAAAAAATTTATTTACTAAATATAAATAAAAATATGTAGGATAGGGATATAATGTGAGTGCAATATTACCTATATTCCTGTTCCAAATAAAATTTAAAATCATATACATCTTTATTTTTATCCCCACAAAGTAATATTTATTTTCACTCTCATTTTGATAAAAATTTGAGTTTTTATTAGAAATGAATAACATCAACATTTTTGACAAAGTTTAAGGAAATTTTTGTTTTATTTTAATCCAATAATAAGTATGACATTTTGTACAAAATAATCTCAATAATTTTTTTAAAGGAAGACAATATAATGAGACAAATATTATTTTAAGCCACATTAATCCTATTTATCCTTTTAAATATAAGTTTTACTCTTATATCTAATTGTCTCTACGACTTTGTTTTCTAATTTGCTAAAAAGAAAGCCAATATTCCATATCAACCTATTTAAAAATAAACAAAAACAGAAAAATAAAATTGAAAATATTAGCTCATACTAATTCTTTGAATTAGTGATTATTACATACATTTTAAGAATTTTTATAATAGATCGAAATATGTTTAAAAAATTTATTTGGATTTAATTTTTTAAAAATAATTTAAAAATACATTCTCTCACATCAGCTTATTACATTCAAGACATTATTCCATATGATTGATAAGGAAATGAAGCTTTTTTTTTTTTGGTTGTCAATTGGATATGGTTTCCTTCTTTAAGAGAATAATACACTAAAGAAATAATCCAGCTTAAAAAAAATATATCATATAAAATCAAGAGGGTATTTAGGGAAATCTAAAGCAATGTGGTATTTGGAAAGAAAGAGAGGGGCAATAGAGGAATCATGGTTGACTACAGACGTTGTCCTTTTCGTATTCAACTTTCTTTCTCTCTCCAAAGACTTGGCCTGTGGCTCGGCTGTTGCCTTTGTTTGGCCTTGCTTTGTTTTGATTTTTTTTCCTATCTCTCCCACCGGCATCTCCACCACCCTTTCATTAATAAAAAAAAAGGGCTTTCACTCAAAACTCAGCAAAGTTTAACACAAAAACAAACAAACAAAAGGTGGTAGATGCATGAGCCACCACCACAACAACACCAGCACCAACTCCTTTAAAACACTGTTCTTTTCTTTCGCCATTTTCCTTCCTTCCCTTACCAACAAAAAATCCTGAATTTTTTTTACCAGATTTTAGTTTTGACCTTAGAAAACCCGTGTTTCTCTCTTTGTTTCTCCTCGGTTTTTACACTGTGTCAACCACCACCTTTTCTTTCTCTTTTTCAGGTACCAAACACAGGATATGACCAATGACTTTTCTTTTTCGTCTATTTATTTATCTTCTTCTTTGTAATGGGTGGTTTTTGAGGTTCCTGGTCCTGGAGTCATGGCCATTTTTGGCTTTGATGGGCTTGAAGGCTTTGGCTTTGTGGATTTTTTTCCTTTTTGATTTTTGTGTGTTTTGGGGTTTGAGTTTTGTGTTTGGTCTTGTTTTTTTCTCTGCCTCTGCGTCCATGAAGGTGGTAGGTTGGTGGGGTTGACTTATTTTCCACGGAGAGATAATTGGGATTTTTCTTAGGCAGACTTATTGGACATCTATGTTAGTTTCAAATGATGAAAGTTTTGGCTTTACTTTAGGCAAATTATGATGAATTTATCTTTGTTTTTTTTTTTACATAAAAAATTATGGCTGAGCTTTATGTCACCTTGCCGCCTTATCCGGAGCCTGGTTAACTTTTAGAAGTTAATACCATTTCATATGAATAGGGGGTGACTAAAAGCGCTTCATGCGATTTGCATTGGTTTGTTCATATTATTCTCTAATTCCATTTATGAATGATTTCTGTTTTACCAGCATCAACTCTGTTGTCGTTTTTTAGAAATCTAATCACATGGGATTTAGCCCCCGCTTGTCAATGTAGCATTATTGAACTCAAACGTACGTGATGATGAGAAAATAGTTGGTTGTCAGCCAACCGAATTCTGTAAGAAGTACTTGTGGTTGATTTTAATATTTGATATCAAAAAGTTGATTAACGTATGGGAATTTCACCTGGTAATTCCATTTTCCTTGAATTTTTTTTGTCTAAATCGCATAGGTGCGTCAGATTTCTTGAATTGACTCTTTGTTTTGATGGCTTTCCTTGTATCTGTTGACGTTTTTCTCCTTTTGCTATATAACTATGATAGGTGATATCTTGTTTACTCATCTTATAATTCTGTTTCCTATATCGCTCAACTTTTTGTTTTTATCTGCCATCTTGTTCATTTTCTGATATATTCTTCTTTAATGTTTTGTCATTTTCAAATTGTCTAATCCACTTCTAACTCGCCCATCTTTGGTAATATTAGGCGCACAAACACAGGGATAAATGCAAAGGACGATCAACTAAACCATTGTTCATTGATTAAAGGATTGGCAATGGTAAGCTTACGCAGACGCAAGCTCCTGGGACTCTGCGCTGGTAAGCTTTGGTTGAGATGTATTTTATTTTGTATGATTAATTGCTTCTATTGATAACAATGAGTAGGAACATTTACTATAGTATGTACTATTATGTAAAGTGTTTCCTTCAATTCTTTGCTTTTGTGTCTTTTAGGGTCAGCGTGTTTGAGTGAACTACGAGTTACTTATATAAAATGTAATGGAACAAGTTCTAAATTATGCTTGAATAATTTCATTCACCAAGTTTGGTGACCTTTTTTAGGGAAGAGTTCCTTTCTGACTCCACTTCCTAGATTTTTTGATAATGGATATGCTCCTGAAAATTCAAGTCGGAATGCAAAATCAGTCAGTGTGCATCCCATGCCTTCAGATTCCATCAACCACATGCATGGGGTAAGAATGCATTATTAATCAATCGATCAGATATAATGTCAAATGTTTTCACGATTTTACTTTGAGTTCTTGGTTGCATTGATATGAGTTGATTTTATATTACTATTTCTTTTACCATTTTGTATGAACTTAGCAGCTTACAGAGATTCTTTTTATCTTTTTGCCCCTGGGCTATGGATGCTTGCCTTAATATTATTGACCACTTTGACATATTTATAGCATCCAGCATCTTCAATGACCAGCATGCATAGAACGCACAAGAGTGGCTCTGGGGTGTCAGGTTCATTATGTGTTCTTGAAAAATAAAAAGAAGAGAGGAAAGGATACGCCATTATGGGTCTTCAATCATAGTTCATTTCCCCTTTCTTTTAAACCTCTGCCAATCTTAAACTGGTCTTGTAACTTAGCTTTGTCTATAATTATATATTTACTGGTGTGTTTTTCACAATATAATGATTCTAGGAGTGAGTCATTTCATCCCCCTTTGTCCACAAAAGGGGAAAAGGAAAGACCATCTGTCATTATGGAAGAATTTCTTCTTCCTTGTAGTGGATCTTGTTTAATTCCATGTTTTAGGAAGGATTGGTAATATGCAATAACGCAAACATGAAAGAATGTATCCTTAGTTGATAATTACTGACAGAGATTACATTTTATCTTCATCATTGTTTTGCTATCTATATTTTCATGGTAGCTGGTCACATCTGCATCTTTTCATGTGATTGGCCAATCTTCATGGTTGGTATGGTGGTTATAGTTATGTGAATGTCCAAGCCATTTGTTGGTGGCATGTGTGGTTATGTTATATAGCAGTGAGCTAAAAGGTGGATCCATGAGAATAAGTATGACATGGTATATGCTACTTGTTTTGACTCGTTTAACTGAGCTGGATATGGAGGAATGAAAAGGATATGATGAATCCATTAACTGTTGATGTTTGGTCAGTCATGGCATCCTGGGGCATCCATTCTTATTAAAAAGTTTATTTAATGTCTCGTGGTTTCTTTTTGAGCTAGAATCACTGGGTAAATACTAAATAGTCAGTTGTCAATTAAAACGGTATTTAAGTGCCCTTGTTTTTAGCATACTGGAACTCTATTCTTGATTAAGAGTTGCTTTAACTTGTAAGGTAAAAAAGTGCAGTTCAGAATCTGTTTCATTGTTTGTGTAAACCCTTTCTGTAATTTTAATTCATATATATATATATATATTTGCTATTTTTGAGTTTATTTAATTGGCATGGATCCAAATGAAAGTTCTTTGTAAATTTATTAAATGATTCAGGTTTTTGATGTCATGATAGATAAATACAATGTGGCATGTACTGTTTAATTTCTGTTTTTTGCTAAACACTTACATGTAACTATTTGATACTGTTTCTCAGAAAAGCATTGCTAAGGGTGGCTCCGGATCATCAAATGTTTCCGCTTATGGTTCATCAAAAGAGCATCATAATCAACCTTTTCCAGGTTTGTCTCTTTGGAAACACGTGTTCCATATGTTTGTTAATTTTGATAAAGCTGGAAAATTTTTACTTGTTTATGACTTGCTGTTGGTCTTTCCTTCCTTTCTCCCCCCTCCTTAACTTTCTTCTCTTTACATGTCTATTTTAGTAAGATAGAAAATGAACAAAAAATATAGTGCCTTTCTCTCACTTCCTTTGTCTCTGATGCATGTACAAAACACAAAAAATTGGGTAATTTTAATGAAATAGAGAAATTGCATACAAGAAGGAAGTCAGTTGAAAATTTATGTTTTATAAGATGATATTAATGGGTTTCCAGCTTATCAAATTCCTGATGCAGCTGATCTGAAAAGGTAAATTGGCTGGCTATATGTGCTCTTTTGGGATTAATGGAATCTAAGCATTTGGAAATACTAGCTTATACTCATTGATGAGTTTTATGTCATGTTTGTTTACTATTCCTCCATGTTCAGATTTAAATGGCTAGAAAGAAGTGCATCCCTGCCCTATTTGCATTTATGATGGTAAAGCCTGTATTGATATTGAGATGGTTTAATTATGTTGTGCAGATTATGCTAAAACCCTCCAAAAGCTTACTTCTTTCCTAATGCCCTTTGCTTTCTTGCTTTCCGTTCTTGCCTCTCACTAATTGTTGTGTATCCCAGAATTGAGGCCAGCATATAAGCTTTATACATGTGCATAGGAAGAAAAATAAAATTATTGTACAATTTATTCGTCAAAGTTTCATAGTTGCGACAACATTAGTTCAAGCAGGACAGTACGGGAAACTACTGTCTAGAGAATCAACGATGTGAAATGATGCTATCAAAATGACTTGATCTGCAGTTATTTTGTGTGCAAATTGGGACTGTTTTATCTTATGTATTAGAATCCTGTTGATGTGTGCATTTTGGACTTTTCTTTTTATCTTCAATTGGGGCTATGTTAGAGTTTGCTTGTGATAAATGTCATGTTTGACATAAATACATAAGCAATTATCGGAAGAGAGTTTTTAACCCCTATTTAATGTCTCTCAGAACTGAGTTCATGCCATGGTGCTTCCAGATAAAACATGTCATTACTCATCAGCATCAAAATCTGATTCTGGGAGCCATTTTAATTTCTACATTTCGACTGATGCCCATGTACAATTTTATTATCTGTAGGACAACCAATCAAACGCAGGAAGCGACACAGGAGGAAGCATGTTCAAAACCAAGAACCATGTCTAATGAGGGGTGTATACTTCAAAAATATGAAATGGCAGGCCGCAATAAAAGTTGACAAGAAGCAGATTCACTTAGGAACTGTTGGTTCTCAAGAAGAAGCTGCCCGTCTATATGACAGGTAATAAGTTGGCTTTTATCTTGCTTGTAATGATTGCTACTACAATTTGTCTAGAAACTCTTATCACTATTTGTAGTACAAATATTATTGTTCAGTAGCATGAAGTATGAAGGTTGGATAAATTAATATAAATACAAAAAACTTTAAGCTTTATATGTAATAGTCTGATAAGAACATTGAATTGCTAAAAGAACAAGTGTTATTCATTTATTTTCATACTTGCCATGGTATGAGGTAAAATTGTTCTTCTTCATGTTATTAATGAATTTCTTTGAAAGTCTTCATGTGTATTGATGATAAATACAATAAAAGTGCTTTACATATACAAATTAGACAAGAACATGAGATGGTATGTATGAAAAAGTTGCCAAGGTATATATGATGCCTAGCCTCTCTATGTAAAGGATTAGTAAACAGCTATATAACTTACTGTCTTACAGTCTTACAGTCTTACAGAGTAGTTATATTGATAGATAGACTGAGGGATGTTGAAACTCATTGGTAGATATTTTTTGTCTGTAGAGCTGCTTTCATGTGTGGAAGGGAGCCTAACTTTGAGCTACCAGAGGAGGAAAAGCAAGAGCTTAGGAAATTTAAGTGGGATGAGTTTTTGGCATATACTCGCCGTTCAATTACCAATAAAAGTAACCTTTTCTTTATGGTTTCTAACCTTATTTTCTTGGCTTTTATAATTTAGATATTAATTTAAATGATGATATTACAGAATACAAGCGAAGGCTTGGGGTTGAACCAAAAAGGAGGTCTGAACCTGCGATGGAGAACAGTGACTGGGACAGCAAACAAGGAGTCAATAGCTTCTCAGCTTCAGAAGAAGTGGGGCCAGACTCTTCAGCTTCATGAAAAACAATGGTTTGAGAGTGAGGCTGAATAATCTGGTTTCAGTAATTAAATTCTAGTTGCATGTTCTCCATTTTTGGGTGTATAAAAGGCCCCTATTAGAGCGAAGTAGTATATAGATTTCATTATCTTCCGGTAAGCAGATACCTATAGTGTTTAACCCCGTAATAAGTGGTAAATATTAGTTGCATTATTACCCTGATCATGAATCACCATTGTTGTTAGACAGATGAAAGGCATGCAAAGATAGGGAGTGCCTTTGTTTTGTTTAATTTTCCCCCAAGCAGAAGCCAATCCAGAACTTGTTTTAAGGTCATTGTTGCTGTCCATGTAGAGCAAAATGCAGAATGCTCGAAAAACTGTCTCCAACAAGTATTAAAAATCCGTCCTAGTTACGAGCATGCCAATTGTACTCTTGTCTCTATGGTTCCATCCGCTATTACTGTGGGAGACGCCGGGGGTTCCTGTCCTGCTCGGGTTGCCCTGTCTTTGAAATTTCTGTGTTAAAAGTATAAAAATGTAGAGTAAAAGAAAGTTGGTGTACTGTGCTCAAGAAAGATTTTTTTTTTTTTTTTCACACCTATCTTTGCATTACAGCTAAAGAATTAAACCAAAATTTCTTTTAAAAAAGAAACTATAACGGTCTATTTGTTTCACTAAATTAACTTTAAAAAAAATATTTTGGAAAAAATATTTACAATTTTTTTGAAAAAATTGAGATTTTTGGTTATTGGAATTAGTCAATGAAAACTATTTTTGTTGTTTAGTTGTTTTCTAAAATTTTTTAAAAATATTATTCACATTGTTATTAAAATATAAAAAATTATTTAATAAAAAAATATATTAAAATTATTTATTACTATATTTATTAATATTAGAAAATAATTTTCTTTTAATAATCATATTTAATATTAAAATATTATATTAATATTAAACATTCAATAAAACTATTAATTATTTATAATGATATTTTAAAATATTTAAAATAGTATTACTATTATTAAAATATTATTTTTATTGTATAATAATATTAAAATAGTAATATTTAATATTATAATATTCAAAATATTTATACTATTAAAATAATTATATTATATATTAAAAGTATTTATTACTAAATCATGACATAAATATTATTTATTTATATTTATTATTAAAATGGGAATATAAATAAATTTATTAGTAAAATATATATTTTAAATTGAAAAAAATAAAAAATGATTAAAAATATTCATGTAATTAAAATAATATTAATATTGTACTAAATAATATTAATTATTAAAATATTAAAGTAATATTAATATTAAAATTGTTATTTGTATAATATTATTTTTTATTATTGAAATATAAAAAATATTTGTATTTAATAATACACAAAATATAATATTTAAAATTAAAATATCAAAAGACTTTTAATATTAATATTTTAATTAAAATTAAATAAAAATAACTTTTTTTGTTAATATACTAATATTTTGAGTTGGATCAAATCAAACTTGAGTTTAAATATCATGTCCAATGAGTGACTTGAATAGAATTATAAAAATATTAAATATTAAAATATTAAAAATTAAAATATTAGATGGGTTTCAATATTAATGTTTTAATTTTTTAAGAAAAATTAAATAAAATATTTTTATTAATATAATAATATTTTGAGTCAATTCAAACCTGAATTTAAAAAAATCATATCTATTATTTTGTTTGAGTAGAAAAATAATCACAAGCTTAATAAATAGTCTTATCTATAAATAGTTCTTTTATGAAAAATGTTTTCCTTTTTAAAAAATGAAAAGACAACTTTTTTAAAAAAAATTATCTTATTATTCATTAATCAGTAAATTATTTTTCGTTAATCAATCAATTTTTTATCAAAAAAATATAAAAATTATTTTCTATTAAACAAACAAAACTTAAGCATATAGATTACTTAAAAACCTATAAATCAAAATTTAAAATTAAATAAATTAATTCAACATTCAATTAAACTTTACCAAAATAATTCTGCATATCTAAATATGAAAACTCCCATCTCAATCCCTAAACTTTAAATTACAACATCCAAAGTACCTTTTCACCTCAAAATTTTTTTAAGAACATATGTCATTCATGTCATCATACTAAGCCATGTTGACAATTTTTTTTAGACGTTAAATGTTAAAATTTCCAATTTCTGAAGATACAAATAGATAGATTTTTGGACTGATAAACCAAAACTCAATAAATCTCTGGGTATTGGGCCTTTCCTTATCATAAAACAGGTCCAGATCTTACCCAACATAACTCTTCCATATTCAAAGTCCAGCGTCTAGTTTCTTCTGGTCCGTAATTGAAGATAAAAAAGACGCAAATTGAAATCATTCATTCATCAAATCTCCCTGGAATTCGCAAACACAACAAACTGAACTCATTGGACCCAGAAAAAGTTCCAAACTAAAACATGGCATCCACCAACCATCCAGGAAAATCGCCATCATCATTGCAGGTCTTTTGACTTTTGCCTTCTCTCACTTAAAACTTTGATTTTTTTTTAATTACTTTTTATTTCTTGAAACATCAGGATTCATGAATGTTGGTTGGCTTTGTTGTGGGTGTTTTTCTTTTTTTTTTTTTTTGTTTTTAAACAGGGATTGCTGGTGGAGGAGTTGGGTTGGTGTCAAAGCATTGAAAAGTGCATGGCCTTGCTAATATTTCAGCTACTTATGCCACTAATTTCGCTTTTGTCACCGGCTGCTATTGTGGTATTTCCTTTCTTCATTGCTATTAGTTTCTGGCTATCAGCTAATTTAAGTACTTAACTGCAAGTGATCAGTAATTATTAAAGCCAAATTTTTTTTTCAATTGTAAATTAGCAAAAAAATGTTGAATTGCACTGTAATTTCAACCATAATTTGAATAAAAGAAAAACCATGAGTTTCATTATCTATAACAACCATATTTTTAATATTTAATTCTTCCAAGATATTGCTCTTTTTTGCATCTAAATGCAGCTTTAATAACAACAACCAAAAAGAGTCTTACAGGAATTCCTGCTACTAATTTTATGCCATTGGTTGTGCGGGTCGGTCATATTTTCTTCAGTGGCTTCATTTGTAGTCATATATAATGCAAGTCATAATATAAGTTTGCTTTGATCTTTTGAAATAAACAATGAGTTGCTTGTGCTAGTGGCAGATCCAGGATTTATTTCGGGGGTGTCCACTTATAATACATATAAAAAAATTATCAAAGGATTTATCAATTTTGTTGATGGAAAGGGTGTCTATGGGAAAATTTTAGGGGTATCCATAGAAAATTTTCCTTTAAATATTCTTATTTTCTAATTTTTTGGGGTGTCCATGGACGTCCTACAACAAAGAGTAGATCCCCCTCTAGCTTGTGCTGAATTCACTTTGTGTGCAATATTTTTCCTTGACAAAGTCATTAATTGAAGTGATGTACGTGGAGAAATTGAAGTAAAGTGGGTGATTGGCTTTCTTGACTTAGATAAGTATGGCGTTGTTTGACACCATGGGGCAGTGCATTGGGGAGGGACTGAACTACGGTAGAGTACCATATTTAGGTGTTTATACCTTGGAATTTAGGTTTGATGCCTTGATGTATTTACTGTAGGGAGTTTGCTGGTTCTCATATTGTCATATTCATAAGAATCAGGAAGTTATCCTCTTCTCCGTAACATAGCTCTGTACCATATGTAGGTACACTACATTCATTTCTTGTGGTCATGTGTGAGTTAGCATCAAAATGCCAAATGCAGACTCCATTCGAGAGAAAGCCTATACCATGGATACTGAAAACTACTAAATCTTTTTCATTCTTGGCTAGTAGTAGTGTTATTGGATAAAAATATGTTACTCAGAAGGTTAATGCAGCTTTTGACTTCTGTGAAAATTCTAGGTTTTTGTGTTAGCTAATGTACCTACGGTGACGATTTTTGAAGATAGTGGGCCAAAAAGCAATATCATGTATTCTGCATTGGGAAATGCATTAAACTTATAGCAGGCATCTAAAACTTTAAGTGTAAATTGGAACCCTGCTTCCTTCCACCTTATTCTTCTCTTTAATCTGGCCATTTACATCTTCATTTTGAGAACACATGCCTTCACCCAGTTGTCTTCGGCCATTTTCCCGCCTTGCCGAGGCTAACCTGATCTTCTTCTTGAGGAAATGAAGGCACTAGGAGCTATAGGCTTTTGCCACCTGGCAGATTCAATAGTGGATGCTTTCGTACAACAGCACCATATGTCTTGCAAACTGTTACTTAAATTGGAAACTGTAATAATACCTTTAATTTGGCAGAAGCCCATGAATTAGTAAGAGCAACTCGTGAAACAGGACCTGATGATCTACTGAATTCTGCAGTTGCTAGATTTGGAACTGGTGCTGTACTGGGTCGTCTACAAGGTAAAGTTTTGTCGCTCTTTCTCTCTCTCTCTCTATTTGTGTGCTTGTGCAAGTGTGGATGAGTATCCGTCTGCATTGCTACCCCAGATGTTTTAAGCAATTAAGTGCAAAAGTTGCTTGATTGTCACTTTTATCATCCCTCATGATGTCTCTTTTAAAAGGTTTCTTCTTTGGCATTTTAGCTGGTCGCTATGTACTCATCTTTACTGTTGTTGGGACGGCAGTAGATTTTGCTGCACTTAAGTTAAGACCTAAATTACGCCTCTTTAGTGAATCTATGTTTGACAAGAATAGCGGTTCATTGAAGTTGCCAGAATGGTCTCCTATACAAGTGCTTGATGAAGAAGCCCTTGCTGCAAAACGAGCTCGAGAAGAAAAACTGTACACACGAAGAAAAACTCTAAGCAAAGAAGAATCATGAAGGTGGGATATTATTCATGTATTAGTGCTTATATAATTATCAATAATAATGCTTTGGATAATGCTAGTTCAGATATTTGGCCGCTAATATTTTCTTTGCTGGAGATTAAGTTTTGGTTCCCCTTTTATTAATTTTTTGTTTTGTTTTCATAATATTGTTTGATCTTCTTGTTATATTTTGCTGTCACCTTTGTCTAAATTTGTTCTAATGAACTTTTTTGAGAATGATTATAACGTCTTTGTTTGCTTCATTGTTGAATATGACAACCAACGATTCTCTACAAAAAATTTGCATGGGTTATGCTTTTCCTGCTTGTAATATAACTTGACAACAAATTTCTGTCAGTTTCGCCTTTTGGACTATGGGTTGCAACTTGCTGGCAGATTGCCAATGGAGTCCATCGAGGGAAATGAACCCTTGAGGTTAGGCATTTGTACGTTCCATGATTCCTCCAGTATGCCCGATGCTCTAGTAATCACACGGTTGTGACAACCACTCCAAATACCAAAGTTGTGCATGTGGGTGACTGTGGTTTATTTAAATAAAGACATGACCAAGTTGTTCGCGAAGCAACTAATTTCCAAAGGCATGAAAGGATGCAAATGTAACCATGTTAGTTTACTATCTGGCAAATGGAAAGGAAAAAGATCAAGTCATCTCACTGCCTCTCCCATGACAACAATTCTGTGCAGGGAGATTAATTTTCTTAACCAAGAAGCAAAGTTCTATTACCATCAAAATATATATGCAGAAACATCTCAAAAGGCAAATTTTGGGATATCTCAATGATCAAAAAACAATACTAAAAAAAAAAGAACATTCTTCTCTTTCTGCAATATTTGAGATATCTTAAAACTTCTAACATTTCTCTTGAGCATCTCTAGCTCTTTCTTATTACTGGTATGTGATGCTTCCTCCAATCTGAGTGGTGACCCTTCTGTTGCAAGAATCAGTTTGTATAGATTGGCTTTTACAGAGGTATTCTTCTCCCCAAGGTTGAGCCTCCCCTGTTTCTACATGATGGTGTAATCCATCATACTGAAGGCGTGGCCTTTTTGTAGATTTCTCCATCGAATTGGATGATTCCATCATCACGCCTATGCAGGGCAAGCCGAAGTCTTCATTGTAAGTAGCCGAGCACTGTTGTGTATTTCTTTCTTGAATCCAATTAGACTTATTAGTTGCTTCTGGCTCCGGCGATAACTCATCAAGTGATAATCCTAAATCGTATAACAGTTCCTGAAAAATGGACAAAAACAGCTTACTTCTTTGTATCTTTCCTATAATATGAACCAATAAATGATTAAGAAAAACAGATTTTACCGTTGGAATTAAATCCCCATCAGCAAGATGCTCTAAATTAAAAGGCACTTTGAAGCCCTCAGCTTCTGTAGGGACAGTTTCATCATGGTTAGTGAGAACTGAATTCGAAGACTTATCATTCTGTTCAATGGTGCTATACAGATTTTGAACCCTCCTATTGTCTTTGGGTCCACTTCCTTCTGTTGACACCTCTTTGAGGTATAAGGGTTCCTGAATCAGAGAAATATGAAATAGTTTTAGATAGTCATCATCCACACAGATAAATGTTCAAAAATTTTCGCATCAGGCATCTTACTTTTAGAACGGCATCCTCTGCAACATGATTTACGACATTAGATGATAAATTAGAGTCTTCACCCTCATTAACCATGTTATGTTGATTGCTTATCTTTCCAGCATACGTCTCAACGCTGCTGCAATGATTATGAACACCGTCATGGTCGTTAGATGCTTCTGGCTCATATGACCCATTCGGGTCTAGGGGGTCCTGATAATAGAAAAATAAACAATAGTTGTGAACATGCTCATCATAACCGACATGGAAAACTGACTGAAAAAAGAAATATATTCTCATAAAGCATCTAACCTCTGACGTTACATTGTTTGCTACATGATTTTCTACATTAGAAAGAGAATGCTGAGTTGATTCACTAGCTTCACCGCTTGAAACATCGGCCTTTTTCTTCAGTTTACAAAGTTTGAAAGTTTTCTACGTAAATTGAAGGGCAAAAAGATCTGTATTATTAAGGTGTATATATAAACAAAAGATCAACCGTCTTGTTGAAACTTTTAGGATGGCAAAGAAAAACAGAACATATAAGCCATAGGATTCAATCATTCAAATAACTTGCTTTCGTAATCATCCATAAATAACAAAGCATGAGGATGCGAAGGTAAACCATATTTGTGATGCAACAGTATCCATAATTTTCCTCATCATCAAAGGAAAGAAAAAAAAAAAAAGATTTAAAGCTGAAGCAAAATATTGGTGCAGTGAAGCTCATGAATAAACTTCATTGAAATGAATGGATATAAAAGAATGTTAGCATGTGAATGATCACTTACTTGGTCAAAATCAGTTGCCTTAGGAGTAACCTTGAGTTCGTACTCATGCATAACCCAAGGAGTCCTGTTTTTGTTCTTATCATTATATTGGCCTTTATGGAAAACCAAGGTCTTCTTGCTGCCAATCTCCTCTCCAGTGTCAGGATTAATTATTTTTCGAGCATTGCCGGTAGGTTTCCAATACCCAACCAGGGTGGTCCTGCTAATTAACTTACTATTGCGGTACTTGTATTTTGGGGGGTACATGAAATACCACAACCGATCCCCAGTCTGCAAAGTCGAACGCCCTGAAAGACAAACACATGCATATTTAACAAATATGAGTATTTGGAAGTGTCGCAACATGTTCAGCAAGACTTCATTCCGGTGATAAACATGCAAAGAAACTGCTAAAATTATGCAATAAATAAATATTATTACCAGGTAATTCCCAAGGCTCTGACTCACAGATGTCTTGGACTTCAGCAATAACTTGGACAACAGAATCAGGGTCGAAGGTTTTGATATGCAGATACTCGATGAGTTCTTCATCAGTTGGGTGGAATCTGAACCCCTTGACGAAATTCATTCTATTTCATGAGATTGCTAAAAGAAACCAGAAAAAGCTGAAGAAGAAGATGAAACAAGAATGATTTATAAGGGTTTAATATTTTACATATATACATATAGATATAGATGCAGTGGTAAAACAACACTTCTTGCTTGCAAAGTTGTGGAACAAAGCATTTAAAGTGGATGCCACTAAACGTGCCTTCCAATATTCCTTATCATAATTTTTATGTCAGCAGGCTTTGATCATCGCTGCATCCTGCCCAACAGCCCAAGTATTTGCTACTTGCTCGGGTGGGTAGCATAACCAAAGTCAAGAATGATCAATATTCTACGGAATGTAGCTTTTCCTTTTTCCTTTTGGTATATGGAATTTGAACTTTGGGTTTTAATATTTTAGGGAATGTAACAACTACTGGACCACATTAAAATGAATCTAGAATTGGTTCCTTATATAGGAATCTTGCTCAAATTACTTGTTCCTGAACTTGTTCGTCAAGTTTTAGGCTTTAGCTGACCCCACTAACTGTTTACTATCCCAAGTACTTCGCATTTTCGTTATGGTCCCTATTATCTGCTACAGGCACTCAATGTAGACAAGTTCCAGAGTGCTTGACGCAGACTTTCCCGTAGGATAAGGGATTTGCATCTCCATGAACCAACATGGATCTCATGTGCAGTGGTAGCCTTCTAAAAACTGCTAGTATCATTATAATAATCTAAGCTATAGATTCTTATCAACCAAGCCACCAAGAGAGTTCATATAGCAAATCTCAAATGGATGTGACTACCGGCATACTAGTTATAAAACAGTATAATATTTAACAAGCATCCTTTCGTGGAAGGAAAGTTTTATTGCCAGCATAAAATGTACAGGGGATTCATTAAAAAAAAAAAAAAAAAACAGATGACAGTAATAAATCTTTTAAGTCTGCCATCCAGCTACATATACGCAATAAGTCAGTTCAGAGCTCAAAGTGGGTGGCTCTCCAGATTAAGAACATTAGCATCATTTTCTACACTCTGCAACTTCTTTGAATTCCCCAACAAGACAAGTAAGATGAACATACAAGGGAAGTGCCTTCTGGATGCTCTGTGACCATTATTCTATGTAAGCAAAGATACAAGAGAGACGAACTCCAGGGTTATCCGGCCCTTGGATCTTGTGTTGATAACAAAGTGTTCAGGGTATTTTCTTAACAACATAAGCAGACCATACCATGGTTTCCCCTTGGATTCAGGACCAGGCCAGTCCTCAGATGTAAGATACCTTCTAACTCGGCTGTGATGCCAGATATTACTAAACTGTTCAACCAGCTGAATAAGATGAAATTACAGGAAGTCAGCAATCTTGTAAAATCTTAAAACTAAAAAATCACAGGGCTGAGATAAACAAAATGAGAAAGAAAAAAAAAATGCAGGGAACAATGATCAGAGCTCCTTAAGCAAACATTAGTCAATGAATTATCTATTCTTCTTTTATAAAGATTTATTAACTTTTTAGACATCCAATTGAAATATGCTATGGAGATGCAATCATCAAATCATTCAATTTGAACCCATTTAAAACAAATGGAAGTTAGGAGTGGAAATAGTTAGTGCATTTGAAAATCCTTAAATTATAACAATAAACTGAATAAATCTTGTTTGCTCCTCTAAATTGAAGAGGAGGAAAAGGAAGAAGGCATGTGAGAAGAAGAAGAAAAAAAAGTAGAACTACTAGTGGTGGTTGTTTTCATTAATCATTATCACTCTCTGATAAGGATTCTCTTTGTTTTCTTTCTCCAATAAGGTGCATCATACTTCCGGCATCTTTGAAAACATGACATCAATCAAACAGGAAATGTTGTAACTGCATTCCTACTCTGTCAAAATTTCAAAGCAAAATATAGAATAAAACCATTTCCAAGTCAAAGTCTTTAAAGCATGGTAAAGCACATCAATATGGGGAGAATCAAAAAGCATAAGAAGGCTACTATCAAGCTGCCAGGGGTGTCATAAGCAAAAAATCATTAAAACTAAAATGATGCAAGGTCAAAAGCTCAAAATGAAAATAGCATAAGATTTAGATCACCCTAAGCTTAAAACTAACCTCAGCATGAAGTTTCTCCATGGCCATCCATTCTCCAGGACCACAAAGATCAGAAAGCACAGTAGCTACAGATGACACCACATCCTTTTCTTCCAACTGCATAAGTTGTTGATTATCAGATTCACGGTCAACTCTTGATCTTCCCTCTCCCTTCTTCTCTCCAGGAACTGCAGATATTACCGGGCCAATGAAACAGAATTTATCATCCGTTAAGTAAATAAGAAAGATGTATTTCTAGTTACTAAGTTGAGGTAAAATATAGAGAGAAAATGTTGATGGGACCTTCTTCTTTACAGGAACTGCATACATTACCGCGACAATGAAACAGAATTTATTATCCATCAAGTAAATAAGAAAGATGTACTTCTAGTTACTAAGTTCAGGCAAAATACAGAGAGAAAATGTTGATAGGATTGAAAGAGAACAGCTTTAATGAAAGTTCATGTCCTCAGCTGAAAAACTGATAAGTGAAAAAGACTAACAGAAAACAATAAAACTGTTCATGGAATCAAACAAATAATTTCAGTGCTATAAAAATCAAAAGGAACATTTTTAAATGATAGATATAGCAATGCTTAGCAAATTAACAAAAATTATATACCTAAAACCTCATAGATAACATGATAAGTTGATAACTATAAAAAATTACTTTTCTACCAGATTCTTGCTTATTTTCAGGTTGAGGAGGCAGGATATACCACTAGCATCCTTCCAGATTTAGATCTGACTAAAACCAAGCTATGCATAAGCTTAATAGAAAAGAGTCAGATGAAAAAGAAGAATCAACAGCCTATAATAGTGTGGGAAATGAAATTGAGTGATGAGAATGTAAGTGTTGCTTGAGTAAATACCGCAAAAGATAACAATAAATGCCATAAAACCAAAGTTATGCCCTCCATGACTGACCGACTATGGCAATTTATAACATCTATAAAGTGTTAAACCAGTGTCAGTCAATACTTTCAAAAATCACTATTCATCATCTCTCTCTTCTCTGGAGGCATCATCACAAGTTTCATTAAAAGCTTCAAGCTGACTACATTGGATGTTCTACTTCTACAGACTATTCAAGTCCTAAGGAGTATCTTTAACAATTACCAAAGAAATTAAAATAACTCAGAACAAGGATAACCCAATGGCTTAGTGCAAATTCTCAAAAACCAGATCAAAATTCACTAGGAGCTGCAGAACGAGAAAAAAGATAAGCAATGGTATATTAAAGCCTAACTTTTGTTAGATCCAACTAAACAGTGTCAACTCTAAGAATTTGCCGTCCACTATATACATCTTCTTCAATTTTTACTGTTATCTAGAGCATTAAAAAATCTAAATTCTGTAAGGCTCTGCTTACAGTGTAACAACAACTAACTCCCAACCAAGAAAAGGGAACTACAAATGAGAACAATAGGAAATCAACTGCAATCGCAGCAACAGACGTTGAAATCCTAGAGACATTTTTAATGATTCAAGGAACACAATGGGACACTCCTAGAAAATGATGACAAAGATTAAACCATGAAATCAACAAGGATGATGCTTAGGAAATGAAAGACCATTAGGAAAAAAGAATTCAGATTCAATCTAGCAAATCATTTTCAGTGCTGCAACCACAAGTATTTACCAAAGCCAGTAACTATGATAGCCAAAAAACCAAGAATAACATAGGAAAGAATGCACCCGAGGCAAGCAATATCATAACTCAGACATAGATATTCTCGAAAACCAAGATCTGTCATTCTAATAAACTAACATGACAAATCCCTTTTGCTATCTGACAAATCCCTTTTGCTATCTAACAAATGTCTTAATACTTCAGCATACAAGATGGCAGAAATAATCCCAAAACAACAATAATTCACAGTATATATCAATCTCTAAAAATCTACAAAATAATAAACTTTACAAAGCAATTATTAAGGAATGGTAAATTTTCTTCCTACATTTCCATGATCACAGCTACTGAAAATATAAAAGACAAAATTAGATTAAACAATCGCACAAATGATAAACCTTTTAAGAAAAAACAAAAATCAATTTTGCTAACCTAATCCTCCCGCCAAACCCGTCTTTCCTCCTGACCCAGCTTCCACCCCACTATACCACTCTTCCCTCCTAACCTTCTTCCCACCACTCCCAACATCCTCTTCCTCCCCATACTCCTCCTCATAATACTCTCTTCCCTTCCCTTTTTTTGCTCCCGCTGCCACCACAGCAGAACCCGACACAGACCCCACTGTTCTCCCCGCCTCCATTCCGCCATGGTAACCATGATGCGGCATCCCTCCAGCCGCGGCCCCAGCCCCTACTGTCTGGTAAATTGAAACATGGTGCCTAGGCGCGAGGGCTCCCCCGAGAATGCTCCTCACGGGGAGAAGAAAGTAAAATTCTTTGTCGCCGATTTGGAGGAGGTCCTGGGAATCGAGCTTGACGGGAGGATTACCAGGAAGGTGGAGTACGCCTTCGACGAGGCAGCCGTTTTTGCCGAGGACTTCAAGCGCGAAACGGCGACGCGTGAAGTCGTAGAAGATGCGGGCGTGGTGGCGCGAAATGTTCATGCCGCCTCCGAGGCTGGCTAAGTCGACGTCGACTGTGGATTTCTTGGAGTTGCGGCCGAGCATTATCGAGTAAGTTTGCATATAGTATTCGAAGTCTTCGCCTTGTAGCTTGGCGAACCCCGCCTCCACGTCGCTCCCACCCGCCGTCCCCATCGTCGAGTTTGGTTTCGATTGAATTATTGATCGATCGAATGGTCGATAAAATGAAAAAGGGTGTCGGAGTTTGGAGGGTGGTTACTTGGTTGTCTCATCTTCTATGGCCTATGAGGGTTGTTTGGTAACTTTATTAGGTAATTTCTTTTAGCAGGTTTGTCAAAATCTAATAAAAATAGCTTCAACTTGTTAAAATAAAACCCCAAGGTAAAACCAAGTTAATGGAATTTGGGCTCGTGGGCTGCTAAAGGGTATCAAACCTTCTGTTTTTTGTCTGCTGATAAAACGCTGCGTTTTCTTCCTCAAAGTCGGTGATGTAAAGGAAAATAAAATTTCCAAACAGTCCCATAGCTGGGCATCACTCTCCAAATTCGAAGCCAAACAAGTGAGAAGAGAAAGAACCCAAAATAATTGAAATCTTCAAATTCCTGAGAAGTAGAAATAATCAAATAAATGTATTTTCTTATGCATTTACATTTAATTACAAAATTTTTTTTTATTTTTTTTATTCCTCAAACTAGGAATTTTAATTTTAAAACCCTGAAAAAACTAATCTTTCTTCGGCTTCGGCTCTTCTTCTCGTGTTTTCTAACGAATATGGTTTTGGATTAGCAGATAGAGACGCAGGCTGATCTCGTGGAGGGTGCTGGCAAAAGGTCGGTAAAAGAGAGACTCAATGGCAACCCCTCGGACAACTCTCAAATCGGCAGCGTCGAATCACCGGAGAGAGGTTTGGTTTTCTCTTTATTTTCTGTTTGTTTCCACGAAGGTTTTATTGGAAAAAGAAAACCTGGGCTTATTTAGTTTCCTTTTTCATTTATTTACTTTCAAATTTCATATTGGATTTGCAGCGTCGAGGTAAAGAAAAGGCCAACTTGGGCTGACCCAAGTAAAGCCCAAACCCAACCACATCCGGCTTTGGTGCCTTTTTCTACTTAATGCCTAGGCCTTTCTTCTTTCTATGGCTGCTAGCCCAGTCCCGCTTGAAATGAAAGGATATGAAAACCAAAGCATTCAGATCTGGACTTCAGCGGCAAAAAATAAAAAAATAAAAAAATCCTGCCTTAGATGGTAGAAAGCCCAAATGAACCAAAGAGTCCGAACCCCTTGGCCGTAAACTAGGAAAAAGGTCAAAAGTACCTCTCTTTGTACCTTTGTTTTGTTTTCTTTGTTCACTTTTCTTACTCCTTTCTTCGTTTGCTGTCCCTTGTGACTCTTCTCCTCTTTCATCTCTTTTTTAGTTCAAGTTATGTTCTTTATTCAGTCGATTTACTCGTTGTTCGATCTTATTGTTTAATTACTTTTAGAAAAAAAATCTTAAACTAAAACTTCCAAGTGATGATTTTTGGGAAATTTGCACAAGGGCTTTGAGTTCCTTTGATGAAAAAGCAAAATGGAACTTTGAAAAAATATTTTAAATAAATTTTCCCTCTGATGGCGGTTTATAGCTTTGATCCGCTTGAGCTGATCGTGTGTGTGTGTTTGTTTGTTTTCATCATTTAAATGGGTTTTAGTTTGCTTACTATTGGATTCAATTTATGGGTTTTAGCCTTTTAGCAAAATAACTAGATTTGACAAAGGTTTGATACCATTACGTGAGTTCGCCTGCTGATGTTCGGGACATTTCGCTTATGGGCTTTGAGTTCCGTTCTTATGGAATAATAATGAAATATCATTTCTGCTTGAACCCTTCTGATGGCAGTAAATAGTTAATCTGTTTTCTTTTTATATGTCTGTGTTTTTAGTTTTGCACATTTTGTTGTATGACACTGCCCAAATAGCATTCTACGATTTTTTTTTGCCTTTCGTTTTTCCTCTTTAGCTGTGGACGATGGACCTAATAATTGTAAAAAGGGACAATCTAAACACTATTACGACTGATTTTGTGTGGTTAGATTAGAGTGAACTAGATACTAAAGATTTCATTAATGCGTTCTTGGTTTATTTAAAGCTTATTAGTTGGTGCCTCTACTTATACATGCTTTCTAGGTTTTTCCAACTGATAATGAAGTGTAAACAAACCGTTTGTTGTTTCTGTTTTATCTTGTTTGTTGGTGATTTTTTCTACTTCATTTTGCAGTTTATTATACGATGTGTTTTTCGTATTTGTACAAGTCTTCATCGCTTTATAAATATCACTGACAAGACCCACATGCTTATGCTTAGACGCACTCTATGTGGATTAAATGGTTGTTAGTACTTGAGTCTTTGACACAGCACTAGATTGTTTGCATTTTGGTTTTTACCTACACACGATCTGTCTTTGTCTGTTTAAAGTTTTAAGTGGTTTGAAATAAAATCAGGACTTCTGAACCAATTATCATTGCCAATCCGATGAAGCATGTTTTGAAGATTGCTAGTGGTCATCTCTGCGCTTTGGGTTGGCTTCTTGCAGGCAGCCATAATACCACAAAGTCATACTTGGTTGGTGAGTTTTTTTTTTTTTTTTGCCTTAGATTTTCTTGTTTTATTTATATCCACTTACTTTGTGCTATGATTTTTTTCAGCTACCCATCTATTTATCGTGGCACTTGGATGCTATGGTTTATTGGTGGTTGGAGTTGGTCTAATGCGATTCCCAACTCGCCTCAGGAAGCATTGCTGCTGCAGCAGGTTTCAGTATCTTTTTTTTTTTTCTGTATATCATAAAGTTTTTATTATATATATGGGTAATTAGTGATGAATGTCTTCCCATTTCCTTTCCTCTTCTGTTTTTCCAGTATGCTTTTGAGCAGGCTGGTAATATGTGGAAGTAAAATGTTATTGGTAACATGTGGAAATAATATCTGGAAGCCACTTACAATTTTTTGGTGTTGCTCATACTTGTTTAGTAATTTTTTTCCCCCAATATAACCCATTGAAAGTGTGGAGTAAAATTCTTTGTGGAATTAATTTTTGCATTTCATCAATTATGTTAATCTTGCACAAAGCTCATGCATTTCGATCTTTCTTCTATGATGGTGCAAAATGACATGTTTATGCTTAACACATATCTTATTTCAAGAGTCAGACACCTATGGTAAAGTTAGTTTCATGATCTCACAGTGCTTTATGCATCACTAGATTGGTTGAGCTTGTTTGGTATGATCCAGAGAGTAGTGACCACCAAGCTCTAGTAAATATACAAAGAAATTGTTCATTGGGATTTACTCTTGATAGTGGGCAGGAAGGAGATTGGGATGACGGATCTTCATTGTGGAGGGGAGATTTAATTAGGATTTTACTTTATATATTCAAATCAAATGAAAAACAAAATGCTACTGGTATCCTCGAAAGTTTGTTTTCCAAAATATTACTAATAGTCTATTTCTAAGTTCTATAAGCAACTTTAGTTTCCAAAAAATCTTGTTACTATTCGGATTGATCTGTTTCTGGATTTATAATTTGCATTTTGAACCAATTTAAAGTAATTAATTTTGTTTTATAAAAATGGGTTTCAATATCGAAATACATTCTATCAAACACAGGGACTATTGTGATGAAATCAGACGTCCTTTTCTCTTTTTTTATTCTGCAGGACCATCTTATTTTCAGGTATTTGCTTAAACGTAAAACTTTCTTTGCTTTTGGCCATTTCACTGTCACTATGGGTGGCTTGAAGTTTGTTCAAAATTTTGAATTCGGATTGAGTTCACGTTCAAATGATTTATATAATCGATATTTAATAAATTTTAATTTTAATTTTAAATATATATAATTTTTTTATAAAGAAATATCAATCATTATGTTTTTGGTACATAATATCAGTCAAATTTTAAGAGTCAATATCACTGGCTTTGGTTGAATTGTGATAATCTGTAAAGGCCAAGAGCCTAAAGATTATGATTTCATATATTATTAAAAAAAAAAAAAAAAACAAAAGAAATGGTTTTCTAAGGGTTTTTTTTTTCCCTAGAATTTATGTGGATATTCAAATTTTTTTATAAAAAAATTCTATAAACCCTAACATATCCATGCAATTATTACGTATCACATGTTTTCTTCCATTGACAGCTTACTCATGTCTGCGCAGAAATATATATATAGATATAAATAAAGGTTTTTACCCTCTGCATGTTCTTTCACGTGCATAATAAACTAGACTGAAATTTACGTGAAGGTTTTCACTTTTCAGACAACTAACAATAATAGTTGCCGGTTGCCACTCTTCACCAAGCCTTAGCAACTTTTTTTTGTTTTGGGGGTATTGAAAATAAAATAGTAGCCTTAATAATTTTTAATACAATTGGACACAGCTAAAGAAAATAAGAGATTCAAACATATTTCCGAAAGAAAGAGATTTAAACATTGAATCTTAAATTCTTGATCCTTTGTTGGAAAGGTTACAACTATCAAATCTTTACTCAAATCTAGATTATTGTATAAATCAATGAACAAAAACAAGTCTTCAAAATTTGTCATTATGGAAAAGAAGGAGAATTAGAAGATTTAGACAAAATGAATTTTTTTTTTTTAAGCAGGTATAGGTTTTTATTTAATAATTCGCTATAATGTTTTTACGTCCAGAGTCCTCTAAAGATCAAACAAGATAAAATTCGAAATTTGATTTAATTTATTTATACATTCGGTGACATTAAGTAAGGATAGGTTTTTATTTAAGCATTCTCTAGAGTGTTTTTATATCCAGAGTCTTTTAAATATTAAATAAAATAAAATGCAAATTTTGAATTAATTTGTTCATGCATTCGGTGACATCAAGTAAATTTAATGTTTGAATCTTAACATTTACGATTTTTTGAAAAAAAAATAAAATAAAATAATATAATTAATAAATATAAAAAGATATTTTAATTTTGAATTCAAAATCATATCCAAACTTCTAATGTTGATGTCAAATCAAATTACTAGTACCAACTTCATTAATTTGATGATTTCAAAAAGATAATTAGGTCAAGAATATATCTCAATTTTATTTCATAACTTGTTTAAAATATTTCCAATTAATAATGTATTTTTTAAATTATACTAATAATCATGTATTATATTTATATAATCAACTATTACAATTATTGAAAAATCAACTAATTAACTATAATATTATTAAATAATCAAATCACAAACAATTAATTATAAGACCCCTTCATTTTTAAAACATAAATGTAAAACCTATGGTTACAAAAATATTTTATTTATTTCAAATCAAATGCTCATATTTTAACTAAAATTATTTTTACTTTATGGATTTTGATGTTGCAAGTTTTTACTTGATTTTACTATCACTACTGTAATTGAGATTTTTAATCAAAATTTGACGACAAACAAAAGTCAATAGCCATGCTGAACAGATTCTTACATCCTTTTTTTTTTTTTTTTAAATAAGTTTGAAACTTCTCCAATGGCTGCCGCCTGTATATAGATTCCAAAGGAGGTCTGAGCTCTGAGTTCTCAAAGTATTTTTTTACACAGACAACTTTTTTTGTTTTCCCAAGATTCCAGCTCAAAAAACACCACCATACCATATTCCCTTCCCTTTATTCATTTGACAACCATCTCGTCTCCTCCCTTGCCTTCCTTTTTCCCTCACTGTGAAGCAAACTCTCAAACACTTCACATTGCATTATTTTTCACTCAGAGGACTCAAAATGCCAGTCTCTCCAGATCCAGCCCTTTGACAAAACCCAAAAGCAAAACCCATTTCTGTAGACTCGTTAAAACATTGAAAGTTTAACAAGAAAAAAAATGGGTGGTCTGAGAGAGTCGTGGTGTTTTTGCAAAGGAGTAAGCAAGACAGAAAAAATGAAGGGTACCATTTTCTCAAGTAAAGCTCCGGCGATGGCCAGAATTATCGGCGCCGCCGTCAATGGAATCTCAGGCATCGGATTCCTCATCCACCGGAATCTTCTATTAACTACTCACGTTAACCTCCCTTCTGTAGCTGCTGCTGAGAGCTCCGAGATCCGGCTCCAAAACGGCGTGGCAGCCACTCTCGTTCCTCACAGGTAAACTTTCTTTTTTTCCTGGGTTTCGTACTTCTTGTTCAATTAATGTTGAAAATGAGGGAATTTTAATGTCATTTACTTGATGTTGTTATCATTTACGATAATGAAAATGCTTTTTGATTTATGATTGGTTGATTAAAGAAATGTGGGTCCAAGATTGATAGTTGTAGAATTGATTTTCATACTTGGTAGAATTCTCTGCTTTGAGATTTGATTGAGCTAATTCTTTTGCCTTAACCTTTTATGCTAATATTTCATTAGATGTTCGAACATATGGTTGTCAAGTTTACATTAGGAAAATAACATTCTTTATTAATCTTTGTTATAACTACAACCTCTTTCGTGTTGACATTTCATTGCCATAAATTTACTATGAATGTCTACTTTAACTGCTATTTGTGCTTCATTTCTCCTAGAAGTTAAATTATTTTAGATTATTAGGAGGCCTCTAATAGTTTTACTTTAACTAGTAGGTATGCGGCCGAGGTTTGGTTATTGGATTTTATGTATTAGTATCAGGTGCTAATGATTAGTACTTTGTTTAATTTATTTAATTTCAAAATATGTTTATGCGTGAGGACGTGGTAGCTTGAGTATCCTTTAGTTTTCTTCAATGAAGTTGTGTGGGGGGAAGATGAAAGATAGTATGCCTTTTGGAATAATGTATATACAGGATAATTTACCTCAACCTAACCATGGATGCGCCCTGAAATTTTAATATTTCCTTTACCTATGATGTCTTGAATTTGAATTCCATGGTTCTCTTATTAAAGGCAAGTTCTTTCCCATTGGCAGCCGTCAGGTACTAGCGGCTATAGGAATGCCCTCACTCGGTTCACTCTTAGAGTATGTTGAAACTCTTGACAGATGATGAAAAGATAATCTAATGCCTGATGTTTCGTTGGCTTGTTGTAGTGAGCTGATAAATGTTCTGATTGTTCTCTTGGCTGGCCCATTTTGTGGCTGTGTTACGGTTTTACTCCACCTTATAGCCTCCACTTCCCCTCTGCTTCTTCTGCTTTGTTTTGGTTTAATAGTTTCATGATTAAAATTCCTCTGGTAACTAATTTACTGATATTATGCATGGAACAAGGAAAACAGGCGGCAGAACTCGTGAAATATTTCTTTCTAAATCTTCTTTCTTTTATTTAGCATACTTCAAACTTAACTCCTGTCTTTAATCTGGTTGCAGGTTTTTCATTACCAGCTCTGTTTTAGATCTAACAATAGTGGGCCTAGATGCCATGGATGGCGAATCAAATACCCAGGGGCAGCAACCTCATTACTTGAAGACCTGTTTTAAACCAAATCTAGATCTAGGAAGTGTCGTTTACTTTCTAGGCTACACAGAGAAACAAGAATTGACAGTAGGTGAAGGAAAGGTGGTTATTGCCACTGACAATCTCATAAAACTTTCAACTGATGGAATAATATGGAACCCTGGCTCAGCTGGATTTGATGCACAGGGGAATCTTGCATTTATGATCTGTGATCCTATGAAGCTAGCTACATCTCCTAATACCAAGTCGTCCTCAACTTCTTCATCCTCATCATCATGGAAGAAAGATACTCCTATGCAATTTGGTATTCCTATTCCCATCATTTGTGATTGGTTAAACCAGCATTGGGAAGGTAGTCTTGATGAAGTGACCAAACCCAAGCTACCAATTATTAGATTGATGTCCTCTGGCCAGAAGAGTGAGCATTCTTCTGCATCCTTCACAATGCGCCAGGTTTTCAAGTCAACGGAACTTTATAACGACAGGACTCCATCTTCATCAAATATAATCTCGAAAACAAGGGATCAACCAGGACCAAGCTCTTCTGCTGCGGTGAACACTGTTGAAAAAGAAACGCCACTTTCTGATCCATATGTTGCACATGTGCAAGGAATCCCAACTCCAGAAATATATGAATCACCAAAGTTGACTGCAGTCCCTCTTAGGAAGAAAGAGACTAGCCAAATCCAGCTTTTGGATATAAATTTTCCTTCCAGGATTGCTAAAACTGAAGTTTTGCATCCAGCCAAACAGCTACATCTGAACTCAGATGACAATGGTCTAAAGGAGCTTCCTCCAGAAATCCCATGGACAGAAGATCAGATCAAGAATAGAGTACAGACAAGTGCCAGTGCCGATGCTGATGTTGCCTCAACGGAATCTGTAAATGGTGCCCAGAGTGAGTTCCAGTCTAGTTCATCTCCTATAGAACTTTCAGAGCTGCATAATGGGTATAGCAGTGAGGAGGAGACCATGTACTCTGCTGAAACTGCTGAGAGCCGAAACTACACAAGTCCTAGAGAGGGAAAGTTTCAACAAGTGGCGAGGAGCCAGAGTTGTGTGGGTTACACTAGATGGGGAGCTGTTCAAAGAAATCCTGTGGCTCGCAGGGCTTTGCTAGAAAAGCAGAGGAGTTTTATCCATGGAAAGAAGACTTACTCACAAGGGGCAACGTCTCAAAGGAGTAACGACTACTTTAGCCCTACAGTATCCTCAATCATGAAGAAGCGTAACAACTCAGAGCAGCCACCAAGCCAACCACGCCAAAGCACCGATCATTTATCCCCAAGATGGATGTTTTAATGATTAGTGATGAGCATGATACCAAATGAGGACAACAAGCCAACAATAAATATATAGCTGTTTACACTTTCTCTATTAAATGCCTTTATTATTTGCATTTACTGCAACTAATTTGTTGAGACACTGTGCAGACTGATTCAAGGTGAATAAGAAAGGATTTGGCCATGATATTGTAGTTCTGACCAGTGATCCAAGTAGCCACATTGTTAATACAATTGCATTTTGAGACGCGATTGCCAGCAAGTAGCTTTGAGAACAACTTTATAAGTATAGAAATCTACTTAAATTTTGCAAATGGAAATTTACGAGACTGCATTATCACTGCTGTTACTGCCTCAAATGTATGAGACTGTAACTATTGTCCATTACAGGCTTCTAATTGCTGATAGTTCCCCATTTCTGATAGATTGTTGGAGAAGGGTTTTTTTTTTTTTTTTTTGGTTCTTTGGTACAAACTTGGCAAATTCTTTACCTGAGGAATGCTCCTTCGTGCTCAAGATGACGCTTTAGTGTCTCTGTCATTGGGGCCACTTTTCATTGTTCTATTTTACTCTCATTGGACGACCCTAACTTGCAATAATAGCTGTTTGACAAAATTTCTCAAAGAATACTTAGCTTTATTCATAACCACGGAAAGCCTTGCAAGAAAGAAGAGAGTTAGATGGTCGCACACTGAAAATAAAAAGGACGCCAAAATGGCAGTGTCATCCATTACCATTAGCACAACGCCAAGTGCCACGGAAGGAAAGCACTAAAAGCAAGTTCTTTAAAACCCTATTGACAAAAGAAAAGCAAAGAGAAGTCGATTGAATATTGTTTGACTTCTCCCCACTTACCTAATTTCTGTCAAAATTTAGCAGTCGAAAGAAATTTAGTGAATCCATGGATGTCGTAACAGATTTCATTTTTTTCTTGCTGCCTTGCCTGAATTCCACACTCTCTTGCTTAAAATGATGCATTTGTTCTTTCGTGCACATATTGTTTGATAAAATGTCGAATTGAAATTATTAAAGCACTTTTGAAACTTGTGCTTGCTACTCAAGTTGGGTCGATGATTTCTCACCTGTCTGCTGCTTGATTCCATGATTATGGTAACTTGTTATTTGGACTGTAACATGTGATCATGATTTGGATATAAAACAAAAATAATTTAAGAGAAATTCTAAATAATCTGAAAATGAATCAATCCCAATATAAAACCTTAATTTTTTATTTTTGAGTTTATATTATTTATTATTTATTTTTGAATTTGAATCATTTGACACATCTTTTAGCTTAAAATTTAACCTTCTTAAGAGATTCCCTCAACACATGAATGATCAAGTTTACCTAATAGTTAAATACAAGAGAGTCGTCGGCATTTGTAATCATATTTTAGTCTTAAAAATCATATATTTCGTCTATTCTATTTTTTTTATCTATCTTTTTTTTAAAGATGTTTCCAAGTTATATATATTTTGAATATCTAAAATTTTGAATATTTTATATTTTAAATTTTTTTTATGACTTTTTATTTTTTTGATACTAAAAATTATAAATCTTAATTTTATAAAAAAAATTAAAATTTAATATTAAATACATTAAAATTATATTTTTTTAATTTTATAAAAATTAAAACACACCAAATATTTTGAAACGAAAAAAATAATTATTTTTATAAAATCATTAATAATATTCCTGAATACATGCTTTGTGGTTGTATAATGATTTTTTTTTTGTAAGAAATAAGAATAAATTAATTATAAAATAATACGTTACATAATATATCCAGTTTTATCTATGAAGATAAATCTTTAACAAAAGAAGAAGGTTCACTAAACACCACATAGTTGACCTCGTAATGATTAGAACTATTACAATAATTGCTATTATCAAATCGGATAAGGGTGTCAGCACACCTATTCTCTTTCCTAAACATGTTAAACATACATTGATCTTCAAAATTTTTCATCAACTTCTTACAATTAGAAACCAAAGAGAGTACCACAAGATTAATCATATAATGATTTTTAATCATAGAGATAATAGTGATAGCATCAAATTTAATTTTCAGCTTATGAATATTGAATATTTTCATAAAAAATAATTTATCTCTAAAAGCTTATAATTCAATTAAAATATTTGAACACTTTAATATATTTAAAAGAACTAAAAATTTATTTTCTTTCATTATTTCGAATAATAGCTCCAACTTCTATTTTTTCAGGGTTATCAAATATTGAATCATTTGTGTTTAATTTATACCATTTTTCATTGAGAGGTTTTTATCTAATGAACACAAAAAATTACAACGAAGCCCAAATTTTTCTTCGACTCATCGTAAAAAATTCAACAATCTTCACAGTGAGTAATTTCACAAAATCAACGATCTCACCATCGTATCTAAAATTTCTTCCATTCCTTTCAAGCCAAAGCTCCCGTAATGAATTATTTTATCTTTATCCTAACTCCCCGTAATGTTGCTTTGTTTTCAAAGAGTTAAGTCAACAGTCAACAATTTCACAATCACCCACGTGCATGGCTCCTGCTCCACTCTGTTCCCTTAAATTTTAATCCTCCTTAATTAATTCATCGAAAAAATTGTCTTATGCTAATAAAATACAATTAAATCTTCGACAAGCATAAGATAGTTAGATCCATTCACTAATTAAAAATAAAATTAAACGTACGAAAATTGATTAATTTTTCATAATCTAAATCTTCATCAAACAGATAGTGTCTTGTATTTGAGGGAACTAAGAACACTTTTGTGTTGTTAATGCTTTTGGAGTCGCCTTGGACTTATCATTAAGATTATCTTGCTATTTTTTTTTTTTTTGGAGTAATTGTTTTGGTGGAGTGATTAACTTCCCCCCAAAGTTTTCTCCCATCTTATTGGTTAATTGACAATTGAAATTAGAACAAGAGATAAGAGCATACGAATTGGCCAATCAACTTCTAAAATAATTATCCAAGGCAATTGCTTGTTGCACTTGGATAAAGTTTCATCCATTATGGCCAATTCAATTTAATATACGTGGAAGGTAATTCTTTTATAAATTTATTTGAATTAATCTTGAACGAAAATGAATAAAATTAAAAAAAGTACTCTATCACTTAATAAAAGAATTCCAATAGTGATGCGTCCGTAGGATTAGTAGTTTGACTATGATTATGGTTAAACGCACATTGATTTTGAGTCAAATTATGTAATCTTACTATTGTCTCCAAAGTCCAAACTCACCCTGTCTTTTTTTTTTTTTTCAAACTCACCTTTTCAAAAAATTGTTATAATCAAATAAATATTTTTTCCTGTGTTTTGAAAATTAATGTAATGAAATTTTTTGGTACAAATAATATAATATAATGTAATTTTATTTTCAAATAATACTAATTGCTAAATTATTGCTCAGGAAATGCGGAACTTCTCCCTGGTAATAATAAAAAATAAGTACATAATCACGTGTGAGGAACATTAATCTCGTAAATCATGTGCAACCCAGTCGTAATTGGAAACCACTGTCTGTATCCCCGCAATCCAAAACAGATCCTCCTCGGTCCCATCAAAGTATCAAATAAACCAAAAAAATAGCAAGCGCGAACAAGAAAAAAACTGCTGAAGCAGTGAAGGTAGGTTTCTTGTCTTTGTTGCCAAAAGCAAAAGGAGAGAGAGATGTTGAAGCTTTCTTCTTGTAATGTGACGGACCAAATTAACGCCTTGGGTCAATGTAGATTCGTGGGTTCACCTGACCCACTCTCCTTTCGCCGGCGTACTCCGGTCGTGGTCTCCTGTTCTCCGTCCTGTAGACTCAGCCTGACGCCGGTTCAAGCCGTTCTGTCGGGCCAGCAACAATTCGGGACGGATCTGGGCGAATCCGGATTGGTTAGTTTGGCTGACCGGCTCCGGTTGGGTAGCTTGACGGAAGATGGGTTGTCTTATAAAGAAAAGTTTATTGTGAGGTGTTATGAGGTTGGGATTAACAAAACTGCCACTATTGAAACCATTGCTAATCTCTTGCAGGTATCTTTTTTTTCTTTCTTTTTTCAAAATCGGAGTTTGAAGTTATTTTTATTTGTTTTCATGCATTTTGGGATTGTTTTTCAAAGTTGAAATTTGGGGATTAGCGATATAAAAAAGTTGGGATTTTGAAAGCATCTGAGTATGCTAGTTTAGCTTTATTTATTTACATGCGATTGTCAATTTTCGAATTTTTTTTAACTTTATTGTTGGAAAATGTTACAGAACTTCATGCCTTTTCTGATGGTTACTTTCTTGAGTTTTTTTATATTGGTCGGTGCATTGAATCTTATTCTGTGTATTTTGTAAGTTTTGATATTGAAATTGATTAAATAAAAGCTAAAAGGCTAAAAGGCTAAAATACTAAAAAAACCCCTTCAACTATTTCACTTTTCTTAAATAAGCTCTTATACGCCTTATTTTTTTATTTGTATCCAAATAAGCCCTTTTTTTAGACAAAGGATTGATTTATATTAATGGCTTATTTAGGTACAAGTTGTAAGTTAAGGGCAGATTTGGGCGTAAATTAAAAGTGAAAGGCTTATTTGGATGTAATAAAAGTATAAAGACTTATCTAAATAAAGTGGTAAAGTTCAGGGGCTTTTTTATTCTTTTAGCCAAGCTAAAATTGAATGTTGAAGCTGGTAAGTTTTTATAAAAGGGATCTATTTAGCTTTGAATTGATTTCTATTTACTCATTTTTATAGGATTTGACAAACTTCACTTTAGGAACTCTACCTTAGGTTTTGCTCTTTCCTTTTTTGGTTGGGTCATTTAACAATGGTTGGTTTCCATATATAGTTTATACCTGCAAATTATCTGTTAATTTAGTTATACCTTGGTGACAAGTTTTAGTAACTGTGTATAAAATGAAAAATACCACATTTTCAAATTTTGTTTCTTTATTCTTTACAGGAGGTTGGAGGTAATCATGCTCAAAGTGTTGGATTTTCAAGAGATGGGTTTGCTACCTCTCCCACCATGAGAAAATTGCATCTCATATGGGTGACTGCACGCATGCACATCGAAGTATACAAATACCCTGCTTGGTGCGTATTTGTGTCCTTAATTTAACAACATTTTCCATTTCTAATTTATTTTTGACAGTTCGATGTTGATTTTGTGGCGTAGGAGTGATGTGATTGAAATAGAAACGTGGTGCCAAAATGAGGGTAGAATTGGAACCAGAAGGGACTGGATTCTAAAGGACTTTGCTACTGGTGAAGTTATTGGAAGAGCTACAAGGTCATCTTGAGTTTTCCCCCCTACCGTCTTCCCCCTGTTGCCTTTTCTGTGCATATTAGAATATTCATAACATGAAAAGACTGGAGGGCGTTGTAATTTTTTATGCACTATGGTCCACGGTGAACATTTACATTAAAGTTAGAAATTATTTACTGGTTGTTTAGATTCTTTCCTGTGAATAATTCATCCTGCAAAACCTGCTGCACTTTCCCATCTGTATAATCTGGTTCTTTCCTGTTGTATTTTACTTCTATCTTGAGTTAAAGTCTCTATCATGAATGCCATTGGGATTTTCTTCATTTGTGCAATATCTTTTCTAGATTGACCGCACTGATCGGAATTAATGTGTTCTTATATATTTCTTAAGATTAGATGTATTCTGAAAGCTGATCTCATGTGGTATGATTTCAGCAAGTGGGTGATGATGAACCAGTACACTAGGAGGCTGCAGAAAGTTAGTGATGATGTCAAGGAAGAATATTTAGTCTTCTGTCCACGAAAACCTCGGTAGGTGCTTTTCCTTACCTGTAGGCTAAATTGTAGCATTTTTAATTTCTTTAATTACCTAATTTAATGTGATGCTGAATAAGGATGACATGGTTATTCTCCATTAAGTACCTTGTGTTATTCTGTCCAATTTCTGAATTGCTAATGCCCAATGCTATATCAAAGTTGTGACTGAAGCTGGATGCCTGATAGAATAAGTGCCTAATATCAAATGAGTTGTAAAAAATTGCAACGATTCCCATAGGATTTTCGAGGCCTGAAAATATGTGTGTTTATCTAGCTTGAAAAGCTCGAAAATGATTAAGGGAGGCCAATTTAAGAATTTTTATTAATGAATCTCTCCTTTTACATATAAAAAATGTGATTGAAGATTCTTGGAAATGGGTCATTTGGAGTACAGTTCTAAGCTGTTTTTTGAGGTCAGGTCAGTGACACTAGAAATGGCTCAATGATTTCAACTGTTAAGTTTGATGTCAGTCTTTTAATGTGGTTTGCCAAGAAGAGATTAGGAACATTTTGGCAAACATGAAGACAGTGTTGTAATTGCATATTAGAACTTTCAAATTTATTTGCTTTGCATGCCCCACTTCATGATCAAAGTTGACTGAAGCTGGATCGGGTACTCAATAATATAAACGCCTCATGTCAACTGACTCATTGGAATTTGAAATTAATCTTTTAAGATGGTGGACTAAATGTTCAAGTTATTGGAAACTTTAGAATCTGGATTTTTTGTTGTATGAAATGTTGTGAAAATGCTGAAGACAGTACAATCTCCAGCTTACAGGATAAAATTTGCAACTCGTGTATCAGTATGTTAGTATAGCTGAACTTCATAAGTTCAAGTTACATTTTCCCTGTTCTCATTTATGCTATTTGCTTTAAGGAATATATTGTTTCTTGTTTAATTGATCCTCTTCTGGTGGTTACAGATTAGCATTTCCAGAGGAGAACAATAAAAGTTTGAAGAAAATTGCCGAATTAGAAGATCCTGTTCAGTATTCCAAGCTTGGGCTTATGGTAAGAATATCTGATTTATCTAAGCAATCAGCAAATTGTATATTCTTTCAAATTAGTAGTGTGCTTTCAAAATTTGCAGCCAAGAAGAGCTGATCTGGACATGAACCATCATGTCAATAATGTCACCTACATTGGATGGGTTCTGGAGGTCAGTAGAGAGGACATCCTAAAATTCCTTTTTTTCTTTAGACTTTCAATGTGCAAAAATGGTTGGTTTAATTGTTCCAGTTGATATCATAAGCTAACAATTATGCATGTCTGTTTGGCAGAGCATGCCTCAAGAGATCATTGACACCCACGAACTGCAAACTATAACGTTGGATTACAGGCGGGAAAGCCAACAGGATGATGTGGTTGATTCGCTTACCGGTCCAGAACCAGTGGAGGGTACTGAAACAATATCAGAGCTTCATGGAACAAATGGGTCTGCAGCTACAAGAGAAGACAATGAGGACTGCCATCAGTTTTTGCATCTCTTGAGGTTGTCTAGTGATGGACAGGAAATAAATCGAGGTCGTACTGAATGGAGAAAGAAACCTGCGAGATAAGGAAATTAGTTTTATTAAACTTTTCCTTCTTTCTCAATTTGCAGCTTCACCATTTTTTTTTTTTTTGGTTTTTTTATTTTCTTATTCACTCCCAAAGGATTTTGCTTCAAACTTAGTAGTTGTAGGGTGTGTATTGTGGCGTGGAGCTTGAATTAGATATAGCAATAGAAAATTTTGCAATAAAAATTTATCGTTGATGCACCCGCTGCTTCCATTTTTAGTTTGTTTTTTTTCCAGCAATAGTTCATGAATACGTAACCTAAAAAATAAGATTTGAAATTCCGGTTTATGGATCTTTTGCTTTAAAACAGATTTCTTTAGTGTATAGATAATTTTTTAGCAAATCCCTCGTAGAAAGAGTTGATACTGACGAATACAAATAATGCATGTTTCATCCACATCCAAATGGCTTAGAAATTGAAGTCTAATGAAGTAGCCCATGATCAGGGATCACCATTTCTTTTCCATGTAGAAAAATGGGCTAGAGTTTATATTAAAAAAAAAAATACAAATAAACCTACAGAATAATGGTCTATCACTGATCAGTGATCACCATACATCCTTGAACTATCAATATTACACATGCACACCATTAAAAAAAACACAACTAAACATTACAATTCCATACATTCCGAGCCCTGAGATTAGTCCATGAAAATAACCGAACTACCAAAATTAACTGATGCCATACTGGAGCTAAAGATCATGCTAAATGCAATCCTTAATAGAGACATACATGGTACATGACTAACTAAGCCCTATTTGTAGCTACTTTTTAACGTTTTGAATCAGCATAGGCAGGTCAGATTACGAGAATTGTATTCATTCAATATGTTTTTGGGTTGCCAACCCCTGATCCAATATGTTATAGTCGCAAAATTTCTAGTGATGTCCTCAATATTATCACTCTTTTAGTGTTATTAACAATATCTATCGTCTGGGTAACTTTCTTTTGCCTCCTCCAGCATAGCTTGAAAGGTTTCACGCTCTATATTGTTTGAAAGCTTGGCACCCTCATAACCTCTGCCAGAAAAAGAGTTTTTGAGACAAAAAAAAAAGAGAAGCCATAAATTAACTGGAAACTCAGAATCATATGGACAGAGCATTGTTACCTCTTCCACAAGATCAAACCATCATTGTGGGAAGAAATCACAACCATGATAATCTACAATGTTTCCCTCTTCTTCCATCACAGACCTTCAGACTTGGACACATTAAAATCAAATGCATACTACTAATGCTAATTGACTTAATTCATTGTTGAAAACTTTCAAGTGGCAGATTTTCTGATTTCAAAATACTCTTTCTTTCATGGACTTAATCATTGTTGAAAAACAAGCAAAAATCAGGAATAAAACCCATAAATTAAAACAAAAAAGCTTACGAAGGACATAGTAAAGTACGTATAGAATCCAAGTCCACCAAGAAAATAGTCAAAATTTTATGGTTGATGACGTGACACTGCAGGTCGGCGTCCCAGCCGTTGACCAAATCCCCTATATTTATGTGGCGGAGCTGGGTGGCCTCCGCGAGAGCAGAAGAAGTCGTCGTTTTGCGAGTTTCAGGCGTGCCCCTCAGCAAAATCTTCAGCATCTGCCTCTTATTGCTGTGTGGAGCAAAGGAGGTTTCAAGGGCAATTCGGTTATTCCACGTTTTTAGCTTTTCATGTATTTCGAATTCGGCCCATCAAAGGGCTGATGGCTCATATAGGTTGAATTTATTTTTAATGGATGACAGCAAGATTTTCCGTCTTTAAACAAACCAATCTTCCATGTGAATTGAGAAAAGCATTAATTTCTCCTTGCATGGATTTTATTTTACTTTACCGGCATACACATATTTTAGCATGGACGAAGGCAACCGCTGGGAAATGTAAGTGAGGTTGACAGACATTCAACCGCTTCATCTTCACCTCCAAACAGTAATTACTGTACGAATTTTAGACATCAGAAGGCTCCATGTAAAGAGAAATGCTTAATCCAAAAGCAAATCCCATTTACTACAATTTAATCTTGGAGGACCATATCCATCAATGAAGATGCTCCAAATTTTCATATGCGACAATCACAACAGCCTAAGACGTACACATTTAATAGCAAATCATGGGACATGTAGCGTTGATTAGCAGTTTAGCATCATCACCTGCCATGGCCAATCGGTAATTATTATTTGAAGGTTTCTAAAAGAACCAAGTTCCCCATTGCATAATGCAGTAATTATACCCCCCAAATCAAGTAAAAGAACATCAGAATTGCAATATAAAACGGGGTTCCATGCAAAAGATTGAAAGACAGAAGCAATAGTCGGTATGGAGAAGAAAATCGCCGAAGCAACATTTTCTTCTTTTTCTTATGCCCTCTCTTCTAACTGAAGGAGGGAGGGAAATGCCAGCCAGAGACGAAGTTTACAGTCCCCAAAGTCTCCTTGGTCCTTGGGGTCTTCCTTTATTTGGTTGGCCACTTCCCCTGTTCAAGCCACCTAGGCTTGAAGGGTGCTGCGGAGGTAAATAAACCTGGGGAACCACGGAATAAGGCCGATGGACAGCGAACAGAAGTGACTAAAAGCGATGGCAATGCCATCGACCCATTCCCGTAACCACAGAGAAAACTTATCGTGGCGGTGTTAATAAAAAGTGTCGAATAGGGGGAACACTCCTTGTAGTTTATTGTACCACCTACTTTGAGTAATGGATATCCTATTGTTAGTGCCTTCGCACTTTGAATAAATGTAAGTTCACAAGCTTCTCTCGTTCTTTGCCTTGTAATCGTCTCTCATCAATTTTGGGGCAAAGCAGGTTCTATAAATAAGTAAGCATCCAAACAATTAAAAAAGTTATCTAGATACGTATAACAATAACAGCCCCACCAAAAACAGCCCTCCATGTTCATAAAAAAATTAAAGTTAACAAAGTTGATTCAGCCTACCTTAAGCCTAAGGCTGATAATTGCCTGTTTTTAAAACTGGAAAAGGGTCATGTCAAGCGTAGGATTTAGGACTGCAGTTCGACAATAGGTACTTAGGCTACGACCTTTCAATCCGACCCAACTTGACTAACGTTATTCACCTTTTCCAGCAAAAACAGGCAGACGACCGAAACCAATCAGTTCATGAACCTCAGCATAAGGTGCAGTTAAAGGGACCAAACACAGGCAACCTAAATCATTGACTTTAATGTCTTTTACCGTACATAAATAAGTTGTCAATGTTGGGCTAAAAGCCTCAAATCCAATCACACCAACGAAAGTGAAATCAAACAATAAATCAAACACATAAGAGACAACAATTTAACGTGGTTCAGTCCAATTGACTTACATCCACGGATGAGAAACAAGATCCACTAGTTACAGAGAATTACAAACATACATCATATCATCAACCCCACTCAACAATCAATACTCATAAGACACTCTCAATCTCCTCTAGTCCTATGAAATATTCTCTACACAAACAAACATAAACCCAAACTCTTGTGCACCTTTTCAACACAACCAAACACATACCCATATGTTCCCATACATCATACTTATGTGGACCCTCTCAATCTCCTCTAGTCCACTCACAAACAAATATACACACCCATAAGACGTAGAGCCACAATACTCCTATGGGGTGTCTATCCCACAAAACTCTACAACTCTCTTACATCTTTTTCTCATACATAACCCTTCTCTTATAAGTCAAACTTGCCTATTAAGAATCTCTTTCCTTTTAAAATTATTCTCTTGCAAGTCAAACTTACCTATTAAGAATCCTCTTTCTCTTTGAATTCTTCTTTTGCAAGTCTTCTTGTCCATCAAGCAATATCTGACAAATCTCTAACAAATCTCAAACAAATCTCTTATGGGATTTGAGTCAATATTCCCAACAATCTCCACCTTGACTCAAATTCCATCAATCATCTGTCTTCATGCTAGACATGCTTGGCTCCACTTACAATGGAAGTCTTACAATCATATTCTCTTCTCTTGTGTCTTCACGCTTCATACAAACCAATCCTCAATCTTAAACTCGAACTCTTCTCTTAAATCGAGCTCCTCTAAGCTTACTTCTTCTCATGTCTCAAACCAAGCTCTTCCCATATCTCGAATTGTCAACTCTTCTCATGTCTCGAACCATCGGCTCTTCTCACATCTTGAATCTTTAACTCTTCTCACGTCTCTGATACCACTTGTTGGAGAACACCACAGCTCTGATACCACTTGTTGGAGAACACCACAGCTCTGATACCACTTGTTGGGAAATACCACAATACCTACGCGCAGCAACCACACACAAAATAACAAGCTCAAATCAAGAATAAGAACACACAAATATATTTGGTTCGGCCCAACTCAAAATGGCCTACTTCAAATCTAATTCACTATCAAATAAGTCTTTACAATGGTGAGACTTTTAGAATGAGAAAAGTCTCCTAAAACTCCTTACTCAAAACTTAACCCAAAACCCAATTACACCCTTTAATAGCCTACTCACTTAGCTATTCTCTTGGTGTCTAACTCTCTGGGGTTACTAAACTAAAACTAAAACATCTTATTTATAGGGGTGAAACCCTTTATACCTTTACTAAACTCCCGATGTGGGATACAAGACAAATTCAAACTTACTTAACTTTCGATGTGGGATTCTGAGATTCAAGGCAAATCCCAACAAATGGTAGTACTCCGAAGAGTTTGTGGGATAAGCTTGAAGGTATTTATGCTTCGAAGTCGTTGACTAATAGATTATGTTTGAAGATGGATCTGTATTCTCTGAAGATGGAAGAAGGTATGAGTCTTCATAATCACCTGAATGAATTTAATAAATTGGTTTCTCAATTGTTAGCGATTTCTGTTGATGAGTTAAAAGATGAAGAGAAGGCTTTAATTTTGCTGGCATCTTTGCCCAAGTCTTATAGGCCTTTAGTTCAGACTGTGTTGGTAGGTAGGTCTACTTTAAAGTTGGATGATGTGACTGCTTTATTGCGTGAGAATGAAAGGTTTATGGGAGCTCAGAACTCATCACCTGTGGGGAGTACACTAACTGTAGAGGGTTTTGATCGAGGGAGGACTCAAAAGAGGATTGATGGATCAAGATGGAGATCTAAGTCAAGAGACAGAGATTATAGTGATGTAGAATGTTATTATTGTGGTGAGAAGGGACATATCCAAGTACGCTGCAGGAAGCTGAGAAGGGATATGGCTGCTTTCAAAAGGGCGAATGATGAGAAGAAATCAGATGAAGAAAAGAGTGATACTGCTGCTATTTTGTCTGATGATGATGATGTTGTTTTGACAACTTGTGTGGATGAGACCCAGACTTTGAAAAGTGACAAAGGTTGGGTTTTAGATTCAGCTGCTACAGTTCATGTTTGCAATGATAGGAGCTGCTTTGTGGAGTTGAATGAGAATGAAAAGTATGGGGATATTGTGATTGCTAACAAAGAAAAGGTGCAGATTCAAGGCATTGGGAGTGTTCGCCTTAGATCTCACAATGGTGTTATTAGGACACTTCGTCATGTAAGGTATGTACCAAATTGTCACTACAATTTGATTGCTTTAGGTGAGTTATCTTCTCGGGGATACACATTTTATGGTAGTAATGATTGGTTGAAAGTGTATAAGAATGGTAGTGTGATTCTACAAGGGAATAGGGTCAATCACTTGTACATGTTTGATGGAAGCTCAGTTGCTGGAATGCCTGTGATGAAAGAAAAGAAGAAAGGTAAGCATGTTAGCTTTGCAGATACTGTTGAAGTGTTTGGAGATTCAAGTCAAGGGAGGATTTGTTGGGATTTGCCTTGAATCTCAGAATCCCACATCGAAAGTTAAGTAAGTTTGAATTTGTCTTGTATCCCACATCGGGAGTTTAGTAAAGGTATAAAGGGTTTCACCCCTATAAATAAGATGTTTTAGTTTTAGTTTAGTAACCCCAGAGAGTTAGACACCAAGAGAATAGCTAAGTGAGTAGGCTATTAAAGGGTGTAATTGGGTTTTGGGTTAAGTTTTGAGTAAGGAGTTTTAGGAGACTTTTCTCATTCTAAAAGTCTCACCATTGTAAAGACTTATTTGATAGTGAATTAGATTTGAAGTAGGCCATTTTGAGTTGGGCCGAACCAAATATATTTGTGTGTTCTTATTCTTGATTTGAGCTTGTTATTTTGTGTGTGGTTGCTGCGCGTGGGTATTGTGGTATTTCCCAACAGTCAAGTCCCATTCCAGATAACAATGAAGCTGAGCTGACCAAATTATCAACAGGGAGATATGCATACATCTAAGAAAGCAAATAAAGCCTGCTCAGACAATTAATAAAAAAGATTGTCTACTAAAACACGGTTTAAAACTGCACGTCAGAAATTCCAAATTTCCAAAAATAGCTCCACTGATACCCCAAATCCATTGCATCTTTCTCTTCTCAAGGGCAGTTTGTCTTAGCCCAGAAATAAAACAAGAATCATCACCAGAACATAATTTAAAAGAATACATAATAGCATTCTAATAGCTGCCACATCTCAACAATATTGAAAGAACATCTTCAAGCCCCCATACCACTATAGTGAACAAAATGCTTTAGAAAAATAGACGAGTAACATATCAGACATAGATTTAGATAAAACTCATCCATGAAAATACAGCATCCAAGAACATAAGGCAGACATGCACATCTTCCACAATGAATATTCACAGTATAAATATTATTCACTTTCAACACCTGTGACTTCATATTCTTTCCGTAATAGAAATTTAACCTAAAAAAAAGATATAGAATAATAAACTTACGTTACTAGTCAAGTATGAAGCTCATATTCAACTGGCAGATGGAAGGAAGACCCTAATTAGTTCCTTCGCAGTGACTCTTTTCCTGCAAGTTGGGCATTTCCCCTGGGCAGCTATTGCAGCTTTAATGCATGCCTTGCAGAAAATGTGCTCACACCTAGTTGACATCTCCTCGGCTAATGAACCCATGCAAATTGGACAATTGAAGGTTGGCTCCTTTGGAGGTGGCTGCGGTTTTCTAATTTCCTCAACCTGCCAATAAAATAGTTCGTGAATCTTAAACATGAAATAAAAAGAGGTGCACCTATATGAGAGCATGTGCATGGACAAAAATAGAAAGAGATCTCCAATCAGAATGTCTTAGATCTAATGACCAGCCAAATATGTAAAATATTTCCTTGAAAATATTTTACATTACATCTTTTGAATAAGTGTCGAGGAGCCAGAGTTGTGTGGGTTACACTAGATGGGGAGCAGTTCAAAGAAATCCTGTGGCTCGCAGGGCTTTACTAGAAAAGCAGAGGAGCTTTATCCATGGAAAGAAGACTTACTCACAAGGGGCAACGTCTCAAAGGAGTAACGACTACTTTACCCTACAGTTTCCTCAATCATGAAGAAACGTAACAACTCAGAGCAGCCACCACGCCAACGACGCCAAAGCACTGTTCATTTATCCCCAAGATGGATGTTTTAATGATTATTGATGAGCATGATGCCAAATGAGGACAACAAGCCAACAACAAATATATAGCTGTTTGCACTTTCTTTATTAAATGGCTTTGTTATTTGCATATACTGCAACTAATTTGTTGTGACACTGTGCAAACTGATTCAAGGTGAATAAGTAAGGATTTGGCCATGATGTTGTAGTTCTAACCAGTGATCCAAGTAGCCACATTGTTAATACAATTGCATTTTGAGATGCGATTTCCGGTATGTAGCTTTGAGAAACAACTTTTTAAGTACAGAAGTCTACTTCAATTTTGCAAATGGAAAGTTATGAGACTGCATTATCACTGCTGTTACTGCCTCAATGTATGAGACTGTAACTATTGTCCATTACAGGCTTCCAATTGCTGATAGTTCCCCATTTCAGATAGATTGTTGGAGAAGGTTTTTTTTTTTTTTTTGGTTATTTAATACAAACTTGGCAAATTCTTTACCTGAGGAATGCTCCTTGGTGCTCAAGATGACGCTTTAGCGTCTGTGTCATTGAGCCCACTTTTCTCTTTATTGTTCTATTCTACTCTCATTGAACGACCCTAATTGCAATAATAGCTGTTTGACAAAATTTCTCAAAGAATACTTAGCTATATTCAAGACTAAGTGCCACGGAAGGAAAGCACTAAAAGCAAGTTCTTCAAAACCCTATTTACAAAAGAAAAGCAAAGAGAAGTCGATTGAATATTCTTTGACTTCTCCCCACTTACCTAATTTCTGTCAAAATTTAGCAGTCGAAAGATATTTAGTGAATCCGTGGATGTAGTAACAGATTTCTTTTTTTTCTTGCTGCCTATGCCCGAATTCCACACTCTCTTGCTTAAAATAATGCATTTGTTCTTTCGTGCACATATTGTTTGATAAAATGTCGAATTGAAATTATTAAAGCACTTTTGAAACTTGTGCTTGCTACTCAAGTTGGGTCCATGACTTGTCACCTGTCTGCTGCTTGATTCCATGATTATGGTAATTTGTTCTTTGGACTGTAAAATGTGATCATGATTTGCATATACAACAAAAATAATTTAAGAGAAATTCTAAATAATCTGAAAATGAATCAATCCCAATATAAAACCTTAGTTTTTTATTTTAAAGTTTATATTATTTATTATTTATTTTTTTAATTTGAATCATTTAACACATCCTTTAGCTTAAAATTTAACCTTCTTAAAAGATTCCCTCAACACATGAAAGATTAAGTTTACATAATAAAATAATATTTTTAAAAAAAGAGAAGTTAAATACAGGAGAGTAGTTGGCATTTGTAATCATATTTTAGTCTTAAACATCATATATTTCCTCTATTCTATTATTTTTATCCGTATTTTTTTAAGATGTTCCAAAATTATGTTTTATTTTTTTTAAATGTATAAAATTCTTATATTTTTATATTTAAAAATTATTTTTAATGATTTTTTATCTTTTGATATTAAAAATTATGAATCTTTGATTTTATAAAAAAAAAATTAAATTTTAATGCTAAATACATTAAAATTAATTTTTTAAAAATTTCATAAAAATTAATACATAATAAATATTTTAAAACAGAAGAAGTAATTTCTTTTATTAAATCATTAGTAATATTCCTAAATACATGCTTTGTGGTTGCGTACTGAATTATTTTGTCTTTATCCTAACTCCCCCTAATGTTGCTTTGTTTTCAAAGAGTAAAGTCAATAGTCAATACTTTCACAAATCACCTTCGTGCATGTGTCACGAGTCGAGATTTAAGTTTTAACTCGTACGATTTTAAGATCCGAATATCTATTCATCCGATATTTCGAATCAGTCTAATTATCATGATTCACACTTTTGTGAGGTATTATTCGTTTTGATCTTCTGATCTTACGGTTTTATCCTATAAAATGTGCTTCACAAGAAAAAAATAATATAAACCTTTTTATATCCAAGTGACCCTCTTTTTATATTCGATGTGAGATTTAAGACTCTTCCTTAGGTCCGTGACATTCTCTTCCATCCAATTTCGTGATGGAGTCTGATTATCTTATCTATCTCCCTCAAGGCGCTTGACGTAGATCGAACGGTTTAAAACTATCTTTGATATTACTTGTCATAAGTCGAGACTTAAGCTTCGACCCGTGCAGCTCCGGGACCCGAGCATTCACTCATCTAGTATTCTGGATCAGCCTATCTATCACGATTCACACCCTTGTGAGGTATTGTCCATTCTGACTTTCTGACTTCACAATTTTATCCTACAAAAAACGTCTCATAAAAAAGAGATGGTGTGAACTCTTTTATATCCTAGTGACCATTTTTTTATATTTGATGTGAGATTCAAGACTCTTCCTTAAATTCGTGACACATGAATCTCACTTCACTCCTTTCTCTCAATTTGATTCCAACTTAATTAATTCATCAAAAAATTTGTCTTATGTTAATAAAATACAATTAAATCTTCGACAAGCATAAGATAATTAGATCCATTCACTAATTAAAAATAAAATTAAAAGTAGGGAAGTTGAGTAATTTTTCATAGTCTAAACCTTAATTAAACAGATAGTGTCTTTTTTTTGAGAGAACTAAGAACACTTCTGTGTTGTTAATACTTTTGGAGTCGCCTTGGACTTATCATTGAGATTATCTTGCTAATCTTTGTTTTTTTGGAGTAATTGTTTTGGTGGAATGATTAACTTCCCCCCAAAGTTTTCTCCCATCTTATTGGTTAATTGACAATTGAAATTAGAACAAGAGATAAGAGCATATGAATTGGCCAATCAACTTCTAAAATAATTATCCAAGGCAATTGCGTGTTGCACTTGGATAAAGTTTCATCCATTATGGCCAATTCAATTTAATATACGTGGAAGGTAATTCTTTTATAAATTTGTTTGAATTAATCCTAAAATAAAATAAATAAAATAAAGAAAATTCTTTATGACTTAATCAAAAAATTCCAATAGTGATGAGGATTGGATTGGTAATATTTTTTTGGTACAAATTATATAATATAATATTTTTTTGTTTTTCAAATACTAATGATTATTATTCAATTATACTAATTGCTAAATTATTGAGCAGGAAACGTGGAGCTTCTATCTGGAAATTTAAAAACAAAAGTCAATGAATCACATGCGAAGAATGGTAATCTCGTAATTTATGTCCAAACCCAGTCGTAATTGGAAACCATTGTCTGTGTCCCCACAATCCACAACAGTTCCTCCTCGGTCCCATCACAGTATAAATAAACCAAAAAAATAGCAAACGCGAACATGAGAAAACCAGCTGAGGCAGTGAAGCAAGGGTTCTTGTCTTTGTTGCCAAAAGCAGAAGGAGAGAGAGATGTTGAATCTTTCTTCTTGCTATGTGACGGACCAAATTAAGGCCTTTGCTCAATGTCGATTCGTGGGTTCACCTGACCCACTCTCCTTTCACGGCGTACTCCAGTCGTGGTCTCCTGCTCTCCGTCCTGCAGACTCAACCTGACGCCGGTTCAAGCCGTTCCGTCGGGCCAGCAACCATTTGGGACGGATTCGAGCGAATCCGGATTGGGTAGTTTGGCTGACTGGCTCCGGTTGGGTAGCTTGACGGAAGATGGGTTGTCTTATAAAGAAAAGTTTATTGTGAGGTGGTATGAGCTTGGGATTAACAAAACTGCCAATATTGAAACCATTGCTAATCTCTTGCAGGTATCTTTTTTATCTTCTTTTTTTTTTCAAAATCGGAGTTTGAAGTTATTTTTATTTGTTTTCATGCATTTTGGGATTGTTTTTCAAAGTTGAAATTTGAGGATTAGCGAGAAAAAAAAAGTTGGGATTTTAAGAGGTATGCTAGTTTAGCTTTATTTATTTACATGCAATTGTCAATTTTCGATTTTTTTTTGGACTTTACTGTTGGAAAATGTTACAGAACTTCATGCCTTTTCTGATGGTCACTTTCTTGGTTTTTTTTTGTATTGGTAGGTTTGGGTGCATTTTTTTTTGGTAAGAAAAAAAAATTGATTTGGGTGCATTGAATCTTATTCTGTGTAGTTTGTAAGTTTTGCTATTGAAATTGATTCAATAAAAGCTAAAAGGCTAAAATATTAAAAAAGCCCTTCAATTATTTTACTTTTTTTTAAAAATAAACTTTTATATTTTTATTATATTTAAATAATTTTTTATTTTTTATTTGCATCTGAATAAGTCTTTATTTTAAACAAAGAATTGATTTATATTAATGATTTATTTAAATACAAGTTGTAATAAGTTAATGGCATATTTGAGTATAAATTAAATGTTTAAAGTTTATTTGGATGTAATAAAAATATAAAACTTTATAACTTTTTTATTCTTTTAGCCAAGCTAAAATTAAATGTTGAAGCTGGTAAATTTTTATAAAAAGGATTATTTAGCTTTGAATTAATTTTTATTTACTCATTTTTATAGGATTTGACAAACCTCACTTTAGGAACTCTACCTTAGGTTTTGCTCTTTCCTTTTTTGGTTGGGTCATTTAACAATGGTTGGTTTCCATATACAGTTTGTACCTGCAAATTGTCTGTTAATTTAGTTATACCCTGGTGACAAGTTTTAGCAACTGTGTATAAAATGAGACATACCACATTTTCAAATTTTGTTTCTTTATTCTTTACAGGAGGTTGGAGTTAATCATGCTCAAAATGTTGGATTTTCAAGAGATGGGTTTGCTACCTCTCCCACCATGAGAAAATTGCATCTCATATGGGTGACTACCCGCATGCACATCGAAGTATACAAATACCCTGCTTGGTGGGTATTTGTGTCGTTCATTTAACAACATTTATTCTGGTTTTCCATTTCTAATTTATTTTTGACAGTTAGATGTTGATTTTGTGGCGTAGGAGAGATGTGATTGAAATAGAAACATGGTGCCAAAATGAGGGAAGAATTCGAATCAGAAGGGACTGGATTCTAAAGGACTTTGCTACCGGTGAAGTTATTGGAAGAGCTACAAGGTCATCTTGATTTCTCTCCCCCCTACCCTCTTCCCCTGTAGCCTTTTCTGTGCATGTTAGAATATTCATAACATGAAAAGACTGGAGGTCACTGTAATCTTTTATGCACTATGCAAAGATTTAAATAGTGGTATAACAGTGCTATTTCAGGTTACGCTACCATTCGTCATCGTTATTAAAAAAAAAAAAAGAGTTTGAATCTCGTCTATAGTGAATATATCGCAGTCATGAATTACGACGTAACATTGAATAGCAATAATAACAATCTGTTGTTGTCTGTTACTCCGTTTTTCATTCAAAAATTCAAAAAAAAAATTTTCATTTGATTCGGTTTAAAAACTTAAAATAAAAAACAGTAAAAAAGAAAATAAATATCAATTTACAAATTCAAAACAAAAAAAAACTCACAAAACTTTCAAAAATATAAATTCTCTCAAATTCAATTTCAATCAAGATCAAAGATATACAGTTTAAGGTAAGTAATTAATGCAGCACTCAAATTATTTTTATTTTTTAATTTTCAAATTTATTGTGATTTTGTGTGTTTAGAATTGGATTGAGCTACGGTGCATTGGTAGAAAGGGACAGGAGTTGCTGAAACTTAAAATGAAATACAAGAGATGAAAGTGAGACTTGAGGTTGATGGAAACGAGTAAATAGCACACACATAAAACAAAAAAAAAGAGAACTGAGAGATGGGAATGAGGATGAAGGTTTAGAAAAAAAAATATTTAATGCAAGGTGGGGGGATGAAAAGTTCTGTATGTTTGTGCAATTTAATCAAAAGGCAGAAGGCTGTCAAGTTTGATTTATTGTAAGCTCATAAAAAGCAATTCTCTTGGCCTATAAATAGTAATGCTCTTATTTAATTTATGGATGTTTAATCACTTATTATTTGATTTATGCATAATATAATTTAATAATAATTTGATAAGCAGGTAATTAAATAATTAAATATATCATTCGTTATGATTATTTATTTTTCACATGTTTATTTATTTCTTATTATTTTCTAATTATCATATGAATAATTTTTTAAATATAAATATTTTACGATAAATATTTTTTTAAATAAATAAAACACATGATATGATATAAATTACTTTAAAAATCATAAAATAAGAGGTTTTATGATTAATAATTAAAATTATTATATTTTATAGCAAGTTGAACAAAATTTAAAAAAATTTATGACCGCGATAGCCGTAATGATCACGAAAAATCTCCGTTATATCCGCAATCGTGACAAACACGACATGACTGAAAATATGACTACTACCATTTGAATCCCTGGCATTATGGTCCACGGTGAACATTTACATTAAAGTTAGAATTTGTTCAGTGGTTGTTTAGATTCTGTCCTGCGAATAGTTCATCCTGCAAAACCTGCTGCACTCGCCCATCTGTATAATCTGGTTCCTTCCTGTTGTATTATACTTCTATTTTGAGTTAAAGTCTCTATCATGAATGCCATTGGGATTTTCTTCATTTGTGCAATATCTTTTCTAGATTGACTATGCTGATCGGAATTAATGTGTTCTTATATATTTCTTAAGATTAGATGTATTCTGAAAGCTAATCTCATGTGGTTTGATTTCAGCAAGTGGGTGATGATGAACCAGTACACTAGGAGGCTACAGAAAGTTAGTGATGATGTCAAGGAAGAAACATTTAGTCCACTTTCCACGAAAACCTCGGTAGGTGCTTTTCCTTACCTGGAGGCTAAATTATAGCATTTTTAATTTCTTTAATTACCTCATTTAATGTGATGCTGAATAAGGATGACATGATTATTCTCCATTAAGTAACTTCCTTGTGTTATTCGATCCAATTTCTGAATTGCTAATGCCCAATGCTATATCAAAGTTGTGACTTAAGTTGGATGCCTGATAGAATAAGTGCCTAACATCAACTGAGTTGTAAAAAATTGCAACAATTCCCGTAGGATTTTCGAGGCTTGAAAATATGTGTTTGTCTAGCCTGAAAGGCTCAAAAACGATTTAAGAGAGGCCAATTTAAGAATTTTTATTAATGAATCTCTCCTTTTACATATAAAAAATGTGATTGAAGATTCTTGGAACTGGGTTATTTGGAGTACAGTTCTAAACAGTTTTTTAAGGTCAGGTCAGTGACACTAGAAATTGCTCAATGATTTCAACTGTTAAATTTGATGTCAGTCTGTTAATGTGGTTTGCCAAGAAGAGATTAGGAACATTTTGGTAAACATGAAGACAGTCCGTTGTAATTGCATATTAGAACTTTTGAATTTATTTGCTTTGAATGCCCCACTTCGTGATCAAAGTTGACTGAAGCTGGATAGGGTACTCAATAGTATAAATGCCTCATGTCAACTGACTCATCGGAATTTGAAATTAATCTTTTAAGATGGTGGACTAAATGTTCAAGTTATTGGAAACTTTAGATCGGGATTTTTTGTTGTATGAAACGTTGTGAAAATGCTGAAGACAGTACAATCTCCAGCTTACAGGATAAAATTTTCAACTCGTTTATCAGTATGTTAGTATAGCTGACTTCATAAGTTCAAGTTACATTTTCACTGTTCTCATTTATGCTATTTGTTTCAAGGGATATATTGTTTCTTATTTAATTGATCCTCTTTTGGCATTTACAGATTAGCATTTCCAGAGGAGAACAATAAAAGTTTGAAGAAAATTGGCAAATTAGAAGATCCTGTTCAGTTTTCCAAGCTAGGGCTTATGGTAAGAATATCTGATTTATCTAAGCAATAATCAAATTGTATATTCTTTCAAATTATTAGTGTGCTTTCAAAATTTGCAGCCAAGAGTAGCTGATCTGGACATGAACCATCATGTCAATAATGTCACCTACATTGGATGGGTTCTGAAGGTCAGTAGAGAGGACATCCTAAAATTCTTTTTTTTCTGTAGACTTTCAATGTCCAAAAGTGGTTGGTTTACCCGTTCCAGTTGATATTATAAGCTAACAAATATGCATGTCTGTTTGGCAGAGCATGCCTCGAGAGATCATTGACACCAACGAAGTGCAAACCATAACGTTGGATTACAGGCGGGAATGCCTACAGGATGATGAGGTTGATTCGCTTACCGGTCCAGAACCAGTGGAGGGTACTGAAACAGTATCAGAGCTTCATGGAACAAATGGGTCTGCAGCTACAAGAGAAGACAATGAGCACTGCCCTCAGTTTTTGCATCTCTTGAGATTGTCTAGTGATGGACAGGAAATGAATCGAGCTCGTACTGAATAGAGAAAGAAACCTGCGAGATGAGTAAATTAGTTTTACTAAACTTTTCCTCAATTTTCAGCTTCACGTCTTTGATTTTTGGGTGTTTCTATTTTCTTATTCACTCCCAAAGGATTTTGCTTCAAACTCAGTAGTTGTAGGGTGTGTATTGTGGCGTGGAGCTTGAATTAGGTATAGCAATAGAAAATTGCTATAAACATTTATCATTGATGCACCCACTACTTCCACTTTTAGTTTGTTTTTCTTCAGCAATGGTTCATGACTAGGTAACCTAATAAATAAGATTTGAAATTTCGATTTATGAATCTTTTACTTTAAAACAGATTTGTAAAGTGTATAGATCATTTTTCAGCAATCCCCCGTAGAAAACCGACGAAGGCAAATAAAGCACGTTGCATCCACATCCAAATGTATTAGAGACTCAAGTCTAATGAGGTAGCCCATCATCGGAGATGAACATTTCTTTTACAAGTAGAAAAAAGGGCAATAATTTTTTTTAAAACAAGGAAAACCTACAAAATAATGGTCTATCACTGATCAGTGATCACCATGCATCCTTGAACTATCAAAGTTACACTAACACACCATTAAAAAAGAACACACAAAACTAAACATTGCAATCCCATACATTCCGACAACCGAGATCAGTCCATGAAAATAACCAAACTACCAAAATTAACTGATCTCATATCAGAGCTAAAGCTCAAGCTAAAAGCAATCCTTAATAGAGACACACATGATACATGACTAACTAAGCCCTATTTGCAGCTACTTTTTAACGTGTTGAATCAGCATAGGCAGGGTAGATTACGAAAATTGTATTCATTCAAGATGTTGGTGGTGCCAACATCTGATCCAATATGTTATAGTTGCAAAATTTCTAGTGATGTCCTCAATATTATTACTCTTTTAGAGCTATTAACAATATCCATCGTCTGGGTAACTTTCTTTTGCCTCCTCCAACATAGCTTGAAAGATTTCACACTGTATATTGTTTGAAAGCTTGCAACCCTCTGCCAGAAAAAGAGTTTTTGAGACCGAAAGGAAAAAACCCAAGTAAATGAACTGGAAACTCAAATCATATGGACAGAGCACTGGCACTTCTTCCACAAGATCAAACCATCATTAAGGTTGAGGAAAGAAATTACAACCATGATAATCTTCAATGTTTCCCCCTTCTTCCATCACAGACCTTCAGACTTGGACACATTAAAATCAAATGCATACTACTAATGCTAATTGACTTAATTCATTGTTGAAAACTTTCAAGTAGCAGATTTTCTGATTTTAAATCATTGTTGAAAAACAAGCAAAAATCAGGAATAAACCCCATAAATTAAAACAAAAAAGCTAACGAAGAACATAGTAAACGATGTATAGAATCAAAGTCCACCAAAAAAAATAGCCAAAATTATATGCTTGATGACGTGGCACTGAACGTCGACGTCCCAGCCGTCGTGAAAGTTATTCCCCCTGACCAAATCCCCTATATTGATGTGGCCGAGCTTGGTGGCCTCCGCAAGAGCAGAAGACGTCGTCGTTTTGCCGGTTCCAGCCGTGCCCCTCAGCAAAAATCTTCGGCCTCTTCCGCTTGTTGCTGTCTGGAGCGGAGTTTTTAAGGGCAATTCGGTTATTCCACGTTTTCAGCTTTTCATGTATTTCGAATTCGGCCATCGAAGGCTGATGGCTCATATAGGTTGCATTTATTTTTAAAGGATGACAGCAAGATTTTCCGTCTTTAAACAAACCAATCCTCCATGTGAATTGAGAAAAGCATTAATTTCTTCTTGGATAGATTTTATTTTACTTTACAGGCATACACATATTTTAGCATGCACGAAGGCAACCGCTGGGAAATGTGAGTGAGGTTGACAGACATTCAACCGCTTCATCTTCACTTCCAAACAGTAATTTACGAATTTTAGACATTAGGAGGCTCCATGTAAAGAGAAATGCTTAATCCAAAAGCAAATCCCATTTACTACAATTTAATCTTGGGGGACCATATCCATCAATGAAGATGCTTAAAATTTTCATATGCGACAATCACAACAGCCTAAGACGTACACATTTAATAGCAAATCATGGGTCCCGTAGCGTTGATTAGCAGTTTAGCATCATCACCTGCCATGGCCAATGGGTAATAATTATTTGAAGGTTTCTAAAATAACCAAGTTCTCCATTGCATAATGCAGTAATTATACCCCGCAAATCAAGTAAAAGAACATCAGAATTGCAATATAAAACGGGGTTCCATGCAAAAGATTGAAAGACAGAAGCAATAGTCGGTACGGAGAAGAAAATCGCCAAGGCAACATTCTTTCTTCTCTTTCTTATGCCCACTCTTCTGACTGAAGGAGGGAGGGAAATGCCAGCCAGAGACGAAGTTTAGAGTCCCCAGAGTCTCCTTGGTCCTTGGGGTCTTCATTTATTTGGTTGGCCACTTCCCCTGTTCAAGCCGCCTTGGCTTGGAGGGTGCCGCGGAGGTCTATCACCATTCCATGGAGCACCTAAAGCTGGGAAACCACTGAATAAGGCCAATGGACAGCGAACAGAAGTGACTAAAGGTGATGGCAATGCCATCGACCCATTCCCGTGACCGCAGAGAGAACTTGTCGTCGCGGTGTTAATTAAAAGTGTTGAGTAGGGGGAACACTCCTTATAGTTTATTGAACCTAATGGATATCCGACTCTTAGTGCCTTCGCACTTTGAATAAATGAAAGCTCACAAGCTTCTCACGTTGTTTGCCTTGTAATCATCTCTCGTCAATTTTGAGGCAAAGCAGGTTCTATAAATACGTAAGCATCCAAACAATTAAAAAAGTTATCTAGATACGTATAATAATAATAGATTTAAAACAAATTGCCCTCCATGTTCATCAAAAAATTAAAGTTACCAAAGTTGATTCAGCCTACCTCAAGCCTAAGGCTGATAATTGCCTGTTTTTAAAACTGGAATAGGGTCATGTCAAGCGTAGGATTTAGGACTGCAGTCCGACAAAGGATACTTAGGCTACGACCTTTCAATCCGACCCAACTTGCCTAACGTTATTCACCTTTTCCAGCAAAAACAGGCAGACGACCGAAACCAATCAGTTCGTGAACCTCAGCATAAGGTGCAGTTAAAGGGACCAAACACAGGTAACCTAAATCATTTGACTTTAATTTCTTTTACTGTACATAAATAAGTGGTCAAGTCCCAAGTTTAATTCAGATAACAATGAAGCTGAGCTGACCCAGTTATCAACAGGGAGATATGCATACATATAAGAAAGCAAATAAAGCCTGCTGAGATAACTAATAAAAAAGATTGTCTACTAAAACATTGTTTAAAACTGCACGTCAGAAATTCCAAATTTCAAAAAATAACTCCACTGATACCCCAAATCCATTGCATCTTTCTCTTCTCATAGGCAGTTTGTATTAGCCCTGAAATAAAAAAAGAAGAATCATCACCAGAACATAATTTAAAAGAATACATAATAGCATTCTAATAGCTGCCACATCTCAACAATATTGAAAGAACATCCTCAAGCCCCCATACCACTATAGTGAACAAAATGCTTTAGAAAAATAGACGGGTAACATATCAGACATAGATTTAGATAAAACTCATCCATGAAAATACAGCATCCAAGCACATGAGGCAGATATGCACATCTTCCACAATGAATATTCACAGTATAAATATTATTCACTTTCAACACCTATTACTTCATATTCTTTCCGTAATAGAAATTAACCTTAAAAAAAAAAAGATACAGAATAATAAACTTACGTTACTAGTCAAGTATGAAGCTCATATTCAACTGGCAGATGGAAGGAAGACCCTAATTAGTTCCTTCACAGTGACTCTTTTCCTGCAAGTTGGGCATTTCCCCTGGGCAGCTATTGCAGCTTTAATGCATGCCTTGCAGAAAATGTGCCCACACCTAGTTGACATCTCCTCGGCTAATGAACCCATGCAAATTGGACAATTGAAGGTTGGCTCCTTTGGAGGTGGCTGCGGCTTTCTAATTTCCTCAACCTGCCAATAAAATAGTTCATGAGTCTTAAATATGAAATAAAAAGAGGTGCACCTACATGAGAGCATGTGCATGGACAAAAATAAAAAGAGATCTCCAATCAGAATATCTTAGATCTAATGACTAGCCAAATATGTAAAATATTTCCTTGAAAATATTTTACATTACATCTTTTGAATAAATCACTAAGAAAGAGCTCTTACTGTAGACTGTGGCATGCTTTCCAAATTGATATAATGATCACAATTGATAACTGTTGGGCTTGGAGGGAGTCTTCTGCGCCTGTTCTGATTATTATTAGTTGACCTGACCGGCTGTCCTGGAAGGAGAGAGATGTGAGCTACACCAACTTCAGACACCAAGTAACCTAGGGTTCAACTACAAAGAATAAATGAAGTAAATAAAAAACCACCAGTCTCTAAATTGGTTGACCTATGCAGTCACACAAATAACATAAGATTGGACAGCACCAGAGAGTTGCCAAGCAATAACATCACCTCAGTTGAGGTCAAGATTTGCTTTACTCTTGTGCTTGAGCCATTGACAACCAATAAACCCCACTTCACAAGCCACAGGCCTTGAATTAAAAACCAGAGAATTGTGTATGTAACACAATCCCCTCAACAAACTAGTAGACTATAGAGTTATCAAATATTAGTAGACAATAAGAGTTTACTGCTCAGTGTGCACTTAATATAAAGCAACCACACCAAATAGATATTCTAAGAAAATATGGAGACATCATAAAGCAAATTAAAATTACTAAATGTACCTCCAGTTTTATTTCCATTTTAGTGAAACTCTCAAAAGTACATAAAGAAATATTTGATCCATCAGCTTCTTTTAATCATGTTCCAAGGCACAGAATGTCACCAAGATTTTCACTTGGATTATATACTGGAGTGTGATTGTTTTGCCTCTAATTTGTCCCTTTCAGAAAATTCATCTGCAGACAATACATCCAGGTTCCTTCGCTACTCTTGTCAATCATTTGATATTTATCAAATATGAAAAGAAAAATGAACTATAATTCCTTAAAATTCAACAATTTAAGGGGTAGGCTAAATTGTCCTAAGGACCCTGAACCTCACAAAATAATTAAGAACGTAAATCAAGACAGGGATCATAATTTACAGGACATCTACCTTCAGATCCTTAAGTTAATGAGGCCTCAACAATGCAATTAACAACGAATCTTTTCACCTCATTAAGATAAATAGAATGAATTTACAAGCTAGTGCATCAGAATAAGCTTCTGTTATGCAACAAGCATATGACAATGCAGGTAGCACATGGTAGAAAAGATAGTTCTATAAACATCCTTCCCTCATAAATTTAACTACCTGAATCTACATCAACAACTGTCCTTCCATGGCTCCTCCTTGAATTGTTTTTAGCCTGACATAAAGTCCCAAGAAAAAAAGTAACAGTCATCGTGATGCAAATGAATCCAAAAAAACAGATTTCACGTATAGTTAAAGTGAAAACAAAAAATTATTGAACAAGAAAAGCATACCTCTGCAAATGCTCTCGCAGAAGATTCAATTACATCATCATCAATAGCCTCAACATCAATAGCAGCAGGTGGTGCAAACTGTATGGGCTGGCTAGTAACTTCCTCAGACCCAGCATGTTGTGAAGTACCCTCCTGTTCCCTGATTTCACTAGGAGGAACATTTAGATCCAGCATTGCCTTCCTCCGTCGATACCCTCTAAGAGAAGGCCCCCGCACTTCAAGAGTGCTCATGCTCTGCTTATGATTTTTCTATGCACTATCCAAATCTTGCAGCCTCAAAAAAACCTAAAAGACACTCAAAAATCAACTTCCGCAGCCATGTTTACCTTAAATGCAATATCAAGTTTTCAATAAAAGCAATCAATTCTTTTACTTGATTTGAGTGCTAAAATATTTAATTGATTTCATGAGAAAAATAACAGAGGAAGTCTAAGAAACTAGCTAATTACATTTACACATAAAAAGTTCAATCTGGATAGCAACATCGCCCAAGCAAACAAGCCTCGTGATTTAGAAATTAAAAAAAAAAAAGTCCAGAAAATGCACAGACAGACACTTCATTGCTTTTTTTTTTAATTAAAAAAAGGTGAAAGAGAAACATAGGAATAGTATTAACCATAAAATTTTAGCATATAAAAAGACCTTTTGCACAAACTTTGCTTCCTTCAAAGTCCAAATAGCAATAAAAGAGTTGAACTATTGATTGCCATATTTCCAGTTCGATTTTTTTTATCAAAAATTTTAACACGGGAAAATGAACAATTACTTAACATTGAATCATTGTTCTTAAAAGGGGCATAAATTGCATAAATTTAATCAAAATTCAAACTCGAACCGGTGGCAAGACAAAAATTCATTAACCGAGAATCGAATAAAAATTTTCAAATTTAAGGAGTTCAATCGAATTTCATTTAAAAATTCACATCATTCGAATAGACAAATGTAGCCCTAAAAAGTCCCCAAATCTTGAAAACGGAACATCAAACAGAACACTTCAATGAATCAAAAGGAATTAAAAACAAACTTTGAAGAGAGAGAGCGTGAGAGGTCGAAAATTGTACCATGAAATTCTGGCGAAATCGAATCACTTCAAGAATTCATGAAATTCGCCAAAAATCGGCAATCGAAGAAAGCAGCGAAACCGAGAAACCCTGTGAAAATTTTCCCTATCTAGGGTTTTTAAACAGAGGAAGATTTCCAAGTAAACGAGGCGAAGAAGGAAACTGCGAGGCACAAACGTTGAAATTGATAGTATTGTCACTCACGCGCGGTCGTTGTGAGCTCGACAGTCTCCACATGGCTTGATCTCTTTCCGTTCAAATACGTGTTACGTAATGGCTTGCATAAGCTTACAAATCTGTGATTACGCACGTTCACTTTTTTGAGACTGAAAATTTTTCTACGTCCTCTATGGCTGTGAAAGTAAAAAATTTGTAATAATTTATATACCTTTTTTTTTTAAGTTGTAATAATTTATATACTTATTTATTTTGCTTAAAACTTTGGATTAGTTGTTAATACAAAAGAAAATCTTTGCGAAGTAATGAATTCATTATTAAATAAAATAAAAATAGTGTCATGCAATATTAAAATTTTGAGAAAATAAGTAAAATTTATGAAATGAGATATTAAGTTTTTTATATACCATTTAAATCGAATTTTTTTAAATGTTTTTATATGTCTTTTTACATGTATTAAAAGGATTATGAATTATTTAAAAAATAAATATACACTTGATAATACAAGTTTTTTGGTAATAATTTATATGGAATAAAATCTTCATTTTTGGCATTTGTTCCAAATTAAGTTTGAATTCAAATATTTCCGTCATAACAATCAAAAGTTAAAGCTTAAATTATTTGAATTTTAACATCAAATGATAATTTAGAAATAAAAAATTAAATTCATAAAAATGAAAAAAAAATTATTTTACGGTCGTGCAAAAATCTTGATACTGATAGATAAGTGCTAGTATTATTATCATAAGGGTATCGCAAACACACCAAAAAGCCCCTTTCCAGTTACCTAATTGTCACAATGTAACAATTCAACATTACTAAGAAATATAAACCAATAAGTCAATTACCTGACCAGAATTATCATATCATATGCATATGCAGTTCCCCTTCAATGGCCAATCTTCAATTGACCGGTTAATGATAAGAAACAAGAAAAAAAAAAAAAAAGGGAGATGAAGGAAGAAATTAACCATGTTGAGGTAGTGAAATTAGATTTTTATTTATGAATTATTTCAAACATGCTAAAAAGTTACTCAAAGTAATGAACAAATGTTTATCTTTTGACAATAACACAGCGAAGTTACAATTGCTGACATATTTAAAGGTTTACGTCAAAGCTTTTCAGTTAATCTGACCATGAAAGAATTAACAGCACCTGCATCCAACACAATCCATGAAGATTCAAAGAGCTCATGGAAGAATTCTGCTCCAGTTTCCTCAGCGGCATTCCTGAACGCAATACCAAACGCATTCCCCTGAAATGCTCCAAGGCGAGGCTTTCCACAGACCCCAACAATCAACACCTTAGCTGACTCTTGCCATATGCAGGCACAAAGCAAAGGCTTCAGCCTAGCTCCTTTCTCCTTCAGGGCATCCATTAGAAAGTAGCAGAACTTAGTCAAAGCCTGGGGTTGACCCAACAGCTTTGTATCAACTGAATCGTCAAGCTTCACCCACCTAAACTTTCTCCCACTCCTGATACAGCCACTCTTTGTTATTGCAGCACTTCCTTGCCTAAGAATAGCCCTTTGTATCTTGATTGCTTGTTGCATTCCAGCTTTCAGCTTATCAAGATTGCTTAGGGACAGTGCATCATATGCCACCCCAAACTGCTTCGAAGCACAAGAGCCATCTGATTGCACAAATGATTCAAGCAGTGCAGTAACTCCATATACCATGTCTGCAGCTGAGACCTTTGAAGTATAACCATGAAGACGCAAGAAACTTTTGTAGTAGAAATCATTAAGCCCATATTCAGGCAAAATTTGTTCAAATTGATCTTTCATCTTCTGTTTCACTTCATTATTCATGTACTGAAACTTCTGCTGGCAATCCACAAGTGCAAACCCCATCCGTGCAAGAAGAAGCTTCAGTTTTTTCATTCCATTATCACTCCACGTCTTCAACTTAGGGGCAATGTATGAGGAACACAGCATTGAATCAAATAAATTCCACTCTCTTAACAACATAAGTCTTGGTTCTTCTTCATACGCAATTCTTGAGGAATCAGGTGCTCGAACCTTGGTCCCATCTTTAAGAGTCACCGAAGTAACTGCATCCAAATTCCCCAAACTGTTAATGTGCTGCTGAAGCTCCATAACCCCAGCTTCATACCTCTCATCTGTTAGCCTCTCATGAACAAACTGATCAGTAAGTGAAACACAAGCCAGCCAAAGCAACTCATTTGTGTTTTTCCTCAAAGAATGCGACAAATCATACATCAAATACCCTGACGGCTTACCATGGAAAGTTCCCATCCGATAATAATCCCTTTTCAATTTCTTAAAACGCCGAGATGCTGGCTCCTCTTCACCTTCTGAAGAAATTCTTCTTCTTTTCCTAGACCCATCCCTATCCCCCCCTTCCTCGTCTTCATCCTCGTCCTCGCTTTCACTATCTTCATCTTCTTCACTATCCAACTCTGAATTATGTAAACAATAGCTAGCATTTGCCAACTCCATAACTTCAAAATCATACGCCAAATCAGCCAACCGCTCATCATCATTTGTATAAAGAACAACAACCTGATCATTCTGGTCACTCAAGTTGTGCAAATGAATCGGCCTATGACTATCAACAACAAAAACCCGCGCAGCAGGCCCTAACTTAAGATCCTTCTGGAGGTCACGGTGGCATCCCCAATTTATCAAAAGCATGGTAACAGGCTCCTCAGAGGAAGAACTCAAATCAGAACCAGCGTATTCTCGGATTTCTTGAAAAGAAGACACCGGATAACACGAGTACCGGACTGAATCAGATTCAAGAATGTGGAAAATGATTTTGAGAGCACAGAGAGAGTCCACATCAGAGGTTGAAGGGAATATGAGCAAAGGAGAGAGAGATGATGCCCTAACCGATTCCCTAAGCCTTGCGTAAAACGATTCTACTCTTTCCTCCCTCACCATGTTCTATTTTTTCCCTCTAAATTGGGTACTCAAATTCGATGGAAATTTGTAACTTTTCTTGGGTAAGTTAAAAAAAAAAAACGGGGATTTTGGCAGAAAGCTTAAGACCCGGAAAGAAAATTCCCCTCTTCTCTTATTCCTTTTACTTCCTCTAAATTGGGTACTCAAATTCCATGGAAAATTGTAAACTTTCTTGGATAAGTTAAAAGAAAAAAAAAAAACTATGGATTTTGGGAGAAAGCTGAAGACCCAGAAAGAAAGTTCCCCTCTTTGTTTCTTTTTTACATAATTTGACTAGATTGCATGCGAAATCTAAGATCTAAAAGAAGCAGCTCATAGTGTAGTTTGATACATATTAAGTTAAACAGGGTACAAAAACTCAAAGAATTGAGGAGGCAATCCCAAACATGCAAGGAAATGAAAACCAAGAAAAACAAATTACAAATTGATGATATAATATAATACAGAAGAACAATCGGAGAAAAGGAACAGTTCTCTTGAAAGATAACTGGAATAGAAGATTGTTTGTAAGTACCTGGGATTTGAAGAAGAAAAAGAATGATGAAATTTCTCTGTACCCTTTTTTAAAATTTTCTTTTGAAAATCAGATAAGAAAAGAGAGAGACGGAGGGAGCTCTCTTTTGTTTTAGCTGTGATGTTTATTTGGTTTTCGAATTTTGGAGATTTCTTTGAAATTTGAATCGTTTTGAGCGACCGCGAAGTTTTGGCGCTCTTTAATTTGACTGACGCCGTTAGATTATTGGATTTTGTTTTTTAATCCTCTTGTTTGATTTAAGAATCAACGGTCAGGATTGAATTGCTTTCGCGTCGAAATAGTGATTAAAAAATTTTGAAAATAAAAAGAACAAGTGGGATAGCGGAACGTGTTGGAGTTCGGATTCTCTACAACTTATAACATTATAGACTTTAGATGACCGACTCAATGTTTGACTGGCATTTTCTTTCACTTTAATTTAATGTATTATTACTGCCTGATCAAATGAACGTGATCAGTGGCAAACAGCCTTGGATTGTGGGATGAAACTTGAAACTGTTCTGAGCTGATAGTAACCAAGTTAAAGACTTCAACCACAGCCCTGGACGGCTTGAAAGGGCAAAAATGGACACGAAACATTCAGAATACAATAATAAAAGAATCTGCATCTGGTGTTCTCTAACCAAACATATTTGCAATGCAAAGTGGTATACCAAAAAAAAAACATGTTTACCAAACAGAATACTATGTTTATCATCACAAAAAGGCACACATGTAGAGATAATAACCTCACTTCAGTGAAATTACTCTGCTTTAAAGGAGCCTCCAATGTATTTACAATATTCCACACAACTTGCAACAAATCCACAAATTCACAGGCCTCATTTCCTGCACCATGGAAGGCAGCAACTCTGGGGAGAAAGAAATGGAAGAAATATATAATTAGCAATTATATAAGATTTTGTAGAAACCACAGGCTAAGCAAGCACAGTTCTTGCTGAGGTTCCCAAACAACATACCTTAGCACTGCTGTTATTTGGCTTTCGGTTCCGAACAGTGTTGTGTGGAGATTGTGCACCTGGCATGCCCGGTACCCTGACCCCGTTGTTCCTCTCTTCTCGTACCTTATTAAATATGTGAGTATAACCATCAGCTGATGCCGGGTTATTCTCATCCCAATCACCAAATTTTGGAACAGCAGCACCTTTATCAGGCTGTCACACCATAAACCAGATTATGAGCAATAAGTTCTAAGAAAATAACAAGCTTCAAGAATGTGACAAATTTTTACATTTGGATTAGTTTGTCTCAAGAGGAGTTATCACCTGGGGAAAGGGGCAAAGAGTAGATAAAAATGTAAAATTTCACACAATCAACCCCAATTCAAGCAAAACGGGCATAATACATTACCAATTTGATGCCTTATCAAGTGTTACAAAAAAATTTCTGGCTGGATGAGAACATAATCTAAGAGAAGGCTTTCTATGAGGCAAGCGCCAAGTAGGTTGTCAATCATGAAGACTTCAAGTTGTTGATAAGATATGCATTAGGTTTGACTTTTTTTGGGAAGCAAAAGAAAACGAAAAAAGTAAGAGAATCATTAAGAAACAGGTAGTAAGGAGGAAATAGAAGGGCATTTTCAAAGCCCACCAGCAAGATCCACAATCACTTATTTTCAAGTTTATGTTATTTTTGACAGAATAAAATGACAGGAAAAAGGAAGAGAACTTACACTTTCATCGCCTCTAGCACTTGGCCTCATTCTGGATCTCCCAGGAGTGGCATGGCTACTATCGTATGAAGTCTTTCCTTCCCAGGCAGGTGATGCCATGCTACCTCTCCCTGCGACACGAGCCTGGTGATGGAGGGGTGATCTATCTATGCTATTTTCAGATCCAATACTTGGTCTTGTAGTTCGTTTAGGGGCTTCAGCAGAACTTACTTCACGGCCATAACGTGAAGGTGTAGAGTCCCCACTAGCTCTGCGGTTGACATTCTCATGACGTGCTGGAGAATCAGCATATTGTCTGAGTTCACCTTCTTCCCTGCTCCTTCCACGCTCATGGGCTCTTCTAGCAGGTTTATGTCCTACTGGTTCATCCAGTCCTGGTTTTGCTCTGGAAGCAGGAGGAGCTGCAGTTGGAGCATGTAAGTCTGGGTTCTCTTCGGGATCATTCGGATTTCCAATCTTTCCTCCACTGCGACCCTCACGGGCCTTATCAAAATAAACTGTGTAGGGAACGTTCTCTTCACTGTTCCAATTGCCAAACTTGGGTACATGAGACCGTTGCTGCAATGACAACAAAGGCCTGTTATTAGATAAAACACAAATAAATTTCTCCTCTGCTATTAATGAAGACAAAGACTAGGAGATCATAGATGGAGCAAAAATAATTCCAAGATCCTTACACCTAAAGATGGCTCAAGATAGGAAAGTGAGAAGATTTTCCAGAGAGGTCAAATTTCAGGGTGAAACACTATACTTTATCACCTCAAAAGGAATAATACATGCAATAAATTTTAGACCTGACAATCTAAAACATAACATGATAATAAAACACAAAAAAGATACAAAAAAAAAAAAAAAAAACTCAAAAGTGACAGTTTAAAATTTTAACAAAAACCATATATGAGTTTAGCAAAATAAAAAATATATATATATTTCATATTTTCGTACCGAGACAATTGTGATAAGCAAGTTTCGTCTAAAACACGACATGAATATATAAATTATCAATATTTTACATGACATGAATATATTAATTGTCAGGTTTGTAGTAATAGACGAAATATATCTTATTGACTTTTGAAGCAACATAAAGCCGAGTATGCATATAACTTAAAGTTCGTCAAGTATTACCTCTGGTTTCTGCGATAGCCATATTAATATCCCTTGAGCAAAATTCACGTTTGAAAGTGGCATCAATCTTACCAAAATGCACTCTATTGCTCAACAATTAATCCTATTCAGAAGGAAAATAAGCTAATACACTAAGCATTCTCTCTTCACACTGCTTAAAAGCTTGCCTCCATCAAATTGTTCAAAGTTGTTCCAACATTTTTAATATCAACCGAAGATGGAGGCTGGAAAGACAGTATTCTTGCTAGAAGTAAATCAGACAAAAAGGTTTTGCTAATTGCACGCACACCTTGACCGATTGTATTATAATTATTGTTTTTATTGTCTTCAATTAATTTCGAATCTAGCTAGTCCATCCTTTTCTTGGAACCTTAGGTTGAAAAAAATACAAGGCCAACCAATTCATCTTCCATAGGATGATTTATTTCAGAAGGGCTACAATGTCCAGGAAAAAACAAATGAGCTCTACAAAGAGTTACCCTTCTAATATGAGCTTTTCAAAGAATGAAATTAGGGAATAGTCAAGCATGAGAAGAGATAATCTAACTATACTTCTTCTCATAGATGTACAACTGATATTCATATGGTTCCAAAAGATTTTTTGCTACAATAAAATTACAGAAGTTAGGGACACAAGAATATGAAAACAGAATATAGCTTAAAAACACCTGCGGATGATGCAGAAACTGCACATAAACTGAAATTTCTAACCCTAAACCCATCAGTACAATATTAATCTTTAATCAACACATGTCATTCAATAAGTAACTCACAGGAAACAACGGGCCTGCTCAAAGGGCATACATGATCAACATGATCCATTATACTAAAAAAAGTCTAATTTGAATTGTTCCTAGTATCAATTTATTTGTTTTCTATGTGCATCCACACCGTGAACACTTGGCAAAGGCAAACCCCTCTAGCAGTCAAGAGGAAACTTCAATTGTGAAATTTTCTCAATCCTTTTTATCCTATTTAACCCACATTATTGGATGCTTTAATTTTTGCATTATCAAATTAACGAGGGACAAATTTCTATAAGGCAATTTGATCCATAGTTGGGAAAGAATACAACATATGCCCAAATCAGAAAAACAAGCCAATCATGTGATATATATGTTCATCCTAAAATAAACCAATAAAGAGCCAAAAAAAACAGAAGCCCATAATCTCAACCATCCTAAGTTCATTTCTGTAAATCAATTACCTCAAAAAAAAAAAAAAAAGAAACAGAATTCACAATACAGAATCTCAATAGATCATATAAAACTGAATTAAAGTAATAAAAAGAAAACAAAATAGAGCTACAATCTTGCTTAGCTTAGGTTTATCTCTTTGGAAAAACAGAAAGTAACATAATAGAAAAGCAAAAAATTCCATAATTCTCATCTTTATTTTTGTCTTTTGCAATTTTCTCGGGAAACAAACAGAAGAATAATGTAAACTAAACTAAAAACAAAAACACCAACCGGTATAAAAAAAGATAAAGATGAAAACTTACTGCCATCTCTCTATCCAGCAAACTTGAGAAAGAAACCCCAGAATCCCCAAAAGAACAAAGAAAAAAAAAAGCTTCTTTGATGTCAAACAATTACCTAGAAAAAAATTACAGCCTTTTTAAAGACCCTTTAAAAAAAAAAAAGAGAAAGAGAGAAGAATAAGAGAGAGAGATGACGGTAGGTTTAGTGAGAGAAAGAGAGAATTTAGAGGAAAAACATAAAAGAAGAAAGAGAGGGTAATCAACCATTGACCCTCGCCACCGGTAATTTTTGACCATTCTATCCTTCTCCCTTTCTCTCTTTGTTAATTTCTCTATTTCTTCTCAGTTTCAGATGTCTCACTCAACCCAAGTCACCGTATGTTTCCGTATCTCGGATTTTTTTTTTAAATTTTTTCTAATAAAATTTCGTCGCAGGTTAATTCACTCCTTCCACACCAATGCATCATCGCCCCCATCGAGTGAAATGTTATCAGTTTGGATTGGAAATAGTAAATTTGGCGCTGGGGATAGCAGTCTTAAGATTCTGTTGGCTAAAATTTAACGCCGTTACAGTTAATGGCGGCTTACTTGTCATAAAAACTGACAGTTTGTCTTTCTCCAGGTTAATAATAAAATTTTTTTATTTTTTTCTGTTTGTCGGCTTCTGTTCAGACATTTCTGATGCCCTTCCAATTATTCCATCTTTTTAAAATATTAAGTTTTTTATATTTAAGGTTTTTATAATTTATATTTCTTCTTTAAAAATCTTAATGGTAAAAAAAAAACACGTGTTGTCCACTTCTAAAATTTGTTTTTATTAATATTCTTACTACTAAAAAAATTTCGATGGTTGGATTCGTAGATTATATTTGAATATCACAATTTGGTGGCTCTCCCAAAAGATTCCAAATGATTAAATTATTATCAATTTTAAATCAAAGATATAATAAAATATATATGCAATTATGCATATATTTTTTAATAAGATATTAAATTAATTAGTGGATTAAAAATTAATGCTTAAAACTTAATCTATTAAATAAATTTTTTATTATTTATTATCATAGTTTTTATCGATGAAGTACTGAAGTTATAATGGTAAATTAACTGTTAGTTGTAATTAATTAAAATTTTTAGAGACATTTTTAATCTTAATTAAAAATGCAATGCATATTTACCTTGTTTTTTCAACTCTATGTAAAACATAAATCTGTGAACTAATTTACACTAAAAAACAAATTATTTCTTTGTTTGAAAGCAACGAGCAGTGAAACTTTTCTTCATTTGATTAACTTTCTTTGATGATATAGACATTGGACGAATTATGAAAGTTAATTACTAAAAATAATTATTAAAATTAATTTAAACTTAAATTTAATTGATTTATATAATTATTTTTATTTAAGTATTTAAAATTTAAAATTTAGAATATCTTTTATTATTTTAAAATTATGATTTTTTTTATATTAAAAAATAATGATCAAAATAACGATTATTTATTGGTAAACTTTTAGTTTCCTTTGGGTGAGACATTGAATAATGTCACTAAAATCTCTAATGATTTGAGTATCTAATCTATTGGGTTGTTTAAAGTGGCAAAACTGATCTTCTGTAAAGCAAACAATAATTAAGCTATTATTCATGTTCAATATTTTTATTAATTTGCATTAATGTCGCAAACTTTTTTGAGTGGGGTGGTGATGTGACCTGCCAACATGCACATGAGAGGACGAGAGGGTGCCAATGGTTCATCAAACTATGTTTTGAGTCATAATTGTTGAAGTAAATGCAAAACTAGTCAGTCCTTCAATTTCGGAGCTTTTTCCGATGTTAAGGTAAAATAAAATTTTTATTCCCGAGTAAGGATATTTTTAATCTTATTTACTTAAATGAGATATTTTTACCTTATTGTCATTTTTATCTTATCCTATAGGTAAATCGTAAGTCACAAAAAATATAAATATAAATAATAAAAAATGATATAAAATAACAAAGTAAAATTGAGGAAAAAAAAAAGCACAATTCACATAAACACATAAATACAACCTAGTCAGTCTGCATCAAAGATGGTATGCACAAGGCAACAGGTATGTCTCAAAATCAAGGTTTGTCTTCTTTTAAAACCTCAAGTCTTTTCCTAACGTACTGATACTTTGTCTGTGAAGAAATGAGAACCAATGTCAGGGAAGAGATTAAAAAAAAAACTATTACTTTAATGATAGATTCATGGCTATACTAACAAAATTTAAATCATTGCAAAAAATATATATATTAATTTAATGATATTGAAATCAATTTTAGGATTAAAGGTATAGAATTCAAACTCTAATCATTAAAAAAACTAAAAAAAAAAAAAAAACCTTAGCCAACGCTTCCTTGAATTGGGCTTGCACTTGCACATCTGGCTTGCAGCTGCTGTGCTCCTACAGTGTCATTGGCCCAGTTGGTAATGACCCTTTGGGCTATGATAGACTTTGTTCTCGTTTCACAAAAGAAGAAAGAAATGACAGCAAAGATGGACAAAGTCCACTTGGATTCGAATGGCAATTGTGTAATTCCCACCCAATTTCAAGCGTGAAGATAGGGAAACGTGCAGGCAAGAAGTTAGTCAATTACTTTTTAAACTATTAAAAATCGGGCAAGTTTTCATTGTTTTCAGTTGAAGAAAAAAAAATCATAGAAAGAACGCTTGATTTTAGCATGTATATATCTATATACATATATATATATATAGATATATTTATTTATTTATTTATTTCAATGATATGAGAAAAAGAAACTATCAATGTTCTTAATAAAATTCTTAAGTCATTTAGGATTTATTTGGATGACTACAAAGATTGAGTCTAACGAAATTTAAAAATAAAATAAAATAAAATAAATTATCATAATATTAAAATTAAAATTAATTATGTGATATGTGTTTGGATTAAAAATTACATTAAAAAAAATGTTAATTGCACTGAAACGATGTTTTAGTGATATCCAAATCCAGCTTTAAATAATGTTCTTAACAAAAATCTTTTAAAAGTTAGATTTTGTAAGTCTGAAAATTTTTAAGATTTCTAAAACTTTTACAAGTGGAAGGAGCTGAAAGCTAATTTAAGAAAATGTAATTAAATAAATTTATTTTAAAATAATTAGAAAAAAAAAAAGTACCAAGAGCATTTGTGAAGTGCAAATATAAGTCCCCTTCCTAAAAAGCCCTGCTGTCAAAGTACAAATAGCCAGTCTGCACATATTATCCATACTGTATGTAGTGTAGAACAGAAGAGTACAGCAACAGTTTCTTCCAATCTTCCGTTCACGTTCTTACAAGACAAACGCAATAATCATTCCCAAAACCAAACACTGCCTTACCATAATTTCTGCTTAGCCTAAACAAATGTCTTCTTTTCATGTCTGCTAATTGCTTTTTTGTACATCCGGTTTTTAAGTTTCTAACTTTTGATTAGTGCCCATTTTAATCCCCTTTTTGTTAATCGTTTTTTTTGGCCAAAAAAGGGAGCTCATCAGCAGATCACACACCACTTATCACCAAGCTTTCAACCTTAGATTAGTTAACTCAACTCGTGAAAAGAAAAACGTAGTAGTAATAAGTTTCTTCAAAAGAGCTTCTTGCTTTCTATTTGGGCTAAATGTACAATGTACAATCTTTAGCCTTAAACCCTCATATTCCAAAGTTAAATCCCACTTCACTGAAGTGGGTTTTTTTGGAAAAAAAAACTAAGGGCCAGCAATCAAAAACATTCTGGGTAGTTTATTGCTGAATTTTTCATTTTTTCCCTTTTATCTGATGAAAATTGTTAGCCACTGAGTCAAAATTAAGTCTTTTTAAGAGTTGGGAGCTAGGATGATTCAGTTATTGTTTTTGGTTCTCTTTGCTGAGGGCGTTGTGGCATTCCTTCTATTGGTAAAGATTGGGCCTCTGAGAGAGCTCGCCATAAAGAGTTTAGATCAGTTGAAGATAGGGAAAGGTCCGGCTACTATGAAAACCATTGCTGGTACCATGTCTGTGATTCTTTTATCAAGTCTCATGAGCATTGTCAAGATCCAGAACAAGGGTGCAAAGCTTGGTACCATGTCTCCCATGGATCAGGTTCTCTGGAGAACCCACTTGCTTGAGGCTTCACTCATAGGTATGAATATGACTCCTTTTTATGGGTCATTTGGTTTGTGCATCTATATGTTACAGTTTCTTCTAAGTTTAAATTACTGCCTTGTGTAAACTCTACAATTTTGCTTGGTATCAGCATTGTCATAGAGGGATGGAAAGTTCTATGTGACTAATAGTTCTAGTAGCTCCGGTACAGAGAAAATGGGTTTTGTTGGGTACTTTTGGTTTTAAGATTGTGCTTTTAATTTTTAAATATAAACCACTTTCAGTTAGTTGATGGCAAAAAAAAAAAAAAAAAACTCAGTTATGTATTGTATGAATTTCTCAAGTTTTAAATTGGTCTAACAAAATTTATTCACATTTTCTTTCTGGTGCTAAGATATAGTATTAGCTTCTCATAGGCAATCTTTTAATGTGATATTTGTCAATGGCACTTCGAGAAGAGTTGGTAGTCTTAACTCAACATTTTATGGGGATATTTTCAACTGCGGTTTCATGTTACGAGTTTATATAAGTTTGCTGCATCCTTAACTATTTTCTCCAGCCAGGCACCATGACTATATTAATGTGATAATAATTTTAGATAAATTTTCTACTAAGCAGCCTACTAAGGATGTCAATGCATGATTACTAACCGATGGTAAAATATTTTGGATATTGATGCTCATATGGTCTTCAAGTGTTAAGGTATATAGCTTTTTGAAGTTTGTGCTAAAAAAGGGTCTCTTTGCATGATTGAGGCATTTTGGCAAATGAAATAGATTTTTGTGTTCAATAGTTAGAGATGAGAATTTCAACTAAAGGCCTTCTTTTGGAGGTTTGGTGTGGCTACCATCAGGCCATTGCCTTGTCCTCTTTCATTCTTATATTTTGTCGCTTGTTCTTGTTCATAAGGCTTGTTACCTTGCAATGCGCTTAGTTCAAGATGTTTGCTATCAAGGATTTGAAAGAGTTTTCTCAAATTTAACTCATTTTTTTGGGTTGAAAAGTAGATGACTTTTCTCTCAATATCAGAAGGGCGTGTCATATCAATTATATGCGGCCAAGATGGGAATTTCATGTTGTATTGATTAGCAAGTGGTCCTCTGTTAGCATGACAAGGTTGTATGCTACACATGGTAAACAAACATATTCTTGTTTATCTTTCATAAGATGGGTACCGAGTTTGCTTAAATAGGAAGTAATCAAGACTAAAAAACATAAATGTGTCATGGACACTAAAGATTTCAGCCAATCTTGGCATAAATTGCAAACATATGCTACATATGCTAAACAAACATATGCTATATATGCTACATATGGTTAACAAACAGATTCTTGTGTATCATTCACTTGTGCATAGAACTGATAAGTTATTCAGTGTGAAGTCGATGATAAGATGAATTGTGTTTTATTAAATTGTTTGTGGCCAAATCTCTATACGAAAAGCCACTCTTTTACTTTTAGAAGCCATAACCTTTTTAATTTTTATGGGAGCGAAATCTAGGGCAAGAATAGCACTACTACACCTGCCAATAGGAGGTCTAGGAATGGAATAGAATCTTAAGCTAAAGGTGTCTGGCATCTGGTTCTTCTGAATCTCTATTCAATTATTTTTTGGATAAAATCTCTATTCAGTTTCATGGTTCAGTAAAAAGGCTGTCTATATATTGACTCTCACTAACCAATCCAAATATGTACATTGTTTTGAGGTCTCTGATGATACCTTGTTTCTCGTTTCTTTTACACTCCGTTAGCTTTGGTCTGAGTGTTCAAATGATGCAGGGTGCATCGTTTTGACTTGTCCAGAATTTGGAAATATGAAGATCTGTTAGTGAATCACCCTTCATAGCTTCTGGGTGTTACTGTTATACAATTTGTGCTTCTCTTCAGTTATTACTCATTACCAATTTACGGTATGGTACATATTTCAGTGCAAGTAAGTTGAGTGACAAAAAATTGAGGATTTGAAAAGTTGAATCTTATCCGTGACCAACTATGAATTTTTGTTCTATGTTATCTCTGATCTGAACGTGAAGAGAATTGCTCAGCCATTGAGTGAATTATTGTTATTATTATTATTATTATTCTATCGTAGCCCATGTTTTAGTGGTATCATGCATGTTTGTTTGACTGTCTGAACTTGATGCTGTAGGTTTTACCCTATTTCTTGGATTCATAATTGAGCGTATGCATCGTTATCTTAGAAAACTTATTGGGTTGAGGAGTAGTGTGAGATCTTCAAAAGAAGAAGTCCAACGCCTTCAGAAAGAGAGAATGCAGCTTAAAGAGAAGGATGACAAAGCTTCCAGGGAGATAAAGCTACTGAAAGAAGAAATTTCTACTCTATCAGAGAATTTGAAGAAGCTAAAGTTAGAATCTGAAGAGAAAGACAAAAAGATTGACACTGCTGAAACACATGTTGCTTCCCTCCAGAAACAGTCTGCAGATTTACTACTTGAGTACGATCGCTTATTAGAAGATAACCAAAATCTTCAGAATCAGGGTCTAGGATACAAGAGTTGAGGAAATTTTGAAGGACTGAAGAAATTTGTGTTTCGGGTACCGATTGGTGTTTCTTTCTCAAGGAGGTAAAAGGGGTCTGTGGCTTTGCCTGTGCACTCTTGAAAATCTTCAGAATCAGGGTCTATCTCTTGAATCTAGAAAATTTTTTGTCTTTTTTTTTTTTTTCTCCACCTTCTGAAATCAGAGGAACATAATTACATCAGAAACCATGCAGTGACTTGTCAGAATACAACATGCCAACAAAGAAAAGCCACCGAAGGAACAATCATCAATATTATTATTATTACTATTATGTCAACTACTAAGCATATGACAAGTTCAGTGGCAATTTGGTGCTGAGGAGTTCTTTTGAGGTCGTCACTCCTTGGTTCCAAAGACTTATTCTGCAGTGACCTTTTGTTGAAAGTGTCCGCACCTCACTGAGCCAAAATTGCACGTACAATTAGCATCACAACCAGGATAGCATTTGCCAAGGCAATCCTTGTTAGTATGGCTCATTGGAGCAAATTGTTCTAGCCTCAGAATCCTCCATCAACCATGCTATAGCCACCAAATTAGCGTTACTCATCTAATCAGTTACTCTAAACACATGCTATAGTGTTTCTGAAATATAAAAAAATGATGTAAAAAGAGGCTTGCCTATCCTTCCTGTTAAATTGGGATAGGATGGAGTACTTGCATGTACTTTAAATGGAAGAAGAGGAACATAATTTATTACAAGGAAAACACATGCTGACGCTCTTCACTGCATCATGGGAGTTGCCAGATAAAGGCATTTTTACAGTTGGTATTGAAGGATCTGCTTCATAGACCCCGAAACAATCCTGTCTACAGCCTTTGTGATAAAACTTGGTTAAAATGGTTATTCTCACCCATCTTAAGGTTTCTCATGATCAGCAGCCTGGATGCTAACCCTGAATTTCAGAGGCCAAAAGCAACAGGAAGAAGACCTTCACTTTGATCGTGCAATCTCATCTCAAGGTTCAATTTATCCAATGCAGATGCTATAGATTCATATTCATGGTGGCTTTTAACTCCTTTAAGGAAAGCATGGAGCTTCCCATTCACATGCAGTACACCATAGCCAGGTACTTTCTTCATTTCCTATCCCAGTTCCAAGTCCATCAAGCTAACACACGCCTTAATAGCAAAAGCAGAAGTTACAACTTTATCTTCCCATCTAGGGGTAAAAAAAAAAATAGAAACTGTATATTCGCTTGGTTCATAACACCGTTGCTCTCCCCACCCCCCCCCCCCCCAAAAAAAAAAAAGTGAAGAGGGCACGCATAACACATGATTTCAGCTCAAAATCTCCCTTTACACTTCATTTGGACTTCAGAAAGCATCCAAAAATATTAAGACCATGTGGAACATACATTAGTTTACAGTTTCTAATCCAAGCAACTAAAGGGGAAAAAAGGAACGCCTACCAAATTGCAATCTAACAATACTCCATCCTTCCATTTCAATAACAAGCTCATGAAGCCACATTATGTCAATAGAGCTGAACAAGAAAAAAAAGCGCAAAAAAGGATTGCTACATGCAGGGTCTTATCAGCCGAAACACAGCCCTGCAATCTTGTAGGGATAGTCAATAATACATCTTGAGATCCGACTGGTAACAACCACTTTCCAAAACTCTGAATGTCAGCCTCTAGATTCCAATGCAAGAATTATCTTCTTTCTTGGACCCTGGAAGTAAAGCAAGAACAAAGTGCAGGAAGAGAAAATAAGTAGGAAATGGGGAAAATAGACTATTTGTGATACATGCATATAACAGAAAAAGAAAAAGAAAAACAGCAAGGGTTGCTTAGTGAAGGAAATGCTTTAAAGCCTATAAATGAAGGCAGATATTTTATGTTGGACCAAAGGTGGAAGTAAGGTACATATATTTTCAAATTACCTTGACACAAATTAAGGATTTTCTAAGACTACCTTGATGACTTACCATCTGTAAATGCCAGAAATTCCAAATTTTTTGAAGAAACGAGCATTTAAATGCAATTGAACTAATAATTCCAATAATAATCTCAAATGAGTATGCCATAAGAAGAAAAGCAAGCAAAAAATAGGGATCTTTAAAAAAAGGCATTTCCTAGCTAAAAAGAAAAAGGACATTTTCATACGTTAAGAACGTATGCTTTGACCTTTTAAAAGAGACAAACATTTGGTGCACATCAAATTGGAAAACTGGAGAAAACAAAGGGGAAAAAGTAACATTATTTCTTGGTTCTGAACCCAGATTATAGGATTCATCCCTATTTCAAATCCCTCATCAACCAAGACGAGCATCAAATACAACTTATGGCAAACTCAAATCAAAAACTATGCATCCATGTGAGCGTTTGTTTGAAGTTACCATTGGTATGCCTAATGCTTTCAGATCCCCATCAGTCATGTGTACAAGAGCTGTCATATCAACCTGCAGAAGGAGGTTTACGTCTTATGGTGGAAGCAGAAAATTTTCTAATTCACGTAATGATTTAAAACAAGGGGGAAAATTTACAACATACTTCCTCTGCTTGAAAAGTAATTGCATATTTTTCAAGACCCAAAGACAGGAGAAAACCTTCCACTGACGCATCAGCCTGCATAAGAAACTAATCACTTAGACACTAAAAAAATAACTATAAAAACGCATATTGGCAAGAAACTATGATGGGGTGATGGCTCTTGAGTTGCAGCTTAAGCAGCTAATATATGCAGGTCAATTTTACTAAGTTCACTTCATAAGGCACTGCAAACAATGTAAACAAGTCCTAGCAATGTGCATGCCATACATAGCAGGTTTTTGAAACCCACCCACCTCTAACAGGAGGAAACAGAGAAGATAAAACAAAGCTTTGCTTCTAATGTCATGCTTTTCCAATTAACAAAAACAATAAACATAAAACAGTAACAAAAATTGAATGTCAAGGTATTAAAATGACATGTCACATATTATGATATAATGCAAACAAAAATGCTAGCCATTCCCTTGTCTTGGGTTAACTTAGCGAAGACGGAGAAAACCAGAGAGGGGAAAGCCAGGGAGTGGGTGTCTCTAACAGCTCAAAATGGTAAGATAAGAATATAATAATAAGAAAAAAAAGCAGAAGTTCTATGCCTTTTGCAGAGCCTTCTTCCTTGCTGCTGCAATGGCAGCCCTTTTCGGCTCTGGTTCAGGAGTTTCGACTGCTACACTTTTCCTGGCTGGTTTGGCAACTTCCAGTTTTGGTTTTGGTGGATCAGCATTTATCGGCTGCATATTCATTGTTCCAGACAATTTTTCACGAAGATCATGCACACCAGAGAGAGTTCCCCTTCCACCTTGGGACACTTGTTGGAGACTTTTCCTTTGGAGCTTCAAACGAAGATCTCGGGCATCAACTTCACGATCTTCACAAGCCATTAACACACGGTCAAAACCAAAAAGAGAAAATTTAGTTGCATCCAACTATAGCAACAATATTTTAGTTGCATGTGATAGTGTCAGGCAATCCATACTTGAAACTTGAGGTACATCCTCTTGGTAGAGATCATGTTCCCACTTGTCATCTTGCCTCTGCCTGCAAAAGATATGGCATGGAGGATGTTCACAGATTAGGAGCATTAAGGCACAAATTGCTAATAAACCAAAATCAACTTCTTTCTTTTGGGTGGAAATTAGGATACATAAGCCAATTTCAACAGATGTCAAGTAATATCAGCTGAAAAATCTATCACCAATACTTGAAAAATATATATATTTTACCAACATCGCTACCACAAATGCCTAAGTTCATAAGCAATAAGCACACATAAGAAAATTGCAGAGATAAAAACCACGTCAGTAAACTGGCTTGCTCTCTCCCTTTTTTTTTTTTTGCCCCTGGGGGAGATGAGTAGAGTGCCTATTGAGCACCAAATGGAAAAAACTAAACACTCCATGCTAAAAACAATAACTCATAATGTGCAGTGCAACCGACAAACTTTGGAAACTAAAATTTCAAAAGCCCCTTCCCAGTTCACTATTACCCATGACATCTACCCCCAATCCTTCCCTTCTTTCTATACATCAAACTAGATTTTACCCATTAAGGAACCAGAAAAGGCAAATCTATCTCCTGAATTTAGTGAATTTGAATAAGAACCATTTTTTTTATTCAAATGGTCTTTAACTTCAATGCACTCATGAACTCTATCTCAAAATCTTCACAGCAAATTAAGCTCAAATATTCAATGCAAAGCCAACAGAAAAATTGATTCCTCGTCCAAAGATATCAACATCAGGGGAAACAGTTCCTTTTTTTTGGCCAACCACTATCGAAAACAGTTAATACATTACAATAAAGTAATAAGAGAAAAGGAAAATTCCTATTAATGCAAATAAACCCAGTTTTTTTCAATTACCCTCCGTAGAAACAAACAGAAAATAAAGACAAAGAAAACCAAACCTCTTGCCAGTGATTTGACGCCGCCGAATTGCGTTGTCTGAGGAGTTGCCATTGAGTCTCTCCTTTACCGACCTTTGTCCAGCAACCTCCACTCGATCAGCATACATCTCTATCCGCTAATCAAAAACCCTAATTCTAACCCTAATCTTTATAAATCACCAGAAAGAGAGCCGATGACGAAGAAAAATTGGTTTTCAAAAGGATTTTAAAATTAAAATTCTAGATAGTATGGGAAAGAAAAAAATGTAAATGATTTGCATAAAAAAATACATTTATTTCTACTTGAAGATTTTTGTTCGAAAAAGCGTGTTTGTCGCTCCCTCCAATTTGCAGATTGGCGAAAGCAATTTTGGGTTTTTTTTTTTTTTTTCTTTCCAACTTTTTGGTTTTCGAATTTGGGAATGCCGTGAGCTTGCAGCGAAGGCTGTGTTTGGGCATTTTATATTCCTTAGCACCACCGACTTTGTAGAAGCAAAACGCGCCGTTTTGCCAGAAAAAAAAAAAAAAAAAAAGGCGTGTAATCCCTTTGGATGCCTATTAGCCCGAATTTCTTAGTAAGTTCGTTTTGTCCAGGTGACACGTTGCTATCGATTGCAAACTCAAATGATTAATTGGCTTTTTTTATTATTATTAAACGTCTCTATATCAAAATAAAGTCAATAATGTTAATAGTATTAATAAAATATTGAATTTTTATTTATTATTTACTTAATTTTAAAAAAAATACATCAATCACTTTTGGCTATACATTTCCAATATATTTAATCATTAATGGTCACCCCTTTCGGCATTTACATCCAACTACTGTCATTAGACCTGTTATTACAAACGCTAATCTTCTCTCACATGTTCCAGAAGACCGAAGAAGGGATTTGTAATTGCAGATTTTAACAGAGAATCAGCTGAGTTGAGCAATTCTATATCAACCTTGTCACGAGGAAAAACCAAGAAGTCGTTCCCTTCACTTCTCTCAAACCCACAGAGCTCAAGAAACTCAATCCCTCCTTTCAGGTTCCCAACCCTTTCCTGATCAGAAGAAAAGAAAAATGAAAAAACACTGATACATACATAGAGAAAGTAAAGTCTCTGCATACTTCAATCAGATAATGGCACCGATTAAAAAGGCAGCTTACCTGGAATTTTGGGTTACTAAGTCGAATCTTCCTGTACTTTTCCTCATCGGGACTCCTTGCAACATTTCCTACATAAATCAACAGGGTCTGGTATGCCCTTTTGACTCTGGCATTATCATCCTGGAATAAAGGTAACAAGAGAATCATGTTGCTTCAAGGAAAATATGCTAGACAGAGTGCATAAAAAGGACAATGTAGTTTAAGCCTGCAAAATATAAAAATGGAAATATGAATTCCGGCAGTCTCTGGAAGTAAAATTTTGAGCTTAAAATATGTATATTTGGAACCAGAGCTTAGCTCAGTTATTTCATGCAGCCTGTGACATCCACTGGGTTTAGGGTTCAAATATCAACACCTGCAATCCCTTCCCTTCACCTATTTTGCCTCGTAAAGAAAAATGTATAGTTGCAATAAGCATACTGGATATTTTCAAGATTAAAGTTCTGTGAGTTAATAAGAAAATGACTTAGAAATTGCTTTCAAACCAAGCAGTGACACTTTTAAGCAGCTGTGGATAAAGACAATTCACCCCATTGAAGGTTTCTAAGCATTCTCATTGTGACCATCGTAGTCTAGAAGGATTATCAGTAATTTAAGAAATTCAGTGATATAATCTGTTTTCCAGAATTACATTTTCAAGCACATGGAGCCAATTCTAACATATATAGGCTATCAAGTGTTCTGTACGATTGGCTATGAAAACAATGAGTTAAGAAATTGCTTACCCTATAGGTGTGCTTCAGAGACCTTAGACATTCTCTCATGCGGTCAGCCTTTTTAACAGACTTAACAGGCAATGAATTCTGCAACTTTAACAGGATCAAACCCAATAAGGTCTCTTAAATTCTCCATAAAAAAAAGTTTTCCTTGTGTTTAGAGATACTATTTGAAAGATATATTCACCTTTTTATCTTGCATAATAGGTGCAGATAGTTTCACGGCTTGGCTTGTAAGTGGCAATCCAAGTGCTCGCTTTCTTTCTAACTGTGAAGATAAAAGAACCATTTGAATGACATGCAGTTTCAAGAACATATTGAGACCCAAAATAACATAGCAAGAATTCTTTTTCCACTCTTTTGGCCAGAACATGGTAAGAATTAGTACAGACCTTATCCAATTCTAATTTCTGAAGCACTTTCTCCCTTGCCCTTTTCTCTTCCTCCTCCTCTGCTTTTCGACAGGCTAAAAGCCTGATAGATTATACATCCAGAAGTGAATTATGTTATTGTTTTAAGAAAGTAGAGGACATGTAAGGTATAAAAATTCTGTCTAGAAAGAGCTTATATATGGAGTATTAAAACAAACCGTTGTCGCTCATTTTCCTCCAAAATTCTCTTTGCTTCAAGGAGTTCTTTACCTGCTCGAATCCTTTCCTGCAAAAAGTGTGTCAGATAGATTAGGCTAACTAAAATACCCAGATGCATGCAACGGCAAAACCAACAAAATGAATAATTACACAGTACCTTCTCCCTTTCTCTTTCACGTTTCTTTTCTTCTTCCCGTTTGTTTATGCGAACTCGATCCCTAAGAGTGAGCAGCTTAATGAGCATGAAAAGGAACAGGTTGAAAAGGGTAGTATGAGCCTTAACAAAGTCAACATTGAGATAAAATAAAGCATCAAACATAAAAGGGCAGTTTTAGACACTGAGGGAAGGCAATCAAATAGAAAAGTTTAACTGTCATGAAGAGGGTGTAAGTATGAGCTTCCATTGCAAAGGGATTGTTGAAGTCAAACCTCAGTTCCTGTTCTTTAGTTTTTATTGCTTCTGTGATATCAGATGCCTGAGGGGATTCAATATCCATGTTTATTGCCACCTGGATTTAATTGAACAAAGGGAAGAAAATCTTGATACAAAGGATGCAAAAACCAAACAGCCAAAGATTTTCAAACCTTTCCATGCAAAAGATATCAATATTTAGACCTAATTAGATCCTTCTTTCGTGAAATATAGCAACTAGGCCTACGAAAGCGAAGCTAAAATATACTAGTAAAAATTGCAACAATATATCTGGAACCTAGAACATAAAAACATGGCGATGAGAAAATAGAGAAAAGTGAAATAAACTAAATAGTTGATTTATGGTGTGAAAAGAGGGGCCTGATTTGGATGGGAACCAGATATCTTTCCCTAATGCATAGACCACAAAGCAGTATATAGTTTTTAGCAATTTTTTGCACATTCAAAGCGGGCCAGTTTCATTCTTCAATAGTCTAATTTTTTCCTCAGTTTGTCCTGCCTCATTGTCTATGTGCATGAACATGACTTCATCACTTTTTTTTTAAATGAGCGTAAACACAACTGCATTTTATAAGATTAAAATAGAAAACCTGAATAAAGGGATGCTGCTATGAAAAGTCCAATAAAATGTTATGAAGGAAACGAGATCAAAGAAGTGAAAAGCCATACCAAGGGCATCTGGTCAATCTCTGCATCATTCTCATGATCAACGAGCCAATTTACAGCAGCCTCAACGGTAGTATTACCTGCGCAGCTCGGAAGAATTCATGTTAATAAAATATATTTGTAGTTCAAAAGAGCTCTAGAAGAAAAAACCAGACAAACATTATCTTCCACCTTGAAAATAAATTATAAGAGAAAGTAAAATACATATTTTTTGAACAAATATTGTAAATGCATCACATTTTGTATACAAAACCTCACCTGACTGATAAAGTGCCCAAACTGCTCGGGCCCGTGGGAATCCCTGTGATTCAAGTTCTCCAAGCAATTTCATTTTTACTTCCATAACAGGAATTTCTGCTGTATAATTACAAAAGTAGTAAATTATGAATTCCAAACTATATAGTATTAAATTAACACAGAGTTATATAAGAATAGAAAACATGCATGAATGAGATATACCTTTTTGGGGATGCATTGGAGACAGGATCCAAGAAAGACTAGGATTGTGATTTGGGGCAAGGGGAAGATGAAAAGAAATGAAGTTTAAATGACAAAAGGGATTCTTGAAAGAAAACCCAACAATTTAACCACTGAAAAATGTTGAGATTAGTTTGTCAATAGGATTGCATACATATTCCAAGCATTGGAAAGCCCTGGCAACGTCGGGTTTGGATCATTCCCTTTGTTTCTTGCTTTCTTCTTTGGTAACAGTTTGATTCCCTCTCCTTATATATACCTTTGGGGCGCCGTGGCATTGGCTTACACGCAAAGAACTTTCAAGACCTTCACCTAAAGTTTTAGTCCCTTCCTTTTTCTTGATCCAGTAGACTTCTATAAGGTAAGTAAGTAAACTGGGCCATGCCAAACCTTAAGCGGTTAAGCTCAATCCAAATAAACGGATCCAAAGTCCAAAAATCAAAATCAAAATTTTTAGACACTTCCAGAAGCCGTTGGAAGTTGGCAGCAAACTAGTGGATGATGATCAAATACAAAAAGAAAGGAAAAAACTCTACCCATTTCAGACAACAAAGCTTCCAGAGCTAAAAGAAAGAAGCGCTGAAAAGAGAGAGTGAAATCGATGTCAGGTGATGGCAAACCAAGAACAATCAAGCTTTTCTGTCCATCAATGTCGAAGCTAGTTCGATTCGTGGCATGGGATGGCCAAAAACTGGACCTTGGATCGATAGCTCGAGCATTCGGGCTAGACCCATCAACGGTTAAGCTTAATGGGCATTTTATAAGCAGAGGGGTGGATCTTGTCTCTTCTTCTGTTACGTGGAGGTCGCTGCTTTCTTTCTTCTCTTCTAAAGGCTTGTCCACTGGGACTGACGAAAAGGGCGCTCTCATTGTTGATGGCAAGCTTTGCAAAGTTGGGACTAAGAGTAAGTATTACTATAAAGTTTCCAGTTTGTTTCTTTTTTTGGGTTTTTGGTTGAAGTCTTGAAGACGGTCGTGTTCTGTGATATCTGTTTGGTTTTCTGGAATCGTTATTAATAGTTCTCTTATAATTCTTGGTTTTCTTTGAATAATATAATTAGTGTCTACAAAAAATTGGAAAACTTTCAAGAATTTGTGGTTGACTAATGACTATGATCATTGAAACATTGGATGAGAATTTGTGTTTATGGCCTTTAGCTTTAGGATAGAAGAAGACTGTTTCGGCATGAGTAGTTGATCAATAATTGTGAGCAAGAGTGGGGATATGATAAAGTTTTTGAGGATTTTAGTAAAAAGAAAAAAAAAGTTCAATTTTTTGGGGTAACTTCGATGCTTTTCTGAAGGAGAGTGTTTTGATTTCTCAGGAGCACATGAACCTCAAGATGCTGTGAATGGGAATCAACATGCAGCTGGAAAGCCCGGAGTAAAGGATTTTGGAATTACTGCAAAGCTACAGCTTGAAGAAATCTACTCGCTCAAGAATAAAAAGATAAAGGATAGCAGCTCAGGTAAAATACAGATCATGGATCAAGCTGACTCGGGCTTGATTTCAGTTACCTTTCTCTGCATAATTATGAAAGCAGCTTGTTCACCCTTAACCGAGATTGAGCCTTGGCATCCAGGATCCGGTGATGGAGGTCGTCCATATTCCGAGCTGAATATTAGCCTTGGCTTCAAGAGAAAGAGTTTGATGGACGATGTCAGCTTACTCAAGAAATTAAAGATTAATGAGACTAAATTAGGTTTGTTCAAAACCATTTACCATCTAACAATCATCAGATCTTTTACCACTGAATGATTTTGATCATTTCAGATCATAGTTTGTTTCATCTTCATTTGCCAGTTCAAATAAAGCATTTTTGTGGTTCCTATTACAGATTTTCAAGGAAGAGGGAACAGTGATTCCAGCACCGTTTCGAGCACACCATCTAAATGCAGTTATTTGAGTTGCAATATGAAGAGGATGAGGGAAGATGAAGTGACTGTTGCTGCATCTTGCAAGAGGATCAGCTCTGGTTGTCATTCCAGTTGAACTTGTATTTTCCTTCCCAAGCCAACCACCAAATGCCAACTTTCTTGTATGTTTTAAAGATATAAATTCATGTTTTTTTTTTTTTTTTGGCGGTGGAAACAGAGTTGTAATAAGCTTAGATTGTAATTACATAAAAACTTGAGTCATGGGATTGTGGAAGAACATCTTTTTGCTTTTTCACTAATTAGGAGGTTCATTATTCTTTCATTTTGCTCATATTGTACACTGAAAACTTGTATACTATCAATGTAGACACCCACTTTTCGGATAAACTTAATATATTTAAAAATATAATAAATAAATAAAAGTAGAATTTCAATCCTGGTAAAACTCTAGGATTAAGAGTTTAATTTTTAAAAACAAGATCAAAGATTTGGTTTTTGAACGGGGATAAACAGATTGGATGAGAGGGAATTTGATTTTCAAAACCCTCGTTTAGCCTAGTACCTAGCCCTATATAAACTACCAGTGATCACACAGAGGGGGGAACAATATCGAAAAAGCGAGAGCAGTGAGCGAAATGGTTCTCAGCCATATCCAGCAGCGATTTCATCACGCTCTCCCTATAGTCTCGAAGCCACCATCTCCACAACAGCCATTGACACTACCATTGCCACCATTACCCAGCCAACTGCCCATACTCCACAAATATTAATCAAATTCAGCGCACGATACTCCCGAACCCATATCCAGCAATTTCATCAGCACAAGCTGCCACCCTGTTGTCATCACCACCTTGCCATTACCAGCACCATTAGTCGGGATTAACTCTCATCGACAAAGCCGTCCCTGATCTTCAGCAATCATACAACAACACTGCATTACTACCTAGCCATCAAACTCATATTTACCCAGCCACAGAAACCCACATTCACCCAGCTTCCTCATCCCATCAAATACCCAAAATCAACAGCCGCGATTCACAACCCAGCACTCACAGAGCATATATACTCGCCAATAAAAAGCCCAGAAGAAGCAAAACCGAAAAAACCCAGCTTCAACCAAATCTCGGCCACTAGAAACACAATCGAAAAATCCCACATTCAACCTAAGAAGGAGGCGCTGTTTGAAACCAAAAAGAGGAGACAAACACCAGAAAAAGGGTGACAGGAGGAGTTTTTCTGGTGGTGAAAAACAGAGGCCAACAAGCGATTTCCAGTGGCTTCATTCTAATCTTAAGCAACAACAGAAGGTAGTGGTGGTCGTGACCCACGTTGCTGATGACGGCGCACGGCAGCAGCATTGATTGAGGCCAGTGGGAATCCGGAAACCTGAGTTGTGGGTCTAGGAATTCTTACGCTTCTGGAGACCAAAGAAATAGGAATTTCAGAGAGAAAGAAAATAAAGAAACAGAGGAGAAGACGAATCTGGAAAGATAATTACCTGGTAATTTCTGGTAACCGACGACGGTAGACGACGACGTGCGACGATGCTAGCACCAGAATCTGAAAACCAACCAGTGTTCTTGATTTTTCGATCTCTGGGTAAAATCATTTAGGGAGAAAGGAAAATTGAAGAGAGAGAGAGAGAGAGAGGGAACTGGTAAAAGGGAGAGTAAAGCTTAAAAGAAGGCTTTTGTAGGATTAACGAAACGGCGACGTTTTAGCTGAAGAAACCGGGTTCCCTTTGACCCATCTGAAAGATCCGTGCATCAACCATTGAGTTTTTACTTCAGATTTTAAATAAAGTTCAATCTTTTTAGACTACCATGTATGCAATCCTTCAGACCTTTTACTCATGTTCTGAGGGACTACAGCATATATAACAAACGTGCATTCTCCAAACAAATTGAAGTTCTGAAAGCATGTTAAAGAATAATCAAAAAGGGGGGACAGAGAGAGAGAGAGCATCCCAATTGCCAACCAGAAACATAAAGAGATATCCCAATCAGAACAAGAAATAAGAAGCTAGTATTATTATGTTGTCAAGCAACTTAAAAAGGACCACAACTTTAAGAATGATTGGCCATAAGTGAAGTCTAACACCTTTCATTACAGGTTCACTTCCTAACCTGCTCACCTGACCATGTGGCTAAGACAGATAGACATGCCCATTACTAGATGTTACCAAAGTTTGCATTGAACTTGAGAAATTGGACTCGTGTGGTATTGACCAACTACACATAAAGTGCGATTGCCATAATAATATAGGAGATTAATGTTATGATGTAAAACCATAACTAAAAAACACGTTGTCAAGAGATAAATTTATCTTTGTCTTTAAGAAATCTCTCCTCCTCGGCAACACACATTTGTAGTACATTGAGCAATAATCCAAAATACAATGCAAACACCATGTCCATGAATGTGATAACATTGTAAGGCATGCTAAAATCAGGAGTTGTCAAAGGTACCAATAATACTTTTGTGTAAGACATTACAGGACTCTTTTCCTGCATGACAGATCAAGCCAAAATCACATGAGAAGAAAAATACAAATTGATCATGTTTAGGAACAGAAATATCAAGAGGTTAATTCCTGAAACTTTGACAACAAGGGTGACCTGATCAAAAAGTCATATACAAGAAAAACCATGCTTGCATGGAAGTTGGGAAAGCTTATAATAGCTGATGGTATGTCAAATCCTTGATTAGCATTAGGAGGGTATTCATCAATGTGTAAAAAACCCTATTCAGACATATCAAAACAGAGGATTGAATAGAAATTACAAAACTAGATCAACTAATAGCTAAATAAACATAATGAAAAGCACATCTTATCACACTCTGTGGTTAAAGCAGCAGAGTTCGCTCTGCAAGGAAGCTTCAGAACCACCACCATCACGCCAGGAGACACTTTGTCTTAGGAAGGTGAAACATGTATCTTCTCAATAATGACTGAAACATCCTTAGGTTTTTGATCAACAAACACTTGCAGAGAATGAAAATAGACCTTAAAATACCAAAGCACAACTTGCAAATATCAACTCACAATTCACACCTTTCATCATCGGAATTAGCACCCAAGAAGCCCTCGCTCAATTGTGTAGATTTTAAAGAAATAGCAATGGCACCCCTCTCCTTCCCGCTTCCCATCAAGAACCTACTAGCACGTAATGGTGCTTGTTGACACAACCAAACTACAGGAATCTTCCAAGTAAGGCCAAGATCAAATGGCTCAGATTCACTGCATTTCTCAACTTGGAGCTTGTATAAAACAGATGAACTTTTCGTATGAAAACTGTTTTCTTCTATAGATATCCTGTCTGGGTTAGCAGACAACTCAAAACTGGGATTAGTCCAAAAATTCTCCGAGGTCAAACCATTTTCTGCAGACTTCTCATTTTCTTGTAGATGTTTTAGTTCTGCCACTAAACCCCTGTCAAGAAGAAGATACACATTACTCGACTTTGCAAGAACACATCTTCCACTAACATGTTTCCCAAATATTGAACAAAGAGACCAGCTTAGTTGAATATAATTTTCACTAGCATAGGCCCCTTCGACTATTAGGCTGGAGAACAACTGTAAGTGTCAGTTCTAATATGATGCCTGAATACATCCACTCAGAACCAGATCCAGTTGAGGTCATATGTAACCGTTGAGAATGACAAAAACCTTTGTAAATTGATGGCCAATCCAGTAACACAGCAATCCTGGCTTTGTCCCAACACGGAAGCAACTTCAGCCATGGAATTAGACTCTCCGTGCAAACAGCTTCATAAGGCAATGTACCATACCTCAGATTGCCTGAAGCACGTGGAAAACTCCATTCTAGGGCAGAAGAAGTTGTAGTAGACTCTAGGAAGTTGATTGCCGCACAGAAAAGACCTGAGAGAGTGTGTTAAATTCTTCCAGTAAGCATCAATCTGATGTAGAGGGACATCAAAGACAGCCCACAACTCAACTCCAGGGGGCTTTGCATTGCTGCTTGGTATGGAATCAAATCCACCCCAGCTTCCATAGTTCCAACAACCTTGTGTGAAAGGCAACTCCATTTCCTTAACTTGAAATTTCTGAACCTGTTCAAAGATGTTGATAGTCATGATTTCATGCACTGTTTTCAAATACTGCAAAGACTTATCTTAATTGTTAATCTTTTTTTTTTTTTTGGGTACAAGGGACAGCCAGTGGCCCTATACAAAAACAACTAAAGTAAATGTTAATCTTTTAATATCTACAACAAAGCCATTTATCTTAATTGTTAATTTCTTAAAATCTACAACAAAGCTAGTATCAAAACTATATTATCTTTTCCTTACACAAAGAGAGATAGACAAATTACTGCAACACATACACGATTAGTGCATAAGATCTTTCAGGCAAACTTAAAGCCAAGTTTGTACCTCATGTCAGACATAACATCATTGAAAAGGTTGAATGAGTTCATCAGAACATTTCATTCTCATGTATATTTATGAATGCGAAAAATAATTATTTAATAATACCTTGAGCAAGAAAATAGCAGAGATAGGTTGAATGATATATTAAAGTACATAAGCTAATAGAAGGTTTTCCAAAGAGAAAAAAAAAAAGAACCCTTACGAACTACCTTAATTGACTTAAGGCCAAGCTGAATGCTCCCAAGATAATGATTAGATTTATCCTCAAAATATACTGCACCAATTTTTCATCATGAAGAAAAGCTAATAAATCAAAATTTTAAATCCTGATTAGCCTGGTAATTTGATGCAAGTCCACTAACTACTTAAATTGGCTCAACCTAAGTTGACAACTACATAGTCCTTACTTGACCTAATCCTTAAACCTTAAATATAAATTTCAACATCCAGGCAAAAGCAGACAATGGTTCAATATTATAAGGAAAGATTGCAAGTCTTAGGCTTTTCTACCTTCTTTCTTAACTATAAATAGATTCAGAAACTAAAGAAATCCACTTGACTTAGCTAAGCTAACTTCTCTAACTTCATTAAAAAAAAAAAAAAAAACAGAACAAAAGAAAAAAAATAAATACCCAGAAAATATGTTTTCTAAATAAAAAGATTTCTCAGTGACCCCAAAAGAAGAATTAAAAAAATAAAAAAACAAAAAGTAACAACGGAGAAATGGTTTTGGGACATAAGTGGTGGTGGCGGCCATTAGAGGTAGAAGGAGAGGCAGAGAGCTTTGAAAATGGAAATGGGCCAACACTTTGCGATCAGGCAATGGCTTTAAGAGTAGTTTCTCACTGAATTCTTCTTCGTTGACCGATCCAAAAGCATCCAACATTGCAAGAGTTGATGAGTTACTATAAGAAGTGGTCTTTGAAGAAGGGCCATTACTGGGTTTTCTTGGCAAACCGAAACTATGCTACTGGGTACACAGAATCCGCCGTGTGAGCGCCCAGTCCCCGGAGCTTACCAAAAAAAAAAGGTTAAAAACTACCTGATCGGTGAAGAGCTTCTTTTGTTTTTTCTAATTATACAATTTCTCCTTCTTTTTCTTCTTCTCTCGGCCATTTACAATTTCTCTTGTTAGAGCTGGACTAGATGGTGTTCTAGGATCGAGAATTGGGCTTCATAAGCCCATTCGACTTTAGGATGATAAAAACAGATGAGGCTGGTACAATCTTGGTAGCTTGAGAAGTAAATTAAAATTATCAAATTATTGTTAATGGTTGCGTGATCTATTAAATCTGATAATTTCAAGCATAAAAAAATTATCAAATTATAATTTTTAATACAGATTACTAAAATTATATAAAAGGTTTTCAATGTTATCAAAATTAAAATTATATTAATTTTAATCAAAATTATATCAAGTTATTAAAATTGTATCCAAATTACTAAAATACTATCAAAGGGTACAAAAAATTGTATTAATAATTATCAAAAGTATATTATAAGTTATTAAATTATATGAAAATTTATCAAAGTTATATTAATAAGTTACAAAAATTTTATAAAAAATTATCAAGAATTATGTCATAAATTACCAAATTACTATCAAAAGTTATCAAAATTGTATGAAAAGATAGCAAAATTTTATCAAAGATTATAATTTTCTTACAAAAATTGCTAAAAATATATTAATTAAAGATTATTAAAATCAAAATTACTTAAAAAAATGTTGTCAAATTGTATAAAGAGTACCAATATTATATCAATCATTATCAAAATTATATAATAAAGTACAAAAATTTCGATAGCCAAAAAATTTTGATTTCATAAATATAGCCGGAGACGGATTCCATAACATTGCTTGAAATCTCATGAAGACCAATGACCATCTTCCTTCTATTCTGCCTTTGTTTTTTCTTTAGTTGGCTGTAAAAGCAAGAAATCAAACAGAAGAACAAAAAATCCGCCTTCTATATGTTGCATAAAATGAAGCTTACAATAGTTATACAACTTTGTGATTGATCACATTTATGATCATCAATAGGAATATTTACAAAGGATTAATTACTTGGTAGCACTCAGCTCATGAAGTCGTACGTTCTTCTTTTCCTAGGACAGTGAGAAAGTAGGAAGAATGTTGTTTGCCATTTTTAAATACTTTTTCTATGGTGGCAACAATCACATTTTTTCATAAGAACCTGCAATGCATGCACGTGTGAATGTTGTGTTTCATCTCATAATCACATTCATTGGTGATAAATACTACAAATAAGATGTAATATACGTACCTTATGATTGCTGTCCACATGAATCGATGCTTGATGAGAAGAACAGGTGTTAGGATCTAAGCGGGGAGAGTGGCGAAAAATTGTTATAAGATGGTTATAGATGCTGAAAAATGAAAATCCAACTATACATGAGTAACTCAAAAAGACCATGATCATGTTCATGTAACAACTACTTAAAGAAGTCATGTGGTGTTTCATGTTTGCATGGATGAATGGATCATACCTTAATCTATGCTGGTTACAGGATGTTAAGAATGCAACAAGACCGCGTATAATGTTTCGAAGTGATTGGAAGACCTGCAAGACAAATTTAAACCTGGTTTTCAGTGGACTGTAGACAGCATTTTGAAAAATGGTAACAGAACAGGTATGTATGGAAAAAAAAAATGACATGCTGACCTCTTTGTAGAGATCATTCTGAAGAGAATGCCAATATGAGACCCCTGATGAAGCAGACTTTACTTGAGAAACATATGTTATTTGATTTATGCTACTTGTGAGGGGGACTTTTTCAAGCATTGCATAGATGCCATGGAATGTAGAAGCAACATAATTTGCCAACATAAGACCGCCTTTAGTAGAAGTGAGGAGCAGCTCCCAAACACATTCGAAGCATGCACAAATCAATTGGACTGGAACGAAAAGAGTCAAGATTAGGTTTTGATTGATTTTAGACCTGAAATTTTAAAATGTCAATTAGAGGTGTAGTTATATGCACTTTTCTATGTTTATTGGGGCTTCCCAAACATTTTGTGAATACAATTAATTCATTGTCTAACTACAAGGAAAAGGAAATTTTCTGAGAAACTGATGGTGATTATATGTCTTTAAAAGAAATGGTCAAAATGGCAGACAGGTATGCATGTGAAAAGCTTCTAAAACCTTTTTTTTTCATGTGTAGATTGTATACCTGCACTCCACACATACTTATAGAGAAGCCCCAATGGTGAAAGTAAAATCTCAACAAAGTCTGAAACCAAGCTGCAAAAGGGTTCTACCAAAATCCAAGCAGTGATGTAGAACTGCTCTACCGTTCCAGCAAAAATGGTCCATGCTGGTATTACCAGCGTCATTATCTCTTCCAGTGGCTGCATCAAGGGCCTTGTCAGCAGCAACACTGGTAATTTCATTGCTCGTGCCATCATAAGAAACCACTTGACAGCCTTCACAAGATTCTGAAGGAATAAGAATGTTCCAAGATATCTTATTCTTGAGATCATATCCCAAGCTTCAATCCACTTAAAAAGTGGTCCACAAAGGTGTGATGCGGTTGACTTCAAGAGTGGCACATTCTTATATAGATCATAAAACCCAATAATTATAGTAATAAGTGAGATGAATATAAAGATGGTACTCAGCAGAGGTGGCATCCAGTGACGATAAACTTTACAAAATAATGGATAAGATTGGAGAAAAATAACCCAAGAAGGAAGTCCTGCTTCAAGGAAAGCAAGAAGCTTTAAATCTGAGGTGATTATCTGCCTTAATTTAGGTGGCAGATTCCTGTCATTGAAACTGAATAGCAGAAAAGTATGCTGGTATTCTGTAGGCTTATCACTCGTCCCACGTAACGACTCTACTTCTTGATTCATAATAAATTTGTCATCTGTGTCGAGGAAGCATTGTCTAACATCAAAGAAGGCGTCTTCTGAAAATAGCTCAGCTTTAGATGTATCATCAAACAATAATTCTCTAGAAGAAATAGTAATTCCCTGTGTAGTCCGAGAATGAACTTTTTCTTGCAGAACTATCAGATTTCTTTGTAGTGTTAGTGTTTCTGATGGTGTGGCTGAAAACCACGAAGAAATGCTGCTCAATGCCTGGGCAATGCCATTAAATTCCCATTTTCTCATAGATTTCACTTCCAAAGCAAGAGATGCATCTTTCTGTTGGCAAAAGCATATTAGAATTTAAAAGGATTTAGAATGAATGTATAACTAATTTGTTTCTATAAAATGACATCAGAATCCACTTCATATACAGAAGGCAAACTGAGAATCCCATAGCTTTTTATCAAAAAATTTTCCAATTTTATATTTATTCAATGTTGATCATGGAATATACTTTTTACCATCATCCTGGATCGATTACCTGAAGTAAGTTCGTATAGTTGATGCCACGAACATCTTCCCATGCAACATCAAACACAATAAAACCATGCAAGGTTTTGTACAAATTCAATGCAGAAAATGGAGAGTTTTCTCTCCAAGTAGCCATTGTAACAGTGGGAAGCCACTTATTCGAGCTCTTTTCAGAACTAGGTGATCTGCTTCTTAAACTTGGACTCCTCGGTAAAGTTCTGCTATTTTTAAAAGGTGAAATTCTATACTGTACACAAAGACAGGAACGGAAACATTGTTAACACTAAACAAGTAGTTAAAAGTCACAAAGAAAAGCCAACAGCTGTTTGGTCTGCTGGTAGAGTGCCGGATTTAGACTCTTATAGTTCTGGTGACCAGAATTCAAATTCTGGTAAAGGACAATATGGAATATATACTCACCGTGGTGCTCATTAACTCCTTTATGTGGGCAGATCTTGAATAATGCTTGTTCATCCTCCATGATTGATTATCTACCAGGATAAGAAACTTCTTACTGATGGGAGCAAAGAACAAAAATGCACGTGAAAGATAAGATTGTATGTTCCTGCCACAAACAATGAAAGCTTGAGATCGATTGCATCTAAACTTGATATCAAGAACACGCATTAGGACTAGATACATTCCATAGGAACACAGTTTCTGACAGTTGATTCTATATCATTGATTTTATACTCCTTTTTAACTTTTGAATGAGATATCGAAAAAAGGATATCGATGGATTATCCTGCTGCACTTCTTATAAAGGCATCATCAGCCAAGAAAAAAAAAACCAAAATCAGGTATCTTGAATTACACGCTGATCAATGCGTAAAAACTGTCAGAAACCTGGTAAAACAGACAAAGTATGCACTCAAGCACCTGATTTTTCCTTAAAATTTTGTGTTTTTTTTTCCTTTTTCAAGAACTATATATGTGTAGCTGGATGATAAATGTATTACAGCTCTTCATTTATCTAAAATTGATTAGGAGAAGAAATAAGAAACAGCAATTTCATTTACAAATTCATTTGAAAAAGATTTGGCTCTTACCCAATCTGCAGACTTGTCAAAGGATAAAGATCAGGAAAAGAGTCCATTCTTCTAAGTTTTAACTATTGGCTCTCAAAAACTCTCACTGCCCTTTACCCTGATCCAAATCCAAAAGTCAACTTACATATAGAAAAAAACAAAACATTAATGATGTTGGAAAGGAACCATGATTAAGAATCCAGTAATTTCTTAATGAGATTAAACACCAATAAAAACATATGCCATTAATAAACATAAAATTAATGAAGAAAAACAATCAAACTAAGGAAAGATAACCAATGATCAATTAAGAGCCTAACCTTTTGACTTTTTTTTTCTTTGTTTTTGCGGGTTTTCCTTTTTGCGGGTTTTCTTTTTGGGAAAAAGAAATGCAAACCCCAAATCAAAATCTTCGTCGTGCCATGTCATCAAGTTAGTTATTAGACGGTTGAAACAAAACACTAAAATATGATGACAATGATAAAATTAGACAACTCACTCCGTGTTTTAATTATCCGTACTGATAAACGATCATCATCGTAATTTGTCAATTACCTTTTTAACCATGAATATTATAATTAGTTACTATTATTTTTTAAACTAAGGAGGCGGTAACAAAGGATTTCTATTATAATATACATATGCTTGTATATATATATATATAATTAAAAATAAATTAAAAATAAAAATAAGATATATGTCAATTTTTTAATAACGTTTGTGAAATTAAAATTTTATATTAATTATATATTAAATACTACTTCTTTGTTTTGTATTGTTAATTTTATTTGTAAAATTTAAAAGTTTTAATATAATAAATGTGATAATTTCTCATACATACATATATATATATATATATATACCATAGTTCAATTTTAAAATATTAAATTTATACAATTTGTGAGATGTGAGGTAAGTTGAGGAACAAAGTTAGCAACTATCAACCATGTTGAAGTTGTAAAACTTACCACAACCTTAGGGATATAATTCAAAAGTTAGATTGTAAAATCACTTTTTGTTGCAATAGCATTCAATATTTCTTTCTTTTAAGATGACATCCAATAGTTATTTTAATTAAACAAGATAAAATCATATGATTGCTAATAATATTATTAAATAACTTAAATTCTTTTTATTCAAGTTTTTTTTTAAATTAAAACTTTTAACTTTTTGAATCACAATAAATTGAATTGGATTTCGAACCAAGTTTTCGTATGCTACTAAGCATTTTTGTTATATGGTAACAAAAGAATATAATATATGCTCTAAAAATATTTTTGGACCTGCATAAATTTCCAATTTCAAACCATCCGATTTTGGATACTTACCATATTTCTAATCGGATCCATCCATAAACAACACGTGCAAAGCCGTCTATTTATCAATGTGGATAAGGATGAAATCCCAACCAATCACAAAATTTTGAAAATTTTTTTGTTTTAATTGTTTTTCACGTTCAAAACGTACACATCTTATTCGTACTCACTTCTCTCTCAACCAAGAAAGCAAACAAGACGACTTGTCGGAATCCCCTTCACACGCCACCTCAATGTTCAACCCATCCTCAACCATCCAATTTCCCAATCACTAATCTCGACCGTTCATTTGATCCCCCACCGCAAAATCAAAATCCCCTTTAATAGATTAGCCTATATTCAACGATTCCAAGTTCCCAAACCCGGAATCCAAATCTTTATCAAATCCAGTTCAATTCCGACGCCTTTTTTTTTTTCCGCACGTTCAATCAAGTAACGGATCCCCAAAACTCGCCCTCTGAGACTCACCACGTCGTCAACTAGTGCAAATTCTTTTAAACAATATTACTTTAATGCCACTACTTGACGAGCCTGCGAACGTGGATTGAGAAATTGGAGTTCACTTAGTGGTTTACAATTGTATATATAGCGTAAAGGCAACGCTTTCTCTTCTATATTTCAAAGACCCTCCTTTCTCTTCTTCCCTCCGAACAGCCCCTTTTAATTTCTCTGGACAGGAGAAACCAGAAGCGGGAGAAGCCCTAAAAGTTAAAAAGAAAAGAGCAGTAGGGTAGGAATGTCAGCGACAGCAAGCGTCGGTGGCGGAGGCCAGGAGGAGGATAAGAAGCCGGCCGATCAATCTGCACACATTAATCTCAAAGTCAAGGGCCAGGTTTTATTTTGAACTCCTTCAGATCATCTCTTTTATTTTTCCTTTTTATTTTTCTTTTTCTCATATTCTTCGGTCGTTTGGTTGCAGGATGGAAATGAAGTGTTTTTCAGGATTAAGAGAAGCACTCAGCTTAAGAAACTGATGAATGCATATTGCGATAGGCAGTCGGTTGATATGAACTCAATTGCCTTCTTGTTTGATGGGCGGAGGCTCCGAGGAGAGCAGACTCCTGATGAGGTAAATTTCATTACTTGTTTCAAAACCCTGGGTTAGTTCTCTTGATACTGTTATTTCAAGGTTCTGTGAAATGTTATATAAACATATACATAAACTTTTGAGCTGATAATTTCAACTACTGCTCCGAGGAGACATCTTAAATGTTCAATTTCTTTTTTATTTTTAAAATATTTGCCGGAATTTGTTGTCTATTAAATCATGGTTATGTAACTTATAGCTTTGGTTTTGTCTGGATTTTTTCATGGGTGTTTAGCTCGAAATGGAGGATGGAGATGAAATTGATGCGATGCTGCACCAGACTGGAGGCGGGTGTGGAAGTCCATAGCTCTGCTGCTAATTGGACTGCATTTGAATACACAGGGAAATTGCTATGGAAGGCAGATACTTGGAGCAAAGTAGTAGTATCATATATGCCTATACTAGTTGTGAATTTGTTATGCATGGGTATTTATTTGGTCTGGCCTTGTGATTTAATACTTTATGAAGAAGTATACTGGTATTATGCTTCAGATTTTGCTTTGGCTTTTATGGTCATTTGATGCTTTGTTAAGCACATCCCGGTTGGCTTAAGTTAATAGTTTGGGTTTACAAAATTACAAGGGTTGATGAGTCACCTCATGTCAAATGACCAAATGCTTTTAGTCTTATCGATACTTGTGTTGTTTCAATTGGCAAAATTAATGAATGTCGACTCAGAAAAAGTTTGCTTCTCTCTTATTTATTTGAGTTCGAATATGTTGAAAGAGTGATATAATTTTTTATGAATTTTTAGATCAGTACGCCTACTTAAACCGACTTTAAAAGAATATTATATCTTATGGAGATGATGTAGGTTCAAATAATGCTGTGACCGGGAAGTTAATTGCAAGTCATAGGCAGCAAACTAATGTGGTTATTTAAGTTCTGGAAAGTTCGCCTTAAAAGTAAGGGCTCCAATCCGGCGACACGAATGCTTGCTTTGGCAAAATTAAGTACAACAATTGAGAAATCAAAGTTGATTTTTACATCAGTATCGAAGAACAACGGAACTAATAATATTCAGTTATATAATCTCTATACATCCCCAAATGACGTGTAAAATGGGATGACAATATCAAAAACAAAGTTCACCAAAAAGTTTAGCTACTTATCTAGAAATTAATATATCCCATACCCTGCTGGGATCGTGGGAATTCTCTGCATGTCGTGAAGCATAGGGAACCCATGCCGGTAACTAAAGCTTTTTGTTGGTCTTCCAGCAGCAACCAGCAAGAAGCACAAAATATAAAAGAGATTGATTCAGATTTAACGGAAACAAGCATAACTCCCATATATCAAAATTTTAGACTTTGACCTGTCAAAATAATAGTAGAATAAGTCGGTATAAAGGAGTGTCTGAAGGAAACCAGAAATCCAAGCTGCAAGAGCCATAAAAGAATCGATGAAAAAGAAATTATGTAAGAAGCAAAGTCTACAGAAGCACACAAGCGAGTATATCAAGAAAGGCAAAAGCCCACGCACACAAGATAGTATTCAAAATAATTAAGTTTTCTAGAATTAGCTTCATTCAGCTCGATAAAGTTGGTCATCAATTCCAACCATTCATAAACCAAGCAATAACTTATGAGATGCAAACAGATCTACAAGCCAACCAGAAGATTCCTTCCAAAAGTTATTGAATACATATAAGCAAAAGCCCAAGGGAATCAGATGAACATCGTACCCTCTTGACTCCCGAGAATGTCAAAGCTAGTACTATACAATATGTTGTGTTGCTGTAACTAACCAACATCACCAGGAAGATGCTAATGACGTTTGCCAATTTAACTCCATGATCACCACCCTGTCTGTTGCGCGAGGCAGGGAAAAAAGACTGGGTCCAGAGCCAAGTGAAACAATTCACAAATTATGCAACCCCAAATGCTTCTTGAGTTACTACTACAGTTATATCTAGTACTAGATACCAAGAGATGAAAATCATTATATACAACAAAGGAGTGACCATATCAACATATGCAATATGCTACAGACATCATCTCCATATCATAGCAACATTCTAGATTTTAATTTTTTTAATGCTGTAACAACCACCATTGGCAGACAGAGAATCTAGAAATCCTAACAATCAACAATAAAAAATAAAAAAAATGCTGTGATGCTGAACTTAAATAGATCCAATTCAAATATTCGGCTATGTATCAACTAGATGTGGAGGCACATGGCTCTAAAAACATCTGCAAAGAGATGAATTGTCAGCATTGCTCACCTCTCCTACCCACGTTTCAAAGTTTAAAGAGGAAGGAAAAGGAAAGAGAAGAAAGAACCTCTTTGCAGCCTTTCCAAAGCAAGAGTTTAAAAGGTATATGATAAACCAGTTTATACACGTGTGATGAATGTAGCCTGTAGGGAATCCAAAGCAATACATGCTCTAAGAGAGAAAGACTTGACATAGTGCGGTTCAGTGAAGTATCAATCCAATCCAGTTAAGGATGTGTAACAATCTATATGCACTGCAATAAAAGAGAGAAATATAGGCAAATCTGTCCATTACACGCATAAACATGTACATCTACTTAGCAAAAGGAAAATTCATAGTCCTGTACAAATCTAGGAAGACATCATCAAAAAAATATTCAAACACGAGTGCCTCATTTTTCTTAATTAGGAAATTTCATATTACGGTTAATGATGCATTGTTTTTTTGCTACCATACTGCATACAGATGCTTCCAGTGCATTTGGAATCATAAGCAGAACAGCTTAAAATTTCCATTTTTAGTTTGCCAAAAAATCCTTTCCTCTAGCTCTCTTCATTGAAGGCTATAACTGTCTAATTCAGGCCTATTATTCTTCTCTTTTGGGCCTCTGGCACATAGAATATCTAACCCTAAAAGTAACAGTATCATCTTATAAGCAGCAAAAATCCCTAATCATTATCTCTTGTACGCTTCAAACATAAACTTCACTGAACTCACAAAGATAATAAACTTCACTGAATCCTAAAGAACAGCAATGATTAAGAATCTAAAATGTGATGCAAATGAAAGCCTACAGTTTTGATGCCGAGACTATCAATGGAAAAGTCTCGTGTTCAAACAACAGATTGTTTATTGAAAAGAAATTATGCTTAATATATAATTAAAAGTTAAAACATAATGTAGAACCAATTCAAACAACAAATGCACTAATCTAAAATGAACCAAACAAAGTACAAGATCTAAGATATTGTCAAGTAATTAAGCAAACATTATTAGTTTAGGAACATAGGAAAAATTTAAAGCATACCCAAGAAGAAATACATATTGGCCTGTCAAGTTGTCAATGTTTCTAGTCCTTTGCAAGAGTACAAGCTGATGGAGTATGGCAACAGCTTCTAGATACAAAGAAAAAGTCCACATTACCTCGAAACACATCTTCCATGAATCAAAATAAAAATATAAAATGAACCATAATTGAAAAAGACAGTGAAAAAAAATAAACAAATAAGAGACCTCCTTGAAGGTGAATTTCTCATTAATGAGAAGAGCCAAGAGCAGGCAAGGGAATAGAAGAAAATAATGGTGGAAAGTGAATTGGTCTTTATCCTAAGACCTTCAAACAATCTTATGGCTATGCATGGACCAAAACGAGCTTCCCAAAAATACCAATTTCATCAAAGTGTAGTAAAGAGATATAAAATCAGTAAAAATGTCCAAGTAACAGCTAAAGAAAACGATCACATAAAGTTCTTGTGTCTTCAAAGAAATACCTGTGGCAATTAAGAAATATTAAAAATTTCATCTTGAAAATTAAGAAAATCAGCATTGAATTTTTTTTTTTTAAGAGAGAAAATATGTTACCTGCGCAAGATTTGATACTGTGGATTTTGAGGAGCAAGACGAGAATGCCGGCCAGGTGAGTCATATCACCTGCTAATCTGAATATATTCATTTTCACTCTTCCAGATCCAAAACCCTAAATTCCTTCAACTTCCACATAAAAAAAGCCAAAACATTCCAACGGGCTTTTCCTTTTTTTTTTAGGGGGGAGAATGGGTTTGATCTCGTAGTTTCCAAGTTTTCCCTTTCTTGTTGGTTTTATTTTTTTAAAGACAATGATCCTTGACCAACCAAATACAGACACATCATTATCATAATATTCCGTGTCTCTCCATCGTCACAAACATTGGAACAAGAAATATGAATATTCAAAGGTATTATGAATTTGATGCAGAAAGAAGGGAAAGGGAAGACTTGAATCCAAGTTCTAAGTCATTCATGAGACATTCAAATGAGTCTCTCATCTCTTTCCCTCTGTAAATTGCACTGCAATCTCAAGATCCTGACATGACAAAAGTAACAAACAGTGATCACACATGACAATTATGAACACAGTTTGTGTAGTCCTAGAGATCGTGCAATGGTGAAAAATGATTTGAGGTTGGCAACGGATCATGTTGGGTTTTTGCTCGTTTGAAACCCGACCCAATTTTATGATCATAAAAATCGAATTCGATCCAATCGAATTTTTTTTTTTTAATACATAAATCCGACTCAACTCGATATTGTATAAACCGTATCCAACCCGATCCAATCGAAATTAATAAAATATTATTTTTTAAATATAAAATATTATTTTTTAAAATATAAATATATAATTATATAAATATATAAATAATTAATTAAATAATTAATTTTTATATAATATCAGGCCGAGTTGGGTTTGCCTAAAATTCGAACCCGACCCAACTCCGAATTTTTTTTTCTACATTATCCGATTTGACCTGACCTAAAACTTGATTTTAAAAAAAAAAAAATCGACCTTATGAGATCGGGTCGGATTGGACTGCCAGTTTTGACAGACTAAAGCAACAGAATAATACCAGAGGATTACATTTATCTGCTGCTCTCTTACTGGCCCTTAGGTGCCCTCGTGAGATCAACAGAATAGTTTTATGTAAAACATCACGATCAAATAGTTTGAAGGAAGTGTAATCCACTCTTTGATTTATTGGAAGACCATTTCATAAAAGTAATTCGTTTAAAATTTACAGCTAAAATTAGAATCAACAACCAAGGAATGCCCACTAAAAGCTATTCTTTTGTTAAGATAAACTAAAAGATGAGTAAATGCTTTCTCCCAAATAAGATTGCCTTTTTCAACCTAGTGCCAAAGCAAAGAGGGGATGTTTTGAACACCGCCTTCCTAAAATGTGGTGATCTCATTCACCTTTTTAATCTCTTATCCTACTTTGTCAGTTTAAACATCTCCAGGTTGTCACACATATCATGTCCCCTGTAGGCACTCTTAACTCTTAAAGAGCACATTATATGTATCAAATCAAAATCAATAAATAAGCAGATATCCAAGTTTACAGCATATGACCAAATTGATCATCGATATAGTCATTACATAGACAGACATGCTTGATTACCTTGACTACATTTGAATTAGCTGATTGCCTGAAACCGCAAACATCTTTCCATGCAGCTTCAAACATAAAAATCCATGCAAAGTTTCATATAAATTCATTACAAAAAATGGGCGAAAGGTGTTTGAGGTAGTTGCAGTTAATATAAGGGAGTGAATCCACTAAAATGTTAAAAGCAGGAATGTGGGCGAACTTTTCATATATAAAGGAAATTTGCAAAGCAGGATTTATCATCAGTTGTGGACTAGTGAATCAGCTTTACCACATAAGAGTACAGATGTCCCAATACTTGGGATAAGAAAAGCAAATCACCCTCCTTATTCTGAAAATTTTGATTCAACAATCTGAAAATATCCTCGACAAAAATGTTAAGTGCCTCCATGATACTTCCAATAAAGCCACTGTGTTCTATCAGATTAGTACAATCCTCTCAAAACCAAATGTGGAGCTCAACATCATCAATAACTCAAATTACCAAGTCAAATCCTCTATCGTTTCAAATTTAAAGCTCCTCATCACAACTTTTGCTCACTCAATTCCTCATTCCTCATTGCCATCATTTCCATGTCCTTCTTAACCTGTTCTCTTTGCAACCTCAACAGCTCTGCTCTCTCCAGCCATCCTTCCTCCAGCAGCTCAACAAACTTATCCTTTATCTCAAGCAACAGATCCTTATCAATCAAATGATCTTCCTTATGTGCCTCTCCTAGCACTGCAGTCCTTATCCCACCTTTTAATGACATAGAATATCCCCGAATGCCTTGTAAACTAACTAGAAAAAGCATTCAAAAACCTATACTCATCGGTAAACTTCCCCAATATTTGCACGGGAACCCTCTTCAACAATGAGAGGGAAAGCAACTAACAGAAAATCCCTAACCCACTCACTCATTTCCTTCCTAAGAAAAAACCCTGCTGGTAACTTGTAGTTAAATTTTGGCCCAACCCGAATCCCCATTAACCTTGATTCCTCTTCTGCTCTTTGCTTAATAAAAGATTTAGCAAACTCAAGATTCCATTCAACCAACCTCAGAAACGATTGCCCTTCACCAGGGGAGCCGGTTAGCCTAAATAATTCGAGTACTTAGGCATTAAATTAACCAAAAAATCATTAGGGAAACCGAATTCCTTCTTCACATGAACCGATTTACAAAACTTAGAAACAAACAACTCTTCATATTCATTATAAATCCGTTTTTCCTCTTCTAGAAAATTTCCCATCCTATTACTAGACCGCAGAAAGGGAACGCGCTCGGATTTGGGTCTAACCCGATCATAATAAGTACCGAAAAGACCCGGGTTATTGTTAATAAAGGTTTTAACTCTGACATTAAGGCGTAATCTCTCCCGCCTTTTGTCTAAGTAACGGAGAGGGATGACTTGACCTGTTTCGTTAAGGACTTGCTAGACGAACCGGGCACAAAGCTTGTATCGTTTATCGTTTTCTAAGGCTTGGTCTAATTTCCTATCTTTTCTCCAAATAAATTTGAGGCTTGAAATGGGATTGATTTGGAGTGTGAATTTAGGGTTTAAGAAAGATTTGAAGTTAAGTTTTAGATTGGAAATGGAAGAAGAAATGGTTTGGGATTTGAAGAGCATACCTGAAATAAGCATCAAAGGAAAACAAAACCTAAAGCAATTGATCAAATTAAAACATAGCAAGAATTCTTAGGATTTTCGAAACATAATTTGTGAATGAGCAAATTTAGGGTTTAGGGTTTTAGAGAGTAAGGCAAAACACAAGAGCAAAGAGGTACAGACAAAAAAAAAATCTCCAAAAATAATGAGGAAGAAACCATAAAAAAAATAATAATAATAATAATTGGTGGCCTTGAAAGAAATTTCATACTTTTTGGAAAGCCGTATGGAATTTAATTACCGTAAAAACTAGTTTGTAATTCTGCACAGATTAATTTTATTTATTAATTAAAATATTTTAAATTTGTAAAATTATTAATTAAATTTTATTATTACAAATAAATTGAAAATTTTATATTAAAATATTTATCAACAATTATATATTAGTTCACAATAAAATATTTATGTAATCGAATAGATAAAAAAATTACTTTTGATCTAAAATAAATTTTTTTGAAATATAGTTGATTCTCATTTTTAAATTTATGTGATACCAAAATTAATAATTAATGTAAGAGATCTCGAGTTATAAAAATATATAAAAATTTATTTAAATTACAAAATAATAAAAAATAATCTAAAAATTTTTAAATTAAAAAATATTTATTAACTAAACAAAACTTATTATCATTACCTTCACGAAAATTAATATTTTGTAATTTAATATTTATATGCACAATTCATATTATCACTTTTTTATTTTAGAACAAATATGTTAACATAAAAATAAAAAAGATAAGTATTTAAAATTTTAAATATAGTAACAATAATAATTATTATTCTCTTTACTCTAGTTTTGTTTCTCACTTTTCATTTAATAAAACATTATAATAAACGTAACCTTATGTGTTAAAAACCATTATCAAGAAATTTCATATGACCAAAAAATAAGTAGTTGGATTAATTACTAACCAATTATTTGATACCTAAGTAGGATCATTGAATAGAATAAGATTTTTACAAAGTTAAACTCAATACATAATATAAAAAATCTAAAAAATGAATTACATATATATTATCTATAAATGATATAAAATTAATTTATTTATTATTTATAAATGATATAAAACTAATTTATTTATTCAATAATTTTTTCTTCGCATAACAAAATGTATATATTTCAAAATTTTATTTTAGTTTGAAAACTATGATCTTGATAAAAAAAAAAAGTAATTCAAATAATTAAAAAATGTGAAGCAAATAAAAAAAAGTTTAAAATAAACAATAATGTTAGAAAACAAATTAACTCAAAAAATAATTAACATAGCTTCAATTAATTGTAATATTGATCAAACCATTAAAAATATTAAAAATTTTCATTAAAAAATAATTTGAATAAAATTAATATACTTGTAGGATTTTTAGATGTGAAAATATATACTTCATATTTAAGCTGTAATAAATGCAAGTTCAATCCGTAAAATATTAAAATATTTTGAAAGTATAAAGGATATAATGAGTTATTTTAATTTGTTTGAATTTTAAAAAAATCAACTATTAAAAGATTATGAGGAAATCTATGAATATATTAAAATTTTCAAATTAAAAAGAAAATTGTGTATATTATTGAAATATTTTATTTAAAAGAAATATATCTAAATTGTATTTAATTTGTATGTTTTACATATAATTAATCAAAATATTTAAAGTAATGTGCATAGAAAAAAAGTCAAAAAGTTAGTAAAACTATAATGATTTAATAAAAAAATATTTGACATCTAAAATTTAGCATTTGAATTTTGGATTTGATATATATTAATGTTAAGAGTTCGTTGAGATTTTTTGTTATTTAAATTGAGTTAAAGTTTATATAAAATTGAAATATTGGATAAACTTAATTTTTATAACTTTAAATTTATTTGATAAATAATTAAAATTAAATAACTATCTTATGTATGGATTGTACACGTAATTGATCATGCATAAATGCTTACTTAGTCATATATTAAAATTATCTTATGTGTAATCAAATTATATTATACACATAAAATTATACGCAAGCAAATTTTATAAGATATTATTGTATGTTGTAATATAATACTATATATGATTATTTTTTTATTTAAATTTTGATAAATTTTATTCTATAAATATATTTAAATAATAATTTTATCTATAGATAGTATATAATCAGATAATAATATTTAAATTTTGGTGCTTTATACCTTATTCTCAAAAAATAAATATCTAATCAGATAATTACTTAATAACTCTAAACTCAATAAATTTTATTAAAGCAACCAAAGTTTAAAAGTTATATAACATAGATTTTCTTTTTATTGTTATTTTGTTGTGCACTATGATTTGATATACATAAATAAATGAAACAAATTTATTGAGTTTGTTTTCTTATTTTTTTTAAATCATAATAAAAAAATATTAGCTTAAGTGAGTTCCTATTAAATTTACTATGAATTAAAAATTAAAATATATATATTACAGCTGATTTGAAAAAAAAAAATCATACTTTATGGAGTAAATAGTATGTTTAGTGAAATATAACTTATTATCAGAAAAAGCATATTAGTTCATATAGTAAGAATAGATTAATAAAAAAAAATTAAATTAATAGTAACAAAAATATGTTTAGCTCGTATGCTTTGTGGGACACGTGAAAATCCATATAATTAAGAATTACCAACAATTAGGGTTTTATTAAAATTGTTATGGTATTTATATAATTTTTTATATATTTTTTTAAAATATTAATATTAAAAGTCTATAACAAATATTGATTTAAATTTAAACTTTTTTTTAATTCATATATATATATATCTCTAAATCTATTTTTTAAAACTGATGGATTATTTATTAAAATTATCTTCATCTATAACTAATATATTTAAAATTTTGAGATAATACAATTATTATTTATCAAAAATATTAAAGATATTAAATAATATTTTTTAAAGTTTTGATAAATTTAAATAATTATATTAAGTGTAGATAAATTGAAAAAGATAAATTGTTTTAAAATTGATTTTAAATTGAGATGAGGTGATATATAAGATAAATGAATTTTATTATAATTTAAATTGATTTTTATTAAATTTTAAATTTTTTGATAATTTAATAATTTAAAAAATATATTTTTATAAATAATTTAAAATTAATAAATATTTTATGTGTCATCATAATGAGATGTTTTAAAAATTATCTTACATGTAAAAAAAAAGCTATCAACATAAGTGTCTATATAAATAAATGCTGTATGATAATTATGTATGTTGTAATATAATTATATATAATTTACTAAGATAAATTGAAATTATATTTTAGAAAATTAACACTTTATTATAAGTTAAAAATTTTCAAAATAATACTACAATATTAGACAAAGATGATGAGTTCACATTATTTAAAGGAATACCCTATATAAAGTATACAAAATTTGGACTTATTAAGTCAAACTTAAGTAGCAATATCTAATGAATATTTTGAATACATGTACCAGTTACTTATAATAAATTAATAAATACTACCTACTATTGATTGAATTCATTGTATAGTATAATTTTTTAGTTCATTGCATAGTTTAATTTCATCAAATATTAGAATAAAGTCATCTATAAAATTTGATGTGTTAGATTTGAATTTACACATTTAATATAACTAAAGGTTCTATTCTATTGATGTTTTGATTATTTAATTTTTTAATTTTTTTAAAATAAATAAATAAATAAAATAACAAATGAAAACTTTACCTCATGCTTTGTTTTTTCATTACAAAGAGAAAATGATGGAAATAGCTCGATTCATATGGAATTTTGTTCTTCTTTAACTCTATTTGTATGTATTCAAACACTTTAAAATACCTTGTTATTATACTAAATATCTATTAAATTAATTGATATATTATTAAAGTTGATACTTAAAGTTTATAAAATTAAAAAAAATTTACGTTCATGATATGTTTTTCAATTAAAAATGTAATAAGATAAAAAATTTAAAGATAAATTAAAAACTTAAAAAAAATATTATTATCTTATTTAATTTTTCAATGAATTTGAAATTTGAAATTAGTTCAAATCATTAATTGACAAAATAAATTTTTTAGTTAATGATTAAGTTGCACAATAAAAAAATCTAATTTTTTTAATTTATAAATAAAGATCTTTTATAGTAAAGACAACTACAAAGATTGAAATATAAATAAAATATAAATAAAAAATAGAAAATTCATCCAAAAATAGTAAATATGAAATAAATTTCATTCATCCAATGGCAAAATCAAGGGGCCCACTTTTTTAATCGGGGTCAGTGAGGGAAAGAAAGTGACCCATCTTAACTATAGTCACGGACACCAACAGTTCTATGATAATGCGAAGAATAAAATATTTTTATTTTACTTTTTTACAATATGTTATTTTTGTATTTGTATTTGATTTGAGATAAATTTTTTTTAAATTTTTATTTTCATGAAAAAATTTTATTTAATAAGTATGAATTATTTTGTATATATAATTATTTAAAACAAATAAGAAATAAATATTAAAATATTTTATATTTATTAAAATAAATAATGAATATATATTATATTTATTTAATATATAAATAAGAGACTAATATTATATTATTTATTTTCTTGATGAATATTTTAGCATCCTACTCACCTTTATCATCAACTTCAATTTTTATATCCATATTTGTTTTTATTAACATAAAAAATCAAAATTTTCATCAAAATTGATATCATTAATTATTTTATTATGTTTCCATAATTAAAGATGCATTAAAAAATTAATATTTGATGCACTTTATATTTATTTTTAAATATTTGATTATTTTATTTGATTTATTAATAAAATATTTGATAGTGTATAATATATATTTAATATTAATTTATATTAAAAAATATTAATGTTTAATATAAATATTTTATATTGTCAACAATCCTATTATAACATTTGATTAATGAATAAAATAAAAAATAATTAGATTTTAAATTTGACCCTTAAAAATGCTTTATCTGTTTTTGCTTAATGGCTGTGATGATGTGAGTATATATTGGAGAGAGTAATTAATAAACCAAAAAAAAAAAATCATATGAAAGGGGAAAAGAGGAAAATCACAAGAGAGAGAAGAAGGGGTCGGCACTTTTTTTGTCGCAACCGCAGATGTTATAGCACGCATCTCAGGCAAAAGGCAAAAGGCAAAAGCGAGGCTGTGGAGTTGCTGCTTCTGCTGCTAGTGCTTTATAGTAAATAAATATTCTATATTTTATTAATATTTATAAATGCATTTGTTGTTGGTGGATTTGATTTGGTAAATAGTAAAAAAAAAAGATTGTCCATCTCTGTGTAAGGACTACTTTTGATGCTGTTGTTGAAGAAGTGAAGACTGAGAAAAAAAATAAAGGAAAAAAGAGGGTGTGATTTGGTTCAGTTCTGAAGGGAAGTTGAAGAAATGGATTACAACAATGATCAGTTAATTTCTTTCGCTTTGCTGTCTTTTGGTTTTAAAATGCCTATTTTTCTGATGATTGTTTCTGGGTTTTTCTTTTTAGTTTTTATGATAGTTTATTTGCAATTTTTGGGGATGAATGATGGTTTTTCTCAAGTGAGTATTTGCTTAATTTTAAGCTTTTATGGATTAAATGCTCCATTTGGGAAATGGGTTTGCTTGGGTTTTTTTCCTTTGATTTTTGAATTGGGGATATGATGGATTTGTACTGTGTACTGTAACTGTTGAGAGAGTAAAGGTGTGGGCTCTGAATAAAATGGTGGGTCACATTTTTTTAAGTTTTTTTCGTCCTCCCTTTTTTGTTCTTTTTATTAGCTTAAACATCGATGCTGTTCTTGATAGGGATTATGATCCCCTTTCCTCCTTGCTAGATCTAAATGGTACATATATCCTTTTCATTATTCTACATGTGATGTTTGTTTGTGTTACTATTATTGGATCCAATGCTTCAATTTTACTTTTTTCCTTTTTCTTTTTATTGTTTTACTTGTGAGGTGGAAATGTTACTGTTGCTGTTTTTCATCTGGATAATATTCCATTCCCTTTTTACCCCTTATGTCTATGTAACTTTATGGATTATGTTGGTGATTTAGTTCCTACCTTATTTGTTGGAATCCCATGTAAGATTTTGCTTAATGCTGGTAAGATATAACATGGATTCCACTTTTAGGTAAAGCATTGGATGATTCGTTGTGAAGTCCATCTCAATTGGCTCTTTGTTTTGGCCTGAATATTATTTAGCTATATTTTTTATGTTTATTCTTTGATTGGTGGCAGGGAGCCTTGGAATTGGCACGGGGAGAATTATGGCGTTCAAAGGAACTCCAATTTTGGTAAGTTATGACCTCAGATGCTGATTATTTCAAGTCAATATATTTAAAGTAACCAAGTGATGTCTGAATAACGTCTGAGCAGATGCCTCCCAAGGTGTATGGACTCAAGCGGCCTTGAATGAGGAAGACCTTTCCTACATGTTTGATGAAACAACCCCTGTTAAGGAATGTGGGGATCTGTCATACCATGTTACTTATAATGGTAAGCTTTGTTCCTTGATATTCTTTGAAACTTTCTTGTCTTTATGATAGCTGTTCTTCTCTTTCCTTTAAAAGTAATAGGATTGTGAACTTCAGATAATACAATCAAGGAACCAGAGGACAAGAGGGAGACCTCTTCTCAAGTTAAAAGGCGTAGAATGCTTCAATTTGACACTCATGCAGTAGATTCTTTCCTCATCTGTGAAGAGATGCCATCTACATTCCTAAAATCAAGAGTGAGTGTTAGATAACATTTTTATTCCCGAGAACATGAAGCATGCCATATTTTCCATCCTGCTATCTTTCAACTTTGTTTGAAAATTTTTGACATGGATTCATATGCTACATGTAGAACCTGATGTTATAAAACATATCAGTAAATCGCAAGTTGTTTTATATTACTGAGAAAGAAAACTCTATCGTCCACATCATTTTGTGCATCCTCTTTTAAAGTATATCTACTGGCCACAGGTTGCTGATATTTTCAAAATTTGAGTTTATATTTGATGCACTGACAGTGTATAAACTCTATACACGGTCACTAAACCATAGATTGCCACATCATTAATGAGCAAATTTCAAAAAATTAGAAGTCCTAAAACGTAAAATATTAAAAGTTGATTTTAATTTATTTTTAAGTACTTCTCAACTTTCAAATTTACTCATTAATTATGTGGCAATCTGTGATTCACTGAAAACCCCTAAAAATTTTATCTTTTCTATTATTCATTCATTATTTATAACAAGTTCTAGAGTTCTGCCTATCTGGTGGCTTTTCAAAAATATACACGTTGGATCTATGTTGAGTTACTTTCTCATGAGATGCAATCAAAACTTTTGAATATTGGTTAAAATGTAACATGATTATTACCATGTTTTTGTTTATTTGTTTCTTCTTTCCATGCTTAGGAGAGGGATGACTCGATTGAAGAGGTTTTACCTGATGCATCTCAGTGGGTTGCTGGATTTTCAGGTTTCTCTTGCAAGTCCATTTTCGTGCAAATAATAATCAACTTGAATCAAATGCGTACTTGGGTTTTTAATCATAACAAAATATTGCAGAAGATGCATCAGCTTCCAGTTATGAGGGCATAGATCAGTCGTGTGAAAGGTGGCTTGCTGACTATTTAAATGATGCGGAGATGCTTCTTAGCTCTGATGATATGTATGCTTCTGTGGACTTTCAACATTTTTGTTTGATCATAGTATTAATATATTCTGACATCTTTATAATGTGAGATTCAGGAATCTTACTGGGGCATCTGATGTTCATATTGATATTTCAGGTACATGACTCCTTTTCTTTTGAAGAAATTTTCTGTGCATTGTTGTTAACTTCGTTTTTTGTTTTCAAAATGTCTTGTGTGTCATCTCTCTCTCTCTCTCTCTAAGTTGCACATTATCTTTACTTCATTTTGAAACTTGATTCTCTGTTAATAGAGACAGCATTGTGCAATGCCCAACCTGAGTCTGGTGCTCATGCTGTTCAAAAGCAGGCAACTCGAACTCCTCAAAATGTTGTTTTCAAAGGTAACCTATCTATTATTGTTTCTCTCATTCTTGTTTATATCTGTTAAATTTGCTTTCCCTTCTGTTTTTTATGTTTTAGTCTGTTTTATCTCCAGTATCAACCCATAAGAACATCCTCTTCCTCTGCTGTTGTTATAAAGGAAAAGTATGAGCCTAAATTAATCGTGTGTGCGTCTATTTCAAATACCATGTCCTTTAAGTAGGGTTTCAATGACCTACAATCATTTTAAATTAAAATTTAATTACTCTAAGTAAGATTAACTGTCAGATTGGATTTTGCTCATTTAGGTAGGAAGTCTTTCATACAAGCGCCCCCTGAGCTAGCATCTTCTGTTGCCTACCCATTTGCTTTCATTAAACCTTGTGGTTTCCATGGGGATGTTACCCTGAAGGATATAAACCAGCGAATTCAAACTCCACCATCATCAAAATCAAAACAAAGTAATGAAGATCTTGCTGCTGCTTTCCCAACCTCTGCTTTTTCTGGGAAGCCTGTTGTTGGCAAAACTAAAATTCGTACTGAAGGAGGAAAAGGAAGCATCACAATTATGAGAACCAAAGGCTAAGTAGATAAGTTTGCTTCTGAACTTTCTTTTTTTAGTGGCCCTTTGATCTCCCTCTCAATTAAATCTGGTGGTAGAGTATCTCCATATTATTCCTGGGTCAAACTAGTATAGAAGCTGATACTACATTTTTTTTTTTGTTGGACGTCTCGGAAATCATAATACTCATCAAAGTATTTTTGTTTCCTCGTAGTATTCTAGGTGTCTAATTGTTGTTTTATACGTTGCTTTATTTTTAGGCTATAAATGGAAGTCATGATGTTTGAGATCCACCTATTCTTCTTTTGGTTTCGAGAAAAGACCTAATTAATGCTTTTGCTGAGCAGAACTTGTGTATTCACATGGTATATCTAGATGATATATTTTACATGTAGTGGAAGCATAAGCTCGTACTGTTGTACCAACTCTTTCTCTCTCTCTCTCTCTCTCTCTCCAAGTCAATGACAACATTAGTGTATTGCTGTGTAAATGGTCATTACTCATTGGCATCAAATTTTATGTTGTCTCGCATCTTTTGGTAATGCATGTCTCTGCTTAAACCTATATTTGGTATGTTTTATAATATAGGTGCCTTTGCCTGATATTATGTTCTGATCAATGGGGTGATTGAATTTGAGTTCTGAAACAGTAGATGGCTAGTTGTCTGGTGTTGATACTCATGTCTCAGAAGGATTTGGAGTTCCAAATTCCAACATACGTGTGATTTCTTTTTTTCTTTTACCTTGGAGGCCGAACTCATTGTCATGTTGAGGAAGTACCTTAGATAGGAATCATATTGTTTTGCTGTAGTCCTTTCTGGTTATACATAAACAGCACTAGTTTTTTAGGTGTCTTCACACCTGGTTAAGCTTTAATACCAAGCTTGGAGATAATGGTAACTTTTTGCAAATTTTCTGCCTGAACGATTGGGTAGGATTTTTCATTCATGCATTATTCACTTAATTTCTTATCACGAGGAAAACTTCAATGAAACAATGTCAGTGTCTTGATCCTTTTTCTTTATTCAGATTTGCCCTTTATAGGTTAAAGTGAATTTTGCACCGTGTTCAGCTATCTATAAACTGCTTCTGTCGACTTCTCGACAATTTCGGCCAAGCATGTTGTTTTCCTTTCCCCTTTATTTCACTCAAATCTAAGGTTGATTCCATTCTTTTTCATCGAACCTTGTGTATTTTGATGAAGCTATTTCATTCAATTTGACACCAAATTTCTGCATGGGCTTATGGCTAGAGATCTAGATAACAAGGGACTTAACTCAGAAGTTTTTGTTACATAAGAGGCCGTAGCTTGGGAATAAGGGATTGGTCGCAGGTATTGGGATTTGAACTTAATACATGTTGGATGTCATCTCTTAAAGTTAATTGCATAGACTAATTAAATTAAGTTTTGAGTTTACTTAACACTAAATTTAAGTGTGATAAAAACTAAAAATATGGAGTGAAAGACTTTTGATTTAATAATGCCCTGGGCTTTTTCCAAATGGATATGAATGTCGGGCATTCACTTGTATACCAAGGAATTTCATATTTTGGGTTGGGAACGTAATTGAAATGAGTTTTGATCTAAAAATGGCAAGTTGGGTTCTTTTTCATTACAGTGGCTGTCTCATAGGAAATTGAGTCGAAAGATTTAGCATGCTCGTTATCTGAAAGGCTTTAAACCGAATCGGAAAAAACAAAGGACTCTGGAAGACAGTGCTACACACTTTTCATGGCTGTTGTGTCCAAAAGTTAAGGCCGCAAGTAGCGTGATGAAGCAGCCTCTGGCCTCTGGCATTTGGGCTTCAACATATTTTAAATGCTTTGGAATCAAGGTCCCATGTCCTCGTAACTCTGGCAAGTGTATTTTGATGTGGAAATCGGAATGATTGAAGTTTGTGAAAGCTGTTTTAAGTATCGTGAACTGTTTTCTAAGCTTTGATTTCTTGCTTATTTTCTTGAAATCTTGATGAATGCATCTAAGCAAATCTATCCATGGTTCATCTTTAAACATGGAAAAAGAGAACTTGTTAGTGAGAAATCAAATAAGCCTAGATTATTATTTTACTTATTTTAGCAATAATAATCATTCATTGCAATCCCAGAAGGGACAAACCTAAAGACCAACCAAAAATTGGAAGAAGTAGAAGAAAGTGGGAAGAGAAGTAATGTTTAAACAATTTCTTCACAATCATAGATGGGAGATGATTTAAACCTTATGACATTGAAAAAGAATTACCAAAATTGAAAAGAAGTAAGAACTGGATAAAAGAAATCAAAAGATATCAAGGATTTCCAGGATGAAGCCGTTGCAAAGCGGACAGTTCCCTCTCTGAACCAAAAGCTCCCTTGAACAAAGCCGACAAAACGTATGACCACAGGGAATTAACGCCGCACCTTTATGCCTAACCATGCACACACAACAAGTGTGCTCGATTCCGCCACTCGCTTCCACTACATCTTCTTCCTCTTCCTCCTCCTCCTCTTCTTCCTCGACGTACTCGTCATCGTCGTCGCCCATCCCGTATGTCGATCCCGTTTCCCCCAACAAATCCATCAACGACATCTTTACTGGCTCCTCAGCCGCACCCGCTTCTGCTGCTGCTTGTTCCGCTGAGGCTGCAGCAGCTGCTGCCGCTTCCGCTGCTTCCTGTGCAGCCACTGCTTCTCTGGCAGACAATGTCCTCTCCCGCAATGCCGCTCCCAGTTGGCGCGATCCATCAAGTGCCACAGGAGAGTTGTCGTCGTCGATGCTGTCAACGTCGTTTCCGTCAGTGTCCGAGGCAGGAAAACGAGTGGAATGATGGCGGGTAATTTGTGGCCTGAAGCTTCTCGAGGGTGGACATTGGCTCGGCATGCTGACATCCACCCAATCATCGTGATCCGTCTGAGTCGGATTGTTCACGAACCGAACGGAACCCTTCCGCGACAATTGCAACCGAGAGTTCACAACCGGTGGATCAGATACCGAGGCATGTTCATCTCCATCCTCAATGTGGGTCGAGTCAGCAGAGTTAGAACGAAACGAACCGCGCCGCGAGAACTGGGATTTGCTACTATGAACATTCACATCGGAAGCTGGGATAGGAACCGAGGAGGTCCAAGCGGACCCCGCTCGCTTGAGCCGGAGCTTTTCCCGAAACGTTTTCCAACTCTTCTTGTCCTTGTTAGACCCATCGTCTCGTGTAATATCCAGAAGCGTACGGTTGTGGGTCGTTGGTGGTTCAGACCGTTTGGTGTTTCGCAAAACGTCGTCGAGAGATAGACCAGCCAGATTGTTCCGGCCATTGTCAACCGCTGACATCTGCTTAAAAGCGTGAGCCTCCGGTTACCACTTTCTATTGCATTACAGTTAAATATATATATATATATATATATTGTACTTGTTTAAGATTAGTAATGAGTAAAAGTTATTGGATAAATGGATACCTTAAGATTGAACTCTGGTGAAATTTTTCACAGCTTTCAATTATTCACCTGTAAAAGAAAACAAAAGCAAAATACAACTTCCAGTAAATAAATTTATTTGTTTTCTTAATCTAATATGAGATAACAATCATATTTTCTTCGGTTTCCTTTTTTTTTATCCCAAAATAAAATATTACTATTAAAAATAAAAGAAGGATTATATTATTAAAAAAATAAAATGGGGCACCCACCCAAAAGGACTTCCTTTGTCTAAACAAATATCCTTCTCTCTCTCTCTCTCTTTTTTTTTTTATAATAATCTGTCTTTCTTAGATTTCTGGTTTTGGTTTTGTTTTAATTTGTTTTCAATGGAGAGTTTGGACTTTGGAGGGGGAGGAATAGAGAATGAAAGATAAAAGGAGAGAGTTTGTGACAATTGAGCGAGTCTCATGGGAAACACGAGGGGCCTTTTCCTTAATTCCCTACCTTCGCGGAAAGTAAATGAAGCTGGAATTTTACTAATAACTCCCCCTTCCCATTTCATTTTCAGTTTTTTTTTTTTTTTTTTCTGGAATATGTATATTATTTATGTTCCTATTTATTTTATTTTTTATTATTAAAAACATTTAATATATAATCTGTTATTTTTTTATTTTATCAGTGTAACTGTATAATTAAAAGATTGATGCATATATTTAAATTATACTTGATAATTCATATTTTTATGTTGTATTTGATATTTATAATAATATGAATTATTAAAATATAAACACGATATGAATTAATCTTTCTATTCCATTTTCATTGTTCATCTTTTCTTTTTAGGATATCTTAAAATTATGTTTTTTTTTTAATATATAAAACTCTTATCTTTAATATTTTAAAAATATTTTTTATGATTTTTTATTTTTTAATATTAAAAATTATGAAACTTTAATTTTATAAAAAAAAAATTAATCTTAATATTAAATACATTAAAGCCAAAGGTTTTTTCTTAAACTCTATGAAAGTCAATACAAAACAAATAAATTGGGATTGAAGGAGTATAAAATGTATTTAAATTCTAAACACGAATATGTCATATTTATTATATGTGTTACATGTGACACGATACGATTAACACATATATAATTAATTTATTTAATCACGATAAGAATAAACACAAATAATATGAATATATACAAATATATACGACTAATACATATATACACTAATATACATGATTAATACGAATATATATAAAAACACGATTAAAATAATATATAACTATAAATTATCTATAATTTATAATTTAATAAACTTGACATATCACTTGCATATTAAAAAAAATAAAACAATTGATACCCATTTAATATATTTTAAAATTTTAATATATTGTACAATTATATTAGTTTGCATTATCAAATTCAAAATGATGAACTATTAAATATTAAATAATAAAATAATAATATACAAGACTAATATTAATATTTCTATTGTATTTATATTATTAATGTAAAAATAATTTTATAATAGATATTAAATGAGTATCATAATTAGATGTTTAAAATTATTTTTATATAGTATTGAAAAACTAATTAAGTATCATAATTAAAACAATTAAAAAAGTAAAATAATCTTTATATATTTATATTAAATTAAAATAAATATTAAAAATATGTTAAACGTGTACTCATATAATAAAATTAAATTGAATTTTTTTGTTATCGTGTCATATGTTAAACATAAATACGTATGGCATGTTTTATCTAAATATATTTTTGTGTCTTACATGTATTTAAACGTATTTTTCGTATCACAAATAATAAACATGAAACACATTTTTTAAAAATATATATATAATTTTTTTGTATCTTATCACTATGTCATATTTAAAATTATCATATATACTTTAAACTAATCTAAAACAGTAAAAATCAATATAATAAAAATATATATCAAATTTTTAAACTTTATTTATGGTATTTGCATATTAAATAATAATATTTTTTAATAATATTTTATGAGATTAAAGTGTGACTGAATCAAATTTATGGCCAATAAATGTTCCATTAAAAAATTGGAAACTTGAACTCAATCCCTTTAAAACTAAACAAAACTTACAAAGCCTATGCTCAAAATTTTATATATTAATGATGAAAAGATATTACTATTTATGTATGATGTAAAAATATATTTTATATTACAATATTAATGCCTAAGCTTAGATTTTGAAAATCAATCTCGCGCCAAACTACATCTCAATTCTATTCATAGTACTAATGTCTATTCTTTTTATTCCAATTTGAACTTGATTTTATTTTTTAAATTTTAAATTTAAATGAATTAAAAATTTAAATTTGGATAATTTTCATTTTTTTTGAAGCTTTCGAGTTTAGTACATTTATTATTTATAAGATAAAAATAAATAAAGGCATAGAGCTTTCTTCTTGTTGGAAAATCTGGATCCAAACTTCACTCAGGATCAATAAACAATAGGAAGCGTAATCAATACAGGAGCAGATAAAAGAAAGCCCAGAATAAACAGAATCGAAATCCAAAGTTCAATACCGAGAGCAAGCGGTCAAAAAAAGTCTCCTTAAAATCGGACGGTGAGGAATACATTACCACTCGTAAACGTTGGAATCAAATTTTCCATAAATCTACGGGCTGAAATTGGCATCCAGCTAATTAATTAATAAATTATGGTTAGTACACGTAAGAACAGAATATGTGCGGCTTCTCGAGTCTTCCATAGATCCATTGGCTAACAACAACTCTTTCTTTTAGTCCTTTCGCTTCTTTCCTAAAGTCCACGCCTTCCTTCTTCTCTTCTTCACAAAAAATTCCAGTTCCCTTTCTCTTTTGTCTCAATCAAAGGGTATTTTTCTCTCTCATTCTCTCAATTGTTTCATTTTTTGACTTTTATTGTTTAATTGAGCTATCTGTTGTGTGAATTTTTCAGGGTTGAATCTTCGCTGGTCGTTACTTCGTTTCCGAGAATCAACGATGACTCATATCCTTTTAATTTGTTTGATTAATGAATAATTCGTAATTTTTGGGGAATTAATTGTAAAAAAAAAATTGGGTATTCCTGCTATTGTTAATTCTTTAACTTAAGCTAACGTGGTAACCAGAGAGATCGAGATCGAGAAAGGGCTCAAGCCAGAGTAGCCAACAAAGGCAAGAATGTCAAGGATGATGGGTTAACCCCTGAACAACGCCGTGAAAGGTTACCTCTTTTCTTTTTTTTTTTCCTTTTAATTTTCTTTATTTTGTAAAATTCAGTCTAATTTTGCGTCTTCTTTTTCCTTACTGATTTTGGGAATTGTGCCAATTTTTCTGTATGGGCAGAGACGCAAAGGCCTTGCAAGAAAAAGCGGCAAAGAAGGCGGCGCAGGCGGCTGCTGGAGGGAACAATTCGGGCGGCGGTGCTGGAAGTAAAAACAAGAAATAATAATGTAACGATTTTGAGATGATTAAGGGTGGAGCGTAAAGATAGTGTTTATATTATGTCTGATTGGGGAATCAGATCTTTGGGTTTCTATGAGGATTTCTGTGTCTTTGTCTGTGTCGTTTTAAGGTTAAAAACTTTTGGGCTGTTTGTTTAAGTGGCATTAATTGTTGAGTGTTGATTTTTACATGTTCTATCACGTATTTAGCAGTATGCAATTTGATGCCTTTCTATGTTTTAAACCGTAATTGTCGATTCCCCTTCAATAAAAATCCCCTTCATTTTTTATCATCTTGTCCGTCTGATTGTTATCCTTTTTATTGCATAGTGCTGATGTGATTTTCTTAATCTTAATCTAAGGTCCCCTAACCCTTATGTTTACCGGATGATACTATATGCATAAGTTACCTCGAATACCGCAGCATCCTTTACTTTGAACCCCCAACTTTTTACGTCGAATCCCGCAATATCCATTACTTTGAATCCGCAACTTCCATGCACAAGCTCGAATGGTTGGAGCATTTGAGATTGGGTTCAATGGAGGAAAATTAGACAGCTTCTTACGCTTTAGAGGCATCAGACAAAGAGATCCCCTTATCACCTTGCATATTTATCATATGCATGGAGTACCTGAATAACATGATCCAGGACCTCCCCTAGGGCCTAATGTTCGCTGATGATATTATACTCTTCTCTAGAGCTGACAAACTAGGACAAATCCAGAATCCTGTTCTCAAGAAACACAGACAGGATCAATAGAGAGTAGATCACCAGCGGACTGAATATAAAGAGAACTAAAAATGGAAGCTATTCCCTCATACACATTCTAAATTTGCAGGTTGGAATGCTAATCTTTTGTCCCCAACAGGCAGAATGGTTTTTATCCAATCCACAATGGAAGCTATTCCCTCACACTACATGCAATGTAAGGCCCTTCCTAGTGCTATCTGCCATGAGCTCGACAAGATCAAACAGAAAATTCCTATGGGGATGGACTGGAAATACCAGAAAACTCTACCTTTTAAGCTGGGAGGAAGTGACCAAAGAAAAAGAAAAGGTGGATTGAGACTAAAATCTAACAGAAACCAAGCTATATTAACCAAACGAGCATGGAGAATGATCCACAACCAAAATGACCTATGGGTTAGAACTCTAACGGGAAAATATCTTCATCACAGCAACAATATGGTAGTGAGACACGATGTGTCGGTCATATGGAAAGCCCTCAGCAGCTGCCAATATATTCTTGAAAGAGGGATTAGATGGACAATACAGGATGGAGCAAGAATTAGTTTTTGGGAGGATAACTGGACAGGGCTTGGAAAAATCAGAGCCCTTGTTGCTGGACCTCTCAATAAGGATGAGGAGAACATTACGGTTAAACAATTTAAGCAAGGCTTGGACTCAGAGCAACAACCGGTCTCTTTTGTTTTTCCTAGGGATATTATACAAACAATCCACAGTATCCCTTTTGCCATGTAAGAAGGAGGAGTAGATGCTATCTGCTGGAACTACTCCAATGATGGGGAATTCAATGAAAGTGCGTACAAACTTGCCCTCAATAGGGACATACAAACTGATAAGGTGGATAAGGATAGGTGGAGCTGGATCTGGCAACAAAAGATATCCCCAAAACTGAAATTTTTTGCGTGGCAATGCACCAGGAAAATCCTCCCTACGCGAGTCTTCCTTCGGTCAAGAGGTATAAATGTTCAAGAAAATTGCGCTTTTTGTAATGACCAAGAGGAGACGATCAATTACCTTCTGGCTGGGTGTCCCACGGCTAAGGTGTGGTGGGCCTCCCTTAACCATCCAATCCAATCTAGCCTGAGCAGTGGGGATGCTTGGGAGAAATGGATTAAAGCAAATGCTACTAGTAAAACTTGAATGCCGAACAAGTTAGTGCCTTGGAACACTGCTTTTATCTTCGTGTGCTAAGAGATTTGGAGGACAAGGAACTGGCTGATCTTTGGAGGCATACGAGTAGGCAACAACGTGGTTGAAAAAGCTTTGGATCATGCTACCGAATTTATGGCTCTGGCCAGACAAGTTAGAAAAGTTCCCATTATGTCCACCATCAGCATACAGTGGAAACCTCCAGCACAGGGATGGTTCAAGCTAAACACTGATGATAACTCCATAGGAAACCCAGACAAAGCAGGAGCAGAGCTATTCTTAGGAATCACGAAGGAAAATGGATTAAGGGAGTTTCCAGACACATTCCTAAAGCAACGAGTGTTGAAGCGGAACTATAAGCTTTACAGGATGGCATAATATGGCAAAGAATGAGGGAATTAGGAACTTAGATATTGAGATGGACGCTACCATTGTGATAAGCTTGATTTCCAATACTAAAACTATCAACTATCGCCTTAACACCCTCATCTCTTATTACAGGACTCTGTTGAAGACATTTCAATAGACAACGATGAAGCATATTTACCGTGACGGAATCGGTGTTTTGATGCATTGGCGTGGAATGACAAAGAAAGTCAACTTTAGCTCCGGAGCTTTGTATGGTGACTCTTGTTATTTTGTTCAATGATGCTCTTGCCTTTATTGCCCCAATTCTTCTTGATGAGAATTGTGGGGTTCTTACCTACCCTACTATGATTTAATTAATGCATGAACTCCTCTTTCGGATAAAAAAAAATCCAATTAATTAATGCATGAATTCCTTCTTTTGGATAAAAAAATATTGTTTGTGTATTGCTTTAATAGGGTTGTCAGATCATCCGATCTGCATGTTCAATTGTTCACTTCTATTTGGCACATTTCCTTAATAAAATCGTAAGTTTCTAACTATTTGTCGTATCGAATAAATTCGAGAATTTCATCTAAATTTAATTTAAAGAATTATTATTAATTTTTTTTGTTAGATATGATTAATTATTTAATTCAATCTATTTCATTTTTAAAAAAAATTCTAAGTTTGATTAGATATTTTTAAAAAGTAAATTCATGAATATAAAATCATAACTAGATTTAAAAATACAATTATGTGTGAGAAAAATTATAGCGCCCTTACATTATACATTTGAAAGATGATACAAACTTAATTTTATATTATCAAAAGCCTAAAAAACTTATCAAGTAATTTAATATAAAAAATTATCCATAAATAACTTCTATATGTTAGTAATAATTCAAGAACATCATCTCATCTTAGAAGTCTTTAAGGAGACTATTTGTTATGCTATGAAGAGATTTTATTGTCGGATTCATTTAATTTTTGTAAAAAAATTTTATTTGTGATAATTGAAATTCTTGTGAGAATTTTGATATTAAAAATCTTTTTTAAATTTTCTAATATGTTGATAAAATTTTAAAAAAATTTCTGACCTAAAAATTTACATAGAGATTGTTATTTACAACGCTTTTAGTGATTCTATCTAACTTTGTAAAAAAACTTTTTATTTTCAAAAATATCCTCCAATATATTGGTAAGATTTTCAATTAAAAATTATCCTCCAATCACGTTATAAAGAGGCTCTATCATCGGAGTCATTTAATTTTTGTAAAAAAAATTAACTTGTGATAATTAAAATTTTTGTGAGAATATTGATATTGAAAATTTTTCCTAAATTCTCTAATATGTTGGTAAAATTTAAAAAAAAAATTTACATAAAAATTTATATAGGGATTACTATTTACAATGTTTTTAGTGATTCCATCATTGGAGATTCGAAATCTAACTTTATAAAAAAAAACTCTTTATTTTCAAAAATATTCTTTAATATATTGGTAGATTTTTCAGCTAAAAATTATCTTTCAATATGTTGATAGGATTTTATGAAAATTATTATTTTTAATTAATTTTTATTTAAAAATCATAAAGCTTTCCAATATATTGATATAACTTTATATTAAAAATCAAATTACTTTTCAATATGTTGGTAAGGCTATATTAAAAATTATTTTTTTCTTAAAATTTATTTTTTATAAAAAATTAATAAGGTTTTCTAATATGTTGGTAAAACCTTATATTAAAAATCAAATTGATTTCCACTATGTTGGTAAGGTTTCATTGAAAACTATTTTTCACTTAAAATTTATTTTTTTATAAAAAATTAATAAGATTCTCTAATATGTTAGTAAAATCTTGTTTTAAAAATCAAATTACTTTCCAATATATTTGTAAGGTTTTTTATTCTATTAAAATAATTTATTAAAAATTTGAATATTCTAATATATTGGTAAGATTTTTTTATTTAAACATTTAATTTTTAAAAGATTTGAACGATCCAATATGTTGGTAAGATTCATTTTTATTTGAAAAAATATTTTTTCTCTTTTAAAAAAATTACAAATAAATGAATAATAAATAAAATAATAAAAACATAAACGAAAAACAGATAAATAAATAACTAAACATAAACTAAAAAATTAAAAAAAATAAAAATACCAAAAGAATGGCTCGACTTGGTGGCTTAAAAAATGCATATCAAGAAATTACAGGTGGCCTAAGAGGTGCAGCTCTAAGCTCAGCTCGGCTCCATGTCACGGTTTGATAACAGGGACCGATTACCAGGTCAGGTGGAATGAATCGAGTCAGGCACAATGAAAACGCTCGGATCTCAAGCTTTTATAATGCCCAAAAATGGCACCATTTCATGCTTGTATAAAAGGCAAAAAACTTTTTTTCCTTTAGATCTTCCCTTGCTTTCTCTCTCTCTTTTTTTCTTTTTCTTTATTCCTCTATCTAGAATCTTCAAATAACACCGATTGAATTCATCAAAAACTAGAAAACTCTCATCGAAAAATTGTCGAAATATGAAATTTCCAAAAAAAATCTAAAAAATTCACTATAACACCAGATTTCTCTCTTGATCTTCTAAAATCCTTTAAGCAACACCAATTTTCCCAATTCCAAAAAAAAATCCTAATATTTTTTTTGCCAGAAACTTATCTTGAAAATTTTTTATGCTTTTTGTCTGCTTTTTGTTGTGTATATTTCTTTGTCAATTAGTGTCCCATTGTTGATTCTGGGTTTATATTTATAGGGATCTTGTTTATAAGTTATGAGAACTTTATACCAAAAAGAGTTTCAATTTCTTTTTAGTTCAAGCTTTAAACTTTGATTTTAACCCAAACTTTATAATCCCAAAAGAAATGGCCCCAGACAAACTCAATGACCCCAAACTTTTTTTTTTTTTTTTATTTTTTCTTATTAAACAAAAAACAAGCCAAATAATAGAATTAATCTCAGACAAAATGGGGTTTTTACATTATTGATTCAGCAATACGATACACTACAAACAAAATTCTATCCCCAGTGAAAGGGAAATAGAGGAAACTTACGGGAGAAAAGTCCGTTACAAGGATAATTTAGCACATTGTCAACATGTCATCATCTTCATTTTACATGTTTCGTCATTAATTTCCTTCTTGAGCATGTAAGAGAAAATTCTAATAGTAGTCTACTCATTTTCTCTGTCTTTTGAGTCATTTTTCTCTTTTATGAGCCTAAACCATTGGAATAGTCTTTATTTCCCACATTGGTTTCATTAGCCTTCATTCGATTCTCCTCCTGCTCGACAATTAACTTTGTGTTGAATGGTCGCACACTAATAGCCTTTTGTTATTCCAAGGTGATTTCATCTATGGATTGAGTGCTTGGTGGATTGTAGATGCCTGTGCTTTTTATCGGTATTATCTTTCTTTTAATCAGCAATGGACTGTAAGTTGGAACTTTTTACAAATTGATGAAAGGCATAAATAAACACCACTGCTACCATCGTTTCAAAGTGTTGGACAGATATAATAAATGTTCTCTTATATAGTTTTCGGTAGCTCAATTGACAAGAAAACTTACTAGATGGTTGTGTTCAACATGGGTGTCAAAAGGGTTTAAAATTTTACTTCTTATAATTTTTTTTTTGTTTTTCAATAAATGAAATAAGAAAAACTATTTATATTAGAAAAACTATATAAAAAAGCTAACACTTTCTTGTTCAATAAATGAAACAACTAAGAAAAACCATTTATATCAGAATTGTACAAAAGAGCCAAATATTTTGTTTTACCATAGAAATGTCATCTAGAAATACTTGGTTTTGTTTCTCTCCAGAAAATTCATGTCCACGTGTGAAATTTAAAGAATCCATTTTCAATTTCATGTTAATGCGATGGAAACTAAAAACTTTTCTTGCGTTACTCACCTTATATGTGTTAGAAAAAATAAATAAGAAAAGAAAAATAATATAATAGAATTTTAGTTTTCAGGCATAAAGAATATTTTCTTAAAGGCAATTATGCCTTTAGGATACACCAAACTCTCAAACTTTGTAATTAAAAGTAGTGAAAATGATTATATTAAAATATTTATTTATAATGAATGAGCAGACATAAACTTCTATTTAAATAGTTATGACCTTCTGTACAGTTATAACTTTTATGAATAATAATTTATTTATATTCAAATAGTTATAACCATTTATTTTATGATAATTATTTCTATTCAAATATAATTATTTAAAATATCAATAAAATTAATATAAAAATTAACTTTACTTATCAATAATTAAATATTTTTATCCAATAAATGATGCACTACATTCTAAACTACCAACAATCTCCCATTAGTTTGGAATGTATTTAACATTTCACACAAATAGATATTATGAATATAAGAAGGTATTTCTCAATTTAAATATTCAATTAGCGTATATATCTTAAAATTCTAACGAAGTTGATGGTGTTCATAGATTAAACCTCAACTCCTAGTATTCGAATTAAAAATATAACACACATAATATTTATTTATTTTTCTATTAGAGGTTTATAACCACTTTCAGTACTATTATGGCCATGTACTTATCCTATTCATAAACATTTGTAAGAGAGATCCCAATTCTTCTTGTTAAAAGTAGTATTGCTTCTATGTTTATATAGGTACAGTTTTCATTATGTCTTAATTGCTTTAAACATATAAAATTTCATTAGGAGTATAAAAACTTATTCCCCCACTCAATGGATCATATTAGTTTCTAAAATTCGAATAGATTTTACTAGTATTTAACAGATACATAACAATAACTTGTTATTACCTATTAAACTTTATAATTAGATGTTCCTAATTCAAAGTCAGGTTCCTATCATTGGTGTTTACTGGTAAGGGTTTAAATTCATTCTACTTGTAGTATTACTAATCAAATATCTTGAAATTCAAATTTTTTTATGGTAATTACCCCAACTTGAGATTGAATCTTTAAAATAATCAAAATAATCACTTTAGGCTAATAAATCTAAACTTTTCATTTTACATATCATTTATATGCTCTAGACATTATTGCCTTATTTTTATTATTTTAAGAAATAGTTGGTTTTGGTCGTAGTCATAACTTTATACTCATAAATTTCAACCATTCTATATGCTTTTATATATCTTTAATGCAATTATACTTCTAATACAATTGGATAAACTCAATGAATAAATCAAACCATTTTAGTCATTTTAATATTTTTAAAGACTTTTTTATGACTTTACTTTAATAATGTCTATATTTATTAGCTTGTATAATTTGCTCATAAAATTATACTAAACTTTTACCACAATATAGTGATAATTTTTATTTCTGTTAATTCTTATCACCCCTACCATGTGGAAATACGTATTCTTTTATTAAAGAATATCTCTACTATACTCTAACTCATTAGAATAATAACTTATTAGAGTTAAATTTTATAGTTTCTAATTAAATTATTATACATATATAGTTGGTTTTTTATTACCAATAAAAACAACACCCTTATTCTTCGTTTAAATATGAAAACTACTATTTCATTAGAGTTTTGTGAAAAAAAAAAGCCAAAAGCCCTTTATTGGATTTGAACCGATGACTTACGTCTTACCATGGTGTTACTCTACCACTGAGTTAAAAGGGCCGTTCGATTTAATTACTGAATAAATCAGTAGACGGATAAGATCTAGTTATATATATAAGTATATACAATAGATTCATAGTGGCTAGTAGTTCATTTTGGAATGAGAATTCTAATTTACTTAACATGTAGAGGGTAAAACGGGTTTATTGATATTGGTTTTGATAAATATCTCAATTATTAAGATATCATATATACTTAATCAAGTTGTCATTTCATTTATCTGTTCACTATTTGTGATTTTTTTTGGTAAGTTGGAGGTTTATAAATATACCATTAGTAGAAGATAACTAGCAAATATTTTATATGTTAATATTTTCTTTTTATAAAAGTTTCAAAACTTTTATATTTTAACTCAATATAAGAGTTTACATCAATAAGTAAATTTCAAATATAATTATGCTTCTATAGTCTCATTTTAAGATTTTTTTATGTCAATTCATAAATACTTATATGAATCTATTTAATCATGAACACTATTAATAATTTTTTTTTACCATATACAAAATCATTTCCATCACCCAGATGGATCAAATAGCATTTCTTTTGCTATTATAAAAGTTTTCATAGTTACAAGATCTTTGAATAACTCATGGCTTCTAAAGTAAATATACTTTAAAATTTTCACTATATTTCAAAATTTTTAATAAAACCATATATGATAAATCATTTATACAGTCCATGAATTAAATCATATACATAACAAAAAATTACTATAATGTGATTAAGATCGTGGCATCGATTTTGGCTTATGGCTATTCTAAGTCAACAATAATAATTTGCATTATACCTACAAATCATGTAGATTTGGCTATTGAAGTTATCTCATTTATAGTGATGGCTTTTAGTGAAAACCAATTATCTCAAATATTATCATGTGTTTTCAATGCATATATTAATTGGCCAATAGCCAATTCCAAATTCATGACTATTGAAACATCTAAACTTGATTTCAAAATTTTATGAAAACTTTATTTCTCCACCATTTTGTAGTCTATATATCTCTGTTATTTACCACTTTTAATTGGTCATAACATTTTCTAATATATAATAAATTCAAACTTTACTCATAGGACCAATATGCTTATGTATAATAAGAGTCCATAGTATATTTAACTCCAATTTCAAATACTTGCACAATTATTTTGTGATCAATATGTTCATATCTAGATCACCATTTCAATGCGAGTTATGAAACATGAATCCAAAGAATTATTTTCATAAAATAGCATAAACAATAATTATAATATGAGTTCTATTCATATTTCATGCAAAAAACTCATGATAAATTTGCATTGGTTAAATAATTGATTGGTTAATTTCAAGGTTTATAGCTTTCACAAACCAATATTATTATCTAAGCTCATATGTTATTATGGTGTACAACCAGCTACATCCTTGTCATTGTAATTAAACTATTGAAAACCTTGAAAACTTATGCACTTTTTCATTTTAACAACCTACAAAAGGCCATTTTTTAAGTAAAAGAAGCAAAAATATCTTTATATGAAAAAAGCAACAATGCTTTTGTGTAATTATTGATTAACTCTTTGATGGCGATTTATGATTTTCACTTTATGATTGTTCACAATAAAATTTTATTTTATAGTGCAACACATCCAGCAGGCAAAATACATGTTACATTGACTATGTTTATGATAATAACAATTATTTAGTTTATTATCCACCAATTAATCCATGAAATACCATATCTTAATAATAATTATTCACATACATCAATCTAATTTTAATTGGTTTTCATGAAAATTGAACACTAATCAAAATTTAAACCAATAATAAATTAAAAAAATCAATATTTGATTTATAAACGACTAATAAAGATAGAACCATACATATAGCTTGACTCAATTTATTATCTCAATTTTGGTGCACTGATTTAAAAATAAAACTAATATTGTAGTAAAATATTATTTTTTGTATATATTCTCGACTTACATTTAATTTTTCATGGTAAATACCTTTACCTATTTTCGATTATTTTCATAGAAATCATGAAACAATTTGCTTGTTCTATATATAATCAAGATATGATAATTAAACAATCGGTCATTCCTTTAGAACTTAATTTAATTCGTTACTTTATAACAAGTGATAATTCTTTTGGTCGTAAATCAATTCATGTCTTTCTCTTTTATGTTTTCAGGCTATTTCTTATCTGAATCTTTATAAGTATCGATTTTTCAAATAGATACAACACAATTTATTAAACCCAATTGGGGAGCTAATTTCAGTATATGTGTAAACTTATATAATATAATCAATATTTTGCATACTATATTTTGACTTTACATACTAATGAAATTAGTTTTTAACTTGTTTATCTCATCCAATCAATTTTTTTACCAGTAATTATGCAAAAAATAAAATACATACCTCTACTGAAGATCTTTTGAAAATAAACATTTTGGTTCATGAAAACATTAATCATTTATCACTTTAAGCCTCTTCTAATAATGATCTTCAAATCATGCTAATTTTTTTTCCTTATATCTTTCTTATGCGAAATATAAATTTCTTATAATTACTTTTAAATTGTTAGAATAAAATAAATAAGAGAAGAGAAATAATAGAAAAATTTTTTTGGCTTTGAGGCGTTAATAACACTTTCTTCAATGCAATTATACTTTTATAATATACCAAAGTCTCAAACTCTCCAATTAAAAGTAGTAAAAATTGTTATATTAAAATATTTATTTATAATAAATGAACAAATATAAACTTCTATTCAAATGGTTAATCATGATATTTATAAATAATAATATATTTATATTCAAATAGTTATAATTATTTGTTTTATGATAATTATTTCTATTCAAACATAATTATTTAAAATATCTATAAAATTAATACAAAAATTAACTTTGCTCTTTAATAATTAAATCTTTCTATCTAATGTGAGATGCATCACATTTTAAATTATCAACAAATATAGTAGCAAATAATAAAATTTCTTGCATTACTAAAAGTTGATAAATAGAAAGAACCTCTAGGCCGCGAATCAGTTGTCTGCGTTTGCGTTGTCTCGTTGACTGTTTGAGCTGATGCATGTGTTGCAGAAGTTTGAGTTGGTACTTTTGTTGTGGAGGAACTTGGCTCTGGGACTGTAAAAATATTAGAATGAACTTCAGTGTAGCCGTGACTATGAAAAAACAGAACCTTACAACCAACCACTGGAAGATTATTTTTAGCCGTAGGGTTTAATATTGTTTATTGTTGTCTCCATTGTTGTAGCTGAATTCGACTGAGGAGCTGGGGACAAAGAAAGAAAATATATTCCAGGTCCTTTTGTAGAACTTCTTTGTACAAATTGAAAAGCAGAAGTTCTGTGCACTTACCAAATAGACGGCAGGCTGAACCAGGAATTGCGTATAAAGACCCATCGGGAGCTTGGAAAAAGTTTGCCTCTTCCCTTTCGATGGAGGCAGCTTGAGATTCTGTTGCTACAGGTTCAATTTCCCTTTTAAGTGAAACCTTTTCAGCAGATGAACTTGGAGCAGGAACTGAAAACGAGAAATATAGAGCGTTAACAAAAGAAGTGACTCTTTCTTTCACCTTAAGGGTAGACTTACTAGACGATGCTGCTCTAAAGGGGTCAAAGAGAGGGGTTATAATCGACTCTTTCTAGTCAATGTGATTTAATTTCTTTTCATTTCGTTTTTAAATAATAATTATTTAGAAAAGCCTAAGAAAAACCATGTATATCAGGAGAGCCATACAGAAAGCCTTTGTTTAACCACATTCGTACAAAAGCACTTGGTTTCCCTCAAGAAGATCAACAATCAACTGATGCAATGTTAAAGATTTGATGAGTGATATAGGAGTAAATATTGTTGGCCACTAGAAAGTTTTTTCTTTCATCAATTTCCTAATAAGTATCATTGCAATAGCATAATGAGAAAATCTATTGCAGCATTTAAAAGAAATTGGTAAATCCTGTAACAGGACAGCTGAAAAATGAAATTCGCAATAACACAGAGATTTTTGCACATATTAATGCCAGAGGTGCTTCCTTGGATGCCTGTGGAATATAGAGCTGGGACCTCCCACTGTTGCAAAGAAACTATTTGAGCCTGTTTTTGCGGTCTTAGTGACTGAACCTGTGGTAATGGTTGTCCTCCAATCACCCCTAGCATCGGACGTACTCCGGGAGATGAACTTGAAGGATGATCTACCAAATGAGATTTGAAATTGAAGCCAGCCTGAGAGCCAGTCGACAGCTGATTGTTATTGACTAGTTGTGAATTCAGATTTGGTGATGATGGTTGGATTTGTTGTGATGGCTGTCCTCCTATCACCCCGGGCATGGGATGTGCACTGGCAGTTTCAGAGGTTCCTAGGCCTGATGATGCAACTCCATCTTTTGGGTAAATTTCTCTTACTCCAAACTCCCTTCGGACAGAATTCGTTGGCGCAGATGAACTTGGTGCAACAAAAATAAAATTCGCAGATTTTTACTTACAAGGTAAAAGCCATGAAAATCAATCCAATGATAACAAAACTAGTAGGCTTACTGCAAATTTCTACATTCCACATTAGTTACACTTTCCAGTCTCTGACAGCGGTAATTAGGTCATTTGCTTCACTGTGGGGGATCAAGGAGCCAAAATTTTCTTTCTTGCTTTCTTATCATGTGTGCATGGCTAACATCAACTGCAACTTCATCAGCAGTTGGAGGATGATGTGTTTTTGTTGATGAAGAGAAGGCTGAAGCTGGTTGCTTGCCTCTGTCTTTGCCACCTCCTCTGTCCGACCCTTTTCCACGTTTATCCATTTATCGCGTTTTGGATTAAAGCTTTTGATCCATTGGAAAGTAATAAAAACTGGAATAAAGGATTAGGCTTTATCATCCATTAATGCATGGTTATATTATATAATATTGCATGTTTTCTCCAACCTCCAACATAAAGAGATTGAGTTTCTATTCCCATTTTAAACAAATGAACCAATCAAACTATATATACAAGAAAAATGAGTTCCGCAAAAATAGAATTCATCAGAACCCACGTTTCTTGAAAAAAAGAAAAAAGAAAAAAGAAATGTCTCTCTTGAGTTCAAGTTTCTGGCATTTTAAAGCAGAAAAGAATCATAAAACAAATGAAGAAGATTAACTAAAAATCCTTCTTTCAACTTATCTGTACGTAAATTGTAAAATGCACGAAGAAGAGACAATAGAATATAGAAAGGAGTTGCACCTTGCATTTGAATTCTTGACTATTTATGGACAAATTTACTTCTAAATACAAAAGAAAAAATAGTAAAAGAAAATTGAAGAAGATAATGTTAAATGTACAAATCAGAATCACATGCGCATTGCTGTTGATGAAATGATGGCGCATAATATTGTAAATTTTTTATAAAATAAATGAAATTGATAAAATAAAATACTTGATTAATTGAAATTAGACGCTGACTCTTATATTGGTTGAACATTAAAATAAGCATTGGGATCATATTATGCTTACTTGCTCTATTCCAATGCATTACAAAATATTTGTGTGTTTATCATGGAATGGCACCGAGTCAAAGAAAGAAAGGTTGTATCTATGAAAAGAAAAAAAAAAAAGGGGCTGTTATTTTTTGGGTTTGTCATAGTGGGCTTTTGAAAAAAAATAAAAAATAAAAAATAAAAAAAATATATATATATACATATATATATATATATATATATATATAAGATTTAGATAAACTTGAAAAGGGCAAATTAAGTTTACTTTTTGTAAACACAAGGGTTAGTTGGTGAGGAGATGAGTTTTTTTTTTTTTTTCCAATGAAATTTGATTTTTATGAAGAGGACTTTAAAATTACAATTTTAAATATTATATCAATGTAAAAATATATGTTTTTAAAATTATTTTAAAAAAATAAACTTGAAGAAATATAAAATAGAAAACATAAATTTATAAAGAAATTTAAAATTTTACTGCAATACATTAAAATAAAATTTAAATATAATTTGAAGATTTTAGTATATTCTTTTATTTTTTTGGATGATAAAATTTTAATGTAGACACATTGATATCATATTAAAAATTTGGGTAGAAAATAATTATTTAAACTAAATATAGCAAATTACAAGGCAAAACTTTTTCTTTTGGGCGAGCGATTAATAGACTAAACTAAAAAGCCCAAAGCCTGTTTAGCCTCGTCGTCTTCCTCTCCTCAGGCAAAAACCAAGCCCACTACTCACTGAGCGGAGTCACATGGTAACCCCGAAAGGCGGCCAAGCCAAACAAAACCTACACTCAGAAAAAAAAAAAAAAAAAAAAAAAAAAAAAAAAAAACTAACTAAAAAAAGTAAAATTAAAACTAAAAAAAAATCTCCCACAAAAATTTTTTTAGAGAGCGAAAGCGAAAAAAATTACGCAAAGGACTCTTAATAGAGAGGGACTCGACAACGCGCTCATGGCTTGCATTTACCTGGAGGTGTAGTATTTTAGGGTTAATTCATGTCGTTTTGATTGAGGTCACGACGTTGGGAAAGGGTTCGAAGCTTCAAAACCCTAGGAGAGAGTTAGAGAGGTAGCGAGAGTGTTGAAAAGAGCGGGAACGTTTACATGCTCCAACGTGCTTTGCCCTAGCTCCCAATTGTTCGACTCTGTATCCCAATTCAGGTTATTTTCGCGCTTAATTTTTGCTTTGGAAACCCTAGAATTTGAGTAGTGTTTCACATTAGGGCACAATTTCCGTGATTCAATGCGTTTAGGTTTTCCATTTATTTCTCTTATAGTTTTCTATACGCTTTTCGATTCAATGCTTGTGGATTTACGTGGTAAGTGGTCTTCTTATGTGTTTATTTACATTAATTAGAAGTTGAGTGCTGGTGATGCGCATTAGGCTCTACGTTCCGTTCTTTAGCTACTGATTTTGGACTCCTAATGGTTATTTTCCTGGAATTTGGAGAGAATTGCTGGTGTCAAGCTCTTTACATGCTATTATTTACTTCTATGTGTATGCATGTAATAATATGAAGTAAGCTTATCAGTTGGCAATGATAGAATTTTTAATTACTATAATTCGGCATTGCTTTTTGTGTTCGGATTAATGACAGACTATGCATTTCCTTCATCAAGCTTTTTAACCGTCCAGAACTTAGTGGCAACCTCTCCCCAAGCAAGTCTTGTTTTGTTTTGTGTTTTTGAATATATATAATGTGGTGAGCGAACTTTAATTGCTTTTAGAGATAATTTGTTTATGTTCAGTTCTTGTGAAGCTGCTGAGCAGGATTGGGAATTAAGAGGTGAAAGAAATGCAATTGATGTGCTATTGATGATCTATTTTTTTAACACCTTTTTTCCCTTCTGGAAACCCATTGTGGAAAAGAATGGAAAAAAGTGGGAAGCACCTTTATTTGCAAGAAAATCACTCACTTGGAACAATATTTTTGCCCCTTATTCCTTAATCTTGTTCAAGTCATTTTGTGCATACGTTTTGTTCTTTTCCAGGAAAAATCTTTCTAAAGTGATTCTTCTTATGGTAAAAAATGTATGCACTGCATGCATAATTCTTCTCTTTTATGTATTTTTGTCCATTTGTTGGGAGTTTCTACCTTGTTTTTTGGTTTTGGTTTTATCTATACCTGAGCTTCTGGAAAACTTCCTATATTTTGATTATCTTGAGTGAGTTTGATGATATCAGTTTGTGAATTGTTACAAACTTGAATCTTATTGAAGGAAGAACATTATCTTTACTGTGGTCATTACGGTATCTGCATTGCTACTTACTGGAGGGGAAAATATGTGTTCATTGTTGTTTGCTGTTTCTTTTCGATTCATTATTTGCCTTACTTTCAATTTACTTTAGTTGTTATTCTTATCTTTTCTTTTCCCTTTTTTTCAAACATCTTTTGTAGGTATTGACCAATATCATCCTTTTGCATCGATGGGAGCGGCCAGCCTGTAGATATTTTGGTAGGGATGCATGGATGTAAGTCAGGATCTGCTCTCTTAGTAAATGCTGAGGTTGATTTCATGGGAGGGGTTGTTGACGGTGGAATTGGAACTGGTTTCAAAACCTCTCCGCGCAGAGCAGCTATTGAGAAGGCTCAAGCAGAGCTTAGGTGATACTTACATTCCACTTTTGTTTACTAATACCTTTCTAATTTTCCAGAAAAATGCACTTGGTTCACATCCCTAGGTACAGGCAACTTATTTTCTTTCATTTTTTACTCCTGTCTATAACAGGCAGGAGTATGATGTTCGCCAGGAAAGGAGAAGAGAACTAGAGTTTCTTGAGAAAGTATGCTTTTTTGTCTTCTCTTGCTACTTCTGATTTCTTATAGATTAATATTCACCATAAAACACATTTCTGTCAGGGTGGCAATCCCTTGGATTTCAAATTTGGCAATGCAGCTTCAGTTAGTTTCCAGTCTACTTCTCTTACTGATCAGCTAGCTGAAAATTTTGTTACCAGGTATATTGTTTTTACTGTTGTGTGTTACAGAACTACGGTTCTAAATTGTATTGGAGTAACTATATGATGCTTCCCCTATCCATTTTTATTACAGTGAGGCGAAAGGTAGTTTTGCACTGACTGCCTCACCTCATGGTGATTCGGTAGAGAGTAGTGGTAGACCAGGGGTTCCTGCAGTTTGTGAACCCCATAGTGCTGATAATCTCTTACTTTTTGATGGTGAAAATGAGTTGCCTGAAGGTGAAAGGAAGTCTATGCATCTTCGTAGGAGGAATAATGTTGTTCCATCAGAGCAATCTTCTCAGATGGATGGGACTCAAAATGCAAAGGAATCAGAAGATTCTGCTATTTTTCGCCCATACGCTCGAAGAAACAGGTCCAAAATAAATCGAGATGGAGCTCGATCAAGTTCAACAGATATGGTTCAGGGTCGAGGTGGTCATGGCTCATCTTTATCTGCTCGTGGAGCATCAAAGGATGTGAAGGGTTTGACATCTGAAACAAATAACCAAATGGACAAGAATATGCCCTCTGTTAATGCCACAAAATCTGCAACTTCAAATGGTTATTTGGCTTCAAAGGTGATAACTTCTGATAATCGGTTGAATATGGAGTTGGATGGTGTTCAGGCTGTGGAAGAAACGACTGACCAGTCAAAAGATGATCTATGTGAAAGCAAGGTTGATGTTACAGTTTCACAAAGCTTTATAGATGACCTGCCTAATGATCCTGCTCAAGTGGAGGCTCATAAAACTCCTGTTAATTTGGCTTCTGAGGAATCTGATCTTGTTGGAGGGAAGGAACAGGTAATTTCAACCGGTCTTGAATGTCCACCTGGTACAGCTGCAACAAAAGCTGAAAATGAAACTAGTTCTAATCAGCTAAATGGGTTTGGTGATGCCAAAATAGATAGGAAAAGCATACCAAATGAAGGGCAAAATAGCACTGCAGCAACAAGGACGAAGCGATTGGATTCAGAGTCCTCTTGCACTCAAAACAGCTTAAGCTTAGATGTAAATAATGATAATGATAATGATGTGTGTATTAATCCAAAAAATGTTGATTCTAATGGAAAGCCCATGACAGAGCCATCAGAAAATGAGGAGTCACTAAACTTAGCTGTTGGTGAAATGAGAAAAGAAAAGAATGAGATCAAGGCTGTTGATAATGCTGCTGTCATTCGTGATTCTAACACTTCTGTGAATCAAAATCACTCTCTTAATGATTCTACTGTCAAAGTGGAGGAGGAAATTAGATCTGAATTGCAAAATGAGGTGAGTTGTCCTTCCAATAATGAGGCGCAACCAAGCAATCATACTATATCAGAAGCTGATAGGAAAGTTATTACTGTTCCGGTTGATAATTCTAACTCCAACAAGGAAAACTTTTCTGCTAGTAGGCCTCAAGGCACAATGTATAACACTATTTGTGAGATTCCTGAGACGATTTTGTCAGGAAGAACCTCAACTGCAAATGGTGATACTCAAACTAGTATGGATAATCATGTGAAAGTGGTGGATGAGGCACATGAAGATTCCATTTTGGAAGAGGCACGGGTTATAGAGGTGGTTTGTTTATCTTTTTGATTGATATATGCCCAGTGATTTCTTAAATTTAGTTGTAAGTATTTTATTTTTCTTTAAAAAGCTTAAAAGGCCATTATGGTAAACAGGCTAAGCGGAAAAGGATTGCAGAGCTATCTGTTGGTACCTTACCCTTGGAGAATTGCCGAAGATCTCATTGGGACTTTGTCCTTGAGGAAATGGCATGGTTGGCAAATGATTTTGCTCAGGTATTATTTTATTATAAAATATAAATTAAATTCATCTTCTGCATTCTTTGTTCCTATTGAGAGCTTTTTTATTCATTAGCTTTACTTAATTAGTATACCTGTATATAAAGTTGACCAGAGAACATAATTGACAAAATTTGCGTGTAAACTTCCCTTTTATGTTCTTTATATGTTATAGGAGCGTCTTTGGAAGATGACTGCTGCCGCTCAAATATGTCGACGTGTTGCTTTTACTTCGCGATTGAAATTTGACGAACAAAATCAATATTGGAAACTCAAAAAAGTAGCTTTAACCCTTGCTAATGCTGTCATGGACTTTTGGCTTTCAGCGGAGGTGCTTCTAAATAGTAAGGATGCAAGTCTTGGTCCAAAGAACTGTGGCCATGATTTGGTGGGGTCAAGGGCCAATGAAGTTTCTGAGAACAAGACCGCAGAACTTGATATGGTGCTGGTCATATTGTTGGACTTTTATTGGTCTTTACTTTTAATCAATTAATGCATGTCTTTCTATGTGATGATAGTGATGATTATAATATTTTATGATTAATTTTCTTCTTTAAGCTCGGTGCTAGTTTATTCTATATTCAACAAATTCAGTAACTGGTTTTTATGGTTATTTATGTTTGTTATCTGCTTATAAGTTCTGTTCTTCAATACATGGTATCTTTTTCTTGCTATGAAGTTAATTTTACTTGATCTCGGGAGGAAGTGACTTATTTTAGAAATGTAGAGAGGAGGCTACTGAGAACTTGGGTAGTTATATGGATTGTAATCTTGTTTTAATTGTAACCTTTTGGGATCTTAATTGTAATTTCTAGTAAATATGGTCTCCATGTTTTGTTATTTTGTTGTCTTGCTGGGGTTGGTTGGATTATTTGATGCTTGAGTCTGTAAGCTCTGGATGACAAGTTAACATTCAATTGACAATGCATAAAGGCCTTTGAATTTCAGGACTAGAATTCAGAATAACCACTTAAATATTTGGAATTGAGTTATAGCTCTAGAGCTGTTTGGGATCTTTCTCCTTGCCTTCAGTTCCTTTCTCTTGCAAAACTGCCAAATACTTCCCTTATATTCATGTTCTAGATTGTATCACACCTTGAAATATTGTATTTTCTGTCTTATCTTTTTGTGCAACATGTTATGGAGCAGGATGCAAACAAGGAGGAGAAGCAGCACACTGGAAAGAACAATGAACTTGCTATTTGGGCATATGCTCTTAGATATTTGAAATATAACAGCTCCCCTGTTCCATCACTTCTAGCTGAAGCACCAGCAACTCCTGACAGGATATCTGACTTAGGCATTATGGACATTTCTTGGGATGAATACCTAACAGAAGTATGGCCTAAATTTTTCTTGGCTTTTCAAGTTTATTTACACATTATTGTTGGCTTTTGAATATAGCTTTTTGATCTATCTCTTTTAATAGGTTGTATCTGTTTTAGTCTGTATGCTCGGTTCTGGAGTTCTTATCTTGTGGAAATATTTTCTTTATTTTTACATTCTTTGCTCAAACTTTTTATTTACCTTATTTTCAGGAAAGCCTGTTCTACGCAGTTCCTTCAGGTGCTATGGAAACCTACCGAAGATCTATTGAATCATATTTGATACAGACTGAGGTAAAAAGAATTCCTTTAATGAGTTTATACATGTCTTTTTTCTTTTGCTTCCCCTATATTTGATAAGGGGGAGTATTTTATAAAATCTGTAGAACGGCGTACTGGACTGATATAATTCATCTGAAAATACATAAGTCGAAGTTATCATGGAGAAATGTATACATTTCCATTTCTATGCCCAATTTGCCGAGTGTTGCTGTTGGAACTATTGTGCTTAATCTTGCTTATTATTGATTTTTTTTTTTTTCAGAAAACTGGGAGTAGTGTGCAAGAGGAGGTTGAAACATCTGCTTATGATGCTGGAGCAGGTAACCGTGACTTTTTTTGTTTTGAGTTTCTTAGTCATTGAATAGTCTTAAGTTCCTTACAACTTCAAATTCAGAGTTTGGATATGAGGACTTTGTGAATGATGAGGATGAAGGAGAAACAAGTACATATTATTTGCCTGGAGCCTTTGAAGGTAGCAAATTATCAAAATTAAACCAGAAGAAGCGAAAGATCTCAATGAGAGCCCATCCTGCAAGACCATATGAAATGGGTGTTGATTTGCCATATGGAAACTGTGCTCAACAGGCCATGTTGATAGGAAAAAGGCCTGTCAATAGTCTAAATGGTGGTCCAATTCCAACGAAACGTGTGCGTACTGGTTCCAGGCAGAGGGTTTTAAGTCCTTTTAGTAGTGCAGCTGCTGCTGGGGGTTTACAGGCTCCGACAAAAACAGATGCTTCTAGTGGTGATACTAATTCTTTTCAGGATGATCAGAGTACTTTGCATGGAGGATTCCAGACCCAGAAAAGTATGGAGGTTGAATCAATTGGGGACTTTGAAAGGCAGCTTCTGTATGATTGTGCAGAAACACCAACAAAACCTAAAAAAAAGCAAAAGGTCAAGAATCTTGTATGTAGGAATTCTTCTGTTTTAACTGACTCCGGGTTTGTTCATCCCTGGAATGGTATGGCTAGTTTCCTCAATTGCCTTAATAGTTTCTAAAGGTGCCTAAATTGTGTTTCTGGTAGGTTTCTGCATATGATCAGGGTTGGCAGCTGGAATCTACTGTTCACAATGTACAGGTGAATTTTGTTATCCTTGCCATGCCAAGTTGCTTACCTTGATATAAATATATATTTTTCTTTTCTTTTGCTTAATCATTTTTTTTTCTATTTTAAGAAATTAGTATATTTATTTTATTATTAAGAATTAAAATGTTTTTCTGCCCGGATAAGTAATTACCATTTTTAGGTTATTGTGTATGTTACTTTAAAAGTGTAATTTTACGAAGCATGAGATTCATTTTTCAAAGGTATTATCGGTTTTTAAGTTGATTGCCAAATATATTAAGTTGGATTTGTTCCATTTTCTTGATTAAGGAAACATTCCGTTTTCAAAGCTTTAATGTCATTTCAGTATTTTCAATTTTACATCAGACCAAGTTGGCATCCTGCTTTCCATGATAGATATGAGGGTGTCATAACTCATAATTCTTTTTATGCAGCATTGAACTTTATCAGCATGTTCTTGTGTTCTTACCTTGTGTTTGCCAAATTTTTTGTACTATATGCTCTTTTCTGATTGATAATCTCATGTTTGATAGTGCTGTTTCTTTTGCAGATGGATTATTCCAAAAAGAGACCAGAGAGTCATCATTTTGATTCTAATGGAACCAATGGTAAAGCACTTTTTTCTCATATTTGATTTAATGGTTGGTTACTTGGTTCGATATATCTATCTGTTTCACCCTTCACATTTTCAACTGTCTTTTTCTTAGGTTTATATGGGCAACATAATGCTAAGAAGCTGAAAATAATGAAGCAACAGCCAGATAACGCTTTTGACAGCACTCCAAGTGGATCCATCCCTTCACCAGTAGGGTCCCAAATGAGTAATATGTCCTACCCCAGCAAAATCATTAGATTATTTCATGGTCGTGAGAGGGGTAGAAAAGCCAAAACACCTAAGGTATTTTTTTTCCTTTACCCATTTGTTGATGGTCTGGTTGATCAAGTGCTTCTTAGTTGTCTTAGCTCTGATGTAATTATTAAAACCAATTAAACTTCTTCCAGATGTCTGCTGCTCAGCCCGGTTCTGGTAGTCCATGGTCACTATTTGAAGATCAGGTTAACTTTTGTTATCTTTTCTTGAAATTGTTCTTCAATTTCTGGTAGCATCACAACCAGGCCCCTGAGATGTTACTGGATTTATGTTCAGGCACTTGTTGTCCTTGTGCATGACTTGGGTCCAAATTGGGAGCTTGTAAGTGATGCCATCAATAGTACACTTCAATTTAAGGTTAGTACTTGAGCAAAATGTTTTTACAAACATATTCTTTTATCTAGGGCTTCCTTCTAATGTGTCTGAAATAATTCTAAATTGCCGCCAATGATATGTCTATTTCTCTAAAAGTGTTACTTGTTCTTTCATTTGTCTATAATTTCTTTCTATATCTACAACAGCTTTACTAGTTTTATTTTTGTCTTTTCACCCTCACCTCGCTCCTCCCTTCCACTTTTCACCTTTCTCCATTGGGCAATAATCTCATGGACATCTCAATTCGCCCAGTGCATATTCCACAAGCCTAAAGAATGTAAGGAACGCCACAAGAGCTTAATGGATAGGAGTGGGGATGGAGCTGACAGTGCTGATGATTCAGGGTCTTCCCAGTCATATCCATCGACATTGCCTGGCATTCCGAAGGTCCTTTCTCTCCCCAGAAGCTAGTAGATTCATATATTTGTTAATGTATTGATGAAGGACATATTCCATGAAGCTAATTTTATCTTATATGATTCTCTTCTGCTGTATTTCATGCAGGGAAGTGCCAGACAGTTGTTTCAACGTTTGCAAGGGCCGATGGAAGAGGATACCCTTAAGTCTCATTTTGAGAAAATTATACTTATTGGCAAGAAACAGCACCACCGGTGGAGTCAGGTACATACATGAATTTTAGAGTACATTTATTTTATTTGTACAGATCCTGGCATGTTGGTAGTTTTAAGAAAAAATCAGTCTGATTTAATCAACTAGTTGAAGGTAGTCTTTTGGTATTTTCAGTAATTTCAATTTTGCAGTTTTTTATCAGTTTGATGCAAATTCTGACTATGGGCATTTTAAGAAGACATTTGTGCAATGTTAATTTAATTTCTGAAGGTGCATGGGGCTTGTTGATTTAAAATATACTAGATTTGCCGTACTTCTGTCATTTTGAACCATTTGGATCTATGCTTCAAGGAAATACGCAAACAGACATTTATTTTATCTCCAGAGATCCTAATGAGTTGGTAGCTTTAAGAACAAATCAGTCTAGTTGAAGGTAGTCTTTTTGGTATCTTCAGTAATTTCATTTTGCAGTTTTTTATATCAGTTTGATGCAATATCTGACTATTGGCATTTTAAGAAGACTTTTATGCATTGTTTATTTAATTTCTGAAGATGCATGAACTTGTTGATTTAAAATATACTAGATTTGCTGTATTCCCGTATTTTGAAACATTTGGATCTATGCTTCAAGGAAATAGGCAGACTGGCTGCACTATTTAGGATTCTATTTGTTATGCACAGATGCCACATGATCAACACCAGTGTGCTGTCCTTTTTCCTTTCAAATAAAGAAAAATATGGATGATGTTTCACATCTTGTAATTGTGGTTGTTGGTGCTCTGAGACTGAAATTAAAATACGGAACTTTCAAACTTTCCGAAAATTATGAAAATAAATGGTAAATCAAAACAGCAGACCGGTAGTCCCATTGTCCTCTAGCTGCAACTTCTTAAAACAGTTTCCATTAACGCTTCTTCGATAAGTAGGAAGAGCAATAAAGGAAGTGTTCTGTTGGTTGAAGATGACCTTCTCTGTGCTCCCAGTCATAGAATAGAGGCTTGTTCTGAATCCATGGTATCCTTTGTATTCTTTTTTTGTTGAAATAGTATTCTTTGCATTTTTGCTATACTTTGTGTGAGCAATTCATCTAGCACTTCAGTAGTAGTATAGAACTTTAAAAAGAGATCTACCAGTTGGTGCAATTAAAGGAGATATTGTAATTTTAGATTTACTTTGAAAACATTGAATTACCTGTCTTTGAACTTGAGATGTTGTGGCCCACTGTATGATGCCCTTTGTTTAAGATAAGATTGTGCTTTTAAAGAATTTTGAAATTTAAATTTCAACCTAAATTTTTCCACTGTCAGAGAATTTTCACCTTTTGTTCACAATTGTGATAGCATTCATTGGTGTGGTAAAAAGTCTGGAGTTGAACAAAACCTACAGTCTTAATACTTGAAAGCATCCTAAATTCTCTTTGTTTACTTCACCTTGATTCTTCCAAACTTTCCTGACCTGGCCTTTCAATCTTCTTGTGTATTGTAAAGCATGATAACCAGGATCCGAAGCAGATAGTGCCAGTCCACAATTCTCATGTTATTGCACTTTCACAAGTCTGCCCGAATAACCTAAATGAAGGGGTTCTAACGTAAGCTTCGCTGTCCTGGTTTTATTAATGTTTTAAGTTGTTAGTTTTTTGTTGTTCTTGTTTTTATTTTTATTGCAATGTGCTGCAATATCATTTTTATTTTTCATTGTCTGGACAAAGGCCTCTCGATCTTTGTGATGCCACTGCATCAAGCCAAGATGTTCTACCCCTTGGATATCAGGCTTCTCATGCTGGTGGTTTAGCAATATCGAATCAAGGAGCTGTGGGATCAATGCTTCCTGCCTCTGGAGGAAATTCCTCACTGCTGGGATCTTCTGGCATGGTGCTTGGCAGTAATTTATCATCCCCGTCTGCCCCTCTCAATACATCTGTGAGGTATAAAGCTTATGTGTAGCTTGCATTCTCTGTGCGTTTCACTTACTAATGGCATGAATTTTGGGTCATATTTGCTCTCAGGGATGGTAGATATGGTGTTCCAATAACATCTTTGCCAGCTGATGAGCAGCATAGGACCCCACAATATAATCAAATGCTATCTGGCAGGAATATTCAGCAGTCCAACTTGTCTCTCCCTGGGGCTGTTTCTGGATCAGATCGTGGGGTTCCTATGCTACCTGGTGCAAATGGTATGGGCATGATGTGTGGGATAAATAGAAGCATGCCAATGTCAGGACCAGGCTTCCAAGGAATGGCATCATCAGCAATGCTGAATTCTGGCAGCGTGCTCTCCTCCAATATGGTGGGAATCCCAAGCCCTGTAAATATGCACTCTGGGCCAGGTTCTGGTCAAGGAAACTCGATGTTGAGACCTCATGATGCCATGCACATGATGCGAGTAAGTTATTTACTTTTCAAAGAGCAGTATGATCAAGTCTATGCTTCATCATACTATTGCGGCTTGGGCTTCTTTTATTCCATATAAATGGTTAATTGTTATATACCAATAATCAGCATCAGTATTTCCGCACATAATTAGTGTATATTATCATTGATGCCAGTTCCAGAATGCAGGGACTTCAATCCTACATGTTTTAATTATATGATTTTTCATTGTTAATTATGGAGAATTCTATTGGAATTGTAAAATAATAAGGTGTTCGTAAAATGCTTTTTGATAGTCTATTAACCTTTTAAAGTAACTGGAACTTTTAATGACTGAGGGTTGCTTGCTGCAAAAAATCCCATCAAAGTAAATTTCTTTGATGACTGAAAACCTAAAATTTTCCTTTACCATAGTTCTCTGGCTAACAATCAGAAAGAGAATGAACTGTGGGTATCTAAACAATACTCTCTTTAGATGTAACAACTTGCTGAAATTCTGGAATTTAATACAGTCTGGATAATAGGGGTTTGTATACTTAAATGCCTTCAAGTTGAATGTCAACTTGTTGAAATTTAGGAATTTAATATAGGCTGGACAATAGGGACTTTGTATACCTCAACGCCTTCAAGTTGGATGGTATTCTGGCTGATTGATAAGCAATATCCATTCTGCAATCAATTGTTGATATGAGTAAACCTTTCTTTAGTATGATTTTGATTAACTGTTATTCTCATCTCTTAAGCTTTAAAGAATTCTTCTGGCTATAGAAATGCAATGATTTGGCATTTATTTACTTTGTTTATTTGAAGTTACATTGAACTTCTAAATAATTAAGGACATTGGAACTGTATAATTCTTGTACATTATGGTGATGTACAATGACTTTTAAACTAAGATTTCTTTCTTTATTTTTTATTTTTTATAGCCTGCCCAATATCTAGTGCATCAAAGGCAATTAATGGTACCTGAGCTCCAAATGCAGGCTCAAGGGAATAGCCAGGGAATTCCTGCTTTCAATGGGTTGAGTTCTGCTTATCCTAATCAATCAACTGCACCACCTGTTCAGTTGTATCCAGGCCATCCCCAGCAGCAGCAGCAGCAGTCCCATGCATTAAGCAACTCTCATCATGCTCATCTACAAGGTTCCAATCATAGTACTGGGTCACAACAGCAAGCATATGCCATGCGTGTCACTAAAGAAAGGCAAATGCAGCAGCATCAACTTCTTATGCATCAGCAACAACAGCAGCCAAAGCAAAAGCAACAGTTTGCTACATCTAGCACTTTGATGCCACACATCCAACCTCAGACTCAACTTCCCATCTCTTCTTCTCTTCAGAATAGTTCTCAGATTCAATCTCAAGCTTCACCTCAGCCAGTATCACTTCCCCCTCTGACACCGTCTTCACCGATGACTCCTATGTCATTGCAGCACCAACAGAAACATCACTTGGCCCCTCACGGGCTTGGTAGGAACCCCCAACCTGGTGCTAGTGGGTTGAACAATCAGATAGGCAAGCAACGGCAGCGGCAGCCCCAGCCCCCGCAGCAGCAGCAGCAGTTTCAACAGTCTGGCAGGCACCACCCTCACAATCGGCAACAAACACAGTCTCAACAACAAGCTAAACTTTTGAAGGGAGTGGGAAGAGGGAACATGCCGGTGCATCAGAACCTTTCTGTTGAACTTGCTCATCTGAATGGCCTTAGCATGGCCCCTGGCAACCAAGCTGATGAGAAAGGAGAGCAGATGGTGCACTTGATACAAGGTCAGGGGTTGTATTCTGGGTCTGGTATGAGCCCTGTCCAACCATCTAAACCTCTAATTTCTTCTCAATCTTCGAATCATTCCCAGCCTCAGCAAAAGCTATTTTCTGGGACAGCATCGCATTCTTCAAAGCAACTGCAGCAGATGGCTTCCCATTCTGATAATAGTTCTCAAGGTCAGGTTTCCACAGTGCCTTCCGGTCATACACTGTCAACTGTGCATCAAACCGTGCTGCCAGCAGCTATTTGTTCAAACCACCAGCATTTGCAGCTACAATCACAACCACACCAAAAGCAGGTTAATCAAAACCAACCTACCGTTCAAAGGATGCTTCAGCAGAATCAACAAGTGAATTCTGATCCTCCCAGCAAATCTCAAGCTGAGCCAGCTCAAGGTGACCGACAGCCCATGAACAATGCTTCACAGATGGGTACAACCACAACCATGGCAATGCCTCAGGCTGGTATTGATTCAGTTAACGACACAGTACCGATTGTTGCTCCTGTTGGTTCTCAGCGGAAATCATCAGAACCAGTGTATAATCCTGGTATGTCAAATGTGGCTGCTCAAGTGGGATCCATAGGGAGCCCTCTTAAAAAGTCAGCTGGTAGCGATCCAATACCTTCTGTCAGTCAAGGGTTAGGACAGAGACAATTATCAGGTGGCTTACCCCCTCATGGGAATAACACTGGGGCACAGTGGCCCCAACAGCCACAGATACAACCATCTCCCACGCTGCCACCATCTCAACAACACTACCAACCACAAGAGCATTTACAACAAGATCAGCATAATTCACCCCCACAGCAGCTCCCATTGCAGCAGCAGTCACAACAGCAAACTCTGCATCTACAAGCAGTACAGGGCAGCTTGTATCACAGGCCTTCTAATTCTAAGCTGGAATGAAGCAATCTAGTGGATGCAGCAGTTCCAACAGCGATAGTTCCTGCTAGGGTTGGGTTTGCATGCCCTTGTAACAGCAGTGTACAGGTAATAACAATTTACAGATTTGGGCAGTTGTGATATAGTGTTAATATATTTTTGGTTGGCATACTAGGCAAAATTAAAACATGTAGAATTATCACGTAATATTATAATGATGACAAGTAATTCTCTTTCTTACACGCATTGTTGCTTAATTGATTTGTTGAAGCTTTTCTCTATCTCCCTCCCAATTCACCCTCTCATAATTGAAGGCCCAAATCTCAAATTTTGTATGGATGGCTAAATTTTACAGTGAGCTGTTTGTGGGTGCTTGGCTGTCTAACTATTTGGATTGTGTAAACCTGTCTCTTTTTCTTTTTGTTTATTTCTTTGGTATCTAATTTTCTTTAACTTGGATGGAGAGTGGACACTAATCGAGTTGTGGGTTTTATGCAGATGAAGCTAGTTATTCCTTTAGGACATTGCAATGTGGAAAGAGGTGGTTGCTATTTGCAGGTTAGAAAATTCATAGAAAAAATGTTGGGCTTTTTTTTTCTACTTTCTTTTTGGATTTTGGGGGATTATGTATATTACCACTGCTGTAGAGTATTGAGAAGATGGAGGCAGATATAGAGGCATTTGTACATAGGTCACATCTTTTTCCTGTACTTTCTTCCCCTCCTTTTCCATGGTCTCCCTGCTCATGTGCAGAGGGACCCTATTTCTTTTTGCCCCAATAGATTAGTGCAATGTATTATTAACCTTTCAGATTAAGTGGGTAGCAATCATTTTTATGGGCAAAAGCCTTAGGAAATTTTGTGAATATAAGGTTTCTGGTGTACACACTGGTCAGTGGTCTTAGAATGATCAGCTTCTCCCACTGCCATGGGCACCCAAATTCAACAACCCGTTAATCGCTGATCCGTTTCCCTTTCCCTTTCCATTTCCATTTCCATTTTTCATTCCAGGTGTACTAAATACTGATCAAATCACAAGCCTGTGTTTCTTGCATGAAGTATTGTAGTTGTAGGTAAAAAGTTGGTCCTACCTGTTCTGAAGGTTTAACACCCAAAATTTTGGTGAGATCTGAAATGCACTCTGGATCTTACGATAATCTTTGATTTGATTTGTTTCAAATTTCAATCTCGGAACAAGCCAATCGTTTTGGGCACTCCAGAAACTGTATTGCATCTCATTCTCGTTTGTTCTTTTGCTTGGCCCTTGCAAATTTATCTAATCAGGTTTCCCTGTTTAACTGAATTGAACAATCATCTGTTTTTGCGTACGCATGGATGTTAAAATAAAGAGTTTCACTTATACATACATACATACATAAATACATAAATAAGTATAGGAGAATCTTAGATTCCACAAGTGTTCAAGTATTCAACTACTATACTTAAATATATGCAATACCCATGAACGTAGATCGATGTCCCAGTAAGAAACTTATTTCATCTCATTGAGGGTTGGCTTCTCTTTAGACATGAGCCCTGATCAAATACCTCCCCTATTGATGGCAATACCACCATATCACTGCGGCTTTAACCAGAGCTTCAAATCAAATGACATAAAAGACACTGAAAAAGGAGGTCACACAAATTATCGTTAGTTATAAACTGCTTTTGTGTTAGGTGCATTCTTGGGCTACAGTTCCATGAGACCACAAGCAGTATGTAACTAATATCTGGGTTGGGCATATATGAACAGAGATTTTTAAAGAACATATCTCCTGCTTTCAAGTTACTAGTGCAAAGGGGCCACACATACACGCACAAACACTTGTATGATTTAGGGCTTGATTGGTTCTCAAACTCCTAATGAGATAGTTTGCATTTCTCAGCAGTATGAGATTCCAATTAAAGAATGCTTAATCCTCTTTCTTCTAAAGCCAAAACAGAAGGAAATTTAATAGGGTTTGTCCATATAAGACCTGCTATAGGTGAAATAATAAGGCATGGAAACTTTAAACATGATACCAGTGAAGAACTTGTAAAATCCCAAAGGTAAGAAAAATTTGGTAAAAAAATGTGGTGTTTATGGCAGAGAGGACCCCATTATACCATTATGCGCATCAATCAAAGCCAATGGTAGAAGAAAACAGGCTTTTTAAGCTAGAAACTAGTGAACTGGCAACAAACCATTAAATTTGTTGACATTCAACATTAGAGAGTAATAAATAAGTACATAAAATAGGTATATCAAGATCAAACACTACAAAATTAATAGATAAAAACAGTATGAAAGTTGGATCATGATCAGGAGCTTCAATTACAAGAAAAATCGGGAGAAGAGGGCAAATCCAAAATGGGAAAAATGGTTGTACTAGACTAAAGAAAGAGACATGCATGTCTAAAGAAAGATATGGTTCATTCTTTTACCAATGAACTTTTGAAAGTAAGAAACAAGATTAATCCAAACATCAAGTAACAACTACTAGGATAGTCCAAGGAAGAGAAAGAAGCCATACCATCGGTCATATAACATTACACTAAGACAGCAAAATCAAAACAAAGAAGAACACAAGTTAAATTTTGATATAAAATGTTCAACACTAGTAGTATTTCATAAACAACAGCGAACATGAAAACCTTAAAGAACATTATATCTTCCTACCGTGGACAAAAATTTCAATGAAAGATAAAACAATTGCACTTCAAAAATTTTGTTAGTTCCATCTAAAAGTCAGTCTATACAGCCTGAACCTGCATAGAACAAGAAGCGCAACATTTTCAACCTTGAAAGATTCTTCAGGAACCCAATTGTTCCTCCACCTTCCTTCTCTTGTTTGGGCTGAAACTTGCTGAGATCATATCCACAATTTTCCTCTGTGAGTCCATTATCATCTCAATCCTTCTATTTTCCATTTCCATTCTAAACCTTTCAGTTTCCTGCATCATTTCCATCCTTTTCTTTTCCACCCTCATAAACCTCTCCGCAAATCTCCTTATTTCCACTGCTAGTTCCACCCCCTTTTTCTCTTCCTCCACTCCCACAACTGCCATGTCATCATCCCCTTCTTCTTCCGGTCTAACCCTTCTCCTCCCCCCACTTAAGAACCCAGAAAAACGGTTCACAACACTGGGCCGCCGCAAAATATGATTAATACTGCGGCTTTTACTTAACGGGCTTTCTTCATCATCATCATCTTCCTCCTCAACTACGTCGTTTTCGTCGTTACTGTAATTATTTCCAGCTTCATGTCCATTTTCGGAATATAAATTTTTTGCCCTGGTTGGAACCAAGGAAATCAATGGTCGAGCCGAGATAGGCAAAGGGCCGTGCTCGAGAGCTTCCATGGCATCGTAATAAGGCCAAGGGGCTCCCGAAGCGAGGCCTTGGCGTTCGGAGCGGTAACGGCGGCGGAGCTTCTCCATCTTATGACGGCACTGCAGGGCGGTTTTGGCGGCGGAGTCATCGAAGAGGCCGCAACGTGCGGCGACCGTAACGGCGACTTCTTCCCATTGGCTGGCTTTGAGTTGACCGCGTTGGAGAGAATACCATTTTTCTTGGTAGGCTTGGATTAGGTTGAGGGTTTCTTGGTGGGTCCAAGGAAGGGATTGGGGTTTTATCGCAGGTTTCGGGTCGGCTGCTGGAGATGGATGTGACATTTTATGGGGGTTACGGGGTTCAAAATTTAGGGTGGGGGTGGGGGGTTAGATTACTAAGGTTTAGGGAGGTTGGGTCGAGGGGAGTAGATGGTGGTGGTGGTGAGCGGTGGAATGGGTGGATTAGGTGGGTGAGTTTAGGTTCCGTTTTTAAAATTTTCAATGGATCCGGATCCTGAAATTTACATCCGGATTGTCACGTCCATTCAGGCCCATCCTAAATTAAAAAGGGCCTCAAGAGAGTTTGTTTCCCTAGTTGTTAGCCGGTGACCAATATTTAGAAGGGCCCATCAATATTTCAAGAGAAATAAAAATATTTGGATGGCCAAGTTCTTGCTAAAAAAAACAATTCTTCTTCGAAAGGATTTTCTTTCTACAGGTTGAGCTATTATATAAATTCAGTTAAGATGTATTCTTTTTCATTCTTATAGCAAATGTTCAACGAAGAGAAGGAATTAATGATTTTTTTTTTCTTTAACAAATTTGGCAACTTTCAATGAAAAAAAAATGGAGACTGAGAAACGGTAAATTTAAGTTCCTGATCTTAACAGGTATAGTGTCAGATTGATGAATGATAATGAACTTTAGTCAATCTTGATTTGATATTCAGAAATTTGACAGAGAGTTGAGTTTAAGAAGGGAAGAAAAAGAACATAATATAAATGAGGGGACAGATGAAAAGCAGTTAGATATTTGGCTGGAAATAACTAACATGATCAACTGGAATTGAGAAACCAAATAACATAAAAATTAAAATCAGAAATATCTTACATCTTGTTCGCTATCAAATCTATTTTCGCATTATAATTAAAGATTTGAAGTATCTCAAGTGTCAATCTAGCCTTAAAATACAAAACGCTGTGACATAACCTCTTTTTTTCGACGTACGCATTTACTGTTATGAATGGGTGACCTCAAATATTTGCTCTTTATAACAGCCCGAGGAAAAAATAATGAGAGGGGAGCAATGTGGGGAAAAAATCATATTTAAGTGTAGAAACTTGAAAACTATATGCACAACTACATCTATAACTACTATGCTTGTCAGAAAGAACTTATTTCCATGGTCTAGTAGATAGTAGCTCTCCATTCATGTGACAACTGTCTCACATCATCCTTGACTGCCAATTTGAAGACCCCAAAATAAAAATAAAATCAGAAATGAGATAGAATATTCAGAATAAGATAAAAGTGAGACCGATGTGAAGAGTTAGTTAACCTGATTGAATCAGGCAAAAGATTTCCAAATCTTGCTGTTATAGCATGGTTGAGAGACATCAGAAGATGCATATTGACTACCTCGGCACGGTCAAGCAAACAAGTAAATTCATCTTCCTGGGTTCAAAGGTTTGTAGTTTCCTCACCAACATGAATATGTCCCCTGGTAATGCCATACCCAATACCATCAGAATGTGTGCTTTATTTGAACATATCCAAAGGTAATCAATTATATAGTCAATTCCTTATTTAGGAGTAAATATGAAAATAAATACAAAGAATTTAAACTAAAAGGATGTGATTAACAGATGCTTATAGGCATTAGTTACGGATTATTTAATTATTATTTGGCTTTTACATTAAATGCACTACTTTTGCAAAATTCAAGGGGAAACATTTCATTAGTTGCACTTTTGTTTCCTTAAATACCAACCTTAACTGCCAACTCACAACTGAGTTCAGATCAGATGGCATGAGGTTGCTGCACGTAATGCCCTCCCCGCAGGTAAGTATACTGTAGCTAGTGGGGTAGGGTGGGGTCAGGGGTAGATTAGGAATTGAAAAAAAAAAAACCACCTTAACTAGTGACATTAGGCATTATTTAGCATTTCCTATAAATAATAATTGCACCTTAAATATCTGCAAACTAGGATAAAAATCATGAACACAGAGAAGGGGGTGTTTGAAGAGTCCAATAAGCCGGCTTAGTTTTCTACTCAAGACAAATCAGACGGGTATTTTGACTCAACCAGGCCAACCACATCACTGGAGTTCGAAGGAAAAGAAATTTCGATTTCATACAACACAGAAAACCTTTTCTTTTTTTTTGGGGGGGGGGGGGGGGGGGTGCGGGGTGGGGAGAGCTTTGTTAACAGCTTTACCACTAGATTGTAACAGCTTTTGTTGTTGTGAAGCATCTACACTTATATCCCATATTTCTTTTGGCTACAAGAAATGATAAATCAAGAATTCCAACTATTTAGGGGTATGCTGTACCTATTAGTTACATTTACAACTCTGATCATAATCTATAGGATGTTGAAACTTAAGTTCCCGCCCAGTTTTCTTTTAATCATAAATTGGTTCAAACATCCATCACATAAGTTATACATTGCCATCTAGATGAACTGGCAGCACTTTGGCAAACAATTAGAATACAGACTGTGTCACCGAATTACTTTCCTACATTAAAAAGTTAAAGCTCATTCTTATCTTCCTAATGTAGCAATACCAGTTTTATATTTTCTTCCTCAAGAGAAAATAGGAACTTACAGCTAAGTTGCTCTCTTTTAAATGTTCCAATGACTCAGCAAGCTCCACTTGTTTTGATGCAGTTGCAAGCAATGCCTACAAAAAATAAGAGTTTTTAGTGACCAGAATGTACAAAGGGGCAAAAACTGTTAGCAATAAAGACTAATTGTAAAAAAGAGGTCTTACTTTCTTTGTTCTCTGTAAATCTTGTTCAATAGATTTAATACGATTCAATGACTCAAGAAGCATATCTTCTTTTTCAGGAGGAATGTTTGTGGGCTTGTTACAAAGCTCAGTTACCAAGGTTTCCAAATTTTGTAGCCGCTGCCAACATGGATGGAGTGAGTCCTCTTCTGCTTTTGTCAAAATACCATTTTCTAGAGACCCTGAATCTGCCATCTGGTGATTCAACTGGTTTTCTGTTTGTTGTTTTGAATCTTGTGCTTCCAAAAATCTTCCCAGTCCAGGGGCTAAGAAGTATAGACATGCTAGCAATTTGAGTACAAAGTGAACCACAAAACTTATTACATGGTGAACAAACTTCTTTCCCAGATTTCTTGGACTAACATCACTAGTTATATCATCTGTCAACATCACCAAATTAAGATGTAAAAGCTAGCTTACAAGAGAAAAATTAGCATAGGCAATAAGAAGTTCTAGTGCTGAGAACTAGGAGATAATGTTCTTATGCAATAATGATGAGTCAGCTTTATTAAAATTCTAAGAGTCAAAACTTGAATTGTGATTGTGAATGCAACTATACAAGTTCAAACCCAGAATGGCCAGTGAAATCAGATAGCTTTCATATCTTAATCATGCATGGCTCATTGAGAGAATTTGTCCTACACATGAAAGCAGATAGTAGGGCTCCTAGTTTTGCTTTATGCCACATTTATTGGTTTATACCATAGTTATTTACTATGATATAGTAGCAAATATATCTGTTAAAAGTTTAAGAGTCACACTTCAAAATTTGATTGAGCATACAAGTTCAAACCCAGCATGGCTAAAGAAACCACACATAAGTACCAACTTCCATATCTTAATAGCGTGGATGATTGGACATGATTTCTACTGTTCCTTCCAGAGATTGATTATTGCTACTAGTTATGCTTTAATGCTCCCTTTATTGGTCTACATGATGGTTATTTACTATGATATAGTTGGAACAACTACCTCACAAGGACATTTTAGGAAACAACCACAACATGCTTTGATAATGCGTTGAATGATCAGATTTAATTCAAATGTATAAACACATACAATATTCAATTAGAATCAGTGAGTGACCACTCACTTGTTGAACTAGTTTCTTCAATTCTTGCAGCATTTTCTGCTTCAATAATGCCATGCATAGAATTAGGACCATTCATCTTTTCCTGACACAAGGATTAATAAATATTAAATAATATTTTTGCAGAGTAGCACAAAGAAACAGGGATTATAAAGTCCAATGGCTAAGATCTTATAAAAGAAAAAATTTATAAAGAAAGTGAGAAGAGAAGCCCAAAAGGTGGAGCAGAGCCAATTACTCTGTCAGAAACTGACACTAACTGCATGAAATCTGAAGCATCCGGCCTCACATCAGAAGATATTTCACTACTTGCAACCTGCCAAAAGAACCAATTAACATGGACAATGATGCATAGATAAATGATGATAAATTGACAGTAGACAAAGGGAACTTGATTAAAAAAGTGAGAGGAACCTTAGTAGACAAAAATTTGACTTCCAAATTATTATTCTCAGAAGAACTTTCTGTTTTCCTCAAATACAAGGCATCTCCGGAGTGTATCAACTGAATATTGAATACAGGCAATGAATTTTAGCTTAGGGCATAAAATAATATTCAGGGCATTTCTCAGACATCAATATGTGAGAACAGAGAGGAGAGCTACTAAAGATTATTTATTCATTTTCCTTTTGCATGCTGACTAGGATACTACCTTCATTATTTCTGGGTTATTCCAGGGTCCCTTGTCAGATCTAAGACAACCGCCATTATTAGGGCATACACAAGTTCCACCAAGAAACTCTGGCAATTGGCTACTTGGGAGATTTTCCACAAACAAGTTTAGTTAGAAGTCCAAAAAACAAGCAGGCAGTAAGACATTTCAGTAATAATACAGAAGAAATCACAACCTCGGATCAATAATCTCAAATAATTTATTATGGAATTTGCTCCCAAGAACCTGTATGATCAAAGAATACTTGTTGATTAGTTGAAAACTAATCTTTAAAAGTCGAAGAAATCATGTATAAAATATATATATATATATATATCTTCATGATCAAAAGTTTCAATATTCTTGTACATGAATCTTTGCTGTAGTCCTTGGATCAAGAAAGCCTTTTGCTGTGTTCCATAGTAGTTTGAATCCACTTCCAGCATTAACTATGTACATTTGATGTAAAGTCTGTGGAGAGAATGCTGATGTTAGTAATTGTTGAGGAATTTATCCATAAATAATTCAGATATATATATATATATATATATATGTATGTGCATTAATTTAGCTTAATGAAATGATGAAGCCACCTCGGGATAGTTGTCACCATCAATTTTCTGAATGCGCATTACAAGATCATGTGCAATCTTGCCAAAGCTCATCCAGTTCTGTGCAAAGAAGGAAATAATGAGAAACATGATATGGCATGAAATGCGTATGTACTGTAATTTATGAACACTGACCAACCCCTGCACATCTAATATTGTTGTCGTACAATCTATATGCCTCTTGGCAGCAATGGAACAGGCAGGAAACTTCTCCATGAAAGCCTTCTCGAAGCCTTGCACATGATATTTTAAAAATCTTTCCACTGTAGTGACCTTCATCAGCTTGGCAGGGTCAATTTTACCAATTCTTTCAATATAGACAGGGCGACCCTGTTTGTCTATGCCATGGTAACCATGGGGGTAACAGTGCTGAACTTCTTCATATTCATCATACAGGAAATCCTGCATATGCATCATAGCATCTGTTAAAACTATGAAGTATTAAACTATTATCAATAGAAAAGACAGACAGCACATCTTTTGTGAATGAAAAGATCAACAAACTTGCTAATCTCCATTGTCCAATCATAAGTAGTGCAGTAGAAATTTAATAATCCAAGTTTAAAGATGATAAGAGAACTTTTTACCTGTATAATAGTATCGACTCCATACTCTTTCCTCCAGTTCAGCATATCTTCCCACATCTGGATAGTTTTATCGGGGTCAAATTTCCTTGCTTTCAAAAATCTGCAAAAACAAATTCAAGATTTTGAAATAGATGGATATAGCTGAGTTGACGTTTTTTTTTCCTTTTCATTTTTAGGAGGGGGTTTGGAGAGGGTGGGCAATATAGATGACTTGTTTTGATAAGCTGGCAATAGTAATTTGTTTTTTCAAAAATATAATTTTAAGTGGAGCTCAGTTTCCACTTCCACGTCAACTGGTTCTGAAAATCTAGCCTAGAGTGAAATCAGAAGTTAAGTCCAGCTCAACAACTTCTAGTCAAAAGAAAACTCAGTATCCCATGCTTCACTACAGTTCCAGCCGAGAAATTTGCATTACGTTTATTAAGATGCACAAAATTCCAGGTTACAAATCTTAGTTTTATTAGAATAAGAAAACACCCATAAATCATTTGAGTTAGACAGTAGAATTTTAAATAATTCACTTTACATAGAGAGATACACTTGTCAAATTCTTGCTACTAAAGATTCAATGATGAAAACTAGTAAAAAGCCCAAAACTCAATAAATGGGGAAGTTCAGTTCATGAAATAAGTAAATTGAACATGATTTCTTTGTAATCAATTCAGTTCGGTCCAGTTCATGCATCTGCTCTTTCTAATCAAGAAGCATTTCTGATATATTTCAATGAATTGTTTTTCTGGAGAACATTCACATCCTCTACATGCCATAATTAAAAAAAATCCAAAAATCACCTTCTAGATGACATATTATAAAATAATTACAATGTTCTATGAATAGACTAGAGAGTTTTGAAAATTTGAGAACAAATGGGAAATCTTGTTTTCGGTAATTAATGTATATAAATTCTTCCTAAAATCACTTGTAAACAATTCAAAGCTTGAGATGGGTCACATTATTTAGTACCTTCTCATTCAAGCGATTGCTGGAAACCTAAAACTGCACATGTTTGCTTCAATGGAATGATCTCATTATCTTATCAACATAGCTTAAGGTTAAATGGATACTGGATAGCATAACTTTCTGCCAAAAACTGCAATAAAAAGTCTACTGGTTGGTTAAATTACCTTAACAAAGTGTGGTAATCATCATGACGTGGGGGAAGCTGATCTTTCACAAGCAATGCCTGGCGAAAAGCTCTGACAGCCTTTTCCTCCTCTGCGTCCCTAACATCCTCGATCGAAATTGTCGCGTATTTGCAATCAGACACGCGTTTGCTTCGCTTCCTTAGACCGTGTGTAAGCTTTGTGGAAGCAGTCATAGCTTGTTTCTTCATAGATCTCCCTCGCGTTGTTATTCTTTTCTCGTCCTCAGACGTCTCGAAATCCAAATGCGCTTCCTTTCTAAACCTCTCTTCTTCTTGAAATGCAATTACCTCTCCTGATATTATTAAGAACAAAAACAAATCAAAAACAAAAATTCAACCAACGAATAACCATTTTGATCTTAATTTCGACCAAAATTCAGTAAAATTAGGCATAATTTACCAGGCATTGTAACTTGCATCCGAGATCGTGATCAGACTTTAATCTGCAACGAAACAGACACAGAAAATCTCAGAACTATTGAGACACAGTTACTTTTATGCATTGGCAAATCTTCTATATCTGTACTATTCTCTGTTAAAGCTCGTTGCAGTTGAAAAACGACGAAATTGACCAAAAATTCAAGCAGGACTAGACAAAAAAGGACACGAATCGGCATACACAGAAAAAAGATAATTACCAGTCAGAAAAAAAAAGAAAAAGAAGAAAAAGAACTGAAATTAAATCGCGCCAGATCCAAAAATGAAGATAAAAACACAATTAAAAGATGAAAAAAAAAAGCCATCAATGGCATTATTAATGCATCAATAAATAACAACATAAAAAAAAAAAAAACGTATCCAAATATACCTTGAAAGAAAACCGCATTCATTTCACAGGAATCGAGCGAGATTAAATTCACGAAAAACGGATGATTGAATTTTCAATTTCTCTCGTTATTTCTTTATATATAATAATCAAATCCAGAGCCAAGAAATGAGAAGAGCTATTGCTTTGGGTTACGAGGCGGGCTTTTCTATCTCCAAACGGAAGAAAAAACTCTTCTCTCTCTATCGTTTCTAGAATATAATAAAATAATAAAAGTTTTTTTAATTTAAGCTGAGGAACGTAGCTGAAGCCTGTCGTTGTCAAAAAGGTTTTTTTTTTTTTAATCAAAATTTCGTTTTCGTAGAGCGATCGCGTGAAACCGCCGCTTCAGCTGCTCAAGTGGCGGTGGTTCTGTCGAGAACTCAACGCTTTATGTTCGTTGCTTTGGCCTTTTTACGAAGGAGCGGGAGTTTCGACGTTAACCGCCGTTATAATAGAGATGGGGATCACAGATTATTAGTTGCGGTGGAGTCCACGGTTGCCTTAAAGCAACAAGCCAATAACAAACTGTTTTCTTTTGCTTTGTTTATTTATATTTACGAGTGGACAAACCAATACAAAAATGTTTGGTATGTACCATGTCTGCTGCCATTAGGGTTTTGCCACCTGGGATTGTTAGCAAGTGGGACTTTAGAATCGGCAGAAAGAGGCCTACCACGTGCGCTTACAATAAGACCCATCACCCCTTGCGTTGAACCCGCTTTAATAAAGCATTTTATGCAAATCAATTAGACTTTTATTTGGTATGAAATTGAAACAATTGGAAACTGGTTCAACGTTTTTGTCGCATTGTTGCCTATGATAAAGGAGAAATTACGTCAATCAATATAATTTGAAAAAAAATCATATTGACAAATAACAAAAAGAAACAGAAATATCATCCAAATAGATTTTTAAAAACGATTTACTTATGTATTAATTTCTAAATTGGACATCGTATTTTAGAGTTAAAGTTAAGGTATTTCTCAATCACCATCACAAGAATTAAAGTTTAGTTTCTTAAGAAAAATGAAAAAAAAAAAATGAGCTTCTAATATGTACTTTCATTTAAGGAATTGGCAAAAAAATATGTATTTTTATTTATATTCACTCATATCTTATCATAACATATGTGAAAGAAAGCTATTTCATTTCAAAATTAAGATATACTACAAGTTTTAACAAAAAAATTATAATAAATTTACTGGTAATATAAATTTTACGAACAAAATATTCAATCCTTATCAAATAAAAAATAAAAAATTTCCATGGAAGAAAGCAAGTCATAATTGTTATTGGCATTTAATTCGCTATTTAAATTGGTAGTTATCGGTACAAATTATAATTAAGTCATAATTGTTATTGGCATTTAATTTGCTAATTAAATGTGTAGTTATCGGTTATAAATTATAATTAAGGTGGTTTGCAATTTGCAGCTTTCTCATTGCTTCATTGAACTATAATGGTATTATCATCTACAGAACAAAGAAACAATGCATGTTCGTTAAGTCATACTCAAAAGTCTCAAGCCCTTTAAATTTTTTCTTCTTCACCAAAACGGTTAGGTTCGCAATTAGTGGCACAAAACACCGCAATGGTTACTATCTTAGAATCATTGAAGTGAAGTATTCATCTATGGCAAAATAATTCACTTTTTATCCTGACATTCCCGGAAAATAGGCTCAAATTTTCTTTTCATGGAGCAAAAAACTGAAAACTTTGGTTGATATCTAGAGTATATCGGCAAGGGCATAGGCACAAAACTAAAGTCAACGGGGGATATCAGGAACCTTGTTCCAGCTTCCAATTACATTCTAATCATAATAAAAGATAACATCAAGAAGATGGTGACCACAGAACGTCAACTTTTCTTCTCATTTCTGTTTGTAAATTTTCTTTCCAAACAATATCTACATCCACAGGCGGCCTCTCGGCCTAACCCTTTGCACTCGAAGGGAATAATGATGACAACAAATAATTAATCAAAGCCTACTTTAATCGCTTATTTGTTGGGGACTGACATTGGATCCGACGCCCAAGACAACTTTGAAGCTACTCCAATTTGATTGAAAATAAAACATTAAAAGGTTTACATACAATTTTTCAACAGGCAACAGACATCAACTACATCAACTAACTTTTGTGAACTTTGCAGATTTTATCAACAAATTTCTAACAAACTATATAAAAAGGGACTGGAGACAAACCTGTAGCACAAGGAAATAATTTTCTAAAATTTGATTACTGCACATGGCTTAGGAACTATTATCGATTTCATCTGATGCACTTCGGCAGCGTCTCCTACTGGAACTGACCTGAAAATAGAGGGATTAGCGTTAGTAAATATGAGAGAAACTTGATAATGGACAAGAGATGTCAAGAGTGAATACATTTTGTGCCAGTTGATTCTATCTTTTTGATCATGGTCACAAAATTAATGGATAAGAAAAATCTAAAATTCAGCAAAATTATATGAAATCCAAAATTCTAATAATCTGCTAATAAAAGATATTAAAAATATTATTATGTTACTCCCAGCTGCATTAACTTCACATGGTGATCATATGGTCCCCTTCTATTTACCAATGTAACAGCTTTGATACTGACGATTTTTGAAAGAAAAAAGGTGCCACAACATTATCCTAACGACACATGATTTGGTTGACTCAGAGCTCTTTTGGCAAGAAAAACCAGTATTGTCTTTAACAAGCAGAAAATATAGAATGTTAAAATCCTCATAAAAGAAGTTCCCTAGGGAGAAGGACCCTACACTTAATGATATTAGCATCAGGCCTCAAAAGACACATCCATACTACCTTAAAAGCAGCGACTGAAGTAAGTTTTAAGTAAGGAATGATGTACAAGCACCTGAACTGTTAGTAAGTTCTGTGAGAAAATAGTAGCGGAAAATGGAAAATGACTTTCTTCAAAATCGACTCATTATCATGTGATTAACCAACAGAATTAGACATGAAGGAAGAAGTCACTCTATGGAATAATATTAGATTGATTTTCAAAGAGTATCTATTTCACTTCAACTCATGAAAGCATAAGAAACAATTCTGAAATGCTTTAGGAGATTGCTTACTAAGGAAATAATAATACACACAGCAGTATTCTGCAATTGATGTAACAGAAAAATTGTAGCTATCATTTCTTACTGTTTCTATGCTTAACAAGCAGGGTTACATCTGAAACTATGGTCAGTTTTGTTTTACACGTATACTGTGTGAACTCAGTGGACATTCACTGAGCTTGAGTTGTCCACTTTCCATGCGGACATAGCACTCTCAATTTAATAAGATTCTGCATCAACACAAATAATCATGTCTTTGTTGTTTTTATAGGAGACAACCAGACCCCTGATTCCTCCCTTTCGGGAACTCAAAAATGGAAATTTGCCGCAAGAATAACAGCATAAAGCTATCATGACCAGCAGATAGCTAAACAAGCATGCAAACAATACTTGCCCTTGGTTGATAGAATTATAAAATGTCAAATTGAAATGTGACACACCTTAGAAGATGAAGAAAAAGGAGGCAAAGAAGTCTGTCGAACAGGCTCCTTCAGCTGCTGAAATTCTCGAAGCTGGCTCACCAGGTCCTCAATGAGTTTCAAGTGGGTATCTAACCTTTCCCTCGTATCCGCAGAGAAACTCAGCTTCTCTTTTTCTCCTTGCGCTATTTGCAGCCTTTCTCTAAGGCGTTCAATTTCAGCATCAATCTCCAACCTTTCATTTAAGACTGCAGAATAACTCCTCCATGAGTCATATTGCAAGGTTTTGTTATCTGAAGCAGAAATAGTTGGCAGTTTACTTTCTTTTCCATTCTCCTCCTTCATAATGTCTATTTTATCATCAACAACATGGACATCATAAATAGCTGGTTCCATATCAAACTTGGAATGATGCAGATTGCTGCGTAGTGGCTCACCAAATTCTGCATTTCTCTCAATATCTTCTCTACTTAAAGAAGTTTTCTCAACGTCACCGAAATTTAGGGCTGTTTTGGTTGCTAATGCTAGGCATGCTATGGCATCATCATCCTGTCCCTCTCCTTTCCCTGATAAATTAACCGCTGGAGTATGACTTAGTTTCCCAGCGGATGGAGTCTCATATTTTAAAGGCCAGCCAGAACCTTTTCCCACTTCCTTCTTTATAGTGGATCCACTATTCTCGATCTGTTTCACCATTAGCAGTGGATCTTCACTTAAAACAAGTGAAACTGAAGGCTTTTGTCCCCCTTTACACAAAGTATAACTAAAGCCACATTCCTTCCGCTCATCTCCTAGAGTATTCATCTGCCTGTAAGCTTCAACTTCTTTCTCCAAAAGGTGATTCTCCTTCTCCCTCCTAACAAGGATCTCTTTTAGAATGTTCATCTCTTCTTCATAATAAGCAATTTTTTCTTCTGTCATCCTTTGATATTGCCTTGCTTCCATTTCTATTAATGCCTTATCCTCTTGTAGACGCAAAATCATTGTCATGGTTTCATCAGCAGCCGAAGCAGCAGCAGCCCTTTCTTTTTCCAACTCCAGGTATAGAGCAGCATGTGTAGCTTTTTCTTCCTCAAGAGCCTGTTCCAACATTTTGATTCGATTTGCTTCATCTCCAGTAATCCCTAAGTTTTCTCTTGTGTTACAAGTGACTTTTTTTATAAAAGCTGAACCTTTTTCCTCTCCATTGCTCAATTCAAAACCATGCCAGGTTGCCTCACCCATATCTGTGCCGGTTTGAGTATTTTTATCATCTAAAATGGCATGTTCACATAGGTCAATACACATGTAATGCTAATAAGATATAAGAGTTCAAATTCAATGAAAACTTGAACTTAATAAATGATTTCCTTGACTTACTGAGAAATAAAACCTGTCTAAATTGGTTAAAAATCATAAAACTTCCATCTATTTTAGAATAAGCATTTAAAATTTTAGCAGAGAAATTCCATAATATCTTCAATGATGCACTCCTATAATTGAGCAGAAATTCAAATAAAAATTGGCACTTGCAGCTAAAATATCAATTTGGAAAAAAATAATACAAAAAGAAAGATCTCACATTAGATGCGTTTCACTTACCAGGAAAACTATCTTCTATTTCGCTAACTGGACCCAAATTTTCACTACTTTGACTTCTTCTTTCACCGCCATTAATATAAGATGAACATGAAAACCCTGCAGCTGCGGATGGGAAATTACCAGACAATAATACCGGAGAGGATTTTCCATAACCAAAAGTAGCTTTCCTACGTCGCCGAACTCCAGACTTTTGCTTCTGATTTATAATTTTCTTTCCCTTGGCATCATATCCACTCTCTTTATCCACCATAGTTTGCAATCTTAAACCTGAAGGTGAACTAGGACATGCTTCACCGTGCAAACCAATGACCTCATTGCCAAATTTTCCACCTGTAATGGACTTGGCATTCGAATTCCATTGTTGATCGTTGAACCAAACTAAGTTAAAAGGGAACCTCTTCAAAGCCAGCTTTCGAACAGAATAGATCTTTCTGATAGGCCAGTGAATGAGCAGCTCATGCCAGCAGAGGTAGCTATTTTGGTACCCAAAAAACCCAGAACAAGGACACGGCAAGTAAAGTCCCAAAATATGATAAAATTTCCAAGCAAAAAACCCCAAGGTTGATCCACATAGAAGGAAACAAGCAAGAGCAAGGTCAAGAAAGGCTCCAATAAGACCAACTAAGGTCCATGTAGGAATTGTACGGGAAACCATTACAATTTCAAGAGCTCAAGATTCCCAGAGAAATGCAAATCTACTAGTAAATGAAATTTGAGTAAAAACCCAAGATAAAAAAAGGAGAGTAAGCCCTGTAGTAATTTGGCACCAAGAATTAGCCCTGGAGAAACAACCCACCGTGAGAAATACAATTACAACACGGAATTCAATTCTAGTTCCACTTCATGAATAGAAAATGAAGGAAAGGAAAGAACGTAATGATGTCCAAAACTCAAGACCTTATAAGGAAAAAATTGAGAGAATTCTTAGGATCAAAAGAAGTAGAGTAATTTCCAGGATAAGTGAGTAAAAATACTGGATTTTTAGAGGGGACTGAGTTGATCAGTTGTGGAGGTGACATGGGAACCTAGGCGCCAAGGAAACAAGAGAAGTCAGGTTCCAGAATCCTAACGTTAAGAAAGACGGGAGACAAAAAGCTTGGAGAAATTTGCTGGCGTCGGACAAGAGTGAAAGAGCCGCCGATTTCCAAGGTTTTGACTTTTTATAGTTACAGTAATGGAAAAGTGGCTGACTATTATGGGGAAGTGGAAAAAACTTGAAACTCACCATCTTTCAGACTTTCAACTTCTGTTTGATGATATTTGTCTGATCTCTGAACAAAGATTACAGCTGTCAAGTGCCAACCGCTTTTGTCCTTTTTATTTCCGTTACAAAACCAACGGTGTCCTTTAAACAATGTCAACGTTGTTCAATCTTCTTTTGCTATGCATGTGTCTATTATTCTGATTAACTATTGAATAATCAATTCTTATTTTTGGTAATCAAGTTTGTTACAATAATGTCATGAGTATTCCATTCGAAAGCAAATAAATTTTAAAAATGGCTGAAAAACAAGATCATTTTTCCAGGCGGAGAAATAATAGAATCTCACATGTCACACCAGTTATGTAAAAAAAAAAAAAAAAAAGAATAGCCCATTATTCCGGTACACCACCATTCAAACTAAGCCACATGCACCCCTTGAATCTGACCCTTTGCCTCATAAAATTTTTATCAGACTTCCTTTCCTCGCCTAGCAGCAGTTCAAGAATGTCCGTCATGGCCGTTTTCTCCAATGGCTACTCCTTACGCCTTTCAAAACCAGTTCCCAGCTCATCCCATCGACGACCTCCAAAGCAGCCTGGCTGCTTCTTTGTTCCTTCTTTCATAGTTTTCTCTGAAAATGCCAGAGCCAGGCAGTTACATCTTTTCAGTTCTTTAGACATTCAACTTCCAGGTAACTTTCATTTGTTTGCTTTTTTCAGTTTTATTCAGTTTTAAATGTTTAGTATTCGTTTTTAAGATTTTGTTATGGCATAGTCATACCTGGCAGTTTGAGTACCAGTGCCATTTTTCTTGGGCTAGAGCTTTTCTGAATTATGAACTATTATTATACTGTTAAATTGGACATCACTGACCTCTTTACCTAGACATCGCAGATTTATATATGCAATATACTTTTTCATCTCCAAAATCACTTGACATGCATCTTTTTCGTATCAGTGCTTGCTTAAAATGGCCTTCATTTCCAATATAATATGTACCATACTTATTGCCTGGCTGTCAATCATGTTGATAATTGAGGTGATGATATGCTTTTATAATAATGAAGGGAATATCTCCTGAATTCTTCTTTGCTGGAGTTTGTTGTGGTGGCTTATCACTCTTCCAATTCAGGTTAGTCATTTTCAGCTGGCAATAATTGCTATTTTGCGCATTCTCATATTCTTGCATGAACCAATGTATCATAGTCATTGAATGTGTTTTTTATTTTTTTTATTTATTTTTCAAATCACAGTTAAATTAAACAATAATCGATTAACCTTCTCTAGGAGAAATCTTTGATAGAGTTCTCTTGAAAAAAAAAAATGCTGTGGATCTAGTGTATAGTGGACAAATCTATAGCATTATCTTCAATGCTTTCTGGTAATATCTTTTTGTACCTCCTTCCTCTCATGCCAAATATACTAGCATGTAACTGATCAGATTGAATCCATCCCCCTCGCATTCCACCTCGTTCTTATTCTTAACCATGAATGCCTTTTGTTCATATGTTTTCTGGCACTTGATTCTTCATCTAATTGACCGAATTCCAATTTATATCTCGAGGATTTTTAGTTGGAAAAGATTTTAACAACTTCAAACTCAGAATAATTAGATGAAATATACAAGCCTGCCTCTATTTGGGAAATTTATAGGTACTGTAAATTGGAGTAGAATATTGAATAAGTATTTTGAGATAAATCTATTGAGGGATTTTAATACAAATGATCAAATATCTATTCAGGACAACTTATTCCAGTGTTATATCTGTATACACCTACTATGATAAGAATAGGCTGCACCATATATTTCAACTTGCTATTCCTAGGAACTAACACTATATTCACTTCTTTTTCTGGAGTCCAGCTAGGAATTGGATTTTTGATGAGGAAACGTCCTGTGTCTGCCCTTGCAACTGTCGCCACGGTAGTGGTAAAGACTAAAGAGGTTCTTGTGCTTCATGAAAGTTTTGATTTTGTAAGTAGAGATATCAAATGTATAAAATCATACAGGGAATTTGGACTGTGTTTCCATATGTTGTGGCTACTTCAACTGCATTATTCCTTTACATGTGGCGCCGCTACTCAACCTAGCTCTGTCAGTTGCTTCTTAATAGTTCTATAAATAGATAGAAGCTATCAGATGCACATAGACATTGTAGGATGGTTTGGCAAATTGCTCATGTAAAAGAAATTATTAGTGCTTGCCATAGACAGAACAGTTACAGATATAATCTTATAAGTACACTTTGAAATAACCTTGTGCTCAATAACTGACTCTTCATTTCCCTCATAACAAGCCCCTTTTCGAAATAATTATACCTCACCTTGCCAAAAATCTGTAGGAAAAGTTTTCAAAGTTCTAATATAAATACAAACATTCTTTTAATCTTGTATTTGCTAGCTTAACACGAGTGTCCTGAAGATGCAAGATATGAGAGCTAAATACTGTAGGCTTCTTTCAGCTCTGCTAATACCTCTGCAGTGGTTGGTCTCAGGATGCATCAATGTCGACAGACCTTACAGCAACTAAGGCTGCCTTTCTCATGCCCTCCACGTCAAAGGTTCCCTTTAAGCTATCATCCACTATCTCAAATGCACCTGCCTGCAAGTAGGGCTTTGCCTGCGATGAAACCAAATATGAACCTTTTGTTTAGAGCTAAATGTTAAAATAGAAGTTTAAAAACTATGCATGTATAAATAAATGAATAGAATTTAAGAATCTGAGCAGGCCTTGACCCTTGGTTTTTAATAACATGCTTAAATAATATACTTCTTGAGATTCTGAATTACAATACACCATTAAGAAGCAAGAAATTATACAAAAACTTCAACTACTAGTTGACAAATGTTGAGACAGGTATCCTCCCTGTGAATTGTATGCTTCATTAAAAGCAAACAAGTTGACCTTGTGAACACCTGTGAGTGACGATGAAATGCATAAATTCCTGGGAACAAGACTCATTCATGAAATTTGTAAGTTTTAAATTCTTCTCTACTTCTTCTCTTTTCTCTTATTTTTCATAAAAGAATAAAAACAGATATCTGATGTAACAAGATCACAACTTCACCTTCTCACTTATACACAAGATTTAGCACAGACTGGAAAAAGTTGAATAAAATGAAATTGGATTATGGTAGAAAACGTCGATATGTCCGAGTGGTTAAGGAGACAGACTTGAAATCTGTTGGGCATCGCCCGCGCAGGTTCGAACCCTGCTGTCGACGCTTTTTTTGTTTTTTATTCCTCATAATTTTATCATTTTAAGTCCTCAATATACGACATCTGATTGGTATAATGAGAGAACATCCTCATTTTATGGAGCTTGAATATGATTAGAATCTGTTCAGACAGAGAAGCTTTTAATTAAGAATTTTCAGGTTGAGATTTGATCCTCTTGGGAACATGATAAACAAAAAGTCAACCTACTTAACCGAACAATTGGAATCAAACAGAGAAGAAAATAAATAATAACTTGGTAATACCAAATGATAATATTTCAAGATTTTAACCAACCAGATGCCTTTCCAGGTTTGTTCTTTGTAATTTTTAAACAAAAATGTCACATCTTGCATGTCAAATGGGGCCAATCTATATAACATCTTGCGGGACTCAGTTTACTGGCTTCCATCCTCTCCCCGGTCAATAAGTTCTAACATTACAAGCCATTGCTGTGGCTACCAGTGAAAAAAACAACCACTAAAACAGAAAATCACAAGAAGAGGGAGAGTTTTTCTGGAAAAGCTCATACTTTTTAGTTTCTAGTATGTGTATACACAATACAAAATCAGATTTTCCTTTTGGCCTTTACCAAATGCAACAACTTTTGATTACAGTTTCTCTCTCAGCATTTTCGTTAACATAAGGACAATCACATAAACATTAAAAAATTCAACCAATGTCATTATTTTAAATATAACAAGATCACTCAGAAGACGTAACTGCAACCTTTGACTGCTGAATCAGTCACGAACTTAAACAGCTTTTGTTTAACTTAGATAATCAACAGGTGAAGGTTGTTCTTTGATTATTAATTTATAGTTGCTTGGACTGATGGACTCCATTACTATCTTCTTAAGCTTTGTTTGCTACAGTAGATCCACCGTGATCAGGAAGATGAATACCTTCCAGGGAGGTGGTAGCAGATCAGCCCGTCAATTTCTCAAAGCATTGTTGGTCGAACTATTACTATATGCATGGTTTAGTACTGGTGGATTCTGTAAGGAATTTGGAAAAGAAAATTTTGGGTGCATAGAGAAAGAGAGACAAGCTCTTCTCAACTTAAAGAAAGGTCTTGTTGATTATGATAACCTTCTCTCCTCGTGGATTAGCGGAGATAAAGATTGCTGTAGGTGGAAAGGGGTCGGTTGCAACAACAAAACTGGTCATGTCACTCTGCTTGATCTCCGTCCTGTGATTAATTCCTCGAGTGATACTGGTGATAGTTGGACACCAATGAGCGGTGAGATAGGCCCTTCCTTGCTTGAACTACGGTACTTGACTGGCTTGGACCTCAGTCTTAATATGTTCTCTAACATTCCTGAGTTTATTGGTTCACTCACTGAGCTGAAATATCTTAACCTCTCATGGAATGGTTTCAGTGGAACTATTCCTCCTCAGCTGGGGAATATCTCCATGTTACGTTCTCTTGATCTCTCATGGAATAATTTCAGTGGAATTATTCCTTACCAGCTGGGGAATCTTTCCAGGTTGATTTCATTGAATCTCACCTTTAACATGGATAGCTTGATTGTTGAAAACTTTGAATGGCTATCTCGTCTTTCTTCCTTGAGAATACTTAGAATGGGTCAAGTTGATTTTACGAAAGCCCTGAATTGGCTTCAATCAATTAAATTGAATCCTTCCCTAGCAAGCTTATACTTATCAGCCTGCCAATTTCCTCCGGTTGATCCTTCGTCTCTTTCCCAAGTCAACTCTTCCAATGCTCTTAAAGTAATCCACATCGTTGGCAGTACCTTTGACCATTCAACTTTTCCCCTGGTGATCAATATAAGTGGTAACACTATTGATCTTAGCTTGTTTGATAACCAGCTCAAGGGTACAATTCCAGATTCTTTTGGCAACATGGGTTCTCTTGAACACGTTGATTTCTCAAGGAATCAACTTGAAGGTGCCATTCCGAAATCCTTGGGGAATCTTTGCAACTTAAAAACATTAGATTTCTCTGAAAATGGTCTAAGTGAACCAATTCATCAACTTCTACAAAGTCTGAATGGATGCACTAAGAATTCTTTGGAGGTCCTGAGGTTGAACGATAATCAATTGAGTGGTTTCTTACCTGATATGACAGAATTTCCATCCTTGAGAGACTCGCATCTTGATGATAACCAACTGAACGGATTTTCCCCAGACAGTTTTGGGCACTCATCTCAGCTTGTTTATTTGTCGTTGGCAAGAAACAAACTCACGGGCTCATTTCCTGTAGGAATTGGCCAGATGTCAAGTCTCAGGGTGCTAGATGTTTCCTCAAACAATTTGAATGGTGAAATCTCTGAAGTTCACCTGTTAAACCTCTCCAAGTTGCAGCTTCTTGACTTATCTTTCAACTCTTTGGATTTGAATTTCAGCTCTGATTGGGTTTCTCCTTTTCAACTAGATTCTATTAGATTGAGGTCTTGCAAGTTAGGTCCACGATTTCCTGGCTGGCTTCGAGGGCAAACTAATTTTTCCCACCTCGATATCTCCAATTCTGAGATTTCAGACGTTATTCCCAGCTGGTTTTGGTATTTCCCTTCTAATTTGAAGTACTTCAATATTTCCTTCAATAATATCAGTGGGAAGGTACCAAATCTATCATTTAAATTTAATTCATTTCCTGGAGTAGATATGAGTTCCAACATGTTTCATGGTCATATACCAGAATTTCTTGCTAATACAACAGTGTTGAATCTCTCTGGAAACAAGTTTTCAGGATCTACGTCTTTTTTATGCACGGTCAAGGAAAATGCCTTGAGCTATCTTGACCTCTCTAACAATTTATTGTCAGGCAGCCTTCCTGATTGTTGGATGAATTTGAGACAATTGGTTGTTCTCAATTTGGAGAACAACAATTTGTCGGGAGCGATCCCAAGCTCAATGGGATTACTACAGCAGGTTCGATCATTGCGTTTGAGGAACAACAGCTTTTCTGGTAAAGTACCATCGTCACTGAGCAATTGTATGGAGTTGGAACTCTTGGATCTTGGGGAGAATCAATTACATGGAATCATTTCGCCATGGATAGGGGAAAATCTAACTAATTTGGTTGTTCTCCGTCTAAGGTCAAACAAGTTCTATGGCAAAATACCTCCAAGTCTCTGTCATCTGGAATCTCTTCAAATTCTTGATCTTTCTCTGAACAATATATCGGGATCTATTCCACCTTGCCTAAACAACTTAACTGCCATGGCACGAAATAGGAGTACAGATGCAGGCATTTGGTATTTTTATTATTATTCTGACACCTTTGTTGATGGAAATGGTGTTACCGTTCTGAAATATGGTGCTGATTACATTGATTATGCATCCGTGGTATGGAAAGGAGTGGAACATGAGTATGGCAAGACATTAGGATTACTAAAGCTCATTGACCTGTCAAGCAACAAATTAAACGAGGAAATACCCAAAGAAGTTACAAGTCTTCTAGGATTGATTGCTCTAAATCTATCAAGAAACATGTTAACAGGGAGCATTCCAATGGAGATTGGCCAATTGAAAGTGTTGGAATCGCTTGATTTGTCTACAAATAGCCTCTTTGGTGAAATCCCAAGCAGCCTTGCTGATTTGTTTTATCTCAGTGTGTTGAACTTGACAAATAACAATTTGTCAGGAAAAATTCCATCAAGCACTCAGCTGCAGAGCTTTAGTGCTAGTTCTTATTTGGGGAATCCAGGACTTTGTGGAGCCCCATTGACAAATAAGTGCCCAGGAGATGAAACGGCCAAGCCACCAAATGCTGATGGCAGTGGAATCGGCATTGAAGGAGATGAAGAATGGTTTGAACCCTTGTGGTTTTACCTAGGCATGGTGATTGGATTCGCTATAGGATTTTGGGGAGTCTTGGGTACACTACTGATAAACCAATCTTGGAGACGCAAATACTTTCAGTTCTTGAGCAACATAGAAGATCGTATCCGCTTGACAATAGCACTGAAGATGAGCAAAATGAGACAAAGGCACCATCATGGTTTAGTTGTTGATGCATGATCCAGCTTAAAGAGTGGGTTCAAATGTTTTTTTCCTTTTTCTCAAATTTAAAAAAAAAAAAGGTGAATTGTTTCCCATGTTTTAAAAACCATTGCTGTGTTAAAGTACTTATAGTGGCATTTGGCTAGAATTCTTGTCCAAGGTAGGCTTGACTTTCAAAACCCACACGCTGCACTTTAATATAAAACTATCAGCCCCTAAATCCACTACCAGTTGCCTGCATTAGATGATATAAAATTTAAGAAGATCACAATGGTCATTGGGTGCTGATTCAATTATGTTATAGACAAGTCTTTTCTCAATAGGTGAACGAAGCATAAAGTAAAACTTAGGAGTCTGCATTCGCAGAAGAAATTATTATAAGCATAAGCATACATATTATAATTAATTGGTTTATGATTCTTCATAATTTTTTTTTCTTCACCACCATGGTTGCGTATAATAAATGATAACAACATAGACACCGTTGATTGATTTTCATATATTACCATATATCGTTTATTAGACTACACGAAATTATTATAAGCATAATCAAATATGATGATATTAAATCACTAATAATAAGATTTGAAAAGTAAATTACATGACGATCATGAAAATAGTATCAAAAATTACGAATTGCTTTTGGATGTTATAAAATACTAGTAAAATAGCAGTACTTTAATTTAATTCTTTTCTTTGCATCCTACAGCTTCTCCTTTGTTGCTAAATTTAAGTAATAACTTGGTTAAACTACAGCTCTTTGGAAACAATTTAAATGGTTCAATTGTAGATTCTTTTAGGAACATGCCAGCTCTTCAATATGTTCATTTATATGATAACTATTACAGTTCACGCTCCCTTAAGCTATTGCACCAAATTGAAACTTCCGACTCATGATGAAAATAAATTTTATATATGGCTTCATTTCCTCTTGGATGGGAGAATTTGGAACAGATTTTATTATTCTCTGTCTATGATCAAATGGGTTTTTTGAAAATTTACCTTCCACTATATGTAACTTAGGATCTTTTCAAATATTAAATTTTTTTTAGAGTTAATTACACTTTTGTTATCTGAATTTTTTTTAAATGTATAAATTAATATTTTAAAAAATAAAGTTTATATATTTGACATTTATAATTTTCAAATAATATATCATTTTAATCTAAACTTTAATATTGTTAATTTAACTCACTTATATAATATCTAATCAATAAATTTTATTTTATGAAACTTATTTGTTAAATAAGAATGTTAGATATTTTGTAAAAATATTCATGTGAATGTTGCATGATAAAAAATGATTGACCAATTTTAGACAATTATTACATTTCAAGTAAGAAATATATATTTTTAATCTATATTGAACAAATGTTAATATCATATGTGATGAACATATAACTTGATAATATTTGTTGCATATATAAGTAGGTGTGGTTAATGTGATTATAATTTATATTAATATGATATATATATATATAATTTGAAAGTTTAAGATACAAATTATATATTTTATTTATAAATAACAATTTATATTTTTTAAAAAAATTTAAATACCAAAATTATAATGAACTTTTCCTTAAAAGAATATGTCAAGAACCATTCCAACTTCCCTTTTTAACAGTTAAACTGCCATGAGTGAAAATGGAAGTTCAAACGCAACCATCAGGCTAGATTTTATATTACGTTTATAATATGGAAATACCCATGGATTAGTGAAGGTAATTGACTTGTCAAGAAATAAATTAAGCGGTGAATTTCTGAAGATGCCACTGAATAATAAACAATCCCATAAGCTACTAAAACCAATACGGATGGGCCTCATTCACAAGCCCAAACTCCAATTGAAAAGAGCAGTCCACGTATTACGTTCTCTGGGTCGAATAAGTTGTTGCATGAAGACGACTGCCTACCGCCTACCGCGGGTAATTTGCCTGGAATCTACTACCAAATTTTAATTCACGTAATTCAAAGACTTTGATATCTCCAGAGTATCGAGTACCAATACCAAGACTTTCATATTTCTTACAATCAACAAAAAGGATATTTTTATTATTCCATGAATACTTGAATCTCTTTGATAGCGTGGTAAAAATTGTTTCCATCACATGGTATCGTGGATTTATGGTTGGATTTCTTAGAAAAGAAAAGAAAGACTGGCCCACGCGTTGGGGAATAGTATTTGCTCATTGATGAGATAAGAAATTAGAAGTTCCAATTTCCAATAAAGGAAAATGATATGCACGACATTCGCATTAGAAAAGTCTAGACAAGTAGATGCTCTCCAGACTGGGTGATTTTTCCTGGTCGGTGGGAAAGCTAAGCTGTTGCCCTTAGAGCACTTCGCTCGTTGCTTGATTTGTTTTAGATCAAACAAAACCAAAATAAACGTAATGAACAAAAATTTCAATCTAAATGCACTTTTAATATTTGGTACCATCGTTATTTTCTTTTTCTTTAGTCAATGCTTTTAGTTTCATCTTGTTGCAGTTTTTTTTTGGAGATTTTAAATAGGAATTTTAAGATAAATGTAAATGAATGGAATCGGGCCAAATCCAGTTATCATTTTTATAATCTTGCACAAAATTCAACCCACTCATTTGATCTATAATGACTTTGGTATTATTTGAAATATTATTCAAAAAATAAAAATATTTTTTAAAATTAAATTTAAATAGAAATTATAATTTTTAATAAAATAATAATTCAAGTCCAGCCAAACTTAGGTTGTCCAAGGTTCTGTCTCAATCAAATCCAACCTATGAACTTGATGGGTAAGTGAGAGACAATTTACTTCACATTGTGTACTCTAACTCGCATTACATGTATCAATTTATAAAAGAAAAAAAAAAAAAAAAACTTATGGATGAAAAATTTTGTTTTGCCTGACCATACATGTGTACATATAAGGATTTTTTTTTTTAATTATTTCATGAATATTTGAGTCTCTTTGATAGCATGGTAAACATTTTTTTTCCATCACATTGTAATGTGGATTTATGGTTGGATTTCTTAAAAATGAAAAGAAAGACTGGCCCGAGCATTTTTGGAATAGTTTTTGCTTGTTGATGGGATAATAGAATAGAAGTTCCAATTTTCAATAAAGGAAAATGATATCGATGACATTGCTTCCCAAACTGGGTGACTTTGCCTAGTAGGTGGCAAAGTAAGCCCGTCGCCTTTACTACACTTCGCTCGTTGCTTGACTTGTTTAAACTCAATATAAACGTAATGGACAAATTTTTCAATACAAATGCACTTTTAATATCTGGTACCCTCATTATTTTCCTTTTTTTTTTTTTAGTAAATTCTTCAATTTATCACTCACGTTGCCCTTAGCGCACTTCGCTCGTTGCTGGACTTGCTTAAGGTCAAATAAAACCAAAATAAACGTAACGGACAAAAATTTCAATCCGAATGCACTTTAATATCTGGTACCGTTATTATTTTCTTTTATTTTTTTTAAGTAAATTGTTCAATTTATCACTCACGTGTTTAGAAAATTTTATTTTAATTATTTAACTTTTTTTTAAAAGTTAATATTATGAATATTTTTTAATTATAATAAAATATTTAATATGATATTTAAATTTTAAAAATTTATAATATAATATATGAATTATAAATCTGTTACTTAATATAATATTTACTTCTTACTTAATTAACTTTAAATGATGAAATGTAACGGATAAATAATTTTTTAAATATTTTATTAATTAATAAAATTAAACGTTTTTTTTTTTGGCAAAATACAATCATAGTTCAGAATTACATTAAAATTTTTTAAATTTTATGTATTATATTAAATATTTTACTATAAAGTATAAATCATTCATAACATTAATACTTTAAAAATAACTTTTCGATCATTAATGACAAATATAATGCTTTTTTTTGACAAAAATTATTGTAATTTGAAAATAAAAGATAATTATTTTTAAGAATTAACATCTTATAAGTTTGATTATCAATGAAATACAAAAAAAAAAAAAAAAATTGTAATCAAATGTTAATTATTAAGAAAAAAATTCATTATCATCTCGTATGATCTTTTGAATATATCAAGATATTTCAAGCAAAAAGAAAAGATGACAATATCTCACTTTAATTACACTAGAAAAATGACCGTGCATTGTTGTGGATAAAAAATTTTTTTTATTGTCATCTCTATTCATCATTTTTTTTTTTTATAAAATTTATCTAATTAAAAATAAAAAATAAAAGATAAAAAAAATAGAAATAACATGTCGATACCTTAGCTGATATTTTTTATGAAATCTATCTAACCTTAGTTGATATATTTTTTAAAATTTATCTAGTAAAAAATTAAATACATAAAATAAAAAAAGTAAAAAAAGAGGAAAATGAAAAAAATTTGAAAAAAATTCCACATCGACACCCCCATATTAAGTTTAAAATAGTAATTTTTTCAATTAAGATAAAAACAACTTTATTAATACAATACTTATATATATGTATAAAATAAAGTAAATAAAAAATATATTTTTATATATACCTCAAAATAAATAAGAACAAAGCACTTTAAATAAGCTTTCAACTCAAACTTATTTTTTGAAAAACTTGATCCAAGTTTATTTTTCTTTAAAGAACTTGATTTCTCTCAAATTAATCTCAATTTAAAAAATCGTACTTTATTGGATTGATATGAATTAAAATTCGTCGGATATTAATTATTTTTGTATCTCTATCAATTAATACATTTATTGTAAAATTTATGTAATTAAAAAATACAAAAAAATGTGAAAGGGAAAAACCAAATGGGGTGCTAAGTCGGTGCCTCCATTTGAGTTTTTTTCATAAAATTACTTTAATAAAAAAGATAAAAATAATAACAATAATAAAAAAACCTCATTAAGTTATTACGTGAACATCCTAACTAAGTGATAACCTATACAAAATGAATTATTTTATTATTTTTATCTAATAATTTCTTTTGTTTTAAAATTTATTAAATTAAAAAGGAAAAAGTGAAAGGAAAAAATATTGGGATGCCACGTGGATGCCTATGTAGTTTTTCACAAAATTGATCTAAATTATAAAAAAGACAAAAATTAAAAAAAAAAGAAAAATTATATAAGGTAGTATGTCAAGACCCTAATGAGAGTTAAATAAAGGTCAAAATGAGTCAATGCATAAATTTCATTTTAATTATATATAAATATAATATATTTATTAAATTACGATATTAAATAATATTTTTATTAATATAATACATAAATATGTATATAATTAAATCAATAATTAAAAACATAATTTAATATACACAATCAAAGTAAGATAAAATACCATAAATCTGTCTTTGCTCGATCTTGAATTTTAAAAAAAAAAATTACAATTGTTCTCAAATAAAAAAGCTCACTTATCGGATTTGAATGAATCGAAACCTAATGAATATAATTTGTTTTGTTATCCAAATCTCAATTGATTTTTTAAAAATTTATTTATTAACTTTTTATTAAAAAATTATTTGATAAAAAATATCAAAAAGGAAAAAAACGAAATAAAATATCACTTATATACATTTGTTGGCTTTTTTTTAATGAAATAATCTAATTAAAAAGTAAAAAATATAAAAATAAAAAAAAGTTGAATTGACACATGACATTAATAGTGATGAACATTTCCTAATATCATTTTTTAAAAATTATCAAATTGAGAACAAAAAAACAAAAAATAAAATTTTTAATTAGTAATATCAAATGGATCTTAATTTGAAAAAGTTAAAATACCATAAAGATATTATAAATATTTATAAAAAATAAGTAAATAGAAAAAATGATATAAAAAAAAAACTTGACAAATGGTAAAACCCTAGTATTAAGTTGACAAGATAAAAAAGAATTTAAATTTTTTTAAAAATATTTATTAAATATATAAAAATTAAAAAGAATAAAAAAAAACAAAAACAAAAAACGGCACTCTCCAATTAAAAAATAATTTTAAACTAAAAAGGAAATAAAAAAAATGGGTCACATTTGAAATCTAAAAAATTATTTATTAAATATATATAATAATTTAAAAAATATAAACATGTGCCATACTCTTGACTTCAAATAGACTTACACAAATAGAATTAAAATTTTAAAAAATTTTATTAAAAATTTTTAAAAAGTAAATTTAAAAAATAAAAAATGGTATAAAGTGAGTCTCACTTAAAAAATTTAAGTCTTAAAAAATATATAGTAAATATTAAAAAAATTAAAACAAAAAACAAAAATAAAATGCCACGTGTTACCTCCAATGGAGTAAAATTAACATTATAGTTATAAATATATCATCTAAATTATCAAAGTAGCTATTATTTAGACACTCTTTCGAATTGCCATTTCAGAGTGAATTGTTGCCATTACTTCGTTCTTCATGAAGGGGTTCAGAGGAGTTCAATTTCACCTGTGGGTTGCGCTTCTATTTGCGCTAACTGCTGCTAGTTTCAGTATTGCTATCAGAAATCAAAGCGTGAGGTGTATTAAAGCAGAGAGACGGCTCTCCTTGATTTCAAGAAAGGTCTTGTTGATAATGACAGCCGCCTATCCTCATGGACAAGCAAAGAAGAAGACTGCTGCAAGTGGGAAGGGGTTGGCTGCGACAACACCACTGGCCATGTTGTCATGCTGGACCTCCATCCCAGAATCACTAACGATGACTCCCGGATGAATTTGACTTACACGAGAATGGGAGGTGAGATCGGCTCTTCCTTGCTTGAATTAAAGCACTTGAGTCACCTTGACCTCTCTTTTAATGGTTTCGAGAGGATCCCAGAGTTCATTTGTTCACTTACTGAGCTCACATACCTCGATCTCTCAGCCAATTTTCTCAGCGGAATCATTCCCAACCAGCTTGGGAACCTTTCCAGGCTGCTTTATCTTGATCTCGGTTTCAAGGAGGGATCAATGATTACAGACAACCTTGAATGGCTTTCTCGTCTTTCTTCTCTAAAATCACTTAGAATCGGTTCTACCGATTTTACAAAAGCATCAAACTGGCTCCAAGTAATTCAATCTCATCCTTCCCTCTCAGTTTTAGTCTTAGAAGAGTGTGACTTTGCAGAGGTTGATCCTTCATCTCTTTCCCGTTTTAACTCTTCAAATTCTCTGGCTGTACTGAGCCTAACTTCAGGATTTAGTTTGCATCCTTCAACTTTTCCTCTGTTGCTGAATATAAGTAGTAACTTGGTTCAACTCGACCTCTCTTTTAACAATTTATCAGGTTCGATTCCAGATTCCTTTGAGAACATGCCAGCTCTAGAATTCATTAAATTCTACAATAATCGTCTCGAAGGAGGAATACCAAAATCCATGGGGAATCTTTGCAGTTTACAAGCATTAGACATGAGGTTTAACAACCTCTCTGAACCTCTCACCGTTACTCTGGAAAAGTTAAGTGGGTGTGCTAAGGATTCTCTGGAGATTTTGGCGTTGGCTTTTAACGATCTCTATGGGTCAATGCCCAGTTTCGTACCATTTTCATCCTTGACAATATTAGAACTTCAAAATAACCGACTGAGCGGACGAGTTCAAGATAACTTTGGAAATTTTTCCGAGCTCACTTTTTTAAATTTGGCAGGAAACCGATTCACTGGACCATTGCCCGATCTTTCAAGATTATCATGGTTGAGAAATTTGTATCTTGCAAGTAACCAACTTGAAGGGCCTTTTCCAGTCAGCATCGGAAAAATGTCTCAACTTGTGCTCTTGGATGTTTCCTCAAACGCCTTGAATGGTGTCATTGCCCACCTATTTAATCTTTCCCAGTTGAGACTACTTTTCATCTCTTTTAATTCTTTGTCTTTGAACCTCAGCTCTGATTGGATCCCTCCTTTCAACTTGATTATATTGAAATGAGATCCTGTGAGCTAGGTCCGCAGTTTCCTGGCTGGCTTAGACGGCAAACTAATTTCTCCCACCTGGATATCTCCCACTCCAAGATTTCAGACGCCATCCCCTACTGGTTTTGGAATCTGCCTTCGAGACTAATGTATTTAAACCTTTCCTTCAACAACATCAGTGGCAGCGTTCCAAATCTGCCATTAAAATTGGATTATATCCCTGTAATAGATTTAAGATCGAACCTATTTTATGGTCCCATACCTCAATTTTTTTCTAACTCGACAGTATTGGATCTGTCCAACAACATGTTCTGCGGACCATTGTCTTTCTTATGCACAAAGACGGATAATCTTTTGGGATATCTTGACCTCTCTAACAATTTGTTATCGGGTAGCATTCCAGATTGTTGGATGACGTACAGGCTGTTGACTGTTATCAATTTGGAGAATAATAATTTGTCAGGGATAATCCCCAATTCAGTAGGCTCACTAGCTCTACTTGAATCATTGCGGTTACGGAACACTAGTTTGTATGGTGAATTACCTCAATCCCTAGAAAATTGTAGAGGATTGAAACTTCTAGATCTGGGGGAGAATAAATTAACTGGAATCATTCCACCATGGCTAGGGGAACGACTCAAGAGTTTGATTGCTCTTTGTCTCCGATCAAATGGGTTTCATGGCAACATTCCTTCAACTCTATGTCGCCAGCAGTTTCTTCAAATATTGGATCTTTCTCTGAACAATTTATCAGGAACCATTCCATCGTGCCTCAACAATTTGACAGCCATGGCTCACCTTCGGAGTTTGCAAGCAACAGTCCACTCCTCGTATCCTTATGCTGACGCCGATTTCACAGGGAGTTTTACTTCCAATATTTGGATGATGGGTACCTACGATGATCATTTATTAGTTATATGGAAAGGTGTGGAACAAGAATATGGCAAAACCCTTGGATTAATAAAGATCATTGACTTGTCAAGTAATCAATTAAGTGGGGAAATCCCTGAAGAAATAGCAAGTCTCCAAGGGTTGATTACTCTGAATCTATCAAGAAACATGTTGAGAGGAAGCATTATTAGGGGGATTGGCCAATTGCAAAGGTTGGAGTCACTCGATTTGTCAACAAATAGCCTTTCTGGTGAAATTCCGAAGAGTATGGTTGATTTATCTTTTCTGAGTGTTTTGGACTTATCGAACAACAATTTGTCAGGAAAAATTCCCTTGAGCACTCAACTGCAAAGTTTCAATGGTTCTTCATATTCAGGGAATCCGGGGCTGTGTGGAGCCCCGTTGAGTAAGTGTCCTGGAGATGAAATAACAAGGCCTCCAAACAATGGTGGTAGTGAAAGTAGCACTGAGAGGGATGAAGAATTGTTTGAACCTTTGTGGTTTTTTACTGGCATGGCGGCTGGATTCGTCATTGGATTTTGGGGGGTTTTGGGTACATTATTGATTAACAGGTCTTGGAGACATAGATATTTTGGGTTCTTGAGCAAGTTAGGAGATTGGATCTGCTTGACAATGGCATTGAAGATGGCAAAGTTGCAACGGAGACTTTGATTGAAAGGCAAAGGTATGTAACGCTCTCCATTTTTCTCATCTAAATACGTCCTGTTTGCTCAGGCCTGCCTCCTCGTGACTCATGATGAGAAATGTGATAGTAGTAATATATTGTGTTAGCAGCTCAATTACATAGTTTCCAGCAAATAATTTTTCTAGCCTTATATCTAATTTGCTATCGTTGTGTAACTTTTTATATATATAATTTTCCAAGAAAATAAATATATTTGGATTCCCTTTTTTTAATCGTTTTATGCTATTCTGTTGAAGATAACAAAAAAATTAAAAGTTCAGTTTTAACCAAAATTAGAACAAAATTTTGAAATATCATTTCAAAATAGGGCATACCAGTTTCTTTTTGAACAATATCTAATCTACAGTTTTTAATTGGCATAATATCAAAATAGGGCATACAAATTGAGTTGACGCCCAATAATCGGACATCAAACTCTAACAATTGACATTTCAATATGATATTTGTAATGTAATATATATTCAATAACCTTTACAATCAATATTTCCCATTAAAATATGAACTAATTCTTTCCACTCTGAGATCTAAATAGCAAAATTTTTCCACTTGATTTTTCAAGAGAGTTTGCAGGTACCTGTTATATCTGTTATGGCATTGTTGAATAGATCCGGTATTGGGAATTGTGATCAAGCTACAAATAGCTTTGGTTATTGATACGTTTTAAGTTCGTCTCCCCTTCTTTCAACACCAATAAAACTACAGTTTTGGTCCCCAACTTCCCAACTCCTGGCAAGAAGTAACTGATAAGAAAAGGGAAACCGAATTTACACCGGTTCAGACTGCATATCAACTCCACTTTTGTTTTCTTTTTTTTAACAACAATTCGTAAGCTAGAGACAAAAAAATACAAGTGCTAAAATTTAAACTTATACCTATTAAATGTTGTCTCTTAAAAGAGGGATGTATGAATGAAATGAACCAAGTTCCAATTTCCAAGTGCTACACTACACTCTTTGGGAAACAGGAAATTGATAACAAAACCATCATTTTATAAATTGCCTATGTTTTCTAACAATGAATCCAAGCACAACCATCTCAATGATCAAAACATATAAAATTCAATAGAAAATAAAACACTAATAGTGTTAATGCATGAATTGATTGTAAAGCAAATCTGAAATATATTGAAAGAATCCTACAGCCAAAATATGAAAACAGGAAAAGTCAGATTCAACAAATTTTCAGCCTTCACATCTCAAACAGAACTAAACACTGAAACCAACAAAATTATAAGAAACTCGCTAGCCACTAGAAATTCAGTAACTAACAGGGGCAAGGATGTCTAGTTGAGACCCAAGTTTCTCCTCTGCAACCTTCTCAGCCTTTACCCTAAGCTTGTTCAGCTGCTTCTTCCTCTCACATGCAACCTGAGCTCTCTCCTTCCTTTTCTTCTCCAGCTCCTGGTGACCAAGGTATACGTAGAAACAAAATTTCAATAGAATTATCATCTATTAACTTCACATCTTCAAGGTTTAAAAGAATGACCCCCAAGTAAATTTCAAGACATAACTCATAGCATAATTGAGGGCACTTCACATGAATATATATTGACAATTCAATCTGAATGACATTGCCATGTTTCCTCCTTGATCTCAACACTCACAAGACTTGCATATTTTTTAACATTAACAAAGAAAGGTCGATAAAAACAAAACCCAATCAAATCCCTAAAATGGAGAAGTAGTAACTAAGTAACCTAACAATATGCATCCAGGGTAGAATTACTGATCTTTTTCCTTGATGCAAGTAAATTTTTAATTAGAGATGAGTAAAGTTGAATTCAGACAGCTTATGACACAACAAATGCTAATACAATACCAATTACTCTTTGCAGATTTTCGCATATACACCCTTCCTAAAGGCACTAAGTTAAAAGAATACACATCCCCAAGTCCTAAAACAGAAAAGATAGAATGACAAATGAAATCCATCAAATGTTTTCCTCAATAACTAAACAAGCAATTAACAAATGCTGACAAGCAAATACAAAGTTAACCATCAAAAAACCTTTAAGTGTTACTTTAAACCCCAAGTTATAGAATGCTTATCTCGAAACTAAGGGCGTAGATCGATTTAAGGACAGTCTATAGAAAAGCACTGAATGAAACATAAACTCACCCTGATGGTGTCGTAATGGTTCCATCCAACCTCTGATGACAAGCGGCCCAACAAGCAGTACTTGTGCCCCTTCTGAACCCTCAATACCCTAATTACATTTTTTTTAAAGATGACAAAAAATATTAGAACAAAATTCAGAGGATTACACCACAATAAAAAAACATGAAAGACAACAGAGAAACTTACTTAAGAGCATCAGGGATGACCATCCTCTTAATCTTGTCATATGGGGCGGGAATAGCCTCATAAGCCTTCAAACGAGCAAGGGCAGCCGCTCCACGCTTCATCGTATGTGGTATCATACTGCAAATGTAATTAACCACTAAATCTCATTAAAAATAAACAATTTTCGATTTAGGGTTCAAAATGAAAGCATTTAACTGTTTGGGTTTAGCTTCCTTTCTTCACAGAATAAAAGAAGACATAAATCTGTACAAACCCATTTCACTTTAGCTCTTGATTTTATAAAATCAGACAAAATAAACACGTCAAATAGAGTAGAGAGTGAGAGAGAAAGAGTTAAAAACTGACCCACGAATGATGCGCCAGAAGATCTTGGCGGGGGCACGGAAGTGGATGGGACCATGAGAAGGCTTGGTGTTCACGCGTTTGCGTAGAAATCTCATGTACTTCATCTCCTGGCGAACGAGTCCGGCCGGCATGCAAATTTATCACATCTGACTCCGACAACTTTCTGGCCATTGAGCAGCTCCTTGGCCACGATTGAAGCAAACCGTCCCAACATGTGGTGGTGGGCAACCACCACCACTTTCTTCGCTCATACCTCTGATCCCGATACCAATGCTTTTACCTTATTATCGAGCTTCTCTCAGATGCCGCTAAATGCAGAAGAAATATATACTCGGGTTTTTGAGTTTGTAATTTGTAGGGCTGTTTTGTGATCGAGTACGGTCAGATGTATGGGTGGGTTAGAATAACGAGAACGCCCAATAAAATTATGACATGTCACCAGTTGGACTTATCAGTAAAAATGCGTGCGTAGCCCAAAATATCTCGGATTCGTTAATGTTTGAGCCCAAAATATCCTAAATCGCTTCTTTCAACGAAAAAAGCATCTCGGATTTGGAAATGTTTGAGCCCAAAATATCCTAATTTTTTTTTCTACAAAAAATAAAAAAAGTCAAATTCTAATTCAATTGATGATTGATCAATAATGTTGACTATGTTTCATTAATTTATGTTTTCATTTTTAAATATCACCCCTTATTAAAATCATATATTCAATTATGTTATAAACAAGACTTTTCTCAATAAGTGAAAGAAGCATAAAGTAAAACTTAAGAGTCTGCATTCGCAGAAGAAATTATTATAAACATACATATTATAATTAATTGAGTACGAGTCTTCCTGTTTTCTTTTTTTCTTATGATCATAAAAATAGTATCAAATATTACCTAAGAATAAATTATAACTCAGGTATTTCATCGATTTCATATGCCAATTACTTTTGGATATTATAAAACACTAGTAAAATAGCAGTACTTTAATTTATTTCTTTTCTTTGCGTCCTACAGCTTCTCCTTTGTTGCTAAATTTAAGTAATAACTTGGTTGACCTCCAACTCTTTGGAAACAATTTAAATGGTTCAATTGTATGCCAGCTCTTCAATATGTTCATTTATATGATAACTATTACAGTTCCAGCTCCTTTAAGCTATTTCACCAAATTGAAACTTCTGGATCTTGATGAAAATAAATTATTTACATGTTTTCATTTCCTCTTGGATAGGGGAATTCCAAAGAGATTTGGTTGTTCACCGTCTACGATCAAATGGGTTTTTTGAAAACATTCCTTCCACTATATGTATTTTTAAATCTTTTCAGTTATTAGATTTTTTTAAGAGTTAATTACACTTTTGTTATATGAATTTTATAAAAATAAAATGAATTATTAATACTCTAAATTTTTAAATGATGTATCATTGTGATTTAAATTTTAATATTATTAATTTAATTCGCTTACATGATATCTAATTAATGTAATTTTATCATATGCATCTTATTTATTAAATAAAAAATATTAAATATTTTATAAAATTATCTATACGGATGTCACGTGATAAAAAAAGTTATTGATCAATTCTAAACAATATATTTATATAAAAATATTTTTTTTTAATTTTTATTGAAAAAAGATATTGATAATATGTATGATTAACATATAATTTTATAATATTTGTCAAATATTTCATATATAAATTGATATTATTAATACGAATAAAGTTTGAATTAATATAATATATAACTTAAAAATTCAAGATATAAATTATAAATTATTTAAAAATTCAAGATGTTATCATTTTTATATTTTTGACAAAATTTAAATACCAAAATTTTAATTAAATTTTTCTTGAAGAATATTCGGGAACCATTTAATATTATCTTAATAGTTTAGCAACTATGAATAAAAATGAGAGTTGAAATGCAACCATCAGCTTAGATTTTATATTGATTATGTTTATTCTATTAATGGGATTCGCCGCTTTGTTGTTCTAGGAACTGGCGTTCCTCGTAACGATTTTCCTAATATGAAAATGAAATACTCATGTATTACTGAAGGTCATTGACTTGTCAAGCAATAAATTAAGCGGTGAAATTTTTAAACAGATGCCACTGAATAAAACAATCCCAGTGCCACTTAAACCAAGACAAATGGGCCTCATTGACAAGCCCAAACTCCAATTAAAAAGAGCAGTCCACGTATTATGTTTCCGGCGTAAAATTAAAAAGCAGAAAGACGAGCGCCCACCACAGGTAATTTGCCTGGAATCCACTACAAATTTTAATTCAACCAAAAAATTAAAAATAAATAAATAAATGAATGAAAAATAAATACAAGTCACAGATTATGTTACAGACAGGGATTTTGCTGCTAATAGCTTTGACATATTGTTATATAGTAATATAATTCTCGTCATGGCTGCGTCAGCCTATGATTCTTCATTCTTTTTCTTTTAATTGGTCTCTCTGGTTGCATCTAACAATGATAACAACATAGGCATAGGCATTGGGTGTAACAACATAGCCATTGGGTGTACTTCTGACATAGTTTAACTGGGAAAACCTGAAGAAATTGTGGGTTGCCTAACCTGTATAGAACGAATGCAGCACCTCATCAAGGTTGTTTTGAAAATTGGATTTGGTAGCTTGGTGATTAGGTGTGAAGGACACAATAGATACGTTGCTGTTAGCATTCTCAATAGAATAGCCCATTCGTTCAATTGGTTAAATTAGTTTGACTCAGTTTGAGGATTCTTAGAGAAGAAAGACGTGAAAGCCATTCAAGGTAATTATCCTCTTTACCTATCTAGCCATTTCAAGGATAGCCATGGCTTGGAAAGATAGTTCAAATGCAACCATTGAGTATACCTATTTATATTGATTATGCATCCGTAGTTTGGAAAGGAGTGGAGCAAGAATTTGATAGGAATACTCATTCGATTACTAAAGGTAATTGACCTATCATCAAGCAATAACCAAATTCCTAGAGAATTAACCTGTCAAAAAACATGTTGAGTGGTATCATACCTAAAGAAATTGGCCAACTGAAATCATTAGAATCTCTTGATTTGTCTACAACTTGGCTTTATGGTGAAATTGCATTGAGCTTGGCTCATAATTTTGTCTGAATTTATCAAATACCAATTTATTCTGAAAATTCCATCGATCACTCAACTACAGAGCTTTCATGCAACTTCATATACGGGAAACCTAGGCCATTTGTGGACTTCCACTCAATTCCATATGCCCTGTTGACGTGAAAGAGTCAGATGGTATTGAAAACAGCGATCTAGAGGATGAAAAATGGTACAAAGCCTCAGGATTCCTGTAGACTTTTGTGAATATTATGAAAGTGATGTAATTTTATATCTAATGAATATTTAATTTTTTATAATTTTATATTTAAATTGAATCATTTCACTTACTACCAATTGATTTTAAATTCAATGTTTAGCAAATATTAAGATGTCTGTTCATAGAAAATAAGAAAAGGCTAGTACTTTGTTAGTTGTTATGTCTATTATGAAGGTAAGACAGTCTAATTAAAATTTAGCCTTTCTTTTTTCTACAGTTGAAAATTGAAAATTTAGAAAGCGCTAGCCGGACAGCAACATTGTACACCAGTCTTGTAAGCTGGGAATTGTAACCTGGAAATTGATAATGTACACTGCCTAGAACCACAACAGAAAGCAAATGGAATGGTTTTCTAATGCGGTATTGCCCATGTCTTGACTGCACACCAATCTCAATGGTCACAACATATGAAATTCCATAGCAATCCCAATAGTAGGATTGTTACATCCACCGGTGATAGAACATATGTGAAATATCTCGAAAGGATCTGCTGCCAAAAATTAGAAAACAAAACAACTCAAGATTCAATAAATTTTCAGCCTCCTACGTCTTCTTCTCAAGTTCCTGAAGTCCACAGCACAATTAGAAACAAAATTTGAATAACAGAATTATCATCTATTACTTTCACATCTTCAATGTTTAAAAGAATTGAGTCAGAAGTACAACGCTAAGGGCATTCGATTGGACATAAATAATATATATTGTTGACAATTCAATATGCATAACATTACAATGACTTGTTTGCACATTGATCTAGAGTACTGAGTACCTCTACCAAGACTTTCATATTTCTTACAATTAACAAAGAGTACTGAGGGCCCAACAAGCAGTATTTGTTGCCCTTTTGATGCCTACAGACCCTAATTACAATTTTTTTTTTCTTTTGATGGAACCCTAACTACATTTTATAAACAGAGGATTAGAATAAAGATTAACAACAGGCAAGCCACGAGAATCAAGTGACTGGAGTAAGTCTGTCATTAGAAAAATAGTGACTCGACTAAAGTATTCAACTTCGACTGCAAAAGAGTACGAAAAAATGTTGGTGGATCCATGGTCCCTCTTGGAAACAACAAGGACGCCACAATAACCAGGTGACTCGAGTCTACTTCTCTACAGAGAAATAGAAATAAGTGACTCGAGCAGGCAAGTTTGACTGCAAAAAAGAAACAATAAAAGTCAGTGGGTCTTCAGTAGACTCATGCATTCCAAGAGGATTACAATAAAGATCAACAACAGGCAAGCCACAATAATCAAGTGTCTGAAGTGGAGTCTGTCGTTTGAAAAATAAAGTGACACAAGTATTCAACTTCGATTGCAAAAAAGCAACAATAAATATTGTCGGTGGATCCTTGATCCCTCCACGAAACAACAAGGAAGCCACAATAATCAACTGACTCTAGTCTACGGAGGAATAGCAATAAGTGACTCAAAGCAGGCAAGTTTGACCGCGGTGATCGATTCTTATAATAAGACAATATAAAACATAATTAGTTCACAGTTAAAATATATAACTAAAATATTTTAATTGATGTTTAAGATTAAATATTTTTTTTACATAACGTTTAATTAATGATTTGATTTTTATGAAAATATATCTTTTATTATGATAATTTATTTCAGCAAAATTTTAATATAATAATTTTTTTTAATAAAAAAATAAATCAATGATCTGTTTGAGAAATATTAATAGTTCTTACATTCCATTCTTGAAGATAGTCACAAGTTTCAAATGAGCTAATACTAAATTTTTTTTAAAAATAAAAATTAACTTCTACAATTCTTTTGCTTTTAATCAATTCTTTTAGTTTCATCTCGTTGCAGTTTTATTTTTGGAGATTTAATAATTCAAGTCATGCGTGAATCAAATCCAAGAGAGCTAACAGTTCAAGTCAAGCCAAACTTAGACTTGTCCAAGGTCCTGCGTGAATCAAATCCAACCTACGAACTTGATGGGTAAGTGAGGTAACTTAATTCGTCGACAAGTTTTTTTTAAAGTTAATGTTATAAATATTTTTAATTATAGTAAATTATTTAATATAATACTTAAATTTTAAAAATTAATATTATGATATTTAAATTATAAATTTATTAATTATTATGATACTCATTTATAATATAATAAATTTCAAATAATAAAACATAATTAACAAATAATTATTCAAATACCATATTAATAGAATCATAGTTTTTTTTTGCTAAAATATAATCATAATTTAAAAACTACATTAAAAATTTTTAAGGTTTAAGTATCTTATGAAATATTTCATTATAAAACATGAGTCATTCGTAACAGTAATCTTTCAAAAATAACTTTTAAATCATTAATGATATATATATAATGCACTTTTTATTTTTTGACAAAAAATATCATAATTTAAAAAATTATTATTATTATTTTTAATTAATATAATTAATTTTAAAAGTTAACATCACGTAAGTTTGATCATTAATGATTACAAAAAGTGTTCACAATCAAACCTTAATTAATGAGAAAAAATTTCATTACTATCTCGAGTAATTTTTTGAATTATCTCAAGTTATTTAAAGAAAAAAAAAAAGAATTGACTTTAATTGAAACTAGAAAATAATTGCGTGCTGCTGTAGGTAAAATATTCTTTATATTGTCATTTCTATTTATCATATATTTTTTATAAAATTTATCTAATTAAAAATTAAAAAACGAAAAATTAAAAAAAACAAAAATGACATGTCCATACCTTAGTTGACTTATTTTTCATAAAATTTATCAAATACAAAAATAAATACAAAAAAATCAAAAAAATAGAAAATGAGGAAAATAAAAAAAATTTTAAAAAAATTCCTTCACATTGACATCCTATATTAAATTTAAAATATTAATTTTTAAATTAAGATAAAAAAATTTATCTATACAATGCTCATATATATAATTAATTAATTAAATAATATATTTTTATATACATTTCAAAAAGAATAAGGATAAAATACCCTAAATAAGTTTTCAACTCAAACTCATTTTTCTTTAAAGAATTCAACCTAAGCTTATTTTTATTTAAATAAAGAACTCGATCAATTTTGAGTTAATCTCAATTTAAAAATTTACACCATATTGATTAATATGAATCGAAATTTATTGTATATTAATTATTTTGACACATATCAAATTGACACTTTTTGTTACAAAATTTTAGTAATTAAAAAATACAAAAATGTGAAAGAAAAAAATGAGGTGCTATGTTGACACTTCGGGTTTTTTTTTCACAAAATTATTTTAATAAAAAAGACAAAACACAAAAAACAAAAAAACAAAAACGAAAACAAAAAACAAAAAACAAAAAAAATGAAAAATAATAAAATAATAAAATAAAACTCATTGAAATATCACATGAACATTTTCTATTGAGTGGGAACCTATCAAAAACGAATTATTTTATCATTCTTTTCCATCGATTTCTTTTTGTTTCAAAATTTATTTAATTAAAAAACAAAAGAAAAACAAATCAAGGTACCACGTGGATGCTTATATAGTTTTTTTTTTTTACAAAATTTATTTAAATTAAAAACAAAAAATAAAAACAAAAAGTTCAAAAAAAAAAAAAGAGAGTACATCAAAACCTAAATGAGAGTTAAACAAAAGTGAAAATGAGTTAAATTTATATAATAGATAGATTTTATTTTAATTATATATAAATATAATATTTTTATTAAATTACGATATTAATGATATTTTTATTAATATAATATATATAAATAAAATTAAATAAATAATTAAAAACTTAATTTAATATATACAATCAAGATAAGACGAAATACCATAAATCTATCTCTAACTCAATCTTGATTTTTAGAAAAAAAAAATCACAATTTGATCTCAAATAAAAATGCTCATCTATTAGATTTGGATGAATTAAAACCTAATGGATAGGAGTTGTTTTGTCATTCATACTTCCATTAATTTTTTTAAAAATTTATTTATTGATTTTTTTTGTTGTAAATTATTTAATAAAAAATTATCAAAAAGGTTAAAAAACGAAATAAAAAGTCACTTGTACACATTTGTTGGATTTTTTAAATAAAGTATTTTAATTAAAAAATAAAGAAAGACAAAATAAAAAATATATAAAGAAAAAATCGAGTTGCCACATAACGTTAACAAAGTTAAACTTTTTCTAATATCATTTTTCTTTAAAAAATTATCAAATTGAGAAAAAAACAAAAAATAATTTTTTGATTAATAATATCAAATGAATCAACCAATGAGAAAGTTAAAATATCATAAAGAAATTATAAATTTTTAAAAAGAAAAAATAAAATAAATAAAAATGATAAAAAAATAACTGGATAAATGATAAATTCTCGGTATTAAGTTCGTGAGATAAACAATTTTTAAAATAAAAAAATAATTAAATATATAAGAATTATATATAATAAAAAACAAAAATGCGATACTCTTAATAAATTGTAAACTAAAAAAAAAAAAAAAAAAAAGAATCCTTGGTCCCTCCACGAAACAACAAGGAAGCCATAACAATCAACTGAATCACGTCTACTACTCTATAGTCTATAGAGATATTATTATGCATTTAAGAATCTTTTTATTATGCGTTGAATATTTGACTCTCTTTGATAGCGTGATAAATTTTTTTTCCATCACATTGTAATGTGAATTAGCGGTTGATTTCTTAAATATGAAAAAGATTGACCCAAGCATTTTGTGAATAGTATTAGCCCATTGATGAGATACGGAATTAGAAGTTCCAATTTTCAACAAAGGAAAATGATATCGACGGCATTCGCATTAGAAAAGACTAGGCATGTGGATGCTCTCCAAATTGGGTGACTTTTCCTGGTTGGTGGCGGAGTTAGCCCGTTGCCGTTAGAGCACTTTCGCTCGTTGCTTGACTTGCTTTAACTCAAGCAAAATCAAAATAAACATGGATAAAATTTTCGATCCAAATGCGCTTTTAATATCTGGTACCATTATTATTTTCTTTTATTTTTTAGTAAAATTTTCAATTTATCACTCATGATTTTAGAAATTTTATTTTAATTATTTAATTTTTTTAAAGTTAATATTATGAATATTTTTAATTATAGTAAAATATTCAATATAATTCTTGAATTTTAAAAATTTATAATATAATATCTGAATTATGAATATATTAATTAATATAATATTTATTCATAACATGATTAATTTTAAATGATAAAATATAACGAACAAATAAAGTTTCAAATGTTATATAATTATAGAATCATTTTTTTTTATGAAAATACAATCATACTTCATATATTATATTGAAAATTTCAAAATTTAAATATCATCTGAAATATTTCATTGTAGAACATAAGTCATTCGTAATATTAATATTTTAAAAATAACTTTTTGATCATTAATGATATATCTATATATATATATATAATGTATTTCTTTTTACAAAAATGAAGTAATTTAAAAATAAAAAATAATTATTTTTAAAAATTAATATCCAGTAAGTTTGATCAATGATATACAAAAAAAAAAAAAAAATTATAATCAAACATTAATTAATAAGAAAAAATTCATTACCATTTCGGGTAATCTTTTGAATATTTCAAGTTATTTAAAGTAGAAAGAAAAGACAAAGGTAAAAAAATGGAAATGACATGTCGATGCCTTGTTGACTTTTTTTATAAAATATATTAATAAAAATAAAAAAAAATTGAAAAAAGTAGAAAAAGGAGAAAATGAAAAAATAAATTAAAGGCAAAACTAGAGAAAAAAAAAAACTCTCCATATTGACACCCATATTGAATTTAAAGTATTAATATTTTAAATTAAGATAAAAATAACTTTATTAATACAATATTTATAAATATATATGTATAAAATTAAATAAATAAAAAATATATTTTTATATATACCTCAAAATAAATAAATAAAAATCACTTTAAATATGCTTCTTACCTGAGTTTATATTTCTTTAAAATTAATTTTAATTTAAAAAAATACATCTTATCAAATTGATATGAATTAAAATTTATTGGATATCGATCATTTTAACATATCTATCAATTTACATATTTCGTTGCAAAACTTATATAATTAAAAAATACAAAAAATTTAGGAAAAGGAAAAACCAAATGTAGCGCTACGTCACACCTCCATTTGGGTTTCTTTTTCACAAAATTACTTTAATAAAAAGACAAAAACACCAAGAAGAAAAATAAAAATAAAAAAGCTAATTGGGATATTAGGTAAGCATGAACCTATCAAGGACAATTTGTTTTATCATTTTAATCCATGGTTTCTTTTGTTTCAAAGCTTATTTAATTAAAAAATAAAAAATAAAGGAAAAAACATATTGAGGTGTCATGTGGATCCTAATTAATTCTTTTCATAAAATTTATTTATATTAAAAAAAATTGAATGAATGAATGAATAAATGAATGAATGAATGAATAATAATATAAATAATAATAGTACATTTAGACTTTAATGAAGGTTAAATAAAATTCAAAATGTGTCAAATTTATATAATGAATGGATTATATTTTAATTATACATAAATATAGTATTTTTATTAAATTATAATATTAAATAATATTTTTATTGATATAATATATATAAATAAAATTAAATAAATAATTAAAAATATAATTTAATGTATACAGTTAAGATAAGATGAAACATTATAATTTATCTTTGACTCGATAAAAAATTTATGATTTGATCTTAAATAAAAAAAAATTTCGATCAAATTGGGCGAATTAAAATATAATGAATATGAGTTATTTTGTTATCCATATTTTTACTGATATTTTAAAAAATTTATTTATTAATTTCTTTTGATATAAATTATCTAATTAAAAATAAAATGAAATAAAGCGTCACTTGTACACATTTGTTGGCTTCTTTCAATCAAATAATATAATTAAAAAAATAAAGAAGGAAAATATATATATAATGAAAAAAAAAAAAAGGTTAAGTTGCCACGCAACTTCAGCAATAATGAGCATTTCCTAATATAATTTTTCTTTAAAAAATTATCAAATTGAAAAAAAAAAAAAATTTAAATAGTAATATTAAATGATCCCAACTTGAAAAAGTTAAAATATTATAAATATTTAAAAGGAGAAAAAGAAAAAAATAAATGATAAAAAATAACTTGACAAATGGTAATCTCCTGGTATCAAGTTGACGAGATAAAAAAAGGATTTAAAATTTTTTTAAAAATATTTATTAAATATATAAAAATTAAAAATAATAAACAAAGAAAAAAATGTCACACTTATCTTAAAAAAATTTTTAAACTAAAAAGGAAATAAAAAAAGTGAGTCATACAAAAAAAATTAAAATCTAAAAAAATATTTATTAAATATAATATAAAAATAATAAAAAATATAAACACATGGTATACTTTTGGTATCAAATTAGTCTCACATAATGAAAAAAAAAAAAAAAAAAGGTATTTATTAAAAATTATTAAGAAATAAATCTAACATGTAAAAAAAAGGTATAAAATGAGTCCCACGTAAAAAAAATTGAATCTTAAAAAATATAATAAAATTTAAAATTTTAAAAAAGGCAAAAAAAAGTGCCGCGTATTACCTCCAACGGCAACCGTACAGCAGTAAAATTAACATTGTAGATATAAATATATCGGCTAAATCATCAGGGAAGTTATTATTTACTCTTTCGAATTACCATTTCAGAGTGAATTGTTGCCATTACTTCGGTCTTCATGAAAGGGCTCAAAGGCGTTCAATTTCAACTTTGGGTTGCGCTTCTATTTGCGCTAACCGCTGCTAGTTTTAGTATTGCTATCAGAAATCAGAGCTTGAGGTGTATTACAGCAGAGAGACGGGCTCTCCTTGATTTCAAGAAAGGTCTTGATGATTATGACAACCTCCTACCCTCATGGACAAGCAAAGAAGAAGACTGTTGCAAGTGGAGAGGGGTTGGCTGCGATAACACCACTGGCCATGTTGTCATGCTGGACCTCCGTCCCAGTTTCAGATACGATGACTTCGTGAAGAGTATGACTTACACGAGAATGGAAGGTAAGATCAGCTCTTCCTTGCTTGAATTGAGGCACTTGAGTCACCTTGACCTCTCTTTGAATGGTTTCGAAAGGATCCCAGAGTTTATTGGTTCACTTACTGAGCTCACATATCTCAATCTCTCATTCAATTCCCTCAGCGGAATCATTCCTTACCAGCTTGGGAACCTTTCCAGGCTGCTTTATCTTGATCTCAGTGACAACAAGGGATCAATGATTACAGACAACCTTGAATGGCTTTCTCGTCTTTCTTCTCTAAAATTACTTAAAATCGCTAGAACCGATTTTACAAAAGCATCAAACTGGCTCCAAGTAATTCAATCTCATCCTTCCCTCTCAGTTTTACACTTAGAAAATTGTGACTTTGCAGAGGTTGATCCTTCATCTCTTTCCCGTTTTAACTCTTCACATTCTCTGGCTGTACTTCACCTAACTGTTTGTTTTAGTTTGCATCCCTCAACTTTTCCTCTGTTGCTGAATATAAGTAGTAACTTGGTTGAACTCGACCTTTCTTATAACAATTTATCAAGTTTGATTCCAGATTCTTTTGAGAACATGCCAGCTCTAGAACAAATTTATTTCTACTCTAATCGTCTCGAAGGAGGAATACCAAAGTCCCTGGGGAATCTTTGTAATTTAAAAAAATTAAACCTGGGGAGAAACAAGCTCTCTGAACCTCTCACCGTTACTCTGGAAAAGTTAAGTGGGTGTGCTAAGGATTCTCTGGAGATTTTGTTGTTGGGTATTAACCATCTCAATGGGTCAATGCCCAGTTTCGTACCATTTTCATCCTTGAGAGTATTAGATCTTGAATATAACCGATTGAGCGGACAAGTTAAAGATAACTTTGGAAATTTTTCTAAGCTCACTGTTTTAAATTTGGAAGGAAACCGATTCACTGGACCATTGCCCGATCTTTCAAGATTATCATCGTTGAGAGAATTATCTCTTGCACGTAACCGACTTGAAGGGCCTTTTCCAGTCAGCATCGGGAAAATGTCTCAACTTGTGCTCTTGAATGTTGCCTCAAACTCTTTGGATGGTGTCATTTCCGAAGCCCACCTGTTTAATGTTTCAAAGTTGCGAGTACTGTTCATATCCTTTAATTCTTTGTCTTTGAATCTCAGCTCTGATTGGATCCCTCCCTTTCAACTTGATCATATTCAAATGAGATCTTGTGAGCTAGGTCCGCAGTTTCCTGGCTGGCTTAGACGGCAAACTAATTTCTCCCACCTGGATATCTCCCACTCCAAGATTTCAGACGCCATCCCCTACTGGTTTTGGGATCTGCCTTCGACACTAACGTATTTAAACCTTTCCTTCAACAACATCAGTGGGGGCGTTCCAAATCTGCCATTAAAATTGGATTATTCGCCTCTAATAGATTTAAGTTCGAACCTATTTTATGGTCCCATACCTCAATTTTTTTCTAATTTGACACTGTTGGATCTATCCAACAACATGTTCTGCGGACCATTGTCTTTCTTATGCACAAAGAAGGATAATCCTTTGGGATATCTTGACCTCTCTAACAATTTGTTTTCGGGTAGCATTCCAGATTGTTGGATGAAGAACTGGAGGTTGACTGTTATCAATTTGGAGAATAATAATTTGTCAGGGATAATCCCCAATTCAGTGGGCTCACTCGCTCTACTTGAATCATTGCGTTTACGCAACACTAGTTTGTATGGTGAACTACCTCAATCCCTAGAAAATTGTACAGAATTGAAACTTCTGGATCTGGGGGAGAATAAATTAACTGGGATCATTCCACCATGGTTAGGGGAAAGACTCAAGAGTTTGATTGCTCTTCGTCTACGATCAAATGAGTTTCATGGCAACATACCTTCAACTCTATGTCGCCAGCAGTCTCTTCAAATATTGGATCTTTCTCTGAACAATATATCAGGAACCATTCCATCGTGCCTCAACAATTTGACAGCCATGGCTCACCTTGGGAGTTCGCAAGCAACAATCGAATTTATTTATATTTATGCTGTCCTCGATTACACAGGGGACAGTACTTCCCAGATGAATGCCTGGGGTACCTACGATGATCATCTATTAGTTATATGGAAAGGTGTGGAACAAGAATATGGCAACACCCTTGGTTTACTAAAGGTCATTGATTTGTCAAGTAATAAATTAAATGGGAAAATCCCTAGAGAAATAGCAAGCCTCCAAGGGTTGATTACTCTGAATCTATCAAGAAACATGTTGAGTGGAAGCATCATTAGGGAGATTGGCCAATTGCAAAGGTTGGAGTCACTCGATTTGTCAACAAATAGCCTTTCTGGTGAAATCCCGAAGAGTATGGCTGATTTATCTTTTCTCGGTGTTTTGGACTTATCGAACAACAATTTGTCAGGAAGAATTCCCACAAGCACTCAACTGCAGAGTTTCAATGCTTCTTCATATTTAGGGAATCTGGGGCTGTGTGGAGCCCCGTTGAATAAGTGTCCTGGAGACGAAATAGCAAGGCCGCGTAACAACGGTGGTAGTGAAGGTAGCACTGATAGGGATGAAGAATTGTTTGAACCTTTGTGGTTTTTTACCGGCATGGCGTCTGGATTCGTTATTGGATTTTGGGGGGTTTTGGGTGCATTATTGATTAACAGGTCTTGGAGATACAGATTTTTTGGGTTCTTGAGCAAGTTAGGAGATTGGATCTGCTTGACTATGGCATTGAAGATTGCAAAGTTGCAACGGAGTCTTCGATTGAAAGGCTAAGGTATGTAACGCTCTCGATTTTTCTCATCAAAATACGTCCCGCTTGCTCGGGGCTGCCTTCTCGTGACTCATGATGGGAAATATGCTAGTAGTAATATATTGTGTTAGCAGCTCAATTACATAGTTTCAAGCAAATAATTTTTCTAGTCTTATATCTAATTTGCTATCGTTGTGTAACCTTTTATATATATAATTTTCCAAAACAATAAATATATTTAATATATCTTTTTATGTTATTCTGTTGAAGATACCCAAAAAAAAAAATGTTCAGCTTTAACCAAAATTAGAATAAAATTTTGAAATATCATTTCAAAATAGGGCATATCTGTTTCTATTTGAACTATATCTAATTGACAAGTTTTGAATGGGCATAATATCAAATAGGGCATACAAATTGAGTTGATGTCAAACAATCGGTGATACCAAACTCTAACAATTGACATCTCAATATGACACTTGTAGTGTAACCTATAGACGAACAGTGCTTTCAAGAACCTTTACAATCAGTATTTCCCATTAAAATGTGAACTAATTCTTTCCAGTCTGAGATATAAATAGCAAATTTTTCCACTTGATTTTTCAAGAACGTTTGCTGGCACCTGTTATATCTGTTATGGCAGTATTGAATAGATCCGGTTTTGCCAATTGTGATCAAGCTGTAAATAGCTTTGGTTGTTCATACTTTTATAGTTCGTCTCCCCTTCCTTCAACACCAATAAAACTACAGTTTTGGTCCCCAACTTCCCAACTCCTGGCAAGAAGTGATTGATAAGAAAAGGTAAATCGAAATTACACCGGTGCAGACTGCACATCAACACCACTTTGTTTTCCTTTTTTTTTTTTTAAACAATAATACGTAAGCTAGAGATTAAAGAAAAATACAAGTGCTAAAATTTAGACTTATATCTATTAAATGTTGTCTCTTAAAAGAGAGATGTATGATCGAAATGAACTAAGTCCCAACTTCCAAGTGCTACACTACACTCTTTGCAAAACAGGAAATTGATAACAAACCATAATTTATAAACTGCCTATGTTTTCTAACAATGAATCCAAGCACAACCATCTCAATGATCAAAACATATAAAATTCAATAGCAAATAAAACACTACGAGTATTAATGCACGAATTGATTGTAAAGCATATCTGAAATATATTGAGAGAATCCTACGGCCAAAATAGGAAAACAGGAAAATTCCGATCGAACAAATTTTCAGCCTTCACATCTTGAACAGAATTAAACACTGAAACCAACAAAATAGCAAGAAACTAGCTAGAAACTAGAAATTCAGTAACTAACAGGGGCAAGGATGTCTAGTTGAGAGCCAAGTTTCTCCTCTGCAACCTTCTCAGCCTTTACCCTAAGCTTGTTCAGCTGCTTCTTCCTCTCATATGCAACCTGAGCTCTCTCCTTCCTCTTCTTCTCCAGCTCCTGGAGTTCAAAGTATAATTAGAAACAAAATTTCAATAGAATTATCATCTATTAACTTTACATCTTCAAGGTTTAAAAGGATGACCCCAAAGTAAATGAAAAGATTGACAATTCAATCTGAATGACATTGCCATGTTTCCTCATTGATCTCAACACTCACAAGACTTGCATATTTTTTACCATTAACAAAGAAAGGTCAATAAAAACAAAACCCGATCACATCCCTAAAATGGAGAAGCAGTAACTAAGTAACCTAACAATATGCATCCAGGTTAGAGTTACTGATCTTTTTCCTTGATGCAAGTAAATTTTTAATTAGAGAAGAGTAAAGCTGAATTCAGACAGCTTATAACACAACAAATGCTAATACAATTCCAATTTCTCTCTGCAGATTTTCGCATACACACCCTTCCTAAAAGCACTAAGGAACAAGAATACAAATTCCCACTTCCTAAAAGAGAAAAGATAGAATGACAAATCAAATCCATCAATTGTTTTCCTCAATAACTAAACAAGCAATTAACAAATGCTGACAAGCAAATACAAAGTTAACCATCAAAAAACTTTTAAGCGTTACTTTAAACCCTAAGTTACACAATGATTATCTCGAAAATAAGGGCATAGATCGATTTAAGGACAGTCTATAGAAAAGCACTGAATGAAACATAAACTCACCCTGATGGTGTCGTAATGGTTCCATCCGACCTCTGATGACAAGCGGCCCAACAAGCAGTACTTGTGCCCCTTCTGAAGCCTCAGGACCCTAATTACATTTTTTTTAAAGATAGAAAAAAATGTTAGAACAAAATTCAGAGGATTACACTACAATAAAAAAAAATGAAAGACAATAGAGAAACTTACTTAAGAGCATCAGGGATGACCATCCTCTTAATCTTGTCATATGGGGTGGGAATACCCTCATAAGCCTTCAAACGAGCAAGGGCAGCCGCTCCACGCTTAGTCTTATGTGGTATCATTCTGCAAATGTCATTAACCATTAAATCTCATTAAAAATAAACAAATTTTGATTTAGTGTTCAAAATGCAAGCATTTAACTATTTGGGTTTAGCTTCATTTCTTCACAGAATAAAAGAAGACATAAATATCGACAAGCCCATTCCACTCTAGCTATTGATTTTATAAAATCAGACAAAATAAACACGCCAAATAGAGAAGTGAGTGATATAGGTAAAGACTGACCCACGAACGGTGCGCCAGAAGATCTTGGCGGGGGCACGGAAGTGGATGGGACCATGAGAAGGCTTGGTGTTCATGCGTTTCCGTAGGAATCTCATGTACTTCATCTTCTGGCGAACGAGTCCGCCCGACATGCAAATTTCCTCGCATCTGACTACGACAACTTTCTGGCCATTGAGCAGCTCCTTGGCCACAATTGAAGCCAACCGTCCCAACATGTGGTGGCGGGCATCCACCACCACTTTCTTCATGCATACCCCTGATCCGGACACCATTCCTTGTACCTTATTATTGGAGCTTCCTCTCCCTCTCTCTCTCTCTGAAGGAGCCGCTAAGTGAAGAAGAAGAAATGTAAAGGTTTGCTAGGGTTTTTGGGTTTGTACTTTGAATGGCTGTTTTGTGATTGAGTGCGGTCAGGTTTATAGGGTGTGGGTTAGAATAAGGGAGAATGTCCAATAAAATTATGACATGTCACCAGTTGGACTGACTAGTACACTGGACTCTGAACCTTCAATCCAAAAGACGTGCATAGCCCGCCCAAAATATCTCGGATTCAAAACTGCTTGGGCCAAAATATCCTAACTTTTTTCTTTCAAGGAAAAAAAAAATCAAATTTTAATTTAATTAATGGTTGATGGATAATGATGACTGTGTTGCGTTAATTTAAGTTTTCATTTTTAAATATCACCCCTCATCAAAATCATATTTTCATTCATAATAATATATTATTAACTAAGGCTCCGATGTATTTGCTTTTTTATTATATTTTTATTAAAATAACGTAAAACATAAAAAATAAAATAAAATATCTATCAAACAAAATCTTAAAAAATAATAATAATAAATTTTTTTGTGATCAAGTAAATAGTCTCCAGGTTCTGATATGAATTTTAAAGTTTACACCGTAACAAAAACTATCGCATGTCAAAATGTATTAATTAAATTTTTTGTGTCCAATTTTTTCTTTAAATCATTTGATTTAGTACCATTAATATTAGGTTTTGTAGGAAAGGGGGAAAAAAAAACGAAGAGAGAAAAATAAGAAAAAGGAAAGAGAGAGAAAATTACTTTTTTTTTCTTTATGTTTGGTAAAAAATTAGAAAAAAAAGTTTCAAGATAAAATTAAAAAGTAAAATTATTAATTTCATATTTTTAAGAAATATATCAATAGTTAAAAATTAATTGATTTTAACAATCATGGAATTTTTATATGACCTACGAGAGCCTCATGTACACTTCGACATAGGATCCAAAGATAACCCATTGTTGTTATAGCTCATGATTATTAATTAAGTTGAATAAATTTTTTCTTTGATTATTAGAGATTTTTTTATATTCGATAATCATTTTAAATTTTAATTATTTTGAAGTCAAATCATGTTAGATATTATAAAATAAGATAAACTTTCCTAATATTTATTTTTTTCACTTACAATACTTGTAATCAAAATTTTACTTAAAAAAATTAAATTTTTTATCACTCGAATTAACGGATATTGATAAATTAAATAGGTGTTTTTCTCTTACTTTCAACTAATTAAATTTTGATGAAAGAAAAAAATATAAATTTTATTTTTTGTATAATAATAATAATAATTCTTCCTTTTGACTTTTTTTTTTTTTAATCTCATACCAACTTACCAATTAAAATAGTATTGTTTAGCATTAAAGATGCTCATGAGTTGAGTTGGTCAAGTCTAATATGATACTTAAGTATTTTAAATAAATTTAAGTTCGATTTAACTCAATTGTTTGGATTTTATTTTTTGTCTAAATCTGTATATATATATATATTTATATATTTATATATCATAGAAAGGTTCAAGCTTGCCAAAAGTATTAATATTTAAAATTTTAAAAAAAAATTTATAAATTACTAATTTAATTAATTTTAATTTAATTTATAATTAATTTAAACTTAGGTCTAATTTAATTTTATTAAATATAATTTAAAATGTGATCACTATTTTAATGTTTTGCAAAAAAAAAATTTGAGCTTTATTTTATTATAAGTAATAAAGCAAATAAAATATTGTTCATTTCAAAAAAAATAAAAATAAATGGGTCTTGTCTCATTATAATAAAATTATTTTTTTAATTTTCGAATTAAATCAGATCCAAACATTAAATGATTAAACCAAAGTTCAGCTTTATTTTTTGATTAGGTCTAATTTATTTGTCCAAACTTTTTTAATGAACTTAATATTCATATCAAAATCTTTTAAATTTCAGACAAATTTTTGAGCTCGAACGATTCACTCAATCTATGAATAAACCTACTAAATATCAAGGTTGAAATCTAGTACAACCTTAAAAGTTTAATTATAGTATTAAATTAAACATCTAAAAAAACATGAAATATTGATTTAAAATAAAAACTTGTATAAATTTTAAAAATTTTTTGGAGAACATATCGTTAAAAATAAATTTTCATTGCATGCGACATATTAAATTTAGAAACACTAGGTTTAAGTTTTTTTTTTTTTTTTTTTTTTGTATTTTGTTCATTGTGTTTGAACAATTTATTGGTAGCAACTTTTTAGGTTTCTTGGATAAATAAAACACCATCATTTATTAAAAAAAAAAATCAAGGTGAAGAAAAATGGCACTATGTTCTGGACCGATTTATAATTTTTCCATGACTTTGGTTTAATGGATGTTTGAAGGTCATTCCCATGCAATTCGCAATTCATTGTACACGCAAATGCAACTTTTAGTAGAAACTAGAAAGCATTCTGGGATTGAATCAAATTTGGTAGGCAAACATCTTCGGTCTCTTCCATCCTCTTCACTCTGTCAATAATTTCTGCACGGAAAAAAAATATAAATAAATACATAGTTGAAAATGAACAAAATGTTTCTCCAAAGTAGACTTTTAGTTATTATTATTATTATTATTTCACCTAACTCAATCTTTTAATATCGAGAAGTAATATCCTAAAAGAGAGAATTAAAAAATATGAAACGAGCCCTTCGTGGCCTAAGGTTGTTGAATTGGACGCCTCAACCTCCAACTATTTCTTAGCTTGAATTTTTTTAATATTTAATATGATTAAGAATTAAATTTTAATTATTGATACTATAAATCTAATATTTTATAAAAAAATACTTGATTATAGACTCTAAACTTAAATATTATTTGTATAAATTAGATAATATAAAACTATATATACAAAGCACACAAACATATAATAATAATAATAATAATTTGTAATGATTGTAACTAGTTCTAGAAGTTCCGATAAATTATAATCTTTTAACTTTTTATTTTAGTTTCACTTTAATTCTTAACATTTGAATTGTTACATTTAGATTTTTTAATTTTTTAAAATAGTTTTATTTTTATTTTTTATCAAAATTTTTATTAACAATTAAGAAAAATGTCCACATTACATACTACATAAGCTACAACATTGACGAAGGATCAAAACGGAACCATTTAAAAACTCAAGGAATCAACTGAAACAATTCAAATATAGAGATCAAAGTAGAATAAAAATAAAAGGTTGAGAATTATGAAAGAAATTTACACATTCGGGACCTTTTAAATTTCTGGTAAAATGGGGAGGGCTTTGTGAAAATAATATTAGATTTGTTGGGACTAAAATCTAAAAACCCCAATAGCTTAATTACACGGTTTTATATGTTCTATAATAATGTGTCTTAAATATCTTTTGTAATTGAAGGCCTCAAATCTTTAATTTTAAAATTAAAAGGAAAATGAAGTGACAGAAATGTCAAAATCCAAGAAATAATCAACACTCAATCATCTAAAAAAAAAAACAATTCACAACGGCAAAAAAGAAAAGGGGAGGCCAATTATGAAAAAACATAAAAGTAAAGGGATTAAAATTGCAATGTCCCCAAAAAAAGTCCAGGCAACCTTGGGGAGTGGTTGGTGATACAACCAACTCACCCTTAGTCCTCACCAATCCTACGGCCAATCAAAATATTTCCTATCAGTCATTGACCTTACCAACCAAATCCACCGCCGTTTAGTTTCCCTTATTTTTATAACGTTTTTTTGTTCAAAACCCAACATAAAGAGCCTGTGGAAAGTGGCAACCACAGGACAACTACTGTAAACTTTGAGTTTAGTTTGATCAGCAAATCTCTGCTCTTCTTCCTCAAACAATCAAAAAAGAAGGGGAAAAATGGGTGGAGGAGGAAAGGTCTATACTTTGGCAGAGGTTTCTCAACACAACAATGCTAAAGACTGTTGGCTTGTCATTGAGGGCAAGGTACTCCTTTTTTTTTTTGGTAGAATTTATTGGATGACTCAGTTTGCTCTTGACCCAATCTGGGGTTGTTTTTTTTTTTTTTAGTTTAAAATTGTTTATATTTTGCAAAAGTTGGGTGCTTTAATTTAATTCTGAAGTTGCAAGATTTGAGTGTTATTGGATCTGGGAAGCCTCTTTTTTAATTTGATTAGTAGGTGCTTTTCTTGTTTGTTTGATTTTTGTTTATTTGGCTCCGATCATAGGAAAATTTGAAATCCAAGTGGATGGATCTCTCTTAGAAGCTGACAGCTTACATACACTGCATATTTGCCTTATCTCTAGAAGCTTAGGATACTTCATGTTCTATCTTTCCTATATGAAAGATAAATGAAACTGAAAGAAACTTTCAATTTCCTTCTTATGGGTGGATTAATAAGTCAGATTCAAAATAATCATCTTCAGTAATACAAGCAATATTTTGCTTAGATCTGACAATTTCTTTTGATCCTGATGATTGCTAGAGCTGCATGCAAGAACAGCCTCTCTGCTATTGAGTTCCGTGGATTTGCTTAATAATTATTAGCTTAATCCGGATTGGTGGTTTTGATTATTGATATGCTGTGTTGCTGCCATTGGATTTAGTTTCGCCCTTAAATTCAATATTTTTTATGAATTCTAAATGATGGATTTTATACAATGTATTCTCTTTGTAGTTGGTAATAATTTTCACTACGAGATATCAGCCATTTTGTGTGTATTTTTCCTCAATTTGCAGAGTATTTGTTGGTCCTTGGCATTTAAAGAATGTTTTGATTTTGTTGATACACTTTTTCTCCCATCTCTGGTGGAGTTCTAAATCGGCTATGGTGTTTTAGGTGGCTATATTCCTTTTATTGATGATTAAGTTACTTGGAGAATAGGAACATTATAGCAAGGATATTCGCTAGTTGTAGTATCTAATTCACTGCATTAGTAGATGGGTTTTAGATGAAAACAACTCGAATTTTTCATTTTTATTTCTCTCCAGTTATTACTAATATTATCTACAACTCTTTTATCTTTTTGAAGATTAAACAATTGGTAACATTATCATTATTTAACAGAAGTCCCTCAGAAAACGAACATGAATGTTTTGGTTAGGATTTCTTTTCATCAATTTGAAGGGGCTGTTAGCAACAATAATTAAATAGTACCAAAATTGTGGTAACATGAAGCAGGGTTCAGCTTTTGATATCAATCTACCATTAATTTGATTGTTAAATTCTACTCTAGAGCTAACTATTTATTTTGATTTGGCACCATGGTTTATGTTCCATTCTGATCTCCTTAAATTCCATATCTTATGTTTGAACAGGTATACAATGTGACTAAATTCTTGGAGGACCATCCTGGTGGTGATGAGGTCTTGTTGTCTGCCACAGGTATGACAAATACCATAATTTTTCTACATGTTTTGTATAATCTGATGTGGGAATTGTTGTAGAAGATGGAAAAATGGAAATAACCTTGGTTTGGTGTATGGCTGGTAGGGAAGGATGCAACTGATGATTTTGAGGATGTTGGTCATAGTACCAGTGCTAGAGCAATGATGGATGAGTTTTATGTGGGTGACATCAATACATCAACCATCCCCACCAAGACAAAGTACACTCCTCCCAAGCAGCCTCACTATGACCAGGACAAGACCTCAGAATTTGTCATAAAGCTTCTCCAATTCCTTGTTCCCCTGCTAATCTTGGGATTGGCCTTTGGCATCCGCTTCTATACCAAATCATCAGCTTAAGCATCGAGACCACAAGAGGAAGTTGGAAAAATCTTCCCAATAAGATTATGTTGTTTAAACTGTTTGGAAGTGTCACAAATTGTGGGATGGTTGGATATTTGCTTCTGATGAACATGTGCTTGCTTTCTGCATCGACCAGTTCCAGTGTTTTCTTTTTCCCTCCACATGCAGTTGGTAAAACTACCTTTTCTTGCTCATTTGGTAATCTTAAAACTTGTCTCTTCGAAAGCAGCCTTGTTCAGCACGTTAGTCCATTGATTTATGAGCTAAATTCAGGTTAAATGCTAGTTGTGGGCATAATTATCATATGGTCTTCATGGACGTCTAAAATAATACTAGTTCCCTCCAAAAGTATCCAAATTAAACGATAGCATATAAATTTATGTCTTATATAGATCAGATTCCTTTTTAGTTGTTTCATTTTTATTTTTCTTTGTCTGAAATTTCCTGATGTCTGGTAATCATTTTGATTTTCAATTAATCCGGAGTTGGGCAAAGTTAGATCTTATAAGGGAGGCAAGATCTTTCGAAGTGATTCTTTTTTTTTTTCACAAAATTCAAAATCGAGATTTTACTTAAGTGAAATTGAGTTCCTTTTATCATTCACCGGACGTCCGCCAATGTTTCACTTTTAGTCCTAAGTGCTTTATCACGTAATACAACCAGATCCAAATTTAGGCTAATACTAATTGCTGCATGAACATGCCAAGATGATGGAAAGAAATTCACGAAAATGGAAAACCGTAAAAACGTAATGCACGCGGGCTTCAGCACCATCGTTTCTCTCTCGTATTCTTCATCCTACCGATTATTCTCTCTCACATCTCTCCTCTTCTCGAACATGTCTTCTTGCTGTGAAATTTGTTGTGAACTCCTGATCGTAATTTTGCTCCCTCCTTTTGAGTTGTTGCAGCGTGCAGTTCTGCATTTGTCCGCTGTACCTGGGATCATCTATGCTGTCTACGTCATTGGTTTTATGGATCGCGCCGAGTACTTTGGCTGAGTATAGGCTGCCATTTTAATATGCCAGGGCCTGGTCTTCTTCAAGACATGTTTACCCACCAATCTGGAATAAAAAATATGATTTTGTTTAAATGAAAATGTCGCTTAAGAACAATGGAAATTAAAAGAGAAAGAAGCCAGATTGTTGGAAGTAAAAACTGATCAGATCCAATGACAGTATTCCGATCTTGAAGACATTGAATCCCTTTTTTTTAATTTTTGACTAATGGTGTTAACGGGTTAAAACAGAAAAAGGGGAATTAGCCTTTTTTTTTTTTTTCAAGTTTTCTACCATATCTAGTTGATTCATAAGAACCCAAGTAAATATTTCTTGTGGGTGTCATTGCCAATGGTTTCTCCTCTATGATCTCTAGAGAGTTCTTGTCTTTGAATGTGACAAGATAATTTTGATCATGGTCCATGGTTAGTCTTTCTAGGTGTGAAATCATTAAAAAAATAGACGATAGAAAACTGGCATAATTAAACAGACAAAACACGCTCTACGGCCAGGATTGATACTATTCCTAAACTGAACGGGACAAAGAATTCCTCTTGATCACCACGCATCCATATATGTTTATCTAAACCAGACTATACAAACAAACGAATTCTTAGAACTAGAATACTCATTTATCCTAAGATGCTTCATTGATTTCACCGCCATTTTGGCCACCATGACAAGAGAGTCAAGAGTATAAGAACAAGGTGATGCAGTGTATTAATTCTTCCTTGACATTTTTTTTACAGGTATTTGCTAATGAAGAACAAAAGATGATACAAGGAGAGGAAGGTGTGCTGAAATTGGTGCATCCAGGTAGGTATGTGGAGATTCACAAGAAGCCCATTACTGCTGCAGAAATCTTGAAGAAGAACCCGAGACACAGTGTTACTCGGCCGGATGTGTTTGAGTATCCATGGATTGTGGTTAGACCTGAGTCTGTTTTAAATCTAGGGAGAGTTTATTACATTGTTCCTAATCTTACAATCTATAACCTCATAAAAGACAAAGGATACAGCATCCAGCCTTCCTCACAGCAAACTCAATCTCCCAAAAATTATGTGCACCGACAACTTCTTGAGCAAACGTCACCGAGCAAGTCATCTGCTGGGAGAACACCCAAGCACCGAGACCACAGCCCATCACAGTGGCAAGAATTTCAAGCCAGTTGCTGGAAAGAGGCAAGTCCCTGGGAGCAAGCTCGTGGTGAGAGTTTTAATAGACCATCACAGTTTGAATCCCTTGCCGATGTGATAACCAAGTATCAGAGCACTTACAAAGAGTTTAAACAGATGTCAGTGACAGATTCTACATCTGACATTGAATCTGTGGACGATAAAGAGTATCATTTGAGTGAGGTTAGCAGCAGCAGCAGTAAAGCAGTAGCCTTAAAACAGGATGATGTTCTAGGGACTGAATGCAAAAAACAGGTTACCATTTTGAAACCTTGCTTAAGGAAATATGACAGTGCCCGCAAGTTTCTTAATCGCCGAGTTTCTTTTTTCTTGCCTACCAAATACGAGGAACGGAAAAGAAAAGTGACAGTGTCTAGAGCAGAATCTTCAGGCTATTTTACTTGTTGAATTCTGCAAAACCCCAAAATCTTCAAACATTTGTTCAATGTAGCTTGATTAGCCCGATTATGATAATTTGATAATTTTCTTTCTCCATGTATTTGTGCAGTACGTCCTTTTCTATGTCCTTTCTATGCTCAAAATTTAACATGAATGTGCATTAACTGATGCCATGTTTTCTTCTATGGATGTTGCTGTTATGATTTCTTCCTTTAAATTTGTGAACATTGCCTTTGAAAATCTCCTATGTTCCACTATGATTCTTGATTGTACTCAAGATTATTACTAACACTATAATTGTTGGGAATTACTACAGATATCATTTATTAGATTAAAAAATCACAATTTAATTAAGCCAGCAAAGATAAAATTAAATAATCAATCAATCACACAAGAAATAATAATTTAACGTAGTTCAGTCTAACCGACCTACGTCTACGAATGAAAAATAAGATCTACTAGTTGTAAAGAATTACAAATATATATCAAAACATATCAATCACTTAACAATTAATATCCATAGACCCTCTTAATATCCTCTAGTCTTATGAAATTTTCTTAATCCAAATAAATACATACTCATGTTCATCATTTCAACACAATCAAACACATATATATGCACTTATACATCATACCTATGTAGATAATTTCAGTTTCTTTTAGTTCATTCACAACTAAACATACACACACGTAATTTGTTAGACAATACTCAACGTAATTACCACAAAATATATAAATTCCGAAATCAATATTGTAATTAAGCAACCGTTTTTTTCTAATATCCGTTTCAAATTTCCAATCAACAAAAGGTAGATCTATAGGGCATTCAATAACACATACTTCACAAGCAATGCATTTATCAAACTCAAAATGGATTCACCCACGGAAACGCTATGATGTGATTAATTTCTCATAAGGGTATTGAATACTTACGAGTAAATGATTTGCGTGAGATAAGGTAATCATGAAACCGTGACCAATGTACCTTGCTGCTCGAACTATTTAGTGGCCATAATTCATGAACCCGGTTACCGTAGGGAACATATCATGAATATCTATGAATAATTTTATGTTTGTTTCTTTCTCTTGTTTGAACCAAATCATGAATCTCGTATTCTTTTTTTTTTTTACAGTAAAAAAAGTTAGAAAGAAGTTGTTAATAATAGATTACTGAGAGAAATGGGTAAAAGATATTTCCATCCAAGATTTAATAATTGGTCCATTCTTAACTGAGGTAAAATTCATCTTGTTGCGATAGAAATAAACAAATGAGGGATGCTTTTAATTAGTTTCTTTTTCTTCTATTTCTCATTTATCTATTGTTTTATTTATCTATTTTTTCTTTACTTATTCACTAGAGCAATTATGATCTGAAAGTCGATCCGAGGCAAGTGTTCAGATTTATTATGACATATCCATGAGGCGCTCAATGTACCTTTTCTAATCTTATAAAACCTTTTTCGGACTTTACTTACATTAGTGCAAAAACAATTTTTTTTGTACAACCTGTGTATTGTATTTTTATTTTAATTAGAAGTTCTTAGATGGAGGTTTTTTTTTGTCTTACATAAATAAAACAAAGAATATTAATATATCCCAACTCGCGTGAGCATTCATTATAAGGGATACTCCAATATTGATATTGAGTTATTCGAGGGGAATCAAAAAAGAAATCTTTATTGGTTCTACCTCTAATTTTTTATGAAGAAAATGAATCTTTTTATTGAAGGATAAAAAAAATGGGTCCAGATCTCATGCGGGAATGATTTGGAAGATCCAAAACCAAAAATAGTGGTATTTGATAGCAACAACATAACAAAGCCAGTCAATCAAGATAAGATGTAAATCTTTAGTTATTTTACGAAGTGTTTATTCATAAAATCTTATAATTTTTTTATATTTTTTTTATATTTAATTTTATAGAGATTTTACATATTTATAATAATATAAACATGATTATTAAAAATAATTTTTCTTTTAAAATTTTTTTTTTGGTCAATTTTTTGGTCTATCAAATAATATCTAACAAATCTCAAATAAATTTCTAACAAATCTCAAATAAATTTATTATGAAATTTAAGTCATTGTTCCTAACAATAATCATTGCATTTCTAACAGCGAAGAGGAACATGATAAAAAATGAAATGAAGCTCACTGATGAATGCTAGCAAATCGTTGGACTTAAGAAAACTGATACCTTTAACATGCACTGACTCCACCGCTAGAAAATTTCCAAATTAAAGAAAAAAACCACACCAATTAAGATATAGAATCAAATTTGCTGCAAGTGCGGGAGTGATAAATTCTTCAGGTAAATTTTAAACTGAATCAAAGTTGTTCTCTACAGAAACCATCACTTTCAATCAGAGAAGAGCTTCCACTCTTGACTCTTGCTAACTCAAAGCATCACAACTCATATACAATGTGGCCCAAAGAAAAGTTAAAAAACATTTTAACATAAAAGGTCACCGAAACCATGGCCTACTCAACATACAAGGAAAAGAACCCATGTAATTTTAATTTTCTAGTCAGTGCTTGCACATGTCCTCTCAATCACTTTAGAATCTGTTCTGTAGGACTGCCTTGAGGGAGAACTTGATCCTCTTGAAGAACTACGTCCAAAGAAGCTTAGTTTACCAATTCTCTTTGAGAAAGAACTCATAAATTTACGAGAATGAGACTTTACCATATCCCTCTTCATACAAACGTGTTCTTTCTCTAGATCATTTAATCTCATCCGCATCCGAGCAAGCTCAAGTTTTAGTTCTCGATTTTCTCGCCTCAAAGATGCATAGTTGTCTCTTGGAGACATTGCTGCACTGAGTGCACCACTGCTTATCCGCCAAGACTGGTGATGCACAGGCTTGTGGTCATCGTCGGCATAAGAGCAGCACAAAGCATTTCGTAGCCTTAATTGCTCAAAATAAAGAACTTGGACTATTGATTGGAGGGGAAGTCGTTCATTTTGTGCAGCATGGGCACCAGCTTCTTGTGAGAGCTTTTGGAAATCAATCAGTTTGCACAGCTTCTTCCTGTCTGCATCTGGTAAACCCTGATGAGCCTGAACATGCATTCATTAGAAAGTTGGAATTGTAGAAATTAATTATTACTATAGATGAATGAATAATAAATAAATCTCAAATGAAGTTTCAAACCCCATTCCAGGACATAAATATTATCTAAATTTGGTGTTTCCAGGAACAGATTCTATTCTTTTAGGGAACCAATGATTATGCTGGTTCTTAATTAAGATTAAACCGAAAAGAAATATATGTTATATAAAGCAAGTTTCTCTTTTCAGAATATGAGATAAAATAATCTGAGTACCCCCATACATGTTAGTTTGATGCAAATAGCAAATTAGATATTAAAAATGAAGATATCAGCATACATACTTTCAGGTAAATATCAATGGCTCTATATATTCCATCATGGATAGTACGAGCATGTGTAGGTAAAGTCTCTGCAACTGCCATAAACTTTGCAAGCTTGAGGTTTGCATCAGGAGCAATTTCGGCAAGATAATTATCCACTAATTTCGCAACTTTAAATAATGCGCTTTGGGATGGTGAATGAGGACTATCAGATTCGAAAACAGAAGCATCATCCATGTCATCTTCACTATCACCTTGCTGTGAAAAATTTACCAGTATCCTTTGAACTGTATCAACATCAAATAAGGTGTCACCTGCATGCCGAAAAGATGGGATCAAAAGGTCATCAAGAGTTGCGATATCCAACTGGGACCCAATCCTCCGCTCTAGATCAAGCCTACAAGCGATTGTGCAATCAAGCATCACTGCACTTCTAAGAAGTCCAAAAAGGAAACTGATAGGGACAGCAAGTTTCTCAACTGGTAAAAGGCTGATAATTGTCTCAACCACAAGTCGTTCCTGCCCAGTTGAAACCAATTCAACTTTTGTCTGGCCATATGGATTCCACAAACTAGATTTCTTTGTCAGCTCCTTCTGGGCATAATGTACAAGGGATGCGCCAATACTCTCTGGACGGACACCGCGACATTTCATGGCTGTGATGACTCTTTGATACAAATCAATCCGAATAACAGAAAGATCTTCTATCCACCAGTCTCCCTCACATTTGGTTTGCCTGTTCATATGAAGTCCACCTGAACTGCTGTATTCTAAGCGGGAGAAACTTGAGGCAATTTGCTCTGCACAAGCCTTTGAGGCTATTGCATCTATGCAACGGCTAACAATTTTCAAATCATCTGCAAGAGGAAGTAGGTTTTCACATTGTTGTAAAACTTCAACACACATCTCTAGGTTCTTGCAAACGATACTATCAAGATACTCTTCAGCACGTGAGCCAAGATTATCTTTTGAAAACTCCTCAGTCATTTCAAGGTAATCAGAAACACAACAGAGCTGAGCCACATTGCAAGATGTAATTTCAAAGTTAATGCCATAACAGAATTTTGCTGCCAACTCAAATGACTCGGCACCTCCAGGTAGATTAAGAAGCTCCACCCTCGAGATATCAGAATCCCTATGTTCAGCAACTAGCTTCCGGATTCGCCCACTTCGAGAGACAAGAGGAAACTGCATAAAACAACTATCGCTATCAGCGTGAGAATATCCTAACATTAATCTGCACACGGAAAAAACATGCTTTTTTCTTCAATGACAACTATAACCTAATGTTGTTGTATTGAAGGACATATCAGGCAAAGGGATCACCCTGACAAAGTGACATTAGTACTTTGAAATTTTCTGATTCTCTTAGTACTTGTGAGGATGGTCAAATTGGAAGCCAGTCACTCATCTTGCATAGCATTGGCTTGTGTTATGTTATATGCATTAGGCAGCCAGCAATGCCGCATTAAAAGCAGTTAAGTATATGACAATAAGTAGACAAAAGAGAATCACCCAGAAATTAGATGACAATCCATAATACGTTTACTCTACACAACTGAGTAGTCCAAAACTGGGGAAAAAGAAGAACAATGAGACAGAGAATGGATAACTGTATATTGAAAGGTAGGATTATGATTCTTTTAAAAAACTTTCTAAAATACCCTTTCTTTCTCCATAGTCCATAATAGTTTCACAAACCTTTCCAACCAAGCCATGATGCTTTACCCCTTAAATTTAGTTTGTCTGCGACAAATTAACTAGTCCATGCCTACTTAGATTTACACAGGCATAAGTACACTTGGAGACATTTATATTTTTCCTAATTCTTTAGTTATACTGTGGAAATAATTAAAGTGCTTAGCCAATCATAAAATTCGCTTAACGAAGAACAAATTTCAGAAGTGAAGAAATTAACGCAACAAACTACCTTGTGTAGAGCAAATGTCATTCCATTTACTTCTATTGTGGTATCACTTGGAACATCTCGAAAAATCCTACAACAACAGAACTAGTACTTATTAATAACAGAAGGACCACTTACGAATATAAGGGAAAAAACTAAAAGAAAAAAAAAAAGGACTCTCTTGAGGAATATGCACATGCAGCTTTGCCCATCTCAAAACAAAAAAAAAAAAAAATCTGAACATCCAAGTCATCATCATAGTCCCCAAAGAAAAGAATGAACATAAATAGCTGTACGATAAAAGAATATAGTAAATATTGGCATAAAAAAGAGAAGAGCAAAGATTTTAAATGGCTGAGTATAACACTTCAACCAAATGGATGATCTGGGATGCAGTTTGTGAGTAATTATCACTTGTAAATCAAAAACAACGGGGCAGAGAAACTAGCAAGTAGCAACTCAATAATTCAATGCATCAACCAGAATATCATGTACATAAAAAGCAGCAAAAAAACCCATTCTTTCAGCAAAGAAAAAAACTAAAATTTGAAGCAAACTACAACATCAAAGAATTTATAACATATGAAAAAAGGAAAAAAAAAAAAAAACTCTTTGCATCACTACAGCAAGAGTAACAGGGGAAAGTGAGGAAAAAAAGAGTTGTCCAGTTAACAAGGTAGCTATATATATGTAAAAGATCAAAGCTTGGAAAAACACATTAAACAAACCATTAACTATCCAATAACATTTACACTAACAATGCTAGAATCAAACTTCTACCATTCATTACAACGCTGCCTGGAACTCTTTGCCGAGGACAGCTGTTGCTGGTGGTTCTGATGGGGATTCTGCTGTTGCTTGTCCATTGTCAGAGAAAGTGAGCAAACTCGCAGGAGAGAAAAAGATGACGACAAGTAGAAAAGAGAGAGAAAGAGAAGAAGAGAAAAGTGTGGGGTTAAGGGAAAGAGACAAAGACAGAGTCCCGGTTGGAGATATGTCTCTTTGCTTAACTTCTTTGGCCATTTTTGTCATACTGCTGATCTTCAAACCATAGATTGCTGTTGTCCAAACCACAGGCCCTCTTTGGTGGGTCATCCTTTTACACCTCCCCATCTCTTTCTTTTGTCTCCATAATCTTAATTTTTTTTTTTTTTTGGATCATGCAAATCTATTGAATATTACAAAATAAAGGTTTTTTTAACACTAACTGTTGCTTTTTGAGGCTTAAAAGGTTAAAACATTTCTCATTAGAAAATAGGAACAAAGAACAGAAAAAAGCGGGAACAAAAGGAATTGTAACCTTTGGACATTTTTTGCATGCTTTCGCTTTGCTTTCGGCTTTCGTCTGTCTCATCAAAAGCATAAAAAACTGCTAAAAGCGCCTTTTTTTTTTTTCTTTTTTGTTTGTCTTTGTCCCTCGCAAATTTTAGTTGTAAGCTATGTTTTGGATATTTACATTGTCGCCCCATCAAGTTATCAAAATTTCATTATACCCCTACTGTTTCTTTTGTTTTGGAATCATTAGTATTAATATGATTGGTTTAAGGGTTGTTCCAAATCTCTTGTTCCAACCACCAAAAAGGTTCTTTTTAAGAGATGGCCTACTTATTATAAGAGTCAGAACTGCTACTTAATTAGAAACTAGCACTTTCTTTTCTTTTTTTTTTGAAATATGTATCGAGCCAAATAAATCCAAATTATTAATACATTTAGATAGATTAACTGGCTTGAATTGTCATTATCAAGGAAGATATAGAAAAAAATTTTGACTGGAGAAGAAGAACAGAAAAAAAAAATTATTTTTCAAAAAACTATTGCCCTCAGTTTTTTAGTTTTGATTTTCAACAATTATCCCAAGTTGCAACAAATCCAACCACCTGCTTTTTACAAGTACTTCACCATAAGCATTATGCTAAATTATTGAAAACAATGTCTAATTGTTTATGAATCAAATTGGGATCCAAAAAGATGTCCAATCCTAAAGATTGGTTAAGAGCTATCGACATCACAAATCCAAAGAGTATCATTGCCTTTTGCAAAAGGAAAGCATTAACAATTCCCTTGGCAATTGACTATTCATTGAAGAAAAAGAAAAAAAAAGGGCTTGCGTGAGAGACAAAATTGATGGAGCTTGACATGAATTTGATTGAACCAAGTTGGGATTTTTTTAGGGTTTTTTAAGGTCTAGTGGTTTTCTTCATCACTATTTGAAGACATGTTAGGCCATTAATGAAGACAGCCACAAATGAAAGGAAATGAGATTGCATATATTTATTATTCCTTATCTACAAAGTCTGCAACATTTTCTCCTAATTTTCAGTTCATTAAAAGTTTCATTTATGAGTAGGATTCAAGCAGCTCCTTTCTGCTAAACCCTTCTGATCACAAGGATGATTGAATCTTGTTCATATTTTTTTACAAAAATCTATTTCCATGATTTTCCTGGATGTCTGTGAAGGAGTCTTCAGATGCTAAATCTAATCTTCTATTGGTCATTCTAGGGGACCCTCTTGCATTAGTGTAGATAGAAGAATACTCCAATTCCAAACTTATATATAAGCAGCATATTAACTAGTTACTACCTTCCAGCGTCAAGCAGGAAAAGTAGCCTGGTGACCCAACTTTTTTAACATCTAAATATTCTTCCTTAACACAAGATGCTCTATTTGTCTTAGATAAAATTAATTATTAGATTAAGTTACATATAAATCAAATAATATCCGAATAAATCTTCGGACTTTTACTAAAAAATGAAAGCAAAATATTAATATTTATTTCAATTTTCGGCTAAAGTTTATAGATTACTAGAAAAATATCTATTTGTTGTAAGGGATAAAATTTTTTTGTTTTGTCATTTATATTAATCATATATTTTTTTATAAAATTGATCTAATTAAAAAAGAACAAAAAAAAAAAAACAAGAATGACACTTAAATATCTTAATTAGTCTCATTTCTTATAAATTTATCCAATAAAAAATAAATACTAAAGATAAAAAGATTGAAAAAAATTAAAAAAATTAAAAAAAAAGAAAAAAAAAGCTCATATAGGGCATCACATTGACACCTCATATTAAGCTTAAAATATTAATTTATTAAATTAAAGAAAAAATAACTTTATTAATATAATACATATAGGATGTGTTTGATGCATAAAATTATAATAAAATAGGATAAAATGATATTATGATTTGTATTGGATTAAATAATATTATATTATCTTATGTTTAATATATATATATATATATATATAAAGATTAAGATAAGATAATTTATTTAGTTGTCAAAATTATCATTCCTCAAAGCTTATACAATTTAAATTATTGATATAATTTTTTAAAAAATAATTGAATATATAAGTTTAATCCCATAAATTAAAAATAATAGTGAAGATGATTGAATAATCATATGCCAAGAAGATATTAATTTTTCTTACAATTCTTATTATTATCTTTACATACAAATAAAATATGATATAGAATTATCACCATCCTATCTTATTAATAATACTATACATTAAACATGACCTATGTATAAAATTAAATAAATAATAAAATATAAATTTTTATACATACATCAAAACAGCTCACGACAAAACACCCTAAATATATTTTTGTTCCAAACTTGTCTCTTTTTAAAAACCTCAACCCGTCTTCAGGTTTGAAAATAAAACAACTAAAAACCCACTTTACTCGTGTTAAGGTAAAATATTATAAAAATATATAAATAATTTAAAAAATAAATTAAAAAATGATATATATATATATATATATATATTCGAAGGAAAAAATAACTTGACATGATATACTTTTAGTGTCAGTGAGATAAAAAAAATTTTAAATCTTAATATTTATTAAATAAAAAAATAATAAAAAATAAGAAATAAATGCATGACATATTCTTAGCATCAAATAGATCTCATAAAAAATAAATTTAAAATCTTGAAAAAAAAAAAAAAGGAAAGAAATAATAAAAAAAAATGGCGTAAAGTGGATCCTATTTTAAAAAATAAAATTTATAAAAAAATATTTATTAAATATTAAAAATTGATTAAAAAAAAGGGGAAAATGTTTTTTTTTAAAAAAAAATTAAGAAAAAAAAAAGGACACTTCTTAGCTTAAATTTTGATCATGTATTATTCATTCGTACCTTACCAAAATTCAAATAATTGATATTTCATGCCGGTGATGAAACGTGAAAATCTTAATTTGATTGGTTGAATGGACCCCTACTTCATATATTTTCCGCATGGTAGATAGCATGCACATTTATTTTCAAGATATGATTTTCTAACCACCCTTTACTGACTATCAACAATCCAAACACTTAAATATTTAAAGTTGCTTTCATACAAAGTTATATACATATATATACAAGAGATGATCATATTTGGTCCATGTATTATATAAAAATTTTCAATGTGGTTACTTTACTTTTAAAAGCGTGTAATATAATACTTATACTTTTTTTAGTGTGCCAATATGATATTTTAAATTAATATCTAGGTTATTGATATATCCATCATCTAATTAAATGATGGCATGTAGAATTTTATTTAAAATCATCTTACCACATTATCATCCTATTGCATAATTAAGTAGAGGTCATTTTTCTCATTTTCATTAACTGTTTATAGTAAGATTACATGAATGGAGAAAATAGATTTGAAAAAATTTATTTTTTTTATGAAATCTGATCCAATTCAATTTTAGATTAATTGAAATTCAAAATAGTTACTAGATACCGAGAGATCTTAGACAAAAAAAAGTACTAAAATATACTTCAAGTATCTTCTTTTTTTTTTGTGTTTCAAATAAGTAAACCCTTCAAGCCTTTTGCTTTGTCAATTCCAAAAATAGTGTTTTTTGTTATTATACTCATCAAATAATGTTATGTAATATGTTGTAATAACCCATAACTCGCAAGCCAATTAACCCGGTTCCATGGCATCATCCAAAGATGAAAATAAGTTTAGCTTCTTTGGGTTGTAAGTGGGAATATATGTAATCAAAATTCGTATTTCAAAATAAAATAATAATAATCTGAACAGTATTTAAGGATAATTACAGTGTTTTGCCTTTGCAATCTAATCACTTTCCTCTTGTAAAATTAAAAGGAGCAAACAGCAAAATCAATGATAATGGTCAAAATGAAAAACAAAAGACAGCCCAAAACTCGGAGAGGAGGGGAGGAGGGAGGTGGGAGGTGGTGCTGCCACTTTTTGATGATATTTTATGATTACCCACCAACCCCTTCTTGGTTGGGGTCCTTGAGAGTGAGGGGCCAACGTGGGATCCATTCCCATATAATTTACCTTACTTTGATATCATTTGATATGAATTATGATATCTCCCACTACCACCACCATTCCCTTCATGTTCATATTCATCAGGTTTCATATAGATATGAACAATTTATTTTTTTTCATTTCAAGTCAAATGTCTCAAACCATGTCTGGGATGAAAATAGTCAGTCCTGTCACTGAATACACGGCCGTTGGCCATGCATGGAACAATATGGAAGGCAATGGAGATTAGAGAGCTGATATTAAACCTCTCTCTCTCTCTCTCTCTCTCTCTCTCTCTCTCATACTTTATATTTCGTTTTGTGTTGTTTTTACCTAATAAATTATATTGCAGTATTAAAAGAGGAAATGTTGAAACTGAAATCTCTGTCTAAACAGACAGCTTTTAACTCAAATGATCTACTCTAAGCTTGAATGAAGCAACTAACGTAGAAAGACATGAAAATATGAAAGTTTGCTGTCGCAAAGAAACATATTGATGAATGAAACTCAGTCCCATCATCACTATTCGGCATGCGTTTCCGCTTTACATTTTCAAGTCATTGTTTCTAAGACAATATTATTATGACATCCTATGTTCCAACAAATGTTACAGGGATTTGTGGTACGGAACCATAGTAATGAAAGTCCAAAAAATTATCAATTACCCAAAAAAAAAAGAGAAGGAACTTGATTTTTGAGACGTTGAAATGTGGGGGCATACATAAAAATTTATTAGTGATTCAACCATAAAATGTATCTTCAGTTTGACCCTCCATTCCCAGATGTTCCTAATTGATAATTGGTAACAAAACCCACTCACCCAGCAAACTCCTAGTTGCTGACCACTTAGACTAGACAAGTTTCATGAGCTACATTTTCCTCTTAAAGCCTATCCAACATCAAACTAACTGACTAGCGGTGGCCCAAAGATATATTGGACGGACACATTACTACATTAGCAATCGGAAACTATCCCAAGAAACAGAAATTAGGCAACGATCTCTCTCTTTATTTTCTTCCGGCCCTTTATTCTCCGACATGTTTTGAGGCTAAAACCCGAGAGCATTTGGGTCTTGGCTTGCTTGATAGGTGACCTTTTACTATGAGACGTGAACTTTGTCCATACATAAATACAACAATCCAAGGCATAGCAGGATTCCAAAACTCTAAAAGCTAGGCAGTTGGGGTACACGAGGAAGAAACAAACGCTTCACATGAGAATTTTCATACCCCAATGCCCTATATATCTACGTCAAGAAGTGATTGAAGAATCAAACGAGAGAGAAGCAAGGCCTAGTGTCGCAGCCGTGGCCCGTGGGCAAAGGAAGAGAGTCAAAAGATTCATTGAAAAAATGGGGCTAACCAGGTTTTAAACTTGTTATTATGAGATTTTTCATTTTTCTCCAAGTTTGTATGACAATTTTTAATTCGTCAAGATTCAAGAGGGTTGATTTTAATTTTTGGCTTCCTAATTTATTTATTTCACAGGTTTAATTGAATTAGATTTGAAGTGGTTAATATTAAACCTTTTGTTTTCTATATCGAGTTACCAGTTCTATCCATAAACTACTTCGTTATTATTTTTATAAAATAAACAAATTACTTATTCCAAAAATATATGATAAGAAATATATGAGAATAAAAAGTAATTGATATATACAACTATCAAAATATTATTAAATTTGTTAAGTTCTTTATTTATTTTTAAATTTTTTATTTTATTATTTATCTGACTGAAAAATGAATTATATATATATAATTTTTTGAACTCTTAACCTTCAAATATCAATTTTAATTAATCTAAAAATTAATTAACATATTAAATTAAATAATTTTTTAAAAACAAAATAATATTTCCTTAATTAAGGATTTTTTTTTTTATAACTACTCCTAATAAAATGAAAAAATATACATATTCTTTATCTATAAGGGTTAATATATATATTAAGGGTCATTTGACGGTAAGATAAAAAGATTCTATAATGTTATTTTATAATTAAATTTTAAAGACTTCGATCATAAAACATGATTAGAATACGATGAAAATTTATTTTATTTTTTATTAAATAAAATCTTAAAACAAAGTAAAGGGTGAATTAAACTAAATTTCCCTAACTTTAGTCTCATATAAATTAAGAACCTATTAATAATATCAATTGATTATCAATTCAGATATTGATTTAAAATTTTAGAGATTTAGGGTTAAAGAGAATTTAAATGTATAACATTTTTATTTATTACTAGAAAGCTTTAAGATTTTGATTTTTTTTTTTTCATTCTTATATAAACAGTGAATTTAAACCTTATATTCTTAAACTATTTCTAAATTCAATAAAGAAAGATGTGGACAGTAAATTATGAAGTTGGGAAGTTGGGGATAGTTTTAATTTATTTTATAGATAGGAGTTAAACAAATAAAGCTTGAAAGGAAGGAAGACAAATAATTAAAAAGAAAACTACTAATCTTGGACTCAAATATCTGGAAAAGCTTCCCAAGCCAAAAGCGCCGCGTTCCGACCAGACAACAATGAACCTGTCACGGTGGTTTCACCGCAGTGTTTCAAGGAACAGTAAAAATAACAACACCCCATATCAACACCAACCCATCCATTCTGAGCAAAATCAACAAAACCAAAAAGAAGACGAAGAATTGCTTGGAGTTACCCAACAATTAATCGATTATGTCAAGTCTTTTACTTTAGAAACCTTCAAGAGTTTCCCTCTCCAAGGTACCCCCACCGCCCATCCCTCTCTCTTTTGTTTTAGAGATTCCAAAAGAAAATCTGTTGATTGAAACTTTTGGTGTTCAGATAATGAGGCAGCTAATTCAAACAGTGAAACCCAAACTTCTTCTAATGTGCGCAAGGATCTTTCTGATTGGCAAGAGCGGCATGCTGTCTTAGTACTTTCAAAAGTGAAGGTTTGGTTTTTTCTCTTTTTAACCCTTTTTTTTCTCTTTCTATTAATTTATGTTTTTATTTATATATTTTTTTAAGGAGCTTTCACAGCTTAGATTTAAGCTATGCCCTGGCCACTTGAAGGAGGAAAAATTTTGGAGGATATATTTCACGCTTGTCAAGAGCCATGTGGCTGAGTAAGTTCTACAACTTTTTTCTTTTTCAATTTCTTTCTTTTCATGGTAATTAGGAATTTACAACAAGGAACATGTGTATATATTGTTCGTTTGTGGATTTGAATCTGTGCTTCCACTATTTCTTTTGAGTTATGAGTTTAATCCCATGACAAAAGAATGCATTTCTGATGCTTATATTGCCATCCTCTCATCAAATTTGTTTGCGTATTCATAAAGAAAAGGACCCTTTGGTTGAATCATTTGCCTACGTATTGGTAGTATACGGACCTTTCCTTTAGTGAAAATTTACATCTTGAAAGAAAGTCTTGAATTGCTTCTTTTGAATAATACATGATTATTACATATTAGTACTTCCTTTTTTCATGAAAATCATTACTTGCTGAAAACTGAATTGCAAACAAGCTGGTTTTTGAATTGCTATTCATCCAACATAGTTTTTTCCATGGTTCTTATTTAGTGTGATGTAATAATAGCTGTTTGGAGGTCTAAAGCCCCCTAGAGTAGATCTGTAGAATGTAACACCATGATTTGACTTTTGTTATGGCTTCAAGAAGGCCTAACGGTATCTATGATTTCATTTGCAAGGCTTGCACCTGAGAGTTGTTGTAGCTGTTCTCATTTTGATACAAGTTTTAGGGGCATTTTATATTTTGCAAACAATTTGTGCCTCAAATAAGGGAAATGTAATTAAGTTTGCAATAGTTTTACCGATACTTTGTACTTCATTACTGTGATTTCTTTGCCATCTTTGAGCTTTTTCTAAGAATAAAAGTGATAATTCACAATTATCCTCATCTTCATGAGTAAGCATGGAAAAATAGGAGACTGGCAGTTTGTTTACATGTGAAAATAAATATGAAAATCAAGTCTTGAGTTGAGTCGAATTCATTCGAAATATTTAAAAGAGAGGCTGCATTAGTGAGAGCCAATTTAGCCAGTTGCATTATATATTGGTATAGATGACCTTCTTATGTCCTTAATTGTGTTATGCAAAAGTATGTTCTACTAACCAGAGAATTTATTTGGATGGTGAAAGAAATACTAAATTAATTGTAAGAATATTAAGGTAATGATGGGGATCATCAATTTAGTTGATAACTTTATCATCTATAAACCCAAACAAGGCAATGCATTCTGTTGGAAATTAGGAAAAAAAGTGGATAATTCTTTTTTCTTTATGTGTGTGTTTTGTGGAAGGGGGGTCGGGGGGCAACACTGGTTTAAACAAAGAATAGAACCCTTTTCAAAAATAAAACTGAAGAAAGGAACTGTAAAACCTATAATGTTCATTTAGCACCGTGATTACTACCAATTCTATCATTTGCTTGCCATACTCCTGCTTGCTTCACCACCCTAGCTAATTTTAAACATTTTGACCACCCACTTTTTCAACATTATTCTTTGTGTCACCACCTAAAGAAATCTGCTGGTTCCCTACCAAATTAACACTGGCACTGGGCCAACACTACCACCACCACCATCACCATCGCTGCAATGCCGCTACTACCAAATGACCAACATCATGATCTTTTTTCTAGTTTGGTGACCTACCATTATCTCTGCCGCTTTATGATTATCACAGCAGCTACATCTGCATAAATTTCAACTCCTTTTTTGGACCAACAGCTTTCTATTTGCCAAGACAATGCATTGTAAAGGTTCCTGAAATGCTTTAGCGTTGGAAAAGTTTCTTCACCATCAAGTGTCACGGTGAATCTTTTGGGTTGCACATGCCTTAACAGTGGCAGCGTAAGAATCTTTTCAGTAATTAGCAGTATTCTTTTTCCAGATGAGGATGTTTGGGCCTGTCATGTTGGCCCACATGTATGGACTACCTGTAGCTGACTCACAATGTTGCTGTTTTTTTTTCCCATACTGCTTTTCTTCTTTTTATATTTTATGAAATCGTGATCAAGATTTAGACAGATAAGCAGCTTGCTTTGAATAGCACCCATGATTATTCCTTATATTTTCAATTGCATTAGATTGTGAAATTTTTGGTCTTCTTAATCATGATTTTTACCTCTGGTTTTGTTGCCTACTGGTTCATTATAGTGTAAGACTATCTGATTCCTCTTATTAATCACAGTTAACCACTGATGCATGCACAGACAAGCCCAATATATTCAAACTCAAACACTTGTCCTCTTCTTTATCAGATATGAGCTGCATGCTATACAACTCGCTAAACTTAAAAGGATTGCTACGACAAGTGAGAAAACATCAGATACCGATGCATATGAAGTTGAAATGGCAGAAAGAAATCAAGCAGCTAGTGTTGCACCATCAACTCCATGATCCCAATTTGCCTTCCTGTTGAGGAACTGCAGGTATCAGTCCAGCTTAGCGAGAAAAACAGCATTGTCAATTATGCTCATTTCCAGTGGTAAAATGATCATCTTTGCTGTCATTTGAGATGTGAACTTACCTTTGACTGCAATTGAAGTAAATTTAATGGAGTTCACGAAATGTGCAACAATTACATTCGCATGTTTAAGCTATCTGATAATTGACTCCATAAAGAGAGGTGTGTTACTTGCTAGACCCTTTCTTTTTTGGTTGTAAAAGGAAGGGTGCTAGACTGCATCTTGAGTAGTACATTTCAATTGTAAGGCAAAATGGTTGCAGCATTTGTTCCTTGTTAGCACTCTTATTAACTCATTATAATTTGGATATATTTACATGAAGCAATTCATCAGTGTTCGTTATTGGTTTTCCTTTTCTATTTCCTAATCAACATCTGTCCTCTTATTTTATTTTGCAAGGGATAAGTATTTCTGCGAGCACTTTTCTTGTTAGCTGAGAAAAGAATGAAAACCCTTTTGCTTGTAAGCAGGTTATGAGAAGAAATTAAAAAAAAAATTCTTTGGATGACTGCCCGTGTTGAGATTTTACCTGTAAAACCATGAAATAATCCACAAACTGTCAACTCTTTTTCTAAAACAACTAACTCTGGTTTGGGAATTGTAAAAATAACTAAACAACCAGAAAGATGTCTAATTTACAGAAATAGGAACATTACAGTTCCTTGCCATGTAAGTGCATGGTGAGGATTTTCCGATTTCTTAAACAATACTTATTTGAATGCTTGACTTTCGGTTCTCTGAGAATCTGTTACCTTCCTACAGTACTTGATTTTGTTTGATGCAAAATGAGATAGTAAACTATCAACCCTGGTTTTTGGTTAATTTTTTGGTGGATAGATTTGGTTTTTTTGGGTTGTTGAGAGACGAGATGTTGAACAGCAAAGCAACCTGCTCATGGGTTTGGTGTCAGCCCCAGTTAGGGACCCAACTGACTTGTACCTTGCTGGCAGGATTCTGGAGCTGATTTTAAGCGTCTGTTGCACGGTTCAGTAAGCATGGCTCGCATTCTTTCTTGGCGAATCTTGTTCTTGTCACCGCCCCAACATTAATTTGCCGGTCATCGTCCTCTCATCAGTTACATATACATGTCCTGTCGGTCATGAAAAACAGCCACGAATCAGATGCTCTCGAACTCTTTTTATTTAATAATCCGTAGTCCTCAACCAGTAAATGCCAAATCTGCGCTGCATCAGTGACGACACTTCCTTCAGGCCTACGTCAATAAAAACAGTAGCAGTTTTCTAGCCTTAAGCAATAATTGTGATTTCAAATTTGTCTTGTAGATTCAGGGTACTTTTTGTGTTTCTGATACACCTATATTGATGATAAAAAGAACATGAAAGTTAAAAAAAAAAAAAAAAAAGCCCCTTTTTCCCTTGAAATTTTGTAATTGCATAACTGTCTACGAAAGTCTAAAAATTTTTTAAAGACAGCCAACGAAGAAATATGTCTGCAAATTAGAACAGGTATTTGCTTAAATTTATTGTCTTGTTCCCTTCTTTCCATTTATGCATTGCAACCGAAAAGAAAAAAGAAATTTCAGGACAGACACAAGCATGAAATTTGGTTTCACCTGCCAGCCTAACAAGTTTGCAACTTTCAGTCTTCTACAGGGTAATGAATGGATGCAGTGCATGCACAGGCATAGAAATAGAAAAAGAGAGACATCATCAAATCTAAGGTTGAACATGTTGAGAAACCTGTGTCACTAAAAAGCTCTGTAGACACGTACAGTATCCCATGTGAATAGGGCACACTCACTCACACAGAGGTCTTCTGCATTCATGCACATTCAATTAATGCTCACTTGACAAACTCAGCAGCTTTAGTGCTTCATCACAAATTTCAGATGAACAAAAAAAGAAAAAGAAGTTTGAGGCAAACAAAATTAAACGAACAGCAAAGAAAGAAAAGAAAAATACAATGCTGTCAAATGGCAAGAGAACCCTAAGCTCTCCGGTAAGATAAAACTTATAATACAAAACAATCTATAGATTGCTTCAATGGCCCACTACGGTTAGTGTTCTTGAACCCCAAATGTCAGTACAAACAAAATGGGGCTCGTTTCTCGGTCAATAAGCAGAACAGAAATCAACTACATTGGGATGCAAGGGAGTTTAAATCTCTCTCGTAAGGCATAACGTGTGGAGTGACATGTCTGGTACTGGACCAGTTAATACTAAAAACTGATTTGTGGTTAGAAATCTAACTTTAATGTCCAATTGTGCTTGAAACATTGAATTGGAGCAAGATTCAGCAGAAAAACAATTTGATTTTTTTGAAGAAAATCTTGCATTGGATACTTTTACGATTTACTGATAGACATCAGCAGCCAAACTTAAATCCAAATACACAGGTAAATAAATATCAAATGACTTGCATTTATTTCCAGAGATCATCCATGTTCATCCCTACCCAAGTATAGACAAAAGTGAAACTACATGGAGAAAAGACAGGAAAAGAAAACCTAGAAACATTGATGCACCACTAAATCGGTAACAATGATGAAAATGCAGCACATTCCTAACAAATTATTTGTTTTTCCTTTGAACAAAGGATTTCAGGTATATAATTTGGTTAGTGTAATTCATCAGCTCTGTTTTGTCCCAGATCTTTAAATTACACATCTTAGTCAAGGCTCAATCAATCTTTACATGAACTCAGAAGAGCAATGCGAATATTATACCACACTGCCTGCTTTTAAATCTTTGAGCATGCAATCAGTCAGGGAGTAGAATTGTTGGGGCTCAGCTTATGGGATCAATTGCACCCATTCATAACGTCCTGGAAGGGGCAAATCGTTCACAATATCAAAGTTATACCTGCAGAATCCAGCATATTCATAAGACTAGGCTGCTCAGATTACCGAACTATTTAAGACTAAAGTCATTCAGAATGGAAACCAACATTGAAATTATAACTACATGTGCCAGAAAACATTAAATGACTAAAAATTTTTTGAAAGAAGCTTACTTCTCAATGAATTGTTGCTGCTGTTGCTGTTCTGCACAGGCAAAAAATTCCTCCATTTCAAGTGTTGTTGGGATGGATCTCTGCACATCATTCCACCTTCTTCGGTGAGTTGAAGAGGAGCTTCTCAGACTTGTGGTCGAACCAGGGGTTACAATGGTTTCCGAGTCTTTTATCAAGCTAAATGGTGTGGTTTCTCTAGTGTTCCTGCATAAAAAGGTATAAATTATCTAAAAGAATAAAATAATATCATAACAAAATACCACCACAAAAACAAAAAAAGGCACTAAACCATACAATATTCACTTTGGATCATGAATTAAACTTGCCCTACAAGTAAAAATAATACCCTCTTTTTCTCATTTTCATCTAAGCAAAGTAAAACCTATTTTAGACATTAATAAAAATACAAAATCTCTTAATTATAAACAAAGACAAAATTAATATTCCCATTAGATGAGAAGAAAAACTCATATAAACAAGAGACAAGCATTTGAAAGAGACAAGCTTAAATTTGCAGAGAGCAGAGCAACAATAGGATAAGAAGCAAGAAATTTGCGACCTTTTGTCACTTACTGCTAGTCCCAACACAGAGAATCCCACATTCATGTTAGAGTCTGACTGTAACTAGGCCCCATGAAGATGATTTGTCATTGCTAACACAGATGAGCTTAAACAGTTATTGCTGCCCGGTATTGCCAAAAGATTATCTTTCTTCATTTTTATCTTCTCTTCTTTTCTTTTTTTTCACTATTATTAACAGAAAAAGGACAAAGCAGAGCCGAAAATTACAAATGATTGCTATCCGGAAGATCAAACAAACTGGTTTTTTCTCCTGGTACAATGAACTTCAAATTTCCCATAAAGAAAATCTTTTCTAGTTATTAACAGATTCCATGCACTTAAAAATTTTCAATTATTTTTACTCATCAATATCTCAATCTTTTTTTATTATTATTTTTATAAATTAAAAGCAACACCAGAGAATGAACATTTCATTATACTAATATATAGTGCAGTTTTTACCATATGGGAAAATGCAAGTTGTAGCGGTAATGAGTCTGCTGAGGAGGAATAAATTGTTTCAAAACACTGTCTATTTCTCATTGAAAATAATTCATCATAAGACACAAGCATTCAGTAACCTTTTCATGTAATGACTGGTATGCATCTCAAGAAAGTGAAATTAAAAAAAAAAAAAAAAACACAAAAGCAAGTTAAAAGCTTGTTGGGAAGAAAATTAATGATGTAACAACTTTCATGACCAGGGAACATCTAGAAACAAAGATTCAGTGACATTTCTTTTATGGTTTTTATAGTGTTTTAGTCCAGGAAGCAGCCTACTCTCAAAACCTAAGTAAGCAGGCAGAACGGACAACAGAGTAAAAACAGTTAATAACTTTTAAGAAAGAAAGAAAGATTCCAATATAACACCCAATATGTTAAAAAATACAAAAAACCCATTTTTGAAAACTGCAAAGAAATCTCATTTAAAGCGTCAAAAGAAGAAACAAGTGAAGAAAACTCGTGTAAGCTAGAAATAAGAGCTTTTTTTTTCTCCCACTTTTAACCAAAGCAAATGGCAAAGACTGGCAATGAAAGAGAAATGAAAGCCCCCAAAAGAACATAAGTAAAAGGACATGACATTAACAAAAGAATTGGAAAAAGAAGAGAAAGCCAACCAGCAAAGCAATGCTGAAAAGCTTCAAAGTGCGAAAGCCGAAAAAAAAAAAAAAAAAAAAAATTTTTTAGAAGATAATAACTGAGGAAGAAGAAAAACAGAGGAGAAAAAAAAGTACCTGTCTCTGAGTTCAAAATCCAAATTGTTCTCTCCAAAAGAAGCCTCCTCTGTTTCACAGCAAAGCCCCACTCCCAGAACAACTTCCCTGCTTTTACCAAAACACCCTTCACTTTTCTTCTCACCATTCTTCTTCCCTTCTCTGAAACTACTCTCTTTCCCCTGTTGTTTCTGTTTGGTTTCATTAGAAACAGGGGATGGCAACTTCTCCAGCCTACGGCTCCTCAACTGCAGATAAGAAAAGGAAGAGACATCTGGGGTTGAAGCAACAGCTTGGGCTGGTGACGGAGAAGGGGTTGTTTTTTGGAGTCTTTGCAAAGCTAGGGTTTTAGCAGCTCTGGTACGGGAACCCAAAGTTGACTGATGGGAAACTTCCATCACTGCTATATCTCCTGCTATCTTAGATTTCTTCATGTACTTTCCCATTTCTTTTTGTCCTCTGTTCACTGAGAAAGAGAGTTTATGATTCTAACCATTGCTATTTGCATTCGAAACGTAGGTATCCAAAAAAGGGTTTTCCTCTTCAGAGGAAAAACAGAGAAACAGAGTTGGGAGAATAATGGAGGGTGGAGGGAAAAGGAAGGAGCAATTTTTGTATCGGAACGAGGGAGGGTAAAGAAAAAAAAAAGAAAAGAACAGTGAGAGAGAGAGAAAAAAAAAGGTAGGGTTGGGGTTGAAGGAACAGTGTCCTTATTTATTTTTCAATGATATTTTGATTGGCTGGTTTGGCCCATTCAGATATTTTATAATTTTTATAATTTATTAATTCTACTTCTTAATGCCTTTTGTTTTTTTTTTTTTCCATTAAAAAAACTTTTACCATTTTTATCATTCCCCTCCTTAAAAATTTTTTTTTCTTGACTCTGCAAATTCATGAGTTAGATGATACAGTTGGATAATACAATTTTGTTTTTAAAAATAAGCTAGTTATGAATTATTAAACCTCTTTTATCAATTTTCTATTTTCATAGTTATAGAAAAATAAAGCAGAAACTTATACCAATTGATGATTTTTTAATTTTAAAATTTAAAATATAATAATATAAATAAATAAGTAAATTACGTAAACAACCTATAACATTTTTAAGGAGTCTGACCCTCAAGCCCTCTAAAATGTCCAACTAAGGAACACTAATCTTGTTCTCAGACCATTGCCATCAAGGTTATCAAAATCACATTTCTTAGGGTTCAAATTTACAATCTTAACCTCAATGGGCATCAGTTAAAACCTGCAACTTTTGTTTTGAGTTAATCAGAAAGGCATTTTTACCCTGCAAACCAAAAAAAAAAACAAACTTTATTTTGCGGTTGGTATTTGAAAAGCACAACTTTTGGTTCAATGTAGTCCACAAATATCATCACTTCTTTTGTTTCTGTTTTTCAAGTTTATGAGTTCATTTTCACAGTGTTTGCTAGCTAAACCATTTTTGTCCTGCTTAAACTCAGTAGGGCAAACAGTCAAAGCAGAGGGGATTCTACTGCCCACCGACAGGGGCAAGGGCATTTGGATTTGGTCAGACATTTTGTAAGTATCTTCCAATATTGGGTTACAATTACCAGCTGTAATCAGAGGCCTTTTTTTTTTTTTTTTTTTCTTACGTCATTGCTAAATACTCCATGAAACAGCATGGGAAACATAGACCCCTTTTTTTTCATTGTTTCCAAATAAAGTTTATTAAACAAAAGTAGTAATTAATTAAAGTAGTTTTAAACATTGTTGCATTGTATAGTTTAATCTTTAATCAATCAATAATTAAAAATTACCCACAATTGAGAGATTCTCTCTTTCCTTGTATATGCTGAAAAAATTTTATTTATTAATCATCAAAAGGAGGTGATGAGTGATGATAAATAAACCTGGATATAATCATGGCGTTGGTCCACATCCAAGCTGAAATTGAATCACATAGGGCCAATCTCGAGGCTTGTTAAGCCATATTGGTTCAGGTTCTTTTCATGTGTTAAGTTGGAGAGAAACATGAAAAGTTCCACAATGTTTTCTTCTGGTTGCTCCATCATCGCCTGGTCCTACCCAATACGTATAAACTTTATAGTCCCCTGACATCAAAGATCTACTACTTGAAAACAGTGATTTTTTAGGCGGAAAGTATTTGTGTTACGGATTTAAAAAAGAGTTTTAAATCTCACGTCGAACGTAATAAAAGGGTTTTTGAGGTATATAAGGGTTCACATTACTTTCGTCTTGTAAGATATTTTTTGTAGGATAAAATCGTAAGGCCAAGAGGATCGGAGCAGATAATACCTCACAAGGGTGTGAACCGTGACAGGTAGGTTGATCTGGGACGTCGGAAGGGTGAATGTCAAGGTCCCGGAGCTGCGCGGGTTCGGAGTTTAAATCTCGACTAGTGACAAGTGGTATCAAAGTCAATCCTAAATCGTTCGATGCACGTCGAACGTCTCGACGAGGGCGTCACGGGTTCGGAGTTTAAATCTCGACTCGTAACAAGTGGTATCAAAGCCAATCTTAAACTGTTCGATACACGTCGAACGTCTCGACGAGGGCGTCACGAACTTAGATGTGAGAGAATGTCACGGACCTAAAGAAGAATCCTGAATCTTACATCGAATATAATAAGAGGGTCCCTGAGGTATATAAGGGTTCACACTACCTCCGCCTTGTGAGATACTTTTTGTAAGATAAAATCGTGAGACCAAGAGGGTCAGAACGGATAATACCTCACAAAAGTATGAACCGTGATAGGTAAGCTAATCTGGGACGTCGAAATGATAAATGCTCAAATCTCAAAATCACGTGAGTTTGAAGTTTAAGTCTCGATCCGTGACACTTATATTAATATAAATTTTAAAAATTAAAATGGAGTATAATATATACCGACCCCGTCATGAGAAAAAAGAAATTTGACCGATTGATAATGTTATTATAAGTAAAACAGACACGGTGGAATTAAATTATAAATCTTAACGATGATTGTCAGACAAAAAGAAGAGAGGGATTTGTTATGGGGGACAGCCAGCGTCCTTTTCTATTGGCTACCTCAAACACAAATCATCCGAAGAGGCTTACTTACAGCTTACCATTATTATTTGTCTATATAAAACATAGTAAAGATAAATAATTCCAAGATTTTGCCAATTTTAGGGCTTTTTGTGTTGTTTTTAAAGTACGAAAGAGTTAAGGTAGATGCACGATTATCAATGGCCATTACATTATCCTCAATTAATTCTATAAATAGAACAATTCTATGGCCCAAAATTTCCCGCCAAAACCATTTCTCCTCGTTTGGGCTTTGATTTTGCAACCCATTGTTCATAGCCAGAAAATTATCAATAAATTGGTTTTTTTTTTTTTTAATTTCACTTGAATATAATTCCAATATTAATTTCAGAAGTGCAAGCGTTTTTGGCAAATGATGATATCATTTGGTGAAGGTAAGATGGATACATGTATTCAAGTATGATATTTATGAATACTTTTAAAAATTAAAAAATAAAAAATTAAACATCCTTAAAAATTTTTTAAAAATATTTTTTATATTAATAAAATTGATAAATTTATAGATTAATTTTTATATATATTATAAATAAACACCAGTAAAAAAATTTTGGTAACTGGGAAGAAGTCTGATTACGGTAAAGAAATTGGTTTTGTTAAGCAATTGAAAAGAGTGAGGATTCCTGTTTTATAAAAGTGGAAAGACCTATAGCAAATTGTGAGAATTATGCGTTCGATAATCTTATAGCACTTTACCCAATATTGCAACCATTTAATACATCCTAACCAAATGCAAATAGTACAAGGAACGTGGTCCCTTACTCTTCCTCAGAATTGCAAAGGGTAAAAGGCAAAGGTAAATTGCCATGCATGAAACATGATGGGATAACTGTCATGGGTTAGAGATATAAGTTTTAAACTCACGCGATCTTGAAATTTGAACATTTATTTTTTTGATATTTTAGATAATTTTTTTATTATGATTTATATTTTTATGAGATATTATTCGCTTTGATTCTTTTTGACTACATGATTTTATCTTAAAAAAGGTATCTCACAAAAAAAAATGATATAAATTTTTTTATATTTTACTGACCCTCCTATTATATTCGATGTGAGATTCATGACTCTTTTTTAGGTCCGTGATATTTTTTCCACCCAACCTCATGATACTTTCGTCATGAAGGTTGGTCACCCTGCTTATCTCTCTCGAAAGATTTGACGTGAATCAAAGAGTTTATGACTAATTTTAATACCACTTGTCACTGATCAAAATTTAAGCTCTAAACTTACATAATTTCGAGGTTCGAACATTCACCTTTTTGATGTTTTAGATCAATTTTTTTATCACGATTCACATCTTTGTGAGATATTATTCATTCTGACTCTCTGATCTCATGATTTTATCTTATAAAAAATACCTCATAAAAAAAAATTATATGAATTCTTTTATACCTCAACGATTTTTTTCGATGTAAAATTCAAAATTTTTTCTTAAATCCCCAATATAAGCACTCTCCTATTGGACACCTAAGGCCTTCGTCACCATTTGAAATACCTAGAAACCCTAAAAACCCAACACCTGATTCCCCCCCCCCCTCTCCTCCCCACATTCTTCACAAATTTATGTATTTATTTTACACAAATATCACGGTCTGACTGATTTCCTGCTTCCCAATGCTGATAAAAGAGCCGTACAGTTGGGAACGTGTGATGACTCAGCGCAATCATCACAATGCTCCCCATCTGCCCTTTTCTTTTATTACTTTGGACACTGACTACTATTTAACTACATATAATCCTTTTTTCACGTCCTCCCGCTTTATATATATATATATATATATATATATTATTCTTTTAGCCGAAAAAGTTAGACCAAGCGTGAAAGCGAGAGTGGATTACACGGACTAAAGAAATCGCGTATAACGATTGAAAGTCGTTTTGGTGGCTCTAATGATTACGGAACGTAATGTAATCGATTAAATATTACATTTGAGTTTAAAATTCAATTTAAAATTTAAAATTAGGTTCAAATTTAATTAAATTTTATCTTTTAGTTCAAGAATTAAAATAAAAATTTTATTTAATTAAATTCAACTAATATAAAAATAAATTTATTTTTTATATTTTAATCAAATTTTATTTTTTAATTCAAAAATTAAAATTTTATTTAATTAAACTTAATTAATATATAAAAATAAATTTAATTTTTATGAATTAAAATAATAAAAAATATATTTAAATATAAAATTTTAATTAAATTCATAAATTATTCAAATAATAAATATTTAAACTCAATTCGATCAATAAATCAAACTATTCAAACTTGATTCGATAATAATCAAATCGAATTTAAATTTTATTTAAATTAAATTTAAATAATTTTCGAATATTAATATATTATTTATATTTTTAATTACAAAGCATAAATTTTCACCTTGCTGACAGATGCAGCTTTTTGAACCAATCAGAGAGCGCGTGGGAAAACGCATACATTAAGGAGCTTCAGAAATAATCTAAAGCCCAAGCCCAATAAAAAATACTCACAATTGGCTATTTCTTAGTTTTCATTTATGATTTACAAAAGAGGAACAAAAAGCACAAGCAATGATTCTTAGGACAAAAAACACATGTAAACAGATTATATACGTACAGTAATAGAGTATAGATAATGTTCACTATAGTAATAGAGTATAGACAATGTTAACCACCAGGAATAAACAAACAGCTGTGCTTATTAACCAATGCCCGAAAACTGTACTAGCCACCCATCATGACAGCTCAAATATTACACGAGAGCCAGCAGAGAAAACATGTTGGTTGACATACCATGGAAAAAATAGTTCAGGTCACTTAATCACAAACAAACCCCAGCTTCAGACAAAAAGGTGGTTGAGCAGTCACACACCAAAGGCAGCTTCAATTTGAAGTGAATGAAAAGGCCAAAGATACATGTATAAACATGCGATAATAAAAAAAGACTACACATGGTTTGTATGAAATGTACGAAATTGGATTGCAGTGCAGTGGCGATTAGAATAGTACCTTGCCTCTTGAAGCCCCAATTTGCAGAACTACTTAAGGAACCATGATCCATAAGTAATCCACCAGTCTGTATCACCAGATAATCACTGTATGGATTTTTTTCGGCTTCAGTATTCAATTGGTGAATAGGATATCATCTTGGTCCTCCATGCTATCATTGTCCATAAATGGAGAAGCTACATTATTGCTAGTATTGTCCTGCGAATCACCAGATAAAGCAACAGCTACCGGTGCACTTTCCAAATTTTCAGCGGCATGATCAAAGATGACAAAAGAAGTAGAAACATTCTCTAGTTGTTCAGTCATCAGCCTCAACCTTCAGACAAAGTCACGCTTGATAAGCTTAAACTTGTGCTCTGGGGTGTGTCTCTGATTGAACCTGCCTGGATGCTTAGGTCGAGTATTATAACAATCTCCACAAAGGTCAAAGCCTGCTTTCTCTATACAATCCTTGCATTTGTATCTATCTCCAACAATCGGAGACATCTGCTGGTATAAACTCAAGTATTATTGGCTTACTGCTGATTTTATTTAAAATCAATAAAACAATAAAGACTAGCAATCTCCTACTTTATTAGCAAATTCTATCAGCCAATAAACCGGATGTAAGCTTGAGATTCTGCTGAGGAATTTAACTACAAATTCAAGTCTCACTGCAAACTTAACTACACCTTCATGTCTTGCAATTCTGATGAACTTATGAACTTAAATAAGGTTCAAGCAATGACCATTATATGGCAGAGAGAAGTGACTCAATTACTTTAGCAAATTCAAAGCAATGGAACCCTTCATCTTTACGCTTTAAGTCAAGCATAAATATTACTCGAAAAGCATTGAACAAAATCCAACAAACACTGAATCCCAGAGCATTTAGAGAGCAACTTATCCCACATTATGATCCCCTCCTAAAGCAATAAAATACCATCATTATAAATTTTCAATGTCCAGCAACTATCAAGAGACATTAACTACAGAGTGTCAGAAAGAGAAGAGAAGACACTGCCCAAAACAAGCATGTACATATGTACTAGCATTCTGCATATCCATTAGATTAATTACCAATAATTTTAATCGGGTAAAAGTAAATACTAAAATGTTATACGAGAAAATAAAGGATGAAAGTTTTTAAAATTTTGTAGAATGGGTTATGTCATTTATGGAGATGAAGGGATAAAAAATAGAACGAAATAAGTATGAGCAAGTAAAAAACCAACTTAATTGAACTTTTAAAGAGACTGATATTGTGTGACACCAAAACATACACACACACATGCACTCATATAAGAGATGAGGTACAAAGCATTTACCCCACAAGCATCACAACCAACTCCTATATGTGTATATGCGCTAGGCTCCACTGAGAAAGGCAGATGATCTCTTGAACGTAACTGGATAGGTGAGAAGTCTTGATTACCAGCTTCCATGGAACCTAAAATTTGAGCATAACAAGTAGTCTAATATTGTGGAGGACTCAAAGTTAATGCAGTACAATTGTAGCACAATCAGACTCTTTTTAAGATCAAATTTACCAACATGAATGAATCAGGAATTATATGCTTCATTTTTTAGCTTCAAAAATATGGCAATAAACCTATTGGCAGAAAAAAGGATGGAACAATATAATCCAGCTAAACACTAAATCAACCGAATGTCAACTTGATGGACACTAAAACAAGATGATACAATGGAGCATTAAGACATACAGGTGGTTGCTCTCTCATGCTTGGAAGAAACTTGCTTGGGCTGAACAGAGTCTCTTCTCAATGCATATTCTTTGGGAAACTCAGCCACCAAAAACTGATCAAGCGTCAAGCAGACTTCTGGAAAATGCCTTGGATGCAAACATTGACAAACTTGACATCTAAGCATCGTATCAGCAGGGATGTTAATGCAAGTTTGACAATAAACTGACAAAGAGTAAAGATAAGAATAAGTCCACATATAACAGAAAACCAAGGCTTAGTGATGCTAATTAAAGAAACAAAAAATTGCACACCCATACCATGGCCACAGTTAAGAACGACAGGACGAAAAAGCAATTGCTTGCATGCAGTACAAAGTAAATCCACAACTGAAACCTGATCCTTCTGTTCCACAGCAATAGGTTTTGTCTGATTAAGACCTCCATCAGAATTTTCTTTGGTCCAAGTTGTGCCATTATAATGAGACTCTACTTGTGCAGCTGGTTTGCTAAGTTTCTCTTTGCTAGTAGAGGGAGAGTCTGAACATGCAAAAGAATGTGCAGGACTTCTGAGGTAATTAAATTCTCCACCAGCCTCTGATTCATGTGCATGACCGTTGAATTCTGGTGAGAAGTAGCCAAATTTCTTTTCCTCCTATGGATCATACAAAGGCAACATAGGTGAATTACTGCAATAGCTATGGTGAGAATGATCTCAAAATACCTACAACTATCCCTCCCTTTAACGTAAAGACAATCGACTACTGAAAAGTTCGAGTGGCAGATATATGCAGAACATCTCAATGCAAAATCGGGTTACAAATTAGTCATATTGAACTAAGGATAACTTTATGAAATAGAATTTTTCTCTTGAAAATTATACTACGAAGCAATATTCTATTTTATAACTTCTCTTGATTTTCGTGGTAATTAACAACAACCATAACAACATAATTGACAGAACATGAAATAGAAAAGGAAAATAGAAAAAGAAACCAAGCTTACCTAGAATTTGATCTTCCCTTTTCTTATATGCAATGGGATATAACTTCAACAGCAAGAAGTGAAGCGTTTGACAAATGCGTGGAAAGTGAGAATATGGGTTTCCACAAATCGGACAATGAGACTCGTATCGAGAACTCATTGATTTATGAACGCACCAAAAACATGATATGTGACCACAATCAGTATAAATTTTTTTTTAATAAAAAAACCAAAGGAATTGTCAACCAATCAATCAATAACAACAATTATAAAAAAAAATAGAAAACATAAAAATTCTAAGTTCTTTCTATAAAACTAGCAAAAAAATCTTACGCAGAACGATTGGTTTATAAAGAAGATCCCTGCAAAGAAACAAAACAAAAAGAAATAAACAAACAGTATTGGGTAATTTCTGAAAACAAATGGAAACGACAAGATAGGAAGAAACATTGAAAAAGTTTATTATTATTACTTACAAACAAACGCAACAAACAAAATGATCGGGGACTTCTTCAGAGTTAGTAGCAGCAACAGGAGACTGATGTTCCGTGAGACAAGTTTCACCGGAATCCATTGAATTCACTCTGAAGTTTGTGGGGCGATGAAGTAACCCCTCACGTCGTATATATATATATATATATATATACACACACTATGGGCAGGATATTTTGGACTTTTACTTTTCCAGGAGCACTTCTAATTGCACCTCAACTTTTTTCAATACACCTCAAAAATTATATTATAAATTTATCTTTTAATAAAATTATTTAAATATTTATCAGTCAATTATTTTTTTCATCTTCCGCATCCCTTGTCGAAATTTTTTTTTTAAAAGCTCTTAAAGGTTTATTGAAATAGATGTTCGAAAATTTTCAGAAGTTTTCGAAGGTTTTTGAAAATTTATCTTCCAAAACTTCGAATTTTTAAAATTTTTTATATTTTTTGAATATTTATTTTCCAAATTTTTTAAAAACTTTGAAAATTTTATTTTCAAAAGTTTTGAATTACACCCAAATATTTTAACATGAAATTTTATCAAATTAAATACGAAATTAAACAAAACAAATATAAAAAACAAATTTTTTTCTTTGATCTTATGCTTTTTAATTTCAAATTGAAAATTTTTCATTTGAATTTGACTTTATTATATTTAAAAATTTTTAGAGTGCATTTAATTCACATAATCTTAAATTTAAAAAATATATATATAATTCTTAGGGAAGTGCAATACTTTTTTTTCATTTTCATAATATCTTATCTTTAAATTTATTTATTTGATTTGAAAAAATTCACATATATTAATTATTGTATAATTATTATAATCTTTTTGACATATATGATGATAATTTTTTATTTTATTTTATTAATAATAAATACTCAAATAATAAATCATTCATTTAACAAAAAAAATATATTTTAATTTATTATTATTTTTATTTATAAAATATCATTGTTTCAAAACATTAATGCTTTAATTTATATGAAAAAATATTAAAAATTTTATCAGTTAAGGCATTTGATACTTTACACGTCATAATTGATCATTTCATTATTATTATTATTATTATTATTATTATTATTATTATTATTATTAAAAATCAATTAAGGCATTCAAATGGTCTAACATTTTAATTGATTATTTTTTTCACATTTTCAAAAAATCAATTAAAGTGTTTGGTTACATTATGGGTGTAAATGATACATTAGTACGCGCAAGCTATTCAGGTTCGATTCGAAAAAAATTTGAATTCGGTTCGATTATTGTCGAGTCGAGCTCGAGTAGCTCGACTTATCGATCGAGTCGAATTCGAGTATTCTTATATCTGACTCGAGTAGCTCACGAGCCTAATCGAGCTTTTATATTTAAATATATTTTTATTATTTTAATTAATAAAATATTTTGAATCCGAGTTCGAGTTTGAATTCGAATATGAATAATCGAACTTTTGTCGAGTATACGAATCGAGCTTATTTTTACATATTATTCGAGCTTAATCGAGCGAGCTCGAGTAGCTCGAATTCGATCACGAATCGAGCTCGAACTTGAAAAATAAAATTCGATCGAGTTCGAGCTTCTCACTATTGGCTCAGCTCGACTCGTTTACACTCCTAGGTTACACACATGTCTTCATTGATCTTTCATATCAAATTTATAAAAAATATCAACTAAAGTGTTTGTTTAGCCAAATGCCTTAATGATCTCTTTATAATTTTGCAAAAAATCATTTAAGGAGTTTGGTTACTTAAACACCTTAATTAATTAAGTATTTAATGTGTTTTTATACACAAATGACTTAAATAATCATTTTATATTTTTGTATAACGTCTTAATTGATCAATCATTTAAAGTGTTTTTGCATACAAACGCTTTGATTAATAATAAAAAATATATTGATTAGTTAAACATGATAAAGACATCAAATAAGTCATTTTATATATACAAATACCTTATTTGATATATAAAATATAGACTATTATGCTTCATGGTTAGACAATATAACATTCATATTGTTATAACATAATATTCGAGAAAAAAATAAAATTTTAATATGCAATAATTAAGATGCTTGTATGAAAAAACACCTTAATTGATAATCAATTATGACATTTCTTCCTATAAATACCTTAATTGAGAGATATGTTAATTTTTATCATACTATGATTAAAAGCATTCATATTATAACACAAATTTTTAAAGCAAAAAAATTAATAAACGATTCGTTAATACGTTTGTGTGAAGAAATGTCTTAATTGATGTCTTTATTAATTAAGGAATTTTTATACATAAACATCTTAATTGACTATCAATTAAATGTTTTATCATTAAAATATTTTAATTGCAATATAAAAAAAAATTAAGATGTCAATGACAAAAATTTATAGCTGAGTTTCAATTAATTATAAAAATGATTTTTAAAATGGTAGTAACTATGTGATAATTTTTTATTTAGGTCAAATTTAAAAATAAAGTAAGTTTTATTTAGAATCTTATAATATCACATGAAAATGTGAGCTTCTAATTTCAAAACTTTAAGTATTGTTAAAAATTTAATATTTTATCTTATAATTTGATTACTCTGAATCAAATGAAAAAAACAAATATTCACCGTCAAGATTCTACGAAAAATTTTGTAAATTCTTTTGAACAAAACGCACTCTTAAGATTTTTTGTTGGAAAGTGAGAAAGAAGAGATGTGATGTTTGAATATTTTTGGCAAATTTATGTTTAGGGTGTGAATAGTGTTGAGTAAAATATTGGATATTAAAAGTAAAATATGTGTTAAGTAATTGTTGGGATGTAAATAACAATTATCGTAATTTATTTACAAATTATTTTTTATGACTTTTTTTAGTTTTTTTAAAAAATAAATTAATGGATATTTAATGGGCAAAATTTTTTTTTTTCATATGACAGAGGTTAAAGAAGGTGATGGAAGGATTAGAATTGTTACCTTATATGCTTGTATGAATTATTTTAATCACTAAATAAAAATTTATTAAGTCAAAAAGCTAAAGATTAAGTGATCAAGAATTTTTTGTAGGTATAATAAACTTGATCCGAATTTTGTATGATACAATTTTATAATGAGATTTATTCATCATGATAATTTTATAATTAGATTTATAGAATTAAAAAATAAAATATTTTTAATTTAAAATTTTATAACAAATTTAAAAATAATTTGTGTATTTTTTATTTTTTAAAATATATTTTTATATATTATATAATATTTCTATTTTTTTATAATGAATTTAATAGATTGGTTTTATTTGTTAATTCAAATGTTTTTCATATAATTTATATTATAAAAAATTAATTTATTTTCAATAAATATATTTATTATTTTAATAATTTAAATTTATTTTATTATAAAATAATTAAAATATTACTAATATTTTACAAATTATTTTATTTAAACAATATTAAAATATTAATTTGTATAACTATTACAATATACATGATTATTTTCATACATTTAAATAAGATAATATTTAATTTTTAATAATATCAAACAAATTAATTTTTAATTCTCAAAAACGAATTATTGCTAATCAAATAAAATGATTTGATATCATGAGTGATAAAATTGTTTTGATAATAAAATTATCTCGATGTTACGTTATCATAATGATCTTATAAAAAATACCAAACTTTACCTTAATGTTCCATGTAGAGTAAAAAAAAACCCACTTATAAAATTAAATATTTGTCACTTTAGTTTGTTGATTTTTTTTTTATAAATAAAAAATCCATAGTCTAAAAATAAAAAATATAAAAAAATTACAAATATAAAATTCAAATAAACATATTAAATACTAATTAATCTAAACTCCGGAGTTCAATATGATGACTTGTTTTGGCTTTCTGTAAAAGCATAACCACACCAAAGCCTTATGTTTAGAAAATTAGGGTTTGTTTAAATGTATGAAATAGCTAAAGTGGCAACCTGTTTTGACTAGTTCACCAAAAGTGGGCTTAAACTGGCTAAATGGAATTTATAAGCATCCTATCATGCTCACAATCGATGGCCAGGAAAAAAAAAAATTCATGCTCACACTTCGGCCTGGCATTTCATCTTTGGCTATTGGCACTCATCTTCACTGTTACATGCGATTTACATTCATGCCACCAACTCGACAACTCAATAAACGTTTCAATAATGGCGGTCTTACTCTTTTACAGGCTTGATTCTGGTAAAAAAAAAAAAAAAAGAAATTTTTTGGGAAATTAAAGTGCAGTTTGGAAAGAAGATTCGAAATTGAGTTTGGGTCTGTATGAAAAAAGCTACTGTTCTCACCCAAAGCCAAAGCCGACGAGCTACTCCATTACAGCAGAATTATGAAGAGAATGCAAAATAAATTAGACACTTTCCACATTTATACATCTTAGACTAAAAAATCTGCCACATTTGGGTCTTTAGCTTTCTTCCCAAAATTTCCATGGGACTGGAAAAAAAGGGCTTTGCTCCAGACCTTTTTTTTTTTTTTTTTTTTATCATATTTCTATGGTTCATTTCCATAGCTTAACCGAACAGTCATGACTCGCCGAAGCAACCATTCCCGTGACAGGTGACTGTGCCAATGCTGAAATTATATTCCCATGAGCCGAAATTGTCATGCTCTTATTCTCGGCCATGTTCCAGAGCTCCAAAGACTGCAAACAGCATGGTGAACAGAGGGAAAAGTTAGCTAAAGACAAACTTGTAAAAATATTCTTTATGCAACAACGATGGACGTGAAAGCAACTTTAACCTTTCGCATGCTAAACAAAGGTGCCGCTGGGAGCTATAATGCAACTGAATATCATTCGTGTGAAGTCCGTAAACTCAGTCATTTGCGAATTGGAATATGTCATGTACCAAAGAAGAGAAAATTTGGAATATATCATGAAAAGAATGAAATAGTAGTTTTACATCCTAAAATATCTAGGGTAGCTATGTTGATTTGAATCTAGTTCATCGCATCCATAAATTATTGTTTCAAAGAAGAGCAAAATAACTTTCCCCTTAAAGACCACTCACTAAGAAAACATAACTACTTCATGTTGAGGTCACTAGCCAAGCCTCAAATAAACCTCCATAAAAGGAAACAGAAAACATAAATAGAGCACGTAGAATTACCGAAATTCCTCCAATCACCAAAAGAGTGGAATAACTTGGATGAAAGACACAAGAATGGAACTGGTTCCCACCAGAACTGAATTCTTGAATGCACTCCCCCGAAGCCACTGACCATACTTTTACCAAGTTGCGACTCACAGATGCCAAATAATCTCCATTTGTGTCCCAGCATATATAGTTTACTATTTCTGAATGCCCCTTTTAAAAAGGCGAAAAAGGAAAAAGAGATGTATTAGTTATGTGCTACTGAAGCTATAAATTATGATGAAACCTTAGCTTTAGACTTCAATACGAACATGTGAAAATTTCAAGAATGGAAGCAGATTTGATCTAGGGCCAAAAAGCAATTACCAGAGTGCTAATAGTACAAGCAATACCTGAAATGTTAATGTTTGCCTATCAGTTTCCACATCAAAGATGGAGACAACTTTATCTGACACTGCCGCCAGAAAATGTCCAATTCTCGGTTGGAATCTTACTTGGGCCATACCTCCCTGCATCAAGAATCAAAGTTAAATATTCAAAAAAAAAATTAACTATATAAATAAAATGTAATGCACCATAACTGTCTGAAATTTGGAAGAGGTTAGACAAAAGAGTTACTAACCTTGGACATTCGCGTGCATGAGAATGTGTTAAGATTCCAATAGCAAATTTCATTGTCATTATCACAAAAACAAAACAAGTCTGTCTTCTTGGGGTGGAAATCAAGGGACATCACAGGTGAAGTGTGTCCATTATATGCTTGCACACAGTAGCTTGGCTGTGACAATAAACTAACTTTTTAACCACAGTAGCATAAAAGGAATTCACACATGCTTCATAAAGAAGGTCTACAATGCCAGAAAATTGACAGAGAAGGGAGAGAGCATATAATAGCAAAAGTCCTTATCCTAGATATCTATAAAACTTATGCCAAGTCTTAAGCAGCAGAGAGGAAAGATGGTTACATTGGCTGCATCCCATAACCGCACAGATTTATCAACAGAAGCAGTCACCAACTGGGATGAATTTGGCCTAAAGCGAACATCAGTAATAACCAATTTGTGTTCCTCTGTAGTACTCTCTGTTTGTAGGGTATTCATATTCCAAAGCACCACCTAATGAAAAAAAAGCACTTCACCATGTCATCTTTCTGGTAAGTACTTATTATTTCTTCAACCTATGTTTCCTATATGTACTTCACAAATAGAATAAATTAACCAGATAGTGATTGCAAAGCCAGCTTACAAATTCTCTACAAGAACAATTAAAGGTTCTATCAGACAACTCACTTTTCTTTTGAGTAACTTTATGTTAAGTTACAACTGTTCAGAAATTTTTTTGCCACAATGGCTAATCAGGTTTATCAATATCTTTTCCCTAGTAACCTCAAATTTCTGTCATTTTGAACCCACCCAAAAATGATCAAGTTTGTTTCCATTGTTTTTTCACTGAGTGAATTTCCAAACAATATATTAAGGTGAAAGACCCTCGTTCTCATTTGTTATTCACTTGAAGTAAGTTACGTTAATAAACTTAATACCAAGGGGATAAAATTGGAAAATGGAAAGAGGTAAGCAAATACCTTCTTGTCATGCCCAGCACTAGCCAGCAACTTCCCATCAGAAGAAAAATGACAGCAAGTAACTTTGCTATTTCTGGTCTGTATACAACCAACCTCAGCAAAAGTCAAGCCTGAAATGGAGAATTTGAGGTGAGCACAGAAAAAACCATATGCAACAATATGTAAAGACAGAAGATATATAAGGCTTACCTTTAGTAGACTCCTTTTGGTGCTCAGCAGGATTTTGTTTAATGGTTCCATAGATGTCCCTTCCGTCACTTCCATCATGTGGAAGCAGCGTCTCCATATTTTCTTCCAAAGGATCGAACCTTTCTATGTCTTCCTGTACAAATAAATGATGCTATTAGAAGTAATTTTAGTGCTTTTTAACTTGTACGCTAATGCAAGTGTTCATGAAATACATATTGACACAACTATTAGCTAAACCAAACAAGTCTATCAGTTGCATCCTTTCATTAGCCATTAAGATTTTAATGTCTAAGCTGAAAGGTAAAATTATCGCTTTGAGTTAGGTTAAATGATACATCTCATATACTGCTAGAATAAATACAGATAAATCCTTGGTGAAGGATGCTTGTGCATTTGTGTTTACATAAAACTAGAGTGTGCTTCTTTTGCAGGCTTCAAAAGTCATTTTAAAGTCTGCAGATGGCCTACCAACAGATTGGAAGATGATGTAAGGCCCACTGTTGTATCTGCACCATATATCATGCTTTTAGAAACACTATTAACATGCTGCAAACTGGTTGCAGTAGTTATTGCATCACCAGGTGTGTGAGTTGACGGTGGTGAATTTGGTGAAGGGCCAACTGTGTTTCCTGTGCCAGTGCTGTTAGCTGCTCCAGAAGAAGTGTGTTGTTTCCTTTTTCTGTTATTCTGCAATGTAATGAACGATCACAACATGTGAATTAATTTATCCAGGAGTTGAAGATTTTCAAGAAAAATCCATTTACAAAAGCATATTTTAATTGGGAGTCATATTGTAGCTGCAAATTTTTTTTTTCTTGTAAAGTAGCTCACAGCTCAGCTCATGAATGAGATCCTTCAATTAATTCTCATTGAAGTACAACCTGTTGCAGTTGCTGTGGCTGCTGCTGCAATTGGTCCTGTTGTTGAGAGGAAGAATGTGACATTTGACCTATCTTCATCTGTTAAGCACCCAGCATAACTACTCAGACACAAGGTATTTGCAAATAAACCATATTAACAGATACTGACCACCACAAAACAGCCTAAAAAAAGCAATGCCAGCTAAGAGAGTTACAAATATCAATGTAAACTGATAGCAAAGAGCAGGATTTAATAAAAGCATGTCAATGCACCACACGTTACGGTGCACTTACAAACATGGAAGCTGCGCATTCTATTAATATAAGGGACACTCATACATTAATAATACACATTTTATTTATATCTCACATCCCATGTTCTTCCTCTGGTTCCACTGTCTGCTCTCACACAAAACTTGAAGATACGAAGCAGACACGTGATCCTTATTCCATATTTAAAAATTAGAACCCAAAATTAATTTCAATCATATATAACTTCTCCATTTCAGGAAATCGTAAACTACAAATTTTCATGAGTGGCCTTCTGACATCAGGAATATGTTCAAACCTTTGGAGAACTTGATTGCACAGGGGAGCATATGGATCCATCATTTCTAGCAGATTGACCATCTTTTGCATTCAAGTTACCCCCAGACAATTGACCAAACCTATGAGGATCTGTGTCCCCGTAGTTTGTTGAATTTCCAAGGTTTCCTTGTACCTGAGCCTGTGCCAAGACTTGCTGTTGTTGTGATGGCAAAAGGAATTGATTTTGAGTCTGCAGATTGGGCTTTTGCATTTGTACACCCAAACTTGGTCGTAACTGATCAATGCCCTGTACAGTTTAGAAAAATTCAATCGAGTCTAAGGTATCTAGATCTGCATAAAAAAAGGGAACAACAACGACGGGAAAAAGGTGAGTGAAACTTACAGTTAGAGGCCAACCCCTTAATGGAAGACCAGAGACACCCTGATTCAGTCCTGAGGGTACACAGTTGAGATAAACAGGTTAAAAAGAGGAAAATTTTATCAAAATGCTCTAGTAGGTCCAAAATGTTTAAGTACTACTACAAAGAAACTCCTATGGAAAAAATAAAAGAACCGTAACCAAAGGTTACAGCTTCAATTTCCATGCAAAGCATCTCAGTTTCATATAACTGCTAGACACATTTTCGTTTCAAATTTGCAGCAATTCACCCCTACCTCAATCTTATGATTCTTATCTTTCTTGTATACCAGACATTGATTGTAGCATGATTGTCTCAGCTATACTAGTCTTCATGTTATGTAGATACTTCCCAACATTCCATGCCAGCGTTGCTGGTCTAACATTTTTTATTGCAACTAATGTACCTTTTCCAAATTATAGCATTTAGGTAATACTTATTAAAATTTTCAGATAATAAAACTAAAGCTACCTAAATTTGTTCCCTATAAAATCTAGCAACAAAAATAAAATCTAATATGTCTTCTTCGAACAATATGCAACCTTACAAGAGGACCAGAACAAGCAATTTAAAACCTAACATCTAATCTATATGCATCATACAATAAACTTAAGAAAAAGAAAAAGTACTATCAGAATATATGTCATTAATGTAGAAAGATGAAACTAGATGGTCAAAATTATTTTTCCATCGGAAAAGATAGGCATCGTTACCAGCACCACCTAGTCCTGATTTAGGTTGTAAAATTGCCTGCCCATAGATGGATGAGGGATCCATAGGCAAGCTTTTCTGATTTCCACCCAAATTAACCTCGCTTTTGATATCCTACAATCCATATATTGTACCGTTCAAACATACAGAGAGAAATTAGAAAAAAAGAAAAAGAAAAGAAGATACAAATAACATTAACTCAAATGAATGCAAAGCAGATAATCTGTGCAGTTACAGTTATAAGCGGTGTTCGTGACTGGATTTGTTGCAAAGTTGCTGACATATTTCCAGGGCTACCCTGCACCAACTGGCTGTATATGCAAAATGAGCCAGAAAAAATGAGATTCAGTCCAATCAAATCATAGAGATGTAAACTAGGAAACAAAGTGACATAAGGATTAAACTAATCATACCCTTGATGATTGGCCTGTGTTTTCAGAAGGGCCATCCTTTTGGCATCAATCAGTGCTGTTGATGTCTCTGAATCCATGGAATGAGGGTGTTTCACACGCTCTTCATACATTTTCATGGCCAAGACACTGGCTGATGGCTGTCCCATCATTCCTTCAGAGTTACTAGTATTTACAGAACCACCAAGAGCTGGATGACTGGGATCCCTTCGTTGCAACTGCACATTTCGCTGCTGCATTAGTTGCAGGTGCTGCATTTGTAGTTGCTGTTGTTCCCTTGCTTTAATTTGTTGTGCCTTTTTTTTTAAAAAAAAAAACACACACACAAAGACGACATAATGAGATAAAGGAACCCAGGTTGAAAGTAAATGCACTGAATACTTTATATAATAAAATAGACGCACCTCTATATAAGCTGCAGCAGCCTCAGAATGTTTCTCATTTGTCCTAGCAATAAATATGTCCCAGAAGACAGACCACCACTCGAAGAGAAATCCTCCCGGTGCATCAATTGCTGCGGAAACAATTTACATCTTAAGGTAAAGCTTAAGATACAAGGAAAACAGGTAATACTCACACTGATTTAGACAATTCAACAAGATAGAGTAGCAGCAAAAATACTATGAGACAATAACCATAGTCTAAATGGCTTAATAAGGAATGTATCATCAAAATATTGTCAAAGACTCAGAATCATCTAACAATTCAGGCAATTCAGCTTACAGTTTGCTATATAATAAATTAATTTATTTGCAAACATTACCTACTGGATCTGTGGCAACCTTTCCTTCAGTCATAAAAGCTTCTGCAGAAGCATGCAACTTTCTTTTCAACAAATAATCATGAATATAAACATCAAGCCTGTAGCAAGAAGCCACGAACCACAAAATGCAAAAACATCACAATAATTGAAGGTACTAAAAAGACACTAAACAAGTCCAAAATTAGTTAAGCTAATAATCCACAAAAGCAGTTACAACAAATTCAACACCTACATCTTGTCAGCTTCCCAGCTACTCTGTGCCATTTTCTTTTCCTGCAAAAAGAAAAAAAAAAAAAAGGAACTCAACTCCATTGCTTTAGATCTTTCTTAATAGGTAGTAATCTAAAGGAAAGCACGACTTCTTTTAGAAAAAAGCAAGTAAGATATTCAGCGTGCGTTTACTAAAAACTGAATTTCACATTCTCTTCTCAGTAACGGCCAAAAGACTTCAAAACAGACTTTCTTACCTTTTCCCTTGCATTCTCAGCAACCAAACAAACCGAAACTCGAAATTCAATAACGTAATTCACAATTAAGCCAAGAAAAAAAATTACCAGTGTACGGGAAGTCAGGATCAATGCTTAAACAACCTCTCAACAAGATCTCCAGTTCACCAACTCTAATTCAATCTAAAACAATTAAAAAAAAAAAATCAAATTCAGCAATAAAATTCATAAAAAAACGAATTAAAAAAAAATTAAGATCGCTAGTTTATGACACTGACCGAATTATGCAGAGCTTACAGAGATCTGCAACTGTAACCATAGATACATATACAAGCTTGGAGAGCCTATAATTCTATGAGTTATTTTAGCCGACGAAAAAATTAATTTATTCCTTCAAAAAAACTGTAAATCATTCTTTTGACTGTAACTGAAGTGCACAACAGCTCGAACTTTAACAGTAGAAGAGGAAAAAGAAAAGAGCTCTTTCGCAGAATCAGGGAACGAAAGAAATTGGTTCTGAAGAACCTAAGCTACCGTTCGTATTCAGATTCTGTTGTTTGTTGCATAGAGTTTTCAGTTTGGAATTTGGTTCGGCACGGAAAGTAGTCGATCTTTAGTTGCTCCGGGTGGGCCGAATCGGTCCCGGCGTTTGATGCGTGTTATTTACAAGTTTCGTTGTCAGGACTCAATAGGGGGTTTTCGTGCACATGCGTGCTAGGTGAATGATGTGGACTTTAGCAGGGGAGGAAGGTGTGTTGGAGATTAAATGAGTGGCATAGGAATGTAAATTTTGGATGGTTTGTAGGGTTTTTGTGTCATTTGGATGAAAGTTACGTAGTCCTCAAAAGCTGTCGGGAATCTTAAGTTCCTAGACCAGGGTCACACATTTGCCACGAGTTAAAACTCTATTTTTTGCTTTCTAAATTCCAACTTCTCCAGATAAAAGAATAAAAATAAATTCTCACACCCAAAGTTCTGAACTCCATGGAATGACAATAAGACGTAACGGCCTTTTGCCCATATTGAACCTGATTTGCATATAGCATATTTTTATAAAAGATTAATATAATAAATATTATTTGAATTATAATAAAATATTTAACATAATATTTAAATTTAAAATATTTTTAATTTAATATTTAAATTATCAATTTTTTAATTAATACATTAATTAAATAATTATTTATTCGTAATGTATCATCTTTCAAAATTAGTTATATCATAAATAAGTATTAAATTAATTAATAAATTTATAATTTAAATATCATATTAAAAATTTTTAAAATTTAAATATTATATTAAATATTTTATTATAATTTAAGAAATATTCATAATATTAATCATTTTATAAAAATACTTATTACTCAAATTTGATCTAATTGAATTTAAAATATAAATTTTATAATTTATTTTTAATATAATTTTATAAAAATAATTCATTTTTAATATAAAGACATCTTAAGTAATATTTATTGAGCAAAGTTCTAGTTTTTTTTTTTTTTTGGTGACAAGGGACATTTAAGTCTATTTTTTATTTTAATAAATTTTTATTAATATTTAAGACCATATGTATGAATTATGAATTTTGTATACAACTTATTATCATGATTTAAATTAATTAACATATCTATTTATATTTTTTTAAAAAAATTACTTTCACATTTTTCCTTTAACCTATTTTTTATGAATTCATCAAAATATTAATTTATCATTTATAATCAATAAAAACTAGTAAAATTTAATTGTCTTATTATTATATTAGTTTCAATTGGGAATTGGAAAAGTTAAATATTATTCAATTTCATTTTTATCAAATAGGTAAGCCATAATAATGACAATGATTTCTTTAAAAAGATATAAAGAAAATTGTAAATAATACCGTTTAGGTAATTATAAGTGATATTTAATAAATTTAAACTTTAAACTTTAAAATTAAATATTAATATTTTTTTATTTTAAGACTACTATTGAAAAAAAATTAAGCATTCCACGTATACTTTCATGAATAAGAAACTATGAGTTGTAACTTGTGACAATTAAAAATTATTATTTTAGTAGTTTATAATTTACTTCCTCAATGATGTATTAAAGTGAAGGTGACACATTATTTAGGTTGGATTTCAAAAATTTTCATCCTTATTATTTGTTTATATTTGTTAATATTAAGAATTGCTATTTCAATCTATTTATTATTTTAACCTTTTTTTCAAATTTGGCTAAATTTGTAGTAAATGAAATTAAAAAATTTGGAAACATAATAATTGAATTTGCGTCTTCAATAAAAGTATGAAAAAGAAAGCAACTTTGCTTACTAATTGCAAACTTGATCGCGAGCTGTACACAGCGTGGACACCTCACGCAAGAGCCGCGTTTTCTTTGCCAAGTACGGCGTCAACGTCACTAAAATACTAAACAACACGTGTCAGAACAGAGTGGATAGGAAGTTCTAGAAGGTCGTAGAAGACCACCAATCCAAACACCGAGACAAATGCCGTCGTAGAGAATTTGGGCCCCACTCGAAACCGAACAACCCAATCGTCCTACTATAAAAGCAGCTCTTGCCCTTTTATTTCATCCAGTTTTCGATTTCACGCAACGAGCCAAAAAAAAAAGGATCAAAACTTTTGCGGTTCCGCTCATTACTCTCAGGTTTGTTTCTCCCCCACCGTACAGTTTATTTCCCAGACAAATTTTTGAAATTTAAATTCCTTATTCACTTTAATATTTGTGTTTTTGGTTCAAATGTGAAGATTTTTGATTATATATTTTTGGTTTTGTTGGATTCGATTATGTTGCGCTTTAGATATCTTGTTTTGCAATGGAGAGGTAAAATTTTAATTTCGTTACCTGCAATGAGGGAGGTCAGGAGGAATTGAGAAATGTCAATTCAATGAATTATCTTGGGTGAAAAGCTAGGGATTTTAATTTAGGATGTGTGATTACTTGGGTAATTAGCTATTTTAGGTGTAAAAATTTGAATTTTTTCTAAAATAAATATTGGATATTCGCCATTGCCTAACGCGAATGAATGTGTTGAAATCTGGTTAAAGAGGCATTTAAGTTATTTATATATGGAAGGCCTTAGAAAAATATTTTTCTTTCGTTTGATACAATAAGTAGTGTTTAGTGGGAAAATTTTCTTGTAACATTCGACAGCATGTATCACCTGCAATTACTGTACTATAATTAATCATTCGCAATTCATAATTGTGTAGGTTTTAGTATGGAGTCTGCACTTATAAGTGGTGGACTCCTACATAATTTTTTGTTGTGATCTAACAATTGTAAGATTGTAGTAAAATGAATTATAGGTGAATTGCTTTGGAAAAATTGATCTCATTGATCTGTTCGGACAGGTCATCTTCGTTGGTTGCATTAGAGGTTGCTATTTTTTTTTTCTTGCAAGAGCTTTTATATTGAACTGCAGGGATGGCTGAGGTATCAAATTCTTCTCTTATATTTCAACTTCTGCTTGATTCTTTCCTTTGCTCTGTAATATTTCTTTGCCTATCCGCACCTGTTTCTAGAATGCTTTACAAGGATTTTATTTGTGTCAATAAAGGTTTTATCAAAGACTATATATGAACTAATAATGACTATGGATATCTGACAGGAGGGTCACAAGGTTACATTGAATGTGTACGACTTGAGCCAAGGACTAGCTCGGCAGCTTTCAATGACCTTCTTAGGGAAGGTTATTGATGGAATATGGTAAGTATTTAGTTTGAGGGTGAAAGATAGTAGCATCTGAACGTGAGATTTTTGTTGAAGTCTAACTATTTCTTAATTATGTTTGTCACACATCTTATATCTTAGCTAACCCCTATTGCAAGAATTGTGCTACTAAGCGAAGAAAGGTACCTCTGCATTGATTGACTAAAGCAGAGAGCAGGCCTTCTGACTGACAGAACCGAACCATGACAAATCTGTCTTTGCTCACTCCATTAGATAATCCACTTTCTGTCAAGGCCTCATCAAACTTGTTGTGCATGAATAAAGACTGACACATAGGAAAGTTGTTGTGTCTTTATCCACAAAAGTTTTGATTTATAGCAATGAACTGTACACTACAAACATATTATAGACACATATAACCACTTTAATATGGTTAAAGGAGTGAATAACTACAAATTAAAGGAGTTAGTGAATAAACTGTTTGAGCCTCAACCAGAAGATTAAGGCATTTATATTTTTTTTTTTAGCGACACAACAGCAGGTAATGTTTAGAAGCATCTATTATAAACTAGCAATTGCTAACGCAGGACGAAACATATTCTCAAATTTTGGCTGAGATTTCTTTTCATTATTTTTTGGAGTTGGTAGGTTGTTTTGGTTTTCCCACTTTTATTATCTTTTTGTGTCGGGCACTAGGTCAGCTTCATCTGATTTTGTCTTGTAATCTGTTGTATCTTTCATTTCGATGCTGGGTTATGTTGGGAATTTTTTTAGGTTTTTCAGGTTTTTTTTTTTTTTTTTTGGAGGTTTTTCCCACTTGTGGTACGTTAACTTAAGCCAGGCTTGAAACTTTGTGTCAGTGGTTGTCTATACCCCTTCCCCTCACTTTTCTTTAATTGAAGTTGTTGTACTTCTCTTTCTCACAAGAAATCTTCTAGCTCCCCACTTCCATCGCTCACTTTTCTTTAATTGAAGTTGCATTACTTGATTTATTGAATGTTTGCTTGTTAGGCACACTGGAGTCGTGGTTTATGGTAATGAATACTACTTTGGTGGAGGAATTCAACATGCTTCTGTTGGAGTGACACCATATGGGAAACCAATTAGAGTGATCGATTTAGGCATCACTCATGTGCCTAAAGATGTGTTTGAGATGTATTTGCAGGAGATTAGTCCCCGTTACACAGCCGAGACCTACAATTTGCTCACCCACAATTGCAACAACTTCAGCAGTGAGGTTGCCCAATTTCTAGTTGGTTCTAACATTCCAGACTATATTTTGCAGCTTCCGAATGAAGTTATGAGCAGTCCAATGGGTGCACTTTTAAGTAAGTTTTTATCTGCCCTCAAATTTTACGTCATTCATTGTATTTCTTTACTTCTTTCATGAAGTCCTGAGACAGATATGCTATAGGGACAGCCTTTTTAACCTTTTTTCATGTTAATTATAGTGTATTATTGTTGGTTGGTACCTTTTCTAATGTGGGATTGGCTTAACTAATCCCTTCCATCCAACATAATGATTCATGATTTCCTCAAAAGAAACTTTCTTCTCAAGTTGCACGAATAACACTTAAAAGGCATGATTGATGAAATAAAATTTTATCCTTGATGAATGTGCTCCATACAAAAAGGGGAAAAGCACTTTTTTTTTTCCCTGGTTTCATTTTTCTTGTTTTGATCAAATGGTTAGCTTCTTAAACATTTTGCCTCTTCAGTGATTTGCTGGTTCGTTCAAAGTTTTAGGAGCTACTATTCAAGTTAACCACACTATTTGCAAGAAAAGTGGAACATATCTATGTTTCTATAGGTTTTTTATTTTCTTTTCAAACCTTTTGAAGTATGAACTTTAAATATGTGGTACTGATATCAGAAGTTTGTTTATGCTTTTTACAGTGCCCATGATACAGAATTTGGAGACAACTTTGAAGGCTGGTGCTGTTCCTCAAGTTCCCCAATTCAGGCCTTCTGTATCTGCTCAGCCTTCACATTCCTCAACTGTCAGTTTGAATAGGTTCTCTGATAGCGCACAGCGGAAAGAGGTTGACAATAAGGTGACGGCTGGGAAGCAAACAAACACTTTGGAGGTAAAGACATCAGAAAAGAAAATGCCACCTGTCAAACCAACAGGAGCACAGGAAAAATCAACCAACGGAGCTGCAGCAGACCCTCTTGGGAATGCTCGAGCCAAGGTCCAAGAAGAGATAAACCGTGAATTTGCGGCAATCATGGCTACTGGAACATTGCGTGCTAGTGAGGCAGCTGCACTGGCAACTAGGAAAGTGATGCAGAAATACGGACACTCGAATGTTGCCATGCCACAGGGTTAGAAACAGGGGAAAGAAAAAAAAATGATTTTTACAGATCCTGCTTGTACACTGGAAAATTTGGACCTGGACACCCATTGAAAAAAAAAATTGAAATCATTTATTTGAAATTAGCTAATTCAAATTGTTGGAAGGTCTCAAAGACATAGCATTGTTTGCAGTTTCCACTATATTTTTTATGTACTACATGTAAAAGCCTTGCAAACCAAAATCAACTTGGATGGAACAGGGTTGAATAAATACAGTGCACGTATGTATTCGAATGTGCTGGAAATGGATGCACTACTCTTGATTTTGATTTTATACGTTAATGCTGTACAGCAACTGCGCAAGGACTAATTCTTAAGTACTCATTCTTCATCATCTTCGTGACGACCCTGATGGAGGGAGAGAGAAAAGACAACAATAAGTTTTTGCTTTAGCGGACAACCATTGCTCGTAGAAAATACTTCGTAGATGCACAAGTTGTTATATATCCATGGAAATAAGAGAAACAATAAAGTGATCCACTGTTCGGTGGTTGAATATTCATAAAAAATAAATATCCATGGATTTATGTTTCTCCATTTTCACGTAATTTGTGAGAAGTTGGACTTTGTGACTATTTGACACCAAACTTGGCTGCCAATATCAGCGTATTGAAATAGAAAAATAATGTGCTACTGGAAGTTGGTCAAGTTGGTAAATATCGAATACTTTGTTTGTAAAATTCAAGTTGAATTCCTGTTGCCAATAATCTCTTTTAATGGGTTACCTGTAAATCTAATTAATATAAGTCTTCTCTGAAGCCTGCAGTATATCTCGGCCTTGGACTGCAGAAGTCTCCCCTTACCTTAAACTTTTCATTACAAAACAAGAAAAAAAGGAGACAATAATGTGCAAATGCATATATCTTGAAAATCTAAACTTTTTTTTTATAGAATATATAAAGCACCAAAAAAAAAAATGTAGGTTCAAGGGAGGTCCCAAATCTTAAATGCCCTTAATTCATAGTCATATATATGTTCAAAAGAATTACCTTAACTAGAAATGGCTGGTATGTGGTAATTTACAGCAGCAACAGCAACATGTTAGTTAGTGACAACTGTTTCTTGGCTAGTTGATGAGGTATGCTCTTGATTAGTTGAACTAACATTTTCATTTTCTAATTCAAGAGTAGCTTCTTTAGATCTGCCAAAAATATCAGAAGGGATATTGATGCCTGCAAAACCAATCATCACAGCAATAGCTCCAAGATAATCCATGAGATGAGGAGCTTTGCCAATTAGTGTATCGACTACTGCTGCCAATGGCACTTGAATAGTAAGACCAGCTGTTGCTACTGTTGTTGTGGTGAGAAGAACAGCTTTTGCCCATAAATAATCACTCAGCACATTGTCCAACAAACCTATATATGATGGAGGAACAAAAAATAAGGCAGAGAAGTGGTGTCAAAGTAAAGAGAAACAATAAGCTAAAGCTCGTAGTGCAAAGACAGTTCATCTGCCTGGAGAAAGCATTGTATGAAGTAGTGTTCACTGTACAAGATGGCGACATCTAGTTGATGACATTGTTATATAACTCTTCCTTATGAAAGAAATTCTATTCACTCATTTGTTTTAACCATAAAAGAATAACAAAAAAACCTTCAAAAGGTAGCAAGATGCTATAGTTCCTCCAAAGTGATACCACAATTTCTCCTTATACATGACAATGCTCATAAAAGGTAAATTCTATCACTCTCTTTTTCTTCTTCGTTTAACAAAATGAAATACTCGAGAATGAATATTCCATAGATGAAATCATAAGCACTTAATGTTTAACTTCTTTCTCCATCAAGAAAATGAAATGGTATGACTCCAATGCAACAAACAGCATCTTATATCTATATGCATAAATGCTGTTGGGTGCAACATCTGCAGATTCCTATGATGTGCAGTCACAAATACTATGGTAAAGTTCACAACATTATTAAAAAGTTTTACTACGGCATACAACTGACTTTACAAATCTCTTCCCAATTATACTTATTTTAAATGATTAAAAACTTAAAGCAACAATTGTACTTATTTCCCTTGGTTAGAGATTAGCCGACTCATTTCAGAATGGACTTAGACAAAATTCCTATCTCACATATTATTGATCCGCAATTTAGAGGGTGAACATGCTTTTTACATGATTTTGGGGCTGTTAGCATCACTCTGCCACTAACAATGAAGACTCCTCAGGCACAAAATAACAGCATAAACAATTGAAGCTACCATCACCATATTAGAAAGGAAGATAATTATGCATAGATTCTAAACAATCATGTTGCTGGTTATACATTTGATTGCATAAAAGGTTTCATCTCCAACCACATTTCCAAACAGTTGTGCCAGTAACGCACATATTTTCATGGAATAAATGCCCCAGGACCCATCAGCTCAATTTTAAAGGAGCAATTTGGAAGGGCCAAATCCATAAAAAGGTTCTCAAAAGGAACGATGATGACCGATAAGTGCAGATTAGAATCATCATGGTTTCTACACCACTGATGATTCCTATTACATTGGAATTGGGCATCACTAGTGCACACAATTGATAAGGCATCAGCATTCATAAGAGTGGATTGCATTCTTATATATGCTGATACATTAAATCATGCACCTTTCTTCTTTTAAGGCTTAACATATTAGGTAGATAAATCCAATAATCTCATGATTTCAAGACAAGAAAGCAACTGAAAGTTAAAAATAAAATTGAATGAATTCAATCCAAACCTTTTCCCATAATCAGGCCAAACTGCTTCCAAGATAGTGTGTTGAAAGACTCTAGTTTGGTGACATTGAGTACAAGAGCAAAAGGAAGGAATATAAATAGGTTGAAAAGCCCTAGAAATCCCAAGAATTGTGCCATGCTGGCACGACCACTCTTTTCATCATCATCAGGCAACTTTTTACGGATAAGTGTAACATATACAGCATACAGAGCAGCTGAGAGAAGAGCCAAAATGTCTCCGAGAACTGGGTTTGAAGCAATTACACTTAAATTCTTGGAGTTGCTTGAGTCACCCAAGCTGACAATAATAGTTCCTGCCATGCAAAGAATGACACTGACAAGCTTTACCCAAGTGAACTTCTCACCCAAGAATGCTAAAGAGACCAAAAATGTGAAAAGGCTGGAGGCACTGCTTAGGATGGTGTTAGACTGGCAGAAATGAAAGGAAAGTAAGTAATCAATGAAAAAGGTGGAAAACCTGAACTAATGCAATCACAGCAAAAATGCATTATGCTTACCGTAACAGTAGTATACTTCAATGAGAGATTAAAAGTCAGCTGAGCCAGAAACCAAAATGGGCATATCAAAAGGCTAACTTTAGCTACTCTGGTGCGTGTCCATCGCCCCTTTGCATCTAAGTCCATGTGAGCAACTTCACTTTGACTGGACAAAGTCCTAGTAAGCTCATAGGAGACCAACTGTGAACTATCCCCTTTCTCATGACTAATTTCACCCTCTTCCGCAAGGGAGAATTGATTTGATCTATCAGCTTTTGCATCTAAAACACCCTCTCCAAGAAGGATAGCTTTCTCTGATTCTCCCAACTCTTGTAAAGGACTGCTCTTTTTATTTCTCCAGAACATTAAACTTCCATAATTATCTTCTAGATACCGCCCGATTTCAACCAAGGGAATATAAACAACGAATAACGAATTACAAATGTATGTTATAAGAAATGGTGAAACACCTGCATCAACCACAGACTGTACCACAAAACTAGCAGCTATCCAGATAGCCGCAACAGCAAATATGTATAGCAAACCTAAACCCCATCTCCAGAGTTTACTTGTCATTTCTTTTGAAGCCATTAATGAATCAAACTAGCTCCCAAAGTCGCAATCTTTCCAGAAAGATCAAAACGTTGCATACCAATTACCAAAATTAACTCTTATAAATGGAATATCCAAATATCAATCTCATAATTCACATCAAGAGCCTGCCTAGAAAAAAAAAAAAAGAAAAAAAGCAAGCAGTTGAAAGATTGTAAAAGAATGAATTCTAAGATTAGATTATAAAAACCAAACTAATAGAGATTTTATATAAAATCCATTTGCAAGTTCATCAAATCAGGGTGAGTTATTATCCTATTATGCCAGCAAATTAGAAACACAGATTAGAACTACATCAAATATAATCAATTAAAAAAAAGAAAAACTTTAAAGTGCGAAAATATGATAATCATAAAAAATAATACTTCGCATCAATAATTTACCTGACCCTGAGAATCGACTTGAAATTGATTGCTTTTATCTCGATATTGTCGCTATCTGACGGGATTTTCTTCCTAGTTTCGTTCCGGTTCTGAGCTACATTCAAGTTCAGTTGAGAGAAAAATGTTTGTCAAGGGCCAAACCGGTATCTTCTGGCCCAGTTTATTAGCTCTTTCTGGCCCAATCCAGATTTTTGTCCTTTTTTGCTATCTTGATATCTCTTTGGTTGGTTCGTGCTTTCTAGGAAACAACGGTCCAATGTCTGGTAGGAATAAATAATAATAAAATAGGAAAAAGATTTTCAACGCTACCGATATTCTCGCTTCATTTAGTTATTTATTTTTAAAAATTCAATTATTTCATTTAATTATTATGATTTCAGTTTTAATTTTCAATTTCAAATAAATAAATATTATCAAAAACAAGTTTTTCATAATGTAGTTTTTTTTTTTTGGGTGTGCAACGCATGTTTTCTTTAAAGGACTTGGTAATTTAATTACTAGTAAATTAGATGGATATTTGAGAAAATTTGAATTATTTTAAGTTTTTTTTTATCAATTAAGTTTTGTTACAATGATAAAGAGAAAGTTGAAAAATTTTAAATTTTAAGTTTAAATCTCATCACATGTGAATTTAATCTAATTTTATAATTATTTATTGATCATTATTTAATATATATATATATATATATATATTGAAACATATTTCTTTATGATTGTAATTTTTACTAGTAACCACATCAATAAAGTATTTATCGTGTTTTTTTTTAATCTTACATTCAATGATCCTAAATACTAAGATTTAGTATTTATCAATGGTGGCAACTAATGAAGATATTCATCATCACCTGCAAGTTCTTCCTGAAGATCAGATCATGTATAGTATTGACTGTAGCTTTAATTGGCTGAAAGCAACTCTTAAAAGGAAAAATATTTTCTCATACAACAAATCACTTGGACTGATAATAAGAAGAGGCAACATTTTGTCGGCATAGCTATTAATTGATAGTACAACAACCATAACATAAAACAATAGATGGAAAATCTCATTCACGTTCTTGTTTTCATGGGTATATATGTTAATCCTCGTTCGCATTAACTCAATATTTTGTTCACAATTCAACACCATTCTTACAGGGTAGATGAGAATAAGAAATGGTTTTATAGAGGAATTACATGAACCGTAGGGAGAGATTTATATAACGGATCAGGCAAACATCGCGTTTATGTTAAGTCGAATTTCTACAACATAGCGCTATGAGTTTGTGATTGAGTGTGCCTTGTAGTTGAACCCCATTCTATGGCTTCTGCTACAGCTCGTTCTCGTTCTGCCTTGGTATCTTCATCGTAATTTTCTCCGTTTGCAAATGATGGTTTCTTGTCAGATTCCCCAGAAGGCAAAGAAGAAGCAGCAGTGTTTGCATCTGGACCATTTCCAAGGAAACTCAGAGCAGTGACCACATCGGTTATCAAGGGACGTACGGCTGCTTCCTCTTGCAAGCACATAACCGCAACTGCAATTGCTTGATGCAAGCCTCTTATAGGGAAATCTCCGTTAAGAAGTGGATCAGCGAGTTGTGGGAACCTACTTGGTTCCTTGAAAAATGGTTCAGCCTGGCAAAATGGTGAAAGATTAGGTTAGAATGAAAAACATCAACTTTTATCACCTCTAAAAGTTATGATAATAAATTCGTAGCAGAAAACAAAAGAAACAGAAGGAACGAGCTTGGAAAAAGTGACAAACCCATGCGACTAGATTTTGTTCATCGTTTGGTCTTGCGGTGTCAATGGCTCTCCTTCCAGTGATTAACTCCAACAAAACGACACCGAAACTGTAAACATCTGATTTCACTGTTAGCTGCCCTGTTCTTTGATACTCCGGGGCACAGTATCCATATGTTCCCATGACCCTGGAAGATACATGTGTCTTGTCCCCAACAGGTCCTAGCTTGGCTAACCCGAAATCCGAGAGTTTTGCATTGAACTCTTTATCCAGCAATATGTTTGAGGACTTCAAATCGCGATAGATGACAGGGGGATTGGCCTTATCATGCAAATATTCTAACCCTTTAGCAGCACCTAATGCTATTTTCATTCTGGCATACCAATCCAATGGCTTTTGTTCCGGTGTAAGATCTGAAATTTGAAACATAATTCATAATAATAAAAAATTCAATCGTCATTTATAATTTTTTAATAATTAAATGCAGGCCTTCCTTTTAACATATATAAATATTTCCTATGTCATTTATGGGTTCATTAATCTAACAAAAAAGAAATGAAAAGCAAAAAAAGAAAGTACCAAGTAGATGGTCCTCTAGAGATCCCAATGGCATGTATTCATAAACCAGAAGTCTCTGATCTCCATCAGCACAATATCCGATAAGATTGACTAGGTTTGGATGGTGCAAGAGGCTTAGCATCAACACCTCAACAAGAAATTCTCTGTTTCCTTGCAATCCATTTCTATCAAGCTGCTTTACGGCTACAACCTAAAATGATTACACAAATTCCTTTCAGAAAACATGAGTGTATATTATAGTTGTCATGTCATGAAGCAGAATCTTTTACCTGGCCGGTTTTATCAAGTTTTCCCTTGTAAACACGCCCAAATCCGCCTTCCCCTATCAAACATTCTTGTCTAAAATTCTTGGTTGCTGTAGCCAATTCACGGAAGGTGAAAGTTTGTGCTGCAATGTTGTTGTTACCGCTGTCTCTAGGGCCATCAGCATTCTTCGTTGGTTCAGGTGCTGAGGGCTTTGGTTTAGGAATATTCTCTGTTGAAAGAAAGAATATATATATATATATATATATATTCAAATTTTTGGTTCGTTATTGTATGAGTTGGAGAAATACGAAAAACAAAAAGGAAATTGCATGCTTTATGATTATGCATGGCAAGTTAACAATATTGCATAACTTGTTGCACCAACTTGGGTTCAAAATTTCAAAGAATACATGGAAAATGAAATTCCTTGCTCCAGGCTAAACCTTAAAATACAAGAAAAAACTAGAAAAGGAAACCTTAGAAGAATGTTGAAGCAACAAAACTAATGCCATCCATATATAGTGTACATTCAAAGGGAGGAGAATGTAACATTACCGGGCCGTTGCTGGGGAAGAATAGCTTCACTTGGAGCAGGGTCATTAGAAGTCTGAGCCTTTCTGCTGGAACTATTTAGCCTTTTAGATGCCTTCTTCTCATGGGAAGAAAAACATGAAAAACAACTCATTTCTCAGGATTTCAAATCCAGTAACTCCTTCGGTAAAACTTTTTTTTTTTTTTTATATATATCTTTTCTCCTTTCTAGGGTATAAAGCTATCTCAAACTTAAATGATCCAAACCAAGCAAATGAAATTGGGGGAGGCAATCCAAAGAACTTCCTGTATTTTATCTTCACCGTATGCCAGCTCCTAACAAATAAAATCAATAATAAATAAGCAAAAAAAAAAAAAAAAACTACCTCAACACCTGGACTGGTAACAAACTATAGGAGGTTCCAGGGAGAAATCCCAGATCATAAAAACTCCATGGAACACTAAGGTGATCAAAAGAAATATTCACCTTATAATTGAAACAAAAAGAAGAAAACGTGTTTAGTATATAGTTATTGTTGGTTAGAAATAAAACGAAAAAAAGGGTTGTTCTTTTTTAGGGAGGAAAAATCCGTGGATAATGGAGAGAAATGTGGGATCCTTTTGTTTTTATGGAGATTGTATATTTGTAATTTCGTTTTCCAATCTTACTACCGTTGAATGCATTAGGATTAACATCAACATTCAAAGGTAAAAAAAAAAAAAAAAGAGATGAAAATAGATGTCAGGATCATCCTTAAAGCAAAACAGAGTGGCTGGCATGCTATTCGCGTTAGGATTCATGATTTTGGGGCCAACTCAGTTTTGGAGGTTGTAAGCATAACGCGCCTTCAGTTATTTGGGATTCCATTGCCATTTTGATAGTTTATTTATTTATTTATTTATTTTTAATGGTTGGTTCCATTAGTATCTTGCACAAAGATATTAATTTTAAGGAAAAAAAGATTATAATTAAAATATTCATGTACTTCCAAGGGAAAAGATGACAAACCATGTTTCTTACAGAACATGCATGCATGATGTATGTCTGTTTATACATTTCCCCCCTAAATAATTGTTGTTTTCATTGTTTTGATTACAAAAATAATTAAATGTTGGATAAGGGATATGTGCCTTTTCAATTCATTAATAATAAAAAAATCAAAATTTTCTATATGCTGTGATTGTGGCATCTCACCTTATTGTCCCAAAATCTTGGAAATTATTTATATACTCAAACCAATTAATAGTGAATTTTCTTTCTTAATCATTTCGTATGCAAACGTATTAAAGTGGTTCCAAGTTAGTAAATTTGGATAAATTATAAAAAAAAATGCACGTGATTTGAGACGGCATAGATTCACCCATTAGCTACATTGTCCATTAAAAATTTCATCATCGTGAAATTTGCCTTTATTGAAGGAAAGTGCCTGACAAAATGAAGTGAGAGACACCAAAAACACATCTTATTTTTCTTGAACCAGAAAACCACCATGGGCAAGAATGCTTCTCTTCAGGTTTTATCAAATTGTTTATCTGTCAAAGCTCACCAATACCTCAATGCCTGTATATATTAAAGTTATTCAAAGGCATCTAATGAAGAAGAGAGATTATACATGTAGGACTCTATAAAAATAGGAGCATGTAGTCTGGAGATAAAAGAATGGATTACATGTGCTGGACTTGAATCCCAACTTAGATATCAACTCTTAAAAAGTGATTATTCGAATCAATTGCATTAAATTTTGGATTTTATAAATATATGTTTGCTTCTGCAGTAGTAGTATTAAGGAGGGCTGAAAAAGAAGAGAGAAAAACAAAGAACGATCTCTTATTAATGAACACCAACAATTTTTTCAAGATCACACCATTCCCTTTGAAGTAGATTAAGGTTGAAAAATGTTTCATGAAAGCCACATTTTTTTTTCTTTTGCACTCATGAAGCATCAACGGCAATCTTCAAGCCCCCATCGCAATGGCCAGGGATGCTGCAAATGAAGTAGTTTCGTCCTTTTGATAGTTTGATTGCATCATTTCCACTGCTGTAAACCTCGGAGCTAGGAGAAGCAGAACAATTATTGTAGCCATCGACATCAACAACTGCAACATTGTGCAAAGATGGATCATAATTGAACACTGCATCAAGCATTAAACGAGTTAATTGATTAATATATATGTTAAATTAAAATTGAAACAACTGCTGTTTAACTTAGATAAGAAAAAATTATATGTGCAGAGGTGGATATTCGATATTTGATACCAAGAGTATCCCCAGCCTTGAACTTTTTCCCCTTTGCCCAGCTTTGAACGTTGAAACTCCAGCCTGAAGTTTCACCAACCGTAAAAGTTTCGGCTTGAGTGATCTCAAATTGAACTAAGAGCAAAATAAGGGTGCAGGCAAGAACTAAAACTGGGTTTGCACTGCATCTTCCCTGGTGAGGCATTTTGCTGACTTAAAGCACCAAAAGGGTATTGAATACTAAGTTCTTGTAAAGGGGTTGCCGTTGGATTTTGACAAAAGGAGGTGCATGGCTAGTTGGTTTTTTATAGAGGATGCATGCTCACTAAAGGACATAATTGAGTTGGTCAGGGTAACAAAGCTTTATTTGATAAGAGAGATCCATGAATGGTTGATGGGTGGTGTAACTGAAACAGAAAAAAAGGGCCAACTAAGGAATTAAAGAGTCCCTTCTTATTCCTTCATGATTATGTCTGGTGTAGATTTGAAAGAAGTGGTAGAGAATACAACTTTTAACATGAATTAACTCTTTTTTATATAAAAGAGGCGCAGTTTGAGATAAGAGAAAGAGTTACAAATGTTAAGATTTAAATCTCAAATTCGTTGAATATCATATTTTAAAAATGATTATACTTTAGACCGAACTAAATTTCAGGTTGAACATCAGTTAACCTTTTTAGTCTGGGCCACTGCCATGCTTACACTGGTTCTGCAATATTTGGTGCAGATAACTATAAATCTCGTGAGCTATTAATCACTGAAAACCTGTTCTTTGTCTCAGCTAATAAAATGGAATGAAGGACTAATTTGGCTGTTACTTTGACAAGCATTTCTTACCTATACTTCTTTAGAATTCTCCTTTCCCGTGACTGCTTGGGTGGCCAACGAAACACCTATTTGGTTGGTGCTTTTTGTTTTCTTGCAGAGCATATGGTTTTAAGATTCCAATTTTACTGTTGCTTTCTTCTTCACGTGTGAATCAGATGAAGAACAAGACATAATAGATGAAATGGAGAATCCGAATTCATTTTGAGTTATTTACATCAAGAATATGTGACAGTCATTGTTTGCACATCCTGGCTTGTTCAACAATTTTAATCTCTTATCACAATACTTGAGATGGTCAATTCTTATCATAGCATATATGGGTTGTTATAGCCTGATCTTTTCCATAACAAGAATTTAAGATGTTTGTAACAAATTAAAAATAAATCAGAATTCGAAACTTAGCACAATTAATTTACTCGTACTTTAATAAAAAAAATCTAATAAGCTAGAATTTAAATTTCAAACACTTGGCAAGTTGCAATCCCTTGCCTTATCAAAGCCTTTTTTGTAAAAAAAAAGGAAAAAAAAAAACCCTCGAGAACTCAATTTTAGGATCACTTGACCACCTGTGTTTTGTTCCATATTACATCATTCATCAGTGTGCTTTATGATTTTAGACATTCTTCATCTGCTTGCATGACCTTTCAACTTTTAATTTTCCAGAGAGAAAGATGATAAGGAATACCAGAAGATGGGAAAAAAAATGGAAGGGATTATTAATTAATTTTCCAAATCAAATTATGGAATATCAATACAACAGTATCAAATCACAAGAATAAGACAGATTTGGACTAACATAGCAGCAGTAATCATGCCTTCAGGGATACATCAATATTAAGGGAGGAGTCTGTTAAGATGATGTCTTTTGAATTATCAGCTTTTGGGTGATTTTGACAATTAAATTTTATTCTCACATGCAAAGGTTTTATGAAAATGAGGTCTCTCAAATCTCTTTTAGATTTCAACAAGAACTGAATGCAAGAATTGCCACCAAACCCATCAATTCTCTCAGGGTTTAAAATATCCGCTATCCTTGCAGCAAATTTCTCCTGATTGTCATCTTGTGAAACATGATTTCTTTTAAGTTTTACATACAGTGCAGCATAAATTATAACCTGTGTGATGAAGGAAATGAAAGAAATCAGTGTCATCATATCTTTGCAGGGCAACTTAAATGCTAAGACTCGACCTAGCTTTTAAAACTAAACCTAGCCACAGAAGCAAGCTGCACCAATCACTAGTGTAGAGAGAGAGAGAGCAAGTATACCTCACTTGTTCCAGGGCTTGTATTAACAACACAATCAATTTGAATTCTCTCATCTTCAGAATTTGTATCTTTAGTAGCATAATCATCCTCGATTACCAGTTCTGATTCAGGTGTTGAAAAGGCAAGATTGTCCAGTTCATCATACCACTTTTGCGCAATACCAACCTGAGAAACCCAATAATTAAATACAGCTCCTTATCATTTATCACACAACTAGCCAAAGGAAATCACATGAATGCAAGGTAGAAACCATCTCTGAGGATCCTGCCACACCCGCCACGAAAGATAGCTCAGTAGCTGCTCCCCTTGCTTGGCACCATATGCAACTATCATGCAAAGGTTCTACAAGTTCAGTGTCCGCAGGGATGTCTATGCTTAACCGAATGTCAACCCTACCTGTTAGAGACACCAAATGTGAACCCTACTTGTTAGAGACATCAATTTCCAGGTTGCACTGAGCATCAAGAACCTATTTCTGTGAATGATAATTTAGCTAACTTCACTTTTATTTTTCAGTTTTGCTACGAAACTATTGCAAAATTTATGATAAAAAAGGTAGCTTGAATGTCTGCATCAGACACAACAAAATACTTTGATTTGTTTGTTGAATAGTTACATGTTCTTAAATTACGAGCATATTTCAAACTCTGGATATTTCCCATTACATTTATCATTTCAGTTCTTAGGTGTCAAGAAAAAAAATTCTCAAATAACTTTCTTAAGGAGATTCCAATAATCATGTTTTATTTTAATGGCTCACATTTGCTATTAAAAAACCTTAAACTGTATAAAACTAAAACTCTATCACCCATATATGCTGACATTTGCATATATTCACTTTTGACATGTTATTAAAATCATGCCATGCATGGTCCGCCCATTACCAGAAGTTTGGTAAATTATGTGAGCTTCCGATTTCATTTACTTAAAATACAAACTACAAATTTAACCATAATTTGGTAAGAAAGTTGAACTATCTACAGCTACTATTTCTTCTACATGCACATTCTGACATAGAAAAAGTAAAAGAATAAACATGTCTAGCATCCATATGTTAGAGATCTGCCACTCCAAAGCCCTTAACGTGCATGGCAGGTGATCATAGGTTACGTCAGTTAGTACTGGACATATAGTGGCAATGCCTAACTTAATTCTTAACATTTGACACAAGAAAGAAATGCACATATACATCTAAGCACCTTAGAAACATACCAAGAGAAGCATGGAAATGAAAAAAAGCAGTCTTAGTTTAGACCGGGTAAAAACATTTCTTAATCGAGATGCAATAATGCATAATATCTCCCACGCAATTACTAGAAAGGAAGACACCAAAAAGGAAAATAATATACAGAACGAAAACCAAGTTATATTGTCAGCCTATATATTGACATCATAACCGAACGCCGACTCATGGAGGCAGATTGATTTTTATTATTATTATTTTTCATTTGGGGAAGTTCGAGCCCTACTCAAAGAGCATGGAGATCATGCACCAACCATTGAGCCAAATGCTCAGGTCAGTGGAAGAGAAATAGCAACTAAACATTATTTGTGCAATGAAGGCAAAGAACAAGATATTAATTGTAGCCGGTAAACTACCTGGCAACAAACTGAATTGTTGAATGTGATCAGCTTGTCCGACAGAAAATCCTGCAGCACTGTCAATCAGCCAAGAAAAGAAGGGGAAAAAATCAGTGAAGTTGGAATGAAAGAAAGTTCCCACTTAAACTGTCACAAATTAGAACAATACTGTCATCATGCAGGGCTTGCATGACATTAATAACTTGGCATGAATCCATCTATTTGAAAAAAAAGCAGTGTGAAAGAATTGAAAGATAGAAGGGATAGAGGAAGGAAGACCAATGGAATTCAGGGTTGAAATAAGAACACTTTCAAATTTAGAAAGACAAAAAAATACTCACCCAGCATAAAATCTTTCCAGAGGGAAGGACAGCCAATAGGGTAGTCCAAGCATCCTGAGATTAGAGAAATTGAAACTTGAACCGGTTCCAGACTCTCTACTTAGTTTCAGAATTCCCTGACCCACTTGAAATACACATTATGAAATGAGTAATCCTTGAAAACCTCACTATACATCTGATTAAAGAGGCAAAACATAACACAGCCACAAAAATTTAGTACCAGCATCACACATGATTATATGATTTTGAAAGGTTGTAACACAGGACATGAGACTAGCATATGGAAGCCCCTCTGATGATAAGTCAGTATCAGTTTGCTGTTGCAACAGATAATTTGGCATCTTTTTCAAGAGGGATACTTTTTCCATGATGAAGTGTCTGCAGAGCTCCAAAGTACTTGGAAATCCTTCATAGAAATCAGATAAGAAATGTTAGACGGACTCAGCCAACAAAATATAAAACAAATAAGCAACATAAAGAACAGTAACTTTAAACCTTTGACAACTTCTTTTATCTCTCTCGATGCAAAATCCATAACCCATACAGTTTTGAAGCTGCAAATGTATACCACCATGGAGTAGAATGATAAGCATCAATTATGTAGCCTAATGATTGAAGGCATTTGCAATAAAATTAAAAACATGGATTGGTGTGGGATCGCTGTTGGCAAGTCAAAATTGCTAGCTTGGAATCAGAAGATAGATTTTATTTGTTACCTTGAAGTTAAAACAGCAAATAAAGCAAATAACAAAAATTATATATAAAAAAAAAGCCATTAAGAAAATAAAGAGAACAGGCCTCACCCATGTCCAACAAGTTAAGCCCTTTCATATTCTTTTTCTAGTTAAACAAAGTCAGAGGTTCCACTATTCTCCCAATAAGTAGTCAGGGTATGTTACCAAGAGACCTTGGCCAAAACTTGAGCACGACAACGCACTCAATGACCATGAAACTTTAAGGAGTATGGTAAGAACCCTGGGAAGAAAGTACCTAACATGTTTATAATAAAAGTATAATTAGAAAATTTACCTTCGACTGATAATTAAAAAACTATTTTCCCCAGACTTTATCAGGTGCCAAGGACACATTAGTGTCTGGGAACCATGCTCTTCATATTTCACATCAGTGTCACTGACAAAACCCAGCTTAGTCTTGATCCAGGTCCACAAACTAGTACTTTTCTTGTTGATGCTAGATGTTGGATAAACTGTTTCCAAAACCCTCCTTTCCAAATCCGCTCTCCGGATGGCATGATTCTTAACAGATAGGGACAAACCAAAAAAATAATAATTAAACCCCAACTAAAATACCACTAGCGTATCTCAATGACATGCTACTATACAAAATGCCAACAAGGATGAAAACTTATTCTAATATATCATATTGCCTGAAAGATGATATAACAAGAAAGCTGACCAACATAAAGAAGGTAAGTAAATAAATCCCGAGCAACTATAGGATTGAATTTGGAAGAATTTATTATTTCTTTTTTATCTATATTTATCTGAAAGTAAGAATGTAACAAAGGAATATCTGGGAGAACAGTGATTCCATATTCACAGACAAAAATGTAAACTAAATACATCAAGAGAATTGCAATAAGCATTAAAATGAAAATTTGTTTCTTACAAAATCATAACCACTCTCTTAGCATGGAGATTTTTAAACCCCAAGACCTTGCTTTCTCATATTTAAGATGTAATATGAATGCATGTTAAGACACTAAAAACATACCTCAGAATCTACAATATACAGGCAATCTTCAGAGGCATGATAAAAGGAAGCAGCTGGGCGAAGCAGCTTTGCAGATTCAAATTCACCATCCTCAAAACCTGGGCAAGAACCAATCTGACATATAAAAAATTTAAGTTTGAATCTAAACTGTTTTGTCCCTTATTTCAGCTTATAGATAAGGGGAAATTTTGAATAATGGGTAACAAGGATATAAGAAAGCTTTGAACCCAAAATTTCACATCACTAGCTATAAATGATTATTACTAGTGCAAAAAGCACAAATCATAGGTGACATCCATAGGAGATTATTCAAAAGTTCTGTGTATTGGGTGACCAGGAATCAACTGCTGATGCTGAAATGATGCAATAGTTCATTTATGTTAAGTAGCCAAAAATGATAAAAGGAATCAGTTTGACATTTTTTTTCAACTTTTTGCTTTCTTTTATTTTTTTTTCCTTTCTTTCTTTCTAAAGGAAACCTTTATGGTTTTTACATTTTGCCAAACAGCAAAAGTGATAAAACAAAAGGAAGGTTGGGCAGGTACCTGATTTTTCTTCATTCTATTTCTACTTGTTGCAGTATATACAAAAATTATCAGTTAAAAATTGCATAGTTTAGAATAACCACCAATCCATGCTCTTAAAACAGCCACTGCAACTTGTTAGTTTAAGTCCCATACTTACACAGTCCAAAATCTTCCCATTGCCATCAAATATAATTAGCCGATGATGATTGCTGTCAGAAAGGAACAGGCGCTCGCCACTTTCATCCGCAGAGACACATGCTATAAAAAATGAGAGCTTTCAGAATGCTGTACTTTCATTTCATATTTTCATCCCATCACTTTAAACTAACAAGACAAGCCATTATTATTCTAGAAAATTATATTAACTAGATTGATGATAATTCAGTTTTGGATCAACCAAAGTTCCTGTATTGAGTAGAGTTTGATCTCATTATTTGTCAAATTCATTTCATCCTCTTATAACACTGCTGAAAAGCTGACGTACTATAAGGAAAATCACAAGAAATAGTGCCATAAAAGAACTATACCAGGGAAGTAAAGAAGTAAATTCTGCAGAGCAGTGCAAAAATGGGGTTCCTTAATGATCTCAGCTTCTTTTGACCAGGAACTTTTCAACTTATGAAGTGCAATATTATTGACTTGGTATTGCACGCTTAACTCCTCAATGGCTGCAAAAAAAACAGCAAAATCAGAAGACAAGAAAGGTAGCAGTATGTGTACATACATGCATGGAGAATTATGTACCAACATGTGCACATGCATATGCCATGCAATTGCATAACTAAAAGTAAAAACAAAGTTCAGAAAACCATACTCATATCTAAATGATAATTACAGTGAGAGGGGAATGAAACTCAAAGAGAGGTTAGAAAAGCCATAAAAAAGAAGTGGTTCAATATGGTAATAACCATGTTGAAAGGAAAAGCATGTCAAAAAGTAGGAGTTTAGGGAATAGAAATGGCTATACAGGAGAAGAGGAGAAAACAAAGAAGGGGGGGGGGGGGGGGGCACAAAGACAAGAATTTAGGACAATGCATTTTATAGGTCCATCATCTCATTTTCAGGCTTTAGGATTGATACATATTCTGTTGATCATAATTGTTGAAACAACTAATCCAAGTCAAATTACTTGAAACAAAAACTTCAACAGGTTTTTTCAAATAAAATACATGAACAAGTAAATACAACAACTGGTAAACAACAAAATAAAACTGATAATCAGTCGATCAGTTCTTAGGAAACGATCTTGAAGGTGAAGGCAACCCATCCTAACTACAATAGATAGCCTGCATTCATAAGTTATCCCTCAAATGATTTCCTCAATGTGCAAATTAAGAAAGCTCAAAGTTCACCGAATCATATTAAGAATTTTGGAGTCTAAAGGCTGTAAATTTAGTTTGCGAAGTAATATCTCAGTTGTTCTAAAATGTAACCGAAACTGAAAGCAGCAAAAGTTTCATTTCTGATGAAACATTCTCACTGTAAAAACTACTACATCAAAGGGAAGAGAGTTAGTTGTTACACATGAGAAAAACACATACCTTTGTTAAGCATTGCTAGATCCAGGTCCTTCTCATGGATAACTAGAGGATTCTTAAAATCTTTACACAAAATGAAGCATGCCTCATCTGTCAACTAAATACATAAAGGGAAAAAGAAATCTTAGTCAATCTTCTTGATAAATATATAATGTTGAGAAATACAACAGAACAGATACTTATGAAAAAACCTGTCAAACATGGTAAATGTATTGTAAACCATATTCAAAATCATAAATGCAGCAGAAAAATAAGTAAGCTGATACACAGCCATATACTACAGTTCTGAAAAGTCATGACATAGTTTAGAATAAATCATGACAAAAGAGCCAAAGCTTAGACTCGTTTTCTTGTTCCAGGTTGCACTGAGTTGTCAATGGAAGATATGAATACTGCTTTTCTCTACTGTGACATTCCTTTCCTTCTTTTTTTTTTCCCCCTATTTCAATTGCTTTCCAATAAACAACCAATTTTTACATATAATGTGTAAGTACATAAAAGAAGAGGTTAGCAGAAAATGGTATCTCATAAGCTAAGGTTGATGCTATGTTGAATGCCTAGAGAAAACAGAAGAATAACAGCTCACTGATAAGGGAACCTTATTTGATGCAATGACTTAATTGGGAGAGTATGATTTTGAAGTAAACATCAAGAGGGGAGCTAAATGCAACCCCGTTTTTTCTCTTCACACCCCAGCATTTTTTTCAAAATTTTTTATAAGTGAAATTATTTAATTAACTTTTCTCACTAGTTTTCGGATATTCATTTTCAGAAAGTTATCTGGGAGGTAGGATAGTGAAATTTTAAGAAAAATTACAAAAGGAAAATTTTATTAGAAAATTTTTATTAATTAATATAATGAAAAAAGTTATTATTATAAAAAAATAATAAATTTTAAAATTAATAAAAAGTTAATTTTACTATTTTGATTTTTTTTTATAAATTTAAAATTCATATTTTTTAATAAATATTTTTTTCTTGATATTGATTATTAAAATTTTATAATAGCTCAAACTAAACTAAACTCTTTGGAAAAATCTCTCTATCTCCTTATCACAATTGATTTCTCTAATTAGCATATTAAATTTTAACAAAATTATGTAATATTAAGTAGTATTACTTGTATAACTTATAGAAGTTTCAGTTTTTAAATGTTGATCAGACTTTTATAGCTCTTTCATTATCTCTCGTAACATCAAGAAATGAAATGTTTAATTAGAGTTTCATAAAATTTTATTCTTTCTTTAAGGCCAAAATAGTGAAATTAACTTTTTTTATTAATTTTAAAATTTATAACTTTTTTTAATAATAACTTTTTTATTACATTAATTAATAAAAGTTTATAATAAAATTTCTTTTTTTCTTGTAATTTTTCTTAAATTTTCATTATCTCACCTTCCAAAAATGCATTTTAGAAAAGGTATATGATTTTTCAGAAATTCATTTTCAAAAAAGTACATGACTTTCCGAAAATGGATTTTCAAAAAGGTACATGACTTTTCGGAAAGTCATGAAACTTACGGAAAATAATATCCGAAAAGTTGGGAAAAAAGGTAATTAAATTTCATTTATAAAAAAAAAAAAAAAAAAAAACCTGGGATGTGAAGAGAAAAACGGGTTGCATTTAGCAACCCTAAACATCAATTCTCACAAGTTTATGGAAAGCATTTCATTCATGGAAAAGTATGACTTTGCAACCATATAATCTCATATAAATCCATTTCAAAACTGTACCTGAGAAAAGTTCTTGTTTGACAACAAAATAGGAAAAGTAATGTATTCTTTCATTATCAATTGAATAAGTTGACTTCGATCATCAGCAGAGCAAATAGAACTGCAATCCTGGAAACCAATAACACATAGCGAAGAGAACCTACAACAGCAAAACCATGGCTTTTTTCTCATAGAAAAAAGAAACCCAATACTCAATAAGCTTAGAGAAACAAATATCAACTATCTCTGTACCTCTGCTGAAGCAACTTCACTTTTTCAAATATAACAACTGGATCACATCCCACATTCTCAAAGAACCTTCCAGCAACAACTAAAAACGTCCCATCCTTCTTCAAAGAATCTTTGTTTTCAGCAACTCTATTCAACCAGAAATGATGAGGACCTAAATCGAAAATTTAAGAATCCCATTATATCATATAATTAACATCATTTCAAAGAGAAAAAAAAAAGATAGTGGGTTTAAATACCTCGAAGCTTATCGAAAGTAGATTCGATGAAAGACGTTAAATGAGTTTCAGAAGGAGGGTCCCGAGAGAGTTGTGAAATTGTTGAGTGCCTAAAAGAGACTGTCTATGGTAAATTAGGAGAGCTAAAAATATATAAAGAAATAAAGTGGCTCAATAAATAGCAAGAAAAAAAAAAGAATTACCAGAAAATCTCTCGGAAAATCTAGTGTTAATTTCATTGCATTGATGAGGCAAAGGACTCCAAGAGGAAGCTACTGAGTTGAGTACTTGTCTACAAGGTCGATAATGATAGCCTGAATTTGAAAGAAAATTTTATCAACATACAATTAATTGGCAAATAATAATGAATCAAGGAAAGGCGAAAAAAAAAAAAAAAAAAAAGAAGAAAGACCTGAGGAAAAACGGGGCAAGAAGCTTGAAATTATTCTGAGATTCCGGTGTCTCAAAGACATTTCCATGATATTTTCTTGGAGGAAACTAAAACGGGATTTTCCTTTGGAGTTTAATGAGTTGAAAATTTTTCTTTCTCTCTTCAATTCCGAACTTGAAATTTGGAGTTATGAATGAACATCGGTGGGGGTTTTCAGTCTCCGGGTAGGGTTTAAGCTATCCGTTAGCCAACTGGGTTCAGGCCTTCAGGGGTTAAAGTATTAGGGTCGGGTCATTTTAATTTCTTGGGCGGCCTACTAAAACCCATTAAATTATAGATTTTGGGCCTTCTTTTTCTTTTGGGCTCCTAAGAGGCATCAAATTGAAATGTTTTCCTTTTTTTCTTGAAGAATAAAAACAAAAGTCACATTTTTTCCCATAATTTAAATTTTGCATCCATTTTCATGGTTGTGTTGCAATTTACATTTTTATTATTTTAAACCTTTTTCAAATGTCCAAATAGAATTTAATTAAGAATTTCTAAATTCAATCTTTTTTTTTGTCATATCATAAGATAATAATTAACAATATGGTACTTAATATGGTGGACTGACCCTATGATAAAAAATATATATTCCTTGCAAAAGATAGGCCGTTTATTGAAACTGGAATTCAATAAGAATAGTACGCAAGGAAGAACCTATTTGAAAGGATGGTAACGGCTGGCAAATAGAGACATCAGCGCTCCCCAATTTGGTTCCACCAGAGCAAGGGCTTCAATGGTTTCATTGAATTCCATGATGAATCGTGTTGATGAAAAGGTAGCTTGAAGTGACTTGGTTCATACATAATGCCCACTTGTTTTTTGCGCCACATCTTCCTCAGCTCAAGATTCATACTCGTATTCATGTATTATACACTCACTAGCTATATAGGCTGCTATTGGCCTTTTCCAAGCTAGTTCTAACCCCATCATTTCCTCCCATTCTGCTCTCCACTTTTCTTTTAATTTTGTCTCGAATAAGGCATCCAAGGAAAACGAAACTGGATATTGAAAAGAATTAATATGGAAATTAAAATCAAGGTCTTTCTCTTTTCTTTTAATGGCCAAGTTGTTTTGTTGATGGGATTTGAAACTCCTTGTTATAAATATCTCAACATTTTGCTATCATTGTTTTTTTGACTAAAAATGGAATTTCTCAACATGAATCAAGTACTCTTCTAAAGAAGTAGTGTAATATATAGGCATATACTGGAAAGGAGCTGTTGGAATCAAAGTCAAATGTGTAGGAGAAGTTATTGGCAAAAGTTGGGATATATTGCAGCTGGAACCCAATCTGTAAAATATTCTCATCGTTAGTGATCATTTTACGAGGGATTGCCAAAACTTCTCTTTCATGTTCAGAATGTGGCTGATATATATTTCATCGTGATTGCGATGAACTCAAAACAAGGTTGATACTTGAACGTGATGACTCTAGTTGGTGGGTTAATGAGGCGTCATTAGCTGAAGGCCGAGGTGATGGCAGCGTTAGTGGCTAATGGTGATTCCAGGTCGATCCACAACTGAAGTTGGTGGGAGGGGTGGTGGTACTGGTGGTTGTGATACTTAATAGGACTAATTTAGTGTGTGTGTGTGTGTGTATATATATATGTCTTACCCATAAAATGCTTATTCTAAGACATAACAATAAGGTGGAAGGATTATAAGAAGCAAGAATGAATGACAATGTAAGTTTTATCAAATTTTTTTTTATTTTTTACCAATTAATGTAGATACAAAAATTATAAATATGACACGACAATATAATACATAAATGATATGAAAAAAATATAAATATAATATAGTTTAAAATTTTAATAAAATTCATATATAATTTTGACAAAAATTATTGACATGAATTGTGGCATAATAATATTCATGTTTTATATATATTTAATATAAAATAGATATACTAATTATCGAATATAAAATACTAGTATAGTACAAACATTTTGGTTTTCCCTACAATTTGATCACTATCTCAATTAAAATGCTCTGACAATGGTCAAAACATTTTTTTTTTGATAAAAAAAATTTGAGGATAGATAAACTGTTTAGTTCTCTAAATCAGGATAAGATATATCATATCTAACAGCTTAAGACAAGTGATTACAAGTCATGAATTTGAGATGACCCCAACAAATGATCACCGACAGAACTTGAACCTAAAACTTCTTCATTGAGAAAAATGACATTAATCGATTGAAACAACCACTTGTTAGTATGATCAAAACATTTATATCTAACCTCAAAATTGTTGAAATAAAAGTAAGATGTCTTGGACCCAAAAAAAAAAAAAAAACATAATAATTAGCTGAATCAGAAAGCACATGATTGGGTAGCATTTTATTCACCAGCAGGAAAATGATACAGTTATAATTATCAAATCATGACTTTGGCATCTCGACTTTCTCGGATTAAGTGTTCGAGAAGACAAAAGCAAAGTCCAAATGACTGACCAAATAATATTTTCAGACAAAACAAAAGTTCTTCTGATCTCTTCTTCACTGTGACACAGATCTGACGCAGTGACGTGTACACTGCTGCCATTTTGGCCCAGCCGATTCCCTTCTTATCTTCCCATCCTTCCCTTGTATATGCTTTAAAGACCAGATAAGATCAATGGAAGGAAACCAATGCATGCACTGAAGACCTGATCGTCTCCTTTTCATTCCTCTTATCTATTTTTGTCAAAATCAATTTGCCTTGTACTAGGTTTAGACTCATCAAGGAGATCTTCAATATACATTGAAATAAGAGGAGGAACTTAGATTTTCCACTGGATTTTAAGGCTTTTTTTTTTCTTTTACCAAAAAGAAACAAGCAACCCACTAGGAGTCACAATATAGTTTCAAGATTTTCTTAAAAAACTATATATATGTTTCGCTTGTAAAAAGACTAAAAAGAAAAAATTAATCATATGAAAGATAGGAATTTCAAACCATCCCCCACCACAAAATAAGGAGATTCGTTTTAACTTAATTAATCAAAAAATTAATAAAAGAGATCAAAAGTAAATATATAAGCCATACCATCATCATCTATATATGAAACAAATAGCATACATACATGTAGAAAAATATAGAGTATCTTTCTTCCTATACATTTCTAGTTCAAAAAAAAAAAGGGGGAAAAAAGTAAAGAAGTAATGCTAGTGATTATATTGACGATGACAACAAAGGTAACAAACTCCTCAAAGCAAGGAGAAGCAATACTAATGGCGGAACTAAACACTAAACGGTACTCATAAAGATATGACAGACAATTTAAAAATAACTTTTTTTCCGTCAGGACTCTATCATCTTCAACCCGTAAGTTCATGTCTCCATAACTCAAACTTACCTGTTGGAAATAGGGTTTGGACCGCTAGGAACTTCGTGAGCTTCAGCTCCAAACTCTCTACGTGAAGATTTTGACGATAACGAAGTATTCACGTTTCGTGTTTGCTTGGGATGCAATTTCATGGTAGAAGAGGTAGGTTTTGAGGAAGTATCTAAGAGGAGCCTTTTGAAAGGGATAGAGGAGGTGACATTGGTTGAGTTTATGGGGTTTGTAGGAGGGTTAACGAGTAGAAGGAAAATGAAGAAAAGGGTAAGGAAGAGAAGGAAAGAGTGGGGTTTGGCATAGGTCTCTGAGACTGTTGATGGTGTTTTAGGCGCTGCCATACAATCAAGGAAAAGAAATAACCACCCCCCAAGAGCCCACAAGGGTTCAATATCCATGAACCAGCACCAAGGCTAGAGAAGGGGGAAGGTAATTAGAGAAAAAAAGGAGAGATAAGATATCAAAGAAAGAAATGAAAGGGAGAGAAAGAGCAGAAGCTTCACCAAAAGTGAATGGAAAGTAGGTTTTGAAATTCGATACACATTCGTAGAGGAACCAAAATCAAAGAATTAAAGGGGAAACCAAGTTAACATGGAAGTTTGTATCAAAGGTGTTGGAATTTTGTTGATGAATTCACCAAATTGCCCTTTGTTAAGTTTATGAAACTTGTAAGGAACTAAGGATAATATGAGCTTTAATTTGGAAATTAGAACATTATATATGTAGTGATTTTTGGATGGTTATTTTATCATGATCATAATGCTCTTACTAGAGCTTGGGTAGGAAAGTTTAATTTGTTTTTCATGAATCATGCATTGACTAATTGTTACATACAACCGACTAACAACCTTGTGGTAAATTATTATTGCTTTTCAATGATGAATTTCTTTTACCTCGATGGATATGGAAGCAGCTATGATGGATAAATTATTGGGGGAGAACCACTTCATGGATCACGTTTTGCATTGTAAGAACATATTACATTGTACATTAATATTCTATCAACTCAAAATTAAAAATGCTTTAGGTAAATATATATTGGTTCGGTCGTACATGCATATAAATTTAATTATTTTGCTTTCTTTTCCTTTTTTTTTTTTTTTAGAGAAATTCATGATTCAAATAAGATCCAATCAAATTTTATTTGAAATTCAACTTTGGTCGACAATCTAAAAAGCTCAAAACTTTCAAAAAAAAGTTATTGAAATATTAATATTTGAATATTTTTAAATAAAAATCAAATTTAAAAAAATTTTATTAATAATTTAATATTTTGAGCTAAATCACACTAAAAAATCTTTATCCAATATTCAATCCAAGTTGAGTCAACTTCATAGATCAGATAAATAGCCTAGACTATGTGTTTTAACTCTATTTGTTTCAAGCTCTGATTTTAGGATCAAATCCTGGATAGATAGAAGAGAATGATAGTTAGAGGCAAAGCCAAGGGGTATTCCATGTGTTTACACTCCGACACGTAAGTCAAAATAGATGAGGTCGAAAATAGAGTAATAAGAAGAATTATAAGTAGTATGGACCTATTTTAATAGTGTCTGAACTTTTATATTTATATATAAGCAATGAGAGACCATTGGAAAACAATAAGGACAGTGTCGAGCTGATATGGCATTGGGGGTGTCGGTCCGACCTGACATGTTAGGTCGACATAAATGACAAAATTACCCCTAGTTATCTGCTGAAGGCTTCTAACTTAAAAAAAACCATTGTACCCTTTTGATCACCAAATGCCTCTAACAAAACGCCTTTAACACTCTGTCACCCTACCAAATAATCAAGTATCAAATTGTTGAATGTATGATCGATGCGCCTAATGTATGACGTGAAATTTGATTCTTCAAAGTCGATGTCACAGAAGGGGATATGTATTAGGAGACAACTAGCCTTGAGTCGTGGTCCAACCTTACAGTTTTTTTATCTTGCACGTATGTCTTGAGTTGAACGCACAGCTAGCTTAAAGATTGTTGAAGTGATAATTGTTCGGAATAGTTCGAGGTTAGTGTAGGGGTTCGTTTGATTGACATGAGACTTATGTTTTATTTCAAGAGTTTGGATTCGAGTCTTTACTTTAGACTCTAATGACGAACTAAGTGTTCAGTCTGCCCCGGAGAGTTGTTCAATTTGGTCGATCTAACTTGGGATTCATTTAGTTTAACCGGTTTGACATGGGATTTATCCAGTTCGATTAGTCTGACAGTATTGATTAAGGAAAGAGGTAGTCTGAATGAGAAAATTAAAAGAGGAAAGATGAAAAGAAGTTTTTTCCTCTTCAATTTGACATGTGGCGCAATTTATGTCGTCCACCTAATTTGTAACATGTCTATATAAAGGGCTATTGGGGCTTTTATTTTTCACTTTTTTACATTTTTTGCTTTCAATCTGATCTAAATTTTTTTATCTAAAAACTTTTCTGGCCTTAAAGTTTTTCTACACTTTATTTGGTACATATTTTTAGCTATGTCTTCTAGTTGAAGTTCTGAAAAGGTTAGAAGTTTCAAGGTAAAACCTAGGGGAGGTCAGCTTGGACAAGATTATAATGATCTGATTTCACCATACATCAAGCATTGTAATTGTGAGAAAATAACCTTTTGGTTCAATCCAATGTCTAAGGAAAGACAATGACAAAATAAAAAAAATGCTTGAGCAAAAGGGGAATGAGTCATGTGCATAAAAAAACTATGTGCTTAGATAGACTACGAGTTATAAAATCCACCATATTGTTCTATCTCTCAGGTTAATCCATCTTCTATGGCCAACCTTTATTTGTCTTCGATTGTTTTCTCTTTTGGGGTTCAGTCTCATTAATTTTTTTCTATTTTTGCTCTTTCTTCTATCGTTGCTTCCACTGTCACTTCTATTCCCCCTTGGTCAGTTCTTGTTAAAATCAGTTCTTCTCTTGAAAGGTCTACATCTCATCTTTCTTCCCTCAGAGTTGAGTTATTTTCAACCATGGTTTAGCCTCGAAATCCTGCTTTTGTTCAAGGGTCAAAGTCTTCAATAGTAAAAACTCTGGCAATGAGAAGGTTTCGAGGAAGAATAAGAGAAATTGAGTACTTCAATTGAAAAAAGTGACGACAAGGAATAGAATCCTATGAAATAAGATGAACTGACGAAGGTTTCTGTATATACTCCTTGTTATCTCAGTATAATCTATAAGGACGTGGTGAGCAAACTAAAAAATAAGGCAAATCTTAAAAACTATTCTAACATATGTTCAAGTCATCACGTCCATACTTTGACGACAACCTTTAGAGAGGAGTATAGTATAATAATGTTGAACTCCTTAGATCAGGTCACTAATAAACTAGAACCATATCGACTTTATGTATATTAGGTTTCTTTTATGGTCAGTCTGAGGTTTTTATTTCATTTTTTATTTTTTTAATTTGTAATTCTTACAGTTTGACTATCACCCAACTCATTTCTAACTCTATTCAGTACATAGTTATTTTCATCATTCTTTATCAACATCTAAACATTATTTTTTCTCTACCTCTATTCAGGGAATTCTTTTCTATTAAAATGCACCACAATGATAAAATGTGGTATTATGTAACAGCTTAGCCCAATAAAAAATTATTCGTCAATTGTCTAAGCTTAATAAAGAATTAAAAGTTACTCTTCCTTTGTCTTCAAAAATAAAAAATAAATAAATATAGCCAACCTAAAGTCGAGGTCACTGTCGAGGTTAAGGCCTGAGAAATAAGAAGTGTGCTTGATGCTTTTATAGATTCACTGATGGTTTTTTCCATCCTGAATTTATCAAATTAGAATAAAATAATGAAGTACACTAGTAAGGAAAACTCATTATTGATCCTTATAGGCTAACCTTCCCTAATGTAATAAACTAGACGAAATACTAAGGTAAGTTTAAGGTGACCTAGTAGGATTTTATTTTGACCTAATTTTTATCTAACTGTTAGTTTGATTTTACAGAGATGTTCACCAATGACAACTTTGACTTCACCTTATACTAGTATGCCCTTAAATCCAAAAGATGTCAAAAAAAAATTTAGGTCCCATTTCATGAAGGGATAACGTCATCAACCCTTCAGTACAATGTTCTCTAGTAACCCGAAAGATAAAAGCTAGGGCTGGTTGAGCTTTTTCCTCAGCACAAGCACTTTTTCTTACCAAAAAACTAAAAGTGGAGGTTTTCTTTTCTTCCACCTTAAAAAATCATGTGCCCAAAGTGCTAAAGCCTAGCTTAAAGAATATCTCTACGAGATTGGAGTACGTTTTCACCGAAGACCCCATCAAGAACCTTGACGTGACGAGAAGGTTCTGTAAGGTTGAAATCCTTCTTCTTGGTAAGTATTGCCTGATTTTAGCTTGATTTTACCATTGTTCTTCATTTTGCTAAGTATGAGTTTGTTTTATGCAATCCAACAAAAAATTTTAACTCTCTCTTTAGATAAAACCAGTCAAAGCCTTCATCATACTTACCTCGCCATGGCTCACCTATTAAAGGTCAAGAATGACATAGTTGTCCTAACTGAAAAGTATAAAAAGAGCTTGAACACATTGGGCAATGTCAGGCCTATGCTCAATGCATTCTATAAGAATGAAGCTGAGCAAAAAAAAATGAATGATAAGCTGACAATGAAGCTGAATGTCATTTTGGTTTATAAAGCCTCAGTTAATTTGATGAGAGAGTAAATCGAGCTCAAGCTTAACGATGCTTAAGCTGAGATAACAAGGTTAAGGTCTAAGCTAGAAGGTAAAAAGAAAGAGAAAGAAGATCTGAAGAAAAATGCTATTGAGAAATTCAAGGCTTTTGACGAATTCCTCCAATTAAAAGTAGAGTTCTCCAAAAAAAAGTGTTTGGTGCCTTCCAGCTAGCCAATAATAAGGTACATTTTAAAATTTTTGACTTTAACCTCATCTTTTTTTATATTGATAACAACAATATCATATCGAGATCTCCTCTAAATTAGGTCGATGAGAAATAAAAAGAGGAAAAAAGATGATAATGAGGCCATTGATGCCAAGCTCGAGGTAAATCTAAGGGCTAAGCATGAACGAAAAAAGGTCAAAGAAGCTGATGTTATTGTTGCTACTTCTGTTGATAAAAGTGCCACTGCTGTTGATATCATTGATGAATGATTCTTTTTTCTTTTTAACTTTTATAACTTTTGTAAAATTTTTTTTTTAAGAATTATGTATAAGGTTGATTTTTATGGTGACCTCAGATAATGATTTTTGTTAAGAACTTTGTACCAATTAACAAGAAATGAAATGTAGATTTTGTTCAATTTAGCTCAAGTTTTGGTTTGGTTTTTACATTATTTTTTTTTATTCTAGTAAGTTTAAGCTCAATTAATCATAATTATTTTTTTTGCACAAGTCTGAGCTCGATATTTAAATTGGCTGAGGTTAATCAAGTGAAGCTCGATCTATTTGGTCACTCAAATTAAATTAACTTGAGTATTTATCTAAGTTCCAAGTCAAATTTTGTTAAATCAGTTAGGCATGAGCTCATTTAGCGCAATTTGATTTTTGTATTTTGTATTTAAGTACAAAATACATGTGTGAGCTCGATTTAGATTGAGTAATTGATAATAAACCTTTTAATTATCTACATTCCATGTCTTTAAGATTACGTTACCATTCATATCTTGTAGTTTGTAAGTCACATTATGGATGATCTTTTTAATTTCATATGATCCTTTTTAAGTTGAAATTAACTCGATCATCTACTCCTAAGGCTTTAATTTTTTTAAGTGTCAGGTTACCCTTCTCGATGTGTTTACGTTAGACCTTTTTGTTGTAATAGCTAGACAACTTTTGCTAGTAAACTGCTATATGTGTTAAGGTATATCTCTCTGCTCTTCAACAAAGTCTAGGTCGATCTTTAGGGTTTTTTCATTTTCTTTTTTTAACCCTAATTTGATCCTTAAGCTCAAAAGGTCAATCTTCACAAGTACCATAGCCTTTGTTTCAAATACCAAATGAAATGAAGTTTTGCTTGATAGTACCTTCGTGGTCATTTTTAAGGCCCATAGCACCCTTAGTAGCTCGTAGGCCCACTTTTCATTTGTTACATCTAGTCTTTTTTTTAGAAGCCTCTTCGATCTGTCCATTGGACTAGGGGTAGGCGGTCGATGTAAATTTCAAGTTGATATGAAGGTTTGAACACCACTATTTAAACCCTAGATTTTTAAATTATTTGTCATTGTCCATTATTATAGATCAAGGTTAGCAGAATCTACAGACTATATTCTTTCACACAAATTTTTTCATTTAGGCTTCTATAATGGTGGCCAAGGCCTCGGCTTCAAGCCATTTTATGAAATAGTTTACTGCTACTAAGACAAATATTTTTTGACCTGTAGTCGGGGTAAACGATTTAAGGACATTCATTTCTCACTGCATGAAAGGCCACGGGCTAATAATAAGAGTGAGCTCGATCGATGAGAAATGTTACACGTGAGTAAATCTCTGAAACTTATCACATCTCTTTATCAGTTCAGTTGCATCGCTTCTAATGGTGGTCTAATAATAATTTTACCCAAGCATTTTGTAAACTAGTGGTTGAGGTCCGAAATGACTTTCACATACTCCTTCATGGATTTCTCACAAGTTATTATTTGTTTTTGCTTGTCAATTTATCTTAAATAAGATAGACTAAATGATCTTTTGTATAATTTTTCCTTAATCATCGTGTACCGATAAGCCTTTTTCATCAATGTTTTAGCTCGAATTCTATTATCAGGTAGTGCTTCCATGGTCAGGTATGCCTTGATTTGTGTCATCCAATTTTTTTTTATGATTTATCCTATAAGCTTGTTTTCGATGCTTTTATGTGTTAGCTTTTCTACCAAGATTTGGTCTGGACTTTCTATAGTTATTCCTGAAGTCAACTTAGATAAAGAGTCTACAAGCAAATTTTTTTACCTCAGTATTTTTTTACCTTAACTTTAGATAAAGGTAATAGACTTCCCTGATAAAGCCTGCTTACAGTAACCTATCAACCTCCTTTTTAATGGCTTTTTGTCTTTTTGGGGAAAATATTCTTTCTTTTTTCAAACTGGTTTTACCTTAGGGTTAGTATGCAATTTGTGGACCATTACTTTGGCATCACTTCTAGGCATATCGAATGGTGTCCTAGCAAATAGGTCGGTATTATCTCTCAGCAATTGAATTAACTGATCCCTATGTTGAAGTTTGGCTCTAATCAATGTATATTTTACTAGGACGCTATCCTAGAATGGTATGGTTACCAAATCCTAGGTCGGCTCAAGTTGACTTTCATCTGAGTCTGATTTTTTGTCAATTATTTCTTTTTGTTCAATTAGGTTGGGATCATTTCCTATAAAATCAAATCCTAACATGATAATCAGTATGTTATTAATGACTTATTGAACATATGTCATGAAATTAGTATGTGTTTTTCATTTCACATTGTATTTTGATTGACATATTAGCTCAATCCAAATGACATATATTGTTCACTCCAATATAAGAGCTTTGTCGTCTTTGAAATTACCTTAAAAATTTTTAAAATAAAATAAATGTTTTCTTTTTACTAGAGTTTAAAAGCTCAAAGCGACTTAAAAACGTGCTTCTATCAAGTTAATCTTACATTTTATGCTCTTGTTTATAGCTTTTTACTTATTATCAGCCTCCGTTGTCTGCCCTTCCTTAGTGTTTTTATTTTCGATCAAGCTGCCAGTATGTTTTCTAGTCATTCTTTTTATTATGGTGATATAACACTATCGTGTCGTGGACTGGTCTCTCCTGACCTCTCCAACCCCATTGATTGTTGGGAATTTTACTTTCAGATTGGGAGCTAAGCCTATGAGCCATATAACAGATTGGCTAAATCTACCTAATATCATGTTGTAAGCTAATGGGATATTGACAACCATAAATTCTATGATTCAATTTATTACTTTCACTGATACTTGTTCATTCCCAAATCCTATTAGGGTTGTAGTGATTGATTGTAGCTGGTATTCACTAATTCCTATTTTCTTCATGGTACTGTAGCACATAACATCAATCAAACTTTTATTATCAAACAAAATTCTCTTGACTATATAGTTATACACCATAATTGTGATCACTATAGCATCGTCATGTGGATGCTGGATTTCTGTTATGAAAAAGTTTTGAAGAATAATGGTATTAAAGACAAATTTAATACTGTCTAAGCAATTTGATTCCAATTTCTTGAGAAAAATACAAATCTAGCTAGGGTTTTTCCTGCATGTATATGTTTTAGAAATCATCATTTTTACATTTTGGTTTTTGAAATGTTTAAATATCAACTAGCATATTAAAGAGTGGGATTTGAATCTATATGCTTACAGGCCAAATTTAAAAAAAAAAAAAAAAAGTTAAATACTAAATTGAAGATAGGTGTTATTGTCATCATGTCAATCAGTAATGTGGTATTTAGTCTGTCATTAATTTAGGCCATATTGCAAATCAAACAAATTAAAGAATCTTGAAAGATAAAAGGCAGTGGCAACAAATAGAAAGAAATGGAGGTGATGGGAAGGAGGGGGATGGTGCATGGCTTGTCTTGCTTGGCCGGTTCCCCAATAAATCTTTCTTTGACTTTGCTGAATCCATAGAAAGCAATGATTTTGTTCCTTGCTTTTTTTTCTGCAAACAAGTGGGGTTTACCTCCTCTTTTCTGCGCGTGAATTCACTCATGTATCCATGAACTATATATATATACTATAAATGTATGCTTGGTTTTTCAAGAAAATAAGTCCGATTCAAAAGTTGATGTCATAATATAATTTTCAATTTCTTTATATTTACAATATATTCACTTATCTAATAAACATGTAAATAAATTTGTCTAAATTTAATTAATTTACTCCATAAATATGTTTCCAAATTCATTTTTAGAAGGTTTATTATTAAATAATGTGGAATAAGAATTAATCCCTTGCGATTATTACTTTTAAATATTAATATCATTTGTAAATTAATAATTTCAAATTTTAAAATTTAATTTAATTAATTCATATAATTATAACATTTGTAATTATTATTTTCATTCTCATACTACAAACTCTTTTGTAAAAAAGAATAGTGATTTCAAATTAATTAATTAGAAAACATGATTAGAGAAGAAATTTTGAGCAAAATATTGAACCCCAAGAACAGAAACAAGACTGATGAGAGATCATTACCAACCTAAAGAAAGAGATTGGGCTGAGAAAACATTGTGAATATGATTCAATTATTATATTGTTTTTCTTATGCATTAAATCAATATCAAAAGCAAACACCCAAAATTTCATGATGATAAATATGTAGTCTTAAAGCAAAAAGAGGGTAAGCCAAAAGGGAAAGTGATACACCAAAAAGGAAAAGTGATGAATGATATGATGATAATCATAATAATAGAATAGTAGTATTAGTATAAGAAAAAGAGTGATGGCAAAAGCCTTCAAAACTTTAAAAATAATAATAATAATTTGTAATCTTGGGAAACCAAAAAAAAAAAAAAAAAGAAAACAAAGGAAAAAAAGGGCCACGAGGAAAGCATCCTATTCTGTTTCTTTAATTTTCAGTCTTCCTTGTGGAATTGAGAGAGTGGTGCAATTCTCTCCTCGACATTGTAAAGGCTTGAATGTCTCCCATGCATGTATGATGGTTGATGCCATGCATCGGCCCTTGCTGCTCGGTAACAAGCTCCACAAGATCAGAGATCATATACATACATACATATATATATATATATAGATAGATAAAATAAATAATTTTCTTCAATCATGCAATGACTCATCATAATGTTCGATGTTTTTTAACAGGGATATTGTAATTCGCCGTCTGTTAACGGCCTACAGCTACTTGCTGTGTTTTTTGGTTTTGTTCGTACACAGCTATGTTGACATTAAAAACCGGTCAACCTTAACATATGGTATATACTTTGATATAACCCTATCAAAATTTTTTAATCCAATTGATTCACATTATTATTATTATTATTATTATTATGACAGAAAACAATACATAAAACCCTTCTTTTACTATTAATTGATCAAATCTAAATTTTAGAAAAAATAAATCAAACACTTAATTAGATAGCTTGAATCAAATCAACTTCCTGATAAGGAGAGACGAAAAAAAATATTGTGATAGCTGTTATCAAAAATTTATGATAAAGTTGTTATTGACACTATAATTAGACCCCTTTGTGGACAATCACACATATGCATTACAGAACAGAAGAGAAAAGGGTAGATTTTAATTTCAATTAATTTCCTCATTTCTCTCTCTTTCTCTAGATTTTTTTATTGTCTTATCAATTTTTTTATGCATAGCATAATACATATAATTATTTGTATAATCATATTTATACATATTTATATGCATAATATATAAATATTGGGGGTGGGGACCTAGCTCCATGAAAGAAAAGACTAAAGCTGCCTACATCGCCATAATGAGGAAACAACATTTGCAAAGTTGATTGCTGATTAGACCTTACTGAAGTAAACTTGCTACCTGCTGCCTTCTCAAAATTAAACCCAAGCTTAAGTTTTATGCTTTTCACTTCTTGAAAAAAAAAAAAAAGGAAGACCCTATACCATATTTGCTTTAGTTAGAGTATAGAAAGCTAGGCAATCACATCGCCATGAATCAAGTCAGATGTCATATTGATCATAAGTTCTTAAAAGAAGAAAAAAAATTAAAGAGCAAGTGATCAAATCAAGAGCAAAGTAAATGTAGGGAAAGATGAACAGAATGATGGAAAATTAATTAAAGAAATCAAACCTAGATGCTGAAACCAAAATCCTGCTAATTCTCAGCCTACTTGTGAAAGCTAAAATCCCATGTCCATGGCCATGGGATGCAAGGTGCCAAAGTCAATGGTATAGATCTCAGAAAAACTTTTATTTTAGTTGCTGTTTTCTTAAGAGCCAATAAATCAGAAATGATTTTAACTTCTTAAAGATAAGACAGCCTCTTTTGTTAGTACATGTTTTTCTTCTGTTGGGTAAGCAGTATTGCTAGATTGCAGCAAATCCAATGTCACACTGTTCTGGCCAAAATTGTCAACTAATTGAGGTGAGCTCTCAACTACCATCTCTCACTGGTATTTTTTGTCATGGAATTTTTCTTTTCTCTGGTTTTTTTTTTTTTGTAATTTAATTAATAGTATGAATTATTGAGCATAGTAACAGTGAGAATTTCAGCACCATTCAATTTTCAAAGTTAATAAATATTAAATAATGGGCATTAAAAGAGCTTTTAGTATCCATTATTGAACAAATTAATCAAACAAAAAGAAAAAAAAACCTCAAAATGGGGTCAAGATGTGATTGAGCATTATTGATATATGAGGCAAATTATAAGCTAGGAAGCAATGTTAGCTATAATTAAACTTCATAGGGATAGTAAATTCATTCTTTTTGTAAAAGGGTATCTTTTTGTTTTCAAAAGAAAGTCCAACAATCAGAATTTGAGACTTAAACCTAAAGGTTTCATGTTCAAATTTTCAGATGGATGTCAGGAAATTTATTGAATATGGGAGAGCATTATCTTTCATTCATTGTGCATATACCCAAATATATATATGTATATCTGTCTTTCCCTGGGGATGCATAAGAAGATTAATTTGTGCACATATAAGAGTCTCTGCTTGTTGAGACAATATTATCACGTGAGACATTTCTTTATGTCAGTCGTTATAGCTATTAGCCAATTTATGTACCATTCACATACTTTTTGCTATACATGGTTAAACATTTTAGGGAAATGTATAGCCAGATATCAAATTAAGTTTTTCAATTATTAATATTGGTGTCAAATAGTTATGAAAATATGGATGTTCGGTTAGATATATATAAAATATATGTTTAATAAATTTAAATTTTAATTCAATTAATTTTTAAGAGATAATATTTAATAAATTTAAAATTCAAATTTTAATTCATATTTTTTTTTGTTATTTTTATATTGCAATTTTTTAAAAAAATACTATGTTTATTTAATGTAAATGGAATCCTAAAAATATTAATATATATTGAAGATATTAATGATTCTCTTGTTTTGAATAAAAAAAAAAGTAGATGTCAACAACTAATTAAAAGCTACAGATATAGAGATCAATTAGACATAATGCTGACATCATGGCAATTTTTCTCATTTTTAGTAGTTTTAGTGTGCATTGTTGAGGGGGAGATTGATTAAGCCTAGTTTCAAAGCCACCGGAAGAATGGTGTGCGGCACGATTTGGGTCATTTTTTGGTTTCAATTGCTCAGCTTGTTATTCGTTTGGCTTTCCTCCGGCGCGACACGATGGAAGCCTACCACCGACTCACGCTCTCGATTGGTGATGGGAGGAAGACCCTCCTCCAATGATCAAGTGAGAGTGTTTTTTTCACTTTTATCCTTAAGACAGTCGACTGCTTGAGACGTCGATTGCCTTCTTTTTTTTATTTTTTTATTTAAGAAATTATAAAATACTTCTAATTAATATAATAAATAAATTTTATTATATAATAATTTAATAAATAAATCAAATTTATTTATTAAAAATATTATTATTTTATAATTTAAATTTTTTATTATATATAATTTTATATTTAACATCTTTAACAATCATTTTTTTCATTACAATTCATTTTATTATCATTATTGCATTTACATCTAAAATACATATCTCTATTATTAATTTTAATTTTAATACTACAATAACCAATTTTGTTTCTGCCATTATTTTTAATATTATTATAATTAATTTTATCATCCATTCGAATATCCTTTAATCATATAATCTTATGCATGGAGAGGATGGGATTTAGGGTAGTAGATATGGATGTGACTCACAAAATCACATGGTTGATAGCAAAAAATAGAGCCAACAATCTTTTGTAACTTCACCACCTGTCAATCGTATGCTTCTTTTTCCTCCTTTTCCTTCCAACCACCAGTGAATAAAAAATTCAATTCCCATCTCAAGCTGGAAAGGGTATTTTTCTTTTTTTTGTTTCCAATCCAAGTAGAATTTGGTACAAGGAATTGCTTTTAAAAGCATACGATAATGCTGTCCTTCAAATTTTTATGTTATGTTTTAATATTCTTTTCCCACTAATTGTACGGTCATCAGCTGGGTAAATTACTATAACATTTCCGTTGATTTGTGTTAATTCCCATGTAAATTAATTCATGAAAATTCTCTGTTTATTGTTTTTCTGGTTCATTTGTGTCATCCCCTTCATGACTTTGATGCATGCACAATTCTAGTTGGTGAAATGACTCCTCAACTCCACCCATTCTTTTGAAGTCTCTGTTATCTCATCACATTTTTTTCCTTTTTCAGGTGTCATGCATTGGTTTTTCCAATTAATGTGCGAGCCTCATAGCAACATCAAAAATCATGTTTTTGAATTGCATGATAAAAGTTTGCTTTGATTTACCTTACCTGGAACCCCACAACAATACCAGTTGTAGGGTCACCCTGCATCAAATTAGTAAGGGGTAACATCAAGGTTTGTCAGATAAGTAACCCTACCAAACAAGATTTCTCAGGTTTTTGTTTTCTCTCCCAGTTTAGCCAACTGGGGCTGGGGGTTAGGGACCAATTGCAGGTTCTCAGCTCAACTTGAACTGGTGGAACGGAACAAAGTTGATTCACAGATCATTTCGCTACCTATCTTAACATTTTCAAGCTAATTGGTTTTTCCTGAAGTCGTAGAGGTGCAAAAAACCACTTATGCCTATATTAAATAATTTCAAATAGGATATCATAATACGAAATAGAAAAAATACAAAACATATGAAATAAAAATTAAAAATATATTTCATATTTTTTATGTTAATACAAAATATAACACAATTTTTATGTAAAATATCATACAAACATACGAATTTTTAATATTTTACATTGTACAATTAAACAAATGGTCAAATGTACTTAAGCCCATATACATAAATCACATGGAATAGCATATTTGACAAATTGACGACTTCACTCAGAATAATATCAAAGAGAGATCAGATCAAAACTAATTCAATAAGTATAATTAAAGAATTTTCTACCTCTCAAGGTAAGAAAAGAAAAGCATAAACTATCCAGGAACAAAGCAAAGTATATATAAAGCCACTAAAAAGATAGGAATCCTGGCTTAATGAAATGTAAGTATAATTTTGAAGAAACTTTTTAGCTGATGCAGAATCTGAGGCCTTTAGCAATTATCAAATAACTAAGAAATTTGGTCATTGCATGTTTCCGGGCAGATGCCCTATGCTTAACACATTACTTTCGGCCACCCCAACAGTCCTTGGTAGAAAATTTGAAAAAATATAGGGTATAACCTAAAGGGATATGGTAGCGAGGCATGGTTCGATTCCTCCTCTTTAATATTTTTAACTGATGTGCCATCATTACCTCAACCTTTTAATCAGTTAAGCTCCCAACATTGGTCTATAATTAATAATGCCTTCAAACTTTTAGGATAGCGGTCAAATAATCATTTTTCTAACCTCCAAAGGTGTTTTTGTTCTTTTGTTTCCTTTATTTCTCTGGCTTGGTCAAGTGATCTCAGGGCTCATATATATTAGCTGGTCAAAATTGCAGCAGAAAAGAAAAGCATTATATATGACATGGCGACTTTCACTTTGGATGAGGTTTCTTTCCATTGATTTCTCGTGCAAATTCAATATAATATCAAATGTAAAGAGTGAAGACAGAAAAATTTAGAATCCCACATATCTATATATGCTTCCAACAATTTTGTGGTGAGTGCAACTGTCTAACTAATAATAACTTAGAATGAAATTTAAATCTCTTTCCTCATCTTTGGCAGCCTTTTCTTCTAAAGTATATATGCAGCCTTCTGCACAATGAAAATTTGCAGCAAGTTTGAAAGTAATTGTCTGTCACGCACTTTATTGAAAGTAAATAGAATTTGAAACTCATGTCATTCATGTCAAGAAAGAAACAGAAGGGAGAAGGGAAGGCCTTTGCATGTGTTTTCAAATTGTAGAATTCAATTGACCCCAGATCAAGCATCAAACTCTTTATTCGGACAAGGAATATGATTGAGAACAAATTCTTTTATATATATATATATATATATATATATATATATATATTTGAAACTGTAAGTGAACCCAATCAATGAAAGTAAGAGTTCAGTATTTTAGCTATTAACAGACTGTTGATACTTAGAGAACAAATTCAAATGCAATGAGTCAGCCTAGCTAGAAGTAGACTATAGTTTTTCTCCTGAGAGACGTATGCATAAAGAAGTATAGTTTAAAGGCATGCATGTAAAGTAAAAAGAAAATTTGAGTGATTAAAGTTTGATTATGAGACAATCACACGCAACACAATCCAACTATGTATAATTTATACAAAAGAGAAAGTGAGAAGGAAGAATAAGAACATTGCAGAAAAAGACAAGACTAAATTTTTTTTTTCTGGTATTCTAAAGGCATGTAAAGTTAAGCAGAAATTAGTAATAAAGTTGAAGCTTAGTAAGTATAATTTATAAGATAAACCATTGGTACCACGCCGCAAATGCTTTTATTTATCTTTGATGTATGATTGATGGTAAATGATGTCCTTCACTTCTCTGATTGATAGCAATTACATCGATTGATCCTAAAGAGAGCCTTTAAGGAAATTCCATTCATGTCTTACAAGCAAATTCAGACAGCAATCCTTACTTTCCAACTACAAGCCCAATCAGATCAGAGTTTTGCAGGGTTTGGTTTAACAACAAAACTGTGCCACAGCAGATTGGATGCGAGACTCGTAGCATTTTTACTTTCTATATTTCTTAAGATTTGATTGTGCTTTGAAATATTGAAAAACAATCAGTTTACATTGGGTCTGAGTTTTCGACAAATTTTCGCATTTTCTTGAGAGAATTTTTTTATTAAAGGTTCAGTCCCCAGAATCTGTAATCTGCTAATATGCCATGCAAGTAAACTATAAACTTAATCACTCCAAAAGAAATGCTAAGTATGTGCGCGCATGCATACACATAAAATGCCAATAACTAATTAAGTTAATATGCTTTAAAGTTGCCAGCAATTCCAAGGAAAAAAAAAAAACTTATTAACCAAAATAACTGATATTTATGGCAAGACCAGTGATGTAGACAAAAGGAAGACACGCCAGCTTGAAAAGTATGCTTATGCTGCAATTCCGCAAGATGAAAAGTAACAAGACAAACATTATTTCTGAAACTAGGGGCCAAGAAACATTACTACTTTAGTTGTAAAATCATTCACAATAATTCAAACAATTTGGTCCTTTGAAAGAAAATGGTTTTGTTGTTTTCTAAAGATTTTGCTATAAAATAAAAGTGATGCTACTATGTTTTGTGCAGCTTTTGGTTTTTGCTTCGGAATTTTTGAAAGCGTAATTGAATTATATATTTTAGAATAAATATCACCAAACGCAAAGATACTAGTAGCAATAGTTACAGTCACTCGATTACTGATTTCTGTATGCAAAAATAAAGAGAGGTTAATTGATGTGGGATTATAATTTTAGACATGCAAAAAAAGATAATATGACTTTTGAATCTGATATGAAACACTAAGAAATCCTGATTCAACTAATATTTTCTACAGAAAAGTTTACTCGTTAATCATACTTAATTGGAGCTAAAATTGAAACTAAAGATATCTAAACATTTCATCAAAAAAAAAAAAAAAAGATATCTAAACAAAAACCCATAATTGGTATTAGTGACAATATCAGTACGAGAACAACTCACCAATACTCCAGAGTGCCACCCGTTATGATCAGAACTGAAGCGAGAGGACAATGATAGATTGGGGGGATGAAGGTAAGTTCTCCCTTGCTTCTCTTTTTTTTTTTTTTTCTTCAATGAAATCTCTTGCATAATCAAAATCAATATCAAATCATAACAATTCCAGCTGCCTAAATAATTTCATGAAAAGTTGCTTTCACGAAGCCCAAAAAAAAAAAAAAATCAGAAAGTGGACAAGACCAGTGTGGTCCACAGAAAAAAACACAATAACACCTAAAATATTTGATGATTCTACAATTTTAGCACATGAAAGTTTCACCACAATTTTTTGAGAGAAGACACCCAGCCTTGTATTTTGAGATCTTCCTTTTTCTTAAGTTTTGATAGTGATCATCAACCCTTTCATGCAAAACCTATTCTTCCATTTTCTCATTTTCCTTTTCCTGACCATTTTGTCAACCTCAAGTGTTTGATAATAAAAAGTTGACACAGAGAAATGGGATTTCTCCACACTACAAAAAGTCTTGTTCTTTTCAAGCCTCTCAATGCAAATAACAACTCTAGCAAAATCCTAAGGCAAAAAGTGTGTATGTCTTGAGCTAGTAGAACTCTAGCCCTAATTTCAGTAACCCCAGTTTTTCTAAGTAACGGATCTCCTTAACCAGGGAAGCTCAATTCACAGTTTCAGAACGGGAATGCATTGCTTTATAGAAAGTTGTAGGCACCATGAATTGATTAATGTATAATAAAAAGCTTCTGAAATGTACTTTTGCTTTTGCAATCTTTTCAAAAGTATCATAGTTTCTGTGCCTGTCATCTTCCCATTTCTGTTTTCAGAAAAAGACTCAAGTCTTCTTCTCAAACTCAAAAACAAACACAAATCACTCACACACATGCACAAGCTAAAAGTAACTTGATGACCACATATGGCTCTAAAGCCTGGGTGGTTTCTATCCACAAGCCACAAAAACAAAAGAAAAGGAGAGGAGACAGCTAATAGAAGGACAAATTCCACATTAAATGGGCATAAATGGAATTGCAACTATCTGGTAAAAATCACACATCAACAGTAAACAGTGTTCTTAACATAGAACTGAAACAACTCCTCAATTTATTGACCGAAAGATTTACAGAAGTATCAGGTAGCATCAAGGCAAAAAATTAAGGTTTCAGTGTAACAATGCAGATCACATTCCCATGGACTGCTACATCAAGCAAAAATGAATCTAATAGAAATTTGTGATAAAAAAGGTACCATTTACATCTCACTTCCATCTGAGTGACTGCCTAATTCCAGTATAGATGAGTCCTAATGACCTCCCAATCAAGCAAACTAGAAAGAATGAGATGGCATTGGTCACTTTGTCAATGATAGCTCTAACTATAGGCATGCTAATGTCAGAGAACTCAAGGAACAGGCTGAAATAGTACCTCCTGTAATGAAAGAAGCAAATATTAGATTTAAACATACACCTGAGTTTATAAACATTAAGAATCAGATACTATCTGAAACATGTAGCAACATCATAAGATTGAACTACAAAGTCATGGTACTTATTTGCTCTAAATGCAGACATAATGGTTTCCTTAATCCTTAAGTGTATATAATACACTAATACATACTATTATATTCACATATTCATTAAATACTCATGTAAAAAGATTGTGAGAACCTTTTAGTCATTTACTATGTGCCTCTAACATCCCTAAAATCCACACCTTAACTTTAGAAATGATTTCTGTTTTATGAAGATCTGCTAAAGGTAAAGTGGACATTAGGCATGGCTCATCACTGATTTGACAGGTTGTAGGGAGGAACAAGGTTTTCGAACTTCAATTATCATACAGGGAACAAACCAAATTGAGGAAGTTACTTTTCCACTAGAAGTACAAAGCCTAACTCTGCTCCTCATGCAGTTGAAACATAATTATTGGGCTGAAGCATTAAAATTAGATTGATAAATAGAAACCCACACAAGCATGCCGGGAAATGGTTTAGCAAATGTATTTAGGCATTCATGTATCTACGAGAGTATACTTTTATCAAGGCAATAGCCTTTGCCACCAGCTACACTCTCATACTCTATGCCATCTTTCTGCGGTATCCTTGTCAAAATTCAACGACATGTAACTTTCTCAATCTGTACTCCCCAAAAATGCCAACTTTTGGTACAGACATATATTCTCATGGAATTACCACTTCGACAATTTTTTTTTATTCACTCCACCACATCATGTTTAGTTTCGTAGTTTTCAAAACTGTCCGCACAATGTGAGATACTACAACACCTTAATGCACATATCTGTTGCAGAAGACGTAACCTAAATACTTCCCAAGACAAATTATAGAAGAGGGAATATCCCAGCCACTAAAATTAACCAGTAATAAAAATACGAGAGAAGTGTCATAGATTTTCTTTTACTCTTAAGACTAATCTGCATCCACCAAAGGACTGTGATTAATGAGGGATGGGAGCAAAGAAACTTATTCAAGGGGGAAAGGGTATAGAAAAACATACCACCCTGTCAAGGCTCTTAATTCCTTGGTGCGTTTTACAGACATAGAGAAATGGCTTATCACAACATAATTGAATGAAGGTGACACACTTTCATATTTTCTTAGTGTAAGCTTCTTCCACCAACTATAAGTTTCAGCATAATCACTGCCTTTTTCCCCAATGAGTTGGCTCTTAAGTGTGCATAAGTCAAAGCGATCCTCATACATTGATACAATTGCCTCCAGATTCTGATACAACCACTGGTTTAAAGCCACCTGTTAACCAGCTCATGTTTTAAAATCTTGATGAAATTATAACCAGAAGTCCTGATACCTAAAGCAAAGATCTATAGTGCATTAATATGAACAATTTTAAATCTTCTCATATTGCATATATCCGTATTATCTAACTCAAAAACCATACAGATTTTAAAACCAGCACTAATATCACATAAAAGTTTTAAGAAAATCTTAGTCTTTCAAATATGAGAAATGATTCCCTCCTCACCATACAGCTCATGTGAAATGAGAGCTGAAAATAAACACTATCAAAGTGCTCCAATCCAATTAAGAAATATGTCTTCATGCGAGCTTTATCCATAGCATCTGGATGTACATATTTTATAAGCATAAAATGAAACAGATCAACATGTATGCATCAGTAAGGAGCTTGACATGCAAAGGAGGTAAGGGCAAGAAAAAAGATAAAAAGCCTTGATGATTTCTGCCATAAGAATAGTTATTGACCTGCTAATTGCCAGCACTAAGTCAATATACCCAGTATGCTCAATCAGCCCATCCATCAAACCACACAACAAGAACATCATTCTTTTGCTTCTAGAAGAACAGAACTCAGAAAGTATGCTCACAGACAGGAGCTATATAATAAGGAATTGAAGACAAACAGGTGCTACCACTAAACTAACTAAGAAACAGAGCCATACCTCATTACGCAACCTTTGGAGAGCACGAGTAGACAAATTACAGATAGTTAAACCCAGACTATTCACTTCATCTGACAAATTACCATCAACAGAAATAAGCTCCAAATAAGTGCTTGCTATCCCATCTGCTAAAGTTATCACCAGATCTTCCAATATGGAATCCCCATATAAAGTAAACAAGCTTTGGTCATAACAACAACCCTTCCTGCAAAAAAATAGATATATGGAACAAATAATTTTCTCAAAAAAGATTAAATATATTTTGACAATAGAATCTAATGAACATTAAAAGTGAAAGGCGGATGTCAAAGCCTAGATAAATTGTACCCAAAAGCAAGATATCCTTGGACAACATATAATATGTAGCAGTAAATTTTTATAAATACATCAACCATCTGAGATAGAAATCTTTTCGTTGCAGGCACAATTATTCTGCCAAGTGATGACGATACCTGACACACAATCACAGATTCTTCAATAATCCTACTTTGAACAACTATCAATGCAAGTTATCCCCATTCTGCTCTTTATCTGGAAACAACTAATAGTATGGAAACCAAAGTAAGATTTCATTAACAGTCTAGTTCAAAGCATCCTATTCCACTGCATAAAATTACGGGTCTGTATCCATATCTGGCAATCAATCTAGTATCACTCTAACCAGTGGATTGATCAATGGGATATGGTGTACTTGTTCGAATCATATCTATTAAGATTTATATTCCAGGAAGGTAAGTTGGGGGAAATGAATTTCAGATGGAAAAAGAAAAGCTAAACAGTCAATTACCCCACAACCTATGAGCTCTATCAGTTGCATAATTTTTCATTATGATGGAACACCTTCTTTTACTTCACAAAGTCAAGGAGTTTAGGGGATCCAAAACTTTGGAAGGGTCAAATGTATTCTGCCTTCCAAATGTTCCTCTTAATATATTGGCTACATAAAGGGCCATCAAGGCATTTAAATCCCACATCTTGGAAACATCCAGGTTCGTTTCCTCTGAACCAACTCAGAATTCACTTGTTTCATGCACTTCGAAAACCCAAAAACGAAAGAAATTCCCAGCAGTGGTTAGGGGGCATAAACCACAATAAGGGAGTTATGAAGCCAGCACCCGAGAAATACGAGACTTGTTATACACCTTCAAGCATGATTTAAGAGAAGGTTACAGACATAGACGACACACACACACACACACATATATATATCTTGTCATCATTCTCCATCCATTCATTAGCATACATGCATAAAAGATTAACTAGAAATTGTTCCTGAAGAGAAAGAAACATGAAACAAAATAAGGCATGCAACAAATGATTGAACAAGTAGCCTGGAAGTTTTCAACCAGAGTACTAAATGCAACGGTCACTACCCAGAAATTCATATTCTACAAAGATCTTGAGTAATCTATGAAGATTAAAACATATAGAAACAATAATCTTTGAACAAACTATAATAAACACACAAAAAGGAGACAGTCATAGTTCATTTTACCTTAGAGAACCAAATCTAAGAAAATACAACAATTCTGCATACAGATTTTCCTTCCCCGACTTTCTAATATTTTGTAAAACTGTGTCGTCTCCATTTAACTTCTCAGTTATCAGAGTAACAAGTTCCTGTCAAAAGAGGGAAAGAAAGGATATTCATACAAACAAGGTCAAAAAACAAAAATCATACAGTCATCATGAGATTCTTTAAGTACCATATTATTGGTTTCAAGTCCAAGTTCCTTCTCCAGCCAAGCAAAGCATACAGGCTTACAAGATTTTTCAATAATTTTAGAAAAGGCTATGAACCAATCATCAATATTGCCAGTATCAGGAGAACCAACATCATTTTTCACCTGAAAAACAATTCTTTTAAACCTTCAAGAAAAATACAAACCTAATAAATAAAAAAATTAATATTCTACCAAGTAAGCATGCAATGAGGAATTTTATTAAAGTTGCATGCTCAAGGGTATCCTTATTGCAAACCCAAAATAATCATAAAAGATGACCCCTTTACTTCTTAGCACAAAGTGGCATTTATGAATTCAGAAACTTGACTTTTCAGAATAACACTAGGTTCTTTTCTCACACAAACTCAGATCTACTTCACCCCCTGGATTCAATGAACAACTAATTAACTCGTTCATTATCAGACAAGTTAAACATAAAACCTCTTTTGTTAAAATTATACATTTTTTATCCTAAAGTTAAATTCACAAAGCAAAAGTGCCCTAAGTTTTTCAGAAACCTAGATTTTTGTCCCATACATTATTTGCTAATTGGTACCCAAAGACCTTTTATTTTGTATTTGAAGGATGCAAAGCAAGGATGGTATACAGCAGCCATCCAAAACAAGCAGTTTCTTCGAAAATAATGAAATTATATAATTTAATCCGGAATAAGGAAATATTCAAAGTAACTAAAGCATAAGGAACAAATAGAGACAGTGCCTGCCTCTTCCTCAAGGTGCTGAAGAGAAGCCAAAAGCAATCTTATCTTTGGACCTTCAGATATAGCGTACAAACTTAATGGTTGCTTTGCACGCTGTTGCTCATCAAGGACTCCATCTTTGAAATCACTCCCATGCTCAATAGCGTCTAGAGAATCCAAAAGTTTTCCTCTTACTACATCCCAGATATGCTTCAAATTATCCTGGTCACTGTTTGTCCCGGCACTGCATTTATAAAGTAAATATGTCCTCAGTAAATGAGAGAAACAAGGCATGCATATGTCAAAGCACAGCACTTAAGTACTAAATGTAAAAAAAAAAAGGTGTACTGTTCTGTGATCCATGTACAAGGAAAACATTCATTGTATTTAAATATTTGATACGCTTACCCTTACCTACCAGAAGAGGTTGAGCTTTGGGGAAAGGCATCATCATCAGCTATGTTCTTTTGAAAGGTGAAACTGGACTTTTGAACAGGAATTACTCCAGCCAGATACGTAAGAAATATACTAGCCATCAAAAGTAATTGATCACCAATAGGAATCCAATCAGAAGCTGTTATACCATCAGAGTCCACTAAAGGCCACATGCAAGTAGACCTCAAAGAAGTTTCCCTGAAGCTGGGACTTACTTTTAAATTTGAGAAAAATGGATTATCAACCTTCCAATTTCTCCATGTTGAAAGCCAGAAAACTTTACAGCCTCCATAGGAACACTTGCTAGAAACAAAGCAACAAATACAAATGTGAGGCTAAAATCACAGCTAATAGCAAAATTCAATGGTTATTGCAATGCCTAGCAGCAGAAAGAAAAGTATGCATATAATTTTTACACCAATTTGCAGCTAAAAACATAGCATTGCGCGTGTTGTGACGAAAATATGCAGTTAAAGCTACCACTTTGACCAATTCCGATTTCGGAAACATAGTGAAACTCGATAGTTTTCATTAACTTCTCACAAACAAATATGAAATCACATAATAAAAGATGACAAAAGCTCACTACAATGTGAAACCCAAATTGTTCTTCAATAGAAATCATGAACAACTAAATATCAGATTGAAAAGGGCTAAACGAAAAAATAAGAGAAAAGGAGTCGGCAGACCTTTTAGGTGTCCTGAATTTGGAATTCGGGTGCACAAATCTTCGCTGTTTAAGAAAACTTGGGTGCAGATGTAGCCTGATACATGACGGTGAAGCTGCATATTCCGCCATTTGATCTTAAAACTCTTTCCAGCAAAGCAATCAAAACATTTCCTCTTACTTTTTACCAAGACAAACCCTAAAAAAAAAAAAACAGGAGTTTATAACGGCATTCGAGTGAGGGAGGGGGATGTGGCGGTTAGGGGTAGGGTTAGCGTTTACAAAAAAAAGAAAAAAAAAATGGGCAATTTTTGCTTTGTGGTTTAAATGGAGAAAGGGAAGCGAAGGGAAGGAGAAGTAGGAAAGAAAGAGCGGAAAAATGGAGAAATAGTATTTGATTGGACGATTGAAAATGTGCGAACCTTAAGACGTTGTTGTTCTCGTCTCCAATTCTTGATATCATCTCCTCTTTCCTTCTCTATTTTGTCCCTACAATTTGGGCGGAAAATCCGGTCAACGTTCAAATCTTCTTCTTTTTTTTTTTCAAGCCAACTTTGGGCTCAGTGGTCAGCTTGTTTTTTCCAATTACTTGAAAGTTTGGGAACTTCTGCTTATTGGAGTTGTGAAAACTTTAATTGGACTCAGTCCAAAGACAAGATTTATATAAGCCCAAGAATGGCCAAGTTCAAAGCCCAAGGAACAAAACGCAGGACAAACTCAAACCCAAACCCCAAATTCCTCATCATCAGGTGGGAGAGATGTTAAGGTCCAATAGGTTAAGAACAAATCAATATTATAATTTCACTCATTTTTTAAAAATACATATTTTAAACTCTTATATACTATATAATTTTTTTTGTTGTTTGAGAATACAAAAAATTAAATCTGGATTACTTAAATTATAAATTCAATACTTTATCAATAATTCACACAATTATATTATTATTAGATGATAATTGATATAAATATAGTATACGTAATTACATATACAAAATATGTTAAATTTAAATTTCATTTATTATTAAAGTAAACATAACACAAAATTGTGCACACGGAATAAATCATTAAATCTTGAGCAAACAGGGGATATTACATTATTATGAGGGGAAAAAAAGTTTGATAGAAGTCCTGGTGTTTCCTTGGCTGAATCATCTGCTTTCATCAAACCTCCTGGTGGCGCACCTGCTGATGTTGCATGCGCCATCGGTAAGCTCGGGGGATGCCCTTATTAGCAAGGTTTTGAACTGTTGTTTAATTGCATAAATTATGAATGAACCGATTTATATAATTCATAGGCGATTCAATTGATGCCCATGTTATTGTCAGGTTGGAGACGATGGTTTGGGCGCATGTTGGTGGATATGTTGAAGAAGAATAGGATGAACAGCGATGGTGTCTGTTTCGATAAACAAGCCAGGACCGCCCTGGCATTCGTCACGCTCAACAATAATGGACAAAGAGAAGTCATGTTTGCTGAAGGACTCAGACATAAATATGGAACTCATCGCAAGCCAGGATATTCCATTATGGATCCATAAGCCTGATATCAGAGCCATGCAAATCAGCTAATATGGCAGCCATGAAAGCAGCTAAGGAGGCTATCGTTTTGCTTTCCCATGACCCCAACGCGCGCTTGCCCTTGTGGCTTCTCCTTAAGCTGCTAGAAATGGGATCAAGAGCATCAGAATCAGGCTGATTTCATCAAGGTTATTCTAATTTTATCTTGATCAATGCAGTCATAAACAATTTTCATAATTCTCATTTCTTTTATAAAAATCAAGGGTATCCAAGCTTTGCCTGAGCCTAATTCCCACCGGTCGCAAGGAGATAGGTAGGGTGTTCATGAACATCTCCAAAAATAAAAAATTTGAAAGAAAATTTTCTTTAAAACATCTCAAAATTTTCTCATAAATATTTTTTCATTGATAAAATTGATAAATTCATCTATAATTATATATATGTATATTATAAGTAGATATTTTCGAAAAATACTGAATCCCTTCCCGCATAATCTTATTAACTCTGATGATGTATTACTAATCTGTACAAAATGGAGAGTTGATATGCAGGTTAGTGATGATGAAGTGGCCTTCCTCAGTCAAGGATATCATGTCGTTACGGAACGACAAATTCAAGTTGCTTCTTGTTATCGATGGACTGAAGGGTTGTCGATATTTCAACAATAACAATAAATTAATGATTAAAAAAATATGTAAAATAAAAAAAAAATACACTATATAAATCGATCAATTCTTTATATACATTTATAATGAAAAGCATACTCATTGTAGTTTTTGAATTCCACCATTTGCATATAGGATAATGATTTTTTGCCTGTTTAGGCAACTTACATAAAAATTGGGAAATTTTAAAGTCATTGCTTAAAAATATATAAATATAAGACTTATAATCTAGATGTAAGCAAATAAAGTCGATGAAAATGAAATTCATTCATGAGTAATAAAATTATTTAAGTCTAAAAATTGTATCTGATAAATAATTTAAAATATTCATAAATCGAATTAACTCAATTGATATATTTTAAATTTAAATTTAAATCCAAATTTGAGTTGTCCGTTAAACTCATTTAAGTTCATTTAAATTAAATTTATTATTAATATTAATTAAAAAAATTGTATTAACTATTATATTTTCCATATACATTTTTAATTTTTTTTAATAGTACGGTTGGTAAGGCTACGGGGTGGTGGCGCAGTTGGCTAGCGCGTAGGTCTCATAGCTTCTGAGTTATCCTGAGGTCGAGAGTTCGAGCCTCTCTCACCCCATTGATTTTTCCATTTTTCAGTTTTAGCGCTTAGAGGACTCATATCTAAACGAGTCGGGCAATCGGGAAATTACCCTAAATCACTTCCATTTTTTACAAAAACGGGTCACACCGACTCACTATTCCAGAAACCCTAAACAAAATTAAAAATTTTTTTTTCTCCATTCCATCTTCTTCTCCCAAAATCCTAAACCTGCAGAAGGCCGCTGCTTCCACTTTCCAACAAAATTTTAAACTTCAACGTGAGAAGGAATAAAAAATGGTGAAGAAGAGCAAAAGTAAGCAAAACCTAATTCTCAGTTTTTTATTTCCTCATTCTTTTTAGTATCGGTTCTAAGATTTTGGTTATATGATTTTGCAGAGAGCAAAAGCAAGAGAGTTTCACTGAAGCAAAAGTACAAAGTTATAAGAAAAGTGAAGGAGCATCACAAGAAGAAAGCTAAGGAAGCCAAGAAGTTGGGATTGAAGCGTAAGCGAAAGGTTGAGAAAGACCCTGGTATCCCCAATGATTGGCCTTTCAAGGAACAAGAGCTCAAGGCTCTTGAAGCTCGTCGAGCTCGGGCACTCGAGGAATTGGAGCAAAAGAAAGCTGCCCGCAAGGAGAGGGTATTGCTTCGATGTGTTTCTTATTGAAAAAAAAAAAATCTTTATTAGTTTTACTATAGCTTTGGTTCTTGGGTTGTGTTTTAAATTTAAACTTTTTCATGTATAGTGGTAGATTGAAGGAATTAGTTTGATGCCAAGGCGAATTGTTAGGAGGTTTGCTTTTTGGTTGTTATCATATCGTTAAGCCCTTAAAGCTCATGTCTATAGGATAATCTTTAACTTTGCCTATTTTTGTTTTTAGTAACTTGTAATGCTTTTTAATCCAAATGTTGGTTTTTTTGCTGAATTGTTTACTATCATATCCTGGCCCCTTCTAAATTTTGCTATGATGTTTCAAATGGTTACTTTGCATCTGTTGGGCCTCTATGAATTTTCAGGCAAAAAAGAGGAAATTGGGTTTACTAGAGAATGATGAAAAAGAACAAAGGATTGAAGAGGGGAAGGGCATTGATGATTCTATTGGAATTGTGAAAGTCCGTGGTAAGTTGATATTAAGGTGGAGATTGATTCATTCTAGGTGGATGGTTCATATTTTTTTGACATGTCTTCTTAATTGCAGATAACTCAGATAGAGCTTTCTACAAGGAGTTGGTTAAAGTCATTGAAGCATCAGATGTCATTCTGGAAGTCCTTGATGCTAGAGATCCTCTCGGTACCCGTTGTGTTGATTTGGAAAAGATGGTGATGAAATCAGGCCCTGAGAAGCACCTTGTGTTGCTTTTGAATAAAATTGGTAAGTTCTTTATTTCACTTGCCTATCTACTCGATATTTTCCTTGTACAATGAATATGTCAAGTTTAAGAAATTTCTAGGCATCCTAATAGTCAAAAAGAAAGAAGGGTGAATTTTCACACAGGGATTATTTGATAATTTAACCTATGAATGTATAGTTAAATTTTGCAATTTCAGTGTATTTGTGTGTCCCATGGTAAAATCAAGGCATTGTTTCCTTTTACTTTTTTCTTTATTTCTTTTTTTGCTTTACTTTTTCTGCCTAAACTGTTTTTAACGAAAGCTTGTATTTCAGATCTTGTTCCTCGAGAAGCTGTTGAAAAGTGGCTCAAATATCTCAGGGAAGAGTTACCTGCTGTTGCCTTTAAGTGCAGCACTCAAGAGCAGAGATCAAACTTAGGGTGGAAATCTTCTTCAAAGGCAGGAAAGCCTAGTAATCTTCTGCAAACAAGTGACTGTCTTGGAGCAGAAACTCTCATTAAATTGTTGAAAAATTACTCAAGAAGTCATGAGGTACACTTAGTTGTTGTTTTTGATCTGCAGTATAATTTTCTCTGTTTGATGCTTAGTGGTAATTCTGTCCTCTATATATTTATGTTTGTCTGGTTTATCCGCCTGTTCAATTTCATGTTGGAGTTTGAAGTTTAAATCCCTTGTTCTAATGCAAGTATTTATCTCTTTGCATAAATTGTTTTTGCAGATAAAGAAGTCCATAACTGTGGGTGTTATTGGCCTGCCTAATGTTGGCAAGAGTAGCCTAATTAACAGCTTGAAAAGATGCCATGTTGTCAATGTTGGTGCTACTCCAGGGTTGACAAGATCAATGCAAGAGGTTCAATTGGACAAGAATGTGAAATTATTGGACTGTCCTGGTGTTGTTATGCTTCGATCTGGAGGGAATGATGCATCAATAGCTCTTCGAAACTGCAAAAGGATTGAGAAGTTGGATGATCCAGTTGGTCCAGGTAATTCAACCAATGAATTTTGTGTTTCATGCAGCTGTCTGCAACTAACTTGAGATTGAGGCATAGTTTAGTTTAGATGAGCTTAGTTAGAGATTTAACTTGCTTTATTGTAATGACTCTGAGTAGTTTGGAATTTAGGTGGAGAGTCTACTTATTATTATACTTTTATTAGAAGAAATACAAACTATGATTCCTTCAATATATATTTAAATAAGGCATGCTTTAAAATCTATCTTTTCAAATGCGTTCATTTCAAAGAAGATAAATAAAAATGGTTATGGTGTGGGATTATGAAGAGAAATAAAAAGGTAAAGTTCAGTTTTCTCAAAGTGCAAACTTTTCTTGAGAAGAGGGAACATAGGAACATTTAATAGAAGATTTAGGCTCCTAAGTTTTGCGAAAGTCTAAATGAGTTGTGGAATTACTCTGACATTAAATTCTCCTACAAGATCGACCTGTGAGATATGTACTGACATGTTAATGGAATTTCTAGTGCATTGTTTGTCTATCTATGCAGGAATCTTTGAATGGGAAATCTTTTGGTCTCAACTATTGGCAATATTTTAACTTGTCTTGCCAAATTCAAGTTAGCAATACTAATTGTAATTCTCCTTTGTCTACAACACAGTGAGAGAAATTCTCAAGCTTTGTCCGGAAAGACTGTTGGTGACAATATACAAGATCCCAGGCTTTCAATCGGTTGATGAATTCCTTCAGAATGTGGCCACTGTGAGGGGAAAGCTCAAAAAGGGTGGTATTATGGATGTTGAAGCTGCAGCAAGAATTGTTCTGCATGACTGGAATGAAGGTATGCATGTCAATAAATTTTTTGGCTATTTTTCCACTCTATCTTTGTTAGAAAATCTGAAAGATAGAAAAATTAATTGCTTAGGAATAAACAGATTTCAATACCAATTTAATACATTTGCTATCCATTTGGCATACATCAGGTAAAATTCCATATTACACCATGCCACCAGTCAGAAATCAAGAAGAACCTTCAGAGGCGAGGATTGTTACAGAACTTGGAAAAGAGTTTAATGTTGATGAGGTTTACAACACAGAATCTTCATTCATTGGAAGTCTCAAGTCAGCTGATGATTTCCATTCCGTTGAAGTTCCTCCTAGCCACCCCCTCAACTTCGATGAGACTATGCTAGAGGTTCGTGATTGCTCCTTTTAAATTATATGTGGTTCCCCAAGCTGGATGTTGCAATTGCTTTCCCAATGGATACCCACTCCTATGCTTATGTGGATATAACACATGAGCATATGTGAAGTGGCGGGTGGCCCTATTATTTTTTAATGTTTAGTTTTGCACGTTAATAGGTGGAATAGCTTGAACTTATGGTGTTATGCTTATATAAATCTGTTGGATATTTGTTGTACTTCAGGAGAATACCAAACCCTTGCCATCAACTGAAGGTGATGAAAGCCGAGAAGATATATCTGAGGGTGGTAATGATGAGCCCATGGCTTCTGAAGAAGATGACGTGGAAAAAGCTAAGTCAAAATCTGCTACAAGCAGGCAAAATGAGAAGCTATATGCAGTAGAAGGTATACTTAACACAAGGATGAAAAGAGCAGAGAATAAGAGAAGGAAAAAAGCCAAAAACAAATCAACCACAGGAGACGATGCTATCAATGATGATGACTATGACTTTGGTGTGGATTATGTCAAGGGGAAGGGTCAAACCACTGGAGGGGTGCCAATGTCTGGTATTGAAGTTGATGAGTGATGAGAATTAACCATACCTAGAAATTGTCATGTTGGTAATTCTTTTCTTTTTTATATTTTGGTGACAATGTATGCATTAAACATGATCGATGCAGGATATGAGAAATTTTGTTTAATTTTATGGAATTTCTTTTAATGCTTACTCTTTAATGTACTAATCTGATTAATGCTTCTCTTAGTTCATTTCTGCTGTACCCAACTAGTCGGGGCAAATATAAATTCTCCCCACTTGGCTGCAAGCAAGACCAAGAATACAAGGAAATGAAAAAATTGTTCATCATTCACATCTCACATTACCATTACTAGTCTGATTTGTAAAAGATGCAGAAACCCTTGGAATAAACTCTATTATGTTTATAGGTGGCGGACAAGGATATGATATTTAATCGTTGAATGCTTGAATAACAAAGCGATTTTGTGGTTTGGGTCGACCAATCAAAAAAGTCTACAGATTAAAAAAAACATCCTGGATATTTATTTGGTACAATAGATCTTTTCTATCGGATGAAAAGTACGACAAATGGGGATAATTGGCATCATTTTATTCTAGCAGGTCCAGGGTCTGTATTAGCATCAGGGGTGGCCGGATCGTAGGAGGGTGAATTTGCTGAAATTTTATCATCGGCAGTTGAGGATGAAACTTTGGACGCAGTACCATTGGTGACTGATGTTGCACTTACAGCAGTAGACTTTGGGATCAGGCCTTGTGCCTCCATCGCCTCACGTGCTGCTTTATCTTTGGCTCTTTTAGCCCTTTCCAACACCTCTTCCTGTGTAAATGAATCGAGGAGATGTCATATCTAATACTACGAATTATCAATATGTATCTCAGGTGGTAAAATGAAGCAATATTGAGAATGGACCAATTCAAAATCCAGAAAATGAATACTTCCTCAAAGCAACTTTATTATGGGATATCTTCATGAAATAATAGATCACTAAGCAACATTTAGTCACGCAACAAGAAAAGCTTTAAAAGTCATGAAATCAGACGACCTGTTAAGTTGATGCAGAATGTGGACATGTCTTTTGTGATTAACAACCAAACACAAAACCACTGTGATGAAACATGTATTAGAGGCTAAGAAGTTTAATACTAGCTTCAGGTTCCAATAACTAGAAGTGGAATCAGACCATGGAACTACTAGAACTTGGGTTGGTTTGAAACTGTGGGCATGTACTTCACCATGAGTTTTTATCTTTAAGGTTAAGGGAGAGAAGAAGTGTGGGTTACCGAAAGTGCCATCAAATACATTTTATTTGTAAAACCGAACATGACAATTTTCCTATTAGAAAAAAGGTTGCTTACAATACTTCTTCCTATTGTAAGTGAAGAAAAAAATAGGCTAGCATAAGAAGGCCTTTACAAGAAAGTTTACGATGGGGAAAAGAATGAAGCAATCATTAGTCATTACTCGAGCAATTTACGATTTGCAGAAAACAAGGCCTGCAAAATTGCAAAGCTTACAAGTACAGTTGTCAAAAACTAGAGAAAGAAAAAGAAAGCAATTAGCTCCAATTGTTCTAGTGCCTTCAAATAATCATCAACTTTTCCATTAAGGTTTCATTTGTAAGAGATAGAATCAATCACTTTTGCATAACATATTGATGAACTACAAACACATACAATGGTCCAGCAGAATGCATAACCTTCCCATTTCCCATTCATGCATTAGCAAATAAGCTATTCTACAAGGGTTGAATAAACTCAGAAAGTGATAATAAAAACGGTCAAAGCCCCGCATAAATCATGAATTTAACAAAGAATTATCTGCAAAAACAAGCTCTAATTACCTGGAAGTCCAATACTTGTTTTTGTTGCTCAGCCTGCAACCTACCAACTGCACTCAAAATCTCCCCAACTGTAGACTCAATTCGTTCATTCAGTGCTTCAGCTAGAGCCTTCCCCAGGAAAAATGCATCCAAAACATTCCTGCTTTCATTATCACCTGAAACACTAGTATCTCACTCATTTGCACGTAAAGAAAAAAAAAAAAAAAAGCAGCTGTAGTGTACTATGGGTTGGGTTTATTTACCCTTTTCAAGAAATTACTCAATTTTTACCCTAACTCCATAGGGTGCAGAACTTGAACACGATTATAATCAAGGAAATACTAGTATTTCATGTTCGTACTTCTTTTCCAACAGCTATATGACCACAAGATGATAAGATTTCTGCTTTATTACTCCAATTAAAAAGAGATTAATGACAATTCAAAGAAACAAAGACAACCATCATCATGTTAATATATAGTATTTTTTGTTCTAGAATTAATTCAAAGTTCAAGAAGCATGAGATTCAGAAACGAAACAAAAACAAAAGAAACCCAAAATGTAAAATTTTTGAAACCCACAGGCCACATCACAGTTGGTGTATATTTCACAGCAAAGAAATGAGCCGAAGCGAATTTAGTGCAAGAAACGAAAAGGGAAATGCACCTGAACCAGGAGCACCAGGTCCAGCACTACTTGGGCAGATAACACTGCTTCTCTGAGCCACTCTGGCCCTACCAAAGCAACAACTTTTAAGGCTGAGATCTGAGGAACAAAACTGAGTAGAAGGAATCACAACTGAGTTACATGGATTGATATAACGCCTTCTTTGAATCGTAGATTGTTGAATAGAGAAGAAAGTAGAACTGGGTGTTGAAGCTGAAGCCAATCCGCTCATGGTTTTTCTCTTGTTTCTTTCTTTCTTTCTCAGTTCTTGTCAGTTTTCACTTCCCATATTTGATATTTCTGTCCTTTATAAGTCTTTGTCATCAAAATCTGGTATGGAAGGAATTTTCTTCCGAGAAAAATGGGTTTGGGTCTAAGCCCCTATCGATTTCCGCTAACTGGACCGAGCCTTTTGTTTTTTCTCATTTGAAACTCCAGACCATTATATAGCCTCCTCCGGAACTACGACCCTGTTTAAACCGAATCAAATTTTATTTTATTTTCCTCTTATCAGAGGTGATAATTATTTGAATTAGATTAAATTTAATTTAATTTTTTTAATAATGTAAAATATTTTAAAATTTTAAAATTTTATTTGAATTTAATTTTTTAAAATAAATCAAATTTTATTAGGTCAGTTTGTTAATTTTTAAATTTTATTTTATTTATATATATTACTTTAATAAAATTTTTAATATATTTATATATAAAATAATTATTTTTATTTTATAAAATTTTAAAAAATATATAATTTAATTCAAATTTGTTTACTTCTTAATCCGAAATTTAATCAAAACTTAAAATATATATATATATTTAATATATCATTTTTATTCGAATCGAATAAAAAAATCAATTCAAATCAAATTAAATATTATAATTTCAAATCAAATTAAAATTTTTTCAAAATTTTTTTTATTCCTATCCCATATTCATGGCCTCCAACAAAATATATTAATTCATTGGGAAAACGACCATTTTTTCTTTTGCTTAGTCATTGTCTGGAGTTATTTGTGATGAATTTTTTTTATCTTTAAGCAAATCTGCCGCTAATAATGTTGGAAATTGATTGATAAAAGCTTTAACTAAAGCAAAAATAACATGCCATAATTGCTTCTTTTTCACCTTTATCAACAATATGTCATAGTTAGTAATGTACTTGATAGATTCAATCAAAGTTATAAATTGAATCAAATTTCATATAAAGATTCAATTATTATTAGGAATACGTATTCTCGATGTGGGAAAAATGTTTTAAATTTATTAAAAAAATTAAATATATATAAAATCTAAAAGCATTCCGATCATATTATAAAATTAAAAATAAAAACTTAAATTTCATATTATTTATTTGAATATTTATCTTTCAAATCACTTAAATCATATTGAACTCATGTTTGCGATATAATATTAAATCGATAAATATTTATAATCAATACTAATAGATATCAATAATAAGAGATTCATACTTTAGTTTCATAGATTAAGTGAAAATACGGTTGTTAATACTAATTTCTATTACAAATGAGACTTAGTATGATAAGTATTTGATCGTTATTTATTATTCCTTTCAAAAATAGAGTGATACAAGAAATATAACGTTTTAGTTTCGAATCCCTATTTTCATTTGCTTACCAATTTGATTAGTATTATACTTGTTTGGGTGCAAAAAATGTTATCTTTGTTTCATAATCCGTCGTTAAATACATAGGTGAAGTCAATAAAGTGGAAATAGTAAATCAAATTGAAAACAAACTTTGAGTTTTATACTATAATATTATCAATATTTATTTGAGAGTTACATTTTTATTTTAAAATATAATCGATTGCGTTCGAATCGAAACAGTATTAAATTTAAATTTGAATTCGATTTAAAATTAAAAGCTCGAAACTCAATTCGAACTCGATCGAATTTTATTTTTTTAATTTAAATTCGATTCAAAATAAAAATTAAATTATTCGAACTTATTTAATTAAACTTAATTAATACATAAAAATAAATTTAATTATTATATTCGATAAAAAATTAATTATTTATGCTTAAATTTGAATTTGAATTTGATTTCGATATATTTTATTAATTAAAATAATAAAAATATATTTAAATATAAAAATTCTATTAAACGTGCAAGTTATTCAAATTGAATATAAAAATATTCGAATTCAATTCGATCGATAAATCAAATAATTTAAATTTAAACTCAATTCGATAATAATCAAATTAATTAAATTTAAATTTTATTCAAATTAAATTCAAATAATTTTAAAACACTAATATATCGTCCACATTTCTAATTATGCTTACCCTGTATACTAAAGAAAAGCAAAAGAACAAACAACCTACGTAATAATAAGAATAATAATAAAATAAAAAAGGTTAGAAAATGACTTCTTCTAGAAACACACAAGCCAAGCTAAATTGCAAACTTTCATTCAAATCTCCGAATGTTCCAATATCCAAGCTCACACCCCGTGGCGACCCCAGCCGGTTTAGCTGAACCAAATGTCATTCGAAAAATTTGAAAGAAAAAAATAAGGAAAAAAACAAGTCTCCATATACGTAGCTTTTCATCCAAGCGAACATCCTTCCTCTGTCTCTCTCTCTGTCTCCCATAAAATCCTTTCCATTTCTTTATTTCCTCGTTACCTTTCCAAACCAGAAACCTCGAATCCTCTCTCTTTTTTTGTGCTAGGGTGTGGGAGATAGGGGTGGGATTTTTTTTTGTATTGTGATGGGGCAACAATCGCTGATCTACGCCTTCGTGTCTCGAGGCACGGTGGTGTTAGCCGACTATACCGAATTCACTGGCAACTTCACCGGCATAGCTTCTCAGTGTCTCCAGAAACTTCCTGTTTCCAACAACAGGTTCACTTACAGCTGCGATGGCCACACCTTTAACTATCTCGTCGATAACGGCTTCAGTAATATCCTCTCCTCTCCTCTCCTCTCTCTTTCTCTCTCTCTCTTTCTCATTTCGTCGATTTATCTCTCTCGGATCCGCCTTTTTATTGCTTCTTTGATTCGACGACGAAGTTCTTTCTGTTCTCGTCATTGTTGTTGATCGATTTTTCTTATCTGCTTAACCGCTTTTTGTTTATTAATTTTCATTTACCTTTTGTGAGTTTGATTAAATTATTTGAGTTTTTTTAGGTTATTAAAATTAATTGTGTTCAGCATAACTTAATGCATAGGAAAGGGATCGAAAAGAGATAGAATCAGTTGGATTCTTTCTATTTTAAGCAAAGAGTTGGTTAAGATGTGCAAGAAATGAAGTATGCTTCTATTACCATAAAATATATGCATGTTCGTTAATTTGGGGAGATTAATGCAATTTAAATCGATGGTTTAACTTGTAATTGAAACTTTCCAAAACTGAGTAGCATTAAAAACTAAAAGATTGAATGTTTCGCCGATTCAAATGAATTAAATCTGAATAGAAATCTTGTGACAAAAGGCTCTTGAAGCAAAAGTGTTGATCGCATTTGGATACAGCAGCAAATACTAATATTTATGAGTAATTGAAAGTTAAGAACTTATTTAAACTTTTATAAGCAACCGAAATGCATGATTGTACTTTAATATAGACAATTATGTATGAATGTGTGTTATAATTTAATCATTTGCTCATTCCTAGCAAATTATGATTTTAGTTTTTATTGTTTAGTTTTACTTTTGAGTGATTTTAAAGAAGCAAGAAGTCAATAGTAATAAAGCAAGTAGCAAAACAACCAAATTAAGCCTGTATAGGTTTTCTGCTATTGTTTTTAAAGTTATCTTATCATTCTATAGTGTTTGTGCTTTTTTGTATGCCTATGAACTACTATGATTCATAAGCACTAAAGAATTTGTATGAGTTGAGGCTAGACTAATTCGAACCATACTGGTTTTAATTCATCCTTTTAGGTCCATACTTTTTCTTGAATTTGTTGTTGCTCAACTTATGATATGTTAAAAAGCCAGCAGTTATATAGCTATTTACATTAAAAAAAAAAAAAAACCATTAATTTTAGAATATCCTTGAACTCAATTCATTTATATTGGAAAATCTAGTGGTCAGAACAGAGTATAATTCAAATGTTTGGTTTTTTATTTCAATCCAGTGTATGATTGTGTGATCATTTTAATTTGACGTCATTATTTGCTTATACCTTTTCTCTCGCTCTCTCTATATATATAATATATATATATAAATCTTTTGGAGGGTTATTAACTTGTTATGTAATTTGATTACTTTAGCAAATGATTAATGTCCTTTGTTCACATCCCTTATAGTTGTAGAAGAATAAACATGTTTGGTCCTTTAATGTTTTCTCACCATTGAAACACTGAAAGCTTAGGTGTTCATTTCAAAGGTACTTTTGGTGGTTGCATGATGTTTTCCTGTTACTTCACAACTTGTGTTGCTTCCTGTATTATGAAATTAGGCTACTTCATTCCTTGCTTGAATTAACCTCCTTCCTTCCACTTTGCAGCTTACTGTGTGGTTGCTGTTGAATCAGCTGGCCGACAGGTTCCAATTGCCTTTCTCGAGAGAATTAAGGAGGATTTTACCAAGAGATATGGTGGAGGAAAAGCTGCAACTGCTCCTGCAAACAGCCTGAGCAAGGAGTTTGGGTATTTTTTTTTCCTTGACCATTAACTAGAATGTCTTCTTTGTTATCAAATACATTAATGCTATGTTTTTATTATCATTGTTGTAGGCCAAAATTGAAGGAGCACATGCAGTATTGCATTGATCATCCAGAGGAGATTAGTCAAATTGCCAAAGTGAAAGCTCAAGTTTCAGAAGTCAAAGGAGTTATGATGGAAAACATTGAGAAGGTAATTGTTGTTATCTTTCATAGTTGCCTTACATACATGATAACATGGAGTGCAATGTAAGGGCTTTAAGTGCAGAAAGAGTCCAGCTTTACAAATTTCTGGATCATGAATAGTAAAGCTTGTGATCTTTTTTGTGGTTTCCATTAACAAATTTATTTTGCAGGTCTTGGACCGTGGTGAGAAAATTGAGCTTCTGGTGGATAAAACAGAAAATCTTCGCTCTCAGGTCAGCAAATGTATATCATATAGTTCTACTTTAAAATATGGGCATTGTTCCCTAAAAACTGTGCAGATCATAAATGGGGCATTACTTGGGCTTGTTAGGTGACTGACTGGTAAACCCATGCTAACCTCTGACAGGAAAATAGATAGATGGCATCATAAGTTAACTCCAATGTTTCTAAAACTGCACTGGGGATAGATCATAAATAGGGAAATATTTGGGCTTGTTATGTGACTAACTGGTATGTAAACTGTTAGCATCATAAGGTAAGTCCAAGACAAGAATGTTAAGTTAAATGTGGGATACTTGAACTTATGTGACACAAAATGAATTGCTTCTTTCATTCAATTGTGCATTTCTTTTATTTTAAAAGCAAAATTTACTGGTAATAGTTTTCAAAATTTTTAAGGGCTAGCTGAGTAGGTCAATTTGAAACCTGAAAATTTCTTTACATGATTCTCCTACTGATGATTCAAAATTATAGGTTATGGATTTTGAATATTTGTCTTAGTTCACTGCTCTTCTAATGTTGTTTGGGCACTGTAGGCACAAGATTTCAGGCAGCAGGGAACCAAAATGAGGAGAAAGATGTGGTTGCAAAATATGAAGATAAAACTGATAGTTCTTGGAATCTTGATTGCCTTGATTCTCATCATTGTACTCTCTGTTTGCGGTGGCTTCAAATGTTGAAGCATTGCTCTTCTCCAATAATCCTATTGCCACTCATGGATTGGTTGTTCTTGCAGTCACAATTAATATTGATGCTCTTCCTGATTATAGATTTTTTTTATTACACTTTGCTTTTCAGCTGTAGCCTATATAAGAAGATTGTGTGCATGTATAGTTTGTATTTGGATTCTTTTGATGGCACTAAGTTTGTTGATGCGTGGAAGTTTGATAAGCATCTATTGAGAGTGAAGTTTGATAAATAAATAAATAAATAAATAAAGAAAGAAGGTGCTTTCAGAAGATCATGTTTAGGTGCATGCATGAAGCATTTTCAAGTGGTTCTAAAATTAAGCCTTTGCTACAGCTCTGAAATTCAGTGTACAGATGGAGCGCAAAATAAGCATAATTGCTTAATAAAAAATTCTATTTTTACATTTTTCTGCACATAAACTAGGACAACAAGAAGGAAACACTCCTTTAAACTTGCACCTTTTTGGGATTATACAAAAAATTCAACAGCCGGTTTTGGAACAAATTAAGAATCAAACCATCGTAAAACATGACATGTGAAGAATCCATTGGAAAAAAAAAAAAAAAAAACCAGTGAAATTGCTGACCGAGCATGATCCATCAGTTGATAAGTTCAGAGGTGAGATATAAACAGTTGATTGCTCTTCCAGGGCAAAAAGTACATTATACTAAAAATGTGCTTTCATATGTTGATTTCCATGTTACTTATCAGCCTAATATTGTCAAGCAGCAGTGGCCTAAGCCTAACCACCTTATAATAGTCGACTTTTAAAAATTAATAATATCTAAGTATAAAAAAAATTAATTTTTTTTTTATATTGACATCATTTAAATTTATTAACAAGGGTCCAAAATAAATTTCATTTTCACTTGTACATTCATTTTATTTTGGAGATTCTAATAAATTTCTTATATTATGAGTATAAATTTAATTTGTGAGTTTGAAAATTTTTTTAACATGTAATTTTATTGATATTTTATTAATCACATTTTTAATCTGGTTTTAATTTTGATTTTTTACTTATTTTTTATTGAAATTCTTTTTTCATTTTGTTATCATCACACTTATAGGCTATAATTTTTCTCCTAATGAGTTTGATCCAATTTATAAACGATGGTTTGATGTATTTGATGTAATAATTATTTAATACATAATTAATTATTCGATAGTACAAATTTTATCTTATTATAAAAAAATAAAAAAATATTATATCATCTATCTATTTGCATTATTTTTTTAACATTTTGATTAGCATGACAAAAAAACTTTTTCTAAAAATTATGTAGCATTGGTAATGAAAACATCGAAATAAATTTTTAAGATAAATTAATAAAAAATATATATTTATTTAAAAATTATATTATATTACGATATATTTTTTATATGTAATTTTGTCAATATTATATTAAGTAACAAATATTAACCTGGAATGAGAATTCTGTTACAAGATTGCCGTGTGACCCGGAGATCACTAAGTTTTTTTTTTTTTTTTTTTTTTGTATTTCAGAAATGTTCATATAATAGGAAACTAGTGTTAATAAAAGGCAAACAGGTTTCGGTTGTGCACTTTTACACTATATATTTAGTATTTACAGCATGCCTTATTCCTACATATATAAAACTAATCCCACCCCAATTATATAGCACAAATTAAGGACTCTTTTGAACAACCAAAAGAACAAATATTAACAAGCCAATTGATCTCTGAATGAGGAGATCTCTTCAAAAATGGGTAGTCTCTTTGATCTAACTGGGACCCATTCATTCATAAAGACCTCAAGCCCATTGACAAAATCATCTTCAAGGCCCAGAATATCCGATAATTCCAGTGGTGGCTGCACGGCTTCAAGTTCCATTAACAATTCCTCAGCTCTATTCCGGGCTTTCATGTCTTCTGAACCTGGAATTTGACGTTGCAATACATCTTCAAGGACTGAACGTGCATCCTCATATCTGCCTTGTTTGATCAGGCAAAGACCCAAGTTGCACGCCTTGTTGGCATCCGGGTCGATCATCTGGGCTTTTCGATACACCACCTCTGCTGTCAGATAGTTTGATTTCTGCATGTAAGCCCAGCCTAAATTTCCCTGCGACATTTACCAAAAGTGCTTCAGTTCAGGATTTAAGAAAAATTTTTTTCTTTACCCTATTGAGAAACAAAGGCATTCGGGAAACAGGGAAAAGCAGCAGGATAAGACAAAGGAATTCCCAGTTCTCACGAAATTACAGTAGCGAGAAAAATCAAATTCGTACCAGCAATCTTGAAATTTCTTGCCTAACGGAAACTCGAAATTTCTTCCCATGGGAGCGTGCAGTCTTGGTCGGTTTTCCATTGAAGATCTCTCCCTGGTATATTAATCTTAGCTTTCGTTTTAACAAGTCAATCTGCTCGTCTACTTTCCCACATTTCTGCCAAATCCATCATCATCATCATCAATGTCATCATAGTGAAAAAGATAAACCAAAATACAGTTGCAGGGGATGGAATCAATCGATCATCCATTATACCTTGTACAAGTCAATGAGAACATTGTCAAGTGACTCTTGCGCTTGTTTTGAGCAACGGCCCCTGAAAGACTTGATAGCCTCAATGGCTTCTTCGCTTCTGTTTAGTTGCTTCATCGCCACGGCCATGTCCTTTAGTGCACTGTCTACCCTATCCCCCGCATTTATTGCCTTCCAAAATAATACTATTGCTGCTTCTGGATCCTTCTGTACCATCTGGAATATTTTCAAGCCAAAATCACAGTGGATTCAGTACTTTTAACAAATTGTAACCAAATTTCTGTTCAACTAAAGAAAAGTTCAAAATTTTTGGATCAAACGCAGAGAGAAAAATGTATTTTCGATACCATCTATAGAAATTTTATTAACTTCTGATTTGGGATTCAAGTTAAGTTCTAAATTTCTAACTAAAAGTTAATTACAGGTATAAAGTACTTTAATGAAATATGTTCAGAGAGAATAAAGATGAACAAACTTTAATCACCGATCAACCGTGCTCTCTTTTTTTTTTTAATTTAATACTATAAAAAACAGAAAAAATAGAAAAAAGATTGAAGATGCTTTAACTAAAAATATCTGTGTCCCATTCTTGTTCCACCGTGTCAAAGACACTGGTAGAATGAAGGTTTAGGCGTGTCCATGCTTCATAGGATAGAAGAAAGTTGTTCAACATCACCTAGGTGTTCTAGATATGCTGTTCATTAATTTGGGATATCCAAGAAAAACGAAGAAGAAACAAAGTCCACTGTTCATTGAGACGATGCTGTTGACTATTAGGGTGATCAGCAGCCAGATCTTCCTTAATTTCTGTTTAGTTCCATGGGATAGGTTTTCCATCCATCTTCTTCTTCTCTTCCTAGGATCAACTTAAGAAAAATGCTTATGTTTTGGGTGCAAAATTAAAGGTTAAAATATGCTTGAATCTCTTAGGATTCCAGAGAGATAGAGCTAGAAATAATGTAAAAAAAAATAAATGCTATATTTAAATTATAAACATGCAAAAAACAGATTGAAGAAGCTATAAGACAAATAGGGTTTTGTTTGTTCTAAACAGAAAATAAAATGATAAGAGACAGATACCTGAGCATGTTTGGCTTTAACATAAGGAGTATCACCTTGAGGAACTTTATGAATAACATGAAAAAGATCTTTTTTTGAGCTGCTCATCATCATCATCTTCGAGCTGCGCATGGTTTCCATTCCTTTTCTCTCTCTCTCTCTCTCTCTCTCTAATTCTGTTCTCTTGAATTTCCCTTCTTTTATACAGTACTGACGCGATTTGGAAGAAAATAAGAGCTGCAATAGTGGGTTTGAAAAAACATGTACCCGGACTTCTTTGCGTCTATATTCCGAACTTATCACACATCAGGACAGCTTTTGGGGCAAGGTAAATACACTACTGCGAAATTTGTTTAAGCTGCGTTCTTTGGTTTTTTTTTTTATTTTTTTATATTATAAAATAATTTTACTAAATATATGAAAACCATATATACTGTACTGTATACAATGTAATATAGTTGGACTCTTTTTATTTCTTTGCTAATCGTCACATTGTTATTTGTTAATTTTATTTTTTATTTTTAATTTGAGTTTAACAATTATAATTTATACACATTATTATTTGTTTATTTATTATATCTACAATCATTATTCACGAACTCTTAAAAATAATAGATTTGTAATAAATAGTAAATCAAATTTATGTAAACTTAAAAAACAAATAAATTAACTTTTTAGTTTTATTGATAATATTATAACTTTTTAATCAAATACTAAAGATGTATTTTTTTTAGCCATCACTTATCATCTCATATATTTGTGACTTTTTTTAATTTTTTATGTTTGATAAAACTTTAAATAAATTATGTTAATTGATCAAAATCTTTTTTTAAAAAGTATTTAAGTTTGATACATATATAACAAATAGGAAAATAAAGATTTGAAAATTAAAAATAAAAAAAAAATTTAGAAAAATATTAATATTTTCTCGTTGAGCACATATTACCTCTGATACTAATTTTTGAATTTAAATAATATAATAAATGAAACTATATATAAGTTTAATTGATTATTTTAAAATCAGATGTCAAGATCCGTCATTATATTTAAATAAAATATTTTTATTTCACGTAATATTTATCATCATCTCTTGTAAAAAAAAACAAGTATCATTATTCTTTTATCAAAAAAAATATATTTTTTAGATGTATGAACATAATTTACCATGCACCATTGTAACAAAAAAATCTCTTTTAATGTGACAAACCGATAAGAAAACAAACTAAAATGACGATAAAAAAATATTACCTTTTTTCAAGATTATAAATTCCTTATTGAGTTATACATCGGCCATTTTGGTAAAGGGCATTTTTTTTTTTGACTTGTTGAACATATCTTCCAAGAAGTGACCGATGGAGACATGAGCAAGCTAGTACGAAATATGTGTCGGCAGCAAATAATCAAAAACAAAACATAACTAACAATTATACTTATCATCGTCTTTCTTAAAATCCACAACTTTAACGTATTCTGTACATATATAATTGATATTTACATTTCGTTTCTTACTCGAATAAGTTTAGAAATATTAAAGGTTAATTTACCATTAAAACAATAGTTAAAAAAATTAGATTTAAAAAGTGCTTTAAAATATTTGATAAAAAAGTATTTAATTTGCAATAAAAATATATTATGAGTAATGGAAGTATTTTAAAAAATATATATAAAATAATAAAATATTAAAAATATAAGGATGATAAAGTGATTTTTATCTCAAATGTCTTTTTTTTATCTAAAAACACATCTTGAATAAACTTTTTATTTAAATTTAAAATAAATTTTTTTAATTGAAAAGTCAAAATTTTTTATTATTTAATATTATGTTTGAATAAAAATAATTTTTAAACACAAAAATTATTTCTAATAGTTATATTAAAATAATTTTTAAATACAAAAAATATTTCCAAAGGTTAATATTAAACGGGCGGGCTGCTTGCTGAAAAGGCCAGATGATGACTGATGATGACCTGACTCTTCTATAAAACTACAGTAAGCTGATGATGGAAGGTGGGCCTGTCAAGGTAAACTTGTTTGTTGTTACCCGTGAATACAATAGGCCTAGGAGCATAGCCATGCAAATACTTTTTATCTTTACACTCTGTTTGGATGGAAGCCTTTCCTACTTTCCTATCAAATGGATCAAGGCCTGAAATAGGATGCAGAAGAAACAATGGAGCTTTATTGCTTTAAGGCTTAAGGCCCATGCAATTTAAGAATAAGTTTCATGGTGACATTGTTAGATTACTTTCTTTTTCATTCCATTACCAGGCATGGCTTTGAATTACTATGGCTGGGCAAAGACAAAATCAAGGAGACAAGAAAGACTTTCAAGGAATAAAGAAATATATATTTATAAACATGATAGGGTAGCTTGAAGTACAGCACAACCATAACCCATCCACTTGCCTTTGGCTAAATGCAAAAAGACCAACAAAACAACCTTGCCCACATCCATATAATGTAGAAAGAAACACAAAACCACTGCTTAATAATGCTGCAGATTTTAAGCCACATCTCATGCTATTAGAAACAGTACTGCAATAATTTCCCAATTACCCAAGGCAAGCATTTAGCTAAAGGGAAAAAAAAATTGAGATTCAGTCCTTGATTATGCTTTAGTAGCCACCACCCCTTGTGCGACCTCCACCCATCCTTCCACGGCCACGGCTATAGCCTCTGCCCCCGCCACCTCTACCTGTTTCATAGTCAGTACCTGTTAGAATAAAAGAACTAGAAAATTCTTGATAAGTTAGCAAATTGAAATTCATTTGTCTAACGGATTATTTTTCTTCAGTTTGAACATATTTAAGTAATTTTTTTATCTACTTTAATAGGTGTAACTGCCATGGTTCATGATTCATAACTTATAACTAGCAAAAGCTGTCAATCCAAATTAAAAGATTCTTGTTAAGATTATTGTATATGTTTCCTCCAAATTCTACTTCGTTGCAACTAACATTTAAACTAGAAATTATTTTATTTGATCTATTTCAAATTTTTATTTGCTGTACATTCTTTATATTGTAGTCAATTAGATAAACCAAATCGTTATTTATTTTGAAAGGAGTCAAAATTGGCAAAGAGTCGGTCGATGATGGATGTGTTGACATGCAGCAATGAAACTCTAGATCCATGTTTGCAATTTTAACACATAGAACCTTCATCTATGAACTCTTTGTACATAGCATTTATGAAATTAGATGTTAACAATGGTTACTTGCATAGATAAACCAAGACAAAACTTCTCAAAGTGATAAAATACTCTCCTTGCATAAGCTATGAATAAAGAATACTTACCACGATAACCCCAACCCCTTCCTCGCCCACCACCTCTGCCCCAGCTTGAGTATCCACCATTATCTATATAAGAAATGAGTGAAGAATGAGGTGTGGTCCAACTAGAAGGCAAAATTATACTTCATAAATGTAAAAGTTCAAAGACAAATATTAATAGTTACCATAATACTAATCAAAAGCTATAAACTTTACCTTGATAATTTCCATATCCACCCCTGCCCCAACTCCGCCCTCTCCCTCTACCATAACCCCTTCCTTGGCCATATGAATCTAAAAACGAAATGCAGGAAATGAGTCGAGATTTAAAAGAACAGAGCTGTTAGAGAATAGTTGCAGAACTACTTGTTCCTGAAGTCACCTTCATTAACAGCATTATATGGAATGCGAGCTTGTTTGGGTGGTTGCTGCTGCTGGTAATGATATTGCGGCTTGGGTTGTTCAGCATAAAGGGGAGCTTGATACCTGGAGTCACACATTTCAAGTCATACCAGTAAAGAGTAATATCAATAAAACAAGCAACATGATAATATTTTCCATATCATGGACTATTAAAACATTTAATCACTGGCATTAGTGTATAACAAATCCCAGCAAAGCATTATATTAAAAAAAAAAAAGTTTCCATAGTTTCATTTCCCTGAAAAAGTAACAATTGGCTACCCAATCAACATCTCATCAATTTACTTTCTCATTCTTCAAAATGGACAAACCCAACAACATATAAGGTAAATTAGTTTACCCAGCAGAGTTTTTATTTAGCTCTCTGGTTGACAAGGTTATAGATATCATTGAGACCTGGCGAGTCATCTCCACACTGCACAAGAGAAGAAATTAAATGCTTAGATGCACAAGAATAAAACCAACACGTCATAAATGGGGATAAAAAAGTCCGGAGACTTACGGAACAAGCCCCTCTTCGATAGGTTCCCAAACATCAGTTATGCTCACTGAGCTAATGGCAGTATCTTGATGCAAGCGGGGAATCCTTTTCTGTTTTACAAGTACAAACCACTAATTAGGAAAAGTGGGAAAGCACAATGCAGGGATGATAAAAAAGGACACAAACCTTTATAATCTCTGCGATGGCTACTGTCTTACTGATTGCCTGTCCCATTGCTTTCAAGACAATCTCCTTCACACGTTTGTCCTAACATCACCAATACGCTTCAATACAAAAGGCTAACGGTTTCTGAAGCTATTAGGAAAAGAAAAACCAAAAAGGGGTGCACCATTACACCATTCACATGAGGGGGAAACTCTAATTCATGGTAAATCAACGCAGAATAGAATACGCAAAATGAAGAGAAGCCAAGGAAAAGAAGGGAAAGGCAGCAGAATCTATATGACAACAACTATCAACTTATCAATAGTTATGAACTAACAGAACATAAATCCCAAACGTTACATAACTGAAAAAAAATGCATCAAACAACCGGATTCATAATAACCCCAGAGAACCCACTGAATACTAGGGAAAATGCCAACAAATAGCCCTAGGAATCAAAGAGACCCAACGGCATTTTCTCAAAACCAAACCAAAAAAATTACCCATCAAGTAACTAGAAAACCCCTGAACCCTGCACAAAAATACCCATGTCGAAATCTCAAAATAAAAAACTCATTAAAGAATAAAAGCAAAGACCAAAAAAGGCCGAGCCAGATAACCCAATGTTGAACACCCAAAACAAAAAGAGAAACCCACAAGCAAGAAATATTCTTAAAAGAAATGAGAGTAAAGGAAAAAAAAGTAAGGGGTGACGGGGAGTCGAAGAGGGAGGGAACCTGAAGAAGAACAATAGCATAGTTGATGTAGTTTCGAATAGCGCCTTGAGAAGTGATTCGGATCTCATTCTCGTTAATGGGTGATTCTGGCTTTGGCTTCTCTACTTTCTGGTATCTATCCATTGGTTACTGACTGTGAAGCAGAAGAAAACCCTGATTAAACCCTAGCAGAGCGAAACAGCAAAAGGAAAGAGAGAGAGATTGAGAGGGAGAGGGTCAAGGTCAAAGGCTAAAAGCAAAACGTAGGCTGTTAGCCCTTTTCTTTTCTTTCTCTGGCCTTGCACCTTCGCCAATTTTTTCCGACTCGGAATTGTTGCTGGGTTTGGGTTTGCTCAAGTTTCGGTACAGAATTTTTTATCGTCACACGCCGCAGGAAAGCGAGTGTACTTCACGAACTGTTTAGATTGGATGATGCTAGGTGGCCGGGGCCTTCGGGCCCGCATTTGGATTTTATTTCTTCTCATAGTTTGAGTATTTTCGTTGAAGGTCCAGAAAAGTAGAGTAGAAAGTACTCAAAAGAAAATTCTCTCAGAAATTTCTTTCTTATATTTATTTTTATTGTTGATTTGTTTACCCAAAAATGGGAAAAGGTTATCGCTATTTTCTTTTTGTTTCAAAAGTATTTTTCAGCCTGGTCATAAATGAATACCACTATATATAAAGAAACATGTACTAAGCAACTAAGATTCTCTCTTTTTTTTTAGTATTAAATTTAATATCAATAAAAGCTCTTAATATGATAATTTAAAATATGTAAATAATATAATACGAATACGAAAATAAATTATAAAAGTAACAAGATTTAAAATTATTATAATAAACATATATAAGTTTTGTTAGGAAAGTGAGATCCAATTTCATGTAATTGATTTTAGATCAATCAAAGTCATGAGCTTGGATATTTTTTTTTACACAGAGCCTTAATTACTTAATAAAAAGAGATTATGATTGTTTTAAGGTGATGTCGCAAACCAATAAAAGAAAAAAAAAACCAGAAAGATAGAGAAAAAAAAGAGAAGGGATAGTTGGTTAAATAGAAGTCAATTTGTGATCCGATTAAGCTAAAATTTTATCAACAAATTTATAATTCAGCTTTTTACATTCTAAATGGTGAACATTGGGTTTGAGGCTCTCTAAGAATAAATTCAATGTGTATTTATTGAGTCACCTATTTTGTAAGATTTCTCTAATTGTCTCTCTCTAGTTGTTGAGTAGCTCTAGTTTTAGTTAGAGAAAAACTTTTTATATCCATTATTTGACAGTGAAGATTTTTCTGATGGTTTATGATTTTTTCCTCTACACTGGAGGGTTTTTCACGTAAATCTTGATGTGCTTTATTTTTCTTGCGTTATTGATTATTGATTGTTGTCATTACTATAATTTTATTGTGATATATTGCTTCTACATTATTGTGTTTATTGCTTCAGGCCTAACAAATAATATCAGAATTAGGGTTATTTTGGAGACATCCATACAGAAGTAACCCGAGACAAAAGTAAATTTTGTTTGAGATCATTGAAGGTGATAGAGTTTTCATGATAAAATTGACAATATCAAATTATTCAATTGGAAAGCCTATGATGAAAGATCATTTATACTACAAAAATTTGTATAAATCGGTATTGAGTGATTCGACTAAACCAACATATATGAAAGATAAAAACTATAAGAAGCTAGGCACAAAGATGCTGACTATAATCAGAAAATGGGTTAATATCAGTGTGTTTCATCATGTAGCATAAAAGACAGATGTCCACACTATTTGAAAAAAATTAGCAGCATTGTATGAGAGAAAAATAAGTATGAATAAAGTTATGCTTGTTAAAATTTTGTAACTTTATAATACAGAGATAGACGATTTATTACTGAGCACTTGAATGATTTTTAAGATATATTTAATTGGATGACTACTATAAAGCTTAAGATAGATGATGAAATGAAGGCATTATTTCTTTTGGGTTCATTGTCAAACAGTTGAAATACTCTATTTGTGATTATTCTTAATTCAACTATTGATTATAAGATGATATTAGAGATGGTAAAGGATAATATGCTTAATAAAGAAGTAAAGCGAAAAGATGTAAACCCTGATAATCAAGCTCTGATAACAAAGAATAGAGATAAAAATATTGACAGAGGTTAGAACTCAAAAGGCCGTAGTAAGTCTAAACATAGATCCAAGTTAAGAGATAAAGTAAAATTTTTCCATTATGGTAAAACAGGTCATATAAAATGACACTATAAAATCTTGAAGCAATAGTAGAAAGATGAGAAAAGTAAGAGTTCAGATTATGGTAATATTGTAGCAATAAATTCATATAGTAATTCAGTTACTTTGATTTGTACACATGATGATTATAATCATGTTAGTGATCCTGGTATCGAGTGGATAGTTAACACAGGAGTGACATACCATTGTGTTTCTAAGATAAAGTTGTTTAAACTTAAAACTCATGAGACTTTGATTGTACCAAGATGAAAAATAAGAACGTGTCGTAAATTGTTAGAATTGATGATATTATTGTACAAACTAGTATAGGCTACATGTTGACTTTAAGGGATGTTATACATATTTCAAATATGATAATAAACTTACTTGTTATTAATATCTTTGATAAAAAAAGATATGAGAGTCGACAAAAGAATGGGCAGTGAAAGCTTCTAAAAAAATCTATGGTAGTTGCAAGAAAAAAATTATGTTGTACAATATATAAGACATGGATACAATTGAACGATAACCAGATAAATGTTATTGAGGATGATGCTTTAGCAAACTTATGGCATAAGAGGTTGGCACATATAAGTGAGAAAAGGGTTACAAATTTTGGCAAGGTAGTCTCTTATTCCCTTGACCAAATGTATGTCTTTTGATTCATGTGATCATTGTTTGTTAGCATCGTAGAGTTTTTTTCATAAAAGTTCTCAAAGAAAAGAAAATATATTAGAATTAATTTATTCTGACGTATGTGATCACATTGAGGTTAAGTTATTAGGTGGTAGTAGGTATTTTGTTACTTTTATTGATGATGCTTCACGTAAGACTTGAGTATATATGTTAAAAAATAAAAGTCAGGTATTGTAATATTTTTAAAAATTTTATGTCATGATGAAAAAGATGATATGATTACCCTTGAAGTGTATTCAGACTAATAATGATAGGAAATACACATCCAAAGACTTTGAAGAGTTCAAAACATAGGATCAAATATGAGATGATAGAACTTGAAACACTATAGTATAATGATGTAGTTAAAAGGATGAATTGCACCATTATGAAAAAAGTTAGATGTATATTGAGGATGACAAAATTATCAAAGCCATTAGAAAGTGAAGCAATCAACATAACTTGTTATTTGCTTAACAGATCACCATAAGTTCTTTTGGACTTTGACATTCTAAAAAGAGTATGGACAGAAAAAAATGCTTCATACTCTCACTTGAAAGTTTTTTGGTGTAAAGCATTCATGTATTTATTAAAAAAATAGAGGTCAAAGCTACACAGTAAAGTCATATAGTATGTGTTTATAGGATATGGTAATGAAGAATTTGATTACAAGATATGAGATCCAATAAAGAGAAAGACAGTTAGAAGCACAGATATGGTCTTTCAATAAAAAAATTATAAAAAACATTAAAAAAAATGAGAAGATTACATGAGTTACTGTTGAATGTGATGTTTTAACATTGACAAGGGTTCCATAGGAAAGAGCCACAGATGATAAAAATGAACAAAAAATGAAACTTGAGGATATCAATAAGCCAACCACAGTTAGTGATAAGCTAGATGCAATTAATTTTAAACAGGAATAGTAATCTTTTTTACTTGAAATGTTAAGTAGGAGGAGTTACCTTCAGTATCATGTGATATAGAGTTTTAGCCAATGAGATCTACTAGAAAGCACAAGTTATCTATCAGATATTCAATTTTAGATTTTATTTTAGTTAGCAGTGAAATAGAGCTAGAGAGCTTTCAATATGTACAGGTTACTCCAGATAGAGAATACTAATTAAAAGTAATGAAAGAAGAGATGAAGTTATTACAAAAAAATGATATTTATGATCTTGTTAAACTTTCAAAAGGAAAGAAGCCATTGAAGAATAAATGGGTGTTTAAGTTAAAAAAAGATAGTGAAAAATTAGTGAGGTACAAAGCTCTATTTATGGTAAAAGATTTTTCTTAGAAATCATGCATCGATTTTGATGAGATCTTAGCTCCAGTTATGAATATGAGTTTTATTCGAGTGGTGCTAGGATTAACAGCTAGTTTGAATATTGAGCTTGAACTACTTGATGTTAAAACTATTTTTTTACATGGTGACTTGTAGGATAACATTTATATGAATCAGTCTGAGGGTTTTAAAGTGAAAAAGAAAGAGCACTTAGTTTGTAGATTGAAAAAAAAACTTGTATGACTTGAAATAAGCTTCATGACAATGGTACAAAAAGTTTGATTTTTTTTATGGTGAATAATAGCTATAAAAAAATGGTAGCAAATCTTAGCATGTATGTCAAAAAAATTTTTTATGGTAACTTCATTATTCTGTTATTATATGTTGATGATATATTTATTGTGGGATAAGATGTTGGTATAATTCACAGGTTGAAAGAACAATTGTCTAAGTCTTTTGATATGAAGTATTTAGGTATAGCAAAACAGATTCTAGATATGGATATTATTCAGGATAGAAAAGCCCCGCATAGCTAAAAAATTATGGTTGTCACAGGAAAAATATATTAAAAGGATGCTTAGTAGATTCAACATGCAACATGCTAAATCAGTTAATAGTTCACTTACCAATCATTTTCATCTGAGTAAGAAATATTATCTGGTGTCTGAAGAAGCAACTAGTTATGTCTAGTATTTCTTATTCTTCTATAGTCAGTTCTTTAATGTATCTTATGGTTTATATATGACCTGACATTGCTTATGCAGTTAGTGTAATGAGCAGATTTCTTTCTGATCCAAGAAAGGTTCACTGAAAAGCAATGAAATAAATTTTCAGATATTTGATGGACACCTCAAAAATATGCTTAAGTTATGAAATTTCACAATCAATTCTAGAATGGTTTATTGATGCCGACATGACAAGTTATCTTGATGGTAAAAAATTTACTCAAGATATTTATTCATTTTTATAAGAATAATTGTGTCTTAACAGTTTAAGTTACAGAAGTGTATTACTTTATTAACTACAGAGGCTAAATATATTGCAGCAACCAAAACAGGTAAAAAAATGCTTTGGATGAAACATTTTTTTCTTGAATTGGGATTAAATTAGAAATAGTATATAGTATTTTATAATAGCTAGAATGCTTTAGATTTGAGTAAGATATCATGTATCATGCTAGAACAAAGTACATTGATGTTAAATATCACTTGTTACGTTAATGATTGAGGAATAGTAGATATTGTTGAAGAAAATCCATACTGATGAGAATATAGCAGATATGTTGACTAAGACACTTTTCAAAGAGAAGCTTGAGCTCTGCAGTAACTTAACCGGAATGAGTTTCTTGGTCAAGGTAAATTTTAAATGAAACTACTATAGTGATGAATCTTCTCCTAATGGGGCTAAAGGGAGAGATTGTTAGGAAAATGAGGTCCAACCTTATGTAATTGATTTTAGACCAATTAAAGGCCATAAGCCTCGGTCTTTCTTTTTACATAGAGCTCTAGTTACTTAATAAAAGAAGGTGGGACTATTTAAGATTGTGTCACAAACCAAGAAAAAAAAAGAAAAAAATCCAGAAAGATAGAGAAAAAAGGGATAAGGGAAAGTTAGTTGAACAAAAGTCGATCTGTGATCCTATTGAACTAAAATTTTGTTAACAGGTTTATGATTTAGAGTATTAATTTTTGAACAGTGAATATCGGGTTTGAGACTGTCTAGGAACAAATCCAATATGTATTTATCGAGTCACCTATTTGATGAAATTTCTCTAATTGTCTCTCTCTAGTTGTTGATTAGCTCTAGTTTTAATTATAGAATAACTTTGTATATCCATTATTTGATAGTGAAAATTTATCTGGTGGTACATGATTTTTTCTTATATACTGAAAGATTTTTTACGTAAATCTTGGTGTGCTTTATTTTTTCTGCATTGTTGATTATTGATTGTTATATATTATTATTGGTTTATTGTGATATATTACTTCTGCATTGTTGTGTTTATTGCTTCAGGTCCAACAAATTTAACAAAACAAAAAAATTTATATTTTATATTATATTTTTTATTTTCATATCGATACAAATTATGATATGTAATTTTCGTTTTAAATATAATATAAATATATAAATTTTAATATTTTATATGACATAAATATATGAATCATCGTATCTACATAAAATCAACCAATGCCTTGCCCAATTTTTGTATTTGGGTTTTAATCAGACTAAGAGAATGGGACTTTTAATAAGTGATTTTATCATTATATTTAGTATATAAAATATTAAAACTTTTTATAACACCAGTTCAACGAATAATTCAATATTATCTTAAGCTTGAGTTTTCTATATACATGTATAAAAAATTATGATTAGAGGTCATTTGTTGATACGTGGCATGTTAACCAATGACAATTTTTTGTTTTTAATTTATTGTAATAATATTTATAATTTATAATTTATATATTACAACTAATTTAAGTGATAGGTTTAAATGACATTTGGCATTTTGTTGGTATATTTAGCAAAGTTTTTTTACCTCAAAGTATGTAAAAAGCATTTCATTTACAATTATTTTTACTACAATATTATAATTGCCTAATCATAATATAAAATTATGTAAAAAATTCATCACTTATAAATGTGATTTTTATATTAAATTTTGATGATTTTTACACAATTTTAAATTATAATTAATTAATTATACTACAATACGTGACATATTCCCAAGTAGTAAATATTGATAAAAGGATGGTAAAAATAAAAATATTTAATAGTAATTAGATTTTTTTAATTTTAGCTGTTGAATTAAAAAATATTGTGATGATTAAATAATAATAGTTTTAGGTTTTATGATTTATTATTCTATCAAATGTAGTCTAAATAAATTAAGTTTAATTCTCTAAAATCCAAAATACATTTAGATTTCAAATATATAGACACGATAATTAAATGTATTATAATTTTAAATTTTATAATTTATTAATATAAAAAATTGACTCATGGTAAGCGGAGGCAGAACACTATTTTTTTTTTAATTTATAACAAAGTATTTGTCATCTATGATACCTGAAGACAACTGAAAAAAACCATCCACGCAAATAACGACAAACCTTTCCCCTTTGTTGGTGTCAAATGGTGTAAAAAGTTCATAAAGCAAAACCCAGGTCTCATTCTCTAACCAATCGATGCAGCAGCAGTACAACAGCAAACTAAATATGCTTTCCAACTATATGCAGGGTATAATTCTTTACCAATAACCAAACATGGCTTTAACAAACAGAATCCCTGTATATGCAGATAATGCAGGGAGGAAATTTAGAAGTCTAAATCAGAGTTTGAATCAGTCCTCACTCCATATCTTTAAAAGCTTCATATTCAACACGTTTTCTGAATTACTTGTAACAGATAAGACGACCAATCTCAAGGGATGATCGATCATGAGAAGAAAATAAGCTGCTGGAAAAACTTGTGAGACTCTGAAAATAAAGCTCACAACGTTTTCTAAATACCGATATGCAAGGGCTGGCAGATGAGGAATTGTATAGTAGCAGCACCAGCAAGCTCGTCTCTCGGTTAAAGCATGAGCCACCATTTATTGGATTCTAGGAAATCTGTTGTAGTACTGCTATCAATCTAGCTGTTGAAAGATGATACGTCAATAACAACAACCATTACATGAGAATAACGCAGCAGAAATTGCATTCAGAAAAACAAGATTTCTCAAGGTTACAAACTATTTGCCTGAGGCATCCCTGGCAGTGGCTCTAGCAATAATATCCAAGGTTGCGTAGGTTCAATAGGTACCTTAAATTTGCAACTACCAGGTACCATAGGCAACGAAAGATGAGAATTGATGAAAAGATAATGACTGACAGACACCACACCCCAAATGAAAACACTGAAATTTCTGTTGAGATATTTTTATGCCATCTTTAGTAGATTGATACAGAAAGAAAAGAAAATGAAACAATCACGAAGCCAACAGCTCATGAATGAGATGGAAGGCTCAGCTTTCACTAACAATTCTGAAGAAGCAAAAGCAAGTAACTAGACACGAATAGCTAGTAAAACAGAAGTTCGATTATGTCAGTGCTATTAGGAATGAACTGAAAAGTAAAAATTATGAAGAAAGAATTGCTGAATGACAACAATTACAAAGATTAGTTATGCTCAACCCACCAAAACAACTACTTAGACATTATTTGCATTTTGCTCCACTCAACCGGATTTTGCTAACAGCTTGTACTTGTACGACAAATTGCCATAAGGATGCAACAAAACCTTCTATATTATGTTCAGGAATAGCAATTTTCCAAAAAAAAGAGGCATACTCATATAATTCATCAAGGAAAGATATCCTGTTTTGCACAGAATACAGAGATAATAGGCTATGAAAGAATCCAAAAACACCAAATATGGGTAAACAAAAAGAAAAAGTACTCATATTTGATTTTGATGTTACCAAGACAAAGCAGCATTAACATATCAAGTTAACTTCCACTATCTTTTTCATTTAAAAAAATTGGGTTAGAGGTTCAACCTTCTGATTGCTAGAGCTAGATCCCATTCATCCACCAATCAATAACTACTAAAGTTGATAGATTCATTCAACATCACAACTTAAATAAATTCAGTCACACTAACTAATCTATACAATTGAAAACAATTTTCCAAAGAAAAACATTTTAAACAGAGTTTGTAATAATCATCATGAGTTCATGACAATTCTGATCACCCAAATAACAATGCTAACACAATATATAATCCATCAAGCATAAAAGAAGATAAAAGGCAAGGAAATTCAAGGTTCAAACAATCAAACCTACCAAAGTCCAAGTAATTCAGCAAATCAGTCAGTCATACATAGCTTGTGCCGTCCCAACATCTTCTTGTCGGTGAAAAATATGAGTTAGAGAAACGGTAGAACAAAAGCTAATGACTTTATGGAATTTGTTAACAGGTGAAGGTAACTGAGGCACTCTCCTCCAACTGCTCTTTCCATTTTCTGCAGTGATTTCACAAAGACAAGCCGGGTACTTTTGGTGGGACTCCTCGTTGAAAACATAAATAAGATTACCCATTCCTACGCATTTCAAGCTTGCAAACTTGTCATCTTCCTCGTTATCCACTAAACCATATAACAAGCTGTGAGGCATAATCGCAATCTCACTGAATTCCATTGTCCTATCATCAATTTTCCAGAGGTTAAACGACGGTCCACACGGCGCATTGCACATTCCAGCCAAAACAAGCATGTCATTGCATGAAATCAAGAAAGAAAACATTACCCCAGGTGGCCTGAGAGTTTGGACCTCGCCCCACACGCGGTTTTCTAAATCAAACCAAGAGATGAAGCAGGAGTAGATTCCAAAGACATAGAATTTGCCTTTGAATAAAGCTGATGAAAGAGATTGGCTGGAGTTTCCAGACCTGAAATCAGCCGGCAAAGCAGGGCAAAGCTCCCAAGAATCGTGATTTGGGTCGTATATTTCAACAGCCAAGCTGTCTTCGATATCGACCAAGCCACCAATGAACCTGACCCCACCAACAACGATGAATTTGAAGCCGTACCCATCAGAGGAACCATCATGGAAGACACCTAAAAGAGGGTTGATCCTGGAGTACATCAAGGGAGAGGTTAAACGCCAGGTGTATTTGAGAGCTGGTGTGTAGCTGAATTTGGGAGTGGTGGTGAAAAAGAAGCCATTGGAGCCGAGAAAAGATGAGGAAGAGGAGTCATCAAGTTGCGGGAGACGAATCCAGCTGTTGGATAAAGGATCAAACGCAAAAGATTGGTTGTTTCTACAAGAAGTGTTGTGGAGACCGAAGAGAAAGAACCAAGGGTGGGAAAGAGAAGGGGGGGTAAAAGTAGGGGAGGAAATGAGAGAATGCCAAAGTCTGCAAACAGAGGAAGCACGGAGGAGGGAAGGGATAGGAAGGGAAGAGAGGATGAGTTCGGTTAGGTCGACGCTAAGGGTGTTGATGTTGGGTTCTTTGGGGTTGTGATCTGACATTGAAGGGACTTGGAGAGAAGAGAGAGAGCGGAGGTAGTTGGAAATGTAGAGGGAGAGAGCTGGGTGAGGAACGGGGAATCGGAGGGAAATGTGAAGAAATATAGGAATACTTGGGAAAAACAAACATTAATTATGGTTAGAAAACGGTAATGTCAAAATGGAGTGGTTGATTCGTTGAACATTTCTTTATAATGCATATGTACACACAACTGTAATAATTACGTAAATTTTAAATAATATAATTTAATAAAATTAAATAAAAATATATAAAGTTTGAAAAGACAATAGGTATATAATTAACCTTATCCATTTAATAAGCATATAATTAGCCTTATCAATTATAGATGAGTAAATAATTAAAAAAAACCACTCATCATCTTCATCAAATTCAATTAATTAATGAATGAACCCAAAAGGAAAATTACTTTTGTTACCTTTAATAGAAATTAAAGGACAATTCATTATTGCCAAAAAAAATCTTAATTTAGTGATAAAGAAGAGATTTTTCAATTTCAAAATTTTAGATTCAAATCTTATTATATTTAGTTTGATTATTTAATTATGTTATAATTTATTAGTTGATTATTTAATTTGTTAATTAATTATTTAATTAATTATAATTTAATTATGATATAATAGTTGATTATATGAATGAATATTTTATTTAATTATAATTGTAATTTAAAAACAAGAAAATTCATTATTGGATGACAAAAAAAAAATCAAAATTATGTTTATTATTGCAACATGTATTCAATTAAATTTATACTATTATACTACTTAGGATTTGATTTGACAATTAACACTATGGTTGATCGTAAAATTAATTTAAAATTTTGCGACTTAATAAATCAATTGGAGAAAAAAAAAAAAAGAACTCTATTAATATTGTGATTACAATCCAAACTATATAACTTTTATGATTTAACGATCTAATTGGAGCGTGCCCTAATTTTTCCAATTCTTCTAACAGAAAGAAAATGGGATTTTCTTCTCCAATTTCTTGGCGAAAGAGAATAGAGTGAGCAATTTTCTCGGGGGGCAAACAGGGGCGGAAGAATTGTCGTCAAGAACGGTTGTTGTTGACCCCACGAAAAAGCTATCAATTATACCTATTTATCTTTTTTGGCCAGAGAGCTCTCAGCTTATAACGCAGCAGTTAGGATATTTTTACCTTCAGCTTTTTAATCTAGTGATCAAACAAATCTTAAAAGGATACACAGTTAAGATTTGATCCCAATCTTCCTTATTCTGCCATCGACAAACAAAAAAAAAAAAAGGATATTGTTTGATCCACCAACTCTATCGATTTCTACTCCAAGCTGACGCACGATCTGCCCTATCTTTGATTGTTTATTCAATTTTGCCTTTTGACATTGTCTACCTTCCAATCATAAATGTTTTTTTTTTTAACCCATTAGTTATAAATATATTTATTTTATTTTTAAAAATTTTTTAATTTATTTTTAAAATTTTATATTATTACAACCTTGATTTTAAAAAATATTACACGCTTAAATTCTTTTAAATTTATAATTTTAAAATATTAATTTTAATTGATTTAAAAAATAATCAAGACTTATTTTGTTTATTAAAGAGAAAACATTATGAAATGTGAATCTTCTTGTGCTTCAATCTTAAATCATGTAACAAAAGTCAGGTAGCGTCCAACAATAAATGTTTACTACGAACAACATTGAAAATTGGATAAACGTCAATAGCACATAGCAATCATGGGTTGGTTTTGGAATTTGACTTTTTTATTTGAGATTTTTTTATTAAGTATTAAAATTAAAGTTTTTAACAGTAATATTTAATAATTTTAAAATTTAAATTTAGTATTTATAATTCATTTTTTAAAATCACAATCTCTTCTACGTAATTTTTTTTTTTGAAATTTTTATCAATAAATCAAATAAATATTGTTAATTATTTGAATAATTTCACTAAACCCATTTCTTAAATTTTTTTTTTCATAACAATGAAAGTAAGTATATGAAAGGATTGCAAGATTTTCGGATGGTATGCAATTTTGTCTTGAATTACAAATTTTGGATTAAATTGAGGGCATGATGGAGGACAACCCACAACCAACCATGATAGGAATTTAGCACATTTAATGGAAGATGTACAATTTAATAGCAATAAATTGATTAGGAGTTTTGGCACGTTCAAACTTGACTTCCTTAAGGTTTAATCAAATTGAACAAGTTCCACTTTGCAAATTGTAATAGGGTGATTGACTTAAGATAAACTTAATCTTGAACTTCGTGTTCAACTCCATTTGATAAGAAGCAAAGAAAATAAAAATATTTAATTTAATGGTTGAATTATAAAATAATACATATTGTAATGTAATTCAGTCATTAAATTAAAATTATTTTTTTACTTATTTTTTCTTCCTAAAAGTGTAAAGGAATGTCGAAATAATATTATATCTTACACTAAAATCCAATACTTAATTTTTAGATATAAAAATAGTTCATAATTTAACCTTTATATATCTTTTTTTCAAATTAAAAAATATATTGAGACACAAATCATCAATCTTGACGTTAATTAATAAATGATTTTTTTAGTATTATAGAAATTACAAAATGGGGGAAGAGATCACAATCTCATTGCTCGACCATTTCGAAAGCAAATGGCCAGCCTAGCACCCCATCCCCATCCGACATGGGCGTGGTTGTAGGCAGAGGAGCAAAGAACCAGCGGATAGGTTGGGCCGCCGCTCGCAGAATTAGTGCCAAAAAATACTTGGCGAAAGTCTACCACAAACGGTGCACCATGTAAGAATTGAATTTTTTAACTTAAAAAGTCTTCATAATGGGAGACAACTAAAAATATTCGATAATTAGGCAGTACGACAGCTTAATAATTATTTCTACAAATTTTTTAATTATAAAAGTAAATAAATGAAAATTGTTTCTATGTTTATACTCGGCTTATCCATACATGGATGATTTATCCAAAAATGTTGGAACAACTCATTTGGTTTAATTATGTTTGGATTGACGAAATTATGTTTAAATATGCGTTGTTTGCAGAATTATATCACTTATAATTTTTTATTATAATATAATAATTAATTATAATAAAAATATATATAATAATTAGTTAATTATGTAAGAATTTATCATTTAAAAGTATAAATTTTATTTTTATTTTTTATAAATCTTACATAATATTAAATTATAATTAATTAATTATATTATAATAATTGTTGGTATATGCTCTCGTTGCTTTTCATTACACTGCACTTTTTATTTTTATTTTTTCACATATTTACAATGGAAAAGAGGGTCAATTGGAGATCTTACACAACAGCGTACAGTTAAATATATTGTAAAGTTTTTATTCCCTTTTAAAGAGCTTGGATTTAAGGTTACGATTTCCTTCTTAATAATAATCATAATAATCAAATATTATAATAAACTATAATATTTTTTTTTTTTTTTTTGGTTCTATTCATAAATACTATGCAAAGTTGCTTAGTTGTACAACAATAATTAAGTTTTCATTATAAAATATTCTTAAGAAATTACATTTAACAAAAATGTCTTTTTCTTTTACGTAATTAAAAATGATAAATTATATAATTAATCATTAAATTATTACGATCATTTTTAAATAGTCACTAAAGTATTAAAATTTTTAATTTAATCACTAATATTTGAATATGTATTTTTTTGAGTCATTGTATCGTTAAACAGTAACGTTTATCAAATGTGGCTTAATTGATCAAAAATACTTTGCTTACATAGCTTAGTTTTTTCAAGTCACACATAAAATTACAACTTTTTTTTTTTATTTCTCTTATCTTTTCCCCATTTCTTTTTCTAATCTTTTTAGTTCATTCCTTCTTCTTCTTGCTTATTCTTCTTTGTTTCTTCTCCTCCGGTTAAGGATGGAAAACGCTAATATTAGTATTCTTTTTTGTCATTGTGAAAATACCAATTGAGTTTAGGACCTCCTAGTCAAATGACAAACCTAGAAAAAGGTTTTTAGGTTGCAATTCTTGGTTGAGATTTGTCTATTTCTTATTGAGAAATACATTCATCTCAATAATCTTGAATGTGTATAAACAAATGAATTAGGGATCATGCTTCTAGTGCTTAAAATCTTTTATCTCTGATACTATTGTAACTTATGTTTAATTTTCTAATCTTATATCCTTATGCTACTTAATAGGGTTTCATTTTAGACTTTAAAGGACATGGATATCGAGTATTTACATAGATTTGAAATGTCAGATACAAGTATCCTTAAAATTTTAGCATCTGGATAGATTATCACATATCATACAAATTTAATTTTTTTATGATAACCTGACTTTAACAATAAGAGTTGCAAATACTTATAGTTTTTTAGGGTAATTATTTGAGTTAATTAAGGTTCCTAAGGTTTCCACATGGGTCCCTAAAAATGCTCAAAAATGGAAGGTTGAGAGATATCTCCTTTGCAATATGTCACTTGAAAGTTGGCAGAGAACGGTATTTTTTTCTCTTTATATCTCAAATTTGGGCAACATTTTGTTTGTTTATAATTTATAGCTATTTGTTGAAAAAGTGTTTATATGTGCTGCTGCTACATTTTACTATTGTTATAAATGGAAATTTTATATATTGGTTGTTACCTTTGGATCATCATTTGATGAAAATTTTCTATAGAGATTTCAGTTGGGATTGTTGCAATCAACATATATATGGATTAGTGTGTGTTTGGTACCCTTGGATAATAGCATTTGCTATTGAATAATGATCTTTCCGTGGATTGCAAGACTAATTCCCTTAGCCGTTTTTGGATGGGTCATTGCAACTCATTTGTCTCTTTATCCTACTATCCTGATCATTTCTGTATACCTTTACTTTGCTTTATCTATCTATGTTCAGAGCAAGTGTTTATAACATGCTCTAGATATTTTTCAAATTTCCTTATTCAGTTTTCTTAATATAAGTCAATCTCTAAGAAATATAATCATTGTTCTGTTTTCTCATAGGTAATCTTTTTATTAGGCTACGGTCCAAATGTTCCTCCTAGAAAATTCAGATGGTTCTCCTAGGTAATTGTTTCTGCAAAGGCACCAATAAAAAGTGTTGAACTAGTCAAAGCTCCCTCTTAGCTTCTTATTGAGACCAATAATTTATTTTGCATTTTGGGCTCCTTTGTGGTCAGTCTATGTTTTGGTTTTTTATGGCATTTCTTTGAAACAGTTTGGTGGTATATGGGAGATGTTTAAAAGGTACCAATTGAAGGCCATATCATTCAACAGTTTTTGCTTCATCCTTTTTTATTTCTATTATGCTTGGATTTAGATTGCAAGAAGAACCTAAGAATTTTTTTGCTCATGTTATATATTTTTCTTTTGTCGATATTGTAAATTTCTCAGGAATAGTTGACGCTATATTTATGAGTGATGTGGAAAAAATATGGGTCATGTAAGTATAATGTTTCTGATCAATTAAGTTAAATCATATAAACGTTACTATTTAATGATATGGTGATCCAAAAAAATATTTATTCAAATGTTAGTGATTAAATTAAAAATTTTAATACTTTAATAATCATTTTTAAAATAATCGTAATAATTGAGTGATCAATTATATAATTTACCTTTTAAAAAAATAAGCAAATAATAATAATTTAATTGGTTCATACAATCATTTTATTTTAAAAAATGACATTTTGTATATTTAAAATTTAAATTTCAACACTTTTAAATTATAATATTTTTTATAAAAAAAAATTCAAATACACATTACTTAATCTAAATAATTATTAATTTTTACACATGTGATAAGGATAAATTTTTCAAAAAAGAAAAAAAAAACCATTATCAATAATTCATACAAAAAAATTTGCATTAAAACATCATGCGTTACTGAGTGGCTAGAGCCTAGAGTAGTAATATTGGTGGTGCATTTCGATCACAAAGCTGTATTAGTGCAGATTTCTTTATCTTCTATTAATATAAAATTTTAAGTGCAAAAAAAAAAAAAAAGGTACGTTAATCTCAATTATTGTAAGTGAGATTTTCATTTCTCCAAATTATGAATTTATAAGGCCTCAATGAATTTCCACCAATGGGCTCCTCGGCTTCTACGCCTGTCAGCGGCATCACTGGAACTGACCCAGTAAAATATTTAATTTATATTATTATTCTTTTTTTTTAATAGTTTTTTTGGCCAAAATTTTTAGAATAATTTACTCCTCTTTTATAAATCTATTTAGATTTTGTTTAAGGGGAGAACACCATAAAGAAAAAGCTTTTTCTTTTCTCTTTGTAATAATTACAAAAAAAAATAAAAAATGAAAAAATTGCTACATTTTCACACATTCATGAGTGATTGATTTTCGATCTCTAAGTCTCAACTCTTAACTTATTTTTTTTTATTACTGATAAAGAAAAATTTTGAAACTAAAAAATATGAAATTCGAGTAGAATATTAGATAATTTAATCTAATTTTATGGTATTTTTTGTAATTTATTTAATTTATTAATTAATATTTATATTAAAATAATAACAATGTCATATTTATTAATAATTATTTTGTATTGCTTTATAATTTCAATTCATAAATGTAACTCTCTTGAAAAAAAATCTTAACCCTCTCTTAACTCAAAGAAGATGGTGAAATTAATTAATTTTTATTGAGCCATCGATCCATCACGTTTAATAAATTGTCAGCTGTCGCCCTTGGTGGCTTTGAATGCAGAAATACCATTTCATCTGTCCAACAACTTGCTTATTATAATCAACTAAGCTCAAACCCTAAAATTGGGCCAAAGAATTCAATAAAACGAAAAGGAAAGAAACAGAGCAAAAGGCTTCTCGTCATCATTATTATGTAAGAATTGATAGCCACAATTTTCAATAACTATTCTACATAAAGATATTTTATTTTCGATTAATTATTGACAATGGCTTCTGTACAAATTATTTTTCTAATAATTCCATTTTACTTTGTAAAAATTGTTTGATTCCATACTTTTATAACTCGCAATTTTTCCCTTTCTCTTGTGTTTTCATTAAGTAAAATAATCATCCTACACTTTTATAATATTAGTTACGGTTGTAAAAAAATACAATATTTAATTTTTATTTATTTGTATTCGTTTATTAAATTTAATAAATAATTATGAGTTAGGGTTCATTAATTAAATGAACAGATCATGATTATAAATTTTTTTTTTATATTCAATTTCTTTATACACATATATATATAAAATAATTTGTTAACAAACAGCTTTTGAATATATTTAATTTTATATGTTTATTAAACTTAACAAAAGATAATGAATACTATTACAAAATTTATTAATTAAACAAACAAACAAATCATGAACATAATAAAATTTATTATGTTCGATTCGTTTATTACTTAATATGTGTGTCAGGTTAGGCTAGATAATAATCCATATTGATAGTTACCGACATGCATCGGACATTCTTTAATTTCATGTAAAAAAGATTAATGGAAAATGAGTTAAAGTCACGATGTAGGCCAATCTTCATTAGTCTCTCTCTCTCTGGTGCTACATACACATACATTTCAGATCCTTAGCACTGACGTTGCATTTAAAGAAACGTCAGATATTATCTCAAGAAACAGGAAATTTTAATACATTAATTTATCCATCTAAGCTATGGCGATGGAGTATTTCTGCTGATTCATTCAACCCTGGAAACATTAACTTCAGCCTTCGATCAGTCTCTTTATCTCCTCATAGCTCAAGCACCACAACTGTCCAGAAGAAGAAACACATATATTTATTAGATCAGTGAATTGGAGATCAGATCGAGGAATAGAGGCAGAGAGAGAGAGAGAGAGAGAGGAGTTTTACATTCAGAGTCTGTAGTTATCCAATTTCCTCTCCTGCTAGAGCAACGATTTAAGCCGTGTATAGGAGTCGAGTTCAATGATACTATATTGCAGGTTTGATCATTTCTCAGCGAAGAAGTCACGGAAACGCCTGATAATGCAGAGGAAGTAGTGGTGCAGCTCTCCGCATCCCATCTGAAACTTATCTTAGGAGAGTCATTGCTAAGTTGGTCATCATCTGGCACTGCTTTTAGAGCTCCACGATTCCTGAATTGCAAAACCTGGAAAGAATTTCAAGTGCCTTAAGTACACTTCTTAGCTGCTAAAAGTAAGTAGTAATAATTCAAAGACGAAATTAAGATTATGAACACACATTTTTGTACCTTTCCGCCGATGAAGTTTCCACCTTTCGCTGATTTTGCAACAGCAGCCCATCTCAACAACTCCTTCATTCTAGACATGGTTTTGGTTTTATCCCCTTTAAGCTTGCCTTTCTTTTCATTGGTGCTACATTGATCATTTTTGCTGGTGGAGGAGGATAATGACACCTCACTTAGTGGCAGAACTTTGTTCCCTGCATAAGTAGCCGAATCTGACTTGTGACTAACAACAGCAATATCTTCTTTCTTCATCTTCATGGACTGCGCCCAATGCTGTCTACTAGGAGAGCTCCTGACTCTTCTCAAATAGATAGTACTATAGAAGCAAGCCTTTGCAACATCTCTATTGCATAGAAATATAAATGGCTTAAACCTCTTACTTTTTGATCTTCTACTCTTAGACAAAATTATATCTTTGGGCTTATCTTCTTGATCAGAAAACAATTGAAATAATATCTGTCAGCGAGAAATCTAGCTAGTTGGACTCATTTAGATGCTTGATTGTGCTTGGGAAGAGTTTTTCTTACCTTTAGTAGTTCCCTTGTTGGAAGGACTAGCAGTTATATTTTGTCCTCCTTGTTCATGTGCTGCCTTAAAGAGCCACTGAAGGATCTGCTATAATTCACAATGAGGGATATAAGCTTTGAGGAGAATGCTACCTATGTTTTTATCTGATTTTGAGTTACAAATCTCACCTGCATTTGTGTTGCTTGATATTTTGGGAATACGGCCAATTATTTAGTATTTGAAATAAGTGAATGATCTAACTTTGGAAACTGAGCTAAAATCTTTCTAAGAGATCTACCAGTGCTGTCTATATGCTTAAGATTCCTGTGCTAAAAAATGAGGCACTTGTGGAGATGAAGACAAAGAAATTTGGGAGGGAATCTGAGGAAGATGGTGAGACAACCAAGCAGTGAGTGGGGAAAGGTTGGCTTGAGATTCATAGTAACATGCGGATTATTATATAAGAAAATGGTCATGTGGTGGTTTCAGAGGAAGATTAGTATTAATTGAGAACCAGAATGTTCTCTGCCCGGGTGGCATTTCTCTTTGCCATACACTTGTACGACTGCAGTTGATCGATCCTGGATGGTCCCAACTGCTTGGAATGGCTTTTAAGTTACATTTCTTTGCGTAATTATAGAGTAGGAGCTTACGCTTTCCATAGGATCAGTAGTAAATCGAGGCTAATATCATTGTTTTTTTTTTTTTTTTTGGTCGAGAAGGCTAATATCGTTGTTGAAAGATATGTTCGAAGTCTCACAAAGATCATCTGGAAGGGATCAGATCAGGCCAACAATACATTTAACTGCCAAACTATGAGATTGTTTTGCGATTGAAAACAGAAGGGTGAGAAGTGAACCAAAGAAACAGTTAATACATATGGTGAACTCTTATGTTATAACAGCATTTTTGTAGATCACTTCAAGTTTGATGAAGTTGGTAACACTGTACCAAAGAAACATGTAATGTCAGAATAATGACGATTCCAACACATTGGTAGCATGTGAGCAAAGAGATATTTTAGGACATTGAATGCGGGAATGGTATCAGAAATGTTAATTGTAGCGGGGCAAAGACAATGACCAGTCTTGCCTCACATTGCAAAGTAAAGAGATATGCAACAAGCCCACACTACTCAGTAGTCACTACTCAGTAGTTAGTTGTTTACGCAAGTATAATAATGTTGGGAGAAATTTGAGGCCGATCTTTGCAGAGTTCAAGCATGTGTCTCAAGCAGTCTCACCTTTCCTTCTCAAAAATTTTGATGGAAGCTCAGGTGAATTGATGTGTCACTTTGCTCTCCATTGCCTGAATTGGATTCTGGTGTCAAGTTGGCAAGGCTGGACTGGATTGGACTGGTCGTATGTTGGGAGAAGAACGAGAGCGAAACAAGAAAGCTGCCCGCTGCTGTCTCACATCGAACCAGAACAGAGGAATGCACTGGACTAATGTAGAATGTTTGCCCTTTTAACTCCCCATTGCATGGGCTTTTGCGGTGGAATGTCTGTCCACGTTAGTTTTGAAGCAATAACAAATTAAATTATCCAAGTGTCAAGTACCAAGAACACACAGCCCACCATTTAGCCTTTTGACTTTGGGGGATTTCCAACTTCGGAGTGAGAATGTAGGGTAGAGAATACAGGTTCTAGATTTCAGTCAAGCTTTTTTCTGAAATATACATGTCAAAAGACAATACTATAGCCATGAGAAGATGTTTTGTCGGAAGACAGGGACACAACAACGTTACAATGCAAGAAATCCAATTCTCTGTCCACATTTGACACCACAATTGTTCCTAGCATGCAATTGTTCCTAGCATGGTATCAAACAAGACGGCTTAGAGGGTTAAATCTTGAAATCGCTGGGCTGTGATACAAGAATAGAAACCGCAAGAAAGCATCAAATATATTCTGAAAACCACCCTTTAAGATAGAATAATTTTATTTTGAGTAGCGTGACTTTCTCTAAACTGATTTATGATTTATTTTAATTTAATATTTTGAAAAAAGAAAAAAAAACCCGTTGCCTTGAACTCTGGACATTAAAAGGCGAAAAAACCTGTTAACAGAATACTAGATTTTTAAGTGATCATAGAACTTTGTAACAAAATCGATACCCACTAAATTCACATCCATTTTTTATTATGAGTATATAAATCCAACACAACATTTATGACGTTTGGACTTGAAACTCGCTTTATTTCCATTCAAATGCTTTCGAAAAGATCAAAATGATGTAGGTTAGCTTTGTGGAGCAATGTCTACAAAGAATACGAATGGCTGCAGCAATCAACTCCTATCCATGCATTTTTTACATCCAACAGATTCGGAACAAAAATACATCTTATATCCAACAGCTTGGGAGCAAAAAAGAAAAAAAAGAATGTTAGCAGCAAATGTTAGTCCAACCCACAGAACGCAACTATCTAAAAGTCGAGTGTGTAAGTTGGGATTGAGAGCAGATAGAGAGGACAAATGAAAAAAGAAAAAAATTAAATGAATGGACAATTGCCAGTAAAATATTTTGTAATGCATAAACATTGAAGAGTAAAACTGATTTGAGTTTCAGTACACTATAGGCATAATCGCCTAAAACCAGAAGAACACATAAAAGTTTAATATAAAATTCTACTTAACTTGAAACATCCTGAAAACCCACAAGCTGATGGCTTCTGAAACCAGCAAACTTATATTATCGTCCAAAAAATTGGACAGCTATGCACATTACTGGGAAATCAATGGTAAGAATATCAGTAGGGTCAGCTAAAAGCAATCTAAAATAAATTGCATAGGAAGGCATGTCAAGAAACGGGAATTTACCAGGACAAGTATCTGATTCCTTTCATGACTGATCTTCATCTGACCTTGATCGCATCAGACGTCTACGTCTTCTTGGGTTTGGAGATGCATCTTCACCAACATCGCTTAATATGCGCAGGCCATTTTCATCATCATCATCTTGCAAACCCAAAAGATTCTCACCCCACAGGAACCTACGCTCAGATAAAGCTCCTGCAGGGCGCCGATGCCTTGACCAAACCCTGGACCTTGCTCTAGGTTCTCCAACACTGTCAACCGAACCACTCATCTGAAACAAAAAGAAAGTAGTCCACCATGGTGCACTCATTTCATCAGTGCCATTCTCCCCTTCAGGGGCCAACCTATCTCCATTCTCAATAACATAGTCTCCAACCACAAGAGCACCTGGCATGGCAGATCGAATAGCACTTACAGTGTCATCATATTCTCTTTCGTGCTCAAGGCGGTGCCAGGCTTGTTCTCTAGATGGATCAATATCTGAAGGTTGCGTTGTTGGGTGAACTCTCCTGGCATGCTGACGCAATTCCTGGTAATTGCCAAAGTAGGAGCAAGATTCCCTAGAACAAGTTCTCTTCTTCAAATTTAGATACTTTCTGGCCTCTTCCACAACCTCCCAGCCAAGTATGTTCCCACGACAGAGAGGGCATTTCAAACTAGATATAGACTCTGATGTATTCTCCGCATCTACTTCTTCAGATTCAGCTCTTCCATGAAACGATTCAAAGTCCCCTATTTCTATAACACCTTCTCCTTGTAAGTCAAGATGCCTAATTGCCTCTTGGGTATTGACTTCTGATCCTCCTGCCATGCTATTGATTTCATTCAGATTTGAACTTCCATTACCTTCAATAAAATCAGTTCTTAAGGCCAAGTTCATACCAGAAGTACTAGAATTCTGAGGGTTTATGGGTATGGGATGAGGTAATATTAGACTCTTACTAGAATTAGCCATTAATTTTTTAAATTGGTCTAGGCAATTTGAATGCCTGTAACTTGTATCACAAATGAATGATCTGCAACCCTTCTCGTGTGAGCTGCACAGGAGGAGAACAGCATTATGTGGATGGTCCATACAGATTGGACATGAGACTTCATCCAGTTCCTTATGGAGAGCACTGACATCTGAATCAGTAATTATTCTTCGTTTAACACCAGCCATCTTGCACATGCTGAGTAAAGTTACTCAGCATATTAAACTCATCAGGTAATGGGAAAAATAGGCCATTAATCAAAGGATAAACGAGATAATGAACATTATAAACCACAAAGCTAGCACTATGCAAGAAGCATTTTCAAAAGTCTCCATACCTAAGTAATTATTTTCTAATAAAATAAGACAGAAAAATCGCAGCATGCAAGAGAATAAAAAAGCAACCAACCAAAAACACTCAAGATTCCAAAAACGGAAAAACAACCATATAATAAGGAAAGCCTATTTTCTTCTTGTCCCATAAACCCCAATTCTTTTTCTGTCTAGGAAAGGCATGGTGCAGGAGGGTAAAGGAGCAAAATTTCTCTAAATTTCTTGACTGTTCCTTTCTGATTCTCACTTCTTCTGACGTTCACACTAATAATGACCTAAAACAATATGAGGCACAACTAATGGTTCATTTCCAAAGCCTGCACCTGACAGCATTCTAGGGTTCAACCACCAAGACCATTTAGATAGAATTAAAAACAAGTCCTCCAGTAAAGAACAACTTAGGCCCCAGACAAGGCAGTTACGATTAAGAGCATGCCATACGGATAGACAAACAGTTTAATGCAAGAATCAGCTACGAACTATTTTAGCTCATTTTTTAATATTGCCAGATTTACGGTCCTAATGCCAGTAATTGTACTGAATGCTAATTTTGCAAATTGATATGAGGAGAGATAACTGTAACAAGGTATCGCAATCACATCTTGCACCAGTAAGCTCACATGCAACTGCATTCCTGAAGTTCATTTCATTTTAATTATGTGATTTTGTTAATATAAAATTTCACTTCACAATTTGATAAAAGCCTACATGCCTATACAAAAGAGACAAGTAAGCAGACAATAACAGATTTGGTAAGTTGTTTTTTCTTCACAATTTGCTAGACACCTATATACCTATATGAAAGGGAAAAGTAAACAATAATTTGGTCAGTTGTTTTAAAATTTCTCCTTGAAAAAACCTGTTCCAGTCAGCAATAGTCTAGAAAAATGCTCTATTCACATTTTTCTGAATATTGGACCAACAACTAAGAAAGAAAACGAATTTGGATATGCCATGTTCAGCCTTATCCTTCATGAACCCTAAGGCTAGAGAAAGAAGTGAAGGTGGCAATGTGGAATCATGTTTACAGTGAATAAAGTAGGAAAGCAACCCATCTTGCATATTAAAAAGGTCCCCATTGACATGTTATCAACAATCATTTAAGAAATGATGACCTAAATCATCTGATCAGAACTCACTGTCTGTTTTTCTTGGACTAATTTTAGAAATTCATTGATAGACTGTCATTAGCCATCCAAAAAACAGCATTATCATAAGTCATAACCAACAGTTATTCCTCAACAATGACCACTCCAAGTCACACTTTTGAAACTAGTGTCAAAAAGGAGGAAATCACATACCTACAATCCATCTAGATACAGATGATGAGAAAACAATCAGCCAAAATGTTTTCTACATCTTCACAAAAACTAGTTAGCATAGTAACAAAGGAAACCTTGCTGCCAAGAGAATTCAAACAAAGTTTTACAAATTCATCCTCAATTTTCAAGTCAAAACCAAGAAGAACTTAACCACATTCAATGCACATATTTCATTATAGTCCCTTAGTAATAATCTTCCAATATTCAAACTTGAAAGTACTACTTCTTCAACTTCATCACATATGAAAATATAAACATAAAGTAAATGTTAGATAGAAAAATCCAGAGATGTTTGCATATGAATTATAAACAACGGCAATGTGGGTGAAAAAAAAAATGCCAGTCTATTAAATGAGAGACATGCCAAGCACCATCAAGATTTTTAAAACATAAAGAAAGTAGTACATCTTTTAACTGAACATAAACTTACCACGAGGCTGAACTTTAAATATATTTCCTATTGCAGCCTTCTGTGTCTCTTTGTGTTACCAACTGAAAACTATAGAATCCTTGTTAACTTTTACAAATAAAATCACAAGGCAAAGCCTGATGCAAAGCTCCAAAACACTGAACAATATAATGCGTAAATGGCCCTAGAAAACTTGATGAGACAGAACCCTTGAATAAGTAACTAAGACATTAGTCTTGAACAATTTGGCTACCATACCTGCAGTGATACCACAAAAACCAGAAGAGTTTGTCAAATTGATATATCTCAATCTAAATTTTCTATGAACAATCAATAGATAGAAATAGAAAAGCAAAAAAACCATCTAGGTCATTTCACATTGTGGTAAAGATTGCAATGATTGTTTGAACCATCAATGCAATAACACTTTCTAATAAAAATTTTATGCTTGATGAGGTTTAATTCCCAGTTACTTGGGGATAAACGTATGAGAATATAATTGTCTACTAAAGTCATCAATTCAAACAACCAAACACCATAACTAGCATTTTTTCAAAGCCGGATTTCAAATTAAATATCTATACATTTGTTAAGGTGATCCTAAAGAACAGTGTTAGGATCCTAATTGCAAGGTATGAGACTTAAATCCCAGTTTATACCGACTTGGGTTTGGAGTATGGTTCTCCTAAGATTCATATCAAGCAGGTTTTTAATTTTCATTCAATAATAGAATACGGACATTTTTGTACCTAATTGTGCTCAGCTACCCTTTTTCAATCTCACCAGAGCCCCATACAGAAAAAGAAAAATATACAAGTTCCTTTCTGAAAAAGGAAAAACAAGTTTATGTGGAACATAATTACTATAAAAGCAGGCGTTTTCAGACTCCAAAATTCCTTTTTTATTTCTTTCCCAAAGATTCAGTACCTTAACTCAAAATCCAAATCATATAAACCCCACATATCATCTTATCAAAAAGACCAATCCTTCCCCTGCAATTCACCCAAACCCTAACGCTAACCCTAACCACCAAAAATATTCCTCCTTTATCAGGGTAGACGAACCAGTTATCATCAATTTATAAATTACATACAAATAATCAAAAGCACCCCATTGGTCATACACAGATCAACCCATCAATCCAAAAAAAAAAGGCAAAAATCATAAAATTTCAAACTTTATCAATTGAATATAAAAACGTTTAGGATTTACGAAGGGGAAATACAGAATTTGGGAACTGAAAATTATCCGATCTCTAGAAGGGAAGTGGAGGTTGCGTTGGAAGGGCAGAAGTACCGTAGAAAATGTGACTAACAAAAGTTGAATTGAATGACTAGAGTCAACGGCAATCCCTCACCAAAAGTTGTCTTTTTTAAAAAACCTTTTGTTCGCATTTAACTATCTTATAGGAGAGAGAGAGAGAGAGAGAGAGAGAGACAGAGAGAGGGAGGTGAATTTATAAGATATAAGATTTATAAAATTTGATTTGAATAAAATTTAAATTGATTATATTATTATTAAATTGAGTTGAAATAGTTTAATTCATTAATTAAGTTAAGTTTGAATAGCTCGTAAATTTAATTAAATTTTTATATTTTAATATATATATATTTATTTATTTTAATTAATAAAATATTTTAAATTCGAATTTGAATATAAATAATTAAATTTTTATCAAAAAAAAAAATCGATCTTATTTTTATATGTTAATCGAACTTAATTAAACGAATTTGAATAATTCAATATTTATTTTGAATTGAATTTGAGTTAAAAAAAATAAAATTCAATCGAATTTAAATTAAATTTTAAATTGAATTCAAGCTTAATATTGTATCCACTTGAATCAATTATACCCGTAAATACAATTTAATGGGTTGTTGCTTTAATACGTGTCCTTCATGCAATATCTTTGTCAACTTTGAGACTCACATGTATGACGTATCATCCGCCACCATTGAGGCCAAGGCCCTAGCATCAACACTAGTAAGTCTGACCCTCACTCAAGTGTCACAGGTCGAGACTTAAAATTCAAACTTACGCGGTTCTAGGACTCGAGCATCTCAGATCAACTTATCTGTCACGGTTTACACTCTTATAAGATATTATCTGCTTTGGTCCCTTTAGCCTCATAATTTTATGGATTTAAAATTTTGGTAAATCAATTTCGCAATGTTTTTCTACTTATTTTCTAGAATGCCCAATATTTGTTTTACATCTTCTATGCGAAAGTGTTCAATTTTCATAAAGTCTTTTTGACTGTTATTCAAAAGGTCAAATAATGTATGTATATTGGACTTTTTGAGACAATTATAGATCTTGGAGGCAATTATGATTGGTCAATAAAAATATATTTCAATTCTATTTCTTTTTTCTTAGTTTAGCTAATCTATCATGAAAAGGAAAAAAAGGTAAAGTAACGTTGTGTTGATTGTTTTCTAAATATAAGTTTTCTTCTTCCGCATCTAGAAAGGAAATAAATAAATCAATCAAATTCTGAGAGGCTTCATGAAGTGCTTTTTTAAGAGCAGTTTTTGGACTCGAGCATCTCAGATCCACTTATTTGTCACGGTTCATACTCTTATAAGATATCGTTTACTCTAGTCCGTCTAGCTTCACGGTTTTATCTTTAGTCTCACGGTTTTGTCTTACGAAAAATATCTTATAAGAAAGAGATAAACTCCAGTGACTTTCCTCATAAGGAAGAGGTGGTGTGAACCCTTATATACCATAGTGACTTTTTTTTTATATTCGATGTGAAATTCAAGACTCCTCTTTAGGTCCGTGACATTCTACTTTATCCAACCTCGTGATGCTCTTGTCGCAAGGATTGGTCCAGTGACTTTTTTCACAAGAAAGAAGTGGTGTGAACCCTTACATATCATAGTAACCTTCCTTTTTATATTATATGTGGAATTTAAGACTTTTCCTTAGATCCGTGACATTTTTTGTTACCCAATCTCGTGATGCTCTCGTCACAGAGGGTGGTCATCTTGCCTACCTCTCTCGAGGTACTTGACGTAGATCAAACGGTATACCACTGGCTCTGATACCACTTATCACGGGTTGAAACTTAAGCTTCGAATCTGTAAAGCTCCAAGACCCAAGCATCTACTAATCTAACAATCTCAGATCAGCTACTTACCACGGTTCATATCCTTATGAGATATGGTTCGCTCTGACACCTTTAACCTCACGATTTTATCTTACAAAAAATATTTTATAAAAAAAATAATGTAAACTCTTATATATTTTAATAATCTTTTTTTTATATTCTATATGAGATTTAAGATTTTTTTTTAAATATGTGACATAAACACCAGATCACGAGAACAAATTTGTACGAAAGTTGCTTAATACTAAACCTAAGAATCATTCGGGATAAGTATCTAGAAAGCCCTGGAAAAGTGGTGCCGGCACTATACGTGTAAAACCTTTAGATAAACTTGGACCTAGGCCAGGCGTACGAGTATAAAATCTTTTGGAGGAGCTAGATACGAAAATAAGCAAGGGTACTATAGTGCCCAGACAGGTAAGCTTCTGGAAGGCCTGGGATGTGGGCACTATGCGAGAGAGCCTAATATATTTTGGATCTAGTGTGTCACAAAGTGTCTGAAACTAATTTCTTTTTAAAAACTCACCGATGCATATGTTTAAGAGCCTTGAAATCTTCTAGAATGTATATAAAAATCCCACACTTAATTTTTTAATAATCACATGAATCATGAAACTCAAATATAAATAAGGATGTCCTGCTCATGGGACCAACACACAAGAACTAGAGAACTTATGGAGCAACAAAACTACTCAAAGCACAATTGTACATAAACCAGATTGTTCCAGCAATAAAAAATATCTTATATTCTTTCATCAGTGTTTTCTTAGTGTACTATAATGTTCGATTATCTCTAAGACCCGACTAATGACACACTCGTTCAATCCAATTAAAGCCTGATTTAAACATATGTGGATGATAATTTTCCGTCTAAAACTGCATGGTTACGAGACTTAAGACCGAAGCACGTGACACATGCTCCTTCCTCCTGCTCGACTACTATACTGCACTCAAATTCCCCTCCGTCGGTTTTGAATTTTCACTTTGGACAGTGACTGTGAGTGCCGCCGCCTCGGCCCTGAATGACTTGGCCTGTGCCTGTAATTACTAGTTGAAAACAGGCCCTGCTAAGCACAACCCACTTAGTTGTGGATGCTGGGTCAGGGCTCGTAGCCCATTGAGCTGAAAGGTCCTGTTTGACTCATTCGCCTCTCTCAATAAAAATAGTGTAGCCCTTTCAATTCGAAAAAGTTAGGTTTTTGAGTTTTGATAAAAGGTTGAATCCCTTTCTTCGTGGGTGAACTCTGTCAGAGCAATGGCAAACAATCCCTCGCAGCTTCTTCCATCAGGTGTCAATTTTTATTTTTTCCTTCAATTTTCTGGTGAAAGTCAAACGAATGATAATCTGAGTTTGTTTTCTTTGTTTTTGCAGAGTTGATAGACAGGTGCATAGGGTCCAAAATCTGGGTGATAATGAAAGGGGACAAGGAGCTGGTGGGTACCCTAAAAGGCTTCGATGTCTACGTCAACATGGTCCTCGAAGATGTCACTGAATAGTAAAGTTCTTCCTTTTTTTCTTTGAATGTTTAGATGTAGATATATCGGCTGCAAGGTTTTATTTTTATTTTGTATGTTAGTGCTTTTAGAGTTTTATGTTTTCTCGCGGAAAATATGGGAAAGAGAGTAAGTTGGAGTTTTTTACTTTTGGGTATTAGTTATGTTATTTGTATTTAACAAATATCAAATTTTGGATTGCCTTTTTCTCTCCTTAAATTACTTCAAAGTCTAAGTTTAATTTTGAAGCAGAATTCCTATGAATTGAAGTTTTGCTTTCCATATTTTGGTTCAATGAGAAACTAAGATGGCTTCTAAGTTTGTTGGGCTAGAGTGTGGTTTAGTACTTTTTTTTAACAAAATTAATGCCTTGGGGGTGGAGTTCAGGTTTTTCGGCAAACCATTTTAATTACTTGTGACTTTGTATTTGTTAGAATCCTCATTACAGAAGGAACAGGTTGAGAACCAGCTGTCTGTGTAGAGAAAAAATTGTTTTGGGCTGGACATCCGCTCACTTAGCTAACTTCGGTGCTGCTGCTTTTACATTGTGTCCCAATTGATGTTCATTGTTTGATTGTATAATATTTCATATTTCTTTTACTAGGTGGTGGTGGTGGTTATTCCTTTTGAGACTGACAAAATGTTTAATTTTTTTTTTCTCAAATTGACTTGAAAAGAATAGTGTCATACAAGAACATGCTTATGATCATTTGACTTTATTGGCTAAGCAACATGTCTGCCTCATGCTTGTCTGTATAAGTGATTGCAGAATGTTTGTCCCCTTAAATAGGACAGCCTTCATCGCTTGTGTTGATCTTGTTTGCTTTTCTGTTTCTGTTTGCATATCACAGTGAGATCACTGCTGAAGGAAGACGGATCACAAAGCTTGATCAAATTCTGCTTAATGGAAACAACATTGCCATTGTAAGATTTAATGGTTTCTGATTTAGTTAATGTACTTCTTGTTAAAACCATAATTTACATAGATGTGGTATAGTTATTGAGGATTACAGTATATGATTAAGGTTGAAGCAAATTTCTGCCAGATATAAGCATGTAAACTGTAGATCGCCAACTAGGAACAAAAGGTAGCAATTTGAAAAAGAGAAACTGAAGGCCACTCAACATTAAAAATTGTAATGGATTCCATATGAAAATTCTCATACTAATTCATTTTTGTGCAATGCAGCTGGTCCCAGGAGGGTCACCTGATCCAGAATGAGAGTGTCAGCTACTCCCTTTTTCTTTGTTCTTCCTTTTTAATGATATTGGTTCCATGCCATGTTCTCAGTTTTAATGAGAATTTTGGCCCTTATTATTTAACCCAATCACTGTAAGATTTTCCAAGTTTGGACAAAGTCGACAGCAGTAGCTGAAATGGTTAATGATTGATTATACTTATCATAACTTTGAAATGCTTTTAGATCTAATGTGACTTTATAAGCTTCATCATTTTGAACATATATGATGAACTGAATGCTTTTGCTTCTAAGAAACTGATGCTATTTCAAGTGACTAGAAAAGTTAGCATCAATTATGCCAATCCCCTTTCATATAGAATATATCATTAAAATTTACCATTATAAAACAATTAAGTTTGCTTGAAATTTATACATGTACCATTGTATATAAATTTTATAGCTGTATTTTTCAGAATTACTGTTCAAACAATGAAACAAGCACCACCAAGAAAATGAATATGAAGATGTGGAAACCAGGACAGAATGGAGATAAATCAGAGCAAACTCTAATCAAAAGCCCCCTTCTTTTATATCTTTTCTAAATGTGTGTATATACATGTAAAAATACTATTTTCAACAAAATTATCAACACTAAACTAGTCGGAAAACTCTGTAAATGCTCTCTCTCAGGCTTACCATTGTGACCTGAATTACTTTGTTACAAAAGAATAAACAAATAGACATATTTAACAAGGGGAGAAGGAAAAAAAATTCGGCCATAAATGATCAAACTCCACTCATGCACATCCTCAAAGGGCTCTGTCGGAGAAACTACGGTTTAAAGGTGTACCTAAAAACAAAAAGGGTGCTTCCGTACAATAATGACTCATGCCGTAACAATAGGCCTTGCCTGTCTTGCCTGATTATTAGGTCCCTTTGGCTGAAGCAACTTTGACATGGATCTCAGCCTGTTAGTTATCTCGGTAAATGATGGTCTAGATTCAGGATCAGGAGACCAGCACTGTTCCATTAGCTTCCTCCAATCAGGATCACAGCATTCTTTAATAGGAGGTCGAAGAGTGTTCTTCACAATCCCCCCTGCAATCACAATTCACCAATCAAACTTAAAGCCAAATTTAGGTGAAAAGCTGAAGGTTTTTGTTTATTTTTCATAGATAGCAAAAAACTGAAAGGTAATTAATATACAACCAAAAGAACAAGGAAGATGGTTAAGTGCATGCAGTTTATGATATCTCTTCAATTTATTTATCTGAGTTGTTTTACACTATTACAGTAAAAGAGCAATTAAGCCTAGGTGAAAAAAGTAGCAACTCTTACAACTCTCCATAAATTTTTGTTATCTTCATCTTCAACCAAACCTACCATTTGATTTATCGACCTAATGATCACCAATATCATCATTATTAACTCATGAGTGAACTTCCAGTGAAGCCAACTTTAAAAGGCAAGTATATTAGTTTCTTCTAGCCAATTTTTGGCTTGCTTTTTGGAACTTTCTAAATTGTTGTCTTACCTTAAATAAAAAAAATCAAAATAGAAAATATGAGGGAAAATAACAAGCAAATCCTCATACTCTACGTAGATTTAACTTTGTACAATCCAATCCATGTATACCAAAGAAAATATCAACATAACATTTTAGCAAATGTTTGCCCTCCACAGTTGAACTAATATCATGTCATAACATCCCAATCACCTTTACGTGCATGTGAATTTTCTGTTCACAATCAGAGCTAACAGCACATTAGGTAAATCAAAATCTTACCAATAATGGCACCACAATGCATATCGGCATATGGCTCCTCTCCAGTCAAGATTTCCCACATTGAAATTCCAAATGAGAACACATCAACCTGTGAAGTAAATATCATAATTTTTGGCTTTTACGTATATTCATTCTTTCCTTCACAGTGGCAAGACATATGTTAGAATATGGCTTTACTGACCTTTTCAGAAACCCTGCTGCTGCTACCATTTAACAGTTCTGGTGCCATCCAAGGGAGGGTTCCTCGCACACCTCCAGAAACAAGAGTATTGCGCTTGATTCTAGATAATCCAAAATCTCCAACCTACAGAAACGATAAACAGTAGCCATGCTTCAATTGAAAAGCCAACGAAAACCTTCCTGCACTATATGCCTTTCTAGTTCCTAACATGATAACTTACAGCATAAAAGTTTAAGGGTATTCTATTTGATCCAAGCATATGATAAGCATTCATCTTGGACCAAAAAAGAATCATTTTGGCTTTAACTGGGATTAAGATTTCTTCTCTCTAGCCGTTTATGGTTTTTGGTATCACGTAAGGCACCTTGAAATCAATATGTCTACTGGAGAGGAGTTTGTCTGTAACATATTAATTACCTTGCATATGGGTCGTTGCGGGTCCCTTAGATTGACAAGCAAATTGTCACATTTCAGATCAAAATGGACAATGTTTTTGGAGTGCAAGTATTCCATGCCAAAAGCTGCATCCATGGCAATTATGAGCTTTCTGCAACGATCAAGTGATCTGCATAAGAATTCCAAAAAACCAGTGAGTGCATCGTTAATGAGTGAAGGAATATAAAATTGGGAGATTTAAACTATGTTACCTATCCTTCTTGATTAGCACATTCCTAAGCGATCCATTTACCATATATTCAGTTACAGTTGCCAAGGTTCCTCCAGTTCCATCCGGAACTACTCCATAAAATGCAACCACGTTTGGATGATGCAGATTTGAGAGGATCTGTGCTTCTCTCCAGAAATCTTTGATCTGGTACAGTCAAACATTCATCAGCTTCAAGCATGCAAATAACTCAAATTACTATGAAGAATATGACTGCAAAATTGTTTAAAGGATCTTGCTATTACAATAGCAAAAAAGGAGGCAGGGAGGGAAATAATGACCCAGTTCAAAATGTCCAGTGGACTCAAGTCTCTCAGTTAATTATAAGCTGTTTTTATATCTCATGTTTAGGTCAAATGTCTCATCTTTGCTCAATCAAAACCAAATCCCACCCCAAAGGATAAAAAAGCCATTTTCTACGTTCTTTCCAAGACCCTCTATTCAAAATTTGAAGCAATGATGAGAGACCACAGGCTAATATTTCTTGATAAAAACATGACATGTGACTTGTGATATATCAACGCTACTGCAAACAACTTTAACTCAAGAACTGACAACCTTATGAAAATAACCAAAACAGATTATGAATCTCAAATTGCAGGAGAGAAGGGCAAAATAACAGTAGTGGTTATATTTCACTTTAACAGAATTCAAGAAGAAGGCCAAAAAGAAACCAATAGGAAGAAGAGCAAGGTCACCCCCATGAATTTTTCTTCCATGACTTATAATAATAATAATATTAATTGACATACTCTTCCTTTATTTGTTTTTTGGCTGAAGCCTACGATGCGTGTGCACTATCCAAACCACCTAACCAGCAAAAATTATTCCATTTTTTCCTCCCTAGAACTTTCTGCACCCAAAATTTGTAGAACAGAATAGCTAGTACAAATGAAAACACATGTCATAAATGTGAACAAAGACAATTGCTTCAAGATGAATTCATCAAATGTTTACAGTGCAGGCATATATCCTCAAATTTGTACCCTAAATAATTATGAAGCTTCTTATGAGATTCAACATCAACTCTCCTACTTTTAGGGGAGAAAAAAAGAGGAAAATATCCATGGAGACCCACCAGTCGATCTTGCTCTGATGATCTCCCAGAAAAGCAACTCTTTTTTATTCTCTTTATAGCAACATCTGTTCCCCGCCATTTTCCATGATAAACAGTTCCATATGTACCAGATCCTAGTTCCATCAGTTCTTCAAGATCAGCATTTTTTATAATCTGTACATCAGAATCAGAAAACTTTCATTCTCCTTCAGAAGGTAATTTTACAAGGAGGAAAGCTAAAAGGGGGAAGGGGGCTAATAGCAGGCTGATCATTTGTTCAAAAGTTTTTGGTTACGAGGGAAAACATAATCGGAAGTTGACATAAAATCAAATCTTCTAACAAAACCACTAGTCTGGTTACGATACTAAAAGTAGATTAATAGCTATATTGTTGGTTTTCAGAGGAAAAGAAAAACAGAGGGAGCAAAGACAAAAAGAAGAGGACAAACTAAACAAGATCAAATTACAAAGTGATGATGCATAAGTTAATTTGCATGTTTTTCATGTGGGTGATCATGAGGATACCATAAGCAAATACATAATTAGAATTTCAATGTAGATTAACTAAATGGCACCTTATTCAAATACAGCAAATTCCCAACTCACAAATAGGGAAGCTTTATATTTACAGTTCAAAATTTTACTCCATGTTTTTCACTAAACAACATTGCATGAACTGGTCACGTATTAAACAATAATTTTTTTATTGAAAACATGTATAAATTGGTTTAGTGCAGAACCTGCAAGCCATAGATGCTGGCTTCCATTTCAGCTATCATAGCATCAGTGAAGGACTCATCCTTGTCTTGATCATCAGCTGTAGCATCCTATGGACAAAGCCAAGAAGCTACCTAAGTTTACTAACATCTATACAAGTTATAAAACTAGACATACATGAAAAATTTAACAAATCTTACGTCAGACTCAGATTCTGGAATGACATCCTCCAACTCTGTAGCAATAGGAGATATAATATCACTGCTGATCACATCCACATGTGGGACAACTACAGATGAAAGTTGAATCCCAGAAGGTACACTAGTGATCACATCTTCAAATATAACTACTAGGTCTGGCTGGATTTGACACTGGTTCTTGCTTGAGGGTTCTGTCCGAGCAAAGGTAACATCTAAAATTGAATTCTCATGCTCAGATCCTATGAGGACCATCTTCTCAGCATTCTGATTGGGATAATTAAGGTCATCATCAATGAGAGAAACCTCTCTCCTAAAAACTGCTTTGTTTGCTGGATTCTGTGACATAGAATGAAGGTCATCATTGTACAAGTTTGAGCACAGACCAGAGTCAACATGAACTGCAGATGGGTCCAAATTGGTTGAGCCCATCAGCATATCGTCTTTAGATATATCCTTCTGACTTGCAACACACTGCAATTGTGGTGGTTCAAGTGACGTTGGGCCATTCCATGACTCAGATATAAGATCGCCTGCTGAGCTCTGACCTCTTGAGTCTTTCACGGTGTTTGGAAATAAGCATGCAACTTCAGGGTTCCTGGTGCGTGAAGTAATGCCCCCTTGTCCATCAATTACTTTCCCACTGGAACCATAACATCCAACTATATCAGATGTGGTTTTATCCAAGGTCTGTGGATGCTCTGTGTTATCTTTTATAGCCAACGAAGAAGGAACCATCTTCTGCGAGATTTGTGGATCTTTTTTCCAAGCGTCAATAGCAACACCAGAAGTTTGATTGCAGTCTGCATTAGACAATTTGTTGTTGTATTCCATACAGCTGTCAGGGGATCTCTCCTCATAAAGCTTTCCACCTTGATGAAAAACTGGATCACTTCTATCAGACCTGTTCCTGGCATCCAAGCTTGTAATATATTCATCATAACTGTTAGGTGTCACCAAACTGGATTTACTCAAATCAATTTTAGCTGTTTGGCACTTGTCATTACTGTCACTAGTACCCTTGTGAATAGGTTTATTCCTGCGTGAAAGTTCAGGATTTGGAGAAAATTTAAACATATCCAGTGTTGACTTTGATGTAGATTCAATATCTGACAAATCATTTTGTTCCCTGGGCTTCATAAGATCAATGTTATCATGTTGCTGCATCAACTTTTCCTGCACAGCATTTGAAACAAGAAGGGAAGGTGATTGAGTCTTTGCAAAATTTAAAGGGGAAGATGGGCTTGTTCCTTCTTGTGAACAGTAAGCAAACCTTCCTCCATGCTCTTGCAGCTTTGAATCTGAAAATGCATGTGACATGCCTGGGTGAGAATCAATGGAATCAACAGATCCTGACAACAGGCTCAATGGATCGCCAGCATGTGAGATAGGCTTTTCAGAAAGGAAAGATATTTCCTTATGCATAGGCTTCTCATGTGAGACACCATTATAATCACAATTATTTTTGTTTAAAACTGAAAGAGTCATAGAATCTTTGCTGGGATCAGGGTTTAATAATTGCCCTTCATAAGCTTGGTACGTTTGGCTGGCATCAACCTTTACATAAGGGTGACTACAAATTACCAAAGTAGATGGAACCTGTTGAAAATGTTTATACCTAGGAGTTTCTGTGCTGCAGTTCAAGTGTGCTGTAATGAAGGAACTGTTGCTTTCAATGCTGGATTTATCACCAACTGCTTGTGCATAAACACTGTTGGACTCTCCATGCTGGAAAGGTAGTGGAGAAATAGGAGATGGAAGTGGGGATCTGGTTGTATTTTGGGAATCATGGAAAACCTGAGATGGATGCAAGGCATTAAAACCACCCATAGTCTCCAAAGGGATTACTGAAGTTGGACACTGCTTTCGAAAACTAGGGTTATGATCCAAAGCAGGTCCTAGGTGACTTCCTTCGCTGGGTAAACATTGCCCACCAGAGTTTTTCTTAGCACTAGGATCTATCCCATTGACAGCAACCACATACTGGTAATCAGGATTGCTCTGCTGAATGGTGCTAGCCTCAAGGGAAGATGCACTTTCGGACTCACCAAAAGGAATCAAAAATATCCTCAGCCTTTGAGAACCTTCAAGCTTTTCAAGCCCATGATATTCCTCTATCATATTCTGAAGGTCTTCATCAGAAGACACAGATATAAGGGCATCAAGATCCTCTCCTGGAAGTTGGTACTTGATTGAATGAGGTTGGTTGCAAATAGCTAAAGTTTTCCTCACAAGCTCATCCCAAGAAAGACATTTTTTAATCGAAGTAATACGCGTCTCTCCCCCAACATATCTGAGTTTTCCATCACTAGGCCTGGGCAATATTTTTCCACCAAAGCTGCAGAGAAATTTCATTTTCCCAGATTGAGATCCATCAGAAGCTCCCTGCCAACTAAAGTTGCTGGAACTAGGAGTGTTGCATACATAAATGGGTGTAGTACTTGGTCCAAAACCATTTGGATGGCACCTATCACAATTCAATTCACCAAAAGCCTTCCTTGCTACTTGTCCAATATCACCATCTTCCTTCTGGTATCTACTTAATTTTTCAACACAAGACCCATTTTCACTCCCTTTAAAAGACCCCTTTGCAGATGCAAAATCAGAAATATCAGAAGCACACTCGGAATCCATTCTTTTCAACCCAAGAATTCGAGCAAGATCCTGATACCCCAGCTGCTGGCTCTGGTCCTGATTGAAACTCTTCTCATGTATCTGAGCTGCATCTAGTACTGCAGGAATCCCTCTTGTGCCAACACGCTCCTGAAGAAACTCCATGGAGAATTCCTCACCTGTCTGTACAGAGATATTATTATTATTATTATTTACGTTCTTTCCCACATTAGGAACAACAGATGTAGATTCTTGCTGAATCAATTGATCAGATGAGTTAGACGCCTCCCTGATCATGTTCCCCAACAAGCTCCCAGGTCTATTTACTTGCACAAAGACAATGTCTTAGCTCCTTGAGCCACTCTTTTCCTCTTCAACCCACCAACCAATAATGCATAATCAAGCTATTCTCATATCAGCTAACTTTATCAATCTCACAGTCAAAATCTAGTATTCCTCCACGCATACAAACGCTACCTCCAAGGCCTAATAGCTTAAACTTCAAATCAAAACCAACATACGTTCACACTTTCATACATCACTAACATCCTATCTTATATTTGCAACTCAATTGTCTCAGTCAAATCCAACACATTTATGTAACAAAAAGAACACCGCTAATTTACAAATCCATTTTTTAACAAAAAATAGGTACAATATATTCACAAGATATCAGCATCCCTCAACCCAAGGCCAAAATTTAGCGAGAATTCTAAGCATACAAATGACTCTTTCTTCTATAAATTCCTGAACCAATCAGATTACCGTAGATCCAAATATGCAACCCAATCCACTAAATCAAAAAAGAAAAAAACTACTCAAGAATCATGATCGTCCCTCAATGTACAGCGAAACCTAAAAAAAAAAAAAAACAAATATAAAACATAAATAAAAAAATACATAATAAGCAAAGTTTCGAACGAAATTCAACGGCATATCGATCAAATTTTTAAAATATAAACAAAATTAGGCGAAATTAAAATAACGGTACCTGATAATTAATCGGCTTTGTAAAATCCATGTTTGGAGCTCCTTAGCTGACAATTTATTGATGACGACGATGAAAAATATTTTCTTTTTCTTTTTTGGGTTGGATCGAGAGAGGCAAACAAAAAAAGAGCCGAAATGCGAAAAGAAAAAAAAAAAAAGGAGAAAAGAAATGGATAAAGCCGAGAACTTAAAATGGTGGAGAAGAGAGCGTGGCTTACGCCTACAGCAGGTGACAATCCCGAGCATGCAAGAGCTGACATTGCCGAGAATTAAGCTCCTTGTTAAAATTATACTAAATACTATAAAATAAAATAATAAATAAATACTATTTTTCTTTACCTTTTCCAGTTTTAACTGTAATGGCTTATATAATATATATATATACGTATATCTCTCCTACGTGGAGTTCTGGTATTTGGTTGCTTTCCTTTCATTCACCCTGTCAATTTTTTTTACAAAATTTACTGCTTTTTTTTATTATTATTATCGCCTTGCCTTTTCCTTTCAAAACTCCCGCAAAAAAAGGTAAATCATAAATCAAAGGAAAGTGATATCCTCGTACCTTTTTATCTTATTATATAAGACAACATTTTCATTTTTCCATTTTACAGATTAAAAAATGTCGATTAATTGTTTATTTATATTTGTACTATTTTACAAAATATTTGATTGAAGCAACCAAAATCAATTCAATTGGATGTGATGATAAAAAAAAAAATCAATAATAAAAAATATAAAGCAAATAAAACAAAATTATATAAGTAATTTCCATTCAACACACTTGACAATAAAACAAAAACTATTTAACTTGTTTTTCTTTTAGTTATTTTCTCATTTTAAAAAATTACTTATTTTTTTCTTTCACCCAGTAGTGGGTTTGTCAAGTGTCATGAACTAATATCTGGGACTAATTATTTTTGCTTACTCATTAAGTGTCTAATAGAGTTTGGTATCAGAATTATGTGTGACCAACTTAATTAAATAAAATACAAACAAATCAAATAAAATCACAATATCAAATAATAAAATATGAGTATTCATGTTTTTTAATTTTTCGTATGATATATTTTTTTAAATAGATATTTTTTCTTAAAAAACAATATTTTTTCCTTTTTTTTTCACTCACAAAATAATTGTATATATTTTTAGTACTAATTATAAAGTTATTGACTATTATGTCACGAGTTAAATGGCACCGGCTTAATTAAAATGTGTAAAAATTTAAAATAAAATCAAGAGTATTGATGTCTTTTATTTCTTATTAAACAAATTTTAACAAAAACTGCTCACTTCTTAAAAATTCCTAAGCTGCCCTTTTTTATTCACAATTTTAAACACCCACATAATGTGTGGCCAAATTCTAGTATATAAAAATGGTTTATTTTGCCCCCGTAAATTGTTTTTTTTTTTTTTTCTATATTTTAAACAAATGTGACAAGTAATTTTATATTTCAAAAATACCCAAAACATTTTAAATGAAGTTTGATGAAAAAGAAATCAACTATAGACTTAGTATTTATGATATTTATATGGTGCCATCAATTTTTTTTGTAATCGAATAAAATAAAATTATAGAGCAAGGTAACCATATGATCTCGACCTTTAATTAAATTAAGAGATAATACTTCATTTGATTTTTGAATTATTGTATGTTTTTTAATATAGTATTTAAACAATAAAAAAATAATCAAGTACCTAAAATTTAATTTTTGTATATTAAGTTATCATAATATCTTCATATTGTTAGAACAATCTTGATATGATATTTAAATATTCATATAGATGACACGTGATTATCATATGATTTAAAATGTAACTATCATGTGTTTTTTTTTAATAAAATAAAATTAAAATAAATTTTTTAAAAAAATTTATTTTTTTTATTCTATAAAAATAATATTTGATAATCACATCACTTTCAGATGATAGTTATGTATCTTTTTACATTAACATTAAAGTGCCACGATAGTGTTATTTTAATAATGTTAAAAGGTTCGAATAACTTAATACTATAAATTAAAATTTAGATATCTAATTAAAATTTTTTTAATTTAAGTATCACATTAAAAAAAATTTACAATAATTTACAAACCAAATGATGTATTATTTTATTAAATTAATAATAAATAAAAAAAATTTTTGTTGATTTTACATTTATATTTCCTCTCCATCCCCTTTTCGACTTTTTATCCATGACATTAACGAGAAAGTATAGAGCCAATAATGGATTAACACACCACACAACCCATACTATCAATGGAAAAACGTCGCTAATAATATTGTTGCGGTGTTATGGTATACACTGATATGCCTCAATCCTATCATGACTAGCCTTAAGTTGAGCAACGGATAAGGTCTTATGGTCAGGATAGTAGTCCTGGAGCTATGCACGGGCAGTGTAAGCTCGAGAACATGTTACTGATAGTGTGTGCAGACGATATAAGCCTTAGGTTCCAAGATTTATGGGTAAATGCAAGCTAGTAGGCAGATACTTTAGAGCCAGATAGTCAATCAGGTGTTATCGATCGAAACTATGCATAGGCACCCTCGAGTAGATTAGTGGAGCAATGAGCATAATCTAAGAATTATGATAGCCAAAAAGTAGGTCACTGGGTCTTGAATTTAGCTGAAAATGACCATGAGATGGCTAAGGAAAAAAGTATTCTCATTTTAGATAGTCTTACGATTTTATTATATGATGGTTGGAAAATCTTTTACGTTCTTTATAGGGGGACAACTAATGTCAACTCTCCACCACTCCCTTAGTTAGCGGGCAAGAGAGGCCTTGGCTAATCTAAAGTGAGCTATTTCTAGACACGTATGGTATTTAGAGGTGGGTATGATCAGGTCACAAGTATAGTACACTGTTTTCTTGGGTCATAGTAAACTTGAGGATGGTTAGGGTCGATGTCATTGCGTTAAACTATGAGGTTAGATGCTAGCATTCGTTGTCTTTCAATTTTCCTTTATTAAGCTGAATCGATGAATAACCAAGGATCATAAGATCGTGTTATGTAAGAAGGGCATCATCGAGCCTGAAGGATGAGCGAGCTAGTAAGCAAGTATGCTATTAGACCCTTGTGGCCAATTGGTATAGGTGTTTTACGGCTTGAGTAGCATATCCAAGTCCCTTAAGGTGGGACAAACATGATGTAAGATATACATCATACATGCGGACAGCTTAGAATTAGGCTAAAGGCTGAGGCATTGAAATATAAGTTTCGTGAGATAAGATAAGCCTAGTGTGGGTCTGAGTTAGCTGTTGACCAGCATCTGTATTGTATCTTTAAGTTCTAGGCATGAAAGCTTACAAATAATCTGAACGAGTATGGTGTTGGATTTTCACTATGCAATAATGAGATAATAGTATGAGAACTGATGTTGTGTGCCCTTATGAGTAAGACGGGTCAATGCTTTGGACCTTGATGTCTGCGGGTAAAGATGGGTACTCGAGGTCACCCTAAGAATCATAGACTGATGAGTTGACGAAAGTTAGGTTACATTCTATTGAGTTTGGGAAGTTGTGACCTTACGAGGTTAGAGCCAAAAAAAGCTGAAGAGTATGAATCTTAAATAATCAATATTGAGCTGTCTATAGTAAAATGCACTCGTGAAAGGCTAACCTTGACTATGAGTAGTCTTTGTGTTACACGGAAGTGTGGTTTTAGTTTAAGGAACTCGCAATTTGTGACATACGATGTATGATTAATTTTGGCCATTGTTGATTCATACAGGTGACAAAAACCTAGGCCCAAAAAAAATAATCAATATCAAGTTTGAGCCATGGATTGTCGTTGCAGCACAAAATTTTAATGTCAGTTAACTCAACACCAACCTCTTCCTATAGTCTTTATATAAGCCCTATTCTTTTTTTTCGACTTCAGATCTGGTTGCCTTGTCCACATCCTCATAAAACCTTTTTGATATCATCCTCTAAAATTTTGCTAGTTTTATTGCTTGACCCACAAAAATCACATTATTTTTTCAATTGATTAAGAATGTCAATTTTACTCATACTTAATAAAAAAAATTTTGATTTTTTATCTAAATGAATATAGAATGAGTATTATATTGTTGGTATGTGGATGAAAATAAGTATAATTTTAAATTTTTATTAAATACGGATATGAGAATAGGTAATATAGCATACGCTCTGTATTTGTACCCTACATATATATTTATAAATATTTAGTATATAATTTTTTTATTAAATAATATAAATTATTATTTTTAGATTAATTAAAACTAATATATATTTTATTGAAAAATATATTAATATATATTTATAAAAATTTACCAAATATATAAGATAAAAATAACATAAAATAAGTTAAAAAAATTTTAGTTTTTAGTTTTTTTTAAATGATGAGTATGGGGATTATTCATTCCCATTAAATACCTGTGAGGATGGAGATATGAATAAATTTAAAATACTTATTGGCTATGAATATAGAGATATGTATAATATAAAATTTTGGGGCTGGATATAGGGAATGCTTTACCTTTAGGGATGTAAATAGGTAAGGAATGGGTAAAGTAGTACATTTTTCTATCCTTATACCTAAATTTTTATATTATACAAATCTTCATACTCATACTTTATAGATATTTTTAATTAATCTTTATTCTTATTTTCACAGGTATTAAATAGTTATGAGAATTCTCCATACCCATAGCTTTGAAAAAAATAAAAACTAAAAAATTTATTTTTTTATTTTTATCTTATATATTTAGGTAATTTTTTATAAATATATATTAGTATTTTTTAATAAAAATATATTAATTTTAATTAATTTAAAATAATAATTTATGTTATTTAATAAAAAAATTATTTATTAAATATATATATGTAGGGTATAAGTATGGAATAGATACTATAATACCCGTCCCTATCTTCGTATAAAAATTTAAAATCATCTCCATCCTTATTCCCATGCCAATAATATAATGCTCATCTCCATCTTCATTCCCATTCAGATAAAAAATCAAATTCCTAATTAAATATGAATAAAATTGACATCTCTATTTACCATGTCCATACTTTACCCATTTATACACCCCAACAATTGGCTACTATTATATATGTCTAAAGTGGGATCTGGAAAAAACAAACAACGAATTTTTAAGTTTGGATCCGGTTCAATCCAGTACATAAATATATATTTATTATTAAATAATTTATTTTTATTTAACTTTAAATTTAAAATTAAAATGTTAATATATTTTAAAATATTTTAATTTTTTAATTACTATCTAGCCTATTTAAAAATTGAAATTAATTTTTAGATAGTTTTTAAAAATTGAATCAGATTTGATCGAATTCAGGAAAAGTTTTAATTAATTTACTTAATTAGAATATAATCAATTTTTTATTGGTTAATATTTGAATCTCATGACAATCTCTATAAACATTTTTAAAACAAAAAAAATTGTCACTATATTATTTAAATTCAATATTTTGTCAATATTAAAATGAATTTTGACAAAATTCAATTAAATTAAAATAATAAGGATAAAATTCAATATTAAAACATGATAAATTTTATTTTAACCCCAAAAGAAAACTAACACTTTAAAGGCACACCTAATTAAACAAGAATTGTATCGTTTATCTGCAGTTAATTTCTTGCATATGTAGATTTCATTACTTTTCAATCAAAAGCGAACACAAAAAAAAAAAAAAAAAGTAGGGAATTAATAAAAATTTTGAATTTAAAATATGTGGTTCCATGCCTGCCAATACAATTTTATTTGTGGATTGATTACCTTTTAATCTTTGCTATGTTGTGGAGAATTACAAGAAGAGCAAGAAAAAAAATATTTTTACCAGCCTTTAAAATAAATAAAAATCTAAATTTTATTTATTAAATTATTTAAAATTTTCTTTAATGGTAAGTATATAAATGCTCACCTCAATTTAAGATTTTGATTTGAAAATTTTAATAAAAAATTAATTGATTGACAACATATTTATATTCTTTCAAAAATTTAAAATTATATAAAATTATAATTTATAATAAAAATTATTATTATATTTTCAATTATTCAAAAAGTATTATGTTATATTCCTATTATTAAGTTTTTTCATTAACGTTTCATTTATTTAACAAACTAAAACATTCTTATTTCTGTTAATAATAGTGAATTATTATTTTATGATAATTTGAAATTGATTTTTTATTGGAATAAATTGTAAGTAGCATTAACTATAGGAATATAGGTGTTGAGGTCTAGATTTGTGAAATTTAAATATTGCTAGTAGTATTAAAATCATTACATGCTTACACTTTCTCAATAAGTATTATCCTTAGCTAATGAGCTTTTTTTTTTTGTTTTTAATAAAATTTTGCAAGCAAACCCATGAAAACCCCTCTGATTATTTTTTTATGAAGTTATTGTTACAAGATAAATTATAATAATGTTTAATTATTATATAAAAAATCATTCAAATAAATAAAACAAATCAATACATAATTAATAAATTCAATTATAAAATTTAATTAAATTTATACATGATAATTCAAAATTTCAAGAACTATTATTTTTAGTGGAAATGTTTATGATTCGAGGCAAATGCTGAATTAGCATCAAATGGGCATGTTGATGCTAATAGAAGCCGACACTGTATTTGAATTTAAATAAAAAGAAAAAAGAAAAATAATTACTAATCGGGCCAAAGCCAACTTGCTAAAATTTCCGCTTCATTATCTGTTTATGAGGCCTGCAAATCAGGAGATGTTAACATTCTACAGCCTACAACAAAAGGATTCGACCCATCGTAGAATGGCTACTGAGATCAGGCCTGCTAAAGCACTGCAGTGCAGCTACTAAGGAAGGGTAAACTGAATATTATTTTAATTTTTAACTTTCAAAACGTAATTTATTGATTTTTAATTTTCAAAGGTAACATTTGGTATGGAGTAATTATTAAAAAAATTATGTTGATTTATACATATTTAATAAGCACTTAATGATTTTATGTGGTGATGATTTTGAATTATTAATAGTGATTAGATTATTACTTTGAACAATGATCTAATTTTTTTTTCAAAAAAATAAAAAAATTTTATCATCGAGATAAAGTGATATGTCAAATTAATTATTATTATTTTATATTATAATATTTATATTTTCAAACTAATATTCATTGTAACAAGTTCAAAATATTTTATGTGATTTTTTAAAAATTTTTAAAAATTTATTTGTAATATAATCTTTTGATTTTAATATACTAGTTTTATTTCCTAATTTAAATATTTTTACATAATTTATAATATAAAAATTAGTTTACTATCAATAAACATATTTTTAATTTAATAATTTAATAATATTTATTATGAAGTAAATAAAATATTACTAATATTTTTATATACAATTTATTATTTTTAAATAACATTAAAAATCATTAATTTGTGTAACTATTATAATATACATAATTATTTTTGTACTTTCAAACAAAATAATATTTGATTTTTAATAATATCAAACACAAAAATTTTTAGTTATTAAGAATTAATAATTCTTAATCAAATAAAGTAATTATAGATCACGAAAAATAAGATCATTTTAATAATAAAATCACCTTAATTATTAAGTTACTGTAATAATCTTGAAAATGATATTAAAATTATAAAAAATGTACCATATTGATTATTTTATTTTGAAAATAATGTATGTTAAAAATTATTGAATGACATATAACAATTGAATTTTTAAAAATTCGTTAAAAATATATATAATTAAACTATAACTCGTACAATGCATAAAATAATTTTACTTATTTAATATGAATATATATATATATATATATACAAATTAGTTTCTTTTCAAATAAATTTTTTGTAAACAATTATATTTCCTTTGAATATTTCTGTTTACAATAATATTTATACACCTATAAGATTATATCAAATAAAAATAAATTATGCTTTTTTAAAAAAAATAAAAATAAATATTATCAAATGATAAATTAAATAATAAAATAAGTATTAACATACTTTAAGTTTAGTAATATTGACTAAATTATTATGCAAAGTATGAAAAATATTAGAAAATATGTGAACAAAATAAATTAAAAATATTATTTTTCACAAGAATGAAATTGTAATAACAATAAAATATAACTTAGAAAAAAACTTATAAACAAATAAAAGAACAAATTGCAATAGTAACATAATATATCTTGAAAAAAGGTTGCTAAAAAAAAAAAAATTGATGTATAACACATTATATTTGTAGTTTTAAATTTGTAGAAAATATTTTTAGTAGTAATTAGAATTAAATAGATAATTTTTAAATTAATTTTTTAAAATTTAAAATAGATATAATAAGTGATAAAGATAATATTAAATTTTTTGCATTTATTTGAAATATAAATTTGATAATTAGAGTTTAAATGATATAACTGTTTTGATAATCTTATTATTTAAAAATTTAAGAAGAAATTTTTTGAATTTTCAAAATATTACATAAAGTTACTTAAATTTATTATGTCTTACCTAAATTTTTAAAAAATATAATGTTTTAAATCAAGATAAGAAAAATTATTGAAAGATTTGAATAAACTTAATTTTTATAATTTTTAAACATGTTTGAAAGATTTTGATAATAAAATAAATTTTTAAATAAGATTATTTGGTAAACAACTAAAATTATTTATTAAAAAAATAAAATCTATATTTCATATTTTTAATTTTAAAAAATATGTCTAAATTGATTTAATTTTTAATTATAATTTGAATAATTTTGATATTTGAATAAATTTAAAATCATATAATTTGTAATTAAAAAATTTATTTTATTCATTTTAAAAATTATTTTATGTGTCATTTAATAAAGTTGTTCATATAAATGCTTATATGATAAATTTATTTATGTATGTTATTATATAATATATATATGTATATATTAGATTTGCATTTTTACGAATGATGAAAAAAAATTACCAATTACATAAAAAAAAAAAAGCATGCAAAACACAACGTACATTCTTGCCAGAATTTCATCCTTCCATCTCTTTTATTTTAAACATTTCCTTTTTGTGATAACAAACTTTGCTTTAACTTAACAAAATTCATTAACCTCAAATCTAGGTTGCTTACGTGTCGTCTGATCAGGAATCCCCCGCTACCAAATATTCACGTTTCACAGACCCATCCCCCACGCTTTCGAACGTGGTGTCTCTCTCTCCGTCTTTCTCTATCTTGTTTTTCTCTCTCCCGGGGTATCCATCTTTTTTCAGAGAAAAAGATTCCCGGCATCCAAACGTTTATCAGATCACGAGAAACGCTTTGTTCGTAAAATTTGAGCAGATCCGGAGAACGAACAGGGAGTTCGCCGCGTCGATTGAGGGATCTCTCCGGAGTCGGTGATGGCGGCGTCGCCAGAGCATCGCGGGAACTCCTGCTCCTCGTCCTCCTCCTCCTCATCTTCTTCTTCCGTAGAAGTTCCGGTGAAAAGCGAGCAAGAAATATGCATCGGTGCTAAAGAAACGGATAATATCAGAGACTCACGGGAAGCCGCCAGTGGCGATGATTCTCGCGTTGGAGTTGATCTCAGTGCACTGAATAACGTTGGTGCCGAGTCTTCAGGTGCGTGGAGTTTCCTCATGTACTTCGCTCCGTTTTAGTAATAGAATTCAAAATTCGAACGTTTTGTTTCACAGTTTCTTTGTGGATTTTGCCTATGAGTAGCTTAGTCAAGTTTGACTGAAATTTAGACCTAATTTTGACTTCCGCCATTTCTTATTTTCTTTTATATTTGAATTTTGTATGTTTGGTAATTCTAGTTGCATATTACCCGTCCATTGTTATTCATTTGTTGTTAAATTTGATAGTGTAATTTGCTATTTAATGGTTGGTAGTATTTCTTTACTATCTGCAATAACAGTCCAGCACTGGCTTATGCATTTAAAGGATTTAAAGTTTGGGAGTTTATTTTAGGTGTCTTTAGTGGATAAAGTTTTGGCATTAGAGCGTTTCTGTTGGATACTGCTTTTGTAAGGCAAATGATAGTAAGTTTTGTTTAGAAAAAAAATCATGGATATGCATGTAGGAAGGACATTGATGGTATGTTTGGTGGGAGAGAAGTAAAGGGAGAGAAAGGAAAGTGGAAAGGAAGAGGGAACTAGGAATGAGAGGAAGAAAATGTATGCTTTCAACATTTTGTGCGGTTTGTTGGAAAGAAAATAGAAGGAAAGGGAGGGATTGGGGATAGAATTTCAAGTAGAATAACTCATTTTAATGAGTGGAAATTTGTCTTTCATTCCTCCTAATCGTGTAAGAATTGGATGTTCTAGTCATTGAATGAAGAACAACCCTCCCTTTTCATCCCCTTCTTATTTTCTCCAAATTTAACTAATAAATGGTATCCCTCTTTATCTTCTATCCTTATTTCTTTCCTTTTCTCCTCCCACTAAATGAACTGTAAATGCATCACTTTGTGCTACATTTACCAATGCTCCCTACCACGCTTTTCTGTTTATGATACTTGTTATTTTAAAAACCGGATGATGCTAATCAAGTTGCTATTTTCTGAATTTTACATGAGAAGATATTAAAGAGCTGGTTTTTTTTTTTGCTCATTCTGGAGGATTATTGGAATTGCATACCCAGGCGTTTTGTTAATGTGCTGAAGTTTCTGGATATGATACTTAATACTTTAAAACTGGATGATGGCACGATGCTAATATAGTTTCTATGTTCTGAATCTCATATTAGAAAAGATCTAAGAATTGGCTTGTTTTGCACATTCTGGAGGACTATTTGAAGTTGGCAGAAATGTCACGAATGCATTTCTTTTTTTTTTCTTCTTTTTCTACTTCTTCTTCTTCTTCTTTTCGCATTTGGATATAATAGTATGCAAAGAGACAAAGGCCTATAGTTGGAAAAAGTTTGCTATTTCCATCACGGGGCCATAGTCCTACTTTTAAGCTTCCAGAGGAATAATCAATAACTATGCTTAAATTTTATGATATGTTGTTAAGTACGGGCTTAAATTTGTTATATTTCTTACTACATTCAGGCACCTTTCGTGGAATTTTTTCTGAGGTTGGAACATTGCCTGTGGGCACTTCAAACGTTGAAAAATTGGATTCAAGCCAGGGTAAATTGGAAAAATCAAAAACTGAGACACAAAGACATCGAAACATACTTGCGGAAGAAGCAGCACAGATTTTTGACAGTAAGATATCTGCTCAAAAGAAGGTATTAATTTTTCTGGATGTATCACTTTTACCACTCCCCTTTGTCTCAATTTATATTTGTAAAACAACAATTTACTCTCTTCCCCATGATTGTTATTTTAGTTTTAGATGTTTTCGGAGAATGATTGCTTGATACTGGTTGAATTAATTTTGTCTCAGTTAGATAATTCTATGGTAAGAACTTTTAAATACCAAAATGCATATAAGTTCCTGGTAGAAGAATTAAATAGCTAATGGTTAAAGAGGAATGATTAAATCCTTTTCTTCTAGATGGATGATTTATTAAGGATTTTGAAGCGTGGATATGGTTTCCCTCCTGTATGTCATGTTGTTCTTGTAACTATGAATGTGTGACATATACTGCTAAATATGCTGGAAATTTAAAAAAAAAAAAAATTCAAACACCAGATAGTCATGGGAAGGATATGGTGATGGGGTTTTGGAAACAGTTCGATCATTTATCAAAAAGAAGCAATACCCTGTTACACAAGAAGAGAGAAATTTGCCATCCTTATCAATAGCAGCTAAACCACGATTTAGTTTGGCCTTTGGTGGCTCCTATTTATATTGGATTAGAGATGAAAAGGGAGAAAGTAGAGACAAATTGAAAATGATGTGATCGTGTGCTCGTCGCTTTCTATCATCTACAAAAAGTGGGCTGCATCTTTGAAGGAGGAGGAGAAAAAGATGACTTTATATGGTAGGTTTTAAAATTGGGCTACGTCAAGCAAGCTGCTGGTTGGTTTGAAGAATTTCATCATTCATGTCTATGACAAGAATAATGGTTTTTAAATTTTTATAATGCACACAACCCTCCTACCTTGCGCTTGCATCCTAAATTTTTGAGAACTTTTGTGTTATAGTGTCTATGTTATCATGTGAACTGGTAATGTCCACATCTGTGCTTCATACTTGAGGGGTATTTATGAATTTAGCAGTAATTTATGTTGTTTTCTTTACACATCTAAGTATATTGTATATTATGTTAGCTAAATTCCTGCTTAATAAGAACAAAATGTTTTTGTCATTGATTGTTTGAAATTATGGACATGTTGGTAAATGTACTAAATTTGTAATAAATTCAATAATAGCATTTATGCACTCTTAACAATTTGAGATGGCAGTGTGTCCATGTGGTAGGACATAAGAAAGAAATTTATGGAAATTGATGGGATAGTGGATGGTGACAAGACAAAATTCATAGGAGATGGCAGAGTAGTTAAGGAATTTTTAATTCCTTTTTGTTTTACGTAGATAGATATGCTTGAGCGGTTTTAAAGTACTACTATTATTAATTTTAAGATGTTTGTTTAAGGTTTTTCAGGAGTCCTCTTTTCTTTTTCCTGGACTCTTCTTAAGGCTAAGAGTATTAGCATTTAGCATAGATGCAAGCACACTGTAAGATCTATCTAAATGCTGTAGCTTAATAATCTCTTCATTTGCCATGGGAGGGCCAAATTCTTATTGGGGCTGCTCTGTCTTCTTGATATTGTTGAAATTGTTGTTATTTTCATTATCATTTGTATTTCAGTGATTATTGTTATGGATTGCCTTGATGGGTGGTTTTCTTGGATGTTGTGACAGTTTGATCTTCGAGACATGTGTACCTGGCAATGTTATTAAATCTTTTAAATCTGTGCAGCTTAAATTGTTGAACAGAATAGCTACTGTGAAAGATGATGGAACTGTGGAGTTTGAAGTTCCAGGAGATGTTGAGCCCCATGCTCTTGGTGATGGGCCAAGAGGTGCATATGCTGAAGTAGCTGAAGAAGAGTCACTTGAAACAGACATTCAGTATATTCCACCACTGCAAATAGTGATGCTTATAGTTGGCACACGTGGAGATGTGCAGCCATTTATTGCGATTGGCAAACGTCTCCAGGTTGGGAAAGTATTTTGTTTTTTAGCCCCTTTTCATTTTTGCTATTTGGTGTGAATAACTCTTGCGGTATGTTTAAAGCCTTTAAATTTGTTGTAACCTCATCTGGGCTTTCTGGTAACATGTATGTATTTAGAAAAATGGAGCAATTCCAATTGAAAGTTGAAGATTGAATTATTACTCTTGTTTGTTTTATTATTTCTCTCTCTCTCTCTCTCTATATATATATAAATATATATAATATAATATTAAAATAAAATTCTTTATATTGAAGATTGAGCCAGGGAATGCTTCTTGCTCCACACATCAACTAGGGTAAACTAGATAAAAAACAATAACGTAGAAGGAAGCTCTGTTATGAGCAGTTTGCTTATAGACTCTGGAAGTGTTTGACTTGTGCGATGATGATTTAGGGTAGTTTGCTGTTGATGAGGATTAAAAAATTGATTGACTTTACTGATCAATATTGTTGCTTATTCAATCTATACTAGGTTGTGCTGAATTTCTTTGTTTGCCACTGTCTTAATTCATTGCCTTGCATTAATTTTATTTTTTACATTTAGAAAATAAGAGTTTTAAGATTTTGAAACCTTTTTTTTGGTGTGTAAGTGCAAAAGATGTTTTTTAAGCAGTAACAGTTTATTATTTTGTCTAATAGGCATATGTTCTTTTTGAAACCTCTCATATTGGCAACTACATACGTACTGCTGTTTGCTAAAAGTTTGTGCTCACTGCTTTGAAACGAAAAGAAAAAATGTGAAACAATTAAGTTCAATCCTTTTTGTTGGTTGTTTGAAATGTTACCATGGGAGAGGATGTTTTGCATGCAGGATTATGGCCATCGTGTAAGATTGGCAACTCATTCAAATTTCAAAGAGTTTGTGCTGACTGCTGGGCTTGAGTTCTATCCATTAGGTGGAGATCCAAAAGTTCTTGCTGGTTGTATGTACCTAACACATTATTTTATGATTTTCTGGTTTAACCTTACTGGGATTCTGATAACATTATTTTGAGTTGGTTCCTATATGTAATTCAAATTAGTATCATGCGGAGCATTTAACATACATGTAATTGCAAGATGTTTTTGTTGCATATGTGCAGCACTGAACCCTTGTTGTAATTTTTAAGTTTGTCTATAACACAGCTTCATTTAGAATATGTAGGTGTTAAGTTGAATGTTCAGTATGGCCAAAGTCATACGTGAATTAAAATTGAATGCGATTACTTGTCAAAATTTAGATTTCCAGCAGGACTTCTTAATGATTTCCTTTCTATTGAATTTTTTCCCGAGCAGATATGGTTAAAAATAAAGGCTTCTTGCCATCAGGCCCTTCTGAGATACCAATTCAACGAAATCAAATAAAGGAAATTATCCACTCTCTGCTTCCTGCTTGCAAAGAACCTGATCCTGATTCTGGTATCCCTTTTAGGGCAGATGCAATCATTGCAAATCCTCCAGCATACGGTTAGCTTTCATTACTTTTCAACCTTTAGTGGTGTTATTTACATGTGTATGGATGTATACACATGTTTGAGTATGCATTTATGGGTCTGTATAAGTGAAATATTGTGGTTATTTTGGTGTTTCATTTTCAACTTAGTATGGATCTTTGGTCTTTGTATTTATTTCTCATGCATAGATAAAGGAATTTCAGCAGTATTGAAGAAAATATATTAGATTTACTCTTTTTAGCACTCTGCTTTTAGCCTCGAGTGTCAGAGTTTGATGTAATGAAAGTTTGACGAAATCATAGCTATAATGTGGCCACCCTGTTGTCAGACAACTTCACCACAAAATATGTGCTGTAAAGGGCCTAAGCATAGTTGTGATGTTTTATGAATTATTGGTAGTGCTTACAGAGCATTTATCTCCATTTAAAAACTATAAACTGTAAAAGGCTAGAATGGTTTACAATAAGGGAAATATTGTGGTTATTTTGGTGTTTCATTTTCAACTTAGTATGGATCTTTGGTCTTTGTATTTATTTCTCATGCATAGATAAAGGAATTTCAGCAGTATTGAAGAAAATATATTAGATTTACTCTTTTTAGCACTCTGCTTTTAGCCTCGAGTGTCGGAGTTTGATGTAATGAAAGTTTGACGAAATCATAACTATAATGTGGCCACCCTGTTGTCAGACAACTTCACCACAAAATATGTGCTGTAAAGGGCCTAAGCATAGTTGTGATGTTTTATGAATTATTGGTAGTGCTTACAGAGCATTTATCTCCATTTAAAAACTATAAACTGTAAAAGGCTAGAATGGTTTACATAAGTTCCTACTAGAAACTTTGTTTTGCCATCTTGATGGAGTCTTAACTATGTGTATGATTATTTTCCCCTTTCCCCTCCTACTGTCTTTGTTGGAATGGGCAAGTAATGGGATCGGAAGTCAATTTCTTGGCTTGCCAGATGATTTGACATTTTGTAGCATTTGCTAGTTTTTGTATCAGTGAGTTCCGGTTTAAACTTTATCTCTATAAATCTAGGCATGAAGGGATGATTATTTGCATCCAAATATAGTAGATAAAAGATGGGCCTTGTCGTGTTAATGAATGTCATGGCAGTTCTCTGCGGGCTCTAGGGTGGGCTTCTCCTGTTATATTTATTGCTTTAACAATATGAAGGATGGTAAATCTTTCAGTGCTGAATTTGTTTTATTTTTCTCTATTTGAGAGACTGAGTTTGGTGAGAAAATGTCATGTGATTTCTGTTGTCCACTATGATTTGTTGTTTCTGGAATAGAAGTATTTTATTCATGTTTGTATTTACTGCTTCAATATTCTAATAGAAACTTTGGCAATGCTTTTTAGGGCATACACATGTGGCAGAGGCGCTAAAAATACCACTTCATATATTTTTCACGATGCCATGGACGTAAGTCTTGCCTGAGTAATGTTATCTATAGCTGAGTTGGATGTTGCTTTAACATCTCTGAAGCTAGCAGTTTACAAGCTTGTTATTTCTTGTTTTGTATCAGTCTATTGTTCTATTACATGGTTTAACGGGCAATCTTAGACTGCTTTGCACAATCCATTATTGTTTCCTCCAGGCCAACAAGTGAGTTTCCACATCCTTTGTCCCGTGTGAAGCAACCAGCTGGATATCGAGTGAGCACTGATATTCATATTTATTGTTTTATGTATTTTTTTTCTACTTTTCTCATCTTGTTTGTTTGTGTTTGCTGCAGCTTTCTTATCAAATTGTTGACTCAATGATTTGGCTTGGGATACGGGACATGATAAATGATGTTAGAAAGAAAAAGCTGAAGCTACGACCAGTCACATATTTGAGTGGTTCCCAAGGCTCTGATTCTGATGTGCCTCATGGATATATATGGAGTCCTCACCTTGTTCCTAAACCTAAAGGTGGTTGGCTTAATATCTAATTGAAAAGTGAAAAATTTAAACAGATATATCTGTGGAAATTTTTTTAAGCTAGGAGTTTATATTTTATATATTTTAAATTTTTTTTCAGCATTCTCTCCTGCTTATGTAATAAAGCATGAGGATATTTCTTTGAACAACATATTTTATAATGACTTGACATGCTGGCAAGAATTTCTCAAATGGAAGGATGACACTTTTACTTTTCTCCTTCAGATTGGGGACCTAAGATTGACGTGATAGGGTTTTGCTTTCTTGATCTTGCAACAAATTATGAACCTCCTGAATTGCTCGTAAAGTGGCTTGAAGCTGGTCCAAAGCCTATTTATATTGGATTTGGTAGCCTTGTGAGTTTGTTTTTTTTTCTCATTATCATTTACTATATTTTTCTATAGTTTTTGAGTTTGTTTTCTTATGTCATTGATTCATATTAATCCCCTATTAGTTTGTTTTCTTGTGTCATTAACTCATATTAATCCCATATTAAGTATTAGATATTTCTAGCGGTGCTTACATGAAGATTTTAACTTTTTCTTTGTATTGTGAAATTCAATGTAGAGTTTTCATGTTTTAATATAATTCTCAAATTATTTTAAAGTATACAGCAGAATGGTTGTCAGTAAAATGCTGGTTTTCCTTCTTGAGGATATTTCGTTTCTTCCTCTTTTTTATTTTTACAGTAAATTGAAACCCTTGTTTTTTGGAGGCCCTGGCCCTCAAGCCTTAATAGTGGCCTTGGTTGTTAGTTTTGCCTTACAACCTTTTTAATTAGAGCTAGGGATTTGGATTTCAATGTTGATTGATCTATTAAGCAAATTTTTTGCTTAAAAAAAACTTCTCTTGAAATTATCAACCTTGAGTCTAGCTGTGTTTGGTCATTTCCTGCAAGTTTTCTTTTTAGATTTCAAGCTTTTCTTTTTGTTTCTTCTAAATAGGGAAAGATTCTTCTCTTTAATTTCTTGTGTTGAGGTTTTCTAAACTGTATTGTTCCAGACATCTGCAAGTATGTTAGTTAAGGAAGATGCTGAAATTGATAAATAACAGTAGAATTTTAAATCATGACCTCTATACTGAAAGGTATCAATGGCTAAAATGTTGTAACCAGAAATTCCACTGCTTCTTTATTTACTGACAATTATTATAAGCTGCAAGGTTGTGAGCCCTAAATGTTTAATGACTACCTTGTATTTATCTTTGTAAGTAGGTCTTCTACGAGGGGCATGGTAAAATTTCTTGGCACGACGTTTTGTTCATTAGTCACTGTCTGTAGTGCATTTGCTTGAAGTTATTTGTTTATTATCTATAATGATTCTACTATTATTTGGTTGCTATTTTGTGTTATCACTTTATGCTACTTTAATGGAGCACCGTACAAAGCACAAGAATATCAGGTTTGAAATAGAAGAGTGCAACAGAATTTAGAGAACACTTTGTTGGTGTTCCAAAGGAATTTAAGTTTTGTCTGTTCTGTTAAGCATATGATTTTATAAGGTTGTTTTCTTGCAAATTTTATATGAGTTATTTGTGTTGCTAATATAAAGCCAAGTCTGATGAGTGCAATAAATGACTGCATTTTTTTCCCTCAATCTCATTGATCACTATAAAAATAGACTGATTGTATCCTTAATAAAGTTTATGGATATCACAGTCAAGTATGCCATGAGATATTGTTCTCACATGTCATGATATAGCTTTTTTTTAATGGAATATGGCTGCCTTTTATTTTCTTCAAATTTTATGATCTTTTGAACTGTTCCTTTTCTCATGTTATAGCCGGTTCAAGAACCGGAAAAAATGACCCAAATAATTGTGGATGCACTGGAACAAACTGGACAGAGAGGTATCATCAATAAAGGCTGGGGTGGCCTTGGTAACTGTGAGTTCTTTTTCTTCCTACTTTTGGATCTTTAAATGTTTCCTTATTAACCTAGCACTTGTGTGCATATTTTCTTAGCTATTTTTTAATTTATTATCAGTGGCAGAACCCAAGGACTATGTTTACTTATTGGACAATGTCCCTCATGATTGGCTATTCTTGCAATGCAAGGCTGTGGTGAGTTTATAAATTACAAGAGCAGTGCGTTTCTGAGGATTCTTTTTCATTACATCTGTTTTGCTTTTTTATAAATTAATTGAATAACTATGTAGTGGTCATAAGTCGTGGCCTGATCTATTTTCTTTGGGAATGGGCTTTTAATACTGGGTCAATTACTTATGGTTCAAAGTTTCTTTGAGAGCTACTGTAGGGGAATAATGTTTTCTTGGTCCTGTACTCTTGTCCTAGTTTAGTGTTCTGAATCATGCTCTGTTATGGTCTTACAAGTTCCACATTGAAGGTTTCAAATTTGCAAATCCCCTCCCCCCTCATCTTGGAAAAAAGGGAAAATGTTGGTAAATATTTTAATACCATTATCACTTTGTTTCTGCCCATAATAACATGATTATCATTAAATTTTGGAAAACTGTGTGTTTTTTTTTTTTTCTTTTGTGATAGCATTCTTTGATGAGATTATTACTCTATTTGCAAGGAGATCCCAATGTTTTATCTTAAATAAAGTATGGACACCATCTGATGCAACTATTTTTTTAATCTTAGAAGAAACGAGTGCAAAGATTAGGGATTCTCAGTGAGGTCAGATCAATGCAGTTTTCTTTGTTTGATAATATTTTTTTTATGTACTTTATATCAATATGCTGTCGATAGTAGACATTTTTAGATATTTCAATCTATATGTGGCCTTTGTTTGAAATGAAAAAAAGTGAAATATTGAGGGTCTTGGAAATCAAATATATTGTTGCAGATCTAAAGTGTGCTGTATGATCAATACAATGATGGTATGCCAAAGAAGGTTGGCATAAATGACTAGGGGAAGTCAGGATAAAAGATTCAAGCACAAGCCAAGTGTCCTCATAGCACATAATATAAAAACTAAATTACTCAAGCATAAATAAATTAAGTTGCAGCTAGTGATAGGCATGCATCCAGCAATATTACATGCTCATGAGATAGAGGACGTGCAAATATTTGATCATGCCAGTTAACTTTCGAATTGTTATCTTTTAGATCTCTTAAAATTTTCTGATATTACTTTCCTTTGGCCTCCCCAGAGTAGTTTCTCTCGAGCCCTTCCTCTCCAATTTGTTTATGAATGACAAGATCTTTTTTTTGCCTTGTTTTTAGGTTCATCATGGAGGTGCTGGAACAACAGCTGCTGGTCTTAAAGCAGCGGTAAGAACAAATATTTTGATCCTTGCTGTTATTTTCGTGCTTCTAGTTCCATGACTAGGTGCTTACATTGTTTTGCCTGCATAATAATTTGGTGCTTTTGGATTCAATTTTTTTTTTTGTCCATCTGCCTTTTGATCCACATTTTTTGTCCTCAATTTTAGTGCCCAACAACAATTGTACCATTCTTTGGTGATCAACCTTTCTGGGGAGAGCGAGTACACGCCAGAGGAGTGGGTCCTCCACCCATCCCAGTTGATGAATTCTCACTTCCCAAGTTGGTTAATGCAATAAACTTCATGCTAGACACAAAGGTAATTATGAATTTGAGATGCCAGATTTAGTTGTTAAACTTATATTCGGTTAGGCATTTTAGATTTAGCCATTTAGGCTTGCTCCCTTTATTTTCTTTTGGATATTCCAAGAGAGCTTGATCTTGGGGATTTTTCTCAAGCGGCTATTTGTTGGTCCCTTTTTTTTTTTTTTTGAGGGGGGGGGGGGGGGGGGGTTGGTGCATGTGGGAACTCATTTGGGTTTGAGTAACACAGAGCTGTACCTCTCTCTCTCTCTTCATAAGTACCTCTCTTCTCTCCAAGTTTGAACTTGAGACCTTCAAATTTACCAAACTCTAACGGCTGGGATGCTGATTTATCGTCTAGTTTCTATTATGATGATCTTAAGTAAAATTAAAAAAAAAAAAAAATTGTTGAAAGCATAAATTTGGCTGAACTTGTAATATGATGACTGCATGAGGATATTGGAAAATTTCCCATTAACTAACCCATGAACATGAAATATGTCAGGTGAAAGAGAGAGCCATTGAACTTGCCAAGGCAATGGAGGAGGAGGATGGGGTTACGGGAGCAGTAAAAGCATTTTTTAGGCATCTTCCTCGCAAGAAGCCTGAGCCAGAGCTATCACCAGAGCCACCCAGTCTATTCTCCATTGCTAGATGTTTTGGTTGTTCGTGAATCTCGCATGGATGTTTGTTTCTTCCTTGTAAGTTGTTTAGTTGTGTGTTTTCAGTGTTCTCCATGGTGCTTTCAGAAATGAATGAAAACACGAAAATTTCATCCCTCTTTACGAATTTCCACATCCCTGTTTCCAGAAATGTATTTATTTTTACAGCCGAGAAACATGGTGTAAAAATGCGAATTTTCATTCATCTCGAAGGTAGAATGGCCCATTTTTTAAAATCTTTTGAGTTACCAATCTATGCTAGATTTGAGTCTTTCATTCCAGGAACCGTTGTTATACTTTTGTCATCTTGCTTTTACAATTTAAAGATAGTGTGATAAGAAGTGAAATCAAATCTTGGGTGGCGATCATGCAGATCACAGTTTTACCAAAAGATTTGAATCGAGGTTAAAATGTTATTACAGCCACAGTTGATTCCATTTGTTATTACGTGCCATAATTGATCGCTTTTGTACCTTGTACAGGGGGGAGATGTCTGATTAGTAATTCGGTTTTTCACTTCCAGATCAAGCATTTCTATATATTTTCTTAGTTGAGTTTCACTATATTGCCAAAAAAAAAAAGATTGATGGATACCGCGTGTGGGGGAAACATGGGAATCAAGACGAGTTGAAGAGAAAACACTAGGTTCAGAAAATGCGAGGGCAAGGAATGGATGAAAAGTGACAAATTGCATGGGATTGGCGATGGAGAACGCAGCCCCCCATATCAAAATCTTTGAGAGGGCAGAGGAATGCAGCACAAGAGCCAATTTGCATGCTGAGAGAGAGAGGGAAGGGCCGTTGAATGATATTTAAGGCAGCCACCACTGAATTCTAGATCAAGTGGGGAATGACTTTACCTTTTAAGCCACCCAATCCTTCCGCATTCGCCATTGAAGATCACAAACCTGATCTTTCAAGCTCAGCCCTTCCTCTGACACTCTCTCTGACTTCCATTCATTCCTGATCTATCGTTAACAACTCTCTCCAGTCCCCAACATGTGGATGTCTTTAAGTTTGAATAATGAAACGAAAGCCCTTGATTAGTGTAGCACAAAGTCAAAGCTAACCTTCATTTCAATGCCAAGAGGCTGGTAGTAACACGGCCAAAAATGTGTTTTTGGCAAGTAGAAAACCTGATTATCCCAATATTAATGAGGGGATTAAATTGCCGGCTTTTGATTGATAACGCGGGAAAATTGAGAAAACAATGAAGTTTTACGTTCCAACATAAAGAAAAAAAAAAAGAAAAAGAAAAGAAAAGAGAAATGCCGTTTAGAGGGAAAGAGGGGAGGAGAAAGATTCCATTTTCCAACCCACAAAACATATCTTCCCGCCAATGTCACACTTCGCCTCAGCATGCAGAAACGTCTTGGAGAATAATACTTCCCCCACCTATCTCTTTTTCTCTTATCTCTTCTGTTGCCAAGCCCATACAGACACGGTCCCCTAATATGTCAAGCATTCCATTTAATAATAATAATAATTATTATTATGCTCAGAGTCTTCACGTTTTCCAACTCTTTAGAACTCGGCTTCTGAACTCTCTTACCCTACTCTTTTTTTTTAATCAGATCACCCACCAAAAGCTAATGCCACTTGCATTCTTAATTCAGTTCCTTCAACTGTACTTCTCCCACACCTGCCATTTCTTAGTCTCTTTTTCAAAGGTTTAATTTTCGTTTCTTTGTCTTATTATTTTGTTCAGCATGCAAACTGACTTCTATCAGTCACTCTTAATTTGTCCTCAAGCATGGAGGATGGTCATCAAGAGAAAGTTTCCCAGACCAATGTAGACGATGGAACAACAAGGGTTTTCCCTTGTTTATTCTGTTCAAGAAAGTTTTACAGTTCTCAAGCCTTGGGGGGCCACCAAAATGCTCACAAGATAGAAAGAACATCTGCATGAAAGGCTAAACGGGAGTATGGACCAACTAGCAGCTTCTCATCTTCTCCGGCATTACTATTGGTTTATGCTCATGCAAGCCACCGCTTGGTTTTTTTACACTCTCCAATGTATATAACAGATCATTCTGCCAACTTCCGTTATTTCCCGAACCACCGTTTATCGGACGGATTCAGATCGAATGGTGCTGCCAGGTTTGATAATAATGTGGTGTTTTAAGGTAGAAGTAGCAATGGATATTACCATCATCAATTAGAAGAAGACGAGCAAAGTTACTTGAATTGGCAGAGGAGCATAAGATGCAATGGAGGCTTCACTCAACAGCTAGCAATGGCGGAGGATAACAATCAAGGGATGGGAAGTGCTGATCATAAGGACAAAGATCAAAGCTTGACCTATCTCTTCATTTATGAAGAGAGAATGATGGGCAAATTTTGTTAAGAGTAATTATTGGTAGTTTTTGCTTTTAATTCTTCCACATGTTTTCACAATAAAAGACAACATGTCTGATTCATTCTTTTGCAGATGTTGTGGAAGATCAGGGGGAAAAAATGAAGTACGTATAACTAACATTTTGAATCATCAATGATATATTTCCATTGTTCTTCAGTATTTTTAGAAAAAAAAAAATTCTTTCAACAAATACTGAACTTTCAGACTAAAGTCTTTGATCATATGTTATGATTATAAGGTGACTTAAAAGAATAGCAAGTATTAATCATGATTTCACAAGTCCAGAAGATCCTTATAACATGAAAAATTTATTTAACAATCCAATCAATGAAAAAAGAGATGAGCAATGATCTGATCTGGTCATGGTGTAGGTTAGATGAGGAGATTCATTTGTTTTTGTCCCCTTTCGTCATGTTTCTTTAGACTTGTACACTGTAAGACGGTGAAATATGAATCCTAAGAACTAATTCTGCAGCGCAAAGGGGCTAGTGTTTGTTGAGAATCGAGAGTAGTTAGTAGGCCCAGCAGCACAAACGAGGCCCACTTTGTCCAAATTAGGTGGATGGCCATGGCTAAATGGGCTGTCGTCTGACTAGCCTAAGGGGAGGAGCTTGGTCTGGTTCCCTACCAAAAAATTGAAGGCCGGTCACACAAATTTATTCCCTTCAAAGCCATTGTTGGCCTGAGCTCCAACTAAAACAGCAGCTTGTGCAGGCGAAAGTGAATCATCTTGGCAGAGACCCCTTGATGGAGAGAAATTTCACACTTTTAATAAGAATGGAAATAGAAACAGTAGTAATATATCGCAGGATCTAATGGCGAAACACCGAGGGAACCCCATTTTGATTAACACATGCTAAAGGTTCAACTGAAGTAGAATGGATTCAGCAAATGTTTGTACTTAAAGTTAGGACATAGAGCAAAAAATATGCTTTTAATTACTGTTAGGGATGGCTTGTAATTTCTTATTATATTTAAGCAGTTAAAAATAATTTGTATTTGACCCAACTGGAGAAGATTGTGATCCGACAATGTTTACAAATGATTGGTGACGTGCCCTTCGATTGTAGTTTTTGTGAGAACAAACAAGTCGAAAAGCTTATTAAAAAAAAAAAAAGAAGACAAACCCCAGCAGAGATGGATTCATATGGGACAGTAGTATGTTTATGGATATTCTCAAAAATTGGATAATAAAAAAAAATTTTTGAAAAATGCAAAATTTTTTCTTAAACATATTTTCTATCATAAAATTAATAAAATTGTCAATAATTATATATATATATATATATTATAGATAAACACTTCCGAAAAAAATTTATAAATCCGTTGTTGAATCCCGACCTCTTGCTACTGCCTACTATGTAAAAAAGAAAAATTGTCTAGGATAATGAATTATATGAATCAGAAGAATCAAAGAATAAAGTAAAATAACTTGTTCTGATTCAACATTATTTATTATGTGCCTTTTGATAGAAAAATCATGATGCAATGCAAGAGCTAGCACGTTACCTCCTTCAAACCTAGCTACGTGCTGGGATGAAATGCCCATGTTTGTTATGGGCCATATATTTGGATCGCTTTGCACTTTGCACTTGCACTACTCTATTTTATTTATGATTCCAATTGAGAGGTATAGAAAGAGCAGACGGAAACCCAACTGCCACCTTGCAGTCTCATTAATTGATTAAATAAATATTAATATATATTGTGTGATGTGCAGGAGGAGAACATATATAATTTTTCCTTACGTACGAATCTGGGATCCTGTTAGAAAGTACTTGGTGTTTGAAATCGTTCATATGCAAAATGCCAAAGGCCTAGGTTTATCCAGGAAAATTAATAAAATAAAATAATTAAGAAAGCCTTAAAAAAAAAACAGATCTTTTCTCCCATATGACATCATATTTCTGAGTTCATAATCAAGATTCAAGGTCTTGTTACGTGCGGACAACATATTTATACCAAAAGAATACCATAGCTCGAGGAAAACAGATATTCTTTATCAAATATCCCATTATTCATCTCTCCGTATTTTCAGCTGATTTTTTTTTCTACGCCATATTTTTAAGTTTCCCGGCATGCAGCACTTTGGATTATTTTAGCTTGCTATGATTTTGACGGCTGATCTGTTAATTAAATGGATATGGTGAAGGCAATTTCTCTCTCTCTCTCTCTCTATATATATATATATATAAAATATTTGCAAGCTTATTTATTGAATGGAAGCCCATGTGCACCTCAACCTTGTTAAAACAAGCATTGGCTTAATCATTTTGCATGGTTTGAGCTAAAACACACCATCACATGCGTGGTCCATGACGTATAACATTTTTCTGTGTTTATATTTTTGGGCCTAATGTTCTGTTCAAACACATCATTATCATCTTGTTATTGAAGAAAATAATTGGGTATTTCATCTAGTTGTAATGGCTATACTATTTTACAAGAAATGATTTCTTTTTGGACATTAATTGTTTTTTCTGTATCAAATTTTGTTATCTCACATCACCAATGCAAATGGGATATATGTAGTACTTAAACACTTGTCCTTTCCTGAGAATCCATAGCACCCATTTCTCCATATGATCATGTGGGAAAAAAGTATAAAACAATGAGCAATTGGGCAAAAAATTAGGGTTTGTTTTCTGTTGCCATAATAGAACGTAGTCCAAATCAAAGAGCTTAGAGCTAATTAGCCTAACATCAACCATGAAGGGTTACACCAACATTTTATCATCAATCCACCACTGGAGTTGTCAAAACATCAAGGGTTTGAAAAGACAAACAGAGGTTTTAAGTGATCCTCTTCTCCGCTTGATTTCTTTGAAAAGGATGGACAAGGTGGAACCATGTGGTTGGGAAGGAAAATTGAACCACTTTGTAATCTCTGTCTAAATGCTGCATGAAAGCAATGGTTTCTTCCTCTCTTACCAACACTTTCAACTAAAAGTTTACGGTGACTTTTAATGTGACCTTCTGACAAATCATATCTTGCCCTTATCCATTATTTATTGTGGAAAGCCTGAGAACATACATTTTAATAAGTGGGTTTTAAATTCTTTCATATAAAGTGTGAATTTCCTTTTCAAATTGCAGCAAACAAACTAACATACAGATGGCAAGCTTCTACTATTTTGTACTACCAATTATTTAATTAAGCACTAGCAGTGCTATGTGTAAAAAGAAGCAAAAGTTAAAACTAGGGTCAGGCTCCAAGTTGTCAAACTTCTAATCAAAATATATTGTGGCATTTGAAATATATATATATATATATATATAAATTTTATGTGACATTAAGAAGGGGTAGCGAAACTGTTAACTCCAGTATTCTAGAACTCTTTAATTTTAGTTCAATTATCAGAAAAAACTGATGTGAATTCATGCCGGGAATCAAGCACAAAGAAGAAGGAAAAAAATGAAGTTGGATTAGAATCAACCAGCCAAGCCTTGATTGACGGTGAGCAGCCGCCATGCATGTGAAGGAGTGGTGGCAAACTTGAGCAAAAACCTGCTACTTCTTCCTACCCAATTCAATTTCAAAGACTAAAACAAAAGAAAAAAATTAAAAAAAAAAGTTCTATACGTTTTGGAGGAATTTGGTCTGAAGCCTAAACCTGAACTCACTAGTCATATATAGTAATAAATTTGAAGAACAGATAAATTTAGTAAATACTAATGAACATGTCAATTTAACATATAATATATAACTTTGAGTTCATTTATTAGGCAGGTCGACAAGCTACATATATGATTTTTTTTAAAAAAAAAATCATAATATGAAGATATAAAAAAAAATTACTAATATTAAAATTTAATCTATAAATCTATTTAATGTTCTATTTAAATGTGATAATATAAACCAATTAAGTTAAACTTTGATTCATGTTATAATGATTTTTCACTTGCTACAATTTTGGATTAGTCGAGATTAATGGATCACAGTTTGATTCACTCGATGAAGTTTTTCAATTGATTTTTTTTTTTTTTTGGAGCAGCCCAGAAAAGGGAAATAAATAATGTTAAGAACACTTTTGGAGTACGAGATGTATATGTGAATTTTTTTTTTTTGGCTTAGACAGTCGAAAATCCAATATACTATTTGATTCAACTGAATTTCTGATGAGTATTATAAAATGGGAAATTCAAAAGTAAAAAAGTCAGACTAAGCTGTCCTGCCTAAACTTAGCAATTCTACAACCAAGCTGGCAAGAAAGTCTAATCTTACACACATGGTTTTCCTATTAATCTTTCCTAAATCCTAAAATGAGAATTGATGTGATGGTTTGAACTCGTTTCAACCTCTTATTTAGATAGAGAAGCAAAAATATTTCAATTATACTTTAATTTTCTAATTAATTAACTAATCTAGCTAGAAAAAAGTTTCAAATCTGTTTTATCTTATAAAGTATTAATTATGAAAAAATTTTAATCCTGTAAACCTCTTTCAATGGCTGAAAACATGACTTATAACTAAATCTCTCTAAAATAAAGAGAAATAAATTATTGACGTTTGACATTTGTTTCATTGCTTTTGCTTTGTTTTTCTTTTGTCGGCTACAAAACACTAATACAAGAAATAGGACTCATAACTAATTTTCTATAAATAAAAAAAAATAAAATAATAAAAAAAGTTGGATGAGTAGATAAGAGTTGAATATGTTGTTTGTAAGAGTTAGGTTTAATTTTCATTATTTTTTATCAATGATTTATAAAATTAATATAAGATTTATAATATAAATTTAATATTATGTTCTAGTCTTGAAATGAGATATATTTTACTATTTAAATTTTTAAGTAAAAAAATAAAAATTATGAAAAATTTAATTTGCACCAGTTTTTTTTTTTTTTTTTAGTTATTTCGAAACTAAAAATTTAATGATAATAACATTAAATATGATACTTGCATGACGGGCTGTCTCATGCAAGTTATGGACAGATAGATGTGTCTCCCACTCAGCATTTGCATTATCCTAATCTTTTTCTTTTGGTTTCAGTCTGACGACGCATCATAGCCGACCTTGAAATATATTCTGAAGAAACTTTAGAACTATATTAATTTAATTTATAAAGTGTTATTCGTTTTAATTTAAATGAATTATTATTTATTATAATTAAAAATTTCATAATTTTTTTTCATAAAAAAATATTATAAGTATAAATTTAAATTTTTACATATATAACATAACATATTATCAAAATATTTTGGTATGAGATTGGGAATGTTATAATTTATTAATAAAAGAACTAAATTAACATAAAATTTAATAATTATTATTTTCAGTTGTTTGAGGGTTGAAGGGAGGGACCATAGTCTCTCAAAGACGTGAAACCTTGAATGAAGTTGATTTGATTAATCAGGAATTAAATATGCAACATATATAATCACCATTGAAACCTGCGGCTAGATTTCTGGTAACAATTAACAAAACCGGGGCAGAAGAATAGAATCCTTTACTTTAGGGGTTTAATTTCTCTGTTTACTTCTGTCTTTAAGAGCTTAATTTGGTTCATTTGTTTACCTGTGTCCCAATATTAATTAGATAAACATGTTTAAAAATTAAAAAAAAAAAGTTATAGATGTTGGAATTTGAATCTTAATAATAATATTTTTTATGTGTTATCTTATCATATTTTTCAGTTAATATCGATTAATTTCTTTTTTTCTTAAAAAATTCAATTATATATATATATAATAAAGCCCAAAACAATTCTAATTGATTATAATAATTTTGTTCGCTAAAATTCTAGAAGAGTTTTTGAATTTTTTCATTTTATTTAAATAAATCTTTATATTTTTATTGTATCCAAATAAATTTTTATTTTTTTATTTATATTCAAGTAAGCCCTTATTTCAAACAAAATATTAATTTATATTAATGGTTAAATTGGATACAAATTAAATATTAAAGATTCCTTTGGATACAAATTAAAATTTAAAGACTTATTTAGATACAATAAAAATATAAAAGTTTATTTAAATAAAATGAAAAAATTTAAATTTTTTTTAATTGTTTTAGCCTAATTTTGTTTGACTTGGTTCATTATACAAGGCATGTTCTATTTTGAGTTCTACAACCAAGATGACATGTACACTTCTGTGTATCATGTGCTTCTTTTTTTCCTTCTTCAGCAGATGGGATCTTCACATTTTTTGTGGCTCTTTTGAGTCTTGAACAAACAAATTTTGTGAACTGAGTTGAACCACATATTTAGGCTCGAGGTAATCCAAACCTATGCAGTGCAAGTTATGGGTACATGTTCTTCCAATTTTGTATATATTAGTTATGTAAGATTGATAATTTTAGATATGGTGCAAAAAATATCTTCAAACCTTTAGTTTAATGGTTAAAGGCGTTTGAGCAGACATTAATAATTTAATTTTGAACCAAAATTTTCTCTTTCTTTTACTTGTATTAGCCCTCCTGATGTAATAAAAAAAAAAAAAGATATGATGCAAAAAAATATAAAAAAAAAATATGAAAGTTATATTAAAAGTAATGACCAACGAGTAAGGGCTTAATTTTTTTTAATCTCTGTCTTGTATTGTAAAAGAGAAATTACTTATTTTAAAATATAAATATCTGAGTCTGATTAAGATAATTATGAAATTGAATTTTTTTTTTAAATCATAAAAATTTTTAAGTTTTCGTCTTATCATTGAGAATTTGAATCAATATGTGGATGACATCAACTCTAAAAGTTATACCCATTATTAATATACCATGACACTCATTATCAAAGTATCCTTTGACTATAAAATAAGTAACATAGAAATGTAAAAAACAAAACAATGAAAAGCAATATTTCTACATTAGCCAAAACCATGAGGAAACTTAACAGTAGCATTTTCAACCAGTTGTAATCAAAATTAAAATTAAAAATTTTTTTCCAACAAATTAGATTTAATCATTGTTGTATCTTGTTTATCACGTTAACACTTTAACCATTAGATTAAAGGTGCATTACACTTACAAATTTTTTAGTATAATTTTATATTTGTTCGATTAGAATAAAATGTTATATATAAATTCATCATTTATAAGTATGAATTTTGTATAAAATTTTAATATACTTCACACAATTATAAATTATAATTGATTAATTAAAATATAATGATTATAAATAACATGTTTGCGACCATCACTAATAGTTGAGTCAGCACTTGCTAACCATCAAATCAACAGCCACGTTAACTAGTTCAATGCTTGACTGATATCAAATAAATCAATTATCCATATTAGCACAAGTAAGATATAAAAATAAAAAACGAGTTACATATAATACATTATGAACATCGTACATTTTGGGCACCTTTTCTTGTCTACTTACCCTCTCCTTGTTCCCTACTTTCTTTCTCATTTTCTTGCTTTTTCTTTTTTTATATATTGTTGATTTGAATATTGGAGTGCGGCTCGTAATACTATTTTTAACCGGTTATCAAATCTTCCACGTCAACATTTTTGATCCATCTTCCAGCAAGCCTTCAACATCCGAAAGCGGAAAACGCTTAGACAATCATCAATCTTATTTTAGCAATCTCCAAAACTTCAAATCGAGAGAAAAAAGTAAAAAACTAAGGGTTTGTACGCAATACGATCTTTTAGTTTTAAACGTATCAGTACGCTTTTAAGGACACCTGTCCAGAGACGGAGATTTTATATTCCTATAATTCCAACACTTGCCGGATTTTAGTCACCTTCCACGTTGCCAACGTGGCCACGTGACTTGCACCGATCCTCCACCATCACCTGCCGGTATGTATTGAAATTTGAAAACCCCCTTTCGTCCAATCAAAAATTAAGAAGATGACGTGGATAAAAAGGACCCCACGGGAACAGCTGAAGTGTCAGAGGGGAATTGGCCTGGCACTTTAGCGACCTACACTTCGACACGTGGTAGCCTTACATTTATTTTCAGATAGTGGCGGTTAGGGAGGAGGGTGAGATTTGGTTCAAAAATGAAAACAGGTCAATTTGACTTAACCATAATTTAACGGAGTTAGGCAAAGTATTTAATCTCTCTTTCTTTCCCTATAAAATGACCGGACCATCTGAGTTTTTTCATTGATCAAAACCGGCATTTTCCTTCTCCCTCCTTTTCCATTTCTTCCAAACAGGGAAAACTAAACACATTCAGCACCGTAACACAAAGAGAAAGAGAGAATCAGCAATGGGGATTTCTCAGAGATTCTTCTCTTTGTTTACATTGGTACTTGTTGTATTGTTCGTTTGTGTTAAGGCGTCAGCAGAGAAAACAATGCTGAATTCAAGGTACATTTTCCAAGGAAACAATTAGCTTACCTGGGTTCTTTCTGTTTGGTTTAGCTTTTTCATTCCAGAAAAACAATCCTGGAAAGCACCGCGAATACAAATTTAGGTAGCTAGCTGTATTAATATACATGGTGCAAGTGGTTTTTTATTTTCCTCGTGTTTGTCATGACAGGCTTGCTGAAGAAAACAAGTTGCAGGACTTGAAGAACTCATCAATGACAGACGGGTGAGTAAACTATTTCAGCTAATCTTTTCACGTGCAAATCTACCAACTTAGGGAAGACTGAAGAGTATAAGCCGTTGAGATCGATTCTGATCAAATATCATATCGGGATCGTTAATTCTGTTATATGTTTAGTTTAATTCCCTTTGGCAATGAAAGTCACAGTTGATCAATTAACTTACTCCTAACCTCCTCTGAAAAAAAAAAAAAAAATCTAAAACACCTTTTTGAACGTGCATTGCATTATATGGATTATGCTTCTCTGTTTCGTTAATGCTTTTGGGGTTGACAAAATAGTTCTGCACTTTCTTGTTTTCTCAGGTTGGACGATGACAAATGGATAAATGAGCACGCAGTCGACAATCCTGAGGAAATTGCTTCTTTGGTTAATATGTGAGTTTCTCTATCTAATTTTCTACCACAGATTCAGCTAACCTTCCATTTAGTTTTACATAAGTATCGAATTCAAAATCTTTTTTATTTTACTTAATTCATTCCTAATAAAATAATCTCTTGGGATTTCATTGGTTAAAAAGTTCTCTTAAATATTTACGGCCTAATAGTTAAATCTTTTGAAATTTTGGAAGAGGATTGATTCATGAACTCCCGATCCCAATTGGACCACTATTTGCTACAATGTGTAGTTTCTGACAAGTCTTTTTCACCTGTCTTCTCCCGTTCTCTTTCTTACTTAGGTAGTCAAAATGTCCTTTCACCCAATAGAATTCAGTCAAAAGTACTAAGGGTCGAATCTTGGCACGTAGCCATTATCTTTCTTTTTTTTTTTTTGTTTTCACTTGCAGCCAGTGTTTTTGTAAACTTTCACTGTTTTTGTAAACTTCAGCCTTTCGGGGAACTGAACTTGGGTTTCTCTTACATCTTATCAAATACCATTCTCAAATAAGAAACTACCCGCCCAAAAGAAAAAAAAAATGGAAAAAGAATTGAAATTAATACACAGATACAGGGGCAAACCAACTGTCCACTGTATTTACTTTTTGTTTTAACAAAAACCCCAGTTTAAGGGTAAGGAAAAATAATGGGCGTTTGAGATTTCATTTTTAAAATTATTGGATATTATTTTGATGATTATATAAATCAATTTAATTATATTCAGATTTACATTTACTTTAGTCATTAAACTCTTAACTGATAAGTAGTACTCTTAATTCCATGTTCTTTTCTGTTAGGATAATTATATTTAATATTATTTGGATAGAATAATTCTATTTCTACTAGGATTATGAGGAATCCAGGCCCATGTTCCTTGCTATTACAAAATTTACTATCTGATCAGCCCCCCTTTTTTAACTTGTAGCCAGCTTAAGCACATGCCCATGTCCTGAGATCCGCGCTTCTCGCCCTTTAATTTATTTGCCGTCTTATTATTCCTTCCTTATCCGAGTATAATTCCAACTTCCAAGTGCTTTAAGCTTTATTTGCTTGCCTATACACCAATTTGCCATTCTTGTCCCTGTTATAGTTATTTTACCAATATTTTTGTCTTTGATCCCCTGAAATTTTTACTGCTACTAGATTTGCTTTTTGTACTGAAAATGATTCATTCACCTCCATATTTTCACTTTAATGAAAACGATCATGCCAATTCCATCAGCTAGATTTAACTATCCTGGAAGGTGGGGTAGATTACATAAAATCTTGTTGAAATATGATTCCCTTCTCCAGGCTGTCAAGGGAGGCAATGAACTTGAAGGGAAAAAAAAAAGCCCACAAAGCTTAGATCTACCTTTTTAATGCATGCAGAAGAAAAACTTGGCTAAATTCTCCACTGATCTAGTAGCTAGCTGCATACCTGACAAAACAAGTTGTATTCAGGGACACCGCCACGATCGTATTTAATGTTTTAATTTTCTTTAGTCCCACCGACGCAAATAAGGACCAGGCAAGAATTGTTAGTTCCCACCTTATCATTGACTACTATTTCTTCAACCAGGAAAATGTGGTCAATGAAAAATCTCTCAAAATTTTCCTCATGGACCATATGTACAGCTCGCACAAAAAGTCACAAGGCCAACTCAACTCAATAGAAGCAATGATTAAATTCTTTTCGAATACAATAACTGTTCATCATTAATCCTATTCCAGTTTTCACATGCTTAATTAACTCCGTTCAATTAATTTATACAATGTATATGATCATAATGACGTCATAATCATGGGTTTTTCAGGAGCATAAGAAACAGCACAGAAAGGAGAAATCTGGGATATTTCTCATGTGGAACAGGGAATCCAATTGATGACTGCTGGCGCTGTGACCAGCGTTGGTATCTTAGGCGAAAGCGCCTTGCAAACTGTGGCATTGGCTTTGGACGCAATGCCGTTGGTGGTCGTGATGGAAGGTACTATGTGGTAAGTGACCCTGGCGATGATGACCCTGTGAACCCCAAACCAGGCACCCTCCGCCATGCTGTTATCCAGGATCAGCCTCTTTGGATTGTGTTCAAGCGTGACATGGTGATCACATTGAAGCAGGAGCTTATAATGAACAGTTTTAAGACAATTGATGGTCGTGGTGCCAATGTGCATATTGCTAATGGGGCCTGCATCACCATCCAGTTTGTCACGAATATTATCATCCATGGAGTCCACATTCATGACTGTAAGCCCACCGGCAATGCTATGGTTCGAAGCTCCCCATCTCATTACGGCTGGAGAACCATCGCTGACGGGGATGGCATTTCGATTTTTGGATCAAGCCACATCTGGATTGACCATAATTCACTTTCTAATTGTGCTGATGGACTTATTGATGCTATAATGGGTTCCACTGCAATTACCATCTCAAACAACTATTTCACCCATCACAATGAGGTCAGATAGATTTCCTCATACATTTTATGCTTTTCTTTTTTTGAAAGTGAATTTATGTTTTTGAAGGACTAAATTAATTCGTCCAAGTAATTTGATGACAGGTTATGCTGTTGGGACATAGTGACTCTTACGTAAGAGACAAGCAAATGCAAGTGACCATTGCTTATAATCATTTTGGTGAGGGTCTCATCCAGAGAATGCCAAGGTAACATCCTTGAGTATGGTCGCTACTGTAGTTTCTTCTTTCCTTTTTCAGGATTTAAAAAAAAGGTTTCACATAAATTTGACTCAGCCTTCTTTACAAAATCTTGCAGGTGTAGACATGGATATTTCCATGTAGTGAACAATGATTACACGCACTGGGAAATGTATGCCATCGGTGGAAGTGCTAATCCCACCATTAACAGCCAGGGCAACCGTTACCTTGCCCCTGCTAACCCCTTTGCTAAGGAGGTATATATAAACCAATCCTGCGAAATTTCCCCCTTTTCGGAAGTAGCAGTAATAAATATGATGACGAAATGACGACAGATTTGTTGAATTTGATGTCTTCAGGTCACAAAGAGAGTGGACATATCGATTGATCAATGGAAACATTGGAATTGGAGGTCAGAAGGAGACCTGTTGTTAAATGGAGCGTATTTCACTCCATCAGGAGCTGAAGCAGCAGCAAGCTATGCCAGGGCCTCTAGCTTAGGGGCCAAGTCCTCTTCCTTAGTTGGCGTCATTACTTCAAACGCTGGCGCCCTTTCCTGTCGCAACGGCCGCACGTGTTAATTCTCAATTAGTCTCCACCACACTCCACCCCAACCAAAAATTGAAGGAAAAGAGGAAAAAAAAAAAAAAAGAAGAAAATGAAAAAAAACTCATTTTTCTTCCCATATATATTTTATAGTAGTATTGCCTGAGTTTTCAACCCTATATATTCTGCTTAATCCCTTTGACAAGCATACAAAAATGTTTAGAACTTGTCCTATTTCTCTCCATCGTATACAACAATATTTCACTTGTCTTAAATGCCATTGATCGACCTCGGCCTCCTTAAGGTGCCAAGGTGTTGTTCACTTCTACATTGCTTCTCTCTGTAATTATTTATTTTCCTCAGTTTATGTTTACGCAACTTCCCCTGTTTCTTTTTGGAACTTTTATTCATCCGCTTTGATTAATTAGTTGGCACATAAATTGCACATGAAGGCAAATTATGTTGCGAGTATAGTTTTTAAAGACATCGGATTATGTTGTGGTTCACATTGCTTGCATGTGAGGGAAGACGTACTGCTTAAGGCATGTGCTGCCTTTCTCACCTATGAAACAGTGGCGCTTTCTTGCCAACCTGTTTACCTGTGTTTGCCATGTAGGAAACTTGGAGGAAGTCCCATGGCCATGAACTTAATAATAACTCCTCTCTTGAACGAGAAAATAACTAGTAAAAAGAAAAAAGAGTTAAAGCTAAACTAATCTTGGTATTCGTTTTGCTTTTCTCCTCGTGACTTTTTGAAGTGATCCCCCAGGCAGGCAATTTCTCACATTGAACCATTCAATGCGGTCGAATGAAAGTTTTCTTATCCAATATGAAATCTCTATCCCAACTTTATTCTTACTAATTGAGCTAAGCATAACAGTGTTTATTACAGCCAAGCATTAGGCCCATCGCCAAAAAACTGCCTAACATGAGATCCACTTTACCCAATTTAGCCCATTTAAAGCTCATAATTTACTTTGCATTGAGAGGAAGAGTACAGCAAATATAAGTTGAACTTCAATCCTCTTTCAATGCACTGAAACGTAAAATTTACGTATTCTTTTAATCATATCTGACACGTTCATTTATGAATTGTAATAACTCATAACATGAACACTGAATTAGTTGAGTCGGGACAAGTCAAGATCACAGATGAGATGTTCAGAGGTCAATTTGTTTTGTTGTGTGGTCTATTAGGAAACCATTTTGATTTCAATAAACAATTAGTACAAGAATTACTCTTCTCCCAGATATTACATCCTTTAATCATGCTGCAAGTAACAAACAACATTCTCAAGTGACTCTTCTTCGGTGATAGAACCACTTTTTGGATTAGGAAGTTCATGAACACCTTTAAAAATTAAAATATAAAAAATTTGAAGAAAATTTTTTTTCTAAACATCATTTTCATTAACGAAATTAATAAATTAATAAGCAATTTTTTATATATATTATATGCAGGTACTCCCAAAAAAATGTCGGATCTGCCACTGCTTTTTTTTTCTCCTTTTTCCTTGCTGAACTGTTGTTTTTGATGTTTCTACTGTTTGTAAGAACAGAAAATGTGCAAGTATGTTTCAAATTTCTAGAAAAGAATCCAAACTGTCTTTAAGGGATCAATTGTCATGAATTACATAGACCCTGAGAATATAACCTCTCTGAAGAAACATTAATCATTCACTACCACTTCGTACTTGACAAGCAGATAGTAATACCAGCAGGGCAACTGAAGGTCATAATTTAATGAAAACTGGAAAAGACAGCTTAGAAAGGGGTATCAACTTCACTCCTTGTTTCCGTAGGGCTATACAGAGCAGATTTGTTCCTTGGTCTGTTCTCTTCCAGCTGCTTCACAACTTCATCCATGGTGGGTCTCACTGAAGCTACCGGAGCACAGCATCCCATTGCAAGCTTTAATGCCTGAACTAATCCATCTTCCATCGGACTCCTGATACCCTTCAAGACTTCTACATCAAAAACCTCCATTGTTGTCTCTTCCAAGACTGCTACTTTCACCATTGAAGGCAAATCCACAGCATCATTGCCCCTTCCATTTTTCCCAGGCTTCTTTCCTATCAAAATCTCCAATAACAATATCCCAAACGCATAAACATCTGTTCTGGAGTTGCATTTCTTCATCCTTTGAAGTTCTGGTGCCTTGTAACCATCAGTCTTTGCAATGGCCACCATTTCATCAGCTACAGCAGGGATCATTAGTTTGTCAAGTCCAAACTCAGTAAGCCTGGCCACAAAAAAGTCATCCACGAGAACATTTTTTGATCTTACATTCCCATGGGTAATTGGTATCTCAAGACCCATATGAAGATATGCTAGTCCTTTGGCTATGCCCAATGCAATCTTGTGCCGTCGTGCCCAGTTCAGAACTGGCTTTCCTGCTCTCAATTCTGCGTTTAATCAGAAACACACAATAAGAATTCGATGAATTTGCATTCAGTGGCCACATGCAGCAAAAATTCAAAAGACTCGAATAACTTACCAATGACTTAATCTAGGGACAACAAATTTTTTTTTTTTAAATTACAAGAGAACTTACAGTCATAATCAACTATTACATCCATATATCACTGAATAATCAATCAATAAACTCAACAAATTAGAATATAACTAAACAATCAAACCCACACACAGTAGGACTTGAACTGAGGGGTTCTAGGGCCTCCTCCTTGCCACTAAGCCAAGGCCTTAATTGGCATTTGGCACAACATATTTAATTCAACATTTTAATGGTTAAAGTTAAATCAATAACAAACAACATAAATATCTTTTGCAAAAAAGACTTCTTAATGATGTATTCCTATTGCTACAGATTTTGTAGCATCAAAGAAAAATATTCAGCCTTGTTTGGTTTAAGAGCAAAATAGAAAAACTCCAACTTTTGATGCTGCTTTTACTCCATAAAGATATTTCTTTTGCTAAGTTTGACTACAACTCAAATTGTGAGATTTGAATTATCATTTCCATTTTCATTGGGGTTGAATATGGGAACTTGAATTTCAAATGAAGGATTTACATAACAAATTAGTACAAATTTGTGTAATAGAACTCTTAAAACCATAATAATTCATCAAAACCATGTATTTGTTACATCTCTATCAAGTAGTCAACTTGAAACTTGGATGGTAAACTGAATTATAAATTCATAACCCATGCTCTCTCAAACACATAGGTACATTCATCCTCACAAGTTGCATATCAAACAAAATCCAAGAACTATTTCCAAATTCATAAAATTCAGGAGAAATGGTCAAAAAGAAAAGTTAAAATATGCATACCATGTAAAAAGTCATGTAGGCTTCTATTTGGAAGATAGTCATAAATGAGAAGCTTCTCCCCTCTCTTCCCCTGATAGAAAGCTCTCAATGGAACCAAATTCTCGTGTCTAACCTTCCCCAGATGCTTTATGACTGGTAGACATGAGCTCCTATCCTTGCAACTGCCTTCTCTCAGTAACCTCAATGCTATATTTCCTCCATCAGCAAGCTTTGCCTTATAGACAGTCCCATAATTTGTCTTTTCCATGACTTGACCAGTTGCATTCAGTACATCCTCTAATGTCAAATGCTCGCCACCTTGGAACAAAAAAAGCTTACTCTCGCCACTACCTCCCCCAACGCTAGCACTGTTTTCATCTTCCTCTCCTTCCTCCAGCCCCTCTTCACTATATCCCCTACTTCTCCTTTTCTTGTTCTGCACATAGCCAATAAACATTGAAGCCAAAACTACCACTCCAGTCATCAGACCAATCACAATGCCAGCAATTGCACCAGGACTCAATTGAGACCTTCCACTGCAACTATTTAAAGGCAATCCACAAAGCCCTGGATTGTTCCCTTCAAAAACCTCTGCACCGAACTTTCTTTCGCCAAAAACGGGCAACACTCCAGTGAAGTTATTGTGGGAAAGATTTAATTTTTCGAGGTTTAAAGTGGCTAAACTCTCTGGAATTGAACCTGAAAGCATGTTACCTGAAAGATCAAGCTCTTTAAGAGCTTGAAACCGAGTTATAAACTCTGGTAAATTCCCTGAAAACTTGTTGTTACCCAAATCAAGGGACTGCAAATTCTTACAAGTAGAATTTGGTAATGGAGGTTCAGGAAGAGACCCAGATAGTGAATTACCATGAAGCCTAAGAGAAACAAGTCTATCACACAAGTTCCAGATGGAGGGAGCTAAAACCCCGGCGAGCAAGTTGTAACTCAAATCAATATCAGATAATGAAGAGCTGTAACCAAGTTCAAGAGGGACAGTCCCACTCAGTGAGTTAATGTTGAGGTAAAGACTTTGAAGCATCGAAAACTCACCAAGCTCTCTTGGGAGTGAACCAGTAAGGTTAGCAGAAGGGAGCTGAAGTGAAACAAGGTGTAAAAATGGGTCCTTGGAAAGAGAGAGGTTAGTCCATTGCGGAGAAGAAAGGTCATTGCAAGAAAGAGGAGTCCCATTGGAGAAGACCCATTTAAGTCCTCTCCATTGGCAAAGAGGAACAGAAGAGTTCCATGAAGATAACAGTAAGTTCTCAGTGTTACCTTGCAACGAAGCTTTAATCCTTCCCAAGAGAAGCTCAACATCTGGTGAAGAAGAAGAAGAAGAAGCAGACAATGACTCGGTGAGTGTTGTAGATAAGCCTTTGGTCAATACAAAGAAGAAGACAATGTAGAGGGAGTAAAGTTTGATCACCTCCATGAAAGGACCACAGAGAGAAAGAAAAGGAGGTGCAAAGTTTAATTGTTTAGCGTTGTTTTGTGGAGTTTTCAACGAGGGAGAGGTTTTCGTTTTGGGAAAGCTGACAGAGTGTTGACTATGAGTAAGCTGACAAAGTCCAGTAACTCGACGGTCATGATTCGACCATCCAAGCTATATAGAAATTCAAACTTGTTGTCACCGTATAATCTTTCTTAATACCATCAAAATGTTAATCAAAGATTGCATCGTAACAAAATGAAAACGATCGGACGGCAAAGTTATGAGGGAGAGGGTACACTAGAATTTAAAAAAAAAAACTTTAGTAATCTACATTTTTAAATTACATTGAGTTTGCTTTATATATTATACTTTCATGAATTCTTTCTGCACGGTCGCCTTTGGGAATTTGTCCGATTTTTTTTTCTCATAACTATGCATTCTTTGAGAAAGAAAGGAAGGTTTTCTATGCATGACGCTGGACGGCAACAAGTCTTGTCCATTCCAGATGTAGTTTTCCAGGGCAGGTCCATTATTTATCTGTTGCTCTTTTCATCACCGCCCCTACATGTTTTCAGGGATACTACTTGAAACTAAAGGATCAGTCAGAGTACTTGTAATAAGTGATGGAAAAGAAGTCAGTTTTGTTGAGAGTGCATTGCTCTTGATGGACGTTCAAAGTAGTTTATGGATTTTTCGTGGGCCTATATGCTTGTGGGTCACAGTGCAAAAGCAAAGCTGAGGAAGGGGAGAAAAAGTGCATCTATGTCTACAGCTTAGACCTGAAAGAGGGGCCAAGGAGGAGTTTAATAGTTTTATTGCAGTTGAGTGAGTTACATCCCATGTCTCAATCCTGTGGAATCTTACATAAAAAAAAAGGATCATATTTAACAAATCTAAGTAATGATTACCTTCATCCCTCTGTTAATAATGCAGCTTAAATAAATGAATGAATGGGAAAAAAAGAAAGAAGAAAACTTTCCAGAATCGAGAGTTCTACTCAAGAAAAACTGTCAATAAGGTTTAAATGCTAGACAGGTCAATAAAGTGAGAAATTTGGTGGGGAATTTTAATGGGGTTTTTACCACAATGAAAAACAAATGATTTCTTTTCAAACGTTATACAAATAATTGAGGATGCTTTCATTTAATGGGACCTCCAATTATGTCTCCCAGGAATAAAAACCCATCCCAAAATAAATAAATAAATAAATAATAAAGTTTTTTTTTTTGGTGTTTCCATGCTAAATTGGTAACTAAATGAAAACATCTGCCACTGTTCAAATTCACGCCTATTCTTAAGAAATCATTGATTTTCATTTTTTATCATCTAGTTCCAGTCTTTTTTGATAATCTTTGCCTGTCTCCCTGTCTGTCTCGTAATTCCAAGAATTTATCCTTATCAGAGAATTTTTAAATGAAAGCCAGAAAGGGTAAATGGAATTCGGTGGCCTCAACAAAGCCTGCTCTGAAGCCATTTTTCCTGAAATGAATGATATTTTATAGTATTTTAGACAATGTTATATTTCGTTTTATCAAATTTTCTTTAAACCTTTTAGACAGCTTTCAAGGAATATACATAGTTCTTCTCTTTCTTCACATACTTCAGCAATTTTCAGTGAGTATGAGAGTGAAACAAGAATAAACAGGTTCAAAATTTAACTAATTGAATATAAGTACTGAGGGAATCATATGCGTGTATTTTATTGACAATTTGAAAGAACAAAATAAAATGGAAATTTTCTTTATTGCATTAACCTCTGTTCAGCATGATGGAGACATACTGATGGGCATTATTCATGGCCAATGAGCTTGTCCGGAGAATACCCCAAAGTCAGTTGCTTAAGCATTTAAAGGATCCATTGCAAGCATATACATAATAATTAGGCAGATAGTTTTAGATTTTTTGTAATAAATTTTGCCCCCACGCAGATGAATTGTCCGAAGAGAAAAAGAGTGTATAAATTCCACACAAAAAGTTTTTCCTTACAGTGTATACCCACAAATTTACATAGGGCTAAGTGTGATACAAAATTTGGATGATCAGAATTACCATGATCTTGCTGTTGTCATTTGTACTTTTCCATTATTTTTCTTGCTTCTTCTACAGGGTCTTCCATGGAGTCAGTGCCACCGCCTCCTCTTGGGCCTTGATCTTTGTTCAAGGCAAGAAATGCGAAATACACGAGTCCCATTGTGGCCTGCTCATCCATAAGAATGCATTATTCATCCTGGTTAGAGATTACAATAAAATGGTGCTTTGCCTCATTGCCTGTAGAATATCAGTGGCTGCCACCACCTTAGCAATGGGGAGGGAAGGTGAATAGGGGACTTCTTGCAGCGTGTGTATAATGACCAACTGGTTTGCATATTAACCATAATGGAGATAAAATTTCTAAGCTTAAAGTTCAGATATATCGTCTACAGGCAGATCCACAATTTTAACAAGTAAACAGAAATCCCAAGAGGGAAAATAACGTAAAACTTAGACACATAGGCGTCCAGTTATAATCTTCCAGCAAAAGAAATGGAGCAAGAAAGATAATGATATGGCATATTCCTTGAGGAAAAGTGCATGAACTGTCAGATTAGATATGCAATGATTTTTCGATCACCAAGAGCAACCAAGCCAGTGACCTTAAGTTATTCCAATTTCACAAATGCAAACAATACTTGTTACCTGATTCAAGCATAGACATAACATTTTAACTCTTAGAATGAATATTAGGTATGACTTGGTTCTCATGCAGGCATCCAAGAAAACTAAGAAGTGAAGGTTAACACGTTCTATGTTGCCCATGTTTCTTCTTGTCATTTATAAGGACGTTTTCCAGGTTTCTAACAGTGAACGGCAATCAGCCATTGTCTGACAGATGTAAATCAAGTAGACAACTATCTGACAGATGTAAATCAAGTAGACAACTACGTAAAGCTGCTAAATCATATTTTATATTTTGCATTTTACCAGGAAAATATGGCTTCAACTTTTATAGGCCTACTAACACAGAGAGGATGTGGCCCTGTTATTAGATTCAGATAAAGTAACAGCACTTGCAATTTTCAACAGTTCAGAAGGGAACGCATTATTTGAAAGGGAGCTCTCAAGATTTAACCAAACAACTAAGGCTTTAAGGCAATGTTGCTTCTTTACATATCAAATTCAGATCACCATGTTGGATAGCTTAAATTCTTATAGGTTATGCTCATTCTAAGTATAGTAACTGCAAAAAAAATGAGACTATCACCCTAAATATTTGCTTGTAGTTGTTTGTAGCAGACTTCCACTGTCCACAAGGGCACGTTCTCTCTCCTTGCATCTAAATTTTAGGGAACAACAGGTCCATTTTGTGCCTCTGAAAGTAAAATACAAGTGCATGCAATTCCACAAGCCATATGCGTTTAACTTCTAGTACCGAACTGATGTTGCTATCTAAAACCTCTCTTGGATATAAATACAGAATTCAATATATGGAAGAAATGCACGGCATTGCATAATAATAACCAAATACACTATGTTAAAATCAGCAACAGTTTTTTTTTTTTTATATTATAATAGCAGTAAAGTCATGGGCAGCAGCCACCAACTTGAAGCTATCATAAACATAAATCATATACAGAATATGCTGCAGCAAAACCAATATGTAATCATCAATCATATATTCCTATGGATGGGAAGAAAGAAAGACAACATACCAGCACAAAGAAAGCTGTAGACAGGAATGACTTGAGAACAAAAAGTGTAACAGTCAGAGCAACTATTGTCACAGAGATCCTTGCTATTGGCCTCGGTATGGAGTCCTGAACTCAAAACATAAGAAAGAATACCTTCACTATAACTTTAATTTGACACAAGAGTCACAGGAGCAAAATGATGAACTTACTGGCACTAAATTGGTTCCAGCTTCAATTCCATCCTTCCCAACTTTCCACACTGTTTGAACAACTATTCATAGAGTTCAAACTGGTTGTGAGTACAAATTGAGAACAAGAAATTGAACCTTATTTGTTTGAATTAGCATGAACCCTACAGTTTATCACTGAAAGTAGTATGCTAATTTGATTGTGTGCATCCAACGCAGTATGTGAGCTACATAAAAGATAAGAAAGCAAAATGTACAAAGAATTTACTAATCAAAAGACCCACATTATATTACACAATTAAAAATTTTTATGTTACTAATATTTTCGTTTGTTTCATTAGCTCAATAGAATTAAATATACTTGTATAAATCATAAATCCCATTCTCAATCACATTATTTTTAAACATCCAACAAATAACAACGCTTATTCCAAAGACTAAAAAGAAAGAGACAATAATAGCAAACCTTTGAAGAAGTTTGACTGCAGCGCATAAACCAAGGGTTTTGGGGATAAGGGCTTGTTGAATTTGATATTTGAGAAAAGGGTTTTACTCTTTAACCTTAAAAAGGTCATGGAAGACAAGAAATGGGAGTGGGTGAGAGCTAGGGTTTGGTTCTTGTAGTAACATTTTGAAGAGAGTGGTGATACAGAGCACAGGTTATGAACCATAGCGAAGGAAGCCATGAAACAGAAAAAATACTAAATTTACGTTTGTTAAGATATTTAAGTTTCTGAAAAATCAAGAATTCTGTTAAAAAAGAAACTTCCCTTGCCTAGATGCCTGCTGTAATTTGACTATTAAAATTCATGGATGTTGAAACTCCTTCAATTATCTTTGTTGTCACTGTCAGTCGCCAGAATCCTGATACTCGTTACTCTCCACCTCACAAAAAATGGGGGAAAGGGCCCACTTACAGATTAGCCCGACCCATAAAAGTGAAACTTTGGGTGGAGTTGGACTCGGACAGACCCAATTGAAATTGTTTGATTATCTAATGTGCTGGTTTAGCTTATAAAGAAGTTAATAAAAGTGGAGTTGGATTTTATTTTAATCAGGGCTTTGATAAAACACCAAAAAAGAAAAAAAAAAAAAAGTGTGTTAGATTCCCTGTGGGGCAGGTTTCCAAGGTCACCACCACCTTGAGCTCTGGGCTGTCTCAGCGTTTTGAATCCTTAAGCTTTAATGCCATTAGGTAGGCTCACATTTTTTTTTTCATTCTTTTGATTTTATAATGCTAGTGTTAAAAGTTTGCAGTAGGATCAGGTTTTGAGTCAGGCTAATGGTTGAAATTGTGTTCATTCACATGGGCTTAACCTCAAAGTTAGGGACATTATTCACGGTTTTAAACATTTCTTGTCTTGTTTCACTTTCCTTTTATCTGCCACCTGGATGCTGTAATAGTGTGTCTAAGTAGAGTTCAAGTAATTAAACTCTAGGAGGACCCTGACCATTTGCTTCCTAAGCAAGACATATCCCCGGCACAAGCATTGGTTTAGGTTAACAAGCATGTAAGGCCAGCCATGTCAGGAAACAATAAGTATTGTAGCAACTAGCAATTTAAAGTTCATATAAAAACAAATAAGGTGACATCAAAGTTGGAAACTCGATAGCAATTAATCCCCCATTGAGGCATTGACATCAAGGTTGAATACCAGATTGAGTTAGCTATAGACAAGGAGAAGATGATGCCACGGTATGTACTTCTTATTCTGATTATAATTAAATACACCTTATGCTTTGCATCCTTTTTTTTTTCTTTTCCAAAAGAAAAGATGATGCTTATCTTGTTAATCGTGTTCCACAAATTGCTTTATGTTATAGTATAATTTTGGCCATAGCCACCTGTTTGAGGACTGAGAAATCCCAGGCTAAGAATCATGGCTGGAGAGGGGGGAAAACAAGAGAACAGCTAGCTAAAACAGGTAGTTGGGTGATTTATTTTAGCATTTTTAGAAAGGATGGAGGAATCTCTCACACAAAAGTTCCATGGAGGTTTTGTTTTTGGAATGCCTACCCCTGCCGTAGGAATCCAACGTTGCTAAACACAATGGAAACAGCATTTATGAAATTGTGAAATCAAATTTTCTTCTTTGAGGAAATAAAAGGGAAAAGAATCAAAGGTGCTTGACTGCCCTCAAAGGTTTCGCTCAGTTATAAAAAATAAACCAGCCCATTCTACTAATAATTTTGAGGAAAACTATGCCAAAACACATGGCTTATCTGCTCATGACTAATCTAACAAAACATATTCAAATGTAAAAGATTACAAGATTACAAGAAAAGGACAGAAGCCCGAGGTGAAGGTGGTGATAGTGGTGCGGTTCCAAATCTTTAATGCTTTCTTTATCTACCTTTTCCTTGCTTGACGGCAAAGGACATATATTAGTAGAAATAGCTATAGACTAATTGCACTAAAAGCTCATGTAGAGTAAGTTTTAGATAAGAAAAAGGGGAGAGAAAGTGAGAGAGATAGAGAGAACCAATGCAAAATCAAGAAGACTGGTTTGGGATTTGAAGCAATTGCCAATGCCAATGCCGATGTCGAGGCAGTCCAAAAACTACAAGCAGAAGCAAATGCCAAGGCAATCTTTAACCACTCACCACCACTATCGCCTTCTACCACTCTTCCTCTTTACGCTTTTACGGTATGCTGTTTCTGCAGCAAATAATGAAGTTATTGCATTAGTATCTTGGCTTCACAGCTCCCCTTCACCTCCTTCAGCGCTCTCCAACTGGCATCCTTCAGACCCCAACCCTTGTAGCTGGTCTTACATCACTTGTTCTTCCAAAAACTCTGTCATTGAAATCAATATCCAGTTTATCGAGCTAGCTCTTCCCTTCCCTTCCAATCTTTCGTCCCTTGCTTTCCTTCAAAAGCTTGTCATTTCTGGTGCTAATCTCACTGGAACAATCCCACCAAATATTGGAGACTGCATGCAACTATCCGTTATTGATGTCAGCTCAAACAGTCTTGTTGGTAGTATTCCTTCAAGTATTGGGAAGCTTAAACATCTACAGGACTTGATTTTAAACTCCAACCAGCTCGCTGCGGCAATCCCAGCAGAGATTGGTGAATGCAGCAGCCTTAAGAATCTTCTCATATTTGATAACTATTTAAGTGGAAATCTTCCAGTTGAACTTGGTAAGCTGCCAAATCTGGAAGTTATACGTGCTGGAGGGAACAAGGATATTGCAGGAAAAATTCCAGAAGAGCTTGGAGACTGCCAGAACCTGAAGGTGTTGGGTCTTGCTGATACTAAAATTTCTGGTTCGATTCCTGCTTCTCTAGGTAAGCTAAGCAAACTTCAAACTCTATCAGTATATACAACTATGCTGTCAGGCGAGGTTCCACCACACATTGGCAACTGTTCAGAGCTTGTAGACTTGTATCTGTATGAGAATGATCTTTCCGGGTCACTTCCGCCCGAGTTGGGTAAGCTCCAGAAGTTGGAAAAGTTGTTGCTATGGAAAAACAACTTTGATGGGAGTATTCCTGAGGACATAGGAAACTGCAAAAGCTTGATAACTATTGATCTTTCCTTGAATTATTTTTCTGGCAGCATACCTCAGTCATTTGGAAACCTCTCGAATCTTCAAGAGCTCATGCTTAGTAACAACAACATCACCGGCACTATTCCACCAGTTCTTTCTAATGCCACAAGCCTAGTACAGTTACAGCTTGATGCTAATAAGATATCAGGATCTATTCCAGCAGAGCTTGGGATGTTAACGGAGCTGACAGTCTTCTTTGCGTGGCAGAACAAACTTGAAGGAAGCATTCCAGCAGAGTTGGCTGGTTGCAGGAGCCTCGAGGCTCTAGATTTGTCGCACAATGCACTCACTGGTAGCTTGCCATCCAGTTTATTTCGGCTTCAAAATCTAACAAAGCTTCTCTTAATTTCTAATGACATTTCTGGCACGATCCCTTTGGAGATAGGTAATTGCAGTTCTCTTATCAGAGTCCGGCTTGTTAATAACAGAATCAGTGGAGGGATCCCAAAAGAGATTGAGTTCCTTGACAAACTCAGTTTCCTTGATCTGTCTCAAAACCATCTTGGTGGCTCAGTGCCAGATGAGATTGGTAACTGCACTCAGTTGCAGATGCTGAACCTGAGTAACAACACCATTGAAGGTTCTTTGCCTAGCTCGTTATCTTCTCTTACGAGACTTCAGGTATTGGATGTTTCAGTTAATCGGTTTAAGGGACAGATTCCCCAGAGTTTTGGCCAACTTACTTCACTTAGTAGACTTATCCTTAGCAGAAATTCTCTCTCTGGAGCAATCCCCTCCTCTCTTGGTCATTGTTTAAATCTTCAATTGCTCGATCTTAGCAGCAATGCAGTATCTGGCACAATCCCAGAGGAGCTGTTTGATAACCAAGCTCTAGATATTGCTCTGAATCTAAGCTGGAACGCACTATCTGGGGTAATCCCACCTCAAATTTCTACATTGAACAAGCTATCCATATTGGACCTTTCACACAACAAGCTTGAAGGTGACTTGCTAGCACTTTCTGGGCTAGACAATCTAGTTTCTCTGAACATCTCCTACAACAATTTCACAGGATATCTTCCGGATAGCAAGTTGTTCCGACAGTTATCTCTAACAGAAATAGCAGGAAACCAAGGGCTATGTTCCAAGGGCCACGAGTCATGTTTTCTCAGCAATGCTGCAGCAACTGGTATGCAAAGTGATAGTGCTTTCAGACGGTCACAAAAACTTAAAATCGCTATTGCCTTGCTTGTTACCTTGACCATTGCATTAGCAATCTTTGGGGCTTTTGCAGTCTTTAGAGCTAGAAAGATGATAGGAGATGATAATGATTCTGAGATGGCAGGGGATTCATGGCCTTGGCATCTCACTCCATTCCAGAAGTTGAATTTCTCAGTTGATCAAGTTTTGAAACGTTTAGTGGAAGCTAATGTTATTGGAAAGGGTTGTTCAGGGATTGTTTATCGTACAGAACTTGAAAATGGGGAAATAATTGCTGTAAAGAAGCTTTGGCCATCGACAATGGCTGCCGGATATGATTGTCATAGTGACAAGATTGGAATAGGCGGAGTTCGTGATTCCTTTTCTGCTGAGGTAAAAACTCTTGGTTCAATCCGCCACAAAAACATAGTCAGGTTCTTAGGCTGCTGTTGGAACCGAAGCACAAGATTGCTTATGTATGATTACATGGAAAATGGAAGTTTGGGTAGTCTTCTTCATGAGCGCAGCGGTAGCCGCTTGGAATGGGAACCTAGATATAGAATTGTCTTGGGGGCAGCTCAAGGTTTGGCTTATCTACACCATGACTGTGTTCCTCCCATTGTTCACAGGGATATCAAGGCCAACAACATTCTGATTGGTCCCGAATTTGAACCCTACATTGCTGATTTTGGACTAGCCAAGCTTGTTGATAATGGAGATTTTGCAAAGTCTTCCAGCACGGTTGCTGGCTCCTATGGTTACATTGCTCCAGGTTAGTTCAAAATTCTTACATATCAGAACTATCAGCATATACCAGGAATTTTCATTTTTTCTAAAAACACTCAATAGTTGTCAAAAAACAAAAAAAAATTAAAATTTTTGTACTCGTGGAAACTTTACAAGCATTTGTTGTAGAATGCAAAAATTTACTAACCCATATATCATGGTTCATGACCAATTAACTAATGATTCAATATTGTCAGCACATTATTATATACTGCAGAATGTGTAAAGCTGATAAACATGTATGGTTTCACTTTCTTTCTATCATTATTACATTATTTTCCTGTTTCATTCTAGGAATTGTACTATTTGTGATGCTTCACCATCTTATCAATATCATGTTCTAATTTCACAGTGGTAAGTCTGGAGTGGTTTTATATTTTGGTGGCTGTTGTCATTGCAGAGTATGGCTATATGATGAAGATAACAGAGAAAAGTGATGTGTATAGCTATGGAGTTGTTGTTTTAGAAGTGCTAACAGGAAAGCAACCAATTGATCCAACCATACCGGGTGGGCTCCACATTGTAGATTGGGTCAGACAGAAAAGAGGAGGAATTGAAGTGCTAGATACCAGCTTACAAGCTAGGCCTGAATCTGAGATTGAGGAAATGTTGCAGACATTAGGGGTGGCTTTGCTCTGTGTAAATCCTTCCCCTGATGATAGGCCCACCATGAAAGATGTAGCAGCAATGCTAAAGGAAATAAAGCAGGAGAGGGAGGAGTGCATGAAAGTCAGCATGGTTCTCAACGGCTCTTCGGACTATAAATATAATCATCGAGGAAACAGCAATCCCCCATCATCAATGATGCAGAACTCATATCCCCAAAGCAGCAGTACAAGCTTTTCTGCATCTTCATTGCTATACTCATCTGCTTCCAATGGTAAACCAGCTTTCAAGTAGTTAGAAACAATAACTTATATTTACCAGGCAGTTAAGTTTCAGATAGAAAGAAATTCACTCAACCCTAGTTCAGCTGAAAAACTGTCTAGTATTTATTTTTTTTTTCCCCCTTTTGGTTGAAAACTTTGGTCTCTATATGTAAAGTTTGGAATAAGTGATTGAAAAGCAGCAAAAGAAAGATTTCTTTTCAAGATATGTAAATTTTCATAAACCATGGGATGGAAGAAAAATTTTAATGAAGTTACCCATTTAACAAGTTCCATTATCTGAAATGAAAACAAGGATTTCTTACAGCAACAACAACCACTATTTTCATGCACTTTTCGCCAGAGAGACAAAACAGAAAAGAACATAGTCAAATGATTTAAGAACCCAGAAGTGTGATATTAAAACAACACTACATGAACCAAATTACTGAAATTACAGTCATCATGTTTTATTCACAATTACTGAATAAAGTAAAACCCACATATGTTACAGGATTTAATCGAGAAATATACTTGTTTCAAAACTTCGTAGCCAGTTTGATGTGAAGTCCTGTGTACCTCCTCGAGCAACGGAAGAATGAAGTTAATTCTAGTAACTGACCCTCTTTTTGGGTATTGGGTGAATGGACAACTTAATCTGATTGTTGTGTATAAAAAGAAAAGGGAAAATTTTTCTTTGATTTATTTCCCATTCTGAAATGTCATAGCAAGAAAAATGCCCAAAAAAATGGATCACAGTCTTCCGTGTTTGTTGATGTAAATCCATCAAAGGTCTTAGTACCATGCAATATGGTTATAAATGGTTTTATTGGTACAGTTAGGGCCAATTTGCTTTCGAAAACTCTTATTCAAAATCTAATCGGGCTTGTTTGGCAAACAGGCCTGAAAATTTTATATTTAAATATTTTAAATATAAATGTTTTTATTAATTAAATAATATCTTGGTCTTGAGCTTCAAAAATTCTGTCAAACACTCTCCTTCAATAATAGGTCTAATCTATAGTTTTGATGAGAAAGAAAGCAAAAAATTATGGAATAAATATATACTAGTATTTTGTAGCAAGGCTACATGGAAAAGATCTTTTTCTTTAAATAAATTTTAATTTATAAAAAATATTATCTATCAAAAATATTTTTAAAATATTATATTGTTCCATATAAATTTTAATATATTTGAATATCAATATAATTATATCATTAATAACGATAATTTTATTAATAATGATAATTTCGATAATGAAATAAAATTAAAAATAAAATATATTAAAAATAATTATACATAAACTACAAAATTTGTTAAGAAGAATCACAAACTCAACAAAATAGTCACCATAAAATATGACAAGAACGATGAAATGAATAATCATATAATAGATCATATCTAATGGCAAAGTTTTGACATGATCATCTCCATCTGGAAATCATCAATTAAAGTTGTTGAAGAATAATGAAATTCCAGAAAATAGCTAGCATCATCAAACACTCTTAGATTAACATAGAATAACAGCTGCATATCATCCATTCTTATAATAATATATATAATAATAATATTGTTGTAATTAAACAAACTCTATATAGTGGTATAAGATTACACTTTCAACGACATACACGTTGGAAAATTTGTAGTACACATCTGACTCCTCCTACGCTCCTACCAAAGGCAAATCACAGTAAAAATTAAAAAGCCTTGGCATATTTTCCTGACCTATTCTGTCTCCAAAACTCCTTAATTGTCTCGGCAGTTGGGATTCCAACACTAGCATTTGACTGTGAAACCAATGAAGGGGGCAGAGAATCAAATAAAGTGTCACAAAAGATGATCTTTTACCGTCCATTTGTCCATTCCTTCTCATGCATGAAGGAAATGTGGCAATGGTTTGTTGAGGTATGCACCCTCTTTGTTTTTTTTATTTTTTCTTTTCTCTTATTAAAATTTCCCATTAGTTTACTGTTTGTGTGATGGGTGATGACGAACCATTAATGACAGCAACTGGAGAATTTGCATGCTGGTTTTTCTGCGATTTTCCTGATCTCTTAGTCTCCAATTTTGGTCCTGGTTGCCGTACCTTAACTCCTCGTATCAACTGTGAGATCCATTTAGTTTATTTTTAATAAGAAATCAACATAAAAATTAGGATCGAAAAAATGTTAATAAGGTACATACATATTTAGCACATTTCACATCTGAGTATATGACTATAAAATCTCCTTCTTGGAGCCCATTTGTTCTCACGAAATCTCCTAGAAGAAGAAAAAATTAGTTGATTATTATTATATATATAATAATAAATTCAAGGAACTTTAGAAAAAATCGAATGAACTCTATTATCTAATATATGTGTACCTGTATTTTCAAGAAGATACATCCTGCTTTTATTGTTTGGCCAGAATCTGAAACTCCATAAAGAGAAGAAAAAATAACAAAGGCAGAAAAAAAAAAAAAGATGATTTAGAAAAAGTGTGTAAAAAATAGCATTATCTAAGTTAAATTTTAGAATACCTATAGCGCATGTTCCAAATACGAGATGTTCCTATGTCTTCCATGGCAATGGTGATCCCATCTCTTGCTTCTAGTTCTGGGAGATGAGTTTCTGCTTCTTTCTGTTTCCATTCCAAAAAAGAAAAAAAAATTGTAATCAAAATTCAAATACACTAAAATTACAAAAAAAAAAAAAAAAAAAAAACTCAAATTTATCATCCATGGAAAATAACGATATTATTCTCTAAAAGTGATAAGAGGAAGACGAAGGATACCTTTGGAAGCACAATTCTTCCGAGATTTCCCACATCGCTCTGCTTCAACACTTTTTGCAAAAGAAACCGCAAATTCTTTTCAGGTTTCCATCCCTAAAACACATCCAGGAAAGCAAACAGCATCATTACTTGCAAATATACATTTAACGCTCATATCTTAATCATGCATCAATAGTTACAACACCCAAAAATTAATGTATCTGATCGTCACAATAATAAAAAAAAAAAGATCGAAGATCAAAGAACACACCTGTCTTCTATCCGATGCCACCGGCCGCTGATAAGTCTGCCCTTGCATGGCTGGTCGATCTACAGGATGTACCAAAGCAACTTCACCAGGCAGAACCGGAGGGCTTGAAGCTACACCGTCTGCAACCGATGGCCAATAGACCCAGTTTCTGAGGTTGGCTTGGGCTGCCGGCACACAGCTATCGTTCACAAGCCTTGCATATTGGTCAACACTCTGATTTTGGAGTTGGCTTTGTTGATTATTATGATGATTGTGATTTCTATGGTGTGAAGAAAACCTTCTGTGCCTAGCCATCCTCTTCTTTCTTGCCTCTTTAGTAGCAGATGAGCCCAACCTTACTAACCTTTGATCATTATCATGGCCGTAAACATATTGATACGGATATTGATTCCCATACCCCGGAAAAGCAGATGGCTGAGGTGGAGCTGGACGCAGATTATTGTCTGGAAATAAGTTGTATTGAGAAGCCAAAGCAAATTGTGAAGCTGCCCTTGTTTGAGCCGAGTCCAGCATTTGATAATCTGTTGGAGGCTGGTAAGGATGGCTAGTAACATTAGAAGCTCCATTGGCAAATGGGTCGGCCATATAGCCAACCACTGGTGCAAAACCTACTACCTCCGCTGCCGTCGGATCAGATACATATGCTGGTTGTGGAATCCAGGGTGGCAAAGGGAAACAAGAATTCGGTTCAGACGGTGGAACAGAATTGCAATTGAGGTTTGGGTTCGAGCTAGGTTTTGGATTAGGGTTAGGGTTTTGGAAGGGGTCTTGGCATTGGTAGGGAAGATCAATGTTATTACTGGCAGCTGGTTCTTTGATGCGCCGTTTTTGAAGATGATTAGTTTGAACCCATTCAAGAATAAGCTTCAACAACTGCTTCATGGCCTCTTTTCCTCCACCCAAACGCCTGGCGGCACACTCTATGGTAGCTTTCCTGATTTTAACTCTCCTCAAGTCCTCTGCTGAGACAGTCTCTTTGTTAGTCTTGAGCCACTCCAAGAAAACCATGGCTAAATTATCTGAAGCTTTCTGCTCTTGGGTCGGATCTTCATTTTTGCTACATATCATTGATACTTCTTGATCCAGCTGTTGTGACTGTTCCTGTGGCTTCTGCTCTTGTTGAAAGTCTTCTAGACCAGTATTATCATGGTGAAATATAGAAGGATCGAAAAAATCTTTGTCATCAGGCAGATCCATGTACCCAAAATTCTCCATAACATCCATGCAATCAACACCATCCATAACATTATGATCTGGCGGCTGAGGAATCTCCATGGAGGCGGTGGAAGATAACGTTGCAGTTGTTCCATCCACCAGATCATGCTGATTATGGTGTTGATGATTATGATTATGATGATGATGATGATGACCATGACCATTATTCTTTCTCTTTGCCTCTTCAGCTGCATCCGACTTCAAAACTGCCCAAGAAGCCGCGGAAGAAGAAGACGATGCAGTAGAAGCAGAAGACGAACATGCAATGGCCTTGACAGGTGCCGGGGTCGACGAAGAAGACGACATGCAAGGAAAATCAGGAAGAGGAGGGAAATCATCATAGAAAATTGAAGCAGCGTTAACATCAAGCAAGTGATCGTGTTGCTGTCGATCAAGCCAGATCTCTCTTTCTTCTGTACCCATGGTCGTCACTCTTTCCGCCTCAACAGCATCAACCCCTGAAGGATTTGCTTCATTTCTATAGCCTGCATGCAGATCTTCACCACGCAACTGTTGTTGTACACCTTTCATATCAAATACCATTTCTCTTTCTTTTTTTTCCTTTTTTTCCTAAATAAACTTTAAAAAAATGCAACTTGAAAACCCTTTTGAGTAGTACTGCTTTTATATTTTGAGGCAGATAGATGTAGAGAGAGAAAAATGGATAGTAAAAAAATAGGGTTTTCTGTGTACTGATAAGTGCAAGGGGAAGATTGTATCTCTTTAAGGAAGCGAAAGAGAGAAAAAGGGCCCGCTTTGGCTACATATCAGAACCTCAACAGAGCGAAGCAACAAAAAGCATTGCTTTTATGAATCTATCGAAATAATAAACAATTACCCTAAAATTACCTTCAAAGAAACCGACCTTACCTTACACTTAACTTTGCGTAATTACGACTAAATTGAACCATTATAAGAGGCTCTGATCAAATAATTCTTTTCAACATTAACACCCACCCGAAGAAGAAAACATTAAATCCAATTAAACTACAACAAACCGATACACTATAATTTTACACAAACTTGTGGATCGGCTGCCAATGAATATAGCAGCAAAAAGAAAGATGATAATAATCAGAACCGAGAAGCCAAGCAAGATGACCTTGTGATGATGATGAAGAGACCATTTTTGAAGGCACCCACATGTGTAAAACCTCTGAAATTTAAAGCACCCATGTGTGTTTCTGGTTTGTTCCAGAGGAATTTTCAATTGTATATGTCAAATCCCTTTGTTTTTCTTTTGTTTTGTTTTTGAAGATAAGATGGAATTCGGAATTTTAGGGGCTTATACTTTTTTTGTAGACAATGGACTTAACCGAGAGACAGAGAGGGACAGTTTTTGAGAGAGAGATATTGATTAGCAAAAGAAAAAACAGCAACAAAAACAAAACCTCGTGCCGCTACTTTCTCAGCCTCTCACTCCGGATTTTGTGCAACCAGCCACGCTTTCCCACTTGAATGGCGCATACGGGCGGTGCCTCATACTTTAAGTACAAAATCGAAGAGAGAGTGGTCAACACTCTACCTTTCACAATTTCTAGTTCTGGTCTTGTTTGATCATGTTTTTTTTTTTTTTTACATAGGATAAAGTGGTAAATGTAAAAATTAAAATTTCAAATTAATTAGATGTTATTTTTAAAAATAATTGAATGAATCAATTTTCACGAATTTTCAATCGTACCCATATTGCAACGTCACTATTCAATTCATTATTTTTTCTCATTTTAAATAAATTACTAGTATCTTAGTTGCTTAATTTCTCCATGCTTTGAGGTGAGATATGATCCAAAGTTTACTGATTTACTGCTACCCCTTTGTATACAAATAATAAAACATAAAATATTTGATTTAATTGATTGCTAAGTGATATTGCTTAAAGCAGAGTTTAATTTATTTTTCAAATAAAAAACAAAAAAAAATGTAACTCCTACATATAATTAATAAATAAAAAATATATAATGAAAGTACTCTTTGGATAAACTTATAAGAGTTTGTTTTTATATATTAACAGTCTAAATTTTCAACTCTACAAGTAATAAAATTAAAGAATTAACATGTATTGATTATTAATTAATTATTTTTAATACATATAAATATATTTTATTATGACACTTGTCAATGCTTTTTAAAAACTTCATCATAATGTATGAGATAATTTTCTGATTTTTAATATAAAACAAATTTACTAATCTGCTGCTAGTCACATTAACTAATTGATATGGGAAATATTGAAATGCCTTTGAACCGTATGCAATGGTATGTGAAAGCAACAAAATATTATCTATCATCTAAATTGTCTTTATTTGAGAGAAAGAATAAAATTAATTATACGTCCAACTGTGAGTATAGTATTTTAGTCTCAATACATAGTTTGCCGACGAAATAACGTTAGTGCCGTCAAATTCCAAAAATGTATATACATCAAAGGTACATTGATTCAACAGCAAGTTTAAATATTGTGTTCAGACAATTAAAATTGTTGAAGAAAACTTTGCAAGCTCTCACGTCTGACAAATGAGAGAAGGGTTTTCTTTTTTTTTTTTTTATCAACAAATTTTACAGGGTGTATTAGTTTGTCATGATTCGTGGGTGAGGCGGCGTAGGGCTCAAATTGCAGCTACGTGTCCATGCAAATATTCGGACGTAACCTTAGCTCTTTTACACTACCAATAATGATAACTGAAGAAGCTGATCTCTCGCTCTCTTCTTCGTTTCCCATTCTGATACCTTGACCCAAAGTGGTATGTTTCGGAATCTGACAGACTTGTAGAGCACCGCCACGTTTGCTCTCACCTTTATTTTGATTGTATTTTGATTGGGTGTTTTTGACTCCGTACATGCATTTGCAAGCTGGAAATTTTTTTGTCTTTAATTTTGTTTTGGAATTTGGAATTAGGGAATGACACGTCAATGTTGTTTGATGGCCGACGTTGGACTATTTAGATATTAGTGTTCTTTTGTACTAGGAAAAATCATCGTGTGCAGATAGAAAAAATTAGTTAGATGGATCGAATTAGTTCGAATATGCCAATGTACGCACCATTACTAATATTATTACATGAAGCTATAGCAGCTGCAATGAATATTCAATTCAACCACTTTATCATCAGCTAGCAGATGACAGACATCACTGACCTTCCTTGGTTATTGTTGGTAATCAGTCAAATAACAAAATTAAACCAGAGAGTTGGATTTAACAAAACAGCAAGGCAAAATACTTATAAAACTTATATTCTATTGATCAGTTGCACAAAGCACGCCACTTTCATGAAACAGCTACACTGTTGTGTCTGTCTCTCATTTAAGAGGTAAAAGATACTCAGATGTGGACGATACCGCTTCATAGCAAACCCTAGCAGTAGTAATTACCATGATCAGTTCAGCAAAGGTAGTACCAGTGCAATTTTTTGCTGCTTCCTTACCAAAAAGGTTAAAAATAAAAAACTTGATGGCTAAATTCATAATAAATTACATGTATATATATACATATAAATTGCGATCTAAAATAAGATAAGATAAAAAAATATTATAAATGTTGAGAATGTTAACTCTTAAGAGTTGCTGTAGGAACAAATTAAATTAAAATTGAAAGTTTAATAGATGCACATATTGCCTTTGAAATGAAATTTAAAATTTAATAACCCGAGCCCTATGTACCAAAGTTGAATGTAGGCATTGTTTGGCTCCTTAGCCTTTGTGGGCAACAAGCGACAGGCCTGTTCAAGAGATAGTATGTGGGCAAATCATCAATGGGTTCTCCGCAACAAAGCCCTGGTACCCAATGTAAATTAACAGATGATGATGATATGGGCCTTCGACATCTGCCCCCTCAAATGGTTTTGGATTTCGAGTCAAAAGCTAAGCACTAGGCCATTCCCTTAATGGACTTACGAGTTAGTTGTTACAGGCAAACGATTTGTGTTTTCTTTTCTTCCCAAAAGATGTGCATTTACTTCAGTTTTCCTCTAATTTTTAATCACTCAGTAAATAGTAAATACCAAAATGATCATCATCAAACATTCCAGGACAGAGCGTGCACTAAAAGCACTCACTTCTCCTGTATAGCCAAGGAACAGTTTTAACTTAATAAAAATGCTATAAACAGAGGTATTAATAGTTGGTCTTCCTGTAATGAATTTAATGACTTCTGCCATGCCAGAAATTAAGGATATTCAAATGCCATAAAACAAACTTATATACATCCATTAATGTAGTTTTATTACTTTGGTGGATTGCAAATCATTTAACCAAATTTATCTCTTTTTTTTTTTTTTTTGGTATTTACTTCAACTAAGTTTATCAAATATTCTGAAATTAGACAATCTGCATTCATCATCAGTCCTACAATGCAAGAAAATTAAGACAAAAAAAATTAAGAAATGCTGGACAATGTTGCCTTATAAACCTTTCTAGTTCTACTTCTACATATAGTTGAGTATTATAAATATAATAATGAAAAGGAAAAAGGGAAATTTATTGGAAAACAAAAAAAAAAAGAGTTGTTTCTGTAAGAATATGTCCTGCATACTTGTTCTAGCAATAGCCTTATCTCCATTTACTTCAAGTTCCTCTGAACCTGGTAAAGACTTGTTATGTGCATGCTGTCAATGGAGTGAGCTAGAAGAAGTTATTGTCTCTGCATTGCAAGTGTGGTGAAAATGATTTGGGCATCCACAATCTCAAGGTTTCAGTTGGAAATTCAAGCCACACATCTTGGGGGAAACGCTGTTCTGGTTCTACGTCGTGGCTTCAGACAACGTTCATGCTGCTGTCGACGTCGAAGGATCTTGTAAATTGCACTTCTATAATTGATTTATATAGACCCATTCGTGAATTAATTATAAAATTATGATCTTGTTGGCATCTTGTAAATTTTATTTCTATCGATGTCAAAGGATGATGAATTGATTGTAAGAACATGAAGCTTCAAGGTTTTTTTCGGCAGTTAATTAATATTGAATTTCACTCTTTGATTAAATTGTTCAATTTCTTATATATCGAATTTAGCCCAAAAAAGTCCAAAAGAAAGGCCCAATTGTAACCAGACTGGGCCAATAATCCAATAGATTCAAAGCCCATTTTTCCATTTGCAACACTACAGGAGGAAAAAAAAAAAAGAAGGAAATTATGGTCTCTCTCCCAGATAAAAGACCGACGAGGTAACTTGATCCCAAAGCACCAACTTTTTTTGAGGTCCCCCAAAAATCATCTACGAAACATCAGCTCAATATCGGAGACCCAAAGCGAACCCTAAACCATGGGTCAGGGAACACCCGGCGGTCTGAATCGGCAAGGTCTCCCTGGGGACCGGAAACCGGATGGCTCTGACAAGAAGGAGAAAAAATTTGAGCCAGCGGCACCCCCAGCCAGAGTGGGTCGCAAGCAACGAAAACAGAAAGGACCCGAAGCAGCGGCTCGGCTTCCGACTGTTACGCCGCTGACTAAGTGTAAGCTCCGGCTGTTAAAGCTGGAGCGGATCAAGGACTATTTACTGATGGAAGAAGAGTTCGTCGCTAACCAGGAAAGGCTCAAGCCGCAGGAAGAGAAAGCCGAGGAAGATCGATCTAAAGTCGATGATTTGAGAGGGTCGCCAATGAGTGTGGGTAATTTGGAGGAGTTGATCGATGAGAATCATGCGATTGTTTCGTCGTCAGTTGGGCCGGAGTATTATGTTGGGATTTTATCGTTTGTGGATAAGGATCAGTTGGAGCCTGGATGTGCTATTTTGATGCACAATAAGGTAATTAAAGTCTTAAGCTTTTTAGGTTTTTTTTTTTTTTTTTAGGTTTAAGTTTTTCTTATTAGAGAATTTAAAGGGAAAATTATTTAAGTATTATTTTTGCTGGAAGGATACTGAACCATTGTGATGAATTTTTAAATTTCAATTTATCAATGCTGGGGTAATTATGAGATTTTGTGTCTGCAGTTGCAAGCTGATAGAACTGCTGCAATTTAGCAGGGTTTTAATCATGAATTCTTACTTCAGCTTAAGTTGATGAGCTTTAAAAAATGAACTTTTGATCAAAGCTTGAATTCGTAAATGCGTTCAAACCATTCTTGAGGTTTTCTCAAATAAATATGAGTGAGGCTTGATAAGAAAATAAACAAACTCAAGAATGAGGTATTTGGCTCATCAAGTTAGCTGTCATAGTTGGTGAAATTTTTTTGGGTCGCATCACACCCTTGTTAATCCAAAATAATAGTATAAAACTTCTTCCGTTTGAGGGTTCTGCATCCATTCTTTCTTTGGGTTGTAAGCATCTTTAAGATATTGACTTCCATCTCAAGCAATTTCTTTGTTCTTGGAAAGAAATTCATGCTTGGTTGTTGTATGTTTTCAGGTTCTTTCTGTTGTTGGACTTCTGCAAGATGAAGTTGATCCCATGGTATCAGTGATGAAGGTTGAAAAGGCTCCATTGGAATCTTACGCTGATATAGGAGGTTTGGATGCTCAGATACAGGAGATTAAAGAGGCAGTTGAGCTCCCTCTGACTCACCCTGAACTATACGAGGACATTGGTATCAAGCCTCCAAAAGGAGTTATCTTGTATGGAGAGCCTGGGACTGGCAAGACCTTGCTTGCAAAGGCATATGTTCTTATATTCCAGCCAGACATTTTTTCTTTCGATTCATATCTGTCTATAGTAATTAATGCTTTAATCTCTGTGCTTTCCCTACCCCTTTGTATCAGGTTAATCTCTTTTCTGATTAGGGGACAAAAGATGTCATGTCTAGAGTCTAGACGTAAGTGCAAGGTGTCAGGCATGATAAGCTTCCAAAAATCAGAGTAGAGGGACAGCATAGACACATGTGAACTTGAAATATATGATTTTGCATGTAATATGCAATTGTTAATTATTTATCTTGGTCATAGCTACTTGTTTACGCTATTATCATACGGTTAGCTTCTCTTGTTTTTTTGCTGTATAAAAATAGATCTGACAGTGTTATGTCATTTATGTTCTTTCAGGCTGTGGCTAATTCTACATCAGCAACTTTCTTACGTGTTGTTGGCAGTGAATTAATTCAGAAGTACTTGGGAGATGGTCCCAAGTTAGTTAGGGAACTCTTCAGAGTTGCTGATGATCTTTCCCCCTCAATTGTCTTCATTGATGAAATTGATGCAGTTGGTACTAAGAGGTAAGTTAGTGAAACAATTATGCCTTGATGGAAATACATGTGGAATTTTTCTCATTAATCTGTCGTACAGGTATGATGCCCATTCTGGTGGTGAACGTGAAATTCAGAGGACCATGTTGGAGTTGCTGAACCAATTAGATGGCTTCGATTCAAGAGGAGATGTCAAAGTGATTCTTGCAACAAATCGAATTGAAAGTCTTGATCCAGCTTTGCTTCGTCCTGGTCGAATTGATAGGAAGATTGAATTTCCCCTACCTGACATCAAAACAAGGCGGCGTATTTTCCAGGTATGTGATTGTCTCATGATGTGTTGAAACTCTATATCAAATATGTTTCAATCTTCTCATTTACTTATAGAGTTTGGGTCTTTAAAGCTTGCTTCATTATACTAAGCCACTTTCAAATCTTTGGGCTACAGATACATACATCAAGGATGACATTGGCTGATGATGTAAACTTGGAAGAATTTGTGATGACAAAAGATGAGTTCTCTGGAGCTGATATAAAGGCAATATGTACCGAGGCTGGTTTGCTTGCTTTAAGGGAGCGACGCATGAAGGTGAGACTGATATAAGTTCCTAATAAGAAAAGTCTGCACTTCTCTTTTATTATATAGGTCAATTTTCTAACATATAAGTTTAATTCTACAAGATTACACTCTGGATCTATAGGTAATAGAATTGAAACCAAATTGAAAAATTTACCAACATGTAAATTCAATACCACAAGATGACATTCTGGATCTGTAGGTATTAGAATCAAAAGGAGATTGATAGCCCTTAGCATTGCAAATGCTTGGCAAATTGCCAGAGATACATGCATATAATTCTACTTTTGATTTTAATTTTTCATAGGATGCAGAGAAATTTGCTAAATTTTCATTGTTAGTGGGAAGAAAGGATCTATTACCAATATATTCTATCACCCCATGTTCCTAGGGAGTAGATGCTGAAAGATGTACCTCCTTTGGTGTAGGAAAGAACTTTTTTAGCATTTTATTCATGGTTATAATTTAAATGAATAAACTGAAATCTGTAGCGTCAAAATGTTTCCTTTTACAAGATATAAAGATCTTCAAGAGACCGCACTGAGCTACCTTCAATCTGCAAGTAGAATGCTTCGTTTTCTTCAATTTTTGGGTTATTTTCTTGATAACCTACCTATAGTTTGGGCTAATACAGTGCCTACTACTGCCAATTTTTGGCTGTGTTAGAGACTTGATGGTGCCATAATTTGCAAAAGCAGTAAAGGAAACTCTGATATATCCTCTTTGTGTTCTGTAGAAATAAACTTGTCATTGGTACTTGTAATTGGTGTTATGACTCAATAGCATGCGGTTCATGATTCAAGTTTTTCATTGAAGTTTTACCTGAATCTAGGTATATTGAGTAATTTCTTGATCCAAGGGTCTGATTGTAAATAATCCCATATTTCAGGTGACGCATGCAGACTTTAAGAAGGCCAAGGAAAAGGTGATGTTTAAAAAGAAAGAAGGGGTTCCAGAAGGGCTTTACATGTAGAAAAACTTGGTTTTACGTATGTTTCGAAGAAATCCATGTTCTGTTGTAATCCTGGATTCAAGTTGTTTTACCCAAAATATTTTCTATTTTCCTGGCAAACACATACAGTTTAGGAACAATTTGACCATAAAAGATGTTAATCGGTTTTTAAGGCATTTACAAGAACACTTGAATGATTTCCTGTCTAGTTGATTTAAACCACATACGATATCACTCTTTGCTTGAAGCCTTTGACGGTTGATACATTTCTCTTGGTTTTGGTTTCATCATCAACATTGAATAAAAAACATATATACAGCAGTATGAATATCACTTCTACAATTGAGTTGGATTGAAAATGACAAGCAGACAAAGATTCAAATCTCTCGACATACAAAAAGGAATATTTATTTTTATGAAAAATGTTTCTCCTCCTTGACAAATATCCAAAAAAAGAAGTGAAGAAAAAAAAATGTTTCTTTTTAATTTACAGTCACCAAGGTAAAAGGTGGCTAAATGAGTATAGTCATCTCACCTATGTGATTTCACTCTTTAATGTTGGAAATATGAATATGGTTCTTTTTTTTTTTTTTTCAAGGCTGAATATTCCAGAGATTGTTTAAGATAAATTATTACCCGCAAGTCAATTTACAAAATAATTTAATAAAATTCCTCTGCTGTTTTTTTTATTATTTTTATTGTAGCTTGAGAAAACATAAAATCTCTTGATTTTTTTTTTTCCAGATAGAAAAGAAAATTAAAGTTTTCATTTTTCAACAGTTAGAGCCTCCGACTCGACTGGGGTCAGTCGACAACCAGTTATCTAATACCGAGAAGGTAAAAAAAAAGCCTTGAAATTTGAAGAGAGGAGAAGACAGAACTGGGAGTCGAGGCACCGTCTTAGCTACGCATACCTTTCTTCCTCCTCCGATCAATAACTGTTTTGGTCTTTTTGGGTTAAGCTTTTAACAAAATAGTCAATCATTATATTAAGTTGGGTCTTTTGCTTTGTTATTTGTGGAAGAAGAAAAAATGGGAGGTCCTTCGCGGCAGTGTCAAGTTTGCAACCAATCTCAATCCAAGTACAAGTGCCCCTCTTGTCTTGTTCCTTAGTAAGTTCTGCTCCCTTCTTTTTATTTTTCTGACTGTTTTTGTTTTGGGTATATTTTCATTTTATTTTCTTTCCATCCCAGTTGTTCTCTGGCTTGTTTTAAGAGGCACAAAGGTATGACACCCAACAATTTCTCTTTCTTTCTTTTTTTTTCCCTTTTCAATATTCGATTTCATTAACTCTTTTATTTCTTCATGTATGTTGATTAAATATTCGACTTTTGATTAATCTTTTTGCTTTTTATCATGGGAATTTTCTTGGCCTAATGCTTTCTCATCAACTTGTATTCTAATAAGGAGATGAGCTTAGCATCCATTCTACTTTTGCTTTATCAATATTAGGAACAACTGAACCAATGTTGTATGGTCTCAAGCTTAGTTTCCACCAACCGACAAAATTTGCCTACAATCTAAGTTTTGTAGGCAAAGATTAAAAGGGATATTTGGGTTTATCTTCCTTTTACCCTACTTGCACTTATGTAGCTGAAGTCATAAGTTGGCATTGTCGTTGTGATACTAGAAATGGAAACTAATGTGCCTTAATGAATGATGCAGAAACTCCCTGCGTGAAGCCACAACCCACAAAGGAAAAATCTGGTGAGGGCTTCTTTCTTCCAATCGGATGTTTCTCAACTCCATGCTTTAATCAATGATGCTTGTGTTTTTCATGCATTTTATGTTCTAAAAATTTCTTTTGAGGTATTGTTAAATGTTGAGAGATAATAATATTATTTCATATATTTCATACTAAGGTTGTGGCCTTGGGGGTGCTTTTCTTGTGTAGATGATGCTATAAAGTGCAAACTCTGATGAAGTGGTAAATTTAGAATGCTGCTTTTGCTTTATTAATATCAAGAATATCAACACTTCTCTTCTTGTCTGTTAAATAATCCATTTTGAGCTGCATGTAATTGTAAACCAGTCGCCAATATAAGTGATATGTATGTCCCGTCAAGCTTGGTTTAACCGGTAAATAACATGGCTAAAGGGTTTACTTCCGGAAGCCAACATTAAAAAAATAATCGATAGTTTCTAGCTGAAGCTGGCCTTCTCTCTGTGGTTCCAGAATTAAAGTTTGTGGATGATGCAGGAAACCCTTGTGTGAAGTCAGGGTCCACTAATGATGCAGTAACAACTAGCGTCCAGCCAGAGTCCACTAATGATGCAGAGACCCCAAGTGTCAAGCCAGAATCATCTGAAGAAAGATCCAGTAAGAACTGTGTTCCTCAACAGCATGTTTTTCAATGTTATTATTCATTGGTATAAAAATTCAAACATGTGTTTGATGTTTATCCTTGGATATATGCTTATTTGCAGTCTTTCAATTGATAAGAAAACTGACTTTTAATGAATCATTCACCTAATAAGTAGTCTGCTTCAACATTTGAGTCTTATTCATATTTCCTTTTCACATGTGCTTATTATGAACTACAATTTCTAGTAACATCGTTTAAGAGCCTTCATAAACACTTTTCATCAATGAAAACCACCATTGCTATTAAAAGCAAATGCTTTTTCTTATATGTAGACTGGGAAGTACCTTTATGGTTTCTCAGCCTGGGCAAAGGAAACATGTTATACCGTTTGCTCACTTGACATGTGACAGTGTCTAACTTTAACATGAGTTTTGGTGATCATCATAACTCAAAGAACTCAGTTTCATGAAATATCATCCTCATGCATGCAAATTATTTTCTTTTTATCTTCTTGGTGTGTTAATATCAGCAACTTAATCAAATGTCCCTTTCCTTTTCCTGGAAACTTTCAAAACTCAAATGTTGCTTGTTTCATTTCTTTTAGCTGCTACTCCAGGATTTCAGGTGGAAAGGAAACTAGAAGTTGATGACCCAAGTGAGGTGCTACAAATGTTGCAAATGCAGGCTATTGGTATGATTTTTTTTTTTTTTTTAAATCTGAGCCTAGCTCAAGTATCTTTAGTAAAAGTTCCTTACAGTGGTGGGCAGCATGTTATTTGGGCAAATGTTTGAAAAAAAATTTTGCCACTCCTAATTATAATTTAAGCTAGCATCTTGTTGATATTTGCCGACACAATAGAGATCTCCAAGTGCAATAAAATGCAAAATAGATGATGGGAGGCTTCATCATTAGATTTGTAAGAAACTCAGTAATATAGGAACACGAAAATGGCAGAATAAATTGAAAACGCCTGTAGAAATTTAGCATTCAATGAGAATTCAACATAGTCATGGGAGAAATACTGAAGGCTCATAGCACTATCATTCCAGGACTTGGTGTTCAAAATATTGTTGGTGAGTATAGATGATTCAATGGTTATAATATGTTAAAAGGAGATGCAAAAGGCATTGTGGTGGACTTGTGCTAGAATTTTTTGCATTTTATTGTAGGTTGATTGCATTGCATTTAGCTAGATTTGGTATGCTTTTCTTTTTGCACTTATCCCAAATTTTCTAATAAATGTGATTTGCATGAAGTTTTTACATCTGGCACCAACGCCTTTTTGTCATATCAGCTAAATCATTCTCAGGGTTTCTCATTGTCCCTAGATTGAGATGTATGGTAGAAGGTTAAATGACATCCAATTTAAGATAGATAGTTGGTATGATAAAATGTTTTCCCAATGTAGAGAAAATTGTCTTGATACCAAAACAGGTTAAATACCGTCACACAACAGTTTAAATCTACCATGTTCTCTCATGCAGCTTCTTCCAGTGAAGTCCGTGAAGCCTTGAAGGATGAACATCTTCAAAAACTCATCTCTGATATTGATAGCTCCCCAGATGCAATGAATGTCAGTGCTGTTATTCCTACTTGAAAACTGAGACCTGAGACTTTTAATTTTATCGTGTTTGTTAATGTTGTCCATCTGCCTGCTAAATCTGTTTTTACCTTTTGTTAGGAACTTGACAAAGCTATGGGAGTGGATGTTTTCCGCATTTTCAGTGATAAGGTATTTTATTATCTTCAATTAGAGCAAGTCTTTAGTTCTTAACAATATTCATCTGTTCTTGTTCGCCTGTTGGGTTTCCACATGAAATACCAGATAGCTGCTGCAGATCAGAACTTGGTAATATCCAAAGCTAAATGCTATTGTTTTCTCTGTTATCAGATTTTATCTGCAATCAACCCATGACCACTTATTGTTATAACAAGAAAAAAATTTGTTTGTACCGGAAGGCTTGTATTTTAGGAGGCCTCAGAAGTTCTTTGCGGAGATGTCAATAGAGTTGTGTACAAGTTTTGCTGTGACTTTAGAGGAGAAATCATCCTGCCATCTCGAGCCTGGTCAGGGGTTGATGTTTCTTTAAGTTCAGAACGAAGGCTCATTAAATGTAGTAATTGGCTAAGTCCTTAAACATATCCTCTCCCAGGAGTTTTGCAAACACATTTTTCTTTTGTTGTGCATGTGGTGTGAGTTTATATCTCGATGAAAATGCCTGCCCTGGCCTCTCTTTGTTACAGTAGGTCCCCATCCATTACTTATCTCTTCTACCCTGCTGCCAAATTTTCTTTGTTTTTATATGAATAGTAATACTACATTATTTGAAAGAAGAGTTTAGGGGATGATTGACAATAGAAAATGTACTATGGTCGCTTATGGTGTGAAAAGTCAAGCTTTTAAGTTCTTCGAGGAGGCTGCATATCATTGTCATAATGAGAATACAAAAAAAAAAGGAGGGTCTATCATCTCATCTATTAGATGAACTGAACGTAGACCCCTTTTTTGTTCTCTGTATGACTAATGAGAGGTCGTTCTCTTACTTTTTGGCCGAATGTTGGTCGAAGTGCCAAATTCTGAGAGTTCTTTTATCGCTTCATTATCTGCTATCTGATACGTTCAGATTGCTCACACAATGCCTGCCCTTCAGTTTCAGTCACCCGTACTGTATTTTGAATATGGTTGTCGGTTAGCCTACAGCATATTTATGTCCCAATTTATTCTGTTCCCCCAGTCGTCTATATGTATGCCCACCTACATTATTTTCAGCATATATTGATGAAGGGTCCTGCTCATACCTATGATGTCCGCCTTTCTTTGTTGGAGGAGATGGTAGGTGGGCGTGCCTTTTTGATTGGAGAACATTGATCCAAAGCTCGATATGCACTGAAAAGATAAAAAGGTGACGGCGACCATTTCTCATAGCACCTTTTTGAGGTTCAGAGAATTGAGGCAAAAGTTCAATATGAGCTGAAAAATTTTAAAGGGAACAGCGACTCTTCCCTCCTTTGCACCTTTCTAAGATTCAGAATATATATATAGCTAGTGATGGGGGTGCAGTTACGAGCTTGAAGCCAGTCTACAAGTTGAAACCTAAAAGGAAAAATTCTCTTCAAAGCTCTGCTTGATATTGCTTTGTCGTATATAAAATGCGTTCTCTTGAACCTGTACCTGCTGAACCTAAAAATATATACGCAATGGACCACAATTCTATGAACAGTTCATCGACGAAGATAATTTTTTTTTTTGAACCTTTTTCAGTGGTGACATATGGATAACAATTTCCTCAATTTTGCTAGCTGGGTTTAGGCCTCTTCTTAATGATAATAAAGGCTATGGCGATTACGAGAATCAGAAACAACTTGGAAGAAAGGAGATGGGAGTTGTCCGCAAACCAGAGTCATCCAACCAACCAACATTCCCCACCAAGCCAAAGATGGTTTTTTTCATTTTTTGCTAGATTCTGCTGTCTAAGCCTCTTTCAGATTCTGCACAAATTGAAAACAAACTATATAACGAAATAAGGGGAAAATGGAAAGGGCATACAAAGGTGAGCAATATTTCTATGGTGGTGTAATAATTACATGTTAGCTGTGCAATAACAAATGAGCTAACTGAAAAAAGTCCCAGACAGGATGTTTCTCTTACACTACAAAACTTTAGAAAGGCAAGAACCTTTCCGGAGTAATCCACGAAGAATTTTCAACCTGTAATACACGAGAGGACTTGTCTTTAACGTTTTATGTTATGGATTCTGAAGGAATACACAAGCAACGCTCGACCAGAATTCAATAACAGAATCTGCTAGCAGTCCGATTGTAGCTGGCCTTGACTTGTAAATTTTAGCCAGCCAAGATTTTAGCGCTTTCGTTTCGTGTCACCTTCAAGATATCATCCAAAAAAGTTAATTAGAAATCATCCATGATAAGACAGTAAGTGTTCATTTAAGTGCTAATAAATATGTCTCACTCCTCATTGGAACTGACATGGCTCATCATTTTAACTTGATTTCAATGTACATGTTGAGTTCTATCTAATAGGTAAAAAGCATGTCAGAGTGGAAGCAGAGAATACTTGGTCTGAAAGCCAGGTTCTTTTAGCGTCAGATGCTTAATCTACAAATGCCTTGCATATCCTAATCATAAGGGTATATTAGAGGAGGTCATGGCATGTTGTCAACAACCATATATTAATAATGCGAAACTAGAAAATAATGGACCCACCTGATGGGTGATTTTCAAGATTCTCAGCTCCCCTACTGGTACTTGGTTTACGGGAACTTGGCTGGGCCATTGCTTGACTCTGTAAAAGGTGAAATTCGTAATCAATATTTCATACTAGTATAAAGTATGTGATTGAGCTGGTGTTATCAGACATATGAGGAAAATTTTTCTTTAGGAAAATAAAAAGGATAAGATTAGAAATTAAATTTGTAAGTTTCCAAGCCAACCTTCTTTTAAGATATTGTCAAAGAGTGAACAACCTCAAGCCTAGACAATAGCTGAAAAAAGCTGTGAATAACTTACGGGTATTTTCCATGTTTTCAGAGGAAGTTATAATGCAATTGATGAATCACTAAGACAAAAGGTTCGAGAGAAAATAATATAATAGATATGAATGCCCTAATTTGGAGGCTAGATGACATGCTAAACATTACCTGTGGAGGGGGTAATTGCATCTGGTGAAGACCAATATAGTGCTGATAAGGATCAGCAAAATTTGGGACCTGTGGCTGGTTTGGGTTTTGCGTGCCAAGCGGGTTTAGCATGGCATCTGATTGATTGTTTGGTTGGATTCTTGATGGATCAGGAGCAGGAACCGGTGGTGGCATATGAAAGGCTGGCATAGGAAACCTTGGACCCAAATGAGCTGCACCAGCTGGTGTTGGTAATGCTGAGCCGGCTAAAACATTGGGAAATGGCATCATTGGCCGACTTATTCCCATATCCATGCCCATGCCCATCCCAATTCCCATTCCCATTGTAGGCATGTACTGCTGAACACCGGGAAACATCATTGGAACCATGCCACAACCCATGGACATAATCTGCAGAAAGTTAAAATCTAATTTTGTCAGAAATAATGCACAAGCTCGTACTCTAAGATATAAAACAATGCTCATTAAATGAAATGTGAATGGAACATAACAATCATATCCCAGCTTACTGCATAGCATGTGGAGTGAAAGAAATTATTTACATCTACAAGCATGTTACAAGAGCTGAGTAGAAGTAGGAATAAAGTTCTATATATTAGAATGTGAAAATATGCACATTATTGATTGGTAAAATGAATGTCATAAATCCAGAAGCTCATGTCACTCCAATTTAACTTTCAGTGACTGTATTTTATTCTCTCAACTTGTTTGAGTTATTAGGCATATAAGAACATCAACGGACACTCCATGATATAGCTGTATAGAAAACGCCGCAACAATAAAAATGCCAGCATGTAAAACTCAGGAAGTAAAGGCTGGAGGAAAAAGTTGTCTAAAGGGTTGTGCCATCTCCAGCATAAGAACACTGGAGCTTATACAGAAAGAGATGCTCAACTCCTCTTCCTTGGTTCTCAGAGGAGACTGCATTATTCTAAAGTATAGAATTCTGAAATTTCAACCAATCTAGACAGAACATTTAGCAAAATTCACTCATTTAGCATGTAAAACTAAGAGAGGGTGGAAGAGTGAGCTGGAATTAATTTTGGCTTAATGGATATTTTGGTTGTTAGGCAATGATTAGATTCTCCAGGATGTCCGAACATAACAATTTGCAAATACTAGTGGCTTTTGCTGCAGTAAGTCAATCATAATGTATTCAATTGAACAAAGTTTTCTTCAAATATACCAAAATAAATTGAAGAGTTACTGATTAATTTAAAGTTATAATTTGTTCTTTGGTGTTTCTATTTGACAATCCAAATGTTCTTTTTTTTTTTTTTTGGGAGCACAATCCATGTTCTTAACTTAGTCATCTTATCGCTTGGGGAAAAAAGAAAAGAAAAAGCTTCCAAATTCAAAATTCATCTATTTGTCTACATCAAGTAAAAATAATGTTCCCAAAAGAAATCTTGCCTCTTGAGCTTGGTGGTGTTTTGTGAATCTTATTATCTTTTTTTCACTTCAATGGCAAAGGTCCCTGTCATTAACAGTTTCATAAACATTCACAATAACAGTTCCATAAACATTCATAATAAGGCAGGTGAAAAATGTTGATTAAAGGCCTTCTAGTGTTGTAGCATTAAGTCATGATCCTCACATGTTACAAAAACATCTATTCTAGATGGAAAAAGACAAAAATTACTTATTATAGGCATTTTACACAACAATATTGCTCAAAAGGACAATAACCCAATCAAATCACTCCATGGAACTACTTTTGATATCGAGTTGTAAGAATGGATAAGCTATATAATCTCCCATATATGTCATTAACTAAAGTATAAGAAAAGATGTACCTGAACTTGCAACTGAAGTGACTTCAGGTACTCAATTGCTTCATCCAGCATTGAAGCTTTGTCTGACTGAGACTCAGGAATATGCAATATGTTAATAACGACAGAGAGACTAATATCCAAATCAGGAAAAACAAATCCGTAATGGTAAGTGCAAATATAAGGGAAAATCATACACAAGACAAACCTTGTTGCAACGAGGTATAAGTTGTTGCAAAGCCTTCATCTTTTCATTTATCCTATCTCTGCGTCTCTGCACATGAATGAGATATTACACATCTAAAGGAATGTAATTACATAGACGAAGACCCAATTCATCAACAGTACTAAAGTGTCAATATAATACCGACCCTTTCCGAGAGGTTATGGACCTCCGCGGCACGAGACCTTTTTGTAGATGTGGATCCATGCGTTTGTTTCTTTGTGTCAGCAAATTCAAATTCAGCATCCTTTGGCAACAATAAAATTATCGGTACAAAGCAAGATTGAAATTTGATAGAACGAAGGGGGATAAATAGAGTCACAGATTTTACTTTTTAACACATTAAAACATAAAGTACCATCCTAATCTCAACATACATGTAGCAGTGTCTATTTTCCACAAAGTGATTGCTTGGTTTAAACACTCTCATAAGTTTATCATAAGGGTACTTTAAAACTTGTGTACTTCACTATCCTTGTAAGGTTGACTGACTTATACTTAGGAAATTATGAACAGCGAGGAGAACTATAACATAGCACCAAGACTAGAAGGCTATATTTTCCACACAGTTTTTTGTTTTAACCTTTTTGTAATTGAGCTAAACAATTAAAAATATGAAACCACCCACTTTTCCAAAAGAAGAAAAGAGATATAGTTTGATGCTTCTATAATTAAAATATATTTGGTTCCCAAACATATAAATATAGTCAATAAGACATAGGCACTTGATGTGCATTCTTAAGACTATAAAAAGATTCGAAGTGGAGTTACTATTATTGTCCACAATATTTAAATTCATCTTAGAGCTATAGAAACACCCTCATCCACATATAGTGTTTTGACATGCTAAATGATCAACTTCCTAAGTTTGCTGAGTGAAGAGTACTTAAAGAACATGATTTCTTTATATAACATTCTCTAGCTTTGCAACTGAATCAGGTGCCATCAAAACTAAAAGATATTGACACCAATGAAACAATACAAGTACCATTAGAAATAAGTTATCAAAGCAAGAAGAGATTAATCATTTAGACTTAAATGTAATTTTTATTAGTTAACAGAATGACCTTACATTTTACAAGTACTCTGTCTTAACCAATTTATACAAAACTACCCCTTATTTTGGTAATTGAGTTGGAGGAGAATATAAATTGAAGCTGAGAAAAAGAACTCCTTCAGCTATCTTATTTTCACGTTTTCTCTTTCTCTTTTTGGACAAACTTTACTAAAAATCTATCATTCTCCTTGTTTTTTCTTATTTTGTTCTATTAATGAAAAACTAGCTTAAACGCCTAAGCTTGATTAAAAATAATCTGTTTCTTATATTGTTTTAAATAACAAATTATCTTAATATTGTTTATTCTCAGAACTCAGACACCTTTAATCCACAATATATATAAGTGATTTGATTAATTTTAGATAAGTTAAACATCAAAACTCAATGTTAAAGCTATTACGTGTGTGTTTAAATAACGTCTTATGCATCCTAGTATCTAGGTTTGCCAAAGGCTGTTTCTTTCATAAGTCCCATGCACCCAACTTTAAAATTAGAGAAGCTAACATTAGCATTAAGCTTAATGAGAACTGCTAAATACTAGAGAATGTTTTAAGCAATAAAAATATCATAAAGAAATATGTCCAAAAGCTAACTGACACGTGACAACCGGGGTATAAAGCGGACGGGGAAACCAGTCCCGTGATACACGCCGTCAATCCAAAAATATTCTTATTTTAAACGCCATTCTTTTATATTTAAAAATAAATTTATTTTTATATAATAATAATATAATTTTTTAACTTTGAATTAAGATATTATCACATTTTATTTTTAACATATTTTAAAAAAATAGGTATTATGCTATTGATACTCGTTTTGAGTTCAAAAACTCAATAAATTTGATTTTTTTTTTAAATTCAGTTTTTTTCATTCCCACTTGACACCGCCAACCTCCTCCCCGTCCAATCATCAAATTCGTGTCAACTCTCCTCTCCCACCCCATTTATGTCGTACACGTGGCATTTCCCAACTCGATACCAGTGCACCTGTACAGTACTAAAATTATACGCCCAGTGACAAGAGAGGGGTGCTCACGTTAAACGACGTCAACCACAAGTGCACGTTAGCAGAGACAAACGAGAAAAATTTTTTTAATTCCAATGAACTAACCTCGCTCTGACATTCGGCCTCGTCATGTTCTCTTCCTTTACGTTTCCGGTCCTCAGCCGGAACCGCCTTTAGAGTCGCCGGTTCGGCGCTGGCGCTGGCACTGGCACTGGCACTGGCACTGGCACTGGAGCCACCGGGTGATGATATCATCGTGACCTCGCACGTGGCTAAATTGTCTTTACTGGCGCCCATGCTGACGCCAACTGATTGCGTGTTGGTAACTGCAGTGGTACTCATGTTGGCGCATGTATTGTTGTTGTTCCTGCCAGATGCCGCCTCGGTGTTGCTTGGCACAGCCTGAGAGGCACCCGATTCGGGAGCCATCGCCGGAGTATCGCTAGAATCAACGACCGTCGATTCCCTCACTACACTCTTCGAATTCAACGGTCCAAATTGCCCGGCCCTCGCCGTTTTATGCCTGGAGAAGTGGACGAAGTTCTGGATCCTCGTCGACTCCAAGTCATTTCTCCTTGCTGGTGGTATCGGGGGCCTAGAAGCTGACGCCACAGCGGAAGCCGAAGCAGAAACTTGAGAAACTCTTCCAAGAGGAGGAGGAGCCGAGGTTGCGGCGGTGGATGTAACGCAAGGGGCGGCGGAGGAAGGATAGAGGAGATCAGTGCAGAAATCTTGGTCGAAGTTGGCATCGCTGAGAGGATAGTGAAGCCACGAAGCCATTTCATCTTCTTGCATGAAGAGATGATCGGTAACTGGTTGCTGTTGTTGTTGTTGATGATGGTGATATTGGTGAGATGATGATGGTCGGATCTCTCCGGAAGCTGATTGGTAGGCGTCGTGGAATTTGAACGGCGGAGATTTCTTCAAAGATCTTTGGTTTTGACTCTGCAGAACAACTTGACCGTTTTGCCACAACAGCTCCATGATTTCATCCTCTGGCCTGTTTCGTAATTTCATCAGTTCATCAGTTCACAATTTTCACAATAACAAATTAAAAAAAAAAAAAAAAGGCAGCAGCAGCTTCTTACATGGAAGGTCTTTTAGGGCGAGTTAAACTAGAAGATGAAGGGATTGAATAACCGTCTTCCATTTCAAAATCGGGAACGCAGTGATTCATCCTCTACTATTTTTCTTAACACTCTAAGCTACATAAAACAAACAATCAAATAAAGAAAAAAGAAAACAAAAAAAAAAGAAAGAAAAAAGCTCTCCTAAATGAACGATTTAAGCTATTAAAAATAGAGAATTGTTTCCTTTTCTTCTCCGGAAAGTCTAAAAGAAATACATAAAAGCGAGTGTTATCTCAGTTGATGCTTATGCAGCTGCTGCTGAAATTGATGACGAAAAAACCCTAGAGAAAAAGGGAAATACAATTGAAATCAAAATCCATAAGAAGTGACAAAGCTCTCCAACGCTGCTCTCACTTTGCAGTGCTAATAAACAGTGAGGCAAAAAGGAGGGGGTAGGAGAAGAATTTCTTTTTCTTTTTCAGAAGATTTCTGTTGGGTGTGGTATTTTTGGGCTGGATTTCTTTTGCAGGCACCCCCTAAGATAAGGTCCTCTCTCTTTCCCTCTTTGCTATCTCTGTTTCTCTCTCTCCGAATAATATGAAGCAAAAGCCGAAACGGATTTTTTAGAGCAATCATACCAACGCTTTCTATCTTTCTTTCTTATATACTAATAATAATTTTTTTTCTTTTTTTGTACAAGTAATTATTACTATAAGTACTTCTTAGTTATGTGAAAAATGGTGGTCAAGTAAAGTTAAAATAAATTAATAAAGAAAAGCTGATAGTAGTTTGTTTGTGATTAAGGGCTCGTTTGGATTCATTGTTACTATTATTTTTAATTAGTGAAACAAGCGGTGAGGCGAGGATTAAATGGATAAAATCCAATCGTAATCGGATGCCCCCAAAAGTCGTCGTTTTTAGGACCCCCACTCTTTGTGTCGAAAATTTGACAGTAGTGGTTATGTGGGGCCTCCTTCCACTATTTTATTCACTATATACGTATGGTCAATTTGTATTTTCCCACCTTTTTTTCATTTTTTGAATTATGCAAAAAATCAATTAGTTTAGGACCGTTCCCTTTCTTTTCGTTGGCCCCATTGATAATTACGTAATTCTTTCATAATAATTATTATAATTTTTATGGTTTCATTTTTTTAAATAAAATAAAATTCATTCAACTGTGAGAATGCAGTATTACCGTTCAACTCATGGCTCTCTTTGGTTTGGTTTTTTTTTTATAATATTATTAATATAAAATATTATATTCATAATAATAAAGCGTTACAATTTATTATAAAAAATATATGAATTATATTTCGTTTCGTGATTTAATAATCACATAAACTTTTAAAAAATATATAAAAATTTGGTTCCAAATCAATTTTTTTTTTTTGTAATAGGGCTTTGTCCCATTTAAAACCAAAAAAAAAAATTTATGAATTAAATCAAAAGCTAATTTTTGTTTATTTTAAATATTTCAATAGTTAATATTTTTAATTTAAAAAAAATTAAATCAAGTGACCGCCTAAAACGAGACATAAGATTTAAACAATAAAAAAAATATATCTCCAATCTCATTATATAATCCAAAATCATATAAATCCCAAAAATAAACGTCATTAAAAATTCATAATTTTATATATTAATATTCTTCATTTCAATTTCTATAAATTGAGCACTGTTAATAATAATAATAATAATGAAAGATAAAGATTTTGGTATGAGACTGATAGCTAATGATGAATAAGTAAGGAATGAAGGAAGGGATCGAATATATCTAATCTGTAGTCTAATCCTTGTTAAAAAATAGAAGTAGTGCATTAGTGATTGGAGTTTTGCGTAACCTTGGTGGTACAAAAAATGGATACGGCTGTACTTTCAAACCAGTATTTCTTTATATATTTTTTCATTTTTGTTGTTTTTAACATGTTGTTCTCATGCTTTTAATTTATGATAATGAAATTTGTGGCTGATAAATATGTGGCTTCATTTCAAAATTAAGACATTTTATAAATCTCAACGATAATATATATTGAATTTATAAATTATAAAAAAAATTATTGTAAATCTTATAAATAAAAAATTTTATCTTTATCTAGTCAATCGCATCACCTAATTTTTCTTTGCTCCCTAATATGTATTTTAATATTCATAATTTTATATCTGTTCCTGTGTTGACGCCAAATTTGAGAACCAATGTTGTAGATTAAAGAAAGAAAAAAAAAGCTACATTTAATTATTGTTTAAAAAATGATTGCAAACTTAGCCATACAAATAAATTAGTTGATTTGCATTAGCAATGTAACCACTAAAAAATAATTAAATAATTAATGGCATGCGAGTGGGGTTTGCTTTTAATTAACTAGAATATGACAATTAACGGTAAACTGTCTTGTGATGTAAAGCTAATTGATCCTTGATGTGATGTAAAGCTTTTAAAACTCTTAATATTCGTAGTATAACCTTAATTCAACACTTAATATAAAAGTATTCAATTTTAACCGTATTTTAATTTAATTTTATATTTAATAAACTATAGTTGGTAAAAAAAAAATTATTAATCTCATAACATCATTAATGAATTTACTTGTAAGAATTACTTTTATGAATAATAATTTAATTTTTAATAATATTGATTTTATTCTATTTTTGGATTCGAATTTATAATCAAAACGTAATTTTTTTATTTTGATTTAAAAGATTAAATTTAAAACTGTTTTTATTAAGAAAATATTTATCGAGTTTCACTAATTTTTAGTATCATATGTAGATGGATGGCCAAAGTTTAATAAAATGTGTTAATTTTATTGTTGAATACAAAGCATATTATCTTTGGTTTTTTGTGTTTTTTTTTTTTTTTTGGAACTTTTTAGTGACGTTTGTTTACGCACCTTGAAGGCGCGTGAGTGCGGGAGGCTGTGAGCAAATAAAATAGAAATAAAATGTGAAGAAAATAAAATAAAGGGAAAAAAATACAGGCAACTGTTGCATTTTAACATTAGAATAAAGACATAATAATAATAATAATAATAGTAATAGTAATCATAGAAAAGGCAAAACAGGGCCAGATAACTCTCAAAATAATAACTTTTTTTTATTTGAAAAAAAAAAATGGAAAGAAAAACAGCAACGATGTAAAGGTGTTGGTGGTTGCCCGAATCTGGTTGAAAGCGAGGGTGGTGGAGGTGGGTCGAGGCAGTTGGGATGGTGGATAGATGCGAAACATCTTTCCCTCCTTCTTCATATGGACTGTCCCTTCACATTCAGGCACATCCTGTGACCACAGTTTTGATCATTTTGTACTTTAAAATACTCCAACTTCTCTCACCCTTTGACACAGGAGTTTCCCTAGCTATCTACCCTCTTTCAATCATTAATTTTTTTTTTTATGGGGGGAGGGGTGGGGGGCTTTTGTCTTGACCATGTTTTTATTTATTGAGGATATATATATATATATATATATATTGATGCACAGAACCAAGAGAGAAAGCCAATAAAACCATGTATTTAAACATCAACTGATCAGAAATTTAGTACACTTGCCTTTTCGTAGTGAAAGGCTGAGGAGAGGACAGTAATGTGCTGGGAATATATGTAGTCCTATTAGGGCATTTGACTTTTTATTTCTTTTGTAAGTAAAGGTGATGACAGTCAGATAAAGGGTGGTAATATTTTTTACTGTTAAAACAAAAGGCGACCTTGATTTTATGATGTGTAAAGTACTAAAGTTTAATATTATAAAAACAGTTACAAGATTGTTAAAAGAATATGCGAATAGTTTTAAAGGTAAAAAAGAAAACAAGATAACCTTAATTTTTTATTAAAACCTACTATTTTTTTGAGATCGACATGTCAAGAAAATTAAGAAAAAAAATACATTTAATATATATTTTTTACTAAACTTTTTTTTTTAATATCAATGTTCACTAATTTTAGTTTAAAAAATAAGAATATTAAATGTTAAAAAGTAACAAGATATAATGTTAAAACATTTCATAAAAAAAAAAAAAGAAACAAAGATAAAAGAAATATTAAATGGGCAAAATATAATAATGGAAAAATATTTAATTTTAAATGACTTGTATACCATCCGTACAATTTTAGGCATACATCATAGAGTACTATATATGGATTAAGTCTAATGAAACTGCTATTATTACAATTGTATTAATTAATAATTAACAAATTTATGAAAAATTAAATTCAACCATTAAAATTAAAAATCTATTACTTTACTAATAAATCATAATGATAAATCATATAGATTATAATATTTATAAATTTTAATAAAAATCGAAAATTACAACACTTTCTACCACAAAATTTTTTTTTGACGTGATTCTTTTGACTTTTAATCAAACACAATCAAATCAAATGTCATAACTAACAGATCTGGACACATAAAATTTTGTTGGAAAATTTTGAAAAAAAAAAAAAAAAAAAACAAAGAAACACATCATATCTTACCCATATGTTTGCATTTTTTTTAAGGGCCACATATTCTTTTTAATTTTTTTTTTGGTCACAAATGCTTAATTCATGCTTCTAAACGTGACATAAGTTGTCAATCTTACATTATTTGATTTGACCGTTGATTCAACTGAAATGAACTTAGAAAAAAAAACAAATAATTTTTTTTTGTTTTTGTCCTTTTAATTTCACCATCGTTTGTCAAAAGCAATGAGTCACAATAATAAACATGCCAATACAATCATTGTACTATTTTTTCATATTAACAAAGAAAAAATAAGCCTAATTCTATTTCATCACCATCATTAAATAGTTAAAATATACTTACAAATTTAATTATTTAATTTATTAATAATATATTAAAATTTTAATTTAAATCATTAAAATTTAATCAGTATAACGTCAAATATATATATATATAATAAAATAAAAACACTATGATCTGTATCTTGGCAAATAAGACGTAGATGGTAATGGTAATAGTAATTGAGAGGAAAAAAATTAGGGAAGGAAATGAAGGGAGGTAGGGATAAACAAATAATTAAATAAATGATAGAAAAGAATGATGCATCGTAAGACGTGAAGACGTGGCAAGGGTAGAGCGTGCCATGTTGGCCAGTGAACCGACAATTCGCAAATTGGGGAGTGAGAGTGCAGGGTGCGGTCCCACTTATCAACCAGCACGCTTTTATTAAGTGCTGCCCAGGTGGGTTCTTCCTCCCACACTCTTTTCGTTACTATTAACAACCTCCCCCAGTGTTTTCATTACCGTTAACAACCTTCCCCTCGTGTCAATTCTTAGGTTAAATTTATTTTTTTGAAAAATTAAAAAATTAATTTAAAATTATAATGTTTTGTTTAATTGAGATTAGTTTTTTTTTATTTGATTTTGATTAAATTTAAATATTAACTATATATTAAATTTAAATCAAATTTTGAATCAAAAAGTAAAAAATTAAAAAAAAAATCAAATTATATATTTTTAATAGTTTATATATATTTTTTAAAATTTTTACAAAATAATAATAATAATAATAATTTTATATCAAAAAATATATAAATATATTAAAATTTTATATTAAAATAATATATAAAATTTAAAAAAATTAAAAATTAATAAATCCAACCAAATCGAACTAATAAAATTCAGTTTGATTAGATTCAAATCAAATGAAAATTTAATTTAGATTTAAATCAAATTTTAAATTTTTATAATATTATACAATATCTTAAAAATTAACTGAATCCAATCCGAACCATTATCATTCATACTCAATTTTTCCTTTCATTTTTCAATTATAAATTTCTTTCACCATTTAATCACTATAAAATATAGTATCATATTTTCATTATTTTATTTTATATATCTTCAATTTTACAAAAGTTTACAAATTTGAGGTAATTTAACCAAAAAAAAAAAGAATGAGTAAATTTATGATAAAATAAAAAATTACTTCTCATTATGTAGATCAAAACCCGATAAATTTGTTTATAAAGTGATAAATTTATTAGTAAATTTTATATGAGATTGAATGTTATTATTTTTAATAAAAATTAAACAATTCAAATATCAATAAAAATGGACGAAAATTTTTAGTTACATATAAAAAATCCCCATAGTTGTATAGTCACATTATATAAATTGAATGGTTGGTCCATTTCACTTTGCCCCCAAAATATAAAATTGCGGCTTCCATTCACCCCCACAATTTTATTAACTGAAAAAGCCAACGAAACTCTGCATTGATTATGTTGTGCTATTGATGCTTTTCCATCATTTACTTTTTTTGGTTGACCTCTTCGCAAAATTTTCACAGCTAGATTTCTCGATTCACATGTAGATTTGAATATCATAAAAAGGAGAATCAGCTTAGTCAAATACATTAAATTATAATATATAAGATTATATGATAAAACTAATTATGTATTATTTAAATTCAAATATCAATTTTTTTTAAAAATAAAATTTTACTCAAATTATTTATGATTTTTCCTTCAAAATAAAAAATCTCAATAAGTTTTAATAAAAATATAAAACTTAAAAATAGTAATCTTATTTGATTAAAATTTTAGTTAGAGATATCTCTTTTTAAATTTAAAAATTTTAAATGGATATTTTTACTATGATATATTTTTTTTATAATCCTTTAGTCTTTTTTTTTTAAATTCAAAAGCACAAATATCATTTATTATGTATTTTTTAAACTCAAAAAATATTTATAATCAATTTATTATTATTTGATATCTTAATTATAATATATATTTTACATATGTAAGTGATTAAATAGTATTAATTTATATTTTTATACACATAAATAAATAAAAATAATTGCGTACATGTAACAAACTAATTGCACATATAATAGAATAGAGGCTTAAAACCACATGGATTAATCCCATTGATAAGAGAAAGCGTTCAATTCTTTGTTAATTAAGATTCGATTTTGTAAAAAATATTTCAAAAATATATTTTAAGACTATGTCAAAAAAAAAAGAAAAGATAAGACTTGAATACTGTCTTATTAAAAACATATTTAAAATTGTAATGATTCAATTTGTACTTGAGAAGGAAAGTATTGTCTCTTAAATCCAATTCTTGTTTGGTGCTTCGGATCATTACAAACTTGTACAATCATTCATTATCGTACGCGTAAGAGCTAAGTACATGCAACAAATAGAGAAAATGAAAGAATCTTATCTTTAACTTATTCAATTCAGTAACAATCATATTTTTGTCTCTCCTGTGTCAATGAAAATAAATTAAATAGAAAAGAAAAAAAAAAATTTAAAGGGTGTCCATGCATAAATTTTCATTGACGCCACCAAATTTTTTTCCCTTCATTAGACCTCTTCTTCTCATGGTTAAAGTATTCACGTGAAGGAATACTTTCCTCGAATCAAGCACCATTTTGCCATGGCCTAACTGTGTGCATATCAATACGAATAAACGAAGTGGACACAGAGGGAGAAGGATCAATTGATGGTTGATGTTCATTTTGCCTTACGTATCAAAGGATATCTATCTAGTCAGAGTGATATCAACAAATTATAATTTAGAGTTTTTTTTTTTATTTTCTTTTTAGTTAATTTTTTTAAAGAAGAAAAGGGTATGCCTAAGCCTAACTAATCCTAATTGATGCGGGGAGAAATAATTGAAGAGAAAGGTATATATATGCCTTGACTATAACTTACGTGGCTTTTCAAAAGGATATTGGTAGTTGAATTTTTTTCAAAATATAATTTATTTAGTTATTAATTTTTTTTTCTAGCATTTAATTTAATAATGAAGTTAATTTTTTAAAAAATGTTATTGACATTAATATGGATTCTTAAACTTATATTTTTCGAAATTGCGTTGATAATCTTTAATAATTTTCATTGGCATAACTAATTTTTGACAATTAATTTTTTGAATTAAATACAAAATGGGTAATTTTTTTAACCTTAATTTGTAATATTGCATAATAATTTGAGATATTTGACAAAAATTAAAATTTAACTTTCTAACATCTTATCTAATTATAAAAAAAATCTCTTATGAAATAAGTAAGGGAATTTGATTTTAAATGGAGTAAATTTTAATTGTTTGAAATCAAATTTTATTTAAATATTATTATTGGATTGATATGAATATAATACTAAATATTTTTTTAAAAAAATTTTATTAGTTACATATTAATCTCCAATAATTATTTATTTTACTTATTTTACATCAAATTCTTTATTTTTATATAAAGGTTATTAGCTATTTTATAATTAAAATTTTATATAAATAATTGCATACCCATATATCACACAAATTTAAAATTAGCTATTTGTCAATACGAATGTCTCAGCTCAACAATTAATTATATTTCAATTCAAAAAGCTTTAGTCAATTACTAGTAGTAGTTTTTTTTTTTTTTTTAATAAATATAAAGAAGTTATAATTATAATCAAATATTATATCATTAAATAATCGAACAAACAAATCAATTAACAAATTATAATTTAATTAAATAAATTCAACATAAAATTGAATCATATCCACAAGACTTTTTTTAAAAATTACAATTATTATCAAGTATTATATTTATATAATTAATTAAATAATAAATATTTATATTATAATTAATTAATATAATTAAATAATCAACTAATAAACTAAAACATATATAAATAACTAAATTTACGTGTAATCGATACTTAAACCTAAGATGTTAAGATTTTAAAATTTCTTATTATTAAATTTAAGATCTCGTTAACTAATTAGTAGTGGTTGTTAAATGACCGGATTAATGGCTTACCTCACTTTTGTTTTTTGGTTATATATAGGAACCCTAAGAAGCTTTTTCTCAGCAACCGCTCTAATCAGGTGGTTCATATATTAAATATTACAAGGAATGAGAAAAATGTGTTATTTTCCATAGTTGGTTGGATAGTGTTGAAAATGACAAAATCTAATACAACGGAATAATTTCCATAATTGGGAGATACCATGATGAACTTTAATCAGCAGCTTGCTGAACTAGTTTCTGTTTTGTTTCCCTTTTTGTTCTTCTCTACTACTCCATTAATTAACTCGATTTATTCGAGTTTTAAATTAAAAAAAAAAAAAGCGAGATTTGAACTCAATGCTTTTAGCAAGATATACATGCATCTATCATTAACATGCCTTAAATTCTAAAAACCCGAGTTCATAAGATCAAAACTCGAATAAAATGCATATATTCTTTTGCTTTCTAGTTTCATCATAAAGAAATATTAATATTGCTTAGATGGTCGAATCGCATGGACAATCTATTGAAACAGTACTATTTTTGGCTGCAATCAAAGGCAAATAATACTGTGAACCCTCCAATAATGTTTTATTGGATTCAATAGAAAAAAAAAGAATTGGATGATTTAGATTTTTTGGGTCCCGTCTTTGCAACTCAATCTCCTTACCCACTTGTACTTAGTTGTACTAATTTTTAATTTGTTCATATGAAAACATCGAAAAAAAATTCAAAAAGAAAAAGGAGCTTATGCTCTTATACTTATAGCTTTGCTGTCACATATTCAAAACAAAATATAGCACGCTTTTAATGAGCGAATTTCCACCGAATCATCCAGATTGACTTTCAATCTCTACATTTATACCCAATGTCAGACCTGATGAATATGAACTATTACAGCCACAGCATTGATAAATTAAAATCATATTGAATCCATGAAGGGAAATTCCATTTATTTCAAAAATCTAGCCATGATCGTTAAGGTGAAGAAAAATATTTGGATAGAACACAAATTTCTCCAAAACCACATTTATCAATATAACAGCAATGTTAATAAAATGGTGATTACAACATGTGCACAATAGTGCAATTCCCTATTTTATTCCCCATCAACAAGCACTCTGCCTCCAAACCCAGCAAAACTAAAATTATATTTTAAAAAGAAAGAAAACAAAAAATCAGTTGAAATGCATTCACACTATACAAAATACACAACAATGTATAAGTAAACATTTCCCGAATCCAACCTCCCTGTCCAAATGAACCAGCTAATCATGGTTAGCATCTATAGGGGTGCCAGTCCTGGCCTGTGAGATCCGATTAGCATAAATTGTAACCAACCGCAACTGTGTGCTGTTAAGCCCCTCCAAGTGTGGCAAAAATGCTTTCCCAAGCATTATATAAATATCCACCAAACAAAATACGACAGTCTGTACCATCAACAATAACATGCAACGAGACATCAGAACTCCACGAGAGTTAATGAGAGCAAAGAAAAAAGACGATATACTAAGACATGCATATTACAAGAGAAGAGCACTAAGCTGTCATGCTCTCATATACTATTCTTCTCAACCACGTACCATGTCAATGTACTTAAATACCCAGTAACCCTTTTTCAGATTCATGTATCAAATGTCTGGGCAGGGTCCTGCTCTTTCATTCGAGTTCTAAAGTGAATTTTACTATATAGGCTTTGGTTTAGGCCATAGGAATCATGAACTGACCACGCTCCAATAACATGGAACATGAGCTGATGGGTGAGGGGCTGGAACCCCTTCAATCATATGCATATTATAATATGGAGCTAACTTGTTATACAATTCATTGAAACATAATGTTTCTGCATGTAATGTCATGTAACATTATCCAGAAGTCAGAACATTACAGTTGCAATTGGCTGCACATTCCTCCTTTTTTAGACAAAGCTAACAAAAGCTATATCATTGACAAGATATCTAGGGTATATTCTATTAGAAGCTTAGAGAATAATTCCCAGAAGCACATTTTCATTGTTGAAAATGAATCTTAGAGAAACCATTTAAAATTTTATGCAGTTATTGGAACACAAATAGAAAATTTAAGAAAACATAATTGTGATGCCCAGGATTACTCAGAGCACAAAAAGAGTACTTGACCCTGTGTAAAACTGAGCCAAGCCAAGCAAAACATCAATCAACCGGAGCTTTGCTCAATATGTAATTTAAGTTCAAGTCAAGCTCATCTCTCAAAACTTTCAGTTCAGCTTGAAAAGAATTTTTGAAGTACAAACTCAGCTCGACTCTGCTCATAAAACACAAGCCAATTGCAACTCAAACTAAAATTTAGTTGCATGATAAACTTACAATTGTAAAATTAATAACAGAAAAATAGCAATATTTATAAATTATAATGATATAATTATTAGATGGGCTTAGCTTGCGAGATTCAAGTTCTATGCTAAACTTATTGAACTAAAAGCTAAATGCTGTACAAGATTCTTAACAAGCCAAACCAAACAGTTAATGAATTGCTTGACTTGTTTTCGTTGTCCCTAGTCTGTCTCCAAAGAGACATCCCAATTGTTAAAACTTGAACTTCCAAATTGGAAGTTTATGGTTATAATCTTTCCAAATTGGAAGTTTAAGGTTATAAACTTGGAAAAGGAAGGGTTTCTGGAATAGGAGAGAACTACCTCCTTTTGTACAGCTCAAGTCACTTATTCCCCAAATATGCAAATAGTAAAAGCATCCATACACCATGAATGGAACCTAAAAGTGCCCCAAGTATTCCCAATATCAACACAGAAGACATCCTACATGTTAATAGTCAAAGATGTCCTTTATGAGAAAATTCAATCTTTAACAGATTTTTGGATGTAACATCTCAGGCAGCAACCATATCACTTAAAAAGGATCAAGCAGCTAGATAACGTAAATGGTAATGCAAAAGAGGAGAAATTATTTTCTTCAATCAGATGATAAAATTCTCTCCTTTCACTCAACTGCGCACTCCCCCACCCCACCCCATCCCCCTAACCCCTCCCTTTTTCTTTCTACTTTCTCCAACCAATAAAAACCTATATTTGAGGCATTACTGTACAATGGCAAATTTATAAAACAAGAAAGACAAGCATGCAAAGATGTAAGTATTACCTTCCGGATGTCAGCACTCTGGTTTCCAAAAGCTTCAAAAAGAGCGGGTAAAAATGAGGGCAATTGAGCCATTAGTTCCTCCTGTGATAGCCGGCCCACAAGCTAAACAGAAAAGCAAAGAGCTTAGAAATATATGCTCAACACTTAACATTAGCAGGCAAAATTTATTTGTAGGAACAGTGAAACAGTCAAAGGAAGCAAACAAAAGTCTAATCCAAATCGACAGGAAAGCAATGACAATTTCCAAGAAAATTAATTTTATACAAGAATTTAACAGATCTAAACAAATACGGGATATTTATCCTGATTAATAACAAATAATGCAAAAGTCCTGTACATAAAGATCTTTCTCTGTTTAAATACGCACACCACTTAGTCTAATAAATAGGAAAACAATGGTCACGATAATACAATTACCTTTTGACAAGAAAATCCTCCTTTAATCTTCAAACATATGTCTCTCTTTACCTCCATCAACTGTCTTTCCCCTCTAATGTCTGATATTCGCACCAAAGTTCAAGCACCGTAGCTTAAGATAAACCAAGGCACCTTAACTTACTCTCTTTTACTGTGCTATACTTCTCTTTAGACACTAGTGACTCTTACCCATGTTTCACGGATTAGTTTCAGACCCACTATTCATGCGCTCAATGTGCACTAGAATGAACAGTTTAGAGCAAGAATACAGGGGTACACCATGCTTATGCCCAGAGTATCATGCAACCACTCAAAAAAATCTACATGCAGTGTCCTTGCATGCAGAATCTCATCAAGAAACATAGGGGGAGAAATTAAACTTAACAATTTTAACTTCAATTAAGATTCAGATTGAATACCTTTGTTAAACAGTTTATGCAAATAACAAGAGTCTTCTCATCTTCAGTAACTAATAAAGGTACAATAACCTGCAATCCCAAAAAATTTGACATAAGTATTTATAATAACTTGAAACCAGAGAGGAAAATGCCAACACTCTTTCTCTAGTAGGGAAAACAAGTCAGACATTCGAGAGAGAACCACATACACTTAAACATCTGAATGGATCATACTGAGACAACACAGTGTTCAAGCAGCGCTCAGCTTTGTTTGAAACCTAAACATGGAGCAGATTAAGATATGGAATAAGAAAAACAATATTCTCAAAGGACAAGTTCAAGGAAAGCAAATTACTTTCAGAACAATATCCTTCGTTACATGAAGCAGCTTCTCAATTACTATTTCAACAGAATCTTCCACAGCGTCTTTCTGGAAGCATGACAAGCCAGAACAAGGAGGAAACATGCACACTTGCTTGTTAGAGAAGAGGAAACCCCAGACATTGTCTCAAAATATATCTGAAAAATTGAAAATATGAGCAAACCTGATTTTTAAGCATTTCAACTACCAATGACAGGGCAAGTTCTCGGATTGAGGAATCAGAATCATCTAAAACTTCAAGTACAGCTGTCAAAATCTGATTGACATACTGCATAAATATAATAAAATATTACAATTTGACAAGCATCAAAAAAAGCATAGCATATTTGACATAGAGGGCAGAGGACATATTCTTTCATAGCAGGATTGCAAGGTTAAGAAACTTTCAACAAAAGGAAATCAAATCAAAATCGAACTTATATAGAACTTATGTAGAAACGAGTATACCTTGGTCCAAATTGTGAGATCATTAGCCACAGAAATTTCAATTAATTGCTGAAGTGCACTGCACTTACTGGCAGTAGGGCTCTCATCATTCCCATTGCAGATCTAGGAAACACCGAAAAAAAAAAAAAGCATTTATCAAATGTGAAGCTCTTGAAACACGATAAGCACCAAGGGAAGTCCAAAAATCTATTTTCTCTAAGTAAACTCAATTGATAAAATAACTATCGATAGTACCAAACTCACAAGGTGAAGAATTTGAGGAATGCTAGGCCCAGTGTCTGGAATAGAGCTAATCTTTACAGCTGCAGGTTTAAGGTGATTAAGATCCAACTCTGATGAAGTCTCATTATTATGAGCAACCCCTTCAATGATCCCCAAAGAGTCAGATCTATTCATACCATTAATTTCTAGATGTGGAGTAGATAGACCTTCCAAGTTAACACTACTTTCCAAGTTCTCTACCAGGCCAGTTCGAGATCCCAAGTTCTGACCCATAGAATTAACCATATAAGACAATTCTTTGGTTTTGGAAGGAAGAGCATCTGCATTTGAACGGGTCTCAAAGTTATGACATAAGTTCCCCTGAGTTTCATCAGATTTTGCCTGGCCAGTACTGTCAATGATCAGGGTTGATTCCTGGGTGGAACCCCACTTCCTACCACCTTCACTTTCAATTGAGCCAGCAGAATACGTTCCAAGTAAAAGACTCTTCTTGGACACACCAATATATCCTTCTTCAGATGATATTCCAACAACATCAGATGGATCATGGGATGACTTAGAACGCTGTCTCTCTTTCTTGTTCTGCAAATAGTTTATTAGATCCACCTCAATACGAGGAGTGTACTGTTTAAGTGCTCGTCTCAAGGAATTTTGTTCTTCAACTGATAAACTAAGAATAAAATTCAGAACAGCAGTTGGATCAAAATGCGAGTAGACAGATATAATGCAAGTAATAGCTGCATCCTTAAGCTTAGTATTTTTATCATGGACCAATGGCGTCAATTTAGATAGCCATAACTTCAGAATGCCAATATTACCAGAACCTTCAGAATTCATAGCACGCTTGTTGAAGGAAGTAATGGCAAACTCAATAACAGCCAATTTTGCCTTTGGTGATCGCTGTTCATCAAGTGAACGCAGCAAAGCAGGTAAGAGAGAATCTATGCTATAAGTTTTGCTAACAATTTCCAATGTAGTTGAGCAAGGTTGCCTAACCAACTCCTTTGGATCAATTAACCGCGAGAAAACATGGGGTAAGATCCTTTCCATGTAACTCTCAAAGGGCTTTCGGCATGATGGAATAATATCTGCAAGTGTTGAAAGGGCAGCCTGTGCAACTTTATGGTGAGGATCGTCCAAATGCTGGAAAAAGAGTTTCATTACCTTCTCAAAATTTTGAACCACTTCCTGAAGACCTTTTGGTCCCTGCTGCAACAAAGTCCGGAGATAAGTAAAAGCAGCAACCCTCGTACACCAATCAGAACTAGGACTGAGCCCCTCACTGAGGGCATCGCTGAGAGACGCTGGATCTTCAACATAATTTGACATCTCTCCAAGTGACAGCTGGCCATCATCAAAATTCTTTCCCCTTCCTGCATACACCCGCCCAGCTACATGCTTTCTCAAAAGTGGCCTCTGGAAGTTTGGAATATAATTGTTCTGTGAATCCCTACAGTTTACATCTCTACAAGGTGTGTCCAAATATTGCCTGTCAATATGTGGATTTATAAACCGCCTGGCCTCCCTAATGTCACTGTTCTCTTCAAAGGAACCTCGTTCTTGTCTTTCAGATGCCCTCTTGCGAGAGAATGATGAGAAAGCTGGCAGAGACTCAGTTGTCACACTACTTCTATATGATAACTTGCCTGAATCTTTGGAAGCTTGAATTTGAGTAATGATGTCAGACATAATCAGACCACCATTGCGGCTACTACCTTTACCGACGATAGAGGTAGTTGATTCTAGTCCTAAAGAACTTGCAAGACTGTTAGAAGCTGGAACAGCAGCAGGGAATGGTGGATCACGAGATGATGGAGGGTCAACTCCTGCACTAGTGGGCAATAAAAGAGAAATTTAGCCGCTCACAAATATAATTAATTTTCAGATCAATTCAGGCAATTATCACTGCATAATTTAATGACCTCATGAAAGAAACTTTCAAGTTTAAATTAAGTAAAACATAGAAATCCATTCAATACCTTGATCCAAACTTGTTGACCTCTCTTTTTTGGATATGTCCAGACCTCTAAGCATACTTTCGATGGCACTGACTCTCTGTTTGCTTGCATGCAATACACTCTCCAGAGTACGTTCAGAACCTTTACCAAGGGGATTCGATTGGGATAGATTCAAACCAGAAGAGAGAGAGGTCCCTGACGATAAACTTGAAGTTCTGTCCATTGCAACTATAGCAGATGTTCCATATCCTGGTAGATTTGAAGTAGCAGAAGTTTGAGAGGTAAAGGACATCAGTACATTTCTGTCACGGACAGAAGGAGAAGCATGCCGCCTATGCATCCCTCCATCTTCTTCGTTAATTATCTGTGCAAAAAGCAAGACTTTGAAACCAAAAACCAGGAAATGGAATTATTCCAAACTATCCATCGAATAGAGAAGCTACATATACCCTTTGAATGGCAGGATCAAAGGATGAGAACAAGCGACGAGAACGATCTGGCCAAGTTTTGGTGAACATTCTATAGCACATTCTAGCAGTTGATCGTACCTGTTAAGTTCCCAATTCACTAGTCACCTTATCATCAAATTTTAGCACGGGATCAAACAGGTATAAGCAAAAGGTAAATAACATTAAGTTTAGGAATTAGCATTGCTACATAAGGTCATCTTTTCAGATTACCCTATTTATGAAAAAAAAGTTCATTAAAAGATGTCAAGTGAAGCATCCACCATGAACCAATCATGTTTCCAGTAGAGAAGCCTATCAAAATGGTCAACTTTGACCTTCACATGAAGGGCTGAATTCAGGACAAAGTACGCCAAAACATCAAAGAATAGAAGTGATTCCCAACACAGATACCTCACTCATTGCATCAGAAACACAACACCTAATCAGATCCTCATATAAATCAACCGATCGCTGTATTTCTTGTGCATCTGGCCAATGTTCAAGTATCAACAATGCATATTCACAGCACCTGCAGTAAGGTGATAAGAAGCGAGTAGTTAAATAACAAATAAAACAACTCTTCATAAAATAGCAGAAACATGGGAATACCTGGCACGGAGTACAGCACTACGGTCATTCTTTGCACATTCAGCTATGCGGGGAAGCACACGGGCAACTTTGCAATTAAGCAACATCTGCAAATTAGAAAAGATAACATCAAAAACAGGAAAAATAAAACAAAAGGAAAAAAAAAAAAAAAAGGAAGGGGAGATAAAGCAAAATCTTACCATTTTTATGCAGTTATCTGCAGACTCTGCAATTACAAGCACAGTAATTACAACCAACTTGAAAAGGACCTGATTATCATAACATGAAATTAATAAGTGCATATGAGAATATAAATGCTGTTATACAAAAAAAGAAAGTTGAACTTACCGGTACGAACATCTCGGCACATGCCTCAAAATCTCCCAAGAGCTCCTTTGATAAGAAGGACAATAAATGGCAAGCCTGAAAAGAAAGGAAACAAACTCAGAAACAGCTACACATACAAAGCCAGAAAAACACTTATGGGATAGGAAAATAAACAATTGTTTTTAACTCAACCACCACAATGATACTGACTCTCTCAAGATTCCTGACAGCCACTGTATAAAATTTCAATCACAAGTGCTAGAGACAAGATGCTAAGACGCAATGCAAAAACTTGGAATCTCACCAGCTTGGCTAGGTCCACCAAAACAATATGAAAACCACCATAGAGGAAAAAGAGATGCACAAGCTTCACAGTAAAAGTTACAGAACTGTAACTATGAAGCCAAAGGCATATACGAATTCTAGCAACTAACATGATGCAAAAAGAAAAAAGCAATTTTTATAGTCTTTACAAACACTAAAACCCTGTAATTGTGATCCATAGTCAAGTTGAAGTTTTCAGCTTATATCACACTCTCCCAGGTGGGCTAGACGAAAACACCCTTCTTGGAAGTTTCAAGAGAGTCCATATAGAAAGGACAGATATGATGATGGGGCCATGACATGTTCCCTATCATGAACATTAAGCATTTTTGAATATATGGATATGTCTAAAAAAATAACAACATTGGCAAACTAACGAAAAAAATGAAAGAAATTTGCGGCGATAGTACAGTTCCCAAAATTTACTAAACCATTCTAAACACATTTAAGCAGTAAACTTAATATAAAAGGAAGTATTTAGAAAAATAACAAAAAAATATATTTGACAGAAAACAAGGAAAAAAAAAGCCTTACTCTTGGTGCTATAATTAGCTTTATTAGTTCAGAACCCCATAAATAAACTATAAACAAAAGGAACAAATCTCCTAAAATATTAAAAAAGAAAGTGTAAAAGAAAATTTCAGCAATAGGAGACACAATAAAAATGGTATACACCTGCTTCACAATGCTTGACCTTCTATCTGATAATTGTGTACTTAGTGGGCCAACAAGCTGCTTCAAGAGGCCCCGGAAACATGGATAACCAGCAGCACCTGTTTATTCACATTAGTCTTAATTGTTAAAACCCCCCAGCTCTCAACCCATAAACTATAGATGAATATGCCATATAAAAATGGATTTTGATAGCAAATAGGGTAAAAAACAGGACAATTTTGGTGATGTCAAAACCAAGGGGAAATAGGTTAAAGAAAAGGGGCAGCCCCAGGAATTTATATACCTGGGCTGGGCTTTGACATCCCTTTATGTACCTAGGAATTTATATATCTGGCTCAGTTTGCATTGGCCAGTTCTTTAAGACTAGAATTTTCTTTCGATGTAAAAGGCAGAATCATTTCATAACTGCTCAGCTAGCAACAGTAACTCTATAATTCTTTAACAATATAAACACATGTGCAAGAGCAAGATTGGTGGAGGGATAAGAGTGAGGATAAAAACCTCCAAAAACAAGGCCTTCAACTCTCTGCATGGCAGCAATGCGTATAGACCAATCTTTTTCTGGCACAAGAATAGAACCGATTTTCTCAAATTCCCTTATCAGCTCCTTATCTGAGTAAACTTTAATTGGATCTATGAGTTTTTCTGTGATATCAGTTTCACCTGTAAAATAATAAAATACCACATTTAGGTCTTTGACCAACCATGATTTAAAAGCAAGCCCACATTTGAGAAATATATAATGTGGAAAACATCAACTTCTTTTTAACCATCACTGTCAAAAGAAAAGTAGCCAACATTGGAAGTAGGTTAGTATATGCAAAGGTCAGCATATCATGAAAACCATTCCATATTCCTAATTTGAAAAAAAATAATTTAAAATACACAAATACAAACCTGAAAAAAGAGATGTCTCCCTAGAAGAACTTTTGGCTCTTGGACTGCTTTTCTTGGGGTTAAGGATTGCAGGCTTTACCTCTCCAGCAGCAAAACCACCCAAAATTCCATCTGAAGATTGAACTTGTGGCTCAATTTTCTCTAGTCTGGCATTAATATCTCTCACCTGCAATCATACACTATATTGTAAAAATAACAGAGTAATAACACCAATAACTTTCTTCTATGAGGAAATGTGATCAACATTAAATAATCCAAACTAATGTTATCATTTATAAGAATACATGTTAAATTAAGTAGACTCAACAGGAACAAGAGAGGGAACAGGGAGGGAGGAAGTTAACTATCAATGCGAAGTCAGGAACAAAATAGAATATTATTCATCTGCAGCGATAAAAATATTCAACACAAAGCTAGAAAATGGAATATATTACTCTAAAATTAAATATTCACCATAGATGCAGGAATCTGATGGCGATGAAGTTCATCACGAAATTGAGTTCCAGCCTGCTTATACATTTCCTGGAAAAGAAATTATTTGATTAGAATTTTGCCACCAGATATGACATATCTTAATGTATGACACATGAAATCTCTAAGAAAAATTTCTTAGGAAGAAGAATGGCACAAGTGGACCTATTTGTAAAGAATTAATGCTCTCAATTACTGCAACATTCATCAAACCATCCAAACCAGAAATCCTAAAGAAGAAAAAGAAAATTAACCCAATAAATAATTACTTAATGGTTCTTCTACATGAGATCAAACTATTAAGAACCTTCATTCATCAAAAGAAGCACGACAATTTTCATAAACAATTCACATTAATGCTAACCCAAGGAGCAGAAAACACATGTCCAAAAACCCAATATCAAAGGTTGCTGAATTCATGAACAAGAGGATCTAATAGTTGAGTCAATAGCAATTTAAATTGAGATGATTTTTCTTAGTTTAAATGTTAAATATAACTACCACAAAGTTGGGAATATTGTGAGCACACACTACTGACATCAAATGACATAAACAACATGTTTTAGACGTATTTAATCCTAGGCCACAGCAAAGTGTCAAGAAAATCATTTCTAGTTTGTTTTTTCCAACAAAAAGGAGTCTTGACCAACGCAAGCTTTCTTTATGTTTTCATGGGTAATAAACAGGCTTAGATCCCGGATGGTTGTGCCTACTAACTTTCTCATTGTATTTTCTCTGTCCTCAAAAGGCATGTAAAAAACTTATTGCAAGGAGATCAATATGTTTTTCTAGAACTGAGACGCAGAGGAGCTGCCTCTATAGTAAGCCAATCTATCAGACTATCAGCTGTTTATTCACGTAAAAGCAAAAATTCCTTGAAAAGATGGGATAGAAATTTGAATACGACCAACACAAGAACAAGAAGACAACAGATCAGAATTGACTTGAAGATTATCAAATTCTTCCTACACAGAAGTTCAGAAAGTTGTTAAGCTATTCTAAAGATAACACTAGAAAGAGAAGTTTTGCTGACCTCAATGCACAATATACCAGCTTCACGAACGCCAGGATTTAAGTCATTTAACATCTGCAAAATCTGATAAATAAAAAAATTATAAATGCCAACTTATCTCTGTCACATTTGATATAAAAAATAAAACCCACTTTGGAAATTTTAATGAGCATACAGGTGGAAGAATAGCCCGTTGAAGTGGAAGTTCAGTAGATGCAAAAAGACTTATTGCTGATGTGACTGTCCGAGCAAATTCCTCCCGAACTCTCCAACTTCTATGTGTCCAGGCATAGGAGCCAGCTCTTTCGACAATAATCGTTGGAGAAGAAACCTGAAACACAAAACAATTAGTAAATTTTATAAATCAAACTAATATTTCACCACTTAGCCTAAAATAGTGATGCATTCCAAAAACTCAGCAAGGCACTCATACTGATATTTACTCCAACATATAATTGCAATAATAATAACATAGTTCATTTTTCTTACGGAAGCAAAGCCAAACAGAATAAAAAAAAAAACTAAACCACGGACAATAAAATGAAATTTAAAAAAATTAAAACATGCAAGGGATAAATTCATTAGGTCAAGTACTCTCTCTTCCTATAAAGGTTGTCTTATTTGAAAATGCACAGCTTAAGTTACCATCTGGTAGTTACGTTTTGCAACCAAAAGCAGAAAACAAAAGGAGTGCTTACATACAAAAGCAAACAATATTCATGAATACTTCAAAAAGTTGCATATGTAACTTTTTTAGAGAATAAAATACTAAATGATTTTACTTTTATATAGAATATTAAGTTTGAGTCAAAGATGGATTTCAGTCATTTTGTTCATTTTTAATCAATTATGATTTTGCTTCTACCATTTGCTCTTCCTTTACAGCAACCTTCTAGGAAGCAAAAAGCAAGTAACAAAAACAACAACCAAATGGGATCCAAGAAAAGTCAATAAATGCTTTTTGACAACTTATAAATTCCACATTTTCTTCCTAAATTGCCCGTAACCACTATGCACAATGCAGGTATTTATGACTTGATTTAGAGTGATAAACAGAAAAGAAAATCTTAAACACTAATGCTTCAGTTTTTAACAGCAGACTTTTTGAACCACACCAAAAATGAAAATCTAGACTTTGAGAATAGGAGAGTATCATGTATCCGCTTTTCTAGAACACATGGGGTCCATGGTAGGTACAAGGTCATTACATGAGGAACCATAGTTCATGAACTTGCTTGTTTAATATTAACCAAATGCTAAATGGAATGACTGGTTCCACAAGAAACGTGAAAGCCATCCAGAGGTAATTAAGGATGGTAACTATTCAATTGTGCAAAAGCATTCACTAGTAGCCATTCTTGAGTACCACTTTTCAAGAATATCTTCTGCAAACTCAGATAACTTTAAAAGGCAACAAAATAAGGAAGGAATTAGGATTCCATTTTCCCAGAAATTCCAATGACAATAAATGATCCCGAATTAATTGAAGTAAAACAATTAGGAAACCCTTGATTCATCCAAAGCTAAGAAACACCGTTTTCCGTATCTCCATGATCAATAGAACAATCTGAAATAATAAACCTCCATAAAACACACTGACTAAAGTCTTATAGGTAGCCTTTCAAGAACAATCTCGTTCTAAGAAATTAGATTTCTTGGCACATTACTAAACCATTAGAGCAGTCAGTTTTATCCAACTACACGGAACTATCAATGTCTTTGATCCTGCTAAATCTATGTAAAACCCAAAATCCGATGCTACATCACACCTTTTCCATTCAAAAATCAACAAAAATCAGTGGACACAAATTTTTATGATAGTGCTTTCAGCAGTGTTAAGAAAGAAAAGGAATTATAAGAGCGTAGACATTCAATAACATAAAAAGAAATAAATAAGAACTTCACCTCCATGAGAGTGAGCAGTAGGCGTCTGGCGGCGTCCCTAACGGGTTGCTTGGCATCACCTAACCGTTCAACAACCGCGGGAACAAGAGCGTTGAAGTGCAACTTCAAGTGATCACCGGAGAGGACGGCGGCGGAAGCAAGGGCCTGGAGAGCGCCCTGGGAGACTCTGAAGTTGTTGTCCTTGAGGAGATCCAAGCAGCAGTCGACAAGCGAAGTAACTTCCGAAGAAGTGAGACTCTTTCTAGAACCTTCGAGAAGTTGGTAGAGCCGTTCCACCGCAGCCATTCGCTCCTTGGTGTCTTTAGCACGTGCCAGCTCCAGTGCCTCCTCCATCTGAATCCAGATTCGGTGCGACCGTACTCAGATCTAAACAATTCCTCAACCAATTCCAATAATTGGAATTTTTTTTAAAATTGAAAAATTAAAAATTAAAATCAAAATTTAAAAATGTGTTTGGCGAGAGAGGAGAGAGATTAGAGATTAAAGAAAGGGAAGAAAAATAGTTGTTGTTGGAGAAGAGAGATTTGGCGGTGAAGTGCCACTTAATTTTTTATTTTTTTATTTTTCCTTTGCGGAGGAAAGGAGAAGAAAGGGGGAGGAAGGGGAAGAGTCAGTGAAGTGTACTGAGGTTAACGGAGAAGATGATGAAAGTGTTGCTGGATAGAGTGGTTAAGGAAATTACCCAACCGTTTTGGGTTAATTTATGAGTTTTGCTAGTGTGATTTTTGTCTGTGACTGCGCCGTGCACTCTATTTTACTCTGTTGACACGTACGGTTTATGAATTGACAATGATGATCGGATTTTTTTTAGGATAGGTGAAAAATAGCCAACTCATCTCACATGGCATCACATTCGTTACTCAGGCACACAATAATTACGGATTTTAAAAAATTCAAACGTGTAATATTTTTTAAATAAATAAAAATTAAGAATAAATTTAAAATAAAGAAGGTAAAGAATATCAAAAGTAAGGATAGATATAGATAATACTAATTTATGGGTGAAAAGTTTAAATCATGAATTAGACAATATTGAACAATATTCACCATTAATTGAATTTTCTTTTTTTTTTTTATATATTTTGCATGACAATACCCAAAACCTTTTTGAATTTTTGTTGGTAGAATGCCAAAAATATACAAATGCATGTATGAATGAATTTTTTTTTTTCATAAATATTGTCTATAAAATATTCAAAAATCATATAATAATAATAATAATGTAAAACAAATTGGTTTTATCCATACATACTTCATACCTAATTTTGATCGAAGTTTAATTGGTTTGAAGATTAAGAATACTAAGTCAAGTTGTATGAAACTTTAAGTTACCTTTCCCTTAAACTTAATGCAAGGCCATGATATCAGAAATTTAACTACTCCCCTTTCTCTTATCGCATAATCCTATTGCTACTTAATTCTAGTCTTGAATGATTTTTTTTTTTTTTGTATATTCAATAATCATGAACTTGATGGGAAAAAATTACTAATGCTTTTCTTTTTTTTTTTTTAGGTCATTTTTCTTTGGAAATAATTAAAGACAAATAATATTTTGGAGTATTAAACTTTATTAGTAATTTTCATTATCTTAAAAAGAAATCAAAAGTTATTACGAAAAATTGTATATAACAAAAGGAAAAATTTCAAGTGTTTAATTAATAGTATTTACAGTCATCATGACTTAAATATATTATATTTATATCATTAAATGGAAGTATGATAAAAACCCATAATTTTTTTCACCTCTTGCTTGAGAAACACAAATGAGAGGATATTTTGCTACTATGTTCATATAAACTAATCATTTGGAAAATGCTAAAATCTTCATTTGCTTTCACTTGAAAGCATTACATGACCTATAGTTCTATTATTGTGTTCTGAAACTTACCTAACCAACAATGAACATAATCTAATTAAAAAACTAAAATCTTATTAAGCTTATGATTTTTTATTTCAGATAAAATTAAGCTTACAACTCGATTTGGTATGCATTATTCAAACTAAAACCCAATTCATTTTTTGTTTGAGTTAAGGAAGTTTAAACTGATGAAAAGATTTTGTTCAATTTATTTTTAATTTGAGTTAACAAAAATTAACGATAAATAGATTTTAATATAATAGTGTATTTTAATAATAAAATGTTAGAATCTAAACTCATTCATCATTAATCTCAAATATAAATAAGAAAAAAAAAATATATATATATTGGGGTTTTATGCACCCTTTCCTAAACCAATTTCAAGTTTTTTTAGGGATTGAAAAGTAAAAATATTAAATAATTTAAAATATGATATAATAATATAATATGAGTATGATAATAAATAAAATATAAAAATGACATAATTTAAAATTATAATAATAATTATATATAAATTTAATAAAATAAAAAAAATTATTTTATATTTTTATATTTACACGAATTTTAATATATAATTTATATATAAAATATAATATAAATATATAAATTTCAGTCATTTGTACTACATGAATACATAAATCATCAGATTTAATAAAAAGAATCTTACATGATAAGTGTGATGGAAATAGCTTTTGAAATTTAACACCCAAATAATAAGTTTTACCATGAATTAATAACAAATTGTTTGTTCAGGGGTCATTCGATTCATCATACTAATCGTAGTAAGGGAGTTTTAGAAAGGAGTTAGTTTCAAACCTGGGTATGATTTGATTGGCAAAAAGTCTTAACTTCTTTACAAAGCCAACCCAAAATCCCCTTTTGCACATAACTGAAGAAAATGATTTCTAAAATTTTTGTCTGCTTCCACTTTGATCTTATCATGTTTCGGATCCACCCCTAATAATTTACAAATTAATCATTTCAGTGTCGTTAATATAGATTATTTTGATATAATTTCAATATTTTTATATAATTTTAAATTTTAATTATTTTTAATATAAATTGATAATTTTTGTTTATAATTTTAGTAAATTTTTATATAAATTTGATTTTAATAATATTTGATATAATTTAATAATTTTGTTAGAAATTTGATGACATTTAATAAAATTTTTATCCGTTTATACAATTTTGGTTAAATTTTGTAAGTTTTGATATAATTTTAATTTTAATAATTTTTTTATAAAATTATGATAATTATTAATGTAATTTTTGTACTTTTTTATACTATTTTGATAACTTTTAATTCAATATGGACTCCCGTTGATACATTTTGAGTAATATTTGATAAAACTTATAGTTTGATATGATTTTAATAACCTTTAACATAATTTTAATAATTATTGATATAATTTTGGTAACATTGCATACAATTTCAATTTTGTTAAACTTTGATATAATTTGATAATTTTTATTAGAAATTTGATACTTTTGATAAAAGTTTGATAATTTATGATTCAATTTTGGTAACTATTAATATTATTTTAATAATTTATGATATAATTTTAGTAAACATTTCTATAATTTTGATATCTTGTGACAAAATTTTAATAACTTTGATAACTTTTAATAGAATGTGGTAACTTATTATATAATTTTGATAACTAAAAGTTAATAAAAGTTTAGTTTTATAATTGATTAATCCAATAGTTTAATAGGTAGATTTTTTTACAAGTGTTGGTTTATATTTGAATAGTCAATTTGATTAAAATATTAATATCAATATATATATATATATATAGATTATTTGCCTGCTCTCCTTTGAATTCTAACGCAACTTAGTAGTGTAAATTCTTTAAAAAAGAAGATTTGAGATTCAATCAGTAACCGTGGAGTGAAATGCATTTGTCTGATTTTTGTTTTTTGGGGGGTGAACGAATGACCAAGATTTTTTTGGTGGTAGAATGCCCTAGATTTTTAGTAGTCAAAAGTTGCACAAAAGAAAATAATAAAGCTTAATTAATATATATTGGCAATCTATTACTACTAGTTGGCTGCACACCTAGAAATAGGTAGTGCAGTCAACCTTACAATTGCGCTAGCTCTTGGCAAAACACGGAGAAATATTATAGTGTCGAATTTGGAGGAAAATATAGATTAAAACATTTAGAAGGTACTATCTTAGTTCTTAGATCATCAGGTCCTTGAATCCATTTCCATGATGGTGCTTAGGTTCATCGGATTCATATACTCGGTAGATCCTATCATGAACTGCTGAACTATCAGTCGATTTGCCCTCTCACTTGGGTGGAAACCATCCCAGAAGGCGTAGATGTTGCGGTTGGGGCACAAATTTGACAATCTGGTGCATAATCCTAGTCCATTGTAGGGTCCTTGCCCACAGCATGCTACCTTTGATGTGACAAAACCTGTATACACGTGAGTGCACATATGTTTTCTATTAAGTCCATTAATCCGTTAGGATTTAGTATTTGTTAATAGGTGGGTTGATTTATATAAGAGATTGTTTGAAGAACAAACCAAATCTTTGAGGGTTGCTGATGAAGTCCATGTTCGTTGAAAAAGCATTAGCAGCAATGAAAACGCTGGAACCAAGCTGAGAGTTGAGTTGTTGAATTAATTGGACAAGCAGTGGATTGAATATTGCTGCAGCTTGTTGGATCTCTGGCACACATTCCCCGTTCCTGCTCCTCATAGCTAACTCGGAAGGCACGCAACCCAATGGTCCTGTCCCTGTCACCAGGACCCTTCGGCCTCCTAATTCGTATAACCTCTGTAATATATCACAATGTGAACAGTTAAAAATTATTAATAATTTGGAACAACTTTTTTGATGAGGTGTTCAAACTTCAAAGACAATTGAACATTAGGCTGTTTTTACACAGAAATGGACCCTTGTAATTAAGAAAAGATGCAGGAGAATTAATGATAAATTATTTACCAGGAGGATTTTCCGGTATTCAGAAATGAGATAGCGGCAGTAATCTGGCAGAGAGAATTGGCGTGATCTTGCTGAGAAAGGTACCAAGAAATAGTTGTTAACAAAGTCATTGCCACCAAGTGTTATAAGAACCAGTGCTTGGTTTACTAGCCGCTGTGCCTGTTCTTTTCCAACAATCTCATTAATTCTCCTCTGATAATCTTGAAAGTACTCAAATTGCCTGAAGATCCTTATTATGTTGGCCTGAAAAAAGAAAGGGCAAGACTGAGAAGTCATTCATTATTGAAGCTTCAGTGTAGAATTATATAGTAATCCTTTCATTGGAAGAGCAGAACGTTGTTAGAGGAGTAGTTTTATCTTTCATAATCAAAAAGGGCTGCTTTAGAGGAAATATGTAGCTGCATTTCACAAGCTAAAGCGCCATCCGTTCATCTTTGAGCTGCATTTTATCTATTGAAAGCTGGTGTAAGAAATCTAATGAAACAAGGCAAAAAGTATTGCATTATGTTGTTTGGTCTTACAAATTGAATTCCTGTGTCATTGAGGATACCAATCCCAGCTGAAGCAAAGTTGGCACCAACTAGTAGTTTTTGCCCCCTGAGGTCAGGGCTCAAGTACGGCAATGTAGACTCCGAGCCAATTCGCTCACCTAAACACATTTTTAAGTGTCAATACAAAGGAAATTCAAGCAACTTCACAAACATATAAAAACTATCAAACGAAAAGTAAAATGTAAACCCTTACTGATAATGTCAGGGAGGTTTAAGCCATTAGAGAAGCGGCCTGTTGGTCTGTGGGTTGGATAATCGATGCCATATGGTGGAGAGTCGGCACGAGCAGTAGTGGCTAAGTAGTTATTGTTGCCACTGTCAACAAGCGAGTCACCAAAAACAAAGAAAGCACGAGCCTCAACTTGGGGTGAGACTATAGCCGCCATCACGGCTACCAGGGGAAAAATTATGGTGGTAAAAACAAACCAAGAGCTTGACATTGGAGACAAAGATTGGCGCTCTTGAGCGTCTCTTCTTCTTTTCCAAAGGTTTATGAGTTTGAATGAGGGGGTGAGGATGGTTTTATACAGGGTTTAGGTTGTGCATTTGGCTTTGTCCTCTTGTTTTAATGTGTTGTGGGGCTGGTGTGACTTTCCTTTAGTTCAAAAAACCTTAATGATGAAAGACTTTTTCACTTGCATTAATGTATGCTGTGGCAGATGGGTTTGGAAGAAGTGTAGAAGGTTTTGAAAATAAATGGAAATGCTGCGAGGTTGAGGTCCATTTGAAGCCGAGAGGGATCTTGCCTTACAAGCAAGTTGACAAGGAGAATCATCAGTCTTTAGTTTATGCGGTACTCTCATATTCTTGAAGTCTGCCCTTCATATAAAGACATTCTAAACAGACATGGTCGTGTTAAATTTTACATCAAAAGCATAAAGAAGAGGTGAAGATTGAGTTTATCCATTGTTGATTCAGTCCCCATTCTAATCACTTCCGAGACAAGCATCAGTAAAATTTTATTTACTTCAATTAGCTTTCTGCATTCTTGTATAATTTCACTGAATCATTTACCTTCTACACAAGTTTTGGAGGATGTAACCAGCTAAGAAAACAATGTATATAAAATCAAAAACAGAAATCCATTATTGGGTGTAGCAAGACAAAACTGATAGCCTTTTTTTTTTTTTCACAAAACAGACAAATATGCATGTTAAAGATTCCATCTAACAATGGCATGTCAAGGCTATAACATGAGTGAAAGAAAATTACAAAAAAATAGGTTAAAAGGAAAGAAATTTTCCTCTGAAGTAGAAAAATACAAATAACTCCTGTGTTATGAAAAAGGGGGCCCCAGATTAAATGACAAACCATTGACTGATTTCTTCGCCTTTCAATTCACATTAACTGCAGCTCGCAAGCTTTTCCTTTGAGGGTTTCATTAGCTGTTTTCAACCATGTATTCATAGTAAACTAGCAGTTGGCAGTTATTACAATATCCTACCTTCTGTGTAGTCAATAAATTGGTATTTGAAGAGCCTCACTATTCAACATTGATAATTCATATTAATGTGGTAAACTACCTTGAAGAAGACCATATCAGTATATTCGACTTCAGAAAATCTCAGTATTCATCTTAGTATCCTATTAAAGACTTTGAATATGAAGCTTGCGTTGTTTATCTGTATTTTGTTTAAGATGACAATGAGCACATTTAAAGAGCACTCAAAGGACAATGTGTTCTAATACCTTAATGTTGGAAGAAACTGCAGCTGATCAAATGCAATTCGCCTGTGTTCTACTTTCTTACAATTAGGGATTGCATATTTCAAGCACAGGATGCTTGACTTTGATCAAAGGTTTGCATTGTACGATTTCTTGTGCTGTTTTAAGGTTTCATAATCTTACAGCTTTTCTTAATTTGAAACAGGGACTTAAATTCTATAAGAGATTTATTTAAAATTTTAAATATTAGTTGATGAATAAAAAGATTTATAAAAGAAAAATTTTAAGAGTAAAAAAATTTTTGATAGAAAAATTTATATGCTTATAAATAAATTAAGTATAAGAAAAAATGTAAGAGAGTTAAGAGTTTTATTAAATAAACATCTTATAGAATTACTGAAGATTAACGTATATATTTATATGATAAAACTGTGATGATTTACATAAATATAATACATAGATGCATATGAATATATATTTATTTAGATTGAGAATATTCTATAAAATAATAAAATATTAAGAGAATTTATGAATATGAATTATGAGTATTGATTTAATGTATATTTGTAATTATTTTTAATTAATAAATTATTTTTTATCAATAAATGTAAGTTGATTGAATTAAATTATGTTAAATTATTATTTTTTTATATAATTAATTGATTAATTTATTTTATTTTTACTGTAGTAAATATTCAATTGATTGGGAACTTTTATTTCCTAACAGATAATCACACTCACATATGCTTCCCTTTCGTCTTTTTTCTTCAATCTCTTGTTTCTGCAAGACACCATACTAGGAGTCGGGTCCTTTTTAATGAAAACGCAAGGTATTGTCAGAGTTTTTGACTTTCAATACAGCAGAACGTCAGCTCAAGTACCCGCAATAGTGTTAATATAATAGCTACCAATAATGTCTTTAATTCCGCCTCAAATTCTGTTTCTTCTTTCCATGTTGGTCAAATTTATTCGGTGAGAAGAGCCCTGGATAAAATTTAATTCAATTTGTAGTAATTTGATGAAAGGCTTTAATCCGACGCCGGTCATGTAGCCTTGGGTGTAGGCTTTTAGCATTGGACTTGATGTCCTGTAATACATTCCCACTCTTGGAGTTGGTTTTCAACAAAAAAAAAAAAAAAAAAAAAGGGAAAAAGCACAACATAACAAGAACAGTTTGGCCATCAATGCTCCATGGTAGTACCATTGAAAATCTTGCCTCATTCAACAACTATAGTGGCCATAGCAAGCCACATTATTTGTGTTTCACCTTCTATATGGACAAAAAATCTAGCACCTTGGAAAGCTGGTAGACCATCAATGTTAGTGGATTGTACTCGTTCATAGCTTAATTAAATGCACAGCATTTTTAGCATATAAACTATGTATTGGATAAATGTTATAACAACATGAAAATAAAATTTATGACCTCACCAACATGTTTGCCTGCCTCATGTGTTCGTCAGGCCTTGAATAGGATATCACAGTCCTGAACCTGAAGATCACTGAGGTTGAATCTCTTCCTCCTTTCTCTTCACGTCTCCTTTGAAAGTACAATACAATTTTCTTCTCAAGGAATTGAAGGCAACGAAGCCCAATTAAACAAACCTCACACACCAGTGTTGGTGCCTAAGGACTCCATAGAATTTTTTAAAAATCATTAAGTACTATAGGAATCTAATAGTTTACTGTATTTAATTTGTGATTTTCGATTCTTAAAATATCAACTTCATGTACATGACTTGTATTTGATTTCTTAACCTTAATACCAATAAGGTCTCATCCTTGGTGCAAATAGTGGAGGTGGATTTTGAAGTTTGAGCATTAATCTTTTAACTCTATGTTATATGATAAATTAAGATTAAAAATCACTATTTGATTATAAAGAAATTATCATATGACAAATTTAAGTAATTATTTTAATGTATTGTTTAATGAAATTTTAAAAAGTTTTATTTTATTTTAAATGATAATATTTTTACCTTTACAATATGATAAATTTCTAATAATTCATCCTATGTAACCAATAAACTAAAAATATTATATAAAAAAAGGAAGATCGAAAGAAAATCACTTATACCAGATATCATTTGACTACTTCCAGTCTTCCACGCCTTTTATCTGGACGTGTTTAATGAACTCAGCCCAATGGGCCATATTTTAGCCAAAACTGGACCCGTACAAGCCCAACGTATCCAAACTACTAGCCGTTAACAGTAACCGTTTCGTCTCCTCTCAAACTCAAGTTCGTTCTCTCCTCACGCAAAAGTAATAGAATAAAAAAAAAGAAAAAGAAAAAGAAAAGCAGAAAAAAAAACAGAAAACTTTTAAGGAAAAAAAGCCAAAATAATTAAATCCAAAAACGCAGCTTCGTTCTCATCCCTCTCCCAATATCATCATCAAAATTAGGGTTTTTTAAACAAAAAGGGAAATAAAAATCGATTAAAATCTTAGGGAATGAGGCCTAATTGCTGCCATGTTTCGTTTGCTTTTGTTCTGAAGTTCTTGAATTTTCTCCAAGCTTTCGTTGGATTATCGATCATACTCTATTCGATATGGATGTTGGATCAATGGAACCATCACGTCCCAATTTCTCCGCCGCCTTTAGCTCCGTCGCCGGAGTCATCTCTTCCGGTTCTCTTCAATTCGAGACCGGAGGTTGGAGCTCAAGCAGCTAGGGTTTTCGATGATTTCGCCGTCGGTTTGGTCTCCGGGTTGGATAACGGGGTCCGGTTAGACTTGAGCTCTGTTAAGCTACCTGCTTCCTGGTACTTTCTCTATTTAGGCTTTTTTAATGTTTTATAATTGATTGTTTTTAAGGGATTTTCAAGTGGACAGCATTAAATGCTACATCAAATTTGAAAGGACGAAGCTTTAAATGTTTGGGAAGGGGTTTTTTATAGGACAGGTTATCGCATTAGAAAATAAGGTCACTTTGAGATTTATGTACCTTAAATCTTTGATCATTTTATCTAATGAGTTGTGCTTAGATATGCTTTTTATTGTATATTATTCAGGAAACACTTTGCTAAGGTGAAGTTTGTTAAACTGTGCGACAAAATCATGCTGTGTATTAGAATTGTTAACTCAATGCTAATTTTGTCTTTTGCTTCTCACTTTTAACTTTTAATATTTAGTCAATAGTTTTTTCTCCAAAAAAAAATTTTGTCAATAGTTTTAAAATATCGAATTTATCACGAAACTAAACAAACTTCAAAGTCTAACCTTTAGGACCAAATATATTTAATGTATAAGTTTTTTTTTTTATTTTTGAACAAGCATAAAGAGTAAAGTTTTTTTTTTTTTTTGACTATTGCATTGGATGCTCTATTTCATTGCTATTACAATTAAGACCTTGGTTGTGTCTCTTTCAATTCGTTATTTTCTTATGATTGGCGATTCAATGTTTGCTTTGGTGGTGACTCTGGTCGAATGTTTGGGATTGTAAATGCTCACTTGAGTGCTGAGTTGATGATTTTCTTCTTTGTTGCAGGTTCATCTACTCTTTTATGGGAGTGGGCATTGTGCTATGTTGCATTACTGTTATTGGTTGCGTAGCAGCTGAATCTATTAATGGCTGCTGCCTTTGTTTTGTATCCTACCTAAATGAGTCTATATATTCTTTTCAAATGAAATTGGCTCAGAGATTTAGCTGCAGCGATTCTGAACATCTCAACAATAGAGACTAGCCTGATTTTTTGATGAAAATTGCAAAATTCTGACAATGGTTTTCTATATGTTGAAGTTTTAAGTTCATCAACTTATGCTTTGTCTACCAAGAAGTGGCGGTAGCAGGAGAAGATAAAATGCTTAAAATAGGTTCAAAACTTTAACCTCAAATTTCAGAATTTCATCTTCTATATTTTCGCTGCGAAGTCTCTCTAAAACTAAGTACTTGGTGATTTGTAAGACTCTATAACAAGCATTAAAAGTGTTGAAGTTATCGCTATCCTGCCAATTATATAATGGACTGCATTCTATTACATGCTTTTCCTTAACTTGATCAAACTGCCAGTATACACTTATCAAAATTGTTCTACTTGTAATAGAAGCTGCTTTGGTGGCATTTATTGCAATTGATCGTCACTGGGAGAAGGTAAATTCCTTTTCTTGGTGCACTGTGTTTGTCATGAGATGCAATGGCTTGATCATCTGCAGATTATCATCTATTACTAAATACTGTATTTTATGACAGGATCTTCCAGATGACCCAACTGGAGAACTTGATAGCCTTCGATCCTTCATCGAAGGAAACATTGATATATGTAAATGGGTTGGCATCAGTGTGGTCATAATTCAGGTAATTTTAGCCCATGTTTTCAAGCATTTTATAACTTCCTAAATTAATTGATTGCAATTATTGTGCACAAAAGTAAAAAAAAAAAAAATCCAGTAACAAATTAGCACATACTTTGTGATCTGTGGTACTTCATCAGATGAAGATCTACTGAAGTTCAATTTTTTTTTTTCATTTCATTTACAAGAGATTTGAATTACAAGGAGGGAAAGGAATTCTATGGGCAATTCCAAAATGCATAGCTTCTTCTTCCTGTTAATATATTGCTCCCTCTTAGACCATGGGTAAGAAAGATTGGTTTGCCTGTGCATCAGTGCATGTGATTTGTGATAGTTTATTAGAAGGGAGATCATAAGTGTATAACATATGCATAAAATTGGTGTGTTTCCAATGACATAGGAAAATAATAACAGAATTGATTTCTGAGTCATGGATAAGGATTAACAATAATGGGTACTGCATTGCATTTGGTTGACGTTATAAATTTTCAGTGTGTTAGTAATTGCTACCCATCCTTAGTGCAAGTTACCAATTTATGACCTGGACTGTTTTGCAGGATACAGGGTAGGTGGAGGCGAACTAAACTAGCCTAGTCTTGGTTTTGTTGAAACTCTCACTGGTGTGTTATGTACTTCTTTAGGATGTAGGGAAGGTTAAGAGAACCAGTTTACATGGGCTGGTAGGTGGGATCAAATTAAAGATAGAGAGTTTGTAGCAGTGTGGAAAGGGAACTAGGTTTCTTGAAGCCATTAAAGTTGGTTTAATGATCAAACTGAGGCTGAAATTGGAAATTAGGCTGCTGGAACATTTTGGTGGAAAAGAGATTAAGAACATTATGACGAATGTACATGTCTTAAGAGAGTAACATTCTGCTAATAGATTTTGATCAAAATCTTATAATCTACATATAGCTGTCTTAAGAGCATAGCATTTTGCTATCACATCCATAACTAATTATGAACTCTTGCATAGAGCCACATTTTGGGGTGAATAGTAAACTTTATTAGGGGAGAAGGATATATGTTTAGAAGAGTCTTCATCATTTTTGGGGACCAAATTCTATTTGAAGTTTATATTGGGAGAAGTCCACTTGAGATAAATCTTTTCTTCTGTTAGAGATGAATCAAACTGCTATGAGCTGAAAATATATGGTTAGATTTTTTAGTTAATATACATGGTAAATATATACAATGGCTAGATGAAAATAATCTTGTTTTTTTTTCAGAAAACAGTAGACAAGATCTCTTTTTTTTTGTTCTTTTTTCTTTTCAAACATCCAGTAAATCTGCTTACTTACTTTACTCTAAAACTTATTCCCGTAATCCTTCAGGCATTATCTTTGCTAGTGGCAATAATTTTGCGGGCAATGGTTTCTGCTAGAAGAAGAGACATTGACAATGAAGATGATTATGACAATATTGGAGGTAGAACTTGGGAGCCACTCCTAAACCCTCAGTCTACTGCAGCCAAGGGTGATGGCAGGGGAGCTCACTCTGACATCTGGGGCTCACGAATAAGAGATAAGGTGTCCTGATTTTTAAATGCTTACAACTCATGTTTAACAGAAAAAAAATGGGACAATTCACTCTTTCTTTTATTAGTTTATTCTATATGATGTGAAATCCACTAAGAAAATATAATTCTAGATTGAATGACGACCTCTGCCCGTGGAAATGGTTCCTTTAAGTTGTATTTATAGCACAGTGGATACCATTACAGCCATGCTATGTAAATGGTTGTTGGGAATCTAATGAAGTATTTGGTGATAGTATGACAAATTAATGGTCCAACTCACTACTGCCATTTAATCAAGCTTCACAATCTGGAACCTCAGTAACAAATGACCAATGGTTGAATATTTATGCAGTTCACAAGTGTACATATGATTTTCTTTCAGATAGTCTCCATGACATTGACCTCATTGAGATCCACACTCACAAGTGACTGATCATATGCAGCATTAACTTAACGATAATTGCATTTATGGAAATGGTTCGTTGAATAGAATTCAGTCTAGTGGCTCTTATTACATACCATGCGCTTGGTTTGGTTGTATGGATCTATTGAAGAAATTGTTCTAATCTGAAACTAATTAATGATTCAACTCAGTGCCATTTGACCCAACCTCACAGTCTGAAATCTCAGTCAAAAATAAACAATTGAATATGTATGCAGGTCATAGCTGTCAATATGATTATCTTTGACATATGCTTGGACAATGGTGATCTTATTGAGAGGTCCAAATGACTGATCAGCTGAATACTTTCATTTTGTTGCCTTTCAAGCTTTTGTTTTATTATTATTGTTACTTTTATGTGATACTCTGTCTTTAATTCAGTTGTGACAGTTATCAATGATTCCCATCCCTTTTATATTGATTCCTCCTTTTTGGAGTTTTTGTGGGGTGGGGAAGGGGGGCTGATCCTGCCAGTTATTTTGTTTAATTAATCTTTTAGAGTTTGGGTTTTACTAAAATTCCTCTGGTTGATGAGCAAGATTTGTAACACAAAATGGTGATTCAGGTAGCAAAGCAGTTTTCCTGATATTCATTACTGCTGTTTTTGTTGTTGAACACATCTTAATTGATACAACTAATTGGAGCTTGGTTTTGTCAAGAATCAGGGCACTCTTAATTGTTAAGACTGTAAAGACAGATATTCATGTACTAGAATACTGAGCATTTCTGTTGTTCCAACCCATTTCTTGTCAACAAAACAAGATTAAAATATTCTTTTCATTCATAGTGAGTTATATTTCTGCTCGAATCTTTCCCTTTACAATAATTTCCATATAACATTAGTTGTTATTTCCTAAATCATGCCGTTGAATCTTGTACTGCAGTACGGACTGAACAGTGGGGATAGATACAACAGCACTGATAAACATAATTTACCAAACCAAAACTCATCTGCTAGCGTGAAGTCCAAGTAGAGCGATGATCAGAGAAAATGGTCCATCTCACAGGTGGCGACATAGACTGTATTTCCAACTGATCAAGTACATATCTTTGCACTCTAGTCCTTTTATTCTTTGCTTTTGTGGACGAAGTTTGATGTATATAGGTCTTCAAACCCATTTTCCTGTATTGCTTTGTAATTGCATTTAGGCAACGATTGTCCTAATTGAATGTTGTGGTGATACTGACATCCTTTATAAATGAGAAGTTTGTTGTTTGGTCTAAAACTGTATACTCATCTTCATTTAAAATGATTTTATGATGGTTGGAATCTTTGGTCAATTTGCTCATATATACATCTATTATATTCTCTATGCTAGTATTGATTATGTTCTGGTTTCTTGCCTTGTTATACTTTGCCCAGTTGCATCCTTGTCCCTGAGCAATTTGCAGATTGTACAGGTATTTTCTTTATGGAGTTTAAGGTCACGGCACAGCTTTTGACAGCATATATTTTGCCAGTTATAATTTAATAACCAAGCCAATGGTTTTGGTTTAGATGGTAGTAATAGGAAATTACACATGAAGTTCCAGGGAAAAATCTTACGAGATGAGCTTAGATATGTGCTGTGCACCTGCATGTTTCTGCCCTGCTGGCTGCAGCAATATTCGCGTTTGTTCCCCCAGTCATTGGAATAGCCCTATGAGAATTTTTTTTTTTTCTACTCCAAGTTAAAATAAGAAATTCTGAAAATTTGTGAAATCCTTATTTAATCCTTTCTTTGTTGATTTAAAGCCATGGATAATAGTTAATCTAAGATGGTTTAGAAGACTTTATTTGTTATTAGTCAAATGTTTTGTGTATTATGATCATGTTTGGTATATAAGATGATGAATGAGATAAAATGATAATTATTTTATTCTTATATTATATTTGTTTTATATAAAAAAAGAGATATGATTACAAAAAGAATTAATCATTTTGATATAAGATGATTTAATTCTCTCAAAGTAAAAATAATTATTTTTAATTTATAAAATTAAATTAATATCTTTCATTTTCTTAAAAATAATATCAATAATTTAAATTGTATAATTTTAAAAAACGATAATTTTGATGAATAAATAAATATTTTATTTTAATTTTTGCATACATAAAATATAAAATAAAGTAATATTATTAAATCTAATTTTATTTATAATATAATTTTATTTTATTATATTTTATATGTCACATATCTTATATTCCTTATATGAATTTATATAAATTAATTCTCTCGTGGCAAAATAGCATTCTCATGCAAAAGCTGAGCACATGGATAGGGAAGTTAAATAATTTCAAATTAAGGAGCCCAACTTTTCTCTCTCTCTTGGCATAAAAGGACGAAAATAAAAAAAAATTAATCTCTTGAATTCTATTTTTTAAAAATAAATAGTGATATGTATTAATTAAATTTTAATTAACTTTTTTATTTTTTTAAAAATAAATAATTACATTAATTAATTGAACTCAAAATTTATTTTTTTCTTTCTTTACACTTTCTTGAATGTAAAAATCCAAATAATTTTGACGAAGTCAACTCTCTTACTGCCATCTCAGCATGGATGTACTGAATTTATTTATTAATGCTTCTTTAGATTATTAAGTCAGATAACATACAAGTCACGAGATTTCATTTGAGCGGTGCTTTAATTTACAGGATAATATTTGCACTGTCACTCTGAATTTATTTATTTATGCTCTCTTAGCTGTTTCTGTCACATATTCCACCTTTTACGGTTTTACCCACCTAGTTTTGTTTTCCACTAATGCTTTTAGAGATGAATAAGAATTATTCTTGTTTTCCTTATTACATCAACTGTTCCTATTTTTCACCATTTCAAAGGACGAAGCACTATACTCTCTTGTAACTCAATATATTTCCAGGAGTTTAACCAAATTCCTAGGCACAACTATAATAGCAAAAACTACAAAAATTGGTGTTACATGGCTGATTTATTCTCATACTTTTGTTTTTATATTTAGAGGAGAGCATCCAATCTATCAAGTCAACATTGCATCAATAAATGCTTTATCTAACCTCTACTAGTAGTAGTAGTAGTCACTGTGATTGTCATCGTTAGTTGGCAGAAATGGGCCAGCCAACCCAAACTCTTGTTGAGTAGAAACTCGTGAAAATATGGTAATGGTAGCCTAGGCTTTGAACAATCACCATCCGAAAAAAATTTAGGATTGCTTTACATTAAAATGTTTTCTCTTTATAATTTAAGAAATACCTTGCTTTGTTATAATCTATTTCTTAAATGCTTTTTCCCCAAATAAAATTTACCTTGGAGAAAGCTTGTCAACTATCAAGGGCTCATTAAGCTTTTCAAAGAATATTGGAAGGCATTATTGTGTTGACCCAATTTGTTTTCTGGCATGGCCACTTCATGTGCAGAAAGATGAGTTAGGAAAGGTGTATGAAGACACCATTGTCATCAAATGTAATTTAATGGTTGGGTTTTTTTTAAAGATTTTCTTTGTAAATTCTTAATTTATTATTAAACTATCTTATCATTATATTTATTTGATTGAATAAGACAGTATATGAAAAAGTTTTGATTTTTTAACAATTTTGGTTATGAAACACGTGTAATTATTCCAAAAAAAAAATTATCATCCCTGTCGTTTCACTTTCACACACGTCGACGAGAATGAGAGAGAGAGAAAAGACCAACAAAATATACAAGAAACCTGATCATATTCTGAAAAAGTGGTACGTACGGATAGAATTTGAACATTGCCAAATTACTAATCACTCCAAAAAAAAAAAAAAACCTTCAAAGAATCAATCAACAATGAAGATTATCATCATCCAACCAATTTTGACTAGTAGGGATGAAAGTCTGAAACAGCTGGTTAAGACCAGCAGAGGGAAAGATTGATTCGTCAGAAGTCAGAACAACATGTGAATAAAAAGGGTCGAACAAAAAGAGCAAATATTTTTTTAACGGCTGAATTCATAATTGCCAGACAATAACCCATGTCTCATTGATGATGACAATAGTTGAAAGATGATATTATTAGGATCAAATTTTCATCTCGTTATAAAATTTCCTGATTAAATTTGTGGAAACGATGAACTGGTAATTTAGGATTTACTCGACAAGACAGGATTGAAAGCAGTGAAACATCCCTATCAAATCCAGCTCAACATTGGACGTACGTGATCTATCATAAGAAACTGATTTCTTACTAGTGACATCCTCCTCTAATTTCTATGATAAAATTTATGTCCAAAAACCTCAAAATCAAATTAAGACCACAATTTGACACCATACATCAAGCCTTTATGTAAAAGATCGCATCATTTTATTAATGGTATTTAAGCGCCTTGAATTTTGTACTAAAAAAGGGTTAAATATATTTTTTGGATTAGAAAAAAGGTTTAAATGTTATTTGTTTTTTATTTTCAATTATTTTTTTATATTTTACTTTTCACATTTTTTAAAAAATAAAATATCAACTAAAACAGAAGCATGAGAAATAATAACCAATGCTTGCTGGCCTAATTTACTACTTCAACAATACAGACAACCTGAAGCCGACGTCATAGTATTTTCTTTGTAAAATTAGAGGGTGTATTGTTAAATAATATTAAAATATCACAAGATACCCCCCAATAATAAATCGCCATTTCCGTAGGTTACTCTTTCTTCTCTGACTCAGCATTAGTAGTTGTGTCACTGTCGGTCAACTTTCCTTTCGCAGGTACAAACAAACAGGCTGCCTTTCCCTCGATGAGACCAAAAAAAAAAAAATAGTAATTGCTTAATTGACATCAACAGAGTAGTTTTCTCATCCACGCAACTAAAGTTAAAAAATAAGATGGAAAACACATATACATGCAGCCTGCACGGGTGAGGGACCTGAAAGAAGAATTATGGTCAATTATACAATGCCGGATGGATGGTGGAAATATTTACTATATGTATACACATCTCATCACAAAATGAAAATTTTTAAACAACTTATCACATTAATATATAAACATTCGTGCAGCATCAAATGCACAATTTCACAAGCAATAAAGTTACGATCAATAGAAAAAGAGGAGAACCCAAAAAAAACCTCAAAACACCCTACCGGTCAAATCGACCACTGCCTCTTCCACAAGCTCATGTAGCAACTTCCCTTCTATCTCTCTTCCTAAGTTATCTATTTCCAACTTCATATGATCAACCCATTCTTTACCCACCACTTCTTTCTGCACCACCCTTTCCACATCCAGGCTGTTGCTGTCCCCATCATCACCCACGGAACACTTCACCTCACTGGAAAACCATTCCTTCATTTGGGCCCACACATGGTCAACCAGTATGATTGATGCACCCTCCATGACCCCCTTCTGGCCCCTGCCAAATGACATTGCTCTCATGCAACTGTCTGACCCATAACCTGTGATTTCCAGTAATGCTGCATTGACACAGTCGAACACAAGCATCTTGTTTGATCTCCATTGTCGTCGCTTAGCCTCATGCAGAGGCTCCTTGTCATTCAAGTTGGCATATTTGTCTCTCAAGGATGGATCCAATGGGCTTTCAGGCGAATGCCATCTGGCAATAAAGGACTCATACCGCACCTCGCCATTGAGACCAGCGGCTGATAATAATGATTGGACAGAGAAAATCCAATCCTGTTCTTCCTTGGCACCTGGAGAAACCAAAGAGAGTTTTGATGGATATAATGTGGCTGTCCCTGAACAAGAATCATCCCATGAGACGATGCGAGCAATTGATTCTATAGGTGGTGACTTATCAATCAAGTTAGACTTAGGTGGCACCTTCAGTCCTGTTTTAATGAAGGGGACAGTAGATGAGGATAAGAGAAAATAAGAATCAGACAAATAACAAATTTCCCAGTTTAATAAGAGAAATTTACCTCGGTGCACTGGTTTGATACTGCCAGAATACTCTAGAATTGATTTCTCATCCTCCTCAAATGGAGGTTCTAAAACAGAGATAGGGCTTGGCTGGTCCTGATTCTCACTTATACGGAAAGGCATTGAAGGTTTTGCTACAGACAACCCTCCCTACAAAAGGTAAGCACAATATTGATAAACGATTAACTCATATAAATTTAGAAGACAAAACATCTGATAACAAGTTCAATTCACAGAATCTTCATTTCATGGCCATTATCAGCTCATGAAATTGGGTGCTGACAAGTTGACTAAGAGTATAATATTTTTCATAGCCAAGAACAATTAACGAATAGAAAATATAATAACACTCTTAAATATAAGATGAACCCTCAATTAGGTCTCTCAGTCATAAAAGATGTTCGTTTTTGTTCAAGCAGATGAAGACATTATTTAACAATCAAAATTGCTTAGAATTGATAGAGCACCACCCTAAACCCATAGTATTGGCAAAATGTATTCTAAACCTATTACAGGAATTATACATTCACACAACTCTGGGTACCCTTGCCTTGTACAAGCAAAATATATTCTAACCCTACTAGCGGAATTATACCCATTCACATTCAGCATTCCCACAACTTCAGATAATGAGAAAAGAACATTAGAAGTTCATGTGCTACCTACCTCTTTCCTAGATTAAACAAATGGGAGGCAACATATTCCAATTTTCCATCTGACCATGATATCAGTTAAATCTCAAAGCAGTGCAGAAAAACTAGAGCAGGTTGATATAGGTATGTATGTATGCATGTATGTATGTACATATGTGTATAAAACAAGATGTAAACATTCAATAAACATATGTATGGCCATGAAACTAAGCTTGAAGTACCTCCACAGAAATCATGCCTTGTTTCTGTCCCCTGCCAGTCAAATCTGGTGAAGGAGTTTTACTTGCTGATCCATATGGCACAGGGGACAAACACTCTTGGATGCCAATTTCATTATCACAGTGAGATGCATCATTGCTAATCTTTTGAGTATGAATGATGGGTGACCCCGTTCCAGGAGTTGCAGATGGAGATTCATCTGTAGATTGAGATCCACTATATTTTTCTTTATTTGTTTTCTTATTCTTTGAGAAAAATAAACTTGAAACTTTCCCCTTTAAGGATGATTTCATGCTCTTTGCCTTTGTCAGTTCCTTGGGAATTTGTTCTTTGCAAGCTTCAGAATATGAAACTTCAAAATTAAGCCTTGAACCATACACAGTGGAAGACACAGGGACAGATTTTGACCTGAGAAGATTCTTGGGAGAATCACTTGTAATTTCTTCTTCATTCAAATTACTAGCTATGCAGGAAGTTGATCCCCTAGGTTCGTGTTCCTTATTACTTCCCTCTTCTTCAGATCTCAACAACTTCTTTGTATCAGAAAGAGCAAGCATCTCACCCAATGTGCTTGAGCTTCTCCTAACATGTCTTTGTTCTTGAGAACTCCCATTTGATGTCATCATGGCCCATCTTTCCGAAAGCCGCTTCCTTGCTTCCCTGCAAACTGAGGACTCAGGAGAACATGATGCACGACTGAAGGAAGAGGAAGAATAAGGGCTTCCAAGCCTATTGCTGAAATCCCATGAATGTCTAGAAGTTGGTGACATGACTTCTGAATCACTGAGGTTTTCCAACACATACTCATTTTCAGATCTATTAAATGAACTATCATCACCAATATAACCATTGGAGAACACAGGAGAAAGTAATGCTTCATCCCTCATGTGCATCAGATTTTCACGCATCTGCCTAGTGATTTCCTTTGCCGCTTCTCTTGATTCTTGAGCACCATCATCTTCAGGTTCCTCATAAAAATTTTCACCATGTAATATCCTAGGTGATGAGGGAGATGGAGATGCAACCATCTTAATGTCCTGCGTCTTCCCAAGGCTGGGCTTCAATACCACTATTCTAGTTGGTTGGGAAAGATATTCATCAGCTTTCAGACTGGGGGAAGCAGGAGAACATGCAGTGTTTTTTTTATCCCGCCAAGTTACTTGACCAATCTGTGCTGCTTTCTTTGTCTGCTTATCACCCTTCTTCCCTATTCCAGCAAATTTTTCTTTGTCAACCATCTTAGAAGGTCTAAGAACAGTGATACGCTTTGTCTCAGGAGGTAGAGATAAAGACTGGAAATTGTAGAGATGCTGAGGGAGTGTGGAATTTGGCTCTTCCAAAAACTTGAGGAGTAACTCTCCATTGGAACTCAAAACTTCCAGTGCATCTTGAAATTCCTTGGTCTGGCGAAGATTTTCATCTGTCACCAGATGTTTTGCTTCCCTAAACTTCTGACGAACTAGTGCCATTTTTTTCTCATTCACATTATTGTTATACATCCCGTTTTGTGGAGAGCTGTCTCTTGAATAAGTTGTCCTTGGGGAATGTTGCCAGATTTCATAAACATCTTTGTAGTTGTTCAGCTCTTGACAGGGATTTACTTCACATTGCATTTGCTTGTCTGAAAAGCCTTGATCTCGCTCCCAGCCTTCCACTGGTATATCAGAATGTCTCAAGGAATGCTGAGACGAACCTTTAGAATGGCATCTTTGTGCAGCTAAATTAGGCTGCTGCCTTGGTAGTGCATCAAGTCCCATCAGCTTAGCAACCACATTGGGTGGGTTCTGCTTAGACTCCACTTCTTTTGACATTTCCTGGGCTATGAGCATCTTCATGGGTGTTCCATTACCTCTCTTGTTTGACAAAGTTCTCCTTAACTCAGATACAATCTGCACACACCAAAAATTGCAACATAGGTCAGGACACAAGGACATTTAATTATAATTCAAGCGGAAGGTATAGAGACAAGTTATGCTCAGAATCTGTTTCCAACTTGTTTATAATAATTACTATTTCAGAGATTGAATGCACAGTATTTACAGCTTTATCCTCTATCTGATCTCCAAAGGTTGGGCTCAACATCCTTAACACATTGGATTGACTCCTTGAGAGTGAGGAACCTGCCCATCAACCAAAACCAAGTAAACAATAGCAAGTTAAATATATAATTGAAGCACAAACAACCAAAAATACCAATAAGCAACACTAGGTTCACGTATAAAGTTGAATATCAAAGTGATTTTATGGGGAAAAAATTATTCAACTTAAAACTGTCAGTGAGCTAACACCAGAAATGTAGAAAGATGATGAAAAGGAAAGCATCAGTAGTATACTTAAGGCAATCAACAGGAACTAGAAAAAAAGACCTCCAGAATCAGAGTAAAATTCCATGATCTTAAACCATTTTTAAAACTTTCAAAATTTTGTAAGACAATATAAAGGTGTTTGCAGCAGTTCACTTTCCCAAATGATATTTTACATACTTCTCAAATTGGTACAATTAACAAGGGATAAAAAGAAATGCAAATGCATTGAATTGAATTGAATTGAAACACTGAAACAAGTGCTGATCATGGGAACCATGCCATAATTGATCTAGTGAACACACGATTGAGAAAACAACTTTCACCAAATCATCCCAATATCCAGATAACATGTTCAAACTTCAAAGTAGATGAAAAGTAAAACTAGCTTTTTCACGAAAGGGAGATCACCATCGCGATGTGGCTTATCAGTAAGCAGGCGGTTTCCAGGAACACCTGAGTTCAAATCAAACAGGTTTACCATTCTGCCCAAGCAACCTGGAAATTTCTCAATATTCTGACCTTTCTTGTTCTGAATCCCACTCATTTCAAGACCTGTTAGACACACAAATAAAAAAACCAAATTTATTTCCAAGGTTTTTCCCGTTAAAAATACAAAAAGAAAAAAGAAAACTAAAATCAACTAAGGAAAAAGGAAAAATATCAAATTAAAGCTACAAAATTAGTTAAATGAGAGTGCATTTAACAGAATAAACTTCAAAGGAAACAAAAACAAAAACAATAATAATAATAATAACTCAAAATAATGAAACTTCTACAAGTCAAACATGCTATTTAATTTACCAATCAAATTCCAGGTCCGAATTCCATACGAGAAAACTGATTAAAATTAAAGCCCAGCGCCCCCTTCCCCCCCCCCCCCCCCCCCCCAAAAAAAAAAAAAAAAGAAAAGGCAAATACAGGGAGTGTTGATAAGCAAAGAAGAAAAAGGAACTTGATTTTGAAGGGATATATGATGAATGTGAGAGAATATAAAAAAAGACAAGTATAATATTCTTGAAAAGTGAAAATTTCAGAAAATATTCTCTTTTTTCTCACACGTTTCATCGCATCGCTCGTCGCTATAAGCTCTGAACAAAAACTGCAAAGTATTCCTTTTTTTAAAAAAAATCAAATTTCTATCCTAATTTGACAATGATCAAAGTAAGAAATCAACTGCATTCATTGGAAAATGAGAAAAAAGATTATAAAACAAGAAATAAAATTATTATTATTATTATTATTATTAAGTAAAGAGAATAAGCTTTAAGATTCAAAAACTAGAATAAGTCGAATAAAAAAGGAAGAATATATATTTTTAAAAAGCTTCTAAAAAAGCTGAAATTACAGCAAAGTAAAGCACAGCAAATCTACAGAAAGAGAATTACATTTCATTTTACAGTTACATTTCTTTGAAAATGATAGAAAAGCATAGAACAAAAAAAAAAAGAGATCGGAAGAAGAATGCCGGAAAACAGTGAAACTGACAAGTGCTCCTTAGCTCTCCCTAAAAACTGACATGCGCAGAAACGGTGCCGTTTTCCGTGAGGCTAAGAGGCAGATATTAGTTTACAGAGGGAGAGAGAGAATGACCTGGTGATCAGAATCTGGCATCACGTGAAATGTGGGCGGAGATTCACCGGAATCTGACGGCTACAGCGGCGGTTTGCGGCGCTCTTTCCGTAAAGTGCGTGTCTGAAAAGGAAAGCTTTGAGAGCGAAAAGAGAGAGAGAGGATTTGGTTTTTTTTTTTTTTTTGGCTTTTTCTTTTTTTCGTTATGGAAATGGGAAAAAAAAAATGCCTTTCTCTCTCAACCGACTACGGGTGTCGGACTCGAAACAAGCTTATTTAATTCTGATTCATTTATTTGCTTCGATTACGCAAGAGAGAGAAAGAGAAACAAGCAGCTGAGGAGAGAGAGAGAGAGAGAAAGAGGAGCGAAAACTGGGGGTGAGTGGCCGAGAGCGTGGGGGCGTGGGGGTAAAAGAGATTTAAGTCCCAAAAAGTTAATAATGATGAGGATAATGATTTTTTCACGATTTTTCATTTACGTCCTCTATGTCTATTTTAATTTTGATTTGGCCTCTCCTTTTTCTGGTTTTCTGTTTGACTGGCCAAAAATTAATCGTTATGTAACATATGCCCTTAACTGTATATTTTATTGTTTCTTACTTCCACAAATGCCAGCTAAGACTAACCTAACAAGAGCTTTTATCGAATATTTAGGCAGTTTAGTTGATATTCGACTGGATATGTAATTTATTGAATTCGAGTTAATATAATAAAAAATTTAAGTTTAAGTTCGATTCGAGATTTAAGATTCAAAATTTAATTCGAATTTGATCAAATTTTATTTTTTAATTTTAATTTTATTCAAAATATAAATTAAACTACCAAGCTCATGCGATTAAATTCGATTATTATATTTAATAAAATTTTAATTATTTATAATCAAATTTAAGTTTGAGGTTGATATATTTTATTAATTAAAATAATTAAAATATAAAAATTCTCTTAAACTCGTGAATTACTTAAATCAAATATAAAAATATTCAAACTTAACTTGATCAATAAGTTAAGTTACTTAAGTTCGAGCTCGACTCGATAATAATTGAATCGAATTCAAATTTTATTCGAATTAAATCTGAATAACATGCAATGACTAATATATTATTAATATCCTTATATATGATATCATTGTTTAAATAATAAGATTAAGTATAAAAAATAATAAGATTATAATTTTTTGAAAATAATAAAATATTAAAATTCTTTTATTCAATAAAAATTGATTTTTAAAAAATGATTTATGAAATTTTTACGTTTATTTAACAAAAAATTGTTTAATCACAAAAAAAATTTTATTGATCAATGAAAATAAGCCAAAAACTTAAAAATAATCTCATTTTAAAAAAAAATTTAAAAATATATTATATCATACCATATATAATATTATATTATAATATACATAAAAACTTCATAATATTTGCTTACGTTAACATTTAGGTGAACAACTTATATTATTGACATGTAAAATAATTTTAAATAATTTGATTTAATTAATTATTCAATTTTTAAAAATTTACATTTATCAAAGTTTTTCAAAATATATAAATTTTATCTTAATTTAAACCTAAAAATTAATATAAATTAAAATTTAAAATTATAAAAAAATATAATAAAAAATTTCATGCATGACACAGTAAAAAAAAGCCAGTTTATCAATATATTAGACTAAATCTTGGTTATCATTAATTAAATTCGAACTTAATTTGATACAATCTAAAAGATTATAATTAAATTTTGTATTGATTTTGTAATTGATTTTGACTTCTAATTAATCTCAAGTAGTCATAAAAAGAGTACAAAAACAACCCAAAATTTTCTCAAGGGGCCTACGAAAAATCCTCTGGCAGATGGAGTGTTCACCTTGTGATTTTGGTAGCTGCGATCGAATTCCAATGTCATACGTAAATCCAGCAAAAAAAAATTTGACTGGCCAACAAATTCCTATCTAAATTAGTATCAAAACAATAATTTTGATGTGATAAAAATCTCTGTCATTATACATTTAAATAAAATATTAATCGAGTAAGAAAAAAAATACATGCAAATGAAATTTACTGTTTCGTTGTATTTTATATTTCTTTTTCCCGTTAATTATTAGCTGAAAACGAGGGTGGAACCGCAGCAGATGATTGAAACAATGATTCTTCTAATAATGAGAAGCAGGTAAGATATAGAGGCCAAAGATGAAAGATTTTGTACAAGGCATAAATTAAATAATGCCATTTTGTTTATAGTGGGTACATAATTAAATTGTTAAAGTAAGTCTATTTCCATTTATCCCGGAAAGGACCTTGACCAACAAAATTTCTTCTACCTACCTATATATAAATATAAATATATGTATGTATATTCTTAATTTTTTTTTTATCCACATGATATAACGGAGAAGAAGGAGAGCTCGATTCTAAATTCGCTATGTCTCTATCAAACACCTTAAATCACTGGATCAAAAACCTTGGGAATTATTTTTTAATTTTTATTATTACGTTTATTTATTTAATCAATAAAATTATTTTTTTTTTTATCATTTAGTTAGTGTAAGTCTAACTAACATGTCACTTTATATTAAAATTAGTTTGTCATGAAAGGTCCACCTAACACTTTTATTAATGTCTCATTGATACTTCATTTCATAATTAAACATTTAATTTTTAATTTATTTAAATTTATTAAATATATTTTACAAGAAATTATTAAATATATTTCATAATTATTCACATAAATTTTAATCAAATTTCACATAAATTTATTATCACCTATCAATTGTTTCAATTAAATTATCATTTTTCATCTTATATATAAGATAAAAAAAAAAAACTAAATACATAGGACTTAAACATTTTCTCCTTTGTAACTTTCTCGACACTTTACCATCTTCCTTACTCATCTTTTGATATTTTTATTAGAGGAAGAATTAATTTATATCAATGTAAAATAAAAAAAAATTTATATTTTTTAATCATTAATTTTAATAAATCAAAATGATAAAAAAGACAAGTGAAAAAAATTTATATTGTGTTTAAATAAACCTGAAATGGGGTGTTGAAAGCTGGAAATACAAGTACCAAACAACGGACAGGCCCATTTAAACACCCAAAATTTCACGTGACAAGCTCTATTCATTGGTTTAACCTTTACACAGGAAGGAAGATTCGCTAAGGAAATGTGAACAAAGTGAACGAAGGCTTAATGCTCGACGGATCAAGTCAACAGAGACAACTTGGGGATCAGTGACGTGGCTGAATGTGGGACCCACAACGTTCAGAAAAATGGAGAAATTATTGTTTAGTCCTTCCCACCACGTCAGTCAATCATAAGCCCTAGAATAGAATCATACCACGTCAGCTTTTTATTCAACGTGATAATTAAACTTAGGTAGCTTAATAAACTTTATTAGCAAACGTTAATTCACACTAACATGAAAAAAAAAAGGAATAAAGAAAACAACAAAAGAAAATATAAAATAAATTTCATATACACTGTTTATGGTTTGTGACTTTTTTAATTATAATTTTTGTAAAAACATTTTTTACTAATAACTTTATGATTCATTTTCGTTACCAAAAAAACAATGAAAATAAAATAATTTTATAATTTTATTAAAATATGGTTAATTTTTAACATTACTAATCCATTTTAATAATGAAAGTGAACCATAAATTTATAAGTAAATAGAAAAAAAATTTTGCGTAAAATGTAAGTGGAAAGTGATGTATATAACGTTTTCCCACAGACAAAAAGAGGACAGAAAAGTAAAGACGTGGATTCTGCAGATTTGTTAGGGCGAATTTAGTTTGTACATTTTTTTCATTAATATGCTGATGCTAAATCAGAGCTGAGGAGATTCAGAAATCAGAACCTGTGTGTTTTGTGATGTGGGGATGAATGCTCATTTCGCCAAATTAGTACTTGAATGCAAATGGTTTGACTTTATTCCAACTAATGGAATATACCACCTAGCAACAAAAACACTTTCTTTTCTTGTTAATCTTTCTGCTGTGGATGATATTACTGATCTAACAATGCATTTGACCATTCATTAAACCCCAGACTGTATTCATCCAAAAAATCAAACCTAGAATTCTACCTAACATGATGCATCGATCCTTACCTCGAAACCTATCGCTTGGGATAAGTTCAAACTGTCATTAATAAGCCCTGGGGATGCACTATCTCAGTCTCAGATCAAGTTTTGAGTATTTGCTTGCTCATGGTTCCCTTCTGCATGCTCTTAGGCACTCGACAGAAAGTGTCAGAATTAAGCTGCAAAACTATGAGTTTCTCGTGTTGTCTGATTGTCTCTGACCTGCACCTTCTGTAACAGATATGAATATGGCCATGTCGTTGGAGGCAGTTTTAACCATGGCATTGACTCTTGGGGACATGTAAATTACCAGAAACTTTTTCACAAGTGAAAATTCTTCATGATTCTCATAGTCAGAATGACAATACTGAATATAAGATTAAAAAAAAAAGTGCAACTACCTTCAATATATCCTACGATTTTCATAGTCAGTACAAACTATTTAAGATCACCAAAATACATAAAGGAACTCTATCCACCTAAAACTTTAATTCATTTACAATTCGATTGACAAATTTAGCTACCATACTTGTTGGCTGAAGAGCAAAAGATAACAGCATTGCTTAGGCTTCAACCCCACGAACCCCAAGGAAATGCAAAGAAAGCATCAAAGGCATTTGACTTGACTATCACAATCATATGTTTCTTCTGTGCAATCCTCCCAACTTGATTTATGAGGCAACAAGGGATGTGCCTTATCTTTGTCCCAAGATACTTGACAATAGAAAGGTTGCCAGTCATGGATGTCTAGCATATCTTCACTGGTCATAAGGCTTCTATAACTCAAACCAGCTGAGGAACTCTCAAATTCATCTTTACTAGGAAAGTTTGAGCATATGGTTCCCTTTTGAGGAAATTGAAGATCATTATAAGTAGATGAGCATCGCTCTCTCCTTAAACCACTTGATTGTAAGCATTTCCGTTCTACACCAAGAACAAATGAAACGTGAGTTCCAAAACCAGGAGTTCTGTTCTCCTCACCTAAACCCTTGCTCATGAAGCCAGGGTGATTTCCCGGAGAAAGGAGGATGTCACTAGTCTCACTACCTTTACATGCTATTTCATAATGACTGCAATCTGCAATTAGACTAAGGCACTTTGATGAATGTGATAACGTCAAAGGAAGATGATTCAAATTTGCAACTGTGTCTACCTTTTCTTCTAAAATAGATCTTCCGAGCTCATCTTTGTCATATGTGGTACTATTGGGAGGCACTAATGAATAAAAATCTTGGGGGTGATTTCCAAGTACAGTTGATGAACACAACCCAAGCATACCAAATGACTCACACCAATTATTTAGATTTTGCTGATGATCCCATGAACTTCGTGCTGCAGGAACTATTGTCCAATTTGAATTGTGACAAGTAGCTGATAAGCTCCTTTCATTCATGTTTACAGAACCCATTCAAGGAGTAGAGAATGTGGCTCTCTTCCAGGCAAAGATCCATTTGGATCATGAAAATAATCTGACTTTTTTAAAGAACTAAATGGTGGAAAAGATCCGTGTCTCAAAAATGGAAAGCCAAAAATGGACTCACCTTCGACACAGGGGAACCGATTTTTCTCTCTTAGTTCACAGCTAGGTGACTTTAAATTCTTTTGATGGGATTCTACGATTTCTATTGGTTGGCGAGCAGTTATTAGAGAGCATGGTCCCACTCAGATCTGTCTGACCTATAAGATGATGTACCATTTTCCAAGTACTGCAAATATCAACTTCCACGATGTTCCCTTTTGGCAACCAATAAAGTTTCTTGGAAGGAATATCAAACATAGGGCAGGCAAGTAACTCAGTTTTGGTATTGCTCTCCACAGGTGCACTGCAACTCTGAAAGAGCCAATATTTTTTCTATGTAATCAAGTTAAGAAAAGAAGTCATATCATACAGAAAGTTGAAAGAGCATACCTTTTTCTCATTGCTCCAAGGTAAAAGCTGACTAAGGAGCATTGAAATAAGATCATACCTGAGAGAACATCTACTCAGTGCATGATATGAATTGTGAAAAAACGAAATTAACTTTTAATAATGACAAGTCTAACCCCATTGAACGGAGTTCCTTTATCTCAGGAAAAGAGTTATGAGCCCATTGGCTCAGTTTCTGTCTCTTTCTAGAAAATAATTCTTCTTGATCCGACTGAGACCCTGAAAGTTGAAATTATCTGATATTATTTCAGGAAATGGCTTGTAATTCTCAATTATAGTCAATTACTAATCTTGTTTCAAACAGCATATGATGGTTTAATGTATTTGTTAATACAGTTTGAAATTCCAAGTTGAAAACAAGAACTCAGCCAGTTTGCCTAGATGCAATGGAAAAAGGACAATTTTGGTTGCTAGAAAAGAAGCAGAACTACAAAAACATATGCGGCATTTCCCTAGATCCTTTTTCCGCTCTTTACCTCCTTTGCTTTTAATAGAGGACAAAGAAGATTGGGACTAGGATTTCTACCACCTGGTTTCTTGTTGTCCCTATCATGCTCTAACCAATCTTCTATGCTGAATATAGACTCAAAGGCTGAAAAGGAATTCTTTAAATTGATCTCTGTTAACAAAAGCAGGAACACTGGTTACTTGCAAGATTAACTTCATAACTTTGGATTCTGTGGAGACTGTTGATGAGAAATTTAACAAAAGAGCTTCAGTGGGGTCTGACTATGGCCACAAAAGTTGGCACCTTTGCAGGGATAATAGTGTTGTTTTATATTTTTTTTACTTTATATTAGGACAATACAAAAAAGGTAATGAAGATTCATAAAAACATTATGAACACAAACAGGCATGGTATAGAGTAATAGTTACATCAACAACAACAACAAAAAATTAAACCTTACATCCCATAACTTTGGAGTCGGCTGAGAGTAATAGTTGCATCAATAAATTAAAACTGAAAACCCACCAAACTCAGACATCACTAGGTGCAAATGATTAGTCAAATGATATCTATTGAAGCACACCTACATAGCAATGGTTAAAAGATAAAGATAGCAATCAATGAAGCAAAGGATTGATACAAACAATAAATTAAGAATTCGCTGTACATTGCATACCCGAGTTATTTGCAGCTCTGTCAACTGGTGAGAGGAATGAATCAAAGTTGAAATGTATCACATTGTTAATGGGCAACGATGATCTTGAGTCCTTAGAGCTAACATTGTTAACAGTGATCTGTCAGCAGATGGCGGGGACCTAAAGTCCTTAGAACAATTTCTAGTAATGTTGGTCCCCTCTAGGACTTAGAGATGTTCCTAATTAATTTGGTCCCCTCTGTACAGTAAAGAAGGGAATATCATAACTGTAATGATGAGAAAGAAAACTGAGAATTGAATGCACTGAAGAAAAAGAAGGTGATATCAGTCAATTTCTGATAAAGTGAGGGCAATATCTGACTTAAACCTACCTACTACTCTACTAAATTCCCTGAAATTCAACTTGTTTGATTGGTTTTTCTGCCTATGCATCGAATAAGAGCCAAAACTTTGGCTGGCATCTTTTTTCAGTTTCTTGAAAAACGCAAACTCAGAGGTTTTAGGGCCATCAGCTGCAAATCCATGAATATGATAATCCATCAAAATTGAGCCATAATATAACAAAATTCTTTAAACGCTTAACAGAAAAGGTCGTAGTAAAAGGGAAACGATTAGGTAATCTAATTAAATTCTTTTCAATTAGGCTTTTAAAAGGAAATTATTTCTAGGAAAATGCTTTCTGTCTAGACAAACAAAAGTTAAAAAAGAATTAATCAAGGTAAGCTCGAATTTGGATGATAGCATTGTGTACAGCCAGAGAAGTTCAAATTAAACACAATTTTCGCTACAAATGAATTATTGGGAGGAGAAAACCTCGATTTGATTGAAAATCGGGTCGGGTACTGGGCTCCGAACCATGGGAATAGCTCTGCAGGGAATGAAGTTGGAATTAGTGAACGATCTTTGGGATTAATATCGTGATATCTTCTCTTCATTTCAATCTCTGTTCTTTCATTTGTTATTTGATTTTGGGAATGTTTTAAAATAAAAAACCCTAGCTTTGGTTAACTGAAACTAGTCAGGAATATGGCCGTTGTTGACTGTTTTGACTTTTAGAAGAGAAATTAGAAACTGAAAAAGTATAAGAGCCGAATGGCACGTGAAAAGAGGATGCACTCGGCTTGTCGGTTTTCTTGTCCAAATTTGTAAATCAAGAATTTTTTTTTGAAATTAGGAAATTATTTATTTTTGATAATTATTTTTGCAACTATTTTTTTTTAAAACAAACTAGGGGTAACACATTTGTACATAAAAATAATTAATTTTTTGAAAATTATAATATTAAATAAATTTATGTTATTTTGTATAAAATAGTTATATTAAAAAGTTATTTTAATTAACTATGATTTTAATTATTATATTTTTAATTTTATGCAATAATTTTTAATAGTGTAACAAACAAGTAATAAGAAAATAAATGAAGTTTTATTTCTTTTTTTTTTGTTGGATTTGTTTTTTCTTCTAAACCAGAGTAGGGGAAAAAAGGCGGGTAGGGACTGGAGTTCTGAAAGGATGTCTTGTAATCACATTATCCAAACAATGGAACATAGTGCATAGGTGGCAGCTCCTTAGTGGAGGAAACGGTTGAGTCCACCTTCTTATGATCAGATAATTCTCTGAGCCAAAAAAAAAAAAAAGAAAGAAAAAAACAGAAAATTCAATGCGTTCAAGGCCTCTCAATCTTTCTTCTTTCTTTTCCTCGACAAATCTGGCACAGTTCCACCTTTCCATCTGTTTCAGAGACAAAAAGATCAGAGAGTGAAGACATGGCTAGCTGCAGCATGGCATCAGCAGCTTCAGGGTTCTTGCTGACACCCAATGTCATAGGGAACGCAAGTTCAGTTTCCAAGAGTAGCATGGTGTTTTTCCCTTCAAACAACAACAACAACAGTTCAAGGCTTGTTGTGAGGGCAGCTGAGGAGGCTGCAGCACCAGCTCCAACTATCACCACTGCACCACCAGAAGGAAGTGAAGCCCCTAAGCCTAAACCGGCACCAATTGGACCAAAAAGAGGCACCAAGGTTAGCTAAAGACATACAGTTATCAATACTCATAACCCCAAATCTTGTCTGTCTGATAGCTGAATATATAACCATCCATGCTAAGCTTGATCATTACAGAGGAAATCTGCCTTTTGTTGAGTTACATTTTTTGGCCAAAGAAGGAGCCTTAGAATTATTAGATGTTTGAAATAACTTTAAATTGCTTTTCACCTCATAGGTCAAGATTCTTAGGAGGGAGTCCTACTGGTACAACAGCTATGGATCAGTTGTTGCAGTTGACCAGGTCACCTTCTCTCTCTTTTTTCTCTCTCCCTCTAGCATGTGCATGTTTCTTTCATGAAACGATCTAATTTTTTTTTCAATTTTATGTTCGTTTTGTGCAGGAACCCAAGACCCGTTATCCAGTTGTGGTTCGGTTCAACAAAGTTAATTACGCCAATGTATCTACGAACAACTACGCATTGGATGAGATTGAAGAAGTTAAATGAGTCATTGTAGCATTTGTAATTTTGGTTTTCTTCCCATCTCTTGCTTAAGCTTGTTTGTGCCAAAATCAACGTGAATCCTATAATCTTCTCTCTGATTTCTTGTCTTCTTTTCCTTACCTGTGTTTCAATCATCAGCGATAAAATGGTGATCATCTGGAAAACGTTGTTTAACTGTCACATCCTTCGAGGGACTTCCATGCCCTCTGAAAACTGACTGTCGTATCTTCCAAAGTACCTTTGGTCCTCGAACATAATCACTGTTTCGGTTGCAATTTGAATTATCTTGGTACAAATGCAAGAATAGAGCACCTGGCAGGTTCATTTTTAGTGTATGTAAACCTTTAATGCGAAAGAATGTTGCAATATTTCTGGTTCCGACCCAAAGTTCATCCGGAGATACGATAAATTATGTGACTGGAAGCACCTGTCGGAATCGGAATCGTTTAGAATCTGAAGAGCTGAGCCCCCTCCAAATGACACAACTGTCTTTCAAGAATGGCGGGATTTGAGACAAAAACCTTCTGCTTTCATGTATGAATGAAATTATCTTTGTGCACATAGCAAAAGATTCCTGGCATAAAATGATGTTACTACAACGGCTCAATAAGCTGCCCCCATATGCAGTATAACTCTGTTCCTCTAGGTTTCTCATTCTGATTGCGTACAAAACCTGAAAAATGTGATTACTCAATTGAGGTATCATAGATAAAAGGATTAAAAAAAACAGAATTATAGATGCATGATATTGCGTTGGCATAGAAACCGAATAAGTCTGTGTCTAACTAACAACTATAATATAACAGGAGGGGCAGGACGCTGCAAGATCTGCAGTAAAAGAACTAGAAAGAAGAAAACGAAATCTGCTAGCAGAATAGAGGAGCCAAAATTGTTAAACAAACTAATGCTAGTTGACTGTTCACGTTTAGCTTAAATTGCCATCATTCCTACATTCCAAAGACTACAGTTACTACATGAACAAGAACATATAAGATAAAAGCATAAGAACTCACATTAATAAGTTTTCTTGATTCTCTTGCAAACACCATGTTGTGGAATTTGATTTTCACCATGACGCAAAAATTTTTTAATTTTTTTTTATCATTTCTGGTGACATAAAAAGAGATATAAGATTAGAAAGCTTCTCATTGGCTTCATACTGCATTTTCAGATAACCATCACAATTCCACAATCAAATTTACCAATCTTCCATTCCGTACGGTTTTTTGGAGAAGCAAATCATTCCTAGCAGTGGACCAGTGTCATTAGAACTAAACTTATAGTAATTAGAGGAGGCGAAAATGATAACATTCAGATTCCACTACACAATATTCATTGTTCTGGAAAGAAAAATTCATAATATCCTTTTTCATATCACCTTATCTTTGCTTCATCATCTCACTTTTTGTCAAACCAAAACTTTGTTTCTCAGCAAGAAACTAGACTCTGGTATGTGGTAAAATATAAAAACACCAAAAGTGGTAAAATATCAAAAAACCAAAAGTGAAAAAAGAAGGGAAGAAAAGAAATAGAAACAGCACCTATATATGTTAATTAAAGAATAATTAACATAGATTGCAACTGTCATAATAAGCAAGCTAAGTGAAAGTAAATGGAGAAAACCTATAAACTTGAAACATATAGAAGGTAAACTGACCTTCCTTCAAAGAACTCTTCCATCCATTCCATCAAGAAGACCTGACCTTAATCCCTTTACGGGTGGCAACTGAGCAACAATAGCATTCCAAGGAGGCCAATGCCATTTCCACGCACACAACCATCCAAGCGCAGAGATAAATAACTACATAATGAACACATAAAGGTATATTTTACCAACATAAGGATTTCTTAACAATTGTCGAGACAATGCAGAGAATTTTTTAAGCATTTGTTCTGCATTCTTAGTTGAGTTTATAGTTGCTCATTGTCCAAGATTTTCTAGAAACGTGTGTCTAATGATTCTAAGATTTCATTAAAATAAGGTCAGAATAAAAAAGGATTCCATTTGCAAGGTCTAAGAAGGCATATGTATACTTGTATTATAGAATCTTTGAATGAGAAGAAGATGGTGAGTAAGATGAAGGAACTCTTACACAGGAGATTCAGGGGATACACCAGCCAATTTCTTTTGCTCATCCAATCACCTTATTTAAAGTTTAAACAAATGACAGTTAGTAGTCCAATTGAATCTTTTGTATAACAAAAAAAAATTTTTTTTTGGATGAAGATGCAGCATCTCATGATGAATAATGATACTTACGTAGTTGAAGCAAGCATTTAAATAGGACTCACCAACTCATTTTATGCAGAAATGTGTAAACCGAAAGCTATCATCACATCTTGTCAGACATCAATTCTCAAAAGGATATAATCAGCTCTACCCTAATGATCCTCGCCACTCCCTTGTTCCTTATCCTGTTTCTTTTTCCTTCTTGCCCTCTTATTTTCAGTAACTACCTTAAGCACCAAAAATTCTAAACTCCTATTGAAGTCTGAAACTAAAAGTGTGCATCAATGGGAATACACCGCCGACTATAAACAATGATGACAAAGTAATATTAAGAACCCGTGTCTTCAATCCATTGCAATGGTCAATCCAAATGTTCTCAATGGGTGTTGAAAAGACTCTCCAAAACTCATAAATATGAGCATAGAATCAGGAGTAAGAAGTTAATATAACAATTAATGAGAGAGGGAATAAGTACCTAACTTCTGAGGAGGAAGAGGGCTTATTCGCAACAGAACAAACGATGGCAGAAAAGACTGACGATGGCTTTGCATGAGATGTTATATTGATAGAAGAGAGTGCATTCTTTCTATAATTAGGATTTTGGAAGCAAAATCTGAAACTAGTTTACTTGTGTCTAAGGTTTGAGGGTTCAAGAATGTAACAAAATTGTGCCATGGAAGCCATGGCTGGACAGCTTGTGGAACTTGCAGAGTTCCGTTGGTTTGGTTCGTTACTTCGTTTGTTACAGCTAGCATCGGCGATTCCTGGAGAAATGCGATCACGAGATTGCCACGCGTACCAGTTGTGAGTTGCCCATTGTCCTTTTGGGTCTTGATTTTAGAAAGCCCAGGCGCAATATTTGGACCTCCATTTCGATCAGGACCAAAACTAGCCTATGCCGATTTACATAATTAACATGTCTACTTCTTGGCTCTAGCGCATTTTGCAGGAACGTCAACCAAAGCAGCGGAAAATTTAAAAGCCTCGTTTCGTAAACCTTTCACAACTGGCTGGCTGAGGCTCATATAACATAACAAAATTTAATTCCCTTTCATACTGGAAACTGAAAGGTGTATAAAGGAAAAAAGTAGAGTGATAATACATAGGAAAATAGCATGGAAACATAAAACTTGCCATTTGTCAAAAAAAGCAGAGAACCTCATGTAGCCAATAAAAGTCCGGTGTTAAACTAAAGATTAAAGGAGAAATTTCCTAGCTAAAACTTGGACCGGAGTGAAGATAAAGTATTTAAATAGGTGAACTTGCCATGGCAAAACATATAAATATTCAACTGAAAATGGAAGAAGTAAAAGGTTACGGGGTCTTGGCCTAGTCCATATGATTTCAATGCTCAACAGCTAATACAGTAAAAAACCTGAATTTGAGCTCAAACTCAACTCTTAACTCGCGGCTCGATTCTCCACTCAAATTCGATTGAATTTCATTTTCTTAGCTCAAGCTCAAGTTTCATTTTCTTAGTTCAAGCTAAATTAATATATAAAAATAAACTTGACTCGTGTACTCGACAAAAATTCGATTATTTGTGCTCGAACTCGATATATTTTATTAATTAAAATAATAAAAATATATTTAAATATAAAAACTCAATTAGACTCGAGAGTTATTTGAGTTGGATATAAAAATACTCAAATTTGACTCGATCGATGAGTCGAACTACTCGAGTTCGAGTTCGACTCGATAATAATAGAATCAAATTCGAATTTTATTCGAATTGAACTCAAGTAACTTGTGAGTACTAATGCATCATTTACACTCCTATCAACAACCATGAAGTGGATGGCTGCTTTTTTTGGGGTTAAGATTTAAAAACACTAGATGCTGAGAGTCCAAGACCTTCCATCGCTTAAATGAATAGGTTCAGAAGTTCAAGGTTCATTCTAGGATAAAAAAAAGACAACCTTCCTGATCATGAAAAATTGCTGGTTTCTTACCCAGGAAAGACAGATGTTTCTTGCATCCGCAACAACATGAAGTCTACCTTCTAGAAAGAGATATTTCTATTCAAAAGATAGGGTGAATAACTTCAAGAGAAAGATGGAAAATCTTTTTAACCAACACCTTTATGACATTAAGCTGACCACATTTTAACTTACCAACACAACAAGGAAACAGATAAATCATCTATAGAATAGCTCCCCTACATGTTCAATATTCAAACTTAAAGCAAGTCCATTTTATGTCAGTAAGGAGCTTATTACAGCAAACTACAGGAGGGAAATTGAAACATAAGGATGTCCGAACTTTCTTCTTCCACTAAGCATCTACCTGCAAGATTGATTGTCCAATTAAAAGTCAATTTGTGGAGTCCAAGTATGATCAGCAAAGTTCAAGACAATAGAACATTTATGATAATCTTTTGTCTACAACACCAGAACTATCAAGAGCCCTAATAGAAGCTCAAGGCCTACCATGGTACAAAAAATATAAAAAAATTGTACTACCATATAACTTATTAGATGTGCTTTGGAAGAATAAACGCCACAACCAAAGGTAAGCCAAGCCTTTGTATGTAAAATTACCATGGTTATTAGGCTCTATTTGTTTCATTACAATGGGCTTTCGGAAAATAATAATACATTTAATTCCCTTGATTTGGTATCATTAACTTTAATTCGCATGTTAATTCCCGAGTATCATTGACTTTTAGGGCAATATGATTTCCTAGATTTGATATTCATGATAAGTTGCCATAAAAATCATTTTAAGAACAAGCCTAGTATCATAACCTTCAATGGCAATCAACATTTCAGACAACTATTTAGCATGCGTGCGCCTGCACATGTGAATGAATAATGCAACATTAACGCTTTACAAATGATAAAATGTAGGAGAAGTAATAGATTGCAACAAACAACCTGTTGCAGCCCGCAATTCCCTAATTGACCCCAGAGCCAATCTAGATCTGAAATTGAAGCATCTAAGTCATTGTCTAAGTTAATGGTTACACAAACAAAAAATACCTTTGCAGGGTTGGCAAGATATTGTTTGCAAACCATGAAATCAGTTTTACACAATTGCAATACCCTAAGGCCCTAAAATTTTAAGAGCTTCATATTTCAATTTACAGCAGCATTAATTTAACAGGATGAAGAAAAGGATTATTTGACAAAATTTAATCACAACACCAATCTATGTGGGAAACCCTAAACATTTGATCATTCCCATTTCGAATGGATTGGAGAGGAAGAAATTAATAGTAATAAAAATAAATACAAAAACTCAGAAGAAGCAGTAGAATGTCTATTTTTTAATATATATTTTAGAGTACAAAGAAGGAGAGTGAAAAAGGAAGCCGCAGAAAAGATGGAAAGGGAATAGGGAAAGACCTGATCTCAATGAGATTGAGATAGAGAGTGTTGTTGTTGTTGATGATGAGAGGGTGAAGGAGCATAAATCTTGTTGTAGACCTGCTCTCCAACCAAGTAAATGCCAAAGGCCACGAGGGCGATGCCCAGCCCTGGAGCGGCGTGTCGCAGTTGATTGCTAACCATCGGATGCTTCCTCCACTCGTCCCTCCTCTTGAAGAATTCCCCTGTTGGTCCAAGCCTCTTTCCCATCCTCTTCTCCTTGCGTCTCTCTACTGACTCTCCCTCTGTCTGCTCGGCGTTTCTCTCCCTTTCAGATTTGGTCTACGCACTACCCTCGGCCTCTATTATATCTTACCCAACCCACCTCACATGTGCCCTTTACCCTTTTTTTAATATTCTCTTTACCCTCCTAGTTAGAAGTAATTTACTCTTTTTTCGTTTTCCATTTTAAACAAATATTCTTTTTTTAATTATTATTTTTGGTAAAATCTAGAAGATATTAATTTCTTTTTTTATTATTTTGTACTTAGTTAGTATATGAAAGTGAAATCTATAATAAAATTCATTATCGATTTTTTTAATTAATAAAAAATTATTACTTTCTACTTTTTGCTATTATTATTTAATATTTTTATGTATCTAAAAAATTAAAAATTTTCTTAATTAATAGAAGAAATTTTGTAAATTTGTTTCATTGTATGTCTTTATAATAATTATTAAAAATTAATCACTTTGTGAAAATAATTTTAAAACTCTCAAATACTTTTGCTAATAGCCCATGATTTATTTTCACTAAACAAATTTGTCAATCACGAGTTTTTCTAAAATTCTCATTTTAATAGATTCAATAAAATTGTTTTATTATTTAATTTTTAATTTATTCAGTTAATTATTTTATTTAACAATCAATTAAATTTTGACCCAAATTTATTGGCCTAAAGACCAATAAATATGTTGATAAGGCATGTATGGTTTTTGATCCAATCCAACCAAAATTTTTTTTTTTTTTTAAAAAAGCAGATTGCAATGAGAGTAAGAACTCATTTGAAATAATTGAATCTGCAGTGAGAGGTCAGTTGTTATGAAACATTTTGCTACACCGGACATCTTTAGATGTCTTAGGTGCAACACAATTAGTGGCTTTTAGCCACCGATGAATTTTGTTCTAGTGGTTTACTGATTTTTTTTTTCAATTTTACCCTTTATATAATAGTATAATTATAAAAATATTTTTTCATAATAAATTTTTTTTATTTTAATTATTGTTAAAAATAGTAAGATATTTTTGTTAATTTAATATAATAAAAATATTATTTTATGTATTATTATTTTTATTCATTTTTAATTATTATTTGATATAAAAATAATTTAACAATTTATAATTATTATCAGTTTTATAAATGTTAAATAATTTAAAACTTTATTATTACCTACAATTTAATTTGTGGCCTTAGTAATTTTTTTTCATTGCAATTTACTTCATTGCTATTGCCTCGTTTAATCTAAATACATTACTAATTTTAATTTTATTATTATAGTAATTAATCTTATTTTTATTGTTATTTTCAATTTCATGAAACTAATCCACTACTCATCAAATGGAGCCCAAGGCATTTGTAGATGAGATTAAATAAACTTCAAAAGTTTAGATTTAGATTGTGTGAGTACTAAGGTTATATGAATGGAAAAGCAGGTGCTCTTATCAGACAGAATTGCAGATCCTCTTCAATGTTTATATTAGCCTTCCATATTCCATGGATGTCGTCGTGTTGACATGAAAATCTTATCGGATATCAGTTCTTCCCTTCAAATTAGCAAACTCAATTCTTGTAACTGTTTTCGGATAGCGGTTCTTCCATCCAAATAGGCAAATCCCTAGCTAATTTTGGTCGAGAATGTGTGAAATTTGGTCTCATCGGTTCTTCCATGCATCTCTACATTCTAGCTTTTCATTTTCCTCTTACTCTGCTCCAATTAGTGAAACAATGGTAGAATTTGAGGCGAATAATACAAGGCAAACCAACGGGAAACATATTCCTAGCTTCTAAAATTCCATTTTGTTTCTATCCTACAAGGCATTGATTATGTACCATTGCATGTTAGGGACATTCACACCTCCATACCCTTCATCTAAACGTCTCATCTATTCTTTTCTTATCACATTTTCGTTGCAATTTATAAAAATTTCTCATTGCAGACCAGCTTGGTGTCGTGGTTGTAGTTGGTTATCATGTCAGTCTAATACAATGAAACTCTTCGGCTTGAGTCCGCCGACGCCATCAGTTAATTTCATTTTTGTACTCGTAAGTTCCAACCATAAGTCCATGATATGTAGTATCCTTACGCTTAAGTTAATACATTGGAGCAGCTCATTGTGACATAAACTCATGAACTAGTTCTCATTTCTCGATTCTATGCTTTATAGAAATATCTAACTGTAATTTTGCCATGAGAGCTTTGATATGCCTTGGATTGCAAATGAAAAAAAGATAATACTAATATTTAAGGGAATAGTTATGCGTAGCCCATCTTAGAGTTTGGCTATCCTCAAAAAAAGAGTGGTAGGAAAAAATAGACCAAAGAATCATTGATAAAAATGGAGGTCTTTCCTGAACTGTGTAGAGGGAGCAGATTCAATGATTCATGTATAGCAGATTCAATGATTCATGTGTCACTATCACCTTTTACTGATTGAGATTGAGGCTTTTGCTATGTCAAAGACATGCATCTTCGTGGATTGGAACTTAGTGTAAATTAGTTAGCACTATGAATAAAATCTTGAAACCAAAATCAACAAAAAGAGACAGAGCAATGACCAATACAGAAAGGAAACTGTATCGTTTGACTTGATTACTGAATTATGGTACAAAGTACGAACACTGTATGAAAATAAAAGAAAATAAAAGAAACAAAGAAAGCCTCATCATCCTCAGTTTACAAAATGCCCAAAGAAATCAAAACGTGGGGCTTCGGAGAGGGCTCTGTTGGCCTGTGCTATCTGTTTTGTTTCTTTTTCCTTTTTTTTTTTTGTAATTTACAATAAGTTTATTTTTTACACCACAAAAAAATAAAACAACAAAGGCAATTTCCTAGCTGCTGCAGAAATACTCTTTTTTGAGGTTTTTTTTTTTTTTTTTTCCTGATGAGAAATTTAGAACTGTGAAATGCATCGTCTATGGCAAGCTATAGTTCTCTTTTTCTGCTGCTTGGTTTCCTCTTTCCAGACCTTGCCAATGTCCTGTGCAATCCTCATGGCATCTGAGGAAGCACCAGAGAGCCCTCTCCTTGTGAACCCAACTGCATACAGTCCAGCATTGCCTTTCCAACCATGTGGGAAGGGTGCTTTTGGGAATCCATTCTTGGAGAAGAATTCACCTTCCTGTTCATCATGGTACCAAAAAAAGATTAGTTCATTTGCCCAAAACACTCTATATTTGTCAAAGATAGAAAATTCAGAATAAAATCTGTAGAAGGTTCTTAAAAACAGTTTTTTAACTTTTAAAAAATGATAAATGTTTGTGGTTTAAGGTAATAGGACAAATCATAGTCTGACATTTTTCAGTAGAAGAGAGAGCCCTATTATTTTCTCTTCTTCTTTTTTTTTTTTTTTTTTTTCAAATAACAAAAGGTTCAAAAGCTGAACAGAGGAGTTTAGAACATATACTCACCTCAAGCCAGGAGGGAACATTGCTGCGGTATCCGGTAGCCAGAACAACCGAGTCTATATCAAGTTTTTCACCATTAACAAGCTCAACTTGTCCACGTGAGAAACGCTTGATTCCAGGAACAACATTAATGTCACCTGATCTGATTTTTTCCGATGCACCAATGTCCAATACAGGGGTTTTTCCTTTAGTGTTTTTGAGTTCCAATGGACCCATTGATGGTTTTTTCAGTCCGTATTTCTCAATGTTTCCGAGCACCAACCAGGCTAAAATCAACATAAGCTTGTCAACAAGCCAAAGGGGTAGCCATTTCAACATCAAAACAGCTAATTCAAATGTTGATTTCCCAAAAATTTCTCTTGGCAAGACATGAACCTGTTGAAAAAAACAGAACAAAAAGCCCATTAGAATTCAATCTCATGGTTATTTTTCTCTTTAAAGATTATCTGATAAAGGTATGTGCTGATGACTTACCGAGCTGCGAACCACCATTGAGGGTGAAGCATTATAGTTGCAAAGATCAAGAGAAACTTCCATGCCAGAGTTGCCGCAGCCGACAACTAGTACTTTTTGTCCCTGGAATTTTTCACCAGACTTGTACTCAGAAGAATGGATAACTTCACCACCAAAATGAGCCAATCCTTCAATATCAGGTACCACACGCTCGGCATTTTCACCTGTGGCCACCACAAGCCAGCGGCAAATGTACTCAAACTCAATCTTCTTTGAGCCACTTGTAACAACGGTCTTAACCCTCCAGAAACCACTGGTCTCATCATATCTAGCTGACTGCACACACTCATTGAATTTTGGGTTGATGTCAAAATGCTTAGCATATGATTCAAGGTATTCAATGAACTGTCTCCCTGTTGGGTACTCAGGGAAATCCTCAGGGAAAGGTCGTTTAGGGAGTTGGCAGAATTGTTTGGGAAGGTGAAGCTTTAGCCTGTCATAGGTGCGTTTTTGCCACAAAGATGCTATGCATTCAGCCCTTTCAAGGACAACAAAGGGCACCCCTTGTTCTCTAAGGCAAGCAGCTGTGGCTAGCCCTGATGGTCCGGCACCAACTATGACCGGACCATTGACCAAAGTCCATTTACGTTGAAAGAAATCTTGATCCTGATCAACAAGGCGAAACAAGTTCTTCATTGTGAAAAAAAGACTGGATTCCAAAAATGCAGGAGAAACTTGAAATTCTTTGTTTGGTGTTGTTTAAGTTAGGCTAAAGAGTGTGAAAGAGTAAGTTTGTTTTTGAATATTGGTGAACACAATATAGAGTTGAAAGAGAGAAAAAAAAAGATGATGTTGATGTTTGTTGAGTAGAGAATTGAATTGTTCTTGGTTTGGAGCGAGGGAGAGGAGGGGGTGGAGGAGTGCTTAAATAGCGTGGCAGGACCACGTGATTAGATTCAAGAATTAATGCGGTTTGAAAGGGCCAGTTTCAAAATGGATAGCTGTTGCATGGAATATTTTCATAGATTCTATATACATTATACTTGCTTAAAAATTGATTTCATGAAGAATTAGCATACATTTTGGAAATTATTTTATTCTTTCCTTTAGAAAGTTTTTGTTATCGGAAAGATGTGAATATATATATATATATATATAGCTTTTAATCGAATAATAATAATAACCATGAGTACTATTTTTGTTTTTGATTTTTTTTCAGAAATTATTATACCAAGTAGCTGGTTATAAAATAAGCAAATATCCCAATGAAAACATAGAATTCCAATGATTACGATGTCCAATATCAAATGTGCATGTTGATTTCATAGGAAGCTTAAGATTCCATATTATTTTATATCAATTATCGTATGTGAATTTTGATGGTGTTATTATATAGAAAATGAAAAGGATAATTAAATGCATAATCAAAATTAATTAGCACTTCTGTTTGATCATATGTATACGTCCAAGCAAATTTGAGAAGAAGGTGATTGAGATGATTGCAATGTTGCTTGTTTAACAATTACATTTAAGAAATCAATAGCTACAACAAAAAGTCCCATAATGCAAAGATTAAGCAGGGAGATTAGAGGGAGAATTAGGGAGCAAGGAAAATGGCACAACATCTTGGTCTAATTCTATGGACCCATGTTAAGGATTTTTTTCTTGAAAGCCCAAAAAATAATAAAAAAATTATATAGGTGGAATAAATTAACAAAAAGCTGTGAAATGAAGCCTAAGTGGCAGAGAGAGTGATACCGGAGTGTCTACACATTATATAATTTGAGTTGAGACTAAGGTTGATTTATCCAAAAATAAGATGAGCCTATCATTGTTCAAAATCTACTAAATACATAAATAAGGTGAGCTAGAATATGGAGATTGAGTTCACACTAGCTGAAAAAGAAGAGCATGAATATAGATGAGATTATGGTTAAATTTATGTAATCTGTAAGAATAAATAGGTAAATTATGTTCACATGCAAATCTCATTATTTTAGGCAAGATTTTAGTAATACAATCTAAAAGTTTTCGTGCTTGAAGGGATGTCTTTAACTTATATATTTTCTATTATTCTTTGGTAAAAGATAGAATATAATTTTTTTTATCCTTAAGCAATCTTTTATATTGTTCTTCAAGTTTTGTATCTTTTAGGTGGATTTTCTAGAGTGGTGAATTTCTATTGTTCTATATCCTCGATTAGGATTCTTAGGAGGATGTTTCTGTATCCCTTAGTTTTTAGTCTTGGTGGTGAACTTTTATCCCTTTTAATCCAATAATCATATCTGTCATTATTTAAATTTTTGTAAGTTGTCTTCTTTGTAAGTTTTTCTATTTGTAGTTACTTTCTCATATCTCAAACATTAATTCTCGGTATCAAATTGGTATCAAAGCTATGGCAGGTCGTCGTTGTCAAGCACCAGTAGAAGAGGTTGAAGCGAACACTGACGTTGCAACAACTATCAATATTGACCCAAGGGATGCCTTCATAGAGGAGATGCGATAATAGATCATTCAACTATAATATCAGCTATATATACAAGAAGAGAGAGAAGAGATAAGGAGGTAACAAAAGAGGAACAAAAAATATGAAAGAGAAACCAATCTATATCATGAAAATAATAGTGAGTCTAATGATAGCACCATATCTCACCCATGATAAATCAGAGACTATCTATGCAGAAACTAACTTCAACCTAATATATTCAATCTGAAGATAGAGATTTTTGAGTTCAATGAAAAGATGCAACTTGAAGAATTCTTAGATTGGCTATACATAGTGGAGTGTATCTTCGAATATCATGACGTCCTTGAACATCGCAAGGTGAAGTTAGTGACAATCAAACTTATAAAGCATGCATTTTTTTGGTGAAAAATTTTGAAAAAGCAAAGTGAAAGAGAAGACAGGAAAAAAATTGTAACTTGAGAGAAGATGAAAAAAAAAGTTGAACAGGAAGTATTGCCCAGACAACTTTCGATAAAACGTCTTCCTTAAGCTCCATAACTTGAAGCAAAGGGATCTTTCGATGAAAAAATATATTAAAAAGGGAAGCACATCCAAGACCAGTGTTCCTATCAAACCCTCTTCAAATCTACATTTAAAAAATGAATGAGTTATTCCCAACAAACCATAATCTAGTCCTGTCAAACGCAAAGAGACTTCAAGAGCCAAGGAGTTGGGTATATACATTATGAGTATCCAAATCTCAAGATAGTTACGTTGGTTAAAGATAAAGATATTGAAGATGCTAAAGGAGAACCTCTTAAAGTACCCTAAGATCTTGAACAAAGTTTTAAAGAGACCTATGGTGATCTTGAATCTTTACTTGTTATACAATACGACGTGAGTGATATGTATGTAGAGGAAGAAGACTGGTTACACAAGAATAAATTTCACACTAAAAGTACTGTTCATGATAAGGTATGTAATGTTATAATTGATAATGAAAGTTTTGAAAATATTGTTTTAACTTTTATGGTGCATAAATTAGGCCTTAAAATAATGGATCACCTCCAACCATATAAGCTATCTTGGCTACAAAAAGAGAATGAAATCAATGTTAGCAAGAGGTGTTTGGTTTCTTTTTCTATAGGAAAGCAATACAAAGACGAAGTGTGGTATGACATAGGCCCCATAGATACTTGTCTCAATGAAAAAGAAAAACTAATTGCCAGTGAGAAGCTTAATGATTTTTTTATAGAAGTACCTAATTTATGACAAAAAATTTTATACTATTTATAGAGCTTTATTCCTTTGGAATCAGTATCCCCTTACCAAGTCATTTATTTTTAATTACAGTCCTTGTCATTATTCCTAAACTGATGAGAAAACTGAAGTTATCAATCATAGCTTAAAAATTTTCTTGATGAGTTATGCTAAAATAATGAGAACTTATTTTATTTCAAGTGAAGTTTGCCTACAATCATTCACCAAGTTAAACCATTGATTACAGCCCTTTTAAAATTATTCTTAGTAAGAATGCAATTTGTCATTTGATTTAATTCAACTTTATACTGATCAGCATTTTGATGGAGATGTAGAAGAAAAAGTCAAGAGTATCAAAATATTTCATGAATAGGTTCAGAATAAAATTTTATAGAAAAATAAGAACTATAAAAGGGTAATAGTCATGCATTGAAGACTTATGAAGTTCAAATAACATGATTTGATGTGAATTAACTTGTAGAAAGAGATATTTTCTCTGAAAAGTTTAGCAAATTACAACCTAAGGTAGATGGTCTATTTAGAATTTTTCAATGTATTGAAAAGAATGCCTACAAAATAGGGTTTCTCGACACTTATAGAGTATCTCTCACTTTCAGTGTTACTGATTTGTCACTTACCATGATGAGAATACTAGTTCAGACTTGAGGACAGGTTTTTTTTAACTAGAAGAGATTGACACTAGAGTGTCTGCATATCATACAACTTGGGCTGAGATTAAGCCAGACCTATCCAAAAATAATATGGGCCTATCCTTGGTCCAAATCTACTGAATACATAAATAAGGTGGACTGCAATAAGAAAATTTAGTTCACACTAATTGAAAAAATAAATAAATATGGATGGGATTGTGGTCAAATTTATCTAATCTGCAAAAATAAATGGGTAAATTATGTTCATATGCAAATCCCATGATTTTAGGCAAGATTCTAGCAATGCAATATGAAAGTTTATATGCTTAGAGGGATGTTTTTAACCTATATATTTTCTATTATTCTTTGATAGAAGGCAAAAGTTTTCTTTATCCTTAAACAATCTTTTAAATTGTTCTTCACGTTCTATATCTCTTAGGTGAATTTTCTAGAGTGACGAACTTCTATTGTTCTGTATCTTTGATTAAAATTCTTAGGATGGTGTTTCTGTATTTTTTAGTTTCTGGTCTTGGTGGTGAACTTTTATCTCTTTTAATCTAATTATCATATTATGCCATTATTCAAATTCTTATGAATTATTTTTTTTTTGTGAGTTTTTTTATTTATAGTTACTCTCTCACATCTCAAACATTAATTCTCGGGCATCAGAGAAGGTGCTAACTAGGATGTGGGCGATCTTCACTCCTGGAGTGGATGAGCCAAGTTGCGGTACAGTGGCCTCAAACTGTCATAATCTTGGGCGGGAGCCCCTACAACAGCCCCTCTATAGCCTTGGGATTGCGACTTGTAAGGCTTCTTCAACCCACCAAGCCCATTCTGCCAACCGTCCTCCACACCACCCTTGCGCTATCTGTTGACCCCTCTTTCTGTCTGTCCCTATCTGCAATTTGTTTACTAATTTTCACAGCCCTTTCCCAACCTTCACTCCCCCCAAAACATCTGCTCAATAATCACTACACTAGTCCACTATATAGCAGTATTTGGGAAATTATACACACACATAACACTTCTTTAACTATTTGTTTCTAAGCTTACAATTTCATGGTCCATTAAGCTCGGATATCATATGTGAGAAGGAAAAACAAAATTTTTACACCAATATTCCTCACAAATTATAGTCTTTCTTGCTTATTATTAACTTGGGTTTATCTGACTTTAAAGGTATACATACCCTTGAAGTGCAAGTGTATATATATCAAACACCAAGAGCAATGGGGAAAAAACTGGGAAATTGGATGAAATATATGTCAGAATGTAACAGGGTGTGAAGAGAGAATGATAAAGATTGTGAAGTACTAGGATATTCTAGAGGTTCAAAGCGTACATGAATAACCATTTTTGTTATGGTATTCAAATTACAAAAAAAGTTAATTAAATGTTTCATTCAAGGTACGTGGAAGGCCGATAAGCATTGTTGCTTTCGGTGAATGCTTGTGAGTTTGACAAGCATGACTCCTCATTGTTAAGGAGCTTCGTTTTTGCTTTTTTTGCTGATTACGATGCTGATTAGTCGTTGAAAGGCTTTTAGGTTTAGGGTTTGTTTGTAGTTGTACTTTCCTGGAATAGACCTGTCGAAGTACAACTTTATGATTATATGAAAAAAAAAAAATGATCAGTTATTGGAACTAAAGAGGTAGCTAACTAGCTAGCCCCCACCATCCCACTTGGTGGTGTTGATGAGTAAAAATTTCATGAGGTCGGCATGGGGAGAGGGGGAAGCATGTGCATTGCCATTGAGTCGACCTTGAATTCCATGTAGGTCTCTCCTTTTCATGAAAAGATTGAGAGCCATGGGGTTTGGCGTTTCTAAGGTTAACCATATTAAAATCATTTCGAGAGAATGAGTAGAATCATCATTACCACCTTCAAGACAATTTAATATAAACAAAACTAAAAACAAGCCTCCAAATGCAACATACAAAGATATATTTATATATATGAAGAGAAGGAGAGAAAAAAAAAATAATTTATGGTTAATAGTCATATCCCATGCATGATATGTGACCCTGATAGGGATATATATTATCCTGCCACACCAAGTGAACAGCCTTGCTTTGCTCCACCACCACCCAACGTTTCTACTTTTAGGGATGGATTTTGTAGTTTTATAATTTGGATTTCTTCATAGCTAGCAAGATCATAGACGTTTCATTTGATACTTTTCTGAGCAGTCGGTGGTGGAATTTGCTAAGGAAGTTAGCGCCTTTTGTGTAAAGAAAATTATAAATAAAAACTACAGGGTCGACCCAAAATGGCTTTTGCTAAAATCTATAGTATTAGTCACGCGTAATGAAAAGTTCAAGAAAGGCAAAACCATTAATTGGCTATATATAACTGAACTGCCTCCTCATTCTCACCCACCAATTTACACTGTTTTATAAGCGGCTGCCGTGGAACCTCCGTTTCCAACTTGACCACTCACAAAGTTAAAAGAGTTTCCGGGAATGCCACTTAAAAAAAAAAAAAAAACTCCTCCTCCCTCCTTAACACTATATTATATATATATATATATGTATGTATAAAAGAGTTATCATTGTCCTTTTTTTTTTGGAGGTGGTAGTAAATATAATATATATTTGTATTTATACATATTTTACTATATTATATATATGCATAATTTGTATATGACTATGCATATATTGGTAGTATGTTTGTTGCCTTGAAAATTTTTTTATGTATATAAACTGAATTTGCAGTACTATTTAATACTTGAATTTATCTTAAATTACTTCATATTAACGTGCATAATTGCAATTATCTCAGCTATAGACTTTTGATCACTTCATGATTTTTGCTATTGTTCCTATATGTATTTCATTTTAAATTTTATGTACTTATATATTTTGTATTTCTACTATATATATGGTTTGCTTTTGGCCAAAAATATATATGATTTACTATTAACATATATATTTCTAACAAAAAGGGCTTAGCACTATTTACTATAAAAGTTTATATTTGATGCTTTAACTATATATAAACTCTATACATTATAATTAAACCACTGGTTGTCATATAATTAATAAATAAATTTAAAAGCTGAGAGGCCTTTAAAAATAAATTGAAACAAACTTTTATTATTTAAATTTTAATATTTTTAATTTTTAAAAATTTGCTCATTAATAACGTGACAATTATAGTTTAATGATAATATATAAAATTTATATACTGTTAGTGTATCAAATATAAATCATTATTATATTTTTTGAAAAATTAAAATCACTATATAACAAACAAATTTTCAACATTAATTTTAAAAATGTATGTCAATGAAATTAAGAGATGCTCAAGGTAAATTAAGGACGCCAGAATTGAACTTCAGGTTAATGCTAGCTAAGACTTTTTTTTTAAGTATTTCTATATATTTTTTGTTATATTATACCTTTTTTTTTTTTTAATGGGACAAGATTAACTTAAACCAGTATAAAATTTTTTAGTTTTATATAATTTTATTAATAATTAATTTTAATAGATCTAAATGATGAGAGAGACAAATCCGAAAAAGCAAAAGTGGTTTAATTTCATCAGTTTGATTCTAAAATCAATTATTAGAAAAAGATATAAAACTGAAAAATTTTATATTAATGTAAGTTAATCTCTTTCATTTTCTAATTAATCTTAACAAAGTTTGGTCAACCAAGTGAGAAAACGTATATCTTTACTTATTAATTGCAGAATATATTAATTAATTAATTAATTTAATTCCAAGGTTAGGTTAAGTTCATAATTAAGAGAGGCCCTAAAAGATTGCAAGAAGTTTTATTTCCATGATTGATAATTGTCATTCATTAGAAGTTATCTCTCTCTCTCGGTTTCTATGTATAAACTATAGATGCATACTCATGACACCCACTCCTTTCAAATTTTTATTATACCATTATTATAAATACTCATCTATATTTAAAAATAACCCCTTTACACCTAATAATTAGAAAAGTATCTCAATAAGGCTTTGGTTTGTTGATAAGGAAGTTTTGAAATTTTGAGATCTTAAATTCAAATTCTATTGTGTGCAAGTTTGGTTCAATTTTATTGGATTTTTCTAATTAATTCAAAGGTTTCTTATATGATGTAATACTTTATTATAATTATAATTTTTCTTTTACTTATAACTTCATAAAAAAATTACAAAAGTATAAAATGTAACTTTGTTTTATAAAAAATAAGTATCAACCAAATAGGGACCCAAAAAAACTTAACGAAAAATGTTCAAGGATACTCTCTAATTCTAAAAAAAAGTATTTCAAGAATTAATCAAATAACTAAAATCAAGTAACAAAAGCACAAAAAATAAATAAAAGACCAAGCATATTTTTTGGATTCTACAATGTAGAAGAATATGGGGGCACATGGCAACATCACAGTTTTCTAAGAACATATAACAACACCCCAATTAAATAAGAAAGGAAAATTCAAATCAACAAATCTATAAATATTAGCACATTAAAAAAAAAACTTTTTTTCATTTTAAATTATTTAACAAGTAGGCACTAGAAGCTTAGAAAGATTTAGAAGATCTTCTTATTTCAAAAACTTTCTCATGTTTTATCTTATTTAAACATGTACTAGCAAGAAGACAATAGCAATTTTAGTACTTATACATATCCACTCAGAATATTTTCTTGCATGTGTTTAGATTTATTTTGGACATGAGAAGAACTAAAATCTTAGTAAAAATTATTGGCACCCAAAATAATAATGATTAATTCTTTTGTATGAAAATATTTTTGTCAAATGCAAGATTTATCATGGCAACATATATATGGTCAAAACTTATGAAATTTTATTTAATTAATTCTTTTTTTTTCACCTAAGATTTGTTTAGAGCAAATATGTATGAAATCAGGTGATAAGCTAGTTATTGGCTATTTGCTATTTGTTTTACAGGGAAGGAATCTTTAGCTGATTCTTCATACACTTGAAATTGGATTAATTCCTTTTCTATAAACCATGCATTTTGTTTTAGCTTAATTAGTTGTTGCATCTTTAATCCTAAAAATTTGAGGTTAAAAATATAGATGAATATTGATACACCCTGCTGGAAAGAATAAAATCTTTGATTTGTGCTGTAAGATGCTCGAATAATATGTATCTTCATTTGTAGTTGTGACACCAACATGTTTTCTCAGTTAGTTTTCTTCCTATTGAATTGAATTGAACTTTTACATTGTATGATTCGATGACAGTAGTATCAAAACCTCTTAATTTGGCAAGAGTTGGATATAATATTTCTCTTTGTTAATGTCTTAATGATTGTAATTAGTAGAATGTACTATATACATACTAGGGATCTACTTATACTAATGTAATTCTTATAATTTTTTGGATTTTTGGATTAAAATTATTAAATTTAAAAATATTATTTCAATTTAAATGGGTCGTAAATAATTATGATCCAAAAATAAAAATGTAAGAATTACATTAATGATAGGTTAATTAATAAAACTAAAACACATATTCATCTATGAAAATGCTAATTGGTTTCAAGTGGCACCAATTAAGGTGACATTTAACGAAAGAAAAGTATAATTAATATATTATCGTTTTGAGTTTAGTAAAAACAATACATTAAATGTAATTTTAAAAATAATATTTTAATTATTCTTAAACAACACCTATAGGCATCCGTTATGCAGTCAAAATAAACAAGAGAATGTCAATAATATAAAGCAATTAATGAGGGATGCATTGATTGTGATGATTTAAATCATTGAGCTAAATTGAATGTGGGTGACCTCAATATTCCCTAGTCTGACTTAATTCATTCCTAATTGATCTTCTGTTTATTAATTAAAGAACAAATGCCAACAGCCATATTATAAATTATTCCATTGATGATGTCGGTAAAACAGTTTTTGGAAGTGATTGAAGTTTGAAGTAATCTCTCTTAATATTTCTCCTTTAATTTTATTTCTCTTTGCTGTTTAGAGGATTTCAAGTTCAAGCTATCTAGATACCATGCTAGGGGCATTGCACCTCTCACAACCAAAGCTTTGCATGTGGCAATGATTCCCCCATTCTTTTATCATTATAAGCTTAAAAAAACCCTTATTTTAATTTGGTGAATTTTTAAATAGATTTCTCTTAATTCTAGGTGCCGACCCTCCATCTGAGCCCCAAAAAACTACACACATGAATTTAGGTTTTCCAAGTTTTGGTTGATGAGAGAGAGAGAGAAAGATGGGTGATCTGATGATCATTGGTTTTAATTTAAAAAGTTGGGAATTAGGGTTTGAAATTAGAGGTTAAACATGTGATGACCTCTTTAATGATGAAAATAGTTAATTTATAATTAGCACTTTAAAAGAGTTTATTCTTCCCACGTTTATCCACATACCTATATTCTATGCATGTCACATGAAGTTTTATGTTTATGTTTTACATAGTTGATAATTAATAACAATTTAATTAAGTCCAAGTGTATATATGCTCTTCTCACATTATGGTAAACTTAATTGTTTGTTAATCATGGTTAAATTTTTTAATCAATACCACTTTCCACTTATGCTTAATTTGACTATCCCCACCATTTTCCACATACTGTTAATTATGGGTATTTAAAAAAATGAATTTGAATCGGCTATACTTATCTTTGAATTGAATGCTTTGACGTCATTAAACCAATATTTTATATATTTGAAATAAATAAAATTTAGGGTTTATCCATGCCTACCCCAAATAATATTTACCCATGAAGCTGAAATAACATACTCCCAAGAGCTAGGAGAGCAAGCAAAATTTGTTTTTTCTTTGGCCAGTAATTAAGCTACAATTGTTTAATGTCCAATTTCCTAGTAAATTCTCTGACAAAAGGTGGATACATATAATAATAATAATAAAATTAAAGAGACACAAATAAGTGAGGGGAGAGGCATATATGACTCTAGTATCTCTAAACCCTAAACCCTGAACGAGAATCTCAAGGCTGTCACACACAGAAAACCAAAGCCCAAAGCAGCAAAACTGTCAGGAAAATCGAAACATATGTGTGGTTGTTTTAGCATCAAGAAGATTCATGCACATTCCCACATCGATGACGAGCGTACCTGCATTTCCATAGCTTTAATGGTCCCCTCCGAACCCTATAATCTTTCTTTAATTATCCTTGAAAAACTAGATTTAATTATTATGCTACAAAAAGAAATGTTCGAGGGAGGGAGAGTTAAATTTCCCATAAATATTTATATTTAAAAATATTTTATAATTTCGTAACGCTTAACGCGTTAACCCATTGTTTTTTGTTGAACGTGTATTGCAAAGGCAGTATTCAAAGGTCGGTCACGGTTTTGAAAGAAACTTAAAGCAAGGGATGATCGTATAGCTTAAGAGTGATCATAACCGTCCAATATTAATTGTGTAAATCATCTCAATTAATTCTTTAATTTTTTTAAGACCATGTGATGGGTTGTAATTAAACTTAACTATTTCTGCTTCCCCAAAAAGTAGAAAGTCAATTAGGGTTCATGTTCCAATACCTTTAAACCATGTCTACAAGTCAACCTCTTTGTGTTGACTCCTTTTCTTTCAAGCAATAATATACTTTTTTTGGTGAAAAAAATAAATATTTATTTTGAGTTCAAAAACAATTTATGTTTCTTATAATTTTTATTTGCCTTTTTTGAATTCATTCCTATTTTTTTTCACTTTGATGAGAAATTTAATTTTTATTTTTTAATGCAGATCCCTAATGTAGGGAAACCAGAACGTGAGTTAATGCTTCAAGTTGCATGGATCATGAAACAAGTTTGACTGTGACCACATGGAAGAAAAACCTTTGAAATTACAACTATGGAATATTAAGAGAATTGCACGAGACAGTTGGTATTGAAATTTTTACTCAAATTTGAGATTTGTCCTTAATTTTTTACATTTTGTTGCACCAAACTTAATATGCTGCTATATGTAATCAATTATTCTGTTCTTGACCAACAATTAAACTGCATTTGCATTTTTCTAATGAAAGGGTATTACTTTTTTTTAGGACATTTTAATTAAGTGCATTGATCATGATTATAAATAAATGAAATGAATTAAACCCAAAATGTTTGCCTTTTTCTTGTTATACATCCTAATTAATAAGCCCTACACTATTTCTAATTGTTAAGATGTTTGGAGCGTAATTACTTGAATGTGGTATATGAATTTTAAAAAATTTTTAATTTAATATCTGAATTATAAATTTATTAATTGATGTAGTATTTATTTTTAACATGATTAACTCTTAAATTACGATAAATTAAATGATATACAAATCATTTTTAAAGTATCATATTAATTAATAAATTTATAATTTAGATATTATATTAAAAAAATTTTAATTTAAATATTATATTAAATATTTTATTATAATTTAAGAATAACTCGTAACATTAATCCAAAAATAATTAAAGTCATATTTGAAAATTTCTCTGCACCAACGTCGTGAGGCAAGGGACATGGTGTGCGCCATGTGAGAACCGAGACGACTAACTCAGTCTGGGGTCCACACCATCTCCTTAGTCAATCAACACAAATTTTGGAATATATATATATATATATATATATATATTTGGATAATTTAGATGTTGTGATTGTGACTCTGATTGTAACAATCACGTTGACTTTGAAGTTGATATTTTCTAAATTAAATATTTAAATTTATAAAAAAAAATTACATATATAAAAAAATTTATAATTTTTACTAAAATCTCATCCCATGAGAACCACTTGAATTAATTAAGTTTAAATGATAAATTTACGGGTTTAATCAATTTATTGGGATTTTATATATGTTAATTTCAATGGATATTTTATTTATTTATTTATTTATTTATTTTTGAGCTAATTTATTTCCCAGGTTTAATTTAGCTTCATATGTATCATTTCCTAGCTTTATTAATGTTTCAAATTTATAGGACATATATTTATACCCAAATCAAAATGTCAATCATATTAATATTATTATAGTATATAAAATGGTTGACTAATTATAAGACCAAATATTGTGCAATACAGAGTTATTTTTTATATAACCTGTCTTCAGCTTTTTAGCTTAATAATTAAAAAAAAAAAAGAAAACATTTATAAAGTGGGAGTTTGAATTTTACTATCCCATTCCTTATCCAGTATGCAATGAGAAAAAAAAATTCCTATTCCATTGAGTTGTCATAATCATTCAACTTTTGGAATAATTTCTTTGTGCTAATTTAGAAAGTTTTACACGAAAAGGTGGTCCAAAAATCTAAAAACTTACGATCAACATTAGAATTGACAATTAAATATAACACGAATACACATCGATCATTACAAGTATTAAAAATATTGTATATGAATTTTAAAAAGCATGTCCCATCGAGATGAATTACAACAATGATATTATTCATGATTTATAAGTAAATGATATATATGTCTAAAATATAAAAAATATATTTAAATAAAATGTGTTGCATAAATATACATATTATATGTACAAAAATACGTTTAACACGTTTAAATAGATTGAGCGTGTATGCATATATTGAATTAAAATGAATTTGACTTCTCTTGGGAGCATAATTAAACAATTTGTCCTTTTTTTTGTTGAAATTCATATAATAAAAACTAACTTTTTTTTCTTTACTTTAAATTTTAAACTTTTTTTGTCATTCTCATAATTCAAATTCAAAACTTCTAAGTTCTGAATAAAAAGTTTATAGTACTGTCGAGATGTCTCTCTAAAAAGATAATTTGTTGCTTAAAAAATAAGAATAAAAAAAAACTAAGACAAGTCAAAGAAGCAAAAAATGTTAGTGCAATTATCAAGTTCAAGTCCGATCCTTAAAATGGACCCAATATGGCCAGATGGCTGTATGATGCACGTGGATGGCATGGGTGTATGTCTAACCGGTAATCACCAGCCGCAGCCGATGGAGTGTGACCGTGAGACTCAGAGAGAAACCCTATAAGAACCATGGACCAAACGTAGAGGTCGAGGGGTGGGTAATGGGTTAGAACAAAACTTAGAAGGAATGGCTCTGATCAGGTGAACATGGGACCAATCCATTGCCAGCTGTACTAGTCGGCTGCTGACATGGAGGCTAGAGGACATTTCGATTGGACCATGAAAATCCAGGGGAATTTAATGGGGGAATTAAAGTTGATGTGGTACTGGCAGAATTTTGACTGCTGGATGTCACCTTGTCGAGAACATTAGCAAGAATAGCAAATTTTGACTTGATCAGCATATCCAAAAATTTTGATTGGATGTCTGCTGGATGTCACCTGTAAACTTTTTTTATTTTATTTTTTTCAAATTTTGACTCGTGACTTCTTTTGTACCAAAAATAAATAAATTGATATATTTAATTTTATTTTCATATACTTGTCGCTTTCTTAGTTATTATTGTATATGCTAATCAAGTCTATTATGGCTTCCTTCTTTTCCATAATGCTTATCTTCTATTTTCTTCTTTCTTTGATAATGATAGTTAACCCCTTCTATTCTATTTGTTGATGCAAGAGATTTGAATTCGACGTCTTTTACTATCATTATTAAATTATCATCTCAACCCATTTATCATTAAAATGAAGATTTTATGTCAAAAACCAGAAATGCAGACATTCGCATACATAATAATCCACAATAGATCATAAATTCTCGAATTTGCAAAGAAAATTAAAAAAAAAAGAAAAAGTTGGAGGTGCAGGAAGTTGAAATGGAAACAAAATTCCTCAGCAAAAGAAATCAACCATGATAATAAATCTTTTAACTATATATATATATATATATATATATATATATATATATGTAGGTTTCAACAATGGGTTGCTTTATACAACAAAAAATTGGGTGAAGAGGGATTCGTGTCTAACACTGAGCATTACATCTGAACTTCCTATAATAATAAAAATACCCACCCCCCCTTATGGTAGAAGAACAAACCAATATAAAAAAATAAAATAAAGAAAAAACCCAAATCAATCAAACAAATCCGTGCCCCCAATCAACGACAGCTTTTACAATTTGAATGTCAAAAAAAAAAAAACTAATAGAACATTTTACCACAGGAGATTGATGTACAAGAAGATAACATATATATATATATATATATATATATATATAATGAATTGAATTTACAACAACCACTGAGTTGGTAATAGTGTTTTAAGTCTCCATTGCCACCTCGACAAAAAAAAAGGGGATAGCACATCTAAGCCTTACTCATCTAATAATTTGAAAGCTGGATTCTCAAGAAGCTCCTCTGCTGGTTTGACTTCCAAGAATTCCTTCTCTTGGAGTGAATTGGAGAGGCATCAACAGAGAAGGGAATTCTGTATTAAGAAGGATTGATGAGTTCATTTCTACAATGCAATTTCCAAAGCTCAGCATGAAATAAAGTTGTTTACAGAACAACCATTGATGCCAAATTATACTTGTTTTCAAACAGTCTAGTTAGCCTCTTCATATCACACCAGCTATAAGGAATTGTTCAACTCTTCCTGAATTAACATTCTTATCCAATAAACCCGTCTGAATGGGGTTTTTACTTAAGCCATGTCAAAGATCTACTTTTGCTAGTACTGGACATAGTACATAGGCATGATGAAGGAATTTTTACCTGGAATTGTCATCCAATAAAAAGGAACTGCCAACAGCATCGTTGGAATCCTCTGTCATTAGTACCATCATGCTGGAAATAACCTGTAAAGAAGTGCAGGTTGCCAATCATTCATATCCGCTTTATGAACTTCCTAAACAACCAAGAAGAAAGATCTCCGTCATACACTCGCTTACATCTGGAGAAACACTTCGAGTATTATAGTTGTCATCCCAATACAGAGTACATATTCTGTACAATCGCTGTACACTAAGAATCTGAACAACCAAAAGTTAATGTCAGAGAGAATGAGAAAATTGGGGTGGGAGAGAGAAAGAGAGAGAGGAGTCTCACAGGGCAGAGATCATTTGTATTTTCGTCATATGAGATTCTGTACTTCCGATGTATAAGCTGTTATCAGGTTTAATAAAATTGAAATTAGAAGCAAAATTCTATGTTTACTGCTATTAAAAACCTAGGGAAATAACATTGAAACAACAATGTCTTTCTCTGGGTATTGAAAGTAAGGAAACAATTAGTCAGGAAATAATATTCTGAATGAAACGACACTACTTCAGCAGGTACAATTCAATATAATAATGATATCAAGGGTCAAGTGAACATAATTAAATAGATTTCCAAGCATGACCTAAAGCCAGTTGAAGAGCCACATTATTCAAGCAAACAAATGCTTGTCATTATTTGAAAAGTCAACAGTTAAAGTGTTCACTTTCCTATTTACAATTATTAAATTCCACCTCATATTTCCTTTGCTGAATGGCGCATTTGAGAACCATTAACAATCAATATGGTTGTGTTACCTTAAAACTTTGTTCAATGTCAAACATAATAATAAAATGGGACCAATGAATGCATACTGAATGGATTCTGGAAAATATTTCAGGGATTTTTTTCTTAATATGCTAAATAATCATTTTCAAAATTGTCAGTAGGACAACACCTAAAGTCAAGGACTCAAGACCAAATAACTAAGCAAGTCAAAGATGCTTCTTCAAAAAACCAAAAAGTTCAACAATGAAAAACAAACAAAACAACCCATCACATTATCTATATTGTCAAAGAGGCAAGTGAAGGTAAAGCATCAGCACAGTTATGGCCCTTAAGTAAGCCATTTAAAGAAAGAAAATAGTCCAGCAATATTACGTAGCAACAACTCCACGTGTAAACACAGGTGAACATTACAACCAAAAAAAAGTTACCTCTTCTTTTGCCTGGCAGCACCAGAGCTCTAACTTAGCTAACCCAGCCTTAACGAATTCTCCATTGCTAAATATTCAACACTCACGGCATAGAAGAAGGCTCGAAAATGATAACAAATTCAATGTAACCAAACCATTAGAATTAAAAACGCAAAGGAAAAACAATAAAACAAAAAAATTACCTATTAAACAATTGTACATTAATGTATGAAAATGTTCACGTAAAGATCTTCCGGATAAGAACTGGAGGCAACTGAAAACCAAGCAACTGTAAAAACCTCTGTGCATTTAACTGGAAATCAAGATCAATGGCAGCAATGAAATTTTATGAAGCAGACTAAGGAAAAATCAGGTTACTTACAAATTTTTCTTTCAAAGTACCATGGAGGGTGTTGAGGCTATCAATAATGCTCTGCCAGTGAGTTGAAGTAGAATCTTTACCAAAGGACTGCTCAGATCTTATACGCTTCCCTTAGAAGTTCTAGGTGCCTAATATTCAGCATGACCAATTAGAAAAAACATACAAAAAGATCAAGACAAACTTAAGTATAGCTGCCAACCAAATAATTAAAGATACAGCTTCAAATTGTTGAACAGAAACTAACTGTATTGCAAGATACCTGGATGCGTAGAGAAAGCAAAGATGATAACTCTTTCTTCAAGTTGTCTCTAATAATTCCGTAGATCTTTTCCACATATGCTGCAAATTGCTGCTTGAAAAGCAAAGCAGGGTATTTTGCCTCTACTTGGCGAACTACTGCAAGTGCGGCAGCTGCAGCAACATCGTTGGACGAAGAAGATGAGCGAAAAACCTAAGTTAAGAGAAAGGAATGTAAAAATAATCTTATTCTTCCATAAAAATGATATACTTAGTGGGGAAGAAGAATTTCAAATACTATTGTCATCCTTCCAAACAGAGAGGTTGGAGGGGGTGGTTTCCAACTTGGAGTTGCACCACTTGAACCAGCAACCTTTAGACTTTTTTGGAGCAAGAACAATAATGCTGATGTGGCGGACAACCAATAAGCCATATGACCATTGTTTTCTTCATTCTACGACCAAAGAAGTTTTCATCATTCACTTATTAATGACACCTTCATTCTTGTTCTACTATAGCAAAAAGAAACATGGTACATAAAAGACCCCAGGAAGTAGAAATCAGAAACAGAAGAAAGTGTGATCTTCTAAAGCAACTATTTTACAATTATAAAAGCAGGGCAATCTAACAAAAGGAAAGAAAAGTATGTCAGCAAAAAATCTTCAACAGTCATCTCACTTGCTTATCAGAAGCAAGAACAGTAACCTTATAAGGACTGCATTTATAAAATGAGATTATTATAACAAATTAATGAAAATTAGTCAAAATCAAAATCAACAGAAAACCAATGTCATGCAAAAGATAGAATAAGAAAGGAAAATGAAGCAAATGACACTGCCAGCCACTGTCACTCCACAAACAATGACTATGAATGATACAATCAATTACCTCAATTTCAGAACCAATCATCTGAATGAGATGGTAAAACACATTGGTCCTTTCCGCTACAAAAGACATTTATAAATGGTAAATGCAGCAACAGGTTTTCCATGACTGAACCCAAGGTCTTTTGTAACGCAATTGATCAGTGCATCAATGTTCTCCTGTTGAAAGAATGGCAGAAAACAATAATGCACTGCAGAAAAAGAAAAAGCTTGAAGATGCAAAAACCAATTGTTGCAAACACATACATGTTGGCGTTCAAGATTGGATCTTCACAACTTGCCATCAGATTATGCACCAACCTTCTTCACCGGTCACTCTCTGTGGTTCCAGCAGTAACAGCTATTGTCAATGCCCACGTTATAGGAACTACATAATTATGATAATAAGTTTAACAATCAAATACATAACAGGAACTACATAATTATGATAATAAGTTTAACAATCAAATACATAACATACATTTGATTTGTTCACTTCATCCATATGGTGGCCATTTTCCACATTCTGCAAATTTGCAAAGCAAAAGGATAATAGGAAATATCAACATAATGACAAATGAGGCAGGAAGATTAAAAATATATATGCTATATTTTACCGGAATGAGGGGAACTGGTGGATACTGTGAAATCTTCTGAACAGGTGAATTTAACAGGGTTTGCTGCCTCAGAACTTGGCTTTCAGATTCCATGTCCGAAATTTTTTCTTCAAGCCTGCTAACAAAAGAAACAATGATGGCCCGGAGAAAGACAGAAACAGAAAAATAAAGAAATGAAAACCACAGCTTCACAAATATGCATGGAAATAAGCCCCAGATTCTGGTAGTTAACAGTGAATCTATCTCAAAATCTTTGCTCAGTAAGGGCACAAACTAACCTGTGCATAACAGTCTTCAACTGAACTATTTTTTATTCTGCCTCCAAGCTTGTTTCAACCTTTCTTCACCGATCTTGTTTGTTAGTTCAAACATTTTCTCCATTTCACCAATTTTCTTTCCCAATGAACTCACCATTGCCTGCAGATAATCAGCACGTGAGAAATATATTATGAAATTAGTGTTCTATCAGGCTTAGAAAAAATTCCCAAGATGTCCTATATTATTGTCCGTTACCATATCTTTGTGCAAAGCATAGATCTTAGACTCAGCCTCCTCAACTTCAGTTTTTCATTCTCACTTGTAAGCTTCTACAGCATCACATGATCCACCACTGGAACCTCCTGAATTACAGGGACCACCTCAGCTGCCCTTTTGGCAGCCTCGCGTTCCTTGGCAAGCAATTCTTTGGTTTCCTTAAACTGAAGTTGCACGTCTTGCAAAGTAGACTGTAGTTTTGCATTTTCTTGTGTTTCAGTCTCTTCCATGTCAACCTACATTGTAAGACAAGAAATATAATAGAAGCACTACAGATGCACATAGAGGTGTCCCTGGACTTCAGTTAAGCCTTGGAGACCTAGCCCAGCCCCACCTTTAGTGCCATTTATATTATTAAAGTATTAAAGCTAATTTATATTAATTTTCAATATTTTAAACTAAATTTAAATGGAATACATAGCCAGGCCAACCTAAGACTTAAAAATCTTAAAGCCAGCCCAAAGCAGCCTAATCTACAGGCATCAGATAAGAAGTACTTGCGATACATGCAATATCAAGTTATTTATTCAAATCAGCTAATTCGAGCTGGGAAGTCAAATACATCTGATAGCCCCGTAACCTACACAATTTAAACCAAGAGATAATGCATACAGAAGTCTAAAACCCTTCCTCAACTAACATGGCACATCGATTAAAAAACATAATGGTACGACAGATGCCAAGCACACAAAATGCCTCAGTTCTGCATCTTCTTACCTCTAGCGGATTCACTATGTCCTACCAGCTACAACACAACAACAAACTAAGCCTTATATCCCATAACTTTGGGGTCAACTGTGTGAAAGACCAAAAAAGGAATCATGTTAGCTCATAATCTTGAATCTTTTTGCGCCACTCATTTCTATCAAAAACAACCTTTTCGTCTACTTCCTTAACCCTCATATCATCTCTTATTACTTAGCTACAACACAAAAATACACACACAAAAAAAAAGAAAAAAAAATCTAGCTTCAGTTAATTTATTATCGTGCTTACCCTCATACATTTCTCCAGCTGTAATCTCCATGTCAGTTCCTCAACTTGCTTTTCCAGTTAGTTCTTGGCAGCTTGCAGAGCCCCAGTTTCCCTAGCAGCCAGCAAATAAAAGTAATAACAGGAAATCTGAGTGACACATTCATGAAACAAGACATTAGCATACTTAAGGTTTTAGAAATAATAAATTGTTTCAGAAAACAAAGTTAGCAATAGATAAGAATAAGCATGCCAGGTTTCTTTGTTTCCCCAGGAATCTTGAATAGGCTTGAGATGACTTCAGCTTTCAGATAAGAGGGTTAACTTACACGAAAAAGAATCAAACTCAAATTTGAAGAACCCCCAAAATTATATCATAGCAAAGATGCAATTTTCGATTGTTCAGATTTCAAATTTAAGAAGATGACCACAAAAACAATTGCTCCAACTGCCAACATTTTCACAGATCTAAAAGATAGAAGAAGACAATGGAGATTTCCAAATGAATTTTATGATAAAATGTTCTGCTGGAAATACAAAAGATAATAAAGATAGTAATAACATCTTAAGCTTCCGCAGTTCTTTGCGAGCAACTCGTCCTCTCCATGCACATTGTGTTGCAATTGCCACTTTCTTCGACTTCAGATAATGCAACCGGGCCAAGTACTTGCAACATTGGCTCTGGTAAGTACAATGAAAGCCATTCCAAGTTAAAAGAAAGTAACAAATATAAAACAAAAAAGAGGTTTTGCCACTTGAAGCAAAATTGAAAAGGTATGACATTTTTTATTTTTTCTAAAAAATCATTGCACATGCAGTATGTATAAAGAACAATTTAAAAACCTTGACCAACCTGAATTACAATTGCTGCTCTGGTCTGTCTTCTGAAGTGTAACTCATTGCGATTAGCCATCCCCTGCATACCTGTCTGAAAGGAAACAGCAGAGGAACACAATTCCTTATAAAGCTTTTCTAGGAAGATGCATTCGCAAATCTCTCTGGATCCTCAAACTGACAGCTTCTTTTTTCATGCCTTCATAAACTTTGCGAGCAAGTTGCCCTGAAATCAGCACAGACAAAAACTAACAACAGGTGTACGTAATAACAAATGCCTTAATAGGGAGTAAATTTAGTTAAATTACGACAGCCACACAAAGAAATGCATCAACATCAATAAATACCTCTGCAAACAGATTGAATCCGTAATCCAGATCGATGAAGCTCAATAAAACTTCTGCGAGCTAAATAAGATCGAATTTTCCTCTGGATAATGTTGGAGTAAAGTCTTAGTTAGCAGATCTTCCTAAGACTTCACTCCTGCGGGTATCTAGTTCAGCCATCTGACTAGCCCTGGGAAAAACCTTCATCTTACCATTCTGCCAAAAACAAATTGGCATCACGATGATCCTCCCCAAAATCCAACCAGACATGGATGTGTAGAACATGTGAGTAAACAAACACGAATCAGGAAACAGGTAGATGCATAAACAATTTGTTCAATGGCAAGGAATGAACTCCCATCTGGAAGATGCCTTTATTGTTTCTGTGGGAAAACACTTATTTACAGCTGGTTGTAATCTTGTAATCTGTATATCTATATTTGTATCTCTAGAATTAAGTATTTGTATCCCTAAAATTAGGATAAACAATCCCTCAATTATAGGATTAGTTTTTTAGGAAGATTTAGTTTCCTAGTTTAACCCCTAGTTAGTTGTATATAAACCTAAGATTCTTGTATAATTCTCAATAAGCAGTTTTCCAACATACCTTCAGTTTCTACACTGATTTATTTCTTAGTTTTTCCACATGGTATCAAAGCTTTAGGCTCTTCTTGGGAAGCAAAATTTTCAGCCTTCATTGCTGACTTTTTTAGGCCTTCATTGCCGAATCTTGTTTAGGCCTTCATTGCCGAACCTTTTCAAAGAAAGATATCACTACCACCCAATTTGAGGAAATGTTAACTGGAAAAATCACCGGAGTACTACAGATGTCTCAAAAACAATGAGAGTTCGACAGGGAAGAGATTAAAAAGCTGAGAAACTTATTGAAAATCCTTGAAAAGCCTATTATGGCATGTTCTTTGGGTAAGGTTTCTAATTCAGGTAAAGCTTCCGGTTCTCATGGATTAAATGTCTCGGCTAAGCCTATTACGAGTTCTTGGGTCATTGACTCAGAAGCCACAGATCACATGACACATTCCTCACAAAAGTTTAGTACATATAACCTGTGTCCTAGTAATAAGAAAATTGTTGTTACAGATGGTTCACTTACCACAGTGGCAGGATTAGGAGATGTTCAAGTTAATCCCTCGTTTGTTCTCAAAAATGTTCTTCATGTTCCTGGATTGTCTACTAATATGATATCTATACAAAAACTTACCAGAGATATGAATTACAAAGTAACTTTTTATCCCTCTTATTGTGAATTTCAAGACCAGAGTTCGGGGAAGATGATTGGACTTGCTAAGGAGAAGGATGGACTATACTATCTTGAGACATCAAGTAACACAAGTAGTATCAAGAATAGCTTATCTTTGTCATTTCTTTCTGAAAAATCTTCCAATAAAGACAAAATCTGGCTTTATCATTTTTGTCTTGGACATCCTTCTCTTGGAACCTTGAGAAACATGTTTCCTTTTTTGTTCAAAGGATTAAATGTCGAAGATTTTCATTGTGATGTTTGCGAACTTACAAAGCATAGAAGTGTCTTTTCCAATCAGTAACAAAAGAAGTTCTACTCCCTTTTACTTGATTCATAGTGACATTTGGGGTCCTTCTACAATTCTTAATATTTCTGGTGCGAGATGGTTTGTTTCATTCATAGATGATTGTACCAGGGTCTCTTGAATTTTTTTACTTAAATCCAAATCAGATGTAAATAATGTGTTTTTAAGCTTCCAAAACATGATCCAAAATCAATTTGGAGTGAGAATCAAGAGATTTAGATCTGATAATGCAAGAGACTACTTCAACCAGAGTTTATCTACCTATTTCCAAAGAGAGGGAATTATTCATGAGTCATCTTATGTTAATACTCCATAACAGAATGGAGTGGCAGAGAGGAAAAACAGCCATTTACTAGCCACAACCCGAGCCTTTCTTTTTCAAGCAAATGTACCTAAATTTTACTGGGAGGAAGCTGTTCTCACTGCCACACATATTATAAATAGGTTACCTAGGGTTTTGGGATTTAAAACTCCTATGGAACTACTCTCACAATTTTATCCTAACCTCAATACCACAAACAATCTCACACCTAGGATATTTGGTTGTACATCATCTGTTCATGTTCACAATCATAACAGGGAAAAGTTGGATCCAAGAGCAATTAAGTGTATTTTTGTGGGGTATTCTTCAACTCAAAAAGGATATAAGTGCTATCATCCTCCTACCAAAAAATTATGTGTCTGCAGATGTCACTTTTGAAGAAAATAAACCATTTTTTACTCAACCTTATCTTCAGGGGGAGACTTCATTCATGGAAGATAAGGATAAAGACTTCTTTTTGCTTGATTTGCCCCCTTATTCAACATTTGCACCCATTCTATAACTAGTGATTATGATCTGCCTATTGCCATTAGGAAAGGAACCAAAGAATGTACCAAGCATCCACTATACCCAATCTCTAATTTTGTGTCATTTGAAAAATTCTCACCATCCCACAAAAATTTTCTTGTGAGCCTAAACACTATTTCTATTCCAACTACATTATCCGAGGCATTATCCAGTGAGAAATGGAGGCAAGCCATGAAAATAGAAATGGAGGCCTTAGAGAAAAATCAGACATGGGAACTGGTAGAGTTGCATAAAGGAAAAAATCCAATGGGGTGTAAATGGGTTTTCACTGTAAAATACAAGGCAGATGGTACTGTTGAAAGGTATAAAGCCAGGTTAGTAGCTAAGGACTACACTCAAACATATGGAGTGGATTACCAGGAAACCTTTGCTCCAGTTGCCAAGATGAATACAATTAGGATTTTGTTATCATTGGCTGCAAATTACAATTGGCAGCTTAAATAATTTGACGTAAAAAATGCACTTCTACATGGTGATTTGGAAGAATAAATATATATGAAGGTTCCACCGGGATTTGGAGGTCATTTAGAAGCAAGCAAAGTATGTAGGCTGAAAAAAGCTTTATATGGCCTTAAACAGTCTCATAGAGCTTGGTTCAGGAGATTTGCCAAAGTGATGCTAGCAATGAGATATAAACAAAGTCAAGGAGATCACACATTGTTTATCAAGCACTTTGATTCAGGGAAAGTCACAGTTCTATTAGTGTATATTGATGATATAATTGTAACTGGAGATGATGAAAAAGAGAGAGAATCTCTAAAACAATGTTTGGCTAGAGAATTTGAGATAAAAGAGCTAGGGAGATTGAAGTACTTCCTAGGAATTGAAGTAGCTCACTCATGGCATGGTATTTTCATCTCACAACAGAAATATGTGATGGATCTTCTGAAGGAAACTAAGAAGCTTGCATGTAAACCTGCAAATACCCCTATAGATCCTAATCATAAAATTGGAAAAGCTAATGAAGATGCTACTGTAAATAGAGAGATGTACCAAAGATTAGTTGGAAGACTCATTTATCTCTCACATACTAGACCTGATATAGCATATGCTATGAGTGTGGTAAGTCAATTTATGCATAGTCCTAAAGAAGTTCACCTATAGGCTGTCTACCGTATATTGCACTATTTGAAGGCCAATCCTGGGAGAGGTATCTTATTCAAAAGAAATTCGGGATTAGTTCTAGAAGCATATACAGATGCTGATTATGCAGGTTCAATAACTGATAAAAGATCCACCTCAGGCTACTGCACTTTCTTAGGTGGTAATCTTGTGACTTGGAGGAGTAAAAAACAGAATGTGACGGCAAGATCAAGTGCTGAAGCAGAGTTCAGAGCAATGGCTCAAGGAATTTGTGAACTACTATGGTTAAAGATTATCCTAGAAGACTTGAAGATCAAGTGCGATGGACCAATGAGACTCTACTGTGATAACAAGTCTGCAATAAGCATTGCACACAATCCTGTGCAACATGATAGAACAAAACACATTGAAGTAGACCGGCATTTCATAAAAGAGAAACTAGACAGTGGGTTGATTTGTACACCTTATGTATCAACCAAGGGCCAACTTGCAGATGTGTTGACCAAAGATCTCAGTAGTGCAACATTTCAAGAAATTATTTCCAAGCTGGGAATGGAAAACACCTATTCACCAGTTTGAGGGGGAGTGTGGGAAAACACTTATTTACAACTGGTTGTAATGTTGTAATCTGTATATTTATATTTGTATCTCTAGAATTAAGTATTTGTATCCCTAAAATTAGGATAGACAATCCCTCAGTTATAGGATTAGTTTTTTAGGAAGATTTAGTTTCCTAGTTTAACCCCTAGTTAGTTGTATATAAACCTAAGATTCTTGTATAATTCTCAATAAGCAGTTTTTCAACATACATTCAGTTTCCACACTGATTTATTTCTTAGTTTTTCCACAGTTTCCATGTGTACTTATGCTACATGATGCTCACATCCTCAAGCAAGAAACAGTAAAGCTAATAACATTAGCCAATATAGTGCACTTATGGCATCAAGTTTGAAGCTGGAATCCAACAACTTTGACATCAAGTTTGAGGCTTGAATCCAAAAACTTAGATTCTGTACATGACAAGTGTTTTGCTCTTTGCTCACAGTTCCTACCTGCCAGAAAATTTTCAATTGTACTTGGAGCCCAATTTCCAGTGTTGTTTCCTAACCCAATCCAAACTTGAGCACTTTTACCCCTTAACACGTTAAGCGTCTTCAATCAATAGATCTTTTGACAGGCATAACAGACCAGAGTAGAGAGGAATCTCCTCAGCGTTATTGCCAGTGGGCATAAGCCAAATGCCAAATATAAATATTAACTGTTGTATGTCTCCATGCTAACTTTTATTGGCATCTTGATGACATAGGTTTTTGCATAGGATATATCCTAATGATTCAAGAGGAAATGTAGAACTAATGGCAAGAAAACTCAATTGCTGTAGAGGAGATTATTTGATGTCCGACATTTACCTGATAGCCTTGAAGTCCCACCTTCTCTAGAAGCTTCTTGCAAGCAGCAATCTCATCAGAACTAACATGTATGGTAAACGAGTCACGGTAAAGTTTAGAAAAAACTTCTCAAGAGCCAAGAAAATTATTAATTGTACCTTCCATCCAAAATGTCAGGTGCAAGGATGCCAAATCAGTCTACAAATTCATCAAATGGTTTTCTAGTCGGATATCCAGCACAACTAATCCTGATTGCCTTCATAACTCGCTGAAATGAGATAAAAAATGCGGATAAACTAGGCAAGCAGTTCTAATTAAATATCAATATACATTTCAGCTCAACCTCATAGAATGTCAACATTCTTACCCCACACCATAGTGTTTGTAGAACATTTGTATTCTCAAATATTGATTGCTTAAGAAGATTATTGGGCTTTACACAACGTATGTAATGTGGCTGAGTGGAACTGAGAGTTTCAAGTAACACTTGTAATTGGTGCTGTATAATACAAAAAAAAGACCACTTTGTAACCCATTAGACCGTAAAACAAAAAAGAGGTAATAATCTGCCTTCAAGAAACAGAAATACCAGCACACCTTAAATCGAGAACCTATTGATGAGAATTTTGATGATTTGGAGGATTCCTCAGCTAAACTTGGAAATAAACGAGAAACAAAGGAACATTTGGAAGCACTCAAAAGGGCCTGCTGTTCAGCAACAACATAATCTTTGTTCTTGTCCAGGAATAATTCAGTTTGTTAAGTGACCTACAAAAGAACATAAATTTTTTGCTTGAGTACATATATAGAAATCCATTCACTCCTACTTTTTAGTTTCGTTCTACAACATGAATATACTATAAAGAGAAAGCAAACTTACATCACCAGCATAATGGCAAATTGTGAAGTCACTATGGGACAATTTGGGCTTGCTGAGGCGCTTATGGTTTTTAAATGTCTGGTGGAGCTTCTGAGCAAATGTTTCACGTGTTGATCTTGGAAACATGCTTTTAAAATTTAAAGGGGAACAAACAAGAAAGGAAAAAAAAACTCAGCAACAACACTGCAAGAACAGTCAGATATAAGTACTAACATATAGTAAAGCAACTGAAAGAAATTTTTGTCAAATTTTGAAATGTCAAATATAAGTACATGCTCACTACATCTTACCAAGCCTCATCTAGAAGAGCAATTATGCCACCCGGTTTCTGGAAATCAAGAACAGGAAAATAAAAAACATATAATAAATAAAATAACCACCACACAAATGCATGGACCATTTAACACATTTATTTCATTGATGTGTTTACTCAAAAGTTCACCCCTTCCCAGGTCTATGATTGGCAACAATGTTCAATAAATCAAATAAAAAGTTTTCAAGAGCAAGAAAATATTTTCTTTGTGACCAAAGAAAAGGAAAAGACAAAAATACGAGAGCAGACGGGAATGTATGAAAGAGATCATCTCATTAGAAGAAGAAACATAGTTTCTCAAGCACAGAGATAAGAAGAATTACAGGCATAATGGTACGCAAGAAGTTCACACCAGAAATGTTCAAAGTGGGTCCAATGATAATTAAATAAATCATTACTGACAATCCAACATGAATTATACTAATACAAGATTCAAAACTCCAGTTAAATATTACAAAAGAATTTATAGTTGCATGGAATTTAAAACAAAAATTTGATTGAAGTAGCTATTAACCGAACCATCACTCTTGTATCATTTCCACAACAGTTTGATTGAAGCAGGCAGTACTTTTTGCATTGGTTACACAACAAACTCATCTTGGACTTGTTAGAATGAAATGCCACTAATATCATTTGGTCTAGTTATAATTGAATAGTTTCGTATTATGCTAGACTATAGCTAGTGGCTTATTTACAACTATTTCAATACCTGACAATGGATACTCCTCTTCTCTCTTCAGATTTCTCTTTTGCCATCTTTCTTCCACCAAATTTCTTCTCCTGTTTTCAAGCTGAGCATGTTACACCAAAACCTCATCAATCAGGTTTGCTCCCATGTTTTCAATTTTTACACGAGAGTAAAGCATATCATGGATGCCCCTACTACTTTATTTTATATATAGCATGAAAATAATGCAACATCTAACATGACATAGAGAGAAGAGCTTGGCACTTTGGCTATTCAAAAGTTAAGGCAATTTCAATTGTCAAGGAGATGACCAAAAGATCTTAGAAATGAGGAGATGTGACCACAACAATACATAGTGCTATACATCCATCCTACATGTGTTCCACGATAACAGAGAATGCCAAACATGGATCCAACTAGAACTGAAATCACCAGACAAAATATAAGGAAATAATATAAAATATTTACAAGCAAGGGTGTATAGTACTAGTGGGCATGCTTTATGACAAATTTTTTTTAATAGAGATATATGGTCAACAACAAAGAACCAATACCACAGCTATACACAGAGATTCGCTTTAATGGGAATGAATATTGGACCTACAGATGATACAATACTAGAACAGTCAGTAAAAGACCAGCCAAATAAATTGGAGAGATAGATTCAACAGACCTTTTCAATGAGGTCCACAACATCATGACCATCAACAAACTCAATGTAGCTCCAACTAATTTCTTCTTTGGTATGCTCTTCTTGCTCCATTTTGAAGACATGCTGAGGAGCCAGAAATTTATGCATCACAAACTATGAGACAAAAATTGAGAAATGTTAAGCACAATGAGGGTATGTTTTCAGAAACAAACCTGGTTGAAATGCTGCTGCAGTTTCTCATTTGTCAAGTTAATGCAGAATTGCTCAAAGCTGCAAAGCAAGTCGTACATCAAACATCAGATAAGCAGAAGCAAATAGCACTCATCAGTGACACTAATTTTAATCATGATTAAATTTATATATTATAGATTTAGAAGCACAATTGGAACTATCATTCTGTGAACTCTCCATCAAACTCTGCACCATAACCAAATATATACAGACTACAACATACCAGTCTCTTCACTATTGATAACTGCAGCAGCAACAATGCCAACCTCGTTTACCAATCAGATATTAGTGAACTGGTCTAGTCATGATAGCAACAGCCTTGATATAAATATAAACCTCGTCACTTAAAACAATTCTAATCTATCAAAGCACCCAATATCCCACCACATTAAATTAGGAATCCACAGTATGACTCTTACAAGACATTATATCACACCACTAGAACATTTCATGAGGAAAAAGTATAGCGAGTTCAAGGTAAAAACCACACTAGAACTGAGAATTTCAAATAACAAGCTCAATAATATATTTCATTTCAAGTTGCTCAGCCAATCCTATAGAATAAGACAGCAAAGGCCTCCGAACCTTTCAGTTCTACACTTAGCAGAAGTTTTTTCATCATAGAGCCAATAAGTTCAACAACATATGGGCCAAATTTAAAAATATATATTTATCATGGAAACATATTTTTAACACTTCCATCAACCTATCCACATGTTTACTTGGTTAAAATTACCGCAAGGAAACATCAGATTCCACAAGAAAATAGAAAACAAAGGCACTTGCAAAGACCATAGCACCAAAATAAATAAATTAAACATGTAAATTTAACAGTATGTATGCCTCAAAAAAAGACAAGCAACAAACACACCACAAAATGCCAATTTGATTTAAAATTAGACCTTCCCACCCAATGATGCCCTTCCAAACCCATCAACAATGCAACAAATGTTCCCGAAACTAGGAATAATGGGGCAAATATGTGGTATATCCAACTACTTATTTCCAACCTTATTATACACTTGAGAAATAAAAAATAATTGGTTGAGAGGAGAATTATTGCATAATGAGAAATTGAAATTTTAAATCAAAGTTAATTGCTTAATTACTAACAGAAAAAGTAAACTGCACACCTACTCATAAAGACAAAAAAATGCCCCATATCCTAAAGCTCTAGATAAAAATATTTTGACCACTTGTACAACAACAAAAATATTAGAGAAGATTTTTTTTAAAAAATGATACTCCATTTCAGAAAACCATCAGATAAGTGATCAATCAACAGAACACTTTCATTTATTGGCTCCCCAATTTCCCCAAACAAGAAAATATTTATCTCACATTTCATTATTAGATTTGTTCATTGAGAGTTATACTAAGAGTGAAGACAAATCAGGTGAGCTCCACTGCTAACTAAAACCAGAAGAGATGAATCCTAAAGTGCAAAACATCCAAGTGCACCACGTTACCATGCCTTAACAGGTAATTTGGTGAAAGAATAGGCCTCCTCAAATCACAGCTTCTTTTAGTATCAAATAATACACAAGTGCCCCAAGTATTAAATGTGCCTCTTTGAGACAGAACTTCCATTTATTCATTGGATTCAGAAAGCCAACTACAATTAAATATTAAAACAACAGGCATACCAGTTAAGCACCTGTTTGTCTTGAATCTCTCTAATCCGTAAATATCCAACACTCCAATCAAGAACTTCAAGTCAGGATCTTGACCAATTGAACTATTGATCTTATCCACAATCCTGTGAAGATTAAAAAAGGAAAACCACTGTCTCAAAAAAATTGTCCACTACTGAACAAAAATGAAATAATAAGCACAGTCAACTCTGAAATGTCATACTCAGAAAGCAAGAGTGAACTATACCAGTCAAACAACCTCAAGTACACAATTTTAGCCAAACCATCTCTACTAAGAGCAGCAGATTCTGGATCCAGCCATTTTGTAATGGTCTCATCACGAGTTACAATTACATGCTTTCATAGATAATCTTCTAGTAACTTCTCATCGCACCTAAACAAAACTGGGGATTAGACATGCTCTTTCTTCTCTTACAAGAGCCTATAAAGTGAAAAGATATCAAAGACCAATGTCTTTCAGTCTATGCTAGTGCAAGTCTGAGAAATTGTCCACTTACATGAGAAGCTCAGCAGCAGTTCTTAGATGGAACCAAGATTTTTCATCTTTGGGCACTGATGAGTCTATTTCCTTCCCTTAAACAAATTCAATGTTCCCAAGAGGGAGAATTGAAGCCACAACTTGGAAAATTGCATCCTGAAAAGGAGCAAATGCAACAACCAAGAAGATAACAAAGAAATTTTACAAAACATTATGCTTAAGGATCATCTGGCAAGATAATGTTTCATTAATATACCTGCTCATCAGAACCCATTCCAACAGCATCCATTGCCCTCCTCGTTGCAACATATTCCTTAGAATCATCAATTCCATCCAACTCATAGCAATTAGATTGGTTCAGATAGTGAAACGTTCTTGGATTTCCCAATTTTTAGTGTCGAATATCCTGAAAGTACAAAAGACAATGAAAAATGGGCCAGGGGAGACGAACATCCTAAATTTTGAGAATTGATGATCTGAAGCATTAGAATCTCATGTACGAAAAATTTGTTCTCATTTTCTGAAGACATTGAATGGGAACAACAAACTGCATACTATCCATAACCGAACAAAGATATAGGTCCAAGAAAATTTTCCTACCCTTTCACAACCAGAGAAATTGAACAGAATACTAAAAAGGGGCTTTTCAGAAACAAGGAACTACCCCATATTTATGTTCTATACCACAACTATAACAAGCTATGAATGTCTCTTGAGACCACTGACGTGTAGGAAATCCAATACAAAATCATTTGACATCATCACAGCTTTCTAATCCAAATTAAATTTTTAGAATTAAAAAAGGTTAACTAGGAGCCACACTTTGTACTTGAAAAGTAAAGATTAAATAATTATTTATAAGACACGTGTCAGCAATCACATCAAAAGGATGTCAACACACAATCCCATAATATTGCTATCTTAGTGGCCTCCTTAGTGCCTCCATTCACCCACAGTAAACAATGTCAATAGTAGATTCTCAAACTACCCAATTTCTTTTTTCTGTGATCAATATTAAAGATAGAAGTCCACAACTGAAATTGTGCCCAAAATCAATAGATCACATAAAAAGTCCTATTTTAACCAAATCAATTTGATAAGTTGTCCTTATATTGGCTAAGAGAATAACACCAACAAAGAAATCAAAGATAAGAGGGAGATGGAGAATCAAACAGAAAAGGCGGACAGAGTGAGTATGAGAGATAATAAAGATCATCACTAGATCCAGATTACAACCTTCAAGCATTTTAATTAAAAATAAAAACCATATAAAAAAAGATTGATATCTGAAGCTAGAAATATGGGAAAGATCAGTCTCACAATTTAAGTTCCCAACACAAATCCTTTTCTGGATGGTAAATTTGGGCCCTAAGATAATCCATAAATTTTTAAAACTAAACATGAAAAATGCTTACTGAGGGAAAGAATATACAAGAACACATTGTAGCAAATATTTATAAGCAACTTAATTAAGCAATCAAAAACCACTTACTTCTGGTGGTGCCGGACAAAGCATGTAGAAACAGTGATAATTTCTCTCCAGGTCAGACACTTGACAAACACATGATCTTTCTAGCCAATAAGTTCTGATCGCAGCTCCTGAAATCCTTCCCCTCTGGTCAAATTGAATCTCCACAAACTTACCAAAACGACTACATCATTCAAAACATGCACATAAAGATAAAAAACCAATGATTCTGACATAGAATATATTGTACATGCAGGGTAAAAACTTGTTAACACTAAATACCCTCACCTCAAGTATTTGTTCCTAACAGTCTTTGCCGTACCAAAAGCTTCTAAAACAGGGTTGGACTGCAGATTAGGAGAAAACAAAAATAAAAGTTGTTAAACACAGTTACTTGGATGATAGATTCAAATTGTCACACAAATCAAAATTCATAGCCATGTTTACCTCCAGAACTTGCTGCTCTACTGTTCTTCCCTCAGCATCAGCCCTCCTCCCATGCAAGCAAGATACTGCATAAGCAATTTTGTGCTTTCTGTTTTACTAGCCCCACTTTCACCACTAACCAAAATCAACTGACTTATTCCCTCGTTGATCATTAGTCTACATTAATGGAAACAGCAATTTTCATTGTCGAAAACGAGTAATCATATAAAATGAACAACTTCTGGTCAGTACAACGGGGTACCTACATGCAGCATCTGCTACAGCAAAGGGATGTGGACTCAACTCACCAAAGGCTGCACCTTTATATTGTGCCATCATATGGCTATCATAAAGATGAGGTAGTTTTCTGAATGGGTTTACAGCAATCAATTTATTTCGGCAATTGCCTCCTTGTATCAGTAAATTTTGAAAACATGATGAAAACATAAAGATCTCACCAACATTCATCAATGCAATATACCATAAAGAAAGCAAAACATAAATCCACTCCACCAAAGATACATAAAGAAAAGACATAAATAACACCCATACATTGAAAGAAGACTGTGCATATTTGCTTGAAATCTTAGATATATTTCATTCATATCATATCTTGATCTTAAATTTTGAAGGACTCCTGGTTCACGCAAGTAAGCCAGCTTTGTCATATCATCAACTCTACATGGTGGGGCCTACGCATCTTTAGGATAGACATTTGAAGCCTTAACAACAACCTGTTGCAAAAGTTGTGAAATAGGTTAGTCAAATTAAGCAACCAGCTCAACCAAACATTCTATGTTCTCAATGAATTCCTATAGTATCATACTGAATTTGCATGACATGAAAAAGGGGGAGGGGAAGAAAATTTTAAGCCACATAAACATGATTGTAGCAAGAAAAATAGCAATTTATCAATAAGCATTCACCAAAATAGAAGTAACTTGATATGCATATAAAATAATCCGTTTAAATTTTATAGAAGCAACTCACCATCTTCCTTGAAGTACACAGAACTTTAATATATTCACCATTAACCTCCATGACTTCACCATCTATCCAAGCAATGTCAGAATCTTCCACCCAGACAAGAGATCCAACTACAAGACCGGTCATGGCAGCCTACAAAAGCCAAGAGTGCTCGTGATTCACCAATTCCATTAGATTATCCCATTTAGACACTTTTCAGTCAAGATTCAAGCATTAAGGCAAAACCACGTGGATAAGTTATCCATGCTTTTCAATCTCAAAACAACTTTGAATAGGAATTATAGGGATAGTGCTGAAACAAGTAATGAGTTCATGAGTAAAATAAGGATGTTAGGCAATCACCATTCCAACTTCATTATAGATTCAATAACAGAGGTAAAAACTCAGTTTAGATCGTGGGATCAGAAAATGTATTTCTTTTCTGAAAAACATTTTAACGGAAATGAAGGGATTTTGGATGGTTACATGGCCCATCTAAAACCCTCCAAACCTTCATTTTTTTTTAAAACCCTTCAAATTGGAAAATTTTTTAGGGATAAATTTATCAAGTGCATGTTGCAATTTGGGCTTCATTAGAGATATTAAGTCCATTAAATACCACTAAATTTATAAATTGGAAAGTATACAAGGTAAAAAGTTTGGCCTAAGTACCAGAAATTTCAACTTTGTGGCTCCAATCATATAAACAAAAAAGACATCCTAGTTTCATGCTCCAAAGTAAGTTATAACAACGGATAAATCACCAGACCAATCATACCCCCAACACTGAAGCCTCCACTCTAACCAATTATCAGCACAAACTCATAAAACCATAATCAAAATCAGATCGTACTTCATGTTAGAACAAAAAGTACTACTTCAAGTTCTAGTCAATGGCAATATGGTTTTTAACTGAAACCTTATCGCAAACTATTTTCAACAACCATAGCAAATCAAAACAGTTAAAACCCTAAAAGTTGAATCTCAAGAAACACAAAAGTAACTGATCGAAACAGAATAATAGCTAGCTTCAACTCAAGTCCATATCAGTCAACAACAACAACTCCTCAAAATTACCAAACAAACTCTTTAAATCGCATAAAATTAAATAGAGACCGTTCAAATCTAGAAATCAGCAATAATAATGCAAGACTGAAAAGCAAGTAAAAGCCGAAGATATCGTCGATAAATTACCATTTTTTTACCAAGATTGATCGGTTCAGAAACTTTTTGCCGCTTCCCGATCTACTTCCAAGGCGTTGGACAACGATCATTCAATCCGATACTTATCAAAGAAAACTATTTGAATTGGTCTACTCAAAATAATAAGTACAATAATAATGATAGATTAACACTAGAAAAGATTTCCAAACAAAAAGCAAAGAAAGAATCAAAAAATGAGAAGCTCAAGCCTCTTCAACAAAGATTTTTTAATACATTTTCTTGAAGAAGTGATTAAGCCATCGGTTTGCTCTGCTTATGAAAGAAGTTTTTTTTGTTTTTGTTTGCTTTTCTTCTGCTTCCCTACTTAGGACTGGTCTTTTAACGTTTGCGTGTTTGGTTCGAGGGAATCACAAATTTTTCTCTGAAATGTTACTAATGGACTTTTTATTCTAATATTTGGTCCGATTTCGAAAAAAATGATAAATTTTTAACGGTATTGAAAGTTTCACGTTATTTCCAGAACTTTAAAGTTTCACATCTATTCCTGTTATATTCTAAGATTTTAGGGAAAAAATTACGTTATTTTAAAAGTCGACCTGATTAAAAAATATATGATAATCGTTATCATTTAAAAAATATGTTTGGATTTAAAAATATATTTGAAAGGGATTGCAAATTAGTTACATGCTTTTGTTAATAAAATTTTTTTTTATATTTCAATTAATGGATTTTGGTATGAAAAATACCTTAAAAAAATATTATTCAAATAAATATTGATTAAAAAAATATCTTAAATGATTTTTTAAAAAAATAAATAAAATCATTTAAAATTTTTTTTTATCAAAAACATCAAAATTAAATAATTTTTAAAAAATATATAATATAATTATTTAAGACGATTTTTCATTAAAAATATTTTAAATAATTTTTTTTTTAAATAAAACATAATTATTTAAGATGCTTTTGTAAAAAAACCCTTAAAAAATTTCTCTTTCGAGTTCTAAATGAATGAAAAAAAAAAATTCAAGCTGTTTTTTCAAAAAATATCTTTAAAAAGTTTATGACCGAAAAAAAAAAAAACCTTTTTTAAGCCATTTTTGTTAAAAAACAACGCATTAAAAAGGTATTCTCCTCTAAGTTTTAAGTGTTTCACACAAAAATTTAAACAAAGGAAGTGGCGACTAGGATCAAAAAGTTTTAAAATTGATATATATAAAAAAAATTATGATAATTATTCAAAAATTAAAATATATAATTTTTTTTCAATCAAATAAGTAAATTTAAACTTAATATATCTTGAAAATAAAAAAAAAATTTAAGTATTATAATTTTTTGAGAGAATCACAATTTTTTTAAAATTCAAGATTCGTGAATCAAACGTCACTTTAAGTTTATTTTATTAAATTGTTTATGTAATTAAAAAGTGTAATTAAGAAAATTTAAACTTTTTTATGTTAAGTGAGAAGTTGAATTCCAAAAAAGCCCTAGATTTGGGGATGTAATTACAAACTTTAATCACAACTAAGACGAGGTCAAACTAGAGTCCAACCAAAGGGGAAAAAAAAAAAGGGGGGTGTCCCGTCCGGATTGCAAAATCGAAATGGAAGAGCGGTAAATAATGGTCGGTCGGTACTGGAGTTTCGTGCGGTTGGGAACTGTGCAGTCTATCAAGTTCGTTTTGGCGATGTTTGTGGACCAAAGCAGGACCCCTCAAAATTGATAGGAAGAAATATCACACTTTTCTTTTTCCCATAATATATTAAAACTAACAAACAAAAAACTTGACGGAGATGTGACGATTTAGGGCTTATATGATAGCATATAAAATTTTTTAATTTATTAAAAATATTTCAAAAGTTTAATTTTTTAATATATTTAATAACTTATATTAAATGCTCCTTAATAAAAATTTTTCAAAAAAATGTCAAATAAAATAATATATAAAAAACTACTTATCACTTAATGTAAAACATATTCAGTTAATTTTATTTATTTTATCTGAAACTATTTATTTTTAAAATTAAATATTTACAATTATCAATCAATATAATTATATTCAAAATTTTTAATAACATTTTTTTAAAATTTATCTAACAGCACTTTATTCCCGCGGCACAGTTGTGGCTGACAAGATGTTATACAATGCAAAGGGGACCATGCAATGTAACGTTCACCATGTGCCTGAACGTGGGAAAGGAATTGAAATGATTGCTGCTTATGATAATGTTTTTCCTCCTTTCCTTCCTCTTCGTTAAAATCAAACAGCTTACTTAGGAACTGTCCGTCGTTTCTTGCAATTTCTTGGCACATAAACAATACGGAGAAAGAAATTCAAGAACCGTAAATAAAATGTTTATAAAACAGGGAGTATTCAACTTACATCTTCATTTTTGTACGGTAATGAATCAAGGCTTCAAAAATGAGAAGCCAAGGTCGGCCCTCTGCTTCTCATCGAACATGGAAACTTCAGAATCCCCAAAAGCTAAACTACAATTGACTGCTTACCCAAATGCCCCGGCCCTTTTGAACTGTACAATTCAAAAAATAAAAATAGCTGGGAAAAGAAACCTCAAACCCAATAGGCATCACTCCAAATTCGCCTTGGAAGGAGTCCCCCGTGCTCACTCATGCTCCCTCTTAATCTATAAAAGCTTGGCTTGCTTCGGACTGTTCTCAAGGGACCTGATCTGTTACCATGTCTAATTGGTAAAGATGTTCCTCCTCCAATCAAACTTGAAGATGAAAACGGTCTGTTTTCCATCTCTTCAAGTGGGCCAGAACTATAGTCCATTGTGATAAAAGAAGATGCCTGTCCATAAGTTAAGCGGGGGGTGACCCCACCAGCATTCCACCAACTACTATCAGAAGGGACAAAATCCCCTTTAAAGTCATACTCTGGGGCAGAAGAATCCTTTTGACTACAGCTATCCCCACCAGTTTCATCGGTGTCATTGTATATCAGTTTCAGAGCCTGAACAACTTCACCCATAAAAGGTCTGCGAGTCACCTCTGGGTGAACACACATGGAAGCAATGGCTGCCACCTTAGCCATGTCATTAAAGTCATATGTTCCAGCCAAGGAAGGATCCACCAACTGTTCTACGCCATCTCTACTGGTCAGCAAAGGCCGCGCCCAAGTTACTAGATTTTCCTGTCCCTGAGGTTGGGACATATCCACAGGTTTTCTTCCAGTCAAAAGCTCAAGAAGCACAACCCCAAAACTGTAAACATCACTCTTAACAAGTAGGTGCCCAGTCATAGCATATTCGGGAGCAACATACCTGCAAATTCACAAACTTCACCTTCAATAATATTTTGAAGAGCAAATCACTCACAAGACATGGAAGTTACAAGATTTTTTGTTGTGATCACGGAAATAGCAATATTGGGGTTTGGGCCTTTGGGAGATATTTAATTTGAGGGATAGATTGAGACATGACATTTATATGGTAGAATAAAGAAATGTAAAAAACTGAAGGAGATTTCAGAAATTGATGACTGCAAAAATGACATTCAGATAAAAGGTGTTGTTAACATTATGTCATCAAGAGTTTCATGGACCAGTCCATAAAATTTGCATGAATAACTTTTAATTAATATAAACAACTAGCTAGTCCCGCTGTTCATTAAATTTGGAGGAAATGTAGTAGTATGTAATACTTTTCAAGGTAATTTTTAATGCTATCATATAATAATAATCTAGTTATTTGCATAAAAGAATAATTACCCAAAAGTTCCCATGACCCGCGTAGAAATGTGCTCGCTTCCTTCAGTTGCTTCCCTTGCTAAACCAAAATCTGAAACCTTAGGGGTGAAGTCATCTTCTAATAAAACATTACTAGCCTTAAAATCTCGGTGAATCACTCGAGGATTAGAATCTTCATGAAGATAAGCCAATCCCCTAGCTGCTCCAAGGGCAATCTTCAGCCGTGTGTCCCAATCAAGAGGTCCTTTCTTTTTGTCAACACCTAAACCATCAATAGAAGGATTATATAAATGAAACTTAGATTAAAGGTCAATCCATTTTAGTCAAACTAGAATCATAATAAAAACTTATTAGCATTGCAACATCAGGTGATCTTGGCCACATAGAAATTAACAGTACCTTTTTCTTTCTTTTCCTTTTCCATTAGTTTTTTAAGGATGATAAATTAATGTGTAGCTTTCTAAACATAATGAAAATACTAAATTGAACAAGCAATCAGTCCGATAAACAAAACAGACAAAAAAATGGAAATTATACCATGCAAGTGTGATTCCACACTTCCATTTGGAACAAGTTCATACACCAAGCAGCGTATGCGTCCTTCAATACATACACCAACAAGTTTCACAAGATTGCGGTGGTGCAATCGGCTTAGCATCTCCACTTCAGCGATAAATTCACGGTCCCCATTCTGATTATCTCTTGTAAGTAACTTAACAGCTACCTCACTTCCATCCTCCATAACACCACAGTAAACACGTCCAAATCCCCCTTCACCAAGAATCCTCTTTGAACTGAACTTGTCTGTCGCCTTCTCAATATCAACAAATGCAAAAGTTTTAACTGAGAGAGTACAAGAAGCCATGGTGGACATGAGTGACATTGATGCAGAGCTTGCCATACTGCTTGACAAGATAGAACCAATGCCTGCATTAACATGAAGTCAGATCATCATATATTCCAACTTAACAGGCATCAGAATAGTTCATACAGACAACAAGGAAATATTACTAGATTAAGTCCTTGCATTAAAGTTAACCAACATATATAATAAACTACAGTAAAAACATGAGGCTTTGTAAAATGTGCCTCATAAAGATCAAATGTACAAGCACAATAAAGGATGGAAGAAAAAAAAGAAAGTTCCAGCAATACGATATAACTTTTATGTTCACTTTTGCATATATCCAAACTTCAGAGCTATTGCTTAAGCTTAAAGAGCAATTAACCATTAAGATTCAATTGTTGCAGTAACTGAAAATACATAAGACATGTCAGCTGAGGGTTGTGTGTGTGCCAAAACAGCAATAGTGAAAACCAGTTACCAGCATCGCATTACATTCCAATTCCATGTAACATATCCTAAATATCAAACATAAAGCTCACTTGCAAACCTACCAGATCTTTTGTTTATGGAGAAAGGAAACGCCGGACCAACTGCATTGGATGGTCTTCCAACCTTCCTCCATTTTATAAGGACTGAGATTGCTCCAGCTAAAACCAATAAGAGGACAAAAGCAGATAAAACAATAATGGCAATGATCCTGATGTTCATCTTTTGGTTCTTGTTAACAAAATTAGCTGTGATTGGGAGATCTCCAGCACTTCCAGTTGGACCACTCCCCAAACCATATGGTGGTGAAGCAGGAATTCCTGATAAAATGTTTTTCAAATCATAACCATGACAATAAAACAAAATAGTATGGCATTAAGTTATTTAAAAAACAGAGATACCTACCTGGATAACTGATGGATACCACCTCATATGTTCCAAAAAGAGTAGAATTTAGAGACACTCTTTTATGCAAAAGTCGGTCATATGTAAGTATTGCTGTTGTATTATCAAACTTCTCTCCAAGTGGAACCAAGTTAATCTCCACCAACGTTCTCCCTTGATTTTTAGTATCTGCAGTCGCACCCATTATTTTCACTTGACTTTGTTGCAAATATATGCCCGCAGCAACCTCAATCTCTAGCTCATTCATCACAGGGAAAACAGCATAAGGAGCTACAGTTAGAAGAAGTTTGACTTTCATAGGGAACACACAACCACAAGGTGAACCAAAAGGGGTTGCAGTAAGTGGCTCCATGCAAATTTGATCGCAACCTGACAAAGTTTTATAATCAAAACCACAAAGTAGCAAAAGTGGCATTTAAAGTATTTTAAACAAAGTAAAAATACAAGCAAGTGATGCCAAGTGATCTGGTAGACACAATTTCTGACTAATTGATTATTCAAACATGCTCCATTAAGTGAAAGAACACATTCAACCCCTCCATAATCCCCAGGACTAAAAAAAAGTTTTGTAGGCCCCTCAATTAAGTTTAAAGTTTAAACAATAACTTCTTTTTTTTTTTGGCCAAAAAAGAAACCAAGGCTATGCAGGTCATCTCCTCTAGACATTGCTTAAGGCCCATAGCAAGTTACCTAGCTCTGAAGGTGATGGAGCAGCTGCTTGAGGTTTAACATGATGCTGACGATGGTGACCACCATGATGATGTCTGGGCACCACATGGCTACTATGGCGAGCAACAGGAACTGCAATGCAAGAGATTTCAGCCATACAGCAGCATTAATGTAGTGGCAAGGTGTTGGTAACGGATTGCAATAAGTACCTCGATGGTTAGGAGAAGGTGCAGGTGCAGTGGTTGGTCCAAAAGAAGGATTAACATGTTCCTGGGATGATCTTGGTTGAGAAAATAATACACGCATTGAAATAAACCTAGCTGCTATGAGTCGAGCAACCTTATTAGTAATCCATGTGCAAGAGCAATAACGCACAGTAATGAAAAGAAGTTAGAATGACTTTAAAAGTCATCCGATAACCTATCCCAAACACCTATAGCAAATAGGTAAATATGAACAAGTTGACCTTGTACTCTTTTGTCTTCTGCACATCATGAATCATAATGGGTTATGCATCAAAACAACCAAATGGAGGATCAAGATACAATTTGATAACATTGACTTAAGAAAGACAGGAATTAGGCAAAAAGATTCCACTTAAGCTTTCTAACAATTATAGGCACTGAGAGGAGAGAAACAGGTAGCAAAAATGCACAAGAAGAGCCCATCTGATAACTAACATGCAATTTATGAATAGACAGGTAAGGATTCCTATTCTAAAAAGAATATGCAAAGATCTTTATGAGATCATTTTTTAGCTAAAACAATTGGTGGGCAGAAGAACATATACAACTGTATAACAGAAATTACAAACTTGTCAAAAAGGACAACAAATGTTGAGCTGGGATGTGCCAATCCATCAACTAGAAGTAGACATCAAATGCCTCTTTAAATATTTCGGTCATTTGTTGCACTTCCAAGTAATGATTACAAAGAAGCATGGCTCAGAGCAAGTTCAGTGGATTAAGGCATAGTCAATAAGGCTTTTCAGGAGATGGATTGGTGATAGCTTAGGCCACAGAAAAACATAAGTTACTCTAAAATTATTTTTCTTCAAAGATATTCAGTACATATTCTTCATGGATACTACATCAACCTCTACCTATTTGGCCATAAATAATAAGATCTTTGAAGTCTAGACAGGAGATGAAATCAAAAGAAGAATTTTATTCAACTGCATTAACATTTAAAAATAAATAAATAAATCATTACCATGGTCAACTATTGTTTCCATTGCAGACAACTGGTGCGATGGTTGTAAAGGAGACAAGAATATTTGCAACCCTGAAAATAAAAATAAAATAAAATGGCAGTGATGTTAATCTTCCTTCATGAACCATAGTTATTGTAATCATTCTAGTGATACGTGTCCGTGCCTGAATTTGAATACATCACATAACAACTGTATGTTACAACAAAATAGATAATTATGACAATGATTTCAACAGTTCCAAGAGTAACTGATTTCCAGCATTTACTCAAAAAGGATATACCCAAAAGAAATGCTACAAACGTACTTTCATAAGATATTTAAGGCTCATACTTCCTTTTAAGGAGCACCCATGACAAATTGAAAGTCATATAAAAATAAAACATAACATCAGCTCACTCAACCACAACTTTTTCAGTAAACCAGCAGAAAACTAACACGGAACTGCATATTCCTCAAAGGGCTAAAATTACTAATCAATTATCAGACATCTTTTTCCAAATTCCCGATTCTTTTCAAAATACAATATGGAAAAAGAAAACAGAAGACTAAACAATTACTCAAAATGCAAAGCCTTCTTTTCATTTTTTTTCACAGTTTTCTTTTCTCCATTCTTGGTTTTGGCAAAGGTCAGAGAGCAAACTAATGGGAGAACTTTATAGTTGAAAAATTAAGTAGACACAAGAGAGCCAATCAGCACAAAACCAAAGTCTACTTGGCTTAACAAAGCATGTTGACTTCTTCTTTATTTCCAAATAAAATTGAAAGCTAACTCGAACTGGATTTTACTCCACTTTCCTCTCCTTTCTACTATTTTCTCAGAAACCAAGCAGATGAAAAATAAATAATTAAAGAAAAGAGTAAGTATCCAAAAAGAGTGATACCTAAACAAGAACATGAGAGAAAGCTGAGTAAGTAAACAAGAAGCAAATGGAGCAGAGTCAAAGCAGTCATCTTCTCTCGCCAAACCAGAGTCCACAACAACCATCGTCAGAAAGAGATACCAACTCGAACCACGCAAGCCTCGTCGAAGTGCCACTGAAGAGTCCTAAGGTTCCGGTGGACCATTCGCCGCCGGCCAAACTCTCCGTCGCATTCTCCGAGCGAAACAACACACCTTATAACCAAACAAAACTAAAGCTACACTGCTCCGCCACCAAGCGGCAAAAAAAAAAAAGGAACGGAAAAAACCCTAGGAGAGAGAAGGTATAGACAATGCGACTCGGCGGGATTGTAGATCCATGAAACGCGGCAAAGATCTACCGCAACAATGCAGAGAAAAGAGTTTTTTTTTTCCTTTCTTTTTTTTTAGTGGAAAAGGGAAAAGGGGATCTACCGAGGAGAGTGAGGAGATGAGAAAAAGAGACACACCCTTGGAATAAGAGTAGAAATTGAGAGAGTTGAGAGAGAGACTGGGAGTGGGGGTGGGGGAGGGGGCAGGTGGGGGGAGGTGCTTTTTTGCTGTAGTGTTGCTACGGCAAAGCAAAAACTGCTTTGTGAAATTGATGGTGTCTGCTACGCGCTTTTTTTCAAGCGCGTCGGTATAACACACCGACGAAAACGACAAACCTAGGAGCCGTTTGTTGCCGTCACTTGCAAACTGTTTTTCTGTTTTAGAAAATCCCAAAAAAATTTTTTTTTCAATTCTTTCCGTGGCGGTATTTTTTATTTTGAATATGGGACTATCAATGATGCCGTTTATAACCTTCTACACAAACATATTCTTGGTAACTTAAAAGATAATTTTGATAATTTATATATAATTGTAATAATCATTCCACAATTCTGTTAATCTTTTATAAATTTTGATAACTTTATATACAATTTTATAATTTTTATATAATTTTGATAATTTTTTATAAAATTATAATAATTTGTTTATATATTTTGATTTTATAATCTCTTATATAAAATTTAGCAATCTTTAGTAGAAGTTTATAACACTTGATAAAATTTTGATAATTTTTAATATAATCGGTAAATTTTGATACAATTTTGATAAAATTTGATATAATTTTAGTAATTTATGATATAATTTTGATATATTTATAAATTTTTTATAAATTTTATAGAATGTTGATAACCTTAGATAATTTTGATAATTATTAATACAATTTTGATAAGCTATAAAATAATTTTAATAATTTTTTATGTAATTTTTTAATATTTGATATATTCTAATGACATTTGTTAGAAATTTGATAAACTTTTGTTAAAATTTTGGTAATCTTAATAATTTTTAATACTATTTTGGTAACTTATAATAAATTTTTTGTAATTATTTACACACTTTATTCCGGTAACTTACAATAAAATTTTTGAAATTATTTATACACATTTAGCAACCTTTGATAAAATTATCACAACCTTTATATAATTTTGATAATTTTCAATAGAATTTGGATAATTTATAATATAATTTTAGAAACTTTCGATATATTTTCTTATAATCTTTCATATAATTTTAATTTTGATAATTTTTAATATAATTTTAATTATAATAATTATGGTTATAAACGAATCAAATATGAACGAATGAAGGAAATATTTATAAATTTTTTTATTTATTTCAAAATATTCAAGCTCGATTCATATTTTGCAAGAAATTTATTTTATTTATTTGAGTTTGATTCAATTAAATAGTAGGATATTCACGTTTGATTCATACTCAGTTCGATTAAATTAAATGAGCTCATTCATAGACATTAAACAAATATGCTTATGAAGATATATAAACGAATATAGACAATAAAAAAATATATAACAAAATTAATTTAAACAAGTAAATCATAAATAAACATAAATGAATCAAAACGAATATAAAAGAATTTTAAAATAAAATTAGATTAAACGATAAAATTAGAATTTTGTTATTAATATTACAAATAATAAATAAATAAATAAATAATTTTTAAACGAATTTTAAATAAATTTATTTACGAATATAAATGAATCAAATATATCTCTACTCATATTTTAAATAAATGAATCTGTTCATAAACAATATATATATATATAACAAAATGAATTTAAGCAAGTAAATCATAAATAAACATAAATGAATCAAAACGAATATAAAAGAATTTTAAAATAAAATTATGGTAAAAGATAAAATTAGAATTTTATTATTAATATTACAAATGAATAATAAACAAATAATAAATAAACAATTTTAAATAAATTTATTCACGAATATAAATTAACCAAATATATATCTACTCGTATTTAGTTCGTTTAATAAACAAACATAAAAATATTATTCAATATCGTTAGTTAAGTTTAATAAATAAATATAAATAAAATAATACTATTCATAAACAGTTATCAAAACTCTATTTGTTTATCAAAAACTCTATTTATTTATCCTCCATGATAACCTTTAATATAAGTTGGTAATCTTTATTAGAAGTTTTAATAATATATGATAAAATTTTGGTAAACTTTAATATTATTTTAATGGCTAATGATAAATTTTTTGAAATATTTGATAAAATTTTAATAACTTTAATATAATTTTGATAATATGTAATTAAAAATTGGTAATCATAGATGCAATTTTAATAACCTACAATATAGTTTTGGTAAATTTTATATAATTTATATTTTCAAAACTTTTCATATATTTTAATAACCTTTGATATTTTAGTAACTTGAGAATAAAATAAGGGATTGTAAGTGCTATGGTTGAATCACAAATTTATTGAATGTCACATATTAATGGTGGTTAACATTTCAAATAATCTCGACAATCTTTGATAATATTTTATTAATTTTTTGTATAATTTTGATAATCATTGATATAATTTTGATAATATTTAAAATTTTAATAAATTGACATAATTTTGGTAATATGTAATACAATTATGATCATTTATGATATAATTTTGATAACCTTTTAATACAATTTGGTGATCATAAATAAATTTTTAATAACTTTATAAGTTTTTTGTTTAAAACCTTTCTTATAATTTGGAAACATTTGTTAAATTTTGGATAACATTTGATAAAATTTTGATAACTTTTGATATTATTTTGATAACCATAATGATATAATTTTAATAACTTTTGACAAAAATTTTAATAACTTTTGACAAAAATTTCAATAATTATTGATATAATTTCAGTAACCTTTAATACAATTTAAAAAATTTATGATATAATTTTAATAATCATTCATATAATTGTGATAACATTTAAAAGAATTTTAGAAAATTTAAATATAATTTTGGCAAACTTTAATGCCAATTTGATAAATTTTAATATAATTTTAATTTTTATAAAATTTGATATAATTTTGATTGCTATAGCTTTTGAAATAATTTGATAAAATTGGATATAATTTTGATAAAATTTATGGCAGTTTTATAACTTTGATATAATTTAATAACTTTTTGTATAATTTTATTTTGTTATTTTTTTCATATTTTTTGTTTTTTATTTGAGTATGTAAGCTTGCTAATCCAGTAAGAAAACCTCTATATATTGTAAAGAAAAAAATATTTTATCCATGATTAATAAAGATTTTGAACTCCATGCCACAACGCTAAGGAAAATGACAAATACTGCTGTAAAGTATATTAAAAACAAATATGTTAATAATATATACTTATATACAGAATAGTATAACTTGTTATTGCTCTCAATATTTTATTTTCCGTGGAATATTAAATATATTTTTTATAAGTAGGGATTTATTTTCTGATCTTTTAGAACTTAAACTGCTTCATCCTAATGCAATAAAAAGTTATTAATAAATATTTTTTGAATATTGATTAAGATTAATAAAATATAATTTATAAAAATGTTATTGTATTAAATATTATAGTTAATATTTAATGTTATAAATTTAATTGATCAGAATTAGTAGTTTATTCCCAAGAAAGGCAGATCCGCCACGCGCCTATGAGTGTTAACGCTGGCCTGATCGGATAAGAAGCTGACTCCGGACCTCGTCAACTGTGGAAAGCAATGGACGTGAAAAAGATATTGTCGGTAAAACGGTAAAATAAAAACACAAATTACCTTGATTAAATCGATTAAGATAATTTTTTTCGACGAAAAACTATTAAATTTGAATATCGTCTCAAATGTATTATTTATAATTATTTATTTTAAATTATTAATTATGATATATATTATCATGAAGTACTGAATAATTTAACTACCCCGATTTTTAGCTCAAAGAAAGCGAAGGGTATGAAATTTCATACATTGATTTTACCTCCGATAGACTCATTTCTTACTCCCTCCCTTTGTATGTCTTGAGCTTTCTCTTTCTTTTCCTCTTTAGGTTTTGTCACCCTTTCCTTAAAAAAAGAAAAAAAAGAAAAAAGAGAAAGAGCAGCGAAAGGAAGAAAAGAGAGATCAAGTCCTTCGTTTCCAACGAGATCTCGAAAGAGAAAAGTAGAAACGAGAATTCTCCTGCCAATCCGAAGTCCAACCACCTTTAAATTACTAGAATTAATTTTCAATTATGCCTAGATTGTTATGAATTGTTGAAAATGACGGGACATCCTTGGCGGCACGATCAAGCCTCCCTTCAATCTCAACCCTCCAGTAATTGCAATCGCAGGTCACAATTGAAACAGAATTTATAATTTAGAATTTAGATTTTTGAATTTTGAATTTTGAATTTTATCTTTTCATATTATTTTTTCGCGTTTCTGTTGTTCTGGATCACTAAGAAGGTTTAGGATTCTAGATTTTGGTTTTTGCTGAATGTTGTTCCGTAGCTTGAATTGATCTATTTATGCATCACGTGTTTTGTAGATTTCTTGTTTAGACATTACCTCATGACTACTATATAGTGGTAGTAGCTTTGTTAATCTGTTCAATTATTATGAAATCTAACTACATTAAGCTGGTTGTTGTTGAAATTTTATGTTTTCTTATCAATTTACTTTATTTTTTAATGCTCAATTGCTTTTTTATGTATTTTAAATTTAAGTGTTCAGCTGATTGGGGTAACCTTTGATTGAAAGTGATAATCAAGCTTCATTGAATCAAATTTTAAGTTAGTGTCTTTTTTGGAAAATATTTAATTTATCTACATTTTTCACTTGTCACATTTGATCTGTTTTAGTTTCATGTGGATTTGTTAACGTGCAATTCTTATTTTCTGAGTTGTGTCCGTGGAACTACTGTTTGGTGAGGACTTAAGACATATTTCTTTAAACTTACTATGGTAATCATGAAGCTTATCAGTTTTTAGGTTGTCGTTTATTTGATTCTCTTGCATATAATTCAGTTCTATTTATTTTAATTTATTTTTCCTTTTCAGCAGCAAAAATGTCGTACATCTGTTAGAGAAGAGGGAAGTCTCTCATAGAACAAAATATGTGCCAAAAAGGGGGTGGGGAAAAGCATGTAAACAGAATTCTGATTCTTCATCTGGGCCTAATGGTGAACCTATTAGAGATGCCAGAAGTGGCCTTGTGTCATGGTACTTACACTCTTCAACTGTATTTGTTTTATTTTTATTTTTCATTTCTTGTAAGAGGATTGCATATATTTTTTAAAATCAGTTTTCTGTTTTTCTTTAATTCAGATGAGCCATCAAATAATTTTTTTCATATTTTTTCCTTTACAGGGCTGAGCAAGCATCTTTGCAGCGTTTATCAGGCAAGTATTGTGCTCTCGTGCCTCCTCCAAGGTCAACGATTGCAGCAGCATTTAGTCATGATGGAAGAACACTTGCTTCAACCCAGTAAGTTGTACTTGTGTGACTGTTCTTTTTTTTTCTCACCAGAGTTCATGGCTTGCCTTGTTTTAGATATTTACTTGGTCTTGTTACTTGTAGTGGTGATCACACTGTGAAGATTATTGATTATGAAATGGGAAAATGCTTAAAGGTGTTGAGCGGTCATCGGAGGACACCTTGGGTGGTGAGTACTTTTGACTTATTGTGCAAGTTAGTACTTGGTAATCCCACTTTATTGTTCTACAACGTAACTTTATTGGTAGATAATTTTTGTGGTTCTTCTTATGGTAATCCTTACTGAAAATTGATATTTCTATAAGACAATTTGAATGTAACTTTATTGGTTGATAATTTTTGTGGTTCTTATGGTAATCCTTACTGAAAATTGATATTCCTATAAGACAATTTGTTAAAAATCCTTGTTGTTTTGTAAAGGCCAAGAGAACACCATAAGTGATATGTTACCAACTTCCTATTCCCGTCTCCTTAATAGTCTGGGAGCTTTCATCACGGATAGGTGGTTGAAGGCCTCTGGAGGCCTTTATTCCTGATGACATCTGGGGTGCTATTAGGTCTAAGGTTTAAGTGTTTAAGTTTGTACTTGAAAACCACTTAGCTTGATTTAGAGCTGGAGGCTAGATGTAAGCTTAGGTCTCCCTACTCTTGCTCATGGTATATAGGTAAATTTAAAGCAATGTTAGTTTTTTCTGGCCAATAAAGCAATGTTAGTTTGGTATGTAGTTTATGCAAGTTATTATATGTTAATAGAAACACAAGAATTTTATATCTCCCATGTATAAATTCTAATGGAGTTTTTACAGGTTAGATTCTACCCAATGCATGACATCTGGTGTGCTGTTAGGTCTAAGGATTAAGTGTTTAAGTTTGTACTTGAAAACTACTTAGCTTGATTTAGAGCTGGAAGCTAGATGTGAGCTTAGGTCTCCCTACTCTTGCTCATGGTATATAGGTAAATTTAAAGCAATGTTAGTTTTCTTTGGCCAATAAAGCAACTTTAGTTTAGTATGTAGTTTATGCAAGTTATTATATGTTAGTAGAAGCACAAGAATTATATATCTCCCATGTATAAATTCTAATGGAGTTTTTACAGGTTAGATTCCACCCAATGCTTCCAAGAATTCTTGCAAGTGGGAGCTTGGATCATGAAGTTCGTTTGTGGGATGCAAAGACAGCTGAGTGTATCAGATCTCACAATTTCTGTACCTTCACTCTAACCCCCCTTTTTTTTTTGTGATTTTGAAGTATTGCTCTTATACTTATGATTTAAGCATGTGTTCTTGCCCCTTTCACTCTTGCAGATCGTCCAATTGCTTCCCTTGCTTTTCATGCTGAAGGGGAACTTCTTGCAGTAGCATGTGGTCACAAGGTGTTGAATGCTGCCTAGGAACTTGTCATATAATTTTTTTATGCTTGGAATTCTTATCTCCATTTGCGTTATATCCTTAAGCTTGGGAAGCATGATTTTGTGGATCTCATAGCATTTACATTTTGAATCATGTTCCAGTTGTACATATGGCACTACAACAAGAAAGGAGAGGGCTCCTCACCAGCCATTACATTGAAGACAAGACGATCTCTCCGAGCTGTACACTTTCATCCGCATGCTGCTCCATTTCTCTTGACTGCCGAGGTGAATTCTATAATGGGGGTTTTTGTTGATTATTTTTTTCTTCTATCATATGAATTACATTATTGGACTGATATGCAGGTCAATGATCTTGCCTCTTCCGATTCTTCAATGACGCGGGCGACATCACAGGGTTACTTCCATTATCCTCCTCCTGCAATTTTTATGACGAGTGGTAATTCTAGTGATCATGTTGGTTTTTCAGCTAATCCTTGTCTTATGTTATTGCCTTGCATGATTGTGCCTTCATTTTCCATAGATGATTCGAGAATGGATTTGCAATATGTCAGTAGGCTTGTTGGTTCAACTGGTGTGCAAGTTGGGCCGTCTTCTTCAATGCAATTTCAAACAGATGCAACTATGGGTGAACAATATCACAGTACAGAATCTCCCATGGTGACATTTCCTGCAACTCCTTCTGGCTTTTATCCTGGCATAGAAGATCCTATAAATAGTTCAGTTGCTTTTAGGATGGAAAGTAGTGCTGCTGAACCCTCAATGGATGCTATGGACACTGATGAAATTCAGCCTGAAAGGGAAAGCAGGGAAGCAAACTCTACTAACCTCGATCCTTATAGTAGTGCATTTAGGGGAGTGCCTAGACATGTTTCTAGCCGACAAGATGCCAGGGAATTTGGACAACTTCAGCAGTTTTTACCCTTTGGTGCAATTTGTTGGGAGCTGCCTTTTCTGCAAGGGTGGTTAATGGGTCAACAAACTGTTCTTCCCTCTATGCATCCTCATGGTGGTATTAGTCGTGAAATTTTAGCTCAATACATGGGTTCTTCCTCAACATTACAGCCATTGATTGATAATATAGAGGCTGCAGCATCTTCTTTGGGAATGCCTTACCACATTAGCCCATCTGGGGTTTCTGGAAGAACTGGATTGCTAAATGTTTCTCGATCTCGCTTCTCAGTTTCTGGATCTGGTGAAGTTTCTGTGCCTAGCAATTCTGTGTATGATGGTACTGATGCTCAACCAATTATAAGTAGAATCCAATCTGAACTTGCCACATCAATTGCTGTAGCTGCAGCTGCAGAGTTGCCTTGCACGGTGAAGCTTAGGGTGTGGTCATATGATATAAATAATCCTTGTGAACCACTAAATGCTGACAAATGCCGCTTAACCATACCACATGCTGTCCTTTGTAGGTAAATGTCGTGATATTTGTTCTAATGGTTTGATGCTCATAAATTTGTCAGCATAATATTAAAAACTGCCCTGTCTATTAAAGATATTTTATCTAGCATGGTGGTATGCATTCATCTCTTGGACAATCTCTTTAAACATGAACTATTGATGTTAATTTTTATCTTTTCAAATTTTGTTTCTACATATAAAAACTTGCCTTTGTCAAGTTCGTGGTTGGCCTCTAATAACTATATTTTGTTAGCATGTCATCATGTTTATATTATGGCATTTCCTGGCTGCATTATGTGTTTGCAGTGAAATGGGTGCTCATTTTTCACCTTGTGGGAAATTCTTAGCTGCTTGTGTTGCTTGTGTGCTTCCTCATATGGAAGCTGATCCTGGATTACAGGCATTAGTCCATCAAGATGGTGGGGCTGCAACGTCCCCAACTCGACACCCAATCTCAGCACACCAAGTTGTATATGAGCTTCGGATATATTCTCTTGAGAAGGCAACGTAAAGTTCATTCCCTTTACGCACTTGTGCACAATTTATTTTAGTTATATTTGGTGGGTGATTATCTTATCCATGTGATGTTCATACAGCTTTGGGTCGGTGCTTGTTTCACGAGCAATTAGAGCTGCTCATTGTTTGACATCAATCCAGGTTAGTTTCTTTTAATTGATAATTTGAAAACTTGCATTCTAGTGGGATTTTCTGCTACAGAAGCTATTACTACTGAATGCTTAGCCAAAAAGGGTCTTCACAGTGGAATATCCCCTTGATCCCCAACTCCAACCAACAGATAAAACTTCTCATGGATTTAAAATGTTTTTTCCTTGTTATTTTGGTATTAAAGCTCTTTTTGCCTGTTTATTTTGAGTTCTTGAGCCTTTTTTATTTATTGAAAAGCATAATTTACTTTATTTTTTTACCAATTGTTTCCTTCTGCGAGAGGGGGAAGGAGGGCGGGGGATGCTTAAAGCTGATCCCATTGTTGTACCATGTTACAAAGTTAGTTATGACTAGACCAGCAATGTCATTGGCAACATGATTTGGCTGTTGGAGCTTGGCCTTTTGTTTGTTCCGACCTTTTTTTGGATATTTGATGATATACTGTGTCTTTAGGATTTCGATATTGGCCTGTAACTTCGTTCAGAATGTGATTTATATGTTTAAATATTGAATTTGCTTAATTTAGTTTCTTTAAGTGCTCATGGCTAAATTTCTTCTATGCTATTTGTACAAATGCCTAGAATTTGAGGAAGTATATTGTATCTAGAATAATAGCAGAAAATTGTACTACTTTGGTTCTAATTTATGCATCTAATACTATGCATGCAGTTCTCACCTACTTCTGAGCACATATTACTTGCCTATGGTCGGCGTCATGGTTCTCTTCTTAAAAGCATTGTCATTGATGGGAAAACAACATCACCCATATACACAGTACTGGAGGTAGAAGTTCAAATTAAATTATTTTATATTTTCTGCATGTTATGAATGTATCTTTCTTCCTCTGCCAATAGTTTTCTCCTCTTCCATCTTTCGATTTGCAATTTATTTATTGATAGATTCTGTTTGAGTTTGCTGTAAGAAATAAGAAAGTGTGGAAAGCTTAGTTGTAAATGGTTACTTATGTTTCAAGCAATGTTAGGATTTCTCATATCGGCTTTGTCCAAATTTCCATTTATTTTGATTATTGAGATGTTAGTTGACTAAAATAGTATGATTCGTACATTTTTTTAAAGATTTGTGAATCTTAAATCATTTTTTGGTCCTGTTTCTGTTTAAGACCCTACTGTTGAGTTGAGCTGAAATGTGCAATTTATTTCTAGGAGAAGGGATCTCAAAACTAAATTTAGAGTTACAAAAAATGGGTTATTTTTTAGATTATAATTTTGTATGTATGACATGGTAATTCTTATAGTCTGATGTAGTATTAACTTCAACTGTTTAGGTATGGAACCATATCACAATTCTACAGTTACAGGATTTCAACTAGTCGTGGATGTGGGTCCCATGTGGGCCTACACTATGGTTGGTCAAGCCCATTTATTTATGCAATTATTTTTTGGGAGTATGCTCCATATGGACACCAACTTCCAATACACAAGATTTTTGTTTTTGCCGTCAATGCACATCTTCTATCTCATTACGTAGGTTAAACCAAGACTTGTTTTCTCACCTTTACTTTTCATTCCAAGTTTTTTGAAACACAGACCCTGTTTGGCTTGATCTAAGTTCGAATAAATTTTGATCAATTTTCTGTGGTTAAGTTTTCAGTTGGTGTAAACCAATCTGCATGTATTTTATCTGGTTAAAACAGTTCTGCTGGAGTTGATGTCATTTTACTCAATTAGACCATAAGTGACAATTTGTTATGATAGAGAGGGGAGGAGTTGTTGCGTGTAGGTTTGGATTATGTGTTTTATCTTACACATGGTTCCCACTTATACTGCCAACTGGAATGCTTCTTGAAATACCTTTCTTACTTTGAAGTTACTGTGTTGGACATCTGGCATAATAGTCTGTTCTTTTGTCCTTTAGGTGTATAGAGTTTCTGATATGGAACTCGTGAGAGTACTTCCGAGTGCAGAGGATGAGGTAAATGTTGCATGCTTTCATCCTTTTGCTGGAGGAGGTCTAGTGTATGGAACCAAGGTCAGTACCTTATTTATCTTAGAATCGATGTTTTAATTGCCTATATTCTTGAACCGCAAACCTAATAACATCTTTAATTCGGGAACAACGGTTGCTATTAAATGCTGCAGGAAGGGAGACTGAGAGTTCTTCAGTAGGATGGTGCAGCTCACCAAATTACTAATCTGAAGAAAACATGGCTGAGGTTGAATAGCAAGGTGCAGATTGCAAGTGCAGAAATTTGCTTTAGGAAGCTAGAATTAGCGATCTCCCTTTCATACATGATCTGTACAGACAAGCTCGAAGACGGATTTACAATTGGGTTGAGGCAATTGGGGGGGCAGCTGACCTCACTGAAATCCTAAAAGAAAATACCTTTTGGTGGTGATGCGTTACTGCTACATGATTTTGCTCTCACTGAAGTTCATTTTAGTACTCACTTTAAATTTGATTGGTGTTATTATATTACATAACTAGTAAAACTTTTTTACGAAAAATTTAAATTTTCATGAATTTTTAAATATTTGTGAAACCTAGTCTCAGTTATGCTTTAACATGGTGTAACAATATGGTATTTGGAATTAAGGTGCAGTTCTTTCATGATCAGTAGCCATAGATAGATCAAAGCGTGGCTTCTGCCCGCTAGCTTGATTTAAGAACTAGACGATGTTATTCAGTGAAAATGGTGGGTGATTGAGAATATTTGTCATCGAAATAATTCAACAAAAATATTTGATAATTTGAAATTTTATTTACATTCTCTCTTCTGAGTCAACTCAAGCTTATTGCAATTGTCTGACTTTGGCCATCACTATTCTTATTTTAAGACAGTTGGGAGTTGAGATCTCAAATCTTCTTCTTTTTTAAATCTTTTGTTTTGCATGAAAACAACGCTCTCCTTAAAATCATTTTACCTCCTTAAAAGTTTAGTTAATTTCTTAATTCACCAATTTCTCTCCCATGCTTCAACTTTTGGATCAATGGTTGACCGGTCAAAGGAGACATTTAAAGCTACTATTTAAAGAAGCAAAAAGAAGGGATTAGTTTGAATGGTATTCCCTTTCCTTTGACCAAAAAATATCTTTTAACATTTTGAACCCTTCCTTCCTAAATCATCCATGGCATAATCCAAAAACAAAAAATAAAAAGAAACTAGTAAAAGAAGGGACAGCAAAAGCAACCATAGCTTAAAAAGAAAACTCTAAAAACAAGAAGAAAGGAATAATTCTACTAGTAATATAAATGAATTTCAAAGAATTAGTGAAGATATAGAATTACAATGATTGATATTACTCGCAAGAAGAAGCAGAAGAAGATGGTGGTGTTGGTGATGGTGAAGGTGAAGATGACTCAAATTTGTAGTGTTTGTCGACAGCAACAGAAACATCCCAAGTGCAGCTGAGACCTTTTGGGATGATGACAAGATCTCCTGCACCAAACTCTACAAACTCTAACGATGATGAACCTTTTGGGTATACCCTCACTTTCCCTTTCAGCAAATAACATGTTTCCTCTGCATCAAATTTCAGCTGGTACTTTCCAGGAGAGCAACCCCATCTATTATTATATAACCACCCCCACCCCCCCCCCCCCCCCCAAAAAAAAAAAAAAAACCCCTTTAAAACATAGTCTAAAAATATATAAACTACCATGGAATATGAATGGATACCGAAAAAAAATAGTGAAAAAGAGGGAGAAGAGCTTACTTGGGCCAACACTTGATGTTCAGCTCTGAGAGTTTTGACTCTGGAGGGTTTCTTTCTACAACAATTTTCAGGTTATTATCAGCCATATGAATATCTGATGAAAAAAGGAGAAATGAATATAATATTTTACACTAGTGTACTAACAAGAATATGAGTATGAAAGAAAGTAAAGGGACATGTGCATAAAATTAAGACGAATATATATAGTTTTGACAAGGCAGTGGAGGGATAAGTTTCTTTGGTTTATATAGGGAAAAAGCAGGCCGAGGAACGGACTGAGGAGGAGGGTTTTGGTATGCCCCCTGCATTATTAACACTTGACTTTGTCACCATTAATTCTTACCAATATCATTTTGAAAGTGAAAATAAGTTAAACCGACCATATATGTTTGCTTTATCTCACCACTTCTATTTGTATCAAGGAAGAACAAAAATTAAGGAAGAAAGGTGATCGTTTTTGCATGTTAAAATTGCTTCCGTAATGACAACTTTTTCATTTTCACAAATAGGGTCACATGATGACATGGTAAAACGTGATTGGGTGTGTTGATGAAAGGTGTATATGGGTTTTAAAAAAGCAATGGCAGGAGATTGTTACCCTGGTCAAAGGGTTGATTGTTGACGGTGACAGATTGACACGTGGCACACACAGTTGGGTTGAAGAAAAAAGACTGTTTGACCAAAGGGTATCACGGTCTTGAAGATACCGACATAGCTGTGTAAGGCTAAGCCTTTTTTCTCTCTTGGATCCTTCTCCGACAGTCCGACGTGTTCCGTTCTTTATCCTCTTCCTTGGACACTGCAAATGTCGCACGTGCAATTCCACGTGCAAAGATTATTATATAAAAATTTTCCAGACTTTTCTCTTATATATATAAAATACAAAAATTCAAGTCTCGTACATTATTACTAGAGTTAGTAGCTCAATTTGTTCGAGATAAATTTTTACTCGACCCAATTTTATAGTATCGATTTTTTTTTAAATCGTATTTTAGATAAGGTTAAATTATATAATATTAAAAAAAAAACGACCCAACTTAATCCCATTTTATATAAAATTTATTTTTTAATTATTTATATATATATAATTATATATTTATATTTAAAAAATAATATTTTATTAATTTTAGATCGGATCGGATACGATTTATACAATATTTAAATCGGATTGATCTGATTCAAGTATACAAAAATAAAAAATCTCAAGTCGAGTCGGATTTGAGCCGAATAAAAATTCATTCCGACTGATTCGTTGTCAACTCTAATTATTATCGATATTTATTTTTTAAAACTATTTTAAAAAATTGAAATGTAAGAAAAAAGTTTAAAATATAACAATAAATTATAAATTTTTTAAAATACTAAAAAAAATTATAATTGTTAAATTAATAACATAAAAATTTATATTTAAATAAATAAAAATAATACGTATAAGTTCATATAATTTTATACTTGAGCATACTTTAAACATTTTAAAGCAAATCATCACCAATTTTAAATAAAATAAAATAAAAAACTGCAAAAAAGATTACCCATAAGAATTCAAGGCTAGAAAAGCAAAGGCCATATACAAACATTGAGCTAAAATTATTCAGCTTCTTTAGGAATGTTAAAAGGAATACAACCAGTGGCATGATTGGAAAATAGGTTTTGACAAAATGAGATCACATCAGATTATCAAGAAGAATTTTTTTTAATCCTGTAATATCAATTGATATCCCCACTTGATTTTGGAAGTGCTTAGCAAATATGACCTGGCTCTATCATTTAAAGGAACAATACAAGGCAAAAGTTTCCTTGGTCGCCATTCCTCTTCCCTTTCAGAGTGAAAGTGACAAAAGCAAAAAATTATTTATGCATTTTCCTTGATAATGTGTTTTCAATAGCCGAAAGGTCTTTGTGCGTTGCATCGTCCAACTATGGCTATTTGAAGAGACATGGTTTCTTTTTTAAAAAGGTTTATTAACTGCAATAGAAGGAAATAAAAAGAATAAAATCTAACATTATAACCCTAAAAAAATTACCCATGCATAATTTTTTGTTAATTTCAATTTAAGACATGAAATTTTAATGACTGTTCATAACTTTTCAGTGGTAATTTAAGACACATTAATTTATTTTTTTAAGGAAGTTTGATTTTAAGGTAAAGTGTGTGATGGAAGGACTGAATTCAAAATTTTAATTTTTTAGTATTAATATGATTGAAAATATAAAATACAGGGATAAATTTTATATTTAACCCTTACTTTAGTGAATCAAAAAGATTTTGATTTTTTCGTTGGGACAAAATTGGACCGATTTGATTTATTGTATATCTGAAAAGACAGAAGCCCAGTAAGCGATGAGAGTCAAGACACCGATTTGAGTTATTGTATATCTGAAAAAACAGGAATTTTTCGTAGGGCTTGTATTCGCTCTTTCTCTCAACCTCGGAAAGATAATTTCAATTCTCTCTTTTTTCATCTTCTTCTGAAAACATTTGATTTTCATCAATGGCTACTCAAGGGCAAGTCATCACTTGCAAAGGTACTTTCTTTTCCCCTCATTTTTTTCCTTTGCTCATTCGTTTGAAACCATAATGCTAAATTTATGTGGCTGCGATTGTGATTGTGAAGCTGCGGTGGCTTATGAACCGAACAAGCCGCTGGTCATTGAGGATATCCAGGTGGCTCCGCCGCAAGCTGGTGAGGTTCGGATCAAGATTCTTTTCACTGCACTCTGCCACACTGATGCCTACACTTGGAGCGGAAAGGTATTTCCTTTTTTTTTTTTATTCTTCATTTTCTATATCTCAGCTGCTTTCTCAGTATAATTTAAAATCGATCGCATTGAGTTTTTAAAAATTGTTTTTGTTTAAAAGAATTTTCAGCATCTGTATCTTTATATTAAGAGAAGGAACTGTTGAAGATGAAAGAAAAGAAATGGATTTGCCTTTTCTATCCACGAAAGATGTGTATAATGTTGTTCTATGTTGATTTCACTACATTTGGTAATGAGAAGTTGGAGTGAGATACAATTAATAAGAATATGATTTGGTTATTTTTTTGTATCCTCTTGCGGTGACAGTTGTAAGATCTAGTACAATCTGGTTCGAGTTGTGATTTGTTTCCTGTTTTGATATTGTCTAATCCGCTATTCGGTTCTGATGTCTAACATGCTTGATTTTCCTTTTCAGGATCCTGAGGGTCTATTCCCTTGCATTCTTGGTCATGAGGCTGCTGGGTATGATGTTTCCTATTAGTTCTTATAGCTTATGAGCCTCTTGATTGCTAAAGAGGGAGATTTGTTTGAATTTTGGAGTACAGGATTGTAGAAAGTGTTGGTGAAGGTGTGACTGAAGTTCAACCCGGTGATCATGTCATCCCTTGTTACCAGGCAGAGTGTAGAGAATGCAAGTTCTGCAAATCAGGAAAGACAAACCTATGCGGCAAAGTTAGGACAGCCACTGGAGCTGGAGTCATGATGAATGATCGTAAGAGCCGTTTCTCAATCAATGGAAAACCAATCTACCATTTCATGGGCACCTCAACATTTAGTCAGTACACAGTTGTACATGATGTTAGTGTTGCAAAGATTGATCCACAAGCTCCTTTGGACAAAGTATGCCTTCTTGGTTGTGGTGTACCAACTGGTAAGGGCTTGTTTAACTTCCTCTTTATTTCATGAATCTGTAATTCCATATGTAATCATCTAAGTGAATAACAATTGCATTTTTTCATTTGACAGTGCATATATATTGGTTTTATGATACTGCAGCTTTTGCACAAACCTTCATATTTATATATAGTTTGTGTTGGATAGGACTTGGAGCAGTTTGGAACACAGCAAAAGTTGAACCAGGGGCTATTGTTGCTATTTTTGGCCTTGGGACTGTTGGTCTTGCGGTAAGTGTTAAATATGCATCTCACTTGCCAAGAAATATATTTATACTATTTATTGTGAACTTCTCTGCATGTTTTCAGCTGTCTTTTCAAAACGTTTGTTATTGCCATAGTTGTTCTCTTTTTGGTGCTAGTCTGCTATATTGTTAAATTGTTTATTTTATCTTTGAATTGAATGTTACAGGTAGCAGAGGGTGCAAAATCAGCTGGTGCTTCAAGAATAATTGGCGTAGATATTGACAGCAAAAAGTTTGATGTAGGTAAGTAATTTGCAAATAAATAATTCTTAGAAAGCAAACCGTTTGGTAAATATTAATATGAAATATTCATTAAACATTCTGTGTGATGTGAATAATGGGATAAATTGCGAGAAAATTTGTGGTTATTGTTTTGCTGATCTTTCTTTGTAATAAATCTAAATCATGGGTTACTTCTATTTCTATATGCTGAATTTTTTTGGTGAATTGCAACTTGCAGCAAAGAAATTTGGAGTTACTGAATTTGTGAACCCTAAGGACTATGATAAACCAATTCAGCAGGTCCTTGTTGATCTCACGGATGGTGGCGTTGACTACAGTTTTGAGTGTATTGGAAATGTCTCTGTCATGAGGGCCGCATTGGAATGCTGTCACAAGGTGAGTGGTGCCTGAACAAGACCATTAATGATTGCGTAAATGGAAGATCACTTCTAATGCACTTGAAAAACTTTCAGGGTTGGGGAACATCAGTTATCGTAGGTGTTGCAGCATCAGGTCAGGAGATATCCACTCGACCTTTCCAATTGGTGACCGGTCGAGTTTGGAAAGGGACTGCTTTTGGTGGTTTCAAGAGCCGTTCACAAGTGCCTTGGCTTGTGGACAAGTACATGAAAAAGGTGAATGCAGTTTGTATGCATTCTATATTTAAGCCTATTGTGTGAGCGGTTGTTTATTATACTCTCCTTTCCATCTCAGGAAATCAAAATTGATGAGTACATTACCCACAATTTGACCATCGGAGAGATTAACAAGGCATTTGATCTGATGCATGAAGGGGGTTGCCTCCGATGTGTGCTTAAGACGCATGAATGACACTGTATGCGCGAATGAAAGGGGTGATCTGTGAAGAACTCCATGTCCATCCTCTGGAAGGGCATGTACTTTATTACCATCATATAAGTAGAAACTTGAATGTGCTGGAATAAACTGCTTTCTAAAGCCTAGTTTTTCAGCCTTGTGAAATGTTTGCTTTACAATAATAAAAGAGAACCCGCAATGAAGGTATATGTATGAATAAAATAATTGAGCTCTTAATCATCTGCATTATGGTGTTGATGAGTTTCAAACGTTTATGTTTCCAATTTTTGGTCTTTCACTCCGGCAAGAAATTTTCTTCTCTGTTCCTTCTTTTTTTGCTCCGAGAGAATTGAATAATTTCCATTTTAACCAAACCGTTCCTTTTTTGTATGTGCTGAAATAATTTTGTCATATGGGAATTCTACTGAACCTTACCAGGCGCCAATAAATGTCATCAACCTTCCCAAACATTCGGGTAGAAAACGTGTTAATTTATATTCTTGATTAGGAAAAATGTACTCAAGATTTTCATTCTGGCATATTCTATATTCACGGCCGTTACAATCTAGCACGTCTTTATGGAAAATAAATGTAGCAGTGTAGGCTATTCGGATCAAGTGGCTCTTGTTCACGGTAGAAATTTCGATTGTTGGTTTGCTTGGCCCGATTCCTCTGAACTAAAATTAGCACTGTGGAATTCCATTTTAATGCTAATCTTAGCTGTTTACAGTTCAGAATCGAACTTGAGAATGAGTCTTACCAACTACCAAGATTCTAAAAGGAGGATCACCAGGAATCTTCTCACTGCAATAACCAAATTCTAGCCGGAATCCCAGATCTTCCTCTCCATCTATATCTCTTTCCAAGCTACCACCAAAACCTGTCAGCATAACGCACTGGCAATTTCGCATCTTTCTCTTTTTGTTCCTTCCAATGGACTTGCTCGCTTGCTCTGCAAATGACCTACGCCCTCTACTAGGTAGTGTTGCCAATGCCACCGCCGCGGCAGAGTACATCTGCAGCCGTTTTGATGCGGTTTCCAACAAGTTCATTGACACTGGCCACGCAGTGGACAACACCTACCTTCTTTTCTCCACATACCTTGTGTTTGCCATGCAACTTGGTTTTGCCATGCTATGTGCTGGCTCTGTACGTGCCAAGAACACCATGAATATCATGCTAACCAATGTCCTTGATGCTGCTACCGGTGGTCTTTTTTATTATCTCTTTGGCTTTGCACTGGCTTTTGGATCACCATCAAATGGCTTCATTGGACAACATTTCTTTGGCCTGAGTAGATTCCCTACCCCGTCTTTTGATTATGGCTATTTCTTGTTTCAATGGGCGTTTGCTATTGCTGCTGCTGGGATCACCAGTGGTTCGATAGCAGAGAGAACTCAGTTTGTTGCTTATTTGATTTACTCATCTTTCTTGACTGGTTTGGTTTACCCTATTGTATCACACTGGTTCTGGTCTGCTGATGGCTGGGGGAGCCCTACTAGATCTGAGAATCTGTTATTTGGATCCGGGGTTATTGATTTTGCTGGCTCTGGAGTGGTTCATTTGGTCGGTGCTATTGCAGGCCTATGGGGTGCATTCATTGAAGTCCACGTATTGGCCGTTTTGATCATTCAGGCAAAGCTGTGACTTTACGCGGACACAGCGGCACGTTGGTTGTCCTAGGCACATTTCTGCTATGGTTTGGATGGTATGGATTCAATCCAGGCTCATTTGTCAATATCTTGAAAGCTTACAGCGAAAGTGGATCCTCTTATGGACAATGGAGTGGTGTTGGAAGAACAGCTGTCACAACATCCCTTGCCGGTTGCAGTGCTGCTTTGACCACTCTCTTTGGAAAGAGGTTAATTGCTGGCCACTGGAATGTCACTGATGTTTGCAACGGCCTGCTTGGTGGGTTTGCAGCAATCACCGGTGGCTGCTCCGTTGTTGACCCTTGGGCTGCAGTTCTTTGTGGTTTTATTGCCGCTTGGGTTCTCATTGGATTCAACAAGCTTGCAGAGAAAGTCCATTACGATGACCCTTTGGAGGCAGCACAGCTTCATGGAGGATGTGGTTCATGGGGAATAATATTCACAGCATTGTTCGCAAAAGAGAATTATGTTAACGAGGTTTATCCAGGACAACCTGGAAGGCCTTATGGCTTGTTGATGGGAGGTGGGGCAAGGCTTCTTGCAGCACATATTGTGCAGATTTTGGTGATTGTGGCATGGGTTACAGTCACAATGGGGACACTATTTTTCATTCTGCAAAAATTAAACCTTTTGAGGATTACCGTAGATGAGGAGATGGCAGGAATAGATTTGGCAAGCCATGGTGGTAAGGCATATGAATATAATGATCACGAAAACGATGCAAACAAACCGCCACTAGCATTTTAGGGATGCAATTATTTTAATCAATGGTTGTGTTAGTTGATTGGCTACTTGATTTGATTGGACATGCAGTGTAAGCTTAGGTTGTTAACTTGTTATAGTTACTGTGATGTCTGATTCTAAGGTTTTAGTGTGAAGGAAAATAATTATGGGTTATAGTCATTTTCATTCGTTGGAGTTACTAGACAAAAAGGTTTCAGAATTATCTATTTCTTCTCTGTTCTTTAACTCATTTCTTGGATGCAGAATGCTTCTTCAAACTGGGAAAGGAAAAGGAACTGATACTCGAATATTCCATCAAATTTTTTTTTTTTTTAAATTCCCAAAGTAACAAATTCAATTGCAAACCTATCCAATCCAGAGCAACTCAAACACAGTCTATCCCACTTCACAATCTTTCCCTAACAAATGAACCAAACTGAGTATGATGAATGATTAGTATCTTCTCAAGGACCCCATTGTGCGTCATTTCCTAGGTAACTTTCCAAATTGTACAATCTAAATCAGAACAAATCAAACGGTAGAGCCATCCATCTTTGTCTTCATAAACGAAGTTTTCAGTGATTGATCACTATTTTCATCATGATATACATAGGCTAATCCTCCATGGCTAGTCACATCCATCCCTGCAATCTCCTCATCTGATGAGATCCTCAAAAGCCTCAATTTTTGCAGTAGCCAAAACAATGTCCCCATGGTCACACTCACCCATCCTGCTACCACTAAAATCTGAACAACATGTGCAGCTAACAGCCTTCCTCCGCCTCCCATGAGTAGCCCATATGGTCTCCCTGGTTGTCCTGGATAAATCTCATTAACATAGGCCTTCTTTGCAAACAATGCAGTAAAAATAATCCCCCAAGCACCACACCCTCCATGAAGTTGTGCTGCCTCTAGAGGGTCATCATACTTGAAATTCTCAGCAAGCTTATTGCATCCGATGAGAACCCCAGCAGCAACGAATCCACAAATGACTGCTGCCCATGGATCAACAACCGAACAACCACCAGTGATGGCTGCAAACCCGCCAAGCAAACCATTGCAAACATCAATGACATTCCAGTGACCTGTAAGTAAACGTTTGCCAAAGAGAGTTGTCAAAGCAGCTGAACTTCCAGCAAGTGTTGTTGTAACAGCGGTTCTTCCAATGGCACTCCATTGTCCATAATAAGAACCAGTTTCTCCGTAAGTTTTCAAGATGTTGAGGAATGAACCTGGATTGAACCCGTACCAGCCAAACCATAACAAAAATGTTCCTAGAACAACCAATGTTCCACTATGTCCACGTAATAATACAGATTTGCCATTAACATCAAAACGACCAATGCGAGGACCCTCAATCAAGGCACCCCATAAGCCAGCAATCCCTCCAACCATGTGAACAACTCCTGAACCAGCAAAATCGATCACCCCAGATCCAAATAAAAGATTATCTGCTCGAGCAGGACTCGCCCAACCATCAGTAGACCAGAACCAATGAGAGACTATGGGATAAACCAAACCAGTCAAAAAGGAAGAATAGATCAAATAAGCAACAAACTGAGTCCTCTCTGCAATAGAACCACTTGTAATTCCAGCAGCTGCAATGGCAAAAGCCCATTGATACAAAAAGAAACTATAGTCAAAAGACGGGGAAAGGAACCTTTCAAGCCCAAAAAATTGCTTCCCGGTGAAGCCGTTAGAAGGAGAACCATAGGCCAAGGCAAACCCAAAAAGGTAATAGAATAAGCCACCCGCGGCAGCATCAAGAACATTTGTAAGCATGATGTTCATGGTGTTTTTGGCACGTACTGATCCAGCACAAAGCATGGCAAAACCAAGCTGCATGGCGAATACAAGATACGCAGAGAAAAGAAGATAGGTGTTATCAATGGCATACGTTGCATCAACCAACTTGTTTGAAACAGCATCAAAGCCACTGCATATGTATTCAGCAGCAGCAGTGGCATTAGCAACAGTGCCAAGAAGTGGACGAAGATCGGCAGCAGAGCAGGCAAAATTACTAGCCATACGGGATAGAGGAAATGAAAGTGAGAATTTGGAGAAGTTGTCGACTCAGGACTGGCAGTATAGCTGTGTGGGGTTCCCATTTTTTTATTGAAGTTTAAAGGTGTACATAACTCAGCAGACTCCTCATGGCTAGGAGATTCCAAAGAGACTTCAAAATAGAATACAAGACTCAACAGAACCTTTAACAGAATTTCCTTCTGGATAGGAAGTACGGTAAGCTAACTAGATTTTAATCTTAACAACTTTTTTCAAATGAAAAAACGCGAGATTTTTCGATGGTTAAATCCAAAAAAAAGAAAAACTCTGTTACTTGAACTTGTTTGATACTGCCTTGCTTTTTTTTCTTTCTTTTTGGGCTAACCTTGAGCAACAAGAGTTTGAATATTTGACAGCCGTTCACATGCTTAACAGATAAACCACTGATGCAATTAGAATACTACAACTCAAAAGTTAGTCACAGAAATTTTGCAAGTGCTACAGCAAATAGACTTTATCATTCAAGTTATTAAAGCTGTAAAAGAAACTACTTCCTTTCTATTTTCTTCCAGTTTGTCTTTGTTGTTTCAACAACAATGAAATGCCTACTATCCAATACATGAAAAGCCTTTGGAAAATAATACCACAACCTTGTCTTTGCTGATTTCAACTGCTTGCTTTAACTCTTCTAAGATGCAATAAAAACCACTCACTAGCTGTCTAGCATGCGGGTGCCTTTAACCCAAACTGGAGGTGTCCATTTTTCAGCTCTGAAGTATTTTTGAAACAACATAAAAGACCGCAACAAGGAAATAACACAAGATAATTCAATGAAAAGTAATGGAAATGCTTTCACAGAAGCATTATGAATGCATAAAATGCTTAGGTTCTGTTTGGTACATTAAAAAATTAAGTGTTGCAAAATTAATTACTGAATTTTTAATACTAAATTTGGTAAGTACTGAATTTGAATTATAAAACTGTTTGGTATTTTACTGAAAATTAAATGTTGAATATAAATATATTGCTTGATAACGGTAAATATATTGAATTCTGAAAATTTATCGTTTTATCTTTATTTTTATTGCAGATATTGAAGTAGTGTTTTTAGGGGATAATAATTCGAAAAAAATTAAAAATAAAATCTATTTAACATTTTCTACATGAAGTGATAAGTAAGTCTATGCCTACTTATCGTATTCAACACTTTTTGGTTGAAAAAATTCTTTTAAATGGATTTTAAAATGTGTTATTAAAAGCATTGAAAAAATTAAAGTGTTGAATATTTCCAATGGTTTATCAAACAAGGCCTTAATAAAGATAAACCTATCATTGGGATAATGAAGTTTGCTTCTTTCAACACGCCATTAAGTGTTATTTTTTCATTCACTTTGACCCATTTGGATGAACTTGGAACATTATTCATAGGAACTTCAGATAAAAATAACGTGGTTTTTTGTCGTTTAACTAAAATTAATGAGGAAGTGAGGTTGATTCCTTTTTTCTGCTGCAACAAGTAACATTTAAAATAATTTCACCAATTTTACTCTAGCAACAGAAAGCTACCAACATATAGCAACTAACAAAGAGAAAATTTTGATGCGAAAGGTAGATTAGAAAACATACAACCTGCAGAATTGCTGTAAAGAAAACCATCAGCTGCATCCTTCTCTTCCTTTCCAATGCTTTCCACATTGGAAGCTGCAGTTCCTTCTAGGAGATAATGGAGAATTTTGGCCTTAGACAGACAAAAACCCCAGAACCAGCCTGACAAAACAATCAAGGACAGTGAAAATGAGCATCAAAGACTGATAGGCTATGAAGCAGTCTCAATGTCTTTGATTCCAGCAAACCACAATGATTTTAACCCTTGTTTAGCATACTGTCATTAGAAGCATACAATTTTTAACGTTAGACTAGTAAATGAATACTAGGACAGCTATATGGCACATTAAAATATCTCTTTGGAAGAAAAGTTGCTACAAGTAGGTAACTAGTCATTTTGCTGAACTAACATATAGTTGCCACTGAGATACATGGTAAATTGCATAAGCCATTTTGTACCTAACATTAAGATATTAATGCCAAGCATGCTATGATGGAATTTCTCCAATTCAACACCTTGAGACTTGAATGCATCATCATAATTGTTAGTTTGTCATCAAAAAGAGAGCTTACTTCATAGTAGAATTCAATAGCTCCATGGGTATTAAAAGCAATGACAGACACACTTTGACAGCTCAGTAATATGCCTTCATCATTTAGAACTTTCTGGTTGATGGCTCTACTGTAACAGTCTATGGCTTCTGGGTAATGCCTTTTGCCCTTTTTCACAATCTCGCTGCCTTTCTCCTGAAAGACCCAATTACCCAAAGAATGATTTTAAACAAAGTAAAAGAGTTTTCCGAAGTTCAGATTTTAGAAGGATAGGAAAAAATAAAAAACCTTGAGTTCCAAAGCAGCTGATTCTTTGAGGGCAGAAATGGCTTCGAGGTCAGCGGTCTCACTTTCTCTTTTTGGTTCTGAGCCTGTTTCCATCTATTGCGCCATTTTATTGTTATCACTCTTCTGCTGTTTGCTGGAAGGACAGCTAGAGATAAACAGAGAATAAGTATAGATTAATGGAGACTTTTGGAACTTGCAAGAGAAGAAGAAAGAAAGGAACTAGAGAAATGCTTCTTTCTTAAAAGTAAACAAAGTCGCCAAACCCCCTTCCTTCAATCGTTAAACCCTACCTAACTCCTGATCCTGAGTCCAGACCATAGCTCTGAGGTTCTTTTTTAAATTAAGAATGTAAATACTACTAACATATGTCATTTTAAATTATTCCATTTTCATGGTAGTAATCTTTTTTTCTTATTACTAGAATATTTCTGCCGCCTGAGGCTAGTGAAAACGCCATCCAAGTTGTCTCATTCTGCTAATGGTTCAATACACTTCTTAATAGTTTCTTATCCAAGTTGATACGATAGCATTAAAAAGTAAAACACCATCTGTCCTTGTTTTTGGTCACCTGACACATCATGTAAATTGTAACTTGCTTGTACAACTGCAAACCTAGAGGGAATTGCGAGAAAGTTGTAAGTTTCAACCAGATTCGCAAGTTAGCACCCAAGTTTAATTGCTTCCAACTTCGAAAAATATTATTAGACAAAACCATCTTCCTTATGTAGGCAAAAAAAAGTCAAGAAAAGGATGAAAATCTTTGAAACCCAGTCATTTTTTTGTCAAATATAAAGGAAATTTACTAACAAGAATTACCTGCAATTATTTGATGCTTTTGGATTCATAAATATTGAAAATTGGGTTACAACTCGCTTCTGTACAACATCACTCAGCCCCTGTCGATTTTTATACGATTGTACACCATCAAAGCTTCTATGGTACAGTTTCAAAACCAATACTACCAAATAGCATGCCATCCCTTGCTTCTCTTTCAAGGTGCATTGCACAAGGACGGAGTTTACTTCCCTAGGATGCTGAAGCAATGCTAATCAGCTATGCACGAGTTAGGCAATCCCAAGAGGTGTCAATATCAAAGCAAAGCATACCAGTATCAATAGATATATGATCAGGAGACAGTGGATTAAGTTCTGCAGTAAGGGAATTTTCAGGATCGTACTGGTTATCAGAAAGGAAGCTCTCAAACTCGTAATATGATTTATCTTGCTCATTTACGTCCTTGAATGGTTCTTTCACATGTGAGGACCCTCGGAATTGAAGCTGTAAATTATCAACAGAAGATTGTTGATTGCTTTGACTGATGTTGTTGACCCAATTTAAGTCAAAATCTGAAAAACCATAATTTGTTGCAGGTTGATTTTGATTCTGAAGGTGATTGGTATCTTGGTGTACATTTGATTGAGGAACAGGCTGACTGTAAACCGAGGATTGGGAGGATGCTAAGTTTATAAAGAAACTGCCCATACTAGGCTGTGAGGAGCTCTGATGTGCATACGTTCCCAAGTTTGTGCCAGAACAAATGTTTGTCCAGCCAATGGAATCCAGATTCCTTTCATTTGATATTGTAACTGAAGCAGGATTTTGTTGATTCTGCGATGCATGAGAAGAAGTAATGTTTTCTGATGGAGCATATGCAGCTCGGTTCATTGCAGACGCAACTTCAGTGTCAAGTCTTTTGGATATTGTGTTGGATGGGACAAATTGGGAACCCAAGTGGCTAACCTTAATGCCTCGATCCCTTCGAATTACAGTATCACGCACACCTAGCAACTGTGGTGAAACTGAACGTGGCTGAATTGTGCTTTTACTTAGAACATGTCTGCTACCCACACTTGGGTTATATGGAATCCCAAATCTGGTGGAGGATGGAGATGCAGGAATTATGGATGGCCTTGGGACATGATTTTTTTGAGGTCTGCAGTTCCCAGTAGCTTGAGTTGGAGTTAGCCCAGAAACTTGATTTTGCATTGTCAACTGAATAATGTCATGACGTGGAACTTGGTTAAGTTGAGGCACTGCTGTAGATTGAGAAGTTACAGGAGCTTTTGCGACTGGAATGGGAACATTTCTCTCAAGCCTGAAATTCTTCCGCAGAGTCTTCCATATCTCCTCTTTATTAGTGGCATGACAATGATCAACATTAGAGACACCTGAGCCCCAATAACAACACGGTGCTCGCATGTCACAAACAAAGCAATGGCACTGCAATGTCAAGAGGTCATTCGTTGTTAGCATTTGAAATGTGTGCTAAATTTAAGAGCACCAGCTCTGAAATAGTGCAGCAATCAACCATATCAAAAGTAAAAAAAAAAAAAAGTCTCAAGTAATTTTTTCAAAAAATTAATATATTTACCAGTTCACAGTGCTGCTCATGAGAGGTTGAACTGAAAGGAAATTTAGCACAATCATGCCGTGGATGGGGGAAATCTCTGCATGCAATCTGCAACCAGAGATAGCTATCAGAAATATGGTGCCCATGACATAACAGTCTTGAGTGTTTAATGCAGAAGGAAAAAGAGTAGGTTCAACATTAAATATCAGCATGTTATGCAACCAGCTTGTAAATGCCCCTAAGATCACCTCCGCTTCCAGATATCCCACAATAGAAAATTCTGGGCCTCATTAATTCTTTCAACCTTTTGAGATTTTAGTAGCAACATTGAACCATGTGGTCTACTTTCAACATCTATCAAACAGGTATCCATGCCCTTAAGACCACGGATCACCTGAGCACAATGATAGGTCTTTTTGGTTATCCAAGGTGGAATTTTCACTTGCAGCTAGTTCAACCCAGTGATATTCGCCTTCAGGTAAAACTGGTGATTCACATCTCATCTTTCTCCAATAATTAGTAATCCAATTCTAGCAAGAGGAAACGGCTAAGGTACATTTTCTAACTACACCAGATGATAATAGTTTTTCAAAGGCTCAATCCTCACTTTGCAGTCCAAGTTGGTACTTACACCACAACAAACTCATGAACCCATGATGTAGGTAGGTGCTTCAACAAGTTGAAAGAGTAAATAAATGCATATCGCATCTCTAAACGACATGGACATTTTTTTTTTTATCTTCCTTTCCTTAGCAGTCACCAGCCACAAATTTCACTGGGAACTACTGGAAACCACATAGAAACCACTTGTTCTAATTTTAGCAACAAAACATTGAAGAAAACCTCCCCATCAACGTAAATAACAAAAAACAATTACAACAAATGTTTAAAAAATGTGAATAAAAAATTAATATTTACCTGCCCTTTTTGGCCTACAATAAGCAACTCATCGGAATCCTCTTGGGGATCATTAACATTGGACAACGCCTTATTCGGATCACCTTCCAAAACGACACAATCATCATCATTCTCATTAACAACCTTCCTCACCGATGAGTTCCATGAGTTTGATTTCTTATTAGGGCTGACCTCCCCGACCACCACCACCTCATCAGGATCGTCGAACCTTTTATCAACTGCTTGTAGAACTTCCGATAACCAATCGTAGTCGTCTCCTTTCGGCTCCTTCCAAGTCGACGTCGCCTCATCGTCGTCGGAGCTTATATCGATAACGATTGGATTCGACTCCATTACAACAATAAATAAATAAAAATTTAGGGTTTCTATTTTTGAAAAATAATAGTACCTTCTTATTTATGTAAATTATGAAGATTCTGTCATCTGAATAAAAACCGGGAGAAACCAAAAGGGAAATCAGGGGTCGAATCCATGAAGAATTGAGAGCAATTTGGGGGTTTCGGGGGTTTCTTTTACTATTTTTTTGGTGTTGTTCTACAAGTGAGAAAGAAGATAAAAGAAAAAACGGGAGAATTTTAGGGTTTAGGGAGGCGATTGTTAGAAAGTGTAATGCGGGTAGTTTGGGGTCTTTAAGGTTGTTGATTAGATTGGATTTTTTTTTTTTTTGGGGGGTGGGGGAAATTCGGGGAAAAAGGAATGAAGTAAGTTAAGTAAAATGAAGTAAAAAAATTAGAAAAAAATGAAGGAGCTATAAAATATAGACGGAAATAGGGCGTTTATATCCATAAGCGAAAAAGGGGAAAACATCAAGGGTGTAATTGGGATTTCAAAGTTTCGAGCGATGGTGCGCGATTGCGCGCGACGAGCAAGTACGGTCGCAGACTATGGCGCCATACAGTGGTGGGCGTCGCTTTAAACGGATGAAAGGGTGGAATCAGAATTCTATGATTTAAATATTTAAATTTAATAAATGCTATAAACGATATTATTAATTTTAATATTTTTAAAATTTACACTTTAATATATAAAAAATAATAATAATAAAAATATATATTTGAAATAAATTTTAATGTCTAATACTTTAAAAAACAATGCTCGTTTAAACAAATTCTGCTTTTGTTAAAAGTTTAACCCTTTATTTAGTGGACATTAATAATATTGCATTTCCAATTTTACATATTAGTAATTTTTTGTGAAACTCTTGACAGATATTGCATATTGATCGTACTAATCTCTTACTACATATTTATAGTTTTTTAAATTCTTAAAAAATAAAATTTTTTGAATAATATATTAAAATATTGTTATTTATGGTATTTGTAGAGAATCCAAAAATTATTTAAAATAATATATCATCAAATTTTGAGATTTAAATTAATATTTTTAACAATTTTTTAGAAAAAAATTTAAGTTTTAATTTAACATTTCCTCGAATGTTTAAGTTAATTAAATGAAATATTGAACATTTAAGTCAATAATTAATGTATATATTCTTATTCAAATAATAAAATCCAAATTCCTTTTTTTTTTTCAAATAAAAAAGTTAGTTCAAGTGAAATTTCTCTTCTAACTTTTCTCCCATCATAAATTACAAAATACGAAGCAAATCCAATTGCATAAAAAATAGTAAAAAAAAAAATGTTATAAATAACAAGCTTTTGACTGAATTTGGCTGAAAAGACTTTACAGCTATTGAATTTCATTCAATGTTTATAATACAAGTATGCTGAAAAAATAAATCAATTACAAAAAGAGACATACAACTGAAATATAATTAAAATCAAATTTAAGATAAAGTTATACAACATGTAAAGAATTCGTGTTTGTTACATTAATAATAAAAATTTTTAATTTTATAATCGAAATTAAAAACCTGAAACATGTTCAACTTCTAACTTGACAACACTAATGAAATTATTTAAATATCAGCTGCTCCATTTTCTTGGGTTTTGGTTTCATGGCCACCTGCTTCATTTTCTTGGCGCCACAAGCACGGTTTAAATACCAAAACAAAGTTCTAGCAAGCGGAATCATGATTGTGAAAATGAAGAAGGAAGTTATAGAGAAGAATCAGAGAAACGCAAATGCAATGAGAAGGAAAATTTTAAAATAAAAAAGGAATGCTTTCTAGAAAGCCTAGTCATGATTTTGAAGATCAAAGAAGGAAGTTATTGCTTAGGAACAGAGAAAATCAAATGAAATGAGGAGGATTAATATATGTACCCAGTGATCAACATTCGTCTAGGAATCGAGCGCCGTTATAGGAGTCGCACGATCGTCCAACTCTTATCGGCCCAATGGCGGATTGATGGGAAGATTGACTCAAATGCGAAAGATTTTAATGATGGGAAGATGGACAACCTAAGCATTTTTTAACTTCTCATTCAAGAATGCTTACTTAAACTGCCGTTCTTTTAACTTAACCTTTTATAAACTTCTCGTCATGTGCGATCTATCTCGCTACTTTTACTCACTTCCATGTGATTTTTTTTATTTATTTTCACAGTTTTAATACGCATTTTAGCCACGCGTCTGCTTTTATAATCATAATTTTTAAAATTTTCTAAATTAAAATTTTAACATTTAATTTTACAAAAAAATTTGATAAGATCCTAGTGATTGTTTTTCTTTCTTAATTGATTTGCATTATATGGTTTAGACTATATTTCAAAATGTTTCAAAACTTCTAATTGCCAAAACTCGTTGTTTCAACAAAAAAAAAAAGACCAAATTAATACAAAAAAAGCTACAACTTTCAAATATTGATGCTCTCATACAGACCAATGATAAATCCTTTCTTTCTCAGTTTGCAAAATATGAATGTAGAAAAGAACATGATTTTGATCTCTGTCCATTAATCTGTAAATGCGTGAGAAGGACGCTTCTAAGGGAGAAAGTGAGATTGCATCATTGCCATAAAGGCAGAGCTCCCAACTCTGAGCTGTAAAAGTCTGAAAGAAAGAGCACAGGCACAAAAAAAGAAGCCGAACAGAAGAGAAAAGAAGAGATGAGAAGCCCACTGGCCACTTTATTTAAAAGGGGAATCTGTGGGTGTCTTTGGCATTGCATGCAAGCCACACGTTGAATTTCCATTGTCAAAAAAGCACTATTTATGGAAGTCAATGGTGGCCTTTGCCATCTTTTTTTTTTTTTTAGATGTTGTCTTTTTGTTTTCTCTATAAAAAATTGTCTCAAACCTTCCATGGCATATTGATTATTGAGCTGTCTTTTCTTTTTCTCTCTTTTTTTTTTTTAATCTTTTTCCAGAAGAAAAGCCTACATACAGTTCGCTTAATCTCCTTCTCTTTTGTGTAACCTCCCCTTCTTTTTTTTAGCATTTCTCTCTCTCTCCCTTGAAGGAACCAAACCTTTGCTAAACAGAAGCAAAAAAAAAAAAAAAAAGAAGAGGTAAGGAAGAATCTCTCCTATTTCTCTTCCAATTATGTTTGCCGTTATTGGTTATTTATTTATTTATTTATTTGCATTAATTGGATTTCGACCCATGTTCTGTTTTGATTTTTTTTTTTTTTAATTTTGAAGAAAATAAAGCTGTTGGGAATCTTTTAAGTATTTGGTTTGGCCTTTTCATTGTCCTCATTCTCGTGGTTTCTTTCTTTTTTCTTTTTTTTTTCTTTTTTTTTTAAATTGCCTTAGCTTTTACTATTTTCAAATATTTTTGCAAATAGGGTGTTAAGAGTGTATGAATCATACAGCACAGGAATTGGCATTCAGATTGTAAGCTGCGTAAAAAGAGGCGATTCTGTATTTGATTTTAGAAGTATATATTGGAAGGTTTCATGATTTGGGTAGTTACAGAATTTAACGATCAAGAGCAAATAAAAGGGAACCCGTTTCATATCTTGGTGTAATAATCTATAATAAGCTCTACTTTTAAGAGGATGGTTTCTTGTAGATTCTGCAAAATAAGTGAAAAGGCGTGGATTTTTTTGTCATTGCTGACAATTTAATGGAGCAGAGGTTTGGTTTTAATTGGTGAAATGAGTAATGCAAGATGAGATTAAAAAAAAAAGTACTTGGAAATGGAAACCAAGAAGGTGAAGGACATGAAGACCAGTTGCCATCACCCTATTGGGATTTAAACCATCTTTTTGAGGAGGAGGTTATGAAAGTGGATGGAGAACCACAGAATCCCGTGCAGTCAGGAAGCTCGGATCCTCCAAGGCTGCCGCCGTTGGGGCATAGGTGTAGGGATTTAAATTGCGGTAACGGTAACATTTTTTATCGCATCGCGTTTGTCACGGTTGCGAATATAACGAAAACTTTCACGATCATTGCGACTATGATACTTAATCAACTTTGCATGCAGTCATTTGAGAGAAAATTGCCATCCTGATATCTTAAAAGTTCCTACATGCATTTCCTGCAGAAGTAATGTTTGTAATTTATTTTTGGTAGATTTGGTGTCACCTTATGATTGTTCTTCCAGATTTTGGCAGTGATCGCAGGAGTATTACTGGAAAAACAGGTTGTTGTATTTTGCCCAAATCTGGTAAGTTAATTAGTTAAGAGATTGTATTTTCTTTCCTATGTGTTTTGCACTTAGTTATTTTTATGGCAGCTGTGAACTGTATCCTGGCTTTGACACTAATTTCCATCAATGCAGGTTGTTTTATCAGCTGTGGTATTATCCCTTGTTCCTTTGATTCGTCCATTTCAGTGGCAGAGTTTATTGCTTCCAGTAAGCTCCATAACCTCCATTCCTGCTGCTCTTTATTTGAAATTCTAGACTTGGCAGATATTTTTCTGTATATAGCCCAAAATTTGATATTAGCAATAAGATGTAGCAGATCGTTTTTCAAATATTCTTGAAGTAAGTCTTTGAGCACAAGAGGTGTGAAATATTAACACAGTGAAAGTTATGAAAATGGTGAACCAAAAGAAAAAAGTAGTGCAATTTACAAAATATGGCTTCTAAAATTGAAATTTATAATATATCTGATACAGCATGGTGACAGCTAACATATTACGAGTGTCCTAGGCTTAGCCCTGGTGCATATAGAATGAGTCAAGTCTAGGAAAAGAGCTTATAGCTTAAAAAAGTAAAAGAAACTATAAAGTATGGACATCTGGCTACATAGACATATAAGTACTTGCTATCTCTATGAACAAATGATCTCCAACGTGAAGATCTTTCATAAAAACATTCCTTATTGTACTCATACAATGTGGCAACGATAAATATGAACAAAAATACACATATACAGGCACATAGATATACATTTTTACAGAAACTTTTATATCTAAATATCTGAGAATGTGTTTGTTTGTGTCTACTTGTTTACTTATAAATTGTGGATTGATTGAAAGCAGGTGCATTAAAAAAACCAGGTTTGTAGAAAGGGAAAAAGGATCAGCTGATCTGGCATATGATAGTTCTATAAGTTCTGCCAAAAATCTGATGAAGATTGTCAACAATAGGATTTTGTTATGTAAAAGATTCAAGTTTCTTAGTTTGTAGACCACTTATGAGAACATCTTTGGAAAAATCATTTGTGAAAATTGTTTCACATGGCGGTGGTCATAGTTTTATTGCATTTAGACTAAATCCCTAAGATCTTACATGGTGATAACACGATAGAAGCCATATGAAAGTGCTGTAACTTGTTAATATTGATCCTTTCCTCTTTCAAAAGAGTCTGTGTTTCGTCACTCTTTCTCACTAGGAAGAGGGGAAAAAGGAAAAAGAAAAGGTTGAGTAGTTTATGCTTAGTGGCAGATTGCATTTCAGATGTTTAACTGTTAGTTGCAAATTGCATTTTGCAATTCTTCTAGATATCGTACTTTTAGTAATCTGATAGGATCTGTTATTTCTCATTTTGTGAAATTCTCAAATTGCATTTAGGTACTGCCGATGACAATGCTTGATTTTCTTGATGCACCTGTTCCTTTTCTTGTGAGTTATAGTGTCTTTTTGGATGTTAATAAAAAAGATGCTATGATGCATGAAATTCTAAATTGTGCCAACACTTAGCATTAGATTGTAAGAGAAGAGCTTTAACCTGCATGAGAAAGACAAAAGGAATCTCTTTGATATCACACGCCTGCGCAAACACAAAGGGATTCTTTTTGGGCTTTTTAAACAGGTCAAAGCTCTTTCTATATTATGTATGAATGAACATACAATATAAAGACATCACATTACATATTTCCATATGCAAAGAATGTTATAATAGCATATGTTTAGTGGAAGTAATGGAAATGCCCTGATTTAGCATTTTGTTTCTTTGACTTTGTAGGTTGACATACAACACTAACCCACTGATTTGAAAATGAAAACATCTAATCTTGTTCAAGTTAATTTGGTCAAGAACCAGGTATTTATGGTTTCTAAACATAGTTTGCGTGTTTGGTTCCGAGATCTATAGTGCTGGAATAAAATTGTTATAAAATTTGGTGGGATTTACTTACAGTTCATAATGTTTTATACGGACTGTAATTTAGTGCCCTAGTAATATGTCTCATTTCTCTCCACTCTCTCCAACTCTTGAACAATTTGTAAGGAAATTTCATAAATTTGAGGATTGCTTGACGTGTTTCGCCCTAACTCTGAGTATTCTTAGTTGTTCTTTTAACTGTTATTCAGGTGAGAACATGTCACTTGCCTACACTTCCTTGACATAAAGAGCTTGTATCTGAACTAGGGTCAATACATGCCAGGCTCTCATTTAAGGTTCAATTGCTAAAAGGCATCCTACCTATAGGTGCAATGAAGTGCAGGTGTTTACTGATCACTATAACCAAATGCTTAATATTTCTACTTGCATGCCCACTTGTTTTAATAGTTAGAAACTTTTATCTTTCTTAGAATATGTCAAGATTTTAACCAAAGATCTTATGAATGAACTCAGATTAATTCACTATAACCAATGTTTTAACAGGATTACTTTAGGTCAAGGGTTAATTCAGATTATTCTAAAATTTTGTTTTAATAGTTATGGGAATAATCTGGAGAGATTTTACCATCTAACTTGTTTTCTTTGCATTTTGTTTTTTACTTACCTTTACCATCCTTCCATCTATACTTTTCATTTTCATCTTTTGGCAGCAACTAATATAAGTTTTACCTGTTTAGGCTGAAGCTGCAACCCAATTTTTGACAGTCATGAGGCAATACCTGGAGTCACTTTGTGCAAATCTGAGGTCTCATACAATTACTGGTGTACAATCAAACTATGACAGGGTTGGCACTTCTATTCTTATAATTTATGTTGTTACTCCAGTTTTTTTCATAATAAATCACTGCATAACTGCTAGATCTTTCTCAGCTTCTTTTATGTGTTTGATTATTTTCCAGGTTTCCTTACTACTTAAAGATAGCTTTATTGACTCTTTTCCTAGTAAGGACCAACCATTTATTAAGGTTCTTTCTGTTCTTTACTTTAATGGTTTACATCTTTTAGTTTAAACTCAATCCAAACTAATAGTTGCTACTTGCAAAGCATTCTACACATCCATTCTAATGTTAATGAGTGATTTAGTCCCCTGTTGATTGAATATATAGAATTACACAACACACACTTAAGGATGAGGTTCAACTACAGGAATCCTGGGACATGCGCATTTAGCAGAGCGTATGCTATTGTTTTTTCATGTGGTATCAATTGAAATAGGTACATTTTATCCACATTGACAAAGCATGATGCCTAAACTCCAAACCCCACCATTTTGCCAGCTAAAACGCTGAATGATGCATTGTTATATATTGATGCTAAAATGATTGAAACCATCTGTGGATGTAGAACACCTAGCCCAAAAAGGGCAAGAAACTTTGAGAAAGGTTATTAAGATTAGCATTTGCAAGAGCTAGTATAGTGAATGTTTCATTTCAGTATATGAAGCCAAAGAAGCAAGTGCTGGATTGTTGTTTGAAGCTTAGGAGCAAAACTTTCTCTGAGTTGTTCCCTGGCATGAGAAAGATAAAAGTGAAAGAAAATCGCATGTCATAATGCGTAGAACCATAAATTACAAAATTGCAACACTAGATCTGATGGCACACATTTATAATTTTTTTTTACTTTCTGGATTTCATGTTCAATTAGTGATTTTCATAACAGTTGGTTTGCTAGTGAATTCAAAGCAAGTATAAAATAGGTTTGAAGGATATTAAATTAACTTAAATCTTAGATCTTTATAATTAAAATAATTTGTTAAACTTGGTAATTGCGCAGCTTCTATTGCTTATCCGTTGCTCTTTTTTTGTTGTTTGCAGCTATTTGTAGACACACAACTATTCACCATTCTATCAGACTCTCGTTTGTCAAGCTTTGAAAATGAGCATTAACTTAATCCCATTAACAGGTATGTTGCATCGGGTGAAATTTCCTAGATGCAAAAGTCCATCAGGTACAAAGTTCTTTAGCCCGAGGGTTGATGGCCTCTGAAACCATCGGTAGTGACCCTAAGCCATGTCGAATCACAATAGGTGCAGAGCCATAAAAAGGTGAACTCACTTGCAGCAAAAGGTTGCCAAAATGATTTTTGTAACATAGTAGTAATAATAATCGGGAATTCCACACGTTAGTGATATGTCTGTTGTATTGCATAGTGCAGAAAGCAAACAACTGTCATCATCCTGATCTTTTAGGGGGATGTGATGCTTAGGAAATCAGAGATCGGTTTAACTTACAAAACCTTGTAAATGGCAATAGATTGAACAGTTTATAGAGCAACTCATATACTTGATCAATATATATTTAGTTTGAATGATCTGGAATCATCTGTTGCTTAAGAGTCGCATGCTTTCTTTGCTTCGGAAGAGGAAGGTGCTTGAGCCGCTGCAATGGCTTCATAATTGGATTTCATCTTCGTACTTTTTGTTGCATTTGCTAATCTACGAGTAGTGTATAAACCTGCTTTCATTTAAAAATATGGTTGACAAGCCTTTGTGATAGAGGCAGAAATGTTGGGGGGCATTTTGTTAGCTGCTTATGGCATGTGAAGAGATAATTTTCATCCAGTCCAGTTCAAATCAGTTTTCAAGAGTAGATGTAACGAAGCTACAAGATCAGTATTCATTCACTTAGTCCACTTTTCAGTCAATTTGATCTTGCGTTACTCTAATGAAGCATGATTAGTACCGCCGTGCTACTAAATTCATCAGGTGGCCCATGCATGCCACGGTTGCTTCACTTCTTTCGGTGATACAACATTCACGTGTCGATTGGACGATTGCTTAGCTCTTTCCATTGATACACGTGCATGTGTCGATTGCTTAGCTTCTTTCATTGATACACATGCATTTTGCTGCCTATTAACAGACGCTAAGAGATGTAACAGACAAACGTCGCCCAGGGTAATTTGAGATGGCTTTGAAGCTGCAATTACAAAGGACTCCATACAAATTCTCTCCTACTGGGATACAATTTATCATTAGGATGAAACCGAGTGCCGAGCGTCACAGACTAAACTAACCTCTACAAGCGTTGAAAAACTAACCTGTCATTCATAAAATTTATACGAATGATTACCGCTATATTTTTCTTGAATTTCCATTTTTATACCATTTCCCTTCCATGAAGCTCCAATCAGAAGCTTTTCAATGTACTTGCCAACATTTTTCACAATGCTTACCATAGGCAGTAGGCACATGGATCTATCCTGTGAAAAAATAAATAACAAAACTGTTTAGTGAAGAGCCCAAGCTAAATAGTATTGATTACTCAGGTTATATATAGGCATACCATAAAAGTATTATATGGCTATAGATCAAAGGGTGAAACAAGCAACAGATAAATTCTTAAGTGATTCAAGGGAACTATCTGTTTATGGCAGTTCGATGTAAGATTGAAAGGAAAAGAATGGATGCAACAATCCCGATTGGTATAAGAATCATTATGCTTTCATCATGAACAGTTGACCACCCATTGACATTTACAACAGAAATTACTTCCAAAGACATTAATTTGATAGTGAATCCTACAATTGGTAGGGCAAAGGGAATCAATCATGTAAATAGTAAAATTTACAGACCATTCCGTCAAAACTAAAATTTTAGCAAAGACAGACAATAATTACATTTTTTAAATTAATAGTGTAAATAATTCATTAGCATTTGCAAACTACTTAAATTCGATTTAAAAAAAATTCGAATTCGATTCGATTATTATCGAATCGAACTCGAATAACTCGACTTATCGATCGAATCAAATGCAAATATTCTTATATCCAACTCGAATAACTCGCAAATCTAATCGAATTTTTATATTTAAATATATTTTTATTATTTTAATTAATAAAATATTTCAAATCCGAGTTCAAACATAAATAATTAAACTTTTATCGAATATACGAATCGAGCTCAAGCTTGAAAAATAAAACTCGATCGAATTCGAGTAAAGTATCAAGCTCCGAGTTGTGCGTCGAGTTCAAGCTCAAGCTCGAGCTTCTCACTGTATCAGCTCGATTACACCCTATGATAAACAGTTCAGTTCAATGATTTCTGCAGTAGCCCGTATTAGACCTCAGTGACTTAGAGATTATACAGACCAGCTGCCAAAGAAGAGCAAAAGTCAGAACGTTGACAGTTAGTAAACTGATGTGTGTGTGTAACCATCAATCATTCGATAATCATCATTTACAAAAGGAAAAATACTAAAATAGATCCTTTATTAAGCAGAATGAAACAACACCAAAATCAGATCATTTCTTTTCATCCTCAGAATCTGACTTTGCAAAAATAGATTCGGGCTGGGTTTCAGCATATGCTGGAGCAATGAACTTGGGATCTTTTGCCGCAACATCAGCGTACTTAAGTATAGCTTCTCTAGGATCTTCTTCCATCCATGTTTCCTTGATCATTCCCCCTTGCTGCAATGAGAGCCAATAAATAAGTCTCTCCCACCAGCTTTAGTTATACAACATTGACATTTTAAGAAGCACCAGAGAGGTAAGTTTTTGGAGAGAAGAAACACCATTACCTTTAGAAGGTACTGAGTCAACAGGCTTCCCTTGGTTGTACCAACTCTTCCACCATATCCTGGTCCTGTTATGGGAAGTTCAGGCTTATGTGACTTGAGAGGATCCTTCAGTATCTTTTCCCTTTGACGCTTACGGCTTGGTTGGTCTCTAAATAATGGTAGCGCATGAGGGTTGTGAATCACAGGCAGTGCCTCAAAATCATCAACAGATTTCTTCCTAGGTGCACGTGCAACACAAACAAGAGCTCCCCTCTCACTAAGGGTTGGATCATACAGTACATGAGTCCCACCTTGGCTTTTGTCTCCAGCAGTTGCAAATATCTTAAAACAGAAACAACTACATTAGTGTATTAATATTATACATTATTTATCAGTTCACACTTTTTAACCATGCATGTGCCTGATAGGTGTGATTAGGATAATGCACAGAGAGACCAGAGTGTGGATACCTGATTTAATCTTGGGTGCCAAGCACACTGCACAACACTACAAGTCGGGGATACCCCAACTCTTTGAACAAGTTCAAGTTTTGAACAATCATAAAAGCACAGCAAACCTCCAGTTGTACTTTCCTTCTCAACAGATGTTCCAGTAAGAAAGAGCTGCTCGTCAGGACTAAATGCAATATTTGTTTGGGCATAGTGATTTGGAAGATCATCAAACACCTTAAGAGGGGCTTTAATTTGGCGTAAATCCCAAACCTGACATATAATTCATAACAAATATCAAGATTCTAGAACGGATCTTTTTGCCTTTTGTGTTGGGAGGGATTTCACCATTCATCCAAACAATCTGTGCTAATTACCTTGAGTGAACCATCAAAGCTTCTGGACAGCAAAATTCTTCCATCACTAGAAAACTTAAGCCCAGTAATATCATCAGAATGACTTTTTTCAATGTATATATCAGGTCTGCTTCCCCATCCAGGCTTAAGGTTCCATATCTGCAAGATAATTCAACCAAACATGTGATTGTGAGAAAATAGAAGCAATTACACAACACCAACCTATTTTAGCTTGCAATAAGTCAACACAAAAGAAGTGTTAGCACCTGTATAGAGCCATCCCCAATTCCACCTGCAATGCATTTCCCTTCACGATCCCATGCACATGCTGTAACCGGAATTCTTCCAGGCCTTGCAAGTTTTGGTTTAATAACCTGCATAATAAACAATTGAAGCATTTTCTTTACATAATCTCCTTTCAGAATGATCAACAACCATAAGAAAATTACAGACCTGCTTTTGACTTTTGAAGTCATTAACATCCCATATACGAAGCGAACCATCTTCAGATGATGTCAAAATTGTCTCCTTGGTTTTGGGATGCCACTCTCCACAAGTCAACCCCGATATATGTCCCTTAGTATTCTTCAAATCCCGAATATACATATCCCCTTTTACAAATTCACCTAAAGTAAGCCCATCTCGGTCATATATCTAAAATGGAAATTAGAGTACAACCATGAGCAACCAACCAATCAATACTATAACCTCAAAAAGGACTAGTGAACTAATGCAAGAAGTAACCTTTGCTTGAGCAGAGCCAGTGACACACAAAAAGCGGTCGGAGGTGGGACTCCAGCTTAGATTACGAACTTGGTGGCCTTCAAATGGTTCAAGCTGTCTAAATGATTGTAACCGAGAATTCATCCCTTGAAAGTCAAACATTCGAACGGTATAGTCATAACTACCCGAAAGAACCCTAGATCCAGAGTGATCAATTGCAAGAGCTGAAACAATCTGAAAGCATTAAACATAATTAGGATTTCATTATTTTAATAATTAGAGCTTAAATCACTTTTTACCCTTGAGAAATTAGAATTAAATAAATTACCTTAGTATGTCCCTTGAGAATAATCTCATTGCTCATTGGAATCCGATACCGGTTCTCCTCCTCCTCCTCCGATTCTGAGTCTGAACTGGGCCCAACCGGCGGCCGTGGTGGCCCAATCATGACGTCATCATCGTCATCATCACCTGAAGCTGGAGGCGGTGGAGGAGGACCCACCATGACGCCATCATCATCCTCATCAGGGACTGGACCAGGAGGCGGACGGGGCGGGCCAATCACGGAGTCATTAGGGTTAGGGTTGGGAGGTTTGGAATTGCGGAGGGAATCAAGCCAAGCTTTGGAGGAGGAGGAGGAAAGAGAAGGGAGGCCTTCACTGCTTTTATTATTATTACTGGCGGCGGCAGCAGTGGTGGAACGGCGAGTGGCGTTGTGGATGGCTTCGAGAGAGGTTTGGGATTTTTGTTGCTTACCGAAAGTGAGAGGGAATTGAGCTCTAATTCCGTCGTAAATATCGGCGTCGTCTTCCATTTTCTTTTTCCCTTCGCGGTTCGCTCGAATTCAAAAATGTTTATTTTTTAATCAGCAGAGGATTTATAGCTTTACTTGTCTGGTTTAGCGGCCATGAACGCGAAATTTCTTGTATTCGAGTTGACTTGAACGACGGAAACGAAACAAAAGGCCATCGGGCTTAGCAGTTGTCTGGGTTTTGCATACCGGTTAAGCCTGGGCTGGGGTCAGTATTTCAATTTATCGATGGATTTTGGGTTTTTTTGGAACCTTACGCTTTCTTAAGGTGTGACAGGTTATAAGCCCAGCCCGGTTTGTTTCGGTTTTGGATAAATCATTTTTTGGATATAGGATGAGCATGTCTCAAAAGATTATTTATTTAAATAAATAAATATTTTTAGTTAGATTTAACTTAAAACTAAAATTTTAATATTGTCAAAAACCAGTGAATCTCTAGTGATTCTATTGAAATAACTTATATCTCAATTTACCATTTTCTAACTATTTTTTTATCAAAATGAAAAAAAAAATCAATAACAGAGGATTTTTAAACAATCATTGTTATAATATTTTGTTTTTTATATTTATTTATTTGCATAACATATTAAACCATCTCTATAATGCCAAAATAAGGATATCATGCTGTAAATTCTACAAGGTCATACCAACACTTGTTAGTCTAAATAGTTTAATTTTTCTTAAGAAAAATTTTGATTTTAAATTTTGTAAATAAAAAAAAATAAACGTTGAAAAAGTTTGTCTCTCTTATAAAATTCGATTTGATTCGATTTAAAATTAATCAAAGTTTATAGTGATTACCGAACACCGAGGATCCCAGACAAAAACTCTTCAGGGTTATGAATTCCACTTTGAAGTGCCTATGGTATGTGTTGATGGGATGCCTCGTATCTTGTTCTTTCTCCAAGAAAAAGGAGATGTGGGATTTACTTCTTTGTGTGTTTGGGCATGGCAGCATGTCATCTAAAAGCATCAGCTTATGATGATTGCCGTAGGTGCCCCATTGACTGAAGAGAAGCATGTGAATGCAGCATGGAAAGTTTTGCTAGATATATAGGGGAATCTGCGGTGTTATCCATTTGGACTTATTCTACGTAGCACTTTTATATATTGCCTTTTTTTGTCCCTTGATTAATGTATTGGTGATCAGCTTAAAGGTTATTAATTGAAATGTTATCATGACCAACATGATATTTTCCTTCAGTTGTCAGCTTCTTCTGTGCATATAATCAATCAGTAATTTAAGAGCTTCAAGACTTCAACATCCTGACATGGGTTTGTTGATAGTTTTACACGGTTCACCATGATTTATGAGAGAAATGTTCTTGAATCTGGCTTATGCTGTCACTGTTGTGCGTGGAAATAAAACGAGAATGTGTTATCAACTCAAACACTGTAGTTGATCCGAGAACCATCAATTCATCCCTCCAGCGCCAGCGAACCTAACTTGAGTTCATTTGTATCATTAGCAACAGATTGCTCAGCTTTTGCTAAGCTCCTCACTGCCACCAATCTATCACCCCCTTTCGAATATTACAGCACCGAGTCACACCTGTCATTATCCAACTGTTCGGACACCATTAATATATCGGAATCAGAACACAGAATATCTGAGGATTTAGTGGGTGCTGGGTCAACCTCAACCATGAAGTTGTAGGTCAGTAGGAGCCTAAAATGCCATAAAAAGGAAAAGGGTCCATAACTGGTTCTCATTTTGAAGACAACTAGAAGGTACGACTGTCTTTTGCATGAGATTAAGAGTATACGCATAGGGAATTACTCCCGGCATATTCATAAGTTGAGAATTTCTTTTGACAGCATATTCAGAAAATCTGCCCTCAGTGAAGACTTATCCGCAAACTTTGCAATTTAATGAGAGGTGTTAGGGAGATTTTTAGGTTCAAAGGTAAAATAGTTTTTTTTTTTTTTTATTTATTAGAGATTGTTAGTAGGTAATTATGGATATTTTTAAATTTTGTATGAATTGACATGTCAGATTAACTTAATTTCATGAGATCATATCAATTTGATCACTTCATCAATCACTCAATAGACTCCTTTAAATATTGATTTGTCATTTTCAAATTAGACAGTCAACGATTCAAATCAAGTTGATTTACTAGATCATTTTAAGTTATGTAGTCTAGCTTTATAGGTATAAATAAAATCATTTAGGTATCATTTTATCATTTGACTTTTTTTATTTTTTTACATTCTCTTTTTTATTATCTTCCTTTATCCATCTTTGACTTAAGTGGTAGAATTCAAACATTAAAATCACTTACAGTCTTTGTTTTTAATGACTTTGTTTCTTTTTTTTTTTTTTTTTTTTATTACAGGATTTTATCCCCGGAAAACAGCTTAATTTCACAAACAAGATGATTCATTATAAACCTTAAAAACACACATGCATGTAATGATAATCTGAATTATGCTCCAACTGTAGATAAGTATTAATTTACCTTTGTGATTGAGTGTTACGTGACCTTGCTCGAACAATGTTAGATTTCAATAGCCTGTGGTAATCCTGGAAATTGATGGCATATATTCTTTTTAATTTCTTCAAACAGAGAAAATGCGGTTTCATTCCATGTGCTAGGGACAAGACACTCTCCGAAGAATACTAATATGCCCAAAAGGTCAAAATTATATGGTCCCAAATTGCAATTGCAAGGCTTGGAAGCAGTCAATGTTAGATGCTGAAATGAGTTACTGGATATACAAATCGGTGGTTATTGCAAATATGTCCCCCATACAACTTCTGTACGAGAGGAGCCTTTCTTTCTGCATGTTTTAGTGAAAAGGGTAGAATCTGATTCCAGTTCTTTTATGGAGAATATTCAAGAAACAATTCTTCCCATTGGAAGACACCTCCAGCTGATATAAATATCTTTACATTAATTATTTGCCTTAAGCACTGATTAATAAATGATTCACCAAAGAATTTGCATCTAGTCATGATTAAAAACTGCCAAAACTTGTTTGTGAATACATGACTTTGGGAAGTTATCAGGCAAGGAAGATGAAATATTGCAAGAATATTCAGAAACCTAGAAAGTGATACGTTGGCAACGAAAACAAAAACATAGGCCTTTATGGCTTGGGCCTTCTGCAAAAAAAATGTTCTTCTACAAGTGTTTTGCCATGAATATTTTGAAAAGAATCTGATTCTTTAAAGAGTACCTGAAAGTTGTACAGAGACCAATACACCATTCAAGACTAACTTTATTCCTGGATCCAAATGGGTAGGATGTTCATATATAGTTTAAAGATTGCAAAATAAAAAAATTTTCTGAATATTATTTTTATCTATGGATAAAATTTATAAATCCGTAGGCAATTTTTATATAAAAATCTTAAATTCGTCAGGGACCCAAACCATGGCCTGTCAGTCTTGAGAGGACCCGGAGTTCAAGCTGAGAAGAAAACATCATTTTTCACATGCTCCTGTCAGTTATCTGCACCTTTGGAACTAGATATAACTTCAGTTTCACCTGATTTTGGGTAATGCAAACAATTTCTTTCTTTGGTTAAAGATTAATTTCCATGTGTTGAAACTTGAAAACACCAAAATCCAACAACATGCACGTGAACCCACCCAAGCTAGTTTCTTGTTTCTTGTTACAAGCACAACAACAAGGCAATGCAATGTACATTATCATATTTCATACCCGAAATCTTCAAAATAGAATTCAAATTATGATATTGTTCGACATTTTTGAAGCGAATTATGTGTTTGGAAATTGTATGGTATAAATTTTAAGTAATAAAATTTGTAGACACATGTAATTGTGTTTGACGTGCAAGTAATCAACAAAAAGCCAATGGAGTGTTGGTTTAATATTCAAGTTCATTCATCTTGTTACAAGATTATTTAAGTTTAAATTTTATCGATATCTTTTGTTGTTAATTTTAAACGTAATAAGTGAAACTTTTTGAGACGAACATTCTATTTTAAATATTAAAAACATCATATGTTAAAAATAACTTAGGAGATTGATGCTAGCTGGTTGATTTGCTTTAAAGATGAATAAGTAAAATCCATTGAAAAAAAATGCTAAATGGTATTAACTCTTTGAAAGCAATCTCCTTAATAGATAAAGAATGAAATTGGATGCAAACATTAATGTTTATGTTTGTAGATCATATTAAACGTTAAAACTCTCTAAAATTAGAAAAATTTTTGTAAAGATTAAAGAAAAATGACAAGTTCTTCAATATGCTCTTGGGTGAATGTTTAGGGTTTTGTACTACTTTAGAGCTAAAGTTGGAGAAAGTATTTCAGCTAAACAATGTGTTTTTAACTTAGATTTCGTTTCAACTTTGAATGAAAGGTGAAAAAAAAATTATTTGGATATGATCAATTTTAAACTAATGCAGATCATTCAAATAAAACAATAAATATCATGAAAAAAAATAAAAAAAATTATTTTATTACAAAAAATTATCAAATACACGATTTAGGATATATTTAAAAAAATAAAAAAATAAATTAAAATAAAATAAGTTATACATCAAATTTTTAATATTATTTATGAAATTAAAAATTTACACTAAAAGCATATAAAATATTATTTCATTTATTATTACTATTATATTTTTTAAAAATATTTATAGACGCATATCTTCACCTTAAATGCTATCAATATAATCGTAGCTATAATCAGTTAATGATTTTCAAAATCAAGCTCATTTATGCCAAAACCATTCAATTACAACCTCAACTATTGACATTTTAATTTTAGAGTAAATGAACTCATTTCCACTGTGCTAACTGCAAATTTTTCATGCATTCTTTTAGGAAAAAAAAAGAAAATTTCTATATATGCCTAAAATATTTTTCTTTTATAACAAAATTTTTTTCTGCAGATCATTCAAAACTTAAAAAAAATTAAATGTGAAAAGAATTTTCTTGGGATTTATTTAGAAAATCCCCCAAAAAAAAAAAAAAGAAACGAAAAGAAACTGCCCTCCCCCACCCTTCCCATGTTTACGAGTAGTTGTAAAGATGTTATGAAATCAAAGGGTCAAAACTGGTCTTCCACAATCCACATGGATATGCTGGAAGGGGGGAGAATATGATCCTCCTCGACCCCTGCACCACCTTTCCCGAGAAACAAACATAGTTTTTTTTTTTCTGGTCTATCATATTTATCTTTTTTTCACAAAACTGCCAAAGACAAAGGTAATAAGTGGTGTGGCAGTTAAAATTCAACCACAAAAAATATGACTTGAAACGGGGGCGCCATGACTTTACAGTTTGGTCCCATTACTGGCCTTTTTTTTTTTTTTACATGAATTGCTGAGTTTTTTCCATGAAAATCAAGAGTTTGATCATGGGTTTTCCTTTACATTAATTTGTGTAGTATATCTAAATTTATTATCCCATAAAAAAGAAAGAAAAACTATCCCCAAAGGGCATTTGATTTGAATCAAAGCTCATGAATCCATCAATCCATTCATGGCATCACACTCATATTCTCATTCTTAATACTATCCACCTCCAACACAACACCATCTCAAGACACTGTAAAGTGGACCCTTTCTGTCATCTCTTTCTCAAAACATTAAAATAAATGCAAATTCACTATTAAAAAAATATATATGATATAACGTTTCTTTATAAAGACATTCTAGGGGATCCCTACCATGATCTCATCAGCATATTAAAAATTTAAACCCCTCTCCCTCTCCAACATGTAAATAATATTCTTATGATTATACTATGTACTATTCTTTTCTTTCTTCTCTTAATTATTTCTCTTTCTCCTGCTTAAATCTGACATGCATGAAAATGTGAATGCTTTTTTTCTTATATAAACAACAAACTAGAATTTGGAGGCCCTGAACAATCGACTCCAACATCCCTCCTCTTGGACAGAGATCCCAACCAAAACCCAGACTCCCAAACGGCAAGTGCTAAAAAACTTTTTTTTTTTACATTTCTGTGCAACAGAAAGAGAGAAAGAGAGGAAAGAGAAGAGAAACAGAGAGACACTGCAGTATTCCCTCTTCCGTTTCTCTCTCTTTCTCTTCATATACATATATATATATACAAATTTCATAGCTTTTTATTTATTTATTTACTTATTTTATTCTTTCCTTTCTCTAGATTCTACATGTTACTAGGCTTGTAGGCTTAGGCCTACTCAGCATCTAATCCAAAGATCATTCGTTAGGATTTTGGAATGCCGGTGTAGAGTGGTGCTCCCTCGATATATATCAGAAAAAAGGTTTGTTTTTGTAAAAAAAAAGAGAAGAGAGCCAGCCACCATCGATCAGAGGACAAAAACCCAGGTCAGTTTTATTAAATTTTCTGTTTTGTATTTTTGTTCCTGATATGGGTTCCATTCAAATTTTCTTTTGATTTTTTGTCTCAATCTGTTCTCTCTAAATGACATACAGGGAGATAAGAAAGAGAGAGTCGTTTTTCTTTTTTCTGTCTTCTTTTTCGGTGTTGATAAAAATGTATTTGTTTTCATGTGCAATGTGTCTGCAGATTCTATCTCCAAATAACCCTTTCATTTTGTTGTTGTTTGCCTCTTTCATTGCTTCAGATGGTGAGATGCCTTTCTTCACACGATTTGATCTCTCTTCTTACTTAATTCATCAACTTCATCAACAAAGCCACCAACTCAGCTTGTTTCTAAGGTCTCTCCTTCACAAAAAACTCACTTTTTTTCAATAATGGGCTTCACTCTTTTGCTCAATAGCATTACAGCTTCTTCTTCTTCATCTGCTGGACAACAACCACATTTGTCCCCTAGAGCAATTCAAGGTTTGCCCATTTTGGAACTATCCTCCATTTGCATCAATTTGATACTTTTCCTGGTGTTTCTTTTCATAATATCTGCAAGGCAAATATTTGTCTGTGTTGGTCGAATTCGATATTTTAAGGATAATTCTGTTGTGAGTTCAAGCCCAATTAGGAGAAGTATTAGCACTGATGGAGAAGTTCAGGATGTTATAGTCGGTACTGGCTTTACATTTTCTGTATTTGGTTGTTTCTATGTGCTGCTTGTGCAAGTTTTGGTGCTAGGATTTGATGGATTTGGTTTGATAAGAGAGGCTTTTGATGGGAAGGTTGTGGATTTTTCTGTTCTTGCCTTGCCTGCTGCTCAAGGTTTAGCTTGGTTTGTATTGAGTTTTTCAACTCTCCATTGTAAATTTAAGGTGTCTAAGAAATTCCCGTTGTTGTTGAGGGTATGGTGGTTTATTTCTTTTGTGATTTGCTTGTCTACCTTGTATGTTGATGGGAAATCTTTCTTAGTAGATGGTTCAAATCACTTGTCTTCTCATATTGCGGCCAATTTTGCTGTAACCCCAGCTCTTGCATTTCTCTTATTTGTTGCAATTAGAGGTGTGACCGGTATAGAAGTGTGTAGAAACTCTGACCTTCAGGAGCCATTGCTTCTTGAAGAAGAGGATGGGTGTCTTAACGTTACTCCTTATAGTGATGCTGGGCTCATTAGTTTAGCCACTCTTTCTTGGCTAAATCCGCTTCTTTCGATTGGTGCAAAGAGACCACTTGAGCTTAAGGACATTCCCCTTCTTGCACCAAAAGATCGAGCCAAGACTAATTATAAGGTTTTGAATTCATATTGGGAAAAATTGAAGGCTGAAAACCTATCAAAGCAACCTTCTTTGGCTTGGGCAATTTTGAAGTCATTCTGGAAGGAAGCAGCTTTTAATGCTGTATTTGCTTTGTTGAATACTCTTGTTTCCTATGTGGGCCCGTACATGATTAGTTACTTTGTTGATTATTTGGGAGGGCAGGAGAGTTTCCCTCATGAAGGTTATGTTCTCGCTGGAATCTTTTTTGCATCCAAGCTTGTAGAGACATTGACAACCCGACAGTGGTATCTTGGGGTTGATATTTTGGGTATGAATGTGAGATCAGCTCTAACTGCAATGGTGTATCGGAAGGGGCTGAAACTCTCAAGCTTAGCTAAACAAAGTCACACTAGTGGAGAAATTGTTAATTACATGGCAGTCGATGTTCAAAGAGTGGGAGACTATTCTTGGTATCTACATGACATTTGGATGCTTCCTTTGCAAATAATTCTTGCTCTTGCAATATTATATAAAAATGTTGGAATTGCTTCCATTGCCACATTGGTTGCTACAATTATATCCATCATTGTTACTGTTCCTTTGGCAAAGGTACAAGAAGGTTATCAAGACAAGTTAATGGCTGCCAAGGATGAAAGAATGAGGAAGACTTCTGAGTGGTTGAGGAACATGAGGATTCTAAAGTTACAAGCTTGGGAGGGTAGATACCGAATGAAATTGGAGGCTATGCGAGGTGTAGAGTTCAAGTGGCTACGGAAAGCCCTCTATTCTCAGGCCTTTATTACATTCATTTTCTGGAGCTCCCCCATATTTGTTGCAGCTGTTACATTTGCGACGTCTATAATGTTGGGAGGTCAGCTCACAGCAGGCAGTGTTCTTTCTGCATTGGCCACTTTCAGAATCCTTCAAGAACCACTCAGGAATTTTCCAGACCTGGTGTCTATGATGGCACAGACAAAGGTTTCTCTTGATCGAATTTCTGGATTCCTGCAGGAAGAAGAACTGCAGGAAGATGCAATCATTGTTCTGCCCCGAGGCACATCAAAGGTGGCTATAGAGATTAAGGATGGTGAGTTTTGCTGGGACCCTTCTTCTTCAAAGCCCACCTTATCTGGAATACAAGTGAAAATAGAAAGAGGGATGCGTGTGGCAGTTTGTGGCATGGTTGGCTCTGGGAAATCAAGCTTTCTCTCTTGCATCCTTGGGGAGATTCCTAAAATCTCTGGTGAAGTAAGTCTGATTCATATAACTTTTAAACTATTTTCTACCTCAAATTTTATTCTTTGTTAGTTTTTTTCCCTCATTAATGGAAAGGCATTTGGATTTTTATTCTTTTACTTCGATGTTTGAACAGGTTCGAGTGTGCGGTTCTGCTGCCTATGTCTCTCAGTCGGCTTGGATACAGTCTCGAAATATTGAAGAGAACATTCTTTTTGGTAGTCCAATGGATAAAGCAAAATACGAGAATGTTATCCATGCTTGTTCCCTGAAGAAGGACTTTGAGCTCTTTTCACATGCAGATCAGACCATAATTGGAGATAGGGGTATAAATCTGAGTGGTGGACAGAAACAACGTGTGCAGCTTGCAAGGGCACTTTATCAAGATGCTGATATTTATTTACTTGATGACCCCTTCAGTGCTGTTGATGCACACACTAGCTCAGAACTGTTCAAGGTTTGACTCTGTCAAATTATTGCTTCTTGCTGTTCATATCAATAGAATTTGGCTGAATAATTCATTTTGGAACTGCAGGAATATATAATGACAGCATTGGCAAGTAAGACTGTTGTTTTTGTAACCCATCAAGTTGAATTTCTACCTACTGCTGATTTAATACTGGTATGGAATAGTTTCAAATTTATTTCTTCTAGCAGTCCAGCATGCAATGATGCATGCTTAAGTGCACTCTTTCTGATGGGATGAATGCATAGCGTGGAATGATACATAGTGTGCTTTAGTTTTTACTATGTCTGTAGACAAATTTTTAGCACAACATTTTAGATAGTGGAATTAGTGAGGTGTCAATTTTTATTGTAAGGAACTAGCTTTTATGCCTAAATTATCTTGAACTATTCAAATCGGATGGTTCAATGACTGTTAAGCCTTGTCTTAAACGATAAAACTTTTACATTCAATCATCCAAGTAATTGAGAAAGTGTACACAATACACTAGTTATGTTTTATATATTAGTTTCTGTGGAAATCGAGAGCCTATTAAAATACTTTCCTTTAGAATTACAAAAGCCCCTTAGGTCTATATATAGTTTACTAGAGGATAAACTAAAAAACTAAATCTTCCTAAAACTGATCCCTATAATTGAGGGATTGTCTATCCCTAATTTTCTATCCTTGATTTTAGGGATGCTACAGGAGACACCATAGGAGATAACAGTACACTGTCAACAATACTATGGAAAAGTCAATAATATTGGAATGTTAGACAAAATGGCACAACTTACTGGATGACCATGGACTAGATATATACCAAAGTATGCGTGTTTTTTTTGGCATCTGAACAGTAAAAAATGGAACCATGGGCTAAAAACTAGCATGTGAGGCTAATTATGCCTTTACAGGGAGATCAAATGTAAAGCTGGAGGAGATGAAGTATTGTTTGGACAGAAAGCTCTTTGTTTTTCATTCAACTGTTGTTCACATAGTAATGAATTTTCTTGGGAGTAATTATGCAATATTGGTGCCTGGTGTCATTATTTTCTGAGGTCCAGTATAGATTTGTAATACATTTTTCTTCTTCCTTTTTTTTGCTAAAGGTGGTGGTATGATTAGACTGGTTTTTAATAAGGTTTTCTGAATATTTTATTCTCAAATGTCATCAATCATATCTGCAGGTTCTTAGGGAAGGCCGCATCATTCAGGCAGGGAAATATGATGAACTTTTACAAGCAGGCACTGATTTCAAAACTCTGGTCTCAGCTCACCATGAAGCAATTGAAGCAATGGATTTTCCAAGTCACTCATCAGAAGATTCAGATGAAAATTCACTTCTACCTGGGCCAACCATACTAAATAAAAAATGTGATTCGGCTGGAAATAATATTGACAGTTTGGTGAAGGAAGTGCAGGATGGTGCATCAGCTTCAGACCAGAAAGCAATTAAAGAGAAAAAGAAAGCAAAGCGGCGGAAAAAGCAGCTTGTTCAAGAAGAGGAAAGGATAAAAGGAAGAGTCAGCATGAAGGTGTACTTGTCATATATGGCAGCAGCATATAAAGGCATTTTGATACCGCTCATTGTTCTTGCACAAACATTATTTCAGTTCCTTCAAATAGCTAGTAATTGGTGGATGGCCTGGGCAAACCCCCAGACTGAAGGAGACCAAGCTAAAGTCAGTCCTATGGTCCTCCTTGTTGTTTATATGGCCCTTGCTTTTGGGAGCTCTTGGTTTATATTTGTCAGGGCTGTTCTGGTAGCCACATTTGGTCTAGCAGCTGCGCAAAAATTGTTTCTCAATATGCTTAGAAGTGTGTTTCAAGCCCCAATGTCCTTTTTTGATTCAACTCCAGCTGGGCGGATCTTGAATCGTGTAAGTTTTTCTTTTAATATATATTTTCATCTGACAATACATACTTAAAGTTGCTAAATCTTCTCTTTATCTTTGTTAGAACTCCACTTTCTTTTATTCAGATTATATAATAACAGTCATTTATAAACTCACAGGTCTCTATTGATCAAAGTGTTGTGGATCTTGATATTCCTTTTAGACTTGGTGGGTTTGCTTCAACAACAATACAGCTTCTTGGCATTGTTGGTGTGATGACAAAGGTTACTTGGCAAGTTGTGCTTCTTGTGGTCCCAATGACTGTTGCTTGCTTGTGGATGCAGGTAGTTACTTCTATTTTGCCTCAAATTTCTGTTGTTGGGTTCCATTGACTCTCATAGGCTGAGAGAAATGGATGCACTTTAGTATTATTTTATTTCTTTAAGTTTATTCTTTCTCTTTCTTGCTGAGAACAAACTAAGAGGCTCATCACTGGCTTAATGCTTATTCAAACATAGTCTTCATCTAGGCATTAAGGTAATGAGATGATTTTGAAGCATTAAAATGGCTTATATAAATGTTATAAAAAGGGATATGATTGCTTGATGTGTGTGACTGTGTCCTCTATTATCTTTGTGGTAAGGTTGTTTGAATCACTTTCTATTAGCTATTGTTTATGTGTTTTTCTTTCTTCTAAGTGGTGAATTGGCATGGCTTTATTTTGCATTCTCTATTATCCGTTTGAATGGTGGTCAGGCAGGAATGACATATTAAATCCATCTGCTTCTATTCTTAAACACACATATCCTAAGAATAAGGATCAATTTGAGTATTTCATCAGTTCAATTGATAGATCTATGGGTGATTGATTATTTCTTGAAATTGCTTTAAAATCTGGTTTTGACTTATAAAGTATGTCCATGTAGCACTTCCAACTACATTCTCTCAATGCTAGAATGAGAATTGGTAAATGTTGTCCCCAAAACATCCTTCATACTATTCTTTATTGGATTAATTTTACACATCTGTTGACATGGTCAAAAACCTTGATGGCAAGGTTAAAAGGATGTCACCTTATATTACAACTTATGTTCTTGGATTTCGCTTGCAACTTTAACATTGTTTAACAAGATTTCTTTATCATATTTTATTTACTTTTAGATTCTTGTATTTGGAGTTGAAGTTGCCACTCCATAGAACCACATTATTTTCATTAATCTACCTGAAGCCCTTTTAACCGGTGTTGATTAATTTAATATACATTGTGTGATTTCAGAGTCAATGTAGCTTAGTTTCTTGGGAAACATGTTTCTTCGAATGAATTGCTCTCTTCTTGCTGGTTGCAGAAATACTACATGGCTTCATCGAGGGAACTGGTCCGCATTGTTAGCATCCAGAAATCTCCAATTATTAATCTTTTTGGTGAATCAATTGCTGGAGCAGCCACGATAAGAGGTTTTGGGCAAGAAAAAAGGTTCATGAAGAGAAACCTTTTTCTTCTTGATTGTTTTGCTCGCCCATTCTTTTGCAGTCTTGCTGCCATTGAATGGCTCTGCCTGCGGATGGAGTTACTTTCAACCTTTGTATTTGCTTTTTGCATGATTTTGCTCGTGAGTTTTCCACATGGAAGTATTGATCCAAGTAAGTAAATCTTTTGCATTGTTATTTAATTTATATGCTTTTTTTGTAAGAAATTTCGAGTGATCAGGAGTGATGTATACTGCAAAATTTTACGTCTGATTCCTCACTTGCAAAGGCAAGTGTGGTTGGTGTGTTATAGCTTTGAAAATTTTTTATTTCACCTTGTTAAGATCTTGTTCTGCAGACCGATCCTAAAATCCTGGTCCTGCCCTTGGTTCTTTTTTCATCTTTATAAGGGTTGAGGGATAGTGGTATTGTGAAGTGATCCTTTAAAAGAGATTGCTTTGCAGCATGCCTTTTATGAGAACCCTTAGAATTCTTGGGTACTTTTAGTTACATTATACATTCCTTTTTCTTTTTTCCTCTAAATGGTATCTATTGTGTTGATGTGACTGATCTTGATTGGTATGGATTAAGGTTTTATTGGGTTGATGCTTTTGGATGTGTAAGAAGATTTTACTGTGATCCGTTGGACAGAGTTTCATTAGTATAAGACTATGTTAGATATAAGATAAAATTGAAAAATTAGAGTTGTTAGTTGCGATAATATGCTCATGCTAATAATTCTTGCTTCTTCTAAACAGGTATGGCAGGCCTTGCTGTGACATATGGCCTTAACTTAAACGCACGGCTGTCACGGTGGATACTTAGCTTTTGCAAGCTCGAGAATAAAATTATTTCAATAGAGAGGATTTATCAATACAGCCACATTCCAAGTGAAGCTCCTCCTGTTATTGAAAACTCCCGCCCTCCGTCCTCATGGCCCGAAAATGGAACAATTGAATTGGTTGATTTAAAGGTATCCAGTTGTTTTCCACCACACCATGCAGTACCTTCTTTTTCCTTGCTATATAGGATGCTCATATATGCCATTCTTTTTCTACATTAGATCTTACCTATTAATAGCAACTTCATGAGGAAGGTTTGCAGGGCATAAGTGCTTTATGGCATGAGAATGGAGAATCTAGCAGCATCTTAATAATTCCTCTGGCTAAAAACCGAATATCATTTCTTCTCTCTTCTCCACTTGCTTGATGAAGTCCACTTAATTGGGAAATTTGGATTCTACTTATGATTTTTTTTATTTTTCTCATACCACGAAAATGAAGAGTGAAAGAAACATTTTGTAGAAGGCTGTTTGTGATCAATAGATGATACATAGTTTTATTTTTTAACGATTTTGGAGAAAAAATTAAAATGTTCTCTGAATACTACAGGTCCTGCATGCTGAATTTTCCTTTTCATTTTATTCCCTTTTTTGAAGGTTCGTTATGGGGAAAATCTTCCTGTGGTGCTTCATGGGGTAACCTGTGCATTTCCTGGTGGCAAGAAGATTGGAATTGTTGGGCGTACTGGAAGTGGTAAATCTACTTTGATCCAAGCATTATTTAGATTGATTGAACCAGCTGGCGGGAGAATCATTATAGACAACATTGACATTTCAACAATTGGGCTCCATGACCTTCGTAGCCGTCTTGGTATCATACCCCAGGATCCCATATTATTTGAAGGAACAATTAGAGGCAATCTTGATCCTCTTGAAGAGCATTCAGATCATGAAATTTGGGAGGTATAAGTTTCTTTTGCATACCTAGCTCTTTCTCTCTCCCCTTCACGTAACAAGTATACTTAAGCTGAGAGTTATGTTAAGTTTATGAATTTCAAAGAAGTTCCAGTATTTAGTCCACAGGGAAAAGGTTATAAAGTATAAACAAATTCTTGATGTTCCTTGCATCTAAAGTAATTAAAAGTACTATAAATTTTAAATAATTCCCAAGCTTGTAGTTCTTTCACTGAAGATTTCAAAGTTCCTTTCTCTGAGATTGTTAGTTCGTAGGAACATTGTTACGGATAAACTATATTAATTTAGCTGTCACTCATTTGCTAATATTTCATTTGCAGCCCTTCCCCAACATATGACAGTCCGTATTAAACAAACACCACTTCGTTACTCGATTTACATTCTTTTTCAATCTTGTTGTATAATTTTGTTCCCAATTAAACACAATTTACAATGCCAATATATGACCGTTGATCTTGAAATATGATATGATGTGCGCCCAATTAAGTACTAAATTTTCATTTGTCATAGGCACTTGATAAGTCTCAGCTTGGAGATATTGTTCGTGAGAAAGACCAAAAGCTTGATACACCAGGTTTATACCATCCCTTTGGACATCATTAATTTATGAACTGAAAAAGAAAAGAAAAAATGCATTCAGAAAGAAGAGGCAAAAGGCCCTTAAAGTTACATTTGGTTTACAGATTTTTTTTTTCCTTTGACGTAAAACGTGCAGTTTTAGAAAATGGAGATAACTGGAGTGTGGGGCAGCGGCAACTTGTTTCCCTAGGCCGAGCTTTGCTTAAACAGGCAAGAATACTTGTGCTAGATGAAGCAACAGCATCTGTTGATTCTGCTACTGACAATCTCATACAGAAGATCATCCGAACAGAGTTCAAGAACTGTACAGTTTGCACTATTGCACATCGTATTCCAACTGTAATTGACAGTGATCATGTTTTGGTATTATGTGATGGTATGTAAAACAATATCTTAATATTTCATCTTAAGCTTGAGATGTTTCAGTATTATTCATTGGTGTTAAGTTATTGAAAGTCTTGACCCTTTTCCCAATGAATTGGAAATTTATTTGCAGGTCGAGTTGCAGAGTTTGATACTCCGGGATGTCTCCTAGAGGATAAATCATCCATGTTTTTAAAATTGGTAACAGAGTATTCGTCAAGATCAAGTGGCATACCAGATTTTTGAAACAGATTGCATGCCCAAAATTCTTCCACTCAGAGGCATCGGTAGCTGAGGGACTATCCAAGAGTGAACCAGCAGCTGCTGCTTCTTTTATTGCAGCACTCGGCAAACTCAATGACAAATGGCCAGGACACGTGCTCATCAAGCCATTAAACCAAAACCTCAAGCCATTAAACTTAAAGGTAATTTCAAGTTAATTCATCCCCTTTAGTGGATTTGGGGAATTCATGCACGGTTAGCAACCCGGCATACCTTATAACAGAAAATAATTCAGATAGGTAGGGTTCGGATACGGAATAAAAAAATGGGTGGCTTATATTTGTTCAATGATGTGCAACAATAGTGCTTAGAAAAATGTTGGATTGTAGTTAGGACATTTTGTAGAGTTGCATTTTGTAAAGTTGAAGTAGTCAGATGCACTTGCAAAAATTCAGTTGTAGACTGAACAATATAAATATTATTTCATCTCTCTAGAGGCCACTTCAGTTATAGGCTTTGATGCCATGAATTTTGCTTCAAACTTATCTCTTTCCTGCTCTTTCTTTCTCAACTTTGAGTAATATCGGATATACTGCTGCAGCAGACAAATTATTATCATCTATATCCATTTGAGCAGCTTTAACAGAATATACTGTTAAAAGTTTTCTTGCAACCATAGACTTGTTGATGCCAGCAACTTGGAGATTCCATAATGTACAATTTGACTCAATAACACATCGTATTGAAAGAGTAAATGTATTCCCACATTCAAAGTTCACCCTTCTCCATCTTTCATATGGTGTTTTGGCAAATTTTTATCTTGTTATTTCATGAATACCAAAGCCAAGAAAAATTGCAAGGGTGAAGTAAAATTTTCTTCGAACCATAATTTTGTAGGCTGTTGCTCTTTCATAAAGTCTGTTGAAATCAAGTTTGTCAATGGATAACATTTTGATTTTTTTTTTTTTTAAATATGGTATATATCGATATAAATTGTTTGGCATATTATTTCAATTTTTTGATTTAATATAAATATATTTATAAATATACATAAACTTATACATTATAATTCTATTAGTAGTTTACAAAATCAATATGCAATATTTTCAAGTATCAAATAAATAAATTTAAAAGTATAAAAAATGATGTCATAAAATTTTTATGATATTTTTAAACATTTAATTTAATAATGTGATATTTAAATAAATATCTTTTCATGCAAACATTAAGATAAAAACAAAGAAATGAAAAAAAATTAATTTTAGTTTTATGATTGTTAAATTAAAAAAAAAAAAGAGTATAATTGCTTCCTTGAAAGAAATTGAAATACTTATGAATTTTGATTTTAAAAAATAAAATATAAAAGAAAACAAGTTAGATTAAAAAAAATAGAAAAAATCTACTTCTAAAGATTATTTTATTTTTATTAGATTAAAAATAATTAAATAATAAAAAACAAATTAAAAATTACAAAAATGTTTCATATTTATTTATAGATTGAAATAAATTAATCTACTAAAATTTATCGAAATTAACAAAAACAATCTATGTCAAAATTGATTCAAATAATATTTTTATATATATCAGATTTTAATAAAACTAAAATATACTGAGTCGATACGACCAATACTAAAACAAAATTAACATCAATAGTTATAATTACCGAATTCTCAGGGACGACATTCCAATCCATAGTTTACGGTTTCATCTTGAAAATCCTGAATTCGATGGCCCAAACTGCAAAAAAAAAAAAAAAAAAACGTTAAAGCCTAAAATAGCGTTTGCAGTTGGCCGAAAACACTGAACCCAAAGCCCAAATCCAATATGACCTAAAATTTGACCCCAAATCCAAATCTTCATCCTTACTTCAAACAAAACCACTTTCCTTCTCTCCCTGTCAGAAGCTAAGCTGAAAAAAGATTCAGGCGATTGCGAAACGTTTAGGGCAGCAATCTTTGAGGCCAACGGCTTCAATCTCTTCTATCAAGTCTATTTTACCTTTGTCTGATCACTGTAACATTCCATTCCCTCCTTTTAATTTCTCAATTGATCTTTTTCTTCTTCTTCTATTTTAACGTTGCTTCGCATTTGCATCAAATTAATGGGTTTTATCAAAATTTGAAGCATGTTGTTATCAAAATTTTCAGATTATGGAGTTGATCATCCGCGTTACGGATCTACGCTGGCCGCCCACAAGGACTTGGGCCACCTCGTTCGCAAGGGCACCGGCGGTCGATCCTCCGTTAGGTCATTTCTTGGAATTTACACTTTTTAGCTAAATATGTTTTTTTTCTTTTTTCTTTTTAAATAGTAGTTATATGATTGAACTTATAAGTTAGGGAAAATTTTGCATTTTCTTGCAGCGGCATTATAGCTACAGTTTTTGGAGCTACTGGATTCCTTGGTCGTTATCTTGTGCAACAGCTAGGTAATTTAAATTTAAATTTTTTTTTAGTTATTATAATATATATTTTTTATGTTGTTTCTTTTTGTGCTCAAATGTTTCATGTTTGGCCTTCTGTAAAGTGCATGAGTGAGATCTTGTTTTGTTTGAGTTTATTTTAATCCCACATGAGGGTTTATTTGTTATGTGTGTGTATCCTTACTGATGTTTTTCTTTTTATTTTAGCTAAAATGGGATCTCAGGTGTTAGTTCCTTTCCGAGGTTCCGAGGATAACCCTCGTCATCTCAAGTTGATGGGAGACTTGGGACAGGTAGAATACCAGATGAATTTTTTTTATTATTATTGAAATTCATATTCAATTGCATAATGCATATTGTGTTTTGATTGTGGTTTTAATTTCATAGTTCTCGTACTCAGATAGTTCCAATGAAATACAATCCAAGGGATGAAAATTCGATCAAGGCTGTGATGGCAAAGGCTAATGTTGTTATCAATCTTATCGGTATACTAGGTTTCTCTTTTTAGTTTTCCTGTGACAGATATTTAAATCTTGGATTTGTTTGATCAGTAGTGCTTATATTCGCAGGAAGAGAGTTTGAGACAAGAAACTATAGCTTTGAGGAAGTGAACCATTTCATGGCAGAACAACTGGCAGTGGTATGTTGACATTGAAATTGTCACCCTTAATCCCTGAAAATGGTATTAGCATCATTTGGACCAATTCTTGTGTATGGGCTAAATGTTATATTCAGTCCTCTTTTGGATGAAGGTGTGGGGGGCATGGGGAATTTGAAGTAGAAGGAAAGGTATTCTGTAAAACCTTTGGTTCCCTTTGAAGAAAAGAGAATCAGGATATGCACTCTATTTGAGCATCTATCATATGCATTATCTTTGATTCGAATGTAAATAACAAGTTAATTGACAGCATATCTTTTTTCTGCCATGCTTGCTGATATTTACGACAAAATTATGGTGATGCTTCTTTATCAAGTTTTCAGCATATGGAACAGTGCATAGTTTGTGACTTTGTGTGTCATATCATCTTCTGCTATCAACCATGTTCTACATTTAACTAAGCGTAATTTTCTGGAGTTTTTAGTACTTCCTGTATTAGTTTTTCCTTCTTGATTTCAAATTGCCAAAGAACATGATGGTATCATGAGATTTATTCAAGTTTCTTGCTTAGGGTCGTCTCTGTCATCTCCATCAAAATTTAGGAGAGCTAAGGCTGCTGGAGAAGAAGCTGTTTTGAAAGAACTCCCTGAGGTAGCTTCGTTTTAGTTATAACTTGAGATGCTAATACTGGATGTAGTGAATTTATTATAGCATAAGTAGAGTGAACCTTTGTATTAATAATTGTGAAACAGTGTCATCTAATAGAGCATACACTTTACATTGAGCATAAATGAGCATTTTCTTTTCCTGTTTTTTGGTTTATTTTCTTATTTTGGGTGGAGTTGCATACAAACAAAATTAGGTTGGAAGGAGATAGAAACAGTTTCTTTTATTTAGCTTTAAATGCATTGATAGCCATTCCTAGGATCTTACACACACAAAAGTCCTGTTTTTTTTTTATGAATGGGGGAATTAATTTTGACAGTTTTATTAAGTCTCTTCTGTTGTTTCCAACATGCTGCTGTTGCTTTCATTTTTTCCTGGGCTTCACTCCTTAAGTTATTCAATGTTGAAGTGCTTCTACTTAACGTGTTGTGCTAAATGCTTGTTTGCTGCTTTTTAGGATTGACTGTGGTTGTTTTTCGGTGGATCCATATGCTGGGTATTTGAATGACAATATTGCAATTTAGCTATATAGAATTGTAATATTGTCATTTCTACATTTGAGAACTTGAGATAAAATTTATGTTTGAATCTCAGAATAGAGGTGAAGATACGATGGAGTTGACAACTTGACTCCTCTTCCTTTAGATTATAAGAATGTAGAGATGATGTCTTTGATGCATACATCTTCCTCTGGTAGAATTAAAGAAGACTTGTTATTGTGCCATCAAGGATTGCAACATCTTTGCTTGTTTCACAAACTGGTTCTATATTGTTGAATTCTTAAGCAATGGTTTACTTGAAGTTTCCCTATCATCCCAAACAAAAGTAAAATTCAAGTTCATTTAATTTGCCGTACGCTTTCTTGGGAGTAAATGGTTATTTTTCACTCTTACTAGTGCTTCATGTCAAATTTGTGATACTTTTTTTAGCTGATAGCTATTTAGGAAATTCCTCAAAGAAGTGATCTGGAAAACATTATACATCTATAATTGCTATAGAAGGGTCAAAGTTGTTGAATTTTGCATTGTGGAAACTTAGTTCTGGACTTTATATGAAGATTTGATGTTACCTCTAGGAAATCATGAGAATGATGCATAACATTGGTGGTGCAATCCTAATAAGAACTTGAATGGTGCAGAATCTAAGTATGTAATAAAATTACACAAACACCTCTATTTCCTGAATAATCTTAAGGATCGGATCATGAATCGGTGGGTGCAGTTTGCAAAGAAATATAGTTTTCTTCCACTCATTGGTGATGGATCTACCAAGTAATTTTGATTATAACCTGAACCATTTAATTGAAATTTGTGGGGTCCTTTTCTTCTGGAAGCTTTGTGCATCTTTTGCTAACAATATATTCTTTACAGAATCCAGCCTGTATGTGTTGTTGATGTTGCTTCTGCAATCGTTGCGGCCTTGAAAGATGATGGCACCAGCATGGGAAAAGTTTACGAGTTGGGTGGGCCAGAGATCTTTACCATGCATGAACTGGTAATTTCTTTCCCTCTCGATGATTTATTGAAGCAATGCTTCTTGGTGTAACTGAACCCAAAATTCCCTGCAGGCTGAGCTTATGTATGACATGATTCTTGAATGGCCATGCTATGTTAATGTACCTTTGCCCATTGCAAAGGTAAATCTTTAACCTTTGTATTTGGACTAGTGGTACAAGCAATGTTTTGACTGTTCTAAGCTAGTGCAGCTTTTTATTCTGTTGTCTAATTTGTTAGTATTGACTTTATGCATGGTAAACAGTAGTTATGCTGGCGGAAAAAGATGATTTCTTTAAATATCAATGGAATGCATGCTGTGCTTTTCATGCCTTAAATACGACAAACACTCTTTTACACATAATTGATTATTGTGCTTCTACTTGCATATTCAGGTTTTTGTTGTTCTCTATTATCACATTGTCGTTGCTTAATACTGTTTGCTGTTGAATTATAATTTGACACCTCATGATTTGATGGTTTCAGGCAATTGCAATGCCCAGAGAGGTGTTATTGAAGGAAGTGCCATTTCCACTACCAAATCCTGACATTTTCAATCTGGATCAGATACATGCATTTGCAACCAATACCGTTGTCTCAGAAAATGGTCAGTTGAAATACTCAGGCTATAGCATATCATTCTTTCTTCTAATTTTTAATGGAATTGCCAATAAGTTTCCTTACAAGATATAGTCATATCTCATTTTCCCCATATTTTATGGTTGATCGTGCAGCTTTAACTTTTATGGATTTGGGTATTGTGCCTCATAAGTTGAAGGGATTCCCGGTTGAGTGTCTTATCCAATATAGAAAGGGTGGTCAACAATTTGGTTCTACAGTCAGCGAAAAAGTTAATCCAGAATATTGGCCTTGATTTTATTTGGATATTTCATTTCGTGATATTTTGGTCTAAAAAGGCCACCGATCTGGAAACCCAATACTGGTATGTGATGCCTTCATTTCCTTAAGACAAGAATGACCAAAAGAGTGCATAGTGCTAGTTTCTTTTGTTGTGAAGATGAAGAATGTGATTTTCGAGTGCAAGATTTAGTAAAATTCAGATACTTGCTTCATCACTGTGTATAACATTTGCCATTTGATCATAGGTTTGAAGGGAGGGGCATGTTTTCGTTGGCAGAAACTCGGAAAGAATAATAAAGGGCAAGGATTCTTGGGTTATTTCAGGAATGTATAATAGTGAGAAATATTCATCTCATTTATAATTTAAAAAAAAAAATCATCCTTGGGGGTTTGTTTCTTGTTAAAAGAAACCATTTTATTTGTTTCTGTTGGCAATTCCTTTTCGTTGTACTTTTGAATTTGGGGTTTCCTCAAATTCCATGGCAGTGAGAAATGATGCAGCTAAATGGATCTTAGAAGAAGTTGGATCCCTCTCTTTGCCTTTTTTTTTTTTTTTTTAATAATATTTTTAAACAATTATTATTTAATTTTTGCTAAATCATATTTTCTATTCAAGATTTTTATTATTTTTAATTAAAAATAATTTCAAAAGTTTTAAACAACATACATGTTTAAGACTTAAATAAAACATAAAAATACATATAATTAATTGTTTAACAAAAAAAATTGAATAAATTAATGGGCTAAGAAATACCAGAGCTATAGGGTAAAATCCAATTCAAGAAAGGGCCCAAAACATATTCATCTGGGTTGCACTGGAACTCAGGTCGGATCTGGACGTGGGTCGGGTTAACGTTCCATAATAATGCGGGTCAACGGGTCTGATCCGCGTCAAGTTACTGCTTCGGGTAAGCAACTTGACCCGCTAATTCCTTTACTTTTTCCTTTTGTCCAAAAGGGTGTGTTGATCGAAGTTATTCTAATCTAATACAACATCTATTTTTTACTTGTAGGTGACGAAAAGTGAAAACACAAACTCATACTGCAAGCAAGGAAGCAAAAGCATTGAAAAATCAACTGTGATATACTTGACACAATTCAAAACAAAGCTACCAAAAACCACAATCCAACAATGTCGAGAACCGAGAGTACCCCAGAAATCAGCTTAGGCTCTTTGAATCACATTACCTTAGAAGGAAGCAATGCTGGGGCAACAATGTTCATCCGTCGTGGCTTGGCAGGCGAGCCAGAAGGTTGTAGCTGCATCAACGTTTATACAAATAGCTACGTTCAAGGCACTAACGGTTCTGTTTTGCTGAAGAGTAACATTAAAATGAAGAATCCTGGGGTCGAACTCTGTTTCGGAAATCTTAATTTGAGCGAATTAGGATCTCCAATTCTTAGATCAATCAGCAGGAGGACAACCGGTGCCGCATTAGAGTTCGGCAGCATGTTTTTGTTTTTCTTAATTCAAGTCATTTTATTTCTGTCGCTATCTTCATTGAAGCCATAGTAATATCATGCAATATTAGCATATTCAAAATTAATTGATTACTTGTGGAAATTTCAGAAACGGGAAAGAGTTATATAGCTTCAGTTGCAACAGAATTTAATAATTATGATTGTGATTGTTTCATTTTCATGGTTTGATCGGGACAAAGCAATCTGATTCATTGGAATTATTATCAGTATTAGTTAAATTATAGATCTCCTACATCAAATTTGCCTTTTTTTGGGGGGTTCAAGCTATCATGTTCTTAATGTATTAAATGACTTGAAAGGACATATCACAATGGGCATTGCTCATTTATTTCTTCAAACAAAACAACTGTGCTTAGGCCATTTTCTGTCCATCACAGATTGTCAAAGACAAAACACGTGTCCAAACAGCTGTTTCTGTTAATGTTAAGACAAAAGAGTCACTTTCCTCGATGAGAGATCTGTGGTGTATGATAAACAAAGTTTGAGTGGCTGCCCACTTACCTTCCATTTTACTGCAATGGGATCCTAACTTTCCAAGCAAAACCTGTATTTATCTTTCATCAGTGCTCAAAATGTAACTAGACAAGGATTGCATTTTTATCTTAAGAGACACTTCCACATGTATTTGTCCAACTTCATCTCCCTCTCAAGCACTTAACAAATCAGCTACCGAGGTTTGAAAAGGGTCCCATGGAAACAACCAATTTTCAGTAGAGGAAAAACTTGACTATTGTGGCAAGAAATATATATTATATCAATCTCAACGTTACACCATCTTTTAAATTAGAGATGTCGTATTCAAACTCTATTGCAGTCGATAATATTAGAATAAAGAGTAACTATACATTTGGTATTGATAATGTCTCTTATAGATTTTTTTTCTATGACATTTACAACTATTTTAATGCTTATTTTCAAGGGTGTTTCATGTCAACTAAAATGGTAGCCAATTAGTAGTAAGAGAATGCTGGCTAATTTGAAATACATCTTTAAAGTCATTTGCTTTTAAATTATTTGAATTTATGACTTGTTCAATTTGATTGAAGAGTGTGGGATCTAGGTAGGTTGACATGCTTAAATTCCTGGTTTCAACATTTGCTTGTTTCAATTTCTCAACTTGTGGTTGCATTTGCATCAATTAAAGGTTCTCATCAGTGAAAAGGATGTTACACCTATATCTGATCAAAGCCAATGCCTTAGATAACGATTAGGGTTATAATCGATCTAATTTAAATTGATAAAATTTGAATTTAAGTTTGACTCAAAATTTGAAGCTCGAAACTCAATTCAAAATTTATTTGCATTTGCATCAATTAAAGGTTCTCATCAGTGAAAAGGATGTTACACCTATATCTGATCAAAGCCAATGCCTTAGATAACGATTAGGGTTATAATCGATCTAATTTAAATTGATAAAATTTGAATTTAAGTTTGACTCAAAATTTGAAGCTCGAAACTCAATTCAAAATTTATTGAATTTTAGTTTTTTAATTCAAATTTGACTTAAGATTGAATTTAAATTACTCGAACTCATTCGATTATATTCGATTAACATATAAAAATAAATTTTGATTATTTATACTTAAACTCGAATTCGAATTCGAAATATTTTATTAATTAAAATATATTAAAATATAAAAATTTGATTAAACTCACGAATTATTCGAATCGAATATAAAAATATTCGAACTCAACTTGATCAATAAGTCGAATTATTCAAATTTAAACTTAACTCAATAATAATCGAATTAAATTCAAATTTTATTCAAATCAAATTTAAATAATTTATAAATATTAATATATTATTTACACTCCTAATATCACCGTAACAGACAAATCAATATGTTTGCTTCCACGTTTCACTATAATTTCTTTGTTTACTCGACCTGGTTGGCTGTCACCTTTGTCCGAAAATTATTGTAAAATTAAGAATATGTCAAATGATTTGAATCAATGATCAAGGCATGAAATGAAAATACGATGATATTTTATATAAATAATACAAGTTTTCAAGGTAAAAGTTTAACAGCTTTCACAGAAAGTGTTTTATAAAAATAAAGTTTTACCTGTCATATTTCATTTTTAAAGCATTTTGCATGTGAAAAGGAGAGGTTTTGAACTGACTTAATCAAATATATATGCGCACTCCATTTTGTGACCATTCTTTTTCAAATAAATTTTTCTTGGTGATGTGGTTGGTAAATTTATTAAACTATTAATTTATCTTGAAATTATAATAAAATATTTAATATAATATTTAAATTTAAAAAATTTTTAATATATGATATTTGAATTATACACCTATTAATTAATACAGTACTTGAAAAATTATTTACCAATTATATGTCATTATTTGAAATTAATTATATCAGAGATGATATCATTTTAATTAATATATTTTAATTTATGCATCACATTAAAAATTTTTAAAATTCAAATATTACATGTAATATTTTATTATATTTTAAAAATTATTCATGACATTAATTTTTTTAATATAAAATTTAATATATTTTGATTAAAAGGTATGAAATCATGGGTTTGGGTGTTTATCATATTTTCAATTACCTTTATATTTACCTTGCAAAACTTTATTTTTGAAGTAAAAGATTCAAGATTTTTTATAAAAAAATCATAACATGAAAAAATAAAAAAATTATAAATATTAATTTTAAATTTTAAATTTATTAAATATCATAAAATAATTGCACGAAATTGAACTTTATAAAAAAAGCAAAGCAAAAGTTACTGGTAAAATTTAACCTGTAATAACAAAAGCAATTAAGAACATGCTTATTATCTCTTTATCAATTATCATACCCACTTCCTATTTGAACCAAATTAAATGCTTCATTAATTACAAAAAGTGCACAATCATAATTTAAGAACTCAATTTGAGAAAATTCCATTTCTTACATCAAATTTTGCAATTTCCAATTTGCAATTTGCATGCCCTCTTTGCTAATTTCTAGATTTTCTTTCCCAGAAGGCAAAAAAAAAAAGTCTCTGTTTGGACTGCTACCAAGTTAAATTTACCCTAAAGCCCATGAGCGGGTTTCGCTTTTCTTCCACTCAGTTCCTTCCACGTGTCTCTAGTAGTATTTTCGAATTTTTCTCGTATTTCCCTGGTAAAACCCCAAGCATGCCAGCCGGTGCCATCGCCTCCCCCTCACGTTTTTTCACTTTCCATGCAAACGCAATTTCCGGAATTTGACAGCTTTGAAATTTCAACACGTCATCTCGCGGTCCCACCTGGCCACCGACAACTGACAGCCCCTCGGTGCAGACCGCTAATTTGTGCCGTCCCTCTCTGCTCTTCTCGCCCTTTTGTTTTTATACGCGCTCTCCGTGTTTCGTTCCCTTTTCCAGCTCCAAATTTCAGTCAAATTATTTTCCAAGAAAATCCCCACCCTAATCCCCCAAAAAATAAAATCCTCAGTAAGTCCTTTTCTCCAAATCCAAAATTTCCCCTCAATATTTCTAGTTAATTTTGTTGATAAAATTCAGCCAAAAGATCCGTAACCATATCACGACAATTTCTTATTTTTTATACTTGGGGATTCTTGCAGATAAATCTCTCTCTACTCTCAACTTTAAATCTCATTTTTTTTCCTTTTCTTTGTCATTGTATTAAAATTTTGTAGCATTTTACTGTATTTATTCAGTTCTAAAGTTCCAGTTTTTTTTTTTTTTTGTGTATCTGTTGTACAAGCTTAGATCTTACTGTACCTTTCATTTTAAGCAGATGAAATGAGATTTGGGGTTTTAAAATCTTCTCATTTTCATTTTCTAGTTTGAAATCAAGTGAGAAAGTTGTTTTTTTTTTTAATGTTGGGATCTGTTGATTGGCGTTTGATTGAACCCTGATGAGACGCCGCCAAGTAGGGTTGGTTCCTTTCGAAGGAATGGAGAAGGGTTCCCCTAAGAATCAACAAACCCGGCTCTGTCTCTTAGCTTTTTTATCAGCTTTTTTCTGGATTTTGCTTTTGTATTTCCATTTTGTAATTCTAGGACGTAGCACTGCAGTTGAGGAATCAGTTGTATCAGAACCAGTCAAATTAGAATCTTCTTTTGTTAATGTTGAGTCCATCCCTGCTCGGGTGACCGATGCCCGTGTAGAGAAGGAGAAACCCCCTCCTGTGAAACCTGTTAGGAACACGGCTGGTGAAAGGGTGGTGGCTTACCCATTTATGAGAGCTTTGAGGACGGTGGAAAACAAGAGTGATCCATGCGGGGGAAGGTATATTTATGTGCATAACCTTCCTCCCAGGTTTAATGAGGATATGCTTAAGGAGTGTAAGAGTTTGAGTCTGTGGACTAATATGTGTAAGTTTACCAGCAATGAAGGGCTTGGTCCTCCCCTTGAGAACGTGGAAGGGGTGTTTGAGAATACCGGGTGGTATGCGACGAATCAATTTGCGGTGGATGTGATATTCAATAATCGGATGAAGCAGTATGAGTGCTTGACCAATGATTCTTCGATTGCAGCTGCAATTTTTGTGCCGTTTTATGCTGGATTTGATATTGCAAGGTATCTTTGGGGATATAATATCTCGAGGAGGGACGCTGCTTCTCTTGATTTGGTTGATTGGCTGATGAAGAGGCCTGAGTGGGGTATAACGGGAGGGAAGGATCATTTTCTGGTGGCTGGGAGGATTACATGGGATTTCAGGAGATTGACCGATGAGGAATCTGATTGGGGTAATAAACTTCTGTTTTTACCTGCTGCGAGGAATATGTCCATGCTTGTGGTTGAGTCAAGCCCCTGGAATGCAAATGATTTTGGCATTCCATATCCAACTTACTTCCATCCTGCAAAGGATGAGGAAGTGTTTGTCTGGCAAGATAGGATGAGAAAATTGGAGAGAAAGTGGCTATTCTCTTTTGCAGGTGCACCGCGTCCTGGGAATCCTAAGTCAATAAGAGGGCATATTATTAATCAGTGTAGGAAGTCAAAGGCGTGTAAGTTGTTGGAATGTGATTTTGGGGAGAGCAAATGTCATTCACCAAGCAGTATAATGCAGATGTTTCAGAGCTCCCTGTTCTGCCTGCAGCCTCAAGGAGATTCATACACACGGCGATCTGCTTTTGACTCAATGTTGGCTGGTTGTATTCCTGTCTTTTTGCATCCTGGCTCGGCATATACACAATACACTTGGCATCTTCCCAAAAATTATACTACATATTCAGTGTTCATCCCAGAGAATGATATTCGTAAAAGGAATGTTAGCATAGAGGAGAGGCTTAGTCAAATTTCTCCGGAGCAAGTGAAGATCATGAGAGAGGCGGTCATAAATCTCATTCCTAGGCTGATATATGCAGATCCTCGCTCTAAGTTGGAGACTCTTCAAGATGCTTTTGATGTTGCTGTACAGGCAGTCATTGACAAAGTTACTAGTTTGAGGAGGAACATTATCCAAGGTCGCACGGAATATGATAACTTTGTGGAGGAAAATAGTTGGAAATACGACTTGTTAGATGAAGGACAGCGTGAGGTTGGAGCTCATGAATGGGATCCTTTCTTCTCAAAACCAAAAGATGAGCAGAGAGATCAATCTGCGGAGGCTGCAAAAAATTCTTGGAAGAATGAGCAGAGAGATCAATCATAACTGGAAGTTGATGAAACAGTATATAAGTTGAACTAAAGCTTTAATGCAGTCTCCGAGTCTCAAAACAAGAGTTCCTGTTTTGAGTTGGGTAGATAGCAGTGCATCGACTATAGATATTGCCACCAAGCATATCAGGCTTGAATCCTTCTTTCAAACTAGAACATATATACATATTCTCTGCGCCAAATACAGTTCTTCATATAGAATTTTTCCCCTTTGAGCTACGTATTTACTTAGCGATTCTTTGTAATGTTTTGTAGCTGAGATTTTGTCAGTTTGTCTGTGTAATGATCCTGTCTTATCAACGCATACAAGAAATAATAACTAATAACCAGTTTTTCGCATTATTTTGGTGATTTTGGGAATCAGCTTTTATGTACTTCGAACCATTTTATTGAATTCCTTTTGCTACATGTTTTTTAATTGTCGTAAATAGTAGTATTTTTTAACCTTTAATCTGTTGAAATACATCAAGAAAATCAGGATCAACTTCCAATATTTTTCTCCCTTCTCATGGAGATTGTGCACCGTCCATAGTCAATATTTTTAAGTTTGAGATTCCACTGTGTAGGGCACCTTGCTTTGTAACAGCTAGCATTCATCAGATGGTTATTACCATGACCTTGTGTTTTGTCTGATTTTGAAATTCTGAGGCTTGTTAAGCGTTTAAAGCCTACCATTACTTTTTTTTTCTGCTAATTGAATTTCATTAACCCGAAGGAAGAACATAAAAATGCAACCAGGTCTGATCTGGATGGCGTTAGATGAACAAACAAATGGAGCCAGAATCTTGCACATTTTCCCCAAACCTTGGACTTGCTTAGAGGCCTTTTTCTTTTGCTGAAATAAGAGTTTGCTTGCTTGCATCCATGAAGGTTCACTTGAGCTTCCCGTGGAAAGAATTGAAAAGAAAAAAAAAATGTGGGTTTAAGCTGTGATTCAACTGTCGATATCGAAAGCTGACAGCATACGGCTGAACCTCCCTGTTACTTCAACTGATGAATTCACAAACCACGTTTCTGCTTTCTTATGTCAACGCGGCACGTTGCTCTGTCACTTACTTGGCATTATGTTTTTTTCCCTTTTTTTTTTCACGTCAAGAATCCAAAATTGTGTATTTTACTGGTTCTTAGTTAGAAGTTAGAATTTAGAAGGATAGTAATGAACCACCCAAAAAAAAAAAAAAAAGAAATAAAGACCAGGGATATAAGAAGTCAAGAACTCCTGGGCAAAAGGGAGGGAGCCATTGAAGGCGTCTGCATTAATGCACTTGAGCTGGCATTTAATGGCGATTATCTTCGATAACTTAAACTTTCTCACTCCATCTCTTTAATATTTTGTCATTCAAGAAGGCTAACATACTGAGGGAATGATGTTGAAGAGAGTTGAAATGATTGATGGTTTTGGAATCTAATGCTTACATATGTAAATGTATTAAAATCACGCATAACATCTCGTGAGGCCGAGAGCTGGGCCTTCAGCTCCCTAAAGAAACCCAGAGCCCTCTCTTCTTGCCAGAACAAAGGATCCTCGTGATGAAGAGCTCTTATATTTCACGAGTTTCATATTGTTACCCAGAGTTCAAACGTGCGTCGCAAACCACGAGCTTCAAATAACCCCGCGTTCCTCTGCAACATCCTTCATCGGATTCCAAGTATCATTGTCTCAACTTCTCCATGGAAGCCAAAATACAGTTTTTCTTGTCAACTCTTTTACTCTACTCAGTTTCCGTCCATGCAAACACTCTTCAGACTTACATAGTTCAGTTGCATCCACAAGGTGTAAGCAGCTCATTGTTTCCTACCAAACTTCAATGGCATCTTTCATTTCTTGAACAAACTCTTTCCTCCGAGGAAGACCCTTCTTCTCGTCTTCTCTACTCTTATGGTTCTGCCATGGAAGGTTTTGCAGCTCAGCTGAGTGAAACTGAGCTAGTGTCATTGCGGAGTTTGCCTGATGTTGTTGCAATCAGACCTGACCGGTTGCTTCAGGTTCACACAACTTACTCTTACAAGTTCTTGGGACTTAGTTCCACTAGAGATGGTGCTTGGATTAAATCTGGATTCGGTCGTGGAACAATCATTGGGGTGCTTGACACAGGAGCTTGGCCAGAGAGTCCTAGTTTCAATGATCATGGAATGCCACCTGTGCCCAAGAAATGGAGAGGGATTTGCCAAGAAGGACAAAGTTTCAATGCCACGAATTGTAACCGGAAACTCATTGGTGCAAGATTCTTTATAAAAGGTCATCATGTTTCCTCAGCGTCACCATCAGCCAACATGATTGAAGAGTATATATCACCAAGGGATTCCTCCGGACATGGAACTCATACATCATCCACAGCTGGAGGAGTTTCTGTTCCAATGGCAAGCGTGCTTGGTAATGCTGCTGGTGTGGCCCGTGGAATGGCCCCCGGAGCCCACATTGCTGTGTACAAAGTTTGCTGGTTCAATGGCTGTTACAGCTCAGATATCCTAGCTGCTATGGATGTTGCAATTGCAGATGGAGTTGATGTGCTTTCACTCTCTCTAGGTGGCTTCCCATTGCCACTTTTTGATGATAACATAGCCATCGGCAGTTTTCGAGCAGTCGAGCATGGAATATCAGTAATCTGTGCTGCAGGAAACAATGGCCCAATTCAAAGCTCAGTTGCAAACATAGCTCCTTGGATTGCTACCATTGGTGCTAGCACACTTGACCGGAAGTTTCCAGCCATAGTTCGGATGGGTAATGGAGAATTCCTTTATGGAGAGTGTATGTTCCCAGGGAACAATTTACCAAGCGCCGAAAAGGAACTTGAACTGATCTACGTTACTGGTGGGAACAGCGGAAGTGAATTTTGCTTCAGAGGGTCTCTCCCAAGGGCAAAAGTACGAGGCAAAATGGTTGTTTGTGAAAGAGGTGTCAATGGAAGGGCAGAAAAAGGTGTAGCTGTAAAAGAAGCCGGTGGTGCTGCCATGATATTAGCAAATACAGAGATAAACCTCGAGGAAGACTCAGTTGATACTCATGTCTTGCCAGCAACTGAGATTGGTTATGCGGAGGCAGTACGTCTAAAGGCTTACATGAACACTACCAGTCGTCCTAGAGCTCGAATCATATTTGGTGGAACTGTTATTGGGAGGTCAAAAGCACCTGCCGTAGCACAGTTTTCAGCCAGAGGGCCCAATTTATATGATCCTTCAATCCTAAAACCCGACGTGATTGCTCCAGGGGTTAATATCATTGCTGCTTGGCCTCAAAATTTAGGTCCCACTGGTCTTCCAGAAGATGCTAGAAGAGTTAATTTCACTGTCATGTCCGGAACTTCCATGGCATGTCCTCATGTCAGTGGAATTGCAGCTCTGATTCACTCAGCACACCCAGCATGGACCCCAGCAGCTATTAAATCTGCAATAATGACATCTGCTGATGCAAATGACCATAGGGGAAAACCAATAATGGATGGAAACAAACAGGCTGCTATTTTTGCTATTGGAGTTGGACATGTAAACCCTGATAGGGCCATCGATCCAGGATTGATATACGATATCATGCCAGATGAATATGTCATTCATCTTTGCACCCGTGGATACACAAGATCAGATATTTTTACAATCACACACAGGAACGTGAGTTGCAGTGAGATTTTACAGATGAACAGGGGTTTCAGCCTCAATTACCCCTCCATATCTGTAGCTTTCAAGCATGGAATTGAGAGTAGGATGATCACAAGGCGACTGACGAATGTGGGAAGTCCTAATTCTATATATACAGTGGAAGTGAAGGCTCCTGAGGGAGTCTTGGTGAGAATCAAACCTCAAAGGTTAATGTTCAAGCATATCAATCAAAGTTTGAGCTACAGAATATGGGTAACATCAAGGAAGAAAACAGAAACAAAGAGGACAAGCTTTGCAGAAGGGCAATTGACATGGGTGAATGCTCACAATAACTTCTACAGGGTTCGAAGTCCTATTTCAGTCACTTGGAAGTAGTAGCAGCTTAGCACCTACTAGTTCTTGCTTTAATTTCTCATTGAATTATGCTTTATCAATATTTTAGTTGAGCATATGCCAAGTTTAATTGCGCAGAAATTAAAAAAATATTGGCAAAAGCCTCTTCATCATCAAAATGAAGAGTGAAGCAACTATAATAACTGCGATTGTAAAACGTACAATTGGACTATTAAACTCTTTGTTACTTGCTAAACATGTTCCATATCATTTTAATTTCCTGTGTAGCCAATTAGTGAACATTCATATCTCAAGAACTGTAGTCACTTACAGACATCCATATGCATTTGCGGCTATTATTTCCACATTTATGGAGAACAAGTAAATCTGTCAATCAATGTAGACGAAAAGAAATTGTTATGAAATGCCTGACTGAGCTGCTAGACATGCAGTTAATCTAACAACAGCAAATTAGTTCACTGACCCTCAAAACATTTTTTTCCCAGATATCAACATTCAATAACATAATCAAAGTAATCAAAGGAACTAGCAGTCATCTTGGCACGCAAGAAAATGAAGCATACAATTTGAGTGAAAAAGGAAAATGCAAAACTTTGTTGGGAAGAAGGAAGCGAAAAGTATTTGCCTGAAACCTAGATCGGGATCTAACCCAATGTAAGGCATCTGCATAAAACCTATATGAGACGTCAAGTTGTACTTAAACAAAATTTCATAACTAAAATGAGGAAACCGATGGAAGTGAAGAGAAAGACAGGAGAAGGATATACATTGCCTCATTTTTTTGATGGACTGCAAGTGGTTTTCATTGGAATATGGCTCCATGAATCTCATGAACCTGTCCCACTCTCAAGGATATCGCATTTTATACTTAGATTCAATTCCCGCAGGCTTTCCATTTACAAATTTGGCATTCACTTCAACTGACTGAAGGACTCCTTCCCCATCAATCATGTAAAAACCAGTGATTTCACCAACTTCACCTGACGAGTCAAAAACAGACGGTTGATCAAATCTGAATACAGCAACACCATTTGCACCATCTCTTGACTTAGTTAACCTTACACCTGGTATTGTCTGTTCATCAGTTCCTTGAATGAACTGAATTTTTGGTTTGACCATCATTGTTATGGGTCCACATTTCTTACAATTCCATCTTGTTAGAGATAGCCCTCGACGAGCCACATGTAAAGATTGCCCCTTGAATGGCGAATTCACGCTCATGTGAACAACCCAAGATGGTATTCCTGCAAAAAATTAAAAAGACACTACCCGAATCACACTTATACATTAAACTCCATGGAAATACAGCTTCTACTACTTATTACCAGCAAGCTACTAAGCGTGTTTAAGAATCTCACATCCTATATCCCTAAAAGGAATTAAACAATTAAAAGCTTAATAATAAGTCTAAATATCCGTCCCTCGCGACACAAAAACCACTTTCTTATTCTGAACATGAGTAAACACCGAGTCAATTTGCAATTAGCCTACTTGTCATTTTCACAATCAACCATAGATCTTTCCAAGCTTCAATTCTATTAGTTTGGCAAAGAATGTTACCATTTGTAAATGTTGTTGGAAACATATTTCATACACATCATATAACAAATAAATTGTTAAATCAAAATGACTAGCAAAAGAGATTTAAAAATAGTAATTCACTCGAAGAATGCATCAAATTGTAACTGATAGAGAAAAATATGAGGAACCAACAATAAATTAATCCTTTATATATAAATATAAATATATATATATATATTTAAGGACTAATTGAAGTACCACACATATCATTATAAAGATCTTTTTATTGGTACTCACAATTTCATTCGATTGTCACAAAAAAATCATCGAAATAATTTTAAAAATGAAAAATACAAAAATTTAGTTTGAAATTTGTAAAAATTTGTTCAAAATATGAAAATTCTAAAAGTTTTAAGCAAAATCTTATTTAAATCAGAGATTTTTAAAATTGATTTGTCCTTTTTCTTTCTTTTTTTATTTTTTCAGGTTAGTTTTTCTCAAATCTCTAATTACTTTTTCTAAAAAAATAACACCCAAATAAAAGTACCAATATATTAAAAAAGCATGTTAATAAAATACTTTTATTGTAAATAAAAGTTCTATTAGGTTAATTTTTTAATTATGATAAAATATGGGTTAAAAAATAAAATTTTAAAAAATAAGTTTTTTTTTTTCACATCTAGGATCACAAAATTCTAACATTTGATGCGATTTTATGATTTGTGTGTAGTTTGTATTAGGCTGGTCCAACATTTCTGTGTACTTTATATTAAGTTTGACAGAGATATCAAATTTTAACGGGAGAATTTGTGACACCCTAATCTTATATTAAGAGATTTTGTGAATCTACTATGATATATAAGTTGAAATATAAACCCAAATTTATGAAATGACTTTTGTACGATAAAATCATGAGATTTTTGGATCAAAACAGATAATATCTAACATGTTTAGATCAAAGCGGTTACCAGTCAAACGAAAGTTAAGTGTTACACAATGGAAGTTACATCCAAAGCTAAGTGTTGCACGATATGGTATCAGAGCGGTTACCAGTCGGACAGAAATTAAATGCTACACGATGGGAGTCACATCCGAAGTTAAGTACTACATGATGGGAGCTACTTCTAAAATTTTAACGTCTTGTGTGATCTTATAATTTGTGTATGTTTTGTGCAATTTGTGCGTGTTTTGTGTTAGATTTAACAGATATATTAAGCTTTAATAAGAGAATTTATGACACTCTAATCTTATGTTAATATAATCTTGATAGAGATGTTAAGTTTTAATGGAAAAGTTTGTAACACTTCAATCTCACATTAAAATAATTTGAGATTCTGCTATAATATATAAATAGAAGTTTAATCTTAAACCTGCTATTATAATATATAAGTAGAAGCTTAATCCTAAATTTTATGTTGTGCTTGACAGATAGGTCAAGTTTTAATGGGAGAGTTTGTGACACCTCCAATCTCTTATCAAAATAATCTTGATAAGAGCATTAAGCTTTAATAAAAGAATTTATGATATCTCAATCTCATATCGAGATAATTTGAAATTTTATTATAATATATAAGTAGAAGTTTAATTCTAAATCTACTGCTATAATATATAAGTAAAAATTTAATCTTAAACTTATAAATTTTTTTTATAAAATAAAATCATAAAATTTTTAAATTAAAATAAATAATATTTTATAAATTAAGTACGAATCTTTACAAAATTAATAAAAAAAAGGGAGAAAGGATTTTCCCATTGGTGTTGTGTCGTGTCGTGTCGTGCCATGCAGACCCTGGAAAGAAAAACATCACAACGCCAGAGCCTAGCCAACTATTGAAAATCAATGTGTCAGGGTTTGGGCATTAATCAATAAAGCCCATTTTTCATATGCGACAAAAAACAAAGCAAAGCCTCTCAGCCACTGGGCTGGCTCAAGAACAAAGTTCAATTACACATGGGAGTCGGATACTAAGATTTGAAGCCTATTGATATTTTGAAGTGAGAAACGTATACAATGGCTGAAACAGTTCAATCTCAACAAGGCAGAGTGTTGTTTGGCGCAGACAACTACTTCATATGACAGCTTGATCCTTCGTGTCCCTGGAATTCTCTAGACATAGGACAGCGTGTTTCATGCGAAAACATTTTATCTTGAACCATATCAACCATGTTAATATCTACTGCCTCTGTCTTTTTTTTCTCCCAAAATTATATATATTTTTAAATATTTAAATTTTTTTATATATTTTTAAAATTTTTTATGATTTTTTTATTTTATAAAAAATTTTAATTTTAATATTAAATATACTAAAATTAAAATTTTCTTTTAATTTTCGTAAAAATTAATATTATCTAAATAATTTTTTGAGACGAAAAAAATATTAATCAAGCATGAACTCAAATCAATCACAAATCACTATATACTATTATCCAACCTGCCTACCCAATTGTCCTGTCCACCCTCTGATTAACTTCCTGTGTCACTGTCACATTCTTCATGTTTATGTACAAGTTAAAGTAGATTGCAACAAGTTTTTTTTCTTTTCTCGGAATAAAGATTGCAACAAGTTTTGATTGTGCACTTGATGACCACTACATTTTATTTTTCGTTGTCGGCATAACCACGCAATCCAAGATTTTTTATAAGTCGTGAAGCTCAAAAAAAATGCATGAACATGTGTTTCATACACCTTATCTTAAGTACGTAATAATGCAAATGAAAATTAATGTCTTACACATATACAATAGAAGAATAATATTAATATAAAATAAATTTAAAAGTCGAAAAATTATTTTATACACATGTTACATACGTTTTTAAAGTATATTAAAAATGAAATTATAATTATAAATTTATAATATATGCATATATATATAACAAATTCCAAAAGTTAATGCATTTCTACTAATTATTTTTTTCTTTTTTATTTTTAATTTAGCTCATTAATTAAGAAAAAGATGCAATAATGATCTTTCTTTTTTCCTTTTCCTCATCTTCTTTCAGTCATATCCAACCCACTATGAGGAATCTCATTCCATAAGTTAAAGCCTCCGCTATCCTTTTTCTTTCTTTTCTCTTGCCTTGGCATAGGGTTAGGCCGTTGGCTACAAAACTAGGGTCAAACATATTAGTAGACAATGGACCATTTGGATCACTTGCAAGCAATTTCTAAAGAAAATAAAATGAAAATTAAAAAAAAAAAGCTTTTTAAGTAATACTTCAGATATTTTTCTTTTAGGACCGAAATTAATTAGTATTTATGCTTAACGATGCCAATTCTCAAAGAAAAAAAAAACCAAAAAGAAGAATTCTAAGTCTTTCGTGTCCAATTCTTGCAAATACAAGAAACCACCTAAATAAGACCGTGTTTGACGGAAAGAAAAAGAAAAAAAAATACCCTGCCAGTACGCTAATTCTGCCATGTTTTGATTTTTCTTGACCGCTAATTTGTAATTCGAACGGCCAAGGTTTGCTGCGTCGCCAAGTAATATGACTTTGAATCCCTAAAATGGGCTGTAACTTCTAATGAAAGTGAAAGGCTAAAGCCTAAAAGGAAGTAAAGCTTATTATTGTTGATAGTTACAAGTTCCCCTCTATTGCTGCTATTTTTTGACCCATGCTTTATATGACTTGGACTTTGCTTTGTAACATTTCTAAATTCATGTATATGCTTTTAACAAATGAAGAAAGAAAAAAATTTGAGTTCTATAAGATGATTAAAGAGCTATGTTTTTTAAATTCAAATTTTAATTTAATTAATTTATACAAATATTTTTAAAAAATAATATCTAATATATTTGAAATTTAAATTTTACTCTATGAATTTTTTTATAAAAGGTATATCCATTAATTTAATTCATTAATAAGTAAATTTTTGGTGAGTCGGTGTTGTTAATATAGCAAACAAACAACTCACAAAAATCTATCAAAAGTAAAAAGATTTAAGCCACAAATTTCCAACACGGACAGACGGAGACCGGGATGGATGATGGACCCTACATTTCTTCTTCATTTTCAAGGCTGGATGGAACCAAAATTTATCCTACGTGTCATTAAAAATTGTGGACGTGGCACACTTTACCTCTTCCGTTCCTTCCAAGGAAGCACAGTGCTAGAAAGAGAGAGAAAAAAGAACATAGAAAAAAAAAAAAAAAAGGGGAAAAACAGATCAGACTCTGTCTCTTCTCTCTCACGAGAACTCCATGTTTTCTTCCCGTTGACCGCCGGCCGCTAATCAAATTCTCCTATTTTCGCTCTTTCAGATTAAAAAAAAAAAGAAAATCAAACGTATAAATTAATCAATTCGCCAACTCTCTCTTTTCAAATTTTTTGAGTTTCCATTTGTTAGTCAGTCGAAATCTTTGAAACATCTGCGTCTTCCAATCTTTACTTTGAAACCATCTCTTCCGATCCGATCATCCGTATTCCATCGAAGAAATGGGAGGGATGGATGTTGAAGGAGGAATAGCGATGAAGTTATGGAAAAAATTTAGGAGCGAATCGGTTTTTGTTAATTACACTCCTTTCTTCGTTTGCTTAGCCGCCGGCAATTTAAACGCCGACTCTTTTCAACACTATATCTCTCAACATGTTCATTTACTCCATGCCTTTGCTCACGCGTGAGAATCCTTCAAATCAGTCTTTTCCGATTTGCAAAAAGCTTAATCAATACGCTAAATATTTTCAGATTTTTTTTTTTACAAATTATTTGTTTATTTGGGAATTTTCAGGTATAAATTAGCGGAGGAATGTGCGGATGATGAGGAAGACAAGAAGGCAATACGGAACTTAAGGAAACATGTTCAGGACAATCTTAAATCACACGACTCTAATGTCCGAGTATGCTATATTTTTCTCTTCTTTATCAGTATTTTTATAATTTCTTTTTTTTTTTTTGTCAAAATAAATAGACATCATATTCTCAAAATAAATAAACAAATAGGCATTATAAACGTAATCATTTTTTAAAATTATGATCCTTATAATTAGCACAGCAGCTTATGATCATTATTTCTATTTCCATTGGATTTGAAATAGAAAAAAAAAAAAAAAAGGGATAAATAACATATCAGTGTTCGTGATAAACAAACACTTTATTTCTCTCCAATTGATTGTTAATTTTTTTTATATAATTTTTTTAAAAAAATTCAAAGCCGATGCCAAGGGAGGTTTTTCAGGTTTATTAGTTGTGTTTGATGCTACCTTATGGTAACCTGCCATATTAGCCATATGTCATTGAAGGCCAATTTGTAACTTCCTTAAAGATTAATAGATTATATTACCTTATACATCAGTGAAGTAAGTGGGTTTGATCATGGCATCATTTTCTTTAATTATATATGTAAACATGATTAATTCAATTTTGTCTTCCTTATTTATAGTTTAATGGACATGTTGCGAGCATAGAAATTTGTTCGTGGATTTTTCTTTTTTTTTTTGCTTGTGGAGTTTGTGAACTCTATAACCGGAGTCTAAGATAATAATCCTCTATCTAAATTCCACACTGCCTCAGCTGAGATCCTTCAATGTAGGATTTAGTAATTTAAGAGTAGATTTTGAACTGGCTTATTCTTGTTTAGCCTAGTAACCATTTGGACTAGACAGATATGTAACTGCAATGTCTGTTTCTTCTTTCTTCATTTCTTGTGCATAGTGTTGGTGCTTAGGGTATCTATTCTGATGAAGACCTGTACTGCAGGAATGGGGCTTTGAACTCCCAGAAGAGAGCACCTCAACAAATGCTACAGTCAAGTATACAGATTTTTTGTTGGCAACAGCCTCAGGTAGAATTGAAGGAGAAAAAGTTCCTGGTAAAATTGCAACCCCTTTTGAGAAGACAAAAGTTGCTGCTTATACACTTGGCGCTATTGCACCTTGCATGAGGCTCTTTGCCTTTATAAATAAAGAGATCCAACTTCTTCTAGATCCTAATGATAGCAGCCACATTTACAAGAAGTGGATTGATCATTATTGCTCTCAAAATTTTGAGGTTCATCATATTATTGATTACTAATTTTCTTCTGTGGTTTCTTATTGATACTTTTGCTGATTGAATACGAATACTTGTTTGGGTTGTTAGGAAAACAAGTTCACTTTGCTTGATTCTGATTTCAGGCTTATGCTTTTCGAATTGAAGAGTTGCTGGATACACTAAGCATATCTTTGACAGGCGAAGAGTTGGATGTCATAGAAAGGCTCTACCATCAATCTATGAGACTGGAAGTAGATTTTTTCTCTTCTCAACCAATTATACAGGAAGCAGTGGTCCCTTTGTCTCAGACAATAGACCATGCTGCGGGTGGCCAACTCACCATATTTTGTGACTTTGACTTGACTTGCACTGCTTTTGATTCCTCCGCTATTTTAGCGGAGATTGCAATCGTAACAATGCAGAAGGCTGACCCTGATGCATCTGAAACCCAACTTACTCGGATGTCATCAGCTGATTTGAGGAGCACATGGAATGCTCTTTCTACCCAGTATTGTGAAGAGTTTGTACAGTGTGTAGAAAGCATCACACCAACTGAGACAGGTTTGATAAAGGATTCGCAGTCTTCTTGATTTCTATACCTTGTTAGTCTAGAAATGGTTGTGGCGAGAATTATTAATGACTTAATGCTTTTGATATTGCTAAAGTAATCCTTTCATGTTCCCTATTTGTGCAGCGAAAAGTTTCAGTTATGAAGATCTGTGTAAAGCCCTAGTGCAATTTGCAGATTTTGAGAAGAAGGCAAATTCAAGAGTGGTTCAGTCAGGAGTACTTAAGGGTTTAAACCAAGAGGACATAAAAAGGGCTGGCCAATGTCTGATCCTTCAAGATGGTTGTAAAGGGTTTTTTCAGAAAATCATGAAAGCTGAAAATCTCACCACTGCTGTACATATTCTTTCTTATTGTTGGTGTGGGGATCTTATTCGTTCAGCTTTTTTGTCAGGTACCCTGGAATACAGTCAAGCCATGCTATTATTTGATATATTTACAGACACACAGACACACACATCCCCAATAAATTAGAACTTGATATTAGGTTGAAGATGTGGATAAAAGATCCAGAGTCTAGACATAACATAAAGGACGACTAGATGTGTTCTCCACCCAATTTTTAGAGAAATTTCTATTAAGAGCCAGGTTGGGTATTTGGATGTTGTAGCATGTAATGCAATATCATTTATCAGGAATTATACCTGAAGTGTGCTGATTATTTATTTTGCTTCCTTGCTATCTATAACAGTTAAGAATTAGGATTGTTCATTACAAAGACAACCTGTTGTTAAAATAATTATTGTTTGAAATTAATGCTTTTTACCTCCTCCCATTTCACTTAGCAGGGGATCTAAAAGCTCTGAATGTACACTCCAACGAGTTAGCTTGTGAAGAGTCCATCACCACAGGAGAGATCATTAGGAAGTTAGAGTCTCCCCTGGAAAAGCTTCAAGCATTCAATGACATATTAAACAATAGAGATAAAGATTGCCATCATTTGACGGTTTATATTGGAGGTTCAGTTGGTGACTTGCTCTGCTTGCTTGAAGCAGACATAGGTATCGTGATGGGATCAAGTCCCACCCTGAGAAAATTGGGAGAACAGTTTGGCGTTTCTTTCATGCCATTGTTCCCTGGTTTGGTAGCCAAACAAAGAGAAGTGGTTGAAGTTGGCGCTTCTAATTGGACAAAGCTTTCTGGCACTTTATATACAGTCTCTAGTTGGGATGAGATACATGCATTTTTTCTGGGTTCATAATCATAAAACCCTCTCTCTGCTTCTGGTGGTAATCAAGGGAAGCAATTTTACTGTTGGATATATATAATCTCAATTGTGGCTAATTTTTCTCAAGGGCCACAGGTCAGCCCTGATTCTTTTTTTCTTTCTTTAGGGACTGCCATACAGAAATATAGAGCCTGCTATCACATGTACAATTGTGTAGTTACTGAATAAGTTGGTTGTGGAATGTTTTCGCCTCTAGCTCCATTTTCAGTTGTCTTTTGGGTTGCATCTAAGCAAAAATAGTTTCAAATTTGCTGTAATATCAAGATAAATTTCCTTTACAACAGTCAACGGGAATGAATGATTTATTATGCTATCAGTTCTTTTTGTGGTTCGTTTGCATATTTAGTGTCAAGTGTTTCTCAAATTCTTCCGACTAGTTCATATTTTTATACATAAATTATTGAATGTATATATTATATGTATCTTATAACGTCGACAAAGCAAGAAATCCAAATCATTAAAGGGTACAACAGCTTTTACTATTCAGCCTCTGGCATGTAAAGCTTCCATTGGAGAAAAAGAAACACTTTCTACAGCAGAGAGGTTTGAGTTATATGCGCTTTTCCACTTTGCAATTGTATCTGCATATTTTTGACTCGGCAATGGCAACAAACCAACCAGGCTAAACCCAGAAGCAATGGTACCCTTGAAATTCGAGTGGTGGACTGAGTGGATAGACTTCCTTAGATCAAATGGAAGCCAGACTCAGAGAGTTTATACTAGAACTGAATGATGATGCCAAGGGATTTTCTTGCAAGCTCCACAAGTCTCCATTTCCACGTCAAAATTTGGCACCAAGCAATTGAGGAGCCGCCACAGGCTCTGACTTAACCCAAAAGGGTGCTTGTGTCACGGATCTAAAAGGGAGTCCTGAATCTCACATCGAACATAATAGGAGGGTCCTGGGGTATAAAAGGGTTCACACCATCTCCGTCTTGTGAGGTGCCTTTTATAGGACAAAACCGTGAGATCAAGGGGGCCAGAGCGGACAATACCTCACAAGGGTGTGAACTGTGGCGAGAAGGTTGATCTGGGACGTCGGAAGGGTGAATGCCCGGGTCCTGGAGCCGCGCGGGTTCGGAGCTTGAGTCTCGACCCGTGACAAGTGGTATCAGAGCCAGCCCTAAACCGTTCGATCCACGTCGAGCACCTCGAGGGAGGTAGGCAGGGTGGCCGGCCTCCGTGACGAGGGCGTCACGAGGTTAGGTGCGGGAGAATGTCACGGACCTAAGGGGGAGTCCTGAATCCCACATCGAACATAATAGGAGGGTCCCTGGGGTATAAAAGGGTTCACACCATCTCCGTCTTGTGAGACACTTTTTATAGGACAAAACCGTGAGGCCAAGGGGGCCAGAGCGGACAATACCTCACAAGGGTGTGAACTGTGACGAGAAGGCTGATCTGGGACGCCGGAAGGGTGAATGCCCGGGTCCCGAAGTCGCGCGGGTTCGGAGCTTAAGTCTCGACCCGTGACAAGTGGTATCAGAGCCAGCCCTAAACCGTTCGATCCACGCCGAGCACCTCGAGGGAGGTAGGCAGGGTGGCCGGCCTCCGTGACGAGGGCGTCACGAGGTTGGGTGCGGGAGAATGTCACGGACCTAAGGGGGAGTCCTGAATCCCACATCGAACATAATAGGAGGGTCCCTGGGATATAAAAAGGTTCACACCATCTCCACCTTGTGAGGCGCCTTTTATAGGATAAAACCGTGAGGCCAAGGGGGCCAAAACGGACAATACCTCACAAGGGTGTGAACTGTGGCGAGAAAGCTGATCTGGGACGCCGGAAGGGTGAATGTTCGGGTCCCAGAACCGCACGAATTCGAAGCTTAAGTCTCGACCCGTGACACTTGGACTAGACCCATTGAACAGACAATTTAAAAAAAAGTTAAAACCACTCTCATTTCGACAGACAGCTTTTAAATTTTCAATAAAATGTGCTACCCGAAGACCAAATAAGATTTGTAAGTAGTTTAATTTGTGAAGCATGTGCCACATGTCTAATCACAAACATGAATCGTCTGAGCCATGCTTTTCCTCTCCAATCTAATTCCATCTGTCGCAGGCTGGTTTTGAGTGTAGACGTGTAGTTTCCATGTGAGTTGCACGTCAGCTTTCATTTCCTCGTAAATTCCCAAGTACTCTTTCCTTGCAAACTTGCATTTCATTCAACATTTATATTCATGAATTATACTTATTATTATATGCTACAACATATAATTCAACATACTCTCAATTTTCTCTCTAATAATAGGGAACATACTCTCAATTTTCTCTCTAATAATAGGGAAGGAAGGAAATACTTTTTACTCCTTAAGGAAGCTTCTGCAGCTGCTTGCTGGTTCACATGGCATCCATATCTACTTCCGCATTCACTAATAATAGGAAAAAAAAGAATCATCCCACATGTTGGCATGTGGGGGATGAGTGCTTTTTAATGGGTTTTTTAATCTCAAGAAGAAAAGTGGCAGCTGGTGGACTGGACTCTCTCAGACCATGATTGAGGATGTTGTGCATCACTTACTTCCCATTTTCTTTTGCTCCTTTTCTTTTCTTTACCATATCTTTTGGTGTTTGTTGATTGCACATTCTTTTTCTTTAATAATGCAATCGAGAGCTTCCCTCTTTCCAAAAGGACAAATCTGTCCACATGCATATTTCTCTCCAATAATCTCTTTTTTCCTTTTCATCATAAAATGAAAAAAAAAAAAGAAAGAGGAGAATACTCCTATTGCCTTTAATTGGATCCAAAAGTTTTCCCATTACCATACTAGGTAATAAACTTCTTTTTTAGAACATTTTAGATTACATTAATCAAGGATTAAATCTATGATTTTAAGGTGCTTTAACACTTTAATTTGAGATGATCATCACTTGGTCAAATATTGTTACTTTTGATTAAGGAAGGGTAAATTTGATTTTTCATTGGTTGTCAATGCCTAGATCAACATTGTGGGTGTTAAAAGAAGATTATATAAACAAAATTTAAAAAAAAAAGAATAAAAATGCAAAAACAAAAACTTGGGTATTTTTAATTTTGTCTTGCTTTCTATGTTTTAGTTAGCCCATAACATGGAAAGATTCCTCCTTTTTCAATCATAATAAATAACTAACCTACTCACTGTTCAATTTATTTGGACATGATGGGGTTGATTGCATGTCTTTAAAATAACCCCAAAAACAATGTGGATTGTTAGCTCAACTAAGGGCTTACCATTATTGAGGTTTTTCTTTGGATTTATCAGAGCTTAATCACATGAAAGTGAAGGAACTGTTTTTGACTATTAAAACGGTTAAGTAGAAATTCCCACTATCAAAATTTTGGTTTTTTGATGGATGCAGTTACATGTACATCAATATCATGATTCCTAAATCCTTTTCATACTTAGAAGTTACCCTACCCTTCACCTTCGCTTGAAATGATTTGAGCATATGCAGCTTTTCATTTATTAACGTACTGAAAGAAGCTTTTGACAGACAATTGTCCTTCAAAATTTTGATCAATTAATAAAATGCTTAAAATTCTCCAGTTGAGCAGAGAAAATGCGGTTTTACCGAGAATGCATTGGATACGTGATGTCTTAACGGTTGAATCTTGTATTCAGCAGTAATTTTCTTGACAGATAAGATATATGAGATGAAATATCTATGGTTAGTGGCTTGAGTTGACTATCAAATAGAAGAAAGAAACACATTCTTTCCCCATGTTTAATTCGGAGAAACTTCCAATAAGTCCAAAAGCTGCCCCTTCATTACTTGCTGATTAACAGCTGTTGCAGAACCCAAGATCTCACGAGCTCTCTAAAAATTAAACTAATCACAATTTCTTTAATATTTATATACCAACACTTATACATCAACCAGTCTTCTTTCCTATCACTTCTCATCGAAGTTCAATCAGAAGTACATGTTTGCTCCATGCTAACCAGCCCAGTCTGCCCCAACTTTTCCCTGCTAGTAGTTCCTGAATGTGAAAATGATCTACTAAGAAATTGATGGCGGTTATGAAGAACAATATGCAGCTGAAAATCCATTTCTTCTTGTTGTTCTTCTGCTACTGCATTGGTTCTTGTTTTGGTCTTGCCAGGGTGGCTGAAATAAACAACTTGAATGAGGAATTATCGGCTTTACTATCGATAAAGACCAGTCTTATTGATCCACTGAATAGCCTTCACGATTGGAAATTACCGGACAATATGGCTCTGAAGTATTCAGTTCACTGTAACTGGACTGGAGTACGGTGCAATTCTGAAGGGGCGGTTGAAAAGCTTGATCTCTCCCATATGAATCTCACTGGACGAATTTCAGATGATATCCAACAGCTGAAAAGCCTTAGTTCTCTCAACTTGTGCTGCAACGAACTGTCTTCGACTTTGCCAAAATCTTTATCCTATCTCACATCACTCAACAGCATTGATGTGAGCCAGAATTTCTTCACCGGAAGCTTTCCTGTGGGATTTGGAAGGGCTTTAGGACTAACTTTACTGAATGCTTCCAGCAACAATTTCTCAGGAGCTCTCCCTGAGGATCTTGGCAATGCAACTTCTTTGGAGACTCTAGACCTGAGAGGAAGTTTCTTCCAGGGTTCAGTTCCAAAGTCTTTCAAGAACTTGCAGAAGTTGAAATTTCTTGGCCTTTCTGGAAATAATCTCACTGGCCAGATACCAGAAGAGCTCGGCCAGCTTTCATCACTGGAGACTATAATTCTGGGCTACAATGAATTTGAAGGTGGAATACCGGTTGAGTTTGGTAATCTCTCTAGTCTAAGGTACCTTGATTTGGCAGTTAGCAATCTTAGTGGCGAGATTCCTGCTGAGCTAGGGAGGCTCAAGCTACTAGAAACAGTTTTCTTGTACAAGAACAATTTTGAAGGCAAGATTCCACCATCAATTGGCAACATCACTTCGTTGCAGCTGCTGGATTTGTCTGATAATAGTTTATCTGGAGAAATTCCTGCTGAGATTGCCGAGCTTAAGAACTTACAACTCTTAAACTTAATGTCCAATCAGTTATCAGGCTCAGTTCCCGCTGGATTTGGAGGTTTGACACAATTGCAGGTGCTTGAGTTGTGGAACAATTCCTTGTCAGGCCCACTCCCGATTGATCTTGGCAAGAATTCACCACTGCAGTGGTTGGACATATCGTCCAATTCGTTCTCTGGTGAAATCCCGGCTCCCGTGTGCAATGGAGGCAATCTGACCAAGCTCATAGTATTCAACAATGCTTTCTCAGGTCCAGTGCCAGTCAGCTTATCAAATTGTCTGTCACTTGTTCGTGTTCGAATGCAGAATAATCTTCTATCCGGGACAATTCCAGTTGCCTTGGTAAACTTGGGAGGCTTCAGAGGTTAGAATTGGCAAATAACAGTCTCATTGGGGAAATCCCGGATGATATTGCTTCTTCTACATCACTCTAATTTATCGACCTTTCTAGTAATCACCTTCGATCTTCTCTCCCTTCTACCATTCTTTTCATCCCGAGTCTGCAAACATTTATTGCCTCAAGCAATAACTTGGTTGGTGAAATCCCAGATCAATTTCAGGACTGCCCTTCACTTTCGCTTCTTGATCTCTCAACAAACCATTTTACAGGAAGCATTCCAGCTAGCATTGCTTCATGTGAGAAATTAGTTACTTAGAATCTGAGGACTAACCAATTGATATTCCGAAATCACTTGCTATGATGCCCACTTTGGCTGTTCTTGATTTATCTAACAACTCGCTAACAGGTGGGATACCTGAAAATTTTGGAACTTCCCCAGCTTTAGAAATGCTCAATGTTTCATATAACAAATTAGAGGGTCCAGTTCCCGCAAATGGTGTGCTAAGAACAATCAATCCAGATGACTTCGTGGGCAATGCTGGTCTCTGCGGTGGTGTTCTCCCTCCGTGTAACCAATATTCACAAACTTCATCAAGACAGAGAAGTTTGCGAGCAATGCATATTGTTGCTGGGTGGTTCATTGAGCAGCTGGAATCTTACTTATCGATGCGCGATTGCTATATAAAAAGTGGTATTCAAATGGTGGTTGCTTTGAAGAAACGTTTGAAGCAGGCAATGGAGAATGGCCATGGAGATTAATGGCATTCCAAAGAATTGGTTTCACAGCTGCTGACATCCTAGCCTGTATTAAAGAATCAAACGTGGTTGGAATGGGAGCCACCGGGGTTGTGTATAAGGCTGAGATGCCACAGTCGAATGCAGTTGTGGCAGTTAAAAAGTTGCGGAGATCAGGAGCTGATATCGAGATGGGAAACAGTGGGGATTTTGTTGGAGAGGTGAATCTTCTAGGAAGCTAAGGCATCGGAATATAGTTCGGTAGGATTTCTTCATAATGATACCAGCATGATGGTAGTATATGAGTTTATGCAAAATGGTAGCTTAGGAGAAGCCTTGCATGGCAAACAGGCAGGTAGGTTGCCGGTAGATTGGGGTTCGCGGTATAACATAGCACTCGGAGTAGCACAAGGGCTTGCTTATCTTCACCATGATTGCCATCCACCTGTTATACTCAGAGACATCAAGTCAAATAACATACTGCTTGATTCAAATCTTGAGGCAAGAATCGCTGATTTTGGTTTGGAAAGGATGATGGTCAGAAAGAATGACACAGTCTCAATGGTGGCTGGGTCTTACGGGTACAAAGCCCCTGGTAAGTTACCAATTAACATCTCACTTCAATGGACTTGATTCTGTGTTTATATGATAATGCGCGTTTACTTATTGGGGCTCATGTTATTTTCTTAATGATTCTGTGACAGAGTATGGTTACACCTTGAAGGTCGACGAAAAGATTGACATTTACAGCTTTGGGGTGGTTTTACTGGAACTTCTAACTGGAAAGCGGCCTTTAGATCCCGAGTTTGGAGAATCTGTAGACATTGTTGAATGGATTAGGAGAAAGATCGGAGACAACCAAGCATTAGAAGAGGCATTAGATCCCAATTTAGGAAACAGTAATCATATTCAAGAAGAGATGCTCTTAGTTGCTAGGATAGCACTTCTTTGCACAGCCAAGCTCCCCAAGGACAGACCAACCATGAGGGATGTGACTATGATGCTTGATGAGGCAAAGCCTCGGAGGAAAAGCAGTAGCAATAATGACGGAATGCATCCGCAAAAGAGAAGCCAGTCTTTAGAACATCACATGTAAATGGCCTCGTGTAGGAACAAAATATCATGTTCCCTTTCAGGCCCTTTTTTTTGCAAAATTATATTCTTATTTGTATGTAGCATTGTATTTGTTAATACTTGTAATCACCGGTTTCATATTGTTGTCTAGAAAGTTAACAGGTATATCAAGCTGGATTTCTCCTGCAAATAAAGTTCACTTTCAGGGAAGTCAGTGTCATATAAGTCACAAATCCATTGTACCTGAAATTGTTAATTCTCATTGTCAATGTATTTGTAATGGTACAGATCTACAGATCTTTGCTACTATAAATTCTGCACAAGCCAAACAATAACAGGTCTGAAATTTTTTCATAGGAACTTTCCTCGTTCTTAAGATGACACAATGGCCAATACCGGTAAGAATTGACCCTTTTTCAGCGGAGTTCTTGAGATTATCTTCAAAAACCATTCAGAAACCACTTTAAATAGACGAACTATCATGGCATACAAATCTTCATCTAAGATACAAAAGAGGACTGCACTATTTGATCCAATAGTTGTATATGTATATCTCAATCATGCTCCCAGCTAGCATAGTTCTTATGGCATGCCATAGATGAAATTCACAGTACGGCAAAATTAAGAATATGCTAACAGAAAACAAAAAGTGCAAAGTTAAAAGGACAAAAAAACAAACTTGCCATTGATAAGGAAAACCACTCTCATTCTGACATTCCAAAATTAAAAAATACAGTAAAATGGCTCTCTTATTTACAACAACAAAAAAAAAAAAAAGCATTTACGAGGTAATTTTCGCATATATTACATGGAAAACTGTGCCTTTCAAAAAGTATGGTGACTATTCCTCAAGACTGTAACTGAGATTGAAAGAAAACATGTAAAGAAATGATACAGCAGCAGGAAACAATCAGAGAGCCACAGAGGTTCAAACGTTGTCAAAATGCTTTAGCTATCTGTATTTCTTTTTATGCTTTGTATGTTGCTAGCATGCCCTATTCATCTTATGGTGGGGTTGAGAGAATGATATTCTAGATGGGTTTGCTTCTTTGTCTCTGGTTCCTTTCTTGTAATCTTGGAGCTGTAAATTATGAATTAAAATAACCTTAGATATGAATGGAAAAGCAACATAAACAAGTTCAGAAGAGAATGTGAATATGCATACCTAATCCAGTAGCCTCAGATGCCCTCATGATTCTAAGCCTCTTCACGGAACTAAGGAACATCCTGAATCAAACCAGAGAACATAAACAATGTGTTAACAGAAGACAGCTTTCGATCCACATAATGCATCTTCTCTACATCTAGTTCTTTAAAACTCCGCAAATAAGTTTAGCTTTAGCCTCTTAAAGTTGTTCACTTTATTGTCATGAAGTTCTAAGTCAACGCCCTTCCTTCTATATATAAAACAGACGCAAACACACAAAGCATGTTATTCACACTTAGCACATATTATGGTGTACCTAACTGAAGCCCTCCCTTGCAACCAGATAAGATGACCACCAAGATGTATACAGCAATTCTTCAAGTGAATACGTTAACTTCAGGGGCGCTAGAGGAAAAGTGCATGTATGAAGATTTTAAGCTTTTCCTTTAACTCTCCCCAACTCTATTCTGAATTAATTGACAGTTAACGTCCAAAAACTTTATTAATAATCACAACACACATCTTATAAATGCAACTAAATATAGGGCTTAAAAGAGAATGCACACTTTGATAGTTTAAAAAAAAATTTATGCATACAAACACAGTGAAACTCTTTGAGGACCTAAATTTTGGCTTTCAGTTCAGGCAATAAAAACAGGAGTTCATTTTAAAAATGTCATGTGAGCAAGACCATAGAAAAAATTAAAATGTAAAGTGACATGTATAATTAAAATTATACGTACTCCCAAGGAACATCTCCAACAAGCATCCAGTCACCTTCCTTGTCCTTGTAAGTCAGCACAAAATCAGATGATCCATCCAGCAGTTTTGAAGATCTTGTTATTTCGTTCATTATACCATGCTCCAGTGCCCTTGATCCTAATCACAAAAATCATGACAACATTCATAAAAGAGAAACATGCCTCCACAATCACCAAAGAGAAAACATAGTCTTTCATCTTTTTTGAATCAGTACATTCCTTACTTTTCCATCACAGCTCCTCCTATAATCCCATTACGTTTAACATTTCTTCACTTTGAAAGGTCTAAAAGTTCCCAGTCTAATATTTCATATTTTTGACACGATGCATTAGAAAACACAAAGGAATGCTTGTCAAATTTGCTTGGCATGACAACTCATGTCCACATTCTAGTTTTGCATATTGCATATGCAGTGACATACACAATCATTTTGGTTAAATTCCATATATCAGTTAAGACATGGTCATCATATAGCTGAGAGCGTCCGTACAATCAGTACTTAAATGGGCACTTAATTCATCTTTTGAAAATCAAAACAAAATAAGCTAGGAAACCTCACCTACTGGATTAACACTTGGGGTGGTTTTGAGAAACATATCTTCCAAAGTTTTTGCCAACTTTTCATAGGATTCATGGGCATTCAGATCAACCTTCCTTCCAATTGGAATTCCATCCATATTCACCTTCACAAACAGGGATTTTCTGAGCCTAGGATTTCCACTGTTATGATAGCTGTCAATGGTACCCTTCTCATTTTTATGGTTCTCTGCTGTTGAGTTAAATCCTTCAGTTGCTAGCGCTTTTGCTTGGTTAACCATGCTATTCATTCTATAAGCTCTTATAGGAGGCCAACCCACGACTTGACAGCTTGAAATTCAAGGAAAAATAACAGATGTCAAGAAAAGGTTCAAAAGCTGCCAATAAATAAGTTACAGCCAAGCACCACAACTCAATAGTATGTTAACAGATATAAAAGTTATCAGCTGCTCATGTGGTACCAAAAAGGTAACAAAGAATATTGTACACATTAAACTGTCTAGATGGCATGGATTGTGCCTTGACTCAGATGGAGCCTAGTTCATAAGGCACCACATATACAGGTTTCCATATAAACTGGCACGTTATTAGTTCCTGGTATCATGTCCTTTTTGACCCAAAGAACTTCCCTCTTTTTGGTTGGGGCAGGTTTGCTACTTCAGACTTGGTTCAAGCACTCTGGAATTTGATCAAATATAAGATACTGGGAAAGATAACCAATCATCTGATACAAAGTTAATTATTAATATTAACAATCAAACAGAAACATATATTTAATTTGGAACGTAAGATCAGGACAGATGTTCCTATCAGCATTTATATCTTGAAAATAAGCAGAAGCACTAAATAGTTTGTTTGCTGCTAACAAGACCCATCTTAACGAGAGTAGAAGCATTCCAAATCCATACCTAATCCTCAACAACCTAACAATAAAGTTGTCTCCCTTGGCAACCCCTTTCCGAACAACTAATCATGCAAGAAATATCTTTGTGATTGTAGTCTACTGACGACATAAGTACTTCAACTTCCTACCATGTTTACTTTTGTGCCTAATCGGAGGATTCTAGTTTTCTTTCCTTTCTTAATTCTCTTTCTTCTGATCTTGTAGTTATTGTACCAAAGTTTTGTACTTGATGAGAGTTCAGGACGTAAAATTCAGAAAAAAAAAATACCAATTAAATCCAAAGAAATAAGCAAGACATAAAATTCATGGCAGGTACCTAATAACGTAATTACATGGAATCACAAATCAGGCTAAAGCTAGAGCATACCTAGAGCCATTAGCAGCAGCCACAGAATCAGCGGTCCTCTTGGTTCCAGCTGTGACATTAGCTTTACTTGATGAAGAAGAAGATGATGGAGACGATGGAGAAGGAGATGAAGAAGCAGTTGCAGGAACCAGGGAAGGGAAATCCTTAGCAGTCAAAATCCTAGCATATTGACCACCCCTCGAAATTTGATGCATCTTAAAACCACCACCTTTAACACTAGCACCACCAAGGCTCAAGCCAAGACCCAACTCCAACTCAGACTCATCTGGGCAGGAAGAATCTTCTGAGGAAACCACCATGTTGTCCTCCCTTGATACTGTAGACATTGACCCACTTTCAGAACCACCACCACCACCAATAATAACACCTCCTTGCATTGAAAATTAAACCTCCTGGGTTGAACAAAAGTTTCAAACTTTACAAGTTTAGAGAAAGAGAAGAGATTAATTAGAAGTAAAAGTTTGTAACTTTGCAGGCAGAGAGAAATAGGCAAAAAGCAAAGCAAGGGAACAAAGACGGGGATTTTGAGAGGGTGTTCAGTTTGGTGGGTATTGGGAAACTGGAAAAGAACGGAAATAATTGGAACAACTTGTAATAAAGAAGAAAAAGGAAAGGCTAGATTGGGAAGGCGTTGGGGTATGGCGGTGGTCATGCTGGTGTTTGTAGTGATGAGTTGGGCCCCGACCTTGTCGGGTTTTATGCGCCTCCATCAATTTTTTTTCTTCCTCTTTTTAATCTAAACCTTCTTTTTTAGTTTTTCTTTTTCTTCATTTTTTCACTTTGCTTTGCCCCCCTTTTACTTTTCTTGCTTACAAGGCTCTTTTTGCTTATTTTTCCCTTTTCATATGGTGTGTGTATGTATCATCAATTTCTCGGAAACAGAAAACAAAAAAGACATGATTTAAAAGTTTTTTAGAATTTATCTCCTAAAAAGGTTTTTTTATCAAAATAAAAATAAAAAAAATAACCCACATAGAAAATAAATTATTATCAACAATCATATAATTTATTATAATTTATTGATAAATTTTTTAATTTTATGTATTCAAAGTTTAATAATTTTAAACAAAAAATAAAATATTAATAAATGATTTTATCCTATAGTAGTATTATTATGATATTTTGAGATAATCTTCTTGGGTAATGGGAATCTGCCTGTTGCATAAAAATAAATGTTTGGATAAGGTTAGCAAAATGTCAAAACTAACAAATTAAAAATTTTACAATCTTTTTTTTTTCTTTTCTTATTTTTAATTTAAAAGTTTTTTCTTTTGAAAAACTTTAGAAAAATTTTCTCAACTATACTTTGCTTAACCTAAATGGTCATAGAAAATAAAAGCTAAACATCAATCACACAACAATTTCACCCAAATTGTCTTCAAATTACCTAAAATATTGAAGCATGTATCTTACTTATAAATATCAAACTACATAAAACTCTTAATTTTTTTGTCCATTTGGTTATAATTTTTCTTACTTATATTTATTTTGATTTAAAATAAAAATAAAGTAACGCAAAGTTACAAAATAATGATCTAAATGTGATAAAACTATAAAGCTTTATTTTGAGTCCATGCAAATCTCTTGTTGAAATTTTTGGACTAAAATTTTTTTCCAATAAAAATATATTATGAATTATAAAATAAAAAATTCGATACATTTAAAAAATAACTTTGCAATCTTTTATTTTCTCTGGCAAAAACCCAAAATCTAAATCTCATATCGCGAGAAACTAAAAGGAGAAACTGTAGAGTAAAGTTCAATGGATGAGCATCGAGAAGATGGCCCATTTCCTACAACCACCAAACGACAAGCCGACAAGAGTGGGCCCAAACATCACAAGGCTCGACACGTAGGAATCTGGGATTCAGCTCGTATTAATCACGAGTCACGACAATGTCGGAGCCACCCCTTAAACCTCAAACTCAAAGCAACGCAAAGCACACGGATTTTGAATGAACGTTGACAGCTCAACATCGACAACTATATTAAAAAAGCAACCCCCTTAGAAAATGATAATTATGCCCTTGGCTAATTGCTTAACATGTGTATAAATTTATTAATATGCCCTTTTTTTATAATTAATTAAAAAAAGTTACCCCCTTAGAAAATGATAATTGTGCCCTTTGCTAATTGCTTAATATGTGAATAAATTTATTAACATGCTCCTTTATATAATTAATTAATTTAATTATAATATTTTTATATAATTATTAAAAAAATTTATTATAATTGATCATTCTATCATATTTTATCAAAATTATTATAATATTTTTATTAAATTACATATTAAATTTTAATACAATAATAAATTAATTACATATTAAATCACTAAAATACCATCATTATTGCTTCATAAATATTTGATATGTAATGTTTTATGAAAATTACTATAATACATTTATTAAATTACATATTAAATTAATTACATAAAACTTAATTACATTTTAAATTATTGCAATAAAAGAAAATTTTTTTAAATATATAATATCATAATATCTATATAACATATTAAAATTTATTTTATGAAAATTACTATAATACATTTCTAATTATTTGATCTAACCCATATTTAAAATTATTATAATATCTCTCTTATCATAATTAGTTAAAAATTACTATAATACTCTTTTAAACTAATTACAAAAATATACTCTTTTAAACTAATTACAAAAATACCCTATCATTATAATTAAATAAAATTATTATAATACCCTCATATCATAATTACGATAATACATTCCTAATTGATCAAAATTATTATAATACATGTTTTTATCATAATTACATAAATGCTCTTTTTACCATTATTGGCTAAAATTACTTTAATACCCTTATTGAAATTAACTACATATTAAATCATTAAAATACCCTTACCATTGCTTCATTAAAATTTGACATGTGATGTTTTATAAAATTATTATAATACCCTTATTAAATCACATATTAAAATAATTACATAAGACTTAATAACATGTTAAATTATTATAATAAAATAAAATTTAAAAAATATAATGTCATAAATATCTATACAGTATATTGAAAGTTGTATTGTTATGAAAATTACTATAATATCCCTCTAATTATTTGATTTAAGATTCACCCATGTCCAAAATGATTATGATGCCAATCATCTCATAATTAACCAAAATTATTATAATATCTTCCTATCATAATTATTAAAATGCTCTTATTATGATAATTAACAAAAATTACTATAATTATTATAATATTTTTTAATTATAATTACGAAAATATATTTCTACCATGATTAACCAAAATTATTGTAATAACACTCCTATTATAATTATGAGAATGCCCCTCTTATCATGATTAAATAAATTTATTTTAATGCTCATATTAAATTATGTATTATTTTAATATTATAATTATTATAAATATATTTAAAATAATAATAAATAATAAATAATAAATTTTAACAGTAAAATAATTCACCACAAGTAGTGGGGTTGCTATTTCTATTAACATTAATTTAAGGGTTCGTTATTTTATTAAAAATAGCTTTCGGAGATAATTTTTGCAAAAAAAAATTATTTTTTGAAAATTTTGATTTTTTTTTAATGATCCTATAAAAAATATTTTTTGATATTTCGATTTTTTTAAAAGTTAGTATTTCTATCAAAATAATATTCTTTACGTAACCATTTAAACAATATTTTTACACATATCCATAACAATAACAAATGTTATAAATATAAAAATAACCATTAATAATTAAAGAATACAACACAATAAAATATTATAATATGATTTTACTGTTAGTTTTAAATTGATCTAAAATTTTGATATAACAAAATATTTAGTTAAATTTATAATTTTCAAATTTATCAATTTAGTAATTTTTCATTGACATTATTTTTGAATAAATTCTTGAAAAATTATTAAATATTATTAAACCTTAATTTTTTTCAATAATTCATGCTCTTAATATTTAAATATAACAAAAATTTAATAATAAGTGAAAAAAAATAATATGAATCATTTTATTTTATAAATTTTACATAATACTTGATATTTAAAATTATTTTGATAATTTTATTTAATTTATTTAAAATATGAAAATTTAAAAATTTAAAAATATTTATCATTCAATTAATAAAAATTTAATCGAACTAATTAAATTAAACTCAATTGATTAATTTTTAAAATAATAAATTTAATTCAATTAATAAAAATAAAAGAATATATTAAATTAATTAAATTTAAATAATTCACTTCTAAAATAACCAAACCAATCACATAAACACTTACCAACAAAGATTAAAAAATCAAGCGCACAATCACAAACACTTATGTTTTTTGCTTTTGATTTGAGGGATTGAGTCATAGCGTTTGTCTGACATTGACGACGTACGGTCGTGTCTTAGGGCCAGGAGACAGGAGTCAATTTGCTTGCTTATATTTCGTTCTCTAAAACGAATTTTCTTTTTCTTTTTTTTAATGTAATTGACTTGTCGACGAGTGGGATCCACTTAGGAGAGAGTTAAGCCACGATTAGATACAGACGAATCGTTACAAGTTTCCAGGTCTGTCCTGCTGGTTAGCTGATACGTGATAGATTTAACTCTCCGATTGTGACACCTGTGTTCTCAGTTTTCCCCTTGTTTCCTTTCAAGGTTGGTATTTGTTACCATCCGATTTTAAATATTAATTTAATTTTGTGGTGAAGTCTTGATGAGGGTGGTTTTCTGTCATTTAAGAAAATGATGTCAATTTTTGTTGAAAGGTGATAAAATAATGATTAATATACACATGAAAATTATTAATTTATAAAAATATACTTTGTGCACAAAAAAATTTAATAAAAATCAAATTGATATATCAACAAATTTTTAAAAATATGTTGATATCAATTGATTTTAATTCCTAATACTTTGAAAGAAAATTTCAGATATTCTCTACACCATTTTTATATTAGTACATTAATAACTTGCATAGAATTTAAAAGAAATAACGATACACCATTTTATTTTATTTCATTTTTTTAATATGATTCTTTGAGAGATTCAAACAAAATTTTACAAATAAAACCTTATAATAGAAAAAATAATTTTTTAAAGAGAGTAACACTTGTAGACTGTTGTTTAGCATGACACACTTGAGACTTTGGATGTTGTCCAGTTGTAATCATGAGCAAACAATATATAACCTTCCCAGAAAATGAGAGGAAAAAAAAAGGAAAATGAATATTGCAATTTTACTTTGAAGTTTGAACAATGTGTCACCCTGGCACTGCAACTTCAACAAACAAATTAATCCCTCTGAAAGAAAGTTATTTGAATTCTATCTGCCTAAAAATGAAAAATCAATTGGTCTTTTACCATATTTTAAGCTAACAAAAGATTACAAAATTTTCACAAAATTTATTCTTTTCAAGGATACATCAGATGTGGGGTTCTGTCTTACTTATCTCATAACTAAAACTAATATGAGCAGAGTTGGAACTCCAGAGGAAAGAAAAGACCCATCACTTCCTTGAGTATGTATTCTCAGATTGCTGAGGCCTGCATTCAGTGCATGCTATGCGAGATGGAGGAGGGACATTTTCTAAGAGACTAATTCGTGTTGTCTGCCGCTTCTCTTCATTCCCAGGAACATGAAGGAGTGCTTCCATTATTAGGATTTCCCAGTCTCGAGGCAGGACATTGGAATACCAATTATCATCTGTAAAAGAACCTTGTTTCAAAACAGCATCAGGTTGAAACAGAAATAATACTCCCAGCTTATGAATTATTTGGAACAAGATGGTTTAACAATGACATTTGCTCGAAACAAATAAAGACAAAGTGCTAATACAGCACTTTCCAAATGGAAGCTATTACAAACAAGCCAACCGATAAATGAATGATACATTAAAAGTGAGTGATTTTTGGAGATTATGCTTTTGGGCATGTAATTAATGGGTGGGATCTGAGAGCTTGAATGAGAAAAAGACAGAAGATGTACACGAGAAAAATGAAGAAGAGGATACTAACCTCCATTACGAACTGCCTTCAATTGCAATACTCCAGAGCCTTGTGGTCCAGACACGGGAAATGTGCAAGATACAGAACGCCTCTTGTGAGCTACTGCAAGAGATGCATTGTACCATGGTCCCTTCTTAATTGGTTCCCCAATAGCATCTATAATTGCCTGATTCTTACTGGCTTTCTCCATGGCCTTGCTGAAAAATTATTAGGCCAATTATAAGGATAAGTTTATACCATTGCAAATCGAAAGTGGAGAATAAGAAGAAAATGTAATGTAAGACATTAATTCACAGAACATTAATAATAAGACATGCACATTTTGAGGTGGCTAAACAAAGATAAAGAGGTGCTATACTTGGGAAAAAGACTTTTTATTACTACTGATAGAGAAAAGGAATAAAGTAGCTATTTCCAATGAAAACTAGAAATAATTAGGCAATAAAAACCATCCCTTTGCCCAATTTCCTTGTAACAATATGTTTCTGTCCACCAAACCTATGTTGCAGGGATCAAGTAAAAGATTGTGCCTCATAAGGAGATGCATAAAAAGAACACAAGTCAATGCTATCAAATTCTAAAGATTCCACAGATGCTATGTTCTGCAAAATGAAGTAATATAATTATATGGAGGTATCTCTATCTAAGGCATTCAAGCACTTAAGCATTCAGTGGATATTTTCTAAGCCCTAAAAGAAATCCAAGATACACCTAATTTTGAGGAAGCATATCACCTAAAAATTATTACAGGGCAATTAATCAATTATAATTCAGCATCGTGTAGGGTTCATAAAAAAATTATGTAGAACCCACACTTTTTAAGTGAAATCCTGCATAATTATTTGTTGTGAATGGTTAATTGCATGATTATTGTTAAAAGAATTGTAAGGCATTCAAGCACTTAAGCATTCAGTGGATATTTTCTAAGCCCTAAAAGAAATCCAAGATACACCTAATTTTGAGGAAGCATATCACCTACAATTATTACAGGGCAATTAATCAATTATAATTCAGCATCGTGTAGGGTTCATAAAAAAATTATGTAGAACCCACACTTTTTAAGTGAACTCCTGCATAATTATTTGTTGTGAATGGTTAAATGCATGATTATTGTTAAAAGAATTGTAGGTGAAACACTCCCTAATTTTGCACATTCACGCTTCCTGTCATATTATAAATTTTGTGTGACAAGAAGAAAATGAATTTCCTCCCTTGTTCAGTCTAAATCCTGAAGAAAATCAAAAGTTAGCATGTTGAACTCAAGTATTCCAATCCTCTGTCGTAAGCGCATTAGACATTTCTAATCCTTCATGAATTTTGACATAAAAACCAACGTTATTACATATCTCTGATTGTTTGACTTTATTCCAGTAACAAACTGAACTGAGAAATTTGACAGTTTTCATAATCATGCAGCCATATTATATGATAGGTTCTGCTAGAATCAACCAAAAAAATTATGTATGAACCTAAAAGTGCAAGTCTATTGCTGCAAGTTATGGTTCACAACCTATGTTCAGTATTCAGAACCTAAATGAGAAGACAACTTAAAGAAAATTTAAGATTTACCTCCATCTATATCAACTGGCACTCTGTACAAATGCTTCAACAGGGGATTATATGTTATCTAAGGTTCATAACCTATGTTCAGCGTGGGAGTTCAGAACCTAAACAAGAAGACAATTGAAAGAAAACTTAAGATATGCATCCATCTATATTAACCGATGCTCTGCCACAAATGACTCAACAGTGTAATATGCTATCCAAAACAACACTATACTGTAGAACCTCATAGGGAAAAAGCTTCAGTAAAAACAAGCCAGCCCTGCTGAAGAAATAACGAGGCATAACAAGAATTACAGAATGTAAATAACAACCCTAACCCCTAAAGCCCAAAACAAGTATTCCTAGGAGAAGTGAGCAAGGCCAGTATATTCATAATTTTAAAAACATACACACAACAGCCACCATTACAAATCATGTGATTTTTTAGCATACAAAGCCTGATATGAATGATCCAGTTTTGCAGTTTCACAACGAAGAGAGTATCAAGGGAGAAAACACAAGGCAAAATGGAAAAACAAATGCAGTAACATCTCATCATGGTCCCTAAAAGCTCATCGATAGTTTTTGCAAGGATCAAGTGATTCTCATGGTGGCACATCTCATTTGACTAAGCTACATGATTAAAAATCACCAAAAATTGCAGTAAGCAATAACCAACTAACCAAGTAAAAACAGAAAAAGAACATTGTTTCATGCTCAGCCAAACGCAAAAATCTTGTTTTCCATGTTCGAAAAAACAAAATCCTTAAATTAATAAAACTCAATAGCAATTCCAGATGCAATGGAATATACCTGGAACAACCATGGTAGATAGCAAGGTCATCAAGCGCACTCAAGGCAACACCACCCGTTACAGTAATCAGGACAAAAGACACTGCTTTACCAGCAAATGACTTTCTCTTCTCTTCATTCATAGAATTTCCAGTGCTGTATAACGCAATCAAATGAATCAGAAATGACGAAGTTTAACTTATCTTTAGGAGGAGCCTAGAAACACAAAAATAAAAATTTAAGGACTTGAACCCCCAAAAAAAAAAATCAACTTGTACGGACAGAAAACCAGTGTGACAACTCAAAAGTAACTATCTGAACACTAAATTTCAAATTCTCCATCTGGGATTTGTTAGCCTAAAAACCAACTTCAGGGATTTTCAACTTTTATCAACAATCCAAAGTGTAAATAAATTGAGGTCCCTTGATTTTTCCCGTTTGGGAACTAAGCACAAACCAATTTTCAATATCTGACAAAAATCTGATAAAACATAGATGGGTACTTAAGATTAATGGCTAATTGAATCCCAAAAAAAAAAAAAAAACCAAAATGCAGGAACTTGAAACTCAAGAAAGAAAGAAAAGTGGGTGAAAAAGCAGAGGCAAAAAGTGTACCTGGAAACTTTTGAAGATGGAGAACTCTTGAATAAAGAAACCAACCTTCTCGCCAACATATCCCTTTTTATTATACCTCAAAGTCTGTTCCCAAACCCTTCGATTTCAAAGCTTTTCCTTCCTTTCTTTATTTATTTTTTTTTTGTCTTTTTTGCTGTAATGGAGAGGAATGTAGGGAATGTAGAAGTTGCTTAGAGTCAACTTGAACGATTATGTCGACTCAACTGGGTTGGAACTCCGAGATAATAAACTTTGGGCTTTTTCTGATTGTTTTGTTCCCTATGTTGCAACAGGCTCAACCGAGGCCCAATCTTCAGTTACTTTGAACCGAATTTTTTAAAGGTTTTCCTTTTTTTTAATTATTATTTGATACAACTTTAACGAAGTTTTTAAATTATTTATGTTTTATTTTTAAAATATACACTTACGGATTATTAGATAATTATTTATTTATTTAAAAATAAAAGTAAGAAATATATAGTTATTCAAAGATTTTGTTTTATTAATAATAGCAATTATTCTTCGTTTATTTTTTTGTTTTTTTTTTAATAAATCTCAATTTATTTATCTTTTACCCAAAATAAATAATAAATATACTTGAATTTTCACTATCCCCTTTTTTTTTTCTATCATTAACATAGAACAAAATACAAATAAAAAAATAAAAATAAAAATAAAAGTTAATCTCTAACTTTTTTTAAAAATATATGCAAATTGATAGGGTCAATCTTTGAAGGAGAGTACTATTCTAATTTGGATGAAACTGAAGTGTTGGGAATTTGTCAAATGATCCAATTCATTTAATCAATTGTATATAAAACCACGAGTAAGACCCGTATTGCTCGACGAGGAGTTTACGGAGATTTATAAAAATATATATTTTTTAATGTTAAATTAAAAATATAATAGAATATAATAAATTATTATTTAAAATCGAAATAATTTAGATTTGTCCATTCAATAATTCTACGTACTTTAGATCAAATTATTCATCTACACTACTCGACATATTTTATATATATCTAAATTTGAAATTACGAAATTTTGAGTCTTTCCATTCAAGAATTTTATATTACTCAAATGTACAATCTCAAATTTGCTATTTATTTTAAGTAAGAAGTTCTATTAATTAATTTTTAATTTAAAGTTTTTTAAAATCTTTAATATTGTTCTGCCCAAATATTTTGAGGTTTTTTCTTTTGTCAAACTTATATTTATTTCTATCTTATTAATCTATTTTCTAAGTATAACACACTTCTAACATAATGAAAATATTTATCACAAACGGTTAGATAAATTTCTAAAGGATTAAAAATTAAAAAAAGAAAAGAAAAATAAATTAAATAATGGTAAAACTTTTCATATGATTTGCAAAAAAATATGACAAACACTAATATTATAGTTAATAGTAAAAGAATAAATCAAACATCATAAAGAAATTATATATGGTTGAAACAAGAAAAGTATTCAAAAAACTTATATTTTTTTACAGCGTCTCCTCGGTGACTTCTTAAAATCTATCATAGCAAATAGAAAAATTTTTAAAAAAATAATTATTCTAAAAAATAAAAAATATATTTAGTCCACAGAGTGACAATTGTGAATTATTATCTAAAATATTTCCCGACCATAGATGCTATCATATTCACACCTTAAAAACAAAAAATATAATTAATAAATTTTTTTTATATTTTAAACCAAATTTCATAGCTTTTCATTATTTTCATTGAATATATCCAAAAAAAAAAGCTTTCAAAAGCATACTGGAACATCAAATCATCGCAAAAATCTTTTTTGTTGAAAACTTGAAACCATGCCACTAGTCAAAATTTCTATCACGATAATCTTAGACCCTAACTAATGCCTCACAATCCTCTTCGGGTGTCTTTGATCCCGCTTGAATTTGGATTATGCTCTACCCACCTAGAATTAGGAGTGTGAGTTGAGTCGAATCGATGCAGTGAAAAATTTAAATTTGAGCTCAACTTTTAATTCAAATTTGATTGAGTTTTATTTTTATAGTTCGAGCTCGATTCGTAATCGAATTTCAGTTATTCAAACTCGTTCTATTAAACTCAAAAATATATAAAAATAAGTTCGATTTTTATACTCAATAAAAGCTCGATTATTTTTGCTCAAATTCGAACTCGAATTGATATATTTTATTAATTAAAATAATAATAAAAATTTAAATATAAAAGTTCGATTAGGCTCACGAGCTACTCGAGCTAAGTATAAGAATACTCGAATTCGACTCGATTGATAAGTCAAGCTACTCGAACTTAAACTCAACTCAATAATAATCGAACCAAATTCGAGTTTTATTTGAATCAAACCCGAATAATTTACGAGTATCAATGTATCATTTACATCCATACCTGAAATCAAATAACTAATCCTAAATTTTATAACTTAAATAAGAAAATTAGTCCAAAATTTCTCATAATACAATCAAGCTAACTTCGTAAAAATTATAAAAGAAAAAAATTATCTAACCAAGCATAACAGTTGTATAAATGCTCTTAAAGTCAAGGTCTAGGTTTATTCTGTTAAGGTGCTCATTATACCATTAAACAAATTCTCCAATCAAATATACTCAGATTTGATCTTATACAAAAAATTTACATCAAAAAATTTTTAAGCAACAACCATTATGATTTCATTATCATAAGACTTCATAGAAGCTGAAAAAATTTATGGAATTATTAAGCTTATTCCTCTAAATAACAAAAAAAATTTAGAAAAAAATCTCAAAATGAGAAAAAAAAAAAAACAAATAAGATATAACTTACCAATCAAAACTCAATCTTCTTTAATCTTCCTTTTCTTTTTTTTCTTTTTTCATTTCTTTTGGTCCCATTTAGTAAGTCTTTCCTCTGAGTTTTTGGACAATGAAAAGTTGATTTTGGATGGAATGAACTTGCAAATCGAGCGTTTGAAGGCGAGGAACTTGAGGGAATGGTAAAGAAAATCACGATAAGAGAAAATGAGGAGAAATTCTTAACTTAAGCTCTAATGATGCCTAAGATGACGATGGATGGCACTTATTCTTGAAAAGACAAGTGATCTTTGTTGGAGAATTTGCAATGTTGGAGTATAGATTTTAGGGTGGAGAAGAATTGGAGTTTAAGAAGGTGGCTGAAAGAAGCCATTGACTTCAAGTAAGAATGGAAAAGAGATGGAAAGTAATTTGAAAAAGACAGAAAAAGACGGGATTATGGTGGCGGCTGGAATGATGCATTGTGACAGTTGTAGACAAATTATTTCAAAATTACATATGTAATTTTTTAAAGATGTTGGTTACCTGCGCTATTATCGTAAAATAAATATATATTTTTTATTTATTGCTATAGATATTTGCATAATCTGATTAATCAAGTGCAAAAATCAAATGAGAAGTACTTTGTCCTGCTTAATAATTTCACATAAATTTTGTTTACCCAACCACCATGTAAGAATGAATAAAAATATTTTGATATTTTTGTCCACAACGTATAATATGTTGATTGATTTCTTAAAATTTTAATAATAGGATTCAAATCTAACAGTTTTAAGTAAAAAATAAATAAATGCAAATGATTTCTCCTAACCTATTACATGAAATAAATCACCCAACAAAAAAACTTCTAGGTCGTAAGTTGTAATATAGATGGAACAAATTTAGACCAAAAAATATTGATGAAATAAATCCCAGTAAAGACCTGCAAAATAGTGCAAACAGAACAACGTTCTGCCACGTGTACGGTAATGAATCCGAAAACCCCACGTGTACAAAGTTGTAAAACATGGTCATCAGGGGAAAATAAAAAAGAAAACTAAAAAAACACAGGGAAATACAACTTGGGTCTTGGCCTACTCGGCCTTCGGGTGTGTGTTGGTGTCGACCTGCATTTTCAAAGTGGATCACAGCTGGCATATGCCTTTTGTTTTTGTTTTTGTTTTTTTTTATTTTAACAGCCTCCGAAGACTTCCAAACAAGAGAACAACTTGATATTTTTCTCTCTAGAAGATCAGAATTCCCTCCACCGCATAAATTTTTATGAATTTTCTAGGAAAAAGAAAATATGAATACTCGTCAAATTGTGATTAATCATATAGGAAATTGCTTGTCCATTTCCTATTTTGCTTCTCTCTTATAAAAGTAGCCAATGATAACAACTCAGTTTCTTAATATTTTTGCATGTTCCATTTTTTTATCCATTGCATAGGGAAAGTTTTTTCTTTCCTGAACTGTTATTAGGAGCTAGGGAATTTTTCTTGCAACTCAAAAGGGTTTGTTTCTTTCCCATTTTAATTGCATTATCATATGCTTTTGTATACGGATTTCTTAAGCAAGAACATGAGGTACTTGATTCCTAAGATTTGTTGCAAAATTGCATTTTCGAGCTTGATTGTTTGAATTTTTTTTTCAAAGTAATATACTTTTATCTATGTACCTTTCTAGAACTGAACAAAGCTCAGCTCTGAATGCTTGAACAAAACAAAAATTCTCTGCATATTTCACGTTCTGTTCTTTTGATTTGCTTCTGTTTGATTTAGTCTTAATTCATTTTAGCTTGTTCGTAGAGAAGATATTTCAGTTTCTCACTGATTACCTCTTTAATTTGTTCACAGAATTTGACATCTGAAACCAGCAACAACCATCACAAAAGCACCAAGAAAAGCAGCAGCAGAGAAAAGAAAGAAAAAATGCTGCTAAGAAGCTCTTCAACTCCAGTTCTTGGATCACTCCTAGCAGAAATTCCTAACAACAACAATCACTATGAAACCAGCACCCCCCTCAGGCATTATCCATCTAACTCCTTTCACCACAACCACAACAGACTCTCATTTCATCCCTCTCCAGGCTCTGTCCACATATCTACTACAGTTTCTTGGGGCTCCTCTCCTATATCTCCCTCTTTTGTTGATCAATTCTCTGATTTTGAACGTAGAGACTTTCACAGGGCTCATTCTGAAGGAAACTTGGAAGGACTCATCCATGCTACTTGCGATATCAATGAAAAGTTCTATAATCAGAACCAACCCAAGAAGCTTTCTGCAAGACACAAGTGCTTAATGTTGCAAACCATCCCTTCCTTTTCCCTTTATAATTTGAGGGCGAGGTGTGAAGAAGAAGAAGAAGAAGACGAGAGTCATATAGAAGAGAAGGAAGAGGAGTTGAAAGAAAATGAAGAACTATTGGAAAGTAGTGTAATGGCTATGAATGGTAGCCATAACGTGTTGTTGAATGAAGATGCAAAAATTGGTGATAAATTTAGGAATGTTGGTTTTGAAGATGAAAGAGGGTTGGTCGGCCAAGAAATATTTCTTTCTAGAGGGCTTGGCACAGATGGTGGTAGCAGGGGTGGTGTTAGGGGTGGCGGCGGAGGGGGTGGGGGTGGTGGAAGTGAATTTAATCCAGCAGGCTCTAGTGGAGATGGTGGTGACAACCACGAAGTTGAGAAGTACTACAAGAGGATGGTGGAGGAAAATCCTGGCAACTCCTTGTTTTTGGGGAACTATGCTCAATTTTTGTATCAGGCAAGTGCTTATTGCTTGACGATTTTAATACTGTTATTCAGCCTTTTCTTGTTCTTTCCTTTTGAGAAGGTAATTACTAAGCATAGTCACACTGTTTTGACAGTCAAAGAGAGACCTTGTCGAAGCAGAAGAGTTTTACTTTCGAGCCATTCTAGCAGATCCTAAAGACGGTAAAACTCTGTCACAATATGCTAAGTTAGTGTGGGAGCTACATCATGATGAAGAAAGAGCTTCAAGCTACTTTGAACGAGCAGTTCAAGCGTCTCCTCGAGATAGGTACGTGCTTATCTCCGCACACTTTTCCATATCTGATTCCATTGCTGTTTCTTTTTATACTGTATGCTCAAAACTTGATTTACCTGACTTGGTTTTTTTTTTTTTAACAGCCATGTTCATGCAGTTTATGCTAGTTTCCTCTGGGAAACAGAGGAGGATGCAAATGAATGTGCAGCGCATAGCGGTATTGATTCCAAGCCCACACAATTTCATTAAGGAACATTGACAAGTGCTTAAGCAACTACTCGGAGACATTGTTGCAGTGCACAATGAAGGAACATTCCAATGAAATTATACATGTATTAGATAAATGAAAGTGCCCTTTTTTCCCCTTAATGGAATCTTGTTAATAGTGCAAACCAGAACTTGTATACCACCACTTCATAAGAAACACATGAAGCTCATTCCTGTTATGACGGTTTATGCTAGTGTTAAATGAACAGCCAAGACCAAAGAAAATAGGAGGATTTCAATTCAATTGATTCATCTCAAAATCACAAAATCAACCACCATCACATTGCCTCATTACTCACAAACCAGCTCAAAAACATCAAAAGTTCTCCACTTGAACTGCATAATAAAAAGCATCCAAGGGGAGAAACATATTCCTACCAAAGGAAATAACAATAAAAATGTTCCTCAACACCCCATTTATGTGGAATAACACACTTGAAAAAGTACAAGCATATTTTTTGAAGTCAATGATGGGAAACGTTCAATCAGAACTGTAAATCCTCAATCACCCCAAGATTCAAGAAAACTGCAGTGTGCAAACAGTTAAAAAGTGCAGCCAAATTGTAATCAGTTTCCCGAGATACTATCTCACCGAGAACCTCGCTGATAGAAACCATTGCCAATTGATCTGTAGTCGCCAGATTCGTGGTTGTTTCCCCTACCCAAACTCCGAGAACCAAAGCGACCTCTTGAGGCCTCAGGTTGATAACTACCTCTGCCTCTTCCCCTTCCTGATCAATTTGAATGGCAGAATCATATCATATCAATAAAGTAAAACTCCAGCAAATTCATTTCAATAAAGAGAAAGTTGACTACCATGACATGCCATTTTAAATTGAACAGTAACTTATCAATGCAATTTGAGTGCTATTATACACAAAAAAGAGTTCAATTAAATGAAAATTACGTGGTTTACAAATGCTGGAAGATTTTTTTTTCCCTTACTTTAGGCCGAAGCAAAAAGAATGTAATGTGTCCTCATAAATTACAGATGCTATTTAATCAATACTTAATGTTCATCAAGATTGTCAAATTTTTTCCATAAAGCTGCCCAAATTAATGACCTGAACTAATCTGTCCAAACAAAGATAGATCTAAATCCAAGTGTCATAGTTATGAGCCTATATTGGAAGTTGTTTACTGGTAAATTATGCTCAGAGATTCACCAAGAGGATTATCTTAGAAATGCAGAACTCTAGTGAAGCAACATATAAACTGAAGCACAATAATTTAGTGACTCAAAGAAGTATGTAAAGAGTGCCTTTTTTTAAAAAATGAAAAGAATGCTTTTGCAGGTGTTGCGGATGTTCTGAAGGTAACCAAAAGCAGCAATTGTGAAAGCATTTTACTGAAAATATAGAAGAAAATTCTGGCATGCTTAAAAACAGGAGTGTATATTAAGGCACATACTTCCTCCTCGTGTACTGCCGCTATTTGGTCTGCGCTCCTCTATGTAGACTTGCCTTCCTGCCAATTGTACAGGAGATGCCTACAGAAGGAACAAAACATAGTCAGTATTAATGTCAAAAATATGTACAGAAGCCAAAAGAAAAACTATAGAAAGGTTCAGGATGACAGTAAATATACAAATTAGTTATAAAAGTAAATTTATGTCATCCTCCAAGACTCTACCTGGAGCTTCTATTGTGTGTGTGTGTAAAGAGTTCTTCATGCAATGAAAAACTATAAACCTTTGACCGTTGATGGTGCCATAAGTCAATTTTGGTTTAAGAAAAACCAATGGAGAGCAGGTTTATTTCCTTCACCCGCCTCTCCCAAAATCCTCTCCTCATTTTTTTTCCTGTATTTCACTCAAGAAGCTCTTTCATGGCTGTGCTAGTCCTCTTCTCATCCATCATGAGCAACAAAAACAAAGCGTCCTAAAGGTATACGGATGTAGATTAAATTTGATCCAACAATATAAACAACTATCAATGATAAAACTAGAATGTAATCACAATGGTGCAACATTAAAGAGAGTTGAAAGCTCTTTTTATAGTAAATTCAAAGCTACAGGCAAACACATCAAGCCAAACAGGTAGCTACAATAAATAATTCAACAAGGAGTTACTGGCAAGGAAAGTGAGATAGTGCTCAGCTTTTCAAATTCTCAAAGAAATACTGAAAGTTAAATAAACTAGATTCAATACTAAGCTAATAGCTACCATCCAACATGTTTGTTTGAGAGAAAGAGCACAAACAACAATGAAAATTCATACCTTGATTGCATTTTGAACCGCAAAAATGTCTTCAAACTCAACAAAAGCATAGCAAACACCCACAACATCCTGCATGCATCTAACACTAATTTAGTTTCTTCAACGTTATATACCAAAGATAATCAAGAAGAGAAGCAAAAGAAATCACCTTGCGGTTCCGGATAAACACACCATCAGGCTTGATTCTGCCAAAATTCTTGAACTCCTGCTCAATTTCAGTTGCAGTAATAGTAGAGGGCAAGTTTCTCACATAGACAGATTTGTATTCACTGGTATATTCACCTGAAAGGATGAAGATCAATAATCAGGGTGCAACTAACAAGTACTATAAGCATTTATATTAACTGCAACTGGTAAATCTAATTTCAAATCTAAGCATACAGGAAGGTGTTTCTGAAATGGAATGATAAAACATGCAGCTTCTGAAGCTTTAACTCCTTAACTGTAGAAACAAAATTCTCATGCTCAGTGGCTCAGATTAAATATTCAGATGGCCCCTTTAAGAAATATCCTTTCCCAGAAAGCAATGCAAAGACTAGAGAAGAGCAATTGATAAAAGCCAAAGCACAATAACGGATCGACAACTATAGCATTGTAAGTCCTAATATCAAACAACACATACAGAAGTAGATACATTAGGCTAACCTTCCTCAAAGACCAAGCCTTCCTCCACTGCTGTCTCTGCTGCACATTCAGGCACATCTGACCAAGCAGGACGTGACTGCTGACTAGTAGGCTCTGGTGTGTGATCCCAATCTGAAGTACTCTGGGGAATCTTATTATAAGATGCTTGAACTTGAATGGATGAAGCAGATTGCTCCTTCGGAACACGCAACTACACCGGTTGTAACAACAAATAATGCTATTCAACCAATCAGAAATATTTAAATTTCAATAAATTAAACCCCCAAAATATCTGTGTGTGGATATTAGATAGAAACAGAGTTTGCTTGGAAAAAGGCCTCTCAGACTTGACTCCCATTTGATAGCTCATGGCAAGTACCCATAATTTCTTGCTCTTATTCACATGCATGGCTCTGTTTGCTTAATATATTAATCTTTAATATTTGCATAGTCTACTCTTTACGTGCATGGACTTGTTTCAGTAATTTAAGCTGGATGTTATGTATGCCACATGCTTGGATAAAGCAAATACGGACTAGTTTACATAGAATGATTGCTGATTCAACATGCAAAGAATAGGCAATGAGTAAGAAACCTTCAATAGGTGAGAGTCACAAACACACATGCTTATATGCAAACAGAAGGCTTGCATAAAAAGCAACAGGGGAGTACTTACAATAGAGGCATATGTTCTCTTTGGAGGCTTCCCAACAGGTTCCTCCAAAGCCATAGCTGTGGGCTCTTGCACAGCGTTCACCACACTGTGATATGAAGCAAGAGTTTCATCTGCAGGAGCTTCCTCCACCACAACTTCAGCTTCAACATCTTCTTGTTGTGGTTGCTCTGGGAGACTATACTTGTCAACTGGATCATCTTCTATATGAACAGAGTTGACATACTCCCTGGCCTCTTCCTCCAAAACATAGTCAGAAACTGCTAAATCCAACATGTTAGACCAAAAATAAAACAAAGCAAAATTTCTACCATCAGAAGATAGTAAATAACAAATACCAGTGGATAGAAAGATTATTTCCTAGAGGTAAAAGAAAAGAGTGACTTTTAAGTAAAAACTTAAAATGTGGAAATTTACAAACCCAAAAAGAGAAAATACAAGTACGTGTATAAGGTTTTAAAGTAAAACTATAAGCAAGCAATTTAAGCTCAAAAACAGACCCAAAAACTATAAGCAAGCAATTTAAGCTCAAAAACAGACCCAAAGATCAAATTACCCTTCAAACCATGTATAATATCCAATTTACCAAAAAAAATAGATATTTAACTGATTCTACCATCCCTGCTAGAGCCACTTAAGCACTTAGAAGACACCAAATCGTCAACCATAGTACATGGCCAGGAAAAGGTCTTTCTTTAAGTTAAGGAGACACAATTGAAGGCTCCAATTCTAGATGTCAACACTTTGCATGTGGATAAAGAGTCCACAAAATGCTATAGCTTGAAATAAAGTTTTTTTCAGATTAAAGTTAGCAATAAGCTTGGCCACAGTACCTGGTGGCTCTGCAGCAGGGCTTAACACATTTTGTTGAGCATCAAGCTTGTTTTCTTGTAACGTGGACGCTGGATGTTGATAAGTCATTCCATCGTCAATAAACTGAAAGATATCATTGAGAACAAAGTAACCCTTCTCTTGAGGGGCAAGAAAAAAGGTTTGCACAAATTTCCTTCTGCCATTGAAATCCTTCATTTTAACAGAACCAGAAACCATCACCAGAACACCTCCATTCCAAGAATCCAGAGAATTAATCGTCTTGACCTCAATTGCAGTAAAATTTAGTGACATCACCAAGGCATGAATTTGCTGCAGAGAAATATCAAAAGAGGAACCCAATAAATTACAAATTTACCAAGAATGCAGTAAAATAAAAGGATAAAGATAAGTTTATTCCAGTGAAAGGAATTATAAGAGAGAGAGAGGGAGACCTCTATTTCTAATAATTACTAAATGCAGACACAAATTTGCAAGAGAAATTGCAACAAGCCAATGATTTGCAAACAATGAACAAAAGGCTTTTGGTTGTAGCATCTAAAAAGTAGATGATCTAGAGAATCCATGTCTTACAGTGATAACTTCCCCTAGCCAAAAAAAAAGGCCTTTTTGGAGAATAAGTTTCATCCTATATCTCCCCAACTTAGCTTATACTTGCCCAAGTCAGATATATTGCTTTGAAATTACGTGGTAACTGTTATAAAGGCATGCACTTGAAGGTACAAACAACTAAGAACATTAAAAATAATAGAATACAAATATGCCATTTATCGGATGCAAGATGGAAAAATACAAAATCAATCACAATTTAGAAAATTGAAAACGAATACTGTATTTGCAATATTTTCATGCTTAAGCAAACTAAAAAAAAGTTTACTTCCAAAATATATAAAGAAAGAAATAAAAGTATAGATGTTACCAGCATTGCAGAAGCAGATTCGGAGGAATCTCCGTCGACCCGAATCATGGTACTGGCATCTGAGTAAAACTGATGAACTAGATCAGGTTGCTGCCGAAGCACCTGATAGTATTGTCCCACGAAGTATGAACCAACCTGAAGTTTAAAAATAAAATTGATTGAAAAAACAAGAAATCTAAAACCCCATATAAATATACAATCAAAAGAAAGAAAGAAAAAAAAAAAAAAAACCTGAACGGGTCCTGGGTAGGAAGCAGCCATTGTGATAAGCTAGATGAAATCAAAACAAAAACATGCGACGAAGAAGATCTAATCTAACTCCCCAACAAAAAAACAAGTTAAAAATTATAGCTCTTGAAACAGTGACCGACCCACAGATCCAAATAGTTTGACTTAAGTATCTGAAACACTCGTTTTTTGAAAGCCTAGGGTTTAACTTTAAATGCCAGAGGAAAAAGCCATTGACAATGGTTTTCTTTTTTTTTCTAACAAAGACAAAGCCGAATGAAGTTACACGCTATAGTTGGAGATAATTGATTGATGAAGAAGATGATAAAAGAAGAAAATATAAAACGAGATTTTAGGTTGAAACTGAGTCAAACAAAATCTTTTTGAAGAATCTGAGGGATAACAGAAAAAGAGCTTAATTTTATTTGTTTAACTCCAAACATAGGATTTGCGGATGCGCCATGTCGTTCATCTGCTTCGTTAATTATAATTCATATCATAACTTTTTGTGGGGATTACCGCAGAAAATCACAGATGTCCCTTTCGGTGAGGAGGGCTTTTAATCTAACGGCTCTTTGTCTGGGTCGAATATTGCAATCAAAATTTAATTAAATTATTCCGAGCGGTTCACAGTAACCTTAAAAACAAGATTATCATATCATAGCTAACTTTTACCATGTAGTTACTATTTATTATTTGCTCTATTCCAATTAAATTATTTATTACATTTTATTTTTTATCAAAAGTTTTCAATTTTCAATTTTATATTTATTATTGATAAATATATTTATATATTTTTAAGTTGGCGAATCATTATGAGATTAGATTACCTCATTTTTCAACTCAAACCAAGTATACAAAATAAAATATTTTTTCCTTCTCAAAATATTTATTATATATTAATTTTCATGAGTTTAAAAAATTTTAATTTTAATATATTTAATATTAAAATTTAAATATTTATAAAATTAAATTTTCATGATTTTTAATGTTAAAAAATAAAAAAATTTATAAAATATAATTTTAAAATATAAATAAGAGTTTTAAATATTAAAAAAAAAGACATAATTTTAAAACATTCAAAAAAATGAAAAAAATGAGACAAAAGGAATAGTTTCTAAAATCCATGTCAAAGTAATTTTAATTATTTTTTAAATTTCATAATTTAAAATATTATAGAAAATATACAAAGAAAATAATATTTGAAATTTTAACAAAAATTAAATGTGTGTGACAAAACAAAAAAAAAAAATTAAGTATTTTGTATTCTCGTATAAATTCAAATTATATTAAATAATTTTTATATAAAATATAATATATATATATATACACTAATTATCAATATTTTATACAAAACAATCACACAAATTACCAAGTTTAATTCTTTGCATGTTTTCTTTAAGCTTTATATTTTGCAGGATTTGGACCATCCATCATCCTCATCTGCATTTGCTCTGCTTCATCAGCTCTTCCTATTGCCTAACTTCACTTCGCTACAACTTATGTGTAGAGCTACGAGGAAGCTAACCAAGCAGCAGACGCCTCGAATTATTTTGAATTTTCTCCTCCTTCGCTGATCATTTGATCCCCAAAATTGCATTTCCACATGGCCATAAAGTGACAGTGATATCACCAAAAGACTGTTGAAACCTAAATGTAGTAACCAACTATTCCCCTCCATTGATTAGATGCCGAAGATCAGAGGCGAATCCAAGCATTAGTATACGGTGTTCATAGACATTTCCAAAGATGGTAAAATAAAAAAAAAATTTAAAGAAAAAATTTTTCTAAATAAAACTTCTTTCTCTAAACACATTTTCTATCGACAGAATTTAATAAATTCGACGACAGTTTTTCAAAGCGCAACACACAATAGAATTACCAATGCTTTAGACAACTAGCCGACAGATTCGTAACCATTTGAAAAACATCGACTGTTTTTTTATCCATTGATAGTTTCCAATTAAATAATACGATGTATTTTAAATTAAATAAAATGCTAAGTTTTACAGTTTAAATAAAAAAATTAATTCAATTATTATATATTATAAATGGACACCTCAAAAACAATTCTAGATCCGCCACTGGCCACTGCCAAAGATAGGAAATATAAAGACATGAAGCAGTGGTGCAATACCAGCTTATTTGGCGGATGGATTTTAGCTTATTAAACAGCAAAAGAGTACTGGTGCTCTGCATAAATTCTGTGTCCTGATCCAGATCTCTAAAGAGCGAAGCTCGAACAGAGTGGTTCTAGTGCAAGAGTGTTCTCAGAAAATCTTACATTACCCTCTTCCCCACATCCCAACCTTTCAACAAAACTTGGATAAAGGGATCACAGACATTATGTTCAATACAGAGAACATTCGACTCATCCTTGCCTACCACACCTAGCTTTCCCATCTAACAGATTCAACCACCAATGCAACTAAAATTCCTGAAGAACTTAATATCTCCCAGTTTTCTTTATGATATATCATGAAGATGGGCCTTCAAAATGAAAGTAAAAAGAACTGAAGTTAAAATCTTAACTACCTTGGTGGGACTAACTCTCATATCCCAGGAGTTCATGGTTCTTGAAATTCTAGATCTAGTTGAAGCAAATCAAGGAATTGGTGAGCTTACAACAATTCTTAACCCTACTGCAAATCCCAAGTCCCAACTATTTTTCACCAATGATAATGGTAAACAGTAAACACCGTAATGAAATTAATAGAAAGGGCGACTACTGAAATATAAGATTTCCTATATAGAAGCACGAACTCTTCAATTATCTACGTATACCATACCATCCATTTACGCTCAAATGCTGCAATGTAATCCAAAAATACTGATTAACGGCAAAGCATTCAAGTGCATTTCACTTAAAATGAACACTCTCAATTTTCAAGCACTTTATCACAACAAGAAATTGAAACTTTAAACACCAAAAAAGCAAAATCTTCAAATTTTTTTTAAACCCTAAAACTACATCGAAAAGGTTTTACTACAATAACCACGGAGGCAAATGGACTAAAACAGGCAAGAACATTGCTAAACAAAAAAAAAGCACTGATATGACCCAATACGATTATTTAAGGGCTGATGCAGTGGGCGGAGCACCTAGGAGACTAGCTTGCTGTAGCTCAAGCTCGTTGAACTGCTGCTCGCGGTCCATCTCGATGATCAAAGGGACAACTAAGATCAAGAAAGTTGTTCCGGCGATCCAAGCAGCTTTGCCAGTGCTACGGAGGAGCTTCTTGGAGACGAAAGTGGCGTCCCACGCGGCTTGCTTACCACGGGAAACGATCGGAGAAGAAGAGATCCTGGCGAGGATGCTTGAGTCGAGCTTGGAGGCGGATCGCCTCTCGGGTAGGGAAACTCCGCCTCGCCTGGTCTGGGCGGCCATGGTTAATGTGGAGAAGGAAGAGGGTTTTTGTTACAGGGTTTTCAATTTTCAGGTGAAGACCGAGTGAATTAACAGGGAAAATTGACTCTCTGATGCCACTTTTATAGGTCCCAGAAACTACGGAATTAGGTCCAAAGAAACAACCGAACAACGTTTTTTTATTTATCTACATAAATAAAATGTTAGTCAATTGTTCATTATGAGTACCATTTTTTTTTTTTTTTGTTTATTATTTTAAAATAATATCTTAAATAAAAATATTTTAAATATTATCAACAAATCTATTAATAATATTATGTTTTTAATTTTAAATATAAAAACAAAATAACATCTTTCTTTTGTTAAATAACCAGCTTCGTTTCCAACGAGAAGTATCAATTCAAACTTTGGGGCTGGTCCAGCACAATAATATATAGGAAATACATATAATAATGGTTTAATCATAGTAGAAGGCATGAGTTTGAGACTTGTTTTGTGGATCGGACCCAACAAGATTAAGAGCTGACTTAATCTTTTCGTTTTTTTTATTTCTTTTATTTTCAATTTAGGTTGCCCAATTTTATTTACTTAATCTAATATATATATATATATATATATTATAATAATATACATAAACAAATTTGTCATATGGGCATTTATGTGAATAACTCTCTTAAATGATAAATAGGATAACTTTTTAAAAAAATAAAATAATTTATTTTAATTACAAATTTGATAATTTTAAATTTATTCAAATATCAAAATTATTTAAATTATAATTTAAAATCAAATCAATTTAAAGATATATTTTTAAAAATTAAAAATATAAAATATGAATTTTATTTTTTTAATAAATATTCTTAGTTGTTTATCAAATAACCTTCTTTAAAAAATTATTTAATTATAAAAAATTTTCAAATATGTTTAAAAATTATAAATATTAAATTTATCCAAATCCTTTAACAATCTTTTTTTGATATCTGAAATCCTTTAAAAATCTTTTTTTATCTTGATTTAAAAAATTTTAGGTAAGACATTAAAAATTCAAGTAACTTTATGTAAAATTTTGAAAATTCAAAAAATTTTCATCCTGAATTTTTAAATAATAAGATCATCAAAACAATTATATCCATTTGAACTTTAATTATCAATTTTATATTTTAAATAAATGTAAAAATTTTAATATTATCTTTATCACTTATTGTATCTATTTTAATTTTAAAAAATTAATTTAAAAATTATTTATTTAATCCTAATTGCCACTAAATAATTCTTTTATAAATTTAAGACTACAAATATAATGTGTTATACATCAATTTTTTTTCAATAATTTTCTTAAGGTATATTCTACTACTATTGCAATTTATTTTTTTTTAACTTTTTTCTAATATTATTTTATTGTTATTACAGTTTAATTCTTTTGAAAATAATATATATTTTTATTTTTTTCACATGTTTTCTAACATTGTTCATATTTTGCATAATAATTTAGTCAAAATTATTAAAATGAAAGTATATTAATACTTATTTTGTTATTTAATTTATCATTCAATAATATATATTTTTATTTTTTAAAGAAAGGTATAATTTATTTTTATTTGATATAATATTATAGGTGTATAAATATTATTGTAAACAAAAATATCCAAATGAAAGACAAATTTTTTTGCTATTTTCAAAAAAATATATTTTTTAATGATAAGTCAATATATATAAATTTTATATATGCTAAGTTTTAAATATTTGTATATAATTTAAAAATAAACTAATTTAAATATATTCATATTAAATAAATAAAATTATTTCGTGCATAACATAAGTTATCATTTAGTTAAGAGAATATTACATGTTTAAATTTTTTCAAATTCACAATTTTCAAAATTGTATTCAACATAAATGTCATTAGAACTAATGATAAATTGACATATTTTCATGATCGTTAAATGTAACAAGGTTTTATAATAAGGTTAGCTAAGTTTTTTTTTTTTTATTTTCTTCAATCTATATTAATTAAATTTCTTATTTACAAATAAGAGTACTTTCAAACTTTTTTTTTTTAAGGTATTTCAAACCAGAGTTTTTTTTTTTTTGACAAAAATATTTTAAAATTTTTATTATCAAATAGTGGTATTTTTAAATTTCTTTTCCTAAACAGAATATTATAAGCCACATCAATGCTATGTTACCGTCATGGCAAGTATTTAAAAAAAATAAAAAATTCAAAATTAAAACATAGTAATTTTCAAAAGGTTAATTTATTGTTTTTACGATAAAATGTAATTCCAAACGCAATATTAAATGAGTTTTATATATATATATATATATATATATTGAAATTCTTGCTAAACATCTTTTTGTTTTCAACGTTGATCACTTCTAAGTATAATAACATTTTGTGATAGGTGCCGTATTTCGAATTTAATTCTAACCAAAAAAAAAATATATATATATATATATGTAACCTTGTAACTTTTTTTTTTATGCAATATAACCTTAAACTTAACTAGTCTCTCTTTCAATATTTTTATTTATTTTAATATTTTTTTATATATAGTTATTCGTATAATACATTTTTTACACACAAAATATAAATAATATATTAATACTTGCAAGTTATTCGAATTCAACTCAAATAAATTTTAACTTCAATTTAATCATTATCAAATAGATTTTGAATTCAAGGAAATTAACTTATTGAATAAGTTAAGTTCGAGCATTTTAATATTTAACTCGAGTAACTCATAAATTTAATCGAATTTTTATATTTTAATAAATATTTTTATTATTTTAATTAAAAATTATTATTTTATTTTTATATATAAATTTGAGCTTAAAGCTTAAATTTAAATACAAATAATTGAATTTTTTTTATTTAATAAAATATCATAATTAAATAAACTCAAATAACTCGATATTTATCTCAAATTAAATTTAATATTTTTGTTGTATTAACTTAGCTCGATTACAACTTTACATGAATACATATATAAAATACTTAATAACTTGTTAGATTAATATGTTTACATGTTCAATATATCATATTTTTAAAGGCGAGCATTAGTTGATTTTAATTGAATAAATTTATGAAAAATCAAAATTTAATTAAATTAGGTTTGATTTTTTTAGGTTTGGTAGTTTTGTCAGTTTAAAGGTCGATTTGGGTCAATTGGTTTGCAGTTTTACACACCAAATACCGAACTTACCTAAGAAAACCAAAAATCAACCCTTACAAAATCAAAATACCTAGTTACTCCTACTTATTTATGTTATGAAACCCAACTTTTTTTTTTTTTCTTTATGGCTTTCTCTTTCTTGCGCATGGTTCTCAACTCTTTGCCCATCTCTGGCTCTCAACCATTTTTTCTTGCCCTTTAACCCTCTCAGCCTTTTCTCAACTCTCATGCCTCTAGCATTTCAACCTTCACGTCTCATAGCCCCCTTTACCCTCACGCCTCTTAGCCCCATTCCAACTATCAATTCTCACACCTCTCGTTATTTGCTCGACTCTCGATTTGGTATATCTATTTTGACAATAATATTTAGTTTTTTAATGTTATTTTTTCTAGATTTATAATTCTTGATGTGATTGTTTGATTCTGAGTTTATGATTGAGTGTAATTTATAGATTTATCCATTGCTGTTAAAAAAATTTACATATTTTCCTCATCATTATATTTTTTTGAATTTTGTTTTACTATTGTATTTTTGAACGTGGGTAAATCTCCAACAATTGTCTTAGTTTTTTGTGTTCCACCATAGCTAGCTCTAAAATATATGCATCTTCATGTTTGTGAACTTTTTATTTTAGTTCTTTTTTTTTTTTTTGTAATTTCATTTAAAAAACTATAAAAACCGAAGAAATCAACCAAGTTAAGCCAGTTTGATTAATTTTGGTTTTCATCCCAATAATCAATCTATTTGATTTTTCAAGAGATTAAATCTGTTTAATTGATTTTTGAAATTTTGCAACTAAATCAACTAAATGCAAAGCCCTACATATTTTAAAGTCAACTTATCTTATTTTATTCATTTTCAAAACTTGTATTTATCTAAATTTATATAAAAAAAAATTATACTTTTAATTTATGATATTTATCTAAATCAAGTTACATTTAAGATAAATTATTTCATTTGGTATTAATGAATTTTCTAGATTTTATAATCACAAGTGAGATTAGTTGAATGAGACATATATTTAAAAAAATAAATTAAAAACGTGTGTTAATCTCTTAACTTTAATTGTAGAATTAAAAATTTATAGTGTCATTATATTAACTACAATTTTATATTTAATTTTTTTATTTGAGAAAAATACTTTAACTCAACTTTTTGAGTATGAGATACATGTACCAACTGTCACATTTTAATTTTAATACTTTAATTGAACCAAAAATATTTCACGTTTAAATTTGATATAATTTACATTGTATGAAATAATTATTAATAAATTTATAATTTATTTTAAAAAATTACAATTTGTAGCAAGGCACTAGACAAACCCAAATATTTCAGGCCTTAATGAAGGAAGGCCCAGTGGCCAACCTTCCTAAGTTCTGGGCAGCTGACAGGCTGGCACTAGCTGTAGCCACCAGCCATGAATCCAGAGGCCCCAAAGCCCTAAAAAAATTCCAACGGCACAGATTAAAACCATTATCCAAAAGTAGGCTCAGATATACCTCCACTCACGCGTAACCCAAACAATAAAAACCGCCGCCCGCAGAAGATTTCAGTTACCAAATGGAACATACCGTATCCGCTTTGTTTGGCTCTCTTTCTTTAGTTCTTCTTGTACTGTCCAAAAACCTTCCAAGTTTTCCAACACAAAAAAACACTCGAAATTGTTAAATTCAGAACTCTCTCAAAACGACGACGTCCTCTCCTTCTTCCCGTACGTTTCCAGCTATTTCTTTTTCGTTATCTGTATCCTGTTCTCCAATCTAGGGTTTTGGTTTTGCCATAAATGTTTAAGGTTGGATTAGGGTTTGTTTCGCAAGTTTTTGAGTTTTTAGATTGAATTGCTTTACTTTGTTCTTATAAACCGTCTTTCCTTTTTACTAGTCATCCTTGTCTATAGAGCAAGTTTTTTTTTTTTCCGCTCCAAAATATTGTTAGTTATGAATTAATTTAATTTAATGGAGGATATTGGTTATTTCAGTTTATTTTTCTTTTTTTTTTTCCGTATATTTGTTGTATGTCTGAATAAATGCTATTCTCTATAATTTTTCGAAGAAGTTAAAATTAGGAATTTTGGGAGTAAAAGAGACGTGTTTAGGTAATTTTTTGTCAGTAAATTTTTAAATGGCGTCAGTTTTGTGCCTTCTCTTGGTTGTTAGTTTCAGTTTGTATTCTCTACATTAAAGTTTCTAAGCTGGAACGGGAGATATTGAAGCATTAGTTGCTGACCCATCTGCAATTACGGATTATCTACATTAAAGTTTCTAAGCTGGAGCGGGAGATATTGAAGCATTAGTTGCTGACCCATCTGCAATTATGGATTATACATCCGCAGCTTATAATTCTACTGGTTCTAGTGCTTACCCTTCTGAGGATACTGGAGATCCTACTGCTTCTGGTGCACCAGCAGCAGGTAATTATGCTGCATCTGGTGGTGACCGAAATTCTGCTGGTCAAGAGGGTCAAATCAGTGCAATTTATGACAGAAAGCCAATTGGTGGATCGACTGATGAGAATGCTGCTGGTGTTGGAAATACAGCAGTGGATGCATCTAAAGCTACTGGTTATAATTCTTCTTTAAATGGCAATGTTGGCAATGAAGCACAAAATGCCGCAACAGTTGAGAATGGAAATGTTTTTTATAATGTGGGTGGATCTTCTGCCTCACCAGAGTTTGTGGATGGTTCTGGTATGTTTTTCTCTTCATGTTTGTTACATGTGTATGTTATGTACGAGGCACTTTCTCTTGATTTTTGTTTGTGTTGAAGGCTGGCTTATGTAATATTATTTGCAATCCTGCTTGATAATGTAGTTAAGTCTTTTGCAAAACGAGAATATAGAAGAAGAATTGTTGTTAGGGAATAAACTTTAGCTGCCTGCATAATTCTAAACTAAATTAAAAACTCTTATCTTCTTTAATCTATGTTCATATCATCTGAAAAATGAAAGTGGGCTTATTAAATGATTTTTATATTGCATTTTTATTTTTCTGCTATTTTATATCTGAAACTAACTACCCTAGAGATATGCCATAATGGATAAAAGCTCTGATAGTTTAGCCCCAAATGGCCTTTATCCACTGGCATTCTGCCATCAACATGATGTGGATGGTAGTTCTTTGGACCTCGGCACCTAGTTTTGACTATAAGTATCATTTTTCTTTATTCAACATTATGTCTTTCTTTCCTTTTTTATTATTGTTATTTTTAGTATTAGTTTTGACTATAAGTATCATTTTTCCTTATTCAACATTATGTCTTTCCTTTTTAATTATTGTTATTTTTATTATTTAAATTTAGAAAATATGAAACTCATTTTTGTTTTTTATTTTTACATTTGACTTCTAGTGCCACCTATGTCTGGTGAAGAGGATCGTTTGTGGAGTATTGTGAGAGCTAATTCTTTGAATTTTAATGCTTGGACTACATTGATTGAGGAGACAGAGAAGGTTGCAGAGGTATGTGGGCATGAATATGTGTTGGAAGGGGATAAATAAACAGACTGAGGGCTTTTACCTGTTGGAAATTTTGTTAGCTAGTTGTCTGTTGCCTAGCTAATAACTAATCTTTGCTTTTCCTTCTTTATTTGGCATGGGTAGGTGGAGAGCATGTTTTAAGATAGAATACCACTATGTAGTGGAAGAAGGAGGCTCCATACTTAAAATAAATATAACTTTGGGGAGGGACTGGAGGGCCACCTTAATAACTTTGAGAAAAGTGATGAAAGTCATATAATTATGTTAAAAACTTTCTTTGGTGGGTTGGCGGCAAAGAGTGCCACCTATCGTACATCTGTTTTTTTATTTTTCTACTCTTCTTCCTTTTTGCTTCAAATAATCTCCCCCAAAGTTGGTGGTTTCAGTTCCTCGTTCATGAACTCATTCTCTTTATTTTTCTATATATGTTTGTGCATCTTGTCTGCCAACTGATGTTTTCATCTACACTTTGTATGCAGAACAATATACTGAAAATTCGAAAAGTTTATGATGCTTTCTTGGCTGAATATCCTTTGTGTTATGGTTACTGGAAAAAGTATGCGGATCATGAAGCACGCATAGGTTCCATGGACAAAGTTGTGGAGGTTTATGAAAGAGCTGTTCAGGAAGTGACTTATTCTGTGGACATCTGGGTGCTATATTGTGCATTTGCCATAGAAACATATGGAGATCTGGAAACCATCCGAAGGTAATAAGTGTTGGTTGACTGTTGTTGTTCCTGGTCTGCATTAGGAGATCATGGTTGTTTGCTTTTCTTTGTCATGAGGATCTGGTGATTTTTGTTACTTTCTAACAATATTTTGGTATGCCTGCAACAGCAATTCCTTGCATTTATGGCGGAAAGGTTTGATGGGAATGCACTTTAGAAATGCTTTTTTTTATTCCCTTGATTTTGAGGCTACTGTACGTGTAGCAGTTGAAACAATTTTAGGATATTGACTGTGTTCCTGAGCATTTTTCACTTCCTTCTTACCCTCTCCTCTTTGAAGCCTGCTTCATAGTCATGTAGTTATCCATGAATTGTTACTTTAACCTTGACACTTTGAGGTGCGTCAATATGCAAAATGCTGCTGGGAAGATCTCGTCCAGTTAAAGGCTAGATGGCCTCTATCACTGCTTCATTTCGGACATAATTTCATTTTTATCAGGAAGGTAAATGCAGCGTTTGGATGTGTCTAGAGTGAATTGTTCATTCTGCTTCAACATCGGTCCCATTGTCTTCTGTTTTTGGACTTGTCTTCATTGTCTGAATTTTTTTCATATGTGTAATCATGATTCTGTTGCATTGTGTTTCAGGCTTTTTGAACGAGGATTAGCATATGTTGGAACTGATTATCTATCTTTCCCTCTTTGGGATAAATACATTGAATATGAATACATGCACCAGGAGTGGAGTCGCCTTGCTGTTATTTATACTAGAATATTAGAGAACCCTAATCAACATCTAGATAGGTATTTCAACAGGTAAGCTCTTATTGTGTCTCATCATGTCTAATTGTTTACGTACACTAGGTACTGTATTGCCTCATGTATGTGATTTTTTCTAATGAGATTGGCCAAATGTAAACATAACCTTGCTATCATGGTTCCATTTGGTTATTACCCATTATCATTTCTCTTTGCTTTTTCCTTTTTGCTTTTTACTTTTTACTTCTTGCACTTTGCTATAAAGGAAAAATAAGGAAATAGCTAAAAAGAAACATTAATTCATGCTTTTTGGTTGCATATAGAATTATGATCTATGTTTAATTTTTTACTTTTTATCAATGAATGCTAAATTTGGACTTTAGTCCAATAGAGCATTTTTCGCTTTTGCATATGAAGATAAATTCTTTTTCCTTCCAGAGGTAGCAAAAGTAGATATCAATGGAGTCTAAGGAGAAATATCCTCTATTTACTAATTGAATTTGAAGTAGTAGTGGTTTCTTTTCTTAAGTTGCTTGGTCATTTTGTTTAATCTTACCATCAACTGCTCACAGTTGTTTCAAGGTTACATCATGCCCATCTAAAGTGTGATGTTTTTGTTGTTTAAATGTTAATGTTTGTTGATTTTTGTGATTCAAAAGAATGCATATGTAGTCCTTGGTGAGAAATTGCAAGGTTAGAAGTCAGAACTTGGGACTTTAACTTGGACTCAAGTTTGAATCTTGGGAAGGGAAGGAGGATGAGGTTCATGGGATGGGAGAGAGCTACCTCTCGGACAGTTCAAAATGCAATGCATTTTCACATTACCTACTAAAAATAGTGATTCTGTGGATAATAATGTATGTAGTGCATCATATTATTTTGCTTTTTTTTTTTTGTAACTTGGTTATTTCCTGATTGCAATGGTATTTCAGTTTTAAAGAACTGGCTGGAAGTCGACCTATTTCAGAATTAAGAACTGCTGAGGAAGCTGCTGCCGCATCAGGTGTAGCTTCAGAGGCTGATGGACCAGTTAATGAAGGCGAGGTTCATCCTGATGCTGCAGAAGAAACTCCTAAGCCAGTAAGTTCTGGCTTAGTAGAAGCAGAAGAGTTGGAGAAGTATGTCACTGTTACAGAAGAGTTATATAAGAAAGCTAAAGAGTTCGATTCAAAGATCCTTGGTTTTGAAACAGCTATTAGAAGGCCATACTTTCATGTGCAGCCCCTCAATGTTGCTGAGCTTGAAAATTGGCATAACTACCTGGACTTTCTAGAAAGAGAGGGTGACTTCAATAAGGTATTTGCATTTACTATGCTCATCTTTCAATTTAGCATGGTTTTCAATGTTCAGTTGTCCTGTTTGTTATATATTGACTTACAGTTAAGTAAAATCTGCTGTATCATTTGCATTATTGGCTAAGTTGTTGGGTGAAGCAACTTTTTTAGATGGGAAATGTATGGAGACTAAAGCATGGATCTTCAGTTTGGTTTCTTAGAGGCTATGTACTTCAATCCCTTATTTGTTAGTGGACATTTAGGTTTGTAATGTAATGAATAGTGCATTCATTTTATATTTTTGAAGTTCCAATGTTACGCCTGCAGGTGTGGTCTTGTCTTTCTTACCATTTCTCTGTCAGGCAAGGAGGGTCCCATCATATTTGAGGGGCCTCTCTGTTCCAACGATGGAGTATTTCTTATGCATTTCTCCTTGTCCTTTGTATTATCCCTTCTTTAATGTTTTGGTGAACCAGAGTATGTTTCTGATCTTTTATATTTTCATCTGTGCATTAGGTTGTCAAATTATATGAAAGGTGCCTGATAGCCTGTGCTAATTATCCTGAGTACTGGATTAGATATGTTTTATGCATGGAAGCCAGTGGAAGCATGGATCTTGCTGATAATGCACTTGCGCGTGCTACGCAAGTCTTTGTCAAGGTATGAAGTGACAATTTGGGTTGGTTGAAAAATGCTACTGGGATGAATTTTATCTCCCTTCCATAAGAGGCGTTCGAGTTTCGGTTTCAATACTTGAACCTTTTCAACTTTGGCTTCTGTCATTTAAATATTTTAAATTTAAAATTTTGAAAAAGTTGCTTGGAAGCAAATCTTTCGAAGTTTTTTGGGTTTGTTTTTGTACATTTTAATCAGTAACAACTTTTAAATAAAAAGAAGTCAAAGTTGAAAAATTATGACCTCAAAAAGTTAAACTAAGACTATTAATGGGACAGAGGGAGCAGTATGGAGTAAGTTTCAGTTATAACTTTTAATGTATTGTTATTAACAATAGAAAATCCTTGTACATCTTGTTTAAACTGGTCCAGTTAAAGAAAATTGTAACCTGTTGTCACAAAAAATTATTTGATAGAAAATTGCGCTTCCTCCTCCCCTTGTAAATTCACCTCCAACTTCCATGCCTTGACTGAGTAAATCTAAGAATGAACACATTTTCTTTCCTTTATTTTTTATTTTCTTTTTCCTGGTTTAGGGAAACTATTTTGGCTTGTGAGTTAGTTTTTACTATTATGCATAGCCAATCTGATATTTACTTTATTATAATTGTTTGATCTTTTAGTATTGATGTCCAAAAGAAGTATAATTGATGGGTGTTCTTATGGAGACTTATGACAGCATGCTAGTTTCAACAATTTTCATTGTGTTATATTTTACTAGTATTTTCTTTGTTACCAATATTTGACAGAGGCAACCTGAGATCCATCTTTTTGCTGCTCGATTCAAGGAGCAGAATGGGGACATACCAGGTGCTAGAGCTGCATATCAACTTGTTCACAGTGAAATTTCACCTGGTCTTCTTGAAGCTATTATTAAGCATGCAAATATGGAACGCCGCCTCGTAAGATTATGCTAGCATGCCTATGTGGTTTTAAATTGTGGTAAATGTGGTTACCTGTTTCAAGTAGGTTGTATATCTTGATTCTACAGGGGAAACTTGAAGATGCCTTCTCTTTATATGAGCAAGCCATTGCCATTGAAAAAGGAAAAGAACATTCTCAAACATTGCCAATGCTGTATGCACAGTATTCTAGATTTTCATACTTGGTAGGCGGCTGTGCTTATGATGCCTAATTTCTTTTGTCTTTATTATGATATATTCATTTGAAATAAAAAGGGGTTTTTCTTTGATTCAGAGGTCAATGTCAATACTATCGATCATTTTTAAAGTATGACTGAAATTTTATGTATCACTTTTGGCTCCTTCTCTGTCTAAGTATGAACTTTGTTAATATTAGGCTACTGTTAATGTTCTTTATATTTGCTTGTTTTCTAGTTTCAAATACCATTAATGTCAACTTAAATAAGTAGTATGTCCTAGCACCTCTGTTACTATTGCCATATGGGCATTTATGTTTTCAATACGACTATTTTATATGGCTTGTATAAACTCAAGGTCTAACTGTCCATTTTACTTTATCATAGATTCCATGTCAGAAGCTGGACTTATGTCTTAAATAAAACAAAGCAACTCCTGTTACACCCTACGGTAGTTAAGGAGGTCTTCTTTGTTATTAGGTCTGTGGTTAAGGTTATAGGAAATTTTGCTGATAGAATTCAAACGAGATTTTTATTGTCTCTTTATCATTTTGTTTGATTCCCATTTAGTTCCAAGTGTTTATTGTCATTGCTAAATTCTTTCACTAATGGCCTAATATATTTCTTATCCCCTTTGATTTTGTTTTAGGTTTCTGGAAATGCAGAGAAGGCTAGGGAAATTCTAACTGGAGCACTTGACCAAGTCCAACTGTCTAAACCATTCCTTGAGGTTCTCTCTCTCTCTCTCTCTCTCTCAGAGACACACACACACACACACACATCCTTCATTACATCTTTTCTGAACATTCTCCTCTGTTATCTGATTTCTGATTTTGCTTTTGTTTCACATTTAGGCCTTAATACATTTTGAAACAATTTTGCCACGACCAAGGCAGATTGATTATTTAGAATCATTGGTTGACAAGTTTATAGCCCTGAACACGGATGGCAGTGCTGCAGACAGGGAAGATCTATCTAGCATATTTTTGGAGGTAATTTTTGTTTAAAAAAGTTGCTTGCAAATGACCTGGCTGATTGACTGCAACCATATGTAAATTGTCTGCATGTGCATTGAGTGCTAAGCAATTAAAAATGTATTCTGCTTAAACTTCTTTGTGATTTTTGGTGTTTGAAATTCTGTATTCTGTGTTCTGATTGTTTAAATTTGTTTTTACTTGGAAAAAGCTGGCCTTATGGTTAAATATTGGTACGAAAACTTTAATGGTAGCTTACCTTTAGAAAATAATTGTGCAGTTCTTGAGTCTCTTTGGAGATGTACAGTCTATTAAAAGGGCAGAAGATCGGCAGGCGAAGCTCTTTTTACCTCATAGGTCCATGTCAGAATTAAGAAAACGTCATGCTGAAGATTTTTTGTCTTCAGATAAGACAAAGCTGGCAAAATCTTACTCTGGTGCCCCTTCACCTGGTCAGTCTTTGATGGGTGCCTATCCAAATGCACTAAACCAGTGGCCAGCTGGTTATGGTGCACAGCCTCAAATTTGGCCCCCTACTTCACAGGTACAGGCACAGGCACAGGCACAGGCACAACCATGGACTACTGGCTACAGCCAACAGGTAGATTGCACATTTTAATATATCTTTTAATTGTATACCAGGGTATGCTTGTCTTATTTTCATGACTTTGTTCTAGCCTGTGAGTATGTCTGATGTTAGAAGGAAATAGTGTTAACCGGTTCTGTTTTTTATTGAAGATAGTCTAGACGTATATAATTCAGTACCTTTAATTTGTATCTCCTGTTAGAAGCACTCTGTGTTCAATGACATGTTTAAAGACTACCTTGTATTTGATCAATAAAGTGTGATGTTCATTATTAACATATTATCTTTTGACATTTGTTCTTTATAAGTTTAACATAGTGGAAAATGCTTTCTCAGTCCCGGTTTCTTAATTCTTTCTTTAGTATGTAAAAAGGGATTGAGATTGATCTTTTTCTGGTTATTCTAGATTCATCTGCAATGGCTGTGATGATCTTTGGCTTGTGCTTATTATTGACTTGTTTGCGAGATAAGTTTCTCATGGGATTTTAGTGGGGTAGATGAAATGGAAAAGTGGGTTTAGAAGCATGTTTGATCTTAAAATGTCACTGGAACTTGATGGAAATATTTTTAGGATTGCAATCAGATCAGAAATGTTGTGCAGGTTTGAATGTTAAACAAGTATCAACATTTCATATTGTTGTGAGATGAGGATGCTACATTGGATGTGTGGGAATGTAAGGAAAGACAAGATGATGAATACATGTATAAGATAAAGATACATATATATATATATATATATATATGGCAACACATTGACATTAGTTTGGACATGGAAAGAGGATACTTAATAATGCTCTAGTGAGAGTGTGATTTAATGGATATGTAGAAAGTGTAATCTAATGGATATTCGAGAGGAGAGGAAATGGATGGGCATGGTAACAAATTACCTTTCTTTTAACTTAGCTTACCGAGGATGTGGTCTTAATAGAGCAGACTATGTAACAGTAAAAGGCTTAGTTTGTCAGTTGTATGGCTTTTTATGTTAGCATTGTTATTTTATATGGTTATATGTTTGGATTATGTTTAACTTTTGTGAATGGAAAACTAGCAGAAATGTTAGCATTCAATTTATGGCTGCCAATAATCCCTTGTTGAGTGACAATGGTTTTATATAGTTTCATATTATGCTTCTTGTTGTCATTGTAATGTTTGGTTGACAATTTTATAAATTTTTTATTTGCAGGCTGCATATGGTGCATGTAGTAGTTATGGTAGCAATTATGCAACTCCACAAGTACCCACGTCAATTCCGCAAAGTGCCAGTTATGGTGCTTATCCAACTACATATCCTGTTCAGGTATGAAGTTTTCTATCTAATTGTTTCCTATTTGTTTCATAGCTAGTTGGTGAACAACAATTTCAAAAACTAGTAACACAACTATCACTATGATGCACCTAGACCAATTTCATTAATGGAAACAGGTATATCATCCCACTTGCTGCTACTCACTTTTGAAACCTGGACCTTACTTTCTTCAACCCCAAAAGTTGGAAGAATTTAAATATATATATATATATATATATATGTAAGCTTCTCTTAATAATTCTGACGTCTGAAAGATTCATCGCTCTTGCAGTGCCATATGGCAAGGACGTCTGTAACAAGAAAGTTGTTCCTTGTCATTGGACCTACTTAATAGCTCTGAGGGTAGTAGTAATCTGCACTGCAGCATGCATGTAAAATTTGAAGCTAATGTATTTAGAATGATGCTCATATAAATTTACTACTTTTCTTCTCATTCAGTATTCAAGTTTGGAGCTAATGTTTAGCTGTGGTTTTCTGTAGACCTTTCCTCAACAAAATTATGCTCAAGCAAGTGCTCCCACGGCCTTAATCCCAGCTCAGCAACCTGCTGCAGCAGTTCCTCAGACTTATTATGGGACTTACTACTGAGATGGCAATAACATGATTATCCAATTTCTTTGCTGTCTCTAATATCGTGTCTTATTATTCGTCTGTACGCTTAACCTTACCTGTACTTGCTTGTTCTAACTTGAGAAGGCTTAGAAGTTAGCCTAGGTGGACATTTTTGGGATGTTGAGTGGTGGTCCGTTTAGGCTACAGTAGTATATTGTGCATTTGGTATTTTGGTTTCTTTTTTCGTCCAATTTTAGATTTTTTTTGTGGAACTAGTACAAATGTTAGTGATTTATGGTATTTTTAGTTGAGTTTCTAATTGGAAGACCAAAAGGAAAAAAAAAAAAAAAGAAAAAAAAAGATAAAGACGAAAATATTGGTGCAAACATTTTTTATTTTCTCTGGTAAGAGTGCTTTTATTTAGATTTATATTTCACATTCCAAACGAGGTAGGCCAAGTCTCCTTGGTTGGAGCAAGTTTTAAAGCCATGGACAGCAAAGCTACTGTTTCCGATACAAACAACACATGGGGGACCGTTTCGGAATAACATGTTACACGTTGGGGATTATTTTTTATCATTGCTCTGCTTGTTATGGTATGTTAATTGTTTATGTACCTTTTTATTTTTTCTTTTTAAATTATCCTTTTGGAAGGTAGGGAGAATTTGGTAAAATCGTATACTTTTTGACTGCTTTTAAATAGAACGCTGCGTTTTGGTTCAAGAAAAGTGAAAACCTGGATAGGCAACCGGGGCCAGTGAATCCACACGGTCCAAAAATTCCAAATAAAACCCTAGGCTGGCAGATATAAAAAATCCCTTGCTAGAGAAAAGAGTCGTGGAGAAGCAGAGGAGAGGCGATCCAAAATGTCGAAGAGAGGTAAAAATTTTCCTTTTTTTTCCAATTCGCTAAACAAAAACCACGATGATCTCATCTATTTTTCTTTCTTTTAATTTGCAATAGGAAGGGGAGGTAGTGCGGGGAACAAGTTCAGGATGTCGCTGGGTTTACCGGTGGCGGCGACTGTGAACTGTGCAGATAACACGGGAGCCAAGAACTTGTACATCATTTCAGTGAAAGGAATCAAAGGGCGTCTCAACAGGCTCCCATCGGCTTGCGTCGGCGACATGGTCATGGCCACCGTCAAGAAAGGAAAGCCCGATTTGAGGAAAAAGGTGTTGCCAGCTGTGATCGTCCGACAACGAAAACCTTGGCGTAGAAAGGACGGTGTCTACATGTACTTCGAAGGTCCAAACAATTCCCTTTTTGTAAAATTTTATCTTTGATTTGTTTTTGTTGCTTCTTTTGATAATGGGGTAGCTGGTTTTTATTGTTGGTTACTTTTAATGGGAAGCATAAAATAATGAGAATCTGCCAGTTTTAAACAGCATGATGCTGTTGTTTATCTATTGCATTGTGTTACCTGTCAGCTGGTATATTTGATTTAGTTACTATGTATTACTAGCATTTATTTGTCTTTGTTTCAAAACATAATTTGGGTTTATTTATCTGTTTGCAGATAATGCTGGTGTCATTGTCAATCCCAAAGGAGAAATGAAAGGTCAACCTACCCATTTATCTTCCTCATTCTATTTTGTTATATCCAATTAGAATAATGGTGCTTGTTTAATTGTGGGGGTTAAATTCTAAAGTTTAGCTGTTTTTGTCGTTTTGAGTTCTGTTCAAATAAAGTTTTTTGCATGGGTTTTCTCTGATTCTCTTGCTCTTGCAATATCAGTTGTGAGTGAAATCAAGTTAGCATGCCTGGTGCATCTAAATTCTGAGAAGGAGATCATACCTATGTGACCATTCACTTTAAGAATCTAATTTCTATTCCTCCAAGTAAACATAGAGCCTGAGAAATGTCAGTTATCTTTTCTAGTAGTATTGACATAACTTGAAAAGATGATGTTTTATATGTTTTTGTGGCGGCCATAGGTGTAATTAACTTACCTTTTGCTAGGGTGGCTCTATCAATGCCTTTATTATTGATTTGTAGTACAGTGGCAGGAAGTGATATGTTGTTGGATTTGATATTTGAAACTTATTTGGTTTCATCGATTTGGTGTTTTCAGGATCTGCTATCACTGGTCCCATTGGAAAGGAATGTGCTGATCTGTGGCCTAGAATTGCCAGTGCTGCCAATGCCATCGTCTGAAAGATTTTCATGGTTTTGTTTGCGATTGTAGTTGTGATGCTATCTTTCTATTATTTTCCTTTTAACATGTTTTGAGAGGCTTTTTTCAAACAATATTATAACTTGTTTTCGAATATCTAGTTGTCTAAAACTTATTTTCTAATTTCTTTTATGTTATTACAACTGTTTTAGCAAGCTTCCATCTATCTTTTTCAGCTTAAGTAGAAGCAACAAATTCCCCCTCAATATGATACCTTTATACCAATTTGCATGATCAGAATGATTTTCCTCGTCCAACTAGCTTTAGAACTGGGGAACCTTTTGGGGAGTTGAATTGCACCATCATCTGCCATGGCTCCCACAGGTCCTGTTACATTCTTTCTAATCTATGAGAAGATTTTGGTATGAAGTGATGAGCTAGTAGTGAATGAATCATTTTATTTCCATGCTCTAAATCATTTCATAAGTAAGTTCATTGGATCGATGATTAGATTGGTAAGAAAAAATAAAGGGTATCTAATTAGTTAGCTAATTCAAATTCCTAAAAACAGCTCAGAGCATGGTGTGCCTACTGCCAACTTTTGGGAGATTACATTTTGAAAGGATTTACTTGTTCAAGGCAAGGTGTGATAATACTTAAGCAATGGTCTCTAATTTCTGTTTGTTGTTATGCATAATTCAATCTTAGGTCTAAACTTGTTTAAAATGAAAAATTAGTACATAAAGGATTTATAATAGAAAATGTTTTTAAATACGTATTATTTAATCATATATATCTATTTTAAGTATATGTTTTAATCATATAAAAAAAAATACCTGTCAGCCAATTAAGGCCCCTTAGGCACCATACTTTTCTCTATAGTAGTAATAGATGGATGTTTTATGAGTCTTTTAACTCTATACTTGAATTAGCCAAAAACTGTCTATCATGTGGTATGGTAAGTGAGTTCTCTCATTAAGGAAAAAGAAGTTTGAGTGGGTGAGTTTCATGTTGAAGGAATGTGTGTATTACATTTATGTCTTATGGTATACCAGCAAACACAGAATAACTGAATACTAAATCAGTTTTTATTTAGAAAAAAAATCTTACATCAAATGATGAAACCGACTAGCATCTCGTACCAATAATCTCTACAAGAACATTTACCATTTTTGAAATGATGAAACTACTAGCATCTCGATCAATAATTTCTCTGTTTTTGATATCTGATATGATCTTAATAGCAACATGGCAATCACTGCAGATCCGCAATTTCTTCATCACCCTTATAGGAGCACCAGCAGGAGTATTCATTACAGCAAAAGCAATAGCCATTTTTTCGCTATGATGAGTCAAGCTTTATTCTTTTTCCTCGTTATCCATGTCTTGCTGAACAGAACCAATGTCAGGCACTAACCCTGTAACTTCATCTCTGGTGTTAGCTCTTTCAAATATAAATCAATCTCCTCTGATTGCGGATGCGCTTTATCATCCATGCAAAACTGATGAACTTGATGCTTGATTTCCAGCCAACTTACACCAGGCTCTTTCTTTACTCTCCTATCTCTCATGGCTTTTCTTACCTCAGAAACATCCTGCCACCTTTCAGCAGAAGCATGAATGTTTGAAAGGATTACATATGAAGCTGATTCCTGTGGATCAAGCTTACGCACTTCTTGAGCTATTCTTCTTGCCATGTCTGCATTCTTGGGGATCTTGCATTCAGATAACAAAGTTTTCCATATGATAGCATCTCCTTTCACTGGCATTGATCTTATCATAGCCTCTGCTTCATCCAAACATCCGAAGCATAACATTATACAAGGAAACAGCAGCCTGTAAGTTTCCGAATTTGAAGTACATGTTTAGTAAGTGATTTGATATAAATCTGTCTTTTGAAGACCCAGATATGATAACTAAAGATCGAAGTTGTTTTCCAAGAGACTGAGTTTTGGTGTATGCAAAGATTGGATGAGGTGGGAAAAGAGAGGTGGGTCTGATGAAACATATCAAAGGCTTGTTTTGTGAGTCCTTTGGAGCAGAGATTGGTAAACTCTAAGGTGAGATTAGGAGCAGATTCACAGGCGGCATTTGTGGAAAGAAGACAAAGGAAGAAGAGAAACGCAAGTAACTACCCCTACACATGCGACAAAGCCCCGACCGGTTATATCAAGTCCATATATTTTCTCTCATTTTCTTCCGTGAATCCCCATCATCAGCCCCTTGAACATTAATCAATTGTGCCCGAAACCCAGCTTGGCTTCAAAGCTCTTCCTGATCTGGTCTCTCATTGCGAAATCACCCAGACATATCTTTGGAAGAAATGATGAAACTGATAGAAGGGTTTGTAGATATACTAATTTTAGCATCTGGGTATCAACCACCTGGTCTTCTTGCCCACTGGGACTCCGGTAACATCAAGCGAGCCTTTCAATGGCCTCTCTTCTTTGAAAAAGTCAGTAGTCGTTACCCTCTCTCTCTTTCTCTCTTCTCCAAAAACTCATTGATTGCCTGATTCTATTTTTGTAAGATAGTGGTTGTTCAAGAAATTTGAGATTTTTCCATTTAAAAAATTACAAATAATTCTTTTTCATTTCTTAATTGGCGCAATGCAAAAATTCTATTAATTGAAGCTTCTTTTATCATTTTGTTCAGGTTTTTTAGGCGTTTAAGTAGCTTTTTATGTTTACAAGAGTCTATGGAGGAATTTGATGCAGCTCTTTTTGAAATGACATCTGGTCAAAGGCCGATAGCAACAAGTTGCTAAAGTCAACTCATAAATACTATATTTACAGGGTGAACAACTGAAACAACGATGGAAAGAGCCATTTCTCAGTTGTATCCCAAGCGTGCAGACAGAGGTAAAACAAGTACAAGTTTCCTATCAATGTTGATTCCATTTATTGATTAATTTTGAATTAAATTATTTAAAATCAAATTAATTAAAATATTTTATTTTATTTTTATTAATTAAACTAAAATTTTTAGTTTTAAACATTAATCGATCAAATTAATTTTGATCGATTCAGATAAAGCTTTGGTTAATCGAAAATATTTTTTGTTATTGCTTTTGATTTTGGACACTCACAAAAAAAAAGGCTGTAGACAAATAGAATACAATTGCCAAAGTTGACACAATAATATTAAATCCTTGTAAATACATAATGCAATATTCTTAAAATAATATAATATTAAATCCTTGCAAACACATAATGCAATATTCTTAAAACATCATTCAAAATTTTTGACACAAATATTATCCAAAGGTCTTGACACAACCAGATATAACACAATAAATCATTGCTAACAATATTTTGACACAAACAGATATAACACAATAAATCATTGCTAACAATATTTTTGTAACAATATTTTTAACACAAACATCATCCAAAGTTAAGCAAAATTACTTAAAACATCATCCAAAGTTTCAAATTCTAAAACATTAAAGTTATCAAACTTAAACTAAAAACAGAATTGAGAGTTCCAAACTAAAAAATAGTCAATCATCATCCATTGCTCCATCCATAAATTTATAACTCAAAGGCTACGCTTGATTATACTGTATCCAAAGATATATCTAAAGACCATAAAGTACAAATCAAGATTAACATTCATAAATTATTTTCAATACATAAAGTGACAAAAAGATAAACAAAAGGAAAATATATTTATATAGTTTTCAGTTTTGTCAAGTTCTTATAGCTCTTTCACCATATGTAGTTGGTTTGATGATTTTCGAATTCAATCTTGAGTACAAATAAGGGCTTGCACCACTTTATGAGTTAAAGAACTCCTAAATGAATCAAGAACACGTCTTCCAATACTCAATGCAAACTCAGAAGTAACAGTATAAATAGGAATAGCTAACACATCTCTGGCCAATTGTGAAAGGATAGGAAATCTAAGGTTGTTGATTTTCCACCACCCTAAAATATCAAAATCTTCACTAGATAGCTCATTTAGATGCTTATTCATCTTTGACTTTTGGTTTACAACACCAGATTCAATTACGTGCATCCTATATAAAGACTCTGTATGCTTTTTCAATCTATGTTGTGGTTCTTATCACACATCATTTTTGATTAGGCATTATCACTTGGAAGTGAAGGATGATACGCATGACATTATTTATAAGTAACTTCCTTCACCTTTTTCACCATTGACAAACCTAATTCATCATCATACATACTTTTAAGTACAAATTTCACATAATTTAATTTATGCCTAAGATCAAGAACAACCACAACAAAAATAAGCATATTTATCTTCTCAACGTTTTCCCAATACCCATTATATTTATCTTTTATTCTCATAGCCATCTTGCAAAAGACATTTCATTTCAACAAGTTCATCAAGCAAAATGTTGGATGTGAGACATGAAGTACTTGAAACCCATAATGTGAGTTCAAAGAAATGCTCTAGAAACTGTCCTAAACTTTTAAAAATTTTCCAATAATCCTTTGTAGGTAAACTTTCCTTTGGCTCAAGTTCAACTCTAAAGTTGTTATCAAACTTTTCAAATCTTTCAAAAGCTTTCTCAAATTTTTGAGCAGTTTCCAACATTAAGTAAGTAGAGTTCCATTTAGTACAAGCGTCAAGGCATGATAAACGTTTGCTATTTATAAGTTCAATCTTAACACATTCTTTAAATTTTTGTAATCTAAAGGCAAATTACCTCATATATTTCACTGTCTCCCTAACACGATCAATCGATTTATTCATTTTTTTCTAGCCTTCAGTTACAATTAAATTCATAATATGTGCAATACATCTTACATGAATGTATTATCCATTTAATAATACAACCCCTTCGACTCCTAAATTTTTTCCTTAAGATCCAACAACAACATCATTTGCACTTGCATTATCAACTGTGATAATAAACAAATTTATCAATCTCTCAACCAAGCAAGCATTTCTCAATCATCTTACCAATGGTTTCACCTTTATGACTTGTATTAGACAAAAGTTCAAGATTCTTTTATTCAATTTTCAATCATTATCAATAAAGTGAGTAGCAAAACACAAATAATTCATTCTTTGCAAAGATGTCTATTTGTCTGTGGTTATACAAATTTTTGGACATGAATGTCTCAAAAATTGTTTTATTTTCTGCTTTTCATCTAAATAAAGTTGATAAACATCCCTTGTAATCGTAGATCATGAAGGAACATAAAATCTAAGACATACGACAAACATAAAGTCCCTAAAGCCTTCACTTTCTACAAACTTAAAAGGTAACTCATCAATCACAATCATACAAGCTAAACTTTTTCTAGTTGCTTGTTGATCAAATTTTCAAGTAGTGATATTTTCTTCCTTGTCAAGACCCTTACGTTGCAAAATTAATTGGGCTTGTGCATTATCAAAGTTATTAGGATTTTGCTTTCATAAGTTTATGTGATATTTTAGAGATCCAGTATTATTTTTCTTTCCATCACAACAAAATTTCTTACTACAATAATTGCATCTACCCTTTGACTCACCCTTATCATTAACAAACTTAGTAAAGTGAGTCCATACTTCTGACTTTGGCTTTATGGCTTTCCTTTTCGTCCCTCTTGAACTCCAAATATTGGGATGACTTGAAGTTTCGAGTATTGAACTTTTAGATTCATTCATATTGTGAGAATTAGGTGTAGAAGAATCTCCCGTATTGGACATTTACAATATATATATATATATTACATAAAATTCAAGTATCATAATCTTAGGGATTAGGATTATATGGGTTTCAGGTTTCATTTATCAAACAGAGAGGGATGCAGATAGTCTGTTAATATTCTTGAAATCCAATTATATAATCTCAAAATAGTTATTTTCAAGTTAACTAGTACATAGGCATCACAACTACACAACTTAAAAAAAAAAAAGAGCAAATTATACTAAAGAAAATGTCCATTGTATTTATAAAGACATTAAAAACAATGGAAAAAACTGATAAATCTGTAATTTGTCTCCATAGGATGGTCAAGTTCAAGGATCGTCAATTTATATATAAACTGATAAATTAAATTACTCAGCCCACAATTCATATTGGAAAGAGAAATTAACTTGTGAATAGTTTTTAACTATGCCATTTTTGTTGACATTGACTTGTTAACAACCACTGCTTGCAACTCAAACAAATGTAATGGTTTTTTTTTTAGTTTATTAGTCTAAGATTAACCTAATATATTTTTTTAATATTAATTTTTAAAAAATAAATATCACCAACTTGATATAGTCAATGACCAAGGCATTACTCATTTAATCTAATGTTTTTACAAATGCATATTAATCAATAGAAATTATATATTTATGATCATACATGTCATTAGTAATTTATTTATTTTATATAAAAGATGTTGTAATTTAGAAATAAAATAAAAAAACTGTTAAAATTTAAACCCTAAATTTAATAAATATTATTTTTTAAAAACTGCAATTATTCACCAAGAAATGTTTGATCAAGTGATTAATTTGTAAAGAAAGAAAAACTTACATTGCATGAAGAGAATGTTGAAGCCATTATTATTTGTAAAGAATCACACTGGTTGAATAGAACCCAACTAAAACCTTAAATACAACAACAAAATTAGAAAAAAATAGTATAAATTTGAATAACAAAAATGATAGTTAAAACAAGAGAGACAAAATGCTCAGATAAACTTTAAGACCTTAGGTGAAACCAAGAATTGTCGAGGTGAAAATAGGTTGAATGTTGAGAGGCTAAGGACTCTTGACTCTTGAAACAATGAAAGCTGAGAGAAGAAAATGGACTCTTAAGTTGAAGAGTGAGGCTAAAGTTTCAAACCTTCCCGAGAGTGGAATTGGAAAACAGAAAAAGGGTAGAAATGAGGGAGTACGGAGATAGAGGAGATGCAGGCATGTGGCGGGAAGAGATGAAAACTTTTCAAAATGAGAGTTTTTTTTTATATATACATTTAGCCTACTTTCAGGTTAACAAGTCAATAGTCAACAGCCTCAAAATAAAAAAAAAAAAATTATTAGTTGAAATGATGCATTTAAGGTAATGAATTTTAATTAATTATTTAGTTAATTCGATTTGAAAATCGAATTAATTGAAAATCGAAATTTGTTTAAAATTATTTTCAAAAATCAAATTAATTTAATTTGATAATTAATCGATTAATCAAATTAAAACGATTCGATTGATTAATTTTGTTAAAATTAATATTTGAACACTTCTAAGTGAAATTAAGAACTGTTAAGAGTCAAAATGGGTCGAATTTTGAGAGGATAAAGACTTTTCACTCTTGAAAGAATTAGATTGGAGAGAAGAAAATATGACTTTTGAGTTAAAGAGGAAGGCTAAAGTTTCAGACTTCATTGGGAGTGGAATTGAACAACAGGAAAAGATAGAAATGAGCGGCTAGGGAGATGCGAGCATGTGGTGGGGAGAGATGAAAACTTTTCACAATGAGGGTTTTTTTTCTTTTACTTTTATAGCCTACTTTTAGGGTAACAAGTCAATAGTCAACAGCCTCAAAATAATTAAAAAAAAAATATTAATTGAAACGGAAAATCTAAGCTAGTGAATTTTAATTAATTATTCAGTCAATTTGGTTAACTCAGTTTTTAAACTGAATTAACCAAAAATAAAATTGTCTAAAATTATTTTTTAAAAAATTGAATTGATTTAATTTGATGATTGATCAATTAATCAAATTAAATTGATTCGATCGATTAATTGGTTAAAACCAAAACTTGAATAGCCCTAGATCAAAATGACTCTTGAAAGAATTAGAGTTGAGAGAAGAAAATAAGACTGTTGAGTTAAAAAGAGAGGCTAAAGTTTCAGATTTTGCCGAGAGTGGAACTGAAAAATAAGAAAAGGTAGAAATGTAGGAGTAGGAAGATGCAGGCATATGGTGGGAAAATATGAAAACTTTTCAAAATGAAGGGTTTTTTTTTTTTTTTTTTTAGCTTACTTTTAAAGTAACAAGTCAATAGTCAGCAGCCAATAACCTCAAAACAAAAATAAAAAAAAACATATAAACTATTAGTTGAAACGGTACATTTAAGGTAATAAATTTTGATTAATTATTCGATCAATTCGATTTTCGAACCAAATTAATCAAAAATTAAATTTTATCTAAAATTATTTTCAAAAATTGAATTGATTTAATTCGATAATTGATCAATTAAACGAATTAAATCAATTTGATCAATTAATTTAATAAAAACTAAAATTTAAACACCTCTACAAACACATAAGAAAAGCAAAGCTCTTAACAAACAAATTTCAAGCCTGCAAGCCATCCAATAAGATTTTATAATGCTGGATTTCTTTTGGCAAAACTTTTATGTTGGACCTCAGATAAAGATTTCGTCTAACTTGCCAACCACTACAACACTTTTCCTTTTCTACTTTGCTATCAATCACTAAAAAATCACTTGCAATCCTCCTCATTAACCCATTAACTTAGTAATAAACCGAAGATTTTGATTTATTTTGTTAATTATTATAGGAATAGAATCTTTGAGATCCAAAATCCCGTGGAGATAAAATAGAATACCTGATTCTTGGTGTTAGTTTGATTGTATTGCTATAAACAAGATAGCCATCCCTTTCTTGACATGTGTCATCCAAAATTCTCATGGATCATGTTTCTATCGACGAGGTTAGACCTAAAAAACTCTCTGATACACATTTTATTTAAAAAAAAAAGAGAAGGCTTTGAAGCAACGTTTGGCGTACAAGATTAGTTAAAAGATAAGATATTAATTATTTTATCGAATAATTGTTATGTATTTAAATAAAAAGATTGGATTATTGAAAATATTAAATATTTTATACCAATACGATAATTTTAACATTTGAAAAAATAAAAGATTATTTTCAATTCATAGGCTTAGATAATTTATTAAAATTTTTAAATATCCTCTTTTATCCTTAAAGTTAAAAATCTAAATTTTAAATTATAAAATATTTAAAAATATTCTCCACTCTTCAAATTTTTTTCATTTTCCATCGATGAAGAAAACCCATCTATTTTTCATGAAAAAATGCTCTATGTTTCTTAAACTTTCTAATTTTAGAGCGATTATTTTCATTTATCTCTGTCAATTTTTCTTTTAGATTTCTCATTATCAAGTGATGGTTTTTTAATTTTCTTTTAGATTTTTTGGTAATTAAAAATTTTTTTATCTCTTTATTTCGTGAATGAAACATAAGTTAACTTCGATTTTAAAACTTGAGATTTGTTTGCTTGAAACACTTTTTTCGCTTATAAATGAACATGATTGAAGACATAAACTTACAACCTTTTAACTTTTATTTTTTCAAAAATCAAATAAAAAAATAAATTTTAGATTTGACTTAAAAAAGAATTAAGTGTTAATTTTTAAAATGTTTCATATGTTCAAATCCTTTTCCAAACACAAAGGAAAGTACCATCATCAATAAAAAGATTAAAATCAAATTAGTATATAAAATATAATTTTAATTAATAAAAAATATCATTCTATTTTAATATTAATTTTGTACATAATAAACATGATAAATAATAAAATAATATTTTATTTTATTTTTAATTTTTATATACATCAAATATCACATAACATAATATAATATAATTTAATCTTATTTATAATTTTATATTATTTTAGCTTATTATTTAAAAATATTAAAAATAAGAAGAAAAAAAAATGCAGGGGCCCCATTGGCCTTTTAGCAACTGAAGGACCGCATCTCCAATCATATATGAGCAACGGTAACGCCCACGTGCAAAGCATCAGATATTTTCTGGCACCCACCTATCAGGACTCTCCACGTCGACAACATGTGGACCCCACACTAAATTCCAGTCACTCCAATTATATTCCCTTCATCTTCACAAAGGTTGTTTGCACGCGCTACTAAAGGCTCGTGAGCCCAATCACTGTTTGTTTGTTTGTTATGAGCTTCGGAGTCAGAAAGGGCCAAAAGAGGAGGTAAAAGCGCAATTCGTCACCGTTCACATCCTTTTTAGGCCAACGCCGGTGGCGGAATTTAAAAAAACACCAACCTGTAATTCCAGAATAATTTCCTCCACAATTCTTCTTCTTTCTGTGACCCAATTTTTGGATTCGATTCTTTTTGGTGCGTTTTCAATCCTGTGAGGTTTCTATCAAGTTTTTAGGTAAGAATTGATTTTCCCATTTGCTTGTTTTTGCTTAATTTCTCCTTTTTTAGAGGTGAAAAATCTGAAATTTATTGTTTTCTATTTAATAAAGTTTTAGTTAAATTTTGTTGCTTTTTGAAAACGTTTAAGTTGTAATTCAATTGGGTTGTCTCTGTTTTTTTTTTTTTTTTTTTTCTAGGGATATTATGTCATTCTTTTGTTTCTTTGCATGTTGGGATTTATGGATTTTTTATGTGAATTTCACATTTTCAGGTAATGGGGTGAATTTCTTTTGGTTTGAGTTTTTTCTAATATTTGATTTTTGGAGCTTATTATCATTGTTTTATTGGAATTTTGTGAATGGTGTTTAGATGTTAAAGCTTTAGATTTTTTTTTCTTTTTTTGTGTTTGTGTGTGTTTGAAAAATCGGTATTTTGATATAAATGAAGTGGAGCTTGGTCTTATTTCCAAAAAAAAAAAAAAAGGAGCTTGGTCTCACTGAAGATATATAGCTCTGGAAAAGGTAGGATTGCTTAAAGCATTTAATTAATCAAGTTCTAGATATATGAGATAAATTTATTTGACTTAAAAGTTTGTTTTTTTAGGGTTGTTTTTTAACAAAGGGATCAGGGATCGAAAAGTTATTAATGGTCATCCCAAAATATGAAATCCCTGTGGTGGTTCAAAGTTAGTTCTGAGTTAATTAAAGGTATTGTAATGCTTACTTAGATGTATGAATAGAAGCATATTTTAGGTTAATGGGATTGGTGGACCATTGTTGATGAAATGTGTCTTATTCTTGAAATGGCATTTGTAAATACATATTAGAAGTTTTTTGGAAGGTAAAGATACACCTGAAGCATATTGAAGGATAGAAATAGCTAAATAGGAAAATAGTGCATTTTGGAGTAATAAAGTTACTTTTAGCCTTCTTGGTGATGGAGAAAATTGCAAATAGTGAGTTTAATTTTGCATCTCATTCCTTATCAAGGACTGGCTTTGTAACAGTCTTGAGCTGTTTTGATATAGATTCTGTCATCACAATATTAGCAAACAGGTTATAGATGCTTTCAAGGTAATTGGCTTCAAGGCTGGAAAGAACCCGTTTCACTTTATGATGAGGTTATGAATTGATAGACCAATGCTTGCTTGCTCTCTTTTGCCTGTTCCTTTAGTTTTCTTGAATGCAAACTGGACTCTGCTCTAATGTTTGTGTTCTTATGCATTTTGAGCTTATAATAATTGTTTATTCCAAGCACACATGGCTAATCTGCAAAATAGAGTTTTCTAGGTTGATGTTCTTTTATACACATCAATTTTTTTATTTATTACATAATGTTTATTGATGCCAAAAGTGATGACCTTTCCTTGTGGCATAGCATTTGGAAGCAGTATCAAGGGTGCTTTCTGGCATTTTTATTGGTTTGTCTTCGACAGTATGAACTGTGCCAATTAAGTTAATATTGATTGACAAACAATTGGCACCCTCATTTTAAATTTTAGGACAACCATGGAGGCTCGACCTGCTTTATCCATTCAGAGATCAGGTGCTAGGCAGCTTAGTGACCTGGGGATGTCTGGAGGGTTGTCATCATCTTTACCAGCCCTTTCAGCACATTTGGAAGAGACATATCCAAAGCTGCCTGACACTCAACAGTTGTCCGCAGAAAGGGAACTGAGGACAAGGCCTCTGGTCCATGCAACTCATGCACCCACCAATAGTGGAGTGGTTGGGCACATATTTTCATCATCCTCAGGATTTTCGAGTGAACTTCATTATTCGTCTGCACCACCATGTGAGAAGCATTCAAGAAATGCTCCTTTCATTTCTCAGTTGCCAACTAATGCTGCAGCTTTGCCATTACCACAATCGTCAAATTCTGCATTGCCTCAGTCTACAATATCAAGTAATTACAAGAAAGAAAATAGAGGTTCTTGGTGTACGGATCCGGGTTTTCTTGAATGTCCGATAAGCAGCCCTGTCCAGAGCAGTCAAGTAGAAAGCAGTAGTTGTTGTGGTATCATGACATCTGAGGACTTCAGCAAGCGAAATGATTGGCAGGAATGGGCAGACCAGCTTATCACTGATGATGAGGCTTTGGCCTCCAATTGGAATGAGCTTCTTGTTGACAACAATGTTACGGATCTGGAGCCAAAGGTGTGGATATTTTGTACTATGAAGATTAAGCTTAACCACGAAAACTGAATACTTTTTGTCATTGTTTATCATTGTTTAATGTTCCCTTTCTGTTGCTCCAGGTGGCATATCAGGTGGCAAAACCATGCACAACCATGCCTGCACAGAAACCACAAGCACATCAGCAACTTCCTTCTCCTTCTGTAGAAAGTCCCAGTGTTGTAAATGCCTCTTCATCGGCAAATAATGCCCCAGCAAAGCCACGAATGCGATGGACACCAGAGCTTCATGAAGCCTTTGTTGAGGCTGTCAATCAACTGGGTGGCAGTGAAAGTGTGTAACTTTCAGCTCTCATGAAATTGCTTGCCTAAAATTGTAGGCTTATGTTTCAATTTGTTTGGCACTTTTAACTTACAGAAGCTACTCCAAAGGGCGTCTTGAAGATTATGAAGGTTGAAGGCCTGACTATTTATCATGTTAAAAGCCACTTGCAGGTGCATACACTTCTTTTTTAATTATTAAATAGTTTATGTCTCTATCCGTGCTCAAAGGCACTGGTTAGATTAGCCTTTTAATTGAAGATGCTACTTTCTTAACTGCAGAAATACAGGACAGCTAGGTACAGACCAGAGTCCTCAGAAGGTACATGACAAGCTTCTTTTGAGTTTCTTCCTTTTTCCTATTTGTGTTATTTCTCTGCCGTCATGCATCTAGTGCCTGTTTTGCTTTATTGGAAAATATTGCTTTGAAAGGTTGGTTCATTCCTTGATACCTGTTCATATATTTTCTCTTAGTTACTTATGTTGGGGTTGAGGGGGATTTGTCATAGAGTGTTTGTTGAGATCTATATAATCCATCTTGTCCTCATTAATGAAATGAAGATCATTTTTGTCTCCACTTGGTTAAATCGGTTCCAGGACCTTTGACCGTTAGTGAAAATTTATGATGCATGCCTATCATGCACTCAATAATCCTAGCCTTCCATACTGATATACTGGAAATCTTAGCAATATATTTGGATGGATGGATTGTTGAGACTGAGAGGTATATAGTCCATCTTGTCCTCATCAATGAAGTGGGGATCATTTTTTTCTTCATTGGTTCCAGAATCTTGCTGTCTGGTGGAAAAATTGTGATGTGTGTCTATTGTGCACTCAATAATCCTATCCTCCCATACTGATATATTAGAAATCATAGCAATGTGTTTGGATGGATGGATGGATAACTAGGGAGATTGCTTACAATGTAAGAAGAGATGACATATCTGTTGTGAGATGATTCTGGGTCCTTAAATGTCATACCACAATTTCCCCCAGAAGTGTTTTCTGCCTCTATGACTGCCTCCTTCATGCACACACATGCACATATGCTTACAGATTCATATTTCCACATAGATGCATGCATGTTAAGTACTTGATTCTTATTTTCTGGTGTTGATACTAAACATCCTTTTTTGTTATTTATGTCAATCAAAGATATGCATTTGATTAAAGAGTGCATTTTTGGATTTGCATCCCTCATTCAGTTACATCGTCTTATATTGATTCATTTCTTATCTAGTTTAGATTTCTTAGTCTGAACCATCTTTGATAACTTTGCCCCTTCACATCAGTTGGCAAAGGGAGACGGAGATTTTTTAGACTACCTATTTCCAATCTTAGCTTTATGGCTTTTATTCATTCTATGAGCCTATACCTCCACTGTGCTTTAGTAAACATATCTTAGTCTAATGAATTCACTCAGTATCTATGAAAGCGGTTATCTTTGTTGTTACGGATGCTTTGTCATGTTGAGTTATTTTGTTATTGGATCATAACATATTTAAGGGACTTATATTATGTATATTGGATCCTCACAAATTCTCAATGTGAGAGTGGGAGCATCACTTTATATCTAGCTGAAATAATGACTCTTGCTTGCAGGATCCTCGGAAAAAAAATTGACTCCTATTGACGACATATCATCTCTGGACTTGAAAACGTAAGTAATCTCTAATGATTTGTCAAGGATTTCTAATAATACTGTATGGTATGTTTATTTGTTTTTTTTGGCGTAGAAAATTGCATCCAAATTGTTTGAGCATCTGCTTTTACACTTGGGGAGCTTTCATAAATTCTGAGTAGCATACTTAGTAATTATCTGGACCTTTGTTGTTATAAATGAGTGGGATGTTGCATTTCTAATGGGGATTATCTCCTTTTTGTGAACATGGTTAACACAAGGCAAGGGTCTTCTAACATTTGCAGGAACTCTCCTAATTGGAAATTACTTCATCTTCATATTTGCAAACTATCTGCTAAACTCATCAGATGGCAAATGTTGATCTGAAACCATGAAAGGGATGGTTGATGGGTCCCATTGTTCATATTTTCAGTTCTGCTAACTGAAGTGGATTTTGCATTCAAATCTTATGTAGTGTTTAAGTTGTGGCACAAATAAGTTTGTCATATGTTTTGCAAACCAAAAAAGTTTGTCATGAGTGTTCCTTGGTAATTCTATTTGGTAGGGAGAGGAAGCTGCAAAATTGAAAATTACTTTCCCATTTTGTTATTGCATTTTGCAAAAATTTGATTATAGAAGATTCTAGATGGAACCCAGAAGGAGCAGCATACCTAATATTCAAGGGTCTAATGACACTTCATTCTGTTGATTTGTTTAATTTAGTTCATTGTATTAAATGCATTTTTCATTTTGAACTAGAGCAGGGGTGCGGGGATCACTGAAGCTTTGCAGTTACAGATGGAAGTCCAGAAGCGGTTGCATGAACAACTTGAGGTATGAATTTTTGTCAGAAAGGATTTTGGTTAATAAAAGCAGTGTACTTGTACTTAAGAAAATTGAATTAAATAGAATCCATCTTTCTAAATATAGCTTGGAGGAATAAGAGAAATATAAAATCTTTTTCTCCTTTTAGACAAGTACAAATTATGTTTCTGGTTTGCTCTCATTCAGACTCATGACTTCAGAATATGAACTGTACAAACTGATTTTATTGCCATGAGTAGTCGGAGAAGGTGGGAGCATCTGCTGGGTTTTTGAACATTGAGGGGATATGATGCTATAGTCCTATTGGATTAAGGGCATTTAAAGAAACTGTTTTCTTTGAAACTCTTTTCACTTGGATATTATGCATTGCACGTATGAGTTTATGGGTATTATAGACAAGGGTGTCTTTGTTGCTGGGATATTATATCATTTGTGATGTGGCTGTTGCATAGATAAATCACTTTCTTTTTTGTAGTTTTTTCAGCAGCATCTTTTGGCTAACATATGTGGCCTGACTTGATTACTATCAGGATGTGCTTAGTAATTCTTGGAATGAAGAGTGGCTATATGAAATATATTTTGTAGGATACTGACTTTTGCCATTTTAAAGTTAAAGACTCATTGGCTTTAGCGGTGAACTTATTTACCGTGTAGTACATCCATCATGCCTTGTGGAGGTGTGCGCTATTATTGTCAAAGTTCTGACTGAACCCATCAATCGCTGATGTTTCAGTTTTTTCCCTGGTGGCTGTTGGTGTAATGTTGATACCTTTCCTTTTTCTGCAGATTCAAAGAAGTTTACAGTTGCAAATAGAAGAAAATGGGAGGTACCTCCAAATGATGTTTGAGAAGCAAAAGTCTGGTTTAGACAAGCTGAAGGTATATCCGGAGAATCCACCTGCTCCGTCTTCACATGCTACCAAAGAGTCTTCTGCAAAAAGTGAACTGGAAGCCTCCCAGATGGATCATGCAAATTCAGGAACTGACACGATTAATGCCAACTCCATGTTGGAGAGAAGTTCACGAGAAATGGGTGGAGAGCAAAAGGCAAATGAAACTGGTGATCTAGAGAAAGCTGAAACGTGTATTTCTGAGTCGACTTCACAACCCTCAAAGCGTCCAAGAATTGAAGAATAAGTTTAAACAGCTTTGAACTGACAAGCATAATTATTTCATGGATCATTTCACTAGTAGGATAAACCAAGTTGAGATAAGGATAGAACTTTCGAAGTTTTAAAGTCCTCTACTCTCTTGTTAAGTGCTTGTGGACAATTGCTTAAGCAGTCAGATATTTAGTTGATAAACAAAAGCTTATAACAAGGTTGAGTTTGATTTTCCAGTCTCCAACCTCCTGAAGTGAAAATAAAGGTGCATTGAATACAGTTGCTGAAATTGCATTAGTTATGCCAGTGAAGGTGTTCCATTTTGTAGGAAATATTGTTCTCTTAAATTGTTAAAAGATATCAATAAAATTCCTAATCCCAGATTTGTACATGGCATTCATCAAAATCCTGCCTGGTACTTAGCACATTGTGTTTCTTAGTATTTTCTTCAGAAAAAGGAAAATTAGAACTATTTTCCAGTGTATCTGTGCATGTACATGAATAATACAAATGACATTGACCCTTTGTTGTTTATCCCACAAAAAAAAAAAAAAAGGAAATTGACCCTTTCTTTGAGTATTTCCAGCTTTATATTATCCTGGGATGTTATTCGAATTTCTAGGTTTATAGGAGAAGACAGGTTGGATAAACTAATGGAAACTGCATGGGTAGACCATGCAAAGCTAAAAGGAACTCGGAATACCTTGGAGTCCTGCTATGGTGAAAGAAATAAAGAAATGGATGATACAGAGCAAAGGCTTGGCTTCTGCGATGATTCAAGCTGTTCCTGCCATTAATGTTTCTGATACAAACAGTGCTGGACTTGAGGATAATCTAAGCCATACCAAACCAGCGGCATGACAGAACCGGCCAGCTCCAACGACTCCAATATTATTGAATATGGTGGGAGTCGTGGCTAGGGTGTCTAATGCAATGAATAATGGTTATGGTTCATGAGGTCCCTTTTTTGGCAAGTTATTCTTCGCCTTCTGGGTCATTCTTCACCTCTATCCATTCCTCAAGGGTTTGACGGGAAGGCAAAGCAGGATTCCAACCATTGTTGTGTTGTGGTATATACATCTTGCATCAATTTTCTCACTAGTCTGGGTTCGGTTTGATCCTTTCTTGCCCAAACAGACAGGTTCAGTCCTCAACAATGTGGAGAGTGCTGATCATGCTTTTCTGGTCCATTTATCACACCTCACTATATTTTTTGGCTGTATGCCACTACTGATTGCTTTGATTCTCCAAATGTTTTGAAACATTTTGGAGGGATTTATATATTGTATATTTAGTCTCTTTAAGATTTTGTTGGTAATGGAAGAAAGAATGCCATTTATTCCTCACATTGTACAAGGTGACTACCTATCCATGAAATATTCTCCGTAGCAAATGAAGGTTTTGTTGCATGATGTCCCGCCTAGGTTCAGCACAGGACTCCTCTTCCAGATTATTGACTTTGGGACCTCAATCGAAATCTCAGCATTCCTAGTTACTATCTGCTAAAACTCAGAAACACCAGAAAATCAATATATTAGCGTGGGTCCTAAAATGTGACAAAGAAAGATTGTACAATCCTAACTCCTCAATGCACTGTCATTCGATTGGTACTCTGTTTCTTCCAAATTGAGACTTGGTCGCCATCTAGCATGTTAAATGGTTATCATTCCCAATGGTTCATCCAAGCAAGCTTGTTTTCTCACTGATAGTTGTTGTGCCACAAAAGGCCAATTGGGATTGGGGGTCGTGACTCTGACTTGATATGTGCGCATGCTAAGCCCATTGTCAGGCGACTTCCTTTGCTATTTGACCTGTGGAAGGTGGAAGCCATTGTTCTAACACGTCCACTGCAGTCTGAAGGCTATTTCTTAGTTTTTTCTTTTTTTTTTCACTCGCCCAAAATGCATAAAACGGTGCAATTTTGACAATCCAAGGAAAAAAAAAAAAAAAAAAGAAACGTGGCAAATTAGGTTGTCAAATTTGCCAAATCTCCCCTTCATGTACAGGAAATCGTTGGGACAATGGGAACAAATCTCAGACAAAAAAAAAAAAAGACAATTGGAACAGTAAAGTTAGCATATACCAGGAAAAAAGGTTTAAAACAGAGTGATCCACTGGTGCCAAGCCTGTAAAGCCACCTTACTATGCCTCTGGCGTCTAATTTATTATAGTAAATTTTTTCCACTCGATTTCCGGTCCATAATCCAATTCTCTTGTCTTTCTTTGAAGATTTATCCTCTCTTTGTATTAGTTTCTAATTGATAATAAATGAATTATCTTTTGTATAAATACTATATTCTATTTTTCAGAAAATTGTATGAGTTTTTCAAATTTTTATCGAATTTTTTAAAGAATTTTTTTATCGTATTTAAATAAATGTGAAAGCAAGAATATTATCCATAATAAAATATTAAAATTGTGAATTTCTTTTACAACAATAGCAGTGGTTGTTAAAATTAATGAAGTGTTGCAAAAAATTTTTACAACGACAAAAATAATGTTGCGTCAGAATATTGGTAATCGTTGTGATTGTAAAATTAAACTATTAGAAGAACAAAAGAACTTGATGCCAAAGATGATTTGCAATCAAATAAAATTTGGTTGTAAATAATTATTTGGCACCTAATAAAATAATGTTGCTATGTTAATTTTTTTAACCAAATATTTGATAAAAATATAAATTAAACACAATTTATATAGCAATTATAATAGGTTGTTGCTGTAGATTTTTTTATATATAACTTTTAACCATAGAAGTAGGGTAACCAAATAACAACAAAGTGTTGCTAAAGTGTTTTAACAACAATAAAGTAGAGTTTTGCAACAACTTTTTTTTTTTTTTGCTAAACATCATTCTTCTTGCAGTTCGCTAAAAACCACCCCACGAAACGCATTCTGGACTTTATTCTGTTGAAATTGAATAACAAGGAGGTAGTCCTTCGACGTTTCCACACAAACCTGGGTTTCCAGCAAAGACTTCTCCGGAAGCATTTTGGAAGGGACCATCAGTTGGAACTGGACCTGTCAACTCATTGTAAGAGAAATCAAATGAACGAAGACTGATCATTTTGGATAATGTTGTTGGGATATCACCACAGAGATTGTTATGTGAAAGATTAAGATTCTGCAGTGAAATGAGTTTTCCCAACTCTAGAGGGATTTCTCCTGAAAATGAATTGCTGCTGAGGTCTAGTGAATACTGCAGAACAGCTACGCTCCCTAGCTCTCGTGGAATGTCACTAGATAAATTGTTGTGGTTCAAGCTCAGGCTCAATAACTTGTTACAATTCCCAAGCTCTTCTGGTATTGTTCCTGTCAAGCTGTTCTCTGACAAATCTAAATAATGAAGCTCCAGTAAATTAGCTATACTCCGAGGTATCTGTCCTGACAGATGATTCTGGCTCAAATTGAGGTTAAACAACATTTTCAGATTTCCGAGCTCATTAGGAATGCTCCCAGTCAACTCGTTTGAGCTCAGGGTTAGCACCTGCAACTGAGTTAACTTTCCAAGCTCAGCTGGTATTTTACCAGAAATTCGATTTCTGTCCATCGTTAGATTGGTAAGGCTTTTGCATTCTCCCCAGTCTGGCGAGATTTCACCAGTGAATTGATTGTCAGTAAGATTAACATATTCAAGATTTGGATGAACTCCGAATGCATTTGTAATGTTACCGGTAAATCGGTTCCCATTAAGACGAACTTCGTTTAGTCCACTACAGTTTCTCAAGCAAGCTGGCAATGACCCGGTGAAGTTGTTATATTGAACGGCCAAGTATTCAAGAGCAAAGCCACTGGACAATTCAGAAGGCAATTCTCCGGAGAAGCTGTTGTTGGAAAAGCAAACATAAGCCAACTGAGGAATGTATCTCCCAAAATCCTGAGGAATTCTACCTGAGAAATAATTACCATGCAATGAAAAGCCTTGTAAATTGGTGAGGCGAGAAATGGTCTCTGGCAACTCACCAGACAGTTGGTTCATGTCAAGGTTAATATTGGAGAGCGACGCCATATTACCGATCTCTTGTGAAATTGTTCCGTTGAGATTATTTTCGAAAAGCTGCAAGAGTTGTAGGTTTGTCAAACTCCATATTGTCAGAGGAATTGGACCTGAAAGCTGGTTTCTTGCAAGGCTTAATTCTATTAGATTTTTCAATTTCCCTATCTCGAAGGGAATCGACCCCGATAATTTGTTGTTAAACAAATACAGGTAGTTGAGCTTTGCTAATAAGCCAATTTCTGGAGGAATCCTTCCAGTGAAAGAGTTGAATTGGAGTTGCAATGAGATCAACTTGGTCCAGTTAGCGATAAGAGATGACAGGATCTCACCCGTAAGAGAATTATTTGACAAACCCAGCTCAGATATTTTGGTGAGATTGGACAATGACAAAGGTAATTCCCCAATAAGTTGATTATTGGCTAAGGCCAGAAATGAGAGGTTAGAACAAGAACCAAGCTCAGAAGGAATTGTAGAATTTAAACCATTGGAATGAAGATCAAGTTTCTGAAGCTTTGTTAATCGGCCTAAGGAAGATGGAATCTTACCTTCAAATGAATTTTTAAACAATTCCAAAGTTTCAAGATCAGACAGGAATCCTATACTGTCAGGAATTGGACCATTTAACTTATTGGTTGCTAGATGGAGGTTGATGAGCTTGGAAAGCTTGGAAATGTTTGGCGAAAGCGGTCCTTGGAATGAATTATTTGTGAGATTGAGAGACTGAAGCTGGCCCAAATGGGTAAAAACTGACTCTGGTATTGGCCCATTCAAATGGTTCACTGACAGGTCTAGGAAAGTCAAATTCCTACAATCAGGTACGAAACCTGGAAAGCCTAACTTAAGTGAATTGTTTCGTAGACTGAGGTGTCTTAAGAATGGCATGGCTAAGAATTGGGACCAGTGAGGAGAGTCTAATTTGTTCCAGCCAAGGTCTAAGTACAACAATTTTTGAAGAGTGCTAACTTGGTAAGGAATAGTACCATTGAGATTGTTATTGAACAGACTGAGATATTGAAGCTCCTTCAGTCGCCCTAGCACCGATGGTATGTTACCTTCAAAAGAATTGTTGCTCAAATCCAGGAGAATGAGCTTGGACAGGCTACCAATAGCAGAAGGTATCGGTCCATTGAGACTGTTATTCTTGACTTCAAATCGTATGAGATTGGCGAACTGTGTGAACTTGAATTGGGTGAGAGTGCCGGTGATGTTTGCACTGAATAGGTTTATTTCAGAAAACATGCCAGTGCTGTCACAAGCAACATAAGTCCAGTTGCAGAGGTTGTTGATGTTTGCCAGGGACCAAGAATTGAGAGAAGTTGGAGAGAAAAGCAAGCTGTTCTTCCAATGAATGTGGGCTTCCGCTTGTGATCTTGGTGAAGAGGTAATCTTCAAAGGAAGTAAGGAAAGGAAGAGAAGATGGAAAACAAAAATGGAAAGCTTTTGAGGAGTTGACATACTTTTTTAGTGATCGAGTACTTCTATATGTGTTTCATTGCTCTTGATTAGCTCCCTTTTATAGCAGGCACTGGTTGCGATTTCTGCATATAATACAAATGTAAATTTTCATTTCATTGGTCTTAGATTAACCTATAATTTTTTTGGGTTGTTATAAGAGATTGATCTAAGCAGAGTTTGTCTGAATTGTGAATTTGATGTGATAGAGATTAAACTATGTTTTTTACTAAATAAATTATGATTAACAAAGTCGACTTTTTTGGTTTTGTGTAGTCTATACTTTTCAGCTTCCACGAGGTTTGATCAATGAAATTTCTTAGTTTACAGGGGGGAAAATGGGGGTCTTTCCTGTTAGACTTCCCGAATTTCTAGATATGTTAACAGGAGGCTGGTTTTGTCTACAGGAATCAAAACACTGATGCCAGGACATAATTTTGTTCAATAGAAGACGGGCGCAAATATATATGTATATATATTTGTTAAGATTTTAAAACAGATGCAAACTATAATTGATTATCATTGGCACACAAACTTTTTTTAATTTTTCCATAAACAATGGTAGTACGTATGGAGTTCTAAACAGTGTTTTTTTAAAAAACAAACTAGGGTTTTTTTTTTTTTTTTTTTTTTTAAAGTAAAAAAGCAACGAAACAAGTAAAACTAGGGTTTTTCGAACTAAGAAAACAAGGACCAAATATCATATTATTCTCAAGTTTCGAACCAAGTAAAAACTATATGTTTTTGGGGCCAACATAATATTTAATCTCAAGTTTCTTTCGGAACAAGTGTATTATATTTTCATAAAACAATGAGTTTCTCCTTTTTTTTTTTTTATTTGCTTTTAATATTCTCGTAGAAAAAATTGTGATAGGTTTTTTAGTCCGTTAACTACCACGAAAATTGAAAGGATATTTATCAATTGTAAAATTGTCAAACCTCCTACTTCCTTGATTTGATTTTCTGATGCGTTTTTACATTGAAAGATTTGTGTTCATGCATGTTTGGATATTATTGGCGTTTTACTTGCATCGTAGTTTGTTGGAACTTTTAATTGTTAATAATTAAAAGATAAATTATTATATTTATTGTTGAAATTTTTAATTTCATATGAAAAGTTAGTTGCATGACACATATCATTTAAAATATAATAAAAAAAAGAAAAACGCAATAATTTCATTTGTAAAATTAAATAAACTATACGATCAATGTATCAAAAATGAATTCTAATTAAAAAATTATGTTTGAATATAAATTTTGTTTATTTTTTTATAGATTTTAAATTAGTTGTACCAATTTATTTTTTATTTCATAATAATAATAATAATAATAAAAAGTAACTGTGTATATAGTTGTGATATATGTTAATTAAGTATAGGTAAGGAATGAAGTTTTTTTTTTAATTTCACACATGAAAATTTTTTTTATGGATACCCAGAAAAAGTTTGAAGAAGGTATATAAATAAGAATCATTAGCTAAATCAAGTCTAAATTCAATCAGCACATGTGAACAAGTTAAATGGTACAGTATACTATTTTCATGGCCATCTGTTTTCAGAATTTGCATAACATAGTTTTATTTCCATATTCAAAATGAAATAAACTATTGATTGATAAATTTTTCTTCAGTTCCATCCCCAGAGACAGGCAATTTATTTTATTACAGAGAAAGATATAACCTTCCTGGTATAATCCTCCTTACTTTGGTCGGTCAGTTAGACAGAACATCACTCTCTCAAAGGCAAGTGGACAATTCACATTGCGGTAACCAAACGTTTCCACTTAAGTCAAAAGTCAATTTCTCACAATAGTAAAAAAAAAAAAAAAAATAGTAGTAATATTAATAAAGGTAATACAGATTAATCTTACCTGACCATATATATAATATTTTTAAATTTGTTGATATAATTATGCGTTGGGTGAGAAAAGGGCTCATTGATATATGGATATAGATATTTTATACTTGCAAGGGTAAAACAACTATTTCTTCCATAGGCAGATACTTTCAAGACTCTTCAAAGTTTTTTTTGTCTTTTAATCCATCTGATATGAACAGAATCGTTGAAGTAAATTTCTCCTATACACAACCTAAATTTGCGAAGACGCATATTCCAATACATCAACGTAAACATTCATATCACATCTTATCTATACATGTCATTTAAATATTGCACACCTTAAGATTAAGGTCACGTTAGAACAAATTTATTTCATGTCATTTTTAATCTGATTACGTCAACTCAAGTAAAGAAATCTCCCATGCTCTCTAGGTAACCCTAAAATCATTTATTTTCTCCCTTTCACTTCGCCTTAATCTATTGTTGTTGTTATTGTTTTTTTTTTCTCCTTTAATGCTTTAATTTAATTGTTGGAATACAAATGCTGAAACTACTTTCAACTATTATTTTTTACTGTTGTTTACTTTATTTAGTACTCATCTCGAATATACTTTCAGCGTAAATAAATACTAGCTTTTCTTTTCCATTGTACGGAAAACTAAGAAATTAATTAAGATAATATTAAAAATAAAAAAATTTAATTTCTAAAAAAAAAAAAAAACAAGAAAACACTTAAAATTCAATTTCATGAATAACAATAAGGTATAAGTTTAATTTATTTATGATGTTAGAGAAATATATAAAAAATAAAAATAATAGAAATAAAATTTGGTTTCATACGTGAAACATTTTGTTTAAGATAATTATGCTTCTAACATATAAAAAAGTCTTTAAAATTTTTAAGTAGAAGTAACGAAAATAATTATGCATAAAAAATTATTTATAATTAATGAAAAGTCACATTATTTTGATGAATGGCTATATCATTTTGTTTAAATAGTTAAATATAACTCTTTTGTTATATAATTATTATAAATAATTACTTTTATTCAAATATAATTATTCATTTAAATAGTAATAACTTTTTTCTTATATTAAAATTATTTTTATTCAAACATAATTATTTAAAATATACAAAAAATTAAATTTATTCATCAAAAATTAAAAATTTCTATTTAATATAGACTACAAAATCTTGCATAACATTCTAAACCATCAATATATGAAACTTTGATCTTAATTTTTATAAATATTTTGCACTAACACTATTTATATTTAATCAAATATAATTCTCTATTAATTTTCTTTTACTTTACACGTTTTGAAAGGAAGAATAAAGAAAAAGTAGCTAACGATTGATTTCTCAATGAAAGATCTCAAGGTTCAACCATACTCATCCAAAGGATCATTATGATAAAGTAAAGGAATGAGATTCAAGTATAACTTAACTTTTTCTTTTTCTTTTTTTTGGTTAAATAAGCTAGATTTTGAATAAAGTTTTTTTTTTTTTTTTTTTTTTTTTGTATTCATTGCCTTTCAAAATAAATAAATAAAATAATATTATGTATATATAACAAACATGCTTTCATCACTCTATTTTTTTTATATTCGAGATTTTTAAAATTAAATTTTAATCATTAAAATTAAAAATTAAATATTTTATTAAAAGATCATTCAATAGTTGTTATTAATTATAAATTATTTATTTTGGGAGGGATGCAAACTAGTGGTAAAAAATATTAGCCTAAACATAACATGAAAAAATTAATCACATAATGAAAAATTTTGAGCATCTATGTTTTCACATTAAAATTTTGGACCACCTCAAATTGCAATATCCGCCCGATCTTGACTTTTTAAAAAAAAAAAAAAAATTTTTTTACTTCATGCAGCAATAAGAAAAGTACATAAAATTTTCGTCATTTTTTTTTTTTTAACGACATGAAGCGCTGAGCACACTTATTCGTTTTTCTTTTGGGCAATTAAGCACTGCTCCTATTTAATAATGAAGGGTTTCGTTTCAAGAGTTCTCTTTAAAATTAATTAATATATTATTTATGATAATTTTTAGTATTAAAAATAATAATTAATGTGATAATTTTAATCATAAAAAATATTTTTATAATAATAATAATAATAATAATAATAATAATAATAATAATAAAGAATGTTTTTGTTAAGATATTCATTAACAAATCTATTAATAAAAAAATTCATATTTTAAATTAAGGCAAAAAATATACTTGTTCTGTTCTAATTAAATTGTCATAATTAATTTTTTATATTTTTTACCTTTGGTCGTAATTATTTTAAATATTTTAATCATTTAAATTTCGTAGCACATGTATTTAAAAACTACTTTATTTAAAATTTTTAAAATATATTTTTATATTTTATCAGTTATAAATATAAAATAATAAAAATTTAAAATTTAAAATTTAAAATTTAAAAAATTTGACCAATCAGAATGCGACTATTTAATTGAGCATTTTTGAAATGATTACACAGGGTGAAATTCTCTTATTATTTAGTTAAGGATTGTTCGATAGACTGAACAAATTTAATATTAAAAAATTTAATTTTTAATTTTTAAATATTTAAGTATTGAATTTATAATGAAAAATTTATTTAGTATATTATTAAAATTTAAATTTTCATTATATTTTTTTATTAATGCTTTATAAAAGTGATGTATAAGATTTATAATTATTTTGAATTGATAAAAATTAAAATCAAAATTTTTAAAATAAAAGAATATAAGATTAATGAAACGGATTAATTTTTTTCTTAAATAAAATTGATTTAATAATAAAATTAACTTAATACACTAAATAACTAAAGCTACATAGCATTTTCAATACTTTTTCATTAAAAATCTTTCATCAACTGATTTTTAAAATTGATTTATCTAACGCATTTAAAAGTTTTGACAATAAAACGCATTTAAAAACAAAACCATAAAAAATTTTAATGATTTATCAAACAGTATAATAATTTAAAATTTTTTGTCCCCAAACACAAAACGGTGCGTTTTTTCCAATACAAGAAGGAAGAAAAAAAAAAAATATATAGAAGGAACAAGTGTGTCTTCTTAATTGAGCCAACAAAACGCTGGATCTCCTTGAGTGACAGAAGTGTAATGCAGGCGTAACTCCATGGTGAAGTGGGATTTGGTTGGCTATTAGTTTTGCGTCATTCTTCTACGTCTGATATTCCTGTTAGCTTGCTAACGGTTATCTTTCCCAATGGTTCACTCAGGCAAGCCTGTCTTCTTGCTGATAGATCTTGTGCCACAGAACGCATGGTGGGTCTTGACTCTGCCTTGATATTTGTGCACTTCAAGCCCAGAGTGACTACAAACACAACTTCCCCTGCAACTTGGCCTATGGGAGGCGGGAGTCGTGTGTCTAGCACATCCTTCAAAAACACTTCTGTACTTTCTGACGATAAAGTTGATGATGTCAGGGGATTCAAGAGTTCCCCTGGATGCCTTCCCATCATAACCTCTAATGCCACTACTCCAAAGCTGTAAACATCACATTTATCTGTGAGACTGCGCCGCACTGTGAGTGCAAGTTCTAAACATTTAAGCCAAAAAAAAAAAAATGTTACCCTTCGTGTAAAAACCAAGCAAATATAAGGGCTACAAATGTAGATCTATCAACGTTAAGTGAAATCAGAAAGCACAAATTACATTTTTAGCTAACCTGGAGCCATGTAGCCAAAAGTTCCAACAGCTGCGGTCCAATTGGATGAATTTGGATCCAACAACCTTGCAGTGCCAAAATCTGAGAGTTTTGGCTCAAATCCTGCTTCCACCAAGACGTTACTCAAAGATATGTCTCGGTGTATAATAGGTGGAGAGCAGTCATGATGCAAGTAAGAAATTGCATGAGCCAATCCTTGAACAAGTTTCACCCTTGTCGCCCAGCCTAACTCCACTTCCCCTTCTGCTCCGTACAATACGCTTTTCAAACTTCCTCTCTCCATATACTCATAAACCAAGTACAAAAGCCCCCTATGAGAACAGAACCCGTAAAACTTGACGACATTTCGATGCCTCACCTCTGTTAGCATACGGATTTCATTCTCAAAACTTCGGCGATTAGTAGCTAGAATGTCAATGGAGTCTGATACATTGAGTTTTTTAACCGCAACTATTTGACCTGTAGGCAATAATGCTTTGTAAACACTGCCGGATCCTCCTTTCCCAATACAGAATCTTTCACTGAAATCCTCTGTTGCTGTTACAATGTCTCCAAATTTAAAATTTCTTTCTTTTGACCAAATCGACTCAGAACCTTCCAACTTACTACCTTCAGCTTCCTCATCTGGCTGATCCCGTAGATAATGACATGCAAAAACTGAAGCGGCAATTGTTGCTAAGCCGAAGACAGAAAGAACTACCCCAATAACCACCTTCACAGTACGCATTCTGGACCTTTTTCTGATTGAAATTGAATAACAAGGAGGCAGTCCTTCGACATTTCCACACAAACCTGAGTTTCCAACAAAGGCTTCTCCGGAAGCATTTCGGAATGGACCAGCAGTTGGAATTGGACCTGTCAACTCATTCCAGGAGAAATCAAATGAACGAAGACTGATCATTTGGGGTAATGTTGTTGGGATTTTACCAGAGAGATTGTTATGTGAAAGATTAAGATTCTCCAGTGAAATGAGTTTTCCCAACTCTGGAGGGATTTGTCCTGAGAATGAATTGCTGCTGAGGTCTAATGAATACTGCAGAGTAGCTAAGCTCCCTAGCTCCGATGGAATGTCACCAGATAAATTGTTGCGATTCAAGTTCAGGCTCAATAACTTGTTACAGTTCCCAAGCTCTTCTGGTGTTGTTCCTGTCAAGCTGTTCTCTGACAAATCTAAATATTGAAGTTCCAGTAAATTACCTATATTCCGAGGTATCTGTCCTGACAGATGATTCTGGCTCAAATTGAGGTTAAACAACCTTTTCAAATTTCCAAGCTCAGTAGGAATGCTCCCAGTCAACTCGTTTGAGCCCAGGTTTAGCAACTGCAACTGAGTCAACTTTCCAAGCTCAGCTGGTATGTCACCAGAAATTCGATTCCTGGCCATCTGTAGGTCGATAAGGCTTTTGCATTCTCCCCAGGCCGGCGAGATTTCACCAGTGAATTGATTGTCGTTAAGAGTAACATATTCGACATTTGGATAAACTCCGAATGCATTTGTAATGTTACCGGTAAATCGGTTCCCACCAAGACCAACTGCATTTAGTCCACTACAGTTTCTCAAGCAAGTTGGCAATGACCCCGTGAAGTTGTTATGTTGAACACCCAAGTATCCAAGAGCAAAGCCACGGCATAATTCAGGAGGCAATTCCCCAGAGAAGCTGTTGTTGTAAAGGTTAACATAATTCAACTGAGGAATGTATCTCCCAAAATCCTGAGGAATTCTACCTGATAAATAATTACTATGCAATGAAAATCCCTGTAAATTGGTGAGGCGAGAAATGGTCTCTGGCAACTTCCCATACAGTTGGTTCATGTCAAGGTTAATAGAGGAGAGTGATGCCATATTACCGATCTCTTGTGGAATTGTGCCGTTGAGATTATTTTCAAAAAGTTGCAAGAGTTGCAGGTTTTTTAGACTCCATATTGTCAGAGGAATTGGACCTGAAAGCTGGTTTCTTGCAAGGCTTAGTTCTATTAGATTTTTCAAGTTCCCTATCTCGGAGGGAATCGACCCCGATAGTTTGTTGTTAAACAAATAGAGGTAGTTGAGCTTTGTCAATAAGCCAATTTCTGGAGGAATCCTTCCAGTGAAAGAGTTGTATTGGAGTTGCAATGAGATCAAGCTGGTCCATTTAGTGATAAGAGATGGCAGGATCTCACCCATAAGAGAATTATTTGACAAACCCAGCTCACATATTTTGGTGAGATTGGACAATGACGAAGGCAATTCCCCAGTAAGTGGATTATCGGCTAAGGCCAGAAATGAGAGGTTAGAACAAAAACCAAGCTCAAAAGGAATTGTAGAATTTAAACCATTGGAATGAAGATCAAGTTTCTGGAGCTTTGTTAGTTGGCCTACAGAAGATGGAATCTTATTTTCAAATGAATTTTCAAACAATTCCAAAGTTTCAAGATCAGACAGGAATCCTATACTCTCGGGAATCGGACCATTTAACTTATTGGTTCCTAGATGGAGGTTTTTGAGCTTGGAAAGCTTGGAAATGTTTGGTGACAGTGGTCCTTGGAATGAGTTATTCGTTAGATTGAGATACTGAAGCTGGCCCAAATTGGTGAAAACTGACTCGGGTATTGGCCCGGTCAAATGGTTTATTGACAAGTCTAGGAAAGTCAAATTCCAACAATCAGGTACGAAACCAGGAAAGCCTAAACTAAGTGAATTGTTTCCTAGATTAAGGTGTCTTAAGAATGGCATGGCTGAGAATTGGGACGAGTCAGGAGAGTCTAATTTGTTCCACCCAAGGTCTAAGTACCACAGTTTTTGAAGAGTGCTAAGTTGGTAAGGGATAGTACCATTGAGATTGTTGTTGAACAGACTGAGATATTGAAGCTCCGTCAGTTGCCCTAGCACCGATGGTATGTTACCTTCAAAAGAATTGTTGCTCAAATCCAGGAGAAAGAGCTTGGACAGGCTACTAATGGCAGAAGGTATTGGTCCATTGAGACTGTTATTATTGACATCAAAACGTGTGAGATTGACAAATTGTGTGAAATTGAATTGGGTGAGAGTTCCAGTGATGTTTGCACTGAAGAGGTTTATTTCAGAAACCATGTCAGTGCTGTCACAAGCAATGGAAGTCCAGTTGCAGAGGTGGTTGTTGTTTGCCACAGACCAAGAATTGAGAGAAAGTGGAGAGAAAAGCAAGCTGTTCTTCCATTGAATGAGGGCTTCCGCTTGTGATCTTGGTGAAGAGGTAATCTTCAAGGGAAGGAAGGAAAGGAAGAGAAGATGGAAAACAAAAATGGAATGCTTTTGAGCAGTTGACATGCTTTGTTTTAGTAATCTGAGTACTTCTATATGTGTTTCATTGCTCTTGATTAGCTCTCGTTTATAGCAGCTACTGGTTTCGTTTTCTGCACATAATACAAAAGTAAATTTTCATTTCATTGGTTTTAGATTAACATATATTTTTTTCCGGTAGTTAGAAGAGATTAATCTAAGCAGAGTTTGTCTGAATTGTGAATTTGATGCGAAAGAGATTAAACTATGTGTTTTACAAAATAAATTATGATTAACACAGTGACTTTGAACATGTTAACTGCTAATATTTGTCTGTATTTTATCACCCCTTTATGCTTTTTTAAATGTAGCCTATTTGAACTTGACCATATCAGTTTATAGTACTTTTCAGCTTCTAAGAGGGTTGACCAATGGTATTTCTTAGTTTACAGGGGGAAAAATGGGGGGTATTTCATGTTAGACTTTCTGGATTTCTAGATATGTTAACAGGGGGCTGGTTTTGTCTATGTGAATTAAAACACTGGGCAAGACATAATTTTGATTAATAGAAAGCAGGTGCAAAAATATATATATTTTTTGCACATATTTCATAACAGATGCAAACAATAGTTGATTAACAGTGGGACACAAACTTTTTTTCCCCCCATAAACAATGGTAGTACAGACTCCAGAGCATCTAAATACAGCGTTTCCCTTTTTTTTTTGGGGGGGAGGGGGGGGGGGGAGGGGGAAGAAACTAGGGTTTTTTCTCTTTTTGAAAGTCAAAGAAAAACAACTAAACATGTAAAAGGTACGGTCTTTGACGCAAGTAAACGACTGCAGAAACAAAGATAATTATATTTTCATGTTCGACGAAATTGCGGTAGTTTCATAGGACAATTAATTTCTGCTCTTTTCTTATTTTAATTTTCTCATAGAGAAAATTGTGATGCTTTTCTTGTCCGTTTGCTACTATGAAAATGAAAGGATATTTATCAATTGTAAAATTTTCAAACCTCGTGCTGCCTTTATTGGATTTTCTGATACATTTTTACATTCACAGATTTATGTTCACGTTAGGATATTATTGGTGTTCTACTTCTCATGCTAGTTATTGGAATTTTTTTCATTGACAATGAAATTTTTAAATTTCATTAGCATAATTAATAAGATCACACATATTCTTTAAATTCTAATAATAAAAAATAATTAAAAATTAAAATATGTGATAAATTTTTAGTTCACTTGTAAATTTTAAAAAATTATATGGTTAGTGTATCAAAATGAACTCTAATTAAAAAGAATTTGTGTTTGAATATGAAATTTATTTTTTACCATAGATCGTAAATTAGTTGGACCAATTCATTTTTTATTTAATGATAAATAATAATAATAATAATATATAATTGTGATTTGATAATTAAGTTTAAAGTAGGTAAAAGTTTTTTTTTTAATGGAATCCTATGAAAAAGTTTGAAGAATTAGAAACTTACCCATCATCTTTGGAATAACATTACCTCAATCAAGTCTAAATTGTTGGTAAGAACAATAAGGTTGGGCTAGAGTTTTACATTAACCTTAATTGACTAGAAAATTTAAAATGTTCACTCAGTAGTTTTAAAAAATTTCCAGTATTGAATTATTCACCACATAAAGTTGCTATAATACTCTTCACAATTTCAAAATATTAAAAATATATTTGCAATAACAACCCTTCACAGTTTCAATTTTAGCCGTAGCTCTATTTTAAGTTCTTATAAAATATTTCCAAAATCAGTTTAGAATAAACAAAAATTCCTATTTTCGAATAATTTTTAATTGAATTCTTCAAAAAAATATATAAATTGAATAACCTCAAGCAATCCCATAGAATTTTTGTTACTCTTGAAACTTGATTAGTTGTATAGTATTGGCATGTGAATTGAAATAATTTGGTGCATACTATGCTAATATTATATTTTTTTAATATTTAAAATTATTAAAATTTAAATTTTAATCATGACAATTAAAGGTTGACTGGTATTTTAACTTTGGATTGCTTTGCTTTTCAGTATTAAAAGGCAAGTTGAGGTGCAGCTCATGTGAACTAACATAGTTTTATTTCTGTATATATCAAAATGATTAAAAACTATAGATTAATAAATGAATTTTTCATCATTTTCCATGACAGGAAGTTTATTATTTAACAAAGAAGGATACCACCTTCCTGGTAGAAACCTCCATAAGTTGGTTGGTAGATAGGTTGTCTCACACTCTCAAGGGCAAGTGGACGATTTACATTATAGCCAACGACTCCGCTGAAATCAAAAGTCAACTTCTGACCAGAGAAAAAGATTGTAATAAATGTAATTCTGAGTCTTATCACACCGTATATTCTTTAATCCGACACTAAAAAAAGGCTACAAAGACTGAAGTTTCTGCAGTAGAAAAGAAAATGTGCTTCGTACAAAAATGTTGAATATTGGCCTTGCAATTTGGTGATTGGGAGTTGGAGCATGGAGAAAAAGACCTAAGCCTGAAGCCACTCCAGGACTGTTTTGCAGCCAATAACCTTTTGAACCTTTGAAGGTAGCGTTTGGTTAGTAAAATTTTTTATTTTGGATGAAAATATAATATTTAGAAAAGTATGAAATTTAAAGTTTTATTTAATTTTCATAACATTTCATATTCAAATTCATTAATTTGGTTAAGAAAAATTCACGTCTACTAATTTTTGTATAATTATCATAATTTCTTTAACAAACTTTTTATTTTATTTTATTAATAATAAATATACAAATAACAAATGATATCTTTAACAGTAAAAATAAATTAATATTTTAATTGATTATTATTTTAATTTATAACATATCATCAATTAAGGTGTTTGTTAATATAATTGCCTTAATTATTAGTTTTATAATTTATATAACATCATCAAATAAGGAATTTATTAACATGAATGCCTTAATTGACAATCTTATATTGTTTAAAACACAATCAATTAAGGCGTTTGTTACTTTGAATGCCTTAATTGATACATTTCATTAATGTTTTGAATACATCATCACGGCGTTTGTTTAGGTGAATGCCTTAGTTAATTTTTTTTATTTATAAAATATGATCAATTAAGGCATTTTCTATTATGAATGCCTTAATTGATCTTAATCAATTCATATATAAATACCATATCAATTAAAGCATTTCTCATTATGAATGCTTTAATTGATTTTTTTTATAATTTATAAAACAGATTAATTAAGGCTTTTGTGTTTATGAACGTCTTAATTGATCATTTTTTTTTATTTTTTTTATAATCAATTAAGGTGTTTTGGGGTTGAACGTTTTATTTGCTCAAGTCAATTAAGGCATTTTAGGTGGTGAACATCGTAATTGGTTGGCAATTTTTATCAAATATGACATTTATTGTTAGAAATGCCTTAATTGCTCTTGAAATAAAAAGTATTTAAATAATTCAATTAAAGCGTTTGTTATACACAAACATCGTAATTGATCATTTTAAAACATTCATTTTATATTCTTGAACCTTAAAAAACTAAGCTGCTAATACCATTGAACAATAAAAGGAACCATTTGTGTATTTTCCTAAACCATAAACCGATTTACTTGGCATTTTCATTTCTTCATCTTTATCGTTGCCATTGACCGTAGTACACTTAGCGCCTTTGCACATTGTTTTAATCTAGTAAGTGCAAATTTGTACCTTTTTGTACAATGTTTATTCATTTATGTATGTCATTTTTTTTTCTTGCTAACTATATATATTTATATATTTATTTAGATATGCATTTACCATCGTTACCAATGTCTTACACTCTCTCTGCATTGCATGCATGATATTTTTTTGGTTGTTTAGTTAGAGTATTGTGGTTTGTCGATTGGTTATATGGAAAAAAAGTCTTATATTTTTTTTCTCATTTATTTGGCATGGACTCTTGTGATGCAATGAAACACAGTATGACTTGTATCGTGTATAATATTATTGGTTTTGTTATATGTAATGTATATTGGTGTATTTACTGTATTAGATATTGGTTGTATTTATTGTGTGGATATGTAGAGAGACAGTTTGGTTTATTTTATACAATTCTGATTAAAATCGCATATATTATGGCTTTCGACTAATATATGTCTCTTTCTATTGAACATGAAAAAGACATGCCCGCATTGAAAAAGAGAAAATTAAGGGGACATGGTAAATCGTTTAAATGAGTGGGATGAAAATTCATGCGAAGTTCAATCAAGATGGGTAGCTTGTGTTAAGTGGAGGTACAAAGTTAGCTAGCCACATTGGAGCTATCATCTGGTAGAGTGTATTTATTACCTACCCTAGTTAACGGATGGTTCCTAATGATAAAAAGGATTATTTATGAGATTTGGTTATGGTATATTTATTCAACGATATCCAAATTTTTATTAGTTGTTAGTGGAATTGAATTACTGTGTTAAGTTTATTTAATTTAATCATATTTTTAGGAACTGTTTGACGTCCCAACCTAGTATGAAAAGCTTGTATTACAATCGGTTGAGAAAGCATTTAGAAACTTTAAGAGCATATTGACAATCTAATATATTTTACTGTTCACTGATAATTCTGAATTATTGGTTGATCTTCTATGACATATGCAGATGTTATCAGTTATGAAGAATGATCATAGTTTGTTTAAGATTATCTATCAGATGAATTCTCAATATACGTATCTAGTTCATTAATTGTTTATAATATTTTTTTCAATATATTTGTATGTTAATATGTAATTTATCCTTTTTTTTTTTAGAAAATCAAAGAATAACAAAAGAACATATAGGCCCAACAATTATATCACTACCAGACATCAAGTAAAGGTTATGCAAATGTCAAGCATGATCTTTATAAGTATTCAAAAACCTTTATTATACTTGTATATGAATATTTATGAAATGTAAATGGAAATGTGAAACTTATTATGATTGACGATTTTAGGAATCATCTAGCTTTAGAACCAAAGTTTCTAGATGGGATGTTTAGAAAAAAAGATAGATGCACAAAGATGGATCGTTCACAGATGAAGCAACTAAAAAAATTATCATAACGTCTAGATCTGGGGATCTATCGCTAAATATTGACTTAATGAGTCACCACCAATCTTTTTTATCTAGGTGCGATTGATCACCTAAGGAATCTATCCTTTTAGGGAACACCTAAGTTTAAGGGTCCCTAAAAGAATAGGTTTGAGTCTACTAACCAGAACAGGGTTCGGAAGTTCAGTTACATGTAAGGAAGGTTATAGTACCCTCACAATGCCCATCAAAAGATGGTACCAGTTTAATTTTGTGTTATCCAATAAGCCTTAAAAATTTACCAAGTAATTAATTATTGAAAATTATTTTCAATTGACTCTAATACTTTTAGCAAAAAATTGAAAAAATTCTCTCACCTCAAAAGTATGCAAGAAAATTACTGTTTCACTTGCAAAGGCTCTATCATCGGATTATTTAACATTAAAGAAAATCCAAAGAAATAAAAAAGAAAAAGAAAAATAATTGCTCTTGTACAAGAAAAATTGATACTTTTAACTTTTCCCCAAAATATTTTTTTAGAAATTTTAATTTCGAAAAAAATTGATATTTTCAACTTTTCCTAAAAAATCCATTTTTGAAAACTTATTTTTAAGAAAAATTGATACTTTCAACTCTTCCCCAAAAATATTTTTTTTAGAAAGCTTATTTTCAAGGAAAATTGATACTTTTAACTTTTTTTCAAAAATATTTTAAAAAGCTTATTTTCGAGGAAAATTGATACTTTCAATTTTTTCTCAAAAATATTTTTTAGAAAGCTTATTTTCAAGAAAAATTGATACTTTCAACTTTTTCTCAAAAATATTTTTTTTTGAATTTTATTTAAAGAAAATAAAATAATAAAATAAAATGAAAATAAAAATAAAAATAAAGAAAAATAAAATATATAAAACAATTATAATCTAATTAATAATAATAATAACAATAATAATACTAATAATAATAATAATAAATAAATAAATAATAATAAAAACCTGGGAACGGCTCGGCTTGAGCGACTTGGCTCGGCTTGAGCGACTTGGCTCGGCTCGAGGAAGAAAGGACGGCTCGAAGACGCGGCTCAGCTCAAAAAACGGCTCGCACTCAGGTCGAAAGTAGGTCGACGCTCGGGTCAGGTCACCCGATTTCAAAATACGCGGATCCTTTGGGCACAGTAACGTAAAACGATATCATTTTCACTGGGTATAAAAGGTTAATTCCTCTATTTTTCAGCAGACCTCTCATTCCCCCTCTCTCTCTTTTCCCTTTCTTTTCTCTCCCTTCTCTCTAAATCGACGAAGAACTTCAATTGAATCTCGTCGGATTTTGGAAATTTTCATCGAAATTTGGGTTTTTCAGTGGAAGTTCACCAAAATAGTCGTCGAAAACTGGGAAGCTGGCCGAAAAATTCAAACTTGGCCGAAAAAGTCGTTGGAATATTCAAACTTCGTCGAAAAATTCAATCGAAATCTGGAAATTTCTAAAAAATTTCCAGAAAAAAATTCGTCAAAAATTCTAAAAAATTTTCACCGATTCCTAATGCTATTCTAACCCACAAAACCTTTTTTTAGCTTCCTTTTCTTCTCTGTGTCTGTATTTCTTTGTGTGTTTTCTTCTGTTCTTCCAGTACCTATTTATAGAGACTGATCAATCCTAACTCTTTCTGGGATTTGGATTCAATTTTTGAATCCAATCCCAACTCTGTCAATTTTTAAATCACAGCCAAATTCATTCCAATTTTTTTATCCTAATCCTAATCTTAACTGAAAATTAATTAAAATAAAAAGATAAATATATTAATAGATAACAAAAAAAAATTAGATAAATAAAAGAAATAGATAAATAATAATAGTAATAAATAAAAATAGATAAATAATATAAATATTAATAGATAAAAAAATAAAAAATAAAAAATATTAATAAATAGATAAATAATAAAAATAAAAATAAAAATAAAAGCCCATTGGGCCAGCTAATTGGATCATGAATCGGACCCAATAGGCTTAAGCCCAAACCTTATTGGAACAGGCCCAAACCTTATTGGACCAGGCCCAATGGCCTTAGGTCCAGACCAAATAGGGTACCTACAGCTACCCCTATTTGCACATTTTTTGTGAAACAAGAATTGTGCAAAGACGTAGACACCCATTCAAGACTCAACTTGACATTTTTTTGCCCCTTTTTTTTTTTATCAAAGCTTCTCTAGGTAGAGGCTCAACGACTTTGAAAAGGAATAAAGCTCAACGACTTTGAAAATGAATAAAGCTCCTATAATCAGAGGCTCAACGACTTTGAAAATGAATAAAGCTCATCTAATCAGAGGTTCAAGGACTTTGAAAAAATAAATAAAGCTCTTCTAATCAGAGGCTCAACGACTTTGAAAAAATAAATAAAGCTCCTCTAAACAGAGACACCATAACTTTGAAAAGTAAATTGCACAACTTTGAAAAGTAAATTGCTCCTCTAAACAGAGGCACCACAACTTTAAAAAATAAATTGCTCATTAACAATTATGTTCAAAGGAGTTATAGATCGTGATTGAAGGAATTTTGTAATGGGAACTCAAGGATTCACAATTTCAGTTCGACATTCAGAGGTTCAGATTCGCACGAATCTTTCAACTTCGTAAGAATTTACTGAAATTTGATTCTCAAAATTTTAGTTTCATTCACATTTTTAATATCTCGATATTTGCATTTACAACTTGCAAGACTCATATCAAACATTTAAAAATATTTATTTGAATTTTGGAGATTCACATCCAAAAGTTTAAGGCTTTTCAAAGGTTCTCATTTGGCAAACTTGGAATTCATATCCAAAAGTCTAAAGCTTCTCATTTGAATTTTGGAGATTCACATCCAAAAATTCAAAGCTTCTCATTTGAGTTCGAAGGCTCACATGTAATAGAACTTAGAGTTTCGCACCTAAGTTCAAAGGTTCTCATTTAAAACATTAGAAATTCATATCCAAAAAGTTGAAGCTTTGTATTTTGGAGGTTCACATCCAAAAGTTCAAAATTTCTCATTTGTTCAAAAATTCACATTTGATGAACTTTAGGGTTTCACTCCTCTCATTTTGAAACTCAAAGATTCTCATTTGAGTTCTAAAAAATTCTCATCAAAATATTTATAATTTTTTTTTCAAGTGACTCAAAAATTTGCAAGAATGAATGTTATGACAAAAAATGCAAACTTAATGATGCAAATGCAACAACCTAGATTCTCATAGTGCCATGCATGTCCAAACATCAAATTATGTGAATGTACTATTTAAGCAACGATGCCAACATGTTGCATGTAATGCGAATGTCAATAATGTCATGAAATCCTAAATAATTATGGAATATGGTCCTCAAGACCCTACCATCTCACATTTTCCCCTTATTTAACTTCTTAACATTTTGGAACAAGCTTCATCAACTGATTATCATTGTTTCCATTATTTGATCACCATCAGGAGGTTTCTCAGTGCCAACAAATTTTACCTATTACCCTACATGCCAGGCTTATCAGCACTAACCATTTCAAAATAAATTTCATATTCTGTCACTTGGTCATCATTCATAAGCTTCTTAACGCCAGTTTCGTCATTGCCCCATATCATTTTCATCACTTAACCATAACTCATAGGTTATATCAACCAATACAGCCCCATATTCATCACTTGATTATACCATTTTTCAAGATTTGCTCCATCTTTATTTTATTGTCTTATCCATCATCATATTCTCCATTTGGTTACATCATATGTCCTTTCAAATAATCTCTTTTAGGTTTCTACTATTTTTTCATTTTGTTACCACCATAATCTTAGATTTTTCTTTAAAGGAATGCAAGACTTTTTTATGCACATTGTCATTCATTCATCATCATTTCAATTCTTGACAATTATAATGCACTCATACATTTTCTTGATTTATTCTAGGGATGGAACAATTGAGAACACAAGGTGAATTATGGTAAAGATAATCAATGAAGATCTATTTTGGTACAAAATAAATAGGAAAGAAAATAAATTAGATATATGTCATTGGGATGAATGGTATTTTCAAATGATGAATATTCAGACAATTCTCAATATTAATCTATGATTCTTTTTTAAAAACTCATTCCATTTACTGTTGAAGTTATTTTGAGCTTGGTGAACTTTGCCCCAGTCTTTGAGAGATCTTTAGATGTCTTTGATCTTTCATCCATGTGAACCATTTGACCTAGATCTTTTCTACCCAAATTACCTTTTTAGGTTTTCAATTTGAATATTTCATTTTCTCATTTTTTTTTCTTTTTTTTTTTTCATTTTTTCAATTTTCATCATCTTCTTTTCTTTTTTTCATTTTCATCCATTGTTGATATCTTTTCACACATCAAACTTTAAAGCAATATAGCATGATTCCATTGTTTCATCATGAGCATGCCTTTGCCTAACATATAATCATTTAAGTTGAGTATTCACACTTGATCCAAATGAACTTTTCAAGGTTGTAATATAGGTCAAGGTGAGGGGTCATAAAAAATGGATATAATAGGCTCAAAACATGTATTAAAAAGATTCAAGACCAAAGGATCATCTGATACAACTTGGCATTTTACCCCCACATCATTTCACTACTTTTTCTTTTCTCACACAAAGAATTCTCATTATTTTACCCCAAATAATGTGTGACATTTATTTTATCTTTTGCTTTTCTTTCTTTTTCTATCTTTGAGACCTTTTGTGATATATTTTTTTTAAAAATACCCTATAGTGTGGAGGGTGATCATTGGTTGGGGTTCTTCAGAAAAAGAAATCATAATAGGCTCAAATGGGTAATAATAAATGGTTTTTTTAATAGTAAAAAAAAGATGACCACTTTTTATCTCAATTGTGAATACCTTTCTTGAACATCATCTATTGAACAAAGCTCATGAACCTGTATAAAAGATTACACATCTTCAAGACATATCTATTTTACCTCTGGTAATAGCTTACTTTTTTGCTCAAATCATTTTTTCATATTAATATGGATGAGTTTTCAAAATTAAATCTCAAAATTATTGTTATCATTGTCTAAATATTTATTATATGAAATTTGAGAATGGGAGTATAAATTTATGAATGGTAACAGAGCATGGAGTAATGGTCGAGTGAAAGAGAAATGTAATGAAATACATTAACTTGCCTTTATTAAAATGATAACAAGTGAAATCATATTGCAAAAAAGAAACCTAACATTACTCTAAAAAAAATCCTAAAATGACAAAAAAACTTTCGACCAGTTTTATCTCCATTCTCTAAAATTGTCCCCATATGCAATCAGGTGAAGAATCTCTATTGACATCTTGCCTCTCAATTCATTGTGACTCTCTGGACCCTTTTTGACCAATGTGTTCTTGATTTTCACTTAGAGCATTAACATTGTGATTTGGTAGTGGATTGTCACTAACATTAGGTGTTGTTGCTTTTCTTTAATCAAAACTTACCATTCCATCATTGATCAATCGTTACACTTTATGCTTTAAAGCCGTGTAATTTTCAGTAGAATGACCAGTAATTCTATAGTGATAGTCGTAGTGAGTTGTAGGATCATACCACTTAGGATAGGGTGGCTTAAGTGGCTCCACATGGCTAGGGGCAATCAAATGGCTATTATAGAGTTTTCGATATAACTTTGTATAAGTCATAGAGATTGGATCAAATATAGGTTTTTCTCGAGTAATTCGTTGCTCTCGTGAATCACTTGTTGGGTTAGTATGACAAATTTGGATTATTACAGGAGCTTGAATGTTAAGGCTATATGTAAGATCTTGAGGGCTAAAAATTGATCGGTATGTGGATGAATAAGGTGGTTGTGGAATTAGTTGGTATGGGTAGGATGAGGCATTATTTACAGTAAGATAGTACAAAGAGTAACCTTGGGGTGGATAGAGTTGATAACCCTTGAATTATTGTCTATCAAAGCTTATAGCTTGAACTTCAATTTTTTTCTTTTCTGATGCCTTCTTGGTTTCTCCTCCTTTTAACTTATCATTTTTTATGGCACTTTCAATAATTTCTCTAAAGATCACCATGTCGGTGAAATTTTTTGTTGCATTCTCTATCATCTTTTCATAATAGGGAGATTTTAAAATGATGACAAACAACACTGTAGTTTCTTTCTCAATAAGAGGAGGCTGTACTTGAGAAACAATATCCTTCCACCTCTGAGCATACTTTTTAAAAGTCTTATTGGCCTTTTTTTCTAGATTTTGTAAAGACAAACGATCGGGGCCAAATCTATGATATGTCGATATTGACTGATAAAATCATGGGTCATGTCACTCCTGGAATGGATACGAGTTTTATCTAACTGGATATACCACCTAGTAGTAGAACTAGTAAGAGTATCTTGAAAAACATACATTAGTACTTTCGTCATGAGCATGGGCTGTCATCTTTCGATAATACATGGTAATATGAGTTTTTGGACACTTTGTGCAATCATATTTTTTAAATTTTGGTACTTTGAATTTAAAAGGAATGACCACATCATGGACTAAGCAAAGCCCAGTAGCATCAACTAAACCATAGAAACCAATTCCTTCCACAGCTCGAAGCTTTTATTCTAGCATACTAATTTTAAAGTTTTCTTGAGCTTTCACTTTTATCTTTTTCTTGTCTTTTCTTTTCAGTTCATCCAGATCAGGGATTTGAATTGGTTCAACTACTTTTTCAGTAAAGACAGGATTCACATAGCTATGGTAATGCCCTGGATTAGAAGCTGATGGCATTCCAAGATATGTAGGATATGTGAAGTGTTGTGGTGGAACTTCTTGTGTAGACTAGGTTTGAGGTGGACCAAAACTAGATGCATATAAGGGGTCAGTCACTTCTTGCGATGCAGGGCCTTGTTGGCTTGTATTTTTTTCTACTTTTTTTTTTATTTAATTTGTTGAGAGCATCCAAAATTTTACTTAACTCATTCTCAATTTTTTTTTTAACCTTTTTTCAGTTTTTCAAATCGGTGAAAATTTTTTTGCTCCATTTGTCTGGCTCTGGATCTTGTGTTGTATTGATGGATATGATTCTCGCTAGATGGAGCTATCCTTGAATCTTTAGCACCATAATTATGATTAGAAATGCTATGCTATGCTTTATGTATGATATGTTGATGCATGAATGAAATGTACATTTTCATGGATGAAATCTAATATGAAATAAATGCAAATGATAATGTTAAAACATGATCATAAAAATAATACAGATGCACAAAATCAGACAAACAACATAGTTAGTTTCACAAATGAACTGAAAGTGATATCGATGCATAATGTTACATATGATAATAAAAATGATGCACAAAGTCAGACTATCAAAATGATTAGATAAACACCATTTTTATGTCTTAGTTTTAGGGTATATCTATTATTGGGTAAAAAAGGTTTCTATCTTAGGGTTAGGCACTTCTAAGGTTCACTTATATGTAGTTCAAGGCTAAAGTCTAAAGGTTCCCAAATTACTCCTTACATCATTGTCCATCACAGACTAGTAAGGTACCCTAATCCTCACCTATTACAGGCTACAAGCGAAAAAAGTTCAATTTGAGTGGGAGTATTTTGCTAGCCACTGCGGAGGCATTAAACCTTACGAAAGCAATAAGATTTTACTCCTTCCTAGAGGGACGGAGCTCGGGTATAGAGCTCATATTATGCATATGTATATGAATGACATAATTAATAAAGTAAATAAACATGAATGAATAAAAAAATCTATACAAAAAGGTTCAATTTTATTAGGCTTTTGGATAACACAAATTTATTTGTTGGCCTGGCTCTCAGAAGTCCCCAGTGGAGTCGTCAACCTATCATAACGTCCAGATCCGGAGATCTATCACTAGATATTGACTTAATGAGTCGCCATCAATCTTTTTTATCTAGGTGCGATTGGCCACCTAAAGAATCTATCCTTTTAAGGAACACTTAAGTTTAAGGGTCCCTAAAAGAATAGGTTCAAGTCTACTGACCAGAACATGGTTCGAAAGTTCGTTACGTGTGAGGAAGGTTATAGCACCCTCACAACGCTCATTAAAAGATGGTTTCAGCTTAATTTTGTGTTATCCAATAAGCCTTAAAAATTTATCAAGTAATTAATTATTGAAAATTATTCTCAATTGACTATAATACTTTTAGCAGAAAATTAAAAAAATTTCCTCGCCTCAAGAGCATACAAGAAAACTACTATTTCACTTGCAGAGGCTCCATCGTCGGATTATTTAACATTAAAGAAAATCCAAGAAAATAAAAAAGGAAAAGAAAAATAATTGCTTTTGTACAAAAAAAATTGATACTTCAACTTTTTCTCAAAATATTTTTTTAGAAATTTTAATTTCGACAAAAATTGATACTTTCAACTTTTCCTCAAAAATCCATTTTTGGAAACTTATTTTTAAGGAAAATTGATATTTTCAACTCTTTCCCAAAAATATATTTTTTAGAAAGCTTATTTTCAAGGAAAATTGATAATTTCAACTTTTTCTCAAAAATATTTTTTAGAAAGCTTATTTTCAAGAAAAATTGATACTTTCAACTTTTCCTCAAAAATATATACTTTTTGAATTTTATTTAAAGAGAATAAAATAATAAAATAAAAATAAAAATAAAGAAAAATAAAATAAAATATATATAAAACAATTCTAATCTAATTAATAATAATAATAATAAATAAATAAATAAAAAATCTGTGAACGACTCGGCTCGGCTCGGCTCGAGGAAGAAAGGATGACTCGAAGACGCGCGACTTAACTCGAAAAATGGCTTGCACTTGGGTCGAAAGTGGGTCGACGTTCGGGTCGGGTTGTCCGATTTCAAAACGCGCGGATCCTTTGGGCGCAGTAACGCAAAAACGACATCATTTTCACTGGGTATAAAAGGCTAATTCTTCTGTTTTTCAGCAGACCTCTCCTCCCATCTTTCTCTCTTCCATTTTTTTTCTCTCTCTTCTCTTTAAACCGACGAAGAACTCCGATTGATTCTCACTGAATTCTAGAAATTTTCGTCAAAATCTGAGTTTTTCATCCGAAGTTCACTGAAAAGCTTATCGATTTTTGGAAATAATTGTCGAAAATTGAGAAGCTGGCCGAAAAATTGAAACTTGGCCGAAAAAGTAGTCAAAAAATTTAAACTTCGTCAGAAAATTCAACCAGAATCTGAAAATTTTCCAAAAATTTCCAGAAAAAAATTTGCCAAAAATTTTAAAAAATTTCCATCGATTTTTACTGCTATTCTAACCCACAAAACCCTTTTTTAGCTTCTCTTTCTTCTCTGTGTCTGCATTTCTCTGTGTATTTTCTTTTGTTTTTTCAGCACGTATTTATAGAGATTGATCAGAAGAGTTTCTGATCAATCCCAACTCTTTCTGGGATTTGGATTCAATCTTTGAATCCAATCCCAACTCTGTCAATACCCAAATCACAGCCAAATTCATTCCAATTTTTTTATCCTAATCCTAATCTTAACCGAAAATTAATTAAAATAAAAAGATAAATATATTAATAGATAACAAAAAAAAAATAATTAGCTAAATAAAAGAAATAGATAAATAATAATAATAAAAATAAAAGTAGATAAATAATATAAATATTAATAGATAAAAAAATAAAAAATAAAAAAAAATATTAATAAATAAACAAATAATAAAAATAAAAATAAAAGCCCATTGGGCCAGCTAATTGGATCCTGAATCGGACCCAATAGGCTTAAGCCCAAACCTTATTGGACCAGGCCTAATGGTCTTAGGCCCGGACCAAATAGGGTGTCTACATAAATGATTAAAAAGATTATAAATTGATTTTATTTTTGTATCACGTGTGATAAATATGCTTTTATGCATGGCTAAATATTGTATTTGTTTAGTTATGTACCATTATGTTATGTTTCGAGATGAATTTGCCATGAGATATGAATTCGGTGACTTGCAAATCGGTTATGGTGAAGATTTGTTGTCCTTAGCTTTAAGATCTAAAGAGAGACATGATCGAGTTCAAAAAGGTTGGTAGATTTATGTTGCTATCACAGTTCTTCAAGAATCAATCGAAACCTTGCGCAATAAAAAATGAAAAAATATGAAGCAATCATTCAGCAGTAATAGCAAAGACTTAATGAATAAAGCAACGTCTTAATGATCAATAGTAATAACTCGCAGCATTTGAGGTACTGTTGGCAGCAATGTAATCTAACGTGCTTTGAGGGTAGTCTATTATCGGTATTCAGTAGGGAAATGAATTTGCAAATCAAGTTTTACAGCAAACCCAACCTTCGATAATCATTATTATTTTTATTATTTTTATTGAATATTTATTTTTTTATTTATTTTTTCAATTGGTTTTAGGATTTATATTTCATATTATTTTGTAGCAAGATGTTCAGATTCAAACGATGACACTTGCACAGTCTACCATGAATGCGTTAACCACTTATGTGCGTGATCATTTATCAAAATAAGTCATCATTATCATTGAAGGGAGTATGAATTATTTGATTATCCTTCAATGTCTTACATTGGGCGGTCAGAGATTGATGCATTTTGTACCATGGATGAGATATTGACTTCTGATATTGTTACGTATATGAGGTTAACTTATAATTTAATTTAAATATATTCTGTCAATTTGTTTTTCTATATTATATAGTATTACTAAATGATACTATTGATTGTCATTATACAGCTTTCTATGCAGAGTGATCAAGAAAAGACAATTGACCCATAGATTTAAATTCATTGACCCAAATTTGATTAGTAATTTAAATGGCACTATCACTACTTGTACTCATCATGTGGGTTAATGCATACAAAAATCGTCTGAATATTATCTGGTGCCTTATAATTTCAAGTAAATTCTATTCGTAGTAATAATTATATCATTTATGATATCTAATACATTTTGTATAATACATTCTTATACATTATGTATAATTATATCATTTATGATTGTAATCGGTGAACATCTCATTAGCCAGATTATTTTTAAACTGAGTTCAAGAATCAGATGGCATAATATACATAATCAAATTTTGATGTTCAGATCTATCTGGTTGGCTAATACTTCTTTCAGCAATATCATCTTTAATTGGGTCAATTACCATATCAAATCTAATAAAATTATAGAGAAGATAATAAGTAAAAATGATTCTACATTATGTTTTTATTGAATAAATTGACTATTCTCTTAAAATTGCCCATCTACTTTTCAATATACCAAAATATCTTTCGACATAATTTCTTACTTGAGAGTGTTTCATATTGAAGCATTCCTGTAGAATTGTCGATTGGAGTCCTGCCCTTAAATCACTAAAATGATATTATTAACCTCTATAAAATGCCAAGAAACTTTTTTCATTTGTGTATCCGGCATCATACAAATAATAATTACCTGTGACAGTGGAACGACATTAATAATATGAAAGAAATGTGTTTCATTATAAAATTAAAATGAACATAATAAAGATAATACCTTGTGGGATCCTCAACCCATTTTTGCATGTAATGGCATCTCTTAGCACTTTGCCATCTGCTGTAGAACTTTTTCATCTCGGTATAACATATATGAATTGCATATTTGGAATGCAAACACTAAAGACATTGATAACAATTTCATTTTTTCTAGTCCTCTATCTAGGCCTGTTAATTATGTCTATATTGACCTAGATGTATGTCTCATCTAAAGCACTCAAACAACCCTTGAACCATTTTTATCTATTATCTATGGAGTTATCTGGTATCAATTTAGATTTTTTAAATAACAACGTATGCAATCTTAAAATAAGATTCAACACATAAAAGAATTGCCTACTAATCATCCTTTTGATCTAGCTACTTGACACTTTATAACTCTTTTTTTTTTTTTTTTTATGATGGGCTATGATGTGGAGAAAGCTAGTAACCAATTCTTGTATTGGCATATATCTAAATGCCTATAATTTTTCTTTTGCTTGAGCAAATGACATAATTTTACAAAAATTCTCATATCCATTTTAGTATATTTATACACTGTCTATCATTTTCAAAAATCATTGCATTTAAGTTTGATTTTCTAATATGTAGCCTATCATAAAATGTTTCACCATAAGAAAATCTACATCATTTAAGGTTCATATGTAATAAAGTCACAGTAACAAAACATAACACATGTAACAAAGTCTCTATCTAGTTCAAATGCATCATAGGCAATGTAACCAATTGTTTCTTCATTTTTAGTGATAAATGATCCATAACTGTTTAGAAGATAAAATCTTGTTAAAGTTGAAAATATAATTGAAAAGCAAATATTTGCATATGATACATGAAATCTATTAAACATAAAAAAAGAAAATATAAATTAGTAACAAAACATTTTTGGATGAAGGAGCTAAAACAAATAAACCATAAACATATTTGATATGTCAACATAGTTTACATCCAGATCTAAACGACATCTTCAAAGATATAAAAAAAAAAGATTAGAATACAACAAATAAATACAGATAAGATAATTGGGAATCAGATAGTATACATATCGTTTTTTGAAAAAAAATAAAGATAAACTTAACAGGACGAAGATTAAATGATGGAAGTTAAAGTTGGTTCAAACAGAAAAGTATTTGCTTTAAACTCAGATATGTTAAAATAAAAATAAAAAATGTATTAATTATTGAAACATGATTATGACATCAATTAAGGCATTTTATATATAGAAATGCCTTATTTGATGTATAAAATATGGGTTCTTTTGAAGTCAATTAGACATCACAATGTTCATATTGTCAAAAAAGATCTTTAAGAAAAAAAACAAAATTTTAATATGTGACAATTATAGCATTTGAAGGAAGAAACGCCTTAATTTATAATTAATTAAGGTGTTTTTCGATTAAAATACCTTAATTAATAGCCGCTTAAATCTTTATCAAACTATAATTGAAAATCAATCACGATATTCCAGACCCAAAATAAAATTTAATATATAGCATTTAAGGTATATCTTTCTTGAAATGTTTTAATTAATAATCAAAGAAGAAACACTTTAATTGATGTACCAATTAAGGCGTTCTTCTTTAAAACCACTTAATTGTCACATATTAAATTAAAAATAAGATAAATTAAAAAAAAAACCCTATAATTGAGTTTTAAATTTGCTTTAGAAAAAAATAACAGATATATGATTAATTTTTTATTCAAATCAAATTTAAAAATAATATATTTTTTTTGAAATCTTAAAATACAAAAAAAAAATTATTTCAAAACTTTAAATATTATTAAAAATTGGACTTTTTTTTCTCGTATTCGAATTATCTTGAATCATACAAGAGAAACAAATACCAGAAGCAAGTGGACAATTTATATTGCAGCCAACGATTCCGCTGAGGTCAAAAGCCAATTTCTGACCAGAGAAAAAAAATTGTAATAAATGTGATTCTGACTCTTTTCCCACCGTATATTCTTTAATCCGCATTAAAAAAAAGCTACAAAGACTGAAGTTTCTGCATTAGAAAACAAAATGGTTTTTGTACAAAAATGCTGAATATTGGTTTTGCAATTTGGTGATTGGGAGTTGGAGCATGGAGAAAAAGTACAGCCCGTGAAAATTGGTCCCATTGAGGCGCCAAACTTTTTTGGCCAAAAGAATGGAACCTAGCCAGGATTCACTCCAGGACTGTTCGGCAGACAATAACCTTTTGAACCCTTGAAATGTAATATTCTTATTGGTATATGGACAAGAATACAATACATACACTCTGTAACACATGCAAAATATGATACAAGGCACAAACATATCTGCTTTATAAGTAACACAAATGTAGTAAAAACTGGCTGCTAAATGACCTGAAGTCTTTGCTCCCTAGATTGAAACCTGCCTATTGTTTCTGTCTTAATCTATTTTTGAAAGCGAGTTAACTTGCTAATGGTTATAGTTCCCAGTGGCTCATCCAAGCAAGCCTGTGTTCTTGCTGATAATTCTTGTGCCACAAAACGCATGGTGGGCCGTGACTCCGGCACGGAATGTATGCAAGCTAAGCCTACCGTGAAAACAAATACAACTTCCTCTGCCATTTGGTCAGTAGGAGGTGGAAGCCGTTGGTCTAGCAGATCCTTCAGAAGCAATTCTTTGTTGTTTGATAACAATGTTACTGATGACAGGGAATTCAAGAGCTCCCCTGGGTGCTTTCCCATCATGATCTCTAATGCCACCACTCCAAAGCTGTAAATATCGCATTCAGTTGTGACTCTCATTGTGAATGCAAGCTCTGAAGACCAAGACATTAAACAAAGTCAACGATCACATTGCAATTGAAAACCAAGAAGAAAACAGAAAAGTCACTGCCAAAGTAGCGTCCAACGAAACATAATTAAGAATTAAATTGTTTACGAACCTGGTGCCATGTACCCATAAGACCCAGCAACCGTTGTCCAGTTGGATGAATTTGGATTCAACAACCTTGCAATACCAAAGTCTGAGAGCCTGGGTTCATATTCTTCCTCAAGCAGAATGTTATTCAAAGATATGTCTCGGTGTATAATCGGTGGAGAGCAATCATAATGCAAGTACGCAATTGCATGAGCCAATCCTTGCACAATTTTCACCCTTGTAGCCCATCCTAGCTCCACTCCTTGTTGTGCTCCATACAATACACTTCCCAAACTACCTCTTTCCAAATACTCATAAACCAAGTATATGCCACCTCCTTTTGAACAGTATCCATACAACTTTATGATATTCCGATGCCTAACTTCTGTTAACATATGAATCTCATTCTCAAAACTCCTGCTGTTTGTTACTTGAGTATCGCTGGAATCTGACAAATTCAGTTTTTTAACTGCAACTACTTGACCTGAGGGCAATACTGCTCTGTAAACACTTCCAAATCCTCCTTTTCCAATGCAGTACTTATCATTAAAGCCTTCTGTGGCTTTTTCAATGTCACCAAATGTAAATTTTCCTTCTCTTTCCCAAATGGTCGACTCAGAAACATTAGTCTTTTTACCAACTTTAGTTTCTTCATCAAGCATCTTGCTTTGCCGGCAATATATAAACACTCCAGCAACAATTGCTACTATAATTAATATGCCACAGACTGGAACAATGATAGCGATAAGAACCGTCTTGTTATTGGATTTGCTCTTTGTGGGAGTTGAAGGGCAAGGAGTTAATCCTTCAGCATCTCCACACAAACCTGAGTTTCCAACAAAAGCATTTCCAGAAGCATTTTGGAATACACCAGTACTTGGAATCGGGCCAGTTAACTCATTGTAGGAGAAATCATATACACGAAGACTAATCATGGAGGACAATGAAGTCGGGATTGTGCCTGACAGATCGTTATGTGAAACGTTTAGATTCTCCAATGAGTCAAGCTTCCCTAGGTCTGAGGGGATTGAGCCTGAGAGTGAATTGCTGCTGAGATCCAGTAAGTACTGCAAAACTGATAAGCTACCTAGCTCACCTGGAATTGCACCAGATAAATTGTTGTGACTCAAGCTCAAGCTCAATAATTTTTCACAATTCTCAAGTTCTTTTGGTATTTCTCCTGTCAATTTGTTCCCTGATAGATCAAGGTAATCTAAATTCACTAAGCTGCGGACGACAATCTGAGGAATGTCACCTGTGAGATGATTCTGGCTCAAATTTAGATTGAACAACATGCTCAAATTTCCCAGCTCCAAAGGAATATCTCCTGTCAACTCATTGGCCCCCAGGTTTAGAAGACGCAACTGACTCAACTTTCCAAGCTCAGCTGGAATTCCACCAGAAATTCTGTTTCTGTCCATTTGTAGATTGGTGAGATTTTGGCATTCTCCCCACTCTGGCGAGATTTCACCAGTGAATTGATTGTCACTAAGAGAAATATAGTCAAGATGAGGATGAACTCCAAATGCATTGGTGATGTTACCCGTAAATTTGTTCCCATCTAACCGGACTCTTTTTAACCCTTCACAGTTCCTCAAGCAAGCTGGCAATGTCCCTGTGAAGTTGTTTCCATTTACCGTGAAATTTTCAAGAGCAAAACTACTGCACAATTCAGGCGGTAATTCTCCAGAGAAGCTGTTGTTGGAAAAGCTCACATAAGACAACCCAGGACTGTTCTTCCCAAAATCCCGAGGAATGCTACCAGAGAAATTATTGGTGAACACGGAGAATGCCAATAGGTTAGTGAGGCTAGAAATCGTGTCCGGCAATTCCCCATGCAAGAAGTTTGTGTTGACATCAAGAGATTGCAAGGATGTCATATTTCCAACCTCTGGTGGAATTGTGCCACTAAGATTGTTGTAGAAAAGCTGTAAACCTTCAAGATTTGAAAGACTCCATATAGTTGGAGGAATTGGACCCGAAAGCTGATTATCAGAAAGGTCTAAACTTTTCAGGGAATTCAAGTTTCCAACATCTGAAGGAATTGATCCAGAAAGGCTATTTTTATAGAGAAAGAGGAATTGGAGGTTTGTCAATAGGCCTATTTCTGGTGGAATCTTCCCCGAGAAAGAATTGTCTTGAAGTTGCAAAGAGATCAAGTTGGTCCAATTAGAAATGAGAGACGGTGGGATCTCACCGATAAAAGAATTTTCAGATAAACCCAAATCAGTTATCTTTGTGAGTTGTGACAAGGACAAAGGCAGCTCCCCGCTCAGTTGATTCCCAGCTAAGGCCAAAAAGGTGAGGTTAGTACAGAAACCAAGCTCGGGTGGGATTGTAGAATTTAAGCCATTCGAGCGGAGATCAAGTTTCTTGAGATTTCTTAGTTGGCCTAAAGAAGATGGAATATTCCCTTGAAACAAATTTTGGAGCAATTCAATTGTTTCAAGATCAGACATGGTTCCTAGACTCTCAGGAATTGAACCATTTAACTGATTGGTTGCCAGTCGAAGATCTATGAGTTTGGAAAGCTTGGAAATGTTCGAGGATAGTGGTCCTTCAAAGGAATTGTAAGTGAGATTGAGATACTCAAGCTTGCTCAGATTGGTGAACAATGATTCTGGTATTGGACCAATCAACCTATTCAGTGACAAGTCTAGGAAGGTAAGATTGTGGCAGTTGAGTACAAATTGAGGGATATCCAATTCAAGTTCATTAAAAGCTAAGCTGAGGTGTGTCAACAAGGGCATGGCCAAGAAATCGGAGGAGTCAGAAGAAACAAAGTAGTTGAATCCAAGGTCGAGGTACCTTACATTTTGGAGATTGCTAACTTGAGGAGGAATGCTACCGCTAAGATTGTTGTTGAATAGACTCAGATATTTAAGCTCTATTAGACGACCAATCTCCGGCGGTATGTTGCCTTGAAAAGAATTGTTGCTCAAATCCAAGACAAGCAGCTTGGCTAGAGTACCAACTGCGGACGGTATCGGGCCGTCAATACTGTTATTCTTGAGGTCAAAGCGGGTGAGATTGGCAAATGGAGTTAAGTTGAATTGAGCGATGGAACCAGACAGGTTTGCATTGGATAGGTTGATTTCGGAGACTGTTCCACTGCCATCGCAGTTAATGGAAGTCCAGTTACAGAGGTTGTTGAGGTTGGACAGTGACCAAGAATTGAGAGAAGATGGCGAAAAAGACAAGCTGTTCTTCCATTGGACGAGTGCCTCCGCTTGTGCTCTTGCTGAGCATGTGATCTTCAATGGAAGTAAAAAAAGCAAAACAACATGGAAGAGAACAAGACATGGATTTCGAAAAGTTAACATGCTTTAGTTGCTGAGGATTTAGCTTACAACTTTAGAAAACTTTCATACAGATACGAGAAAGGCCATACCATAAAATTCAATTTGCAAGTCTTCTTCGGCCTGCTATCCGTCAGTGCTTATCATTTACATATGGAGCCAAATGCAGCGACCCCATCTAAGATTATTATAGTTCAAAATGGAGAACAGAAACAGCCATGAATTTGACTTTGAAATGTGATTCGAAGTTGCCAGTTGCTACCCACCAAAAGCGATTAGGCTAAAGCACTTAAATAAGATTGGCCCAGTCGAGGATTTCATAACTTTGATTTTGAACGTGCATAGATTACCTTTATATCTATTTTGTCTTTTTTACATTTTTAAAAAAGAAAATCAAGAATAAGATATTTTAAGTATTAAGTTTGAACTCTAAATTTATCTTTAAAAAAAAAAAGACTATGAATTATGAATAAATTGAATAAAGTTTTAAATTCATTTTATATCTTTCGCATTTTCATATTCTTTTTCTGCCAAGAGGGGTTGGATGATTAGGATTGTTTCAGAACGACTATTTGACTTTTTAACTTGAATAAAATAATATGGAGTGCATTAGAGTAACATACTTCATTTTCTCTTGTGTAATAGTGCTAATAAAAACTTTTTTTTAAAAAAAAAGAAAAAACAAAAATTTCAATTCTAAATAAAAAAATTATTTGATAACAACATTAGAAGTGTTTATTTTTACTTGGTAATTGTTTTTTATGATAATTTTTTATAGGAAAAGTTTTAATAATTTTTTTTAAATTTATAACTGAATCAAATGATAGGGGTTTTTAATTTTCTTTAAATAATAATAATAATAATAATAATAATAATAATAATAATAATCTATAAAAATTTGTCTCATTGGTAGAAAAAATGTATTGAAAGTGTGATTTTCATCGGTTTTATCTTATTGAATCTTCATGTATATTAAAAAGATTATTTTATTCTTAAAAAAATTTTCACTTCCACTTGCCACAACTCCGTAACCAAACATATAGTAGACGGTCAAAGCCTTTAAAATTATGCTTGGGTTTATTTTCTTAAATATTAAAGTATTACTAGTTTTATGCACATTCACAATATGGAAATAAAAAAATAAAAAAAAGTGAATTTTAAAATTTGAATTCCATTTTTACTTTCCAAAAAATTAAATTACTAAAATTTTATTAGTACATATATTTTTATTTTTAATTCGTTTTTTTAATTTTTAAATTAAACTGACATAATTTAACATATGACACTAATTCAATAAAAAATTTTATAATTATCTTAATTTTATGAAAAAAATTCTACCAATGCTTTTTTTTTTTTAACAAATGATGTAATAGTTTCTTGCCAGAGAAAATAATTATAGATGATAAAATTTAAATAATGAATTTGCTGAATGCTAACTATTATAAAGGTAGTTATATGAATCAATTAAAATAAGATTAAAATTCTTTAATATTTTATTTATTTTCAACAAATATAATTCTCTATTAACCTTTTTTACTTTACACGTTTGAAAAGAAAAAAATAGAAAAAAAATGACAAACAAATGAGACATTTTTCTTGATACTCCTTCTGACACATTTTTTTGTCTATTTTTTTAATATCTCAAAATTATATCATATTTTCTTTTTTAAACATCTAAAACTCTTACTTTTATATTTTAAAATTATTTTTTAAGTTTTTTTTTTTTTTACTTTTTGACATTAAAAATCATAAAATTTTAATTTTATAAAAAATAATTTTAATTTTAATATTAAATATGTTAAAATTAAAACTTTTTTCTAAAGTTAATACATGACAAATATTAATATTTGAGATGAAGGGAGTAACATATTTCAAGATTCAACCATACTCAGGATGGAACTTGACATTTAATTTTGAGGAGACTAAAACAATATTTTATATTAATTTTTTTCAAAATATATCAACTCTATTAATAATAAAAAAATAGATGCAAACATATAATAACAAATTTTATAATTATAAATATGTTAATATGTATATATAAAAAATAAAATGAATATATTAAATAGTTGATCTTGTTATTTCTAATTATAAATCACTAACAATATTTTTTATGAAAATAAAATAATTATATATTTTTTACAATATTAGCACATTATTTTATCATATTTAATATTTAAAGCATTAAAGTGAAAGAATCACAAAGATAGAATTTTCAAATAAAAAATTAAATTTTAAAAAATAAAGTAAAGATTTTGATACGATAAATTGAAACATTTTAAATTTTTACATGATATTTTTGCATTATGAAAAATGAAAAGATTTTTAAATTAATCATATTAATTATTTTCACATATAACAATTTTCAAATAAAATGAATATGTAGAATCTAATAAAAAAATTGGTTGAAAAAAAGAATCACAATTGGATATTTATCAAGTCTGTTTTAATCATTATAATATTTGCATATATATATATATAATTTAAATTTACATATTCGTGAAAATATAGTATTGACAAATTTATTCACTTTAAATTAAAAAACATTTATAATAAGTAAATACAAATTAAAAAATTATAATTTTTGTTGAAATTAAAAGTTGTAATATTTAGATACAAAGGACTTTTGTATCTATATATCCAATATAAATACATAAAATAATATATATATATATATATCAAAACAATAAATTTAAATTTGAAGGGGTTAAATTTATTTTTTTATAAAAAAATAAAATTATTATTAAAATAACATGTGTATAAAAAAAATTCTAAATTGTTGTTGGGCCATTGGCCCTAGGCTCTTTAATTAAAGGATCCGCCATTGACCATAGTCATACAGAAGATCATTGATGGTAAACAAAGGATTGAGATTCACGCATGCTTTTTTTTGTGGTTAAACGAGATAGGCTTCTGCAAAGCAAAAGTCAACTTTTGAATATTCAAAGTTCCAAATTTCTACACAGATTTTCTTCTAAGGGCCATGTTGGATTTCTTCAAACAGCCATATTGAAAGAGATTTATCTGCTTTTTAAAGTCTAAAAGAAACAGCCGAAGATCATACTCAGATATATTCTACAAGAAAGGAAACTTCAAAATTTTATTGGTGTTCAACTTTTCATGCATCATAATTTGTAGTTCATACCTGCCAAAGGGCATTGTGAACCTGATGGCACCTTTTTCTCCCAGTGAAGCACGGTTCGGGTAGACAGAGTAAGTGAAGAATCTTCCCTTGCACAAAGTCAAGAATATAACTGAATAAAAAATTAAGCTAGACAGTATTATTTGAGAAGAAGCAGAACAAACTGAGCCATTCACAGTTCACACACTTTGCCATTTGTTTGACTAAAAGCTTTGATTTGTGTGGGTATTTCTTCTGTTATCCTTGGTTTAAAAAAAAATCCAATTAGAATAATTATTTTTTAAAATCTAATCTCTTAAATATATTGTCGACATAGTAAATAATCAACTATGCTAAGCTCAAGAATGATCAACTTTAATAATATGAACTAATTATGAATAATGACTGGTATGCACACAAATTTAATATATATATATATATATATATTATTACAACATACAAGATTACATGACCAAAATTACTTATATAAATATCTAGATAGATAATCTCTTTCAATGACACATAGGATAATATTTATATTATTTTATTTATCAAATAAAAATTTTTAATGAATTATTTAAATTGAATATTTTGGATAATTATTTAAATTGAAATCAATATCTATCTAAGATTGAAATTTTTGCATAAGATTTAAATTTAAATATATTAAATCATAATTTATCTTTTCTTTTTATATTTAATGACAGTTCCAAATATATATATTTAATAAAAATTTATTTTTTGTCAAATAATTCTATTTAATAAATTATTTAAATTTAATATTTTTAGATAATTTTTTAAATTTAAATCAAAATCTATCAAAAATTAAAAATTATTTAATAGATTATTTAAATTTTATATTTTTAGATAAGTTAATGAATTATTAACTAGAAAGTATGTATATTTAAAGTAATAAAAACTTAAATTTTTATATGAAAATATGAGACATTTGAATGTTGATAAAAAAGTTGGATAAAAATATGTTTTTACTTTGGAAACAAATATAATGTTTTATTTATGTTCTAATTCAAATTTTTTTATATTATATATTTGGTTAATTTATTTGTTTCTCTTTAGTCCATAACTTTTTTTAATTTTGCTTAGATTAATTATAATTAACTTTTTGTATTATATATTTTTTTGTTTTATTCATTTCTTCAATGTTTTTATTATCTATTAATTTATTAACATGTTTGCTTTTATTGTTGTTTATATTTAATTTTGACAAATTAATATGCAAATTTATATTCTCTATTTCGTTTTGCTATACTTTTTATTATTGAATATCTTTATCTCACTACAAGAAAATAAAAAATTAGTGATAGTTTTGTAGCGACGTTTCACTTACAAATGCTGTTAATTTCTATGTTTTTATAAAACTTAAGGCGTTTATTATCAAAACGTCACTAAATATTCAAATAGCGGCGTTGTTACTTATAAACGTCATTCAAGACTTGATATTAGTGACGTTCATCGAATAAAACACCTTGAGTAATCATATCTTGCAAATTGAAACTTTTTTTCATTGATAATGAAATTTTTAAATTTCATTAGCATAATTAATAAGATCACACATATTCTTTAAATTCTAATAATAAAAAAAATTAGAAATTAAAATATGTGATAAATTTTTAATTTACTTGTAAAATTTAAAAAATTATATGATTAGTATATAAAAATGAACTCTAATTAAAAAAAAATTGTGTTTGAATATGAAATTTATTTTTTACCATAGATTGTAAATTAGTTGGATCAATTCATTTTTATTTAATAATATATATATTTGTGATTTGATAATTAAGTTTAAGTTAGGTATGGAGTTCTTTTTTTTTTTTTTTTTTTTTTACATATGAAAAATTTTTTTTTTTTTTTATGGAATCCCATGAAAAGGTTTAAAGAATTAGAAACTTACCCCTCATCTTTGGAATAACATTACCTAAATCAAGTCTAAATTGTTGGTAAGAACAATAAGGTTGGGCTAGAGTTTTACATTAACCTTAATTGACTAGAAAATTTAAATTTCAAAATATTAAAAATATATTCACAATAACAACCCTTCACAGTTTCAATTTTAGCCGTAGCTCTATTTTAAGTTCTTATAAAATATTTCCAAAATTAGTTTAGATAAAACAAAATTCCTATTTTCGAATAATTTTAAATTGAATTCTTCAAAAAAATATATAAATTGAATAACCTCAAGCAATCCCATAGAATTTTTGTTACTTTTGGATCTTGATTAGTTGTATAGTATTGGCATGTGAATTTAAATAATTTGGTGCATAATACACTAGTATTATATTTCTTTTAATATTTAAAATTTTCATAATTTAAATTTTAATGATTATAATTAAGAGTTGACTGGTGTTTCAACTTTTGATTGCTTTGCTTTTCCGTACAAAAAGGCAAGTTGAGGTGCAGCACATGTGAACAAGGCCATGTGTTTTCAGAATTTGCATAACATAGTTTTATTTCTGTATATATCAAAATGATTAAAAACGATTGATTAATAAATGAATTTTTCCTCATTTTCCATGAAAGGAAGTTTATTATTTAACAAAGAAAGATACCACCTTCCTGGTAGAAGTCTCCATACTTCATAGGGTGTCTCACGCTCTCAAAGGCAAGTGGACAATTTATATTGTAGCCAACGATCAAAAGTCAATTTCTGACCAGAGAAAAAACTTGTAATAAATGTAATTCTGAATCTTATCCCACCGTATATTCTTTAATCCGCACTAAAAAAAAAAAGCTACAAAGACTGAAGCAACAAAATGGGTTTTGTACAAAAATGTTGAATATTGGTCTTGCAATTTGGTGATTGGAAGTTGGAGCATGGAGAAAAAGTACAGCCCGTGAACATTGGTCCCACTGACGCACCAACTTCTTTTCGGCCAAAAAAAATGGAACGTAGCCCGGAGCCACTCCAGGACTGTTCTGCAGCCAATAACCTTTAGAAACTTGAAGGAAGCGTTGCGTACGTAAAATTTTTTATTTCGGATAAAAATGTAATATTAAAAAAGTAAAAGTTTTGTTTGATTTTTAAAATGTAATATTTAAAAAAGCATGATACGTAGAAGTTTTATTTGATTTTTAAGATATTTTGTATTCAAATTTATTAGTTTGATAAAAAATTTACTTTTATTAATTTTTTTATAATTATCATATTTTTTTTGATAAATTTAAGGTAATTTTTCATTTTATTTTGTTAATAATAAATATTAAAATGACAAATGATATTTTTAATAGTAAAAAAATAAATATTTTAATTAATTGATATTTTAATTTATAAAATATCATTAATTAAAATGTTTATTAATATAATTGCCTTAATTATTAGTTTTATAATTTATAAAACATCATCAAATAAGACATTTATTAGCATGAATGCCTTAATTGATAATTTTATATTATTTAAAATATCATCAATTAAGTCGTTTGTTACTTTGAATGCCTTAATTGATACATTTCATTAATGTTTTGAATACATCATCAACTAAGGTGTTTGTTTAGGTGAATGCCTTTATTAATTTTTTTTATTTATAAAACATGATCAATTAAGGCGTTTTCTATTATGAACGCCTTAATTGATCTAAATCAATTCATATATAAATATCATATCAATTAAGACATTTTCATTATAAATGCCTTAATTGATCTTTTTTTTATAATTTATAAAATATATCAATTAAGGCGTTTATGTTTATGAACACCTTAATTGATCATTTTTTTAATTTTTTTTTCATAACCAGTTAAGGCATTTATGGGCTCTATTTGCTCATGTCAATTAAGGCATTTTAGGTAGTAAACGTGGTAATTGGTTGGAAATTTTTATAAAATATGACGTTTATTGTTAGAAATGCCTTAATTGCTCTTGAAATAAAAAGTATTAAAATAACTCAATTAAGGTGTTTGTTATACACAAACATATTAATTGATCATTTTAAAACATTCATTTTACATTCTTGAACATTAAAAAACCAAATGGCTAATACAGTTGATCGATAAAAGGAACATTCATGTATTTCCCTAAATCATAAACCTATTTACTTGGCATTTTTGTTTCTTTATCTCCCTCGTCATCGTTGACCATGATATACTCAACGCCTTTGCACATTGTTTTAATCTAGTAAGTGTGAATTTGTACCTTTTGGTACAATGTTTATTCATTTATGTATGTCATTTTTTTCTTCTTTACTATATATATTTATATATTTATTTAGATATGCATTTATCATCATTACCAATGTCGTACACTCTCTCCGCATTGCATGCATGGTATTTTTTTATTGCTTGGTTGGAGTATTGTGGTTTGCCGATTGGTTTTATGAAAAAGAGGTCTTATATTTTTTTCTCATTTATTTTTCATGGACTTTTATGATACGATGAAACACAGTATGACTTGTATCGTGTATAATATTATTAGTTTTGTTTTGTGTAATATATATTGATGTTTTTACTATATTGGTTGTATTTACTGTGTGGATATGTAGAGAGAGTTTGATTTATTTCATATAATCAAAATTACAAGTATTATAGCTTCTGAATAACATATGTCTCCCTCTATTGAACATGAAAAAGAAACACTTGCCTTGAAAAAGAAAAAATTAAAGGGACATGGTAAATCGCTTAAAATGAGTGGGATAAAAATTCATGTAAAATTCAATCATGATGGGCAACCTATGTTAAGTGGAGGTACAAAGTTGGCTAGCCACACTGGAACTGTCATTCAATAGAGTATATCTATTGCTTACCCTAGTTGATGGATGATTCTTGATGATAAAAAAGATAGTATATGAGATTTGGTTGTGGTATATTTATTCAACAACATCCAAAATTTTGTTAATTGTTAGTGGAATTGAATTACTGTTTTGAGTTTATTTAATTTAATCAATTTTTTAGGAATTGTTTGACGTCTGAACCAAGTATAAAGAGCTTATATTACAATCATCTAGGAAATCATTCAAAGATTTTAAGAGTAGATTGACAACTCAATATATTTTATCGTTGATTAATAATTTTGAATTGTTGGCTGATCCTCTGACAATATATGCAAATATTATCAATTATGAAGAATGGTCACAGTTTGTTCAAGATCATCTATTAGATGAATTCTTAGTATGTATACCTAGTTTATTAATTGTTTATAATATTTTGTTTAATATATTTGTATGTTAATATGTAATTTATCCTTTTTTTTTCATAAAATCAAAGAACAACAAAAGAACATATGAGTCTAACAATTATATCACTATCAGACGTTAAGAAATGGTTATGCAAATATCAAGCATGATCTTGTAAGTATTCTAACGCCTTTATTGCACTCGTATATAAATATTTATGAAATATTAATGGAAATGTGAAACTTATTATGGCTCATGATTTTAGGAATCATCTAGCTCTAAACCAAAATTTCTAGGTGAGATGTTTCAAAAATATATATATGCTCAAGATGGATCGTTCATACATGAAACAACTAAAAAAATGGATAAAAAGATTGTAAGTTGATTTCGTTTTTGTAACACGTATGATAAATGTGCTTTTATGCATGGCTAAATATTGTATTTGGTTAGTTACGCACCATTATGTTATGTTTTACAATGAATTTGCTATGGGATATGAATCTGGTGACCTGCAAATTGGTTATCGCAAAGATCTGTTGTCCTTAGCTTTAGGATCCAAAGAGAGACATGGTAGAGTTCGGGAGGGTTGGTAGATTTATGTCACTATCACAGTTCTTCAAGAATTAACTGAAATTTCACGCAATAAAAAATGTAGAATATGAAACAATCATTCAGCAGAATAGTAAAGAGTTGATGAATAAAAGCAACGCTTTAATGATCATTAGCAATGACTCTTAGCATTGGAGGTAATGTTGGCAGAAATGTAATCTAACATGCCTTGAGGGCAGTTTGTTATTGACATTTAGTAGGGAAATTAATTTGCAAATCAAGTTTTACAACAAACCTAAACTCTGGTAATCATCATTATTTTTTTTTATTGAATATTTATTTGTATTATTTATTTTTTTAATTGGTTTTAGGATTTATATTTCATACTATTTTGTAACAAGATATTTAGACTCAAATGATAACACTTGCACAATCTACTATGAATGCGTTAACTACTTATGTGCGTGATCATTTATCAAGAGAAGACATCATTATCATTGAAGGAAAGTATGAATTATTTTATTATCTTTCTATGTCTTACATTAGGTGATAAAAAATTAAGGCATTTTGTACCATGGATGAGATATTGGCTTTTAATATTGTTGTGTATATAAGGTTAACTTATCATTTAATTTAAATATATTTCATCAATTTATTTTTCTATATTATATAATATTACTAAATGATACTATTGATTGTCATTATACAACTTTCTATACGGATGGATCAAAGAGAGACAATTGACCTATAGATTCAAATCAATTGACCCAAATTTGACTAGTAGTTTAAGTGGCACTATCACTACTTGTACTCATCATGTTGGCTAATGTATACAAAAATCGTCTAAATATTATCTAGTGTCTTATAATTCTGGGTAAATTCTATTTGTAATAATAATTATATCATTTATGATATCTAATACATTCTATATAATTGTATCATTTATGATTGCAACCGGTGAACATCTTATTAGCAAGATTGTTTCTCAAATGAGTCCAAAAATTAGATGGCTCAACATGCTTAATCATATTTTGATGTTCAGATCCATCTAGTTGGTTAATACTTTTTTTAGCAATATCACCTTTAATAGGGTCAATTACCATCTAAGACCTAATAAAATTATGGTGAATGCAATAAGCAGAAATGATTTTACATTGTGTTTTTATTGAATAAATTAACTTATCCCTTAAAATTACCCATCTAGTTTTTAATATAGTACAATATCTCTTGATATAATTTCTTACTTGAGAGTGTTTCATATTGAAATATTCCTACAGGATCGTCAATTGAAGTTTTGCCCTCAAATCACTAAGATGGTATTGTTGACCTCTATAAGGTACTAAAAAACTTTTTTCATTTGTGCGTCCGACATCACACAAATAATAATTACTTGTTATAATGTAACAACATTAATAATATGAAAGAAAGGTGTTTTGTTATAATGTTAAAATAAACATAACAAAGATAATACTTTGTAGGATCTTCAGCCCATTTCTGTATGTAATGGCATCCCTTAACTCTTTGCCATCTGTTGTAAAATCTTTTCACCTCGGTAGAACATATATGAATTGCATATTTAGGATGCATACAACATTAACATTGATAACAATTTCATTTTTTCTAATCATGTATCTAAGCCTGTCAACTGCATCTACATTGACTTTGATATATGTCCCATCTAAGGCACTTAAATAATTCTTGAACCATTTTTATCTATTATCTGTTATTCAATATTGGTTTGAGTTTTTTAAACAACAATGTATGCAACCTTAAAACATAATTCAACACATAATGAAATTCAATCGATTTCTGCATGTAATGGCATCTATTAACTCTTTGCCATCTGCTGCAAAATCTTTTCACCCCGATAGAATATATATAAATTGCATATTTAGGATGCATACACCAAAGACATTGGTAACAATTTCATTTTTCCTAATCCTGTATCTAAGCTTGTCAATTGCATCTACATTGACCTTAATATATGTCTTATCTAAGGCACCCAAACAACCTTTGAATCATTTTCATCTATTATCTGTTATCCGATATCGGTTTGAGTTTTTTAAACAACAATGTATGCAGCCTTAAAACATAATTCAACATATAATAAAATTGCCTACTAATCATCTCTCCAGATCTAGCTACTTAACACTTCATAACTTTTTTTTTTATGATGAACTATGATGTAGAAGAAGCCAGTAACCAATTTTTCTATTGACATATGTCTAGATGCCTATAATTTTCTTTTTGTTTGAAGCAAATGACATAATTTTGTAAAAGCTTTCCTATCCATTTTAGTATCATCTATACACTATCTATCATTCTAAAAAATCATTGCATTTAAATTTGATTCTCTAATATGTAGCTTATCATAAGGTGTTTCACTATAAGATAGTCTACATCGTTTAAGGTTCATATGTAATAAAATCACAGTAACAAACCATAACACATGTAACAATGGCTCTATTTGATTCAAATACATCATAAGCAATATAACCAGTTGCATCGTCGTTTTTAGTGATAAATGATTCATAACTATTTAGAAGACAAAATCTCGTTAAAGTTGAAAACATAATTGGAAAAGCAAATATTTGCATATGATACTTGAAATCTATCAAACATAAAAAAAAAAGAAACTGTAAATCATAACAAAATATTTTTAGATAAAGGAGCTAAAATAAACAAACCAGAAACATATTTGATATATCAACATAGTTTACATCTAGTTCTAAACGATATCTAAAAGATGTAAAAAAAAAAAGATTGGAATACAACAAATAATATAGATCAGATAATTAGGTATCAGATAATATACAGATCATTTTTTTTAAAAAAAAAACAAAGATAAACTTAACAGGATGAAGATTAAATGATAGATGTTGAAGCTGAAGTTGGTTCAAATAGAAAAGCATTTGCTTTGAACTTAGATATGTTAAAATAAAAATAAGAAACGTATTAAATATTGAAACATGTTTAAGATATCGATTAAGGCGTTTCATATATAGAAATGCCTTATTTGATGTATAAAATATAGATTCTTCTGAAGTTGATTAGATAATACAACGTTCATATTGTTATAACATAATCTTCGAGGGAGAAAATAAAATTTTAATATGTGACAATTACGACATTTAAATGAAGAAACGCCTTAATTGATAATCAATTAAAGTGTTTTTCCATAAAAATGTCTTAATTAATAACCACTTGAATTTTTATCAAACTGTGATTAAAAATCAATCATGTCATAACATGATATTTGAGACCCAAAACAAAATTTAATATGTGGCACTTAAGTTATTTCTTTTTTGAAACGTTTTAGTTGATAATCAATTAAGACATTTGAAAGAAGAAACATTTTAATTGATGTAACCATTAAGGCGTTTCTTCCTTGAAACGATTTAACTGTCACATATTAAATTAAAAATTAGATAATTTTTTTTAAAAAAAGCTATAATTGAATTTCAAACTTATTTTTTAAAAAGATAACAAATATATGATTAATTTTTTATTTAGGTTAAATTTAAAAATAATGTAATTTTTTTCAAAATCCTAAAATAACACAAAAATAAATTTTTTATTTCAAAAACTTTAGATACTATTAAAATTTTGATATTTTTTCTTGTATTCGAATTTATATTGAATCATGCATAAGAAACAAATACCAGAAACAAGTGGACGATTTATACTGTAGCAAACGATTCTGCTGAGGTCAAAAGCCAATTTTTGACCAGAAAAAAACTTGTAATAAATGTAATTCTGAGTCTTTTCCCACCGTATATTCTTTAATCCGCACTAAAAAAAAAAGCTACAAGAAGTTTCTGCATTAGAAAACAAAATGGTTTTTGTACAAAAATGTAGAATATTGGTTCTGCAATTTGGTGATTGGAAGTTGGAGCATGGAGAAAAAGTACAGCCCCTGAAAATTGGTCCCACTGATGCACCAAACTTTTTTGACCAAAAAAAATGGAACCTAGCCAGGAGTCACTCCGGGATTGTTCTGCAGCCAATAACCTTTTGAACACTTGAAATGTAATCTTCTTATTGGTATATGGACAAGAATACGATACATACACTCAGTAACACAAGAAAAATATGATACAAGGCACAAACATACCTGCTTTATATGTAACACAAATGTAGTAAAAACTGGCTGCTAAATGACCTGAAGTCTTTGCTCCCTAGATTGAAACCTGCCTATTGTTTCTGTCTTAATCTATTTTTGAAAGCTAGTTAACTTGCTAATGGTTATTGTTCCCAGTGGCTCATCCAAGCAAGCCTGTGTTCTTGCTGATAATTCTTGTGCCACAAAACGCATGGTGGGCCGTGACTCAGGCACGGAACGTGTGCAAGCTAAGCCTACGGTGAAAACAAATACAACTTCCTCTGCCATTTGGTCTGTAGGAGGTGGAAGCCGTTGGTCTAGTAGATCCTTCAGAAGCAATTCTTTGTTGTTCGATAAAAATGTTACTGATGACAGGGAACTCAAGAGCTCCCCTGGGTGCTTTCCCATCATGATCTCTAATGCCACCACTCCAAAGCTGTAAACATCGCATTCGGTTGTGACTCTCATTGTGAATGCAAGCTCTGAAGACCAAGACATTAAACAAAGTCAACGATCACATTGCAATTGAAAACCAAGAAAAAAAAAAGTCACTGCCAAAGTAGCGACTAATGAAACATAATTAAGTATTAAATTGTTTACGAACCTGGTGCCATGTACCCATAAGACCCAGCAACCGTGGTCCAGTTGGATGAATTTGGATTCAACAACCTTGCAATGCCAAAATCTGAGAGCCTGGGCTCATATTCTTCCTCAAGCAGAATGTTATTCAAAGATATGTCTCGATGTATAATAGGTGGAGAGCAATCATAGTGCAAGTAAGCAATTGCATGAGCCAATCCTTGCACAATTTTCACCCTTGTAGCCCATCCTAGCTCCACTTTTTGTTGTGCTCCATACAATACACTTCCCAAGCTACCTCTTTCCAAATACTCATAAACCAAGTATATTTCACCTCCTTTTGAACAGTATCCATACAACTTTATGATATTCCGATGCCTAACTTCTGTCAACATATGAATCTCATTCTCAAAACTACTGCTGTTTGTTACTTGAATATCGCTGGAATCTGAGAAATTCAGTTTTTTAACTGCAACTACTTGACCTGAGGGCAATACTGCTCTGTAAACACTTCCAAATCCTCCTTTTCCAATGCAGTACTTATCATTAAAGCCTTCTGTGGCTTTTTCAATGTCACCAAATGTAAATTTTCCTTCTCTTTCCCAAATGGTCGACTCAGAAACATTAGTCTTTTTACTAACTTTAGTTTCTTCATCAAGCATCTTGCTTTGCCGGCAACATATAAACACTCCAGCAACAATTGCTACTAGAATGAATATGCCACAGACAGGAACAATGATAGCGATAAGAACCGTCTTTTTATTGGACTTGCTCTTTGTGGGAGTTAAAGTGCAAGGAGTTAATCCTTCAGCTTCTCCACACAAACCTGAGTTTCCAACAAAAGCATTTCCAGAAGCATTTTGGAATACACCAGTACTTGGAATCGGGCCTGTTAACTCATTGTAGGAGAAATCATATACACGAAGACTAATCATGGAGGACAATGAAGTCGGGATTGTGCCTGACAGATCGTTATGTGAAACGTTTAGATTCTCCAATGATTTAAGCTTCCCTAGGTCTGAAGGGATTGAGCCTGAGAGTGAATTGCTGCTGAGATCCAGTAAGTACTGCAAAACTGATAAGCTACCTAGCTCACCTGGAATTGCACCAGATAAATTGTTGTGACTCAAGCTCAAGCTCAATAATTTTTCACAATTCTCAAGTTCTTTTGGTATTTCTCCCGTCAATTTGTTCCCTGATAGATCAAGGTACTCTAAATTCACTAAGCTGCGGACGACAATCTGAGGAATGTCACCTGTGAGATGATTCTGGCTCAAACTTAGGTTGAACAACATGATCAAATTTCCCAGTTCCAAAGGAATATCTCCTGTCAACTCATTGGACCCCAGGTTTAGAAGACGCAACTGACTCAACTTCCCAAGTTCAGCAGGAATTCTACCAGAAATTCTGTTTCTGTCCACTTGTAGATTGGTGAGATTTTGGCATTCTCCCCACTCTGGTGAGATTTCACCAGTGAATTGATTGTCACTAAGAGAAATATAGTCAAGATGAGGATGAACTCCAAATGCATTGGTGATGTTACCCGTAAATTTGTTCCCATCTAACCGGACTCTTTTTAGCCCTTCACAGTTCCTCAAGCAAGCTGGCAATGTCCCTGTGAAGTTGTTTCCATTTACCATGAAATTTTCAAGAGCAAAACTACTGCACAATTCAGGCGGTAATTCTCCAGAGAAGCTGTTGTTGGAAAAGCTCACATAAGACAACCCAGGACTGTTCTTCCCAAAATCCCGAGGAATGCTACCAGAGAAATTATTGGTGAACACGGAGAATGCCAATAGGTTAGTGAGGCTAGAAATCGTGTCCGGCAATTCCCCATGCAAGAAGTTTGTGTTGACATCAAGAGATTGCAAGGATGTCATATTTCCAGCCTCTGGTGGAATTGTGCCTCTCAGATTGTTATAGAAAAGCTGTAAACCTTCAAGATTTGAAAGACTCCATATAGTTGGAGGAATTGGACCCGAAAGCTGATTTTCAGAAAGGTCTAAACTTTTCAGGGAATTCAAGTTTCCAACATCTGAAGGAATTGATCCAGAGAGGCTATTTTTATAGAGAAAGAGGAATTGGAGGTTTGTCAATAGGCCTATTTCTGGTGGAATCTTCCCCGAGAAAGAATTGTCTTGAAGTTGCAAAGCGATCAAGTTGGTCCAATTAGAAATGAGAGATGGTGGGATCTCACCGAAAAAAGAATTTTCAGATAAGCCCAACTCAGTTAACTTTGTGAGTTGTGACAAGGACAAAGGCAGCTCCCCACTCAGTTGATTCCCAGCTAAGGCCAAAAAGGTGAGGTTAGTACAGAAACCAAGCTCGGGTGGGATTGTAGAGTTTAAGGCATTCGAGCGGAGATCAAGTTTCTTGAGATTTCTTAGTTGGCCTAAAGAAGATGGAATATTCCCTTGAAACAAATTTTGGAGCAATTCAATTGTTTCAAGATCAGACATGGTTCCTAGACTCTCAGGAATTGAACCATTTAACTGATTGGTTGCCAGTCGAAGATCTATGAGTTTGGAAAGCTTGGAAATGTTCGAGGATAGTGGTCCTTCAAAGGAATTATTAGTGAGATTGAGATACTCAAGCTTGCTCAGATTGGTGAACAATGATTCTGGTATTGGACCAATCAACCTATTCAGTGACAAGTCTAGGGAGGTAAGATTGTGGCAGTTGAGTACAAATTGAGGGATTTCCAATTCAAGTTCATTATAAGCTAAGCTGAGGTGTGTCAACAAGGGCATAGCCAAGAAATCGGAGGAGTTAGAAGAAACAAAGTAGTTGAATCCAAGGTCGAGGTACCTTACATTTTGGAGATTGCTAACTTGAGGAGGAATGCTATCGTTAAGATTGTTGTTGAATAGACTCAGATATTGAAGCTCTGTTAGACGACCAATCTCCGGCGGTATGTTGCCTTGAAAAGAATTGTTGCTCAAATCCAAGACGAGCAGCTTGGCTAGAGTACCAATTGCGGACGGTATCGGGCCATCAATACTGTTATTCTTGAGGTCAAAGCGGGTGAGATTGGCAAATGGAGTGAAGTTGAATTGAGCGATGGAACCAGACATGTTTGCATTGGATAGGTTGATTTCGGAGACTGTTCCACTGCCATCGCAGGTAATGGAAGTCCAATTACAGAGGTTGTTGAGGTTGGACAGTGACCAAGAATTGAGAGAAGATGGCGAAAAAGACAAGCTGTTCTTCCATTGGACGAGTGCCTCCGCTTGTGCTCTTGCTGAGCATGTGATCTTCAATGGAAGTAAAAAAAGCAAAACAACATGGAAGAGAACAAGACATGGATTTCGAAAAGTTGACATGCTTTGATTGCAGAGGATTTAGTTTACAACTTTAGGAAACTTTCATATAGATACGAGAAAGCCAGGCCGTAAAATTTAATTTGCAAGTCTTCTTCTGGCTGCTATCTGTCAGTGCTTATCATTTACGTATGGAGCCAAAGCAACGACCCCATCTAAGGTTATGATAGCTCAAAATGGAGAACAAAAATAGCCACAAATTTGACTTTGGAATGTGATCGGAAGTTGCTAGTTGCTACCCACCATGAGCGCGTAGGCCAAAGCACTTAAATAAGATTGGCCTAGTTGAGGTTTTCAAACTTTGATTTTGAACGTGCATGGAGTACCTTTATATGTATTTTGTCTTTTTTTACAATTTTAAAAAAGAAAATCAAGAATAAAATATTGTTAGTATTAAGTTTGAATTCTAAATTTATCCGTTAAAGAAGACTGTATGAACTATGAATAAATTGAATAAAGTTTTAAATCTATTTTATATTTTTTTGTATTTCCATATTCCTTTTTGGCCCAGAGAGATTGGAGAATTAATATATTATGCCTCACATGAACTTATAGGTAAATTGTAATTTATGATGAATGGTTAGGGTTGTTTTAGAACAACTGCTTGACTTTTTAACTTGAATAAATTAATATGGAGTGCATTAGAGAACTTCATTTTATCTTGTGTAATAGTGGTAATAAAAACTTTAAAAAATAAAAGGAAAAACAAAAAATTTCAATTCTAAATGAAGAGATTATTTAAGAACAACATTAGAAGTATTTATTTTTATTTGGAAATTATTTTTTATTATAATTTTTATAGGAAAAGTTTTAATAGTTTTTTTTAAAAAAAAACTTATAACTGAATCAAATGATAGGGGTAATTAACTTTCTTTAAATAATAATAATATAATAATAATAATCGATAAAATTTTGTCTCATTGATAGAAAAAATGTCTTGAAAGTGTGATTTCTATCGGTTTTATCTTGTTGAATCTTCATATATATTAAAAAAATTATTTTATTTTAATTATAATATCATTAAAAAAATTTTCCCTTCCAGTAACTCCATAACCAAACATATAATAAACCATCTAAGCCTTTATAATTATGCTTGAGTTTATTTTCTTAAATATTAAAGTATTATTAGATTTATGCACATTCACAATATGAAAATTAAAAAAAAAAGAAAAAGAAAATGACTTTTAAAATTTGAATTCCATTTTTACTTTCCAAAAAATTAAATTACTAAAATTTTATTAGTACATATATTTTTATTTTTAATTCATTTTTTAATTTTTAAATTAAACTGATATAATTTAACATATGACACTAATTCAATAAAAAAATTTTATAATTAATATATATTCATTTAGAACGACCAACTGTTATTGAAGTAAGAACAAGACACTTATTAAACATATATATATATATATATATATGTGGTAATTGGTTTATGATAAAGCTTTTCAAACCTAATTAGACTTTTCCATTTCAAACTTTTTTCTTTGTCTTCCATCCAATAAAATAGAGATTCAAACTTGAACGTCTCCAACTGTTTTTTTTTTTTTTTTTTGGCCAATAATCAGCTTTCTTTTTTATGCGGTCAAAGTTCATTTATCATTTCGACTTTTAGAAAAATATAATAAAATGTTTTTTTCCGCAGACTTTCCAGATGATGTTCAATTTTTCCCCACTATCAAGTATCAAAGATTCTTATTCTTCAGCCTCCTGTCCGTAGGAAGTACTACCTTGGGAAAAAAAAAAACAATAAGACATTAATTAAGACAATATCAAAAGTACAAATTTTAATTTCTCAATTGTTTAAAAAAATTTATTAAATGAAAAGAAAACACTTAAATTTCAATTTTCATAGATAACAATAATGAATAAGTTTAATTTACGTATGAAATTATTATTTTAATTTTATGAAAGAAATTTTACCAATATGTTTTTTTTTAACAAATGATGTAATAATCTCTTGATAGAGAAAATAATTATAGATGATAAAATTTAAATAATGAAATTATTGAATGCTAGTTATTTTATAAAAGTGATTGTATGAATTAATTAAAATAAAATTAAAATTTGTTAATATTTTATTTATGTTCAACAAATATAATTCCCTATTAACTTTTTTTACTTTATACGTTTTAAAAGAAAAAAATAGCAAACAAATGAGACATTTTTCTTAACAGTCCTTCTGTCACTTTTTTTTTTTGTCTTTTTTTTAATATCTCAAAATTATTTCATATTTTTTTAAAACATCTAAAAATCTTACTTTTTATATTTTAAAATTTTTTTTTATTTTTTTTAACTTTTTGACATTAAAAATCATAAAATTTTAATTTTATAAAAAATAATTTTAATTTTAATATTAAATACATTAAAATCAAAACTTTTTTAAAAAATTAATACATAACAAATATTTCGAGACAAATGGAGTAAAAGATTTCAAGATTCGAGGACGAAACTTGACATTTAATTTTTAGGAGACTAAAATAATATTTTATATTAGTTTTTTTCAAAATATATCAAATCTATTAATAATAAAAAAATAGATACAAACATATAATAACAAAATTTACAATTATAATAAAATTTACATATATATATAATAAAATGGATATATTAAACAATTGATCTTGTGATTTCTAATTATAAATCACTAACAATATTTTTTATAAAAATAAAATCATTATATTTTTTTACAATATTAACATATTATTTTATCATATTTAATATTTAAAGCATTAAAGTGAAAAAATAAAAAAATAGATTTTTTAAATAAATAATTAAATTTTAAAAAATAAAATAAAGATTTTGATATGATAAATTGAAACATTTTAATTTTTTACGTGGTATTTTTACATTATGAAAAATGAAAAGTTATTTAAATTAATCATATTAATTATTTTGACATGTAAAAATTTTAAAATAAAATAAATATGTAGAATCTAATAAAAAAATTAGTTAAAAAAATCACAATTGAAAATTTATCGAGTAGGTTTTAATCATTATAATACTTGTATATATATATATATAATTTAATTAACATATTTGTGAAAATATAGTATTGACAAATTTAATCACTTTAAATTAAAAATAATTTATAATAAGCAAATACAAATTAAAGAGTTATAATTTTTTTTGAAATTAAAAGTTGTAATATTTACATACAAATAACTTTTGCATCTATATATCCAATATAAATACATAAAATAAAAAATAATATATACCAATATAATAAATTTAAATTTGAAGGGGTCAAATTAATTTTTTTATAAAAAATAAAATTATTATTAGAATAACATGTGTATAAAAAAATTCAAAATGGTTGTGGGGCCATTGGCGTTAGGCTCTTTAAGGGATCCGCCATTGACCATAGTCATACATAGGATCATTGACGGAAACAAAGGATTCAGATTCATGCTTGTATAAACACAACTTAATTTTTGGTTAAACGAGATAGACTTCTGCAAAGTAAAGTCAACTTTTGAATATTCAAAGTTCCAAATTTCTACATAGATTTTCTTCTAAGGGCCATATTGGATTTTTTCAAACAACCATATTGAAAGAGATTTATCTGCCCTTTAAATATCATACTCAGATATATTCTACAAGAAAGGAAATTTCAAAATTTTATTGGTGTTCAACTTTTCATGCATCATAATTTGTAGTTACATACCTGCCAAAGGGTATTGTGAACCTGATGGCACCTTTTTCTCCCAGTGAAGAATGGTTCGGGTACACAGAATAAGTGAAGAATCTTCCCTTGCACAAAGTCAAGAATATAACTGAATAAAAAATTAAGCCAGACAGTATTATTTGAGAAGAAGCAGAACAAACAAAGCCATTCACAGTTCACAGACTTTGCCATTTGTTTGACTAAAAGCTTTGATTTGTGTGGGTATATCTTCTGTTATCCTTGGTTTCAAAAAAAAATCCAATTAGAATAATCATTTTTTGAAATCTAATCTCTTAATTATTTTTTAAACGTGTCGTTGAAATAGTAAATAATCAACTATTCTAAGCTCAAGAATGATGAACTTTAATAATATAAATTAATTATGAATTATGACTGGTATGCACACAAATGATAAAATAATAGAAAATTGACTACCTATAAGTTAATATTCGGAACAAAGACGTGGGGTATGAGATTCAGAACCATTGTTCACACTGTACTGAAGATAGACTAAACTATGCAGTCTGATGAAGCTAAGGGGAAGGGCTGATCAGCAGCTGACATCACAACTGGATAGCAAAGATTTCAGGAAATTCACTGCCTTTCATTCAAACACATCCTGGAAAAATAGCTCAAGTCAAGGAAGTTAAAATACATTTTATTGGCTATTAATTAACTTGTTTCACCCTGATTTTGATGTCATTTTGTCATTTTACAATGTCTCCGAATAGCTCAGAGCTTTTTCATTAGAATTATGGTAAGTTTTTATAGAGTTAAATGCCGAACCTTGGTCCATGGATAGAAATTGTAATGAATCCTTTCGTGTATTTAACTCTGAATTTTAATTAGTGACAGTCAAGTCTGAATACCGCAAAGAACAAAAATCATAGAATCTTACTGCAAACAGAGAAAAAATGACATGACTAATATTTTTCCGATGAACCCACAATGAAAAGGACTCGTGGAGTATTCCAAACGCCTACTTTGTTGGAAAAACGGAGAAGGAAAATCGAAATCATCAAGCAAACAAAACATTTGTCAATCAGTGAAAAATAGTCATGCAAAAACCTTGCCGATTTCCATCATTGTATGTGTGTTATCACATGAAGGCATTATATGCTTTGAGCTCAATATTTAGCCAATGGTTTAGTCATAGAAATGGGTGTCTATTGTTGTTATTGTTTTTTTTTTTTTATTGAACTAAACCTCCCCTAAATAAAATTTCTAATTCCGCAAATTGATTGTGTGGATTCGGTCTACAAGCCGGGGTTGGTCAACTCGTTTTAAGGAAGACAATCTCCTTAGTCCTCAGACAAACATTTATATGTTACCAGAGGAACCTCTCAAAGACCAATTTTTATGGATAACTCATGTTTCAGTTAAACTATGCCTTTTTTTCATACCATTTTATTTTATAGCTTTTTCATTTTAGCAATTATATGACTTTTTTTTTATAGTTACATCAACAATTGAGTTTTTACAATTCCTTTTCAAAATTCTTGCTTATGCAAGTTGTTAATAAGTCAATGTTTTAAAATGGTTTTTTAAGTAAACTGTCAAAATCTGTTTGCAGATGACCTGCAAAAACTGTATTTTTTATCCCTTAGATGTAAGTTATTACTAAATGACAATTTAAGCAACCGAGTACATATCTATTTCTTCATATCACACATCTTCGCTTCCTATGATACAGTCAAACTAGTTTACCAATTAGGCGGCAAGATATATAGGAAGAGTAATTGAACAAGTAAGTATTACTCCAATGACGCAGAAAGATTGAACAAGTATTTGAGCTTTCATTTCAAGTGAAACTACAATAAGGGAACTACCAGAAAATAAAAACATTTCTATTTTTTAACGCTTATAGAATGGGACCTTATCAATAGTTTGCTAGAATCACTGAATCACCACCAAAGGGATATGTGATAAATTAATATTAATCAATAATATGTATTACCATCATCAAATAAGTACAAAAAAAAATGACTTACAACAAGCAATAACGTGTTAAACAATAAAGGAAACACATGTATAGATTATGGACACTCAAAAACAACAATCCAAAACGGACGAGCTTGCCTAGCATGTCTTTTGATTGGAGTACGCTTCAGTTTCTATCCAAAGCTCTCTCCAACCTTGTTTCAAATGGTGTAGAATGCCAATTCACTTTCTTATCCTGCAAATGACAGAAGCTCAATCAGAATTCCATCATCACCTAATATAAAACTTCCCTCAGCTCTCACTTCACATATACCTCTCTGTATTTGCTGGTAGTGTTTGGTATTCCTTTGAAGGAAGTAGCTGAGCCAGAGTCCTTGGTGGTGCTGCTCACATGACTCCAATAGGTCCCAACGGTTCCAATTAGGGGCATCTCATCTGGACTTCTACTTGGAGTTTTCCTAGGTGGAGAATATGCTGAAATCTTCATCTCTTCAAGAGTCAATGCACCTAAAATAGGCCTATGTTCAGGGCTCCTCGGTGAATTTGATCCTCGTGAAATGCTTCTCTCTGGCGTACTAGCATCGGAAGTGCTACTCTTTTTGACAGGTGTGGGTTCTGTTGAATACAACCAATTCGAAAGGCTGGCAATCGACTGATACTCCTTCATTCAACTTCTTCGGTTCATGATCAGATTTTGATTCCTAACCGAGTGAAAGGTCATTGAAACTAGTGTCCAAGCTAAACGAAAGCCGGGGCTCTTCTAGCTATAAGCTGAGATTCTCTTTTTGCAGTTTTAAGTGGTGTTGGCCCTTTGCTTTCACAGCTTTCCATTGAGTTGGATTTTCGATAGGATTCAACACTGGATGAACATTACCACTCCTATCAAGCCATCACGGCCAGGAATTCTATCTCTTCAATCAAACCATCAACCTCCTTAGTGACACCTCCATGGCCAGGAATTCTACCTCCTGAATCCACGGCTCCGCCATAAAAATCCTCATAATCATCATTTAGATCACTTTCTTCATAGTCTAATTCATCCTCTTGGTCGTCACTTTCTTTACAATTCTGATATCTAAATGTTAAAAATATAGTAGCAACAAAAACCCTTCACAGTTTCAATTTTAGTAATAGCTGTATTTTAAATTCTGACAAAATATTTCCAAAATTTTATTATGTAAACACCTAATTTTATCTGATGTCATTTGAAGGTGTTTTGAGTCTCGGATTTGTGGTGAGCTTTCAGCTAGTCAATTTTCTCGTAGATTTATCTGTGTTTCCGGCTTCTTGAATCAGAAATCCAATTCTCTTTCTTTGAGTTAATTTCAGATTAGTTTATCTTACTATTGGAAAATAGATAAGATAAACAAAACCAGAAATTTTGGGGATAAATCTGAAATAAAGATGAGTTTGAATTCAAATATTATTGAGATGAAACCCTTATCAGATGAAAATTTTGAAAGCAATATCAATCTTGGTGCATCCTATCTCACTCAAGACCCTCTGTATAAACAAATGCAATTAATCACAGGGGGGCAACCGGCCAAAAGAACCACCTTCTTTTGTCACCATCAGCCTTCTCCTCCATCCAAGCCACAACCTTCCAAACTACCACCACCAAATCTCCCATAACCACTAGACCAAATCTCACCACTCAGCCAACATCCACAAATTCATCCTCCTCAGCAAACATTCCCGATACCATAATTTCCCACATGGCCACAACCCAATCCTGATCGAAACCTACTCAACCTTACCATCACTCACGATTATTGATCACTTTGAAGCCTGATAAAAGATCAGTGAGATTCGTCGTACATGGGATTACTTTCATACAAAGGAGAGAACACTAAGGCGATACAGAGGCTTTCATTTTCTTACAATCACCAACAGACAGCTCATAGAAGCCTCCATGGAATTTGCCCTACTGCCAAGCCCTAACCTTTCCTATAATCAATATCGCCATCAACCAGCACAAACCCAGAAGCATACACCAACACACAGAGAAATCAGAGAGCAATTATTCTAGATTCGTTAACAGAATACAACTAGCCCAAACCACCCAGACCTGAATTCATCCTTCACCATCGAGCGCTTACCACACCATTACCTTGTGGCCAGAAACAGTTCACTAATCTCTGCCATCTCTCATTTAGACCACTGCCTTGTGGCCAGAAACAGTCCACTGATCTTTGCCATCCCCCATTTACGCCACCCATTACCATCAACCCTGCATAACGAGAAAGAGAAACAGTCCCAAGTAATATTCTTCAAACAGGAGAGATCTGTGAAAATCTAAAAGTACTTTCAAAAACCCATTCGGCTGAAAAACTGAGGAGATCAAACCGGTTATAGAAGTAGCTTTCGGGCGGACTCCGGAAATGGTGGACGACTGATGGTGGCGATTGGTGGTCGCCGATAGCGGTTGCGACGATGGAGGTACGCCGAGTTCTGGAAAGGCATCATAGCTTCTGGCAACCTTTTAGACAGAAATCTGGAGAAGAAGTTCGGCACCGACGAGCGGCGGCGGCAACAGCCCTCACTGGCCGGCGCTGTGTTCTTGAGTCTTTGGGTTTCTGGGGAAATCTTTAAACTAGAGAGGAGAAAAACGTTGAATAAAGAAAGGGACTTGGAAAGCGAAGGGAGACTTTGATTTTGAAGCTAAAGTGCACCGTTTTGAAGAGACGAAATCAATGAAGTTGACTCAACCCTTTACCCGACCCAGACCAGTTTAGAAGCAGATTCAGAACGGCCCGCGTAGAAATAATCTTGGACTGTTGATTTGGGCGGAAAATAAGGCGTTTTTGTTTGACCCACACACCTTTGGACTTCTCTTGATTTGGATTTAACCCAAAATTTGGTAATTTTTTTTATATATATAGTTTTTGGTGTAAATTATTTATATTAATTATTGCTTTAAAATTTAATTTTAAAAACAAAATAAAAATTTATCAATATTTTGAAGGATAATTTTTTATAAAAATTCATACCAACATATTGGAACCTATTTCTAAAAATAAATTATTTTTATGAAAATTGGATTTTAAATCTTTGATGATGAAATTATTAAAACTGTAATAAAAAGTAATTTTTATATAAATTTTTAAGCGAGAAATATTTTTTAAATTTTATCAATATTTTGTAGAATTTAAAAAATATTTTCAATATCAAGATTTTCAAAAATCTCAGTTGTCACAAATAAAAGTTTTTTATAAAAAAATTTACAAATTTCGTATAAAATAATTAATAAATTAATGACAAAATCTCTTTAAGTATAATTATTCTTTTTGAATACTCTTGAAATAAGAAAATGATTTAAATTATTACTAACATATTAAGGATGATTTTTAATATTAAATTATTTAATAAAATCTTTTAAGATTTGAATAATAAGAAATAAACTGATAATCTTACAAGGTTGTTATAACCTTCATGCATATAATTATACTCTCAAATTCAATTTTTATTTTGTAGACTATAATATATCTTTTAAAAATATTTTAATCAAATTTAAGATTTTTTTTAAATGAGATAAATTCAACTAAATTTTCAATCAGATCTAAACTAAAAATATCAATGGTAATTTTTAAAGTTATGTCTAACAATAGATTTACAAATTTATACATAATAACATATTAGAATAACAAAATTCCTATAATATTAAATTGAATTCTTCAAATATATATATATAAATTAAATAACCTCAATGTTAGAGCAATTCCATCGAATTTTTGTTACTCTTGAATCATGATTAGTTGTACAGTTTAGGCACGTGAATTGAAATAATTTAGTGCATACTATACTTGTATTATATTTTTTTTTTAGTATTTCAAATTGTTAGAATTTAAATTTTGATGAAGAGTTACCTGGTATTCCAACATTTTGATTGCTCTGCTTATCCGCGCAAAAAGGCAAGTTGAAGTGCAGCACTTGTGAACAAGGCCATCTGTTTTCAGAATTTGCATAATATAGTTTTATTTCTGTGTATGTCAAAATGATGAAAAACTATTTATTAATAAATGAATTTTTCTTCATTTTCCATGACAGGAAGTTTGTTATTTAACAAAGAAAGATGTCACCTTCCTGGTAGAAGGCTCCATAAGTTGGCTGTCTCACACTCTCAAAGGCAAGTGGACAATTTATCTTGCAGTAGCCAACTTTTCCACTGAAGTCAAAAGTCAATTGCTGACCAGAGAAAAAAATTGTAATAAAGGTAATTCTGAGTCTTATACCACCATATATTCTTTAATCTGCACTAAAAAAAAGCTACAAAGACTGAAGTTTCTGAACTAGAAAAGAAAATGGGTTTTGTACAAAAATGTTGAATATTGGTCTCGCGATTAGGTAATTGGAAGCTGAAGCATGGAGAAAAAGTACAGTCAGTGAACAATGGCCCCACTGATCCACCCTTTTTTTTTGGCATAGAAAAATGGAACCTGCCCTGGACTCACTCCAGGACTGTTCTGCGGCAAATAGCGTTTTGAACCCTTGAAATGTAATCTTCTTATTGGTTATATGGACTAGAACGCAATACATTCTCTCTGTAAAACAAGAAAAATATGACACAAAGCACAAACATATCTGCTATATATGTGACACAAATGTTAAAAAGAAAAAAAAGGCTGCTAAATGACCTGAAGTCTTTGCCTCCCCAGATTGAAACCTTCCTATTGTTTCTGTCTTAAATCTATTTCTGAAAGCTAGTTTATTTGTTAATGGTTATTGTTCCCAGTGGCCATTCCAAGCAAGCCTGTTGTTCTTGCTGATAATTCTTGTGCCACAAAACGCACGGTGGGCCGTGACTCCGGCACGGAACGTGTGCACGCTAAGCCTACGGTGAAAACAAATACAACTTCCTCTGCCATTTGGTCAGTAGGAGGTGGAAGCCGTGGGTCTAGCAGATCCTTCAGAAGCAATTCTTTGTTGTTTGATAACAATGTTACTGATGACAGGGAATTCAAGAGCTCTCCTGGGTGCTTTCCCATCATGATCTCTAATGCCACCACTTCAATATTAAATTTGATAAAATTTTTTAAGATTTGGATAATAAAAAATCAACTTATAGTATCTTTCGAATAAGCATTATAAGTTTATTATAACCTCATTGCATATAAATATACTCTTGAATTCAATTTAAATTTTGTAAAGTATAACCTATCTTTTAAAGATATTTTAATCAAATTTAAGATTTTTTTTTAAATGAGATAAATTCAACTAAATAATTAATCACATCTAAACAAAAAATATCAGTGGTGACTTTTAAAATTATGTTTAATGATAAATTTATAAATTTATACATAACAACATATTAGAATAACAAAATTCCTATTTTCAAATAATATTAAATTGAATTCTTCAAAAATATATATAAATTGAATAACCTCAATCTTAGAGCAATTCCATCGAATTTTTGTTACTCTTGAATCATGATTAGTTGTATAGTATAGGCACGTGAATTAAAATAATTTAGTGCATACTATACTTGTATTATATATTTTTTTTAGTATTTCAAATCGTTAGAATTTAAATTTTGATGTAGAGTTACCTGGTATTCCAACATTTTGATTGCTCTGCTTATCCGCGCAAAAAGGCAAGTTGAGGTGCAGCACTTGTGAACAAGGCCATCTGTTTTCAGAATTTGCATAACATAGTTTTATTTCTGTATACGTCAAAATGATGAAAAACTATTTATTAATAAATGAATTTTTCTCATTTTCCATGACAGGACGTTTGTTATTTAACAAAGATGTCACCTTCCTGGTAGAAGCCTCCATAAGTTGGTTGGTAAGTCACACGGTGTCTCACACTCTCAAAGGCAAGCGGACAATTTATATTGCAGTAACCAACGTTTCCACTGAAGTCAAAAGTCAATTGCTGACCAGAGAAAAAAAATTGTAATAAAGGTAATTCTGAGTCTTATCCCACCATATATCCTTTAATCTGCACTAGAAAAAAGCAACAAAGACCGAAGTTTCCGCAGTAGAAAAGAAAGTGGGTTTTGTACAAAAATATTGAAAATTGGTCTCGCGATTTGGTAATTGGAAGTTGAAACATGGAGAAAAAGTACAGTCAGTGAACAATGGTCCCACTGATGCACCATATTTTTTTGGCAAAAAAAAAATGGAACCTACCCTGGACTCACTCCAGGACTGTTACTGCGGCAAATAACGTTTTGAACCCTTGAAATGGAATCTTCTTATTGGTTATATGGACTAGAATGCAATACATACTCTCTGTAACACAAGAAAAATATGATACAAGGCACAAACATATCTGCTTTATATGTGACACAAATGTAAAAGAAAAACATAATAATAACCGGCTGCTAAATGACCTGAATTCTTTGCCTCCCCAGATTGAAACCTGCCTATTGTTTGTCTTAATCTATTTCTGAAAGCTAGTTTACTTGCTAATGGTTATTGTTCCCAGTGGCTCATCCAAGCAAGCCTGTTGTTCTTGCTGATAATTCTTGTGCCACAAAACGCATGGTGGGCCGTGACTCCGGCACGGAACGTGTGCACGCTAAGCCTACGGTGAAAACAAATACAACTTCCTCTGCCATTTGGTCAGTAGGAGGTGGAAGCCGTGGGTCTAGCAGATCCTTCAGAAGCAATTCTTTGTTGTTTGATAACAATGTTACTGATGACAGGGAATTCAAGAGCTCTCCTGGGTGCTTTCCCATCATGATCTCTAATGCCACCACTCCAAAGCTGTAAACATCGCATTTAGTTGTGACCGCATTGTGAGTGCAAGCTCTGAAGACCAAAAAATTAAATAAAGTCAACGACCACATTGCAATTGAAACCAAGAAGACAATAAAAGTCACTGTTAAAGCAGCGTCTAATGAACCATAATTAAGTAGTAAATTGTTCACGAACCTGGTGCCATGTACCCGAAAGACCCAGCAACCGTGGTCCAGTTGGATGAATTTGGATTCAACAACCTTGCAATGCCAAAATCTGAGAGCCTGGACTCATATTCTTCCTCAAGCAGAATGTTATTCAAATATATGTGTCGGTGAATAATAGCTGGAGAGCAATCATAATGCAAGTAGGCAATTGCGTGAGCCAATCCTTGCACAATTTTCACCCTTGTAGCCCATCCTAGCTCCACTCCTCGTTGTGCTCCATATAATACACTTCCCAAACTACCTTTCCAAATACTCGTAGACCAAGTATATGCCACTTCCTTTTGAACAGTATCCATACAACTTTATAATATTCCGATGCCTAACTTCTGTCAACATATGAATTTCATTCTCAAAACTCCTGCAATTTGTTACTTGAATATCGCTGGAATCCAACAAATTGAGTTTTTTAACTGCAACGACGTTACCTGAGGGCATTACTGCTCTGTAAACACTTCCAAATCCTCCTTTTCCAATGCAGTACTTGTCATTAAAGCCTTCTGTGGCTTTTTCAATGTCACCTAATGTAAATGTTCCATCTCTTTCCCAAATGATCGACTCAGAAATATTGGTCTTTTTACTAACTTTAGTTTCTTCATTATGAATCTTGCTTTGCCGGGGATATATAAATACTCCAGCAATAATTGTTACTAGAATTAATATGCCACAGACAGGAACAATGATAGCGATAACGACCGTCTTGGTATTGGACTTGCTCTTTGTGGGACTTAAAGGGCAAGGACTTAGTCCTTCAGCATCTCCACACAAACCTGAGTTTCCAACAAAAGCATTTCCAGAAGCATTTTGGAATACACCAGTACTTGGAATCGGGCCTGTTAACTCATTGTAGGAGAAATCAAATGAACAGAGACTAATCATGAAGGACAATGAAGTCGGGATTCTGCCTGACAGATCGTTATGTGAAATGTTTAGATTCTCCAACGATACAAGCTTCCCTAGGTCTGGCGGGATTGAGCCTGAGAGTGAATTGCTGCTGAGATCCAGTAAGTAATGCAAAACTGATAAGCTACCTAGCTCACGTGGAATTTCACCAGATAAATTGTTGTGACTTAAGTTCAAGCTCAATAACGTTTCACAATTCTCAAGTTCTTTTGGAATTTCTCCTGTCAATTTATTCCCTGATAGATCAAGGTACTCTAAATACACTAAACTGCTGACGACAATCTGAGGAATGTCACCTGTGAGATGATTCTGGCTCAAATTTAGATTGAACAACCTGCTCAAATTTCACAGTTCCAAGGGAATATCTCCTGTCAACTCATTGGCCCCCGGGTTTAGAAGACGTAACTGACTCAACTTCCCAAGCTCAGCTGGAATTCCACCAGAAATTCTGTTTCTGTCCATTTGTAGATTGGTGAGATTTTGGCATTCTCCTCACTCTGGCGAGATTTCTCCAGTGAATTGATTGTCACTAAGAGAAATATAGTCAAGCTCAGGATTAACTCCAAATGCATCGGTGATATTTCCCGTAAATTGGTTCCCATCCAACCGGACTCTTTTTAGCCCTTCACAATTCCTCAAGCAAGCTGGCAATGACCCTGTGAAGTTGTTTCCATTTACCATGAAATTTTGAACAGCAAAACCACTGCAATTCAGGCGGTAATTCTCCAGAGAAGCTGTTCTTGGAAAAGCTCACATAAAACAACCCAGGACTGTTCTTTCCAAAATCCCGAGGAATGCTACCAGAGAAATTATTGGTGAACACGGAGAATGCCATTAGGTTAGTGAGGCTAGAAATCGTGTCCGGTAATTCCCCATGCAAGAAGTTTGTGTTGACATCAAGAGATTGCAAGGATGTCATATTTCCAACCTCTGGTGGAATTGTGCCACTAAGATTGTTGTAGAAAAGCTGTAAAGCTTCGAGATTTGAAAGACTCCATATAGTTGGAGGAATTGGACCCGAAAGCTGATTTTCAGAAAGGTCTAAAGTTTTCAAGGAATTCAAGTTTCCAACTTCTGAAGGAATTGATCCAGATATATTATTGTTATAGAGAAAGAGGATACGGAAGTTTGTCAATAGGCCTATTTCTGGTGGAATCTTTCCCGAGAACAAATTGTTTTGAAGTTGCAAAGAGATCAAGTCGGTCCAATTAGAAATGAGAGATGGTGGGATCTTACCGCCAAAAGAATTTTCAGATAAACCCAACTCAGTTATCTTTGTGAGTTGTGACAAGGACAAAGGCAACTCCCCACTCAGATGATTCCCAGCTAAGGCCAAAAAGGTGAGGTTGGTACAGAAACCAAGCTCGGATGGGATTGTAGAATTTAACCATTCGAGTGGAGATCAAGTTTCTTGAGATTTCTTAGTTGGCCTAAAGAAGATGGAATATTACCTTCTAACAAATTTCCAAACAATTCAATTGTTTCAAGATCAGACATGGTTCCTATACTTTCAGGAATTGAACCATTTAACCGACTGGTTGCTAGTCGAAGATCTATGAGTTTGGAAAGCTTGGAAATGTTCGAGGATAATAGTCCTTCAAAGGAATTACTAGTGAGATTGAGATACTCAAGCTTGCTCAGAGTGGTGAACAATGATTCTGGTATTGGACCAATCAACCTATCCAGTGACAAGTCTAGGAAGGTAAGATTGTGGCAGTTGAGTACAAATTGAGGGATTTCCAATTCAAGATCATTGTAAGCTAAGCTGAGGTGTGTCAACAAAGGCATGGCCAAGAAATTGGAGGTGTCAGAAGAAACAAAGTAGTTGAATCCAAGGTCGAGGTACCTTACAATTTGGAGATTGCTAACTTGAAGAGGAATGCTACCGCTGAGATTGTTGTTGAATAGACTCAGATATTGAAGTTCTGTTAGACGACCGATCTCCAGTGGTATTGTGCCTTGAAAAGAATTGTTACTCAAATCCAAGACAAGCAGCTTGGCTAAAGTACCAATTGCGGACGGTATCAGGCCATCAATACTGTTATTCTTGAGGTCAAAGCGGGTGAGATTGGGGAATGGAGTGAAGTTGAATTGAGCGATGGAACCAGACATGTTTGCATTGGATAGGTTGATTTCGGAGACTCTTCCACTGCCATCGCAGGTAATGGAAGTCCAGTTACAGAGGTTGTTGAGATTGGACAGTGACCAAGAATTGAGAGAAGGTGGCGAAAAAGACAAGCTGTTCTTCCATTGGACGAGTGCCTCCGCTTGTGCTCTTGCTGAACATGTGATCTTCAACGGAAGCAAAAAAAGCAAAACAACATGGAAGAGAACAAGACATGGATTTCGAAAAGTTGACATGCTTTACTTGCTGAGGATTTAGTTTACAACTTTAGAAAACTTTCAAATAGATACGAGAAAGGCCAGGCTGTAAAATTCAGTTTGCAAGTCTTCTTCTGGCTGCTATCTGTCAGTGCCTATCATTTTAAATATAGAGCCAAATGCAGCAACCTTATCTAAGATTATGATAGTTCAAAATGGAAAACGGAAACAGAATTAAATTTGACAGTGGAAAGTGATTCGATGTTGCCTGTTGCTACCCACTCTAAGCGCGTAGACTGAAGCACTTAGCTTGGTGTTTGGTACATTTCACAAGATTAATATTGTATTATAATCATCAAGCTGATTATATTATCAAAGCAATCTTATCATTAGATGATTTGAAATCATTTTATTTGGTTAATAATTTTTAATATTTAATAATTTTATATTACTGTATTTAATATTATTAAAAATTAAATATTATTTTATTTTAAAATACAAAAATAATCATGTATATTATAATAGTTATACAAACTAATAATTTAATATTATTTAAAGATAATAATTTGTAAAATATTAATAATAGTTTATTCATTTGATAATAAAACTTAATTAAATTATTAAATCAATAAATTTATTTATTGATGGATAAATTAATTTTTATAATATAAATTATGTAAAAATATTTGAATTAAAAAATAAATTAATATATTAAATTCATAATAAACAAAAAAAATTCTATTATATATAAATATTTATAAAAACACAAATTATTTTTGAATTTATTACAATGAATATTAGTTTTAAAATATAAGAAAATATAATATAAAATAATTATAATGGTAAGAGAAAGCAAGTTTTTAATTCATATATTAAATTGATAATATTAGCTATTATTAATTTTACATATAATTTCAACTCGATTATAAAAATTCGCATCTTTTTGAATGAGGATTAGATCACCGTTTAATACTGTAATCTAATCACTCTCGATAATTTAAGAACATTATCATAATATACTTATCAAATATAATGATCTAATCACCGTATCTAAATCATTATGATTTTTTAAATGATCATCTTATATCAAATACCATCTTTAAAAAAAAAAAAAAGATTGGCCTTGAGGTTTTCAAACTTTGATTTTGAACATGCATGGATTAACTTTAAGGGGTATTTGGTTCGAGAAAATTTACAAATTTTTCCTCGAAATCTTGATTGTGGGTATTTGATTCTTATATTTAGTTCAAGGTAATTCGATTATGGAAGAAAGTGACATATTCCTAATAATACTCAAAGTCTCGAAATCAAAAACCCATCTCTCAGTATGATATTTTAGGATTCTATGAGAAAAAGTTGTATTATTTTCAAATTTGATCTGAATAAAAAGAAATATGAAATAGCCGTTACTTTTTTGAAAAGTATGTCTGGAATTAGTTATAACTCAGTTATATGTTTTTGCTAAAAAAAATTTTATCATTCACTATATTAGCTATTTGGTATTCCAAGGATCAAGCATGGGGAATGAACTTTTAAAAATGATAATTTGAGGAGTTTACTTATAGAAACGCCTTAAATGATTCATTTATATTTTAATAAAAGATTATTTAAGATATTTGTGCATAGAAAAAGCCTTAAATAATTTTTTTATATTTTTATAAATGGATTATTTAATGTATATTTTAACCACAAATACCTTAAATAATCCCCTCATATATTTTTAAAAATAGATTATTTAAATTATTTTTTAAAAAAAATATTTTAAATAATCCTCTCATTCTTTTTAAAAGGGATTATTTAAGACATTTTCATGATGTCTTAAATAATGCATTTTAAAAAAATAAAGGAGATTATTTAAGGCATTTTTAGTCTTTAAAAAATATGAAAGAATTATTTAAAGTATTTTTCGATCAAAAATACTTTAAATAATCTCCTTTATTTTTTTTAAACGACATTATTTAAAGCATTTTAAAACCAAAAATGTCTTAAATAATTCCTTTAAAAATATGATTGGATTATTTAAGGTGATTTTGATCAAAAATATCTTAAATAATCCCCTTTAAAAAAATAAAAAGGATTATTTAAGGTGTTTTCAAATAAAAAAAACATCTTAAATAATCCCCTTCAAAAAATATGAGAGAATTATTTAAGGCATTTTTTGTTGAAAAATGTCTTAAATAATCTCTAATATTTTTTATTGATGATATTTTTAAAACAAAAATAGCAATTAAATAAAATATTTATCTTATTTTGTTGCTAAAGACATCATTTGTCGTTTGTGTATTTATTATTAATAAAAGTTAATGAAAAGTTGACATCATATATATTAAGCAGATTATGGTAATTATTCAAAAATTAATATACGTAAATTTCTTCTAACCAAACTAATGAATCTAAACATAAGATATCTTAAAAATGGAAGAAACCCTTGGATATCACACTTTTTAGGGATTATACTTTTTTTCGGAATCTAAAATTTTTTGAATCAGACGCCCTTTTATATTTATTTTATCTGTTTTACATTTTTATAAAAAAAATCAAGAATAAAAAATTGTAATTATTAAGTTTGAACTTTAACCATGAATAAATTGAACAAAGTTTTGAATTCATTTTATATCTTTCTGCATTTCTATATTATTTGTCTACCATTAATGATTAAAAATTATATTTCTCGTAAAAATTTAACAGGTAAATTGTAATTTATGATGGATGATTAGGGTTATTTTAAAATCGACTGTTTGACTTTTTAACTTTAATAAAATAATATGGAGTGTACTAGAGTTACGTACTTCATTTTATTTTTTGTAATAGTGTTAATAAAAAACTAAAAAAAAAAAAGAGAAAACAAAAAATTTCAATTCTAAATGAGGAGATTATTTGAGAACAACATTAGAAGTGTTTATTTTTATTTGGTAATTGTTTTTTGTGATAATTTTTTATAGGGAAACTTTTAATATATACATTTCTAAAAAACTTATAATTGAATCAAATGATAAGATAATTAACTTTCTTTAAATAATAATAATCGTAAAATTTTATCTAATTGATAGAAAAAATTTCTTGAAAGTGTGACTTTCATTGGTTTTATCTTCTTGAATGTTCATGTATATTAAAAGTTGGATTATTTTATTTTGATTATAATCTCATAAAAAAAATTTTGTTTCCACTTGCCACAACTCCAAAACCAAAGATACAATAAACTATCAAAGCCTTTATAATTATGCTTGAGTTTAATTTTCTTAAATATTAAAGTATTACTAGTTTTATGCACAATCACAATATGGATGAAATACATAAAAAAATTTGATTATGCAAATAGATATTAAAAACTAAAATAACGACACACATAATTAGCAATTTTTAAAATAAAATAAAATAAAAAAGAGAAATTGCGCTTTGAAATTTGAATTCATTTTTTATTTTCCAAAAAATTAAATTATTAAAATTTTATTAGTATATATATTTTATTTTTAATTGATTGTTTTAATTTTTAAATTAAACTGATATCGTTTAACAAATGACACTAGCTCAATTAAAAATTTTATAATTAATATAGATATTCATTCAAGAACAACCAAAATGTTATTAAAGTATGAACAAGATAAAACAATTAATTAATACTTAGAATATCATATATATATTGTTAGAAAAAATAAATAAAAGAAGGGGAATAATAAAAAAGAATTTTGGCTTTGAGGCATGACGAATACCCTTATGAAGGTAATTATACTTTTAAGATACAATAAAACTTTAAACTCTCCGATCAGAAGCAGTAAAATGGTTATGCTGAAAGATTTATTTATAATAAATAAACAGACATGCACTTCTATTTAGATGGTTATGACTTTTTGTATATCATAACCTTTATGAATAATAATCTATTTATAGTTAAATAGTTATGATAATTTGTTATATGATAATTATTTTTGTTCAAAAATAATTATTTAAAATATAAATAAAATTAATATAAAAATTAATTTTATTCATCAATAATTAAATCTTTCTATCTAATGTGAAATGTACCACATTCTAAACTACCAACATTCCCCACTAGTTTGGAATGTTGGTGCTTAATTTTTACCTTTCACAAAAATAAATATTATAAATACAAGAAAGTATCTCTCGATTTAAACTTTCAATTAGCATATATATTTTAAAATTTTAATGAAGTTGACGATGTTCGCAGATTAAACATTAACTCTTAGTGTTATAATTGAATATATAACACACATAATACTTATTTATTCTTCTGTTAGAGGTTTATAACCGCTTTTAGCACTATTATGACCATATGCTTATTATATTCATAAACATTTATAAGAGAGATCATAATTTTTCTTGTTGAAGCAGCACAACTTTTATATTTATATAGGTAAAATTTTCATTATGTTTCCATTACTTTAGACATTTAAAACTCCATTAAGGGTATAAAAACTCATCCTTTTCATGAAATAGATCACACTAATTTTTAAATTTTGAATGAATTTTACTAATGTTTAACAAACACATAACAATAACTTGTTTTTATCCATTAAACTTTGTAATTAAAGGTTACTAATTTAAAGTAAGGGTTTAAATCCATTCTACTTGTAGTACTACTAACCAAATATTTTAAAATTTAATTTTTTATGATAATTATCTCCACTTGAGATTGAATTTTTAATATAATCACTTCAGGCTAATATATCCAAACTTTTTATTTTGCATATTATTTATATATTTCAGACATTGTTGCCTCATTCTTATCATTTAAAGAAATAATTGGTTTTGGTTGTGGCCACAACTTTATATTTATTAATTTTAACCATTCTATTTTCATACTTTTATATATTTTTAATACAATTATACTTTTAGTACAATTGGATAAACTCAATGAATAAATCAAATGATTTTAGTCCTTTTAAGATTTTTAAGGACTTTTTATGACTTTACTGTAATAAATGTTTAAACTTATTAGCTTGTATAATTTGCTCATAAAATTATACTAAAATCTTACAACATTATGGTAATAATTTTTATTTCTTTTGATTCTTATCACTCTCACCATGTGCAAGTATGTATTCTTTTATTAAAAAATATCTCATTTAATTATTAAGATATCATATATACTTAATTAAGTTACCATTTCATTTATTTTTTTCACTATTTTGTGTTTTTTTTTAAGTAAAAAGCCTCCAAATCCATCCTTAGTAAAAGATAATTAGCTTATATCTTGATATTTCAATAAAAATTTCAAACCTTTTATATTTTAACTCAATATAAGAGTTTACATCAATAAGTAGATTTCAAATATAATCATACTTCTATAATCTCATCATTTTAAGACTTTTATGTCAATTCATAAATATTTATATGAAGTTATTTCATCATGGCCACTATTGATAACTTTTTATTATCATGAACAAAATCATTTTCATCGCCCAAATGGATCAAATAGCATTCTTTTTGCTATTATAAAAATTTTCAAATTCATAAGATCTTTGAATCACTCATAGCTTCTAAAGTAAATATACTTTGAAGTTTTTACTATATAAAATCATAGATGATAAATCATTTTTACAATCCATGAATTAGATTATATACATAATAAAAAAATTACCATAATGTGATCAATATTGTGGCATCAATTTTGGCTTATGACTATTTTAAGCCAACCATAATAATCGACCTCATACCTACAAATTATGTAGATTTGGCTATTAAAATTATCTTATTTATAATGATGGCTTTTAGTGAAAACCATCTCAAATGTCATCATAAGTTTTTAATGCATATAGTAATTACTCAATGGCCAATTCCAAGTTCTTGATTATTGAAATCTCGAAACTTAATTTTAAAATTTTATGAGAATTTTATTTCTCCACCATTGTGTAGCCTATATATCTCTGTTATTTATCATTTTTAATTGATCAAAACATTTTTTGATATATAATAAATTCAAACTTTATTCATAGGACTAATATGTTTATATACAATAAGAGTCTATAGTTTATTTAACTCTAATTTCAAATAATTTCACAATCATTTTGTGACCAATATGTTCATATCTAAATCACAATATCAATGCAAGTCATGAAATATGAATCCAAATAATCATTTTTATAAAATAGTACAAACAATAATTATAATATGAGTTCTACTCATATTTCATGCAAAAATTCATGATAAATTTACATTGGTTAAATCATTGATTGGCTAACTCTAAGGCTTACGGCTTTCACAAACCAATATTATTATCTAAGCCCGTATGTTAATATGATATATAACCAGTCACATCCTTGTCATTATCATGAAACTATTGAAAACCTCATAAACTTGTTCACTTTTTATTTTAACAACCAGTAAAAGGCTTTTTTTTTTTTTACAGGAAGCAAAAATACCTTCATTATCTATAACCAATAATGTGTTAATTGGATGATGGCATTCTATCTCCATAGTCCATATCTTTCTTATATGTATAAGAAAGAAAATTTCATCTCATTTAGTTCATTTTCGCAATATATGGCAAACTGTACCAATGTTCTTCATGGCATCACAAAATAAAATCAAACACATACATGTATTTCGTACCTTTAGAACATTAAATTTGTATGTTCTTTTCTAATTTATAAACATGCCTAATTAGACATTAATGAGTATCCTTCAAAATGCTAGTAACATATAAATGCTTCAATATTTTTCTTTAATGGCATACCTTTTTCGTTTAATCAATATCTCACATGTGAAAAGCAAAAATGTTTTTTTGTAACCATTGATTAACTCTTTGATGGCATTTTATGATTTTCACTTTGTGATTGTTCACAATAAAATTTTATTTTGTAAAATCATTTCTAGTTTAATACACCCAGCAGGTAAAATACATGCCACATTACCAATGTTTGTGATAATAATCATTATTTGGTTTATTATCCACCAATTAATCTATGAAACACCATATCTTAATTATAATTATTCATGTATATCAATTTAATTTTAATTGGTTTTCATGAAAATTGAACACTAGTCAAAATTTGAACTAATAATGAATTTAAAACATATATATCAACCTTTGATTTATAAACAACCAACAAAAATAGAACTATACAAATAGTTTGACTCAACTTATTATCTTAATTTTGGTGCCATGATTTAAAAAAAAAAACTAAGTTTGCAGCCAAATCTTATTTTCTACATATATTCTTCACTTACATCTAATTTTTCATGGTAAATTCCTTTACTCATTTCCAATTGTTTTTATAGAAACTATGAGACAATTTACTTGTTCTATATATAACAAAGACATGATAATTAAACAATCGACCATTCCATTAAGACCCAATTTAATTCTTTACTTGATAACAAGTGATAATTTTTTTTTTTTTGTAGATCAATTCATGTTTTTCTCTTTTATGTTTTCAGGCTATTTCCCATATTAGTCTTTATAAGTATCAATTTTTTAAATAAATATAAGACAATTCATTAAACTCAATTGTGAAGTCATTTATAATATATGCATAATTTTATGTAATGTAATCAATGTTTTGCATATTGTGTTTTAATTTTACACACTAATGAAATAAATTGTTAACGTATTTATCTTATTCAATCAATTTTTTTACTAGCAATTATGCAAAAAATAAAACACATAACTTTAATGAAGATCTTTATGAAAATTAACATTTTGGTCCATAAAAACATTAATCTTTTGACACCTTGAGCCTCCTCTAATATTGATCTCCAAATCATGTCAATTTTTTTCTTGTATTTTCTTTTGTGAGAAATATAAATTTCTCATAATTATATTTAAATTATTAGAAAAAATAAATAAAAAAAGAGAAATAATAGAAAAAATGTTGGCTTTGAGATGTGAAAAACACTTTTTTAAAAGCAATGATGCCTTTAAGATACAATAAAATTTCAAACTCTCTAATTAGAAGTAGTAAAATAGTTATGCTCAAAGAGCTATTTATAATGAATGAACAAACATAAACTTTTATTTATATGGTTATGACATTTTATATAATGATGATTTTTATGAATAATAATTTATTTATAATCAAATAGTTATGACAATTTATTATATAATAATTATTTTTGTTCAAACATAATTATTTAAAATATAAATAAAATTAATATAAAAATTAATTTTATTTATCAATAATTAAATCTTTCTATTTAATGCGAAATGCATCATATTTTAAACCACCAACATATATACATTTATATATATATATATATACATTTATATATATATATATATATGATAAAGCTTTTCAAACTTAATTTAGTTCTACATTTCAAACTTTTTCTTTGTCCCCGATCCAATAAAATAGAGTTCAAACTTGGACGTCTCCAACCTTTGTTTTTTTTTTTTTTTTGGTCAATAATCAGCTTTCTCTTTTGTGTGGTCAAAGTTCATTTATTTTTTCGACTTTTAGAAAAATATAATAAAATGTTTATTCTCCTAAGACTTCCCAGGTGATGGCTAAGTTTTCCTTAGCATCCACTATGTATCAAAAATCAAAGATTCTTTATTCTATAGCCTTCTCTAAATCTGTAGGAAGTACTACCTTGGAAAAAAAAAAAACTAAGAAATTAATTAAGACAATATCAAAAGCACAAATTTTAATTTTTCAAATGTTTAAAATAATTTTTCAAATGAAAAGAAAACACTTAAAATTCAATTTTCATGCATAACAATAATAAGTTTAATTTACATATGAAATTATTATCTTAATTTTATAAAAAATTTGTAATAATTTTTTTTTGTACAAATGAGAATAGCTTTTGAACAAAGAAAGAGATTATAAATGATGGGATTTGGATACTAAATCTATTATATATCATCTCTTAAAAATAATTATATAAATTAACTAAAATAAACTCCCTATTCACCAATACTTTATTTATGTTCAATCAAATATAATTTCTATTACTTTTCTTTTACTTTACACATTTTAAAAGGAAAAAAAATAAAAAATAACAAACAAATGAGATATCTTTCTTAATGAAAGATGGTAGGTTCAACCATACTCATCCATAGGATCATTAATAGAAAACAAAGGATTGAGATTCATGCATAAACTCAACTTTTTTTTTTTTGGGGGGGGGGGGGGGGTGGTAAACAACATAGATTTCTGCAGAGTAAAAGTCATTAAGGTGACAACAAAGTAAAAGTCAACTTTTGAATATTCAAAGTTCCAAATTTCTGCATAGATTTTCTTCTATGGGGCACATTGGATTTTTCCAAACAACCATATTTAAAGAGATAACTGCTTTTTAGAGTCTGAAAGAATAGACCAAAAGATCATGACTCAGATATATCCAATAACAAAGGAAACTTTAAAATTTTGTTGGTGTTCAACTTTTCATGCATCATACTTCGATGTTCATACCTGCCAAAGGGTATTGTGAATCTGATGGCACCTTTTTCTCCCAGTGAAGCATGGTTCGGGTAGACAGAATAAGTGAAGAACCTTCCCTCGCACAAAGTCAAGAAAATAACCAAATAAAAAATTGAGCTAGACAATATTTGAGAAGAAGCAGAGCAAACTGACTGCTTCACAGATCACAGACTTTGCCATTTGCTTGACTAAATACTTTGATTTGTTTGGCTATATCTTCTGTTATAGCCAAACAAATTGAGCTAGACAATATTTGAGAAGAAGCAGAACAAACTGAGTCCTTCACAGATCACAGACTTTGCCATTTGCTTGACTAAAAGCTTTGATTCGTTTGGCTATATCTTCTGTTATCCTTGGTTTCAAACAAAACCCAATTGGAATAATCATTTCTTGAAACCTAATCTCTTAATTATTTCTTAAACATGTTGTTTACATTGTTAACAATCAACTATTCTAAGCTTAAGTATGATCAACTTTAATAATATGAATTAGTTATGAACTATGACTGGCCAACTTGTTTTAATTAATGAAGAAAATCTCCTCATTCCTCAGGCAAACATTTATCTCTCGCCAAAGGAACCTCCTCAAAGACCAATTTTTATGGATAATTCATGTTTCGGTTAAAATATGCCTTTTTGCATGCCATTTTGTTTTATAGCTTTTTCATTTTAGCAATAATTTGACTTCTTTTGTAGTTAAATCAACAATTGAGTTTTTACAATTCCTTTTCAAAATTCTTACTTACGAAAATTTTTAATAAGTCAATGTTTTAAAATGGTTTTTTCAGTAAACTGTCAAAATCTGTTTGCAGATGACCTGCAAAAACTGAATTTTTTATCCCTTACATGAAAGTTATTACTAAATGACAATTTAAGCAAGGGAAAGGGAGTACATATCTATTTCTTCATATCACCCATCTTTGCTTCCTATGATACATTCATAATAGTTTACCAATTAGGCGGCAAGATATATAGGAAGAGTAATTGAACAAGTAAGTATTACTCCAATGACGCAGAAAGATTGAACAAGTATTTGAGCTTTCATTAAACTACAATGCTTATAGAATGTGACCTTATCAATCCTTTGCTAGAATCACTGAATCACCTCCGAAGGGATATGTGAAAAATTAATATTAATCAATCATATGTATTACCATCACCAAATGACTTACAACAAGCAAGAACATGTCAAACAATAAAGGAAACACATGTATAGATTATGGACACTCAAAAACAACAATCCAAAACAGACGAGCTTGCCTAGCATATATTTTGATTGGAGTACGCTTCAGTTTCTATTCAAAGCTCTCTCCAACCTTGTCTCAAATGGTGTAGAATGCCAATTTACATTCTTATCCTGCAAATAACAGAAACTCAATCAGAATTCCATCATCACCTAATATAAAACTTTCCTCAGCTCTCACTTCACGTATACCTCTCTGTACTTGCTGGTAGTGTTTGGTATTCCTTTGAAGGAAGTAGCTGAGCCAGAGTCCTTGGTGGTGCTGCTCACATGACTCCAATAGGTCCCAACGGTTCCAATTATAGGCATCTCATCTGGACTTCTACTTGGAGACTTCCTAGGTGGAGAAGATGCTGAAAACTTATTTATCTCTTCAAGAGTTAATGCACCTAAAATAGGTCTATCTTCAGGGCTCCTCAGTGAATTTGATCCTTGTGACATGCTTCTCTCTGGTGTACTAGCATCGGAAGTGCTACTCTTTTTGACAGGTGTAGGCTCCGTTGAATACAACCAATTCGAAAGGCTGGCATCGACTGATACTCCTTCATTCAACTTCTTCGGTTCATGATCAGATTTTGATTGGAAACCGAATGAAAAGTCATTGAAACTAGTGTCCAAGCTAAACGAAAGCCGGGGCTCTTCTTGCTCTAAGCTGAGATTCTCCTTTTGCAGTTTAAATGGTGTTGCCCCTTTTGCTTTCACAGCTTTCCATTGAGTTAGATTTTCGACAGGATTCAGCAATGGATGAACATTACCACTCCTACCTCGAGCTCCTCGAATTAAACCAATCGGCTTCACTTCCTCTTCAATCAAACCATCAACCTCCTTAGTGATACCTCCATGGCCAGGAATTCTATCTCTTGAATCCACAGCTCCGTCATCAAAATCCTCATAAGCATCATCTAGATCACTTTCTTCATAGTCTAATTCATCTTCTTCGTCGTCACTTTCTCTACAATTCTGATATCTATGATTAGGAGGGTAAGAACTTGAGCTAGAAGTTATCCAGCTATGCTCAGAGGAAGTATCATACTCCTTTGGTTTAGCCAGATTCTCTTTCTTTTCCCCTTCTTCTTCTTCATTATCCAATTGAAAATCGCTACTTTCATCAACTAAAACATGCTCATAGGTCTTAATATTAGCATCAAAAGTTACTTTCTTTCGAGTACTTGAACCCGAACTCAGCTGCTCCTTTGCCTTATCATCCCTAATCAAAACCCAAAGAAAAAGCAAAATTGCTTTATCAAATCTAATGCATCATTCTGAAAGAAAAAAAAAAAAGAAAAATGAAAGCCCCATTAATTTTACTCACCGAACTTCCTTAGCCGGAGTGATAGGCTTTTCCAAGTTGCTCCGTTCCAAAGAAATTGTAGATTGAGCATTGTAACTAGCATTTCTCTGCAGAAAATTTGATAAATTTCATGAGACTAAAAATACCCAAGTGTCTTAAAATCCATAATTTCCCATAAAGAAGTACGAAAAGAAAACTTACTTGAAATCGAGGCTGAACCTTGTGTCTCCGTTTTCGAGTCTTACGATGGTTGGAAGAACCAAAACATGCAAGAAAACAACCCATTCCAAGAATCTCTCCTCTTCTTCTTCTTCTTTAATTGTACTTTGATTCTTAAAAAAAAACTTTCAATTTCTTTTTCTTGGGTGTTTCTTCCTTTGTCCAGAAAGAGAAAGTTTTTCTTTGGCTTAACGGGTCTTCATGGTTTTGGAACAGAGAGAAGAAGAAGTGGAGCGCTTTGAGAAAAGAAAAGAAAAGAAAAAAAAAGATAGGGACAAAACGGTCAACAGATTTGTTATTGAGAGAGGGAAAAAGGAAGTGACCGTTACGAAAAATTGATTATGAGTTACAGGCTGTAATTTTGGTTTTTTATTTTTTGTCATATTTTTCTTAAAATTAAAATAATAGTAATAAGGTTTTTCTTGACCGTTAATATCCCCACATTGGTGATAGGTCCCACATCTATTTTATTTTATTTTATTTTTGGGATGTTAACCGTTCAATTAAACAAGGGGGGAGGTTTTAATTTTTATTAAAAAGCAAATCTTTTTGATGAATCAAACATTAATTTTGATCAAAATGCTACAACTTAATGCATGTGATCCCTTTATCTTTTCACAATTATGATTGTGATTTTTTTTATTTTTTATGTAAAGACTGCCAAAGAATTATACATATCAAAATTTAAAATTGAAATTTATTAAATATTAAAAAATAATTGCACTTTAAATTTTAAATTTTAATTTAATTGATTTGGAAAAAAAATTTGTTGAAAGCTTTATTTCTTAAATTTTAATCTTTTAATTATTTTTCCATGATTTTTAGTTTTTCCTGCCAAAAGAAAATTAATAAGTTTTTTTTTTTTTTTTTTTACAAATTAATAGGGCTTTACGAAAAGGAAATTGTATAGGTTTATTTACGACAAATAGTTCATGAAAATAAGGAAATCCCTCGGATTTAAATTGAATATTTAGTAAGAACCCTCTTTCCCTCATTCTGCAAGAAACAAACGACTTGTTGCAGTTTTCCTCCAGCAAAAAAAGAAAAAAATAGTGTTTTTTCAAAATGAAAAACCTTTTCAATGGGTATGTATTAAGCTTGTGTAAAATAACAAAAGAAAAAGAAAACAATGGGGTGAGAGAGGCTCGAACTCTCGACCTCAGGATAACTCAAACAGCTATGAGACCTACGCGCTAGCCAACTGCGCCACCACCCCATATTGGATTTTGTTGAGCATTTTAAACCTATAACAACAATTTTAACAAAAATAATGTTTGCACATTCCCCTGCTCTTCACTGCTTTACAACCAGAAAAAAAAAATTAAAAATTTGTATTTCGACCAATAATTAATATATTTTAGCTCACAAAATATGTAAAGCATTTTTTTTAACTTTGATTTTTTTAAAAGTATTATTAGTTTATAAAAAGAGCTAATCCTATCAATTACTTACAGAGTTAGTGTGTTTGTAGTGAAAATAGTTACTACAATTATCAATTTAGAGTTTTACTTTGTTTTAGATGCTTCACCAATCCAATCTCATTTTACTCATTGGTACCTGCACAACCTAATTTGTGACCCAAACATCTAATAAAATCCAGTTCCTACCCAATTTCTTCTGGTCTGAGAAGAAACCACGAAAAGCCCAGCTCAAAAGATGCATGATATGACAATATTTCAATGAAAATTTATCGCAAGTTCTGATGAGACAGCTAACAAATCAGTGTTGTCAAGCTAAAATCACTAGCTTGTCATTCTTTCGTTAGCTGACAATAGGCTGCAATTTATATGCTGCGATTGATTCCAAAAGCCATGTGTGGCCAATGAATTGACCCACCATTTTCGGGGCTAAAGCCTGTGCTTCACTGACTCTCTGCCAAATAATTGAACCTTCTTCTCCTAACTTAGATCCTCTGGTTGCATCCAGACTATACACAACAAACATCGTCGTTTGAACTGCCTGCTCACAATTACTCTGTTGCACTATTTCTTCCTCCATTCCTCTCATAACAGTACCCCCTGCAGCAACAGTCAAATTTTGAAGATCTTCCATGTAACCAGACACAAAGTCACCCACAAAATAAAAGCTAAAGCCATCAAAGAGCTTTGTTGCCTACAAAAGAATCGATTAAACAAGTTATTCAATTGCAAATGGGAAATTAGCATCCAAGAGTATCGATAAACACAAGCAAGTTTTTATCATAAGGAAATTAGCTTGATACTTTCCAATATCTAGCTACTAAAATGATACAAGAAAAAAGATACTCAAACTGTCAAGCACATACGTTATCCAATGCCCTGAATCTACCAGTTTTAGGGCCATCAGAACACCCATGGCTGTCAAGACCAACTCCATAAGGTTTTTCATTCGCAGGACGCATAGTTTTCATGCATGCTTTTATCCCTGTAAAGTCAAGCTTACAAATTGTATCAGTGGTGACAATACAAGTTATTCTTTTTGGGTACAGAGATTGAACTTTAACCAGCACACCAGCAATGAAAGAAACGAAAAACGTGGCCCATAGAACGGTAACCAACAATTGAACTTACAATCAATTTTAAGAACCCACTTCCCGTTTGAAATGGCCATCGTCTTAGTACATATGTCACCATCCGATACTTAAGTTTTGATTTACTTTAAGATTAAAATATTTATTTATTTAATATCTTAGATTAATTTACATATCACGATTCATTTAGGTTGACTCTCATGATTTCATAATTTTATTTTATAAAAAATATGAATCTTTATATACTTAAATAATCTTTTTTTTATATCCGAAAATTCATAACTTTTCTTTAAATTTGTAACACATGCATCACTGTCATTCGTAGAAGCAATCACATGAGTGACATCTAGCTTCCAAAACTTGGTTACAGTTGCACCAATATTTTTTGCAAACTGGTCCACAATAAACTGCAACACGGTTAAAAAAACCAAATAATTAAATATCAGTATCTTTAGTAGGAATGGCAACGAATTTTTTTTGTCTTTAATTTAATCTGATTTGATATCATATAAAATATATTTGATTTAATTAGATTTTAAATTAATAAAACATTTTTAATGTAAAATTAAATAAATATAAAAAATTAAATAATATATAAATATAAAATTAATTAATTAATTAAAAAAATAATTTATATATATTAAGTTAGAAAGTATGATTTTGCTTAAAATCTGATCCTTTTTTTTTTATTATTATTCAATCCAATCCAAAACTCATATTAGATCAAAACTGGCAAGAACAAATTGAACTGCATCCCTAATCTTTAGTCTTTAGTGACTTTGATACCGTATGAGAGCCAATTATTATTATATTGATATGAAAAAGAAATGCCTACGAAGGATAGTCTATCATAAAAGAATTTCCAAATTAGATTTTGTGTATCCTACAAATTTATCATCATGAAACTTTTTAACCACAAAAAGGAACCAATTCGAAAATTCAACACTAGAACAATATCAACATTTTTAAGGTTTTGACCTTTCAAAACAAGTCAAAGACACAGTAAAGAATAAAGATAACTACTCATAACTTATAAATGATTTCAAACTCAATACAGAAACATGGGTTTCATCTAATCTGACCTTCTCAGAAGACAAAGCAGATCCACAAAAAACCCATTCCTTTTTTTCATCTGGCTGGCCCCAAAAAAAGTTAGAATTTGGCAGGCTACTGCATGCAGAACCACTACCAGTTCACTTTCCAGACAATTCAATAATCAGTTTATAGCTTTATCCATAAATAATTAGAAAAGACTAAAGAAATTCCAATTTCCAAATAATTTGGCTTCTTTTTTCTACCATTTCTTTCTTCTAGAGTGAATCAAAATGAAATATAAAATAGTAACTCCTTAAAAAAGTATGCAAATAATGTGTAGACCTGTGAAAGATATCTAAGATATTTCATTTTATTAATCACACATCACAAGATATAAGAAATTGTGAATATACCTTTCAGTTGGCATGCTATAAAAGTATTAACACATTTGCAACAGTCCATTTACATATATATATATATATATATTCAATCATTAATGGGTTTTAAAAAAATTCAATTAATCAATTAAAATTTTGTTTTATCAAGTCAGGACCGGAGCTCAGTTTCAGGTCGAGGTCGCTGGAGACGGAGGACATTCCGGAGATGGTGTCGGAAAGAGAGGCGTCCTCCATATCTAGAGGTTGTGGTCTTGGAACCGGAATCTAGTGGTAGACGTTGAAAAAGATTCCACGGGAATTCTTTACCGTGAAACAAACGCGATTAAATTTCAAATTGTGTGAAAAAATAAAACCTGACTTAAAGATGCGTAGAAGTGTGCCGTTTGGAGCTATGTGACGTCGTTTTGTGTCATTGCCGTCGAGAGATAGAAAAGAGCCAGCTTCGGTTTTTTCGCTGCTTTGAAGTTCCTACTTTCTGTTTTTGCTTCTTGTTTTTTGGCGCCACGGAATGTTGTTAGTTAAACCTTAAACGGCGCCGACGTCGCTAAAGTCTAATTCAGGTCGGGTTCGACTAATTATACAGCATGTTTAGTTTAATGAACCCGATTTATCCCAGGATGCAATCCAACCCGGCCCAATCCCTATTAAACTCTCATCTAAAACGCAAAAATAGTACGTCGTTTGGAACAAAACAGAAACTACTTGACAGAGGGGCAGAACGGGAAAAAAAGAAAAGAGCAAAGTAAAAGGACCAAAAATTCCAACTTCCTCGAGGGAAAGTCAGTCGTCAAACTTTTTTATATGGCTGCTGGGTCTGCGAAACAAGAGACAGAGAGAGATAGAGAAAAATCATGGGCGGAGAAGAACCAGAACACCGTCGTTTAGCGATCACTCTGGTGGCGGTTCTTCTCCTGGGAATTTTAGAACTCAGCGAAGGAGAGTTCAAAGGAGACTATTCAAAGATATCGGGGATAATAATCCCAGGATTCGCTTCAACTCAGTTAAGAGCATGGTCCATTCTCGACTGCCCTTACTCTCCCCTTGATTTCAATCCCCTCGACTTGGTTTGGCTCGATTCTACTAAAGTAATGAACCCTCTTTTTGGCCTCTTTTTTGGATTCTACGGTTTTTTTTTTTATTTATTTATCTTTTATGCGTAGATTCTGTGTGATTCTTGCGACCCATTTGTGGAATTCTTGAAAATGAAACAAATGGCAAGAAAAGAGGATACCCAACAAAAAAAAGTTAGAAAATGTAAAAGTTCGGTTGGTTTATGAGCCTTTTCTTTAAGATTCTTTATAAGAGTATACATATTGTTGGTTAATCCAGAGTTAGTTTGGTAATCCCACGTCATGGTTTTTTTAAACTTATTTTTGCTATGATGCACTTGGATTATATTACAAGGTTTACAATAAGTTGGCTTTTTTTCCCTTTTTTAACCCCCACTTTCCTTTTTCGGTTTCTTGTTGTCTTGTTTTGGTTTCACTTAATTTTCTGTTCCATAAAATTTTATGATGTGTTATAGGTTCTAAGAAGTTGACTTTGACGTTTTTCTTTAAAGCCTGTGTATGTCTTGCCCTTTGCTAGCAATGGAGGAGTGTATTGAATAGGTTTTTAGTAGGTGAATGGTATGGGCAATAGTTTGTTCTTTAATTTACTAAGGTTGTGATTCTTCTTTGATCTGCAGCTCCTCTCAGCTGTAAATTGTTGGCTTAAGTGTATGTTACTTGATCCCAACAACCAAACAGATCACCCAGAATGCAAGTCACGGCCTGATAGTGGTCTTTCTGCTATTACAGAACTTGATCCCGGTTACATTACAGGTTTTTTTTTTTTTTCTTATTTCTACATCCTATGCTTCGAAATGTATTTCAAGTGTCTCCAGAATGCTTTTACTTAAAAAAATAATTTGGCATGTTTAACTAAAATTTCTCTGTGGTAACAGGCCCTCTTTCTTCGGTGTGGAAAGAATGGGTTAAGTGGTGCATTGAATTTGGTATTGAGGCTAATGCAATCATAGCTGCTCCATATGATTGGAGATTGCCACCATCATTGCTTGAGGAGCGAGACCTTTATTTTCACAAGTTAAAGTATGTTTTTTGTTTACTTGTCTCTGGTTCATTCTGTGTTTACTGGCTATGATGCATGTAGCCAAGTAAATTTTTTATTTGGAGCAACTAAGCTTTCAGTGCATCTTGGATGCATTCTTCCAAACTGAAAGTAAATATGTTTATTTATAATGACCATTCTATTCATGACAAGATTTTGCCTTATATAATATTTTCCTTTTTTTAATGAATTTAGAACTTCTCCAATACGAGTAATGCCAGATAGCAGTATTTGTTAGTTTAGTATGATTGATTGGGCACCGTGGAAGGCCTTAAGATGATGTTGAAATCGAATAGAGGATTGCCTATCTCCTCTTGGAGACTGAAGTTATGATTCTGGGAATGAATAACAGAACTTATGTTCTTCTGGTTGTATCTGTTTGTCTAATTGCTTGAATTCTACTATGTCCAGGTGGTTCGTTCTGATAAATTAAAGATACGTAAATTACATGATTTCTGCAAGTCTGAATTTCCAACTCTTTTTCAGTAACTTGCTAAGTCACACTACTTTTGCGGTCTCTGGTCAGAAAGTTGATTTTGAATTAGCATTTCTTTCATTTTCTTTGTTAGTGTATAATGTAGTCACCATTACTTGTTTTCTAAATTTGAGTCTGTCAGAAAATTGTTGTGATTCTCTAAGTTCTTATTATGAGGTATAAAATATATATTGGACTATGCTTTGTGATTGTTGATTTCTCTATGCACCCAAACATAAGGATCCAATTCCCACATTTCCCAATAGATCCATCCATTGGGCTGAGATGCTACTTGACCTCTTTAACTACATGATAAGTTGATTGTTTTAGATGTGCTTAAGTTGAATTTTCAGGATTTCTTGTTGATGATAAACTAAATTAATCCTAATTATTACTCAGATGTCCAATTGATGATTGTGCAAATTTATTGCATTATTTTGACCATGGAATTGGCCTATTGTAATCAATGCATTGGTGCTATTGTGATTGCAGACTGACATTTGAAACTGCTCTTAAACTTCGTGGGGGGCCATCGGTTGTGTTTGCCCATTCATTGGGTAATCATGTCTTCCGTTACTTTTTAGAGTGGTTAAAGCTGGAAATTGCACCAAAACAGTACATCCAATGGTTGGATGAGCATATTTATGCCTATTTTGCTGTGGGTATGATCCTTTAAATTCAAATCCTTTACACAAGGTGTTGTTCCTGGGATAGTCATGTCTGCCATTTCTTTGGCCTCATTATGGTTTTTTTTTTTTTAAATAAATTCTAGGAGCTCCACTTCTTGGTGCAATTGGGACGGTCAAAGCAACACTTTCTGGAGAAACATTTGGCCTTCCTGTTTCTGAGGTTATCTTTTGACTTTCTCTCTCTTGTAAAGCAATGCTTGCTGTGAACTTTAGCAGCTTTTGTTTACATGTTCAAGTGGAAAACAGCTTACCCCTGTTATGATTCCTTTTCAATTAGACAACCGATAAACAAGTCTGCATATGAATTGGTAATGGATATTCAAAGAGGAAATATGGATATTTGTACACTGGAGTATAAGACATAATACTCCAAGCTGTTATTCTTTTACATCTACTCTTTTATTTTTGGCTCGGGTGTATATCATATGACATTTGACAACTAGTCCCCTTGAAGGACTATTTTTAAGGAAATAGTGTAAGAAGATGAACCTTATAGTAGAACCTTATAAGAAATAAATTCACAATGACGGTCAATGAAAGTTAACTGTAGGTAGCTCTAACAGAAAAAAATGTCAAGTTCTTACCAATTTCCAATGCGATAGAGGCTGTTGAAAACCCTAAACCACCTGAATGATTTCCTATGATATCCATAAAACAGGTAAAGTAATGCAATAATGGAAAATATTAAATACAGTAGTACTAAAGCAAATTTAGAGATTTTCAAAACATTTATGCCTAGCAGATAAGTTACTGATGTTCCTTTCAACATATGTAAGAATGTCAAATTGGCAGTGGAATTTCTTAATTTTTTTTCAAGTCCTTATAGAAGTCGTCTGTTTGATATTAATATGTCTTGAATGAACCTTAAGTAACTTGCATCTCTAGGATGAAATCTTAATCAATCAACCACAGTTACTGACTTTCATTGGCTTGTAAAATTTTGGGATCAATAATATTGTTAGATTTTGGTACATGTTTTAACATATGTTTGCACTATATTTTGGCAAGGTGTCAGGGAACAGCTCGATTGATGTTCAATTCATTTGGTTCTTCATTATGGATGATGCCATTTTCAAAGTATTGTAGGGCAGATGGCATGTATTTGAAGCATTTTTCGGGGAGTATCAGTAAGGGTCATCATACCTATCAATGTGAGCCAGAGGAATTTCAGTCAAACAACTCTGGATGGCCAACAAATATAATCAACATTGAGATTCCTTCAATCCGTGGTGAGGCTTTGAAATCGGTTGTTTATTTATTTGTTTATTATGATGACATATAGGTAATTGCTGGCTCACATCAATGTCTTCTATAATAGGTTTTGATGCCTATCCATCAGTTTCAGAATTTTCGCAGACCAACTTGTCTAGCATGGAATGTGGACTCCCAACACAGTTGTCATTTTCAGCTCGTGAAATATCAGATGGGACCTTTTTCAAAGCTATAGAGGATTTTGATTCAGATAGCAAGAGGATCTTGCAGCGACTAAAAAAGTGGGTATTCTGGCAAACTTAATGCCATTTGAGAAAGTTATGGTTACCTATTTTAGTTTATCATATGAGATGTCTATATCTGTGTCACTTTTGGGTGATATAGACGTAATTGATTCTAAGAATAATGTTTGTCAGCTTAATATCAGTGCTGGACATTCATACTGGAAGCCTCGTCACTCCAGTTATGATAGCTTTGGAAATATTTTTCACAAGCTATCATAGCTTTAAATTTTTCTTACAAGCTATGATACTTTCAAATATTTTTAACAATCTATGATAGGTTCTTAATGTTGGCTGATTCTTGACAAACTAATACTTAACAAAGAACTTTCATTATTGAGAATCATGAGTCACATTCTACTTAAAATTATGTGGAGATGCAACACGAGTGATTTTGCGTGAAACTTTGACACAAGTAGGTTTTGTCAATTGTCATAACTTATAAATGTTAAATGGACATTTACCCAATTTACCATTGACCTACCTGTTTGCATTGAAGACCAGTTACAAATGCTTTCCAAATGTTTTCTTTCTCAATCTGTGGTTGTTTCTCATTGTTGGCTGATACCTGACAACCTGAAAATTCTATTTTTAATTGTAACTTATCATAGTACTTCCATCTATTTATTTGAATAATTATTTTCCTAAAAGTTTAATTAGTATGAGTCATGTAATATGTACTTCTATATTTTGACTAGTCTATGTTTCAATGCTGTATTTTTCAGGTCATATCATGATGACCCTGTTCTTAATCCTCTTACACCATGGGATAGACCACCTATTAAGAATGTTTTCTGTATCTATGGAATAGATTCAAAGACTGAGGTATAGTTACATTTTGAATATAAATTATAATTATGTTGTTCATGTTTGAACCCATTGCGATGCCTTGAGAATATCTTAAATGCTGTTTGAATGATTACTTTGACAGAAGGACAATGGCTGTTATGTCATATCATGGTTGCTTTTTTATTACTTACTGTGCTTAATTTATGACTATATTGTGTTGAATGATAATGCTAGCAGGTTGGTTATTATTTTGCACCAAGTGGCAAACCTTACCCTGATAATTGGATAATTACAGATGTCATCTATGAAGTTGAAGGATCACTTGTCTCGCGGTGAGCATCATCCATACTGGATCAATTGATTTATTTACCAGCATATATGCATAAGATATATTGAAACAACTTATCTTTCCCTGAAATTTAATATTAAAACAGCTCTTCCAATAATTGTTATTTCTTGTAAATTAATGAGGTAGTGCAGTCCAGTAGTATTAAATATAGTAGAAACGATTTGATCTCTTTAGATTTAACTTTTAAATAGCATTGCACTCATTTTTGTAGGTCAGGGAATCAGGTTGAAGGGAATCCAGGAGCTGCAAGTGGAGATGAGACAGTGAGCTCAGTAACCATTACATCATTCTGTTTCAATCTTCACATGCATCAAGAATCTGTGCTACTAGATGACGGTGATCTATGTTTTATAGTTACAGGTCTAACATTTACATGTAAGTAACATAACCATAATTGTGACAGGTACCATATCATTCCCTATCTTGGTGCAAGAACTGGCTTGGGTCCAGAGTGAACGTAACAAGAGCTCCACAGGTGTTCTTGGTCAATTTAGTAAATCTTGTAGATACAAGCACCTGCATATGTATTATTTTTATGAAAATTTTGAGAAGTTAATCTTTTGGATATCCGATGTGTCATACATATCTGACTGCTAGTGTTTTGTGGTTAGTTTGATGAGCTATCTGAGCAGAGCTGTATAACACACTTTGTCACATGTTTCTCTCAGTCCAATTATATAATAAAAATGAGTAATTCATTTGGGCAGTGAATGGGTAAAATATATGAGGCACTAACCATCTGATATTGCCAGGGCCTAGAGTACATTTGCTATGGTTTTAATATTCTAAATCCAAAATATGACGAATTTTATAAGAGTTTGAATTAGTAACCTTTCTCTTGCATATTGCAGTCAGAGCATGATGGGTCTGATGTACAGGTGGAGTTGAATGTTGAGCATCATTATGAACAAGATATAGTTCCCAATATGACAAGGTCACCTAGAGTCAAATACATAACCTATTATGAAGACTCTGAAAGCATTCCTGGAAAGAGGACAGCAGTTTGGGAGCTTGATAAAGGTGGGTGACATGCCCTCAACTGCTTTTCTCAATTTATGGCTTTCATAGAACTATGACTTCAAATTATGTTGAACTTATTGCATTGGCTACTGTGCTGTTTGAGAATCTTAAATAGCACAGCATTATGGTTCTCATGGTTCTGTGCTGACATCCAATTAGAAATCTTAAATAAGTGGTTCTCACTGTTTTTGAATTAAAACTTTCAACTGATATACTTTCACTACAATCTATAAAAAGCAGAGGTATGGTAATTCGGGAGCACCTCTTCTGGATTCTTGCTAAAAGACAATCAAATAAATATTCAAAACCATTTAATTGAAAAGCTTGTCTTCCATTTACGGTTAGCTACTTAGCTTGTCTACTTTGTATTTCCTGTTTTTCTATGTTGAGGACAATCATTTAGACCATTTTGTGCTATGCTGCATGGTCAAGTTTCTTTCTTTCAACTTTTCTGCAATTGTTTTTTACAAGAAAATTGAGTTAACATGTTAAGTCACATGCCTTTACTTTTACCCTTTCACTACAAGTGGATTAAACTGATGTCATCTTCATGTAGCAAATCACAGGAACATAGTTAGATCTCCGGTTCTAATGCGAGAGTTATGGCTCCAGATTTGGCATGATATTCGTGTTGATGCAACGTCCAATTTTGTTACAAAAGGTGAAACTTGGTGTACTTTTTTACTTCTTTTCTCAAATGTTAAATTGAGTTTTACTCACTTATGATAATGCTGATAGCTAAGCGTGGGCCCTTGAGGGATGAGGACTGCTACTGGGATTATGGAAAAGCTCGTTGTGCGTGGCCTGAATATTGTGAATACAGGTTACATATTTTATTTTATTTCTGTCTCTTCCTCCACTTTCCAAGTTATATTTTGATTTTTATTACCTGACGTATGATGATGTAGGTATGTCTTCGGTGATGTTCATTTGGGACAGAGCTGTAGGTTAAAGAATTCTTTGGCTGATACACTCCTGCATTATGTATAGATTAGAAGGTATCTAACCTCGTGTCTTCTACATCTAACTAAAATTTAAATTGGCCTCTAGGCTTGATCATAATTTGCAAATGGTAGAATCAGGAAAGAAGATCAGATGCATCGATTCAGTTCTACAATGTTTACTACTAATGCTCTCCTATATGGCTACGACTTCCTCTTTGACAGTATTAATATTTTTCTGACCTGCTTTGATGTCATTTTCATTTCTATGCTTTGCCTTCAGTCCAATTACGCATGCTTCTATTGAGGATTTTGGTTCCAGAGTTTGATAAATTTGTTAATGTTCACTATAATATTCACTTGCTTGATAAATTTGTTAATGTTCCCTATAATATTCACTTGTTTTAGAGTTGGCATATTAAAGTGATTTACTTTATTATTTCCTTTGAATATGTATTTTAGGTTTGAAACTTTCAATTCTTTCTTTGGTGAAAAATTGGAATCACATAGTTAAGTTAAATGAAAGGTTGAAACATGGTTGGTTATTCGGGTTTTTTAATACTGTTAATTTCTTATTGTTGATAAGTTTATTAAAGTTGTAATTTCTCATTTCAAAAGCTACATAAAACAACCCATGTGCATATATACAAATCATGGAATACCAGCTAAAGTGATTCTGATATCCGCGTACTCCCTTCTGTTATGACATGGCATCATTCTGTCTCATTTTATGTGGAAACTCTGTGTCTATAAATTTCTTCATTACTTCACGTTCATTTTAAAACTTGTCTTAAAAATATGTATATCAATATTATACATCACTTGTGCTGTTGAACCTTATCTTTTAATTTTGTTGCCCCAGGTGTTGACCCATAAGCTTTCCCTACTTGAGACATTCTTGTCAAAAGGTAACTACTGTAGCAGGCATTATATGCAAATCAGACAATGAGCTCTGTCTCTTGCAAGTTTAGTTTCTTTTGTATATTATGCACTATTCTTCCCCCCCTTCTTCGAATTACAGGGCAACATCGATACCAGTCCACATAGTTATCTGGCAGTTGATACAAACCTATTCCTAGTCAATTCTTTACTGGGGGCATCTCATGTTATGCTCCTTAATCCTGACAGCTGAAACCTGTGGATCATAAACATACTATTGTTTTTTCCAGTTTACTAACGCAGTCTAGATTTAGATTCTAATGGGAGAGAAGAATAATTATCAAGAGGAGACGATCTCACTCTTTAGTTGAGATTCATCCACCTGTTGAGCTGTAGATTTCTTCATGGAGTGATAAATCAAACATGAATAATGATGTATTTGAAATACATTGTGTAAAAGATGCTGGCTTCATATTATACATCAACCCCTTTCCAAAGGAAAGGTGCTTTTGGTACATAAACGAAAAAACATTAACATTTCTGGGATGATCAAAATTGAAAAGTTCGTATTTGTTTGCAATCAATGGTTGATTATAATAGAATGTGCACCTTTGCCTCGTAGTATTGTATTATAAAATGATTTTTAAATGGCTTGATCGTTAAAAGTTCAATTACAATTATCGCAATAGTTTTCCTCTCGAAATTGAATTTAAAATTGAGATTCTCCCCTTAAGCATCAAGCAATGGAAGCCATCCATCCAGCAGACTGCAAAATGAAGAAAAGTTCTTTTTCATGTAGAACAAAACAAGAGCTTCTTCAATGTAGTTTTTCCATCAATGGAGTTTCAACTAAAATGGTTGGCACTTGGCACCCATCATGAAAAAAATACCATTCCCGATAGTCCACAACACGTAGGAAGGTTTTATAAATGCCTCCAGATAAATGAAAACTGTTTTTTTGCTGCTGCTCCCTGCCTGCGAATTTTTACAATCCTCGGTTTTAAAATTTATAAGCATGAGATAAAAGTGCAATTTTTAAGCCTGGAACAACTCCACCCATATCCACACCTTCCCTTGGTTTAACTATTATGTTTATAGCTTTTACACTTTAGTTCAAGTTTTAGCAGTGGAATGGCCAAAATATGTTGGTTTTGTTCCCTTTTGTATGTCTGCTCTCTCTCTCTCTCTCTCTCTCTCTCTTCCAGGGTGCTCTACCCAAGTTCAGTGCGCAGTCTGTTCTTCAAACTAACTTCACTCACTATATTCTGCATGCCAGCCATCGGTAGGAGTTTAGCCCCAAAAAAGGTCAGCTAGCCCTGCAATTTTCAGTTTGATTGTTCTTACCAAGTGATAGAAACAAGAGTCATGCAAGGCGGATTGCTAGGAGTATTGCAGTTAGAAATCACACAAAAACAATAAAAGTTTAACTCTACCTGCAACGATAGTCCAATTGGTAACTCCACAAACATATATGAAATTCGTAAAACAGAATAAATAATTAAATATTAAGGAGAAAACAAGAAACAAAACTCTTTGAAAACTTTGCTAGCTGCTCTTCTTTATCTCAAAGGAGTATTTGAGCTCCATGTGACATCTTCTGTCATCATCTTCAAACTGCATGGAAGCATAACATCAGGCACAATCACTATTTTGCGAAAGCATGAAAAAGAAAATGCAATATGCTACCACTGGTTTAATCACATACTAATCATTTGATACTTCACAGAGAAAAGGCTGGTCATGCACATACATATACTTTCCTAAAAGTTACACGGGAAATTCAAAAAACTCTTCCTAACGACAGTAATAAAAAAGGGAAATTGCAGATTTCAAGGACAAAGACAACAAATTACATGGCCCGAAAAGGAAACTTTCAACAAAACTATTCGTTACCAATATTTGTATATAAAAAAGTGCACTAATTCCTTGGTCTTGTCTGTTACGTGTACTGGCTTCACTTACAACATGTATTGACAACATAAAAGATAATATTAGTTTGGAGCAACATAATTTGCTTTATCCCATGTTAGGGTCATGAAATTGTGTTATGAAACTATGTGTGAAGTGATGCAAGTATCAACATATCTAATTTACTAAAAAAAGGATTGGATCGAGGACAATGGAGGAAGGAGGGTGTTTAGGGATAAGGGACCTGGATTTAAATAAGGGAAAACTCACAAATTGAACCTTGTTAATTCGTCCCATATCTAAAATGATAATAATCCAGCTCAAAATGGAAAGTCAATTTTCCACCAAGATTAACTTTTTCAGTTTACAGCCAATCTAGATTTTAAATAACCTTACACTCTCTTATAATCAAAAGGATAAATTATCCATATCATACATAATTCGACTTTAATGAAGGTAACTGTCACTCAGTATGAAAGAAATGTAGAAAATGTGTCAAGAACATGAAATCTGTTGCTAAACATTGTAATCTTGCTTTATATGTGCAGTCAGGCATTAATTTCAGGGTGCATGCACACATATATACCTTAAGCGTTGCAGAGTAAATTCCCCTTGCCAGCACTCCAGAAGGTGTAGTTTCTTCATCCAAAATTTGCACATATGGTTCTCGCTGAGGAGCAAAAGTACCCAGCATTCCATTGTTTTGATCAACTGACAACAAAACAGCACGTTAAAATAAAAACCCTCACTTGCTAAAACAAAAGTTATTATGAAATCATGATTTATTAGAGTTTATGAGAAGCCACAGGCTAATAATGTAGATAATGTAAGATAGCAAATACACAAATGCACAATAGCCTTTTTACACAAATATCAATTAAAACTTCACCAACTTGACCTACAGTGAAAAAGCACAATCAGAAAGACTCCATGCCTGCTAGTAAGCCTACCAAGGGTTTGGATTCTATATTGCTTCTGTGAAAGGAAAAACACTTGCAGACTACAAGATGAGTATTCCACCAGTAATCAAAGCTAATATATAGCACTCAGCCCCTCTCTAATTCAAACTCCGTAGCACACAGGTTTAAACAATGTCAGCTGCAGTTACCACATTAGGAACATAATTAATGCACCTTAACGGAAACAGAAACGAGAAGATTCTTCACCTTGAAGTCCTGCCTTCCACACTGTGTTGGAATAGGTTAAGCCAGAAACAATGTTGTGCAAAACACTGAATGTTAACTTAAGCTGATATCGAGATCCTTCATTGAGAGTAAACAGGACAAGACCATTCCAATTCCTATCAATTGGCAAGGGATAATTAACTTCCCCAAGGTCATTAGAAATAATTCCTACGGAGTGGAATTTGACTTGGGGTTCCATTTGGCCTACCAAATCAGAAAATAAAAACATTAACATAAAATTAACTTGTAAAATATGTGCATGGTACAAGATAAACTGAAATGATTGCATAAAAGCAAAGAACAGAAGGCACTCAAAAGATACCACTTAGGTCTCCTTCAACACAACCAAGAAGCTTCTCCTTCCATCTCCTCAAGCTGTCATCATCCTGCAAGAGTATAATTAAATGCCAAAATGAATTGGGAGCCACCAAATAGGTAGCTATCAATCAAGGAGAAGCCATATGTTTCGTTAGCATCAACGTATACAAATAAACCTTCAAGAGTTGATAGAGTCGACTAGAGCCATAAACAAAGGTCATGAAAACTTAATATAGCATTGTTGAAGGAAAGTTAAAAATGACACCAGTAAATGAAAACAGATTGAACTAAATCTAGATACTGCAACCCAAAGGAAATAGAAAAAAAGAAAACATAAACAAAGATAAGTATTGTAGAAATTCTAAATTTAAATTTTCTCAATTGACAGTAGAGAATATCAACATTTTAACCATTAAATCTAAAATCCAGAAACCAAGAAAGCAGCAATAGAAGAACACCAAGTAAATGAACTTTGGTGGACTAAAAGATGTAACAAACCCAAAATCACAAGAACCAAGTTATATGTTAGAGCAAGGACACATAACTGCCTATAAATTACATTAGGTTCGCAAAGAATTATTTGATTAGCATATATTACATATTTTTCCTACTTTCCCTGCCAAACTAAACAGCAATATAATGAAGCTGAAGAAAAAAATGAAAATCATAATCTTTATCAATAATTTAAAAGAACCCATCAAGGATTCCAAGCAAAAATCAGAAGATGAAAGCAAGTTTAGAAATGAAAGAAGCAAACTCCTTTTTTAAAAAGAAAAATAATAAAAAAAAAGACCTTGTCTTTCTCAATCTGTTCCTTGAGAGAAGTAAGAGGTCCAGGAACAAAACCAGGCAAAGCTCCAGCACCATCTTCCTTATCATCATCTTCATCATCTTCTTCACGATCGTTACAAACTTCGTCAGCTAATGGTTTCTCAGTCATTTCCTTTTCTTCTCTCCCTTGCTTCTCCTCACCAACACCCGTTGATGGCCCAGCTTCTGCTCCCTTCCCACTCTCCATCTCTCTCTCTGGGTTAAGTGACCAAAGCACACCCTTTTCAAGTTTTCCAAGAGAATAAAAAGGAAAATATTTTAAAGCAGAAGAATTAGAAATTCAAAAGCCAGGGTGAGAAACAAAGAACTAAAAAAAAAAAGGGAAAATAGATTGTAACGTATTTTATACAGAGGCAAAAAGTCAGATGCGTCCCTATCCGTTAAAACACGTTCCTAGTTTCTTTGTTACGACAGTGAGTTGTTTGTTTCTTTGTCTGTCTTGTCTTGATTTTTCGAGTCTTTGTCTGTCGGAGTAAACCTGGACACCGTAACTGGCAATAAAAAAAAAAGTTGAAATTTATTGCACATATATAAAAATAATAATAAACAAATACAATATTGTAACCAAATCAATATATATATATAGTAGGAATATTTTTATTAAATTATTTGAATATAATAAATAGGTTTTTTTTTTAGACCAAGATGAAATATGTTTATCTCGTAGAGATTATACAGTAACATTTTATGTTATGGCAAAATATGTCAGATCTAGTGTATTGATATAAAAATTTTCCTTTTGTCATTATTCAATTAAGGAAATTAATTTTTTTAAATAAAAAAAAGGTGTTTTGAATATATTAAAACTTGAAATTAAAAATACCAGTTGTAGATTATAAATGTATATAGATTGATAAAATTTTTTATTATTTTAAAATTAGATGTATTTTTAGAAAAAAATATAGGGAGAATAAATTAAGTAAAAAATGCGTTAAATGTAAAAATCTTTTTTTTATATAGTATTATAAGGTAGTACACTTTTAACTATTTTAAGAAAGACAATTACATTTTAATGTTATTGTTTAGCTTTTATTGAGTAATTTTTATTTAATAAATTAATATGTTTAAAATGTATTAAATACTAACTACCATAATTATTACGTCTTAATGAGTTTTATTAGAACAACCATTAAGAACCAAAAAAAAAAAAAAGTAAATGTTTTTGATGATTAGGTATTATTACACACATCATCCATCAATTTAGCTTTTATAAGTGAAGCCGCACAAATCTATCTCAATAAATAAATAAATATTTATTCCACAAAATATATAAAATAAACTATAGAGCAATTATTAAAAGATCTTATAATATTGGCCAAAAAAAATGATCCTATAATAATTCAATCAAGGACAAAAATTTAAATGAATATTTTTAGATAAATTAATTTGTGAAAGTATGATGTATTAATTTCTTTAATTATAAATAAAAAAAAATGTGGCAACTTCATAAATTTATTCATGATTCACTGCATGTACATAAGACAATATTCCTGGTATCTTTTTCTAGAATCAGAGCTACACTCACTGAGTGGCAATTCAATCAAATCAGAAGGAAGAAAAACTTATCATTTTATTGCTATTAGTATTACAAGATACAGGAAGAACATAGAACATAATTGTCTAAGAGGGTGGGAAAAACTTGTTATGATTTACAGAGAAGAAGAATTTGCATAGCCGCAGAGGGGGGGAGGGTATTATCTAAATGGCTCAACGGGCGCTGAGTCTTCAAGAATGGCAGCAGCCTCAAAACATTCAGCTGCTTCTTCTAGTGAAGATGCAGTGTCTTCTGCTTTGTGAAGCAGACCAAGATTATACCATGCAGATGGATTCATTCTATCAACTCGGAGAGCATTCATCAGCAAGCTTTTTAAAACTGGATTGGATTGGCCGCCAAGTTGTCTGAGCACACCGGCTGCAGATATCAAGCTTGGGACGTGATCCGGATCGATATCCAAAGCACTCCAAAATGCCTTCAGTGCTTCTTTTAGTAAGCCTTTTCTCTCATAAAGTGCACCTGCAAAATAAAATGTCTTAAAATCCTCTTCATTCACTGGTTTCCACCAGAAAACAATAACTCCAACCCACATTCATCTTTATCTTTGGGAAACAAGCATCTATACTAATATAAAAAGTGACTGGCAGAATATATGTCATGCCAATTTTGTTAATTTTCTTGGAATGTTTTAATTAAGTTAAAAGTTTTAATCAACTCGGTAACCAACCCTTAACTCGTTTTATAAGAAGCTTTTCTACCTTGATTGAAAATTAAAAACTACAAAAAGGATCATGTTATGAACTATGAATCATGCTGACTTATCCCAAAAGAAAAGCTGATAAATCTGCAACATCACCGTTAGAGGCATTTATTCAAGAAAATTATGAATTTAAGGAATTCTATATAATGACGATAACATAAACCAGGGGAAGAATAAAGTTACCTGTGGCATGATTTCTGACAGCAGAGTAAGAACTGATGGCCTTGGATTTTGAAAGACAAATCTCAGCATCTCGCCATTGTGACAAGCTTATGTAGAGATAAGCTAGATCATGCCATATTTCCTGTTCAAAACTTCTAGAGTATCCATGATCCTGTAAACAATTATTCAAAAAGATGAGCTTCTTTAAAACTTGTTTCCTGAAAAATGACACAAGAAAGAGCATTATCTACTCCAACAGCAAACTCTGATTTAATGTTCTGAGGATACAAAGAGCGCTCGTTAAGTTTAAATGGATGTAATAACTTTCAAAAATGGCAGCTGTACCTCCTCATTCATACTCTAAAAGACAGTTTTCAACCTACCATTCTAACAGTTATAAACCTCAAATTTGTATCAATCACAGGTATCCAACTGATGGCAAGTCACACAGTCATACCCAACATTAAGATGGGCAATTCCAGGGATCATTTTTGAAATTTTACCTTCTAAACTATTTACGTATCTAATTCCAAAAACGGATGAATCACCTAAAGTCAACTTGGTAGGATAACCATTTCAGATACTTCCAAGAAGATGGAACTCAATTAAAATTATAGGTAATGGATAGAACCACTAAACAACTAACAGACCTTGTGAAGCTTCTTCCCAGAACCAAAGCTTTTACTCTGTACTTGAAGAAGGGCAAGAAGCTGAGTATATGTCTCAACAGCACTCTGGAGCTGTCCCTGTGCAATTTGAAGCTTAGCTTTGGTGCGCAACAATTCTCCCTGATCCCATTTGCTGGTTTGATCCAAGGCAGCATTGAGAATGATTTCACCATCAACAAAACGTTTTTGAGCTGACAATACGCGAGCCAACAATAACCATCCCTTAATATCAGAACCGCCTTCTAGTTTTAGCAAAGACTTTGCATAATAAAGTGCAGCTTCCAACTTTCTCTGCTCAGCATTTTCCAGGCTAAGATAATAAAGAATATTAGGGTCTTTCATACTTGTAATTTTCCGAGCACTTTCCAAGGCCTGAAGGGCCTCAGACTGTCTGGCAACCCTCTCAAAATAGGATGGGGCAGACTTCGAATGTGCCGAAGAAGCCACACCCAATACAAATTTACCAGTACCTTCCAACTCACTGCATTCATCCTCCAGGCTTTCAAGGGCTCTATGAGCAAAATTAATCCCTTCTGCTGCAAGATTAGGTTTTTTCCCACAAATTCTAGATGCCATTAAACATGCTGGAATACTATGTGGATCCTCTCTACTATTCAACAATTTCCGCAATAGATTCAAAGCAACCATATCTTCACCTGCTTCATAATAACAGAGAGCTAGAATATAGTATCTTTCTTTGCGGTTAATAACCCCTGGAAGCAGTCCTTCTATGTGCTTTGCTAAAGCCCTCAAATCCCCAGAAATGGAGAGAGCAAATGACAGATGATCCAAAATTGATGGATCCCATTCTATTCTTTTCAGAGAAACTTTTCTTAATAGTATCATTAACAGGAGTATAGCTTCCTCTATGTTATTTCTAGGGACAAATGAACTGTCCATTTGAGAGCGGAGGTTTGGGGGGCTCGCTTCACCGCCACAATACAGAAGAAAAATGGCAAACTGTTTTTGAATCCTTGCAGTAGTTTCTGCATCGAGATTCCACTGATGGAGAAGAGACCACCGGTATGACAAGATTGCTTCAGATGGAGAATCGCTAAATTTCCATAATTCTGGAAGCAGCTCAACTGCCTTGTTTAGAGTCTCCTGCAATTTACAGTCAGCACCAAAGTTTTCAGGCAAGCCTTCTGGAAATGAAAACTCAACTATGTCCAGAATAACTTTGCAAGTTTGAGCAGCTTCTGCAAGAATGATCGGAATATTCATTAGCCATGCAGTGATGATTGAATTGTTGTGTGCAGCTATTCTTCCTTTCTTTTCTCCAGAGGAGAAAGAGTACAAAGATGACAAACATGAAAGGCATCTGATAACAACGGGCTCCATGAAAACTTGCTTGACAAAACACATTCCAAGTAGCAAAGAAGCTCGTAGATAAAAACAAAAGAAAAAACACATAGAAGCTAGAATATCATAAGTTCATAACAGTTATTGTTGGATTTTTGGAATTTGGAAACATGCCAATCATCGTAATAGAAAGAAGATTGTTAAAGCAAATTTGAACGGGAGAATTTTAAGCACAGGAGGCTTTTAATGACAATAAATCATATATACTACTAATAATAATACTATATTAATTATTATAATACTAATATTTACCAATTATGCAAGGAAAGCTTACTGATATGTATAAGATAGCAAGGGGAAGGATAAGGAAAATGGAATATATCTTATTGGAAACCCGTATCTTGACAGCTTGATTCATGAAATCTGGTCCATATATAACTAAAGCGATTTTTTGGACAAATTATGACGAAAAATGGTATAGAAATCAGGCCCGCTTAGTCATCATCAGAAGGAATAAATTAGAATATAAAATAAAATGAATAATTTAGTGCAAGTTAAAACAGCACTTAATTATAACTCACTTCATCCATATAATTGCAGAGTTGATGTAAGATCTGTGTACTAATACATAAACATTACCTCTAAACCTCTGGAGATGCTGCAAAGATTTTGCTTTGAGAAAAATTGCTTCTAGTAGTAAACTAACAGCATGGATAGACATTGGTGGAGGAGCATAGTCATGAGATCGTCTCTTACGCCTTTCTACTCTTCTAGCAAGGGTAAGTTTCATTTTGGGAGTTATCGCTGCTATATCTATTCCTTCAAACACATGTAGTGCAGCTTCTATATTTCCTTTCTGATATTCAATTCTTCCCAGCAATGCCCTAGCTTCCTGCAAATTGAATACACCTTAGCCAAAAAGAAAGCAAATAAAAGTGCTTATAGAATTAGCACAACTGAGTTCCATACACTAAATTAGTTAAAATAGGTGGCAAAAAAAAGAAAGAAAAAGGCAGGAATGAACTGTATTACATGGAAAATAGTAGACAGCGAAAATAACAGTAAACTTCAGATGGCCGAGTAATGCAAGAAGAAACAAATAATGGTGAACTATGAGTAATGACCACTTTCTCACACGCAGTGTTGACAAGGGTAAGGAAAAGTGAGCAGCCACAGGTGGAAGGTGACATGAAAAGTAACAAATCGCCGAGTAATGCAAGAAGAAACATTATGGCATGAACACAATTGTTTAAGGTCTAAAAGAAGAAATGACTTTAATTGAAGCAGTGTTAAGTGTTAACCAGATACTCATTGAAAAGCTTTGTAAAAATTGACAACTTCAGCTTTAATTAGAGCAATGTGACCAAGTAGAATCTGCATAAGTTTTGGAGGTTATATTGTCAAAGACAAAAAAGAATATGGCATTTAAATTTAAACTAATAGCTTCAAGCCTAAACCATTTCGGAGTAAACAAGAGGTATCACCATATTGGAATCTTTTAGGTGAACTAGGTGGAATAAAAATCTCAAGCTTTGAGAAAATAAAATAACCAGATGGCATGGAATATCTTGAAATTGTTTTGTTTAAAATGAAAAAAACTTTAATTACTAGTACAGTATATAAATTCCTACAAATGAATGAGAAGATCTGGAAAACTCCTAAACAAACACATGAATAGACCTCAAACACACCTGAAACCAGATTCGAGAAGTAGCGAGGATAATTTTGATAGAAATTTAGGAAAATCAATGTGCCACCACCAATTTTCACTACAATAATACAGACCTGAAGGACTTATAACAGCAATGAGGAATAAAATTATTCAAAAAATCAACTTGAAAGCTGGAAAGAATGAAGAAGCAAACCTCATAATTCAGTGAACTACTTTCACGCAGAGACAATTCAGCTTCTTCTATATTCCTGGTATCTGGCTTTTTCTTACCATCACTAACTTTAGAAGAATAACCACTCAGTGAATAATCTTTCGCAGCAAAGGATTCTGATGAAGGTATCATTTTGTCTACTTTTGTTAATTGCTCTCTGGTGCATAAACACATTCTCTGCCCCAAATCCTCCTAAGTCCACCTCTGCTCAGCTTTTTAATCATTATTTTACTGTTCATAATGTTTCACCTCTATCCAAAATCTTCAAGTGCAAGAAGAAAATAACAAGAAGGACAAAAACATTATCAGAACTTTAATAGTAGATCAAAAGGATGTATAACTCATAACTAGTATACATACAATACGATGATTAATGCAATCATACCATCCATAAACAATGAAGTTCAAGCTTTTGCCACATAAAACAGATTACAAGAATCAAAATTTGAGTTATTCAAAAAAGAAATCAAATTTTCAGATTTCAAGAAATCTAGAAACCAAGAGGGAAATCAAAATCCAACAGTACAGTAAAATATAGAACATAATAATTTAAAAAACCAGAATTTATTTATTTATTTATTTATTTTACAAGTTAAGCTTAAAACCCATTACCCAGAATTCAGAAACAAAAAAAAATTATTGATCAATATCAAAACGCACCAATATTTCACCAAAACCACTTGAAAAATTCTAACCAAACATCCAATCAAACTCCTCAATTATAAATTTAAAAACAAAAGATACACTAAATTTACCCAAAAAAATGTCTAAATTCAAGTAATTGACTCTACAAAAACTGACAGTACAATCAAGTCTAAATCAAATTTATACAGCCAAATAAACAAAGAGCTCACCTTTGGCTTTCCCAAAGAGAAAAAATGCAAAGAGACCACAAGACGTCAACAGCATTACCACCCATCTGTTTTTCAAGATTGCTTCATCGAATCCAAAAAAAGCCCTTATTTAATAAAAGAATGTACCTTTGAGAAATAAAATTAATCAATCAAGCATCCAAAGCCAATGCCTTCAGGAAGCTTTCAATTTTATTTTTATTTTTTCTTTTCCTTTTCACTTCTTTGAAAATTTTCTTTCTCTTTTGCCTCTCCTTTCTTTTTTGCTTTTTTTTTTTTTTGGATTAAACTTGAAGGAGAAAGAAAAACAAAGGACGGATGGTAAATTGGATCGTGAACAAGAAGATTTGGAGATTAAGCTTAAAGAAAAAAATGGATAAATAAAAAAAAAAAAAAAAGAGGATTCTTGAGTCGATAAAAACAAGTTTTTTTTTTTTATTTAACGACAGTGGCCGAGGCTAATTCTGTGCCACGTGGGATGCTTTTTCAAATCTTTTAGTGCTGGACTTTGACGGTTACAAACGAGATTGATTGACATTTGACTAATTGACTTAACCCTTTTGTTTTTGGCTTTTTCTTTTTTTACATGCATATTATATAGTAATATTACTATAACAATATTTTTTTTCTTTTATTTTTTAGGGTTAAAGTTCAAAATGACAGCCTGGTTTTTCGAAATTTTTAGTATTATCCATGTTGAAAATTTTGTTTTTCTTTTTTTATTAGTTTTAACACATTTATTATTTATAAAAATTACAAAATTTTCTAGTTTTATGCATTCCAATGAGAAATTAATTCAACATTTTATAATTAATCACATGTGTATTTGTTGTCTTTAATTGATGGATTTGTATAAAAAAATCAAATTGGATGCTTATGGATATAATACTTTATGTTCAACATTTGCTTACATTTAATTTTACATGTCTTTTATTCTCATAAATAAATTAGACATTTATGTATTTAGTAAGTCACATTCATGAAATTAATATTATAGAAGTGAAAATTTTATATTTTATTCAAAAAAAGTGTATCCCATCCTTTTATTTCAAATCTGGATTTTTTGTCCCTTATTTTGTTATCATTTAGTAACAGTATTTCTACCATACCATGTGCTTAAAAGCAAGTTACATAATGAGTACTAGACTTTGACACATCCATTATGTGAGTGAAAAATTATTAGTTGAAATAATTATAATTTTTTTTAAGTTACTTTAAGGGTGGGTAGTTTATTTAATGAGGGTAAAATTTAATGCTTTTTATCGTTTAAAAATATAAATATTCCTAACTTCATTTTATTATTGTAATTTAACTTTGAGTTTTAAGTTATTTCAAAAAAAAAAAAACCTTTGAATTTTAAGTAAATTTACCAATTGGATTAGTATCTGATTAAGTCAGTGACAACAATTTTAGTAGCCACATTAATATAAGTAGTAGATTTGGACCCACTCACTACTGAAATGAAAAGAAAATAAAGATTGTGTTTGAAAAAAGAAAAAAGAAAAAGTCACTTGATGAGTGGGTAAGTTTTTTTTTTTTTTAATGTACGTGAATAAATATTTTATTTTATTTTTAAATTTAATAATACATAAATATTCATAACTTCATTTTCATTTTATTATTGTAATTTTAATTTCAGTTTTAAGTAATTTTTCAAATTGTGCTGATGTTTGGTTAACTCGTGACACTAAATTAAGGAATACATTAACTACAATAATTATAATATAATTGATTAATTACAATTCATAATTGTGTAAGAATCATTAAAATTTTATATAAAATTCATACTTATAAACGATGAATTTTTACATAATTTTTTATCGTGATTGAATGATTACAGTATTATAGAAAAAGGAATTATAAGTGAAATGCTCCCAACTCAATCAAAGACTTTAATTTTATTAGAAATAATATAGAAATAAACTTGTAAATTTGATTTAAAGGATTGAATTGCACATATAATAATAACCTTTTTTGGCACCTTGCATACAAAAGAACCAACAAAAACCTTTTTATACAGAACAGAAATTATGACTGTCCTTTTTTTCAGAAAAAAAAATGTTGATTGAGATTAGAATCTCTAATTCTTAAGATACAAATACAATTACAAAATAGATTATATCTAGATCAAATATTCAATAATCTCTACTATCTCAAGTAAAGTACTTAATTAATACTTAAACATATAAACACTTTAGTGACTTCATCCATGCTTCAAAAAAATTAGATTCTTAATGATATTATTAGAAATTCCTTTCTTATTACCAAACAAATGCATCTAATGGTTTTGATTAAATAACCAATGAAAAGAATTTGAAACTCAAGTTCATTGCTTTATATAATTATTTTTAAAATATGATACTTAATAAATTTGAGATTCAAAGTATCCCTTATTTATGATAACCAATAAAAAAGGCTACCCCTTAATTATGACAACCATATTATGCAATAATTTGGGTTCAATTATTTGTGACAAATGGTTTGGTTTAAGTTAAGGCTGAGTAGGATTAGTTAAAGCTTGCCTAACATTTGCCAGTTGGCATGAGCTCTCCCCTTCCCCACCCCCCCACCCCCCAACCAAAGAGAAGGCTGCTAAAGTTGTTTAGGCCATCAAGGGTTTGGTGGCTCAATTAAAGGCCTTTTAACGGCTTTGGGCTTAAGTGGTTAGTTTTTGTGGTGAGTTTGTCATGCTGATGTTAAAGTATTTGGGAAAAAAATAGCACTACAATAAAGAAATTTTGGAGCATTCATTGATTTGGGTTGGGCGGTGTACAGTAGTTTTTCTCCTTTTTTTTAATGTGTGAGATGGTAGATGGAAACCGAAAAGTTAGAGATATCAAATCTTACTCATATTTAATAAAAAATTAAATTTTTTATTTTAAAAGAGATAAGATAGGTTTTATATCATAACTATTGAATTAGATAGATATAATTTTAAATTTTTATCGAGTACAAAAATAAAAATGAATAATATAACATGAATCTTGTACTCATACATTATATATAAGTATATATATTTATATATAATTTAGTAAATAATTTTTTTAAATAATATAAATTATTATTTTAGATTAATTATAACTAATATATTTTTATTGAAAAAAATATATTAATATATAGTTATAAAAAATTACTTAAATATACAAAATAAGAATTAAAAAATAAATTTTTATTTTATTTTTATTTTAAAAAAAAACTATGGATACGAGTACTATCCATAACCTTTAAATATCTATGTAGATAATGACAGAAATAAACTTAAAATACTCATTAGATATGAGACGATGATAGATATAATATAAAAATTCTAGGATGGGTATAAAAAATGTTCTACCTTTTTTATAGTTTACTTATTGATATCCTTAATCCTAATTCCCAATCTCTTCATTAATTTTGCTCAATTTTAACATTTTATTTCAACAGCTAATTTCAACTTTAATTTTATCATCTTAATGTTTATTCAATGATGCATGAGAGAGAGAGAGCTAACTACTCATTACAGTTCCACTCCAAAGAATTTAAGCATAAACTTTAAAAATAACATAATACATTTGTCACGAACTTAAGGAGGAATCATGGATCCCACATCGAATATAAAAATGAGAGTCACTGGGGTATAAAAGAGTTCACACAATCTCTTTTTTGTGAGTTACCTTTTGTAGGATAAAATCGTGAGACCAGAAAGGCCAGAGCAAACAATATCTCACAAGAGTGTGATCTGAGACATCGGATGAGTGGATGCCTGAGTCTCGAAGGCGCATGGATTCGGAGGTTAAGTATCGACCCGTGACAAGTGGTATCAGAGTTAGCCCGAAACCATTCGATTCACGCTAAGCGCATCGAGGGAGTTAGGTAGAATGGTCAGCCTCTGTGATGAGGAATGTGTGAATCGTGACAGTTAGGTTGATCTGAGACGTCAGATGAGTGGATGCCAGGGTCTCAGAGCCACGCGGGTTCGAAGCTTAAATCTCGACCCCTGACAAGTGGTATCAGAGCCAACATTAAATCGTTCGATCCATGTCAAGCACCTCAAAAGAGGTAGACAGGATGATCAGCCTCCGTAATAAGGCGTCAGTTCTAAATCCCACGTCGAATATAAAATAGTTCACACAATCTCTTATTTGTGAGTAAACTTTTATAGGACAAAATCGTGAGGTCAGAAAGACCAAAGCGGATAATATCTCACAAATGTATGAATCGTGATAGTTAGACTGATCTGTGACGTCGGATGAATGGATACCCGGATCTCGAAATCGCGCGAGTTAGAGTTTTAAATCTTGACCCGTGACATATGCACATAACCACATATAAAAATAATCAAAGAAGAAAGGAAGAGCATGCATCATATTTAATTTGTGAAGTAAAAAAACGTATGTCCATCTTTTACAAGTTCAATGTATATATAAAAATTCTCTTGATTCAATGAATAATAAACAATAATCAGTAAGTATCTTGTGGGTAATAGTGAACAAATCGAGGCATAATCACTAATTTCCTTACCAAGAAACAGACCATTAAGTAATTCCCCCAAAAGCTAAAGAAAATATATATTTTTATTTTTTAGTTTTATTTTTTATAAAATAGTTTTTTTTTTAAATATATTTGATAAACAAAAATAAAAATTATTTTTAAAAATTAAAAAATAAAAAAATTCAATAATATTACTATTAATGCGATTTAATTATAAATATAATATATATTTATTAATTAATGACATTAACAAATGTTTAAATATAATCACTTGCAAAATGTAAGAAAAAAATAATGAATATTTTTAATTTTATATTTTAATTCATTTTTATTTTTATATTTTTAAAATTTATTTTTATTTTTAATTATCAAACACATTTTTACTAATATTTTTTATTTAAAAAAAAAAATCGTATTTTCTGAAACCCAATACTATTGAATTTTCTAAACGGGAAAGGCTTTCCCTCAATGGCCGAACATGTTGGGTAGAAGGCAAATCAGGTCCAAATCTGATGGTTTTGGCTGGGCATGTGTCCTGTCCGGAACGTTCGTTGATAAGCCGTTGCCCTTCATGTCAGACCCCTGTCGCATAAAAATTATGCAAATGCCAAAGCATATTATTTATAATTATTATATATAATAAATTAATTATAGTTTAATATTATGTAAAGTTTATAAAAAAAATTATATAAAAATTACATTGTTAAGTAATAATTTTTATTATAATTAATTAACTATAATATTATAATAAAAAATTATAAATAAAATATTCTCCGAATATATGTCAAAATTCAAAATATCATGCGTCAAATCTTACAGCTTGGCTAGTTGCAGCTAGATTATTGGCACCACTCAATTCGATTGGGACCTCAAGTAAAGATTTTTTAATTGAAATTGGACCTATTTTAAAATATTTTATATTAATTTTATTTTTAAAATATTAAAATGATAATATTTTATTTTCAAAAAATTTCGAATTTTTGGATCCCGTGCCAGATGAGGCGTTGACTAAGCCCAATCAGATACATGTACATCTCTAATTGCAACACACATCTTTCACGGACGCACAATTTCAACGTTGTAATACTTTCTTTCATTTCCCTTTTTTAACATCATCGTCATAATAATAATATAATTAAAAATATTTTCATTTATCATGTTAATTAATAATTTGATACTAAAAAAAAGTTGCAATATTAAAGTATATTGAAAATATTGTGCTGTTGACGAAGTGAAAAAAAAATGCCAATAACTCCGATGGGAGCTGCCTGTCCGATCTTCATGATCTAATTTGTTTGGCCTGAAAAAGCATCGAAGGCTTACCGTTTAAGCTGTAAGCCTGTTCTGAGCAAAAGCTAATTAAACACCGTATAGTTTCATTTTTTGGTACAAATTGTGTAGATATCTGCTAAATGGAATTTGCTTATTGGCAGATTAACTTTTTAACAAAACTATAAATGTATTTTCTTTCAACTATTTAAATAATAAAAAAAAAACATTATTTTTTTAAACTCATGAAACAGGCGAGGTGAGCTTTTTCCAAATTTCTACTATATTCTACTAAATTAAATGCGTGATCTACGAGCTGGGACCTTACTTTTTTCTTTTGTTTTGAAGGGGATGGGACGTTTCGTTAATAAATAAATAATAATGCTGAATTTGATTGAGACATCTCAACAACGTTGAGAATCGAAGAGCCTCAATTTACATCAAAAAATATTTTTTTAATATTTTTAATTATTGAATTTAGTAAATTAAAATAATAAAATAAAATTATTTTTAATTTTTTAAATTTATCAAAATTAATAATTAAAAAAACTCTAAAAAAATATAAATTTTTTTAACGTAAATTAATCTTGTCCATTGAGAGTTTGTGATTATATATATATTTGACTTTATAATATAATGTGCATGGATTTTTTTTCATACCAATTTCGTCATACCATATATATATAGAGAGAGAGAGAGAGTTGAATATAACCCATCCATTTTGAATTTAAGTGAAGAAAAAAAAATAAAAATTTAAAGTAATACGTACATAGTTTGTTTTAATCTATACTTTCTTCCTATAGTTATCAAAATTTAAAGTGTTAAAATGAGAAATTAAGATTTATGAAAAATTATATGGCTGCCCCTTATACAATTCAAACTTTAGTACTTTTTTAAGTCAAAAATTTTTTTATTTACCTATTGTAAAAGAAAAAAAAAATCAGTCTGATTTTATCTTTTTATTTGCTCAATCTTTTTATTTTAAGTCAATTTGTTGGGGGACCTTATGGTTGGAAGGAGATATGTTGCATTTTCACACGTCACCCTTGAAATAAGCACGTGATAAAGCTGTAAGCTATAGTAGTTATTATCAGTTTTTTCACTAACGATAAGTACAAAAATTAAAAAATAATAAAAAAAAACGTTTGGATTTTTAACTTAATTTAATTATTTCGAATCTAATATTTTTGTATTTAAGATTATGAAAGGGATTAACAACCCAAATTTAGTAAATTTATTTATATAAGGTAAAAAATTCAATAATACTGGAGGCCTATAATGTAGTAATCTGGTTTAAGACAAATTTTAATTTGAGTTTTAATTTGCAAACAGTACGTCAACAAGAATATTGATCAATTTCCATGTTTCAACTTATAATTTCATTCAAACCTTATATAAAAAATATTTGAGTAAAACTCTAACAATGCATATGAAGGGGAAATTTTAAAATTTTGAATTTTTTTTAAATGAATGTATTTTCAAATATATCAATTAAAAAATCAAAACTTTATATATATATTTTGATAATCTAACGTTTGTAATTGTATTGTTTGAATAAATATGAGTAGGACACACTTTTACTAGTGTTAGTTTTATATTTTTATCATTCTTCTATAAATAAATTTTAAATATTAAAATTTGACAAGATAAAATTTAATTATAAAAAAAAAATAATAATATGAGAGACAAAAAAAAAATGAAGAGTTAGAGCTCATTCTAATTGTTATGAAATGTTCGGGGTTCGAGTGCCGTTCGTGATCTATTATTGATGCTAATCATAAATGCAATCCATGAAACTTTATGAAACGACCTGAACTGAGAAATGAAAGCAGTCTATTTATCCCATATTTTATGCGCCAATTAAATTACTGTTAAACCAATTGCTAGTATGCTTGACTGTTAAAATTTTCGGAATTAAAGGAGATGAAAACACCTAACTTGTGAATATTTATGAGACCCTAGCGAAGCTTTAATAATTGACTGTGACAGGAAAGAAATTGGCTTGTTGATGAAGAATATCTTTTTCTTTCTTCCTTCCTTTCTCGCCCTTTTTAAAGTACATCAAAGAAGCTGTTGATCAACCGTATGATTCTATACAAATAATAAATAAATATATATATCAAAGTTTAAATCATAATTAAACTGTATCATGATAGTAATTAGCCATATTCCTTATTGCAAAAAAGAAATAAGAAATGATTATTTATTTTTTATATTCAAAGTTCAAAAAGCTTATCATAAAGTATAATAAATTTAACCTTGCTAAATCACCTATATATATACTAGACGGTAAAATGCATATACTTTTTATACAATTTTTTTTTTCATTTTGCTGACAAATTTTTTGATAAGTTAATATGTTATTAAAAATAATATCTGAAAATTACAAATTCTAAATAGTTTAAATACGAAATATATTTTTTAATAAAATATATAATAAGTTAAAAGATTTAAGGATAAATTAAATTTTTTTTTAAAAAAGTAACGTATACGTTACAATTTTTTTTAATTTGGCAAAACGACTGAATTTGAATTTAACTTTGTTATAAGATTTTCATAACCCAAACATGATTTGTATTTCTTAATTCTACTCAAACATATAGATACGAATCCAAATATGCTTTATAATTGAAATTTACTATATATATATATATTTAAACATAATAATTTTAATACAATATAATAATATAATAAAAAATATAAAAATGATATAATTTAAATAGGACAAAAATTATATATAAATTTATAAAAATAAAAATATATTTTTACATTATACTTGTCAATATAAATAATTTTTATTTTTTATATATATTTAATATAAAACAGGTGCGATAAAAATTATAAATTATCAGATCCCATATGTATTTCGATTAACAAAAAAAAAAGAAAAGACCTTGTAAATATTAGTACATGTAGAGCATGCGATAAGAGAAATAATAAGATTGCGAAAAGAGAGAAATAAAGTAGGTAAAAACCCATCAATCCTATTCCTCGTGGCTAGACAAGAATCTTCATATTTTTGCCCCCCTTTTTTTTTTTTTTTCCAAAAATCGATAACTTCTTGGCTTGGTTATCCGCCAAAAGGCAGTAGTGATAGAAACATAAAAAGTATGAGATAAGACTGAGGGTAATTTCGTCTTCAATCTTTTTGTGGCAACCCCCGAAATTTCGTTCAAATGTAGGGGCCAATTTTCAATCCCTTCTCTATAAATTCATACAACCCCACCATCTTTTCATTCTCCTCACGCCCCCTGTAACTTGCATTCTTTGAAGTTGTGTTTCATTCATTTTTTTTTTTCTCTCTCTTTTTGGCTCTTTAATCCATAAATCACTTTGAACCGGATATTTTAAAAGTCAGATTCCGGTGACTGCCGATTTGATCCTCTGTTTTTGACTTTTTTACCCCCTCGCTCTGTCTTTACCCCTTCTCTTCTTAAATATTTGCTTTTTACTGTTTTACCTGTTTACCTTTAGAGCCTTTGCCGTTTTTACCGCTAATTCTTTTCCTAAAAAAAGAGAGTGAAAGATGAGGGGTCCCTATTTATCTCTCGGCGGATTTTTTTTTTAATATTCGTGCATTATTTGTAGTAGATATTTGGTGCTGACGTGGCATGCACCAGAAAGGGTGAAACAATGAATACCAAAACGATGCGTCTCCCGCCCCGCCGGGTTTCCATGCCCAACAACAAGCGAAAAGAGAGAAACGATTTGGACGTCAAACACTTAGCCCCTCCGCCCACAAAGTCACCCAAGCCGGCTGTCCCATTGTCGGCTTCCACCAAAGCCTCCCACCAGGTTCTCTCCAATCAGCTTCTTGCTGGATACCTGGCCCACGAGTTCCTCACTCGTGGGACTCTGTTCGGTCAAACGTGGGACCCAGCTCGGATCAGAGAAGTCGAGCCAAAAGAGAGATCCAGAGCAGGCGACGCCGAGCCGAAGCCGAAGGAGGAGAAGCATCAAAGGTATGTAGAAGTGGCGAGTTTGCTGAAGACAGATGGGGCCCACATACCGGGCATCGTCAACCCGAGCCAACTCGGTCATTTTTTACAGGTGTGAGGTTGTTTTCTCACACGTGGAGACATCGCATTGGGCATCGTTGTTATCCACTCAAAAACAACAGAAGGGAAAAATGAAAAACGAAAAAGTTGGAGAAAAAACACGCTTTTTTTTAGAGCAAATTTTATTTCCTTCTCTATCTTTTTGGATAAGTTCTCTGAGTACTTAGACTTAGCTCAAAATAGTTTTTTTTTTTTTTTTACTTATTATTATTTCTGTTTGTTGAATGTATGCATTCGAGATGCATGCATTCATGCATGTACATTTGTTGTTAGGGTATGATCTGAATGAATAATACAAATGAAAATTTCACAAATGCTTTCTTTTATTTTTGACAAATTATTACGTTAATTAAAAAGCAAATTCTGATGCCCGTACTTTTTTGTAGAAAAAAAAAAATCAATGTCGTCGGCATATATAAATTGTTTCCTTTGATTGGAACAAAGTCGGTTTTAAAGGTTACGACTTGAATCTACCAACCTTTTTCTCTTCGTTTTGCCCAAATGCAGCTCATGAATGGTTCTTTTGATATATAAATGTAAATAAGTGTTCGATTAAAAACGAAAATCGTTGGAACACGTTGATTAAAAACAAGGAAAATAACTTTAGGTTCGAAAGAAGTTAATTCTTAAAAGTTGTGGGATCCAATATTCAGTTGATATATAACTTGTTTCAGGATAACTAGGAAACCAGCCTGCCTTCCGTTATTGTGTTCTAATAATAACTATAAGGGACACCCAAATATGCCTTATCAAAGTCAACATTTGATTTCGGGTAAGCTTTTTGCATGATAGGTAATTCTGGTTCTAGAATTTTTGGAATGGAACGACAGAAGAAGGCTGACAGTTCTTCTTTTTAGCTGTTGATCTTGGAATAATGGGATTGACTTTGTAAGATTGTATTGGCAAGACGAACATTTTCCATAGCCTGATTAAATAAGTTTCAATTCCTTTGACAAATTATTAAGTCAAAAATATAGTATTTCTTTAGGATGAAAAAAGATAGACTTGCAACTTTTTATGTTAAAAAATAAAACTAGAAGTACTAACTACTAAAAAAATTTCAAAAAAAAATATATATATATCTCAACTCATTTACGGTGGAGCCAAACGGGAATTATTAGAATAACAAGTCAGTAAATTTTAAATAGTTAAATACGAAACTTAAAAATTTAATCGAGTCTTTAGTATTTAATATATTTAATATATACACACAAATAAATAATAAAAATATAATTTTAATTTCAATATTTATAATTTTGTTGAATTTTATTGAAGTCTATTGTGCTGTGTTTAAACTGTATAATTATATTAAAACTAAAATTCGAATATAAAATATAAAATTTGATTAATTTTGATTTGAAATTTATATTTTAAATTTTCAATCGAATCAACTTCGATTATTATAACATGTCGATTTGATTTGACTAGTCTCATTCTTTTAATACTTTTATTAATCAACCTCCACCTCAAAATGAAATAGAAATAAAATTGCTTTCGTTAATTAGTTTCGAACTTTAATCTAATAAGTGATACTACTAGTTTTAATTCGAAACAATAGTAGTAACTGATTCTCACTTTTGTCATTTGTCCGTAATTGCTCTTCACGAAAATTTAGTAAAATTCTAAATTTGAATAGAAACGAATAAGTCAGTACAAAATGTCGTAAGTTTTTTGTTTGAATTTTGAAACAAGGCGAATGGACCGGCCTTAGCAAACAAAAAGTCAAATGGACCGGCTTCCGCCGCTTGACGATTCTGTGGCTGTGGGGCTCATTCTCAGACCCTTTTAATATGTACTGGAATACAGTAAAAATGTCATAAATAATTTTTTATTTATTAATTATTTTTTAAACTGCCCACCCTCTCCTTCCCTCTTACCTAACCATAACCCTACCCAATAACCCTAAAATTTTGTAATTTTCCTCTCTCATTCGTTAGTTATCTCCAGCCGTTTCAACAATGGCCGTACTATTGTCGACCTCAAAATCTCTATCTGACCAGAAACTACGTGTTTTCTTTTCTCATTTTAACGTTTTAGAGATTCTAGCTTGGTCCGGTGTCGGATCAAAAAATTTGTTAAAAAAATTCAACTGATTAAGGGGACTTGCGTATTTCTTGATGGTTTGGAAATTTAATTGTGAATTTTGATGGAGAAATTTGGTAGTATTTAAGAGAATTTGATTTCTTTTTACAGATTTAGTTAGGGATTCAAGAAATTTTGATTTTTCACTGTTGGTAGAAGTACAGAAAGTTTGGAGCTTTTGAAAAGTCAATGCAACAATTTTGTTTCAATCATCAAATATTATTAGTGATTCAAAGGCAAGGAGGACAACAGGAAAAGAAGAAAATGAATAAAAATGGAAAAGCAGGCGGGTTCTTTCCGCAAAATAAAACGGTGCCGTTGGACTTGGATAAGAGAAGGGCTGTGAGGTTTTGGGTTTTGTTAACCGGTCAGCTTAACTTGAGTCTGCTTTGCTCATCCTTTCTTCTCCATTTTCTGGTTGATGAATTGAAGTGTTCAATTTCTTCAAATCCATTCAAGTCGTAACACCAAGCCTTTCCAGAAACCTGAGGTAAGTCAAAATTTTCCATTTATCGAAAAATTTCTAAACTTTTTCGAAATAGAAAAAGGAAAAACTATATACTACTACTAACTCTTTTCAAGTTTCCCTCTCCCTTTGCTTTTTTTAATTTTTTTTATTTTGCTGTTTTGAAGTTGAATTTCCTTTAGATATATTCATAATAACGAGAATTATTTTATCTAGAAATGGGTAAACAAATGATTTTCATATATGCATGCTGGATGATTACTGTGGTTAAAAAGTTAAGCAATTAGTTGATGATGAATCGCCCGTTACTTATTTCGTTTACTTATTGTGATAGGCTTCTATTGGAAAGAGTATTATCTCAGCTGGAGTATTGTTTTATTTTGGGATTTTATGGTTGATTATTATGATCATTAAAAGGGTCAACATGATTGATGAAATAGAAGCAAAATTTGGGAAACCGACTCTGCCATCAGTATTGCCATCAGTGGTCGAAGATGGTTTTGAGATTGACTAGGAAGGAGAGACTGATGATAGCTGGGTAAAGGAGATTAACTGTCTGGAGTGGCAGAGCTTTGCTTTCCATCCAAGGCAGCTAATTGTTATTGTATTTGAGAGATAAAACAGGTAACTCTTTTCCTCTCAAATTTATTGTGCTACTGCCTGTCTCTTTCAAATGATTTTTGCTCCAATTTTTGGAATATTGAGGCATGACACAGAGTTTTAGAGACTTATGTAGTCTTTGTGTATGCATTTTTTTTGCCAATTAATTTTGTCTGTTGTTCTCAAGAGCGTTCAGACAATAAAGTTCCTTAAGATGCATTCTGGTACTTCCTCGTGATGCATGATGTTTAATGCCTAATTATATTATGTTCTGACATGCTTGTGCATGTTATACAGGTGTATGCCTTTCGAATATGTCTGTCATAAAGAATAATTTAATTATGATTTCCAACAGTTTATAAGGGAAAACATCCATTTTATTTTGTCAACAGGGCAACTCACAATTGGCAGACTTGAAAGAGCTGGAGAAGGCGATCCAGGTATATTGGAATGCCAACGACCGATTACCTTCTCGGGTATAAATCTTTGCTTTGTCTTTTATCTGAAAATACATTGTTGATAAAATATTAATCATGCTCCACAAACTTTTTTGACTCTCCATTTGGTTGCACGTAAGGTATAGTTCATGTATAAATCACTCGGTCCATTTGGTTGTCTGAGAAAGCAGAGTGTGTTCTACTTTGTTAGGGAAAGGTCTAAATTTCCTCAAATTGTTTTTTACTTGTTTATCTGCCAATAACAATGCCTTGAAATGTTCCTGGAAACAGGCAGTGAAACTGGATATCAATATTGAATTTGGCATATGCTCTTAAAGTCAGGGAATGCCCACAGATTTTATTTTTACGTGGAAACTGGATTGTATAGAGGGAGAAAGGTAGGTTGTGCATTTTTGCTTTTAAGAGTTACACAAAATATTGGTCTGCAAATTGCTGTGAACTTTCATCTGATGTTAAAATTTAATGAGGGTCTTCGCAGAGTTTCGCGTTGCTGATGAGTTGGTCCAAATGATTGCTTATTTCTACTATAATGCAAAGAAGCCTTCATGGATTGACGAGGCAGTCATATGTTAATCTACAATCAGGATTATGTTTATTCCTCATCCATTGTTCTTGATTCTTTTGGCTTCTGTTTTTCTTTGGGATAATGATTTGTATTCCTTCTGCCCAGGGATTTCCTATTCTTTAATGAAGGTAAACCCCGAGCTTTATCCATGCTGAACGTAATGGACACCTATGCTCAAGTGCAGATATGACACCATGTTGTGAAAAGCAGAAATTGACTTGGTCAACTCATATGTCACAGAAAAGAAGAAAAAAAAGTGGGATGGTGGAGACAGTGGTGATTTAATGGGGTCATATTCATACAGTTAGTTTTGAAAGAACCATTCAATTCTTATATGATTGATAAATTAAGGTATAAATAAAATCAAATTTTGAGGATTATTGTTTTTTATTCTTAAATAAAATTTAAAATTCATTTTTATGTTCTCTGATTTTATTAGAGAATTAAAAATAAAGATTTTTATAGTTTAATTATTTATTGTCAAATTAATCTTTAGGCCGATATTTAGATATGTAAAGGGTAAATAAGGTAAAATTTTCTTTTCATGTTGTTTGATAATTAAAATCATTTTCATTAAAAATTAGTTTTTATATATTGTTTGTTTATTATTTTTTTTTTTGAAAAAAGTTTATACTTTGATCATATAACTTCTAATCTCACATAAATTCACCAAAAATTACATCAACTATTTTATTAAAAAATTTCGTTGGCTAAATGTTATTTATTTATTTATTAATTTATTACAAAAAAATTATTAAATGAAGTATACTTTTTGGCAATAAAAAAGGTATATATTATAGTATTAGAAAAAAATTGATTTGGGTACCTAGATTTGTCAAACGCACCAAAATTTTGATAAAATAAGTTTTGAATTATTTTTACTAAAGGAAGGGAGTGTTTGTTATAGAGAAATCATTTCAAAAATCATGATGATTTGTATATGGTAATTAGATTATTATGTTTGATAAACACTTGATGATCTTATGTGATAGTAATCTTGAATCATTAAGAGTGATTGTATCATTATTTTAAAAAGTGATTTAATTCTTATTCAAAAGGGTAAGAAACTTTTATTATTAAAGTAAAATGATATGTAAAATTAATAATGTTCAATATTATCAATTTAATATGTGAATTTGAAATTTTGATTTATTTTAAAATTGTAATTATTTTATATTATAAATTTTTATATTTTCAAATTAATATTCATTATAACAAATTTAAAAATAATTTGTATATTTTTTTATATGCGGTTATGAATAACCCAACCAAAGTAATCAGAATTAGACTTAAGACTATTCTTAATAAAAAAACTTTAATCATTTTAATTTATTTAAAAGGAGGAAAAAAAGGGTGATATCTATATATGGAATAAGATAGAAAATTTTGTATTTTTTAATTCAAATGTATTTTTACTAATTTATATTATAAAAATTAAGTTATTTAATAAATAAATATATTTAAAAATTAATTATATTTGTTATAAAATAAATAAAATATTATTATATTTTAAGAATTATTATCTTTAAACAATATTTAAATTATTAATTTGTTTAATTATTATAATAAAGATAATTATTTTCATATTTTTAAATAAAATATTATTTAACTTTTAATAATATTTTTAATTTTATGAATTAATAATTATTAATAAAATAAAATAATTTTAAATAAAAATGATAAGATATCTTGATAATAAAATTACTTTAAAGATTATATTTCCATGATATTTACCACGCTACCTAAAAATAAAGGGGTCGGGATATAAATAAAACAATAATCATGGTAAATAAAAAAATGTTGGCCCAACCCAACACATAAAAAAAATTTTAAAAATAAGTGGGGCCCATCTAAAGAACGAAGAAATAGCCGACATATTACAGCCTTTGCTGCAAATTTGCAGAATTTATATAGAAGATGTTATCTATGATAAAACATGAACTCATCAGAGCATTCCAAATTGGCAAATGAGTTTTCTAGATAAAACTAACCATTAATTTAACGTAAAGTTCCAACCCTAAGCAATGGAGTCCCAGCAAAACATTACCTTGCCCTCTAATTTTAAGTTCAAAAGTTGAAAGTTTGCAGGACGCCCAGCTCAAATTCTGTCCGAGTATATCAATCCAACGATCCGCTGTAAACCAAGTAGATATACAAGGAACTTGCACACTCTCAATCCATATGACCTGTTAGAAAGATAAGGAGAAATAAAATAGACAATAAAATTAGCAGAAGTAATATTTTCTTTATATATTATAATTAGCAACAATTAGTTATTATGCTTAACTTTTGATTTACTATCATCGTATTTTCCAATGATCAGTCCTGATGGCCTTCTCTTGCAGTCAATGACTGGAAATTGAGGGTACAGCTAAACATGGTCGAAATCTACTATCACCCACAAATCTTGTTCTTTCTCTATACTGAATCTAATGAAGGTAAACTTTCTTGTTGGAACGAAAGATACCAGTGTGTGAACTTCTGCACTCACCTGTAAAACATGAAGATCAACATCAAAGAAGAAAAAAGGTCATATGGAAGATCAACACACTAGAAATCTGTAGAAATTGTTAAATCGTGTAATTGATGAAAATAATTCTAGGAGGGCATACCATTTGTAAATCCTTAATGTCAGGATTAAGTCCTCTTAATTGCTCCAAATTCACCTGTTCCCTCAAGCGTTCCATGGCAAACAATTCTTGAAAATTTTGACTTGCATGTGCCCTGCAGTATGTATGCACTGTCAAGTATCCTTCTATACTCTATTTTCTTTGGCAACAATAAAAGCTACTGAACTACCAATTCGAACATCTAAACATCCTTGATCGCAGAGAGTAACAATAGAACACGGCAATACTATAGAGTGTGTAGAGTGATTGAATGACAAAATAGGGAACTTACCACATCTGTCATTATGGAAATTAATTCGAGAGGAGTAATGGGAAGAACTGCACTTTCAACTGAGAGTTCACTTTCCATTTGAATTGAATTTGGGAATATTCTCGTCAGAGTCCTGGTATTAGGCTGAGTTCTGGTGTATTTTTTCTTAACCATTCAGCAGCAATGCCAATCACCTCAATAAGAGCTGATTTGAAGATGTCATGTGCCTCTCCTGTTATTTGATATTATAATCTGTATTTTAGTTTCCTGATAACCAACAAGAACAAGATTCATACTTACCGAAAGTAAAAAAGATAATTGACATTAGAAGATTTAACAATGTTTGCATAAGAATCACATGCAAGGAAAGCCAAATATATTAAGACTATCAAGATGGTAACAACATACAGAACCTTGGGTTAAATCAAAATATATGTTTGATCATAAAATCTTTTTTAAAGTATAATAGTTAAGCTCAGGTTCAAGAGAGAAAATGAAAACAATACAAAGAAGAACATAACAGGTTTAAAATATGAAAATCTAAAAGAAAGTAATACATGCCTGATTGTGGGAGTAATAGTTGATGTTGTTATTTGTTTAGATTTGTTATTTTTGGTTGTTTTGGGACAATGTTAGGTCGAGCTCAGTAGTTGGAGATAGTAATATAGATATTTTTATATATTGAAATAATGTTATCTGCTACAAATATGATGAACGTGCACAAATTTCGCATTAACTAAATTAAAGAAAATTCTGTTTTACTCTCTGTTAATTCTCTGGATTCTCCTCTCCTCTCTATTCTCTACTTTCTCTTTTTTATTATTTTTTGCAATATATACAGTCCTAGTCATAAATGCATGAAATGCAGCATTATCCACTAGATTCTAGAAGTTACGTCAATAGCAAGGGCATTCAAGAGTCAAGACCATTGCAAGGCTGGCTAGTCCACAGTAAGCTGGCTCTGATTGTGTCTGAAAGTAAGATATCAACTTATAGAATCCTTGCATCGTCCCATTTTGAATTGCTTCGATGAAAAGTTGCTGCATTTGCCAAATACATTACAAGCAACTGAAATGTTAAACTATATAATCATTAAAGAAAACTTCCCAGCTAAAAAATAATAATTGCATCTTACAATTCCGTTTATTCTCTAACTGGAAAAAACAACCAAAGGAGCATTGTTCAAATTTCACCTCAAAAATCAACAATAATCTATTTGGCGGATGATCAAAAACCCTAAATAACCGAAAGGGGAAGTTTTGAGAAGCGGTGATATACCCTTCCATCGGAGGAAGCGAAATCGACCGCTGCAGGAGATGGAAGGACTCGTTTATACAAACCAGCCATCGCCATCTTCATTTTGCTTTGGTTTTCTCGATTTATACTAAAATTCTCTTCCTTTTCTATTTTTTGGGGTTTTTTTGTTAGGTTTCTTCAAAAGGAAACTAAAGATTTTGTGCGATCAAAGCACAATCAAGGTTAGTTTCTGAGCTAGCACTTGGTGAAATTAAAGCACCGCTGATTCTCCGTTACGGTTGCCTTCATCACGACGTTGGGCGGCGCCCGCCAAAACTCAACACTTTTGATTGAAACAAAGAAAGGAAAAAAGAATTTATTCCAGTGATTACGGCGTTTTTTGCACAAGGTCAACGCCGTGCAACATATTCAATAGTCAACGCTAGAATGAAAGAGAATTCGGTGGAAAATTGGTAAAATTTGTGGCCTTGGCCCTGTATCCATGGCATGGACTTCACAGCAGCTTCAATTAGTGTTGATCCTTTTAACATAATATATTTAATAATATTTTGAATTCTGTTTTTTTTTTCCTTATATATAAATTTAATTTGATTTTTTTAGTTACAGTTGTTGTGATTGAGTTTGATCATTAAAATTAAAATTTTAATATTTTTATCAACACATCATATGATTATTATCATATAATAACTTGATTTCTGCTTTTATTTTTTTTCTCTATTAGATTTTTTTGTTGGGTGAAAATACTCTAAATTGTTTGATTGTATAATAATAATAATAATAATAATAATAATAATAATAATAATAATAATTATTATTATTATTATTATTATTATTATTATTATTATTATTGAGTGATGTAATTTTTCAAATCTTGATATTGTCCGTATAATAATACTAGTATTCAAAAAATTATTACTTAGATACATCTAATATATAATTAGGGCAAACATCATAAATAATGGAGAGCAGTTTTACATTTAATTGTTTCTTTCAACTACCGATAAGCTTCAACATATTTTCACTTTCCCAGTCTTCTGAGTTTAAGATTCTATTTGAATCTACGATAAAATTAATTATGATGAAGTTAAAAATAATAATAATAATTATTATAATTGTGATTAAAAAAATATAATAAAAAATTTATATTAAATGAATTTTATTAAAATTAATATTTAAAATTAACTAATGATATAATAAATTTAATCATATCGTATAGAAAATACAATAAAATTTAAATGAATACTAAATAACCGTAAGCTCAAAAAAAAAAAAAAAAAACGAAGGCAAATTTGTGTTCTAAGTTAAAAAACCCAGTAAATGGATCCCATACTAAGCAAGACCTAAAGCGAATTGTACCGAAATTAAGTAACATTTCATTTTTCATTTTTTATTATAATTTTCTAATTATTATTCAAGATAAATAATTATGTTGAGGTCTATCACCTATAACTATAAGCTTCCTATTGAACCAAGGGTGTAGGCAAAACCAAATTAGTGGGGTTATTTGATCCGTTAAAATTTAACATTTTTTTTGGGGGTATAATATTAGGTAATTTGCCAATTGACACATTAAAAATGAATTTGAAGAGCCAATATATTATATAAAAAATTTTGAGGATCAATTTATAATTAGTAAAAGTTAAAAATCACATTTATTTTGTCTTTTAAAACATTTAACTAAAAAAATATCATTTATCTATTAAAACTCGAATTGTGATTGTAAGTATACAAAAAACGTTTTTAAAAATAAATATAATAAAAAAATGTTACATATATGAAAGAGATATAATTTAATAAATGATTATTTAATTACATATATTAAAAAATACATTTGATAATGTTGATAATAAAGCAATTATATAATAGTTTTAGATTATAAAAACTTGTCATGATAATTTTGAAAGAATATCTTTATATTGTATAATTTTTTTTGTTATTAATTTAACTTAATTTTTTTTAATGATATTATTGTTATGTAAAGATCATGTATAAAAATTTTATATTCATATATTTATGTATTGTGAAAGATAAATGCTCTTTCAATCCATTTTTGTATGTCCTATTTTAGAGTTTAGAAAAAAAGTTTTAAGTTTAGTGTAATTAAAATTTTTTTTTTTGCTTTTTTGTAAAATTGATGTTTCATGATATTTATATGAAAAATAATATATATTAAAATACATGTAAAATATAAAAAATAATAAGAGTATTTACCATTAAATAATAAAAAATAAGAATGAAATAAAAGAAAATAAACATGTGTTACAATTAAATAATTGATGTCATTCAAAAAAATATTTTGATTATGTTTTGATATTAGATATTATATAATTTTAAATAAGAAGAGATTAACTTATATTAATATAAAATATTTAATTTTAATATATCAAAAAAATAAAATTATTTATTTATTTATTTTATTGATTTATTAAAATTAAAGATTAAAAAAAAATAATTGATGCAAGTTGATCTGAACTATTTTAACTTATTATCGGTATCTTATAAGCCATATGTTTCGCGAAATGAACTTCGCATGCACGGTCATTTCTGGAAACAATCTTCCATAGAAAAGACACTTTTGATTTCACCACTATAATGCCGACACGTTGCAAAGACATGTCTCTTTCCTCGTCAGTTAAATGTCGCTTTCATGGGACATTGGGACAGTAAGTCGGCGGCTGCGGCGCGTCACTGTCGGCTTCCCGCGGCTATATTTGTTCCGCAGGTTTTTCTGTCGCTACTCCTTGGTCAGACTTTTTTTCCTTTTCACTGTTACCGAAGTTAAAACCGAAGCTCCAGCCTTTTTCTTGATGAGTTAAGGCTTAAAGCTCGAACGCTTTGATTTACGTTAGTGCTTCTGAGTGGTTAGATGGTGAGCTCAAGTGTTCGTAGTTTATGGAGGGCTTAAAAGTTAAAACATGTACTATATTAAATCTCTGGTCTGGCCAATTAGATGATCGATTCTGGTGCCAAAGTCCAAACATTTGTGTGTTTTTACAGACAATTGGTGAAGATATACAGAAATAGGATTCAAACTTCATTGGTCGCCGAGAAAAAAAAAAAAGAAACTCTTCTCCCTGATTTTCTCCTCTCTTTAGTTTTCCTTTGCTCTTTCGTTTGTCCAAGCATATTGGTTCAAGTTACAAAAGATAAGGAAGAAATTTTGAAGTTGGATTGGTCAGAGGCGCAGAGTTAGGTCGTCTTGGCAGAGCCAGTCTACACTGAAGTCCAAAGGTGGCAAGTCCATTCACAATATCTGCATGTTACAACCAAGCGGCAAGAACCAGCAAAGCAAAAGAAAATCACCATATCTCTGCTTTGATCCCTACCTAACACTTCCAACACAATTGTGGTTTTCTCTTCCCTTTTCACTCTCAAGAAAACCACTAAACCAAGAAAAAAATGGCTTTTCTTTCCATTTTCAAGCTCATCTTTTTCTCCACTGTCATGCCCATTCTAGTTACTATTTCATTGCAACAGGAGCAACCTGTGCTCAACTTGGCTGAGCAGGACTCAGTTTACCAAGTTCTCTCCTCCATCAACTCAGCCATCCCCTGGCGCACTCTCTTCCCTGACGACCTCTGTTCCTACCCTCCACATGGCGTCGTTTGTGATTATTTCACCGACCCCACCACGAACAACGTAACCGTTCACATCACAGAACTGAGTTTCGGCTACGTTTCGGATTATGCACCAAACCCTCCTTGCTCCCCAAACTCCACTTTCAGCCCTCTCCTCTTCAATTCCTTCAAACATCTACGCAAGCTTTTCTTCTACCAATGCTTCATCGAAAGCCAAGTTTATGTTCCTGAGATTCCCACAACTTTCGGGTCCTCTCTTGAAGAGCTTGTCTTTATAAATAACCCAGCTTTTGTTGGTCCTCTCAGTGGCATCATTCGAAATTTCACAAGTTTGAGGAGGCTGGTTTTGACTGGAAATGGAATTTATGGGAGTATCCCAGATGGGATTGGTGATTTGGTTAACGTTGAAGAGATTACACTATCAAGAAACAAGCTTAGTGGACAGGTTTCCGTTAATTTTTCTGAGTTGAAGAAACTGAAAGTTCTGGACTTAAGTGGAAACGATGTTGATGGAAATGTCCCTTGTTCAGTTGGTAATCTCACTCAGCTTTTGAAGCTAGACTTGAGTTCAAATGGGTTTTCTGGTAAAATCCCAGAGAGCTTGAGTAACTTACAGGGTTTGGAGTTCTTGGATTTGAGTTTTAACCGTTTCGGTAACTTTGGGATTCCTTTGTTTTTTGCTGAAATGCCCAGATTGAAGGAGGTGTATTTGAGTGGAAATTTACTAGGAGGGGAGATACCAGAAATATGGGAAAAGCTAGGGGGTATTCTGGGGATAGGATTTTCTGGTATGGGATTGGTTGGGGGAATTCCAGCTTCCATGGGGGTGCATTTGACAAACTTGTGTTATTTAGTACTCGATAATAACAATCTTGAAGGGAAAGTGCCTGAGGAGTTTGGGTTCTTGGAATTTGTAAGTGAAATCAATTTGGAAAACAACAATCTGAGTGGAAGAGTTCCTTTCTCTGCTAAATTTACTGCTAAGGTTGGTGAAAAGTTAAGGTTAAAAGGTAATCCAGAACTGTGTGTTGATGAGAAATTGAGCCATGGTAAAAGCATTCACGGCAGCTTTGGAGAATTGAAGAAATGCAGCAAGCCAGACATTCCCAATCCTGTCCTCTTCATTGGTGGTTCTTATTCTGGTCTGTTATCATCTTCTTTTCATGTTTTGTTTCTGTTTTGGGGGTTTTTGATGGTTTTGTTTTGATTGTTTATCATCAAAGAGCAAGGAAAAATACTGATAGATCTTACAGAAACAAGTTAATACTGACTCGTTAATAGGAATTTTTGGGCGTTTGTTGGCACTGTACTGCAGTGGTTAAAATGATGTAATTACTTTTGTTTTTCTGTTTGGTTTTGGTCAACGAATCAATGACAAGTAGTTATATTATTGTTTTGTTGCTAATTATCCACTTCACCAGCATTTTTTTTAAACAAAAAACAATTCGTATCTGGAGATGCTCCTATTGTGGTAACTGATAGTCTGATAGAAATGAGTCAGGATATATATACTACAGTGAGTCAGGATATATATACTACTGATGAGTAGAAGTATCTATTTTGTGCAAAGTGAAAATGACCACCTTTTACCATTTTGGTTTCAAATATTCATCAGTTTTCCATTTTATTTTAGACAGGAAATTGTTTAACTATGGATCAGCTTGCCTATTTATTTGATTTTTAGGGAAAAAATTTTTTTTTTGGCATTTTGCCAACTAGTTTTTGGTGTTAGATTTGCTTCAATCCTTCAGCTAACCCTTCTCTTCAATTTAGTTTTAGTTTTGAGGGAAAGTAGATATTATCAGGAGCAACCTAGTTTCGTTTTTCTTGTGATGCAACGCAAGCAGGAATAAAGTAGTAAGCTAACCAGATTCTGGCTCAGCCATTAAGACATACTTAGAGAAAGCATCGATATTTTTGTCATGACTTGATGCAACTCTCGAGAAAAAGCTGTTGTTTAAGAGCATTAATCATGATTCATGAAGGCTCAACACAATATAAAAATTACGGAGTAATTGATGCATGCACCATGAAAAAAATTAATATCCCGCAATGAAACTTTTCCTTCATTGAAACCTGAATCACAGAATCAGTTCCAAGTTTCAACAATTAATTCCAATGGATCTTTGATCATACAAGGTTTCCCTGAGGTGGGAAAATAAACAAAAAAAAAAGTATGTAACTCTTCTTGGTTTCCACTAAAGCAAAAGAGTCTAGCTAGTAGTGCCAATGTTTACCAACCAAAAACAATAATTTTCTCAGGTAACTTCCCTTTCTTCAAAACCTGAAGCATTACTACGTCGTTCCTCTAGGGCGCCAGATACAGACCCTGACTCGGATCCAGTATCGAAGTCCTGGGTTCTGTGCCGCCTGGAGGATCCGTCAACAGAGGAGTCTTTGGACTTTTTCCGCCGACCACTTTTCTTTGGGAGGCCAGGGAGGTCTTGTGAGGTTGAGTCAGTTGCTTGGTTTGGATCCTTGGGTTTTCTATCCTTGGAAGAAGAGTTCTTGGAAGGCTTCCTTGATTGCCTAGGTTTATCTGGCTTTTCCTTCATTGAAGACTCGTCTGTAACATTTCCATCCGTTGATGAACTGCGCTTTGAAGATTTAGGCAGTTCTGGCATGTCTCTGGATGAAGAACTTTGACGCCGTGAACCTTTTCGGCAGCTCCCATCTGTTAAATTATACCAATTAATATTAATTATCAAAACAGTGATGCATAAAACTCATGTACCAAAAATTGAGAAATGAATCAAATAATGCAGAAAATTCTTCAGCTTAAGGTTGGATAAACAACATATGGGTACCTTGAGAGACCCATTTGACAGGATCTTCCTCCCTAACTTCTCCTCCATTAGCTAAAGGTGCTGATGAAAGTCCTGGTGGTGATTTAAACTCATTCATCTGTATATAAAACAAAAGCCAGAATATACTCCAATATGGATCATGTTTGTGACTATAACAAGATGAAAACTTTTAATATAATCATGGTAATAGTAGTAGTTAAATTTTACCCAGCTGGGTGCAGAATTTACAGATGGGCCATCCCATCCTATATGGGCCACATGCTTTACATCTGTTGGCAAACCAATCTGCATTTCAGGCTCTTTTTCATTATCTGCAAAAAGTTGGAGCATTTTGTTATTATGAGCAAGAAAAACCAAAGCAATCCATCTAAATATGGTGGCTTGCATAATTCTTGTGGTGTTTTCTTTGTTTTTCAAACTAACTATTGCAAGACTCATTTTTGGCTAAAGTTTGGAAAGTTTTTTTCCAAAGAATTGAAGCATCTCCCAAATTCTGGCAAGTTTCTGCCTCTTATGTCTTAAAGTGGATAAAAGAATCTGCAGTGTGAAAAGACCAAGGAGATGGAATTACATACCAAATATTTGAGAAATGTATCTAAGGCCTTTTAGCAGGCCCTTCATCTTATTGTTCGATGACATCTTGGTTTGATAATTCGGCTTTGATCTAAACTAAAGCAGCCTCTTAATTTTCATTAAGCTTCAAAGATGAAGGTTGAATAAGTCAAACTTCAAATCTGAATCTGAAACCAAAAGAAAAAAACTTGAGTTTCTCTTAGCATTGAAACATTTATTCTGCTAAATTCTTTTTTTTTTTTGTGTTCCCTTGTGAAAATTGATGAAAATATCTCACCTTCAAAGAGAAGAAAACATTGTGTGATGCAAAAATTGCATCAACTCATGCACCCAACATATGAAAGAATTTTAAATTCAAAGAAAAAAGAAGAGTTAACTTTGTTCCTTGAACCAGCTGAAGATGGAAGAAAAGATGAAATTCATAAAAAAAGAAAAAAGAAAAAACAATATTGGATCAAAAACATTAAACTGTTTTTGACAAAAGTGTGATTAGGATTGTGGTGAGAAGAAAAGGTAAGAATTAGGAAGGCAAATTCTGTTGTAAGCAAAACTTGCGTTAATTCAATGGCAATGCATCATTCATAGTTAAGGACTAGTTAATCTACACCATGAACTTATCGAAAATTTAGGTACAAAAATGAGAAGAGATTTTTTTTTTTAAAGTTTTGTAATACTAAATTTAGGAAGGTTTTAACAAATTGTCCCATTTAGTGAGACAATATAAATTATTGTGTTTTTTTTTTTTTGGGCATAAATGAAATTTGTATTCATCAAAGAAGCAAGCTGGCCTGCTATAAAGAGCGCAATCTAGGAGTTTTTTTGGTTCATAAATTTGGCCGGCTTAAGATAGGAGAAAAAGTATGCTTTTGTACGTCCAGCATCTTGATTCATAAATTTGTTTTTCTTTTCATAAAAAAAGATAGTTTAAAATTCGAAATTTAATACATGTTTGAAATTAATCACATCTATAATAATTTTTTTCAACCATAATTATAGTAATTTATATTTTTATTTTTAATCTCACCGTAATCAATTTTATTATTTATTCAAATATAACTTTAATTTAATTAATTTAATTCTTAAAAAATAATATTCAATAAATTAAGAATTCAAATATCAATATTTGTAACTCTTTTTCTTATTCTGAAAATACAAATTCTTTATAAAAAAAAAAAGACTTGATTGATGAAAATTAAGCTTCCTCCATTTATTTATAATATATATATATATTTTATTATTTATTCAAATATAACTTTAATTTAATTAATTTAATTCTTAAAAAATAATATTCAATAAATTAAGAATTCAAATATCAATATTTGTAACTCTTTTTCTTATTCTGAAAATACGAATTCTTTATAAAAAAAAAGACTTGATTGATGAAAATTAAGCTTCCTCCATTTATTTATAATATATATACACATATATATTTGTTGCTTATTAATGAGATAAAAAAACTATTTCCTCTGAAATTAATATATCTAAAGCTTCTCCTTGGCAAAGAACACTGTTATAAATTTATAATTATCACCGTTTTTTATTGCTATATGGTGTAAGCCTGTAAGGTAGGAAAAAAAAAGAAAAAAAAATAAAATTCCCGCTTTGATTGATACTTTTATTATTTAATTTTCACTTCTCTAAGGATAAAAATTTAACAACGAAAGTTCATAGTCACAATCATCCCATCAAAATCTTATACACAAAAGAATTTCAGTTTTCAAAAATGGCATCAATAAATATATATGAACAAGGTGGAAAGAGAAACACATGGAAAACTCAAAAAAAAAAAAAAATGGATACAAAAATCTTTTGAGTATAGAATTTGATCTGCAGCTATGGCTTCTTGGCCTGCATGTAAAAACACAAATGTATAATCAGTCTTACCCCTCTAACTATGTTGATATAAATATAGCCTATCTTTCTCAAGTACTTGTTTTGAATCTTCAATGCCTCTTTTCATGCTTTCTTAGCATCCAAATTTCCAGTAATATCACCCAATATCTAGAAAAAGACATCCATGATCAGAGAACTGCTGCATCAACACGAAGATTTATGTGCACAAAAGAGAGAGAGTACCGTGACAACATCTCCAAACCCTTAGCCTCCTTTAGAATCTGCTTATTCTTGGTTTCAAGAACACTTGCAACAAGGAAAACCGCGAGTACACTGTTTTTCTCCGCAAGTACATTTTTTCTTTCAAATTTACGGTATTGCTTTAGCAGCTTTTGATCTAATGTTTGTGCACTGCCACTATCTGAAGTTGCACTTGGCATCTCCTACGACAATAAGATATTAGGGTTGTACTCCATCGCCCACATTACCTGGAACCGGTCTCTGTCTTGGAATAAACATATATAAAGAAACTGGAACTCCCAATAAAGCAACACAAGTTCTGAAACCTTAAATTCTGTTAAAGCTGTGACAATGGCTTTCCTAGATATAAAAATATAGCCCATTTCTAGTTAAAACTCAAATTAATAGAGCTCTTTCCTCTCACATCCCAAAGATACAATGCATGGATCAAGTAGAACTCTCTCCGGTAAAGTACCATTAGCATGTGAAATGCAAACAAATACTCCCCACCATCTAGATCCTCTGTCAGACAAATTAAATGAGATTTTGGTCGAACAAGAAAAAATTATAAGACTATGAAGATGGTAAGAAAAAGAAAGCAAAAAAGCAAAGTGTTGTGTTTTGGGTACTATTGATGTCCATGAAAGGCATTGGCTGCATCTTTTTTTGCTAATTCTCTTTCTTTTTTTTTTTATCTTGATCAGGAATAAGTACCAAGTTTTAGACTGTAGTCAGGATCTCAAGTTTCAAATGGCATAAAAACAGTTTGATAGGATCCCCCTACATATCTAATATTGGTACTTAAATATTTAACAACTGATTCTGGTAACTAGCTTTTTCTAATGGTGTAAATTATCAGGATAAGTTTAAACTAAACAAGGTCAACGATAACAAGGAGTAAATCGGTAAAGAGAACTAATTTAGAAAAATAATGGGGCAAAGGAACACAGACCAAGGCGTTGATGAAGCCTAGGGACAACAGTTTTAATTACCTGTGAAAGTGTACCAAGCTGGGATTTCACTCCTATTGAAGTTGTATTGCAGCTAAAGTTTTCCCTCTGTTACAAAAACAAAATCAGAAGTCTTGCACTTTTGGAGATGTAAACATGAATGAAAGCCAAAGTTCACATGAATCTCCCCCCATAAAATATTGTATGCATTTTATACCATAAGTATCATCTTATAATGAATTATTAAAGACACGAACTTTAAATGAATCTTCCCTTTGAAAGAAAATTGCTAATATTGTATTTGACTTAATGGATTATCCTTTCATGAATATACATTTAAAATCATCATATAGAACAACAATCTGAAGCAGTTCAAGCAAAATTATACCATTCTTCGCATTGCATGCTCAAACCAGCAAAATGCGTCTGCTTCATTTTCAAGAAGAATTACAATTGGATAGCATATGTCATTCATTCCGGTCATCAAAGAATAAGCCCAAAGTGTTGGAGAACAAAAAAAGCTTCAGCTTGGTAATAAATAATGCAATCAACAGCTGCTACTCACCCTGAACATAACCAATATCATCATCTACCCCTTTCATGAATATACATTTAAAATCATCATATAGAACAACAATCTGAAGCAGTTCAAGCAAAATTATACCATTCTTCACATTGCACGCTCAAACCAGCAAAATGCGTCTACTTCATTTTCAAGAAGAATTACAATTGGATAGCATATGTCATTCATTCCGGTCATCAAAGAATAAGCCCAAAGTGTTGGAGAACAAAAAAAGCTTCAGCTTGGTAATAAATAATGCAATCAACAGCTGCTACTCACCCTGAACATAACCAATATCATCATCTACCCCTGAATATATAGAAAGAATATCCCAAAGTTTTGCCTGATTAGTTTCATTCTCATAAAAGGTAAGCACTTGATCAATTCAATAACATCCAAACCTACAAGCCAAATAGATCAAGTACGTTAAAGATCACTGAAATTTAAACAAAGCTACAATTATAATTATCAGATAGATACATAGATGATCCAAAACCACAAATGAAGCCCTTTATAACAAGAATGCTTTTTGAAATAGGAATTTTCTTAGATTAACACAGCTTACAACATAAAATATCAATAAGCACCTATGGTAGAATTTTACAAGTTTCAAGGCCATAAGAATTGTATCCTAAAAAGAAAAGGTTATAATCAAGTATGAGACAGGCCAGAAGCCTTAAAGTATCTACTGAACTTATTGCTGTAATATAAGTACTAAAGAGATTGAGCAGTACCTCAAGAGTAAACAAAAGTATATGGAAGATCCAATTAGTTGAGCAAGAAATTATACACCATGCATACAGATTTGATGCAAGGTAAGCATCCACTGAGCCGCTTTCTTGTCTGAAACAGCACCTGTCACATGGCAACCTTGAACATCTATTGTTTGGCCATCATCAGTGATAATTGGTGTTGTAATGAACTTTCCACTCCCAATGACAGGCACCATATTCTGACATTCAGTCTTTCACATGCCATACCTCTCCTTGGGATGGTTAGTGTGATAAATTGTCACAATTTCCAACTTAGGAAAAGTAAAACATGGATGATAAGAGAAAGAAAAAAATCAGCATTATGGATGAAAAAAACAAAATGGTCACAATAAAATTACCAAAATCAACATAAAGTCATAATTGAACATGTCTAACTACCTAAATGCATCTTCAGAAACAAAATGACCTCGAATAGAACACTGCATAATCAATGGAAAGGACGACATAAATATTCATAGAATGTACATACCATGTTAATTCGGCACTTTAGGACCCAATTAACAGTTCCAGAGCTATAAAACTTTAATCAGGTCAATATGGGGTGCTACTAAATTTAGAAGTGAGAAAAAGAAAGGACACATGAAATCATGAATAATTTATACTTGTTGAGATACTAAAATTGATTTCCTAGTTCGACATATTGAATCGAAATGTGTAGTTGTTCCCTCCTTTGCCGTCTAAGCTGATTCTGATCCTCAAAGCTACTGTTAGGATCAAAGCAACCTAACAGGAACTCTCAGACTACCCGTTTGATTGAAGGGTGAATACCCTACTATAACAAATCAAATAAAATTAATAATAATAAATTCTTGATATTTGATAAGTTGTTTTAACTTTAGACAGATATTAAATAGATAAGTATATGCAAACCACACTAGTGTAAATAGACACAAGTAGATATAAGTTATTACACAGGTGGTTCTGATGGTTAATGACTCCAAAATGACAAATAGCAGAACCTCAGTTGAATAACAATCATGAAAAAGAGACAAAACTGCATGGGCATAAACACATGTAAATGCATTCAAGTAGACATATGACTGTTATGGGATTGGGAAAGAGAGGGAGAGTAATAAGATTGCAATTCTAATCCTTTATAATTTGTAAGTTGGAGCTGAACATAAATTTAAAATCTTAATGTTTAACATTAGTATATTTTTGTCTTGAACGCCATTAAATTTGGCCCACACATATGCTAATATATGATGCAAGAGTAAATCTATACCAGCTTTACTTTGCATTGACCTGAGCAAATTTAGTTCTCCATAACTTCCTTAGGTTTCTCACAAGTTTAAAGAAATATGATACTGATTTTATTTGGGTCATAGGCCTCATAGAGGGAAACTCATATTGAACAAAATTCCAGAGTTTCATTAAAGACTTTAAAGTTATGAGTTATGACTGAACAAGTCACTTCCTAGAAATCTTATCTCTAGCTTGGGGTTTATCTTAAATTAGTAATCAAATGATCATACTATCCAACATCTAAAAAGCTAAACTTACTCCTATTTCGATGTCCAATATTCTCTGTCAGTTCTTTGGTTCAAATTGCAAATATAAATATATATGTAGTCAAGCAACATAATTATAAACAGAACTAGAAAGAAGCATACCCCTCTTTGGATCCATTTAAGAACTTTTGCTATATCCAGGTGAACGCATCTTCAGAGAATGCAGCATGTCATCTTCTTGCACTGAGAGTTTTCCCCGCCTGAGAAAATAGATAAGTATTGCTAGTGCATGACCAATAAAATGGTATATGTCTGGTAAAATGCTAGGCATCCAAACAGAATTGCACTGAAACTTGAGTAAAAGAAGTGTGAGTAAAAGATGCACACCCTGGGCCTAAAGCGGGTCTTTGGTGTAGTGGCTATGCATCCTGGTCTTATGGGATAGAAGGCCTCCAACTCCTCTGTTCCTGCATTTCTACCAAACATCACTTGTATTGCAGGACAACCAACCATCTAAGCAAGAGACGCTAATCATTTACTGCCCATTAAACACAATCAAACTAAAGACATTTAACAATACTCAAGAATACATAGGAAACTGTGAATACAATCATTTAAATCATTGCTACGGACAAATAGAAAGAAGGAAATGATGAAAAACATCCTCACAAGAAAAGAAAGACAAAAAAAAATTGGCATCTTTAAATAATTCAAGACTTCAACATTTGAATATCAGATCAGTTCATTGATTCATTCCCTTAAAAACCCAGAAACCTCTCCTTTGAATCATCATCAGACCATCAATGGTAGATTCAAATATTCCTCAAAATTCAAAACAATCCATCACTTCTTTTGGACAAACTCTCCCTCTCACCCCCTATCATGGAAGATCCAAATGCAAATTACAAGGAACCCAAAGCAGAAAATTCTAAATAAGAGATACATTCAAAATTTGCATCTTTACATTTTCTTAGTATTTATTTTAAAGCTTACCCGTAGAGCGATGAATTCAAATAGAAAGGCCAACTTTTTGCTGGCAACGGACTGGATATCCTACAAAATTTCCTCCAACGAAGCTTCTTTTTTTCCTTCTTTTTTGTTGGAGACAAGGCAGAAATGGGGCTTCTTTATTTTAACTTTTAAACGGTAAACTGTTGTCGGGCACTAGCCAAGTGGCTACAACTTACGAGATGTTTTGACATGTGTTTAAATGATTTTGTCAGCCTTAACTCCCCTCTAACTGCACCTCACCGTTAACCCTTTCTCTGTCACGCGGCCAAAAGCCCAAAATTCCTTCAAAATTAAAAACCCCAAACACTTGGAAGAAGGCAGGAACCGGCTGTCGAAATCACCAAGAATTATCTGATGGGAATCACGAAAAGTCTCGACATTGACTGTGGAAAATTCATACTTTCTTTCATCTCTTATATGTTTATTCTTCTTCCATATTCGGGTGAAAAGGAATTAGTATCTTATACCAAAGACATAAAAAAAAGGTGTTGATTTTGGGTCTGTCTACTCCATTTGGTCCCGGATAAAATATAAAGATGAGAGAAAAGAAAAGATTAGATATTGGGGCTAATTTTTTCTGTTCTTTTGATGCATTGTGGTAGTGCATCAATGGCGATTGTTATTTTTTTTTTTCTTTTATATATATGTTAACGGTGAAATTCGAAGTTTCAGAATCTTTCTGGGTTATGCACACGCAGTAGCGCAGGGATCAAATTACACAAAATCACCGACGAATAATTGGTTTAATTGATTAAGTTCGTCCTCGTCGAATAATTTTTTAGTTTAAATTTTCTTGATGAGTATTTATTAAATCATTTTAAATACGCAATTACATATATTAAATTATCAAATATAACATATTTTATTTTAATTTAAAAAATTAAATAATCTATCTCGAAATTTTTTTTATAAAAAAAAATTACACAAAATGTTAATCAGTCGTCATATTCAAAAGATGAAGCCCAGAAGCAAACTAAAAAGCCCAATAAGGAATAAAAAGAATTGGCCCGAAACAAAGAAAACCTACCCTTCGGGCCCAATGGTAAATGAAAGAGGACACTAAAACCCTAGGGGGTTGAAGGTATTTTAGTGAGTCTGGTTTGGTGGTCTTCAGAAACCCTAACTCACCCCTCCGTAGCCGTAGCTCTTCCTTCACCAGATCTCTCAATATGGTAAATTTCCTATAGAAAGAAAACCCCATTACTTTTTTTTTACATCTCTTCTTGATTTTCTCAGAGATCCAACAACAAAAAGAGCAAAAAAAAAAGATTTTCATATGCATATATAATAATATTAATACTATAATTATATGTTTGATTTTTTTTTTTGTTTTTGTAGCCGTTCAAGAGGTACGTGGAGGTTGGAAGAGTGGCTCTGGTTAACTACGGCAAGGACTATGGCAAGCTCGTTGTCATTGTCGACGTCGTTGATCAAAACAGGGTATACATTACATTTTTTTTTTTTTTTGCCTTTTCTTTGGGTGTTGATGGGTTTTAAATACTCTTCAATTTAGCTGAGATTTAGGTTTGTTAACAAAAGTGTGCTTGAAATTATTATTATTATTATTATTATTATTATTATGAAAATAAGCTATAGGAATGGCTTTGTTAATGTGATGTAGGCTCTTGTTGATGCACCGGATATGGTGAGAAGCCAAATGAACTTTAAAAGGCTAACTCTGACTGATATCAAGATTGATATCAATAGGGTTCCTAAGAAGAAGACTTTGATTGATGCTATGGAGAAAGCTGGTGAGTGCTAAATCTTTAAACTTTGAAACGAAATGGGTGGTATTTGTTTTCTTAATATTGTATGAAACTTGCTTTATAATGGTCCAGATGTGAAGAACAAGTGGGAGAACAGTTCATGGGGCAGGAAACTGATCGTGCAGAAAAGACGAACATCACTTAATGATTTTGATAGGTTCAAGTTAATGTTGGCAAAGATTAAGGTCAGTAAATCATTAAAGTTTTTCCATTGCATTATTTCCATGCTATGCTTTCCTGGTAATCCACTGTCTTTTGAACTTCCTGTATGGTCCTTAATTTAACTGTTATTTACATTGTCTTATTTGCATGCTATGCTTGTTTGATTTTTCTCTGTCTTTTCAGTTGTGCATAGCCCTTAATGAATCCGAGATTGGCATAATCCTTGAAACCCTCTCTCCTTTCCTCATTGTCTATATCTCTGTCTCTTATTTTATGTATACAAAGTTAATTCTGCACCTGCTATAGACAGTAATCTTTCAAGAGTGCCATAGGCATTGATTCCAGAGCCCATCTTTCAAGTGTTTTATCTGGCTTGACCTCCAGATAAGTTGATGTAGCTGATACAGTTTAGGCCAATTTTTATACAAAGAGGTCCCAACCTGAGAAAAATAGAATGGGTTGCGATGGCTGAGATTGAATCTCATATCTGTGGCACCTCACTTTAAAGGTAGGAGCATGACCAATTGAGCCAACGCTCATGGTCAGTTTGGGCCACCTTATGATTGAGATCATGTGCTTTATGCTGTTATTTGTTCTAAACTTTAACTCTCAGTCCAAATTTAATAATTTATTAGAAGTTTGGGACTTGAATGAGGTAATTGAGAGGTTAAAGGCTTGGAATCTTTTCGGGGACAATCAAGGCATAAAATCTTTAGCTCTTGAAGTGAATTTTTCCCCGTTGGTGTGTATAGCACTCAGATACACCTCCTTATTTGTAAAAATTTGTTTTCAACTCTTAGATCTGTGGCATAAATTGTTGCCTTCCTTTTTAACCGTCGTGACTGATACTCGGCATTTGCATTTGTACTTCAGAGGGCGGAAATTGTAAGGCAAGAGCTGGCGAAACTTAAAAAAGGAGACTGCCGCCTAAACTTTCTACTGAAGCCTTTCAATCTTGTTATACATTTCCAGTTTTTATTCGTTGGCTCCTCAATTTTGATTTCATCAATTTACCAATTTCAAACCTACGGACTTTATTTTTGCATCATTGTTATTGTTATGACTCGTCAACTAATTGGAAATATTTATTCTCCATGAAAGGCCATGGACATCGAGCAATTAGTTATCGAGAAAGGTCCATTCGTGTGTTTCATTCAGTTCTTCATTATCTTTTGGGTGAGTAAACCTCGAGAGCTTCCACAATCAAATCGAAATGCTAATATATATTGATTTCACTGGTGAAGGAACCTCGTCAATGTGAGCCTTTAATGACCCTATGCAACGATTTTCAACAATCACCCTAGAAATAGAAAATCCTAGCCCACCGAAGTGATGTTTTTCATAATTATTCCTGAGAAAGAAACTAGTGCAGGGAAACCAGTACCAAGTTATCACGGGGAAGAACAAAAGAATACACCGTTTACATGATGCTGAAATTCCAGTTCCTTACTGTTTTTTACCCTTTGTTTTCCACTGAATCCAACAAAAAAAATGTACATGTACAGACTGAGAAAAAGGAAAGAGGAGCAGAAGTGAAAAAAAGGAAGAGCCGAAGAGAAGCAAAGGCAGTGAAGGGGAAGGATTCGGTTTGGCCACTACACCTAATCCCGTATACGCCCCCCCCCAAACGGAGGCACTGATAACAGCAAATGGTTGTCTAACTAATTAATAAAACAAAGACCTTTAACACAGTAGCACACTGTTGATACCTGGATGATGTTTAGTTAAGGCAGGGATCATCCCTTTCGAAAGAAGCAATTGGCTTTCCCAACTGGAGAAATTTCATTGCCAAACTTAAGTGCAACGCAGTATGCAAAAAGGCTAGCAAATAGACTGCTGGTGAAATATGAGCGTAAATGCTATATGACCCAACTTGATATTTTGGCTGGTCAACTTTGCCGATAAGCAGCATCTGCAGTATCTCCATGTAGCCAGTCTTTCTTCATTGACCTCAAGTATGTTTGACAAGGTCCTACAAAACTCATCTCAGGAACCTTAAAATGGAGCTTCAAGGGACTCATCCCATACTTCAGCACTTCCATTTGAGGCATCTTCGACATCTTCTTCCATTGAAAGCCTGATATACTCCCTATGCGCAAAGCGATCCCACTCTGTCAAAGTTGGATCCTCGCGTTCCTGTTCACACAAAAAAATCCAAGCAGGCTATTATCATTCCAGAGAACTAAACTAGCATCCATTCAGCACCCAATATCTAATTGTGCAATCACTAACCTGCCGAATTAGGAATGGATCACGGGTTTCGAATGCCATAAACTTATTAAGATTGAAAAGGATGTTAAAAACATTTCCTGAAAGTTTGCACCCTTTCAAGTCCCGTAGCATGATGCAATCTTCTCTCTGCAAAATATCAGCAAGTTAAACCAGCTTCACGTGAAACAAGCAAATAAAATGAAACCATAGGTACTAGAAAGCAAGTAGCTTGAACCTCGGGTGCAATCATGTCAATTATTTGACACAATATGTCCTCAAAGAGCACGGATTCTTGGGCCATGCATTTCATTCGATGCAGCTGCTCCTCATAGAAAAATTGCATTTCATTTGGCGTGAGCACACCATTTCCATCCAAATCTATGCACTTGAACCTGTAAAAATAGCTAATCAGACAAGAAAAGCTAAGCTAGTAGACAAGGGGAAAAGCCTTGATATAAGGCACAAAAGAGGATTATCCTACAAGATTTCTGTTCAACAAATAAAAGCAAGGAATGTTGAATGCAAAGTAATGCACCATTTTTGGCAGACAAGTACATAACAATAATGCTAATATTCTTTGAATATAGCATGTACATTTTACTTTATTACTGATCACCCTCCCCCCCCTCCACCTTCTTACTTTTAAAGCATTCTCAAACTATGTACAGAAAATTATACACCACAGTTTCAATACACCATCATGCTTAAGATGTCATAAAGCATCAACAGAACCTTTATCATTTGTTGACATAAGGGATAGTGTACTGCACCATGTGCATTTTTATCTTATTGAAGAAAAAACATGTAACTTTTCTAGCTTCACCTGCATTTTCATAAGGATAAATAGTGTTCATTGCTCAATGCTCTGAAAGTTTGTCAAGGTTTTGATATTGATGAATAAAAGGAAATTTTGCAAGACAAGTGATAAAATAATATAAAACTTCCAAATGGCAACCAACGAATATCAGGAGGGGTAGGGTCACTTGAGTTGAAAATTTATGTACAGCAAGAATCAACTTGCTTCAAATAAGCAAAATGATGTACAGTAAATGTAATCCCTTTTGGAAAAGGAGAGGTAAAACCAAATAAAATATACCAATATTCAAGACTAGGCTCAGATGATTTGTCCTCCTCTGAGAGCATGAAATAAACAAAGTCTTCATAACCCATCTTCCCTTCTACTTCACTAGTAAACTTCCGAGGAGCCTGAGATGGAATTCATACATTCACAGCCAACATAAACCTCATATATAGGAGAAGGTTTATTGTGCTTGAAAATAGAAACTAACTGATTCAGAAGTTTTGAGAATCGAGGACCAAGACAACCAACCTGAGAAAATATTCTATCAACAATCCTGTAGGTAAGGGCATGATTGCCATATCTGATAAGGTTTTCTCTGTCGATGAAGAAATCGTGGTCCGTATCCAACTCCCAAAACTTACAGTATATAACATAAAAGTGTTCATATGAGAAGTACCTAAAAGAGGAAGCATTTGTAATTCATGACGCAAAAATTTAATAAACCCAAGCTCTCAGCTATGTTCAATTGTTTGACCATTCAGAAGAGAAAAAGATGAAGTACTTCCATGCTTTTACCAACCAAATAAAACAGTAGAGAGAGATACAGAAGTCCAAGTTTACATAATTTACTGTTTAGTGTTAGAATTTAAAGCAATGTATATTCTAAAAGAGTCCACCCAGATGCTAACCTAAGGACTTTGTTAATGTCCTCTTCCTCATCTGCATGTTGCATGGCAGCAAGCAGATTTCCACGTTTGAGCTCCCTGAGGGTAAGACGCCCATTTCCCGATCTATTGTTGTGGTAAAATATTCTGTATATGACAGTTTCAGCTGGAACATTAACACAAAATTTATATTGTCCAGAATTAGTTATGCACTATTGAATGTCCAATGATTGGAGAAACAAAAAAAATAGATAAAGGAAACGATCCATGGTACCCCCTAAAATAACTATAACAATCAATCAACTCTTTTTGAAGCATCTTTTTCAACTTGATTACAGAGGGACTGAAACCACCCCCCCCCCCCCCCCCCAAAAAAAAAGGCCTTTTTTCTTCTAATTTCAAATCATTTGGTAAAAATTCAAGCAGACATTCAGTCTTAAGAATCAAGCACAATTATGCCCATCTTTAGAATCTTTGTTTACATAGCCCATAATTACACAACTATTCTATAAACACTACATACAATTCCTAAAAGAACCAGTTATGGTACTTTATGCATTATGAAGGGAGTGGAAAGGGCCAGTTGCAAGCCAGGTTACAGCAGGGTATCCTATTTACATGAGACGAGCCTGCTTCCTTTGATAAAGCCTTAGAGTTAGCTTATTCCATCAAATGATTTTAGGCAAGCAAGTTATAGATACGTACAATTCCTAAAAGAACCAGTTATGGTCTCTATGCATTATTTATTAATTATACTCAAGGAATTGCGTTATTGAGTTAGATAAATTGAGAGTTTTATGCAACTTTTCACCTACTAAACATTTCTCATTTGGTAACTGATCTGTATTTACATTTTATCATGAGGCTCAAGATCCACCACATTCATGCCACTTCTTGATCGAGCAGGGACAAATTCAGCCTGCAGGCTAAAATCAGAATGGATGGAATTGGCTGGTGTTCAAACAATCAAATTATGTTCTGACTAAACATCTATCCCACTAGGGCAAGAATTAGGGTTAGATTCAAAAGATATTAGTAATTTCAACCTGAGTAATTCAGAATATCCATTGACATCTAGCAAAATTTAGTCATTATTTCTTCTAAATAAGAAAAAAGAACCAACGCATCAACAGGGTAACACTATATGCCATGTACCATGCATACAATTCCTGCTAAATTATGAGCTTATGATGTGCACTAGTCCACATCACCATCATTGAGATTGAATCAATCCATGGGATAGCACTAAAGTCAAACTCACTAGTAGATTGCATATTCAAATATCAATGTAGCTTGCACATATTTAAAAATATATATATATACATAAAAACAGGAAATAAAGTTCACTGCTTGATAGTCATTTATTAAAAAAACTGACCACTAATGAAATACATACCATATCTATCTTGAAATTCAGGTGTGTTTCGCAGGAATTCTAACCCTGGATGGGTTGCCAAAAGTTCTCGAAGAACAGGTTTGAAGTCAACCTGCATCCAAGTCCCAAATGATCTTATGAAGAAATGTATAAAATACATAAAACTTTAGGCCTTCAAAGTTCAAAAGGATAATTTTAACAGAAGAACAACTGATAAACAAGATAGTTTGTTCAAAACAAACACGAAAAGAAAACCTGAGTGGGGTGGAAGGCAAAACAAACCTGAGTGAGGTGCTTGCAGCCTGGGCGCTTAAGAATTTCAAATATTTGAGTTTCTACATCCATCGTCAGCATATTGCCATCAACCCAATACTTAATGAAAGCATCTCTGAAGTCAAATGATAAACTTAAGAATGTATAATAGAAGCAGTCAACACCGTCTAACAAGTTCTTTCAACAGACCATATTTAAACAATCAGAGTAATTCCTTCACATGAAACGTCTATTCATTTATAAAGATGCATGAGCAGATACCTGGTCACTATTCCGGCACAGTGTACATCTATCTTTCTAAAAAGTGCAGAAGAGAGGAAAGATGGTAGCTTGCAAACTTCCTTCGTCACTGTTTTAAACTCTGTACAACCAAAGAAAAAGAATTAATTCTTTTGAAGTTTCATGGGGACAGTCTCACCCTCGATCACCAGAAGACAGGGATGTGTGAAGGGGAAAAAACAACTTAAAATATAAAATGAAGACATAAAGACCAAATATATATCTCACCATCTATTTGCAATCCGTTTAAAGGATTATTAAAAAGGTGATTAATTTTAGAAAGCCATTGTTCTTTCAATTCCTTTGTTGGTGGACGACCATTTTGGAAATAAAACTGCAAGCAATTATCGGATAAACAACTTTATAAGTACTTTTCAACAATTTAAGGTATTAAAACCTAAAACCGACATTTCCAATCTAAAATAGCTTTCAAATATAACAAAAGCCCAGAAGAGGACCTTCAATAGCAAATCAAACCTGTGGAATGACTTCTTGCATTGGTTCACTAACTACTTTCAACGGAGAGCCAAGAGCTGATGCGCTGGACTTCTGCTTTGATGTGCGAGGAGAAACAGATGAGCTTCTTGGAGAAAGTGGAGGTGCATTGCCAGTGGGAAACATGGAAGGCAATGAATTGCTCCCAACCACATTTACATTAAAAAAGTTTGCAGAGGCATTAACAGTGGTCCCTGCCTTTGCATCATCAATCAAAGATTTCACCTGTGCTCAATTTTAAAAAAGGGAGAAATAAAAGCTTGTTGCATGACATTAAATCCAATATATTGATTGGGATAAATCTTTAGTATGGAGAAAATCTGGCAACCAGAAACGAAAATGAATCTAAATGCAGAAAAGTTTCTGAATTGCCAGTGTCATATTATATCAAATTCAATCATTAGGAAAGTAGAAAATATTCCTATCACAGTCATTTACAAAGTCAAATCACAAAATGTTACAAATTTCTACCATAAATTTACAGGTAATACATGCAGTCTTGAACCGCCCCCCCCCCCCTTTTTTTCCTTGAAACAAAGGATGGATAGAGGTACGAGTTGGATTGACACATCAAGCTCTAAATATAATTGACGTTCAATAATGAAGATTACAACCACAAAAGAAAATCGAACACAACACATCCAACTTAGGCAAATAACGCAGACATCCTTATGTCTATAGCATACCATGCAAATAGACATGTCTCGCTTAACCTATTAATGAGAACTCACTAACATCTTATGGTAGTTCATAGCCTGCATAACTCATCCTATTAGTTTTCCGCATCCTAGGTCACCCTAGAGTGAAATTCCAACCAGCAAGATTGTGATACATCTCCATAACCATCTTGGTGCAAAACAAAATAACAATTTTCACTGAAAATTACTAAAACAAGATAATACCATAGAACTGTTCTGTGCACTTTCCATTGTAGCATCCACCACAACATTAACATGGTGAAAATCAAACAAACATTTACTAGCATGAAACCACCAAATAAGCTACACTATGATTTTGAGTCAGACAATCATAGCATTTGTCCTTTATTGCAATGAATCTATGTTAGCACCAATTTGCTCCCCTCAGTTCACAGTTGTAAACCACAGTGACATCATCAACAACGGTAAGTCCTTATCCCACATACAGTGTGGTAAAGTACCATTAGTATGGCATAGTACTATAGTACTATTAATACAAAGCTAATTTTTTGTTTTCATTTTAATGTTCAAGTTACATATGTCGCTTCCTTGAAATAACCAGTTTTTTCATATGGTTTTTATTTGGTTTTGACCATCCATTCATTGAAACCTACACTAATCATAAGGTTTGCATCATCAGTTTGGTTCAAAAACATCATTATTATATTAAAAATTTGCGTCAACTTCAAAATAAAATAACTTTCAAGTGACAACAATTAGCAGCAGTAGACATTAAAGTTGAACAGAAAATCTAATCTATACAAATTATTAAACAAATACTAGCAAATTAATGATAGCAATAGTTTGATTAAAAAAGAAGTACCAGATGGCCGGTTTCCGGAAGCGAAAGCCACTGAGAGAACAAGTCCTCGACAAGTTGAGGGCTGGTTTTTAGTGCAAATGGTGACACTTCAGGAAGCTGCAATAGCTCGGGGTCCAAACAAGTAACATCCTCCAATGTATCAATTTCCATTTTTATAGATAACGACATCTCGCCTACCTTATCAACTACGGTGAAAAAATTCAACACTCTAAAACCCTAATTCTTTCAATTCTTCAAATGCAACAGTCAAAAGAAACCAACGCCACTTCACTTTCGAGATTTCTCTAACCAAACGAGAATAAATAAATAAATAAATAAATAAATGCGCTTCGGAATTCTAAGGTGAATTGATGATACTGTGGAAATAGTTAGAAAAATTTTACTGCAAAATGTCAAGGAAAAAGACTGTACAATCTTTTTCTTCACCCGAAGTAAATAAAGCACGCCGTTCCCCCAAAACCCTAACTGTCGAGCTACGAAATTGAAGCAAAAAAAAAAATCGAAATACCAAATCCTCAAAAGCTTCTCGAAATAAAATTTAACTTGTTTGGCTTAAAAAAAAATACCGAGAAATCACTTTCCTCGAACACTTTTCCCTTGCTTTCGGTTAGGAAAAAAAAAAAAAGACGAAGGAGATAAAGAGTTTTGGAGGTGAATTTTTTGAGTCAAAAGCAGGGTTTTGGGAATGATTTTTTCTTAAGGAAGGAAAAAAAAAAAGAGAGAGAATTCAGAGATTTTTTTTACTATTATTATTACTATTGGTTTTTTCTTAGAAAGGGAGTGGAGAGACAAAAAGGAAAAGGAAAAGGAAACCGCAGGCTGAGGAAGAGGGAAAGAAAAGATAGGAGGAGAGGAGCGGATAGTAGCGCGTGGAGTTGGGTGTTTCAGTGTTATTGTAGGAAAAATATGGATACGTATTTATACTGTCTAATTGGTTTGACAAAAAGTCATAATCGTAATCCTTATCCGCATTTCTCACGTAATTATTTTTAAAAATATTTATTGTAAATTTAAAATTATGCTTCACCGTTGGATTTCCTTCTCTATTCATCTACGCCATTTTTTTCTTTGGTTAATAATGCTCAGTCGGTTCCAAATTTTTTGTTTCTCTGTTTAAACTTTTTTTTTATTATTTTCTATATTTAATATTTAAGTTCAATTTTTAAAAAAATATTAATGTATAATATAAAAAAATATTTAATTAATCATTTTAAGACATAAAAAGATAAATAAAAACAAAAGGATTATAATTGTTTAAAGATCAAATTATCTGTCTTAATCTAAAAATTCATTCTATATTTGAGAAGATTTGAAAAAAAGTAAAATTCATTCAAAAACATATCAAGCATTGACTCCAAAACTTAAGGTTCAATCTAATTGAAATTATAATATTTAATTTTTATATTTACATATTATTTAATTTATATTATAAAAATAACATTAGACAATATATTAAATCATTTATATTTTTAATCTTAATAAAATATAATATTGAAAATTAAATAAAGAATATCATATTTTCATTTTTTAAAGTTTATTTGGATAAACTTTTATTATATTATTTAATAAGTTGAATATATTTGAATAAATTTTAAAGTTTAAATTAATCAAATTTGAATAAATATGTTAAATGTTAAGAATTGAGAAACCAAAATTTGGAAATAATTAGCTTGGAAATAATTGATATTGCTACTCGCTAATTATTTCCAATTACATATTTTCTCACTTACCAAATACTAATATGATAATATTATTATTTACTCGTGTGCTTTTTTTTTTTGTTTTTTTTTTTTAGTTTCTTTGTGTAATATTCTAGATATATTTGATTTTATTTTTTTTTTTTGCTTGATAGTTTTGTTATAGATGGCAACTTTAAACAAAAGTAGAGGTTAATTAGTGATTTTTTAAAGTATATAAATGAAACAATTTATTATTTATTTGTTATTTGAGAAATAGAGGATTTAAATATTGTTTTTAACAAAGAATCATACATCCAGCACTAAACCAATCACTCGTTTAAATTTATTATATTGATAATATAAATAATCAATGTTATTACATTATTAAACCAATATTAAAAAAAAATGCATCTTATTATTATCATATAATATAACTAAAGAAATTTGTCATACACATTTTTTTTAAATTTAAAAAAAAAAGTAAAAATTATGAGTGTCATGCTTTATTAAATGTAACTTATTACTTTAAAAAAAAATATTACTGTTTTTTTTAAAAATTAAACTTTATTAATTAAATGAAAAAAAGTAAATTGTCAGACTGTGAATGCCTAGGAAACTTTGAAATCTAAAAGAACTTTCCTTCATTGTAATGTGGATATAAATCGTGTTTGCTACTATGAATGGTTGAATTTGCAATTCAGGGATTTTCACACTTGATAATTATTATCCATTTAATCATGGTAATGTATTTAGGATTTGTTTCTTATGCAATGTAATATTTTTATTTTATAATCGGGTTAAAAAATTATTGCATATTTTTTTAATTAAAATTTTAATATATTTAAAAATATATATATTATTTTATTAACTTGTGAAATTTAAAATTTTTTCTTACAGCAAATAAGATAATTTGCATGTAATTTTATTATATAGTAATATTTGATATCTTTTGTAAGATTATCATGATAATATAATTAATGGAGTGATTTTATTACTAAAGTAATTTTAATATTTGTGATTTCAAATAATTTTATTTTGTTAAAAATGATTAATTTTTAAAAATTAAAGATTATTGTAATTTGTATTATTAAAAATTAACATTATTTTGTTTAAAAGTATGAAAATAATAATGTATATTGTAATATTTATAAAAATTCATAATTTTATGATTATTTAAAGATCATAAATTGTAAAATATTAGTAATATTTATTTAGTTTATAATAACATATAATTAAATTATTCAATTATTAAATATATTTATTGATAAGTAAATTTATTTTATAACCTAAATTATATTAAAAATAAATGAATTAGAAAATAAAACCAATCTAATAAATTTATAATAAAAATTATATTATATATAAAATATTAAAAAAAGTAAAAAATATGTAAATTATTTTGAACTTGTTATAATGATTTTTAGTTTGAAATTATAATTACATATAATATAAGATAATTATAATTTTAAGATGCAGTAAATTTTTAATTTACATATTAAATGAATAATGAATAAAATTTATTATTATTAATTTTATATATCATTTTATCTCGATGATAAAATTTTTTTTATTATTTTATATAAAATATAAATTATCCTACAAAATAACTATTTAATTACTTTTGATAATCAAGATCATCGTTATGTAAAATCACAACAACCAAATACTTAATAAATGTAATAATTTAATCATCATATATATAAATTATCATAATTTTTGAAATAATCAAATACTACCTATATATATTTCTTGGTTTAGGTATTTTTCGCTCCCTCTTTTGGTCAAATTCAAAATGGTCAAAATATTCAGGTTTTAATTCAAAATTAAGAGAACATAAAGGACTCCATTAAAAGTTTTAAAAATACAGATAAGTTTTAGTTATTTACATGGAGTTGAAGCTCCAGATTTGTAATTAGTCCATTAGCTAAATGTATATCTAATAATAACAAGAAAAAGCCCGCAAAATTCCGGGTGACTTCGAGCCAATTAGCCAAACACGCTTTTTTTAATTTTTTGGCCTTTCGAACCCTTAACTTTTAAGATATCTTCAGAATCAAAATCAAAGCCTCTAGCTGCTGAAAAGGTCATTTGAAAGCACCAAACACAGGAAAAAAAAAAAAAAAAAGGCAAATGAACATCTTCAGCAAAAAACCCAATCCCAAAGGTAATTTAATTCCGAAATTTTCGTACCTAATCATACAACCCAGCAATCCCCATTTTCTTTAGCCTATTAATCTCTTGACTTCTGATCAAACTTTATTCTTTTTCCTGGATATCTGTTTTAATTGAATTATCTTCAATTCAATGTTCATGCTTTGGAACAATAAAAAATTTCATGTTTCTGGCAATTTATTTTTTCTCTTCGTTCACAATTCGCGTTGACTTGTCAAAGCTTAATGATCATGGTTTCTTAGTTTGTTACTTCAATTCTTTTACATTATTTTTATTTTTTTGGGGTTCGCAGAGGCTCTTCGTGAGAGTAAGAGAGAAATGGCGCATGCTACTAGAGGTAATATTTGATTATTTTCTCTACAACTTGGCCTTCTCTTTTTTTTTTTTTTTTTGCATTTACAAAGTCATATGATTGATGATTATGTTTCTGTATCAGTTAATTTAAAGATTTTTTTTTTATTGAATGGACTGTTGTGTTCTCTTCGTATTATTCTTGCAGTATTTATTTATTTATATGTATATTTATTTTTGTAGCATTACTTTTAATGTGAAACTCAGGTATACTTTTGGCCTTGCTTCAGGTATAGAGAGGGAAATTGGAACCCTGCAATTAGAGGTGCGTCCAAGTACCAATCGGTGATAGTCTTTCTTAGGATTCTTAGGGTTGGTTCTAATGTGATTTATCGTAATGGCAGGAAAAGAGACTTGTTGCTGAAATCAAAAGAACTGCTAAAACCGGAAATGAGGTATTTTTAGCATCTTAACTTGATTGCATTTATGTCTCTCCTTAGAGACTCGAGTGTCAAGTTCATTTACCTTGAATGATGAAACCTGTTCGACTTGTATCCTTTTCTTTTCCCCATATACACTGTGTAGGCTGCAACTAAAGCTCTAGCCCGGCAGCTAGTCAGGCTTAGGCAGCAGATAGCTAAGCTACAAAGTAGTCGAGCACAAATGAGAGGCATTGCAACCCATACGCAGGTGCACATCCCTCTGCTATTGCATCTAGGTAGTTGCCTCATAGCTGACCTTGTGTTTATAGTAATGCTTGTTTTTTTTTATAGGCAATGCATGCTCAATCTTCAGCCGCTGTTGGCATGAAGGGCGCCACCAAGGCAATGTCAGCTATGAATAAGGTCAGTAATAATATTATAATATATAATATAATTTCTTTTTACATGCATGATGATATGAATCATATTCATCTTTGTCCACAGTAACCAGTTTACCAAATTGTTTCTCTTTTGCTTTAGTGGGGAAAGTTGCTTGCTATGGTATGAACTGTTGGTCAATATCCATCTCTTTTATAGACATTCATCCTGATATCACTATATACATGTTTGTATTATGGACATCTGCTTGAACACATGATATTACAATCGATCTCCCCTTTTAAAGTATTCCTTGATTTTTAGACTACTGATCTCTGAGATTTTCTTGCAGCAAATGGCCCCTGCAAAACAAGCAAAGGTTATACGGGAATTTCAGAAGCAGTCTGCGGAGATGGATATGACTGTAAGATCATGCTTGTTTTTTAAAATATATTAATGTGGAAAAAAGTTCATGTTTGAGTCTTTAGTTCATATTCATGGAATTTAACAGTCTAGCATTCATGCTTGCAGACTGAAATGATGTCAGATGCAATAGATGATGCCCTGGACAATGATGAGGCTGAAGATGAGACTGAGGACCTAACAAATCAGGTGTGATTCGTCCCTTTTCTTTTTTTTTTTGGGAGCAAAAAAAGGGTGGGGGTGTTGGGTCATAAGGTTTGGGTGTGGGACTGATGGGATAAATTAGAAAGCTGGTGAATGGATGGTTTTGGGTGCTTCTGTGGGGCTTGCACAAGCTTTCTTGGGCAGGATAATAGGTTAAATCCATTGTTTACTGTTGTAGCTTCCAAAACAAAGAACCGGTAGTAACCTTTTTCTATTTAATTTTCTTTTCTTCAGATTCTAGATGAAATTGGTGTTGATGTTGCCTCACAGGTTGGTATTTTGCATTTTTCCCGTCTTCATTTCAGGATTTCTTGTGAGCCAATATCTTATTTTATGCAGCTGTCTGATTTCCACGTAAATTTTTGCAGTTGTCATCAGCTCCTAAAGGCAGGATTGCAGGAAAGAATACTGAAGGTGTTGGCAGGTATTCTTCTGTCTTCTCCCCTTTTGTTCTCGATTGGAATGATTTTTTCAGCGTAGAGACCCACGTACTTTACAAAGGTCCTCCTCAGAGATTTGAACTTTGTGCTCTATATTCTACTACGGCCTCTGTTAGTTGTCCATGGTATTGGATCTGTACTTGGCAATGGTTTTCGGCTTTTTACAATAATATGGGACTTATTATCATGCAATCTCTGTTTTTCTTTTTGGAATCACCCTAATATTATAAAATTTGGGCCTTATAAACCACCTTTTCTATTTGTTTCCTGAAAGAGATTGAACTATTTCTTTGTTTGCTAATTTTTTATTCCATCCTGCAGTTCGGGTGTTAATGAGCTTGAGAAGCGGTTGGCAGCTCTTAGAAATCCATGAGCAGAGGACAGAAAACCCCAAAATTTCCTTCATTATTATCTTGAGTTATTCCCTAGAATAATCATCTCTGCAAGTTTGTAATTTTATTTGGTAGATATGATGCTGTTATTCATGTTTCCAGAAGGTAATTCATACCATCATGTAACTTTGATACCTTTGGGATGATATGGATTTTCGTGTAAATTTGCTACTGTTGCTCGAAGCGAGGAAAATAGAAACAAATTATTGGTTACTCTATCCGAACTTGGTACAGGTCTGTCTCTCTTCTTAGCAGAGGAAGGTAGCTGTAGAGCATCTGTCGAGGAGCAACACCAGTATTGGGTACAAGAAAAGTAGATGACTCTTTCAGTCTAGTATTAGGAGTCTTTGCATTATTTTCAAATTAATATAACAAAAAATTCCGATACATGAATTCCCTTTTCTTGATGTCTACAACATGATACAATGGCCATAAACTTGGAAAGAATGGATTAGCAATATGGTAAAGGGAAGTCACTTGTGCTGTAGTGGCATTAAAGCTGCAGTGAGATTGTAAGCTATTAAAAACATCAGCCTAAAATTGATATATTACCTCATCATTTTCTAATAGAGAGGAACTCAAAACTTCGAAAAGGATGATCATCACGGCTTCCTCTGAGAGGAGTGGCACGACTAGATGTTTTGTCCTCAAAGGCAAGTTGGATTCTTTGAGTGGTAGACGTGCGACCACCACTTGATACTAGTCGGTTTTGTGGAACGTAATTTGGTTCACCGGATGAACTAGGCCTGCTTGCTACTACAGCTCTTCTTGAAGTGCTACCATATCGAGAAGAACTGCATCCTTTATCCAAATCCAAGTGCTGCAATTGCAAACCAACAAACGACCAGAATGTTGGAAATGAGCAAAAAATTTTTTTAAAAAATGCAATAGATGAATAGAACAATTAAAAGAAACGGTCACATAGGCGTGATGGACTCCTATAGTCATGCTGAGTAAAATGTATGAGTCAAATAAGCAGGACCAATCATTCTTAAGAGTCATGCTAAGTAAGACGTATGATTTAAACAAAATGATAAATAAACGACATAAAAATACTGGTGCAATGTAACAACTCCAAGCAAATGAGAGACTTGTTGTTTGTTATATCTCTGTTGATCATAAATAGTACTGAAAATGCAATGAAGGTTGGAATGAATTTGGTATGACTCCATTAAGATTACCTAACTCTCATCCAGGGTTCAAGGCAAATGCCAGTGGGTATGCAACAATCAGAGGGATGGTAAAACAGGTATATATGATGACATATTTAACTTTGAATTTATAAATAGGACAAAAAGTGGGTCTAAAGCTTTTCCTGCTTTCCATAATACAGCTAAAAGGGGAATTGGTGGCTAATGGCCTTTACGGTTAGTAAGATTTCATTTTTAGAGAAACAATTTCATACACAAAATATAGGCTAGATGTTATAAAATCTTTGAATGGAAATTGAAGCTCACCACTTGCTTTGAGAAAGTTACGTCCTCAGCAGTCTTGTGTCTAGAACGATCACGACGAGGACTATTACTTGAAATATTTCTTTTGGAAAATGCTTCAGCTGCACCAGAGAATCTATCCCCAATGTCTCTTCCCACTGAATGTTGTTGTCCAGGGGAATAACCCAGAAGGGAAAGCAGAGAGGTTAGTACGACATCATAATTACTAAAAGCATAATAGACTTATTTTTTTATCAAAGAAGACTGTAAAAGATTGTCCTCATCCACATTATACGAGTTTTACCATTACATAAATGGCCATCTTTTATATTTTCTCAATTTTTTGGATAACACAATGACCATCTAATAACCCAATTAGTTGAGTATCAAATATTTAAGTTCCAATCAGGTATGATTATACGACCTAATGAGAAACCTAGTTCTGTTAAAAGAAAGCAGACCTGGGATTTTTTCTGGTCTTTCAATGGCTTGTCCTGCAGCTAAACCTGCTCTTCCACTGGAATGCTGAGAAACAGACGGAAGAGCTGAGTAATATCCCAAGATGACAGTAACTTAGAGCTCAAAGTTTATAAGTACTTACCTGCCCTCTGGAGCTGCCACTAATCTGTGGGTACTTCAATACAGTCCAGTTAAAGACATAGTCAAACTGATAACCTGCAGCAATGTCAATTTAAGAACCGAAAAAAGAAAAAAAAAATTCACTTCACAGTCCATGGAGAATTAATTTGACAACAGCCTCTGTGCGTGTCTGTGTGTGTGAGAAAGAAACAGATAACAGAATATAATACATGAAAAGATCACTATTAAGGCAGCCACAATGATGATAACTAACCTTCTCTTATAAACAAGTCTCGGAAAAGCCTCTTCAAATATGAATAATCTGGTTTATCTTCAAACCGCAAAGATCGGCAATAGTGAAAATATGATACAAACTCAGATGGAAAGGACTTACAGAGCACCTGTTAAACACACATACACCAATATTACTGAACAAGGAAACTAGAGTAATAACCATAAGATGCATTAACTCTGAAATTTAGGATCAAATGTTGACCATAACTTAGCCTGAACAGCTGTACTCAATTTGTCAAATTTAAACGTCACACTTTCCATTTTTAATTAAGCCAAATTAAATTTCACTATAACAAAAGTCAATGACTTAAATCATCCCCTTTTTTATATTAAACTTACTTCAAACAAACAGAAAATCTTTTCCTTTCAAGAACATTTGTAGGAATAGCAATTCATGGGGAACAATGTGCCATCACAGAATTCTAATTGCTTAAGAAGGTTTATAGTATTTATCAAACATCCCATAAAAATGGGACAGAGGGAATACAAAGATCAGGCCTGGCCCACATACAGATGAAGAGCATGCCTGTGTGCAAGCACTAGAAACCCGTACATCAGTCAGATTAGTAACTCAACCAAATTTCTTAAAGGAAATCAATTTGTCTAAGGATGGCATAAGTGATTATACCTCTATAGGAGTTGATACCTTCTTTTCACTAATCTTATCATACTTTTGCTTTTTTGTGCCAGCTTTTAACCCCTGCCAGGGAAGGCTGAAGCAAAGAAATCGTGCAAATTGAATCAAAATGAATGGGAAGAAAACTAAGAATGAAGATTCATTAACAAGTAACAATCAAACATCATCTGGACATGCATAAAACATTGAATGAAACAAGCATGTAGCACTATATGCTCAACCTTCCTCTGAGGAAATACATAAGCACATAACCAAGTGATTCTAAATCATCTCTTCGGCTTTGCTCTGCCAATAAAATAGAAGAATCTATGTTAATAAAAGTAACGAAAAGTAAACTTGAATCTAAGATATATGTATGATTTACTGCTACTAGTCAGAAACGTGTCACTAAGTAACATCACTCACCAACTCCAAGGTGAGTGTTCACACTTGCATAACGAGCTGTGCCTGTGAGGTTCTTGTTTTCTCTGCAGCAAAGAATTTGACAAGTTGTTTTTGAAAACAAATGCATTGGTACAAGGTTGGCACCATATACTTGGGTATGTCTTTACCACATAGGTAATCATACAGAAACAAATACAAACATAGGAAATAAAAGTAAAAAGAAAATCGGACAAGAGAGAGAAAGACAATCAGACTGGATTTTTAAATCATAAAGAGAAGTAGGATAAGCATCAACAACAATTTAGTACATTTTTTTGGCCAACAAGTATTAGTACATTGAAAACGAGTAAAATTGACTAGCAATATGGAATCTCTATGAAACCTATTAAAAATCAAGACTATAAGAAGCCACCCACATTCAAAAGTCACATAAAACAAAAGAGACCTTTATCTGCATCAAATTCAATTTCATCATATCAGACAGATCTCACAGCATTGAGGAAGCAGCGCATGGTGGAATGCCTAACAAAATGGCATCCAAAGAAAAGATAGCACGACATATGAGCATTGCCTCAAATTTTGGAGTTTTCTTTATTTACAAAAGTTCAGTTCAGAAGACTGATGAAGCTTTCGCTATAATTTTCCTCAAACTGTACAAAATGATAAGACAACATGCCTTGCCTCTATGAAAAGCAAACACCCAGCTGAAAAGAAGTATGTAGACTATGAAGCAACTTTCTTATCTAGTATCTTAACCCAACAAAACATTTTATGATGAGAACTATACAATCTTGAGATCTTCAAGTTTGAATTTCTGTATTAAGAAGTCAACAGAAAAATAATCACCTGTATGGGATGTGCTTATGAGTCTGAAGATCCCTATACTTCTTTGCAAGACCATAATCAATGATATATACCTGTGATAACAAAATTAAAAAGAAAAAATGATACCACAATATTTCATAATTTTCAAGTGTAACAAATTTCTATTCCCAGCAATGGAGTAATACTCTTACCGTAACCAGAAATTCAAAATTGAAGGTGATTGTGCTAGCAGTCTAATGAGTATGTGCATTTATATTTGCCGACAATACATACAAGAAAAACACAATAACTAATACCTTATCTGCCTTTCGTCCAAGGCCCATCAAGAAGTTGTCAGGCTTTATATCACGGTGAAGAAAACCTCTTGAATGCATATATTCTACTCTATTAATCTGGAAAGAAAAAACAAAGAAAGGTTGGAAAGGGGGAAAATTAATATGAAAAAACCTGAAAACTTATTCTTTACCACAAAAAAGCCATATACTTACCATTTGATCAGCAAGCATCAACACTGTTTTTAATGAGAGTTTCCTGTTGCAGTAGCTGAACATATCTTCCAAACTAGGTCCAAGAAGGTCAATTACCATGACATTGTAATCCACGTCAACTCCAAACCATTTGAGGTGGGGAATGCCCACTATATCAAGGAGAACGCACCCAAGTTATTTAAAGATAAATAATGTGTTTTTTTCAAAATTTATCCAAAATATAGAATGCAAGCTAGTATTCAAGATAAAACATGAACCTACCAGCAAGTCCAGAGAAAGTTTTGCAATTGCCTATAGAACAAATTGTTTAAAAACTAAGTTGATAGTCCAAAAATTATGGAAAGAAAAGAAGACCTGCTATCGTCTTTCTAAACCAGCAGCTACCAAATCCAATCGCAACTAGAATGAAGACTGAAGTATAAAGTTGTGAATCAAAGAAAATGACTGGCTTCCATCAGACTAGAGCTTGCATGTTTTTCTCTATGGTTTTTTCTCATGCAATGATAGTGCAGTGGAAAAGGCTATCCCAGAGAAGTCTATGGTCAAATTATGTAGTACCAAATCATTTTTACAGACAGACAGAGAGGGGGGGGGGGGGGGGGGAGGCGGAGACAGAGACTTACTTCCTCCTTGAAGAAGCATATACAATTTTGACTCATAATGAAGCTGTGGATGCTTTGTCTTCACAGATTCCTGAAATTAGGAACAGAAAAAAAAAAAAAATGGTATCAGGTCAAGGTCATTGCTTTTGAAGTTAGAAAATATAAGATGTCAATTAAATAAAAAACATGTTTTTGCCCATCACCGTTCATCAATATTGAATACCATGATTAGGAATTTTTTTTCATACCCTTCACATTCATACCTAAAGTGACACATTCTCACATGTAAGGAGCACCACAACATCTTCATTTCAAAGGAAAAGAAAAAAGGAAAGAAAGTGCAAGTTGGAAATACAATGTCAATAAAATTGTCTTCCAAAATTACACTCAAGCATTAATTTGAAACACCTTTACTCGGAGAAGCATGGTTTCAATTTCTCATTTGTGTAACCACTTTTCTTCTTCTCAGACTGGAAATAAATGCTATAACAAATGTTCTATCTCTTTATACTTAAATGATGAACCATATAAAGTTGAACATAGCTGGATATGGAAACATTGGCTAGGAAAATTTTATTTACACAAATTAAGAAGTGCATTTGCAAAAACAGTTTTTCCTTTTAAGAAAAAATGCAATGACTAAAAGAACCTATCTCTGATAATTTTTTTCGTCAATGTCCAAAATGTAATGCAATTGAAAGTCCAGAGGTTAGTAATACTTAAAGAACAGAAAAAGATAAGCAAGAATGACTGCCATTTCTTTTTGCTTCTTAGAGAGAGACAAGAGACTACAAATAAATGTGGTGAAAATAACCACGAAAGCAAGAATATAACAAATAAAGATAGCTTTATTTATTGGTATTCAAGTACCCAAAAATCATTATTACCAATTGACAACCACGTCTAGAATCCAGTCCATCAGCATACCAACAAAAGAGAAAACCAAAATACACATCCTCAAGAAAAGCTCACATACCAGTTTGACAGCAACTTCCTCTCCAGTTTGCACATTTACCCCTTCAACAGGAAAAAAAAAATCAGAAAAAGGCACAATGCTGACAAAGAAAAAAGACATTTTCCATAAAAAGAAAGAGAAAGCAATCAAAGAGATTTGGATTGGTATACCAAAATAGAGTTCTCCAAAAGAACCACTGCCAATCTTTCTTCCAAGCTTGAACTTACCACCAATCAAATGATCCATTCTCAAGCAAAAAAAAAAAAAACTACTGTCTTCAATGATAATACCGAATATCCCAAAGAGCTTAGTTTAAGCTATTTTCACTCGGATTTGTGTCAAATTCAGCATTTATTGCCCTCTAATTCAATACGCCCTCAAAACTCAAAGGATTTACCAAATTTAAAACTCCGAGCCCCCATAAGACCAGCTAATGAAAAGAAAGCAAATCTGAAGTTTTTTCAATAATCAGCACAGATAAAAGCATCAAATAAAAAAAGTATAAGCCTTTGACCAAAAGAAGAAGAAAGGAAATCCTAGGAAGAATAAAGCTAAGAAACAAAGAAAAAAAATTGGAGATTTCAATATAAGCCCAGGAAAGGTAAAAAGAGGATTTTATTATTATAATTATTAGAAAGGCTCCAGCTTCTTCAACTACATAGTTTGATATCAAAATCCCAAAAACTTGAAACGAAAACCCTAATTTTGGAGAAAAACCCAGCTAAATTGACCTTAGAAGAAGAGGAATCAACTGGCAAAACCAAACCTCCAATTTTAATCAAATGAAAAATAACGGTTGAAAAATCTGAAATGGCCCAATACATAAATCATGTGAAACAAAAAAACTGTTTTTTTTTTTGGATTATTAAAATAGAAAAGAAATAGTAGTTTTCAGGTGTTTGTGAATGAGGAAAGAATGACAGAAAGTAGAGAGAAAAAGAGTGATATGAGGAGGATAAGAGGAAAAAGGAAAGAAACAGGTGATTTCTTTTTTGTTTTTTTTCTTTTAATTGAAAAAAAAAAATCCAGTTTTTTTAATTAAAAAAAAAAAGACACGAGGGATTAAGCGGTACCATCCCAAACTGCCGCCTGACCAAACACGTTTGGGTTGTCTGAGTCTGAACTTCTCACTTACTCTTTCAACTTTCAAGCTTTTTTTTTTTTTTTAATATTTTATTTTTAACTTCTTGTTGCACTTTCCCTTATCTCTCGACATATTGATTTTTTTTTTTTTCCAACTTCTTCAACGCTTTATCTCTTTTTCTTTCTTTTCAATTCATAACAATAAAACAATAGTAGTTTTTTTTTTATTAACAAGAAATTTACTCGATATAAGTTGGTTTTAAATTTAAACTTTATTAATTATCTTTAATTGTGATTAACTTTGATTACATTATTATTTTTACTAGATATGAAATATTACATATATATTAACATGCGCGTGTGCTGATAAAATGTTATATTTTTAATTTAAATTATTAAAATTAAAATTTTAATAATTTTAAATATAAAAATATTATACATTTATTTTAATTTAAAATTTTAATAATTTTGTTTATTGTCATTTTTTACTAAAAATTTAATATTATTTGAACTTGAATTATTTAAAATAAAATTATATGAGCAGTCGTTATATTTTAAAAAAAAAATTCAGAAAGTTAGCATGAGCTGGTAAAACTAGGAAAGTGAAAGGAGTTGAAAATTTTGACCCAGTCAGTCCACATGGGGTCATGTTCCTCGTTAGTGTATGACGTGAGAATTATTTTTGAAATAAATATGCTGAAATTTTCTTAATTATGGAATAGTTTGTTTCCTTCGGAATATACTTGTCTTGTTTTTCAATTTTTCAGTTTGGTCTTTGGGGATTTTGGTTTTCGGTCTTAAGCTAGCTAGGTGGGGGCTGTGGCCTAATTTCTGTGTATGTTCAAACTTTGAAGAAGATGCATAAGACAAAATATGTTGTTAGGTTCGATTGTAGTAGCTAGAATCATGCATCTTACTTGCTTGTATACAAAAGTTACATGTAATTAGTGAGTCAAGGCTTAGAAAGACATAAAATTAACTCGGAATTTTTTTTTTTTTACATTTTCAAGATTTAACCCATTTTCATTTGTTAAAATTATTATGGTTTTAACGAGTTATTTGTTTTATCTTTAATAAAAAAAATTAACCAATTTTTATGACTTTGCTAATTAACCAAATGATAGAAATGTCATACAAATATACATACAATTAAATCTTGGTCTTCTTTTTTCTCAGATTAATTGATGGATTTATTTTTATTTTCCCCTTTATTTGTTTGTTTTTAAAAAAGGCTAAAGTTTAGAAAATAGAGAGAAAAAAATGTAACTGATCATAACTTTATAAAAATTTACCTTTTAAAAAAAATTAATAGTTAAAATTTATATTTAATATATTATCAATATATAAATTTTATAAATTAATAATAAATCAAATTATATTACTTCATTAATTAATAAATATTAATTTTTAAAATAATATATAAAAAAAGTAATATTTTTAAAAAATTTTACTCAATTATCCAATTAATAGGTAATGCATTAAATATAATATAATATTTATTTAGACTAAACTCCATTTTCTTTTTCTGTCTTTCTTTCTCTATTTTTATTATATGTATCCTGTAATTTATAGGCAGGCATTTGTCTCCAAGTGTTTGGCCCCAAAACTAGAAGCATCTCCATGTGAGTGGAATATAATGCTGTTTGCCCGTCCTCAGTCGGCAGTCATAAATAAGTAAACGAAGTTTTGCAATTTGGCTAATTAGCCAATCAGTAGACATTAAGTAATCAATATGCAAAACAAACATAAAGCTGTTAAACCCCGAAGCATGCATCACACGAGTCCCGATCAGAGGCAAAATGGTATGTTTTGAGTTGGTTGAACACCATTTTTGTGTCGCAAAAGCTCAGTTATATGTGAGGCAGAGGGCATGTGTTTTCTCAATTCTGAAACACAGAAATGATCCAAACGGTACCCCATTGATCATTCACTAAAAATTTATTTGGGATAGACGGTGAGATTAATTTTAATAAAATTAAAAATGATAATAAAAATGAGATTGATTATTGTAATATTGAGATTAAGATTAATGATAGAAATATATATTTGGATGTAAATATAATAAAATAAATTATAAAATGATAAAAAATAATCATTAAAAATATTAAATTAAAAAATTATATGTAATAAAATTTTAAATTATTTAATATTTCATAAAATTAATAAATTATTAAAATTTTATTAAATAAAATTATTTTATATCAAATAATAATTTATTAATAAAAAAATAAAAATAATAATATATTAAATAATATTTTTTATTATATTAGATTAACTAAATTATTTCTTTAAAATTAATAAAATTATTTTAAAATTTTAAAATAAAAATTAAAATAAAAAAAATTAAAATGTTTGGACAGTTTTGTCTTTATAATATAATTAAAGGATAAAAATGTAAAAAGAAAAAAAGTACCCATCCCAGTTTTTTCTCAATACACCCTAATTTTTTAAGTTTTAATAAAATTACTTAAATATTTATTATTTAATAACAATTTTCTCTTTCATACCCTTTTTGGAAATCAATTTTAGGACAATTTTAAAGATTTTTGGAAATAAATATGCGAACACCTTTAAGAACATTCGTAAATGAATTTTTAAAAACTTTTAAAAGTTTTTGAATATTTATTTTTGAAAAATCTTTAAAAAATTTTAGAAATCAATTTTTGAAAGTTTTAAATCAAATCTAAATATTTGATCATGAAATCTTACTAAATTAAATGTGAAATCAAACAAAAAATATAAAATAAATAAATAATTTGTCTTTGATTTTATATTTTTTAACTTCAAATTGATAAATTTTTTTTTGAATTTGGTTTGATTGGAGCTTAAAATCCTTTAAATTTTCGGTTGCAACGAAAGAGAGATGAGATGAGGTGTGAGAAAAAAAGGAGATAAGATGTTTGGATTTTTGGTAAATTTATATTTTAAATATGAAGTGTGTTAAGCAAAAAAAAAAAGTATTAAAAGTAAGAGGATGTATTAAGTAATTATTGAATTACAAGTAGCAGCGCTCAAAATAAAATGGTGCGTTCTCGACTGCATCTAAAAACTCCAGTGAAAAAATGCTGTTAATTTCAGCGGACATTGAATCCAAATGGCATTTTCGTGCATTTACACAGTTTTTCATGCGAAAAGCAATCGCACTGGGGTGCGTTTGCTTCCAAACTAGCTCTAAATGCTTGACCTCCATTTCAAAGCCCGACTGAGAGAATCCTAATAATTGAGAGAGTGGAGATGTGTCTTCGCCATTAGATAACTGCGCTTGCAAGAATAATGTTGGATTATTAATAAAAACAATAACTGAAGCTTTAAAATTTTACTGCAATTTCTCCTTTTGCGTTGTGATCTGGGAAAGAGTACAGAAAGATTATCTTCCTATCGATTCATGCATAACTTCAAGTGTAAATGTCGTTTTGGCCCCCAAACGGGTTGTATTGAGGGAAGAATGAATTTCCACCGCACTGTCATTAGTTGAAACTTGAATTATAGATATTTAAATATTAGAATGTTGTCAGAATGATATGCAAAGATTGAATTATGAAACAAGGATGAGAAAATCGAATCTAGTTCTAGTGTATATTATACTTGCCCAGTTGTTCAGTAGGTCAAAAAGAGAGATGGGAGGAAAAAAAAAATTACAAAGGAGAAAAAAACATGAGCATTATGCAGCTATGTAGAGGCATGTGATGTCCAAGCAGAAGCAGTAAACAAGCTGGTATCTTTCCATCCAAGCCTAAGTGTTCCGTCTCCTTGTACAAGGCTATACCCATGAGCAGGAGGGAACATGTTCAATATTAGTTGTGCCTGAGCCATGGAGTTGTTGCTCATTGGCACCTGTAAAAAACAATTCCTTGCAAGTTCATTTCTCCAGTGCTTGAATTTGTCCTCCCCACTTCTTGCAGGGCCTCCTATTGCCAATATATTGTTAATTTCCTTATGCAAAAGGCAATGCTCGATGTGGTGCCTGCTAGGGTCATCGGCTGGCAGATATGCTCCAAGTGAATCGAACATGGTGGAGTAATAGTGGAGAGAGCCCACAAAACGGTCCAAGAAAGATCCACCATGGGAGAGATCTTGCTCAACCAATGTGATTACACTTGGAGCCAATTGTTCAAAAAGCCTCAATATCTTCCAATCGGGTCCCGTGGCATCATATAGTGAATGTTGTAGCCAGTGAATGGCTAGTGTCTCTCCCCTCCGGACCGGTACCATTGTAATGTCAATTTCTCCAAATTTCTTTGCGATTGGGTGGAATTCAAATGACATTCCGAGGCGTTTAGCAAAATTGGAAAGTTGTTTTCCTGTTTCCACCAGAAGCTCCATTGAACTGCCCATGCCGGTCATTCTGATATACGGAGGCCCTTCGATACGCGTGGCTAGGATATGAAATAGGGCCGGCCATTGCAAGCCTTGCATGATATCAAGGTCTATGATGTGAACCCTATCGCGTCGATGAAATGCCTCAAGGATGGCTTGGTTGGAGGTGAAGTGAGCGAATTTGATAAAGGGAGAAACATTGTTGAAGGCTTGGAAGGCGCAATGAACGCTTTTATAGTTTATCAAAGGAGAGCAAATCCCTAACCGTGAGTTAATAACCCTACCAGACATGGACTTAGCAAAATAAGCGACAACCCTTTCAGCACAAGAAAGAGCATAAGGAGAAGCCATCTGGGTCAGTTCAAGCAACATTCTATGAGCTTCCCCAAGATTGTCAACAGAGATAGCAACAGCACACTCCAAAAGAAGCGTTATCAAGCTTAAACCTTGCTCGTCGTCTAACCTACTTAACCCTCTATCGTTCCCTCCATTTTCGCAAACGTTATCTGTTTGGTTTCCAAGCTCGTTGCCCCATTGAAGCTCTGGACCGCAGCTGCCATCCAAAACACTTCTTCTTACAGTTTTCCTTGGCCTAAAATCACCCAGCAACGATGGGGCAAAGTTATCCTCGCATACCATAGATGTATCAGCTGCTTCCAAGCTGGTATGATCACGAGTTCCTGTCTCAGCTGGCAAGTCATCAATGAGCTGCTTGGTGATTTGTTCAACCCACTCAGAGAGCTCATTTCTCTCCAAGTTTATGCAACGATTTTCAACTGTCTGCCTCGGGATGGAGCTGACAGTACTTGTTGTTGGAAACCCGAAAGAGGCAAGGTCCCATATAGGTTCATGATGAGGCTGGATCATATCTAGAGTCGCATGAACCACTTCAAATCCTCCTTTCATCATTGGAAGTACTATAAAGATGGGGTAAGAAAAAAAAAAAAAAAAAGAGAAAATCAGAGAAGGGTGTGGGAGGGTGTTAAGGAAAGCTGGAGACCATTTTTAAAGTGGAAATTTTGGGCAATGATGAGCAAAGAAATGACCAAAGAAGTGAGCAAAGACTAAATTTCGTGACTTGTTTAATGCAAGAGCGCAGCCGGCATAGCCGGACACATAGATAAAGATAAGAAGCTAAAAGCCAAGCACACGTCATTTTGGTAGTGATTTTCCCATTATTAACTTCCTTTACATTTTCTAGAAATCTATCTATTGAAGCCATGAAAGCATAATTCATGTTAAATATCTAGCTCTTTTAAGATATCAGAAGGAAATTACTAGTGGAATTTGCTTTGGATGTAGAAAGAAGAACTACCCACAATATAAAATTATCATTAAAAAAAAAAGTAAAATCATGGCTTATGTGTTACATACTTATATTAAAGCAAGTAACAAGTGACGTATTATATATATCAAGTTTATAGTTGTTTAGATCAAATGAATGTAAACTTGTGATTTTGAAACTATCAAACTGATTAAATCATGAATGCAATTATATCTAGGTACAAAATTTTGTTGTGGTGGTGAGATGATTTTGATGAGAACCTAGAAAGTAACTTCTTTTATAATTATCCTAACATAACAAATGAAAATTAAAGTGTTGGGGAGATAAATCACACTTGGAGTCCATGAGAGTACATCAGAGAGTCGATACATACATGTTAGACACTACTTAAACCTAAAAGCTTAAGCTATTAGGTTCTTGGGTCTTTCATGCATATATAAGATATTTCATTCATTCAGATTTCTTAATGATGTGAGATTCTTTATTCATATGTGAATCATATCTCAACAATTTCTCCCATTCACTTGTGAGTTCTGATCAAGTCCCACCTTAGCTCCCCCATACGAGTAAATCTTATCAACACCTTTTTTAGGCTGACAACCTCACATTTTTAGTATGCTTTTGGGTCAGGTCACAGCACTCAACCTTGCCACCTAGGTTGTCTCAGTGTTCCCTCATGCTTACACTCTAGGTTGACTTAATACATCGTCCACTTGGGTGTTTCATTTTTGTATATTATCATATACTCGCTACATCTAAATCGAACTTTTAATACTGGTATTCGAATACATAGAGATGATAGATGCGGCCAATTTTTGATCTGTCAATAATCTCTCCCCTAGCAACAATGCTGGGACTCGAACCCTAATCTTTCCCCTAGCAACAATGCTGGGACTCGAACCCGTAACTTTTGACTCTGATATCACTTGTTAGGAGATTTATCGCACTTGGAACCTATGAAAGCACACCAAATAGCTCATATATACATGTTAGATACCACTTGAGCTCAAAAGCTTAAGCTATTAAGTTCTTGGGTCCTTCATACATATATAAGATATCTCATTCAGATTTTTTAATGATATAAGATTCTTTACTTACATGTGAACTATATCCCAACAATGATCACTTGCTGGGCTTGAAGCAATAAACACAACAATGTAGAAGCAATATATCGTAATAAACTCATAGTAATAGATAACAATCAATAATCAACAACACAGAAAAAATAAAGCACAATAAGATTTACATGAAAAACCTTCCAATATAGAGAAAAAAATCACAGATCACCAAAAAAATCTCTACTATCAAATAATGGATATACAAAATTTTTTTCTAGCTAAAACTAGAGCTAATCAACAACTAGAGAGAGATAATTAAGGAAATGTCACCAAATAGGTGACTCTAGATCTATTCTTAGAGAGCTTCAAACTCCATTTTCACTGTTTAAAATGTAAAACTCTAAATCATAAACCTACTAACAAAATTTCATGTCAATTGGATCACCGGTCGACTTTCGTTCAACTAACTCTCCCTTATTTTTTTTTCTCTCAATTTTTTTGGCTTTTTTTTTCTTTTCTTGGTTTTACGACACTACCTTGAAATAGCCCCACCTCTTTTTATTAAGTAGCTAAAGCTCTATGTAAAAAGAAAGATCAAGGCCCATGGCCTTTGATTGGTTCAAAACTAATTACGTGAAGCTGACCTTATTTTCTAAGTAATCTCCTCCTCAGTCCCATTAGAAGAAGATACATTACTATATCAGTTTCATTTAGAACTTACCCTGGCCAAAGAACTTATTTTGACCAAGTTACTACGAGCTCAAGCTTCTTTTTAAAAAATATCTTAGTCAACATATCTGCTATATTCTTATTAGTATGAATTTTTTTCAATAGCATCTGTTGTTCTTTGATCACTGAATGTAACTAGTGATATCTAACATCAATGTCTTTGTTCTAGCATAGTATATAATATTCTTGCTTAAATCTAAAGCACTTTAGCTATCACAAAATATCACATACTCTTTTTTATTTAACTTCAATTCAAGAAAAAAATATTTCATCCAAAATATTTTTTTACCTATTTCGGTTACTGTAATATACTCATCTTTTATAGTTGACAAAGCAACACACATCTGTAACTTAGACTGCCAAGATACAACTTCTCCTGTAAAAGTGAATAAATATCCTAAAGTAAATTTTCTACCATCAAGATCATCTGTCATGTCAACATCAATAAACCATTTTAGAACTGGTTATAAAACTTCATAACTCAAGCACATTTTTTAGGTACCCCTCAAATATCTAAAAATCATTTCATTGTTTTCTAGTGAACTTTTTTTAGATTAGAAATAAATTTATTCACTATACCAACTGTTTGAGTAATGTTAGGTTGTGTACAAACCATAAGATACACTAAAAAACTGACTGCAGAAGAATAAGAAATATTAGACATAGTTAGTTGCTCTTTCTTAGACATTGGATAAAATTTTTTACTTAGATGAAAGTGGTTAGCAAGTGGACTGCTAACTGATGTAGCATATTGCATGTTGAATCTATTAAGTACCCGTTCAACATACTTTTTTTATGACAACCACAGTTTTTCAATTCTTCTATCCCGGATAATGTTTATACTGAGAATCTGCTTTATTGGATTTAAATCTTTCATGTCAAAGGACTTAGATAATTATTCTTTCAACCTACAAATCATACTAGCATTTTATTTCACAATCAACATATCAACATATAATAAAAAAAATAATGAAATTACCATCAAATTTTTTTTTGACATACACACAATAATCCACTACCATTTTTTTATAGTTGTGGTTCATCATAAAAGAATCAAACTTTTTGTAACACTGTCGCAGAGCTTGTTTCAAGCTATACAAGCTTTTTTTTAGTTTACAAACTAAGTGTTCTTTTTTTTTTACTTCAAAACTCTCATGTTGATTCATATAAATGTCCTCCTGTAAGTTACCATACAAGAATGCAGTCTTGAGATCAAGTTACTTAAGCTCAAGATTCAAACTAATAGTTAATCCTAGTATCACTCGAATGAAACTCATATTCACAATTGAAAAGAAGATCTCATCAAAATAGATGCATAATTTCTAAGAAAAATTTTTTACCATCAATCGAGCTTTGTACCTCATTAATTTGTCACCATATTTTTTCAACTTGAATATCCCTTTATTTTTTAATGGTGTCTTCCTTTTTGAAAGTTTAATAAGATCATAAGTATCATTTTTTCGTAAGACTCCATCTCTTCTTTCATTGCTTTTAATTAGTGTTTTTTTATCCAGAGTAACTTACATATCTTGAAAACTCTCTAGCTCTCATTCACTAGTAACTAAATAAAATCTGAACTTGGATACCTGGTAAATGGCCTACACTTTTTAGTAGATCTCTTAGGTTGAAACTCTACATCACTTGATATCAAAGGTAGCTCTCTTTGCTCAACATTTTTTTATGGAAAAATTGTTCTTCCTGTTTAAAACTAATTGCATCTGGATCATTACTAATTGTGGCTTTACTTTTTCGGCACATGCATAAATGTTTTACACTAAAAAATTTTTAAATGAGAATATGAAGCATATTTTTTTATCCACACTCTTTCTGAAATATCAAAGCTTAAAGGAACTGATGGTGATCTGTTAAGTAAATAATAAGCTGTGTTGACTGCTTCACCCCAAAATGGTTTTGGTAATTTTGTCATCTTCAACATACATTTGACTTTTTTCACAATGGTGTGATTCATTCTTTCAACTACACCATTATGCTGCGGTGTTTCAAGTTTTGTCATCTTATGTCTGATCCCATGCTTTAAACAGTATTTTTTAAAGTCTTTGGATGTGTATTCCTTATCATTATCAATTCGAATACACTTCAAGAGTAACATTGTCATCTTTTCCACTATAACATGAACTTTTTAAAAATACTGTAATACCTAGCTTTTATTTTTTAACATATACATCTAAGTCTTATGTGAAACATCATCAATAAAAGTAACAAAATACATGCTATCACCTAATGACTCAACCTCAATGGGACCACATATGTCAAAATAAATTAATTTCAATCCATTTTCTTTTCTCTGAGAACTCTTACGAAAAGAAATTTTATAATACTTACCAATTAAACAATGATCACATGAATCGAGAGATATACTTTTGGTAAAAAAAATAAGAGACTGTCTTGTCAAAACCTGTAACCTTTTCTCACTCATGTATGCCAGCCTTTTGTGCTATAAATTTACTGAAGCATCATCCTAAATGGTATTTATTTGGTTACTATTCAATTGCATCCATATCTTATACATTATATAGCATAGTTTTTTTCTTGCAACTACCGTAGATCATTTGAGAAACTTTTACTGCTCATTCTTTTGTTGACTTTGTTTCCCTCCTTATCAAAGACATTAATAGCAAGCGAGTTCATTCTCATATCCGAAATATGTCTAACATCTCTCAAAGTTAGCATGCAACCTATATTTGTTTGTATAATAATATCACCAATTCTAACAATCTGTGACATATTTTTGTTTCTCATCTTGGTGCAACCAAAGTCTTTTGCTTTGTAAATTGTAAACAACCTTATTTTAAAAACACAATGATATGTCGCTCCTGTGTCAACTATCCACTCAATGCTGAGATTATCAACATGATTACAATTATCATGTGTACAAATCAAAGTAATTAAATCACTATCTAAATTCACTACTGCAACATTGTCATCATTTGAATTATTGCCTTTCTCATATTTTCGTTCTTGCTTTAAGATTTTACAATTTCATTTTATATGACATGTTTTACCATAATGGAAACACTTTACTTTATCTCTAAACTTGGATCTATGTTTAGACTTACTACGATCTTTTGAGTTCTGACCTCTGTCAATGTTTCTACCTCTATTCTCTATGACCAGAACTTGACTCCCAAGGTCTACATCTTTTTACCTTGTTTTTTCATTAAGCATACTATCATTTACTATCTTCAATGTCACCTTATAATTAGGAATTGAATTAAGAACAGTCACAACTAAAGTATTTCAACTGTCTGGCAATGAACCCAAAAGAAATAATACTTTCATTTCATCATCCATCTTAAGCTCCATAGTAGTCCTTTGATTAAATATATTTTAAAAATCACTCAAGTGCTCTGTAATAGATCATCCATCCATGTACTGTAAAGTTACAAGCTTTTTAACAAGCATAATTTTATTCATACCTATTTTTCTCTCATACAATGCTTGGGCATTTACCTCTTGTACTACATGATGAAACACGTCGATATCAACCCATTTTTTTATTGTAGCTAGCATTTTTCTGCCTAGTTTTTTTCAGTTTTCATCTTTCATATATACTAGTTTAGCTTAATCACCCAATATTGGCTCATACAAATCTTTATAGTATAAATGATCTTTCATCATAGGCCACCCATCTATATAAAAAAAACAAAAATTACAATCTCCAATATACAAATAAAATCGAATGGGTATTGGAAGTTTTAAGATTTTAAGTTACCATGATTTAGAAGAATGTGACTAGAGCCAAAAAAGATGGCTTTGAGAGTCAACAACGGTGCTTTCAAGTCGTTTGGAAGAGCCTGAAATGACATCGACGGTGATGAGGGATTTCTAAGAATTGTATGGAGCTGTTATTATTTTGTCTTGTAGTATATAGAATCTGTATCACCCTTCATAATCTCAAACAAAATTTACTTCTGTCTTGGGTTGCTTTTATATTGATGTCCCAAAACAAAATTTACTTCTATCTTGTATTACTTCTGTATCGATATCTCAAAATAACCTTTACTTTGATATCAGTTGTTGGGGAGATAAATTACACTTAGAGCCTATGGGAGCACACCAGAGAGCTCATACATATAAGTTGGATACCACTTCAATCCAAAAGCTTAAGCTTTTAAGTTTTTGGGTCTTAGGTTTTTGGGTCTTTCATGCATATATAAGACATCTCATTCAGATTTCTTAATGATGTAAGATTCTTTACTCACATATGAATCATATTTCAGTATAAAAAAATTTCACATATTCTTATCACGTAACAATATGTTGTAATCAAGATTATATATATATATATATATATATATAATCTCAAAAGCAAGGGAATAAGGATAAATACTAGTTGTAACTTAATATTTTAATTATTGGAAAGTGCTTTAGGAGTGGGTATGAAACATCGTAAGAATTAGTAAAGAAATCTCATCAGAGTCAGACCAACCAATATGAAAGATGGAATCTGTCTTTGATATTAAGGGGTCCAATGCGTTTTCTATAAAGTTGGCAAAACCTTCAAATTAACAACCAGCTCCAGCTCGCCTGCTTAGTTTTCCCTCTTTTTTTTTTTTTAAAGATTTCGATTGAAGCCATTGCACACCCAAACAAGTGCATAGGTTAACGACCACAGACGCATAATGTCGCAACATTCATGAGCAAATTTGTAAAAAATTATAAGTTGTCACCGTTTGATGCGACTTCATCACATGTTATAATAATAACCCATTTCGAATACAAAGCTCAAGGGCAACCAAGAATCTTGATGTTTTTGTTTTTATAAAAGTTTAATTTCAGTTATTCTTTTTTTATTGATCCAAAAAGTTGAAAAAATATGTAAAAATTATACTAATGTAAGTGAATAATTCCCACATATATATATATATACCATATTTTTTATGAATTTTCGCCACATTCACTTTAAAATTTGAATTTTATCTTTTATATGATGAGACATAATTACTTTTAATTGCGTATTTATCAAAAGAAATTAAGGAGCATTTTTTATGATATAAAACTCAAACTCAGCCTGAATCAGTTAAGAGCCGTCGAGCTAACTTTTGCCACACAATGATTGATTTACTACCGGTAGTTCTCAAAATTCCCTTCCATCAATTTTATTATAAGCTTTATGTAAGAAGATAAAGCTTGAATATGGTATGGATGTCAGACCAATCAGTCAGTCAATTGGATCAATTATAATAGTACTATAATTTTAGTATTAGTCAATTTAGATCCTCAATTTTGTTAAACAAAACAAAATTGATGGTGACACTACATTTGCATAATATCATGACAGATGGCACGCAAAAAGTGACTCTGGACCCATAATGATAATATTGTTTGGAATAATACTCCCCATCATTTGGTTGCTCACAAGATTCTGAATTGGGTAATACCGAGTAGAGAAATATTTGACTCTGCTGATTTTTAACACATCGCAAGTAAAGCATGTATACATGATATGGAATGACTTGAGACTTTGTACAATATTTTGCTGCTTTTGACACTAATAAAGAAGAAAATATTTTGCACCTATTGTTAGGGGATGAATCAGTAGTTACTCCGCAGTCCTTATTTTCTTCTTTTTCTTTTTCCTTTCCTCTTCTCCTGTTTGTTTTGATCTTTATTTATAAGAAAAAAAAAATGATCAGCAGTAGCTTTCCTCGGTATCTAGGCCTTAAGCTGTGAATCAAACATGAAGTTCCTGCAGACATAGCCACCACCCACCAATGTGTCCAACTGCAAAAGGCACCATGGAAAAATGCCGTTTGAGTACCAGAATGTGGTTGGTTACTGATTAGTGACACAGACCAACTTGTCTTCTAAGAGTTTAAAAGATGGGGCAAGTTACTGGGATCCGCACTGCTTTTAAGTGGCTTCCAATTGGGAAGGCAAGAGATTCAAAAAGCTCCCTTGAACAGGCTGATCGTTGGTAGTTGAGTCGGAAGTATCTGATGATTCTGACTCACCCTCTATATATGTTGAGTGATCAGATAGAAAAATCAAATATGTTAAAGATAGTGGTAGTGAGGTATATGTTCATAGGGCTGTACAAAGAATGACCAACAACATATTATGTATAATAAGGAAAAAGTAAAAGTACCAAATAGCAACTTAATTGACGGCCTCCTTGATTTGGTGCTCTTCTTCTTCAACTCAGCTACAAAGAGAAAGCAAATGTCATCTTATTAACGTAATTTTCAAAGTCAGAATATTTACAATCCTAGAAAACTCGTGTTGCACAAAAACAAGGCACTATTATGTAATGCCAGCAATAAATCAAACAGGCTAGATAGATTATGGTGTACTTTCCAGTTAGTTTGGGTTGGTGATTAGAAAATTTGACCCCAATAAATTTATAACAATAAAAGAAATATTAGTGCACTCACATGCCCAAGAATCTATTGCAATAACCCTTGAATTCAGTGACTTTGGATAAATCTTTAGTGCAAATTACTAAAACAACTATGTTCCACATAGAGCAGAATCAAGCTATAAAGTTAAGATGCACTATTCAGATAAACAAAGCTGATACAACATAATAGTAATGATCATATGAAGCTTTAGCATCTTGAAATATTGGTTAGACAAGCATTCTTACACATGATTCTGAAACCAATACCATGCCTTTCTATGTCCATAATTCCATACATGAAGCGGAGAAAGAAGAATACCCATCCCAGGCAATTGATAATCATTGACAATTTCAAAATTTTTGTATGTGTATCCCACGAAGTTAATGTCCTTTGATGACAGCATCTGTAAAATAGAGGGATGATCAAGAAAAAAACTGTTATGTAGGTCATAAATAATTAGCACATGAAACACATTGCCATTACATATTAGGATTACGGAGTACAAAATCATAAAATGCTCTAGAAGCTTACTTTCCTCCATGGACCAGATTTTGGTGGTGTTTGACTCTGATTCTCAGACTGCACAGTGAAAAATAAGCAAACAGAAAACAAAAATCACAAATGACATTAAAGTCGCAATATAAACATTATTACTGAATCCGAAAATTAAGGGACATCAGTACCTCGTCAAACTTTTCAAAATTTTGAGTATCTAGCTCACCATTAACCTCAGGAATAAATGCTGCATCCATTTGATCCTAGAGAAGTAAAACGAAGCACGATAATCTCCTTCATCTGGAAACAAGTTTAAGGAACAAATTCAAGAATCTAGAATAGGACAAACCAAACAATACCTTAATTTCACCTGCCCCTTTTGATCCCAGTCTTTGATTGACATTACACAAGAGTTTGCTAATCAGATCTTTTGCCTCTGCAGATAACTTTGCTTCTTCAGGAAACTTCAAATGAGTTTTCCAGTTTACTATCTACGCAAGGAATAAAAAATATGACATTATTAGACAAATGAAACTTCTTGATATCCTCCTTTTTCTTTATCAATTCATTCAATTTGTTAAAATAGATGGCTGTTATGAAGCTGACACAAGAATTATACTTGAAGTCGCTTTTCCCTAATAAAAATTCATAAAACAAGAAAAATCTATGAAAAAAACAGAAATGTTCTATTGCCAGACTATGAAAATTTCTTTTCACATTCTAACCCCAGCATAATCAGGACCAATTAACTGTTCTTCAAATGGAACTAGCAGAAAAATAAAAACAGAGATAACACGAATTTCACATAAAATAATGAGAAAAGGAAAAAGTACATTATATCAATCAGCAATATTTCTCAGGTACCTTCCTACAAGTTGACATCGGATCATCTGAATAAAAAGGTGGATATCCCACAAGCATTTCATACATAATGGCACCAAGTGACCACCTGTCCAAAATAATTATCATCAATCACAACAATCTATAATACTCAGTGAAAGAAATTAGTGCATTCTAGACATCATTAGAGGACAACATCACCTTAATTTACCATGTGTTATCGAGAATGGAAGTTAATCTTTCAAAATGAAGTCAGCATTCTATATAAAATAGTTTAAAATAAAATATCCTCTAACCTGAAACTAGACATAATCAATTCCATTTCTAAATTAAACAGTTGTAATTTCAATTGCTATGTCAAACAATACAGAAGAAGATTGGTATGTGAAACAAAATGGAATTTCACTTCAAAATGCATAACTACTGACCAATCACATTCCATTCCATAACCTTTCTTCAAGAGGACTTCTGGAGCAATATAGTCAGGAGTACCAACAGTAGAATAAGCCTGCAAAATCCAAGTATTTGACCAAAAAAATGAATGATCTAGCAGTCACTTCTAAGTTCTTTCAAAAGCTCATAACCAGTACTTTAAGACACATATACAAACACATACGAACAGAAACAATTCTATTTACAAATATTATAAAGGCAATGCAGGGTCCAATATGTTCCATTTAGTGATACCACGAGTAAAAAGATGCATAGATGAGACCATATTCAATTCACCAAACAAGGGCTACATATAAATTTAATTTAGTAAACCTTTTATAGCATGAGACATAGAGAGATAGAGGGATAGTTGAGACATGATGGCTGAGAACTTACAAGCATTCTCCGGTTCTTTTGCCAATGCTGTAGTTGCTCTTGCTGTGTTCGTTTTGAAGCTGCTGGGCATTCATCATTTTCTGTAACCTCATTAATGTTGCCTCCTACAGAAAAATCCTGTTCTTGGAGAGTACTGCAATCTAAGGGTTTACATAGTCCAAAATCTGACAATCTCAAGTGTCCATATCTATCCAGTAGCAAGTTGTCAGGTTTGATATCCCTGCAACATTTAGCACTCGAAAGTTTAATCTTATGTCAGAAAAAAACACCTTGACAGTTCATTTTGTGACTTTGTCTATATATTAACCTATGAATATAATTGTGCTTGTGGATAGACTCAATAGCCAAAACTGTCTCTGCAACATAAAATCTAGCTTCATCATCAGTTAAGGTATCCTTTCTCATAAGTAATGTCATCATATCTCCACCAGGTAGATATTCCATTATAAGATAAAGGAACTCCTCATCTTGGAAAGAACAGTAGAGTTTGACAATACAATTGCTGTCAACTTCAGCGAGCAGGTTCCTTTCGGCTTTCACATGCTCAACCTAAATAAGATAGAAACCTTCCGAAATGAACAGTGTACACAACCTCAACAATACCACATGGCCAGAATAATGAATACCTGGCCTCTTCGAAGCATTTCTGATTTCTTAAGTTTCTTCATAGCATATACTTGGCCTGTTGTCTTTTCCCTACAAACTCTAACCTGCACCATAAACAAATTTTTTAAGTAACAGAAAAGATTTATTTTAATTGGAGAAAAAGGAAATTGAGTAGCCTACAACATCATTACTCCTTGCACAAGGACAAAACAGAACATGATCTATGACAGTTGACATTATATAGAAGTATACCTCTCCAAACGCACCCTTGCCAATCATCGTTAATAATTCAAAGTCATCAGCACCCATTTTATGCCTCTGAAGGCGCATGTATTCAGTTTCCTTTTTCTCCAAGAACTTTAGTAAGTTATTTTGATCTTGCTCAGAGACGTCAGCATCCGCCAGCTTCTTTTCCAGGATCGTTCGTCTATTAGAAAAAAGTATTACTACCAGAAAATTAATTTCTTTAAACAGAAGAAAATAATCTACTAAAGTTTGACAAATATTGCAATAAAATGCCCAATGTCTTAGTATCATTATAAAATCCACTCCAAATTATTATCAACCCTGAACTAGCTCTGCTGTGCTTCGTCTTCAGAATAATTCAGTCAATAATAGGGGCAAGGATCCTAGACCTGCCAATCTTTTGCTACATCTTGGCTCTAGTTGTTCGATATATTTTATGCTATAAAAGACTGCTGGTATTATCTTTTTCAGTTCAAATCATGAGAAAATTTCGTCAATTTGCAATACCTTAGAATAATTATAGAGATTATTAGTATTTCGGATAATATCTAATAGAATAATTTACAGAAATATCCTTGTTTGTCAATGTAATTTACAATTTACATATGAAATAGAAGATACTTTAGCAAATTTAAGCATAAGATTTGGAAGCCATACCGTTCTTTTCTTTCTTGGAGATTCTTCATTTGTTCCTTGTAATGATTCTCAATGTACTGTTTGGCAGCGGCGACCTTTTGTTTGGTGATGTTGGAGAGAGCTTCTTCGTCCGTATTCGCTTCGTCATTCCCTTCTCCTCCTCCGCTTTCACCGCTGGGCTCCTTCTTCCTCGTCGAAGCCCTCAACTTATCCCTCGCCTGCAGCTTCGAAAGCCAACTCCGCGCCGAATCCATTTTCTCTAATCAAAATCAAATTTCACCTTAACCAACTCCCCCCGCATCCTGCATTTCAATGCATAACAAATATTCGATAAAAATGAAAAATACATAAAAAAAAAGAAGAAAAAGAAAAGAACAGATTCGCAACTTTTGAAATAAGAAGAGGAAAAGTTAAGCAAGCAAAGAAATTCGCGCTACCGCTTAGTTTGTGTGAGACAATACGATCCGCGAAAAGCTCTCCCGGCTATTTCGCGGATTCTTTTTTTTTTTTTTAATTTTCTTTTTCCAAAACAAAACGCGAATGAGCAAAAGAAAAAAAAATTTGAAGAGGAGAGAAACGGAAGAAAAGCTTTTGGTTTTCTTGTCGCGCGCGTGATTCTCATTTGTAATTTGATCGCATCACCTTCTATTTTATACGCGTTTCCCCCTTTTTTTCTTATTCTGATTTTTTTTTTGAATAATTATTGGGCCTCACAAGTAAATTGACCCAAGGAAGTGTTGTTGGGCGATTATGAAATTAAAATACCAATACATATTTTATTTTCCTAATATTTCTAAAGAATATGCATCATCCAATTAATTTTAAATTTTAAAAACTTATCATAATGAAGAAATAATTTTTAAAAGTTTTTGTGCTTTAATTAGTATCTGAAATATTCAAAATATATAAAAAATTTTGGAATATTTAAATATGTAAGCTTCATATGTCAATATTTCATAGTTTAATTCATATGTCAATATTTCATAGTTTAACTATATTATACTTTTATAAAAAAAAAAATCAGAGCAGATGATTGGAATATGATTCCGTGTGATAGTAAATTTAGTTTATAATATCACTTTTGAAGCAATTGTGGCTAATTTAACCTTTGCACGTAAAAGCATATTAAATCATAGTATAAAGTAACAAATTAATATATAAAACTAATAATTAAGTAATAATATTTCTATTAGAATAAAAATATGCAGCCAAAATATGTTATTAGTAGTACTCAAAGACTACATTTATTTTCAATTAATTTGTTCTTCTTCCTAAGCCACCTTGAGTTTGACGGTTGAAATAGTATAAAGCTTTACCGCTGCCTAATCTTCCCTCTTTTAGTTGAACTGAACTGATCAAATAATGTTGAATATTTTTGAGAATGTTTGTTTTGTATTAAATTCTTAGTGGGTTGGTTAACCTATAATACACTGCGAAGTTTCATGTTTTACCTTTTTGTTGGGTTAGAACAGATTTTAGAAGAAGTCAGACCCAACCCAGGGCCAGGGACCAGGGTGAGTGAGGGATTTGGATTGGGGGTTTCTTGCAAGAAGGGCATCATGGGACCATCATCTTGCAATGGTTCTAACGTGTTAGTTGTTAGTTCCAGCTGGTCCCATTTTCGATGCCGGCAGGAGGGAGGAAGTTGGCGTCGACGCCATGGAATGGACAATGATGTGAACTTTTAGTTCAGCTTGGAAGTGGTAAGTGTTGCTGTTGATGAGGTGGTTGAGTGGGGGAGTTGGAGAAGTGTCGCTATAAAAAAAAATATGACTGCATGGAACTAACGGTTGAGTCGAGACCAAAACAAAGAGCTGTCTTCCTTTTCACATACTATACCAAGTTAAACAAGCTAGTTAACATATTCCAGAAGTCTAATGCACTGATTAGTGAGATTTTGGATGCCGCTCTCACATTCAGGATGGATCTCTTGATCTCTACTACACTTTTGCTCCAAAACCTATGAAAATGAATAGCTTAAAATTTCAGAGAAAGCATTAAGCTGTATCAGAGTCAGACTCAAGATAATTAAATTAGTTCAGAAGGAACTGATCTCCAATGGGAGATGAGCCTGCAGAAGTAAGTTGCATTGTTTTCAACTTTTGACGAGGCTTCTCTGGTTTTGTCCAATGAGATTAATAGGGTGTAAACTCCATGTTCTAAGTTTAATTATGGTACGTTTTGTTTTGAGAAGGGGAGAAATTCACAGCTAATTACTAGATCCAGAAGCTAGCACCTATTCAGCACCGACATTTTTCAACAAATTTCATAGATATAATTTCACCACCAAAATAGTTGACAGAATTTCAGCATTATTATCATTTTTAAACAAAGCTACCAAAGAGAGAGAAACGCTATCTTGTTATCCAGTATCCATTAGACAACCAGGAGCTAACAGTTATATAAATCAATAGTGTCCAGCCATGCATTTTTTTTTTTTTAAGAAAAAGACCGTGACTTGAGAGTATGAGAAAGAGTTATAGATGTTGAATTTAAATTTGAACTTATTAAATATTATTTTTATTTAAAAATAATTGTATAAACCAATTGATTTAATTTTTGGGTTCAAAAAATCAGTTATACATGATATTTATTAAAAATGTGGGATTTAACCCCATTCTTTTGCACTAATCAAAGGCCACGAGCCTTTTGACTTTTGCCTTTTAATAAAAAAAAAAAAAAGAAGGGAGTTCTACTTATTAAATAAGAAAAGTGGGCAATTTTGGTGTGAAGAGAGTGGCACCGCAAACTAAGAAAAGAAAAGGAAAAAAAGAAGCCAGAAAAGATAGAGAGAAAAGGGAGAAAAGAAAATTGGTTGAACAAAAGTTGATCTGTAATTTGATTGAACTAAAATTTTATCAGCAAGTATATAATTTAGTGTTCTACCTTCTAAATAGTAAAGATCATCTTTGAAACTTTTTAGGAACAAATTTAAAGTGCATTTGTTGAGTCATCTATTTTGGTGAGATTTTTTCAATTGTTTTTCTAGTTGTTGATTAGCTTTAGTTTTAGTTAGAGGAGAATTTTATATATTTATTATTTTATAGTGAAGATTTTTCTAATCGTCCATGATTTTTTTCCTCTACACTGAAAGATTTTTCATGTAAATCATGGTGTGCTTTATTTTTCTTATATTGTTAGTTGTTGATTGTTGATTGTTATTTATTGTGATATATTGCTTTTACGTTATTGTGTTTGTTGCTTTAGGCATAACAAGTGATATTAGAGCGAGGGTTATTTTGAGACATTGATACAGAAGCAATCCAAAACAAAAGTAAATTCTATTTGAGATTATGAAGGGTGATACAGGTTTCATGATAAAATTGATAGTATCAAATTATTCAATTTGAAAACTTACGATGAAAGATCATTTTTACTGCAAAGATTTGTATGTATCGGTATTAGATAATTCGGCTAAACCAGTATATATAAAAAATAAAAACTAAAAGAAGTTAGACAGAAAAACATTTGTTACAATTAAAAAATGAGTTAATATCAACGTGTTCTATCATGTAGCGTAGGAGACAGATGTCCACATTGTTTAAAAAAAATTGATAGCATTGTATAAGAAAAAAATAACTATGAATAAAATTATAATTATTAAAAAGCTTGCAAATTTATAGTACAAAGATGAACGATTGGTTACAGAGCACTTGAGTGATTTTCAAGATATAGTTAATTGGATGACTACTATGAAGCTTAAGATAGATGATGAAATGAAGGCATTGTTTCTTTTGGGTTCATTACCAAACAACTAGAATACTCTAATTGTAACTATTTTTAATTCAGCTATTGATTACAATGTGATATTAAAGAAGATAAAATATAGTATGCTTAATGAAGAAGCAAGATGAAAAAATTTAAACCATGGGAATCAAGCTCTTGTCACAGAGAATAAGGACAGAAACATCGACAGGAGTCAAAACTTAAAAGGCCGTAATAAGTCTAAATATAGATCCAAGTCCATAGATAAAGTGAAATACTTTCATTATGGTAAAACGGGTCATATAAAGTGATATTACAAAATCTTAAAGCAATAGCGGAAAGATGAAAAAGGCAGAAGTTTAAATAATGACAATGTTGCAGTAATGAATTTAGATAGTGATTCAGTTACTTTGATTTATACACATGATGATTGTAATCATGTTGGTGATTCTAGCATTGAGTGGATAGTTGACACAAGAGCGGCATACCATTGTGTTCATAAGAGAGAGTTATTTATAACTTACAAAGTAAGAGACTTTGGTTGATTCAAAATAAAAAATAAGACTGTATCATAGATTGTTAAGATTGATGATATTGTTATACAAACTAGTACAAGCTACATGTTGACTTTAAGGGATGTTAAACATATTCAAATATAAGAATGAACTTGCTTGTTATTAATGTCTTTGATAAGAAATGATATGAGAGTCGACAAAAGAATAGGCAGTAAAAGCTTTTCAAATGATTTATGATAGTTGTAAAGAAAAAACTATGTTGCATAATGTACAAAACATGGATGCAATTGAACGCAACCAGATAAATATCATTGAAAATGATGTTCAGCAAATTTATGGCATAAATGGCTAGCACACATGAGTGAAAAAGGGTTATAGATTTTGGCAAGACAGTCTCTCATTACCTTGACCAAATGTATGTTTCTCGATTCATGTGATCATTATTTATTTGGCAAGCATCGTATAGTTTCTTTTCATAAGAGTTCTAAAAAAAAGTAAATTAAAATTGACGTATGTGATCCCATTAAGGTTAAGTCATTGAGTGGTAGTAAATATTTTATTACTTTTATTAATGATGCTTTATATAAGATTTTGGTGTATATATTGAAAAACAAAAGCCAGATATTGTAGTATTTTCAAAAATTTTATATCATGGTGAAAAGAATGATTGGGTTACCTTTGAAGCATATTTGGACTAATAATGATGGAGAATACACATTCAAAGACTTTGAAAAGTATTGTTTAAAGTATGAGATCAGGCATGAGATGATGAACCTGAAATACCATAGCATAATGGTATAGCTAAAAAAATGAACCATACAATTGTAAAAAAAGTCAAATATATGTTGAGGATGGCAAAATTACCAAAGCTATTATAGGATGAAGCAGTCAATATAGCTCGTTACTTACTTAATAGATTACCATAAGTTCTTTTGGGCTTTGACATTCTAGAAAGAGTATGGACAAAAAAATATGTTTCATACTCTCACTTAAAAATTTTTTGGTGTAAAGCATTTATTCATGTGAAACAAAAAGAGGTCAAAACTTGACCGTAAAGCCATATAGTGTGTGTTTGTAGGATATAGTGATGAGAAATTTGGCTACAGAGTATAAGATCTAATGAAAATAATGATAGTCAGAAACAGAGATATAATATTCCATAAAAAAATACATAACAAACTTTGAAAAAAATGAAAAGACTACACAGATTACTGTTAAGTATAATATTTTAACACCAATAGGGGTTCTTCAGAAAAGAGTCATAATTAGTGAAAATGAGTAAGAAATAAAACTTGCGGATATGAATAAGCTAACCACAGTTAGTGATGAGCCAAATGTAATCAATTTTGAGCAAAAGAAGCAATCATCTCTACTTATGAGTGTTGAGCAAGGTGAGCAATCTTTTTCACCAAATAGTGTTGAGCAAGAAGAGCTACCTTTGGCATCATGCGGTGTAGAGTCTCAACCTAAAAAATTTACTAGAGAGCATAGGCCATTTATTAAATATTCAAGTTTAGATTTTATTTTAGTTACCAGTGAGAGTGAGCCAGAAAACTTTCAAGATATGCAAACTACTCCAGATAAAAAATACTAGTTAAAAGTAATGAAAGAAATGATGGAGTCACTGTGAAAAAATGATACATATGATCTTGTTAAACTTTCAAAATGAATGAGGTTGTTGAATAATAAATAGGTGTTCAAGTTAAAAAATGATGATGACAAACTAATAAGGTACAAAGCTCGATTGGTGGTAAAAGATTTTTTTAAAAAATCTAGCATCGATTTTGATGAAATTTTCTTTTCAATTGTGAATATGAGTTACATTTGAGTGGTACTGGGATATACATTAGTTTGAATCTTGAGCTTAAGCAACTTAATATTAAAATAACATTTTGCATTGTGACTTGCAGAAGGATATTTATATAAATCACCTGACAGTTTGAAGTAAAAGAGAAAGAGTATTAAGTTTGCAAATTAAAAAAAAGCTTATATGGCTTGAAACAAGCTCCGCGATAGTGGTACAAAAAAGTTTGATTCTTTTATGATGAGCCACGCTATAAAAAAAGGCATTAGATTTTTGTGTGTATGTCAAAAAAATTTCTGATGGTAACTTCATTATTCTTTTATTATATGTTGATAATATGTTAATTGTAAGACAATATGCTGTTATGGTTCACAAGTTAAAAAAATAATTGCTTAAGTCATTTGACATAAAAGATTTAGGTCCAGTTGGTATGAATATTTTCAGGATAGGAGAGTTGAAAAGCTGTGGGTGTCACAAGAAAAGTATGTTAAACGGGTGCTTAGTAGATTCAACATGCAAATACTAAATCAATTAGCAATCCATTTGCCAAACATTTTTATCTGAGTAAGAAATCTTATCCAATGACTAAGAAAGAGCAACTAACTATGTTTAGCATTCCTTATTCTTCTGTAGTTGATTCTTTGATGTATCTTATGATTTGCACACAGCCTGACATTACTAATGCAATTAGTGTAGTGAGTAAGTTTCTTTCTAATTTGAGAAAAGTTCATTGGAAAGCAATAAAATGGATTTTCAGATATTTTAGGGACACATAAAAAATGTGCTTGAGTTATGGAGTTTTACAACCAGTTTTAAAAATGTTTACTGATGCTGACATAGTAAGTGATCTTGATGGTAAAAAATTTATTTTAGGATATTTGTTCACTTTTACAAGAGGAGCTATATTTTGATAGTCTAAGTTACAAAAGTGTATTACTTTGTCAATTATAGAAGCTGAGTATATTGCAACAATCGAAGCATGTAAAAAAATGCTTTGGATGAAATATTTTTTTCTTGAATTGGAGTTGAATTAGAAAGAATATGTGATGTTTAGTGATAACCAGAGTACTTTAGATTTAAGTAAGAATACCATGTATCATGCTAAAATAAAACAAATTGATGTTAGATATCACTGGTTATGTTTAGTGATTGAGAAATAATAGATGCTATTAAAGAAAATCTATACTGATGAGAATGTAGCAGACATGTTAACTAAAATACTTAAAAAAAAAAAGCTTAAGCATTGTAGTAACTTGACCAAAATAGGTTATTTGGCTAAGTAAGTTTCAAATGAAACTACTATGGTGATGAATCTTTTCCTAATGGGATTGAAAGGAGAGATTGTTAGGAATGTGAGTCAAGTCCCATTCATTTGGACCAATTAAAGTCCATGAGCTTTTTGACTTTTGCCTTTTAATAAAAAAAGAAAGCCCTACATATTAAATAAGAAAAATGGTCAGTCTTAGTGTAAAGAGAGTGGTGTCGCAAATCAAGAAAAGAAAAGGAAAAAAAGAAGCCAGAAAAGATAGAAAAAAAATGAAGAAGAGAGAGTTAGTTAAATGAAAGTTAAACGAAAGTTGATCCTTGGTCTAATTAAGTTGAAACTTTATCAGTAAGTTTATGATTCAAAATTTTACAGTTTGAATGGTGAAAATTAGGTTTGAAGCTCTCTAAGAATAAATCTAAGGTGTATTTGTCGAGTCACTTATTTGGTGAAATTTTTTTAATTGTCTCTCTAGTCTTTAATTAGCTCTAGTTTTAGCTAAAGAAAAACTTTGTATTTCAATTATTTGATAGTGAATATTTTTCTGATAGTCCGTGATTTTTTTCCTCTACATTAAAAGATTTTTTATGTAAATCTTAGTGTATTTTATTTTTTCTGTATTATTGATTGTTGATTGTTGTCATTGCTATGATTTTATTACGATATATTACTTTTGTATTATTGTGTTTGTTACTTTAGGTTTAATAAAATTTACCACAAAAAACTTTAGCCCACTTGTTTTTCTGGCTTTGATTTTAAAAATTTATTGAAAAATTACTGGATTATTAGAGATCAACCGTAGTATGCCATGTGCCTTGATGACACGAAAGAAGAAGTACCAAAGAGCGAGGCTTATCAGGACTTGGGCAGGGCCGCAGGGGTGCTGATGGGTTTCTTTTTCTCAAACTTGGATTCAGAAAGAAGCCAGGACTCAACAACAGAAAGCAAATTTTCTGAGCTTTTCAACTCATTAGCTTCTGTCAACTTCTCAGGTCTCTTCAATTCACATGCTGGATGCAAGCCAGATGTATTGCCCATGTCTCCAACCCATAAAAAAATATGGGTTGCATTTACGATTGTGGCTCCTCTCACGAACCATATATGACATATTGGTCTTATGAATGATGGTGCAATCATCGATGGAAGTACTTAAATACTACAAGAACATCTATGGTCAACATGTGGTTAGCAATTGGATATGAGAGCCAATGCTAAAATCAAATGGCAAGACTGTAATAAAAACGAAATTGTCAACTTTACTAATTGTTGCAGAAAGAAATGTATCAGATAATGAGGAGCTATATCAACAGTTATATCCTTTTCCTAAAAATATTATAGATAGTGAGGATTTCAGCATCATATTCATATCTAATCTCTCATCTTCCAGCTCTTCAACAATATCATGCTTAGAGCAATGTTTATTAACAGAAAAAACAAGACACCACCTGCAGACATAGGCATTCTCCTTAAACAAATCAAGTAAATCCATTCTCGCTACGCATACTCTAATGCTTTTCAAATTTCCAGTTTCCTCTTTTCCAGATCTACAACAAGCTTGCTCCGCCATTTTTGGGGACTTTGGAAAACTGAAGAAGCACGGAGGTCCCGGTGCTTTTCGCGGTACTTCCATGCAGGATATAGTTCATTCATTAAAATGGTCTACTAAAAAATTCTAACCTTGTTTAGATTTAGCCAGTAGGAAATTGACACGTAGTAGTTGGTGGAGCAGAGTTTGAATTCACAGGTTTGGTACATGTGGCAGTGTACAAAATATTACAAATATTTTTATAAATTTTGGTTATTAATTTTAATCAGATATTGATGATTATTGAAAAAAAAAATAATAATAAGAAGAGAAGATAATGAAAAAGACTATATGAAAGACAAAAAAATAATTTACTAATAAATATTTAAATAATTTGATTCAAGAATATAATTATTAGCGTGCGAATACAATCTCTTTTATCTTAATTGAAACGTTAACCACTCTCAAAGGGAAGAGGTGGATCCTAAGGTTGTTTTAAAAAAAGTCGATTTGATACTTGGTAAAGTAATTTTGGGCAATTGGGCCTGTTTTCTGGTCCAAGGCTTATTTTCATTGATACCAAATTAAGCAACTGAGTCCGGTGGCTAAGGTTTGGCTTTATTGGGTGGACCTCTGATTTTTTTTGGGTCCATGTAGAAATATAAGCAGGATATAAATCCGGTCTTATGGCTGTGGGTTGCAGCTTACTCTTTGAAACTCGGGCCCCATTTAATCCGGATCTTAACCTGTTGGGCCAAGTTCGAAATATCCACGCAAAATTGCGTAAATTTTTTTTTTTTCTTCCTACTACTGACGTACAGAGCCAATCCAAACTCACTCGGTCACTTTGCGCATAGCGAAGACTGCGAAGACTTCACCAAAAAACGCAGAAAAATTTCTTCCACATTTCTGGTACATTTTCCTTTTTCTCGATCTAACTATTTCTAAACCCTAGGTTTCCCAAATTATGTTTAATTTCATTTGCATTTTCAAATCCTATAAAAAATTTATTTGCAAGAAACAAACGTCATGCTTTAGGCGGTTGACCGACTGCGTATGTGTTGAATTTTAATTGCAGGTAATGGCCAGAAGTCTAGCTGGATTTCTGGTTCTCTTTCTCTTCGTGTCGATCTGCGAACCCGCTTCGCTTTTTCAACCGATCTCCGATTCTCATCGATCTGCCGCTCTCGAGCTCTTCACTCCTGACCATGGATCCTTCAAAAGGTTTTCTTAGACCCAACTCTGTTTTAGCACGCCATTTCTTTATTTCTCCGTTTGGTTCTTAAGGAAAGAAATTAGGAGAAAATAGAGAATAAATACTTGAAGGTCAAACTTAGTTAAATTTATTTATTTTTATTTCAGTGATGAGAAATTTGATATTTTAGTTTTTTTTGTTTTCGATTTGGAAGTAGAATAGAGATCTCTCAGAATGAGGTTTTAGGAATGCCTATCTTATTTGATGTAATTGATATCACCAGCTTAGAAGAGACATACGAGGCACTAAGAACATTTGAGGTTCTTGGAGTTGAAAAAACGCCTGATGTAACCGCCACAGTTTGCCATTCAATTTCGGAAACTGTTGGGCCATCATCTTCAACTCAAAAAGATCTTTTCTATGCTTTAAAGGTTAATAGCATAGCGAAATGCAAGATAAACGAGAAAGCTTCTCAGGTATTATATGAATTTTGCTTGCTGACATGTGGTTCAAGAGCTTCTAACTTTGTTTAACCCTAGTGCTTAAAATTTTTGCTTTCTTTTATACTTTGCAAAAGGCCATTATTACAAGACTTAATGCTGCCGTCAAAGGTGCAAGTTCGTTGCTTGACTTCTACTATTCGGTAGGAGGTTTGGTACTTATCAAGGTAATGAATAAATGCAGGATACTTGTTATTATGATGCACTTCATTTTTATTCATGCAATTTAATAAATTTAATGAGTTTTCTAGATGATTTATATGGTACTAAATTTGCATCAGTTTGTTATGTTGGCAAAAGACCTTTTTCACCTGGTTTTTTTCTACAGATTCTATATTTAAGTTGTTTCATATTTCCCTCTACCTTCTAATGCATTGTTTGTCTTCCTGGATCAGAGTTCCAAAGCTGATGTTCATCTTGCTGATGCTGAGGGAGTTTTCCGCTCTGTCAAGGTTTGTTGCTATAACTAGATTTAGTTTTATTGTGAGGTTAAGATATGGTTCTCGGCCTCTCCAGATAGACAGGCAGGCTGAGGCCTACCATTTCAGTATGACTAGTTGATGTTGTGAGATTTGGGTTTGTGGAGGAGGCTCAATTTGAATTGACACAAACTTCCATTCTTATATTTTCATTAACTTTCTCACTTCAGCCAACCTCTATGGCCTGATTTAAGTTGCAACATATATTTGTCATGAATGATTGATTTTATGTTACAAATTGTTTCCAGGCTTTCAGCCAGAGTGATGGCAGGTGGCGTTATAGTTCAAATAATCCTGAGTCTAGTGCCTTTGCTGCTGGTAAAGACTTATCTAGATTCTAAAACTTGTTTTTCAAAGACAATGTCCACCCATAACCACGATTTAGCGTTTTCGTTCTATTACAGATTTTAGCTCTTCAATAAATTTTGGTCATATTCTTCTTTCCATTTACTATTAATTATTCATTTAGGCTTGTCATATTCTTGCAGGAATAGCACTTGAAACACTTGCTGGAATTGTTTCATTGGCATCTTCAGAACTTGACGAATCTTTGGTGAGTTGTAATGTTGCTTGCTTTGATCTGGTAAAAGTTTTGACCAATTTATGAATCTAAATCATTAATCAGCTCTAGATGGATGATAAAATGTTCTCCCATTCATCTTCATTTGTCCCTTTTTTTGAGTCAATTGCAGTTTTTTAGCTGTATAAAATTTGCAGTTTCTGGATTGATTATTTTCTTGTCCTATATTTATAAATTAGCTCTGTGTGTGTGTGTGTCTATATATATATATAGATATATATATATATATATAAACATTTTACTTCATTTTCTAACCATATCATGTGGGATATCTAGCTCATAGATGTGGATAGATCTTAATTCATGTTTTTTTAAAGCAATGCAATTAAAGATTTGTACATGTTACCAGATATCCAATTCTTTTGGGTGTTAATTTAATTATTAAATTATTGTGTTGAGGTAAAGTGGATTGTTGATTATCCTTCATGTGTTGATGAGGGCTATGTTAGAACTCCTGTAAGGAAAAGGGGATTATCCTTCTTGTAAGCATAGAACTATCAGTTTCCGTAGTTATGAGGCCTTCACTAAAACTCTAAGCCGACTGATTGAATTCCAGAAACTATATTAAGCTGCATAGGGATGTTAAATGAACTCATAATAATCAACATTTCTAGGAACTTTTAAATGTTTTCATTTATTACTTCATTTAGTCGTATGATGTCTTCTTTTGATATGGAATTATCTTTTTGCTGGTGAGCAAGGTTTGCTTTCGTCTTAATGGTTATTTCTATTGTTTTTTATCTGTCTGTCAACCATTTTTATTGTTAGTTGGGCCTTCCATAATATATATTTGCTTACTGTTGGCAGATCAGTACTCTAAAGAATGATATAAGCAAACTTTTTGACAGTATTGAGAAATACGGTATGTATATTTTCTCCTTTTTTTTCCAATTTTTTTTTTGTTCTATTTTCTTGGTTCTATTTTTATTCAAAATCTTTTTTCTCCTTCTACTTCCATTGATCATCTCTCAATGAAAAAAATGATGAATAGTTTGAAAATTTTTTTTTATTCGTTCTCTTTTTATTAAGTTATCTCTTTTTTCAGATGATGGGGCCCTTTACTTTGATGATAAACTTGTTGATGGTCGTGAACATCAAGGTTCTTTATCAACCACCTCATCTGTTGTTAGAGGGCTAACAGCGTTTGCAGCAGTGACTGCCGGAAGTCTCAATGTCCGTAGGAAGAGCTTGCTCATGCTGCATTTTTAGCCCACTTATGTTTTTTTTTTTTTCTTTTGAATGTATTCTAATGCTTCTGGTTTATTTCTGCAGCTTCCACGGGACAAAATGCTTGGATTGGCTAAATTCTTCCTTGGTATTGGAGTTCCTGGCGACGCCAAAGATTTGTTCAATCAAATAGACTCCTTAGCTTGTTTGGAAAGCAACAGGCAAGGTTTTTGTTTTGGCAGTTTTAATGTATTTTTATTTATTTAATATAATTTCAGGATGATATTAGTTTTCTTTCTGCTACCATGCTATGGAACTATTTCAATTGCTTCTTACAACTGTGATATGTTAACCTTTCTTGAGTTTTTATCACTCTTGAACAATACACTTTCTAGTTGATCCTTGAAAGAAAGCAAGAAATTATGAACATTCTTGTTTGTGTAGCTCTATACCTCTAGTTTGCAGAAGTTTTAGCTTTATTTGGTGAATTGAGAATTGAGCTAAGTGTTTGTAAACATGTTTTTCAACTTGCTTTTTATCTTTTGAGACTCCAGGAGACGACTAATATTTTAGTGTGCTATGTTACCTTCTTTCTTTGGTTTTGTATAATGAAGCTCTGGAGTTAATAGATCTTAAATTTCACTTGTCATGCAGGGTTTCTATCCCACTAATCCTATCACTTCCTTCTACGGTGCTTTCATTGACTAAAAAAGACTCACTCCAGGTTTGTCTGAAGTTAAATCCTTGACATGAACAAGTAGTGACTTAAATTCCCCTAAGTGGCAGAAACCTACCACCCAAGTATTAATGGTATTAGTGTTAGTGGCATTTCTATTTTGCTTCATAAGTACACAGTAGTTTTAGATCTTCATGAAGATGCTTATGCCATTTGACTTAGTGTATGCTGACTGGTATTTTTATCTAAAAGGATCTTTTTTCATGTCTCATTCAACTGAATCGAATTCATGATGTATATTGGTGGTGCGTTGACTTGCTTTTCAACCCTTTATTCATTTGCATTCACATTCTTAAGCCTCTTTGGTTTATACCAGATTTGAAATCATTTAATCTGGTTGATAGGGTTTTATTATACCGACTTTTACTTCTTCTTTTTGAATATAACAGGTTAGAGTTAACACTGTGCTTGGTTCAAATGCACCACCTCTAACAGTGAAGCTTGTGGAAGCTTTTAGTTCTAGTTCAAAGGATGCATCTCCAGTTGAAAGCCAGGTCTGTTGTTTCCTCAAGTAGTGTTCATTTTGTTGGATGTAATTTCTGCTGCATACAAGTTTTACTTTTGCATTTTTTATTTTGTTTAATTTGATTCAATGTTTATAAATATTATGAAATGCAGGAACTTAAGTTTGACACTGGAACTGTGGTACATATCTTGAACAACTTGCCAAAAAGTATTGATGTTGGAAGTTATACATTTGTTTTTGAGGTATTGTTGTTGTAACCTATTCATAGATTGAAGTTTTATGTTCATCTGGCTTTCCATTACATACAAAATTTGAATTTTTGTAGATTGTGTTTCATGAACCTGATCATGAAAAGATTTATGTTACGGGAAGCCAAACAAAAGTACCGATATTTGTGACAGGACTTATCAAAATTGAAAATGCAGAAATTACAGTTCTTGACAGTGATCTTGGGAGCATAGAAACACAGAAAAAGTATGTTATATATTTCTTTTGCTTATATTTTGTTGGTTTTTATCATACCTATAATTGATATAATTGATGACTGTCTTTGGTATCTGTATAAGTTAGTGCCTAGTGTGTTTGATTTTTTTTTTCAACTGAACCCAGACCATTTTTTTTTTGTTCATGGTCTTACTCTTACATCCTATAAATATAGGCTAGATTTAGCTGGACAAAATACTGTATCATTAGCAGCAAATCACCTTCAGAAGTTGCGTCTATCCTTTCAGTTGACAACTCCTCATGGACGTGCTTTTAAGCCACATCAGGTTCAACCTTCTGCTTGTCTTCATTTTAAATGAATGATATTCTTTGCATCAGTTTGATGCTGAGTATGGTGGCTTGCAGGCTTTGCTCAAGTTGAGACATGAAAGCAAGGTTGAGCACATCTTTGTGGTTGGAAACTCTGGAAAACAGTTTGAGATAATTCTAGTTAAGTATCTTTTTTTTCATAGGTTAAGTATTATTCTGGGGTTTATGACACTTAAAATGTTATTAGTATCTAGTATCATTTGAGATTTCTCTTATTTCTTATGGCACATGATAATGACTCTTTTCATTTGGAAACAAGAAGACATCTATAGCTTTATATTATTATTAGGAGCTGTTCCCAAATAAGTTTTCTTCAAGCTGGCTCAGCTTATAATGCACCTATTTTAAGATTTGAAATTACTATTCAGATGAATATTCAGTTTTATATTCTTTATTGAATTTTGGTTTTTTATATTAATCCTTTATGACTTGTCTTGTAGAATTTTCTTAGTCTGGTTGAGAAGTTCTTCTACCTCTCAGGTAGATATGACATTGAGCTCACTGTTGGTGATGCTGTTATGGTAAGTGTTGCTTTTGCTCTTTAAAATTCTCAATTTGTATGAGTCCACAAATATGTTGGAATAATATATATATATATATATATATATATACACATACATATACATATATATATATATATATATTGCTTTCTTCAGGAGAACTCTTTATTACGAGCTATTGGACATATTGAGGTAGATCTACCAGAACCACCTGAGAAGGCACCCCGCCCTCCTCCACAGCCCGTCGATCCTTACTCAAGATATGGGCCCAAAGCAGAAATAACACACATCTTTAGGGCTCCTGAAAAGCTTCCACCAAAGGAGCTTTCTCTTGCTTTCCTGGGTCTTACCATCTTGCCATTACTTGGATTCTTGATTGGGGTGAGTCTTGTATGTGCTGTTTCTTTTTTTATTTTCATTTAACCAGGAAGTTACTGATATCTGAATTTTTAATTAATTTATTTTTTTAACCTTTTATGCTTGATAAAATTGTTTGATATTGGCTTGGGTTCTGGTTAAAAATTCAAGACTGGTGTTACCCTAAATTTGTTTGATATTTTAATTCAGTGGCTTGAATCAACATTTCTTCTGGACCCTATTCTCAAAACTCGTGTTTCTGTGTGTTTGTGGCATGTTGCATATCTCTGTTCTCTGGGTGCTTCATGGCTTAGAAACAAGGATTTATTAGGCTGTAAAAAAGAAGAGTCTTTGACATGAGGTTTTGGGGGCTATTAAGCTCTTTGGTCTCTGGCCTGGGAAAGGAAAGGCTTTTCATTTCAATAGTATTCTTGGAGCTTGTTAAGTGATCTCAGTCGGAGAATCCAGCAGTCTTGCTTGTTAAGGTATTGGGGATTGCACTTTTGAAGGCATAATTTTCAACTGTTTCTGGCTAGGTCTTGCATGCATGCATATGTTAGTATTAGCAGTATTTGCTTAAGCTATTTTCGAACTGTTTTTTTAATCCTTACCGGGTGAATTTTGTTTGCTTTGACAGCTGTTGCGATTAGGGGTGAATCTGAAGAACTTTCCTACCGGAGCCGTACCTGCCACATTTGCCATTCTCTTCCATGGTGGCATTGGGGCAGTTCTGTTGCTCTACGTGCTTTTCTGGTTGAAGGTTAGTATTGCAATTATTATTATTATTATTATTATTATTATTATTGTTATACACTTAAACTGCACTCCTGAGCAAAGTCAATTACCATTTTTTTTTCTTTTATATATATTGATTCTATCATTGACTTTCTATTTATCTTGTGTGTGCAGTTGGATCTATTTCAAACACTGAAACTAGTTGGCCTCTTGGGAGTTTTCCTCATGTTCGTTGGACATAGAATCCTTTCCCATCTGGCTGCAACATCAGCCAAGTTGAAATCTGCCTGAGATCATATGAACGAAGAATTCCTTTTACAAGAGTGATGCAAGAAAAAGAGTTTTCTCTTTGGACAACAGCTTTGTCTCAGACATGTCAACTCAATTTTGTAGGCTCATTTTGACAATCTTAGTAATTAGTGTCACGTCAAAAAAATGTTACGAGTTAAAGCGTTTACCGCATGACTGACACCAATAGGAAGTGGCTTATGATTAAAAAATCTTTCTAATTTAAAAGGGTTAACGTGTGATTTAGTTTTCGAATTATTTAATATATCTACAGAAAAAATTTATGATTAGATATTCAAAATTTGTTTTTATTAAGTATTTTCTCACATTAATTTTGTTAATAAAAAATAATTAATAATATCATGACGTACATTTTTATTAGTTGGTATGTTAACATTTTGATCAATAGTGTCAATTAGTGATGCAAAATATTTTACCAAAATAAAATTTCAGATGTTCAATAATGCAAAATGCTTGATCTAAAAACAATTCAAATATAATCATTAAAAGTTCATGAGTAAAATTATATGTTAAACCAAATTAGCGTGTTCTGTTTTGTTCATATTTAAAAAAGGTGAAAACTCCTTCAAAAATAGGTGAAATTGATGACCTTTTTTTTTGCCAGTAAGGACCAAATGTTTTAATGAACATAAATAGTTCCAGCTTATACTTTTTATGTTCCTTCTTTATCTTTCAAATTTTTTTTCAAATTTCCGACAATAAATTGAAGTACTAAATCATTTTGAAGATATGTACATAGAGAGAAGATCGCTTTTTCTGACTATCATAGAAGCAGCGAGGCTATTGAACAATGGATCTCTTGAGAGAAGCCTAATCATGCATTTTAATCAAAGAAATTAATTGATGAAAGAATAATTATCTTACAGTCCAAGGATTTAACGAAAATAAATTGCTAAAAAAATAAAGAAAATAAAATAAAAGAATATAGAGTCAAAATTCTGGATATGTTCTACAGTGAAGATTGAAGATAAATGAAAGAACAGAAAAGGCTAAAGAAAAAAAAAATTGTAGAAATCTGCTTGGCATTGTATCTGGCAAGCCTTCAATGATATACGACTTAATATATATGAAATGAAATGAAGGCTTCACCTGAATTGAAACTTGGAAGTCTTATTCCGATTCCTTAAGGCCTTCACTTGTAAGCCACATTTTCTTTTGAATTATGAACACCACTACATCATCCTCATCTTGCTCAGAGTCCAGCTGAGATTCGGCTGTTGCCACTGATTCCCGGGGTAATGCTCCAAAATATTTCTTTATCAACTCCACTATTGATCGCTTATCATGAACAATGATGAAACCTTTACGCCTCAAGATACGGTCCATTTCTATTAATAAATCCACAATGCTACAGTCTTTCCTTTCAATATCCGAGAAGACAGTCCAAGCATGAAGGAGATCATAAATTCTTGGACAAGTTGAGAAGCTTCACACGTGTCAGTTTCCGGACATAGGAATTTTAGCAACAAATAGGACACTTCAAGGCAGATCAAAATGAAATATATGAAAAAAGAAAAAAAAAGGGGGGGGGGGGGTGGGAGTGGGGCGCGGGCGCATCTCTTTAAGACAGGTTATTCCTTGCCAGCTCCTTCATTTGTTCATGGGATAAACTGCATGCACTTTGGTAAAGAATAAGTAAAGGGCTTAGAACATTTCTGATGATTGCAACAGTCGGTTACTCAATATCCTATTAGCTGTTAATAACTTTTTCAATCTAGGAACTATAACAATTTGGTTTCTTGGAACGAATGGAGTCTAGACCCTGGCCTAATGTTCTATATGACCCCTGATAAAACTAAGCAAGTATTGACCTTGCTGAAATCATATCCATCTCCTTTCCTTTTCTCTCGAAGCAGGACTACTAAGAGAAAGCAGTTACATATTAAACTAACAAAATCAAATTAATTGTCTAATTAAAATTCTTAACATACCAGTTATGCACAGTTCCTATTAGGCCACTTTCATATATTATTTTGAGAGTTTTAGGTCCATCTTCGGGCGCCACATTCATAACCCGAACATTTTTGTTATTCAGAGCAGCAGCAAATGAATCCAAGTTTCCCTTCATGTCCATTAAGTTTCTCACTGTATCAGACTCAATATGTTGAGATTCCAATAGTTTTCAACTCTTCGCTGCCAAACCTCCTGCAACACATACCCGGCCATAAGCCAGTTTCTTCATGCATGCATTTGCTTATAAATGCACATATCATGCACATATAAACATGTAGAAATCTTGTGACAGATTACCATGTCCTTTACAAACATTTCATCAAAGTAGCCCAAATCAGCAAGACGGGGATGTGTAGTCAAATGAGCAGGCCAAGGAGCCAACCCACTCCCTCTTGCTCTCCGAATTTCTGATTGGATCGAAAGAGCATGTCCACTTCCAATATTAATCTCTTCCAGCATGGAAACTGCTTATAATGCAATACGAAAGCAAGTTACGAGCAGAGCGATGTTTCTTTTGTGAAATAAACATTTTATATTGGACAGCTAAAAGAGAATTCTCCAATTTATTTAATAGTGATAATAGAGGTTTAAGTCTCTAATTGTCATAACTTGCAAAAGAGTAAATAGAAAATCAATCATTAATGTGTGCTTAATTCTGCCTTTCTGCATATAGTTTATAGAACTTACATATGCATAAATAACATTAAGATACCAGAAGATTGCACTAGGTAATTAGAGAATCTCATTGGAAAGGACTACAAGAGTGACTATACTCTAAAGTATGCTTTTCTTTCTAAAATAATGGCTTCGAAGCTAGTCTAAAGTCCTTGTAAGTTTTACTTTTCTATTCTCTTCGGCACTTATATTTAGCCGTAGTCCATGTTTAATTCTAGCTTGCAGATGATAAGTGATCATAAGTACTTACTTTAGTCTAAATTCACTGGAACTTCAAAATTGTCTACAACATTTATGTAGCAATAGCTCTTGGATAGACAAAACAGACATCAGATGAGACATATATGAAACAAAGGGCAGAGGTACTCACGACTGGAGTAAGGAGTGATACAAGCTTCCATTGGAACACCCCACACAGCATCTGGATCATCATCAGATTTGCACATGGGAGGATAAGTACCAGGCTCTCGTTGCATGGAACAGTCATTTGTCAGGGGTTTGACCCAAATAACAGTTTGATTCCTTTTAGCGGCTATCTTCCAACACATTCGCTCCACAAGGGCACTCATTGCTCTCCAAATTCTCAAATCTTCTTCATCCTGGGCATATGCTTCAGGAGATGAATAGGCAAAATAACCTCCTGGCCTGAGTACCCTGTCTAGCTCCAAAAGAAGGATTCCTTTCCTTTGAAGCCAATCAATCCTAAAACGAGAACAATGCGCAAGTTCAAAAGATCTACTTGGGTAAGGAAGCCTCTTTGTCCCTAAGACACCAAGATATGCAGGAATTCCTCTCTCCAGAGCAAACTGGATCTGGTTTTGATGAACATCATTTGCTGCTAAAGACATCACAAGGATATCAGACGAAAGCAGGTATCCTCCAAAACTAGCAACTCCACAACCCACATCAAAAACTGTTCTGAGATTTCCCTCATTGTTTAAAATTTGTTTGGAAAGTTTAGCATCTGCCAGTTGAAAACATGAATATGATTATTGCTGTATTCATCAGAGTGAAAGTTTCATATAGTCAAATGACCTTTTTTTTCCTTTTTCCTTCCTGAACAGGACAAATTGCTTACATTTGCCATTGAAGCAATATGCCTGTCTGCCCCACAATGGAAGTGAGTTCCTCCAGGAAATACAATCTTGTCACCTTTGACAACCATCCAATTCTGGTCGGATTTTCCTGTTGCAAGTTGGGTATGTGGTATATTTGCTTTCCATACCTCATCCCTGCTGTTGGGCCACTTGATAGGGATCTGAAACCATCAAGAACCAAAAACTTTATGATGCCTTAATCTGCATGGTAAGAAACATATGGAACTTTTCCTAATTCCATTTAATGTAGGAAACTAGAGCAAGACTTCATCTTGTATCCAGGTGGAGGACGAATCAAATAATTGTAGCATCTTTCAGGCTGTGGGCAATGTCTTTCATAGTGTTCCATCACAGACAAATCCAACTTCAATCGTGTCTGTTATATAAGATTCCTGTCTAGGCAAGGAATTAGCTCGGAATGTCGATCATCACAAACCTTTGACAGCAAAATATATATATATATATATATATCAGGTAATCCATAAACAAATATAGGTTCAAAATTGTACAGAAATTGGCTCATATAAATTTCACTCACTAGAAAACTCTTTAGTATAACACCATCATCTCCAACTTCATCTAGCTTAGCAGAAGAGTCAGCGGTTTCTTCATCCCCACGCCAATAGGAAGAACCAAATTTCCTCAAAGATTTACTTCCATACTCAAGTCCAGGTGAACCGTGGCTTCGAGTATATGCATAGAAGCAACCACAACAGATAACCAAGACTACTATCCAAGTGACTACCGTTTTTTTGGATTCACATCAGCTCTTCCCCTTGTCATATCTTTTTAGGGCAAACAAAGAAGAAAGAGTAAAAAGAATCTCGTTTCTACTTTACTTCAACATGCAGAGTCAGAATCTTTACAAACCAAATTATAGGATTCAAAAGATCAACAATGGATTTAACATCCAAACAACCAAATCAATAATATCTCACTCAGAAAATACCTCAAATTAGAAGTATCTTTGAATCTTCCCAACTTGCAAATTCACCTGACAAAAAAATTACAAAATTTCAAAAGCAATTGAACCACAAACCAACATAACCCATAAGCTTCTCAGCTATAAATAAATTAAAAATCACTGATTCCAATGAATGAATGTATGAAATAAGACCATTTATAAGGCATTGAATCCAATCGAAGACATTAAACAAACATTGACAGTGAAATAAATAACAAAGCAACAACATTCAAAAAGACTTCATATTACCTTAAAAGAAGAAAAGAAAATTCTTGCAGTGTAAAAAGAGAAACAGACCCAGATTCCCAGTTTCAGTAAATAAACAAATCAAAGCATTGAAATTGGTGATTAATACTATAGCACAAGTGAAGAACAAATTAGGGGGCAAAAAGGGAAATACAAAAAAGAAAGGAATCAAATGTAGCAGTACTAGTAACTAGTAAAGCACCGACAGTTGCATTGTCATCTACAATTTGAAATCCCAAAAATTAAAGCTTTGAGATAGAATGAGAGATCCAATACACCCACTACAGTCTTTCAAAGCTTCAATATTTTTACACCTTAAAATAATAAAAAATTATCAAACAAAAAAGAAATGCTTTCGGCAACATGCGCAAAAAAGCGAAAAAAGAAGAAGAGATAATTAACAACTGAATTAATTATAAATATACATTTAAAAAAAAGTTGGAAAATTTTGCATGTTGGTACCATGTATCCTTTAGGACCTTTACTTACCTGTAAAGGAAAAAAAGGGTGCTAAAAGAGGAAAAGGCACGTGAGAGCGGACTGAACTACTGAACAAACTTTTTGGAAAAGCAAAAAAGGGCAGTTCTTTTTCTTTTTTCTTTTTTTTTTTCCACTGAGAGCGTTAGCAGAGAAGGGGACAAAGACAGAGACAGAGACAGAGACGAAGTTTAACGACAATGAGGGTTGTCGTTTAATTAGTTTCAAATTCAGGTTTAGAAGGCGGTTTTATCGGGGGTTTTGTTTCAGATTTTGAATAAATCTTTTCTTTTTTTTTTTTTTTTTCAGTCAAAACTATCTATAAAAAATCTTTCAAAATATATTACTTGTTGAAAATATTAAAAAGTTTTATTTTAATCAGAGAAGAAAATTGCTTTAAGATTTTAAAATATAAAAGTGATTTATTTTTTAACATTATATTACAAATATATAAATACACGTCACTAAACCGAAAGCTCCAAAATAGAGAGGTGGGCCCTGGCACCAACGTTCGAATTTCCGCTGGATTAGGGTTCCAAATTAGATTTCGGGGGTTTGTTTTTTTTAAGCTTCGATTAAAGATGCAGAAAGGGGAAAAATGCAGAAGAGAAGATGGAGAAGAAGAGATCGATGCCGAAAATATGCGATCCTGATCATTCTCTTTCCCTCGGTTCAAAAATTCACCCCTCAAACAAAATAGTATAATTTTTCCTTTCCTATTTCAGCTAATGTTGATCTTGATAGCTTCTAATTTCACAGAGAAGGAATCTTAGCTTTAGCGACACTTTGGTGGCGCTTCGTATAATGCGATCTCAGTTTCCTCAAATTGATAAGGCTAGCTCTATACTTCTCCTTAAAGGTTCACCTTTTCTTCTAAAAATAATTATAGCTATTTTCAATTACAATGTGTAATTTTATTTGTTTTTCATTTTTTTAAAAAGTTCTTTCATTTTATTTGGTTCTGTTTCAAGGTTGCAATTCGACATTTCATTTTACAGTCACAATTGTGTAGCATAGTAAAGAACAGAACTTAAGTGGATAGAGAGCTAGAGGTTTGGTTCCTTAACCTTCAAATTTGGAATATTATTTCGGATGCAAAATTGTTCCTGAACTATGATTCAATTTGAAGTTTGGCCTAAAATGTATTTTATTAATTGAATATTTGTTTTCATTAGTTGAGTGGCCTGTTATTCTCTCGCATTTTGCGCTGAAGCCTCTAATTGTAGATCCAAGTTTTTGGACTTTATTCTATGAGATATTTATTGTATTTGGATTTTCTGCACTTTATCTATTTCTCTAAGGCTTCATGGTTTCCCAGGAGAAGGAGTCACCCACTCGGCTACTCCCCAAGTTCAAAGTAGATCCATGTCCATTTTGCAGGTTTTAGTTAGACATGTACATTTCAAGGCTTACATCATGTGCTTCCTGGTAAAATAGATATTTGGGACATGTTCGTGACTGAAACATGATAAGAAAAGATTTCTAACAATCTGAATAGTGAGCGCCTGGTTCTTCTGAAGTGAGCATGTAAATCTTCTTTTTTGTTAGGAGTTTCTTTGATATGTAATATTTCTTGCAACTTCCTCTCCTGCATTTATCTATAGAATAGTTTTTCCACTTAGTTCCATTTGGTTTATATTATATGTTCTCTTTCTGCACTCTCTAAGTAGGGAGAAAGCAGTGCTTGTTTTCAAACTAAATACTGGACAAGATGATCATGGTATAATGTTTTTAGATAATTATCAAAAACAGGTTGGTTGATTGATGTTTCTAAATTCGTTTGATCAAGGATGATTAGCTTGTCATGTTTAGTTTGCAACTTTAATGTCACTTAGTTCAAACTGAGGGCCTGTTACTTATAATCTGGGCTGACTCTGATTGAGGTATTAGGCTTTATGGTGCTTGGTATTGTTAGTGAGGGATGCTTGTTTTGTTGCAAGGCTAATAATGTAGGCTTCATTTGACTGTTTTTCTCTGTCCATATTATTTGTACACATAGAACATGCTGTCAACTGCATGGAAGAAAGGAAACAAGGTGATCTTGAAGTTTTAGATGGTTTACAGTGCATGTATTGAATCCAAGCTGGAACCTAGCATTGAACATCAAGAACTTGTGAGTGACCTAAACACCAACGAACTATGATGTTCGTTTACATTGTACTCTGCTTTGAGACAGACTAACTTTGTGTTTATCAGAACCCTCTGTCATCAACTACATTCTGCAAGTACAATTTTGAGTCATTGTATGAATTTTTTTTTTCTGTTAACCATGCATGTCCTGCAATTGTGGTGAGCTTAATTTTTCCCCTTTATAAGGAATTTTCTTGAAAGTCCCCTTGAGGAAACATTGGCTCTTATAGTCAAAATTATTTAAAAAATTAATAGATTCTAGCCACTACAAGTCTGTTTAATCTTTAGTTTGGATCTCCGTCTTTTGTTTTTTTCTCTTTGGTCTCTAACTGTATTGAATTTTGGTAGATAGAATAGGCAGACCCACTTATCCTTTTCTTTGATTGGGTAGAGGCATTCATATTTTTTAAAAAGGGCTTAGGTTCTGATGCTACTTTAGCACCTAATTTTAATCTCTTGGCACACCTACTTTTTACTTGGAGATTTGACATGACAAAAAGCTTTTGAGTGTTTAATCTGTGGATGTCCTTTACAGATAAATTGGCTATTGTGTTGTATTTCAAGTGGCTCAAAGCATTTCCTTAAGTAATCATTTTGGATCTATAGCCAATAAGTAATCTTGTATTGTAGGAGCATTCCGAAATTTACTTTTGACATTGATTATCATGTGTTGTTGTTTTCATCATCATCATTTAGTATTTTAGTATTTGGGTGCTGATGTATTTAGTATTTTAGTTGCATTGTCTGTGTACATGTGGTGTATATGACATACTTGACAACTAGTTGTGATGTGAAAACTTTAAACAATTTATGAGTTTTACTAATTATCAAGTTGTCTATATAGTGGCAGACTCATATGTGTACGGGTGTGTGACATGTGGGTAAAATGTGATGACTTCAGAGATCTTATATCATGAAATTTTCTTCTTACTTAAGAAGATATTGTCTTACGTTTTATGAACGTCTTGTCATCAGATTAATGTTCTTTCTACTTTTTTTAGTAATTTTCTTTGCAGAATATTGTTACCATAATCTGTTTGGGTTACCATTTGCATGTGCTTGCATGTTGTCTCTATAGTTTCATAGCTTTGCTTATCTTGGCTGCAGTTTTAACTCTTATCACTAGGGGGAAGGGTAAAAGGTGAACACATATCCCTTCTTATCAATGCTAGCCTTCTTGTAAGTGAACTTTGCTGCTGATGAATTTTTCATATTGTTCCAGTTTATTGAAATTCTTTGCTTGGATATTGTATATTTTGTGACTATTTCTTTCCCTACATCATAAATCGATTTTGTATATATTCAGTAATTTGATCAAACTAGAATTACATCCTATATTATGAATGCCATCTGAATGGGTTTGTTAGAATAGACAAGTGAAAACGTGCAAATCTGTGCACATGGAAGTGCTTTTTGCTTATTTTATACTGGTAGGTGTTAAATGCATATTTGGTTCTTTATTACTTCTTTTCTTTTAATTTCCCCAAGCTGGTACTTATGCAATTGCATTTCCTTAGTTTTTTTATTCCCCTTTTCCTCTTATAGTATAATTGCTGTTAAACATGTTTGATTTCCCCTCAAGTCTGTTCCTGTTCTAACAATGACATGTTCCTTTCAGACTCGCCATTTGATTGATCCAAGTATGTACTGCTTTGCAATCCCAAATATTGGTTCAATAATGAAAGGCCTCTCCAAGGTATATAAACTATTTTTTTGTTAATTTTCCCGCTCTAACTAGTGGGATGTTAATATTTGCTTGTTATATTCCATCCCTTCGAAGTTCACTGTGAGTTTAAATGTTTTCACTCACCGGGTCTGTTAGCACCTATGACAGTGAGGCAGTATGGGTGTTTTTTTTTTCTTTGGCAAAGGGGAGAATGTCTATCCTTGATTTATTGATTATTGTGAGCATATTGTGAATTAGGTGCTTGGGAATATAAATATACGAACTCATAATTGAAACTATACTCTAACATGGAATGTTAGATTTTGCTGATTACAAAAAGGAGTTGAACATAAATTTAAGGCAGAATCCCATTGAATCCTTTTATGCTATTTTGGGTTCCCACTAGTCAAAACTTTTGGTTTCACATATTTGGTTTCCATCGAATTAAAATGTCAGAAGGAGCCTGAACTTAGGAAGGATGTAATATCAAAACATTTGGACTTGGGTATGAATTACATGTATAAATACATAAATCCTCCAAAACTTTTCAAACAGTTCGTATTTTACCAATAACTTTGAATAATTTAGATGCTGTTTTTTTGTAGCAAAGATAGAATGCTTTTAAATTTTATAATAAGATATCTAAATTTTAGGTCCTCTACTCTTTCAGTGTTGTACTTACCATGTTTTTATTTTGCTCGGATTCAGGGAAGAAAGGAACTCCTCTCTTTTTTAAATTGCAGGACATATAAGGAGATGATGTTGGCCCCTTTGGATATTATCTCCTTTTGATATGAGATTTCACCCTCGTGACTTGATTGGATCTGGTCATCTCAAAACTGTGCATACACCAACTGGCATAGTTGTTCGGGTTTCAAAAGATTAGATCTTTGGAAGACACCACTAGCGGTGAAATTTGGATTATATTGCTTCTCTTTTGGCTCAGTCTTGAATATGAGGTATAGTTACTAATTCACTGGAGTCCTTGGCCCTTAATGCCTATATCATCTGTTAATAGAATGATGAAAAATTTTTATCAGGTTGATGAATGAATGACAAAACAACCATTTTCATGCAATCATGCACATCGGCATAGATGAATGCAGGATGATGTGATTGTCTTCTCTTCTAAATCTTGTATTATTCATTATTGACAACCTTCCATGATCGACTAAACTGCTGTAAGGCTTTAACATTAATAGTATTTCAACTGCAAATTCATCAGGTCTTTTTACTTCTATCAACTTTCTAATCTAATGTTTCAGTACTTCCCTTTTGATCTCCCCATGTTTAAAGTGAAGTGAACCACTGTAAATGAACTTTATAAAGTTATGCAGACCTGGACCTTAACTTAGAGCAATTGAATATGCATACCAAAGATATTGATGAAATATTGTGAAATTGGAATGTTAGTCCTGCTGAAATCTTTTTTTTTTTTTTTAATTGAGAATAAAACTTTAAACTCCACTATAAATATCATATATAAATATTAGAAAACAAAATGCTTTAGAAAGTCAATTTTTTGTACGTCCAATGGCCATTGACCACATTTATAAGCCCTCGAAATTATATATATATATATATATGTTTGTATGTATGTATATATTGTAATAAAAAACTTCCCCTTGAAATATTGAACATTTAAAAGATCCTAATATATATATATATATATATATGACCCAATACTTGTAACTTAATAAATTTTTGAAAATAGCAAACTAACTAATAAAGATTTTTTAAGACTTTTCTCTCATTAGAAAAGTCTTAAGAATGTAAACTGTTAAAACAAATTTAAAAGAGAAGATAAATGCTAGTTTATTTTGTTAATTTTAACTATAATGACCCTTGTGATGCCCAATTTATTGATGGTTTTCTTTAGAAAAATATGTGACCTTTCTAGTTCATAAATAAGATAAGTCAGTTTGATACATACATACATACATATATATATATATATAATGTACATATATCTTGCCTAAGATTTGAACCAACTGGTTTAACGAATTAATATCAAATTGTAAGATTGGAATGTAGAATGTTAAGGTTTTTGACACTGGGGCACTGCCACCTAGTGGAATCTTAAAAGATTAGAAGGGTTATAATTGATGCCGCTGCAACATTCATTAGTTTTAAATTTATCTTTGATATTACTTGCAAATCTATGTGGAGAGAGAAAGTCCTTGATATGGTCTCTTATTAACTTGGCTGAACATTCATTAGTTTTAAATTTATCTTTGATATTACTTGCAAATCTATGTGGAGAGAGAAAGTCCTTGATATGGTCTCTTATTAACTTGGCTGATATGCCTTGTGGCTTCGAATTTTAGGCAGTTGATGAAATTTAGCACATGAGGAAAAAAAATCAGTTGAATTTAGAGACATGACCATTTGGTCAAAAGTAACGATATCAACCTTCTATCAGAAATAAATGCATTCCTAAGAAAGTCATCTATGCTGTTAGGGGACTGTATTTTATTCAATGAAACATGGTGCTCACACCGGTAAATATGATTTGGGGTGACAAGCTGTGACAATAGCCATCTGACCTTTGATTTAATTAGTGAATATTAGAGAAGCTTATGCTTCTATTCCGTCTTTACTTCCTACAGTCTCTACGGTGAATTTTTCTCTTTGATTGAGTTTGCAAGTATCATCATCAATGAGAGCTGATGTCAAATCTTCTAAATTTTGCGTATCCAATATTGGTACATCAATCGTATTGTCATACTAACTGGAGAGAGAGAGAGAGAGAGAGAGAGAGAGAGAGAAATAAGTAGGACCAGCAAGATTTTAGAGTCTTGTGATTTCCGTGCAGATATGAGTTCTAGCCGGCTTATATGGAGAAACTGGATTATTGTTGCCCGCTCCTCATAATTAGGACAATTCATTGTTGAATGATTATTTTTTGGGGTCCATGATGTTGTAGACTTAGGTGGTCAGTAGGAGTTTGTCATATTTTTATTGAGTTTTCATAAATGTGATAAGATATGTCGGCAGAACATTAATCCAATTAGAATATAGAACTTTTTGTTTATGCCATAAGGTCGAAAGCTTTCATCAAGTGATTGTCTGGGCCAATTGTTTCAGTTACAAAGCCCATTGCATCCTTGGGTTTCTTCAGCATTATCCATTTGATCAGATTGCATATACTTATTTTATTATCTTAGCTAAGTTGTTTTCCAGCTGGTTGTTTGTAGAAATTGGACGTGAAAATTGAATATCCATATATGCTCGTGATGGTCAGAGCGTTGGTGTGTATGGGCGGCTGTTCAATAGCGAGTGCTGGTTTACTGATTTATCTAGTTTTGAAACCGGTTTCATAATTTTTAGACCATGCTCAGTTGATCATATCTGTTTTTCAATAATGGTTTGAATTCTTAGTTACCTTAATTAATTCAGAGTCAGCATTTGCTGCTTTTTTTTTTAGAAAAAATGTATCATTAAGATAGCGTGCATTGGAATACTGTCCAATCTTTCAAAGGAATGGATCAAATCCAAAAGTATGCAAGGGATTCATCACATGATTTGCAAGGGATTCATCACATGATTTGCAAGTGATTCATTCAGTCATCTGGATGCTGACTACCAAGCACAGCCACCCTGCCTAAAACGTCCCAGCCCATGGTGCTGATGATGTCTTTGTCCAACCCATGGAAACCAACAACTACTCACCATTATTTCTTGCTAGCTGACAGCTTAGGATTCGTACTTGGGCAATGAAAGGGTTTAATAACCCTTCTTTTTATAATCCCATTTTTTCAGCAATGATTATTTTACTTCCATTAACTTATTTTTTCACATTGTTAGCCATTCATGGAAGAGTAGATATATAGAAATCAGGGGCTTTTCTTTTTCTTCTGTTTTCCCCCCAAAATGCAGGAATGAGATGTGTAAGCCAGGTAGCAAGATTGTATAGTTCGTTCCTCTCGATCCGCCTCCTTTTCTTTTACTCCCACTTGGATTGATGCTTTTAATTTTTAGAATTTTACTATTAAACTAATATTAATCAAATAACATGATATGAAACAAGCTAATCATGTTGATGTAACTTTTTCCAAAGCTTTCCAAGGCCTCTTGGATTTATACTTAATCAACATTAAAAAAAAATTAAAAAAAAAAAACTCATCTTTTAGTTATGGGGTATAGGAATCTCTGCACAGGGGTATTTAACAGAAGGCTTGAGGGAATATGCGTGACTGCAAGAATTAAATAAAAGAGAGAGAAACCCTTTACATAATTTTGCAAATATAATTTATAATTTGGATAAAAATTCCGTTTGAGGCTTAATAATGAATTTGAAAGGCATCACCATCATCAGAATTTTGGGATAATATAAAATTGCAACAGCAGTTTTGAAAGCTTCTTCAAATCCACGTGTAAATAGTGTCTATATATGCACAAATCCATGTAACCTGTAAATCTCAAATCTCTTATTTAAATGCAAATATTCTCACACAAGAAAAAAAAATTGATGTTTCTTTAATATTTAGGAAATATCTTAGATGTTAGTGACATACTTGGTTATTGTTTCTTGTTTGATTATAATTCTGTGTGTTCCATTGCTTTCAATTTAGAATTACGTGAAAAGAAGCAGATGAGAGGATGGGAATACTCACAAAAACTTTAGCTATCGTTTAATGATTTTTTGACCTGTTGTTAGGAAAGAGCTTAGACTAACAGAGTCTAGTTAGGCGGATAAGTTTTCTTAAAGGTTGTTTGAACGGTTTGCTTTAAGATTCTGTATTGTTTTGTTGTTGGTGTCATTGTGAGGTGGCGTATCAACGGTTGTTTTCTTATTTTAATTTCGTGTGCTTTTGAGCGACCATTGTTGGATCGTTTCCAGAGGGGCTGGGAGTATGAAACTTTTGTCTTTTAAGCTGACAGGCACAACTCAAAAAAAGGATGAAGTGGGGTTTTGATTAAACAGACAGCCCTAGTTGGTAAAGGACTAAAGGTGGCATATACCATATTTGCTTGATCATTTCCATTTTAAATCTCTAGATTCAATGAAGGCTAGCAGTTTGATTAAACACTCAAGGTTTTGATCTGATTAGTCAAGTGAGATTAGATCCTTGAGTAGAAGAAAATAAAATGCAGGACAAGAAGTTGGGTTGATTGTAGGTTAGTTCATAGGAGCTACCTGCCAAAATAAACATCAATGTGGTAGAAGAAAATGGGTAAATTTGAAAACACTAGCTAATAATTTGGTTTTGGATTAGGGGGTGTCTGTGTATGTGTGTGGATCCCAGAGTTAAATCCAAAGGGCAATCAAAGACCTGCAGATGTTATAAACTAGAACAGAATTATGGCCTGCAGATGCATGCTTCTTTAATTTTTAATTATGGGAGATGGTAGGCCATTTTACATAGAATCTCATATTGATTGATTTGATTAGGCCTGTGAAAACATTGTTATTTGTCAATATATATTAATCGACAGCCAAGCAGTACAATACACGCGTCTTCTTTGTCTCTGACAGCATGTAAAATTAATAATCTAAGATGTTTTTATGATGTGGTATAGTGTAATATTCTCCCTGTTAAAGCATAGTTTGCAAGGGATTGTAATTAATTTCATTTTCTCTGGAAATAGTTTGAGCTGACAGAAGAAGATCACTGTCAGACTGATGATCTTTCTTGGTTAACATCACGGAAATCCAGAGGATTATTACTGTGACAGCAACTTTGGCACCTCCTGAATCTGATAGCTCTCTCCCTCTATTGTATGATTATCTACCTCTCTCTTTCTCCATTATTGAACATGCAAGTACAGCCTACAGAGCTAGAGATATCAAGATTAATTATTAAGAAACAAACAAGCGTAGATCAGATTTCAGAGCAAGTTCAACACCTTTGAGTGCTTAACCCTCAAATAGATTGGAGGTGAAAACAACAGCTTGGATGAGAATGATCAGAGATCAGTTTGTATGCCTTATACTAATATGTTAGGTGAACAATAGCTTTCAAGATCCAGAATATTCTAAATTGATTTTCAGCCCTCCCTCAAATCTAGGGTTCTTTTTTTTCTTTTCTTTTTCCCGATTTCCAACCAAATAATCAATAGATTGGTGCAGTCTCATTGTCTCATCCACGTAAAACCCATGATGTTGTTCATGGGTTCTTGATTTTGGATATGTGGGTCTTTTGAGATTGAAATAACTTTGAAAAAAAAAAGAAAAAGAATCCTCCATGTGATGGTTACGCATGGTGTTCTATTTTTGCCAGAATAAAAACCTTTTCTTTTTTTTTTTTTATCTTTCCTTTCTCTTTTTCTCTTTTCTTCCAGTGGTGTCTCTCAGTGTGGGCTCATTCAAGAACATTTGCGGCGCTTAAATTAAAATAAGAAGAAGCCGGTCGCGTCTTAACTCAGATAAGTCACCTCAACCCTTCTCCATTACACGCTTTCTCTGCAATCACAAAACCTAGCTTCTTCTTCTTCACACAACATATATTATCATCCATATAATTCTCCACCTGTCGGCAGCCCAAGCCTTCAACGTCACCAATGGTCATATAAGCATCAAATCCTACAAAAGCATATAAAATTATTTTGTCACTGTATATTGATCAGCAAATATTATTTAGTACTGTTGTTGACTGATAGTTTTTGAGTTAAAATCCCTATAATTAACTTTAGTGACAAATTGGCTTAGTAAATACAATTGTCGGGAATGCTTTTATGACTGCCAATCACATCCCTGGCTGCGCGATCAACGATGCTTATACTTGTAGATAACAATTTCCCTCGTTTTCAAGCTATCAACCCAGTCTTTTGATGTCGTTACATATTTTCAAAATAATTTTTTTATTAGTTTGAAAAGGACACAAAAGTTATGTTATTTTTTTCTCCTTTTGATGAGGATATGTGTCTAACTAATCATATATTTTCGAGTGTAGCATTTTAATCAAATCACTTCAAATCTACGTACTGTAGCTTTGTTGATAAAAGAAGTGCTTATTTTTTTCCTTGTTTTTTGAATTATGATTAAAATTCGAATTTAAAACTTTTAATCTTAGAAACGATTCTAATCTTATGCCTAAGAATTTTAGACTTGACTTTAAGCACGATGTTTTTTTTTCTTGTACAAGTTGATCAATGCCATTCTTAATTTGCAAAAATCATTTTAGGTCTGCCGACGTAGTGATGAGAATTTTTTTCAACTCAAAAAGGCCAATGGCGAGATGTTTAATGAGGCGGCTAATTTATGACTGTTAATTAATCATAAAAAAAGTGCATGCATGATAATTAAACTTGTTTTAAGTCCTTTGAAGTTTAGTTTATCTTTGTTTGAAGTCTGGCTAACCAATATCCTTAAGGTATAGTAGGATTATCATTTAAGAGATTAATCAATCTTCATTCAATGTAATAAAAAAATCTTCACATTCACAGAATTTCTAATACATTGAATGATGAGATATATATTTCCTTGAATCATTCTTGTTTTGAATGTTTGCTTCTATAAATATATCTTTTTTTTTTTGGTATATATATATATATATATATTACTGAAAAGATATGAATTAAGTAGTCAAATTTCAGATCATAATAACATTGAACTCTAAGGATAACAATCTCATGAGCCAACACCTATTATTTTTCAAACAATGAATAAATATGGGATATTGCTTCCTTACTGTATTTAAAGACAAGTCACCGATATTGATTCAATTGATAATGATTGGATATTTTATTTATAAGATTTAAATTTGTTTTATGTAATCAACAATTTCTCTTAATGAACGATTTATAAATGTAATGTAAATTTTCATTGAGGTATGAGTAGACAATATAATAAACCCTTCCCAGTAAAGGCTTGATGATTAAAAGAAAACCAACCTTATGAACAGTAAAAATATTTAATTATAGTACGAACAAGAAATGTTGTTTCAAACCCAGCCATGGGTTAGCAAAACAAACGATAAAGAAAATCAAGTAAAGGTTTTTTTTTTTTTTTTTGCCTATAGATTTGCAGAAAGGTAGGCTTGAACATGTTTTATCTGTTCACAAAAGCAGAAGGAAAGTCTGTTTCTAGATAAAGTTCGATCATATTAAAAGTAGCATTAGTCACCGTTCAACAACGATTTCATCAACTTACCACAAATTTCAAAAGTGCTGCATAAAGTGAATAAAGATTACTTTTCTTTGAAAAAAAGTTATGCATGGAAGATGCAAATAAAGTTAATTTATTCCCGAATATTTGACAAATATGGATCAGAGAAGAAATTATATAATTTCCAAAAGTTATTTCGTTTCTTGAGAATCAGGGTAAAGTTCATATCAATATATCCTCTGCCATTTCACCATGACTCGGCCAACTTTTCTTTATAAAAATACTACTTATTTTTAGATAAAGTTTTAAGACTTACCCCCCTGCCTGCCTGGCTGCTGTCTGGGTTTGTTTTTCTAAGATCCTTTTCATATTTATACAGTTAATTAATGTTATAACTCTTTAGGAAATTGCTGGGAAATAATAGTAAATAAAGCTTAAAATATCATGCAGCCACCAGAAAATATAATAAAGAAAGGATTGTATAAAAATGGGAGGAATATTGCTACTGCATCTTGAAATAAAAAAAATCATATATTATAAAATATGAAGATAAAAATTAAAAGGGCAGTGCATGGTTCTTTGATTCTTCTTCCATAATTAACTCATATAGGAAGACGAAGGAAAGAAGAAAACTATTCCCTATTTTTGTTCGTATAAGACCGTCCTTTAATTAAGGAATAATAAAATAATTAACATAATTAAACAAGTTGAAAGAAAAAAAAAATTTTCCTCCACAATTGAGTATGCAAATATTAAGATAATCATTGAAATTATAATATTCTTTTACTATTTAAAATTATCAAAATTTAAATCATAATTATTAAAATTAAAAATTTAACATATATTTTACTAACAAATCATGTTATTAGCGATGAAATCATACTAGTTTATAGGCATAAATATGGAGCACGTTGATTATTGATGATTTGATAAGACCAATCGCTAACTAAGAACAAGTAGCGAAAGGACATTAGAGAAAGCCACGTGGGGGTTCCGAGACATGCTTTCGGAGGGGGCTGAGTTGGCGCAATCCAGATGGAAAAAATATGTAACTTAGCAATTAATGACGGGACATTGGGGATGAGATGAATGAGAAGCCCATAACTTATGGAAGTGTATCAAGTAAAAAAGACACACTTTTGAAAGGGAAGGGCCAGAGAGATTGGAAAATGGAAATTATTGGTTCCAAAGAGGAATATGAAGCCGTCACTCATCGCCCAACATCAACTTCCCCTCCCCCTCCCCCCCCAATTGGAAAACAAATCCCTAACCCTAGAACTAACTCACGACAATCATTTTGTTCTCTCCATTATTTTATTTTAGAATAATCGGTACGTCATCCCCTCCTTGTGACGTGTACCTTAATATGTGGATCACATGTCTTCCGGCGCCTTCCACGTCTCGTGAATTTAGGTCTTAATTTTTTATTTATAAAAAAAAAAGAAATATTGATACTAAATATAATAATTTTTTTTTTTTATAAAAAAATTATATTATAGTATGTATGTTGTATATAAGCTCAACCATTTATATAACTGAATGACCAACTTTTGACTCTTCTTCTTTGCATCTTTCTATTTCTTGTAAATTTCTGAGTCAATTATTTCTGTCCAAGTTTTTTTCATTTAGTCATTTATGGTTTTTTGTTTGATGAAACATTGATTGATAATCCAAAGTTAATTAGATTATGATTATGACAAGAAGCTCACTTTCATATGCTAATTCATGATCAGCTCATAAATATGTGCTGCCAAATAGATACACATTAAATATTATCCTTGTTTTCCGACAACAATCAAAGAGATCAAAATCAAAATTTAACCTGTATAATAATAATAATAATAATAAGAGAGGTTAACTAACATCAATTTGAAATCAAAAGGTTTTATATTTTTTTAATTATTGAACTCAATAAATCTAAAATATGAGAAAGAAAAATGAAAAAAGAAAAATAATTCCCTTAAATTTATTAAAATTAATAATTAAAAAATGTATAAAATTCTTTTATATAAGTTAATTTTTCTCTAATAATAATGCAATAATTATTATCTAATGCAGATAATGACTCTTCATCTAGATAGGTAGCCACCTCGACCGCCTAAGCAAGTTATATCCCCTTTCAGAAAATCACAAGGGAAATATCGATATTTTGCTATCAATATGTACGTATAAATATATTTGTATATTTAGATATTGTTATTAAATCTAAAGTTTTTTTTTTTTTCACAATCATTAGTATAGTAATAATGAAATTTGGAACTCCATTATTTCAATCTAATTGTGTAGTGTTGGAGACCGCCAGTCCAGTCATCATCTACTATATACCATCCCCTAATTATTATCATCAGATGACACATGTTGTGATAAGTATCGTTTTGTCCTCATTTCTATAGTTATTTAAATTATTAGTATTATTGCCTTTCTAACACTACCCAAACTTCAAAAAAGACAAATCAACCAAATTGTATTATTATTATTATTATTTTTATAAAACGATTTTATTATTAGATTTTATTCGAATTTAATCTCTTTTTAAAATGACTTTAAGAATGCACTTGTTTAGAATTTTACTTGTAAAATATTTTTCATAAATATTAAATTTTTGTTGACAAAAAATTACCTTAATTATTGATTGAATAATATTATTTAATATAAAAATATAAATTCACTATTATTTTTTTGTGTTTCTTATATGATGGGTCTGAAGTCCTTCATCATTAGTGGACCCCAGATCAAATACAAGCCATGAGGCCCACTGGTATTTCATTTGCATCCATCCAAAATTATGTGATCAAAATTTGAGTAGACGGGACTCTCTCTCTTAAGTAGTTACTAACATTATTTATTTTTTAAATTATTCCAGCTATTAATTCTGATTATTTATTTTCTCATTCCTTTCTTTTTGTTTTATTTTTTTTTCCCTTGAGCTGTCTGTGTTCTTGCTGAGAGACCAATCATGGTTCACGTGGTTGGGGACATTAGGCTTTTTGAACCCTTTTCTATTGATCAAGATGATAAAAATGGCCCCCCTTTTACGGAATTGTCCGACCAATTAATTATTATTTCAAAAGTATGAAAAATAAGTACATGCCCACCCTTGGATTTAATTGGCAAGTTTTGCAATTATTTTTTAACCAATGAAATCAAGCACTTTGGCATCATACTATTTAATTAAAATGCTGCTGAATATTGAATAATCTTTTTCTAATTGTTCAATAGAATAATTTATTTTGTCTGCAAAATTCTACTTAGCTTCTCTTTTACTCTTTTGCTTTATATTTGGTGACACGTGGTCCAATGAATAGCAACTATTTATATATAAAGACACAGTGAAACAAAATAATCAGAAAAAAATGCAAAAGGTTAATGAAACTTATAAACCACACAAAGTAGAATCGTTATCAAAACAAAAGTAAATGATAATGACCATGGAAATTACTGTACCTTGTGTATGATTGGTTTGATGAAATATTTCCTTTTAAAGGGATTAATTTCCATTCAAGTTAGTGAATTATATATATTGTTAAATATATACCCTGGCTTTTATAAATATATATGCAGTACCCCTAGAATATTTTTTTTATCTTGTATTTATTATTTTACATAAATAATCCATTTAAATATCATAGATAAAAAGGGGTGTTTTGGAGTGTTTCTGTAATAAAATTCTTTGGATCTTGTCCATATGAATGTATTGGCATGATCAGTTGATCTACCCTCCAAAACACCCACAATAAAAGTAGATTTCTTGTAACTTTGGTTTTTCTTGAAATTTCCCAATTATAGCTAACAAGTTACACAAGCATGCCCCTATCCCTACACATGCTAGCTAGAATATTGTAAGAAATTCTGACTGGCAAAGGCAGTTTTAATTGTCATCCCAAACTAGCTATATATACACACAATGCAAACCTTCCCTCTTCCATATGATATTTTCAAGTCCTAAACAAAGAAAATCATACCATACCTTCATTTAAATTCCATCTCCTACCTTAAATTTATTCACTCATTAAAAATTTCCCCTCCCATACCGAAGATCTCAAAGAAAAAAATAAAGTTTCTTTTTCTAATTTATTTCCCACCCACCACCTCCCTTTTTTCCTTCTTGGCAACATAAATATGGGACTAAGGGACATTGGAGCTACACTGCCTCCCGGGTTTAGGTTTTATCCAAGCGATGAGGAGTTGGTCTGCCATTATCTCTACAAAAAGATTGCTAATGAAGAAGTCTTGAAGGGTACTTTGGTGGAAATTGATTTGCATTCATGTGAGCCATGGCAGCTTCCTGGTAGGTCGTCTCTCCTTTTTATCAATTATACAAATTAAATTCCTTCCATGGTTTCCCCTTTAGGGTTGCTTTGGAATCTTATTCTTTCATCGTTTTCTATGATTCTATCCTCCCCTGAATTCAGGATGTTTCCGCCTTTCGGCTTTTCGCTAAAATTAATGTTTCACTAAAGCTAAAGAAAACATTAATCATTTGCTTGATATTAACAGTTTAAGTAAACTAGGAAGGTCTGTTAGCTGCTGTTGTTGGCGTGTGTTTTAACATGTTTGAAAGACAAACAGAGAGGAGGAAAATTATTGAGTTCTTCTCTCAGGTACAGTGCGCAGGCAAACATTTGGTGCCGTCTGTCATGTTAGCTGTTAGAAACAGCAGACAAGTAAACACGTTTTTTCCTATGAGAGAGAGTGAAAGAGAAAGAGAGAGAGAGAATGCGAAAGGAAGCACATGAATTTTCTTAGAATATATATACTCACACACGTATAGAAACATATACACATGCATGTAGCTAAGTATATATGTATGCAATTGTCATATACATAAACATATATATATTTATATGTATGTATGTATCTGTAATTTTATTCATCTTCATTCCCCTGAATAGAAATACAGAATGCCCACTTCTTGAGTCATGTAGGTAAGGATTGTTTGTTTTTTTCTCTCTTTTGTTTATGCTTTTGTTTCGGCACATTGCAAGACCTAAAAGCAAAAAAAAATTTCCACCCTTTGATTTGATTCGGGTTAGACATTTTACTAACTATAGCCTAATAAAATCATGGATATATATTTTCCTTTAAAACCTACAAGTGGTCATCTTTTCAAAGTTTTGCATATTTTCCCTTTGTCAAATAGGGTGACGATGCCTATATATCCTCTATATATGATTTAAAGCAGAGACTGTAGATATATAAGGTATTCATACGCAATATACCATACCTTTGCCTATATATCCTCTTAATTTCTCTACTTCTCTCTGTCTTTGTGCTAGCTCGTGCACTTTCCAATTTATGTAGTCGTGTTCATTAGGAATAATGTTGTGGATAGACTAAATTGGCAAGTCCTGTTGCAATCTCATGCCAGTTAATTAAGTTACTTGGTCATTGCTTTAATAGAGAAATTTACATAAGACATAATCGCTAAATGTTGAGTGTGATCTTGGACTAAAATGTGACCTATCAATAGAAGCCACTTGTCTCTTTAAATTTCTTTTTCGCATTTAATTTATTGACCCGTGGTGTTTTTTTTTTAGGTTAAATGAAAAGATAGGATTCTTTAAAAACTTATAAGATACGATTTCTTAACTATAAATCGATTAGTAAAAAGAAGTCTGTACGTAACTATTAGTTATTGTCTTAAAGTTTGTATATTTAGGATATTCGAAGTATAAGACAAACTTCATCTCAATTAGCTGTTATAAGCAATTACTAAGGGAGTGTTTGCTTCCTCAGAATTCTCCAAAACATCACTTTTAAGTTTTTAATACTATCGTCCAAGGCAAAGAAAGAAAGTATTGTTAGTTCTTATAGAATTTTTTCCCTTAGCCAGACAAATCCTTAGCTTTCTTAGACATAACTCATAAGGTGACAAAGACTTGGCAACACTCTCAGTAATTCAAGTAAGGCGAAAAAGTTAGTGAAAAGATGTTTTTTTTTTTGTTGATTTTGAAAGAAAAATAAAATTCCATAGCAAAGCTTGATGTAAACTCACCCATTTTGCTGTCTCTTAGATAGATTATATAATTAATTCTATATAATTTGTACTGTCTAACTAGGAATGAAATTAAACTAATTATAATCAATAAACTATGTATTTTGTGTACGCATGGGACTTGATTAAATTAAAGAGATGGCAAAGTTGAACGCAAACGAGTGGTACTTCTTCAGCTTTCGTGACAGAAAGTACGCCACGGGGTTCCGAACGAATCGGGCAACGACATCTGGGTACTGGAAAGCAACAGGGAAGGATCGAACGGTAGTCGACCCAAGAACACAAGAGGTTGTAGGGATGAGAAAGACATTGGTGTTTTACAGGAACAGAGCTCCCAATGGAATCAAAACGGGTTGGATCATGCATGAATTTCGCCTCGAGACCCCACATATGCCTCCTAAGGTCAGTTTCACTCGCTGCTCTTTTCAACTATACTCATCCCATACCTGTTTATGTAGAAAATGATTATGAGAGAGAGAGAGAGAGAGAGAGAGAAAGAGAGAGAGAGAGAGAGGTCGATAATTGCAGCCATATGTATGTGAATAAAATATCGTGTTTTCTCTAAGGAAACTTAACAAAAATTAGTGGCCATATGCAAGTTGTCCACTTGCTCTGTTCCACGTGTTCTCATAATCAAGTTGTCCAAGGAATAGCATAAGAGAGTGATGTTTGGGGCTTATCACCAAGGCATATATATATATATATATATACACATATGTATATATATATATATACGTTCATTATCATTTTAATTATTCATGTGAAAATATTTTTTTTATGAAAATTATTCTTTACATGCGGATTTGGAATATGTATATATATACATGTGGCATGATACTTAGTTATTACAAGTATTGTTGCTTGTGTACTTCCCTTTTGATTGGAATATAATATATATTGTTTACGTTTTGTTATAATATATTTTTAATAAAATATAGTGTGTTTAAATAGAGAATCAAATTCAATTATTTTACTTTTTTATATGCATTTACTATATATAAACGTAATTAAATAAATCTTTTTTTTTTTTTTGTTTTGAGACTGCATCAGTTTGATCACTCACAATGACATGAACTGTAGATGATTTAAATATAAATGATAGTTTTTTTAAATGTTAGTGGTCGTACTCTATTTTCGGCTCATAAGAGTAGTATCTTTTGTCATGTGACAGGAAGACTGGGTTTTATGTAGAGTTTTTAACAAGAGCAAGGGCGAGAACAGCACCAAACTCAGCCCCTCGATGATGTTCGAGACTTCAACTCGTGCCCCTTCTTTAACAGACCAAACAAGCATGCCTTGTGGGTATCAACAAATCAGCTCTTTATCCACCACACCTGCCCACCAAAGCCATGGCCAAAGCTTGCTAAACCTGCTTCAATACAATATTTCTCAGGAAAAGGACAATAACAACAATCCCTACAGCAATGAAGTTAGCTCCAAAGTTAATGATGATTACGAGTTCTTTTGGGACATGAGCATGGAAGAAAACAACTTTGGAGATCATCATGTTCATGGGGTGGCTTCCAACTTGGAGGACATGAGATTTGAGATTAATGATAACAACAATATGGTTTTCCTATGAAAAATGTTGCATACTTTAGAGAAACACACACAAAAAAAAAAAAAGAACTGCCATTTGTTGATTTGTGATGTTGGTGTGGTGTTTGCCTTCGACGATACAACTCATGTTACGTTGGATGTTAAAAGATTGTGTGTATATATTTTAGCTTAGGGTTTATTTATTTTTTGTATACAACATTGGGCGTTTTAAAATATATATATATATATATTTACATATAAAGCATATAATTATTCTTTACTGGTCTTCTTTAAATAAAAATGTATATATATATATATATATTTTAAATTCAAAGATTAAAAAGAATTCTAATTAAGGATTACATATATTATTCAATACATAATTTAAAAATGCGAAAATTTGACAAACAAGTTTTGTTAATTTCCTAAGTTTACATTTCATTAAATATATATTTTAACTTCTAGATTAAAATTAATATTTTATATATAATTATATGGACAGTTATAAACAAAAAGTGCAAATTTGCTTGTGAAATTTTATACTCCATTGGCAATGCAGTGAATCTCCTAATTAAATTTCTTATAATATTTAGATAGCTTCATACACCGGCTATAATCAAAATACAAAATCATTAATATGCAAAATATAAACAAAATTCACTCCTTGTTATTTGCGTTTTAACCAAAAATTCATTAGTTAAAAAGTAACTTTTATAGTTGAAAATACACTAAAATAATGATATATACAAAAATCATCATATTATTATTAGTATTCATAATTTGTTATAGAAAATGAGATCACTTAAACAAGGTTGCATGCATGCAAATCCAATGTAGAGTTTAAACTCCGGTTATGATGCTTCAAAAACAGATTATTAAGTTTACATGAAATTCTTTTCTTATTTATTGTGTTTTACTTTTCTTTTTTATTATTAAAATATCTACCCAAATATAACGAAATGTAAAATTTTGCAATTATGGACGCAAGCACAAAAAAAAATTGATACGTCAAAGCAAAAACCGATTAACAAATGTACAAGGATACAACTTATATTGAAGTTAATTTATTTGAAATTCGCTATAGCATTTCCTAGCTAATAAAATCACATACGATGTTAAAAGTATAACTGGCTACACTTAATATAATTTTCTATCTTCAATCCATCCCTAAATTTTGAGTAAATAATTTTAATACATGACATGATTTTTATTGGAGAATCTAACAGGCAAAGAACTTTAAAAGGAGTTTAATGTATTAGGCACTTTGAATAATATAATTAAGGCATGAGTTTTTCTTCTTTTTTTTAGTGTTATTTATAATTATAGAATATAACAACCCAAACTTAACTTAAATTGTTTTCATCTTTCCAAAACTTAAACTTTGAATTCTCTCTCCTTTTTTTTTTTTTAGGTAAAATAAATTATTTTATTCATAATAAAAGGCTATTACAGCCAGGCTATAAAATTGCATGTTCAATGCACTTTCATCTTAGTAAGAGAATCCGCGAAATGATTAACTTCTCTAAAATTATGGACAAAAGTAATATTTTTAATCCTAGCAAAAGTTCAAATTCTCTTTTTCCTTAAAATTTTCACATGTATAAAATAATTATATATAGGCTATGAGAATAACCTTATTGTAAATAAATAATTTTGTAAGTGGTAAAAAGAACCCAATTTTTATATTTTTCTTATAACTTAAATCTAAAAGCATTTTATAAAGTTTAGGATAAATAAAAAATTACAGTAGTTAAACAATATTCTTCTACTTCTAAGTTTTACCTTTCAAAGTAAGTGTACTACTATATTATTTGAAAAGGTATAACGCTAATCGATTAGGATATGTCCTAATGTAAGAGAAAGGTGTCCTTCATGTATTTTTGTAAAGAGTTAATAAAATAAAAAATAAATATACTGTCTCTATTAATCTCTATTAATTAATACCTTTAATATTGGAAATTAGAAAAACCATTGAAGACCTTCACAAATAATATCCCACAATAGTTTTAAGAATATTAAAAATGATTGGTTTGATTTTCTTACATTCTCACGTGAACTTCACATGTAAAACATATAAAACTCACATGAATGTAAGAAGACATTATTATTTGTATTATTAATTGGTGTACAAAATTAATAATTATTTGGTGGATATATATATGTTATCCAGAGTTCCATAGATCCCCACTTGTCACAAAAAAATTGTGGTCATATTTGCACATGTGATGGACGAGACAGATTCAACTAGAAAGAGAAACAAAAGCCAAAAAGCACCTAACCCTTACCAAAGTACAATCATTTTGAGTAAATACAAATGTAATGAGACTCTTAAGTCATATCGATAATTATAAGTCTGCTTTTTGTTTCGATATTGCATTATTTAATTAGTTTGGCATCTCTCTTTCGTGATCATGAAAATCTTGAATTGAACCTCTTTTCAAAAAAAAAAAAAAAAAAATCTTAGATTGAACTTGAAATTCAATCAAAATATTCATTTATCTCTTTTAACATATATATTTTCATAAAATTAGAATTCGATCATTTACAATGATAATTTTTTACTTTTCTTATGTTTTAATTATTGATATTTTTTATAAAAAAAAATAAAAAGGTTACATTAAACACTCTTTTTTTCTCTTCCTTTTTCTCTTCCCAAAATATGCAATACTTAAAACTCCCCTAAACCCTCAAATATCCTTATCAATATATTAAATATCTGAATTAAAAGATATTTGGCACAAAATTAAAGTATAAACTGACCAAACATAGTTTCATAAAAATGAAAAGGGAATAACATTAATTTACAGGTATTAATGATATAATTTAAACATCGGATTCCAATAATTGGAGGTTCCTCCTGGAACCGAAGACGATGCTCATATATATCACATGAGCTAGCCACGATCATGACAGTATGAAGAATATTGCATGCCTTTCTTTTTAGCATTTTACCCTTGTCTAAAGTTGGCTAAAATCTTTCATTTTTAATCCTTCATTATTACTCTTTACTGTCGTTCTTAATCCAAAATAATTAATTAATATTATTATAATAATAATATGATCAACAAATCCAAATGAAAAAGATGTTGCCAATTTCTTCCTACTTTCCATCAATGAAACCTGTGACAAAATTGATAATTTCTGCTTTAACTACACACAGAAATGACCAAACAATGGAAGCAAATTAAACATCATCCTCCATATCGGTTTTGAACTGATCAGAAACCTTCCATGTGAAATTTTAAGACCATAAACAATGTTTTGGGATTGGCTTTCAAGGCATTGGATTTTCTTAAATTTTCAACCACAAAGGGACAAAGGAATGAAAAGGAGAGAAAGTTATAAAAATTAAGATAAAAGAGGACAAGGAAAACAATTGCAATAATAGATGAAGGTCATCATGTTAATCAAGACGTAATAGATTTCAAGTGTTTGATGATATTAACGAGGACGACAACTGAGTTTAATATTTGTGGCTGTAAGGTGGTTAATTTATATGGTAAAAATCAATGAATTCAATGACACTGAAGTTTGACTTTAAAATCGAAGTTTTCGAATTCAAATTCTAATCACAATGATAATAAGAAAATTTTGATAAAGAAAAGACTATTGAGATTTGGGATAGAGACAGACATGGAAAAAAATCTTAAATTCCAAAGAAAAGTTATCTTTTTATTAATACTTGAAAAAAAAAAGTTTAATTAATTAGGAATTCATAGATTTTGGAAATAATATCTCTTCTCTTTTCTTATAAATCCCAATATCCTTATTCAAAAGTTGCAACAAATAATAACAAATCATAATTGACTAAAAACTTCATATGAATTAATTTTTTTTTATATATAATTACTTTATAAGAATATAGAAGTAAATATTTATGGTGCATTCTTCAAAAATTTTAAATAAAAATTTTAATTATTCAAAATTAAAATTTCACTTTATTAAAACTAAACACATTTTTTTTCAACATTTTATATCTAAAATAAAAAAATGAATAGTAAAAATACTAACAATATATCAACAATCAAAACAGTACTCTTTATAAAAAGGGTAAACAAAATCATATGAAGGATGACTGAAAAGCTAATCAGCTTGTAGAACACGATACACGGAAAAAAAAAAGGCAGCTGTTTCTGTTTCATAGCATTTTCTGTCTCCACTTGTACAAATACTGCCACCAAAAAAGGAGAGTAAAAGATAAATAAAAAATATAATAATAAAATCAATTTAAAAAAAAAAAAACCAAAAAAGTTGAGACACGGGTCAATGTCGTGTCGCTTTGGAAAAGACTCGACACCTTCTTAGAAATCCACTGCAAAAGTAGCTTTTATTTTTTTCTTTTTTTCTTGATAGCTTAGTGCTGCAACACGCTTTTATATATATAAAGTATAAAAAATTAATTTGTGATTTAGATGAAGAATTTCTGTAAAAGAATTAGATGATAAATTATATTTTTAGTATTTGATATTTATAAAAAAATTTATAATTAAATTTCTAAATTTTTTTCATTAAATATTTTCTCACACACACATTCTATTAATATATTAAAAAAATAACTAATAATATCACGACATGTGTTATATTTTATTAGTCAATATTTATCATGTTAATATTTTGATAAAAGTATTAATCAATGATATAAAATATTAGATAAAAAATTTTTTTTTATAAATATCAAGTTGTTAAAAGTAATATAATTTATAAGTTAAATTATATAGAAGAAAATTATTTATAATTTTTTGGATCAACTTGTTAGCTTAGATCCAGGCCTGATTAGCTCAATCGACCAAAATAAGAAGACCAACTTCCCTTAAAGCCGGTATCCTTTTTCCTTTTCGGCACATTGAATCCTCATCTTTCATGTTTTTAGTTTGGGCCTTGTGATTTGTAGTTTAGGTGACAGATTAACTATTTGAAAGGGTTTGGGAACTAAATTTTGGTTTTTGGATGTTCGATGAAATGGAATTGAGCTTGGACATGGCATCGGGTCAGAATCCGTTGGTTATAGGTAGATTTATCATCCTTAGTTTAGATTACCAGAGATTAACTTTCAAAAAATATTTTGTTGTTTAAATGAGTTAATAAAAAATACTTTTAATTATTTAATTTTTTTAAAAAATATTTTTTTCTTTTCAAATAATATTAATATAAATATTAAAATATTTAAAAAATATTTATTATTAAAGTATATTTAAATTATTTATTATTAAAATTATTAATATTGAAGAATAATTATATTTTAATAAAAATATTTAATATTAAAATATTATATTAATATAAAAAAACTTAAAATAAAACTATTTATTATTTTTATATTAATATTTTAAAATATTTAAAATAGTAGTACTATTCTTAAAATATTATTTTTATTTATAATAAAATAATAATATTTATTATTAAAATATTTATACTATTAAAATATTTATATTTTATACTGAAAGTATCTATTATTGAATTATAATAAAAATCTTTCTTTATTTATATTTATTATTAAAATAGTAATATAAATATCTTAATAATTAAAATATAAAATTACATATTTTAAACTAAAAAATAATAAGAAATTATTTAAAATATTTATACCAAGAAAAAATACTATTATATTTATTTAATATTAATTATTAATAAAATAAAAATATTATTATATATGTTATTATTTATTATTAAAATAATAATATAATACTATTTCTTATTAAAATATTAAAAATATTTATGTTTAATAATATAAAAATAAAATATTTAAAATTGAAATATCAAAAGACTTTTAATGTTAATATTTTAATTTTTTAATTAAAATGAAATAAAATGTTTTATTAATATAATAATATTTATAGTTGAATCAAATCAAGTTCAAAATTAATATATTATGTTCAAAATCTTACTTGAGTAAAATCATAAAAATATTTAAAATTAAAATATTAAAAGACTTTTAATATTAATATTTTAATTTTTAAGTAAAATTAAATAAAAATATTATTGATTAATATAATAATATTTTAGATCATATCAAATTAAGTTTGAGCTTAAAAAATAATGTATAAAGTCTAACTTAAATAAAATTATGCTCAAATATATTGATAAGTAATTTTACTCATAAATAATTCTTTTTAAAAAATTATCTTCTCCTGTTGAAAAAAGGAAGATAATTTCTAAAAAAATAACATAATTTTTTATTGATCAGTAAATTAATTTTCGTTAATCAGTCAATTGTTAAATAAATACTTGAAAATATAAAAATTATTTTTCTGAAATCATTTTTTGCGAAATAAACAAAGCATTAACTTTCTTCCTAACTCGTTTAATTTTTTATATAGAAAATCATAACAACCATATGCAACAAAAAGTTAAAATGTTAAATTTTGAATTTTATATCTATTAAATGTCATTTTTGAAGGTGATTGCCTAACTTTTATTCAACAAAATGAAAAAAAAGAGTCTCATAATAATTTAGTAATTTTCCTCCATTATTGATAGTTTGATGTTGGCACACTCACTATACATGTGAAAAAATAATAAAAATATAAAAAAATAAGTGAGAAAAAGTTATGTAAGTATCAAACGGGTAGTTTTTTTTTTTCAATTACATGTGTATTTATATTATTGATTAACATTAAAAATATCAATACTACTTTTTTTTATGGAAAAAAAATCAACATTAATAAGTTGACAAAACCGAAAGCATACATATTATTAAGAACAATAATAATATTCTAATGTCTTTTTACATGTATTTATCTATCTTTAATTAAAAATTCATCATTTTTCCTAAAAAAATCAACTTTAAAATTTTATAATAATATCATAAATTGAAAATTGAAGAGATATAAATAATATAAAATTTAAAAACAAAAAAATGAAAGAGGACATAGTGGGAATTCCATCATCCACCGTTTGTAATTCCATTGTCAGTCAAGCTACCTTTAGAAGAGGGCTCTATTAGTATCCAAAAAAATTTATTATAAATTTAATTTTTAATAAAATTATTTAAATATCCATTAATCAATTATTTTTTTTATTCTTTACACACATTTTTTTTTAATTCCCAGGTTTGCAATAGTTTTCTTTTTTTTTCTTCTTCACAACAACAAATTGTATTGATATCAAAATTTACAACCAAAATTTATAACATTTTGTATTCTGTTAAAATGAAAAATGAATGTGAGAGAAACAATTGCAACAATAAAGATTTGGAGATGATGATCAGCAAGTTAATTTTTTAAAATGAATGTCCAAAAGCCTTGAAAGTTTTTTAAAAATTCATTTTCAAAAGATCTTAAAAGCTTTTGAATATTTATTTTCGAAAATATTTATTTTCGAAAACTATTAAAGTTTTCTAAACATTTATTTTTGAAAAGCTTTGAAAGTTTTGAAAATATATTTTTGAAAATTTCGAATCGCAATGAAACACTTAAACTTTAAATTTTATGAAACTAAATAAGAATAAAACGAAAAAACATAAAAAAAAATGATTTACTTTTTAGTATAAACTTTCTAACTTCAAATGGATGATTTTTTTTTTTTTTGAATTTAGCTTCAAATTTTTAGTGTTTATGGTAACATAGTGAGGAATGGGGTGTTTGGACATTTTGATAAATTTTAGTTTTGAATGTGGAGTATGGTGAGTAAAAAATAAAATGTTAAATGTAGTGGAACGTGTTAAGTAAATGTTGGGTGCAAATAGGAACCCTCCGATTAGAAACCAACGACCAAAATGTGGGCAATCAAATCACGGTTTTACAACTTTTTCCCCTTTGAATTTGAACTTATATGGGTTAACTGAGTTATTCGAGGTTTCTTCATATCCGTCATTTCCACTTTCAATTGCATTTGACATCCGGAATTTTCCTTCTGCCTCTCTTTCTTTTGAGGGTATGTGCTGAACCTTCATTATTTTTTTTTTCAGTGGTTTTCATTGGTTTGGCTATATAGTTTTTGGATGTATGAAACCTGTGGGAATTTTCTCGTGGTTTAATGTAAACTTCTTATACAACATTACTTGAATTTTTGTTAATTGAATAATGACCCAAAGTTTTCTCTGAATGTGAGTAAAACTAAAACTGTAAAACATAAAGTTTACTATCTGAAACTTTCAGAAATATTTTTTAGTTGCATCGAAATTAATTTATAGGATCCTTTTCAAGATTTTTCAATCGGATATATTTATGGGCTTTTATCTGATTGGCTCTTGAAAAGAAAATTTTAAGGTTTTCAGGACAGAATTTGATTGTTGGTCTTTGTTGTTAACTATTTGTTACATTGAGATTAATCAGTCAAGATCTTCCTGGTATGTAATTGCTGTTTTTCTGTTTTCCAGTTTAGAAATGGGGGCAGAACACTCTGAAACTTGTAGTGAAAATGAGAGTTGGTTTTGCATCACTTTGGTCTTTCTTCTTGAAGAATATTGAACATTGTTAGTGTAGACACTCCAATGGGGTCAATTTATATTTTAATATTAGATTTTAAATTTTATTTATTTATTTTTGATTTTGTATTTAGTTTAGAGTTATTATTATTAATTGAAAAAAATTATTTTATTGAAACGTGAAGTGGTTTAATTCTAATTGTGTTGTTGAATTGAAAGTGTTCTAATTAAAAAAAAAATTATAATAGGGAATTGGTTTGAAAGGTGAATTTGGATTAAAAATCCAAGGTTGGAGTTGATTAGGAGATTCAAACAAAAAAAACTCATCTTCTTATTGTAATCAAGATTATAAGCCTATAAAATGATCCCATTATGATCAATTAGGAACAATCAAGAATCAACTAAAAAAAATCAAAAGAGACAGAGTAAAAAAAAAAGCTAAAAAATTAAGAGTTTTTTTTTTTTTTATAGTTTTTTATGGTGTTTTGGGTTTAGATAGTTAGGATTTTCTTTTGTGAGTTTTGTATTGGAGAAAGGAGTTGAGAAGAAATATAAATGGGAAACATTCAACAAAATCTTTTGGTAGCAAAATTTTTAAGGGTTTCGAGTATATATATTTTAGGTTTCTATTTTATTTTTATTTAAACCAAAAAAAGGCAATCACCACAGGCGATAGGAACTAACGAAGCCATAAACTATTTTGTAGAGAAACAAAAAAAAAAAAAAAGATAAGGTGGTGAAAAAGCAAGAAAAGTAAAAAAAAAAAGTTACCTAGTTTGAGAATTCAATCCAATAAGAAGTTTAAATCATACTTGGTTCCAATAACCAGCAAATTAAAGTGGGCAAATATAATTACAAAGATCCATGTGCTTTGGAATGAATTGTGGATTAATATTTGGTATTTACTTTTTTACTTGTCTTTTTCTTAAGTTCTAGTTATATTTGTATTTTTATCATAATTGCCTATTTATTTATTTGTTTATTTGACTATTTAGGTTTTTATTTATTTGTAAATATTTAAAAAAAAAAAGGAAAAACATTGTTTAATAAAACAAAAATAACTTTACAAATATATTGGAGGGTTCAAATTTTCTTAAAATAAATGTTTAAATAAAAAGAATATTACTAACATATTATAATATTCAAATTTTTAATAAATTGTTTTAATAAAACAAAAATCTTTACCAGCATATTGAAAGGTAATTTGATTTTTAAAATAAGATTTTACCAACATATTAGAGAACCTTATTAACTTTTTATAAAAAATTTTAAATTTCAAGAGAAAAAATAGTTTCCAATAAAGACTTACCAATATATTGAAAGGTAATTTGATTTTTAAGATAAAGTTTTTCCAACATATAAAAAAACTTTATAATTTTTAAATAAAAATTGATTTTTAGAAAAGAAATAATTTTCATAAAATCCTATCAATATATTAGAGGATAATTTCTAGAAAAAAATCTTACTAATCTATTGAAAGATATTTTTGAAAATAAGAGTTTTTTTACAAAGTTAAATTTTGAATATTCGATGATGGAACCACTAATAGCGTTGTAAATAACAATCGTTATGTAAATTACTATTTGAGAAATTCTTTCTAAATTTTACTAACATATTGAAGAATTTAAAAAAGATTTTCAATATCAAGATTTGTATACACCATTTTATTTATTTATTCTTTTTTTTGCAGCTGTTTTGCCTGTCGCCTGCAATTGTCAGCAGCTTTGATAGCCATCGACAGCCGTTCTGATAACCGATGGTCGCTCTAATCCTAGGCCACCATTGATCTTCTTTTTTGCTTTATAAATAGAGCAATGAAGCCGGCAACAAAAGATAGGATAAAATTTTTGCAAAAAAAAAACACATTCATTGTCGGATTCCAAAAAAAATTTTATGAAAAAAGAAGAATCAAACACCGAAACACAAACAAAACAAAATAGTCCTTAAAACGGGAACCACAACATTGGTAAAAAGAAATACCACAAAATAAGAAAAAATTAGTTTGACCAAATTTCCAGGCCAAATCCTGCTGTTTAGGGTCTTTTTTCGTAAAACTAAGCTTGGATCTGGACTTAAGAGACTGGGATCATTCATTTGGTGGGTTTTGAAATTTTTTGAGGATCGATAAACAACAGTCGACGACCACCGACGATGGTCGGTACAGCACAATAGTCGTCGATTTCTAGGTTTTTAGAGAGAGAAAGTGAGTGTTTGAGAGAAAGAAAAAAACAAGAAAAAAATATTGATTTGGCCTTTAAATAGACCTTCAAAAAGACGTCATTTGGGCAACAAGCAGAACGACATCGTTTTAACCCAGAGGATCTGCACGTCGACCCATAACCCAACCTAGGGTCCACGCACCCGATTCGGTGACCTGTTCTCCCTTTGACTCTCAATTAGCCTAGTTGAACTGGCCCAGACCAAACCAGATCGACGTCAAATCGCTAAACTACCTAGATCGGACCAGATCGACGTTGACTGAATCGTTGACTGATTCGATTCAAGTAATTTTTTTATTTTTTTTGTTTTTGATTTTTTTTGAATTATTTTTTTGATTTTAAATTTTATTATTAGTATTTATGTATATTAAAAAATTTAAATTTGTTAGAATAAAATTTTGTTGAAATCATATAAATGAATAATGAAATACATAATTAAAAACTTTGATAATTTTTATTTTTTAAAATAAAATAATACAAAATAATAAAAAGAATGCAAGAAAAATTTTTTTTATCCGATGATAAGATTCAAAGGTATTTCGAGTAGTGATACCTACGAAATCTCTAAGTGAAAATTTTTTTTTAAATATTACCAATGTATTTGAGTATTTATAAAAAGTTTTCAATACAATAAAAAAATTTTTAATAAAAAAAGTAAAATTAACTAATAAATTAAAAATAAGGCGATAAAAAATTAGCAAAATGAAATTTTATTTGATGACGAGATTCTAAGAGTATTCTGAGTAGAGATGCTTTAAGAAATCCCTAGGTGAGAAGATTTTTTTAAATATTACCAGTGTATTGAAATATTTATAGAAAATCTTCAATATAATAAAATTTTTTATTTTTTTCAAAAATTCAAATAAATAATAAAAAGATAATAAAAATCAATAATAAAATGTGTGCATTAACATATTAGCATTTTTTGCATTACATGCACAACATGGTTTTTACGAAAAATAAATTCGAATCTCCAATGATAAGATTTTAAAGTATTCCGATAAGCGATGCCTAAGAAATCTCTAGGTGAGAAAATTTTTTTCTAATATTACCAATGTACTGAAACATTTTAAGAATTATTTCAATAAAAAAATTTTTATTTATTTTTCTTGAATAAAAATGAAACAATAAACAATAAAAGATATTAAAAAAAACTAATAAATGAAAATTTGAGGAAATTATTTTTCAAACACTAAAAATAAGACTATTTTTATCAAAATCAATAGATAACACTTAACTAGTTAGTACCGTTTTAAATAGGCGCTGTGGGGGTACTAATCATTCCCTACTCGTAATCGACTCCCAAACTCATATTGTTTCACAGATCATAAAATTATCTTTGTAATAAATTTTAATTAATTTTAAATTTTTTATTAAAATGATATGTTTTAATATGTGGCCAATCGCATCTAACTAAACAAGATTGGTGGCGACTCCATTTTTCATTTTTTATTCTTTTCACTTTCAAATTTGTCGAGCGGACACAAAACTATTACGACAGCTGGGCAACTCCACTGGAGATGCCATTTTTTTTCAGAGTTAAGCCAAAATTAACTACGTGTTATCCTCAAATTTTGATTTAAATAGTCTTAATCGTTATTTAATTTTTAATTCCTAGATTCTTTTTACTTAAAAAAAAAGCCAAACAAATAAAAAACAAACCAAAAAATGAAAAAAAATTTCATACGCATTTCTTTTATTATTATTTTTTGTATGTTTTTTTTCCCAATAAATTAGTAAACATATGCACACACAATGACACGATGCATCTTATGCATGAGCTTTATACCCGAGCTCTATCCCTTATAAGATGAAGTAAAGCACCTATGGCCTCGTGAGGTGATAAACCCCACAATAGCAAGTGAAATACTTCCACTCAAATTGAACTATTTTTCGTTCATAGCCTGTAATGGGTAAGGATGGGGTGCCTTACTAGTCTAGTGTGGATGACAGTAAGGAATAATTTGAGAACCTTTAGAATTATGTCAACCTGAACCAAGCATGTAATAAGCCTAAGAAGCTAACCTTAGGTAGAGCCTTGCCCACCCTTTTGTAGAAAATACCTAAGTCCAAAACGTATAAGAATAAAAGTTGTGTGTAATACAAAACAAAACAAAACAAAAAATCTCAAAACAAATTTTTTTTTTAATCTCAAACCACATCCTCATACTAACTCAATTTTGTTTTGTTTTTTTTTTTTTACATTAATCATATCATATAATTTTGCATTAAGGTATTTGTTATAGGGCATCTTTCTCTCGAGAAGTTTTCACGGATCCTATAGAACTACAGATTTGCTCATCTCAGTCAGTGTCCCATGTGAGCCATATAATAAAGTATATATTTGGTCAAAAAAAGCCCAACAAAAGAGTGGAGATTGCTTGCCTACCGATTATGTGTTTGAGTTACCCAAGAAGGTGTATTTGGATCTCACACAGAATGATTTAAAATACTTAACCATCATCTGGGGTTAGTTAAATGAAGAGAGAAAAAAAAACTTTTACAAAAAGTAGGACAGATTGCATCTTTTATTTCGATAGTGATGGATGAACAATTGATTATGATAGCTATATAGTTTTGGGATCTGTCTTATAGATGTTTCATTTTTAATCAAAAAGATTTGGCACCGATTATTGAAGAGTATTCGATTTTGCTTGGGATAAAACTACAGTGTTTGAATAAAGTGTTTACCTGAAAGTCGAAATTAGGTTATCGTAAAAAGTTGGCTAAGCTTATGGAGGTTAAAGTAGAAACCATTGATTCCTTCACAAAGCCTAAAGGTGAACATCTTGGCATTCGTTGGGATTTTTTCAGAAACTTCATTCAAGGGTATTTAAATGATGATCAAGGCATGGTTATGTTCGCTCTAGTATTGTATGATATGGTAATCTTTTTGAAGACTTTAGGTTACATTAAGATAACTGCGGTAGACTTTTTTGAGCAAATTAAAACCCAAACAATTAATCTCACACCAGCAGTCCTAGCTGAAACCATTAAGTCATTGAATTTTTATCAACGAAATGGAAAATGACAATTCATAGGATGTGCACCGCTATTATATATGTCGATTAGAAGTCATTTCAAGTGCAGGAAGAGTGCATTTTCAAAGTCGTATCTTTGAAACAAAACACCAATTAAAAAGTTCTGTAAAAGCCAATGGCCAACATTAAAGACTAATGAAGAGTGGGTTCATTTCTTGCGAAGACTTACTGAAGATGAAATCGAATGGATGGCACCTTGGATACCTCATATGCCTTTGTTGTATCATTGAAAAAATGAATTGTGGATACCATTGTTAGGGATATGAGCCATTATGAGTTATGCTTCATTGATAGTGCTTAGGCAATTTGGTGCAAAGAAGTTTGTTTCTGCCACTCATGGCCTGGTCCAGGTAGAATTCATTTACAAGAAACCAAATCCACCAAGAACCTCAGAACAATTGATCCAAACATGGAAAAAAAACAAATAATGAGATTAGGGCCTCTCATCGATAAAGTTACCCGTAATTATCATATTTGAAAAGTGAGGCAGCTCAGAGACATAGTACTTTCTCTTGATAATGACTTATATCAATCAGCTAACCTTTCAACAGAAGTGCAGTTATCAGAAGTCGAGCTTGTCAAGAAAGAATTAAAAGCTGAAAAAGAAAAAATTAGTAGAGAAAATTTGAAACTTCGTGAGAAAGTAAGACAGTTAAAATATGAAACAGAGATACAAGGAAACAGATTGAGGAAAGTCATGAAAGAACAGGATGTGGCCAATAATGATTTGAAAAATCTGCACCAAAAAAATAAGAGAATACAAGTTCAATTCAAAATAAAAAAAGTCACCAAGTTTTACCTTAAGTCGGTAACATGAAATGGATGAGCTTTGAGAGAAAATGGATCAATGAAAGGATAAAGCTCAAGAAAAGCAAGAAGAAGCCATTAAAATTTTTTAAGAATGTCAAAATTGAAAGGGGTTATACTCTACAGCTTCAACAAGATTGGTGGAATGCCAAAAAAAAAAAAAGTTGAAAGCCATGCTCGTAAAAGAGAGAAAAAAGCATCTTAAAGTACTAAACGAAAAAAATTACTTCACTAGGTGATCCAAGGGTTGGAGTTGTAGCTGTAAGATCATAAGAATCATATTTTAGTAATAATAGATGAGTGACAAAGAAGGAAAAAAGATTGAATATTTGCATGTGATTCAAAAAGATATGCTTACATGAGATAGAGAGCAGAAAGCTTAAAAAAATAATAGTATATAGAGCACTTGGTCAATCAAGTTTATAAAGTAGTAAAGAAGGCATGTGAGATGGTTGAAAAGACAGAAACATTAAGAAGAGAAGTCAATCTCATAAGAAAATATAGACAGCGTCTAGTAAACTTTTTAGATGAAGCTAATGATCATTATGAGCAAGTTAAATGCTTTTATAGATATAATTCTAGGATGATAAATCTCGTGTAACAAAGTTGTATGAAATTAATAAAAATTTTTAGTGTTAAAATTTATCCAAGAGCAAATATTTCCATTTGCATTCATGCATCATGTACATCATTTTTATTTTTTTTCAAAAAATAAAATTTTTAACACATGACATTTTGATTTTTTTTTTAAAATTTTTTATGGTAATAAAGGTTCAAGAATAGCTCATCCATTAAAAATTTTGATTCAACCTACTCACCATTCATGCAACACAAAAGCTCAAACAAGAATCATAGAACAAGAATAGGCTAGTTGATTTGAAAGGATGTAAAAAGCCCAAGAAAAACTAAAAGAAAATCTTAACAAGATAATAGATTTGCTAAAAAATCTTGAGAAAGAATAAATGGTGGAAGAAAATCTAACTTTCAAAAATAATCGCCAAACATAGTGGATCCTATAAATCCTTCAGGGTTTGAGCCATGGCCAACCTAATCTTCTCAAGGAATTAGAATTCAAATTGCTACTCCAGAGGAATATTCCAATCCTTATCCAAGAATGACATCAGCACCTGCTCTAGGACAATTCAAAAAATTTACTAATCCTGTTATGATGACAAAACCATTTGAGCCAATCTTAGTTTCTGACTTGGATGATCTTAAAAAAAGAAAAAAGTTAAGGATAAAGATACCTGAGAAAGTGAAAGATATCAGTGCCTAGGAGAAGATGAAGTTGTTGAAAGAAAGGCTTAGGGCTATTAAGGGAATAAATTTTTATGGCTTCATAGATGCAACTAAGCTTTGTTTAGTCCCAAATGTGATCATTCCACCTAAATTTAAGGTCTCTAAATTTAAAAAATATCATAGCATGAAATGCCCAATGACTTATGTCATCATGTATTATCGTAAGATGGTGGTATATGTTCATGATGAAAAGTTGTTAATGTATGTATTTTAAGATAACCTTACGAGATCGATAGCCAGATGGTATGTTCGACTAGACAGGACTTGTATTCATTCTTAGCAAGAGCTTACAAGGGCATTTCTTACATAATATTAGCATGTCATAGATCTAGCTTTAGATCATCTATCTTTACAAAGTATGAAAAAGAAAGAAATTGAAAGCTTCAAAGAATATACATAAAGATGGTGAGATATGGTCGTATAAGTACAGTTTTCCCTTACTAAAAAAAAATAACTATCTTGTTTGTAAATACCCTAAAAGTATCGTATTATGAGAGACTGATAGGTAATACAACCAAATATTTTATAGCTATAGTGATATCAGGTAAAATTGTTGAAAATATCATAAAAAATGGTAAGCTCGATGCAAGAGAAATAAGTGGTGTAAAGAGAGGTACTGCATTGACAATGAAAGAAAATGAAAGAAAATGAAGCCTAAATAGTGAATTATGTGGGGCAACAGTTTAGAGGCGTCACACCATATCCCATAACAGTGTATCAAACCCATTACCTTCTCATAAACAATATTACATCCATTCTTTATCTATATCAGCCATACCAGCCATTACCACAACTAGCTTATCCACCATATTTTTAACCACCCTTTCAGACATTCACCTACAACCATCTTGCTGCACCTACCAGATCAGAATGGAGGCCTAATCCAAGTAGTGGTCCTAGAGCCTTAAGAACTACCCAAAAAAAAACCATTTTCGATCCCATACTTATGACATACACGAATTTGTACCCTCAACTTGTTGAGAAACATTTATTAGCCTCTATTATTATGAAACCTTTGAAACCTCTGTTTCTTAAATGGTATGATCTCAATGCGTATTGTGATTATCATTATGAAAACTTGGGCCATTCTACTAAAAATTGTACTGTCTTAAAAGGTAAAGTGCAGGGGTTAATCAATGAAGTGGTGTTAAATTTTGATACTAGCCATGTGAAATTCTAAATGTTAATAAGAACCCTTTATTGAACTATACCAGACCATTAATAAATACCTTAATTGATGGGCAAACAAGTCATGTGAAGAAAAATATAGATAAAGTTAAGACTCCGATGGCTTAGGTGTTTGAAGCCTTGGTTAAGGTTGATATATTGAAGTCATCAAAACTTCAAAATTGCTCTGAAATGATTAACTCAATCGAGAGCTATAATTATCACAAAGGTACTTTGGGGTATTTTATCGAGAGTTATAACCAATTTTGTCAAGAGGTGCAAAAGTTAATAAAATTAGTTGAATAGAATTTTATGAAAAAAAAGAATAGTTGATGAAAGCTAAAGTGTCTATCATTGATTCAAAGAATAAGTTTGTGCTTAGATCAGTAATAATTTATTATGATGAGAAGTCGACACCGAGGCTAAAAGAGCCCATCTCCTAACCAATAGTGACAATTAAAGTTTTTGGCCTTTTTTCATACCAAAATGATAAAACAGTACTATGAATGTATGATTGTGATGTTGTAGTTAATCAAGATACTGCAAACATAATGGATGTATGAGGTATAACTCGCAGTGAAATGTGTTATACTCCAAAAGCTTTAAAGAAAGCTAAAAAAGAGAAAGAAAAAATAAAAAAAGAAGAGAAAAGTCAAAATAATCTTGTTGTAATCCCAAATAAAGAATGTCAGAAGTCGATCTCCGAGAATGAAGCTTGTAAATTTTTAAAGCTAATAAGATATAAAGAGTATAGCGTGGTGAAACAACTGAACAAGATGCCAGCTAAAATTTCGCTATTGTCATTATTGCTTAGCTCAAAGTCATACTGTAATGCTTTACTGAAGGTGCTTAATTAAGCATATGTGTCTTACAATGTCTCTGTTGAATACATGAAATAGCTTGTTGGTAATTTGATAATTTTAAACTACATCTCTTTCAGTGATAAAAAAATTTCTCCTAAAGATTGATAAAGAACAAGGCTCTCCACATTACTGTAAAATGTAAAAGCTATATAATGGCTAAGATTTTGATTGATAATGGCTTATCCATTAATGTTATACTTATGACTACTTTGGTAAAACTACCTATTGATGAATCTTACATAAAGCTTAGTCATATGATAGTTTGAGCTTTCGATAAGACCCAAAAAAAGGTACTAAAAAATATAAAAATATCATTACAGATTGGCAAATGCACTTTTAACATGAAATTCCAAGTTATAGATATCTTTTTCTCATACAATTACTCATTGGATATGTCATAGATTCATATGACAGGTATTGTTCCATCCTCATTGCATCAGAAAGTCAAATTCATTATTAATAAAAAATTAACATGTGTGGTAGGAGAAAAAAATTTATTGGTAACTCAACCGATAAATACTCTTTATGTGAAAGCAACAGATAAAGCCATGGAGTGTTCTTACAGATCTTTCAAGATTACCAACGTAATATATATGGCTAAAAGATCTAAATTATATTTATCACACCTATCTACGACTACTAAAATGATTGTCAAGTAGCTTACCAGGATAGGATGACAACCTAAAACTATATTTAGAAAGAATCTGCAAGAAATCACGAAGCTACCAGTAATATATGAAAAGAAAGATTTGGTTTGGGTTATAAACCAACAATAGGGAAAATAATGAAAATGGTGAATGAGAAAAAAGAAAAAAGAATGGCTAATCTTGAAGGATATAAGTCAAAGTCAGAGCCTATGGTCATTTTCTACCTTTATGATTCTTTTCGTTTGGGAAGATGTATCTACCCAGATTCACTTGAAGTCCTAAGTGCAGAATTTATGGAAGAGTTTTCAGAGTTAACCATTCAAATGATGGATGATAAAAAAAAAGAGTCGAAATGAAGAGCTGTTCATGCACCTTTATCATTTAGATTTTGAGCTAGATAATTGAAAAGTTATAGAGCTGCCTATTGTTTTTAAAACTTTTAAAAAGTAATATATTATGAAACTTTAAATCCCTAATTGCTTTTTACGAGCATTAAAAGATCATTTGTGACATGTTTATCTGTATTATTTTAATAAAAGACTTAGAAAATGCATCCGTATTTCTTTTATTTGTTTTCACTTTTACTCATTCGAATTATTTTCCTTTTCATTTTGCCTTAATTATTTTCTTGCCATTCCATTTTTGTGTGTCAATGTTCTCTTCATTTTACCATTTGCAAGGTCTCAAATAATGAATATAAAGATAATCATGATAATAATCTCGAATTTGATTTCAAAAACTTAATTCATATTGATGAACTTGATAATGAAGAAGATTCAGATAATTACATGTTACCTTCTGATTTGTTAAAATTAATAAAACATGAAGATAAGCCAATAGAGCCATACTAGAAAATTACTAAATTAGTGAATTTGAGGGATGATGACAATAGAATAGAGGTCAAAGTTAGTACATCCCTTTTATCAATTAAAAGATAAAAGCTAAAAAAATTACTCTGAGAATATGTAGATGTGTTCGCATAGTTTTATCAAGATATGTTAGAACTTAACACTGATATTGTAGAGCACAAGTTACCTTTGAAACCAGAATGTAAACCAGTACAGCAAAAGCTAAGGCGCATTAAGCCAGAGATGCTGTTAAAAATTAAAGAAAAAGTAAAAAAGTAATTTGATGCTGAATTTTTAGAGGTGGTAAAATATCCTAAATGACTAGCCAACATAGTGTCAGTTCCCAAAAAAGATGAAAAAATGAGAATGTATATTGATTATTGAGACCTGAATAGGGTAAGTCCCAAAGATAACTTTTCTCTACCCTATATCGATACCTTAGTGGATAATATTGCCAGACAATCAAAGAGTAATAATGACTCTTTTTCATGATATGATGCATAAAGAGATAGAAGTATATGTGGATGATATGATTGTAAAATCTCATGAAGGAGAAAATTATGTAGTCAATCTCAAAAAATTGTTTAATAGGTTGAGAAGATTTCAACTGAAGTTGAATCCTGTTAAGTGTACATTTGGTGTTAAATCAAAAAAACTATTAGGCTTTATGGTCAATGAAAGAATAATCGAAGTAGATCCAGATAAGATACATGCTATTCAGAACTTATCCTTTTTTTATACTTTGAAAGAGGTGTGAGACTTTCTGAAAAGATTGAATTATATTATTCGTTTCATCAGTCAACTTACCTACAAGTGCGATCTTATTTTTAAGCTTCTTAAAAAATATGATCCAGGAGAATGGAATGATGAATGCCAAGAAGCTTTTGACAAAATCAAAGAATACTTATCAAATTCATCTGTGTTAGTGTCATCCATTTCGGGGAAACTTTTGATTTTATACTTAACAATGCATAAAAATTCGATGAAATGTGTGTTGGGGCAAAAAGATGAAACCAACAAGAAAGAACTAGCAATCTACTACTTGAGCAAGAAATTCACTGATTATGAGTCCAAGTATTTACCATTAGAGAAAATGTGTTGTGCATTAACCTAGACAACTCGAAGGTTCAGGCAATACATGCTTTATCATACTATTTGGCTCATAACAAAGTTGGATCCTATTAAGTACATCTTCGATAAGCCTTCATTGACAGAAAAAATAGTACATGGTAAGTTATACTTTCAGAATATGATATTATTTATGTGACTCAAAAGGCTATTAAAGAGAGTGCAATAGTCGAATTCCTTACTGATCATGCAACCAAAGATTATGAGCCAATGAAATTAAATTTTTCTAATGAAGATATGATGGCCATTGAAGATAATGAACTCGTTAATGAGTCTTGGAGAATGTATTTTAATGGAGCTACTAACGCTTTAGGTCATGATATTAGGGCAATTTTGATATCTCTTAATGGGCACTATTATCCTATCATAGCTAGGTTGAATTTCAATTGCACAAATAATATGGTTAAATACAAGGCCTATGTTATAGGTTTACAAGCAGCAATTGAAAAAAAAATCAAAGTGTTGAATATGTTTGGAGATTCAGCTTTAGTTATTTATCAATTACGTGGTGAATGAGAAACAAGAGATTTCAAGTTAATTTGATACCATAAATACATCTCTGAGTTGGTCAAGCAATTTGAAAAAATTTAGTTTAAGCATCTGTCTAGATAAAAGAACTAAATTACTGATGCACTAGCCACTCTAGTTACAATGATCAAAATATATACAAATACTGAGATCTAACCCATCATATTGGATGTGAAAAATGTACCAGCATATTGCTTAAGTATCGAAGAAGAAGTTGATGGGAAACCATGGTATCATGACATTTTACAATATATTAAAAGTTAGCAATACCCAAAGCATACAACAAAAAATGATAAAAGGACTATCAGAAGGTTGGCCATGAATTTTTTTCTTGATGAAGATGTCTTCTATAAAAAAAGGGTAGAGATCAAGTGCTCTTAAAGTGTATGAATGCAGTTGAAGCGAAAAAGATTATTAAAAAAGTACATGATAGAGTCTGTGAGGCACATACAAATGATCATATGATGGTTAGACAAATCATGAGAGCTGACTATTATTGGTTAACAATAAAAAATGACTGTATTGATTATGCTAGAAGATGCAATAAGTGTCAGATTTATGCCGACAAGATCCATACTCATCATCAGTATTGCATGTTTTGGCTCTTTCATGGCCATGTAGGGTATGGATATCATTGGTCCCATTACTCTAAAAACTTTAAATGGACATAAATTCATCTTTGTGATGATTGATTACTTCATAAAGTGGGTAAAAGCTGCATCGTATGCTAGTGTCACCGAATTCGTGGTATGCAAATTCATAAAAAAAGAGATAATATACAGATATAGGCTTTTAGAGATAATTATTTTTTATAATGCCAAAAACTTGAATAGTAAAATGATGAATAAAGTGTGTACTCAATTGAAGATCTGTCATCATAATTTTACACTGTATCGTCTAAAACTAAATGAGGTAGTAGAAGCTGCAAAGAAGAATATCAAAAAGATCCTGAAGAAAATGACTGACACTTATAAAGATTGGCATGGAAAGTTACCTTTTGCCTTGCATGCTTATAGAACATCAATTCAAACATCTACTGGAGCCATCATCTTTTCTTTGGTTTATGGAATGGAAGCTATACTACAATTCAAAGTAAAAATTCTCTCATTAAGAGTTTTGATAGAAGTAGAGCTAGAAGAAGTAGAATGGGTTCAAAATCGCTATGAGCAGTTGAATCTCATTGAAAAGAAAAGACTTATAACGCTTTACTATGGTCAATTGTATCAGAAGAGAATGGTAAAAGAACATGATAAGAAAATTTGCCCTTATTATTTTTGAGAAAAAAATTTAGTGCTAAAAAGGATCCTTTCAAATCAACATGATAATCGAGTAAAATAGACACCAAATTGAGAGGCCCATACATGGTGAAGAAGGGCTTTTTTTAGTAGGGCATTGATTTTGACAGAAATGAATGAAAATGATTTATCTACTCTAATAAATTCAGATGCTATAAAAAATATTTTACATAAAAAAGAAAAAAAGTTAAAAAAATGACATACCTACGCTGAAAACCTATAAAAGGTAGTTTAAACGTGAAGAAGAAGCATTATCAAGAAAAGATCTTACAACATAGGGGCAAGTATAATTTGATGAGCTTTGAAGAATCAAGGAAGTCATCTGATCCAATTTTGAAAAAAAAACTTAGGAATATTTTATTCATGATTATCTGTTAATCATTACTTGGGTACCTTTGTTCCTTCCCGAACACTTTTATTGCTATATTCTTATTATCAGTTTAAAGAAATATGTTTTTTTTCTTTCAGAAATAACATCTATCCATTCTTTTATCTCATTCGATATCTTTGTTCACCTTACAAATGAATACGAAAAATGTGTAATTGTATTTTGTTTGTCTTGAATTTAAAATGATGAAAAAATAAACACGAAAGATTTTAGTATTACTTTTTAAAAAGTTGACAAAGGTAGATGAAAAAGGATGAGAAACGCATGTTGTAGATTTTTTAGAAAGAAAAATGTTGTTAAGGAAAAACACAATGGTCAGACGATAAGAACAGATTGGTCATATGATCATTGTTGGGAATTTTGATAAAATAAGCAAAATACGAGAAATTTCAAGAGCTTTTTTTACCATAATTAGAAATGAATAATTTTTTATTGCATTACACTCATTACATTTAGAGCATTTAGTACTTACATCCATGAACAGTTATAACAAGGACAATGATTTTTCATTTCTTGGTAAGAATAAAATTTTGGTCTTCAGGTAAGGACAATAATCAAATGAGAGATTTCAAAAGAAAGAGGTTTTCTTGTTTAAAGATGAAAAATCAGTTTCAAAAGGATAAGATTTTTAAAGTTGTGAAGCCTCTACTTAGAGGAGCGTTTTTCAAAATAAATTTTTAAAATTGTTGAGCCTCTACTTAAAAAGTCTTCTTTTCAAGATGAATTTTTAAAGTTGTTGAGCCTCTGCTTAAATGAGCTTTTTTTCAAGATGAATCTTTAAAATTGTTGAACTTCTTATTAGAGGAGCTTTTTAAATTTTCAAAAAAAAAAGAGATTTTATGCTCAATGTTTCTTTTTTTCAAATAAAATGGTTGTCTGTTTGTCTTTGTCTTATTCTTAATTCTCAAAAATAGGTAAAGAAATGTAGCTGTAGACACCATTTATTTATTTATTTATTCTTTTTTTTAGTAGTTTTTCTGCTAATTACCTGCAGTTGTCAATAGCTCTGATAGCCACTGATAGTCGTTCTGATAAGCAGTGGCCATCCTAATCCTAGGCTATCAAAATCTTAGATTTTTTAAGATTTTGATCTTCTTTTTTGCTTTATAAATAGAGTAATGAAGCCAGTAACAAAAAAAAGGAGAAAAATCCTACAAAAAAAAACATGTTTACTGTCGAATTCTGAAAAAAATTTTGTGAAAAAAGAAGAATCAAATGCCAAAACACAAACAAAACAAATAGTTCCTAAAACGAGAATCACAGCGTCGATTAAAAAAATGCCACAAAATAAAAAAAAATCAATTTGACCAAACCTTTTAGGCAGATCCCCGCTGTTTAGAGTTTTTTTCGTAAAACTAGACTCGGATCTAAACTCAAAAAGCTGTGATCATTCATAAAGTGGGTTTTAAAATTTTTTGGTGATCGATGAACGACGGTCGACAATCATCGATAGCGGTCGACATGGCGTAATAGTCATCGATTTCTAGGTTTCTAGAGAGAATGAGAGTGTTTGAAAGGAAAAAAGAGAAAGAAAAAGAACAAAACAAAAAAAAAAAAAACTGATTTGGCCTTTAAATAGGACTTCAAAATGACATTATTTGGGCAACAAGCAAAACGACACCGTTTAACCTCAGAGGATCCATATGTCGACCCACAACCTGACTCGGGGTTCGCATACCCTATCCGGTTACCCGTTCTCCCTTTGACTCCCTTCCGATCTAGCTAAACTGGCCCAAATTGATGTTGAACTGCTAAATCACCCAGACCGAACCAAATCAACGTTGGCCGAATCATTGACCAATCCGATTCAAGTAATTTTTTTATTTTTTTTATTTTGGATTTTTTTGAATTATTTTTTATTATTATTATTTTAAATTTTATTATTAGTATTTATGCATATTAAAAAGTTTAAATTTGTTAGAATAAATTTTTGTTGAAATCATATAAATGAATAATGAAATACATAATTAAAATTTTTGATAATTTTTGTGTTATAAAATAAAATAATAAAAAATAATAAAAAGAATGTAAGAAAAAAAAGAAAATTTTTATCCGACAATGAGATTCAAAGGTACTTCGAATAGTGATGCCTACGAAATGTCTACGTGAAATTTTTTTTTAAAATATTACCAATGTATTAAAATATTTATAAAAAATTTTCAATACAATAAATTTTTTTTAATAAAAAAGTAAAATTAACTAATAAATTAAAAATAAGGTGATAAAAAATAAGAAAAAAGAAATTTTATCCGATGATGAGATTTCAAGAGTATTTCGAGTAGAGATACTTGAAGAAATCTCTAAGTAAAAAGATTTTTTTAAATATTACCAGTGTATTAGAATATTTATAAAAAATCTTCAATATAAAAAAAATTTCTCTTTTCTTTAAAAACTTAAATAAATAATAAAAAGATAATAAAAATCAATAATAAAATATGTGCATTAACATATTAGCATTTTTTACATTACATGCACAACACGATTTTTATGAAAAATAAATTTGAATATTCGAAAATGAGATTTTAAGTTATTCCGAGACGCGATGCCTAAGAAATCTCTAAGTGAAAAAAAGTTCTTCTAATGTTATCAATGTACTGGAACATTTTAAAAATTATTTCAATAAAAGGTTCTAATTTATTTTTCTTGAATAAAAATGAAACAATAAATAACAAAAGATATTAAAAAAAACTAATAAATGAAAATTTAAGAAAATTATTTTTCAAACACTGAAAATAAGACTTTATTTTTTATCAAAATCAATGCATAGCACATAATTAATTGGTATGGTTTTAAATGGGTGTTGTGAGGGTACTAATCTTTCTCCACTCATAACCAATTCCCGAAGTAAAATTGTTTTGCAGATCATAAAATTATCTTTTTAATAAATTTTAATTAATTTTAAAATTTTTATTAAAATGATAAGTTTTAATAGGTAGCCAATTGCACATAGCCAAAAAAGATTGGTGGTGACTCCATTTTTCATTTTTTCTTCTTTTTATTTCCAAATTCATCAGACGGACACAAAATCGTTATGATAAGATTTTCATAAAAATTGTAATTATCACAAATAAACGTTTTTTTTATAAAAATTAAATGAATCCGATGATGGAGCTTCTTCAAAACATGACAAATAGTCTCTTTGAATACTTCTGAGGTAAAAAAATATTTTTTAATTACCATCAATATATTGGAGTAATTTAAGGATAATTTCTAATATTAAATTATTGGTAAGTTTTTTAGGCTTTTGGATAATATGAAATTAAGTTGGTACCATCTTTTGAGTGGGCAATATGATGTGTTATAATATTTCTCATATGTAACCGTAGACTCAAACTTAGTTAAAATTAAGAATTTTAACATGAGCTTTATACCCAAGCTTTATTTTTTACGAAAGAGTAAAGTACTTACGCTTTAATGAGATTTTATGTCTTCGAGACTAGCGAAATACTCTCACTCAAATTGAACCCTTTCCATTTGTAACTTATAATGGCTGAGGATTAGAGTGTCATACTAATCTATGATAGATAATGATGTGAGAAAAAAAGTTGAGAACTTTTAAAGTTAACCCAAACCACATGTAGTAAAACATAAGAAGCCAATCTTAGGTTAAAGCCATATCTACCTATCATTAGAATATAACCCTAGTTAGGACATATGGATGAACTTTTTGAGCTTTATTTTATCTCTTATTTATTGTTAAGTTGTTATATGTTTCATGTTGTATTTTAATCTAGCATCACTAATATATTGTATTTTAATCTAACATCACTAACATATGTATTCATCCATTCATCTTAATATGACAAACATTAGTACATGCATTCAATTATCCATTCATACATTGTTGTGCATACAATCATGTGTTTATAATTCAATTTATTTACTCATTCATGCATATAGGATTCTTAAACAAGTTAGGTTAATCTTAAAATTTTGGCATAAGCATTTAATAATATGTGTATGCTAATTATGGTACACAAAGTTTAAAGATAGCCCAATCGTCTATGAACCCCATTCACCACCAATACAACACTAGAGCTTGCGCTAGACAGATGGAGCAAGAAAACTTCAATTGTTTTAACAAGATAGAGAAAGTTCAAGAAGCGCTTAGAAAAGAGTTGAATAAAATTTTAAATGCCCTAAATAAGCTAAACAAAGGAAAATGGGTGGAAGAAACACCAAGTCAACCAGAGTGTCTAGTGAAATTGTTATTGATCTTTTGTACCTTTCAAGATTTAACCTTTATCAAAGCCAACCCTCTCAAGGGACACAAGTAAATTTTCTTAGGGCATATCCATACACCAACCCAAGAATGTAATCTACTGCTACACAAGATTAGTTTCAAAGTTATGTTAATCTAGTCTTTGGAGAGAAAACCTCAAAACCAATTAAGTTTCCTAATCTAAATGATATGAAATAGAAGAAAAGTTAAAGTTAAAAGTGATCGAGTCACTAAAGGACTTAAAAACTGATTAAAAGATGAACATGATCGAAAAAATATTACGAGCATTGGAAATAATTGATTTCTATAGTTTCATGGATGTTGTTGGGCTCTATTTAGTTTCAGACATTGTTATTCCTTCAAAATTTAAAGTTTTGAATTTTAAAAAGTATGATGGTATATAGTATTCGATAACTCATGTTATCATATATTATCGAAAATGGTTACCTATACTAAAAATAAAAAGTTATTGATGCATGTATTTTAAGACAATCTTACTGGTTTTATGCCAAGATGGTATGTTCAGCTTGATCGATCTCACATTCACTATTGGAGAGAGCTAGCTTGTGACTTTTTTAGTCAGTATCATTATATAATAAATCTAGCTCTTTATTATTTTTTCTTGTAGAATATGAAAAATAAGACGATCGAGTTATTTAAAGAGTATGTCCAAATGTGAAAGGATGTAGCTACTTAAGTTCAATCATTTTTGACTAAAAAAAATTATAATATTGTTCGTGAGTACGCTAAAAGCATTTTACTATGAGAAAATGATAAGGAATGCAATGAAAAACTTCATCGATATGGTGATTTTTGAAGAAATTATTAAAAATACCATCAAAAGTGGCAAACTTAAGAAAGAAGAGATCACCAGTACAAAAAAAAAAAAGATGCCTAATAAAAAAAAAGTTGAAACCCAAGTTGTGAATTTTAAAGGGTGACAATTCAGAAGCTATACTTCATATCCACCATCAATTTATCTTACTTACTACCTCGTAGTTAATAGAATTATGCAAACCCCTTATCAACCTATAGCATATGAAGTTTACCCACCCACTTACCAACCAACATTTCAAATACCAAAATATAGGTCTTGTCTTATTACTACACCAGTTTCAAAGCCTAATAACTAAGTGAGTGATTTGAAAAGATCTATGAATAATCAAAAGAGAGCTTGTTTTGATCTTATCCTTATAACTTACACTGAACTATTCTCAAAATTGGTTAAGAAAGACTTGGTATCTCTAGTTATTTTAAAACCATTGAAGCTATCTTATCCAAAATGTTATGATGCTAATATCACTTGTGATTATCAAAACGAAACGTAGGTCATTCTATAGAAAATTGGCCTACTTTTGATAAGCCAGATAGGCTGAACATTGATAAAAACCTTTTACTTGACCACCCAGGGGCATAATTTTGGGAAAGATGTAAAATAATTGGTTGAAAACTGCTTGCATTTTAGGATTTTTTTTTATGTATTAGGATTTCATTTTATTTTTTATCATTTTAATAAAAGTGGCAAATATGATGCTTTTTCATGACATTTTCTCTTTCATATGAATCACCATTATATGCTTTTATCTTTCCATTTTCTCTTATACCCATTTTCATATTTCAAATAATAAATATTCAAACAACAATGATTATAATATGGGATTCAATTTTGAAAACTCATTTATATTGATAAACTTAATATGTGAAGATTATTTGAGCAAGTTGTGTAAAGGGAGTTCAAAAGTAATTTGTGAAGATTATTTGACCATTTATATGGTCTTTTATGGTGATCTATCCGTAAGATAAGTTTATGTTCAATAAATGGTCTTCAAAGAAAGTATTCATATTTAAAATGAAAAATGACCATATTTTTTTAACCTTTGGTGAAAATGAAATTTGTTTATTTGCTACTTTTTTTAAGCCTATTATAATTTTTTTTCCTAAAAGCTCAAACCAAGAATCACCATTTACATTGGAAGACAAATTTTGAGAAAGATTTGTTTTAAAAAAAATATCACAAAAGGTCTCAAGGATGAAGATTGAAAAAAAAAACCTCTTTATTAAAAGAAAAACAAATGCCACAAATGATCTAAGGGGTAAAGTAGAAGGAACTCTTTGTGAATAAATTGTTCTTAAAGAGAAACAAATAATGAAGAAAGGATGTGAAAAAATAAAAAGATGAAAAAAATGGGAAGAAATGGGATAAAATGCCAATGTGCTTCAAATGATGAAATGATCATTTCGTTCATAACCCTTCAAACTCATGTTTTAAGCCTATTTTATCTTTTCTTTCATAACCTTTCACCTTAGGCTATGTTACATCTTTTAAAAGTCCATTTTTATCAAATATGAATGCTTGAATTGAAGAGTCAAATATTAAACTAAAGTATGATGTGATAGGACAATGAGATCATATTTGTTCTAGTTTTTTTGGATTAGTTTGAAATTAGATGGGGATGTCAATAATGAATGAAATGAAAAAAAAATAATGAAAAGAAAAAAAAAAGAGAAATAAGAAAGATATGGAAAAAAGAAAAATGAGATAAAAGAAAAACTCAAATTGAAAACCTAAAAAGGTGATTTGGGTAAAAAATATTTAAATTGAAAAGATCAATGTCATATAAAGATTCTATTGAATTAGGGTAAGGTTTGATAAGCTCAATGATTTGGGAATTCAATGAAATGAGTTTTTGAGAAAGAATTCTAAATTAGAATTCAAAATTGTCTAAATATTTGGATGTTAATATCCTACCCAAAACAGTTACAGTGATTTGCTTTTATTCATTTTTTATTTGTTCTTGATCAGATTTATTTTATTCCTTTCAATAATAAATACCCATTTTCTCTAATTTTTCTTATTTTTTTACCAACTTTTGCATCCCTAGAATCAATTGAAGAAATGTATGATTGCATTATATTTGTCATAAAATTAAAATAATGATAATAAATGAGTGATAATGTTTATAAAAGATTCTTACATTCATTTGAAAAAAAATCCAATATGACAAAGAAAAGAAGAAAATGGAATGAAAAAGGTGAGAAAAGCTTGAGAAAATATTTTATGGATATGGTGACCAAGTGATAAAAACAACAATGGATCAGTCAATGGAGTTTGTAAGTTTTGAACAAATGATGGAAATGATAATGGATCGGTTGATGAAATTTGTGAGTTAATTTTAAAATTATTAGTATTGAGAAATTGAAAAGACAAACTATGATTGATGAGATTAAAAAGAGATAATTGGATGGTTATGATCACCTAAAAGATGAAAAAAAAGGACTTGAAAGTTGAAGACACTAGAATGATCTTAAAAACTTTTTTTGCCACAATTAAAGTTGTATTCATAAACATTGCTTCATGCATTGCATTCATAAACATTACACTTATGTAATTTGTTTCGTAAGAAGTTATGATCTTAGATCTTGAAATAGTGAGAATGTGAAATATTTTTACTTGATGATAAGTTTTTCCAAAGATGAGATTTTAATCCTCAATAGAGGATAATTTTTGAAAATAAGATTTTGATTCCTAATGAAAAATTTTTGGAAAAATGAGTAAGGTAATAATCCTTGATTGAGGAAATATTTTGCAAAAATAAAGCCTTTTGATAAGATTTTGATACTTGTATGAGAAAAATTTTGTGAAGATAAAGTCTAAAACCTTTAGATGAAGAAAATCATTTCAAAAACAGTTGGTAAACCTTGGTTAAAGAGCTCTTCCTGTTTTTAAAGTTTTATAGCCTCTGTTTAAACAATTTTTTTCATTTTAAGGTGAGAATCTCTGATGTCAATCCTTGTGAGATTGAATTTTAGATTTGAACTTTTCAATTAAAAATCTTTGAATCTTAGATGTGAATCTTTAAGATTTTCAAATATGAATCTTTGAATCCTTGATGCAAATCTCGAAGAGTTATGTAAATCTCAAAAACCTTTCAGTGAGAATCTCGAATCTTCAATTTGAATATTTATATAAACCTTTGATCTTTTTCAAATAAGAATCCTTTTTTATATTTCAAAAGTTGTTGAGCATCTGATAAAATAAGCCTTTTTTTTATATATTTCAAAGTTATTAAGCCTTTGTCCATGGGGTTTTATTAGGATAAGGTTTTAAAACTATTAAGAAAATCCTTTTAAATGTGAATATTTGATGAGAATCTCAAAAAAATTTTGAATGCGAACCTTTCAATCTTAGATGTGAATTTTTAAGATTTTCGAATGAGAACCTTAATCTTGGATTTGAATCTTTAAGAGTTTCACTTGCAAATCTTGAAACTTGCGAATTTTTGAACTCTTGTGAATTTTTGAATTTTTACAAATCTTGAAAGTCTTGCAAATTTTTACGAATTTGAAAATTCTTATGAATTTGATAATTTTTGTGAATCTTGATTTTCTAACAAATCTTTGAAATCCTTGCGAATCTTGAATTTTTTGTAAATCTTTGAAAATTTTATGAATCTTGAAATCTTTGCAAATCTTTGAATCTTTATGAATCTTTAAATCACTTACAAATCTTTAAATCTCTTATGAATTTTAAAAATTTTTGCAGATCTTGAATCTCTTACGAATTTTTGAAATCTCTTACGAATCTTTGAATTTTTGAAAATCTTAAGTCACTTACGAATCTTTGGATCTTAAATGAATCTTGAATTTTTTAGAATCTTGAATCTTTTACGAACCTTAAACTTTTGTGAATCTTTGAATTCAATTTATTTGCAAATTTAAACTTTTGTGAAAACCTTGACTGTTTTGTAAGCCTTTAAATTTAAATTAAGACTATTTGATTTTAATTGTGAACTTATAAACTTTAAATTGAAAATTCTTGAATTTCAAAATTGCAAATGTTTAAATTTTTAGTTGCGAACTTTTAAATTTCAATTGTAAATTGTGAATCTTTACTGTAGATGAGAAACTTTAGATTTTTTCTTTGTATTAAATCTAGATGTAATGGGTTTCTATATCTTTGCACAATTTTTATTTCATAAAAAATGCATAAAGAGGGGCAACTATAAATATCCCATTTAGTTCGTGGTCAATTTATATTTTAAGATTAGACTTTGAATTTTTTATTTATTTATTTTTGGTATTGTACTTATGTTAGAGTTATTATTATTATTTTAAAAAAAAGAAAAAAATAATTGTTTTGCTAAAACTTAAATAGGTTTAATTCTAATTGGGTTGTTGAATTAAAAGTGTTTTAGTTAAAAAGGACTATAACAGGAAATTGGTTTGAGAGATGGATTTGGATTAAAAATCTAAAGTTGGAGTTGATTAGGAGATTCAAACCAAGAAAACTCCTTTTTCTATTTGTAATTGGGATTAGAGGCATATAAAAATACCCCATTAGAATCAATTAGGAACAATCAAGAATCAATCAAAAAAATCAAGAGAGAAAGAGCAAAAAAATTAAGAGTTTTTTCTTTATAGTCTTTCTTGGTGTTTTAGTTTTAAATAATTAGGATTTTCTTTTGGGAGTTTTGTATTGAGGAAAAGAGTTAAGAAGAAACACAAAAGGAAGGCATTTAACAAAATGTTTTAAAAGTAAAATTTTAGATTTTGGGTATATATATTTTAGGTTTCTATTTGATTTTTGTTTAAACTAGAAAGAAAGGCAATCACCATAGTTGAGGTATGCTAGCGAAGCCATAGACTATTTTGTAGAGAAACAAGAAAAAAGATAAAGGGGTGAAGAAACAAAAAAAGTAAAAAAAGGCAAACACAATTACAAAGGCCACATGCTTTGGAATCAATTGTTACTTAATCTTTGGTATTTATTTTTCACTTGTCTTTTTCTTAAATTCTAGTTATCTTTGCATTTTATCATAATTGTCTATTTATTTATTTATTTATTTGTTTATTTGTTTATTTTATTTATTTGACTATTTAGGTATTTATTTATTTGTAAATATTTTATTAAAAAAAGAGAAAAAATATTCTTTTAATAAAATAAAAAGAACCTTATCAGCATATTGGAGGGTTCAAATTTTCTTAAAATAAATGTTTAAATAAAAAGAATCTTACTAATATATTGAAAGATTCAAATTTTTAATAAATTGTTTTAATAAAACAAAAAGCCTTACCAATATATTAGAAGGTAATTATTTTAAAATAAGGTTTTAGCAACATATTAGAGAACCTTATTAATTGTTTATAAAAAAATAAATTTTAAGAGAAAAAATAGTTTTTAATAAAATCTTACCAACATATTGGAAAGTAGTTTAATTTTTAAAATAAGATTTTACCAACATATTGAAAAATCTTAAGATTTTTAAATAAAAATTAATTTTTAGAAAAGAAATAATTTTCATAAAATCCTACCAACATATTGGAGGATAATTTTTAATAGAAAGTCTTATCAACATATTGAAAAATATTTTTAAAAATAAAATTTTTTTTACAAAGTTAGATTTTGAATCTTCAATAATGGAATCACTAATAGCATTGTAAATAACAATCTTTATATGAATTCCTTGATGATAATTTTTTTTTAAATTTTATCAACATATTGAAGAATTTAGAAAATATTTTTAATATCAAGATTCTCACAAAAATTTTAATTATAATAAATAAAAGCTTTTTACAAAAATTAAATGAATTTGACGACGGAATCTTTTCAAAGTATGACAAATAGTCTCTTTAAATATTTTTGAAGTGAAAGAATGTTCTTGAATTATTACCAATATGTTGAAGTAATTTAAAGATAATTTTTTATATTAAATTGTTTAGTAAGTTTTTTAGGCTCTTGAATAATATGAAATCAAACTGATATCATCTTTTGGGTGAGTGATATGGGGGTGCTATAACTTTTTTTACACGTAATTGTACTTTTAAACTTAGTTTTAGTTTTATAAATATAAATCTATCTTTTAAAGATATCTAAGTTAAGTTAAAGATTTTTTTTAAAAATAAGATAAATTTAATTAAATAATCAATCATATCTAAATAAAAAAAAATTAATGATGACTTCTTAAAATCAAATATAGTGATATGTTATACATGATAGAAAACTTAGCTTCAAAGCCTCTAAAGTGCATCCACGCGAGAAATTGCAGTTAGAGGCCAAGTCTGACATGATTGATGTAGAAAAGTTAAAGGAATCTGTTGGGAATAGACCATGGATACTCTATGACAAAAGTGATCAAATTGCAAAAAAACATCATATTGTAAAACCTGATAAGGTCATATTTATGCGTTTCCCCCTTTTCTGTCTCTTTTTTAGGTATAATTTGTTTAGTCCTTCGTATGATTTATTATAGTCATAGGTTCTATATGATTCTATTTTACAAGCATCTTTCACTCATAATTTGGTACCTCATGACCATTTATTGAAGCATTGATACAGGCAAATGCAAGGCAGTGTCTTGGAGATGCAAGAAGAGATGTACTTGAAAAGGCACCTGTTTTTCACCCATCTGAAGAGGTCCTTTTTTTCTCACTTAAAAAAAGAAAATGACATTTGTGCATTTTACTGGTTATGTTTCGATTTTTTTATTCCAAGTTTGTTAATGTCAACTGTCTTGGCAGGTAAAAGTTTTAATTATTTAAGGGGTTTGAATCTTATACCCAGGAATTCAGTGACACTCTAAAGTACATTCAGAACATACATCTTGGAGCAGAGCCATATGGAACTTGTCCTATTATTCGTCCTCCATAGCAACCACTATGCCTTATTAAGTAAAAGAGAATATGGGAATATTCTACGTTTGTTACCCAGATTCAACAGTTTGACAAATTTCCATCTCAGTCTGTAAAGAACAAACCAGCTGAACTTTATACAGGTACAACTAAGAGAAGAATCTCGTGAATGAGTTTTGAGCAAGGGGTTAGTACTGGATACTTGATGAATCCCGAGGAAGTTACATGCTTAAACATGGAGCACAACGTGTCAAAACCTGGTCCAGAATTCACTCTAAAAATATTTAAGAAATATGCAGATGATTTCATGCAGCACTATTTTTTCTCCAAACATAAGGATGTGGGTCATCATGTCAATTGCAACCAAGGGGAGTCATCATTGAGGGCGAATATAGACAGATTGTTGAGAATCCTACAGGAGTAGTAGAATTATGGTAGAATTATGTAATGTTTCTGTTTATCATCTTTGTTCTATATTTGCTTCTGCCCCAGTAACATCTTAAATAGTTTTGTCTCTTTTATTCATAGGTGCTATATGGTGACAATTTTGATACTATAACTTTTGGCAGTGGATTTCCAGCAGCATCAAATCCTTGGGAATTAGATAATTACCCTAGTTACGTTCGTTCAAGCTGGAACTTAAATAATGCACCTCAGCTTTCCGGTTCTCTTCTTTCTTTTGAAAGTGATAAGACCTCTTGTGTATTAGTGCCTCAGCTACGAATAGGAATGTGCTTTTCGTCACTTAAATGGCTAAGGATGGCTTTGTTGATCACATGTTAGTCCTGCTAATGGCAAGATGCTAAAATTTTTATGAGTATATTGGTGGATATTTGTATCGTATGCTCTTATTTTTATGTACTATAAATAACAATCAAAATATTTTCTGTGTTTTATAAACAGCTTTTCATGTTTTAATTTATTTAATCAAATTTACGAGCTGAAAGTTGAAGAACACCATTTATACTCACTATTTTACATGCATATGGGTTCTCCAAAATTTTGGCATTGTGTCCCTGAGAGAGATATTCCTTCAAGTTTGAGGCTCTTATGAAGAAGCACCTTCCAGATTTGCTAGTCAAACAGTTTAGGGCGCATCAAGGAGTAGTGAGTACTAATTCCTTATTTTATTGCATGCAAGATTTTTTTTTATTGTTCTTTAAGAGGTTATTCCACTGCACGGAAAATAAGCATGTGGAGATTCATGCTGTGATTCTCTAGATCATTTTTTCTTTGTTGTATTGTTAGCTTGTAATTATACGAAGCATTGAATCCTGAATTATTCCAATTGTGTAAAAAGCTAGTATTACAGAAAACTTTATTTTTAGCTTACCTTTTAAGTTTAGAATGCTTTATACCTCTGTGATGACTCGTCTGTGCATTCACTGCATTGGCAAGTATTGTCTGGAAGCTCTTCTAGGAGTTCTCTTAATACAAGAATACACTAAGTGTAACCCTACGAAAGGAGAGAAGAGTTACAGGTAAGTGTTTGAATGTGTTAGTGTAATTTTTAGCTTGCAATATGTGAACAAGTTCAGTGGCACTGCTTTTTTTTTTCTTTTTATAATTTGCAAGAGAGATTTTTATCCTGATACTATTGGGCTACCTGGATGAATCCTTTATTGGTCACCCGATTTCAATCTCTGTTTTCAGTTTCAGAAATTAGGGATGTTATAGGAAGCTTAGGAATGAAAACTATTAGTCGAGTTCATTTATACCCTAAAGCTAAAAGTATTTGATGCAGATAACAAGACTTTTAACCTGTTGGATAGTGTTAAAAAATTTGTCTAACCATATTCCGTAAGTCAGATTGCGGTTGTTTTCAGTAAGGCATGAACACTTTTAGGGAAGAAAGTATGGTTATTTTGTATTTTTGAAAAAGTTATAACAATATTAGTTCAGATGATAGGAAATTTTGGAAATCTCTAGCCTCATTATTGTTTTTGAAAGATATGCTTGATGTTGAAGCTTTTTGGCTTGTTTCCCTAATTAATATAATGATATGGGAATATAATATGCAATCTTCAACAGAAGCACCCTCTGACTGAAGTTCAGGTGACAAGATTGCTTCGATACGGAAGGTTAACCCTTGCTTATAAACGGTGATATTCCATCCTAGCCATTTTTATATTCATTTCAGACCATTCCGAGTCCTTTGTCCGCTATTCACTGTCCTCTAGTTTTGCTTAATTTTCCCCATTGATCCTCTATTTTTGCGTATTGGCTGAATCCTTTGATTATATCTATCTAATCACGAATTTGTCTTTTCAGTTCAATTAACAAATGATTACTCGGAAGACAAATGTTGGCCGAGATGCCATGGTAAAGAATTTGACCCGAAATGTAGAGTTAGGGTATATCCTAGTCATCAAGTTTTATTAAATTAAGCAAAATAACAACTTATTTGGTCTTATTTTACTGCTTTAACTTGTTATGATGAAGAATCATTCAAAGGCTGAAATGGAAAGAGAAGAAGAGCAACGTGCATGGAAAAGATTTTCCATTTATTTCCTTTTGGTCTTTTCCAATCCAAGTGAAAGATATGTGTAGGGCGAGGTTAAAAGATCATATATATATATATATATATATATGGATGGTATTTGAAAATTTTGCATTTGCGTGCGGGCGTACTCGAGAAACTTGCTTTTCTTTCCAGACCAAAATGTCTTTTTCTATCCATTAAAAAAAAAGCCTTTTTCCCTATGAAATGCTTTTATGAATTCTTGAAGTCCAAATCGTGGTCCATGAAAGTGATTCTTTGATTATGATTTTCTTCTTCTCGTTTCCGAATATTGCAGAATTTAGCAGTACTCCAGGAAAAGAAAAGGATTTGAACGACCTCGTTCAAGGCTTCATTGTTCCAAGTAAACTCGCAGTCTAACACAAGATTCACGAAAGAAACATTTTCCGCAGAATTCATTGTCGGGAGTTCCATCTTGTAGCCTTGCATATACGCGTATGAAAATCAGACAGGGAAATTGGGTATTCCCCCTGGTAAATTGAGAGAGAACCCAGAACAAGCAGATAAACAGAAGGGTGCTAAAAGGGTGAAAACGATGGACAGCTTCATAGGAGAGTGATGTTTTCTGTTCCTTCCTTCAAATATAGAATATAGATCTTGTCTGCCACTTGAACTGAACATGTGCATTGAACTATCATAATGTTGTCAGCTTGTGTGGATAGTTGTTCTATTAATAAGAGTGTGGGTACCAGACAGCCTAACAGTAACCAAGCGAAAATTTCCCCTTTAATGCCCAAATAAATCACATTGAATTATTAATAAATTTGTAAACAATTACGTGAAGAATACATGAGAAGCTATCACGGGGTTTGAATTCCAATTATACTTGGGTGATGTTTGATGCATAATATGATAATCATTGTATATTATGTTTGATTTATATCTAAAGAAAAATTAATCATCGTCTTGATATAAGATGATTTAATCCTCTAAAATTGAAGAAGATTATTTTAAATCCACGAAATTGAACTTACATATCCTATTACACTCTTAAAAATTACATCAATAATTTAAATAATATAAATTTTAAGAAATGATAATTTTTACCAATAAATAAATTATTCCATCTTAATTTGCTCTATCGAACATAAGATAAGATAATATTATTTAATTCAATCATATTCATAATATTATTTTATTTTATCCTATTATAATCTTATGTGCCAAACACATCCTTAACACTTACAAAAGAATTATCTCAAGGTATCAACATTCAAAACCAGATGCAAGAAAATTTTGTCTCAAAGGCCAGCTGAAACTAATCCATGCAATGTGACAATGCCAATCAAGATATTTTGATGATCGATAACAGGCAGAAATTGTACAGGAGAAGGTGGTGATTCCATCTTTTGCATGGCTTCCACTGCCATTGCATCCGGACCAATGCATCTTGGTTTCCTGACATAACCAAAAGGAGGTCAGTGACTTGATTGAAAACAAAACACTGCTGAAAGCAACTTCACAATTTACCACAACTCATTTGAACACTCGCCATGATCAGCATTTCACCTGTTGCACATTTCTCCCACCGTGAGCTTGAATATGGCATCTCCGCTAGCCTTAAGAGTACGCCGCAAATCACCATCTGTAAATGTGCCAAGCAAGTGATATTCCTCATCTATAACCAGCAAGCACCCGCATCCTTTACTAGTCAGCTCCACCAGCTGCTCCATTATAAAATCTCCTTCCTTGCAAACTGGAAGTTCATCTTGCTTCTTCATTACATCTTTTACCTACAAACCCAAGCACCAATCCATCATTCTACAAGCCCGAGAACAATTTTTTTTTTTTAAGTCTAATTCTTTTCTTGACCTTCAAGTTTCCTCCACATTACCAATTCTGAAAATTATGAAGAATTGCTAATGCATAAAGCAGAAAGCAAAATATGAAAAAAAAAAAAAAAAGTTTCAGATTCAAATGTCCAGCAATCTCTAAATTGACAATGACACGATCCTAGGTATAGAAGTTCAAATAAATCCATTAAAATTACTACTACAATTAATGAATCAAACACTTATAGTTTTCTTTTGAAATTTCATCATTCTCCTGCATCTCATATCAACCATTCATTAGCAAACAAAAAGAACAGTCTTTGACTCTTTCAATTAAAACCCATATCTCAAACAATCGAGAGCAATCAACTTTATCAAAAATCAATAAAAACAGGGGAAATGATCCTGAATTTCATCATCCAAAGAAATTAAATTTATCAAAATCTGATCTCAAAACCGGAATTTAATCAAAACAAACCTTAAAAATAAGGCTTTTCCCAATCCTCCCAGCTGGATGATTCGCCGCGTATTGCTCCTTAGTCAAGTTCCTAGCTCCCATAAGCGCAATTGCCACCGTGTCCCCAAATACCATCTGGATAGCCGTCGAAGTCACGGGGGCCAAATCGAACGGACACAATTCCCTCTCCAACGGCAAATGCACGTTCATATCGCAAGCGTTGGCCAAGGCATTGTTGGAAACGGAGGTAACCGAAATGAGATAAACCCCCTTGGCCCTGGCACAGGGCACGAGACGCAGTAGTTCTTCGGTGGAGCCAGATTTGGAGAAGAGGACGACGACGTCGGCGGAGGAGAGTGCGCCGATGTCGCCGTGGAGGGCGTCGAGAGGGGAGAGAAAAGAGGAGCGGATGCCAAGCGAAACAAGGGTTTGGGAGATCTTGTGGGCAACGAATCCGGATTTGCCAACACCCGAGAAAAAAATGGTGCCACGAGAATTCAGGAGGGTGTCGGTGAAGGATAGTGTTTGGGATAAGTCGAGGTTTTGGAAGAAGTAATTGAGATGGTCTTGCTGGGATTTGAAGAGGTTGAGAAGGGTAGTTTCAGAAATGTGTTGGTGGTGGGGCTTTTTCGACGGCGGTGACGGTAGGTCTAGTTGCGGAGGAAGCGATCCCATTGCAGACGTTTTCTTTTCTCTGCAAACGAAGAAAAGAAGGACGTGTTGGGAGTATTATTGGCCTATATTCGGGGGCTGATATGGCCGTTACTTTTTTGCGGCAAAGCAAGGGAGAGTGTAGTTTTGGACCCGAGTCCAACATTTCGGTAGGGTTACGGATACGTAGGTTTTGTACTAGATGTCATAATCTTGTCCACTACATTTGATTATCACTATTTATAAATATTTAAATTTCAAAATAGTGTATACTTAATTAAAAAAACATTTAAAAAAAGATAGAATTATTATCAATCACAAATTAACTCAGTTATATAATCATCTAGGAATATGTAGATGTTGTATTAGACATAAGTGAGGATCATCTTTCTTTTATTGAAGTATTTTTTTCTCAAAAAATAAAATTATATAAAAAAAGGATATTAAATCTCAATGTAAATGATATTTAATATTTGATGCAAATTGGACAAAACGATTTGAAAGTAAAATATTTTTATGTTTTATAAAATTATCTTGTCAATATATATTTTTAACACTCTTTCATAATCTAGCTAAAAAGAGCACTACATCTTTATCTTCTCTAGATAAGGAAAAAGAAAAACATCTTATTTGTTTTACTCTTATCTATTCTATCTTTACCCATATTATGTATTCATCTCTCCTTCCAAACTCCCATCCCAAGCATATTGATCGATATCGATTTATCTCTACATGATTATTCACGATCAAATATATACACTAAAAGTGAAAAAAATATACATATTTTCGCAAAAGTTAGATGAATATTTTAGGGCTTTAGGATTTTAAGCCCATTTCGTGTAGCTTGAGTTTGGGAAATTTCCATTTTGTAGATCAGTTTCCAAGAGGCTTTTGTTGCACCCCAATGGCCCTTTTTTTTTTAATTAAAGGCCAAAAAGGCCCAAAGAATTGGACTCAGGAAATTTACTAATATCACTTGAATGGTTTTTCAGTACGGGTTCCCAAAACTAATTCCCGAGCGCCAAAAAATAATATCGGAGGGCGAAAGAAAGAAAATGTAAAAATGTCACATTAATGTTAGACAGCTCTGGATATATTAAAGTTAACAATTACTGATAACCAGACTTGAAGACCTAGGCTGGCTAGCTGATCAGCTTGTTGAATGACAAAGACTAAAACTGTCAACGATTTTCATTAATGATTTTTCATTGTCTGTAATATCTATGAACTCCACGTGTTTGTTTTTCTTCAAACTTTGAGCATAGAACATATAGAGTAGCATGAAAGGGTGCAACTTAAGATGATATCGTTACTTCATCCACCTAGAAAAGAAAGGCAGGCCAATTTATTTCAGTGATTAATTAATAAACACTTCCCAAGAAAATTGACAAATCGCATGAATATCCAAATTGAGAATTAATGCCTCCCGAAATATGCGGACAGTTGTCAAGCAGCTAAATCTGTGGTAGGGGTCATAATGCCATGCTGCTTTCTACTTTACAAGTCATTGTCAATTCTTTTTTTCTAACATGATTATACTATATTAGTTTTTTCCTGAGGCATCTTTCTCTGATCTGACCGCAAAGATAACGGTACTGGACAAAATTGACTGTTTCTGCTACGTCCCACCCCTCTTCCTCGGTTGAGACACTAGCTCTCCCTGCTTTCTCTGTTTTTAGCCTTGTTTTGAGATTTCGCAAAAGCCAAAAAGGTTCATCACCGGTCTGGATTTTGGGGATGTGACCTAAAGCCTTTCAAAAGACTGACCAACAAATTCGTCCCCAACCCCAGTGGGTGCATGGCAATGACACATATCTAGGCTAAAGGGAGGGAAGCATTGCTAGCAGCTAGACTGGGACTTTGATCTATAGCTTAGGGGTGATAATTATTACGCTTTTTGGAAGGATTTGGGTGAAATTGTTGTGGATAGCAGGGAGAAAATATGAAGTGAGCCAGCTACCGATCAGCCGGACCCTGTGCTTAGACAATGAAGGAACGTAAGTGCCTATTATATGCAGTTCTGGCTGAATTTGCGACTTCGAACTTTTGACTCAGCTCAGTCATCTATGCTGCTGGCTATACCTGTAACTATATCTATATTACTATACTATGTATAAGTAGCTTTTTTATCATAAATGGTTGATAGTATTTCACGCGTCAATCGTACAACATATATTTTCTTTCCTTTTCCACATGTGTAATCAGTCTGATCTTATCAATATTCTAGTGTCAAATCACATTGGTATCCATGGTTTTTTGGGAAAATAATATGTGGACATTAGATTTACCATTGAAGTTTCGTAAATTTATTCTCAGGGTTTTTCCTCTTAGAGAAATATCAGAATTTTTTTCTCCTTGGGCGTCCTCCTTCACACGCTTTCACAATTGATCATGTTACATGATTATTGGCTTCATAATTTATTACTACTAAAACTAGCTTCATACATTGTCTATAAACTATCCTTTTATGTAGTAGAATCCAAATATCATGGTAGCTTCTCACCTGATAGCTTTAAAGATAAATTAATAAGAATTAAATAAGTCTTAATTATCCTTTTCTGGGCATTTTTCTTTTTAGTTTTTCACATGCGTCTGCTCATCCTTTTACTTTTGTCAATCGAAGAAACTTAACCGGAGTTTATTCTTTCAAGTTTCAACTCTATAGTAAGCACTATGCAGTTATTAAAACGTTTTTTTGTTGTTGTTTTCAACGTGGTTTTGAACTGAGAAAATATCCTGGTAAAAGAATGGCGTACCAGGAAAAAGCCTTAATTTAGCTGTAAACACTGCGAGCCGTAGCCAGGCCTCCCTCTTCCCCCCATTTCATGCTTCTAAAAGCTACGAAAAAAAAAGCTCTAAAACCAAAAGAAAGAACATTGAAGACGAAGCTAAGACTGAAAAACAGCTCTAATGTTCCCACTACAGCTGCCCAGTGAAAGGCAAGTTCCAAAAATTTCAATCACTAGCATCACCATCGTCACACAGTACAGGGAAAAATCTGACTACCGCAAGTGGTAAAAAACAGCAATGGCAGGCCCCCGTCTATATCAATTTGCTGACATATACTTATATGAGTTGCCAGCTGCTTACAAATGGCTAACTCCTAAGGGAGGCCCCCATGCATCAATATTCATTCGCTTCTTCCCTTCCGTCTCAATTATACATGTGTGTATCATGAGGGACGAATTCAAGATTTATATTAAGTGAAAGTAAATTATTGACTTTTTCCTCTTAATCTTAAGAGACGAATTAAAAATCTTGTTATCTCTTTTTTCTTTTGTAAGAGTATTAACCTTTTTTTTTTAACAAAAAAAAAAGTAAATTATTAGATAATATTTATTTCCAAATTACTACAACTAAAAATGATTTTTATTAAAATATATAATATTAAATACTTATAAAAATATAAAATAAAAAAAATTTTATAAAATAAAAAAATATTTTTATATAAAAATTAGATTAAAAAATCACATTTGTTTTTCTTAATTATGTCACATTTGAAAAAAAAATTAATACTTAGATAAATAAATATAAACATAATAATTAAATAAACTAATTAAATATTTAAATATATACACAAATATATTTTTTAAATGAATTATATAACATCACACCATTAATAATTTTATCAAAATTAAACATGATATGAAATTTTATAATTCATTTAAAAACTCATTCTAACAAGACCTAAAGAGATAAATTCAATATTTATATTTTAAATTATTAGTTTATTCAATTTTTTTTTATTTTATTAATATATTCATATGCATTTTAATATTATAAAAGATCCATATTAAATTTAATTTTTACATTTAGTGGATATAAAAAACAAAAAGTTATAGTTTTTTATTTTTAATAATCCCACTTGTTATTTTAAAATTTTAATGGGAACAAAATGAAAATTTTATTTAAATTTTAAATATTTATTAATACAAATACTCCAATTTTAAGATTTTCGTGGGTGAAGTTGCCCCGTTGCCCCCAGATCCGTCTAGATATCATTATCATAATTCCCTGGATATTAGTTGAAAAAATTAAATGATTTATTAAGTATAATTCACAAATTAATAAAATGATTTTATAATATAAAAATAAATATAGTACTTAAAATATACATCTCTCAAATTTAAAAGTCCGTACGATTATTAAAAAAAAAGTCTAAAGTGGTAGGGCAAAGGAGAGAGGACCCCGCGCATACCCACCGCTATAAGATCTTGAATGGATGCGTGGGGCCCTTACTTTTTTTCTTATTTACTAGCTGTAAGTATCAGCAGTATTATAAAAAATAATCAAACGCCATGATAGGGACCATACGACTAATCCCGTACGGATCCCTCCCATCGGGGCAGGGTGGATTGCATTCCCTGATCGAGACACGTACCCAAATGCATGTGAAAGGGGCGGTGTGAGACTGAGTAGGGTTGAGAATTTTAGGAGATTCTTTTCGTTATATTTTATATATTTTTGCTCCTTTGCATTCTAAATTTTTGGGTAAAAGAAAATAAAATGCGATGTAGCCGACATTTTCGACAGGTGTGCACGTAGGATTCGCATGGTTGGTAGGTCCCATCTCTTTTTCTTTTTCATCTCAAGTCGAACGTCCCATCCATTGACCGTAAGATGCGGGATTCCCGTAATCTCTCTCCCTCGTTTCAATTGATTTTCTTTTGTTACTATGCATGTAAGTATGTATCTAAACGTAGTACCATCGTTTGTATTCTAAAAAAATACATTACGTATCATTATGTGTTATACGTATGGCTGAGGAAGAGGTAGATTCACAAATTTTAGAGAGATTTGTGACGTCGTTTTTGCCTCCAACATAGTAGTAGGATGGTGTATTATTACAAGGGATCGGTTGACGACAAAAGCATTTGTCTTGCTAGGCTAGAAACTAGGGCAAGTCCAACAATTTAACCTTGCTTATCCAGCTCTTAACTTTATTTCATGATGTTCCAGTTTGAAAAAAAAAAATTGGAAAAGATTTGACATATATCTAGCTCATTGCGACCTGCCAAGGACCCATTGGAATGGGTCCCAAATTGAAACATGAATTTCATTTCATTTCTTATTCTCTAACATTGGTCTGTGATTTTTTTTAATCTCTAAAGTTTTGCGTTTATTGCATGGTGCAAGACGATGAATTGTAAAGTTGTGAAAATTGGAACTGTAGAAAGGGATGGACTATGGAGGACAGGGCAGTGGGTGGATGTCCACCTTTGCAGGGCCAGTGGGGAAACTTTTGTCCAGAGAAATAGCACGCATAAGTATAAATCACATAGGCTTATGGGGAAGGTAAATTTTTGGCTAAATCACCGCCAACCTTGGCTTCTATTGCCCTCCATTTTCGTACTGTTTTTACATTAATGCATAATATATATAGTTTGTATCATTCATTGTTGACAAGTTAAAACCCGTTTAGAAGCACGAGTAGTGCAGCTCTCACCGCTTTGATGGTCACAACAAAGAAATTTCATAACAAATTTTTTCAAGGTAATTTATATAGATATTATAAAATATATTATTTTTACCACATAAATAGTATTATGTTGCAATAGGTTAATTAAAAGTTATATTTTGCAGTAAAAAAATTAAATATATACAAAATTATTGTTAATACTTTTTTTGCAATATTACTATTTGCAACACCTCACAACAATTTGCACAACATTTTTTTACAACATAAAATCTAATGCTGGAATAAATATTGTAAAAGGTTTCTTGCAACAAAAATGTGCATAAAATTGTTACAAATATATATATATATATATATTTAACCAACTATTTACAATACAAAAAAAATTTTGTTACCAAATATCAAATTTCTTATTAGAACTCCAAAAAATCCATACTGGTCATTCTCCCAAATGGGCTTTTAATTTAATTATTGTTATTCCTGTTGGAATCGTGCTTTCTCCTCCGCCTTCCTCGTAGATATTAGAAAACTAAATTATTAAAATTTAAAAATTTATATTTGATATATTATTAATATATATCATATATTATCAATAAATCATATAATAATATTATCTCATAAAAATTAATTTTAAAATCTTAAAATATAAATATATTTAATTTTAAAAATATATTCTAAAATAAATTTTTCTCGTGTTGGTCAAGGAACATGAATAAAATCGAAGTTCTTTTTCCTTTGAAAAGTTGTATCAATTGTACGTACGCCGCTGAAATTGACTTTGATTGGGCAACAAGAGCTCCCCACTTCTATTTCCTTTATTATTATAATTTTCCTCTGTCACAGTGAAAAAAATTGTTCAAAATAAATTCACATGTTTTTGCTTTACGAAGAAAGAAGAATTTTAGTACATTTTTTTTTTTTTGGCCTTCCGCTCTATATATATATATATATATATATATATATATGTTTCTAAGGGGAAAGTTATAAATTAATATATATCATGTAGAAAGTATAAATTCAATAATTATTGCAATAATAGTTTTTAGTTTTGTAGAAAGGGTCCCACAAATCTAATTGGATCCTTGTCAATTGCTTGGCAGTGTATCTACATTATTTTGTTAGCATTCTAGTCTCTATATTCTATTTTATAGTTTAAAAAGACATGGAAAAATCGTAGCGAGAAAAACGAATATAATCACTTGAGCCAATCATGTTTGAGTTTTGTTGGTAATTTCTTATTGGTGCTAATTTCGAATGCAGCGAACAAAATTTTATGAGATATATATCTTGTCCCTTCTCCTGAGGTTGAAATAATTTATCTGATCTCGATTTAAAAAAAAAAAAGAAAAGAAAGAAAGATATGGGAAAATGGAATGTACAATAGGAAATGAATCAATTAGGGGCATAGCTCTAATCTTATCAGTGTTGTTGTTTTACCTTAAAGCTTGGCTATGTAGTAAAAGAACTGACAAAATTTTAACAAGAATCCAATGCACTCAAACTCAATTGATATATAGAACATGATAACTCCCTTTTAGTTCTATATATCTGACTTTCATATCATGCATTCTTAATAATTTTCGTAATTTTGTCTTCAATCTTTTGATTTCGACACTTTTACATGTTGGTAATGCAGGCACCATTTGAAGTGCTTATTGGTCCAATCCTAACTTATTTTAGATGGACACGCATGCTTGATTTCACTAATATCAGGGTAATGATTTCACATATGAACCGAGTAACAGATTTAGTCGTTGATAGAAATTATCATGAATCTATTTCTGGTCATTCTAAAAGGATTCTTGAAGCTGCCATCTTCAGTTCTTCAAAATTGCAACTGAAGCTAGGTCTACTGCATCAATAAGTTATGTGAAAAAAATTAAAAGTCGGTTCAAAATTGTAGTATTTGATTTTATTTAAAATTTTTTTTAATTTGAATTAAATTTAGATATTAAATATATATATATTAAATTTAAAACGAATTTTGAATTGAAAAACAAAAAAAAAAAATGAAACAAATAGAACCAAACCACATTATATATTTTTATTAGTTTTTATATATTTTAAAATTTGTTATAAAATAAAATAATTATTTTATATGTAAATTTATTTAAATATATTAAAATTATATTAAAATAATATATAAAAAACAAAATTTAAAAATTAAAAATTAATGAACTGAATCGAAAAAATTCACATTGAATTATATAAAATTTTGATTCGAATCCGAATCAAATTTTAAAATTTTATAATTCTTCACATAATCTAAAAATTTGAATCAAATATGATTCCATCTGTTATTACCTTTAATTATTGCTATAACAGCTGACTTTTCCAAAAATGTACTGACAAAGATATAAAGAAGGTTAGGCCGAGTTGCTAGCAAAAAAAGAGGCGTTCATTTTGTTTGTGACCTTCTTGTGGGTTGGTACTCATACTCTGGTTATTGAAAATGATTTTCTAAACGCAACGGATTGAGTCAAATTACCTCAAAATACTCATTGCAGATTAAAAAAGCACATACTGTATATGAAACTCTTGAAACAGCAATTAGGAACTCGGCAAATTTTTTATATACCGTAAAAGACTAATGAGTTCGCTAACAATCTTGCCTAATTAAGTGCGAATAGAATTCAAAATCATGTGGAGTGATTTTCATAACTAAGTGTTGCTTGCTTGTGTTTTATTTTTGTATGATCTAGCAGCTTTTTTTTTTATGATTGTTGTAGTATCGATTCTACTATTAATTTAAGATCTTGATTTAAAAAAAGAAATATCCATCTTATCTTTTATTATATTGAAAGCGGAGAGCAACAAGACCTATCCTTTCTGAACCTCCAACAATGTGCTCAATGAGCTATAGAGGAGATGAAAAGAAGTATATGGTCTGAACTCAAACATATAATATATTATTTCCAGAATGCAAGCCTCTCCAAGTGAAGGATCAAGGTGAAGGGTAAAATATCATGGAGTTGGTCTATTTCTAAAATGCGCCCCAACAAGATTGTGAAAAAGATTATAACAATTTATCCTTGGAGCTAAATATGGTCATGGAAATTGAATATCTTTTTGTCACTACACATCGTACCCTTGCCAACATCTAGCTCAAGGAGAGATATAACTAGTTTTTTACATTTCAAGTAAAGTATCCATTGCACACTTGGACATCTACATATGGAGAAATACCAACATGCCAAAATAAATTAATTACATGAATACTTTAGATTTTTTTTAAAGATGTACGTTGGTATCTTGAACAGTGAAAACCATCAGGTTAATATTCAATATAGAGATGGAAGCATCACAATACGAAAATGGAAACCGGAAAACCATATTATATATACATATTATAGAACCCATATATATTATATTGTATGATCAGAGCTGTTGAGGGAGAAATTCCCTAAATGCCTTTCTGGATTTCCTCGATATCCCGACTATGCGTGGAACGTGAGAAGCAAATGAGTAATCATCTGCTTCCTTAGAGATAATTAACTAAAAAATAATAATTCTTGCTAATAATGAAATGGAGCTTAATCCACTTCAACTGACACGAAAACTTTTAGCTAGATCTTAGAAATGGTCATTAAACAAATTTCACCCAGTGATTCCACTAGTGCAAATGGTCAGAAAAATAAAACCTATATTACAAAATTTGAATGCAATTGCAAAGTATGGAGTAGAACTTGATAGACAATATGCATAATTTGGTTGAAACAATGTTGAATTGATCAGAATAGCAAGTAGATATTATTCCATATGTTTATAATTTTCATAAATGTGCTAACAAACTATTCAGCCAAGCTCTTGTTCCACAAAGAAACTAAGAGGACCGGTCCAAAAGTAAAAAAAAAAAAAACCATCAAGCATCCACCTGACCAATTGAAAATCGAAATTGATCTCGATTGCTTATAATGAGCAAGTAATGTGAAGGAAAACAAAAAAAAAAAAAAAAAAAAGATAGAGGTACTTAACCGTGCCTGACTCATCAATCTTAGGCATTTCGTGTACAATCTTAAATTTGTATATGTATATGTATGTATATATATGAAGTTGATTATGATATTAGAAAGGTAATGCTTAATCTGTATATCTGTTTAGGGTCCCGATTTGTATAATTTAAAACATATATAGTTAATCTAAAAACGATTAATAACATCCATATATGGATCACTCGACTCTGGCTAAAAGGGAAAAGAAGGTTCTCTAGCATCTATCCTACATTCCAAATATATATTAGTAGAATTAATTCTACCTTTATTACCTTTATTGGCTAAAACGCTCTTTAGGTGCACCTTTTTCACTTAAAACTTAGAAGGGAATTTCTCAAGTTATCCTTTAAACGCAAAAGTTAATCACAAAATCCAAAAGGGATGACCCAACCCTTTGGCAATCATAAATATGTCCTTTCGGCCAGATTGATTAAGAAAATTCCCTCTTCAATATCTTTATACATATTGGTTTCCTTGATATATCTCCCCATCTCATCATTATATGTTGGGGGTGTTTTATATATTTACCTTTGAATTAAGTACATATAAAAGTGTTCCTAATTGAGACAATAATGTTTGGAAGAATTAAGAACACTAACTATTCTACTCATCTAGGTATCTGAAATTACATTTCACTGCTGAAATTAAAGGCTCATCATGTGAGTGTAATTTAGTTTTACTGACTGAATACTTATTTCTCTCCTCTGTCTGGAATAGTTGACTGTTCACAAACAAGCCTGAAAAATAATTAAGGGAAGTAGAAGATGGAACTCCACAGCTATAAGGTTCCATATATACTTATATTAAAGTATCAGTTCATGCATGCAACGAAAATCTAGTAAATTAATTAAAAGTGTTATATAGAGGCTATATATGAATATTATCTGTCATATTTTCTACATTGAAATGACAGCACCAATCACTAGCTCTGGCAAATCAGCACATATATAATCGACCATTTTCTGGCCACTAACGAGCTTTTACATTCAAAATTAACCACAGAATAAATAGAGAAGATAACAATGCTAAGGATTAATTAATTAAGATCAATCTTTAAAAGGTTAATTTGCCGTTGTAATCTTATATTAATTAATTCCAGACAGTAGAGCAGTAGAATTAAAGTGCCACAATAAAAGAGAGAAAAGGGAAGTCATCAGAAAGAAAAAATGACTAGCAGAGACTGAGTACGATCTGCAACAAAGCCATTAAACAACTATAGTGCTGGACAAATCTGACACATGATCCTCATGTAAAGTTCTTTCGAGCCTTTAACTGCAATGAAGGGAATTGCCAACACCCCCATCAAAAGAATTAGAAAGAAAATGGGCTTAAAGGGAAGAGAGATACAGAGAGAAGAAGACAGATGAACTGCAAATATATATGGTTTGGCATACATATGAATACTAAAAGTACATAAAAACCATGAGCAATTAGATGCTCTCAGTTCCACTTAGGCAACAACTGCTAGCACAATCACTCCTAGAATGACTTTTTTTAGTACTACTACAACAACTACTAGTCCATTACTGAGGACACTAAGACTGTTTGCATCAAAAGTAGATTCAATGAATCCCCAAAAATCTCTAAAGCATTACCAGATTTTACCACTCTAACAGCAAACAGAATGCATAGAAAAGTAAAACTACGTACGTACGTACGTACCCTAAAAATATACTGATGTCTGAAAATAATACCATAATATAACTGAAGGCAAAAGTAAAGAAGACTACCCAACATAGATCAAGCAAGTAGCAACCAGGGAGAAACATTTACGCATACACAGAGTAAACTGCTTGCATAAGGGGCTTTGCTGATGCATATTTTAACTTGCACCTGGTGGTGGTGGCAGTGGCAGAGTTAGGATTTGTTGAGCTGGTGGTCGCTTACGCTTCTTCTTCTCGTAGCTAATCCCTCTTGCTTTTGACTGCAAATCACGAACCTCACGAAGATAAAGCCTCACAGCTCGCGCCCCAAAGGGGTTTGCCTCAGGTTTTCCTCCATTTTCTTCGAAGGCAGCTCGGAGGCGGCCGATGAGAGCATCGAGGCTACCCCAGGCTTGACGGAGTGGGCATGGGCAAGGAGCTGGTGGGTTTGGGTGGCCATAGAAGGGGCAGATTGGAGTGTGGACTTTGGTTTTGCCAAATTGGTCGAGGTAGCGAAGGAATTCGAGGACGTGAGCTCCACTGCACCTGGAGAGGGAAAGTGGGGGCCTATGATTCTTCAGGTACTGCCCAAAGGTGTTCCAGTCACGGCGCTTTTGGTTCTCGTAGCGGCTTGAGGTTGAAGAAGACGAGGATGCAAGCGAAGTTGCATCGTTATTGCTAACGTTGAGGCTGGCGTTTTCGGTGTTGGAGCTATCCATTTCTCGAATTGAATCCATGGATCGAGCACAGTCTTTAATAGGTTCAGGTAGTCTACAACAATAACTCTTTTTGAATTTTGTCAATTAAATTGAGATATAAAAAAGATGCGTTGGTCTTTTCCGTGATGGTGTGGTGCTGATGGGATGTTTCTCTTCTTTCAACTACTTTCAATCTTAACTAGGGTTTAGGTGATGATAAAAGAACTTTCTGAGTGACCATAAGACAGTCTAAGATAGACCTAACAAAGAAAAAAGAAAGAAAAGAGAGATCAAATCAAAGCAAAGCTAATCAAAGTCGAAACTGTTGAAGACAAGTGAAGGAACTGAAATCTTTGGGTTGTTATGAGATAAGTCTACTTTTCTGGCAGATGTCACTGTTATACAAAAAAACACAGTCAAGATGAGAGAAAAAGAAAAAATACCAGTGCTTAATAAAGACAGGGACGACCCTGCTGATTATTTATTGATATTAGACACAATTTCCATTTGAGGAGCTAAAATGGAACTGGAAAGGGCAGCCAAAAGAAGATTTTCTTTGCTTGGAACAATATTAGAAAACTTCGGGGTGTTTATTTGCAGCAGCTTTGAGGTTTTTGTATTAAGTGATGGGAATTTTGTTTTTCGGAAATATAATACTAAGTTATTTGGATATTTTTGCTGAAAAGAGGTTGAACAAAGATGGCTATTTATTTGTTAATGGGTTTTTATGATTATTGATGAAATTCTTAAGAGAGAGAATTCTGGTTAGAGGCTGTGGGGGAAAAAAAAAAAAAAGGGTCACGGCAGTAGGTTCCAGATGGAGACAGGAAAATGTTTTGAAAGGGCAAGTAAAATTTAAGGGAATGACATGATTTTGTTTCTTGAACCCTGTAGCTTGGAATGACAGTTCCTTATTCATTGACCACAATACCCTTTGCCTAAATTTCCTTTTTTTTTTTTCTAAAACAAAACATTTATTTTCTATCACCTGCATTGGGCCCGATTTCTCCTAAAAGTACTCAGAAAATAAGTTTTCCAAGTCACAAAGCTATTCTTTTTTTTGTCATTGTTTTACTCAATTTATTTCAGAAAAGGCTAAGGCCTGTGTATTTTGTTTTTTGTCCTCTTTTTGCAAAATGTCTTAACATTTTAACTGTGTGAGGTATTATTTATTTATTTATTTATTTAACGTAAAATTCTTCATTAAGTATATGCAAAAATCTCATTAAGAGTGGTTTCCTTATGATTATTTTCTCACCCCACTTTTTGGACTTTGAATTTTGAACAAATGATGCAGCACTACCCTTGCCCCCTTGCTGCTTACAAAGACTGAACTTCTTATGTACTTATCTGGAATATATTATGATTAGTATTCTCCTTTAACTTTTTTTTTGTATGAACTTATATGGTAGTGTACAAGAAAAAATTTTAGAGCAAAATATTGAAATTATGAAAAAAAAACATTATTCTAGAAAAAAATGTAAAGTGCAAACCCATGATTATAAGTTCTTATGATTGTTCTTCCACTATTTTCTACTTCTTTGACATTTCAATTTTATGTCGAAATGATATGAAGATTTATTATGATATATAAATCAAAATTTAAATTTATACTTATGAAATATTTTTTATGAATTAAATTATGAGATATTTAAATTAAAGCAAATAATATTTCACAAGTTAATTAGAAATTTTTACAAATAGTATTAGAGTAATTATCAGTTGAAAGAAAATTAAATGTTTCACCGTAAATCCATTTCTAGAATCCTGAAAAAATTAAATATTACACTGTAAGAGTTATTTTTAAAATCCTAACGTTTAATATGATTTTGGTTTTATGTTTATGTGTATATTTTGGATTAGGATTAATGGGGATGTCAAATTTTAACAAAAGAAGTTTATGACATTTCAATCTCACATTAAAATATTTTGAGAATATATTATAATATATAAGTTAAAATTTAAACCTATATTTATGAGATATTTTTTGTGAAATAAAATCATAAAATTTTTTTATCAAAACGGATAATATTTTATAAATTGAGTGGGAACCTTCACATAACAAAAGTCATGATCTAGTTACCATTCTTTAGTAGTAAGTAGTATCTTTTCTACTATATTTTCTTTTTTGGTATAAAAAAAACTAAAAGTCTAAAGAAAATTAAGGAAAGAGATATTCGACATGGGTACGAAATCGAATCTAATTATCATTGTAAACACTTATTTTTCGAACTTTGGTTTTTTAATTTGATATGTTTCAAATAAGGATAATAAAAATAAAAACAGAGTTTTAGTCCTAATAAAACTCTAGGATAAGGAGGTTTATATTTTGAAATTAAGCTAATAAGAAGATTTTTTAGGAATCAAAATAAAAGGGATGAACGATATGATTTTTTTGGAAAAAAGGATTTTTAGTTTTTTTTTTATTATTTTTGGTTGATTTGAGGTTTAGTCTTTATGATTTGATCCTTATATAAACCATTAATCACACACACATAAATGGGTAGAGAAATAAAAAAGTCAGAAAGTATCAAAAAAAATTTGAAGAAATTATTGTTTTCTAAAAGAGGTTTTTTTGAAAATTTTCTAGTTTGAGGTTGGATTAGAGCCGAGGTGATGCTTTGGAGGATCTCAAGAAGTAGAAAAGCGATTAGGTTTTTTTTTTGTAGGGATTTTTTTGTATTTTTATTTTTTTGAGAATTTTTTAAAAATTTCAGAATTTGGTTGAATTTTTCAACAAAAATTCAAACTTTCCGACGATAAACTTGGTTTCAGGCTTTGAAATCTCATAAATCGGTGAAAGCTCAACCGGTGTTCTTTCTTTTTAGAAAAAAAAATAAAGGAAATAAGAATATAAGAAAAATAGAACAGGGAAAATCTAAGGAGAAAAAGAAATTTTGGTCTTTTATACAAGTGGCAAACGACACCAATTTTAGCATTAACCATTTTAGGATTTGTGTGTTTCCCTTTAGTCTGACCCAATCTAGTTCGTTGACCCGACGACCTATACCAATGTTGAATTAATTGAGCCGCTAAGTCGAATTCAAGCCATATCCCTCCAACCAAAGGTTTGAGTCTGCAACTAAGCCGAGCCAAGGTAAGTTAAGGTTTTTTTTGTCTTTCTTTTACCTGTTTATCTGTTTATTTTTTTTTTCACAAATTAATAACATTTATTCAATTTTGTATAAGTTTTTTTTTCTTTTCTAATATTTTTTAAGAGAATTAAAATGTTTTAAATAAAAATTAAAAATGTGAGGAAAATGAAAGTATTTTTTAAATAAAAAATAATCAAAACATTTCATAAAAATACTTTTTGAAGAAAATAAAAATTCAAAAAAATGTTTTTAGGGAAATTAAAGTATTCATTTTTCTAAAAAGTAAAATTTTAAAAAATATATTTTTAAGGAAAAGTTGAAAGTATCAATTAAAGTATCAATTTTCTTTAAAAATAAAAATTTTTAAAATAATATATTTTAAAGAAAAGTTGAAAGTATCAATTTTTCTTGAAGATAAATGTTTCAAAAATGTTTTTTTGAGAAAAAAATTAAAAGTATCAATTTTTCTTAAAAATAAAATTTTTATTTTTTTAGAAAAAGTTAAAAGTTTTAATTTTTTTTGAAAATAAAAATTTTCAAAAAATATTTTTTTGAGAAAGGTTGAAAGTATTAATTTTCTTTGGAAATGAATATTTCAAAAGATGGATTTAAGAAAAAGTTGAAGTATCAATTTTTCTTAAAATAAAATTTTCAAAAAATATTTTTTGAGAAAAAGTTGAAAGTATAAATTTTTCTTAAAAAAATAATTTTTTTTCAAAAAAATGTACTTCAAAATAAACATTTTTAAGGAAAATTTGAAAGTACTAATTTTCCTTAAATAAAAAAAATTTAAAGAAAAGTTGAAAGTATCAAATTTTCTTAAAAAATAAAAAATTTTCAAAAAAAATATTTAAAAAACGTTTAAGAAAAAGTTAAAAGTATCAATTTTTCTTAAATAAAAAAGTGATTTTAAGAAAAAGTTGAAAGTATAAATTCTCATTAGAAAATAAAATTTTTCAAAAATATATTTCAAAAGAAACATTTTTAAGAAAAAGTTGAAAGTATCAAATTTCTTTAAATAAAAATCTTCCCAATATCAAAAAATGCAATTAGGAAAAAAGTTAAAAGTATCCATTTTTTTAAAAAAAATAAAAGCATTAATTTTTTTAAATAAAATAATAAAAAATCTTATAAAAAAGTCAAAGTATTAATTTTTTTAAAAATTTTTTAATGTTAAATAATCTGACATCAAAGTCCCTGCAAGAGAAACAATAGTTTTCTTGTATACTTTTGAGGTGAAAGAATTTTTTTAATTTTTTACCAAAAGTATTGGAATCAATTAAGAATAATTTTTAATAATTAATTATCTATTAAGTTTTTTTAAGACTTAATAGATAACATTAAATCAAGCTGATATAATATTTTAATAGGCTTTGTGAAGGTGTTATAACTTTATTTACATGTAATCGTACTTTCATACCTAAATTTGATTTTGTAAAAATTGAATCTACTTTTTAAAAAATATTTGAATCAAATTTAAGATTTTTTTTTTTAAATGGGATAGATTCATTTAAGTAACCAATTATACTTAAATAAAAAAAATTAGTGACAACTTTTAAATTAATGTCTAATGATAAATTCATAGACCTAAATGTTATAATAATCATATGAGAATTCACCTCAATATAATAATAATACCATTTCTAGTATTCTTTAGTAATAAAATGGTATCATCGTAATCACATATAGGATGGATCAGGGAATGAAGTAAATTGGTCCAAAAACAAAATCAACCAGAGATAGCACCATAACTGAGAATGGAGCGACTGAATTTACAATTTAGGAGGTCAGTCAGGCCATGAATATTAATAAATTCAAAGCCTTTTAATTTTGAAAAATAGTCAATGCAAGAAGCTAATCAGCTGTCCCTTATTACTTATTATTATCAGATTCAAAAGATGAGCAGTGAAATTTTAAAAAGTCTAACCTATGGTCTCTGGCCTCCAAAAAAAAAAAAAAGTCAGAAGGTTTTTGGAGCCAATGTTCTATATTTGATATATGCAGCAGCTGCCTCTATACTTATTCTGATATGCTTCTAAAATCATAAAGATTACCATAACATGAAATTTTTTTAGAGTTCAAAGTTAAACATTAATGGAAATGTGTGACTAAATAAATGGATATATTAACTTCATGCACGTACGGTTTCTGCTTATTCTATTCATTGTCTTCTGTTAGGTAAAAACGCAAATGCTTGTCCCAATATATAATTAATCTTTGCCCCCCACCAAAATAAGATATTTTATTTGCCTGCAGCATTTTTTTACGAGAATTATAGCTGACTCTATTATTTTTTTATGACAACAAAATATTATTATTTTTAAATCTAATGTGAACGCTTAAATGTACAAATTTTATATTTAAGTTCGTATATGTTTTATTATTAAGTTTGTAAGTGTTTAAGCTTGAAAGGAATTCAGAAATAACTAATCTAGTAAAGAATAGGTGATCAACTGAAATTTGTTTCGAAATCTTTAGTAAGGATTTTCAAGACAGTTGATGCTAATAGAAGAGGATCGAACCATTTTATATATAAATATATATATCATAATGCATTTTTAAATTTTTTTCAATCTCTCTTACTTGGTGATTTAATTTCTTAATCTTTCAAGTTAATTTGTTGCACTTCGAAATTTTACATCTCTAAGTTTTTGCAAAAAAAATTACCATTTAACTCCTCTACTGATATAAAGAGAATAATTTATGAGTGCCCTCAGTTTTGAAAATTTTAAAAATTGCGTTTTATAAGTAATCGTGACCTCAATTCTCTGTAAGAGAGGAAAATTCATTTGATCAAATCTAAATTACATTTTAAAGTCAAATAATTCAAAATACAAAGAGAGATGGAAACTATAACATAAAACACTATAATATGTAAAATTGAGGTTTTCTTACATGATGAAGCTAAGATAAGAAATAAGACTATTAAGGTATATATGAACATTTAGATTTGTTCATGATGAAATTACAAGTGCTTTAAGGAAATGGTTTTGGAGGAGGGATTAATTTATTGATAAATTTTATGGGGTTGTCCAACCAAATGTGGTAAAAACATATCATGTGGCAATTTAATTTGTGGTGCATATCACAAATTTGGATGTGATAGCAAGTGGACCCTTTACACACATTGCATCAGATTTAAAAATATGTGCCATATAAAGGCATGACCAAAAACTTTGATGTCAAATAACGAAAAAAATTTTGTTTATTGCTTGTAGTTTATATGAGCCAATCCCTTGTTACCAAACTGACCTTTCCAAGCCCCCTCCCCCCTTTTATATTTTTAATGTTCTAAGCTGGGGCAGGTTAAACAGGAACTAAGGTAGTTGAGACAGATTTTCACCATTATTGAAACAAAGAATTAAACTATTCAAAGCACGTAAATTGTGCTTGAGCCCTTTTGTTTGTGACAAAAGAGACCAACATGCAAGAGGAAAAAGAGGCTAATCCAGCTTGCTAAGACCAAGGGCTTCAGTTCAGCTGGGGCAGATGAATCCTATTTTCCCTTCTATCTCAAAATAAATATGGGCATAACTAATATATATTAATTAAAAAAAAGAAAAAAAATTAAGAATTAAAAATATGGGCAGAGAGGGCATCAGAAGCAATAACTTGGCTGCGTTTTCCTTGAGAAAATCAAAGTATATAGTAATATTTATTCCGACGCCCATATTATTATTTTATATATTAATTTGTCTTAAGCAAATCAAGTTGTTAGAAATTAATCATAATATCTTAAAAATATCTTTATTTATTAAAAAAATTAATAAAATTCTCTCCTGATTTGTTGAAATCCAAAACTCTAAAATATAAAGCTTTTTCCGAAACATATGGCGCGGGTAGATAGCCAATTAACGAAACAAGACAAAATGGAACTGTAGTTTTTCACTACCTTTTTTGTCAGTGAAAATATATGTCTATCAATATTTTCTAAGCAATAAATTTAATGTTTGGGAGTGAAATTATTTTATTAGTATAACGGCGTGTGCCGTGCACATGCCCTATTGCCTTGTTTTTGCATATCAAAGTAAAAAAAAAGTATAAAAATATTTATTATATACTTTTTATCAATTTGATATTTAATATTTTAATTTTTATTTCATCATCTATTTTTTTATCTAAGGTTAACACTGTCAATTAATTTACAACGTGTTATGAACATTTAATAAAATATTGAAACATGTTAAAAATTTTAGTTAGTATCACATCATCAATTATCGTATTTGCATTACAAAATTTTAAAATTTACAAAAACTACAAAAAAATCTAAAACATTTAAAAGAATTTTAAAAATCTTAAATATTTAAAGTAAAAAATTAAAAAATTAAAATTTTAAAAAAATTCGAAAATGAAATCTTAAAAATTCAAAAAAAATCTCAAATTTAAAAAAAATCCCAAAAAATTCAAAAAAATTAAAATTTTAAAATTTTTCAAATTAATAAATCACAACAACTTTAAAATTTTGAAAATAAGAAAAATCTAAAATTTTTTGAAAAAATCTAAAAACTTTTACAAAATTGTAAAAAAAATTTTATAACTACGAAAATTTTTCATTTTTTAAATATACAAATTTAATTTTTTTACATATTTTAGGAATTTTTTAGATTTTTAAACTTCAAGGAAATTTTTTTTAAAAGTTTGGAATGTTATCTTTTATATTTTTCATAATCTTTTTAATTTTTCAAAAAATTTAAGAAATTTTTATAAATTTTTAGATTTTTGAAAAAAAAATTATTTTTTTAATTTACAAAATTTTTCAAAAAATTTTAGATTTTTTATTTCAATTTTTTAAGTTTTTGAGAATCTTTTTTTTTTAATTTTAAGAAATTTTCATTTTTTTTGAATTTGTTAAATTTTTTTTATTTTTTATTTAATTTTTTAGAATTTTTTAAATTTATTAAGTTTTATAATTTCTAAAAATATTTCATAATTTTTAATTTTTTTTATAATTTTTTAAAAATATTTTAGATTTTTTAAGAAAATTTTTAAATTTTTTTAAAATTTTCTATTAATACTAACATAGTAATTGATGATGTAATGTTAATTAAACTTTTTAATATATGTTTGCATTTTATTGATTGTTTATGCCACGTGAATGATTTTACTAATGGTGTTAATCTGAAATATTAAAGTAGATGGTGGAATGAAAATTAAAGTATCAAATTGATAATTTTATTTTTTTTAGATATTAAATTGATAGAAAATATATAGTATAGAATCTATTTTTATGTTTAAAAAAAAAAAACACTAACCTTTCGGTTCCCAAAATTTTATAGCACTCACCTCTCTCTTTTGGTTCTCTTGAAATCTTAAAAATAAGTCTATAATTATATGTTTTTGTTCTCTTTAAGTAAAATATTCTCTTTTAATGAATTGGTTGAAATTTTATAAGTTTATAATTGATGTGCAAGAATCTTAGAGGGTTTTTTTTTTTTTTATGTTTGCACACATCTTGTTGTTGTTTTTTTTTTTTTTTTTTATGGTTGAAAAATATGAAGTTATAATAAATCTTTTTTAAACTCACCTCACTCACAGGCATGTCAAAATTCCAACTACATTATATACATGTAAATGCCAAATATTGATTAAATTTTCTTGCAAAACCAGAAATTAACCATTAAAATTGCATATATATGCAATATTTTAGGCCTTATTATAACTCCATATATATTTTCTTAGTATCCACTCATGAAGTGCCATAGTTTTCCTATGCAAAATATATAATAATTAAGCAACCGGATTCACACAATATGTATTCATAAATCCAATTCTATGATCAAAAAAGTTTCTTGCCACCATATAATTAATCTGATCAAAGACTTTAATTATAAGTCATGCACCCCAATATTTAATTAAAGTAGATATATGTATTTCTTATATATGTAAAAAGTTAAGTTCAAATTTCTCTCCCTTCTTAATTTTTTTTTTAATTCTTATAATGATCATCATGGAGGTAATTGTAATATCACATTGTATTTTATATAAAAAAAATTGAATTTATAATATTAAATATATTAAAATCAAAAATTTTTTTAATATATTTAAAAATTAAAGAGAAACTTAAAATGTGACAATGAGAATTATATCAAGTATGAAAGAAAAAAAAAACCCATAATATCACTATCAAAACTTTATCAATTAAGATGTTTGATAAAACTTGCACGTTTCTAACACCACATAGGGAAAAATAACCCCCAACCCCTACCCATCAAAACTAATATTGCAAGATTCACATTATTGATGCAAAGCAAAGCAAAACCCACATTTTTCTTCATTTTCTTTTTCTATTTTCCTTTGCTTATTTGGGGTGTTTTGTGTACTAGACTAGGCTATTGATTTTCCCTTTTGGCCTTTCTCTGATGGAACTTTGGCCTCAGCAATATTATATGGGTCAGTTATTAATTATATGCCAAGCTGCAACCAAATTTATAAAAGAAAAGTTGATGAAGTGATCAAAGTTCATGGTATCCAACTGACTTACTGTAGTTTTTGTTAACTAAAAAGCATTTGAAAGTGAAAGACTCTTAATTGCTATATATATAATTTATTTATATGACTTGAGGCAGTAGCACATAAATCTTGGCCAGATATTATACTTTTATTGACATTTAAAAAAACGAAATAACAAATTCAATCCCACTTCGTACATTCAATTAATTTGAAAAAAAAATTTTGTAAAAAAATTTAAAATATTTGACTCAATAAGTAATGCATTTATTTTAAAAATATTTAAAAAAATGTTTTCTTTGTATAGACTGAAGTTATGGAGTTGAGTTATAACCTTCCTTCAAGTGGGTACAAAAATCTGTATTATTCAGTAACCGAACTAATTAGTAAGTGATAGTATATAATTGATGAGAGGGGATCGAATTCCTGCTTTGCTTAAAATTGGCCTTTACATATGGCCCCTCAACACATGATATACATCCATATGTTGATAAAGCTTCAACCTGCAGGCAAATGCCCTGAGGAGCATCTCACATTCCCAATCCTAACCATATCCTTTTGTACACAAATATCTCCAATGATCCCTTTTGTGATTAATAATTGATAGCTATTCCCTAATAGTGTTAACATTTTGGCCTTTTTCTCATACATTTTTAATTAATGTTTGTTCTAGCAGCTGATCATGCTTGATGTTTCCAGTTTGAGGTAGACATATTCAGCCAGGGCCGACCTGAATCCAAATGATTTTGGTCTAAAGTTGGGTTTTTTCACAGGTGAACTGTGACAAAAGCAGTTCCACTACTTGAGGTGGGCAATGGGCAATGCTCCTTCATTCTTTGAAAGATTCAATGGAACATAATCTTCTCTCATCTACAAGCCCTTTCTTTTTATCACTCTCACATGATGGAAATATCATGTCGATTAAATTCTTTAAATTCAGAATATATGAATTTACATCTTACTTCAAGTGGGTACTTTTAATCAAAGCATAAATCTGTGGCCGTCCTAATCTCAATTTTCTAATTAAAAGAATACTTGTCGAAAGTTCATTGGGGATCATAATAGAGATTCATGAATAAGAATTGGTCACACCAGATATCAGTTCTATAAGAGAACAGTAAGAACAAGGACTCGAGGAGTCTAGTTGGTGAGGAGCACTATCTTACCCAAAATGTAAGCTGTTCTATGATTTGGGCCCATCCATAACATGAGTGGACCAGGGCCTGCCTTGGGCACTTTCTTTTTCTAAACAGTAATACCAGTGGGAGTAGGACCTTGCTGCAAGTTTCAGGTGACAAAATTGACAAAAAAACATGTCATCATGTCAGTACTGCAGTAACAAGCATGAAGCCTTTGTATGTATCGTTTAGCCTGTCTCCCATTGGCTTATATTTGATCGACAATTTGATAGCTTGAAGCTTTTTGATGTTTCTGGACCATTGGACATGTCGGCTTGCTTAAGTTGTAACTAGCAAGAAACTCACCCAGAGAATGTAAAATTAAAAAAATAAATAAATAGGAAATAAGTTGTGGTTTTAAAGGGATAGCTTTAGTCCCTTAGCCATGGATACTAACTAGCTCTGTTTGGTTTGTCCTTTTCCTTCAAATTGAAGTGAACGAATCGCATTCAATCTGGGTACTTATGTTAAACAATTTGATTTCCTTGGTTGTGAAGTAAACCAACTGAAGCAGCCTGAAAAATACAATCCCTCCCGCTACAAATGTAGGCGTGAGAATTTAGATTTCTTTTTAACCTGCTCAATATGTGAAAAGTTGCGCAGATTCAATATTTTTCAATAGAGATAACCACACAGGAGATATTGATTCACTTGCCATGTTACTTAAAAATCAGAAGATTCCCATCATGGCCTTCTCATATATTTTCAGAATTATTTATGTGGCCACCCATTTTCATTGATGGTGATTACCAATATGAAAGAGACTCGGGAGAGAGAGAGAGAGAGACGATTACTTCAGCCCCCGGCAAACGCTTGGAGCCACAAGATGGCTAAGAAGCATATCCACCACTCAAATGGCCATTCTTTTCCAGTTGACAATATTGTTGAGTACCAGGCGGGAGGATGAAGCGCTTTCGTCAAAGAAGTATAAAAGCACATAAAAACGACAAAAATTAACAGAAGCACAGAAAATGGAACATTTGACATCAAATGGCAAAAATATCATTTGAACAAGATCCTATAGCAGACCACAGGAGTCTATAGCATATGTACAACATATCTACAAAACTAAGGAACAAAATCTGTTACTACATAAATTAAAACAAAACCAAGAAAACAAAATGAAAACTTACACTCAATACCATGGGCATCGCAAACTAAGTTCTAAGGAAAATTACGTGGCAAATTATAGACAACCCACAACCTCCTGGGAAGCTAGCCCTATTTCCCTACCTCCGGCACCCCCAACCACCTTGTAAGAAATGGGATTAAAAAGAAACAAAGAATAGAGTTCACAATGCTATTGCTTAAAGCTGGAGAACTAAAGAATGTATGAAAGAGAGCTCCAAAAGGACCAATTGAAGGAGAACAATTTACATAGAGTAGGATATCAAAAGATCAGAAAAGGAATTATGACAAAATTTTTCAGTTTTCATGTCTTGCTCTTCCCGTTGGCACCTTCTCTCTGATTTCGGAAGTGACTGAGAAGCTGTTGTGCCTGCAACAGTAAAAATCCATATATCATGTACTTTCTCATGTGCATCCAGAAAATTTTCTTTAGATTAAACAGTAATCAAACATGCAATTAATAAGCGAACACCAATTTTAAGGTTTAATGAACTTTACAAGAAAACCTAATGCCTTTCTGACGTCCCTGCTTTCCACAACATGTTTTGGAAGCATAACACATTTTTCTAACCTTCCTAATTAGTTACAATAAGAATCACTTTACTGGTGAAATGACACGAAAATTAAGGAATATAATCATAATTTCGCTTATTTCATTGAGATCCCAAAGAAAGGAGAAGACAATGCAAGGACTGTGGCACCGTAACTGAAGAAGAGGAAAAAATTAAGATGCGTACCTTTTCCTTTGCTCTTGGTGTGCCAGACTGACACAATGCGATAAGGGGTGGCACAGCCCCTTCTTGCAAAACCAGGGTACAGAACTTGGGACTATTAAGGCATAGTTGCAGCAATAAAAAGGCAGCGTTTTCCTTACCCCTCTGTGATCCTGATTCAACAACTTCAACTAGTACTGGAATACCACCTTCTCGTAAAATTGCCAAACGCCCTTCACCAATCGTAGACAGGTTTGAGAGAAGAGCAACTGCCTTGTCAACCATCCCACTATCAGGATCCATTAACTTGACAAGGTATTTTACCGCACCTGCTTGAACTATACGAGCCTTATTTTCATGAAAGATTGATAAGTTAAACAAAGCAGCAGCAGCATCTTTTTTTCCTCTCAATGTTCCAGAGCCCAGAAGATTCACCAAGGGTTTGACAGCACCAGAACGTCCAATGCTTGCCTTGTACTCTTCCAAGGCAGAAAGACTGAACAAAGCTGCCGCAGAGTTTTCTTTGGCTCCATCATTTCCAGACTTTAAAACATGAATTAGTGGCTCTATTGCTCCTGATTTTGCAATCATAGCCTTATTATCTTCATTAATTGAGAGGTTTAAAAGGGTTGTAACAGCATGCTCTTGGGTTAGCTTTACCTCCGAGTACAATAGAGAAAGTAATGGTGCAACAGCACCACAGTGGCATATAATTATACGATTGTCCATGTTGTACTTTGCAAGAAGACGCAATTCTGCAGCAGCTGTAGTTTGGATTTCATTTGATAGGCTTTTAAGGTTATCCACTAATTTCTTCACATGGGAACTTGTGGTCAAATCATCATACCCTGACCCAGAAAATGCAATGGAGTATGCTCTGTTATAATTATGATTTCCATTGACCGTCTCTTCTACTTCTGTTCCAGAGACCTGCAACTGCTTTCCTGTTATCCAGGGAGAAAATCCGGATTCTTTTGTTGAAGGAAAAGTGCCAAGGCCCTCAGATGAAATTTCAGCTAACTCATTCATTTCATGTTTCTTTGACCTCCTTGACAAGTAATTCAAAGCAGGAGGCACATGATCAATGCTGGAAATTTCACTCGAGGTTGATTCAGTGCTGCTGTGAATATATGACTGATCAGAGGATTGGTGGTCATACTTGTCAATCTTTCTGCTTTGGCATCTATTGCATTCTCCGCCAAATCTAGATGAGACGTCAATCTTCTGCTTCTCTAAACCATTTCCAACTTCTAGAGATGATCTTGACGTGGAACTACTACTGCTTGCAAAGCAGTGGAAACTATCAGCATGGGTTAAATCTTCAGAAGATATATGATTTGAAGAAGAAGAGATTGAGACAAGTTTTGCATGCCCAGTGTTATTCGAAAGGCGTAAGTTGTTTTCCTCACACCAACTTGCTACCATAGCTTTGACCGTGTAATTTGGAATGAGATTTGTATGCGTGAGCGTTTGACGGGTCTTTGGGCAGATGGTCAGTCCAATATCAAGCCACTTTTGGATGGAAGCCCTGTCATAAGTTTGCCCAGAAGCCACAATAACAGGATCCAGCATAAGTTCCAACGACAGGGGGCAAAGGAAGTATGGAGGTATCAAAATGCCACTTGTGGGTTCAAAGTGCTCAATTTTAAGCATACAATCACGTACTTGGGAGATGAGATCCACAATCTGATTGATTTCTAATTTCCCTTTTGCGTTGTTGACTTCCGCATTTATTCTCTCTTTTTCCACTGCCAAAGTTTCTTTTAGCAATTCCATGTTTGACGTCAAGTTTAATAATTTGATAACTTTTATCAGATGATCAGTGCAAGGAATAGCATCATCTTTTTCACTTCTCAATGCCTCTCCTATATTTTCTGATAGTCTCTCCTGCTTCAGACATTCAATTTCCCGCATACAATGCTGAAACAGTTAACATCAATTAGTCTTGCTACTCAAAGCCAACTAGCACTGAGATAGTGATAGGAGTTGCCATCCAGCTGCCTAACAATTTCTAAAAGGACAACAAAATTTGTAGAAAGAAAACGAATAGCATTTTTGTCATCCAAACATAGACTGAAGAAACAAATTTGATTTTCTCATACCTCTACACTGGTTATACTTGAAGTGGACGGTGATGACTGCAACAATCTATACAATATGTGACATATCTCAAGTGAAGAGCTTTGCATTTTTATCAGAAAAGGCTCACACTGGAGAACCTGTACATGTTTTTAAAATATTAAAAGATAATTGAAATATGATAGTAGTAGAGGCCTGAAAATCCTATTTCTTTTACTCAGGAAGGAAAGGTATGCATAACACAACACAACATCCAATATTCAAGCTTCTTTCTCTTTTGGGTGATAAAATAGGGGAAGGCCTCCCCTTCCATTCCCCGCACCACCCAATCCCCCCATAATGGCATCATGATCTAAGGTCCTTAGTATAACATCAAAGAACTTTACCAATTAGCATAGCCGGCAAGTTCCTTATTCATTTTACTAAATACTACATTTGATTGCAGGAAAAGCATGAGGAAAGAAATGCACTTTCTTGCAATCTATAATAAACTGGATTAGCTATTTTATGAGACAAGTGTTCTTCTACAAACTATTATACTTTAATACCTAGTTGGCACCATCCTTGTTATCTTTAAATATGATGTGTTATATCTGCAAGAAATAGATTTTCTGGCAATCTATAACAAACTGGGTTACATTTGCAGTCATATCATTAAAGTTTTCTACTATAAACTATAATATTCTACAAATTAACCGAAACTTCACAGAATCTCATTCAGAAGGCAAATTTTTAGGTCCTTGTACTCATTGTGCTAGGCATTCAGGAGACAGGGCATCCATCCTATCAATGGTTTAATCAATACATATCTCAAATCGATGGTGGGTACTATTTGGCTCCTATGTCCTATCCAAAACAGCACCCAAATTGGACCAAATTGATGGAAACTGGTTTTTCAAACATGAATAATAGAAAAAAAATCCTGACTAAAAATTAGAATATGCTCATAGAACACTGATGTTAGAACAGATAGCATTTGAAGCAATGCAACCAAAATAAGAACCAAAAAACAAAGACAAATCAACTGGAAAGGGAATCCTTATTTCCAGCACTACCCTTTTTTTTTCTTTCAGGTATCATTTTATCAAGGGAAAATGTATTCAGTAAAGATTAAAATTAAACTTACCCGGTGGATTTTGCTCATTGTAGGACACCAGTTCTCCAAGAATTCTCGAGCCTCATTAACAAGCATGTCTAGCTCTTCACAGTCTTTAAATAGAACTTCATCTGACGGTATCTCGCAATCAACAACATCATCAAGCAGTGGTTTTAAAAGTTTTAACACAACAACAATTTTCCTGTATTCCTTTTCAATGGGAACACCTTTTATTGTCTGGCATGACACCAGATGAATGAATCGAGAGATACTGTTGATAAGACATCTCACGGAGGTTGTGGCCATCTGACCTGAATTTAATAGAGCATAATAAAAACTGCTCAGGTAAGATCTGTTCATAAGTACAACAGTGATTGCGTGAAAAAACTTAAGCTTGCAACTTTGTCGGTGTTGACTTTTTTCCATAATCTAAGGAAGCCCGGACATCTAGATGATGACCAAAAAGATAAAAGATCAGATTTTTACAATTTTTCATAGCAAGTGAAAGGCTTTTGATTGATGTCAATACCTGCGGAACACAGACAAACACATGCACTGCTGAAAATTATTTGTTCACCAATGCCATGGAGCTTGACCTTTTTTCCCCAGAAACACAAAATTTCCAATTTAAAAAAAAATAGAAATAAAATATAAGATTTTAAAAAATTCAGTATAAACTAAAGGCTTTTGACTAATGCCTACGGAAGAACACACAAACATCATTTCAGAAAATATATTATTTTTTACGCATTACATGGCATTTTCTATATTGACTTTTTCCCAAATAGTCTAAGGAAACCTTAGATTAACTTTCCAACAAAAAATAATATTAAATAAAAGATCGGATCTCTCTCGATATCTCCAGAAATTAATACTGAATTTTTATATGAAAATGTTTTCATAGTTTGTTTGGTTGTGAAGAAGCTTGATAAAAGTGTAAAGTCTAAATGTCTAATACGCACCTCCATTGTTTCTTAAGAGAGTGAAAGAGACAGTACTGATAGAGAATTCCTAAACTTCAGTGACGAAAATCTTTCACCGTTCATTTAGTAGCTGAAGAAAGCTTGATAAGAGTTTGAAGTCCAACAACATCAAAAGCTAAGTTTAACAGAGCTACCATAACATCCAAAATTCCATTTACTGAACCAAGAAAAAGAAAAAGGTTTTTCTTCAATCCACTAGAAACATAATTCAAAAACTACTCCACACTCATAAACTAACAAAACCTAAAAAGAAAATTCACATAAAAGCAGGAGTTTTTCCCAATTTCCAGTGCTTAAATCCAATTCAAAGCAAGACCACCACTTTATGTAATGAAAAAACCCACCAAAATATTAAACAAAAAAGACAAAAAAATATATTGAGAAATCAACATTTAAACATATAGAGGAAGCATGTTTTTAACATTGAAAGCATACCTCTGTCTTGAAGTGGGTTTAAGCTGGAGAAAAAAAGAAAGCACAGATTTTGATGGATATTTGAGTAATGTAAAACCCTCAATGAAAATAATCAAATATTGAACTTTAAGCATCAAACATAATAACTTCAGCTCTGCTTCTTTTTCCTCAGTCAAAGCTGCATGAGAGAGAGCTGCAAGAAACTAAAGAAACAAAACTTGAAAAAACAAAAAAAAAAAAAGAGGGGGGGGGGGGGTGGGGAAGACAGGGAAAGAAGGAAAAAGGGCAAACTGGGTGGGGCCCTCTTTGGTTGAAGATTTGTTGGATTATGAGGAGAAAATTAAGAGTGGGGGAGATTTGGAATTAATTAAGCCTTGGGTTTTTATTTTTTACTTTCTTTTGTTATTTAATAGAATGAAATCCAACAGGATTTCAAAGACAAAGTACTAAGGTACTTCGATTGGTCTTCAGCTGTGTAATAACTTCAAATGAGTCATTTACCCTTGTTCTTTCCCACTTACCTCAATTGGCAACCTCTTCTTTTATTTTTCTAATTTTTGCCCCCTCTCTTTTAAATGTTTGCAATGTTTACCACCACTTGATCACTTATACATAGGCTAGGTGACTAACAAAATTAATGAAATAAGAAATTAAAATTTCAACTTTGGGGTGATGATAGCAATCTTATGTTTATATATTCAAATAATCGCTAATATTTAATAAAATGATTGCAAAAAAAGACAAATTATTTATCAATGAAGAAATTTGTTTATTAATAAAAGTAAAAAACAAAAAATCATTTATCATATGAAAGGATAAAATATGGGGGATATTGTGTCTGTATTTTATATGATCATTGTATGGATACTAATTTCATTTCTCAGGAAGAATATCTCTCAAAAGTTTGATATTCTAGTCCTAAAGAATATGGCATCTTATGCTAAGATATATGGTAGTTGATGAGACTCCTTTTTTCATGTATCCATTCAAAGAAATATCCATATTCTGTCATTTTCAACTCGATTTTTTTTTTTTTTTTTGGATTGAGAATAGCGGATATGAATGTAGTTGCAAGTCACAGGGAAAAAAATATGGTAAAAACCCTTGTCAGCAATTTCTCTTGCCTTTTGGATTCAATTGTTAAACTTTTTTATGTGACATTGTCTTTTTGGAACCAACAAAATGGAACAGATTTTGCTTATCAGTAACTCCATATTCTTTCAAATCAATGTAAACATTTGTGGTAATTACCTCTTTATCTACTAGTTTTTGACACTTTTATTTTTTTTAAAATTATTTTAATAAATAAATTGTTTATACAATAATAATTATTATAAATATTAATAATTTAATTTTGGTATAATATAAGTAAATTTTGATTTTTTATATAATTTTAATTTTAATAACTATTGATAAAATTTTGGTAACATTTAATATAATTTTGGTAACGTTTAATATTAGTTTGGTAACTTATCATATAATTTTGGTAACCATTTATAATATTTTAGTAATCTCTTTATATAATTTTTGTAATTAACTTTCTAATAACTTGTTATATACTTTTAATAATTATTTATAAAATTTATATCATCATTTATTTAACAATAGGTTCCCATATAAAAGCACGAGTTTAATTCTAACATAAAATAATTTTTTTTATATAATAACATTATTGTTTCATTTAAATTTAAAATTTTCTTACTAAATTTTTTTATTAAATAGGTTTGTGATAAGTTTATCCTAATCTCCCAATATGAAATTTCTAACTTCATTTTTTTCTAGTAATAAAGTTATCAATGATTAACTAATTTACTGTTAATTTATCGGTAATTTATTACAAAGTTATCAATGATTAATTAATTTACTACTAAATTATCATTAATTTACAACTAAATTATTAATAATTTACTACTAAGCTATAAAAAATTTACATTTAAATTATCATTAATTTACTATTATACTATCATTGATTTACTATTTAGTTTTTTATTATTTACTAAAAAGTATCATGGATTTATTAATAAATTAATCAAGATTCATTATCAAATTATCACAAATTTATATTAAATTATTCATAATTTACTATTGAGTTATTTAACTAGTAAGTTATCAATGATTAACTACTACTAAGTTATATTAATTTACTTTTAAGTTTTTATGATTAAATATTAAATTATCATTATTACTACTAAATTATTTATAACTTATTACCAAATTTATCGATTAATTACTACTAAAATGAAACTAATTTACTATTAAATTATCACTAATTTACTATTAAATTATCACTAATTTACTATTAAGTTATCATTGATTTATTATTAAGTAATCAATTATTAACTATTAAGTTATCACTTATTTTTTATTAACGTATTGTTGATTTACTAATATGTTCTTATTCATTAACAATTATGATACATGAAACTTAAAAAGTCCACTAATAATATCTGAAATAATTTTCCTTTTATACAATAATGTTATTATTTTATTCAAGTTTTAAATATTGTCACTAATTTTTTTATTAAATATTAATGATTTAATTTTGGTATAATATAAGTAAATTTTGAATTTTTTATATAATTTTAATTTTAATAACTATTGATAAAATTTTGGTAACATTTAATATAATTTTGGTAACGTTTAATATTAGTTTGGTAACTTATCATATAATTTTGGTAATCATTGATAAAATTTTAGTAATCTCTTTATATAATTTTTGTAATTAACTTTCTAATAACTTGTTATATACTTTTAGTAATTATTTATAAAATTTATGTCATCATTTATTTAACATTAGGTTCCCATATAAAAGCACGAGTTTAATTCTAACATAAGATAATTTTTTTTATATAATAACATTATTGTTTCATTCAAATTTAGAATTTTCTTACTAATTTTTTTTATTAAATAGGTTTTGTGGTAAGTTTATCCTAGTCTCCCAATATGAAATTTCTAACTTCATTTTTACTAGTAACAAAGATTTAATTATTAACAACTTTAAGTATAAAAAAATATATCAATGATTGACAATTAAATTATTATTGATTTATTATTATATTATCAACGATTTAATACTAAGTTATTAATAATATACTCTAAATTATCAATGATTTTATTACTAAATTAACATTAATTTACTACTACTTTATAAATGATTTACTACTAAGTTATAAATTATTTACTATTAAATTATTGATGATTTATTACTAAGTTACTGATAATTTCTTATAAAGTTATAACTAATTTACTGTTAATTTATCGGTAATTTATTACAAAGTTATCAATGATTAACTAATTTACTACTAAATTATCATTACTTTACAACTAAATTATTAGTGATTTACTACTAAGCTATAAAAATTTTACATTTAAATTATCAATGATTTACTATTATACTATCATTGATTTACTATTTAGTTTTTTATTATTTACTAAAAAGTATCATGGATTTATTAATAAATTAATCAAGATTCATTATCAAGTTATCACAAATTTATATTAAATTATTCATAATTTACTATTGAGTTATTTAACTAGTAAGTTATCAATATTAACTACTACTAAGTTATATTAATTTACTTTTAAGTTTTTATGATTAAGTATTAAATTATCATTATTACTACTAAATTATTTATAACTTATTACCAAATTTATCGATTCATTGCTACTAATTATCACTAATTTACTATTAAATTATCACTAATTTACTATTAAGTTATCATTGATTTATTATTAAGTAATCAATTATTAACTACTAAGTTGTCACTTGTTTTTATTAACGTATCGTTGATTTACTAATATGTTCTTATTCATTAACAATTATGATACATGAAACTTAAAAAGTCCACTAATAATATCTGAAATAATTTTCTTTTTATACGATAATGTTCTTATTTTATTCAAGTTTTAAATATTGTCACTAATTTTTTTATTAAATAGGTTCATGGTAGGTTTATCATAATCATCAAAATGAAAGTTTTGATTTCACTTCTATTAGTAATCAGGGTTCAATCATTGACAACTTCAAGTATAAAAAGTTATTAATGATTGACAATTAAGTTATTAGTTATTTACTACTAAGTTATCAATGATTTATTATTAAATTATCAATTATTTACTTTTAATTTATGAATAATTTATCATTAAGTTATGAACGATTTATCAATAAATTATAAATAATTTCTATTAAATTATTGGTAATTCACCACTAAGCTATTGATGATTAATATAAAGTTATAATTAATTTACTACTAATTTACCGATGATGATTTACTAAAAATTTATCAATGATTAACTAAATTATTATTAAATTATTATTGATTTACAACTAAATTATTAGTAATTTACTATTATGTTATTAGTGATTTACTGCTAAGTTATTAATTTACTACTAACTTATCAAATATTTACTATTATATTTTTATATATTTACTATTATGCTATTATTGATTTACTGCTTAATTTTGGATTATTTACTACAAAATTATCACTAATTTACCACTAAATTATTTTTTATTCATTACCAAGTTATGACAAATTTATATTAAATTATACATAATTTATTATTAAGTTATCACTCATTAACTATTATGTTATCGATGATTTACTACTAAGTTATACAGATTTACTTTTAAGTTTTCAATGATTAACTAATAAATTATCAATTATTTACTATTAATTTATTATTGATTTACTACTAAGTTTTTTATGATTTACTATTGTCAATTAATTACTATTAAACTAAAATTAATTTATTATTAAATTATTACTAATTTACTATTAGGATATTATTAATTTATTATTAAGTTATTATTAATTTATTATTAATTTATCATAAGTAACTACTAAATTATCGCTTATTTTTTTAAAATTATCTTTAATTTATTACTATGTTATTATGTATTTATAACTATATTATAATTGATTTACTATTAAGATATTATGCATATATTATTATATTATTATTGATTTACTAAAAAGTTATCAATTATTTACTATTAAATTATCATTAATTTACTATTAAGTTATCACTAATTTACTACTAAATTATCGATGATTACTACTAAGTTATACTGATTACATTTAAATTTTTAATGATTAATTACTAAGTTATTAATTATCTACTAATATGTTATTATTGATTTGCGTATATCCAAAAAAAAATTAATCACAATGTATGTTAAATGATGTAATTTGTAAGGTAAATAAAGAAAGAAAAAAATTTCAAGCTTAAATGACTTGAAAAGCATGAGTAAATGTTCTAAATTTACTATTCATAATTTCACACATAATAATAAGTTAAAATCATAACTTTTTATGCTAATGCAAGTATTAAAATTAAATTTAATAAATATATAATATATTAGGTCAATATTTTTAAAATATTCTTCAAAATTTTTAGTTAATGGTAAAATAGTACATATTAAGAAAATTTTCATTTATGATTGAATTGAATTATTAGTGTTTGTATTTTTATACATGTTAGTAAAGTACAATTGCATATAAAAGATTGAAATTTTTGAAGTGTTCTATCACTAATGGAAGTAATAAACTTTAGTTTATGTTTATGTTTTTAAGTATACAATTTTGGGTAAATTTTTTGTTATATATATATATATATATATAATAAAAGTAATGAGAACAAATTTACTAAATAAATTTTATAAAAATTAAACAAAAAATAATTTTAAAAAATAATAAATTCACAATTTATTCTCCATAAAAAAATTTATTCTATTACACAAAAAGTTAGTATATTTTTAATTGTTGCTTCATTTTTATTACCATTATTAAAAATAACTTTTTTAATATTTTGATACCGATCAACTTCTTCATTTGAAAAAAGTAAAAAATATTTTTGTAATTTTCATAAAAAAATTTCTTCTACTAAATAAAAGTATGGTATATTTTTAATTGTTGGTTTATTTTTATTCCCATCATTGAAATTGACTTTTTTGATATTTTGATACTAATCAACTTTTTCATTTATAAAGAGTAAAAAATATTGTAATGAGTCATAACAACACAAATAAAGTTTAGCTCTATGTTGTCTTTATGAATAAGTTTGAACTATGATATGATTTCTTTCAAATAAATTGTTTAAATCATTTCTCTCAACATTTATAGCAACAACTTGGTTAACAAATGAACGATAATAAATTTGTTAATTTAGATTAACATTTTCTGCAATACAAATTTTAAAATTCTAAAAAAAGAAATATCCTTTAATCTCTACAAAACTTAGGCACATGGATTTTCTTCTAAAATTATCATTAGTATCTTATCACTTTTGCACTTAAATTTTCATTGTGTTGTGTTATTATCAGTGCCATAAAAGTATAGCTAAAATAACATAGATTAATCAATTCAAATTGAGTATAAATAAAATTTTTACTCATTTTAAATCTTAATTAAATTAAATATAATACAATACACATAATTATAAAAAATGAACTAACTTGATTCAATTTCAATTGATTTAAAAAAGTTAACAACTTAACAGTTATTTAAAACCTGAAATGAGTGAACATGATAAAAATATGAATTGAAATAGCAATCCAATCAAAATCTAACATTAGTTATTCATATTCCATAATTTAAAAGTTTTTTAATTTAAATTTTGTTCTCTTAATAGTTAATATTTTATTTTTGTTGTCTTTATGATTGAATTAGTTAATTAATTTTATGAGTATTTTCTAAAGTGAAATTACAATTATAAGTAATTGAGTATATATTTTTTTATTTGAATTTTGGACGATTTGAATCCAGCTTCTCAAACAAAGAGAAGATGCATCAATTATTGATCAAATTTGGTTAAATACATAAGTGAATAGTTGAATACACTATGAATAGAAGTAAATGATAAAACTTGACTTAATCTAATTTGTCACTAATCCTAAGTCTAAAATTCAACTCAAAATTATAAAAAGTCAAATTAAAAAATGACTGAAATACTAAATACACAATTAAATAAATATTTATCAAATAAAATTTTGCTAATAAATACTTTAAAATTATTTTTAAGTTTAGTTAAATTATAGTTTATAAAATTTTTATTTTAGATGTAAAATGATAATTAACTTGATGAATTTCAATTTTTTTGGAATAAATATTACTTAATATGTCAACCTTAAAAATTTTGATACAACAATGAATTTTTTTCAATTGATATAAAAGAGAAATGAATGAGTATACAATGTTTCTCCAAATAAAAAAGTTTCATATTAATCTTAAAGAAATTTGAAGTTAATAAATTTTTATATTTTTCATTGAAACATATATAGTACTAATTTTCTTTATTATATGAAGAAAATAGAGTTATGTATAACTAAGCAATCTTTCGTCTCACATTTTTGCATAAAATAATCTTCTATTGGTACTCTCATCAATTGAATATAATTGTACATCCTATCTATTGAAAGCTTAATTTTTCTTTCATTTGAAATTTTATTATACATAAAATTTTATTAAATAAAAATATTATATTACATAATTTTAAAAAATAAAACGAAATAAAATAAATTCCTCACCTTGGTACTTATCATTTTTTTAAAAGAAAATTCTAATTCTGAGAATAACAAATTTATTACGTAATACTTATACTATTGATAATAATTTCATTTTTAGTATTAACAACATAATTTTCATGACTGAATGTAATTTTTGCATAAACATATTCAAAAGATAGATCCAATAAATTTTGACACATCTTGAAAGAATTCACAAAAAATAATTAATTTTACTTCACTTGATAATTTTTTACTTATATAATTCATGTTAGGTTGTTCAACCACTTAGATGACAAAAAAAAAGTGAGTAAATTTAATATAATTGAGAAAAATTAAATAACCTTAAGATATAAATTAATTATATATATATATATATGTCTCAAAGCCTTTGCCCTAGTAGCTAAAGGTGTTTGAAGGGACATCAAGGGTTTGGTTTCGAGCTAGGCCTTCCCACTCTCCCTTACTTGTACTAAGGCTTTGCACGTCTGATGTAACCAAAAAAATATTATATGTATGCATATTAAGATAAAAGTTAAGAGAAAATAAAATAAGTTATTATTTCAATCAAGATGAATAATTGTTATGATAATTTGATGAGACCCAATCCTAAGCTAATGGTAGCTTTACCTCCTCCTAAATCATCTAATTGTATAGGTGTAAAGTGAAATTAAAGGATTCAATAAATCATATAATGTTAATTGTTGGTAGAGAGAATGCAATTAATTTGCATTTGATTTGATATTAATTTTTGTTTATGAGAATAACAATTATAAAATTCTAGAGGTAAAAAATATAAGAAAAAAATTAGTTATAGAGGTTAGATTAAACTACAAGAATGATATGTTAAAAATTATTTCAAAGGATTAAAAATATTTAATTATATTATTAATGATCAAATGATTAACTCATAAAATATATAAATAATAAAATAATTAACATACATATGTAATTAATATATTAAAAAATTGAAAGGCAAAAAATAAAAAAAATGCTTTAATGACTTAATTATAATTATTTTTAATGAATTTATTTATCAACATAAACTACATAAACAATTGCTTTTACAAAAATTAAATAAACAAACTTTATATAATTATTTTATTCCTATACGTACTAAGTTTTGATCTCGTTCTATTCTTATTTTCATTTGATGTAAAAAAACATTTTACTATAAAAAAAGAGTTAAATAATAAAAAAATTAGTTAAATTAAAATTTGTAAAAAATTACTAATTATAAAAAAATGATTTAAATTAAATTTTATAAAAAATTACTAATTATAAAAAATTTATAAAAAAAATAGTTAAACAATCAAAAAATAATTTAAATTAAATTTTATAAAAAAATAACTTGTAACATTTTTTAAATTAAAGTTTCATGAAAGGTATTTTAGTCAATCATTTTTAACAATTTTTTAGTCTAATTATAAAAGAAAGAGTTTAATAATAAAAAAATTCATTTAAATTAAAATTTATAAAAACATTTACTAAAAATATTTTTACCAATCAGTTTTAACATTTTGAAATTAAAATTTTAAAATTTTAAATAGTTTAATTTCACATAAACTCTATTTTTAATTTTAGTTTATTTAAATTAACTTAAATAAATATAAAAAAATTATATATTTAAAGATAAAATTGTTAATTTAAAAATTTATAAAAATATTTAAATCGAAAACTATTAATACTTTTAGAATTCGTAGTTTTATATATAAATGATATTAAAACAAAATTTCTTCCTGAAATTAAAACTTAACTAAAATGTAATTGATAAACATCTCACAGTTCTCACTCGTATAAAACAACAATATATTACACATGATATACTTAATCAATGATTGGTTAATGGAAATTTCAGGAAAAGAAGAAAAATTGGAAAAAAAAAAAAGGTAGTATTGTATGTAAATATAAACTCTCTTTGTTTTACTGTATGCCATAAATTTTATTCAAAGAACCCTAAATTCTTTTTTCAAAAAGATTAATGTGTCAATATTTTTATATAATTTTTTCTATATTTCCTTCTATTTCGCATTTCCCCTGAAATTTGCACCCCATCCTTTTCTTTTTCCCTTTTTTTTTGTATTTTGCCTTATACAGCCCTTAATTTTGTTGAAACAGAAAAGTGTTGACAGATAAAGACTAACCTTCATGATTCTAACATTTTGCAACAGAGATCATTATTAAAGAGGAAATTGGAATAACATGTTGCTGTGCTCAAGATTCCAGGCCACATTAAATTGGTCTTTTCAAAACAACCCCTTTTATATATAAATAAAAAGGGTCAACTACATGATTCTTTTTTTAATCCAAAAAGTGAAAGATATGAAGAAACATACCTGTTTTGTAGGAAAAGAAACTTGCAAAAAAAGGAGGAAAATTTTCTTCTTGTTGATAAACGGAGATAAGGATAAAGAGAAAAAGAAGAGAGTGCAGGCCAATTGAATTGGCAAAAGCTTAAGCCTAATTGTTTCCATTCATTACACATTGATACTGTACAAACAAAGACAACTTTCTTGTCCCTTTGCTGCCTTAATTATAACAGCCTGCCCCATTTTCCTTTTGTTGGTCCATTGCCAGCTACGAGCATCTTTCCTAAAGATGAACAAAAGTACATGCATCAGCATCATTAACTGCCCTTTTCTTTCTTATAGAAATTAAATCAGCTTACAAACCTCCAAAAGTAAGTTGGACACCAAATGAAATAATCTGCCCCACCAGTCACCTAGTAAATGAAGTTTTAATGGAGATCTTTTATTTTAGATTGAAAGAAAATGTTAGAGAACCACTCTGGAAATATAACTGACAAGTCAATCCCTCTAGGCTACTGCTTTGGTTATACTTAAAAAGGGTTTGTGCAATGAACCAATTGCTGAAATACTGACCCTTTTCACTGCTTTGACTTGTAGTTTTTGTTTTAGAAACACGTTTGTAAATCACAACCTTTTCAACAGGTTTTGCTTTAATGTTATCTCTTATTATGTGGCCAAAGTCAAATAACATCATATCAGATTACATAACTTTCTTCCTTGATCTCACAATTTAAATAAAAGAGACCATGGTTGCCGTACACGCCATGTTGCAAGTTTTCAAAGGACAGGTTTTTCAGTGGTTGGTTCCCCAAATGGGGATACAGCTTTGGAGAAGAGGATGACTTTGAAGGACTCTAGTCCAATCAGATAACCCTACTTTCAAACTTTAATTTTCTCCACTTTTTTTTATTTTTATTTTTATCTTTGGACCAACACCCGTCAAGATTTCAAGGCTTCATTCAGGACTTTCTCAATTGAAACAATTATGGCTTTGCTTCCAAAACTCACTTACCTTATCCTAATCTTCAAAGTGTCGGTCACACAGTCAATCCAGTAGTAAACAACTAGAAATGCATAAGGATAGAAGTTTCTTATCTAGTTAGCCTCGACGGTAAGTGCTCTTAGATTTCAGTCATCTAAGTGATGTTTTTGTTGATGTTCATTTAAATGTACGATCTCAATGATGGCAAATCTTATCCTCATCTGTTTGAACCGATCCGGAGAGGAAATGTAATGGATAAATCATAAATCCTTCACCGCAAAAAAATGTGATGCTTCTCCCAATCTAGCAGAGTGAAACTCGAACAAAGTTCTACTATAGCAAGGACCAGGAGCTGTGAGCAAGCCACGTGCTGGTTATACCATCAGGTTCAGAAAGAAGACGGAAAGGGTCTTGATGTTGTATGGTGGGGCTCCTTTAGTGCTTCCACTTTAAGACTAACATGACAACTTTACCGGTCAGGACATCAATTAAATTAAGCTTCCAGTACATTTTGCCAACTTCCATGGCCAGCTTATTCAGGAGCTTGAGACCCCAACGAAGCAACAAGTATCCGACTCGTATCTCTTGATTTGTCAATTTTCAAATCATCATACTTTATCAGCTGGACCATTCATTCAGAAGAAATCTGAGCATAAAACATTCTAACATATAAATTAATGTATATTCCGCGTGTAATCATTCTTTCTGTGCAAAAAATGATCGTTAATCAAATACTCTTTCTATTTCTTTTTGTTCTTGGAAGAGGGAGGTTTATAGCAGTCAAATTCCAATTCTAATAAAAGGGAAACAGACACAGTGAGGAACCTGTTAGGGATTTGCAGGTTCGCTTGCTTCAGCTTCAAGCTAGATCACGCAAATTATGTGAAGTTTCCCAGAACGTCTCCGATGGTATATTTTACTAAATAATGCTATTCTTAGTACTTGGGCAGAAACGTCAAAAAGACAGGTACATATCATCATTCCAATTCTGTACAATCAAAATAAGGGTCTCATTTACAGTAAACTTGATTACGTAACATGAACTTAAAATTTCAAGAAGTTTAATCTGTCATGCATAAACCAATCCCAGATCCATTATTGGATTTCCTCCCGTCACACGGTATAGAGCCTTAAACTTTTTTTCAAGTTTATGAGAAGCTATAGGTTTCAAGCTTTGAAGGAAACAAAGAGGGTGATGAACGATTTCCGAGAGGAAACTTCTAAAAGTCTTTAAATTTCTATGCTTTATTAATTTAAGGACAAGGACCAGAGAGCTGAGGGAAGATTTTTGTGTTTGGGATTTCAGACACTTTCTAGTTTCTCCTACATATTGGAAAATATGTCTTGACAGTTACATACAAGGTATTACCTGTCATAACGTCTAGATCTAAGGATCTATCATTAGATATTGGTTTGAAAGAATTGTCACTAATCTTTTTTTATTTAGGTGACATTGGCCACCTAAAGAATTTATCTTTTCAGGGAACACCTAAGTTTAAAGGTCTCTAAAAGAGTAAGTTTGGGTCTACTAATCATAACAGGATTCAAGAGTTCAGTTACATGTGAGGAAAGTTATAGCACCCTCACAACACCCATCAAAAAATGATACCAGCTTAATTTTGTGTTATCCAATAAGCCTTAAAAATTTATTAAGTAATTAATTATTAAAAATTATTCTCAATTGACTCTAATACTTTTAGCAGAAAATTGAAAAAATTTCCTTATCTCAAGAGTATATAAGAAAACTACTGTTTCACTTGCAGAGACTCCTTCGTCGGATTATTTAACATTAAAAAAATTCAAGAAAATAAAAAAGAAGAAAAAAATGATTGCTTTTATATAGAAAAAATTGATACTTTCAACTTTTTCTCAAAATACTTTTTAGAAATTTTAATTTCGAGAAAAATTGATACTTTTAACTTTTCATCAAAAATTCACTTTTAAAAAATTGTTTCTAAAGAAAATTGATACTTTCAATTTTTTCTCAAAAAATTCATTTTTTGGAAACTTTAATTTCAAGAAAAATTGATACTTTCAACTTTTCCTCAAAAATATATTTTTTTGAATTTTATTTAAAGACAATAAAATAATAAAATAAAGAAAAAAATAAAAATAAAAATAAAGGAAAATAAAATAAAAGTATTAAACAAATATAATTTAATCAATAAATAATAATAATAATAATAAATAAATAAATAAAATGAAAAAAAACCTGGAAACGGCTCGGTTAACGGCTCAGCTTGGCTTGGCTTAGGAAATGGCTCGCACTCGAGTCGAAAGCAGGTCGGATCTTGGCAAAACACGCGGATCCTCTAGGTTACTTAACGCAGAAACGACGTCGTTTTGAGAGGGTATATAAAGCTGGTTCCTTCGTTTTTTCAGCAGAACCCTCTTTTCCTCTCTCTTTGTTCCTTCATCTTCTCTCCCTTCTCTCTAAAAACTCGAAGAAATCCGGTTGAATGCCCGTCAAATTCTGAAAATTTTCGTTGAAATCTGGATTTTTCACCGGAAGTTCATCGAAAAACTAATCGGTTTCTGAGAATGGTTGCTGAAAACTAGGAAATTGGTTGAAAAATTCAAACTTGATCAAAATAGTCACCGAAAAATTCAGTCTTCGTTAGGGACGGCAATCAACCCCGTCCCCAACGGGTTTCGGCCCGACCCGACCTTATGGGGTCGGGTTTTTTTTTTTAATTTTTATTTTTGGGTCGGGTCGAATGGGTATAGTTATGGAATAATCAAGGTCGGGTCGGGTTCGGGTATACCTAAAACTCGACCTGACCCGACCCGACATTATATAAAAAATTATTTTTTAATTAATTATTTAATTATTTATGTATATATATATTTATATAATGATATTTTTAAATATTTATATTTTTAAAAAATAATATTTTATATTTTAAAAAATAATATTTTATTAATTTCGGATCGGGTCGGGTATGGTTTACATAGTGTGGGTCGGGTCGGGTATAAAAAAAATCAGGTAGAGTCTGGTTTGGGTATGCTAAAGCATAAAGTCGGGTCGGGTTCGGGGCGAGTTTTGCCATCCCTAGTCTTTGTCGAAAAATTCAATCGGACTTTGAAAATTTTTCAAAAATTTCCAAAAAAAAAATTCGTAGAAATATCTCCAAAAAATTTTCACCGATTCCTAGAGCTATTCTAATGCCTCTAAACTTTTTTTCAGCTTTTAAATCTTCTCTCTGTGTTCTTTTCTCTCTGTTTCAGTACCTATTTATAGGGATTGATCATAAGAGTTTATGATTAATCCCAATTTCCCTTGGGATTTAGATTCAATCTTTGAATCCAATCCCAACTCTGCCAGCCCCAGATTCACATCAGAATTTCAGCTGTTCCTAATCCTAATCCCAATCAGATAATCAAAAAAATTGAAGAAAAAAAATAGATAAATAAATAATATAAAAAAGATAATAAATTAATTAATAGATAAACAATAATTAATAGATAAATAATAACATATAAATAGATAAATATATAAATATATTAACAGATAAAAACATACATTAATAAATAGTAACAATAAATAAATGATAAATACATAAAAGATAAAGAAAAAACATATATATAATATAAAATAAAATATAAAATATAAAATACAAAATAAAATAAAAAAACAAAGTGGACCAACCCATTTGAATTAGGCCCAATTGATCCGGGCCTGGACCAAATTGGGTATCTACAGCTGTCACTCTTTGCACATTTTTTGTGAAACAAAAATTGCGTAAAGACATAGACATCCATTCAATACTCAACTCAACCTTTTTTTTTCTTTCATTTTTTTTTGTGTTTAAGATTTGATCAAAGCTCTTCTAAGCAGAGGCTCAATAACTTTTGAAAAACATAAATAATGCTCCTTTAATTAGAGGCTCAACGACTTTGAAAATGAATAAAGCTTCTCTAATCAGAGGCTCAACGACTTTGAAAAATAAACGGCTTCTTTAATCAGAGGCTCAACGACTTTGAAAAATAAATAGCTCCAACGACTTTGAAAAATAAATGACTCATCTAATCAGAGGCTCAATGACTTTTGAAAAATAAATGGCTCCTCTAATCAGAGGCTCAACAACTTTTGAAAAATAAACAAAGCTCCTTTAAACAGAGGTAATTTTTTTTATTTTTTTTAAAATTTTGATCAAAGCTTCTCTAAGCAGAGGCTTAACGACTTTTGAAAAATAAATGGCTCCTTTAATCAGAGGCACTACAACTTTGAAAAGCAAATTGCTCTTATAAATAGAGGCAACAAAACTTTTGAAAAATAAATTGCTCATTAACAATCATGTCCAAAGGAATTATGGATCGTGATTGAAGGAATTTTGTAATGAAAACTCAAAGATTCACAATTTGAGTTCAACATTCATATGTTTAGATTCGCAAGAACCTTCCAACTTCGTAAGAATTTACTGAAATTTGATTCTTAAAATTTCAGTTTCGTTCAAATTTGCAAGTTCTCAAGATTTGCATTTGCAACTCGCATCAAAGATCCTCATTTGAATTTTGGAGGCTTACATCCAAAAGGTCAAGGCTTTTTAAAGGTTTGCATTTGACAAGCTTAGGATTCACATCCAAAAATTCAAAGCTTCTCATTTAAGTTCAAAGGCTCAGCAATAAAACTTAGAGTTTCACATCTAAGTTCAAAAGTTCTCATTTAAAAATTTAGAGATTCATATTCAAAATTTACAGCTTTGTATTTTGGAGATTCACATCCAAAAGTTCAAAACTTTTCATTCTAGTTCGAAGATTCACATTCGACGAACTTTAGGGTTTCACTCCTTAAAGATTCTTATTTTGAAACTTAAAGATTCTCATTTGAGTTCTAAAAAATTCTCATCAAAATATTCATAATTTTTTTCAAGTGACTCAAAAATTTGTATGAATGAATGTTATGACCAAAGATGCAAATGCCTTCTTAATGATGCAAATATGATAACCTATATTCTCATAGTGCCATGCATGTCCAAACAAAGTTTAATTCATCTAATTATGTGCATGTATTATTCAAGCAATGATGCCCTCATGATGCATGTAATACAGACATCTATGTCACAAAATTCTAAATAATTATGGTAATATGACTCTCAAAACTCCACCATTTCGCATGTATTCCTTGTTCAATTTCTCAATACTTTGAAATAAGTTTCATCAATAGATCATCACTTGACCACCATTCATGGACTTTTTAGCACTAACAAATTTCAGAACAAGTTTCATCCACCATCACTAGGTCATTACTCATAGGTGTCTCAGCATTAATCATTCCAAAATAAACTTTGTCCATTGATTATTTTCATCATTTAATCATAACTTGTAAGTCATATCGACCAATTTATCCTTGTACTCATCACTTGATTATACCACTTTTCAAGATTTGCCCCATCTTCATTTTATTGTCCAATCCATCATCATATTCTTCATTTGGTTATATCATGTATCCTTCCAAATCATCTTTTTTAGGTTTTTACTATTTCTTCATTTTGTTACCACCTTCATCTTAGATTTCTCTTTAAAGAATTGTAAGGTTTTTTTATGCATATTGTCATTCATTCATCATCATTTCAATTCTTGACAATTATAATGCACTCATACATTTTCTTGATTTTTTTTAGGGATATAACAATAAGAGAACACAAGGTGAATTATGGTAAAGATAATCAATGAAGATCTATTTTGATACAAAACAAATAGGAAATGAAATAAATTGGATACATGTCATTGGATGAATGGTATGTCCAAATGATGAATATTCAGACAATTCTCAACATTAATCTAGGATTTTCTTTTTTAAAAACTCATTCCATTTACTGTTGAAGTCATTTTGAGTTTGGTGAACTTTGTCCCAATCTTTGAGAGATCTTCAGATGTCTTTGATTCTTCATCCATGTGAACCATTTAACCTGGATATTTTTCTACCAAAATCACCCTTTCAGGTTTTCAATTTCATTTTCTCATTTTTTTCTTTCTTTTTTTTTTCTATTTTTTCTTTTTTTTCATCATCTTTTTTTCTTTTTTCTCATTTTTCATCCATTGTTGATATCTTTCCACACATCAAACTTTAGAGCAATGTAGCATGATTCTATTGCTTCATCATGAGCATGCCTTCACTCAACATATGATCATTCAAGTTGAGCATTCACACTTGATCCAAATGAAATTTTTAATGTTGTAATGTAGGCCAAGGTGAAGGGTAAAAAAAATAGATATAATAGGCTCAAAACATGTATTAAAAAGGTTCAAAACCAAATGATCATTTGATGCAACTTGGCATTTTACCCCTACATCATTTCATTATTTTTTCTTTTTTCACTCAAAGGATTCTCATTACTTTACCCTAAATCATGTGTGGCATTTATTTTTTCTTTTGCTTTTCTTTCTCTTTCCATCTTTGAGACCTTTTGTGATATATTTTTTTTTAAAAAATTACCCTCTCAGTGTAAAGGGTGATCCTTGGTTAGGGTTCTTTAGAAAAAAAAATCATAATAAGCTCAAAAGAGTAGCAATGAATGGTTTTTCGAATGGTAAAAGAAAGATGACCATTTTTCATTTCAATTGTGAATACTTTTATTAAACATCATATATTGAACAAAGCTCATGAACCTGTATAAAAAATTACACATCTTTGAGACATATCTATTTTATCTCTGGTAACAGCTTACTTTTTTGCTCAAATCATCTTCTCATATTAATGTGGATGAGTTCTCAAAATTAAATCCCAGAATTATTGTTATCATTGTCTAAATATTCATCATCTGAAATTTGAGAATGAGAATATAAATTTATGAAAAGTAACAGAGCATGGAGTAATGGTCGAGTGAAAGAGAAAATGTAATGAAATGCATTAACTTACCTTTATTAAAATGATAACAAGTGAAGTCATATTACAAAAAGAAATCTAACATTACTAAAAAAGAAATCCTAAAATGACAAAAATCCTTCAACCAGCCTTATCTTCATTCTTCAAAATTATCCCTCTATGCGATCAGGTGAAAAATCTCTATTGACATATTACCCCTAAATTCATTGTGACTCTCCGGACCCTTTCTGACCAATGTGTTTTTTATTGTCACTCAGAGCACTAACATTAGGTGTTGTTGCTTTTCGTTGATCAAAACTTACCATTCCATCATTGATCAATCATTGCACCTTATGCTTTAAAGTAGTGTAATTTTCAGTAGAATGACCAGTGATTTCATAGTGATAGTCGCAGTGGGTTGTAGGATCATACCACTTAGGATAGGGTGGCTTAAATGGCTCCACATGGCTAGGGATAATCAAATGACTATTATAAAGTTCTCAATATAACTCCGTATAAGTCATGGGAATTGGATCAAATACAAATTTTCTCGAGTAATCCGTTGTTCTCGTGAACCACTTGCTGGGTTAATAAAGCGAATTTGGGTTTTTGCAGGAGCTTGAATGTTAAGGCTATATGTAAAATCTTGAGGACTAAAAATTGATCGGTGTGTGAATGAATAAGGTGGTTGTGGAGCTAGCTGGTATGGATAGAATGAAGCATTATTCACAGCAGGATAGTATGAAAAGTAATCTTAGGGTGGATAGGGTTGATAACCCCTGAATTGTTGTCTATCAAAGCTCACAGCTTGAGCTTCAATTTTTTTTTCTGATGCCTTCTTGGTTTTTCCTCCTTTTAACTTGTCATTTTTTATGGCATTTTCAATAATTTCTCCAGAGATCACCATGTCGACGAAATTTTTTGTTGCATTCCATATCATCTTTCATAATAGGGAGATTTTAAAGTGCTGACAAACAACACTGTAGTTTTTTTCTCAATCAGATGAGGCTACACTTGAGAAGCAATAACCCTCCACCTCTGGGCATACTCTTTAAAAGTCTCATTGACCTTTTTCTCCAGGTTTTGTAAGGACAAACGATCATAAGCTAAATCCATGATATGTCGATATTGACTAATAAAATCATGGGCCATGTCACTCCAGGAACAGATGCGTGTTTTGTCTAACTGGATATACCACCTAACAGTAGAACAGTAAGACTGTCTTGAAAAACATGCATTAATAGCTTTTCGTCATGTGCATGGGTTACCATCTTTCGACAATACATGGTAATATGAGTTTTTGGGCATTTTATGTCATCATATTTTTTAAATTCTGATACTTTGAACTTAAGAGGAATGACCACATCAGGGACTAAGTAAAGCCCAGCAGCATCAATTGAATCATAGAAACCAATTTCTTCCACAGCCCGTAGCCTTTGTTCTAGCATACTAATTTTGAAGTTTTCTTGAGCTTTCACTTTTATCTTTTCCTTATCTTTTCTTTTTAGTTCATCCAAATCAGGGATTTGAATTGGTTCAACTGCCTTTTCAGTAAAGACAGGATTCACATAACTATAATAATGTCCTGGATTTGAAGCTGATGGTATTCCAGGATATATAGAATATGTGAAGTGTTATGGTGGAACCTCTTGTGTAGACTAAGCTTGAGGTGGACCAAAACCAGGTGGATATAGGGGGTCGGTCACTTCTTGCGATGCAGGACTTTGTTGGCTTGTATTCTCTTTTACTCCTTTCTCTTTATTTAATTTGTTGAGAGCATCCAAAATTTTACTTAACTCATTCTCAATCTTTTCCTGTGCTTTTTCTAACTTTTCAAATCTGTGAGAATTTTTTTGCTCCATTTGTTTGGTTCTGACTTTTGTGTTGTATCGATGGATAGAGTTTTCACTAGATGGAGCTATCTTTGAACCTTTGACACCACAATTATGATTAGAAATGCTATGCTATGCTTTATGTATGACATGTTAATGCACAAATGAAATATACATTTTTATAGATGAAATCTAATATGAAATGGATGCAAATGATTGTATTAAAACATGATCATGAAAATAATGCAGATGCATAAAATCAGACAAATAGTTAGTTTCATAGATGAAATGAAAGTAATGTCGAGCCATAATGTTACATATGATAATGAAAATGATGCACAAAGTCAAACAATCAAAATGATTAGATAAACACCCTTTTTGTGTCTTAGTTTCAGGGTATACCTATCATTAGGTAGAAAGGGCTCTATCTTAGGTTTAGGCACTTCTAAAGTTTACTATGTGTGATTCAAGGTTAAAATCTAAAGGTTTCCAAATTACTTCTTACATCATTGTCCGTCACAGACTAGTAAGGCACCATAATCTTCACCCATTACAAGCTATAAGCGAAAAATGTTCAATTTGAATGAAAGTATTTCGCTAGCCACTACGGAGACATTAAACCTCACAAAAATAATATGTACTTTACTTTCTCTTAAAGGGACGAAGCTCGGGTATAGAGCTCATATTATGCATATGCATATGAATGACATAATTAATAAAGTAAATAAACATGAATGAATAAAAAATCTATACAAAAGGTTCAATTTTATTAGGCTTTTGGATAACACAAATTTATTTGCTGGCCTGACTCTCGGACTTCCCTAGTGGAGTCGTCAAGCTGTCATAACGTCTAGATCCGGGGATCTATTGCTAGACATTAGCTTGAAGGAGTCGCCACCAATCTTTTTTATCTAGGTGCAATTGGTCACATAAAGAATCTATTCTTTCAGGGAACACCTAAGTTTAAGGGTCCTTAAAAGAGTAGGTTCGAGTCTACTAACCATAACAGAGTTTGAGAGTTCGGTTACGTGTGAGAAAAGTTATAGCACCCTCACAACGCCCATCAAAAGATTATACCAGCTTAATTTTGTGTTATCCAATAAGCCTTAAAAATTTATCAAGTAATTAATTATTGAAAATTATTCTCAATTGACTCTAATACTTTTAGCAGAAAATTGAAAAAATCCTCTCATCTCAAGAGTATGCAAGAAAATTATTGTTTCATTTGCAGAGGCTCCGTCGTCAGATTATTTAACATTAAAAAAAATTCAAGAAAATAAAAAAAAAGAAAAATGATTGCTTTTATGTAAGAAAAATTGATACTTTCAACTTTTCTTAAAAAATTCACTTTTGAAAACTTGTTTCTAAGGAAAATTGATACTTTCAACTTTTCCTCAAAAAATTCATTTTTTGAAAATTTTAATTTCAAGGAAAATTGATACTTTCAATTTTTTCTCAAAATCTTTTTTTGAAAATTTATTTTTAAGAAAAATTGATACTTTCAACTTTTATTCAAAAATATATATTTTTTAAATTTTATTTAAAAAAATAAAATAAAGAAAATAAAGAAAATAAAAATAAAAATAAAGGAAAATAAAATAAAAGTATTAAACAAATATAATTTAATCAATAAATAATAATAATAATAATAAATAAAAATAAAATGAAAAAAAAAACTGGAAACGGCTCAGCTCGGGGAAAAAAAATGGCATGGAGACGCAGCTCGGCTCGACTCGAGAAACGGCTCGCACTCGGGTCGAAAACGGGTCGACGCTCGGTCGGGTCGGATCTTGGCAAAACACGTGGATCCTCTGGGTTACTTAACGCAGAAACGACGTCGTTTTGAGAGGGTATATAAGGCTGATTCCTTCATTTTTTTCAGCAGAACCATTTTTTCCTCTCTCTCTCTTCCTTCCTTTTTTCTCCCTTCTCTCTAAAAACCCGAAAAACTTCAGTTGAATACCCATCGAATTTTGAAAATTTTCGTCGAAATCTAAATTTTTCGTCGAAAGTTCACCGAAAAACTAATCGATTTCTAGGAATGGTTGTCGAAAATTGAGAAGTTGACTGAAAAATTCAAACTTGACTAGAATAGTCACTGAAAAATTCAGTCTTCGTCGAAAAATTCAACCGAAATCTGAAAATTTTTCAAAAATTTTCAGAAAAAAATTCGTAGAAAAATTTCCAAAAATTTTTTACTGATTCCTAGAGCTATTTTAACGCCTCTAAACTTTTTTTTAGCTTTTAAATCTTCTCTCTGTGTTTTTTTCTCTCTGTTCTAGTACCTATTTATAAGGATTGATCAGAAAATTTTCTGAACAATCTCAATTCCCCCTGAGATTTAGATTCAATCTTTGAATCAAATCCCAACTCTCTCAACCCCAAATTCACGCCAAAATCTCAGCTGTTCCTAATCCTAATCCCAATTAGATAATCAAAAAAATTAAAGAAAGAAAAAAAATAGATAAATAAATAAATAATATAAAAAAGGTAATATATTAATTAATAGATAAACAATAATTAACAGATAAATAATAACATATAAATAGATAAATATATAAATATATTAACAGATAAAAACATATATTAATAAATAATAATAATAAATAAATAAATAATAAATACATAAAAGATAAAATATATATATAATATAAAATAAAATAAAAAATACAAAATAAAAAAAAAAGTAGACCAATCCATTTAAATCAAGCCCAATTGATTCAGACATGGATCAAATTGATTATCAAGCCCAATTAATTCAGACATAGATCAAATTGGTTGTCTACATTGCCAACGGAAGTGCTAAGATCAATGTAAGATTTACATGGTCATCGTGTAATACCACGAAGGAGTTTAGCGTCACAGATCCCTGACTAGTCAGACAAATTAGCCGGTTGGGCCGTTACAATTTGCAATTACCAATAAATCACAGGGCAAAGAACATATCAGTAAGGGTCCCATTGATTGTCTAAGCAATACGAATGAAGAAGACCATTAGGGAAAAGTAGAATTTAAGACCATCACGACGAGTCTGGGAACTAAATTTAATCACACCTGACCTGACTACTGAAGCATGTTGTGTACCGAACAAAAGAAGATTGATTTCTAAATTACTTTCAAAAAATTGCAAAAGGTTAACTTGACAGAACTATATCAAAACATCCATAGCTTCCCTTGGAAGGATTTTTTGGCAGGTTAGTTATTTAAATAATAAACAGAAAATAAGCACCATGAAAAACAAAAAGAGCATCTCACATGTCACAACTATCAAAATGCAATTGATCATTCGTTTTTGGCTTCACCATTAATTAGCCTGAGCGACTACTACTCAGCAAAGACACCAAATCGCCCTTCTTCATTTTCGAAAATCCCTTCAAACCGCGAGATTTTGCAAGTGCCCTGAGTTCCAGAAGCTTCAATGCACTCAAATCCTCATTTTCAATCTGCTGTTCCCCATTCTCCTCATCAACATCATAAGATTCATCCTCTGACAACTCATCCAACACTTCAGGATCTTGATAGATTGACTCAGACTCAAGCTCTGGCTCAGATTCAGACTCTAGTTCCTCCTCTAATTCAGACACATGATCATGTGCAGGAGGTGACTCAGCCCAACTCAAATTTCTCTTCCTATCTGAATTGACGGTCTCTTCACCGGAATAAATTGACTGATATTTCATTTGTGGAACAGGTGACTTCCGTCGGAAGTTTGATGCTGGTCTGCTTAAACTAAGGGTATAAGGTTCTTTGGCCTCACTCCTCACTCTATCATTTGAATCAAAGAAACCCAAGCTTTTATCTTTATTGCAAGAGCCATTCACTTCTGGATGATCCAAATTCAGGTCTCTGCTGCTGCCAATGCTGTTTTCTTTCTTACCTTGTTCAATTGAGTGTTTCCTCAATAACTTAACAAGAGAATCAACTGTGTCACTCTCTTTGCCTTTTCCCCGTAAGGCTTCAGTTTTCTTATCTTCTTTAGCCACAGTTCTTTCTTTAAGTTTAGCTAGGACCTTCCTGAAAAGCTCCACAATCTCCTTCTCTCTTGGACCTGGGGCTGCAGTGGCTTGAGATTTTGTGGAACCAGAGAAGGAGAAAAATGGCCCATTTTTTGAAGATAACTTTTTAGATTCATCTAGACTTTCAAAATTCTCTCTCTCTTCATCTTGCCTATTCCTCCCTTGAAACCCATGTCTTTGCCTCGAGAAGTCAGGGTTTCTCCTGTGACCACTAGAACCTGCTCTGCACACAAAAGATATTCCCCTGGAACCACATTTCAAAGATCTAATCTTCACCTGTGAACAAATTCTGTGGTCACTATGTGAAGAGCAAGGAGATAGAGTCACTGCTCTTCCAGAAATACCTGAGCAGGAGAGATATCTACTGTCTGTTGGTCCATAACCTACAATAGATCAGTATCCAGTGACACAAAGTTTAGAAAACAACCAACTAAGAAGCAAGATTATTTTTGGGCCTATTTCTTTATCCAGGACGCACTTGCTGAAAATTCAAATAACTAAAAAACACCAATTAATAACACAAACCGACAATCTAGACCGGTAACTACCTTTGGTAAATCCCACAGTCAACATCAATCTTCACAAAGTTGCAATCACTTTAAACAGGAAAAAAATGAAATTGAACTTTCTCTCAAATCAAACCTAAGCATGCCCACATAAACTAATCTTGTCAGAGAATATCTAAGATGAGCAGAAGATCATAAAAAGAATGAAAAGAAAGTAAACAGCTCTTTTCATTCTAGACAATATAACAGAAAACCTTCAACATTAGCAATCAAAGGCTTCGTTGCCAACTGGCCCTGCATTCTTCTAAAGGTGATGTGCGTAACAATGTCCTCAACTTTGCTCTATGTTTTATATTTTATTAACTAATGCAGATAATAAAACCTCAATGCAGTATCTTTTGTTGTGCTTCCAAAGAAATCACTCAAAACCACCAATCAACCATAAAAAACTTAGCTACAATATTAGCACTGCGTGAGCCACCATAGAGACAAACTCAAAGATCATATAACCCCACGCCAACAGAGAAGGAATGACGAAACCAGCACATCAAGACACGATTCTCTCCTCCTCTTGCTCATCATAAATGAAAATTACTTATTGAAGATGCTAAAATGAAATGCATAAATCAATAATTTTTCGCTTCCAAAAATGCAATTAAAAATATGCGAAAAAAAAAAGAACACAATTAAGCAACCTCCTAGGCCACAAGAATACAGACCTAAACAAATTTAACACTTTAAACTGAATTAACTTTAAACAAATTCAGAGAAGCCAGCATGAACATCCAAAATAATCTACTAAGGATAATATTAGTACAGATTAATCAGAAAATCTTTTAACAAAAAAAAAAGGACCAATTGGAATAAGTTACAGAGAAAAAAAAAACAGCTCTGTTTAATGAAAATGGGTTTTGTAGAAAAATACCCAGTACAGCCCTCAACCTCGAATAGAGCAAACATTTCCTTTCATTTAATTTCTCACCGTTTCTTGGCAACCAAACAGAAAGCAGAGGAGATTGAAAGGAAACCACCACCACCACCACCCCCCCCCCCAAAAAAAAAAAAAAAAACAAAGAGGAGAAATTTACCAGGAACGCTATTGGAAACGAGATGAAGTGCATGCGACATGAGCGGGGGAGTTCTGGAGAAGCTTCAAAAGAAAGCTTTGTGGCCGTTTTGCATTCACTTGGCAGGGGTTCTCTTTCTTTTTTCTTTTTGTTTCGAACGGAGAGGTTTTTCTCCTTCCGCTAAAATTATATAAGCCAAGGGAGTTCCTCGGTAATCGCTGATATACCCTTTTGTTTATGGGCAATAGAGGATTAAGGCCTCATAAAACTCTCAAAGGGCCCAATTCCCGTCCACTTTGTTCGTTTGTTTTGTTTGTTTGTTTTTTTTTTGAAAGTATCTTATTCGTTCCCATTTTGCTTTTGAAAGAAAAAAAAAAAAAAGCAAAAGAATTTTCATGCTCGTCGTCTCCTTTGCTGAGGTTTGCAGTATCTAGGTTGGTAAAAAGTGCGTAAAACACCCTTTGAAACCGATCTGACTTGGAGACTGAACAAAAACTGAGAATTAAAAATATATATAATTTTTTGTGACATGAATTAATAACATGGATAAAATTAAAAAATTAAAAAATAATTTTCCCAGGAATAATTTTTTTTTTAAATCTCAATTTTAAGCATATCATCGAATGTTTTAAGGATAAACAAATAAACCTATATAAACACTCATCTTTTTTTTTTTTTCTCCTTCACTTCCATGTTAAATTAAAAAGATTCCCTCGGAGGAAAAAGGACAATAAAGATGATAGATACACACTAATTGAGTCAGCATCAAATGTGGGCAGTTTAGGCTTTGTAATTTTTCACCATGTCATCGACGTCAAGCTCTATATCCGACACTGGAGAATCCATTCGCATGCTGAAATCACTGTTGGAGGAACATGAAAGTTTCAGCAATCAACAAACTTTCACCTGATGTAAAATACAAATGGTTTGAGTTATATAATTACTATATAAAACAGCTACCTGTTCTGAACAGGACCATGATCCACAGCCGTTCGCAGACAATATATAACTCTGCCAACTATGTGGATCATGGGAACTGGACCAAAGAACCGGCTGTCCTTAGCTTCCTATCATCGAAGAAAACGAAAACAAAGAAAAATGTAGAATATGGAAGAGGTTCTACCAAAGCCATATAAATAGCTGGATTAATGTTATTCATTACTCAGAAAAATCGGGTTAAAAAAACTTGGCTCACAATACTAAAGAGATATGCAAGTAATAGATAATAAGCAGTCTTTAAATCAAGATTATTAACGGGATTACTGACTTCTGTTTTCGCAAATCTTAATGATGCCTATTGATTTACATAAGAATGGCAACTAAGACTTTTATCAGTTGTATTACTAACATTTTATACCTTGGGCTTCAATTTTTCATTGTCAAACAATACCCAGCACTGATCCCTTTCAAGAACAAATGGCTCATCTTTTTCATCCTTAGACACCATTTCATATCATTCAGTGGCAGCCAATCTTCTGACCAGACAGTTATCTGAATTGTCAGGGTCCTTCAAGACAACGACATTTCTTACAAAAACTCAGACTGTCAAGAAGTTATCCATAAAGTTAGAAAACCTTAAAATCCAAAATAGAAGAGTAAATACGAAAGATATATTATAAAGAAAAAGCAGGAGAGAGAGGATCATAAGAAGATTCTGCTTAAATAACATTGATTGAATCATGACTCATGAGTGCGGATGCCATGACTGCATGCTTTTTACATCTGGTTATCTTCACACATGCATAAAGGTATACATACATTTGTATGTGCATGCATATTTACAAATTATTATGGATTGAATAGCTGAAAATAAATAAGTGCTTGATCTTGCAAACCCAATTGTTAATATTACCACATGGCTTGTAAATACATAATTAAATGGAAGTCAGGGAACTGATGTTCAGAATGAGTAACAAAAATTAAACTTAAACTAATATAACCTATCACAGTGGTTAGATATGCACAAACACTTAATGATTGAAGAGGATTCATTACAGTTTGTAATAGTCCAACTCAAACCAGAGTTATGAAACCATAAGCTTATTTTTCAGGGGTATAAGAGCTTGCTCATTTAAATTTTCATAGTGAAGTGCATCTTTGGGAAACTGTACCAAGAATAACTCTGAAAATGTTGCAAAAGCACAATTGAAAAGAGAAAAATCCTTCATTACAACAAAACTACAAATATATATGTATAAATATATATATATATTTAAGAAAAAAAAGAGTAGTATTACGTTAGGTCTGCAGCTGGAATCTTCCGAAGAAGAAGAGTGACCCCTTGTTCTCCAATAGTTGGGCCATTGGCTCTCCTTTATTCTAGTATAAGTAAGTCAAATTTCTCTGAAACACATTTTTACAAACTGTGTCCTGGAATTCCCGGTCACCGATTTGACCTCTCTTATAGCTCTGTTCCACATCCAGATTCCTGTTAGAATAATATAAAGAACGCCAGCAAGCAAAGACCTATCCAAAATTCTGCATTTTGAAACCAGTAAAATTATACAGCAGAAGGAAATGAAAGCATTAACCAACCATAGAAGCCATCTAAAATTTTAAAAGTTCCATTATTAACATAAGTACCTCCACATCATAAATTAAACATTAAGACTTTACAAATAAAGCTGATGGACCCTTTTTTTATATTTTAAAAATTTTCCTCTAATCCTCTTCAAATTTCCAACTTTTTTCAGTAAAAAGTTTTATTGATATGAAAGATGGTCTAATTGATAAAATGTCTACTAATATAGGATTTTCTTAATATAATGAAATTTGAAGTTGCTAGCTTGTTCTTAAACTATTGATAAGCTGCTGGTACAGAGAGACTCCAGTTTTGGCCATCTGGCCAAAGCCACAAGGATAGATCGTGTTTTGCTTACATTTGATTTGTCCATAATAGTAGAAGCCCAGCAAACAGCACTGTGCGTAACTTAGTCAAAAGTTGCAAAATGATAATACCCCTCTCATTCCTATTTTCATATCATAGAATTAAAATAATTTGGAGAATGAGTACCTACAATTACAAGGTTTTTCTTTCCTGTTCTAAGTTCAGCCTGGGTTTTACTCCATGCTCTGTAATTATGCTGGAATTAAAATGTTGGAAATGCCAATTTGCAGGTTGGTCCTCTAGTAAACTATTTAAGCTTCTAAGGCTCCTTTGATTGTGTTATCATTTCATTGATTTCCCCTTACTCTTCTATCCAATGTTTTGATCCTTCATAATCCATTTTAACAGGGAATATATGTATTTCTTGAAGGATTTATAAATTATAACAATAAGAGGATCGTACTAAATTCAATTTTGTTTCTTTCCTTTTTGCTGATATTTCATTTTTGTTAAATTACAATATTCTCATTAGGAATTGTCAATTTGTCATCTTTTGGATGGTTCCCAGCCCCTTTTAAATGTGCCTACATCAATTGCATGCAGGCTATCATGCATTTAAAGAAGGTAATTCTCCGTCTTTTTGCTTACTTTTCCTCCTCTTTTAACATAAAGCAGAGCTTGAAAGGAAGAAGTACACATATTCCAGTAGATGATGGGAACTCACCCCGCTTGCACCATACCTTGGAGTCTTATAGGGGAGAGCCATTGCCTCCCTCTGAAAATTATCCTGTCAATAACACAGGTTTGCATGGTAGTGATTTTGCCTATAGTTATGGGAGTCTATCAGTTGAACAAAAGAAGGAACTTTTTGAAGTAACTCGGAACAGCCTTGAGGTTCTCTCTAGCATGTTGAGTACAGAAACAGAACTGAAACCCGCAAGGGTAATTATTCTGCTTCTAGCATGAAAGCATGATTTAACTGTAATTTTGTACTTTGTAGTTCATAGAACTTGCTGCATATCCAACCATTTCTGCTGTGTAGTCATTTGACGCTATATCAGTTATATGGATGATAGCACACTATTGTAACTTATATTGGAGATTTTACTTTCCAAAATTCATTTAATTTTTACCTGCTCTTTGACCTCTTTGGCATGCCAGCATTTCACGCCGGGAAATGAAATGCTACTGCATTTTAGTTTTTATTAGATATGTCAAAATGCTATTTATTAACTACATCGTGAAGCCTTTTTGTTCTTCCAATCTGATTTTGTGGGCATAATATCTTCCAGGATGGTAGGAATGGGCTAACCCCTTTTAAAATTGGAATGATATATCAGAATGCCAGTTTTTAAATGTATATAAAACGCAGGATAAAAACAGACGCGGAAAAAAAAACTGAAAAACTCAGAAAAGTTCTTGTGTGATTGCAGGACGAGCTGACAGAGAGCATGTTGGAAAAGTGCAAGCAGTCACAGCCTGTCATTCAGATGATCATAGAAAGCACTACAGATGATGATGGAATTCTCTTTGAGGCACTGAATCTGAATGATGAACTTCAACAGGTCATCTCCAAATTCGAGGAACTGGAAGCTGGTTCAATGTCTGGACGGCAGCTTATTGAAAACTCTGGCACCACTGCGGCTGATGCCTCTGCTCCGGTTGAGACCCATAACGGAAGTATGATGGGTGCTTCTCCTTCGACCCAGGACGAGACCAAGACAAGTGCTTCTCCCTCAACCCATAACGAAACCAAGATGAGTGGTTCCACCAAAGTAGATGGTACTGAATCCAGCAGCAGCAGTGCTAAGAAAACATTAAATCATGATAATTTGAAGAGTTAAAAGAGATTCCTAGTTTTAATTTCCGTTGCACCACTTGTGCTGGTAACTTTATAATTGGTTTTATTATAATTAGGGAATATGATTGTGTAGTCCAGTCCAGTCCAGTTTAGTAAAATTTTGGAACTATTTAAAATTAAAATTTTCTAATAATTTTATTTTTTTAATGTATATCACTTAATTAAATATTTTCAATGAAAAATTTATTAAGTAATTTATAGCTATTTAATGTATTAAGTCAATTTTATTTTTTTAAAATATTATTTAATTATATTAATTTTATATTTTAAAACTTTTTTATTCTTTTCTTTTTAACTTTTATAAGTAAAAAAAAATATAAAATTGTATTTCTTTTATAGAATAAATTAATAAAAAATCTATTAATTATTTAATTTTTAGTAAAATATCAAATATTTTTTATTTCATAAATTGAATATTTAAAAATTTAAAAACTAAAAAATTTTTACTAAATTTTTTGTGTTTAAATTGCTCAGTTTATCAAATAATACTTTAGTTATCATGTAATTATCTTTTATACCAGTCCTCTGCTAATTTACAACTGTTTTTTTATGCATATAAACGTAATTAATTGATAAATATTAAATAAAAATGTGACAATTATATAGTTTTTCAAACAATAACAATTGGTAACGCATGTATATTATTTTTTAAAGGATATACTTAATATAATGGCCAAAAAAGATATACTTAATATTTTAAAAAAAGAGATTTGTACATAAGTATTAGATTGAACAATTTTAATAAGCAATTTAGTACTATAACAGTTTTTTCAATTATAATATAAGATTGTTTGATTTTTTAAATTGATTATTATTATATATATCTATCAACTGATGATTAAAATTAAAATAAAAATTCTCCGACCAATGAGATTTTAGTTTAATGACAAAAAAGAAGCTTTAAAACCTTAAGATTTTAGGTTCAAATCTTATTTTGTGTGAATATGATTGTATAATTAAATTATAATTTATTAATAAATTATTTAATAATGTAATAATTAGTTATATGAATGTAATATTTAATTATAAATATAATTTAGAAAAAAATAAAAAACCTTAACTCACCGTACAAATTTAGATAAGAAGACTGTAACATCAATAGTGGGCTTTGTGAAATCAAGCCCCAAGGCCCGAAACCCTCCAGGCTAACGTTAAAAAATTCAACGGATAAACGAAAAAAAAAAGCAAGCAGAAGAAACATCTCCTGCAAGTCTACCACTCTCCAAGCAACGCGCAAGGCTAACGTTAAAAAATTGAACCGATTATGTGAAATCATAAAACCCCCCCACCAGAAAGGAAACGTCGCCTGCAAGTTTACCATTCTCCACTTTCGAGAATGGATACTCAAATTCCAACTTTCCTAAAGTCTCCCAAAATCTCTCCTCCCGCACTTTCCCTGCCACCGAATCCCTAAACCTTCCAATTCCCCCCCCCCCCCCCCCCCCCACTTTCCCGGAAAATCCCCCTTTCTCCTCCATCCTCCCAAACAAACCCTAACCCTAGTTACCGTTCCGTTCCTCCAAACCCCAAAACCTAAAGCTTCAAATAAAAAACCCAAACCGAAATGCCGTCGCTGAGTTCTCCAGGCAAAATCCTCCGCTTAGAGCTTGAGAACTTCAAGTCCTACAAGGGCCTCCAAACTATCGGTCCTTTCTCCGACTTCACTGCCATTATTGGTCCGAATGGGGCGGGCAAGTCCAATCTCATGGACGCAATCAGCTTCGTTCTTGGAGTCCGAACGGGCCAGCTCCGTGGGGCCCAACTCAAAGATTTAATCTACGCTTACGACGATCGCGAAAAAGAACAACGTGGCAGACGCGCCTTTGTGCGATTGGTTTACCAACTTGCCGGTGGCTCCGAGCTCTGTTTCACCCGTTCCATCACCAGTGCCGGTGGTAGCGAGTACCGTATCGACAGCAGCGTTGTTAACTGGGATGAGTACAATGGGAAGTTGAGATCCCTTGGTATTCTCGTTAAGGCCCGGAATTTTCTTGTTTTTCAGGTAATTTTTTTTATGTGTAAACTTCAAATAGGATTTAGTGGAAGTTAACGCTAATTTGTAAGATATAATGATATAATTTTGTGAAAAAAATTTTGGTCTTAGGGTGATGTGGAGTCCATTGCTTCAAAAAATCCTAAAGAACTTACGGGGCTGCTCGAGCAGATTTCGGGTTCTGAGGAACTCAAGAGAGATTATGAGACTTTGGAAGAGCAAAAAGCTAGGGCTGAAGAAAAATCAGCGCTTATTTATCAGAGAAAGCGGACAATAGTAATGGAGAGAAAGCAAAAGAAAGAACAGAAAGAAGAAGCTGAGAAACACTTTCGCTTGCAAGATGGGCTGGTATAATTAAAATCTTTGTTTTGTATAATTTCCTTGTTTTTTGTTTTTTTTAGACATTAAGATTGATTGTTAATTACGTTTCCTTTTGATGTTCTAAAAAAATTATGCAGAAATCTTTGAAAAAAGAGCACTACTTGTGGCAATTGCTTAACATAGAGAAGGATATTGAAAAGATTACTGATGACCTCGACTCTGAAAAGAGGAACCGTGAAGATGTGATGCATGAGCTAGAGCATTTTGAAACTGAAGCAGCTAAAAAGAAGAAGGAACAGGCCAAGTACCTAAAAGAGATTGCTCAATGTGAAAAGAAGATCTCTGAGAGAAGCATTAGACTCGATAAAAGTGTGAGTTTTGCGAAGTCTTTTTCTTTTGTGTCCAAGCGGATTGGTACTGTTGTACTTGAATTACTGGTCTAGGTTGGAATGCATGTTTGTCAATTAGTTTTGATTATGTTCTTTGCTGACTAGTTCTTTAGATGGTTAAGTTGGGGAAGGGGGGATTTGAACTAGAGACCTTTTTGGGGATAAGATTGTGGCTACTACCAGGCTATTGCCTATTCCATGAATTTTGTGGTAACTAGATTGCTTCTTTTAATGTGTAGGTGGGACTTCTATTCCAATTAATGATGTATTGATCTCAGTTTTAGGAGATTATCTCATGTTCATATGATGAAGAGAAGCTTATGACGTAGTTTTGTTATTTTTGGCTTTTTTAAATTTTCAGCAACCTGAGCTTCTGAAATTAAATGAAGAAATGTCTCGCATAAATTCAAAAATCAAGAGTAGCCGAAAGGAGCTTGAAAGAAAAAAAGAAGAAAGGAGGAAACATACTGACGATATAAAAGAATTGCAGAAAGGCATACAAGATCTAACTGCAAAGCTGGAAGACTTAAATGAAAAAAGTCGTGATGGTACTGGGAAACTCCCTTTACTTGACAGTCAACTTACTGAGTATTTCCAAATGTAAGTTCTTTTTGGTTCCTTATGAGACGAAATTCTTCAGTTTCTTTGCTTTCATGGATTCTATCATGGCTGAAATATTAAATTTCTGTTTTTTCTGTCAAATTCAACTTAAAGATTTGTAGTTATTGTCCTTGACTCCTGGTTATTTTTTATGATAGAGTGTTCCTGTTTCATTTGCCATCTACTTCCACTGGGTAATCCTTGTAGTATTTTTCTTTCTTCCTTCTCTTCCCACCTCTTGAAATTTTCTGAAACAATTTAAGCTTGTACAAAAAACACGGTGTTGATTCTTTATTCTTTTCTTTCTTTCTTTGTTATTGTTTTTGTGTGTGTTTGTAGAATGATGATTTTTATGATAATCCCCCCTTTTCTCATCCCAAATATTACAAAAAAGGGAGAGAAGACCAGCTCCTTGAATATGTAAGAAAAGCCATGTGTGCAGGCTTTTAATATCACATAAATCATCTTTATTTAGTGCAGAGAAAGTGTTCTTACCTTTTTATGTCATCAATTCCAAGTGTTAATACTGAGTCAACCTAATTTTTCTTTTTCTGTAGATTATTCTTCTGGTAGCTACTCTGTTCATTATAATGACATATTATTTGCTCCTGATTATGGTTGATTAAGAATTGGCTCTATGGTTATTAACTTGGATTTAATATCAATCTTATGACAACTCCCAACTGGTGGAAATTGTTTGTGACACATTTTGGGAGAGGCATTTTGTTCTTTATATAGCGGTGTCTTGAAAAAGTAAGTTCAGGCTGTTCTCATTGATACGCTGTCTCTTGGATTGCCTCAAGTGAATTTGGAGTTGAAATCGGATCAATATTAGTGGAGATTCGGTTTGCCTGTTGTTGATTGTGTTGTGCTTTATTTTTGTCAGTTTGATAGATGCAATCGGTGAGGATGGATTGCTTATCACATTTGTGTAGCTAACCAAAGCACAATGTCTTCTATGTTTCTGGAGATTCGCTTGAAGTTGCTGTTATTAGTAATGGTAATGAGTTATTTGGTTTTCTGCAGGTTGGAGTTGGATCCTTTTCTTTCTTCCATTAATTGGTTAACCACGTTTGAATTATTAAAACTTTTTGTTTCAGGTGCCATTGTTGTTATTCCTTGCAATTTGTTTTCATTTGACCTAATTAGATGGTTGGTGATGTGTAATTATATATATATATATATACTCTATGCATGTGTCTCACTTATATTAATTCGTGCATGTAAACTAAACTTCATAAGTTAGAAGTGAATCTGTTCAAGGCCTGAAAACTTTCTACTTACTGAAACAATCTTGGGGATGTTGACATTTCAGTAAGGAAGATGCTGGGATGAAAACTGCAAAGTTAAGAGATGAGAAGGAGGTTTTGGATAGGCAACAACATGCTGATATTGAAGCTCAAAAAAATTTGGAAGAAAATCTTCAACAGTTGAGTAATAGAGAGCATGAACTGGAAGCACAGGAGGACCAAATGCAAGCTAGACTGAAGAAGATTCTTGATACCTCTGCTAAACAGAAGGATGAGCTTGCTGATCTGAAAAAGGAACTGCGAGAAATGCAAGATAGACACCAGAAGTCCAGGTTGCTCAAGCTGATGATAATTATTGGCTGCATTGGTCTCATTATTGGCTGCATTGTTCTAAGCTTTTGTTTATTTTCTATATTTACAATCTTGAAATGTCCTGTGCTTATCTAAGATGCTTTTCCTCTGTCTTTGAGTTTTGACATGCAGATCCAAGCATGAGAACCTCAAGTCTAAAATTGGTGAAATAGAAAATCAGTTACGTGAACTGAAGGCTGAACGCTATGAAAATGAGAGAGATGCCAGGTTGTCTCAAGCTGTTGAGACTCTGAAACGCCTGTTTCAAGGTGTTCATGGTCGCATGACTGATCTTTGTAGGCCAACACAGAAGAAGTACAACCTTGCTGTCACTGTTGCTATGGGCAGATTTATGGATGCAGTTGTGGTAGAGGATGAAAATACCGGAAAGGAATGTATTAAGGTCTTCTAATTTGCTGTGTTCTCCAATTAATCTTTTCATTTGTTTGATTTTGCCGTTAACAACTTTTAATACTTGCATTTAAGCATTTAAACCCTTCTTGAACTGTGTGAAGATGGCTGAGCAATAATATATGTAACTGCTTATATGTGTTGAAAGTCAATCACCTGACTGTTTTCTCTTTCTTTGTAATGTTAAAATGGTATGATGCCTTCTTTTTTCCAACAATATTTTGACAATGAAAGATATATAGTACATAGTAGGAAATGGAAAAAGCTCTCCTGAGTTATCCATAAAATATGACAGGAGCAGCATAATTGTAGAGAAATGACTCCCACATAACAAAAATGTTTATTTCATCATTACTGTTATTATTCATCATCTTGAGTCCTTGCCTACTGGTCAGATATATTGGTTGTAATGCTGTATGCATGTAATTACTAGTTTTGTGTGTTTGAGGATGGTCTCGACTCTTGATTTATACTGTCACTTCCTCCCTGTACCCCATTTTTAAGGAATAGAAATGATAAGAAAGAAGAAATAAAAATACAGGATAATGGAAATTTAAAAATGCTTTTGCACATTGATGGTTTGTGTATATGTAGAACTGGCTGCTTTACTGTCATCCTTTTATATCTTTTGTATGATTATAAGAAAGCAGAGAAAATATAAACAGTAGAATTGATGGTTAGTGATATAGTCATATAACAGAATGTTTGCAATTTGCAAGGCAATTTTTTTTTTCAATATTTATATTGTTCTTGTATAAGTCTGTTCTTGTTTTTCCCTTCAGTTTTTAATTTGATTGGATTTGGTTAACATTTTTGTTTAAGCAAAGTAGGGCTATGAGTTTTAATCCTGGTTGTTCTTTACAGTATTTGAAAGAGCAAAGGCTTCCTCCTCAGACTTTCATCCCTCTTCAGTCAGTGCGTGTTAAGTCAATAATTGAAAGGTTGCGCACCTTAGGTGGCACAGCGAAGCTTATCTTTGATGTGATCCAATATCCTTTGCCAAAGCTCATATTACATGTTCTCTAATCTTAGGAGAAACTTCATATGCAGTTATCTTTATTAGAGTCACAGAACACTCCATATAATTGGGGCTTTATTCCCTTCAGATCGCTGACTTTAACTGTTATGGCTTTCATTAAAACAACAATTCTTTTCTGTTCCACACTGATTCTGTGGTCACTTGATGTTTGGTCATGAGACATTTGGTTTTCTTTTTTTCTTTTTTTTTTTTTTTATTATTATTACTTTTATGGAAAGCCACTGGTGGAGACACACTTACCTTAATCATTTAACCAGTCACTAGTTGATTTGATTATTGGGTTGAAATAGCAGGTCGAGCTTCACATTTACCTTAGAATTTGATTTGATTTTGATCTCATCTGTCTTTTCAGTCCATTTCCTATTTTTCTTTACTCTTTGTTAGTATGTAAAAAGGTCATGTTTTTGTTTTTAGTGTCAATGTACTGGACATTAAGATGTCTTCTGTCACTTGGAACTGTGTGAAAGGTGTTAGGGTAAAATCTTGGAGCATGTGAACCTGGGGCTTTTGCGGGGTTTGACCATGAGTCTTAAGTTTGATTGAAAAAGTAAGAAATGCTCATTGTCTAGTTTATGCCCAAGATGGCAAGAAGTTGCTCTCATATTTAGGAATACTATGGCTGACGATAGTCTGTGAGCTTCTCGGAATTATGATGGTGGCTTACATTTGAGTGCATTTTTCTTAAGTTATTATATTCTTTTAGTGGAATAAATATGAGGAAAGGTGTATGTGTCCCAGCCTTGGCTCAAGAAAGAACATAATAGTTGTAAGCATATATTCTGAGAAACTGTTTGATGTTCTCTCCTTGCATACCTGTGTTTAAAAGACATGAATTGGGGGAATTCTGATCTTTATTTCTTCCTCTTCCTCAACCAGATGCTGCCTTAGTCTGTTCTATTTTATCATGTATAAGAAAAACTATATTTCCATTAAAGAACATGAAAGGGAAAAATGAAAAGGAAAACAAGCATTCATATGCCCATACATTTTGTGTACTTAACATTCATAAATTTGATCCTGCTTTGGAGAAGGCAGTTCTTTTTGCTGTTGGGAATACTCTAGTTTGTGACGATCTTGAAGAAGCCAAAGTTCTTAGCTGGACTGGAGAGAGGTTTAAAGGTAAATTTTTATTATCCTTTTCGTTTAGTAGTTCTTGATACTTTTGTATAGAATTCAATATTAATCTACAAATTTGTATTCTTGCATTAGTTGTAACTGTTGATGGGATTCTACTCACAAAGTCTGGTACAATGACTGGTGGTACAAGTGGTGGAATGGAAGTAAGGTCTAACAAATGGGATGATAAAAGAATTGAAGGTTGGTTTCGTACTTAACTTATTCAAGCCTTTTTATTATAATATTGACTGTTGCTATTCTACAGGTCTGAAAAGAAAAAAAGAACAATTTGAATCAGAGTTGGAAGAACTTGGATCCATTAGAGAGATGCAGCTAAAGGAGTCAGAAACATCTGGGAGAATTAGTGGACTTGAAAAGAAAATTCAGTATGCTGACATTGAGAAGGTAGCTTGACCAACTAATATATAGAGCAACTTCCCTTCTGTCTTTTAATAGAATGCTTTTTTTAAAGAGAAAAAATCTTTCTATAAAGATGGTATTTTTGAAGTTTGTGTGTTAGCCATTCTTCTCCGTGTATAATTTAAAAGAAGAGATAAAATTGTTTGGTCCATAATGGATGCCATCATGGTTTGTTGATTATGTTGATTACATAGATAAGTCTTATTTCATTTTCTATTTTGGGAAAGTAATATAAAGTTTAAATTAGAGCTGAAATTATTTCAGTCTGATCTGTAACGGATAGTATAATGATTTTCTTGATTGTGTTGATAGGTAAGTGTCTATTAATCTTTTATTTACGATTGATCTCCATGAGATGCATAACATAAAATGCATTTGTCACAGAAAAGCATAGAAGACAAGCTAAAAAATTTGAAGCAGGAGAAAAAGAATATTAAGGATAGGATTGGACGTATAACTCCAGAGGTTCAGAAGGTGATTTATGATGGCAACTATGCTTTTAGTCTATGGTATTATGCCGCTTCTCTTATGGGGTTTAATTGCTTGCAGCTAAAGGATGTGATCGATAAGAGGAGCAAAGACATCAGGAAGCTGGAGAAGAGGATTAATGAAATTGTTGACCGACTCTTCAAAAATTTTAGTCAGTCTGTAGGGGTGGCAAACATCCGTGAGTATGAAGAAAATCAGCTTAAGGCTGCCCAGAATATGGCAGAAGAGAGGCTTAGCTTGAGTAATCAACTCGCAAAGTTGAAGTATCAGTATGTTTTCTTTCTCTCCATCTTTTTTTTCCCTGATGATCCATAAGTGCATTCTGGAAAATATTTTCGATGCTTTCTTAGCTGGGTATTCTAATTCTTAAGGGTTTTCTTACATTTTTTTAATTATATAATGGGTGCTGGAGGAGTTAGCATGTCTATTTGATGTGAACTGTTATATAGCATACTGAAGTTCAGACTCCATATGAATTTATAACTTTAGTGTCGGTTAGCACCAATCACTTCTGTCATCCTCAGCTATGCTGCTATGCAAGAATGTGGTAATACTGCATAGCTTCAAGAACTAACTATACACTGATTATAATGTTAGGACAGATTTTCTTTCAAAAGAATAGGATAGTAGTTGCATTACACTGTTGCCATACAATCCTTTGCCTATGGTCAAATGTTCCAAATCACTTTATTATGGCAGCTTTGGATGAACCATGAACGTATAAATAACCTGAAAATGCTCCTCCCTGTAATGCCTTGTAGAGTGAAGAGAATCTAAAATATGAGTGGAGATGAGCTATTTTTCTGTAATACTAATTGTGCTGAATTACCTATAAGTGGAAACCTAAAGAAAGGTAAAACCTTATGGTGTAAAAAAAATTTACAAGGTTGGCATTCAGTAGCTAATAGAATTTTTGCTAGGCGGTTCTTTTAATTGGATTATGACATCTGGTTTTGGTTGGCATGCTACTGAATTATGCAGATGTCTGGTTTGCCTGTGATTATTATGATAGCATCTTGATTTGTTTTTGAGACGTTGAAGAGAGAGAGATTAATAGTAAGAGTGGAGAATTTGCTTTATTGCTACCCTACAGGGTTTAAACCTTTTATTGTTTATGGTATAAACATGACTACAGCAGGAAAACATGTAGATCTCCCTATGTCACTTGTCATTAGGTCTTATCCTAGTAAGTAATTTCATTTAAAAATCATACTGCATTACTGCTGTATGGCATAGCAACAGCTGGTTGACACTTATTCTTCTTTCTGACTTTCAGGTTGGAGTATGAGCATAAGCGAGATGTAGAATCAAGAATTAAAAGGCTGGAATCTTCTCTCAGTTCCTTGGAAAATGATTTAAAACTGGTTCACAAGAAAGAGGCTGAAGTCAAGTTGGCAACAGAAAAGGCTTCTGAAGAAATCAATCGGTGGAAGGAAGAAGTGAAGGGTATGGTTTTGTATGTGAAGTTCAATTTTTTGTCAAGCAAATTAATCCTTTCAATTTTTCTTCTAAGGAAATAAACCTTTTTAGTTGCAAACTCTTACATTTATCCTTACATGTGTTAGTTAATTGACAGTTGGATCTGATAATTTACATCTGTAGATCATACTTTGTCATGTTTTCAAGTGATTCAATTCTCTAGCATGTTATACAGTAGCAATTGCAACTGTATATACATACAGAAAGTTTAGTTTCAGCAATATAGTGGCTGTAGACTAACATGCATGATGTACATGATAGATTATTCTACCCAACAATTTAGTTTGCGAAAGCTGAAATAACAAATAATTAAGAGTGGTGTATGACTTCTTAAGACTTCCCAACGTGATTCTTTATAACAGTATTTCTTATCACAAATTTCTAATAATTTCTGAGATTATTAGAATTGCTGAGTGAAATTGGTAATTTCAACATGGTATATGGTTGCTGACTCATAGCAAATAACTCTTATGATAGTTTTTTGTCCTCTTGAAGTTTTGAAAATATTTGAGGTTTCATTGCTACCTTCCTGTTGGTTCAGTTATGCTGCTTGTCTCCTATTATCTGCACAACAACCCTGCTTTGGTTCAATGTGTATGATTTGATGTCATTTTATTTATCTCTCTGTTTATATTTTGGTAGAGTGGAAATCCAAGTCAGAAGAGTGTGAGAAGGAAATTCAGGAATGGAAGAAGCAGGCTTCTGCAGCTACAACAAGCATATCCAAACTTAATCGCCAAATAAATTCCAAGGTCCAAGGATCTTCTTTTTTTTTTTTTCCTTACAGCCAGATTCTTGAATATTTGGATATGCCTAATTTTGAATTAAATTGCCCTATACATCTCTTTTCTTGATTTTACAGGAGACTCAGATTGATCAATTAGATGAACGGAAGCGAGAAATTATTGAGAAGTGTGACTTAGAGCATATTGAGCTTCCTCTCATTTCAGACCCAATGGAAACCGAATCTTCAATTGAGAAAGAGTTTGACTTTAGTCAGTTAAATAGATCTCTTCTGCTGGATAGAAGACCTTCTGATCGTGAGAAACTTGAGGCAGAATTCAAACAGAAGATTGATACCCTAGTGTCAGAAATTGAAAGAACTGCTCCGAATTTGAAGGCTCTTGATCAATACAAGACTCTTCAAGAGAAGGAAAGAGATGTAACTGAAGAGTTTGAAGCTGCCAGAAAAGAGGAGAAGCAAGTAGCTGATGCTTACAATTCAGTTAAGCAAAGGAGGTAGTAAACCATTATCATTTTGCAACAATTCGGATCTTTTAGATAGTAACAAAAAGAAAATTAAAATTAATAAAGCTAAGTGGTGTTTGATATGATTAAACCTAGTGAAACTTAATGTAAGTAGTCTAATTATCTATGTGATGGCACTTCAGCAATTCTGATTTCTTGATTGCTACTGGTTCAATGGATTATCACTGACAGTTGGATCTAGTAATGGTTTTGGAAAGCTGTTCTGCTTGCAATATCATTTATATGCATCAGTAAGGGAAAAGGTTCTTTTTCATTTTTGGGGGGCGGGAGTGGTGTTGTTGGGTTGGAATGTTGTGGTTCGGGGTCTGGGAAACTACCAGTAGTTGTCTGCTCGTACATTTTAAAAATTTGTTGCTTGACTTTTCTTAATGATTATGCAGATATGAGTTGTTCATGGAAGCTTTCAACCATATTTCTAGTAATATTGATAAGATTTACAAACAGCTAACTAAGAGTGGTACACATCCATTGGGTGGGACAGCATATTTAAACTTAGAAAACGAGGATGATCCTTTTCTACATGGCATCAAGTACACAGCTATGCCACCAACAAAGCGCTTCCGGGATATGGAACAACTATCTGGTGGAGAAAAAACAGTTGCAGCACTTGCATTACTCTTCTCCATCCACAGGTACACCTCAGAGATTTAGATTTCATTCTTTCCCATTTTGTATGTAAGGTTTGATCTGTTGCAGGAGATGCAGTTTGTTCAGTTTATTACTTTGTACCATTTCTTTTGTTTGTGATGCACCTTTCATTCAGTTTGACTTGTTAGTTTCCTATTACTAACTAGGGTCCTAACTCCTAAATTCCCCTTCCCTTCCCAATTTTCTCTCTCTTTTAAATTTGATTTTGTTCCTGTTCTTCCCTTTTCAAGTCCCAGTTGCTTCTGTGGGGACCGAGGACATTTCTTTTTACAATTTATAAAGATGATATGCTGAATTGAGTTATGTACTGGGATCAGAGAGTGTTGCCCTTCTGATCTGGTTTTATATAGGCTAACGTCCTACACACATTTGGTTCAGCTACAAGCCATCACCCTTTTTCATATTGGATGAAGTGGATGCTGCATTGGATAATCTAAACGTTGCAAAGGTAGCTGGATTCATTCGTTCAAAATCATGTGATGGAGCCAGGACTAGTCAGGACAGTGAAGGGGGCGGTGGCTTCCAAAGTATTGTAATATCACTTAAAGATAGCTTTTATGACAAGGCTGAGGCTCTGGTTGGGGTTTATCGGGATTCAGAGAGGAGGTAAGTTCTTGACACCACACCATATCGTTAATCCAGTGACATTACATGTCTAGTTCACCAACCTAAAAATCCGTTCTCATTTTACAGCTGTTCGAGAACTTTGACGTTTGACTTGACCAAATACCGGGAATGATGAAAGGCATTAAATGCAGGTTGTAGCTTGTTAAATCTTTCTGTAAATAACTTACCACAATCTTGAAATTACTTGTATATACCATGATTTTCGGAGCAATTAGTGTTCATTTCCTAGGATGTAGGAATGTGATAATGAATGGCAAATGCTAATTAATCTTAAATGTTTTTGTATCTAAACAAAATGTTTGGACAGTCCTAGCTCTGGAGTTGGATTCTCTCTCTCTCTCTCTCTCTCTCTCTCTCTCACACACACACACACACACACACACACACACACACACACACACACACACACACACACACACACACAGAGAAACAAACAAGACACTTGCATGTGCTCAATGTATTTGAATTTTATGCCCCTTGAGTTTGGAAAAATTATTATGTCAAAACCTAAACACTAATCTCTTTGATTCTCGCGTCTCCATATTTCTCTTCCTCATTTTTGTTTTTCAATCTAATGCTATAAGACAAAAAAAGAGCCTATTATTCACCCGACTTCTTTCCCTTTCTGTATTGATCTATATTTGCTTCTCTTTTTATTATTATTATTGAAAAAGTGATTTTATTTCTCTAAAGTAGGAGAAACTTACTGTAAAGAAGAAAAAAGCACGCAATCAAGAAGCAAAAAGGCTTTTCCTTCTTTCCTATCAGGATATTCTTGCCTTTCCTATGAACCAGACAAATATATCAATGCAGGTCGAGCACCTTAACAATTATTAATGCATTAAGTATGTTTTAACGTTGTTTTCTGAACTCAATGTTGGGCATGTTTCAATTTCCATCTAGAAATGCTATTTTATTTTATTCATTTATTTATTTATTTTTTTGTAAATGTCAATCATCATTTATTTATTGTTGTTTGGACTCTTATATTTGGGCATAGAAAAATTCATTTCTTTGTAACAAAACAATCACCTTTCTTTTTTTGAAATTAACAATCACAATTTTTAGGTGGCCAAAAAATAAACCACCTATTTTACGGATTATCAAGCGTTTGGAAACCTGGCAATGAAACAATTGGACAAAAATCCAACTCATGCATGCTTATTACCATGAAGCTCCTCATCCTAAATTTGGCGCCAGGTAACCAACTCTCGGAGTCGGAAAGCTCATCATAGGTGTTTAATCAATATTCAAAATCAGCTTGTTTTTTTATTTTTTTTTCACCTTCTAAGACAATTACTGTTACAATACCTCTCTTTATTTGGCTCCCTCTTTCTCTCTCTCTCTGGGTCTTGCCATTGAATCTATTAACCCACCCTCAGGGGTTCAGTTACCGGCTGGCCCCTGCCTCTAGGTTCTGGATTCTTGCAAGGTAAGAGCCCCAAACCAAACAGCGAAATGGGGAAGAAAAGAGAAAAGATCAACAAAGCCAAAGAGAGTGGTAAGAGTCAGGATCAAAACATGGCTGATGAAATTGAAAAAGAGATGAGCCCCGAAGTTCAAGAGGCTAATGAGATAGAATATGGAAAAAGCTCCGCCAACCAAGAGCCCGATGAGGAAAACTCTGAAGAACCTCCATCATTTCAAGAAGATGAAAAGAAAGTTGCAATGGAAATGAAGCAAAGACAAAAGAAGGCTCTGATCGAATTTAGGTGCAGAGTTGAAGACGCGATTCTTGGGAATTATCTCTTGGGGAAAGCCAACAACTATGGTTGTCGAAAAGAAAGCGCAAAGGCGATAGAACAACTGAAAGAGATCACACTCTGGGGTGTACCTTTGATGCCAAGCAAACGCCATGAAGGAACCGACATTGTGTTGTTGAAATTCTTGAAAGAAAAAGATTACAAGGTTCATGAGGCCTTTGAGATGCTTCGGAAGACGTTAAAATGGCGAAAGGAATTCAAGGCTGATGAAATACTTGAAGAAAGTTTGGGTCCTGATTTTGAAAAGGTGGCTTACCTAAATAGCAGAGACAAGGAAGGTCACCCTCTTTATTACAATATCTATGGTGCTTTGAATAAATTACTTGGCTCAGAAGAGAATTGTGAAAAGTTTTTGAGATTGAGAGTTCAATACATGGAGAAGGGTATCAAGGAACTCAATTTTGAACCCGGTGGAACAGACTCTGTAGTTCAGATTATAGATTTGAAGAACTCACCGGGGCCTGCCACAAAGGAACTTCGTTCCGTTTTCCGAAAATCTTGGATGTTGCTTCAAGATCATTATCCTGAGCTCATCCATCGAAATGTAAGACCAAAACATAGCAACTCAGGATCGTATAATTTTGATTAACTGATTATTGCTTATTGATAAATATTTTCAATTGCAGATAATCATAAATGTTCCCTTGTGGTACTATGTATCCCACGTGCTTTCTTCACGCCTGAAGAAAACTCAAAGAACGAACAGCAAGATTGTTTTTGCCAGACCTGGGAAAGTCCCTGAGACTCTTCTCAAGTAAGAAATGTCTTTACTTATTTGTTCTAGTTTTTCAATATCCGGTTTCCCATTTTCATCACATGAATTGTTTATTTCTTTTATCCAACTTTGGTTGGAAACCAGATTTATATCTCCAGAAAACCTACCAGTTGAATATGGAGGTCTCAAAAGGGAGAATGACAATGAGTTTTTCTCAGATGGCAAGGTTTCAGAGTTTAAGGTCAGAGCAAATGCATCTGAGAGCCTCCAAATTCCAGCCCCTGAGGTATGTATATGTACAAAAACTAATCTTGTAACAATTTTAGTCTCTTTCGATTAATCTTGCTTAATTTTGGTTCGTTTTCTGCAATATATGCAATCAGGCGGGAGTGACAATAGTTTGGGATTTGACGGTGGTAGGATGGGATGTATCCTACAAGGAGGAGTTCGTCCCAGACGATGAAGGCTCGTACAAGGTGTTGCTCCAACAAGAAAAGGAAAAAAAAATGGGAGAGAGTGTTAGAAATTCATTTTATATTAGTGAGCCAGGGAAGATTGTTATAACCATTGATAATTTCATGCTCAAGCAGAAGAAGGTTCTCTATAGATACAAAACCAAACCCACTGTTCCCATGTACCTGATGATTAAGAAATAGGAGTAGTAAATTAATTTTTTGGTCATTTCTTTTCTTTACACCAACTGTCGTGGACAGACTTGGATTGAAAATTATGTTGTAGAAATGGCGATCATTCTTTCCCCACTTCTTGTATTTTGTTGCATAGTATTTGGTTTTATATACTACTAATATTCTTGGGTACTGCTAAATAGCATTATCTGATTTGTTGTAATGAGAAATATTGCATTTACATTTTCAAAGGACTTGATCACTGTGTCAGTAGCATATGCTTAATTTTCAAGACATTCTGCTTATAAATGAACAATTGAAACATATAACTGAATCGTTGTTTCTAAACTGCCTATTCTAAGTTTTTGGAGCCAATTGAAGAATTGGCACTGTTGCAAAATGTATTCCATTGTCTTTAATATGGGTGAACATGATCATTAATTAGTTCTTTTTTTTTTTTTTAAGCAGTGATCATTAATTAGTTAAAAACATATGCAGTTGCTTGACCCATAGGCAAAATGGATAATGCACAATAAAAAGGCGTGTGCGTTTTAGTTCTCTATGTGCTTTTTTTCCTCTTTTTTCTCCGACAACTTAGAGTACATTGTTCGCGTGGCCTAATGGATAAGGCGCTCGCCTCCGGAGCGGGAGATTGTGGGTTCGAGTCCCACCGTGAACGTTGTATTTAGAAGTTTTTTAAAATTTTACAAGTTTCTTTTTAGTCCATCATCATTTCATAAGATTATTTCATAAGTAAATTACTTATGAAAAAGTTGTTTTAGCATGCTTAGTTGTGACTCTTGGTTGTACAGCCAACTACCAGGATTGGATAAAGCTTTAAACAGCTACGACCCAGTTGTTGCAACAAGAAGCCAGAGGCAGCAACAGTCATACGCTGTGGGTTCATCGTGTCCTCCCTCCTGCGACATATTCACGTGGGCTTTGCGTGAACTTTCGAAGCCCTATGGTTCTTGAGACGTGAGAAAAGAAAAAACAAAGTGGTCAGATAGATATTCACTTGGCTGGTTGGCTGGCTTGAGTTATGGTTGAGGATGATATAGCTTACAAGCTCAAAGAATCAAACTCATCTAGAAAATTAAAAACACTCCCCTCTCTTAGAGAGTCTCAAATGGAGACAGGTCGTTCTTTTGGATTCTTCTCTTTTGGTAGGGTATTCGTACTAATTCACTGAAGCTTTGAGACACCTGCCCTACCCGATTTTATGATGTGTAAGCCATTAGGATTATGTCACCATGCAAACTGAAGAATGGGGAAAGAATCCTGACTTTCATGTCACTCTTTCGCTTCTCTGCTATAAAATACCAGCTTCCTCCACTCGCCTCCATAAATTCATCAACCAAATAAGCAGCCTTAATTTAGCCAATAAGCCTTCTCTGCTCTCTCATTCTCTTAGTCTTCTTTTGCTCTTCCATGGCTGCCTAGCCCATCGTCACAGTCTTAGCAGTTCCAAAATGAGTATCAAATCAATATGCTTGACACCATTGAACCCATTACACCAATTAAGTCCAAAGCCGGTGTGACTGAGTGCTGGAACCCAATAGTTAAACAGCACTGGAGTGGCAGTTATGAGTCACATTGTTGAACCTGATGGCCTTGTTTTGCCATCGTTCATCAATGCTAAAACATTTAGTATTAAGTATAAAACATTATCATTATCTTCATTTCAATCAAATTCTTCCACATTAAAATTAACCACACAATAAGTGATCATTACATGTGTAAAATGATATATAGGATTAACATATCTTGGTATAATTAAAGAAACTTACATTATTAATATGTAACATGTTCATTTAACCATACAGTAAGGACATCGAATTATTGAATTCCATCAATCAATGAACATAGATAACATACATGTAGTACGGCTATAAAGCAAATAAGAAGGGGTTTGAAACATTGAAAGAAATAAATTCTCAGTGCAAGGACAAGGAAAACTCACGTCAAAACAAAAGGAGTTTTCGGCCATTCCGCCTTCACGTGCACCTGTACAACGTGGAGGTTCCTTCCTTTTTTATTTTTTTCCTGGCTTTCACAAAGACAAGGTTACCCTCCTTGGCTTCTACTCATCAACTCCATTAAACAAGAAAAGAAAATTAAAAAAAAAACAATTTTAGTAAGTATTGTGACAATTCATATTGTGAAATATTTACACTAACAAAAATCAATTATATCCATAAGAATCACCTTTTACTGATTTTCTATTTGACCTAACACCATAGAATCAATTATTAGCTTTATATACAAATTGATATTGATAATATAAAAAATTATGATATATACTTTGTTTTCTTATTTTTATCTTTGATTTCAAATAATAATGTATATTTCTTACACAACATATGATTTCTGTAAATGAAACATAATTCTCATTGAAAAATAAGTGAGAATTCATTTGTGTTAATATGTATTCTAGCAGATATTAGAGCCATAGCCACCGTAAATTTCACTTCTTCCTCTTTTTCACCTGATAAAAAAAGGTTCAATTTGGGACGGTTATTTCTTTTTTGGTCTGTAGTTTCAAACCAACTAGCTGGGTTGGTTTACATTTTTTGAGATTTAAGTTACAAAATAGTTTTTTTGAAGTTAAAGAAGGGCAAACATGTCCAAAACATGTCCAAAAGATTTTTTAAAAAACAATCCATCTCGAGAAATGTAGCCGAGTTAAGAACAGTTTCTACCTACTGAAAGCAAGCAAACTGTGTAGGTAGCAGGTTAGCACCACGTTCCGAACGGCGAACCAAAGACAAAAATCTCGGCAACTCAGATCCCAAACAGCAGTTTCTCCCTCAAGATGGAAGTCTAGTCCCTCAAACAAGCTAAGATGAGGTCTGCTTCTCTTCTACTGAGTCCACTTATTCTCACTCTATTCCTCACTTGCTCTGCAGCCATGTCATCAGTGACGACGACCACAATAACTCTAAAACGACAGCCTGGTTTTCTCTACTCTAGAAGCAGAGAAAGATGCACTCCCCAGTAAGCCCTCTCTCTCTCTCTCAAAACTCATCAAAAAACATGAAATGCTTACTTATTTTTGTTTTTCAAAAATACCCAGAAGTCAATTCCTTTAAAAGATTTAAAACAGTTCTAAAAATATGTTTTTCTTCATGAGACTCGGTGAGTTATGAAACCGAGTTGACTCGCGGGTGTGTAATGGTGAGTTTTGCATCCGCAGGTTCTGGAGCAGCAAGAGGGAGGCATGGCCAAGGATGGTCCCACAGACATCGACGGTATTGAACGTGTTCGGGTCGGGAGCGTTTGAACGGTACAGATCTGATATGACATTGTTGGAATCAACGGCTATGAATGAAGATGCGAACGTGTTCAATAAGTTGCTGAAGCAGGCGAGTGCTGCCTTGCTCAACTCGTATGCTAGGAAAGGTTTTCCTTACTCAGCTTGGGAAGTGAAGACTCTGATGATTCAGGGGTTAGTCTCGGAAGATGCCGCAGCTCGCCTAACCAAACGGTTTTCCATTGCCAATGATGCTTGTATTTAGTAGTATTTGGCACTTCTAGTTGATGAGGCCATAGTGGAAACTAGTTTCGTTCTTTTTTTTTCTTAGAGAAATATGTTGAGGATTAGTTTTCTTCTATAATAACATTTGTTGTACAATGTTTTGTTTTGTGGACAAATTCTGCATTGAATATTTTCAGGAAGGTGATCAAGATTTCTAGTGTACGTGATTAATTATGAAGAATAGACCTGTTGTTTGCCTTTTCACTAGGTGTGCTTTAAAAAAATTAAAATGGCACAGCACCCAACTTCCATGGACTATGCTTTAAAAAAATCAAGGAGGACCGGAGCCGGAGGAGTCGCTATAGGTTTTTTTCCCTCCCCGCTCTGGTTCTCTCTGAAAATGAGAGAAAGGATGAAGAAACAGCGATGACAAAAATTTGGAAGGCAAAAGATGAAGATTGGCCAGCTGAGCTCGTTGCTGGTTTTGTTTCTTTCCATTTGTAAGGGCTTTGATAAAATTCTTTTGTTTTTTTCTTGTTTATAATAAAAAATTATATCATTCACTATTTGTGGGTTTTGTTAAAATACATTGGTTAATGCTAAGGAAGCTACGTTTAAAAGTTGTGCGTTCAAGAATGAAGGGCCAGTTTGTATCTCATCGTAATTTTAGTGCGATGAGAATTTTGCCTCAGAAAGTGAACAATATCGGTCACCATGGTTGATTGTTTTGGTTTCGGTAGCAATTCTACTATAGTTATTCACCGAAGCTGAGACCCTGGCCAGCCATCGAGATTGATTTTTTTTTTCTCTTTTACCTTCGGATAAATAGAAGCAATTATTTTGATTTGACTTATGAGATTTTCATTAGTAAATACTTTTGTGTTGAGAAGAATTACCGTTATTTATTTTTTATTTAAAATTGTAAAATAATTTATTTTTATTTGATATAAATTATTATTATAAAAAAATAGCTTAATATTTATTTATTTATTTTATAAATATTAAATAATTTAAAATTTTTATTATCTATAAATTTTAATATAATATTAAATAATCTAAAAATTTATTTGGATGTATGATGAGATTAGTTTTGATAAAATTAAAAATAATGTTAGAATTAGTTATTATAGCAGTAAGATTAAAATCAATGATAAGATATGTATTTAAATGCAAAAATAATGATGATAGTGAGATGAATTGTAATAAAAAGATAAAATAATTATTAAAGACATTAGATTAAAAGATATATAAAATTAAAATTTTAAATTATTTAATATTTATAAAATTTATTTATTATATAAAAATTGCTAATAAATAATAAAATTTATTAATAAGTAATAAATTTTATATTAATAAATTTTATTAAAGGTAAATTACATAAAAACACCCTATAATTTAAGACAAATTTAAAGTGACATATAAAATTTAAAATGTGATATTTAACTACTCTATTATTTGTTTTATTATTTCATTGCTCAAAGCGTAACTTTTTCTGTTACTTCTTCAATGATTCACTCTTTTTTCTTTGACTTTCTCTATTTGACGTTCAAACTCTCTTACCTCTCTTTACTTTTCTTGTTAAAACCCAAAATTTTTTTCTCTCTCTATTCCTCATTTCTTGCTTCATGGAAAGAGAAGAAAACCCAAAGGAAAAAAACAAGTTTGAGTCTTTGAGCTTAAAGTTACTATCTTTTTTATTATCCCGAATGACCAAAATGGTGGAAGCACAAACATGGACAAGGAAGATGAACGACTCAATATTGGAGTCAATGGCTACTACTAGGTTTTGGATATTCTGGTAACCCCAACTGGTGATTTTAAAAATTGAATCCCCATATGAGAGTTGTTACTAGAAATGGTTTATCATTGACAGTCTTTGTTAGCTTATTGCTTTCAGTTCCAATTTTGTTACTGATGCTACTGTTCATGCAAATTTACTGGCCTTGACCTTCCAAACAAAATCAAGGGTCATCATGTTACTTTCTCCACAGCTCACTCCAAATATTACTGGCCCTAGAGGATTCATTTCCATCGCCTGAGTTTTCTCTTGTAACAAAGTTAGAATTGCCACTATCTTCACGTTCCATGTTCTTTATCAAGCCTTGGTTTCAATCAACTCCGTTAATAAACATGTTAGTGAAAATTTTCATATCATTCATTCCTAAGCTTTCTGTGATAGCATTAAAAAGTGGGGTCATTTCATTAGGGCTTTTTTGCATGAACGGGTTAGAGAATCCTCCATTGTTGATTCTAACCATGATTGAATGATTAATTTGTGATAGAAAGTGATCATAAGATGTGTTCTGTTACTGCATTCCTCCAAAAGATATTGGTTTAATGGACTGGTAAGGACCTACCATTATATTAACAAAGCTTTTTTTCCATCATGAGAGAGATTATACCATTACTTGTAGTTGCACCCATTTGGGCTACTTTTTACAGCAAGGTTGTTGTAAACATATGGGGCAACTTGGCAATTTGGCAACTAGTTTTGCTGTTTTGTAAATAATTAAAGCCAAATGGTTTATTTTGAACTAAGTTGTAAGCTAGAGGAAGCTGAGGAAATGCTTCTTTGACCACCAAACAGTGTCAGAGTTGCTTGAAAACATGCCTCCACCTATGTTCTTTTTTCATGTTAGATTTAAAACCAAGAACCCAAAATTTGTTGGAGCATCGTTGGATTCTGGGAATTTTGAAAAACATGGTGGCGGGTGTTCTTACTTCTTAAGTTTTCTAGGTTTTAGTTGAAAAATTAGAGAAAAGTGTTGGAGTTTGAATGTTAGAGAGAGAAAGTTAGAGAAAAAAAAATGGATTGTTAAAGAAAAAAGAAAAAAAAACAAAAGAAAAAAATATTTGAAAATAATAAAAAAGTTACGATTTTGGGCAAATAAGTAATAAAACAAACCATAGTATAGTTAAATATCATATTTTAAACCTTATGAACTACTTTAAATTCGTCTCAAATCACAAGGTGATTTTATGTAATTTAACCTTTTATTTATGATATTAAATTAACAAAAAAATATTTTAAAATTTTTATATAAAAAATAAAATAAAAAATAAAACATAAGGATATTTTTTATATAACAATTTAATTTAAAGGATAAAAATGTAAAAAAAAAAAAAATTAGTAACCTATCATTAATTGGATCAAAATTGGCCAGTTGATGATAGGCCTTTTATCAATCATATCGTTAGATCATTTGGAAAAAAAGCTCAAGTGGACACATATTTTCAAGGCAATTGCATCTCATTGATGCTTCAGTTGCTTCTAAAATGGACCTAAAATGCTTGATGTTTTCTTTCAATGAAATAAATAAAATAGAGATAGGACAAGTTAAAAGTAAATAGAGATAGGAGAAATTAGACATATTTCATTCCTTTGATTTTATTTAGAAATAGAAGGGACTAATATTTTTTTTTGTTCAAAGTATAAGCATTATCTCTTTTAGAATGTTTTTAATATTCCCATATAATATATATATATATATACATATATATTACATAATATAAAAGCTATCCCCAATTGATTCTACTAGAGACAACTTAGCAATATATTAAAAGGGGATTAGTGGTTAGTTTTGGTAAAAATACTATTTAATTATGTTGAAATTTTCTAAAGTTTCTAGAAGCTTCTCGAAGAAACTTTTAGAGATAAAAAAAAAAGACTGATGTTTTTGAAGACTGATTTGGTAAAAAAAGCAAAAATAAAAAATAAAAAAAAGGGGAAGAGGGAATTAGCCGCCGATGTTTATAAATGGCACTCTTCCAAATCAACCCATCAGTTAGCCAAACTCTGAAAAGATTAACCCCTTTGTTCGAGCAAGTTCATTGGCATCAATATAGTGGGTGATTGATTGGAATGTGAAATACTTCAGCTTGGATTCATAAAAAAAATATGCTTTTGTCTTTGCATGTCATAAAAACTCAAAATCTGATGGTGGTTTCTTTTACTGGTTTCTGGTAAGTTTTTTTTGTTTTTTAAATTTCTAGGTTTATTTATACATAATATAAAAGCTATCCCCAATCTTACTTTACAAACATACTTAAGCAATATCTTTAAAAAAATTACATGGATAATTTTTAAAGAAAGTAGTTCTATAAGCTTATAAATCTTCTAGGTTTCATCTCTTAAAAAAGATGTAAAAGACAAGTTGCTCTTTTTATATTTATTTATGATTTTTTTCTTTTCCTTTTTTTAATACCAAATCTACTTGCAATCGCAAAAGAGAAAGAGCCAGCCTTTCATTTGCAAGTACCAAAACTTTACATCGTTTGTAGGTAACCTTTAATTATATATTTTTTTCAATCTTTCCATTTAATCACTTTGGTTCTTGTGCTTTTTGTTGTTCAATGTTTAAAAATGGTCATTTTTTTTTAATTCATGCATGATATTTTGATCTGTTTAATATTGTTTTTGTTTTCTATATTTTGCTAAAAATCCATGACTTAAGTGCTCTCTAAATCCAATAAAACATTGATTTTTTGAATGGATTTTAATTTTTAGTCCAAATGAGAATTCATTTGATCTATTTTTTAAGAGAAGCATTTTGGGAATCTTGGTTTCTGCACAGGCCAATCATGCAACTTTGGAAGAATTATTGTAAAAACTATATTTTGTCATATTTTTGTTTGAAATTTATAATTTGAAAACTAACCAAAAGTTAATATGAAATTAAAATAATAAAACAATATAACCAAAAACTAATCTTCTTGACTTTTTTGTTTACTTTTATGCTATTATATTTGCAACTTGCTTGCTTTGATTTTTGCTTCTTAAAAATATGTACTTTGATTGTTACTTTATTTTGGTTCAAGCATTTGCACAAAAGCACCAATCTTTTTACTACGATGAGTGCTTGCTTATTTTTGCTTTTATTTGGTTTTGATTATGTACATGCTTAATAATTGGTTTTTTAATATTTTGGTATTGAAATAAAAAATTAAAGGTATATTATGTTAAAAGTACTAAGATGGTGGGGCTTATTGATTTATACATTATTCCATAACTAAACTAATCGATGTATGTAGTTTATTTTTAATACATAATATATTCAATTGACATGTGGTAATTGAAAGCAAATTGTAGTATGAGTTATAAATTGTATTAGTTCAGTTAGGATTTTTAGCATCCTAACCATTGCATCTGAGTTATCTACTAATATTATTATTGTAGCAACTATTGTGGCAGAACCTTGCTATAGGGGAATTTGATGGTAATTTCTTTTAACCTTATCTTTTTTTTTCTAAATAAACAAATGTAGTAAATGTATTATCTCATTTGTGACTTTTATTCTTTATTTGTAAAGGTAGCATTTGTAATGTGAATTCTTCGTTAGAGTAAGAATAACAATCAAATCAATGAAGAAATGAACATCTAAATAAGTTATATTTAATCAATGAAATTATATTTATTAGCTATTTTAATTCATTGCTTAATATAGATGTTTATTAGGTATAATATTACTTAGTTTTTTGTTTCCTTCTTTTTGTTAATCAATGTTATGGAAACATGTTATTTTGCTTTTAACTTTGGTGGTTTGAAATATCTTTCTACTTTTTGTGATGTTGAAAAATCTTTGGCTTTAATGTATTGTTGAAAAATCTTGATAGTCTTTTATTTCGAGTGATCTTATGATATTTTGGTTTTGTGATTCTCTAAAGCTTTATTCATAATAAGCAAACTTACAGCTACTCTAAAAATACTCATTTCTTGGCCAATGAGATTTCAGTAAACTCTTAAAGCAATTTTTTACTCCTTATTCCCATTGTTTAATCATGTTTCTCAATATATTAGTGGTATGAGATTTTCAGATAATGTCATTCCTATCAATTTAGTGTTTTATTTGCAGTACTTTTAAATGTAATTTGGTTGTGTTTGCTAGCCATAGTGATACAAATGCTAGGATAAAAATTATTTTATACCACATTTGGTATTTATTGAGGTAGGCAATATATATCTATTATTAGGTCATTATGTTTGTAGTTTGAAACTTTTAATTAGATTTTGTTATCATTTTTTATGATTGTTTTACATGTTCAATTTAAACCATGTTGGTCTAATGGTGATTGGTGAAAAATAAATAGAACGAGTTTTGTTTTAGAGTTGGTTTGTATCTTTTATGTGTTAAAATAGAAAGAGAGGTATCTTTAGCTTTATGTTTATGGGAGTATAGTAAACCTAGTATTTGCTCACAAACTTTAACCAAACATGATTATCTTTTTTGTTTTTTCTATCACCAATTATATATTATATATAGTAAAACTTCTTTCATTTTATATAACAGTCACACTGTTAACATGGTTATGTTGTTTTTACTTTTAATTAATTTATTTACTCTTTGATTCTTTTTTTTTTTTTAAATTTCATTTTTTGACTTTGTAAGGATATGCAGTAAGGGAGTTTGGTAAGTAGGGAGTGCAATTTGGTGAGTTGACAATTATTTCTAAGGAGGTGGTATGCCTTTTACTATATTTAATGAAACTTTTTTTATCATTATATGTAAAAGAAATTTGTTGTTTTTTTAGGCTTAGGCAACATGCATCTATTTTGCTTGCATTTTATGTTTTAGACTTTATATATTATACTATTCTCATCCTTTATAATTGTTTTATTTAAATCATCAAATATGTTTAGAAAAAGGTAAAATATTGAATAACATAATTTTATTATTCAGCATATTGGTTAGCTTTTGAAAACCTGTCATTCTGCTTCCTTAATGGGGGGTACTCCCTCTAGATACTCCTCTTGCAAACTGATATTGTTTAACTAGAATTCTACATAATAGAGGCCAGCAACAGTGACATTTACATTACAACACTTACTGTAACTGCTATGTTGTCATTTATTGGTTTCCTTAAGTGATAAATTTATATTGCATATTACTTAATTTTTGCTTTCTTATACATGTAGGTGGCTTTATATGAATGCTCGTTCTAAGGAATATCTTTTCCCTGAGGGTAAGCCTAATATGCATTTTATATATTTATTTCTAATATGCATTTTATATATTTAATTACCAAATTGAAATAAATTTAAAATCCTATAAATATTCTAGTCTAATAAAGGTTAGCAATAATGGCATTTACATTACAACACGCATTGTAACTTTTACTGTTGTCATTTATTGGTTCTCTAAAGAGATAAATTTATATTGCATAGTACCTAACTTTTACTTTTGTACACATGTAGGTGGCTGTATATGAATGTCTCACTCTGAGTAAGGAATATCTCTTTCTTAAGGGTAAGTTTATGCTTTTTATATTCCTATTTGCAAAATTAAAATAAATTCTAAAATCCTATAAATGCAATTATAACTATGCTTTTAGTTGCCACAACATTCTATTAGCCATCTGGTTGGTTTGTTTCCAAGATTACTTTGGTGATCTGTTATTTACAAGAGTTGCAAGACTTCTCGATTTTCATGTCTATGTTGAAAGTGGCAGAGAGAGATTACTTCCTGAATGGTCCAAAGAAAAAGGTTTGCAACATATGTCTACGCAGATTTGGTTTAATGTGAAATTCAAAAATTGTAGAAATAATAAAAAATGGATTTGCTAAAAGGAATTAAAGTTAATATTCATTGTTTATTCAATATCTCAGATAGAAGTTGAAAATGGCTAATGGAATGGTGTAGACTAATACACAACTTTGTTTAGACTAATTGATAATTTTAATAACTAGATCAATACACAATTTTATTTTACTCCCGATTGAAATGCAAGCTCGAAATCTAGTACGTATAAGTTATATTAAAAGTTGTCCCCGTTTTGTATTGAGTGGACAACTTTGTAATGTAAAAATTAAAAATTTAGAGGTAATTTTGGCCTAAAAAAACTTATCCAGAAGCTTTTCTGCTTTTTTTCCCCTTCATTTATTTTAATTCACTAGCCTCTTACCTTTATTCTTGCTCAATGAGAAGAAGTGAAAGAATTTGAAAACCCATACAACCTGAAATAAAGAAAAAAATTGAAAAAAATGGATCATTGCCCTGTTCCTTCAAGTTTTAGTTTTCTTTTATTTTTCTCGTTTTTTTTTCATGACTTTTAGTGTTTTTGTTATTTTTTCTTTGTTTAGGTTTTTTTTTTTCATGTTTAATTTCTTTTATTTTCCTTTCTTTTTGGGTAGTTTATTTTTTGTCAATATGTTTCTATTGGCGCTTTGATGTTATTGTTTCTATGTATGCATGTTGTTTGATTAATTGTGTCATAATGTATAGATCTGTGGATCTATTTCTAAACATGATTTTTAAGAATCACTACCAACCTTTTTTGTTTAGATGTGATTGGTTACTCAATCAAATCTATCCTATTTGAAGAGGAATTTCAAAATTGATTTAAGTATCTTTAAATAGTAGATTCTGAGTCACGAAATTAAATTTTAGATTCGAGAGTATGATTAAGTGTGAAGAAGGTTATAGCACCCCCAAAATGCCTATCCAAAAGATAGTACCAATTTAATTTTAAATTATCCAAGCCTTAAAAATGTTTATAATTTACTAAAATATTTAATATTGAAAACTAATCTTAAAATTACCCTAATAGTTTGGTAACAATTTAAGATAATTTTTTCATTTTAGGAGTATTCATAGAAACTAGTGTCCCACCCTGAAAAGACTCCATCGTTGAATTTATTAATATATTTTATTTATGAAAATTAGTAAAATCTTTCAATAGCTTGGTAGGATTTACTTTGATGTAAATCTTCTAATAGTTTGGTGAGATTTTATTATGAAATATTTATAAAATTTATTTTTGAAAAAATTCATTAAATTTCTTAGTAGTTTAGTAAGATTTAACTTAAGATACAAATTTTTTAATAGTTTGGTAGGATAAAATACAAAATCTTTATTAAATTATTTTTCATTTGAAAATTGATTTATGAAATTCTCTACTAGTTTGGTAAAACCCATAAAATTTAAACTAATGAAAAATCCTCCAATAATTTGGTAGGATTCATAAATTTATTTGAAAAATGTTTTATTTATTTATTTATTTATTATTTACCTGTTTTTTGTTAAACAAGATAACAAAATATTTAATAATAATTACATAACAAAATAAATAATAACAAAATTAGTAAAACAAAATAAAATAAAATAAATAAAAAACTTAAAATATAAAATATAAAATCAAAAAGTAAAAATAAAATGAAAAAAAAACTTGTAATTGAGTTGGGTTGAAGCCTGGGTTGACATGCGAGTCAACGAGTCTACATGTGGGTCAACGAGTTTTTGCACGGGTCTGGGACTTTTAGAACGATGTCATTTTGGAATGCTATAAAAGTTACGCTTATCAATTTTTCCTTAAAAGCCCTCTAGTCTTCTTTCTTTAGTTGAATCTTCTTTGCTTTCTCTCTAAAAAGTATTAAGAACACCTACCGAATAGGATAACTTCATCAATTTTTTAAAAAATCATTAGAATCTTGTCAAAAAATCTAACCAAAAGATTCAAAACACCTACCAAAAATAGGACAACTTCATCAATTTTTGAAAAAATCGTCAGAATCTCTTCGAAAAATCCAAGCAAAAAATTAAAAAATTCATCTCAAACCCAATTTTTTTTAATTTTTCCAAAAAATCTTAGATTTTTCCAAAAATATAAGCTTCAATTCAACCAAAAACCAGAACTCTAAACACCTTTCGATCACCAAAACTTTGAATCCAGAAACTTTAAAACTAAAATCCTAGAAACCTTACAGCCTAGAAACTTTTTCATATAATTACAACAACAAAATTTTTTTCTCTCCAAAAATTAATCGTCTCTTGTTCTACCATTTGGTGTCCAATTTATAGGTTGTCTTCAGTAGCAATTTTAAGGATCAAATAGAACCAATCCAGGCTTGAATCTTAATATTAGATTTTGTCCGAGCATGATTTTAGGCTAGGTCTAAGCTTATTTGTTTGGATTGAATTAAAAACCTTTGATTTGACCGTGCAAACTGGATCTTTAGTTATGCAAACTGGTTCACTCTAGTTTAGGAGATTTAATTTCCTTGTTCAAACGTAGATTAGGAAGAAAATGAAAGAAAGATAATAAAATAAAATAAAAATAAAATAAAATAATATACTATATAATAATAATAATGATAATATAATAATATAATATAACATAACAATATAATATGATACTAACAATACCAATAATAACAAAAAAAAAAATAGTAATAGTAATAATAAAAATCAATCCTGATTGACCTCGGATACAGATAGGTGTTTACAGCTACTCATTTTTGCATATCTCTATTAGACAAGGATGATGCAAAGACTTAGATATCCACTCTGTTTCGATCCAAAAACAAAAGTCAAATTAGTAAAAAAAAATGATCAAGATTGAGCCATAAATCTAAAAAAATGATTTGGACTGAGCCGAGATCAAACGACTGGGATTGAACTGTAAGTCAAAAAAATAATTTAGACAGAGCCGAGATTGAACGATCGGGATTGAACTGCAAGCTAGAAAAATGATCTGAACCAAGCCATGATCAAGCTATCGGGATTGAATCATAAGTAAAAAAATGATCTGGACATAGTCAAGATCGAACGATCGGGATTGAATCGCAAGTCTGAAAAAATAGAGTTTAAAATTTTAACTTAAAATCTAAAGATTCACAATTTGAAAATTCAAAGATTTGTAAGGTTCCATAACAGAAGTTGAAAGATCCTAATATTCTAAGTCTTGTAACAAAATCACAAAGATTCAAGATTTGCAAAGGTTTTTAAACTCACAAGAATTTAAGATTTGCAAGATTTTAAGTTTCACAGAGGTTCTAAATTTGCAACAGTTTTAGATTCGCAAGAAGAAAGATTCATAAGAATGAAAGATTCATAAGATTTTAAGTTTCGTAGAGATTCTAAATTCATAAATGTTTTAGGTTCACAAGAACTTTCAGATTCACAAAAATAAAAGATTTGCAAAATCTTAAGTTTCATAGAGGTTCTAAATTCGTAAAGGTTTTAGGTTCGTAAGGACTTTTAGATTCATAAAAATGAAAGACTCACATGAATGAAAGATTTACAAAATCTCAAGTTTCACAGAGGTGCTATATTCGTAAAGGTTTCATAATAAAATTGAAAGAGTTAGAAAGATAAAATGACCAAGCCAAGTCAAGGTCAAGATGAATGATCGAGATTGAATCGTGGGTTAGAAAGATGATCTAAACTAAGCTGAGATAAACAATGAATGACTAAGACCGAACCATGAATCAAAAAGATAAAGCAATTAAGATTGAGTTGAGATAAAAAATGAATGATTGGGGTCAAACCACAAGTTAGAAAGATGATCTAGATCGAGTCGAGATCGAAAATAAGTGATCGAGATCGAACTGCGAGTTAAAAAGCAGAATGATCAGAATCAACTCGAGGTCGAAGATGAATGATCGAGATTGAACTGCGAGTTAAAAAGATGATTTGGATCGAGCCAAGATCGAAAGTGAGTGATAAGTAATAATGCAACAATGTAGATGCATGTCCTATCTAAGATGCAAATGCAATTATCAAGGATTTAAATATAATATATGCAATGTAGATGTTACTAAATCAATGTCATGAAATTTTAATCATGGTAACAAAGTTCTTAAGACTCCACAATTCCTTTCTAGCTTTTTAGTATTAACAATATTGGAATGAATTTTGTCAATTGATCCATGCCATTCTCCTCATTTAGTTACAACTCATAGGTCATGTCAATCAATTTATCATTGAATTCATCACTAGGTCACTTTGTGTGTCTTTTTTAAATCATTTTCTTAGGTTTTTTTCACTTTTTTCATCTTGGATTTCTTTCATAAGAATAAAAAAAATTCTTTTACAAACAGTGTCATTCATTTATTTACCATGATTCTAATTTATGACAAGTATGATACATTTTTTTATTCATGATTTACACTTGGTAAAGAATATAAAAAATGGTCTTTATTATTGAATGAAAAATAGGTAAGGTCGGGAACAACTCAAAGATAAATGAAAGCAAAATGCTATGAATGTAAATGAGATATCAACATCCAGAATAATGATTGTTCAAATAATTTTAAACTCTAACCTAGAATTCTCTTTAAAAACATATTCTATCAATATCTTCGATCTTTGAGCCAATCATCATCCTCATTCTTGGGACTTTCACATGAAGTTATTTTTTCAAGTTTTCATCTTTACTTAAATTGTCCTTTCGGGTTTTCAATTTAAGTCTCCATTTTTTCTCTTTTTTTTTTGCATACCTTTTTCTCAATTTTTTTTTCATTTCTCTTTTTCCTTTATCCATCAGTGACATTTTGATCAAAGTCTTAAATAATCCAATGACAAATTTGCCTTAATTCAATTCATGATTATTAAATTTGAGTATTCACATTCAATCAAAATAGATTTTTAAGGAATGTAATCTAGGCTAGGGTAAGTCGTTATGAAAGAAATGGATAAAACAAGCTCAAATTATATTTGAAGGGTTATCAAACCAATAATCATTTTTATATGTAAAGCACTTTGACATGTTGCCTTATCAATTTTTTTTTTTCTTTTTATCATTTTTCAAGAAAAATTTTGAGCATCATAAGGTTTTACCCCTAAAATCACTAAGGATAAACAAGCTTATCAAATTTTTCCCTCAATGTGAGGGTGATATTTGTTAGGGTTATTCAAAAAAAATTTTTAATAAGCTCAAATAGGGTAGTAAAAAATAATTTTATTCTTTTTTTTTTAACATAGAAAAAAGATAGTCATTTCTCTTCCTGAACATGAATCTTTTAATGAAGAATATGTATTGATCAAGAGCAAACTTGTGAATGAACAATTGTAAAGATCATGCATTGCATCACTTTTAAAATTCTTTACCAGATTTATCTTCTTTTTATTTAGCAATCCTAATGAATCATCAATCTCCATCTATCAATCAAATCATCATTAATAACATCTTCAAATTCAAATTCTGAATTATCGTCATGACTATCAAAATATTCATTATTTGGAATCAAAGAATAGATATGAAAAAATGTATAAGATGGTAAAAGTAAATAATGGTGATTCATATAAAAGAGAAATGTCATGAAAATGCATCAAATATGTCACTTTTATTAAAATAATAAAAAATAAGATGAAATCTAAGTACATAAAAGAGATTCATATTCTTAAGAAATCTTAAGATTATAATCAGTTTCAATCAGCCTACCAAAATCTTACCCCTAGGTGATTGGGCAAAAAATATTTATGGATATTCATATCCCCTGATTCATTGAAGTTCATCAAGCCTGCTCGAATCAAACTTTACATCTTATGCTTGAAAGTAGGGTAGGTTTTTATGGAGTGACCCACATTCCTATTATGGTAGTCACATGTAGTGTTAACATTATACCATTTGAGATAAGGTGGTTTCAATGGTTTTAAAAAGACTGAAGATACTAGGTCATTCTCGACTAATTCTGAAAATAGCTCAATGTAAGTTATGATGATAGGATCAATATGAGCTTTCTCTTAATTACCCCTAGATCTTTCTAAACCACTTGCTTGATTTTAGGCTTTGAAACTGGTGTAGTAATAGGATTAGGCCCACATGCTGGTGCTTGAAAAGCTGGTTAATGAGAACTTAGAGCGATGTTGTTCATGGTTGGAAAATAAGGCTAGTAAGAAACTTGTGCAATATTATTGGCTATCAGGTAGTAAGCAGGATGAACATATGGTAGGTATGAAGCATAACTTTCAAATTGTTGCCCCTCAAGACTCACTGCTTAGGCTTTAACTTCTTTCTTCTTAGGCATATCACTTTTTTTGGCACTGCTGGCTTTTTTTTCTTCAAGCTTATCACTTTTGATGGTATTTTTAATAATCTCTCATGAGATCACCATATCAGTATAATTCTTTGTCATGTTTTTTTATCATATTCTCATAATAAGGTGACTTCAAAGTGCTTATAAATAAAATTATCATTTTCTTTTCAGTTAAGGGTAGCTGCACCTGAGCAACTATATCTCACCACCTTTGAGCATATTATTTGAATGATTCCATCATTTTTTTTATACTCTGTAAAGAAAGGCAATCATGAGCCCTATATATAATATGACGATATTGATTAATGAAGGAATGGTTTAAATCTTTTTATGATCAAATACGATTCTTATCTACTTGAATGTACCACCTTATAATAGACCTAGTTAAGCTGTCTTACAATACATGTATGAGTAGTTTCTCATTGTTGATATGAGCTATCATTTTACGATAATATATTATGACATTGTAATAGGACACTTAGTACTATTGTACTTCTCAAATTTTGATACTTTGAACTTTGGTGGTATCATCACATCTGGCAGCAAAAAAAGCCCCATAGCATCCATGGATCCGTAAAAGTCAATACCTTCTATGGCCCAATAATAGTTCCTCAATCATGCTCATTGTTTGATCAGTCTTAGAGTCTTCTAAGGATGCAACCATATACAACTTCACTTTTTTTCACCTCATCCAGATTAAGGATTTGGATTGGTTTAACTGCCTTTTCAGCGAATACATGATTAGTGTAACTCTGAACATTTACTTGACTTGGTACATAGGGCATTCTCGAGTAGCTGTAACTTGAAAACGTGGTTTGATATGGTTGAAAGCTTCCAGTGGCTTAGGTTTGATGTGGATCAAAACCTGAAAAATGTAGTGACTCAGTGACTTCATATGAGGTATCTTCCTCTTATATTTTTTCTTTGTTTATTTTTTTCAAAGCTTCAAAGATCTTGCTTAGTTTCCCCTAAATTATCTCCTGAGCCTTTTCCAACTTTTAAAAATGGTTTGCATTATCTTGCTCTATCTTTCTAACTCTAGCTCAGATGTTATACAGATGTTGAGCTATTCTTATACCTGAGTACCATAATCTAGAATAAGTGATCTTCACATGATTTGACATGATGAATAAATGGTCATGAATGAATGTAATGTAATGCATGTATGTTTATGCACAAGAAGAAAAGAAATAAACAAGATAAAAAAATAGATTAGTCATCTTAATAAAAAATAAACACTATAGAATAAGCAAAATAATAGCATGACTTTAAATTTTGGGTTAACTCTAAAGGGTGGAAGGACATGGCTCTACCTATGGTTAGGCTCTTAAAGTTAATTATATGTGGTTTAGATTACTTCTAAAATATTCTCAAATTATTTTTTACATCATTATCCATCATAGACTAGTAAATCACCCTAATCATCACCTACTATAGGTTACAAATGAAAGTGATTCAATCTGAGTGGGAAAGTTTTACAGGCCCATATGAAGACATGAAATCTCACAAAGGCATAGGTACTTCACTCCTTTTTAAGGGATAGAGCTCAAGTGGAGAACATATGTTATGTACATGCAAATGAATAATAGATATATGAAATAAATAAATGAATTGCTGCACAAAATATAAACAAAGAAAATAAAGAAAAAGAAAAAAAAAGAAAAATCTCAAGTTTATTAGGCAAGGCTTGGATAATAAGAAATCATTTATTGGCCTGACTCTCACTTTTCCCAGTGGAGTCATTAAACTATCATAATGTATAGATTTGTGGACTTACCGTCATACATGATTTTTAAGAGTTGCCACCAATCTTTTTTGTTTATGTGTGATTGGTTACGCAATCAAATGTATCCCATTTAAAGAAGAATCTCAAGATTGATTTAGGTATCTTTAAATAGTAAATTTTGATCTACAAAATTAGATTTTAGATTTGAGAGTACGGTTATGTGTGTGAAAGATTATAGCACCCATACGATGCCCGTCTAAAGGATGGTACCAGTTTGTTCAAATTATTGAAGCTTTAAAAATGTTTATAATTTACCAAAATTTTTAATATCGAAAACTAATATTAAAATTACTCAAATAGTTTGGTAATAATTTAAGATAATTTTCTCATCTCAGAAATATTAATAAAGATTAGTGTCTTACTTTGAAGAGACTTTGTCATCAGATTTATTAAGGTATTTTATTCAAAAAAATTAGTAAAGTCTTCCAATAGTTTGGTAAGATTTACTTTGATGTAAATCTCTCAATAGTTAGGTGATATTTTATTATGAAATATTTATAAAATTTATTTTTGAGAAAATTCATTAAATCTCCTAATAATTTGGTAAGATTTAACCTAAGATGCAAATTCTACAATAGTTTGGTAGGATAAAATACAAAAATCTTTATTAAAATATTTTTTATTTGAAAATTTATTTATGAAATTCTCTAATAGTTTGGTAGAACTTATAAAATTTACACTCATAAAAAATCCTCTAATAGTTTGGTAGGGTTCATGAATTTATTTGAAAATAGGTTTTTTTGTTTACTTTTTTGTTTCCAAAATAAGATAACAAAATATTTAATAATAAGTTACTCTACAAAACAAATAATAATAAAATCAATAAAATAAAATAAATAAAAAACTTAAAATAAAAATAAAAACTTAAAATATAAAATCAAAAAATAAAAATAAAATGAAAAAAGAAAAAAGAAAAACCTGTAATCGAGTCAGTTGAAACGTCGATCGACACACGGATCAATGGGTCTATGCGCGGGTTTGGGACCTTTAGAATGGCGTCGTTTTGGGATGCTATAAAAGCCATACTCCTCAATTTTTCGTCAAAAGCCCCCTGGTCCTCTCTCTTTTTAGTCGAATCTTCTCTGCTTTATCTCTAAAATGTCCTAAGAACACCTACTGGAAACTAGACAACTTCATTGGTTTCTGAAAAAATCATCGGAATCTCGTCAAAAAATTCAAAGTTCGTCAAAAAATTTAATGAAAAAATTCAAAAATTCATCTAAAACCCAGATTTTTCTAGATTTTTTCAAAAAACCTCAAAATTGTCTAGAAATTTAAGCTTCAATTCAAACACTTCAGACCAAAAACCAGAACTCCAAACACCTTTTGATCACCAAAACCTCAAATCTAGAAACTTTAAAACTAAAATCTTAGAAACCCTATAGCCTAGAAACTTTTTCCTAGAATTACAACAATAGAGTTTTTTTTTCTCCCAAAATTAATCGTCTCTTATTCTTTCATATGGTGTCCAATTTATAGGCTGTCCTCAGTAGCAATTTTAGGAATCAGACAGAACCAATCCAAGCTTGAATCCTGTGATTGGATTATGCCCAAGCATGATTTTAGGTTAGGTCTCAGCTAATTTGTCTGGATTGAATTAAAAACTTTTGATTTGACCATGCAAATTGGATCTCTTTGATTCGGTAGATTCAATTTCCTTGTTCAAACGCATATTAAGAAGAAATGGAAAAAAGAATAATAAAATAAAATAAAAATATATAATATAATAATAATGATAATATAATAATATAATATAATAATATGATATTAATAATACCAATAATAACAAATAATACTATTAATAACAAATAATAATAATAATAATAATAATAATAATAATCAATTTTGATTGATTTTGGACATAGATGTGTGTTTATAAATTATTTTTATTTCTTTTGCATTATGCTACTTTTTTTTATGTGATTAGTTTTTTTTTGTATGAGTTTTGTGTTTGAATTTTTTTTTTTTTGTGCATGATTTTTTTTTTTTTTAAAGACAATGAAGTGTTTAGAACACATTTGCAAGGAAGGGTGCATGACTGTTGGGCCTTGCAACGAGGAGTCGGCAAAGAGAACGGCCCCTGCAACAAGTACACTATGTGCCAACTTTTGGTTCGGTTGAGCTACAGGTTATACGTGCCAACTTAAAGCTTTATTAAGTTGGGTTTCGCTGAAATAAAGTTCTATTAAGTGTTAAATTTACCATGCAACTTGAACAAATTTTATATTTTAGTGGATTCATTTGACTGCAACTATTTCTTTATTCTCTCGAGGTCTTTAATTAGTTAATTTAACTTTGGGTTCTAACATGAGAAGTTTTGGCTTTAATTTGCAGAGGTTGGCTTGAGTCTTATCAGCTTTGGCATCTTTTTCTCATTTCTTGGTGTAATTATCTTCTTTGATTGGGGTCTGTTCGCTTTAGGATATGTAAAGCTTTTTTCAGAAACCATTTACTTTGATGTAGATTATATGACACAATATAATTATTCATTATATTTCAATATTCTAACTTTCTGACATTATGTAGTCAGATATTATGGTTAGCAAGGGTGGTAATTTTTTTTAATTGTTAATTGTTAATATGCGCCAACTTTGGGTTTAAGTGGTAAAAGATAAGAACTGGTTTTGAAGGTAGTAATGGTTATTGAACTACAGGAGGTTGTTGTGAAGAAGTTCCTAGACCAGGATTTTTCAAGCACTGCTTTGGATGAGTTCAAAAGAGGTAAGCAACTTTTAAGCATCTATGTTTCTTATCAAAATGATAGTACAATGTGATTTTAGATATTTTAGTTTATTCATTCTTTTCCTTTAAATATCTGGCCATATACAAACTTCAGACAAGCATCCATGCTAAGGTTATGGCAGTTAAAATAAGTTCAAAATCACTGATCCTGATTTTTGTTATTCTCTTTAATTTAAAGTGCGAATAATGTGTTGACTGTGTCATCCAAATGTTGTTCTACTCGCCCTCTAAACCTCTCTACCATTACCGAGTTTCTTCAAAGGTTAGAGTCTATGCCTACATATTGTTATCTTATCTTCTTAATGAGTTGAACTTTATGCAAAGTAATAAAGATGCAATATGAAATTGGCAGTCTATGACTACTAACATGCACGTGTATTCATGTGATACACATGTGGATGGTCTTTGAAGTTCTAAATTGTGCAAACGTTATTTTTTTTTTCGAGGAATCTTATAAAGATTCTTCATCATCGTCATTCTCAAATTGATGAAAAGCGTAGAATTAAGATGGCTCTTGATGTGGTATAGGGTTAATTGCTCCTGCAATTGTTTTATTTAGGATGTGACAACCACATAAAAAATTTCAAATTTGTTTTCATTTTGCAGGCAAAGGGCATGAATTGCCTACACGCTAGCACACCTGCCATTGTTCATCGTGATTTGAAGTCTCCTAATCTTTTAGTTGATAAAAACTGAATTGTGAAGGTAAATGATGTTTAATATATAAAAACATCATATACTAGGTGTGTAAATGAGAAGTTATAAGGAGTCTGCATTAGTGTAGTTTTTTTGTGCTAATTTCTCTAAGCTTCCTAGAGCTGCAAGCGGGCAATCTACCAAATGTGTCCTATGTCCTCTTCGGTTTATGCAGCAGTTAGGCTACTTATTAGTTGTGACATAGTTTAATATGAATTGCTATCCTTGTGGGATCATGGTTACTATGACTAGCATATCTGATATGGCATTTGACTATATTCTCACAATTATGCTCATAATCTTATAACAATAAATAATTAAATAAATTCACTGGCTTCAAACTCCTATAGAAAACCTTAAAGAAAGAATAATAACAAAAAAAAAGATAGTGCAGACCTACTAGATGAGTTGAAATCTTTAATGGATCAAAGAAATCAATTGGTTATGCCCACTTTAAATCTATGCACATGGAGATTGTATGTAAATTCTATGACATACTGTGTCGTGAAGTTCAATCAAGGTTTAAGGGCAGAGAAGCATCTTGACATCCTGTAGTTCACTGTAGGCTTCCAATAGTATTAACTAAATTTAAACGTTTCTTGAACCTACAGATTCAGTTTATTGACATCTGACATCTTGAACCCACAAATTTAGTTACTATTAGCATATAAAGAAAATTAGTAAAAATTAAATTAAAAATTGCTACTTGAGGCATTGAACTTATAATTTCATTTTGTGAAATTAAATCATGTTCTAACCTTTGCTTAGAAACTGCTTTTAAGTTGCTTATTATGATGCTTCTCAACTACATTGACTTTTTTCCTTTCTTTTGCCTAACTTATAAACTTGCACGTTCTTCTTCTTACAACTTTTTGTTTCTATTATCTTCTATCTGCAGGAAGAGCTGTTACTTGGTGGTCACGGGCTCATGGTCAGTGGCTATCTTCCTGCCACAAACACTATTGCCAGAGGTCTTGACATCTGCTTGAGCCACAGGTAATTTAACTTGAATAATTAGTTCACTAGTTGGAATGTTCTGTAGCATAGATGTGAGTTTATCAGTTAATGTTTATCGTTGTAATGTATTTTGTCCTAGGGTTACAAAAATAGTAAGGTGCTACAATGGAGTGAAGGTTACTGTGGAAGATGGAACTATTTTTGTGGCAGATGCTGTTATTGTTGATGTTCCTCTAGGTGTACTAAAAGCCAAAAGCATCATGTTCGAACCAAGGCTTCCAGAGTGGAAGGAAGCAGCCATTGATGACCTTGGAGTGGGGATTGAAAATAAAATAGCGTTGCACTTTAACAAGGTATTTTGGGCTAATATGGAGTTTTTAGGAGTTGTTGCTGTGACAATTTATTATTGCAGCTATTTTCTAAACCTTTCACAAGGCCACGGGTCATTCTGTCCTTGTGTATATGCTTGCTAGGCAGCTGGCCAGAGACATTGAGAAAATGTCTAATGAAGCTGCTGCAGATTTTGCTTTTACGCAACTCAGGAAGATCCTGGTGAGTCAATTTTTCAAAGATATATTTTGTTCTAAAGTTTGTAGGATTCTCCTACCTAAGAACTGAAATGTGGGATTCTTGAGGATTTATAAACTTTATTCATCTGTGTCAGTTTGTTGCACCAACAGTTTTAGATGCTTTATTTAAGTTAAAAAAACTTTTACATTATGATAAGACTATGTTTTGTTATAAACTTTCACAAATAGTACGTTGCTTTGCACTTTTAAGCACATATTCACACTGAGTTATAATTGCACGAGTAAATTCAACTATGATATAGTCAAATTACAATTTTGTGTGCAATACTCGTGTTTGTATCCATAGTTGTACCGATCTTTTTATTGATTCTGTAGTTCACTGTAGGCTTCTAATAGGATTAACTAAATTTTAATGTTTCTTGAACCCACAGATTTAGTTTATTGACATCCTGACGTACTTTTCACAATTGGCAACTAAGATTTTCATTTCTGAATGTTTCAAGTTTAGATTTGACCTTTGTGCAATTTAATCAATTGGTTGAACAAAGTCAATTTGTTTCATGCTCCAAGTTAGTTTTAAGTTGTAATGTTTTCATAGTTAAAACAAATCCACAAGATAGCGTGGACTTGCTAGCTAGTATATATAATTCACGCACAAATTATAGGTCAAATTATTTTTAGTAACTTTCTTAGATTTGCTCTATGCTGTAATATTTTTAAACCTTTTTTTACGTTTAATAAATCTAAATTCTAAATTATTATTTCACATAATTTCACTAATCGAAAAGTGAAAACCCTAGTTTTACTCTTTAGGCAAGAGTACCATTTAATTTCAAAGTCTTTTTGCAACAAAATAAATTTTAGTTTATCCCATTAACCAAACAACCTCTAACTTTTCAGTTGTTTGCTTGTCTGTCGTAAATTTTTAATTGTTTTCTTGTTTGCCAAGAACAAAGAATTAATTACTTTCCAGAACAAGAAAAATACCCCAATTTTGTACCACATTATATATATGTAAAGAAAAGAAGACCACCTATTTTTTTTTACCCTACAAGGTTTTCTCAAGAAAATTTGGTTGATGGCTACTAGAAAGCTGGTTCGAGATTTTTTCATTGCAAGACAGCCCCTTTTTCTTCGCCTCACGTCTCAACAGGTATAAAGCTGCTTGCTTGGTTCTGGAAGATTGTAAATTTTTGTTATTTTTTTTCCAATTAATCTTTGATTTTTTTGGGTGGGGGTTTGGTGTTTTAGGGTTTGAGACTAAGATTACTATCCGGAAATGGGTACTCCAGTAATCGACGGTTCAGTGTTTTCAATGAGTTCTCTAAGAAAATTAAGAGCGAAGTTAACAGGTGTTTTGAACCTACTAATACTTTTCATTTTGAGAAGGTTAAAAAAATAATTTTCCTTAACTTTTTTTTTGTTGATTAATTATGTTTTTGGGACATTATGAAAATATTGTAGAAATCCGGAATTTCAACACTCGGTTGAGGAACTAAAGGGCAAAGCAGAAGAGCTGAAATTTAGGTACTTTTTCTTGTATTACAATAAACACTTTATGTTTTGCATAATATTAGTCTTATTAGGGAAATAGGCTAAGACATAGTGCCTGAGATGGTGAAATTGCGAATGCAGAAGGAAGCAGACAACTGAGCAGCTCTACAAACAGGTGGATGGTGTGTGGACAGAGGCTGAAGCTACGGCTAAAAAGGTTAGGTTCAAATATATCTTCTCTTCCTATAGTTCTTTCAGGGATTTGCATGTGTTGTTTATTTACCCAAACTAATTATGCTGACACTATGTTATGTATCTATTATGTGTTTTTTCCAAATTGTTTTTCCTTCTAATGCATATTTATGGAAGTTACTTGATACCCAAAAACTATACTTATCTTTCCTTGTGTATTTTGTATCCAATACATTTTGTGGAATTAACTTGTAATCCGGCTTAATCATCAAGTTTGACTTTAGTATTTGACTATTGCTTAGACATTGGGCTGATTTGGATAAAAAGCTAAGGATGATTACTGAAAAAAACCTCCCATAGATTTTATATTGCACAGTTCTGTTAATGTATATATACAAGTACATACATATGTTGTTCGTATGCAATGTGTTACCCTATGATGATTTCCATGGTTGCCTCTCTTATGTTCAGCCACAGTTCAGGTAATCTAGATTCTATATTCTTCACTATGTGGATTGATATGAGGTGAATCAGCTCTGGTATTCTTGTTGCTAGTTCAAATTATTGTGTTTCTCATTGTAATTTAACCCTTGGTTCTGAGATGTCAAGCAGGTTTTGTCTGTTTTGAATGTGAATCTTTGATGGAGCTGTTCTGTATGTTAGTGATACCTAAATCATATTTGATTGGTATTATGTTGTTTGTAGGTTTCTGCCAACATGAAGGAGACAATCTCAGCTGCCAAAGAGGAGGTTTACTTTTCATTCAGATAGTTGGCCTACTAAGTATGTCCATGACCACTTTTTAATAAGTTACTCCATATTATTGATTTAGGTTAAGGAAACTTTTGGGATTGGAAAGGAAGAGTCTTCACAGTCAACCAGTACTTCAGCTCAGCATGTTGCTGATGTGAAGGATGGAGGTAAGTCATCATCCAGGGAACAGAAATATGAGCAGTCTGGGTCTGGTGAAACTGCAGAAACTATATTTGGAAAATTTAAGTCAGGCATTTCTTCTCCGAAGGTTTCTTTGGCTTTCCAAAGGTTGAAGGAAGCAAAGGTTGTTGATTTAGCAAAGAAGGGATATGACATTGTTAAGGATGAGTTAAGTGGTAATCCAAGTAAGAGAAAGCACCTGGAGTATGCTCCCCCTCCCTCATCAACAGCTGAAAGAAGTACAAGAACTGATATTGTTGTTTTGCCATCTAAGGAGTCCCGTTGGAGTAAAAAGTGGGAGGCATTCAAAGGGAAGGTAAGTTTATTGTCGGTACTGAGTTTACTGAAATATCACTAAAAGGTTTCACCTATTACTTATGTTTTTCTGCTTATTTGAATGGATTTTTTTTCTCTTATGCATAGATGCAAGGTCATCCTTTATTCAAGCATGTTAGAGGGATTAGTGAACCTGTTTTGACAAAGGGCCAAGAGGTAAGTTTCCATCCTTTTGCCTTTTTCTTGCCCACTGTCCTTCTAGTTCTTTTGCTTACTATTTATTCTGGTTATGATGCATGCTCTATTTATTGCCTTTGCAATTTGTGAAATCTGGAAAAAAAATCTACAGATACTTTTTCATTTAACTGGTTGAAATTATTACATGGCTGAATTGGCAGATTGCAGAGGATATGCGTGAAAGATGGGAGACCAGTGATAACCCCATTGTTCACAAAATTCAAGAGTATGCTACTCAATTCTTCTTGTGTTTTTATTCTTTCCCCCTGCTACTTTGCAAGTAATCTTTCAACACAAGATTTAGAGAGTTATTGATGTGATATTTTGGATGCTGATTCCGTAATTCTTGTTTTGACAGTATAAATGAGAGTATCTTTCAAGAAACAGATGCTGCAGCATCATGCAAAGAAATATGTCGACGAGATCCGTATGGTCACCTCTCCTTTTTTTTTGCTTCAGTGTTTTTTGTTCCTTGTCTTGATAACTCCACGGAATTCTTTGGTGCATGGAGTAGGTCATTCTCATTGCCAGAGTTTGTGGCGGAAGTTCAGGAATCTATCAGACCTGTCCTTAACGCATATGTAAAAGTGAGTATGGGGTTCTGCTGGCCTATAGTCTAATGTTTTATCTTTTCCTATAAAAAGGATGTTTCAGATGGTGGCAGTCTCTAATAATAAACAAAAAATTTTATACACGTAGGGAGACGTTGAAACTTTGCAGAAGTATTGCAGTCCTGAAGTTATTGACAGGTGCAAAGCTGAGCATACTTTTTATAGGAGCCATGGCATGTTTTTCAATAACAAGGTAAGAAAGTGATGATTTTGTTAAATGCTGTATATGCTAATGCCCTATTACATGGATTTTGATAAGATGGTTATCTTTAAGCATAGTTGTGTGAAGTTTTCTGGTGTTTGTTGTAACAAAAATCAGTAAGAAAACACTGACCTGATATAACCCAATGTGGTTATAAATTTTCATGGCCTTTGTAAAAGTCAGGTTGCAGATAGCAGTCAGGATGAGTTGGTTATAAATTTCATGTTAAAATATGTTCTTGATATGAAGTGCTGTTACTAATTTGGGCCTACTTTTGCTGCAGATTCTACATGTATCTGATGCAGAAGTTAGAGAGACCAAAATGATGGGGAATTCCCCAATTATCATTTTGGCAGTATGAGTTTCTTCTTCTGATTCAATTTCTTTCTTACTTAATTTTAAGCTACTGAAGGTTTTTGAAGCTTATTCTGGTTTCCTTTGCTTTTTCAATGTTCACAGTTTCAAACACAGCAGATCCACTGCATACGTGATAGAGAGGGTAAGATAACGGAAGGAGGGAAGGTAAATGACAAACTATTTTGCTGTTTTTCATGCTTTTCTGGTCATCTATGTATAATTATCTGTACAGAGGCTGCTAGGTTAAATTGTGTATGAAATTAACTACAATAATTTGAAACTTAGGTATTCTATAAATCAGTTGGAGATGTGTCAGTATTCTGTCCATACCTTTGCTTTTTTAGATTTTGATCTTTGAGTTAACATCTCGTGTATCGTAAACATTAACAATGTGTTGATTCAGATCTTCTAAAATTTTGTCTTTTTACTAGGATACAATCCACACTGTGTATTATGCCTGGGCCATGCAGCAAGTGGATGTAGAAGAACTTGGAGAGGGTGCCCTCTACCCAATATGGAAGCTTAGAGATATGCAACAAATGGGTGTAAAAGCCCTCATCTAGTTCCTTATATGGTCGATATCCTCTTATTAATGGATGTTGTATGATTTGACCCCTCCTGCTTTGATATATTTTTTTCTGCTGATCCTCTCTGGATTTTGTTAGTTTCTCTGCCAGGGAGAATTTTAGCTGAGCAAATAAAGGAATTTTTACCGAGCATATTCGTAATCATTTATTTTTGGGATCAGGTTTGCCTGACAATTTTTTTTAATGCAGTTTTCTTTGCATTCAATGGTAGAGGAATTTCAACCATGCTGCCATCGGATGGATTAACATGATAGGAATTCCTTTGCCTGAGATTGTTAGCCTTTTTCCTTTTTGACTTGGTAGATATATTGTTGGGTAATGCTTAGCTTAACTTAAAGATATTGATGGATGGTTAGGCATAAAGGAAATATGGCCTTCAATATCTGTCGGCAATGAGTAATGATCATTTGCTGTTGGGATACTTTCAACTTATACGCAACTAACCAACCAAAGCATCTTTGAAAAGTTGGGAAAATGGAAAGGCAAGAGTTTGGATGGATTGTTCTCACGGATTGAGAAAAAAAAAATTGAGACAAGGCCATTCATAGCCTCCGTCTAACCACCTATATAAGGTATCCTGTGAATATGTGGGTTGCATAAGGGAGGTACTTTTTGCGTAAGGGAATAAATACTAGTGTGACAAGGGTCTAGAAGAGCACCAATTATTAAGTCACCTTGATCTAAAGATGACTTCAAAAAGGAGAAACTAAACAAAAAAAGATTTAGAACCATTTTGATTAAGTGCACTCAATTTTAGGGCCAATTAGGTTTAAGGCTTTGATTTACTTGTTCTCCATGTCATTCAAAAGTTAACTATTAGTCGAATTAATCTATATTCAAAATTCTAAGCAACTCTTAAGAGGTATCATCAATAAATTCAAATTTTAAATCATAATATCTGTAATTTATTTGTCTATCTGGACCACCAATTTCCTTTGTTTTAAATTTTAATATTTTCATTTGCATTTCTCTATTCTCCCCTTTCTTATATAAGTTGATAATCTCATAATCAGTATAGATTTTACATACATTTCAGTAAACTTCAATTATAGTTTCAATTTTTTATACTACTAATTGAAAGAAAGGGGTAAGAAGAATCTAAATTAGTATCCAATTGTGTATGGTTTAGTCAAGGATAAATGTAATTTCCACCTTGTTGTCTTAATTAGCTTAGGATCAAAGCTGGCTTATTATTCTTAATTAAATAAACAGAGTTACTTTACAGCCACCAATTTCCCACTCTCTGATTAATATGCAGTTAGCGTAAGACCTAAGCGAGTCCCATGAAGTTGCCAGATAGAGAACACGAATCATGTAACAAATGGTAACGACAAAGATTCTATCCGTTTTTATAAAGAAGCAATTTAACCCCCTCTTTTTCTACATTGTTATTGCATTTGCATGTCTCCCTATCTCTCACTCTCTGTTTTGTTCATGTCTTGTTTAAGCATAAGTCTTCCTCCAGCTAAGAAGGCATGGAAAAGCTTTACTTCCAAACTTCAAACCAGACTACATAAACTTCACAAATCCAAAGCTATCAAAAAACCCAAGAATAATCGGCTGCAAACAGCTGCTTCGAAAACTACTAGGCCTTCACTTTTCTTGGGGCAACGCCTTCAACGCAACAGGCGACGTCGTGGTCTTCCCTTCTACGTCTCCAAAAATAAAGCTGCGCCAGTTTACATAGATAAGCTCTTTAAAGAGGCTCCTATCACTGAACTGGTGGGGTACTATAATCCTCAGCAACCATCAGAGAAGAGTGATACTGTTGAAAGGGAAAAGAATGTGAAGTTCATTGATCAAGCTGCAGCTGCTGGTGCAGAGGCAGGAACAAGCAAGGATGGAGAAAAGCAGGGAGATGAAAAATCTAGCGTGGGCGATGATATGTGGGAATCGATAGGACTGGCGTCGCCTATACTGCATGGAATAGATGCAAGAGCAGAGGAATTTATTGCAAGTTTCCGAGCTGAAATGGAGCGTCAGGAAATTATGGCACGTAGCGCTTATTAGTTAGTTCTTACTTTTCTTTTCGGTGTCTTCACGGTTAGTGATACGAATCTTATCAAACATCCAATGAAAAATATATATCCAAATGAAAATGAAAGTGGATATGAGATTACGAGTACAAATACGATGCTGAATATAATTTTAAAATTTTATTAGATAAAAAAAAATATATATATATAATATTATACCTATTCATATCATGTATATATATTTAATATATAATTTTTTATTAAATAATATAAATTATTATTTTAAATTAATTAAATTAATATATTTTTATTGAAAAATATATATTTATAAAAAAAATTACTTAAATATATAATATAAAATTAAAAATTAAAAAATTTTTAATTTTTTACTTTTTGTTAAAAGTCATAGGTATAAAAATTATTCATGTCTATTAAATACTTATAAGAATGAAGATATAGATATATTTAAAATACTCGTTAGATATGAATACAAAGATAAAAATAATATAAAATTACAGAAATGAAAATAAAAAATAATTTATTTTACCATACCTTATCTATTGACATCTTTAATTAATCTATCTCAACCCTATTTGTGGATGACTTGCAGCAGTTTCGTCACCTTTAGCTACAATATTGATGAAGCAACTCTACTCTTTTTGCCTATATTTTATACAACAAAAAATTATTGCTACCATCGTCGAAGCTTACAATGTTTTAATTATTTAATTTTTAAAGATTATATTTGATTCATAAGATTGTGATATGATATGATAAGATATGATAAAATGATATTATAAATAGAAATAAATTAATAATATTATTATATTTTATATTTAATGTGTGTAAAAATTAAAATAAAATTATTTTATTTATTGATTAAAATTATTTTCTTCAAAGTTTATAAAATTTAAATTGCTAATATAATTTTTAAGCGTATAATAAGACATATAAGTTTCGGATAATAAAATTATCTTATGTTAAGAACATGATTAATTTTCGTTATAATTTTATCTTTTTCTTTAAATATAAATTAAATATAATATAAAATAATTATCATCTTATCCTTTTTATTATCTTATAAACCAAATATAATATGAGCATCTAAGGTAAGCATAGCCACTAATTTATACATTAATATGTTATTGTTATAAACATTGATTTTGTTCTAATCTATTTTAAAACAAAAATGAAAGTGCAGAGTTAACCAGGTAATTATAAAAGTATTGTGTTTGTCAAAAGAACATTTTAGTTGCTTTCGGATATTTGATTTAATAGATGTATGTGTTTTTTTTTTAAAAAGTTAAGTTCAAATTTCATCCTTTAAATTAAAAAAAATTATGATTTATCTTTCCTGATCATGATAAATTTCAAAGATCGATGAATTCATCTATATCTTAAAATATAAAGGCTTTCATATGCCTTAGATACCGTGAAAATATAAGACTATTGAATTAAAAGATTTATTTTTTCACCTTTTCTGCATGCTTGAATAGATGCATGGAATGTATATCGGTTGAATGATTTCTGAAATCTACTCAAACTCAAACTATGTAATCACCATCATAAAATTCAAAGCATTGGTGTCTATTTCATATTGTTCTCTCTTTCTCCCTCCCCTACCCCAATCGATTGCTTGAGTAAATAATCTCTTTGTTGGAAAGCAAGTATACAATGATCACGTTGAGAAAATCAAGTTTTCTTTTATGATCTGGTTTCAAAATATATTTTTGATAACTCCATATCTGAGACAAAATCTATCGCCCATTATTGAATAATTTGGTGGAGCCTGTAGATCAATAAAGAAATACTTATTCAAATTTTTTGTCTTAGAGAATTGAGAAAAGCAACTAACTAGTCATTGTCAAATTGAAGTCTACTGGCCATTTTTTTTGTAAAAAAAAGAAAAAAAATTTAAAGTGAGGAGATTTTTTCAGTTTTGGATTCAGGGGTATTATAGGTTTTAAGGATAATTTATATTAGATTTATAACTAGGTCATTAAAAAGTATTACTGCAGTAAAAATCAAATTTATATTTAAAAAGTAAAATATTTGATTTTTATAAATTCAACCAACTCATTTTAACATTAGTGGCCATTTTAAAATGCCTATATCTCTTTTTGTTTAGTGGCAAGGGAAGAATTTTAAATTTTTTAAGTGAAATTTGTAAAATTTTTTATTAAAAATAATTTGATAAAAATTTTAATAAAAAATCTATGCCGATAAAATTCAATGAAAATAATTAACAATATGTGAAAAATATTATTGAAAATGTAGTTTATAATTAAAACTTGATCAATGTTTTTTCAATTGTAAATATTTTATCAAAATTTTTTGCTAAAAATACCTTTTTAAAAAATTTATTAATATTTATTAAAAAATTTATTAATATTTGTTAAAAAATTTTGAAATTTTGTATACTTTATTTTTATAATAAAATTTTTTAATTTATTGATTTTAATTTTTTAAAACATTTTAATAAAAAATTTTATGAATTTTGCATTAAAATTTCATCTAAATCTTTCAAGCAAATATATATATATATATATATATATTCTGCCGAAATGTTTGGCAGAATCCTACTAACCTGCAAGTAAATCTATCTTGAGTACAAAGTAATGAATTTGTTTTTAACAGAAAATATGTAGTATTGTAAAACTTAATCGCATGTGTTTCCCAGCGTGCAAATGAGCTTTTCGTCCTGCAATTATTACTCATAATTTAAACCATATCTTGAAATTAATTGTTTACATGGATCATGATGATGAATGTAAGCTTTCTTTTTTTTTTTTAAATTAATGAACTCAAGTGTTTGGCTTCACAGCTGATCAAGCACTACTTTTTTGTATGAAAGTATGAAAAAGATTATAAAAGTATATGCCAGTCTTTGACAAATACGCACATTAATTGTAGTTTTGTTTGACAAGCACTGCAAGTTGGTTATTGCTGCCCTAATTATTCTATTTTGGAGTGTATGAATTTGCACGTTTTGACAATTTCAAGATCGTTGAACATTGTTTTCATTTTATGGTCTTCAACAAGCTAAATGATGTTGTTTTTTATCTTCATTCCAACCTGAATAATAATGAGGGTAAAAATTGAAAGAAAAAAAAAAGGTTTATAGTTGACGTGAACAATAAGTTAATTATACCACTACTCAAATTTCTGGTAGTTCTGGTAAATCCCCAGCTCTTGTGAAAAGATCATACCAAAAATCCACGTTGGTATCAATATCATATAGATTTGAAGCATAGTAGTCATTGACTGGTTCCAATGATGCTAGTGGGGAGCTTGGAAAGTATTGATGAGGTTGTGGGTCAGAACCAACAACTTGAAAGTCGCTGGCCATGCTTGAATTGTCAGCCGACAATACTTCTGACCAGAAGTTCTCGTCGATTTCAGAGAAATCTTCATGCATTTCAATCTTCATGCACATGTTACTATTGTTTTCGCTTGTCGTTAATGTGGAAACCTCGCTGCTCGATTCTGTTGGGGAAACTTCCCTGTATCCTGGTCTATCTGCAGTTACAGGGCTTAGAAAATTCACGGGTTCTTGTTCCTTTTGGGTGTCTTTGGATGAATCAATGACTTGGTGCTCGTTGTCATTGAAGCCATGGTTCTGTTTCAGCCTCTTCTTCAAGTGGGTGTGCCATACATTTTTAATTTCATTGTCTGTTCTTCCCGGTAATCTCGCCGCGATTGCCGACCATCTGAAAAAAGCGAAGAAAAACCAAAAGAGAATCAGATTCAGCTTTTGGCAGTAATTTTTAAATGAAATAACTGATGCAAAGACTTGTTTTTTAGTGTCAGAAGGAGAAAAATTAAATGCAGTGACCACAGTGCTGATCTTGTTTGATAGTTGAACTTTTGAAACGTGTTTATAACATGCATTTCGACAATCACAGCAAGGAATCTTCTCAGTCCCACATGTTTCTAGGATTATATTAATACCAAATTGATATTAAAAATGGTTATCAAACCAATGTGCTCTATTAATTAACAGCGTATTCAAATATCTTCAAAGTTCAAACTAATAAATAAAACTAGAAACTATCCAAAAGAATCACAGTTTTTTTTTTTTTTTTTGATGGATCAATCAATTTAGTTTCACTGCTCAATACCTTAATTGATCTTCATATGCATCAAAATGGATGAACTTAAATCCTACTATTTTGGTTTTGGATAATGTTTTGTTTTAAGGTATGATGAGGCTGAAAGTGAGATAATAGTAGAAGTTTAACTAGTTTCTGGGAACAGAGGAATTCAATCAATACGCACCTATTACCAAGCGTTTCATGTAAGTTGATTATGGTATTCTCTTCTTCTCTGGTGAAGTTCCCTCGTTTAATGTCTGGCCTCAAATAGTTTGTCCAACGTAGTCTGCAACTCTTTCCACATCTCAATAAACCTGGGAAAAGAACAAGAAGAAAAGACGAGCAAAATATCAAAACCAAGATAATCAAAATTTGATCAAACATACGAGTCATAAGCTTGTTTTGAAACAAATCAAGGTTGTCAAAATCTGATGCATTTTTGTTAGACAAGTAAATTACCGGCTTGTTTTGGGAGTGCTCGCCAGTTGCCATGGCCATAGAGTTTAATGTAATCGATGAGAATCTGATCTTCTTCAGGGGTCCAAGGACCTTTCTTTAATCCCATTTTCTCACAGCATGGAGCTCTCACCATTGTTCTCTCTCGCTTTCAAAGCTGAACGAACTTTAGCTACCTTGTTAGCTCTGTTTTGAGATGCCAATAACTGACTATATAAGCTAAAAATAACAGTATGTGTGGGGTTATATATAAATATTAGTACATCATAAGAGTTGAGTCAAAAAAACACCAAAAGCAAAAGTTGGGCTGTACCAAAAAAAAAAAAGTCCAAAGTGTACCATTACATTATTAGTATTATATTTTTCATATTTTTTTTCAAAAGGCAGATCCACGCCCAGGATTTCTAGGAAATCTCCTTTCTTCAGATCACTCTCTTATTGAGGTATAATGTGGTGATGGGATGGGAAGGGAGGGGTCGAGTGATGAAATTAAGAAAACGTGGGGACATATCATTTATGTGCGCAAGTGGATGAACTTTTCATGCAAATTCAGCTCAATTTCAAGTATTCAACCGGTGGCATTGAGTGCTTAAATATTTTGGTAACAACTGTACTTCAAATGTTTATTGGAACACAAGAAGTAGATTTTAGTGTTTTACTTGGTCAAAATTGAACCACAAACCCAGTTCATTACAGTACTTCCAGGACCATCTTTTTCCCTTCCCTTTTGTATCTCTGTTTTAACCTTTATGTGATCTTCTATTTTGCTTTGGATTATAACCCATAGTGTAATTATATCTCATAATTTTTTTTTTTGGCATGCTTAATTAGAACCCGTGGAGTTGAATTTGACGAATTTGGTACTATATACTATAATATTTAGACAGAAAAAGAAGAAAGAAGAATATATATATATATATATATATTTATATATATTTGGCATTGTTCGGAAATTGGCATATTAATAGTGTTGAAAATGCAAAGGTCAAGAAAAGCAGCTGGTTCTCCCTGCTCATGCGTGGGTCAAACATGTAACTTTCAGGCCTTAATTGTTACCAAAAATTTTTGCTTGGACTATTAAATATTTTTACACAGATAATTAAAATTCTTTTTGAAAATTTTTTTGACAGAAAATTCCTTCTGAAATTAATCATATGAGATACTAAAAGCAAGTCAAAAATTTTAAAAATAAGGACTTGGGTCATGTAATATAGTTTAGCAGTTGAATAGTCTTAACGAGTACTAGAATTTTAATTCTAATGGTCAAACCTTAATTAATATCAATCAAAATCAAATATAAAAAAAAAATCTTAGCATATATCAATTAAATGTTACAATTAAATACTCTTAGCCTAAACCTTAACAATTTTATGTTATATAGTTTTTTTTTTTTCAATGGACAATCTCTTTTCTGTTGGCACAATGCCTTAAGCATATTTAACAATTACCTAAATTCCTAATTATGATGTTTGCGTAAAAAAAGTCTGCTATTAAGAAATAATTTTTTGTCAAAGAGAAAATTGTAATTTAAATGGGTTAGTCTACTTAAATTATTATAAAAAAGAATATTATTAAAAACCCTCATGATTATATGCAAGTCCAAATTTCCAACACTCAAGTTACAAATTAATTAGGTAAAAAGTCTCTTATTTTTGTCTCACAAATACATAGAATTTTCACTAGCTTCCTTTTGCAGAACATTTTAATCTTTTAAGACTTGGTCCGTGGGATAAATATTTAAATCAAGCTTTTGAAGGGGACCTGATTAATCGAGCTAGCTAGCCTTAACAAATTCCTAACAACACGAGTGAGCTCCTTTTTCATCGGTAAAGAAAAAGCTGATCCCCGACACTATAACTAGATACGGTTTCTATGAAAATCTTGATATGCATGCTTCAAACCATTTAAAATATACGGGATTTTATCATTTATCTAGTGTTTGCTTTGCACGTCTCGTCTCTCTATTTTTCTTATGATCAAATCTCCACTGTATGTTCATTGCTTGCTGCATCAATCTTTCTAAGAAAACTCTTTTTGCGCATGCATGCTAGCTTAATTTAGATAATCTAATGTGAATAATGACCTTGGAGTATGTAAGGAATATCACGAAAATTTTAATGTGTTATAATCGTAATCAAAGTAATTGTATTTGATTAAAAATGAACAAATGATTAAGATGTAATATTATATGCAAGTGTATAACTATTTAATATAACAGGAAAATCACAACTTTTCAAAATGTTACTATTATTTTTATATTTAAAACATTTTTACCTTTTATTTTTTAAAAAAACAAATCATAAAAATAATAAAAAATGAGTCTTAATCAGTGCGTTTTTAATCATTGTACTGGATAGTTTAAAAACAAGGTTTATTGTATTTGACAATGGGGTACGTCTGCCTTTTTGTCCTTTTTTTTTTTCTTCTTTTAAAATGCAAAGTTTCTGGCTTTTTACAAACACAAGCGTGCAAATTTTACTTAGGTTTTCAATTAAGGTGAGATAAAGGTGTATACAATATGTGAAGGTGGATGAAACATAGCCTCCCAATAATTCCTATATGACATGTGCTTAATTAATAGCAGCTGCGGTAGCCCCATTTGTATGGGTCATGATCTACAGCGTCCTTATCCCAAATATTATTCTCATTAAACGCCAAATTTGACATTTTTTTCGAAATGAAAAAGCGTAAGATTTTAAGGGGAAAAAAAAAGAAAAAGAAAAATAGTGTTACAGAAGGACACTCAAAGCAACATGCACGTGACGTGATCCTTTAATAAAATGTTAAAATTTTAATTTTAATGATTAAAATTTAAAATTTGATAATTTTAAATATAAAAAACATCGTTCAAAATACACGAAAATTTAATGGCATTTAGTTTATTTTCCATTTCGATGCGATCTACTTTTAGCTAAAAAAGTGCATCCTCCTACTGTCACAATATTTTTCTTTATTTAAAGATATATATAGTTAAATAGTAATTTAATGAGTAAAATCAGAAGTATAAATCAATCAATGTGTTCATAAGTGTGTGAACCGAAAGAAAGATGTTTGGAAATGAGTTGTTTATGAGTTATCAGCGACCCGCATATTTGAAATCCAGTTAAGCGTTAATCTGTACATATGCTTGTTGTGGACTTTGAAGACCAGGTTTAAGACTGACTTTTGTGCCTATATATATATTCTTTAAAGTACTTGGAGAAGTGACATTGACACAGCAGAAACAGGGAATATTTAATAAAACAAATTAAACTTGAGATATTGAAGTTAAACAACGAATATGCTGCATAAGTTAATGACTCTAGATTGCAGTATACACCACCCCCGACCACTGTTCCTTCTCAAGCGGTTAGTTCATGTTAATAGTTGTTATAATCTATGGAGCCCAATACAACATATTAAACAACAAACAGTGATGATTTTCCCTGTATTTTTCATTCAAAAATTCATATCCATGTTAGTGCAAGTTACATCACTACCTCTCTAAAACAAATGCAATCCTATTTGTAAAATGCAAAAATGGCCTTGACCCCTGTTCCTGCTCAGTTTCTGCAATGTATATCTTCTTTCTTGGGAGTAGAGTGTTGGGTAAACTATGAAATACTATTTAAAATGCAAAACGGCTTCCTGTTCCATCAAGAAAACGATCAGTATGCCAACCTTTGGCCTGCAGCTCAGACAAAAATGGAGTGAACATACTATTCATCTTGTCATAAGCATCTTGCAAGACACTAACACTAGGCTCATGGAAGGACTTCTCCATACTTGCAGCATACGCAGCAACTAGCCATCCTCTTAGTGCATCTTCTCCTATAGCATTATGCTCTAACAACATGTCAGTCCATTTATTTCCATGACTCAAAACAAACTTCTCTTCAGGGAATATTTCTTTCCATTCCTCAAGTTTTGAAGGCTTGACAACCTTGCGCAAAGCCCTTCCTACTTTCACATTCCCAGCATCTTCAATTAGTCGTCCAGGAAATAGGAGATCTTCCCGGTATCTGAGATCAGCAGGACCAGATACCTTTCCAGTCTGAGTTAAGTTCAATTGGAAAAATCAGAGAGATGAAAAATACAAGCAGGCATGAAAGTACTGATTCAAACCATACAAAACAAACCTTTATAAAATCAGCCACAATCATGGCAGTCCTCTGAGGATTCAATGTATTGACTGGAGCAGCTCGCATTTCTTCAACGACACTATATACATGTACGACCGAAAGAAGAGACCCAAAAACCAACTGCAATATCTTATTCATTATCAGCAATCAGAAATTGCCAAGAATTAACACACGCATGTAAAGTAAAAAGCTCCCAGGAGGATACAGAGCAGAAAGAATTAGCATACAAGTCCCAATATTACTGTGCCTTCTCTTGCATCACTAGCAGAACTAAAATAAATGACTGAAATTAGAGATCATTGAAATCTTAATACCTTCCCTTGCATCGATGAACAAAGAGTAGATGCCAACTGAATCCCAACTCCTATTCCAACAACATTGAAAAGTGTTGATATGGCCTCTCCTTTTGCAAATAGGTCACTAAGATTCCCTTCTTTGGCAAATGAAGAATATATAGGTAATCTAGTTGCCCTTGCAGCAACAACTGCCATTCCCTTAACATAGAGAAGCGAAATTCAACAAAGGAGTACTAATTGGGGGAATGAGTAGTATCTATAGTATGTAGTTGTACAATAATGTTTAAACTAAACCAAAGAGGCAAATTTTCAAGCAAAACTAATGGACGTCGGTCTTCAGAAAAGTAAATTAACCAGGAATAAGAGTATACCTTAGCGAAATTACCGAGCCCTGCTACTTCAAGAAAAAGATGAGGACATAAAGGTGAAAGAACTTCCAAACCAGTACCCAAATCATAGAGCACATCAGCTGCAATATTAAAGCCTTCTTGATTTAAAATATTCAATATAACATGAGTAGCATCAAGTAAAAAGTAGTTGACATTCAGCAAAAACTGAAATAAGAATACAAACCCAAAATTCTCCATCGTTTTGGTTCTGAGTCCATTCTTGCACCCAAATTACTACAAATGAGCTTTCCCATATGCTGCATTCCATCCTTCAATATCTGCTCACCAACAAAACAAGCCAAAAACTTTGTACCTAAAAGTACAGATTGGACTGCATATTCAATATGAATTCTTCAACTAAAATAAAAGCTTACCCAACTAACTGCAGTTGCCTGAGCAGGTGTAGGTCGCAAGCCTGCAGCAAATAACAATGACTGCAAAGGAGTGAGAATTTATGAAATGACCTCATATGATATGCTGATAGTCACATTCCAAAATAATGACGAATGTATTCACTTTTGTAAATAAACAGCCCTTTGCCTCCTTTCTTTTCTTTTTTTTTTTTAAATGAAATTTAGAAAACCTCTATAAACAACTGTTACTGCAATTTATCCTTGTAGGTATGAGAAGGAGACCTGAGTTGATAAAACGGATAAAGCTGCGCTGGACAAGTGTTGCAATGCCCGAAATTGTGTGTATCTAAGGTAACCCTCATTCACACTGTCCAAATGAAACACGAAAAAAAAAAAAACTATTAATAATAATTATGTATTCTCAGGCTACTTCCAATCTCAAAAGTTCAACCAGTAAACAAGTAGAAATAAAGAATTTTACCTATATGGATATCCTGTGGGAAAAAACTTGTTTAGGAAAGATTCCACCACCCTATGGTAGACAGGTCTTGAATCATTAACCAGCTTCACCTATATCAAAATAAAAGGAAAGAAATTTATGGAATACCCAGAAGCCATTACTCTTTTAGAAAGCAAAAAAAGCTTAAATTAGCAAACGTAAAATTGTGTGACTGGCAAGTGAAATTCTGGAATACACTCACGGAGAGGTAGCCGTCGGGTTCAAATTCGTAACGGCGAGTGACGGAATCAGAGGATTCGAGCCAGTAAACTGGGACTTCGACTTTGGGTGGTTTCTCTTCACCCGGTTCCTTCTTTTGCATCTTCAGCTTCTCCTGTTTTATTTGTTTTTCAAAACCAAAATAAAAATTAAAAAAAAAAAGAATTTTCACATTAATTTTTGGAGAAGAGAGTTTGAAATGTTACCAGCAAGTTCATTTGAAGCGAGACGATAATTCCTTTTTAGTAAAGCCGCGGGACGATTAGATATTCACGGCGTGAGAGTTGGGGAAAGTCAGCGGAGAAATCGAAACAGGGAGCTTTCCTCTTTCCACGTACGATTTTTTTTTTTGTAAAAATTTGTGGCTTTCTGGTTCGAATTAACGACGCCGTTTCTTTGTCACGGGTTTCGCAGTTTGGATTAGCTTTAGACCATGCTTTGACCCTAATGACTAATTGGCAGTGGGCTCCTAGCCCACAACAGGCAAAGCCGAATAGCAAGCCCATTTCGGATCATGGTCAAGCTATAAAGTTGTTATTTAAGAAACCATGTGAAAAATACGGGCAAAACAGGTTAAAATAATAAAAAAAGTCCTTGAAATTTATTATTTTATTTAAATAAATTTTTATATTTTTATTACATTTAAATAAATCTTTAATCTTTAATTTATATTCAAATAAACCCTTAATTTTTAATTTATATCCAAATAAATTCTTAAACTTTTACTTTGTACCTAAAAGGCCCTTAACATAAATCCTTCCTTTACAAATCAAAGTATAAAAACTTATTTAAATATAATAAAAATATAAAAACTTATTTTAAAAAAATCAGAAGCTTTTTAGTATTTAAAAAAAAGAAAAAACTATGACAAATTTTAACTCAAACCTAGTTTAGATTAAACATTTTGGATCATTTGGCATTTTATTTGTACTCTAAACCAAGTTTCTAGGCATCCAAATCCAATGCCAAATTCACCCATATAAACAGTTCTAAACCTCTAGTTTTAGGGTCTTGTTCACGTTGGAGAATTATCCCTTGATTTGTCTCCGCGCCCCCCTCTTTCCGCTCAAAAGCTTTGTTGCCTGAACTTGCTCAGAAGCTTTAAGCTGTACAGGTTCATTTACACTGCCATTCAACATTGTTACCATATGTTTCCCTGATTCAATTTGAGCTTGAAAAATGAAAAAGGCTTTTTTTTTTATTTACACCTCAAAATCCTGTAAATAACCTATGTGATCAATGGTTGTTTTGAGACAAACACTATAAGATCGGACATTAAAGCTTCGCGGGAAGGCCAAGAGGTATTTCATCAGATCCAAGTGGTTTCACAATGTCACGTCAGGATGATCATCGTAGTCAAAATCTGGTTCACTACAGTGTCTCGTTCTCTTCGCTTCTTGGTTTTTCTAAATAAAGAATAGAGACATAAATTTTATGTTATTAGGGTTTAGAATTTTAAAATGTTTGCAAGACTTTATTATCCTCCGCTGTTTTCAAGCATTTCAGACGAAGGTAAATTTTACAAAATAATATTAAGAATGAATACAAAATTAATGCACTTACTGCCCATTTGCAAAGTAACCTCCACTAGACCGAGCGGCACCATAGTCCGATTTCCCATTTGCTAAACACAAAGGAATAACAAACAATGAACATCAAGAAGGGAAATTTGTTGATGCAGCTGCATATCATAGGCTCACCGTCTCTACCGGCGGCAAACTCCTTAGCCTGAAAAAATAAACAACAGCAGAAGAAAAATCAGTTGGAAAAACCTACTAGTGAACAAAATTCTAAGATAATTCTTTTTTCTCCATCCAACTACTCTAAAGTTAAGGAAAATTAGCTACAATAAACATAAAACAACTATTTCACTGAGAATTTCATCTTTCATGAAATCCATGAAGAGTTATTCCCATATATAGGTAGTCATAGACTCATAGAAATTAGAATATCCATTAGGTTGAAATAAAGTGACACCATGTTTGGAACTGCAACAGGAGCCGTATTTTGTTGATGGCCTTAAATCAGCCATTTCTAGTTCCATTTTGGAAATATTTAGCAGGATTTTCTATGTAGTTGGAGAAAGGCTTTGGCCTGTAAGGGCATGCAATTATCGGGCTTTTATTTGCAGCAATATCAACATGATTCTTGCTTAAAGTTGCATGCAGTTCATTAGCTCCTCAGTAGATACTAGAATGGTCGTCAAGCAATCTGTCTCTGAGTATGCAATTGAACTCAAAATGATACAAGCCCCTTGTGAAATGAGAATAAAAAAAGAAATAGAACCCTCCCCCTCCCAACCAAAGGGAACAGTTGAGAAAAATGTGATAGATAAGAAGCAAACGCTATCTCATGCATATTCTAACATCTTCATACGATCAATGTTCACACGTTCTTCATAATTCACATGCATGCAATTCTACATAACAGAACGATAAGTCGACATTGCCCATAGCCCTATATATGTCTTGAAGTGAGTATTTGTTCTGTGCCGGCATTTAAAGAAACCAATTTCATATTTCACTTCATTTGACATGACAAGAAGTAGATATGCAACCAAACAAGAAAAGAAGAAAACAGAGGGACACTTATTTAAGAATAAACACTGCAGGTGAAGTGACCAAAGACAATAAGGATAGCCCAGTATTCTCAGATGAAGCGAGGAACCCACCAAAACCTTTCAAAACGTAGCCGCATTGGCCTGGATCCTGTAAATAACTTGTCTCCATATCATACACCTGCATTTAACTTTCCACTAATATTCAAAACCAGAAATGGGAATATAAAACATAACATAATTCGAATAAAATTTGGAGAAAAAATATAGAAATGGACGAAATTACTTGTCTTTCGATGTTTCGACGCTCTTCTTGAAGCTTGGCTCTTCTACTAAGCAGAGAAGCTAGCATCGCTGACGGTGTTGTCGATCGTCTTTGACCTAAAAACAAAGGTTTCAATTCTTCTCTAATAAAAAAGGGCAATAGAAATTCAATAATCGATTGAAAAAGAATGTGATCGTTACGGCTACCATCGTGATCCATATTTTCGGAAGAAAACGTTGAGATTATTTAGAACCCTAAAACATAATCAGGGCTTCCCCAAATCTTGATGATGAAACCTTTTGTCGAAAATATCCCTTTCGTTTCCGAAATTTAAACGTTGAAAGAGACAGGCCAGGGTTTCAAAAGGTCCGAGTTGTCTACGTCAGTTTATCAGTACGATCAAGATTTCCGGCCAACAGAATTGCGTCATTTGTACGTTCGTAAGATGGGCCCATAAACAAGATGTTTGGGTCGGAATGGAAAGAGATGGGTTATTGGGTCGGGTTGCTTTCGAAATTGTTTTTTTTACTTTTTAATTAGTAGAAAAATCGATACGCGGCGACTAGAAGAAGTCGAATGGACGTTGATGATCTAAAGGGGGGCCCATGACGGTAGAGATTTGCCCAAGTCCCTTTAAGGTCAAAATTAAAAAGTGGATTCCCTGTCAGCGTGACAGTTTCGTCTCCAATCCATAAAGCATGCAAATTGCAAGCGTTAATCCTGCGCGCCGCCCCACACTTTTTTTAATTTATCTTCTTCTTTTACACCATATTTTTTCCCATGTTATTAATAGAAGTTCCTGAGTTCCACACTCTCTTTCATATACCTCTGGCTTTGCCTCTTGAACGAGGGCCGCCCGTTCATTTCCTTTTTCTTTCTCAGTTTTTTATTCTGAACTTCTTTCTGCTGCCTTGCCGTTAAGAGTACTCAGTCCGGTATCTCTGTTTTCTATTGCTTTCCTTTCTTTGGTTTCATGGGTTCATCTTTTTATTTTTAAATTTCTTTTAAAATGTTTAATTTCCTAGTTCTTAGACTGATTTTTGTTCTGTCTAGGAGCAATTATATGTTTTACTGAATAAAGGGTTTTCAATTTGCTTCTTGTTCATTAGAAAACGTTACAATTTGGTGCTAGAAAATAGAAATGATTTGATGTTGAAGTAAATATACCCGAGGAAAATTTATTTCTTTTAAAGAATCAGCTTGGCAGCTTCAGTAATTGATGTAGTACTTTGGATTCTGAGGCTATCTTACATATTCTCGGGGCCCAAAGAACTTATTGCATTTCTTCAATTGCATGATTCTATATGTTGTGTGGTTTCCACAATATTCTGGATTGCTTCACATGTTTCAACCTTGGCTTATGAATTTGGCACCATTTGCCGGACATGATTACTTATCCAAAAAGTTTAATCTCCAACATTGCAACCCATTTGTGGTCATCTCTTGAAAAATATGAAAAGTTATCAATCAAATAAATGTATGATAATCTGCTTTTGTTTCCAGCCAAATGCTGTATCTGGCATGGGCGTGGGTGATTACACCAAGGATACATTTTTGGAACTGAAAAGGAAGAGATTTTACCGCTATGTGATATCTAGGATCGATGAAAAGAAAAGGGACGTTGTGGTTGAGAAAATTTGTGGTCCAGCTCAGAGCTTTAATGACTGCATTACATCTGTGCCTGAGAATGATTGCCGATATGCCATCTATGACTTTGATTTTTTTACTTCTGAGAATTGTCAAAAGAGCTAGATTTTCTTCATTTTATGGTTAGATTTTGCCTTTAATTGTCTTTGTATTGCAATTTAACAAATTTGATAGGAGTTTTTACTTGTTCGTTGACAGGTCATTAACTAAACATCTTATTTACTTATACGTATCAAGTGACAAAATTGAATTGGTTATGGCATTTTAGCGTCAATAGAATGGTTGGCTTTGACCTCCATGGCCATGAAGACGTGGGGTACCTATGGAGTAGTTTTTTAGTACTTTAGTTTGAGAGAAAATTATATATAGCTTTATTTGTTTGCATTCCTTTTTCAATACCCTTGCTTGTGCTGCTATATTGTTATTACCCTAATGCAGGTTATACGCTTCAAGAGTATTCTGATACTTTTTTCATTTTTGCACTTGACTTAAGAGCATAAGTCTGTATGGTACCCCTTTTTGTTCTTTATGAATATTAAAGACTATAAACTATAAACACTCCAATTGGTAGGAAGGAAAGAAAGAAAGAGGTAAGAAATAAAAAGTTTTATCTAATAGTTGAGTCACATAACATGTGCTATTGTATTTCGCCATTAGATTAAAACAGTTTCCTTCCTTTCCTCTCTGTTTCTTTCCTACATAACGGAGAAGTTTTATGAAAATTTGATTGTCCTGCAGCTAGAAAGCAATTAAAAGGGAGCCGATGTGGTTTCCATGGCAGCATTTATAAAGGAATGCAGCTGACGGAGATAAAATGCTGACCAGTATTGGGCCTGCGTTTTGCTTGATTAGACTTAACCTAACTATAATTGGGCATCTTATCATTTTGCTGTCTTACTTTTTTACCTTTTAGGCTAGAGGGTTACTCTTTCGAGCCTTTGATTTCATCTAGAGATAAAAATATGTTCCTTTTTGTGTCATTTATGCACATGACATTTGGGTTTATCATGTGGGATTTTTCACATTAAAGATGTTGCCCATTAGATCTTCTTCTTACTTGGGGTTTTGTTGATCACGTTTCTTTCATCCTCTTGAATCCGTGTAAAGATGCTCCACGCCTCTTCAAAAGACAGGCTTAGAAGGGAACTGGATGGTATCCACTATGAGATTCAGGTCACTGATTCTACAGAGATGGATCCTGAAGAGTTGAGGGACTGTGCTCATTGAACAGTTTGCAGTTTAACTGTTCCATTTCCTGAATTGCCTTCTTCCCCTTGCCTACTCTGAATTAGTCCTTGTCTCATAAAGCTATGCGCAGAATTATTTTTCTGACACAATACACTGTATGTGTAATCCTTGAATAACCAGAATCTGGTGAAGGTGATATGAAACTATGGGCTAACATTATCTTGTTACTGTTGATTCGGGTTTGTTACTCTTTTTTTTCCTCTCAAGGAAGAAAGTTTGTCATTGGTATGTGGAAACGATCTGAAACTACTCACATATAATATTGGTATTTATAAGACTTGTTCTCTTTGCTTTGCTACCTAATGCATTTTGTGTTCCAGAATTTGAAATTTAGAGAGAATGTGGAGTCCGAACACAAAAATGAAACAAAAGTTACCTGGCTGGGAGGCTTTTCTAGTTTGAATCATAGCAAAAGCCTTTTGCTGTATAATTAAGGAGCATAGTTTTAAATGCTTCAAGAAAGCCCATTATAATGCGGAAATTTTGCTGGGCAGAATAAAACATTGAAATTCAAAGGCTATGCACATTCACAAGCTTTCCTTAGTACTCAAACTGAATGATCGAATGAATAAATCATTGCTGATGAAGATTGTGTGACAAGCAGCTTCTGGTATTTCCATTCTCCTCAACAAACTATATTATTTCCTCAGTATATTCCTCACCTTTCAAACGCATTACTTTAATGGTCCACACCGGAACTAGTTGGATTTTCAATCCATTTCTTTAATCCTCTTTGGTTTGTCCAGTGATAAAAAGTTGATTGAGGCATAGATCTGCATTAAGTGTCCTGGTCTCAAATGCTACTAGTGTTTTTGGTGGGTGGTGCAACAATATTGCTGGGTGCCAATAAAGAATTCCGCACCACTCATTTATCTTTTTATATTATGAAAAAAAAGAAGATAGACCTCCCCAGTATATGCCTCGGTCTTCTTGTACAAAAGCTTGCTGTTACACCTACGTCGTCTCGTATGATAGGCTGATCAACAGCTTTGGCCTAAGCTTCATAAACTATATGGCAATATAAGCTACCATTCCATTGGAAAAAATGCCCTTGATCTTGAATAGATGATGTCTATATGATATGGTCTGCCGTGTCTGATTCGGTTTTTGTAACTTATTGGGCAGTAGCAATAGATTTGCATTGATCACGGAAAGAGTTTCTCCTTAGTGATCAGAAATGTTTCAACGTAGATATTCTTGCTTTTGAAACAAAACAGCTAATGAACAATTATTTTCTGTGATAAGAATTAGATTTTGAATTTGAATTGATGCAAAGAGGCGTGCTGTAATTATTAGTTAAAAACTTTTTTTCTCCGATATTTTCAAAAAATTTTATATTAGAATATGTTTTCATGCTAATCTGATCCTCTGGCTTCAATTATTGATGTAGCATGGCGTTCATAGGGTCTACTAAATCGTTTGACGAGGAATTGCCTTGGCTCAGGGTCAAGCATAAGCTACAACGTGTGAAAGCAACCAAAGCTACGTGCACCAAGAATCAAGGATAGCATTAAAGTCAGCTAGGATCTTTTAACGATTTGTTTGAACATTAAAGCATGTAAATAAAGTCGAGCAATAGATAGAGCTATCAAAGAATACTTTGAAACAAAGGAAGCAATAATGTCTTCCATAGTTAATTGTGTGATCAGCTCATGGTCCCCTGAAATCTGAAAACTTGTCCCTGACAAGATTTGAAGATAGAAGTCAAAAAGTTTTGGAAAGGTATTACAATTATTTTACGAAGCTGGTTGTAAAATTGCAGAAACCGGCATTCAAATGCGACTGATTTTGTTTGACCTCATTAACAAACACGCCACGCACGACAAATGACTTTGAAAAAATGCCAGAGGCAGTTACTCTGATGTAAAAACAATACGCGAGAGAGCCAAGACTAAACTGAACCTGACTTGTTGGTTCAATTTTGATGGCTGTTGAGAAGCCATAGAACGTTTGTTGATAAAATGAAAAGAGGCAACCACAGAATTCTTTATTATTTAAGCTACAGAACAAAAAACAGAGTTTAATAGAATAGGGTACATGTCAAAGAATAATATACCCTATTCTCGTATACCCTATTCTCGAATTAAAAGAGTTCTACAGCTTTTCAACTCAGTGGTTCACGAGTCCAACTTATGCAACTGGAACAGTCTTTTGGTTAGTAGATGATGATAGATCTGCCTCTCTCTCTGCTCCATTATCTTCGTTCTCACCTGACATCTCTTCTAAAGATTTCCCTTTTGATTCTGGCACCAAGAAAGTGAACAAGAAGCCCAAGGCATTGACTGCACCTAGTAGAAGAAGTGAATTCTTTACCCCAATACCTGCAGGGTACCCTGCATCTGCCTTGGCCTTCTCCTTATTTTGAGCCAAATACAAGAATCCAAATGCACCAACTATAGCACCAAGCTTTCCTGATGCTGCTGATATACCATGGCACGTGGACCTGAACCTTGCTGGGAAAATCTCAGCTGGTACAACAAATGTGGTGGCATTAGGTCCAAAATTTGCGAAGAAGAAAGTCAATGAGTACATAATAACAAAGCCGATTCGGTTGTCCTTATGGGTCCAGTGGTCGTAAGGGATAGCCAATGCAAACATGAACACTGTCATGAAGAAGAAGCCCATTAATTGGATGGAAAATCTGCCTATCTTGTCAATTAAAGCCACTGTGAACCAGTAGCCTGGAACAGTGCTACAAAGAGCAATTAGTGTTTGTGCCCTTGCAATTCTGAAAACTTCCTCAAGGGCATTCATGGTCTTTGCAGAAGGAATCCAACCAATGGCGCTAAAGATATCCTTTTGGAACAAATTTTGGCTGTAGAATGCAATGTCAAGCAAGAACCAAGTGGTTGTTGTTCCAAGCAAGTGAAGTCCATGACGTTTAGCAAACTCCTTAGAGAACAAACCAAATTTGGATTTCTCCCGTTCCAATTGCTCAATCTTTTGTGGCTCTGCCTCGATGTCCATCTGCAAGACCTTTGACATATCAGATGCTGCTTGCTTTGCATTCTTGGCAACAAGGGCAGTGTAACGAGCAGTTTCAGGCATCTTCATCCTCCAGTAGTAGGTAAGAGCAGCTGGGAGTGCTCCAACCATCAAAATAATACGCCAAACATAGTCTGCTTGTGGAACGGTGGATCCAAGTGCATCAACCTCATAAGGTGGAGCATCAAACCTGGCCTTGAATGCGGAGGATATAATAATTGCGAAAATACCACCTGCTAAAATTCCAAAACCTTGCATTGCAAACACTGCAGCAATGAACGCTCCGCGAGTTTTCTTGTTAGCATATTCAGACATGATTGTGGCAGAAAGTGGATAATCACCACCAATGCCAAAGCCAAGCCAGAACCGGAAAAAGCAAAGAGTCGCAATGACAGATTTAGGGGTGTGGCCAAAAGAGAGACCTGATGCAATAGAGCATACGACCATGAGCATGAGAGTCATACCATAGACCTTCTTTCGGCCTAGCTTGTCACCAAGCCAACCAAAAAAGAGCTGGCCTGCTAGTGTTCCGCAGAACGCTACACCATTAACTGCAGCTGATACATTGGGAGGCAAAGTTCCAGGCTTCTCTGCGCCATCAACATGATAGTATATGCGGCCAAGCAATTTGGTGACAAGAGATATGCAGAAGAGATCATATGCATCAGTGAAGAAGCCCATCCCAGCTATGATGATTGCTGTGAAATGATACCATTGTGTTTTGGCTACATCAAGAGCGTTAAGCACCTGTAATTGGTTTCCTGCCATAGCCACCTAGCTTCTTTATCTGCTTTCTCTTCCTCTGCAAATATAGAACAGAGCACATGTTACAACCAAATCAAAGAGAATACCTATAAATAATAATCAATATCAGTTCTCATCTTTGACTTCTAATTTCTCCTTTCTCACTGCAAAGCTACTTTTCTGACTTTCCTTAGCCAAGTGGATTATCTACATCCTACAATTAGGACAGCTCCTCCACTCCAGTAATAATTGATTACAATTAAATATTAACCTTCACAGTTCGAAGACCTAACTAATTGGGGTCACCCAAAAAATACAAAAATAATAATGCAAAACGAGAGCACCTTGTTTTGTGCAGAGGAAACAAATTTGTTTTCTTAACAAATTTAATTAGGACCATGCAGGATGCTGGAGAAGAAAAAAGATATCAATCACGACTATGTTCCAAAAAAATTTGTCATCTAATTATTGGATTATGTTAGTGATTGCATCATTCCTCTTGTTTTCTACTGTTGGTGAACTGTGAACATAGTTGATCAAGAAAGAAAAAAAATGGCAAGTACAATTGCTCCTCTTTGCCTAACCATTTTTTAAATCCAAAAGTTAATCATTATATTTAATAATTCATATTCGTATTATAAAATTTATATATAATTTTTAAAAATTTTAAGTTATATCACTTTTGTTTTTTTCTTAATATGTCATACTATGGCTATAATATATAATAAAACAAATGGAGCTGGTCCAGGTCCTAATTCCTACGCTAGTCTAGTGTGAAATGCAATTTAGGAAAAGGGTTCTAGAAAGGCAACCACATTTTCTGGGGGGAAAGAGAGCAGTGAAAAGGACAAAGGAGAATTCCATGAAGTTCAAACTGCGCATATCACATTGACACATTCACTCCCTGTCACCACCTCAGCCATATTCATAACCCACACCTAAAATGAACAAGGGGGACCATACCCTGTGCCTAAGAAGATCAAATGGAAAAAAAAATTTTTTGTTTCCTCCTATGTTAAAATGCATGGAAAGTCAACACATTTCCGGTTAAAGTGAGGAAATAAAGACAAGTGACCGTAAAAATTATGGTTAATATTTGGGGAATCTTTTTCTAAACAGACTGTTAAAACGCCTCATATAAAGAGGATCCAGATCTTTAAATAATTATAAAATTTCTGGTGAGCAAAAGGAGGGAGTGAAAACCCGTTTTTGGAAAACTTAATCATTAAAAATTGAAAAAAGAAGATCCAAGAAAATACATATGATATATATATATATATATATAAATGTATACATTTTAAAAGGAAACATTAACTATGACACTATTCTTAAAAGAGTTGCAGACAGATCCAGGAATTATGGCCAATATTTGAATACTGTATACTGAGTGTATAAGATTTTGAATTTTTCCATAAACAATCAAAGCGATCATTGATGAATTGATTTTCGTCCGTTAATATCAAGGAAATCTTTCTGTAGCAAGTTGCATTTGAGCCAGGATGAGCATTTTCAAGAACATTCATTTCTCTATAATCTATAGTAGAATTCTTTTTCCATGATTTATAAAACCCCCAGAGCATTGGAGAAGCCCGATAGGATGTCTGACAGTGAAAAATAAAATCAAGACCTGATAGCAAACTAGGGTACCTCACTTTTATCAAATAAGATTCATACAAAAAAGATATTATATGGAAAAAAAACTCCCAGATGTATAAAAAGCTACTCGTTGTCGTCATTAACAAAAAGCAATTCCGTTTTCATGCATGAAGAATTGTTATTACATCCTTTAAAAAAAAAATGAAAGAAACAACAATATATATGCCTGAAAGACAATGAGACAAAAGAACAAAAAACATCATAGAATCATGGGAGAGAGAGACAGAGAGTAAAAGCCTGTAATTGGAAGATTCTGAAACTGACCTGTTTTGTTAAGTGCTCAAGTTTTTTTTGTCGAGGGAATGAGAGTGAAAAAGAGTGAGATAAAAATAAAAAAAAGGAAGATTTAGTGAAAAGATGGAATTTGGGTCGAAGCAATGAAGTGAAAGGGCATGCAAGAGTATGTATTTATATACAACAGGGTGTCACCAACAATCACAAAATATTCGAAATCCCCAAGAGGTATATTCCTCCACTTCTTTCTGATATATGTGTTATATATTCATTCAACGCCCCACTGATCTTGCTCTCTCCATTACAACGCCGCTGCCCTTTTTATTTTGGACCATTGTTTTTAGTTATTGCCTAATTAAACGGTAGCTTTATTGGAAAAACTTTATTGGAAAATGGTAGCTTTTAATTATAATTCGATTAGAATTGAAATGAGATGGTCGACACCAGGGTCCAAAAAAACCTTCCTTTTTTTGTGAAAACAATTACTACAAAGTCTTACTTTCTCATAATCGATTTTGGGGCCTCCACTTTCGTCAAATGCGTGGTTGTTAGCACTAAGCATTCATATAGAAGCACATCTGAATCAGACCCATATTAAAGTGAACTTGTGAAGCATACGAAATTAATTTCTTCGTTTTGACTTTTCAAAAATGATCTCATGGCTATGGACTTATGGATGCCAATGTTAAACACGGAACATGGAATCCATGACGTTGTTCATTGACTGGACTCCTCAACCTTGCACCCCACCTCGCACCTGGCGTAGGGATAGGATGGGATGGGGATGGCCACCTCAAATTGGTTGGAAACATCGACTTGAGTTTCCTATTCTATTTTTTAGAAAAATTATACAGAAAGATTATTTTATATTAATATATATTTTTTTATTTAAATCATATCATACAATTATAGTATTGAAAACATTAATTATTTTTCATAACAAAACTCTACACTTGTCATTAACAGTAAAAAAATCTTTTTTTCTATTGAAGAAAAGGAGTGATAAAAGTTGTTTAAATAAGAAAAATCATGTATACAATGATTTGGACAGAGCTTAATATATTGTTTTATACATTTTTGACCCGTAATTTGGGTTTATTAAGCCGGATGTCGCCTGATTGAAGTCATATTCCCTATGATTGGGATAGCAATGGAGTGGAAGAGTTGTTGTATTACGAATTTAACCAGTTTATTTAAATGAGATTTTGAACTTAATCGTTGCAGGTTGATCGAATAATAAATATACTTAATTTTAAGCATCGCATTTTGTACTTTTTACTTGTTCCATTCTTGACTTGGTGAACTTTCATTAGTTCGAAAATATTCCAGCCAGGATTTAGCATAGAATTGGAAGGCAGATGCTGCAGTATGCAAAGAAGAGCACATGAATAAAAAATTACTCCATGAAATTAAAGCAGCAGAGCCTTGCGCCCCTTGCCTAATTACAAAGTTGCCAACAATTGAATAATAATCAGTAAATTTTCAATTGCTTCTGTTGTGTCATTTAATTTTAACATTTAAATGAAAAAAAAAAAAAGAAAAGATTTATCCAAATTCTCTACCCTGCCAAAGTCTGCACATGCTGTCCGAGCCTAGAAAAGAGCAATTAGCATACTAAAGTAAATGTAGCCCATAAAAAGAGGTGAATCAAATGCTGACATATGTCGGTGTGTAACTGTAAGGACTGCGCCACAAATGTCTTGTTCATTATAATAAACAAATCAAATACCATAAAATTAATTGTGATCTGTCCGTAACGATCGTTTAGCGTTGACAATCCAGCACAATGGTAGGCAACAGCCGCCATTAATGAAAATATCATCAGCTACTTTAATTTGTAGATTTCAGCCTCAAAACGTAACCATCATAACTGAAAAAAAAAAAAAATTTGTGGGAAACAGTACATGGTTCTTCGGAAGGGGAAGGAGACGATGTTTTAACTTAGAAAATAAGGGGAAAATCATGGCTCGTGCATTAGTGCCACCTGCCAGAAAAGGTGGCCTAATTTTAAATTACCAAGAACCAATAAACTGCAAAAACTTGAGCAACTTTCCCCCCACCCCTACTATGGTGTTTGCTTTGCGGCCCTGTGCGTTGAAAACAAAATATTTGGTCCATTGTGGAAGGCCATGGTTTAAAGATGAACTTCCTTGAAATCAATAACCCAACAATGAAAAGTTTTTTCCCCCACTTATTTTATCTTTAAAAAAATCTCCTAAGGCAGAAATGTTTCTTTGAAACTCTTTTTGTGTTTCACGCGTCGTCCTCATAGAGGTTAGTGGGGAACATAATGAAAAAGGCAATGAAACTTGATCATTGAACGACCACAACTGCAATACCTCCCATATCTCTGCTTCACCTTTTATAAAATTTCCATTTTGAACAGCGAGACAGAAGGACGAAGAAGCTCCTCGGAAATGGGTTCCTAGAAAATTCCACAAAGAGTTCAATTTGTAAAGGTTTATGGTGCTTGGAAAAATATCAAATGGTACAATACCTTTTGCTTGTTTTTCTTTGTCTGTGGTCTACTATTACTAAAATTTTTAATCTCAACGAGGAAGGAGGTTATTGAATTGAAACATGATGTTGGTTTAGTATTTTGTTAAATTTTAACTTTTTAATTATAGCTTCATAAACATGTTATAATCTCATTAAATTTTATTTTCATCACTGCCTATAGAAGATAACTCTTCTTTTGGAATTGATTATATATATATACTAGTTTTTGACACATGCGTAATGTAAGTGTAATTTTTATTTTTAAAAAATTTATTTTAATAAATAAAATTTTTATACTATGATAATAATAATAATAATGATAATAATAATAATAAATATTAATAATTTAATTTTGATTTTGGTATAATATAAGTAAATTTTGATAATTTTTTATATAATTTTAATTTTGATAACTATTGATAAAATTTTTGTAACATTCAATACAATTTTGGTAACCTTTAATATTAGTTTGATAACTTATGATATAATTTTAGTAACCTCTTGATATAATTTTTGTAATTAATTTTATAGTAACTTATGATATACTCTTAGTAATTATTGATAAAATTTATGTCATCATTTATTTAATTATGGGTTCACATAGGAAAGCACAAGTTTAATTCTAGTATAAGATAAATTTTTTTTATATATAATAACATTATTGTTTCATTCAAATTCAAAAATTTTTTGCTAAATTTTTTTATTAAATAGTTTTGTGATAGGTTTATCCTAGTCTTCTAATATAAAATTTTTAACTTCGTTTCTGCTAATAGCAAGATTCAATTTCTAACAACTTTAAATATAAAAAAAATATATAAATGATTAACAACTAAGTTATTATTGATTTACTATTATATTATCGACAATTTAATACTAAACTATTAATAATATATTTCTAAATTATCAATGATTTATTGCTAAATTAACATTAATTTACTACTACTTTATAAATGGTTTATTACAAAGTTATAAATGATTTATTACTAAATTGTTGCTAATTCACTATTAAGTTACTGATGATTTGTTATAAAGTTATAACTTATTTACTATTAATTTATCAATGATTTACTACAAAGTTATCAATTATTAACTAATTTACTACTATAGGATAGAACCCTAGTTTTTCCTCTTTAATAATAAAAAATTTTTGACTTGCACATCATGCATCATCTGTTTGAATTCATTGTTTTTCATGCTAGCTAAGCATAAAAGATGATTGTGAATATGCTTTTGTTAAACCCTCAAAGCCAAAAGTTTTTTTTATAATAAAATTCATGTCATGCATTTCTGACATTTGATAATTAATAAAAGGTTCAAGGATAGCTATTCTACGAAACGAGGTCAGTTAAGTCTGCATATTTATAGCACTCGAGTCAGTATCAAAATCATGCAAAATGAAGATGCCAGTCGAATGGATAGAGTAGAAAAGGCCCAATGAGATATCAGTGAAACAGTTATGGGAATGCAATAAAATATGAGCAGATAGTTGGCAGAATTAAAACAGATGTTAGTGGAGTTGATAAAAGGAAAAAGAGTTATTGAAACACATGGGGCAATGGAGGAAACAATTGTTGAGACACCATTGTATCCATCTGGATCCACATATGTTCAAGACCCTCACATGCCACAAGTACCTCCAACTACTCATCAACCTTTTACTAATATTTCTGTCGAGTTACCCTTAGTTTAGACAAATGTCAACCCTAGACGTACTTTTTATGACTTCACTATTGTGCCTAATATGGATGATCTTAAAGAATAAAAAAAATTAAAAAGGGTGTCAGATCCATCAAGAGATATAGTGATGAAAGATAAATTTGATTTGTTAGAAGAGAGATTGAAAGCAATTGAAAGCCATGATGTGTACGCGAATGTTGGCGCCAACGAGCTTAGTTTAGTGCCTAATCTTGTTATTCCATCAAAATTTTAAAGCCCTAAATTTTGATAAGTATGATGGAATGAAATGCCCTTTAACACACATCACTATGTACTATAAAAAAATGACAGGTTACACCCATGAGGATAAGTTGTTGATCCACTGCTTTCAAGATAGTCTTATTGAGCCTGTAGTAAGATGGTATACTTAGTTGGACCGAAGTAAGATTTACCCTTGGAATGACTTGGCTAGGGCCTTCCTAGCATAATACAAGCATGTTGAAGATATAGTGCTAAATAGGTTGTTCTTACAGAACATGAAGAAAAGATCAACTAAAACTTTTAGAGAATATGCATATGATGGAGAGACATAGCAGTCCAAGTACAACCATCATTGTCTGAGAAAGAAATTAAAGATACGACAGATGTTAAAGAGGAAAGTACATCAAACTAAAATAAAAAAAAATGCAAGCAGTCATAATGGAGGGGCATCTACCTAATAGCTTTATCCCGTACGATCCTTATCTTGTTTATCAACCTCATCTCTCTACCATAAGCCATATCTCTCAAAACTCATATCTTTACCAATCAAGCCAGCATTTGAGCTTTCCAACAAATTTCTATCCTCAAATGGTCATTCATGATCTTGTTCCTATATTTGAACCCACCACCCAACCAACAAAGAATCGAAAGAGACCAAGGAATGATCAAGAGAAATTGTCTATCCCTATTTCTCTCCTTTTACCTTTGCTAATAAAAGGTCAATATCTCACTCATGTGCCTCTGAAAATAACACCAAATCCATCAGTAAGAAATTATAATCCCAATGACAAGTGTGATTATCATATGGGGGTAATTGATCACTCAACTAAAAAATACAGGCAGTTGAAAGAAAATGTTAAAGATCTTATCAAGAATGGTATTCTGACTCCAGAGGTAATAGAACAATGAAAGTTGTTGACTCCATTCAATTGTCAAATGTGAGAAGTTGAGATGAAAAGAAAGGTTTCGAGTTTTGAAAATAAGGATAAGATGATTTTTTTTTTTTTTTTTACTGTATGACATGTGCATTATGTCTCTAGAAGTTATCTAACTTATTTTGGAAGAATTGAATACTTTGGATCTTTTTCATGAAATTTTCTCTTTATGCATTTGTTTGAATAAAAGTCTCACGTAAGTAACTTTAAAAAAAATAAATAAAAAAAAAGAAAAAGAAGTTTTTTTTTGCAATAAAGATGGAAGGATTCTCAAGAAAAATGGTGATTACTATTAGGAAAAAGCTTATCAAATACCTCCATACTTTTTTAAATACTTTCATAACCCTAATCACTCAAATGATTGGACTCACCAACCATAACCTTTCAAAGAATGTGAGTTTGAGTTCATCCCTTAAAGAGCCGATAATCTCTTCTTAGGCAAAGAACAAAAGAGATTAATTTTAAAATTTTATTTTGAATTTTAAAAATCAGATACTCTTTCAAATTTTTAATTAGTAATTTAATGTGTGTTAAAACTTTACCATGATCATAGACACAAAAATACCTAAATTTTTTTCTCTCTTAAATAACCTTTATTCCATGTCTTAAGGCATATTGAGAAAAAGAAAAAGAATCCATTTCTGCCTAAAGCGATTTATACCTTCATACCTTTTCTCTTTCTTTCACCAAAAAATACCAAAAAAATTTTAGAGCCCAAAGAGCCTTTTGAACTATACGATCAATCATATATGACTCGATCGTCATTAGAACCTTAAGTAAAAAAAAAAAAAAAGATGAGGCATCACAACAAAAATAAAAAAAATAAACAAAAAAAAATTAAAAAAAAAACAAATAAAAGAGACATCTTCAATGATTTGCTCTTCCAGCCAAGTGATCATGTTTGAAATGATGAATGGCCATCATTTTCTATCTTTTTCGTACATAAAAATTATTCATTTACTACCCATTTGAGCCTATTAATTTTTTTGTTCTAAAATAAATCCTAGCCAATGATCATTTTCTATATTATGAGGTAAAATTAGGATACATTCAAGATTAACTTCAAGAAAAGTATCCGATATTAAAAGTGTCTAATCTGCCCCTCGAAGGTGAAAGTCTGAGATAAAAAGTGAACAAGACTTCAATTAGAATTTTAAGATTCAGGAAAGTGAACAGCCAAAGATAAAGTTAGGCCTTTCTAAGGCAAAGCAAAGAAACTATAGAGATAAGAATCTAAAGCTTCAATTAGAATTCAAAAAAAATAAGAAAAAAATGTACCTTAAAAATGAGAATTCAGAGCAGAAAAAGGGGGTGAATAAAGTTGCTAAAATGAAAGCCAAATGTTTCAAAAAAAAAAAACAAAAGAAGAAAGTCAGAGAATACTTTTCAGGATCCTTGGCCTAATTACCCTGAATAATATATTTTGAGCTTATTCATCCATTCTTTTAGAACCTTTAACCTCGACCTACATTACGCACCCTGAAAAACCCATTTTGATCAAATGTGAACACTTAGATTGAAGAGCAATATCCTTGAATTTGCATATACTTGTTGAATTCTTCATTAGTAAGAAATTTAGCTCTAAGGTGAAAATCCTAAAAGGGCAGTTTAGAGCTAAAGTCATTTTTGAGGCCCTAAAAATGAATTTCATAGTTTCAAAATTCTATCCAAAATAAAAGATCTCGATACAAAGCCTTTTGAAATACTAGTACTTTTTTTATTTTTTTATTTTTAAAAAAACCAACCTTGTCCTCTTATTAAATCTTGTTTGAAAAGTAATGGCTAATTTTGACTCACATTGAAATATCACATTTTTAAGAAAAGTATTTTAAAAATTTATCTCTTTTGTGAGCCCAAGAGAAATCCTTGCAACCCTCGTCGAGCTTTCCATGAGATATACCACCAGTGAAAAAAAATTAAATTGTCAATTACCCCACCCACAAGCCTTTCAAATAGTAATCATCAATTTTCAAGAGATTCAGAAGTCTTAAATTTTTCATTCGATTGTAAAAATACTTTATGTGGTGTAATTTTTTTATCATTTTTGAAAATTTTAGAGGTTATTTAAGCATTTTGTATATAATACTGAGATTATTTTTTTTCGTGAAAACGAAACATTAAAAATTTGAATAGAGATTTTTCAAAAAAAAAAAAAGAGGCGAAAAGAGTCTTTGTATTTGCTTTGCTTGCACCATGAAAAAGACATTTGACTTACAAATAAAAAAAAATAAAAAGAGACATTCATAGTTGCATCATTTGTTTGTGCATCATAAAAGGGATATTTGCATTTGTATCACTTACATCTGCATTACAAGAAAAACATTCACATTTGCACTTGTATAAGACATGTACATTCACACCATAAAAAGAATTTACATTTGCATTATGGCATCTACATCCTAAGAAAAGGTATTTGTAGAGGCATCTACATGAAAAAAATATTATCATTTGCATTATGAAAAAGTCAAATGTATTTGCATCAAGTATTCGTATTCTTGCATTAACATTTACATTTGCATCGACATTTCCATTAGCATCATTTGATGAGAATAAACATTTGTATTTATCAACCTTGTAAGTATTAAAGACAAAAAAAGAGAGCATATTTTTAAAGTTTAAAGTCTCTGTATAAGAGAAATCGTTTTTAATCAAGATTTCAAAGCCTTTATTTAAGAGGAACTAATTTCAATTAAGATTTCAAAGCTTCTATTTAGAAGGAACCTTCTTTAGATAAGACCTTTAGAGTCTCAAAAATATCTGATTAGGCGAAAGCCATGTTTAAAAATATTTTCAAGTTTTCAAAGTTTCATTGCCTTTGATTAAGAAGAGCATTCAAAGATTTTGATTTCTATAAGACCTCCGGGCATGATTTCAATTCACGGTGTTATCCCGATCGATTCTTTAATTTTGACTTGCGGTGTTGTCCTAGTCGATTTTGTAAGACCTCCGAGCATGATTTCTAAGATCTCTAGGCATAATTTTGATTCGCGATGTTATCTCGATCAATTCATTATTCTCGACTTACGGTGTTGTCCCAGTCGATTCTGTAAGACCTTCAGGCATGATTTCGATTCACGGTGTTATCTCAATCGATTTTTTAATTTTGACTTGTGGTGTTGTCTCAATCGATTCTGTAAGACCTCTAGGCATGATTTCTAAAACCTCCGGGCATAATTTCAATTCGTGGTGTTATCTCAATCGATTCTTTAATTTTGACTTATGGTATTATTCTAGTCAATTATGTAAGACCTCTGGATATAATTTCAATTCACGATGTTATCCCGATCGATTCTTTAATTTCGACTTGTGGTGTCATCCCAGTCAATTCTGTAAGATCTTCGGGTATGATTTCTAAAACTGTCGAGTATAATTTTGATTCACGGTATTATCCCGATTGATCTTTAATTTTGACTTACAATATTATCCTAGTCGATTCTGTAAGACCTCCGGGCATGATTTCTAAAACCTCCAAAAATAATTTCGATTCACGATGTTATCTCGATCGATTTTTTTTAATTTCAACTTACGGTATTGTCTCAGTTAATTCTGTAAGACCTCTGGGCATGATTTTTGTAAGACCTCCGGGCATGATTTCGATTCACAGCGTTATCCTGATCGATTCTTTAATTTTGACTTGCATTGTTGTCCCAGTCGATTTTGTAAGACCTTCAGACATGATTTCTAAGACCTACGGGCATAATTTTGATTCGCGATGTTATTTCAATCGATTTTTTAATTTTGACTTGTGGTGTTGTCCTAGTAGATTTTTTAAGACCTCCGAGCATGATTTAGATTCACGGTGTTATCTCGATCGATTTTTTAATTTTAACTTGTAGTGTTGTCTCAGTCGATTCTGTAAGACCTCCGAACATGATTTTTAAGAACTCCGGGCATAATTTTAATTCGTGATGTTATCCCAATCGATTCATTATTCTCGACTTATGATGTTATCCTAGTCGATTCTGTAAGACCTACGGGTATGATTTTTATAAGACCTCCGGGTATGAAGACCTCCGGGCATGATTTTGATTCATGGTGTTATCCCAATCAATTCTTTAATTTCAACTTGTGGTGTTATCTCAGTCAATTCTGTAAGACCTCCAGGCATAATTTTTAAGACCTTTCGGCATAATTTTAATTTACGATATTATCCTGATTGATTCATTATTCTTGTCTTACGGTGTTATCTCAATCAATTTTGTAAGACCTCCGGGCATGATTTCTCATACTTCTAGGTATAATTTTGATTCACGGTGTTGTCTCGATCGATTTCATATTTTTTGACTTGCGGTGTTGTCCCAATCGAATCTGTAAAACCTCTGGACATGATTTCTGTAAGACCTTCGAACATGATTTCTAAGACTTCGAGGCATAATTTCTCGACTTACGATGTTGTCCCAATCGATTATTTACTTCTTGACTTGTGGTGTTGTCCCGGTCATTTTCTTACTTCTCGACTTACGACGTCGTCCTGATCGTTTTCTTTATCACTTGACTTGTAGTTAAAAAAAATTTTTAAAAAAAAATTTCATGATTTTCTTCCGGATAAAATTGTTATCTTTATCTTTACCCTATTCTTGATTCTTAGTAATGTGCAAAAAGGGACAGCTATAGACACTGATTTTATCCAGGTCTACTATTTTCAGTTCTTGTTTATTAATAATAATAATATTGGTTTAATTAAAAATAAAAAGTAATTAATTAAAAATTTAAAAAAAAGAAGAAAAAATATAAAAAAAAGGTTTGGGTTGGTAGTGGTGCCTTGCACAGCACCACTGGCCACCCACCCCACTGCCAGCATCATACCCTTATCCCTACCATACCCTGACTGCCCAAAACCACATCACCATACCCTACACCTCATCGACTCAACCTACTACCACCATCCCAACCCTATAAAACACCATATCTCTTTCCTTTCAGTCGCTGAAAAAAAAAGAGTTCCCAGACCCATCAAAGCCCTCCACCCAGAAACCACAGCTCTCTTAGAAACCACAAATCCATACCCAAAACCAAAAAAACAAAAACAAAAACAAAAAACAAGAGAAAAAAACAACACAATCCTCGCCTATGACGAAGAACCATCAATGCCGAGCAAGCCCTACAAAATAAATCAAAAATAAAAAGTCAGTTTCCAAAAAAAAAAAAAACTGAAAGCTTTAAGCCCCGATCTACGTCGATCGGGGCCGTTACTGATAAAACGAATGTCGGATCTGAAAAGATCTCCTTGAAAGGAGCCTCTGAAAGTTTTTTGGTGTTTTCAACCACCGACGATGATCGCCTGCGGTGACCCAGACGACGGCCGAGCAACGGTCCAACGCCAAATGCTTGTGAAACCTAAGAGCTCTCCCAAAAGCTCTGAAATTTTATTTTTCTAGAACAAAAAAAAATGAGCTGAAAAAATTGGTTTTATATAGAAAGTTATCGCCCAAAACGACATCGTTTAAGCTAAAGAGGATCCGTGCGTTGACCCGGATCCGACCTGAGATCTGCGCAACCCAACCCGTTGACCCATTCTTTCAATAACTACTGACCGATCCAATTGAACCAATTTTGAGTTGGACCAAACCGTAGGCCGTCAAATCGAACCGCTTATCGAGCCACCCCTGTTTTTGACCCAGCCGAACTGGCGCTGATCGATCCGGTTCAGGTATTTTTTTAAAAAAAAATTATTTTTTATATATTATTATTTTGATTATTTTGAGTATTTTTTATATATATTCATACATGATAATTTTTTTAAAATTTGTTAAAATAAATATTTGAATATTTTTAATAATAATAATAACTAAAAGAAAAAATACTAAAAACGCTTAAAATAATAATAGAATGATATTTCTATGTTCCCTGTCTAGATGTTGGAGGGAACATGTTTCAAAAAAATAATAATTTCACTAGATGTTGAGGAATTATTATTATAAAAAAATACTAAATAAGTTAATAATATTTTTGATAATAAGTTTTCATAAAAAAGAATTTTTTTAATAATTTTTTTATAAAAAGAAAATATATGTTTTTTAAATTTTTTTTTTTTAAAATCATAAAAAATTGAATTTGCTTCGAAAGTCTGCGTAGATGTTGGGAATTTTTAGAGATATTCATGTTTTAAAATCCTAAAATTAAAACCAAACCTTAAAATCCAAAACTCTAAAATCCAAACCCTTAAATCCAAACCTCTAAAATCCAAAATCCTAAACCTTTCATATCCTAAAACTAAATTCTAAAACCTTTAAACCCCAAAATTAAAACCCCTAAAATCCAAAATCCCTTAAATTCAAACTCCCTAAAATCTTAAAATCCTAACCTTTAAAACCTCCACCCAAGCTCTTACTTAAACCCATTCTGAAATTCTAAGGATACATGTGAAAATCTCAAGTTGAGTAATTTATTCCCGAATGCTGCCTAGATGATAGGGTATTTAGGAAATTTTATTCCATTGAGTTTTTAAAACGAGTCGTTAATTCGCTTTAATAATAGGGTTAATAAATAAAAAGTATACTAGTAAATTAGGATCTTAAATATAAACAGTCGCACCTAAGCTCTGTCTAGATGTTGGAGAGTCGAGATGGTCCATTATACTTAAGAACCCAACTTTAAAATTGCATTTCATCTTACATAATATTCATTGACATATATACGTCATCATGTTATTCGTGTTGTATCTCTCTGTCCTTAACATTTATTTGCTACCTGACAATACCATTATTTATTTTCTCATATAGAACTTTTTTACCAAAAAAATACATATTTTAAAATTTTGATATTATAAAATAAAAAATAACATTCCAAAAAAAATAATTCTTAGTGCTCTGCCTAGATGTTGGAGAGTCACTAATAATTATCTTCTATAAAGATTGTTATTTCATTTTAAAGATTATTGTGTTAAATCTTAAACGAAAAGAGTTATTTTAAATTCTGTCTAGATGTTGAAGAATTTTAAGATAATTCTTTAACTTAAAGATTTTATCAATATTTTTAAATAAAAACTTTAGCAAAAATATTTTTTTAAACGAAGGAAATTACTATTAAATTTCAAGTCAAAACCATTTTTAGCCAACACTGAAAATAGTGCATAATTAAATGGTACCAATTTATGGGCATTGTGGGGGTGCTAATCCTTCCCCACACGTAACCGACTCCCGAGCCTAACCTAATTTTTCGTAGACCGAAATTTATCTTTTTGATAAACTTTAAATTCGTTTTTATAGTTTTGTTAAAAAGATAAACTTTTGGATGGTCAATCACACCCTAAAAAAGATTGATGGCGACTACCTTTTTATTTCTCTCAATTTTAAAACTTTTTATGTCTGGCAGTCCCAAAACTGTTATGACAAATATTAAATAAAACCCATTAAATCCAACAATTATTAATAGCGCATAATTAAAATTTTTGACCTGACTCTCAAAATCCCCAATGGAGTCACCAAGTTGTCGTAATGGTTTTAGAACCGCCAGACATAAAGAGTTTTAAAATTGAAAAAAATGAGAAGAGTCACCACCAATCTTTTTTAGGATGTGATTGGCCACCCAAAAGTTTATCTTTTTAACAAAACTATAAAAATGGTTTTAAAGTTTATCAAAAAATAAATTTTGATCTATGAAAATCAAATTGGGTTCAAAAGTCAGTTACATGTGGGGAATGATTAGCACCTCCACAATGCCCATAAATTGGTACCATTTAATCATACGCTATTTTCGGTGTTGGACGAAATGATTTTGATTTGAAATTTAATAATAATCCCTTTTTTATTATTTTAAAAGAAAGAAAATAATTTTATCAAAATTCTTTATTTAGGAATATCAAGAAAATCTTTAAGTTAAAGAATTATCTTAAAATTCTCTAACATCTAGGTAAAACTTCAAAGATAACACTTTTAATTGATATTTATCATGATATCCCTTAAAAATGAAAACAACATTTTTTTAGGAAAGATAATTGTTGATAACTCTCTAACATCTAGGCAAAGTATCAAGAATTATTCCCATCAGGATATTATGTTTGTTTATTTCACATTTTTAAATTAAACACATTTTTTATGCGAAAATGCCAATGATGCTATTATTAGACAACAAACAATAAGTAAAAGCATAAACATGCAAATTGAGTGCAATCAATAATAAATAGATGCATTAATAAATGTTGTGCATAATGATGAAATACCATTTTGAAATTGGATTCTTAAATATAATAAGATCACCTTAACTCTCCAACATCCAGGCAAAGCTTAGGTGTAACTATTTATATTTAAGATCCCATTTATTATTATATTTTATTATTTATTGATTTCATTATTAATGTTAATTAAGGATTCTATGAAAAACTTAATGAAATAAAGTTTCCTAAATACCCCATCGTCTAGACGACATTCGAGAACAAATCATTTCATGTTAGATTTTCACAAGTATCCTTAGAGTTTTGAAATAATATTGAACCTAGGTATGGGCCGAAGTTTTAAGGTTTGGTGATTTTTGAGTGATGATTCGGGATTGTGTACCAAATTTAGGGTTTTAATTTTTGAATAAAAAAAGTTTTAAGGGTTTTGTATTTTAGAGTTTTAGTTTGAGTTTTAAGGGTTTGAGGGTTTGGTTTTAGGGTTTGAAAAGTTTAGGGTTTTGATTTTAGGATTTGAGGTTTACGGTTTTACTCTTAAGGTTTGGAGGATTAGGCTTTTAGTTTTGGGGTTCAAAGGGTTTAGGGTTTTAGATTTAGGGTTTTAATTTTAGGGTTTGAGGTTTAAGGTTTTAGTTTAAAGGTTTGAAGTCTCGATTTTAGGGTTTGAAGTCTCGATTTTAGGGTTTGAAAGGTTTGGGGTTTTAATTTGGGGTTTTAAGGATTTTGGGTTTAGAAATTTAGGGTTTAAGTTTTAGGGTTTTGAAATTTAGGGTTTAAAGAAAACGCAAACATCTCTAAAAATTCTCAACATCTAGGCGAATTTTTGAAGTAAATTTAGTTTTTATAATTTCTAAAAATTAATTAAAAAATTTCATATATTTCTTTTTTTATGAAAATTTGTTATTATTATTATTATTTTATATATTTTTTTATATATATTTTTTATAATTCCCTAACATCTAGGCAAAATTATTTTTAAAAGAATGTTTTGATTCCCTCCAACAAGGTAGGGAAAAGAAAAAATTATTACTATTATCAATCATTTATTATTTTTTAAAAAGTTTTTTAGCATTTTTTATTATTATTCTCTTTTATTTATTTATTTATTTATTATTCAAAAATTTGAATTCATTGTTTATTTTTATTTGTTATCACTTTTATTATTACTATTATAAAAACAACAAAATTTATTCTAACACATTTAAATATTTTATCATGTATAAACATTAATAGTAAATTTAAAATAATAAAAATAATATATATATATTAAAAAATTTCAAAAAATTTGTACCTGAATTAGACCAGTCAACGATCCAATCAATAAGCTAGTCTGGTTAGCTTGGCAGTTCAACAGTTTAGACCATTTCGAACCGGTTCACTGGCGATTCGTTTGGACCAGTTGAATATTGGTTGAAATGGGTCACTAGGTCAGGTTGTGCAGATCCCAAGTTGGATCCGGGTCCACTCGCGGATCCCCCTTGGTCCAAAATGACATCATTTTGGGCTTTGCTCTTCTATATAAAATCAAAAATTTTTTAGCTCATTTTATCCTTTCTGCCCAAAAAAAAAAATAATTTAGAGCTCCATAGGTTTTGTTGGCATCTGGCATTCAGCCCTTTGAGCCATCGCGTCAATCGTCGGCCAGTGTCACTGTCGGTAGTCGTCGATGATCAAAATTGCCAAACTTTTTTAAAAAATTCTCCTCAATGCGCTTTTTCCAAATCCAGTGTTTGTTTCACCAAAAACAGATCGGGGCTTGTAGTTTTTTGTCTCTTTTTTTAAAAAAACTAAAATTGATATATATATATATATATTTTGCTTTTTGCAGAAGCTTTAGTGCTGATGATTCCTCCTTACAGGGAGGATTATGTTTGTGTTTTCTTTTTTTTTTTTTTGGTTTTTTTTTTTACTTTCTAATGGGTAAAGGTTTTGTATATGGTGCTTAGGATTTTAGGTCTTGAAGAGCTTGGGTGTCAGGGTGTGGAAACTGGGGTTTTTTTAGGGGTTTTGACATAGGCAAAGATTCTAAGGCTTGGGCAACTGGTGCCTGGGGTTTTTCTTAGTGAAGAGGATCGTATAATAGTGGCTAGATGGGTCTAGTTTTGTAGAGATGTGGGATTGATAGGGCATAAGGCTTTTGGAGTGAAATGGGGTGTTAACAATAATGGTTCAGGGGTAAATAGGGTTTGTAGGGTATGGTCAAGGCTACAGGGTAGTGGATGGCTGGTGAGGTAAGTGCCCAATGATGCTGTACAAGGTACCACTGCCATCTCAGCCTTTCTTTTTTTTTTTGTTTTTGTTTTTGTTATTATTATTATTATTAATTATTAAATTTTTATAATAATATTAAATTGATCTGATAAAAATTGAAAATAAATATGAAAATTGAATTAGTTTAGAACACATAATTATTAACCCGGACAAAAATTGATGTCTATAACTATCAGTGATTAACTATTTAATTTTTGATTATTTACTACAAAATTATTACCGATTTACCATTAAATTATTTATGATTTACTACCAAGTTATTATCGATTTATATTAAATTATATATGATTTATTATTAAGTTATTACTGATTAACGATTATGTTATTAATGATTTATTGCTAAGTTATATGGATTTACTTTTTAGTTTTTAATTATTTACTACTAAATTATTAATTAATTATTACAATTTATTATTGATTTACTATTAAATTACTTATGATTTACTACTGTCATTTAATTACTATTAAACTAAAATTGATTTACTATTAAATTATTATTAATTTACTATTAGGTTATTGTTAATTTATTACTAAATTATCAATAATTAACTACTAAATTATCACTTATTTTTTGTTAAGTTATCATTAATTTATTATACATTATTATGTATTTACAACTATATTATAATTGATTTATTGTTAACATATTATGTATATATTATTATATTATTACTGATTTACTAAAAAGTTATCAACTATTTATTAGTAAATTATCATTAATTTATTATTAAATTATCACTAATTTATTACTAAGTTATCAATGATCATTACTAAGTTATACTGATTACATTTAAGTTTTTAATAATTAATTGCTAAGTTATTAATTATCTACTATTTATTATTATTGATTTGTGTATATCCAAAAAAAAAATAATCACATTGTTTGTTAGATGATGTAATTTGTAAGGTAAAAAAAGAAAGAATAAAAATTTCAAGCTTAAATGACTTGAAAAACATGAGTAAATATTCTAAATTTACTATTCATAATTTCAAACTTGATAATAAGTTAAAATCATAATTTTTTATACTAATGCAAGTACTAAAATTAAATTTAATAAATATATAATATATTATGTCAATATTTTAAAGATATTTTTCAAAATTTTTAGTTCATGGTAAAATAGTACATATTAAGATAAATTTTATTTATGATTTAATTGAATTATTAATGTATGTAATTTCATAACTATTAGTAAAGTACAATTGTATATAAAAGATTAAAAATTTTAAAATGTTTTGTCACTAATGAAAGTAATAAACTTTGTTTTATGTTTCTATTTTTAAGTATACAATTTTGGGTAAATTTTTTGTTATATATGTATAATAAAAGTAATGAGAACAAATTTACTAAATAAATTTTATAAAAATTAAACAAAAAATAATTTTAAAAAATATTAAATTCACAATAATCACCTTTGTAGTCTCCATAAAAAAATTTCTTCTATTACACAAAAAGTTTAGTATTTTTAATTGTTGCTTTATTCTTATTACCATTATTAAAAATAACCTTTTTAATATTTTGATACCAATCAATTTCTCCATTTGAAAAAAGTAAATAATACTTTGTATTCTCCATAAAAAATTTATTCTACTAAATAAAAAATAATATATTTTAAATTGTTGCTTCATTATTATTCCCATCATTGAAAATGTCCTTTAATATGTACAAAACTTAGGCACAAGGATTTTTTTCTAAAATTATTATTACTATCTTATCACTTTTGCACTTAAATTTTCATTGTATTAATTTATTTTCAATGTCATAAAAATATAGTTAAAATAACATAGATTAATCCAATTCAAATTTGAAATAATTCAAAACTCAAATTGAGTATAAATAAGATTTTTACGTATTTTAAATTTTAACTTAACGAAACATAATATAATACACATGATTATAAAAAAGAACTAACTTGATTTAATTTCAATTAATTTTATAAAATTAAAAACTTAGCAGTTATTTAAAATTTGAAATGAGTGAACATAATCAAAATCTGAATTGTAATAGTAACCTAATCAAAATCTAGCATTAGTTATTCATCTTCCATAACAATTTAAAAGTTTTTTTATTTAAACTTTTTCCTTTAATCTTCAATATTTTATTTTATTGTCTTTGTGATTGAATTAATAATTAATTTTAAGAGTATTTCTAAAGTGAAATTATAATTATAAGTAATTAAGCATATTTATTTTTTATTTGAATTTTAAACGATTTGAACTAAACTTCTTAAACAAAGAGAAACATGCACCAATTATTAAATCAAATTTACTTAAGTACATAAATGAATAATTGAATACACCATGAATAGAAGTAAATAATAAAACTTGATTTAATATAATTGGTCGCTAATCCTAAGTCTAAAATTCAAGTCAAAATTATAAAAAGTCAAAATTTAAAATGACTGAAATACTAAATACACAATTAAATAAAAGATTTATCAAATAAATTTTGTTAATTAATACTTTTAAATTATAGTTTATAATATTTTTATTTTAGATGTAAAACAATAATTAACTTGATGAATTTCAATTTTTTTGAATAAATATTACTTAATATGATAACCTTAAAAATTTGGATACAACAGTGAATATTTTTCAACTGATATAAAAGAGAAATGAATAAGTATACAATGTTTTTCCAAATAAAAAAGTTTCATATTAATCCTAAAGAAATTTGAAATCGATACATTTTTATATTTTTCATTGAAAAATTATAAAGCACTAATCTTCTTTATTATATGAAGAAAATAGAATTATATATAACTAATCCATCTTTCATTTGCTTAGAATAATCTTTTATTGGTACTCCCATCAATTGAATATAATTGTACGTTCTATCAATTGAAAGCTTAATTTTTCTTTTATTTGAAATTTTTTATTATACATAAATTTTTATTAAATAAAAATATTATATTACATAATTTTAAAAAATAAAATGAAATAAAATAAATTCCTAACCTTTTTACTTGTCATTTTTTTAATAAAATTTCAATTCTGAGAATAACAAACTTATTATGTAATACCTATACTATTTATAATAATTTCATTTTTAGTATTAACAACATAATTTTTAAGAATGAATGTAAACACATTCAAAAGATAGATCCAATGAATTGTCACACCTTGAAAGAATTAAAAAAAAAAAAACAATTAATTTTACTTCACTTAAATTTTTTTACTTATATAATTCATGTTAGGTTGTTCAACCACTTGGATGACAAAAAAAAGCGAATAAATTTAATACAATTGAGAAAAATTAAATAATCTTAAGATACATATTAATCATATATATGCATATTAAGATAAAAGTTGAGAGAAAATAAAATCAATTGTTTCAATCAAGATGAATAATTATTATGACAATTTGACGAGACCCAATCTTAAGCTACTGATAACTTTACCACCTCATAAATCATTTAATTCTATGGGCGAAAAGTCAAATTAAAGTGCTTAATGAATCACATAGTGCTAATTGTTAGTAGAGAGATGCAATTGATTTGCATTTGATTTTTTGTTCGTGGAAATAACAACCATAAAATTCTAGAGGAAAAAATATATATAAAAATAGTTATAGAGGTTACACTAAATTGTAAGAATAATATGTTAAAAATTATTTCAAGGGACTAAAAAGATTTAATTATGTTATTAATGATCAAATGATTAACTCATAAAACATATAAATAATAAAATCATTAACATACATATATAATTAATATATTAAAACAAAAAATTGAAAGGCAAAAAATAGAAAAAAATGCTTTAATGACTTAATTATGATCATCTTTAATAAATTTATTTATTAACATAAACTACATATACAATTGCTTTTACAACAACTAAATAAACAAACTTCATATAATTATTTTATTCCTATACAAACTAAGTTTTGATCTCGTTCTATTCTTATTTTCATTTAATGTGAAAAAAACATTCTACTTATAAAAAAAAGAATTAAATAATATAAAAATCATTTAAATTAAAATTTATAAAAAATTACCAATGGTATTTTAATCAATAACTTGTAACATTTTTCAAATTAAAGTTTCATTAAGAGTATTTTAGTTGATCACTTCTAACAAATTTTTAGTCTAATTATAAAAAAGAAATTAATAATAAAAAAGATATTTAAATTAAAATTTATAAAAAATTTACTAAAATTATTTTTGCCAATCACTTTTAACACTTTTGAAATTAAAATTTTAGAATTTTAAATAGTTTAATTTCACATAAACTCCATTTTAAATTTTAGTTGATTTAAATTAAACTTAAATAAATTGATAAAAATTATATATTTAAGGATAAATTTGCTAATTTAAAATTTTATGGGGTATTTAAGTCAATTATTATTAATATTTTTAAAATTCACACTTTTATGTAGAGATAAATAGATAAATAGATTATATATATTTGTTTATTTAAAAGAATATGAAATTTCTCAGATCTCTTTATTTAGTTTACCTTTTAAATTACATAGAAATTAAAAAATTACAAAGTCGGTCGCATGCTGTGAATTGAATTATTAGTATGTAAATAACAACTCTTTCATTTGATAGCATTTGTTTTTATTCATATCTGTTTTTTACCATCTAATGTTCATTTGAATTATAGGTAAAAAAAAAAATTACATCATGTCATTATACTGTTTCCTTTTTAAATTGGATGAAGAAGGATAAGTATTCTTATTTTCATTAAATTGGATCAATCTCTAGGATGCTTCCTCACAATCCTTAAGTTTTAAAATAAAAAAAAAAAACTGATGATAAATGAATACGGAGGATTTTGAACAGGAAAAAAAAAGTTGTCCGAGTGTCTTATGCGATTTTCCTACTCAAAAATCATGTTTGGCGTAGCAAAATTCTCGAACAAAATGGTTAATGGACCCATTTGCTTGCTCTTGTTTCTTGGTCATTACAAGAAATTAAAGGTCATGATGATGGCCCAAGAATCACTTGATATTATATATATATATATATATATGTATGTATATATGTGTGTATGTATGTATATTACATCATATATAATTATCAGATAGTATTTGTTGATATAAATGCTTAAGTAAATATTTTTTTTAACATGTAAGATAATTTTTAAAACTTCTCATTATGATAACACATAAAATGTTTATTAATTTTAAATTATTTATAAAAAATATATTTTAAAAATTATTAAATTATCTAAAATTTTAAAATTTAATCAAAACCTAATTTAAATTCTAATGAAATTCCTTTCTCCTATACATTATCTCATCTAAATTTAAAATCAATTTTAAAATAATTTATTTTTTTCAATTTATCTACACTTAACATGATTATTTAAATTTATCATAGTTTTTAAAAACATTATTTAATATCTTTAATATTTCTTATAAATAATCCTTACATTATTTAATTTTTAAATATATTAGTTATAAATAAAGATAATTTTAATAAATAATCCACCAACTTTAAAAAATAAATTTAGATATATCTAAATTAAAATAAAATTTAAATTTAAATCAATATTTGTCATGGACTTGTAATATTAATTTTTTTAAGAAAATGTGAAAAAAAAAGATATAAATACCATAATAACTTCAAGTAGTTCTTAGTTATATAGCTTTTTCAATATCTCACAAACCATATAAGTTAAATGTGTTTTCTCTACTATTAATTTAAAATCTCTTTTTTATTAGTCTATTATTATTATAAAAACTAACATGTTTTTTCTGATGATAGGTACTATTTCACTAAACATACTATTCACTCCATTAGATAAGATTTTTTTTTCAAATCAATTGTAACATTTTTTTTTATTTCTCAATCCATAATAAATTTAATTAGAATCCATTTAAGCTAATATATTTTTTATTATGATTTAAAAATAAATAAGAAAATAAACTTAATAAATTTGTTTCATTTATTTATACAGAAGATGGAGATGCTAAAGTGAAAAAAATATTGGCAAAGTTGATAGGCCATTTATATATTTTTGAAATAGAACTTAATGACTACAATTTTTTTTTATTACACATATTCATTAGATATTTGTGCAAAGGAGAGTCAGAATTTACTTGAAAAAATATAAAAGGCAAGTAATTTAATACATTTCATTAAAACCTTTTGCCAATAATTTTCTTAAATAATTGTTTATAATTTAATACTATTACTTACTCAAAATTTAAAACTATTTCATTTTATTTTTTACATGAATATAATTTTGTATTAAATATCAATCTTAAAACAATTGAAAGGTATAAATAGTTGGAAAGTCATCTAGATGTTAAAGATTATGATACTACTAAAACTCTTAAGAAAAAATGTGTACATGTGAGTAAGTTATCATATATATTATTTAAATAGTTTAAATCATTATTTCTCTTAAATAAATAAAATTTATTTTAAAATTATATAAATCAACAGGTATATAAAAATGATAAAAGAAATTGATGATGATGCAAATTAAATTAAGTTCATTTGAAGTGATAAGACTTTGAGTCTCTATGTTAATATTTTGTTGGTATACTTAATAATATTGTTTACAATATCTTCTAGATGTTTTTTATTCCTCCAATATTATTTATCATATAGTTTAAAGTTTGTTAATTTTTTAATTAAAATTTTTATTTTTATTATGATTTGATATTTTAATTGTATTATTTATATTTTACATATATTTTGAACGTGTAAATAATTTAATAATATTAATATATATTTTTATTTAAATTTAAATAAAATAAAAATAATTCTTGCATCACATGAGTAACAAGTTAATTTTTATATATATATATATATATATATATATATAAAGAGAGAGAGAGAGAGAGAGGGATAATATTTATAACAAAATTTATAATTTTTTATATTTATAATTATTGATTTTAATAAATTCAAAAAATAAGATAAATAAATCAAAATAATAATAAAAATTTTAATTTCATCTTTTAAATCTGTTAAATTAAATATTAAAAAATGACGTAAAAAGGTATAATTTTTTTATATAAATTAATCCCTCTCTTATATGTATCGTTGTTGTTTTGGATGGAGGGCCACTTTTCTGAACCGACGATAGAAGGTTGACAGGTTCATCAAGCTCGATTAGTCCACACGTACAGGATGAGAAGTAGCTGATGAAACCAGCCACATAATCTCTACAATATCAGCAAACCAAAATTTTAAAAGAACAAGATAATAAATTCTGTAAATTGAATTTTAAATTTTCCAATGTAACAAGCTCCAAGTTTTAAAACTGTGGTAACTTTTGCTTTGGTTATTGACAGTGAGAGTTTTGAAGATAACAATCTATCCATATTTTGTTCCCATGTGGATTATGGATCGTCTATGAAAAGGAAAGACTCCCTCCTCGATAAAGACCTCCATCTACTTTATATTTTTCAATTCATCCTCAACATTTTGCTATTATTTTTTATACCTATTTTAACTTATAGCAGAATTTAAACTAAATAAAAAAAAAAAAAAAAATGACAAAACGAAGAACACTGGTTGAAAAAGAAAGCGATTGGTAATGGAGCAATATGGGCTATTAGGAGGTTTTGGACTTCCACAGAGTTAGAGATAGGGGCCTGGGATTTGGGAGCCGCCCCAGTTGTTTATTTTGGGTCAAACATGAACTTTAAATGGGCTGAGAAACAATTTGCCTTTTAGATAGAAGTACGAGTATCTGCAACCAAACTAATAGCATTTAGATAATTGAACTTTCTGTTACTCATTGAAGAAGGGCCCCAACCAAACGTGGCTTTGGTGCTCATCCAATTCTCATGTCCAACGTTCGAAAAAATACTGTTTTCATTTTCAATTCCTAAGTATTTGGGTCGACTTAGATTGTTTTATCTCAAGCCTATAAAAATTTCACTTGGGTATAAAACTGTCCGAGTTCAAACGGCACGAGTATCTTTCACAACTATTATACCGTTGAACAAGTCATTGTATCAAAATTGCATTTCAAATTCCCAGTCTTAATTGCACACGAAAGGCACAAGGGATTATGGTGACTGATTAAGTGAGAGACATTTTTTATTGACAATTGAAGGGACATATGAAATGCCATCCCGTTGAGCTTTGACGATTGTGGGGGATCAACAAAGGGAGAAAATTTTATTGAAAACCGAAGGTCGCTTCCTTACCCCTCACTATGATTTTTCCTTCTTGGGTTTTTGTTCTTCTCGTTTCTTGGCACTGCAGTGCGAATTACTACATGTACTGCATCAAGGAATTCTAAGGAAGCACAGTCTGATGATTCTGTTGACCCATGATGAGAAAGAGAACAGCTATCTTGAGCACGCAACCATTCCGAATCTATTAACTTCAAATGAAAGGAAATTTTGGTCAAGCAAAAGCTCGTTATTGGGTGAGCAAGATTCTAGCAAGTGGTCTGAATATGGAATTTGAAGGAAGGAAGAACCATATTTTCGATGGATAAGCTGAAGTTTTTTTATGCTCGCTTTATAATTAAGTTTCTTTAGTTTTTAGCTCAGCTGTGTGTATATTGGTTTGATAGAAACATAAACGACAACCTCTCATGGAACCCATGATGTGACGTGTAGTCGTATGGTTTTTGTTTTTCTATATAATATTATCTTTTTTTTAGAATTAATTTAACTCTTTTTTAGGACAATATTTTAACATTGGTCACTCAAAATTGTGGAAATCCAACGTCAATGTGACATTAATCCCACTGATCTATTAGTTTATACAACAAACATTTAATATAGCATTAGCATAGTTTAACCGTTGTTTACTTAAATACTGTAAAACCCAATGTCAAAGTTTAGATTTCAACGCATCTATAGCTCATTCAACCTTTCTAATTCACATAATATGGCTAAATGTGTTAGGCTTGGTTTCCTTGTCAAGTTGAGTTAAATCAAGGTTTATTCATCAAGGATGTTTTAATTTTTTAATACTGGTTTAGGGTTTTAAATTTTTATACGGCTAAAAAAGAAATAAGAGTAGTGTTGTAGCAATAGAGAAAAAAAAGATTTTGTGTAGTTTCAATTAAGTAATTTGATCAAAGTTAATCTATTATCCGATTGAGTTAAAATTTTATCAATATGTTTATGACTTATTGTTTTTCAATATGAATGATGAAAATTAGATTTCAAGTTTTTTTTTTCTATTGATTTTGTAAGCATTTTTTAATCATTAAATTTGTTAAAACTTTTTAAATTTTTTCTTGTAAGATTGTTTCTTTACTAAGATTGTTTAATCTTTAGATATTGTGGTTGTATACTTTTAGTTTTAGTTAAAGAGAACTTTGTATTTCTATTATTTTGATAGTGGAGATTATTTGTTGCTGTCCGTGGTTTTTACTCCTTATTTTAAGGAGATTTTTCACGTAAATTACTTGTGTCCTTATACTTATGGTTTAAAAATTTATTTGTTAACTCTATTTGTTTAATTCCTACTAAATTCACACAAGAGGGAGATAATTTGATTTCTTTCACTGTGTGACATATTTGGTTTGAATATTGGTTGAGGTTATTTTATCCTATCAAAGTGATATCAGAGCTTAGCTTATTTGATTTGTGCCTTATGTTGAATAATTGAAGCCAATACAAGTAGAATAATTAATTTGAATAGTTCAAATTACCATGTGTAGAAAAGAAAGATAAAAGACTTACTTTATATGAAAGATTATTATTTGCTTGTGCTTGTCATTGAAAAAGCTTGAAAATAAAACAAATGTAGAATAAAATTTGTTTCATCGACAAGTATGTGGTTATATTAAACAGTGGATAAATGATAATATTTCAAATTATATTAGTGGAAAGACACATGCACGCACTCTTTGGAGAAACTTGAAGAGTAGTATACTGGAAAAACTATGAATAATAAACTGTTTTAATTAAGTAGTTGATGAGTTTAAAATATTAAGATGGAACTTCTATGATAGATCACTTAAATGTATATCAAGATATTATTAATCAGTTGGCTGGCAGAAATCTCAAATTTGAAGATGAGATATAAGGCTTATAGCTTCTTAGTACATTGTTAGACTCGTGGGAGGCGTTTAGAACAACATTATTTGACTCAGCTCCAAATGGTATTATTAGTATGGATTTAGCTAAGAATGATGTTTTGAATGAAGAAATGAGAAGAAAGTCATAGAGTTTTTCTCCACAGTTTGAGGTCTTAGTCATAAAAAATGAAGGGAGGAGTAAAAGCAAAAGTTCAAAAAACAAAGACAGAAACAAGAGTAAGTCTACTAGGTTTGCCAATGTTGAGTGTCATTATTGTGGTTTGAAAGGACATATAAGAAAATATTATCGAAAGTTGAAAAGAGACAATAATGGTGACAAAGATAAGGAAAAAAAATGGTGACGATAATGATGCTAATAAAGTTGCTTCTGTTATAGATGACTTTTTTATTTTATATGATAATGATGTTATTAATCTTGCACATCATGAGACTAGTTGGGTGATTGATATTGGTACCACAATTCATACTATATCTCGAAAAGACTACTTTGAATCTTATATACCTGGTGATTTTAGGAATGTTAGAATGAGTAATGATGGCTCAGCTAAAGCCATTGGTATACACTCTTTTTATTTTTTTTTTATCATCTTGGATTTCATTTCAAATAATGCAAGAATCTTTTATACGCATCATCATTCATTCATTATCATTTCAATTCTTGACAAACACAATGCAATCATACATTTTCTCGATTCATTTTAGAGATGTGAGAATAAAAAAGCATAAGGTGAATTATGAGAAAGACAATCAATGAGGAGTGAGTTTGGTACAAAAATAAATGAGGAAAGAAATAAGTTGGATGCATGTCATTGAGATGAATGGTATATCCAAACAATGAATATTTAGACAATTCTGAACATTAATCTAAATTTTTTTTCAAAAACTCATTTTATTGACCATTAAAATCATTTTAAGCTTATCAAGCTTTGCTTCAGTTTTAGAGGATCTTCAGATATCTTTGATCTTTTATATATTTAAACTGTTCATCCAACTTTCAGCTTTGAGATTTGTTTACCCAAATCGTCCTTTTGGGTTTTCAATTTGAGTATTCATTTTATCCCTTTTTCATTTTTTCTTTTTCATTCTTTCATTTTTTATTTTTTTTATTTTTTATTTTTTTTATTTTTTATTTTTTATTTTATTATTTTTTTCCTTTTTGATTTTTTCATCCATTAGTGATATCTCTCACCAATCAATCTCTAAAGCAATATAAGAGAATTTTGTTATTTCATTATAAGCATACCTTAACCTAACATATGATTATTCAATTCGAGTACTCATATTTGATCTAAATGAACTTTTAAAAGTTATAATGTAAGCCATTGTGAGGGATCATGAAAGAAATGGATAAAATAGGCTCAAAATATGTGTTTAAAGGGTTCAAAACCAAAGGATCATTTCTCATCATTTGACACAACTTGGCATTTTGTCCCATTCCACTTCATTTCACTATTTTTTTTCTTTTTTCATCTCATTTTTCAGAAAGGACTCTTATTACTTTACCCCAAATCATGTGTGGCATTCATTTTTCTTTTATTTTTTTCTACTTTCTATTTTTGAGACCTTTTACGTTCTTTTATCTTTTTTTTAAAAAAATTATCTCTCAATGTGGATGATGATCCTTGGTTAGGGTTCTTTAGAAAAAAAATCATAATAGGCTCAAAAGGATAGCAATGAATGATTTTTCGAATGGTAAAATAAATATCACCATTTTTTATCTCAAATGTGAATGTTTTGTTTAAAGATCATCTACAAACTCATAGATCTTTATAAATGATTACATATCTTTAAGACATATCTATTCTACCTCTACTAGTAGCTGGCTTATTTTACTCAAATAGTCTCCTCAGATCAATATGAATAAGTTCTCAAAATTAAATTCTAAAATTATTGTTATCATTACCTAAATATTCACCATATGAAATTTGAGAATGAAAATGAAAAGTTATGAAAGGTGACAAAGCATAAAACAATGGTTTAATAAAAAAGAGAATGTAATGAAATGCATCAACTTGTCTTTTATTAAAATGATAACAAATAAAATCCTAACATTACTATGAAAGAAATCTTAAAATGACAAGCAGCTTCCAACCAGCCTTAACGTCTTTTTTTTTTTTTAAATTTATGCCTCCATACGATCAAGCGAAGGATCTTTCTTAACATCTAGCTCCTTAATTCATTACAGCTCTCCAAATCTTTTTGGATTAACGTGTTCTTGATTCTCACTTAGAGCATTAACATTGTGATTAGGTAATTGATTGCTACTAACATTGGGTGTTATTGCCCTTCCTTGATCAAAGTTTATCATTTCATCATTGATCAATCGTTACACCTTATGCTTTAGGGAATGCAATTCTTTATGAAATGATCGATAATTCCATAGTGATAGTCATAGTGGACTGTAAGAGCATACCATTTGGAATTGGATAGCTTGAGCTACTCCACATAGCTGTAGGCAATCAAATGGTTGTTGTAGTACTATCGGTATAGTTTTATATAAGTCATAGGGATTGGATCAAATATGAGTTTTTCTTTAATAGTTCATTACTCTCGTGAACCACTTATTAGGTTAGCAGGACGAATCTGAGGTTTATGAGATGTTGAATGTTAAGGCTATATATGGGGGTTTGGAAGATGAAAATAGGTTGGTATGTTGATGAGTAAGATGGTTGTGGATAAGGCTGATATAGGTAAGATGAAGTATTGTTCACAGTAGGATAGTATGGGGAATAACCCTATGGTGGATAGGTTGATAACCCTTAAACTATTTGTCAAAGCTCACAGCTTGAGTTTCAGTCTCTTTTTTCTTTCACATTTTCTTAGTTTTTTTTTTTCTAACTTACCATTTTTAATGACATTCTCAATGATTTCGCCTGAGATCACTGTGTCCATAAAATTTTTTATTACATTTTCTATCATCTTTTCATAATAGAGAGATTTTAAAGTACTGACAAACAACATTATGATCTTTTTTTTAGTCAAAAGAGGCTACACCTGAGTAGCTATGTCTTTTCACCTCTTGGCATATTCTTTAAATGACTTAATCACCTTCTTTTCCATATTTTACAAAGAAAGACGATCATTAACTAAATCTATGATATGTCGATATTGATTAATGAAGTCATGAGCCATATTACTTTATGAACGAATATATTATTGTCCAGCTGAACATACCATCTAGTAGTAGAGCCAGTGAGGCTCTTTTGAAACACATGCATTAATAATTTCTTATTATTGGCATAGGCTGTCATCTTTCGATAGTACATGATAATGTGAGTCTTTGGACACTTTGTACCATCATATTTTTCAAACTCTGACATATTGAACTTTAGAGAAATACCTACATCTAGGACTAAACAGAGCCTAGTAGTATCCACTGAACCATAAAAATCGATGCCCTTTATAGCTCACAACATTTCCTCTAATAAGTTTATTTTTTATTCAGCTTTTGAATCCTTCAGTGATTTACCCCTTTTTGGTTTTAACGTTTTGTTCTCCTTTGGATAGTCCAAATCAGGGATCTAAACTGGTTCTACTACCTTCTTAGTAAAAATAAGATTTACATAATTCTAGTATTGTCTAAGATTTGAAGTTGATGGTATTTTAGGGTATATGTACCTTACAAGATAGGTGAATTGTTGTAGTAATGGACTTGTGCGGGTTGGGCTTGATGTGGCCCCAAAACCAAAAGGATACAGTAGGTCATCCATCTCTTATGATGGATGGTCTTGTTGGCTAGTACTTTTTTTATACCTTTTCCTTTATTTAACTTGTTCAAAGCCTCTAAAATCTTATTCAACTCCCCTTCTAGCTTTTCTTAAGCTTTCTCTATCTTTTCGAGGTGATTAAAATTTTTTTGTTTCATTTGTCTGGTTCGAGCTCTTGTATTGTATTGGTGAGTAAGGTTCTTGCTTGGTGGAGCTATCCTTGAATCTTAAACACCATAATTATGATCATAAATGTTATGCTATGCTTTTGATATATTGATGCATAAATGAAATGTACATTTTCATGGATGAAATGAATGATACAAATGCACAATGTTACATATGACAATGATGCATGACATGATAATGCAAATGCACAAAGTCAAACAAAATGGTTAGATAAGCAAAACATCACACAAATTATTCTTTCTTGTGTCCTATATTTGGGTTACATCTATCATCGGGTAGGAAATGCTCTATTATAAGACTGCCCTCTTAGGTGTTGATTACATGCAGGGTTAGGTGATTTTGACTACTAACAATTGCCAAATTGTTCCGTACATCCTTGTCCATCACATACTAGTAAAGCATTCCAATCATCATCCATCACAAGCTACCAATGGAAATAATTCAATTTGAGTGGGAGTATTTCACTAGCCATTGTAGAGATTATCATCTCACGAGAGCATAGGTACTTAATTTCCTCTAAGAGAGATAGAGCCTGGGTATAGAGCTCATGTAATGTAAATGCATGTAATAGTGTATGTGAAGGAACATATAGGTTTCATACCCCAAAAATAAATTATAAGACAAAAATGTTAGTAAACAGATAACACAAATCATTACAATTTAAAACAATTAGACCAAAGAATAGGATAAATTTAAAATTTTACGACTTGACTCTCTATTGCTGTCTCCAACGAAGTCGCCAAACTATCATAACATATAGATCCGTAAATCTATAGCTAGACTTAACAAATGGAGTCGTCACCAATCTTTTTTACTATGTGTGATTGGTCACCTAAGAAATCTATCCTTTTTAAAGAGCTCATAAGCTTGACTAAGGATCTCTAAGAGAATAGGTTCAGGTCTACTAACCAGAACAGGGTTTGAAAGTTCGGTTACATATGAAAAATGTTATAGCACCCCCACATGCCCATCCGAAGGATAGTACCATTTTATTTTAAATTTATCCTAGGGTCTTGAGTCTAATGGTTTCAAATTTTTATGTTAAATATTGAAAATAATTTATAAGATTATTCCATCAATCTGGTATAATTCTTAAAAAATATTTTTTCACCTCAAAAGTATTCAAGGATCCCATTTGTTTCCATAAAAAAGCTCTATTATCGAAAAAAATTAATTATTTTTATTCTGATTTTTATTTATAAAAAATATATCTAATTATTCCACTATTTGGGTCAAATTAGAAATATTTTTTCTTTTGAATTCTAAATTTTTCACCATTTAGGTCAATTTAGAAATATCTTTTTTTTGAAATTTTTAAAATTTTCACCATTTGGGTTTATTTAGAAACCTTTTTTTTTTCTTCTTTTTTTTGGTTTTGGAAGGAAAATAATATGACAATTATTTTTTGTTGAAATTTCATTTAAATTTTTTCACAATTTGGGACAAATTTTAAAAAATTTCTCATTTAGAGATTTCTTAGAAATTTACCATTTAAAATTTCTAAGATTTTCATCTTTGGATAATTGTCAAATATTTTCAACAAAATTTTTTTTATTTTTTATTTTTTTGAATGAAAATAAATATTAATTATTGTTATTGCAACTTTATCTAAATTATTTCACCATTTGAGATAAATTTAGATAAAATTTCTCATCTAAAAATTTTATAAAAATTTACCATTTGAAATTTTTATAAATTTTATCATTGGATAATTAATACTTATTCTAAAAAAATATTTTTTTTTATTTTATGTTTTTTATTATTATTTTATTTAATATCAAATAATGAAAACGATAAAACAAAGTGAATAAATAAACAATTATGCATAAAACAAAACAAATGAATAAACAATCAATTAAAGAATAAAAAATAAAAAAAAAGAACAAGTACCAAACAATAAAGAATTTATAAAAAAAAAAAAACTAAATGAAAAGTAAGTAAAAGTACCAAAGTTGACGTAACCTCTAGGATTCACCAAACCAATGTGCTAGGGAAAGCTTTTCTTGCCAATCAGGTGCTAGCATCGTATTATAATGATCATCCTGTCTACCTTTCTACTTGAAAACTTGAATCTAGCTTGTGTAGCTTAGGCGAAGCAAGCCTACACTAGTCTTGGAATCAACATTACCGCAGCTATGATAGATGCTCTATTGCGTGTAATCTGTTTTTCTCTTTTCTTCTTTTTTTTGAATTATGTTTCTATGTTTTGTATGGGTATTGATAGGATCAGAGCTCTAATCCAAACAAAAATTCTAACTCAGCTCAAATTCAAACACATAATCCCAATCAAACTCAACTTCTTATTTTTTTTTCAATTTTTTCAGTTATTATTTTTTATTTTTTTATTTACAAAAATTAAATATAGACCACCGGATAGATTGGAGTGTTTACACACTTCTGACTTGAGATTCACTTTTGGAAGTGAAAAACCAGTACTAGTTGGCTATACTATTTTAAATATGGTAGGAGATGTTGATTTTCAAAAGTCTACTTCAGGTTAATTAATTACATTTTCAAGTGGGGCTATATCTTGGCAATCGAGACTATAAAAATGTGTTGCACTTTCTACAATAGAGGTAGTGTATATTGTAGCCATTAAAGCATGTAAAGAGTTGTCATGGATGAAAAAGTTCATATAGGAACTCGGTTTCAAGCAATGATGTTATATGATATTTTGTGACAATCAAAGTGTAATTCACTTTGGTAAGAATTCTACTTTTCATTTAAGATCAAAACACATTGATGTGAGATACCATTGGTTAAGAGATGCTTTTAATAATAACTTATTTGAACTTGAGAAGATTCATATCAGTTATAATGGTTTTGATATGTTAATAAAGACACTACCAAGGGAGAAGCTTAAAGTTTGTCATTTGATCATCGAAATGGCAATTTTCTCTTTATAGTTGGAAAGAAGGAGATTTGTTAGGCTTGGTTTATTCCATGTGGATGTGGCCTAAACCAAAGCCTATTCACCAAGGACTTCTTAGTCCTTTCATGCTTGGTTATAGGGTTTTAAACCCTTATATGGCTAAAAAAGAAACAAGAGTGGTGTGACTACAATAAAGAAAAAAAGGAGAAAAAAAGGGTTTTGTATAATCCCAATCAAGTAGTTTGATCAAGATTAATCCGTTATCCAATTGAGTTGTAATTTTATTAGTGTGTCTATGATTCATTGTTCTTCAATCTGAACAGTGGATATCGAGTTTTGAGTTTTTTACCTACTGATTTTATGGGTGCTTGTTAATCCTTAAATTTATTGAGAACTTTTCAATTTTATCTCGTAAGATTGTTTAATCTTAAGATATTATGGTTGTATACCTTTAATTTTAGCTAGACAGAACTTTTTATTCCTATTTTGTGATAGTGAAGATTATTTGTTACTGCCTATGATTTTTATTCCTCGTTTTGGATATGTTTTCTACATAAATTGCTTGTGTCATTGTGCTTATAGTTTAAAGATTTATTTAATAGTTTTATTTATTCATACAAAAGAGGTATAACTTGATTTTTTTTGTTGCATAACATATTCAGTTTGAATATTGTTTTAGATTATTTTATCCCATCAAAATGATCTTGTTTTATCTAAATCCCCAAAATTGTTTTGGGTTTTTGTAAAACCTTGTCCACAATCCCCAAAGATATATAGCTTAGAACGCAATAATTGAGACAGAAACCACAAAAGTGACATTTTTTTTTTTTACATTTGCATCATGCTCTAGTTTAAACTTTACAAGAAAAGAAAAAACTAAAAAACAAAATCAGTAAGATGAACCATGGAACAAGATTTAACAGCCCTCAAATCAAACCCCACCGAGAAAATGTCGGACAACTCCAAGATTCAATGAAACCGAGAAAAGAACAAAAATAGGAAATGGAACAAAAAAATTGGAGGAAAAAAAAACCACGACCTCTTGGCAAGAATTTTTAACAAGGAGCAGAAGTTTCACATGAACTTAGAAGTTGTTCCAAGTAATCAGCTCCTAAATCCTCCAGCACCACCAAGTTTTGTTGTTGCCTTGTTGTCTGGTTTTGTTTGCTTTTCTTTTTCTTTGACCTTTTCCTTAAGGAGTGCCTATTCTTCAGAGCCACAACAGGGGAGCAACCCTCCTCAGATCGATACTCGATGTCCTGAAGCGATTCCCTGACAACTTCTATTGGGAAATTGAGGGTAGCCAATGACCCTCTCATTGAAAATGCTGCTTGATCGTAAGCTAAAGCAGCTGCTTCAGCGCTGTCAAATGTTCCTAGCCAGACCCTGACACCATTTCTTGTTGAATCTCTAATCTCAGCTGCATATTTTCCCCATGGCCTCTTCCTGACTCCTCTGTAATTTTTTTCCTTATCGGGCTCTTCATGTTTAGCATCTGAAGTAACCTCCTCCTCCTTTACACCATCAGTGGAGTTGGACTCTGAGGACTCTTTAGGTCCATCAGCCAACAAATCCATCCAAAGCATTTCTTCAGAGTCATTGAAGTTCAAAGGAAGAGAATTGTGGTCGAGAAGAAGCTTATCCCAGCAACTAGAAAAAGGCTCTGGTGAGCCAAACGATGATTCAGGGGAGAATTCTGGAGTAGTTGAGTATTGAAAGAAAGAAGAGTCCTCCATATCTGGGTGAAACTCTTGCTAGATTATTCGCTTAGCTCTACGCTTTAGATTTTGCCGAGGTTGTTCTGTTTGTTGTCTCGGTGGCAACTGCTGACAAACAATGTTTTGGTTTCACAACATTTTATACCATAATTAAAGGGCAGATTTGAATATTAAAATAATGAGAAAGATTAAAAAACAAAAAACAAAGAGGAATTGGCACGTGAGTCAAAATGACGTACGGCGGCGGGGTTGGACCCAAAATTGCATAAGATGTGATGTAACTGCCTTGTCAGCATTTTAGGGCATTTTTACCTACGTGGCAGCCATTTGTCTCTACGTTAGAAAGGACCTCTGAAAATAGAATATAGAGTTGGAGTCTGCCACTGGAGATCATTTATGCCCAATTGTTCGTTATTAATGAATTAAGCCAAAGAAGAACTTGTTTAAAAAATTAAGGAGAAATTATTAACTTGAAAGCAGGATAAGACCTTGATCACACAAAAAAAAAAAAGAAAAGTCTCTAAGGCACATTAAAATGTTGAAAATACATAAAAGTTCCAAACGTGATCGTCGATTGTGTCTAATGGCAAGGAACATATTGAAACCTACCACTTATTCATTGTTTAATTTTGATTTCACTTTTTTTTTTCAATCAACTTTTTTGTATGTTCATTATTTAAGCAGATAAGGCTGTTTCTTGGCAAATCAAAGGATCAACTTACCATTAAATTAGTAATTAGCCTCTCATATCTAGCTCTAAATCAATATATATTTTTTGTCACATGCATGTACAGTGAAAATCATTTATCAATTATCATACCAAACAAAATGATTTAATGTATTTAATCAAAGAAATTACCTATCTCTTAAGTAGGATTTTCTTTAAAAAAAAAATTGATCTTACCTAGCTAAAGCATCAGATCTCGACTTTAGTCCAAATTACGACCAATTAACCTGGTTTTTTTTTTTTTTTTCATAAAAGATTATTATAATGAGGTCAATAAATATACAAGTACAATCTGGCTAAGCATTCATGTCAAAGAGGGACCCTCATCAAAGCGTTTAAACCAAATGATCAAGCTTAGGCAATTAATTTTCCACCTCACCTCTAATATCTGTCGTCAACAACATCGAAAATGATCTAAAATAGCGACATTTGAAAATGATGTGCTCGTGTTCATGTTCATGTTAATTTGTTTGCGTTATGAATTTAGGTCATAGTTTTCTTCATCTAAGAAATTATTAATGTGCAAAAAAAAAATGTCATTTATCAAGTACTATCAGTATGCATGCAATGCAAGAGAGTTAAAGCGACATGGGACATCCTGTTCAATCGAAGAAATTGTCTAGATTCAGGCTTCCATCTATCTATTGAAAGCTTCTTTAAGCGTTCAAGAACTTTCGGATAAAATTGGTTAAAATTTTGGAAGTCCTCTCAAAGGGGAAAGATTGCTAGATACTTAGATGACGTAGTTAATTTGATTGGGACGGCTCTCTACTCCTTATATTTTCCTTCAATTGAGTCACTGTAAAACATGTAATAATTTCGTAAAATTGTAATTAATTAATTAAAGGAAGAAAATAATTATCATATTATAGGTAGTTAGGTAGTAGTAAAATTTGGGTTGATAATTTTTTTAATTTAAAAAAAAATTCCCGAGTACAAACATATTGAAAAACTTCACTTTATAAATTTACTTTAATAATTCAACTTGTAGTTGTTTTTACACTTCAAAATTTTTTTATTAATTATTCTAAGTGGGGACAGAATGGCCCCCCAAGACACACCGTTAAAATGGTGATAGTACCGAAAGTGTAGCTAAGTATATCATTTTAAGAATTTAATCATAAAAACAACATCAGAGACTCAGAGTCTTAAATTCTCTTTACACTGCTAAATATATTTAAAATAATAATTTTAAAAAAATTTTTGAAGTTATTTTATTTTGACACTTGTATACCTTATTAAACTTTATAAATCTATTAAAAAATATGATAAGATTTTTCCAAGTAAAACGACGACGCAAGTAATTATATTAAAAATATACCAAAGTAAATAATTACATGTAACTTTTGTGTAAATTATTAAAAAAATGAAATTATCAGAAAAATTATGAAGAAAACTACTTTTGGCTTGATTACTACTCCTTAGGAAACTTCTGTAATGTGACAAGAGAGTGGTCAGAGGAGCAGGATGAACAGTGGGGCCCACCATATCTGGACTTAGTCATTTGTAATTTGACCAAAGTTTTTTAATTATTTTTGAAAAATTCCTGGATCCATCGTACATGGTCACTTCTTAGGTTACACAGTATAATTTTTTTAATCATTATCATTTCTTTATTAAGCCCTCGATCATGACCGCCTTGTATACCCTTAAAACTCCTGACATTATCCCATTATTTCACCGTCCAGCGCCGCCAGGGAGTCTCCAGTGACCCACAAACATTTATCATCACTTATTTTATTTAGATAATAATTAACAGTGAAGAATGTAAAATTTTTATTTGATGGTGTCAATTTATAATATATAAAAAATTATAAATAAAAGTTTTAAATAATATATTATTATATTATAATTGTCGAGTTTTCATATCTTAAAAAAAAAATTACATTATTATTAATATTATTAAATATGTTTTTATTAAAATATATAACTAATCAATCATTTAATAAAAATAAAAAATTTAAAGTATTAAAATTATTGAAAATAGTGATTTGAATCCCATAAATATTTGTTTGAGATTGTCTTAATATTGTTTGATGTATAAAAAAATTTATAAAAAAAAACTCTAAGAAAATTTTTTTTTTAATATATAAGTTTAACTAGTAGAAGAATAGTTTTAAAAAGAAAGAGATTCGTAATAAACAAATTTATATGTTTATAAATATGTGAAGTCTTGATAGGATTATATATGAAAAAAATTTAAGAGAATTATAAAATTTTATAGGATAGATACCTCATAAGACTATTAGATATTTATATCTTATGAGTGTATATGAGTATTATGTTTATAAATGGATTAGAGGAGAGTGAAAAGATCCACATAAACAGATCATTTGATAAAATTTGAGTCAAAATGGATATTATTATGAATAGTGATTCAAATCCCATAAGTGATTTGTTTGAGATTAGTTAAATATTGCTTGATAAATAAAAAGAATTGCAGAAGAAAAATTTTAATAAAAAATAAATTTTTAATAGATAAGTTTGCATATTTATAAATAGATGAAATCTCTATAAGATTAGGTATGAGAAAAAAATGTAAGAGAGTTATAAGGTTTTATGAAATAGACATTTAATAAAACTACTGGAGATTTATATCTTATGTATGTATATAAATATTATATTTATGAATGGACTAGAGGAAATTAAGAGAGTTTACATAGGTATAATATATAGGTGAATATGGGTATATGTTTATTTGTTTTAAAAGAATGTATATGGGTATATGTTTATTTGGATTAAAAATACTTCATAGAATTAAAAAAGATTAAGATGATTTATGGGCATTAATTATGAATGTTTGATTTCATGCTTTGATATAATTCTTTATAATTAGTAGATCTTGTTTCTTATTCGTAAATATAGATCAGTTGAATCAAATCACATTAAATTATTACCTCTTGTATACTTGATTGATTGTTCGATTTTGCTTTCGTTAGTTTAATTAATTAAAAGTTTTTTGCCTAACAAAAATAAATCTTTAAATTTTTTTATTTTTTAATTTTAAAAGTTGTTTATGAACATCCATATCAACACTTGCATTCGCCACTAATAATTTGTCATAATTTTGATTAGTATACAATCAGCTTGAGTTCAACTTTTTTTTTTTTTAATGAAAGCTTGTGTTTAAATATTTTAAATTAGATAGGATGGGATCCATCGGAGCAATCTGTTTGTTATTATTTTTTAATTTCCAACCTATATAATAAGAGAAAGAGGCCAGCTTTCCTAATTCGTGACTTCATCGCTTTGCTGTCCAACAAATAAAAATAGAGTATGATGCTTATTGATTAAATTTAATTATCAATATTTCCAAATGCCCAAAGACCGAAGCAGTCAACTTAATTGAGATTGAAATCTTAATCTTGGGCTGAAAATTATACCTAATAAGGGGAAGACAGTAGTGACAGGAGTGCTGAGGCTAATGCACTTTCGGTTTCATGGGCCAATAAAACTTCAGTGGTGCAAGCAGAAGCAGGCAAGTGGTTGGTGATTTAATATCTAAGTAATTGGAGCATGGGGTCGGCTGGGGAAAATTTTGTTTCGACTCTTTTAGGGTAAGGTGCATGAACCACAGGACGTAGCTCAGTTGAACATTGGGTCTGGGATCTAATTAGCCAATGAATTCATTAAAAAAAAAAAGATTTTGCAGACGTATACTTAAACGTGCTAGATTGTGACAGTAATTATTTAATATTTTTTTTTTATGTTCAAGACAATTGTGTATTCTATTGAGCTTTCATGACCACATTAAATGCTTCATCCCCCTCATGGTCAAGTTTATCTTGAAGAATTAGTGGTCTCATTTTTTTTTTTCAATTTTTAATCCTAATAATACTCTGATTTATATATTTAAAGCAATTAGTAATCATGATAAATAAAAAAAGTGAATATTTTCAATTCATGAGTAAGCCTGAAGTTCATTCAAATGCTGAGAGCCTGGGATTAAAGTATAACTAATTGATCATCAAAATGTGCAAAATTCATCATGTGAGAGTTTGAAACTATTCGTTTTTTCCAAAACGTTGAACTTTTCAAACACCAAAAAGATATATGATCAATCCAATGCATGCTTTGAAGAAGAATCTAATTATTTGGTCGTGGCGTTGATCAGGTTGGTGGGCTTAAATTTCAGGTGCCTGCTTTTTTTGTTTTGCTGGGTTTCTTGGATTAATTCACATATTTTCCTAGCTAGTTGGTAGCATATTCCGTTTGGCCTAACAATTATACTTCACTGCTTCCCACGTGAATTAAAACACAGGTGAGCAAGTGCATGAATCTATGCATCATCCTTCCTTTCGCTTTAACCACTTTCTAGAGAAGTACTATAAAACTAAGAAGAGTGAGAGAGAGGTCGTAGGTGTTCATCATGCTTGTTGCTTCATAATTCAACACATAATAATAGTGTTACAACTTTTTGCAACTTTTTCTTTGGTTATGTACTTAGGGTAGCTTTAATTAGGCATCGAGGATTTTAGATTTTTCACAAGGTGGGTAGGCTGTCGTACGTTCTTGCACTATATGAAACCATAAAGAGCCTTGCTACCTGCTTGTTATAACATATATGCCCTCGAGAAAAATAAAACTAAATATGTTCATCATGTAAGAGATAAACATAAAATCAAAACAGTAGCCAATCTCGACCAAGTTAACAAGCATCTGCAGCTCCCAATCTCATCTCGACCAAATAAAAAACAAAGCATTTGCAGTAAAAAAAACAAAGCATCTGCAGTAGCAAAACAAAAAACAGTAAACCAAGTCGGAGCTTAATCAATGCGTCAATCATTTCAGATAACTTTAGTTAAATTCAAAAATAGAACTAGATGATATTAACTAATTTCATATACCTTGTACGCATTCCATATGATCCCTTATTACTATATTCATATACACAGACAATGTGAAATTTTTTTGGCCAAAAACATAGACAATGCGATTAATCAAACCAAACTTAAACACCAAATTTCTACTCCGAATATTAAAGTAAAGAGACAACAATAATGATTTGTAAATAATGAAGATTTCAAAGTAATATATTAAATGGTTTTTAATTGGATTATTATGCCTTTGTTCCGTAACAAGCACATGTGGGGTGCATTCTCAATGCATTGGAGTCTCATTCCCTGCAAACACACATATAAGTTATAACATTCTCAAGGTCCACTAATTTTTGGGATCAACCATGAACCATCTTCCTCATTGTCTTCCTCTACTTTTAGTTAAGTCTATGATTAGCTTTATATAATAGTAAGCTCCACTATATTTGTCATTCTTCTTTTCTTCTGCGCTGTAACTTCCTCTTATTTAATATTCTAAATTAATAATTTCTTAAGCCTAATTATTAATCATTCACTAAATGTATGGAAATAATGAACTACAAACATATTTACTTAAAATTGATTAAACACCACAATATTGAATAATCCATCAAAATATGAAGTGGTATGCAAGATTTTTTTTAGAAAAGAAATCGAAACTTGAAAACAAAAAAATATATATAAATATTAAAATTTAAATCTTAAATTTATTGAATATTATATTTTTAAAAATAATTATATTAACTAATCAAATTATATACAACACTCGTTTTTAATTATTTTCCCCTTTATATATCATGGATCCCATTCCCAGCAAAAAACTCGCCAGACGTTTGAAAGCCTTGACTTTTTCGTCGAAGGTCCAAAATGCAAAAGTATGGATTAATAAATAAAGTTTCATTATTCAAGTTTTGACCGTTTTAATATGGTAATAATATTTTATAGCATTGGTTGTGGGGACAACAGAATCTAGATTGGTCACAGGCTATGTCACACCACAAGGGAATATGGGGCTAAATACATTGCACAACTGCTTTGAGGGCCTAATTAAACCATACATATACTCCATATAAATGAATTAATTATTAATTTATTGATGAAGGAAAGAACTAATTATTTGGTCATTTTGGAATGAACCAAAAATGGAGCATTACCGACTAGACATCTCCACTTTGTCCTGTTCTATGCTCTATATTTTTTTGGAGTGTAAGGAAGGCAAAAGTATAATGTATTTAATTCAAATTTTAATTTTATTAATTTATATAATTATTTTTAAGGAATGATATTTAATAAGTTTAGAATTCGAATTTGAATATTTATACAACTCTTTATTTTATTCTGAAATTATAACTTTTTATGTACCAAAAATAAAATATCAGATTCTAGGAAGTTGTAGGATAGAAGCAAATGAAAGATAGATGCAGAGAAATGAAAATGGCACCATGTTTGAAATCAAAACATTTGATGAGATAGACAGAGAAAGAGACTATCTTTTTCATTTTTATAGCTTTGTTTGGAATGGACAAAGTAGACACATGAGCATAGAAACATGTTTACACATCCGATGAACCATTTGACTCTGTTTTTATTCCAAAAAAATAAAAAATTTTGGCCTATACCATATGCTTGTTGAAACCTGAGAATCCCCAAGCCCTCGATTGAGGTTTTCCTTTCAAATTGGTTGGGCTTGAGCTTTTTATTGAACAAAAAAGGCAAAATTAAGTTTCTAAACTAAACCGCACCCTGAGCCTTTGATCAAATTATCAAATTAATTAATCCCCCAGGCAGGAGCTGAAACAACCGGTTTCAACATTCTAGCCCTTTCTCTATTTGATCGGTTTTCCCTCGGCTAACATCAACAAAGTAAATTTAATGGAGAAGAATGTTCGAACAAGATCAAAGCTCAAAGGTTAAAAAAAAAAAAAAAAAAGATAGGAGAGAAACTTGACTTGTATGAGCACTATTGTACTCAATATCATAGTCTCATTGAGGCTCATTGAGATATAAAAATTATGGTTAATACTTTTCGTTGTTTTTGTATTGAAACTTTGATTTGCATTATGGATCTTTCCAATTTGACTTGGCTTTTTATTCAGATTCAACCTTTTGAATTTCACATCTTGTTCGTAAGTATAATAGCTGTCTTCCACTGCTTGATGTCGGTAAGTCTACCATAACTACATAACATTAAACGCTCTCATTGAGAATTTTATTGATATGGAATAAAAAGTTATTACAATTTGCATTAAAATATTAAAAGTATTTTACAAATAAAATAAAAATTATTATTTTGTATACCGACAATATTAATTTTAAATTTCTAGTAAAATATTATTGAATTTTTTTATTTATTATATTAATTATTTATTTATTTATTTTATACTTTAATAGGGTTTGTGGTAACTCTTTATGTTTGGCATATAAGATAATGGATAAGATAAAATGATAATTTTTTATGTTATATTTGATTTGTATTTAAATAAAATGATAAGATGTCAAAGAAGATTATTATTTTTTTAGTATAAAATAATTCAATTCTCTCAAAGTAGAAAATATTATTTTTAATCAATGAGATTAAATTTATATTTTTTTATTATATTTTTAAAAATTATATTAATAATTTAAATTGTATAAATTTTGAAAAAAAATAATTTTGATTAATAAATAAATTATCTTATCTTAAGTTTTATGCATATTAAATATAAGATATGATTATCTTATTTAATCTATTTTTTTATAATATCATCTTATCTTATTTTATTATAATTTTGTATATTAAACATATCCTTAGTTTCATAGATGGAGATCTTAAATTGGAACTAACAATGTAAGTGATAATTTTTCATAAAATAATAGTAGTAAATTTCAAAACTGAAATCCTTATGATAATATCACGAGACCCGGCCATCTCTTTTAAGTATTTCTTGGGCTTCTTATCTTTGATCCCTTTTGGGTCTTTATTTTTTTAATTGGGCCTTGTATTGTATTTGGATCTCTAAGCCGATAAGGTGAGAGCCCAGACAAAAGTGGTCTATTTTGAACCCAAATTATTGGTCAAGAGGCTTCGTTTTTTGGGCATTCCACTCCAAATTCAAATTAGGATATTACTGAGATGTCCTTATGAACACAAAATATTTAGATACAAAGCTTATTTTTCTAAAATAAAAAAAGTTCTTTAATGATCCCAAATTTTTAAAATCACTATCAATAATCATGTAATTTATTGATAAAATGTTAAACTCTTAGTTATAATGATTAAGCATCAAACCCTGAAACCCTAACAATTTCAAATTAAAATTTTTTTTTTTCTTAATGGCACTTGTGAGATGGAGGAGCAAGGATTGGGCTCAAAACATATATTTTTGTTGAGCCTTACCCTTTTAAATCTCAGGTGGTTTACTCAGTTTTTACATATTTTTTTCTGTCTAATTTTATCATTTCATCCTAGGTATGTTTTTGGGTTGATGATACCCTAGACCCTAACCTTAGGCTATAGAAATGTAATTGAGAGATAAAATTTCAAAATCCACTTTTTTAAATCCGAAGTTAAAATGACATGTAATTGTTAAATCAAAGGTTTCTGGTGGATATAAAACACCATTCACTTGGACGGTGGTATGATTTTATAATTTGTAACAGTTTAACAGCATTATGGAAAGGAGGCTATATATTTGCAATTTGCAAATGAACAATGAAATCCGCTCAATTTTGAGCCGCCAAGCGAAAGAAACTCGTCATGCATGAACCCTGCCAACTTTTGGAGAGAAACATTGGCTAACATTACTAGTACTTTATTAATAACAATAATACCAGAATTTTCAGATGTAGTTTTGGTGGAACAAATCGAACTTTGTTCGTCATATTCAAGGAAGTTTCCTGGCATGAACACATTAATTAGTTCCAACCGTCAGCTATGACCTAGCTTGTGGTCATGGCGCATTTACGGTCATTCACCCCTTTTTGAATCATAATAATCCATGTTATATATAAATGCTATCCATTTCCATTTTCCAAACATTCCATACATCTTTTTTTGCCAACAAAGTTACAAATTTGGAAAGTCACAATTCTTCATTTATAAACTTGAAACACCAACGAAATGGAAGCATCTCAAGGAGGGAAGAACACAGGGAATAATGGGAAGGGAAATGGGGAGGTTCGATACAAGGGAATTCGCCGGAGGCCATGGGGAAAGTTCGCGGCGAAGATACGTGATCCAACCAGGAATGGAGCAAGGCTGTGGCTAGGAACTTTCTGTTAAGAAAATGGGATCCAACTTAATGTAAGTGGTTTTGGATTAAGTAAAGGTCATGGGCCTTGATTTTTCATTTTACACAGAGCCCTAGCTACTTAATAAAAAAAAAAATGGGGTTGTTTTAAGTGTGTGTCGAAAACCAAGTAGAAAAAAGAAGAAAAGCCAGAAAAAGCAGAGAAAAAAAAGAGAAGGGAGAATTGGTTGAACGGAGTTGATCTGTGGTCCGATTGAGTTGAAACCTTGTCAAGAGATTTATGATTCAGAATTCTACATTCTGAACGGTGAAGATTGGGTTTGAAGCTCTCTAGGAACAAATCCAGGGTGTATTTGTTGAGTCACTTATTTGGTGAGATTTCTCTAATTGTTTTCTCTAGTTGTTGTTTAGCTTTAGTTTTAGCTAGAGAAGAACTTTGTATACCTATTATTTGATAGTGAAGATTTTTTTGGTGGTCCGTGATTTTTTTCCTCTACACTTGAGGGTTTTCCACGTAAATCTTGGTGTGCGTTATTTTTCCTACGTCTTTGATTATTGATTGTTATCTATTGCTTTTGTATTGTTGTGATTATTGCTTCAGGCGCAACAAGTGGTATCAGAGCGAGGGTTATTTTGAGACATCGATACAGAAGCAACTCAGGATTGAAGTAAATTCTGTTTGAAATCATGGAGAGTGATACAGGTTCCATGATAAAATTGACAGTATCGAATTATTCAATTTGGAAGCCTATGATGGAGGATCATCTATACTGCAAAGATTTGTATGAGCCAGTATTGGGTGATTCGGCTAAACCAATAGATATGAAAGATGAAAGCTGAAAGAAGCTAGGTAGAAAGACACTGGCTACAATAAAAAAAATGGGTTGATATCAGTGTGTTCCATCATGTAGCACATGAGTCAGATGCTCACATTGTTTGAGAAATTTGGTAGCATTGTATGAGAGAAAAATAGGTATGAATAAAGTTATATTTGTTAAAAAGCTTGTAACTTTACAGTACATGGATAGACGATCTATTACAGAGCACTTGAGTGATTTTTAAGATATATTTAATCGGATGACTACTATGGAGCTTAAGATGGATGATGAAATGAAGACGTTATTTCTTTTGGATTCATTGTCAGACAGTTGAAATACTCTAGTTATTACTGTTCTTAATTCAGCTCCTTATTATAAGGTGACATTGGAGATGGTAAAAGACAGTATGCTTAATGAAGAAGCAAAGCGAAAAGATGTAGACCCTGAGAATCAAGTTCTGGTCACAGAGAACATGGGTAGAAACATCGACAGAGGTCAGGACTCAAAAGGCCGTGGTAAGTCTAAACATAAATCCAAGTCTAGAGGTAAAGTAAAGTGTTTCTATTATGGTAAGGCGGGTCATATAAAACGAAACTGTAAAATCTTGAAGCAAGAGCGAAAAGATGAGAAAGATAAGAGTTCAGATGATGGCAATGTTGTAGCAGTGAATTCAGATAGTGATTCAGTTACTTTGATTTGTACACATGGTGATTGTAATCATGTTAGTGATCCCGGCATTGAGTGGATAGTTGACACAGAAGTGGCATATCATTGTGTTCTTAAGAGAGAGTTGTTTACAACTTACAAAGCAAGAGACTTTGGTTGTACCAAAATGGGAAACAAGAATGTGTCGTACATTGTTGGGATTGGTGATATTGTTATACAAACTAGTACATACTGCATGTTGATTTTGAGGGATGTCAGACACATTCTAGATATGAGAATGAACTTGCTTGCTATTAATGTCTTTTATAAGGAGGGATATGAAAGCCGACAAAAGAATAGACAGTGAAAGCTCCTCAAAGGATCTATGGTAGTTGCAAGGAGAAAATTATGCTGCATAATGTATAAGACATGGATGCAATTGAACGGTAACCAGGTAAATACCGTTGAAAATGATGCTTCAACAAACTTGTGGCATAGGAGGCTGGCACACATGAGTGAAAAAGGGTTACAGGTTTTGGCTTTCTTTGACCAAAGGTATGTCTCTCGATTCATGTGATTATTATTTGTTTGGTAAGCATCATAGAGTTTTTTTCATAAAAATTCTCAAAGAAAAAAAAATAGATTGGAATTAATTTATTCTGACGTATGTGATCCCATTGAGGTTGAGTCATTAGATGGTAGCAGATATTTTGTTACTTTTATTGATGATGCTTCACGTAAGACTTGGGTATATATGTTGAAATACAAAAGTCAGATACTACAATATTTTTAAAAATTTCATGCCATGGTTGAAAGGATGACAATGTTACCTTTGAAGTGTATTCGAACTAATAATGGTGGAGAATACACATCTAAAGGCTTTGAAGAGTATTGCTCAAAGCATGAGATCAGACATGAGAGGATAGAACCTAGAACACCGTAGCATAATAGTATAGCTGAAAGAATGAATCGCACCATTATGAAAAAAGTCAAATGTATGTTGAGGATGACAAAATTACCAAAGCCATTCTAGGGTGAAGCAGTCAACACAACTTGTTATTTACTTAACAGGTCACCATCAGTTCTTTTGGGCTTTGACATTTCAAAAAAAGTGTGGACAGAAAAAGATACTTCATACTCTCACTTGAAAATTTTTGGGTGTAAAGCATTCATGCATGTGCCAAAAGAACAGAGATCAAAGCTTGACAGTAAAGCTACACAGTGTGTGTTTGTAGGATATGGTGATGAGAAATTTAGCTACAAAGTATGAGATCTAGTAAAGAGAAAGACAGTCAAAAGCAGGGATGTGGTCTTTCATGAAAAAAAAACATAACAGACTTTGAGAAAAATGAGAAGACTACAGGGGTTACTGTTGAGTGTGATGTTTTAACACCTACAGGGATTCCACAGGAAAGAGCCACAGATGGTGGAAATGAGCAAGAAACAGAACTTGAAGATATGAATGAGCCAACCACAGTAGGTGATGAGCCAGATGCAATTAGTTTTGAGCAGGGGGAGCAATCCTCTCTACCTAAAAGTATTGAACAAGAAGAGCTACCTTCGACATCAAGTGATGTAGAGTCTCAACCCAAGAGATCTACTAGAGAGTGTAGGCCATCTACCAGGTATCCAAGTTTAGATTTTATTTTAGTTACCAGTGAAGGGGAGCTAGAAAGCTTTCAAGATGTGCAGGCTACTTCGGATAGAGAGTACTGGTTAAAAGTAATGAAAGAAAAGATGGAGTTATTACGAAAGAATGGTACTTACGATCTTATTAAACTTCTAACAGAGAAGAGGTCATTAAAGAATAAATGGGTGTTCAAATTGAAAAAAGATGGTGACAAACTAGTGAGGTACAAAGCTCGATTGATAGTAAAATTTTTTTTTCAGAAACCAAGCATCGATTTTGATGAGATCTTTGCTCCAATTATAAAGATGAGTTCTATTCGAGTGGTACTGGGATTAACAGCTAGTTTGAATATTGAGCTTAAGTAACTTGATGTTAAAACTGTATTTTTGCATGGTGATTTACAGAAGGACATTTATATGAATCAGCCAGAGGGTTTTAAAGTGAAAGAGAAAGAGCACTTAATTTACAAATTAAAAAAAAGCTTGTATGGCTTGAAACAAGCTCCACGATAATGGTACAAGAAGTTTGATTCTTTTATGGTGAGTCTTAGCTATAAAAAAATAGTATCGAATTTTTATGTGTATGTTAAACAATTTCCTAATGATAACTTCATTATCCTATTATTATATGTTGATGATATGTTGATTATAGGACAAGATGCTAGTATAGTTTACAGGTTGAAAGAACAATTGTCTAAGTCTTTTGATATGAAAGATTTAGGGGTAGCTAAGCAGATTTTTGGTATGGACATTATCCGAGATAAAAGAGCTGGAAAGCTGTGGTTGTCACAAAAAAAGTATGTTGAACGAGTGCTTGGTAGATTCAACATGCAACATGCTAAATCAATTAGCAGTCCACTTGCCAACCATTTTCATCTAAGTAAGAAATCTTGTCCAGTGTCTAAAGAAGAGTAACTAACTATGTCTAGTATTCCTTATTCTTCTGTAGTCGATTCTTTAAAGTATCTTATGATTTGTACAAGGCCTAACATTGCTCATGCAATTGGTGCAGTGAGCAGATTTCTTTCTAGTCCAGAGAAGGTTCACTGAGAAGTAGTGAAATAAATTTTTAGATATTTGAGGGGTACCTCAAAAATGTGCTTGACTTATGGTGTTTCACAACCAGTTCTAGAAGGGTTTACTGATGCTGACATGACAGGTGATCTTGATGGTAGGAAATCTACTTCAAGATATTTATTCACTTTTGCAAGAAGAGCTGTATCTTGGCAATTTAAGTTACAGAAGTGTGTTACTTTGTTAACTACAGAGGTTGAGTATATTGCAGCAACTGAAGCATGTAAAAAAATGCTTTAGATGAAACGTTTTCTTCTTGAATTGAAATTGAATCAGAAAGAGTATGTGATATTTTGTGATAGCTAAAATACTTTAGATTTGAGTAAGAATATCATGTACCATGCTAAAATAAAGCACATTGATGTTAGATATCATTGGTTACGTTTAGTGATTGAAGAACAGCAGATGTTATTGAAAAAAGTCCATACTGATAAGAATGTAGCAGATATGTTAACTAAGATACTTCTTAGAGAAAAGCTTGAGCTTTGTAGTAACTTGATCGGAATGAGTTCTCTGGCCAAGATAAGTTCTAAATGAAACTGCTATGGTAATGAATCTCCTCATAATGAGACTGGAGGGAGAGATTGTTAGAAAAATGAAGTCTAGCCTTATGTAAGTGGTTTTGGATCAAGTAAAGGTCATGGGCCTTGATCTTTTATTTTACACAGAACCCTAGCCACTTAATAAAAAAGAGGTGGGATTGTTTTAAGTGTGTGTCGAAAATCAAGTAGAGAAAAGAAAAAAAACCAAAAAAAGTAGAGAGAAAAAAGAAAAGAGAGAGTTGGTTAATCAAAAACCGATCTGTAGTCTGATTGAGTTGAAACCTTGTCAGGAGGTTTATGATTCAGAGTTCTACATTTTGAACGGTGAAGATCGGGTTTGAAGCTCTCTAGGAACAAATTCAGGGTGTATTTGTTGAGTCATTTATTTGGTGAGATTTCTTTAATTATTTTCTCTAGTTGTTGTTTAGCTCTAGTTTTAGCTAGAGAAGAACTTTGTATACCTATTATTTGATAGTGAAGATTTTTTTAGTGGTCCGTGATTTTTTTCCTCTACACTGGAGGGTTTTTCACGTAAATCTTGGTGTGCGTTATTTTTTCTGCGTCTTTGATTATTGATTGTTGTCTATTGTTTCTGTATTGTTGTGATTACTGCTTTAGGCGTAACACTTTCGAGACGACTGAAGAGGCTGCAAGGGCATATGACAGGGCAACTTTTACTTTTCGGGGTCAATCAGCTATTCTCAACTTCCCAAACGAGTTCCAGTATCAGAGTCTAACCTTTCCACCTTTTTTAGCTTCTTCATCTACTTACTCGATTGGCAGAGGGAATCCCCCTAGAGGACTAGGAAGTGAGGTTATAGAATTTGAGTACCTGGATAACAAATTTTTAGAGGATCTTCTTGAAACGCAAGATGATAGGCAACGCCGATAGATCGAATGAAACTTTTGACAGAGTTTCTTTAATGTTGGATTAATCAACCATGGAAATAATTTATCGCTGTTTTCCATTGTAAGAAGGAAAATTTCATTAACTCGTTTATGATTTCTCATTCTTTTCTAATCTTTATTATTGAAACTGCAATTGCATTGGAAAATAGTTTTATCTTCTTTAACATAAAACAGAGACTCGGGGTGATGGAAAGTCCAAGAGTAGCGCGTGACAGCTCTCAAGGACAAAATCACATGCTGTGGATAAAATGAATTCGAGCAAAAAAGGTTAGACTTATGGATAATAGTGTAAGTGTAATGGGTCGAGACTTAAGTTTTAAATTTAAGCGATTTTGAGATTTGAGCATCCACTCATTCAGTATCTTAAATTAACTTACTTATTACGGTTCATACTTTTATGAGATATTTAGATTCGTGATATTTTTTTTCACTCAATCTCGTGACGCTCTCGTCACCGAGGTTGGCAACTCTGTCTACCTCCATCGAGATGTTTGACGTGGATCGAATGGTTTAGGCCTGATTTTGATACCACTTGTCATGGATTGAGACTTAAGCTTTGAACCCGCGTTACTCTGGGATCTAGACATTCACTCATCCGATGTTTTAGATTAATCTACCTGTCACAATTTACACTTTTATGAAATATTATCTATTCTGACTTTCTCTGACTTCATGATTTTATTTTACAGAAAATATTTCACAAATAAAAAATGATATGAATCTTTTTATACCTTATTGATCTTTTTTTTATGTTCGATATAAAATTCAAGACTCTTATATCCGTGACATGAGTGTGCCGCATCAACCGATTCAACATAATTCAATTGAAGGGTATTCTTGTTTGACAAAAGAAAACCAATATTAAAGTATAGATAGATTAAAACTAAAACCCAGCCAAATCTAAGCAAAAGTCAACTCAGAGTCGCCATATGGGGCCCTATTGCAGTGCTTCCAACTACTTTTTCCGAGGAAAGATAGAGGCCGAAATTGACAAAGAAATCTGAATATTTACAGGTTCATATTCAAGTAAGAAGTGAACCAGTTTTTTTTATTATTAAAGCAAGTCATATCTACAAAGAAGAAGAGATAGAAATGGAACTGTAATGCTGTTTTGCAGAGAAAATGTAACTAATCCTGTTTGAAAAGTAGGAATTCTGAAGCCCCTTCTGCAATACTAAAAGTCTAAAACTGTTTCATCCTTTCTTGGTTTCATAATTCTCAAAATCAAGCAGTTCCTCCAACAATTTATCATCCAAATACTCCAATTCCAGAACTTCCTTTTCATGGTCCGTCCTACTTTCCGCATTTTCAGAGAATGAAGAAGAAGAAGAAGAAGAAGCAGAAGAAGAAGAGGAAGATGGGGGAGGAAGAGAATTAACAGTTGTGGGTGAAATCAGACGTTCGCCTGGGAAGTTGAGAATAGCCAAGGGACCCCTCATTGAAAAAGCAGCTCTGTCATAAGCTCGCGCAGCCTCCTCTGCTGTCTCAAAAGTTCCCAGCCACAGCCGAGCTCCTTGCCTCTTCGAGTCCCGAATCTCAGAAGCGTATTTTCCCCAAGGCCGCCTTCTAACACCTCTATATCGAACGCTGGGCTCTCCCTCGCTCACTTTCTTCTTGTTGTCTTCTTTCATGGTGTTGTTTGAGCTTGAAAGAGATCAGTGGCTTCACTTTGGCATTTATACTAGGTGGCAAACGCACACAATTGGGCCATGTATAAAAAATGGAAAGGTTGATTTAAACCGTCCAATCAACGAACGCCAACAAGCATTCAACGTGCTAAAGACCTTTCAGACACGGATAGATTTTGGTGCAACGAATATTGATGATTCAGGCAATGACAGAGCATTAGTTTCACAAATTGTTTGCAAATGTTTAATCTTATTGTTCTTTTTCAATTCATTATTTTTTTTCCCTGTCAATTCAAACAGGTTGAAGATGGTGGTGATATCACAAGGGATACGCTAATAATTTCAATTAATTATTCCTTAATAGATTCAAAACAACAATGTTTAGGATAAAACAAGAACTATTTCTTTTGGAATATTCATAGGATATTTTCCCTTTGCGTGGCATAAATGATGTTATTGATGATGTCAGTCCATGACGTCTGCTATATGCAGTGTCATCTGCATAATATTTAGTTATGGTTTGATTAATTAAATCAGGAAATAATAGTAGGATATAGACATAGAAATAATGAGGTTGGATCTGGTCCTCCGGAAAACTAATTTCTTAATTCAACGTCTCTTCAAGTCCATTTCCGGGGTGAGATCGGATGGCTTACCTCAGAATTTGATTCGTATGATGTTATGCTGTATGTAATTGTCATGTTTTCTATTGGGGATGAGGTAATTTGATTGCGTCAACATGTCTGATCACTATGCTTATGCCATTGACCCCTTGTGTCACTTGATGATGATGATGGAAAATAATTGAATCATAAAAATGGAATCAAAGTTCTTAAACAAGCTGTAATGGAGACAACAGATGAAGGTAGTAGGATTCAGAAAGAAGCAGACAATTATATGTTTAATGGCGCTTATAGGACAATGGAAGCAAAGGATCGTATAATCGGTTGATTAGAGTTTAATTTGCAATAAACAAGAAAGTTTTTGTTAGTTTGAATTCGTGAGATAGTAATTGTAGACACTAAAAAAGTGAATGAACGAGTCCAACAAATAATATTCTCATGTTCAGGCAAGTATTGTCCATCCTGCTTTCGGTCATTCAGAAAATGAAATTTTAGTTGAAGTGTATAGGGGGAATGGAGGCTCGTAATCAACATTGGTCCTGGTAAATCGTTCCACTTGGTTTCAAAAGATTCATGGAAGGAGAAGAGCCACTCAGGTAGTCGACCCATTGAAACAAAACTTTTGCGGACTTCGCTTATTCTGGTTTCGGCTTTCAGATTTTTTCGTTTTTTTAGAAGCCGTTAGCCCACCAGCTATGGTCGTCATCTTTAGAGGATGGAAGAGGAGACGATGAGAAAAATTCATTGGAAAAAAAAAGAGAGAAATTTGGGAAGTGGGGCCACCCGACTTGTGAATAAAAGGCTATAAGTCAATGATTTCTGTTATGAGGGACACATCAACATTTCCACGCGATATTATGTAGTGTACTTTTTCATTGGAAGGGAGTATGATAATCTTTTATTTGGGTTTGGCTTAATATCTAAATAAAATTTTAAATTTTATTTCAAAATGTAAATACATTTTTAATTTTTTATTATATGAAATTAAAATTATAAAATTTTATTTTATTATAAATTTTTATTAAAATTTAAAATTAAATAAATAATGTTTAATTAATAAAAATTTTAAAATAATATTTTAAAAATATTTATTATTTAACACGTTTAAATAAATTTAAATAAATATTTTCTATAAATTAAATCATCTAATTAAAAAATTTTAAACAAAAAATAAATATTCTATAACATTAAAATTTTAATTATAATAAAATAAAAATTTTTAATCTTAATTTCATATAATAAAAATTAAAAATTTATTTATTTAGTTATCCTTTGGGTTTCTTGAATTCTACCTTGACCAAATTGATTCTCTACAAAACGCGTTCCAAAGCTGACGAGACATCGAAGGAAGCCTGCCTGGCTAAGATGAAGGGAATAGAACTTAAAAATGATAATGGATAGTAAATAAATAAATATTTATTTTTATTTGATTTATTTATATTGAAATTATATAATTATAAATAAGTAATTAATAGATTTAAATAAAAAATTTATTATTCGTAATGAATTTCAATAAAATATAAATAATATCCAATAAATATTCAATATTCGAATTTATGTAAATTTTAATAAAAAAAATAATGAATATTCAAATTCATATCTAAATTTATTATCTATTTATATATGTAAAATATAAAAAATTTTATATTTGTAAAAAAGTTCAAACTTTAACAAATAAAGAACAAATAATCTTTATTTGTTAATAATAAAAAATGAACATTAATTTTAAATTAAATTTTTATTAATTTTATAATTTTACAAAATATTTTAATAAATTCAAATATATTTATTTTAATAGAATCAAATATGAATAATAATATTAAACTTATATAAATATTTAAATAAGTTTAATTATTATAAATATTAAATGATTTCCAGTACGAATAAGTAAAAAATTTAGGTAAATAACGGATATTCGATCAATTCCCATCCTTTATCGAAGTTTTCTCTGAAGTTTAATTGGGTTTCTTTCAACGTTATCAACGGACACAATGGTCAATGACAGCCGCTACAAGGGAGCGTAGAGCTATAAATTTGGCGAGATTTGATCTCTTCTTCGAGAAAGAAACGCATGTGCTTGAACTACTTTTGCTTTGTAAAAGCTCTCTACTTGAAAAACACGAGGTGTTGCTATTCTTAGCTGGAATCCATTACCATAATTTTATGCTTATACAGTAGTTGGATATTGACATGATAATGATGGTCTTTTTTATTCTACCTAGCACTTAAATTATGTAACAATGTCTTTGATTCGCATAAGATAATGCCAGGTACTGCATTAGAATACACTAATGGGTTGCCCCACAGTAATAATTCACCTAGGGGGCTAAGAAATTACTAACCCGAATCCCTCTATAGTTTTGTTTCTTCATGGACCACATCAAGATAAACCTTCCATAGAAAATTGGCACAGCCATCTTCCTCAAATTATCAAAGAGAAACTTGGCCAAAAGCTGAACAACAGTAAATAGATAAAACGAATGAAAACTTGGCGTTTGTTCACTATGTTAGTGATAATTTTAAAGTACCATTAGAATAACAGAAAGCCGAAGCAGAACAAACCAAATGCAAAATGCCACAAAATCAAAACAAGAAAAAGTTGGGCTGCTGGGACAGGGCTGAAAGGATCATTATGAACAGCGGGAAAAACGTTTCTTCTATTGAGAATATGGAAATAAAAAAAATGAATTTTTGTAATTGATTGGCGATAGGTCCTGATAATTTCTAGCAGAAAGGAAAAGGCAAGGAATTTCAAGAAAGAGAATGTTACCATTAATATGCATGCACCAGATATTTTAAATACTATCCTTTTACCATGAAGGCAATTCCATGTTCCAAGTACAATGCACCTGGCTGCCCCTCTCACATTATTTGCAGCTACTCAATACAAAAAACAAACCTGTAAGGTGTAAAGACTTACAAAACTGAAAATTTGAGGATAAAATTTTAAAAAAAGTTCTTAAGATCTCAAGATGAGAAGATTTCTGAATAGTAAAAAATAGGGAGAACCAACCTGCTCTGCATGAGACATCAGAAGGCCCTCTGCAGATGCATCTTAAGCCATCAACATAACGGAAAACTTTGATGGCGGTGAACAACTTGAATGGTATATTCTTAAAACAAGAATGCCAATTTTAGTAATACACTATTGCTGTTAAACTAACTTATAATAGGAAAATTTCAACCAAGATAATATCAAGCCACATTAAGACATACTACTAATTTCAGTAACTTTGAAAGCAACATACTTATTTCCAACAAAATATGAAGTTGAAAGGTATACCTATTCAGCCTTGGGTTTCTTGTAGATGGTTAAATATAAAATCAAAGAAACTGTCCAAGTAAGAGTATAACTTATGCAATGCAAGTTCGATCAGGTATCAATGCAGTTTTACATAAAAGCTGAACACATGTTAAGCCTACCAAGCACATGCATATCTCAGCTTTAATAATAAAGGACAAAAAATGAAAGAGAAAAAGAAAAATGAAAGAAATAGCACAATCATCAGTTCTAGATGAAAACAGATCATTGCATGGGTTACAGACCCAATCATAAACCCCCAACAAAGTGTAATAAAATTCTTTGCTCCATCCTCTTAGCCTATTGCGTATTACTGTCTGTCAGTATACAACTCAGAAGCACTTTGCTTGTTCATAGACATCCAAGCATGTAAGAAGTTCCTGCAAATGTAATCAATTGATTTTTGTATACTAAGGTATATAACAACAGTAAGGGTACCAAAAGCAAGTCCAAGCTTATGGTGGAATCTGTTACCATTACCAAAGATGATAAAAAACTTCCCATAAACAAAGCAAATCATCATATGGAAGGATTTTACAACTGCTTCCTTTTGTTGTCAAAGTAAAAGTGAATCCGCTGAAAATTCAATATGGCCCATAGAAATTGACGAAGACCAATCTCTGGCCAAAGCACTGAAGGAGAATACAAATAACAGTTTGCACTCTGCCATAAAAGAAAATTGCTCAGACGTGTCTCACCAGATGTACGTATTATGATATCAGGATCAGGAGCAACTGCCATATACATATGGCTTTCGATATCAGTAAGTTTTATAAGGTAATCCCTTTCATCATGTTCATTCCCTCCGAGTCTGATTAAACCATAACCTGCTCCACTTGAATTCAGTAAAGTAATTTCATCCCATTTTTCTTCGCATGATTCTTGAATGGCATGCACTATCTCATTGGTGGAAGTGTAAGCAATGCAAATAGACAAAACTGCTTTGGAATTCTTAGCGGTGGCAAGCATAGCTCTCTCAGCTGCCAACCTAACTGGTTCACTCAAGAGTTTCAGGTTCCCAGAAAAGTAAACTCTAACACCATAATGATTGACAATGCTCTCTTCCTTGATTAACTCTTCAATCTTTTCTAGCATCAGGTCCATCAAAGATTGAACTTCTTCAGGACTTCGCCTGAAATTGTCAATGCTGAAGGCATATATTGTTACATATCTCACACCAAATTCGTAACAGTACTTGAGCATAGACATGAGAGCCAAAAACCCAACTTTATGGCCAGTTCCTTCCATCAAATTCCACCTCTTTGTGTATCTCCGATTCCCATCCATGATGAATGCAATATGATTAGGGATGGCACCAACAGAAAGAATGAAAAAAATGCATTTCCGCAAGAAGCTAACTAAGTTGCCATATATCTGGATCACCCTCCCACTAATTTTCTTCATATCAAACCTTATAAAGATTTGAAATCTGTAAGACCTGTCAAAATGGAGGAAAAAAAAATTGAAATTCAGTTCATAACATAAAATAACATAATATAATTATGGAAAATTTGAAAATCTAATCAACCGAATATGATGTGGACCTTAAGAAATGTATTAGCTCATTGAACATTTTAAAACATGGTTCAAGAGTTTATACATTAAAAATGTCACACAATGTTCTAAGGACAGTTGCCAATTTTCAAAATAATATTTGAACTCATTGAACTAAACCTAGAGGGCCATGATAAAGTCCTTAAGTAGTGTTACTCAGTTCATTACAACTACAGAACCAGAAAAGGCAAAATACTAGGAGATTGAATAACAACCAACAGTGCGCCTGAAAGATAATATTGTAGACGTGTATCTTGAAACAGCAAAGCATAGTGCATCAACCACTACCTGGTTTTAAGACAGTACAATCATGAAGCTACAAAGACATAAAATTTTGTTTAGACACACTGAAGCAATCTGACTTAATAGTTTACGTGTTACATTGCCTCGTAGAGAAGAAAACTTTTGGCATTGAAAGAAAGTATCAAGCTTGTATAGAATTGCATTGACTGCAATGCAGGAAGAAGAATTAGCATGGAAATTTTTTTTTTTTACTAAGTTGCAAAGGACATTGTGCATAAAAAAAAAAAAAAAAAAACTATAGCAGAAAGGCTCAAAACACACAAAAAGAATGCAAAGAACTACATGCACATTCAGTAATTTGAACAAGAAAGAAAAGTGTCAAACTTGAAAAAATAACTGAAAAATAGCACAATAACAAGTACCTAATGCCTCATTAAGCATCCAAATCCAGACTTTTCTTTTTTGGTAACTAAGCAACCACTACTTGAAAGAATCAATTTAATTACTTGCCAATTATGATCACCTCAAATCTCAAACTTGAAAATCCATCATTGGTGTTAAAGAAAAAGTTATTTTTTTTTTTCAATTAAATCAGATCAAAATAAGTAGCACCGGCATAGTTGAAGTCAAGACTAAAAAACAAGCAAAACAGATTCCGAATTTCTTTCTCATTCTTGATCAATTAATAAAGCGACCAAACCAGTAAGTTAATTGATTACCTTCGGATGCTGGGTCGTTTTCAAGAAACCCAAATTTGCCTCTCCCTGTTTCTTTGACTTTCTCGAAGGTTTTGGTATGTACGAGTAGAGCGAGACGAAACGAGAAGGACCAAAACACTGGAAAGTCAAATTTTTTACTTATTTGTTTTTTGTGGGAGATGGAGAGATCTTTTAGCGTACGAAGTTGGTTCCCAATGTGGAATATTGGGTTGCGGGCTTGGGCCCAGCTATACAAATCAGCTTTTGTTTTTTAATTTTAAAGGGTTTATTTTAGAAATTTTATTAAAAATTAGCGAATTGCCACATATTTTAAATGATGAATAAACTAAAGTGATATAGTTTTAATTTCATTTATGAAGTTCAAAATTTTCACCGATGATGTATTAGATAATTATTTTAGTAAAAATTCATGTTAATTGTAGTATATTTTTTTTTTTAATATTTTGGGAAGTTGTTTCTTAATCAAGCATTATTACTTTGATTTGGCATACAGTTTAATAAAAATTTCATAATTATGCCAAAATCCTAAAAATTATAAAAAAACGGTATGATTTTTTATGGAAAAAATAGGTAATTGAAAACGGAAAGATGATTTAGTTTGGAAATATTCCAAAAAAAGAAAGTTCAATTTAGCAAGGTGTACTCAGCAGCAAAAAGAGCTAGATTCCAATGAAACATGATATCCCAATATATAATACTAATTTTCATTACAGGAAGATGCAGTTGAACACAGAAGAAAGGATTGCACAAATTGGGATTTGAATCTCTAAATTATTGAATATCAACTTTGGTTTCGTAAATCAACTGAATTAATTTTCAAGTTGATAATAATTAAGTTTTGAGCTTAAAAGGCTGTAGAGCTAAATCAGCTTTCCCCGTGGGTAAGAAGTTAACCAGAAACTCGTTGGATTGAAAAGGTCTACACAGTGGGGGATTGGTTGCAGTAATTAGAGATTTTGCAGGCTCTATAATACTGTCACCAGAAGGACTGATAAAGAGGACAACTGATGTTCGAGCATCACTCGAATTTGTCACAGCCCGATGTTCAGCACTCTTCAGCTTGTTGTTGCTGATTACCTATGTGAATCAATGAAGGAAATTAGTCATGACACTGCACCTATTATCCCAACAAACTTAATATTTAACTTTGTACTGGTAGTTTTATTTAGTAGTTTGAATGTTATACAAGTTTCATGCAAATATTGGCTCCAACACCTTGGATCTTGTTAAAATTATTAAGAGCTAGCATTTCCCCCAATTGCACTCAACTGATCTTTATCTTATTATAAGACAATACCATCTAAATTAAGGAAATGGAAATATGGATATATATATATATATACCTGTAATTGGTAGGCTATGTTAACTACAAATGCATTAGGAAGAGGCTCAACACCAATCCATTCCCCATCTTTGAATACCTGAAGCCCACATACATCTCCTTGATGTAGAATGGCTAAGATGCCGGGGTCACAATGTGCAGGAATTCCTAGAGTCAAACTTGGATCAGGGCACGGTGGGTAATGGTTAATTGATAGCATCTGTTTTTCACTTAGTTTGTCCTCAAAGTACCCAGATTCAATGCCCAAGCCTTCACAAAGCAACTCCAGGATTGTTGATCCCAATTTCTTTGCTTCAATTGAATATGCTGCAACGACCTCTCTGCAAAGTTATTAAGAAGTGAAAGTTTGATTAGAAGATCAAAGTCACTGGGCCATAACTGACTGTAGGCCTTAATTACCGGTATCTGGTTGGCTTTTCAGGCCAAAATTTGATGCACTCCTCTAAAGGATGACAAGGGTGTTTTAGATTGTCACGCCAAAGGTGGATTTTTTCACTATCATAATTTAAAGTGCTAGTGATGAGCTTGCATCTACTTGGATCTCCCGAGTACAGGCTTGCCTTGTCCTCTGCTGGCATCTCAAAAACCTCCTTGAAAACACTCCTGGTTTCACTAATAATTTTTTCTGGAACTCCATGGTTAACAACCTGTTTAAGAACAAGGAAAATAAACAGAGTAACTGAATTAATTGAATATAGAGATATCATTGTAAACTAGAAGCAACTGGTTGTAAGGAATCCATAAATGTATTTTTCGTGGAAACCTGAAACAATCCAAACTCTAGGCTAGCCTTCAACATTTGCTGAATTATATCAGTTCGATTATCAGCGAGATCAATTACTGGAACGGTATTGGATTTTGGAACAAGAAGCTTGCCAGGCCTTTTATCTGGTGGGAATATATATGACTCAGGCAAAGGTTGATCCTTATACCAGCTTGAAACTAGCTTCTCCATAACTTGATTTTTGTAAAATGAATGATCAATCTTCCAAAGGAAATATAAATTTTATTGTAAGGAAATAAGCTGGTATGATGCCATTGATCGAGACATAATGAGATAAATTTATAATGGTATTGAGGAATTAAAAAAAAATTTTCCGTGATCTTCTATGAGATTTGCCTTGTGCAAGCTTGCCCTGGATGATCAGCCAATTATAAGTTCCAAGATATGTATTATTGCCAGATATAACAAGGTGTTCCTTTGTATTCTCCTCCATTTTTTATTAAAAAGATAATGACCCTGCAGTCGACCGGTATAAAAGAAACAATCAGAAAACTTTGCCCGACAATAATTTAGACAAAACCTGATTATGACTGACGCTTGATTGGTGAACAAAACAAGCAAAAGGGCACAAGAATACGATAAATAAGATTTTACTTTATCAATCCAATAAGGATAATAAGAACCTACGGTTCGCAAAACTAGCAAGCTAAACCATCTTTCATTTGAGCAATTCTTGTATAATTTAAATCATTAATTGTGGGTATTCATTTGAATGCATAAAAAAAAAAAAACGATTTGAATAATGAACTTGAATAATATGAAATCCAAAGAGGTTTAAGTTAAAACTATAACAATCTAAACCTAACACTTGAAACAATTATAAAACTTGAAAGAGCCCAAACTTGAACTAACTCAAATTCAAAAGATACAAACGTGAAAGGTAAAAATGAACCAAAATTGAAAACATAAAATCAAGTATATCTTCATTTTAAATTTCAATTTGATCCAAAAAAAAAAATACTATCAACTTTAAAGACATTTTTTTTTTTGTGATTTAGAATAATGTCTTTGTTTATATATTTATTTTAGGTTAAAATAACAATAAAAATTTTGAATTTTATCACTTTACTTAGATAAATTCTCATATTTTTATTATACCAAAATAAACCTTTAATCTTTAATTTATAATAAAAAAAATTTTAACTTTTAATTTATATCCAAATAGTTTTGTAACCTTTAATTAGTATCTAAATAAGCATTTAATATAAATTAATCTTTCATTTGAAATAAAAATTTATTTGAATATAAATAAAAAATAAGGATTTGTTTGAGTAGAATAAAAATATATGAGCATATTTAAGAAACGTGAAATAGTTTACAAGTTTTTTTTAGTATTTTAGCTTTTATATATTTTACTAATTAAAATGATGATCTAATTTGAATGTATGGAAGTGAAAAGTGATTAGTTGACTATAGGTTGGTAGTAAATGTTATAATCCCAAACTCATATATACCCGAAATGAAAGTACTGAAGCCTAAAGGAATGCATATATTAATGCATCGACCATTAATAGATGAAACTTTTGGGTCTGCACGCATTACATTATATATTTGAAGGATTTCCTTTTTCCTTTTCTTTTAAATTGAGCGTGCTATATGAGTTAAATCTTAAATTGATACTAAAAACTCTCCTCCACCTTTGATTAAAGTCAAGAGTGATAAAATATTTAAATCTTTGCTATAGGTATATTTAGCATTTTTATATTTGAAGGAAAAGCTATAATTCATCTTCTCTAAAAAAAAAAAAAATTGAGATGACGTGTCGTCCTTGACTAAAGCATGAGTTTTATAAGTGGAAATGAAGGTTATGACTAATTGATAAAAAAACTTTTACTTGATAAATTTTCATCCTCATTCAAGATTCATTATCTATCGTCACATTATGATTCACTAACAAAGGGGAAAGGGTGTGCAAATTGTAAGGTTTTTTTTTTTTTTTTTGTCGCATCATATTTCTTACATAATTTCTTTCATGGTACTGTTGATTAAGCTTGCAATTTGAAAGGCTCCAGAGCGAGTTCATTGTGTTAGCCTGGAAAAATCCGAACTCGTCGCTAGCCTTCAAAATTATGCTGAGCTATATCCGTTTGATTTTGAGCTTCAACTTGACTGAGATCAATTACTGGAACGGTATTGTAATTTGCACTAGGAACAATAAGCTTGCCGAGTCTTGTTTGTGGTGAGAATATGTAAGACTCGGGCAACAATTTACTATTGCACCAGCTTGAAAACAAGCTTCTCCGTCTCTTGAATGTGAAGTTTTTGTGAATTGTGATCAATCCTGTAGCAAGGGGCGTAGCTAGGGGGGCTGGCAGGAATCATAGTCCCTCAAAATTATTTTTACATCATTGTAATAAAATAATTTATTTTACCAAAAATATTATTAAATTTTTAAATAAAATTATTATTTTATTTTATTTTTTTATATTTCTGATTTTGCTATATGATTTTATTTTAAAAAATTTTTTAGTTCACTTCTATTTGTAGTGACAATATAAAATACAGATTACGAAATTAATAATTTGGGTTAAAATGTGACTGATTGCAAGACATAAATTTTATGTTGTAATAATCGGGCTCAGCTTTGGAATTGATCGATAGCTTAGCTCATCCATGATATAAGAAAGAGAGAAAATCCAAGATTTCCACGCACACATTATGGCATGGTCATTTTCAAAGCATTAATCTTTACAAAGTCTGGCAAACTAATATACTATAAATTACAAAGAAATTGCAGTCTGACTCTGCAATTACCAAAACTCGATCATAACATTAATAGTATCATAATTATGGCCATGATCATGATCGAAAGTTGACAGCTGAATAAACTAATTAGACTAACAATAACGATGTAATCAGGATTTTTGTAGGAGTGTTTTGAATTTTTTTTTTTTAATTTTTTATTCTTTGAAAATATTCTTAAATATTTTATCTTAAACCATAAATCCTTCTCTAACCAACAAGACTTAAATTAAAGTTGGTGCCTTAGTTAGTCCGAGTCGATCCATTATTTTCCTTAACCATCCAAAAAAATTCCGCTATTGAATCGAACACAAAAGTACTGATGACAACTCATAAAATCTTTGATTTTGCCCAAATCAAGAGCAATTCTTTTCTTAAAAATCTTTTTCCTTTAATTTTCTCCATTCAAGAGCAAATTGTTGACTAGTGATTTAACCTTAATCCTGAATTAGTCAAATATCAATTATATCCTGAAATAGTTTATAGGCAGAATAATTTTGTAAAATCTATAATAAACATAAAGAAATATTAATTTATTTATATTTCATTGATCATTTTTTAATTTTAAATATTAGCCTCCACCACTGAGGTTTTTGTTTCAATAGTAATATGATGAACAACTATGCAAATGAATGCATATGTATGTATGATAGTTCCTTTTCTAAAACTAAGATATACTAAAAGAAAACTTTTAACAAAGTTAAGATAAAAATATCATCAAATGAAGGGAGAAAAGAATGAAGAGTACAATTCCTTCTACTTTTTTTTTTTTGCTTCAATATTTTGGGGAAATGAAGATGCAATATTGTAAAGTGAAATTAAATTAATTACAAGGAGTTATATATGGTACCATATTAAATCACGCTTTGATTAAATTGCAACTTAAAAGGCCGTAGGGCTAACTCAGTGTCTCCCACCGTGGAGAAGTAGCTACTTAGAAACTCTTTGTATTGAAAAGCTCTATATAGTGGAGGGTTGCCTGCATTAGTCAGAGATTTTGCTGGTTCTATAATGCTATCATCAGAAGAACTGATAAACAAGCCAACGGTTGTTCGAGCAACCTCCGAGTTGGTCACAACGCGATGTTCAGCACTTTTCAGTTTGTTGTTGCTGACAATCTATGCCAAATCAACAAGAAAAATTAGTCTATCTACATTCACAAGTTTATAACCATAAGTAGAAGTATTTATGAGTCAGATTATGTCGGGTTCCGTGGAATTCATATTTAATATTAATAATTTATATATTTATTTAAGTTAGATTTGATTTGATATTTTGATTTCAAAACTTTTTAAAATCTGATTGAAATTAAAAAATAAATTTCAAATCTACTATTTATATTTAATTTATATAATAAAATTTTTTTAAAAAAAATTAAAAAATAAAAATTCACATATATATACTTATATAATAATAATATTTTAATTAATATAATTTATTCGAATTGGATCAAGTCTAAATTTAATTAAAATATTATATTTTATATAATTAATATAGTTTTAAATTCTTTATATTAATATAGCTTTAAAAATCTTTATAAATGAGTTCATTCAAAATTTAAATGAATTTAAAAATTATATTTAAATTCGTTTAATGAATTTTATTTTATTATTCAAATCCTCTTAAAATTTGAATAAACTTTTAAATTTGAACAAACAATCTAACCTTTAAACAGATCTAACTATAAGTTACAGTACACTTTAAATGTAACAAATTTCATGCAAAAAATATTATTAATTGAAATTATCTATATATTTTTTATTTTAATCATATATATGTAATGCAACTGCCTTGATTAATTTAATCATGTGATAGTTTTGGAAAACTAATATAAATAATTGGAGTCAGCAATGTGGAAAAAATACCCATTTTTTCCAATTCGACATATTCAAGGAATGGAAGTTAAAATATTATACCCGTAACTGGTGGCCTAAGTTAACTACAAATGCATTAGGCAGAGGCTCAACACCAATCCATTCTCCATCCTTGAAGACTTGAAGTCCATAGGCATCTCCTTGAAGTAGAATGGTAATGAGGTTTGGATCACAATGCTTAGGTAATCCAAGGGTTAAGCTTGGATCCGGACATGGTGGGTAATGGTTAGCCACTAGTAGCAGAGCTTCACTCAGATCCCCCTCCAAGTGCCCAGATTCAAGCCCTAAGCCCCCAGAAAGCAACTCCAGGATTTTTAAACCCAAATTCTTTGCTTCAACTGAAAATGTTCCGATAACCTCTCTATACAGGATTGAGAAGAGTAAGATTGATAATTAAAAAAACAAAAGAAAAGAACTGGTGAAGCCGTGGTTGTGATATGATCAGGCCTAATTACCTGTATCTAGTTGGCTTTTCAGGCCAAAGTTTAATGCATTCCTCTAAAGGATGACAAGGGTGTTTCAAAGCGTCACGCCAAAAGTGAAACTTTTCACAACCGTAATTTATATTGCTTGTGTAAAGCCTGCAGACGTTATTTGGATCCTCGGAGTAGAAGCTTGCCTTGTCCTCCATAGGCATCTCAAAGAATTCCTTGACGACGTTCATGGCGTCATTCAATACGTTTTCAGAAACTCCATGGTTAACAACCTATTTTAAAGAAAACGAATAGGAGAAAAAAAAAAGAAGAAGCGAGAATGAAGATGATCATGTATTAACATTTCATAGGACAAAATAAAAAATTAGTAAAATTTAAGCGATTTTACAAACATAGAAAAATTATATCGATATTAAATGAAGTAAAACAAATCAAACAAAATAAATCAATGGATTAAGATCATATACATGGGAAAAATTCCAACATAAAATTGGAATAAAAGTTGTACATGCAGGTAGGTTAGACCAAAAGTAGAGTCTGAACCTGGAAAAAACCAAACTCTTGGCTAGCCTTCAAAACTTTCTGAATTGTATTACTTCGATGAAATGATGCTTCCCCAAGGTCAACAACTGGAATGGTATCACCGCTAGAAATGCTAAGCTTGCCAGGTCTTGTTTCTGGTGGGCAAATATAAGAGTGGGGCAAAGATTGATCCTTGCACCAGTTTGAAACAAGCTTCTCCATTAATGCTTTACCTTCTACAGAGGCATATGAATTTATGCTATGAAATAATTAATCTGGTTAATGATGCAAGTGATGATCCAAACAAATTGAGATATATTTATAATGGTGTACTAAGATTTCATCAAAATAATAGGGCTCTTAGTTGAATTATTTGCTATCCATCATAGTCAGATCACAATTACCAAGTTTCCAAGATACATAAATGGTATTTTCAAACATTATTATGCAAGTCTTCCAATCTCATAAAGTTAAACAAAAGAGGAAGTTGGAATCTGATTCTGCAATAGCTGGATGACAATCCTAAACACGTTTCCCCGTGGATATTAATTATATATAAAACCATGATTATGACTGACACTTGGTATTTGAACATGTCAGTGGATGATTTTCATTTTTAACAAAGTCGGCTAGTATTGATTGGTCGATGGTTTAGGTAAAAACAGTTTTAGAAATTAAAAAAGAAAACCGATTCACAAGAATCAAAATGAGTAGGTTAAGGTATAAGTAATGGAAGGATGATGCAAGGCCAAGAGCCAATGAAAGGTTATAGCAATATATAAATATACATATATATATATATTTATATATTTGTTAAATTTAATATTGCGTAGGCCCAATCATGTTTTCAATTATCAAACTGCAATCAGTCCACCCAACACATTCAAAGTACATAGCAAAGTGTCTTTGCCATAATCATCAAATCACACTTTGATTCAACTACAAGAGGTAAGTTATGGAGATGTGGGGTGATCCTGAGATACACTATATATTTATCAAGCATGTAATTTAAAACGTTTCAATTTAGGGGTCTCCGTCACTGATGCGTAGTTAAGTTGAAACTCTTTGAATAGGAAAGCCCTGTAAAGTGGAGAATCGTATGCATTGATAAGAGATTTAACAGGCTCTATAATGCAATCATCAGAGGGGGCGATAAAGAAGGCAGCTGTTGTTCGAGCAACTGTCTAGTTTGTTACTGGCCGATGTTCAGCACTCTTCACCTTGTTGTTGCCGATAATCTGTGCAAAGTACAAACCAACAAATATTCGTCAGTCACATAGTAGTTCAATCCCAAATGACCATCCTTAATCTACCATAGCTACATTACATTTTAGCTAATTGTAACATATATATTTCTTGCAACAATGGGCACGAATTGTTCCTTTCCTTTTTTTTCCAACAAATGTGATGAATCTTATATTTATAGAAACTCCTGATATTGGTGCTGGCCTAATCCAATCATGTGGTGAGTTTGAAAATTGAAAATTAGAAATTTGCAAATTTATATCTATTTAGTTACCAACTTAGTTGATCTTACAGGATAACTGCATCTTATTTGGAAGGGATCAACAGAGACATTAACAGCCTTCAACATAATTAATTAAGGAATGGAGATATACCTGCAACTGGTGGCCTATGTTAACCACTAATGCGTTATGCAAAGGCTTAACACCATTCCATTCCCCATCCTTGAAGACTTGAAGCCCATGTACATCTCCCTGATGTAAAATAGTTATGAGGTTGGGGTCACAATGTTTAGGTACTTCAAGGGTTAAAGCTTGGATCCGGGAATGGTGGGTAATGGTTCGCTGATAGTAACAGTGATTCACTTAATTTATCCTCAAAGTGCCCTGATTCAAGCCCCAAGCCTTCAGCAACAAATTCCAGGATCCTTAAACCCAATTTCTTTGCTTCAATTGAATATGTAGCGATAATTTCCCTGTAACGGTAATGACAATAATGTATTGAGAAAAGGAATGAAGGAAAGAGAAATGACAAACAACAACCCTATATACAAGTGCAGGGTTTTACTGTATCTATGGCTTTTCAGGCCAAATTTTGATACATTCTTTTAAAGGATGACAGGGGGGTTCTCAGATTGTCACGCCAAAGGTGAGCCTTTTCACAATCATAGTTTGAACTGTTAGTGTAAAGCTTGCAAGGTTTTTTGGGATCCTCTGAGTAGACGCGGGCCTTGTCCTCTGCTGGCATCCCAAAGAACTCCTTGAAGACATTCATGGTGTCATTTATCAGGTTTTCCGAAACTCCATGGTTAACTACCTATTTAAGAAGAATGATGATGATTGACGGAGTATATTGACTCAAAATTTCACAGGACAAATTAAACGTAAGAAAAAAGATATACAGTTCTCTGCAAAGCTTATGATTTCTAAAGCAAATGCTATTGACCTAGAAAAACACAAACTCTCGGCTAGCGTTCGAAATCTGTTGAACTATGTTGGTTCGATCACGACAGAGTGCCTTACTGAGGTCAACTACCTGAATAGTATTCCATCTAGGAATGATATGCTTCCCGGGCCTTGTTTCTGGTGGGAATATGTAAGACTGGGGGCAAGGCTTTATCATTGTACCAGCTCGAAACAAGCTTCTCCATCTCTTGAATGTGAAGTTCTGTGGAACTGTGATTAATTTTGATAATTGTGATGTAATTTATACAAGATAAATAGTATTATTAAGAAACTATTAACAACAATAGAGCTCTGCTTTGGAATTTCTTGCTAGCTCATCCTTGATGCTCAGACAACTATAAAATTCAAGATATACATATCAGAAAACAATTTCAAATAATTATTCTACACAAAATCATTGCGAATCCGCATAAATTAATCCCCAAAAAATGGTATCTAACACTGCAATTACTGTACAACAATCATAATAATTTTTTTGATGAAGTAATCATGATAATATAGTTAATGTTTTATTAATTGAAATCTTGATCATGATTGACACTTGATATTGATGGTTGAACAAACTAATTAGACAAAAAAAGAAATTATTTCCAGGTTGGGCAACCATGTTGGGCCAAGTTAGCCAGACCCAATCCGTATATTTGCGTGATTAACCACTCAACATTTCGATATCCTTAGTGGATATGGAAGTTAAGAGGAGAGAAATTTCCTCTAACAAGGAATTATAAATTATTGGTTGAGATAGGAAGAAAAAAAAGATAGTTTCCAATAAATTTATGGGGATTTTCTATGACTTTTTAATGAAAACCGACCTCCAAGCAGACAAAATTTGAGATACAAATAAATTCTACAAGATGGAGACGTGCTGATGTTGACTGTTTCTATATTAGCAACGGAGTAAATTTTATGGATGGATAGCTGCCTTAAAGCAATAAAAGAAAAGTACTCAACCGATAAAAAAAGAAAATAGTAGTGCCATTATGGCATAAGCTGAATTCTTTTATTTTTCTTTTTAAACATCAAAACCAATTTATTTCTCAAAAAAAATAATAATTGATGTAATAATAAATTTGTGTGCATATTTTAATTTATCTATATATTTTAAATAAAGTATTTATCTGGGCAAGGCAATATATTAAATTGCCGTCATCTCGAACTTGGTTATTAACTCAAATAATTTATCCACTATTTTAAGAGATGAATTCTTATGAGATTGAGGTTGGATTTCCAATGATTGTAATTTTTTTTCTTTTTCTAATCTCTTAATTCTGAGATTGGCCAAAAAAAATGTAAAAAAAAAATTTAATCAAATTCTTCCCAAGGACAGTGGGTTATCTTTCATGGTCAACTCTCTGATGAAAAAAAAAACAAATCACAACAGTAATTCACCAAAATATTCTGCACAACAACAAAAGGACAAATCAATTTTATGATAGGGGAGTTGAGCTGATCACCGGTTCTGAAAAATACTAATTAATATGTTAGCAGTATTTTGGATTCTTCAATTTAAAGAAAAATAAATCAAAAGTTAATTGCCGATAAACTTTTTTTTTTTCTTTAATCAGTCTCAGTAGCCAATTTGCCATATTAGGTTAAATGATGAAGTAGTAATTATGTGACAGAATTTATTGGCATAACTACATAGCTTTGTGCTTGCATGCCTTACTTCTTTTATCTCAATTACTATTAATTTGTACTGATGTTTAATCCACTTTTGTAACAATTAACATATAACTAGTGATCATTAATAGGGTCAAGTGATATTGTTATTGGTTTATGTGATTTATTGGTAGAGTACTAAATTTTTAATTTTAGTAATCCAAATTCAAGATTTGACAATTTTAAGTATAAAAAAATATATTATTATTGGTCATATACAAATTCATGGTAAAATATTGGAATTAGACCAATTAATTAATGCCACATAAGTAAGCATACACTAGAGACAAGTAGCATTTTTCTTAAAAATATTAACTTTGGCTTTGTTCATGGTAATTAAATTCATTAAATAATTTATATATTCTAATTCATCGAAATAGGAAAAATCCTATTGCATAATTCATCAAATTGTATAGATCTAATCCATATATATGATACAATTCTACAACTAGTTGACCTTAGCATATAAATGGTTGTCCATCAAATTTAATAACCTTCCAAATGAAATCAAACTGCCCATATATAACTACTAAAATATTTGTCAATCAAACCAGCTCAGTAGTAGTTTACAGCAGCCTTGTTACAATTTGATTTTGTTGCTACATACGCTCCATTTGACTTCAGACAAAGATGATGATTGGAATGATCAGAAAACAAAGCAAAACATATATATTCACAATATGAACTAGAACCAGAAGTAGAACTATAATAATATACTTGACTAGCAATTAAGGGTGTGGGGGCGCGCAGTATTGTGAGGCTTGAGGACGAAGGCAGTAAAGAAGTCAACAAATTTGAAGGCTTTGTGAATTGCAGGATTGCATGCATTGACCAAAGCTTTTGCTGGTTCTATGAGGCTTTGATCACTAGGATAAACGAAGTAGGAAATAGTTGTCCTGGCGTCTCTTGAATTCGTCACGACACGATGTTCTGCTCCTTCGAGTTTCCCATTGCTGATAATCTAAAATTTACCATAAATTAAACAAGTAATTAATTAAACCCACACCAAAAAAGAAAAAAAAAAAGATATGAGAAAAAAATTGACAAATTATTTGAGAGATATGTACCTGTAACAGGTAGCCTATATTGACGACAAAGGCATGAGGAAGAGGTTCAACGCCAATCCATTGGCCATCCTTGAAGACTTGAAGCCCTTGTATGCGGCCTTGAAGAAGAATGGTGATGATAGAAGGGTCCCGGTGTTTGGATAATCCCAGTGTCAAACTTGGTTCAGGGCACGGAGGGTAGTGATTGATCATAATTTTTGGAAGTTCAATGAGGTGGCTGCTTAAATATCCGGTGCTAAGTCCTAATCCTTCACAGATCAACTCCAAAATCTTACAACTCAACTTCCTTAATTCAACCAAATACGCTGCAACTACTTTTCTGAATAAATGAACAAAAAGAAGAAAAAAAAAGGTCAAACTGTCAAAGTCAACACATAATAAACCGAGGAATTTCATGCAAAAAGCTGGAAATTAAAGTTTTTACATATGTCATATCAAGTTTATATGAGTTGATAGGTTACCTGTATCTAGTTGGCTTTTCAGGCCAAAATTGAATGCATTCCTCTAAAGGATGGCAAGGATGTGTCACGACATCCCTCCAATAGTGAAAATCCTCCGTGGGATAAGCATAGCTGCTTGTGTACAGCTTGCAGCTTCCGTTTGGGTCCTTGGAGCATTCCCTTTCCTTGTCCAAGCCTGGCATTGCATGGAATTCCTCTGCAACATTCATGGTTTCATCCATTAAATCCACAGAAACTCCATGGTTGATTACCTGCCAGGAACATATATGGTCCATTATTAGCAGACAAAAAGAAAGGGTGGGCGCGGGGGGGAAGGGGTTATTAATATAAGCATAGCTATGATTAGTTGGGAAAATTCGATTCTTGAAATTTTAAGAAATCAATACTAAAAGAGAAATTAATGGCATAGGTGAACCTGAAAAAATCCATACTCTTCACCAGCTTTCATAATTTGCTGAATTGTCTCGTTTCGATCATGACACTCAAGATCAATCACTGGAATGGATTTTCCAAATGGAACAATGAGCTTTCCGGGTCTTCTCTCTGGTGGCATCACATAACTTTCTGGTAAGGATCCATCATAACACCAGCTTGAAAGCAGTTCCATGATCGATTCAATTCAACGCCAATCTTTGAAACTAGAAGATAGTTTTTATTCAATATTCTGTAAGCCTTTGAAGCCAAGCTACAGGAAGGAAAGGGCATTAAAATCCTTACTAGAAAGTTGACCAATAAATAAACAAATTAGAATCTTTCGCAACCTAGCCTTTTATAATCAGCCATATACACTGCATCATTAAAAAATTTCTAATTATACAGCAATGATAACGATGATGATATTGAATTTGCAAGTTGACATTATTTTTCTGAGAGATTAAATTAATTTAAGTAGTTCACATTGTTTTTCCACCTTTCTTTATTCCAAGGTGATGATGTATGGAATTGTTGTTTAATTCTTGGTCGGAAATGTAAAATTCTGTAAAAATACAAAATTTTGGAGTTACGGGGATTGGCATCTTGGAGTCTTTTCACGGCAGCATCCAATATTTTCTCTAAATCATGAAAGTTTTAATGATAAAAACATTTGTAGATTTGATAAAAGAAACTTTGAAAGATTGTTTATTGATTGCATATGATGCATTGTTAAGACATCATTTTTCCTTACAGGGGGACTAAGGAAACAGATCAGTTATTCTAAAATGATAGTAAAAAAGTTAGAAAATAAATTGTGAAAATGGTCTAATAATTAAAGATTGGATTATAGAGAATTAAACCAAAATTTGAGCCCCCTTAGTTGAAAAAAATTGTAAGAGAAAATGCTTGCTACTGTCACTTCTGCAATTGGTTTTCAACAAACTGTCATCTAAGCTGCCACATCAAATGTACCATTTACCATCAATACTTGCTGGAATCCATGTTTAATTGTACCTCGAGATGCAAAACAAACATAAAAGTACTGAAAAGAAATTGTCGAAGTGACCTTTTCTGTTGCTAGCTTTCCCTCAAATTGCAAAGGGAAGTCCCAGATGCAATTCCAAGAATGGTTTGTTTTTGGTCTTAAAAGATTAGAAAACTTCTAAGTTTTGCTTACTTCACGGAATCAAAAAAGGATTGGTTTTAGGCTAAATCCTACTGATGTTAAAGGAAACATTTGTCTTATAGATATAGTTAATTATAGAATTTCCGACAATCACGTATTGCTAACCACTATATGATGAACAACAACATGACAAAAACCATCGACTAGAATATGAAAAATGCAGATAATGACATACGTAATAACCAAAGGAAACGCAATTCAATTCACTTCAGAAACAGTGCAAAGAAAATAACACTATCTATTAACAAATATTCCATGTATTTCCATTTCAAAAACTTTCAAGGATAACATATATGCGTACTTAGATGAAGGACTCTAATGCCGGTAATAGCTGGGAACTGGATTTTGACTTCTGTAACCAAAATCAGAAGTAAGATACAAAGAAACAATTGAATTGGGGAATTCATCAAGACTACGTTGTTGAAACATTCTCTCTTATTGCACACAACCTTTATTTGTTCGGAACAGAGTTGTTGGCATGCGAATTTCATTTAGGCCTCAACACTTCAAAATACTCAAATACTTTGACTTCTAGCAAATAATTTTTAGACTCTTTGACATTTGGTTACCTCAGAATTAATTAGCTATATGTCCCTGACGTTATCAAACACCCACCCTCCTTTTTTTACAAAAGAGTTGCTGGCACAGAGGAATTATTTGATTTTAGATCTCAAGACTTCAAAGGCAATACTTGTTTTTAGCAAATTGACCGAGGTTGTTTCATTTTTGGATAATTTAATAGTTACTAGGAAAAGTATTGTGAAGTGAAAGGTCACGTCACGTTCATAAATTAAAGGTTGCAAACTTTTGAGAATAAATGAAAGTTGGCTATATCCACAATGATCCAATCGGGGTATCACCAAATTTAGATGAGGTACTAACACGCCAGATGGAAGAGGTGCACCAATCTCATTTCTGTTGTAGTTTTAATATAAAGAAATTGCATCGAATAAACGATGAATGGTGACCAGATGAAACGAGGCAGTATGAAATCTTGGGACCTACAGAATTCCCCCTCAAAGGGTGACCTGATGATCACTGAAATATATATTAAGCACTCTTATTTCTCCTTTTGTGCTCTAATGTTATTAAGACAACTAAAATTGCCATCATTATCTCTCCAAGCCTTGGCTTTCAGCCAAATGCACATTGATAGAAACACATGTGTGCCTGTCCTGGCCTGCGCTGAATTGGGTTCTTTTTTTAAGTAATCAAAATCTTTGGCTTTAGCTTTACCCCACCCCTTTTTTTCCAGTATCTTACTTGGTATTTGCTTCAAAATTCCGTCTCTCTTTCCCATTCAATCACTCTTTAATTCTTTATCAAGATATTCTGTATGTGATATTCACTTTTTATGAGTCAGTCATTCAGTTCAGGATCTATTTTCCTGCATCTTTCAAATAGGTCAGTGACTTGGCTCATATTTGGCTTATGGCACCAAACTACAGATACTTCTACAACCTTGGGTTTCAAGCTCTTTCCCCCATCAAGGATCAGCAAAATCCAACTTATCAGCCTCCCTTGCCTAGTTCAGACCCTGCATTTCCTATATTAACCATTGCTGTGTTAAGCATCATCGGTACAGCTTTCTTGCTAGTTAGCTATTATATCTTTGTGAGCAAATGCTGCAGCTCTAACTGGCACGAACTTAATCCGCTAAGGCGAATATCTTTGTTTCGAGCAGGACAAGAGGAAGATACGTTCATTGCCTTCTCTCCAACAATGTGGAATCGCGGGCTTGATGAATCTGTCATTCGAGAAATCCCAACTTTTCAGTTCCAAAGAGAAGGTGATGAGAGAAGTATCTATGGTTGTGTGGTTTGTCTGAATGAGTTTCAAGAGCATGACATGCTTAGAGTTCTTCCCAACTGCAGCCATGAGTTCCACTTAGATTGCATTGATATATGGCTCCAAAGCAACACCAATTGTCCTCTTTGCAGAACAAGCATTTCAGGCAATACGCGTTATCCAATCAATCAAATCATTGCACCTAGCTCTTCGCCTCAAGACTCACAGCCATACACTGATAGCCTGATGAGTGGAGACGAGGACTTTGTAGTGATAGAACTTGGAGGAGAAGATGGAGGTGCTCTATTACCTCATAGGCAACAAGAAAGAGACAATTCAAGAGAAGCATTGATGCAGTTGCAGCCTATATGTCAATCACCAAAAAAACCCGAGCAGAAGACCGGTAACTTAAAATCAAGAAAGCGCCACCATCTCTCAATTATGGGAGATGAGTGCATTGATGTTAGACAGAAAGATGATCAGTTCTCGGTCCAACCTATCAGGAGATCTTTCTCATTGGATTCTGCTGTGGATCGACAGCTTTACTTATCTGTTCAAGCCATTGTCCAACAAAACAGGCATCCTGGAGAGATTAATACGACTGAAGAGAGCAGTAATAGAGCTCGGAGATCTTTATTTCCATTCAGACACGGCCAAAGACCCAGAAATCCAGTACTGCCTGTTGAATTTGATTTCTAATTCGAGATTGCTTGACTTTAATTTTGGTTATTTTTTTGTTTTAAGTTGGAAACTGTTGTGAGGCAAATGAGTAAGAAAAAAGAGAATCCAGATGAGTGTAGAGTGACTTTTCACTGATATTGTACATAGTGAGAAAAACAAATGGGTTCTTACTGAAAATGCAGGCGGGCATGGGAGTGAGAATCATTGCTTAAGGCGCAATGTGCGGATAAGATTGATTTCATTCTATTTTCAGTTCTGTCTCTTCATGAATGACAATGATTGCTTCCATGCGCCTCTGTTTAGAGTTATTAAGAGATATATAGAGGAAGAGAAAAGACAAGAGGGGCATTTAATGGAAGCCAGAGAGAAGGGACCCAACAATGAGTAACTAAAACTCTACGAGTTAGAGCAATGGAAATCCTTTAGCAATGACCACCGACTTCTTTTGTCTTGTAGTAATTATTTTGCTGCTGCTGAACAGCAGAAGGAATGGTTTTGTTCAAAGTTTAATTAATCATAGTTTTTGCTCTTACAACATTAATTATGCTATTATGTTGAGCAGCAAGCAGTGGAGAATTATCAGAAATGTCTTGAATCTTTGGCGGTTGAAGTTTGAAAGAAGTGAAAGTGAAGCTCTGAAGGGATTTTGGCAAGTTTTGGAATTAGGTTTTATTTATTTGGTTTTGTTTAACCCTTGCAAAAACCCTTAACAATGGCTTTTTCTCAACCCCTTAACAGTGACTTTCTCTGTTTTGTTTTCCAAGCAACGGTAACAGGGCCAATGTGGTAGGATACCAAAAGCAGGAGGAACAGTATTGAAACGTTGTCGTTCTCCTTGCTTTACTAATGCAGGCTGCCAAGAACATAAAAACTGGTTTGGCCTCTCAGCACTATTTAATAGTGCTTTTGGAAAAAAAAAAAAAAAAAAAAAAAAGCTTAATCAAGACAAAAATGTATAAAGTAATACTTGGAATTAAATGAAATTTTAAAATGATCAATGGCTTTCAATTGTTTGTTTATACACTATCAGAAGGCTAACAGTGACTCGTTGGAGTATGAAACTTCTAAATCTGAGTTGAGGTCTTCTAGAAGCTAACCTCACAATGAATGTATATACAACAAAGAATACAGAGTTTCCTTGCATAATAGGACAAAACCTCAGTCCAGCAATGGAAACCCACTTGCATTCCATTCATCTGAAGGGAAGTACAACACCACAAACTAAGAGCTTATTGATCAATCGAAGCTCAGGGGCTTTAAATTTACAGCGGGAGTTTCAGGAGGTCTGCTATAAATATCATCAAAATGAAGATTTACATCCCCTCTGGCTTCAAGATCATCCATGTAAGTCGGCCAGGATAATCTCTGAGAATCCCTCCAATCAAGGAATTGATCTTGCTTTTCTACACTTGTCTCAGATAAGTTAACATAATGATGGTCTGATGAATAGCGGTTGAAATCAGGAGGCTCAAGGAAACTTGTTTCGGGCTGTGCAGCATGTGAACCGCTTCTATCCCACCAACGGCTCCTTGGATGGTTTGCCAAGTTATTTGTATCATGATGCTGAAGTACACTTTCATGGAAGAAAGGAGTTGATGTTGAAGCTTCAAGATGTGACTGTGATCGATCATCATAACGGTGTGGCCAGTATTCTTCATCTCTTGCTTCATTATGTGTCATGTTGGTTAGCACCTGATAATCTCCACGCTGTTGTTCAGCTGCTTCAAATGACCTCGTTGCAGTGTCTCTCCTATAACCGGTCACATGGTGACATTGAGAGGTATAATACCAATCTAGAAGATAAGGGTGATTCTTTTGATCATCATCAATTAGCCATAAAGAACCTAAATTATAGCCAGTGCATGGAATATTCTGCTGCATTTCCCTTGATAAAAGGCCGTTTCTAACTCCATAAGCTCCCAGTGGGCTACCTCGCAACAATCTACCTGGAGAATATGCATGTCTGGCTCTCTGGCCTTGCAACTTTTGCTCCCTGAAAGTTCTAATATTTAACAGGAACTGCTTACCCTGAGCATCGGGTTCCCATGAAGGGTAGCTACTCTGGAAACTGCAATCAGAATAAAATAATTCAAGATGAAATTACGCATGAGAGGAAAAGGTAGAAAGGAGGTTCAACATTACAAAATGGGAGAAAAAGCACCATAACCAAAGAATAATCACAAAACAGAACTTTAAAATGAAAAATGAAAAAAAAAAATTATTAAAAGAGTTGGGGGAAATAATGACTCTAGAAGGAGAGTAAGGCGTTTGAAGCAATCAGCCAAGAAATAATCGCAAGTTGTAGAAAAATGGCATTTCGTACAAAACAATACCATATTATATCTCACCAGATTGTATTTTGAAATTAAATTCGAAACTTGCTATCAGCTTCTATCATAGAGAATGTGAATAAGATTTTGAGGTGATTTCGGATTTCCCAAACTATGTTCACCAAGCAAATAGCAATAAGAGCAGGTGTAGGACAAAGCAAGCACACAAATTCAATTAACTTTGCTAAAATCATACCTCAAGAATGCTTTCTCCATTTTCCCTTGGGAACTCCTCTGTGAATGAGGTGCATTGTGTGGAGAGCCATAATTACCATTGCCATGGTTTAGGAAATCAAACGCACTAAAACTGTAAAATGAAGTAGGGAACAAAACTGTAAAATGAAGTAGGGAACAATTATACAGGTCACCTCATTTAATGGGCATATAGCTAGTAATAAACTGGTCCCAAAAAATAAAAAAAAAAGAACAGTCTACCTGCAAACATGACCGACACCTTTAACATCCATAGTAAAATCATCAATGAACTGTAAAATGTCATCCACACGCTGCAAAATAAACACACAGCATTTTAGAGTTAAAAAAAAAAAAAAAGATGTATAGTATAAGAAATGACAATAGAAATAATTTCCAAAGGAAAAAAAAAAGACCTTTGGAACAACAAATAGAAGCAAAAATGGAGTGAGGAAAATTGAGGCCATCTCCTCTAGCAACATCATTCCAGTGTACTGCATCACAAAATTTAAAAGAAAAAAAAGGATTCAAAAAGTCTAAACTAAAGAGAAAAGAATCAAAACATTTCTCAAATGAATTTTAATTTTAACTATATCCCAATAAAAAGTAACAACGCCCAGAGAAAACATGGCTGGCCTAGAAATTTTAATTGCTAGCACTTGATGTAGCAAACTAGTCAGAAGAAATGATATGTTGCTACTTGAAAATTCAGACTTCTGGAGTTGCGTAATTAAACTGAGAAGTATCTGTCCTGTTATTCCAAATGAGTTTCAAGACAACTAAGAAAACTACTGGCAAATGCAAACTACTCATATGGCTTATATAGCAGTTTAAACATCTTATCTTCCCAGATTTTTACAATTCAACAAGCATGCATGTCTGAGATTACAGGTAAAACAAAAATAGAATTAGAAGGGATTACCTGAAATAGAGTTTCAAACTCTATCCGGACTATTTCAGTGTTTTCTTTACCACGCCATCCCTTTGGCATATAATGTGTATGTTGGACCACCATAGACATTGCTCCTTCTGGATCAAGGACCAGAAGTTCATCCCTAACAGCAGCCCGACTTATAGCTGTTATGGTTCCAAAAACAGCTGCATACCAAAACAAGTTCCGACCAAATATCTACAAATTTGAAATAAATATGTAAATAACTAAAATGAAATATAGATAAGTTGAACAGAAAATAGAAGAATCTGAAACGGTGAAAGTTCAAAAAAGTTACATGGCCCTCTAGTAAAGATTCCTCCAAAAAGGCAATGATAATCAAGATAGCAGCAAAGCCACCGGATACAAATGAGATAAACTTTGCGGTGATAGAAATAATAGGTGAGGGAAATTGCTTTATGTACTCAGAAGCATGCATTACGCTGCTATTTATCCGATGCTTGAATAAATGGTCAACCTGTAAGACAGATAACATTATACGTAAAAATACAGCATTACAGTATGTAAAAATGAAGAGAATCTGGAAGTGTAAAATATCCATCTCAAGAAACAATTGTTGCCATCTTATTTTCACAGTAGGTTCTAAACAACTTTTCTTCTTTATGATAATTTAAATTTTCTTTTTTTATTTAAAAAAATTAAATTTTCACAAACAACACAAGTATGTAACTTCAAACAAATGACTAACACTCAAAATTACTAAATAAAAGTAATAACACAACCTTGTGAGGATAGGCAGTGGATAAATCCTTCTTGATTTCACCAGCACAAATGATTTAGCTTACAAATGAAGCATAGAAAAGGGAAGATGACGATACCTCGTCGAATTCCCTGAACATCCACTTTGACAAATTGGACCATCTTCGGGATGAAGCCGTGCTTGGATGATTATAGAATTGTTCAGCATGCCTTAAGAAGAGATAAACTAGCATGAATATAACAAGAAATGGAGATAGAAGAAGCATAGCAAGCCCGACAACCATGAGCCTCTTCTTCAATGTTCTAGGATTAGTTATGAAGTCCCTTCTAACATAAAAGTTTCTGCAAAAACATGCATTCCAAAAAGAATTTGGTCATAAACCCCTAGAATTTAGTTGGTTTTCTTGTTTTCTTAAGAAAAGAAATAGAAAAACTAATAGCAAGTGCTTTTGGCTACTAAAATCAACAAAACCTCATAAAAATTGTCAAGGTCTATTTCAGGGTTACATTTGAAACTTGAAGTACTTCATAAAATATTTCCTCACTAAACATAGAAAGAAAATGGGTCAGTAAAACCTTTTCAGAATTTTGACATATTTCAAATAGGTGCAAGTCAAGAAGGCAAAAAAAGCAGCAGTAGAAAAAAAAAAAAAAGCAATGAAACATTATTTTAACCAAATTATCTCTAGCTACTTCATAAAATCAACCATTAAAGACCAACCTAAGCAGGATTACCAAAAGTTAAGACTCTGTAAGAAAATTGAAAAAATTAAGAATTTCCTAAAGCTGCAGCTGCAAAGTCAGTGGTTTGGTACCAAAACCGTGGAAGGGATCATGCAAAGAAAAAATGCATAGTCTCTTTACTACAAAACTGTAGAGTCTCAAAGAGCCCAACCATTTTTCCCAGTGTTATCTACAAAAGCCCCTCTCAACATATTTAGAAAAACACAAAAACAATTAAATGGCAGATTTGAACACCAAAATGCATCTTGTTATAACTCTTCACACAAGAAGGAGTATATAATATTCTTGAAATCGAAATATTATGCATTAAAAATTGAAGAAATAAGTAATTGTATCAATAGTCTGAAAGTAGAAAGTCACAGCATTTGCTTCTATAGATTGTTTAGCTAAGTATACATGTTGGAACCATATCCATAACAGTAATTAACAGAGGACACAACATACACAAAGCAGAAAGGCAAATGTTCATATAAAGTTAAACATACTGATCAAACATGCTCTGCAGTATACACCAATTTAAGGTCCATTCAAGTGTCTTTGTTAGCATCAGACGATGTCTCATTCCATCAGGGCCAAATTTGACAGTTGGACCAGCACCTGGCACCCAGGGTGAGATAGGAAAAGCAAGCACTCCTTTATTAAGCATTCCAATCAAGTAGTTCTCCTTCCGCATCAATCGCATAACCACATCATGAGCAGAAAGATCCTTGACCACACAGAGTTGTTCTGAACTTTGTAACTGGACAACCCTTTCAAGTATTGTTGCCCATGGCATGGTCTGAATTTCATTGTCAGAAACATGGAGACTGCAAAATAAAATTTAAAAATAAAATAAAATAAAATCATTAAACATTTATATGGTACTGCAACTGTAAATGCTCTATCCAAATCCGCATCTTCTAACCTATCAAATATAAACTTACCTGTTATGATAGAAATGACGTATTCCAAGAGTATCCTTTAATTGCGCAAAAAACCTTAAAAAACAGAATATCCAATAGCTGGAAAATAGCCCCAAATATCCAACAATAATAGCTTTTGAAAGTGTTAAAGGGGTTAAAGGGTGCTGGTGTAGAGCTTCCTTAGCAAGATCACAGGGCTTAATTCCAGATTCAAATGCATCCATCCCACACTTTGCGTTGCGGAGACCATTCCAATCAACAAACAATAAGAAAAACCCTGAGAAACATATGGTAAAGCCCAGGCTCAGAAGTTCAACTATCCATTTTGTAATTATGCACCAAAGCCCCTTCTCACAATAGTAGCTATAGAGCTGTTCAAAGAACAAGTCTAAGTCAGCTATTGGTTCCACATTCGGAGTCTCACCATTAAGAAGCCCTGAAGGGCTCTCACTACCAGGACTTGGTGGTACTCTTCCATAGTCAGACAACTCAATCTCAGGAGGCACATCACCTAGTAAACCTGTTGTCAAAGAGGATTCACCACCCCATCTCCACTTAAATATGCCAAGAGCATTTGCAGCCTTTTGAGCCCTGAACATCATTCATAAATCTTGATGGCAGGGAAAAACAGCCAGTCCATTCCCCAAAATACGAAAATGTTTATGGCAAGGTTCTGCCAATAAAAAGAAAATCAGACAAATTTCCTTTTTATGATGTATGTATGCACATGCTCACATTCATAGAAAGAGGGTGAATACAAGCAAAACAGAAAACTATTCCATCATAATGTGCATCTGAACAACAAAGAGACTAAGCAAAATTATGGACTGCACAAAACCTAACATTGGTATCATTTTAATATAAAATCCAAACACTGAAACAGCCAATAAAACAAGACATGAATGAACACATCATTACAAAATAGTTGCCCTAAATCCTTACACTAATTAATTAAGTTCAAATACCTGCAAATCATAAGTTGGAACAAAGCCACAATCTTTTCCGCGGATAAGAAGCTAAAAGATGCAACAATTGGAACCTAGAAACTTAATTTGCAGATTCTTGAACACAGATAGTAACAACTGTATGCAAAACCATAATACATAAACCATAAAAAATAAGTAAGCGAATAATATAAGGAAGAAAAAATCAAACCGAGATAAAAATTTCAGCACTTATATTGCTGTCCATTCTCAGTTCAACTAAAGTACTCTTGAATATCCAAAAAAAAAAAAAAAAAGCTTTACTCTATCAAAAGCTTAGCAGCAAAACATGCTACGAGGGAAGGTAATTCTTGGCGAATTTAAGTCACCAAAGACTCCAATATCCATTAAATTTAAAATAAACTATTTAAAAACCAAAAATTAACCCAAATTGTATCCACATAAATTCTTCAAAAGAAAAGTAGCTGAAATAAAATAACATGCCAAGATTATCAATTTATTACAATAAATAAAAAAAGTTTTCGAATTTACCTCCGATCCACAAACGAGCAGCTCCAATAATACCCCGAAAGAATAAAGAAATAATCAAAATGGCGAATTTGGCCTATACATACTAAGGATTATTCCAAAAAAATCAACAAAGACCAAAGATTGACCGTTACTTGGAGAATTCAAAGAAAGAAAGAAAGACAGGGAAGGGAGAGAGGAGAGGGTCGGTTGCGTTGAAGAAAATAAAAAAAAATTTATTTATGAGTGAATCGTTTTAAAATTACTATGAAGAAGTTAATCAATTCAAGAACATAAAGAAAGAGGGCCTTCGGGGTTATTCTTGTTCTCTGCAAGAAAAAAAATTGAATGAAGGAAACGTGAAGGTGAGTAATACCTCTTCTTTTTTTTTTTTTTTTTTGGGTTTCTAGATTAAGTGCCAAAGCCTTTGCTTGAGCTGCAGAACGAAGGTCTTTGGTTTTGGCAATGGCAAAACCCATTTTTTCTAATGAAAATCATCACCTAAAATATTTTTATTTTAATTATTATAATATTATTTTGATTATTGAGTTGTCATTTAACCGACCAGTAAAGACCTGGACGTGAGATGATTCACAAGCCTAACGGGCCCATTCCAAGAAATTCGGAACTCTCTTCATTTATTGGGCTTTAGTTCCTAACTATTTCTTGGGCTAGGGTAATGTCTTTTTTGGGCCCAATTTTAACAAGTCCATGTACATAGAAAACCGGTGTGGGATATCCCCACTTAATAATAACCGTTTAGTCTACTCTCCAAACAAATCTTAGAGGAATCCGCGGGACGTAACGGATCAATTTGGCGGGAATACACGTGTCAAACATCCGTGGTAGTCCCAGCTAATATTTCCCGCCAGAAAACCGTCTTTTATACTCCCACCCTTTACATCCTCTGCCATAAAGCCCCACTCGACCCACCCCAGTTCCTCTCAGCCGCCAATTATCTCTTCCCTCGTATTTTCTCTGTAATTTTCCAACCATGAGCTCCTCACATTCTCTAAAATCCACCCCTCTCAAATCCAAAAAATCTCTGAACCTAACCTCTAAATCGCCCGTTTCCAAAACCCCAGAAAAGCACGCCTCCCAGCTCCCCAACCGGGCTCGTAACCGTGGCGTTGCTCTCTCCATCAAGGAGATCCGTTCAGTTGCCCAGACCCAGCCCAAACCTCCGAATGACCATAATAAATCGGCCCGAAAACAGATCTTATCCTGGGCCACCGAATCTCCTCCACCCAAAACCTCCGGTGACGGTCCCGATAAGCTTCCTGAAAAGTAAGTCCCACCTCTTCTAACCCAAGTTTTTTTTTAAATAGTTATTGATTGAATATTTGTGAACAGGTACGAGATATTGTGTGGGTTCTTCGATAGTTTGGATTCTGCAATCCGGCTGCTAAAACTGAAGGGCGCGATGCCAACTTTTACTAATATCAGTCCCAAAATAGAGTGCTTAACTGATAGGTTAAGTGAATTTTCTATAATTACTATTACAATGGCTGATTTGCTTTATTTGATTATTTATCTTTTGGAGTTTGATGCTGATTTATAGGAGGTTTTCATACGGCCACTTGGCCCAATTGAAGCATATTCTACCCGCGGCGATTGAGATAAAGAGGATTCTGATCTTTGATGAGGGGACTAGTTGTATGAAACCAGATCTCCGCATTAGCATCATTGCCGATGCAATTGACTGTGGGCATGATTCAGAATCTGAGACCAAGAATCTGAGCTTGAGGAGGGTTTTTCGAGCTCGGCTTGCAGATTATGTCAAGGCTCATCCTGAGGTATTCTTTTCAGTTTAGTAATCTTTGTTTGTGCATTTCTTGCTATCAATTTTTTTTTTTCCTTTATGCATGTTTACATACCAATTAGCTATGTTGAAACATTTGGAGCATTAGATTTGGTTTTAGTTTTGAATTTTGTAATCGTGTTTTAAGTTTTAACCTTTAAGCTTGAAGTTTGATAGACATAAAATCAAGTTATGAACTTTAGTTTCCTCTATGTGAAAGCATTTCTGGAACTTTATTGTCTCCGCAAAAGCTCGTGAGAAAATTTTATATAAAATTTTTAGGTAAGTTTGTAAAGTATTTTTTTAAGTTTTTTTTTTTTTTTTATCTTATTAATATGTGCATAAATTCTTTTGAATTTGTAATCTTTAAATGTCAATTTTAATAATATGTCAATTGATTCAAATTATAGTTGGTTTGTAAAATTTTTTATTAAAATAATTTTAAAAAATTAAATTGAAAATCTAAATTCCCTTAACCAATAAAGTCTAATGGTTGGTTAGGAACCGAAAAACATTGCTAAATATTTCAGTACTTTGGAAGCTAAAACTAACCTAATGTCATTCTAACTATTTTCATGCATCATGTTGTGTTGACTCCGATTATTGTGCTTTCAGGGTGGTGAAATTCCAGAAGAAGATCTCCCAGAGCCATTCAATCGTTCAAAGCAGAATAAGCGATTGAACATGATCAAAGGACCTATTTCATTGTCATCTGATGAGTCATCAACTGATACACCGTCAGAGCAGCAATCCTTGACAGCACAAGATGAAGTAATTCAAGAGGAAACACGACCGCAACCATCCAATCATTCAAATTCCATTTCAAGACTGGCTGTGGAGACATTAGTTGATGCAGTTAATGACCAGCAACCTGTTGTAGCATCTCATGTATCTTGTTCATTTCGAAAGCGCTTTTCCCAAAAAGCCACAAGCAGAGCTCAGGAGGTTGTCCAAAAATGTTCAAAGGTTTCCCTTCAATCTACAAATTTTCATGTTCCAGAGCCATGTGCTGACAGATCTGCCTACAGTGACAAAACTAGCTCTGCTCCAACTCGATCCCCAACTAAACTTTTATCTAAACCAACTATCTGTGAGACGAGTTCCAGAAGTTGCCACCTTGCAACTCCTGTCAAAGAAATAAATCATTTGAAAACTGAAGATGACTCTCCTACAAAAGCTGGCAGTATTCAGTCCACTCCTGCAAAACTAGCTTCAACTCCCGCTAGGCTGATGACTGCCACACCTACTTTACAGCCGGAAAAGAGATGTTATATGAGCCCAAATGAAGTTTCTTCCAGTTTATCAAACAAGTTAGTTCGGAGGCCACCACGTACCAGGTCCTTGAAATTTGACAGTCCTGTGAAGGAAGAGAAGGATGTTGATGAAGTGCATGAGATGGCATGCAATCCAGCCAATAATGACAATGACGATGTTCTCTCCATTCTGCCCGCGAGCCTTCTGCATTCAGTGAGCCACTATGAATTCTCTTGGCTATCATCCTTTTTACAGCATGAATTCCATCTGCATACTCTACTAACAACTCCAAATAATTAGCCACCTACCGATGACTTACCCACAAAAATATCATTGGGCTCTTTTCCAGTTTCTACTAGATATGAGATTAGGGATAGTAAATCAATCTGTAGATGAGACATCCACTATTCTTATCCTATTCTTATCCTATCATAAGGAGAATGAACAAATACACTTCTACATAGTACTTAATGAGCTTGGCAACTAATGTGATCCAGCAGTCTTACTTTAAGATATCTTGGCATCATTTAGCATAATATCTAGTTGAAAGTGAACATTGAATAGTACATGGAACAGTAAAGGTTGGGCTTTGATTGCATAGTGCAGTGCATAAGTAACCATTTATTATCTTTGCAGATAAGGGAGAAAGAGAGGAAAGCAATGGAGGAGCAAGACCCAGCAATCTCACAAGCAAAGAGGCGACAAAGGATGATTGCCTGCCTACCTAAGCTCTTCAACATCATTCACTATCTATTCCAGTCCATAAAGCGCTCTGTTATTACCAAAGAAGAGCTTATGCACAAAATAATTGCTGGCCATTGTGATATTGCTGATAGAGGTAAGCCTTTATGCTAAAATGTTAGCAGCTCATGGTATTTGTTTGGTTTATGAAAACATTAGCTGAACATGTCTTGCTTTGCTTTCATAGGAGAAGTTGAGGAGCAGCTAAAACTGTTGCAAGAGCTAGCTCCAGAATGGATATCTGAAAAGATGGCCTCTGCTGGGGATTTACTTGTTTGGTGAGTAATTAATTTTATACTTAATATTGGTACTTTTTTCAGCTCATTTGCTATGGTAATGGTTGTGGATGATTGTTCACATATTTCATTGCAAAATCTAAAAAATGTTTATATTTTCTAAGACATTTAGCATGTAAAAAGTTTATTAGAACTAATCATGACAAAATATGTTGGTACTTTTTAAGAAAATGCTTTTAAGTGATGGACTTCCTTATCCAATTATTTTCAGCATCAATAAAGTGTCAAGCCCTGAGTCAATTCGAATGCGGCTTCAAGAAGCAAAATGAGTGGAGAATCAGTGCCCAGTTTCATTAAATTATATATGAAGTTATATTGACAGATGGAGTTCAAGTTTCTGACCACATTCAGCTTTTGTAAAGTTTTTGTACAAGTTTGATGCATGTATAACCATATTTAGGTAGAAGATGTAGGAATGTAAGATGATAGCTACTATTGAGTTTGAAGTATGATGCATGTATAACCATATTTAGATAGAAGATGTAGGAATGTAAGATGATAGCTACTATTGAGTTTGATCCACCATGTCAATACAAGTGCTTTTCTTGACTATCTCATGCTTTTTGAGTTGCTTAAAGTTGCCAAAAAAAAAAAAAAGAATTATGCGCCAACATATAACTTCACAATCTGCAAACTATTTGAGATGATTTAATAAGCTCGAGATCATCATATTAGACAAACATAAAAACAAATCAAGTTCTTTCCCTGTTGCAAAGAGTAGCTATTGTCTACCCCAAAAACAGTGCTAAGGTCAGTTTTGGTCTCGATTTTCTGCACAAAAAAGGTAAAATCCATTAGACAGTGAACCTTTCCATGCAAATTAAAAAGACTAAGCTAAGAGTTCCCGATTTCATGCTATGTTAGTCATTAACCGAATAGTTTAAAAGAAGCTGTGTTCTTGTACTTAAAGGGTACAACTAGGTGGAAGTAGATAAGTGTTTGTATAACCTACCCTTTAAGAAAATAGGCAAAAGGAAACATCAGCAGCCAGCTAGGCTATAAAGATAAGTGACGTAGAAATATGGAATTAGCCCTTGATTGAAGTCACCTTCTGTAATGAAATACACAATTGCAGGAAAAAAAATCCGCAAGCGTCTATATACTATTGTTGAAATGATATTAGATTCTGTTACAGTAGTGATAAATATGCCTTCACGCTGTAAGTATCATTTTCTCTATGAAAATTGTGGTACAGAATATCATAAGCAGATTTTGGTTAATGGTTGCACAAATGTACAACAGTGAAAATTAATAGAGTATCCTTGTTAAAACAACTGAGATTTTATATTATTTTAGCTACCCTTCTTATGACTCTTTGTCCTGTAGAAGTAGCTTTCTGAGTATTGTCAAACCTTTTTCATTCTACTTTCCAGGGTGTGGAATCTGGTCTCAAGGAATAAATATCACCATAATATTCTTTTTCTTTCCTATAACAGTACAGTGAAAAGCCTATCATAAACATCAGAGAATATGGCATATCGTTGAATTGCTGCGCACCTGAATTAATCTATTATACCCAACAAAATAAAAAACTGTTACATCTGGATTAGTCTCAAATAAGAGGGACACAGAACATGTTACCATCATTCATAGTTAAAGGCACAAAATGTCATCTTGCAAAGTGAATTCTGTAATGTAAAGAATAGTACCGAGTTTGTTGTTTCCTACAGCAACCCTTTTGTGGGTTTTTGACAACCTATTATCGTCAAATATTTACAGAATTGAATGAAATGATTTTGCAAGTTGGAGCACTACTTAGATAATGATAATTTCACTATTAATATTCTTCTTGAATTGCTTATTCTTTTCTTCCCCACCATCTTTTTGGAGTGGAATATGTGATTGAGAACATCTTGGTGCTCTCGAATCTCAATTATTGCTTTTTACTGTATTAGCAATTTGAAGGATGATCTTTTGAAAAGCTAAGTTTGCCATTTTTTTATTAGAGAAAGACAAGGAAATCTGCGTGTAAAACTTATGCTATGATGCAGCAAATTCAACTTCTGTGGTAGTATAATCTTACGGTTTCACATGTTTCATACACCACACCAGAGATTGTAATTTGCATAATTAGAAGTGAGATAGTCTAGGAAAAGCAAGTTCCAAATAATAGGATATTCTCTTATGTCTTAATGCCAATCTAGTACAGGCCTTGGTTCTGCAGAAACCTCCCTTGAAGCCGTTTACATGTTGGTTTCTTAAGGATTCAGCAAAGCACAAAGGACAGCTTTGGCCATTTGGATGCAATCGTTAATAGACTCTTTATTTAGTTATGGGTCCAAAAAAATAAAATAAAATAAAATAAAAGACTGGCTTTCGATGAGTCGATGTGTGGTTGAAGTGTTTGAGCCATCATGTCAGTAGAACTTTCCCTGACTTGCTCATTCTTCACTAGTTGTGTTTACAGTTAGACATGTGAATTCGTCATTTGTGCAGATTACTTCAGATGTTTGATTATAGCATGCAACTTCCACATTAACAAGTATAGACAAACATAGCTATTATCTTTTGACTTCTTGATATTGATGTCTGAGCTTATTTACTTCCCCTTGGCTGCTCTTGGAAACTGTTGAAAGTAAATCAAGATTGTTTGCTGTGGCATCTCTTCCTCTTTTATCCCAAGTTCTTTTATTTCCTTCATGGTTCCTCTTTTTCGGCTGAAGCGACCTCCTTGTTGGCTACCCTTATCTCATCACAATGTGAAGAAGATTGCTCTTGGCTCTTGATGTAAGACTGATCCCTTTCCTTGCCCCACAGTAGCAAGTGTAGACCAATGACAACGAGGACACTCCACCTAATATGCTGAATGGTCAAGTAAAAGTTAAAGAGGATCCATAGCAGAGTGTTTACAGACTATAGTTCGTTTGGAACTTTAAAATGAACCTAGAGTTTTACATTTTACCTGCCTGTGTATAGTCTTTCACCAAGAACAAAGTATGCTAGAACCACCACCATAACTGTTTGAAGAGAATTAAACATCGTCACAAAGACTGGTCCTTTCTCTTTCATGCACCAAAATTGAAGGAAGACAAAAATAGCAGAGCATATTCCCTGACATTCAATTTCATCCTACCAAGCTTATGACATTTGTCTGAACAAATATTTCTAAACTGTTTTAAGAGCCATGAAATTACTTACAGAATACGTGATGGACCAGAAATTAACAGTGAACATTTTGATTGACCATGCCGATGGCTTGTGCTGTAAGAAAACTGCAAAGACAGCCGTTTGTGCTCCCCCAATACAGTTTATCCGTGCTGCTAGTGACACTTGTGCAGGATATTTCTTCAAAGTACTTGCCTAAAAGGTTTAAAGCTTTTAAAGTAATGCCTTAAACTTCTCAGAGGAAACTTTCACATTCATCGCTTAGTTCTTAGAGAGTATGTCCCTAGTGATCCATTCTTTTTGCTAAGCACTAAAAAATTACAACAAATAAAAGCAAGTTAACAGATTACCTGCATAATGTACCATATAACCCATGTTATGCAACTAGCAACAGCAAGAATCGATCCTTTCACCCAGTTCTCATGAACAGAAAGTCTTTTTATAGTCTTTTTATGTGAATTGGAGCACCCCACAAGCTTTGCAATGCAGGTCCTTTATACAAAGTGATGGTCATCACCCCTGCCAAGGATATTACGGTTCCAAGGATTTTAGCAATCCCACGAGGGTTCTTTACGTCAACAGCCTCCATCCTGCACCAAGAACATGGAGAAGATTCTTTAGGAAATCTCCTTTAACTGATGATAAGATGTAAAGAAAAGAAACAGTGCATGTACAGAGTCTTGATATCCACCTGAGTATGATGGCAAGTACAAAAGTCCATGAAGGAACAGCGTTTAAAAGAGATGCTACGAATGTTGGAGAAGTGATTTTCAAACTTGCGAAGTACATGTTCAGGGTTAACATTCTGTTTTTTCATCAAGGGGGTAAAATAAGGAGAAAAATTATGAGTACTTTTACGGTTATGATTCAAAATCATTGAATATAATTGGCGTAAAATAGAAGTAGAGGAGTATTTATAATATTTACTCTACCCTATGAGAGAAAGCAAAAATAACTCCAGTAACAGTGGTAATGTAAGCTTTGGCCTTGATTTTCTGCATGGAAAGAAACTATATCAAGTAGACAGAAACACTTCTAATAATAATAAAAAGGGTGAGTTTCTGATTTTACAGTATACAGTCTTCAACCACAGTTTAAATAGTGTGTTCTTTGTACTTAAAGGTTCAACAAGGTGGAAATTGACAAGTGTTTGTGTAATCGACCTTTCAAGAAAATAGGCAAAAGGAAACATCAGCCACCCAGCTAGGCTATATCGATAAGCGACATAGATATGTGGATTCAGCCCTTGACTGAAGGAAGCCTCAGTAAAGAAATACACAATTGAATAACAAATTTGTGATAGAAGCATGCTTAGATGGGGCTTGTATCTTGCGAAGGTTGCCTTGAACGCACATGCCATTCCTTTGCTTTGTGCAATGACAGTACTTTTTCCTCTTTCTGTTTGCTTGTGGATGGAGCAGGAAATGCATCTATAATAATGGAGTTATAAGTGTTCTGTACCCAAAAAAAAAAAAAATGCTTCATCCTTTAAGCATCCTGTTCACCCAGAGATTCTATGCAGAAAATGACTAGGGGGAAAAAGTAAGATTTTTTATCAAAATCTTTTTTTTTTTAATTTGAACTTTTAGTTTGACTAAAATTTAATTCTTTAATTTGATTTACATAATTTGTTTCATAGAATGTTGTTGCTGAGCTTTTTTAAGATTTTTACTAATATAAAAAAGGAAAAGTAGAGAAATCAACATTTTTTTAGATTAAGGAAAAAAAGTAAAAATTTTGTACTATTTGTCTTCATTGAATTGCATTTTCAGAATATATAAACAATGTTATTTACTTTTAAAATGTAATAATTTATATGTTGCTTTTTTTAATTTAATCTTAAGAATTCAACAAAAAACAATGTTATTAAAATAAAAACGTAATTTATGTTGAAAATATAAAAAAAAATTATTTTTTATAAATAAAAATGATAATTTTAAGATAAAAATGTGATTTTTATTGAAAATATAAAAAATTATCCTTTAGAATTCAACAAAAAAAACACGATTTTGGTTAAATAAAAAAAAAGACAAGATTAAAAGTGTGTTCTATTGTTTAGTTGTTATGGAAAAAAGTGGAAGCTTGTAAGTATTATGAGCAAAGGGATATGGCTAGAATGGCATTTATATGGATTTGAATGGTCATTGCATTTGGATAGAGCAAATCTCAATTGGTAAGGGATTATTTTATTTGTTTTTGGGGTTTTTTTTTTTATATAGATTTTCTCTAAGAAGCAAAGCAGTGACAAATTCAAAGAAAAGAAAATTAATATGAGAAAAAATTGGTGAAAGACTAAAAGAGGGGAGGCAAAGACTACGGTTAATGGTTAAAGACAAATGTATATATAATCTTTTCAAACATTTATAGTTTCAAGATAGACAATGTTTTAAGATGAAAAACATTATTTTTGTTGTATATTTTTAATAAAAACGTTGGTATTGTTGTAGATATAGACACCTGTTTTTATTTTTTATTTTTATTTATCTTATTTTATTTTATTTTATTTTATTTTCAAGCTATTTTATGAATAAGCTAATAAGAAAATAAATAAATAAATAAATAGATAAAAGCAGAATTTGAATCTCGATAAAAATGATAGGATTAAAACTTTAAATTTTAAAAACAAGATCAAGGATTTGGCTTTTGAATGGGGATAAACAGATTGGATGAGAGGGAATTTAAGTTTCAAAACACTTGTCTAACCTCGTACCTAGCCTTATATAAGCCCCAGCAATCACAAGAACAGGGAGACAAAAAAGAAAATGGAGAGAAGTGGCAAGAATCAGAGGTAATAAAATTTTTTGGATGAGGATTAGCTTTCTGAAGTAGTTTCTAGTGTTTTTATTGTTTTGGTTGGAAGATTAGTTTTTTTGGAGATTTTTTTGTCATTTTCAAAAAATTTTCTGGAAATTTCAGAATTAGATTGAATTTTTCGACGATAATTCAAGTTTTTCAGTGATATTCTGATCAAAAACCCAATTTTTCGACAATAAAAAGTCAGAAACCAACAAGTTTCACCGGAGTTCTTTGCGTCTTAGAAAGAGATGTAGAGAAAAGAAAGAGAAGAGAGAGAGAGAGAGCGCGGGGAAGCATTTGAGGAAAGGAGAAATTTTTGCCTTTTATACGCAAGCTAAACGACGTTGTTTTAAGTCAGCAATTAGGTAGGATCCGCTTGTTTTTCAAGATCCAATCCGACCCAACCCACAGCGCATTGACCCATCAACTTGTGTTATTCAGCCACTGTTGAGCCATCAAGCCTAGCCACTTCTAAGCTATTCCAGTCGTGTTCATCTCTAGAGCCCCATCCTTGTTGAGCCGTTCAGCCGAGCCGCACCAAAGGTTTGTTTATTCCTTTAATTTTATTAGTTATTTATTTATTTATTAAATTGAAATAATTTATTTATTTAATTAAACATTCTTTAATTTTCAATGATCTCTTTTAAAATAAAATTTTAAATATATATATTTTTAAAGGAAAGTTAAAAGTATCAATTTTTCTTGAAAATAAAATTTTTCAAAAAATATTTTTGAGAAAAAGTTAAAAGTATCAATTTTCTTTGAAAATAAAAATTTTAAAAATAATAACAATAAAATTTTCAAAAATATATATTTTTCGAGGGAAAGTTGAAAGTATCAATTTCTCTTAAAAATAAAATTTTTCAAAAAGCATTTTTGAGGAAAAGTTGAAAGATTAAAAAAAAAACATTTTAAGAAAAAGTTGAAAGTATCAATTTTTTTCGAAAATAAAATTTTTCAGAAAAACATTTTAAGAAAAAGTTGAAAATATCAATTTTCATTAGGAATGAAATTTTCAAGAAAAACATTTTTAAGAAAAAATTGAAAGTATCAATTTTCCTTGAAACAAAAATTCAAAAAATATTTTTTTGAGGAAAAATTGAAAGTATCAATTTTTCTTGAAAATAAAACCTCCAAAAAAACATTTTAAGGAAAAGTTGAATGTATCAATTTTTCTTAGAAATAAAGTTTTCAAGAAAAATATTTTTGAGAAAAAGTTGAAAGTTTCAATTTTCCTTGTATAAAAGCATGAGTTTTTTTTATATAAAACAACAAAATAAAAAGAGATTTCTATCAAAAGCTTGAAGCATTATTCTTTTTTTTTTCTTTTTTTTAAATGTCAAATAATCCAACGACGGAGTATCTATGAGAGAAATAGTAGTTTTCTTGCATACTCTTGAGGTGAAGAGATTTTTTTAATTTTCTACCAAAAGTATTGATGTCAATTAAAAATAATTTTTAATAATTAATTACTTGATAAAGTTTTTAAGGCTAATGGATAACACGAAATCAAGCTAGTACCATCTTTTGATAGGCGTTGTGAGGGTACTATAACCTTCTTCACACACAACCGCATTTTCGGACCTAGTTTTGGTTTCACAGACATTGAACTACCTTGTAAAGATACCTAAGTCAAACTTAAGATTTCTCTTTAAAAAGGGACAGATTTAATTAGGTGGCCAATCGCACCTAAATAAAAAGATTTATGGTAACTCCTAAATCAATGTTTGACGATAAGTCCACGGATCTAGATGTTATGATAATTTGATGACTCTGCTGGGGATAAGCCGAGAGTCAGACCAGCAAATAAATTCGTGTTATCTAAAAGCCTAATAAAATTGAACTTGTTGTATAGATTTTTATTCATTCATTCTATTTATTTACTTTGTTAACTCTATCATTCATATGCATGTTCATAACATGAGCTCTATACCCGAGCTTTGTCCCTCTAGGAGGGAGTAAAATACATATGCTTTCGTGAGGTTTTAATGCCTCCGTAGTGGCTAGCAAAATACTCTTACTCAAATTGAACATTTTTTGCTTGCAGCCTATAATGGCTGAGGATTGGGATACCTTACTAGTTTGTGATGGATAATGATTTAAGGAGCAATTTGGAAACCTTTAGACTTTAACCTTGAATCATATATAGTGGACCTTAGAAGTGCCTAACCTATAACTAGAGCCATCTCATTCCCTTTAGAATTGACCAAAAACATATAATTCATTCCTCTTCTTTTGTGTGATGCTTTAATTTAAATAGTTATTTATTTATTTATTTTTCTTTATTCGATGTACTAACCTCCTTTCTTATTCATGTTGGCATGATTCATACTCATATCATAAAATCACATAAAGAATATTTACTTGAAAGACATTCTTCAACAATGAGTTTTTCATAGATTCCACAAAACGACTAGTTTACTTTTCATCCGTATTAGCTCCGTGTGAGTTACCCAATGAAGTAAAAGTTTAGTTAAAAAAGATCCAACAAAAGGAAAGGGATTGTCTACTAATCAACTATGCTTCTACTTTGTCTCAAAAAACATCTATCCTCCTCAAACAAAACAGTTTAGAGTATTTAGTTGATATATGAAAGAAGATAAGTCCATCAAGATAAGAGGAGTTTTGCCAGAGACATGGACATATAGCACACCTTCTTATAATAAATGTCGAGAATCAACTAATTAAAGCTACAGTGCAATTTTGGCATCATTCATACAAGTGTTTCATCTTTAATAAAGTTGATATAGCACCAACCATCGAAGAATATTTAACTCGGTTAGGTCTACACCTTAAGGCCCCTGACAAGATATATGTCAAGAAACACAAATCAGGATTTCGTAAGAATCTGGCCTATTTAATGGGGATAAACAAGAAGATTGTAGATTCTTATACAAAGAAGAAACAAGAATAGGTTTACTTACCTTGAAATTTTTTTCATAATTTTTTAGTATAGCATATCGACGAAGAGCAGGGATTAGATGCGTTTGCCATTGGCTATATATGGAATGGTGATCTTTCCAAAGGTTTTGGGGTATATTGAAATAGCAGTAGTTGACTTCTTTGAAAGCATGATCAATGGTTGCAACTCTTCAACGGTGATATTGGCAGAGACTATTAGATCTTTGAGTTACCGTCGTCATAATGAAGGATGTTTCATGAGCTGTATACAACTATTGTATTTATGGATGAAAAGCCATTTTGAGTGTAAAAGAAGTGCATTCTCAAAGCTTTATTTTCGTAATCAAGCTCTAATCAAAGAATTCTGTGAAAGTGAGTGGTCAAAACAAAAGTCTAAAAAAAATGGATAGCTTTTTTACAAAAACTAACAAGTACCGAGGTGAGATGGTTGATCTTATGGATGAATCGTGAACCTATGCTATATCAGTATAGAGATAACACTGTGGTCTCACTTTTGGGTCTATTGGGAGCAACAAGTTATGCACTACTTTTAGTGAGAAGACAGTTTGTGGCAAAACAGTTCATTCCTATGACACATAAGCTTACCAGTCAGATTTTTCTTACAATGAGCCAAAAGCATTTCAAAGGATAACGATATGATTAAAGCATGAAAAAACCCCCACAGGATGAGTCTTGGACTATTCACTGATAAGGTCACATATGGGTACTTGGGCTAGAGAGTAAGACAAAGATAGGAAGTGGTATTCACTCATGAAGGTTTTCAACAACAAACAAGAGAAAAGCTTGAAAAAATGCCATCAGAAGTGGGGCTCACGAAGAAAGTATTCGAGACTAAAAAAGATAGGCTAAAGCAAGAAATCCAGAAGCTTCAAGAGAAAAATGATCAATGGAAAGATAAAGCTAAAAAACATGAGGTCAAAGTTTACAAGATTGCTAGGGAGAGTGATATAGCTGTTAAAGACCTAACAGAGCTACACCAAAAACATAAAAGGTTATATGTAAAGGTCAAAGCCAAGGAGATAACTATCGTTGAGCTGACTAATGAGAATGAGCGATTGAAGTAAAAATATGCTGAATTAGAGAAAGAAAGTACCCAAGTGCAAACAAAAAATAATATGCTGAACAGTTACATAAGCAGGTTACGACAAAAGTTGAATGAACAAGAAGAGTACATCGCTGTATTAGCCAGAGAACATAGAGAATTATCATACCAACTATGGTGTGGTAAAAGAGAAAACTTGAAGAGACAAAGGTATATTGAGCACTTAACAACCCAAATTTACAAAGGTGTATGTAAGGCAAGAAAAATGATTGAAGAGGCAGTAGTATTAAAGCAAATGGTAGCCCTAGTAGGAAAACATGGATAGCGTTTACCAAATTTCATTGAGGAAGTAAGAGACCGATATGAGCAGATCAAACAATTCTATGGTTATAACTCTAAGATAATAACTTTTATGTAAACAAAGTTCTTTGGAATAAATGAAATTTTTAATTGAACACTGTCTTAAGGTAAATATTCTTTGCATACATGCATTTTCATTCATTGCATTCTCATCATCTTAAGTTTTCATGAAATAGTCATATAAACTTGCTAATTCTAAGATATGGTATTAAAGGTTTAAGAATAGCTTGACCGTCGATAAATTTAAGCCAACCTGTATGTCACCCATATAATACTCGTTCACGAGCAAGGCAAATGGAACAAGAACAAAATACCTATATAGATAAGATAAAAAAGGCTTAAGAGGAGATAAAGGAAGAGTTGATGAAGTTGATGAAAATGTTAAAAAAACTGGATAAGGGTAAAACAATAGAAGAAACCCCTAATCCAAATGAGAGATAAGATATTGTGAATCTTTTATACCCTCATGGGTTCGATCCAAACCAAGGTCAATCTTCTCAAGAGACACAGGCCCCACACATACCATATTCTGGGGTTTATGCTTACACATATCCTGAAATACCATATCGTAATTACACTAACCCCATATTTAGGGTAAAAATAGCAGACCCAGTTGAAGTCCCTGATTTTGATGACCTTAAAGAGAAAGAGAGGTTGAAAGTAAAAACCTTTAAGGTAATAAAAGAGTCAAGCTCCTAATAAAAAATAAATATTTTAGAGGAAAGAGTTTGAGCCATTGAAGGTATAGATTATTTTGGCTTTATGAATGCAGCCCAATTATGTTTAGTCCCAGATGTGCTCATCCTACCGAAGTTTAAAGTCCCTAAATTTAAAAAGTTTGATGGGACTAAATGTCTGTTAACCCAGGTTGCCATGTATTACCATAAAATGGTCGCCCATGCTCATAACGAAAAATTATTTATGTGTGTCTTTCAAGATAGCCTTACAGGCTTCATGGCAAGGTAGTACGTGCAATTGGATCGAGCCCGTATTCGATTTTAGAATGACTTGGCAAAAGCATTTGTAACCCAATATAGACACATTATGAACTTAACACCTGATCGGCTCCCCTTACAAAGTATGAAGAAAAAAACCACAAAAAGTTTCAAGCAATATGCTCAAAGATGAAGAGATGTTATTTCTCAAATCCAACCACTTCTCACATTAAAAGAGGTAATGGTGCTTTTGTTAGTTCTCTTAAGTTTCCCTATTATGAAATATTAATAAGAATGCTACAAAAAATTTTACCGACATGGTTATATCAGGTGAGATGATTAAAAATACCATTAAGAATGACAAATTAGATTAAAGAGAGACAACCAGTGCAAAGAAGAGTGGCCCATTTAAGAAAAAAAAAAGAGACTCATGTTGTGAGTCATAAGAGCCAACAGTTTAGAGGTTATATTCTTTTTTATAACCCGCATATGTATCCAGCCCAACCAGCCACCACCTATTATCCATATCAACCATCATATCAGTAAGTCTACCGACCAACCCTTCAACCACAACCACTCATATATATATATATAAATATATATATATATACAATTCATTCACCATACCTTAAGTAAGATTTACGCCTAAACAGAATACCCAACCAAATAATTCAAGAGGGATGCAAAACAACCAAGAGAAGGTTACATTTAACCCAATTCCTATGCCTTATGTAGACCCACTCCTACAGCTCGTAGAGAAAAATTTAATAGCTCATGTCCCTATAAATCTTGTGAAATCATCTTTTCCCAAATGGTATAACCCAAATGCTTATTGTGATTATCACTATGAGGTTGTAGGCCATTTCATAAAAAACTGCATCTCTTTGAAGCATAAGGTGCAAAACTTGATAAAAAAGGGTTTGATAAGCTTTGAAGAAAAAAGGGCACCTAATGTCAATGGTAATCCTTTGCCAACCCATACTGGGGCAACAATTAATGTCATACATAAGGATCAAACCGGCAGGATCAAAAAAAGGGTAGATGAGATTAGAGACCCTTTATATAAGGTGTTCGATGCCTTGTTGGGAGTAAAGATATTGTATCCAGTAGACCCATATACTTACTGTGGAGAGTACAATTTGATCCAAAAGTGTAAATACCATAAGGGGACTGTAGGGCATTCGATTGAAAATTATGATCAGTTTTACCAAATTCTGTAACAATTAATGGATTCATTCAAAATTGAGTTTTACGAAGATGAAAGAAGCTCAAGAAATATAGAGATATCCACCACTGAGTAGGCTTTAAAGCCTACCCTGAAACCAGTGACAATATATTACAAGAAATCAAAGCCAGTAGAGAATCAACCCACCTCTAAGTCGATATTAACTTTTAAAATTCCCAGTCTTTTTTTATACCAGACTAATAAGACGGTACCATAAAAATACAACTATGATGTTATGGCGACAAGATCTAATGAAAGAGATATGTCAAGCAATTCTGATACGACAAATATAACTAGGGTGGGTGACATGACTAGAAGTGAAAGGTGTTACTCTCCAGAAACGTTAGAGAATGCTAAAAAGAAAAAAAATAAAAGTTAGAGAGAAATAAAAAAATAAGAATGATCTTATGGTAGTACCAAGTCAAGAGTACCAAAAGCGTACTTTTAAAAATGAGGCTTATGAGTTCTTGAGGTTAATCAAACATAACGAGTATAGTATGGTAAAATAACTAAACAAAATACAAACTAAGATCTCACTTTTATCATTGTTGTTGAATTTAGAACCTCACCGTAATGGCTTATTGAAGGTTTTAAATCAAGCATATATATCTCATAATGTATCTATGGAATACGTAGACAACCTTATAGGGAATCTGGTGGCCTCAAACTATATAACTTTTAATGATAATGAGATTTTTTTAGAAGAGAGAGAGTACTAAAGCTCTGCATATTACAGTTAGATGTAAAAGCCACATATGACGAAAGTTCTTATTGACAATAGCTCTACGATGCCTATGTCCACCCTGACTAGGTTGCCCATTGACATATCGTACATGAGAGCTAGCCATATAGTCATCAGAGCTTTTGATAGAACTAGACGAGAAATGGTAGGTGACATTGAACTACAACTACAGATCGGGCCATGTAATTTCAACATCAAATTTCAAGTGATGGATATTTCACTATCGTATAGTTGTTCGTTAGAGAGGCCATGAATCCATATTACAGACGCCATTTTATCCTCGTTGTATCAAAAGATAAAGTTCATTATCAAGGAAAAACTAGTGAGTGTATCAAAAGAAAAAGATCTACTAGTGACCCAACCAATAAATACCCCATATGTGGAAGCTGCAAATAAGGTTGTAGAGTGTTCTTATAGATCTTTTGAACTAGTTGATACAACTTATGTCGGTGAAGGATCTAGGCTGTATACACCATAATTGTCAACCACTACCAAGATGGTTGTTAAGCAGACGATTGGAAAAGGATGACATCCTAAAAAAAGACTAAGAAAGAAACAATAGGGGATTCAAAAATTACTAGCTGTGATTAACAACCATGAGAGATTTGGCATAGGATATAAACCAACTAAGGTGGATAAAGAGAGGCTGAATGAAATTAGAAAAGAGAAGAGGATGGCCAAATTTAAAGAACAGAAGCTAGAGTCAAAAAAGATGATTATTTCCTATCTTTATGATACCTTTCGATCAGAATGATGTATTTATCCTAGAGATGATAGCCAAGATATAGGGTTGGAAGAACCCTTTTCTAAACTTACCATTCAAATAGTGAAAGATGAGGTAATTAAAAGTTAAGATAAAAAGTTATCGGTGTATCCAACCTCACAAAGTTCAAAATTGAAGAATTGAGAGATCATTGAGCTACCTATTGTTCTTAAGTCTTTCAAAAAATAATGTAGCGAATATACTTTTACCCAAAAGTACTAGGATTATTTTCTTTTGTATGGGCCATTCACTCATTTCAATAAAATATCGATGTGATGCATTTGTATTTCTTCTGTCTATTCTTTAATTTTCATTTCATACATCTAGTCGATATTTCTCATTTCTTACTTACTCTCAGGTACCCAAATAATAAATATAAAGATAATCATAATAGTAACATAGGGTTTGATTTTAAAAATACAATCTACACTGGTGAACTTGATCATGAAGAGAACTCAGATGATGACACTTTACCTCATGACCTAATGAAATTGGTAGAACAAAAGAAGAAACCAATTGAGCCTCACCAGGAAAGTACTGAATTAATAAATTTGAGAGATGATAATAATAAAAAAGAAGTTAAAATGGGCACATCATTACCCCTAAATGATAGGTAAAGATTAAAAGAATTACTTTGTGAATATATGGACGTCTTTACATAATCCTACCAAGACATGCTTGGACTTAGTACTAAAATAGTGGATCATAAGCTACCTTTAAAGCCAAAGTGTAAACCGGTGTAGTAGAAATTGAGACAAATGAAGCTTGAAATATTATTGAAGATTAAAAAAAAATGAAAAAACAGTTTGATACAGGTTTCTTAGAAATGGCTAAGTATCCAGATCGGGCAGCGAACATAGTCCTAGTATTGAAGAAAGATGAAAAAGTCTGGATATGTGTCAACTATTAGGATTTGAATAGGGCAAGCCCAAAAGATAACTTTCCTTTACCTTACATTGATACCCTAGTAGATAATACAACCAAACATTCTATATTTTCTTTTATTGATGGATTTTTAGGGTATAATCAAATTAAGATGCTTAAGGATGACATGAAGAAAACTATATTCATCACTATGTGAGGAACTTTTTGTTACAAAGTAATGCCTTTTGGGTTGAAAATGCTGGGGCCACTTGCCAAAGAGCCATGGTAACTCTCTTCTACGACATGATGCATAAAGAAATAGAAATGTACGTGGATGACATGATCATAAAATCTAGAGAATGAGAAGACCATATTGCTAACTTCAAAAAATTATTTGAGAGGTTAAAAAAATTTTAGCTGAAATTGAACCCATCAAAATGCACATTCGGGGCTAAGTCAAAAAAACTGTTGGGTTTTATAGTCAATAAAAAAGGAATTGAGGTAGATCATTATAAGATATGGGCCATCCAAGACTTGTCACCTCCATGCACACCAAAAGAGGTACGAGGTTTTTTGGGGAGATTAAATTATATATCTTGATTCATTTCTCAGCTCACTCTTAAATGTGATCCTATTTTTAAACTCTTTCGTAAACATAGCTCCAAAAAATGAGATGATGAATGTAAAAAAGCTTTCAATAAAATCAAAGAGTATCTGTCAAATCCACATGTACTAGTACCACCTATTCCAGAAAAATCATTTATTTTATATTTGACTGTGAACAAAGGCTCAATGGGATGCGTATTGGGACAACATGATGAAACAAGTAGGAAAGAGCGAGCCATCTACTATTTAAGTAAAAAATTTACTGCTTATAAGTCAAAGTATTTCTCATTGGAAAAGATGTGTCGCATCTTAGCTTGGATGACTCATAGGCTTAGGCAATATATGCTATACCATACCACATGTCTCATAGTAAAACTAGATCCTTTCAAATATGTTTTCAAAAAATCTTCACTATTTGGAAGAATTGCTCGATGACAAGTAATACGTTCCGAATACAACATCATCTACGTAACTCAAAAGTAATTAAAGGAAATGTCATAGCTAAATTTTTTACAGAATGGGTAGCTAATGATTATGAGCCAATAAAGCTTGAGTTTTTGGATGAAGACCTGATGGTCATTTTCCAAGTTGATGAGAAAGAGTCTACTAATCAGTCTTGGAAGATGTACTTTGATGGAGCTATAAACATTTTAAGACATAGAATTGAGGCAATCTTGATATCTTCAGAAGGGAATTATATCCTTATCACAACAAGGCTGAACTTTAATTGTACTAATAATGTAGCTGAATATGAAGCTTGTGTTATGAGCTTACAAGTTGCAATTAAAAGAAAAATCAAAGTATCAAAAGTCTATATAGACTCAGCCTTGGTCATTTACCAATTAAGAGGAGAATGGGAGACAAGTGATGCAAAACTAATAAAATATCACAAGTATGTCACTGTCTTGGTTAAACAATTTGAGAAGATTCAATTTGAACATCTACCTAGAGAAGATAATTAAATTACTGATGCCCTAGCCACATTGGCAGCTATGATCAAAATGAAGATAGATATTGAAATTTAGCCCATAAAGCATGATGTGAGAGAATTTTTATCATATTGTTCAAATATCGAATATAAGGTTGATCGAAAACCTTGGTATCGTTATATTTTACAGTATCTGAAGAATCAACAATACCTAGAACATGCTACTAAAAATGATAAGTAGATTATTAGGAGATTAGCCATAGGTTTCTTTCTTGATGAAAATATCTTGTATAAGAAGAATCAAGATCTAGTTTTCTTGAAATGTGTGAATGTAACAGAGGCACAAAAAGATCATGGAAAAAGTTCATGATGGGAGCTGTGGAGCTTATGCAAGTGGCCACATGATGGCAAGACAAATTATAAGGGCAGGGTATTACTAGTCGACCATGAAAAGTGACTGTATAGATTATGCTAAAAAATATCACAAGTGTCAAATCTACGTAGATAAAATACATGCCCTTCTAAATGCTCTATATGTCATAGCACCTCCATGACCATTTTCAATGTGGGGCATAGATGTTATCAGACCCATTGCACCGAAGGCTTCAAATGGATATAAATTCATTTTTGTAATGATTGACTATTTCAAAAAATGGGTTGAAGTGACATCGTGTGCTAGTGTGACCTGATTGGTGGTATGTAAGTTCATTAAGAGAGAGATAATATGTAAATATGGGCTCCTGAAAAGAATTATCTCAGATAATGCCAAGAACCTTAATAGCAAGATGATGAAAAAGATATGTGCCCAGTTTAATATCAAGCATAATAACTCGGTACCTTATTGTCTGAAAATGAATGAAGCAGTAGAAGCAGTAAACATGAATATTAAAAAGATTCTTGAAAAAATGACTGAGACCTATAAAAATTGGCATGAGAAATAGCTTTTTGCTTTACATGCTTATCGAACATCAATACGTACTTCTACTGGGGTAACCCCATTTTCTTTTATCTATGGGATGAAAACAGTGCTACCTGTAGAGTAAGAATTCCCTCTTTGAGAATCTTAAAAAAAGTTGATTTGAAAGAAGCCGAATGGATCCGAGAGCATTACGAGCAATTTAATTTTATTGAAGAGAAAAAATTGACAGTGCTATGTCATGGACAATTATACCAAAAGAGAATGATACAGGCGTATGATCAAAAAATTCAACCTCGATGTTTTCATGAAAGGGAGTTGGTTTTGAAAAGGATTCTCCCAAGTCAACATGACAATAGAGAAAAATAGACTCTAAATTAGGAATGTACGAATATTGTTAAAAAAGCATTCTCAAGAGGAGCTTTAATCCTGACAGAAATAGATAGAGAAGATTTGTCCAATCCAATAAATTCATATGTTATGAAGTACTTTTCTTAAAAAAAAAAAAAAAAAGAGCTCAAATTGAAAACCCCTAAAGAGCGATTTGAGTTCAAAAAAAAAAAAAATGGCTCAAATTGAAAACCCATAAAGGGCGGTTTGAGTTCAAAAAAAAAAAAAACAACAATTACAAAAAAAAAAAAGAGCTTAAATTGAAAACCCATAAAGGACGGTTTGAGTTTCAAAAAAGGAAGGCTCAAATTAAAAATCCCACAAAAAGCAATTTAAGGATATCTAAGTTGAAGGCCCGAAAAGATAACATAAAGGTTCAAGATATTACTTTCATGACAAAAAAGACAAGTGTGGTTTGATGAACTCGACAAGATCAAGAATTCTAGGTGGATGGTTTTGGGAAGAGAACTCCAAGTTACTTTGATCATGATTATTTGATAGCCCATTTTAGCCCATCTTTGTAACTCAGTCCCATTCAATCAATAAAATCCATTTCTTTCTTACCATCAACATTAATCTCTTTTATTTTTTTTTTTTTACCCTTTTGCCCAGGTCAAAAGAAATGTGCATTTGCTTTACATCTATCATTATATTGAAATGATAATGAATGAACAAATAAAGATTCTCTTCATTACTTTGGAAAGTCAAGAGTGGCACAGGTAAGCGAAATGAAAGCAATGGAAACTTAGTGAAATGGTGATCTCGGTTTGGTCGAAGCTAAAAGACAATGATAGTTTGATTCCTTAACCAAATATGTTTAGAAGTTAAAAGATCCATCGCTGAAGCAAAAATGAAATGACAAAAAGCTTGAGAATCTTTTTACCATAATTAAATAAGCCTAATGTCTCATAACATTTCATATAGGCATTCCAGTAAAATTGGCATTTTATAACACTTCACGTACGCATGTTATTTGCTTTTACAAGAAGGTGTTCAGAACCCACAGATGATTAAAGTTGTCAAGAATAAAGTGACAGTTGTTTCGAATACAACCTGCACTAATAGATCTAGATTATACATTTTAGGCTTCGGTTCATCCAAGTCATTTTATTTTTGAATTTTGACATGTACCAAATCTTTCTTCGACTTAGTCCAAGTCATTCATTTTAGACTTCGATTCAATCTAGGTCATCTTATTTCGGCATATGCTAGATTTTTCTTCGATTTAGTCCAAGTCATTCATTTCAGACTTCGATTCAATCCAAGTCATCCTATTTTAAGATTTCGACCTATGTCAAATCCTTCTTCGGCTCAATCCAAGTCATTCATTTCAGATTTCGGTTCAATTCAGGTCATTCTATTTTTAAATTTTGACCTATGCCAAATCTTTCTTCGGCTCAGTCCAAATCATTCATTTCAAACTTCAGTTCAATCTAAGTCATTCTATTTTTGAATTTCGACCTATGCCAGAACCTTCTCTGGCTTAGTCCAAGGTCATTTTATTTAATTTTGACTTATGCCAGACTTCGACTCAGATCAAGTCATTTTGTTTTTGGATTTTCGCTTATGCCAGAACCTTCTTTAGCTTAGTCCAAGTTATTTATTTCAGACTTCGATTCGATACAGGTTTGTGTTTAGTCCTTTTTTACTTAGTCCAAGTCGTTCATCTCAAGTTCTGGTTTAATTTGAATGGTCTTGTCTTCATATCACATTAGCTCGGCTTGTTTTTTTTTGTATTGGGTCCTGATTGGTTTCTACGTCTTTGTATAATTTCTATTTCACAGAAAATATGCAAAGAGGAGCAACTGTAGACACCCATTTTTATTTTTTATTTTTATTTATCTTATTTTATTTTATTATTTTTTTCAAGTTATTTTACGGATAAGCTAATAAGAAAATAAATAAATAAATAAATAAATAAAAGCATAATTTAATCCTAGTAAAATGCTAGGATTAAAACTTTAAATTTTAAAAACAAGATCAAGGATTTGGCTTTTGAATTGGGATAAACAGATTGGATGAGAGGGAATTTGATTTTCAAAACCCTCGTCTAACCCGGTACCTAGCCCTATATAAGCCCCAGCAATCACAAGAACAGGGAGATAGAAAAAAAAATAGAAAAAAGTGGAAGGAATCAAAGGCAATAAAATTTTTTTGAGGAGGATTAGCTTTCTGAAGTAGTTTCTGGTGTTTTTATTGTTTTGTTTGGAAGATTAGTTTTTTGGAGTTTTTTTGTCATTTTTCTGAAAAGTTTTGGAAATTCTAGAATCAAATTGAATTTTTCGACGATAATTCAAGTTTTCCAACGATATTTCAGCCAAAAACCTAATTTTTGATGATAAAAATCCAAAAACTGACAAGTTTCCCTGGAGTTCTCTGCATCTTAGAGAAAGACACAAAGAAAAGAAAGAAAAGAGAAAGAGAGAGAGCGTGGGGAAGCATTTGAGGAAATGAGAAATTTTTGCCTTTTATACACAAGCTAAACGACATCGTAGGCAGGATTCGCTTGTTTTATCAAAATCCAATCCAACCCACAGCATGCTGACCCGTTAACCCATGTTATTCAATCGCTGTTAAGCCATCAAGCCGAGTTACTTCCAAGACTTTCTAGTCGCATTCGTCTCTAGAGCCACGTCCCTGTTGAGCCGTTCAGTTGAGCTGAGCCGCCCCAAAGGTTTGTTTATTCTTTTAATTTTATTATTTAATTTTATTTATTTATTGATTAAATTGAAATAATTTATTTATTTAATTAAACATTCTTTAATTTTCAATGATCTCTTTAAAATAAAATTTTAAAAAAATATATTTTTAAAAGAAAGTTAAATGTATCAATTTTCTTTGAGCATAAAAATTAAATATATGTTTTTGAAAAAAAGTTAAAAATATCAATTCTCTTGAAAATAAAATTTTTCAAAAAGTATTTTTGAGGAAAAGTTGAAAATATCAATTTTCCTTGAAAATAAAAATTTCAAAAAAATAATAATAAAATTTTCAAATATATATATTTTTCGAGAGAAAGTTAAAAGTATCAATTTCCTTTGAAAATAAAATTTTTCAAAAAGCACTTTTAAGAAAAAGTTGAAAGATTAAAAAAAAAAATTTTAAGGAAAAGTTGAAAGTATCAATTTTCCTCGAAAATAAAATTTTTGAAAAAAACATTTTAAGAAAAAGTTGAAAATATCAATTTTTCTTGGGAATGAAATTTTCAAGAAAAATATTTTTAATGAAAAATTGAAAGTATCAATTTTCCTAATAAATAGGAATGTCAAAATGCTTTAAAGAAAAATTGAAAGTATCAATTTTTCTTGTATAAAAGCATACGTTTTTTTTATATAAAACAACAAAATAAAAAGAGACTTTTATCAAAAACTTGAAGCATTATTCCTTTTTTTTCCTTTTCTTTTTTTTAAAATGTCAAATAATCCAACGATGGAGCCTCTATGAGAAAAACAGTAATTTTTTTGTATACTCTTGAAGTGAGAAAATTTTTTTAATTTTCTGCCAAAAGTATCGGAATCAATTAAGAATAATTTCTAATAATTAATTATTTAATAAAATTTTTAAGGCTAATGGATAACACGAAATCAAGCTAGTACCATCTTTCAATGGACGTTGTGGGGGTACTATAACCTTCCTCACACATAACTGTACTCTCGGACCTGGTTTTAGTTTCGGAAACATTGAATCTACCTTGTAAAAATACCTAAGTCAAACTTAAGATTTCTCTTTAAAAAGGGACAGATTTAGTCAGATGATCAATCGCACATAAATAAAAAAAATTGGTGGTGACTTTTAAATCAATATCTGACGATAGGTTCACGAATTTAGACGTTATGACAATAGATATTATATTACCAAAAAAATTTTTTTTTTCAGAGTTATAAGTTTTAATAAAAATAATGCTTTTAAGATTAAAATCATAATATTTGTTGAAAATATATTAGGTTCCATGCAATTAAACAAAATAAACATATAAATATTTTGAAAATATTTATTTATAAAAGTATTATTTGATATATTTATATAAATAATTTTAGTAATTTTTATTTTTTATTAATTTTATGAAAATATTAGATAAATCATTTACATCCCAAATAAATAAATAAATAAATTAATTAACATATTAAATAAATTCTATGTAATTTAAATATGACTATATATTATATATTATTTTTATATTTTTGTGAGGATCACTTGTTATATAAATATAATTAAAAATAATATAATAAAAGATTTTATTAAATAATTATATATTTTTTAATCAAATATAAAAATCTTACATTGTTAAACAAATTTATGAAATCATTCATTTTCTTCATTTATCATTTTTTTTTCAAAACCATTTTCTATTTTAAAATCTAAAATTCTCGAAACAAACGCCGCTAATTAATTTTAGAAAAGGGCTGTGGCCAAAGTGGAAAGTTTTTTTTTTTTGTTTTTTTTTATTTTCTTCCGATTCGTACAGTACAGAGGAAAACCGATCACAACCGTGACAGAACATGACTTCTCCTTGAATTTGATAACCAAAATTATACCAAACAAAAGTAAAAATGCAAAAATTATACTGAACTTTGTAATAATACAAAAATTTGTAAAATCTAGGGGTAGTTTAGATGATTCATGCAAATTAAACAATTGTGAGATATATAGATAGAGCATATGCAACTCTTTTTCTTTTTTCAGACTGATAAATAATATGGAATGTGGTTTTCTTAAGGAATTGCTTTTGTGGGTTCCGATTACATATTCTCTTCAGATATTTAAAGAAAAAGAAATGAATAATTCCAAGTTGGAGCACCACTTAAGTAATTAATGGAAACTTGAAAATTATATTCTTCTTGTTGCATCCTTTTCTGCTCCGGAAAAATGGGACTGAGAGCAATTTAAAATACTTATTTTCGATAGATGAATAATTGTTTCTCTTTTTTTTTTTTTTTTTATTAAAGACAGACGGGGAGATCTGCATTAAAAAATTACGCAATTATGCATCAGATTCAGCTTGTGATAGAAAAATGGGTAATATAACCTAAACCCTATAATCCTGTTGTTCACATGTTTTATGCATCAAAATGAAGAATTAGCATTGCAGTAATCATATGATAAGCACTTAAGACTTCTGCCAATTCATTACAGGCTTATGTTCTTCACAAACCTCTCTTGTAGTCATCACTCATCTCCATGTCGGTTTCCTCCGGGTTCAGACCAAGGGCCAAAGGAAAGCTCTCTCTAGCCTCTTGGATGCATTCGCCATCCCAAGTGTTTGCCTTTCAGGTAATCAAAAAGAGTGTGGCATTCATATATAGCCTACCTCAATGTAAGTTCTCTTGTTAAAGTAAAAATTTCCATGCTGAACTAGCAACTGTTTTAGAAAGAGGACCATTTTTTTTTTTTTTTTGTAATTATAAAAATATTTTAAACTATTTAATAAAACAAAATATGCATGGTTTATGAGACAAACAGAAGCTTTCAGATTATAGAATCCATTAATTAAGGACCAATCAACTAGGCCATAACTTTGTTTCTTCAGATTGGTTGGATGTCTACATGCTCCAGTTCTTGAAAGAATCTCCTTCCTTTTGTCTCCATCGATACTTCATGTGTTTTATCTACCAAAAAACCGAAATAAAATAAAAGCTTTTTAATCTGTTAATGTCTTACTGAAGATTTAAGACATTAATTAGTGCAATGGTTTATTTAAGTAAAATGTTAGCCATCAAATGTCAACTTTCCATTGCAGACTGTACATCCCGTTAGCTAAATGCTGCTGCGGCCAAACTTTGGTGCCAATACACAGCTACTGCTTTAATTTTCCTAGCTATGCAAGGGCACCAGCGCTCCTTCCAATGATCACCAATTAATAAATATCATCAAGGATTTTCTATATGCGGGCGAAATCCATAATCATGCATGGATCTTGCACATACACAAGTTTAAGGAGTGCTTTGAAAATTAGTAATAATCCTAATGTTGAAGAGAATAAAAGTTGACTAACATGTGCTTAAAAGGGTAGTATAGTGATTTTAGCCCTATCAGTCTAAGACGATAATAAATAGTATCATTGTTAAATATTGGAGAGAATCCAATGTGTTCTCAAAATTTTCTCCCATACATAGAAGATATCGAAGATACTGGTACAAAAGGCTGGAAGATGTACAGACTTTTAAGAGGAAAAAGATCAGGAATGAGGCAAAGGGAAATTTTGGAATTTAGAACTCCCCAACACCCTTCTTTGGGAACCAACAACTGGGGTGGTGCTTCTCCATTGTTAGCAAGAGACATACCAAAGGAGTCACTTGAACAAAGGTACACAAGGCTAAATTCAGTTCGTATTCGTGATGAGATCTTTCCCACAAATGATGATCATTTCAACTACATTTCTGATCAAACTCATGCAGCCAAAAATGAACAAGCCCCCAGACCAAGCCGCAGAAGCAGAGGATTCCTATCAAAGTTAATGTTTCCACGGAAAGAGACAACTACCTTAGGTAAAAATTCAAATAGAAAGAGATGGTTCCCGAGATGGGATCCGAAAAATAGGTGGCCTCAAGGCTGGTGCTAATTCAGTTTGACGAGGACAAGAAGCCAGTTATCATGGACACCATTGTTTTTATATAGGGTTGATATAAGCTTTGATTGGGGTGGTCCGGGTGGAGGCTAGTTGAAAATGGCCTTGGCAATGGCACAATAGATCAGCGGGACTTAAACACACATGCATTCAACTAGATGTTAATATCTGTTCTGTTGGAGTACTTAAACACATTTTGATTGGTTTGTCGCATTTGCTTTTTCCCCCATGTTAAAGTATTACAATTGTTGATTGAATCAAGAAGCAATATTTCAATCTCATAGGATATGATGCAATTGACAGCCTGCAAATCTGTTGCTGTCTGCTGATGCATATATCATTGTGTTGAGGGAGGTTATATTGATTCCAAATACAATGAAGGAGTCGAATCTGAAGCTTTATGAAATTAATCTCTAACTGAACAAATTATGCTATTTTTCTTGAAAAAAGTATGACCTTCAATATTGGTTTTTCCGTTTAGCTACAAAGTATTGAAAATTTAAGAATAAATACTTTTTTTTTAATTCTGCAGTCTCAAGTCAACTGTTCTGGATTAGGACTTGAAACTGTTCATTGATGATGAACTCAGCCCAGTTCAATTCATGAACATAAACCATTGCCTGCCATGACCAGGCCCAGTGTAACCCTTGGGTTCTCTAAAGCCCTAACATCAATGATGATGGTTTATACTCCATTTGAAAGGTGCCAGTTATGCAACAACTTGAGATCGAATCCCATTTTCACCAAACATTAGGGCCTTATAACTGCATGTGAAAGCCTAACCCTTTTATGTTCCATGAGAAAAAAGTCAAAGAAGCCAATGATTTGTAATGAAAGATTATCTAAAGGGAATTGATAGTGAACTTTTGCAGTTTAGACTTTGGATGTCTGGTTTGCTAAAGATGCAAATGTGAACTGGAAACGGCTTGTACATAGTGTGTTTGGTTGGACCATGTCACCTTTTAAAATGGGCACAGGTCGCTTTCCCTCTCACTAGTTTATTAGGTCACTGCTTATGTAAGACTTTCCTGCCAAAGCAGCCTCGAATTCCAAACAACTTTTTAATGTCACTGCTGCAATTTCAAAAGCGTGTATTGTCACATTGCTTGCAGATTATCAGGTATGGCAAAGCTGAGAATGCCAACCACTGAGTTGGGACAAACAATCTTGGCAAGGACAAGAGTTGCTTGGTGGTTAGTCACAGTGCAATAGCTTGGTCTAATGATCTGTCTGTTGGGCACATATCTGCAAGTGTTTTAGCTATGCGTATTGATAAAACAGTTGAGTAAATGTATTTGGTCAAAAAAAAATTTTTTTGGGATAATTTGGAAATGTCCTTGTCTCCAAGGGGGAACATTCGCTCATTAATCTCTTTAATTTTATTGTTGCCATGGAATAAGCTGATCACAGTCGGACTTCTTTTATTATTATTATTATTCCCCTTGTATTATTATTGCTGTTTGCTGTTTGCACAAATATAAAGCATAACTGAGTAATTATGCTGTCATGTCATTTGGAGGAAAAGAGATGGTTAAAAAAGAATGTCTTAATAGTCAACGAAAAAGACATTATGGTTACTGGTATAAGATTAAAGGAGAATTGCCGGCTCTTCTGAAATGGCATTTGTTGATTCTGCAAGCATACAAATTCTTGAGGCTCCCAACAACTTGCAGTTTGGTTGATGTGGAAAGTTTCGTACCAAAGGATGAACAGAATTCATTCTGATAAAGAAATGCAGAGAACAATGTGAGAGAAGTGTAAAAAATAACCTACATAGGAGAAATTATCAGATTTTATTCAGGTTATCCGTCCTTAGGTTAATGTCACCAGTAATGTTGAATTATAATAAAATATTTAATATTTTATTAAATTTTAAAAAATTTTAGTATGAGATATAAATTATGCATTTTTTAATTAATATGATACTCACTTTTAATTTGATTAACTCTAAATAATCACATATGAAAAATAAATAATCTTTTAATTATCATATTTATTAATAAAATTATTATTCAAGTATCTTATTAAAAAATTTTAAAATTTAAATATCACATTAAATATTTCATTATTTTAGAGGTTTTCCGTGATATTAAGTCTGAGATTTTTAAACTGATAAAGTATTTAAAATGAATGACAAATGTCACTAAGAGTACCTTATCCACCAAGTGTACGTTCAAATGGGATTAAGCACCTAATCTTACCAGAATTACAAGTGGGTTCCAAGCATCTTGCACCTTCCATGGTGGGTAGGAAATCAATACTTTTTCAGACCAATCCTATCATTCTGTATCACATGATTTACTATACTGATATCCGATCAAAAGGGTTTCCTACTTTCCTTCCCCTTTGCCCGATTTTTCCTTCCCTGAAAGTTTAACCTAAAGTAATTATACTTTTTATCTTTCAATCATTGTAGTAAAAACCTTGTCCAAATTAACATAATGGAAGTTTACTGCTACTCTTAACTTTGATTATAGTTCCTCTTACGTTAAGAAATGCATTTTAATTGACAGATGAACTATTCTGCATAAACTATATTATAATAAAACCAAAACAGATCTTAATCGCAAATGCTAATCATCATTAGATTCCCCATCCATAGATTTATTGGGCCATCACGAGACATAAACTGAGTTTGAGTTGAGTAACTGAGCTGATGAACTCGAGAAAGATTGCTGCCATTTTGGCACCAACTGAGCAATGAAACTTTTTTTTTGGTGTGTGTGTGTGTGGGGGGGGGGGGGGGGGGGTGGCTTGCTCAGCCGAGTTGACTCTTGTCCATGTTAAAGCAAGCTTTGAAGTTTTGTTGAAGAAAGGGTTAAAGGCAGCATCCTCTAAATCTCTAAGAAAGGATAATTTTATTCAGGGTGATGGCCACTAGGGTCACACAGAAATCATCTGTAAACATTGGATTTCGAATGGGTGTTCCATTTTCACGCCCATCTATATTGACCTGAGAGACAGAAGAGAGGTCACTCATGACTCTGGAGACTAACAAGTCATCGTCCTAGATTACATGTTAGTAAAAAGCTAAGCTACAAGATCTGCTTGAGATGATTATGGTTTCCCAACCCTCTTCCAAGAAAGCTAAAAACAAAGAGCAAGAATAAATTAGAGCTGATAGAAATGATAAAAGGCAGCCTTGGAATCTAGCCATACATGCAAATTGAAAAAAATTTAAAATATTAATCAATTAATTAATTGTTACTCTAATTTTTTAAATATAATATAATTAAATATCTCCATATTTTCTCTCAACTTAATATATTTTTGGATGATCTAAAGACATTCTATTATGTTGATTTAGTACATTTAAAATTTTATTTTTGAAATATTTTTCAAAATATTAAATTTTGATTAAAAAAACTCTTCTCTTTGCCAATGAACTCTTTTGTTGACACACCAATTTTTTTTTCTTTACATTTTGCACCATTACATGACGCTTACCACCTCATATGGGGAGAAAAGAATGAGAGAGAGAAAGAGAGAAAAGGTGTAATGGGCTTATTCAATAAGAGATTAGAAATAATCAAGTATTTGAGAGAAAATGAGGATAATAAAGATGGAGAAGACATCATTCTCCTTTGTCTCTATGCATTCATGAGCCTACTCATTTTCTTTCACTATTCTTGCCTACAAGAGAAAATGACTTTATCATTTAAGTCACTGTATATTCTCAGCTAATTATTCATGCATAAGCTAGTTGATTCTATTTCTATACGTTCAACATTAAAAATCCTTGGCTGAAATTAATTCATCATGGAAATCAATTCAATTTCCATCTAAAAAACCAATAGCTAAAGCATTTTCAATGGTTTGATTGGCATTAAATAGCAAAAGCAAAGATAACTAATGGTCAAATTTTTGCATGATGATCTTGATAAGTTGATCTTTTGACCAAGAAAACTTTTGGATGATAGCAACAAGTCACAATGGACAGCAAGTTTGCTTTCACCTCTTTCTTCTGTCAAATACAAAACAAGTTATTCATGGCCAATAATTGAGGAAACAGGGTTCCAAAAATAATTGAGGAAATCTAGACATATATATTTTTTATCTATTAGCTCAGTTATAGCTAGAACCTGAAATAATGAATCATTTGCAATTTTAGTTATTTACACTTATTAGTATATTTTAAAGTGTGAATAAAACTGCAAAATGAAAACAATTTTTAAAATTAAAAAGGCACTTTAACTTTTTTTTTTTTTTAAGAAAAAATGGTTTACTTGTATTCTTGTTTTTGATGGTGAGTAAATTTTGGCCAGACTCCCTCTTATTTAATGACAGAAATGGGAAAAATAATGAGCTTAAAAAAGAGGAAGAAAATGATTAGAAATGAATGGCAATGATCAGACTGCAAAGACATGTAATGGGATTGGAAAACTGATGTTGAGTTGGTGCGGTGCAAGAAGCTAAAAAAACTGATGAACATGTCATACATATTGAAAAAAGCATATATATAACATGAACCCTAAAAAAAAAGACTCTTTTAATTAGACATATTGAAGGAAAAAAAAAGTTAGGGAGGCATTGAAGACAGGGGTTAATGGTTGGAGCATAAATGAAAAGAAAGATGAAAAAGAAAAATTTGGCATGGATGGACTATGGAAAGATAAGATGCATATTCAATTCTTTGGGAAATCATTTTGTTGGCCATAAAATCACACACTTGTTAGAAAGTGTACTCAATTTCCCCATTTTCATAAATACATGCACGTCTTCCCCCCTCAAAATCTCCTCCCCTTTCTCCTTTCACGCCAAAAAAATTATAATATTAAAAAAATTTTAAATTACTCTACTTTATTTTTTTGGCTTTTAATTATTTTATTTATTTAAATAATTTTTGTAATTTTATTATATTTAAAAAATTATTTTTTATTTATATTTAAATAAAATATTTATTTTAAAAAATATTTTTGTTAATGATTTATTTATATATAAATTAAAAATTTAAAAATTTGAATATAAATAAAAAATAAAAGTATAGAATTTTATATAAATAAAGTAATAAAATTGAGAAAACTTTTGTTATTTAAAAAAATCTCTCAAATAATTGCATTAATCTCGTGGAGAGCCCTAGAATGCGCCGCGTGCGTGGATTAACAAAGAAGCCTCAACGATGCGCAGGTTATAAAGTTACGCCGCGTCCAGTTTCGTCAAAAACGCTGCTGATTTATTAACAAAAAAAAAAAAAAAGCATCGAAACGAAAAAAACCGTCGCTATTTTCTCTTTTGGTTACCACAAAAAAAAAAAAAAAAGAGGAAAAAGCGGTGGAAAGCAAAATAAAAATGGCAACAAATGTAGCCGAGATTTGAATTCGACTTTGTTGAAAGCTACTCCTTCGAAGAGTCCGTTAAGCTTTGATCTTCTATTTTTCTTCTTCTACTTAGTTTGTAGTTCAATTCTTGTTGAAAATAAAAAAATTTCGTCGCTAATTTGTTGAGAAAAAATTGATCTTAAACGAGTTCAACGATCCATGTCGTCGGATATAAGCTAGGTGTTTCTGCAAAATCTTTGTCGCGCTATATAGTTTCTCTTTGTCTCTTCAACGATTTAAAAAAGTTTTCATCTTTTTGTAGCAAAAAAAAAAAAAGAACGATGGCTAAATGCAGCATCTGTAGCGGTGTTTATTGCGACGAGAGTTTCATGATTGATCTCGCGAGTTTGATCTTGTAATCGGCATCTGCGACGAAACCTTTTAAAATATCGCTTCTTTTTCTGTTTTTCTTTCCCTTGGCCGGAGAGGGAATGGGAACGAATAGTTTGTTACTGGCAACGGTTGGACCGCCGATTAAACCGCGAGCGGGGTTGAGGAGAAAACAGGCTGGAAGAGGCTCTTACAGAGGAAGCTAGGGGCTTTACTGCAAACAAAGAAAAACTTAGGTTGGGGGTGATTTTGTTGTTTGTAGGTGGAGTGGGGACCTTTTTGAACAGAATAAAAAGTTGGTTTCCTTTTGAGGAGGGATTGAGATGGGTAGCAGTTCAAGTAGCAGTGGGTTGCGCCGGATACTGAGAAGTCTCTGTCTCAATACTGAGTGGAAATATGCTGTTTTTTGGAAGCTTAAGCATCGAGCTCGAATGTCAGTAAACTTCCTCTTTCGTAACTTTTTTTTGTTTCTTTTAATTTGATCATTATATTTGTTTAATTCATTAATTTGCAGTGTGCTTGTTTTTAGCGTAGATTACAAAAAAGGTTATGAACATATTGTTATGTTCCTTGAGGTCAGCTATTTCCGAGTCTGTGTGCATCTGCATCTAATTATTTGGAGTTTATTATCTAAGATGAATTAAGGTTTTGGTTAATTTTTGAATTTGTGGTATAATTGAGATGTTTTAAGTTAGTTTGGAATGGCTTTGACCCCTGGAATTGGCATAGGATATAATTCACACCTGTTTTTTTCCTTCTCATTTACCCTTTATGAGTAGTATTTAATTACAAGCTGCCAACTTCGCAGAAGTTCCTGAAATGAACATACTTACTTTTTAGTTTTCTTTTAATTCCCTTTTTTATAATGAAAAAGACAAAAAATAGGCCAATACCAGTTGATTAGTTCAGGGATCAATTATTTTTTCTATGTTTGTTAGCTCTTGGAGTATCATACTGAGATTATCAGAAGAGTAAGAGAGTAAATTAATAGTTGCTTTGTTTTACCTTTAATTCTGTGGGATAATAAGCTGGCCTTTGGTGATAATACATTGATGTGTTTGCTTGAGTACCATTCTCAGTATTGAACTTCTTGCAGGGTGCTGACTTGGGAGGATGCATACTATGACAATCATGACCAACATGATCCTTCGGAGAATAATTGTTTCCCTAACACATTAGAACGCTTGCACAGTGGATATTATTCACATGACCCCCTTGGTTTAGCTGTGGCAAAGATGTCTTATCATGTACATTCTCTAGGGGAAGGGTATGGCTCAATCCACTGATAAATATGTTGTTCAGTGTTTGGTATTTTTTGGCATTTTTCATGCAATAGTTAAAGAAATATGATACCAGGATGCAATGGGTCGAAGATAGGGTCTTGTTACCCCTTCAATCCTCTTGCATTTTTTTTTGCTTAAGTATGCACTGATGAAACAATCTCAGTTTTACAAAAATCTGTTTTGATTTTGGTTATGATTATGATAAGAATCAAATTTCTGAATTGTAATAGAAGTGGGTAATTAACAAGTACATGTAGCCTATGCAACAAACTCCAATTAGTATTCTTCCCTTGTTTTACAGGATTGTTGGAAAAGTGGCAGTTTCTGGAAAACATCAGTGGATATTTGCAGATAAGCATGTTAATAGCTCCTGCTCATTGTTTGAGGTAAGGAACTTTACCAAGTAATGGTAGCAAACATACTGTTTCAGAGTTGATTTTGTTTCCATTTCTCTCATACACTTTTTTCTTCCTTAATTGGGTTTGAATTTCAGTTCTATGATGGTTGGCAAAGTCAGTTTGCGGCAGGGATCAGGGTATGCATGCATTTTCCCCCCTCTGAAGAATATTTCGAGTGCAATGTATTTTAGTTGTGATGATTACCATGGTTCAACACATGGAAGTCAATAACTGATTATGTTTGGTCAAAGGTCAAAACTTTTTTGGTAGAGCCTGCATTTTGAATGAAGGCATTTTATTCCACTTCACATTTACAATTTCTTGTGTTAGTTTATTTAGCCTTAGCATAAAGTGAATGTAAGTCTTAACTCTCTTAATTTGTCTTCTGGAGAGTTTGGAAGTAAATGCACTTTCATAATGTTGTCTAGAATTGTCTTTTACCTAAATTTTATTTTCCTTCCCTATATATTTGGTTACCCTGTTAATAGAAGTAATTTTCATTTTGCCTTGTAGACCATTGTTGTTGTTGCTGTTGTTCCCCATGGAGTTGTGCAGCTTGGCTCCTTAAATAAAGTAAGATGAGTTCCATTTATTTTGGTGCATTTGTACTTTACGAATGGTTATCAATTTATTTACTTTAAGCTGAAGTTTGTGCAACTTTTTTAGGGGTTCTGGGGTGGATATCTTTAACCTTCTAAGATTTTTGTTTTATACGAATATATCTTGCTCAAATGAAAGATATTATCCACTTTTGAAGCTGTGTCAATAAAGTAGTTGGCTTCTGAAAATGTAATATTTTGTGTGGCTTTGTCCTTGTAATTTTGATGCATTTCTTCAGCATTTCTATTAGTTGTTGAATTCTTTTGCTTCTCAGAATTATCAACTCTATGCTTTATGTTTATTTTGGATGGAGTACACTGAAAATTATGGTTAAGAAACACTCATGCCTTAATTTGTTAAAGGCATTTTTAACATGATTAAGAGTTATTAAAGTATGTCTTAATATGGCCAAATCCTAGGCTGCGTTTATATCTAGGTATTATTTATTTGAATGGAGCAGGTATTTGAGGATGTGAAGCTGGTGAATCACATTAGAGATGTTTTTTTTCCTCTTCAAGATTCTTCTGTAGGGCATATTGCCAGTCCAATAGAATGTAGCATGAAGGGTTCATTATTTGAGGTATAATTCTCTCTCTCTTTCTCCCTCTTTCTGCATTTCAGCGTGTGTGTATATGAAAGCAACCTTGCACAAAATTACATGTGCATATGTTTATGGTAATAATATTTATGGATCTTCATTTTGCAGCCAGATTTACCTTCAAAACTATTAGATTCAGAAATTATCCCTTTAGATAAAGCTGTAGACAAAGAAGTGCCAGATGTTTTGTTGCCTGAGTTTTCAGATCACCAAAAGTACAGTGATAATTCTTTTGTTCTTCCACTGTCTAGTAATCATCTCAAAGGGGCAGGCGAAGTGGAAAATAAGCATGAAGGGCTTGGGCTACCCTCAGCAGGAAGTGATGAGAGTGCTAAATTACTGACAAGAAGATCAAATGTTTCCAATTTGGAGCATCAAAATCAGTTGGGGGGGAACTTTATAAACAATGGGGTATGCAAAGGAGAGACCAGTGGGTGGAAAAATTCAAGTTTGGGACCAGAAAATGTCTATGTGAACAATCCATTTGTTGGTAGTTTAAATTCATTTAATGCTGCACTTCAAGCTGAAAAGTATGGAGTTGATCATTCATGCTACTCAAACTTCCTTCACACTACACTTAGGGATACGGTTAAGTCGGATGGTTTGAGTTCTTATCGAAATAAGGTGTTGGAGATACCCAAATTTTCTGACATGAAATTTCGAAAGGACATGAAGAAGTTGGGGAATCAAAATGATTTAAGTGACTTGGACTCAATAAACACTTCCTTAAAGTTTTCTGCTGGCTGTGAACTTTATGAAGCACTTGGACCAGCTTTTCTGAGAAAGGGTATCTATGCTGATCGGCTGGCAGAGAATACCGAAGCTGGAGCTAATATCGAAATGGTAGAGGGGATGAGAAGCAGCCAGTTAAATTTTGAATATGGTTCAGAGAATCTCCTAGAAGCTGTAGTGGCAAATGTTTGCAATAGTGGCAGTGATATCAAAAGTGAGAGATCATTTTGCAGATCAGCAGCATCACTGTTGACAACTGGAAATACACCAGAGCCTTCAAGCCAAACTAAACTTACTATTAATTCAGCTGGTTATTCAATTAATGAGTCCTCTCTTGCGGAAGACAACACACAGCAGTGCCTGAATTCATCAGAGTTATGTGGTGCAATGCCTTCAAAAGGATTTTCTTCTGCTTGCCCTAGCAATTGCAGTGAGCAGCATGAGAGGTCTTTAGAGCCAGCTAAGACCAACAGAAAGAGGGCTAGACCTGGTGAAAATCCCAGGCCTAGACCAAGGGACAGGCAACTCATTCAAGATCGTATTAAGGAGCTAAGGGATCTTGTGCCCAATGGAGCAAAGGTAAACTTTCTTGCTATTCAGATGAGTGTTTGATTCTGATGATTGCTGTTTCCACCCTTACAAATGTCAGTCTGCTAAAATTTCATGAAAAATCTGCAGTGCAGTATTGATTCATTGCTGGAGCGCACAATCAAGCACATGGTCTTTCTGCAAGGCATCACTAAGCATGCTGACAAGCTCGGTAAATGTGCTGAACCAAAGGTAAAGGCCCAGGCAGTTTACTGGTTAATGATCTTTTGGCTTAGTAAATTAGAAACTGAATAGATCTCCATCATCTGTTTGAGTCTTGGGGTATAGGAACTAAATGATGTCATTTGAGTTCTATTGGAATTTTTTGAGGGGCTTTCACCTGTGAGGCTTGTAGACATATTTGTATAGATTCTTTTCGTTTGTCATGAAATGGCAACATAATTACTGAACACTTGTTGAAATCAAGTGTTGTCACAAATTTTACAGTAAAATTTTCAAGCCCCTCTTACTGCAAAATTTGTTTGAACTTGTTGATATATAATAAATTAGATGTAGTGGAAACACTCACCATTGGAAAGAGCCTACTTTTTTTTCTTCTATTGGTTGACATATTATATTACTGATTTTGTAGATGCATCACAAGGGAGCTGGCATGCTAGGATCATCCAATTATGAACATGGTTCAAGCTGGGCAGTGGAAGTGGGAAGCCATCTAAAAGTTTGCTCAATAGTAGTGGAGAATATAAACAAAAATGGGCAGATGCTTGTAGAGGTATGTATAGAGTCTGTGCAGGTTCATGAGAACTGTTCCTGTTGGTATCGTTATAGTTATTGTTTGCTAAGTTTATGATTTCATTGGTAAGTTCACTTATTAGTGTATGTTAGTTTACGAAATTGTGTTCATTATTTCACTGGTTAAGGTCATTGTTTGCTAAGTTTATGATTTCATTGGCGGATTCACCCCTTAGTATATGTTCAATTAGGGAATTTGTTCATTATTTCACTGGTATCATAATTCAGAAAGATGTCAGAAAACTAAAAGAATTAAGTGAATAACAAAGAGTGATAATCTGAAAATATGACACCATGGTAGTTTTCATACAGTCAAAGATGAGAATTTGTACCCAATTTTTTTTTTAAAAAAAGAAAAGATGAGACTTTACTTTTTACTCTTTTTTTTTGGTTTATTATTAGTGTTAAAGTGTTCTAGTTGATCCATGCAGATGATGTGCAAGGAATGTAGTCATTTTCTTGAGATAGCGGAGGCCATCAGAAGCTTGGGCCTGACAATTTTAAAAGGGGTTACAGAAGCACATGGGGAGGAGACTTGGATATGTTTTGTGGTTGAGGTAGGATTTATTCTCCCGGATTAATTATCTGGCATATTAAGGCTTACACATGAATTTGATTGCCCTTCTATGGGACCATTTGGGCATCTCAATTACCACCTTTAATAGTTTAGTATTTGCCAGCCACAACATCCAAGCATTTCTTGTAAATTTGTAAGTTTTCAAAGTTCCATCTCCTACATGCTGGATGCTGAACATTGATGCATAAATTGCATGCACTAATGGAAGCAATTTGTGTTAATGAAAAAAATAGAAATCAAGGGGACATGTTCAACATCTTGTGTTGAATCATTTTGTCTTTGCATTTGTGGCTGTGATCTGTGTGTTCCATTGGTTATTTGCCTGCACAAAACATGCTGATGGGATGCTAATGAAACATGTCAATGACTTCCTTTTGATATGTATGAAATTTATACATTGAATCTATTATAAGCTATACCTCCTAAACTCCATGCATGTATGAACTACATTTGTAAGTGCCAAATAATTCAGTTTTTTTTAATCCTCTTTTAACTTTGTTTCCATTTTATAAACTAATTTCCAATTATGAACACGTTGCAGGGGCAGAACAACAGAGTTATGCATAGAATGGATATCTTATGGTCACTTGTGCAAATTTTGCAATCCAAGGGTGCAAGCTAGCTGCAATGGCTTTTCACCTCTTGGAGGCACTAACATTGGCTCCTACTGTAAAATATTGTGAGTGGTTTGTGATTTTTGGTTGGCTCTATGGTTTTTGCCTCATGCCTTGGTCTCCCATTCCCTAAAAAATATTTAAAGTAGGGGAAAAGGAGAGCAAGTATGCCTAAGAAACAATTTGCGAAGAAATTTTTGCTTCTGCTTTTCATAGTTTGTGGAAATGCCATCTATCATTTTCTTCCGTCTTTCCCAATTTACACTACACATCATCAGTTATTTGCAAGTTTCGATGATACTCCAATCTGGGGTGCTTAGCTCGATATTTTCCATCCGCATCTGCTTTAAACTTTGGCTCTTAATTGTGAACATGTAGCTTTAACATTAACCATCAAAGGAGCCATTGCACATGAGAAAGAAAAATTGATATCATAGAACGTCATTAGCTAAATTACAGACTACTTTATATTAGTGCTTCTCAAAATGATGAACTTGTGGTATCATGCATCATGAGGTTATTGCAATTTAAAATGAGGAAGGCTTGAGTTTTCATCCAGACCTTTGGCCCTGAAATAGGACATATGGGTTTCAGTATATAGGTGACATGAGTTTCCCAGTATAGACGTGGATTACTTTCTGTCAGAAGCTCATTTATTGGTGCATATGGTTTAAATTATTTAACGTGCTTGGTACTTGACCTGCTAGCACTCTATGGTTTAAATGTGCCCATCTTTCCTGAGGTAGTACCATCGATGCCCTTGGTACTTATCCTGCTAGCAGTCTATGCTGCACGCTTTTGAATTTGTCATTCGTGATGAGCTAATAAAGGAGAAAAGATAACCCTAATTTGTCATTCTAGACTAGGGAAAAAAGAGAGCTTGCACGTGTACATATGTGCTTTTGCATCTTTTATGTAGAAGAATTACAATATAGTGATAATTATAAGACTATACCTGAATGAAGTCGCCAAATGTTAATCACAAAAGCGCCTGGAAGAAAAGGAACATCAACCCAGTTACTTTGATGAACTTGGAGGCCTCAGATATTGTCTTGAAGCAGAATGGTCTGGAAAGATGGGTCTTAATGCTTGGTTGCAACCAATGTCAAGTCTGGCTCGGGGCAAGCAGGGTAGTAGTGGCACGCTAATGACGGTTTCCGTGCATCCCATGCTGGGAAGGTAGTCACTATGAAACCCCAAGGCCTCTGATAGAAGTTCAGATAGTGTCCTTTGTTAGCTCGATCATGTGTTTTACGTATTCCCTTACAGCTTCCCTGCGAAAGTAATTCAAAATTTCTGAGTTTGTATCTCTTGTTACACACTTGATGCTTAAATTGCATTTCTTATAGTACCTGCATATTGGAGGAAAATTTTGGGGGTCTAGTTGGCTATTATGGAAATCAAATGCTATCGAACCCCTCCAGTTCGCCGCTCCTGCTTACAAGGAGATCTCCATTGCTGAAATACCTAGCAGGATGCTAACAATCCCGCGAGTACCATTTCATCTTCACATCCTTTGGTTGTTCATGGAATGAGCGTACGCCTGCTAGCATGCCATCCATGATGCAAAAAGGAACTTCATGGTTAACTACTTGAAGGATTCCATTCAATATCTCCTTCCTTCGACTAGCTTCAAAGCCTTCCAGATCTATTACTGGAACTTGGAAACAAACTGTTCTAGAACTATTAGCACTAGAGCTTTGCAGCTTTTCCAGCGGATGGATGAAGAGCTTGGGAATCTTGACAGCACCAGGGTCAAGAAATCCTCTAACCCCTGCTTTAGTTTCATCGAAGTCCTTCACTTCCTTTGCTCTTTCATAATTTGAACCCTCTTCAGAAAAGACTTCCATGTCAACAGATGATAGCTGGAACTAACTGAAGGAGATTGGGAGGGGCTAATTTTAGCTGTTGATTGTGACCATTTAAGGTGAAAAAAGGAGAGGGCAATGATGGTTGGACTGAATGAAAAGAATGGCCTTTAAACGGAGCACTGGGTAGTGACCCTTCATGCATGAGAAGGGTACAAATATCTTGGATGCATGAATGAATGAAAGAAATCGGTAAGAACAAATACCTTTAAGCTTTGATATTAGTAGTAACAATAGTATTATACAAATGTTGAAAAGGAAATGAGTAATGGAAAAAGGCCAAACGAAGCGAGATACCCGCATTTGTCGTTTCCTTGGAAATTACAATCTCGATACGTTATTACGCAGATCTTTCATTCATAGGCAGATTAAATATAATGTTTTTCCTAAGATTAGCCGCCATTTTTTCAAAACAGAAACACTACCCCCTTCATTGGTGTAGCTTTATAAATTCTGCAAGGAAAAAGAAATTGATATTTTTATATTGACAGGGAAATATTCTTCAAAATCCAGCCAGAAATAATTGTTGGACCTGATTATACAACTTTTCTTTTTTTGTTTACAAATATTTGATATATGCCTAAGTACATGAGCATCTCAAAAACAAAAGAATAAATAAATAAATAAACAAATAAAAAGCAGAATAGAATACTCCGGAATCCGGGCCTGACTTACTATCGAGAATTTTTGGAAAAGATTTTGATTAAACGGATAGAAGTGATGGCATTGAAGATATTATATTTTAAATTTATTGTTCGTGTTTATCCATATGTTTCAGGGACCACAAATATATATAAATATATATATATATTTTTTACAAATTGAAAATAAGAAAGATACTTAGAACAAAACTGTGGAGAAATAAAAAGGTACAACTAATTGTAAATCCTACGACTAATCCAACTGGATCCTTTCATTTCACTTCTGTCAGTGCAAAACTGCTTATAAATACTTGGAAACCATCTCTGATTATCATATGTAAACAAAAGAATTTCTGATCACCAGTTATCCAAAAAGAGCAATTTTCTTTTCCAAGAGAATGATCAGATAGAGCTAATACTAATGATCAGATAGAGCTAATACTAAGATGCCATCATCACGGCAATCAAACCAATAGGCAAAAATATCACAATCATCATTTCACTCCCTCAACACCCAAAAATACTTTAAAAAATGCAAATCAAAGCAATGAGTAGCAGAGTAGATAAAAGAAGTATTTTTTTGGATCCAAAAAGCAAGCTAAAAAATCTTGCAAGCAGAAAGTCAAATAGTAAAGTTTCAAATTTTGTCAAAAACACGAACAAATACTACCAATTTGCAAAGGTAAAGAGAATGATCAGATAGAGCTAATACATTATAGTTGCCATCATCATGGCAATCAAACCAATAGGGAAACATTCAGTTCATCATTTCATTCTCCAAACACCTTATAAAAACACACCAAAATCATACAGTGTTAAACCAAATACAATTTTCAAAGCTAAAAACAGAAATTAAAGGAAACAAGACAATCAAAGTGTAACTAAGAACAGCTCTGCTCGAAGCCGAACGGCTTGTTGGAACTTCATTAGATATTCGAGTCAAAAAACCCTTGGAACAAGGAGGAATTTATAGGAAGTGAGTTAAAACTTAAAACCCTAATACTGTGAGAAAATTCTGTTGAACTTAGTTTTTGGCCCAATAGCATTATTTGACCTTTTTAGGTGTGACCCACTTTTTGTTATTGGGCTTTTGAGCGTAATACCCACAACTTTTAAAAATAATATCCACTTCCAAACAACCTTCATCTGCATCTGCTAGATTGTTCGCAGCCGGAGTATCGCCAGCGCCCACCTGTCAAGCTCGTTCAGAACCACCGTTGATATCTACTACTTCTAGTCGTCTACTGCTGCTGCTGCTACTACTACTACTATTTTCTTTCCTTATCTGAATCTTTGGTAATGGCTAATCAATCTGGCAAACGCTTCTTACTCAATCTTTGTAAGTATTTTGCTTCAGGTCTTCTGGTCTTCTTTTTTCAGCCTTTTTCATTTTTAGAGCAATTTCTGTCTGGGTTTTTAATTAAAAGCGAATCTGTTAGAAAAAATCTTAACTTTCTGTGTAGTTTTGATGGCAACAGAGTAAAATTTCTTGAAGCTTTACAAAGCCAAATCCAACCTTTGTTTCTTTCTTTTTTTTAATATTGGGTTTCTTGTTTTTGTTGCTTAGGTTCAGACTATACCAACATTTTGATTAGAAGACAGAAACTTTATGGTAGATTTTTTAATGGTATTCTTAACCGTTGTCAGTCACAATGGTCAAAACTAGACGGAATAAAAGAACTAAATAAAGAACAAGAGGCAAAAGATGTGGCTCAAGTTTCTTTGAAGCCTGAAGTTGATAAGAAGGCTGGTTATGATACCAGTACCAGATTATTCAAATATAGTTCTGGTGATGAAGATTATGTTGGTGATACCAAGTGGAAATTAGAGCTTGCTTGGCTCACAAAGGCTCTTGAGCCAGCTCTGCAATTGTGTAGGTGGGCTCTGCCAATAGGTCTGTTTTATGTCAATTCATGCCCCATAATCTTGTTAGCTAAATTGATTTCTTCGTTATTATTGTTGTTTTGAAACTCAAGATCAAGAATATAAACATTTATTAGCTGGTAATGAAGTTTCATTGCATTTTGATTTGCAATTAGTCACACTAGTTTTTTTCCTTCCCAAATTTCGGCTTTGTAGTTAAAAGGTCTGTTTAATTTAATTTGAATAGTGCAGGAAATGAAGTAGGGGATAAACCCCCTCCCAGCACTCGATCAGTCTCAGAAATCATATCTAACATCCAGAGGAGTAAAACCGGAATTGAAGGTTGGAGCTTGAGTGATCTTACCATAGGCCTATATCTTATTTACCTTCGTCAGACGTCTTTGAATCTGTTTGAGGATGTTAAGGGTGTGAAGATCACGTCAGATTCAATTGTAATTGCTGAACCCTTGTATTAAGTGCCTCGGCAAAGAATTTTTAATATTTTTAGATAGCTATGACAAAGAGTCTTATTAAGATGGTTTTGTGATGTAGGTCCAAGATCTGATATACCATATTGAATTAGCAAAAGGATGTTATAAGGATAATGCTGCCATCCTTGCTAGGACCAGCATGCTTAGAGAAAGCAATGTTTTGAAATTTGTAAAGAACTCTAGTGTGATGAGGCCTGGATATTATATAGGAATTGATCCTCGAAAGAAACTTTTAATATTTGGAATTCGTGGAACTCACACTGTCTATGATCTTATTACTGATATTATTTCATCAAGTGATGGAGAGGTTACATTTGAAGGCTATTCAACTCACTTTGGCACAGCCCAAGCTGCTCGATGGTTTCTTCACCATGAAATAGGAACAATAAGAAAGTGCTTGGAGAAATATGAGGTGGTTAAATTTACTGTGTCTGTTTTTGGATATTTCAATTCTGTTTTAGGCTTCTCTTAACACCCCTGCCCCATATTCTCCCGTCCCTTCGCTTCCCCTTCTTGTATTGTATACTTGCTAATTTTAAACCTGAAGTTTTATTTTCATAGTTGTAGTGAGCCTAATTCATTTACAGGGATTTAGGTTAAGGCTGGTGGGGCATTCTCTTGGAGCTGCGACAGCTTCTTTACTGGCAATAATGCTTCGTAAAAAGTCAAAAATGGAGCTGGGGTTTAACCCTGACATTGTTTCTGCTGTTGGATATGCAACTCCTCCTTGTGTTTCCAAAGAACTTGCTGAAACTTGCTCTGATTTCGTTACAAGCATTGTAATGCAGGTAAGCACATCTACTTGTACAATGTACAAGCTTCTTTTATTGGAATATTTCCTCTCTATTAAATTGGGGTTTCCCAGTTTAGTAGTTTTCCTTGTTGTATATCTTTGACTTCTTTTTCCCAATGCTTTTTGTTTTTCTTTGCATACAGGATGACATTGTGCCTAGACTAAGTGCAGCATCTCTAGCAAGGCTGAGGAATGAAATTCTTCAAACAGACTGGTAAGCATGCAAATCTGGTCTAATTAACATGTGAAATAAGAATGTGATTTGAGTAGCAGAAATGCTACAAACCCAATTTAGCATTGGTGTCAAGGAAAATTTCCACAAGAAAAGTGCTCGCATTTACATATTGGCTTTAATTCAAACTGTTCAATAGTCCCATTAACAAATTATATTGCTAAACAAACTGTTCAAACCAACCATAAAAGAACTTTTAATCGCAAATATCTAAACCAGTTTCTTTTACATATAAAACCTCTACGTCCCTTTTCTTGATGGATTAGTGGGACTGTTGAACAGCTTGTTTGGCAATATAATTTGTTAAAGAAGTGAAGAGTATGGAAGAAATGAAGAGAACTAAGTTTTATGTGAATTAAATTTCTTTCTAGCTATTAGGAGTTAAGAGAAGTGATATGGAGAGCGATGAGGTAATTCAATGGTATAAAAGTATTTATCCAATCTAAATTTGTAAACTTCTGCAAAAATTTGAATGATATTCTCATTTCTTTCATTTCCAGTTGTGGAAAGCTCTCTTCCCTATGTTATATAAACAAGAGGAATTCTTGAATTTTATCCATTTCAATATCCTCAACCAAAAACACTGTTAACATCAGTGTTTGGAGTGAGGAGTTTCCTATGCCTGTAAGGCCACGGAACTTTCATTTTCTCAAAGCGCTTATACCCATGGGGTAGTGTTAGGTTATTGGGGTGAACTTATCCTGTTTGTTCTTTGAAGTGTTTTTCAGTTGTTTAAGAAATTGTTGGTTTCTTGTGTGCATGAATCTAACACTGTAACTAGAGGAGATGGGTACAATAACCTGTATCAAGTAAATGAACTTTTTCTTATATATTTTGATTTTTTTTACCTATCTTGTATAGGAGTGGCTATTCATTGTCACGTAAAGGTATTCTGATTTTTCAAGCTGAGATCTACATGAAGATTGAAATGTAGTAACAATGAGAATTTAATTGCTTTCCTCTGTCTTAACAGGATGAGTGTGGTGGAGAAGGCAGACTGGAAAAGTGCAGTAGATTTGATCACAAATGCAAAACTGGTTGTGTCTTCAGTACAAGATGTAGCTCGGAAACTTGCTGATTATGCACAGTTCAAAAGCAAAAAAGAATCTTCTGGTAAGTGTTGCACCTATAATCTAGTTGTTGTAGCACCCAAGTATAAATTGGATTATCTCATTACTTGGAAATCTTCCTTCTTTTTGATGACTGTTGTCTATCTGATTTTGTTTTCTAACCTGCTATATATGTCTTTGATGTCTTTATCGTAATTGACTTCTATTCTTTTGCCCATATTTCCTAATTTATACTTAATAGCTACTGGTAACCTCTGTTGTCATCTTGGAGAAGGCATGTTTTAAAACATGCTCTAATGGTTTTTAAGAGCAGATTTTAGTGTTAGGTCATGTTCATTAATGAAGCCAAACTGCTGCTTTTAGAATATGCATTAAACGGTGTCATGGCATACCATGCAACTTTTAGGCCAAAGGGCGTTTGGATTGAGTTTGCATCATTTGCTTCTATTATTCATTTACGCCTGTTCTTGCTTTACTAATTTGCGATATTTGTCTTTCTTTAACAAATGCTGTTTCGATCTTTGTGAACAGATAGTTCCACAAAAAAGGAATCAACTTCGGTTCCTTTGGCCTCTAAATTAGAAACAAACGCTTTACTTCAAAAAGAAGAAGATGCCTACGCCGTGCCAGAGGAGTTATTTGTTCCCGGGACTGTTTACTATTTGAAGAGGAACGTAGATAATCAAGCTGAAAGCAGCGACAACAGGGGCAGGGAATCTTTCAGTCTTTGGAGGAGACATCCAGGTGAACATTTCCAGAGGATAGTGCTCTCAAGCAACATAATATCAGATCACAGATGCGATAACCACTATTATGCTTTACGAGATGTACTAAAAGGTTTTCCTAGGTCCCATGATGAAGGCATTTTCAGATAGGACCCCCAAAAGTCTGAACGTCTTTTACATCCTGTAAACTGTCAAATAAATGTATGCTCGGATCCAGATGTTCATATTGAAGCTGTTTTGAGCATTTTTGCAGAAAAATATATATAGTTCATGAGCAATTATACAGTTTTTAATGTGTTCGTTCCGAAATACTGAGATCATTATCTGATTGATCTTTAGTAGTGGCATAGCATTGTAAAACGTTTTTCTGAGGAAAAATAAAGAACAATAGTCTCCTTCCTATCCTGTCTTGTGCGAAAATTATTCAAGTCATATTCGCTTATGTGAGGGCCTGTTGCCATAGTACTTATATTTTCCTCAACTGGTATGCCCTTGCCATACTATTATGTTATCTGTTAAGGTATGGCTTCTGCGGATGAAAATTTCCCTTGCTTGCAAAAGCCTGGTCCTCTCTCTCTATTGGCTTCAGGCTTCAGTTGATGCTGGTTCTTCGACAACTGGTTCTATAGATATAGTAAGAACGTTGCAATGTGTGCTTGATACTTGAGAGCTGGTTTATAATATTAAGCCCCAACTTCAATTTGTAGGCACTGTTAAACGCACGAGTCCACTGAATACACCCATGATGTACCTCGCCAATATTTGTTCGGGCAGCCTCCAAGGGTCTAACCCTATTCTATCCCCTGCTTTAGCAAAAAAAGGCCTGCCCTTTCAGCTGCAGAGAAGCTCAGAAATTCTTCCAGAAATATCCTACTGTGCTTGCCTAGCCTAAAAAAAAAAAAAAAAAAAAAAAACAAGATTTCCAATTTAGCATGGAAATTTCTTACATTTTTTTTATCTTTTTATAAGGAAACATAAGGTATATCCCATAAACAATGATCACAAGCTTCCCCACCATTACCAACCTTAGAAAAGGTATGGCTGAGCAAGAATTGGCGGTACTCTACTGCCCCATAGGCTAAGCCTAGGGTGGTCATAGCATCCAAGGTCAAGTAGAAAGCCACGCCTGATACGCATTAATATCCAGATAAAGAAAGCCTTGGTGCAGTGTAAAAAAAAAAAATTGTTGCGTTAAGGACACATTTTCCTCAATCTACATTGGCATAAACTTTGTACCAAACAATAATTTAAAAAGCAACTTCACAAAATTAATAAACTCAGAATTTAAATGCTATTGACCACAGTTTTGGAAGTGTCCTATCTGTTCATATTATTGTCAGAAAAGAAACGTTCAACTCTAAACTGACCCTTCCGCGTTTTTCACTTGCCTTCATTCTCAAAAGAAAAGACATTTTTTTTCATTGAAAATTATATATATATATATATATATATATATTTTTTACTATAATTCTACTTGGGGATTTGTGAATAGTCTTCAGTTAAAAGAGTTTCCATTCTTAAAATATCCGTGCTTGATGTATATTTGGACAACATAAATCCGTGGTTCCGATTATTTATTTTTTAAAAAAATATGTGTGTTACACATATTCGAAAAATATGATCTTTTAAATATATTAAAAATTTATAAATATTTAAATATTTATTTTACGTTCTATACATACTGACACTTACAGTGAATCAAAGAAATAAAGGTGTTATCATTTCATCTAAACGTAACGTTTAAATTCGACCACTTGTTTGTATCCAAAAATTAATAATAATATTGCTAGGAAACTGCTGGAAAGTTGCAAGTATTTTTTTCTCGAGGGTTTCTTAATAAGTTGTGTTTGGAAGTGCTTTTCTCTCTGTTATATTTTAGAGCAAATGCTGGATCAACTTTTCTATCAAAAGCTAGAGAAAGAGTGAAGAACTGTTACGGGGAGGAAAAATTAGGGGGAATCAGACTTGATTAACATAATATCGATATTTTATTATGTTACATTGAGCAACAGGTTTGTCAAGGACTACACTTTTGGACACATTGCCAACCCATTTCAGAATCATCAGGAAAGCATGTATTATCTTAAGCTCATTAAGAAAGCAATGAAAAAAAATTGTGTTTTCTGGTCGGACGAAAGTTGTGTACTTCAAAAAGTCGAAGATCCCCAGAAAGTTAATGCTGGAAAATTTCATATAAGAAAACAGTGCAGAGAAGAGCTTCGGTGGGGACTGGGGCTATTTCATTCTTCAATAGTCAATACCAAGAAAAAATTTCTCAGCTTTGAAGCAAACCGAAACTTTAAATATTGAAATTAAAAAATTCTAAATTAAAATTACTTTACTATTATACACAACCAGACAAAGCTTTAGGGCCAGATTTCCCCATTCTTACATGTTACTTTTTTTTGGTCAAAGAAGAAATAGGGTTTGTCTTAGACTAAAAGTAATTAGCTTCTCCAGGTTGTCTCCATCTGTGATTAACTTTCTTGTTTATAAAGTTTTAACCAATCTATACTCCATACTCTCTGCATCTTTCCTTCAATAGACAAAAACAAAACCATCTCTTTCACTTTTTTCATTTTATTTTCCTTATTGCTAACCCTCTTGAAATGACGACTGATCATGGCCCTAACTGTTAAGCTAACTTAGAGATTATTGGCCCCTATTTTATGGTTTGAACTTTGAAATCTTGCTCCCTATTCAAAGTGCACCCAAAATTTTTTTATAAAAACTTGAATGACATAACCTATCATAATTGCACTTAAAAAAAAAATTTATATATACTTCTAAAAATTAAGCTTTCCGCTTGTGTTTCTCAATCATCATGTAACAACATTTTCGTCGCTACTTGAAATGTTTAGGATCGAAATTGATGTTTAAACGTCTAGAGTAAGTCATAACTCACATGAAAGTTAACACCTTAAAAACCCATATTAAAAATATATAAATGAAGCTTTGATAGGTAGTTTGGTACTTGATTAATTCATATAGTTTAGTACTTTTGATCAAATTATATTTAACCATGGTTTTTTGTCCTGATTCTTACCATTTTAATAAGAGATCATAGGCCAAACTGAGACATTAAATATGTGTTAGATATAATTTAGGGTATTTTGGTGATTAAATTATGAAAGAAAAGTTTTCATTTAAATTTTGAGAGAATTAAGTATATATTATAGACATTTAAATAATTTGAATTAAGTGTTAAGCCTAGATTTCTTGCGATATATTCCAATGATATACACGTAAAAATGGCCCCATATGTAACGTGGGTGTCGGCTTGACTGGTCTTTGTATGGATACAAACGTTAGCATCATTCTCCAACATGGTCTTTGTCCATCAACTAAAACTTGCCCTTCTTCATGCCCCACAAAACAAAGCACACTAGTTTTTCTAAAGGTCAGCTAGCTTAAATTTCTAGGGTTTTTTTTTTCTTTTTTGTTCATGTTCATGTTCCTATTTGTCATTTGAACTACTTGCCATTCGAGGAAGACAAGAAAAGACGGATCGTTTCAATTCTGATTTGAAAAGTTGAGAGATAGAACAAAATTCAAGGAGCAAAGCGCCGCTCGAAAATCATGGAAAATTTCTTGAAACAGCTGAGACATAACAATACATGGATCTTGCTAGTTGTTGGAATATCATTCCAACAACATTTCAAAGTAGCTTAATTGGTCTTTGTTTTCTACGAGTCTTGTGTTAATGTTTGATGTTTGATGAGGCAAAAATAGGGTTTAGTCTCGAGTCTTGGCCTCCCACAGGAAAATGATTAATGCACCAGAAACTCCATAACTAAAAAGATTACATAGACACCTTTTTTGCTTCCATCAAAAGGTTAAAAAGCTGTGAATAGTAAATAGTAGCCCTAATATCTAGTGATTGCTTCATAAAGTATGAAAAGCTTGTTTCCAGTTTTAACTATGAATTGAGGTTTCTGAAAGGATGGATAAAAAGTTAGCTATATATATATATATATGTCTTTTTGTAATATATATTCATTTATTTGGAGTTTTAAGCTTTATTCAATAAGTTTAAAATGCAAAGAGTTGGGCTATATTGTTTGCAAAGATTAATTAAATGTAGACGATTTTAACAAATAATAATGAACACTTTTTTTATCAGTAAAAAATTTTAGGTTAATTTCGTTCACTACATCTCTTTTCCTACCTGATCTAAATAAATTGATAATGAGCACTTGTTTATTGCCTATTCTCTTTTTAATTATTATTTTTTAAATATTCTCAAATTAAAATTAAAATTAAAGGCTATACAAATATATATATATATATATTTAAAGACTCGATGCAAAAGTGATTTTGATATTACACCGACTTATACTTTGTCTTATATAATTTAGTATTACAAATTATAATCTTTTCACCGTTTTTTCTTATTATTCTAATATTCTTTGAAAGGGAAGTAGCTTCTAAGTCATTTTTAATCAAATTGTGGAACACGGATTTTACTATGCATCAATTCATTGCAACTATAGAATAAAGAAAAAAAATTAAATTCAAACTTATTAATAGAAAATAACATAAAAAATAATAATACTCACGATTAATTTATTGAATTAATTTGAACATAGCCTTGGTAACATTATTAATATTGGCTTATTTGACAACATTATTTTATTTATCGTTTGTAATTGGTGATGACGTGGAGAGTAGGACCCACACGAAACAGTGCCCCACTTTCACTCGTGTGGCGTGTCAACATCTTTTTGTTAAATGTGCACCTGCACCGCAATCCCGAGGAGTTGTAAATTGTAACGGCTTTGCCTTTCTTTTCTTTTTTTTAATTGTTAGCTTTTATTAATTCCTTTTCAATTGTTTATTCTTTATAATTTTTTATTTGTTTATGGAATAGGTCTCTCCTAGGCCTTGCCACCTATGTCTAGCTGTTGATTTGTTTGTTTTTATAAATTCTATCTATAAACCAATTATCAAAAGAAAATTTTATATTCTTATCTTAGTCCAATTAATTGCAGTAGGATGATTTGAGATGACGGGAAATGTATAGATAAAAGCAATTTGGATTTAAACAATAATAGCATTTTCATGCCAGGGAGTTTCTTCTTAATTTTTTTTTTTTTAACTATACTAATGTTCTTAGTTTATCAATAGGCTAAAATAGAAAAAAATAATGAATCTTATCATTTTATTAAATAAATTTTATAATTTTATTACATTCAAATTAATTTTTAATTTTTATTTAAATAAAAATTTAATATAAATTAATCTTTGTTTAAAATAAAGATTTTTCATATAAAAAAAAGTCAATGCCTAAAGGGAGTTAGGGAAGAAAAATTTGCAAATTCTTGAGATCAAACCTCAGCTTTGCAATAATTCATTTGAATCATTTAGGTTAAATTTCATGTTTGAAATAAGGGTTTTTTATTTATAAATAAAAAATTTTAAGTATAATAAAAATATAAAAGTTTATTTAAGGAAAATAAAACAATTTAAGAGTTTTTTTTTTTAATATTTTAACTTAATTAGTATTAGATTTTTTAAAATAGAAAATGAAAGGTTAAAATAAGCGAAGAAGCATGAAAGAACCGCTTTTTTTTTAATAAAGAAATAAAGGTATTTTTTAAGTTTTATTTTAGTTTAATTTTTTTGAATGATTTAAAAAATACTCTTTCTCATTAGTCTTATTAAAGTGATATTACTTTATATTTTTTCAATTTTAGATTTTGTGTGATCTTATATTAAAATTGAATTTTTTCACTTGTTACTAAATAGTTTTAGTTCGGATACTTAATAAGTTATTATAACCCTTATTCTATTTTTTTTTTTTTTATTTTCATACTCCTACACAGTACCAACGTCAAAGTTATCACGTGATATGTTTTTGTTTCCGTCTATTTGTGATTTGAGTTTTTAAAAGTGATGTTATTTTAAATTTATTAAATTATGTGTTTCATATAATTTAATATTTAAATTAGATCATTTCACCTTTTATTAATTGATTTAATATTAAATTCTTAAGAAGTTTGATGCATTCAAGATCCAAAAAATAAAAAATTAACTGACAAGAAAATGATCTTACCTTATCAACTAGATTAATTCATCTAAAATTTCTATTTAAGCAAAACCAAAAAGTGGTAAAAACTATAGTTTTTTATTTAAAGAATTAAGTACTCAAATTTAAATTTTTGAATCACGAATATATAAACTCAACATCAAATTGAATAATTAAATATTTAACCCGAAATATTTATTAACATGTATATAGTCTTTTATTTGATCAAACAATACTTAAAATAATTGATTTGACGGTTATATCTGGACAAATGTGAAACTTAAACTCTATCACTTATAAATTATTATCAAAGAAAAATATATATGATTGAAAAATTAAGGTAGGTTACAATAAAACAAATTTAAGTTCCCAATTAATCAGCAAACCAAAAAACGAGACATGAAAATGGCAGAGGATGATGACAATGCTGATCTAATAAGCAAAATTGGAGAACACAGGTGGGCGTATAGACAGGGGTTTGTGCATGGCATCGACCTGATTGGCGGTCATTGGGAAAATGGCCTTTTAAGTCATGTGTACTTGTTGGCCACTTAACCAATGAAAAAGGAAGGACATGAAGGCATTGTTTTGATTGATTTTATGGGGATTATCAAAATATTAATCACCTTTAGACAACAATGTAGGAGAGGTTCAACTATTGTTACGGCTTCAAATTTTTTAGTATTTAAAAATAGCAAATGATCCAAAGAAAACAGACTTTTTTTTTTTTTTTAATTCTTTCTAGAAAAATTAGGCCTACCGGAAATACATCATCTTTCATTGCCGCCTGTACTCTTTTATAGGCATCACTCTCGATAAAATACTTGAAAAGAAAATGTCTCATTACTTAAAAAAAAAAAAAAAGGAATATTGTTTCAAATCTTTATCTAACTTTCATTTCATCAGAAGAATAATGGTATCACACACGAGAATTATCATGGAATTTTTCCAAGTAAACCTGAATATCACATTGGATTTAATTAATGATGTCAAAACTTTTAACATGATTTTATTTTATTAAATATTTTTTGTTAATTTTGAGAAGGGAAATTTGTACCTGTTCTTTGAACATACACTTATCATTAAATCAAATACTTAGATACATTAATTTACTTTGTTGGAAAACCATGAATTGTTTAATTGGCTAATAAAATCAAGGGCTATTCCTTAAGTCATATACCGTATCTTTTCTTCCCTATATAAATTAAGGAATATTAACCAATATTTGATGGTACTGATTACGATAATATTTAAAGAAAAAATGTTATTAATATATTTCTTTTCTTCAATTTAGTGAAAATAATACATTAAATGCAAAAACATTTCCTATAATAATAATTTTCCTTTAACATTAAAATGTTAGTTACTTACCAACTTATTTTTGTCTACCACTTTGCAGATCATCATGTTTTTAATTTGGGGACATTTAACATTGAAACTATGTTTGGATGTCGGAAAGCATATAAACTACCACATTCAAAGATGTATGTACTGGACTATTCAAAAAAAAAAAAAATTCAACGATATATCAATATACATTTAGTGAAGTGTTTCTTAATTGTTTTCCCTTCTTTTCTCCATCCTAAATGTGCTATCACATGATTTAAAGGGCCACGCCATGCCATGTGTAGCACTTTAATCAATAACATTGAAAGTTAATTTAGTGAATTTTTATAGGTTAACAAAATCAGTTCATTATTAAAGTTGAACAAGTTCACAAATGACATCTTATTTCTTTGAAGACAATGAGATCAAGAATATCCAATAATCTACTCGACTTTGAAGTGTCTTTCTGCATTTCTTCTTTTATCATTTTCAGCATGTACCCACATGATCTCAACTGGGATCAAACTGTCATTAAGCCTTTAAATAATGTAAATTATTATTAATTAGCATTACCATAATCAGCTTAAATCATTCAAAACCTCTAATTTTTCATAAAAAATATTAATTTTTTTTTGTATAAATTAACATATTCACTCAATAAATTTAAAATTCAAATTTCAATACTCAGTAATTTTTTTTTTTTGAAGTAGATAATTTCTATTCTTAAACTAAAACTTTTTTTCGTAAAAAAGAAAAAGTTATGACATAAAGAAAATGTATATTCTCCTTGGGAAAAAGGGAATGCGAATATTAAACAAAATCACGAGGATTTAAAGAGATGCTGCGTGGAGAATGTATGTCCACGGCGTACACGCACATACATACCCCATCGTGCAACTTCCAACGTGCGACCCATGTTTCATACATTAATCCGTAACCTTCACCAACTTGTCTTTTTAAACTTATATATATATATATATATCTTGTTCCAAGATTCTTGTAGGATGTCATTAAACTCCCATTTTTTACATCCAAAATTATTTTTAAATTCATGATCAGATACATAATTAATTATTTTTTATACATTTAATTCAACATTTACCTATATTCATCAATAATGTAAAAAAAAAAAAAAAGAATTCAACCAAAGGTTTGATAAAGGGCAGTCACCTTTTTTTTAAAAGCAAAAGAAAAAAAAAAGAGCAATTAATTAGTCTTAATATTTTTATGCACAATAGGCTGGCAGAAAATGGTGGCATTTGACAATGCATTTTTTTTTTTTTAAGTTTGATTATATTTTAACCAAAGATTTCACCGTCAAAGAAGCTGAAAATAAATTAATTATCGGTGTGAAAAATGAAAAGAAAGAAACAAAATCGAAAGATGCGGAAAAGCCAGCTTTCACTGACAAGAGCTCTGCATCAATCAGATAAAAGAAAACGATTAATTTCTTGAATACTGTTGCTGCAACCAATTATTTGTTACCACCTATGAGATTAATGGAATCTTTATCTTGCATGCCTGTCACCCTAAAAGTACAAAGAAGAATGGGATAAGGCGACTGGTTCAAACTTAAAAATTATACTTACCAGTATTTTATAGATGCAGCTGGTAGTAATAAAAATTTGTCAAACATTGTGTGTGTGTGTGTTTTTTTTTAATATATATATATATTTTTTGCATAAGTTCATTATTTCATAGCTAAACCATTAAGACCATGTTTGGTGAAACATTCCACTGCGATAGAATGGAAAACACTTTTCACTACACCGAAGTTTCAGTTGGGAACCAAATCTACATGATCTTTGAAGGTCAGTGGAGATTTTGCCTCCAATTGAGACGTTGGTGTGGTGGGACAATGATAAAATACTTTTATAAGCTATCTCTATTAATTAGTGATGTGTAAAATAGGTGATTTTGCTAATATATATATATAATTAATTACTAGTTGGAATTGGAATAAAAGCGATATTTGTTGTAATGAAATAATAGGAAATTAGTAGATATGATCTTTAAAATATTTTCATAAATTGATTCTTCAATAATTTAATGATAATTCTGTTATATTTTAAATTGATGTTTTACATAAAAATATTGAAATTAAATTTATTTAAATTATTATACATAAACTAAATTTTGATTTTTTTTTTAATATAGAGATTAACTTCATAATTGAACTTTGTTTTAAAGGAGGATTAGCTCCGAGTTTAGGACACAAGGAAGAGAAGGGATTGATCGAAGATGCCAAGCTGTGGATGCCATTATTATTAGGAATGCAATTGTGGGGCCCAAGGTTCACAATGGGGCAAGGTCTACATGTTGATGCTTGCCTAGCTGCTAGTGTGACAGAAGAAAGTGTGATTGAAAGTTTTGATTAATGACTATATATATAAGATTAGTTAATGATTATAAATAGTGTATTGCTGCACAAGCTCTGTCCTGCTATACTTAAACTAATCAAATTAATTACACCTCTCTCCTTCCTCTTCCTCAAGTGTTCTATTACACTGTCACTATCTTTTGTTTCATTCATTTTTAGAATATATGCTTCTTTTCTCTGCATATATCCCTTTAAATTTGTTCCTTTTTGCACTCTGACTATCTGTACTTCACCAGGTATTAACAAGTAATTCACCATTTAATGTCTAACATTTACAATATATTTTTCCTTAATCACCATTATTAATTTTTTATTTTTGCCAACAAAGATTGAACGGAACAGATACTATTAGTACTATAGATTATAGCTAAGAGAGAGGCTGGACCACTATTTCAACCCTATAGATTGCAATCATATCTGGAGTAGCACTAGGGCGGGGACCTCTTTTAGAGTCCTACAAGTCACCAAACCGAGACAATTTCATCCTAAGAATTAATTTCTTTTTGTTTTTTGGGGTAGATGAAGGGAGTGTGACTGTTTGATCTCCAATCAATTTGACAATTTGTTGATATGCATGCGCCACTATCATCAGCTTCAGGCTTCAGCTACCTGATCAACTACCTGTGATTTGCACATTTAACTAACAATGAGCCACCATATGTTGCAATTAACTAATAATTAGATCCTCATTAAATCCCAACCCAAGCTTAGATCAGATTCAAGACCCTATATATCTGTGAGAGACTGACTATCAGAAGTTGCTGGAATTGAATTGTTCTCAATCACTTAGATTTTCACACCTATATATACTATAATTTATGTTGTCGGCTCAGAAGATAACCCTCCTGAAGGCCCCTAAAAACTAAAAAAGAATCTTATCCCCACGAATTATGAATGAAATGAGAGAAAAATAAAAAAGACTCTTGAAATTCGAAACCCAAGTATTTTTACGTTGTAGTATTATTTGTATTTGGGATAATATTAAACTCAGTTTGTTTTGTAAAAAATAATTTTTAAAAATATTTATATTTTTTGGATTAATTTTTTTTAATTATTTAGATGAATTAATAAAAAATATTTTTCATTGTTTGGTTATTTTTTAGAAAATTTATTTTTTTCAAATAATATTAATATAACTATTAAAATATTAAAAAAAAATTATTATTAAAATATATTGAAATTATTTATTATTAAAACTATTAATATTCAAAATTAATTATATTTTAATAATAATATTTAATATTAAAATATTATGTTAATATAAAAATACTTAAAACGAAACTATTTATTATTCTTTATATTATTTATTAATATATTATAATATTATTTATTAATATATTATATTAATAGTATATTATTTATTCATATAGTATTATTTCTTTATTAATATAATATTATTTATAAGTAAAATTACATTAAAAAGTATTTATAAATAATTATACTCATATATAGTTCTTTTCCCAAAAAATGTCTTCCCATTTTCAAATTTATAAGATAATTTTTAAAAAAACAATCTTATTTTTTATTGATCAATAAGTTATTTTTCGTTAACCAAATAATTTTTTATTAAACAAATAACTAAAAATGTATAAATCATTTTTCACGAAATAAACAGAACCTAATTATTTATTGTCCAGTTTTCAACCTATTTGATAGCTTAAAGTAATAAAAAAATTCAAGGGAAAGGGAAGAGAAGATGAAACTGTACACGCAATGAAATAACAATTAGTCAAGTGATGGGTGGAATGTCTATCTTCAACGCGGAATTTAATCGCATATATCTGAGCCATTGCTAGCTCTACCTTTAAATACACGACAATTATTTATCCGAGCTGCTGCTCTCGTACAACATGTATCTCTCAGTTAAACGCAAAGCACCATACATCAATTGTGTCTAATTCTCATGTTGTTAGAAATGTAAAATTGAAATCACTAAGGGAAAAAGTGGCAAAGGCCCCTTAAAATTATTGTATAATGTGCAATATTTAGCTGGGTATACCCTGGAACAAATCTTCATTAATCATTCTTAGTTAGATCAGGGTATATCCAATCTAAGAAAATAACAGTAGCTGTAGTTATATATCACATATATAAAAGAACCAAGAAAAGCATATAAAAGAAGTAGTAATAAAGCCAACCATCAAGCAAAATAGAAATGGCTTTGGTTTTATGCCAGTTCTTTTGTCGCGTAAGGATGCGAAATGGAATCTCATTTGAGAGTATAAAAAATTAGAATGAGAGGGGTGCAAGAGGGTTTTTAAAAGGAAAAAAAATGAAATATGTAGCCCAATAAGGGGACCAGATGTAATTAAGAATTGATTATTAAATGATCCACCTCCCTCTTTCTCTGGTGTTTATAAGCCCCTTTGGTGATAATGCTTAGCTCAACCACTAAAAATACCCCCAAAAAAAAAGAGAAGATAAAGATGGCAGGTTCTAGTTCCCCTTGTGGTGCCTGCAAGTTCTTGAGAAGAAAATGTGTTAGAGGCTGTGTTTTTGCACCTTATTTCTGCCATGAACAAGGTGCAACCCATTTTGCAGCCATCCACAAGGTTTTTGGTGCAAGCAATGTCTCAAAGCTGCTTACTCATCTCCCTGTCAGTGAGCGCTGTGAAGCTGCTGTCACAATCTCATATGAAGCTCAAGCTAGGCTGCAGGACCCCATTTATGGCTGTGTTTCTCATATCTTTGCTCTCCAACAGCAGGTTTTTTCACGACCCTTGACCTTGTTTGATGTAAATTGATGATTTGAAACCCTAATTTGAGTTTTAAATAGAGATCTAATTATTCACTTTACCATTGATTTCTTGTTTCAAATTTCTACAGGTTGTGAATCTACAGGCACAACTTTCTTCTCTTAAGGAACAAGCAGCTCAGAGCGTTCTTCATGCCTCTGTTACTGCAAACCCTAATGACAAATACCTTGGAAAGCTTCCTTCTGAGCTCCAGGATGTGCCAAGTTGGTTTCACCCAGATAATTCAAGCATGGCACCAAATTTTAATCCAAACTTCTCCAATCATCCCAGCACAAGTTCATACTGTGAGAATGGGTTTTTGGATCCAACCTCTTTAGGGAATTATGAAAATTCAGTCATCTCATCATCAGGAGAAGATCGAGTCTCATATACTACTTTTGGGGAGGCTCCTCATCCTTCCTTTGACATGCAAACGAACAACAGACAATGGACTTTCCAAGATGCTGATGACCTCCAATCCATGGCCTTTGGCTATTCTCAACATTCATGACGAGGCCGGATCAATGGTCTTCAGCACAAGAGATTTATATAAAACCGGTGAAGACACGATCGACTTCCCATTTTTGTATTGAATGCTGCATCTTTTGAATATATATATATATATATATATATATATATATATGCACTTTTGTTGCTACAAATAAAAGTTAGGAACCCTAGAAATTAAATTAATGTTCATAAAATCGGAAACCCTAAAATCTACCCTACTATTGTTTTCTATAATCTAGTGTAACCTTGGAATTATTGATAGAATAATAGTCTATTTCATCTCTGACAAAACTGGAGAAATTGATCTGGTTTTGGTTGAGCAAATTTACTTAATTTGTCTATGGACCTATTAACCTCGTTTTGACCTAATAAAATACACTACTTACCCAGTTCCTTTTCTACACACGCTTTCCCTTTAAAAACCTTGTTATTATCTGATTCGAAATAATTTATCAAATATTGCTCTAAATAATGAATTCTATTCAAGATTAATAAAGCATTAATCTAAGTAATTCATAAGACCTACTCAGTAAAATGGTTATGATTTAGCTGAAGGTTAATTATTTACTCTGTTTATTTGCAAGAAAATATCTGAGGTGCAGATATGTGTATTTCTTTTGTTCAAGCTAGATTTAAACGGTGCAACTGGCTTGTTTGACTATAGTGCATTCTGTCATGAAACATTGAATTTTTGCAGTTTGGCACTAATAGTATATATCCAACAAGGAAATTACACTCCCTTTTTCTTTTCAAGAATATATAGTATATAGCTCCAGAGACAGTCAATTTTTATTAATGATTTAAAGATCTGAAATTATGTATTGTGTTTGGACAATAAACATGAGGAAAAGTACCTCATTTTCATTAAAATACACAAGATTATGATCCCAAGGGATATTTATATTATTTATGGAACCTAACTTTGGTCTAGATCCACCTCAGGTACTTGTTTCACTTTTTACTTCTTCATTTCCCTGCTTCTCCCAAAGTTTGGTAATTCTTATGAAACAATTCAAAATATTCTGAACACACACTGCACCCCCTACCCCCAAAAAATGAATGCTGAAATTTACCTTGTTGTAGTGTTCTTGTGTGTTAATAATACCGGCTAATTTGTTATATGTGATGTTGTTTACTATCTTAATGTTTTAGTGACGATTTGCAATATTAATATTGTTTGCATAAGCATTTTTCAGTGCAAAGCAGATTTCTTTGACTTGTCATGTGGAATAAATTAAGCAATGATCAATTTTTTTTTATTCTTCTTCCACTAAGGATATATTTTACTTGAAACTTCTTTAATTTCTATTATATATATATATATATATATGTATATATAGCAGCATGATCAAGAAAGAAGGTAGAACTGTGAAAATCTCTAAGCTTATTACTTCATGTAATTACTTAAACTTGCAGGTTTGCCATGCATATTGACATTTTTGGTGAGTAGAATTCCCTTGTTGGGGAGAATGGAAGAAACTAGTAACATTTGCTTGTACAAAAGTGTGACTTGAGGGGTTTGACGAGATATATACCAAGACAAATTTCTGTTGCCAAATCATTTTGAAGTCCTCTACCTAAATGAGCTAGCTGTAAAGTCCTTATGTTTCATTATTACAAAATCAATTAAGCAAAGCATTTGGACAAGATAAGAGATATTGTCAGTCATTGCAAGTCTTATGTTCAACAAAATTTGGATTATGATGATATGTATGATGAGCTAGTAGTATTTTAATGCTATTGAAATTAATAATGCAAATCTTGAATGAAAAGTAGACCTAACTTGTTCTTTTCTTTGCTAGATAAACCCTAAACGGATACCCTAAATCCTTTTGTTTTTATATATTTCCTTGTTTTTTTTTTTGGTTGGTCAAATTAATAGGACATACCCCCCCCGGAAAGCACAAGACTAGATAATTTTTTTGTATAGATTTTGATTGATAAAATTCAATGTTCATTAACATCCTGATGTCATTTACATATAAAGGTGAGATCTGCATATCCATTTTTCTTCTTTAATAATGGTCTTAGACATATCATTCACTTATAAATTTATGTTGTTGAATTAAGGACCATTTTGCAGGGACCCAGGCTTAATAATTGTTACCCTTCTATTACAAGGTTAAGCTCTAAGACTCAACTCTCTCGATCCTTGCCACATGTATGTATTCAAATTTGCAAAGAAACCATATGTTTTCACCGCCAATATTTTACTCTTTCTGTTTTATTTGCTAGAATTAATAAGATCAACATAAAATGGTGTGATAGGAAACATAAAATATTGTATTATACCAACTTTTCATTAAACCTCAATTATATCCAAAAATAAAATAAAATAAAAAATAGAATTAGTAATGAAATTTAAGAATTGAATCTCCCCAAACGCAAGAATTACATTCCCAAATATTTGCACTTTCGTCCGCAAATTTGTAGAAAGAAACATAATTGATTTCCATATTGCTTTTGGGGTTTTCCCTTTTGTTCTCCTAAAAGCGGCCCAATTAAATTATGATAATAAGCTAAGTGCGGCCCATTGGAATATGGCTCCCTTTGGCAACTCATCAAAGTCACTAATAAATTATCTTGTTGTAACTAATAACAAAATGTTTGACATCTTCTCTATGTTATTATTATTATTATTTTTATTAATTTCAAGCCATAAATTCATTAATAAATCAATTTTTTTTTTTTTATCATTTTTTTTTCTTTGTTCAATGACCATCACTATGAGAATTGAAGAGATGGGGGAAATGATTTTAAATTTAATGTGTATTTCACCTTATAACAAAAAAAATAAAAAAATTTATTTTTCACAACATAAAGTATATGTAGAAAGAAAAAAAAAAAGTCTATTATATTATATGAAAAATAAACAGAAAAAAAATTGGAAGCTCCTTTGTAAAGATGAAACCGTCCATATGATATGATCTATTACTGGACCCCACTATCAACGGTTGGGATTACACACAAGTGCGTTGCAAAATCAATAGGCAAAATTTGGGTTAAAATAAAAATTCAAAAGCAAAGAAGGCGTGTAAGTTGTATAATCCAATCCCTTCATGCTTTTTCTTATGTTTAGTTTCTTTCAACCTTCTGTTTTCCTTCGTTTTCTTTCGAATTGTTTAATCCCCAAACAAGACAATAATTCGTGTTTGTTTATTCATAGCTTAAACCAAACACGTCATCAACAGTCCCATGTCTTTGTCATGTCATGTGCATAACAAAAATTAAAATTTTAATATTTTTTTTACAACATTCATTAAAAAAGTGGTATATGATTTATTTTTAAAAAGTTATGGTTCAAATCTCTCTCCATCTTTAAATTAAAAAACAAAGTTAGTAACAACTTCATTATTCATCATAAGTTATTCATTAATTACATTAATTAATTTTTAATCCCACCTTAATAATTAAATAAAGTATTAACCCCCAATAATCTACACTCTTTTCACTGATCTTTTGACAAATATTGGAGTTGGAAGTGTTTGTCACGGTTCTAACTCCTAACATAATTATATTTATAACATGGGTTTCTATCCTAATAATTTAAGAATAAGACTCCGTCTGTCAAAGAAAACGATTTTAAGCATAGTTTATAAATGCAATAATTTAATACTAAAGTTGAGTTCTTTCGATTTTTCTTCAATGTTGACAGTTGTTTTCCCCTTCCTTGAGCTCACATTCAACTAATGATCACTCACCTCCAATTTAGAATAATTACTTTTTTCAAGTGCAAATAATGGAGTCCAACAAATGCATTCTAGAGCTCAATATTATTCTTTTGTTTTTTAATTTTAATTTTTCGTTTGCAATTTGTCTAGACAAAGTATGAAAGTGATGACTGCCGCTTGACTGGGTTTTTTTATTAATTAAATACGGGTAAAGATTTTTATGATACAAGGGTAATGGGCTCGAAGAGCTTGAAATTTGATTAATCTAATCGGATAGATTTGACTGAAATTATTTATTCTCTTACATTTTTTTTTGGGGGGGGGGTTGCCTAGGGTTTTAAGTTGGTTCATGACTACTCTTTCAATTATGGCTTCAATGGTGGTAGTTGCCAACCAGGATATCACACCTGCTTGCTGCTGCAACCTGATTAACCCATATAATCGATAATTCGTACGGAATGATTATCAAATTTATCGACGAACAGATCTCTATGCAAATTAATTGTTCAAAACGTTATAAGCGATAAAATATTTAAATGAAGAGAATTAAATTGTAATTTAAGAATTTTATAAACACAAATAAATCATAAAAAAAAAGAGAGTGAAAGAATGATTTAACACTTGAGAGGTTGAATATAAAAGTATTTTGAAAGGAATGGTTATCGAAGTATTTATAATTCACAAAAAAGTATCTGACACACCTCTTCATGAATATACCTGAAGAATTAGCACTTTGGAAATTAAGTAATAGTGAGGCTATTAATCAATTTAAATTCTAAATTTTCAGACCTCATTCTTCGACACTACTACATACTAGATGAATTCTAAATTTTGAATTTTATAAAAACATTTAAAACACTTTAGAAAACAAATATTAATGATAATATATACAACATTAATCATGTCTAATAACTAATATATATATATATATTTAATCTATGAGTGTTAACAATGTTAATAATTTAAAATATAATGCATCTCACATTTGATTGAAAGATTTAATTATTGATGAATAAAATTAATTTTTATATTAATTTTATTTATATTTTAAATAATTATATTTAAATAAAAATAGTTATTATATAGCAAATTGTAGAATCACATTTTGTCCATGATCCTTTGTCAATTAAAATCAGTCCAAGCTTAATTGTAAAAATTTTTATTCATTTTTATTTCATATATTATCATTTTTTTATTTTTATCTTATGGTTTATTTATTGTTTATTTTTTTTTATTTTCATTATCTGATTATTTAAAAAAAAAGATTGAGATTAGGCTTGATGATGATAAAAAAACATAATTAGATGCTAATTTTTAGCTTTGGATGCTAATTAGAATTGAATTGAAACTTTATCAGCATGAATCTATGTATCAACACTGAATATACAGAAAAAAAAAAAAAAACAAAAGAAAAACAAAAGGGGAAGCCTCCATCGCCACTAGGCCCTCAAGGCCTCTCTTTGGTGGGAAACCTTCCCTTCCTTAACCCTGACCTTCACTCCTACTGGGCTGTATTAGCTTGTACCTACGAGCCAGTTGTGAAACTCCAAATTGGGAGCACAGATTGGGTGACGCAGAAGGTAGCTGTTGATGCTTTGAGTGCTTTGGTACTACATTCAAGCAACTTGATTGCAGATAGAGCAGCTTCAATGATAATAGTATTGGAGGGTTACCGCTCTGACAGGATGAAAATAGTTAGAGATAGTATGACAGAAACATTGCAATTATGGAAGAAGATTGCAGGAAAAGGGGAAGATGAAACTGCAGATGACCAGAAAGCCTCGTCTCATGATGGTGAAAATGCTCAATCAGTTGAATCATCTGAAAAGAATGTCTTTAAAATTCGAAATGTTGATGACAAAAATACAGATCCATCAGCAAAGGATTCATCTAATAATCTGTCCCCTAATTCGGATTCTGTTTTCAAAGGGAAAGGTGGAAGCATTTCTGACAAAGCAGTGGTAATTTTAAAGAAGAAAGCTCCTGCATTAACAAACAAAGAGTTGAATCTGAAATTCTTCTAGAAATTGGAAACAAGGGTTTCTGGTGATTTGTCAGTTGAAGTAGTTGTTCTTCGCAGATATCTTAATTCTTTGAACTCGAAGAATGAGGAAAAGCCAGAACCAAATGATCCAGCCTCAAGAAGAAGGTCGAATAGTGTGGGAAATAGCCAAGTGGATGATTTTCATGCAACTTCCAACAACATACTAAAAATTTAAAGCAATTTGACAGTGGAAGAGGCTAAGATGGCGCTCGAAAAGTCATAGCTTTGGCTTCAGATTTGGGACATTAAGGGACAATTTTTGAGAATCTAGCTCCAAATTTGTGACGTGGAGGTTGAAAGAGGGTTCATGGTGAAATTTAGGAGTTTTCTGATCATCAATAGATGGCTAACGACGACGTCACAGTAGCTGACAATGATGGAAGGCGTGAAGGTGAACAAGTTTTTTTGGAAAATATAAAGATTCGGCAGCTGTGCTTTTGAGTTTTTTTTTAATTCAATTATAGGTTTTTTTTTGGAGGGAAAAAAATAGAGAGAAAATCAGAAACAAAAAGAAGAACTCAGAGAACAAAGAAGGCAGTACACCTCCAAGTAGTGGAGATCCGAGAAGGTTAAGCCCACAACTTTCCAATCCTGATTCCTAGAGATAGAGATGTTATCGCGAGAAACTGCTAGTACCACGTGAGAAAAGAAACAACGAGCAACTTTCTGACGAAATTTGAAACTTTTTGATCTCCGGTGAACGGCCAATAGAGGTCGGCAGACGGTGGCGTGGGGCGACACTAGTGCTAGAATCTGAAAATTGCTAAATTTTGCAAATTGAGTTCTCCTGATTCAACGGGGAGTCAGAGAAAACAGTAGTTTTTCTTAGAACAATGACAAGAACTGGAGGTCAGATAGAGATGGCGGATTGTGCTTTTATATCCGTATAAAACGATGTCGTTTGCTAAAAAATCAACTGACCCACATGTATTTGTTAACCCGATCCGTATTCCATTACCATCCGAGCCGCTGGCCCTTGCCTTCCAATTGAGCTTGAGCCACCAACCAAGTCATTTCTTATGTGTGAAGCCGAGCCACAACGAGTTTTCTAAGCCGAGCCACTAATTGTTTTGGTATTTTTTTCCTTTTTTGTTATTTTGGTCATTATTCATTTATTATTATTTTTTGAATAAATAAAGCAAGATAAATAAATAAAAAAATATGTTTTGAAATATTTTTGAGGAAAAGTTGAAAGTATCAATTTTTTAAAAAAATAAGTTTTCTAAAAAAATATTTTCGATGAGAAGTTAAAAGTATCAATTTCTTTGAAAATAAGCTTTCTAAAAAATATTTTTGAAGAAAAGTTGAAAGTATCAATTTTTCAAAAAAATAAGTTTTCAAAAATAGATTTTTGAGGAAAAGTTGAAAGTAACAATTTTTCTCGAAATTAAAGTTTCTAAAAAATATTTTGGGGAAAAGTTGAAAGTATCAATTTTTTCTGTACAAAAGCAATCATTTTTTTCTTTTTATTTTCTTTAATGTTAAATAATCCGCTGATGGAGCCTCTGCAAGCGAAATAGTAGTTTTCTTGCATACTCTTGATGTGAGAGAACTTTTTCAATTTTTTACTAAAAGTATTAGAGTCAATTGAGGATAATTTTTAATAATTAATTACTTGATAAATTTTTAAGGCTTATTGGATAACATAAAATTAAGCTGGTACCATCTTTCGATGGGCGTTGTGAGGGTGCTATAACCTTTCTCATTCAAATCCTATTCTGGTTAGTATACCTGAACCTATTTTTTTAGGGACCCTTAAACTTAGGTGTTTCCTGAAAAGATAGATTTCTTACGTGATCAATCGTACCTAGATAAAAAAGATTGGTGGCGACTCATTCAAGTCAATGTCTAGCGATGGATCCTCGAATTTAGAGGTTATGACACAAATAGTCATCACTATTTGAATATAAATAGATTATTATTCATAAAGATCATGATTATACAAAAAGTCATAACCCACTAAATAAAAATTTATATCTGTTCATTCATTATAAATAAATCTTTCAATATAACTATTTTCACTGTTTTTGATTGGAGAATTTGAGGTTTTGTTGTATCCTAAATGTATAATTACATTTAAGAAAGTGTTCTTCATGCCTTAAAATCAAAATTCTTTTTTATAATTACTCTTTTCTTATTTATTTTTTCTAACAATTTAAAAGCAATTATGATAAATTTATATTTCACATGAGAAAGATACAAAGAAAAGAAATTGATATGATTTGGAGATCAATATTAGAGAAGTTTTCTTAAGAGATAAATTAAATTGTGAAATATCTAATTTGTCTATTCATTCACGTCTTTTAGTTCCATAATGTTTATAAAATAAATAAGTAAATTTCAGTGGTCAAACTATATTGGGATTTCTGATTACAAGGGGATATAGATATTATCTCCATTTATATAGTAAATATTAATACTTTTTTTTATTTTTATAGGATAATATTTTGTACACCACTCCTGAATCAGATTCTCATGCCTTAAATGTGGAGTTTTCTCATTTGTTTTTTTTATGGAACTCCTGATTTGCACTTGGCAAATTTCCTTCACATGGTCACGACTGTGGCGAAATCTGGTTCTACTGAAAAACAAACAGTTTTTCATCTTGAACAGCCAAAATGTGCCAAAACTTCCTGATGAAGAACCTGTTTGGTCCCTTTCTTTTGCACATTATGAGTTGGAAAATGATGAATTTCTTGGGACTAATTCTGCCACAAAAGTAGAAAATGAGTAATCCATTTCAAAATCCAAAAAAAAAAAAAATAGGGATCTACTCAAACTGGCCACTTGTGGATTGGAAAACAGCACCTGGTCTCAGTAAGAGACATGCACCTATCTCACAACCTAATGATGGCTCAGAAAAGCTTATGTATAATGGTTCTGAGCACGTTGATTCATATACCAGCAGTGATGTTCCAGTTGAGATGAACACCAATATGCCCATGAGAGAAAATATGGCAACAACCTCAACAGTTCTAATTTTGCCAGACTCTGGAAGTGTGGATCGCCATCATGGCAACACTTGCAATCCAGCTAAGTCCATTGTAAGAATCGCATTTGATCTTGTTGATTTAAGTCTAGTGTCGGATAACCCTCAGCTGGTTTCATTTGAATTTAGCGAGAGAAATCAGTTTAATACCGATCGTTTCATCTGAATTTAGCCAAAGAGATCTGCTTCATACTGGCACACCTAGTGCAACACAAGCTTTGCTAACTAAGAAATTGGGTGAACTTGTTGCTTTCAAATACTTTACTGGCACCTTGGGTAAGATAGTCAAGTAGGTCAATAAAGATAACGAAACTGGGTTACCCTATGATTTAGTGGTAAATAATGAAGGTTATATTGAATACATTGAAGTTAAAAGCCACCAAATCTGCAAGGAAAGACTGGTTCAATATAACAACTAGAGAGTGGCAATTTTCTGCTGAAAAAGGTGAGTCTTTCAGCGTTGCACATGTCATTTTATTAAGTGATAAAGAGGCTAAAATCACAGTATGTACAAATCCTGTTAAACTTTGCCAGCATGGCAAGCTGCAATTAGTCGTTTTGATGCCATGGCAGCGGAAGGATTCAGTAATCGTGTCCTAACTGGTGCCATGTTTTATATGTGATTTTGTGGATTAAATTAACAAACTGCTCTTTGGAATTACCTGTTGGAATGTCCCTTAGTTGGCTACTTTTGATGCTAAAGAATCTATTGCTTGAATGCTGGAATCACCAAAGTTATGTCTCATATTTGGCCCTGAGCAACTTCTAACTCAAGGCCGCTTCTATGAAATAATCTGACATAGCTGAGTTGCATGCTAATACATTCTAAGGTACATTTTTGTGGTATGATTTTTCAAGAGAACATGGTATCCCCTAGAAAGAAAACTAAATCCACATTTATGAGAAGCTCCAGAATGGGATTTAATGACACCATTCCTAGAATCCAAGATGAGAATTTAAGGCATGTTTATAAATTAGAAAAGAACATGCAAATTTAATGCTCCAAAGGCATCAATACATGTATGTGTTTAATTTTATTTTGTGATGGCATGGAGAACATTGGTATAGTTTGTCATATATCACGAAAATAAATTAAATGTGATGGAATTTTCTTTCTTATACATATAAGAAAGATATGAATTATGGAGATACAATGCTATCATCCAATTAATTCATTATTGGTTAAAGACAATGAATATATTTTTGCTTCTTGTACCTAAAAAATGACATTTTGTAAGCTATTAAAATAAAAAGTGAATAAGTTTTCGAGGTTTTCAATAATTTCATAACAATGGTAAGGATGTAGCTAGTTATATACTATATTAACACATGGGCTTAGATAATAATATTGATTTGTGAATACTGTAAGCCTTAAAATTAGCCAATCAATGATTTAACCAATACAAATTCATCACGAATTTTTACATAAAATATGAGTAGAACTCATATTATAATTATTGTTTATATTATTTTATGAAAATGATTCTTTGGATTCATGTTTCATGACTTGCATTGATATGGTGATCTAGATATGAACACATTGGTCACAAAATGATTATGAATGTATTTGAAATTGAAGTTCAATATACTATGAACTCTTATTGTATATAAGCATATTGGTCCTATGAGTAAAGTTTGAATTTATTATATTTTTGAAAATGTTATGACCAATTAAAAGTGGTAAATAACAGAGATATATAGGCTACACAATGGTGAAGAAATAAAGTTCTCATAAAATTTTGAAATTAAGTTTAGATGTTTCAATAATCATGAACTTGGAATTAGCCAATGGGCAATTACTTTATGTATTGAAAACTCATGATAACATTGGAGATAGTTAATTTTCACTAAAAGCCATCATTATAAATAAGCTAAATTTAATAGCTAAATCTACATGATTTTTAGGTATGATATGGATTATTATGGTTGGCTTAGAATAGCCATAAGCCAAAATTGATGTCACAATCTTGATCACGTTATGATAATTTTTTATTATGTATATAGTCTAAGTCATTGATTGTACAAATGATTTATCATCTATAGTTTTTTATAGTAAAAATTTTAAAGTATATTTACTTTGAAAGCCATGAGTGATTCAAAGGTCTTAAGAATTTGAAAACTATTATAATAGCAAAAAGAATGCTATTTGATCCATTTAGGTGATGAAAATGGTTTTGTTCATAGTAATAAAAAATTATTAATAGTGTCCATAATGAAATACATTCATATAAATATTTATGAATTGATATAAAAGTCTTAAAAGGAGACTATAAAAGCATGATTATATTTGAAATTTGTTTATTGATATAAACTCTTATATTGAGTTAAAATATAAAATTTTTAAAACTTTTATTGATATCAGCTAGTTATCTTTCACTAAGGGTGAATTTGGAGGCCCCTACTTAAAAAAACCACCAAATAATGAAAAAATAAGTGAAATGACAACTTGATTAAATATATATGATATCTTGATAATTGAATGGGATTTTTTTTTAATAAAAGAATGTATACTTGCACATAGTGGGGATAATATGAATCAAAATAAATAAAAATTACCATCATAGTATTGTAAGATTTTAGTATAATTTTATGAGTAAATTATACAAAGTAATAAGTTTAGACACTTATTAAAGTAAAATCATAAAAAAGGTCTTTAAAAATCTTAAAAGGACTAAAATCATTTGATTTATTCATTGAGTTTATTCAATTATACTAGAAGTATAACTGTATTAAAAATGTATAAAAGTATGAAAATAGAATGGTTGAAATTAATGAATATAGAATTGTGCCATAACTAAAATCAATTATTTCTTAAAATGATAAGAATGAGGCAACAATGTCTTAAGTATATAAATGATACACAAAATGAAAAGTTTGGATATATTAGCCTACAGTGATTATATTGAAGATTTAATCTTAAATGGAGGTAATTACTATAAAAGACAATTTAATTCTAAGATATTTGGTTAGTAGTACTACAAGTAGAATTGATTTAAACCTTTACTATTAGACACTAATAATGAGAACCCAATTTTGAATTAGTAACCTCTAATTACAAAGTTTAATGGGTAAAAACAAGTTATTATTATGTGTCTATTAAGCACTAGTAAAATTCATTCAGATTTTAGAAACTAGTGTGATCCATTACATGGAGAAGATTTATTTTTATACTCTTAATGGAGTTTTAAATGTCTAAAGCAATGGAGATATAATGAAAAATCTACTTATATAAACATAGAAGTGGTGCTACTTCAACAAGAAAATTTGAGATCTCTCTTATAAATGTTTATGAATAGGATAAGCATATGATCATAATAGTGCTAAAGTGGTTATAAGCCTCTGAGAGAAAAATAAATAAGTATTATGTGTGTTATATTTTCAATTATAACATTAGAAGTTAAGGTTTAATCTGTGGATACCATCAACTTCATTAGAATTCCAAGATATATACGCTAATTGAAGTTTAAATCAAGAAACACCTTCTTGTATTCATAATATTTATTTGTGTGAAAGATAAAATTAAGCACCAACATTCCAAACTAATTAGGTATTGTTAGTAGTTTAGAATATGGTACATCCTATATTTGATAGAAAGATTTAATTATTGATAAATAAAATTAATTTTTGTATTAATTTTATTTATATTTTAAATAATTATGTTTGAATAGAAATAATTATCATATGATAAATGATCATAACTATTTGAATATAAATAAATTATTATTCATAAAGGTCATGATTATACTGAAAGTCATAACTATCTGAATAAAAGTTTATGTCTATTCATTTATTATAAATAAATCTTTCAATATAATCATTTTCTCTGTTTCTGATTGGAGAGTTTAGGATTTTATTATATCCTAAAAACATAATTATTTTTAAGAAAGTATTATTTACGCCTCAAAATCAAAATTCTTTTCTATTATTACTCTTCTCTTACCTTTTTTTTTCAACAAACAAGGCCATTAATCGATGAGTTTGATTATGCTCTATATAAGCTAAATAAGACAAACAACACTTTGAAAATATGATAGGAAAGGGTTTATCAGTTCAAATTATATGAATTTAAACAAATATATAATTAAGTTTAATTATAATACATATCCTAAAATAAGATTAATAAGCTTAACTAAACAGTTGATCAATTGGTTAGATAAAAGTTGAAGCATTCGATCAAGGGAACATTTTGTGTATAAATTAAGAATACAAGGCCATAAGTTATTGGTATTAAAATTAGAAAGAAATACTCATGTTAGGTAAACCTACTAATTAGAACATAAACCCTTGGTAAAGTGGGTCCCAAGGATACTTCCCCAGGGGTGCGCTTGCCTCTAATCACCATGATTGCACTCACGGCCTCTTCCCAGGTATGCCTATTTATTGACATAATGAAATTTTGATTATTCTAAGCGAAGTCATAATGCTATCCGTTCCAGGTGATCTGCATTTGGACCAAAGAGATGTAGGAAAGGAATCCTTGTAGAATTTTTGCTTAATTGGTTTTACATCTAATAATTTGTGTTATTATATAAAATATTATATTCGAATAGTATTTTATATAAAAATTATTTATCAAAATTTGTAACATAAAAATATAAAATATAATTTTTTGATTTTATTAAATTTATTTATAAATTTTTAAAAAAATTTTAATTTTTTTAAAAAAATTTAAACTATATTATTTTTATATTTTCTATTCATACTTTGTATTTCAAATAAATTATCTAGTCTAACTCGTTCTTTCGCTTGCATCTTACGAGCTAACATTATTTACATGTTTATAAACTAAGCGATGATGACAATAGTTGCAGGAAGCAATCATCTTGGTTTTGGAAGAAATAGATTGACCCTGTTGCATGCTGTGACTCCAGGCTGATAATAATATATTATATAAGAATGTCATATAGAAACAACCCCCTAACAATTGCTTTCTTATAATTTAATATCCCTTGTAGGAAAAAGGACACCATAGGGTTCAAATTTGTATGTATATTGGTCTTTGATAGGTATGAAAGAAGAATGTATAAAATTCAGGATAACCCGAATTTCAATGCCTTTATCAGATTGTCAAATGAAGTTGCTCTATTATTGTGGCTCAGTAAACATTGAATATCAAAAGAAAAGTTAACCACCCCCGAACAAACTATGCGTTTCCAGAATAAATTATCATTCAGTCATCGGAACTGACAAGAATTAACCACCGCAGTTAGGGAGTTAATTTTATCTAAATCGAAAATTTGACTTTTTATGTTAATAGAATAGAAATGGATATGATTATAAATTTTTTATCAAATATAGATATGAAAATAAATAATATAATATTCATCCTTTATTCATATTTTATATATTTTATATATTTAACAAATTAATTTTTATTTAATAATATAAATTTTATTTTAGATTAATTAGAATAAATATATAATTTTATTTTAAATTAATTAAAACTAATATATTTATATTTAAAAATATATATTTATAAAAAATTACATAAATATATAATATAAAAAAAGCTAAAAAATGCTTTTTTTTTTATCTTTTTATAAAAGCTTCTTGTTCGGAAGTTATCTATACATATTAAATACCTACAGAAATGAAAATAAGGATGAATTTGAAATATTCATTGAATATAAATACAAATATTAATATAATATAAAAAATCAAGAATAAGAATGAGGATTAAAAATTCTTTACGGTCTCGTATCCTATCTATTGACATTCCTATTCGAATTAATTTATTGCACCAATAATATACGTGAAGTGTCGTAGATAGAGCTGAATTCCAAGTTGTAATAAAAATTTTGATTGCGCAATGAGAAAAATGCCTACATTAGGATGATCAAAAAGTTATAGTACTAAGTTTTCTTGGTAACAGTCTCGGCATATACATCATTCTTTGGAAAAAGATCAGCATCAGAACAGAAGCAGGATCACACTCCCTAGAGAAAAAAACAAAAGGATGATTCAGCTTAGTTCCTCATCATTCTAAGGGCAAGTGCTTGTAGTTCACCCAAATCACTATTATATTGTCTCTTCTTAGGATAACCTTGGAAAGAAAACTCCTCTCTGCTTTGTATTTCTTGCATATTCATGCTATCAGCACTGTTGAGTTCAATCGACTCAAGTGAGCTTTGTGGGGAGATTGGATTTATGTAGCTTGGATAAGTTGGAATGTAAGGGACACCAGAAAGGTTTCCGTGCCACTGACTCTGTATGTTATGTGAATTCATAGCATTTATTTGAGCTTTGACTTGCATTAATTGAGTTTGCAGGCATGCCACCTATGAAATCAAGAAAAAAGAATATGCAAGAAGATTAGAAAATGGTTGCATAATCATAACTGTATGTCGATACTTTGTTAAAGTTAAAGACAACCATAAAGAAAAAAAGAAACTCTGTTGGCAAAAACTCTTGCAAAACAACTCATCGGTCATGAAAGAAGGTGGTGAGGAGGGGCAATTTAAAAAGTTTGATCTTTACGAAATGAATGTTAGCCGACATGTAAAAACTTTTAGAAATGTTCAAATTAGTGCATTGGAATATTTGTTCTAACTATATATGCAAAACTTCCCTGAAAAGAAAAATAATAATCTTCTAACCTGTTGTTGCAAGGCGAAAATATGAGCAACGCAACCATAAACAGGATCTCTTATCCTTGCTTGAGCTTCATAAGCAATAGTGACAACCGCCTCACAACGATCATGAGCTGGGATATGCAACAATAATTTGGACACATTGCTGGCACCAAAAACTTTATGAATGGCTGCAAACCTTGCAGGGCCTTGTTCTGAACAGAAATAAGGCGCAAAAATACAGTCAGAGGCACATTTTCGTCTCAGAAACTTGCATGCACCACAAGGGGAGCTGGTTCCAGTGGCAGTGCCAGAGCCAGATGACGCCATGGAAGAGACTACAGAGAGAAAAAGATAAAGAGTTTTGAGAGATCAGTAGAGATCAGTAGCTAGACCAGGAATAAGAGAGCAATAATCTTAAAATTTTCAAAGCACACGAGTACGCTAGGAAATGATGCTAAAAAAAAAAGGGGTTTGGGGAGGAGGGATGATTGTTTGGCAAGGTGAGAGTGGGGCTGTTGGGGGCTCCTTAAAAGGGGCACAACGAATGGGGTAGTCTTATAAGAAGTGTGAATGGGGGGACATTGAAGGCCTTTATGAAGGGTTCTGAGGGAACATTTATTAATGGTCTATGCAATATGGGGATTGTTTTTTAATGGTTAGATCAAGTTACTACTCCCTCTATTACTCTTTTTTTTTTTTTTTTGTCTATTATTAATGGTCTATGCAATATGGGGATTTTTTTTTTAATGGTTAGATCAAGTTACTACTCCCTCTATTCCTCTTTTTTTTTTGTCTATCTTTCTTTTAGATATCTTAAAATTATATTTTTTAATATTTAAAATTTTACTTTTTTATATTTAAAAATTATTTTTATGATTTTTATGATTTTTGACATTAAAAATTATAAAACTTTAATTTTATAAAAAAATAAATTTAATATTGAATATATTAAAATAAAAAAAATTATTAAACTCTGTGAAAATCAATATATCCCAAACATTTTAGATCGAAGAGAGTATATGATTTGGACTTTGGTTTATATTGTTAATGGGAATTTAATTTTTGTTTGAAAGTAATTTTAATACAATGTTTGATTTTTGGTGGGGGGTTTTAGGAATTTAGTAGAAAGTTTAGTTTTCTTTTTCCGCCGATCGCCGCACCTTGGAACTGCTGCTCTTTGTCGCTTTGTGGGCGCTTCTCTTTCTGCTACCTTCCTTAAACCCTACCGACAAGCACTTAATTGAATTACAACATCTTTTTAGTGCATTTGGTTAACGTTAATGATGTTGTTGTTTGTGTTAAGAGAATTTTTATATTCGTGTTTGGTTTCGGCATTTACATGTTTCAAAGATAATCTTCATTTTCTACACAAACCATTACGTTGCCGGGCAATGTTCCGGACTTCAGTATTTTCACAAGGCCCTCATTGAAGCGTACCTGCCAACCAGAGCCATCAAAACTTGTCATCACTTTTTAACTCAATGCAATCACCAGATTCACTTCATTCTGATTTGGCAACCGTTTTTTAACTAGGCAACTTTTCTTGTCCCCCCGAACCCCCAATGGTCGGAAAGGTCTGCTTGATTCAATGTTTCTTGTCGCCAACGCACGTTTACTCCACCAGATCACGTTTAAGAATATACAAACAAAAACAAGACAATAAATAGGAAAACATCAGACCAAATTAATTCCTAATGCTAGTTAACTAATTGGTAATTGTCATCTATTTCTAGATTCTTATAACCTAATATAACCTTTTTAAATCAACTTTTTTCAGTTTATTGTTATTTGATAATTAAAATTAATTATGATGACCATTAAGATATTGACAATCAAAACAAACTGCAATATAATGTATATATAATAACATTTCAGATCAATTTATAGGGGTTAGCAAAAAGGCAAACTGAAATGCTGAGAATACAAAAATATGTATGTATGTATGTATGTATGTATGCATGCATCTGGCATCAACAAACGTGGAAATATATCAATCAACCCAGAAGGCTAAACTCTAAAACAGCTGGAACCAGAGCAAAAATAGCGCGGCGCATTGGTACAACGACAGCTCTGTAGCTACCTCAACTCAAATACAACATGCAAAGGAAAGTGTACCCGAAGAATATATGGCCGCCAAAATAAGCATAATTGGGTTAAAGGGTCGTCACTTCCTAACAGAGGAAAATGGCAATTTGAAAAAAAAAAAAAAAAAAAAGAATACCATTCCAGTGTCATAGCTCTGACTTCATCTTCCTCGCTAGCTAGGCCTCTGCCACCACACCACAGCGCACCAAGATCAGAATTGATAGTTCAAGCATCGTTTCCAGCATTTATAGTTCAAGTGAAGTTACAGCGTCATCCATGCATAGGCAAACTAACAATTTCCGTATCTGTAATAAGATACCTCTCGTTTATAATACAACATTATCTAATCGAGTAGCTGAATGTTATATACCCTTTGGCTTTCTCCAATATTCAACTTTCAGCACTTGCTGTTTCTGATAAGCGTTAAAAAACTAAAACAATGGGTGGAGAATTCAGGTTAGACTGACTTAAAACTACTGAAGTTAAGGGATCAAGTCCTAAATGCGGCAAAAAATATGGCTTAAACTCCAAGCTCTTCGAAGTGAAGCAATCAGTGCTTGTCACATGACAAGTTTTAACCCCATCATAAACACAAAGCATGTTGAATTTGCCTATAATTGCAAAAGAAGACTGCAAATGAACAGTGAGTGGATAAGTCGGTAGGTTCGTTACCATTTAATCCCACCATATAAAGAGAAAAGCTGGAAGAATCTTAGAAGAAGGAATCAAAGTTGCAACTGTTTTTCCATCATTTACAAGCAGTTTTCACACGGATACTAAGCACAAACTAAAAAGATCTCCAAGCTAACCCCAAAACGAGATCTTATCAGGACTCAATCTTGCTTAAGAAAATCCAAAATGGGACAAACTTCAATTTTTTAACGTTTACAGATCTTACCTTCGCCTAAGCATATATAAACATCCATTACAACCCTTATCTCTTGTGATGAGACCTCACATTCAGCAAGAACTGCATCTTAACCTGTCCAAAACAACAGTACACAGATGGTAAGTGCAAAACATATTAAGAACATCAATTGGGTTCAATAATAATAGCAATGATATCATCTTATTACATGACGACCAAGACTGCTACATTGAGCATGCAAGGTTGTACGAGTATGATGGATTAATATTATATCTGTCATTTACCCGTTTGAAGAGTTTGTGTAATGCAAATGTGTTGGATTGTTCCCTTTCTTTCCCGTTATAAACAAAAGGTACAACAAATTCGCAACTTCCTTTCTTTTGATATTTGTCTTCTGGCAAGACACCAGCCACCAAAAAGTGTTTTTATTCCTTTGATGATACAATCATTAGCTGTAGTGAACAAATTGTTAGTTGTAGTAAAATACAGTCACAAACACCCAAATAAGATGATTACAAATTGTTCTTCATAAATATGGGTGATTGGTTCTACAAAATTTATCAGATCTGTAATATAAACCCTAATCACCACGTAAATGCAAAAATTAATGTGACTATATTTCAAAAAACAAAAAAATCCTGATACATCATTCTTCTTCTGTCTTTTCCCCAGCTCATTTTTCAACCAGTTCTAATGCACCACAGGAGTTAGCATCATCTCTACATGAAATAACAAACTTAAAATCATAATTATAGCTGATTTAAGTTCAGATTCTAAATAACATACCTCAAACGATTTTCCTGATCTCTCGAATTCCAGCACACTAAGAGCAACTTCACAGCTCTGTGAGACAATAGGCTGAGGATATCTAGCAAATTCCTCAAGCAGCACTACACTTTGATCATCTACAACAGTGGCATAATGAGGAATCCAATTAGACTAACCCAAGACATCAAAACAGTAAAGAGGCAACATTCATAAGCCATGGTAGTCATCCAAGAATCCGTGTGAGAGAGAGTGATCATATCTCATGGCTCAGCAGCGCTTATTGCCGACCCCTTATGAGAACTATAAAAAAATGGCTCAAGAAAGCCTCATTAGCAACACTCATAAAAAGGGAATTTTAGGTAGGATTATTAGCATCACATGGTCTTACCTGCAATGGAACTGTGAGCTTCAGCAGCTTCATGCGTAGCCATTGGGTGCTCACCCACAGTCCTGAAATATTGCTAACTGCAGCTGAAGCAGCTTTATTTTGCAATTGACCCAAGGCATAAGCAACCTGTATTACAGCAAGGTAACAAACATAAAAATAGATCCAGTTGTAAAAGAAACACATCAAGATTGCATAAGGGAATAGACAATTACTTAAAGGAACATCATCAAACCTCATGATTCAACAAAGCACTTTTAGGCACCAAAGAAGCAATAAGGGCAGAAACAACTTCCTCTCCACCATAGTTTTGGAGAGCAAAAAGGGCTAAACACCTCTCATACATGCCTCTTTCTTCATCCAACAGCACCTCCCTTAATATTAGACAACATCAGTAAATAGCCTAAAAAATAAACATGGTAAATAGAAGTAGCATCCATTACCGTACCTAAGTTAATCAACAGATGAATGAGATGAAGCTGGTGCAGCAGGATCAACTGACAAAAAAGGTGACTTTTCTTCCATGGATGATTTATCATCATTACCAACAGACTTTTAACTCCTCAATTCACTGGAGAGCCAGTTCACATTTTTCCCAGGCTTCATGATCAGGATCCAGAAACAAAATGTTCTTTAAAAGAGGAATGTTACTCTCTAAACCAATTGCATCAAGCGCTTCGGCTGCGTGTGGAACAATAACATATCAACCATTTAAGGAAAACAGCTTCATATAACAGAGATAAATAAAATAATACCTTGTACTATAACTACAGCTTAACAAGAACCAACCTCATGACGAACAACGGGATGCTGAGAAAGATCATTGAGAGCTGCTTCTAAAGCAGGGATAGCTTCATCATCTTGCATTTGACTCAAAGCAAATGCTGCTTCATAAGCCAATTAATTTGATGAATCCATGGTCGCTGCAAGGAGATAGATGGCAGCAAAGATTAGAAGAGAGCAGATTTATAATATTAATTCATTTAAAAAAAATCACCATTTACTCATTTTTTTGTACGATTTTCTTAATATAAATAATTAATTCTAGCAACTAAACCATAGAATTTTATCCCAGATTAACTCTAACTCCCATCATTCCATTTTCTGCATTGGTTTCGCTTCAAAGGAAAATTATGCAAAATGGAATTAGAAAAACTATTCGAAAAAAAATAAAGTAATTAGTCCTCTATTAAGCATTAACATATATATGCTTAAAAAACATCTTCAGACAGTAATTAGAAAAAAGAAAAAGACACATAGAATTTTGATACGTAAGACAATGAGGTATAATACGGACCTTGAATGAGAGCGTGCCGAGGGCCAGAGCCTTTCAGGTTGCGAAGGGAGAAGAGCGCCTGGAAGCGCTCGGATATGGGCTGGGTAAGGTCGAGCAAACTGTTGCAAAAGAAATTTCTCCGTGTTGTTGAGCAAGGACGACCCCGATGCTGACACGCTGTCGTCCAAGGAACCCATGATTCGACGATGCAAAGCAGACGGCGACCCCTTTGAGTAGTGGCTTGTCAACGACACGGGTCATTTGTTGAAATAATAGAAGCAAGTTTTGGATTTTAAAAATTTAGCCTAAACACTTTTTGTGGGGAATCTGTTATCCCACCAACCTTTTGTTGGGCTTTTTTCGGCCCATTTGTTTTGCTAGTTTTATCTAATCTCCTCTATTTAAAAAAGAAAAGAAAAAAAAAAAAAAAAAACAGAGTAGAAGTCCACGTCAGCGTAGCCCCCACAAAATACATACTCATGTCATCGTCTTCCCAATCCCGTAGCAAAGATCCTCCGATTAAAAAGCAATTGAAATTTCCCCTCGTAACATAACTATAAATAGGTGTCAATAATATAAGTATTTTCATATTTTCTTCACAATTTTTCTGGTGCTATAGTGGCAAGGAAATCAATTCCAACTTCCCTCCGAAGGTAACCTTTTCCCCCACATTCTTTTTAACTATTCTCTCTCAGATCTGAATTTCTTCACTTTCGATTACCCACTTTCAATTTCTTGACTCGCATTCTCCATTTTTTTCAATAATTCTTGAACTAATTTCTCTAATTTCTTGAATCGGTACTGATTTTACAAGTACCCAAAGGGCTAAAAGAGTTTGACTGGCATTCCAAGCAGATAAAAAGGACTTTGGCTCTCCCATTTTGAAGAAACATGAATCCTAGACGGTTAGTTGAATCTCTTTTGTGCGAATTTTCGTAGCCAGTGATTTTTCAAGTTAAATTGTTCGCTTAGATCTGTTTGTAAATTATTGGCATCTGATCAGTTATTTGAAACCCATTCCATATAAAATTCCTTTAGTCTGATATTTTACTCGTAACTTGTATAATTTCATGTGATTTATATCTGATTTTGCTTGTATTTCAGAGAGGGTTTATTCTGTTGGACATGGTTATGAACTCTTAGGGCATATGATCCCAAGAAGGTGTTACCTTATAGACTATAGTCATGTTCTTGTACCAAAATTTTCAATCTCTCTTTCTGAAAGCTGAACTTGCAATCTAATTATATATCTGAAATGATAGAATGTCTCTTTGATTGTTAATCCTCATTATGACCTCGGTTTATTGATTCCACGCTTCATCTGAAGGAAGTGATTATTATACTATGTACTTATTCTAGCAGTCTAATTACTAATAAGGTGCACTTGTGTGCAGGGACATGCGGAACAACAGAGTTGCACTTTTTGATGGCATTGAGGAAGGTGGCATAAGGGCCTCGTCTTCTTACTCGCACGAAATTGATGAGCACGATAATGAAAGAGCAATGGAAGGATTGCAAGATAGAGTCAATCTGCTAAAGAGAGTAAGTCTGATCTTGGCTGCTGAACTCAACCCATCTATCTCATGCCATTGTAATTGCATTGTTTGTGCTGCTTCCATACAGAATCCTGTCATTATCTGTAATAGAATGATTCTTTTATATTCTTTAATTCTTATTCCTTCCCTTTTTCTTGGTGAAGTAGGAATCTTAAAACTCTTCTTTTAAAGAATATTGAAGTTGATAAGCTCCTGTAAATGTAGTAGTCTTTTGGACAAATCTATGTTTTATTTGACTGCAGGCTTTTCTGCTATTCAGGTTTTGAGGCTCTAGCGTGTTTTGTGGTAGATTTTAAGCTTGAATCTTGATTCACTGAAATATTCTAGAAATCATAATATGTTTTTAACACAAACTCGCACTGAATATATTAATACATCCTGAAACTCTGTTTTTTTAAACATAAATATAATGCAAGCATATTCTGATACATGTCACTTCAATAGCTGTCAGGTGATATACATGAGGAGGTGGATAGCCACAATCGCATGCTGGATCGAATGGTATCTATGCAGCAGTGATAAAACTGTCTTCTTCTGAATGTTATCGGTTTTGCTGCTGCTGATATTAGTTATGGCACATGATTTGTATTTAGGGAAATGATATGGACGCATCAAGGGGAATACTCTCAGGAACCATGGACAAGTTTAAGATGGTATGTGACGGGGTATCTTTTGCTCTTTGCAACTTTGGGTAGCTTTCATTTCTTCCTTATATGTGTGTGAGGATGCAGGTCTCTATCTGGTACATCAACTTTTTCATGCTGTAATGAATTTGATCTGCCTCTCAGGTATTTGAGACCAAATCAAGCAGAAGAATGTTTACGCTTGTGGCATCTTTTGTGGTTATTTTTCTTGTCATATACTATCTTACTAGGTAACTGGTCTATGGTGTATTTGATACAGCTGCAAGGTTGATATGAGAATTTGGAAGACCCTTTTAATACATGGTTACTTACCGTAAACAATGTACTTCCTACATGTAAGATATTTTGGCATGTTTGTATAAAGATGTTTTGGTATATCGAACGGGTCTTTTTCCTCCTATAACATAAACAATATGCATAATCTTTCTTCGATTCCTGTCAATGGCTTAAGATATGAATCCAGGCTGTTAGTAACTCTTCCAAATTCCTAGTTAGAACTGAGCCAATGACTGGCTGCTAAAAGTTCACTCAGGGTGAACTTTGAGTCACAATGTCTTAAAATTTGTTGTGTTTGATTTCTACGTATGGCTTCAGAGAGGGGATGTTGGTAGCATAATTAGCATATGTTTACCCAACGTTTCCATTGGTTGGTTACTAATTACGTGTTATGGAAGAAAATATTTTAGCCTTTAGGCGTTGGCCGACCTTTTTTTCATTGCTAGCTTTATTTTTTCAGGATTCAAGACAACGTCAAAGGAATTAAGGATTTGAATCTTGAGCTTAAGCTCTATTCGTTGGAAAGATATAAGAGAATTGTATATGCATTAATATAATTAATAACAATGTGACTTATCAAACTTTAACAGACTATTTGATCGTTTGAATAGAAATGGATACATACTGCCAATCGGTTAGAACTTTTGAAATTGTGTTGTTGGTATCTACGGATTGCGCAGCTAAACTATATTATAAAGGGGGGCCGCTTAATGGAAAAAGTGCATGGTTGCATAGAACTTTGTGCAAATTTTCTCATTGGAGCTCATAATAAACTTATCCAAAAACAACTATACAGCCTCTGGAGGCTTGATCTCCAGTACCGTTCACCCCATTGATTCACCATATGAAGACCAAATCGGCTTAAAGTTTTTGCGACTTTATATATCATGCATATACGGTTTATGCACTGATCATATAAAGTTGCCTTTAAAAATGGAAATGAATTGCAGCTGTCAGCTTATGGTGTTGTTCTATCACACATAGTTTCAAGTATAATATCATGCTTTTGGAGGTAACTTCACGGCGCAAATAGTGCTAATGCAAACAGATCGATGCGTCATCCAAAGACATTGAAACGCAATTCTTTTTTCCATGAATTCGTTTTTAGAACCAAACAGATTAACGAGACATTCTTGTTGTACAGCCTACTGATCTCCTGAATTTCATAAGCTGACAAGAAATGGTGATTTTTGTTGAATACCAGTTTCATATATGACAACTTGTGACGGGAAAGCAGTAACGTCTAAAAGAATTCGGGCGCATTTGGATACCACCGCATCCTCAATGCAATAGTATTCATGAACTTTTGGGGCTTCAATTGCATCGTGAAGTGCATTTGGATTGCATCCTGCAATGCAGTTGAAGCTTTTTAATCTCACTGTTTCTCTACTTGGAGACTAGAGGAAGAAGGATCCAGTAGTTTACTCTTTTCTAAAACAGTTGACTTCCCCTTCTATGGTATTCGACTATCTTATAGTGTAAAATTGAAATACAATATATTTTTCAATATGGCAGTCAACTGTTTGCTTGAAAATTCAACTGCTTCATTTTCAGATACGGTAGTCGACTATCTTTGGTTGGACAATCAACTCTCATATCTAATCTCATATTCATTATTATAATTGTTTTCAAATATATATTCTACCATTAATTTTAATTTTATCATTACAGTAATTAATCTCATTATTATTATTATATTCAAATTTACTATAATCAATATTACAATCTATCTGAATGGTTCTATAATCTGATTTATTCGCTAGTTCTGATTTAGTAATTAGTACTTTTGTAATTTGATTAATGCTACTGATTTTAGTAGATTTCAACATATTTTTTTCTCAATATTTCTATGTACTGTAAAAATTAAGTCTCTTCGTGGATTGTTCTTGCTAATTCTAACAGGAAATTAACTATATATATGGGAAAGCACATTTAAAAAATTTTACTCATCTTTATACATATAATTAGTATATTAATTAGGAAAATGTTATACACATAAAATATTCACACGTATGTACACATAATTGATTTTTTTCTCCCAAACTTTTCTAACCTAAAAAAATAATTTTTGTATTCCTTTCTTTTTTAAAAAATATCATCACAAAACAGTTATGTGTACATATATGTCTTTGTCTTTTATATGTATATAGCATTGTACATTAATTTATAACCTAACTACTCTAGTTAGTACCATCATAATGTATCTCGAAAAGGAATTTTTGATTAATTAAAATCCTGCTCTTAAATTTATCAACAATGCTGTGCATATATATACATATATGTTGCATTTTAATAAAGGAAAATTTTATATCAAGATAAGAGAACAGCAGATTACAACTCATGAATGTGTACTTGAAGGTGGAGGAAATTGCTCTTCATCAGCAGGCTGATGGCCATTGTAAGATAAGATGTTCTTTCAGGCATGAAAAAAAAATACTATCTTCCTTCCATTTTTTCTCCTTATATTCTTCATATTTCGTTTCTTCTCAGTCGTAATCGCCATAAAAAATATGTTCCCAAATATATTTATTGAGGTGGATGATGAAACAAGTAGTTTGATTATCTCATTAACTTAATTTTTCGGCATCAGAAAATATATCATTCCTAGCTAGCTACTACTTGATAAATAATATTCCACAACTACTGTACATATAGACAGAGAGAAAGCTCTTAATTATTAGTATCTAAATCGTATACTATGGATCATGACCTAATCGTAGCTCCAAGTCTAATTTATCTTCTTGACTACTTCCAATATCTGTCTTCTTGTTTTCATGATCATCTACATGGGAATGGGATGGACCGGTTCGCAAGCTAAGATTCCTAGGCCAATCCTCATCGCCAAACGGATTCAGATTCTGTGAATTGTCTGCAAACAATTCATCACTGTTGTGTGTGTGGGGGGGTCTAAAACCCCAACCTGAAACTGGGAAAAAAGCTTGATAACTTACATGTTCCTCAGGAGCTATGGAATAATGTGGCAGATAGCTTTGGATTGGCTGATAGGAATAGGAGCTAGGGCTTGCGTAATTCTCATCATCAACTTTGCCTGAAACTATAGGAACTGAACTAGGCCTGCTCTTGGCTCTATCTTTCCTGTGGATATTCATGTGCCCCCCTAAGGCTTGTGCAGTGGTGAACCCTCTCTTGCAAAACACACACTCGTAGGAAAGGCCAGTGCCCATATCATCGTTGCTTTGCTCTGATCGATCAGTCTCTTCACTCGAACTCTTCGAGTCTTCAAGCTGGTTGGCTTCCATGGAAGACTCCCAAAACCTCACCAGAAATTGATCTATAATATGCTTAATTTGTTGGAGATTAAGGTCATGTACTGGAAATAGAAAGAGGAGGGCATTATACGGAGGAAAAGATGAGGAGAAATAGTTAGACGAGAGAAATAAAGGACATAGGCATTGGGTAAGTGAGTTGTATGAGGGTAATCTGAGAGAAAAAGTCTTAGATGTTCTCTGGGAGAGTTTTTCTGTTAGCCGGCTGTGCTTGTGGATCCATCTTTAGCAGACGGTAGTTAATATTTTTATTTATTTGTCTGCCAATTTTAAGCTCTCTCTCTTTCCATCTCTGCCTAGATTTTTACCCATATATTTAATTTTGTATATAGAGCTAGCACACCTATATATATATATATATATATATATATATACACTTCTTAATTACTTAATTCATGGTAATTAAACCTATTCACATTGAAGCATAATTCTCCATTTCAATTTGCCAACTACCAATCTTTGTGTATCAAATACGTTAACCTTGGAAACTTTGAAATTCCTTTGAATAATCCCATTTCTTTTACTAAAACACACAAAGGTAAGCGCTGAGAATTAACATTTTCAAAGTTTAAAAAAAAAATACACCTTTCATTCATTAAACATTAGTGAGCATGTAGTTTATATATTTTTAATGCATATTTAGCCTTTTGGGAAACTGTACATATATAAAATGATGAACTAATTATGATGGTATAATGAAGCCTTTCTTATCACGCAGCTGAGCTGAGGAAAGATGTAGGAACCTTCCTGCAGAATTTATTATTAGGAAAAACAGCGTATATTTGTACTTTGCCCTTGTCCCTAAGTATAAGTTTTTCCACCATAATTAATGGGAAACACATCATCTTTTTGTCATCACAATCTGCTTCATTTGCTTTCAAGATCCTTTTAGGTTTCACTGATAAACAATTTTTGTTTGGAAAAAATTTCTGGTTGTCCCACTAATAGAAAAATCTGATCACACAGTTTTGCTTTGGTCACCTAGGAATACATAAATATAAGAAAATTTAGAAACTAACAACTCTGTCAAAATAAATAAAAAAAAAAAGATTTACCATCGATGATGATCGATAATTTTAAATTATCCCAAGTTGTGATTGATCATTTATATGCTAGCTACATTAACAAAATATCTTGCATATGTATTCTTGGTTTTGTCTCTATGGCATTGAGCCACCTATATAATTGTAAATTACAATAAAGAAAAAAGAATCAATGTTTCCGATTTCCATGTGTTCTTAATATCAAGACCAAATTGAAGTTGAGTCTTTTTCCTTCTCTACTTTTATATGTGTTTTATATACTTGCAGGCCAACATTTTCATATTAAAGAGTAGGTTAGATGTGTTAAAAGGGCAGTTGCTTCGTTTGGTACATACATGGGAAAATGGCAGCTAGCACTATCAAATTTCCACCAATTTCATTTTTTTTATGACTAAAAATTCCATTTTGAGGCCAGGAAGAAATTTCCTAGGGAATCAAGTCTATATTTCAAGGAGAAATTGAAAATTGCAATCCATTTTTTTGAAAATATTGTAAATTAATTTAATGATAAATGCAGGCATGAGCAAAAAAAATGCATAGTAGTTCAAAAGAAATGAGCAGATGTAACTATAATATCTATGAATCATCGATTAATTTAAGTTATGATATCTATAGTTGTCATGATGTCATGTGTAGTTGAGATTCTGATTGGTTTAATGTTAAAATGAAGAAAGGATTTTAGGTCTGTTAAGATGTCAGTAATTTGACATAGTCTGCCAATAGAAAATTGTGAGAGGAAGGAGATGAGAAATACACTAAAAAAAGACTAGGGACAATGGCAAGAACAAGGGCGACAATAACGTGAGTGCTCTCCTGCCAAGTACCAATTTTAATTCCTTTCCTTTTACCTTTCTTGTTTTTTTTTTTTTTTTTATCCAGTAAAGAATAGTGCCACAATCAAAAACTTCATTACCAATTAAATACTTGTCATTTTCAAAATAACTACTGAGTTACAACAATTAGTAACGAGGCTTATGGATTTGACTTTGTCTCCGAAGCCCATCGAACAAGTGGGCTTGAATGATTTCATGGACCTTCCAGTCCATGGCAGCTCCACGATCATTACCATCAATATTATTTACTGATCTTTCTTTCATTATAAAATTATTAAAAAAAAATTTTTTATTAATGAAATTTATCCATATCAATCTATTTATACTAATAATAACCAGGATTTTTTTTTTTTAATTTGGGAGCGAATCATTTCATACTTCAATGAATCTTGTTAAAAAGGATTAAAAAAAAAAAAGCAAAAATGTCAGTGTGAACCCATCGTCTTTGAAGAACCGTTCTAAAATAAAAAGAAAAAAATTCAAAGGCCTTGTCCTACCAAATTAAATGATCCCCAACTACACATGCATTCTTTCATATATATATATATATATTTGGTTAGAGCTTGATTGATTTATTAGACAAGAATATCTTACAACATTAACGTAGATATTGCTATAATTTTAGAGCCATGAGTTTTTGATATAATGTCAAGATTGAATTTCAAGCAACAACCAAACGTGACCCACTTAATTTTGACTAGGGCAGGCTCGAGCTTGTAACCCAATTGCAACCCTAGCAACAATCCTTGGAACAAATTTAGCTAGGTTCTTAGATGCTAGATTCACTGATCATTTGTTTTCGCAAAAAAAAAAAAGTTGACAGCATAAACTGTATATACTATTGATAAGATTGTTGGGTTGTGGAATTGACAACGGTTTTATTGTTTGTTTATGTAATCTAAATTTGTATGAAGAAGTTTTTACCTGATAACTCTATCAAGGAATAATCAAATTCTTAAAAATGATCCGACAATAGTCCCATTTTGATGTGTAGTAAGTTGGGATTTTCAACAACAATTGTAGATTTAATGGTTAACAATGTGGTAAAGATTGTGAATAAGAACATGGATATTTCAAGTCTCAATGCCCATGATTTCGAGCTAAAAGCAAAAGTGCAAAAGTAAGGAAATTTGACTTTGTGAGAGGGTGAAAACGATACAAGTACAAGAAGAGAAGAGACAAGACGAGTGCCAGCTTTGAGATGGTGACGTGCGCCGACTGGCTTTTTTTTTTTTTTTTTCTATTTCCTTTTTCCCCCCATGCCGCTCATCTCTCACTGATCTTTTCACTAAAACATGCACTGTGGTAGGTTCTGTTCTTGACCACCCAAATGTCTGTTTTTTTACCCTTATTATTGTTTCTTTTCCTTTGGTGAATGATTTCATTCAGACCCTTTAGTGCCTTCATCTGTTCTCACAGTCCTCTCATTGTCATCGATCTTTTAATTTAGTCACACACACACAGAGAGAGAGAGAGAGAGAGAGGGAGAGAGGGAAAAGTTCTGGAGTGTTGTTTGTTTTTGGTTTTGGTTTGCTCCAGAAAAAAAAAATTGAGTTTCTTGTTAAGGAAAGGCCAACACATGTTCCAGCTGACACCGGACATTTGTGGGGAACATGCAAAAGTTTCAGATGTTGGGAAACACAACATCCCCCTGTATTACGCACACAAACCATAATGCCTCTTAATTAGAATCAATGAAGTACAAGGCAATGGCTACATTAATGGGCAGTGGCTACTGGCTACTGCTACTTCAACCATTCATGCCTTCTTCTGTTACTATCATATGAGATTTTATCGATAAGACAGATACCAAATGATAGATTTATTTGTAGTGCAACGGGGTAGGATAAGATAAAAAAGTAACACAATTAAAATTTCAATTCTAAATATATAAATCAATTGAATTATAAATTATGAGTTTGTTTATAATTAAAACATCTTCAATTTTTTGTTTCTTCTATATATATAAATGAACACAATATATAAATATGCATTACAATGTCATGAAAATTTAAAGTCATACCTTGATACTTATGTTTGTCACACCAATAAACCCCTAGTAGAGTAATATTAGAGAAGATCTTCACCATGCAAAATATGGAAGTATGCTGATCAACATCGATCTATAGTTTCCACCATTAATCCTTTTGGTTTTCTACTTTTCTTTTCTTTTCTTTTTTCTTAGTTTCTATGTATCTGGCTATATTTATTTGTTTGTATTATTCTCCTGCGGATACATTGCTATCAAACAGTTTTCCAGTAGAGAACTACAGTTGTGCGCATGGGGTTGATGGGAATTCTCATTATCTGTCTTTTTTATGCCAAAAGTTTCTCCAAGAGGGGTAGAGTCATGCGATGGATTTCCTCTTATTTTCCCAAGATCAAGGAGTATAGAATTCATGAGAGGCTTTAAAGAAAAATGACATGCGTGATTTCTGATTTTGCATCATAACAATGCAAAGAGAACATTCATTAATTGAAGAAACATCCCATCTCATCTGATCTGTCATTACGAGAAACAAACAACCCCATCTTCGACTTATCTGTTACATTTTCAACCCAAGTAAAACTACCTGTTATGATGATCATGGTATTGACAGTTAATGGGAAAGAATTCGGGGCAAAGCTGATGAAAAAATTTCATGGAACATATCTGATAGACTAAATGAACAAAAGAAAAGTAAGGCTATTCCAGCCAGCTCATTGAGCAAGAATCATATTTGCTAATTAAAACATCAACCGTAGTCTTAATATCAGTATATATAATATATATTGCCTAATACTCCATATTGACAGCCTTCATCACCAAGGCATATCCTGAACTTTCATCTGATAGATGATGAGAAGGCTATGGTGAAAGCAATGAAAATTTTGGAATGTAGAGATACAAAAGAACAAAAGAAAAAAAAAAATCAAAATGCAACCTAGATGATGAAAGAAGATACATAAAATTAAAGCCGCAATACTCTTTGGAACTAGAAATATATTGCAGTACTTAAAAATACCCGAGTCGAAGCTCCAAATCTAAAACCTCCTTTGAATCTTTGAACCCTCTCTCCAAGTTAGCAACATCAACTTCATATTTTTGTGCATGCTGCTTCAATTTTTCAACCCCAAGAAAAGGTGCCATCGTCTTCTCTTTTGACAAATCTCCAAGTTGAGGGCTCAAAGGCTTTATACGGTTTTCCCCGTAAGGTTGTAGTGAAGACGAAGGACTAGTGAGCAATGGAGGAAGCAAGGAATGATGGGGACAGAATGACAAGTTAACAGAAGGAGAGGATATTAAATTAGAAGGTGAAGAATTAGGGTTAAGCTTAGAGTAGGTTTTAGGCTTCTGACATTCTAAAACCAATGAAGATAACAATTTCAACTTGGCTCTGTCCTTCCTATGAACATTCATATGACCTCCAAGAGCTTGAGCTGACTTGAATTCCCTCTTGCAAAAGCTACAAGTATAATATTTTGGAGGCCATGTTAAGCCACAACATGAATAGTGACCCTCCAACTCCAAGTCGAAGCTGTTACAGTCCCACTTGCAAATCTTGTTTGTAGTCAAATATGTCTTCTCCATGCTACAAAAGTCGCTTCTAGATTCTAAAAACATCAGAAACAAATTAATTAAAGACCAAGTGTTGGTGTAACTAATTGCATATATAGGCATAAGAGAAAGAGAACTTACTCATTTCTGAGAGAAATGGTGGTGATTATTTAGTTAAAACAGATCAGACGAACTGAGCAAGTATTGCATTTGCTGCTGAAAATTCTATGCCAGAAGCAAAATATTCCATTAAATGTACTCGCCAGCAAATGTTTGTTCTATTTCAGGATATATATTGGCTGACTGATATATTAATCTACAAATTTCAGTAGCAAAATATGCCTTTATGCCAAATCGTCTGGAAATATATACATAATAGATCTTGCTGGACACTACTGAATGGTTACAAATCTCAAGAACTTTTGATTTGAAAAAGAGAAGATAGAGAATAGTTATTATATATAGAAGCGCTGAAAATAAAGGGTATGGAAAAAGAGCTATTCCTAATCACACTGTCTGTAACCGAATCTTGAATTCTGAAATTATAACAGTTTTGCTTATTGTGACGTTGTTAAGTCAAAGTTGTATTGTATGTAACCAAATCACCGGACAGGGTTGATTGTTTTGAGACGAGAAATAAAATTCTCAGTAGATGATTTTAAAAGCTTTCTTATTCTTCTTCCGACACATTTGAGAGGTTTTTTTTTCTTTAAAATCTTTTATAATATATGAGCTTCGTAAGAATTTAGCTAGAACTAATTCCTGTTTGCATTAAAAATCAAATAAAAAAATAATAGATATTATGGTCATATTTGGTATATAACATGATGCATAGAATTAAAATGATAATCATTTTATATTATATATAATTTGCATTTAAAGAGAAATATGATTACAAGGTCATCTGTTTGATATAAGGTGATTCAATTCTCAACAAAATTAAGATGATTATTTTTAATTTATAAGATTAAACTTACATATCATATTATATCCATAAAAATTATACCTACAAAAATGAATGGTGTATGATGACTACTAGCTTATGGATACAGTCAACTCTTCAATTGCAAAAAGCATACGAATAACTTGCACTTGCATCACTATCTCACTGTTTTAGTTTCTATTTTTTACACAATAGAGAGAATCGTGTAAGTCATAGAATAAAAAAAAAAATACATCAATTCCTGTATATACAAGCACAAATATACATAATGGAATGTAAATTTTGAGGTATTTCAAAACTAAAAAGCTTGCTTCAAAAATAATTAAAAAAAAAAAAAAAAGGCTGATTGATTTCAGATAAAGAATCCAGTACAGAAACCCATTGGAAGAGTAAGATTATCAATATTTTTTGTGATGCCACGCCAGCGATCAATTTCCTCTAAATATAACTTGAAGCAGCAGATATATCTGCCGGACGATGAGGAAAAGATCAATGTTTAAGCTAAAAGATCTGTTCTATTCTATAAGACAGGGATTTCACGATGATATTACATTAAGCATGGAACGTGGCACTTCAAACCATGATAGAATTGCCTTTGTCAGCCACCTAAACTATAATGCCCTTTGCTGATGCTTCTTTGGCTGTTAGTTTTTAAAGCCTCCTGTCTACTTCTTAACATTGCTCGAATTTGATGAAGCACAATAAGCATCTCATTTATAGATGGTTCATTTCCTTATTCATAAACAAAATATGGACAATGCAGAGAACTTAATGTCTTGGAACTTTCGACCCTTGTTAGAGACAAGTGAAGTCACAGCGATTGTTAGTGAACAGACAAATTAAACTAATGCAGCTCTACTTGGTAACTATTGTTGCTAATGATCGTTTTCCCTTGTTACTTTTCATATGATATCCTCATTTTCCCAGCAGTGTTCTTTCAACAAAAGCAAGTTACACGCATGTCAACAACCTAGCAGAACAAAGTATGTGATTGCATTAATGATCGTATACCACAAAAACATTTTCTTACATAAAAAGTTGAAAACTTTTTAAGTATGAAACTGTCCACTTTTAGACAAAGGAACAAGAAAAAATTTATTAATAAGTAAAATATATCCTTGTATTACCACATAGTGTAATAATCTTCTATGATTGTAAGTTTATCTTTTAACCTCACCAGGAGAAAATGTCTCTTTAAAATTGACACCAGAGCACTGTAGTTTCCTTTTTATTTTATATTTTATTTATTTATGGTAAATAAAATCTAATTCATTCAACTTAAAAAATTATCTATTGTACAAACGCCCTCAGCATCCATTTAAATCAATATACTCGTATCAATATAAAAATCAAGGGGAAGTATCACAACTGAAGTTCCCATAGCATTAAACAAGCTAACACAATGTCACAAAGTCACTTATGATTTAATTTTCTTAGGGTGATAAAGATTAACATTATCTCTTTGCTAGAATCAACTTCCCCTTATAATCATACATAAGATCAAGCTCTTGCAGAAATGAACAAATTTCAATAACCAATAACTTCAGTAGAAAGCATCCTTAAGGGATCAAAATAAAATCTTTATTGTTTTTAAACTTAAAAGGCCATATTTTTCATCAATACATCAAGAAGCAAGGCTTCTAATAGTTATAAACCTAAAATAATCAATATGGTATTTTTCAGATCAATATTCAATACCTAGAACACGATAATAAATATGTAAAAGGACGATGACATAAGAACTATGAAAGAACTAATGATCCTTTAGGTTTTCTATACACATTAAACACTAGTCATCTCATCCTGGAAGAACTGTAGATATCTCCATCTCAAAGGATTTTCCCCCTAATAAACTGAGTTAGATGTCTTTATGGAAAAAACTCTTTGACAACATAAGCATGACATAGTGCTAGTGTAATACAACACAAATGAGAAAGATGGAACCGCAAGTAGCTTTTCAGAGCCTGCAAAGTCACTTTCTTCCTTATAACTGCTACACTTAAAAACTGGTCAAGCAGTGAAAGTCCATTCTGGAGCTCTAAAAGTGTACAGGGAACAATTCTTCTAAAACCTAAAAATCAGTGTGTGACCAGCAGCTTCATACGTTACAATAATAATCTTAACTGACAAATTTTATGTACCAAAAGTACACAGGGTAAACTCTGTCTCTACACATGATAATTTATTCACCCACCACCAATCAAGTATACCGTCATTTACCCATCATTTAACCAATAATTAGAAGACCAGAACAACTTCTAAACACAAAACATAGCAAGTTAAAAGTTAGCCAAAGCTAACTTCAGTAAATTGTAAGATACATTTTAAAGGATGATAAAAAAATACTACCTGTTCAAGGAGTCTTGAAGCTGATAAACTCTTCTTTCAATTTCTTCTAATTTCTTGCATCTTCTCTCACTTAATTCTTGGGCTTCAGCATGCTTCTTTTCATATTCATTGGCTCTTCTCTTTTCTCCCAGCAAGAGGGCCTGCAAGACATAAAAGCACGCGTAGTGAAAACAACAATAAAAGTTTTGAACTTCAACACTTGGAAAATAGTTATCCCAATTAAGACATGGTAAGGCATGTCAAGGCAAACAAGAAACCATACAATTACAAAACTCTATCCAGATTGCACATGGTTTGTTAACCATGTCCAAGTGCTAATTTCAATGATCATCTATGTTGTGCTAAGAATTTGGAATGGAACTAATTGATGAAAACAGTAGGAAATGTCAAATAAGCACCTCTCATTTTTGTGCTTAGAAGCATGAGACTTGGGTCCCACTAAGGCTTCCGTCAGTAGCATGAGAAGCAACACTATTCTAGCTCTGTTAGCAGAGTTTTAAAAGATGCACAATTGAAATTTATGTTATAATAGATATTCAGATGTTCTCTATTTTGTTTCCACTAATCCAGGTCCAGAGGACAAAGAGTTTGAGAAGTCAAAAAGATGGTTGAGTACCCTGGAGGTTTGAACCAGGAAGATAAAGAACCATTTATTCCTTTCGATCATTCCAATTTCAAGTTTTTTATAATAACTCAAAAGGATATGTGTCTGTGTTATTTAATCTTTGTCTCATGTTTTGTTTAATTTCTGCACATTCATCATTTCTTATATCCGCACAGTCTGCAATGTTCTACTACATCACAATTTTGAGATTATACCACTTTACAGATCAGTGAAAATTCAGTAGCAATATTTTTAAGATGGCATGCACCATGTTTTATGAAAATTTATTAGGCTCACACGTTTTTAGTGGCCCATACCTTTAACTGTACAGGCAATTAAGAAGCAAATGTGAAGAATGATGGATTAATCAAAGAAGAATAGAATTATATTAGCAGTACCTTTAGCTTTTCAACTTCAGCTGTAAGGTTCTCAATCTTAGAAGCATCTTGGACTGGACTTCATATTTCTTCAATGATAGGACACAATTCATAAGCTTTCTCTGCAACCTCATGCTGTTTATCAGGAAATGCATTGGTTCTGTCTGCTTGCTTTGCACAGCTAGTGGAGAATGCAGGAACTTTGCTTTCTCTTGTCCTTAGAACTATACAAATAATAGGAGCTTAGTTAGAGATCATAAATACCAAAAAACACAAATTTAATCATGAAAAATTTGTCAACCCTCACAACAGCCGTCGTCATCAGCAACATCAGAATGATCACTAAGCATTTTCTTCTCATCATCCAGGCAATATCCAATTCAAATAAATGGAGGAAAAACCTTTTCAATTTCAAAACTTTCCAATACTCGAACAGTGCTGAAATTCATGGTTTAAAGTGCCTTGCTTAAAAGTGTCTTGATTAAAATAAACAAAAGTGCAGATCTGCATACTTGCACCACACCTGCATATAACTATTATAAATGTATAAATAAATGGGCACATATACGTTTATGTTTGTATATATGTTCTTTAATGACTCTAATCTATAGTGTCCACAGTCTTTAACAGATATATAAGTTCGGACCTTGATACCGTTTATTTAGACAGAAAAAGACATCAATGTTTATTAACATTTCTAAAACATCCTTCAAGGTTATTGACTCATAAATTATAGAACTTTGGTTGCTTGGTTTCTAATTCTAGATCTATTTGTCTTTCCTGATTGCATTAGTAATAAGTCACTAAAAATTTATTCAAAATTAAGAAAAAAAGTCACCAAACAATAATGAAATTTAATGGGTAGTAAAATGTTGGTCCTCTCACTTGTAATTCAAATTTGATTGGTTATAAAGTTCCCTAGTTTCAGGTACCTGTCTTCCTTAATTCTAATACTGGCATTTAATGGCATAAATTTTAAAATTAATTTTTTTTCTCATTTTTGTTTTCAAGTTTTGTAATGTTTTTCCGGCAAAAAATAGTTTTGAAATATTTTGAACGGAAAAAAAGATCATATTTAAAAGTCTAAAACTTCTTCACAGGAATATTGATCACAGAAAGATCTAACTTACTTTGCATTTGTGCAATCTAGGAGATCTCCGGAAACAGTTTTGAAGAAAAACATCCAGAGTAACGATATTTGCCTATAATTCTATAATTATAACTAAATGAAATGTCTTTTATATTTATAACTAAATGAAATGTCATTTTGTCTAAGTATCAAGAATATTAACATTCACATGTAGCACACATGACATGAAGGCTAGGAGGTATCTTCAGACATATTTATGTATCTTACAGTTAATTGTTTTTTCTGGCTCTATGTATATGAGTTCCTCCACTTGTTCTAGAGTTCCATCCTCCTCTTCTTCATCTCCAGTAGCCTGAAGAAAACAGTAATGCACATTAATGCATATATAGAAGGGAGATTAAAACCCAAAAAACTGTTAAGAGGCTAATGCTTCCACCTTTTGGTAAGTATAATTCCACGATGGTACAACATTAACTTATGAGAAATGTTGGGAAATAAAATTGCTCATCTCAGAAATAGTTCTTGATTTCACTGAATTATGTTAAGCACTTATGTAGAAAAGGATAGGCAGAATGTAAATACCTATGATATGGCTTGTTTAAATACCGATAGAGACATGCCTACATAGAGATAGTGCATTATATGTAGTGCACACAGACATGCATATGAAGTACTAAAATTAAGAAGAAAGCAAGCTTCCCTCCTATGTGTGTCTTTTGATATCTATCAATATACATCCAAAATTTATTTTGAAGTGAAAAAGAACCCAAAGTTACAGCTATTTTGGGAGAAGATGATAGGTATCCCAATACTTAAACCCACGACCAAGTACTTTGTGAGAAGTTACAAGCTTAGAGCTACTCAACTATTTTTACTTATAGCTTTTTATTGCAAAAGAAAATAAGTCAAACATTTGAAAACAGTTAAAGACATTGACACAGCAAAGATGTAGGGGTAGGATTTCGTTTTTTTAAGTTTGAAAAGGAAGGAGTCCAACTTCTCAACTCTTTTTTGAAGGTAGGAGCTACCATTAGGTAGCAGGACTTTAGAATGACATGTGGCAACTTGAACCAAAGCTAACCAAGATGAGGGAGGGTGGAATTCTACAAGCTGAAGCTAATAAAGGAAATAATTGTTAGAGTGCATGTGTACAGCATTTATATATGACAACATCAACCAACAAGAGAAGCAAATGGAACATGAAGCAGAAGAGCAGTAAATGAAGTTCTTGAAAAGTCAAAAGCCTTGTTCCAATGTTTGGGTATAGGAAAGGAGAGTTGCCTGGAATGCAAATCGATCCAGTTCGCAGAACAGGAAACAGAAGGTAATTTTCTATCTACACAAAATGTGGTACGATGGGGGTAGTCTTCTTCAGTTCACTCAATAGGAACAAAATTCAGTCATTTGGAATAAATGCTGCAATTATTTTTTATATATATTCATTATTAAGCGTAATTAAATTAATAATTATCTATCTTTAAAATAATAACAATTAATTTCTTAGAAGGATTTTCACTTGGGGTTGGTTTCTTTCAATTTTCATAAGGTAAATGCTCCTTTGTTACCCACTAAAACAGAACACTTGAATTTGCGAACTAGATTGCGATCCAATTTGAAAATTAGAGGGAGGTTGGGTCAATTAGGTAACTCTGGGCTATATGTGGTATAATTTGAGTCCTACCATTTTTGCTATGCTAATTGCACTTTATAAGTGCAGAACCTGCTTCTTCATAACACAGTTACAAAAATATTTAAAGGACACCCAACTTTAAAAAAATAAAATAAAATAAAAAACTATTTTAATTTTTTCTATATATTTATTGCTATTATTTTTCCTTGTTTAGCTCTTGAAATAGAAGCTTTGTCCATCATGCCATCATCTAACCTGACACAATAACTTTTCACCAAAAGAGCATCTAACCCTCAATGACACAATGTAGTTGTTCTTAGTCTTCAAAATAATCAGTTCATGCATCACTTGTGTTAACTCACCTTTTGGACTGATGAACATAACATCATCAATACCGGTCTCTAATATGCAATATTTGTTCTGCTACAGGGTGGTGTATTAGGGTGAAAGTTCAATATAAAACTGAAGCCACCCATGTTGCTTTGCCTTGGTCCTATGCACTTTCCTATGTATTGATATTTTTGCATCATTCCCACAACGTAGCTTCAAAATCTTTACAGTATTGTGGTGTTATAAACACAGCATGTGAAATAAAACAATCCTTGACTAATCAGCATCATCTATCTAGAAAACTACATGCAACTCCTTTTCATTTTCACCAGCTAACTCCAAAATTTTTTAGTCCTCAAATTGCATGCTTCAAGCAATTACTTGACTCTAAACCAAAGATAAAGATTGAAACATTAACTTACTTCAGTTCAGAATAGAGTGAGATCATCCAGCTTACTTCTAGAACTTTTCGTTCAACAGTCCATCCTTCAGCAGCAGCATGGCCACCCAAATATGCAAGATAAAGCATAAGCATTTTGGTGGTTTCAGTCTTACCTGCCGCACTTTCACCACTGACCAGTTTAGAGTTGGATTTTCCCTCACTAATCATAGCCATTGTTGAAATTTATGCAATTTTTAGTGAACCAGCTCCATGATCTTTAAACAATAAGCAAATAACAATAGGACCACATAGTTACCTATTTGCAAGATCGGCAATAGCAAAAACATGAGGGCTCAGCTCCCGGAGTTGAGCCCCTTTATAGCGTTCCATCAAATGACCATCATGCAAATGTGAGAGTGCTTGGAATGGATTGATAGTGATGAGAATGTTCCCGCAGTATGTCTAACATGAGGTCAAAAAGTATTACTAACAGAGCCATAGCAGCAGTAATTAATGGCTTTCTCTCACCAGGGTGCACAGAAACAGTTTCAAAACTAAAAGTGAGATTGGTCTTACATAAATTTTATTCATTTCATATCTGATACAGAGATTGTAAAGGACTGCAGGCTCGTGCAAGTATGATAGCTTAGTCATGTCATCAACACACCCAGCGGGAGCTTCCTAATCCTCGGGATATAATTTTGATAACTTTGTAGTAACCTGGCAACATTATGGTGAAGAAATTGAAGGATGGGTAAATAAGATTCGTTGCAATGAATAATAATTCAACTTGAACCAGAATGCAATAAAATACTTATTATAGCACAAGAAAGTTATAAAAAACAAAAAAAACCTTTGAAGGAATATAAATTTGTGCTACCATCCTGTCGTCACTAGTTTGAATCTCAGCTTCAGCTCCATTAACGTTAGTTACAATCCCATCAATCCAAGCCAATTATGGGTCTCCAACCCATATATGAGAACCTACATTAATATCCTGTGGCATCCCCTGCACAAGTTTAAATTTTCTGTTTAAAAACATGCAAGTAATATTCTTATATGCTTTGATAAATTTACATAAATTCCACCTACCATTCCGTTTGGTAATGTAAAATTCCTTGAAAATGATTGAAATCAAATGAGACCCATTATTGTGGAGAAGGATTTGGACCCCAATGCCGATGCACTAGTGAAGTCACCCTAGAGGGTCCGCATTGATAGGGAAAGATTGTTTTTAAGAGGGGTAATGTGATGATTTCATCGACGAAAATTGAATGGGTTCGGTGGAAGAAACCAAGGCGGAAATAAAGACGGTTTTGTTTTGCCTTTTTCCAGTGAAGGAGAGCATAGAGTTCTTGTTGTTTGGGTTGGGATTGGGATTGGTTTGAGAAACACGCAGTCGTCGGAGAATCCTTGGATTTGCCATTTTCTTGGAGCTAGGGGTTTCTTTTCTCCTTTTTATATGTATTTGTTGGCGCGGGTCACAAAATCTTGAGTGTGAGCCTTTGAGGTCCTCTTGTGATCCCTTCTCTCCGTTTTTCTATTTTTATATTTATTATGAATTGATTTAGTTTTTTTGGTAATTTACCTAATTAAGTCGGTGCCACTGTTTCCTGACTGATATTCAATAATTAACTTTTTAAAGAATAAAAAAATAAAAAAAAGAGTAAAATATATACATACCTATGTTGAGGAGATAATTGATTAAAAAAAAGTTTAAGGAGACAATCAATCCAATGAAACTCTTACTTATATGTGGCCTTAACGGACCTTGGTTTCTTCCACTGAAAGAAAGTGGCAATTTTTTAAAGTAACAGCCATCCACGTGTCACAACAGTGTAGCTTTAGACTCTTTGGTGCTTTGACTAACAAAAGGCGTTACTTGTTTACCTTTTTCATATTTCAATTACAGCCTTCTATTTGTTTTGACAAACAAGACAATAAAGAAAAGCGTTTCCCAGATAGATCAAACGAAGCTACACCAACTGGGAAACTGATTTTTTGGAGAGATGTTTGTAATGTATATAAGTTAAGTGATATCAAATTATGCAAATTGTTTTATAGTAACAGTGATTTGCAGCTTCTTGATAATAAAATTAAAATTTATAAAAAAAAAAAAAAATTTATTCTTTCGCTCAGTATTTGAAACTCAATTTCCATAGAGGGATATTGGAGGGAGGAGAGGAAGACGAAAAAAATGTCATTCCCTCCATCATCATCATCGTCGTCGTCATCATCTAACCCTAATCCCTGGCCTTCCAAACGACGTCGCAGCCCATATCCTTTCCTTCCTCCCATACTCCCACCACTGCCGCCTCAAGCCCACATGCAAGCCCTGGTACATCTTCCTCTCCTCAAAAACGCTTTTGTGTGATCCCGTTCGATGCAATTGTGAAAAGCCTTTTTCTGTCTCTTCACAAGGCATGATCTTCAGTAACAGAATTTGGTTTGAACATCTGTCAACTGTATTCTTTTGTCAAAGAGTTGCATTATAAATTTACAGTTGATAAAGTATCTTTTATCAATTATATTCAAATATTAAAACAAAGCGCACTAACATTGTGTTTCTCAATCGTAATTCAGATTCTGCCTTGTTTGGCTCATCTTCTGTGCGAAGAAAATTGCCACCATGTACAATAATGAAGGATAATGAGTTGATTGAAAGGATCTACATGAATTAGATGATGGCCTCTTTCACTTAACAATAGATTGGTTTGGAGGAAAAAAGTCTAGAAAAAACTTGTCTTTGTTTTGCTATCTTTAATAACTTTTTGTCCTTTTCAGTTCTGAATTTGTGTTAGCTCTCAAATATTGGAACATGCAGAAAAAGAACTCATGGAGTTGAACCAAGACGTGCAGCGGAAAACTATTTGAATTCCACTGGTATCAGAAAAATCTATTGCAAGAACATAGCCCAAAACTTTGATGCACTATGGCTTTTTTCTTTTTGGTGGTAATGATTGTGGCTATCTTCCCCTACAAATGCACTTGTCAAGTTAGTATATTTTACTTAAGTTACCCGTGCTAGGTTGATTACTTTACTAGTTCTTAATGAATATCTATTTCTGTATTGAACAACTTGATTGAGGATATGTCTGACTATCTCGTTTGCTTGTCAAGATGTAAGGTTGTAAATTCATATATATTAATCAATATTTAAAATCTCAAGTCTCAACCATCTCAAAGATTGTGTAATTTTTTTCTGCGTTCTGAGGCAGATAACAAATAATCAAACATTTAGGAAGTGTCCTATTTGATTTTAACTTGAAAATAATTGACAATATTTCGATTGCTAAAATGCATTTTTTGTGTATGTGTATGAGAGAGAGTGTGTGTGCTTTCAGCAAAAATGTAAGCTGTATACATCGGGATATTGAGAAGTTCTAATGGCCTTACTGATTAAATTTATTGTAATGATGCTACTGCCATCATTTAGGGATGTTATCATGCGAAGAAACTTTCTCACCAACTGAACAGGTTCTTCATGTGATACCTGGAACCCTGCCTTCTTCACAGATTTTATTCAATGTATTTCTCACTAACCATTCGTTAAGAATTCGTTGCTGAAGAGAATAAGCTTACATTTCAGTATTTTCTTTGACTCAGACACATTAGAGTTGGTTTCTGCCTAAATGCCAGTTTCAGACAGTTGTTTCATCTCTGTTGTTAGACAGTTGTTAAATCTCTTCTTTTTCTGGCACATTTCCCTCTTTTAATTGGTTCCATTTATTCAGATGCTAGTACTAAACTGCATGATTCCATCTACATGCCTTTTGTATAAGACAAGCTCTGCTTTTTTAATTTCTTAGGATTAAATAGAAGAACCAGAATTCAAGTTATTCACCTCTCTGTTTGTTCCGAATACTTATTTTTGGTCTTAGGTGGTACTATTAATGGTAAAAGAAGGGGACAATACCAAACTCTGTAGTTCTCAATGTTTGAGAATTCAACAACAAACATGTGGACCATAAGGAAATCATGCATATTGATCAACAAAAGGAAAAGAAAATTTTGCATGCTTTGTAGGATAAATTGGACCACTTTTTAGAGTTTATTATCAGAATTATGTCTTAAGCTTATTTTGTATATATACACAGACACACATACAAAAACACACTTATACACATTTCACCTTACTTGACTCAGGCAAGTGCTTTTTTTAGTGCCTCGCACCTATGCAATATAAGGGTTCTAGCGCCTAGAGTGCGCCTTGTGCCCTTGACAACACTGAACGAGACAGTCATCTTCACTTTATTCCTCTGCAGATACAACATGGCTTCAAATCGTTGGCAAAAGGAATCCAGTGTACCAAGGAAACTCCTTACCAGAGCTCATTCGGCTTTGAATGGGGAGTTACATGTAATGACTACAGTAAATGGAATTGATTCAACAGAAACGTGAGGCTCACGGCAGCAGAAGAGGGGGAGGGACATTGTTTATCCAGATCTATCATCCTAGGAAGAAGACCTGGAGATGCCTTGTCACAAGGCCACCATTCCAACAACCATTGGATTTCAGTACCACACTAATATGCACAATTCGGTTGTAGATGTAAGAATATCTCCTGCTTAGTTCACTTAAATATACGTAAATAGTCTGCCCATTCATATATGATGTCTGTTGATACTTTTGTTTCTTCTCTGTTTGTATTATACAGATTGATAAAGATATTGGTTCTCGTCCGTATGATTTTACGTATCTGGTAATTCTAAATCAATGTAAATGACCACATGTCATTAGATGCCACATGGATAGAAGAAACAATACCTTATGCAATTGAACTACTATGTTATGTCGTATTCCTTGTATCCTGTTCTTACTTTTTATTTCCAACATCAGTCGCATATTACCTGGAACCATATTAGTGGGAGAGTCCTTTTGTGTGGTGTTATCCTTTATCCTTCTTCATTGAGATTGTTTGAAGGGTTCCAATCTAGCTGGTTGTCGAGACTTGCTTATTGAAGAAGGAAGATCAATGGACTGTTTCAGGTGAACAATGCTGACTTTGTCCAACTCTGTCCTTATGTATTGGTTGACTTATTTGTGACACCTGCTTGAACCTTTTTATTTTGTTCCTCTTTACGAAAACTAGTGTACAAAGGCCTGACTCTCCATAACTATCTAATAAAAAGGGAGCATAGCCTGTAACACTTAGTTCTGCTATATGCTTGTTTAGTTTCACTTTCATAGTTATCTAGTTGTAGAAGCAAGAGTTCCAAGTTATTCAATTTTCTTTTTTTTTTTTTGGATAAATAAAACCCATATCCACAGTTATTCAATTTTCTGTTGGCTCTATTTGAATACTTATTTTCGGTATTAAGTCTGCTAGAATCATGGTCTCTGTATTTGCACTACAGATAAGATACAGCATCAACTAGTGGTGAATGTAGCAAGAAGAGTTCATTCGGTTTTGTTGTAGATGGAGTGTTTACATGCAGAATTAGAATTTGATTCAACAGAAAACTATACGATCACCACAGCCATAGCAAGGAGGAACATATAAACCATATCTCTCTGTTAGGGTAGTAAAGTATATGGTTCGCACATTATCTGTGATTTTGTCTACATTGATGCTGCTGATTCTTTTTTGTTAGTATCTAAAAATTGCTTCACGTTGGAAAATGCCTTTTGCATAGGTAAGCAAGCAATAAAGGCTAGCAGTCTTTTTATTTTTCTTCCATTAAAATCTACAGTCAAGTTCTAGGTAAAAGGATTAAAGATTTAGGCAAAAAAACACCAAACCATGCCCATGTTGAAGAAGTCATTTCTCGTTATCCCCCATTTGTAACGTGTCTTGTCTTCTTTTTCTCTAGTTGAAGATTCAGTCCCTCCTCATGATCTGAATTCTCATTTCCCAGTATATGCATTAAAATGTCGTGTAATGTGAAAGCATACCACAGAAAACCTGTGACTCAAATTTCAGACATATTCAAAGAATTAAGCCTTGGTAACTACGTTTCCTCAAAGATTTTTCATCTTCAAAAGTGCCCCAACAGGAAGCAATGGAATTATAAATACTCTCCAACCACGTGGCTATGTAGTCACAAGATTTAGTTCATGCTAATTGCTAATTAAGAAGGCAATAGGAAACTTCATAAATAAAAAATAAAAAATTTCTTCCAGGATTATTTTTATGCTGTAATGGCATGCTATCTATGTTAATATTAATAAAGCGAGTTGGTATCACAAGTTTACTGGATAAAATTGCTATGTATGCTATTTTTATATATTTCTAAAAACACTATAATTAGCCGGCAGATTTTGATGACAGGTTAGGAAATTTGTTGTCCAAAAGTTGATCCACCATGCTGTTCACGACCAGCACGACTCCATTCCAAGTCTATATATCTAATAGTAGTGATGAATTTTGAACTTATTTTGAATGTAATTAATAATTTAAATATTAAAAAATTATAATTATAATTGTCTCTTCTAATGATCTCTTTTATTTTTGGTACTCATATTTTTCTCCATGGTCTAAAACCCAAGATAAGATTAAACTATTTACACAAGTCCCCTTTTTTTAGTAGGAAAAAAAAAACGCCTATCATAACTACTCTTGGAGTTTAAGATATAAAAAAGGTACGATGTAAGAATTCTCTGTCAGCTACTTTAATTCTTCAACTTTGAATATATCAAGGTCTTGAATGGCGGAGTGCATCCTAACCACAACTCCAAAGTCCTTGACCATTCTTTGCTCTATAACGGGCTCACCACATTGCCATCTCCAAAGCTTCTTGTTGCTCTACTTTATAAATCTTATAAAATAATAATAATAAAAAGAAAAGAAAAGAAAAACTTCATCAATTTTACAAGAATTCTTTTGTAATTTATCAAGGAAAAAAGACCAAAGAGTAAAAGAAATATCATATAACTACTTTTTTTCTCTTTATCTAACTTACGATTTGGTTTGGGTGATATTGGTAAACGTTTGCTAGGTTTAGTTGTCTTTTTCTTCAAAAATTATTGTTACGATTTTTAATATACCTTTTTCAAGATAATTTTTTAAAATAATGAAATATGATATACACACATTTATTCATAACTTAAACAAAAGATATTATACTTTTATTGTTTTTTGTTTTTCTGAATATAGAAAAACAGCTATATATATATATATATATATATAGCTGTTTATATATATGTATAAAACACGTTATAAGATGAAGAAATAGTTAGCCGTAAGTAGTACTAGTAAATCTAGCTTCTATAATTCATGATATTTTCCTTTACGACCCATCATGCATACAATTTCTAATCTTGGGTTCACAATATCAAAAGTTAAAAGATCCACTGAATTAGTAGTTCCAACAAGTTGCTGCATGCAAATCGTTGTCCTCATTTCCTAACCGTTGAATTCTCGTTTTCCGAGTGATTTCGTGCATTAAAAGCTTCCCAAAGGCATTATAGGCGCTAGCCCCCGTGACCAAAGATTCGGAGATTGATCTAAAGGCCCGATCAGTAAGTGTACGTGTCTCCACCGGGGAATGCTCAGCTTCAGGATCGATTTTTCAAAAGAGAAAGACAAGCCTAACAAGAAAACCCCCAAGGCCAAAGTCCATAGTCCAATCACATGCAATTGACACTAATGTTTGATTCAGCAACTAGCTTCAAATAAGATTTTGCTGATTTCTAATTACACGACGCCACCTACTTGACAATACATGCCTCCATTTTTAATTTTCAAATCCTTAATTTGATTCGATTTGTATGCTTTTTTTCCCCCTTAAGACTTAGGTCAAGAGTCAAATGTAATTCTAGTCGTTCAAATTGTTATAAACCGACATATATATATATATATATAGGCACCTACCTTACAATCTGATCTTCATATTCACGCCTGCTACATCGATCTTACTTGTCCCATTTACATTGAAATGAGGTGTCTTCTTCTTTTTCTTGTCGCCGGAGCTGTGATTTTTCTCGTTGGCATCCGTCTATGCCAGGCGTCTCGGGTTCTAAATGAAGATGTTCTTGTGTTACAGTCTCTTCAAAAGGGACCTGTCAGTCCTTCTGGACACAATGGCTGCACCAACATTCCTGGCCGCAGGGGCCCACCTTGCATCAACCAAAGGACCTTCGCAGGCCATGTTATGGCTCCTCCAAGGCGCCTGCAACCGGACAAAACGGTTCCATTCAGTATGGCAGCTATTCTTAAATGAATCCCTTTTTGTTGCAGCAACTGATTAATAAGTTCTTTATAAATTTAGCTGTAATTATACTATGAAATTAAATAATGGGAAAATTCCCAATCAGTGTTCTTTTCTTATAAAGCATTTGATATACACAAGATGAACTGTGAATAAAACAATAAAATGTTTTTCCTTTATTTCATTTCTTTGGCATCTAGATATATATATATATATATATTTTTTTTTTTTTTTGTAGCATAATGAAGGGACATAAATATCAATGCTCCTGCTTTCATATCCAGTTCCAATTCACCAGATGTTGAGAGTTAGTGGTCCATGACATTTAATTTTAAAATCAAGTTATTTTTGAAATGATACCAAATTGTACAAATTTTTTTTACGATAACAATGATTTGCTGCTTCTTGGATAATAAAATTACAATTTATTCAAAAAAAATAAATAACATAAAGCTATTTTCGAATCATCAATTGATGGTTGAAACTTTTTTTTTTTTAAAAAGAAAAACAATTCTTGAACGACAATAACATTTATATGTAGGCAATGTATTCCAATACGAGACTGAAGCTTTTACCTAGGAAGATCTCATACTATCCCAAAGTAGCAGTTTTGGAGTCATGGCCCGTCTTTGCCGGGTGATTTGGTAGATATAAATTAAAGCTTCACTTTGAATAGATGTGGGAATGACCAAAGAATCAGGCGTTGAAAGAGGCCTCAAAAGCAAAAGTAAGCGCCGGTCCATCAAAGATTCAAGAGACGAAGCACAATGGCAATAACTGAAACTGCAAAAAGTCACTGGTAAAAGCAACTTGGTCTTGACGTGATGTAATCAATCTTTTTTTTTGGATCGGTATAATATTAAATTTGAGTTTAAATTTAATTTTAAATTTAAAACTCGAAATTTGATTTGAATTTAAATTTTTTAATTTGAATTTGACTAAAAATAAAATTTGAGCTATTCAAATTGACTTCATTAAATTCGATTAATATATAAAAATAAAATTAATTTTTATATTCGATAAAAATTCAATTATTTATGATCAAACTCAAATTTAAAATATTTTATTAATTAAAATATATTAAAATATTAAAATTTGATTAGACTAATAAATTATTCGAATTAAGTATAAAAATATTAAAACTCGATTTGATCGATAAATTATTTGAGTTTGATTTAATAATAATTGAGTTAAATTTAAATTTTATTTAAATTAAACTCTAATTTAAATAATTTATAATTATTAATATATCATTTATATTTTTAATTATGACAAAATCAATGTATAGCGCATGCCAAGGTAACTAAAATCATAAATACGGAAGATCAGAGAAGAGAAAAAAACCACATGATACAAGCTTCAAGACCACCTGCTGTAACATTAAGAACCAGAAAGTCTATGGCTTTAGAGTAGATACATAACAGAGAAAATCTCGATCTTTCTCTTCCGAATTAAACTCTTTTAATAAAATTTTAATGGCTAAAATGTCTTTTTAAGAACATATTGATTTATTCAGCAAATAACAATGTTATATATATATATATATATATGTAATTTTGTCTACTCGCCTACAGTCGTTCATTCCATTTAGTCTACTTAATGATGGATGCTAAACTTTTGACGATTAATTCAAACTTGATCTACACCGTAGAAAAAGTGCTAATTGATATGAGCAGAAATCTATACCGAATTGGTTATTGCCAATCAAAAAATGCGGCTCAAAAAAAGTGTTAAAATGTCATGACATGTAACATGTGGTCAATACACGCAAGCAACTGAAAAAAAAAAAAATCGATATGCATTTATGGATTTTTATATTTGATATATTTTAATATAAAAATATTAAATGTGGTGAATTTTATATTATATATTATCAATGCATCATAAATCATCACATTATTATTTTATTTTAATATATTTTAATTTTAATTTTTTTAAATAATTATGTAAAAATTTATGAAGCACCAAATATATATAAATATATATTTTTTTATGAATAATTTGACTATTTCCAGTTCTTTTCTCTTGGTCAGGAGTCAAGGACTTCAGCAAACTTTTTTTTTTTTTTAAATGGAATTCTTCTTTTCCTATGTGCTAAAGTGAAACCAACTTAATCAATCACCTCTTTTTGTCTGACATATTGAGACATCTAAATTTATTTCTTGTTTTCGCGGCAGTGGGTTTTTTTTTTCCCCTTTCTACGCTTGCAGCTCCACGAGGCTAGCAGAGTTCTGAACAAAGAGGAAGCAACGTGGAGAACGAAGATAGATGTCCGAAGGCTAGAGTCCATCATTTTGAGCCAAATGGATGCACACTGCACATACATCATTGGATGCGGCGGTCCACCTTGCATGATCCAAATGGCCTTTGCAAGGCGCATGTTAAGGCTCCTCCATAATCGCAGACGCATCGAATGTCCCATTTTGCTGCGGTTGCTAGGACACAAAACCTTCTTTCAGAAACTGATTAACAAATTAATGGCAAAATTCTTCTGATAAGGTCTATCTAGAAATTTGACTGCCTATTGAAATAATAATAATGGGATTATGCAGGGAACATGTCTTCGCTTATTAGTGGTGAAAAGTTTTTGCTTAAGACAAGATCGCTTGTGCAATGAGAGAACATTTTTTCTTCATTTATTTGCCTTGCCCTTCATATATTTTTAGACTGTTAGCACTTGAAAATTGACATGACAGTCCAATATCTGCCACGTAGGAACGATTTGGTTAAGATAAGCATATAAACTGAAGCTTGGGATTTCACATTTCTCTTGATATGAGAAAGAATTAGGCACAACCAACAAAAATACACAAACATCCTGTTCCAAGGAGTTCACTAGCCGAAGGGTACTTCCCAAAAGAGATAGAAGAGTAGAAATCACCAGTCACCACCCTTCATGATTACAGCAACGGATAAGAATTAATCTGGAGATCGCTAATGGCTAGATTTTGCAATCTCATTCATAATCCTGATCAATGCTCCCAGGCAGGTACAACCGTACGAGCATGAATGATTCAAAGTGCTTTCTTTCTTGGAACAACCCAAGTTTGTTTTGAAGCAAACAAACTTTTAATCCAAATTAATGTTTCTAAACCTTCAAACAAAAAGGTCTGAAATACAACCAATGGGCAATCATTAAGAAAAGTGCGGAAAATTTCAAAAAGACCGTTTTATAAGTGCAAGAGCGTGGTCAAACTAAGCAATTGCTACTAGTTTTTGAACAGGAAACCTTTTCTCTTGAGAAAAGTTATTTCTTATTCCTCTTCTTCAAAGCAAAAAATCCGAATCATGTCTCACAACTTGCAGTTGAAACTAGATAGAGCTTTCAACAATTTTATAGCTTGTAAAATTTTGCCCTCTAATTGAGTTTAAACTTTCGCCAAAACAGGGTACTCTTCGGTTTTGAGGCTTCTAATTCAACTTGATCAAACCCCAGCTGTTGTAATTTGTTATCTTGGTTTTGAGACACTCTCCCCATTGTATAAATTGGGTCGATGTTGATCCTTTCAACATGATATTAAAGCTATTTATTTGGCTTAAAATAAAATTCTTTTTTCAGAGTAATTGGTGTTGCTTTCACCCTTTTTTTTTTTTTCATGTAAATTAAGCATTCAACGTTGAAATTAAAAAGGAAAAAAAAAAGAAAAAGAAAACATTTTGAATAAAATAATCAACTATGTATCTTGAATAAATGTCAACAAACATCGGTTCCCAGTCCCAACCAAACGTCTCTTGGATCTCTGGCCAATTTTGCTTTGAAAACTTGTGATTCATTTCACAAATTTGTCTCTGAAATTCAGTGTATTCAGCTGGGTGATCAAACTGAGAATCAAACAAACTGTTTCTTTTGAGAAACAAAGAGGTTCAGGAAATTTAAAGGGATGGATAAAAGGATATTCAGGGTGTATACCAAGGGATTGAAAAGAGGTGCAAGAATTAATAAAGAAAAGAATTTACAGGTATAGGGAACAACTAGAAAAAAAAATGATCACATTGATATTTATTTTGAATTGTGGATGGCTAAACTTGTAGCTTTTAAGAACTCTTGTGTTGATCATGTATCCCCTTGGCAGTGGAAGCCACCCCAAACTCAGCAACAATTCTGGGAAATGCTGGAGGAGCGTGCATAACATCACCGGCTATGTTCATGCCACCCAGCTTGCAGACGCCGGTTTCTCTTCCAGGGATGTTCGTGCATGGATTGTGACCAGACCCTGTCACAGGACCCTTTTGGAGTGATGGAAGCACTAGTTCATTATTTTCCAGCCATTGCTCCCCATCCAGTGGCCTCATTGTTCCAAGTTGAAGCGAGGCTACTAAAAGGGACAAAACCAATAAAGTTCTGAACAGGAAAAATGCCATCCTTTTTTAATGGACGGAAAATTTCTATATGATTTTTTCTGCTTCCTTTTTTTATTAGAGTTTTGAGCAGAGTGGTTAGAGGAAAAATAAAAGATATGTTGAATTGGATGACATTGGCCGAGGAGGTTCACCATTTATATAGAGATAGCGGTGTTCTCTTCTCTGTTGATTCTATGGGTGTGGTTTGACTGCAGCCTAAAAAGGCTTTACTGAAATTTCTGCATTGGACTAAGCCGTGGTTTGAAGGTTGAAACGAGTTAGAACTGATCAACAACACGGCAGCTTCAACCATAAACAGTCATAAAAAGTGGGGAAAGTGGACAATTCATGTTTATATTGCTGCCAAATGAATAAGGTCATGGTTTGACAATCTGTGCCAACCCCAACAAATTATATAATGTGAAAAAACTATACATAAGGGGAAGTAGAGACAAAGAATAAAGAACAAAGATGTATGCAGCTGAGCCATACAGCCAAGAGTATAGAATTTTTATCTCCAATGGAGTTGAAATCACCTAGTAAAATTTTGTAAAATAAACCTTTTTTAGCCTTGGAGTCGTAGTCTGTCTGTTGCAAGCTTATTTTCCACCTTGGGATGAGCTTCAAATTTAACTGCAACATTAGAAATCTTATTCTAAAGTTCAAAATCAAACAACGGGATGAATTTAGATTATAGAGACGACTGCAAGATCATGTTTTCGTTTGACCAAACTTCAGATTGACTTAAATATTTTTAACCGAATTCCTGAATAAATTAGCATACTTTTTTTAAACGGTGAAAAGTTCCAACGTCAGAGGTAAGAAAAAAATGCTTCCGTTCACAGAAAAATCAGAAAGATTTTTCACCTTAAAATTATCGACCATAAGTGGGCACGGGTTCGCGCTTGAGATGGCTCCACCCCTGCCTACTTGAAAGGGCTAACCTACTTTCTTGATGAGTAGTGAACTCCTTACGTTTTAACTCTACACACCCTTTACAAGCTTATGCTTCTGCTATCATTGTTGGCTATTTACAATAGAATTGTTCAAAAATAGAAAAATTGATTCCAATCTCAATACGGGAAGGGAGTTAGAAAATCATGTATGAAATACAAATAAAGCGTAACAACTGGCACAGCCGTACAGGTTGCAACTTGTAACCCACAGACGGACAGAGGGAAAGATCAGATGTTATGCCACAACTCGCACGAATTTTAGTTGGAAATTGTCTTAACATGAGGTACAAGCTTTCAGTTTTCATGTTGTGCATCTAATTCATTCACTTTGGTGGTTTTTCTCTTTTTTTTTGGGTAGAAAATTCAACAAAAGATCGCGACAGGACTCACTGTCTCCACAGATCCGACAAAACAAATTCATTTAAAAAAGGTGAAGAGTACATATCATTTTCATCGATGGACATAAAGATACTAATCACTTATTGTTGGTCAGTACAGAATCCCATCTTTCTACAAGCCGGTGCACAGCATTAACTTAGATGTACATTATCAACACACTGTTACCTGACTATCACTTGGAAAAAGCGTCCACCAGTTTCTCCTTTAATTGTTCAGCAGCGCCACCTGGGGCTCGAATGGTGAAGGTGTGGACAACCTTTTCATTATCTGTTGTTGATACATCAGACTCATGTGCAGTAATTTGATTTTCCTTGAAAGCTTTTAAGACTCTAGAGACCGGATGGGCATCCAAGGGGCAGCGCATTGTCACAACTGCATCTTCAGGCCTCAGCTGAAAATCTATATCAGGTCCTGACAAATGCTTTTGCGTATTGTTTACCATCTCCTTTTCAGTTTCCAACGTCCTAATCTTCATCTGGAGGTCAGTGATATAGGTAATGGCATCACCAAGCAGAGATGCCTTGTCCATCTTAGAGATATTAGGGACGACAGCTCTTAATGCATAGAATCTCTGGTTAAGCTTTTCACGCCTCTGCCGCTCTGCTTCAACATGATTCAATGGTTCTTCTCTCCCATTGGCCGGCTTCCTTCCCCTCTTTCTTGGTTTCCTCTCATCAGGTAAAGAAGGTGAGTCATCCTTAGTCTGCTCCGAACCAGAATTTCTCGCTTGAGCATTCAAACCTCCAACAAGCAAATGTGGGAACAACTTTGCTTCGCCATCATCACTTCGACATCCATTAGAAGAATTACCATAAATTTGATTGGAACCTAGTGCTTGAACATCGTATGATTCCAATGTGAAGCCTGACTCATCCTCCACTTTTGGAGAGAAGTTAATACTAATTGATCGTGACTTTGAACCACCCAAACTTAGTTCACGACCAAATATCTTCGGAATTGTTTTTGTCTGCACAGAACTGGATCCACCAAACAAAGGACTCACCATCTCCAAAATATTCTGCTCTTCAGGAATCAAATTGATGGAACCAAGCTCTACAACTCCAGACTTCACAGGTATGAACACCACTGTTTGCAACCCAGCAGATCTTGCTAGAAATGATCTTGATTGATAATGGTCCGAACAACTATTCACATCTGAGGTCCAAATTGATCTGCCAGACTTGTAGGCTTCTCCAGGACCATATGATGCATCACAATGAAATGTAAAGTACATCGAAGTGAGATAAAACACCTCCATATCTGATATTCCGTTCACCTTTGCAGTATAGCTATCCTCCTCTGACCCACCAAAGCATGAATGCAGCTTCTGGAGCACCAGCCTTTTCACCTCATTTTTCCTCTCAACCCCTTCCAATTTGCCATCCCCAGAGGTACTCGTATCACCAACTCCACCAAGCTTAGGATCCCGGCAATGCCCATCACCCCAAACCAAGACTGATCCACCAGATTTCAAGCTTGACACTTGCCAGAAAATTGCATAGTTCCAATTTGACCTATCTACGATCTGGCAAAGCCTTTGCTGCACACTTAAATCACTTAATGGAGGAGTAACCAACTCTGACAACACATTTTTAGAAGCCAATGATATCAAGAACTCACAGGCTTCAGTACCCAAAACAGATTCCACCTTGGCCTTATCTTCCTCGTGCAACCAAAACATTTCACCCATTTCTCTATTACCTTCCAGAATTATAAAATAAAGCCCCAATTATAACAGAGTACCCACAACTGTGCTATAAAACCTATAAATTCTTAAACCATAAATCAGTGCACTGAAGTAATTTAACAGTGCCCACTCAACTTGAGCACTTTAAAACTTCCCAAAAACCACATCTATCAGCTGAATTACAAAGCTTTAACCTGCAATTCAACAAATTTCATAAATCCCAGATATAACCATTTAGCAGATCATTCTGAACATTCAATACCCAAAATTAACAGCTTCTACTAAAGCTGAAAAACAATCGCTTCAATCCATTAAATAAAAAAATATAGTGAAATTTTGAACCCTACCCATTTACCAAATCAAAAGGCTAATGCAAAGAAGTCAAAGGCTGTAATTCTAAACAAGCATAGTGAATACGAACCCAAAAAGGGGGAGAGGGATTCAAAGAAAGAGAAAAAAAAAAAAAAAGGCTTACCTGAGGTGGAAAAAATACTGCGTCTGAACTGGAAATTGAGATTGAAGATTCCCCAGTTTCACCTGAGAAAGACAAAAGATTTCAGATCCCTCAAAATGTTAGGGTTTTTTTTTTTTTTTAGCCTTATGATTTTATTTTATTTTATTAAATTTCATTCTTATCCCTTAAACATTTCGGCATTTAGCGATGCCACGTCAGCGAAAGGAGGAAAAAACAAGGGCGTCCCATCAAATGGTTTCAATCACTCATTGTCACGTGAAAAAACTGTCAGCTTAGCAAGGAAAACGCCTCAATGTCAATGGAGGAAGGGAAGGCACCAAAGTTTCGTTTTATTACTTCTTTTTTCCTTTTCATTTATGCGGCCCTTTTATTGCTGGCCCATGGGCCGCAAAAATCAAAACCTCCTAGTCCCTACTCTGGATGAGGCCGGATTTTGAGCAAAGTGACTATTGATTTTTTTTCTTTTTTGTTCTTTTAAAAAATAATTGAATTGAACGAGCTGCATGCCGAAATATATATATATATATATATATGTATCTATGTATGCTACTAACGAGATCAGAAGAAGAAATAATCATTATTCCATATGTTCTTGTCAAAAGAAATTAAAATTACAACTTGAACCTAAAATTTCTATAAATAAAAAGTCAGTCGACCTTTCACGCCATACTTTTATTCTTTGAGATAAATTAGAATATAATTGTTATCTATGTATTTATTTTTTGCTACATAAACCTTTAACTGCACAATGGAATGTAACCCTCTACCATCCTGCAAATTTCTCACCGCCAGCGCCAATCTTTGGATATATAGCTTTTATTTGAGAGGCATGGGCGCATGCATGCAGAAGTTCATTTAATTTGGTGGCGAACACATGCCAGGAGTGGGGATGTTTCCTTCCTTATTACAACCCATAGGTGGTATTGGGGAATGACCTTGAGGAAGCACACGAGCTAGTACAGCAGCTTGACAGGCAAAAATTAAGAGCAAAGCAATAATAGCAAACACTTTCACACTGTGGATTATTGTCTTCGGGCAAAGGTACGCCGCCATTGGTGCCTGTATATAGGAGAAAAATAGAGGATTGAAGGAACAAGGAATTCTGATGATATTGTATTTACTACTTAATTTCCTACAAATGCTATAAATTGCAACGGCTTGTGTGATAGAAAACAAAGGAGGAACATGGGTTTAAATAGAGAATTCTGATCATGAACAAGCAAGCTCTGATTCCGAAGTTACTATATAATTTCCTGCATATACACCATGGAATTAATTGAAGTCAAAAGTTAGAGACTAAAAGAAAAAGTACTTTAGATTTTTATGATCAGTTGAATCTGGTTTTAACGTGGGTTGTTAACAATTTGATCGTAAAACTTGGGTGACTTGACCGTTTAATTCCGAGCTTATCACCAAAATAAGAAGGTAGGAAAAAGGATAAAGCGTAAGCAGTGGTGCAGGGTGAGTACTGGATATATATGCCTGGATTCTTGATTGCATGTCATATACGGTAAAACTCTCCTACCTTTGACTCGACGGAGATATGTTCCAATATTCAACACGTTCTTTCAATTTTCTCATTGGGTTTTACGAGTAATTGAATTCCATTTTTGAATTATAATCCTTCAATCACAAAATATATATACATGTCTATTATTGCTTTTTTTAATGAAAGAAAAGTTATATGTTCAACAAATATTAATTAATCCCAAGTCTAATTTGCACTTTTCCATTTCTTACGTCTGATGCAGCAGAAAAATTAAATTGGTTTCAGTAATTATTAATGTTCTTATGTCTTTCTCTTGTTGTGGAGGAAATTTTTTGACAAATCCTCTTTTGATCCTTCTATTTTATGAAAAACGACAACTAATGAATTGATCTTTCGAGGTCATGGGTGACGTCTAAGCCAATGAATCTATCTGTCAAAATAAATGAGAAGAATATTGCAAGCAGAACGAAGAACCAGAGAAAAAAAATGGGGATTGAGGGTCATGTAAAGGTTGATGTTCATGTTGATCTCCTATGCTTGTTTCAAAGAAATTCAATTAAAAATCAACTTCGCTTCAAATTAACAAAAGGCTTCAATTGTCCCAAAAAAAAAAAAAAAGAAAAAGAGAAGTTTTGCTTGAAATCCCTGTGACCGATTGCAATCAGAAGCCACCTGATGTCATCTTGTTACTGTTACTTTGTTGATCTAAGAAAAACTAGAGGATGTATCATGAAATATTTTATTTAAAGAAATAAGATTAAAAGTATATAAAGTTATATTTTAAACTTAAAAAATCCAAAAGAAATGTTTTCAAACATAAGTGGTGCAAGAACTAAGAAGTATAATCATTTAATAAGCGACTATTTTATATAAGATTGCCTCATTAATCATGTTGAAAGCATTTACATTTATTTATAATAATATGATTTGAGTATAGAGCATCTCAAAGTCCACTCATTATTACTCGTTCTCATCAATTAAATCTATCTATATATAGTTGTTATCATATTAATTAATTAAATACCATTAATTAATGTAAAAAAATGATGAGGATCAATTTTTATTCTAATAGAGAGAGAGAGAGAGAGAGAGAGAGAGAGAGAGAGGAAATGTCCTATTAGAATAAAAAGTTGATCTTCATCATTTTTTTACATTAGTGATTTTTAATTAATTCCATTGAATTTTTTACGTTATGTTATGATTTAAAACTAAATTTTGTAACCATACTTCAATTATTTGTCACTATAATTTTATTTCGGTTGCTTCTTGGATAAAAGTTAACGGTTAAAGTAAAAAATATTTCGTTTATGCAATATGAAAAGGAATGAATGTAATACCTGATATTTGTAGAATTCTGTAAAAATATCATCAATTTGATATAAAAAGATTACTGAATTATACCTTGATTTTTTGAGCTTATAATTAACCACATGATATGGAGAGGTGGAGGGCACATGATAATCTTTTTCAAATTGAACATTGAAAAAAATAACTATCTATTATTTCCAATATGATATAATGGTGAATAGTCATGACAAACAATACTGTGAAAAGAAATCATCTTTGTTCCATATAATTTTTATAAAAGAAAAATATTACAATTTGAACTTAAAAGATATATCCAAACTTGGATCACAACGCCATTATTCCTTGAACTTAATGTGAAAGCTAATCTTATATTTTTTTTGCTTTATGTAGATTTTGAACTACACAACAATATGTAAATCTTTTATCATACTACATGATATATATATAGTGTACTGATGGGCAGAGAAGTTCATACTTCTGAGCTCCTAGAAGTGTACTGATGGGCAGAGAAGTTCATTTAATTTGATGGTGGACAGTAGCCAGGTGTAGGGGTGTATCCTTTTCCATTACAACCGATGGGTGGTAAAGGGGAATGATCTTGAGGCACCACCCGAGCTGCAACAGCTAGTGATTGACAAGCAAAAATTAAGAGCAAAGCAATAGCAAACATGTTGACAGTACTGTGGATTATTGTGTTTGTGAAACGGTGCGCCATTGGAGATGATAGGAGCGAAAGGAGGAATAAGGAAAATAAAGATGATGATATGATCTAATAATTTTACTTTCCTATGGTTGAGTGGGTCGAAAACTAAAGGAGCAACTGGGGTTTATATAGAGGAAAATCATGCATGAACAAAGCAAGTTTTCATCACGAAGTTGCTATGCAACTTCGTATGTAAGTCAACAGTTTTAAAGATTAAATTGACCTGTAAATTATGGAAATGACAGCTAAGATAACTTTAGGTAATTTTAACGAAAGTAGCAATTGATGAATATGTTCCTACTTTTCCTAAATTTTTATTGTAAGAATATTAATAGATTTACGATAATTTTTAAAACCAAATTTATCAATATTTATTTCACAAACCTACAAAATTTTATTTATTTTTTTTATTACTCTTTAAACATCTTTTTTTTTTATCTTTTTAATTTATAGAACGGCTACTAAAAATTTGTACACAAATTTTCATACTCCAAGAGTTTTAAATGGATAAATAAAAAGATTAAACAAGAGAGAGTTTAGGAGAGAAAACTTTTTATTAAGATAATTAAAATTAATACTTCTTATTAAATTCAATTTTTATTAAAAATAAAATTTTAACTCAACTCATATTAAGAATTAAATAACATTTATATGGATGTATTAATGGATTTGAGGCAACTTGATCTAACCATATTCCATCACTTGGAATTAAAGATTTGTTTCCTTAATTTGTACTAATAATCATTTAGTTGGCTTTCTTTTGTAGATGCCCTTGGATTGACTGTAACCAAATTTCATTTTACTGGTAAAAGCATGAAATAGATTTATCTTAATTTTTTTTTTATTTGGTAAAAGACTGTGTAGCTTCATAGGAAAAGCAATATGAATAAAGTTATCTTTAAATATTCCAATGACGGCAGGATATTTCAAAGTACTGTCTAATTTGTTATTTTATTCTTAAATCACTGGTTTTATGCTTCTGGAACCCCCGGGGATCAAATCTAACATAGGAATATGGTCACTGGTATTAACCTTAGATTTATACAAAATTTAATATAATAATTATTATGTACTTGAATGAATTAAATTAGCTAATTAATTAATTGCACTGATTAAAATAATTATAATAATAAATCTTAATCTCTAAAGAAATTAAGATAATAACGTTATATTAAGTCAAACCTATTAAGGAGTTCCAAAATGTTATAACTTAATTGCACCATTGCGATTGATTGTACTCCAAGAAATGGTTTTCATACGAACAGATTTAAAAAAAAAAAATACATTTTGAAAAAAATTGCACTCATTTTTTTTATAAAAAAAATGTCTTGTTATTAAGTTAAATAACGATAAAAATCATAAAAATTATTTACAATTGCAAAAAAAATGTCTTGTTATTAAGTTAAATAACGATAAAATCATAAAAATTATTTACAATTGCATTGTATTTATTATTAATAAATTTTTCCTATCTTTTTCGAGCAAGTTACAAAGACGGGTAGTTATTGTGATGACTGTCATCGATATTCCTTTTTAATTCACCAACTCCACATTCCAATATGTCGATGAATTATTATATTATATGTATATATACAAAAACAGAAAACAAAGGAATCTGCATGCTTAATATGGTTTTGGCTTGAGGGAAAACGACAAAGACCAAAATCAAATCCGTGGAAAGAAAATGCATCAAAGCAATCAAATTAAAACACTTTATAAGGATGAGTCATGCATCGATCTTAATTGGTTCTTAACGAAATGGTGGGGCCGAAGTGTTGCAATCTTTCCCAAAGCTCGAATGGCCAGTTGCCCGGGCTCTATTGGAGTGGACGCTTTTAGGATAAGCTTTACAAAAGCAAGCTAGTTATCTTTAAAATAAGCATGCACTTTGCAATCATCATGGAAAATGTTCTTTCCAATGAAAGTGTAAAGACAAAGTGGGAAGTGGAGAGGAAAACGACTGCATGACGTTACAAATGCAGAATTGATAATGATTGATTGATTGATTATGTTAATACCAAAATCAAATCTCTTTCGAAGTGATGTGTCTGCCTATATATATAATCATATATAGTACTCTATCTCGTAGGTTCTCTTTTTCAATTTTTTTTCATATCAAGAATGGAAATCGATTATGGTGCCGCTCTATTTCTCATGTCATGTCCCAAATGAAAGCCCGCTTGCAGTATTGGTGTTAATATGTATACAGTAACTACTTTGACAGTTTGGATTAAAGTTTTTGTGCAAAGTAACATCATTGATGTTAATAGGACATTCATAAACTTGTTTGGGATTGATTTATTTGGTAAATTGTGATTGATTGATTTCTTCTGAATGTTGATATGATTGTAATATTTTACAATTAATAGTTTTTTTTTTATCTATAAATGTAAACAAGTTGAATATCAAAACACATTAATTTTTTTTGTGTGAATAATTTATTATTTAATTTCACTTATGGCTGTTTAGATGATTGATTAATTAATTTTTGGGCTTAATGTAATAGTAATTACTTTTCTATTATAACATCCTAGGATTCGGTTAGAGTAGCAAGGAACAATTCGATTATAAACAACTTAAAATATTGATTAGGACTTTGCCGTGTACTTTCTCATAAAACTTTGGGTTTTTTTTTTTTTTTTTTGTCCATCTATCTATCTAATTAATTGGTATATCTTTCGAATAAGTTCAAGGTTTGGTCATAAAACTCCGTCAATTCTTCAAATAAAAGTTTCTATACACAGTTGAACCACCGTCAAGATTCAATAAAAAATTAAGGTTTGAAAGGTAAAGCAAGAACCGTGACTACGGGTGCATGGCTGCAGAATGGATTCTTGACCGCATTGTTTTACGATTCAAATTAATTAACAATTCCCATTCAACATATTCTTTCTAATAACCTTGACAATCGAATTCCATCCATTACAAAGCTTATTTCCATCGTTGCTCCTTTAAAAAAGTCCAAGCATATGGTAAAAATCATTCAATATTCAATATAGCCAACAATTGTATAATTTATTAATTAAATGCCGAATTGTTTTTAATTTCAACGATTAAGATTTAACATATGATAATTTATGATGAATTATATCTTAATCAGTCAAAATTTTGCCATAATCATTTAAAAACATGAATAAAGAAAATCATTATTAATATATATAGCATAAGTTTTTTTTGTATATAATGTAAATATTTTAATTTTCCTTTGTTCGGTGAAGCTTTATGTATTGCCCTGTAAGGGCGGAGGCTGGTTCAAGTATATATTCTAGCCGAGGTGCATCAAAAACAAATTCATGGAAGGTTCATGGGGGATTTTATAACATATACCACTTTCACGTGATCAACCAAAACAACAGGGGTCTCTTAACTAGCTAAGGATTAATTATATATATTTTATGAAAACAATATACGTAAATTACTTGCAAATAATTTTTCTCGGAAGGGATGTACTAAACGCCGACTCTTTAACGTGATTTCTGCGTTGCAATGTTGTCATGCAGAGACGTTCAAAGTGGGACATTTTTCCTTTTCCCATCTTTTACTTTGATATTGACATTGAAGCAAAACTACAACTTTTCCATTCCATGTACCAAAATCCCCATGGATTTTCAACTTTGGTTGGTGATTTTTTGCACCAATCACGTTGAGTAAAAATGCGGTCACCTTTATCAGTAAGGTCAAACAACCAGCTTATTTTTTGGCCGAGGTCAAACCACGAGTTGACTGACTGTTTTCTGTTGCCACTTTCCACCGTTTCCATTTTCATGCTTTGGACTGGACCTTTCTCTGTTTCTTCGGTTTGCTTTCTTCACTTTCCGTGTATTGTCTTTATCTCAGCTTTGGCTTTCATAATTTTTTTAATCTTTTTTACTACCTTATCTTTTGTCATGGCCCCAAACCACCATTGCAGCCGGTTACTCGATCGGTAATAGTTACCAGTTTTCAGTTCAGCATGGTGCTTCGTCCAATGGTTATAATTAATGTATAGTACATCTTTTGATGAGTTGCACTATAATCTTACTTTTTGGATTAATACTAAGTTTTTGCCATTTGCAATTGTATATATAGTCATTTACAAATGTGAAAAACAAATGCAATAATGATATTTATTTCTCTTTTTGGATGTGGAATTAGATTAAACAAACATAATATATATTATAAGCAGATACATTCCTTTCAAAGAGATTTGATGTGATTAAAGCTTATGCATATTTGTCGACGCCGACAAGTGTGGATGTGCTACTTTGTATCTTAGTAAAAGGGTTTAAGCAAGCGATTGGGAAAAAACAATTGTGATTAAAGTTCAGTTAAAGAACCATCATCTACTTATAATTATAGCAAACGTATGCATCCACTCTGACAGCCTCGTCTCCGATTTGGCCTTACAAAGGTGGATGACTTTCTCCATGTATATTTTCACAAATATAATGAAAGAAAGAAGCGTCCACTCTGCCATAAACTTTAGATTTTGTTGCTTTATCATATTATTAAAATATCAGGTGCTTGCTATTGTCAATATTGGCGGCTGCAAAGAAAGGAACTGAAAGAAATTCTATGTATGTATGTATATATATATCTAAGATGATCCAGATAGATGGAAAAGGCTTATGTTTTAAAAGAACTGAAAGATTGACTGGGGTTTCCGAAATTGATCAACGCTGGCAATCTCTAGTGGACGTAATTCATCATTTTCTGTAAGGCTCAGCAAAGAGAGACATATATATATATATAAACGCTGGCAATCTCTAGTGGACGTAATTCATCATTTTCTGTAAGGCTCAGCAAAGAGAGACTTATATATATATACATGGTTGGTAAGTCCAAGATGACCAAATCGTATATAATTAAGGCTAATTAATTCAAGCGGATTAGTATTTTTATAATATAAGATTGAAAACAAAGATAATTTATTATTATTGGTCTCAGAACCTTCCTAAAATATTGGGAACAACACTAGCTAGTGCTGTGATTATAATAAAAAGTATATCAGCAGACAAGAGTTAGTGTTTGTGTTTAATGGTGGAAAATGCATGCTGGTACTACAATTAGTTTGTTAAGATTAAAGTCATAGCATGGTATCTAACAACTCTCCTTTATTTCGCCGCCAATTGTGTATGCCGGCTGTGATTAAGGCTTTTGTTCCATACATACATTAGAGTTTAGCAATTTGATTCCCAATCACCTCATCAGAGACGGCTGAATTTTATATACTGCAATGGATTGAGTACTTCATTTTCGCAATTAATTATGTCTACTTTATCTCATGAAATTTCTTGGAATGCAAGACGAGCATGCCATGTAACTCTGGAAAGTGATGTATGCTTTAAGAAAACTATCATGGAAAAAAGCAAATTTTTTCTTGTTACAATTCTTGGTTTACTACACAAATTCTTGGCTTTTATTGTTGTAATCCCTTTAAACATCTACAACTCTTGCGAGAGGTGTCAAAAAGAGAAAATATATGGTCATTAAATATAAATTAATCCACATTCAAAGAAATTCTTGTTATAACGATGCACATCAAACATTTGACCTTGATCTATGCTAATTTTAGGGTTTTCAAATGACTTTCGTCGATTTCCCACTCCTCTCCCAAAAACCCACCGAGAAATGGAATGGAGCTGATGATCATTAACAGCCTCTTTTGATGGAAAACTACTCCGTAAAGCTTCCGGTGTTGCATGAATGAAGATAGCGTATAATCATCCCCAGAAAAGCAGAAAGAACTAAAGAAATTGAGAGCGAAAGATAGATAGGATTGATATATGTAATCATTGCAGCAAAAATTTCGACTTTCAAATGTCATGTTAACGCTGGCTAAAAATTTCAAAGAGGAAATTAATTATGATCATTTACCTTGTTGCACTGATATATAAGGTGAATAGATTTTCCTTTTTAGCAAGGTATATATGTACGGGCGTTTGCCCTCCTATGAACCAATATATATATAACAGAAGCACTAATCATCAATTAATACTTTCAAACACATATTTAATATATAATTATTTAACTATGGAGATTGAAACTCCTTCAATATAGAACATAATAACTACAGATTTAAGTTACACATCTCATTCTTATTTCTTAATATATAAACTTGAGAGATGTTGGTGATTAATGAGTAATACGATAGTAACATATATATATATATATATATGATAGAGTTGCAGTAAACATAAGTGCCATTTCTTCTCTAGTGAATATCGCAGTGTCCATCACCACTATAACTTCCTTTACCGCCTATGTAAGTACAGGAAGAGGGACCGGAGGGTGGGACAGGCCCTTTTGCAGTAGGATTGAAAACGGTTCCAGTTCTAGCTGCTGCTCTTTGATTCTCCTGTTTCAAGGGTCTACGAGCTGATACTGGTTTGTTGCTAACAATCAACAGAATAAAACAAATCATTATTCCAAACCAATACAAATTTCTTGGACTAAGTTTCATAGTTAAATTAATTTGGTTGAGAAGAAAAGAGGTTGATGAAATTGTTTGTTGAGAGTAGTACTAGTAGGGATTGAGTTGCTTTTGATTTCACCAAAGCAATTAACCCTAAACCCTAGGCTATGCTCTTAGCCATGAAAGTACTTCAAGGGCTCTACCTTCATTTATAGACGAATAAAATGTAACTTTTTTTTATTGTGGAACGTGGATATGAAAGCGACATCGATCACTTGAAAAGAAAATAAGTAATAATCATAGCGTGATCTGGAAAAGAATATTATAAGGAAGAGGTAGGAGCATCTTTTTCTCGGTGCCATAGAAGACAGTAAAAAGGAAAGGAAAATGTTTATATATCTAAAACTAAAACTTAATCATTTATATTAATACCATTTGATAGTCGTTTAATACTCAAAGATCATCGAACTCTAGCCAACCAATTCGTCCCTTGATTTGCTTCAAACAAATTCTTTAAACAATGAACCTCACGCAAAAAAACATAAGCTTATGTATGTAACATAACATATATGTAGTTAACATAATAAAATATGCAGGTTGGCTTCCTAGTAATTACACTGTTCAATTGAACTTTTTTTTTTTTTTTTTTTTTTATCGATGAGACAGTACCTCGTTGATTTGGATTGGAATTAGATAGCAGAGAATTAACCTTTCTTTTCTTTTCTAGGTCAGCATACGGGTGAGGGTTGATACCAAACTGGGTTTTGCGCAGTACTCCATTACAGAAAAGCAAGCATCCTCCGCAAGCTGCGGAGCGAAAAGATGTTTCCAACTTCTTTTTAATCGACGATTCACCCATTGTGCTCAAGGCGGCTCTTTGTGGGTCCACAAATTCGCTTTATGCGATTATGTCTCTCAGTTGCCTAATATTGCACTTCAAAGCTAAAGAGTAGCTACTAATCCATTCGGGCAGTCTTTCTTAATAAAGTTTTCTTCTCATGAATTTATATAACTACTATTCACACCTTCTCCCTAACTCTCATATGGCTCCCCAAGGTACGAGGTAACTTCAACTCATGCTCACAAAACGGGTCTTACACACACGGGCAACGAATTTATTTATTTATTTCACCAAAACGCACTTTTTTATGATTATAATAACTCTTGAACTAATAATTTCGTTAAAAAAAATGATCGTGTTCTTTGTTTGCGGGCCTCTGAATATATACTCATCTGTTAAGCTTCTTTGTTTGCGGGGACGTTTGAATATATATACTCATGAAATCACGTATCAGGCTTCTAACTTCGATTCATCGGGAACAAGACTGAGATAAGCAATTGGATCAGCTTGATAACTAACCCCGTTCTTGTTGAAGTTTCTTTGATAACGAGCCTGCTCAAGTTGAGCCCAAAGGCCGAAACTAAAATAAGGCTTCGGTTTTATGACTTAGCCGAAAGTGAATCCGATATTGGTTTTTGGGCTTTTTGATAGGAGAACCAATATATTCCGAAGTGTAGCCAGCACCCATGATTCGCAAGTTTTTGGTCAGAACTCAGAACACAGATGTCAAAAATAATATAAGTGAATCCAATATTGGTTCTTGGGCTTTTTGATCGGAGAACCAATATATTCCGAAGCATAGCCAGCACCCATGATTCACAAGGTTTTGGTCAGAACTTAGAACACAGATGTAAAAAATAATATAAGGCAAATTACACCCAAGTCCTTGAGATTTGCCCTGAAGTCACCTCTCAATAGTCAAAGTCAAATCCAATTATCAATTTTTATCGTAGAATCAAAATCAATCTGTCGGCGATCATAAAAATAATAATAATAATAATGATCAAAATTTTACTTTCTCCCTCCGCATCTTTGGGGTACCCACTTGTTTTTTCCTTGACCTCGTATCCTCTAGCAAATCTGAATCAATCAAAGCCACAACAAATATCCACCTAAGCCCAAATATCAACAAAAATTGACTGCAATCTACAACAAGAAGATTCGAAATATAGAAGCTACATGGAGAATTAGAGAAACAAAACATACTCACTTAACAAATACTGAGTTTGTTGGTCACTCAATTTTCATTCTGGGGATTAAAAATTTTCTTGATAGCGATGATCTCAACTCACACGCATTACAGTTGTTTTACATGATTAGTTGGTGATCATTTCTCCATCTTAACCAAACGGTGGAGAAGTAATCCATCGTAAAAGATCTAGCCAATTGTAGGAACTCGAACCACCTGCCCCTTATCATTAACCCAAACCCAGACCCTATTGCACCTGAAGTCCCTTGTCACTGGTGTTCCTTCCGGCAACACTATGGCACCCACATTACGATTCTCCCTCTCTATCGTTGCCTTCACTGTCTCCCCTTTTGTCCTCAGCAGCTCTGGCCACGAGTTCTTCCCTGTAATAATATGTTTCATTTGTCACAGCTCAGTTTTGACTTTTGTCACCCATCGAACTTAAAGCTGAACCACCAACCAAAATGCAATAATGAAACATAAAAACAACCACAAACTTAACTGGCTACCCTTATCAGGACACCGGGACATGTTGCTTTCTCTTTCACTCTACCTGTCTTCCGGGGTTGAGTGAGTTTCTACTTGCATCAGCCAACGTATTTAAATACATGGATTCATGTGGCGAAGGCAGAGTGTGAACAATGAAGTAGAGGGCAAGGATTCAAATTGTGGTTTAAAAGCGAAACAACGATCGCAAAATAGTGGCCGTAAAATAACGGTAACGTCACCACCCATCATCGTTATTAGATAAAATATGATTGTGAAATTTATTCATGATAAAAACGAAATGTAACAACAGCAAATAACGGTTTAATGAAAAATAGCGACAATAACGGACTGTTATTGCTGTTATTTTATTTTTTTACACGGATCTAATAGTTTGAGAAAAAAAATTTTTCAAGTTTCAACCATTCAATATTTCAATATCCAAATTCAAATCAGCATCAAGTTTTTAATCAACATTTAAGATCAAATAAGGTAAGAAAAGAAAGTTAAATTACTTTTTTTTTTGTAAAATTTTTGTAAAATGATATGTTATGAGAGTTTGAAACTTGATAGAGACGAACGAGATGTATTGGGTAAGTGATAATGATGAACAGATGCGAGAAAAAATGAGAGATAAAAAAAAATTTTAAAAAACAAAACTTTGGACACGCAAAGAAGATAAACAGAAGCTGGTTCTAGATGGTTCTGTCGCCTGTTACAACTAAACATTTGAGGGGCATTAAGGCAAGCACATGAGGAGGGATTTGGTGGGATGGCGAGGGATTGTGGGGTGGGGTGGGGTGGGGTGTAGGGTGGCGGGGAAGGGATTGGGTGGGGAGGGATTGGGTGTGGTGAGGTGTTGAGGGGTGGGAGTTGAATTTTTTATTTAATTTTGTAATTAATTTTTAAAATTTTTTTAGATAAAATTTAATTAGAGGTTTTAAAAATTTATAATTAAAAAAAATAAGAGATTAATAATTTAATATAATATATATAGAGATTTTAGATGAAAATTTTTGATAAATTTTTTGTATAAGTTAGATGAAAAATAATTAAAATTAAATATTATATTTTGATTGTGTTATATATTAATTTATAATTTTGTATCTGAATTTTAATATTTTTTTTGTTGTTTTGATATTTTATTGTTGTCAATTTTTTTGATATTAGATTAATTCTTGTTATTTTTGTGTAATTATTGAAAATTGTATTTATTATATAATTATTGAAAGTTATTTGTGATAAAAAAATTTATATCAATTAGTGTATCAAAAAGATTAAGTTATTTAATAAATTTAGCATTTTATAATCTATTACTCTTACTAAGATTAAAAACTAAAAAATAAAAAATATAGGTTTGAAAATTTTATTAAAATATAAGTTCGAAAATTTTTAATTTTTGAAATTTTTTTAGTTAAAATTTAATTAGAGAGATTGAAGGTTTATAATTAAAAAATTAAGGGATTAATAATTTAGTATAATATATATAGAAATTTTAGATGAAAATTTTTGATAAATTTTTTTGTATAAATTAGACAAAAATTAATTAAAATTAAACATTATATTTTGATTGTGTTATATATTAATTTATAATTTTTATATGAAATTTAATAATTTTTTTTGTGAATAAACTAAATATGAATGTTTTTTATAATATAAATAAAATTATAAATAATTTTTTTAAAAAATAAAAAATATAATATCATAAACTATTTTTAAAATCATTAAATAAAAATTTTTATAATTATAATTATTATATTTTATATAAATTATGTAAAAAATATTTTACGACTATAATAATCATAATAATCATAATAATTTTTATTATATTTAAAAATGAAATAAATACGACGCTACTAAAAATATGAACGCGGCCGATATTTTGACTGCTCATAAAAATAAGGCTGGCCATTGTTGAATGCCGATGTTACGAATATTGAATGGTGCTTGGCTGGCATTTGCACAAATAACCCTTTCATCAATTATGTATCCCTCTGTACGACACAATTGTCTTTGAATAATCAGATATTTTTGCTATCTAAAGTCAACGCATAGGATAGGATATCCAAAGTCAATTCCTTCTAGTCTTTCAAAAGCCAAATCTTCAAGCAAAGGTTGTTGGCCATTCAAAGAAATCCCCGTATATTTTATTCAAAATCTTCTCCCAAAATCAACGTTTAATTTGCATGGCCTCCGCTCCGGCCATTTATAAATTCCCTTCACATCGATTGGCTTCGGCCTCCACATCACACAACAGGGGAAATTAAGTTCACATCATCGCAAAAGAAAATCCAAAAGTTGGCTTTGCAAAGGTAAAGGAGGGAATGGTGGTGGCCGTGGATTTTCGTTGGGATAGGGTGCGTCTTTGGGGGAATTCTGAAGATGACGCCTCAAATTGGCCACTCCGTACGACCGTACTCTTTGCCAGGATCAATGAATAAATAATATTTTTACATGTTTAATTTAAAAGAACTAATGAAGTACGAGAACTACTAGGGGCAATCGCATTTTCCATCATCCTTCAACGCGTGATTCTGCAGTAAGCCACGTGATTTCTTCTTTTCAACGCAAAACTGGTAACTTGTTCTTACAAATTTCACGATTTCAAGTAATAGATGCGAACAAAAGAGCAAGAATAAAATATATTTCATAACTTTATAAATTCATGATCCCATAAAACCCACACTACCTCACGCAACAAGCAAAGCAAGTCTGATTTTGATCGTGTTATTGGTGGGAAAAATGTAATGCTATACTCAAACATTAAAATAAAATAAAAAATAGTATATTTTTTTAATATTTCGATATTATATATGTTTTACTTAATCATGATTTGTATTATTTACGCATATTACATATATTAATATTTACATAATCATGACGAATCTATCATATGGACATAAAATATTAAAAAAATTTTAAAATTTTCATCAAGATATTTCTAAAATTTTTTCTTAAATATTTTTTTGACAATAAAAAAAAATGAATTCATCTATATATTATAAGTAAATATATCTTAAAAATTTTTGAATCCACTATTATATAATATAATTTATAAGTAAAATAATTTACTATTTTTCTTTTTTCTATTTGTATAATAGGTATATAAGCATGAATATTTTATGTAACCTTGAGTAAAATTACAAAAATATTTTGAGAGAAAAAGAAAAAAAAGGATAATATTGTATTTAATTTTCTTACAATTTTAAAGATTAAAAAAATTAATTGGGATAAAACTGAAAAAAAAAAACGATTATTTTGCTTAATTCAAAAGTAATAGATGAAATGATGACAACATTTTTATCTGAGTATTCGGTTCCAAGTTCTGAGCTGAAAAAATAAGATGACGTGCTTTTAACGTTTTGATGTAATGGCCAAGGATTCGATCCTAGCCTATTCTTTTGTTGTAAGACTTTGTTTTCTTTGAAAATTAAAAAAAAAATAAAAAAAGATGACGTGGCTTGCCGAAAACAATCTTTTGTATGTAAAAATAAATAACTTTTAAAAAAAAAAAAATATTACGAATGATTTTTAAATTATAATAAAATATTTTATATGATATTTAAATTTTAAAATTTTTAATATGATAAATAAATTATGAATCTATTATTTAATAATATTTACTATGATGACATATAAAAATAAAAAGTTTACTAAAAATTTTATTAATTAATAAATTTATAATTTAAATATTATATTAAAATTTTAAAATTTAAATATTATATTATAATTTTAAATTATTCATAATGTGAGACAAAAATAAATTATAGGTATATTATTAACTTGTTTGCTTATTCGAAAATAATCTTATATATTCAGCCAAGTCAGGCATGTTCATAAATAGAAAGACATAATAATCAATCCAACATTAATTATAAGGCTTAGCAATTTAATCAAATAATAATATGCCTAAATTTAAATTAAATGTTTGTCCTATAAATGTATAAATCCGTGACGTGGATTATTATATATTCAGTTGGGCCGCCTCTTGTCCAAGATTGTATGTCGTTTTTATAGGCCATTAGTCCTAGTTTAAGCAAAATTTCAACTTAAAAGAGTGTTCTGATCTAATTTCAACAGTACTTAACCTTAGATTTTAAGTCTAAATCTAATTAGGAAATTTTTAGAAACCAGACTTTATTTCTTTTTTATTTGATTGAATCCCACCTGAAAGAGTGTTTTTTATAAAAAAGACTTCGCCTCCAGCAGATTTTAACTCGATTAGCACTTACCCACATTCGTCCAATTTTCTTCTTTTTAATTTATTGCAAGAAAAACCAAACAAAACAGAAAGCAACAAGCTTCAGTTAACATAACATAAATAGTCTGAAAATAATAATAATCCAAACCCAATTAAAAGTCCAAATTTCATTGATGAACCAGAAACAACCACTTCAGCCCCGAACAAAACAGGGTCGCTACAGGTAGGGAAACTCTCCCCTTTCCTCAACCTTGATGGGGAGGCCACCTTTCATCTTAGACGTCAGATAAACAAGAAGCTCTGGCTGAAACCCATCCTCCACCGTCGGCACCACCTTGAATCGCCTTAGAACACCAGCCACCACCCTTTTCATCTGCAAGAACGCCATCTCCTTCCCCAAACAAATCCTGGGTCCTGCCTGGAACACTGGATAAGTATAAGAATCTCTCCCAACAAAGATCCACTTCCCTGCCTCATCTCTCTCCACCCATCTCTCTGGCTTGAACTCTGCCCAATCTGATCCCCATAACTTCTCCATCCTTCCCATCGCGTAAGGATGATACGTTACTAACGTTCCTTTCTTTACCACCGTCCCGTCTGGCAAAACGTCGTCCTCCATTGCCAGTTTGGTATCCACCGGGACTGGAGGGTACAGTCTCATGCTCTCGCAAAGAGAAGCATGAGTGTAGACCATGTCTTTAACTTCCTCAAACACTGGCATATTCGATTTCTCTTTCATTTCTTTGAGAATTTCTTTTTCAACTTCAGGGTGTTTATATAGTAACCAGAAAAACCATGTCAAAGCCGCTGATGTTGTGTCACGGCCGGCAAGTATGAAGCTGATTACTATATCCGTAGCGAAATTCTCGTCTGAATGGCCTGAGCTCAAGAACCTTGATAAGAGATCAACCGATTCCAAAGAGGAATTATCAGCTAGTTCTTGTTTCTTTTCCTTTACAATCTTCTTTGCCAACTCACGGACTTGAGAGACTGCAATTTTGAGTCTTTTCTCTAAACCAACATTGAAAAATCGCTTGATTTTCCAAGTTATAGTAAGAAAAGCACGGAACCTTTCGCTACTTATGTGAGCAGCATCTTCAAAAGCTTCTGCAAACTGTGCCTGCGGTAAAGAAGGCAAGAGACAGGCAGGGTCAAACCCAAAAGCGATCTTGCAAATGTTGTCAAAAGCGAACCTTTGAAGAATATCTTGCAAGTCAAGCACGGTCTGGTCAGATGCAGCAGCAGAAAACATCGGAATCAAACGGTCATGAAGCTCGGTATCAACAACAGTTTGTACAAATTTACGAAGAGATTTGGTGTTGAACTCGTGACTAGAAACTTGTCTCTGGAACTTCCAAGACCCCCCATCAACGTTAAAGATGCCGTTACCAAGAAAATCGAAGAGACTGCTTGTAAAATGAGGGCCTTTTTGGTAGTTGAAGAAGTGGGTCTTGAGCATGTGCTGGACGTTGGCAGGGTTTGCAGTAAAGATCTGGCGAAAACCGAACAAGTGGTGGAGAGTGAAAGTTGCAGAGGGAGAGCTCTGGAGGATACGTGTAGTCCACTGCAAGCGATTGCTTCGATTGGATTTGATGGCGAAGTAGGAGCCGATTATTGGATAAGACTTCGGGAAAACAGTGGATGGACATGGGGCTGTCGATGGTTTCTTGGATTTGGAGGCTTTGGTGGTGATTAAGAAGAAAAATGGGAGAGTGAGGAGGAACAATATCGAGCTCAATAACTGAATAAACATCCTTCTATATCTAATAAGCTATTGTAAAAGTTTATCTTCTATCATGAATTTGGGAGCAATAGTTGTCAAAGACAGATTTGCCTGGAAGAGAAGTATTTAATTTCTAGAACCATTACTAAGCTACTTAAGTTCAGACTCTTTCTAACTTTTATTTTTTATTTGCAGGAGAAGGGTAAGGGATGACGAAATACTATAGAGAAATCAAGATAAAGTTCTCACATGAACGAAAGGTATAGGACTCTAAAAAAATTAAAATAAAGGGTGTAAAAAGCTCTTAATCATATCCAATTATTTATTTTTTATGATAATCAATTAATTTTAATATTTATTTATATTTAATTATATTTAATTAATTTTTTTATGATCAATTAATTAATTTAATATTTATTTGTATTTAATTAGTATTTATTTGAATAAAAAATTAACATCATAAATTTTTTTAATTAAAAAAAATTTATATGACATTAATTAAAATTTGTCACATAATATAATTAATAAATGAAAATTAAAAAAATAATTTTTCCTTTTTAATCTATTTTTTGTCTCTTTTTAATATTTTTATAAAGATTTAATTAATTATAATTCAAAAATAAATTGATTCAATCTTACAGTATGATTAAATTTCATTCAATTAAAAATATAATTAAATTAAAATAATAATAAAATTTTAATTAATTATAATAAAATATTAAAATTTTATATTATTATTATTATAATTCAAGCATATTTTTTATTTTTAATAAAAAAATCAAAAGATAAGGAGCAACATGATGGATCAGCGACAGACGCTGCAAGTAATCAATCCTGGTCCAAATTTTATCCTTGTCTCAATTAGACCATCGACTCTTAAACTTATCAAATTGGTTAATAAAAGATTTAACAATTTAGGGCTCCATTTAGTAGGCGTGAAAATGATTTCCGAAAATCTATTTTTTCGTTTTTCATTGTTTGAATGATATGATCAACAAAAAATAACTTCTAATCAACGAAAAATGTAATATAAAGCACGAAAATTGTCTTCCATTTTTTTTGAGCGGAAGACAATTTTGATAACAGATCAACTCCAAATCTTCTACCCTTGAAGAAGTCATGAACCCAAGACCTCAACCCAGAACCCCCCCCCCCCCCCTCCCAAACAACTAACCACAACTTTCTCCCCCATCGTCAAAACGGCTTCCCCCGAATTTCTTGACATCCATCTCCTTTGCGAAGCCATCGAGATTGAGACGAAATCTTTCTTGCTCACCTTCGTAACGGCTCTGTTGGAGTTGACATCGTGGATGGGGACATTGATTGCAAAGTATATCGGTTTTGATGGGTAGCTGACGTTGAATTGGCAAGTTTCTTGCTTGGGTGTCAGATCCATTGAAAGTTAGGTAGGTGTGACAAACCTAGAAACAAAGGAGAATATTGAAGAACAAGTTGGGTAGGTTTCAGATCCATTGGTTGGTTCTTCAATGCACCCAAAACCAAAAAAATCTGCTTTACTTCGCCCGTTTGTTTTTGTTAGTTTCAGATTTTTTTAGTGAAAAAAAAGTATAATCTAGATTGTGAAATATTAGATACGAAGTTACGGAAAATTTTTATATTTTTTATTGAATACCAAACAAAGAAAAACAAGTTCCAATGAAATTACCAAACAACTAAAAAAAATTTTTTTCTGGAACTTCATTTCCATTGAAAATATATATATATATATATTTATTTTTTTTTGGAAGCTTTTTTCCTTAGTAGCCCATTTTCTGTAGGGCACCACTGCCACAGATGCGGCCATCCAGTTGGACTATTATATTAATTATGGTTAATATCTTATATAGTTCCCGAATTATTATAATTTATTAAATTTGATATTTAAATTAAAAAAATTATTAAAAAAATATTTAAATTTTAAAATCGTATATTAATTTGGTTTAAAAATTAATTCTATTAATTAAATTTTTAACTTGATTATTTTAATCAATAAAAATCCTTGATATGAACGCAAGATGATATTAACACAAAATGATATTTTATACTTACATGAATTGCTTATTAGGCCAGAAGAGTTGCTCTGGATTGCTTATGAGAAGTAATCTCTTTTCCGGAGCAACAAAGTCTCTATCTGTCTCTCTCTCAAAACATTAACTCATTTTTCTAAGCTTGACCGACCTGACCGCCGTTAAAGAAATTAACCGAAGTTTCTCTGAAGAGTTTTCGAAGCAGTTAGACTCAAAACTGGGATGAATTAACCAATTGGGTACTTTTTATTTTCAACGAATTGAAGTGGGTATCTTTTAGAATTTCGAAATTGGTTGGTTTTTCTTTTTTCCCCATGAAGCCAAAAGCAAGGACGAAGGAAACCAGATTTAATGGAACGGCGTCAGAAAGGGATGAAGTTGAAAGTTTCAAAGGCAGGTTCCTTCACGGCTTTGCTAGAACTCCCGGCTTAACAAGCCGTTCTGCTTTTACACTCTCCCGAGTAGGCTAAGCTGATCGTAGCTCCAGCTCCGAACGTTGAAGATTTCAAAGGCAGTTTTCATTTTCCTTCTAATAGTGGTTTGATTGAACGAGCTGTGAGGTTGTGTGCGTTTGTTGGAGAGGGTAACAACACTAAGAAGAGCAACTCTCTTGAAACGACGTCGAACATTTTGTGTCCATATAAGCAATCCGCGTAAACATGATATGTTATTTTGTGTCTAGTGGACGGATTTTTATTGCTTAAAATAATCAATTTAATAACTCGACTAATGAATTAATTTTTTAATTAAATTGATATATAATTTTAAATATTTATTTAATAATTTTTTAATTTAGATATTAAATTTAACAAATTACAATAATTTAAGAATCTTATAAGATATTATCCTTATTAATTATTGCTAAAGGTTCAGCCTTTTTAAAGACAACACTACGTCTCAAGGCGTATGCGTGAACAAATCAAAAATCATCTTTTCCTTGAATTCCCATCTCACTGTTTCTTGTGCATGCTTACCATCAAGCCGGGTGAGAGAGGACATTGATGACAGAACGTAAGCAGAGACGTCACGTCATCAAACTGCCAAAAATCAGTAACATCAAATTTTCTTAAACAGGGGAATGGAGATACAGTGCTAAAACTGGCAAAATGAAATATTTATGTTCCCTTTGCTGATCTTTATCAGGAACAAAACTGGTACGGTAACACTTGACCAAAAAATAATACAATCTTCTCCGACCATTTGAACCTCTCTTCAAAACATAATCAACGATCCTTCGAGTAATGATATTTCAGTAAAAAATTCAATCATTATGTTGAAGTCAAAATTTTTTTATTCGTTTAAGTATATGTGATAATTTTAAGATGTTTTACAAATTGTTTCAAAGATTATCAAACAAAATTTGATATTAACACATCAATTCAAATTTTATTTTTATCAACATTAATTTTATGTTTATTTTATATTTATCAATTTTTTTTTATTTCAAAGAAAATAAAATTTTATTATAAAGGGTGAAGAGATATTTAATTCGAAACTAAATTTTTATGTTTTTTTAAAAGTTTTTATGATCATTAGATCACGAAATGAAACATATATAAAATTATTTTATATTTATATTTTGTCAATTTCATATTTTGTGTTAAGTCAATTAAATTTATTTTATTAAAATTATTTTGATAAAAATAATTTTATTTTTATTTTATTAAAATTATTTTAAGTCAAGTCAATTATTTAAGTTTAATCGATTTTTTTATGATAAATTATGAACCCGTTATAATTATTGTAGGTCTTATTTAATTATTTTTCTTTATGTATAAATTTATAATTCCTTCTTGAAGAAGGTAGAGATCGTTCAACTTTATCAAAGAAGTGACTTGTAAGAAAATCTTCTCTAATATAAATATGGTTTTCTAAAATCTCCCATATTTTTTGGTGATTATTTTTTTCTTTTCTGTTGTTACGTTTGGAATCAAAAATAATCTTTTATATTATTATATGTAGTGATATAAATTAGTATACTCTACAATTATAATAATATTATGAATTTTATGCATCAAAAAATTTTGTAAAATTATCAAATAGATTATTAATCATCTTTTTTAAAGAGAAAGGAAATAAAAAAGTTAAATTTTTTTCATAATTAATTTTTTACATTTCTAAAAAAGTTCTGAATGACTGTTTGCACATTAGATCTAAATGAGCTTTTGCTTGAATTCTTCAAACAAATCTGTTGATTTCTACTGTTGTGTGAACAAACTCAAAAGAAATCTGGAAGTAAATAAGACTAAAAGAATCACCCACTTTACAATATAGTCGCACAGTGCTCCAAAAAATTACCATAAATGTAACAACTGCCAAGTGCCTACCAATAAAAATAAATAAAACCCACCAAGAGAGAAAAGGAACAATGAAGCAATTACATTTTACGGTTTTACTCCCATACCTGATCATATGAGGTGATGCCTAGCATGTAAAACATGATCTTCATAATTCACAATTTCGTGGTAAGCTGAGAGATACTAGTTTGACTCCTGCCGTCTTTATATCACATTTCATGCTGATATACTTTGCTTTGCTTTCGGGCTAGCTCAATCTGGGAATGGGATGTATATGAAATATATATATATACACACACACACACACACAGAGGGAATGATGAGTACAGGAGGCATGAAACTGTCATTAAAGAATTCAACAACTTGAGGGAGGAGTAATGTGATCAATGCTAGTAACGTCATTTTTGTTACATAATCACTTGCAGAATCTCAGAAGTCAGAACAGACTCGGAAAATACTGTGAACATCTGAAGCTCATTCAGACATGATAATACAAATCCTAGTACCCTACTTTCTTACAGATGGTAAGTCGGATAAAGAGGCAGTCACTTCTAGTCATCTGTCAGATACCTATTTAAACTGCTTCCTATCTTCTATTCTCAGTCCCGCAATAATCAAATTCCACATATTTGGCATTATTCTTGGTTAACCTGATTATATATGCTGATCCATGACCATATATAGCACTTGTTTCTACAGAAGCAAAAATAAATGATCAGCTTGAGCTGATAGCAATTTACATGAAATTAAACAAACATGCAGCATAATTAATTCATTGAGAGACAAAAAAGCAATTTCAGGCAAAAGTCAATCAAGACATGCAAACAAGTTTATACTGGGTGTGCACAATCTCTACCAAGAGAAGACTATTTTTTGGTAGAAACATTTATATGTTAATATCTCATATAAAGGAATTAATTTTAATCGGACCCATATATCTTTAACATGCTTACCTTTGTAATGATGCACATAAACCTCATGAAACAGACACGTTCCTACTCCTTATCCCAAGTTTCCTTAATTCTCGTAACTGATAAAGTATCTCTTGAATAAAAAGTGGCCCCTCATTACCATTCTGATGAGAATATAGAGAATGCTCAAGAAAATTACAGTCAGCCTCAAGTGCTTCTAACCTCTCATTAAGGTCTGAAATTCCAGTTCAAGAGCAGCCAAACCAGTTTCTCTACAATCCATAGAACCCTTCTGCTCATTGGAAACCATATGACCGTTTGCCTTACTTACCACTTGATCTCTGCTTATTGAAGTACTCAACCTTTCTTGAGAAGGAGCACTTCCATTAGACATTGATGAAGCTTTCTTTACAGACAAATTATTACCTTCCACCTGACACATTACTTGTTTATCCTTTTTATAAAGGAACTCTAGCTGATGTTGGCCTCCATCCGCTGCTTCATCAAAGTATTCACCATCAGAAATGTATGGCGAAGTCCCATGATAAGCAAGCCTGTTAAGTTTCCTCTCCAACTTTTGCAGACATTGAGAGATTTACAACTTCTCATCTTCAATTTCCGACCATGCAGATATGACTACAGGATTATCATTGACTTCAGAAGCCTCACGAAACATTGTTTTCGAGGGAAATTTTAAATAATCTTTTATGGAGGATGTGCTAGTTTTCTCCACAGAAACTTATTCCTTCTTTAAGTTGATGCTTGCATCAGGTACAGTCTCTACCAATGTTTCATCTGGGAAGTTTAATCTGTAATATTCAAGCTCTGCTTCCAGATCTTGTAGTTCTTTCTCCTTTTCTGCCAGAAGATCATTAGCTTTCTCCAAGGCATCTACACCGTATTCTGCTTGCTCTTCCATCATCATTAGGTACTGCAGGGCCTCCTAGTGGAAGGCTGCCTTCTCTTCTTACAACCTTGCAATCATAGCCATTGCAATTGCAGAAGCACTTCTTTCTTCCTCTAATTCCTCATATAATGCATTCATGCACATCCGATCATACTCAACTTGCTGCTTCAGCCTATCAACTAGATTTTCACCTTCAATTTCATTGACGCTGCTTCCATCCAAAGATTCGAGGCCAGCAGATTCATTTCTTTCCATAAAGACTAGGTTCTGAAGATTCTGTTCAGAATTGGATTCATTAGTTCTCGGCAATTCAACGCTATGACCTCGTAACTTAGGACTTAAATTGTTCGGTGATAAATGAATCCCTTGTCCTTAAGAATTCTGCACGGGTAATGACTTAAGATCTTCATTAACTCCATTATTGTATGCCATCATAGGTTGTTTTGTAACACAACCAGATGTGGTTTGTTCTTCACCACAGACTGGTAACTTACACACAGCACTCGGATCCCCATCAGTTGAATTTACCATGGCAGTATCATCTTCAACTCGATCAGTTTTGAAACCAGCTGCAGTTGATGTGCTTATCAACTTTGGGATTTCATCATTCTTGTTAATAGAAATATTTTCACTTTTACTTGCTTCAGAAACATCTACCACCGGAAACCATATCAGATATTACCTCATATAAGATGAGACCTACACAAATAAACAAAATAAAATACAAAATATATATATATAAAAAAAAAAAAAGCTAAAAATTGTCACGGCTCAGCTTAATGGATTAACTGCTCGGCTCGGCGGCTCGCAGGATGGCTTGGCTCAACCGGCTCCACAAGGGAAGCGGGTCATGGACGCAACTACTAGGTCGGATCCGGGAACGGGTCGACACGCAGACACTTAGAAGACCCGATCCTCAAAACAACGTCGTATGTTTAAACTATAAAAAACCAGATTTTTATTTTCTTTCACTTTTCCGATTTCCCTGTGTCTCTAGCCCTGTTTCTCTCCTACTTCTCTCTCTAACCCAATTTGAATGTCGGCCAGATCTTCAAGCCAAATCCAGAAAATCGGCTGCCCTGTCGACGGCCGTCAGCCACCGCTTGTCAGTGTCTGTTTATCTCCAAATATCACCGAATTGTTCCTCGTCACCGCCTCTTCACCGTTTTGAACTCGGATTATGCAAAAAAAGAAGTCTCCAACCGTCTAGATCTGAAGCTATATCCGTGGCCTTTCCACCATAGTTTCACCCCCTTCTCGCTGTCTGATCTGGCTGATTTTTCAAAATGTTGCTTGCCTTCCTTTTCTCTTCATTTCCACCATTCAGATCCCCAAAAGATCACTAATGTCGTCAACCGTCATCGTTGCCGTCAGCAGCGGCTCCCATTATCTTCAGTCAACGCTGGCAGAACCCAACTACTCCAACAAACCTTCCTAACTACTTCTCCACTAACTATTGCCCGAAAAGCCTAACATCTAAGCCCCAAGCTCAAACTCGCAGCCAGAGTTATTTCCTTAGTTTTGTTAGACTGTTCACTGTATTGTGATAATTGTGGATGTGTTCCTGTCGATTCTGAATTTCTGTATTGCGTGGATTTGTTGGTAATTGCGTACTTAGCTGATGAATTGTGGCTTTTTTGTTCGGGTTTACGTTAGGAAAGAGGGTTTTGGGTAAAAAAGAATTTCATTCCTGCAGTTTTTAACTCGATTAGCACTTAGCCACTTTCATCCAATTTTCTTCTTTTTTTAAAAAAAGAAAGAAGAGGATTTATTACAAGAAAAACAAAACAAAACAGAAAGCAACGAGCTTCAGGTAACATAAAATAAATAGTCTGTAACAATAATCTAAACCCAATTAAAAGTCTAAATTTCATTGATGGACCAGAAACAACTCCTTCAGCCCCGAACAAAACAGGGTCTCGACAGCTAGGGAAACTCTCCCCTTTCCTCAACCTTGATGGGGAGGCCACCTTTCATCTTAGAAGTCAGATAAACAAGAAGCTCCGGCTGAAACCCATCCTCCACCGTCGGCACCACCTTGAATCGCCTTAGAACAGCAGCCACTATCCTTTTCATCTGCAAGAACGCCATCTCCTTCCCCAGACAAATCCTGGGTCCTGCCTGGAACACTGGATAAGTATAAGGATCTCTCCCAACAAAGATCCACTTCCCTGTCTCATCTCTCTCCAGCCATCTCTCTGGCTTGAATTCTGCCCAATCTGATCCCCATAGCTTCTCCATCCTTCCCATCGCGTAAGGATGATACGTCACTAACGTTCCTTTCTTTACCACCGTCCCGTCTGGCAAAACATCGTCCTCCATTGCCAGTTTGCTATCCATCGGGACTGGAGGGTACAGTCTCATGCTCTCGCAAAGAGAAGCATGAGTGTAGACCATGTCTTTAACTTCCTCAAACACTGGCATATTCGATTTCTCTTTGATTTCTTTGAGAATTTCTTTTTCAACTTCAGGGTTTTTGTATAGTAACCAGAAAAACCATGTCAAAGCCGCGGATGCTGTGTCACGGCCAGCAAGTATGAAGCTGATTACTATATCCGTAGCGAAATTCTCGTCTGAATGGCCTGAGCTCAAGAACCTTGATAAGAGATCAACCGATTCCAAAGAGGACTTATCAGCTAGTTCTTGTTTCTTTTCCTTTACAATCTTCTTTGCCAACTCACGGACTTGAGAGACTGCAATCTTGAGTCTTTTCTCTGATCCAACATTGAAAAATCGCTTGATTTTCCAAGTTTTATTAAGGAAAGCACGGAATCTTTCGCTACTTATGTGAGCAGCATCTTCAAACGCTTCTGCAAACTGTGCCTGCGGTAAAGAAGGCAAGAGACAGGCGGGGTCAAACCCGAAAGCGATCTTGCAAACGTTATCAAAAGCGAACCTTTGAAGAATATCTTGCAAGTCAAGCAAGGTCTGGTCAGAAGCAGCAGCAGAAAGTATCGGAATCAAACGGTCATGAAGCTCGGTATCAACAACAGTCTGTACAAATTTACGAAGAGATTTGGTGTTGAACTCGTGACTAGAAACTTGTCTCTGTAACTTCCAAGACCCCCCATCAACGTTAAAGATGCCATTGCCAAGAAAATCGAAGAGACTGCTTGTAAAATGAGGGCCTTTTTGGTAGTTGAAGAAGTGGGTCTTGAGCATGTGCTGGACGTTGGGAGGGTTTGCAGTAAAGATCTGGCGAAAACCAAATAAGTGGTGGAGAGTGAAAGTTGCAGAGGGAGAGCTCTGGAGGATACGTGTAGTCCATTGCAAGCGATTGTTTCGATTGGATTTGATGGCGAAATAGGAGCCGATTATTGGATAAGACTTGGGGAAAACAATGGATTGAGATGGTGCTGTCGATAATTTCTTGGATTTGGAGGTTTTGGTGATGATTAAGAAGAAAAATGGGAGAGTGAGGAGGAACAATATTGAGAGCAATATCTGAATAAACATCCTTCTATATCTCATACGCTCTTGTAAAAGTTTATATTCTTTCATGAATTTGGGAGCAGTTTATATATATAGTTGTCAAAAACAGATTTGCCTGGAAGACAAGTATAAAATATTTAAATTCTAGAACCATTACTAATTTTCTTAAGTTCAGACTCTTTTTTTTTTTAGCAGGAGAAGGGTAAGGGATAACGAAATATGTAAGAGAAATCAAGATAAAGTTGTCATGTAAGTGAAAGCTCAGGACTCTTGAAAAAATGAAAAAAAAAAAAAAAAAAACGGAAGGTGTAAAAAGCTCTTAATTATACTTAATTATTTTTTATAGTAATCAATTAATTTTTAATATTTATTTTATCTAATTAAGTTTTTATTTTTTGAAAATTAATATAATTAATTTTTTAATTAAAATAATTTTTCATATAATATTAAAAATAAATAAAAATTTACAACCTAATTCAATTAATATATATAAAAGTTTAAAAAATTAAGAAAATAAATTTTATATTTCTTTCTTCTTGCCTCTTTTTAATTATCTTTTAAAAATTCAATTGATCATAATTTAAAAATTAATTAATTTAATTTTATAACATAATTAAATTTCGTTCAATTAAAAATTTTATTAAATCAAAATAAAAAATAAAAAATTTAATTAATTATAATAAATTTTTAAAATTTTAAATAATTATTAAATTATAATTCAAGCATATTTTTTATTTCTAATAAAAAAAAATCAAAAGATAAGGGGCAAAACGATAGGTCCGCAACAGACCCTCCAAGTAATCAATTCTGGTCCAAATTTTATCCTCTTTCAATTGGACCAGCCACTTTAAACTAATCACATTGGATAATAAAAAATTAACAGGCTTTATGTAGCCCCTTGTCTATAGGGTGCCACTGCTACAGATGGGACCATCCTGTTGGTCTATTATATTAATTCTTGCTCAAGGTTAAAAAGTCTTTCTTTTCCAAGATTCTCCTTGATCTTCAGTTACTTTCCCCCATTACAACACTACGTCTCAAGGCACAAGTGTGAACAAATCAAAAATCATCTTATCCTTCAATTCCCGTCTCACTGTTTCCTCTGAATTCATTCTTATCATCCAACCGGGTGAGAGACGGCATTTATGTTAGAACGTAAGCAGAGACGTCACGTAATCAAACTGCCAAATAATCAATAACACCCAAATTTCTTAAAATGGGAATGGAGATACACTGCTAAAATAGGCAAAATGAAATATTTATTTTCTCTTTGCTTATCTTTATCAGGAACAAAAATGGTATGGCACCAAGTGGCTGAAAAATAATACAACCTCCTTCAACTATTTATATCTGGGAAGAATCTTCTTAATATACAATTGAAGTAGGATTTTCTACCATCAAGTGTGAATAAACCAAAAAGAACTTTGGAAGTAAATAAAACTAAATGAATCACCCACTTTACAATATAGTCACATAGTGCTCCAAAGAAATACCACAAATGTAACCCCTGCCAAGTGCCAACCAATAAAAATAAATAAAACCCACCAAGAGAGAAAACGAACAATGAAGTAATTACTTTTTACAGTTTTACTCCCATAGCTGATTACATGAGGTGGTGCCTAGTATGTAAAACATGATCTTCATAATTTACAGTTTCGTGGTAAGCTGAGAGATACTAGTTTTGACTCCCGCCATCTTTATATCACATTTCACGTTGACATACTTTGCTTTGGCTTCCGGCTTGTTACCCTCAATCTGGCTCAATCTGGTAATAGGATGTATATGAAATATATATATACACGGAATGATGAGTACAGGACTAAAGCTTTAGGATGTCACAGAGAAATTTTGATAAATGCCAAAAAAATACAGGGTAAACTAAAATAGAGTCAAGGCATGAAACTGTCATTAAAGAATTCAACAACTTGAGGGAGGAGTAATGTGATCAATGCTAGTAACTTCATTTTTGTTACATAATCACTTGCAGAATCTCTGAAGTCAAAACAGACTTGGAAAATATTGTGAACATCTGATGCACATTCAGACATGATAATACAAATCCTAGTACCCTACTTTCTTACAGATGGTAAATCGGATATAGAGGGAGTCACTTCTAGTCATCTGTCAGATACCTATTTAAACTGCTTCCTATCTTCTATTCTCAATCCTGCAATAATCAAATTCCACATATTTGGCATTATTCTTTCTTAACCTGATTATTTATGCTGATTCACGACCATATGGCGCTTGATTTTACAGAAGCAAAAATAAACGATCAGCTTGAGCTGATAGCAATTTACATGAAACTAAACACACATGCAGCATAGTTAATTCATTGAGAGACATAATAGAAATTTCCAGCAAATGTCAATCAAGACATGCAGACAAGTTTATACTGGGTGTGCAGAAGCTCCTCCAAGAGAAGACTATTTTTTGGGAGAAACATTTATATGTTAATATCTCATATAAAAGAATTGATTTTAATCGGACCTATATCTTTAACATGCTTACCTTTGTAATGATACACATAAAGCTCATGAAACAGACACGTTCCTACTCCTTATCCCAAGTTTCCTTAATTCTCGTAACTGATAAAGTATCTCTTGAATAAAAAGCAGCCCCTCACTACCATTCTGAAGAGAATATAGAGAATGCTCAAGAAAATTACAATCAGCCTCAAGTGCTTCCAACCTTTCATTAAGGTCTGAAATTTCACTTTCAAGAGCAGCCAAACCAGTTTCTCTACAATCCACAGAACCCTTCTGCTCATTGGAAACCATATGACCGTTTGCCTTACTTATCACTTGATCTCTGCTTATTGAAGTACTCAACCTTTCCTGAGAAGGAGCACTTCCATTAGACATTGATGAAGCTTTCTGTACAGACAAATCATTACCTTCCACCTGACACATTACTTGTTTATCCCTTTTATCAAGGAAGTCTAGCTGATGTTGGCCTCCATCTGCTGCTTCATCAAAGTATTCACCATCAGAAATGTATGGCGAAGTCCCATGATGAGCAAGCCTGTTAAGCTCCCTCTCCAAATTTTGCAGACATTGAGAGATATACAACTTCTCACCTTCAATTTCCGACCATGCAGATATGATTACAGGATTATCGTTGACTTCAGAAGCCTCAGGAAACATTGTTTTCGAGGGAAAATTTATATCATCTTTTATGGAGGATGTGCTAGTGTTCTTCACAGAAACATATTCCTTCTTTAATATGATGCTTGCATCAGGTACAGTCTCTACCAGTATTTCATCTGGGAAGTTTAATCTGTAATATTCAAGCTCTGCTTCCAGATCTTGTAGTTCTTTCTCCTTTTCTGCCAGAAGATCATTAGCTTTCTCCAAGGCATCTACATCGTATTCTGCCTGCTCTTCCATCATCCTTAGGTACTGCAGGGCCTCCATGTGGAGGGCAGCCTTCTCTTCTTGCAACCTTGTAATCATAGCCATTGCCTGATTTGCAGCAATTGCAGAAGCACTTCTTTCTTCCTCTAATTCCTTATATAATGCATTCATGCACTTCTGATCATACTCAACTTGCTGCTTCAGCCTATCAACTAGATTTTCACCTTCAATTTCATCAACGCTGCTTCCATCCAAAGATTCGAGGCCAGTAGATTCACTTCTTTCCATAAAGACTAGGTTCTGAAGATTCTGAACCTCACCAGAATTGGATTCATTAGTTCTCGGCAATTCAGTGCTATGACCTCGTAACTTAGGACTTAAATTGTTAGGTGATAAAAGAATCCCTTGTCCAAAAGAATTCTGCACCGGCAATGAGTTAAGAAATTCATTAACTCCATTATCGTATGCCAGCATAGGTTGTTTTGTAACACAACCAGAAGTGTTTTTTTCTTCGCCACAGACTGGTAACTTATGCTCAGCACTCAGATCCCCATCAGTTGAATTTACCACGGCAGGATCATCTTCAACTTGATCAGTTTTGAAACCAGCTGCAGTTGATGTGCTTATCAACTTTGAGATTTCATCATTCTTGGTAATAGAAATATTTTCACTTTTACTTTCTTCAGAAACATCTGCCACTGGAAACCATATCAGATATTAAGTCATATAAGATATGACCTACACAAACATACATACAGACAGAGAGAGAGAGAGAGAGAGAGAGATCTTACACTTTTCTGACAACGGTTCAAGAGGAACATCCTTAACGTCAACTGAAGGGGGAGTATCAACCAGAGAAATAAGATCAGAGAGTAATGAAGCACTGAAGCTTGAAACTTCAACAACACTGGATGATGGAGGAATATCATCTAGAGAAACAAGCTCAGGCAGTACAGAAGGATTGGTTTTCAGATCAGCCAGCTGCCCTTTACGCTCACAGACATCATTCTCACTGGGGAGATAAGGAGCCAAACATTTAGCATCACAGGTTTCACTAGCATCAGGCTGTTTTGTTGTAGCCAACTTGTTGAACAGTCTTTTAGATGGAGCTTCAGGAGCAGCATGAACTATAGATTCTTTTTTATTCTCATTCATATCATGAACTATACTATTGTCATGCTCATCATCAGAATATGGAACCTCAGACTCTGATTCAGAAGTGACCTTCAGCTTTGTATATCCTACGTGAGACAAGGGATCAAATCCAGTTTTTCCAAGAAGATGAGATGCTGCTGGTGGAGAAAATTCATCCCTTATCTTCTTCAAGCCATTTTGACAGCTTAAGTGATGTGGCACAGGAATGTTTGGCTTCGCAACCACAATGCCAGGTGATTTTAGGGGAAGAAAATTATGGGCATTTGGTCTTGTAATCCAAGGTTTATTACAGCATAGACACAACCTTGTGCATTTAGAAGCAGCAGTTAGATCCCTGTTGAAAAATGAGCTCTGGGAACCGCAATTTTCAAAACCTGCAGGCTCAAACCCCAATTTTCTTAAAAGAAGCCTCTGCATATCTGAATTGGATTTGTTCTCCTCAACATGTGATGTGAGACAATGCTCGCACATACCATGGCCATCAACAAGCTTGCCATGAATGTTGCAGGAAATCAATGACGAAATCTCTGATCTATGATTGCTGCAAAGTAGATTCCAATAAAATCCAGGTTTTTCGTTTCCGAAAACATGATCAAGCCTAGAGCATAAAATGCAAGGTATTTTCAATTCACAGTAATGTGCAAATCTAGTCAGCAGGTATGATAAGGCAGCATCAATAAACAGCAGAAAGATCAGAAACCATTCACAAGCAGCAGACTTTAGGACTGTTGTAAACCCCTTCAAATTCTTTTGTACATTGGGAAGTGAAGTACCATTTGTAGCCATTTCCACAACAAATGCTCTAGGATACCATAAGGTTCAGAACTGGATGAATACCAGAAAGCCTTAATTGATGTATAAAGTAGTTCCTAACCTTGCAATACGAAGCTGAGAATCCCATCCCCAATTCAATGAGGTAAGCTTCCATTACACGGATAAAAGAAACAATCAATCAAGTCAGCAGTTGCCCACATGAAAATAAATAAATGCAGAGCTAAGCAACTTTCTAAGCTATCAAAAATGGACAAGGCATTAAAATAATAATAATAAAACACACATGCACGTACTCACACGCAAAAAGACCATCACCAAGACAGTGTTTTTCTCTTATATTCATTTGAACCCGAATAAAGATAACTATAACTTAAAAAAAAAAAAACCATTCTGAAAATGTAAGAATTTGCAACCAGAGCAAACCCTCCTAGACAATAGCAATTAAGTGAAATTCTTAAAAACCTTTAAAGGGTTAAGAAAGAAAATAACATACTTTAAGGGCCAAACAAAAATGTGAATTTCTTGATAACAAATAATTAAAGCGGACATATTGGTAGTTTAGAATTGAATCAGACAGGGAACGGTGACCAACCCAAATGTGCAACCAACAATGACAGCTTTTCAATTAAATCAAAATCAGAGACCTAAGACCTAACCCATTAATGTAATAAACAAAACCCACATGGAATGAAAGAAAACCCAATTATCAGATCCATCGACACAGCCAAAACAAGATCTTGAAAAGCCTTACAATCGATCAACCAACATTAAGAACAACTCTCAAAATGCAGTTCCAAATATTGGGTTCATGTTGAAAGTTTGAATTCAATACAAAAATATACAAATTTATGCATTTTGATTAAAAGAAGATTAGAAGAGAAAGAATACCTTAGGTGAATTGAGATAAAACGATGATAATGAAGAAGAAGAAGAAGAAGACAAAAGAGAAAACGGAAACTACTTTTGTCCGGGAAAGGAAGAGACCGTTGAAACGAACAGTTGAGATTTGTTTTGGCTGCCAACTAACGGAAAGCTTTAAAATTTTACATTTTGATTTTGATCATTATAAGATTTCGCCCAATCATACAAACAAAACCAAAACTCTTTGCTTGTTTTCATATTTTTGTTTTTCGCCTTTTCTTTCTTTCACTCTATTTTTGCAATGGAGGTTGAAGTTATACGTACAGGTACTACATATTTTTAGCATCAAATTTCAGAATTCGTTAATAAGCTAACATGAAAATTTGTTGCAAAATTTTAAAATTACTAGTCTTTTGCACATCATGTGAGTGAAATAATAAATTATTTATTATTAAAAAAACAAGTTAAAAAAGCAAAGAAAAATTTTAAAATTTATAATTATTTAAACATGAAGGAGAAGAACAAATGAATAAATGTACTTATTTAGAAGTGAGAAAAAATATTATTAAAAAAATGAGAAAAAAAAAAAAAGGACTACAATAAAAACTTAATATTTAAATCCAATTTCTATTTTTGAGGGAAATTAAAAAATTAAAATACACCTAAAATTATGTTTCTTCTATTTTATAATGTGGTGTTTGAGTAATTTTTTAACTGAGTTGATCAAACTCAATCAAAGATTTTATTAATAGTATAAATAATTATATTGTTGTGACATTCAACTAAAAACTAAAATAATCCAATTTCATAAAAAAAAAAAAAAAAACTAGTATTAAATTCTTGTTCTCTACCCATTAACTAATCATTTATAAAAAAAAATAAAAAAAGGAATTTTTTATATTTATCCTTATGAAATTTACTGCAATGCTTACTTAGAACTAATTTAGAGGATTAAGAATACAATAATGAAGTGCTCAATGCTAACCTAGGAAAATATGTGTAGTTTTCTTTTCATATTCATGTTATTTCGGATACAATTTGAATTGTTAAAATTTTAGAAACATCCAATGTAGGAGTTTAGGGTACGAGCCCTAATCATAGTTTGGAAATAAAAAATTAAAAATAAAATTCGTGAATTAATTAAGCAAAACAATCACCTTTGATTATTTTTAAAAAGTATGTTAAAATATTAAAAAGTCTTTGAATTATTTTATTTTATTAAAAAATCTTTATACTTTGATTGTATTTATATAAATTTTTATTTTTTAATTTATATTCAAATAAAATTTTATTTTAGATAAAAAATTAATTTATATTAAAAATTTATTTTGAATACAAATAAAACATTAAAATTTTATTTGAACAAAATGATAAAATTCAAATTTTTTTTTACAAGAAAATTTGGAATATTGAATTTGGACGAGGCCCCCCACTGCCCCACAGATTAAGACGTACACTGGCTCACCCAGCGAGTGCAATGTGGGCCACCAACCTAATCATGGGCATCGCCCATACTCCCCTTCCAAGTAAGTTTCACCGTTCTCCCTCAGCTTCCTTTCATAAGCGCTTTGCATGGGACAAATATCTGAAAAACGATAAACCCAAAATGCCTCAGTGAAGAACGATGGAAATTTTGCTGTTTATGTGTTTCCGAGACTCGTCAATTGCTAGTTAAGACTTGTGGGTTTGTTTCCTAATGAAGGCCTTCTGGCGATCATTTGCTGTAAGATTAAGGCTTTTGTGCTTTACATGGCTTTAACCGGTTTCATTTATAGCGTCATTTCTTGTTCAGAATGTGAGTGTTGTTTTTGGGTTGATTCAAAACAATGGGTTTTTTTTTTTTTTTGACAGAGGCTTGGGGATGTTAGGAGTTATTCAGTGTTAAACAATGATCAGCCGAGAATTAATGGCGTTAAAGAAGTGATTGCCGTCGCTTCTGGTAAAGGCGGTGTTGGCAAGTCTACCGCTGCAGGTAATCTATTCTTTTCAGATTCATGAGGTACCAATATCATTTTCTAGGGATGTCCATTCATGTTAGTTGAATTTTGCAATCTTTGCGGTTAATTTGTCAGTTACACTAGCTAACAAGTGTCGATTGAAGGTGGGCTTGCTTGATGCTGATGTGTATGGACCATCTGTTCCAACCATGATGAACATCCACCAAAAGCCAGAAGTTACTAGAGGTAATATTTCTATCTTCCAAGACATAGACTTTTAGTAAATGGTGGAAAATGTTCTACTTGTATATCAATTAATTATCCATTACTTACAACAGGTATGAAGTAAATAAAGTGTTATCGCATATGGTGCTTTAATGTGTTTTATTTCAGCTTTCAGTTATATATGAAATCTTATATAGCAGGTTGAGTCTTCTGTGATCAACTAGCATATGGTTGAAGTTCATTTTGTATATTTGTATATTTAGTTTCATAAGCACGGGATGGATGCATGCTTGAGTCACGAATATGGTCTTTATACAACCTCATAAAAAGGCATTAACAGCAGAATTTTAGCTTGATGAATTTACTCCTATCTCACTCTCACTTCCCACCCAGCACTTAATTTGAAGATTGAGTTCATCTTATTGAAACTTTCTTTACTAGTGCTTTTTATCAGTAACTATTATTTAGTAAACACCCTCTTGGAATTGCAGCTGATAAAGAATTGGTGCTACATGTTCATGCAAGCTTTTCTGCCTATTGTTGTACTGAACAATTTACAGTCATTTCTTTCTTCTTTCACGAGCAATGTTTTTAATGCTCTCTCCCTTTTTCACAGATATGAAGATGATTCCCGTTGAGAACTATGAAGTGAAGTGTATGTCAATGGGATTGCTGGTGGATAGGGATGCACCAATTGTGTGGAGAGGCCCCATCGTATTTTACCTTATCTAAGTTCTCTGTTCTAATTCTAGCCTAAAAAAAAAAGTTCTGTTCTAATTTTTCTTTCATTTGTGCTGGAACATGCATCTCTTTTGTAATAGTTTCTGTTTAGAAAGTGGTTTTCATTCTAAGAATCCATTGTCCATCTATGTCACCTTAAATTTTGTTGGATTTTAAGTTTCAAATTCAACCTTAGTTGATTTGAGTTCCCTCTTTTATTTACCTAGATACCATAGAGTAAATTGCAGTAGCTTCTTTTGAGAGATTTTGCTGTAACTTGAAATTTGTGTCTCGATCCTTTGCCTTTCACATTTCTTGTTACTAGTAACATCTACAACCCATAACCAAAAAAAGGAAAATCTACAATGCACGTAGTTTGTATTATCAGTCTAAATTTAATTTACATTTTATAATTGCTTAAGTTTCTTTCAGGTGATGAGTGCTCTTCAGAAAATGTCAAGGGAAGTAAATTGGGGAGGTCTTGATATTCTTGAGGTGGATATCCCCCCTGGCACAGGTGATGCACAACTAACTATGTCCCAGAAGCTTCAGTTGTCAGGTAGATAATTAACCCTTTTTTGTTTTCTTTCTCTTTTTTTTCCTCTTTTGGGACAAGGTTGTTTGGCGTGATGCTTGAAAACTGGCATCTTATCAAGATCAACATGTCCTTGGACTTTTCATAAAATAAAGTAGCTCTGGCTACATAGGTGTTCCACTTGCATAGTAGTCTTACTGTGCTGTGTCTTTCATACCTCATTAAGATCACTCAGATCATTGTGCCTATATTATTCTTTTTAGTTTATTTCCTCGATAAAGTTGGAATCATTTTGACATCACAATAACTTGAATGACAAAAAGTTACTATGTTACTTTTGGGCATCATCTTTTCCCGATTCTTTCCCGTGGGGATAAGAAGGCGGGTGGGGATATTGAAGGCTAAAATATGATTTCTTTTATTTTCTAAGGTCTAGCTTCAGAAGGGTAACTATATCATAATTAACCCCTCCTCCAAACTTCCTTTCCATTCCAGCTGGCCAACATCAGCATTCCCAAAGGGGGAAAAAGAAAGGAAATGAAGAAAAACATTTCTTCACTTTCCTTTTCAGATATGTTCTTTCAATTCTAAAACTTACGTATGATGGTTTCTTACCATTGTTGGTGTTTTTAGGTGCTTTAATAGTTTCAACCCCACAAGATGTTGCATTGATTGATGCTCATAGAGGAGTTAGAATGTTCTCTAAAGTTCAAGTTCCTGTAAGTCGTAATTCTGCATGTATTTTCGTATCATGCCCGCTAAGCTTGTTGAAAATTTGGTATTGTTATTCAGGTTTTTTTTTTTTCTTTTTTTAATATATGATTGTCCTCAACTGCATGTGATATTGCGTAATTAGAATGTCAGTTAAGCTTTCCCTCTGGAGTTAACAAAATTTATCAATTATTACTTAGTAGTTTAAGTTATAAATCTGCATCTGGGTTAGAAGCGTCTTTGCCTACAGTGAAAGATTGTGGTTTTATGAAATTCTTTCTGGCATGAGTATCAGGAAAAAAACTGCTTCAAAACAGGCCATGACTGCATTAAATATATTTGCTAAGCTTTTTGGGCATGTGGATGTTGTTGTTGCATGTGCCCCTTTCAAAGAACTTCCTCTCGGTGCACTGTAATATTTTTGTGTATTACTAGAAATTGTGGTGGTAACTCTGCCCTACCTACTTTCCAAGAGTTCAATTTGTTCTCTCTCTCTCTCTCTCTCTCTATGGTTTTGAAGTTCTGACTGCTTTTATAGATTTTGCGATTAATAGAGAACATGAGCTACTTCAAGTGTCCACACTGTGGTGAACCTTCGTTCATTTTTGGAGAGGATGGAGCTCAAAAAACAGCTGCTGAGATGGGTTTGCAACTTGTTGGTGAGGTAAGTTGTTGATTTGTGATTGTTCTGCAATGAAATAAATAATTGTCAATTTGTCATAGCTGGTAACCATGATGAGTAGTTCATATGTTTTGTGCCCATGATTAGTTAAATGTTCCCAGCAACAAATTCTTCTTCCCTCTTCAGGGTTATTAGAAGAGGCTGGTAATTAATGATGATGTGAAACTTTATTTGTCAATGGATGAAAATCAGACCACAACAGTTAACAGAGGGATTTATTATTGCTTTGTTCACTAATAATTTGAGGAAAGGAGACAATTTTGTGCCTTTTACTTGCTTGTAGTTGGTTGAGGACTTTCGGCCTTCTTGATAGCTAAATGTATTTTGTAAAGTAGCTGCTCATATATTCAAAGCTGCGATTATATATGATCTGTTACTGTCTCAGATACCTATTGAAGTTGACACTAGGAAAAGTTGTGACAAAGGCATCCCAATAGTAGTATCAGCACCTGATTCAGTTGTCTCCAAAGCTTACCATTATGTAGCTCAAAATGTTGTCATGAGACTTAAGGTGTTGGCAAAGGGATGAAAACTACCTCAAGAGGCCGACCAGCAGAGTTTACTTAGTTAAACCACCTCCATTCCCATGGTTTCTTGGCTATGGTTACTTGGCGGTGCTTTTGAGGTTCATCTAGACATCAAGAATTTCAGTTTGAGCTATTTGGATAATGAGATGACTATCAAGTGTATGGAAGCATACTGATTAGGAAACTAGTTTTTGATGAATTACACTCTCAGAACAGTTTAGTTCTTCCTCAAGCTTCTCGGGATGGAAATGTTAAGCTCTTGATCTGTACAGTTTCATCTGGCCTAGCTTTTCATGTGTCCTTTTCTTCATAGTTTCCTGCAGTTTACTATTTTGAGACTAGCTGACACTAAAATGATTTAAAGCTTTGAAATTAATCTTAAGAACCTTACATTCAGAAGCATTGGTTGGGACTTGCAGTTTTTGCATACCTATGTAAAGATATTCCCTTTGTCTATTTACATTTTTTTTTTCATTTTCTAATTTTCATGCAATCTCGAAAAGATTGCTTCCTCAGACAGGTACCAGTTGTCTCTAGTGTTTATGTTGTGATTGCAGTGTAATTTCAACCAAAATCAATGAAAGAAAAAAAGGGATTTTTCAATATTAAATTTATGAAAGTTGTGATTTTGCTAATAATTCCATTTGATATGATGAACCACATACAATTTTTCCTAATAATAAATCTATAAAAGAATATAATGAGATGTTCATTCAGTTTTGTTTTCCCCTTTCATGTGAAAATGGAGTGCTTAAACATTTGCATAAGAAACTGTGGAAGACAATAGACTTTGAACTGGTATGAAACATTCCACCATTTCCATCACTGCTAATAATTTAAAAGATTTAGTGATAATCTTAATTTTGAAAGTTTTATACTGTTCAAAATTTAGAGAAAAGGGTAATGCTATAATTTTTTTTCTTTTTTGGGTTTTGAAAAGGCTTGTCATTCTTCATACAATATCGCGCCATGCAATTTTCTAAATATTAGTACAATTTATTTATTTTTATTTTTATAACATGACAAAAGATATTTCGAGTTTTGTTTAGGTTTAATTTATTCTTAAAATGATTTTAAAGGCCCACTTGCTTACGTCAACAAGATTCTTTAAAAAAAATCATTTGATTCTAGTGGGGATTACTTATCTTGGTCATCAACAAGCCTCAGTTCAGTGGGTTGCAGATGCTGTAGCAGAACGCCTCAAGGAAAATCCTCATTATAAACCCAAGGAGATATTGGAAGAGATTCACCGTGTGCAAGGGATCACTTTGTAATGCAAGCAACCATGGAGGGGTAAGGAACACATCATGGCCAGTGTGCGTGGATCTTTTGAGGAAGATTGTCGCCTTCTTCCGCAGTATTGTGATACGATCAGAAGAACAAATCCAGGAAGTATGGATCTGGTATATGGGGAAACTTGCTTTTTGCCTGTAGTTTTGATGGAGATGGTGCTGCGTTCCTCTTGCATTTGGGGTGGTAGATGAGGAAAATGAAGCCAACTGGATGTGGTTCCTCTCTGAATTGCACTATCTGCTTGAGATTAATGCAGAGAACATGCCAAGACTGGTGTTGTAGATGCTGTAGAAGCAAACTTCCCAACAGCTTTTCATGGGTTCTGCATGCATCATCTCATTGACAGTTTCCAGAAGGAGTTCAATAGTTCCAAGCTTATCAACCTTTTCTGGGAAGCTGCTTGTGTGCCCACTGGCACTGATTTTGAAAAAAAAACTCATTGAGATTCAAGAAATCTCACCAGAAGCTGCTACTTGGATTCAAAATATTCCTCCTCGCTTTTGGGCCACAGCACATTTTGAAGGGACAAGGCTGGGACATCTGAAGGCTAATATAGTGGAATGGTTGAATTCTTGTATATCAGAAGCGTCTGGCCTGCCAATAATTCAAATGATGGAGTGCATCCATCGGCAACTTATGACTTGTTTCAATGAGTGTCGTGAAACAAGAATGCAGTGGACAGGCATTCTTGTTCCTCCTGCAGAAAGACTTCTAATGGAGGCTGTTGAGCGTGCTTGTACTTACCAAGTGTTCAAAGCAGGCGAAGCCCGATCCGAAGTTCAATCCCATGCTGAAGGAGCATTTCTAAATAGATATTCGTATCCGAAGCTGTTATTGTTGTGGATGGGAGCTGCGTGGGCTCCCCTGTGCTCATGATGTAGTTGCTCTCCTCTCTTGTAGACAAAATGTGCATAGGTTTTCAGAAAGTTGTTTCCCTATGGCAAGCTACCGTAAGGCCTATTCGCAGACTATACACCCGGTTCCTGATACAGCCCTTTGGAAAGAGATGTCTGAGCAATTTTCAAATGAAGGAGATAAAGAGACAATGAGGCCATTATAAAGCCACCCAAGATGCTTCAGTCGCCAGGGAGACCTAGGAAGAGGCGAGCTCGTGCAGAGAATGCTGTTGGGGCAAAACGGATGGTGCATTGCAGTCGTTGCCATCAGACAGGTCATTTCAGAACTACATGTACAGCACCTATATAGAAACTGATTTTTCAACTTTTTTATTATTTTACTGTGCAGACAGAAAAAATAGTTCTCTTCTTTCAAAATTTTTTAGAGCTGTACTTTAGGAGACAGATAAAGTTTGTGTTTATACGTTTTCCCAGACAAGTGAATACCGTAGTTTTATTTGGAAAATTAGAGTTTCTTGTTTCAGGTTTTAAGTTAGGTTTCCAATCCTTTTAAGCTATCAGCTCCGGATGATATTGGTCAAAACTAGATGTTTTGAAACAGAGTGCTCTAATTGCTTTGTATTCCTCTCAAAGACAGTTAACAAGCTTGAATCTCAAATCTCCCAATGTCTAAAGCTAACAAATTCAACTTAAGTCCTTACATCTTATTTAGTGAAAGAAATCCTCGAATTAAATTAACTAATATGAGATTGATCACTGAACCAACAATTTAAATGTATAACTGGGACCAACCTTTTAACTAAACGGCAAAAACAATCTAAATTCTGCAGATACAAAACATAAGATCTGTAGGAAAAGCCCCAGACAACATTTATTGTTTTACCCTAAAAATTCAATAAAGCAACAGCAAGCAGGTTGGAATTGGAAATGAGGGCTACCTGAACTGGGGAGTCAACAAAATTAAATTCACTCTTGTAGAATAATATTCTTACCTCAAACATGAAAGTAACACATTAAGGTCATATTTGATGCATATTTGATGCATAAAATTATTGATAGGATAGGATGATAATTATTTTATATCATATTAATTTGTATTTAAAAAGAAGAATAGGGATTGTAAGGAGGATTTATATCCTCTTAGCATAGGAATATTCAATCATTCCCAAGTAAAGAGAATTATTTTCAATCCATGAGATTAACTTATATGTTCAATTATATCTTTAAAAATTATATCAATAATTTAAATTGTATAAACTTTGATGAAAGATAATTTTAACAAATAAATAAATTATCCTATCTTAATCCTTGTATACATCAAACACAAAATAAAATTATTTTATTTTATTTTATTCATAATATCATTTTATCTTATCATATCGTGTACCAAATATTACGTAAATGTATAATTAATGGTAAAACTAACTTCATTGCTATGATATAACTTTCAAATTATGCAGAATATCTATATATATATATATAAATTCTGACAGGTGAGGCCAATGATGGAGAATATTCAGAGAGCTGAGGGAGAAGGGAACATTTTACCATCTATAGTTACTTGTACCTTCTTATGTCATGGGTCGAGACTCAAGCTCCGAATCCGCGCGACTTCGGGATCCGGGCATTCACCCTTCCGGTATCCCAGATCAACCTTCCTGCCACGGTTCACACCCTTATGAGGTATTGTCTGCTCTGGCCCTCCCTGGCCTCACGGTTTTGTCCTACAAAAGGCGCCTCACAAGGCGGAGATGGTGTGAACCCTTTTATACCCCATGGACCTTCTTATTATGTTCGATGTGGGATTCAGGACTCCTCCTTAGGTCCGTGACATTCTCCTGCACCCAACCTCGTGACGCCCTCGTCACGGAGGCTGGCCACCCTGCTTACCTCCCTTGAGGTGCTTGGCGTGGATCGAACGGTTTAGGGCTGGCTCTGATACCACTTGTCACGGGTCGAGACTCAAGCTCCGAACCCGCGCGGCTCCGGGACCCGGGCATTCACCCTTCCGGCATCCCAGATCAGCCTGACCGTCACGGTTCACACCCTTGTGAGGTATTGTCCGCTCTAACCCCCCTGGCCTCACGATTTTGTCCTATAAAAGGCGCCTCACAAGGCGAAGATGGTGTGAACCTTTTTATACCCCAGGACTTTCCTATTATGTTCGATATGGGATTCAGGACTCCTCCTTAGGTCCGTGACACTTACTCCTTGCTATACTTGATGATTTTACGATGGCCAAAAGACTGAAAAAGGTGTGTTGAGCTGAGCTGACACTAACAGATTTTATTCTACTCTCTGTTAGCTTCCAAAATGCTTTATGCCCTCAATTCTCTTGTTTGCTTCACTTGCTTATACAACCACCAGCACCCCTTCCAATTGAGATGTGGCACTGACTCAGCTCCTAGTCCTTCCTCTCCTTTTATTCTCTTTGATGGCTTTGCTTTTAATGTATTCTATACTTTTATGGTACTGTTTTTTGGTGGCTAACAAAGAAACCCATCAATTTGCCTAGCCACCACATAGTAATCTCTAAATACATAAAATACAAATGTAAATCCCTGACCATCTAGCTTACTTTTGATTCATTTAATTAATCTAAAATCTAGTTCTAGTACTATTAGTTTCTAGGAATTATGTATGGTTCAACAAAATAAATAAACCTGATAGTATTACGGTTTCTGATAAAAACCATGTGGTAAAACTGATCTTACATCAATGCCAGTAGATTATACTTCCGTGAATTTGGCTTGTAAAGATGTCTGATCTGTCGCAAACCGAATTCAAGGAAGTCCACGACATCTCAACAGATAGAATCATGTTACTGCTTGGATGGACAAATAGAGGATGTACAAAACCAGTGAGGAAACTGATCAGCAGCCATCTCTTTTTTTTTTTTTTTCCAATTAGAGAGGAAAAGCTAGCTTACTAGCTAGTAGCTACTTAGCCGTTTCCTATTTAGAATAACAAGCATTTGTTTCCCTAGCTAAGCCCTGTTGCAAGAAAGTTGTGCGCTGGATAACATGATGCATGAGGAAATTTCAAAGTTTGTTTTAATGCTTCTCTGTATAACATTTCCGATCCCCAGAATTCAGGAATCTATCGGGTAAGATAGGCTGGATGTCATTGACAGCTTCAATACTAGTTTATTATTGAAAAATATGCACATCATCTCATGTCTAATCACATGACCTTTACAATCTTTACTGTTTCTGCATAATTTCTTTCCTTATTAAGACAATAAAGCCCCAAGAATGCTATTTCACCAATTGGTTTGTTAAAGCTACGTTGATCCTATGTATATAACTTTTGTAAAGACATGACATGAGTAAAAAAACCATATCTGAATGGAAGAGAAAGAGATCGATTACGTTATTTCTGAACGATGAAAGCCACTATATATATAAGAAGATCTGCAATGAAATAGGAAAAAAAAAAAAACAAAACAAAACAAAAGATGCTCATAATTTGGAATTTGACAGGTACGGATACTTTATGAAATCTCATTGATTATAAAGCTCAACTAAAAAAATATGCAGGAATGACAACACTTTTTGAGTAGAACATGCTTGAAATGTAGAAACTGAATACTACTCCAAAAGATTGGTTTGACTTTTAAGGCTATTTTTCTATATTATATAGTATGGGATGCATGATATCTGTTTAATCTGCATACGGGTCATTCATGATGGTTCCCTTTGCTTTTGAGTTTAGTTGATTGGTGATAGAGACTAAAATCATCATGCAAGTTTTCTTCACGATATGCAGATTTCTGGGCCAAGCAGGGATTTGGCCCTATTACGGTGCTGTCCCTAGCAGATTCTTCAACTTTTCTTGATGTTATATGTATGGTGGAAATCCACACACACTGATGTCTACATGGGGTTTGAAAATACAGAGTTTCCTTAGCTGGATCTCATAATTGTTTACCTAATTGAATTGGCTTTGCTTTCTTATCTGATACCATCCCATCCATAATGTTACGTAGTTCACAATTCATTATGATGTTCCACTGTAAATTTAATCAAGTGTGCCTAATAGTCTTTAGTACATCAATTGATTACAAACAGCAACAAACCACCTTTGACAATAATGTTTCACAACTATTTGCGGTAAAAATCAATCTTTTTTCATAATCCAAGGAAAGCCTTTGGATAGGTCATATAGGCAACTTTTTATTAGAATGCATATATATGTTGGGATTATAGAAGATAAAACGAAGCTTTTGTTTCGAGTACCGATTCCTTACGGAAAAAGAAGGTGGTAAAAAAGTTTACCTTTTTTTCTTTTCCAAGTGTAGCTGTCTTGATTGAAACAAAATATATCATCTCCACAAACATTGATGGAAGTTACAGTATCATGGCATTAAATAAAACTGGTTTTTTTTTTTTCATTTATCCTATGGTATGCAAATCTGCAAATTCATATCAGTCAAGTATGTTTTGAATTTTCCATAGAAGATTCACCGTCTTTAGATTTCATGATAGCAGTGGTTTCGGAGCCATTTGACTTTATATTTTAACTCGCTACTTCACATAATTAGTCCATGCATGCAATTATATATAAGCTAAAGCTTCAATAACAGATGTATAACACAGCCAGCGGGCTATCTAGTACCGGCAAAAAGTAGAGATTATCATGATAGTCAGCCATGTCACAGATGGAATTCTAGTCCTTTATAGTACGCATAAAGCTGTTTGCATTTTCGGTTGGATGCAGATGAAAAGAGTGAAATTAATTACAACTGCAAAAGATAGAGTTTCCCTGCAATATATATAACATTTACCACCCATTGCTGTCGTCCCTTTATCGGAAAGGAATAAAAGGGTTTTGGAGATTCTGCTGACGAAAATCCACAGTTCTTCATGTTCCCAATAGGCTACTACTACTTTGTTTCCAACATATTTAAGCTGTCGATTGAAGACAAGTCTTTCTTTTTTGCTTTATAAAAAGCAACTTTACTGGTTAATTCAAACATTGTGCTCAAGATTTTTTTTCTTTTCTTTTCCTTTCTTTGTCTAAATATTTATCGAAAATTATTCATGCTATACCAATTGATTGCCAAGAAATTAAGAAAAGGAAATATGAAAATATTTTATTGATTAGGCTTTGGTGACTTTGTATTCCACCTTTCTTTTGTCTATATCCCTTTCTTCCTTTTAATTCTGCTGCTCCTATTATTATAGCTTTAATAGCCATTCTATGTTAAGCTTGCCTCAGACTAGCTTGCATATGTGGCATGCCATCATTTTTTTTATGACGGTTATCCACCAGCTTCAACCATCCCTTTACCTTATTGGAAACCAAAAGACGTATCCTTTACTTGAGACTTGAGAATAAACACAGGGTCAATGCCCTTAAACAAATAACAGTACCCTCCAAAACAGATAAATTAAATCTAAAAATATAAACACTGTGGCCTGATTCGCTGCTAAAAATCAAATATATTTGACAGTGAAAGTTTTACTGATAAGGTCTTCAATATTACTCAGACCCTTTCAAACCGCAAGATGATTTTTGACACTTTCATTAATCAGCAGCTAACATAATATATATATATATATATATGTGCGCGCGCGCGGGGGGCAAAATTTTTTGCTGAAAAGCAAGTAGTTGACACTGGACTAATGCCGGTGCCAAATTCCTAATTCAGAGGCTAAGAGTGGTAGCTGCTTGAGTTGACCTCAGAATCATTGATAGAATATCAACAGATAGCTTGGATAAGAAAAACATTTACTATATGTATGTACCCAAGAGCAAGAGCCATCCGTAACTCGTTGTACAAGAAATTTAACAGATTCTTGTTTGGCTTTTTTTACCTGGAAAATTGCAAATTCTTTTTTATGTTTGTAGATTTTAACTACCTCCCCCTATGTGTGAAAAGCAGGGGAGGGGTTAGGCTAGTGTAGAAAGTGGACTCCATGTCATGTGACCCATTAAAGAGTCTCTCCTTATCACTACGTATATAAGGACCCCATGGAAATAATTATAATAATGCATGGCAAAATCAAAATTAAAAACAGTAAATCCCATCTTTATCATTCTCTTTTCTATCTCTGAAAAACTTTGTTATTTCTCCCTTCTCCTTGATTCTCTACTTCCCTACTTCTTGCCCTCTTGCTTTTGAATGAACTGTTGTGGGGAATGTTGTCTGGTTCGAAGTCATTCATACGAATCTGAAATGTCTTTTGAATGATTTCGGACCAGGCTTCATTCCCCCCAACTTGGTTTAGCTATATATTTTCAGCTTCACTGTTCCAAGGATCATAAGCATACGCATATATATCTTCATTTGATGCAAACAGAAAGTAGAGTTGGTATCAAGAAATCCTAAGCCAATGGATCAGACAAGCCAGAATTAAGCAACATGGAATAATTGGAACAGGTAAAATTAAAGGTAGAATTCCAAATCCTGATTTTCATGTTTTTCTTTTCCTGCAACGGTTGTCTCAATGTGAACATCTGACTGCAAAAGTCTTCGTCTATCTTTTTGGTTTGTTTATAATTTTGGGATTTGGAGTGTTGATTGCGGGATCGATGTGGACTTTGATTGCAGAGACTTGCAAAGAATACCTATTACCGGAACCTTGGGTGCTGTCACTTTAGTTTTATGCATGTATGTGATTGAAAAAGAGATTAAAAGTGAACTTTAAATTTGCCTCATGTTTCCCTTTCAGGATTCACCATAGCTACTTCTTTGTTCCATTTCAAGAGCTATATCTACCGGGTGGGGCAGATATATTAACTCTTGTTGGGTGAAATCCATAAGAAAAAAAACCATAAATTTTCCATGTGAAGCTCATAATTCTATGTGGGTCAGATCTGTCGTGGGTTGTCAATATGTTCAGCTACTGTAGCTCCTTGCTGCAGCTATTTAGTTTTGAGTAAAATAATAATAAAAACTTTGCAGAAGGTTCATCTCCTTGAGCTGATCGAAGAGAACATGCAGTACTTGCAGTTTGTAAAAGATAAGATGAAGACAACATCAAACGTTTGTTAGTAATATTATGTTTTCGTAAGTTATAAGATTCTTATGTTGAAAATAGGGTTGAAAAACTGGAATCAAAGTACTTCCTTTGTAGGATTTGAGAGATGGAGATTGGAGATCAAAGATTACAAAGTGAAAAAAAAAAAGGGGGGGGGGGGGGGGGGGGGAGAGGGGAGCCACCATTGGACCTTGTCCGCTTATGTGTTTCCCATGTGATAACTTTTTCCATGCATCGAAGGTGGGGTACTTCGCCTTAACATGTCTAGGGCTATAAAGTCATGCACTAAACATTATAACAATGAAAATCTCTCTTTTCTACTTTTTCCTTTTGTTATTGTTCTTCATGTTAGATTATGTCTCCATCTGCACCATGTCATCTTATAGCAATTAATTTAGGTTTACGTTTATTTCATGTGTTGAGTCCTTGAGGATCAGTTACAAACGCCTATTTAATGCGCCACATCCATTGCCACTAATTGCTAGCATATCCTGCAGCACTGTATGAATTCCATATTGCAAAATTTGGCAGGTGCTAAAGGAGCTTTGCCTTAGTTTTCATCAATTCTCTGCTCATCATCTTTTTTCTGTTTGGCGATGCCCTCAGGACCAGGTGATAACTGTTGAATTAAGAATATCTGCTGTTTTCATACATATTTAAGTCAACTATTTTTGCAGCTTGGAAACATATATTACCATATTTTGTACAGAAATTGTATAAAGGTTCTTGATCCAAATCAAAGCACCTTATGTAACATTCCTATACTTTGGTTGTGCATAAAAACAGCAGCGGAGTGGTTGTAGGTGCGTTGAGAAAATCTTCTAATCATTCATATCTCTTCTCAAGTAATAATAGCATACTACTAGTAAACTAAGAAAAGCAAGAAATATTTAGACAAAGATACAGCTTTCCATATATTGCATGTGTTTTTGGAAGTTTCATTACTTTATGTTTCTATATTTTCTGAATTATGCAAATGCTGACAGTCTTCGTATGTATCTTTGGATTAAGCAGATGCATGCTATCCACCTCATGTTCCTGATGAATAATGACAAATACCAGTTTCAGTGCTGCATATTGCAGCTGGCGACGGACTCAGGATTTATAGTAAGGGGGGCAAATATTGTATAAATTCATTTTAAAAAGTTTTCATCGAAATATAAATTAATATAAAAAATTATAAACAAAATTAACTGTGTACAATTTTTTTTTGTATAAAAACTATTTTGCATAGGCAAAATTAACCGAGGTTTCTTGACAAATTTGTGCATAGCGAAAACATTACTACTTATAATATTACTTGTTTATACACAATATAATAGTAATATAAATCTATATTGCAAGGCTATTTCATTAGTTAATTGGATTAGGTAAAGTCTTCCTTACATCCTAAAGCAATTTAAAGGTTCTCATATAATAGTTATAACTTTTTTAATTGCTCACCAATGATATTTGGAAAAACATTCAAACAAGAAACATAAAATTCCATTCAAAAGACAGATTTTGTTGGCATCACAATTACAAGTCATTGCTATAAGAAAACTAGACTGACCCTAATTAATTAGTTGTTTCAACAATAAGTTAACAAAGAATCACATGGTCTTCATGATTGATTTGCAACTGTGTTATCTGATCTTGAGATAACCGTGAGATGATCTCCTTTATCATTAGAGTTCTGCCTCAGCAAATGTAAGCTTAGCCCAGATAGCGAGAAACAAGAGATCAGGAAGGGAGAGAGAAGAGAATTTCTGATGAAGCTAAGGATCTTGTCAATAAGTTGATGATCAAGGTGAGACATCATAATTCATAAAGGTACATCTGGTGGGTTACAAAAGGACAGTTTGTCATATGTGTTGGACAAGGACATGCAAGTTTTCCTGGTAAAAAGATGCTAACAGAAGTAATCTCCTGCGAGAAAAAGCCACCAGCAATCATGCCAGCATAATCATTCTCTTTACTTGTATATCCTTCTGTAGCATATATTCGTTGCCAATATAAACAGCAACCCTGTTAGCCTGCAGAGATCGAGAGTATCCTTCTGTAGCAAATTAATACTTCTATTTTACACTTAACAGAAACACTGTTGATAAAAAAGTTTTCAGACTATTATACTTTTATATATATGTATAATACATATTTTGGTGAATATATATCTAAACTTAAGTTTCGGTTTGACCATGAAAGTTTTGATGTAAAAAGCATTGAATTTGGTTTAGTTGAATAAATAACTGTACAAAATTATTCTTTTCATCTTTTAAAAAAATTTTCAGTTTTTATAAAGCATCACTTTATTGAATGTATAAAATGGTCAAAACATCTTTTTTACGTTCATTTTACTATATACAGTTTTTTGGGTATCTTTCAAAGAAAAAGATTTTACCAACCCTATCAAATATGAGAATTTGATACCATATCCGGTGAACACTTTTTTCAACCCCTAAATATACTTGATCCACCTACAGACCATATCGAATTCCAGGATGATCTAAACAAAACCATCTTTAAATATACCAATCCAAACTCTTATCACTTCCAAACAGGAACTGACCTCATGGATAAAGCAAAATTCTTTCTCCATTTAGCCACCAAACCAGACTATCCAAAAATAGTTTGCTGGACAGATGGCAAACGCATTTTTGTTAAAAGATTTCTGAAACCACACGAAGATCTTGATATCGAAAATGCCCCGGAAGTCATTGAGCTTTTGGAAAAATTATCAAAAATGGAAGATCTAGATAATCCAACTGACTTACTATACCAGTATCAAGAAAGATGGCAGATGTAGAACAAATCACATTCTGGATCTCTTCAATCTTTCCAGTCCTTAACGCACTGGATGAAAAATTTTATAATTTAAACAATGCTATGGAAGGATAAACTGTGTATGTTCTAATCCAGAATAAGCCAAAACAAACAGCTGACACAAACGGACAAAACTCCATTCGGCGCCAACGACTAACAGATAGAAAACACTGTAACAGTCAACTGTAACAGACAGATAAAACGTCACTGTAGTAGTCACTGTAACAGAAAAAGACAGAAACTTACTACGGAAGATACTGCAGCAAGTCACTGTAATGATACTGTAAATAAAAATTTTACTGTACACTGTAACGGTAACTATACAGAGTTACTGTTCATAAGTTAAAATTTTTCTATTTAAAGCCTCATTATATTTAAGTTCGATGAGACCAACTTTCTCTCTCTCTCATACTTCTCTCCTTACTCTCTTTTTTTTATTTTCAATCCTTCATTTATATACAGATATAGATATAAAGCTTTTGTAATCTTTCTTTACGAAAGATAAAATAATCATCAAAAATAAAATTTTGATTTAATTTTTAATAATTAATAATTATACGAAATTTATCTTGTTTGATTTCAAAATGATTTATTATCATGAATGTTGGACTGAAATGTAAACTGATAGTTAATTTTATCATATCTTTATCAAGCAATTCTGAAATTTGTCAACTCAACGATCTCTCACTTATGCCAATAACAAATTCAAAACAAGGTTTGATTGAGCTAGTAAGCCTAGAGGAATCTAAAAATTACTGTCCAATCCTAGAACATGTTAAGCTTATGACTCGACTGAATGAATAAGCTAGAGAGAGCACTAATTGTTGAACAAATTAGTAAGGAGCCCGCCAACAGTGCACCCCCTCTATTATTAAGACTAGCGTGCAGAACAATAAACATAGACCTACTTTAAGCAAGGCCCACCCCCCGTCCTAGGCCTTAACTAGGAGCCAACTTCAGATGGCAACAGGCACAAACCTTTGAATTTGACAGGGCTTGAGAGCAGCCGCGGGATTGGGGTATCCCTTCCAGTTGCAGGTCATCTGATGACTTTATAAATTTGCATATTATATATTTTAGTCATTATTAGCAGGATAGTTGGTGAATGATATAAAAAAAAAAAGTTTGTAAATGATTCGGATGCAAACTTCATTGGAGAGAGAGTGGAGAAATGTAGGCAGTTAGGTAAAGTAGGTTCTAGACTTTAGATTCTTTTGAAGATTTTTGTCTAGGCCAGTCTCTTTTGGTAGCCTAATTCCATCCAAATCTGTGAGAATAGTTCTCCCTACTCTCCCTCGATCTTTTCCATTTTCAAGAAGAAAGTACGAACTACGAAGACAAAACGCAATCATTTAAGTTTTACGACATTTTGGTATAGAAATAGTTTTATTACAAGATTCCAAATTTGCTGCATTATTCTTTCATTTTTTTTCGAAAAAGTTCTGCATGTGCTTCTCCCTACATCGTCAGAGACTTTCTTTTTCTTTTTCTTTGTTTCTATTTCTCTCCATCTTATCAACCGTTGATGATATAGCAACACCTATAAGCCTCAACTCCATCAATGATCATTGATCAAATGTTGTTAGGATCAGCAGCTCAAGATTTTCATTGCGAAATAAGCAATTTTTGTTTTTGTTTTTCTCTTTTCTTCTTATTCAGTAAAATTTTTAAAAAATAAAATAAAAGGAAGAGTCATTAATTTTCTTGCCTTTGTTTTCTTCAGAACCTAGATCCACGAGATATGCCAATAAGGTGGTTAGCTGTGACATGGAGAGTTCCAGGGAAACGGCATATAAAAGCGTCCCTTGTCGCTAATTCTCCATTTCCGAGAACTGCTTCAAATCCTTGGAGAGAGATTTCCAAAAGCAACCACATCCGGACAAATTCGCCGACCCTTCATTTCCAAAACAAAAGAAGTTCCCTCGCCTTTTCTACCATATCCTCATTACATAAGCCCTCAATAATACTACCATAAATAATGACATTAGGCTTATAACCTAAGTGCAACATTCCGTATTCCCCATTCAACACAGACCATTCATCAAAGTCCCATAATTAACAACACTAGGCCGACAACCAAATAGAACCATTTTCCCAAACAACCTAGTCGATTCGCCAATCTTATCCTCAATACACAAACCTTTAACCTAAGCTGTAAAAGTTACAGTATTTGGTCTATAACCCCACCTAAAAAACGTCCCTAAAACAGCCAAACCATCACTAACTCGACTCAGATGACATAAACAATTAAGCAAAATATTCAAGGTAACAAAATCAGGTGGAAACCCAATTGAATCCAATCTTTTGCAAAGCAAAACCTCATTATTATACTGCTTAATCTAAAAAAGGGCACCTAACAACAGATTAAAGGACGACATTGAAGGAACTGTTTCGTTTGGTTCATTCGATCAAAGAAATCCAATGCTTCGTTGAGACTAATGGCGCCTGTTATGAGAAATTTGTGAACTGGGTCTTGGCTTGCAGCAGTTTCTTTGTTTAGGTTTGAAGATTTGGGATTCTCAGAGAAAGTGGATTTTTTTGGGGGGACCGAAGAGAGAGGAGAGTTTACCTATTAGAGTAGATTTTGAAGAAGAAGATTATAGGTCAGCTCCATTAGCGGCTGAAGCAAAGTGGAACGTCGTTTTGGCAACCATTTTTCCAGTGTTTGGGGGGTTTCTTTGAAGCAGTAGAAAAACCGGTGGATTGCAATTGCCCGACCACTTCTTACCCAAATATACCCTCAAATATAAGTTCTCCATCTTTTAGTTTTATTACATGGAAATAAGAATATAATCTTTTATTTTATTACAAATAAAACTTTAAATTTTTAAAATTTCGTAATTAAGTTTAATTTCATTAAATGGAATTAATTATCATTTATACTGCATAGTTGACATCAAGGATGACTTGGACGGATAAAATGTCATTTGATTAAAAATGCTTATTGTACAGGCATGCCCTCAAACTTTTGTACAAGAAAATATAACCTCTTGATCTTTTATTACATTTTTATTTTTTCTAATTTTTTTATTTTTTAAAACATCGAAATGTAAAACAATTAAAAATGAAAAATGAAAAATGAAAAAAAAAAGAAAAGAAAATAGGAAAAGAAATTAAAAAATCTAATTTTCAAGTTTAGGGCTTATATCTAAATTCCAAAATTTTATATTTTTTAATTTCAAAAGTAAAAATTTTAAGAAAAATATTTGTTGATTTTTTTTCTAAAAATAAAATTTTAACATAAAAATAAATTAAAATTTTTATTTTTTGTTAAATTTTTATTTTTGAAAATCAACAAATATTTTGAATTTTTTAATGCAAATATTCTTTTCATTTTATATTTTCCAATTTTGAATTTTTAAATTTAAAAAATAAAAAAATTTAAGAAATTTATTAGTTTAATTTTTTTTCACAAATAAAATTTTATCATACAAATTTTAATCCATTTCCTGATTTTTTTTATCTCAAAATGGTTTTTTTTTATTTTTTCAAAAATAAAAAAAAATTCAAAACAAAATTTTAAAATATAATAAAAGGTCGAAAGCTTATATTCATTTTGTACAAATTATTGAGAGCATATTAAATTTTTTCAATCAAAATGACATGTTATCAATCTCAGTCATCTTCCATATAGACCGACAACTATGCAACGCAAATAGCAATTTGTCTCATTTAGTGGATTTAGACTTAATTATATAATTTTGAAAGTTTGAAGTTTTATTCATAATAAAATAAAATAATTATATACTTATTTGTATACAATAGAAGGTAAAGGGTTTATATTCATTTTGTTAAAAAGTTAAGACATATTTGAGTATTAAGCCTAACTCACGCAACTCAAATGTAAGTGGATATAGATAGTGATCTGAGTTTTCTCGGATCCATGGGTATGGGCCTTGAACCGAGACGGTGAAAATTGAATTTAGACAACTAAAGAATAGTAAGGGAAAAAAGGGAAAATATTGGGAATGCGAAATAATTAAAAAAAAAAGTAGTGCCAAACAAAAATATTACTGTCATAACTCATAATAAAGGAAATAATTTTTATATTTATAAGCCATAAGAAAGTTTAAATTAATTACGAAATTAATCATCAAGAAGTTAAAACTGCCAAAAAAAAAAAAAATCGTGGGAGATGTGTTGCAAGCATTTTCGTGTAGCAAGATATGAGCTTATTACATCTGTCACTACTTGATGAAGATCCATGAAACCCTGTGCCTCCTTTAATTTACCAATGCCTCCAAATCGATATAACGATTAACATGCGCAGCTTCAAGGGCAGAAGTAATGGCAAATCTGTTTCTCGTATTGGGGTTATCAAACCAACAAGAAAATTCTAGTTTCTGGAATTCTAAGACATGCAGAGAGGTAAGCTTCAAATGACAAAAACCTTCTCTATATATGTAAATCTTTCATACCATACGTTTCCGTTTTTCTTCAGATCATAACAGCAAACCCACTTTCACACAGATCCTTGTTGCCTCTTCGATTGGCTTGATCATTGCAGCAGCAGTGCGGTATCATCTTCTGAAGCTAAGGGATCAAAAGATCATCCCACGCCTAAGATCAAGGGACAAAGGCCATGGCCGCATTGAAAAGCTCGAACGCTTCCCTCACTACGTAGGTAAATTGTGGGATCTCATCATGTCATATCTCTTCATCCATTAAAATCTTTCTAGTGTTTCTCATTTTGTTTTCATATCTTCCTATATAATTTCAGCTAGGCAGATGGGATTTAAAGATAGAAGAGAATGCCCTTTGCTCTGCAAGTTAGCATCAGAATACATCAGGAAATCCGAAGGTTGCGAAGAGGACATATACACTTTCTTCTCCAATGAGCCAGATGTGGATTCGCTTTTTGTTAAGCTCGTAGAGGAGTTTGAGAGGTGCATTCTTAGTTATTTTGCATTCCATTGGAGTCATGCAGATCTTACGATTAGTCAGGTAATCAATATATAAATGTTAGAATTTTGAAGATTGATGAGGAATGATTCACTCTGATGGGAACATTTAGTGAATGAATTGTTTTCTACCACATTATTTCAGATATTAAGTTCTGACGCTGAACCCAAGAAAAAGCTGAAGCAGATTTTCATGGCAGCAACTAGGTTGGCCATTATTACCTTACTTATTTTTGTTATATTCAATGTTATTGTCAAATCATAATAACTACATTGAAATATTGAAATGAGATAGAATATAGTAATTAATTACAATAGAAGACTTTTAAAAATAAATAAATAAATAAAGTTGCTTTTTCTAATATAGGGAACAGAGATTCGAGAGGGTGACAAAAAATCTTAAGGTGGCTAGAATTTTCACTACATTGGTGGAAGAAATGAAAGCAATGGGGCTCACATCAACAGATGACTCTCAATGTACAGAGGTGATGGCTCCAGTGGCTCACAGTGATAGAAGTCCAGTGCTGCTACTCATGGGAGGTGGGATGGGAGCTGGGAAGAGCACCGTGCTTAAAGACATTCTCAAAGAGTAAGCCCTGCATGCACCCAGCCAGAAACAAAATAAGAGTACGACCAACTGAATAATGTTCTAGTATCTTAATGCATTTCAGCAACTTTTTGGACCTAATTTTTGAGCTGTCACATTCACTTTAATATTTTTTGTCAAACCCAAATCCAAATTATAAAAAAAAAAGTGATATTTTTTATTCCTGACGTATAATTCTTAATCATTTTATTTCTTTTTTTTTCAGATTAATGTGTTGTTAATTTTAAATCAAGGATATTAGTTACTTTGTTAGGTAAATGAGCAAATAATAAATAAAATAATACACAGACGATTACTCTCTTCTTTTGTTCCTGCTCCAAGTAAATATTGCTGTCAAGTAGATGATATTTATAATTTGGTTTGAAATTAGTACTTAAATATGAGCAGTTACAAGAACTAATGTCAAGTGCAATGCATAAAAAAAATATATAAGCACAGACCATTCTGGGCAGGAGCAGCAGGGAATGCAGTTGTGATTGAGGCAGATGCATTCAAAGAATCAGATGTCATCTACAGAGCCCTAAGCTCTAAAGGTCATGCAGATTTGGTCCATACGGCTGAATTAGTAAGAATCACTTTCTCAGCTAAATTACCAACAATCACGTCTTTTAGAAAAAGAAATTCAGAAACTAGTTTCACAATACAATAGCAAGTTAGCAACAAAACTAAGGTTTTCTCCCACTATGTAGGCTGGATAGGTTATATTCATCTTATCTTATATGTTTTACCCCACTATGGAATTTTGTGATCACACATGACTTCAATTCATTTCCCCCAATTTCATTCATCCCACTTGGGTCCTATGAATGACATCTCTATTACACAAGCTGGTTGCACTTTAGCCCAAAAATTTGAGATCAAACATCTTATAAACTAAACTTTATCTGTTTTTAGAAGTAATAGTAGCTTTTCTGTTTTATGCACGTACGTTTTAGTAATTAACTAGACTCAATACTAAAGCATAAAATCCATGAAGCCTGAAGATAAATGGTTGACCTGCATCATAAACAGAAAATATTCTAGACAAATGCATACCTGAATGGCATCTGATACAGGTAACTTTCCAGCCTCCTATAATGCAAAGGGGTCCTCTGTAATTGCTTTGTGAGATACTCTGAGGCCGGAGTTTCTTCCATCAATCTCTAACCAATGACCATCATCACAGTAGCCATATCCAGTAATATTCTATCACTGCCACATGTGGTCCTCCAAGAGTTCCCCTTCCATATCACTTTGCATTAGTAGCTGGTCCATTCCTGAATTTGTATCTCTACATTCTATCTTATATTCACAAAGTCATCATAGACTCCTAGTAATATGACAAACCAAACAAATGCAAAGCAACAAAAATTACTTCATACAGGTATATGAATAATTTGATAACAGTTTGAATGCTTCTTATGGTATCAGCAAACTGGAACTTGGTTTTTATTGAATTCCTGTAATGATTTATCGATACTTATGACCCAATAACAATTATTCCAAACAGGTGCACCAATCATCCACAGATGCAGCATCATCCCTTCTAGTGACAGCACTCAATGAAGGGCGGGATGTGATCATGGATGGAACGCTCTCCTGGATACCATTTGTTGTGCAGACAATAACTATGGCAAGATGTGTCCATCGCCGCCGATATCGTATGGGTGCGGGTTACAGGAAAGGACCTGATGGGACTGTAACTGAGAACTACTGGGAACAAATCGAAGAAGAAGATCAAGTGCAAGAAGGAGGGAAAAAAAGGAAGCCATACAGAATAGAGCTGGTTGGGGTTGTCTGTGAAGCCTATTTAGCGGTTATTAGAGGCATAAGGTATGGCAGACATGGAAAAGCAATTATGTTTTAAGTTTTCAGCTAGCTGGTAAGAAGTCTTTTCGTTTTCCCCTGACATACTGATTTTATCAACGAATTCACTACTTGCAGGAGAGCTATAATGTGTAGAAGAGCTGTAAGGGTGAAGTCTCAATTGAAATCCCACAAGAGATTTGCAAATGCGTTTCCAACATACATCCAACTGGTTGACAACGCTAGGCTATATTGCACCAATGCTTTGGAAGGGCCACCTAAGGTGCGTTCACTACCCTCATTTTCAATCTTAATTTCTCTGATTTACTTGGGCACTTAATCAGGACACATGGATCTGAAAGGAACATCAGAGTTCCCTTAAGAATCTTAACTCCAGAACGTAAGGTCAGAACAACAACAGTGCCTGGTTACGTTACTATGATGGACCCATCTTGAATCACCATATGGGTATAAATTAGGATGTCAATCTGACCCGACGGGAAATCCGATTCCCCGCCTCAATGGGGATTGGTTTGGGTAAATTTTTTCAGGGATGGAAGACAGGGAGCACATCCCCACCCCATACCGATATATATATATATATACACACACATATATTATGTATTTATACATAATAATATGTTTTTATATTTAACAAAATTTATTCAAATGTGAAATGACAAAAGTATCACTTTTACAAAATACTATAATTTGGTAAATTTAATATTGTTTCAAATTCTTTTTAAAAAAATGAAGGGGAGAGAGTATTCCTCGTCTCTGCTAAATCCCTGTAGGGATAGGGATGGGGAAAATTTCGTCTCCGATGGCGTACACGATTAAAAAAGTCGGGTACGGAAAATACACTCCGTCTCATACCTGCCTACCCCGTTGACGGCCCCAGAATAAGTTCATGCAAGTGCTGCTATTTATATATTGTTTGACATTTCAGTACAGGAGGTTAACTGGCTGGTTCTTAATTAGATGAGGAGAATTGGCTTTCTGTTAAAGCCGTGAATCCTGCTCAATGTTTCAAAAACACCATAAGCAAGCTTCACTCTCTGCTAATTTGTTTGGAAAAATCATAGTATACAGAACATCCCTGTCACCGTTTTAAAGTAATAATGTACAAATAGGATTTTTTTTTAAATTTTTTTCTAGGTATGCGAACTTGCATTTTCTTTGCATTTTGAACCCTCACAGGTCTAAGACAACCAAGTTGAGTTAAAACTGAACCTAAATAGAGCAAAATTCCAGCTGAACCCTAGTTTACTCCAATACATTCCCAAAACTAAAATGAGGAGGAGGAAGAAAAAAGCCTTGTCAGTCACATATGGCTGAAGAATCCAGGAATAGACAAATAAAATTAAGCAGGAACTTTTATTGCAAGCTAAATTACCATATGCAATCAGATAAGTAATATTGACTTGAAAATGTTTGTGAAGTTGATAGGATGGAAAGACAGAGACAAGACTTGGCTAGTTGACCCAGATGAGATTGGCTGTTTAAAGAAGGTGGGCATGCTGAATGAAGAAGCAGATTCAATATACCAACTTTACAAGTACCCCAAGCCTGTTTGTGAAGCTGGTTCAATTTGGAAAGACATTGTGCTATCTCCTTCTAGATTAAATATTCAACAGGAGCTGAAGTATTCCATCCAGAAAGTGGAAAGAATGGCACAGCTCTAATGGGGGTTCAAACTTACAACTATTCACCGACAAAACTTACAGGCCGAAGGTGTCTCAAACCTTTTGCTATATTTATGACCAAGAATGCTTACCCAGGTTGTATTCAGATCATGAAGCTTCTATGTAAAATCATCTTTACTAGATAACCTCAATTAAGACTGAGAAGCTGAAAAACAAAATATTTCCATTAACTATGATGGGTATTTCAAATAATCTGCTAGTATCAGTAGGTTTGGGGCTTAATATTGGAACTCAAAAAGGGAATTAAAAAAATTAAAGGAAAAAAGAAGGAGCAATTACAGCTGCTACTTAAGCAAGAAAATTTTCTTACTTCACAATTCAATTAATGCAGACAGAGAATGGTTTCCATTCCCATCAAATTATTAGACATGTATCCACGGAAACAATGCACAACAACAACAAAAGGTAAGAAAACAGAACAAATAGGATAATAAACAAAAGATGCCGGTTCTTCTATGAATATTTTTTAATTATTATTTCAAAGCCGGAATTAACTGGGTGGCACTTCTTATTCAAGCATTCCAGTGTACCAGTTATATACACCTAGCGACGTTAAATAGACAAATAAAATTTTATGCTTTTAAAGTCTAGGAAGTAGCTTCTGCATACAAGACCTATAGTATTTTTTTCATTTTTTTCATTAAGCTTCAATCCATGTGCTAAATGATTGTAGCAACTATTTCTCCTCATAACATGTATAAAATCCATTTCTTTCAGACATAATCTTCACTGTTGGAAACAGGTATTAGAGAACCCTAAAAAGTTCTGAACATCAAACCTTCCTCTCTGATATGAAATGTATAACAGCAATACAACAGAAGAAGCGCATTTATCTCATTGAGAAGTTAAGCTCCTATCTCCAGATAGAGAAAAAGAAATCCACTCCATGTGGCAATTGCTCTGACCTAGATTGACAATTCATTGCTAACAGTTAAATCCACTAAGTTGTTCAGGTTGACCCTCTGACAGCACTCTAAAGAGTATTTAAGGAAAGCATCTAAACCTCTATGAAACTTCCTTTAAAAGTAGATACATTTGTTTGTATATGAATAGTAACAGAATTAATACATATCTATAACTTTCCACCAAATAGAGGCACTCAGAAAAAGCTACAGAAATAGGACAAACATGTGATCCTCCATTCTTCTCTATGGGTATTACTGCTACATTACTTTCAAGCAATTCCCATCCCAAGCTTGTTAATTTAAAAACAATAACCAGAAGGGGATTTCACAACATGTAACAATAGTGAAGATTAACATTGAAGGGAAAGGTAAACAAATATCTAATGTGAAAATTCATCTTACCAGAAACTTTGGCAAAATGAAAGATAGAACTAAAAATGGTGTCAAAAGCAAGAACGTTGAAGAGACTAGAAATGTTTGAGAATTCTTATAGGAAACGCTTGCAGAGCATTCAAAATGCAAATATTAGCGGTAGCAGAACAAGCACCAATCAGAAGCAACATTTGCAGGAACACATTGAACCCTCAAGCAACTTCACGAGTACAATTTTACTACCTAGAATACTATACAACATATCATGTGAAGATAACCTTTGAAAAACCAGGTAACTGTAAATCCAATACCAATGAGTTTCTCACTATCAGAAATCACCATTAACCATCAATCTGCAATATCAGAAGCAAAGCCTTAATGATCCACAAGAATCAACGCAATAGCCAGCCACCATGACTGCTAATATCACAAACAGTTGTTAATTGGATTTTTCCTAATCCTTATAAGAAGATTCTATGCCCTCCTTCTTCCCCTGAATCACGTAACTGTAAATATCAGATGCATTTGCTATAACGATATGACAAACAATGAAACAACTGCTCATTTCCAAATTGATGCTTTTGTAAGTATCAACAAAAACCGGACAACAGCAATAAAGTTGGAAGGATTGGAAGCACTAAGAAAAGTAAAATCTCAGAATATCAACAAGAAAACATAACAAAACCCAATATGGCCAACAGCATATCCAGGAAACCATCAGTATAGGATAGATAACAAAGAAAAAAGAAAAAGAAATCATAATTCCTCTTAGGCAAAGATTTGAGAGGGAAAAAATCTAAAGAATAGTCGTTGAAATTTAGTAAAATCTTCAGAATGCCAATAAATGCATCCATCAAACGGAAAGTTTCTTGTGATCAATATAAAAGTTTTGCCTATGAAAATTGAAATAGACACCTCAACAGCCAAGCAGTGGCAACTGAGGAGAATGTTCCCAGCCAGAGAACAAGCTTTAGCACATAACTCTCAATAGTTCTCTCTCGATTTGCAGACTTCAAAAGTCTGCAGGATCAACTATGAAAATCAAATAATTGACAATATTTAACATCTACTTATATTCATTCCTGAAATTACAAACCATTTTATGGCTTTTCATCAGAGCAACCAACATTTGAAAAGCTTCAATGCTCCCACACTGCAATCACAGAACATCATGATACTTCAGCACATTGTATCATTGTGTAATGCAGACCACTATCGATGAAATTGGACAACATCCTATTATTTTTCTTATTTAAATTTAAATCTTTGTCAATCACTTTCATCAAATATGAATATACATTATCAAGTGTTAATAAAAATATCACCTAGTTTAAAAAAAAAAAAGGATGAAGCTATTTAGGTATCACCCTACCCATAAATATGAAGAAAATAATGGTAATTCAGATTATGATCGTCATATCTAGCTAGGATCACTCTATAATTTTCATGAGAGGTGGCATTATTCATATAAAAGTTAAAAGTACAAGCATTTCACATTTTCAAGAATCCCCATCCCTGCTCTCCACTATTTTTGGCAGAGTAATTCTGCAAAAACCATTGTAACAATGAAACCAAGAGAATTTTTTCCCTTTCTGGGCCAATAACATTCAATTCTATGCAGTACCAGACTTTCAACTGGAAATTAGAAGTATCTGTTACTCTTCACCTCTATTCATTCAATTTATTAACCCTTTCTCTTCTCTTCTACTTGAAGCCTAAAGGAATTCAAAGATACAATTAACTAGTGTTTCACTCCATGAAAAATAATGTTGAAGATCCAAGCAAAACTCAACTCCTAATCTAGAACCAACCAACGTTAACAAGCATTCAAGTCTCAAGTAGTAGTTGACAAAGCAAAATTCAATGCGTAAATTGTCCACCAAATTGGGTAAAGTTTTTAGGTTAGAAACCAACCTCGACATAAATATGGAGTAAGAATTCATCCCAAATAAATGCAGCTGTAAAATTGCTTAAAAAGTAAATACACTCGACAGTCCCAGGCATGAATGAATTTTCCACATAAAAATTTAATGAACTTCAATTCCTCATAAAAATATATATGGAAACGAACCATAACTGTACCTACTCTTGCACCAGAGCATCTGTACCTTCATTTTCTCTGTTTTTGGATCAGTGTTGTTGCAGAGAGGTTGAGCCCTTCAATATTTCTAAGCAACGCTCTTTAAGACGCCACCATTTTCTTTAATGTAACTCACCGCCAAACCCTAATTTTTAATTTTGAAATCAATCGGTGAATAGTGGATAAAAGAAAATGAGTAGAAATGTAAAATGCAGAATAATAAGATAGTCAAACAAATATCAGAGCTCTAATTTCATCTCATGATCCATTCAACTGAAAATTACATCTAAGAACTGCTGTAACAAGCCTTACCGAAACTAGATATTTAATTTCAAAAAATTTAAAAATACTCGAAAGAAAAGGAAAGTTCAGAAACAACAGATTACTGGTTAAGATCCGATTTCATATTTTCATGGGTATACATGGACCCAAATACACCCACTAAACTTCAGTCCAATTTACAAAACTACCCCTACATTGACTAGCTTTTCTTCTCTACTTTTTTTCACTTTTTTCCTCTCTTCGACGCGGCTTTCTTCGCCGGTGACTTTCTCTTCGCCTGTGCTCTTTTAGTCGCTGGAGCCTTCTTCGGGACAGGCTTCGGAACAGCCGCCTTCTTTCCAGGAGACGTCCTCGTTGAAGTCCTAGAAGCCTTAGCCGGCCTTTCATTGGGCTTGGGCTTGGGCTTGGGCTTGGGCTTAGGCTTCGCTACACCTTTAGACTTAGAAGCTAAAGTAGTTTTCGGCTTCACAGTAGCCACCGCCTTCGTCTTTGTTGTAGTAGACTTTGCCTTAGTAGCAGGCTTGGGTTTATTCGCCGCCTTAGTCTTTGTCTTAGAAGCAGTTTTTGTCTTCGCCGGAGCTTTAGCAGCTGTTTTTGTACTCTTCCCTTCCTTAGGCTTTGAAGCAGGTTTAGACTTAGCCTTAGTAGCAGCCGGCTTCTTCTTAGACGGAGCAGAAGCAGTAGTAGCCGGCTTCGAAGACTTAGCCGATGGAAGTTTAAACGAATTTTTAACCTTAACTAATTTCTCAGCCGCCACGAGTTTCTTCAAATGGAAAAGCAAAAGCTTCTTAAAGGTTCCAGGAAGCTGCTTTTGGTTCTCTTCAATGAATTTACTAATAGCGTACTGACTTGAACCTGTCTTCTCTTTCAAGGTAACGATTGCATCTTTGATCATCTGTAACAACCCAATCAGATATTAACACGTAATTAGATCTAAACAAAGAAAATAAAACATTTAACAAATCTTTTGAATTATGAAATACCTCTTCGTAAGGAGGATGAGAAGGAGGAGCTCGTGGTTTCTTAGGGGCTGCTGCTTTCTTGACTTTGGGTTCTTTGGCTTTTTTTGTTCTGCCGGATTTCGAACCGGCTTTGGTCTCGGCTGGCTTGTCTTCCCCCGGTTCAGGTGCGTAGTCAACCGCTACGGTTGGTTCCTCGGTGGCCATTTGCTTAGCGAGGGATACAAAGGACGAATTCGGGAAAAGCTGGGTCAAAGTTAGCGTTAAGGCTTAGAAGAAATTGGGAAATCGAAAATAAGATAGCACGAAACTATATCTTTTCGATTGAATCTGAATGTGTAGGTGCACCGGTACTCTCGTTGTGTGAGGAAGGTGACGGAAATGAAGGGATTTAAATAATTAAGTGTGAGAGAGACTGAATCCATAAGATGAAATTTGATTGGTGTAGACGACTAGCACGCGGATCACATTCTTTCCTAAATTTAAATGTGGACCGTTGGATAAGGCTTTATCTACGGTTGACGATATGAGGGGGTGGAAGGGAATGGATGAGGGGAATGGGGAAGAATTGATGTTTTGGGCGGTTTAGGTGTGCTTTTGGTCTAGATTGAGTTGAGTATAACTTAAGCTATACTTGATGAAATTTTTTGAAGTTTTTCCCATTGGGTAGGTTATTATATAAGCTTTCTAATGAATATTTTTACGTATTTTTTGGGCTATTTGTTTGTGAGAAATTTGATTTTGAAGCTAGATTGGTCAAAACAAGAGTTTACCATGATGTTATTGAGATTTAGGATGATTTCAGGAGAATGCTCAGCATGAATCCCAAATTTTTGCATCTCCATTGATAATAGATTAACAAAGAAATCTAATTCTTCAAGAATCACGTAAATCGGATAAATTTTGAATGAAAAATTATTGCCAGAAATGTTGTTGAAGTTGAACATGTCCTATTGATGTTTGAAATGTTTTACTACTTACAACACATATGGTATCTAATTCATGCCAAATAAAATTGAAAGAAGAAAAATTTTGTTTTATTATGCTCTATGTAAACATTACATATGCTAATCATGAACATAAAATGTGAATCAAACACATTCATTAATCAATTAACATTTTAAAGCATGTTTGTTTAATTTGTGAATGTATAGTCCACTAATGTAATCTAACATCATATTCCACAAGTTCAAACCTTCATTTCACTACATTTATTACCTACCAAATCATCTTATTCCATGTTTATCAACCATATATACATCAAATTGTCAAGCTAAAATGCATGTTAGAATGATCTATTTTGACCTGTTTTGGTATTAATTCTTTGATTACACCATGGCATCATATGCTCATCAAAATGACCTAAAGAAGGATTTATAATGGATCACATCTCTCCCCAATTAGTTAATATATGACTTTTAATCCTTTTATTGGCTCTCTAAAACATGGGATTCAAGTATGCAACAATAGTAATAAGTATGTTAGTAGTTTTAAAGGAAATTTTACATTATTGGTATGAGTAGTTGCTATGTTGATGTTATGATAAGATGCATACACATAGGATATGATTTGTTTTTTTTTTTTTTTCTCACTTCTATGCAATAAAAACACAACAAAACTTGAATTTAAGTCATCCATTGACTTGATCAACTAAGAAGAAATACAATTTGTTGTTGTGTTGTGTATAAGAAAACTTTAATTTATACTTCTTATTGTCATTGCCATGAGAAATGTAACCAAACCAAATGTTATAGTCTTTTGAGCAATAGAACCATCAAGCTATCATCAAATTCTTTGTTATAGTGACTAGAATCTTCAATGTTAAATCTATTTTTAACCTTGGAGAATTGGAAAGAATGGTTTAAGACTAAGAACATGATAACTAAACATCTTCACTGCCTTGTTTGATGTCCTCATTTACATTTTCCATAAATTTTTAAGTGTTTTTTTATTTACACTTACCAGACAATTATACCTACATTGTCTTTTATCTTTATCTGTTGGCTTGGTAGAAATGATAGGAAAAAAAATAAGAATGAAAAAACTTATTAATCCATTGATTAAGTGTCATAAACATTTTTCTACTTTTTAACTTAGTTGTTAGATTAACAATTTTTTCACATTTAATTTTTTGCATTCCTACCAAACAAAACTTTAACACAAACTCGAAATGGAATATATGCATTCAAATATAAATATTACAGACATCTTTAAGTTTAATTAAGTAATTCCTAAATTATTAATATTTAGAATTTGAAATTTAGCTAAGTTAATTCATGTAATTACATTAAAGAAGTGACATCCAACAAATTTGAAATTTAAATTCTAGCACCCACAACCTATTTTCCTATTCTCATATTGCAACCTTGTATGTATTAAAAATAATTAATAACTTTTAAATTTTGAATTCTCCCTTCCGTTTAATCTTTAGACTTTACTTAATAGAAATAACAAGAAAATAAAATTTTTAAAAAATTATTAATATTATACTTAAGTTGCAGAATAAAACTATGATAATGAAATCTAATTATTAAATTAATATTGTTTTCATCCTTACTCTTTCTACCCTTTCTATTAAGCAAAACTTTAGACTTGTTTGCATGTAACAAAATATATAATATGGTGCATATAAGAACTTAGTATTATATAAAATAAAAATGAAGATAAATATGATCAAATTTTCATTAATCTAAAAATAAGGGGTACATTTCTCTTTAAAAAAATAATCCCTTAGTTGTCGATGACTTATGTTAGATTGAACTTTTAGGTTAATTCGCTCTTTTTACAACGATATCCTTGACCAATCAATATGAAGTGTAAGCTATAATAGCTTATTTATATTTTATTAAATGCATCGTCGAACAAGTTTAACAATTATACATCATTGTTAATGCACAACAAATTCTTACCTAATCAACCATGTAGTGTAAACTTGGTAAAAGCTCATAAAAAAAATTTACCTTAATTCGACATTCAAGTATAAAATTACTTTAATTGATATTTAAGCATTTGATTTAAGGCTTAAAATAATTAAAAAACCTTGAATTTTATTATTTTATTTAGATAAATTTTTATATTTTTATTGCACTTAAATAAATTTTTAATTTTTAATTTATATCAAAATAAATTCGTAATCTTTAATTTGTATTCAATTAAAACATTAATTTTTAATTTATACCTGAATAAATTTTTAACATAAATCAATTTTTTATTTGAATTAACTGCTTATTTTGATACAATAAAAAATATAAATAATTTATTTAAATAAAGTGACAAATTCAAATTTTTGTTTAATATTTTAACATTGATTTAATGATACATACATAAAAATTTTCAAATAATTAGGTTTGAATTTTTTTCTCACATAAAAAAATTACCTCAATCGATTAGTTACAAATAATGGTCAATTGAATACATAGTAATACAAGTTGGAATGCAAATAAAAAGAAATTAAAAGCGGCAAAGTTGTTGGTCATTTTAGAATTTACATTTTAGGGTTGATAGTAAAATAGAAAGATAAAAAAAATTTGAAGATGAAAAATATTTTTTTGGGTGCTTGATTAGAAAGATGAAAAAAATTAAAAAATTATGTAATTTTTTTGTCGCATCCAGTGCTTTGTAGGGTTCAGAAATGAAAAAAATAAAAATAAAAATTATATGATTTTATCATTAGAATCTTTTTTAAATTAAGATAAAAAAAATCTAAATATAATGAATAATTTTGTAATATATAATGTTTACTCATATCTCTTTTATTTTCTTTTCTCTTATTCTTCCAATTTCAAATAATTAATATTTGTTAATAAGTTAAAAAAAACATGATAAATTTTTTTATTTTATTATTCCTTACTTTCCTTTCCTATAAAATATATTCATTTTTTTTTCGCTTTCACCTCATCATTACACAATTTTACTGTATCAAGCATACCATTAAGCTTGCTATCTAAAAATAAAATAATTGTTAATTCAATAACTAAATTTCATAATATTTTCTATTTTGTCACTTAATTATTAAATTAATAATTTTTTCATTCTTATTACTTTTCATTATTTTCATCAAATAAATCTTAGTTCATGTTCAGGAATCACATAATATATGCATATAAATATTATCAAATTAAAATTTTAATTTGTTTAGATTCAAAACAAAAGAAATTTCATTTTGAAATATTTAATCAATAATGGGTAAGTATGAAATTGAAAATTGTATTTAATTTGCAGAATTAATATCACAAGTTGTCCTTAAATTATAGTGAAAGGTTTAATATATTATTTGAAATTTAAAAAATTTTAATGTGATTATTGAATTTTGAATTTATTAATTAATATAATAATTTGAGAGTTATTTATTCATTATATATCATTTTTTGAAATTAATCATGTTACAAATAAATATTATATTAATTAATAAATTTATAATTTAAATATCATATTATAAATTTTAAAACTCAAATATCATATTAAACATAAAGACATATTCACGACATTAACGTTAATTTGTATAATGAAACTAGCTAAATTGTTGTTCGGAGCTAAATTTCTTTACAACAATCTATACAATTAATTTTGTAAAGAATTTAGGAAAAGGGGTGTGTCCGTATGGTACCCTTCTCTTCCTTCAAAACTCTACTTTTTTTTTCACATATATGTTTTTGTTTATTTTACTTTTTCACTTATTATTTGGTTTTCTAATTTTATTTTTTATTAAATAAATTTTGTAAAAAAATAATAAAAAATAAAGATGATAAAATAATTTATATCCGATTAGTTTTGATTTATGTCGATCAAACATAGTTTATTTTAAATAAAGATTGGGTAAAGGTTTTTGTTTTTATTTTTTTAAAATGGGGATGGGTTAAAGACAAATTTAAAGTATTCTATCTCATCTCAAGTGTTCATATGACATTTCTTTTTCTTTTTTTTTTTTAAGCTTTTGATTTTATGAGTTTCTTTTTTTTTCTTTTTTTTTTTCACTTTTAGTTTTTTATTAGATAAATTTTATATTAAAAAAATTAATTGAAATAGAGATGATAAATAATACATATTTAATTAGTTTCAACTTACCTTAATCTAATTGATACGCTTTCTTTTAATTATTAAAATTTGGGTTGAGTTTTTTTTTTTTTAAATCAAATTTGGGTAAGAGTAAATTTTTTATATTATGTCTGACCCTGATATATAAATATATTTCATTTTTATTTAATTTTATATTTATATATATATTTTATTAAAATTATTATTTAATACTTTAATTTAATAAATTTACGTGTCACTTCATTTCAATTTTTTAGTCATTTTCTTAGTTTTTTTTTTAATTATTAGATATATTTTATAAAAAAAATTAATAGATATAAGGAAAATAAAACAACTTATATTCATTGAGTTTTAACTCCTCATGATCTAAATGATATGATTTTTTAAAAATAAATACTAAGTTTAAGTTTTATCTCTTTAAATAATTTAAGTGAAGTTAGGATCGGATTTGGGATATTTTGGCCTAACCTTCATATTGATATATATAAAAAAAACATATTTTATTATTTATTAAATTTATGTTTAAATATATATTATATTAATAAATATATTGTTTAATATATTAATTTAATAAAAAATTACATTTATATATAATTAAATTATAATTTATATTTGTTAGCATTTTGGTGAGATGGTGAATCAAAATAAGGTGAATTGGATTTCTTTAAAAATTTTCAAAACAATGATTTTAATATAATTGAATAAAAAATTAATATCAATATCAAAATATGATGCAAATAACAATAAATTGATAATTTTAAACTAAATGCAAAGTAAAGAGATATGATAGAAAAATCAAATATAAGGATTTTTAGATGTTCGATCATTTTTCGCAAGGCACTTACATCTTTTTTTCTTGGTTGTTCACACAAAAACTTTCACTATTCTTGAATTAAAATTACAATTTTATCTTTTTCTTAAGGCTTAGATGGCAACTTAATATTCTCTACTTTATAGGCTAAGTAGCAACCTTTCAATCTCACAAATTCAAGAGGATATTTCACCTCTTGATTACAAAATCACTTGATAAAAATGCAAACTTAAAACTCATTTTAAACACTAAGTGTTTGCCAGGTTTAAGTACAAGGAAATGGCAAATAAACAACAAATATAAATTGGATACAATAAATACAAAAGATATAAATTTTTAAGCTTTAAAACTTTTGATTTATTCGAGAGAATAAATATATGACTTGTGGATCTTGTTTTTTTTATTCATAAACTCTTTTAGAGTTTTAAAGTGCCCAATTTACAAAAGAATTGAAAAACTAGTTATTGGGGATGGTTTCAAAGAAGAAAAGCCCATTGGAAACTTGAAAAATTAGCCGTTATATATACCTTTGGGTAGACTCGATCGATCAGGTAGGGGACCTAATCGATCCCCTACCCAGGTGATCAATTCCCTATATAGGAGGATCGATCTTTTCTACATGTTTTAAACAAAAAAAAAAAATTTGTATAAAAAATAAATCGATCCCTTAAATGGAGGATTGATCGGGTCACTTTAAAATCCTTACAAATCAATCCATACAGGGAGAAGATCAATCCGGTCAAGTTGAGTAGTTGTTTATTATTTTATACTTTACTTACTAATTTGATTATATATTGAGTTATACAATTTTAAATAAAAAATTATTTAAAAATCTAGAAATTAGACTTAAAGGACTTTCTATCCATATAAAATTCATCACATAATTCATTGTATATGAATTATAGTGAATTTTCAAAACTACTCATTATGCAGTTTTTATATAAACTGTAAAATGTCTAATAAAAATTCAAAAAATTTTCTTTAAAAATTTGGATTTTGATTTTGTTTAATCCATTATAAAGTAGACTTAAAGAGCTTTCTAACCATATAAAATTTAAATATTAAAATTTTATGAATTAATACAAAAAAATAAAAGAAGTTTAATGTTGAAAAATTTTGTTATTATAAAATAATTTTTTTAAGTTAATATATTTTTCAAAATAAATATTATCAAAATTGTATTGAGTTCAAAATAAATAAGTTTACTTTAAAAATAACAAGACTTTTATTTGAACTCAAATAAATAATATTTAAAGATAATTTTGATTTGAAAAATAAGAAAACATAAATAAAGATTTGTTTAAAATTTAAAAATTATATTATTTATTTAGTAAAAAATATAAAATTTAAGAACATGTACTAAATAAATCTTTTTCAAAATCTTAATCAAATATATTTAACTTAATATTTTATCATTTCAAAATAAAAATCAATTTAAAACTAAAAATATTAAAAAAATAAATACACTTGCATTTATCTATATATTACCATCCATTAAAACTTATATAAAATTTTACGTTTCTCATATTTAAAATATAATTTAAAAAACTAAAAAAATAATCCCTAGTTTTTAAAGAAAATTGATTTTTCTTTAAAAATAAAATACCGGCCAGGTGAAGGGTAAAAACGGAAAACAGATGATTTCTATTGGTCGAACCAAACAAATTCGGAACCAATCCGGGTCACTGGACCAAAACGACTGTTTCCATTTCGTTACCCTATAAATTCTTACATTCACACAGCAATCCCCAAACTCTAAAAACCCTAAAAACCGTCGACTCCCTCACTCTTACTCGTGGGTTGGGGTTTCGTTGCTGTTTACGGCTTCATCTCTAGAAATGGTTTCGCCATCGTCTCTCACTCCACTTGTGTCTCTTTACTTTCAATTTTGCTTCATTTTCCAGATCGTTCCCTTCAATTTTTTTGGGATCCAAACATTGTCTTACCAATGTCTCTTTTTCTGCGTTTTTGGTTCATTTTTGTTAGGCGGATGTGGTAGCCGATGTTGCTGCTCCAGGGGTACCGAAGAAGAGAACATTCAAGAAGTTCAGTTTCAGAGGTGTCGACCTGGACGCTCTCTTGGATATGTCCACTGATCAGCTTGTCAAACTCTTTCCTGCTCGTGCTCGCCGAAGGTTATCTCTCGCTATTATCCCTAGTTGATTTTTTTCTTCTTTAAACTTGTATTTAGGGCTTTTAATTTGTAAAATAAGATAGTTTTGTTTCTTCCTTTTTAGGTTTCAGAGAGGTTTGAAGAGGAAGCCAATGGCTCTCATCAAGAAATTGCGGAAGGCTGTGAGTGTTTTATTGTTCATCTTTTCGTCAATATGAGGAATTAACCGATTCTATAGGGATTTTTTCTTTCTTTTTTTGCTTTGTGGATTTGCATTTGTTCTATTCTTGCTGTGCATTGATATTTATGATCAGAAGCTCAAAATTTTTTTGAATTTTGGATTACTTTTTCTGTAATTAGTTGTAAATGTGCTTTGATATGATTGACCAGATTTGGCAAAATGGTAGTGATGATCATCTAAAGTTTTAGAATGCTTACCTGATACCTTATCAGGATGTCCTAGTAGCTTTAGTTTTAGAATGCTTACCTGATACCTTATCAGGATGTCCTAGTAGCTTTAGTTTTCACTTTGTTTAAATTGCTTATTTTAGGAAACCGTTTTCTGTACTCAAGTTCGATGGTAATATATTACCATATAGTTTAAGAATGCAACAGTTGTTTTTCCTCTAGTTTGATTCTCTTGATTTCATGCATAATATTGTTTTGGTTTTTGCAAGCAGCCAGGTTGGGAAACTGATGATATCATCTTTTCAACATAATATTTTTGCATGTCCACTTGTTGTTTAAAGTTATGTTTAAATGGTTGATGATAATTCTGATAGACTGTTAAGTTCATTTTCATAATTTTATATATTGACTGCATGTTTTGATGGACCAAACTTGTGATATTGGCTATGGTGATGTGATCTTGCAAAGCAGTTTCTATTATTTTGACCAGGCAAAGGAATATTAACCATGTATTGTTTGTTGTTGAGTAGCTGTTAATTAAATATAGGTGTAAGGAAAACACGTGACTGATTTAGTTGTTGGAGACTATTTAGTTGTTGGAGACTATCGAGGGTTTCTATGAAAGAAATAAATATACACAACAAAAAGCCTGTTAGCTATAAGAGGATATCATTGGTCTTATTGAGTTTTGGTTCAATCTTTTGATGAGGAAATCTGAAGGTAGCTCCACAGCATGATATGACATTTTCATGCATAGCAGAGAGTGTAGAATTAAGCATCATAATCTTTGTACCATGGTGTAAACTCTATTTTTCCAAATATTGCTATGAGCTAAGTATCAAACCATTGAGGGGTCAAAATTTTTTTTCTTTTTTTTTGGTTTTAATAGTTGCTATTAAAGTTGATACCTAAGATGAGATATTGAAGGAAGTGTTGGTATATGGTAATACGACCCAGTCTGAAATTTTTGACAGTGTTAAGCATTTGGGTTGATTAAGCAGTTGTTGTAGTACGAATTGTTGCTGATCTGGTTGTGTGACATGTTTTTCCTGTCCTACGGTTCCAGTATTCTAAGAAAGAAGCAATACTCCCAATTTGCTATGGTTACCACCCTTTTTTCATTCTGATATGGTGGTGGCAGGCTATGAACCTCCATCTGCTTTGAGTAGAAATTTAGTAGATACAAAAATTTCTCTACTGTTGCAATGATAGCATTTCTTCTTGATTGCAATTTTGTAAAATCATGTCTTTAAAGGCTCATTTCATGATTATCTTCCCCTCTCTTCTGCCTTTCATTAGCTATTTAGAATTTTAGTTTTGTTGCATATGTTCAAATTGAATGTAGATGGCACTATACATTCATTGGGATATTTTACTGTTTTCTTTTATTATAATAAATTTCCTTTGAACTATTTTAGTCTTTGGTGATGATACCAAAGTAATGTGGATTGCACTATATAATGAGAATGTTTGTCTGCTGTATTGAAATAGAAACGGGAAGCTCCACCTGGTGAGAAACCTGAGCCTGTTAGGACACACCTCCGCAACATGATTATAGTTCCTGAAATGATTGGTAGTATTATTGGTGTTTACAACGGAAAGACCTTCAATCAAGTGGAAATCAAGCCTGAGATGATTAGCCATTATTTGGCTGAATTCTCAATCTCCTACAAGCCTGTCAAGCACGGAAGGCCTGGTATTGGTGCCACCCATTCATCCAGGTTTATTCCTCTCAAGTGAAGATTCTGCATGTGCCTTCATTCTTAGCCTTATTGGATTTTTCTTTTTTTAAATTTTATATGAGTTTGTTTATTGCCAGCTGCTTTTCTGACAATGAGTACTCAAATTTAAGCTTTGCATTTCTTTCCTATTTCTACTTGTGAACTAGTAGTAAAAAAAAATTAAGTTTTTTTTTTTTTTTTTAAATAGACCTAATAAGACGAGGAAAGCTTACTTTGCCGAGAACCAAACGTCATAAACATCTATTTCGCGTTCCTTATGTCATGATGTAGTTAAACAGATTGACTCTCTCTGATTGGAGATCCCAGTAACAAATTGTTAGCTCATACGACCTCATTCATCTTTTAAGCCATCGTACTTGTTACCTAAGGTTGCAGCAAACACTATAGCACGGTTTGAGAATAATACGAACTAGGCGAGTGACACTTTTGACCCCATCTTCATTCCTTTGACAATCAATAACTCCAGAATTTTAAATCAACCTCCATCATAACTATTCAAGGGTAGTACCATATTTTCTTCAAATCCCATATTTTAGATTTACTTGAATGCTGTGGAAATTCTACCTTTATAGCACAGGTACTCCTTCAAACAAGTAGGCCAAATCGGGGAAGGAGAATTTGCAAACGTTGGAGATCGAACTCCAGCTTTGCTAGAGTGAACCATATGGGTTAAATTTTAGGTTCATTCCTGCCGTGGTTTTGGAACCGAGTAAAGAGGAAATGCTATTATTGCCATGTTTTGTCAAAGCATGTTGCCCGTGTTGGATGCTCTACGTAACTCACTTGCCTTGTTTTAAGGCTCACAAGAATTTAACATCAATAATTCTTAAAGGGAAAGGAAACAAACAAGAAATTGAAACTGATTGGTTCAACAAACTCAGAAACCATTCTTTATATATATAATTGGTTGCCAACTCATCCCATCTTTGAACTCAACCAGTTTCGTACACCTTAGTCATGTCATTTCAGAGTTTCGAGCTGTATGTGCAAAAATGCAAATCCTGTTAGAGCCTTGAAGGTTCGCAGAATTAAAAAAAAAAATAAATAAAAATCCAAGAAGTGAAAAGAAACTTTAAATTTATATCCAATACTTGATAGTTGGACAAATTTTCGACAATTTTGATTTGATTCCAAACGTATTAATGCCTAATCATTAGGCAGCAGCTCCCGTAGAACAAGTTACAATTTCAGGCATGTTAAAGACGAGAAAAGCAGGCAGCCCCCAAAACTTTGTTAGCTCGTAAAATGTCCAAACCAAACACCAATAGCAACACCTTAAGCAGCACTGATGGCATTTCATTCAATTCAAAAAGTTCAACCCCTTTCATGCATTGATTGCCTTGAAAGATGAAACAGTTCTTACAATTTAAACCCTAACTCTACAATTTCTTTTGGTCCAGTATTAGGCTTAATGCCGGCTGCCAAATTTTTAAAAAGGCTTCGAGAGCCAACACCCTCTGATGTCCCCCCATGCTTGAACCATGTACAATATGTACAGGAGCAAGTCAAGCCAACCATTAAATAGGTAACGATTGAACATTGAAGGCTTGAAGCAATTCTAGCAGAGTTTCCACTAAGACTATGTTTTTGTTGATTGTGATGGTAATCTTGGATGGTTATGCTCACCTTCATAGGTAACAATAAGCATGGATGTCTCTTCCAAGCACCTCTCCACATGCTTCCTTGCAGGGCAACCTCTTATACTGCTACATTTATAATATCCCCTGCACCAGTTAAAAAGAAAAGGCCTCGTAAGTAGTTAAATTTAGACAGATTCCACTATATGCACTTCAAATTAAACATAAAAGACATAAATGTGCAACTAGAACTAGCACCATCACTAACAACCAACTTAAACATAAAGGATATAAATGCATCTCTATTCAGCTTGGCCCTGCTGAGAGTAAACGTTAAAAGAGAATCAAAATCTTAAAGACACTTTATATGGTATGCTTGTTTGGAAGAAAGGAAAAGGTTTACTCCTCCCCAACCTTCCAGCATCATCTAACTTTTCACTTCACCATGGGTTGAAAATTTCCAACACTAGACAGTTTTCTTTTAGTATCATGTAGACCAAGTTACTCGCTCAATGCAGTAAAAGCATAAATCTGAACTAATACTATCTAATGGAAAGTAGCTGATATTTAGTAATACTAGTCCTTTTCAACAAAAGTTATAGCTAAAAAAAAAAAAAAGCCTGGTTTTCCTAAATATTGAAACATTAATGGCATTGTTACACATAACAAAAAAATTGTTTTGCAACAAAGTTTCCTAAAATGGGGAAGAAAATGCTCTTGTTTATCCACTTCAAGTCTGTAATACTTCCTCCTAAAGGAAGTGATAATCAGATAAGGCAGACAATAGGATCATTTAGTTAAGGAGTTTCATTACGAGTCTTGTTTCAATCTAAAAGTTCATGTTTGCACTTAAACTTATAATGCCACAAGCAACACTGAGCAGGGCAACACCAAAATTCAGATAATAATATATCAAATCTCAGTCTGATGATGATCATTACCTAGGGTGAGGAGAACCCTTGATTGGCTTCTGCCCATATTTCCTCCATGAATAATCATCAGGAGGAATATCAGCAAGCTTGTTACTGATAGCAGGCACTTTGATTGATCTTTTTACTCTATGTTTCCTGCCATCAGAGCGTAACCAATTAAGAAAAAAGTAGAAAACTAGATCAAATTCCTTCTCCGGAAAAGAAGCAATTACGATAATTAATACCAAAAGCATAAGTTTATATAGAAACTAGGGGGGGAAAAAGAGAATCTTACCTCTTTTTGGAGCAGTGGCATCTACCACTACTTCCACATTTGACACTCTCATCTTCTCCTCTACCAGAACACTTCCTCTTCTGTTGCGAACCCTGATCTGAGGGAGGAGGCACCCCAATTAAATGAAAGACACTCTCACCATCCAAGTTCGCTACACTACCATCTATACTCAAGGAAGAAATGAAAGACCTAGTTGATGACATGGGAGGTGTGCAGCTAGAGCTACTCTTCCTAAACATCATTTCAGCTTGATGTTTCATTTGCTGTTGTTGCTGTTGCTGCTGCTGCTGGAGCTGTAACCTCTGTTGCAGCTGTTGCTGTTGTTGGAGGAAATGATAGTGACCGGATGGCGCCGGTTGAATGAGTTGAAGAGGGTTTTCCCCATTTGAACTCAATTCTAAAGATAGTTTTCCTAAATGGAGAGAATTCTTGGAATGTGAACTCAATTCTTGAACTGAACTTTCATGGTAACCAAGCTGCAAATTCCTGGATGGATAATCTGTAGCCTTAGGGTGTGGATTATCCAAAAGGATGCTCTCAGGAAACGGGGTTTGTAATTTCCTTAGCTTCCTTACTCTTGCATGTCCCAAACCAGCGTTTAAAAGAGAAACTACTCTTTTGAACCTAAAAACAGCTTCCCCCATTTCAGCTATTAAATTTCTATAATGAACCTGATCTTGAGGTTGAGATAAAATACTCAAAACTCTATGGCAGCTCTCTACTGCTGCCTTGTTAGTTTCCTCAACCTCCTCCATGTTACCCCAAATCCCACAAGGATCCTAATTCATCAACCCAAATTACTTAAACTAAAACATACCACAAAAACATTAATATTTAAACAAAAAAATTCAAATTCAAATTTCAGATCACTACCAACAAAGATTTCTATAGCAGAAACAGTTCTCCTACCCAAAAAAAAAAAAACTTTGTTGGAATTGGTGTTGTCAAACCCTAGATTCTTCTTCTCATGTTTTTTAAGATTGAAAGGTGTGAAAAGAGAAGACTTCGTTTTTGCCTTGGAGAGAACTCACAAAGAGCCATAATAAAACAAAGTTCCCATCTTTCTTTCTCTTCTACTATTATATTACTAAATAAATAATATTTTTAAAAAATCTAGAGAAAAACCCAACAAAGAAATTCAACAGGGAGTGAAAAAAAAGAAGAGAGATTTAAATAAATAAAGAGGGTGTTTGAGCAGCAGAATAGGTAGGAACTGAGTAAATGAAACTGCCGTCTCTGTCACAGATTTGAAGGTGGTTCCCAAGCAAAGACCTTGGTTTATTCTTTTTCTTCTACCATTTCCGGGTATAATCAGTGCCTTCTTTTTTTTTTTTTTAATTAAATACTATTTTTTTTACAAGATAACTGTTTGAGCTCCAGTTTTTACTTCTTCCAGAACCGGATGTGCTTTGAGGTTTCTTGTATTATTATAAATTGCAGAGTTGTTATGAAGCTGGTCAAGAGTTGGGGATTTTTACAGACTTACTTTGTCCCTTTTTTTTCAATTTTTATTTACTTGATGTTCTTGTAATTTTTTCTTGTCCTAACTTTGAACAAGGGATGCTAAAGCATGCGATGGATTTTGTATTTTTGTGATAGGATTTGTCTGTTATTAACCTAAATGAATTACATCATTCACAAAAGGAAAATATGATTCAGAATTAAGTTGCAAATCGACATCCTAAAGTTGTTTTATGGTATGGAAATAGTGGATGAAAACAATGTATTCCACCATTTTTTTAAGAGTGCTATCACAGTCATTCATTACCTTTTTTTTTTTTAATCTTTTGCTAATTTTACTTTCTTATATCTTTTTGAATTCACATAGACTTTGATAGCTTAATTATTACATATAGAATCCCATAGAAAAAATTAGTACTCTTATTTCATAAATGGAGGAATGCATATAATTATGCAAAATCAAAAAATTTTTGGCAGATTTTGCTTTGCTGTGATAAACCCAATTTGCAGTGTTTTACCTTTTCAATAATGGTGCTTTCAAAGTCAAATTTAGGTCATTGACTCAAAGGGGTTGTTAAAGGTTTAGAAAAAAAAAATAATTAACTAAAATTCAGTGCAAGTAGCCAAAGGGCCAAAATTTACTAGCGTCAAGGTAGTAGAAACAAAGAAGAGTACCCAAAGGGGCAAATTTTGCTTGTGCCTTTTAGTTTTACTTTTGGTCTTTTTCCCCGTCATTTTTTATTCTTATAAAAATGTCCGCCACAAAAGTGGGGCCCAGACGGGTACTGGAAAGCAGTTCGTATATAACCGTAGTTGGTGTCATCCAATCAAGTAATCCCACGCGTGCCCGTTCTCGCCCCCTATAGTCCGACACGTACGGCAAGGTGGTGGTGCCTCTGACCGCCAAAACGGTATCACGAGCGCTAACTTGCGCCGGGAGAACACCGCAGAGATCGGTAACTCTCAAGCACGAGAGACAGATGTGGGTCCCTCTGCCGTTGACTTCAATATCAGGTTTGTCTAGAGATGAGTACATGATCGTTCAATCGATTGAATTTAAAAAAATCAATAATTAATTTAATTAATTTTTATTTAATAAATAATCGAATTTTTATTTAGATCTGTTTTCGAATATATTCTTTTATCGCATGTACATTTAAATTTAACATTTTAATTAAAGAATTTCAGTCGGACATTTCGGTTTTCGGCCCGAAAACTTATACCAAAAACATTTTAATTAAAATGATTAATTAATGGGGGAATAAAAGTATTTTGGGGATTTCACAAGCTCTTCTTCTTATCGCATGGATTAAAATTCAAAACGCCTTTTTTTTTTAGATAAAGCAAAGGAAAAGTACGAGTATAGAGAAATGCATTGGGATCTGAGAGTCCTGAAAAGTGAGGAGCTTTAAGGAACGCACGGGCATGATTAGAATTTGCTCTTGTAATGAACTTCGCCAGCGAAGAAACCGTGGGGCGCAACAATGCTTTTCTGTCTCCTAAACAAGAAAACAATTGTTTAGTCTTTTAAAACCTAGTAGTCACTAAGATTTGATGGGACTTTGAAATACTTTTGTCTATTAACTGATAAAAATGTTTGCATGGAAGTTTGAGTAATGTCAGTGACAATCACAGTAGCAGATGCTTTAAATATTTTTGCTCTTAAAATAATCCCGTTATCTAATATTTTAAACTTTAAACCGGCAACTCTTAATAGCAAGTTTCTGTTTTTCGAGTTATTTTTTTATTTTTTTCTATCTTTCATAATCTAAACTGAGGTTGATATCTGTGAACTATAAAAACATCGTTTCTCAATCTCCTGTTAATTTTGATACAAATAATTATCCATCTCTTTGAGCTTTCTTTTTGAAGAATATTGGATAAGGTACAAAAATGGTGATAGGAGAAACCCATTTTTTTTCAGGTTTTAAACTTTTTGAGATAAAATTAAAATTAATTGAGTAGATTATATTTATAATAATAAAAGAACCCCAAAAATTTAAAATTATACTTTTTTATCTTTACAATAATTACATAAAAAATTATATTTTGAGAAGACAAACACGTTTTTTATATTTTAAAAAAATTTTGATACAAGTATGTTTCAATTTTTGAAAAATTTAGTTTAGAAATTCAATAAAAAAATTGAAAATTGAGATAAAATCAGCTTTTGGGATTCGTGAATTGATATAGAGCCAGCTTTTTGGGCTTTCGCACTTTAATAAATGAAAAACTAAAAATTGATCGAGATTTCAGAAGTTAAATTTAAAGTTTGTTAAAACATAAAATGACGTGACTATTTTAATGTGACTGCCCCTAGCATTTTTATCGAAGTTTTTTTTTTTATTACATCATAAAGATAAAATTTTAATATAAGTAAAAAATAAAAAAAATTTCGAAATTAAATTTATGATATTTTCTTAAATATTTTTAATCATTAAATTAAAAACTTGTAAACTTCCTCTAAAAATTTTGATATGATTGAATGTCAACCAAACTCGAGGGACTGGCCGTTCTCATTCATCCTCCACGCCTTTGTCTTTGTGATTAGGCTTTTAAACAACAAAATCAAACAGTCTCAACTATGATGAGTCTCGGAAATATCTTGCAAAGGCAGAGCCCACCTCACAAGTTTAATGGAGGCTGTGCCCCGTCAATCATGTACGTCACTTGTGCCTCCAGGTTTACACCATCAATCAACAAAGCATTCATAATTATTAAGACAGGACGTTTAAAACAGTTTTTTTTTATCAGTCTGAACTCAGAGTTTGGCAGAAGGATAAACCAAAGCTACCTACAAATTGACTGCACATTCACACTTGTGTACGGCGAATATACAGTTCTGTGCGAATAACGCAAAGGAAAGGGATTTTGGCTCTTTTGCAGATTTATGGGGTGAACGGGCTGTTTCCTGGGGTTGGCATTACTGCTTGCCACGCTTCAATTAATGGTATCAAAAGATTCAGATGGAGAATCGTGTATAATTCATAAATCATGGCGATTTTGGCATCCAAGCGGTGCAAAAACAGAGACGGTCAGAGATGGATTGAGATCTTCAATCCCACCCAAAAGGTGATAGTTTTACCTTAATCTACAGTAAGCGAATCTTTATTCGATGGAATCCAGAGGATCAAGAATACTTCATGTTAAAATTTACAGGAAAATTTTCAAATCGTAAACTCACAAATTTTCTCTCTAAAATTCACCGGGTCATATAATATTTGTTCAACAACCTTTTTGTGTCTAGCTGAAAATAAAGCTACTGTTTTCTTCCCTCTCCTTTCTTTGCTTGCTGTGCTTCCATCTATTATTTCCCTGTAATTTCTAACATGTTCACTGCATCAGAAGGAAGAATGCTGACTAGTTAGAACATCCTGATCTAAAACCATACATACACCGACAAATGATAAAAGAAAATGTTGGAAAAAAAAATGTTCCTAACAGTATATAAAGTTCATGCAAGTAAACTCCCTGGAACCATGTAAATAAAGTCCATGCACCCTTTTCCACTGCCGGATCTTCGAAATCTTTTCCAATTAGATTCTTGATGGCTTTTCATTGTTATGTCAAAAAGAAACTCCATTGTGTTTTAGTAAAACTTTAAATTTCAGACATTTAAAAACAATTACTTGCGGGAGTAACATGTACTTAATGGCGCCACATGACCTTGATCAAATAATGATGATTTTTGTTTGGCTACATATTCAACACCGATAAGTGATTTTATTACAAAGAAACGAAGAACAATACCATCAGGTCCCCGAGCCATCAAAGTAAAGAATATCTTGTTTAGTTTCTCCATCTTCTTGGCCTCGTGTGCTTGATCTGTCTTGAACTTAAGACACTAATAACAAGTAAAATAGTTCATAATGAGCAAACACCATAGCGCACAGCATGAAAGAAGTAGAGTAACATCAAATCGAGATGCCACAGATCCCATTCAAAAGTCTCAAAATCGCAACTGATAAATTCTTTTCCTTAAAAAATCTAAAGGTCAAAAAGACAATAGAAGGTGAAAAAAGAAAAAACCTCAAAAAATACATTTACACTAGGTATGAGTATCATATTTACTGAGGAGATATATGATTGGAAAGACATGGGGGAGACAGAAGCAGCATTGAGATTTAATTGTGATTGTCTAATCTAATGTATCATATTTTCCCAACAAAACTGATTAAACTAACTTTTATAAGATATCCCTCGACTGTTTTGGGCCTTTAGTCCAGTCGAGAAGCTATTAGCTGATAGGAGCGGGCTCCAAATTGGCTCTTATACAATCAAACTTTTGATATTCAAGCAACACAGGATTCTTATCCACGGCATCCTCCATCACATGTCCATATCCAACCATGGCCCCCTAGGACTAAGTTCTAAACCCAAAAGCCACAGATGATTGCAGTAGGCTTCAATTATGTTCTTCCATCACTTAAGCTTGAGATATTCTGATCAAATTAAATTTACAGATTGATCCTTTTCTACTACCATCATATCCTCAATTATCAAATTCTCACTAACCTTTCAGACTCAAAAAGCTATAAGGATGTTCTGATAACAAGTGCCAATTATTAATATTACATACATATTCCAAGTCAAAGTGATAACAATATTGATTGATGAAAGCCTTAATAGGGTACCAGACAGGACATGGTATATGTTTGCAATTTAGAAAAAAGAAAAAAGAACTGTGAAAAAAAAACATTAGCTTTATTTAAAAAAAAAAAAAAGAGATGGATTGTCAAATGAAAAAGAAAATAAAAGTTTTTTACATTGATTGCATCAAGAACATAAAAAGAATTATGCCAAAAATCCATCCAAATTAAGAGTGAAACAGATCAAACGGCAAAAGAAATATACAAGTTCCTGAATCCTGAAACTATAAACTGATCACTCAATGAAATATAGGTTAGATAAAACTGACATGGTTAAAACTTCAATGCCATATATCACCTTTCAATTCATGGTTTCAAGTATAGAGCACAGTTTGTGAGTTAGAGAAATCAGTTCAACACTCGCTATGAACTTATCTAAACACAACTAAGCAACTCAGATAACATGGAAAGCAAGCATAACCATTAAGGAATTTTGAAGATCTCAAAACAAGGCAAGAGTAACAAGGAACATTTTGTCCATATAATAGAAAATTTTCTCAAAACACCAAACTGCATCACTTCACTAGTTAATGCTAACCTTATTGAAACGGCTTCCTTAAAGTCCGGTTAATGCAATTTCCCTTGCCTTTCTTCCCCTTCTATCAGTCTCACAAAAAGTGACAAATATAGCATAAAAACACTAGCAAGATTCACTCATGCATTATTACTAATAATGAAATAGTCAAATGTATTGGCATTTTCTCTAATTTGGGGCCAGAAATAGCAAAAATAATGAGTTTAATTCAAATTTCAACTGTATAGTCTAGATAACTTGGCTGCAAAAAGGATAGGAAATTAACAAGACAACATGTTTGTGCCAATTTTTCCAAGAAACCCAGGTCTTACATTATCTATGATCAAGAGTTTTCCAGTTTCTACTTCCCTCAACAACGAGATATCAAATTCCTCAGTCTCTATTTGAAAGGCACAGTAATAATCCAAACTGTTAACAGAAAAGGAATGCTTCCGTCTGTGTACAACTTCGAAAACTAAGAAACAATAAACCAGCAGAAAAATAGAAAAAGGAAATCATTGACGCAATTCCATCAAGAGAGCTACAATAGATACAATCTCAAGTACATTATCCACATATTGCATATCCGAAAATCTGTTCAAGTAAAACAGATGCTCAAATTCTCACACATTTTCTTAATTAATCCCAAATCTAACCTCATTCTTCGCCAACTAAACATCAATTAACACTTCAACATGACAATTGACTCAAACAAAGCCAACGACACAAGCAATTAGGGAAATTAAATTCACCTCTTTGTTATCAGTAACCTTCAAAACCAATTTGCCATCTTAATGCCGGTATTTCATGCAATATCACGTCTAAGTCCCCCGATCAAAATCAAGAAAAAAAAAAAAGCACAAAACAATCAGTAACAATCATAACTGTTACTATTTAGGAAACCTTAACTGTGCTAATCAGACCAAAACTTCCATTTAACTTCCATTTATTTAATAAAAATAACAGCAATAAGAGTCAGAGATGGAGAAAAAGAGGGAGGGTACAGTTAACATGCAGATTCAGGATCGGCACGGAACAACTGCACGGTTCCTTCGACGAATTCGTCCCACGTTGCTGTGTAATTTTGCTGTAAGGGTAGTATTAGTCTCAGCCCTAAGAGGAGAAAATAAGCAAAACGCTGCGCTCTTATATTAACACAGCCGATGAACACAATGCGTTTTATTTTAAAACATCCGATAAACACGTGATTTTTTTTTGTAAATGTCGTTGCTATTTAAACGCAGGTACTTCCCTAAGCTTGTTCTCGGTTAGATAATTGCCCTGCTGACAATGATCAGTCACTATTCTGCTATTGGCTTGACCTTTTCTTTCTGATTCTTAAAGCATTCTAGGGAAACTGGTCTATTGTATTTTTTTCAGCAGGTGGCTTCATTAGGAAACGATATTGCCATTCAAATTGCTTCTGGTCAAGCCTGATTTTTCATGCAGGGATCATATCAATAAGACAAAAACATGTGTTTCATTTGGATTTCTGAATTTGTTGGTGTGCTTGTTATGAAGAGTAAATAGATGAGATTTTTCTTTAAAAAAAAAAAGGGTAAGTGGGTTTTTAAGATTGCACAAAACTTTTGCTTTTTTCTTTTAATTTCATAAGATTTAAATTGAGAATACTCAAATCCTTGTGTTCGATTCCCAGATTTCCTATCCCGAGTTTTTCAGTCCCAAGTGCAAACAGAGTCCAGCGGAACTCAGGAACTTGGGCCCACTACTGCAAGCTTGTAAGTCTCAAGGAGTGTTTTATTTGTTTAATTATCCTTAACCTTCAAAACGAGATTAATCATGACCCTTCAACTTCTCCCAAATTCCCAATACATGGCAGAATAAATAAGTAAATAAATAAATAAAAGCACTTAAATTTGTCAAATCGAAATCAAATTAGACGATGCATAAGATAGATAAAAGAAGCGAACCTAATAATCGCCCTCATTTCACCTTCCCCAGCTCTCCTGTTTTTCTTGGCTCTTTTCCCCTCTCTTGACACCCCAAACTATTCTCTTTGCAACAATATCCCTTCATTTCCTCTATCAAACTTGTTGATCTTTGAAATGGCGTTACTTTCAGTTGAAAGTCTTGTTTACCCTATAATTCATTCCGTTTCTTCTCTTGTCTTTCTTTCTTTCTTTCAAGATACTACGACGTCGTTGTTTTGTGATTTTGACGTGCAGCTTATGGACAAGCATACAACAACGACTGTTTTGGTGTGGCCTCGTTAAGAGATCTCGATCGCCTCAAGGTTTTGTAACTTAATACCCCTTTCCGTTGATTGTTTTTCTTTCTTTCTTTGGTTGCAGAGTTGGCTAAGAAGAAAGCAAAGGGAGGAGATTTATCAGTTGTAAGGACGAAAGCGGCCGATCCATTTTCCATTTTCCCGCGATTGCCTGTAGCAAAATGGATATGCAAGTATCTTATCGAGGAACTTAAACTGAGCGTTGATGATTTCATTGATGACGAATGTAGTAATAATACTTGCAAAAAACCTGGTGTTAGTTGCCCCTGGCTTTAAGCCATTGTTTTAACTTTAAGGATTTTTTTTTTTTTTTTTACTTTTGGAAATTCGCTGTTTTGTTTTACCAGGTTTCACTCCTCTACATAAAGCTGGTAAAACAATATACTCTTGCTATTTATCTTCTTGACAAGGGAGCAAATCCCAATGCCGCAGATAATCACGCCAATACTCCTTTGCATATGGTTGCTAAATGGGTATTTTACATTGTTTCATTTGCATTGTTTTTTCTTTTCTTTTCTTTTTTTGATTTATCATTTGCATTGGTATTGCAACATATAGCGTCGTATGATTTTTTTTAAATGGTTGGATTTGCATTGGTATTGCAACATATAGAGTCGTATGATTCTTTTAAATGGTTGGATTGTTTAATGCAGGACCTCAGAAACTTTTGGAGTATTTAATTGACAAAGGTGCTGAAATTGATGCAAAATCAGATGCTGGAACACCATTGCAACTTGCAGCATCTGAAAATAGGAAAGATATTATGGAAGTTTTCCTGGATAACCGTGCCAATTGAAGGATGATTAAGGTTTTTTCTTTGTGCTTCTTAAATAATTCTTTAGAATTTTCACCGTTAATGACATTTTACTTATAATGACTTTTTATTTTTTAATTTTTCTTTTCACTCTTTTACAGCCAAATGTTACCTCCCCTGATCTAAGTTCCCTATTGTATTCATCGGTTGTGAATGGATCATTTGAATGTGTGAGGCTGTTGCTCCAGGTATAGATTTTCTCTACTTGATTAATTTTCTCTCCTTCAAGTTGTTAGGTCCTTGATATTTGAAGTATACAAGCTCATATAGATATGATTTATGTACTGTAACGAGTTATTATTGGAATTGGAAGCAATTACAGGATCGTTTAGGATGATATCGGATTCGGAGCTAAGTTGGTCTTTATTTCTCACAAATGGATTGATTGTTCTGTGACCACCATAAGCAAATAGATTGCTATGGCAGAGATGGTTTTATAACTTTCTTGTTTTGTTTTACATGATTGTGGTTAACAGGCAGGGGTAGATCCAAACTTTGTCTCTCAGGGAGATACACCCTTGGGGATTGCAGCCACTACAGGTGGGACAGAAATTATCGAGTGCTTGTTGGATGCTGGAGTTGATCCAGATGTCCCTAATCTTGTGAGTTATAACATTCTTCTCGGTCTCTCATTTATTTGTAATAAAAATATTTTGAAGCATTAAACCTGCTATGATTCCAAATCAAATTTTTTATTGTAAGGTGAGGGACAGTGCCATTATAGATCCTATCTTACTTTTTTTTGGAGCATGTACTACTGTAAATGGTTCTTACTAGATGTTAATGATGTTTACAACTGCTTATCTTTATATTATTTGGTGATTGGACTTTGAGAGAAGCTTTATTTTGTAATTATGACTGAATGTTTGAGGTCGGTTATTGTTTTCAAAACCATTGTTTATTTATCTGAATCCAGACTTGTCACATTGTGTTCAAGATGGTGAGTTTATTACATGGGTTGTGTTTAAGGTAAGTAGCGCATGGCACATCAAAAAGCCTGGGTGAATGGTTGCTGAGACTGGTTATCTTCATATGTTATAAACAATGTTCTCTTTCCAGTATATGATTGACTCTCATATAAGTCTATCCCTTGAATAGTTTGAGATGTAAAGCTATTGCGCGGCTTCTTAGACATTACTGATAAAAGATTTTAAATCTAAGTAAACTTTAAAAGTTCCTATCAATGGTTGTTGGAATTTTTATTTTTATGAAGTTTTAATGCTTACAATTTATCAGGTTGGAAGTATACCTACTGAACTAGCTGCGTCGCATAACAAATGAGAAGCAGTCTTGTGCCTATTACCAGTTAATGGAGTGTTGATGGAATACTAAACTTTGTTGGCTCTAAGGATGCTACAATAAAAAGGTATTACAAGATTGTTGTTCCCAAATAGTTGCAAATTACATAATTCCCCTCTTTTCGTTGTATTAAGTGTGTGTATGTGCTTATATATAAGCTTCTTGGTCATTTTGAATTATATATTGTTTCAATCCTTTGGTCTAGTTTGCTTCTTTGGCTATTGTATTTCCCAAGGTAGATTGAATTTTTAACAACTCAGGTTGAACAACAATGAATAAGGACCCGAGAGATTCATATTTTGTCGTTCCTTTCCATGGACTTGTGGGGTTATATTAATGTTAGAAAATTTCTTACTAGTATGTATGCTTTTTGCCCATACTATGCTTTTAAACATCGCTGATTTGAAGCCTTTTTGTTTAAACGTTCAGCTCAGTTGATTGGAAAAGGAAATTCATATAAAGTTTAATAGTAGAGTATACTTCTGTTATGATATTATATTATAATAATCAATAAACATGTTAAACCTTTATTTGATAGAAAATTTATTTAATTAAAAAGCATATTATATAATTCTTTCTTTTTACCAACAAATAAAATAGCCCATCACTTTTTGAGGTTGTTGATAAATGATGGTGCAATATAGAAGAATAACGGTTCCATGCAAAACCATGCCGTTGGGTACATCCCATTGGATTCGAAAAAAAAAAAATCAGCGCATGCAAACGTAGTAAAACCTCTCACTCGCTTTACTTCCTTTAGCCGCTCGCGAAGCTCGACAATCAGCTCTCTCTCTCCGATCAGATTCATTAAAACCAAGAACGGCCTCGCAATCCCCGCCCACAACCGCGTTCCGCGCCACCCATGGCTCGAGTTCCTCTCCCTTTCATCCTTCGCCCGCCCCATATCCTTTGAGACGCCACCGCCCGCATGAAGCGGAACCTCACCTACTTCCGCGTAAACTACGCCATGATAATCCTGGTTATCCTTTTCCTCAGCCTCCTGTGGCACCCAATGTCCATGATCATCTTCTTGGTTGTCTTCGTCTCCTGGTTCTTCTTCTACTTCTTCCACGACGATCCCTTGGTCATTCTCAACCATACGATCGACGACCGCCTCGTCCTGACGATCCTCGCCTTAATTACGATTGAAGCCCTCGTTTGGTTGAACGTATTGGTTTCTGTTTTGATTGGGGCTCTTATCGTGGGACTAGACGCAGCGATTAGGGGAACGGAGGATTTGTACTCGGTCGAACCGGACGGTAGCAATGGTGGGCTGTTCTCGGTTGTGGGCAGCCCCACCCGAGCTGGGTACTCCCGCGTTTAAAAGTCAAATTATTGAATTAACGGTGAATTGATTCTTTGCTTATAGTATTAAAAAAAAAAATTTCCTTCATGGGGTTATAATATTATTTTTTAATTTAATTTTAATTAATGTGTTTGTATATTAATTTTGTAATTTTGAGTTAAAAGACCATATATATATTATTATAGGCTTTGAAAAAGAATAGCTTCCAAGTGTTATTCTGAATTGGCTAACTGCATTTCGAGATCCTATATTTGATGTATGAAGCAAAGCGTGAATGTCTTGGAATTGAGATACGTGTAAAACAAGATAGATCCTTGCTTGTCAATGGCCAATGCAATAGATCCTTGCTTGTCAATGGCCAATGTAAGGACTAGTTGCCATGAAAGGGTTTTATTTATTATTGCAAAGCTGTCTGTTTATCTACATGGTTGGATGGCCCTACCCCTTTTTTTCCTAGTTTTGCTTTACTTTTTATGGGTCAAAAAGCAGAAGAGCCCCAAAGGCCGAAACTAGTCATTCTTTTCTGTGCAATATGAAATACTATCATCTTGTATGGTTCTGATTCTGAATGCCATTGACATTGAGCTCTGCATGCATGGTGTTTTAAGTTCCAGCCCAACATATATTTTCTTCAATATATTCCTAAGATTTGTGGTTTGTCTCACTAACAGGTAACTTTTGTCTTAATTGGGATATTTTGCAATTCCACAAAGTCAGGTTTTCAGCCGTTGGCGTGTTGTTATCAAATTTTTCTTTTCTTTTTTTTCCCTTCAGCCAAAGTCTTTCCAAGAGGCATTATTTTTGGTTTGCCAGTTCATGTCGAAGTAAAAACTGTTTCTTACCCGCTTCTGCCTCCTTACAGAATCCTTAGTGCCCTTAAGAGCAAACAGTAATCCCTTGCAGAATCCTTAATGAAAGTAAAACTCAAATCTTGGAAATCTTGCCGTGGAATCAAGAATTTAACCAAATCACATTCGATTTATGCTTTGGGTCCGAACTAGACTCAATCAAATAAAAAACATGCTCCAAGTACGACGATGGAATCCCAATCAATTCAATTCCACCAAAACCACGCCATGACGGCTGTAATTGTCAACTTACGCCGCTTATCCTATCACGGGTAGGAAACTTGACATCATTGTTACATTTACATAACACAGGAGGCACTTCATCACCGGTCACAAAGCCTTAAAATCACACACTAGTGTGGAAAAAGATGTTGAAAGCAAAGGTTCTGCTCGAGTGGAAAGTGAGAAAATTTTACATCAAACTAATTCAACACAATGAAAGGAAGTGCCAGCAGTTGTAACTGTAAGTTGATTATACAATCTGCAATTTCGAACGATGATAGCTAATCCCATTACATTGCCGCATAAACTGCTCTATTCGTACGTGGAGAAAGAAAGAAACTATTGTAGAAGAACCAAGTCACTGAATAGATGCTTTTAGAAAATACATGCCGTATCACCCAACGAGATTCCAATAAGGATATATTTATATATTATGGATGTGGTGGGGAAAGAATGAAAGAAAGAATTATTATTGATCTGGGCCTCTTCGAGCATATGCCAATACCATGACAAAATCCTTTGCAGAAGAACCAACAGATGCTGGTACTCGCTGTGATGTTGATGCCGTTCGTAGCCATAAATCGACTAAATTATACAACTGCAATGTGGGAACCACAGGTTGTCCCATACATTTGATCTCAACCTGCCAAAAAATATATATATATACCAAAACGTAAATAAGGACAATACACCCTGTTCACATTGATACCTACCAAAGGAAGTGATACAATGGCTTAAACTACTTATGAAGTGCATGATGCCTGCCGAAATTTACCTATCTAATTTTTTATCCTTCGGTGGTTTAGGAAAATTTTCACAGAATAAACCCGATGCAGCTAAATCAGTAGAATTTATCAAAGAGGATTGTAACTAAGATATGTATCCCAGCAAAGAGATGGTTATACACTTCAATTCCACTGTTCTTCACTGGTTTCAAAAGCAGACTTGAGTGCAACTTAAAGTTTGCTGCAATTTATCTTTCACAGCTTGGGATGAAGCATACAAGTACTTTCTTCTCACATTTAGTTGGAAACTTGAGGCACTCACACTTCTATACACACACACACACACAGAGTTTATGAGAAAAAGAATCTTAACCACAATAAATTGATACAATGATTCAGTGCAAACAACAAGCTCGACCAAGTATTTATATTATTTAAATGAAGATAGTTGTGAAAATGGTTCAGGTAATGAAAGAAGTCTGGACTGGTTTTACATGCATATGGCCATCCCATATGCATGCTTTCGCAAAGTGGAGAATAAGGCTTGAGGCTCTTCTTTTCTAACCAGATTTCAAAATATCCGTGCATAAGAATAAAGCATCCCCATCACATTTTAGAAATAAGCCTCATTGGAAAAATAGGCATTGGAAAACCAAAAAGAAAGTTAATTTTTTGGGCCAAATTTCTTCTTTGCATATCATAAGTGAAAATTCAAGGAGAGATCAACTCACCTCAGCTTCATCAGTGAGATCCAGTTTCTTCATCAGGTACTTTTGGATAAGAGAAACAGGTATATTTCCATCTCTGTCACAGAATGAAAGAAGTATGATAACTCTCTCCAGAAAATTTTAATAATAATTGATTAAGAATCATTCTACCGTTTTAAAAGTCAGAGGTAAGTTCAACTTATAGGTTTTTGTGGCAACACTTAATGAACAAAATTCAGTAGCTACCACAGCCCCTGCTTCTACAAGTGAAACTCTGGGAGCAGGAGTTACACAGAAGACTGCCAAGATATTAGTATCTGTGCCTGTCTCCCTCTGCTCTAACAGTCCACTAAACATTTCCTTCATAACTCCAAGTTATCCACTACCTTATAGACTCCAGCATATAATATTTATCGAATTACTTTAACAGTATCAGGATTGGTAAATGACCCACATGTCTCTCTTTTCCTACGCCAAGCCAAATACCAGGAGATTTATGGTACAGAAAAACAGGATGGCCAACAGGTTAGGATCACAGTGCTAACTAGCAACAAATAAAATTTACAATCTTCAGCCAAAAGTAAGAAGAATATATATAGCAAGCTATTGTAAGATTCATTCAAAAGGAATTGGCAAAAGGAACTTACTTTATCCTTAGGTAAATTGCAGGAATTTGAGGGAGGGGTGCATCTACTTCCCTGAAAGAATTGACCCTTGAATCAGTTTATAACCAAGACAAATTAATGTTAACATAACTCTGTTTTCAATCCATTAAAATATGAAGACTGAAATCAATTCTTACTGGTCTTCAGAGGCCACTAATGAGAACCAAACAGGACCAATTCTTTTTTCATGCTTTAGACCAGCAGCATCCAGCACTGCTTGTGGAGAAATGCCAGAATCCCCAAATCCATAAGCCCTTTTTCGACGGATCCTGCGTAACTTTTTAGGAGTTACAGTTTCTGAAATTGCAGGACCAGCATTATCCTTTTCATCCTCAACTTTTGTTTTGCATTTATCTTCCCTATGTTTGGTTTTGCACATTTGAACTTCAATGTTGGGGACACTAGTGGGTTCTAATTTAGAATCAGAGCCTTGTGAATTAGACTTGAAGGACTTGGTCCTATTTGCAACCTCCACCAAACAATTCAAAGGTTTCCACAGATCCAATTTCCCATCCCATGATTCACTACCATTCTCTGCTTCTTTATTCATGTGCTGGCTAGGTTCAGCAGAAGAAGTACACTGCGTTGTTCAATTTTATAAAGATGACAGAATTATCAGTCTAAGCTAAAACATTAGTTCTTTTCAAGTAATGGATGTTGGAGAAAAAGAGAAATATTAATCAATATTGGACCCTACAAGAACAAAAGTCATCACAAACTTAAAAAATATGTAGGTTTACCAGTCTTTTATTCTGAGTGAATTTATTTAGTGTTTCAGGTGAGCTTGCACTCTCCTGTTGATCCTCCATAGAATCCTCTCTTTTAACGGGCTTCTCAACTGCAAAACTAGAACCTCGTAAAGAACCAGCCTTTCTGGCAACAGCTTTTGTTCTCCGTCCAGTCATGGTAGTTTGTGTTGATACTTTGGGGGCATTAACCACCAAAGAAGAGAGTGATCTCTCCTTTCTTCTAGTTGGCATTGCAACTGGGGGCAGAGCTTCAGGTAACTTCACTTTTCTTCTATTAAGAGGGAAGATTTTGGCCCTCACATCTTGCAAATTATGGTCTGGCCTGATTACCAAAAGCACAGATGAATATCAATACACATTAATTTTTCCAAAATTTTGATTAACCAACATAATACATTGAGTGTGGATGCTTGACCAAGAAAGATACAAAAGGATTATTAAGGAAAGCTAAAAACTGATTGCAATAACATGAATTCTTCCAGTACAAAGTTTTTTTTTCCACTTTGATGTATTTCACCTTGATTTTACCACTGAGAGACTCACAATTCCAAACAATCAATGAGTTCTTACATTTGCATAACACTGCTAGATTCTACCAAGATATTTCACTAGAAATTGGCTAAGTTGTATTTCCAAACAATCAATGAGTTCTTACATTTGCATAACACTGCTAGATTCTACCAAGATATTTCACTAGAAATTGGCTAAGTTGTATATACTAGCCAAATCACTTGGAAAGAGGGGGTACCAAGAAACCTCAGGAGACAGAAGAGAGTTTAAGCAATATTGCTGCTTCTAACGATATCCATGCTTTTCTATCTTCTTCAAAACCTTCCTAACAATGAACTAAGATAAGATGCCAAGATATTTCACTAGAAATTGGCTAAGCTGTATATACTAGCCAAATCACTTGGAAAAAGGGGGAGCCAAGAAACCTCAGGAGACAGAAGAGAGTTTAAGCAATATTGCTGCTTCTAAAGATATCCACGCTTTTCTGTCTTCTTCAAAAACTTCCTAACAATGAACTAAGATAAGATTTCTACTCATTCCACTTCATAATTTTCATTGCATGCCTTTAAATCTGACATTTATAGCATCAATGAGAAGACAAATGGCATGTAGAAGAAGCCACTGTCAAACCTCAAAAGGATGGAATGACTCCCTAATTCGTAAAGATTAAAGATCCTAAGGCATTCAGAAGAAATCAGTAAACTTCTCTGGTAACCACTTGAAACAAGTAGATATCCTTTGAAGCATTTGACAAGATTAAAACAAGTGATTACTTTAATGTAAAAAAAACTTGTGTCATGACTCATGAAGGAAGCAATTAACATATTAGTTATGACTTATGACTTAAGAAACAGAGAGAAGGTGATATAGGAGAATAATATGTAAATGAAGGATACCTTAATTTCTCCAGAGGAACACAACCCAAATCAATGTTGCATATGGGACAGCATTCTAGTTCTTCCTCTTGTACCTTATCATATATGCACTTTCTGCAAACTACAGAAAATTCAAAAGACAAACCTATCATAAATTTGTATTTGTTGACTCAACAGACTAACAAGGCATTCAAATAAAGATCACACGCATCAATCGTAGAAAGGATTTTAATGGAAACGAGCCAAGAAAAGTGAAGTAATTGAAACAATTGAAACTTTTCTGTAACTTAGAAAAGAGGTTGGTTCCATTGCATTTCAAAAAATGGAAAATCATCTTAAAGTTTGAATCTTCTTATTTACTTGCAAAACAAATAAGGAAAGTTCCAATCTTGGAAAAGACCCATGAATTGGAAGTAAAGTATATGATAGTAAGAAGCCTTAGCTTAATGTGGAAAATAATAACTGGGTGCAATTAATTTTAAACAAACGGATTCATAATTGAATAAACAGGTATGGATTAATGCATTGAAAATCAACTTGCCAATAACCAAACTGTATTGCCAAAAGTAGAGACCATATATCAACAAAGTAATATAACTGTTTCCTTCTCGTCTTATTAAACTAATCCGTACGAATTAATCTTAGATCAATCTTGCTATTCTACCAAAATGCCTTAGCATCAACTACTAAGAAACAGAGGGAAAAGAAACGGCAATACATAAGCATATTAAGGCATAGCAATAGAAACATTAAGCGAACAAGTCAACAGAGAGGATAAGAAGCGAAACCAAGAAAAACCCAGATAAGAAAACGGGAAAAACAAGACCAATCCATATCAGAAGAGGAGTAGAACGCGAAGAAAAAACTGAAAATTTGAAGAATTAAGAACAAATGAACTAGAGAAAGGCAGGAAATTTGAAAGAAAAAGGATAGAGAAATCTCAAGGGGAGAGACTCACACGTATGAAGACATTCAGATATGGTGGTGGCGTCTTTTAGAAGCTTATGGCAAAGAGGACAAGTCATGCATGCCACAATCGCTTCTCTCCTCACTTTCACCACCTGATTCGCCATCTCTCTGTCTTTCTTTTGGCTCCCTCTCCTCTGTTTCAATCTCAATAACCCTTACACGCATCCCTCTCACTGCATGTCAACGACAAGCCAAAGGAAATGAAATTTTACGTGCATATCTTCATAAAACCCGCATTAAAACCCGTAACAAAAATAATAATAAGAAGAAGAAGAAGGATTATAAACAGAGAGGTCGATAGGGAGCGGGAATGAAATCTAAGAGATATGGGTGCATCAAGGAGATGGGGAATATTTTTTATCTGAAATGATAAGAGAGGGGATTGAGATTAAGGGAAAAGGGATGAGACAATGGTGAGTTTTGACGTGGATTTTTCGGACAGGGAAGAAGAAGAAGAAGAAAGTGGATGGGGTTGTTGTGAAGAACGCAAGGATGATCTGAATCTAACGAAACAAATAGAAAGAGAAAGAAAAGACTAAAGGGGCTGTCGTTGAAATGAGCTAGAACCATGAGTTCCCTTTTGTTTTTATGCATTTTCTATTTTATTTTATAAATTTATATTCTACATTTCTGCTACTAATAACTAGAGTTAGGCTAGGTTTTGCACGAGGTTAATCTTGTTATATCAATAAATTACAAAATATAAAATTAATTATAATATTAATTAATTATTATCAAATTAAGATTTAAGACAAGTTGAACGGAGGAGGATTGCAACGAGCATTTGGAATTTTTGGGTGGGTGGTGATGGGGTGGGGTACTCTCCCTTATGAATACAGCACAAAGGAGCATTCAGTTTAAGAGCAGCCCTAATGAAAAAGGGTACCCTAGGCTCTAGGTATTCAATACGCCGTCGTATCTGTCGGTATTAGCTGTTTAAGTTCTTTATTATTTATCACGCTTATAATGCACGTTACCACTTGTTTTGCAAGCAAGATTTGTTATTTTATCAGAATTAAAAAAGGAAAAAATTCTTGAGAGTTTCATCACGTGGCTTTGAAAATATACTTTTCATAATAGTAATAAAGTATTATTATTAAAAAATAAAGTAATAAAGGGATAAAAACAGGAAAAAAATTTTAATAAATTCCTGAATTTATCTATGCTTTTATACTTATTAATTAAAACTATCCGCTAATCTATATTAAACTGAGACCTGGCATGACAGGCGCTATCAGTTTATTGGATAATTTTTTTAATTAGTGAAATGTTTGTTATTTTGAAATTATTTTGTTAACTAATTAAAAATAATGAATTTTTTAACTTATCTTCACATAGTATTTCTTTTTTAAAATATTATTATTATTATTATCATATTTTTATAAATAAATGTAATACTTTTTATTTAATATATTCAAATATATTATATACTATATAAAAAAACATTAATATTGTATTCATACATAACGTATGTAACCGTACATTAATATCTATAAAAGTATAAATGTGATGAATCTTTTGAACAGAAAAAAAAAGACTTATTTATTTATTTATTATATTTCTAAAATGCCCTTTTGTTAATTTAAATTATTTTTAATTCAATATTTATAAAAGTTAGTATCATAATAAATTAACAATTCTATTCAATGTTAGCTTCTAATCCAATTCATTTATCGAAACAAAGTTGCAGTAGTCTTCAGAATTTTAACTATTCGATTTTTAGTAATGGTTTAATTGTGATTATTATTAGAACTTTTTTTTATCTTTTTTTTTTTTGTTAAAACTATTTTTAATGTTTCAATTTATAAATTTATTAATTTTGTGTTTATATGTTGATATTGATTCTTCTTTTTAATTGTTAAGAAATATTGTATTGTGATAATAATAGTTCCTTTACAGGTAAAATATATATATATATATATTTTTTTTTTCTATATATATTTCTGAAGTAAATATATATTTTATTCACAACAACCACTTTTTCACATTATTTTTTCTACAAAATAAAATTTTTATCATAGAATTAAAAAATAAATAAATGTAATTTTTTTTAATTTGATTACTTATATTATTAATCAATAATTTTAGTTGATCCTACTCATTACTCATTTTATTGATAATTAAATTTTAATCCAATTCATACATCATTATATTAATCTAGATTTTTTAAACAAAGCTGCAGTCATATTACTTTTTACCATTTAATTGTTATTATTGTTCGTGATTATTTATATAACCACTTTTATTAACAGTTATTGGCTTCGCTTTATATCATAGTTTGTCAATTTTTTAAAATTAAAATATGAAAATTAAAGTGTTGTAATAAATAACTAGATCACCATCGTTTTTTTTTTTTTTTTTATAATCATTGAATATTAAATTAATGAGTTTTTCAACAACTTAATAATAGCAATTCAAAATTACTCAATGAAGGTTTTGAGGTTTTTCTTCCAATTTTTTTACAGATAATGAATTTCTAACATATATTCTCATAGTACTTTTTTTTATGTTATGTTTGGATAAATATTAATAAAATAAAAATAACAAAAATAAATAAAAATTTTAAAATAAAAAAAATAATACATGTACCTCTTGTTTGAATAATTAAAATTAATAAAATAAATAAAAATAAATGAATTATAATAATTATTGTTTGGATAAATAGTAAAAAATAAAAGAAATAATTCATTATAATAATTTTTTTCAATTATAACATTTCATTGTTTGTGATTTTATAAAGCATTTATGGATCATAATATATTTGATATCTTATCTAGCTTCATAATTATTACTATATTAGTGTTTTTTAATCAAGTAAAACAAAAATATATTTTATAAATATGCATTGATGGATTTATTGGCCATTATAAAAATTTTAGCACATTATCACTTTGATATCTCATAAACCTAAAAAATATATCAATTCATATTCAATCATTCATCAATATAAAATCATAAAAAAATTATAAAAAATTTTTATATTGAAAAAGACATATGAAACTTACTTGAAAAAAAAATAATTTTAAAAAAATTACAAGAATATTGTAATGTGGTTAGGTTTTTTTTTTACTAGACTTTTGATATTAATAAAAAATTAAATATAATAATCTTTTTACAAAAATAAAATTCTTTAGCTTTCTTTTCCTTAACTTTTTCTTTAAATTTGAATCTTAAAAAAGTGAAGATTATAAGAAAAATAAAGAGTTATTGAGTTTTCACATATTTATTTTTCTTTAAATTAAAAATTTATTCAAACAAATAAAAAATTTTTCTGTTTCTATTACTTTCTTTTATTTTATTTTCTTTTACTTTTATTTATCTCAATCTAAACATACTGGTAATATCTTATTATTATATTTTTTTTGTATAAATATATATATATATAGCAATTTCTTACTTAGCATATTCTAATATATTATATAAAAATATAATAATAACATATTTACGTGCAAAGTACGAAGTCATAAAAGATCAAATCAAGAATTTAAAAGAATTTGTGTTGCGTCATTGCAGTGTGAAAATGTCAAAAGGAACACATGTTTCATGTTTCTGTTCAAACTGGTTACAGTAAAGCTCATTTTTTAGTGTAAAAAAAAAAAAAAGCTCTATAATTCTAAGGGGAAAAAAATAGGACAAAAATGAAACTACCTTGGGTGGACGATACTTTGTGAATTTAACATGCACGGCAAAATAGTACGAGCCTAACAGTTGGGAAATGACGAAAAAGTCCGTAGGGGCTAAGTCCTCGTTGACACCAAAGAAATTTTTTTAAATTATGTGTTCTTAATAAAGCTTAAAGAGTTTTTATCAAGTTAATTTGTCTGTTCTTAAAATTAATATTAATTTTAGTTGTTATTGGTATAGTAAAGAAAGTATTTTTAGTAATAAATATTTTAAAATTTTATTTACATAATTGAATAAAATATCAATGATTAAATGATCATTTAATTATAAATATTGAAAAATATATATATTTAAAAGCATTGATAATAAAATTATCATACAATATTTTTAAAATATATAATTGAATAAAAACTTTTAATAATTATAATTAGATATAAAAATTTTAATTTTTTAATATTATTACGTTGTTATTATTATTATATATATTTTTAATACATTTAAATTAACCCCAGTAACTATGATTTCTAGCTCCCATATAAGCGGAAGAGTATTTATTCCGTTCACACTGAAAACAACGATAAGACAGAGGCAGAGCGAGGCTTGTTACAATTTTGTTCGAGTCAAAAAGGTATTGCCACCTTTGCTTGGTGGGCTTTTGTTTTCTAATCCACCGTGCGGAGCCCAAATCAAACTAACTGTTTTCCAGTTTCTTTCTAACAATCTCATGTTCAATCCTTTATACAAGTTAATAATATTAATTCCCTATATAATTTCTAGATTGTTTCCTTTTATTTTTAAGCTAACCCCTTTCAAATAATTTTAATTATGACAAATTAGTTACAGCCGTATGAAAAAGTGTTTGACGACATCTAATGAAAAAATATTTTTCAAAGCATATCATATTATATTACACAGTAATAAATAATCATCTCTTATTCAAAATTTATATCTTATTTATCTTTAAGTTTAAATTCAATATCTTTAAGATAAAAATTTTAACATGCACCAATGGAATATCTTTTTTTTTTTTAATAAATGAGATTGCAATCTTAAGATAAAAAAAATATTTTAGATGTTAGAATTTAAACTTTATACATATTAAATATCACATTTTAAAAGTATTTTGCATAAATATATGTAAGCTTGGATTCTATTAAAATGTTTCCTTGAAACATGAAATGAAATGAAAATGAAAAGCCATCTTTTTAGAAGGATAAATGCATGCTTCTAATTACCGTTTTAAATAAGCCAACCATACTATTGTTTGGTCATCGGATTTGTTTTATGTGATGGAAAGTGGGAAAACATTCGAGTTTTTTGAAAAAAAAAAATAAAGAAAATGATAAATATGATTGCAAAATTGATTGGCGCACGCGCTGTGCATAAGTATATCATTTATAAATATTAGATTATAATTAATTATTTATAATTTTAAATTATATAAAATTTATATTTATAAGTGGTGATCCTTACATATTTTTCATTGTAATTAGGTAATTATTAAATTATATAATAAAAAAAATTTATATGAAATTCTCCCACTTTAAACCTCTGCAGTGCTTAATTCCTCTCCAACAGTTTTGAAGTGGCCCATCACGTGTGCATGCCAAAGGACACTTGCTAAAGAAAAAAAAAAAAAAAAAACCTAATGTCTTCCGAAGTCTTAAGACTTTAGTGTTTGGGTTTGAATTAAGTTTTCCTCTTTTTTTTTTTTTTTTTTTGCATGTAATTACGGTTGTTTTTATTTGAAAAAAAAAACCCAATTAGTATCAAACAATATTTGCTAATTCTTGAGTAACATTTGAGTTTATTTTTATTTTTTAAGAAATTATTTTATTTTTAATTACTAAATACATTATCACTTGTGTTTTTTATTTTCAAGAAACTATTTTTAAAACCAAACATTATTTTAGTTCTATATTGTAGATGAAAAAACAAATAATTACTAACATTTTCAACCGATAAATTTAACTGATAAAGTTACCAAAATTGGTTGACCCGCCCAAAAAAATGTTACAAATAGGATTTTTACTTATTGATTTCTTTTTCTTTTCTTTTTTTTTTTGTTTTAATAATTTGTTTGCGTTCTCCTTATTCCATATTAATCACAATATGTGTCACTATATCCTCATTAATCATCTATATCCTCACTAAATTTTCATTACTAAAAATATGTGTCACCAATCAAATGGCTGCTGTAAATCTACTACTAAATTTAGTCAACCTTCGTTTTTTTCCTTGTTTTCAGGAAAAAATTAAATGCAAAACGAGAATAAATAATTTCAAGAATTTATGCTATTATTATTTAATTTGTTTTCTTTCTGTATATGGCTCACCTCAGCTAAACAGTGACACACTTACCCACAAACACGAGCCCACTAAATCGTGAGGGACAGCTGACCAACAAGTAAAAAGACCATCTCAATCTCATCATAGTGAGACATATTTTCGCTAAAATCAACGGCCAATATCCCTCATCCTTATCATTTACCAATGAATGAGCCACCACCATTTCCATCACTCTCGCTCCTTTCTCGCTATTCAAATCTCTTTGTGCATCAAGTGCAAACGCTTTCTAGCCATGGCAATAGGCCAAGGTATATAAATACAGAATTCCAGATCATAAAAACATTATATATTTCTTTTTTTGATAATAAAAACATTAATTTTAAAACGTACAAAAAATAAAAAAAGGGAATGTCTCCTTCTATTCCAGACCGAAAACGTGAACGAAGCTCCAAATTTCTCCTCCTGGAAAGAGCTGCAAAAAAGAAAAAAAAAAAAGCAAAGAAGAGAAATCAGAAACCCTAATTTTTCGTTATTCTTTAACTCCCGTTCCTTGTAACCCAAGTATTGAATCGGTGCCGATTTGAATCTGTGAAATGAGCTTTCTGGAGAACGATTAAGAGAGGAAAAGGAAACTCAACAGGCTGAGGGTTTTTTTATTTTTACCATTTTTTCTTCTGTTGCGAGTTCCTTTTTTTTTTTATCGATTTATGAAGAAGCATCGTCGATGGCAGAGGATTCTGATCCTCTCTTTGCTCTCTTTATCTGTATTGGCTCCAATCGTCCTGCTCTCTCAGAGACTTAAAACCCTCACTTCTATCGGTAATCTTCTCCGAATCTGCAGATTTTCTAAGGTCAAACATTTTTTATGAAAAGTCGAATGCTTTTACCGTTAGTGGAGTAGCTGATCAGACAAGAAGCCAATGAGGATTACTTAGCACAATTTTGTATCTTAGGTTACAGAAAAATATGTATAATTTTAAACTAAGATAAATGGCCGAATCGAATCTACCTTCTTTTTTTTTCCAAAAAGAAAATTTTTGCATATATTTTATTTTTGGCCTTTTGTGATTTGATTTCCTTTTTTATTTAATTTATTTTTTGATGTTGACTGATCTTTTTTTGTTTGCATATGTGATTCTGCCACGGCAGACGGGAAGGAGTTTATTGAGGATTTGGCCAGTATTGTATGGATCTCTCTTCCTTGAATCTGTTGTAATTTTTTGTTTGTTTGTTTGGTAGATTTTTAATAGGCTTTTGCTTTGTTTGATGCAGAAGTATAGGACAGATGATTTAAAACTTAATGCAATCGAACAGGTAGCTTTAAGATTTATGGATTTAGTGTATTTGGTTTGTACATTTTATCTTGAATTGTTTTTGACAGTTTATGCATGTCTATCTTTGTTGCTCTGTTATTTAGGAAGCTGCCGAAGAAATAAAAGGTCCAAAACTAGTTGTTTTCAAAGAGAAGGATTTTAGTTCTGTAATTACTCGCATTTCTGATGAGAATCATGATTCAGATCATTCTGGGGATGCTCAAGATGCTTCTAAATTGCTAGAAGCAACTGGTTAGTATTACTTTGGGGCATGTAGTGTTTTTTATCAATGACTTTTAGTTTATCGAGTTAAATGTGACTCTTAGTTGCTCCAATTTCTAAATTCAGAAACTAATGCTGAAGGAAAAGGCAAGCATCAAATTCAGCAGAATATAGTACGGATGAACTCCAGGGAAGAGGTGTGTATGTATCTGAAGTATGATGAGATGCTTTACATTTGAATGTGAGTTTAGACTATAGATGGTTGCAGTAATGTATACTTTGAATCTTGCGAGGGAAAGCAGATTTTGGTATTGTAACTCTCTTAGTCTTTTTGAATCTATATAAAGAGAAGAGGATTTGTTTTGCTGACACCAAATAGTTCTGATAAAACTGAGCTGGTATTGAAATTATACATGCCTTGGAAATTTCACCAGATCATCTCCTTTTATCAATTTGTATTACAATCCCCTTTCCATGATATTTTAATTTGCTTCCCACTAATTTATTTATTGACTTTGTGCATCTGTTGCTAAAACCGGAAAAGCACTGGCTCATTTCTAAAATTCGAGCAATACCAAAACATAGTATGGGAATAAGAAATCCATACATCTGTTTTTTTACCATAAATTTCTTTGGTAATATTGCCATCACAATCTGAAGGTTACTGAATTTTTTTGGGGGGAGGGGAGGGGAGGGGGTGGTGGGGTGGGGATAGGGATGGGAGTGATTCTTTGCCAGAATGTCAGAGCTAGAGCAAGTCATGTTAGTTGTAATATATCCGTGACATATAGTTAACGCTAATTTATTGGTTGCAGGAGCAATCCAATCAAGAAACAGATAGACATGATCAGCATTTGCAGTCTCAATCACGCAGGGTAATGGATGAGAAGGTAAAGCAGATGAGAGATCAGCTCATTAGAGCAAAAGCGTACTTAAGTTTTGCGCCACCTGGTAGTAACTCTCACTTGGTGAAAGAGTTGAGAACGCGAATCAAAGAGGTTGAACAAGCTGTCGGTGAAGCCAGCAAGGATTTGAATTTGTCAAGGAGGTAAAATGGGCAAAATTTTACCACCAAATTTTATATTCAATAATAAACTTGATTCTTGATTACTATTAAGTAAATAATTCTTGATTACTATTAAGTAAATAATCTTAGATTTATGGTTCAATTGCTTCCACCAAACTTTATATCTGAAGAACAGTTGAATTTTCAGTGCTTCACAGAAAATGAGATCTATGAAGGTTTCTTTGGCCAAAGCGAGTCATGTATTCCCTGACTGCTCTGCAATGGCTACAAAACTTCGTGCCATGTTTTATAATGCTGAAGAACAGGTTCGGGCACAGAAGAATCAAGAGTCATATCTTGTTCAACTTGCTGGAAGGACTACTCCTAAAGGCCTTCACTGCCTTTCCATGCGTCTGACTGCTGAATATTTTTTCCTTCAACCTGAGGAAAGGCAGTTCCCAAACCAACAAAAATTGAATGATCCAGACCTTTATCACTATGCAGTATTCTCCGACAATATTCTGGCTTGTGCAGTGGTTGTTAACTCCACAATTTCCTCTGCAAAAGTAAACTTCCTGCACCTCTCTTACTTTTTTTTGGTGTTTTATCAGTTTCATTAAATTTCAATCTCGGCTTATTTTATGGTGTTAAACATGGTTGTGCTTATCGAAAGTGTTTGTCATTATATACATTCACATAACTAAATTGTGTGATGCTTTGTCGTTTTGAACTGCTGGAGAATAATTGATACACTTGTTATTTATAATGGATAATAATGGTTTGAGTTTTGGTGGCATGAGCTTTCTGAAGTTGCCATGGAGTTCTTTCACCTTTGCCTTTCTACCATAAGCTTATCACTATCCTGCCATCAGATCAATTTCCCCTTTAGAAAGATAATACTCTTCTGTCCCCTTACTTTGATTAGTTAGCTACAGTTAGTTCAGGATTGGGCCAATGATTTACCTGTTATTGGATGTAATATACCCTAATAATTGATATTGGTTATGCAGGAGCCAGAGAATATTGTTTTTCATATGGTGACCGATTCTCTCAACCTCCCAGCAATTTCAATGTGGTTTTTATTAAATCCTCCTGGCAAGGCTACAATTCATATTCAGAGCATAGAAAATTTTAATTGGTTGTCCACCAAGTATAATTCAACATTGAGGGAACAAAAGTCCTATGATCCAAGATATACTTCTTTGCTTAACCATCTTCGGTTCTATCTGCCAGACATCTTTCCAGCACTGAATAAGATTGTGTTTTTTGATCATGATGTGGTAGTGCAAAGAGATTTAACTGGAATTTGGAGTGTTGACATGAAGGGGAAAGTAAATGCAGCAGTTGAAACTTGTCTGGAAAGTGAAGCTTCATTCCGTGCGATGCATATGTTTATGAACTTTTCAGACCCATTTTTGGCTAAGAGTTTTAATGCCAATGTTTGCACATGGGCATTTGGCATGAATTTGTTTGATCTCCAAGAATGGAGAAGAAAAAATTTAACCACGCTCTATCGTAATTACTTGCAACTGGTATGGACTTGTACTTTCCTTTCTTTATATTTTCATTTGCTCAATGCTAATATAATATGCTTGTGAATTTATTTTGATTCATTGTTCTCTGAAGGTGCACATTAATTCCTTGAAAAAATGGTTAATGTTATCAGGTGAATTAGCTTATCTTTGTCAATTGGAATTTGTTATTACCTGGAGCAAATGAGATTTAACCAAAAGTTTATCTGTCTAAATTTTCAATATAGATCATCTTTCTTACTTAGTTTCCTGTATTCCCAAGAGGGTTCTCTTTCTGTCTTTGTCTTTGTCTGACCTGTGAATGATATACAAACATAACTTGTACGGTTATTTGGAACTTATTCAACCCTAAAAATCAGTATCATCTTGTAGGTAGTGTAAATGCTCTCATTTAGGTATATTCATACTAGTTTCTATTTGAAGTATTTTGCATGCTGTATATCTGCTTCTAACATGTTTTAATGGTACTTTATATTTTATTTCAATTTGAAGTTCTGGAAATAAATTTTTATGAATGTGAAACTTGTGCCCTGTGCATCACGAGTTTGATACCAATTGTTTGCTTCCAGATGTGTCCATAATAAAATTTTTAAATGACATCATTGCTTGTTTTCCTTTCTAGTGCTGTGTTGTTCTATTCTGATGAATCTATAAGAATGCTAATTCAAAGCTGCTTGTCAATATTTATTATGAACTCTTTGCACGTTTAAATATTAACTATGTTTCCTAGTAGGTATCCAAGCTATTGCGTGCTGTATATTTACCAATGCTTGTTTGCCTGGTGTTTTGTTACAGGGATTTAAGAGGACATTGTGGAAGGCAGGAAGCTTGCCCTTAGGTTGGATTACCTTCTACAACCAGACTGTGGCTTTAGAAAAGAGATGGCATGCACTTGGGCTAGGTTATAACTCAGGTCTTGGGCAGGGTGATATTGAGCATGCAGCAGTTTTACACTATGATGGAGTCATGAAACCCTGGTTGGAAATAGGAGTTGCTAAATATAAGGGCTATTGGAGCAAACATCTGCAGTATGACCATCCTTACTTACAACAGTGCAATATCCATGGGTGATTAGCGTTCAAGTGGAATTCTTTGATTCATGCCACATTTCTAGTTGCATCTCCCAGAAACTGCTCCTATTGATCTGATTCTTTAACAATCTTTCATGTAAATGTCAACTCATTTTTCCCATATTGTCCTGCCCTTATGTTTTAGGGGTTGAGTCAATTTATGGCAATAACCAAAGGTAATAAGTTTCTGTTGGGAATGCTGTATTGCAGGTGTACATTTGTACGTAACTGATATCACAATTCCCCTAGATTCAAGAATACATATTCTTGAAATAAGAGGGGAAACATATAAACTTTTATTGATCGGATAGTTAATTAGTTTAAGATTAGTTTAACATATAAACTTATAAATTAGTTTAAGATTAAATCTGAAACATAATTCAAAGATAGAATATTTGAATCTGAGCATACGCAGTTGCCGATATTTTTTGTACGGAAAATAGTTTAAGATTGTTGTTGTGAACCAAGAAAATAATTTTTTAAGTTAGGTCTAAGTTAGGTTCAAGGCCCGTTATTTTCCCTTGTCATGACTTACGACCAAAGGACGCTCTTGGGTTCAATCTTTGTTTACAGACAGATGACACGTGGACGAATTGGTTGGGCCTATTTGGATAGGGGATCTGAAAGGAGGAGCTACCTATCAGTCTGGCGTGATTCTTGACCAACGGTATTAATCTGTAAAATTCTTTACGACGTATATGAAATGAAATAAACTGGTACTCTTTGGATCAACTGCCATTGTAGCAAGATCACTCTACTGTAGCTGTTTGCTTTCTCCTAATTGGAAAAGGAATATGGCAACCATCTCTGCTAGCACCCCTACCTCATCAATCACCCATGCAGCTATTGCACACAGGCCATCACCGAGGGTTGCATCCCCTGTTGCCGTTGGTAATTTTCAAGGATTTCTTCTTCTTTTTTTTTTTTTCATTCTGTCTAAAAGAAAAATATCATTTTCATTTTTCGTTTTCACCTCAACTGCAAATTTTGCTTCCAGGGTTGCCAACAACGGCAAAGAAGGGGAAAGTGATGTGTTTCACGGAGAATAAGTCTTTTGCACATAAAAATATTTGAGAACATCACAGCTTTGATATTACTTGTTAGACTAAAAAAATCATAATCTTAATCCCTTTGGTTTTAGCAACAACCTTCTTGGCTGGATCCTTTTTGGTGTATTCGGCCTGATTTGGGCACTTTACTTTGTTTACACTTCCTCCCTTGAAGAGGATGAGGAGTCGAGATTGTCACTCTAAGCCAAACCTTATTTCTTTTTGGTGTTGTTAATTGCAAATATCAAGTTCAAAGGAATGTAGAAAATCAGAGTTTGGCTTTCCTATCTTGTAGTAAAACTGCCTTCTGCATGCCCAATGTGTATTCTTATATATATATATATATATATATATATATATTACTAATGTTTCTCTTTAAAAATTTTATAATTTCCTTGTCTATCTGTTGTTTCTTCATCGATGCTTGATTTGATTAAGATGAAGATGGATATAGGACAGAAACAACAGGGAATTTGGGAGCCTCTACCCTGTTTATACTTGCTGTCTACAATGGCATATTTCATCAATTGGTAGCTTTACTTTTAAGCTACCAATGGCTCAGGCACCTCAATCAATTCATTTAGGCAAGAAAAGAAGATTTTAGTTCTCCTCCTATTATTCACTAGTGAAATTGGATCTTAAGAAAGATCTCGTGAGAATAATTATAAAATTTTGATTCCTTTAACTGTAATCACAACATTTAAATCGAAATAATATTTATCAATAAAAAAATTTAATTATCTAATAGAAATATTTAAAACAAAATCTACATTATGAATTAAGATTTTATGATCATGGTTTAACCTACATTAATATTCCGTAATAATTTTCACATGATCAAGACCTCCCGGCTGTGGAGTTTAAAAATTTCATAAAAGGTGTATCGGAAAAACATTCTTAATTAATATCTTCGATCGCAATTCACACCCCTGAGGCCCTATCAGAAACTATGATTCACTATTGGCCCACCAATGGCTCATATTAAAATTTAGGCCCAAATCGCCCGTCGTGTAACTTTCGCTATGGTCTGTTACTGAACTTAAATGGCTATCTCTAAGTAGCTCCGCTTGATCTTTTGTTTGTCGAGCGATTTCGAAAGCTTTTCCTTATCAGTTACCTTTATCTACGGCGCCCAACCTTAAGAACCCAAAGGTGCCTTCTCTTTCTTTTGGCGTGCGGTACGTTAGGTTTCCTTTTTTATTTTCTTCTTTTTTTTACTTTCAAGTCTCTAAGTCTGATTTTTTTTTTTTACTTTATTGCCGACCACATATTCGGAATAATGTCTCAAACTAGTGTTTAATAACTGACATTTGCTTTTGGTTTGATTCTCAGATTTATGACATTTTAAATCTTTGAAGACGGCCAAAAAAAAAAATTTCTATCTAAACTTTAATCGAGCACACTTTGCGGTTACCACTTACCACCCCATCTTCTTCACCTTCCTTCCCTTTTCTTGGGTAGGGTTTGTAGTATTATATCTTCCGACGTTGATTGAAGGGTCATTTGGTTTTTCTTAAGTGTTTTTGTCCAACTATGCTTTGACAATGATTGATGATGTTTGTAAATTGTAATGTCGGTTATTGCGAACTTGGGACTCTGTATGTCAGTATATGACATCAAGTCAATTTAGGGTGGCTTTATCTTATTGCTTTTCACTTTTAACGTATTGCTATTATTTTTGTATGCAATTGCTGTAAGCTAGACTAATGATTCAATTTCTTGTTCTCTGCAGTCTCTGAAGTTTGACAATCTTGTTATTGCTGTTGTGGTAGGTGGAGTTCAGAGTGATCGTTTTTCGTCCATTTGTTGGTGAGTTTGTTGTTGCAAAACTTAAAGAATCTGATGCTAATGGCTTGCACTGTATGTCTGAAAAAAAGTACTTGTCTACTTATTTGATTCTGGTTGTGTGTTCTATAAGTATCCATATTTATATTTTCCTTTTTCCTTTAGAATAAACACTGTGCTTTATCATTTGTATGTTGGAGCCAAGAATAGCATTCTGGTTTAATAACTAATTCAAATTGATGCGTTAACTCAACCTGTTTTTAATCATATATTCTCTTTGTGGCTAGTTCAAGGCAAAATGAATCGGTCGAGAAAACATTTCTTTCCATTTATACAAGAAGTTTGTGGATGGTGTATGGAGCACATCTTTGTTCCTCATCAATGAATTTAGAACGTTACAGCTTGAGTTAAGGCAATGCAATGTTTAGATTGTCCAATTTGTATGTTTCTTGTTGCATTTAGTTGCATAGGACTCGATCTATAAGGAAAATACTGATGTAAAGAAAATAATAAATGACATAAAGATAATAAAACACTAATGTGCTTCTTAACTATTTTGAGGATTGCAGAAATCAAGGTAGATGGATATGGAATTTTGGAGGAACAGAAGAAGAACAGTTGGAAGAATCATGATTTATTATTGATGGAACAGATCAGGTATGTCTTATTATATTGTTGCAAATTTCCATAAACTTCTGATGTATACGTTTACACTGACTTCAGATTTTCTGAATCCCAGATTAAACTTCATAGTGTTACTTATCCTTCTGTTCCACTTGAAAATACCGAAATTTGAAACCATTTGCCCCAATGGTGATTACTGGAAGTTCATCTTTCAAATTTGTCTCATCATTGTCTGTCTGTAGCATTAGGTCTCTCTCTCTCTCTAAAAGTTTTCTAGGTTAATATTATGTTATTTTATTTTATATAAATCATGCTAAAGGATATCTTCTGTTATGAAAACCAGCTTTGCACATAACACAAGAAGGGAGGATTTTCATTTTCATGTAATAAGGCTCATTTGTTCTTCCTCTTTAGATCATGGCTTAATCAGACCTTGAATTCTTTGATCCCTCATCTGTAACGAAACATGAATTGTCCCTTTCAGTCTTCTCCCTTCTTCCACATTCTTCAATTCCTAAGGTTTGGTTTATAATATATGTTGACAAACATCCCCCCCAAAAAAAGGGTAACCCCCCCCCCCCCCCCTCTTGGCACTACATTTCCTCCTAACAACTAGAGATCAATAAGTTATAGGTTTATGTACCTCCTAAAAGTACAAAAGGTTCAGTTATATGATTAATATAATTTTTTTTAATCGCATTTGTTTTATTGCAGGGATCAATAGACTATATGATGGTTTGGGCCCAGTTTCATAGTGGGAGGACGCAGAAATGGTTCAGGAAGAACTTTAAGTTAACAGACACATTAGCTAGCCTTACATATCAGTAAATGGAAGGACAACTGAGGCTTCTCGTAGGTTGGAGATGATTGTAACTACTTCAAAAGGCAGCAGAAATGATATTTTTCAAAGCTTGCAATAGCCGGCGGCAGTGGGTTTTTTCGTGCTTCTTCCTACAGATTACGGGGTGATTTGGATGCCACCGTACCCCCAGTTGCGCTCTATGGAACATTGTGCCAAATTCATTGATGCAATGTTTGGATGAAAATGTTGAGGCGTGATAGCCTCTAGTTACCCACTGGAGATAAAAGCTTCGGTAGAAATTGATACGTTACATTTCCACCGCACCTTTTGTCTCAATTTTGCCCATAAATTTTTTAATTTCTTTCCTTTCTACTTTTAAAGTTGTAAAAGTTGTAGAGATTTTCATATCATTTAATCTTTCGATATTTTATTTTTTTTCAGTTTGATTTTTTATTTAAAAATTTTAAAATAATTTTGTTAATTTAATATAATAAATAAATTTTATTATATGGTAAATAAATAATATAAAAAATAATTTATTAATATACTTTTAGAATAAAGTTTTTAATGATAATTTTTTATTCTCTTATCAGTACCGTTATTTTATTATATAAACATATATTTCACCATCATTAATTTTATCATTCGCCTAAATAAATCTTCCATCTTCTCTATGAGCGTGGAGATTATTGCGTCAACTCAACCATAAAATTTATATGAACGGACATGCTAACGTTAACATACAAAACCTTGAAATTGTTGTTTGTGACAATTTTGGTGAGTATCTACACCTCTTTTGTTTGCATAAAAAATTGAATGGCTCGACTTTGATGTTATCAATTTTAATTTTGCCTCAATTTTTTAAAACAATTTGAATTGTGGGATGTATTGGAGAGAACAATTTCCCATAAAGTTTGATTTTACAAAGAAAAAAGAAAGAAAATCATAGTCCGCAAAGCGAAACGGACCCAAGGTCAACTCCTTCCTCCGCCGCAAATCGTCTCGACTAATATATATTTAATAGCCGGACCCACCCGCTTACAACATCGTCCAAGATATCCACGCCCGGGTCAAAGCAAAGCATAAGCTATATTTACTCAAAGGCAGAGACGTTAACCCGAAAAGAGAAAAAAGACGGCAACCACTTCTTTTACAGCTCCCAAACTCTCTGCCCCAACTCTCCAAACCCTCGGCGAAACCTTCCTTCTGTCCCTTTACCCAACACCCTTTCTTCTTTTCCACGCCGCTTTTCTCCCTTTATCTCTCGCTTTCCCCACCACCATCACCACCACCTCCGGTTGCGGCGCTGCCGTCTCTTCTCGGTTCGTGCCAAGTCCGAGAATGGCGCTGAACCGCTGCGACAATACGACTTCGACCTCTTTACTATCGACGGCGGCAGTGACGGCTTTCGTGCTTCTCGTTTCGCAGCCAATTTTGGTGCTTCTGGTGCTGTCTGTGAGCTTCCGTTTTCGACTATTTCTTCTGAGACCACCGGCGGTGTTGGCGGGACGTAAGTCTGTGGAGTATTAGGGACTTATTTTAATGTGACTTGATATCTATAAATTACTTGTTTTGTGTGTAAAGATGGTTTTTCTGAAGAAATTAGGATTTTTGTAGTTTATTGCACATTGGATTATCCATTAGAACTGCATGTGTTTTTTTTTTTTGCCTTTTGGGTTCTAAGGAATTTTTTCTTTTTCTTTTTTTTTTCTTATTTTACTTGAAATTTACAATCTTAACTGGCTAAAGTTATGGTTTTTAGTCTCAAGTTCAATATCCAATGCTCTCGGCAATGTAAAGATAATTCAAGAAAGTCATCTATTGGTTACATATTTGGTTTCACCGTTATCAATGTCATTGTTTTTGGTCCGTGTTTACTTGAGGTTGTAAAATCAAAATTTGTGTATAATTGCAGATGCGTACTTAGAGGATGTATACCGAAGAAGCTAATGGTTTATGCGTCAAAATATTCTCATGAATTTGATGAGAGTAATGGTTTTGGATGGAAATATGACACTGAACCAAGGCATGATTGGAGCACCTTGATGGTTAATAAAAATGCTGAGTTACAGCGTCTTACTGGTATTTACAAGAACATTCTAAAAAATGCTGGTGTCACACTAATTGAAGGCCGTGGAAAGGTAGGATGATCCTCTCTCCACATTGTCTCTTTCTGATATGTGTTAATGCATTTGTATTTTTAATGGTTCTTGGTTGTGAATCCATTTTGATGATATTCCCTGCAGATATTGGATCCACACACTGTTGATGTAGATGGTAAACTTTAAACTGCAAGGCATATACTGATTTCAGTTGGTGGACGCCCATTTATTCCTGAGATTCCAGGAAGTGAATATGCGATAGATTCTGATGCTGCCCTTGATTTGCCCTCAAAACCAGAGAAAGTTGCTATAGTTGGTGGGGGATACATAGCTTTGGAATTTGCTGGCATTCTGAATGGATTGAAAAGCGAGGTCCATGTATTTATACGTCAGAAAAAAGTTTTACAGGGTTTTGTTGAAGAGGTGAAGAATTTTACAAACTGATAGCTGCTTTAGTTTATTTTATCATGTTATAGTAATTTGAATGATACTTTTTTAGAAATTTTGTTATTCTTAGTAAAAACTCTGCCCTGTTTATAGATCAGGGATTTTGTTGGAGAGCAAATGTCTCTACAAGGAATTGAGTTTCATACAGAGGAGTCACCTCAGGCAATTTTTAAGTCAGCTGATGGTTCATTGTCTCTGAAGACCAACAAAGGAACATTTGAAAGCTTTTCACATGTAATGTTTGCAACTGGTCGAAGGCCTAATACAAAGGTTTGGAATAATTTTTTTTTACTCAATTCTCTCTAGTAAATGTCCTTTGGGTAACCAATTACCTACAAAAAAGCTACCACATCAAACATGGTTGTAACTATACTAAAGAAAACATCCCACCAGAGAAACAGGACATAAAGGAGAAAAGTTAACAACCAGGTATTAGAACCCTTATCGTCAAATGTAATCAAACTTCTTCATTGCCTGATTCTCTTCATATTGTGACTTAAGGAACCTTAAACGTTTTGTATGTAGAGGATGTGAATTTGCTCCTTTTAATGGCAACTTCATTTTTTTATGTAAATCAAGATAGATTTGATGAATTTTCTATTTGGTTTAACATTAACTCCTACTACATTGCAGAACTTAGGATTGGAGACAGTGGGGGTGAAAATGAACAAGAATGGAGCAATAGAGGTAGTGCTCTTATTATCTTGGAATTAATTTTGCTTCATTTTCTCTATTTTCTGTTTTCCGGTACTATTTTGGTTAATTTCTATGTTTTCTTGCCTCATTGTTTCTTTAGGTTGATGAATACTTGCGTACCACAGTACCTTCCATTTGGGCCGTAGGGGATGTCACAGATAGAATAAATTTGACACCTGTTGCATTGATAGAAGGAGGAGCAGGAGCATTAGCAAAAACACTGTTTCAGAATGAACCAACTAAACCTGATTTTAGGTAATCTACACACTAGAGATTGATTGATTGAAAAAAAATTTAAGGATTAGGTAAAATTGGAAAGGGCTTATGACTCTTTTTTTGCTTCTACTGAATACCGATTGAGGCAGTTGCACCACCTTCCTATTGGAAAAACCATTTCTAGTGTCTGGTTACAATTTCAAAGGTATAGATTCATATATCCCATTTTTCTTTTTTTTTCTTCTCTTTCAACAAACCTCCATTCCAGGTCTCTGTCCTTCTTATCTCTCTTGTTGGTCACGCATATGCCAGGCTTCTTTTTCCCCTTGCTCTATTTTTTCATGTTTCTTTTTTCTAAACATTTCTTTCCAAAACCCGTCACTGCTGCCCAATTATGGTAACCCTGTCTGCCCACTCCACTGGTTCATTATTATTTTGTACTTCTGTTGTTTAAATTTATTGGATTTTATGTTTGGGGTGGCTGAGGTTGTTTTTTGGATTTATTTGGTGATGGTTGGGGGTGGATTGGGTGCTTTAAAGGATCGAATGTTTGGTTAGAGAAATCTTCTAGAAAACAGTATAATCTACATCTGTTTTAACACCACTCATCCAATAGTGCCTTGGAAATTACCCAGTTAGAGATATAATGGAGGGAAGCCAGACTCCAATCTTGCTTGTTGTCAAGTGACACTTATTAATGAATCATATTTGATCCCTGGATTGAGACCCACTTATAATATAGTATCGTATTCAAATAAAGGAAGGCATAATATTGTTAATTAACCGCATTTTGATTCAATGACCATTCAGCAGACAAGTTATACGGTGTCTTCTTCCTTTTTGATATGATGTTTGGGTGGTTTTGTGATACAAAGAAGTGGATTTTATGTCATATTCAATTGCTTTTTGGCTTTTCTTCCCATGCATTTTGGAATAGGGCTGTACCCTCTGCCGTCTTTTCCCAGCCACCAATTGGACAAGTTGGTCTTACTGAAGAACAGGTGAGGAACTGTTTGGCGTATTAGCAGCAGCTGAAAGTGGTTAATTGTGCTCAATAATTCAAGGATTTTACAGGCTATAAAAGAGTATGGTGATATTGATGTCTACACAGCAAACTTCAGGCCATTGAAGGCCACTCTCTCAGGGCTTCCTGATCGGGTTTTCATGAAACTTATAGTCTGTGCAAAGACAAGCAAAGTTCTTGGTCTACACATGTGTGGAGCAGATTCAGCAGAACTTGTGCAGGTTCAAGGTTTTACCTAAATTGGTGCTTTCAATTTCAGGTTCTGCAGTTTTTTCTGATCTGTGCAATTGTTTTCCAGGGATTTGCAGTTGCTGTGAAAGCTGGCTTGACAAAAGCAGATTTTGATGCCACAGTGGGTATTCATCCAACATCAGCTGAGGAGTTTGTCACAATGAGGACTCCTACCAGGAAAATACAAGGGAGCCCCGAGTCCGAGGTTTGTTGTAGTTTTTAGCCTTCTGCATTGATACTTGTGTAGTTGTGTTCTAATGTGTTTAATTATTATTTCTAATATCATAACTGAAAATCACTGAAGTTCAACAAGATTACCGGGTGACTGACAATTCCTTTACCATACAAGCAAAACTTAATTTCCTTGCAGCTACTGACCAAGTTAACATATCCTGTTAACCTATTGATTTCCAAGCTGCTGTCTTCTGTTAGTTTTTGTCTAGGACTAACTTATTTTCAAATGGTTTATTGCTTTGAGTTTATTTTTGTGCAATCCTGTGTTTTAAAGCATTCTGATACTTACTAATAATCATTTTTCATTTATGCAATCAATAATGTTATTCCAATTTCTTCATCACTGCCCAAATTGAGTTCCGGTACTTTTTTTACCATGTCACACAGGGAAAGTTGGGTCTTTGAGGCAAAAGCTGCAGCAGGGGTTTAGCAAGAGTAATTGATTGGCTGCAGACTATGGGGGTTCCACTTAAGGTGCAAACAATTTGATATGATGTTCTTATGACTTGTCCAAAATGACTGTTTGCTTTGAGTTCTTATTATTCCTATCTAACATGAGGAAAACATGGAAAGGTATTAATGACAATCCTAGATAACTGCTGAGCTCTTTCTGGATAAATTGTTTCCCTTTTTTTATTTTTTTTTTGGGGGGGGGGGGGGGGGGAGGTGGGTGTTGATAGGATAAATTGATTAATTTTTTATGTTAGAGATAAACTTCTGGGTAGTGCTGCAAAACCCTCCGGCTGTGTATGCAAAAAAGCTTGATCATATAAATTATTTTGCCAACTTTAAAATCAAGTGAAATAACTGTTGTGTTCTTGCTGTAAGTAGTTGTTCCTTGCTTATTCCCTCTCGGGGTTTTCTTCCCTTAAACCAAACTTTCTGGTCGTCTAATCATTTGGAGCAATATGGCAGGCTGGGCTACCGGCGTATAGCTGATGGATCTCAGATTTTGACTCGCGATGGTTGATGATGATGTGGAGCAAAGCTGCAGAAGGAGATTTTCAAAAGCAATGACAAAGGATCCCCCATTGAAAGAATTTCTCCATTTTGCACTAAATGATGCAGTTTTACAAAATTATTCTTTTTTTTTTTTTTTCTGTACACTATCCCTTCACTTTTTGAGATGATAGTAGTAGTAATCTTTGATTTTTCTAAGCATGCAAATCTCACCCGATGTCTTAACTTACAAGTTAAAATTCGTCAATAATTTTTTTGAAGAGTCTCAATCATAATAGAGTCCTAGTACTACTAAATTTGTCCAATTCGGAAGTCTTTTCGCGTGTAAAAAGAAAAAAAAAAACTAAAAAAAGTGAAACAAAAAGTATCGTCTTTTATTGTTCAACGTTTTTGACTCTGCAGTGCCATCCATCCACCTACCCACCCACCGGGAAGAGGGTAAAACAGTAAATAAACATCATAAACCACGCTCCTCTCTTCTATTTTCTCCAGCTTTCGAAATCAGGCGCCAAACTTTGCCAGTTCTCCCGCCCCTTCACGACCAAATCCTCCCTCTCTTTATTTTCCATCTCTCTTCCTCCCACCCATACTCCCTCTCTTTCATTTCAATCATTTGTCATATCTTCATTTTCTCTCTCTCTCTTTCCCTGTCTACGCTGCCAGACAGCCATGCACCAGCCACAGTCTCACATTTCTTCATCAGCCTCCGCCGCCACTGCTGCCGCTGCAGCAGCTGCGGCATTTGACTTCAAACCACCCAAACGTCGAGGCAGTTACAACTGTGGCAGATGTGGACTTCCCAAGAAAGGCCATGTTTGCCAAGTTATCGGCACCGGCAGCAGCCCTACTTCAATTTCCACCCCAACATCAGCTCCAGCCACCGCAACTGCCACCACCGCCACCGATGCTTCCTCATCGGCAGCCCGTCCTCCTCGTCCTCCACCCCTACGTCAGCCCTACTCCCGCCTCCGACGTGCACTTTCCTTTGACGACATCGATATCCACTGCGACTCGCCGGAAAATGATTTAGATGGATATGATTCTTCCTTCCCGGGTACAGATCTGGATCCGGATAATGAGATAGTCTCCGGTGGATTACCCGCGGGGTGTCTGTGGGAGGTCTTGAGGAGATTGCCGCCTGCGGGGCTGTTGGAGGCGGCGAAGGTGTGTAAAGGCTGGAGGGAAACGACGAAGAGACTATGGAGGGCGGCGGAGGAGCTGAGACTTATGGTCCCACCTAGGGCTCACCTCAGGTTCATCGGATCAGTTTTGCAAAAATGCCCGAGTCTTGTTAGACTTTCTCTCAAGATGGAAAGGTTCTGGTCTAAACTAATCTTAGACAGATCTAGGGTTTTATGGACTGGATCGGTTGATACCGATGGAGATCTAGATAAAATCGTGAAATGAGAATTAATGTGGTTATAATTTAAAAGAAAATAATCAGCGAAATTAAGTGGAAATTGATATATAATCAAGAGCGGCATGAGAACTGCAAAACTGTGTTCGATCTAAACACTGTTTTAATAGTGCTCTTTGGGCAACATTCTGATAAAATTTTCCCGTAACTAAGAGCTAAAATCAATGCAATAATTTACAAAGGGGTTTGATTAGTGTTTCAACTAAAATTTAAACCGGAGAACTTTAAGGTCTCTATTCACTTGGAGAGATGTGTCCTAACAATTTATTTGATTGTAAGAATTTGCTTTTTATTTTTGCATTCTTTTGGGGGATTTGAGGGGTCAATGCTGCTTTTGGACTTCTGTTTCCCCCCTTACAGTAACTTTTTTCTTGTTTGGGTTTTGCAGCGATGTGGACTCAACAATGCTGGCCTGCATTGCGTTTTCTTGCCCTAATTTGGAGTCTATGGAGATTTCGAAATCGGATACAGCTGTCAATCGGATCACAGGGTATGATTTCTTTCTCGCCTCTTTTTTTTTTTTTGGTTTTTTGTAATATATGGTTAGATCTTTGAAATGGTATGCCTAGCTGCTCAGCTAATAACCTTTGTTACTCTTGATTAATGTTTGATTGCCCACCTTCAATTTTGTTGATGGACGAACTTCTTTAGATCTAGCTACTTGGCCTAAATTTATCAGTTTTTTTATCATTAAAATTATTGGATGGTTTGAGTGACTAAGGGTTATAATTCTGGTGAAATAATTTGAGATTTGTAACATGAAAATATTATAAAGTTTTGTACACCCTTTATAGATTTATTGGTCCGACTCATATTGGTTTATGTTTGTTCCTTATTGGTCGGGAACTGTCTCTTCATATTTTAGGTTGTAATGCATAACCTGTTCCTTGCTAAAATTTCTATTTATGATGGAATACTTCAATATTTTTGCCCCTGTTTTGATTTTCAAACTATTTGGTGGTTACTTTTTTTGTTATGCTTCGTGTCATATCCTGCTTATGTGTAGTTGCATGGTAAGTGGGCACAAGTTTACAAATTCCATATTAATTGATTTTGATTTGATTTCGTCAAATTTTTATGTACAGAGATGAATTGGGTCGTTTTGTTGCTGATAAGCGCTGTCTAATGAGCCTTAAGATGGAAGGATGTTCTAATTTAGGGGTTTTTGTCCTCTCTTCATCAAGTCTATCTACTCTCTGGCTTTCTGATCTTTATTCCCTCTCTAAGACGGTAACTTCTTATTATGTCCTTTTATGTTTATAAGTTTGACTTTTCTGTGGCGGTTAAGTGAATTTGTGTTTACGTGTGGCTCCTTTTAGGTTTTTAACTGTCCCAATTTGAAAGAGATATCCTTGGGATTTTCTCACCAAGAAAATGACACTACTGATCTTACTACCATGGTTGATGGTATGGGAAGAAGTTGTCCAAGGTTGCAAAACATACACATTGCCTCAATTCGGCTTTCACATGCTGTTGTTCTTTCCCTTACAGCTGCTAACTTGAGGTTTGTTGATTCTTTTGGTCTACAAGTTCATTTTAATCATGCATCATTTCTGGATCTATAGACACTGCTTTGCTTTATCAAGAATGGTAGTGGTTAAATGGACTTGCTCTGTTTAGTTTTCTAGCAATGCTGTGTTTTATTTCATGGATTTCTGCATTTGGAGGATAAATAATCACTAGTTTGATAACAGTTGTCTGTTATTCAGGGGCTTGCGAATGCTTTCGCTTGTTCTTGGCTCAGAAATCACGGATGCATCTGTTGCTGCTATTGCTTCAAGCTATTCAAGATTAGAATTACTTGATCTGAGTGGGTATGTTTTGCTACAGCTTTTATTGATTTATCCATCTATCTTGGCTGGTTCTAAAAGATTACATTTTATCAATTAATCTTCAGCACCATATTTCCTGATGCTTGCCACTTGGTTTCAGGTCTAGTATCAGTGACAGTGGCATCGGAATGATCTGCAATGTGTTTCCAAACTCATTGTCAAGACTCCTCCTTGCTCTTTGTCCTAACATCACGTCAAGTAATATTCATGTCTTAGATTCACCTATATTGCTGTCAGTAGCTATATTTACCTATAATTGTCCCATTTCATGTAAATCTATTTATTAATATGTTTGTATGTTTTTCTTAGGCGGAATTCAGTTTGCCACAGCTCAACTACCTCTTCTTGAACTTATGGATTGTGGGATGACCATATGTGATCCTGATTCCCAGAATTCACCCAGTGATGAAAGTGGCGACAATGAACTTCCAAATGCATTCAACAGTAAACTGCATCTTATGTACCAGAAGCTTATTATCAAACACAGCCGATTAAAAAAACTCAGCTTGTGGGGTTGTTCTGGCTTAGATGTGAGATCATTTAGTCCTCAATCTTGAGTATATTGCTAGTTTTTTCTTAATAACCTCTTGTGGTTCTTATTTGTGATTCTAAATGCAGGCATTATGTTTAAACTGCCCGGAACTCAATGACCTTAATCTGAACTCCTGTAAAAACTTGCATCCGGGTATATTTTTGCTAGTTTGAAATTGAACATTGTCATTTGTTAATCAGTTGATTATGCATATCTTTTTCTAATCATTATTTAATAAACTGCGTTTTCCTAGAGAGATTGCTACTTCAATGCCCAAGTTTACAAAATGTGCATGCATCAGGATGTCAGGAGTTGTTAATTGGGGCCATTAAAGGCCAGGTAAATAATTATAATTTCTTTGAGTTCCATTTTACTCTTGTTAAATCCCTCATGTGGAGCTTTATCCAATCAATCCTGTTTTCTTGGGGTGGGGGTGGGGGTGGAGGGTTGAAATCTAGTCTGCAAAGTTCATCTAATTAAATCCCCTTATTTAATCTTTGAAAACGTTGGCAGGTGAGTGATAACTTGGCTTCTGTGGAAAACCATTTTCCGTTTAAGCGTTTGGCTGATGGCTCAAAGAGGGTTCGTGCACCAAATTTTCTCAGTCAACAGGTATAGTCTATAGCAGAATTTGGTTTTAACGGAAATTCAAATCGGAATGGACTGTATTACTATACACCATCCTGACATTGCTGTACATATGATATGATTCTGGTTATTCAATAAAAAAACACAATCTTCCTTGTACTGCTAGACCCAAACCGATATGTTTAATTTGAAAGCTACAATTTGATTGATAACTGAATTTCAGAACTAAGTTGAATTTGTGAAAATGGAGGAATCATTGTTGCTGAATAAAAAAAAAAGTTCAATTCCTAATGTGAAGATTTGTTGTTTTGCAGTCAAGTGAGGATGATAAGAAACGAAGGAGGATTGTGGGACGACCGTGTAACGTGGTTGTGAACTAAAATCCCATTTCTGTTTTACCTGTGCTTTGCCCTTTAATAATATACAGGCAGCGCCGCACTGAATTGCCTTATCCTCGACAAATCATATTTCTTTTGTTTTCGAAGTACTGATTTTGTTGTAACAGAAACTCTCCAAGGCCTTGTTGGATCAATTTTTCATCTTTCAATAAAAGTTCATAATTTTATCAAAGGTCTTTTGTCTTTTATTTTATAATCAAAAGCAAATCACAGGTCCGATTAAGGATTGAGTCCAATGTTCAAGTTAAGGCATGCAAGTTGGGAGGAGAAAAGGATGATAAAAGAGTAAGTCATCCTTCCTTAACTAATACTGTAATGCAGGATTGAAAGAGAATACATGAATGAAAATTTGGATAAAAGATATTTATAGATTCATGACATGGCCCTTTTCAAGAATTCTCAGTTTATAGTGTCTAGGTGATACGGAACCATTTTTTCCCACCCCCCACCTACACCTACAGCGCCACCCCAACAAGTTCAAATATTAACAATTTCCATGAATGGAAATGCATGGATTTCGGCAGAGTCGTCAGATCCAGGATATAATCAGACAGAGAAATGTCAGTTGATCCAACTCAATTATATAAGCCCATGTTGCAGATAACTGCAAGATATTAACGTCAATCATATATTATTACTATATAATATAGGCAGTAACAGCCATGACATTCGCCAACAGCAGGGACCACTTCCCCAACCCCTCTAAGCCCTGAGCCCCCTTATCACGGTCACAGGTCAAATGCCTTATAATAACCCTCTCCGGTCTCCAGTCCCCGTTCTCCAAGCCCATTTCTTCGTTCTCACCACACCCAACCGTTTTCCCTCTTCCCTTAGCTTTCCCCATTAAATTTTTCCCTTTTTCTTAATTCAACGTCTCAAGTAAAGAATAAACGTCAAATACTACTTCTCGCATTGGACAGATAGCAATCTTTTTCACACTAAAAAACACAAAAATAAATGCGCTGACCTTAACCAATGAGCATGAGTAAATGCCCACATGATCTTGTTCCCTTGCATTTTCCATTACCAAAATTAAAGCGTCTTGGAACCTTTGCTCCTCAATTTTAATTTCTGATCAGTACTCTTAATAAACCAAAAAAAGAAAAAAGAAAATTCCCATTAAGAATAAAGCTTGAAGCAACAAATAATTATAACTACAAACCGATACATTAATAGCTACTAAACACAAGCAAAAGACAGGCCAAGTTCTTGCGACGACTTACAGTAAGATCCATTATTGTTTTTGTCCATAACAAATAGTTGAGTAGTAGTAGTGGTAGTATTAGTAGTGTAGAACTTTATATCTCACATTAATGTAATTTATTAATATAAACTCTTAACACAAAAACACCGTAATAATAATAAAGTCAACCTGCTCAATCCATCTGCTCGCTTTGCTTTTATCATTGTTTTTGACATCTGCAGCGACCACGAGATCAAAGGAGCAGATTGCACTAATTACAGCTACCATCTTCAGCTTCTGTTCTTGCATTTCTCCATGGCTCTTGGTGCTGAATTCCATAAACGTTTCCATTTTTTTGTTTAAATTTTCAATTCATTAAGGAGTACTGTACTTCCTAAACTTTTCTAATCTAATAAAGTTTTAGGAAGTGCTTAATTAATTAAATAAAATAGCAAAAGATTTTGTTTTAATTAACTCTTGCTCATATAAGCCAAAAAATATATACTAACCAAGCCCGATTGCCTCTGTTCCTTTCATTATCCGCAACCTCTTGCATGATTCAACAAACATCCTGATTTAGAAAAAAATGAGATTAGTGTTGAAATGCAATATACATAGTAAATGCTTTGTATCCTTTTCTATCTGCTATATATTGAAGAAATTAATTTGGTTTCATTAATATATGAAGTTTTTCTGGAAGTTCTTATATTTCTCTCCAATTAATTTAAAAGCTCCAAAGTCCAAAGAGTAATAGTGATTTTAACTGATTAGGATAAGGAGTGAAGGATGCAGGTGTAGCTAGAGATGAACAACATACTCCCATGGGACATCACCAACAAGCATCCAGTCACCATCCCTGTCCTCATAGGTAGGAACATAATCAGAGCCGTTAAGCAGATCCATGAGCTTGCTCTCGTTCATGAAATCCCTCATTCCTTGGGATCCACAATTTCCTTCATTAATCAACAACATTTAATTAATTTTAAGACTTCGTTACTTACACATCTCATATTTATCTTAAACTGAAAAAAAAGACAAATACGTTATATTTGATTTGCACCTATCAAATTAAAGATGATTAAATCGGATGAACGTGAGAAGTATACAAATAATATTTTTCTTAATTTTATCAATAAAAACTCATAGTATATAAGAAAATGTCAAGTGCAATATAAAAGAGAGAAAAAAATAAAAAGAAGTGCTAGCTTAATCATGATTAAATATTGTTTTACTTACGTACCAATAGTGAAAGAACTGAACATTTTGGCTAAAGCATCAGAAAGTTCCTGATAACTGTTGCACATCCTCAAGTCCACTTTACGGAGGTAAGGTGCGCCGTCCATGCTCACCTTCACCAAGGCGGCGCTGTTGCCACTGGCCTTCTCAGTACTCTCCTCGCTGCCGCTCTTTTGGGTGGCTAACATATTCTTTCGGAATGATCGGACTGGTGGCCAACCCACAACTTGCGCCCTAAAATCATAATTGAACTTTGAATTATTAAATTATATATATTCACCTTCAATTTTACATTCCCAGCACTAAAAAAAATTTTCATTATCAAATTAGATTGTGAAGTTAGAAACAATTAGTAATTAAATAAGAAAATCAATTAAAATACTGAGGGAAATTAATTTTAGTTCTGTGACATGTATTCTTAGATGATCAGTAACAAAGATTAAACTACACGGATCGATGGAACGGTAATACCTTACTTTCTCTATGTATTTTTTTAAATTAAAGTATTTAAACTTTGGTTTTGAGTATATATATATATGGTTTGTATTCCTGCATATCAATAACGGAACTGTAATCCATTATAATTGTAATTTATATCATTTATGTATATAATTTATAATTTGCATGCTTTCAAATATATAGACAGTTGGGCAAATATATATATATATATATATAAAGTCATACAAAATAGTTTTATTTATACTAATTTTGGTTAAAATACTAGCTATAAATGTTAACAATTAGGAGAGCGTTACAATATATAACCAACCACATCTCATTGTGAAATGCAATAAATAAATAAGTAAAGTAGAACCCTTAAATTATAGGGTCTTCGAAGACAATTAATAATGATAATTGATAACTTTTGATTCCACTTATTGTGGATATGAATTTTTATAATTCATTTCTTTTCTGGATGATATAATTCAAGATCCATCCAAAGTTCTTCGTGATAAAACATAATTAACTTCAAAAGGGTAATTCTGTCATAACCCTAATCATCCTATTATGCACTAAAATATTTTCCAGGAAAACCTATACAAAAGCCCAAACAAGATATTGTTTTTTTAAAAGAAGGATGCAACTTACTTGGCAGGAGGCTTCGCAGGATCATTGGCACAAGGAAGAAGACTCTTCTCCTGTCGCAAACCTTTCACCTTCTCCTCATTTGGATTTATCCCAGAACTTTCTTTGGAGGAAAGGTTAAGCTTCAAATCAACAGTCTCAGAGAAGAATCTTTTCCTTATTGCCTCACCTTCTCCTCCTCCTCCTCCAGGCAACCCTAGCCTTAGCTCAGTCTCTTCAAAGCCCATTTTCACCTTCTCGCAACCACATACATGATCTCCTCCTCCTTTTCCCATCTTTAGCCCAACTTCCATAGCTTCTCTCTCTCTCTCTCTCTCTCTCTCTCTCTCTCTCTAATGGTTTTCGTTGCAGTTTTTGCTGCTTTGGCTTTGTGGTTTTTGAGTTGGTTTGGTACTTCGAAATGAAAGTGAAAAAAAAAAAAAAAGAGTAAAAGGTTTGTAATAACAGAAGGGAGTTTGAGATATAGAGAGTAATAGAAAAAGCAACAGCGACTTAGGCTAAAAGGGGAGTGTTGGGCCTTTGGAGGCTATTAATATACGGGGGAGGTGCATTGTCGGCTTCTACTTTTGATGAACTGGGAATGGACACGTGGCAACACCTATGAGCTGGCTTATCCTAACTTGTCGGGATAGGTGACGACAAGGTTTTGTTAGCATCCTATGATTGTGTATTTGGGTGTCGAGAGAGAGAGAGAGAGTAGACATTAACCCTTTTCAATTTTTTTTTCTTATTATTATTTTTTCTTTTTAAACAATAATAATTCCCTTAATTGAGAAATAGGGATGTTGTAAATAGGAAAAGATTCATTTGAATGATTATAAATTATGAGTAAAGTAAAATAAAGCTATATTCATTGAACTATCTTAATTAATCATAAATAGTACTATATTTTTTAATTAAAGAAAATTTTAATTAGTAAAAATTCATGGATGGATTTTGACCTAGCTTTTCCCTTATATACCCTCAATATTATCATCATCGATCTACTTCTGCATTTTCATTCATGTAGTTGATGGCTTTTTTCTAATGTTACATTCCATAATTGATAACACCATTTGCCAAAAGTGCTTAGAAACAATGACAAGAAAGCATAAGTTGGGTAATGGTTTTAACCAGTGCGTGTGGTTTCCAAAAAGAGAAAACATGAACAATAATTTGACACCCCACAATCAACTGGACGTTACTATGGCATACACAAAAGGATTCTTAGCTTTATTTCCATCTCATATCTCAAACTGCATGTACACAAGGAGGCCACGATCCCCCACCCACCATCGTCTATATATATCACAGTATATGGAATTGACGAAACTACAGTTGGTATCTTACCTTAATTACAGAAACAACAGCCAGCCAAGTATCATGAAAATGAAAAAAAAAATTTATTAGTCCAAGAAAAGTAGTAAAAGTTTTTATTAATCATGCATACCTTTCTAGATAATAAGTAAAGCTATCTTCTTGAATCGTCAACATCACCTTTTTCTATTATTAATCACCTTTTTAATCATTTTAAGTACAACATTATTTTGGGAGAATCTCATTGTCATTAATTAATTGAAGTTAGTTTTCATTCTTTTTTTTAAATCATATATATATATGAATTTAATACTTAATTTAGATTATTTATATAAATTTTTAAAAGAAGTGATATTTAATCATTTTAAAATTTAAATCATGTAATTTTTTTTATTGTTAGATTCAATGATATTTATAAACATTTTTTAAATTAATTAAAATATCAATTTAAAAAATTATTTTATTTAATGTGTTTTTTATCAAATTAAAAAAAAAACTAAATATTATCTTAATTAACAAGTGTCAACAAAACACCTGTTAACATTGCCCTGCTATTAGTAGCATCATCCCTTGACATGATTTACTAGTTTAAACAATAACCAAAAAAAAAAAAGTTTCAAACAGAATAAAACTAGTTTTTTTTTTTTTTTATCACGATGGTTGGTTGAGAAAGTGGGACCCAAGTATAAGAAAAAGCATGTGATGAGATCGATGGGTGGGGAAATTTTAGGGGACCCACAAAGTGGCCATGTGAAGTTGTTCGCTTATAGTTGCGTCATGTGTGTCGCCTATATCTCAAAATACTCAAACCCTATCCCAGGTGCGCCGCTGCAGGACATCCCACTTCCCCCCCCCCCCCCCAATTCCTTCCTTTTTTTTTTTTTTTTTTTAAAGTTTATTATTACTTATTAAAAAATTTTGTTATTTTTCATTATACCCTTAACCATAATTCCATTTACGTATTAGTTAGTACTTAAATAATGTTATTAACACTGTCTCTAAATAGATAAAAATTTAAATCAAGTTTCTCTTGTTAAATTTGTAAATGACTTTAATAAAAATAACACGATGTTTTAATACAAAATTCCACAAATTTTGTGAAAATTATAAAATTTTTAATACGTTTACATGAAAAAAATTTTTATATATTTATTTATTTTCAATTCATTTGATAATTCAATTAGAAAAATCTAATCACGTTTAATGACCTGATTGAATTTAAAGTTAATCATAAAACACACGTATCAAGAAAGAACTTCTAGCAACTTTTCTCAATCGCTATAAGCAAGAGCGAGATAATCTTCTCCAAATTAAGAAAATCTATAGTTTTGAGTGCACTAAGATTTTTTTTTTGATAAAAAAATAAAAAAAATAAATTATTTAATCTCTTATATCAAAATAAAATATATTTTATTTGATAACTTAAAACAGATAATTATAAATCGTAGTGCATTAACATTTATTGTGTAAAACTTTTACACTGGGTTTCCGCAAAGAAATCAGAGGCAGCTTCCAGTGTTGTGTTGTGTCCATCTGAAAGTAGTTAGTCATCCCTCTTTCCTCTCCATTCTCATGTATTTTTTAAAGCATATATATATAGATCATCATTAAAACCCAATGATCATTTCTTTTTTATTTTATTTTGGGCGTTGGATAAAAAAATAATTCAATCATTATTGACCAGAGATACTGTTATTTTATTCCCTATTGGGCGGTGGTTATATATGTTCATTGAGATTAAAAAAATTAAAATTTATAGGTCAAATGGTATTGAGGGTCGGGTTAAGAAAGGAGACAAAGAGCTGAAAATATTGGTCAAAAACCAATATATGAAAGAATCTTATTGTTCTGTACCCTCTTATGTTTTTTTTTTTTCTTGTTTATCATATCATTGCACTTAATTAATGTAATCTCAGTTCAATGCTTTAAGAACGGATCCAAATTTTGATTCATGAACATAATTTTGATTCATCCATGTAAGCATATAAATGTGAATGCATGCATGCATGCATTTGTTTTATTCTTCCTATTTGATGTGGTCAGTCCGTGGAGACAAAACCCTAAAGTTCTGTTATTTAATTAATTAATCAAGAAGTTTAATATAAAGTTATGCATTTTCTTTGGACTTCGAGGGTTCGAGTCATAATATAGTAAGGATCTTTTATTGTTTATAAGTTCCGGTCATCACAATAAAGGCTTCAATAAAAGATAGAATAATGGTGAAATTTGTGGCCAATCATCTCTTGGGTGTATTTGACATAAGATAATCATCCCAAAAATTATAATGATTTATAAATACTGATTAAATTATTGTGTTTAGTAAGTGTTTTGTGATTTTATATTGGAGTTATTTTGAATCACTAATAGTGATCAAATCACTATTTTTTGAAGAGTAATTTAATTTTTATTCAAAATTATGATAAATTTTTATCATCTGATAAAATGATATATAAAATTAATAGTAGTCAATATTATTGATTTAATATATGAATTAAAAATTTATTTTCTCTTAAAATTATAATTATTTTATACCATAAATTTTATATTTTAAAATTAATATTCATTGTAATAAATTCAAAAATAATTTGAGTTTTTTAATATTTTATATAATATATAATTTTTTAATTATTCTTTTATTCTGAATTTATTAGATTAGTTTTATTTCTAATTCAAATATTTTTTACATATTTTATATTAAAAAAATTGTTTACTTATCAATAAATATATTTATTAATTTATTAATTTAATAATTTTTTATTATTAAACAAATAAATTATTATATAAATTATTATCTTTAAATAATATTTAAAATATTAAATTATATAACTATTATAATACGCATGATTATTTTCATATATTTAAATAAAATAATTTTTAATTTTTAATAATATTAAATACAATGATTTCAATTACTAAATATTAATAATTATTAATCAAATAAATTAATTTTAAATAATAAATTATAAAACCACTTTAATAATAAAATTATCTTAATAATTAATTATATTATTATAATGATATTCTAAAAAATATCAAATACTATATTGTCAAGAAAACACCAACTTTTATATTAACCGTTGAAAATGTTATAGCTAAATTATCAATAAGTAATGCGTGATTCTGATCTCAAGGGATTCACACCAAAAAAAGTAGTACCAATCAGATTGACTGAGTTTGGCACCGCCGGATATCCCGTCTCGCCTTTAGGTTGCCAAAATGGACCAGTCAGATTAAACTCGTCGAGGAAGGGGCCAAAACCACAACCCCCCATGTAGGGGCTGAGAAAGTACAAGTTTGGGCCCAACCTCAGCAAGAATAATTTCCCAGTTTCTGCTATTATTAGTATCCGCATTCACTTGTGCTTGAGAACAAGTCAGAATTTTGGGGTGTTTTTGGGATGACCTTAATTTCCTATACTCGAATCGGTGCTAAAAGCTAAGCATTTTTAAAATATAGTTAATTGTTTGGTTTGATTAGCCATAAATTTGTACGTTTCTTTGTTCTTTTCTAAGATAGCAAATAATTGAAAGCTTAACGCATAAAAGTTGCCGTTGATGCATGTAAAAATGGTCATGATGCATGATGGGATGGTTGATGGAGATGGGCAGCAAAGACCAAAACCAGTAATTACAGGAACGGTTGATGGAGGAAACGGGGGAGGAAGCTGCTCTTAATGGTTTTTGGGCTTCTTCTCCATCTAGGAGTAAATTTTCAAAGCTATGGTTTCTGCCACCACTTGTGGGCGTGGGCCCACAGGCCTCTCTATCACCATCAGCAACTAAGACACCACACGTGTGTTTCGGTGATATGATAGCCTGGCACCTCTCATGTGTTACCCCATGCATTTATTGCAGGCATACAGCTCGTACGCCGCTCTAACTTGTCCTATAAATTTAAAAGTTAAAAGAAAAAAAGGGTCAAAATTAAGATTATTAGTATTATATTAGATAATGTATCGATTTTTTTTTTAAATTAGTCTGTATCGATATTAATTATTTTAGTATATTATTTTGATTTTTTATTTAATATAAATATATTTATAAATATATACGAATTTATATGCAATAATACTATTAATAATTTGTAAAATAAATATATAATATTTTTAAAAAATAAATAAATAAAGTAAAAAGCATAAAAAATAATATAATCAATTTATAATAATATTTTTAAATAGTTAATCTAATTATATGATATTTAAATTAATATTTTTGTGTAAAAATATAATAAAATAAAAATAAATAGATAAAAAAATCTTGACTTTATGATTGTTAATTTTTAGAAAGAAAAAGCTTTTTTTTTTTTTTAAATCTAAATATTTATAAATTTTAATTCGAACAAAATAAATTATAAAAATTATAATTATAAAATATATTTCACGTTTATGTATAAATTAAAACAAGCAAAGTCACTAAAGTTCATCGAAGCTAATCTAAACCAACGAAACCAATAAATATTATTCAATTCTAAATCTAATACAAAAAAATACCCTTAAGCACATCATATTTTAATATTACTGACTGGATTGATATCAAAACAAAATTAATAATATTGGTAAAAACAACACAACTCTAATAAGTCCTAAAAGATAAGTATTATTTGATTTTAAATCTAATACAAAAAAATCAGCTTTAAGCATATCATATTTTAATATTATTGACTAGGTTAATATCAAAACAAAATTAATAATATTGGTAAAAACAACACAACTCTAATAAGTCCTAAAAGATAAGTATTATTTGATTTTAAATCTAATACAAAAAAATCAGCTTTAAGCATATCATATTTTAATATTATTGACTAGGTTAATATTAAAATAAAATTAACAACATTGATAAAAACAACACAACTCTAATAAGTCCTAAAAGATATGGATGATGTGTTTAAATATAGCAATAATTTGTTTTGTCTTAATTATTTGGCTTACATGCATCTTTAAACTCTTAGAGTGTGTTTAGTTCGAAAGAATTTATAAAATTTTTCTCGAAATTTTGATGATCGGTATTTCTTTTTCACATTTGATTTAGAGTAATCAGATTATAAAAGAAAATATCAAATTTTTAACAGCATCAAAAGTCTTGAAATTAAAAATGCACTTCTTTCTATGATATTTTAAGATTCTGAAGAAAAAAATTATTTTATTTTCAAATTTAACTTAAATAAAAAATTAATTACGTATCCATTATCATTTTAAAAAATAAGTCTTAAACTCAATTGTAGCTTTTTTATAAAAATTTACTTTATTTTTAATTCAGTTTTAATACGTGATAATTAAGGAAAAATATTTTAATTAATTAAAACATTTTTCCTTGAAACACCTTAATTGATTATCAATTAAGGTGATAATAGATGTAAAAAAAACCCCTTAATTGATATATAACTAAGGTGTTTCCTTTAAACAAATACTTTAATTGATACTTTTTTCAGAATATTTATAAAAGTATCAGATAGGGCATTTTTTTAACAAACACTTTATTTGATCAATTCAAATAAAGCATATTTTTTTTAAATGCCTTATTTTATAGATGATTTTCAAAATTTTTACAAAAGCAAATAAGGCGTTTAACATATTTATAAAAGTAAATAAGGTATTTAACTATTTCAAATGCCATAATTGATTTTTTTTAATATTTTAATACAATAATTATGATTAGATATCTAGTTAAATGCCATAATTGGATATATTTAATTAAAAAATTAAAAAATTTCTTTTTTTTGCTGTTAAAAGCATCATTTGTAGTTGAGGTTTTTTTTTTTTTTTTTGTTTTTTATTAAAACAAAATGAAAGGTTGCACATAGTTTGTCAAAGAGATTATAATAATTATACATGAATTAATAAATTAAGATTTTTTCCAATCAAATAAGTGAATTTGATTACAAAATACTTTAAAAATCAAACAAAACATTGAGTATCAAAATTTTTCAAATATCACTTTTTTTTTTAAAATTCAAGATTTCACAAACTAGATGCCCTTAGCTATATCTCATTAATTTAGTAGAAATGAAAAAGACTTGGGATTAGAAGACATTGGATAAGTGGATTCATAGATTTTAGAAAAATGTGATATTGAAGGAAAATATATAATTTTTTTAAATTTTGTTGAATATAATATATGAAAATTTTAAGAAATATAATATTTTTTTGTTTTGTTAAACTAATGTGAGATTATTTAATAAAGTGTTTTACTATATTATTTTTTATGATACATGAATAACATGTAACACATAAATAGCATGTGAATAAACAAGTGACTGATTTAAAATTTTATTCATTTAACATGTAAATTGTTTATTTAATATTTTTGTTAAATTATTTAAATTATTTTAGATTTTATTGCATATACTATATGCAATAATAAATTTTTATTATAATATAATTTTTTTATATTTGTAATAAAAACCATATTTTTAATCTAAAAAACATTGTCTTCTTGAAATTTAAAAATTATAAAAAATAAATTTTTTTATAGTTTCAATAAAAATCACATTTTTCTTCTTAAAAATGTTGTTTTTATTGAATTCTGAAAATAAATTTTGTTTATCTTTTTAATAAAGGTTGCATTTTTAATATTAAAAATATTGTTTTCATTGACTTTAAAAATTCTAAAAAATAAATTTTCATACTTAAGAAAAAGCATATTTTATTTAAAAAACATTATTTTTATTGAATTCTAAAAAATATTTTTTTCATATTTTCAACAAAATTACATTTTTAATTTTTAAAATGTTGTTTTCTTTGAATTTTAAGAATTTTAAAAAATAATTTTTTTATATTTTCACCAAAAACACATTTTTATCTTAAAAATGTTGTCTTTATTAAATTTTTAAAATTAAATAAAAAATAACATATAAAATTATTTCGTTTTTAAGATAAGTAATATGTAATATGAAAATACAACTAAGAAAGGACAAATAAGATAAAATTTTTACTCTATTCAAAATCTAAAAAAAATTTGAGGGAGATAAAGAGTTTTTATTTCCTACTTTCTCTTTTTTAATATTGTTAAAAATCTTTTAAAAAAATCTTAAGAATTACTGAATCAATTACTAAAAATAAAATTGCAACAAAAAAACTCTTATTTTACTCAAATCAAACGTCATTTACGATCATTTAAAAAGTAGTATAAAAAAAGTTTATTTGACAAACTGATGAAAAGATTCTTTAAAAATTTAGTATCTCTCGATACGATGGGAGCCGGCTGTCTAATTGAATCCTTAACTAAAGTTGACAAAACTCGAGCATCTTTCAGTTGTCGTTAACTTTTGACTATTGAGATTTTCTTTATTATTCACTAAAAAAAAAAGAGAGATAGTCTGATAGAACATGTCAAGCTTTTCATGAATTGTAATTTGTTAATTACTTTAGACGGAAGGAAATACTGATTTTGATTTTTCTTCGTCCTAAGGATTTTCTCTTTAATATAGGGAATTTATGTTGGCAACAAAATTGTGGAAATACAAAAGGGCACAGCTACACAAATGTTAGATGGTAGGGTCTAAAGTTTAAACTGATGGCATGAAGTTGGTCCTATAGACAGACTTGGAAAATAATAATAATAATCAATGCCCTGATGATTCAAATCTGGTTGGCATTGAAAAAGGTCAGGGAACGTTCTTCTGCCTGTGGTCCTTACAATGCAATTCCAAGATAACTAAGTTGTTGTGATCATAAAGGGGTGTGCTAGCAGTCTATGAACAGAAAAATTAGTAGTGTTAGAATATGGTGCCTCAAATTCAAATGCACCTCAATTTGTCCTTCTTTCTCAAATATGAGTTGTATTTTGATGGGGTGTAGCTTAATTTGTAGATATGTTTTGGTAGCCTTAAGAAACTGGGTTTCAGTACATTGGCACCGGCGAACAGAACTGCCCCATTACCCAACAAAGCTGTCGATGAGAAAAAAGAGGATTTCAAAGTTTGGGCTGGCCAGTTCTTGAACCATCTCTAATGGGGAACAGTTCAACTGGTGCTGAAACAATAGGAGTTTAGCCTTTTTATTACTAATTAATTTGTGATTTTATTTTGAAAAAGCCATTGATTCTTCTTCAATTATATAATTGGAGGATGAGTTAGGTTGAGTTGAGAAAAATTCTTGTCCCACTTGAACTTTACAAATCCCATGCTAAATGCACTGATCTTTTGCTTCATGTAAAAGTTCCTTTTTTCTACAGTTCATATCAAATATTGCTAACTGATTTGCATCTCTCATTACTTTTAAGTAATTTTTATAGATATATACAAAGGAACTAGTTGATCCTAGTGCTTGAAATTTTGTTATACATCACTCCATCTCTTTCAAATCACTCACTGAATTTTGTGAAGATATTAGCATTAATTGTTCCATCTCAAAATTTGTGAAGCAGCTTAGCCGGCATTTTCTATCAGTTGCACACATGCCATTAGACTCAACTAACCTTAAAGGCTTAAAGACTTCACTATAATTAAGGCAGTAGATATGCTAATCCTATTTCTTTTGTGCATGTTAGTATTTAATGTATGTAATGTAATATTGCTAGGATTTGCTTCTTGCGAGTTAGAAAAGAAATAGGCATAGGATAAAAAATTTCGCTGCTATTTACTTTTGAATAATGATGATTTTTTTAAAAAGTTTTATATTCATCTGTAAAAATTTGATTTTTTTCATCCACAATCTTTTAAATTTATTTCAAATTCATCCCTTCATCGATATTATGTAAAAACTTGGATGGAATTTGTCATGTATATGTGTACAATATTTCATCCATGTTTCTTTCAAGTTTTTAAGGATCCATCTTCGAACTAGGGGAATAATAAAATTTGTATACCCTTCCGAAGAACAAGGAAAAGAGAAGGAAAATGGAAGAAAGTGGGAAAGAAAAAAACGAGTAAAGAATAGATGAAAAAGAGGTGACATTTGCCGCATGACATTTCACATGTCATGTACAACCTAAAAGGGCCCAACAATTAAATAAGGGTCCCACTGTTCTCAACTCACATGTAATTTCCTTACCAATCAACGACATCCACGTGGGACCTTTTTCACATGGGGCTGTTACCATCACCTGCTCCCCCTCCTGATCCAACGTTCCTGGTTTCACTCTCCAAATCCTCTCAAAACCCTCATCTTAGCCGTCCACTCTGGTCCACAGTCTTCAATACCATCAGCTGTGCTTGTCCCTCATTTGTCCCCTTCACTTGGGGCACCTAAGCTCAACGCAGCCCCACATGTGACAGGCAGCCATATCTGTCGCTGTTTCGGATCAAACCCACGCTCTTCGCTCCACGCGTTCCCTGGGGGGTCCTACGGAAGGAACCAAGATGATTCGGCATCGAGCAAGCGCGTATAACATCGCATGCGTGGTATTATCATTTCTCACCTAGAGGCTAGAGTTTCGTCCAACAATTTCTCCCCTATAAAACTAGTCCCGCTTCGCATCTTTTTCATCAACATACATGCTTTGTTTATCACTTCGGCAAACACAATAAGGAATCTGCAAAAGATAAATCCTCTAGTTCTTTTCTTTTTTGAACAAGATTGCATATTCAAGGAATATTAATCTTCAGGTTGTGAAATTATATATCGTTCGGGAATATTATATACAATGGTAGCAATGGAAAGGAGAGTGAATTACGAGAATGATCTCAACCTCAAGGCAACGGAGCTCAGATTGGGATTGCCCGGTAGTGATGAGCCTGAGAGACAATCGACTCCTAGTATCAGAAATAATAAGAGAACTTCATCTGAGATTTCTGAGGAGTTAAGATCTAAGAGCAGTTCTGGGGTGAAACAGGCTGGAAATGATGATCACCAAGACGATGCTCCTCCTACCAAGTAAGTGTGTGTGTGTGTGTATGACAAAACCTCCTCTAATGGAAACGTTTAGCCAAAACAAAATTAGATTATAGGGCTTGACTATATATTGGCTAGTTTTTATAGAATCTTATGAAAAATTTAATGAATTAATGCAGGGCACAAGTTGTAGGATGGCCACCAATCCGATCTTACAGGAAAAATTATTTACAAAACAAGAAAAATGAGGCTGAAGGGGCAGGGATGTATGTCAAAGTAAGCGTTGACGGAGCTCCTTACCTCAGAAAGATTGATCTCAAGATTTACAGAAGCTATCCTGAACTCCTTAAGGCTTTGGAAAACATGTTCAAGCTCACCATTGGTAAGAACCATAAACTTGAAAATTTTTTTCCCTTGACAAACCCTTTTTTTAGTGCTAGTTCTAAAGGTTTTTTAACTGCAATTTGTAGGTGCATACATAGAGAGGAAAGGCTACAACGGATCTGACTATGCTCCTACATATGAAGACAAAGATGGTGACTGGATGCTTGTTGGAGATATTCCCTGGGAGTAAGTTCTGTCTCCACAGCTAACTTTCTTTAACTTTTGATATTTCCTTTATTTTAGCAATAAACTAAATTTTTATTTCCTTTTGTATACAGAATGTTCATCTCCTCCTGCAAGAGGCTGAGAATCATACAAGGATCAGAAGCCAGAGGCTTGGGCTATGTATGAGATACACCCACAAAGAACAAATTGTTTAACAAGAAAGGAAGACAGTTTACAGGTTATTTTGTTCGGCTTGGATCGATGCAAATTCCAGAATGAAGATCAATTTGCTCTTCTTGAGAAGTGAGGCTATTTCGTACAGGAAACTTTCAGAGATTGACAAGATCATCTCTTCTTCCCTCTTTTCTAATTGAACCATGACTGGCTTTTAGCCTCCTCTATTTCAAATGTCTACGGTTCTTTATATAGAATATAGCACAAGATTAAAAGGCAGTACGAAGATAGAATACTTTATATCCAACCGTACAAATTAAGCAAATACTATTGCTTTACCATTTTTCCAGGATAAGCATATGTAACAAGAAGATTAAATGAAAGGCAAGAACTATATATTTGTGTACAGTTTTTATTTTTATGTACTATTTTGATTAGAAATTTAGAGCAAATAGATGGGATAAATATCTTCTTGGGTCTCAAAATTCTTCCACAATATTTTAGTCTCCTTATAATTGTGGGTGAGCTGATATTTCCAAATACGATTTCATGGAAACGATATCAAATCTATGTTCGTCTCCAATTCAACCTGTTTCCAGGTTTTCGACGTTGAATATTTATAACTCCTAAATGGTTCTGTTTCATTTGAAAAATTGGTTAAAATTTTTTGATGGAATAAAAAGAAACCCTTAATTTCTCACATGTGCAACAGTTTCTTTCCTGATAACAAAATTTTGGTTATCGGAGAGAAACGCTTGGTCAATAGGATTCCTTATGAATAACCACGTATTCTTAAAGTTGTCTACTCCTCCTGCTTGATTCATCATCGTAGACTTTCAGAACAGTTAACTAAGCAATATTCTACAGCAGCTGAAGGAAGTCGTGAGGGTTAGAGGAGGAAAGGAAAGAAAGAAAGAAAGAAAGAAAGGCAATCCCTTATTTTACCCAAAGAAGAAAAAAATAAAGAAAAATCAATCCCTTGATTAGTCAAAAGAAGAAAATATGTCTAGAATTCAGAACGGCGTGGACCAAAAAAAAACGTTGCTAAAACTGAGATTGAAGTTCTGTTATTTGCATAAAAATTTTCAAAGATCACAATACAAGAATAAGTTTAAACTGGTGGCTAAAAACATAAGGGGGATGCAATTCAATTAAATTTAAAAGCCATATTACGCATAAATTGATCGAAAGAATACAGATTTAGATTGTGGATCACACTTGGGATCCAATGGACAAAATAAAGCCAGTAGAATGTGGTAGAGTTTCAATATCTATCATCCAGTCCAGGTACCTTGAGAGGAGGAAAGAATGCAGGAAAAAAGAACTTTATTAAGTTATTATTTCTGCTCTTCAATTTAGATAGTATCATTTAGCCAGTGCTCATGCATAACATGCTTGCCGCATTATCAGAATAATAGTGAATCATCAATTTCTTCATGGAAGGCTACCAATGGACAAATCTATCCCACTAAGAAACATAATTAATAATATTTCAGAAATTGAAAAAGTCATATAAGAGCAGATAAAACTAGATTTTGCACAAGATGCAATATTTTACAAACAGAATATACATCTGAAAGGACAAAAACTTCCTCATGCAAAGTGTGAGCACCATGTCAAGGTTAATCATCTTATAGCAACATCATAAATACAGTTGTATAAACCATTAGAAAGGCATGAGATCATCACCAGCCATGGAAGCATGCATCCTTTCATCCTCATCTTGAAGAGAGCTTATTCTAGAATCTAGTATTGCCAATTGGGACTTCACCCAGCGTGGATTATTCCTACCTTCAACCCACAGAGCTTCCCCGGTATCCTTGTGCTTAAAATCTGGAGATTTTGGGCTCCTCTGTACATCAAGGAAACAACACCATGTAAACAGTTAACACAAAGTGCTCGCAAAAGTTTTCAATAGTAAAGCATTTAATTATGTTGGTTCAATTGTGCCATAATCATAAAATATGTAACTCATCCAGAGTGATAACTATATTATTCAGTCAGGAAAGCAAATTCTTATTTTGACTCAAAAGCTTCTTTGATTAGTTTTTACGAAATTCTAATATGATCTTGATGCATGTCAAGCATTGACAATACACTAACTACAGCCTAGTTCGTTTAATGGCATTCAATTCTAAAGGTAGAATATGTACATACAAAAGCACACAACCACATCAAATATAATATAATGCACTTCTGAATTCAAAATGAGACAGAACATCTACCTTGTTCTTCCGATTATCCCACCATTCTGTAGGATTGGCGAAAAAAGCTTGCCATAGTTCCACAGTAGAGCCCATATTATTCGCACAATTGTTACCAAATTTCCTATCTGCCATAATCAAATCCAAGGAAAAAAAAATACAAAAAATCATATTGCTAATTATGCAGAATGAGTTTCAGCCACTCAGGAAATATGACTTACTTGACATCCCACTAAAGCCACGATCATATGAAGCCGCTGAGGAGGAGTTCCTTTGGACAAAATTTATTTGTTGGACAACTATCTATAATGTGATACCAAAATAATGAAAAACAATAAGAATAAAATTTAAAATTTCAATGAGCGAAGAAAAAAAAAGGGTTATAGCAATTGTGAGGACCTTGCCATAAGTCTGCTGTTTGCCATCGTCACTTTCAACCGTATCCAAAACCAGACGACCACAAACATATATCTGTTGCCCTTTCTCGACATGCTGATACGCAGTATTCGCCAGCTCATCCCAGAATGTCAAATTAATCCTAACCATTTTTTAAAAATATGTAGATAAACAGAATGACAAATATGGGTAACAAAGGCACAATTTTAGGGCTAAATTTTCATTTATTCCCTAAAAGAGCATATAAAAAAAAAAAATTTACCATGTGGTGTCGGTAGGGGATTTTTTTACGGCAAGTCGGGTCCAGGCGACGACATTACCGGAAGGCAAGTGCTTGATTTCAATGGGGGCGCCGACATTGCCAATGAGGTGCACCGTGTTACAGAGGTCCTTGCACCATGGGATTTCTGAGGGTTTTGGATACGATACTTGAAGGTTGTAGTTTTAGTCTCTGTCATCGACGGAGCATTTCAGAGTTCGAAAGGAACGGGGTCGTTTAATGAGGATGAGAGACGAAATTTGGGGAGTCGTAGATGAGGAGAGAGTTGGGGTTTTGGTGAAGAAGAGGTTTCTGCTTGATATTAGCGTTTGCCCAAACGCCATCGGTGCTATATCTCTTTAGCTGTGAAGTAGAAGCTGAAAGCAAAACTGCATAATGCTTTCGTTTCTTAGTCGGCCTCTGTCGTCCAGAATCTCGGTAGGGTTTAAGTTTAGTTTTAGTTGTCTCATCTTGTCCCAATTGCTGAAGAACTGAAATATCTGCTGTCTGTTGGGCAGGTGGATTGGGCTGGTTATTAGCTTCGTTCTCTAGTAAATGGACTAGGAATCGATCTTGGGTCCACTTTACTTTTTGGCAAAACTATCATAAAAGTTATATATATAATAATACTATATTACAACACTCATTAAAATATGATAAAATTTGCTTAAATAGAAATTTAGGTAGATGGTTTTTTGACACATAATAAAATTTCTAAATTTTTTTTTTATAATGACATGTAAGAAATTTTTTAATTTTAAAATATTTATAAAATATATATTTAAAAATTATTTAATTATTCATAATTTTTAAATTCAAGTAGAGGACTACTTCAGTTATCTTTAAATTTTTAGTAATAAAATATAATTTAAATATATTATATTTTTAAAATGCATTTCTAAATAATTTAAATATATATATATATTTCAATTTAAAATTTCAAATATAATGATATATTATCTTTTAAAATATGTTTCCCAAAAATATATTTTTTAAATCTAAAAATTTAAAATTTAGTGATATTATAAAATAGATTTTTTTAATAATTTAAATGTATTTAATTTTAAATTTGAAATTTTAAAATACAATTTTTATTTTTAGAGATTTTATAATATTTTTTATTATTTAATTATTCTTAAATTTAAAAATATAAAATATCACATACATTAGAAGATAATTTATTCTTTAACTATACTTTCAATGTTAATTCTATTTCTCTATTTTTTTAACTTTTATATTTGCAAAGAAATGGTTTTTTAACCTGTGAGATGCACATATTTTTTTATTATAATGTTATAACTTTTTTATATACATGAGATGCACAAATTTTTTTATATATAGATTTTTATAATCTATGCATTTACATGTTAAAAAGTTAAAATCAATACTTTTTTATTTTTAAAATTTTTATAAAAACTTTGAATATTTTGCTTTGTTTTAGAGTGTATGTATAGATCTTACAAAAAATTTTGAACAATTTATGAACGTTGGAGTGAACAAAGAAATTTGGTTTAGCATAATAATGACTTTTTTTGAAGTATTTTGACAATTAAATATAAACATATTGATTTAATTATTTAGACATTTTTTGTTAGTTTTTTTATTTATTAAAAAAATTGTATAGATTTACTTTTAATTGTTGATTTTATTTTGTTTTGTTTTTTTTATTTATGAATAAAAACAAATAACTAAAATGTAATAGTAAATCTAAAATAATTGTTTTATAATGCAGAACTAATTTATGATCAGGTAATGGCTCTTTCTCTTGTAAATGGACTAGGAAAAAGCGGCTTGAGTCCACTTTCCTCTTTTGCGAAAATATCACAAATTTATCTTATATACCAAGGAAAAAATTATACAAATCCTATACTTAAAATTTTTAGTAATATAAATATGAACAGTACATTACCAAAACCCCAGCCATGTTTTACTCTCTTTTTTTTTCCCTATTTTTTGGTCAAATTTTTAAAATAGTTTCTAAATTTTTTTATAATTTTTTTAAATGGGACCCACTTTACACCATTTTCTCTTTTTTATTTTTTTTAAGATTTTAAATTTACTTTTTATGAGATACATTTGATATTTAAGATGTGCCGCATGTCTTTTTATTATTTTCTATTTTTTATATTTAATAAAATTTTCTTAGATTTAAAATTTTTTATCTCACTAATACCGACAATATGTCATGTGTCAGAGTTATTTTTTTCTTTTAATCTTATTTTTTTTATTAACTTTTTTTTAACATTTATATATTTTTTTATAATATTTTACTTCGAGATTGGTTTAATTTTAAAGTAAAACAAATTCGAGTCGAAAGTATTTTTAGAATGTTTTGTCTTAAATTATTTCAAGTTATATATAAAATTTTATGTTTTATTATTTGTTTAATTACATATATGTATTATATTAATAATTTTTTTATATTTTAATTTAATAAATTAATATTTTAAACTTAATATAAAGTATCAATGTGACACCTTGTATGAGTTTTTTTTCCTCATTTCAAAATTTTTTCTTTTTAACCTTTTTTATATTTTTATTGGATGAATTTATAAAAAAAATAAGATTAATTAAAGTATCCACATGTCATTCTCAGATGTTTTTTAATCATTTGTAATTTTTTGGTTTATTTAAGTAGATTAATTTTGTAAGAAAAGCACGATGAATAAAGATGGTAAAATAAAAATTTTAAACCATGACAATGTACGGATATTTTTTCTTTTAGTATCTATAACATTAATTAAAAGTAAACTCCCACCAAACTTACATTAATACTTTTTTTATTATTTCATGATTCGTTGACATTTGGCATTTTTTTGTCATCCTTATAAAAATTAAAAAATCCATCTTTATATCTATTTAATTACAGTGTATACATTGTTATAATATCCCTCCCATTATAAATAACAAAAATTACTATTTTTTTACTTCTGTCATAATTATGAAAATATTCCTTTTACCATAATGGTCCAAAATTATTATAATAATCTTCATATCATAATTACGAAAAATCATTCATATTATAATTAGCCAAAATTATTATAATCTTCTTGTCATAATTATAAAAATACATTTTGAAGTGTTTCTTATTTACATATTAAAATTTAATATTCATACAATAATATAAAACTAATTCCCTTATAAATGATTATAATACCTTTTTAATTATTTGAAAATTGAATTCCTTTAGAAAATTGAATTTTAAGTGTTCAAATTGATTGTAATGCCCCTCATTTTATAATCAACTAAAATTACTACAATACCACTCTTATCATAATTATTGAAATACCTCACCTACCATAATTGACTAAAGTTACTATAATATCCCTCCAATTATGATTAAAAAATACCTTCATACTATCATTCTTCAAAATTATTATAATACCCCTTGTACTATATTAAAATTATTGATTTTTTCTCAAAAAAATTAAGTTGAATAGGTGATAATATTACTCTGACTTTGATTTTATACGTAAATAGGTTTGAATTTGATAATTAATCAATATTAAAGGTAAATGGCTTTGAATTTGATAATTAATCAATATTAGTAACAAGTAAGTATTGTATGTATAGGTTGGATTATAATGTATGTATTATTGAGTTTGGATTTAATGTATACAATTTTTTTAAAGTACTCTTTCTTATTTTATATAAATATATAAAAGTCAAAACTTTTGACGAAAATGGTAGTTATCATATGTGTAAAGTCTATGTTTTTAACAAATGGATAACTTTAAATAATTATCATGTATCCACTACTTACTATGTTTAATTTGATTTAATTTTGACCAAATAAATTGTATTTATATTAAATAACTATTAAATATAAATGTTATTAATTTGGTTAGAATCAAATCAAATTAATTCAAATTAAATACATTAATACATGAAATTATTCAAAACTATCTACATGTCAAAAAATTATACTATCCACATGGGATAATTATCTTTTTTGCCAAAGATTTTTCCTTTTATATATTTATATAAGATTAAAAATAAATGTGATTAATTTAATCAAAATAAAATTAATTAAAAGAGATTTAATGTATTAAAGTAAATATAATTAATTTGGTTAAAATCAAATCAATTAAGAGTTAAAATTAATTGATAGAGAAATTAAGTTATTTAATATAAATACAATTAATTTGATCAAAACTAAATTAAATTAAATCAAATTGAAGACATTAAATAATGGATACATGGCAATTATTCAAGTCGATCCACATGTAAAAAATTATACTATTCACATAGGGTAATTGTCTTTTTTGCAAAAATAAATGTGATTAATTTAAATAAAATCAAATTAAATCTTATATAAATCTATCAAAGCTAAAACTTTTGACAAAAAAAGTAATTACACGTGTGGATAGTCTAAGTTTTTACATGCGGATAGGCTTGACTAATTATCATATATCCATCACTTAATGTTTTCAATTTGAGTTAATGTCATTTGATTCGTATCAAATTAATTGCATTTATACTTAATAGCTTAAATTTCACTCTCAATTAATTTTAATTTTTAATTAATTTGATTATAATTAAATTAATTATATTTACTTTTAATAGATTAAATCTCTCTCTATTAATTTTAATCCTTAATTTAATTTGATTTTTCTTAAATTAGTCTCATTTTGTTAATAACTTATATCTCAATTAATTTTATTTATTATTTTTTGTTCGTTTTTCAACACTATAAATATTATCTAATAAGAGTTAATCTATAAAAAAAACTAGTTTTTGACCTGTGCAAAGGATGGGGTTTTTTAATTTATTAAATTATTTTAATTAATTAAGTTTCCAAAAAAATTATCTTTCTTTTAAATTTTAAATTTATATGTTGTAATTATTTAAATTTAAAGTTAAAGTATAAAACATTCTTTAAATATAATTGTACTTAAAAAATTGGAAAGCATGTTTTATTTTATTTTTCCAATAATTTATAGATTGTGTTTAGAAACTTAAATTTTAAAGAAGATATTTGAATTTTAAAATTAATATAAAATGTATGATAAAGCACACATAAATATAAACATTATTTTATAATTATTTTTCAAATTTAAAGAATTTTTGGATGTCTATTTAATAGTGAGTGTAGAATATCTATGCGTATTTATGAATTTGAAATTCATTTTTTTATATATTTAAAACTAAATAAATTATCATATTTTGTTTTATTAATTTGTGCATACCATGTATATTTTATTCTTATAATTTATATAGTAAATAAAATTCAAATTCACTTTATTAAATTTACTTTTTTATGTGTAACAATAATGTCTTTTATATGACAATCACTTATTCTAAAATAAGTTATTTTAATTTTTTATGAATTTATCAAACAAATATATTAAAAAATGTATAATCAAAGAAATATATATTAAAATTAAAATTAAAATTTATTTTTATTTTTATATATTAAAAACCTAATAATTTGATTGCAATCAACATATATATTTGTCTAATAATCATTAAATAATCAATTTCAAAATATTTATTAGAAAGCTCATACTTGTTTATTGACAATTTTTTCCTACTTCTTTATGTACATGCATTTTAATAGATATTTTTATATTATAATTTTATAATATTTAAGCTTATCAGAATTAAAACCTAATTATTGGAATTAAAAGTTCAGTATTATACTAATAATCTATGTGGTTATTGGTTATTTTTAGATTATATTTGATTATGAATTATAAGTATAAAAAACTGTATAATATAAAAATCAAATCAATATAAGATTTGCATAAAAAAATATTTTCAATTATAGTCAAAAGTCTTAGGTTTGTTTTCATTATTACCATAGGCACAAATAAGACAACTAAATATTTTACCAATTCATTTGGAAAAGTAACTAAAATATGAAATTAATTTATCCTTTGATTGTGAACTGAATTTAGCTTTTAAAATTGAACTTGTAGTAATTGTTATACACTGTCATCAAGTCTATGAAAAATGTAAAAAGCAATTAAATTAAAAATGCTCAAAGAAACAAATACAATTCATTGTTTGAGTAACTTTTTAAATTTAAATTAAATCAAATCTAAACAATTTTGCTTAAAAATATGATAATTTTTCAAGAATTTTCACACTTCAATAAGTTTCATTATGTATATAAAAAATTCTCTTTTTATATATTTATATTAAATATATTAAAGAGACAGTTCTAAAAGTAAAAATTGCCAAATTTATGGTGAGCATAACCAAATAATTCAAGTATGCTGCTATTCTTAGGTAATAATTTTTTAAAATGTGTTTTTACATGGATTAATTAATTGGAAGTAACTCAAATTAATTCTTTCCTCATGTGGTAGAAAATAAATCTTTCATTTAATATAATATTGTTAGAAAGATAATATAAAATTTAGTCTTCTAATAATAATTTAAATTTAAATTCTTTTCATTATTAATTATTAAATGTTAATGCATGAAACCATACTTTTATTCTTATGTATTGTTAATGTTGAATGTTGTTAACTAATGAATGTTAAAAATTAAATAATGGAATTTAATTTTAAGCAATTTAAGGTAAACAATCATGAGAAATTAAATTTTAATTACAAATTGAATTGTTATTTATTATACATAAAAGGCAAGACCATTGGCTATTTATAAGGAAATGGTTTATGTTTACTATTTCTCAAATATTAGAGGGAAATGATTGTAATATTATATTTGTTATTTAACCTTGGCTTTTTTTTTTTTCTTTTGAAAGAACATTAGATATTTCTCAAATTTGATTATAGTATACAAATTGTGTTTATTGCAAATAGAATTAAGTTTCCAATTGAAGCCTTTTTTAATTGTTGACATAATTATAATTGACTGTTGTAATTTCTTCAAACCTTGTCAAGTTATTATTTCATAAAATTTGTCAACTTATTAATTTAGTAAAATATTCACTTAACAATTTAATCATCTTATCCAAATCATTCAAATTATATTTTATGGCCTCAATCACACCAAATCAATTTATTAACTATCAAATTACATTCTTAATTATTAAATTAAGGAATATCATTAATTACTTGAATAATCAAATGGGATAAATCACTTAGATATTTTAGATTGAAAATTCAATTTGATTCCTTTGCTTCTTAATCTAATCAATCAGAGGAAATTACTCGTAATTTTATTACTTTTTTTTTCTTTTGGAATTAATTTCTTAATTTTATAACTGGTTGGACATATTTTCTATACCCTTTACACCATCAAATTATATCATTAAAAAAGAAGAAATTAATGAATAAAAGAAAAAAGGTATTAAAGCTTAGGAGACTTAAAGTTTTTAATAGTTTAGGAAATTGAGGTTTACGTAGACATTTTTTTATAAAAAATGAAATTGTAAAAATTAAGTTAGAAAATTAAAAAAAAATATGTCTAGAACAAATCAAAATTTTATCTTTATGAACTTGAAATTAAAACCTAGACCTAGACCATATAAAATGAATCATTTTGGTAACAAAATAAATTTTGATTTTTATTATCAATATTTATTGTTTCAATTAGCATAAAAAATTTTAAAGATAGATTTAATAAATTTTATTATAAATAATTCCCTTCTGGGTGACAATAGTCTAAATTTTAAAACGAAGGCATCATATCATTTTATTACAATCTAAAATGATGGCAATGTATAGTGATTTAAATCATATTTAATCAAACCCTAGAATGGATTGCAGTAACAGAAAAAATTCATATGCAAAGTGTATCATAAAATAATAAAATTGCAAAGGTATACATATTTTCTTGGACCTCTCCTTATGTACCATAGTGTAATTTTTTTTATGTGCAGTGATATTTCATTGTGACATTTGAGATTAAAAATGTTCCTGACGACAACTTGTTTACAATTATTAAAGCTGGTTAAATTTTTTGGCAAATATTAATCACATAGCATCCAAACATTTGCACATAAAAATTAAAAACTAAATCATTAAAAAATAAACTAAAAATTAAATAGAAAAACAAAATAAAAACAAGTCATTTTATATTGTGTAGGGAATATTTAGATTAATTTCCAATGCACATCAACCTGCTTTATGTTATACTAATATTATTTTAAGAACTAAAAGCCAACTGATTTTTTTGTAAAACCGAATTCTAATATTAAAATATAATGAAAGAGATTACACTTTGACATAAAAAGGAATAAAACAAATGAAAGCATGAAGAAACAAACTAATGGAACAAATAAAAAAGAAAAAAGAATCAGAATAGAAGTGTAGAGTAGACCAAACCAATACTATTATTTGTAATGTACTAAAGCATAGTCTATTTATAATGTTGAAGTTGAATATCAAGAATCAAGAATAAAATTTAATTGAGAGTAATTTAGGGTCAATTAGAATAAGAGAATATAAACTTTGATTAGAAATGGAATTGAAATTTTTTTATATAAGGCAATATTAATGAAAATTTAAGAGAGAATAAAGGCAATCATCTAAACAAAATTATGTTACTTTTTTTTTACATTAAAATGAATCCAATCAATTTAAGTATTTTAAATTATTTTAAAATTAAAAATGTATCACACAAAATAAAAAAAAATGTATTTATAAATGATACATGTTGTTTATTTAAGAATATACGCATGTCAAAATAATAAACCTTCCACATTGGAAAATTTTATATTTTGGCAAAGATTTTGACTTTTATATATTTATATAAGATAAGGTAAAATTGGAAAGACAATATATAAAATTGAAATTTAATCTTCTAATAATAATTTAAATTTAAATTAATTTTATTATTTTATTTAAATATATAAAAGACAAAGTCTTTGGCAAAAAAGGAACATATCTGCTATGAATGATTTATATTATTGACATGTGGACGGTCTTAAAAAAATGCCATGTTTCTTTTAATAAATGTATTTTATTTTATTCGATATATTTTTAATTTTAAAAAATAATTTAAAAAAACTAAATTTATTACATTTATTTTTTTATTATTTATCTTAAATCACTTTCATTAAATTCATATAAAAGGTATTAAAATTTTGATTGTGATTATTAATAAATAAAATAATTTTACATCTATTTTTTTAATTATAAATATTTAACTCTTGAATTATATTTATTAAAAAATATACTTTTCAATTATTTTTAAAAATATGACACATTGGCTCCATTTTTTAAGCTATACATACATATATTTAATATATTGATTTTAAAATGATTAACAGATTATCAAATCAATTAAAATTAATTTTAATATATCAAATCAAATTAATTTTATTATCATTATTACATTAATTTCAAAATCTCTTTTTTCATTTCTTCAAAGCATATTCGATACACATTATACTTAACTATTTTAATTACCAAGTATAAATTACTTTTAAATTAAAATACTATTACTCTTGATTTGGTTCTTAATTTATTTTAGTCAATTAATCATTTAAAAATGAATGTTAATAAGAATCATTAAATGTGTTTTATAATAATGAAAATAAGATATTTTAAATTAAACTTATTTTACCATTAAATTCTAAATTTTAAAATTTAAATTTTAAATGCATACTTAATTTTGAATACATATCAATTTCTTAGATTATTCACATGTTCAAAATGTAGCTATCCACATCAGATTATTTCTTTTTTGTTAAAAGCTTTGACTTCTATATATTTATATAAAAAAATCATTTAAAATGAAAAAATCAATGTAAGATAAATTTTAAGTTACTCTCAATTTATAATTTTTATAAAATTTTTTATAATTTTTATAATTTTTTAAGACAAATTTTTTATAATATTTAAATTACTCTTAATTTAAGATATTATTACTCTTGATTTGGTTTTTAATTTATTTTAGTTAATTAATCATTTAATAAATGTTAATAAGAATCATTGAATGTGTTTTATAATAATGGAAATAAGGTATTTTAAATTAAACTTATTTTACCATTAAATTCTAAATTTTAAATTTTAAATACATGTCAATTTTTTAAATTGTTTACATGTCCAAAATATAGTTATCCACATCATATTATTATTTTTTTGTTAGAGGATTTAGCTTTTATATATTTATATAAGACAATACTTAGTCATGCTTCACTAGAATAATTATCCATGTTCATGCTTTGCTAGAATAATTATTTACGTTGTTTCTAGTTTGTGAGTTGGGATTGGTTTTCTTAGATTTTTCATTTAAAAAAGGTTTCAAACAACAAAATTCTTTTGGAATTTAATCATTTTCTTCATAGTTCATATATTTCTAACATAATTTTTTGTTTTAAGGCCTAACCCTTGATATATATATTAATTGTTTTTTTTTCAACTAAATATAAGATATTGAACGTTTGTTTTGATATTTTGATTTTAATTTTATTTTACATGTTAAAGTGTTTAAGGTTTATGTTATTTTTAAAATAAATATTTTATTGTATTTTGTTATATTTGACATTATATAACTTTAAATATATAAATTTTAAGTTATTTATAAATATAAAAGCTTATCTTATAATTAAAAAATATTAAAGTATATATAAATTTATTTATATATTAATATATTCATGCATCACACATATATCGCATGAATTTAAAGTTAGTTACAATAAAATTTGAAGCAGCAAAATTCAACGATAACAAAAAATTTAAATAAATTACTAAATAAAAGGCATGTTACATACTGTTTATAGGCGAGAACTGGGAGAGAATATTTTGTTCAACTAAAAATATTTTGAAGTTATAAAATGAAAGAAAAAAAAAAAGTCAAACAAGAAGAAAGCAAAGAAAAGTACTGAATTTAAACATGTCAAAGAAATGGGAGGGTTTAAAAGGGAATGGGGACAAGGAAAGTTACTCTGCTACGTGAGTGTATTATTAGGAGACTTTTGAATCATTTGATTTGTTTTGGCTTTTTGATCTTTGACTAGTTGGGTTATTTTCGTGGTAGTTGTTGATTTTAGTGTTTGTAAGTGGGGAGCTTTTTGAAATTTCTTGATTCACAAAACAAATAAAATAATATATTTTTAGGTTTGAATAGGTGGGGGAAATAAAATATTAAAATTTAAAAAGAGTGGTTGAAATTTTTAATTTTCAAAACTAAAATAAAAATTTTATTGCCAAGGCCACTAAATGCACTAATAAGTACATTTATTCTTCTGATTTGTAATTTTTCAACTCCTTGACAGGAGCAATAAAGAGCAAAAATTATTTTTTTGTTTTATTTTAATATGATTTTATACTTGGTAAACTCAATTTTTGTAACATACAATTTTAAGATGAAGCATTAAAAACTCTGAGATTTAATTTTTTTTCAAAATATTCATTTGATTTTTTCTTTTTTTCTAAATCCTTATTTATTTCTTGCAAAAAATCACATGTAAGATGTAATATATTAGATTACGAGATAAATTTCAAAATTTTGAAATAACAAAATTTACAGGGATGAACACCATCAAGGAATCTTTCACTATGAATATAATAATGCTTTAAAACTAAATTTCATCATATTTGAGCAAAACTTATTACTATTATTTATCAATTGTTCTCAGTAATTAATCACATAAAACAATCACAAGTTCATTTATGTAATTCTATTTTTCTTAGTAGAATATTTTTTAGCATAGGCTATCCGATCGCAAGAGTAATAGCAATGGAGGTCATCAGCAAATTCAAGTTTATATCTCTTAGATATATGATGAAAAGCAACAACCACATAAACCTTTTTCTATTCTTTTGCCATCCTTTATTTTGGCAGTCCGGTACCTTTGGTTAAATCACATAGCCATACAACAATCAACAAGAAATAAGCAGTTCAGGTGTTCCAAACAAACTATTTCTTTAATAAAATAAAAAGACAATAAGTTATCTCCATTAACCCCTTGCGTGTTAACTAAGTGTGCGTATATGTGCCAATGTGCATGCAAAGGTAGTGCGTAAACTAAATTAAAGCCCCCAAAATTTTGAAAAATCTCCTTTACACACACATATTTATGTATTATATATATTAAATAAATATAAATTAGCCTCTCAAATTAAAAGATTAAAATATATTAAAATTTATCCATTTATTTTACCTACCAATCATTATTCACCAACATTTAAAGTTAATTGGTTTATCACAAATATTAAGTTACAATCACCTGAATTTAAAGAAAATTTAATTTAACTTTTTAAATTTTAATTTACACTTTCAATTCAATAAAAACAAATAATTTAGATTTTTTTTCTTTGACCATTGTAACTTCTTTTTATTTTAAAAAGTTTCTTCGCCTTTTTTGTTCTTACTTGCCATTTGACTTTTCAACCTTTCAAAAGCATATATAACAAAGTTGTTAAAGGATAATTTATTATTATTTTTTATTTTTTATATAATTTATTTGTGTTTTTCTTGTAGCTCCAAATAATAACTTTTTTTTATATACTTTATATGTAACAATGACTGTCTTGATTTTTTTTTTTTTTAAACAATGACTTGATAGGTTTTAGTACAACTAAAGGTTAGGCAACAACCACATGACTTGATATTAAGCTTTAAAAAAAATAATTACTTGATAGGACTGGATTTTTGGCCAAACAAAAACAATTTTGGATGGGCAAGTGAAAAAGTTTTTTACTTGATGGACTGATTCATGATGGAATTGGGTTTTCAATTTTCGATGATCACATAAAATTTCAAACCAAGATATTTTAACTTTTAAAACAAAGGCTCAATTAGGTTGTATCATATTTGATTGAAAATATAATATCAATAATTGATTTACTTATATAAATTTTTTAATTTTAAATTATTAAATGAATTAATAAGAAAGTTTACTCGTATATAATTCATTAAAATTTTATGTAAATAAATTAGAAAGTCATTTTATTCCTTAAAAAGTTTAATATTGTTGTAGTAATATTTTTGTTTCATAATTTATAAATAAGTATTATAAATTCTAAATTCTATTAGAATAATATAAACGTGTTAGAGAATTTATTATGAAGATTAAACTTATAAATAACTGTAGGTCTTATCATTCATAGGCAAGCAAAAAAGGCTAGACTCATTTTTTAAAGAAAATATGATGATAATTTAGAAAGTAGTCTACCATCCAAATCTCCCAGGCTTAAGCACGAAAGTCCTAATCAATCTCCTCCTATGTCTCATGCTGTTGGAAAAAAAGTTAACACTTTCTATAGAAAGAGTGATCCTGGTTTACGTAAAACAATGTGGGAACATTCAGTTAATCAATGAGCTGAAATTTGAAGAGCTTACTTGAAAACAGGTCCATATCAAATTCATCTATTTAGTTATCAATATAACTTAGAAAAGCATCCAAGATGTTTTCAATATTCTTGATTTGCTCAATTTTCTTTTTGGCTTTAGTATTCTCTAACAAAAGATGTTGTATATTGTTTACCATGTTACTTTTTTAATATAAAATCCAACAGGTGACCTAGTTGGTATGTATTCACTATTAAAGAATTTACATGTTGGAAAAAAATTAATACTAGGAAGAATTATGCTTTTCTTAATCATATTGGAAATGATCCTTATTCACCACATGATAATGCAATGAGATCTTGTGTGTATTTGATGAAACAATATGAGCATATTGATAAAGTAATGCATGTTCAAAGTTCACAACAAATTTTGGATAGCAGGCTATGAGTCAAGACTTCTATAAATGTTATCCAATGGCTTGCATTTAAAGCTCGTGCTTTTGAAGGTCATTATGAAATACTTGATTCAACAAAATCAGGGAAATTTTCTTAAGTTGATTGAACTTTTGGCTTCTTATAACGATAATGTTAAAAAAGTTATGTTGGAAAATCCTTCTAAATAGGCCAAGTGTTGTCATAATGTATATATTTGTGAACCTATCACTAGATACAATTTAAGGAGTCGTCACTAATCTTTTATAAGGTATGATTGATCACCTAATGAATCTATCATTTTAAGAAAATCTTAAGCTTGACTAAAGGGTTCTTAAAAAATAGGTTCTGACCTTTGAAAAAGAACTAGATTAGAGAGTTTAGTTTGAAGGATAAAACACCCCAACACACCCATCTTAAAAGATGGTATCATTTAATTTTAAATTATTCTAAAAGTTTATAATTCTAATGATTTTAAATTTAATATTAAAAATAATTTTTAAGATTCTCTATCAATTTGACAGAATTTTTTAAAATATTTTCTTATATCGAAAGTATTCAAGAATTTTATTTATTTTTTTAAAGAGGCTCTATTGTTGGAAAAAATACTTAATCAATTATTTTTTTTATGAAATTATTTTGTCGAAAATATATATAATTCTTCTACCATTTGGGTTTAATTAGAAGTATTTTCTCATATAAAAATATCTTAGATAATCATTCATTTATGATTACGAAGAATTTTATTATCGAAATTTATTTTTTAATTATACAAGTTCCATGTCTAAATTTTTCACAATTTGGACCTAATTTAGAAAAAAAAAAAAACTTTCACCTGAAAATCTCATAAAAGTTAAGCCATTTGTGATTTTTCTCAAAATTTCATCTTTAAACGATTATCAAATATTTTCACACAAATTTTTGTTAATATGTTTTTAATGTTTTAATTTTTCAATTCTTTATTTGTTTATGTATTTTTTATATTTTGTTTTAATGTTATCGAAACTTTATTTAAATTTTTACTCCATTTGGCTTAAATTTAGAAAAAAAATTGTCACTTAGAAAATTTATAGAAATTAACCATTTGTAATTTCTTAAAAAAAATTTAACATTGGATAATTATTATTTATTCTCAAAGTTTATTAAAATTTTATTTCATATTTTTTATAATTATTTTTTCTATTTTTTTCCTAAAATTAATCTTGCAAAATATTTCAAAAATAAATAAATGATAAAACAAAATAGATAGATAAATAAACCAACCATAAAAAAGATAAAAGAAATAAAAAAAAATACTACAAAGATATTGGCTTGGCTGGGTGGTTTGGGGAGTGCAACTGCAATAAGAAAAGGGCAGTTTAAATGGTTGATAAGTGGTTTCAAATTCAGCTCAGCTTGGCTTGGCTCATAGGTGTATGAAAGAATTTGGTCACAAACTAGGTCACGATTAGGTCGGACTCATAAGTGGTAAAATGCGTGGATCAACCAATTTAATAAACCTCCAAACGATGTCATTTCTGAGTTGTATAAAATCTTAAAATTTGTTTCTTCTCCCTCAGAATCCTCATACACTCTCTTTCTCTACTTGTTTTTTTCTCTATTTTCTCTCTCTATGATAAAGGTCGGTTGAACATTGATCGGATTTTGAAAAAAGATATCACTAATTGGGATTTCTCATTGGAAGTTCTGTCGAAATCTAGGATTAGTCATCAGAATCTAGGTAAATATCTCAGAATTTCATCGAAAAATATGAACTTGGCTAAAAAATTCAACGAAAATTTTAAAATTTTTAGAAAATTTCTAGAAATTTCCAAAAAAAAATAATCTTAATTTAACATTTTTAGACCTCATTGATCTTTCAATCACACAATTTCTCACTAGATTAAACTAAAACAAACAGCTCAATAAATCAACTAAATTTCTCAAAAATTGATTTTTTCAAATTTAAAACCCCCTATTATAAGACTGTTTGCTTATTTTTTCAATCTTCTTTCTATGTGTTTTCGGGTGCGTGATTCTTGTTCTTCCTGTTAGAAATAAATTAAAGGTAAATTTATAGCAAGAACTTAACAGAATTTCAAATCAAATATGACTCCATCTTTTGAAAGTTTTGACATTATCATAAAAAATTTATCTCCAGCAATTTAAATCCAAATCTATTTTTAATAAACTAGCCTTATCACCAAATTACCAACCTTTATTCCTAATTGAATTCGGTTATTTGAGTTTTTTCTTTTTTTTTTTAACTAAAAAGATAAATAAACAATAAATAAAATAAAATGAATTTTAAACCCTAGACAAAATGGGTGTTTACTAGTATATTTCTCATTCAAATCAAAAATAGATTTTGAATATTTTTGCTAATAAAATGTGAAACAAGATTCATGAAGATGTTGGAAATTAGAAATTTTGCATTATTGTTGATGAGACTCGTGATGAATTTAAGAAAGAACAATTGGCTTTTGTTTTGAGATTTGTTGACAAAGGTGGCTTTAATAGGGAGCATTTCTTTTATCTTACCCACGTTACAAATACATCTACATTAACTTTTAAGAATGAAATATATGTTATTCTCTCTCATCATAGTCTTGATGTTCAAAACAATTATGATAAATGATATAATAAGAGTAGTAATATGTACGATGAATGGAAAAGATTGCAAGCATTTTTCCTTAATGATTGTCATTCTATTTATTATATGCATTGCTTAACTCATCAACTACAATTAACTTTTATTGTTACATTTAGAGAGATATGCTCTATTCATAAGTTTCTCGATAATTTGACATTCATTATCAATTTTGCTGATGCCTCATGCAAACATCATAAAGAATTACAAGTTGCTCAAGTAGTTAAAATTACATGTATGGTAACTGTTAATGAGTTTGAGACTAGAAAAAGTGCCAATCAGATAGGCACTTTAAAATGAACGATGATATTCGTTAGGGCTTTCACTTTTACTCTATATGCAATTTTATAACAATGTTTGCCGCAACATGTTTAGTACTTAAAAACATTAAAAGAGAAGGATCCACTTATTCTCAATGAAAGGATGTTAGTATCGCATTGAAGTCAATTCAATCATTTGAATTCATTTTTATTTTGCATGATGAAAGAGATCAGGGCATTATAGATGTACTAGGCCAAGCTTCACAGTAAAAGTCTCAAAAGATTTTGAATGCTTTCCATTTGTTTTCAAGTAAAACAATGTTTATTTAGAAATTAAGAAAAGATGGTTGGAATAATTTGCTTGAGAATGTGATATCATTTTGTGATAAACATGATTTAAGTGTTCCTGATCTAAATGCTTAATATTTTGAAGGTTGACATTGACAACAACAAACTTAAATCACTATCGAGCACCATTATCATTTTGACATATTCAATTAAGTCATTGACTTGCAATTACAAAGGCTAAACAATAGGTTTAGTGTATAGGCAATGGAATTTTTGACACTAAGCACTCTTTTAGATCCAAGAGAAAAGCATAAGTCTTTTAATATTGATGATATTTGTACTATTGCAGAAAAGTATTATCATATTGATTTTACTGAGCAAGAGAGATTGAATTTAAAATTTTAGTTGAAATATTTTGAGTATGATATGCACAATTATGTGAAATTACAATGTTTATATTCTTTATCACAATTATGCTTCGTTATAATAAATACATGAAAATCAAAAGTACATTATCTCATAAAAAGATTGATCAGACTTATTTTAACTATTTCAGTGTCTATAGCAACTAGTGAGTGTGCATTTTTAACTATGAAGATCGTTAAAACAAGATTATGAAACAAGATGAAAAATAAGTTTTTTACAAATAACTTGGCTGTCAACATCGAAAGTAAGATTAGTGAAACATTTAGTTCAGATTCAATTTTTGAAATTTTTGTTACTTTTAAATGAACGTCTCTCTCAATTTTAAATAAGATTATTTATTTGATGTATTTTATTTTCTTACACTTTTATTTATAAATTGATAAAATTTATGATTAAGTGCATGTGCAAAGTTAAACTTCTTGTTTAACATATATACGTATGTATGTGCAAGAGCACTTTTGTTTATACAAATTGAATATCTCATCTAAAATACATTATTATAAGCATACGCATGGAAATTGAGGTCCATAGATATTTACATCACTTCACATTGCGCACCTTAAAAATTAAAGGATAAAATTTGACTTGCCCATAGAAGCTATAGCTCTTAAAGCAGGATGATTCCCCATAATTATAGCCCATACTCTTTGCAAAATGGATTTGGCAACCATTTAATAATCTTACAACCGTTTGGCTTTTACTTTGGCTTTAGCAGTACTCAAACCTTTAATGATTTGATCACATTTCTCAGTAGATGCTTTATTTCTCTTTTTAGCAACCAATTTTTTATTTCCCTCAACTTCATTACATGATTTAGGTTACTTAGTAGTAACTGTCCAAGCATGACGAATAAAATATGACATCAATCTAATACTAATTGGAGAGTTGAATTGTAATCTCGCACTTTCAGCACTCAATACTGAGATTTTTAACATGTTATAACTAAAGTATCTTAATTTAAAAAAAACCTAGTAAATCCTATTTCGCAAGTGAATTTACATCCAATTTTTTTACACGATTAAAATCTTCAGATGTATGGTTCACATTCAATCTATAACTTTGTGATTCTAATTTCTAAGTAGGATGGCAAAAACACAGGAAGGTCTCCACTAAGCCAGATGAGACATTTAGGTAATCAAAAATAAATTTCTTTCTTTTTAAAATTGCTCTAAAAGCCATTATCAATCTTTTTTATTGTTAATAAAGAGGATGATACTCACATTTCCTAGAACAATCACTCAATTAACTTGATCAACATAACATTTCAAATAAAAAAAAAATCTTGAATTGCATGTATCAACCAAGGAGTCAAGATTATGAGCTGGCCAATTAAAATTAGATTTTTTAAAATTTCATATAAGGCTAAAAATTAACAAATAAATTCAAACAAAAATAGAAACAAAATATTAAAAATTAAAAGAAAAAAGATAGAAAAAAAGCATGTACTAAGAAAATTAAAGAGAAAAAAAAATCAAAATTTTTATTTTTTCATAAAAAAATAAAATAAAAAAGAAGAAATTTATTTTCAAAAATTACAACCAGTTCATAAAATTTATTTTTAAAAAATTTTGTTTTCATTTCAAATAATACTTAATATCAATTTTCATTCCATTTAAAAAAAAAATCCCTTGACAACCAAAAAATGTAAAAATGAATGTATATTCGATAATCATAATTTATTTTGGTTTTAACTAAAAAAAATAAGTAAAACGAACATGTTATATAAATATATATTAAAGCCAAAATTTTTGGCAAAAAAGGTAATTGTTATAAGTGGATAGTTTAAGTTTTTGACATGTGGATAATTTGAAATAATTTAAGTGGATAGCTTAAGTTTTTGACATATAGTCTTAAATAATTATCATGTATTTATTACTTAATGTTTTTAATTCTAATTAATTTGATTTGATTCTAAAAAAATTAATTGCATTTATATTTAATAGTTTAAATTTCTCTTTCAATTAATTTTAACTCTTAATTGATTTGATTCTGACCAAATTAATTAGTTTTACTTTTAATAGAATAAATTTCTATTAATTAATTTAATTCTTAATTTAATTGGATTTTGCTTAAATTAATCACATTTATTTTTAATAGCTTCTTTCTTTCTTAATTAATTTTATTTACTATTTTTTGTTCACTCTTCAACACTATAAATATTATCTCATAGGGGTTTAACTAAAAGAAATAATAATACTTAGTCATGCTCTACTAAAAGAATTATACACGTTATTTGTAGCATATGAGTTAAGATTGGTTCTCTCGAATTCTCCATTTAAAAAAAAAAAAAAAACTCAAATATAAAATTATTCTAAAATTTAATCTTTTTATTCATTTTTTTACACTTCTGATATATATATTTTTTGTTTTATAGCATAACTCTCCATATATATATTAATTATTTTTTGTGTAATTTGAGTATAAGTTATTAAATGTCTGTTTTGATATTTTTATTTTAATTTAATTTTATAAATAAAAGTGTTTAAGTTTTATGTTATATTTAAAGCAAATATTTTATTTTATTTTATTCTGTTCAATATTATATAACTCTAAATATATAAATTTTAAGCTGTTAATAAACATAAAATCTTATCTTATAGCTTTAAAAAAATTATATTATATATAAACTTATTGATATATAAATATACTTTGATGCATCATACGTGCATTATATGAATTTAAATTTAATTTAAAATAGAAGTTAACACCTACACAATTGCAATTGATTAACACAATTAGAGTATAAGGTAGTGTTTGATTTTGGAAAACAGAACCATCTTCTGTTTGCATTTTTTAAGAAAATGAAAAATATGATTGAAAACTTGTTTGATAATTGAAAATGAAAACAAAATTTTAAAAAACAAAAAATAATATAAATTGAGATATGAAAACAAAAAAATATATATGATATTTTCAATTGTGAAAATAAGAGATGTAGGTTACTTTTTTCTTTGTATTTTACTAGTTACCATAGTTGAACTTTTTTAGTATCATTAATTAATCAACATATATTATATTTATAATTAGATGCCATTAATAGTAATATCATTGAATATTTTATTTATTTTCTTATTTTTGTATATTTAGAAAATAATTTTTATTTTTCATTTACCAAATACATTTTAAAAAAATATAAAAAATAAAAACTATTTTCTAAAAAATGAAAATAGAAAATAAAACCAAAAAACATTTTCTTAAACCAAACAGAACCTAAGTTTTTTATTTTTTTCAAAATATTATATTTTCAAAAAATTAAAAATAAAAACCAACAAAATACTGAAAAATATTTAATTTTTTTATTGATTATTAAATTAAAAATTTTATATTTCATAAAAAAAATCACAACCCAAGCATCGTCGGGTTGTTCTTCTAGTGATATTAAAGAATTGAAATGTATTCTTTTAGAGTATATATTTTTGAAAATAAATAAATAAATAGCTCTTTAATTCTATTTACAAAATTAAAAAAAAAACCACCATTAAGAATAATCCAGTAATGAAATGCTTTATTTTTACATAAATATATTAGTTTGTAGTGCGTTGAAAACATGACGACGATTGTTCGCATAAATAATTTTTTTAAAGCTAAAGGGTGTGTAAAAAGCCCTTACACTGTAAGTAAAAAATTATCCAAATTTTTATTTTTTTTTATTACAATTAATGAACCTTCCATTATTGATTTGCATTAAATTAAATTTTTATTTGGATGAAAATTTAATACTGTTAATTTTTTTGTCAACTAAAATAAAATTTCATGTGACATCAATAAAATAAATGAAAGTTTGTCACATATAATTTTTTTTTTCGTATTTTCTTTTTTTTTCTCCGATCTTTTTAAGAGTTCAATTAACTATAATTCAAATATTAATTGATTCAATTTTGTCATATGATTTGATTTCGTCAAATTAAAAATTCAATTGAGTTGAATAGAATATTAAGAACTTGATTTATCACAATAAAATGTTAAGAACTTAAATAAATATTGAATTTTTATTCAAAAGCCTTTTTGACTTTTTTGACTTTTAACTTTCTACTGCTACGGTGAAGCTAACTTGATCATCTTACAAAAGTTGAACAACAAGAAATTGAACAAGTTGACGGTCAATTTTAAGAATAAACTGTTTGGCACAAAAGCCTCAATACAATTAAACAATCAAGTCAACGAAAGTAATATTAAATGATCAATCAATTATATAGTAGATAATAATTTAATATAGTTAATTTAAAGATGTCAATGAATAGAATACGGACATGATAGAGCATTCTTTATCATTTTATTTTTATATTATACACATCCCTATGCTTATATCTAACAAGTATTTTAAATTTATCTCTATTTTCATCTTCACATGTATTTAATGGATATAGGTAATTTTTATACTCATTGCTTTGAAAAAAAAAACTAAAAACTAAATTATTTTTAGCTTTTTTTTATCTTATATATTTAAATAATTTTTTATATAAATATATATATTAATGTATATTGTTTCAATAAAAATATATTAATTTTAATGAATGTAAAATAATAATTTATATTATTTAATAAAAAATCTATATGCTAAATATATATATATATAAAGTACGGGTACGAAATGAGTGTTATATTACCCATCCTCACCCCCATACTAAATAAAAATATAAAATCATACTCATCTCTATTTTCATACTTATAATATAATACTCATCATCATCCCTATTTAGGTAAAAAATCAGGTTTTCCATTGAAAATGAGTAAGATTGACATCCCTAGGTTTAGCACTACCGATTTAAGTCCATGAATGAAAAAAAAAATTTACTAGTTGTAAAAAATTACAAATAAATATCAAATCAAATACTAACAATCAATTCCTATGAGTCTTCTCATATTACTCTAGTTCTATAAAATATTTTTAACTCAAATAAATATATATCTATGTGTATTCATGTAAATTACTTATGTGGATACTATCATTCCCATCTAGTCTATTCTCACATACATACCCATAAAGAACCATCAATCTTTTATAGTCTTACAAGGCCTCAACCCAATAAAATTTTACAACTCCCTTACATTTTTTTTCGTATATATCTTTATAAAAATTTCGATTATTTATAAGCATATTAACTTACTTATTAAAAATTATTTTTCTCTTACATTTTTTTTTGTAAATTTTTTTATGTATCACATAATATTTAAGCTAATTTCAAATAAATTTTTTATGAGATTTGAATAATTGTTCTTAATATAAATTACTATTAGTAGATTGATGACAAAACTCTCTATCCAGATACACCTTAATTGATGGAATTTGAAAATTATTTTATCCTAAAATGTATAAGGGATGCCTTCAATTTTGGGCTTTGTTATAGCTTATGAATAGGAGAATATTGATTGTTGTTGAATGATATTAAAAAACATGAAATTTTGATTATTTGATTTATACAATTATTTTTAAAAAATGACATTTATTAAATATAAATTTTAAATTTAAATACTTATATGTATATTTTTTATTCTTAACTTGTCATTTTATTTATAAAAAGAATAATGTTAAAATTCGATCATGCCTCAGTGCTCTTTTAATTAAAATTTTATTTTTTACACGCTAACAACCACATCTTTATTGAACGTTGATGTTATTGTTTTTTTTTTTTATTGAAGTTTTTTTTGATAAAAGGTTTTGTATTTTTATAAGGAACGGGTGCATAGAAATGTTAAGGAATGTTAATTAGTTGATTACATATCAATAACAAAATTTAAAAGTAATTTTTAACATTGTTACTAGGGCAAGGTAAATTTGCAAAGTTAAGAAGAGTACTTCAAATCAAAGACAATAGCGAAACAAATGCCGGTGACAAGAATGGAGTATATCATTTAATAATAAAAATTATAAGTGAAATCCTATCGGGACAAAAAAAAAAAAAAAGAAAGTTTTTAAAAATCATTTAATATTATAATAGTAGGCTAGGGTGTTTGCAGCAGGCCAAGCCCAAAAAGTAACTGACCCTTTTTTTGTAGGCCCAATAACTTGGTGGAGTCATAGGCCCAGCCAAACCACGCTGCACACTCCGCGCACACGACCAAATCGTAAATGTCCGCGATTGAGCACCTCTAATAATTTGTTAGTTTTATGTTCTTTTTTTTCTTCTTTTCTTCCCAAATCTCCCCCCTTTTTTTTTTTTTTTTTTGTGTGTGTGTCATTGTTGAGTTTAACGAAGGAGGGTCTTAAAAAACTCCGCCCCAAAAAATGTTTGCTCGACTCGCGTCCCAGCGGCTACTCGAGATCCGTCTAGCTTTCCGTCAATCTGCTCAGGTATTTCCATTTATTTTTCCTCTTCTTTTTCCCTTCACTTTCTGCTCATCCAAACACCTCTCAATCTCATTTTCCTCCCTTTTTATCTGTTCCGCAGGCGTATCGATCCTTCTCCACTGCCTTGAACTATGTAAGTTCTAATCCTTCCAGCAATAAATATTTGTTTTTTAATTTTATATTACAACGCAAAATTTCCGGGATTTCCCCCTAAAAGTAATACTGCTAGAAAAGACAGTTGATTGAATGAATTTGTTGCAGCACATTGATAGCTCAGATAACAATCCCGACCTTCCATGGGAATTTTCCCAGGCAAACAAAGAAAAGGTTAGTTCAAATTCAAATGCTTGTAATTCGAGTTATGGGTTATCATTTTTCCATCATTGTAGATTGAAAAGCTTTTGGCTTTGACAGTATTAGTGAATTGGGATTTGGGACTGAGTAAATCTATGACCGGATTGTTAAACTTTGAGGAACTCCTATAAACTCCAATAATCGTAAGATATAGAAATCAAATGCCATTTATTTACTTTCACATCTTATATGAACTTAAAGATTTGCATTTTATGTATGGTTGTTGAAAGCTCGTTTGGTCTAAGAATTCTATGAGTACATAATAGAATTTTTTCCTCCCTTTTAACATCATTCTCTTTTGAATTTGATGGATTTTGTCAGTTTTAAGTTTACCAGAGGTGTTTTTAGTGGCCAAGTAATTTGTAACTTTCTTTAAGTCCATATTTGATTATGGTCATAATCCTAAGTTATTATGCATAGGTCAAGCAGATATTGTCTCATTATCCATCCAACTACAAACAATCTGCGGTTATTCCTTTGCTAGATCTTGCACAGCAGCAGCAAGGAGGGTGGCTTCCTGTTTCAGCCATGAATGCAGTATGTGGCATGATACTGTTAAATTAAATTCATTTGATGAGATGCATTTGTACTGTTCAACTGGTAATTCTCAAATGCTAGAAATTAGCCGATTTATATTTAATATGAAGAATTATCCCTATTATTTTGATTAGATATGAAACCTAACCACTGTTGGAGGCAAATTCCAGTATTTTTTTGGCTTAATATTAAATGTTGGCCCTGGCATTTGGCTTCTGGTTTGCAATAAATATGCTGTTTTAAGCCCAAATGCATCACATACTTGTGTTTCGTGATGTATGTTGCATTTTGGTTTCTAATGTAATGCTAAATACAATAGAAAAGAACTGCTTTTAGATAAACTTTTTCTTCAAATAAAATCTTTTAAATACTTAATGAACTAGATGAAAAATTTCCCCAAATTTTAGTTTTGTTTTATTTTCAACAATTTCCCTGCGCTATTGTCAGATTAATTATTGATGTCTTTTTAAGTACTTTTTGTAAGTAAAATTTCCCATAGGTTGTGGCTTTTATGCATGCTCTATATTGCTGGTGAACTTTGAGCAAGGAGGTCCATGCTAGAAATTCTTTGAAGGATATTAGACTGCTGTTAATTGTGGATCATGCAAAATGCCCTGTACTTTTTGCTCTTACTGGAGTGTGCATAGCAAGTGGAAAACTTAAGCATTTTGTTACTGGAACATTAGTACCTGATGCTCTGTTAATATATAATTGGATATGACTGAAGATTCAAGCTGATATACATATAGGACATATAAAAAAGGAAAAGTTGATGCAACCATAGGACTCCAAAGCAAGATAATTGCATCTACTAGAATTATTTGAGCTGATGTTGAATTTGATTGTATGACTGAAATACATAACTGTATCATTTTATTTTTGTCTTGTTGACAGCTAGTGTTCCTTAATCTGAAATCACATAAGAATGGTAATTGGATAGATCTCTTTACCACTGAAACAATGCTTGCTTAGAACTTGAGTGGGTCATGTAATATTAGAAGGTGTTTCATCATTATGCATCACTCAGTTATTAAATTTCTCCTTGAAATAAAATACTGGTAAGTCTGTGGAGAGAATTCAGGTTTTCTTTTGTGGCTAAGCAAATTAAATCTTTGTTGCCATAATTGACATCCATTATATTTTCATTTAGCTAATTTGAATGGTGCAGTCCTTTTATAATGCAAAAGCTGAATGAATTATATTTACAGTCTTAACATGTAATGAATTGTGCAGGTGGCGAAGGTTATAGAAGTTGCTCCTATTCGTGTATATGAGGTTGCAACATTTTATTCAATGTTCAACCGGTCAAAGGTTAGAATTTATATCTTTGCTTTTCACCTTAAAACCTCTTTATTTACCTGCTCAATGAACAAAGTTGCAGTAGCTAAATGAGTTTATGCAATTGCTTTTCAGGTTGGCAAGTATCATCTATTGGTTTGTGGCACAACACCTTGTATGATACGTGGTTCACGGGAAATTGAAGAAGCCTTATTGAAACACTTGGGGGTTAAGCGCAATGGTAAATGTTGTAAACATGTTATTTGTACTTTTAGTTTACATCATGCAAAACCCATGTCAGAGTTTGAAATTTTAGATAGTATTGAAGATTAAGTATTTAGATAGTATTAAAGATTAATTATCAATTGTTTCTGTTGTTTAGAGGTAACAAAGGATGGTTTATTCTCAGTTGGAGAAATGGAATGTATGGTAAGTCTTTCCTTTGCATGTTTACCTAACCAGATCTATATTTTTTAATTAGCTTTTTAGCCTAGTTTTTGTTGGTATATAGAAGTCTACAACAATAACAACAAACTACCCCTTATATCCCATAACTCTGGGTCGGCTGTATGAAAGGCCAAAAAAAGAATCATGTTAGGTCGTAATTTTGTGTTGGTATATAGAAGTCTGCTTGGCAATAATTATATTTATCAATTTATGGGCTAGTGTTGCCAGGGGATCTCTGGAGAACAGATGCATGAAAAGGATTTCTACCTAGGATACTGTAAATTTCCATGTGCTGTTTCCAATGGATGAAAACCTGAACACAATAAACTATAGGGCATTTTTGGCATGGCTTACCTTATCATACATGTTTTGCTACTAGTTCTCACGGTAATGGTATTTGTAAGACAAAATGCAATCTGGAGATAAAAGTCTATGCTGACCTTTTTTCTTTATTAGACTGACAAGTTTGACATTTTACTAATTGGTTTTCTGCAGGGATGTTGTGTGAATGCTCCTATGATCACTGTTGCTGATTACTTAAATGGATCTGAAGGATATACGTATGATTACTATGTGGGTTTCATGAGAAGTCCTTTCAACTTGCCCTATTTACCACAATACAGTGTGCACAATTGATAAAACCTAGTGGAATTTGATTTGTGCATTTTGTGTTTAACAATGCAGGAAGATGTTTCTCCACAACGAGTTGTTGAGATAGTTGAGATGTTAAGAAGGGGAGAGAAGCCACCAGTAAGCTTTCCACACAGTACTTGGGGCGTTTGAGTTTATTCGTTTTGTTTGCATAGAGATGCCACTAATGTATGTTTTAATCTCTGTTCTATATCTCAGCCTGGCACTCAAAATCCTAAACGTATCAAGAGTGGACCTGAAGGTGGAAATACCACTTTGCTAAGTGATCCAAAACCTCCCCCATGTCGAGATCTTGATGCCTGCTGAAGCTAACATGCCAATGCTGTCTCTAATAATGCAAAGCTTGGATGTTGCCACTTTGGCAGGCATCTCTGGGTTATATATTCTTGTTGAAGTTTTTAAGCTCAAGCAACCCTTTTTTCTTTTTATTCTCTGCCTATGACATTTGTTGAATTTTCCATCCAATTTCAACTTTGGTACAAGTTACGAGATGACTCAGGTTGCTTTATCGCCTGATGATTGATGTCAATGTTTCGGACAAAACCTTTAATGGAATCAAGCCATAATTGTGGCATTGGAATTCCTTAATGTTTCTTGAAGCTGAAAGGAGCATGAGATTTTCTTAGTTACAACTGCCTGGTATCACCACTGAAAGTGATGTAGTTCAGCATGCTGTGTAATATATTTGAACAGATGCTGCCTTACTAGAACGGAAGTTTTTTCTAGTGCTGCATACATGATACAAAAACCGGATTTAAGCACTGCAGCAAGCACCCAAAAAAAAAAAAAAACCAAAACCCTTAGAAAAATATCACCATTTTAATGTCATCGAAATCAAGGGCTATTATGTTCTATTGAAAACATCCTTGGTTTGTTATGGATTAGAACTTGTGGTTTACCGTTAAAAACTAAAAATAGCTCAACTGGAGGCGCAACCCAGCCCTCACTCGCCCGCCAATCACCTCTTTTCCCTCGGTCGAATGATTTAACATCCAATAATGATTCAGTAGAATTTGAAAAAGGGTGTCAAATTAGTTTTGGAAACATAACCCACTCTCCCCATTAAACAAAGTAGGCACTATCAAGTATCACTTGGACCATAGCAACAAACATTTTAGAAGACTACCCAACCATTTTTCCTCTGAAAATTAACTGTTACAATTATAATAATAAATATAATAGTTATATACTCATCATTTCATTTTGTAGGTCCCACGACCCACTGACCAAAAAGCAGCGCCCCACTACAAAAGTGCTTCCATCATCGTCCACTACCCCCACCATTGACACAAAAAGGAAGAGCATATCGAGTGAGCTTTGACAATTCGTTAACTTTACTTTGAACTTGTCAATACATCAAGGGCCTGCCTGTTTTTTTTAGGCATTGACATCAAACCCTGTTTGAAAAAAAGCTGGAAAGAAACGCCAAAAAATAAGAGCTATGGTATCTGACTTTGATTGCAATTTGAAGACAGCAAACCACTTATTTTCGTGGAGGGTTAGAAGAGGACAAATAAAGTGCGGGACCCAGGATGGACTGAGGGATGCATACCCTTTTTTTTTCCTTTTTTCTTCTTCAGGCCTATGCAGGATGATTTGTTTCTGGCTTAACAATAGAGGAGGTATCCGGTGGTTGCGTGTGGTAAATTGCCGTGGCCAGTGAGATGGGCATGATGCAAAGAGCCTTTGATTGAAGGAATTGCATGGCAGCTCCAACATTTTCTTCCATGAGTTTAGCTACACGTCGCTCCGTGCCATCATTTGACCATTTCTCCCATGCTGGTTGGCTTCTTCCACCCTCACCACTTTCATCCTGCCGTATAATTAGAGGAAGCTCAATTGCCGGAATGAATAGCAAAATGATTATAAAATGTCCACCAAATGAATGATTTCTTATTTATTACCTCAACTGATGATAGTGGGATGTCCGTTACAAGTGGTGCCACTGCACCAGCCCCGCCCAACCTACTCATGCTCAAAACCTGTTAAATAATCACATTTTTTTATGAGGGGAAAAATTTTTCAAATGAAAATGGTCATATATTTCTCTCCTTTTTTTCCTCCTTAAAATAAGCAAACCATTATAAACCATAAATATAAAGTGGAAGAATCCCACAAAAAAATGTGTCTACGTCATCTCACCCTTTGAAGAAGTAAAATTTCTGATATTACAGCATGTACCAAACTTTCTACTGTAATAATAAGGGAAAACATTTTCCAAATTCATGTAAATGTTCAGTAAAATTTCTACTTATGACTCTCATTACTTGAAGAACTACTAAAAGCAATATTTAGGTTAAAAAAATGGGAATATGCAGATGCAAAATCAACCACACTGACCCGAATATATTGATAGAAGAAAACTTCTAAAACTACTAGGTACATTCATCCAATATGGTATCGCAGCCTGATCCCATAGACATGAGCAGCACTGCAATATGCAGTAAAGCAAAAGTCTGAATAATAAGTACGAAATCAAACAGGTAAAAAGAGTTAATGATACCTTAACTTGGAGCCTCAGGAACTTCACATAATCTACAATTTCATCAAGCATGGCTGCTCTATCAGTCTGCACAAAGAAACATGCCACTACTAAACAAAGTAAGATGCATTATGCACAGTTAAACTTCTCATGGTTTACCTCCCAATACACAAATCTACCATAAAGTCACCCATGACTCAAACAGAACCCTATAATAATATTCAAAATTAGCTACTTAAACAATAATAGTCAACTATAAAGTTATTAAGTTACTAGCTCTCAAATTAGCACACCAATGCTTTCAATATCTGTACACAATTTGACTAACAGACAATAAAGCTAGCTTGGAAATGAGTCTAAGGAAGTGGACAAACCCTCAAACAATAATAAAGGAAAACAGCTTTAAAGCTTTCACATCACAAGGTTAGTCATAAAACTATTGCAAGGTTATTCAACAAGATGGAGCACATCAGCCGTTAGGGGCAGATAAGATCAGTGAAAGACAGCATTAATAGATTATGGTTCCCCGCTGTCAATAAGAGCATGCTCCTTAGTATATTACTTTAAAAAGAAACCGATTAATCTTTAAAGATCTTTTTCCTGCTAAACTAACGGCAGCACTACATTCATTTGAGGATTTTCCAATATAAGAAAAAAGCAGTCATTCTGGATATTGCCTAAAAACATATTGGAAATACACAAGTCATTTCACAAGTAAATTTATGAAACAATAAAAGGAACTGACCTTGTTAACACTAGGAACAAGTTCCTGTAATGCTCTGATTCTTTCAGCAATTCTCTCCCTGCGCAACTGTACCAAGGGAGAAAATTGAACAGTTCAGTATGGTTAGTCACAGTTGCAATCATTTGTTGAGCAGGTTCAATTTGCAATTTCACAACATAAGAAGTGGCAATCAAGTGCAACTTTACCAGCTACTAGGTTCCCTCCTAAAAGATGATATATATGGGGCTCTACATATCTCAATATTTCTGCATATGACTTCACTTTGCTAGATATGTGAAAGAGACAGAATAGTATTTATCTTTTTATGGTTTATAACTCCATGATGTACTGCCTGCATCTAATGATTAATCTGTTTTTTCAATTTGCTAAAATACACAATACTCAATAAAATTCAAATATAACTTTTCACAGTGGGTTGATCTTCTACATTGCATATTAACCAAACAACATGGAATAATATATCAAAAACCAATTTCATTCAAATACCTGATGTCATCAAAATAATCACCTTTTTAAAAACATCCATTCAATATATCCAATTTCTAGCTTTTAAAATTTTCCTGGCTAAGGAACTAACTTATCATGCCTTTTGATTCTAGGCGAGAAACATACACCTCAATCACTGATCTTCAATATATTTTGTCATTCCCATGTTTGCTGTGATTACTTATAATAATTAAGCTTACCCGTTCAGCAATGCTATGTGGATCTGTGGCCTGTCCTCGTCTAGCCCGCACCCTTGGACGCATTGCTGGTGGATGTGGTGCTGCAGCAACAGTTGCTGGCATAGGTTGGCCATGGAAAACCTGGAAAATTATATGTCATATCAGCAATGATAGAATTTACAGAATAAGATAGCACTAACATCAATGCCATCTTTTCTCTCCCGCTCACCCATCTTTCCTCTCAACAAGGAAGGGAAAAAGGGTAAAAGGAGAAACATCACTATAGACCATACAATTTGTAGAACAAACTGACAGTATAAATAACTAAAATACAAAAGTAATTGCTCCAGATGATAGAATTTCTTGACCAAGACTGATACTTGAAATCCATATTACATACGCAAGAGGAAACTCAGATCCATCTTTCTTCTGTCATAATTTTAACTTCTGTACAGTTTCTAACATATTAAGAGACTGTTCTGAAATTTGACACCTTCCACAAATGAGTGAACTCATATCTGATGTTTACAATTTTTGGTGGCTAGGAGCATGAAACCTAGTAAGGACCAGTTTCTTCTCTGAGATGGACCATTACCCCAAGACCCGATTGCCAAACTCATATGAGAAAAGCATGACTTTAGTACAAATTAAGGAATCAACTACCAGCCATTTTAATATAATAGGAGATATTAGAGAGCTTTTTTATTTCAACCATATGTCCTTCAATCTTTGAAAAGTAAAAATTTCATTTTGGAGTAAATCTCTTGTTTATTCGCTGATGCAGGTTTGCGTCTAATTAGCAGTGGAATCGGACTCTTCTTTGATTGAATAATTCTACCCAGCCAGTTAGTTTATGTCACTAGAAAATCCCAGGAGGACCTTGATGTACTCTTTCCTTTGTCAAATACCAAAACTTGGCATCTCACAACCCACCCCTGCCCCAAAAATTGTCATGTTTTCTCTTGTCTTCTCTACTATTAGACAGAAACAAACGACATAGAAACATGACTAAAAAAAATCAAACAGAGAAATTCGTTGTCACGCCACGTTTGACAATGCAAAACTTAAAATAATCCAACAAAGACAAAGAGATACGCTCCATTTACTGGAAAAGAAAAAGTAATTAAGTAATAAGAAATTTATCATTAGTTAGCACCACAAAAACTAGCTCGTTCCTTGAGTTCCCCAAAGGAAATTACTATTTGAAAGAAATATGTTTATCCCTTTCGGGAACCAAACAAACACAAGGGCAAAAAAATGAAAGATTAAAAGAAATGATAAATTACTATTTTTCTTACATTTTTTACAGACGAAGCTCTGCCGTCGACGACCTCGTCGCGAAAGCGCTTGCCGCTACCGGAAGCTTCCTCGGGCTTCATAAACCCGCCTTTACCTTCGTCCAAGCTCAACCCCAACGGAAAAACCTGTCCGTGAAATGCACCGCTTCCCCCGCCGCCGATTGTGCCGAGATGTCCGGTCCCATCACCGGAGCTCAGCTGCAGAATCATTGGCGTTCCAGCTCCAGCAGCGGTTCCAGCCAATCCACCGTCGGGTCCCGCTAAGCCCGTCTCAGAAGGCGCGAAGTTAGGGAGTCCGAGGATTTGCTCAAGGAAGTCATCGGCGGGGGCCTCGTTTGGGTTATTAGCCATGAGTAAATCGAAAAGATAGTGCTGGAAGTGAGTTTGAATTGAGTCGAAGTGGCGAGTTAGGGCTACCAAAGAGCATCTACATGCTAAAAGGAAATGCCAAAAGAGAAATGAACCCAACAAAATTAATTAAAACAAGAAGAAATATATTAAAAGAAAAACGAAGTATTTTCTTTTCTTTTCTTTTCTTGCTTTAATCTTTCTCTCTCGGTGAGAAGGGGAAAGTTTAGAGGTTTGGCTTTGCTCGGCCTTTTTTTTCTTTTCTCTGTTCTTCAGCTCTCAGAGGGAAACGGAGAGAGAAAGATAAAAGAGAGACAAAGAAGCACGAAAAGGAGTGGCTTTTTATCGTGGTAAACAATGTAGCGCTTTTTGTAAAAGGTGTTGCAGTTTATCAAAATTACGTGGTTAACCTTTTTTCTGTTCGCTTGGTTTGTTTGTCCGTGTCTTCATAGTTAGTGGTCCGAAAACGGCGTCAATTTGTGTTTTATTAATATATTATATTATTAATAAATTCCGTCCAATTACAATTGCGCGTGCGTTGTGGGAGAAATGGGAAGTGGGAACAGTGATTTCAGTTTCATACTAGCTCAGTAGCTTAGTAGCTTAGCTTGCTTGGTTTATCCAAAATTCTACCATTTCAAATCCGCATGTAATCTTACAAGCCAGACAGACCAATTACTTGGATTTTCGTACAATTTTCGGATATAAAAATTTAAGGTTTTGATTATGTTAAATTCTAAATCACTATTCCATGGTATTATTAGTCCCTCACCAGTTACCATTATCTTTGTAAAACAATTGTTCTGCTCTCTCTTATCACTATCATTCTAAAATTAGAGATGAAAATAAATTTAATAATTAATTAAATTTAATTAAACTTTTTTTATATTTATTTTAAGGGTCTCCTTACTTTTAATTCTATTTAATAATAATATTTCAATTTATGAATGCCTGATAATGTATAACCCTTGTGCCATCAAATATTATCTCTTAAACAAATGCAGGTATGTGAATTTTGTTTTTCGTATAGGTGTAACTTTGATAATTGAAATAAGGCTTGATGGGGCTATTGGAGCCCATAGAGAAAACATGGACTCTTTCTATTGGACATCACTACTTGTTAGATAGAATATCTGTGTCCATTCCATACAACTCAAACCCAAAATTGCAGCCTTACTTCTCACTTAACTCTATTTCTTTTTATACAGGTTCTATTTCACATTTTTCAATGGATTTTTGTAAAGCAAAATATAATAATAAAAAAAGTTTAAAAATATAATGAATTTATTTATCAGAATAAGGTCATAAATTTATAATTTCTATAAATAATATCACTACAAAATTACCAGACTTAGCTCATGTCGCAAAATTTTTTTATATGAATAAATAATATATATTTACAAAATAATACTTAATATAAACAAATCAATAAAATTATTCGATTAAAACTCTAATAATACATAAATAAAAATAAAAACAATTTTTCGTGATACAAAATAATAACTTATAATTTTGGAACTAATTAAAATATAAAAAAATTGACCCGAAATTCAATAATTTGGATTTTGTATTTATATTCAATAATAGGTTTTTTCTTTAATAGATATGATAAACTTAAATTACATTAATTATTAACTACATTCTTACATAATTAATTGAATTCATAAATACTATAAATTTTAAGATAATTATATGCATATAATTTAGATTTGATTTATGATTATTTATATTATTCAACAATAGTTATGAATCAAATTAAAAAATAGATACGACTCTAAATTTAAAATATTAAATTTAAATAAGGTTAAATATTAAATATATTTATTCACGATTAATTAAATTCACGCATGACATGAATTGACAAAATGATTAAATTTATAAATAATCGTATTTATATAATTAGAAATAAAGCATCAATAAATAATATTTATGAATTAATTACAAATCCCACAATTGTAACCCAACAAACTTAATCAAAATCTCACTGTTAATAATACTTGACATTTAATTAAATATCTTAATTCACCAAGTGTCAACTAATTTTTGTTAAAACTCCAAAATAATTGTAGGGGATTGATGATTTGGATACATTATCATAATTTTATTTTTTTTTATTTGAATCATGAATAATTTAACCAATCATTATTATAAAAATATTATCGATTATTTTATAATAAGTTAACATGTCATTAAAACTAGCATTTAAAAATTGTGAGTTTGAAAAAGTTTAGACGCATAATATTATTTTCATTCATATATATATATATATATAATAAAATAAATTAAAATTTTTAAATATATATATATATAAAGTAAATAAAAAATGAATGAAAGTTCATTTAGTAGTTATTGTGTAACAAAAATCACTAAATTGGAAAATGTTAAACTTGATTCATTAAATAAAAAATTTGATAAATTAATAAATTGTCATAATTTTTTATAATAATATTAATTTTTTTACCTTTGAATAATTGATTAATAACAAAATAATATATATTTTTACGATGTTTACTCAAAAAGTACATTTTACAACTCTAGCCAAAAAAAAAAAAAAATCTCCTAACTATTAAATAACAGCAATAAAGAAAAACAAACTAGATAAACCATCCATCCACCAACCCAAAAGTCTTAGAATGGTAAATAAATGTAGAAAGCAAATTTTGCTTAAAATAGGAGCGTGAATAAATCATAAAACCTTTTATCAATAGAACATTCGCTGTCTGTAATGGCTGTTGCTGTGAAATCAACGGCAGGGTTGCTCCAATTAAAGAAGAGCAATACCAATTCTCTATCTCGGTTTCCCTCTGGCAAAGCCTTAGTTTCAACCAAGAGATTCACTCCAATGGCTGCTGTAACCATCGCTCCAACTCTTAGCCTTTCTGACACTTTCTCTAACTTGAAAAAATAAGGCAAAGTAAGCATTTTTCCCCTTTTTTCTTTATGGGTATTCCCTTAATACTGTAAGTTGAGTAGAGGAAATAGATTATAGTTTGATTATGGCAGAAATATTTCAACTTTATATTCAAATTTTTTTTTGTATGTGATATTTTTGGGTTTTATGTCTTTTTGAAGCTGCATCATAAGAATCATAGGCTTGTTAAGATAACAAGCTTGGTTGAATCGATTCTTCTGATTATTTGTTGTCTATAGTGTTTTTATGGTTTGTATGAGTAAGGTAGCCGGAGTTTAGTTGACCTTTTTTCATCAAGTAGAATTGTTTATAAACCTTCTTTGCCTTTTAAGATTGGTTTTGAGATTCTGGATAGAAGATGTGGCTTTTTTTTTTTTTTTTGTTGACCAAAGAGGATGTGGCTGTTTGATTGTAAATTTTATATTCGAAAGACTATCGAGTACTAAGAGTTTATAGACTACTATCATGTTGAAAATTCAAGAAAAACTATCAAGAAAGGATGAAAGTTTTTAAAGACAAAGTTGCTATTCACATGTGATTCCTCTTCACAAAACTTTCTAGAACCAAACTACCATGTTAAGCTCCCTATATTGTTCAAAAAGGATGGAAAACATTTTGTTTTCGATGACATGAATTTTGTGCTTGCAACTTGCGAGTGTTATATACCTTAGCTTTTGATTGCCAATTTATAAATTATTATTATGTTAAAAATTCAAGAAAAAAACTACAACAAAAGGTTGAAATTGCTGAGCAAAAAATTGTTATCCACATGCTGTGCCTCTTTGTAAAATTTTCTCAAACCTAACTACTATACTTTTAAATTCCTTTACAATCTTATGGAAATATTATTTCTCTCATATTGTTTTACTTTGTAAGGATGGAATATGTCTTTGTTCGATGATAAGCACTTTGGATCTTACTCCTCCCCCATACTGCTTTATATTTACCCAAAAAATGAAAATGAAAATGTTAATTCTTTAACGTTGTTTTAATAAGGATGGAAAATGCCTTTGTTTGATGATGTGCACTTTGTACTTGCAAGTATAAAATACCTTAGTTTTTAAGTACCAATTTATAAACTATCTTAATGTTGAAAATTCAAGAAAACATTATCGAGAAAGAATGAAACTTTTTGAAGAAAAATCTTATTAACATACAATGGCTCCGTATAAAACTTTCTAGAAAGTATAACCTAACTAACATACTTTTAAAGTTAATTTACAATCTTATCACTCTCTCCAATGCTGTCTAATAAGCATCCCTACTTCTGAAGGTTGCTTTCATCCCATATATCACAGCTGGTGATCCTGATCTTTCAACAACAGCGGAGGCACTAAAGGTGCTTGACTCATGTGGCTCGGACATAATTGAACTGGGTGTGCCATATTCTGATCCTCTGGCTGATGGTCCTGTAATCCAGGTCTGTTAAGAGTGCGGTTGTTTGTCTATTTATTTATTTATATTTCAAGTCTCTCAGTGATGTTTCTTTTGTTTAGGCTGCAGCTACGCGTTCTTTGGCAAGAGGAACCAACTTCAATGCTATTCTTTCAATGTTGAAAGAGGTAGGACTAGTGTCCAGTGCATTGGCCTCTGTCTATCAACAAATGAAAAAGAGGAAGCACCTACATTAAAAGCAATTTTCACTCCCATCTGCTCTATTAGAAAACTCAACTCTTAGATATTGTTAGTTTTTACAGCATGGAATTGTTGATTTCAGTGCAGCCACTGTTTTTCCTCAGGGTAAATGAGTATCATAACTTTTTTTTTTTTTGCACAAAAGATTGCTTATTATATTTTTCACCCCAGACTGGAACAAAATAAAAAATATCCCAGACATTTTGATTTTTGTGATAAGTTGGTTATTGATGCTCTACTCATTGCTCATATGCTATTTATTTAGAGCATTGAGCTTGCTACCCTTTCAATGACAAGAACCTATGCATTACCTTTCATCGTCAGTAAGATCCTTGATTTTTCTTGTTTTCATTTGGATGAGCGTGTTTGTTACATCCATGCGCATAGATCTAAGTAACTGCAGAAACAAAAATTTTGCAGGATATCTATTTGTGACTTCATAAACTGTTTGCTTCCTAAATTGGGGGTTAAATTCTAATTATGTACTTGTAAGTTGTACAGGTGGTTCCACAATTATCTTGTCCAATTGCTTTATTTACGTATTACAACCCAATTCTGAAGCGTGGAGTTGAGAAGTTTATGTCCACTGTAAAGGACATAGGCATACATGGTAATTGACTTGTTTTGCTTTGCTTAATCGTTTTAGAATTTCTATACTATTCTACTATTCTCCATGACCTGAGTCAATATGAAAATGTAAATTCTAGGTTTTGCATATTGCTTTATTCTGATATGTCCATGTTTTCTTTTTTAAATTATTAGGCTTTTATTAAGAAAAACAAATTTGAAATATGTTGTTGCCTGTGCTGGCTTTGTTTCTATCTTACGATTCTCTTATCCAATCCAAAATATAGGACTAATATCTATCACTTAAAGTTTTTGTCATTCTGGAGATTCATAGGTTGTATGTTTTATACTCTTATTTCCTACAAGAATCCCAACATCTATATAATGTTCTTACCTCAATAATTCCATAAATATTTGCAGGGCTGATAGTTTCGGATGTCCCTCTAGAGGAGACTGAAATTTTGAGACAAGAAGCTCTAAAAAATATGATCGAATTGGTGGGATCCTCTATAAGAATGCTCTTCTCCCCTTTAACTTCTTTGCAATCTCAATTAGGTTTTCCAACCATGATACGCTTTGTTTAAGCCCTTTAATTCAATGCAATAGCGTGATCCTATTTCCCTTAAAATATTTTTTTGGTTAGTTACTTTTATGAGATATACACTAAATCATTTGCACAGTAAATTACAAACTCTCCATCAATCTCCAAAATGCACTTTCCTTGCATTTTCAGAATAAATATTCTGGAAATGTAACAAACTTTAAAAATCAGGGGAAAGATGAAAATGAATTTGCTTTCTATTGTTCACTTTTTTAACTTTCAAGCTGGCTTTACTACTAGCCCATGGTGTTGATCAAATGGATATTCCTGCAGAATTGGATATTTGAAGGCAACATTAGGAACCAATTTGCTATTAAATCATAGGAACTCATTTATTTTTGCAACCCCAAGTGTTATTTTCCATTACTACATTTAGATGCCACAAGCCATGCTTTTTTTTTTTTTTTTCTGTGATAAATGCATATAGTGAATCTAATTTGATTTCTCTGCTTGTGTGGTTAAGGTACTGCTTACAACACCGACTACGCCGACAGACCGAATGAAAGCTATTGTTGAAGCATCAGAAGGATTTGTGTATCTTGTAAGATCCTCTTCCAAAGTTGATGACTCTTTTGTCATGTTATTTTCCTTAATTACTTTCTTTGTCTTCAATGTTTTATCAGCTCTTTTATGTTAAGTTGTATGACAAAGAAGGATTGAATTTTGTTAAGATTTGAACAACCATGTTGATATTTCCTTATCTGCTGAAATTTCAGGTGAGCTCAATCGGAGTTACTGGTGCCCGTGCATCTGTAAGCAATAGGGTTCGGACTCTTTTAAGGGAAGTTAAGGAGGTTTGTCTTAACAAGCTGAGTTCCTATATGACTAATTAGCATTTCAAATTACTAAACTAGCATGTTCTGTCTGTGTCAGTCCTAGTTGTATATATGTGTAATCATTCTGGACTTCTCCTTGGTATATAATTAAATTGAGCTGTGATTGGTGCATTTTTCAAAGTCATTATAAATGTCTTTCGAAGTTACGCAACAAATTAACAAACTTTAAGAGATTCTGTTTCCTTATTATTTTACATGATCAATTTACTTCACTGAAATTTTCAGGACTGCGATTACAAGTCAGTTCATTTTATGTAGATTCTAAAGACATGAGATATTTCTTGATCAGTGTGTTTCATTACTAAAATGCTCGGACATGATTCTAAAACATGCCTGAACCTTTAAGTCAAGGGAATTATAGATTTTGATGATCTGAGTTCTTGTAGTTGCATCTGATGCTTTAATTTTGCTATGACAGGCAACAACAAAGCCTGTTGCAGTTGGCTTTGGCATATCAAAACCCGAGCATATGAAGCAGGTTGGTCTTTAGAACATGCAACTTGATACCAAAGTATTAGCATGCTTTTGCTTCTATGTAGATTCTTATTACGTAAATCGAGACAGGTAGCAGGATGGGGAGCCGATGGTGTGATTGTTGGCAGTGCCATGGTGAAGCTGCTGGTTGAAGCAAAGTCTCCTAGAGAAGGATTGAAGTAGCTAGAAATTTTTACCAAATCCTTGAAATCTGCACTTCCTTGACGATTTTATGGAATTAAATCAGACTTGAAACATTTTCTCCATAATGGTTTTGATTGAAATAATGTTGAATCTTTGTTTTGCAATATCATAATATCTTGATTGCATTTTTATCTTTTTCAAAGTTAAATCATTGAGTAACCTATCATTGCCGTGGGGATACAAGGTATATCTCTGATGGGAAATATCTGAACCGGTTCATCCATCATATTCTTAATTGGAGCTACTGCACCGTTTGAAACCCGGTGAAACCATCCCAACTCCGCTAATCAAAGCTAATACCATTCACAGATGAGAATGATGTGGCAAAGATTCATGAAATAGATATTCTTTAAGTCTGCCGTGGCGGCGGGAGTTGCAAAACCTTACTATCTTGCATGATTGGAAGCGGTAGATTATATCCCACAGTAAAAGAATGGGGAAAATGGAAGAAAAGAAACTAATGAAGTTCAATTAAGGCATCTCTATGCTGAAATGCATTTGTCTAACTAGAGGGGAAATGGAATGTCTGATTTGATAACTAACCTGGCTGTAATTCTGACAAAAATCAAGGAGCTGAGAGCAGACCTACAAACTCCAGGGACAGGAAATGAAGATATTAGATCACTCTTGCTCCCACAGAAGCAACACATTATTAAGCACAACACATTATTAAGCACATCATAATACTAACTTAATTGTACCAATAAACAAAGTAACAGTTGAAGAAACACATTGTGTAACACCATATCTCATTCTAGTTTAAGTTTTAAAAGACAAGAAACTCTCTTTTTCCTCTAAAGTAAAAGAATAACAAATTATGAAGAATTTTTACACAGTAGCATTGAGCTGTCACATAATGCTTGGGTAAGAACGTTTAGCATGAGGGAAATGTATTCAAAAGAAAGTATAACAATTCAGTCAGAGTTTGCTTAACATTGGTCTGAATCATTCTCAAGCAACAAATTGAAAAGCCATACCATTGAATCTTGAGAAGGTGAAAGAGAATCAAGGGAGAAACTACACGAGAAGGAAACGAGAGAAAAAAAATGCAATTTCCACAAAGAGTAAACTAATAAAATGGCCAAAAAGGGAAGTTTCTCTATAATATAACTTATATAGGAGAGGCGCAGCCACCAGAGGCATAATTCATGATCTTCTAGGGAAATTTTTGACAAATGAAAATGGTTTTAGAATTTTGCCCAAGAAGGTGTCTTCCCTGGATATTCCATGGCAATAATTACATTCATAGCAACACAAATTAATACGAAGAAATACATGAACAGCAAGAACAGTGAGTGTGTAAACATACTGGCAGCTCTTCCCCACCAAAAGCAGTCTACAACACATTTACAGTAAACAACACACAGCCTCAAGCCAATTCACAAGTTAAAATGCGTCAAGCAAAGCTTTTAATTATAATTGATAATTAGTGATAAGCTATAATTGGCAAAGGAAAAAAATTGTTCAGAACGATTGATTCTTTGTAGGGCAGTACGAGTGAGACTGAGCTAGCAAAGCAATAGCTCTTTCCCACCAAAAGCACTAAAATACAAACAGCCTAAAGCACGTTTACAAGTCGAACATAAAGTAAAGCAAGGAATTTAGAATCTGCCTAAAACAGAGGATTTAATTAACAAAATTATTAGTAAATAAAAAGGTGGAATGAATACCTTAGTAATCCGAGATAAAGGTGAGAAGAAAGTAGCTTGAAGCTTTAACCATGGACTAAAAGTAAAGGAAACTATTCAACAGAGATACAAGTACTCCCTTTAAAACTGACACTATGAGAAAATGATCATTGTAACAGCTAAAAATGGTACCACTCATCCCTCAAAGTGAAGACTTACGTTCAATCCAAGTTGCAGCAACATAACAAAAACATGATCTGAACCTAGAAATAGAAATAATTACCAAAAGGGAAAAAATGAAAATATAGACCATAACCGAATAAGCTTTTCTTACACCTTCTCTTCCCTCTCTCGATTCCATTGTTCAATCCTGGCTCTCCGCTCCTCACTCCCTTCCCTCGCAGGTGGAGGGCTTCTGCTTCGCCTAGGACTCCCATGCTTTCTCCTACCACCGCTGTCACGGTCAGACCTGTCAGGTCTTCGCCCATTCCTATCACGATGATCATCACGGTCACGGTCGCGATCGCGGTCCCTAAACTCCCTATCACGCTTGTGGCGTGGACTGGCGCTCCTGCTCCTACTCCGACTCCTTTTAAACCTGCGGTACCTCCCAAACAACTTCCTTCTCAACTCCCTCCCAATTACCTTGACATGCATAAAATTACAGTAACCCCCACGGTTACAGTTATTCTCCTCGAATTGCCGACAAGTGGCTTCGCGGAAATCAGTGACTGGGGAAAAATCCGCAATGATAGGCCGACCGGAGTAGAACCTTCCTTGAAGTGCCTGGAGGGCGGCAGCTGCCTGGTCCTCCTCCCTGAACTGAACATACACGTTTCCGATCATGTGGTCGGCAAGGTTGTCACAGACGTTGAGGCTCTCGATTTCACCGAACTTGCCTAGCTCCTCGAAGATGTCCTCGTAGAAGTCCTCGAAGTGCTCCTGGATCCTACGGGGGTCGATGGGCTGGCCCTGGGCATCCACTCCAGGGGTGATCATATCCGGGCGCTGGTACATGTTCGACAGCAAGAGGGTTGGGGAGATCGTCGGCCGGTTGTGGAGCCGTGAGCACCTATCCCCATGCCGGCATGCTCCAATCTTGAAATAGAAGGGACAATTAACACGGTCCTTCTCCGTACCGAAGATTGAGGCCAAGTGCTCCGCCATTGTAGCTGGAAATCAGGAACAAAAACAAGAACAGGAGATTTGTAAATATATTTTTAATTAAAATCCCTAATCTGTCTGAAGGAGAAAGCGACGAAAAAGAGGTCGGATTTGGGGGCTATGGTAGAGTTAAGGTTTTCGAAACCCTATTTTTGGGCTTTTTGGAAGAGATAGGGAAAGAAAGGATTAGGAGGATTTACTCCGACTAATGCTAAGGAGAATCAAATGGGTTTGTCCTTTTTGCTCTGGCCCTCGGGGATTGGGGAAGGCACTCGCTGATTCAGTATATATTCAGCAGGCGCCGGGGAAAGCTTTCGTAAGATGGAAGTTTGTTGTGATTGTGTATGTCGCCCTCGGTCAGCTTATTTACTTTTGCTGTCATCGGTCAAAGTTATCTCTTGCAGGCAGCGTCGAAAGCCGAGGGATCCCGTATCTAAAATGGGTCTATGGTGGGCTTTTTGGGCTTTAATCTTTGATGAAAACTGTTGAATATAAAGTCATGTTCTTAAACAAAAAAGAGTTCAACATCCAGCAGTAGGGCACCAAGGTTAGAACTGGGAAAGGGAGTCACCAAACTTGAGAAGAATCTAATTGTATCCTGTTGAAGAACTTTAGCATTCTGGAAATTTCTGCAAACCACCACTCAATTCCTTCCTTTGGCTTCATCTTCCACCAGAAGAATCTAGTTGTATCCTGTTGACTCGTAATTTTTCATGCTTTAAAAATTTTGAAAGCCAAAGATCAAACAAATTTTAAGGTTGCCCTACGCTTATCAAATAGTCCCGCCATCCCATCAATTTATATGTATATATATATATATATATATATATATATATATATTGTTTTGGATAATTTAAAATGTTCATTTATCGAAAGCAAGTAGGATAGCCTGATACAAGCCTACAACAGAAGTACAGGAACTGGTTTTTCATATACAATAAAAGCATAAAACGAGTTAAAGCAATTTAATAGGTAGCTTCGCTTACTCTATTCCACATGATTTGAAGCTTTCATACAAAGGTGTTAGCATCTTCTGACACTCTGGTGGTTTAATTTATGAATCAATTTTTCCTTCTACCAGTCTTCCAACCTCCTATCCCAATCCGGCCAAAAAAAAAGGGCATTTCAATCAAACCATCGTTACATTAAAAAGTAACAACTGTTGCATGATGACAACTCCCAACTCCAGCAGTTTCTTCAAACATCATTTAATCAATTCAAAAGGCCATCAAAACATATCTCCAAATAGAAGTTGCATATGTAACTCAGAAATTATGAAGAGAACCGTTTGCAACTCTCTGGAAAGAATAATTTAAGTCATATTATACAATTACCGAAGGAAATAGACACATGATGAGATAGAGAAGTCATAAGTGTATATCTGCATTTAACGCCTCCCAGATGCCACTGATTCTGCAGAGAAGAGGTATTTAACTCGTGAAAGAACAGAATCATGTGCAGGATCATATAGATGATCCTTGGATGGAATCTCCAAAATTGCTGGAACAGGCTTGTTATAGCTATCCACCAGAAACCTTATCATATTTGCGACCTGCAATTAAAAGGATGGAGGATTGCAGCTTAAATTAGCATACCGAACTTGAGTTGAGAATGCAATTCAAATAGAAGTTCTATACTTGTGTCTGAATTGGTATCATTACAGATGAAACTATGGAAGTTAGAGATTCAGAAGACAAGACCTTTGGTTAATCTTAACTAGCTAGTAGCCAACATCAGAACAGGATGGAGCCACCAAAGCAAAAGGGAAATTCATCAAAATAACAGTAAGAGCATGCAAGATGAGACAAGACAACCTGTCTTGCCAATTTTAACACTGGAGTTCAAGATACTGTCGATGCACTGAAATATATAGGAGGTTTGCACAAAACCTATAATACTAAATCTCTTTTCATCCCTAGGCAGCACCCACATGATTGGCTTCTATTTAGCAACAAATGATCAATAAACAAAATTTCCATGCTGAACTAAATAATAGGGAAAATATGAAGTAGACTCATAGTTGTCACGAAGAAGTTTAGATGCTCACCAAATTTTACAAAGGCATTTTATCAAATGGCATATTTGGTATTTGATCAATCTCATCATCTGTATTACCATTTGCTAGTCTCTTTGGTTGTCATTGATCATGTGATGAAAAGTTAGCACAGATAATCACTCAAACAATGCACTTCGTTACTGAATCTAGTAAACATTTCTTTGACCAGAAGGTGATATACGATCACACTTCACAGATAATTGACCAACACTGACTTCTAAGGAGCGATGTGAGCGTGACTTAATGATGCTGATGATGGAAGCAAAAGATGCTACAAGATCTGTGCTTGTTAGCATTTCATAGCTCTCCTCAGCCACACATTACAACTTTTCTGTGCATAATACAGCTTAACAAACATATAGTATTTGCATAAAAACAGCATAACAATTGATGTTTTACAACAACATATGCAGCAAAAAACTTACATATTGGCTAATCAGCACAACAGCAATATCCTCCCTTGCTGTGAACTCCTTAAATGCATCTTCAATTTGTTTAACGGTGGTTTCTAAAAGGCAAAATCAAAAAGCATTGAGTGATGGATAGTGACGCTGATGATATTTAATTTGATAGTGAAAATAACCGGTCGAGATGATTTATTTACAGAAAAACCAAACCAAGATAGAGCTAAGGGGAGTAAAAATCTGATATTTATACTGATCCCAATAGTTAGAGCACTATGCATTATCTTTCCTTTTCTAGTTTCCCTCCCCTCTATTGCGACCAAATGAAAGGACATTTCCTGGAAAATGGATAACAACTTCATTTTCCTAGTTGACACACAAATAATGCAAATGATGTAAGACGTAAAATGGAGAAAACTGTCTTTTGAGAGACAGACCATATTTGTACTTCCCTATGAATTATCTATTTTTACCAAGCTAACTAATAATTATTTCAACAGGAACAGGGACAAGCACATGTGTCACCACTCCAGAAAGAAAATTTAAAACCAAGACACCTAAAAGTTCAGAAGGCAAAATGACATGAAATCATAAGTTCTGAGAACATATTTCGACTATGATTGCATGTAATAACAAATATGTAACAAAACATGTAGTTACATTGATCCAAAATAAGTATCAAAAGGCATACTTTTAGTTTAAACAATCCTAAATGGCATGTTTCCTTATTGAGTATCGAGATCGTGTTCTTCCACTCTTTAACTAGATAGAAGATAAACCACAGTCAAGCTGAACATAAATTGCTAATTCAGGTAACCTAAGGTGATTCAGAGAAAGTAAATAACTGGCGAACCTTTATATTCAATGAGTGAATAAAATATCAAAAAGCAACTATAAAATGTTGACAAGAGTTTGATCAAGACCATACGTAAAAAGGCAAACTTTTCAAATAGCAGTAATAAAACACAAAAATTTAAAGAGCATACTTGAGTCCACAATAAGATAATTTGTCTTTCTCAACAATTCAACATTACCCACACCAGCAAGCAGAAACCCAACCACCGTGTCCTAGCCCAATAAATTATGAATCAGACAAGTCAAATCAAATGCATTGCCAATCACATGTAATGACATTAACTATCATATTAACAACATTTGCAGCACTTTATACTCATGAAATCATGCCATAAACACAATCTTATTCTTGCTATGGTCTATTAACAAAATGAGGAAACATGGTAAATGCCCAAATAAATAAGAATTCATAAAACCGTACAGCAATGAGTAAACTTTTCCTATAACATACCACAATCATTCAGAAAATGCAAAATGCGCCACGAAATTTATGGTCTTATGATCATTCATCATAGAGCTAAATCTGAATGGTATCCACATTTCACCCTCATAAAAAACAACAGACTAAGCTGAGTTTTCGATCGGCTAGCATGGATTAGTAAGAAAAACATGCATCAAACTTATAAAAGTATTTTCTACCAATTCACACAATAGATGCTTCAGTTAGTTAATTTAAATAATTCATTTAAAAAAAAAACCCAAATTAAATCTTTACCAAAATTTTTACATCTGATTGACATAAAAATTCAGGCGATGCAGAGCTAATTCAAGAAGAATGACACGTAAATTTATAGGGGAAAATGCAATAAAACGACACAAAAATGTCAAAAGTGGGGGAGATCTGTGTACTGATTTAGGCAGATTCAAAAGTAATACTCACCTCGTCGGCAATCATTGCAATAAGAGCTGAGTTGCTAGTGGGGATTTGAGCTCTGTTGGCCTCTGATAAATTTTTGAACTAAAAAATCACGATAACCAAAAATAAATAAATAAATCAAGGGCGGGCGCACATAAAGATGGCTTAAAAGCTACGGCCTCCTGTTTTAGATTTTGGATCAAATATGATAAGACAAAGAAATCTACCTTTCTCTGATGGATCGCCTACTCCTACTTTCGGCGTTCGATTTGAAGATTTACACGAATATGCTGAGGCTAGTTGAATGCTAATAGAAATTTACCAGATGATTCTAACACGTTGAATCGAAACGCTCTGATTTTGACTACAGACACATCACCCATTAAAACGACAGCGTTCTTCTCTCCTCAAAATCTTTTTTTTTTTCTTTCCAATAAATTGTCCTGGATTTTCGCGTGAAAATTAGGGCAGTTAAAAATATGTTTGGCTTGTTTCCCTATTTCTCCTAAGCTAAAAGGCTCCTCTAAAGATGAACTAATGTTGTAGTTTATTTATGTCCAAATTTAAATAGAAATTGTATCCATATTTGTATAATATTTAATTTTTATTTACAATCTTTTAAAATTATATTAAATTATATTAATTTTATTAATCATTTTTAAATATAGATATTCACATGATAAAAACAATGTACTTATTAAATTTATATGTTAAATTTTATGTCGAAAGTAATATGACATATTTTATTGAATATTTAAAATTAATTGATAAAATGAATTAATTTTGAATATTTAAAAAAAGTTAAAAATTAAATTTTAAAATAATGAATTGAAATAGAACTTGTATATTACTAATGATTTTTTTAAGGTATTGATTTGTAGTTTTTCTTTTTAATGTATTATAAATGTTGATATGACGACGGATTCTTAAATTATAATAAAATGTTTAATATGATATAAAAATTTTAAAAATTTTTAATGTGATATATGAATTATAGATTTTTAATTGATATAATAATCGTTTTTAGTGTGACTTAATTCTTTATGTGATTAACTTAAAATAATAATACGTAATAAACAAATAATTTTTTAAATATTACATTATTTAATATATTTATAGTTCAAATATTACATTAAAAATTTATAAATTTTAAATATCATATATTAATATTTTATTATAATTTAAAAATAATTCATAATATTAACTCTGTATATAAAATCCAAAAATATTGTTATTATAGATATATAAAACAACGTACAGTATAATATTTTACTTTTAGTTTCATATTGTCTCGCCAAAAAGAAACTGCTTATGCAATTATCCAATCTCATGTAATTTTCTATCATGTTGTAAACAAAAACAATAAATCTACCAATATTACTACCATTTAATCATTCCTCCCTTTATTAAATTCATTACATTCCTAATTTTATCCTCAAGTCAAAAATTAAACTATAAGTACTTACATTCCAAAATTGGGCAAATATAACATTAATTTTGTTCTCAAAGAGAATAAAATAAGGAATATGCAAGAAAAAGAAAGTCCAAGCAAATTAAATCTGAGAACTGTTGCCTGTTATAAATTGATTGATTAAAATATTTTTAAAAAATTATTATTACACCTTTTAAGTAAAGTTTTTTATATTTTTATTATACTTAAATAAGGAATTATTCTTGATTTATATTCAAATAAGTCATTATTTTAAATGAAATATTTATTTATGTTAAATTTGTATTTATATATAAATTAAAAGTTTATAATAAAAATAAAAAATTTATTTGAATACAAATCAAAATTTTATTTTAATACAATAAAAATATAAAAGATTTATCTAAGTAAAGAGTAAAATGTAAAAATTTTTCATTATTTTAGTAAAGTTAATTTTTATCATTGTAAATCTACAATAGGATTAATAATAACTGATAATTCTTATAAAAAAGTACAATTAGTAAATTATTAGGAATATATAATTATTAAAATTTCGATAAACAAATATTTATATACATTGAATAATTTCTTTTAATATATCGAGATATCATTAAACACTTATTACTATTTTCATTAATTTTTATCAGATTAATGTTATAAATGATTTTTAAATTATAATTAAATATTTATTGTAATATTATAATTATATTAATTAATATGATATTTATTTTTAATATGATTAATTTTAAATAATAATACATGATGTATAAAAATTTCTTAAAATATTATTATTAATTAATAAATTCAAATTTTAATTGAAGATGAATTTCACTATAATTCAATGTCTTTAACTTTTTTTTTCTGAATATTTACGATTATTAAAAGTACAATATTCATAAAAAGTACAATAAATGTACTTTCTTAATCTAATATATATATATATATATATTATTACAACATATAATATTACGTTATAAAATTTGCTTATGTAGATGCTTAAGTGAATAATATTTTTCAATGACATATAAGATAATATTTATATTATTTTATTTATCAAATTAATTTTTAATAAATTATTTAAATTGAATAATCTGAATAATTATTCAAACTGAAATCAAAATCTATATGAGATAAACATTTTTGTATAAAATTTAAATTCAAATATATTAAATCATAATTTATTTTTTTATTTAGTAATAGTTCCAAATATATATACTTAATAAAATTTTATTTTCTATCAAATAATTATATTTAATAAATTATTTAAATTTAATGATTTTTAGATAATTATTTAAATTCAAATCAAAATAAAAATTACAAATTATTTAATAAATTATTAAATTTAATACTTTTAGATAAGTTAATAGATTATTGACTAGAAGCATGTATTTTTAAAGTAATAAGAGCTTATATATTTATATGAAAATATAAGACATTTGAATATTGATAAAAAAATTAAATAAAAATATGTTTTTATTTTGAAAACAAATATAATATTTTATTTATGTTCCAATTCAAATATTTATATATTATATATTTTGTTAATTTATTTGTTTCTCTTTAGTCAATATCTTTTTTAAATTTTCCTAAAATTGATTGTAATTCACTATTATTATTATTATTATTATTTATTCATTTATTCGATTTTTTCTCCATTAATTTATTAACATATTCGTAATTATTATTATATATCTTTAGTCTTAACAAATGAATATATAAACTTATATTATCTATTTTATTTTGTTATATTTTTTATTATTGAATTTATTTATCTGCAATTGATTGTATGAGAAGAATAATTATCATTACCATATCTAACCCATAAAAAATACTATCAATTATGTTAAAAATGATTAAAACTAAAAAATATTTCAAAAGAAAGATTTTTAAACATAAAAAAATAATCATTGTTTCCCTTTTATCTAAAAATTAACTTTATTTTATTAACATTTATAAAAATAATTATTAGCCCAATATATTTATATGATAATAACTTAAAGTATGTAAAAAATAAGAACAAAATGATTATGATCAAATTAATAATTATAATTTGTTGTTCAATCAAATATATATATACACAATCACCATTATGATAAAAATAATTATTACTCTTAACCATTTGAATATTAATTATTGATTTTTTATCAAATAAGAAAAAATGGTAGTAAGATTTTTAGTATTTAGCAAATGAATTGAAAAAAATATTTTTTTATCAAAAAAAGATTTTTATAATTTTTAAAAATTTACAAAGTTTATACTTTTTATATAAATAATATAATTTATAATATATTATGTATAAATGATCATTTAATTATAATTTAACATTTATAAATGTATGTTTATATATTAGATCAATAATTAAAAAATAAATTTAAAATTATAAAAAATTTAATAAAAAATCCCGTGGGGTTAAAAAAGCTAGTTCCTTAAGATATTGGGAAATGAGAGGTGACGTGTTACGCCGTACAGCAAATTCCTTAGTATGGAACCCGGTCTATTGTCTATCCAGTGACGGATCGAGAATCCAATTGATCACACTTTTTTGGCCAAACAAAGTCCCCAACCAGTGGGCCCGAGTTCACACTTGTCCCGAATTCGTACAATTTTCATCGGCACCGCGGCACCGCCTCGCCCCCTCTCTTTAGGTCTTAGCCCACAGACCAGGCCACACGTAAGTCTTAACTTCACAAAATCACGTGTTTCATATTCCAGCGATAGCCACCCTCACCACCCACTAATAAAGTAACACGTGCTCAAATTCTTCGGAATTATCCACCCGGCGGACTCCTAGTGGATTGTTTTGTAGACAGCAAAGCGGAGGATATTTTCGGTTTGCTAGGGAAGAAAAACATAAAGGCAAATTGCTAAGTGCCGAGAGAGGAAGAAAGAGATATCACTGAAAACGATGAATTATGTGTTCTCAGTTGACGATTTCTCTGACCCATTCTGGGCAGCTCCGGCTTCTGACTGGATGAGCCGAAGCCAATCGGAGTGGGCTTTGGAGAGGTATCTAGAAGAATTTTCTGGTGCGGGCGAGAATGTGATTTGTACGTCCTTGGCGACACCTCAGCCGTCCGTTTCGAAAGCTGAATTAGGTTACGGGAATGGTGAGGTGGTGGAGATCAAAAAGCCTAATAATCAGAATCATAATCCTTTGCCGTCTGTTCCGACATCGACAATTCCGATTGACTCGGATGAGTACCGAGTGATCCTCAAGAGCAAGCTCGATCAAGCCTGCGCTGCTGTTGCTCTCTCTCGTGTATTTCTCTCTCCAATCTCCATTTTCCAATTGAAATTATTATTATTTAATAATACAAGTAATATCAGGAATTTTTTTTTCCAAAAAAAAAAAATCTGAAATGTAATCTGCAAAAAATCATTCAGGCGTCGGCTGTGAAGGCAGAGGATTCGTCTGCCCGAGCCGAAAATCAAGCGCTTCAATCGGGATCCGAAGTTCAAGGTTAGCTTTTACCATAGCGTGCCTCTGATTTGATTTTTTTTTTTATAAATAAATCCGAGTCTTTAGACTTTTTTTTTTTGTCTCTAATGCAATTGATAGAACTTTTTTAGACTGAGGAGCGAACGTCTACGTTTTTATATTCTTATTTGTTGACATCTATTTGACCACATTTAAATGCAATCCTCGGGAAACCTTTTTTTTCTTTATAAGGTAAGATCAGCATACGGTTTCCGCAACTCTGCAAATGGGTTTTAGGGAATTTATCATCTCTTTCAATTTTCATTTTTGATATATTGTCTTTCAACTTGGCAAATTTTATGGAGCCAATTTCGAGTCAATTCAGACGGGCACCTTTTATTCCTGATCAGGAGTTAGATTGGATGGGAGTTTAAGTCAATTAATAATAGACATGTGTAAAGTGTTTCTGATGCAAAGAGAGTTGTGGTTTGTGTCAAACATGTGCTCATTTTCTTGTTAGTGGTACTTGTATTTTGGGGAACTGATGAAGGCGTCTGACTTACTGCAATTCAACAGGGTTGGATTGCATGTGGATTGGCCACTATGTTTTTATCTTGGGTGATTAGTAGTGTCTTGTTTATAAGCTTGTGTCATTAGTAGTGTCTTGTTTATAAGCTTGTGTCATTGCAATAGGAGGTTGCAACTTGCAACCATTGATTTACTTTCTATATGGCAGTCGGCCCCTTGATGTACTAGGACAAGTCTATATGGTGTTGAATTGAATGTAGTTCATCTAGTCTGATTTGTTGGGGTCAGCTAGTGGCAGAATGAATGACATGAATGTTTCTGTAGGTTGGATTCTTCTAAAGTTAACTCCAACAATGATTGTTTGGCTTCTTGGTGAACTGTAGGAAATCTTTGTTTTAATTTGCTGTCGTTGGAGCCATCCTGCATATATTATGCATGATTATGCCTAATCATAGATTTTAGTCCACGTTTTCACGAAGTGCAAATGCTTGTGTTGAAAGAGTGAAGGAAAGGAAAATGAGAAAAAAAAAAAGGAGGGATATATAAAAATGGAATTAATTTGCTTTACTAGATTTGATAAATTTATTAGTTTCCCATAAACTTTATGTAGCCATTCAAAAGAGACAAGTAACATTGCCCTGTTTATATTTCATTTTTCTTCGCTTCTCCTTTTCCTTCCAACTTTTTATCTACATTTTTAAGATCTAAACAGTAAACAATTTGCGAAAGAAGTTTAGATCTCTTCATGCATTAATTTGGTTCTCTTCCAATAACTAACATATATTGAATCTTGCTGATTTTTCTTTTTAATTCAAATTCTACTATTGTAGGTTCCTCAAAGGCACAGGGACAGGGTGAACCTGATGCTGCACCTTGTGGTAATTTGGCTGTTTCAACTAAACAAAAAAAATCAGGGATACAAGTGAGGCAAACTGCAAGTGGGTCATCAAGAGAAGATTCAGATGATGATGAACTTGAAGGAGCTACTGAAATCACTGACAACATGGATCCCGCTGATGCAAGACGTGCAAGGAGGTAATAAAGTTTTCTATTTTTGTTTTGTATTATTGATTGGTTTGAGGGATTCAAAATGTTATTTGTTCTGTTCTTTATTCACTTTTTCTTAATATGTTTTGCCATCCTTTTCTTTTTCTTTGTCCTAATTAAAGACATGTATCTTCTCTTTTAAGTAATAGCTATAAGAACTAATTTGTTATCTTGAAAAGAGTAAAATATTTATTTTTCAAATAGAACTTGAGCGGATGATTCTATACGCTTAATCAACAAAATACTATGTTCCTTGTCAAAAATTAATCCCAGCACTTGGCTTGGGGATCCATGTTTTTCAATGAATATGGAGTTTTTTTTCCTTTGATTTCTTTTTCTATTTAAAAAAAATCAATATATTGTTCAAAAACACAAACATTCTTACCATTAATCACCTGTCTCACTACCAGATTTGTGGATTATTAAATTCTTACTAAATTTTTAATTTGCTGATGCAATTACAAAATTGCCTTCAACTAATTGGTACTATGATGATGGCTCAGAATTCTGTCAAATCGAGAATCAGCCAGGCGCTTGAGAAGAAGAAAGCAAGCGCATATGAATGAACTTGAAGTGCAGGTTTTGCCACATCATTCCCCCTTCCCCTTGATGGTCTCATGCACTCTGTTTTATTGTCATTTTTTATCCTGTAAGTGATTTTTTCTAGGTTGGTCAACTAAGAGTTGAACATTCCACATTACTTAAGCATCTAACTGACATGAATCACAAGTATGATGAAGCTGCTGTTGACAATAGAATTCTGAAGGCTGATATCGAGACGTTAAGAGCAAAGGTAAACCATCACCGTTGTCTAATTTGCATTTTCTTATCCTGGTCCAGTTATTTTGCAGTTAGTTAATATATGGATAACTTGAAAACTTACTTCCAAATAAATGACGAGAATATATTGTTGTGATACCGTGAAGTTTGCGGTTAGTCAGTGTCAAATTTTGAAAAGCCATCGGCAATTCCTTTTCCTTCATCTATGATTAAGGATTTAATCGTAAACATGCTTGCAGAATATATTTGCAGAAATTCTCTTGGGGAAGGGAGATTAATTTGGTTATTGGCGATTTGTGTGTGCTCCATTTTAGGGATCTGCTGGATATGTCCAGTACCGACATACTGTCACTTCTATGGTGTGTTCAACCATTCATATACTTAAAATAATTCATGATTTGTATGTCTGTCTAAATTTATACAATGGATACTGACATGATCTCTTTTGTTATGCACTGAGGTTATATTGTTGGACATCGGATGCTAATATCAGTGTTTGGACTGTTACCAACTGCGAAACACAATTATGCATCTTTATGCCTGAAACTGCCTCTAGAGTGATTATAGTTCTTTAACTATTTTACTTGCTATAAATCACTAGTGATTATGATTGGTGCAACTTTATTTCTGGGTCGTCAGGTTGATTATTCTATTTGAAAATTTCAGGTGAAAATGGCTGAAGAAACAGTTAAGCAGGTGACGGGGATTAACCCTGTTCTTCTATCTAGGCCCAATGTACCTAATGCAGGTATGCCTTTTGTTAGCAGCCCATTGGAAGCATCTACAGCTGCTGCTGATCATTTTTTTCACCAACCAGTTCCTAGCATTGCTTCTCCCTTGCATCATAATGGACTGGACAACAGTTTCGAGGGCAACACCCTGGTTACTCCTATTGTGAATCCACAAATCGAAGTAGGAGTGAAAAATGTCAATGAAACATCTGCATTGCAGCATACACCCAGCTTGGAGCGCATGCAAGATCAGATAGGGCACAGTGGCATGCAAAAGCAGATCGGCCCTGCTATGAGATCATGCGTGCCCATGCCTGGCTGGGAGCCAGGACTATCCCATGCTGCTGCCAAAAACAAGCAAAGTTGAATAGTAGTGCCCTTCCTCTTGTTTACTGAGAGGGTTTCGGAGGCTTCGCTGGTGGTACTACCATCGGTTAAATCTATTCATGGGTATTGATTCTCACTGCATTTTTGCATTTAAGATCTTCATCAATAACATGACTACTTCTCGGTTCCTTGAGTATACACTTTTGGTAAATAATTCTGTTTAAAATTCAGATCCAGGTGCTTAAGGAGCTAATCTGCTGTTGTACCCCACTTCAGCTGTTAAAGTTGGACCATTGAGAATGGTTACTCGTTTTTGACAGACAGTCCTGCACAACGAGATAACCGCAGGCAATTGACAATGAATTAGATTATCCTGGGTATATTGGTCACTGCAAGCATGTTTTAGCCTCCGAGAAATGAGATTGCAATGCAAATGCTGTAAACTCCAGTCGACGATGGCATTTCAATCATTGAATAAAGTGCTTTCAAACATCCGTAGGTGCTATCTTTTAGGTTTAACCATATATGCTTATGCATTATGAGAAACCATGAACAAAAAGTTTTCAAACACTGTTAACTAAAAGTGGGGTTGTCGGCTGCAATTTACCAAAATAGTTTGGTAAGTGTAACAGCAATTTCCTTTGATCAACTGAATCAATCAATGGATATGAAATTTATTTAATCAAAATAGTTCACACATCTCACTTACAAAGTGAATTTTCGTAAGCCAAAATTTACCCGCCTCCATTAAGAAGTGAATTTTTGTAAAGCTGAAATATGATTTTCATCTCTCACAATTCCCTTCCCTTGTTTTTTTTTTTTTTTTTTTTTCTTCGAATTCTTTTGAAATAAAAACAAAACTGAATCAATCGATAGACAAGATAGAGCCGTCATTATGAGCTCAATCTGGTTGGTTGGAGCCTTTCTCAGAACTGACTCAGCCAGGCCAAATGATTATAAGCATATAACTAGGAAAATAAATGATCAAGGAATTCCAAACATCTAAATTAGAATAAAATGATATCCTTATCTAATTTATACCATGGCACTTTCTCTAAATTATGATGTGCTGTTTATCCATGTTCAATCCCGATTAGTAATCTATTAAATTATGCATCCAGACATGATACATACATCACATTTAAAACATACAAGGTGGACACGTCGGAATTTCCCCAGAGTAAATCTGCACACGATAGACGAGATTGTGAAGACTAATGTTACATGTTCTTCAAATTGGACGGCTAGAATCACTGAAATCTGAATCTCCCCATATTGAAGGACACAAGTGTATGAACATGCATTCCAGTTCTCACTACTGAATTTTGGTGTAAGATTGGAGACCTGATTGAACTTTGCCCGAGAAATGAGCTTCCAGTCTGCAATCAACTTTATTAAACTCAAAATCATTATGTAAGGCAAATAAATAAATAAATAACCCTTATGACATTTATAACCCTGACGAATGAAAAAAATAAATAAAAGTTACAACAGATAAGCACAGGGAATTGTGATCATGCCTGGTTGCACATTTATAGTATATAGTATCAGGAGAATTATACGTGCGTGCATTGGCAAACATCCTCTTGACATCAGCTACAAACATCTCAAGTGTTACATAATATTGCTCTGATTCAACTCTTTTCGACAAAGTCTTCAGATCTGCATTACAAGAATATACAGTCAAGCATAACAAAATTTGCTGTATCTAAATGTTTCCACTCTGGATCTTAAGTTACCATGAGATATGATGTGAATGATGCTGAAATTGTAATAAGCTTGGCTGGTGGTATGATTAGGAGGAGTTTATGCAAACAGAGCACTTTAATGACTTGCTAAGCTGTAAATAATTGGAATGGAAGCTTGAAACTTCAGTCAAGCTATTAGAAAAAAAGTTAATGGCCCTCTAAATTCAGGATTCTGATTTCCAATTTAAACCATGAAAATTATAAAATAAAATTAGTTCCAAAGCCATCAAAGTCAAACCACTTGTAGTTTCTAAAAGAAAAACCAAGTAAACTACTTTCTCACTTAAAACCTAGACACATTATTCCTCTATTCTCATTACAAGGGTTCACTTATGCATCATTAAGGTATGGCTCGTTTTTAACTGAAACACTTGCCTCTTCAGTAGTTATTGAGCTATATGTATAGTATAACTGACAAATATGTGATAAAAAATGAATGGTAAAACCACTTCTCTAAAGTTCTTTCAAAAAGGAAACAATAGGCTATAGGAGTGTGAGTCTTTTTTTTTTTTTTTTGGGAGGGGGGGTTGAGGTGAGGGGGCACACAGGAAGGAGAAAAAATTGATAAAACCTTACCCATGGGATCTTTGATGATGTCATAATAATCAGGGACATCACGAGAATCAACTGGCTCCTTGAATGGCCAAGCATCAACATGGTCATGCATTGACTGCTTGAACAAAACCAATTTGCTTAGAATCCAGTGAAAATTGATGGCAAGGGATGCCCACATAGACATCTAATGTCAAACCAAGCATTTGTAGAGGACCTAGTTAACCCGAGAAAAAGCAAATGACACCGATCTGTTGACATCTATACTGTAATTAGACCATCACAAGAGCCCTGAAAGTTTCCTTCAAAAGGTAAGCAGAAAAATAGCTTCCCCTGCATCTTAGACAATCCATTGGATCCCAAAGGAATTTGAAGAAACAAGAAAGGTGTTTGCTAGCTAGAAAAAGGTCACATGCATGCTCCTTTCAGAAACTGCCTGACCACATTCATTTGCTATACCACTAAACAAGATAATGACTATTGAACATAATCACAAGTGCAATAATGAAAATCAAATGCAGATGAGGACCAATTAAAAGTTCAGAAACCAGCCTTTAGAAGTGAGCGCATAAAACCAGTTAAATGTTTCTGATTTGTCGCATTGTCTGTGGAAATGATTAAGGCTCTAAATCGTGTATGGCCCCATTGATCAGGAGTCCATCCGGCTTTCTCTGTTATCAAATAAACCACAAATTTAGAATTCAGTTAGTTAAAATCTCCTGCATGCCGAAACAATCTTTGTTTATATATATACCCAACAAACGTAAAGAAAGGGAATTTGCAAGTTGTTAGATGAAGCATAAGCTGAAGATATCATCCTAATTGGAAATTGAAAATCTATCTATGGGGAAAAATATATATTAACCCAAATTCATTACACTGGGAATATGCATACTATCGCAATACAGTATTGACAATTTGACATAATATAATATTTATATAAAACAAGTAATAACAGACAAATTACCTAATATCATGTCCAACAACAGCCAAGAATGAATAAACAAACACAAAAACAGAAATTAAATGATACAATAAGAGGCCAAAGAACTTACTCAAAGCAGGGATATCCTCAACTTTGACAACTTCTTTTGGAATACCAGCTTCATTCTGAATCAAATGAATTTTTATTACAGGTATTGTTTGAAATATTAATACATTATATGCAAAGACACAACCACAAAAACATTACAAAGGAAAGCATAGTAAGAAAAATGAAATAATCTTAATTAAAAAAATTAGAGATCAACTGAAGTGGTACAAGACTTGTTCACTTCACTAGATATAACTTAAAATGATCAGTTTCATTTGCTCATCAGAAGATTAAGAAAAATGAACAAATAAAGTGACAAGAAAACAGAGCCCAGTGAACAGGTTTAAGAACAAACATAAACATGCATGCAATATATGTACAAAAAGGAAAACACAAAACTAGAATACTGAGAAAACAAGTACCACCTCAATAAAAAACTTTGATAGCCTTGGGTAACATCTAAAATGAAAAACAAAAATGCGAAACTTTATATTGTACACCTGACATGATTCCAGGCTGAGAATAGACTTCAACATGAACTGTAATTTTTTAACAAACATTGGATCTGAATTAAAGCTAAACTAACAACATGCAACAGCATGAGATCCGTGTGTACCTTGTGAAAATTAATTCCGTCATGAACATCTTGACAGTCTGAAAGCTCCTTAATCTTTTCATCAATTGCCTGTTAATCCCAAATAGCAAAGAATAAAAATATCTTAATAAAAGTTTAACAAAATGAAGTCAGAATACACATGTGAATAGAGAGGGGAAAAGATAGATGCACTGGAAGGAAAGAACTTTCATTAAAATATTAAGTTTTGATTACAACCGTTTCCATCAGTTTTTGCTAATCATCAATTGTTCAGTTATCCATCCTCATTGACATCGCAAAACGTGCTATGCCAGGACCTAATATGCATGCAAGGTATTACTGCAGGTCAAAATAAGGGGAGTAGAAGACTGTAGACAGGGATAACGGTGTTGCAGGCCTCCCCAGATTTGAACCAAGAAGTGAGGACAATGTAGCTTCCTGGCAAAGACATCAAGGACAGATATAGATTTCAACCCTATATGGATCCCACATCAGATGTGCACTGGGAAGATCCAGTGTTACCTATCAAGGACCTTGAACCCAACAAAATCACAAGATCCAAAGGGCAAAATCAAACAATACCCCGCAAGTTGAATTGGGTCATTTCAGAGGGTTATGATAATTAACAGAAAAAGAAAAGGTTCATCCACTGACCAAATATTATTACCTGCCTCTGACGACGAATCATGGTTGATAAATCAGTATACGGAAGCTTTGGATCAATTTTACATTCCATAAGAATACCTCCATCATAGTCTTTAATATACCTAGAAAAGTAAAGAAATATTTACACACAGCATAGAAAGATAGCAAGGACATATTAACAAAGAATTGAGCAAAGAAAGGATACCATTACAAGGTTAGATAAAAAAATTCCCCCCACCCCCGAAGAAAAAGAAAAGAAAAAAAAAATCACAGTACTACAATAAGGATCCTTTAATTTTAGTTCTCAAAATATCCCATTTTTCAATTTTTACTGGAAAGCATACATCCTCTGCATTCCAACACTCAAAATCACATATAGTAAAAAGTTTCTTTCACTCCTTGATTCCTTAGTAATAGCATAAACTAAGTGGCCTTGAGATGTAAGGGTGGGGGTAGAAAAGAAAAACAAAAGGGTGAGGTTGCACATTAACCATACCCTCGCCATCGATCCTTCTCCAAGTGAATCTCTTTGGTAAAACCCTGCAAGTTGATAAATTAACAAGTCACTTAAAACCAAATTTATTCAATTCAGATGATGACTATAAATAATAATAGCCCAAACCTAGCAAATTACTTACTACAAAAATCATAATTCTTTTGCTATATCTTAAAAGGTTATTTGCATGGAAGATTTTTATCCCATCGGCCAGGTGTGACAGAACAGAACCATAAAAAACCTTCAACCAATTCATATTTAATGTATTCGCAAAATATTTTACAATTTCATTCCAGCTGGATTGATCAATCCACTTGAAAGCTTCCTAAATCTTTTCTGTTTTGTATTTTTTAACCTAATTTTCTTACTAAAAGAAGTCTGCCGCAGGCATTCATATGATGTATCTCAGGAAGAAAAATGCTTTAGTGCTGTAAATTTATGCTACAGAAAAAATGAAAAACAATACAGCTGGACAATCACAAGAAAAGAACATGATCAGACCTGTTTGATAAAATAGCCAACAGCATTATTGTCAGCATATGTCAGAAAATGTGTTAGTCCATCAACATCTCGAGCATGCTGTTTTAAATGATTCATCAGTCTGGTGCCATAACCTTTTACTTGTTCATCTGCGGTAATTGCACAAAAAGCTATTTCCCCAAACTTTTGGCTGATATTTACTAGGAAAACAAGTATCAGTGAAGAGAACAAATGAAGCATTAACATCATAAAAAAAAAAATCTCAAGCAGCAGAATGAATGAATAAATAAAAGTTATGAGTTGCTCTGAAACTGTTGAATGAGATTGAACACACAGCCATGCAGTGATTAAGTCATTCCCTTCAGAATCTCAAATTTCTTTTTACTGTAAAACCGAAGTAAAACTCAATATTTAGAAAACACAAACTAAAACAAAAAATTTAGCAAAGAAGAAAGGAACCAAAGAGGAAAATATACTGCATAAAAAGCAGAAAATTGATTGACTGACAATAACATAAGAGCAGGAATGCAAAGGATACATGAATGTAAATTTAACCTGACATATGGGCGATACGTGATGCCACCAACGACCTGATTACGTCTGATAACCATCACAGACTTATGGCTTCTACAAAATCCAAAGCAAGAAGCATAATGAGATCTCAAAATGCACAACAGCTGATCTATACATCTTGAAGGTTATCTAATTAAAAAAGCATATAACCCAGCTAGAAGCAGTAGGTGAATAAACATTGACCTTATGTCATGTGCACCAAAATATCAACCAGCAACTCATATATAAAGATGTCTAAACGTTTGACCCAACTAATAAGAAGTGCATGCTAAAGTGAGGTTTCCCATTTAAGACTTACTAATTTTCTATCCCCATACCTGTCCATCACAAGACGAACAATGTACTCTTTCGGCATGTTGGGTAGTTGCCTTCCAAAAATATTCTTCAATCCAATCAGCCTTAGAAACCAAAAAAAAAAAAAAAAAAAAGCATAAATATTTCAATCATCAGTGCACGAATGGAGGTTATGGTGAGCTGCGGGAAGCCAAAACTGAAACACCCTACCCATAGTCAATCAAAGGCTAGTAAATAACTAAAGCAAAGGAGAATTAGATACCAAACCATGTGCTCATCAACACCATCGTTTGAATAGCAAACAAACTTGAGTCTTCCCGCTTGCTCCTGTAAATTGTTTTTTTTTTTTTTTTTTTTGTAATTATATACCATAATTCACAAGAAAAACAACCTATTAGAACATAGAAAGTAAATTTAGGTTTTATCAATGAAATTCAATGAAGTTGAAAACTTTACCTCTCTTTTCAAGTTCTCTTCTCTAGCAATATAAGCACCACTAGTCTGTATATTCTCAGTATATATCTTAACGTCTTCCTTTGTCGAAATCCCCGCAATTGAGCTTCCACCGGCTGCGGCAGCCCCCGTGGGCACAACCGACCCCGACCGAGGGGCTCCACCGTCTTTTCCTCCATCCGCATTCTCAATCTTAACTGTAGAATTCTCGGTCTTGAGCTTCGTGTTCCGAGCCGAGTCGGAGCCGGAATCGAGGCGAGCGGCGGTGAAAGCGCGGATGGAGGAATCGTTGTCGTGGTCAAAGTCGTCCTCGTCATCATCGACGACGGCGTCCTCTGAGTCGTCAGCATCAGAATCGGAGTCAGCGCCGCGAGCGGAGATACTCTCGAGGTCATCATTGGAGGTCAAAGCGCCGTCGCGAGTGTCGGCTGAGAAGGAAGACGGGGGGAACGAGGAAGGGGGAGCGTGGTCCTCAGACGCCGCCGCGGCGAGTTTGCGCTTGTGGAGGGAGGAGGTGGCAGAGGCGGAGGCAGAGTGAGACGGGGATGGGGTCTGGGAGCTGCGAGAGCGGTTCGGTGCGGTTAAGTGCGAATCCATCTCTGCAAACTCGGACTGAGTTAACTCGATGTCAATTAGGATTTTTTTTTTTTTGTTCACTACTGCTTCGTAAAGGGCAGAGAAAACATGGAAATTAGATGGTTATTCTCAGTTCCAACCTTGCCGGTTGCGTGCGTCGGCGTTTGCTGTTCTCTAATTCGTAATGAATGGGTAATTAAAGTGAGCCCAAAAAGATGGGTAAAATAAAATAAATTTGGGCCAAGGTTGGATTTTGCACCATCATTAATGATTTTGAGCCTAAAATAAATTCTTAATGGGCCTGCAAAAAAAGGGTTTTCGGTCTAACCTGCACATAAAAATTGAATTAACCCAACACCCAACATCATATCGAAGCTCAATCGCTATGAACTCCAGTATGAATTGTGGGGGAAACTATAGTCATATTCTAATTCAATTCACCTTTTTTTTTTATGTTTTTCGTCGGCACCTTCATCATATAACTAAATTCAGTGTTTATTTTTAGGGTTAATGATAGAAATATGTAGTACATGGACTATTTGTTCAATGATTAATTTGGCATTTCATCCCAAACTTTTCCATGTTCCATGTTTTATTTTCACCTGCCCATCTGAGGGCATTTAAATGATGTCATGATGATGCTTTTCTGGCTACTTCTACAATACATAAGGAAATGACAAGGGATTGTTCTGTGCAAAACAAGAAGAGGAAAGCTGAAACTATTAAACAAATCATCAGATTATATTAATAAAAATGGTACAGTAAAGATACTATATAAGTGTGGCCGGCTGATCATCTTCTGACTTTGTCCCGTCTTTGACAATCTCAGATAATTGATTGGCGGCCTTTCATATGTTAAAAAAAAAGGGAAAAGCTCGCCCAAGATGATTGATTAAAAGCATACCAAATGGCACAGACACTTCTCCATTAATCTGATCTTGGTCTATTTGAGCCACCTTTATGACTATTGTACATGGGTAAAAGCCAACGTGACCCATGTTTTCTTCTCCCGTAACACCGCCAATAAAGTATCCATAGTGCCAATATACAACCAATGGGAATCGCCCATCTGCCAAAACAAATAAACATGATAAGGGAAAGAGAGAAGGAACAGTATATAACATATTTCGTTACAACTCCAGATCAGAATGATACGAAACAAACATGGGTCATTTTGACACACTTCTTGTAAGAATGCACGGCCGAGTAGTTACAGTAACAAGCAAGTTTGATTGGAGATGCAATGGAAAGTGCTATATTACCTGTCCAAATCAAGGATGGGACTGTAGACAAGAGTTTCCCAAGTGGCTACAATAAAATGCCACACAGGGTTGTAGAAAAGAGACTCTGCTGACCAGAACATCCTTGTGTATGTCTCTAAGAATATAAATAGTATCCATGCTGCCATTTCAATCAAAATGAACTTCATGATAAACCGGCCAACCACCACCATGACAAGGGAGAAAGCCACCAACCAATTGAAGAGCCTTTGATTGTATTCCTTGATAAACAGAGAACGTGACTTTCCCATCATCTGCAAAATAAATGGCATGTTCAAAAAACATATTATTTAGCAAGACATTTCTGCAATGCAAACAATAGGAATTATTCAATTACAAAGCACCATAAATATATCGTCTCCGTTTAAGAGGCAAGTGGAATTTTAAAAATGTTCTTGCCCCCTTCTTACCCAAAATTCCTTCAAAATCATAGTGTTTATTTTTATTGAAATTATTTTGGTTTCAGCTCCACCTTCAAAGACCAAAAGTACTTAAGCTTCATTAATTCAAGCATTAAATTGACTCCGAATCATTTCAAAATGTTCTCTATCACTCTTAATCAATTAAATTGAATGGAACTCCATCTGTCCCACCCAATATTGCAACATAAGGAAAATAACATTTCATAAGGAAAAAGAAATTGGCAAAAGAACTGCAAAGACTCCTGATTACCTTCATCATCCGTTGCTCGTAGTTTGCTTTTGAAGGCCCAATGCACTCCTGCTCAAAGCTTTGGTTACATTGCAGGAAACCTGCATTAAATTTTGCCATAGAAGGAAGTCTGAGAACTTGAAGCTGGTCCATTCTGTCTTCACATCGGGTATAAAGTGCCTCACAGAGCCTAGAGGACTGATATTCATTTGCCATAATGACATTTTTATATACCTAGACAAAATTTTCCGCATAAAGGACATGAGAATTACAATAGCTTGTAGTCTACTAGATCAGACTACATACAAAACATATTTAAGAGTAGGACTTATTACTTTTAAAACCACGGATTGACATTTATATCAGATATAAGAACATGCCCGGCATAAATAATTAACCGCAAAAATGTCTTTGTATAAGTTTTCTGCTTGTTTGCAGTAGCAATTGATAAAATAGCTGAAATCTGAGTAACCCCTAGCTGGATTTCCCAATGTAATATGAACTTTAGAAAACTCAAGAAACTTCACAAAAGATAAATGTGATATCTACTAGAGAAACTTCTCATATGGGTGTATTTAAGTTTCCCACTTATTTCCCAACTTATAAAATCTCCTTCTCCAACTGTTAAACAAGAATTTCAAATATTGGTAAAAAGAACCAAGAATTTGAATGCCTCAGGTCAAAATATTTAAATATATGAATTGATAAAATAAAAGAAAAGGGTAATGCCCCTTCAAATGCCAATCTATACCTCCTTCATTTCTTCATCCAGTTGCATGGCAGATCTCTTTGCATGGTGACGGCCAAAATGTTGTTCATCAAATGCCTTCATTGCTTCCTCTCGCAACCTTCCATGGGCATCTTGTAAGGATTGTTTGTGCATAGGTAAACCTAATTTTCCCATCCTTTCACTGTATAGCTTCAAACATCGCTCAAGAATACCTTTATTGAAAACCTCTACAAGAGAGCCTGTTGATGGGATCTCCCCTTTATTCAAAGCTTCGAGTATCTATAAGATTACAAATACAAATGCATATTAATATCGCTAAGTTTTGGACATCAATCAATCACCATTCCGAACAATAACTAATTCAAGAATTCCCAAATTTTGTAAACCCCATCTTATCCAGGAATGAGAATGTGAACATAAACTAACCTGCCCCAGGAATGAAACAAACTCATTTCCATTTAAATGCTTGCCCTGCACAACTTTTGGGTGTATAACACTAGCTACAAGCTCTTTCAGTTGCTCTCTTTTCTTAACATACATAGGATCAAGGTCATCATCCTTCAGATCACAAAGCTTTGTCCGCATGAGATGAGGCTGTAAGTTCAAATTTTGAGCAATTAGATACTATAGAGGTTTAGATCTTAACAATACTTTATTTATTTTCCAACAAATAACATATATTGACAGCAAATCAACATATAAGCAAAAGCATATATGCCTTCCATCATCCTAAATCTCACTGCATGAACAAATATGTCTTTGCCTTCTGTACCACCAAATAAAACAAAATACATTCCATAGCCATGACTTGTAAAAGGTCTACGTAGATACATGGTATCGAATCAATTCATGTTCAACAAAGGTTACATCACACACATCAAGTATTCATTCATGTTTCTGTTCAGAATGACAACAGCAACAAGAAAGGGAGAAGGGGGAAAAGCCAAGGTAATATATGAGTTAAAAAAAATACATATTTGAAACTCATACTTGTGGTAGGCTAAATGCCGTGCTGTTTTCACCCATTATGGCTAAGGAGTCCCGGATATGGTTAACCTGATAAAGTTCAAAGAACTGTGAAATTCTGATCCAAGAATAACTTTAGTCTAGTGATAGCCTACAAGTGAAGTCATGGAAGGAATACCTGACCAATATTTTTGTCCCCTGAAGATACAAAAGTCACACACTGTAATAAGTTCATCGCAAAAACAAAGCAAGATTAACATAAATAAACATCCATCCAACAATTAAGCATGACCAAGCAAACTAACCATCAATGTTAGGGACATGTCTAAGTGCCTCATCCACCATTTCTTTCACTGATTTCCCTTCTGTATAAAACAAGAAAAATGTCAGTGAATTGCCTCTGAATTGTGGGCAGAGGCAATAGCCTAATGGTAGCCACACACTTTACCTCCAAAAAGAAAGAATTGAGTTCAAATCCCCTCTTCTTAACTCAACAATAAAAAAATTCCATCTAAATTGCAGAAAAATATAAAAGAGATGCACCCAGAAAAGAATGTCTCCCACATCAGAAACTTAGAACCATCTCTTCCACAGCATTTTAAAAGAAGCTTAGGAGTATAGTGAATGGATCCAAGAACAAAAAATAAACAAGAATTTGATGCAGAATAGAAGCTAGAAAGGGATAACCCTGTCGCAGCTATAATATTACAGGCAGCACCATATAAGCAAGCATGTTGAAGATACATTGACATTTAAAGTTGCAGGGCCTTATGACACTTCATAAATCACATGCTGGAAGGCAATTATGAACTTACGCAGAAAATCACGCTGGATAAGCCACAAAAGTTTGGCAGGTTCAAAAGCAACGTCTTGCCCCTACAAGAAATTCAGTGAGTCATGAATCTCCACAGCAAATCAACCTCATTGCACAAGCATAAATATGACAAACATTGTAGGGGGTCATATATTACCTTCACTCTATTCTCCAAGAAATATTTGTCAAAAGAAACCCACAAGAGAAGTTATTGTCCACATTAACAGGCATTAAAAAGTAAAATAGCACCAAGTTTGCTCAGTGTATGTAATAAATTGATAATACTTTCAATTCAGTACATGGCAGAAGAGAAAACCTTCCATAAAATTCTTCAGCAAGCTCAACAGCAAATGACAGCCGAGATATGTCAGCTTCACGGATCTAATGATAGAATAGCACAAACAAGAGTATCAATAAAAAATCAACCCATCAAAGGCAACTACTGATTCTGGGCTTCAAGACTTTTGACCCACGAATCCACAACCTCTGCGATGCTAAATGAAGACCTTAAATGCTAGAATTCACGGTACCACTTATATAAATGTACAATAAGACAAGCCTTATAAGACACCTGGATAGCACTTTAATTTTAGCCAAGCAGAGAAGAAATCGGCATTTAAGATTTTCGTATATTGAAAGACATTTTTCTATTTAAAAGTATTTCATGCAGATAAGCCAATTTTCAATTTATCAAACCCAAAACACTTTTCTGTTGTAAGAATCAAACATATCTTAACCACAAGAATCTCACACCTAAATAATATTTAATATCTAGCAAAACCAACCTTCATATATATATAGTGCCCTAAAGTAAGACAAATTTTTACTCAATTTTTGTCAAAACAATAATTTAATGCATAATGCTGTTGTCCTAATTTTACGTCTCAAGAAACATTTAGCTTCACGGTATTTATCTTGAACAATACGGGTAGAAAACTAGACTTTTCAGCTTCCTAATATGTCAGTGTTCTAAATAAAAGCATCTAAAAACAAGGAAAAGTTATAGAAAAAAACTAGGAGAAGTTATAGAAAAAAACTAACTAACCGTCTCGGGCAGGTTATAAATTAGTACAGAACTCATAACAGTTGCCAAAGCAAAAATCCTGCATGAAGAGACAACAGAAAGGCAATATAACTAAACATATACTATATAAAGCAAGTTGAAGTACATGTGTTTGGAATTACCTATCGTCATATACATTTGATTTCCCAACACTTTCAAAACCCTCAGTATCAAGGTAGAAAACAGAAGTTCTTACTCCATCAATATCCAATTCTAGTGGAGTTCCCCAAACCCAAATACCTGGTAGAGATAAAGTGTAAACATCACCAATGTAACAGTTGTGCATAATTGTAATATCATTGCTGCCTTACCCTTTGTTTTTGTGTCACGCATGTGTCCAACACCGAATCCTGAGGGATAAACAGGAAAAAGCATTAACAATAAGTCATCAAATTGATCCCATTTAAATTTTCAAAAATGTTGAAAGTGACAACAAAGTCTAGAAAACAACAAAGGAGCACAGAGCAGTGAAGAATGCACCTTCATAACAAGACAGCGAAAGAAGTTGATTCAGCAGAAAAGATTTGCCAGAGCGGTAGGGACCAATGACCTTGATATACAAGTCCAAACAAGACTTGAGTAAATGTGGGAGAACAAAGACCAAAGGGATTATTCTCAAAAGGTAAATTACGTGCAATTTCAAATTAGATATGTTATCTTACAGGAACAAACCAATATTGTCAACCAGCATTTTACACATAATAATGTATTTGAAATCATTGAAGAAATCGGTAAATATTGTAGGATTTGTATCTTATATGTAACAAATATTTCCACTGTGATAGCCATAAATTATCAAAACTGATGATTTTGTGCATCAATTTTCCCAAATCCACCTCCCATAGAGATTCCAACAATAATACTACGGATGAATTCCTAACACTCGTACAAATATTTGCATAACATGGCCAAATTTTTTGTTTCTTTCTTACTTTCTTGGGTTGGAAAAGGGGGTGTACCTACTTTAGCATTTCACATTGAGTCTAATTGATATTAAGAGTCTGGTTACAGAATAAAAGCAAATAAACAGCAAATAAATGCTAGATGTCTGGTAAGGGTATCTGAAAATTCCTTTCTTATTTCTTTGTTGGGTTGGTTTTGGGTGGTGGGGGGAGAGAGGGGTAGGTACCCAGTTAGAGACATTTGCTTTAGCAATTCATATTTTGAGTCCAAGTGATATTTAGAGTCAGGTTACCATAACAAAATCATGAAACTGCAAATACACACTACATGTCTGGAAGGGGTATCTGAAGCTTACAGCAACAGCTGCAATTGGGGTAGCTATCCTGCTGATGGCTTCCAAGCCTTCCCTTGAAAGACGAAGCTTTGTATGACCAGGATCAGGCTCCACAATAAGAAACCTATATGTATAAATTTAAGTAAAAGAAAGAAGAAGGAAAAGAGACCAGCATCAGATAAAGAAAAGATCATTATGACCTATAGATAATATGTGAAGTTATTGCAAACGCATACACAACTATTAGGCCAGTGCTAAATTCAAATCAGGGTACAAGGAGGCATTTGAACGTCACACTAAAATGGCATATACATGTACTTTTTACAACTGAAAAAATAATATTCCTATAGAATCAACATATCTTAAGTTAATATTCTGCATCATGAGCACAAGAAATTTCATAGGAAAAAAGCCACTTCTTTGCATAAGCATAATGCTTACTGAAAGAGCTGGAGACCAAACATCTAATGACTGTTTTTTTCATTAAAGCACAAAGCACAAAATCTAGATATGATGCAATCCAAGCACGCTTATATGGATTTCATGTTATAGCTTCGCTTCTTTAGTTGTGTTACCATGGCACAAATCCTATAATCTATAAAAGCTGCTTTGCTCTCCAATATAAAATTTGCATCTTCATAAATAATTCCTTATTTTTTAGGTATATAGCAGAGAAACATTAAAAGATGTTTCAGAGTGTTCACATAAACCAAGATTCTCAACATAATGTTCCAACTTCCAACTAACTGAGACGAAAATCATAATTAAAACTAATCATAAATAAGAACCCAGAAGCAATGAGTGATCTAAAGACAACTAAGGAACTGCCAAACCTCTAGAGAGAGCAAGCTAATCATGCATTAGTTCAACCAAAATAACTGGTTGACCATAAAACATCGCTGCTAAGCAAGAAACCTTTTAACTATAACCAGACTTCCCAATCTCAATGCCAAAAGAGTCACTTTATCAGAAGATAATTACCATGATTTACCCTAGCTAAGCAATTACATATTAAAATTGCCAATACCCACATTCCATATAATCAGGAAAATATTGACCTACTTTATGAACAAGCCTAACGGCCATCACTCTTGGTCAATGAACGTAGCAGAAACAGAGGTCAACAAACTTGGCTCAAAATTGCCTCTCAGAACAATAGTAAAGTTATATTGACACAGATATTAAATTTGTAAAATCATTAGAGCTTGTGTTAAACCTCAATTGTTTCAGGCTAAATCAGGAATACATCCAAGAAAAAAAAAACTTCAAATTTATGTTTTAAAAATTTTAAAAAAAAAAAAAAAAACAAATCGGCAGCAATAACTACCAATAAACCAACAATGTTGCCACCGAGATCTCAAAAGCATGCAAAAAAGTGCCTTATTTTAAAGGTAACAATTAACAAATCATATTCTAATCAACTCCAAACTACTCCAATAGCTATAAATCAATTCAATAAAGCAAAAGCTTAAATATTAACAAATAAATTTAAAAAAAAAAACTTACGGTTGGTGAAAATTGTCAATTGAGAAAGACCCAGAAACCAAAAAGAGGAGAAGAATCGAAAAAACAAAGACCCACTGAGAAATCTCCATTGTTAACAAAGATCGCTATTTTCCAAATGCAGATGTAAGAAACTGTACAAATAAGGCAAACATGAAAGAGGCTAGGATTTGAAAGAAAAAAAAAAGGGCAACGGCAAGAATTGGATAAAGGAGACCCTGCAGATGGGTGTAGTTAAGAATCTTGAACGCGCGTGGGATGAGATTTCCGCTGCATCTACAGTGAATAAATGATTAAGTGTAGGAAAGAAGTTTTGGAGTGGAAAGTATGGAATCCGTGCCTCTCCGGAGGAGAGTTTTTGTTAAGTTGGGAAATTGTTGGGAGTGACTACCGTTAAAGGGCGGTGAAATTGCGGTGAAAGGAAGAAGGGTAAAATTGAAATTATGGTCATGGAAAGTTCAAAGTTAGGGAGACTCCAAGGTCACATGTATACGTGGCTTTTTGTTATTGGTTAGTTAACAAAGGTCCATCTTGTGAGTTTTTTACCTTAACCACAAGTAACCCAGACAAATCTCCGAAGTACAAGTTTTTAGTTAACCTCCGACCACCGACCTTAATCATCTCTCAGTCGTTCTTTTTTTTTTTTTTTAATTTTATATAAGCAAATAAAGTAGTGCTATACTTTAGAACATTTTAACGGGAATTTAGTACTTATTAGCAACATTGTTTACGCAATGTTGCGGATAAAAATTTTTATTTATTGTAAGTAATATTCATATTTAATTTAATAATTAGTAGGTATAATTTTATTTATATTTTTTAATAAAAGCGATGGTAAATAAAAATTTATTAATTAATTTATGAATAATATATATTTTATTCTCATAATTTATATAAAAATCAAATGCATATCCGCTATTTTAATTTTATTTTTACACATATAGTTAAAAAGTATTAAAATACACAATTAAAAAAACAAATGAAGTAGAAGACCCAAGAAATGAAAAAAAAAAAAAAAAAGAGTTAAATAAGAGTGTCCTATGAACATTTTCACTTAGGAATAGCAACATGTGGATTAGGGGTGGATTTATGCTCGTTCCACTTCAACATGATATTGAATTATTATTTTTATATTTGATCTCGACTACCGTATGTGTATAAATGTATAACCAACATCCAACCTTACTTGACAAAAAATTAAATTTAATAGTATAACATTCATGAAAAATATTATTTTGTAATATAAATTATTTTCTAATTGTATATAAATATATATTGTTTATTAAATATTAATTTTTAATTATATATTTTATTTTGCCATCCATATTCAATCAAATTTACCTATTTAAAAAAAAAAAGAAACAAAATATGAAAAGTAAACAAAAAAATAAAGATGATATAAAATGATAATTTTATTAATATAATACATATATAAATATAAAATTAAATAGATAATAAAAAAATTTATATATCCGATGAGATGATTTGGGGCATAGCATTATAAATCAGCTATTGATTCATTACCACCTTTTTATTAAAAAACGATTTGATTTAATTTGATACTAATTTTTACAAAAAATCTCATATCAAATTGAGATGAATTGAATCCCTATCAAAAGTTCATTGTTATTATAAAATTAATCTAATTAAAAATCACAAAAAATAAAAGAAAATAACCAAATGACGGTGTTACATAGATATCTCAATTAATATTATTTCATTACAAAATTTATCTAATAAAAAATAATAAACAAACAAATTTAAAAAATTTAAAAACACCAAAAAAAATATATTCAATCGAATCCAATTAAATCAAAACCCATTAATACGAACTATTTATTGTCCCTATCCACCACCAGGTCCATATGTTATAAATTTTATGTAATTGAAAAACGAAAAAAAAAAAAAAAGACCAAATTGGTTGTTATAAATTTACTTAAATTAAAATAAAAAATACAGTTGACAAAAAAATTATAAAAAAAACCAAAAATAAAACAAATGTAAAGTGTCAATGTGACACTTTAAATAAAGGTAAAATAAAAATCAAAATAAGTAAAATTTATATAATAGATTGATAGATAAATAAATGGATTACATATTAATTATTTATAAATATAGTATTTTTATAAATTTAAGATATTAAATAATAATTTAATTAATATAATACATACATAGAAATATAAAATAAAATAAATAATTAAAAATAATTATATATATACTCAACAGAAAATGAAAGACTTTAAATTTGTTTTCAACTGAAATCTAATTTTAAAATAAAAAAAATCTCAACCTATCTTGAGTTTTTTAAAAGTCTCGCATCTATTGGAATTGGACAAATAAAAACTCACGAGCTATGAGTTATTAAATTAAAGTATTAAATAATAATTTTATTAATAAAATATATATAATTAAATGAATAACAAAACATATATTTATATATATATATATAAAAAAAGCAAAATACCATCCAACTTGACTTTGATTTTTGAGAAAAAAAAAAAGATCCAATCCTAATAAAAAAATAAATCTATTCGATTTGAACAAATTAAAACTCATTAGATAAGGGTTATTTTATCATCATACCGCCATTAATATTTTTTCAAAATCTTATTTACCCGTTTTTTATGTTGTTAAATTTATCTAAATAAAAACAAAAAAGTGAAAGGCAAAACAAATGAATTATGGTACCACATTTACACATTAGTCGACTTTTTTTAATGAAATAATTTAAAAATAAAAGGAAGAAAAAGATTGAAAAAAATAAAGAAAAATAAAAAAAGAAAAAAATTAAAGTTATCAAGCAACATCAATAATGATGATTTTTTTTTTTTTGCAAAATTTATATGATGATTTTAAAAAGCGAAAAATAAAAAAAGTTTAAAAAACCAACAAAATTAAATAAAATCAAACACAAATGTAACGTTGATACCTCCGTAATATTATTTTTTAAAAGATATTATCAAATTAAAAAAATAATTTTTAAATAATAATATAAAATAAAACCTATATTTTAAAAAAGTTTAAATATATAAATTTTATTAAATATTAACAAAAGAAAAAAAAAAAAAAAAAGCGAATGACTAGACATGTAACTTTCTCCTGGTATGGTATCATATGCCTTATACATAAAATAATTTAAATTTTTTAAAAAATTTATTAAATATATGAAAAAAATGTAATAAAAAAATATAAAAAATAAACACGTGGCATATTTTTTATATTAAGTGATCCTAAAACCAAGAAAAGAAATTTAAATTTACAAAAAATATTTGTAAAATTTTTAAAAAAATTTTAAAAAGCACACACAAAAAAATTTGGTATAAAGTGGATCCCATCTTAAAATTTTAAATTAAAATTAAAAAAAATCTAAAATTTAATTGAAAAAAAAAAAAAGAATGAGGGAGCACCATACGCCGGCCCTTAGGAAGGAGAACTCCGTTCCGTGCATGAGCAAAATTTATTATTTAGATATATATTTAGATTTCATCACAAGATGACAAAAAATTGCATAGTCAATTGAGAAATATCCAATAAAAAACGCTGAGATTGTTATTATAACAAAAAAATACATAATCTCAAGTATTATTTTTTAGGGGGGCAAATTTTCACAAATAGTTTATAAAGTATTATTTACTTGTAACTTCATTAAAATAATAAAAAATTAAAGAAAATTGTTTTGACTTGCAAGCATTTTTTTTTTCTCATTTAATTGTGGGAAAAGATCATATGGGGAGAAAAAATCGAGAAATAGACTTTAATTATTAATTGCGTTTCATAATTATTATGCTTAGAAGTATCCATAGTTGCTTTTTCTTTCTTCAATTAGAGTGGGAGATTTTAAATTTTGAATAAGGAAATTACCCCATTGGCCCATATGTAGATCCATCCGTGTAGTCATCACAAATGCTAAACATGAAACAAATGTGTGAATATTTATTTGTATATTAATTCAGGGTTACAAATCACGTATAGTTTGCTATCATATTAATAATTTGAAAAGGATGCATTTCATTTACATGATAATGTTAGAATGGTGGTACGATATAACTTCATGTTTCATAATAATTTAATAATTACGTGCTCCAAATTAAACTACAGCTAAGTTGGGAAACCATAACCAAAAACTTCAAAATATGATTAAAAAGAAAAAGCCCATTTACAGACAAAAATTAAAGTAAGGGTATGTGGTGAAGCAGCTGAAATCGAAACTGGACTGAGAAACCCACTCAAAATCTTTAGCCGAAACTCGATGCCCATGCCGAATGCCTATTTCCAGCCATGTATGGGTGTAACTTTGAAGATGTGATTTTATCTTTGTTTTTATTAAAAAAAGAGGATTTATTTCTCATTTTACTGTTTTCCCCTGTGTTTTAGGTAATCATCTGATTCTGATGCTTTGTTTATTAAGTACGAAGACGAGCTTATCTTCCAACGTGGCTTATGTTAACTTCCGTGGCAAGATCGTAGCCCTCATACATCACTCTCACTCGTTAGTAAGAAAAAATATTAGCAACGTACATCGATTATCCCTATTAATTCTGTTGAGTGGTGAAAAGAGATGTCTCAATGAGACCCTTCTCACAATCTTTTGTTTAATACTTAAGCTGTGTGATGTCATTGTAATATGGAACGTAATAACAATCCATTTTTAATTGTTTCTCATAATAATTTTAGAGGGATTTTCCCTAAAACGATTTCAGATGCTGTAAGCCGATTCCTCCCTGGTGGACTTCATAAATCATAAAGGAGTTTGCTATTTCTAATTCTATTCGACCATACCCGATCAGTTATGCAAATCAATGAACAACTTTTCGTTGATATAGATGCACGCCTTAATTTACTTAGAGCCTTGATCTTGGTGGATGCTGATAAAACCTGGTGGGTTTGGATGAACTCACTGGTGTGAGAGATAAACAGCTTGATGCTTAGGGAAAAAGATATAACGAAAAAATTGAACTATTAATGGTTCTGCACATGCCTGGAGAAAAATTGTATAAGTATTCAAGTGGATTTGGCTAAAGGGGTAGATTCAACTTCTGGCCATTTAATTTCATTTCTGAAGCTCTATGAAAGAACTGCTCTCTGGCCAAGCTCCTCACTTGCTTAATATATGAATCAAAACTCACAGCCTCTAGTTCAAGTGCCTTGTCCAATTTATATAACACATCCTCTATAGCCAAATCTGCAGCCGAGCTCTCAAGTCTCACTCTTGACTTCTCATCATCAATTTCAAATGCATCCTCAATTTGAACATCTCCTGCTGCCATGGCCATTATTGGTCTTCGATCATTAATTTTCAACCAGTTCATGAGCCTATCAGTTTCTTCTGCCCAATTATTCACTTTCTCTTTCAGGTTCTTCCTTTCCTGCTCCATTTCAGAAATCATTTTTGTGGTAAAACGATCACGCCTCTTCAGTTCTTTTTGCAACAAGGATAGCTCCTCTATTTCTTCAAACGTGCTGGCCTGCAAAGCAACCATGTCATAGTAAAGCATACCTACAAGTCTATCAAAAGCTTCCTTTCTAGAAACAAGAGAAGGGTGAGTGAAACTAGTAATCGACGGCGTATATGTGAAAGGATGATCATGGCTAAATAGCTGGACAAGATCCTGCAAGAGATCAGAAAGGTTGCATGGAGGATATTTCCAGGTTAGGATATAAGGTGAGGATGTCACACCAGAAGTGTCAACGAAAGGATGATGGCGATGAATTGGGGTCATTGGGTCAAGTAAAACAAAGACTAAAGGTGCCTTCTGAGGGTAGTTTTCATGGAGCCAAATAATGAGAGGAATGGGAGGTGTGAAGTTGGAGACATGGACACAGCCACTAGCACATAAAAGGTTCACTTCGATTCCATCATTGTGCATGAATCTACCAGTTAATGGCCTGAAACCAGGGTATTCTTGAAGCAACGAAACGAGGTGTCTTAGTATAAGCCATTTCTGTTTAGAGTCCGAGTAGGATAGAGCAGAAGGGCTGCTGGCAAAAAGAGCTGCTTCTATGAATTCCTTTGGGGATGGCGGTGCCATAGAAAGGGCTTGAGATGGAGTGCTTATTGGCAAACGGGAATTCTGTATTCTTATATATAAACAAATCAATCTAAAAAGACCCGAAACATATTGCAAGTCAATCAACAGAAAGTTTTGCAACTGTCATTAACTTGGTTGGAAGTTTTCATATATATGAACTTTAGCAGGTTTCCTACGGCCGTTCCATTTGGCATGCCGGTCAACAATGACTCAGCAACCTTATCTTTATATTACAGATAACATAGAATACAGATGACTTTTCTGTTGAACCATGGACTGAAGGGAGGTTTTTTCAGGCATAGTCTCTGTTATTTTTCCATGAATCCACTGAACCGATTGGTAATATTTTATAATTTCACATTAATTAATACTGTCACCAGCTGCTGATATCATGCTGAAAGTGATCATGTATTAGTAAAAGGGCATGTGGAGCAACAACAGACAAATCAACACTTGTCACAGGAAATTTCCGCAAATTTTCCTTCAGAGATCCAGCTGGCACGTCTTTTACTATATATATATATGTCTTGACTTCTAAACAAAAAAAAAAAGTTCATACTGTGAGTTTTCGTTTAAATATAATGAAGAGAAGAAACCAAAATCAAGAGATCAATGCCCTTAATGCTTAATTCAGCTTAGATTCAAACTGCCTGGATAATAATCTAGAAGTGTAGGCTTGTAGCTAGCTTACATGCTTCTTTTACTTAAGCCTTCTGACATACTCCTCTTATTGATTAAGATATAAAATTTCCCACTTGCCAGCCGATTTGCATTTAATATAGCTTTCTTGGAGAATTCAGGTTGGAGTTTACATACAATATACGATCATTGGCTATTACTCCAAGTTCAAAACCCAAACCGGCTCTCAAGTCTCAAAACTGATTAAGAGCTGGTGGTTAGTTTTGATTTAGAATGAAAAGAAGGCAACTACACATCAAGCTTGAGAGCACACGAGATTGCTAAATCGCACGCTTATTTTAGCCTGAATGTTAATTATGAAATGGTAAAAAGATTGGGCAAAGATTGGTTTGGTTATGAATCTGGTCCCTTAAATTTCATTATTAGTGGCCTAACCCATAAAATATTGTAGGACTGATACTGGACCCTGTCATAGCCCATGAAAAGTAACCTTAAGAGTACATACATTGCCCACAGGACCAGGAGATCTGGATTGGATACTACATTGATCGCGTTATTGGATTCAATTGAGCTTATGCCTACCCAAATCAATCTCCTTGAAACCTTGAGCTTTCATTCCCATGGCCCATGCCAATGTCCAATATTTTCCTCTTCTTTTTTTTATTTTTTGTTTTTTTTCCCGAACAGAGTTCTTTATGAATATGATTATACGGCCTTAATACATATCACACTCCTGGGTCATGTGGTCTGAACTCAGTTCATTCTTTCTGTAACTTTGATTGCAGAAAATTTTGAACATCTTGGCTAAGATTAATTCTAGAAGCTAAACCAAAAAATAAGATAAATGAACGCAGAAAATGAGAAAGGGAAAAAGAAAAAAGGGTGGTCAGGATGGTTGGTTACTTGTGCAGCACTGCAGGTGTAATGTGATCAGGTCAAGGTTCGGTTCTTCTAACGATTCTTAACCAACCTTTTTTTTTTTTTATTCATAGCAAAACAAAACAATTTTCTCTCTCTTTCCCTAATTCCCTTCATTCTTCCAATGCCATTTTTTTTTATTGTTACTCTTTCCTTTTCTTTCTTTATTGTTGAGGGATCTCTCTCGCCATCTCTGGACCTTTGGCGTGTTAAACAGGGTTTCCCCATTCCCTTTTCAAGGCACATTCTTTGTTGTAGGTGAACCACACCCTTTAAGTAATCCTTTCTATTCTCGGTTGGCTTTGCCAACTTAAAGGCAGAACCAAGGATTGGAAACAGAATAAAATGACTCTAAAACTCCATCAATATTATATATCCTTACGCATTAGCTTGTGACTTTTAGGTAATCCTAGAAGCTGAAAACGGCAATATTACCGTTAATCTAGTTTTTTTTTTTTTTTTTTTGGAATGGAAAATGACTGGTAACAAATATTTACAGCTTTTCAGTTTACAATTGTGAGATTTTGCTAACGGTGTATTTGGATTAAATAGAGAATAAGGAAATGAAAGTAAAGTAAAGAAAGGTAAAGGAAACAAAACTTCATTTTTTTGTTTGTATAAATATTTAATTTAAATGAAAAAAAATATGTGAAAATCAAATAACTTTTGGTTTTTCTTGTAAACTTAATTTTTTTAATACTCTAATTTGAAAGAAAAGTTAGGGAAAGGAAAATTGAAAAAAAAAATTTATAAAAAGACTATTATGTCAATCTTTTTATTAATACTAAAAACTAAATAAAAAAAATCTAAGCAAATCACAATTATCTTGTAATTTGTTTAAAGTCATCTTTTTTTTAAGTAAGTTTCATATATATCTTTCAATATAAAATTTTTTTGGTGATTCGATTTTGATGAATAGTTGAATATAAATAGATATATTTTTTGGGTTTATGAGATGTCAGATTAACTCAAAATTCATCAATGCATATTTGTAAAACATCTTCTTGTTTCACTTGATTAAAAACCATTGATATAGTAACAATTGTGAAGCCAGACAATATAGTAAATATATTATGATCTAAAAATACTCTAAAATCACAAATAATAAAATGTTATAATTGAAAAAATTATTATAATGAATAATTTCCTTTTTTTTTTTTCACTCTTAGTCTAAGCAATAGTTATTAGAATTCATTTTTTTCCTTTCATTTATTAATCTTAATTATCCAAATAAAAATTACATATATTATTTTATTTCTTAAAAAAAAAAATATTCATTTATTTTCCTTTCATCTCATTTCTTTTATTAATATTTATTCAAACATAACATAAATTTCAGTTCAATGTCGCAATCTTGTAATAAAAGGTAGAACTGCAGTTACATCCTTAAATTACGCACCTAACCATGTGGATAAGGCAAGCATAACCATATGGATGAGCAAATTGATTTTTAAGCCACCCCACCTCCTACAAATTCAAAATCTGTACGTCAAGACGAGAAAAGGAAATAGAGACACCAAAATTATGGCCTTTTCTAAATTCTTATGGTAAAAAATAAAAAGTTGTAATCTTTAGATGCAACAACCTTAACCTGCATTTTTAAGGCTGCATTTTTCAGATAAGCAAGTCTTAGCTAGGTAACCTAGCTATTCTCGTACATGCTTTGCGGATTTTGGATAAAGTCAAAGGAATAGAAAGTTGAATGAGATAAGTGTAATAATTTTTAGAATCAAATTCAAATCCCTATTGATATAACCCTTGGAAGGTGGTGAATTTTTTTTTTTTAATTAGAGATAAAAATATTATCTGTTAAAATCATGATAATTTTAATACGTTAAGTGAAATCTTATAAATCATAATTGATTATGTTAATTTGGTTTGAGTTATGTAATTAAAATCTCAATATTAGTTAATAGTAACTTGTTCTTAATTATCGATGTAAAATGGTCGAGAAAACGTAGTCCGTGAACTTTTGATATGTATTATTGCCTGAAAAACAAAACAATGAAGGAAATCGTTCAGAGAATTTCAAGCAATCTCCACATGAAAAGTGGAGTTTTATTTTAACCATCGTTGGTGGGTTTGAATCACACAATTTCAGGACAACAGCAAGCAATAATATATAAAAACTTGAACAGACAAGTTTTAATTGCCTTTACTATATGTATATATTTCTTCATTCCTAATTTCAAAATATTTTCGTCAAGTTCATGCAAAGACTGAAATTAACTAGTCAGGAAAAAGAAAAAAAAAAACAGTGATTCACCGTAAAGTATTAAAGGGATGTGTGGTCCAAAATTAGGACAGGAAAAGGGGCATTGATGGGAGAAGGGTGCCATCAATCAGCCATGTGTTTGGATCATCAGACAGGGAATGAAACTCGCTCGTGTCCTTTCCATTAAACAGAAACCCACAACTTTTGTTTTGTCGTTACAGTCTTACAGAAAGGGCAAAGAATGGCTTTGAAACTCTCAAACTCTGCCTCACCAGGAAGAATCCTATTTCTTCATCCCTCTCAAGTCATTTGGTACCAAATAACAAACGTTGGACGTTGCAACAGCCTGGTGATCTGGTCCCTCTGATTCAAAGTTTCAGGGTCTGGTCCCCATTATTTTAGGATTTTGATAATTGAAGCTACGGAATAATATTTTTATAAAAATAAAAAAAGCATTAAAATCGAGTAGTGACATATGATTTCATGCAAGCAATTTAAAATATTTTTGGAAATCATAAAATTATTCATTCCAAATTAAATGTGCACCATTAATTTTAGACCTAATGGTAGCGTGAAGATTTTTGGGGAGTATTTTTCAAACTTTGCCGTAGTAACAAAATTACTGACTTCTGAAAGATGCCACTGTAACTTTTTCTCGACTAAAAAAATTGGCCTAAAAGAAGCAGCCCACTACTTTAGAAAAGTGTATACATACTACTACTATTTTTTTTCTAGTCACTGATAAAGTTCACCATACATTCTATATTACCGACATGTTTTATAACAAAGCTCTGTATTAAGGGTTTTTTCTGTTAATCGGTTTGGACAACTTTTTCTTTAATATTCGTTTTCTACGGTGTTTAGTTTACGAAATATGTGGTAAAACGCACTCAATATAAAAAGAACACTTGTTTTAGTTTTCAATTTATTTATTAATACATATAAAAATTATAATTAAGAGTGTAAATAATATATTAGTACTCATAAATTATTCGGATTTGATTCGAAAAAAATTTGAATTCAGTTTGATTATTATCGAGTCGAGCTCAAGCTTGAGTAATTCGATTCATCGATCGAGTTGAATTTTTAGTATTTTTATATCCGATTTAAGTAGTTTACGAGTCTAATCGAGCTTTTATATTTAAATAAATTTTTATTATTTTAATTAATAAAATATCTCGAATTTAAGTTCAAACTCAGTATAAATAATCAAATTCTTATCGAATATATGAATCCAACTTATTTTTACATATTAATCGAGCGAGTTCGAACAACTCAATTTTGATCATAAATTAAACTCAAATTAAAAAAATAAAATTCAATCGAATTTAAATTGAATATTGAATTACGAATTAAAAATTAAATTTAAATTTAAATAATTTACTATATCAACTCGACTCAACTCATGACAACATTATCTTTTTGGTTTTTTTACAAACGGTTGCTTTTGTCAACTTCAAAAAGCATGTACATCTGGACTTATGTGTCGGTAAATAAGCCAATAAACTAACCATATTACAAATATAGGCAGGAAATATTTATTTATATTAGTATAATTTTTATATATTTTTTAAAATTTTAGATAAAATTATTAAATTTAAATAAATCATGAATTTAATTTTTATCCAATAATTTAAAAAATTATGCTAGTATAAATAAATTTTTATTCTATATAAATATATTTTAATACTTTAGATCAACGACCAATTCAATCTCTTTTACTTTTACTTTTAGATGCCTTGATCGTGAATACATTTTCTAGAGAATGGATATTATTTGTTAATATGAATAGACCATTTCAAATTCTTCCTAACTTCACGTGTAATGATTTTTTTTGTTATTTTTTTCTTTAATGAAACTTTCAACTTAGAAATACAAGTAAAAATAGATTGACCAAAAGGACACTCAACAGATTTTAAAGACAAATAACACAAATGAAGAATTCAAATTCGTCTTTTGACAAAGTAGTAATGACCCAATCTTTTTTATATATCGGAAAAGTCGGACGCAACACAACGCAGTGTGCATCCGTGGACAGGCTACAACTGATGCAATAAAAAAAATAAACATAGAGAGAGAAAGATAGTTGGTGCGAGGTTGCTTTCGCCTTTCGCAAATAAGAAAATGAAAATAAATACTAAATCCATAATAAAACAAAATACTACTCAGTACTAATAATAAAACTAAATGTAATTCATTAATGTCATACCACCTTATATTATTATATTGGATTTGACCCCACCGAAATTTTCTCTACAGAGGGCTGGATAACAACAGGAGTTATCAGGTTAAATCTGAAGAAAGAACAAAATTTCACAAATGCAATCATTGTTTCAGGAGTTTTAAAATATAATATAAATAAATAATCAAAAGGCTTTTTACCTACTGCAATTCCAAGCTACTATGCTGACTCCCCTGCGTCAGTACGAGTCACAGAAAACAACAAGTTTTGGTGCCTGTTAGCTATAACTGAATACTAAAAACAAGAGGCGCGCAAGATAAGAATAAAAAAAAAAAAAAAAAAAAACTAAAGTTTTCCTTGCGGTGGATTTACAGGTTTTTTTTTTTTTGGATAAGTAGAAAAAATAAAAGGATTTGCAGGTCTTTGAGTTTCTGTTTCGGTGGAGATGCCATCGTTTCAACCGAGACAAGTGCATATTTTTTTAAACTTTCGGTGAATTAAGCTGACGAATTTAGAATTTCAAGTTGACGGGAATTATTATTATTCATTAAAAACCTAAAACTGATAAGATTATCAGCTTGATGCTTTAATCCAATAACAAAAAGGGCTTTTTAAAGCTTTTAATCTTGTCATCAATTGAAATTTAAGTGCTTCGTACGCTTGTGCAGGTTGGTAGCTTCTGCAAGTCTCTGCATTCCAACTAACTGTTTTAATTTTGCCTGTATTACAAGCAAGACATTTTTCAATCAAGAGCATTTATTATGATAATTTACAGACGCATGATATAATTTATGATATAAAAATATAAAAATAATTTTGTTTAAAATTTTAATAATTATTATATATAAATTTAAAAAAATCATATTTTTATTAAAAATAAAAAATAAATTTTATATTTTTATATTGATAAATTATAATATATAATTATTGTATAAAATATAATAACAATAATAAATTTTAAAATATATTTAATACACAATATTATGATAGAATAATATAATATAATTTTATAAATTAAATTAAATAATATAACTATATTTTATGTTTGATATGTGTCAAAATTATTTATCAAAATTATTTTTTTTAATTTATATAATTTAAATATTGATATAATTTTTAAATTATAATAAAATATATGAATATAATATCATAAATTAAAAATAATTTTTTTTACTTTAAAATGATTAAATCATCTTATATTAAAAGAATTATTAAATCTTATTGTAATCTTTTTTTTTTAAATATAAATAAAATATATTATAAGATATTATCATTTTATTTTATCCATTATATTATAGACTAAATATGATATTAATACAAATACAAAAATTGTAAAATCTATTTTATGTGAAATTAGATCTTAAATTCTGGAATTATCCAAAGCTTCAAACATCCAAAAAGTTGGAAAGGGGCCGAGTCTGTACTATAAGCAGTTTCATAAATTCTTAATCGATTTTTCTCCTCCCTGGACCACTACTGGCTCTGAATAAGGGGTTAACCATGAATCTAGGTCTGAACTCCTATTCTCATATGCCGGGGAGGGGACCAACAGCCCGCCAAAGCCACAAGGGCTCCAGCCTCAAGGCTAACACACGGCTCCAAACCCAGTCATGGTTTGGATATATCCCCCTGTAATTCAAGAGAAGATCAAGTTGTTTTCAGTTTTGCAAATACAAGTAACTCCCATTTTTTTCATTTTGGTCGACGGATAAAAAAAGAAATAAAGAAACCGACACTACGCCACATTCATCTGGCAATATATCAGAATCAAAATATGCAGAAACGCCAACTACTAAATAGACAAAAACGCCATTCACAAGCTAAATATTAACCAAACATAAGATTTGGACTAAGGGAAATTAGCTAAAATTTGCAGATAGAACATCTTTTGTTCTGTTTTGAAGAGTATTGTTATCAAAATATCTCCTCCATTTATGCTTCGATCACCATCTAGAGTAATTCTCGAATTTGAAAGGCTTATCTAACACTGACGTTAGCCCATCAACCAAAACCGTGGGTGATAAACAGAGAACCTAGGATTTCAATCCAAACTACCACAGGACAAATAATTGCAAATTATTTAATGCCATTAAGATGAATAATATTGCAGAGAATCAGATGAAGCAACTAAAAAAATAGCTGAGGCCTAACCTCACAGCGCTCGAGACTGCACGAGGCTGCTTCCATCATCATCATCATAAAATTCAGTTCCAGTCCTTTAAGAAAAGAACATTAATAAGAATCAGAAAATGATAAAATTGGGGAATAAAAACATGAAAAAGAAGAGAGAGAAAAGGGCAAAACAGAAGGGATGGGGAATCACCTTTTTCCTCTGTGCTTTGGTTCTACAAATTCAAAGATACCTCGTCGCAGAAGATCAAATTAAGAAAACCAACAAGAACAAAATGAGACGAGAAACAGACTTGGAATCAATTTCAAGGCTTCGTTGCAGATTTACAGAAATAAGAGGAACCAGCTTAAAAACAAAATCTGTAATCCCTCTTCTTAACAACTATTTTATAAAATCTTATTCATATTAGTAGTAAAATCAGATCAACCCTTACATAGAAAGAAAAAAAAACGAAAGGGGATTTAAACAGTTAAACCATGTATCATGGTATTTGATTCTCTAATAACCCAAGAGGGAAAAGAAAGAGAAAAAAATTGGAAGTCAAAATTTTCTTGGCTCATCTTCAATTACTGAAGCCAAACCAGTCACGATCTTAACCCCAATTTGTGTTCTCTTGGGCTTTATCTCAGGTGGCTTCCACTCTTTTTTTTCCACCTTCTTTTCCTTCCCTTCTTCTTCTTCTTCAGAGTTCTCAGAAAAAGCAAATATGGAATCCCCCAGCTCAGCATCTTCAACTGAGTTTTTCTCTTCGGGATTCAATTCAAACAAAGATTGGCCTTTCTCTTTAGCTTCGGTTTCGATTTTAAATTCTTCGAGTGTTCCAATTGTGGGCGTGGGCGTAGGAGTAGTTGAAGGTGAAGGAGTGGCTCGGTTATAAGGAGAGAGCCATTTGGCCTTGATATACTCAGTTTTTCGCCAAGGAGGAATATGCATTCCCTTCTTCTTCAGGCTTTGCTTTACCGCCTCTGAAACAATAGCAATTATCTTCTGGAGACGATCAGCTTTGCCTACGAAGATGAAGGGAAGCATTTGTAGGATTGATTTATAACTCTTTGTTGATCGGGCAATTTCGAATTCTGATCTGAAATCGATGTCGATCAGCAATCGTTCCCCGTCAATTATCACATCTATGTATTCATATTCCCCTGCTTGTTAAAAACAAACTACTATTATATCTGTAATTATTAACAGAGTAACTGGCTAGCATAAATATCTATGCAACTAATTTGAAGCCAGAGATAATCTCCCTTTCTTCTTGAGAGGAAGCAAGTAGAATTACAGAGATATTTTTAGTAAGATTGGAGACAAAGAAAGTACCGGCGGGATAAGAGGGGGATTTTTCCCATCGAGATTTGCAGATAGAAGCATCGTATCCAAGGGCCAGTAATCCATCAGTAACAATCTTCCTGCAAAAATCATCTTTACGCTTACTGATCTTGTTCTTCTCCACAATCCTCGCCGTATCTGCCAGTAAATTCCTTTCACTCACACTCGCACAAGAAACCAAACTCTGCTCCATAAAAAGGAAAAGCAAATTTAAAAAAATTACTAAATCGTGCAACAAAAAAATTTTAAATAAGAAAAAAGAAGAAGAAGGAAGTAATTGTTATACTTTTAGAATTTCAGATGCTTCACCAGAAGAAGTGAGATTGGAGTCACTGAAACCGAAACCAACCATTTCGTCTTCGGAGCTGTCGTTGCAGTTACGATTGAAGCAGTTACAGCGATTGCGGCTACACCTACCTGCACCAAATTGTTGTTTCTCGTTGTTTTCTTCGATGAAATTCTGCACCATCTTCGCCAAGCAAACAGAGCTCGGCTCAAACTCAGCAGTGCATTCTTTGTTAAAAGGCAGCTCATCAGCGGCAGCAGCACCGACTTTCTCCACGGCTGAATTTCTCAGAACGCTAGGGAACTGCCGCTCAAACAGCCGCTTGAACCGCGACTTCACCACCGGCTTTACCGTCTCCAACCGAGGCAGCGCCACGTCTTCTAGCGTGTTGAAATCGATCGGTTGGATCTTCATTGGGAAAGGCATGTTTCTCCGCTTCCACCGTTACCACGGCAGCTCTTCAAACTATTGTTGATTCTTCGCTTTGATAAGTAGAATACATATCCCTTTGTGATGAGATCAGCAAACGCAAACGACACAGAAATTCATAATTTTTTTTGAAGGGTCAAAAATCAATGCGGTTTAACAAGACTCGAGACTCTTAAGTTTGATTATTATATACTATTAGTTGCCTCTGATTTGCCAGACAAAGCATGGAATAACTTCAAAACTCTGCTAAGCAAAGTCGCTTTTGCTTAAGGGTTTTTTTTTCCCCAGATACGGTTAAAGTTCCCGAAATACGCGACGGCACGAGGACGTAACGTTATTGCCCTGGAAATTCACGCAAAGATCATCAGTGGCCCGTGACTTCATCTTTTGCCCCAGCGAACTGCTTCGGTTTTCAGGCGAAAAATCGCCAGAGACGAGAACGTGAAAGAGGAAAAAAAAAAAAAAAGACGAAATAAGAGTAGGGGAGAAAGGGTCTGAAAATGAAAGTGAAAGTGTTGCTTCGATTGTGTATTGCTTTTGTTTTTTTGGGTTTTGGAGAACGACTAGCAGGGGAAATGGTCCGGTACATTATAAGGAGGGAGGTTAGGGATTGCTGACGAGGTTTGGATGGCCACGTTGGATCCGACGTGGAGGAAGATATAATCCGTTGAATTGGGGTACGTGTCAACCCTTGAACTCGGTTCGTTCCTTAGTCGTGGTTACACGAGGCTACGTAAAGGACCGAGAAGACGAGGGTGCCATTTTGAAATTTCTTTATTACCCATTTTTTATTAGGCCCGATGGCAAAGCTGGTTAACCTCGTGATACGGAAGTCTTTGAAACGGCTTCATGATCGTCGCGTGGGCGGGTTCGGTAAACTACCCTTTCGATGGTCAGACGAGAATACCGTCATTTCTGTAGCTAAAACTGATTACAAAATAATGGTAATTCGGGCATTTCACCCACTTTGAACTCCAAGTTTAGATGGCCTTTTTTCGTACTTGGAAAGTAAAAATTGACAGGCTGAACAATCGATCGTTAGTTGTCTTTTAGACTAAAATACCCTCATTGACCCCACAGGCTGTGTAGGTAATTAGAGTCAACAAACATGAATAGGAAAAAGCATTTGAGATGTGGGTAGGATAGTCATTTGAGTAAAAGTATGGTAAATTAGTGAAAAAGTTGAAGGGGGAGGTTAAAACTGCAAAGTGCGTGAGTGAAAGGGGGGTCCACAAATCAATGACTTGTTATGATTTTTTTTGGGGATTTGAGCGGGGGGGGGTGGCGAAGGAAAACCGGAGACGATGGGGGCTAAAAAAGGAAAGCGGTGGAATTTTCCTTTTGAAGGATGAAGTAATAAAAGAGGTTAACGGATGTCGTTTAGCAAGGCACGCGGCGCTATCTCGACAAGGACGTTATGTCCTTTAGTTCATGTGATCTAGGGTGGCCACTTGTCGTCTCTGAGTTCTTACAAACCGTTGGATTAAATCAGTGCCCAAAAGCCCAAAAGAACATCTCCCTTCAAAACTTTAAACATTTCCATTGGTCCTTGTCCTTTCCATTTCGATTCTATGAATACAAGTATTTGCAATTTATTTATGATCGAAAATAGTACAATAATTCTTATAAAAAAAGAAATAGTACAACAATTGACATGCGACAACTAATAACTATAGTACTCATGATGGTTGTTATTATAATTACTTCCTAGTATAGTTCATAACATTAGTGTTGATCATTATTATACACATAAATTATAAATTTAAAAGAAAAACAACAACAATGTTTTCATTAAATGTACTTTTTTTATATATAAATTTAATTTGAATCAAACACCACACGTGTCATAATTAAAGTTAAAGAAAAAAAGAAAAAAATTTATATTCCTATATATAAAAGAAAGGTTTTGAGTTTTTTTTTTTTTTTTTTTACATATAACGAGTTACCTAATAATTACTGGCATTTAAAAAAATTATCTCATTTTCTTTAATTTTTAAATATTTAAATTATAGAAATAAAATATATTTGTCATTACCTATACATTATACAGAAATTGAGATTGGATGGTTATTAATATTTCGTATTTATATTGGAATTTTAATATTAGGTTTATTATTATTGAGATTTAATTGTTATGAATCTGATGGGTCTGTATAATTTTTATGGTAAATTGATGTTGAATGAATATTCAACTTTATATTTATTTTAATGAATATAAATTAATTTTGATATTCATCCTTTTTTTTACATATAACATAAAAATTTTTGTTCATGTTAAAGTATCAACAATAATTAATTATATTATAATATTTTTTATGAAAGATATATTAAAATCTTTAAATGTATATTATTTATAATTTAATGTAATATAAAAATTAACCTCACCTAAAACGGGATGAAACTTTGAAAAAAAAAAGGTTCAAACACTAATAATAATAATAATAATAATAATACTTCTTTTGTCTAATTTTTTTGCCTTTTTTTTTAGATATCTCAAAATTATATATATTTTTAATATCTAAAATTTTTATATTTTAAATTATTTTTATTATTTTTATATTAAAATTTATGAAATTTAAATTTTAATATTAAATATATTAAAATTAACTTTTTAAAAATTTCATATAAAATAATATAAAACAAATAATATGAGACTGAAAGAGCAATAAAAAATAAAAAAAATGCAATGGCAAGGGGCAGGTTCCCATACGTTGTAGTTGAGGTCCAAAATGGTGTGTGACGTTTTGGGGCCATTGTACATTTAGGTGAAACAGAAAACCAAGAAGAATTTTTTTTTTTCCTGTTGGATCAGTGGGACACTCCTCCCTATTTCTCACTCTTAATTACTACAACCTGATTAAGATGTAGATATTTTAATTGAATAAATCAAATCAGATAAAAACCGATTACCAAATCAATCTTCTATTCAGAAACATAATAATAATAAGTAAATATAATACTAGTACTAAATTACTACTAATATCTATTGCTGCCAAGATATACGGTTGTCATTTCATATAATGGGCAAGTGGTGATGAATTGATGATACCCATTTCCATAATTGCCAACCATTGGTGTTTATTGTGGCTTCACTTTTGCCACGTGTGTGTTTTCTTAAGGCTAGACTCAAAAGAAAGCCATTATCATTATTAAGTTCACCAAAAAAGTAAGTGAGAAACAATTAATTAATCCTCTTTCGTTTTAAAATATTTATTAACTATTAATTTTCATAAAATTTTCAAAATAAAATTACTTTAATATATTTAATATTAAATTTTTAAATTTTTATATAAAATTCAAGTTTTATGATTTTTAATATGAACAAGTAAAAAAATTATTAAAAATAAATTTAAAATATAAAAAAATAAGAAATTTAAATGTAAAAAAAAACATAATTTAGGGACATTTCAAAAAATAATATAGACAAAGAAAAGGGGATAGAGGGGGTAATTATGATAATATTTGATGCTTAAAATAATGTATAAAATAAGATAATGATTATCTTATATTATATTTGAAATATATTTAAAAAAAAGATAGTATTGTAAAAAAAATTAATCATTATTTTAGCATATAATGATATAATTATCATAAAATATAAAAATTATTTTTAATTTATGAGATTGAATTTATTTATTCTATTATACCTTTAAATTTTGCATTAATAATTTAAATTATAAAAATTTTTAAAAAATAATTTTAATTGATAAAAATTTTATCTTATTATAATATATATATATATATCAAATACAATATAAGATGATATTATTTAATATAACGTTAATTATAATATTATTTTATTTTATATTGTCATAATTTTATAGTTAAATATATCCTATAATTATATTTAAATATTAAATATAAAAAGTTAATGATTAAATTAAATGAAAAGACGAAAGAATAAATAAAGAGCATAATAAATTTAACATTATATAACGAAATTTAACTTAAAATTTTAAAACTTTGAAAGTTTTTTTAAATAAATCAAAGTTTTATCTGTTCTAATTCAAAATTTTTTATGTAAGATTGCAGTTTATAAATATAACAAAATTTAAAATTTAAAAATATTAAATATTAAATATTAGTTTTTAAATAATAATTATATAAATTAATTAAATTAAATTTTGTGGTAGTTTCAATTTAATTTTTTAAACCCCTGATATACATTAGGGATTGGGGTAAAATGTTTGCGTGAGAAACCTTTTTATTATTGATAAAGCTACCTACGAGGGGGACAGGACAAGACTTGTTAATGAGGAACGAAAAGATTGTTTTTGTCTCATTGCAACAACTTCCTTCACAAAGGAATGTAAGGAGTATTAATCATAGAGAGATCACAACTCACTGAATAGAGATTACAACCAATATCACTGTACACGTTGCTGGACTGATCATTTTGTTTTTCTTTCAAATATTCGTGTTGAAACGGTATTTGCAAGTCTATAATCTACATAAAAAAGGAAAATCTTTTAAAGTTATCTTCATTTGTCAATTTCAATTACAATTACAACTAATAAGAGACGTCAAATATATTAAAGGATTAATTATGGCATAAAATAAATTGTTTGAAAATTATTTAAAGAAATAATTTTTTATTTTTTTTTTTCCTTTGATTTATACACATGCCAATAAAAATTTTTTTTTTTATTTTAGTATTTTTATTTTAGTTTTATTTTTTTTTATTTACATATGTATTTAAAATTTAAAATTATGAACATGTTTTGATCATTTGATTAACATTAAAAAAAAAAACTAAAAATATATGTTAAACAAATATATTTATATTTATATTTATTTATTCGTTTTATATAAATTTTTAAAATTTTGGAAATAAATGAACATTCTTTTGATGATGAAATTAAAAAAAAATTACAAGTGATGTTTAAAGTTTTTAGATGAGACTTTTTTTAAAATCTTACAAAAAGTGTTAAAAAGATTTTGGAAGTATTTCAATAAAAATATTTTATTTAATTATTAATAAAAACAAATGTTGGTAAAATAAAAAATAAAAATAAAATAAAAAATTCAATAAAATTTTAAATTAATCCGACTACAACACTTCTTTAAATAATATGCGTTTTTTGAATACTTTTTAGATGAGATAAAAAATTTTTTATTAAAATATTACAAATTTCTAAAAAATTTTCAATATTTCAAATAATAAAATATAATTAAGAATAAAAAACTATTTAGATAAACTATTTTAAAATAATATAAGATTAATTTGTATTATTTTTTAATAGACATTTGTAAGACTGATAATACATTTTTCGTATGTAAATTAATCAATAATATATAATTAAATCTATCCTTAAGAGGGAACAACTCTCAATTCAAAGGATAGCTCAAAATTAAACTGTCAAATTATTTTTTACTTATGAAATAGTTATTAATTGATAAAAAATTTTAATAAATTATTACATTTAGCAAGTAATTGTATAATTATATTTTTATTTATTTTATTATTTTATTTTAAATAATTAATCTATCTCAACTTAGTGAGATACTAATTATAGCAAATTTATGAAGATCATGTAAAAATGATTTGAGTTAAAAACCTTGAAAGACTTTTAATATTATTTCATTTATTGATAATTGGGTGGATTGCGCGGGCGAATTGCGTTTACGTTAATTACCTCAAATAGAATATTTTTGAGTAAAAATTTTGAGTTATTATGAGGTTTGGATTTCAATTTAGATTTTTTGGGTTTTAGTTTTTTTTATTTAAATTTTAAATTTAAATAAAAATTTTGAATCATTTTTTGATTAGTTTTTGAGTTATGCAGATTTAATTTTTTTAATTAAACTTATTTTGATTTTAAAACACTTTAGATTCAAATTAAACAAGTTCGGATTATTTATTTTTTATTAAATTAGATATGATTGAATTCAGGTTTGAAGGAATTGGACAAATTTTTTGAATTAAAATATTTTCACAAACTCTCTGGTGTGACAATTTGATAATAAAAATTAATAAAAAGTTAACTAACATAAACATGCACTAATTAATGTGACATTTAATTATTAACGACTAACATATTGGTATTCCAAATAATTAAACAACGAATTTTTTTCAACTTTTAGAAAATCCCTAATAATTTTGGCAAAGAAAAAAACACCACAATAAAATTATTAGTGATAATTTCAGTAGATATTGCATAGACCATTCGAAAAGTAAGATTTTGACGTAGAATCAACATAATTTATCTCAAATATTTTGATTTAGTGACCAAAAATGTTTGAAGAGATATCAAAAATCTGATTTTAAGTTAGGCTTTCCCTCTCCCTTTACTTGTATTAAAATTTTTGTCCTCGTAAAAAAAATATATATATATATATAATTCGCATGATTCATATGCCCATGCTCATAGTGAAAAAATGTGATAAAATAAATAAAAAATTTGGTTACTATATGCTAGAAAGCATTTTTTATATTATATGTGTGGATTGCATGTATTCATGATATCTTTGCACATATTTTCTATCTTTACTTGGCAATGATTTTCTTCTTATTTCCTCTCTTTTTTTTTTTTTCCTTATGCGAAGCAACAACTTATATGTATTAAACCGAAGAGCAGTACTTTAATCTATTTTAAATATTAATATTATTATTATTATAGAAATAGCTTCGACTTGAAGATAATAGATGGTGTTATATGAATTAAAAATTAAATTATAAATTTGTTGTATGTTATTTTTTAAATTATTATATTAATTGATTAAACTAGATGTTGATTAAAAAAAAAGGGTTTTAGGTCTAACAATTTAAAAACAATCTTCTCGCATCAAATGAAGTAAAAGAATGAAGAGGTTCATCTAACATTGGTAAACTAAAAGAAAGATTAGTAATTATTAGTTTTAAAGTGAAAAATAGGTAAGCTTGAAACTCCGGTTAATTCGTTCATGGAAAGCAAATTTCTTCAATAGAAGGCTTCGTAAGATCGAAGCAAAGTGATTTTTTATATGCTGTGATGCGAGTGAAAATTTGAGGCCACCTTCATGAGAGCACATAAATATAAATTTTGGGGAATAATTTCCCGAAAGTTTTTACTCAAGTATAGTTCCACCAAAAAAAGGTTTTAAGTTGGAATGATTTCCTTTTCGATGACATTTGACAGCTTAAAACTTTGGGGAACATGGGTTGGGCTGCTCCGTTTGGTTCTTTTTAGGCACTCAAAATGCTTTCAACTTGTCATGATTTTCTTTTTCTTTTTTTTTTTTCTGACAAAGAGAAAAAAGTAGAAAACTTTTGGAGTCGTGTATTAGGGTCTGGGTCCAACTAAGATGATTAGAAATGAGTTTGATTTTTCCTAAGAATTCCCAAGCTGAAATTTGTTCTCTTTCCAAACTTTACATGGGATGTAATGTCAAATTTGATTGAATTTAAGGGTCTTTTTTTCTTTTTCTACCTCTTAGATCTGATATCTGATAGGATATTGGTGTAATTGATTCTCTGCTGGGCCTTCATCTTTTGTTGTGTAGGCTCCAGGGAGAGAAAGGACAGCCATGTGTCTGAGCACTGGACCCCCCAAACATTTCTCTCTCATGGTGGGCCTTACTCAGAAATGCTGTCTCCCCAAGTCATGGGCTTCATTCTTAAGAACAAAAATTTACCTTTGCCCAGAACGTGCTTTTTTTTTTTTTTTTTTTTCTGAGTACCCCCATCAAACTAATAGAGATTCTAGTTTCATTGCAGATAAAAATAGATAAAACCCCATGGATGGAGGATTTATGTGGGGCCCTGCTCCTAATTCCTAAAATCCCAATAAAAATTTTGTGGTGGGAAAGATAAGGTGTTAAAATTTCACCGTCAGGACCCCACTGAAAGCGTTACCTGCATATTTTTGTGTAATGGCCTCCACGACCTTTGGGTTGTATTATGGTGAGAAAATGGTCCCAAATCAAATCAACGCTAAGACAGCCTAGTGAATGAGAAAAAGAAAGGGTAATCCAATGCAGCTAAGCCCTGTAGAACAAAACTATCAGAACTTTGGTAACTGGCCAGACTTTTATTTCAGTAGACCAAACCATGTTTTTAGTGTTACCCTGGCCTAGACCCTAGTTGGGAAAAGAGTGGCATTCAATATGGCTAAAGTTTAGATGTTCATTTGGTTTCATGTATGTGATCCCGGATGTATGTTGGATATGTTAGTGAAAACTTTTCATCTCTTTGGGCTGATTTTGCAGACAATAGAAAATAAATTCCACCTCTTTCAATACGTGAATTGAAAGCCTTTTACACCAATACCATATAACTATGATTGATCACATTTGTATTACCTTCAATGTTTTAAAACACAGGACCGATCATTAAACTTGTGCAAGGTTTGGTTTTTTATTCATTTGATTTGATTGATTAGTTCAATCTGATTTTTTGTAACAATATTGATTCTCTTATTTTAAAGAAATGAATTTTGAGATATGGTATAGATCTTATTGGAATTTATTTTCTAAAATAATAATATACAACTATTAAGTGAAAATTCATTGGTTCAAATTAAAGTTATACTAACTTAATCGAATAATACATATTCATCTCAAAGCTTTTAGTTTAATGATTAAAGGTACTTGAGAGGATATCAATGACTTAATTTCAAACTAAATTTTCTCTATTTCTCCTTATTTATATTAGAGTTTTGCTCTCATGATATATATAAAAAAATACACATTTTTCGAAATAAAACTTTATATCAAAATATTTTCTAAGAATTACAAAAAAAAAACACAAGAATTTCCTCAAGCAAAAGCATATTAATAAAGTTTTAAAAATTTTACTATTTGGTAATAGTTATACATTGTTAATTTTCTTCCATCTTAAGATGGGTTATTTTTGTTTTCACTGTTGGTATTTTATGTCATGTCACAAAGAACTACCAAGCAAATTCGTTGATGCTACTCAAGCCCATTGTTCTTTTATTCATATAATCTAGAGTTTTAATTTCAAACCCACGGTTGTCTACCTGATCTGTTGGATGCGTGATAAAGCACATTATATTTGTCAAATAAAAGGAAACAAAACAAAAGCAAAAAATAAAAGCAATGATGTATATCCTGAACAAAAAAAAAAGGCACAATTCAAGTTGCTTCAAATAAGTATAAAAAAAAGGTGACAAAAATTGTAAGTGCTGGTATTGTCTGAATACATCAAAGAAAGAAGCAAAAAAAAAAAAAAAAAAAAAAACTTCACCATTTCACCAACCTAGTAAAAGCATTCGTGCTTTTAACTTTTTGACAAAGTTAATTACGACTTTCAATGGCTTCTCAGGCAAAACTCTATTTCATTACCTTATCTGTGAGACTTCTTCAGTAGCCTTTATGTGTGTGTGTATTTTTTTTCTCAGTCTCATAACGTGTTTCTATTTCTTTCCCAAAGTGCAAGTGACCCACTTGGAACTTAATCCCCTCTCTTTTTATGGTTTTTTCCTCCTCGTTTTCTTATCAAGTTATTTGTCTGCTTTTTCTTGAACATATCTAGGATTGTTTGCCACTTTGGCACTTGTTTTAATTTTTTAGGTAGTGCACTTTTACCCGTGGCGAAACAAGAGAGGCTGACGTGTTTGTAGGCATCGATGGCAATGAAGTTGGGAGTCCCGCGGTGTCATCAAAGTCTTTGGGTTAACTTTATTCTTTTCTGATTGAAGTTAATTCAATTCATGTCATGAGTGCAAAATAAGAAAAGAAAAAAAAAAGAAAAAAGCTAATGAAAGATGTCACTCGATTTGGTCCCCTCTTAGCCTAAGGCCCATCTCTTTTGAATTTTGGTGATTGATTCTTAGCTCTTTTTTTTTTTTTTCTCCAAAGAAAAGCCAAAAGTGGATGCGTTTGTTCCATTCAAACTGGAAGCTTGTGCGAGGTTGACATGGCTTTACACATGTCCAATTCTTTTGGGCCCAATTGAAGCCCACGTTTTGTCTTGCAAGTTTAACGGTGAATAGAGAATGCCACTATGTCAGTCATGTCTCATGTGAATGTGTGATTGCAAATTTGGGCTCAGTGCCTCAGTTAGGTGGTTCTAAGTTCAGAGTCATGAGCTATCATATCTGTTATTGCTTCGCATCAACCAAAGGTTGGACAAAGGAGAAGACAAAGCCTTTTTTGTCCAATGGACCTTTAAAGATGCAGCCCATGGAATTTATGGGGGTCGGGGTCAGCTGCTGGTGCAAGGTGCTATGATGCTGGGAATTCGGGGAAAAGGAAAGGGTAGTTAAGTAATAATGCGAAAATTTTAGAAATGGCGAAAACGAGGAATTTTCCCACCCAAAATTAACCGCCATTTCATTTTCCGGCATTTAAAATGACAACACATAAAGACCTCCCCGCTTCCCATTAACCCAAAAATCTACCCTATCTTTTTCTTATTTCCACTGTTTCTTTGCTTTCCGGTTTCCCATCCTTCTCAGGTCTCTCTTTTTTCCTTGGTTTTTTTTTTTCTTTTCGATTTGAATTTATAAACTTTGAAAACGTCTTTGATTAGATCTGATTAGCGTTTATCAGATCTGTGTTTTTACTAATTTCTGGTCGTATTATTTCTAATTTTCTTTTTTTTTTTGGGTACTAATTCAAAAGTAAATGTGGGTTTTTATTAAAAGGTGAACGAAGATGGCGGGAAAAGGCGGAAAGGGGCTTTTGGCGGCGAAAACAACGGCAGCTAACAAGGAAAAGGATAAGGACAAGAAGCGCCCTGTTTCTCGTTCATCTCGTGCCGGTATCCAGGTATATTTCAAATTACTGCCATTTACTTGGTTTTACATAAAAAGTAGTATCTTCTTTTTCCTCTTTCTTTGCCTTTTGTATTTTGAATAGTATATGCTTAATCTCTTTAGATGCCTTGGTTCATTTCCTCTTGAAATTAGAGTTGCGTTGAATTTCCTCTTGTTTGCCAATGTTATTTGGAATATTTATTCTACACTTCTTTATAATAGAATATTATTGCTACAATGACCCTTTCCTTGGTACTTGTCACACTTTTGATTTCGTATGTCTGTACTAAATTCTTCTTTAGACTTTTCTTATTGTTGGGGCTGTTCTGAAAGCTTAAAAAAAATGAAGAGTTCACTATTCAATGAATTTGTAGTTCTTGTTTTAGTATTAGGGAAAAGAAGCCTAGTTTCTTGAAAATCTAGAGGCTGCTTGGGTTTGAGCATTTAATATTTTTTTTCTTGTCTGTCCTTTGTTTAATTTCTCACTTTCTCACAAGATTTTATTGCATGGGTTGGTAGTAACCTTGAACTTGAAGCATGTCAATCGACAAAGTACCTGTACTTGTTGTGTAGTATGTTATATTTAACTAAGCCACATACGTTCTTACTGTTTTCTGGGTTAAATTTATTATGGCTATATTTTTTTAGTTAATTCTATTTACATAATCGTAGGCTTTGTTGTTTTCCAGGTGAGACCATGCAAGGCAAAGTAAAAGTTTTCTTTTCCCCTGTATTTGCAATATGTTTCTTGGTTTTAGCTCTATATTTACTGTATTTAGCATTCAATAAGATCTTTCTCTCAACCGCTCCACGCTCTCACACATTTCATGTTTCTTCTCGATATTAGTTCCCGGTGGGTCGTATCCACCGTCATCTAAAGTCTAGGGCTTCTGCAAATGGGAGAGTTGGGGCCACAGCTGCTGTATACTTGGCCTCTATCCTTGAGTACCTGACTGCTGAGGTTCTTGAGTTGGCTGGAAATGCAAGCAAGGATCTGAAAGTCAAGAGAATCACTCCAAGGCATCTGCAGCTGGCTATTAGGGGAGATGAAGAGCTTGACACCCTTATCAAGGGTACCATTGCTGGAGGTGGTGTAATCCCTCACATTCACAAGTCCTTAATCAACAAAACTACCAAGGATTAGTTAGTTATGTCTGATTTTAACTGATATTGACTATTGAGTACTTTTATCTGTTATGTGTCTTTGTTTTATTGTTGGCTTTGTTTAATCTGTCTAGAATACCTGGTCAGTATATATGTTTTAACTCTCTAGTCTTGTTCCTTTGAATTTGGGATCTTTGTTTAGAGTAGGAATGATGTTTGTTATCCGATTATGGCTGTCAAGTTTAGTGTGTGCATTTGACTTTATTGTGAAATTGTTTTTTATTTTCTTGTAACATGCAGCCTTTGCTTTTATGTTGAGTTGTAGACCATGGTATTAGACTTGTTCATGCATTAGGTTAGATTTGATTCAAGTCGAGTTTAGATAGGGTATTAAGTATTAACAAGTTTTAAGCTTGTTCAGGCCCGGTTTGAAATATGGTTTTTTGTTGCTCAAGTCCGGCTTATTTTTAAAAGCCTCTATATAGACTTGTTTATATTTTAATTTTTTTAAATAAAAAATAAAAATAAAATTTTATAATAAATATTAATTACGATAAAATAAATAATTCACAAAATAAAATCTAAAAGGTATTTTATTAATTTAATTTGATATTCAAATGTGATTAGTAATATAAGTATAGGACATTAATGTATATATATTATTTATTTATTTTTATGCAATGTAAATATAAATAAAAAATATATGAAAGTTATTTAGGTTGAGTTTGAACATTAAATTTTATGTCTAAGATTTGCTTTGTTTTTTAAGTGAACTTAAAATTTAAGTTTTAATTTGTTTAATGAATTTATAAATTCATGTTTAAATTTTTAATTTTGAATAAATTTTTAGAGTTAGATGAATAGTTGAACTTTTGGATTTAATTTATCATATTATTGCACACGGTCATTCGGGTTCCTTTCAAATGTTGATCGTGCAAGTATTAAGATTTATTAGATGATATGATAAGGTAAATGTAGCTAGTTTAAGACTTCCTAGTTTGGTGTCAAATTACTTGTTCAGTGTATAAGCTTTCACAAGAATTGGTTAATTCTAGAAATTGTTTTTACTTATGAAATCTCATGCAATAGAGTATACAACTAAGTTAAAGACGAAAACAAACTAAATTTCATTTTTATTTTTCAAATATGAAACATATTGAATAGTATAAAGTTGAATATAATATAATCTCTATATGGTAACAATTTGGTTATTGATGTAGATAAGGGTTTATTTGACAAAAGTGGCGAAAGTACCTTTCATCATGTTGTCACTACTAAATGAGTTTCAATCAGTTACATTTGGTCGCCAATTCTTTTAGTTTTAGTTATTGGTTGGTTATAATAATTAAAAATTTGGGTATCCAAAAACTTTTTGTTCAATTTGTTCAATAGTGGCATAAGCATCTAGCAAATTGCGTTCTTCCTAAGATTCTATATTTCTAGCATGTCAGTATACGATCAAGCTTTCCAATAATAGATTTGGGTGATTTTACTAAACAATTGTAGGATTCATTTGTTTAAGCTTTGATCAATGGAGTTGGACCTAGCAATAGAGCTTCGTAATTCAGATTCACGCACGTTTGTATATATTTAACAAATTAAAGCTTGGGGCTGAATTATTTGGCCAAAAAAAAAAATGCTTCCAGGTGGGCATTGGGTATTGAAAATGTCAGCCTGATGTGATATCGCGAAGCATTGAAATTTTCAATTTCCACTCTCAAGTACAGGAAACGTCTAAAATCACTATATATGAGCATTAAATGTCCACTCGTTGTATGTTAGAGCTCAGCAATTTTCAAATACCAACAACGGCATACCACCAAAAAGCATCTTTCACAGCAGCTTGGACTATTGAGCAAAGCCTAATGAGTGCTAAAGATTCCAAATGTCAATATATCCTAAGTTTAGCCTTCTCCAATATGCTCGACATGCACATTTTGTTGTTATATAATTCCCCCATTCTCTTCGATTAAGTCGCCATTCTTTGTACCTCAGAACTCTCTCCCCCTCTTTCTCTCTCTGTCTTCTGGGAATCCTCCTTTTTTTTTTTTCCCCATTTTATATGGAAGCTAAGCTTCTTCCTCAAAGCAGGAGTCCTATGGCTACGACTCCTGCTTTAAGGCGAATACATAACCAGGGATGCACTACTATTGTTGCAGTGCTGGCAAGACCAGCGGAAAACGTAGCTGGAATAACAGAGAAGTTGAAAGTAAAACCGGCTGAAAACAAAACTGAGGTAGCACCGAAAACCAGTATTGTCCATAATGATAACTGGCTTGATCTGATGGCCATTAACCATCTATCTCAGTGTCTCCAATCCGCAACAGGTTCATTCCTTGCATCAGTGACCCATTCTTTGCCATAATCTAGATTTTAGGAATAAGACGACCAGGAATCTTAATGATGAAAAGTTGCAAATGTATGCAGGGCTGAAAACCAGGAAGAGTGGCTTTGACAGCTTGGTGGAGGTAGCGACAATGATGTCTAAGAAATTTAATCCTAACAGACAGCAACAGCTAGTCATTCAAGCTCTTGATAGTGCCATCCCCAAGATAATTCTAAACATGGCAAGTTTATTGCAGTATTAGTTACTTGATTATTCATTTCTTTTGAGTTGCTAGGAATCAAATAGGCCGGGAAACTACTGCATGGAACTCATCAGAGGTCTTATACCAGATAATGATGGCATTATCAAACGAATATCCTTTTTTAGTTAAACCTGAACTCAAAAAACATATCCTTTCTTTAGGTCCAATCAATACACTTCTGAAACTTTTCCCTTTTCTTTTTAGGAAATGAAAAGCAAAAAAAAAAAAAAACCCTATTTTTGGCTGGATCTGCCGCAAAGCAAAACCGGGAGAACTTAGAGATAAACCTAGAAAAGCCATGTTTGCACGTCACATTCATCTTCGGAGTCTACATTTCCTATTTTCATTCTGAGACATACACAACCTCTCCGAAGTTTTGTTTTTTTCTTTTGGGCCAAATCCGAATTTTTGTTTTTAAATTGTTAGATAAATGGTTTATTAAATAAATATCGATATCATTGATGTTGTGTCGATCAAGGGCAGATAAAATCATTGCTGCCGCAATCTCAATTCACAAGGGAATATTTCGCCGCCTTCACCACGGTATTTTTTGCTTGGCTCATCGGACCATCCGAGGTAAGGCCAAAGGATATAGTATTGCCTATTAAATATATTCCTTTACAATATTCCTTATGTTTATTGTTTTGTATATATGCATTTTAACCCTTTAGCAAACACTAACATGCATAGACCATGTGCGGCTCTAGTTACTCATAATGAAGTTTCACTCAAATCCTTCAATGAATATACAGTAACCTAGCGATGCAACATTAAGAATGCAGCACCTAGCCGAAAATTTTTGGCTCTCTTTTAATTGAAGCTATACAACTTCTGTCATGATGTAATTTTTCTGATGAACTTTGTGAATGAAATCTAACATTCTTATCAATTCAAAACCACAAGGTCAAGGAATCGGAGTTCAATGGAAGAAGAGAAAAGAATGTAGTCCATGTAAAAAAGTGCAGGTAATTTTAACATCCCCCTTGAATTTAATTAGCTCTACAGTTTAACCCAAGTTGGAGTCCCACCTCACCAACTTAAGACACTTTCATATAAACAACCTGCTTCAATGATTGTGTGTTGGACTCAGTTCTTGTCCATTGCTATCATGATGGTCATCATCATCATCAATATCAAAATCATCATTAAAGATTTCATCACCCTTAGATCATCCTGGTAAATTATTTGATCAAACTTTTGTAGGTTTCTGGAGCAGAGCAATTGCGTAGGAATGTGCATCAATCTATGCAAGATGCCATCTCAAGCCTTTATTAAGGATTCCCTGGGAATGCCTGTAAACATGGTGCCTAGTAAGTATATGGTCATTCAGACCCTATATATTTTTTTATCATTCAGATTCAATGTTTACGACAATAATTAAATAAATTATATAGGGAAAGTTGCCATTAGAATAAAATAACATCTGATTTCCTACAAAAGTAAATGAGAAAATTGAAGTATTGAACAGCAAAAGGAAAAAGAATAATAATTCAAAGAGTAACAGTACCAGCACTAGAATGTGGAGCTCATGCTCATTATGTCAATGAAGGGCCCGCATGCTTAACCACTTAGGGTGCAAAACTTCAAGTGGACCCATCCAACCTCAACTGAGAATACCAGCATGTAAAATAACACAAAATGAAATGAATATATGGAATCGTGATGGTAATACTTACATTCTAGGCCGTAAATTGGGTATAACGATCTTATGATTAATTCCATGTATCAACTAGTTATGAAAGAGGCTGAATTCTTCTGGTTCCCATGAAGCCAATCATTATTCTACAACCAAACCCATATAAAATCACAATGTGATTATAAATTGTATCATTAAAACCATCAAAGTTGAATATTGGTCACACTTCCACGTTCCAATCATTTTTGAGAAGCACAAAACCATTATAATTCACACTCCATATTGGTTGGTAGTGACCATAATTAAACAGAATATGGAAGCTCATCTGTCGGAACAGTTAATAGAACTGTGTGCATTTTTAACTGCAGATTTTGATGATATGAGCTGCGAGATGATTTTCGGTCAGGATCCTCCAGCATCAAATGATGATCCAGCACTCAAGCAACCATGCTACAAATTATGTAATAATTTATTTAAACTGCTCTTTCAGTACCTATATCTCTATCTTTTATATTTACTCCAGATCCTCAGCATATCATTGTGGTGCGTACTACAACCTCGTATTAGGTCCTCTAACTTGGCCAAAGACTAGGCTGTTCCTGGCAAAAATGAGCTTTCATGAGTGCAATATGATAGTAGAAAATATATTAAATTTATGACTGAAATTGTCCTTTTGTAAATATCTCATGCAGGTAGGGCAAACCAAAAGCACACAGTGAAGTGCTCCAGTTAAGGCTCAGTTAATAAGGTCTTTCAACACTGACAACAGATGATCTGAAAATCTTTTCCTTATTGTTCAATATAATGCCTTGTAAAATATTCTTTTTGAAATTTAGAAACACTCCATTCAACAATATAAATTATTTCAGTGCAAACAGTTAAAGCCTTTTCTTTTCAAGAAATTCTATGCAGTCACAGTTCCTACAATTATTCATAGCCAATGAGAGTAAAAGGATAGCATAGCATGCTCAACGTGTTGAGAATTTTGGTAAGCCCTTTTGACATTTTGAACTATACCATAGTATGATACCAAATTCATATCACAAAAAAAAAAATTCAAACGCAATAAGAGGATTGTGCTGGCAAACAAACATAAATAACCATACAAAAAAGAGTAATAGAAAAGTTAACACGCCGCCTTTTGTGCAGTACAATAAACAATAATAAAGGCACTGAAAGAGTGTTACAAAAAGTTAAGAACTTAAATTCGGCACTGAGATGTTCATAGATCTTATCTGTGATTTGAGGCGTCTACCCAAACTCAGTATATTGTGCCTTGTAGAGAGTTTGAAACTTAAATCATAGATAACTAATATATTTGAAAAAATATATATAAAACAGTAAAAAGCAAGCTTTTTAATCATACCAAAACTATGGATTAGTATACATGCCGGGATTATGCCTAAACAACTAGATAAGCAAACAAGGGAAGCTTGTACACCATAGTTAATATAGATAAAACAAGGTGGCTATCATAAATGACAGGAGCTGTTGGTTTGTACAAATCGGGAAGCCTTTTAAGTCCAAATTATAAGTTCTGACTGAAACAATTTCCTCTTGCAAAATTTCATACTCAGTGCAGTTAGGGCTCAGAAGCATTATGAATTTTGTAAGAATAATTTCTTTCTTATAAGCAAACAAGAATGCCTATTTTAGGCTCAGTTAAATATCAAATCTGAAAGGAAAGGAACTCAACCATTCTGTGGAAAAAGAAATTATCAATGAATTGTTTATTTATTAGTGTTATACTTATAACCCCAACAACCATATTACCCTTCAAGGCATAAAAAACAACATACTTAGCATTTCCACTATAAACTAAACACACTTTTCCTTAAACAGATCTTAAAATGGATAATTTGTTCGTTTTAAAACTGGAAATGGCTTAGTAAATTCTATAAGCAGAGCAATGGATACTCTAGAGTTTTCTTTAGATCTTTTGATGACGGTTTGACCATGATGATACACTTCTAATTTTTAATTAATGCTAATGGCAAAGCCAACAAGCTTTCCTATTAGGAAAAGTGATTTGACTGAAAATTCATTGTAGGCTTTAAGATCAGCAAAGGTGGACCAGTTGTGTCTCCCACCTTTGGTGCTGCCAAGTGAGCAAGCTAAGATTCTTCTGCTGTCTTTTCTGTCTCAATGAGAGAGCCAGTAAATACACACCTTCACATTGAAACTCAGCCGAAAGTTGATTCCCTTCATAATAATATTTTGAAGTATTTTGACATTGAAAGAGGAGACAGCAGGAATAAGTGGGTGGACAAGACATATTGGAGACTAGAAAGAAATTTGTGTCATTCTAAGATGACAATGTTTGGATTTCAATAGTACAGAATGTGAACAAGAACTAATAAGGGTATCATCAAAATTCCAACCAGAACTAAAATATTAAAAAAAAAACACACACATTTAAAGCTTGGTAATTGAAGAATACACTAAGAGGCTGAAAGTAAATTTCTGAATGTCATCAATTATCCCCTTTGTAGCATCTCTAATCCCTGATGGCAAGGGCTGCTAAAATATTCTAACACTTTGTGAAATCTACTAGATGGCCCATATTTTGGTTTTCCTTCTTAAATTCACATTAGGCTATGACATCACTGAAGCCTCCATATTAACCAATATGTGACCTAACACATGTTGTCACTTTGGGAAAGAGAAGCGAAGCTTCATGAAACAGAAATCAGATAGATAATAAAAGTAAAGATAAACTAATTTTTTTTTTTAAGAAACTGAAAAACTAATAGTTTTTGCCAAAAAAGCCATATTTGATTCTATGATGATAATTACTTTTTGTGACACCAACTAAAATCAAGGTAACTTTATTTTCTGGAAGGGGTTGGGGGAGGAGGAAAGTACTTCTGTTGCTTGGAGACAATAAGATCAATGATCCAGGGGATTTGGTTCTTACAGACAAAATAAGAAAGAATTAGGATGAGCAGAAAGATTTAAGAAACGTGTCGCAAAGGACAGTCAAAATCATATTATTTTGGCAAGAAAATCACTACTAAAATTGCCAAACCTACATTTATCCTTCATTTTCCTTAATCAAAGCCCCAGCTCCAGCATCCCAATTGCAATGGTCTTACATCCTTAATCGCAACTTAAAACCTGTTGCCTAACGAAAACTGAAAATCCCACATCTAACAATTAAGGATGACCCAGATTTAGAAGAGGCCAGTACTTGCACAAACAGCATTCCTGATGGAACAATATCACATGCTTGTTTTGATTTCCAGATGCTAATCGGTGATTAAAATTTCCTTTTTTACTTAAAAATGACATCAGTTTTGACTGAATGCAGAACTTCCAATCATATAAAATTAGAAAGCAAAGATTAGGTCACCATGACCAAAGCTTATTATATGTTTTCAAAATTTCAACTTTCCACTATGTATGGACTAAAGGGAAAGAAGAAAAGAAAAATGCAAGCAACGGTAAAAAATAAAAATAAATAAATAAATCAGATTTTGGCTAAATCATCATAAGTTTCATAAGTTTAATGATATAATAAATATTGGAAGAAGAAAGATGAGAAGTAACTGAGACGGAAAGACACAGTTCTTTTACCCTCTATCATTTCTAGCAATTCTTGTTTCGGAAAGTTCTTTCTTTTTCAACACAAAAACCAACTAAACAGCTCGGTGCCATTTGGGATCCAATTTTTTCAGATCTATACATCTCGGACTCTGATACACGTAAATGTCGCAAGCTCCAATTTAGCCCAAATCGTAGGCTTCGAAGTAAACCAAGCCCCAAGGTCCAATATCCTTCCAAACCCATAAAAAGGTTTAAAAGGAGAGGTAATTCAACTATGTTTTCTTGTAGGAACAAAACCTTTTTTTTTTTTTTTTTCATCTTCTTTTGTCCTAATTCTTTTTTTTTTTTTTTGAAGATCTCAAAAGTGTATTTTCCATTCACAATTCTGTGTACTTTCAAATTTTTATTTTCGAAATATTTTGTTTATAAAAACCGTACTTTAATTAATAAATAAAAAATAACTATCTAATCTTTTCTCATCAGCTGAATTAATCATCGTAAGAAAATTTTATTTCTTTTAAAAATTTTTTTTTCTATCAAAATTAAAAATCAAGTGAAAATATTTCTGGTTTATGTATTTTTTTCTTTTAATTCTGCAGTGGACATGAATCAATTGGTTGGTAAACAATTTTTTTGCAACATACATCTAAAGCATTTGTTTCAATTATATGTGTATGTATTCACATATTCAAAGAATGAGGTTCAATTCCTCTTCCTCAGGAATTAAAAAAGGAAAAATTTTGGTAACCTATTCATTAATAAATTTTGTAGTATGCTTAAGGTTAAGGTTCACAATCCATATACATACATATATTCCATCAATAATGAAGTTTCGTATATCTAATTTATATTCAAGTTTCGAAACTCCCAGTCTCTAGGAAATAGTATGTTGTCTTTTTTTTTCTACTTCAGCTACGGGATGAACAAACTAATTATTGATGGAATACAAGTTTTGATAACTTTTGGTTAAAAAAAAAAAAAGTTTTGATGCATAAAAATTATAAATTAATTAATGTGTTTTTTTTTTTTTGTATAGAAATAATCAACGTTAAAAGAATAATTAAAATTATAAAATTATATTTATTAAAAATAAAGTTTTCTAAATTATTTAATTTTAACAAAAATAATATTTTTTAATATCACATATTATTTATATTTTAATACTATAAATATTATGTATTATTTACATAATATAAAAAATAATATAATAAAAAATTTTGTTAAATAATCTTAATCAAACATAAAAATTTGAAATTTCTAAATTAATAAAATCTAAAAATCATATATTTTCTTCCGATATCAATTTTTTCTTATATTATTTTTCCTTTTAAAATCTAAGAATCTCTCGGACCAAGGTTTTGAGCAAGTGCTTTCTTTCATTTTCTGAGCCTCTAAGCTATGGACAATGATAGATCAAGTTTCATTGCATGGATCAATCATCCGTCTCAGTAAAATTTGAAGGAGATAGCTTCAGCCACCGAGGATGATGACGATGCCAACCTACCTGACAGCTGACAAGGATTGGAAAGGATCAATGGCTTCTTTCATTTAAAAAAAAAAAAAAACTTTTATTTGCACCCTTTTAAAAACCTTTTAAAAATTATTTAATTATTTTTATTTCAATTTTAAAAGTTTAAAATATAAAATTTTTATAAATTAAAAAATTTATCAAATATATAAATTCAATAAATTTAAAAAATTATATTTAAAATTTAAAATTTTCAACAAAACTCATTTAATTAATATCATTCTAATTTAACAATAAAATTTTATTTAATTTTTTGAGATTCCAACAAAACAAAAAATTCATATTTCAAAATTTTCATAATATTATAGAAAATATAATTTATTTTAAATAATTATAAATTTATTTACAAATTGATAAATAAAAATTATTGTTTTAAGAGAAAGAATGTCCGATTACAGTATATGAATTTTTTCTTGATTTTAATGGTTTAAAACGAAAACTTTTAAAAATTTTTAATCTAAAAACATTTAAAATCTTTTTGATTTATAAATTCAAAAGTTAAAAAATAAGAAGAATTAATTTGAGAAAGTATAATTAAATAAATTTATTTAAAATAATTAAAAAAATAGAAACTACTTTTAAAAAACAAATGGGATGGTAGAAAAGTAGCCTGCAGCAGTGGCATGTGCCTATGCCAAGATTGCACCATCCAAAATCCCCTAATGACAAATAGACAAGCTCCTCCTCTTGTGGATAAGAGTGACCCCATCACTACTTTTTTCAGAAAATATTCTTGGTTTTAGCTTCTTTTGTTTTTAAAAGAGTTCTACCTGGGTAAGGGAGCAAGGAATTATTATTATTATTATTTGTTAAATATTATATTAAATTTAATTTTTTTTTAATATGATATTTAAATTATAAATTTATTAATTAATATAATATTTATAATATTGATTATCTATCATGTACGTAATTATTTGGAATTAATAAAATGAATATTACTTTAATTAATAAATTTATAATTTATTTATTATTTTAAAATTTAAAATTTTAAATATTATATTAAATATTTTTTATAATTTATAAATCATTAGTGATATTACTCCTTATTATTAATTTTTTAGCCAGATTAATTTATTATTATTAGAGTGACTAAGGAGGTGACAAACGTGAGACAACGCCCCAGACCCAGCATTATTCAGGTGGGCCTTAGCCCTATCTACATCAACAGTTGCAGCTTGCAAGAGTTGGTGGAATGGGTAGGCTTAGTGCTAAGAAGGCCCATCGATATGAGAACATGGGACACAAGGGAAAAATGAAGCGGAATAAATATTAGAGATCAAGGCCCATTTTTTGTCCCTCATTTTCCATCCTATGAAAAAATTAAAAAAAAAAAAAGAGTTTGGTTAGATGAGAAAAGCATTTAATGACTTAAACCAAATGTTTAAAAGTGTTTGAATAATATTTTTAATAGTCCATTCTCCATTTAATAGCAAAAAATACAGCTTTGTCACCATAGTTGTGAGAGAAATAACGAGGCAACTGGTTTTGGTAACAAAGGATTGGATATTCTTCATCCCCAAAGAGTTCACTTTATCCTTATCAGATGGTACACTCGTATACCTTAATTTGGCATCTACAAAATTATTGAGTCAAATCAAAAATGACTTTGGCTATAGTAAAATTAGTGATATATATTAATCTTTTTGGGCCTATCCTAGTGCCAAAGGATTAGTGTGCCTTCTCCAGAACATAATTCAGGCCCCCTCCCCCCCCCCCCCTTGTTTTTTTTCTGGGAAATAGATTTCAAACATGGCACGCCTGCTATAATTGCCACACTCGAAGGGAAAAGAACCACTGAAATTTATCGTGGATGTGTCTTCATCTTCCTCTTATTTCACACTCAATTTCTTTGTTTTGAATTGAAGGGGCCCCTCAAATAGTAACGTTAACATCAAGTCTCCCCACAACTCTTTCATGAACTTAATTGAGAGGGACCCTGCTTCAGTTTAACACAGTTTCATTAAATAATTTTAAAGGACTTGCCGAGTAAAACCCTGTCCTTTCTGGGCTTCACAAACAAAATGTAAATTCAAGTGAAAGCAAATTTTGTCAACCCATCAACCAACTCATTGGGATAAGATTTTTAAAGAGTGTTGGGGGTTTTGTAGGCAAGAAACCGGGTTTGCATTATTGAAGAATTTTTCACTGGCATACTTAAAACAATTAAGGCTTTTTTTTTTTTTTTCGTTTTGACTAGTAAAACCATAGCTGTTCTTTGCTGACAAAATCATTTAAACCCGAAGAAACAAAACCAAAAACAAAATAAACCATGGAAGGACGGTGATCCATTCCTCGGTAACTAGGTTGCATCCTTTTCAGTGCATTACAAATTTGTAGAATCACTTGTTTTCAATGTCTGAAACAAAGTAAAACAATTATAAAAACTTAAAAAGCATCAGTTTACGAAACAGTAACTGAACAGAAGCCAAATATCTAAAAGCAAAAGATATGTAAAGAAAAAAAAAAACTTTCAAAGCTGCGCCATTTAATTCAAACCCGAGGACACTGCACTTAACATTTTGTCAACCCCGAGAGAGACCATATGTTTAACCCAGACACCACCAATGAAGATTTATGAAGGCAGAAATGATATTTCTTATCTAATGCTTCAGTTCTAGTCTGTGCCGGATTTATATGGTAATCGTAGACATTTAAAAATTAAAAAATTTAAAAGAAAATCTTTTTGTTAGACACTTTCAAAATATTCTTTTGGACATCTTAAAAATTAAAAAAAAAATTAAAAATTTTGTTCATAGATATCTCAAAATTTTCTTCTAAACATCATTGTTACGAATAAAATTAAAAAATATATCAATAATATTTTATGTATATTATAAATAATCACTTATTATATTATATATATTATAAAATCTTGGATCACCACTTATTCTTGTTAACTTTGAGCGATCTGTTGATAGGGTCAATAATGACAAGACAGACTAACTAAATTGACCATCGTGAGGCGTTCCTGGAATATGGTTTGATGACCAACAACCACCGGTGCAGCCAATATTATGCAAAGCAAAAGCTACAGGATAATGGTATGATTATCCGTCGGTTAGGGACCAAACTCATGTTCTAAACTTTGCTCAGATGCCAAAAACAATGACCTTTTTCCTAGTCACTTTCACTTTTCTATGATTATAATATATGGCCATCGTGATTATGGTTGATGTCTCACACCTTTTCACTTGTGGTCACAAACGTTATCCCACCTTTTTTACAAATTGCACAAGCGATAGTTAGATATGCCTGGATTTCAGGTAAATGGAGATTACACATCTCCCAAACTTCTTAAACACGAAAAAAAAAAAAGGGGGGGGGGTTCAAAATATGTAAAATTAGAAAAAAAAAATGGAGCTGAAAGAAAGCGCGCTGAGAATACTTTAAAGGCCACTCTCTTTTTCATCCTCACTTTCAGAACACCAACTTCTTCCGAGGTGCTGGGATTTTACTACTTTTCCCAGCAAAAGCAGCGAGATCTCGGATGGTTTCGCCGATCAGGTCTTTAAATATTAGACGTTCAATCTCGAGGACTGCTTCAGACATCCCAATGGGGCTATCTCCCCAACCGTTAATAGCATCTCCTGCAAGGTCCTTTCTTAACACACCACAAATGACCTCAAACAAGTCATCTGATGATGAGTCCCTCTCCCGAATCTTTTGGAATTCGGACCAAATTTGTTGCAATGATGCCTGTCTAGACGCTGAACTTGTACAGGAGATAAGCTTCCACGGTGGTAATTGTCTCTTTCGATTGAGAATTTCGTTGATGGTGTCAAATATAAGCTTCCTTTGAAGTTTGGAGACTTTGGATGTGTTTTTCCCCTTGCGATACTGTTGCTTCTCAAGCAACAAAAAGACATCAGAGTCATCAGGCAAGTAATTGGATGCTCTGAGGATATCGGAAATGTAGAGAAAATCACAATCATCTGATTTATCTTCAGAATTTGAATCAGCAGATGAGATTGCAGGACTCCACGTATCATCCTCTGATTCAACAAGTTGATCTGATAATTTCACCGACGATAATAAAAAAATGTTAAAATTTCATGTTCAGTTTGATTGAAAATTTGCCCAATCACAAAATAGTTTTAGCATCCATAGGAGATTGATTGAAGGAGAAACAAGTCAACACAGTACGGATAACACAGTAACAAAGGTGCAATATATACTGACACAAGGATACGATGTATAAAAAAGAAATCAAATTCATCGTCGCTTTCGCTCGCTTTAAGCCCTTAACAATTAACAGAGGTGGGACCATTTCCTAAACTTACCAAAGGCAGCATGGGATGCTCTAAAATGCAATGGCCTTCAACGGCCATTAATCAGTTCAGTCTAGCGGAGGACATTCTTTTCTCTTGGCTTAGAGGTAGTACGGAGATTTTAGACTTTTCCCACGTCAGGTAAATTTGTTTTGCAGGCAAAGGACGAGGTTCCAGTCACTTCAAAATTTATGCCGTTCATTGATTAGAGAAGCAGTTCCTTGTTATACTGTTTGAATTTTGACCAACATACGGCGTCGTCCAAACCAAAACCCTTTCTTCCCCCCCCCCCCCCCCCGATCACCATCAAAGATAAAAACTAAACAATCCCACGTGATTGTACCGCCCACCCCATTTAGATTCTCTTCCCCTCCTGTTAATCTTTGTCAGGCATGAACCCATCCAAAAGAAAAAACAAAAAGAATTTGGGAATTTTATCCTGTGTATATGTATGCCCCAAAAAACCAATTAAATCATCCTAAAACCGTTTGAGTAATCACGTATTAATAAACAAATAAAAGGTCTAAGCATATGACATCATGAAAAGATTTAAGTTTTGAACGAGACTATATGACTCACCAGTAATGACAAGGCCTAGGGCTGAACTACAATCACGTCTAACAAATAGTACATGCGTCACCATAGTCAAATGCAAAATCTAGTAATTCAAAATCAGTTCGTAGACTTCGGGAAAAAAATAAATATGCAAAATAGATATAAGTACTAATAGTAGAATTTTATTACTCTAACCTTTGAAATCGATGCTCAGTTTCATAACAGGGGAAGGAGACGACTCCTCCTTGTAAAACGACGAGTCAAGTACCGAAACCGGACTCGGCTGCAACCCAGTCGAAGCAGCGGTCATCTCTGCTATGCTGTGAAGCAGCTTATCACACCTTTCCAGGAGGCTCCTCCCTTCCTTGTATTCCTCCACCTTCGATCTCTGTAAAAACCAATATGCCATTACATGAATTAAGGCAATTAAAACAAAATTAATTAATCAAATCTCCAGTGTAATTTGATAATTAAGTAAATATACCTCCGCATCGGCTTGAGAACACGTGCTAATGCTACTCTCTGAAACAGTGGATGTTTCATCCTCCGCTGGAATAAATACCACCTTCTCTTCTTTCTGATAAATCTCAGCAGTTGACTTCCTGTTTCTGGGTGATCTATTCGTCGTCTGATGTAACCCGGCTCTTCTCACATTAACCCGAGGGGACTGAACCGGGGACACTCTTCTCTGCTCCATATTACCACTCCCTCTTCTCTGCGTTTCAACGCTCAACGGCCTTCTGTTAGGACTCTTCACGCCACACTCACTCCTTATCGGAGAAATCGAACCCCTACTTCTGCTTTGGCTTTGTACATTATGTTCACTCTCCATCCGATCACGTCTCGGACTCATCGTCGGCACCGACTCGAGATTCAAATTCCGGTGAGCTCCAGGTCTTGATCTATAACTCAAAGGAGTCGAATCGTTACCAATCCTTCTGAGCGCAGAAGCCGGTGATCTTCCCGGTTTAATAATGACAAGTGGAGATTGTTTATGTTCATAAACAAAATTCCTGTTATTCGTTTGATTTGGAGGTTTCTTAGTGTGTAAAAGGCCTTTTAGTTGCAAAGCTTCAAGGATTTGCTTAAGAGTCTCGAGATCTTTCGACGGCTCGTCGATTCCTCTGAGCTTAAGCCGTTTCTCAATCTCTCTGTAGATGGAAACAGTCTGTTTTGGCTCGGGAAAGAAATCAGCTGAATCATAGAAACATTTCCTTTGGGCCATTCCTCGAACCGGAGCTTTAACCGTTTCAGTTCTCGCATTTCTTAAGCCTTCTGATTTGTTACTTATTACATGATCTTGCTTGGCTCCATTTTCTCTTACTACATTGCTGGAAACCCCTCCGCTCTGAAAATTTAGTTGCTGGCTCTGTTTTAAATGGAAATTAACTCCGTCTATAAAACTATACTGAAATAGATCTCTACCTCTAGCTTCCGACGCGGATCTTCGGAGCTCTGCTTTTCTATTCGGATCGGGATCCGAATAAGGTAACGGTTCGAGTCCCATGAGCCTTGCGATTACGCTGGGCGACCGCCTTTGTTTGTCGTTATCATCCACTCCGTCTTCTTCGCTGTTGCTTTCGCATTGGTTCGAAGATAAAATGGCAGCGTTCGTACGGATCTCTCGGGGCTTAAGGCTTCCTTTAGCATCAACGACGGCTCTGCTATCGAGAGAGAGCCTTGGAGCTTCTTTGGAGAATTTCCATGGTGACCTCGCGCTGCCTTCTTTGACTTTGAAAATAGGAAGGGGAAGAGATGTCTTGTTCAGGCTTCCCATCGGAGTAGAAGGTTCCGGGCTAGGAGACCCGAGCTCCGATATAACCGGAGATTGCTTTGAACGGTCCGGTGATGGTGCTGATCGAACGTGTGGCTGCTGCTCAAATTCTCCTGATATTGCTGGTGACTCAATCTTCTTTTGCTCCGATGTCGTTTCACTTACCTGAAAAAAAAAAAAAGTCAATAATAATAATAATAACAATAATAATACTCCTCGTCCACATTAAAAAAAACAATGCCAACCGGCATGGGAGAGAGGCGCTTGGTGGAATAAGGGCGTTCGCCGGTAAGAATCTGGTGACGATCAAATATCTGAAGGAAACCAGCCATGCATCCCATTTGTTTCCCTATTCGCTTCTCCAGATTTTGCTCTTGCACTGTTCCCGTCGTCATTTCCGTTTTAACTCAATAATCCTCTTCTTTCTCTCAACTCATATTTTCTTTAAACTTCCATGTTCACATTGTTTCTCTCCATGTTTTTCCTTTTCTATTTCTCTCTAATTGCTCTCGTCTTTTTCTTTTTTTTTTCTGTGTCTGAGTGGGGTTGTGACTGCAACCTCTACCTGCATCATCTCCCGCTTTTCTGGTCTTTAAAAGGGTGGGCGAAGTTGAGGAAAAGAGCAGTGGTGTGGGCCTGTGGTGGCAAGTTAATTGGACGCAACTTGCCCTTACCATTTGACAAATGACAAGTTAGTACAGTACTAATTATAAGCCAGTTGAGGGATCTATAAGGAAATGGTAATTGTGGGATGTAAATTTCTCACGTTTCAGGACTTTGTTGCGTTTTAAGTGGCACAGCCGCACAGACCCTGAAGCTCTAGGTATGCAATGCTTTCTCCTAACGTGTCATTCACCTGCTCCCTTTATTTTCGTGCCTTTGAACGACCGCTACTTCTTTTTTTTTTATGAAATTAAAAATATAATTAATTCAATTATAATCATGATCAAATAATATCATATCTATAAAAATTTAGATTAAATCAAATAAAAATTTAATAAAATCAACACATAATTAAATAAATTTAATATAAAATTAAACCAAATTTAAATTTTTAAAATTTTAAAACTTTCTCCTTTTTAAAGTTGAGCTTAGCACCTCTTTTCATAATTACCCTTCCACTGATTCTCTCGTTTATGCATTGCAATTGCATACTCCAGCTAAGTATTTGAGTTACTTCTTTCAAAAATGAAATATAATTTTTGTGTTTAAGCCTTAATCTTTCTCTGATGGCGTCTTTTAATTGCACTTTCTTTGAAGTTTTCGTAGTTATATCCATCTTGATCCCTTAAGAGATGTCGTTTGGCAATTGTATTTGTACATCAATTTGGTATTGAATTAATTCTATCTGTTTGGCTCATTATTATTCATTAATCATTGATATTGATCAGGTAGGGAAATGCGCTAGCTGCATACGAATCAATTTAAAGCCATCCAAATGGAGAGATGGATAACAGAATGAAGCCATTAACGTCAATCACGAAGGCATATATAGATATGGTTATATCATATGAGATGAAGATGCATCAGTGGAAGTTAAAAGAAAAAAGAATGGCTTTACCAATGCAAACGAAGGAGGTGATAAATAGTTAGTGAAGTACAACCCGTGAGTAATTGAAAAAAAAAACACAAAAAAAAGCAGAAATAAACCCGTCGTTTTCCAATCTTCAAAGTTCAAAGACTAAAACAAAGCCTTGAGTAGACAAACAAAAAACATATACACACATCTGCAACCAACCACGGGTTGCCAAAAAGCGGTGCCTGAGCAGTTCCAAAACTTCCATTATAGGTGGCTGCATTACTGGACGTAGAAGAGCTTGGCATCTAAGCGATCAATTTTGATAGCTTGACATGAGGAGATCATATGTGCTTACAGGTGGCACGATGTAAGAGGATGGATACAGTAGTACCGACAGGTGAAAAGGAGAGCAAAGACTGGGGCCAGCTGCCTTGCCTGCCAAGTAAGAAACTAAGAATGGAGGGCGTTAAAGGAATTAGTTAGCTCGATACACTGTTACACTTGAACCGTCTATTTTATGTCACACTGAAGTATTTTGTATAATTAAAAAAAAAAAAGGATTAAAGTCAATAGAGATTTTCTCATTTTCACTTATTTCGTTAACACAAGACTCGTAAAAATCATTAGTTGCCTTTTACGTAAATACGTAGATAGTATTTAGACAATATATCTGTAATGGGTTTCATAAATTCCTAGCTTTTTTCAATTGGAATAAACTACATATTCTAGTAGCGCTAAACAATTACTTCTCTAAGAAATAAAAGACTTTACACTTTTCCTAGTTTAATTCTTGCGTTATATCAGTCAATGATTTTGTGTATGATCTTGGTATTAACAATAATCTCAATCTGCATCATAATCAAGGAAACAAGAATCTGAATTTGGAAAAGAAACCATGTTTATTTTGAGCAGTGTAAACATGAGCTAGCGAATCCGACATGAAGAGTGAACTAAACTCCAGCCATATGTATGTAGATTCAAATCCCTAAGCCCGAAAAGCTAATAAGCTTCCCGTTTTGAGGATCCTATGCCCCAATGATCAAATCCAGGTTCTGGATGCATGCAAATCATAAATGAGGAAGGTTCCTAATTTAAAGCATCATGTGGTCAAACTTAATATTTTAGGTGTTCTTTTTCCCACTCCAATCCTCTTCAAAGAAATCTAGTAGTAAGTGCTGTTGTGACTACGATAGGGAAAATCACATTCTTCACTAAACATCAGTTTTCCAACCATTTTTATCGCGGCATATTTTCTCTCGTATGGGCAAATTGGCATGGCCTCGTGATGATAAAGTGGGGTTTCAAACTTGTAATAAAGGGTCAAGCTGCCATACCCCATGTGAATTGTCTCTGGAATGAAGTAGCTAAATCCCTTTACGGGTTGCATCATGTGAAGGAGCCTATTTCTATTTTTACATCCTTCTAAAACTCTAAGCCATATCCATAGTAATATTCATATATATTGTGGACCTAACATCTCTTTCTTTTGTCTTGTCCACATGCATTTCAGATCTTCAGAAACCTTTTATCTTTAGCTTTTCATAATTAAAATCTCAACCACTAATTCCGATCTGTAAAACCATAATTACAAAACCAGTAAAATTGATTAATAAGTGAAACTTACAAGGGTTTGGGGTTTGTGGACCCCTGTTTCTTCAGTTCCCCATGTCCTGGTTATATGAATGTGGTCATGAAATATATAGCACAGCTTCCAATCTGAGAGCTCCCATGTTCTCTCACCGACCCCTCCTCTTCTGCACACGTTCCTTGGTTTTCTATCGTGTTGAACTACTTTAATTCCACATTCCTCTATTCCTTCTTATACGCTATAAAATTCGATTGGGTTAGTAATTAGGGAAGCCAGGCCAGTATTTTGTCCTGAAAGGAAGAGGCAAACTGGATAGAGTTCGGCTGCCTTTCCTCTACATTACTGCTACACTATCAAGGAATAAGGGTGATATTTGCATCCATGTTACACTTTATTTAGTTGGTGTCATATCATGGGAAGTATTTTAAATCTACAAAACTCACTTGGTAAATAAATTAGAAATATTTAGTTTAGATAAATGAAGTTTACTAAGCCAAACATGAATTTTCTTAGACAAAAATTACAATGAGGATTCCATTTTATAAAATTATCAAATTTAAAGATATGGGTTCCCCCAATATGAATAAAATGAAGTAGGAGGAATATTCAAGCTTTTTGGAAAAATGTGCACCTATTGAATTTTTTTTTGAAATGCCTCCCATATGCTCATGCCTCAGAGAAGGCATTGCTGTGTATTTTAAGCTAAAAATTTGTTGATTGGGCTAAATGGGATTTGGGGAATGATGAATCAATCATGAAGAGATGGGGATTCTGCTTCCTCTCTTGCCAATCCCACATGGACATTATATTTATATATTCCATACTTTGCCATAAAAAAAATTGTGGCTCATTTGAGTTTCTCTCATTTCCACTTCAAAGTTTGCTGCTTCTATTTGCATTTGCCGTATTTTTCCTGGTGTCCTACATATTGAGATTTCAGTGTGAGTCAGTTCCATGCGTCAAAAGTTTGTATAATAAAATTTTTTTAATGTATTAGTTGAACTTTTTCATAATAATAAAGTTTTACGCCAATAAATTTTATTTTTGTTTCTTATGTTAATTCAAGTATATTAAATAATCAATGAGATCTTAATTTAATGGTAAAAAAATATTTTAAAATCTTGAGTATTCATTTGATTATTTATTTATATTTTAATTTATTAGTTAATTATTTATTTATATTTTATTTTATTAGTTAATTATTTAATGATTATAATGTAATAATTGATTATTATAATTATAACTTGAAAAAAATGTTGAATAAGAGCTATTCCAAACAATAGTCAAAATCTCACAATTATCTAAATCTGATAGCACATTTTTCTCCTAATAACATGCACATAATTCATCTTTATCTTTAAAAAAAAAATGTGGGTAATGAAATGGAAGGAAAATTCTAATTTCCAAAGCAATTTGCACGTGACTTTAACGTCTACATTGCATAAGCATGTTTTTGTGCTATAGATCTTTGCCTCTCATCTCAACTAAATTTCTCTAATCCAAGGGTTATATCATATCGAATTTAAGTCCATTTATATGTTATTAATTTGTTCCCACCAAACAATAATTAAAAAAGTATTTATTTTGGGTGGAGCCACCAAAACAAAAACAAAAAGAGTTCATTCTCGTTAGACAGTAGAGTAGGATTGTTTATTAATAAAATTCATGTGCCTTAAACAAGACAAAGTGAAAGTGATGGTAAAAGAGATGCTCAACGGTCCTTTAGGTTAATTTTTTAGGTCTTCTCAAAGTGGGGTTAATTATTTGTTTCCAGTTTGCATGGGAAAGCGTAGCCCGACTGCCAAAAAAACAAAAGGTTCATCGATGGATGCCCACTTTCACATGGCTGCCTCCCTTCTCTCTCTCAAAACTGCAACTGGAATTGGCTTCATCGAAGGTAGTAAACAACATAAAAAAATATAACACATAACAGTAAAAGCTATACTATAAGTTGATAACATAATCCCTATTCCCTAATATAATCATGTACTTAGGATTTATTTATCAATATTTAGACTTCCTATGAAAATTATACCTTATACTATGCCAAATTCATAAAAGGTGACGCAATGGTTTAGTTCTTGGGACTACGATTAAGGTAAATTAGATTATTAAAAAAAATGGGTAGTTAAGGTTTAGATCTCATAAACCTGTGTTGTCCCCAGTGGAATAAATAGGGGAATTTATAGTCATACAGGCTCAGCATATATTGGATTGGAAAAATGGTTTTGCCAGCCTATATTCAACTTCCTCATTCATTAATCGTTTTTATTATTTTTGTAATTAAGTTCGTACGGATGGGATAAATTTTGGACCAACCCCCCTTACCCTTATCAAAACAATTTTTCTAATTTGGTCATCCATGTGCAGTGAGAACAGCCGAAATTAAATAAATGTACTGTCCTGGATGTGAGCTGAGCTGACAACTCTTTTTTTTTTTTTCATTTAGTGGTGCTTTTCCCGCCTGATTTTGTTTTATTTATTTTATTTTTGGATCGAAGGCTGGGTGTTTTGTTCATAACTTAGGAATCATACGGATGTATGTTTTCTTGTTGGGTCAATGCTTTCTTTTGTAGGCTGGTTGATAGAAGGCAGCCCAACGTTATCCTAATAAATTGGAAATTTCTTTAAAATCATAGATAATGGGACAAGCCCATCGATTCAGACCACTTTAAAGTTTAGACGGAAGACTCAAGAATTGTGGATCTGCCTGCGCCGACCATAGTCAATGGGCTCCTGGATCACTAGAACTCTGATCCCTCTTTCTTTTGGACTCGTTAATGGAAAAAGAGAAACCCTTTAGAAGTTATAGAAAATCACTTCCACATAATCAGTCTCTCTCAATAACCTAGCAATAAAAATCAACTCATTATGATTTTTTTTAGATAGCAGTTGAAAAGTTAATTAGATTAGATGAAGGTTTTTAGATTCATTTGTAAATTTCAAAAATAAAATATTCATCCTTCTTATTTAAAAAGATTAATTTATATATTTGATGCTTGAATTATAGTTAAATTTTAATCAATTAAAAACTAAAATTTTGTTTTTTACCCATTTTTTTAAGCATGATACTAACAAAATTAATCAAATGAATTACGTATTTTAAATTAATTAATAAAAACATGCCATGTTGTCTTAATTTTGTTGGATGTTTTGCACACAACACTTGTTTGATTAATGATAATAATCTCGTATTTAAGCTGATGAAAGAAATCAAAATTTATTAATCCTCTTTTAAACTGAACAATATTATACATCAAAGTAAAAAGTGTAACAAAAAAAAAAAAAGTATTCATTCGGTGCAAAGGAATAAACAAACTATTTAGCCTATGATATGTTGAGTTTATCCATGGATACAGTGACGGAGGAATAAGTGGAAAGTGTCCAAAGCAAGGGATAAAAGGTAAAGACACTGACAAATGACATGTTTCCACGGAAAAGCCAGTAGATAGAGATGGTGTTAAGATAAGGTTAGGGATTTCACAGCTCACAAATACGAAGACAACTGCCATTCCCATTTCTTCCCTCCGCCAATAATTATCACTCCACTGTCCATAACCCAATCGCTTAATACATAAATAATCTCATTCGTTATTCCTCTCCCGGTAGTTCATTAATAATATTTACAATACAATTACGGTTAGATATATTTTTAGATTTTATGTGATTTTTATTTTATTTTAATTTTAAAGATGTATTATTTTATATAAATATGATGTGTTGAAAATTTTATTTTCACAAGAATAATATTGTGATTGACGAAGAAAAAACTTTTTTTCTTTACCATCAATTGGACTAGTCTGGTGAATATTTTACCTTATATACTATACAAAAATGTAGGATCTAAAAAATTTATAAAAAGAATTAAGGAAATAATAAAAAGCATAGAGAACAAAGAAAATGTTTAATTTGTTGTTTTACGAACATGAATTTACCATTAATTAACAATTATCAAAGGCGAATCGAAGTAAGGATTAAACATGCCAAATTTATAAAACAATAGAAAACAAGTTACAGTTATTATAGATTTCAAATTTAAACCTACTCTCTTGGACGGTCCCTTGTTTTAGCGATCATTTGGATCCCCTGGAGCGTGCCAATTACCCGCAATTGGAACTTTTTTTTTTTTTTTTTTTGGGTTCGGTTTTATCATTTTGATGTCTCCAGTTTTGAACCGGATCTTTTAGGTCAAGTGAAAAAAATTGCACTCACCGCCTCTTTATTTTCTAATTTTGCCAATAATTCTTCTCTTTTTTTTTCCCCCAATTTTGCCATTACAATTATAACTATTGAACAAAAATATCCATGAATTTGTTTTACATTTGATTTTTTTATTTAAGATATTAAAATAACTTTGGTGATTTAATATATAAATATTTTTTATTATATAATAATAAATACATAAATTTTATTATTATATGGTAAATTAATAAATAATACGTATTAATATTTTAACTGAAAATAAAAATTTAAGATTTAAAATGATATAAATGACATTAAAAATATATATAAATAATTTTATCAAAAATTTTTAGAATAATATTTTTAATAATCATTTTGATTCTCACCTCAACACATCATTATTTTTTTTATTCAAATATATATCATATTACTAATTTTAATCACATTATTTTATTTTTAATTTCATCAAAATTTCAAACTTTCAGTCAAATATATCCTTAATTGATGCTTATATCCTAAGTAAAATAATCTAAAGTTTTTTTATTAGGGAGTACGTGTGTCACGGATATAAAAAATAGTCTTGAATCTCACATCAAACATAAAAAAAATGTTATTGAAATATATAAAGATTTACATCATTTCTGTCTTGTAAGATATTTTTTATAAAATAAAATTATGAGTTCAGGAGAATCAGAATAAATAATACCTCATAATGATATAAATCTTAACGATCAGAATAATTCAAAATATCAAAAAAATAAATATTTAAATCTTAAAATCATATGAATCAAAATTTAAATCTTAATCCATGACACTTGTACTTTTCTATAAAACTAATTATAAAAAAAGGCCTTTTAAGTAATTTTAAATTAACAAGTCAAAGTAGAGCAATCAACTCGAAAGAGAAGAATGGGCCCCTCCCTATTTTTGATTTCATGTTCCTAATCTATCAATTTAAAAAAAAAAACAAAAATGATGTTACATATGGGTTTTTTAATGTTATTGGTCATTTGATTTTTGAAATGAGTTATCTTTATAATTAAATTACATTAAGATTTCATGATAATGTTCACGAATTTAAATTTATGACATCAAAACTCCTTAACAATTTTTTTTTTTTTGTAATTTTATTGGGTTAGTCGATGATGCAAATTAGATTTAAATTAGTAGTAACAATTCCGTTGAAGAGGATTCTTTCTTCTTTCTTATAGGAAGTAGGATTTCACCAAATCCTCCTATTAAGTTTGGCTATCGATAATTATTCATCAAAGAGTAATTAATTGCAAGTTATCGAATTAGTTTAATTTTAATAAAACAAAAAAATAGCCATGGAAAAATCAAAGTGTTTGATGTTCGTTTGCAAATGGCAAATTCGCAAGGGAAACTATGAGTCATTTAAAATTGTCAAACAAATAAAATTTGTATGGATAGTTAATGATTTTTATAAGAATCTCGTCATTAACTTTTGCAACTAAAAAAAAATATATATATTTTTTTTTAGAAAATGAAGATTTGAAACCTCCCTACTACTCTATACAAGGACAAGGTTAGGACTTGACATGTTTTACCGTGTTAGATAAATCACATGGATTCTGAGGTTGTAATGGAGTCTTAAGGTCCGACATGGCAAAGATTTTGTCCAAAACGATGGAACTATACTATGAAGCGCAAAGGGACCATTAACCATTAGACGGAGCAGGGATAATATTAAATAGATTATGAAAAAAATGACTGGTCCCCATAATTGCAATTAGGCAAGACTCCAAAAATGACCGATTCCGTAATGAGTACCGAATTTTTGAAAACGGGTTTAAGTTACTATCAAAAACCAAGGTCATAATCCTTTTTAGTAATCGGCAGTAATTTTTAATTTTGGAGTACTTAAAAAAATAATCAAAAGACAGAGCAATCAGCCATTTTTGCGTAAAGATGTGGTCATGACCGCAACAGAACAGCGTCCTGTTCGTTATCATTTCTTCTCTTTTACTCTCAGGTCAGTTTTGAATTGAATGGAATTCGGTGTTGATTGTAATTTCTGTACGGGTTACTCTATTTTTGTTTTAGTATAGTTTATGATTATAAGATTTTTAAATTCTGGGTAAGTGTTGTCTTTTTGGTATCGTTTGTGTTTTATTTTTTAAAAGGATGAAGAAAAAGGAAAAAGAAATTGAATTTAGTGTCTGGGTGTTTTTGAGGATTGATAAAACATGGGTTGATTGATGTTTTCAGTAGCTCTAAATCTGTTTGCTGATTGACCAACTCTGTCACGAAAAACTGGTTTTCATGAGTTCATCTGAGTTTGGTGTGGAATGACCCTGTTTGTAGCATCAATCTTATTTTTAAGCGCCCAGAATGACATATATATTCTACGTTTGGATACTTGTTTTTAATGAATTTAATTAGATCTGATTATATCTCTGTTAATTACCTTCATTTCCCTGATACATGGAGTTCTTGAAGATTACTGATTTCATCTTTTAAAATGAAGGTACCATCTCTTATAGCTGAATCGAGTGGATAAATTTCAAAATTTAAATCTTTTTAGCTCTTTTAATGAGTCACGCCATAGATTTGCAGGCATCTATCTTGATCCTTATGTTAACACCTTCAGATATCTTCGTATTAACATTGGTTTCCTTTTTACGCTTGTTATCCAGGATTAAGCATATTAGAGTTTGGCAAATATGAAGTTCAGAAAAGGGAACTCGGTGGAGGTGTTACGAAGAGAACATGATTCATGTGGCTCCTGGTTTACTGCTAATATACTTTCAGCAGATGGTGACAACTATACTGTTAGGTACAAACTGGTTACGGACCATGAAGGAAAACAAGTGGTGGAGAAGGTGCAAGGGAAGGATGTTAGACCCCTGCCTCCAAGTGTAAACGGGAAGAGTTGGGCAATTGGTGATATAGCTGAGGTGTTTGATATCCAGTGTTGGAGGGTAGGAAAGGTCGCAAAGGTGCTAAAGAACAATAATCGATTTGTCATTAAGTTCTTTGGATCGATCCAACTTAAGGAATTTTATGCATCAAGCCTAAGGATTAGGCAGGCTTGGCATGACAACAAGTGGATGGTGATCGGGATGGTAATGGCTTATAGTCATCATGCTTTTGCTATAAACTCTTTTTCCTTCTGAATATATTTGAGACAATATATTCTTGTTGCCTTCAATCTATCTATTTATTACTTGGATAAGTTTACCCTTAATGCTATTCTTATAATAATCTTTTTAGTTTCTACGATTTGATATTATTACAAAATGAAAGAACAAACTTCATATATGAAGTCATCTCTGAGGTGTTGAACCTACCACTATTTCTAAACCAGATGACATGCGATTGCAGGTTGCTCAAGGTAGAGACTTGGCCAACAAGTGTACACCAAAAATTCCATGCCGTGCTGGTGGCTTGCTTTTCAGGACTTCACTACATTTGAGCAAAACTTTGCAATCTAGACAGAAAGATATAGAGGGACAACAAAAGGGTGGGTCTGATAATGTCACCATGTGCCTGTCCATGAGAGCCACAAGTAAAGGCTACGCCCATCAATCTGAAGAATGCAATATGGACCCGCTCTTTGGAGGAACCCTCAAGAAAAGGAAATCACCTCCGTGTTATAGAGGCTGTGATGAAACTCTTAAGAGAACACTCCCTTTATTTAACCAGGTAGATGATATTTCTTGCCCACATGTAGGGGTTGATGAAAAATTCATCAAGCGATCAACTAACAGGAATAACAGAATGGAGGACACAACTCCTCACTCTTTATATGATTCTTCTAGGCCTGTTCGGTCTACCGAAGATAGTGACCAATGCTCTGTTGCTAGCTGTAGTTTTAACGGTGTTGCTGACTATGCTGGCCAAATTTCTCATAAATCATTGAAAAACACACCTAGTAATTCTGATGCTGAGTCATCATTCCCTTCATTTTATGGCAAAAGAGACTTGCTCCTGTCCCCCGTTGACAAAGTAGTCGATATCCATGAACTAGAGCTTCATGCTTACAAGTCAACAGTGGAGGCATTGTATGCTTCAGGTCCTTTAACTTGGGAGCAGGAGTCCCTGTTAACAAATCTCCGCCTCTCCCTTAACATTTCAGACGAGGAACACCTACTCCAGCTGAGACACCTTTTGTCTGCTCAAGTTCTATGATCTTGTTCATGTCTCTGTGCCTTGCCGCTCAACCAATGACAGTTTTGAGATCTGTGAGCTATTGCAGCTAAATCTCTTGCAGGCGGCAGCTTAACCTTCCGAGTGTATATAACATGTAAATTATTTCGAGGAATCAAGTTTTACTTGTTGAAGCTTAGAACCAATAACAGGAATTCATTGACTGAATAAATTTTTGAATTTCATTTTGTTCTTGTAAAATCGATCATATGTAGAAACAACTCTCGCATTGTGAGTTTTTGATAATTCACTCCCAGCTCACTGATGCCCGAATTCTCTGATGCATATAAAAGTAATCTTGCCATTTCTTATTACAACTTACAAGTTACAGAACAGAGTAGAGTGCTCCTACTTTACGCTTTCTTACTATTCGTGTGAGCAGAAAGCAGCTTCAATTGAAATGACTACATAAATGAGTTGAAATTGTGGAAGTTAATACGATAGATTTTCATTTAATGATTCAGAAGATACATATGCATTTATTTACATCCATACTTCGGGGAGGGACTACACCCAAAATGAAAATAGAAGGGAAAAACAAACACAAGCATGATTGTTTGGAAGCTAATATCTGCAGTAGATGTATCTGATATACAAATTTCATCCGAACATAAAGGTGAATTATACATTCAATTAAAGCCATAAAAAAATTTTGGTATTACACACTGTGGAAAGAGTCAATTCAATATTTATTAAGATAACAATTGAGCTTTAAAATGTTAACATGTATATTATATAACATATCTTGGCAACAAATCAGAGAATCTGGCATCCGCAACCTTGCGAGTCTTGAAGCCCTTCAAACCATCTATCCCATGATGGGTTTATAGGACCATTTGTTCTGTAATCAGAATAAATCCAAGCATTAGAGGTAAAAGCAAGTCGATCTAAAACAGAAAATATGAGAACGATCCAAGTTATTGTAATTACAATGGAAGTAGTGGATCAGGTATTGTCTCCATGCTAAGCAGCAACCTGAGGGAAAAAAGGCAGATATTAGTCTGGATCAAACACGATACCATACAACTTAGGTGTAAAGCATCATGCCCAACACACTAATATGTGAGTGACAAAACTGTGATAAGCATGCTGACAGCTAAACGAGCTAATAAATTAGATCAAGAAATCCCAAATAGCATGACTGCAGAAAGAGAAGGATTTTTGGATCTCCTCTTCATGGATTTTGCAAATATAATAATAAATGACGATCCCTTAGATTCCAACACCCCCTCCCACCCTGCCCGTCCTACTTTCTACTTTTGCAACTTCATGGGAAAGAAAAACTTAGTTCTCAAACTTACTCCTCACACAGTGTTGACACATTATCTGTTTTCTCAAGCTCTTCCATCTCTTCCTGGAAAAAATACATGCAGAGAGAAAGAATAAGACATACTAAACTGCAATATGGTACCTTTCAGCAGAACAGCAACTTTTTGAATCACTAAATATGACATTGCTTAAAGTAAACAAATCTCATTGACATAAATAGTGAAATCATAATCTGCCTAAGATAGCAGTAAAGATAGGCAAAAATGGGAAGGGACAAAAACCTATCTCTATGAGCCAATGCCCTACAACTCCGTTGTGGGACTAGTCATGAATTTCCAAATCAGCAAACATGCTTGCTAGTTACTAGTTAGGAATTTCTAGACGAGCCTAGATATAGTACACAGCATTTAAATACCAAACAACCTAGAAGCAAAAGAGCATTACTAAATTTTGTCCCAAGTGAATGCATGAAGTGATACTCATAGATTCTATATTCAACTCTCTTTCTATGAAGGGCTAATGGATAATGTAATCAAAGGCAAATAGCTCCCACCATAGAGAGGTTTTATGTGGTGCAAGTGCAAAACATTGCTAAAAGCTTCTTTATTTAACTCATGGAAAGCATGACGAATCAAAGTGAACCTTAGCAAGACCGGCAAGTCAAATACTAATTCAAAATGCTCTTTGTCATGACATAGAGATTCCACTAGCACTTGAACAATGAATATTGCCTTAATTCTTCATAATGACATATGGAAGCAATCAAGATTGACAACATTCTGCTCATGGTGTTTATGATGCCAAAAAGACTAACTCAAGGTGATCTCATCAGTAAATTTAATGAAAAGAAAAAAAGAAACAAAGAAAGAAAGTTTAGCACATCCCATACAGAGAGGCCATAACATGACTGATCAAGAACTTCGTCCTGCCTCCAATAGAGATTTTCTAAACATCAGTATAGCCTGATGAACGGGGCATATCTTCAACATTCCTGGCGGATTCTTGCAAGTCCAAGATTTACAATTTTGCCCAAAAAAAAAAAAAACATATTCCAGCATAGCATCCAAAAAGTCCATTAAATTGGGATTCCACCTAATGGTAAGAAAAGTATTAACCACCCAATTTTAAGATCCGCCTTGAATCGTTTCAGCATCAAGATCTTAGCATTCTCTTCCAATGGCTCTACGCCACCACCTCCTTCGCCTACTTAGCTCAACTCACCAACTACATGGATTGCCCAAATAATCTCACTTGACATAAAAGATAAAACTTTAAAAGAACCTCGAAAATTTTGCTTCCATTTTGGATATAGGAATCATAATTATTATTTTTTAAAGAAAAGCTAATGAACAGCTTGTAAAAGGAAAGCAAAGTCTAAGACTTTTTCCAAGGTAGATTCAAGCTCCGCTTTTTTATTCTCGATCTATTCTTAAATTTATCAAAATACAACCGGTGGTGAAATCTTTTAACTGTATTTCTAAAGGAATTAAAGATCAAAACATAACTTAAAACAAACAAAATCTAGAAAGAACAGGAAACAGTAAAAGGAAAAGGAAAAAAAAAAACAACCTCGAGGAACCTGGATTCTTGTTCGACACGCTTGAGTTCAGCAAGAATCCGATGCTTGCTTCTGGTATCAGCTACTGAACCAGCCGCTTGGTGTTCATTTGCCGACGAAGCCGTTTCTGACTCCATTTGTACGCGCTGGCCTGGCTGGAAAATATTCAAATTCAATGCCACTTACTTATTCCAGATCATTTCATTTCTGTTCTTTCCTGCATTTTATTTATCCTTCTTCTTTTGGAATTTCAAATTTCCACTGCATTAAAGCAGCCAACTCTTTTAAACCTTTAGATCTGAAGCTTTCCGTACAAAGCTTTGATCTTTTTTTGTATTTATTTTTTTTCTTTCTCTCTAAAAACTCTGAAAAGGAAACGAGTAAACGACTTTCCTTACCGTTTTCTTCGAAAGCTGTTCTTTTTCCTGATTTCGATTTCTCTGCCCCCTCTCAAAAAAAAAAATAAATAAATATTTGTAACTTGAAAAGACCATTCTAACCTCAAATCATGTCACATTTTGTTTTCCTATCTGTGTTTACTATGTCCATTTCCATCATTTACCTTCTCCCTCCTCTTTTCCTCATCGTTTTGGTCAAATAAGTGAGTGTGCGTAGAATTATTATAACAATATAATAATTATTTACTTATTGCTATTGCGTGAAAACGCTGAAGAAATTGTGGTAGGCGGCCAGCAGAAGGAAAGATGGTGAATTTTTAGAGGAACAGCAAAAGCAAAAATGAAAATGGGGTTTGTTCTTACCCAAAAAAAAAAAAGAAAATGGGGTTTGTTAGCTTTATGGTCTGTCCAACCCATTTTGGCAAAGTGCCTTTTCACTGCCATCTTTTTCGATTGTCCTACTAACATCATCCACTCATACAGACCGTCGTACATCACCTGCATTACCATTCCTTTCGGCTTTTGTTTCCCCCTATTCTTCACATTTTTCTCTCTTTCCCCCACATCTCAATGTCTTCCTTTAGCTTCATTGTAATTTCTTCGATACTGCTACAAAAGCTAAAACAATTTTCATAACTTCTCAAAGGAATAAATTATTATCATATAGATTAAATTTATCACGTCAGCCATAATATAGATGATAAATTAGAGTATGCTTTGCTGTAGAAAAGGATCAATGCTTACATCAATTTTTGTAAGTCCAAGTTTCATCTATGTTTTATTACCATTTACCTATTAAGTTATCTAATTAATGGGCAAACATGTCAAGTATCCATTCGTTTTAATCATAAAATGTATTTTTTGGTATGGTAACAATTTTTTAATCAATTTCTTAAATGATCTTAAATTTTTTGTTTGGAATCAGGTTGGGAAGTTCAAAAGATAACAAGAAAATTTTTGGAGGAACTCTGTATTTTTTTTTTCGTTGTTTCTTCAAGTAAGAATGAAACAATTTGGTGTTACAGACAAATGTCAAGATATAGAGGTATGGTATTTTTGGACTATAGCCGAAAAATATTGCTTAGGTAGTAGTGTTGAATAGGAAAGGGAATTGACTAGCAAAATCCAAGCCAAAAGCCGAACAACAATTGCAAAGTTGAAATGTCACTAAAATGATTGCATTCATCAAGCACAAGAGTGAAGAGTGGTATAAGGTTCTTATTTCTATCGATGAGTGTACATTGATCAAATTCATCTTCCCATCATCTGCAAGTTATATAATTCCTCCCTTCTTCACCTTTCTGGTTCCTCCCATTTGTGTGTAGTCTAATCATTGCGAAAGGGAAAGGACAAAGAACAAAACGGAAAGAAAGTGGAAACAAACATTTAGACAAGTTAAGCTTTGGGCGCCAATGCTTTAGACCCTCTACAACATGTTCAATCCCCCACAATGTCTTTAATAAGCACCATCAAATCAAACCATTTGAACCTCACCAGCTTTTGCGGGTGGTGGGAATTCCTCACAAACAGAATTCAGCTTAGATTCATATTTCTCCCCATCTCCCCACAGTGCGTAAGCTTCCTCTCCATGGATTGCATCATCCCCAGTTTGCAATTCATCCTCAGCTAATCTTAGTGGAACGACCAGATTGATCAAAAAACATATCACACTAGTCGTGATTATGTTGAGGGTCACTACAAATAAGATTCCTAGCAATTGAATACCCAACTGCTTGAGCCCTGCTTTGAAGCGCCCTTCATGGAATCCGTAGAAAAGACCGATGTAGTGCTCCCATTCATCTACCATGTAGAAAAGTCGGTTGAGCTTAGGCACCGCGAACAAGCCGGTCAGGATGCCTCCTAGGCTGCCCGCTACAGCGTGCGTATGGAACACTGCCATTGTGTCATCAACTTGCTTGAGGAGCCATATCTTCTTGTGCAGGACCATCATGCTGTACCATGGGATGCTACCAGATATTATTCCCATCAATATTGCTGCCCAACCTTGAACCACTCCTAATCAAGACAAAAAATTGCATAAGACTGAAAGCATTAAGCAGGTTTCTCATCATTAGCAATTTGACTTTATTATATATAAAGTTCTAATTTTCTTGATCACAAAATTTTTCCTAGGTAATACTTGCATTGCACTTTGTTAAACAGGCAGATGATTTTTTGGTAAATAGAGATAATAAATACATTGTCAATTAAAATATATTGATGCGATAATATTGTAAATATCACTATGATTTATGGTTGTACCTGCTGCAGGGGTGATACAAACTAAACCAGTGATCATGCCCTGTGTGGCTCCGATAACGGAGGGCTTTCCGAAGAAAATAATGTCAAGCATGAGCCACGTCAATAAGCTTGTGGCAGTGCAGACGTGGGTGTTAAGGACGGCTAACGATGCATCCGTGCTGACAGTATACGGATCACCCCCGTTGAAACCAGTCCATCCCATCCAAAGTAGTCCGGCCCCTGCTAGCATCAGCAGGATGTTGTTTGGTGGGAATCTCTCCCTGTCCCTTGTGGTCCTTGGTCCAACCTTCACCAATATATACCACAATTGACTCAATTAGTCAAATAAAATTTTAAACCCAAGTAATCAAACAGTACTAAATTACTAGCTTTTTTTTTTTTTAAATTAATCCTTGAGTAATTGTATACTATGGTAATTACCCAGTAAGCTGCAGTGAAACCAGCTACACCAGAAGATAAATGAATGACATATCCTCCAGAATAATCAATAATGCCTTTCTTAGACAGCCACCCATCAGGGCACCAAATACTGTAGGCAGTTATAGTGTAGGAAAATGTCAACCAGAGTGGCACAAACAACATCCATGCAAGAAAATTCATCCTTCCAAGCAATGCCCCAGCTATCAGAATCAAGGTGATAGCTGCAAACACAAACTGGAAGTAGACCATGGTTGCATTTGGTAAATAGCCAAGAAAGGCCTGCTCGATGAGATACTGTGCGTCCAATGAAACATTGGGCATCCCTAGGACATAAATGAACTTGTCCCCGAAAGACATTCGGTATCCCCACCCCACCCAACAAACAAGGACCGCAGCAAAGGCGTAAAGGGCCATGAAGGCCGAGTTAACAGCCCATTTCTTTTTCACTATGCTCCCGTATAGGATTACGAGGCCTGGAACGCTTTGGAGGCCCACCAGGGTAGCTGCAGTGAGTTGCCAAGAATTGTCACCTTTGTTCAACCAGCCTGGGCTTGCCGGATCAGGCTGCAAGTTCTCCGGCAGAGACATTTATGTTGGACGGAGTCCGGTTTGACAGCAATTAATATCTAGATGCAAAGCACAATCAGGATTGAAGAGAAGAGGAGCAGCAACAAAGTGTTTATATAGAGCAACTTTGTGGGCGGAGAGGTTTCAAAACTTGCTGTATCATGCCTGGATAATGTCCTTTTCTTTGTAAATTTGTCGTATAAGCCGGCAGGGTTGCAAAAACACTTCTATGAACTTGGTGTGTTTATGTCTTTGGGCATGTGGACTTCGCTGTTTAAGGGCTAAATGTGCCATTTTTAGGGCGAGTAAGAGAATGAGATTCATAAAAGTCTCAATAGAAGAAGTTAAGATGTGAGTTGTTTCTTTTTTCTAGTTTTTCATGATACGGCGGGGAATCCAACAGTTGCAAGTCTGAGCAATGGAATTCCTGACGAAATTTGATTGGAGCTTATTCGGGCTTGTATGATACTTTCAAAGGCACCATATGAGAAAATTAATTTGACATTATTTGCGTTTAGAATATTATATATGTTGCTTTCAATGAACTTTGGCGTTATCTAAATGAGTAACAAAAATGTGGATCAAAATCCCACGCCCCCCTTTTTCAACAAATCATTGACAAATTGAGATACTGAAGACAAAACTAAAATGGAAGAGAGAAAAGATGTATTGGGAATCTTGAAAATTGAAATGAACAGTGTTGAGCTGCAAATGCCGGCCAATGTTAGGTTTGGATAATCTGTAGGAGAGCAAACAATGAAATTAGGCCTAGGATTTGGATGCATGCCTAGTATTTCGCATTCAATAAAAAAAAAAAAGAATAAGGTAATAGAGAGAGAGTCAAGGATTTTTTTTCTTTGAAATTACATATAGAAAAATGTCACATGATTCACCTTTTTACCCCAAAAAAAGACATTATCTCTGCTAGTATAAAAGGACTATAACTTATATACACGTTTCCCATTACATTATTACCATTAAACACATGTCATGACTATTTGGCTGCGTCTTTTATACTTGTAAATTATGCCTAAATTAGACAATTAGAACATGTTTTTATTGGCCAAACAATAACAAAATAAAATATTAGTATGTCGTTAGGGTGGGGAGCTATGTTCTATGCATGACATAGGGGGATTCCTATGGCTTGATGAACCATAATAGTAGTGGCTAGAGGATCTAAATAGCAGTGAAATATTAGAGGCATAATTCTAACAAATCATTTATTAGAGGCATCATCAACCTCTTCAAAGATGAGGGTTTGCCTTGTCTTTGCCATGCCAAGAGGGGGATTAGCTGCGATGATTCTTGAGCGTAGACAAAAACAATGCACACCCTGTTGGGAATGAATGAAGAAGGAAAATATTCAATATTTTTCTTGATAAAAGGGATTGTCTTTACCCCGTTCGGGCTTGATTAGTCAATTTAATTTAAGTTATAAGGCTCACGCCATGGTCTCATGGCCCTTGAGTCTTTGCCTTCCCAAATCCAAACTAGAGGAAATTCTTGTGCTTTGGAAATTGTTAAAAACAAGAAATTTCAATTTCTGTTTACATTTATAACATTTTCACTGGAAAAATGTTTTATTACATTTTCACTGGAAAAATGTTTTTTATATTAAAATGAATAGTGGCCTTAAAATTTAGAGAGGAACGATCTGTCTATAAAATACAAATTGAATAGCTATTAACACCAAAGAGAGAGAGAAAAAAAATGAAAGATGGCAAAACCTATAATTTGCTTAATTGTTATCTTATAGAAAATACTTGCACTTGAATTTAAAATCTTAACTAACTTTACATTGATAGACTGAAATTGGAAGGCGAAAGAAAATATAAAAGAAGCCATGAAATCAAATTTTAGTAAGGAGAAGATTTTAGAATAAGAAAAATATTAGATTCAAGTTTTATCATTTGCGAATTTAATCTAATTTTATATTAGATTTATCTTTTTTATTAATTTGTTTGTAGGTTGATTTATCTTTTGATTAATTAATTTTAATTTTTTTTCTCTTTAGTAGTGATTAATTTGAAGAATAAAAAATGAAACTGAAGAAAAAAAGTTAAACCATAAAATCATTAATCATATTTCTTGCTTAGTTAAATAAGTCTTTTTTTTTTTAATTTTTATTCAAACTTTTATGCAAAAGAATCGAATACCGTGAAGATGAAAGGTTGAAAATTCATAATATTTCTTTCTTATATTCTCTTCCCATTAAAAAGAAGAAAAGTATTTAGATAAAAGAATATATATATATATTTATGTATATATTTGAAAGCATGAAGGGGAAATGCAATGGATTTTAGTTCTATTTTATTAGATTTGATAATTTTAAATATAATTAATGAAATAATATAAAAATAATAAGAATAAAAAATATAAAAATGATATAATTTAAAATTTTAATAAAAATTATAAATAAATTTAATCAAATAAAATTTTTTTTTCATATTTTAATATCAATGTAAAATATAACATATAATTTTTATATAAAACATAATATAATTATATAGATTATTAATATTTTATATAATACAAATACGCATGAAAGAAAAATGTAATGGATTTTAGTTACTATTTAATAAATGACATGAAATAAAAATGATATAAATAAAATATACGAAAATAATATAATTTAAAATTTTAATAAAAATTATAAATAAATTTAATAATATAAAAATATATTTCATATTTTTATATTAACATAAAATATGATAGGTAATTTTTATATAAAATATAATATAAATATATAAATTATTATTTTATATAATACAAATACATAATTTACCGAATCAATTATTTAGTCAGTATTGCATCATAACAAAATTTAATGTGTGGTGGTGAGACGGCTGGCAATTAAAAGATGAAAGTAAGGGGCCCTATTGACAAAAGACAAAGTTTGTTATGTTTTTTTAATGGCAATACTGATTTCCTTGAAGTGTACGCTGTCTTTTTTTTATTATTTTTGTTTCTCATTTCTCAAAGCTTTTTAATCATTAATTCCTAGTCACAAACATAATACATAATTCAGGCAGAATAATAAACCAAAAAAAGAATTACAGTAAAAAAAAAAACAGTTTTGTAATTCTTTGGACTGAATGCGCCAGAGACCAGAGTCCAGTCCAAATCCTGTGGTGTCCGTTAACATGTGGCTCTCAACTCAAGTTTCAAGTCTCAACCAAAGTTGCAGAAAACCAGAAACTAGCAAAACCTACTAGGCTAGTGGCTAGCCCAAAAAACTTAGTGCCTAGGTCCAATCTCGTTCAGATATTTACCTACGTTGTTTCTAGCTGATTCTTCTCTTCAACTGATCAATAGGCTAAACCCAATCCATTACAGAACCAACAGCTAGATTTGTCTGGTGGATATTTGTTTTAATAGTTGGTATTTGCTCAAATCTTTCAACTCCCATTAAAGATTGCAACTTTTTAATTTGTGGGTAACTTTTGGTTGCCTAATCAATGGCTTCTTCTATGCTGAATGGAGCAGAAAACTTCACTCTCATCAGAGGGGTAACTCCAAAAAAGATTGGTTTTTTGGGGTTAGATTTTCATGGGAAACACTTTTCCAATGTGGGTTTAGTCTCTAGTGCAAAAATCTCCAGGCCAGGAACAACGATGACTCCGAAGTGCAGCTTATCAGCGTCAAGGCCAGCTTCACAACAAAGATTCATACAACACAAAAAAGAGGCTTTTTGGTTCTACAGATTCCTATCAATTGTTTATGACCATGTGATAAACCCAGGTCATTGGACTGAAGACATGAGAGATGATGCACTTGAGCCAGCTGATCTCAATAACAGAAACATGATAGTTGTAGATGTTGGTGGTGGAACTGGTTTCACTACTTTGGGTATTGTTAAGCATGTGGATGCTAAGAATGTTACAATTCTCGACCAATCTCCGCATCAGCTTGCCAAGGCTAAGCAGAAGGAGCCTCTGAAGGAGTGCAAGATAATTGAAGGTGATGCAGAAGATCTCCCCTTTCCTACTGATTATGCTGATAGATATGTGTCAGCTGGGAGGTATTTTTTTTCCGACCCTTTTGGTATATGGAACTATTTGTTTACTTGAAATGCACTAAGTATATGTTTTCACAATAAGATATAAAATTTTGGTTATTTTATGGTAGGATGACGCTCCTTGTTATGCAGGATAGCTTAATTGGTTTTTGCATTATAGATTACTTTTATTTTTCTTTCTTCTTTGATATGTTGTTGACAATTGACATGCTAATGGTATCAAAGCAAATATAGATGAAAGTAAATGTTAGTGCATGAATGCTTCTTTTTTCTTTTTCTCTTGGTTCATGTCCGTTTTATCCACCTTTATCGGTAGTCATAATTCTATAAATTTCCAACTAAATGATTTTAAAAGATACTCTCCATTGGGGCATCTCAGAGTACAATCTACATGAATAAAAGTATGCAAAATTTCCTAGCTGTTTTGCATGGATGATTTGTTTTGAATTTTGAGAAAAGGGAGAATGGAGGTGATAGTAACTTGATAATATCTCTGCCTGGGAATATGCTATTATGTCTTTCAGCATAGAGTACTGGCCAGAACCACAACGGGGCATCAAGGAAGCATACAGGGTGTTGAAACTAGGAGGAAAAGCGTGCTTAATTGGTCCTGTGTACCCTACATTTTGGTTGTCACGCTTCTTTGCAGATGTTTGGATGCTTTTTCCTAAGGAGGAAGAGTACATCGAGTGGTTTCAAAAGGCTGGATTTAAGGATGTGCAACTCAAAAGGATTGGCCCTAAATGGTATCGTGGAGTTCGCAGACATGGGTTGATCATGGGGTGCTCTGTAACCGGTGTTAAACCTGCATCTGGGGACTCTCCTTTACAGGTAATTACTTTTTGAATTGGTCACTGCATCATTCAGTTAATTTTTCCCCCCTATTTATAGGTTTTTTCATGTTCAAGGTTACATAGAGATGCAGTTATAAGCTCTGTTTGTTGGCCATAGACTCATGTTTGCTTGTATTGTATCTCATAGTTTCAGAATTATGAGCGAAGGATTCAAAATCTGGGGTAAGGTACTGTATATGGTTCCCCTCAAATTTTGTTAGATAACTATGTTAGCCTTCAGTTTAAGGACTCATAGTCACAAGCTACGGTTACTCATTGGAACAGCCTCAATTTCCTTTTCTCCCAGATTGTTGAACTTCTGTCTCTCCCTTGTTTGTTTCCTCAGAATAAACTCTCAGTCACCCATCAACAATAAGTAAATTAATTTACATTGGCACGTAATGGATATACTTTTTCCGATAGTGCTTGTAACCATCACTCACTCCCCTTCCCCCATCTGTCTTTCATGATATGAAGTCATTGTAAATTACTCTCTGCATGTCTGTTTATGTGTGCGATCATGTTAGTTAAAAGCATATAATTATTCTTTTATGCTTTGTTCAATTTTGCATGTTACTTATCTTTTTTTTAATATGAAGAATGAACTTACAAGTTCACTTGAAAAACAAAAATGCGGTACTAGTAACCTATTTAGCAATAGCTATAAAAGTGATTCTGACATTAATAATCTATGCTAGTAATTATTTTAAGACAGAAACTATACTTGCTGCCATTTAGGGAGTCCTGATCATGAATAATTATAAGTGGTATGAGGGTTGTTAATGCAGGTCTTAGATATCCAATTTTTAAAATAAATCCTTTTATTTTCATGGCACTCAAAATATTTTAATTGATGCTTGATTTAGGGAATGGAAAGAATGCAATGTTATTCTTCAGAGCTATAGAAGTATGGAACTGATTTCATTAGTCCATAAGATTATCTTATTAAGTGAACAGAAGGAATGCTGCATCATTCTGCAGAGCTATAGACGTACGGAGCTGATTCCATAATCAACTGTGCAGATTTGTGTCTGCTATATTAAGTCTTTTCTTGGTCCAGTATAGGGGTGTAAATGATACATTAGTACTCGCAAACTACTCGAATTCGATTCGAATAAAATTCGAATTCAGTTCAACTATTACATCGATCGAGTCGAGTTCGAGTATTTTTATACCCAACTCGAGTAGCTCGTAAGCCTAATCGAGTTTTTACATTTAAATATATTTTTATTATTTTAATTTATAAAATATTTCGAATTCGAGTATAAATAATCGAATTCTTGTCGAGTATACAAATCGAATTTATTTTTATATATTAATCGAGCTTAATCGAGTGAGCTCGAGTAGCTCAATTTTGATTACGAATCGAGCTCGAGCTAAGAAAATAAAATTTGATCGAGTTCGAGCCAAGTATCGAGCCACGAGTTAGGAGTCAAGCTCGAGCTTCTCACTGTATCGATTCGACTCGGCTCAATTACACCCATAGTCCAATATCACTGATATTGGATTATAGACTGTCAATTTTAGTATAGACAGATATCTTGGTTAATTTGAGGGCTCACGCACTCCATTTTTCTGTAGCTAATAAGTTCATTACTGCCTCCAATATAACCTCTGTAATATATTTATAACTGTCAACATTGAGTTATGGCATGACATTTTAATTGAAATAATTCTTTTTACGACAAATTCATGTTGTATCCTTTTGAATTTGGTCCTGACTGGTGAAAAGGAATTCACGAGGCATTTATCATTTAAATCTTTCTTGTATTTAATTAATTTTAGCTTGTCATCAGGATATGAGTTCTTTCCTAATGACCGTGTACTCTTGTGCAGCTTGGTCCAAAGGCAGAGGATGTATCCAAGCCGGTAAATCCATTTGTATTTCTCCTGCGCTTCATGTTGGGTGCCATGGCAGCAACGTATTATGTACTGGTACCTATCTACATGTGGGTCAAAGATCAAATTGTACCAGAAGGTCAACCGATCTAAGAGAGATTGGAGCTGCTGTTCTGCCAAGTTGCCTTCTTTGGTTGTATCATTTGTTAGACAACTTCTAGCTACATGGGCGTTTTGCATTTCTTAAATAAACCTACTTTTATCAAGTAATTTACCCTTTTCCTACTCTGGTCTTTAAGCTTATTTTCATGTACCGAATTAACTTTCTGCAACAAACTAGAGGATAATTGGCAAAATGGTTGTGTCTGCAAAGGCATTTTCATTGTCTGTTTCTTTCGCTATTTCGAAGTGAAGCTGGTGTCTCATCCCCAAGTTGGCCACGTAGAATTGTTGCGCTTGCATTATTTGGCTCCCAAAATTTTCTGGGTTTTAATATTTTGCTTCTAATGGATTACCAGAGTTTTCTTAATGTCCATTTGGATTTTACCGTGATTCAGTGTGATGCAATTAATCTCGTTACATTATCAATTAAATTCAAATATTAATTTCAATAATATTCGTTAGTAAAAATTTTTCATTGAAATTTTCTTTCAATCATAATTATAATTATTATTATTATTTTTTTTAATTTCACCGCAATCCACCTCAATGCACGTCTAAATGAGACCTTGGACTGAGACCTTAGTCGCTCTAAATTGTTTGCAATGTACTTTATTTCTGCTCGTGGAAAGGATCGTCCGTCGGAAAATTTCTGGTGCAAACAGGATTGATAGGCAGCTTTATCAAGATTCATGTTATCATGCCAAACAGTGACTATTTCTGTTCTATCTTTGACAGCCACTGGCACTGGAAATCACAATAGAAAACAATTGCACTGCAGATAAGCATTGCTAAAGTTTGAAGCCTTCTTAGCATATGTAACGCCAAGTATGAGTCTCTTGCTGTTTCAGATAAGCTATAGAAGTCTTAAGTAGCTGGCCAAACAAAAACTTGAACTATTTTGCAATCCCGAATCGACAATCTAATCACATCTCAAAGTTGATAACTGCATAAAAATTGTATGCCCTCCCAAACTCTTCCCACTTGAGTTGCAAACCAAACACAATCAAGGCAACTAGTTATGCTTCTTACCCTGATGGATTAAATGTAAATGAGAGGCATGGATTTAATCTCCATAAGACACCAATCCTCCCTGTCCAGAGGGTGAGCTTGATTTTGACATGTTAGGAGACGGAGAATTTCTGCGGCGATCTATTGGTGGGGAGATACCAGGAGATCTTGAATGTAAAGACCCACGACTCCCTGACCTAGAGGACCTGAACCCTGATTTGTCTTTGTGTGGGGAGCGTTGATCATCAATTTGAGGACGAAGACGAGATTTTAACCCCTCACTTATGGCAGGTCGTTTATCTCTAGGACTAGGACTTCGAATAGGACTCTGCCTCTGTCTACGATCTCTGTATCTTCCCTCATAACGAACTGGGCTGCCAGAAAGGCTCCTACTCCTTCTGCGTTCATATCTGCAAACGAAAAGAAAACTATATAAATTATTTCCCAGTCAAATACAACATATTCACTCACTAGAAAATTTAAGAAATCATAGAGGACAAAGAACAATATCAATTGCAGATCTGAAATATACAAACTTAGATTATTAATGGATGGTCCAACATTTTAACTTATTCAGCTCATAATTCATGTGATGATATGGATATGCATTTCACTTTTTTTCCCATTTTTTTCTTTTTCTATATTGTTCTTTACAATTATAGCTTTATAAATCATATCAATTTGACATTTATTTCTTGGATTTTTTTTTTTTGAGTTTATAAATAGTATTCCTCATCTTTTACATTGTGTGATTTAAAAGTTTGCTCTTAAATTTAGCATTCTTTTCCACTTCGCATCAACTAGTGAATTCACACAGAAATTAATGGAATAAATGTTATTCCATAATGATGTGTCCCTTAGATAAAATAAATAGAAGTTGGATGGCTCAAGCATAAATTAGGAAACTTTTGATAGAAAAATCACACATCATAACCCAAATTTAGAAGCTGATAACTAATTTGTCTGAGTATATATTTTAGTTTTGAAAGTATTTTCGAGTAACTAAAGCTTATATCAAAAGTTATGAATATTATATACTGGAATAGTTATGCAAGAATCAAGATGAAGCAATGACCAATAGATGCAAACAGATTTGAGTCTTGTAATGAATAATAATGCAAAACAATAGGTAGACAATGACTAGAGCAATGGCTGCTTGCAGATAACAAATTCCATCTCAGAATGAATCGATGTGTAATGCACTGAAAGTAGACAAACTTTACAGCTATGCAAGACTATTTTGACAAGGTATGCATAATACATGAGAGAGAGAGAGAGAACCTGGGGGGACTACGGTCTCTTGGCGGGCTTCTATAACGTCTACGGGTTGATTGATCAGAATGATTTCTATAACTTGAATATCTTCACCAAAAAAAAAATGACATTAAAATTTAAGAAATGGGGAACAATGGCATCCTTTTAGTCAAATTACAGACTGGGATTACCTATCATGGTTTCTTTCTGGAATGTTTCTTCCACCATATCGGTAGGATCTGGGTGGGGAACACTCAGGAGAAGGTGTACGGTATCGACGTGCAAAGGAATAGCGGTCGGTGAAGCCACGACCTTTTCTTACGCGCTTTGACGTGCCACCTGGAGATGGACTTCTTGAGGAAACACGCCCTTGGTTAGATGCAGGGGCTTTCCTTGCAGGACTACTCATTGAGCTACGTGAAGTCCTACCCTGATTCGGCATGCCAGATTTCCTGGGAGGGCTTCTAACATCATCCTTCGGAGGACCCATGCTTTGGCTGCTTCTACGGCTGTTGTTTGGCCTCGGTTTACGGGTTGGACTTACACTTCTGTGAAGCATATGGTAAAAGAAACATTGTTGATGAAATTACAAAGCATATTTCAGCAAACATAAAAGTCAAAATAATAAAAACATAAACCTTGATCTGTCTGAACCATCTACATCATTGTGTTGGTTGGCAGCCTTATTGCCATGACCATTGTTGGGAAGCTCATCACTTTTTGCTGACAATTCACCTACTTCATGTAAGTTGTCCTCAGCTACCTTTAACTTATTCCTTTGTAGTCCTTCGTTACCATCTTTTCCAGAAAGTTGGCTTGGCACAGGTTTCTCCACATCTATAACATCACAATATGCTGTTAGTTTTCCCACAGTAACAATGTTAGGATGCCCACAGAATCTATTGACAATACCACTCTCATTTAAGCATTTTTTTCTGTTGCATGTCACCTATACTAATAAATAGTATAGAATTGGAAAAAAATTAGAGGCTGAGGTATCTTTACACGATCGGTGAACAAGAGCAAGGATTTGGGTAAAAGTGTAACAAATCCCCATTTAAAGGAGTTTGTGTTGCTCAAAAGCCAATGCCCAAATTCAAGTGTCACTGGACTCAAGCATGAGAGTGTGCAGAAAGCTAGAGTAAAGAAATGGAAAAAATTAGAGGCTAAAACAATAAAGGATGGAAATACCAATATTCTGCAGAGATTCATTTTCAGCAAGTTTGGAGATACGATTGCTACGAGTAGAAACGCGACGAGAACCAGCCTTTCCATCATCACTGACACTGCTAGTGCTTGTACTCTCACTTTCACTGTCAGTTGAACTATCTGAACTCCTGAAATAAAGCCACTATCAACAAAACAACAAAATAACATGCAAGAGGAGCAAAATTTTGGAGGATTGTCCTTGAAACTAGGTTTTAACCAGACCATTTGGATTTGCGCTTTGATCTTTTTTCTTGCCAACCTTTTTTCCTCTCTCTTCGCCCATTCTTCTGCTTTTTCCCCCTTTGATGCTTGTCTCTTTTTGCTAACCTCCTTCTCCTATGTCTTCTTCCATCACTAGAGGGACTTGTCTCAGATGCAGAGACATCAGAATCTGAATCTGAATCTGAAGAATAGGAATCGGAATCAGAGTCAGAGGTGTATGAATCAGATGAAGAATATCTCCTCTTTCTTTTTTTCCTTCTATCCTTCAAAGACATTCTGCTTCCTCTAGCTTGCTCATCAGAACTGTCTGAAGAAGGAGCTTTTCCTGATTTCTTCCCTTTCCCTGAAAAAGAAAAACCACAGTGAAAATAACTTAATGAAAGGTTGGCAACGGATCCAGAAATCACTACATTAGTGCTTAAGACAGCACAGTAGTACCTTTTGCTTTCCCAACAGCATCCTGAATTTTACTTTCAGAGGTTTCACCACAGTCTGATATTTTTACAGGTTGGGAAGGCTTTCCATCACCTGTTCCAAATAGCTCAATTTTCTTCAAAACATCCATTCCCTTAACTACCTTTCCGAAAACAACATGCTTCCTGCAAGCATTAACTAAATGAGAGATCCATTGCTAAGCAACATAGATAAGTTTCGTCTTTCCAGTTGTAACAGGTAAATAAGTAACAAGCAAAGGTTAAATACCCATCAAGATGGGGTTGGCGCTTGAAGGTTATAAAGAATTGAGACCCATTTGTGTTTGGACCACTGTTTGCCATAGAGAGAACACCAGGTCCATCATGAGCCAGTTTAAAATTCTCATCTGCAAGGAAACATGAACTTTGATGATTAAATTTTAATTTAATCTGTCATACGACGCTTGGGTGCTCATGCGCAAAGGCCTACCAGCAAACTTTCCTCCATAAATACTTTCTCCACCAGTGCCTGCAAACCAATTAAAGGTCTTTCCTTACAAGTCTGGGCATACATTTAGATGTCAAGTAAAGGATCTGTATTCACTCAAACAAATAAAACAAACTTTCCATGCAATGGAATGTGCGAGCATACCATTTCCCTTTGAAAAGTCACCACCCTGTAGAAACAACATAAAACAGAAAAAAAAAAGGACAACTTTAGTGCCGTCAGGTACAAACTTTTACAGGTAAAATTAATTGATATTAACTCACCTCCTCACCTTCCCTACAAAGCAAAGAAAAGAGAATACAAGTTTTTCTCTAAATTCAGTCACTCTGCAGACACCCAGACTACTAACCAATTTAATCACCAGCAACAACAAGCACCAAAGTGTTGAAAACAAGGCTCAAATAATCAGGTTATAGCACTATGATCTATTAATTAATATTCAGCAAAGAAATTACTAAATTAGAGATCTGTGAAATATTTTCTAATGATTAATGGGCAGCTAAGTTTAAGTCCTAAGGACAAAGTTCATTTTAAAATGCTTATATAAGATTAGACCAAAAAGATACATGTTTAGCACACTGCAGGTATACGAAATCAGCATCCTATTGGCAGAAATAAGACATTAGGATAGAAATAGTAAAATGCGAAGCAAACTAGAATTATAAGTCATTAAAACTAAAATATCGCATCACTAGTAAGACATCAGTAAAAAAAGTAGGAACTTTTAGGATATATATTCTACAAAAAAATGAAGGGACAATCCTCATAACAAACATTCCTCTGATTTTGAAAATGATTTATAGAAAGAAAAAGTAACATACTTGGGCCATGAATCCTTTGATTATTCGATGAAGAAAAGATCCTTTATAGTGCAAGGGTTTCCCAGTAGATTTGCCAATGCCCTTTTCACCTACAGTTTGACACAGTTCAGAATAAGCAAAGCCTACCACACTTGTTTGTAAAGAAAATTCAAGAAAAAAATGTGAAGTTAATCCATCTGGTAGTAAATGCAGGTAAATAGTTTATCAGAAGAGGAACTTTGAAACAAGCTTTATGTGATTTGTCATAGTCAAAGAAAAGATTTCGAGATGATTAAATATTGTATCCATAGACTACAATCCTGGAGACAATATAAGGAACCTATAAAGGCCTCAAACAAATGATTGATAAAGGGTTTATCAATACTGATTCACTGTAACAAAAATATGACAACCAGTGCAAGCACAAAATTCACCGAAACTGCGCTCACAGATTAAATGTAATTATTATATGAATATCGAAAATTTTCAAGGATACCTGTACAGAGTGCCCGAAAATTTTCAACTGTCTTAGGAACAACATCTGCAAGAAGCTGTCAATTTGGAAAAAAAAAACAAAAAGCTTTATCTTTATCCTTTATGTTAAGTGTTAGTATCAGGTAAGTTTCAAATTTCTTCCCACAAAGAATAGAAAAAAATATACAGCAGCTGGCTTTTGGCTTACCTCAATAAAAATTCTTTCCACTGGATCTCCACCAATCGAAACATCTAAGAATACCAAAGGGTTCTTTTTCTTACTCATCTCTCCTCAAACTACAAAATGTCAAAATAACACCTTAAAGTTAGTGCGTAAATAATCTAATAGAGTAACACATAACAAAAGTCTTCCACTTTATGACGCGCGGGGCACACCTACTTCATTCTCGCATATCACACATTCACAAGCTTTCAAGCACAATTCTTTCAATAATTTTACGAATAAAATTGCCCAGAGTTAAAAGGAGCCTTAAAATTTAAAGCGGAAACTCCAAGTCACATCCTAAGTACCAACAAGAAAACTGTTTTTGAATTATTACTCAGCCAAAAAGGAACACAGATTAATTCACCAAACACCCTCGCAAGCTACAAGCGATCTATATTCTCTAAAACAAACCAATGCTGCGTGCCCTACATAGAAATCTACGAATATGACATGCATTCGCATCCACGCTTTTATAAAAGGAGTCTAAATTACGACTAAATAATGTCTCGTTTGAGAATTTATTTAACGCATCACAACAAACGTACGGAAACCACAAAACCCTAAACCCTAATTTCACATTCAAACTCTTTCTTTTCTTCTTTTAGGAGAAAAGAAGCTTGAAATTTAACTAAAACGTTTTAACTTATAACAGAAAAGATTGCTATTAACTGTTCAGAAAACAAAAATGGATCGAATTGGTAGGGAAAAAAAAGGCCCAAAAAAAAGATACAGAGGATTAGAGAAAGGCAATGCTGGGGAGAGCCGCAACTCGAGCTAGAATTGGCGGCGATAGTTGCCGGCTCACCGAAGAGAGCGTTAGCGCGCTGCGCTGCTGCCTGCTTCCTTAAGCTTCGCTCCTTTGTTGAGAAACTTTACCTAGCGTTCTATTAGTCTAGCATTTCATTTATTTTTTCTTTTTTCGTTTTTCGTTTTTCCTTTTGGGTGATGTCAATTCCGTAAATATCCTAGATTTGAGTTTGATCTAATCTCTTGTCGTCTCGTTTTGTTTTCTAAACGCTTTTATTAGCGGTAATTAATATATAAATTTAGTATTAAATTAAATGGTATGAATTCTAGTGAAATTTTTGAAGATGATATGCTCGATAAGATTTTTTCGCATGATATTTTCTTGTGAGTTAAATAGATAAAAATTAAAATATATTATTATTATTATTATTATTATTATTATTATTATTGAATTAAAAAACTATATTTTAATAAGTGGAAGAGTAAATAATAATAATAATAATAAACATTACTAATATTTTATAATGTTTTCAAATGTCTACTGTATTATATTTAATTTTTTTATGTTTAGATAAAATAATTTTTTTGAAATAATTTTAAAAACTATTTCTAAGACATTCATTTACAAAATTAAAAAAAAAAAGTATTACTACTAATCATTTGGACCGAGTTGTCTTAAATACTGAAATGTTAAAGCATGGTCCACGCCCACTTACATGCTGGCTTGCTGTGGGCCTGTATGGCCTACCCTTAGAAGGAAGACTCAATACCTACAGGGATCGAACTATCTTTGCATCATATGAATTTTTTTTTTTAATTTTTTCAAAATTATTTTTTTAATTTTTTAAATTAGCAAAATCAATACATCCATAAAACCAAGAAATGAATTTATTTTTAAGAACAGTATAAATGAAAAAAAATTAATGAGCTTCCACGGTTATGGAATTATTACTTTTTTTCTTTTTTTCTTTTTATATAAAACTATTAAAATTCTAATTTTTATGATAAAATAATGTATAATTTTAATTTCAAAATGAAATATTTATAGTTTAGTTTGCTTGTCATTTTTTTATTTCACTTTTTAATCAGTTCTTTACATCCACTTATGACAAAATAAAAAGCCTTTAAAAAAAAAAAGGCTAAAATAAAAAATTAAAAAAAAAACGTCTGGGCTCTAGAAGCGTATTTTTGTTTGAAAGGAGTAAGAAGTAAACAAAGATAAAAAAAATAAATAAATAAAATTGAGCGCAACAAAAAAAATAATCAGAAGAACAAGATTATTAGCCTTAAATTAATGAATTTTAAGTTTTTCAACCCACATGATGGTCATTGGTCAATAGAATTGAGTTCTACAGCATTCCATCTACCAAAAACACTTTTTTTTTCAAACATAAATTAATCTTTTCCTGGATTTTATGGTATTAGTCTAATATTTGGGTTGCAAATTGAAGGCATTTGAAAATCTTCCATGCCAATTTTCTACCCTATGCTTGTTTCGTATGAAATCGGTTTAATGTTTGTTCAATGGTTGGCTGCTACTTTTTTTTGTCAAATACCCATTATTTTAAGGAAAGGAAAATCAAGATTATTAATATTTTTTTATGAAGGAAAATCAAGATTATTTTGACAATGGGATTTGCATCTGTCCTAATCCTATGCTAGAAAAATCTTTAAACTATAACCCCTTTGACTAGAATTTGTTGAAACACCATTTTTTGTTAAATTTTTAATATATATTAGTGAATGGAGGAATTCAAATTTAATTCTTTAAAAAAAAAGATGAAATGATCATTAAACCAAATATATATTCTGAGTTTTTTTTTTTTTTTTAGTCTTAGTTTATTTTAATCAGAGATTGTTACGTTCATCCACTTCAATCAAACTAAATGAACCTGTTAAGATAAAAAGTCATGGTCTAGCTGACTCCAACATGGAATGCCAAGTCTAGGCCAAAGATTTTCATTGAAATTTTAAAACCCCTTTTTGGGATTCGATTCAAGGCCTCATTAATTCAATGATTCCTTACCAACGCCCTTCTCATACGTGATCTTACATTGAAGGCAGCACGACATCCTTTAGCTTTCATTCATCAATTAGATAGGGTTTCATTAATGTTGCTATAGAGTTATAACTTATAGCCAGCTCCAAATTATAAGCTGAAGCCCGCCTTTTGCCTGATTGATAAAGATTCAGATGGCATATGTACTATCATTTTTCATAGTTAGCAGGATTAAGTTTGCATTTCTTAAGCATCTTCCTCCGGCTTCTTCTCTGAACATATACATTGATCTAAAATGTAGGCTTCGTTACCATGGAAGAGTTGGCGTCAGTGATCCAGACATTAGATGGGAAGTTCAAAACATGACTAAAGAGGTTGATGTTAAAGGAAATGAGACCATTGATTTTGAAGAGTTGTTAAAGATTATGGCAAGAAATTAAAAAATAACATATATAGGCCTGCTGACAATTCTGTTGCAATATTTGGATTGAACATAATTCAAAATAAACAAGATCAAAGGGGTGCTATATAATAGAAGAACTGTACAAGTAATAGGCCGTACTGCCAATTAGATCTATCAAGCATGCAAGGCTATTTGATTCTGTTATTTGGCAACTCATGATCAATTTTCAACATCGTTTTCACTCTTTTATTTCTCCCTACTAGTCTTTAACTCCCTAAGATATTTTGAGGTTTGAACCAGTGTAAAAAGTCAAATAGTAGAACTCTGACCTAAAATAATAATAAAAAAAATTAATAGCATCGGTTTTCTTGCCTATGTTTGCGCTGAATTGATCTCCTCAATTGTCACATGAACTTGACAGACAGCACGTACAACAATTTTTGGCTTTGTTCCACATTTAGTTAATAGGGCTTTTCTGATTTTCTCCTACATATGAGAGTCCTTTTTCACATTCAGAAATGGCTGGTGCGATGTGCTGCACACCTTTGTCTGTTTCTAGATTCTACATATGATCTCAATGATCTGATTCAGTTAAATGTGGGGGAATTAATTAATCTTTATCCATCGACTTAACCAAATCCCATCTTTGGAGTGCGGTTGAGACAAGTAATGATGAATTTGGGAGAAAGACTAACAGTGGAAGAAGCAGAACAGATGATCAGAGAAGCTGACTTAGACGTCGATGGAGTAGTCAGCTATATATGAGGAGTTTGCAAGGATGACGATAATGATAGCCTTCTGAAAATGAATGAAAACCTGAAACAAATTTTGGAATTGTTAATTTTGCACCTTCTTTCTTCCTTTCTTTTCTTTGTTGGACATATTTTTTCCCTTCAAATAATTTTTAAGCATACTTGTTAGAGTACAATGATGAAGAATTATTAGACTATTTTCAGATATACATATATACTTGAAGCAAAGAATCTATGAGAAATGAAAATGAATTTGTTAAATAAAAAATGTGTTCTGATTTTTATATAAAAATTTAGTAGTTAAGGAGTTACTATTCTTCCTCACTAATCACTTAATTATCTTAAAGTTTGAACATTAATTCATTAAACTGAAACTCATGATTTAATGTTAGTCTAGTCCAATTCTCATGTCATGAGAATGGAGTCAAAAAAGATAGAAAAGATATGGAAAAAAGTTCCAAAGCGAGGGAGTACGAACGAATATGGAATATTTCCCACTAATGGCATGTATTAAACTCTCAATGAAAAGAGGGAGGAAGACTGTTGAAGAGCCAAAAAAGGTTGAAAGAGAATCAGAACAGATCAGTTACTAGGTATAATATATTTAGAGATTCGGCGTGTTCCCATAGAATCATAAAAAGGCATGGGAGTGCTGGCCAAATGAAGCTTCCAAACAAGTAGCCAAGGTGCATGCATGTCGAGGAGTTGCTACAAATGAACAAATTCTAATCCATAGAGAATCAAGCTTTTCTACTTCTTAAAAAAGAAAGAGAAAAATACCCAACCCTGCATCATGCTGATCTGGAAAAAGAGTTACATGTTCAAATTGTGGTCCAGGCCTTAAGGTTGCAAGAATTTCCAATCTCTGTCTTTTGTTAAAAGAAGTTGTTTCATTAATTAATAGTAATTAATGTTCATTTACTTTGAATTTCACTTTCTAATTTTAATAAATATAATAATTGTGTTCTATTTTTTTTAAGTTTATGTTTATAAGAAATTGAAAGCTCACCTCGTTTGCCTAATTGAAACTAATGATATGTCACAGAAAATTTTTCAATATGTTGTCCTTGAATGATCTTTCGAAAACTGAAATAAGTACTCATTTTATTAGCAAACGTTCTGAATTATTATTTTTAGTGCAAGTTATGACCTCTTTTATTAAAAAAAAAAAAGAAGGTATTATTTGAAACTTGTCTACCTCGAATGAACGCAATATTAATTTAAGCATCCTCAAATGAATGAATGACAGTATGTAAGACAGGTCTTGTTCATATATATTAATTAATTAATTAATATTACAGTACTAGTTTTCCAGAATCAATTTATTCTGCAGCTTTATAGCTGCAACTCTCATTATATTTCCATGGCCAGTTTCATGATTCCTACGAATAAAAAAAAATCCTGAAAATTTTTGTTCAAAATGTACAAAAAACTACCAACAAGGTTTATATTATACTGTGGTTCTCTTTTTTCTTTTCTCTTTTTCAATGGTTTTATATGCCCAAGTGTTATGTTGGCAGGCTGATATTATACTTTGTCGAAGTCGATAAACCAAAAACACATAAAACAAATGGTAAAGCGGCCAATGAAAATGGTCAAAAACCAGGCAAAAAGGAAATGTAGATCGAGGCTGTACGCATGAAGGGATAAGGCGGGATCTCAAAAGAACCAACTAGGTTTTAGAGATGAGAGAAATTTTGCCACTTAAAACCCTAACAGTAACTTCTTTGGGGCTTTTGAGGTTCCCCCAACAGCATTCAGACACCCCAAAGAAAAATCCAAAAAAAAAAAAAAAGTGAATGGGAATATGCTTTGCCAGTACATATGTATATTTGGTCCAGTTGCATGGCTCAAAGACTCTTGATTTTTTTATTTGCTTATTGGAAAAAACTCACTCAACTTTCTAGAAGATGTGGACTGATACCTGCAACCGGTTGCTGTAGTTGCACCAAATTGAGACTTACATGAAAGCAAAAAGAGATAGTCAAAACCTTGGAAAAGTTACAAAAAAACAAGAGTTAAAATGGAAAGAAAGAAATTAACAAGGAAAATGCATTAGGCTGCAATTGAAGATGATCCGATTCTTTAGTTTCACCTATGTGGGAGAAACAGGAATTGAAGTTGTGGGTATTATCAATGAATGCAGTTGAGACTTGAGAGCAGGTTAAGGGGTTGTTTTGTTCGATCGTGATCCCAACAACAGGTGAAGCTACCACATGATCCGATCCATCCTCCGCAGAGAAGGAAGTTTAGATCATGCTGGCAGCTTCAACTGCTAGTGGGTGCACGGCTTCGTAGCCTGTAATCATCCAGCTGCTTGATCCTCAGAGAGAGAGAGAAGAAGGAAAGAGATTTATCTAATAATCTGATCTGAGCAATTATCCTTCAAATTATAAGGTAGTAAGAGAAGAGGAGAGAAAGGGGACATATATATAGACGGATATGAGTGCTTTTAATTGGTGATTTCATTGTTTTGATTATAAAAGTAATAGTCTGATGAAAAAGCTTATGAAAAATAGGAAGAGAATATTAAATTAAGAAACAAATAATTAAAACAGATCATGGCTTTGGCTAGGCATGTAGTGGTCCAAAGTGAGAAGTTTCAACTTGAATAGAGCATGCTGCCTTTATCAACTTTATGTGGGTATCTCTTTCATTATCATTTTCAACCATCTTCCATCAACAATATTCAACCCCCCACCAAATAATAAGAAATGTCAAGCACGATTAAGCTTGAAGGGTACCATTTACATTGCCTCTTAGATATGTTAAACAAAGGAAATACATATGACAACATCGTGACCCCACACGGATTAGTTAATTAGACGGTAAATACACATCTAGCTATAAACTTAATCACTAAGCTAGCTTCTTTGGTGACCAAGAAAAAACCTAGCTAATTATCATGGCAAATTGTTCAACTATTAGGAATAAAACAAAAAATTACAGTTGAAATTTAAATTTTAAAATTATTAAATATTATATTTTAAAAATAATTATATTAATTAATTTAATTTAATTTAAAATTCAACGTTGCATCTCATGCATGTAATGGATTCAAGCAATTTTTTTTACATGTTGGAGATCAAATTATAAAAAACAACATGAAAGCATTTTGATTTTTTTGAAGATTATAGCTTTTTTTATTATTTTAACTAATACTAATAGGTTTTCAATAAAAGGTAAAATAAAAATTAAAAAAAAAAAAAGTCTAACCTCACTACATTGTAAACATAATATATAACAATATATACTATTATGTACTTTTGGGTGGAAGAAAGTATTAAACAAAAAAAAGGTTAGCAACTCTTAATCAACAATGTCACGTGACTCTCTCTTTCTATCTTTTCACTGGAATCTTCACCGATGACTTTGATGGGTACCTTCTTTCCTTCCATTTAAGCATCTATATATCCTTTTGTTTTGGGGTGAAGACCTTAATAATTAATTCCACCTTTATAAAACATGAGATGCCATTTGTCAGAGGCTTGCTCCTGTTTGCATCCAATTGGTGTCAGCTACTTGTTAAAAGGATTGAACCCAAAAAAAAAAAAAAATGAAGGCTTAAGAGACATAATCTTTGATTAACAAGGCACTTAAGAATGTAATCAAGTAAACAGTAGTCTGATAAAGCTTGTAATGTACTAATTTTGACATTCTGTTTCTTTATGATTTGTTTTGATCCCTTTGGTTGCTTTATCATACTATTTGCATGCCAGAGTCATCACCATACAAAGGTATCCAAAATATGGAAGATGATCATATTCCAAAGCAAAAGTTCCTTAGAATTTGGCTCAAATGGGGTGTGAACAAATCACGAAGGACTATTGACAATTTTTACTCATTTTTTCTTTTTTTTTTTTGTGTGTGTGTGTGAAAAAATGTATATATGTTAATGCATATACATATTTTGAATTGTATATATTACGCATATTCTCCAATTTGGTCAAGTATTACAAAAAAAAATGCTACGAGCGAATTTATATAATTTTTGTATCTATATTTTTATTACTTGAACACGAGTCCTTTTTTAATGATCATTTTTTTTCCTTTTCATAGATGTGTTTGATTTTTAATGCATGGTAAATTACTGTTAATTTGTTGAGTTGGAAAGCATATTCAGTGTGATTAGTTCAACTGTTAGACTAAGATTGGCATTAACACCCAACATAGTTTAGATTCGATGGGATAATTTAGAAAGAGGAACCAGCGGACATGGGCCACCTGGTTTTTATGTTGTTTGCTTTCTTGTATTATTAATAGCTAGACATCTACAGTTTTGACAACATTATTCGAAATCCTACAAGTTAACATAAAAATAAATAAATAAATATTTAAAAAGATAGTAACATTACCACTTTCAGATGCATATTTGACAATTGATCAGCCGGTCCCAATAGCAAAAGAATGATTTTCTTTCTGTCCACTGTAAAAAACAAAGGAGGATTAACTAGAAAAAAATTTTAATAAGAGGAAATTCAATCAAATTGGGAAACCCAAGCTTCCTAGAGGGTTTTATTTAAGGTATGTTTGGATGGATAATAAGTCCAATGATAAAAAGAGCCAAACTAGTTGTAGGGCAATTAGAGCACTCTCATTTATGTGTATATAAATTTTCTTGACAAAATTAAACAAAAGTGAAACAATTTCTGAGAAACATATATGAAGCACATATTAACAAACTTCCACTTCCCAACATGCAATCTTTAGGTAATAATAATCATCCCTGTTCAAGAATTTCCTTGCTTGATCAACCATTTTTTCCCACCAAGCAACTTTGGCTGATTTTCGAGTCCCCATTGAGTAGTTGTATCATTTTCATAATTGATTCCAGTAGTCAAATTGGCCTCCTTCAATTCTGGCTTTTCTTGTTCTTTCATTCTTTGCTTCTATGAGAAGGTATAGATTAAAGAAGTTAGTGGCCGACACTTGACATCATTCAATTTACCATTTGCATATAATTAACTACTTAAATGTTTTAACTTCAAAAAAAAAAAAAACTTAAAATGTTTTTTTTAGCATTTGACATGCTTTCTTCTCTTCTTGAGAAAACGATCCACACGTTACTTTTTTCATTAAAAGTAACAAAGAACCCAATTGGAACTTAGTTAAATTAATTATGGTCCTTAATTTTGAAATCATTGGTGGGCGGTGGTGTCTAACATCAATTGCTTCCCTAAGATGTCCTCAAACTTTGCTATATTAATACATTTAGTTATATTTAGTGTACAAAATTATAATAAAATAAAATAAAATAATATTATAAATTAAATTAAATAATATCATATTATCTTATGTTTAATATATATATATAAATTAAAATGAAATAATTTTATTCAATGATCAAAATCAACCTTCCTCAAATTTTACATAATTTAAATTATTAATATTATTTTTAAAAATATAATAAAACATATAAATTTAATTCCCCTTATAATCTTTTAAGATTATTAAATCATTTTATACAAAAAAAAATGATTAATTCCCTTATAATCTTATTTTTTGAAAAAATAAATCAAATATGTTATAAAATAAGTATTAACTTGTACCCGACCTAGAACCTTCATATATTATTCTTCATCATTGTAAGGATGATAACCACCCATCTCTCTCAAGACCCTGCTATTATCATTGGCTATGGTCTTTTCTTTGATGGTAAAAGGACAGATTCTAAATGAAGTAAAATGATGGAACATAAACTATGTAACTGACTCAAAATTAAAATGGTCCTATTTGTATCCGAGTGAAAAGAAGATGGCAATATTTTATTCGATACCTGACTCTTTGAAGGGGATTAGACAAAGCATTAGGCCAAATGACTCGGTTCTTTTTTTTTTTTTCATACATTTGAAGAAATTCAATCAGTTCAATCATAGTAAGGAGAAACAACAATCGATAATTAAACCAAATGTTAGTTCTTAACGAAATAACTTGAAGTTTACCTCTATCATTTGTGGACTTTGATTTCACTTTTCTTGTATAGAATGGAATGAATGATTCTGAACAGTAACACATGTATAAAAAAAAAAAAAACGTTTCTCCTTTCAGACAATATAACATTTTACCATCTAATTAAAAAGCCTTTGGTGAAGAGTAAAACCTAGCAATATAAAAAAATGAGCATTTCAAGCATGCTTTTGACAAGCAAAACTTCAAGTTTTACAGTTCAATAAACAGTTAACGCTTTGTTTCTTTATCTTTAATGCATGACAGGAGAAATAAGACCAAAAAAAGAAAAGGGTACCCATTCTTTACTCCCTTCAGTTTATCAAGATATACGAGACAGTACAATTTTTCTGGCTTTCGATTTCCCAGGGTCTTTATGAACTTCCTCGAGAATAGTACAGCTATAGGTACAACAACAAGAGCATGATCCCACGTCCGAAAGAAAAACATGCTTAATCTTTGAATCTATAAATCAAGCGTAACAGTAGAAAAAATTTTGACATTCTCAATTCCTATTATTTATTTTCTTTTTTTTTTTTTTGGGGGGGGGGGGGAAGTGGGGAAGGGATTTGATATGTGAAGAATGTTTGGAATCTATTGGGTCCACATGTAGGAAGGAATGAAGCTGTCAGAGCATGACCTAGCTAGGGTTAACAACAATAGCATTAGCATCTCTTTTACTTATTCACTAACCAAAGATAGATCATGCTGGCAGCTTCACTTTTTCCTCGTAGACTTCTCCCTTAAGACTTGCATTAAAAAGAAATGGTCAACTCATCTGTAATTACGAATAGAAACTTGTTGGGATATTCTTCATGATGATAAGGGTTTAGAAAAAAGAAAAAAAACACACACAAGAAAGTGAAGTTTCATGTGCTGCTGCGGGCCTCCAATGATCAAGAAGCATTTCCCCAAAAAAAAAGTAAATAGGAAATCTCTGGCCATGTGTATGCCACGTAGGTTATAGTTTGAAAGCTTTATGAAAAAGGTTGAATCTTATGTCTTAGTAGAACTTGAAAATATGAAAAAAAAAAAAAAAAAAAAGACTGAAAAGCTCTTAAAGAGGCAAATATTTTGTAGCAGAAGAGAATAGGGTTTATGAAATAGTAAGAAAGAAAGAAGATCAGAAACATAATATGGAGAAATATAAAATGGACAAAGCTATGAATATATATATTTTACAAAGAGTTCAGAAAAAGAACGAAACAAAGCTTATCTGGTTGAGAGGCTGAAGAAGATCAACCATATAATAGGCAGAAAAGAAAGATTAGAAACAAAAGACATGAAAGATTAGACTTCGTACAATAAAAAAAAGGGAAAGATGAGAAAAAAAAGAACCAACCCTTTTTTATTGCACCAAAGAAAGAAAGAAGGAAACCCAAAAAAAAAAAAAAAGAGGTGTTGACCGTGTAGAATGGAGATGATATTGGTATAGGTTAAGTAGCGGCAGGCACTGTAATTATTTATAAGGGGTGAGAGGGGCTGATGTTAACGTTTATGAAAAGAGAGAGGGTAGATGGCGTTGAAGAGAGTTTCATACAGACATAAGTCAGATAACCCACCTCGCAGAACAGTGAAGTAAAAAAGAAGCATCATACGGACAGCTAAGAGAGAGAAAGCCAACAAAGGCTATGGACATAGATGTATCATAAGGGGTAACAGGTGGTAGAAAAATAGGGCGGCATGGCATGTCTGGTGGGGGCTTCCGAGCTCATTTCTGGCTACCAACGCTGCAGTAAGCATAGACTGTCTAGTAGAGGAACATAGGTTCGTACCTCATTGCTAATTGAGTGTTCCTCATCAGGGACAGATGCAGAAGGGCACTGCCTTGCAATTATTGGGATCCATTTCAAAAAAAGAAAAAAATTATTTATAATAGAGTAGCTTATTTTCTTTTAGAATTTCAATGCGTTATTTTGGACAATTGGGGTGGTCATCCCAAACAAGTTCATTTGTGTCTTTTTCTCATCTGATTATTTTTTTCTTTCTTTCGAAGCTGTGTTCAGAGTTCAGTTGTCAATTCATGTTTGCTGGTGATTCTAATGCTACTTCCCGTCCATCGAGGCAAAAGATAAATTGATAACCAAACCCCAACAAATTTTGAGGTTTATAATTTGTTAAATATTAATTTAAAATTAATTTATTATAATTAAAAAATTTTAATTTAAATATAAAATATTAAAATATTAAAATTTTATTAAATATAAAATAATATCTTTTAACAAATTTTTATTTTATATAAATAAAAATAATTTTTTTCATACGACAAATTAAAAAAAAAACAAAAATAACTCTTGATTCTAATATTATCTTAAATATTTAATTTAAAATTAATTAATTATAAACAAAAAAAGTTTTAATCTAAATATAAAATTATAAAATATTAAACGTCGGATAATATAACTTTTATCTCTTTCCACTTCTCGACGTTAGTTTTAGCACAGGAAAACAAATGAATTTTACAGTGGCTGCGTATTACCAAGAAGTTTGAGCTGAAAGGAGGTTAAGGAAATCATGTGAGTGAGAGAGAAGAGACAGGGATGACAGAACTGAGGAGTGAATTAAAAGCAGACGATGAGAAGATCAGAGTGGAGTGATTAGTGAAGTTTGGTACGTGTTAGCAATGTAATGGTTGGCTTCCTGGCTTTAGCTTTTCTTTCCTCTGACTCTTCAGTGCATATGCCCAATGCTTTCGATTATTCAGTATTCAAGGCGCAAGTCCTACTCCTACATCCTGTTCAATTCTAACTACTGGAGTATGTAGTTTTCTAGGGTTCTCGTTCCATATGAACTACCCAGTTTTCTAGGGTACTTCTCCTTTCTTTTTATGTTTATTACGAGCGTAAATAGTAGATTAGTATTTATAAGTTATTTAAATTTAATTTAAATTTGATTTGATTATTATAGAATTGAATTTGAATAAATTAATTTATAGAATAAATTAAGTTTGAATACTTTTATATTTAATTCAAATAATTTATAATGTAATTAAATTTTTATTTTTAATATATTTTAATTAATAAAATATCTTAAATTTAAATTTAATTTGAGTATAAATAATTAAATATTTATTGAATATAAATTTTAAATTTATTTTTATATGTTAATAGAATAAATTTGAATAATTTAATTTTTATTTTGAGTTAAATTTGAATTAAAAAAATAAAATTTAATTGAATTTAAATTAAATTTTAAGTCTTAAATTTTAAATCAAATTAAGATTCAAACTTAATATTATATCAATTTAAACTCAATCAATTACAGTATTAATTAAAATTATCAGTTTTTTCTGTGAGGGATTAATATAGACCTTTTCCCATTATCCCTGAAATTTGAGCACATGGGTATAGGAGAATCAGTTCTTTGACCAGGCCTGGCCCAGCTCGTCACATGCCTGAATTAACAACTTACTTGCACACAGTATTTCCACTCTGTACTCTTAATGCCAACTCCATATCCATATTACTTTATTAACAATTCTAAATGTTTTACTGATGAATCCAAAAATTCCATACAAATTTATTTCCCCTTATGTATTCACTCTAAATCCCATGCTCGGATCACTAGGTTAAGCCACATTTGTTTTAAGATTACAAACATGCAAGCCTCAAGGAAAACCTAAATGATATTCATAAGACTTTATTAAAGTATCTATTGCTTTTGAGATTTAATAAAGCTAAATTTTTCTTACTGGAAATTCTTTTAGGATTCTAATTTTGAAACTGTTGATGAATAGCCAAATCCCCTGTAAGTGAATTTATGTTCTTACATGTATATCCATTGAACCAAAGCTGACTAAATCTAAAGACTATAAGCCCTTAGCTCAAGTAGTTGCCTGGATGGAATTTTAAACAAAGATCATATATTATGATCATAATCTTAATACTATGGCTTGAAAGAAACTAAGGATGTAAACATTTTAAAGTTGAATATGGTTCCAATCATAATGAACACAAGAACCCCAACAAAGAAACTAAGGATGTTCTTGTAAATAGCTATGTTTTGCCGTGGTTTAAGTTTTTGTTTTTTTTGCATTGACTTATCAGTTTAAAATATAATATAATGATATAATATAAAACTAATAATTTAAAATTTTAACAAAAATTATATATAAAATTAATAAAATAAAAAAATATTTTTTATTTTACATAATTTTACTATACAATGCAATATAAATAAATAAAATAATATTTTATATCAAATACACCAATTACCATGTCATCCTTTTTCTGTTAGCCCTTTGCTTATAAATGCAGTAGCTAGCTATGCATCTGTATCTGACTGTCTGAAGAAGGCAGAATTTCTGTGGTCCTAATAAGTGTGAATTCCATAGGGTGGTCCCTGTGGCTTTCACCATTGTCCCTTGGTACATTAAGTGTTTGATGTAGATAGGGTCGGCAAATCTCGTCTACTCCTGGAATGATAAGACACTATATTCATCATTGCAACAGCACAAAATAGGTTAGTTTCACCTCAATATGAAACAGAGACAAAGTGCAGGATGTTCAACACTGCATTCAAATCTGGGTAGAATGTGAACTTACTGAAAGAGAGACCGTTTTCCCTCTAAGAAACATCCTAGTAGACAACACATGCACCAAGAAAGAAATGATTTTCTTAGGGGCTTTACATGCAGAATTGACATTCAAAATGAATTATATTAACTTTATCATATATCGAAGGCCCTCACTTTCAGAACAACTCAGCCAATCCATTAGTATGATCATCTTCATAATCCATCATCACTTTCCATTTAGCACAAGTGTTCACCTGCCACACAGCAGAGCAATGGAGATTAATTGGATGCTTACCAGAAACTGTCACTGCATTTTCATACGGCAAATTATGTTAAGGTTTTAATTAATACATTAGGTGAAACAAGACTCTGACAATATCTACAATCTTTATTAGTTCATCATCGTTTTCAGTTGACTTAAAATCATAATGTACAATTGTGAATCAGCCGTGTCAATGTCATGAACAAAAATGCGAACCCATATAGTTACACATTCATCCATTTTTTACGCACTTCTTGTAGCATGGCACACTCAATTTCCGTCAGAATCAGGGTTCTATCAATGCCTTCTAGCAATTGAATCATTAAGTGGCGATCCTGTTAGCAGCTTTGGCATCTCGGGCTTAGAATTGAGCCACAGCCACTGGAGCATTGACAAAAATTCTGTTCACTCTTAGCAGAATTGAACCAGAAGGGGTTATGTAAATAACCATGGCTCGATCATTGGAGAGTGATTCCAATACCAGCAGCAGCAACGATGTCTTTGCAGCAAAAGGAAGATGTAAAGTTGCTGACGAAATTAGAATGAGAATGAAAGAGAGAGGTCTGAAGAGAAATCCTGGATGTAGTTGGATTGAGGTGTGGAACAGGATTCTTACTTTCATGGCAAGAGACAAGTCTTATCCAGAGTGTCTCCAGATACACAAAAAATTGTATCAAATCACAGGAAACTGGAGAAGGAAGGAGGTTATGTGGCTCAAACAAAGTTTGTTTTGCACAATGTGGAGGAAAATGAGAAATTTATGATGCTATATGGGCACAGTGAAAGGTTGGCCATTGCGTATGGTCTACTTATAACTGCTGAGGGAACCCTCGTTCAGGTTACAAAGAATCTTCATGTCTCTGGTGATTGCCATACTTTCTGTAAGCTAGTTTCAAAACTCTTCGGATGGGAATTTGTTGGGAGGGATGCCAATAGATTTCATCATTTTGAGAATGGAGTTTATTCTTGTGGGGATTTCTGGCGAATGTTACATCCAATGATTAAATCATTGACCCCGAAGGCGTACGCACCAAATTTCAGTGTAGGTTCTATCTGCATGCTCTTCAGAAATTCATATGCCTCTTCCAAAAAATTTGCCCAACCAAGGAGATCAACCTGACAAGCATGGTGCTCTGGCCATGATTCCAATTGATATTCATATTTCATGATCTCAAAAAATTGTCTACCTTCATCAATCAATCCTGAATGACTGCAAGCATATAGAACTGACAAAAACATTACAAGATCTGGAGTGAAGTTTTCCTTCATCTTATTGATTAAATCAATGGCTGCTTTTCCACGGCCATCCATTCCATATGCATTTATTATACTTGTACAAAGGACTAAACCTTTACTTCGAATAGACTTAAATATTTGATGTTTATCCTATTAAAAGCATGGCCCATGTAGTTCACACAATAACACATTGCATACATATCTATAAGATTATTTCCAACCTGCAAACCTAAATCAAACTCTTTTTTTATTGCATGAGCATGCAATTCCATTCCATTCAGTAAGTAACCCAATCTCCCACACGCTACTAGGTTGCTTATTATCGTAACCTGGTCAGGTTTTTGACAGCATTCTGAAAATCATGGAATAAATTCAACCCTTTACTGTACATACCGTTTTGGATAAATCCTATAAGCATAGAATTCCACGCTACTTTATCCTTATCATACAATTCCTTAAAAGTTCTCACAGCCTCACTCATCTTACAACACCTAACATACATGTCAACCAAAGCACCAACAACATAAGCATCAAGAAGCTGACTTGATTTCAAAACAGCAGCATGTCTCTCCTTATCTAATTTCCTAAAGGAATAATCTTCACAAGCCTGAAGACAAGTTACAAAAGTGTCAAGTATTTGTGTCAAGACCAGCCTTTTGCATTTCCCTGAAAAGTTCCAATGCTTCCCTAGATTTCCTATTTGCAGAGTATGCTGAAATTACAGAATTCCATGACAAAACATCATTTTTTGAGCTGTTCTCTCAAATAATCTCCTTGCTCCACAAATATCATCACATTTTGTATGCATAACAACTAATGTATTGGCAACACAAACAGTAGAATCCTACCCAAACTAGACAGCCAGGCCATGAATTTCAGCCGCTAAACAACGATTTCTAAGCAAACCACTAGCTTTAAGCAGAGAAGGAAAACCATAAGCATCAAGAGAATCCCAAAACCCGCATTTCTTTATTGGCTTGAAGAACTTCCAAAGGTTCCCCATTATAAGCTCCAATCATAGAATTCCAAGTAAAAATACTTCGTTGACCCATCTTATCAAACACTTTCCCAGCATTCTGAACTGACCCGCATTTCATATACCAAAAAACAAGCTAGTTCCTAGAAACACGGATTAAGACACAGAACAAGATTTTATCATGTGGGCATGAGTTTGTTGTCCTTGAAAAAGAGCTTTCTTATCAGCACTCAAAAACCGGGGCATAAGTCTCATCTTGGTAATTATGAAACGAAACCGTGAGTAATTGAAAAGCTAAGTTTCCTTGAGGTTTATGAGGAAGAGTAGGGATTTTAAGAGGTGAGTTTATTTGGGTCTGGATTAACAGAGGAGATGGGCCGACATTGAAGAGGAATTGTTAGTGTAGAAGTGAGCGAAAGGAGTAGGCATTAGTGAGTACGTGCATGAGAAGACGAGGCATGGTGTAGGATAAGACCGCCGGCGCATGATCAGGACTTTTTGATAATAACTAATAAAACCATGTCTTGTTAGAAAGGTTTAAGGATCAGATATTTCCCTATTTGCATTTTGTCTATTAAATGTACGTGCAATTTGCAGAGATAAGCTGATATACAAGTACAACTGTTCATTCATTGATGGTTTCTCTTTGTATGCTGCAGTGGCATAAGCCACCAGAAAAGGAATTAATGCCTGTTAAGGAAAGCTCTGAAAATTTTGGGTAGCTAACGGCCGAAGAAACTCACCTCAGCTGATACCAGCATATATGCACATTGCAGATGAAGATTAAGGGAAAACACTAATCAACTACTCAAAAAATTGAAAGTGAATCACAATAAAAATGGACAGTAACCGCCTAATTGCACTATGCAAAAATACACTCAGATCCTAAAAACCATCCCATCGTCCATACTAACCAGACCAATTCCACCAAACAATCCAATCCCAATGCACTTTTTTCTTCTATACAACTTTGATTACACACTGTTAGCAATTCCATCTATTTACATTCAAAAACCAGTAGAGCGATATTTTCAAAAGCAATATCCCCCACTTGTCAAAAATACAACAAAAGCGTCCCATCATTCCACCTTCTCACAATGAAGTGCTCAAGCCACCAGCCAAATGCATTGTAATAGCCTTAATGCTTGCAATTTTCAACATTTATATGGAAGGTTGAAGAAATTTCCCTTCCTCATCTCTATAAATTATCCCAGCTTGTCCAGTTAATACCCGGCCAGCCCTGTTGTCTTGCTTTCCCTTTTCCTGTTATGATGAACAAAGAGTCACTGCTTCTCTCACAACAAATGCTTGCACAGAACCGTTGAGGGTTTAAAACCAGGAGCTGATCCTATAGCTGAACAGAAAATCACAATTGTTATTTTAACATTATCAGCCCTGATTGAAAGAAGATTTCAGGCTCTCATCTGGTAGCGTCCAAGACAGCAAATGCCCACCAGAATCACCAGTTAGCAACTGCTTCAAGTCACTAGTTAAGTGAAGGGCAGTAACCGGGTGCTTATGACACTTCAGTACCTTGTAGAGGACCAATCTGTATTCTGGTGACTTAACCAAATCCAACCCTCCTGTTCCAATGCTAGTTGACTTGCTTATGGTGCTCTCGCGGTCAGTGCAGTGAACCATTTGCCAGACCTTAACAGCCCCACTTTGGTGACCCGTTACATACCAGTTTGTGTCCAGCCAATCAGAGAAGGTACAACTTGTCACAGAGAGTATAGAATCAGATGGCAGCTGCGATGTGCTAATTACTGCTAGACAGCCCCCATTGATGCTCCAAACAGCAAGCAGAATTCCAGCAGCTGTCACAATTTCCCCAGTTAAATCATTCACATAGACTGCAGAAACTGGTGCTGGGAACTCAGGAAGCTGCCTAACGAATCCTAAGGAGCTGAGGTCCCATATGATAACAGTGCAGTCATCCGATCCACTCACAATCAGCATGTAAGGCTGACTGACATGAAGACATGTGATTTTGGCTGTGTGAGCGCAAAGCACTTTCTCCAACAGCAACCGACTTGAGGCACGCGGACCATCCTTGCCAGTTCTCCAAACAGAAACTAAGCCATCATCAGCACCAGTGACCAAAATGTGACCATCATGACTAACACCAGCACACTGAATCTGGTTTCCTCCATGAAGATTCTCATGTGTTGAAAGGAGTCGATCTTGGTCATAGCTTATAAATCTCAAGCTGCGATCAGGAAAACCCCATGCAACATATTTGGCATACATACTAGGTTTGAGCAAAGTGTTTGCCCCGGCAACAAGAATTTTGTCATGTAAAGTGACAATCTGAGTAATGGAAGAAGAGTTTTTCCGTATTTGATGTGGAACAAGAAGAGTTGAATGCTTCAGCGGATGAGGAGGAAGCTTTCTCTCAGACCTCCTTTTCACATGGGGTTTGAGGAAAAGTTGCTTAGGTGTTTGTCCAAAATGATTGATCTGAGCTAGAATGGAGGCTTTCATTGAAGGATCTGTAACTGAGTCTATATCCACACTCCCCTCATATGTGTAGTGGTAGAAAACATTAACAGCTTCTTCAGCCGCCTGTCAGTTGTAACAACAATATAAAGAATTACAAGCAAAACAATGAGAAGATTTAAGAAATATAATCTTGGAATGACATAGATATCGAATTGATTATATAAGGGGCAGTACATGAAGTCAAAGTAGGAAAATGAAAGAGGGGTAGAAAAGAAAGAGAATATTGCCCAAAAAAAGAAATTTTTTTTAGTTTTTTTCAAATTAAAAATAGTTCCCCCCAGCTATAACAGCTCATCCAGTACAACTTCAGAGCAATCCAAAAGGATTAAGGCAAATTATTTCAGCAGGAATGTCATGACTGAAAACCTAAGAATTTTCAACATCTTTCTCAAGTATGTGTTGAGTGTTAAAATGTGTTGCAATTTTTAGAAAATTCAGGAAATAGGGGTCAAAATATGCTTTCACAAAGAATGCCAATACCCACCTTTCCCCTTTGTTTATATCCAAAAATGAGGTCTATCCAATGGTGCAGATTTTCTGAAACAAAATCAGATTCTAGGGCCTCTCTATGCTTCCGGATAAACTCCCTAGCACTGCCTTTAGCCCAAGGAGGTAGGAGAACATCACCCACCTGGGGAATACGAAGAACAGAAACAACAGAAAATGAGAAATTTGTGAGTCTTCAAGAAAGCTAAATTTGGCACATTATCAAAGAAGAAAATAAAGATCATACTATACAACTCAAAGTTAAAAAATTTAAACAAGACAGACCTTTTCCCCTGATTGTTTCTCGCCCAAGTCAAGACTGAAGCAATTTTCCAAAAACTCAGGCAAGTAGAAGAATTCAGGAATCAGTTCTTTCACATCTGATGTGTTACCTTTCCCAGCAGCACTCAACCAAGTGTCTCTTATGCTATTGAAAAGACGATCAGCATGATCGAACTGGCCACCCTGTAGCTTCTGATTTTCCACACTAAATGGTGGCAAGCGAAGAAGATAAAAGAGAACAATGCCAGCACTAGAATAATGAGAACCATAATGAAATTTTGGGACCTCTGGGTCATCCCAGCTATCATATCTGAAAAATAAAAGAGAATTTGAAAGGTAAGCATGACATATATATACAACTTAATGCATACATTTTAAAGACCATGTTAAACAAAGTAACAAACATACATCACATGGTATGATCATTCATATAGCAGTGGATATCACAGTGCAATTACTCATCTGAATGGTGCACACCACGTGTGACAAAGATAGATATTTATTAAATAGTTTGTTCTTTTAATTAAAAAAAGGATCTTGAATAAATATTCGGATTGACCTTTTCTTAAATTCCTCTTCCCCTTCTGATGTCTGACAGCCCATTGGTTTGTCAAGTTTGCGAAAGGTTTTGGGATCTGACAAGTCCAGATTTTCGCTGTCATAATCAGCAAGAACCCATGGAAAGACTGGGTATTGAGTAAGATCACTATAACCACGTCCAGCCAAGGTATTGAGATGCATGAGGTACTGAAAATTGCTGATTTCTCCATTTTGCCATCTCTTTGAGAAAGATTTAGCCATTATTTTAAAAAGACGGCCACCCTCATTGCTTTCCTGTTTTGTTGATCCCGAAATGGTTGTGTCTAACCTGATGCAAGGAAAAGAATTACAAAGTCAACAATGTTTTTCAAGATTCAAAAGATAAGGAAGAAAAACAAACACTCAAGTAATGAAAAATAAACATAGCAAAGAATAGTATATGAAAAGAAAAAATAATTCGCCAAAAGTTAGATGATAAAGGAAAGGGTAAACAGAAAAACAGAAAGACAAGTAGATATGTCTTTTCTGTACGGTGATATTGCAGCTCATTTTTGGGAAGCAGCTAATACCACATCATAAAGCTACCATAAAAAAAAAGAAAAGAGAGAGAGAGAGAGAGAGAGAGAGAGAGAATAAATGAGTTCCAGGTTACATACATGCTGTTCCTTGGAAGATTCATTGCAACCAGATTTTTGAACACTTCATCTCTTTCTCTTTTGTGAAACACCAGGAGATCATTACATCCATCCATGCTAAACAACTCAACAGCAACAGGACGGAGCTGGTAATCACGCTTCAAAATCTCATGAACGCTATCAAGCTTCCACATATGCCAAGGGTGAGGTAAATTACCACTGCTAACCACTTTCTCCTTTCCCCATGCACCACCATTGTAGGCCCAGGCCCTTCCCCCTACCAATGTTTTCAGTGTTGTGCCCCAGGATATAGTTGATTTTGACTGGAAATCCACACTGCCAGTAACATCCTTCTTAACACCCAATGCCTGATCAATAACAGAGAGCTCATCTTCACATTCCTTCTCACATATGCAGCCAGAATCGTTAACATAAAAGTTCTCTATTACATATAAACAAAGTTCTCCTATCAGAAATATACCATCATGTTTGTCCAGACCAACTACACGCTCACAGTTATATCTGACTCGTATCTTTTCCTGAGGTTCCAGATAAGGTCTGATTAAATATTCACCATTATCATGTAGTTCCTTATCTAATTTATCATCTGTAACTTTGACTTCATCAATTTTAACAGACGATGACTGCCTAGGAGATTCAGCTTCAGATTTTCCTAATATACTCTCTGATATAGGGACAGAGACTGCACTAGATTTCCCACCATCCTCAAGGGCTGAGTGAAGACTAGCTTCATTTACACTGCTAGCTCTGTCATCATTCCAGCCATTTCTAACAGAAGTTACATCCTTCACATCATCTGACTCCTTATACAATGATTCGTCATATAACTCACTGTCAGCACTATTCTGTTTAACACTATCATTCAAAAAATTGAAAATTGCTTTGGAATCAGAACCAGAAATATCTGGACCATCCTCATGTTTGACTTTGGAGAGCTCCGTCTCACCTAATTCCAACTGCCCATTAAGAACATTTTGGATACTATCAATTCTTAATTTACAGCGCTCAAGCTTTTTGCGCATCCTGTATGGACCCTCAATGGGGCAAAGTTGCCATTCAGGATCTTCAGGCAAAGAGGATTTACGAATTGGGAATACTCCTCGTTCATGTACAAGTTGTTGGAGATGAGTTTGCCATTCGCTCTCAGCATGGAGAACCCATCCATACTTATCCTGACGAACAACTCTCAACTCAGTAGACATTGTATCACGAAGCACCTCCAATGCATATCTCCTTTCATTCACTTGATCCCAGTGTTTTAGGTCAAACTTTGCAGCCTCTCGTGATCTTCTTCCCATTTCCCTCTTACGACGACCCTCCATGCCTTTAATTCTTACTCCAGGAAATTTTGCTGAGCCAGCAATATACTGCACCCACATTATTGCTGCACATTGCTCCAGTACTTTATTTACCATCTGTTCAGAGCTCTGAAGCCAGTCAAAGAAAGCAGATAAACTTTCAGTCAACAATTTGTCAAAACCACCATGCAGTACATCTAGGTACTGTCCTTGGTTAGGTTTAGAGACAAGCAAGTCTTCAAGAGAAGCTCTTCGATGAACCAGTAAATACTTGACAACATCAATTGCCATGTTCTGTACATTTCGCCTTTGGTCATGAAGAAGAGAAATTAAATTTACACAAAGACAGCAATTTAGATCAGTATCAAGATTGGTTGGACAGAATATTATGCGCCGGTGAGCAACTAATAACTGCAAAACCGTGCAGATATCAATTCCTGGATCTTCTTGTGAAGAGTTTGTGGGTGATCTTTTCTTAGGTTCCATAAGCAGACCCAAGGATGAAAGGAGATCATCTTCCCCTATGGTGATCAGGAATGACGGTAAGAAGCAGTACAGTATCATCCTATTTGTATTCTTAAGAATTGAATGTACATAAGCATCAAGTTGTCTGCATCCTCTTTTAATAGACAAAAGACCCCTGCCGGTAGGAGCTGCTTCTTCAATTCGACCATCTTTGTTTGCTAATTGCAACATTGATAACAAGAATTCTAGAGTTTTCAGTACACCAGTAGGTTGGGGGAAAGCACCCATGTAAACACGATCAACAATCATCCAACATAAAGCATCTAAGTTTGAGGACCATTTAGTCTTATCTAGCTTTTTCTCGTCTTCTTCATCATCACGCAAGAGACGCCTTTCAACAAAGTTCATTAGTCTGCTAAGAAATAAGCCTTGGAAAACCAACATAGATTCAGCTTCAACATATAGTGGAACCATTTCCAAGATGCTCTCCACAACTTGTGCTACTTTTATTTGTTCTGTTAAAAAGTCAGCCAGTACTTCTGCAATAAAATCCAACATAGCAGTTGACCCAGCAGAACAAGGGCCACCACCATAGCCAGAATCATCCATTGCCAGAAGAAGCTTTGGTGTAACAGAAAATGTCATATTTGCAGCGGTTGGCCCTTGAGAACCAGACTTCAAGCTTGAGGATTGATCAATATCACCAATGGACATAGAAGACTCCATGGAAGGTGTGGCAATTATGGGATTTTTGGATTCATTATGGTTTGCACTTATCCACGAAGTCAGAGCAATAATGGGAGATGAAGAGGGCATAAGGGGGATTTTGGAATTGGATTTCTCAGATAAAATAGGAGAATCTGGAATAGCCTGAGATACAGAACTCTGGGAATCTGGTGGTTGAATTGCCAGATTGTCTTTGATGCTATGCAAGCTGAACTCATTTGTGCTTGAGGTGGCAGAAACCTGATCAACACTAACACCATCTACATTCTGAATAGCTTGTACATCTTCCTGCAATGATTTGTTCAATTCCTCCTGGGATGTGGTAGGCTTCATCCCTTCTTTATCTTCAGCCGTGAAATTTGAAGAGACAGGCATTTCTTCAGAACTTGAACTGACCTGTGCTTGAGGGAAGCTTCCAGCACTAATAGAAGTCTTGGCAGACTGTTCCTGATCCAAAGGCAAGCTAGAGAATGTATTTTGTGAACTAGCATCATCACAATCATTCAAATTCTTCTCTTCCGTCTTTGCAGAGAGCTCTCCTGCCATCTTCACCGCATGAGCAGACCTGAAAGACAAAATACAAACCAAAACAAGATTACTTATGAGTCAGATTAGAGATCATGTAAGCATCATATTACATTATAATAAATATTAGATATGCAATTAATGCAAAGCAAAATGTAAAACAGTAAAAGTATAAAAGAAGAATGTATCTCAAGACAAACCTAACACAAGAAAAATAGAGGTCAACACAGCTTTCTAGAAACTCTGCTCGTCTGCAAACAGCAGAGAAGGGAGGGCACATCTTTGCCAAATCAACCATGAATCTCAGAACTGAGGTTGCAGCAGCAGGAGCAGATGCCTCCCCACCCATTAGGCGTGCAGCATATGTCTTGTGCATGAGAGCTTCACCCTGAAGCTCCCCAGCCATGTCTGCATTTTCCTCCACCAATTCTGCCACAAGTTGGGAAAGATTTCCAGTTTGGCGGGCAAGTATTGACTGCATGGTCAGCCTATCAAAGGTGGATTTTGCCATTGCAATTATAGATTCCAATAGTTCTACAAATTTCAACTCCACATGGCCTCCATCACTTGGAATTAGTGCATGAAAGTCCAGCATACGGACTTCTGGCAATCTTGGATAAACAGGCTTCCCAAATATGAGGCAGAACAAGATATAATATATATCAGGAGAATCATAGAAACTAGGAAGCACACGCATCAGACCATGATAACCTCCACTTGTGCGAAATTTAAGAGCAAAAGTGGGAGAAGCAGCCAGACATACACCAAGAAGAGTCATGATCCATCTCATGCTAGTAGGATGAACAGCTTCATCAAGAAAATATGTTATTAATTTAGAAGAGACAATTTTATGCCACTGCTCAAGCATCTCTTCTGATTTGATGGTTACTTGAAGATCGATTAGCATCTCCAAAAGCATATTCCTAACGATAACGTGCTTTCCCATGGACTCACGCATTAGTTGATGCTGTGGTTTCAACTCAGGTGGATCAAATGTCATAATAACAAACCTAACCACGTTTTCAAGTTCAGATGACAGGAACCCATCTTCCAGTATGACCCCCAGGAGCACGACTAATTTCTCCAAAACAGGAACTTCAACATCACCACGCTGCAAAGTCACCAGTAAATGTTGGACAAGGTTGATTCGACGAAGAACTGTAAGGTTGTGATTCCTATACCAATGCATTGACACAAGATGCTCTAGAAAATTTAACAGTGCAATTTGAATGGAAACTGGGGCAGTTACCCACAGGGTCCAGTCAAGCAAAACATGTTCTACCATATCCGCATTTGACAAGACAATGCAGTTCGAAGTTTCAACTGGCATATCAGCATTTTCTAGCTCTGAAACATGACTGAACGAATCCTTTGGGGCAAAAAAATCATCCATGTCAACATGAGATCCAACTGAAGATGTTATATCATGGAATTTTGAGAAATTAAGATCCTCAAGGCTAGTTTCATCAATAGTTGCAGTAGGTGATATAAAACTTTGAATGCGTTGCAATTTATTTGGTTCAGAAAAAGAAGCTTCACATGCGGCAATCTGGAAAAATATCTCAAGACACTGCATATCAAATAATGACAACCTTTGACGCAGAAATAGAGCTAGTAAATGGTATCCTCTGTATGTTTGCATGTCTCTTATGTTTTGAGGATTGTGATGAAGTGCACAGGCAAGAAAGGAAAGGGCCATATGGAGCATATCCCTAGTCTCAGCAGCCTCAACAAGGGCCAAAATGACAGACATCCCACCAACAGGGTGGATGGTATCACCAATCACACATTGCCTACAGATATAGATATCCCCATGAAGACGCCCAAACCGTGGTATACCTGCATAGACAACCAAAGAAGGAACAATTCAGATAAGATCAATCTTCATGATGATTACATATAAAAGGGAGAAAATGGTCATTCACCTCCAATGGGAGAAGCGGCAGCTGACAGGGGATCAACCAGATTGAGCATGAAAGATGTCCCAGATGCTCGGACAGCCTCCGTACATGTACCATCAAACGCAAATATGAGCTTTTTACCAGATAGCTGGAATGAAAGGTTTCCTAATCTATCCAAATCCCAAACAATTCCACTTCCATCTGCCTTAGAGTCTCCCTGCTTACTTGCACTGTCAAGCTTCTGTGTTCCAGGAGTTACAGACAAGTCAGCATCTAATGAGTCTAAGATAGCCATGCTACCACCACCACAAGCCTGGTTGGGGACAAAACGGAGAAGATCTGCATCTTGGAAAAGCCCTCTATATCCTCTACCAAGGATGTACATGAAACATATACAACCTGGCGTGAGCACTTCCTCAAAAAGATAGCAAGAGCGGAGTCTCCATCTCAAGTCACTAACCCATGCACAAGAAACTGGAGTCCCAATAGTTACCTGCAAAGGTTTTCCAATGGGAGAGGGTGAGTATCCTAATTTTCCTGTGTGCCTTAGCTTCCCATCAAGATAAACATAAGCAACGCTAGCTTGGAATAGTCCAGCAAGAGCATTTGGTTTGCTATGAACAACAGCAAGGTGATGCCACCGACCTACTTCCAGCTCTAATCCAGAAAATGACAAGGAACAAGAGTTGCTAGTGGCAAGGGTAAGAACACCATCCTCTTGAAGATAAAGTTCAGCATAGAAAGTATTCTCATTATTTACGGCACCAACAGAAAATATCCGGAGAACACGCCGGTCATTATGCTGCCCATTTGAGCCACTTTTCCTCTTGGAAAGACCAGATTTCGCACACTCAGTTTCTTTTGCTTGTGTTATCAAAAAGTTTTGAAACTGAAACCAACAAACAAATGAATAACCAGCAGCAGGAGGCCAAGATCTTTCTCCCAGAGACACCTGAACAGAAGCATGCCCAACCTTGCTCATGTCCATTTCAACAAATGGAGCCAAAGAAACATTTTCCAAGGCCATATCTTCCATGAGAATTAACCTCTCCATCATATCAACAATTGTGCGACCTGATTTCATCAGCCTCATATGCAGAATATATCTTACAAGTGTTCGGAGTTCAGATGCAGACAACCTATCACAGAAATACAAAACTCATTTCAGAAATAATATAAGATAAAGAAAAATCAAATAAATTGAGCAAATGTAATGATTCCTAGACATGATTACAAGGCCTACCTATATGCCCCTAGAACCTCTACTATCTTCAAAGCATAAGAGAGTAATGGTGATGAGCCTGAAAGGAAGGGGTAAATTGTCTCCAGTAGAAGTTCCACACAACCTAAATAATGGAAAAGCAAATAGTAAGAAATTAATGTCTAATATAGAAGACCATAAAGGAAATAGAAGATTCTATCTCACCTACAGAGGTGAGATTTTCCTGATTGAAGGGGCCAGAACGAGCAAGCTTCTCAAAAAGGTTCAGCACTTCTAACTGCACCTTAGGAGTAAAAAGCAACAATGATCGGATTAGAACTCTAACAGCACCAGCATTGTATACTCGTTCCTTATCAGGATTAACCAAACCAGATGGAGTGGTCAAAAGAAAACTAGTGAATCCAGTTTCAGCCATATCTGCTGATGTAGCACTCTCTGGTGTCATGAAAGGTGGAAGGGCAATTTCAAGAGCAAGTTCCAACAACAGCTGAATCACTTGCTTCTCATAATCCATACTCAGCAAGTGAGACTCAGAGAGAAGATCATAAAAAGTTTGTGATGATATGATGCCATGCAACTTTGTCCTATTAATGGCATTACCACACACCCCAGCTGTCATAAGGCGCAATAAATATGTGAACACTTTGATGTAAACTAACAAAGAAGATTCTTCTGAGCGTCCTTCCTCACCCTGAAAACTGTGGAGGGTGGTCAGCAGAAGAGAAAATCCAGTGGCTTCACCAAAGACTCTCTGAGCTGCACTATTTACTCCCAGAATGCGCCACAAGGCTCCCATTGTATCACATTTTGCATCACTTTCAAGCTTGTATTGATGTCCTGAAACACTTGTAACCATTCCACTCTTTAAAACTTCAACAAGTGCTCCTAATTCTTCAGGATGACTCTGGAAAAGAAAAAGTATCCAATTTGATGTTAACAGCTGTACATGCAGTTCACTCATGCATGAAAGCATGCAAGGGAACAAGGACATTTAACATTACACCAATAGGAAGTGAAGATCAAAGATGCTCATTAAGATAGGAAAATAAAAAAGGCAAAAAGGGGAAAAGAACAATCTACTTGAATGCAAGATCTATCCAAATTTAAAATCTATCAAACAGAAAAACATACATCTTAACAGACCTGCATGGTGTCTTCAGTTATCAAACATGATAATGTCCGGAGGACCCCAGAACGATGAATATCGGACACCAGGAAGGGGAGAACAGTACTCACACCATTGGCCGATCGGAATGAAGCTTGGCTGGCTTCAGCTTTCTTTACTAATGAAACCATACAATCCCAGGCAATAGTAACAATATCCTCAACATCAAAAATAGGAAATTTCCCAGAACCAGATTCCATGAGCTTGGGTGAAGTAATTATAAGATCCTTACTGTCCAAGTGTTTCTTGAAGCTACTGGAGCTGGATTTTCTCTCCAACCGATTGGCATTACCATCATGTTGGTCTGGACCCAAAAGAAACTTATGTTGCTTCAAATCATCCAACAGGGCTTCCAGCAAACCTACTTCTCGTAAGACTTTCTTGTATTGTTGATCAAAGGATAGGAGCTTTACAAAAAAAGAAAGGATGGTGAGCTTTAACTCTGATGTAATCGGTTGCTGTAATAAGCAACATAGAGACAGCAGTTCTTGCTCAGGAACACAATTCACTACAGTCACAGCATATTCAAGAATTTTCAAGATTATCTCTTGCAATGATAAAGGAAATCCAGCCATATTTAAGATCAACAGAGGAACAGTCCTCAGTTGTTGACACAACTTATAGTTTTCAAGATGACTTGAAAATATTTTAAACATTCTGTTTAATACTTCTGCCTGCAGAACCCTGCTGTCTGCCTTGAGAAAAATGTCTTGCAACATCTGGACAGCTTCAAGGTCTTTGACTTTATTATTTCCCTCTTCCCAAATTTCATCACCAAGCCTGTCAGTTCGACTTCTGGGAGAATATTTGGATCCTTTGCATTCAGCAGGACCTGTTTGAGCCAGGTTAACAAGAACATCAAGAAGCCTACTCAAAGTGGGTGAGAGATGTTCAGAAGAAGGGTCCTCTTTTCCTATGAAATCCTTTCCGGCTACATCATCAAAAGCATGAGCACTATCCAAGCCGCCATCTTTGTCAGCCCGAGGCTTCAAATAAATAGATTCAATGCCTTGATTCTGGGACAGAACTAGAGCAAACTGAACAAGGAAGTGATAACCATGGGCATTATGTATATCTTCCCTAAGCCTGACACCACCAGCCTCTACAAGTCAAAGTTACATGATATCAGCAATAACCAAAGACATGGAAAATCTCAAATAAGAATCATCAAACACAAGAACAGCTTAAACATTATCCTTTCAAAAAGCCAAGACCACAGAACTTTACGATACATTAACAAAATCCATACACTAACCATAGTCTTCTTAAACAATTCAACAAGGGAAAATTACGAACCACTTACCTGGTCTATGTGACAATTCCACACACTCAAGTAACAAGTCCACAATACCAACAGTGTAGGCAGGATCCCCACAATCTGGATTAAAATCTTTGACAGCCATTAGAAGAACTTTTATCTGCACAAAAAAAAAATGTGAAACACATGTAGAAGGACATATTTAATGAATTATAAGGAAACATGGAAGTAATAGACCAAATGCATACTAGAGAAACATATAAATAAGAATACTGCTGAAAGAAACAGATTATGAAAAAACAAAATTAACAGTCAACACTTGGTTGTATGGTGAGAATAAGAGATGTAATTGGAAACCAAAGGTAAAAATTATGCTTCAGAAGACATGCCTCTGCTAGTGTCTCAAATGCTGAAAGGCAGATGATATACACCTGTGGCGGGCCTGCCCCAGGTGAGATGAATATCGACAGATTCAGTCTATAGTCACATAAAAAGAATCCACATAATGCAGAAAGGGAACCAGACAGAGAGAAGACACATGACAGACAGCATAAAGGTTCCTCAAAACAAAAATCTCAATCTCTCACAAGTCACCCACTGCATCTTAACAAAAGCTTTACTATCTCTCTCAATTCAAATGCAGAACACAGGAACAAGAGGAGCTGTTGTCAAAGCCAACATCAAAGATATTACAATCAAAAATTCCTTCAAAATAGTATTTAATAAAATTCACACAACAATGTACAGCTATAAAACAGTAAGTAGGGAATAAGAGAACGACATGTAAGCACTATATTGAAACTATGTACTAAATATTCAGAACGGAAGTGATATAAGAGGAAGAAATAGCCCTCCAACTGTATGATCTTCTTAAGAGAAAAGAACATTTCAAATAGGTAATGCAGGTTTAACTCCTTAAGGGTTTCTGCTAACTTTTTGTCTTTAGATAGACCAAGTCAACAATAATGGGACATGACACCAACTAACATTGTTATTTTGCTCACCCAGATCTTTCTTTCCAATGAATCAATGTCTTAGCAACCATTATACTGAAAAGAAGCCAACTAACAACAAAGCTTAAACTCTATAACAATGAAGTAGCCAGTCAACTGAGTTACCATCATCACCGGACTTAAGTCGATGCCCAGACATAGAGACTAAAGGAAGCATCTTCCAGTTTTATATACAGTTCCACATGATTTTAACACCAGCACCATCCATCAAACTTTCAAAAAAAGTCACCTCAACTTTTCCACTTAGTTAACAAAGGATTCTACCCTCACTTAAATCATGGACTCCACTACATTCCAAATTTTTGCCTAAATTGCTCAAGAAAATCCCCAAATTGATGAATAATTCCTATCTGACTGCCTATATAATTCCTCATTATTCCACCACAAATCAAATATAAACAAGCCTTAAATGTAAAGACAAAAACATATCCAATAACTAAAGATCCTTTAAAGCATAGTAAACTATATTTAAATGAAGAAAAGAAAAGAAATGGCATTCAGCAAGCAACCCATGTTCTTCAAATATGCCCTTAAAAATTTCCATGAAGGCATACCAGATGATGTCTGTGTAAGTATTTGGCTGTGCTTCCATTATCATTGACCAAAAGAAGTCCAAGGATCTGATAGAACAAGCAAATTATAAGAACAGTTAAAAATTGGCACATGAAGCTCATATAAACCTTCTTCTTATGGGTTATGAACATTTATATGGTAAAGCACAACAAGTTTACCTGCATAGCATGTCTATGAAGTTGTATGGTGTGCAGTGAAACAAGACCTTCCTTATACCTAGAGAAGACAGTTAAAGATCCATTGGCAACCATCTGAAATAGCAACATCAGAGAATCATCCTCGATTAAACTCTGTGCTGCTGAAGGATGGCTGGCTAATGCTTTCATAATATGCACAACGCTTCCCTCTACCTGAAGCAATAAGTTTAAAGTCAAACCAAAAGGCATTATCCAAGTCATCTCTGTTCAAAATATTCAACTTATGTACAAGAAAGTACAGTAGATAAAAAAACTACCTCAAGTCGGCGGGCTTGCCCAACTTTAGCAACTGAATCCTTTTCAGCTAGCAATGATTCCTCAGAATCAGTAATTTTTGGCCTCTGATTAGCCTCATCGGGACTCAAAAGAGCATTCAGGATATGTATGAGACAGCAAAATATCCCAGAATCAAGGAGGGATTGTTTATCAATAGGCTGCAAACAACAGAAATAATAATAACAATGAATGGTTTCTAAATATCAGAAAGAACAGAATTCAGGATAACCAGTGTGATGCAAAATTATAACAAGTACCACTCCAAATCAATCGCATCACTTCAAAAGATCAGAAGTGCATTGGTTAGTTTTCGACAACTTAATTCAAATATCATTAAAGGTTGGAGTATCTATCTTCTGGTGGCAGTTATAACACAAATTTGTAGCAAGCAAGAAATTTAATGACATGATTCCACCTATAGAACATTAAATTATGCTATTAAAGATAATGAGATATACCCGACACACAAGGACTTCAACAGCAGTCAACAAATTTGAACCAGGACTGAAGCCATCCTGCAGGTCAGCACACATGAATGAAACTCCGAAAGAGACACCCACAAACAATATGGATAATAAATATATTGAGATATAAGGCACTTGGATCCCAAAACCAAACCTTGGTAACTTCAGAGAAAAACTGTAAAACTTTCGATACATCCAAAGATCTTGTTTTGCTGCTAATTTTTAACTTTTCAATATCTGTTACAAAGGCTCTTCCCACAACAAAAGAGAATATATGCGTTTCTACTAACCTGTAATGAATTAGAGCTCTTAATATTGGTCAACATGCTCACAGGTGGAAAAAGTTCGCAGCAATATCATTAAAATAAAGACAAACAATTCATACCACCGGAGATGTAAAATACTGAGCTACTAACTAATCCACAAACGGTACACACAGAAACAATACAACCATTCTCTAAGAAGAAATACAAAAATGATTAATTCTATTCAAATGGTGCAAAGAAATTTATTAATTAACTATTTCTTTATGAGATTTGAAGCAAAAGCTCATGAAAACTTAAAATATTACAAATAACTAACTTTAATAAACAATCCTCATGAGAAGTTAGGATTTTGGAAGGAGAAAACTGTATCAACTAAAAAACCAGTGTTTATATAGTCTGAACAATCAAATGTTGTATTAAATTGCATAGTATGGGTCCTAGCTAATAATTAAAGCCAGCCTATAAATCAAAGAAGAGAACATAAAGAACATAATCATTCTAACCGCAACCAGATCAAGTCACAACAAGAATGAATAGTAAAATATGAATAAATATCAGGAGATGTGGAGAAATAAATATCAAGAGCATGAATTTAGATACAAACTTTGTAGAGTATGACTAACTCCACTTCAAAATAGTTTCTGATGGAACATGTAAACTTATAATGGTACTGAAGTTGAGTTTCTCAACAACTCAAACAAGTTGGTGAGTATTGGACAGTACAGAGCAACCAAAGGCAGCAGTGCTTAACAACATGAAAGGGTAGGAAACTTTCTCAATGATCAGAAAAAGGTAAAATTGTTGATAAAAATAATTTAGGCAAAAAAACTATGCAATATTAAGAAAATAGACGGGAGGATGAGCATTCATACAGGGTGACTAATTGAGCTACATTAGCATGCTGCTTGACTAATCTACAAAAGGCATCTATAGTCAAATTCAAGGCCGCTTCTTTCTCCTGCAAAGACAATAGAAACATAAGGGAAATCGAGATGGTACATAAAAGAGTGCCAGGAATTAAAATATAAATGAGAAAGAACCTTTTCAGAATTGGATGAGCGGAACTCTTCCCAAAATCTCTTAAAGTCCAATTCCAATTCATGTTTGTCACTGACGTAACAAGAAAAAAGTAAAGTCGATTTAGAAAGAAACATCACATCCATAGAAAGAAAGAAAGGGAAACAGAAAAAAGAAGGCACTTTGCCACGGTTTTTAAGTTTAAAATGTAATTTAATAAAGCAAACATAAAAGAACAAATGTAGACACTTAAATCACAATAAAACACATGGGAATTATGAGCATAATCATATGATTAGATACTGCACAATAAAAAAAAAAAACAAAAGGTATAGTACAGTAATTGAAAACTGAAACCTAATTTTAAACACCAAATATTTTGCATAATCTCATACTCTACACATTGGCGTAATGGGACTAACAAAGAGGCATATTAGCATTACATGATTATCAACTCCCCAGTTTAAAGAGAACAGGAAGCAGTAGCACAGAAAAGAATCTTGCACTGTCACACATAGATTCCATGGCAGAACAACGAAATTTTGCAAAAAGGAGAAAAAGTACAAATTGCAGGACTTATTTGTAACTGAAGAGTATCCCAACATCCTTGATTCCCATGATAGATGATATTAATATGCTATTTTATTGCTGTCCAAACCTAAAATTTCAGCAAAAAAAAAATAAAAATCTATGCACTGATAAACCAATCATCGACACTACTCCAAGGTGTAAAAGCAAGCTCACACCTAAGACTGATCTCAAAATTACCTCCCATTTAGATCACTACGCCAAAGGTGTCAACTCATCTCAAAATGCCAGGGAATGGAGTTCAGGTATATGGATCACAGGAGTAAGAGAAACATTTCAAAAGCAGAAATAAAGCACAGACACGACAAAAATTCAGATGCTCAAGGATTTGAAAGACCAAAATAAAAAAATCCCCCAATCAGTTAATGGTCAATTCGTACTCATCCTATTTTCTATAATTGCCAACTAAATTCTTATTGCTCTTCCCATTACATTAACAAGACCTTAACAAGACTTTCACTACAACTTTGCTCATCAATAAATCAAAGACGTTAAAAGCAGTCAATTGCAAGCAAGAAAGATAGAAGAAAAAAAAAATTAAATGGAAACAAATAAAGTGTGCAACTATGATTCAACCAGTTCAACTCATAAATTTAATCATCGTTAACTGATGGAAATGCGAACAGAGAAAAAATTAAAATAAATTATTGAAAAATAAGAAAAAAGTGAAAATAATAAATCTAACCTCGAAGGAGAGGAAGCGAAGTCGTAGCGAGTTGAGGAAGCATTGGCATCGCGATTGGAAGAGGAAAAGGCAGAAGAAGACGAAGAAGAAGATGAAGAAACAGTGGTAGCAGTAGAAGGTTGGGCAAAACCGACCTTTTCCTTGATGTCCTTAAGAAATGATACCCATTTCATCGTTTTCCCTTTCGATCCTTGAAACATTTACATGTGCCTCCCCACTCTCATCCGACGCCGACGTCTCAAAGAACCAGATCCCAGATCCCGACCTTCTAGAAACCTCGTCTAGAAGGATTGCATTCCACCTTCGATTATTTCCCCAACCAACAAAGGAATTTCAAAACAACAACCCCAAACCAAAAAAAAGAAAATAATATAAATTAGAGATTTAAAAGAAACCGTGTGATTACAGCTGGAAAATGTAATTAATGGATCGATCAGAATTAGGGTGAAGCTTCAAAGCAGAAGGGGATCTGCGATTAATCTGTCCTTTTTTTCCCTGTTTTTCCTTTTTGTCGTCTTAATTTTTTTCTATTTTTCAAATTTCTAGTCGATTGTTTTTTCTTTAAGAAAATGTGTATTTTTTTCGAACCCTAAAATAGAGGAGGGCTAATAACAAAACGCGACTTCGTTTAAGAAAAAATAAAATGATGATCATCAACACTCAAGATGACTCTCTCTCGCTTTCTCTCTCTTCTGCTGTTTTTGGACGGCCACTCCGCGCCTTGTTTCTCGCTCTATATCTTTCCTTCTCTTCAGACTTTTTTTTTTAGATGAATTCTTTTTTCTTTAATGAAAAATAAAATATATTATGACCAAAATATTTATTAGACTATTAGTACGACTATTTTTATATAAACCAAATTCCATATAAAGTCCTTTAGTTTTAATAAGCATAATTTAGCACAACTCCATTGATTGAAAATTGAACAATTCAATCTAAATTTCTTAACCTTTTTAACATAATTTAAACAATGATAAAATTATCTCTTGTGTCTAAATTTATTGTATTTATATATATATGTAAATATATTATTCTTCATTTTATATAGTTATTAGATATATAATAATAAAAATTATCTTTATTTAAATATTATAATTCTTTAATTCGAGTTTACTTATTTTAAATAATTTTTATTTTAAAATGAATAAGTTTATTATTATATATTACATATTTAATGTATTTATTTTGTTATATATTTTTTTGGTGTAAATTTTGTTATATATATATTTACATATTAGAAGTTGCATTTTTATATATGTTACATCTAAATTTTTTTATTATTAATAGATTTTATATTTTTGAAAAAAATAAAAATAATTTATTATCATAAAATATTACTTTATGTAAGAATTTAAGAATATTAATTTTTTATGAGTAAAATAATCTTTAAATAAAATTTTTAAAGGAATAACTAACAGGTGAAAAAATAAATTATTTATTTATCTGGTAAAATTAAAAATTTCGATACGATTTGTCCATTTTTTAAACAAATACATTTATATTAAATTATGTTTAGAACTAAAAAACCTAGATCAAATTTACTCTTCTATATACTACTGCTTTTTACTCGACCCGCATCAGCCTGAGATCCCCAATTGCTACAACTACAAATGCACGAAGATTAATGGACGAGGCGTGATGGCGTCGCTTCGTTTTCATTTGATCCCCGAATGAAACGAGAAGGATAAAATGATATTAAAAATGTTAATAGGTAAAATACGAGTTAATATAATATTTTTTATTTTATTTTTAAATTTTTATATTATACTATTTTTTCAAATGAAATTATCATTGCATTCAAAAATCAATGTTAGAAATGTCCACGAGTACAAAAGAATTGATAACATTTTAAATTTCCTCTAACCAATACAAATCTTCTGGTATTGTCAAACTACTTTTAGTTAAGCCGTTTGTTGTTGCATTACTATCCCTCAGCGTATGCTGAATCAAGCACTCATCGAATTTCTTCGTCCAAGTATTTTCATCGAGTACAATTGTTGAATACATATTTAATAGGTATATGAATTTTATTTTTATTATTATTTTTTTGAATATTTAATGGATATAAATAATTTTGTATTCATAATTTTTTTTAAAGCAAATTTTTATGTTTTTAATTTTTATCTTATAAATTTATGTAAATTTTTATAAATATATATTAAAAAATTATATTTAATATATTATTAATATATATTTTATATATTATCAGTGAATCAAAAATATCACTTCATTGATAAATAAATATCAATCTTTAAAATAAATATATAAAAATTAATATTTTTTTAACTTATTAATTAATGAATTGATATCATTTTATTTATCTCATTAATGAGATGACATCATCTGATTTATTGACAATATATAATGTTTATTTATTGACGGCACATCAAAATATATATATTTTTAATAGATAAACATTAATTATAATTAATTTAAAATAAAATTTTATATTATTTAATAAAAAAAATATATTTACTAAATTTATATTGATATAAATACAAAAAGGGTATTATATTATCAATTTTTATACTTAAAAAGATTAAAAATTATATACATTTTCATCTTTAAAATTTAATACTTATTTTCACCTCCATTCAAATGAAAATTTGAATTTTTCATTGAAGTAAATTTAACATTCTTAAATAATATGCTAATTTATTGGCTAATCCGATATTTTTTTACCTGTTTGATTCTTTTCACGTCACATAAACTTTTATCTTAAACCTATATTATTCTTAAAATTTCTATCACCATTTTAATTGATAAAATTAATTAAAAGTAAAACAAAACAATAATAATAATAATATACAAATAAAAAATAATTTTTTTAGTTCACGTATTATATAAAAAATACTCATTCAACTTATCAAATAACTTTTTTCATCAAAATCTAATTATATATATATGGCTTCGTCGCATTCCACGGAGGCAAAGGCATATCAGGGATTCAGGGGTAGCTTTCTCCAAAAAGTAAGATTAAGCAGCTCATCTTAGAAATCTAGGGCATGCTTTTGTCGTTAACTAAGAAAAGCTAATTAATTAATACTAATATTAAAATGATTAATGCATGGATAAAACTGAATTTGAAGATTGAAATTTACTTTCCGTTGCATCCACTCTGCTTATAAACCTAAAGTAATGTAGTTGTTACTTGTTACTGTCATTAGTCACGTAATTTATTAATTTGTATATATAATTTAATAATTAAAATTTAAATCTTAACAATTATCAATATAAAAAAAACAACGTAGTTGTTACTATAAGCTGCTGCTAGTGTAAAGTCTCAAAAACTATATTCAAATTTCTCTATTCTCCAATAAAAAGAAATAGACCAATTATACCTCTTTTATTTATATACTAACCAAACATGTATTTTTTTTTTAACTTACTAGGAAAAAAAAGTATAATTTATTAAATTCATGTTCAGCCTGCATGCTCCATAAATGGTTGTCCTTTTTCTCATTACCCAAGATTATAAATATATGTATGTATATTCATAAACACTGCAATGCCTTTACTGTTGTGGCTTTTAAAACTCGCTCATTGCATATGTTCTTCACGTTTCTCGTGAGATAAATACATCAGAATTAAAAAAAAAAAAAGAAATAAACTATAATTTTGTACATTATTTTTACAAATGAACATTCTTACTCGCATATAAAACATAAATGAGAAAATAAAATTAGGTGAATTGAAATCCGACAGAGAACGGATGGTAGCAAGTGAAAATAATCACCCTTTTAAATGGTAGAGTGTATTAGAAAATATGGATAAGTCCATCTATTTCATCCTATGTTGTTTTTTCTTAATTCTCACTAAAGTGAACAGAAGAAAGGTTGGTGAGCTTTAAGAATCAGTCCTTTTTTTAATCCAGAATCTGTCAAATAAGATCGCAATTACCTTTTATGTATTCAAGGAAAATATGATGGCGATTCAAGACTAGGATGAGTGCCAAACTCAGACCAATGTGAAATCCCGAAAGAAAAGGGATAAATTTCAGGTATTTTTTCATATTGCTAACTTACTTGTCGTGTTAGGTATGTATAGTCAAATTAATGCAGCAATATCTTTTTTTTTCTTGGTTGAAAATGAAATTTAATTTAAGAATTTAAGGTAAATTAATAATTGTGATTTGAAAAAATTAATTTTTTTTTCTATTTTCGTTTCTAAGGTTTAAAAAGCATAAATGAAAAATCAAAATTAGAAAACAACAGATTAAAACGGTTCCCGGTTGAAACAAGTTTTTGCCACGTAGACTAGTTCAAAGTATAGCATTCAAAGCTCCAAATTTCAATAAAATCGAACAGTTTGGGTTTTTGCAGCGCACGGAAGTGCATTTAAACAATAGCCCACCATAAATAACACCCAATGTCAGTATTTAAAAGTGATAAATTATGAATGGTACTTGAAATATTAATAAAATATTTAATATTATATTTAATTTTAAATAATTATACATGAAAGGCAGATATTTTAAACATTATATTAATTAATAAATTTATAATTTATACATCACACTATAAAAATTTAAAATTCAAATATTATATTAAATATTTAATTATAATTAAGATTATTCATAACATTAATTTTATCTAAAATTACTACTATCACATAATTAATATGAAAAATATATATTTCTCAAAAAGAAAAAAACATATATAAATATATGTATATAGAATTATATATATACACATAAAATTTTGTTGGTGCATATAAAGAGGTAAAAAAAGAAAATTCAAACCTTAACGTTTTAGATTATTTAAGACGGATCTAATAACAACAAACAATCAACTATAAAAAAATAAAATAACAATGCAAGATTATGGTATTAAAAAGTATTACTTAAAAATATATTAAATATTCTAGAATTTCATGAGGAAAGGTTCAACGATACTCATCTTTCAAAAGAAGTTGCTAAAATTTGTTAAATATTCTAAAATTTCATAAGAAAATGTTCAACGATACTAATATTTCAAAAGAAGTTGCATGTATTCGATGAATTAAGAGGAAGTGCGGCCTCCCCATTTTTTTCTCATTGAATAAATCAATAATTAAAGTGTTAGAGAGGAAATGTGGCGTTCTTTTAATGGACCGAGTAATCTTAAGACAAAGCATGTCTTCCCGCAGCTCATTGCATGAATTCCAGAATTCTAATCTCCGGCCAGTCCCATGGTTGTGTCCTACTTAAGAATTAAAAATATTTGCTAGAATTAGGTCATTTACCCCCAATTGCACCCACATTCACGTGTAGGTCACGGGCAATGAATATGATTTTTTTTTATAGCTTTCCTTTTTAGTCGAATTTTTATTGTCTATGACATAAATTCAAGTTTTAAAGATAAATATGAAACCCTTAATAATCATAACGAGATAGAATACTAATAAAAACAGAAGGATCTGCGTCGTGGAGATTATGATGGATGGGGCAAAATTTGAATAAAAAAATATTATTAGAAGGAAAAAAGATATCTGTGTGGAGAACCCACCACATCACAAAGCGCGTGGAAGTGGAGCCCACGAGTTTGATTTTTGGAACACGAGATAGCGCGAGGTCGCAGGCGTATCAATACGGAGGAAAGGAAGCAAGAAACTAGCTCTTAGCTTTTTCACACTTGTTGACTTTTCTTCGAGTTTTGAATGTTCCATACTTTGGTTTTTTTTTCCAATTCCTCTTTGATTATTTGCGCAAATTCCAAATCTGGTGGCTTGAAAGATTCAAATTTTTAAATTAGATGATGTTTGTATTTGAATTGGCCTACCTTTAGCTCTTTAATTTTATCAACAAAATGATGACATCTCGATTGACATTTTCATATTTGACCATAATCTATTTGGCTGTATTTCTATTGCTACGTACCAATACCATGGCACCATCTATCTAATGAGCTATTTGCTAATCGGTATGTCATTGACTAATTGCATTCATATAAACCTGAGAGGAAAAAAGTTGACATAGGTGGGCCCTGCGATTTGGGCCACCAACACTTATTTAAGGAAGCCTTGAAGTGATTTTGATAATGCAGTTTCGTTTCACACTTGATTTGAATATGAATATGAATATGAATACGATTTCTTTTTCACATAAATTTGTAAAAAAAAAATTTTTTTGAATGTTACTATACTAAAATGATTAAAAAAGATGTGGTCTCAGTGCAGTTACTAACATTCGTTAGCTGCATTTGTTGTCCGGTAGGCCCAACTTCTAGTGGACCGTGGATGTCATCAGCATAAAAAAGTCATGTGTAACGTGGCATTTTCTCTGCGTTTTTTGCTGCATCAACTGCTAAAGGATGCAATACTTGTTTGAATCACGTGCAGGGCATAATTATCATAGACTTAAATCATTATTTTTTGTTTCCGTTGGCATTAATGTTGGGTGATCTCGAGGTAGTTATAACATAAACACTTTGAATATAAAGAAAAAAATATAAAATTAATAATGCATTAATTGAGGTAAGTTTCAGATTAAAACATAATAGACTAAATATAAAGAAATATATAAAATTAATAATGATCAAATATAAATTTATAAACAATCCAGTAAACATCTAAACATTATTTATTTGTGAAATTTATTCAATGAAAAGGATAATATATAAAGTAAAGACTATTTTTTTTGTAAGAAACATGAATGAATTAATTATAAAATGGTATGATACATAGTCTGTCCAATTTCATTAGCGATGATTAAATCTTTAACAAATGAAGGAGGTTCACTAAACACCACATAATTAGCCTTGTAATGACTAAAACTATTATAACAATTGCTACTACGAAATTGGGCAAGGGCGTCAGCACACCTATTCCCTTCCTTAAACACATGAAGCATGCGTTAATCTTCAAGATATTCCATTAACTTTCTGCAATCAGAGATCAGAGGGAGTATCACAGGATCAGTCACCTGATGATTCTTAATCATAGAGATAACAGTTGTGGAATTGAGTTCAATTTTCAACTTGTGGATATTGAATCTTTTTGCCAAAAATAATCAATATTTGAGAGCTCACAATTCAACCAAAATATTTGAACACACCCAAATATATCTAAAGGAACTAGAAATTCATTTTCCTTCACTGTCTCGAATAATGGCTCTAGCTCATGCTTTCCCAGAGTTACCCAATGTCAAGCCATCTGTGTTTAATTTATACCATCATTCATTCAGAGGGTTCTATTTAATGGACACAAAGGATTGCAACGGAGTCCAAACTCCTCTCTAGTTCATTGCAAAGAATTCAGCAGCTTTCACAGTCGTCAATTTCACCAAGTCAGCAGTCTCACCATTCAGTCTAAAATTTCTTCTATTTCTTTCAAGCCAAATCTTTCTAGAATATGGATAAACAACAGGTACTAGGGGATACTATGCATGGATCGGTGCTTGTTTAAAGTATTTTGTTTGATCTATTATCTATAGTCTAGGATTTGATGGGATAAAGGCAAAGAGGCTCCTCGTAAGGCAGCCCATATGTTTCTGGTCCACTGGCAATTATAAAATAGGTGTTCCAAATTCTCTCGGTCATGCATGTAGAACACACAAGTAATCAGAACGTTAAACCCTCTTCTAGCAAGCTCATTATATGTAGGCAAGATACAGTGCATGCATTGCCAAATGAAAAACTTAATTTTTAGCAAAGCAGGCAACTTTCAAATCCATTCCCATTAACCTTTATTCTCGTTCAGACTTGTTCCTATAACAAGGTCATAAGCAAATCGGGTAGTGAAATACCCCACTAGAGGATGCAGACCAGTATATACTATCTTATCCCTGTCCCACCAATTGAGTAGGGATAGCATTTATCTTATCCAGAACATCAGCATTGAGTTTGAAAAAAATTGGAATAGGTTGATTGTTTTTTAATGCATTCGGACACTAGCTCGTTAAAATTTCATCCTTAGCCAATTAAGAGGGCCGTGAACAGTATTTCGTAAACTCCCATACCCCAACCAATTATCATGCCAAAAGCTCGTAGAAGAGCCATCACCAATGACCCAGCCAATACATTTTTCAATAATCGGACCTGCCTATCTCATGGCTTTCCATGTCGTCGATACTTTAGAAGCTTTTCTGAAAGTGCCATTTTCTTGGAGATATTTCCTTTTCAGTGTTTTAACCCACAAATCATTATTTTGATGAAAAAATCTCCAAACCAACTTAGCTAACTGTGCTTGGTTTTGAGCTCGAATCTCCCTCAAACCCAGTCCACATTCACTTTTTTTCTTGGTCACTTCACTCCAGTTAAGTAGATGCAATCATTTATTATCCCCAATTTTCTTCCATAAAAAATCTCTGTTAACCCTGTTCAACTCATTTAAAATGCTAATTGGAAGGGCTCTACATTGCATATAATAACTGGGGATGCTTTTCATAGTTGACTTGATCAACACCATTCTTTTTGCAAGAGAAAATAGATTTGTCTTCCAACCAGCTAACCTTGCTATAACCTTGTTAACAATGAAAACATAATCATTTTTACTAACTCTCCATTTTATGGATAGGGAAACCCAAGTATCTTTCGAGATCAAGGGTTTCGTTAATGCCCAAAAAGTTAGTAATATCCCTTTTATAGTATTGTCTAGTGTTGGCAGAAAAGAAAACTCTAGATTTCTTCAGATTAATGGTCTGTCCAGACTCACCACAGAATGCCATGAGAACCTCCTGCGTAGACTTGGTAGTTTTTCCTTATGCTTTGCCTAGAATAATAATGTCATCCGCAAATATGACATGAGAAAGCACATGGCCATTTTGTGAACTTTTAGTAAGTTGCCATTTAGGGTATTCTACAACTTCAATAATTTTTAGACTTAAAAACTTCATACATAAAATAAAGAGGTAAAGGGATAAATGATCCCTTTGTCCCAAACCTCTTGAAGGCTTGAATTTTTTTAGCATTCCTCCATTCATCAAAATGAAAATAGATGAGGATGAGACACAACTCATGATCAAGGAAATTCAGGACTTTGGTAGATTGAAAAGAGTAAGCACCTTCCTAATAAATCCCCATTCAAGCTTGTCATAAGCTTTTTCTAGGTCCAATTTGACTATCATATGTACCAATCATCTTCTCTTAGTTTTAAATGAGTTGACAAGTTCCTGAATAATAATGCAGTTATCACAACCGTTTCTACCAGAAACAAAGCTAGCTTTGAAAAGTGAAATCATCTTGTCCAGAAAAAGGCCTTAGTCTCTGAACCATGATATTTGAGATAACTTTATAAGGTATGTTACAAAGGCTTATGGGCCTGAATTGCTCTATCCAAACGGGATTAATACACTTGGGAACCAAGGAGATCAATGTCTCATTCAACTTTTTTGGCATGGATGCCACCTCGAAAATATGTTTGACAGTGGCACAAATCTTATCTTTCACAATATTCCAGTAATGACGGTAGAAAAAAGGGTGGAGATCATCCGGGCTAGGTGCTTTGAAAGACTTGAAGCTCCAAAACGTTTTTTAAATCTCTAAATCTAAGATAGGTTTCAATAGATTATGTTGATATTGTGTGGTAAGCTTAAAAATAAATCGAGATCCAAGAGTGATGACACAAGAGCTTTGAGAGAAGGAAGAAGTATACAGCTTCATGAAGTAATCTTGGACTCACATACTATTTTAATGTACTATCAAAGTTGCAATTCGGCCCATTAAAAATTTTCATGCAACTGATTCGGCCAATGAGGCCTTTTTAAGAAAAAGAATAGCCGAAAGTCTTTAACAAGCCGTATCTGGTGAGCCCATTGAAATAGAGCCGCCTTTTACGTAAAATACTGAAGAAAGCCCTTGGACTCCCAAAAGCTCTAACGGTTCACCGCTCACGCTAGTAACGCCGAACTTTGAGATTTCTTCGGGTGAAAAAGTTTGTTTTGTTTCTTACCAAGAAAGTGAAAAAATGGAAGACTCTTTACGAATCCAAAGATTCGATCAACTTCCATCAGCTACACAGTTTGCCTCTCAGATTGAATCTCGAAATGTTCCCGCTGTACTCTTTTGTTCTCTCAACTCTTTCATTTTTTTCATCCGTTTGATTTTTTGCTAATTTATACAGTGACATTTGCTGAAATTCAATAGCAGTTCACTGATTTGTTTTCGTTTTTAAAGGTGTTCGTTGGATGCGTTAAGGACTGGAAAGCTGTTTCCAAGTGGAATCCTTGTAATGGCGGCCTCGACTATTTGGAGGTTTTCTCTTCAACCCTTACTTCTCCTTTTATAATTATGTAATGAACTTTTAAGAAAACTCTGGAATTGTTTATATTGGTTTCGTTTTTTTAATTTTCCTCCGAGTTAAAAGATTGTTTAGTGTAAAATGATGCAAGTGGGTTTAAAATCCAAAAAATGGCAATAATCTCACATTTGTTGTATTTACATCTATGATTAGTCATTTAAATAAGTTAATTAATAAGCAAGAGCTCTTGAATTACCATGATAAACATGTTCGATACTTAGTTTTTTGGATTCTATTTTTCTGAGTGGAATTTTGCAATTTATTTATTCAATTAAATTATTTCTTTTATTATTTTTCTTGTTTATGGTTATAAATATAGGAACGGGTAGGATCATTCATGGTGGAGGCTATGTTATCTAGAACTGCACCGGTGTTTTATGGTGATCTTAGAAGCCATGAGAGGGTAATTCTCACTTTCTCTGTACATGGAGTACTATGATGTGTTTTCTCTCTTGGATGACGGGACCATGATCCTTTTGTTTTTGCATTTGTTTACAGGTTCCATTACCATTTTCAACTTTTATTGGCTTTTGTAAACAGCATAGGCAAAATGTTGACAATTCTTGCAGCTTTAATTCTAATTCGGAAGGGCATAAACCAGGAGAATCTGACACAGAGCAAGGATGTTCACCATTTGTAGATGCTGCTCCACAACAAATCTACCTAGCACAGGTTGCAACTCTAGAGTTTTATGATTGCTGATATCTCTGTTTGTATTTTTTCTGTGATTGTTTGTTTTCATTTATTTAATTTGTTGAAATCAGATAGGTTTTCACTTGGTACTGCATATCCTTCATTTTCATTTTTCTTTTTAAGCATTAATGTAATGTTTGAATTTTGATATTCTTGGTTCAGGTTCCAATTATAAATGCTGAGAATGAAGAAAGGGTTCAACTGGAAACTTTAAGGGAGGACATGCAATTGGTCTGCTTATTTCTTTCCAACACTACTTGTTGTTTACCAGTTAGCTCACTAAACAAGAACAAGTTATGCACGGAAATTCTGATTGCAATTGCTTGGTTTGCGCAGCCTGCAATTTTGGAAGAAAAGAATCTATCTTCTATTAATTTGTGGATGAACAATGCCAAAGCTAGATCAAGTGCTCACTATGATCCTCACCATAATCTCCTATGTATAGTTACTGGAAGGAAACAAGGTGAATCTTTTTATCTTTTCTGTTTTCACCTATTAAATATATAGATTTCTTGGTTATTTTGGATCTCTGTGCCAGCTTTCTAGGATGGTTGTTCTCATATGTAATCTGTAGAATCATACTTTTTATCAAATCATACATTGCAGTATACATTTGAACTCTCAATGTACTCTCAGCTTTGGATATAGGACAGCTGTAATTTTCAATTTTATTTTTTTGGATTATTTTGGAAGAAAGTGTAAGAACCTTTTTCCTCATGCCTTACTGATGCTTTTCATCTGTTTCATGAAGCAAGATGAATTTATTGATTTTAAGCAGATTTATTTATTTATTTTTGGTGGAGAGAGATGTATTTATCTAGTCCATAACTTGGAGAGCAACTTTCATCTTAGCAACTGTTTTCTCTATTTTAATTGCCCTTTATCATGTGAAGTTGGATATATATTGGTTTTGGATGCAAAATTCAGGTTTCTTACATCCATGATCTTCTTTTATCCTATAAGTTAGTTATCCTTCTTCATATCTGTATGTTGCACCAATGCTCTTATTTCTTGTGTTCAACTATCAAGATATTTGATCAGAAACAGCCTTCATCTTATGTCTGATCTTGTTATCTCCACCACGGAGTTTTGCAAGCCACATCATGAATGCTTATGTTTGGGTTTTGACTAGACTCAATTCATTTTAATTTAAGCATAACTCTGGGCAGAAAAGTGGAAAGATTAATAATGCTTGTGTGCAAGGCATAAGATGATGTGACAATTTCAATTCCTTTTAACGCAGCCATATAGAGGATATTTGCTGGTGTTTTGAGTTTCATTCTCTTACTTGTAATTTCTAGGTTCACTTTGTAAAGAAATACAACAAACCTATAAACCCTAGCTGAGATGGTTCTTTTTTTCTGGTCTCCTTGGTTGTCCGCTTTACTTGTCTGTGATTGTAAATAAGAAAACATGTTTGTGATCTTCAACCGATCTTGTCTTCCTTGCTTGATCCATGCCTTTATTCAATGAGTAGCATCCTAACCAGTTGTTGTTTCTTGATGAATTATACTGATTTGCAGTTGTTTTATGGCCCCCTTCTGCAAGTCCCATGTTATATCCCATGCCTATATACGGGGAGGCCTCAAACCATAGGTATGCTACTTTGCATTATCTGCATCAAAAACCTAATTTTGCTTTTATTTTCTTCATTTGAGTGATTCTGATTATGAAAAGAAACACTTTGCAATTCTTGGGTGGCTACATGATTGACTTTCAAATTTACATTCTTAGCATGTGAAAACTTTTGATTTCCTTAAAATTGTCTTTGCTCTGACCAAAAAATAAAACTCTCTTGGCAGTTCTGTTGCTTTGGAAAACCCTGATTTTTCAGTTCATCCAAGAGCACAATATTCCATGGAATACTCTCAGAAGGTTATTCTTCATGCAGGTGATGCACTTTTCATTCCTGAAGGCTGGTAAGGTTAAGCTCTTTTTTTTTATGAGAATATTTTTAGCAGGCTTCCCTTGACTTTCTCTTTTTTTATCTTTCTTTCTCTAAGTAATTTCTATCTCTCTTCAAGTTTGATACATCTTAGTCATAAGTTACTGAGAGCATCTACCCTCTTCTTTAAAGTTCTTTTGTGATCTTAGATTTGATTATGAATGTATCCAATGTAGTGCTGTCAGTCTGGCATCTATAGTTTGAATTTAGAGACTAGAAGTTAGACATTTCCAGCAATGAATTTGATGTGGAATTTATAAATTTTTAATGAAAATGGAAGGCAAGAGTGATCCTGACTAGGATGTGAGTGACTGTACATTCAACAATACTTCCTAGCTAAATGTGATATGTGCTTTTTCCTGTTAACTCGGGCTTGTGGGTCACTTAAAACATCCTCTCCTATTGTTTCATTTTTTAAGACCGAGTACCCCATATTATGATAATTGCTTGCTTTCAGTTGTTTGCACATTTGAAAATTATTTGCAGTCCATAAGAGAATTGTTGAATTGGTGAACCAACCCGAAAACTTTGATGCCTAAGCACTTTGATTTTGGACAATAGCCACTATTTTAAACAGGAAAACCAAACCTTAAAGCAAAGTTGTTCAGTGGTGCAAGTCAATATCTGTATCTTTCTGTGTCAGTTGACTTTTCTGTTGACAGCTTTTCTAGTGAATCATAAAAGATGTAGTTAACAAGCAAAACTTATACTGTGAGGGCATCTGTTCATAAGACATAGTGATAAAATAAATATTGTGAAAGATAATTTTAGGCTTTACAAAAGATTTGGGAAGCTGGTAATGTCTTTTTTTGATGATTTTATTGAGTGCAGGTTGACTTGTAACTGCACTGTCAAAACTTAAGTGTTGCTAGCATTGTTCCTCACTGCCTGTTTGGTTTACTAACCATTAGAAGTTATTTTTCCTCATGACAATATGTTCTTGTTGGGGCTACGGTGTTTCTTGTACAGCATTGTGATAGGTGATTTTTGTTTCCTATGGATGCCAGGTTCCACCAGGTAGATAGCTATGATTTAACAATTGCTGTTAATTATTGGTGGTGCTCCAGCATAATGTCCAGCCTGGCAGATCACATGGATGCATATTATTTGCGCAGAATACTTAGAAGGTAATAGTGGTTCATCATCTTTTAAAATATTTCTGCTTTTTTATCATTATCCTTTCTGCCTATCAAAATGAACTTGTTAATCACTAATTTTAATATTGTAAGCTAACTTGAGTTTTTGTTACTCATGGAATGAACCTGTTATATGAAGATTGACAGACAGAGAAATGGTATGTATGCTGCTATGCTATTTGCTGCAGTTATGTTTTTAATTCTTGGTTGGGCCAAATTTCCTTCTCTTGTCTGGTCATTTCAACATTCTATGATACAAAAATGCTTATTGGTGAATCTTTTTTCTGGATTGTGATTTCTATCCAAATTATTATTTATGAGTCTCCGGAATTGTAATTTCAGATCTTTTTCTTTGCATTAATAGTTCAATAGAAACTGTTCTCGTAGAAATTTGGGTTGAAAATCTTGTAGGTATATCTTGTAATGAAGCTGGATTGTTTTTGGTGGAAGATATAATTCTTCATCTGCATATCTGAACTTTTTTTAATCTAATCAATTCTTAGTGGCATATATCAAATTACCTCATAAAAGTTTTTAAGTTAAATCTTCAGTGAACTTTTGATATCTTATTGCTAAATTGATCCTTGAACTAGTGTGCACTAGAACCAGGATAGATGATGCAGTAGGCAATTTGGTTAATGCGATAAACAGCATTATTCTTATGTTTTACCGCTTATTCTGTGTTTTTGTGGATTGAAATGTACTATAGTCTTTGCTTGTTTAGTTGTTACCCTCCTCATTTTCCAAAAGTCCATCAACCACTGTGTTGTGTATTCAATTTTTGAAACTAGGACAGGACCAAGTACTTCTCAAGGGTTCTACTGCTATGTGGAGACAGGAGAGGAATATACCAGAGCTGCCTTGTAACAAAGGTCAGTTTCTGATAAGCATGCTAATTTTCACCAAAAACAAGAGAAGATAAATATGCTGAGAAACCTATCTTATATTTTATTTGGTCACGTTATCCTTTAGATTTTCTTTTAATTGATAAGGAAATGAATGCCGTTGATATTGTTTTGCAGCCATTCTTTGTGAATTAAACTTGATAACTTTTTTACCAGATCAAGTAGACCATAGCTTGGATCAGGCTAGTCAGAGAAAGGATTTGAAAGGGAAGGAACAAAAACATAGCCTTCTTTTGCATGAATTGGAACCTTATGCTCTCCAGGCTCTTCATAAACTAGTTGCTTTAGTTCAAGACCGTGTTAATGCTTCTGATCAGAACAAACCAGTGTTGTCTACTTCAACAAATGGTTTGATGTGTTACGCGATAGATGAGCGAAATAAAACTTTAATGACTGAAATATTTCATTTAGAAGATGATCCAGTAGCTAAAATTCTCTGGATCCTTGAACCGTGCAACTTTCAGGATATGTTTCTTGCCATGGCGGTGAGTTTGCAATCTTGTTGAAACATTATTACACTTTCAAGTATGTGCCTGGATTTTTTATTAATGCTATATTCAATTTTATTGAACTTGAAAACTATTTTCCTGAGCTATTCTTCCTATATTAGCATTTGTATTTTAAAATTGAAGAAATTATGTTGAATCTTAATGTCACCTACTGAATTGGTGCTTGTTCAAGTGAGCCTTCTGTCCTATTCTAACACATGTTGTGGAAAATTAAATATGAGAAATGGATTCTGCTTGAATGAACTTAAAACAATAGCGTGATGAATGGGTTACCTATCAAATTTTATTGTGACTCGCCTTCTGTTGTTCTTTTTACTATTCTAAATTGCCTTGCTTTCTTTGCTTGTTTTCTTTTATCTCTTACTTTTTTATTAAGGAATAGTTATCCATTCATGTTCTATGACTTTCCAGCACAACTTCCCCCGAACTTTGGAAGCTTTAATACTGCACTTGCTTTCACCAGTGGGGGCAGAAGTCCTTACTCGAAAATTTGATGATATAGATAAGCAGAACTCTGAAGAACATCGGTACCTCTTAATTTTCCTTGGGTTATGATTTGATTTTTCTTTTCTAATGTATGTAATGGTTTTTGGTGTCACTATGTTATTCATATTCATGGTTTCAGGAACAAATTCTACCAGGTCTTCTATGGTGTATTTGATAACCAATTTGCAGCGATGGATGCCATTCTAAATGGGAAAGAGTCATTTGCACGCCAGGTGATGCTTTGACCTTGTAGAACTTTTCTTTCAAAACAGAATATAAGTAGTTATCATTTTACGGTTTCCGAGATTTGAGATGTCATCTGCAATGAGATATTTCTACAAAAAAAAAAAGGCCTTTCTGTTCAAATTCAAGTTCAACATACTTAAGTTTAATTTTCTTCTGCTGGTGGGAGAGAGGGGGTGGGTGGTTTGAGCTGATTGGAGGAATAAATGCAATCTTCATCCTGAACTACATTTTGCTTAATTTTAAATGGTTTGTCGTAGGAAATTCTATCAATTTACATCCAGTGGTTTATTATGACAGGCCTAATTGGAGTTACTCAAAGGATGAAAAATTTATTTTTAAGGTTGATTATATTCTTTCTTTGGTTTTCACATTTTTTTCATCAGCAAGAGATTCAAACTTGTTAGTAGATAGGTTCATTCTTGCCATTCTTCCAGCAACTGTAATCTCTTTTGCTAAGTTTTTTCAGTTATGAGGAAAATGTTGAAAACCCTGTCCACTGCATGATTCAACTTATACTGCTTCGGATTATTTCAAATAAAGTTGGTCTTGGGACCATTGTGCCTATTCATGTTAATGTTTATTTCCATGCCTAGTCATCAAAATTGCGATTCTATTAGGTATTATTTAGGTGCAGAAAGAATCCAATTTAAAAATTCAAATTACTTCATTGTAGTTTTCTGATCCGGTTCACCTTTGAAGACCTTCACCCCCCCCCCCACCCCAAAAAAAAAGAAAAAGAAAAAATAGAGGAGTCTTTAACTGTCCTTATAGCTGCACTTCTTTTCATTTTGTTCTTTATTCTTTTCCATCATTATTTCCTCAGTGGGTATGTATTTTCATTGCTTTAGCATGTTTTACTGTGGTTATGTATGCACAAGGGCACAGATAAACATCATGCAGGTTGACTGTAAAATTTTTACAAACTTACCCAATAATATTTCTGGGCATCCTTTTTAAGATTTTGGAATCTTGCTGTGAGAAAATTGACAATCCAAAATGTATGAATTTTTGCTGAATTATGATGCATTACACTCAAAACATAGATTAATTTCTAAACTTTGCATTCTTAATCTTATACTTTTATATTGCAGGCATTTAAAAATGTGTTGGATAAATACTTGGGGGGGAATTTTAATGTACCAAAACTGTGTGTTGGGCGAGACATCTTGTGACACATTCTTCTTTAGGAATTGGTCCCATGGTGTTCTGGAGATGGTAAATTGATGCATGTTTCATCTCAGAAGCTTTCTGTCGCAATCAGTGCTTTTACATGTGTGTTATCAACAATTTTGTAGAATATAAATCGTTACAAACCTTGGATAGTGCAGCATATCTCAGTTATTCTTAGATGCTGTATGATTTAAATTACAAAGCTCTTCCATTGCCCTACCTGAATGTTTTATTAAGACTATATGGCAAGCATAAACATGTTTAGGGAAAGAATATCTCGAACATGAACTAGATGAAAATGGTAAGCATTATGGGGATATGATAATTAACTTGAAACAAATATGTGCTTAATTGAACCCTGAAGTGCATTGAAGAGAAGAAAAGCAGGGTGACAGCAGTCTTCCTAGAAGTTAACCACCTGCACACAATAACACCAACCTGCATTATTTGATGTTTGAAATGGGCATTAAGATTGCCATGATGCTAGGGACTTTCCTTTATGATTTTGTTAGAAATGACTATTAGTGGTGAGTAAATGGGGACCTGTTCTACTCATAGCGGATAGCGGATGCTATCTATATATCGTGATTGTTGATCTCTTTGTTGTAGTCTGTGTCTTGTAACTTTCTTTTGCTAAGCTTCTATTACTAAATTGTAAAGTTTTTAAAGAGGAAAATAGCAAGTATTAATGAAAATGGGCTTTTACAGTTATTGGCTTAAACAACATGGTAGAAACATGCTTTGTTTGTTTTAAAAATATTTAGGATGCAGAAGCCATGAAAATATGTATTTCATTTATTCATTTGTAGTGCGAATGTTAATACTGGGGGGGGGGGGGGGGGGTTGTTTGTGGAAGAGAGGGTGCTCCCATGGGGATTTGCAGCAGGAGGTAAAAGAAAAGAAAAGCATAGAAAAGAAGGGTTTGGTAATTATTAGGATTGGAAGGGAAGAAAAGAGGGCAAAAGTAAGGTTTATTGAGATGAGATTCCCTGATGGAAGATGAAATATGCAAGTGCTGTTGAGAGAGGAAAGGGAAAAGAGAGGGAATAGAAGAGAAGCTTTTGGTTTGTCTGGTTGTGTGCAGGAGATAATAATAAAAAAGAGGCAATCTTTTTTAGTAGGCAAATGGCATGTATATCATGTATTGTACCTTAACCCAGCAACTCTCACATACTTTCTAAAAGCTTGGATATACCCATGAGCACTGAACATCTACTTTCATTAATCCCAAGGCTACCTTCTCTTTCTCTCTCTCTCTCGTTGCATATACCAACAAGGATTTATCGGAATCTTTTTTCTTTTTAGCTGGTTAAAGTTGTTAAGAGCTAAGGTGGTAATGACTTCGATTGATCTCCTAACAATTGACACATAAACCATTTTTTTTACTTGAGCAAAGTTGAGCTGAGCAACTCTCTTTCAAACTGAGTTGCTGCATTTAGATCTCCTAATCAATTTCATTCATGCTTACCCTTCACTCATACTAACTTATTTGTGTAGACACAGCAGATTGTAAAAGTAAGACCTCCTTCAAACATGCTGATGGAATGGATTGGGTGTATTATTTGGAATTGGGCGTAATATTGGGACGTGCACAGAAATTGATAAAAGGCTCATCAAGAAAAAAAAAAAAAAAAGAGCTGTTGATTCAAAATTTCAAAGTTGTGTCCAGCATCATTTTCATAATCGTTGACATTTTTTCTCTGTTCTTTTTTTTTTCTTGCTCCTCTTTTTCCTTTTGGTTTAGTACCACTATAATATATGTATCATGGACCACCAACACACCAGCACATTTTCACGGACACCGCCAACTCACTATGCCTTTTCACTCACGCTTACAACAGGTATTACAGCGCCCCTCCCCCTCCCCCACTTTCTTTAGAAAAAGGCTACATAACTTCTTCGGTATATAGTATTATCCAATTTCTTGCTTAGTATCCCAAAAGATAAGCGATTGGGGAAAAAGAATTTCTTGGAAATTGATTACGCATCAATCTTTAGGTGGAATTCGAAAGAAAAAAGAAGTGATGTGATTGAATTTGTAAATAAACTATCGCATATCATATGATCTGGTCTGGTTGTCAATGATGTTCAAATTGGAAAAAAAAGGGTTTCTCTTTCGGGTTTCAATTTATTTTGTGTTAGTCAAGAGAATAGATAATGATCAATTATGGCGAGCAGTTTATTTTATTTTCCCTCTTTTAGAGTTCTCTTTCTTTAACTTTTTCTCCAGAGGTAGATGATCTTCCATTGGACCTCCTTTGGAATCGGACCCTAACGTTTCAAATGCAATTTCCAAAATAAAAAAAGACAAGAGCTCTTACCTTGCTGAGTGTTGATTTTACTTTTGAGGGAGAGTTTTGAATTATAGTGATTGTTAAGATTTTTTTTTTTTTGAACAATGGAATATTAAACTCTATAAAAATTAATAACATTCCATGAAAGTAAAATATTATTAATAAGATTTGTTGATCATTCCATGCATGCTTCTAAATTAGTAGTTTAGGATGGACCGCATACATGTGTGGAAGACCTGCATTAATTAATTAGTTACATACATACATATATATATATATGTATATATATATTCAGAATCACGGGCACTTCAAAATTTTAAAATATCTTGGTACTTGTGATTCATGTTGAGTGGTACTACATCATTTATAGGGTTTTTTTAAAGATGTAGCTTGATTTCTTCAAGATCATTTTCCTTTTGTATTTATAATAACGAAACTAAAAATAGAGGGAAGTGTACATCCATTTAGGCCGTTATATTAGAGAATTAGAAATTTCAGAAGCAGCCCTTCAATTAGCATCCATGGAAGATGTTTTGGTTTAGTTCACGTGTTAGTTCCGTTGGTGCAAACGAGGGTACAATGGTAATTCTATTGCCTGCATGACAAGCACGAAACGTGTAGGGTCATCGTCATTGAGAGGAGAATACTCGCATCATCACATGCAGCAGCAAAGCAAAACTGAATGGCTGATCATGAAGGAATGAATATTCTTTCCCTTCCTCTCTTTTTCTCCTTGAGCACATACACTGCATTTCAGAAACCATGTTTATAATCCATTCTTTCACTTGCTCTCAAAGAGCTTTAAAGAATATTTCCTATTGGATTCTAATTTTTTCTTTTCCACTTTATCTGGATTTGAAAATTTATGACTACTTGAGGGAATTTGCATGTACATATATATAGGCCATGAAAGTAGAAATTGCTTGTAAATAGTAACCTTGGTTTCTTAAATAAAGAAGGCATATCTTTCTTCTTTCTTCATAATTCATCCTTATGGAAGAGTATTTTAATCCCTAACTTTAAAACTTGCTCTTGGAATAAATGAAGTTTGGATTTAATAATAATTCCACAACACTGATCATGTTAAGCCTTGAATAGAAATTACAATTATTTGTTGCTACAAAGAAATTGGAATATAATAAGCTTGAGGGACCTTCATTCAAATCCATGGCTGAAGGGGGATTAACCAATTTTTTAATCTCAAAATTTCAAAGACAATGTGTAGGAACGGTCAACTTAGGATCAACTGTGTAAAGAAAGATACTGTTAGAAAGGGGAGGTTAATTAGGAGAGGAGATTCATTTAATTTTTTCTGTTTATAGTAAAAGAAACACCTCAAAGTTCAAACTTCTTCATGGGTAATTCATAACCATTTCTCCCTTTTCTCCACTAGGTATATATTCTTTCGAGGAGTCCATCTCTCATATATAGCTAGCAATGCAACTTAATTAATTATGAAAGAATAAAGAGTGTGGTAATTTAAAAAAAATAAAAAAAGGGGGAAAATTATCTTTTAGCTTTATTACTTCCCTCGAATTATATTGTATTTAATAGAAAATTGTAATTCTTGTTAAATAGCGGTCATGATTCATGAAAAAGATAGGACATTAATTACCACAAGGGAAAATTTGAGAGGTACTTACATATATATATATATATATATATATATATATGATTTGCATGTGACTTTTTTCCCTTTGCAAAAATACAACAATGCCACTACCATCCACCTCTCACCTATAGCTATAAGTCAAGAAGACTTATATGCACAACCAAAATGGAAATATAATTTCTCTTAGGAAAATTCCTCATGACTTTCTACCATTGGACACCACTCCAAAAATTAAAAGAGTCAAGATTAATTTAAACAAAATGCAAGCAAACTACTAAACTACTTTTTTTTTTTTGGAAATTTAAACTAAAATTACAAAAAAAAAAATTGTGAAGAGGAGAGGGTGACTAGCTACTCTATAGGATTATATCATGGCCCTTCTAGCTCTCTTCTGTCTGTTTTCTTCCAACATTTTCTTTCATTTTTTTGCTAATATAAAGAAGCGCATTGTTGTCATTGTAAAAGAGGTGTCTCTAAATTTTTATTTTACTCTTTTTAATCACTAGTTTTTTTTTTTTTTTTATCATTTTTCCTTTTTTATTTCCCTTCAACAATCACCCCATGTTTCCGAGGCAGGCTCAGTGAATCCAATACCTTGGGGCTTCAACAGTGACTGGTCTCTCTCAAAGTGCTGCAACTCCACTCCCTGGGCGTAGGTTAGCACGTCCCTCACGTTCAAGCTAACGTTAACATTTCCATTGCCACCACCATGATGGTGATGGTCTCCCGTCAAACCTAGAAAGTCCCTGGTGAAATGATCGCTGCTCTTCTGCCACGTGACCAGGTTTCCAGCCGCGAAACCCAAGAAATCCGGGGAGACATGACTTGCCATGTTGTTGTTGTTGTTTATCTGCGTGGCGGTTGCACCTACGGTGGCAGCCTTTTGAAGGAGTGCAGTGGCTGACAAGTGAGGAGTGGCCGGTGTGGCAGCATTGGAGGGAGGATTGTTGCTGACGTGGAGGTTTTGGAAGGGTGATGTGATCAGGGCCTTCGGAGGTGGGGGCGGTGGTTCTTGGAAGAATGGTGAGAAATGGTGAGACTCAGGCTTGACATGAAGAGTGTTATTAGGGTTAGGGTTAGAGGTTTGAGTAGGGCCGACCCATGGGTTGAGAGAGAGATGGGTTTGGAAAGGGAAAAGAGAAGATAGGTTGGGGTTGGGGTTGGGATGGGAAGGTAAATGATGAATCACAGCTGGATTTGTGGCGGCGGAGGCAAGTTGGTTGGCTGAGAGTCTTGCACTTTCTTCAGCTAATGCATCGCAAAATGCTCTGTGAGTTATGAAGCTGTCCTTCCTGTTGGTTTCACAAGGAAGTTTACAAATTAAATAATTAATTGCATTAAGCAAGGAATTGAGAAAATTCATATTGAAATTGAAACAAAAAGAAATCAATGAATGTGGGATTTTGACAAATTAAAGAGAGAATGCATGGAAGGAACAATATTCGCATTGGATAGACTTAATAATGTCATAAAGTTTCCAGAAAAACGAAAAACAAAGGAGAAACTATATATCTTTGTTGGTCAAATGTAAAGGGGAGAGAGAGAGAGAGAGAGAGAGAGAGAGGCATGACGACAGTTAATTGATGTCTATGCATGCAAAGATGGCTCGAATATTCAAGAATTTGGTAAATTATGAAGGATAATGTTAGTTTTTGAAACTTGAGCTTCATGCATGTAAGAAAGATATGCAATTGAAACAAAAATCTAACTGATGGAGAGGAAAAAGGAAAGACAAAAGCGGACACAGATATTTTTGCAGATTTATCAGTTTTTATATCATGATGAAGTTTCAGCATTCTCTGTAACTTAATAATGGCATATATATTGCATGAAAATTTTGTCCAAATATAAAATCCCAAAAGGTTGAGGAAAAAAGGAGAATACGATAAAGAAAAGTACAAAACGCTAGCATAATAACGCAAGACAAGAGAAAGCAATCAAGCTTAATAGCTATTGAATCGTGAACAATACGATCAAAAACTACATAATGATCCGGCAGTCTCAAGTATTAAAAAAAAAAAAACTACAGTATGATGACTGTTCATTATCATTATTATTATTTTTTTTCAGATATGAACATGGCAGCTGGTTCAGGTTTCGGAGGTATTGCTTTCAGTTCCTTTCTCAAGTTCACCAGTAACAGACACTTGAATTAATGGTGTCCAATTGGACGAAACGAAACCTGTCACTGCATTTAAGTTCCAGATATATTCGATTCATAGCTTACCACTATTGTGTAAGAGAACAACTAAAAACAAAAACCCCACTAAACATAAAACAAGAACGGCCCTAAAGACACAAGGCTTCCCCCTTTGAACTAAAAACCAAGAGTTTATTAATCCCCCATTAGAGTCCAAAGTGATGAATAGCAAAGAAAAGAAACATCAAAATTTATAAAGAAGGGAAGGTTGGAAAGCTGAGACAAAACAGAAAGCTATAGAAAAGATAAAAAAAAGGATCAAACATCTCAATTATTATTTTTTTCTTAGGAGAAAAAGAAAGGAACCAAATTTACCTCGAGAAAAGGGTACCACAATCACATCTGTATTCTCTTGTTCCACAGGTCTTAGAGTGAGCCTTCCAATCTGATTGAACAGCATAGATCTTTGAGCATTTCTCACACTTCCACTTTTTCTCTCCATGTTTTCTGCTATAGTGTTTCTTGATGCCAGTAAGATCACCTAAAGCCCTTGAAGGATGGTGGTGGACACATGTAGGCTCAGGGCAAACATAGGCTTTCTTTTTGACCTCTTTGCCGTTTCTTTGCTTCAGCTTCCATGGAAGGTTATGGCCTCTTTTATGAAGCTGAAGGTTCTGATCTCTCTGGAAACCTTTGTTACAGATCTCACATACAAATCTGTTGGTAGCCAATAGCGTCTTTGGAGATAAAGCAATCACTTCAGCATCTGGGTCTGTAACAGCATCAAACAGTTAAAGACCAAAAAAATTGAAATTAAACTAGAATAATCTAATAGAAATTTGCAAGAGGTGGGAACAAAGTCTAACCTGGGTTCCCAGGAAGGCTTCGCTTCTTCTTAATTTTTTGTGGCTGCTGCTGAGGGGAAATGGTTGAAACGATAGGATTTACGCCACCAAAGTCTCGAACTCTTGTGCCAGAAGAAACACTAGCTTCCTCGGACAAAGAATTAGAATTGGACAGAGCTGCAGGAAACATGCCTGCGAAGAAGAAAACTCCAAGAAAATAAAACAAGAGAGAACCCCAAAAGATTAGTCCGATCTCTCTTTGTTTGTTTGATATCTTGTTCCACTTTATTATTAGCTCTTGTTCAAGAGTGACCACTTTGCACCTTTGAAAGAAACAAGAAGAAAGAGAGTAGCAAAGGGCTCTAGACACAAACTAAACACAGCTTTGTTAATAAACAGGTGGCAGTGACATATAGATACAGAAAGGCATCATTCATTGGATGCAAAAGCAAAATCTCGTGAAGAGGTGATGATGATGGGTTATTCTCCAAGTCGCTATCTAGCCATGGATTGCTTGTCTGAACAACTCTGCAACGCAATTCACATATATATATATATATATATATATATATCTTTCCAATCTATCTCTTAGAAAACCATCAAGAGGTGAGAAGTGAGAAGCTCTCCCCCCATGCAATCAAAACATGAGGAAAATACAGACAATAAGATGGCTTTTTCTCTAAACCTCTCCACTACCCAATAACCCTCTCCTTTCTATCCATTTATATGTATATCAAGATTCACAGATAGATTCAGAGAGAGAGAGAGAGAGAAGAGAGAAGGTTTCAGCAACAGTATCCCTGTAGATAATAGAGTACAGAAGGTGATGATTACAATGGCAGACTAAGGAGAGAAGGGGTGGTAAATTAGACCTAAAAAAAAATTGAAATAAATAAACAAAATTCCAGGTGAGAAAAAAGGCTAAGAAACCCACATAAAAAACTAGGAATTCTACAAATGTAAGAGGACGAAGCTCAAAGCAAGAACTAGGAAGTATCCCGGCCCACTTGATTCAGAAAAAAAAAAAAATCACTCCATTATTATTTTAATAATAATTTCTTTTGAACTCTGACGTTGGCACTTTCTGTCTTTTCCTTTGTTCCTGTTATAAAACACCCAAACCCTAAAAGGCTTTTGTTTTGAATGGAATGATAATATAAAAAGTAGGGATTGCTTTGCTTACCACTAGATGATCAGTACTTTGAAGAATTAGAAGCTTAAAAATTAAGCTTTTGGGGGTGGTAAAGGCAAAGGCCTAGTTAGAGATATAGCCCTTCTCTTGAGTCTCTCAACCTTTTCTAACACCCCCACAACTACCATGATTGATCAATTGATTGACTCTCATCAGCTTGTAAAACCAAACATTATTAGAAGCTAATTGATTACTTGAATGGTAAATGTAAAAAAGCAATCTAAGATGTTCCAACATTACATTATTTGAGAAATATGTGGTTTTACTTGTCCAACAATCTTCAACTCATCTATCAATATTTTTGTCTTATGTTATTAAGCTTTAGATTATGTTCTTTTACATTCATAATTAAAGTATCTGTTTCTTGCATCATGTCCACCAATTAATACCAAAAAAAAAAATAAAAATGATCAGTTTTCGATGATTAAAATTACACACAACTTCTAGTTAATATAGTAGCTATTAACGTCGTCCGTTCAAAATTTGGATTGGGTTTTGGAATCTTAATGAACATCTTTTACATTCCACTATACATGTGTTTGATGATTTTTATCCCCTTTCTGTCTCTCTTTCTTTTGTTAGTATTATTATTCTCTCACATCCCTAGTCTGTAGTGAAAGTGCTCAAGCAAACCCCACCAAGGGGAATTTGGAAGGCCTCTCTTCTTTTTCTCCCCTCTTTATATAACTTTATTTATTCCAAACCCAAATGTAAAGCATGGGGAGATGGCCTCAAATTGACGATTCTACCCCCTTCATTTGTCTAAATCAGTTGGTCTCTTAGGTTTTTTTGTACCATTGATGGATATAATAGTAATTGCACGTAAAAATATGAGTGGGATTCCCTTTCTTTAGAGGGCAAGGCATTGGCAGCTCTTTAGTCCTAACGCCTGATGATGATTGATGATGCAGAGGGCTGAAGGGGGCAAAGAGAAGGACACCCATTTTTGCATTTGGAGAGACCCTCTGGGACAACAAACAATATGATATATATATATATATATATATATATCACCTAAATATTTATGTTGTTGTTCTTGCAAATATTGTGAGTACTTTGGAATCCTATGTGATGGGCCGGGGTTGTTCTGAAATCCAAAATCTATTGAATCATTTTGGCATTTGAGTGAGATTCATACTCCTTTTCTGTTTGGATAAGATGAGATTTATGCTTCATTTATTCACCCTTTAAGACAGGAAAGTCTTTCGTGTTGCTTGGCGTACGTGTATTCTTTTACCACCATTTACCAAAAAACTATATATCATCTCCCCATTCCAATACATTTTCATATGAACAAAAAATTCAAACTTAAATAATAAATAAATTAAATTAAAACTTAACATAATTAATTTATATAATTATTCTTAAAAAATGATATTCAATAAATTTGAAATTCAAATTCAAACATTCATAATCTCTTTACTTATCTTCAGAGTGCAATTTTTTTTTGTAAAAATAATAATAATAAATCAGTTGCAATAAATATGAAAGATTATCTCAAGTTTTAGGCTGACGTAAAATTGTTTAATTAGTAAGATATAAATTAACAAGCACATGTTATATATCAAGATTTGATTTTCTTTGTGCAAGTTGGCCAAAAAGTTCCGTGTCGTAATAAAACAATAAAAGAAGAAAAAAAAATAAGGAAAGAAAGATTACTCTTTGAGCTTTGTGACCGGTAATTCAACGAGAAAAAAGATAAATAGATAGATATATAATAATAATAATAAAAAAAAAAAACACAAATGGAAGCCCCATTTTGGTGACTTGTATAAAATTGTGAACTGATAGAATACAAAAAGTTAAATGAGGTGGTCACTGATCTAATATTAATTAGTTCATAGTCTTTTGCAAACCTAACTTTGTTTGAATGTAAGATTCGATTTTAACATCTTGACTGCAAACAAGTACCTTAAAACATTAATGCCGGTAACAAACCAATTAGACTAATTCAAAGTCTGTGTTTTGGTCTTAATTAAGCGGAAAACAAAAAGATCCTACCAATTTGGGATTGGCACATGCTCATGGCCATTGGGCAAAATCCCAACAAAACAAATATCAAATATTTTACCTTTTCAAGCTATTCAAGTACTAATGCAAAGTTATGCTAGCCATCAAATTACAGTCTTTCAATTGGCAATGCAAGTTGCTGATTCTGATTTACTACTGTATTTTCTTTTCTCTGTTGAGGGAATTGGGAAAGAATAGCTAACCCTCCAAGGGGGCCCATGCCCTTATTCACGGGTTCTTCTATTACTAGATTCTCGCATGCAGTTTTGGCTCTCTTGCCCCGCAAGGCCACAAAAAAAGTATTTATTTGCAGTGGTGGACCAAATTTTTGGGTCATTTTCTTTGTTTTGCGGGAAATTTTGTTATCATTTTCTTCTGTGTCCTCTTATCTTATCAAGATTCTGTTACCCAAACTCAGCTATTTATTTGACTATCCAATAAGTGTAAAAAAAAAACACACAAGCATTGTTACCCGTAAGGCATAGTAGTGTTATATGTTGGACGAGATACTCAAATAAGAATGTTAGAAAAAGAAAAAAAAAAAAAAAACAAATCTCCTATTCTGAATTGCAGTCTTGCTATAACCAGTCAAACTTGATTAGGCCATCTCTAGCTTGGTTCTATGATTACCATGTCTAGCAACGACATTGATGGCACCTGCTTTCACCTATCAAACATGTTCAGAGGTATTAAAACATGTTTTTAAGGATGACAGTGAATGTCGATAGTAACTGATTCATAAACCGTTATTATAATTCATCTCTTGTGTTTTAGCATAGAAACAGTAAGTTATACATTTCTTAATCTCTTTGGGTTAGAATTAAGTGCAAAATCCTTTGGTACGAATATTACTAGTTGAACGTCTTTCAAATTCCAACAACTTACCTATACTACTGCTAGGCTTTTGAATTAAGGAGATAATGGGCGAGAACTGAGTTCGACTCGGACTGAATTAAATATATCTAATTAAAATTCCTCAATTCCTCACTTTACTCATTCTCAATCCTATCCACCCATAAAAGAATTCTCTCACAAACAAGCATAAATGATTGTAACATTGTCAAAAGATTAGAATAACCTGTGTGAAAATTTTTATATTTGTATTATGTTTTACTAATAAAAACTTTTGAACTTTTCAAACCAATCATCATTTTTAAAAATCGCATTCCTCTTCATCTCCTCTCTCTGTCTTCAACTCTTTGGTTAGAATGGGATAGAGCCAATAAGGACAATGGGATGGGTCCTGGATAACACGCTATATTCCCTGTGGACAGCCCCACCGGAAAGATTTTAAAATGAACAAAATTAGAAGAAAAATAAAATTAAAAATGATCTTGTGATTGAACTACGATGATGACTTGTTTTGTCTTGACCATGAAATTAGAGATTTTCCACCTTTCTTTTTGCGTTAGGGTCAGCTCATTACTGCGAAACTTGGCACACCGTGAAAAAGGGGTACCTACATAAGATTTTAATCATTGTGTGCTGAATAATATTCTGTTCGGCGACTGAGAGTCACGGATGAGAATAGGATAAGAAGAGAGAGCAGAAGCAGGACCTTGCCATTATTAAAAGGGAACAATTAAAATGCAAGAGACCAAGCTCAAGTCAACTTTATACATCAAGTTGACCTGCCATTGCCAAAGTATTGTAGCAGACTTACTACAGTGTGGGAGTGGGACTCTGTCAACATTATTTCAATGGCTGCTATTGACTTGTATTTGCTTTCCTCCAACCCATAATTTCCAAAAGAGTTTAGAACCGTTCTACTGATACTTCTTTGTAAGACTGGAAGAATTAACCTTCCTGCAGTGGTTGGTTCCACAAAATGACTTGAACCATGGGAAACCACACATTTACTTTTACCCTGCCATAGTGCAACTTATGCATTTAGGCATAAGTAAGCAATGACACCATCGGATTCATATCAAAACGAAAAAATTCCTTAAATGAATAAGAGGAAGTTGCAAACTACCACAACTAGAGCTTGTGACATGCTTGCTTAGTGAGGTTAGGGCCAAGAATTCAAGATTAATGCCATCATACAGTTCTGCTCTGCTGTCTAAGGTCCTCTTGCCCTTGACTCAGTGTCTTCTTTAGTTTCTCTTAACTTAGCTGCAGGTTAATGGACATAGAAAAACATTGCCTTGTCAGATGGTAGCCCACCAGACAAAAATCACATGTCGTGCATTGCACCTAGGAACAGAACCCCTTTGCACACCTAACATATAAAGGATTTCTCTTCTAGAAAGTGATGAAAACACTAACAAAGGTAAGCAAAATTTATAGTACAATTAAGAAAAGGGCAACTAAACTGCTTACATTACTCTGAACTTCATAAAGTTGAGTAATCCATCCCACTTCAATCGGAGATGCTAAATCTTCTTTCCTGCACGACTCTGTCATTGTAAGTCCGGTTAAGATTCGCAAGAGCCAAAAGACCATGGAAGTCCAATGCCCGCATAACAAGAATAGAATGGACAAAATTTGGAGACTCCATGCATGTGATATGGTTATAATGGTAAAATGTAGCCAAGGCAAGAACCAACCTTATGTTAGCACAGATGAATACAAAACAGCTTATCACTCTTAATCAAATCATATGATGCTCCACCAGATATATCCAACAACTGAAAATTTAGATAATCTATTTCAAAATATTTGGACACTTATTTGTTTTGCATTTTAGAGCAGCAGTAGGCCCCATTCATTATTGTCTCCAAAACCCATCAAAAGGTTTCAAAAATTTGTCTATGCAATGAGAAGCATCATTTGACAGGTGTTACCATGATGCGAATACTCCTATGTACCAAGGAAATTTTGCCACGCATTTAAGTGACCAATTTAATTCAAATTATGCTTGAATATTGCAGCCTTCTCATTTTAAGAGCTGCCTTCCACTTCTTGACCTAGTGACAACATGAAGCTCTGTAAAGGCATGTGTAAGCTTGGTACGAATCCAAGAAACCCCTCCCCCATTATCAATATATAAAAAGAAAAGCAACTTTGGTGTGCCAAAAAAGAACAAAAAGATTAAAGAGGAGAAAATGAAAGTACTAAGAAACAAGTTACAAATATAGAAAACAAACAAAAAGAAGAAAAGATTAACACAATTAATCTTTCATGTAGACCATCAAAGAATCCCCAGGGAAGTTAGCTAAACGAATAACAACACCTAAATCAAGAAATTGCAAAAGAAACATTATTATTTGTCACATTACTGAAAAAGTCAACCACTTGCATCAATGTAAGGCCACATCAACCTTGCATGACCATCAAATAGAAACAATTATTGCATAGGTTGGATCGCAAACTGCCTTTAATTGTCAGCAATTTTTTGTCAACTTTTTAAAAGAAATGGCAGGCATTATTCTTTTGTGATAGTTTAGGGGTTTAACCAGGTAGTAGTTAAACAATTGAAGTATGAAATCCACTTCCATAAATGAAAAAACCTATTTTACATATTAGAGGGATACAACTGCAAACTCTCACATATATGATGCTCAAAACAGTCAAAGAACAGCCAATGTATGCAAGTGAGCACTTTTTCTGTGAAGCCTATTTTCTCTCTCTGATCTTTTTTTTTCTCTCCAAAAATTCTTTTTTTTTCTAAGTATAAAAAAACAAAACAAAAAAGAAAGGGAAAGAAAATATCCACATGCATTGAATGTGAAATGTACTTGCAAAATTAAAATTCCATGAAACACGAGATTAAATAACAGTCAGAAGCGTGTCAAATGGAACTTCTAATATTTTCTTCTTCTATGCCAAGAGAAACAACTCATATTTTGCAGATATGCACTAAGCTGGTCATTCATTTTGCCAATTTCTCTTTACTGCACTCTCATAATTTTTGACCTCCCCTTTTCCACTATAGCTAGAATAGCCAAAACTAGATATCATGTCAAACATTTCCCCCAGTTATACATGATCATCCCATGAAATGACTCCATAGATCTAGTCAGCTACACTGATATGTTCAACCATTCCTAGTGCAAGGACAGCTTATCTTGACATTATTTCTAGTCACTCATGCACTAACAAATTTCTCATCACTTCATTTTTGTGTTTTGGTTCCTTATTCTAGACCATTAAACATGACTATTCTATGGATGTTTACCTCCCTCCAATTTCTCTTAAGGATAGACCATTATCAAGTATAAACTTAGGCCAAAATTTATTTTACTACAACACCACTTTTATCTCCATATGACAATGTCTTATTATAAACAAAGAAAAACGCACTTCCCAAGCATCTGTTAATCTCATGTTGGCCATATAGCCACCCACTTGTTTAAATTATAAGACATAAAACAGATACTCATTAACACAATGTGATTGACAAGATTAGAATCATTTAAATATTGACCCAATTTAATTATCCCAAATGTGAACTGATAGAAAAAAACCATGTTTTTAGTCTTTACCTTTTTCTATGTATTTGATAAATGATTACATGTTTGGCAAGTTAAACGTTGCTATCTAATCAGAAGTATTTCTCATCATTTTATGTGTGAAGTGGCCCTAACATTACTTGTTTCAAGAAATAACAGCTTACCTTTTAACTGGCAGGATTTTTAATGGGTCCTGCAACTGAACCCCATGCTTCATTCATAAGGCATTACCCCACTTGTCAATAGAACATTAACCACCACTACAGTCTACAAATACCTAAGCAGACGGGTTCTTATTCAGCATCATCCAAGCAGATGTTGGCCTGCATTCATAAACAAAATGCTTAAGTCAGATACATTTGATTTACAACTTTTTTAATTGAAATATGACCTCCAAGGGTGGTGGTCTGATAAGAATAATAGCGAGTGAAACAGAAAGTTACATTAAAAAGAATTGAAAATACAATAAAATCAACCTGTTCCTGATTGACCAAACCCACATCAACTACGAGCCATAGATCATTAGTTTAAACTTGTATTAAATTTCAATAAAGCTACAAATGATTTCTTTATGTTAACTTTACATTTTTTTCAAGCATCTTTAAATAGGTTATTTTAAGCCACGTTAATAGCCAAACACAATTAAAATAATTCATCGCGACTCATATACAATATTGAAAAAAAAAATGAACAAATTCATTCTCGGATTTTAAGCATTAGCATAAAAGAGATACGTGATCCATTGACTTAATCAACTGAATTTCTACGAAAAAGAAAAAAAAATCTAAACCAGTGAGCTTTCAACTATTCAAAATGACGTTTATTCCAAAGTTCATGGATTTACGACAAGTGTAGCATCTAACGGAACAGGAATGTGGAAAGTTAATAGAGAGATGTTACTCACCCTAATTTGACAAAATCCTGCTCGAAATGGTTTATGCATCTTCGCAGAATCTTGAAAAGGGGGGGAACAAGGAGAAAAGTGTGACGCAATTTCAGTGGGAATATCTATCCTTTCACCAGCAGCTAGTATTTGAAATGAGACACCTGATAATTTCAGAAGGTTGTTTTTGTTCCTATTTGGATTTGTAGACAGAAAGCCCATTTCAATGGACCTTAGTTGTAGTTTGCTTAACCAAATTCTAAACAAGGAAGTTGGGTTGGGCTCGCGGAATCTCAATTTAATTGCAAGTTTTGCATTTCTTTAAAGATATTTTATGATAAAATAAAGTTAATGTGAATTGCGAGATTTAAATTTCAATATTTTTAATATTTTTAATTATAAAAAAAAAAAATCATATGAAACTTATTCCCAGAAAAAATATATTCTTCAAAATAGATATGTTATTGGTCATTCCATGATTCAAATGTAATGATAATTATCAAGTTGACCTAACAAAAATTTTTTTCTTAAAGTTGTGTGTCCCAAAAATTATTTTCAAAATAAATTATGAGGACTGAGGACCAATTACTATAAATCTAAATCTTGAAAAACCAATAACTCACTGTAGTAAGCTGAAAGCCATGGCCATGATCTTTCACTGTCGTCTGTTAATGTTTCAACCCACTTTCTTTTCCATCTTTTATTGCAAGGAGTAATTTTTCTCTTCATGTTTAGCCAATTTTCATGTTCCAAGAGCCAACAAATTAGGGTTTCCAATGGACTTGTGAAGTAACCAAGATCTGATTCTCCATGTCATTTCCCCCACAAAATGAGAAAATTTGACAACTACATGAATGTCGCTTTGAGTTTATGATCGTGTTCATAGCTTCCGATGAAAACCAAGTCCTTTCACTCTATAAATCTAAATTTTGAAGAAATAGACAGCAACCAAAATATAAAAAATCTCTGGTGCTTATCAGGGAATTCTTGAATTCATCATCTGGAGGACAACGATGAAAGCAATGTCAACAAAAACAAGCAACGAAATCATTTGTTTGGTTTTGCAGAGCGGCACATTCCCGGTTGGTAGCTCTGCAATTGGTGAAAGAGATAGCGAATTATGAGAATCCAGTTGCCATGGCCAATAATATATCTTCATGGTACAAATGTAACACTTCATGGTTGTTCATTATCACCGACCACGGATCCTACTACTGTCTCACAAGAAAGAAAGAGACAAACTTAAGTACAGGAAAAACTGAACCGACAAAAAAAAATTAAGAACTACCAAGTGATCTTTGGATCCAATACGTTTTCTTGCAACTTGCAGCTACATGTTGTCCATTTTCAAGAGCTTTAGAACAATCTACACTCATTTAAGGCCAAGAAAAGAATTACAAGAGGGCAGCCAATTAGTGAATTAAATACATTTTGCAGAGTACAATGGGCGTTGTTCAAGGGGTTAAAAAAACAAGAACCTTGAAACAAGTCATGACGGTGAATACCACAGGTTCTGATCTACAGCTGCAACCTTACAAAAGACAGAGAAAGATAAGCGGCAATGATTTACAAAAGGGAAAAAATGGAATGGTAGATGAAGAAAAAAGGGTCTGAAACACCAGTAACATGAGAGATTTCCACGGATACAGTTCTTGGTAGGTAATTCCCTTGTCCTGCCAATAACAAGAAAGCATCAAAGCGAAGTGAAGGCCATGGCCTAACTGTTTTTTGAAGACCCATTTGCAGAAAAGTTAGAGATAAACTAATACAACAAAACGTGCTAGGCGAAAGACGTTCCACCAAAGTGAAATTGCTGAACTGCTGCTTACAAGTAGCTATGCTATAGAATCTTCAATCTAGATGTTCACTTTCTCTACTTTGGACTTGAACCCAAATAACCCAACCGCTCAGCCAATACATTCTCATCTTCATCTTCACCTCCTTCAGTTCCCAGTATATCCAACTCTCCTTCAAATCTATCATTCAATAATTCTTCCCAAAACCCTTCATCGAGTTCTTTGTCATGACTCTCTCGATGTTCGGGCTCATATTGTGCTTCCTCTTGCTCCCTTCTTGCCCTACCACAGCCTTGCATTTCCAGCGCAAGTGCTTCCAACTCAGTTACTTGGTATCCATAATCACCAAATGCTAGAGGTTTAGTTTTAACAGGATTCGTTTGCTCGCTACCTCGACTTGATTCACCTGCATCTACACCATCAGGTCGTTGATCAATTGGCCGCCTCCTTTTCTTAGACATGGCTTCTTCAAGCTCCTTTCTTTTCTCATTTTGTTGCATTAGCTGCTGGATAAAAGCTGGATTCTGCATTGCTCTAGCCAAGAAAGACATCATTTGCTGCTGCTTCTTTTCTGTGCCTTTCAGCTTTTCTTCCATGGCCTGAAGATTGATTCGAGTATTCTGTTGTTGCTGTCTTAGCTTCACTAATTCCATCATTAGAACCTGCTTGTCACGCCTCAAACGATCAACTTCTCCATCTAGTCCAAACCTGCCAACTTCAACACAAGGACCAAGAGCTTCTTGAGATGGTGGGGGCAGAGATGTTGTCTTTCTTCTCCTGATGCTCTTCATGATGTGCTTCTGGCCCCTGAGAAACCCTTCATTCGCAAATTCCCATTTGTCTGGATCAATCTTTCTAAAACTCTACGGGAAAAAGAAAATTCCATATTCATTACCATCATTTATCAACTACCAAAATTTCAGACTCGATGAAATCAACACAATAACCAATCAAAAACTTGAGACAGACTAATAATTTGTTTTAATTTCATTGGTGATGGAGACAGATTGAGTTAACAATTGATCAAGCACTTGATAAAAGAGTATGCAGACAACAAACTGAATATTTTATTTCTTAGTCTTGCCACCAAAAAAATAATTGAGCAAGGTCCCACTTCCAGAAAGAACCATTGGGGCTGAAAGAACAATATAAAACCAAGTGGAACTAAAAGCTACTACTTACCGATTGCTCAAAAGTTAAAATGCAGAAAATAATGGAGAGGAAAGCCCGGAAAAGTGATTCAAAGAACATTCTGCCAAAACGGAATAAAAAAATACTTGCATGGATTTATAGGCTTTTTATGATCTGTAAGCCATGTGACATTCCAGAACATCCAAGAACAATCTCAAGCGTCAAGTAATAAATAATGAAATAAATATGCTCAGAAAAAAATGAAAATTTACTAAAAGTGGGGAAATTAAGAGAAACCCAAAAGAATATTTTACTCAAAATCATTCCCAAACTTTCAAAGTACCCCTGTTTTAATCTTTCAGAAATGTGGTAATTGGGAAAACAGAAAATTCAAAATTGAAAACATAATTTAAGATATAAGAACACTTACATAAGTATTGAGCTGTCTAACAAAACTAGAGAAATTATTGTGCTTGAAATATCTAGGGAGGAGATTAGTGGAGAACGAGTGAGGATCCCATACAACAAAGCTGCTGCCTCCTCTGCTCCAAGAAACTATGTTGTTAGTATTAGCATCATCCACCATGTCAAAGGTCTTAGTTAGGAATGGCGGTGGCCCTGAATCGTGGAGACCCTCCATCGGCTGTGGCGGCATCATCGTCACTGGCGGGTCATCTTCAGACTGTGAATAACTTGAACTCGGGTACTCTTCCTTTACCGGAAAATATGGATTCATGGCTCAAAAACCCTGCTATATTTTTTTCTTCTATGAATTGAATACGATGTGATTTGATTCGTTATTGAATCCAATTTCTTGCTTTGACAATTTCTAAGTTTATTGTTGAAGATTTGTTTTGATCAAATGCACAGTGGTTAAATGAAGAAAGTAAAGGAAACGGTGGGAATTTGAAAACAGGGGAAGCTTCATATACTCCAAGCTAAGATCTCAAAGACGTTAAAGAAGAAAAAAAAATTGAACCTGAATCCAAAGAGTATCAATACAACTATAAATAGAAAGCGAAACAGAAAATTAGGAAAAGAAAAATAAAAAAAAGAACAAAGTGACTTCGGATTTTTTTTTTTTTTTTGCTGGGGAGGTTTCCTCTTTAGGAAGGTCGTTTATACCGTTATAGTAGAGTTTGGTAGTTTTGTCACGCCCACGCCCACGCCCACGCCCATATTTAAAGAAGCCAGGAAATAAATGGTTTAAACTTTATATGTATACTGCGAGTTTCTTTATTAAAAAAATCATTTAGAAAGTTCTAGATGTATAAAATGGAATCATTATTTTATTTTGGTGAAACTATATAAGATGTTAAAAAATATTTTTTATTTTAAAAGTTAAAAGAATCCTTTATTTGTAGCTCTTTCTTCATTTGGGGAAAGTGTGGTCCTTAGAAAGTTCTGGAAATTCAAGGATAAGGAGAGCATGGTGGAGGCATGGTACGGGACCCATTTTTTAATACATATATTTTTCCTTTTAAAATAATAGATCCCATTGTAATCTAAATTATAAGTCATTGGATGATAAACCCCACTTATAATTGGGGTCTAAATCAATCGGAAAATCACTATTAGATTTTTTAGTTTTGACAAAAAAACTTTTTTTTGAGTAAGTCTGTCGACTTCTCACAATCCGAATTGTCAGAATGTGTTTGCAAATAAATTTACTTTTTTTATTATATATAATTTTGAATTATGAATTGTGATTAAAAATTATAAATATGTACTAAAAAATTATAAATGAAATTATCTGTACATTTTAAGAGTATATATTCAACTTTTAAAAGAACTTAGATCACGTTTGCTGTTAACAATTTTTTTTACACAAAAATTTGCTTAATAAACTATTACTGAAATCAATATTTAATCTCATTCTAATTTAGTAATAATTCGTGATTCTCTTTTTTTTTTTAGTAAAACAAATTTGAAAATAAATAAATTATTTAAAATTTTAAATTAAAATAAAATATATCATATTTAATAATTTAAAATAAATTATTATAAATTATATATAAAAAATAATTTTAATAAATAATCAACGATAAAATTTAAGTTCAAAATTTTGTTGCGAAGAATGACGATTCTGTTTTGTTAGTAAGAGAAATAATTGACAGACTAAAAAAATGAGAAGACAAGATATGTTGGACACGGTGGCATGCACAACGCGACACGTCTCACATTCCTCGACTATGGCGACTGTGACAAGTGGGCTCTCACCAGCAAGAAAAGTGGCTACTTCTGTTGCAAACAGTCGATCTTATTTTAATTAATTCTTATAATCCCGAAAAAAACAAGGCAAATATTTCATTTATTTTATTGGTTTCGAGATAAAAATGTGTTATCCTGCTGCTATATCGAAAAAGCCATACAGAAGAACCTCGCTAATGCCAAGAAATAAGGGCCAGGTCACTTCTAATATTTATTTTTTATAAGTCGAACATTCTACATTGTTCTGGAAAAAAAAAAACAATTTGCACGATAAGATAATTATCTAGAGATTAATAAATTTATTTTTTTAATTTGTGGGATAATTCAAATTAAAAAATACTACCGAACAGAGCTTTGCGACTTATTCATTACAGATAGTACTGAACGCGTCAGCATCTGTAGAAAAAAATTAAAAGTTCGTTAAATGTAAAACGTGTGCGTCCTAGGTTTCTTCTGATTTGATGAAGAGAAACGTTAAGTGAGGCAATTGCAAATGCTGACTAATTGTAAATCCGAAAAGCAAAATTTAAGTACTTCACATAATCCGTTTAGGAAATACATGTGTCGCTAGCAGAGTTGTTTCTTCTTTCGATTTTGACATTCCTGTTACACAAGCCTCGATGTCTTTATTTTTTTAAAAATTATCTTTAAATAAAATTATTTAATTATCTTTTTCACCCTTAAAATTTTTTCGAATATTTATATTTATAACATTTACTAAATATAAAAATCCAATAAGTTAAATTTTAAAACTTTTAAGAAAAATTATAGAAACGGAATTTTATTAAAAATATTTTAATTTGCATAATGAAAAATGTTATTATTTAAAAGAAAATAATAAAATTTAAAATTAATAAAAAATGATTTTACTATTTTGATTAAAAAAAAGTTAAAGTAATGAGACCCTAACTAAACTAAGACTAATATAATAAACGCATTTTTTATAAGTTTAAATTTTATATTTTCTTAAATAAATATGTTTCTCTTTGGTACCGATTATTTAAATATTATAATATATTTCAATTATTAAAATATTTTTTCTCTTCTAAAGTTTTTGGTTAAATAAAAATTTGAGAGAATTACAATTGATAATTGATATAAAAAGAAAAAATACTTATTAAAAAAATGATGAAATTTAAGTTCGTAAAAAAAATTACATATCCTATTTTGATCTTAAAAATATATATTTCACTTAAAAATGATTAATAAAAAAAAGCTATGAAGATAAAAACTCGGGTGCAAATAGAAATTCTCTTTTTTTTTTTTTTTTTTTTATCTTTCCATTGCCTTCATCCATATTTAAATTATATAATAATCTGTTCATAATTGATAGTGTCGATGGTTTGTTAATAAAATATTAGATTCTTAATTTTAATGAAAAAAATTTGATTTTTGATAAATTTAAATATAGGTAAATAATAAAAATATTAATAAAAATAATCCGATCTTATAATTTGTACAAAATTTAATTTTAACTCCTAGGCGTACCAAGTACATGGGTTGAATATTGGGCTTTAAAGATTAACGGTCAGAGTCACCAATATTTTTTAAGATGAATATTTTGTATAAAACGTTAATAAGCTTTTTTATTTGAAAATGTATTGTCCTTGCAAAGAGATGTTATATGGTAAAATATATATTTGGCTACAAAAGCTAAAAAGCATGCATTTAAAATTTTAATTTTAATTGGTAAAAAATACACAGTTAACATTTTCTTTTTGGTATACAAAATTTTATATTAAAATTTTCTCTTCATAATTTCAAAATTATTTTTAGAAGTTTTGTTTTGAAGTCCTCTTCTCTTGTGTGTATGTTTATATAAGGTGCAATAATTTGACATTAAAAATTAAAAAATTTAGTTTTTAATATTTATCTCATAAAATATCAATAAAAAATTTAAACAAAATTGACACATTATCAATATAAATTTTTAATTAATTTTTTAATATATTTTTAATATATCTTAAAAAAATATATGTTAATTTTATCTCACTAACCCGCATGATGAGTCTAAAATTTTCACGACATTGAATTTGATAATTTTTCAAAGAGTATGATGAATTTTTTTTAATTTGTTGATATTGGACCTAACTTCAAATTTATGGGCTAAGGAAAATGGTACCGAACTTCACAGTCGGCGCCCGGAAATTGGAACCGAGTTGGACCTTTAGAAAATCGTTTCAATATGCTCGTGATCATGTCAAAGGGCCAAAAAGCCCAAAAGAAAAAAAGAAAAGAAAAGAGAGCTTCAATATGCTGACTTGGTCAAAGTTACCGTTAGGCGCAACTCCCTCCTGGATTTTCTGGACTATGTTCATCTTCGCGGTGCACAAGGAAGGCGGTGTTTCAACCTGTTTGACGGTGTACAAAGCACCTGCAGTGGTTTGATCCCCACAATGCCCTCGCTCGAAGCTTCCGGATCTCGATTCCGGTTAATGTACACAGGTAAGATCCCACTCTCTGCATGCCCGATCTCCATATTCCCTTGCCCGCTCTCTTCTCTATATTCTTCTCTGCTTCTGTTTTGAATTTTTTCTCGTCTTCACGCTTCCTTATTGAGCTTTTAGGGTTTTACAATGGAAGGTGGTGTTTAAGTGTACAAAGAAGCAGTGTTTCAATCTCCACTCGCTGGAATCTTCCGGATCCGGTTCCCGTTAACGTGCCGCCGCCTCCACCACTGCACGTTGAAGAAAGCACATCCAAAATCGCGCTGCATGCTCCATCTCCACATTCCCTTCCCAAGTATCTCTATTTTCCTCTCTTTTTCTGTTTTAGGGCTTTTAGGTTTCACATTGAAGTTTTTTTACTAGTAATTCTGTAGAGTTTAAGAAAAGAAAAAAGAAAGCACATGTAAGGCATGAAGTCATCTGTAACTCGGGACATCTTTACGTTTAAATTCCTTGTTTTAGAAATGTGGATATAGCTGTTGATTATTGCTGGTCATATCTAATCCCAAGTCTAAATGCTTGTACCGATTTAAGTTTTCAGTCCCAGAAAATCTTTTCACTTCGACATACTGAAGGAAGCTTTGTTGAGGGGAAACCATGACATAGACGCTTAACTCCCGTTGAATGGCGTTTATACTTTATAGGCACTCCAGTTGAATGGCGTTTCAAGTCAAATGTTGTGAAGACCCTGAACTACCGTTAATTATGGAGTTGGCAAATTGCAAGTGTTTGTCCTATTTTTGATGGCTATGAGCTCTGATATTGGCATTCACTCTCCATAGTGGCAAGAACTGGGGCCGTTCCATTTTAAAGGAAATATATTATATGAAAAGAAAAGAAAAGAACATTAAATAGAAACTTGGGAAACTCTACTTAGATCTAAGCACGCATTCTCATTTTTTGTGGTGTTTCTTTCCCTCTCCAGTGAGGGGCTTCCAGCTCTTATTTTCTCGTAGGGTTTGCAAGGAAGAATTTTTATGATTTTATCAAAATTTCAAACCGTGCCCAACTATAGGTTAGGTTCCTCCTGTTTTCCTCTTCAAAGTCTAATTATTATGACTCTGACTGTGATTTTCGTTTGCTTCGTAATAATATTAGTCTCTTACAAGTTGTTTGAAGCTTGAAAAAATCCCCTTTTAGTTGTCATTAGCCATTATTGTTCTGTTAGACTTTAGATGTATTTTGTCTGTGGCATTAAGGAAATTTGACTTTCTAGTCATTGAAATTGATTGAGATGCAGAAACACCATTGTCAGAGCTTGCAGCATAGTGTAGGAAATGTTTGTGTATAAGATTTTATTTGCCTTTTACCACCTAGGTTCATGGAAAACAGTGCAGTTATGGCCGTTTTTATTAATCGGAGAAGCTTGATGACGATATGGATGATACAATTCAAACTCAAAAGGAAGATCAGGAATAGTATGTGCATGACCTACCCCAGGTTTTACCTAATGCCTTTGAACAACCTTTGGTATGTAATACTCTTTCTTTCTCTTCTTTTTAGCGGATGGATGGGTTGTTAATCCTTTGATCCATTGTTATTTTCTGTTCGATTCGTTTGGTAGGAACTGGAGCATACTGACTTCCATAATGTTCCTTATAGTAATAGTGCAATATTGCAGTAGGAGAAACTTTTTATTTCTTTAAACCTTTTGTTAGGTGGACCTCTAAAAATGCTTACAATGATCGGAGTTTATGCTTAAACTTTGGGATGACTGTTGAGGGAACTAATGATCAATGTGTAAATCAAGGGCTTCGCAAGTTCCCTCGGTTTGCTTGAATCCATACCCTTCCATAATACTAATTCAAGTTAAGGGGCAGAGGATTATCCAGTGCCAGACTCGAGGTCTATTCCTCCCCCATTTGGCTTTACCTTTGTGATCTTCTGCATCCATCAATGACTTTAGATGCATCATCACCTCCAAAATTTTAATAATGTTAAATCACCTCATTGGCAGTGGCTTTTGGACAAAATTACCCTTAATTAATGTAAATACACGTAATATAAAAGAATAGATATTTACATGTTTATATTCATATATACGCGCATACATATTGTCATTTATTTATTTTTATTCACATATACGTACATATGGGTTTACATCAATTTAGAGACTTTTTTTCATTAAAAGAAGGTATGGAATTTTTTTAAGGATAATAGCCTGATCTTCATATTTTGTTCCTAACAGGTTGATAGAAAATCAGTACTGGTAGGATCACTAGATTTCTCCATCTGCGAGGACAATGGGTACCGAATGTTCCCTAAAAGTTTTAGGAGAACATAAGTGGAGGAAATTGGAATCTCTTTTTGGCATATTGCTCTAAGGACCCTTTGAGTTTCCTCGAAAATCCCCTAGAGATCAAATTTTATTCTCTTTAATCCAAACAATAGATAACTTTGAACTTAAGTGCAATTTTTTATGTTTACAGTGATTGGGGTTTCTACAATCAGAAAAGAAAGGGTTAAAAAAAGGAAAGAAAAGTGGCGGTTCTTTATTATCATTTTACCATGATGACACTCTTGTACTTTTCTTTTATCAGGTATGTACTAAAGAAAAGATTTGGTCGTGGTTGAAATGTTGAATACCATCATAAAGTTTTAGGATTTACCGTATCAAACGTTCTATATCCGTATCTGCAAGTCATAGGAATAAAATGATATATAATGATTCCTTTGTTTCTTTAGTTTTCCTATCTAACTTTTAGAAAATTATTCAATGTGCTAATTGGTATGCTTTTCATATTACTTATTGGAAGAGAACATGGTTATATGCTTCGAGGACTAGGAGACTGGGAGATATTTGAGAAGAATTTCAAGTATGGATAAGAATTTTGCCACTAGAATGTATTGTTGTTCATATCTTATTAATACTGTTTAATTGTTCAATTTGCTTCTTTTTTGAAGTTGGTATGCATGTTTAATTACACATTAACTCATTGAATTGTGTATGAAATGGTTGAAGCATATGTTCGTCATTTTTTAGCCTTACAGCTTGTTTGATGCATATAGTAAGTGGCTGATTTCAGATTTAAGTTCTAAACTATAATGATTTTGTTATTGATAACCCACCAAGTTAAAAGTGTTATCATTCATTCGAAATCCTTCAAAAATTCCCCTGAAATGAACTAATGTTAGGGATAAAGGAATAGTCACTTTAACCTCTAAATTTAAGCTGTCTTTCTGTTTCTTTTTCTTTCATTTAATAAAATGGGGAGTAACTGGTAAGTTTCTTTCTCTCTTTCTGTCGTCACAAACTTTGTCAAGTCATATGGTACTAGAAACCTTTTATTCATTTTAAACTCCTGATCCTCAATTCCTGGCTCGACTTAGTGAACAGTGCTTTGTATTTGTAACTCAAGCTTTAATATAACTTGTTTCAAATCTTAACTTGGTAGAAATTGTGGCTTATATTTGTTTTCTTCCAGAAGTTTCTCATCTACCAATTATGTCCCTCCTCCACTATACAATATTTTCTTTTGTTATCTTGTTTTAACCCTGTCTTCATTTATGCTTCTCTTCTCATTTCCTCAGTTGGTAGCACTGAAGTCCTGTCATGATCGTAATATTACCCACAGGGATATAAAACCTGGTGAGGATGTCAATGCCTTGTTTGAATACCCTTTTCAATTGTCTCGGATCAAAATGAAGAATCCAAATCGATTCTAAACGAGACAAATAATAAAAAAAAAAAGGTTAGAGACCACTCAATAAAAGAATGCCTAAGGATTTATTTTTATTTTTTGTTAGTATTTTGAGAGTTATTTGACTTGAGGTATGAGAGTACGAGAGTTATTTGATTTGTCTAATTGATTTGTTGGGTTTATAGATTTTTTGACATTCTAATTATATGCATTATAATTCTACAGATACATGATTTTATTTTTGAAAAAACTTCTTATTTAACTATATATATTCTAATAAATCGTTATCGTAATTGATATTTGATTAAAAAAAGTGAGTTTTTATGATCCATAAATAATTAAACCTATTTAAGTATTCTCGCTATTTTTTATTTCCTTAAAAAAGGAACTTAGCTTATAGTAGGAGTGTAAACGAGCCGAGCCGAATAATGAGAAGTTCGACCTCGAGCTCGACTCACAACTCGAGGTTCGATACTCGGCTCGAGCTCGATCGAGTTTTATTTTTCAAGTTCGAACTCGATTCGTGATCGAATTCGAGCTACTCGAACTCGCTCGATTAATATGTAAAAATAAGCTCGATTCGTATATTCGACAAGAGCTCGATTATTCATGCTCGAATTCGAACTCGGACTCAGATTCAAAATATTTTATTAATTAAAATAATAAAAATATATTTAAATATAAAAGTTTGATTAGACTCGCGAACTACTCGAGTCAGATATAAGAATATTCGAATTCGGTTCGATCGATAAGTCGAGCTACTCGAGCTCGAGTTCGACTCGACAATAATCGAACCGAATTCAAGTTTTTTTTGAATCAAATCCGAGTAACTTGCGAATATTAATATATCATTTACACTCCTAACCTATAGGTTCATGATATTTTAAAGAAGGAGGGGTTTTTACGAAACTTAGTCTTAATTAAACAAAATTCAATTAATAGAATACAAAAAAAGATGGTCAAGAATTGAAACTTTGGATATTTTTTAAGACATTGATCGACTGCCTTTGCTGGGTCCAAGCTTTACTTTTTGGTCCCATTGGCTTAGATTATTATTATATTTGGGTAATTGTTATTATACATATTGAATTTCCTGTTGACAAATTAGTGACACATTCTACATAAGTAAATTCTACCTTGCATTTGGTGCATTGTTTTTAACTAGTCGCTATCATGTTAAGATCAACCATTATTATTTATTCTTGTGGGTGTAGGGTTAGGAGTATGGTTCTATGGCGTGGGCTGAACGTCAGGGGGTTGGGGTTGGGATGAGAGCTGTGCATGTGAATGTCATTGCTCTTGATATATAAACTGCCAGCGGGGTGGATTGGGGGTGGGAGGGAATATGGCAGTGATGTATAATTTTACTGCTATTACTTTGTAAGGATACAACTATGATTTGTTGGATTCATCCACTTGATAATTGGCATATTGGCAGCACGAGGAGTCCATCCTTCTTGGAAGGTTGTACCAACCATAAGTAAAAGAATTTTGTTTAATTAGCCTAATGATCTTGTCTACTTTTTTGGATGTTATTATATTATGTTAATAAACTAGTATATGGTATCATTTGCCTAATACTTTCCACTATCTGTTTATCTTCGCAAGCATATAAATGCCGGTTTCATGGTTCTGAGATTTATAAAAAAAAAAAAAATTTCTCGATAACTATAATCTCATCTGTAAATGCATATTATTTCTTTCTAATATTCTTATGCGATCGTTTTAAATTATACTAATAGGATATGGTTATTTTTAGCCAAGGTAGTTGAGTGGTGCTTACAACCTTCTTTAGAGAAATGTCTTTCGATAGTGATGGCAGTTTCTGAGCATCATATGCTTTTATATATCTTCCTTGAACGGGTACGATGTTTGATGGAGTACATGTCCAGACTCTGGATGACAAATGAAGTGGCAATGTATCTTATAAAATGGAAAATTTTAGTGCAATTTATCTTTTAACTTGTTTCTCAATACTAGTTTATTGACAAAAGAGTTGTATACAATTGATTGTAAATATGATGTTTTTGGGCTTGAAATGCATTTTTTGTATTTTGTAGGATGATTTGATTGTGTTGCTGATGCTTTGAGGCATCCTTATTTCCTACCTCGCAAGAGTTAGAAGAAGTACACACAAGGGTCAACCATTTTTCTCAAAGTTAAAAAGATTGTTCTTGGAGAGTACCTTTCTCGCTATTGTCTAAAACATGGAAGATATGTAGTTATGTTTTACTTCAGATTGACCACGTTGTTACTTGATACACGTTGGCCAAGAAAATTGAAAGTATCAATATGATGGAAAGATTGGAAGTTGTGCTCATCGTGAAATTTCAGTTCCTGCCACCAAGGCGTGGCAACCAGTAGGAGTAGGGGGAAATAGGCTTTTGCATATACCGTACCCAACCTGATAATTTTTTTATTTTTTAATATTCAAATTCAATATAACATTATATAAAATTAAATTTAATTCGATTAAAAATTAATAAAATATTATTTTTAATATAAATATTATTTTTAATATAAATATAAAATTAAATAAATAATTTTAAAAAATAATATATATATCCGATTATGATTTTTTAACTATTTTTTTGACCCAATTCGGAACCCCAACTTAAAAAAAAAAAAAAAAATTGATTATGATCAAGGATCAAAATCTGCTAAAGACGGATTGGACTGCCGTCCCTGCACTGCAGTACCGGCTCCTTGCAACATAGGATGCTGAGAACCATTGCCATTAAATCATGATGGATGCTATTGTAGAATTTAGTAAGTGATACTCCGCCATGCTAAAGTGATGACTGCAAGGTATGCTGATTATCTTGCGATAAAAATGCCCTCGGTAAAATATTGTCAAATACTGGCAGATGGATCTCTCCAATTGAGCTTTTTGCAATGGAGGGGGGTAATTTAGCATGAGGCGTAGACTTGAAAGTTCAGGAACAATCTTCTACACAGGCGTTTTGAACTCAGGTGGTGGTTGTATATCCTGGCATATGCAATTACTTGGGTTTTCCTCTTGAGCAATTCCTTATCATAATATATCTTACAGGATAAATTACAGGAACATGGGTGATGCCACCTGCACACACTTGCTAGTATACACGGTTACCCTTTTGTTTACATTTTTTTTCTCCATTTTATCATTTATAATTTCCCCTTTTTTTTTCCCTTCTTTTACATTTTTAACCCAATAAAAAAAATGAGATTTATGGTTCATGGCTGTTTACACGGCTGTGTAGTTCCAACATTTCTTGATGCTTTGGGTCTAGAGAGAGAGCAGCACGACAATCTCGAAGGGCACTCAAGACATCCCCAACATGCTCATGGAAGGCAGCCCGTAGGTGTAGAAGGTGAAGATCTGCTTTAAATGCAATAGCCCTAGATAGTTCAGCAATGGCTTCCTTCTCCTTGTAGCTATCCATTAACACTGTTCGAACACAAGCAAGACAGCCTTTAATATCAGGTAAACGAAAATTTTTATTAACAAAAATAGACATACTGTGACCTGCAGCTCGATAGCGGTAAGGATACACCCGGAGTGGATCTAATAGAGTGACCATCTCCAGATCTGCCTTTGTGAGGTCACGGTCACCGTCACAATATTCAGACCTTTTCTCATAGGCGGATGCATTATTTTTAGCTGTTCCGATCAGTTTAGTCATTTCCTCGTATGCTGCAGCCTTAACATTTCTGAGAAAATGGACTCGTGCAAGTCCTTGATGTGCTCTCGTGTGTCGGATTTTAAGGGCATTAATGTAGCAATCGGCTGCTAAGTCCAATTTCCCGCAATCAGCATACACACTTCCAAGATTGTTAAGAGCCTGAAAAAACAAATAAAATAAAAGAGCTCAAACCAAGATTACACATGCTGAAAACCCAAATGTCCTGCCTCAAATCATGGAGCATGATGAAGCACAAGGTTAGAATCTTAGAATTTGGTAGCCATTTTGCATCATTAGGTTAAACACAAGCAAATTCAAAAGTAGTCATTCCTAGGAAAAAACTGGAAGAAATTAGCAGTGATTATGACCAAAAATAGCAAACATTAGCCTAGGATTTGACCAGCTTCAAATTCTGCCATTTAGAATTTTTTGCAGTTTTCAAATTGGCCCTTTTTTGAAAAATTGAAGACTGAATCTGATTATAACCAATCTATAGCCTAAGCCAATGCATTATTCGTTGTATCACTAAAATTATATTCTTCATAGTTTAGAACCAGTGTGCAAAAGTACAAAAAGGAGACTCTTCATGCTCTTCAAATGTTGCATGACTGAGTCATCATAGTACAACCCAAACAAAGACTAGGAAACAAACAAAAAAATGGATAAAATAAATCAATGAAATTCAAACAGCCCAAGGGCATGGGACCAATTCATACCAACAATTACAACATGATTTTTGGTAGTGATGCAACTAGTTGATGGGTACAAACTAAAGATGGTTTTGCTTTGCAGCAAAATATTTATGAAGGTAAGGTTGTACACTATGGAAGATTTTCTAATAAAAAAGGAAGGGAAAACGAAACCTTTACCTGGCCTTTCCGCAGATTATCTGAGGGGCATTTTAAGGCATTTTCAAGGAGTGAAATAACCGTTGAAGAACAAGATAAATCAAAGCAAGAGTCAGCCAATGCATAAGCTTTAAGGAAGAAGGCCTCAAAAGATCTCTTAATTTTGATAGACTCTTCTGCTTTTCGAAGCCCTTCCTCACAATGACCAGTATCATATAGGATCCATCCCTCGTAAACCAGGCGTTCATGTTCACTGGATGCATGTTGATGAGCTAATTCTAAACTTCGCATAGCTGCATCAGGACAATTCAACCTGAACAAGTCAAGGCACAAATTATTTCAAGTCATATAATCATGGTCACACTGCAATCTAAACTAAATTTTGAGGGTAGTAGAAAACAAGGCAAAAGAGGGGGGTGGATAGGGGTGACTTAGGAATACAGAAAAAACAATAATGCTACAGAAAAGGGGGAAAAGCATACATGGTAAAGGCGTAGATGGGGATGAAAATGGATGCTATAAAAGAGAGATGAGAGGTGATCCTTATGTCATTGCATCTCTTCTGAAATTAGTCAGCAAGGAGTAGGCACATAAATAGGATAAGCACTTATTACACACACTTAACTGAATTAAAAAATAATAATAATAAGGCTTGGTTTCTTAAAAGGGGAAAAATGCTGCAGGTTGACTGTTAAAACTAAAATAAGATATGTCACAAGGCCCATAAAAGTTTCGAAGTCTGCATACCTGAGGAGAAGTAATGATTGTCGGAAGTATAAAACACCTTTTGCCCCACCAGATTCAAGCATTTGGTAGATTACAGAGAGAGATCCAACATCATCAACTGAAGACCACCTATCATACAACTGCATCCAACAATCCGCTGTTGTCCAGTCGTCAACATGCTCACGCACAAGCGTACGGAGCTGGGATGCTGCCACCCGTCCCTCAAACATTCTGTAATCTGGGGAAAGTGTTAGAATTGCCTGAACATCACAGATGGCTGCTTTGTAATCCTCACAGGCTAAATAAAGACAAAATCGGAGTTCCAAGCATTCTAATGCAAGTTTAAACCCAAGAACTCGGTTGATCTCAGCAAGAGCAGCTTGAACATTCTGTTTCATCATTAGGGAAGCAGCCCGATACATGTATGGGTAGGTAAGAGTTGGGTCCAGTTCAGTTGCTTTCTCAAGGTCTTCCCACCTCTTATCACCTTCACAGTATAATGACCTTTCCTGATACATCCATCCCAGTGGGTTAACAGAAGAAATCACAGAGCTGAGCTTCTCATATGACCAAAATTTATGGCCCTTAATGTAACCCAGTCTAGCCAAACCTGCAATAGAGTATACATGACCTAAACTTACAGCTGCCTCAAAAAGACTTTCAGCTTTATCATACTCTTTCCTCAGAAGCTTTACACATCCCAACTGATGAAATGCTAACAGTCTCTGCCTGTCAGTTTCAGCAGATTTAATCAATTGTTCTAGGAAAGAAACGGTTTTATCAGATCGAGGATCAATGTTCATAGCTACTTCACTTAATAAACAATACAGAGAAAATGAGGCCTGTCCAACCATGATTGATCTCTGTTGTCTATCAGCATGGCTAAATATTTCCACCACTCGGTTGTCATTCAAACAGTCAGGCAGTTCGTGTAGAAAAACTTGCAAACATGACGCGGCAAGGACAGGGGAATTCTCTTCAATAGCATATTCCATGAGCTCCACAGCATCATCTTTGGTGCAAACCAAAGATGCAAGTTTCCTATCACAAGCATCTTTGAGTGTTTCACAACAAAATTTATTTGCAAAAACTAATATTTCCAACAAAAGATCAGGAGGGACTTCAATTAAACTGCCTGTCATGCTGAACTCACCAATTGTCCTCATACCCAATGGGGAGATATTGTTTTCAGATAAATCGATGTCCTCACAAAGTGATTCAGTGAAGTACCCATCAAGCATAGCATGAAATGGGACTGAAAGAGAAGCAATTTTCTGCCTATCACAAACTATTTTCTCGTCTCCGATCCTAAATCTCACATTTTTCAGCCTCTTCCCTCCACTCATCACAACAGCGTCTGGGGAACTCCCATTCACCTCGATTGGGAGCTGAGAAACAAAATCTATTGGCCCAAACTCTTGTGCACATTTATTGCAAGTTGCAAGCATGTCAGCAATAAGTTCTTCCCCTTGCTTCTCATACCTTAACCATGCCCCAAATACAAGCCTCTCATGGACAGTGCCAGCCTTCTGCCAAGCAGAGCGGAGGCTTCTCCGCATCAATTTGGTTTCCCCAAGGCCCTTAAAGATCTGAAATTGTAATAAATAAAGATTCGACCTCTCTTGCGGAGAACATGATTCTAGTTCTTCATGAATTTGAGCTAAAACCTCTACATAATCAATAGGTTTAAAGAATGGCACTATTGTTGGCTCAGGAACCTTGATAAATGATTCTCTACAACAATTATACCAAAACAGTCTCAATTCATTCAAGACAAAAAAAGCCCAAAAAAAAAAAAAAAACTCAGAAAATGAAAAGAAAAGAAATACTTACATGGATGAAGAGGTGTTATCCGAAGAAGAGAATTTAGAAAGCTTCCCTCTTTCAACTTGGAGCCAAGACTGAGGATTGATTGCATTGAGTTGTGATTCTTTACATGAATCAGAGGGAAAGAAAGTCCTCATTGGGCAAAACAGATTAAACAAGTCCCAGATCTCCACAATAGCTAAATGGGATCTTCACTCTCTTCTCTCTTTCCAAAACTCAAAAAACACACCAACGAAAAATGAAAGATAAAAAGGAGAAACACACAGACACACAGACACACACACAAAAAAGGGTAAAACAGTTCCCTTCTTATCAATAATCTCACTAGTCCTACCTAGTTAAGAGACCTTTCCAAGTTCCAACCATTACCAAGCAACAAAACTTGTATTATAAACATTTAATACAAGCAAACAAAATACGAGAAACAAACAATCATTTACTATAGTTTCAATATGGGTATCTCTGAACAAGCTGGTACAGCCTCGAATTTACACCAACCAATTAGAAAAAAATGGATTCTTTTTGCTGTAAAAAAAAAGAATCCTGGCTGATCCGATTCCACACACCAAAAAAAGGATCAACTAGTCATAGAACATAGAAATAAATTGTCTATCTTAAAAAAATAATTTAAAAAACAATAAAATGAGAAACTACCAATTACCCACCAACAGTTAACCGAAGATCTTTACCTCAAAGGCAACCAAACCCACATTATAACTTTCACAATAAAAGCCAGAATTCCTTAGCAAATACACTCCTATGATAGAGACAGAGAGAGAAAGCTGGATTGTTGATTTTGAAATTTTGAGGAAAAACTGTGCGAAGGTTTTGAAGAAAGGCAGAGGGAGATCAGTTTAAGGGGGGAATCCAAAAGGGAAAAAAATTCCTGAGTTTCCAGTTTCCTATGCTTTTTGTAACGTTTCTTTTGTTTGGTAAAAGGGAAAGTGTTTTTTTTTCCCTTTTCTTTCTCACTCACTTTTCCTTAACGTTGGAGACCGGAAAGACTGCATCTAGCCATCTACTATTTGATGGAAGTTCATAAAAAAACCTAAACTAAACTATAGTAACAAACCCAAATTTAAGAAAGAGAGATGAGTAAATGAGACTGATAAAAAATTAATTAAAAAAAGACGTTGAATTGATGACAATTGAGCTCAAACAAGTGGCTGATAAAAGGTAGTGTTGGTTTTTACCCAAAAAAAAAAAAAAGGTTGTGACGGTGAAGAATTATGGAAATAGTGATTAAAGTAATAATTGTCTTCTTTACGTCAATAATTGTCTTGCCCCGAAGTGCTAAGGGGATAAGAGTTTATATTTAATATATTATAATTAAATTATAATAATTTTTATATATAAATTAAAATTATTTATTTATTAATAAAATATTATTAATAAATTTATTTTATTTTATTTATTAATAATATTTATACACTAACATATTATTAAATATAAACTCTTAAATATATATACTTACTGCTTATGAAAAAGGGAAAGTTCCTGTATATGTTGCTCATACTGGAAGCAAAAATAATTGATAACTACTATTTCAAATATTCTTTTTTTCATTTTGGGAGAGACCGACTGGATGATAATTTGAGCCCACCCCAAAGCCATTAACACGCAACAGCCAATGCCCACTTGCGTTATCCTGTTAGTCAAAACGAGCAAAAAAAAATAGCTTTTTTTTTTTTTTTAACTTGTGGCGGCAATCATCACTTAAAAATTGAACACCTTCTTTCTCCATACTATTTTATAAAACTTTAGCAATTTTCATTTAGTGTAAGTTCGGTTTTACATTACTTTTTGTACTTTTAAAAACAAAATTGTTATAAATGTTTTAAAAGAAATATATTGAGAGTTGAAACGTGGGAGGTTGGATTTTTGTTGATGGATTCGTGATTTGAGATCCCCGTGGACCCACTCTGTTCTGGATACCGACGCGCTTAGCATGCAATTTACAAGGGACGATCGGAGCAGGCGTGTGAGTAGGGTTACACCCTAGAGTTTTCCCTCGGCCTAGGTCAAGGTGAGCTTAGATTAAAAATCGAGGAAATGCAATGCACTTGCTTCTCTTTTACAAATAATAAATAATAATAATAGAAATAATATGCACAACACAATAACAGCGGGTGGCGGTGTATTGGAATGTCGTGTGAAATGACCAATGTGTCTTTTGACAAACGCGGGAGCCCCGCAATCCTGGATTGGAACCAACTCATTTTGGTCAAGCCAGATGACTGACTCCGAGGCCACCCTACATTCCATTCACCAGATAGAAGAATGCCTTCTTTATGGTTTTACCATTTCTGTATGATGGGCAACTATCAAAGTGTTAATCCCTCTCACCTCCTGCCCAAGCTAATTAAATTAAATTACAGATTATTTTCAAAAACCTTGATAATTGTCTGGATATATTTATATGGGTATGAATGAAATCCCTATTTACCCTTTTATTATTTTTATTATACATGGAGAATATAAATTGATAAATAAGTGAGGAGAAGTATTTGTGTTTGGTCAGGCTGGACAAAAGCCATATTCTCATATCATATTTCAAACCAAATCCATTGAAAAGACATGCCCCAACCTTATGTTGACCTGCTGGGCCGCGATTAATACCCAAATAGGACAACCAAAATTCTATCTTCCTTAATCTATCCCCTTGGCATGTCTCTAAAATTTTGGTAGGAGGAGACGGTTTGTTTGGAGAACAATGGTGATCCTCTCGTTGTCTCTTCTGTTTGTAGATGGTGGACAAATTTCAAGAGAAAAAAAAAAAAAAAAAAAGGAAGCAAAGCCTTAGTTTGGTGGCTTTAATCAAATCATAGTGCAACGTGAACTAGTTGAAAGACAAATCATGTTTATCACAAAGCAATAGCGGACCCACTTCTTTCTATGAGCAGTAAAGCACGCATAAAGCACGAGAAGACAAAGAATAGATAAGAAAAATAGAAGCCATGATTCAGTTGACAGTAAGCTTTGAGGTAGGCTAGTGCCTAAGTGGTGGGACATCACTGAGAAATTATTGATCACTAGAGTGTGTGATGGTGGGTCGTGGCCGAGTTGGGGTTTCTTTCTTGCCTTATCCGGTCAGACAATAACAATACTAAATCATCCATAAAGAAAAATACAATATTAACAATACCCATATACCACCAGAAAGCATTTGTAATATTGTCAAAAGAAACCACAATTCAATTTGTCAGGCTCATTTTGGGTGGCAATTTTGATTGGTATGTTCAGATTCGAGTGGGTCATTTAAGATATAGTATATTTTGAAAACGAATTACTGGCGCTGAAGATCATTGGAAAAGATGATATATCATGCTCCAATTTTAGATAGAGTCAGTCATTACTTTTAAATCAAAATATCTTTCTATCCCAGACAATTTTTGCCAGCTCTTCGACCTTTAATAGCTCGTATTTGGAGCTTGATGGATCATCGTTGCCCTTGCTAGAGATTGACCCATTATAACAAACTTTGCTCCACAATGTTTTTGAAGACTTCAAACGGCTCATTTGTTTTCAATTTCGTACGAAAGATTTTGCTATTAGCTAGAAAGCCTTGATGCTTAAAATGACCATAGGACGGATAACATAAGTAACCCTTTCTATTTCTGCTGCCCCATGATCATATAGCTTTACCGCAAATCACTAAATGAAACCGCACAATAAAAAATACAGATCAGCAACACTGAACTTTGATTCCTCATTTAGCTAAGTGCTAATGACCGCAACGAATGCAACAGGTTAATTATTATTTCTACAAACTCTTACAAAGTGATATGCGCTCCGTGCTTATAGTCCTTGGCAACCAATTCAGGGCCTGATCCAAACTCGTATTTTAAACACATCTGCAATAAGGCAATCACAACTCATTTATTTTGATTTAAATGTTATGATAATAATTCCTTATACCAATAAGAAAAGGTGAAAAATCATACAAAATGAAATGCAAGCAGATAACTTGCTGGTCTAGTAAACACCGGTCCATCAAATTTGACATTTGACTATAAATATGATGCATTTCTACTAATCATCAGTAGAGGCAGCTGAAATATGTTGAACTAACTAGGAAGTTTATGACTATACTAGTGGAACTAGTTACGACACATATGTTAAAAGCCAGAGCAAAAACCTCTCCAGATAAGAGAAGCCACAACCAGGCTTCCTTTCCTGCTGTTAGAATCAAATTAACTTGCGCATCATGAGAGGTATCTAACTACCTAACATTTCCACAAGGTAATAGCATGGGAAAATTGCAGAATAATGATGAAATTTGGGCTGGGTTGGAATTTTCAAATTTGGTTATATGCATATAGAATAAGACGTCCGCTTCTCGTAAAGTAATCATATGTATCAAATTTGTCATGGATTTCCTAGGTTCAAATCCCATCATCACAAAAAGACAAGACAATACGTGCAAAAAATAAGTCACCTTTGGCATTAGGATGTGTAGCGAGTCTTTGGAACATTTTCATTGGAGCTGCAGCGAAAAGACAGAACACTTTGTTTCAACTGCTCATTCGAGAACTGATCTCCCACTTGATTTAAGTAGAGGTCTAAGGTAGGAGAAGAAGATGTTGCCAACTTTCTCTTGTTCTTAAACCTTCAACTAACAGGGGTATGAGAAACAAACAGCAAAAAAAACTAGATTGTACACTTATTTGACTCTAAATGTATGACATATTTGCCATGAAAGATACCTGTCTTTCCTCTTCTCAAGATATCTTTGCAACGATGCTTTTCGGGTAGCAGGACCTTCTGGAAGCAAGTTACATAAAAGAATATTTAAAGTAAATAAAGACCGAAATTATTGATAAAGTCAATATCATAAACGTGCAAAAGACACCATCCTCTTGTATATTTTGTGACCATGGTATATCGGCTTTGTTTCGTTCATTAATCATCAGATAAAACAATTACCTTAATGGCTAGAAACCGTATATCCTTCTATTCCTGCCGTGAAAATGAGCTTTATGGGGTTTTATTGACAGTACTAGTTATCACTTTGATATTTACACATAAAAGATAAAAACAAGAATCAAAAAATCAGAACTCATAATCCTATTTCACTTTTGGAATAAACAAAGGTTTCTGACTTGAACCCAAAAGTATGTTCCCACATACAGAAAAAAGCACAAGAAAGGGCAATTCTGCTTCTGCCTTTTGGCCAATTTGTGCTAGAATGTGTTATTCATGCTAAAAAGCCAAATCTGTAATAATACTGCAGTCCAGGTCGCAAATGGATTTACCAGCTAAACCAACAGATAAAGTTGAAAATGCATGCTAAATGACATTTTTTTCTTTACTACATCAGATCTTTAGAATAGACATACGTCTCTCTAGGCTTCATAAAGGGTCCTCCACAGTTGTCATGGTTCAGATTCAGAATCAAGGTCAGTTAGTCCATCTGGGTACACACCACCTAAGAAACAGTGTCCTAATTCATATCAAAGAAAATGAGAAACGGGAAGTAATGTCCTAATTCATATCAAAGAAAATGAGAAACAGGAAGTAATCATACAGGCCATGACCCTAAAGTCTGTGTACGTCAAATACCAGAATTATCTAATCAAGAAGACAAGCAACTGAAATGCTACTTTTAAGCAAGAATCTGCAAGTTCAGTTCTCATATTGTTAAAAAAAGACCAGGATACAGGATACATGTAACTCCAACAAATAAACCATGTTTGGATGCTGTCATCTCTTCCAGGACCAAGTTTATTAAAACAGCAATTCTTACCCACGATCAAATTCAGTTGAAGTTTCATTCATTTTAACATCATTAGTTCATTATGGAGATGATAAGAAGTAAAGAAGACAGAGTACTGAAGAGCATGAGACTACAGACAAGGGAGAAGTAACTTCCAATCATAATTCATTAAATCAAGAATTGGCATTAAACTTGCACCCTTGTTGATCAATTACGTAAAAGGTACAGAATTTATTATTAAACGGAGATAGCTTAATGCTGAAAAGACAGGTTTTAAAACCAAAAGGTTAATACCTAACCAAGACCAAAACAAAATTCAGCTAATAGTGAGTATTTATGGCCAAAGCAAGATGGAAAGGGACACATCCATCATCCTGAACGATTAATCAAAGAAAGGTGCAAAGCACAGATGTGAAGCACGCATCTCGAAGTGTTTAAGAAGCTTGCATCACCAATCCTACCCATTAAAGGAAATGGCGGGATTTTATGAGATAATTAGAAGGAAGCATTTACCAAGGCTGTCTTCATGAGATAGGTTGCTCTCTTCTAGAGGAAACTGACAGTTTTCTGCCACCTTTACTGCGAAGAAAATGAAAGTGACATGTCAATAATCAGTAGAGAATTATCCTGCTACCTAGGCACTGTATTATACTCGCTTTGAAATGCAAGTTGAAATCAAGCCAGTACATTTACCATTCATAGATACTATTGGAATACAACATGGTTCATTACAAACTAAAATAGGTTCATCCAGCAAAAAATTAAGCTCAGCTCACATCTCCTTTTGACTGCCCTGGGTCAAGCATACTACACTTGGTACTTATCACAGAAGGAAAAAGACTCAATATCTCATGTATATATGAAGTGAAATTTAAAAGAACCTAACCCAGCCCAAAAGCCTACCCGTTTGCAGTGATGGCATTATAACCATTGGCGAGCATGGGCTTATTTTGACACCTGTAGCCTCTAAATGGCATGGAATGGACCATGGTGCAGTCCTTTGATCAGCTAGAGTTTCCTGAGGAAATGAGACTGGGCTTGCAGCAAGCTGCAAGATTGCTTCTGCCTGTAAAAACATTGTAAACCAATATGTAACACTTGTTTACAATGAGATATCCAATATGGTGTTGGAACTATAAAGAATAGAGGAAGTATATTACCTTACAGCCAGGCATATCATCATAGACATTCACTTTCCCACAGTAAAAAATTGTCATCTGTCCTGCTGGCTCTTTTGCTGCACCTGCAGTTCTGGGCAGTTGAGATTTCTCAGTCTTAGAACTTCAATTAGTAAAATACAACTACAGAAAAACCGGTAAAATGATTTTTCCTTAGAAGACGTGCTCCAGATCAATCTAGATCAAGGCCTAAAATTTTCACTCAAAAACAATTTGTATTAATTGTTCATAAGTTGGTCTAGCTTCAATGAACTATGACTATGAGTTTTTTTTCTGACCATAAATAATCAGAAACAAACTAATAGGATGCAAGATTTCACTAAGAAAATCTAATAAGAAAACACTCATAGCCACCACCATCACCGCATAATGCTAGATACTTAAGAGGTGGTAAAAACTTTTTAAATAATTTTATGAAGACAAACTCAACACTAGCAGTGAATCATTAACTGCACAACTAGGAGGTAAAGCTTCGATTACATATGTAGTCTTACATGCCAAAATCGTGAAAGCTGAGAAGAAATATTCAGGGAAAAGCATTCGGTTTAAGTGCCCTTACATTCTACAAGAACCTCTAAGTTCTAACCAGTAGCCATACAAGTTATAAAAAGAGGATCTAAGACAGGCCAGAAATTTAACTACAAAACTACAAGATTTCAACTACTCCATACTTGGCTATTCCTGAAAGAAATATCTAGTTCATCTACTGTTGGTATTTATCACAGAGAAACATTAACAACAAACCCACATTTGACAAAAGGCAAATAGCTAATCTCCAATTAACGTGACATAGCATACCATATAACGTGCATTGGAATGTAAACCATGGCCTTCTTTCTTACTTTACATTTCAGTTAATCAAATTGTTAAGCAAACATCATTTACAAAAGCCAATTTTTTTCTCGCTAGTTCAAAATTTCCATCACCTACTTTCTCCATCATGAGCTCTTGATTTATTTATAGGAGCTAGATTTGGTTTTCTCACCAAGAAGTAGAACCATAAAGTCGGAAGCAGTACGATGCAAGCTAGCTTGAGACAGAAATAAGGCATTAACAAAAGCCAAGAAACTTTAATCCCAACCAAGTGCTCTTATTCGCATTAGAGATTCTAGTCAAGCACTCTAGCCAGCAGAAAACTTACTCCACATTTCTTTTGTATCTAACTTCAATGTCATTCCATTTTAATAACAAGACAAATCAATTACTCTACGAACTAAAGTATCAAGGCCCTAATAGAGTTACTCTATTATGACTCTGACAAAATAAAAAAACAACAATTAGGGTGGTGCCACATCATTCATCACATGTTAATACCATCACCGATCCTAGACGCTTACATTGCCACTTGTGACACAAAAATGCTGATCTGGCACCATCTGATTATCCAATCCACCCATTTAAATGGTTAGAATTTTAGAGCATAACTAGGTGAATTAACTCAGAGGATCCTCCGGATTGAAAATCTAATACTAGAAAGAAAAAAAAAAAAAACCTATCAGTGACATGCCGTCATTGTTGACCAAAGATTTGGCAATAATTGCAAGCACAAATTCGACATCCGAAATGACAGATACCACATGGATATTCGGGCACATTGCAAATTCACATTCCATTTGCATTGAAACGTTAATTTTAAACCGTTGACTATAGCAACCACCAATCACGAACAAGCTTGACCAACAATATATTGGATCAAGTTTCCTAAAGAACAGGAGAATCAAAGGTCACACACTGAACCTCTTTCTTGTTTGGTTCAAGCATTGAACTTAGCTCAAATGCATTAATTCCATGCAAAACTAGAGTTATTTAGAAAATGGAAAGAATACGGTGCAAAATTAATGAACAACCTCGGAGAAACAGAGCCATTTCCAGAGATGGCGGTTCGAACAGAATAATCGCCGGAAAAATCGGATTTCGAGGGATCTGGACGGGGATAAGGAACGGATTCGTTGACTGGACCCGAGATCCCGTTACGCTGTGTCGTTTCGTTCGGTAGAACGGTTGAATCAGAAACGACCTGCGAAAATTTTATATAATTCAACAAGTTTGACTAAAAGAGAAAGGTTTCTTAAAATATGCCTACTACTACTAGTACTTTTCAGTTCCACGCTTTGAATAAAGTAAAAATGAAATAAAATAAAATAAGATTTATTTATTGAAAAAAATCCACGCACACAAGGAGGATTTTCGGGGCAGGGAATGTAAAGTTTCTTCCGGGCTTCGACGGCGTCCGCATCCAACGTCGTTTCGAGAAGAGTTTTCAGTGAGATCACCTGCTGAATCGCCTGGGATTTGTTCCACGACGGTCTCCGCATCCCTACAAGGAAAGAACACCAAAAAAAATTTTAAAATTAGAAACACAACAAGCACACATTTTTACATTTAAAAAAGATACAAAAAAATAGTTGCAGAGAGAGAGAGAGACCTTTTTCTTTCAGGTAACGGCGGCAATCTTCACGAGTGACCTGAGAAATGTCATCCTCAGTAAGTTGGTTGAGAGGCTTATCAAGAGGTGACCGAGAGACGGTTTCTCCCGGTGACATGGCGTCCAATTTCCTGTTTAAGTAATCAGCTGCCTTTGGAGCTCTAGTTTCCTAGTTTCTTCTCCAAGTCGCAGCGAGATCGATCGACGAGCCAATGGGGTAAGGTAAGGGATTTTCTTTTTACACTCTCCACTGATTTCTGTGATTACTAATTCCGTAAATTGGAAAGTGCTCCAGGGGCTTTTTGTTTTGAAAGAGTGAGGGAGAGAGAAATAGTGCGTGAATTTGAGAGAAGCTTAGGTCGCGGCGTCTCAGCCTTTCTTAAACCTTTTCTAACTTAGTTTCTTTTCTTTCCATGTGCTTATTATATTTTTTATTATTATTATTTATATAATGTTATTGCCACCCCGGGACGCCACGTAATCGCTCGTATTTCATGAAATTACCGTATTAACCCACCTCATTTTGTAACAAAAAAAAAATCCGAAAGCGATAAAGCAGGATATGTCCATTGTCGACTGTCCTGACCCATTAAGGAAAAAAAAATCAAGGCTGTTGAGTCTCAACCGCTCCGGACATCCAAATGGCCCCTTTAGGTTAGAGGGGGCAGAGCTAGGTAGGATTAAAGTGTGGGGAAAGGAGGGAAGTAAATGAAGCGACGGGGGGGTTGAATCACGTGATGGGCAGCCAAATCGTGGTACGGAAGATAATGTGGAGGGACCCGAGAGCCATGATATAGCGGGGGTTGATCAGCCCTCTACCGCCACTTGTCAAACAACCCACGTGTCTTCCACTCCCCTGAGCCAAACGAGAGGACCACGTAGCATGTTAAACATCTTTAAGCCCCGGCTAGTAGCACTAGCTACTACTGTCCTAGCCGAGTGGGGTCACTGGCCCACTTTTCCGGAATATGAGACGACCACGTTTCGCTTTTTCTGTGGGTTTCGTCTCGCCCGGATCCCGCTTTTGCACACCGGTCCCTAGACAATTCACCCCTTATTGCTGCCTTTCAACTCATCGTTTAACTTTTGTTTTTTTTTTCTTTTATTTATACAAATAAATATTAACTTTTAGGTAAATTTTGCAGTAATTTTTCCTTTTAAATCACAGTGTCTCCCTTTGCTTTCTTTCTTTGATTCTTTTTTAATTAATTAAAACTAACTCTTATCTTTTTAAATTTTTAATTTCCCATTAAAATACTGATAGATTGATATTTTCCACTCTGTAAAGTAACCTCAAATCTAGTGAGATATCGTGCACATGATGAATGCAATCACTAAAGAAGGAAATTGATACTAACAAGACCAAGAAGGAACCGTGAGTAATTCCGGTTAATATATCTATTCGTTAGCATCAGAAAAGTCAAAAGAGAATGAAAACGAGTCATTACCAAGTAGTTGAAAGAGGAAAAAGGAAACTGGCAACCGCACCATTGCTGGCGACAAGGTTCATCGTACCTTTGGTTGCATCATGAGATATTTTTATTTGTCTTAATTACAATTTATGCTGTATCTTTAAGGAATTTTCAAAGATTCACGGTGAAATTTTTTTACTACATATCCAAATGAAATATCAATCGGAAGTAAGTAATCGAAGACACCGAAAACAAAAGCATATTAATTTTATACCATGTCAAAAATATAAATATTTGGAAAAGAAAATGATCAGATGAGTAGCTTGACTTTTTTTTTTCTCTTTAGGTATGAGTTTTCCTATGCCACCTTTTGTGAAATAATTGACTTGTTTTAATAGTATGCATATGATTTTAAATAATCAAATATTTAGGGTAATACAATCATCGTACTATATATTTTCAGTAAATCAAGTTTCCTTATATAGAGCTAATAAATAATCAAGCCAAAAAAAACAATGTTCTCGCTATGAACAGACAAGCCGATAATCATGGCTGCTGCTCCATTACCATTACCTTCTTTTGAGTAGAAGACAAAACACAAGTTCTCAAATGTTTTGTCAAGTGACGCACCAGCAGTACTACTTCTATCAAATGACTAGGAGAAGAGAAAGCACTCTTCATATTTGCAGTAAGCGCACTAAGAACTTGATCTGAATCACTTTCCTGTTTCCAGTTTCCACCACCGCATCATATGAACACGTCTTTAGATAACCTTCTCTAACTAGTAGCCTCTGAATTAAGCTGTTCTATAGAGGGTCAGGGGCTAGGGCCATGTTTGGTTTCATGAAATTAATTGAAGCAAAATATAATGAAAGCTATGAAAGCAAATAAATAAAATAAAACTTCTCCTACTTGTACGGATCAAATAATAATAATAAAAAAACTCTTCTTATAATAATCTTTTTAATTTTGGTCATAGTGATATTACCTCACCTCAATTAAATCTTAAATTTGTTATCCATATCGATAACAAAACTTAGAGTTTAATTGAATTCATAAGTCAAATGACACAAATTTAATCGAAAATATATTCAAAATATCAAATACATTATGATTAAAAATGAAATAAAGCATATCACACAAATGATCATCATTTTTATCGAAAGTACACGAGATCAATAAAAATCTCGTATTTATGTACATCAAATTAATATTATAAATCTCGTATATTTGTACATCAAATTTTTTTTTTTTTCAAAAAAATGTAAACAGCCCGTAACATTATTCCCAACAGCATCATTATCAACAGGAAAACATGTTAATGTACGTATCAGTCCAGTCCCTATCTCAAAGCTAGTGGGTCATTGGGAACATATTCAAGTGATAATAAAAAAGAGTTTAAAAAAAAAAGGAAAAAAAATGAAAGAGACTAGAGAGGAATAGCTTTTATAGCTATACTGTAGGGCAAGCATTTTCTCAACTATTTAAAATTAATAAAAGTTCGCGCACTTTCGATTAAATTTATAATTAAATTTTAATAATTTTAAATTAAATAAAATTAAATGAAAAAAATAAAAATAATTTAAATAAATATTTACTATAAATTTAATTAAAGTGTATTTATTACTTTTAAATAAAACTAAAAATTTCCACCAATTTTTGGAGAAGATCTTCCCCTGACCAGAGCCCAAAGCCAGATAAAGGTAATGTGAAAATTACTGTGCTACGGGAAAGACCGAAAGTCACACGCAGGCAAGTCACCGCATGCACTGGATACGCACATAAACAGCGACTTCAAGCCAATCAAAATCTTTCTTGCCAAATCAATGCCCAAATAATTAAATAATAAAAATATTTTTATAATTAAATAATTATTAAAAAAATTTTATTCTAATTTTATCAAATCGTAAGCAAATAAAAAATAGACCGATGATTATTAAAAAAGAGGAAAAATAAATTACCTAAATTTTATTTTACCAAAAATAGAAAGTTTAAAGGTAAAAAATATAAATATAAATCAAATCATCAGTTCTAATTATATTAGGAGAGAAAAGTACAAAAAAATATAAAATATGAAAGGACATAGAAACAAAAGTTAATCTTTTAAATTAAGTGGGACCAAAATATATTTTTAAAATGATTAAAGAAAAGTTTTTGGATTTTATCGTGGCAAAACTATATATTTCTTCATATTTGCACAACATTGATATGCAAGATAAATAAGTAAAGAAATTCAATCCATTTATGGAGCATAAATAAATTTTCTTAAAATCACTTGCTTAATAATAAGTTGATAGTTAAACATTACAAAAATTATCGTTTTTTAAATTCCTTTTAAATTTTTAGTCAGAATGGGCGATACAGTATTATATCTAAATAATAAACAGAGGTAATTGTCTATCATAATTGCTGTACGATTACATTTTGTGTTCAAAATACCTCTAATATAACTGATATGAATTAAATACTCTCCCCAACATGCTTCAATTAACGCCTTCTCTGTCGACAATTTTCTTCTTGCATGGAAGATTACATTGCAAAAGACCACCGTGCAAGATTTTATAGTGAGAATCTCCATGTGAAGATTAGGCTTACAAGTCAACCCACAATGGCAGCATTGTAACTTGTAAGAGAAAATGAAAGTCCAATAGGATCTCATGGGTTCTGCCGAATGGCCCAAGAAAAGATACTTGTAAGATAATTTATCAGACATCGAAATTTGGAAGTTGATCTTTTTGTTTGGGCTCACTTGCCGGAGCGAAAGGGTTTGTTTAATCCATTGCTATGGAATGCTTAAAGTTAAAGGCGAAAAGTTTTTTGTTTTTTGCTTTTTTTTTTTTTTTTGCTAAAAAAAAAATTCTATAGTTGATTGGAGACAACTTGGGCATTTTACAATCTTCTTATAATATTACTTAATTCTTATCGCTTATGACGTTTCCAATACCTTCTCACTAATAAGAAAGCATTGAGCTATCTGATATGACAAATATGATTGTAGACCAAGTATTTATTCATTGACAGCATTCTAAACCCAAATTATGTTGTGACTTTAGATGGCATACAATACGTCACTTGCACTCCCCCTATTTCTAGGCAACTACAAATAATTGCCATGTTGCAAACAAACAATCTAGGTCTACAAACCATTCAAAAAAAAAAAAAAATGAGACGGTCTATAATCTATATCTGCTTAAACATCGTTCAAGATCTGGCATAACCGTTGTACGGTTAAATATTGAACTCAACTTGATCAAGCTTCACAGGAGCAACATAAGGTTCATTCACAATGGTCATGAAATCCCCTTTCTCCCCCTGGAAAAAGTAATTCAGAAATGCAACAACAATACCACCAACGCATCTCCTCATGAGATCCCCAGGACCTTTTCCACTCACGCACGTATAATCAGAAAGTTTCCCAACAAGTCCCGATGGATTATCATCTAAGACATCCATGTGACCGTAGTTTTTGGCAACAAAATGAGCGCGTGGAGGCTTGCACTCGTTGAAAAACTCCTCGTGGTTTAACCCATTAGGAGCACAAGGACACGGCAAGCAGCCCTTGGACTCAGGACCTAAGCCGGTACCGATGACAGTGACCGGGATTGATAAATTGAAAGATCCAGTGACATAGGTCAGGATTTTGGGTTTAGTTTGGCCACATGTAGTGCCAGCAACTGGGTCAATACCAATTAGTGCAGAAAAATTTTGGGTAGTTTTGGTATACCCAAGTGCTAGTGCAAATGCTGTTTTTTCCCACCCCTGCTGTGGCCTACAAGAGCAAGCTTCACCAGGTTTGCCTCAATATTACCAGGGAGTACGGACGGCAGACCTGATGGTAACCAATCTGCTACTTTGGCTGCAGATTCAACCTCTTCCGTTCCACAAGGAGGGATAATATTCCATAACTGAAATATCAATTCAAGAATAGTTGTGAATACGCTTGCGAACGTATCTGTTAATAATATGTCGTAGGATATAAAATTAATTTATCAAGTACGTACCTGAGGAGCAACAATTATGAATCCATGGGAAGATATGTGCTGGAGGAGGTCAGAGTAGAAGTAGTTACAGAGGCAGAAGCCATGGAAGAACAAGATGACGGGGTAGGTGCCCTGTTCGGATGGTGTGAAAATCAACAGTGGGTTGGGAGGTGAGGAAGGGCTTGATAAATCCAACTTTATGCTACACGGTTTATATTTTCCCGGTATAAAAACTGGCAGTACTGTTGATAAAACAGGCTGCTTAGTTTCCAATAGCTGTGCCATCCTGTTATCACAGTGTGGGATACGGAAATTGATAGAATTAGTCGTGACTTAGCTCTATGACTCCATCTTTATAGTGTAAATTCCCCTTACGATTAGCTGGTAGGAGTAAAACTTTTGTGTCGGTAGTACACGGTAAAAAACATATATAGTCCCCATTTGTCGATATGACAGTGGCCATTATTACAGGTGCATGCATCCTTGAAAAAATGAATGCTTAAACTAGGAAAGTATATCAGAACATGAACGGATGCAAGACTTCAAGATTAATTGATCAAGTTTTATTGTGCGGGGATCTGATTTAGTTTTATATTAAATTTATCTAATTAAGTTTTAATTTATTTGATAATTAAGTGATGTATGTAATTTCTCTTATGTTTATAGTTTTAAAAATTTTAAATGATAAAGGTTAAATAAAGCATCAATAAAAATCTTAATTTTAATCAATTCAATTCCTAGAGCTTTTTTTCTTAAGAAAAAGAAGTTTATAAAATAAATTAAAATGGTTTGTATTATTACTTATTATTAAGAGGTTTTGTTTTAAAAAAACCTTTGATATTTGATTGTTAACTCAAGAAGATTCATATGCTTTAAATTCTAAAATTTGAATTTTGGTAAATTTCAATAGGAAAAAGAGTATTATTTTCATGAGAAAATATTCTTTGGGATTAAAGAGACTATATTTTTTTATAATAATTTTTTTTATAATATTCCATAAAGTTGTGTGGGGTTCAACCACCCCATATCTCAAACATTGTCTTCACCTTTTCCTCGTGTTAGCATTTTATTCTTTATTTTGAGAGAATGTGAGATTTTTGGTGCCCATATATTTTATCAAGCACCATTTGGTGAAAAGAATATATAGGTTCCAAGTGAGATATGTGTGAATATGCATTATTAGGTAAAGCATAAATGAAATTTGTCATTCTCGAATTGTGATATATATTTGTGATAATATATATTTACTCACAAATTTTTCCTTTTTTTTTTTTTTTTTGTGCAGAAAACTAATTCCTTGGCTACACCAAAGCAGGCTTGATCAAAAGATTCAAAGGGCCTTTTGAAACAAGCAGAATTTGAGTTGAAATATAAACCCGCCATTGTCAACCAAGCCCCGGCGAAGCGCTTAACCTTTGGTCGACGATTTTCCTCTTGCGTTGCGCGGAAGATTACATTGCAAAAGACCACCACGTGAAGATTAGGCTTATAAATCAACCCACAAATGAAGCATTTTAAGGGGAAAAAAAAAACCAAGTCCAATAGGATCTCCAGGGTTCTGCCAAATGGCCCAAGAAAAAAATACTAGTAAGATAATTAATTAGATATCTAAATTTGGAATTTGATCTTACGTTTGGGATCACTTTCCGACGTTAGAAGGAAAAAGGGCCTTTTCAATCCATTGTTATGGAATGCTTAAAGGCGAAACTTTGTAGGTTTTTTTTTTTTTTTGCTAAATAAAAAAATTCTTTAATTGAATTGCCTTTTACTTTTTTTTTTTTTATATATCTGAAATTGTTAATAATTAAATTTTGATTACTGAATTTAAAAAACAGTTATTGACAAATTGGTTTCAACTTTCAAACCAATCTTAAACATAAGTTTTTAACCGAATATCACTTGTACATTTTACAATCTTTTTTACAATAAAACTTAACTCTTACCTCTTATGATGTTTCCAATGCCTTCTCAGTAATAAGGAAGTATTAAGCTATATGATTTGAGAAATATGAATGTATACCGACTATTTATTCATTGATAGCATAAATGCATTTTAAACCCCTAAGTTTTTTTTTTTTTAAATACTCTAAATGGCATATATATTATCATTTAAATATATTAAAAATATCAATTTTATATTATTTATAAAAAATATTGTAATTTAAAAATACATAAAATTGTAAAATACTCAAATTTAAATTTCAAAATTTTAAATATTATCTCTTGAAAATAAATTAAACTAAATCTAAGTTATTTCACAATAATTTTAATATCAGTACATCATGACCTCGCTTATCAAAAATTTAATCTAGTCTTCAAATAGTGAATAATGACCAAAAGCTTTAAAAGAATAAAATATCACTAAAAAGGAAACTTTGCTAGAAAACTCCTGGAAGGAAGGAAGGAACGAATTTACTTGCAAGGAACCATATTCAAAAAGTATATGCTTTCCACTTGGATTATTAATTTTTTGAATAAATGCTTCCTCGATTGGCAACAATAAAAAACAGAGATAAAAAACAGGACAAGGCCATGATCCAAAATCCCACCCGGTAGTCTAGAATATTTGAGAGTCATCCACGTTTCCTCAGGTTTTTTTGCCTTTTTGGTTTTCCACGAGTCAACATCAGGCTAACCTTCACCGCCCTTGCCTTGCGCGCAGTTAGAAGACGCATCAAGAGCCTTCGGCCTACCCAAAACCGCCGCTTTTGTAATATCCCCAAAGTTTCCTCCTTTTACGAACTGAAATTCAACCCCCCAAAAAAATTCAAAACCCAAAATCCAGCCCTGAAGTTAGCGGCAGTTTTCATTCCTTCTTCTCCCAGTTTTTGCATTTTACTTTGAATTGATTTTAAATTTTTAGGATGATGTGGAATCAGGCCTACCGGAAGAATGATGCGGAGGCGGGCGCCAGGCCTTTGTATCCCACGATGCTAGAACCGCCGGAGATTAGGTGGGCTTTTATCCGGAAAGTTTATTCAATCGTTGCCATTCAATTGTTGGCTACAATCGCGGTGGCCGCCACAGTGGTTACGGTTCGTCCGATCGCTCATTTCTTCGTCAGCAGTGGGGCCGGCCTGGCTCTTTACATAGTCCTAATTGTCACGCCTTTCATTAGTGTGTTTCTTCTGTTATTATTTCTTTAACCGTACCTTTCCTTCTTGGTCTTCATAATTTGTGACTTTTTTGTTGACTAAAAGAAAATCGGTTTGCTGTTTGTAGCTCTTTGTCCATTGTATTACTATCACCAGAGGCATCCGGTTAACTATCTTCTTCTTGGAGTTTTTACTGTTTCTCTGGCGTTTGCAGTTGGATTGACGTGCGCTTTTACCAGTGGTAAGATATGGATTTGAATGTATATTTTTTAATTATAATTCGGGCTATGTTCTTTTATTGACTCTATTTTTGCAGTTATTTGATAGAACTATAGAATTTGAACTGGACAAATAAAAAAAATTATAGCAATTGCTATATCTTGATTAAACTGATTTGAGTTAAAACTAAGTGCTTAGTGAATTTTGGGAATGGAGTTTTTGTTAATTAAGGTGTATGGGTGAATTAATATCTTTTTCTTTCAAAATTTTAAGGCTTCCAACGTGAATGGAGGGTATTAGCTTAGCATTTGATGGAAGTTTTTGCTTATGACTTTTCTATCTTTATGTATATTTTGTATCTCAACAAGAATATATATTTAACTCGCTGTATAATTGGCGAATGCAGTTAATTTGTATCTAGATGCTACTGATTGTAGCGTTGAATTAATTAATTCATGTGCATTTTGTTTGTGAACAGGGAAAGTTATTTTGGAGTCCGTAATTCTAACGGCTGTGGTGGTTGTGGCTCTCACCCTCTACACCTTCTGGGCTGCAAGGAGAGGGCATGATTTCAACTTCCTTGGCCCTTTCTTGTTTGGTGCTGTCCTTGTTCTAATGGTCTTCGCTCTGATTCAGGTATTTTGATCTTGCCATGTTTATTTAGCTGTTTTTTTTGTCATTTATCTCTGTTCTATACAAGTTATTGAATTCTCACTGCTGGGTGTAGATTCTCTTCCCGCTGGGTAGATTATCAGTGATGATCTATGGGTGCTTGGCCTCTATCATATTCTGCGGTTATATCATATATGACACAGACAACTTGATCAAGCGTTACACTTATGATGAATACATTTGGGCTGCTGTAGCTCTGTATTTGGATATAATCAATCTCTTCCTTTCACTGCTTACTATTTTTAGAGCTGCAGATAGTTAAAGGATATCAGAGTGGCTACAAGAAATTCTTCTTGATCACCTAAACCTTGATGTCATCTTCTTTTTCCCTTTATTTGCTTTTTTTTTTGTAGATGTAAATGTCAATGATGTAGAAACGGCCAAAATCTGTGCTGTCATACTGAAGTCATATCACAGGTGATTGAATGCTAGAATTTGTTTTCCCTGCATATTTCATTGTGCATGTTATCTCACATTTGGAAAGAGTGGCGATGGAGAGGAAGTCGTGCTCCGACTTTTATGTTCCTTGCTCTGTGTAAATCTAGGTTGATCTGCCAGCATTTGGGTGTTCACACGATGGTAGGCAAGCATATCAAATGCAAATCACATTAGCATCATTCTATCTAGTAACAATAGATAGACTTTGCCCAAATGTAAAGTTATCATAATAAGGTTTGGCTTAACGAGATATTCCAAATGTAACTTTGCCCAAAAGCACATCCCAACTCAAGATGCTTGCCTTGAGGTTGGGGACATTGAAGGGTGTGTTAGTTACTAGTTCAATTAGATACATACTTGGATTTCATGATTTTTCCTTGATCATTTGCATTTCCTTTTAGGGTTGAAGGCCCTTTTTTTCAAGAGCTATTTTCTTTCTCTTTCAAGCACTTCATTGTTCCCCATGATTAGGACTATATGTGTAAAGTTATGGATGATTCCAAGTTTTTAGCAGGGAATAGGGTTACGTATATTTCCAGATATATATTTGCTTATATATGTGCTAGAGTTGTTTGAATTTTAAAAGTATTTGCCCTTTGAAAGATTATATAATTATTCGGAATTTATTTGCGAGGAAATCTTTATCATAAGAATTGCCTATGAAAAAAAAAAGTTAATGAATCACTTTTCCAGAATATAAAATAAAAATAAAACCCCGTTGATTGAACCATATAAATGTTTTTCTTTATCCTCGTAGTTTCTTACTGAATTCTTTGGGCATACATCGCAATGATTTAAAGTGGACAACAATGTGCTGAAGCAAAATATACCCATAACGCAAGCAAAGAGTCCAATCTTACACATGTACGACTTTTTGAAAGGTTACTAAGTAATAGGCCCTACAAAAAATTAATCAGTCCCAGAAATTTGATTGCGCCACCTCAAAATGTTAGTTATGCACGGCGGAATTAGATATTTGCCTTGGTATGAATTGACCGTACGCCCAATTGCTTGCTTCGAGCCCCTAAAGCAATCGACCTTAGTCAGGCAGATGAGGTCATTAGTCCAAGGTCTTTGCCGCCCAGAGACCATGTAGTTGAGCTTTGTCTCCTATGCTTTCTTTCAGCAACAATCGAGAGAAGCCTTGAGACACCTTGAGTCCACAGATCGTATTCTCTCTGACTCCTGCACTCAAACTCTACGAGCCCTCTTGTTTCAGTCTTCAATCCAAAGTAACGACGCTGCTCTCCACCATCGAATAGATGTCTTCCTGGCCATGCTGGCATGTCCTTGCACACCTCCAAAACCACATCTGAAACCCCGAAAAAATTACTATTTCTAAGGCAATCCACAATTTCTTAAATCAACATTGGCAACGTCGACTTGGACCATTACAACTTACTCTTTTTCTTTTTGGTGAATGTCCTAGCAACATGCTTGCTCTTCATCTTCAAAACCACCTTCAAAAGTTAAACACATGGATTATTATGATGTTACTGTAACTGTGCGGGGTAGAATTCATTCATATATAAAATGGTAATTTTATTTATCAATGTCTACCTGGCCTGTCTTGTTCATATAGACAGAGACAACTTTCCAGTGAAGGTCACCTGCATATAGACAAAACGTAAATTATATGATTTGTAAATTGTAATCATACAATAACGTGTAATTATGCAAAAATGAACAGATTTAATACCTTTCCGGGTTCTTTTGAGAAGTTCGCTACCCTTGGCAAGGGGCTCTTGACTACAGGCAGTAAGGAAATCCTCTCCAGAGGCAAACTCTCCGCTATAGTTGCAGTCTGAATGCCCGTTATTGCCTTTAGAACAGGATCCAACGCCTATTCCTTTCTCAGCTGGAAGGACCGCTGCAATGTTCCATCCTTCCTTTAGTGCTCTTGCCTTTAAGGTTGCTGCCCCACGTAAAGCTGCAAAGAAAGAAAAATCATCCATTATAATGAATACAAATGAAAATCCAATGCAGCTAAATCTTTGGAATCTAGTAAATGCTTATTTATAAGTCTGTCGTCTTGTACTTCATAACCTGATGATTGATGAGTATTATAGGATACATTAGTTTTGAATTAATGGCAGATAAAATAGAAGTCAGGCAATGAATGAAGCATTTTGGTGAGGTTTTTTACTGTTCCAAAGACTAATATAACCATCAAGCTCCACTAGCTGCAGCTGTAGACGCATCTAAGGTTACCGAGTCCAGAATTTTGACTCGGGTTGAAATTAAAGACTTAGAAGTATTAGCACAAAAAATAAGATAGGATCCTGGATTGGTGCCAGGAAGAAATCTTTACCTGTAGCTGCAGCAGCTGTGAGAGTCACGATTTCATCATGTGAACGAACATTAACAGCAGAGTTCACAACTGAAGCAAGATGGTCACGTTCAACTCCCATAGCTTCTGCAGCCTCCACGCAATGCGCAGCTACTAATGTTGCTGCTGATGCCACAGCCATGTCGGTCTTTGTTGACTGTTCATTTTTTTCAAAGGTGGAAGAAGAAGCCGCAGTGGCCACTGCAATGGCTGCTATCGATGAGGCAACTGCAGCAACTGAGATAGCAGCGTGGAGCTGTGCATTGTGAGCTCTCGTTTCTTCTTTCTTTTTCTCTTTCCTGTCCTTTAACCATCTCCCCACTGTCTTGGCCCCGTTGGGTGTGTTATGGCCATTACCAGCACCTGTGCGGCCTCCTTGGAATAAAGGTTGTATGGAGTTGTGGGTACGGAAATACTGCAAGAATTGTAATTACAAAGCCAATTTTTTTAATATGTCAATTGAATATGGGTTTGAACTAGTACAAGTATGGAATGGAAATGCAATAACAATGGAATGAGTCATGGTTGTGACAATGACTTTATGCTTAAGACGACCATGCGTCATATTCATTGTTATTTTGAAAAAGTTATGAGCAAAATGGGAAGTTTCTGGTTCTTATACACGAGCCTTGTAGAAGATGGAGCAGAATCAACAGATCAGAGAAATGTGACACTCCTTTACAAATGTGACCTGAAAGCTAAAGAGTATGGTGGTTTCTGGTGTCCGCGTATACTTACTGTTTTACTTTCAGGTGAAGGGAAGTGTGAGAGATTGTTTTCTTGAGGCGGTAAGGTTTTGACTTTGAAGTTGGATCCAATGATCAAAAGCAAACAGACAAACAATGACACTAGTCACATGACATTTCCAACTGAAATACAGCATCATTTCCCACTCCTGTACTCCATCCTCTCCTTCACCATACCCTCGCGTCTTCAAAATTTTAAGCCAATTTCAGACAACTTATATTAATCCACAACTTGTTCAAATCAGCTGATCATTTCACCCCAACATTCATCATCATTCAAAGAAGCTTTGCCGTTAAAGGAAAATCTTACAGTATGGCAGAAAAAAGGCTTATGAATGAGTAGACAATCTCAGATTCAGGCCATAAAATCCAGTTCGGACCTAAAGACAAGTTTAATTTGAAATAATAGCTGGTAAGTAAGTACTTTTTAAGTCCTCAAAACAGGCAGCTTTAGCTGATAAGACAGCACCTTAGAAGATCTTTAGGGAAATAAAAATGTTTAATTGGAAGAAGACAAAAGTTCCCGCCCTCTGTTCAGTGTAATACTAAAATAATCCAAAGATTACTAGGCATTAGAGAGGGACAAGTGATGCTGTGGGTAGCAGAGAAGAGACAGAAAGCTGAGATATTGGTCTCCTGCCTGTCTTCAATGTATTGCTCAACATTTCCTTTCTCTTTTTCTTTTCTTTTCTTCCACCGAAAAGATCACTAGGATATAAAATAGTACCATATCATGCCAATTATTTAAATATATACAAAAGAAAAGGAGAGGGAAGTAGACTAGGGAGTGTGTACGAGACCTTAACGACGTCGTCGAATTCCTCAGTTGGTGAAACCGGAGGGCTACCATTAATCAAAGGCCCGCTGCTGTGAGAGAGCCTCCCTGATGTTAATGGTGATACTTCCTACAAATATAAACCAGTAAAAATAATAACCAAAGCACGCAAAAGAAAAGACCGTCAGTTTCTAACACTTATTTGAACATTGTACATGTAGTATTTACCGACTGTGACATAATGCTTTCAAGAACGAGCTGTGAAGTAGCAGAGGAAGAGAAAGAGAACTGATTGGCAACAGCAGCCTTATCAAGCTCCGTCTCGCCATTTATATCTTCAGCTATAGTGCACGAAGAGCTGCTGGCAGACTTTGGAGCCGTACTATTACCACTGACTGAATGGTGATGCTGAAGAGGTGCAAGGGCTTTGGACACTTCGAGAGCTGAAACACTCCATGACCTTGAAAGGAACTCCATTGGACCTCTTGGGCTCTCTGGCAGCTGCTTTCCAAAGAGGGAATGGTGGGAAATGTGCTCCGGCCGACGACGGGCCCTTGGGCTTGCCTCTTCCATGAAGTGTAGTTGAAAGTACTGGAAGTGAGCTTTGGTTTTGGTTGTTAGCCTTTAAAGAAGAGAAAAACAGAGGAATGATTTATTGGTTATATAGATGGGAAGGTTTTCGGCCTACTTTTGGGTATTGAATGTTTGACAAGTGGACCGGCATTTTCTTATTCACGTAAACTTCATGTCAAATTCTTTTATATATATAAAAAAATTCGCAAATTAAAAATATAAAAAATTATAAGTATTAAAATTATTTACTGAATATATATTTAAAATAAATATATAAATTAATTAAAATAAATTTAGAATCATTATATTTCAAATTTAATCATATTATAAAATTACCTAATTAACACAAAAATTAATACTTGATATCTTAAAATAATACAATGCTTTAAGTAAGTGGATGGAAATATTTTTGAAATCTAGATACGACAACAAAACAAAAAGGTGATTACCCAAATCAAACATTATCTTCCAACTGGCATTCTCCCACTAATGTAACTACACAATTGAATTATGGTAAGGTATGGTCAAAGATTGGAAAAATGGTTCGGCTACGGTCGAGACGAAACAAGTGGAGACTAACACGTGTCATTGATGATTTGACATATTCGTATAAAAAAAGTTTTTCAAAGTTTTTAACTAGACGGCTGTCTGATTCCAAAAAAAAGTAAAAGTAATAATATCTACTTAAAAAACGATGGAGGCTGCATCGGATGTGACTAAAAAGCAAAAGAAAAGATTTTGCAAGAAATAATTATGTTATGTTAGCATATATATATATTTGTTATTTAAATTATATCATATAATTATATTATTAAAAATTTATTTATTTATTTATTTATTTAAATAAATAATTAAAATTTTTAATAATTATGTTATGTTCCATGGCTGTCTAAGGTCTTGTTAATGTCCAAGGCGGACCAGGTTTTGAGATGTTCAGATGAAAAGACAAATTCAAGCCTTGAATCAGTTTTTTCTTTGGGCACAACACAGATGCCGACTCAAGATTCAAGACTGAGCCAATGCTACAATGCGCGTGCCTGGATACGTCATCGTGTCTCTTTTGATCTCATCTCATCTACGGTCTACATTTCCTTACAAAGGTACATATTTCCCCATTTTGTTTTTTATTTTTTTCTGAGCCAAAAGCGAAACGAAGAGAAGAAGAGTAACAGCTTGCTAAAGAGACAAACTCTTTTGCCTTGTTTTCTCAAATGATCAAATACCACCTTTCGTTTTCCCTTTGCATCATACATTTTGAATAAGTTCCCTTCAAGTTGCATTTATTTCATTAAACCATTTATTATTTATTTCCAAAAGGGAAATGCCTGGTTTACAAAAGTTGGATTTTAAAAAAAAAAAACATTCAAGATGTAATCTTATTCTGAGGCCTACACTCAAATTTAACCTTGGTTCTAAATTTTGTTGGGTTCTTTTGTCACAACGAGTTACTGTTTTACAAAAAGGGCCGATCACTAACTCACCCTTTGATGCAACTTCCCTCTTAGAACTTTATGGATGCTAAGTTCTCTTTCAAGTAAACTAACTACTTTAATTCATGATGCTAAACGTATAACATTTAATGGGAAACCATTGTTTAGCTCAACTTCGCTTTGAGTCGTCACTATTTTTTTTCTTGTTAAAAAACGTTATCTAAGAGAAAGTAACAAGAAATGTTTAAATTTAAATTTCAAATATGATAAATGACTCTTTTAAAAATGTATGGAGTCACCCTGCCAACTTTAATTCTCCATCTTTTTTCTAAAATTAATATACGAGGTAAAGCAACGTCAAACCGTGGAAATCAAAAAGACATCAAGCCGTGTGCTTTACTCTTTTACTTGTAGGCATTAGCCAGGAAGATAAGAGCCAAAACCATGGTACAGCAGTATAAAACTTAAAAGACACGATCACACTGCAAACAACAGACATACACAAGCCCAACTATAGCAAGCAAAAGCCAATGTCCAGAAGCACAAAGGCTCCCTGTTTTATTCCTGCACCTGGTTTTGGCATTAAGACTAAACTTTCACCTTGGTTCAGAATGCCCGATCAGTCCCACTTGGCTTGGATGTCAGAAAAAGCACTGTTCATGTCATCACTCAGCAGTAAATAGCTGTTTGAAATAACTCATTTAACCACGAGCAATCAGTTTTTCATTGTGCACAAGCAGAGCGTGAGAGAGATAACATTCTATTTGTGGCTAGTATTTCTGCATGAGGTGGTAATAGTAGTAATACTTACCCGGTAGATAATAACAAACAATAACAGATTTTGAATTTCATTCCTTCACTGCTGTAATAAACAGAGCAATCATCAGTCGCTCTCCAAACCGTCCCAACAGTCAGTATGTTCCCTGTCCTTCAGCCAGCCAACAAAATTTGCTAATTCCCGCTCGATGGTATGTTGCTACCTTATTTCTTGTGGCTGAATAAGTGGCATATAGCGAGCACTTAGTAGAAATGATAGGCAAATGAGCAAGTATAGCACCACCATAAAACTTACATGACGCAAAGATTTAGATGTGGCATCCAAATGAATGATCTATAACCAGTTCTCATATATACGAAAAAACACGAATGATCAAGCTTGAATCACCAATGACAATGCCGTTTGATCATCCAATTCGAATTTAGTTTCTTGAAGATAAAACACCACTAAGCCTTGAGCTACTTAATGACAGGGAACCCTTCCCACATCATAAACTCATTTCTCACTCTCAAGATTCAAGCCTTAAAAGTTTAAAATTTGAACTATTAAGGTGTCCCCTGATCTGAAGGACTCTGCTAACAATTTATAATTTAACAAAAATGAGCCAAAGATTGAAAGCAAATTTAAACAATTGAAAGGAAGGATAACAAATTAAACAGATCAGAATGTTACCTGTTAAATGGTAGCGGATGCTAAGATTCAACACTTAAAAATGCCAGAAATCTTCCTTTCATGCTTCTAACTGTTTCCGTATTTTTGACCTAATAATTTTTCATTGTGGCCTTTAGCTGACAAATAGCTAACAATTGTGCAGGAAAGAAATGGTGTGAGCATAAGTTAAGCACAGACATCAATTGACTCAATTCCAGAGGGCAAAAGTAAACATTAATTCACTAAAGCAAATCAACAACTACATTTCTATGTTGGAAAAGAAGCAGGTGAGCTAAAAAGTCAATGACAAAAGGTAGAAGGTAGCATAAATAGTGGGAACAAATAAGAGTAAATAAATCTCAATGTGAGAAAAAATAGGAGATTTAAAACTCTACTAAAGATGTCTACATGATTAAAGACTGCGCCCTACCAACATGGACATCCTATATTCATACAGAAAAAAGACATCAAATGAGTAATCATTTATTAGACTGTAAACCACTGCCACCATAATACTGCTTGGTAGTTTCACGTGAGAATTCTGCAAATGTCATCCCATCCTTCAATCGTGCTGAAAGTGGTGGAACTGTCTTTTGAAATTCTCGAGTTAGTGCATTTTGGTCCTGATCAACAAAGTTATTTTCCTCAGCTTCCTCCAAAGGCTGACAGCCTGGTTTGAAATATTCCATAGGATAATCTGAGATTGAGAAAGTTTTACTCCATGCTGGCTGCAAAAACACAACAAAAGTTTCTCTGCTTAAATTTTCCAACCTTGCTGGTCTGCACACACAGTGAAGGGTTGACCGTAGCTTTCCTTTGGATAGGATATCTGCTGATTCTCCAACCTGAACAATGAAACTTTCAGGAGAGGACTTCACCATGAGGACTTTATTCTTGTTAGGGTGAAAAATCTGCAAGTATGAATGCCCACTTGGCGAAGCACATTCTTGATCACTAGAAATGGGAAATTCAGTGTTTGCTGTTGTTTGTTGTGAGGACAGAAGAAACATGGGATCAGTTAGAACAGTGAAGATACCATAGTCATAATGCCACTGTTGCCAAAGGTTGGGATGAATTTCACATGGCCTAACTTCATTACCATTTGTGTCTAAGTTAGCGCCTTTCGATAATTTTTGCTCACTCCTTGCATGATTATTAGCATGTTTTTTACTTGATCCCTTCCTTCGACCATCTTCTCTAAGAACAAGGCTATCTACCATTGAATGATAATGTATAAGGCGCCCTTTTGCTGCACATGAATCCAATAAGCTTTGCTCAAGCTCATTGCCTCCAATGGCCCTATCACATATTCGAGCAAGACAAAGCCCTAGCTCCATCATGCAAAATCCTAGCGCCTTGAACATATTCTCAAGATCATCAAATCCGTCATCCTGAAAGTCACTGGTACTACCAATATTTACATTTTCCAAATTCAAATGGCTATCTACTCTATGACTTGGTTTAGTTTCAATGGATTCAGGGCCATGAGCATATTTAAGCTGCATTGCGAAAGAGGAGGCATTCCTGTCTGGGTTTTTCAATGGAACATCACTCCCCAACTTGTGCTCCTAAACATAGCTTAAACAAAGAAAACATGGACAACGAAAAACGATAAACAACATCAAAAAGATTAAACGGAAAAAAAACTAAAATATATATAATTGAACAGTACTTTTATAGGAGAAGAAAGCTGTTAATATACTTTTGCTTTGGAATTGAAAATGCAAAATTGTTATACATTAAAAGCTTCCAATCCAATAAGTTTATACCATAGCAAAGGCATGGAAACAAATACTTAGACTCTAGGAACGAAAAGAAAGGCACACGCCACACATAAAGAAGAGAGAATTGAAGCTAATTATGGCTGATAAAAAAAAGGCAAAGCGAATAAAATGTTCGTTGAAATTACTCTGAGAATACGTTTGCGATCTTCGGGCCTATGGAGAGACAGCCTACGAGAGAGATGAAGAAGCTTTCGTCGGAGAAGAGAAACGTCGGGAACGTTTGCAATAGCGAGGAGACCTGGGCCCGTTGGGCCCAGGTTTTCCATTATCATTTCCTCTTGATGCGAACATGAGGATAATGATGATGATAGGAGCACGAGATCTGAATATTGAATTTCGTAGAGTTCTAGAATTTCTGATCCTTCCATCTTTCTTTCATCTACTCAGTCTTAGTGTCCCCGCGAGTGAAGAATCCGACACTTCAATCGTATCCTCGTTTTAAATCGAAAATTTCAAGCAATACGAGCAGAGGACAAAACATAAGATATCGACGTGTAACTCGGAAGATCTCTATCCTCCAAAAACAAAAGTCCATGGTCGAGGTCCAGGCCCAGGCCCGAAATCCAATTTATTTCCAAAATCTGGATTTTGATATTCTGATCAAGTATATTATATCAGCTGAACTTCAAATGATTCTGCAGTGAATAACATATTTCAAACGCACAACCACACTTTTGGAGGGTTTAATGCAAAGATCCAAATCCACATCAAGAATCACCATTCTGTCTTCGAGTAAGAAGACATCCTAATTTTAGTACCAGGAAAAAGAAAGGGGTAGCGTCAATTATGTACAAGTGGCAGCATCATTAGCAGAGCAATTAGTATTTTAGCTTAGACTCGGGTCTCCTTGAAGCTCTTAGCCAACCAGATGGCAGTTTCCCTGGGAGACACTTTCTCTGGTCCAAATGGCTTCAACAGCACCCCAAGCTCGTCATACCTGTGTTGTTGTAAGAGACGTGAACTGAACTCGAGCAGCCCTTCTAATGCCTCTGCTCGCTGCTGGTACGATGAGGTGTCGAACCGCCGCTGTCGTGACTCGGAAGATGAATGAGTGGATACAGCAGCACGATTATGTTCCGAGCCTTCGCTACCACCTCGTACAACCCCAAGGCTTTGATCACTTCCATTCGATGTCGTGACAACTTTGTCCAGAATCTGGACCGTACACTTGTCCTTTGTTATAGAACAGTCAGCACTGTCGATTGATGAAGAGGAGCACTTTGCAGAAGTCGATGAGGTTCCACGGATGGGTAAGAGGGGATCATCAGAAGAAGCTAACGGGAATTCTGCAATTTTGTCAATTCGTGGGGCATTAACGGAAACATCCACGCTGCGAAGCATACCGGCATTGGCTCTATAGGGGATCACCAAGGTTGCAGTCCTTGTTGGCAACGGAAGAGATACTCTGCGTGATGAGTAGTAGGGTGATTTTCTTGCAGGCTTTTGTGTTGCTAGAGCCTGTACATATTAGCAGGCTAAGTATATATGCACCCAGAACTCAACATGTTGCAAAATTAACCATTGAAAAATTATCATTCTCAGTTCACAGAAATATTCCATGCCCAACACAGAAGAAAATGGCCAAGGTTTCCACTTATATTTAGTTCCAGTCATCACAGAATTTAATGATTTCTCAGTTTCCAATACTCTTGACTATATTTTAAGCACACATACGCTCAGGAAATCCTCTAGATAATGGATGAACGTGAGGGAGTTCAAGAATTAAACACAATTTTTACATTAAAGGAAAGATGAAACAAATACGTGATACACGAGATGAAAAGAACAAAAGCAGAGAGCTATCTTCTAGGAAGCTAGACTAGGCCTTATAATTTGTGGACAAAGAAAAGTTTTCTACTATGCTTATCATAGAGAAGCACGACAATGTAGGATTATAAGCTTTTCGCAATCGCACTAGTTTCACTGGTCAAGAAGTCGGATCAAAACATTTCAGGAAACATAAAAAAAAAAAAAAAACAATTAATGAAGTATGAAAGTCTCACTCTCAATCACTTGGAAATTTGAAAAATAGGGAACTTGAGGAATGATATTTCCACATTACTCTCAATGCACCAAAGAATGAAGATCAGTTCCTCTATTTAACACAGATATGGAGAAATATGAAACGCACCGAATCATGTTTTTGACTAGTCTCGGATATCTTTGCTGGTGTGGTATGTTTCCTTGGAGTGATAGACACTGCTGGCGTCAATTTTGGAGTCTTAGCAACGGTGGGAAACTTTGTAGCTATTGACTTGTCAATTGTAATCTCTTCATTGTCAATACCAACAGAAAATTCTGTGAATTTTTCAAACAAATAACTTGGAATTTCTTGCTCTCTCCCAATAGAGCTGAAGAAGTCCTGTTCTGTTTCAGATACACTGGGGTTCAAAGCCCTGTCATTGCTGAATGACCGTCTTCTCCCTATGTCACTAGGAACCATAACATCTTGCTCCACAAATCTAGTTTTCTTTATGAAGTTGGAATCAGACCATCGAGCCGGGAAACTGGTGCAACAAGGACTATTCAATTTCTGATGAATTTTGAGGGCATACGGCTGAAGATGTGGGTGAGTGAGCAACTCTGAAGCCTGAATACATTTTCATTTAGTGAGGTGCTTTAGTTTATAGAAAAAGAAGTTGAAGGATATAAGTTTGGGAAAACCATATTTCAATCAAGAAAGCTAATGTACCAAAAAAAATGTCTGACATATACAACATGCTTTTTTTTTTATTATTTTTATGAATTTTGACCTCTGTAACATCTTAACTTTAAGGCAACTAGTTCAAAGTTTAAGAGAATACCAAATCTTCTTTAAATGAAATGTTGATTCAAGCAAGAGTTGTAAATTTTCCTTTCATGCTAATATACATAGAAAGGATCAACATCAATAACTTCTTGAAAACCAATATCTGTCAGCCTAATCTCAATTATTTATAACATGACCTATTACCAAAAGTAAAATACTAGTTAATAAGTCCAAGTACTATTTTTTCTAAAACATGTTATTCCTCTTGAGGATATCTCCTCATACTTATGTCTGTAAAAGCAGTGTAAGATTAAACAAGAAGGGGAAAGAAACATACACTTGGTCTAAGTTCTGGATTCTTCCGTAGCATGCTTTTTATGAGTGATCGACTGGAGCAAGGGAAAAGAATTAGACAGGAAAGCAATGTTGATAAGGGCTGAATGCAACAATAGAGATAACCATAATGATTATGAATATTTCTGCAGTATGATGAGATTCCATGATATTTAAAAAAGCCAAATTGTATTTGGAACGTGACATTGATATGCATAAAGAGGATAGAGGCTTACAATGCACCAGAGTACATGGTTGGCAAAGGAGCCACTATAGACCTATTTATTTTGTTAATCAGAGCTCGCATATCCTGATAAAATTACAGAAACAGTAGCTACCGTTAGGGTTAACCAAATGCAAAAGGATGGCAGCCATTGAATGGATATGTAATATCCATGGACATGGAATCGTTCCTTGTCCTACAAGTAGCATATAAAACAAGCATATATCTTTAAATGTGATTCTATCATCTCACAACCTAATTTAGCCATTCAGCTTAACACTGGGATCTCAAGATCAGGTGCTACTTTATGATGAGTCTAAGGTGATAATCCATATTACTGTGAAAGAATCCTTGATGATCAATTTGCTTCTTCAACATATGTGGACGCAGATACCTAGATGCTTTTAAACTGTACAACAACTGAATCCTTTAACGCCAGCACTGGCATGAACAATCATTTCGAATTTCATAGGACTCAATAACTAGATGCTCATTTTTAGTCCATCAAGAACGACCGAATGGGAAAATGGTTAGCAGTGACCAGTTCATCAAATTACACATTCCAACAAAATTATGACTCTGATCATGCCAAGAGGTGGCAAAGAGTAAATATCTTAGTTAAAAGCAGACCAGCAACTTACAAAAGCTTTAAATGCAGGTTTGTGAGCAGTCATTTCATAGAGGCAGCATCCTGAAAATTTTATTACATTAGATATATGCCGAATAGAGATAGGGAAGGGGGAAGGGAAAAGCAATCCAGCTCAGATTTTCTTAAAATTTCAATAGTTGAAGGTACCTAAAGACCAAATATCTGACTTAGAACCATAAGGTATATCGGCAAGTATCTCAGGGCACATATAACTAGGAGTTCCCACAACCTGTATTTAGAGCAAAAAACAATAGTCTTAAAATAAAGCAAATGGTGAAACTGTATAAAAGCCATACCATCTGTCTGATACTCACAGATGAAGCAAGGTCATCAGAAGTCAATATTTTAGCAAGACCAAAATCACCTGCACAGGTACACATCTTAGAAACTGACCAAAACGCCTAAGTTTAAAATACAGAATGCTAGACACAGGTGAAACTGAAACATGGTAAGCAAAGTAAATCAGGAAAATTAGGCATAAAGGAGGACTGATTACCTAGACGTATGTCTTGATATTTTGTCAAAAATATGTTTGAGCACTGAAACAAAATTATAGCTTAGAATGCCGTAAGCCTAAAATTGCGTACGTTAAACTGACCAATCTTCACCGAGAACTACCACTGACCTTGACATCACGGTGAAGAACATGGTTGGCATGCAAGTAATCAAGTGCCATTAGGAGTTGAACTAGCCACTTGCAAAGTTTCTGTGTATAATTTATCAAGTAGAAAAACAAAATTTACGTTTTGAAGTATTGTAGATAACTAAGTCCTTGCAAAGTTGGTCAAAAGTTTCACTACCTCCTCAGAGAAATGAACACCATTGGCTCTTTTTATAGCTTCTGCCCTGTATAATGAGCAATGTCAATTTGCAGAAGAAGAAAGTGCAAAATAACAAATCCCGCCCTAAGCAGTTCCCATTTGCTAAATAATTTCAAAATCCCACTTAAATAACAAACGTAACTTACATATCTCCTCCTTCACAGTATCCTACAATTATGCAAACATAGCAACCCTGCAAAATAAAATAAGCAACAACATTCAGTGGACAGATTCATTAATAATGCATATAATGAATTAAAAAGAAGTATGAAAACTATGAATCAAAGAAGCATGAGGCAGAATAAAAAGAAAAAGAAAACACCATCCACTCACTCTCTCTACCCAAGAATCTTTGTATTCCACAATAAATGGATTCTTCACCTTAGAAATAAGCTCCATCTGAATCATAGGAAACAAAAGAGCATTTTAACACTGTACTATTTCTTTGAACAACGGAGCACAATTTTGGAGTATAAAAGATGCCAATCATGGAAAAAGAAGAAAAGGCAGGGGAACAAGAATATATTTAAATATACAAATAATATAAGTGTCAAGTATCCAAATATTCATAAACAACATATCTCGGTCCAAAGATCTGCCACCTTAGATGTTTTTACTTAAAACATTACCAACGGGTCAAGCATATCTTTCATTTCAAAAATTGCTCCTAATCTTGATAGTTTCTCCAAATAGAGAGAAATTATTTTCGTATATCGACCGGCTTTTCAGAAAGCCAAGCGACATGAAAGCTTTCTTCACATTGCACATAAAAAGAACTGACCTCTTGATGGGCAGATCTCCGAGACCTATCAGTCTGCCGAGCAAGGCGAATCTTTTTCAGGACGTACCTAGAAGGGAAAGAAGAATGTAGGCTACTATTGACATAATAAACATAAAAGAAACCACCCCATCCCACACAATCTCACAATGAAATTAAATATGCAAACAACCAAATGAAACAAATATGGCACAATTCAATTCATGCATTTAGACACACACACACACACAAAGAGCACATGCACAAACAGATGTGAGCCCTGAAATTTGAACAATAGTCAGAGATCGAAATAGTGGTGCAAGTAATCTCACTTCTTCTTTTCAAGTTTATGCCTCACAAGAAGAGCAGAACCAAAAGACCCTTTCCCAATCTGGTCTAGAATTTCATACTGCTCCATATTGAAGGATTTTTCCCGCCTCTTGGAGCGAAGTCAAACAGTTTTCAACTGTTATTGCAAAACAAAATTAGTTATAATTTAACTGCAAACAACACTAACATTAAAACAAGAGAAATAACGACTTCTCAACCAGAAGAGAAAAAAATTAATGCAAAACTATCTACCATAATAAATCAGATATAAAGTAATTTACAGCGGTAATAATCTACAAAAATACGGAAAAAGCAATATCGATACTCGACAAAATCCATAAAAAAGCCAATACAGCTCCAAAAACACCGATATTTTGCCGTTTTGATGAGATGAGATGAAGACAATTAGTTAAAACTCGACCTTTAAACCGAAAAGTTCAACGAAATATTTTCATTTCTACAAAATCCTCAGCGAAAATTAACATATTCCCAAAAGGTGTTAAAATCAAGTAACTTTAAATTTTAAATTAAAAAAAGGAATGTTTCTTTTGGCATTTAAGCAGCTGTTAAGTACAGGACTAAGTAAAATGCATCTCTCCTCTATTCCACTTCTCTAACAACTAAAATGAAGAAACTTAAAACGAAAAAACAGAGAGAAATCAGTTTCTTCTGTGTACTTCCATTGACGACGTAAATTGTTGGAGAAACGAAAATCCAATAAGAAAACCAAGAAGAGAGGTAAAGAAAAGTTACCTGAAGTGAAAACACACACAAAAAAAAAAAAGGAAAAGCAGGTGAAAGAGAACAAGCGGTATCTTTTTGAACTCTTTGAAGCAAAAGATAAAAGAAATTCTTCACTTCACTAAAGTCTAAATTTAAACTAAACCGGTTTTTGAATTTTGATAGAATAAAATGGAATTTCAAAAACCCTCTTTTTTATTACATTTATTATTATTATTATTTTGTTCTAAATTTGGGATAAAGAGAAACAGAAACAGAGAGAGAGAGAGCGGCAATTGAACAAGCAGTGGGGGAAATAAAGGAAAGAAGAATGGTGACGGTGAAGAATTTAAAATTCAAAATACTGTTTTAGAGGGGTGAGGTAGCGGTTTTGGATTCTCTGAGACGAGGTACAGGGGCTTGTTTGAGTTGTAAAACGCTGTCGTTTGAAAAGGTTTTGCGGAAGACAATCTGACGGTGAGATTGATTTTGCTTGGTACCCCACCTCTACATTGACTCCCCAACTTACAAAGATTTCAGTTGGACTCCTCAAGCTTTTCTGCCTTTATTTATTTTCCTTTACAAATCCATATATAATTTTAATTTATATTTAAAATTTTTTAAAAAAAGTACAAGAAGAGATAGACCAATATTTTTTATTTTATTCCATTTTGAGCAACAAACAAACTTTTTAAGAAAAAAAAATCTTGTGTCGGCTTTTATTGCCCCAGTACATAAGTTTTCAATGAACCGAAGAGTTGAAGGCCCCAATTTGATTCTGGTAGGCCCAATAACGTAATTCAAGTCAATTGGATTGATACTTGATTATGAGTTTCCAACCTTTAAATCGGTTGGTACCGATCGACCAGATGAGGCCCTCCCCAAAAAAGAAAACCACGTTAATTTTGCTCAACTTAAGGTGGCTTTATTGGTTCTCAGGACAGTGCCACCTTTTTCTTTAAATTTTGTTTATTTTGGTTAAAAATCATTAAAGCAGCAATGTCAAAGTCTTAACAGCAGCATGATTTTTCTTTATTAAAAGTTTCTCTCTATTTTTTGGCTCCTTTTTCCTAGAATTTTTTAGTGATGTAATCTTGTCTTGGTAATGATCCCAAGTCCCAACCCAATGTTGTGCTTTTAAAAGTGGGCCTAAAAATGGGTGGAGAATTTTTGTTGTTGGGAAATCCATGATGATGATACATGGCCGGCCTAGTAAAGAAATGTGGATTTTTCTGTTGGACTTTCAATTTAAGGAATGGTTAATAAACTTTCTTCTACATTTAATTTAGATAGACATGATAATTTTAGATATGATATGATGATATAATAAAAAATTATATAAAAAAATTATATATGTGTTTTAAAAAAACGTATTTCGTGTTTATATATATTAACACGAATTTTGATATAACACAATTCGTATTACATATGTGTTAACTTATCTAAATACGTGACACAATACGAATAACACATTTAATTTAATCTTATTTTATTTTATGAGTACACATTTAATATATTCAACATGTTTAACATATTTTTTATATTTATTTTAATTTAATATAAACATGTAAAGATTTTTTTAATTTTTAATTTTTTTAATTATCATATTTAATTAGCTATTTTTCATATAAAAATTATTTTAAACATTTAATTATGATAATCATTTAATAATTATTATAAAATTATTTTTTATATTAATAATATAAATATAATATTAATATTAATCCTATACATTATTATTTTATTTTTTAATCTTTAATAATTTATCATTTTGAATTTGGTACTAAAAGTTAATATAGTTATGTAATATAAATTCAAATTTAAATATATATATTAAATATATATTAAATGAATATTAAAAAATTTTTATATTTTAAATATGTAAGTATTTTTTTATATTATTAATATGTCAAATTTATTAAGTTATAAATTATGGATAATTTATAATTATTTATTATTTTAATCGTGTTCTTGTATATATTTATGTTATCATATCTGTTTGTGTATATCTATATTAATTATATTTATTCGTGTCATATTTAAATGAATTAATTATTTACATAATAATCATATTGTGTAGTATGTAACACGTATATTAAATTTATCATTTTTATGTTTAAAATTTAAACACATTTTATAATTCATGTCGTATTAGTATTTTCATAATTCATGTCATCACATGTGTCAAACACACAATAGACACAACACAAAAATACAAATTACGAGATCTATATTTAGGGGGAGGATCTTACAAATTTTGTTATATTTTGGCGCAGAGTGTTTCTTGGGCAATCCAATGTTGTATTTGCGTGCGTAAAGGATGATGATTATGTAATGTCTGATGAAATGTCTCAATGAAATTTTAACACATTATTCTTATAAATTAATTTTGGACTATTTTGAGTTAGTTTGAGTCCTTGATCTATTTTCTTTTGCTCTACACCGTTTTAATCTACATAATGATAAAAACATATACTCAAATTCAACTAGATTTATATTAAAATATGATAATGATAATATGAAACATTTCATTCAATCTAAATTAACTCTCTCAACATTGAAATTATGATGCCACCGAAAATGGTAAACGTCGTTAAGTTTAATAAAACTATACGATTTGGTGCTATTAATTAAGAATGATGATGTGGATTACTATTGACCTTAGATTAATATTTAAAAAAACAGTGGAGATCTCCACTAATTTTTAGCAGTGGAGAGGATCTCTCCCTTAATTTAGATTTTAGAGGATAATAAATGAGGAATCAAGGACAAACAAATCTCTTAGAACCCCACATTCCCTTTTCAGTTGCATGAACAAATCCACAAAAACCGTTTCCTTTTCCCTTATCTTGATTTGCATTACATTGACCTTTATCTTTCGTCTCTTTCTGGCTTTCTTCAATATTCTTTCTTTTAGCAGAAAAAAAAATTATTCAGATATTCCAGGATGTTCTTGGCAGCTGCTTTGAACATGCAATTATTGACATGTTTTGTTCATTGAACTTTATTTTTAGTCATTTGTTTTGACTAACTGTTTGCTAGTTATCAATTATTAAGCTACAATTTATGTATATGTTGCCGAGCTTTATATATGCATGATAAAGATTGATCACCTCCTTACGTATTTCTCTCAAGTTGATGCTCTACTTTTTTAGAGGAAAGAGACAGATCACTAATGAATTTTCCGAAAGGAAGTGTCGTCAAAATAAAGAAGGAAATTGACAAGAAAAAATATATGGGACAACTCGACATAGATTTCACCACAGGAATGTGGAAAAGGAGGTTCATTCATTAGGAATTGGAAGGGCACGGTATTATGTCAATATCTACTGTACTGATCCTCCATGAGCCTTTGACAACATATGCCCCGAGAATAATTCATCCAAACTGAAGAAAACCTTACTAAGTATTCATCAAAACATAATGTTTGTGCCCGGATTTTGCAGAGACAAAATCTGTACAATGGTGACTGATCTGTTAAAATTTAGAAACCCTCTTCCAGGAATATAAAGCATATTACATGCATAACAAGAAAAATTAGTCCGTTGACTAAGGAAACAGACAACTTGCAACTTCATGTTGGGTTCAATTTGTTTTGTTTTTTTTCATTGCCTGAATGTGTTGCCAGTGGATACTATCATGATTCATGAAGAGCAGCCCATTTGCCAATTCCCAACTTGAAGGTGCACCCATGATAGCTCTACGATTGGTGGTTACTCTTGAAGTAGACAGATGTAATTTAATCGTCCCATAAATGCTCAACGACAAGTGATAATCATAGTTTGAGGTAGGATCAAAATGATTCATTTATAGATCACATATAAAAGAAGCTAAAGTTGGGAATGGGATGTTAGTGGAATGGGTTCTTTGTAGAGAAGATCCTACACCATTTTTCAAGTTGGGACCAGAGGAATATTCCAACCCATATTTCCAATATTATTATAGCTTTGAATTAACACACAATATATAAGCCCCTGTGATGCTTATATATTCATGAATGTGGGTCAGCAGCTGGAAAATGACAAAAGGTTAGCACTTAATTGGGAAAGAAGACCAAGAGAGGGATTTGGGAAAGAAGTAGGGAAAAAGCTGTTTATTTTTTCAGAGGTGGACAATGAATCAGGCATCTTTGTAGCAGGTAAGAAGAGGTTGAAAGGGCAAGGATATATGCTAGCTAACACACTTTGCGTGATGGGAAAAAGGTGTTACAGAAACATGAGAAATGTGCTCTAGCTGGCTAGTGGTATCAGAGAAGAAGTGGTTGTTTCTTTCGCTTTTGTTTACTTCTTTTCCATTTTTTAGATCCTTCTCTTCTTTATTCTGAATTATTCTTGATGATACATGGCCATAGATGACACCTCACCTTGTTGTATGGACCATTCTTATTGGAAGCTACTGAGATTCGATCGCAAAGTACTCACATGTATTATCAGTGTCTAATGCCATGCATTTTTGGTTAGGCAAATAAAGTTTATAAGAATACAGGACATCAGAAATAATTGAGTTTTAATAATTGTTTTGAAATTAGTTGAAACATGTGAGAACATACATATAAAGCTTGAGCCTTGAGGGAATGAATCTCAGCTTTCAAAGCTATTAAAAAAAAAAAAAAAAACTAGCCAGATGCCTGAACGGTTACCTCTTACCAAACTAATTAGGTTAAATATTATATATTGCTTCTAAAAGGAGAATTCTCATGCCCTCATAACTCAGTTGCCGTTTGGAAATGAAGCCACTTCAGTTATTATTATGCCCTGCAAACGCCTAAAATTTTCAGCAAAGTCAACCAACAACGTACCCAAAGACACATATATCATAAGATAATTTGAAAATCCACCATCTAAGATATAATTTAAATTATTAAAAATAAAATTTAGATTCGCATAATCAAATTAGTAACAATAATCATATCAACTTTAGATTTGATTTAAAACATTTATCAATTTGCTCTTGAGTAAAGATATTATGTAATTTTCTAACTAAAAAGCACAACTCATATATACCATATTTAGTTTCTGTGTTTAAATATAATTATTTTGATGTCAAGTTTAATTAAGCCATATTTACCATAACGGTTGAAACTGGTATCACCCTCGCCTTCACATCAGTCTCCTACAAGATTGGAGAAGCCCAAGTTCCCCACTACAATCGGACTACAGTAGAAATAGTTATTATAATGAGTGGGGGGATTGACATGATCAATACAGTCTTCTGCATTAGAGAAATGAACTTATTTGTGTGGAATTGCTTTTCCGTATTAATTCAAATGTCTTATGATTAGATTAATGGCCATAAGCTAGCATGATAACCGTGGCTGCAAAGTTATTCCTCCTACCGTATATTTGAGAATTTGTATATAATACATAGCGTAAAGATTTAAATTTACATTTATTACAATATTTGCATACGCATTTTTTATACTCTACTTCTGTCCTCACTTATTTTATCCTTTTGCTGGCTGTTCTTTGGCATTTTATTCTGCCATGCGGGGATTTAATTTCCTCTGGTAATTGAAGGCTATAAGAAGAGAGCAATTGTTTGGATTTGGGTAATGGTTAATGAGGCTTAGATATACATGAGTTATATTTTATTGAAAGTGGGGGTTTCGGAGTTTTGCTTTATAGGAGCTTTTAACTTCAATTATCGTTAACTTTAATGTACTAAAATAATAATTGGTATTATCATGAGTGCCTTTTGCATCAACACGGATGTTAACCTTATACTTTATAATTGCACCCCTAAGCCAACAATTCACAAGCTTTTACTAGAAATGGGGTTAAGTGGGAAGAATTTTCAGGTGCCAAAAAAAGAAATCCCATTTGTCAAATGGGTTAACAATAAAAGTGCAAAAATAATAAATGCTATGATTCATTCATTGAGCACATTGTTGACTAATTAATCAACTTTAGCTGATCAAACTAAGATAATTGGAAGGAGAAACACAGTTACGATCTTATGATTGTGAGAGGGATCTTAGATATAGATTCCATATATATTTTCTTTCAAGATTTTTTAGATCCTGGTAGGTAACTTTCTTCTTGGTCAAGAGCAGGTTTCCCCTTCCTCCCCCCCAACCCCCCACCAAAAATAAAAAAGGGAAAGAAGATTATTGCGAAGGTGAAATGTTTGGGAAAAAATAGAATACTTTATTCCATATTTTACATATGCTAGCTTCATTAATTATCTGGTGCTCCCTCACTCTTTCAGTGGATTGCTTAGTAGGAACCACTAGCCACTATGATATGAAGTCTGCTCAATTCTCATCTCCGCATCGGCCTACCATAATTGAAGTTAATATATGGTCCAGATTCCCGAAATGGGGTTGGTTGAATTTCCTCTATTAAGGAACCTTCTTAAAGAAAAACCATGGAAACAAAGGAAAAGAGGAGGCTGATTCCGATTATGAAATATGTTAAAAGTGTGTTATTTTATATTTAATAAATATTTAATTTTTTATAATTTTTATTTATAGTCAATTAGTTTTAGGTTAGATATTTAATATATATAAAATAAAAAAATTATTATTTTTTTAAAATTTATTACATGATAGATTTATTTATTTTTGGTTATATATGATGGGTTTATTAAAATGATCTCATATCTAATAAATAGTTATTTTTTATAATTTTATATTACAATTAAACCTTTTAATTTATTATCAATTGATTTTATATTAAATACTTTACAAAAAATAATAGTTTATAAAGAGGCGGTCTTTTTGAAGGAAAGAGAAACGGAAGTACGCTTCTCTCTCTCAATTGGAGTCAAAGAAAGGCCGATTGATCACTGTTATCTCTGAATAATAATTATCTTTCGGACCATACTCAAACAAAATCCCCACGTGAAACATTTGACCACGCATCAACATTAGAGGATTATAGTGGTCTCAATTATTTGTCTGCCCTTTTACGGCTTGTTACGTAATTATCATATTCCTTCCGCCCGCACGGCTGCTATGTGCAAAGCGTTCGGGTTTGAATGGTTTTGCAAGAAATGTTCTCGAAGACAAATCACTTATATTTATCCTTTCTTTTGATGTTTATCAAACAAAATACGTTGGAAATAGTTTCAAGTTTTCAACTTCAAAAACTTTAAAGCCTCGGAATTAGTTTCTTGTAATATGATATTGCCCATAAGAAACAATTGAAAAAATTTTAATTAACATAAGTACTTTAAAGAAACTAGAGGGAAAAAAAAAAAGCCTTGAACTATTTGGAAGCTCTTATATATAAATTATACCGATCTTTAAATTGATTAATGATTTACTAATATTAAGCTACACAAATATTGCATCAGACATAAGGCTTGTATAATTAGTAGGAAAATATTTATATGAAATTTTTTAGATGAAATTCTTGAAGTTTTTTGTTAGAATCGATTAAATAAAAATTAAAATCGAAAATCAAAATTAAAAAATTAAAAAATCTCATTCTATAGATCAAGTATACAAATTAAAAAAAATTAATAAATTTTAATATATATTTTTATATAAACATTTTTAATAAAAATGTTAACAAAATATTTACTATTGAATAAGTATCAATTAAATTTAAATTATAAATAATATTTTTTATTATTTTTTATATATTATTGATTTTCATATTAAATTCTATCAATTTATCAATTTTTATTTTTTAATAATTTTTTTATTAAATCATATTTTAAAAAATCATAAATTTCACTTAAAAATTTTATGTAAATTTTATCCATAATTAATATTATGGTACTAATTATTTAGTTCAAGGTTCGAGATAATTTTTTATTTCAGTTGAAGATAAAGAGTTTTTTAATTTTATTGAATATATTATTATATGATTCAATTTAAATAATTAAAAAAATAATAATTTATTATCACTTGAACCAATCTACGATGATAATTGAAGATAATGTCTTCTAGTAGAATATTTGTTCAACATTTGCCAAGGCCAGCTAGCAGAATTCTGGCATTGCCCGTAATTGCAAGCGTGAGATATATATAGATCAAGATGCGCCATAGTTTGAAATGTTCTCCAAGCTCCAAAACATCAAATCAAATACTTGTTAATTATCATTACAAGTTGACCATTAACAAATATTACCTTAATTAAAACGATATTCAGACTTTGAGAATTTATGTCTTAAACCTAATCTTCTTTTCAAATTAATTAATCATGTCAACAGGAACGATGTGTCAGCTATGATTTATCATTTCAAATCCACAAGTTGGATTTTTATCCACAAATTAAATTATTCTATTTAAATTGTTCATAAATAAAATTATACAACCAAACAAAAACATAATAAATTTTAATTTTAATTAAATTAATTTATACAATTATTTTTAAAAATAATATCTAATAAATTTAAATTCTAAATCTCAATATTTATTATTTTTATTTCGTATTTCACCCCTTTATAAGAAAAATAATTATCATTTTAATTGCAAATTGATTGATTTGGATTATAGCGAAGTTAGTTTAGAAATTTATAATAAGAAAAATTAAATGCTTTGTTAATGAAATTTTTTGATTTTATAAATGAGATTAATAGAATAATACATATTTATTAATATATATTTAAAAAAGTAAAATATATATCATCATATTAATTCTATTTATAAAATATAATATCACTGTATATCAAATAATTCATCAATTGATAATTGGTTGTCTTCTTGCTCTGGTTTTGTCTTATGGGAAAGAGCTTCATTCCCGTGATAGTCTCACTTGCACGGTTCTACTTGTCTAGTGGTGTTCCTTTCACGTGACATTAGAAAAACAGCTTTCTTTTTCACACTATATATTCAAAATATATAAATATATTTGAAGTATAAAAGTTTAAAGGGTTAGGCTCACGGACGGTGCTAGTGGGACAAGTCCTAGATGTACTAATTATTTATTAGCTCTATGCGATTTCATTACAAAGCATGTAAAAAATTAATTTGATCTTTAATTTGAGGAAAAGTTAAAACTATTTCAAATTAAAAACTATAGTTCCCTGGTCCTTGATTAGGCTTTAATTATTTTTAAACCAAGCTTTGTCTAATACATGTGCAAAGTTTGAAAATTAAAAAATATATATATTTTTAGATATGTATTTTTATTAAAAAAATTTTATAGAATTTTTACTGTTGAATTATTAATGATATTTTTGTTGGGCTAAAAGCTTCCAATCCAATCATACCAGCGAAAGTAAAATCAAATAATAAATCAAACACACAAGAGACAACAATTTAACGTGGTTCAGTTCAATTGACCTACATCCACAGATGAAAAACAAAATCCACTAGTTGTAGAAAATTACAAACATACATCAAATCATCAACCTCACTCAACAATCAATACTCATAAGACATTCTCAATCTCCTCTAATTTTATAGAGTATTATAACTCAAACAAACACAAACCCAAACCCTCGTGCACCCTTTCAACATAACTAAACACATATCCATATGCTCTCATAAATCATAACTATGTGGACCCTCTCAGTCTCGTCTAGTCCACTCACAAACAAACATACACATCCATAAGATGTAGAGCCCCAATACTCCTATGGGGTGTCTATCCCACAAAGCCCTATAACTCTCTTACATATTTTTCTCATATCTAATCTTGTAGAGACTTCACATATTTATAACCATACAGACTTGCTCATTAAGAATCCCTCTCCTCTTAGAATTCTTCTCCTGTAAGTCAAACTTACCTATTAAGAATCTCTTTCCTTTTATAATTCTTCTATTGCAAGTCAAATTTACTTATTAAGAATCATCTTTCTCTTGAAATTCTTTTTTTGCAAGTCTTCTTGTCCATCAAACAATATTTGACAAATCTCAAATAAATCCCAAACAAATCTCTCATGAGATTTGAGTCAATATTCTCAATAAATTTCAATATTTTTCTAACATTTTTTTAATATTTTCAATCTATCGATTTAAAATTTTTATTATTGTTTTCATTTGATTGTTTTTAATTTAAAAACTTCATAAATTTTACATAAAAAAATTTCATTCAAGTCTTAATTTTTTAATGAAAATTTTCTAAGAAAAAACTGTTATCATGAAAAAATTAAAGAAATTTGTAAATCTAGTATCCTCTTTCTTTCTTCCATATACATGGCGGGTATAGATTTTTTCTAATTTAGAGAAAAATCAAAGTATAACATTAATTATTGAGATAGGAAAACTTCACATATATATAAAAAAAAAATTTAATTCCCTATATCAACGAAAAAGAATTAGTACAAAAGAGACTAAAACAAAAATTATTAGTAGACCGAATTCAATTAATAATGAATTAAATACATAAAAGATTTTAGGTGACAGACAAACTCGCATTAGACGATCATCAAGGACACTTGGCAGCATATTGTTTTATTCAGCCTTGATGGAGAGAAACACTAGATATTCCGCAGATCCACGAGACCGGGGACGAGATTGTAGGGAGGTAGGGAAGGTGGAGGAAAGAAGGAAGTGGGGTTGCTGTTAGAGTTATTAATTTTACCAAACATTAATTTAGAAGACCCAACAACAATTGTGGAATATGGAAAAGATTTGAAAAGGGGACGTAGGCTTTGCATCTACCGTGAGACAGAGACAAGATTTTGCTTGTGAATACGTGGCACTCATTGTCATTATATGTATTTTGATAATTTGATAATCAAAATCATATTGTATAATTTGTTATTAACAACGATAATTGTGTAATTTATTAATAAAATCTTGAATTTTTGAAAAAAATTCGGTTACCGGCATCTTGAATCTTCATGAGCTAATCTAATTATGTTACTCTTACTAAGAAGAATAATAATAGTATATGGTAAAGTACATACCTTCAAGGAAAATTAAAAATGTTGCTTTGACCATACGTCTAGGGGAAGATCAAGTTGTCCCACCACCATCTTCAAGATGTTGACACGTGGATTTTTTTTTTTAAGGTTTTAGCCTTCGATTTCATTTCATTATATTATTAATTAATTATTATTATTAAGAATTTAGGCCTTGCTGAAAACAAAAATGAATGAAAAGCAACGTTTTTCTACTTAATTTCTAAGCTCAAATATCTGATTAAGGGAGGTTTGGTTCAAATGTCATCTTTGACCCAACTGATCTTTGTTAACCCTTATGTTGACCAAGTTTCTTGCTATGTAGAATGATAATGTAATGTATACTATTATCCATTCAGTCATCGTTCATCTTTGATATATATATATATACACACACATATATACTACTATTTTTAAGTAGACATATAGATACCTTCAAAATTTAATGAATGAATAGAGGCTCAAGCTTAGTTTATCCATTCTCAAGGAGTTTAAATTTGTTCATAGGTTGAATTGTATGTTAAACAGTTGAACTCGATTCGAGTTAAGTTTTGAATAAAAATTTTAAAATTTGAATTTGATTCAATTTGAATTTTTATTTTATTTATAAATAAATTTTTATTTAAATTTGTTTTTAAAATATATTAAATTATTAATATAAAAATAAAATTTTAAATTTTAAATAATAACACAAACCTATTCAAACTGAAGTAATAAGCCTTCAAGCTTAAATAATAAACCTTGGATAAAGTTTTGAAAGTGTAAATTGAACCAGCGTAATCCGATTAATAAAAACATTTACCAAAAAGATGGATTGACAAGATATTAATTAATTTATCGTACAACCCGTACGTGCTCTTGCTATATGCATGAGAGTTCCATTGCACCTAAAAAAAGATTAATCAAGGCTAAATAATAAAAATTAGAGAAGAACCATGTAAGGGATGTGAATGTACAATTGTTCTCTTGAATTAATCCAAGAAACATTTTTCTTTGGCATTAGGATTTATTGGGTTTCATCAATGTGAGTTGCTAATGTTATATTAATTCACACCCAATCCAAGAGCAAATCTAGGTTAAATAAGTAAAAGTCTAAAATTGCATACGTATCAATGGGCAATTCGACACCAAATATTGTTTAAAATCAACAAAATTGAGTATGGTTTTATGAGATTGGTGTTTTATTGCATGGATCAAGGATTAATGTGCTGTAGGCAATTCCCTGCAAGCAATAAATTTGATCGTCAAAGAGAAAAACGTCTAGAGGTATTCAATTTTTAGTTAAATACTTTCATCGTACGCCCAAAACATTAACCGCTGACTCAACTCCGTTCCCGAAATAACAATCTAGTTAGGCGCACTGTTAGGTTTTTTAGCAAAAAAAATCTGAACAAAACATTGGGTCAAGAAAATGCACCTTTTTGTTGATTTTGAAATTTTCTCTTTGATCAATGAGCTTTTGGTTTAATGAAAAAAGTAAAAAGTATTGAAATTTTTGAGATTTTAAATTTATATTTATTACATGTGGGTTTAGTTCAGTTTGATCTTATATATTTATTTATTTATTTTTACTTCATTAAAAAACTGTTTCCCTTGCTTTGTAATAGTTTATAAAGAAAACTTAATCACCAGAAATTAACTGCCGTCATTACGTGTTAATGAAAGACTCATTTCTCGGGGTTATCCAATGAGATTACAGTGGTCCTTTTAAAGTAGAATTTGAAAAATAAATAAACGTGAACTTGGAGGATTCTGCCTCCTCTCTCAGCTGATTAAGGAGACCTCATAGTACATAAACTATGCACGAGATGGGCAGCCGAGGAATTTGTAGTAAAATGCTTTGACAAGCATAGAGCAAGAGCGACTCAAAATTCGGGAGGGTCCCTTAACCCACTCTGCAAAGTGAAAGAATTTACATCATCTCCCTCTATAAAGCCAGGGTCATCCCATTTCCCATCCCCTCACTGTCGCTCTGCACCATCTCCTCTCTCTTCTATCTTCTCCTCCACATCTCTAACTTTACCTCTTAATCACACAAAACACACACACGAATTTGCCTCGCATTGAGTCTCCAAATCTGGTGTTAAAACTAAGCCAAAGATAGCATACTTTGATGGGTAACGCTGATTATTTGTACCCTTCCACGAATGATCATCAATGTGCACATCGAGTGGCGATTCCTCCGCCACAACCATTTTTCAAGTCATTCAAGAATTCTCTCAAGGAGACGTTTTTTCCAGATGACCCACTTAGGCAATTCAAGAACAAAACACCCTCTCGGAAATTTATACTAGGCCTGGGATATTTCTTGCCAATTCTTGATTGGGCTCCTCGTTACAGCTTACAGTTTTTGAAAGCTGACCTCATTGCTGGGATCACCATCGCCAGTCTTGCAATCCCTCAGGGTATTAGCTATGCGAAGCTCGCTAACTTGCCACCCATTCTCGGCCTATGTAAGTTCTAATTAAATATAGTAACTTCATTAGGTTACACAACTGATTTATTTCAGTAGCTTGGCTCATGAGTTGTTGTTGAAGGGTATGATCAACACCTTTTTTTTGTTCTTGTTGGGAAAATGAAGATTCAAGCTTTATTCCACCACTGGTTTATGCGATGATGGGGAGCTCAAGAGATTTGGCAGTAGGGACTGTTGCTGTTGCATCACTTCTTACGGCTTCTATGTTGGGGCAGGAAGTGAACGCTAGTGAGAATCCCACGCTTTACCTTCACCTTGCTTTCACAGCTACTTTATTTGCCGGACTTCTGCAAGCTTCGTTAGGCCTGTTAAGGTATGTCTTTAATTATTCTCTTCCTCTTGTTTCCCCTTTTCAGGTTCTGTAAAGTTTGCGGACTTTGTGTTAAAAAAAGAATGAAAATTACGCTTAAAGGATAATTTATTTGGTTTAAAAACAAGAATTCGAGACGCGGCATTTTTGGTTAAAGAGGGTCTTTAAAATTCACGAAAAGAGAAACATCAGAACATGTTGTACTTTGTCCTCTCGCTGCTGGAATTTTTGTCCTTTCCTGCTGTCTGGCTGGATGTCCTTACATCAATCAAAAAATTTTCATGTCAATCAGTAATTAAAAAAAAAAAAAAGGAAATACGACTATAACAGAGAATCTGCACCTGAATGCGATTGAACCATTGCTTTCATAAGGTTAATTGTCATTTATTGTCGAATAAGGATACGAGACGATCGAGTCTACATAATAAAATTAACAATAGCAAAAGAAACAGAAAGAAACCTTGTTTTTACAGTAGAATAATTAGCAGCAATCCTTCGTGGTAAATTAATTTTACTTTTTTCTCTTTTTGTTGATGTTGAACTGGGGGTATGCAGGCTAGGGTTTATTGTGGATTTTCTGTCACATGCGACGATAGTAGGCTTCATGGCAGGGGCAGCCACTGTAGTATGCTTGCAACAGCTAAAGGGAATTCTAGGACTTGATCACTTTACTCAGTCTACCGACATTATCTCCGTCTTGCGCTCTGTTTTCACCCAAACTGATGAGGTCATCTATATTTTATTTCACTGCTTTTATGGCTTTATCCCATTTTTTTTAATTCAAGAAGAAGATTCAATCCAACTATTAGAAAAACATGAATTAATTATTAAATCAAAATTTTGAATACATTTTTATTCACTTATGAAGCATACATTTGATATTGATATTTTAACATTCGATCATTTGACTATGTTAGTGGGTAATATATGTTTTTTTTTTCATAAAAGATAGAGTTCGAATTCCTTTTTTTTTCTCAAATAAAAAAATAATATAGAAAAAAAGAAATTAAAAAAAATTATATATTACCATAAATAGTATTTTTCAATTTACCCGATTAACTAAGAAGCATAGGAGTGTCTGGCATGTGATCTATATTATTGCTTACTATTCAGGAATCACAGGTATTTCAGCACGTATAATATATAATTATAAAAAAAGTAAAATTTATATATATATATATTTATACTACTGATAATGACGAAGGTAATAATTAATAAAGAAAGATTTTGTTTATCTCATAATAGTAGTTAGAATTAAAAAAAAAAAATTGTATGCTGTAGTTTTGTGCGGTTAATATATATAATATTGTCTGAGAATGACAGCCATAATATGTAATATTTGACAGTGGAGATGGGAGAGTGCTGTGTTGGGCGTTGGTTTCCTCTTCTTCCTTCTCATCACCAAATATTTCGTAAGTAGATCTAATGTCTGCAAAATTTTTCCACGCCCATTGTCTGCAAAACTTATAGCTTACAACTTTTCAAGAAAAGTGCTATCATTTAACATACAATTAAGAAAAGTGTTGTCCACAATAATCTTTGTTATGCAACTTTTCTCCATTTTGGGCTCTAAACCTGCTCCCACTTCATTTATTTATGGCAAAAGAAAGAATAGTGAAGATGTTCAGTCTTCATTGGCGTCAAATTTTCAAATTGGCAAGTCTTGAAACTTGGACTTTTGAGCTTATTGTTTGAGAAAAGTATGTTATTTTCTTAATATCTTACTTAATCTAATAATAAATTATTGGATGGGTTTGAGGACAAACAGAGCAAGAGACGACCTAGGTTCTTTTGGATATCAGCAATGGCACCTTTGGCATCAATCATTCTTGGAAGTCTTCTCGTTTTTCTCACCCATGCCGAAAAACACGGTGTTCAAGTGGTAAGCGCTTTGCCCTTTTTCTTTTTCTTGTATAATTGTAGTAGCTGACCCTTACCGTAACTTTTGAACTTGAATCATACCTTTACAAAAAAAATTAAGAATCGGGACAAAAGCAGCGAAACAGTCCAACGGGCGACATTTTGGACCACTAGAACAAGTAAGGTCATAGTTGGCCAAGACCCATTATAGAAGCATTTTCGGCCTTTTAGATAAGTTGGATTGGTCCAATCCTAATAATTTTAGTGGGCCCACCAATAATACCTCTGCAGCCTAGGCACACCTCTAGCTGCATAAGAGCGGCTCCCATCAATTGATTTCATTTGGTTTTTGTCTTTGGTTAAATGAATGATCACAGTATTTCATTTTCTAAAGCAAAGTTACTACATGTTTATGGGGATTTTTTTTTTTTTTTTATGTCACGAAAGATGAAGAGTTCTGATTGGTTGAAATTTGGTGGTGTGACATTGGCAGATAGGAAACCTGAAGAAGGGGTTGAATCCACCGTCTTTTGGGGATTTTGTATTTACCTCGCCTTATATGTCAACGGCTGCGAAAACTGGCATGATCACTGGCATCATTGCTCTTGCTGTAAGTTGCATTTTAACTTATCTCTAACTCTACACATTTTCAATTCCATGTGTGTTTTACCATAGCCAAAATTGCTTCTAATTATGGGAAAATGTGATGCATTTCTTTGAACAACCAGCAGTTAGAAAGACAAGAAGACTGGAAATGTAGTAGTTCTTTTTATTAGCTAAGGACAAATAAACAACAGCATGGGCCATGGAATATCTATTTCCTTTGATTATTGGACCTATGGGAAATGATAAAATATAGACTGATTGAAGTTGTTGGTTGCTGTGAATACAGGAAGGAATAGCAGTGGGGAGAAGTTTTGCAATGTTCAAGCATTACCATGTTGATGGCAACAAAGAAATGGTAGCTATTGGGACCATGAATATTGTTGGTTCTTGCTTTTCTTGCTATCTCACAACAGGTAAATCTTTTTTAAGTTATTCAAGTGAAATTTCACTAATTTGAAGTTTTTGCTACTGGTTTTGTATTAAACTATATATAAATAAGTTTTCTAATTTGCTAACTGTGCCATTGCCGTTGATATATTTCAGGGCCATTTTCTCGATCTGCTGTTAACTTCAATGCAGGATGCAAAACAGCAATGTCGAATGTTATCATGGCCATTGCAGTTATGTTCACGTTGCTGTTCCTAACACCATTGTTCCATTACACTCCCCTTGTAGTGTTGTCTGCAATTATAATTGCTGCTATTCTTGGCCTCATTGATTATGAAGCTGCCATTTGTCTTTGGAAGGTCGATAAATTTGATTTTGTGGTGTGTATGAGTGCATATATTGGTGTCGTTTTTGCAAGCGTGGAGGTTGGCTTAATCATAGCGGTACGATCATATATATGAACCAAAAACAGCTGAAATTAACTTATTTTTTCATCCAAGAACAAATTTCTCTAATCCTCACCTAATGAATCCTTTGTGCAAAATGCAGGTTGCAATTTCTGTGCTCAGATTGCTTCTGTTTGTTGCAAGACCAAGGACCATTGTTCTTGGAAACATTCCTAATTCCACCATCTACAGAAATGTTGAGCAATATCCAAAAACAGACAATGTGCCTGGTGTTCTTATACTTGAGATAGATGCTCCAATTTACTTTGCCAACTCAAGCTATTTAAGAGAAAGGTACTAGAATTTCATTCCTTAATACTACCTTAGACAGTATCAAATCAATTTCAGAGTTATTAGACATCTTCATTTGATCAAATAAAACAAATGTTGATCGATGAGATTGCTAATCTTATCAGGATCTCAAGGTGGATTGACGAAGAGGAAGACAAGCCGAAATCTACAGAGGAAACCAGCTTACAGTATGTTATACTTGATATGAGTGGTGGGTGATCTTTATCCGGAAAAAACTGCAGCACATTATTTCTAACATAAAATAAAATAAAATAAAATTCCGGAATCTCACAAGGATTGCATTTTTGGTTCACAGCTGTTGGTAACATTGACACCAGTGGAATAAGCATGCTTGAAGAGGTCAAGAAAACTATTGACAGAAGGGGGCTCAAGGTATTTTCTCCTACAATTTCTTCGCATTCTCTAAAGTGGTCAATATTTAACACCAGCCTCTAGCAAAAGGGTGACCATATTCTAAATCTTTCTACTTTTATAGCTTGTATTGGCCAACCCTGGAGCTGAAGTGATGAAGAAACTCAACAAATCCAAGTTCCTGGAAAACATTGGTCAAGAATGGATATATTTGACAGTAGGAGAAGCAGTTGAAGCCTGCAATTACAAGCTTCATACATGCAAACCAGACTCCACCAAAAAGGAATCACAGCCATGGAACAATGTCTAAACAATTATATTTTGGTGCAGCAGAAACATAATTTTTTTTTTAATTTTTAATTAAAGGCCAAGTATGTATTATTCACTTGCGCATCTGAGAATCACAGAAGGCCATTGATGTGCTAATTCATTTTGCTTTTCCATGGGAGAAGACTCGGGCAAATAATTCACAGAAAGCTTTCCCTATCCCTTAAGCTTAATAATTGGGAAGGAAAAGTTGAAAAGAAGCTAGAAATTAAGTTACCTTAATTAAATTGAGGGTTACAATAATAAAAATGTTATCAGACAAATTTAATTAATTATTATGTAAATAATTTTGAAGTTTTTCCATAATATTGTCATGCCTTTAAGAAAAGTTGGAGACGTGAGAGTAATTGGAAAATCCCAAATAAAAAAAAATTTAAAAAAAAAAGTGTGACAAGAGTGCGGTTTGCTTTTCGGTTGATCGCCATTTTTTCTTCCTTTCGCTTTCTCGTGTATCAAACATCTTCTGCTGAAACCAGCCCTTGTTAACTGGAATACTGCATTAGCCAAACAAAACAGTTGAAGAATTCTTAGGCTTTTCCGATGGTTCCTACCAAGAAATCGAAGAAAACGAAGAAATCATCAAAGAAATTGAAGAAAAACAAAAGCGTTAGCATGGTTCCTGTAGAACCCAGAGTTACGGAGCCTGATTGGTGGGTTAGTTTCTGGCACAAGAACTCTACAACTCCAGGTTCTAACTTTCAACTTTAAAATAAATAAATAAACCAATCTTTTGCCCATTTCATTTCATTTCACTTTGCAGATAGCTTTAATTTCGTTTTATTAAAGTAATGGGTTTTCATAGTCATAGCTAGATTGCCCACCTTTAACATGGTTAATTGTCAGGTTGAAGTTGATATTTTCAGCTTGAATAATCGCATTACCTTGCCATTTGTATGAAGCAGACATGCGGGTTTTAAGATCTGAATTCTGAAATGTTGGAATTGAATTTGAGCAATAGCGAAAAGTTTTTCAGTTGTTTTGCTTTACAGTCAGAAATGATTTTTTTTTTTATTTGATCTCATTGGAAGTGAGCCCCAACTGGCAGGTCTCTCAATACCGTCAAATGAGGAAGAAGGGTTCAAGTATTTCTTCAGGGTTGCGAGGAAGACATTTGATTACATTTGTTCCCTTGTGAGAGAAGACCTTGTGTCGAGGCCACCATCAGGGCTTATCAACATTGAGGGAAGGCTTCTCAGTGTTGAGAAACAAGTTGCAATTGCCCTAAGAAGGTTAGCATCCTGCGAGTCTCAGGTGTCAGTTGGAGTTTCCTTTGGGGTTGGCCAATCTACTGTATCTCAAGTGACTTGGAGATTTATTGAAGCATTGGAAGAACGTGCCAAGCACCATCTTAAGTGGCCTGATTCCAATAGAATGGAAGATATTAAATTGCATTTTGAAGCTTCATTTGGGTTGCCTAATTGTTGTGGAGCTGTAGATGCAACACATATTATCATGACTCTTCCAGCAGTTCAGACTTCGGATGATTGGTGTGACCAAGAGAGCAATTACAGTATGTTCTTGCAGGGAATTGTAGACCATGAGATGCGATTTCTTGATATTGTAACAGGTTGGCCTGGTGGCATGAGTGTGTCTAGATTACTCAAATGTTCAGGATTTTTCAGGCTCTGTGAGGCTAGGGATCGATTGAATGGAAGAATAAGGACTTTGTCAGAAGGATTAGAAATGAGAGAATTCATAGTTGGTGGTGCTGCATATCCTCTTCTTCCCTGGCTCATAACTCCATATGAAATTAATGGCCTCTCCTCTTTCATGTCTATCAATTTTAATGCCAGTCATGAAGTTGCAAGGTTGCTTGCAGTGAGGGCATTTTTGCAGTTAAAGGGCAGTTGGAGAATCCTTAACAAAGTCATGTGGAGACCTGATAAGCGAAAATTGCCTAGTATCATTTTGGTGTGTTGTTTGCTTCATAATATTATCATTGACAGTGGAGATCAGTTGCATCCTGATGTTGCCTTATCTGGTCACCATGACTTGGGTTATGGAGAGCAATGCTGTAAGCAGGTTGATCTAACAGGCAAAACCATGCGGGAAAACCTAGCCAAATACTTGTCGCAGAGTAAGAGAAAGCTCCAGCAAAGTAATTCGAAAGATATTTAAGCGTCAATTGTGTTATGAAAAGGTTCGATGGGGGTGGACCCCTAAAGAAACTATGATTTTTTAATTGCAAAAAAATGCGTTAGGCATCCTTCACATACAGATCACGATTGTTTTTTGTAAACATCATAGCAGGTTCAGGTCATGCTGTTGGTTGTTGTATGACTGGAAAGTCCATGCCTAGCTTTGAAAGATAAGCGTTTAAAGAATTGTATCATAATTTTTTTTTTTCTCCTTACTGATATGGTTCCGGCTGCAATGCTCAGCTGCAAAGATGAATTTGCATTATTGACATAAATCACAATGGCTAATTGACATAAAACAAAATCCTGTATGGAAAGTAATTGTTTCTCAAACAGGAAAGGGCAAAGTTAAGGGAAAGATATCGTCTGATCTTTATACATCATGGTATTTGTTGCCCTTAAGTATGCATTACATGTGCCATCAAGATTGCATCTAGTCTGGACTGTTTAAAAAAGAAAAAAGACACTAACAAACTACAGGAATGGAAGATGTGAAGATTTCAAATGGAACGAGAGGCTCTTCATTGAGTCTGGAGATTCAATTGCGGGCGTTCTATAATTGTCCTGTGTCGTCCTCCAAAACCCATCTGACCTAAATGCACTATTTTGACCATAGCAATTGTAGCAACTTGGCCACAATTCTGAGCATGGCATTTCCTTCCAAAATTTCCCTGCAATGGAGCTCAGTCCACTCCAGAGTGAAAAAAACTTAAAACGGCTCGCAATGCAACATGCAAAAGATTAACGCATTGAAAAACAACATTAATTGACCTCTAAAAAATAATTTCCATTGAAATCCAGATTTGTGCTGAGGTAAACGTATAAAGAAGGGAACTTTTAGGCTATACGGAGCAGCTTCTATCAATTAGATGGTGCTTGAAATATACAGCAGGGTCTCTAAACTAACGAAGAAGAAAGCAAGAAAAATAAATATGTGAAACACAAAACTAGGAAGGCAGATTTATTGACAATGCAACTAAATTCTCATTACCGGTAACCTACACTGATTATGTGCCGATGTTAAGTAATTGCCTCAATCTCCTTTAATCAGGGGTCACATGCATGCACAAAAGGGCGCTTTCTTCTTCTTCTGGCTGGTTCTCACCCCACCATAAAGATAGTCTCGCAATAAAACTCTTGTTTCATGCTCAGTGATTCTGGTTCGTCCTCTGCTTTCTTTTTCATCATCAAGCTTCAGTAGGAGAAACTGTATTTTCTGCACCTCCAACTGCAACCGCCCAATCTTTTCAGACCCTTTTCGAGCTTGTTCTGATACTCTCCTGCTCCTAACATTCCCACTCTCATCCAATTCTAATGCAGATTTCCCATCAAGAGACCAGGAACCATCTTCAACATGTGTCATCAATTTGCGATTAACATCAAATAGCTTCATGATGGCTTCCTCAGCTTCTTCTAGCTGCTCTTTCACTGTACCATATTCAATTCCTTTCCCCTTTTTGCTTGTCTCAGTTATCTCCACCTTCCTCTTCAGATCCTGCACAGTAGTTTGCAGGTTAGCCAACTTTTGTGTGTCAGAATCAAGTCTCTCTAAAATCTTCCTCTTGCTTCCTTCTTGGTTGGGCTCTGTAAATCTGTTAGAGCTCTCTTTATCTATACTCAACACCTTCACAAGAGATTCTGCAGAGAGATTTTTGCCCTTGTGTGCCTTCACTGTACCAATCTGTCGGTAGTCAGCTGGTGCAGTGGCCATCTTCTGGTCCTTTCCAACTTTCAAGTTGATGTTACCATCATGGTCGGCGGCTTCCCACAACTCACGCATTTGATCATCAACCTCTGCAGTTTCTCTCCTGCTTAACCCATAGGATAAGCACCCAGATATCTGATCAAGCATAATGTCCTTTGTCAACATCTCATTGTCTTCTTCAGAGATTTCAGGTGTTGATCTCTGCATTTTGACATTGTTACTGAGTCCATGGCCAAGTTCCCCCACTTCTTGTCTAGCATTCATGTGCCTCTTTGCTCTAACACTTTCTCGACATGAGCTGCTCCCATATCTTAACTCTTCAATCTGTCTCATAGCAGTCTCAAGTTTGGAATTGAGATTTAAGGTTTCCAGCATTGCAAACTTTTCCATTTCCAGCACTGCTTTTTCAATAGCTTTAATTCTCATATGGATATCCTGCAAGTCAGAAAAACGATCTGGAACAATTTGATCTTCACTTGTTTGTTGACAGTTTTCAGTATGCACTTCAGTCCCCAGATTGGAATCCTGGAAAACAAGACAACTGTAAGTCAAAGAATCACAGCTATAACCATCCAAGATCCATAGCACTGTTAACAAAAATGATAATTTATTGACAAGAAGGTCCCATTTGTATGCAACCTATTAAGGTCTAAACAGGACTAGCTTACACTTTCACAAAGTTCTGACATGCTTTTAGTATTGCAAAACATCTTGGTAATACTACATGAAATATCTAGGCCTTGCGGAAGTAAAACAACCACAAATCACATATTCCATTAACACAAAGATCAAGACAACAACTACTTAAAAAAGCATTTGAAATTCACTATATGGTAACAGCTAATGCGTCCCTAAATAGTCTAAGAAACAACGGTGACAAACATTAATTCAAAAAAAATACTAAACACCTTTCTCATAAGCAAGAAGTTTCAAAAATGACCATGCTAGTCAATGTATACTGGTGCAAACTTGGAGAACTAGGGACTTAAATTTGCAGTCAAAATTGAAAGTGAATTAAAAAACAACTGACTTTAAAAGAATGGAAAGCAGCAATATCAGTTTCTTGTGTAAATAAACCACTAGATGCTCATACAGGTCACAGACACGTGGTTGGATTAGCACTCAAGTAGTACATTCAACCAAATAGCATGAACAAGGCCATATTGCTTTGGTTTATTAAAATTTAAAAAGCAGACATGAAGTCATAAGCAAACAAACAGTTATTAACTTTACTTCTTCATTATAATCTGTGGGAAGTTTAGGATGCCAGAGAATTCGACTCTCCAAAGATGTCACGCTGTCCATGAGAGAAACAATAGCTGGAACATATGCTGCCAACTGAGCTTTAAGTTCTCCATTCTCACGTTCCAAGATTCTAACACTTCTTTCCAGCTCTTCTACCTCCATAGCTTTGGAATTACTTCTACTTTCAAGAACTTCACATTCCTTACTGAGCTCAAGAGCCTTCTCTTCAAGCAATGCTTCACAGACAGCAGAAATATGTATCTCACTGAACAATGCAGCAGCCTGAGTTTCCCAAAGTTCAACCTCATTTCTTCCGTTTTGCAGTTCAACACGCAAACTCTCCTCCCTCTGTTTCCTTTCTTCAAGTTCCTCATTCAATTTTGACAATTCAGCCTCAAAGTTCTGATTAGCCAGGCGAATACTTTCAATCTCCTTACTTTGATGATCATAGTCTCCAGATAGTTTCAAATTTTGCTTCTTTTGATCTTCTCCTATCAGCTTGATCTCCTCATATTTAGTCTTTAGATCCTCCACAACTTTATGCAATTGGGCTCTCTCCTCTTTACTCGCATTGAGCATTTGTTCTGCTTCCAAAAGTGCATTCTCCTTCTGGCCCAGCAGATCCCTTCCCTTCGCAACTTCATCATTTAACTGATCACCAACAGATCTAACTGAAACCAGTTCATTCTCCAAGTTTTCCATTGAATCTTTGAGATGTGAGTTTTCCATTTGCATATCTTCAAACTTTCTCTCCATTATCCTCACTTTTCCCTCAAGATCATTATTGACACATTTGAGTTTATCCAGTTTGCCACTGAGATGCTTTATTTCCTCAAAATTATCAGCAATAACATCCTTGAAAATAAGAGAAATATTACTTTCAGATATTGCTTCAGCAAAGACAGCATAGTTTTCCTCTTCTAGATTATCTTTCTCCTTGCCCAAGTCTAAAACTTCCTTCATCAAAGACCTTTTCTCGTCCAGCACCTTGCAGTTCTCTTCCAATGAATTCTGATATTCCCTTTGCAAGACTAACAGTTGCCCATGAACAAACCCTATTTCAGTCTGCAAAACTTCTTCTCTTCGGCCTCCCTCTATCACTTTTGATCTCAGTTCTTCATTTATATCAGCAAGTTTTTCAGCTCTGTTCTGCAGCTCTGGAAACTGCTCAGACTGAACCTTCAACTCCTGATGCAGTGAATTCTTCTCTGTAGCAAGATTTTCTGCCTCTAGTTTCAGTTGCCCAAGCAGTGCAATAAGAACTGAATTCTCAATTACAAATTGCTGATTTTCATCCAGAGACTTTAGAAGTGAATTTTGCATCTCTTGGAGTCCGCCAAATACATGGTCAAGAACTGATTGGTCTTGTTTGATCTCATCATCATAACCATGGATACCATCAATCTTAAGAGTCCTCAACATCTGATAAAGCCCCACCCTCATTATGGTAATATTATCAAACAAGGACTTTATCTCTGTCTGTTTTGCAGAATTTCCAAGCTCCAATTTAGAGATAAGTCTTTCAGATAATTTGGAGGCTTCCAAGAGTTTCCTACACTCAAGCAACAGGGATAAATTCTTCTCTTCCAGATCTTGTGCACATTTCTGCAAGATGAAAATTTCTACCTGAGTATTCATGGCCTTGTGAAGTTCCTCTTCATATTCTTTCTTCCTGCACAGACTTTCCCCTTGTAGAAAATGGATCTGAGATTCCATAGCAGTTACTTGGGTTTCATTCAACTGCACAATACTAGCATGTTCTTGCTTTTCAGCCTCCAGTGACTTTTGTAGCTCTTCTACTTCACGAAGTGTTGATTCTCTATCTTTCTCCACACCCACATATTTTTCTTCTAATCCCTGATATCTTTTTTCTAAATCTTCCAGCCTTTTCTGACTGACATCCAACTGAGAAATCAAACCTTCTCTCTGTCTTATCAGGTCAGACTTCTCGTCACCAAGCAACAGGTATGAATTTTCTAAGCTCCTTGATTTTACCCTCAATCCTTCAAGTTCGGCATTAGTATCAAAAAGGGAATTATCCAGAAAGTTATTCTTCTCTGAAAGCTTCTCCAAATTCTCAGTAGCAATCTGTAACTGAGAAATGAATGCGTTCTTCTCTGCAGCAAGGGTGGATTTCTCTCTCAAAAAAGATTGCCAGGATTCTTCCAGTGTCTCTACTCTCCCCCGAACACTTTCTAGCTCGACATTCACATCTGAGAGTGAATTCTCTAAAAGAGCATTTTTCTCGATAAGTTTCTCCATGATTTTCAACTTCTCAAGGAGGGCCAGCTTTTCATCTCTGTCTCTTTTGCAGACATCTTTTAGCTTTGTGTTCTCATCCTGCAATTCATTCACAGATGATGCAAAGTTTTCTGGATTTAAGCCAACTGACTCCAGCTGCCCTGTCATCTCCTGGTGTCTCCTGTTAAAGTCATTGAGTTCCTCTTTCAAACAATAAATTTCTTGCTGAAGAGCATTTCTTTGGTCCACTCTAAGTTCAACTTCTCCATCAAGTTTTGCTATAGTCTCCCTTAAGCTTAAGATCTCATCTTGCAAACTCTTGATGGACACTGCTGAACTTAAATAGAGTTCATTCAAGCTGTTATTCTCCTCCTTGACTCTCAATAGTTCATCCTTTAAACCCTGATTATGAGTTTCAATGTCCTGTAAAATTTGAGCCCTATTCTGAAGCTCCATGGCCAGAGCTGTAAGTTCTTCCTGAGATTGAGAGTGTAAATGTTGCAGAGTTTGAAATGCTGTTTCAGCCTCCATAAATCTCAAGTGTTCATCTTGAATGGAGGTCCAAAGTCTCCCCAACTCCCTCTGCTTCTCTGTTAGTTCTTGACTTTGATCCCCCACCTTCTGCACGAAAGACTCCAATTCATTATGCAGACTCCGATTAGTTCTCTCCAACAGACTACACCTTTCTTCAGCACCTTTTAGCTTTGCAGTCCCATCATCTATCTCACTGTTGAGCCTTTGAGCCTCCTCCTGGGTACAAGCAAGTTTGTTTTCCAGGCTAGAAATCGTCTCTAAGCACTGCCGGTACTGAAGAGCAGCTGCTTCCCTATCTTTGGTCAGCTCGATAACTACTTGCTTTAAAGTTTCAAGTTCACTTTCAGCTTTCTCTGCTCGTTCAGTCATCCTTCTGGCACTTTCTTCCGCATTCAATAATTTTTCTTCCAGATTGCTTATTGTCTCTGAACACTGCTTGTATTGAGCAAGAGCATCCTCCTTTACAGCTTCTACTCTGGCAAGGTCCTGCTTTAAGGCTTGAGCTTCGATTTCAGCTTTAGTAGCTCGCTCATTCAGTTCTCCAGCATCCTTTTGAGCATGAGAAATACTATTCTCAAGATTATTTATCTTCTCCAAGCACTGCTGGTATTGAACAAGATTAGCTTCCCTTTCAGCCCCTAATTTGGTCAGGGCATCCTTCAAAGTCTGAACTTCAGTTTCGGCTTTACTTGCTCGTTCCTTAAGCCCCTGGGAATCTTCTTGTGCACAAGAGAATTCTCTCTCTAGAATAGACAATCTCTCCAAACTCTGCTGGTATTCAAGTAGGCCAGCTTCTTTTTCAGCTTCTAATCTAGCAAGAGCATTCTTCAAGGTTAAAATTTCCACATCTGCTTTACTCACTCGTTTGGATTCAGATGTGACTCGATCCATGAGATCAAGGCCCCCATTGTTTTGTGGACTTTGTTCTTTCTCCTCTATATCATGAAAGTTGAGGCCTTTTCTTGCCCTTCCGTCTGCAAACTTGACATGGTTTATAGCTTCTTCAGAACCAAAAAAATCATTGAACTGTTTGAGACCCTTTCTGATCGTTGAAGATTCAGATTCTTCTGTGAATGCTCCATTCCTCTTGATAGAATGTGAAGAAAGTCTCACAGCATCCTTCTGTAGCTCATCAGGCTCCAATAATGCATGTACAGGTGGTGTCATCTCAGGTGGACGGGGATCAACCTTGGTAGCAGAACCTCCTGGTGAGTCATCTGCAAATACCACGGGAACTTGGTTTGGAAATGCTTCTGCCATGGTCCGATGAGCTTGACGAAGCACCCCAGTTGCATGATCATATCTTTCAGCCAATGCACGGTATGCTCGATAAAACTCTTCTACCAATTTCATTAACTCTGGGCGTTTCTTGTAATACATCTCTGCTCGTCTAGCAAAGGAATCAGCATCTTCTTCAATGAGCTTGATCATTTGCTTGACTTTAGTATCCATATCTGTTCAAGCAGAAGATATTGATGGTCAAAATACAGGGATGCAGAGAAAGATTGAAATTTTCAATGCTGCATGCAATCACACATAATTATGAAACCCCAAAGGAAAAAGCAAGCTCAATACCACCAGGCAAAATCTCATTGTCTTTCATTAATTAATTTAGATCTTTAAAACTTAGTGTGATTCACGAAAGCTACTAAGCAAAGATGATTACACACTTTACCTTGTGGCGCACTGGCGCAACACAGGATCACATAACTTATCAGGCTTCTAAACCATGGTTCTAATGCTCATTTTAACTCATATTAACTTTATCACTCAACTGTTTACAGCTCATCATATTATTGCTTCTTGTGACATTTGAATACTCGCTACAATGGTAATAATATGGATGCACTTCCAATTTTGTAGCACTGATCAGATACCTGCGAGATTCTCCTGGAGCCATTTTGAATTTTTAGGGCTTATGTGGCTGTTCCACCACCATGAGTACATGCCTTTAGAATCCGCATGCTTCACAGTTGCCATGACCTTTGTCCTCAACACCAACACTTCCTGATTCTGACTGCGGATTACAACTCTTAATTACAAAAATGGAGTGGATTATAATATGAAGTCTTGAAATCTCTCAGTCCTTGTGCTTAACTCCTGATATCAAAGAACAAAAACCAAAGAATTCAGTTTTGACATGAAGGAAAAGTACAACTTGATCACATGGTCAGGAACATCAAAAGATCAATTAGATACGGCACAAAAATAACCTGATCAAGATAATCCAACGGTCCAAATATGTACATAAAAGAGCAACTAGTAACCGGTACCTGTTGTCTCCAAAACTACCATAAGTTACCTGATCAAGAAAACACATAATTAAAACAGGTGATTATTAAGGTAAAGGTAGAATCTGATCAATCAAAACAAAAAATGCTTTAATAGAATTCCAGATTCACAGTCAACAACATAGCATAGAAATCATCAAAAATCATCCGTTCAGAATAAAATTAGTCAAAATTTATGAACTTAAGCATAATTCAACAGCTAATTACCTGAAAAGGGCTTACTAAATAAAAGAAAAATAAATCATGAACTAAAAAAATGATATGCAGAGCCATTAAATTCAATAAACATGAAATGTAGAATAGAAATAAAAAAGCTTACCATAAAATTTTTTAAAAAATTGAAAGTATGGTTTCTGGGTTTTGATTATTAGCAGCTGTTATTGAAAAAAAAAAACAGCTGCTTGATTTTTGCATTTTCCCCTCTCAACCCTTTTCTGAATGAACTTTCTCTGGTGCAACTCTCCTTTACTTTCTTTATTTTTCTCTTTAATCTGTTTTTGGATGCTTTTCTGTGCTCGGTTTTGGTGTTATTTGAGAAATACTGAAAGAAAACAAAAATATATATATTACCATAAAACCATTAAAACAGTAAACCATCAAACCAAAAATATATATTACTATATAAATTGAAATAGAAAAGAAAAATAGTGTAAAATATTTTCAGTTATGGAAATATTACTTGGTGGATGCGAAATGACGAGCTTGTCTCTTTGGGTTAAGGTTTCAAAAATGGTTGTTCCTCGCGTTTTTTTATATATGACTTTCATATGTTCTAATTAGATTTACTGATGCTTTGTGTTTTCCATATTAAAAAAAAAAGGATTTTGTTACCATAACAGTCAAAACAGCTTTGATTCTTTAATTAATTGATTCTCAATTATAACTCATGTTAAAAAGAAAAATGAAGGATTAACTTTAATAAAAAAAATTTATATCTTTTATATATTTGTTTAATTATTAATTTTAATATATTCAAAAATAAAATAAAATATTTTATTTATTTATTTATTTTATTTTTAAATATATTAAAATCAATAATTAAAAAATATAAAATATTTTAATTTTATATTGTTATAAGTTGATTTCACCTTAGGACTAAAACAAAATGAAATTACAAAAGAATAATTTTTTGAAAATTAAAATTAAGACTAATTATTGGAATACTAAACATGTAAATGTTAGTAGAATTTGGCTTTTTCTTTAATAATATTTCAATCACAATAAAAAATATATATATAACTTCAAATAATGTTGAGTTTTTTTTTTTTTTAATAATGTCATACTTTTTTGGAAAAATCAAAAGGGCTGCATGATGATGATGAGATTATGTTAAGCCATATGGATTTGGGCAAAAAAAAGTATGCTTATCATTTGAACCCACATTGGTATATTTGTACAAATTTTTATTTTTTGTCGATAATTACTTTTATAAAATCACATATATCAATATAAATTATAATCATAATTAAATAATTGTTAAATATTCACTTTACCTTTGTATTATATTACTGTTGTTAGATTAATATCTAGTGAATAAAAATTCGCAATTACACATTTAATCATTCAAGCACTTTGATAATTCGAAGAAATACTATTAAAATCATGATAAGTTACAAAAATATTATATCATTTTAAAAATTTAAAAAAATATATATTTGTTGATTTTTATTTTTGAGATTAAAAAAATTAAAAAAATCCAAAAGAGAAAATGAGAAAGGAGAGGAACGAGAGGGAAAGAGAAAAGAAGAGAGGGGAGCTATCGCCAATAAAATTAAATTATAAGTTTTCATTTTATATTTAATAAAATTAATTCTCAAATTTTACTCAAAAAGATAAAGCTTTTGATCTTTTTTTATATTAAATTAAGATTATGGTTTTTATTTTGTTATATTAAAACTTTGAAATTATAAAATATTTCATATTTTGTTAATTTTATTACCGAGTGATGAATTTATAAAAAATATTTATTTATATTTATTTGAATGAACTAAATAATAAATTTTGAATAAAGAAAACTTTAATAATTTTGTCAGTAAAATTTTATTCATTCATTTTTTAAATTTAATAAGTATAATTATAATAAAATAAAAATTTATAATCTTAATTTCATTGAAAATTTTGAAAAATATACTAGTACTATTCTTTTTCTCTTAATTAAATTGACCAGAAGAAACAAAATCGAATGCGAATCCAAAGTTAGAAAGGCAGTTTTGGAAAATGTGAAGAGTAAGGAGCATGGTAGCTACCCAGGTATGACAGTGTATCGTTCTTTTGAAAAGAGAAGTAGGCTGGGTTCTTTCATTATTTGGGCGGTAGCTGACAACGGTCATATTTCATCGCACGAGTAAGGGTTCATTTGAATAAATAAAGAGATTAAAAATAAAATAAAAATGAGATTAAAATAAATAATAGGTGTTTAGATATAAAAATAATAATGATGATGAAATAAATTATAATAAAAATTAAAAATAATCATCGATTAAAATTTGTATAAAACATTTGAAATTATTTAATATTTATAAAATTAATAAATAATTAATTTTTGTTAAATTATTGTAAAATCAAAGAATAGTTGTATTAATAAATAAATTTAAAATTATGTATTAATTAATTTGTTATATAATTAAAAATTATTTTTATATTAAAGTAAAAAATTACTTTATAATTTTTAAATACAAACTCAAAATCTGGGGAAAAATTTTAAAATAAATAAATAAATAAAAATTGTTGACTTGAAGAGAAAATTGAAAAAAATAAAATAAAATTCCAATTGGGATATCTCCAACTGAGCAAAGGATGAAAATCCCGTAGTGTAGCATCGAATATCAAAACTACTAAAAATATAATTTTTAATAATATCAATAAGTGATTGATTCAATCGATTAAAGTTATTTTTTTCAATAAAAATATTTTGAGTTCAAATTTTATTGATGATTATTTATTAGAATCATCTCGAATATACGATTTACAGTCACTTATCTTAGACTATCAAATATGACATATCTTACTCTAATTTAAAAATTGAATAATTTATTTATTTCAAATTTAAAAAAAAATTTCATAATAATTACACCATCACTAAATGTCTATGTATTCTAAATTGGCCCTAAAAAATTCTTTGAATAAAAGTGTATTTTGTTAGAATCCATGTGTATTACAATATAATAGAATGAAATTTGATACTGTGCAAGTTTTTTTTTTATTTATTTAAAAAATAAAAAATAAAAAGGGAGTAATTTTTTTCTTGGTTTTAATTAGAAAAGATTTAAAAAATGAACTTTGAAATGGAAATATTAATTGGTGGCAATAATGACGTGCTTGTCCCTTTGGGTAAAGGTTTCAAAAATGTTGTTCCTCGTTTTTTTCTATGTTTGACTTTCAAAGGTTTTACTTAAATTTAGTGACTAAATTGTTTTGCATAAAAAAAAAAAAGAGATTGTGCTACCATAACAGTCAAAACCGCATTGATTCTTTGATTTGAACAATTCTCACTTACGACACATTAAAAATATATATATATTTTTTAAATTAAAATTAAGACTAATTGTTGGAGTACTAAACACCCTGATGCTAGTACAGTGTGATTTTTTTTTCTCCAATTTAATGAAGAGTCCAAATAATATTTTCAATCATAATTAAAAAAAATAAAGACCCGTGTTGAATTTTTTTAAGTACTTACTTTTGCAAAAATCCGAAGGGTTGTAGGATGATGATGATGAGATTATGTTGAGCCCTGTGGATATAGGCAAAGATGACGTGTTTATCCACTGATTCCGCATCGGTTTATTTGTAACAAATTATTATTTTTTAGTTAATAAATTTTTTTATGAAATTACATGTATTAATACAAAGTATAATCATAATCAAGTAATGAGTTAAATATTCAATTGATCTTTATACTATGTTACTTTTATTAATTGATATCTCAATAATAAAAATTTGTAATTAAATATTTGAATTTTAAAAAATAACATGTCATTTATAAAAAATTAAAAGTAAAAAAAGAAAATAATAATTATTTGAATTTTTAAATTAAAAAAATAACGGAAACAATTGAGGAAAGAGGAAAAAAAAAAGAGGGGATAAAAAGCTACCACCAATATCATTAAGATTATTAACTTTTATTTTATATTTTAGTAAAATAAATCTTTAAATTTTATTTAAAAATAAAAATAAGTCCATTGAATTTTTAGTAAACGAAATTAAAATTATAAATTTTTTTTATTATAATTAAAACTCTAAAATAATGAAGTATTTCATATTTTGTAAATTTTTTATTGAATAATGTAATTTATAAAAATATTTATTTAAATTTATATGGATGAGTTGATAATAAATATTTGAGAAAAGATAATTTTAGTAAATGTTTTCAATTGAATTTTAGTTATTTATTTTTAATGTTTAATAAGTATAATTTTAATAAAATAAAAAAATTTTAAAATAATACTGGTATTCTTTTTCTCTTAATTAAACTAAATACAAGAAAAGAAGAAACAAAATAGAATACGAATCCAAAAGAAAAAGGGTAGTTTTGGTAAATGTGAAGAATGAGAATCATGAATGATAGGCAGGTTACAAGTATGACACGGTGTCATTCTTTGGGCGGTGGCCGAAGGCGGGCCGTCTTTCGTCACTCGACTAAGAAATTCCTTTGAACAATTATGACCAAGTGTTTTTTTTTTTGTTGGAAACTACCTGTAAAAACAAATAGTAGTGTAAGCTTTTTTCTTTTTCCCAAAAAAGGCGCTTTTTTTTCTGGACTTTATTCTAGGCGGAAATAAAATAGTAGTAAATGGTTTTTTTTTTCCAAGCGTTCCATGGCAAGCCACTTTGACACGAGAGGCTGTTTTTTCTATTTGCTCTTGGGCCAAATTTTAAGGTTTCGTTTACACAGACAGTGAAATTGATTTTAATAAAATTAAAAAAAAATTATAATTATAATTATAATTAATAAAAATTTTATATTAAATGAATTTTATTAAAATTGATATTTAAATTTAATTGATGATAATTAAAATTTAACCCTACCTGCTGAATTTTCAATTTAAACTCCATCCCTTAACCTTCATCAAGAAAAAAAAATGCACCAATGTTTCGTGGGCATGAATGTTCTCAGTTTAAGACTGTAAATTCATGAATATAATTAGCCTAGCATAAACGCTTATCATTCCTACGATTGATGATGTAGTGGTTGCATTGGTCATACATTTTCTTTATCTGAAATATAAAATGCCATTTTTGTGGACTTTTTTTTTATTTGGATGAGCATTTTACACGTGAAAGATGACCTCTGCATGAGATAAACGTTTGCAATAATTATTTTTAATTAATTAATTAATTTAGCATTACTTATCATTATAGAGTTTACAAAGGAAAAAAAGATAAATATATAAAAAAGCACTTAATATATACACTATTATTAATGAAAAATATATATAATATAGTCTTATTGGAAGATTGATAGTAGTAAATAATAAATAAAACTTTAGATTGACTCAATTCATTAAATGTGCTCTTTGCATTATAAAATGTACGAATTTAAATTTATTGATGATTTTTTGTTGATGTTAATTTTTAATTTAATTAAAAAATTACATCTTGTGTTAATAAAAGAATTTCATTGTTAAAATCAATCAATTTGCTAAAAATTCCGTTTCTGTTTACCAAGATTTCTTAAGAATATATTAACACTATAATAAGATAACGCGGGGTTGACAGAGTAAAGAAATGCAAATGTATACTCAGCCGTTTTTTATTTTTATGTAAAGGGAAGAGAATTTGGCATTTTGTGATTTTTTTTTTTTTTTTGCTTTCAAATGTCTGATTATGGTGGGAGAGTATTATTTATGGACTCTTCATCAAGCTGAAAACAACACTTTGAACCTAAATTATTGATGGGAAGATAAGATAAGAATTTGGGTTGGAACGGATACTCAAATACGCATATTTCATACATCAAATATCAATTTAGTTGACAAAAAATTTGGCCTCAACCGCCTCCAAATAAGGCAATTAGCAACTTCAAGATGGCTTTGGCCGTTAGGTAACAAGATTTATGGAAAAGGGTTTTCAACAATCAACGAAGATGGATAGAAACATGTGGTGTATTCAATGCTTAAAGTTTGCATTGTGTTGTGTATGTTGTATTCTACCTTTCAAGTTAATCAAATAAATGAAACTGAATATGTTAGGGATAGTAGTTCAATCTGTATCCAACAAGTTTTGATTTAATTTGATCTTTAAAATATTTTTTTTTTTAATTCAAGTTTCAAGTTGGGTTGGGTCGAGTAATTATAGAATAAAATAGGATTGAATTTTAAATAAACTTATATTGACCCGATCTGATATATATAAAAAATTATTTTTTAATTATTTATTTAATTTTATATTTATATTAAAAATAATATTTTATTAATTTCGGATCATATTATATATGAATTTACATAAATCAAATTAGGTCAGGTTCAAATATTAAAAATATATATATATTGGATTTAGTTGAGTTTATATTATAGATATAAAATCAGATAAAGTTTAAAACGAGTAAAAACTCGTCTCGACTCAATCCATTATCATCTCTGCTCACAATTCTAATTAATGAATACATTTTTGAGCAAGCTACTCACACTTTTACCTAAAATTTTTTTTTTCTGTTATATATATGTTGCTAAATTGGTTTAAGGCTTTTATTTGGTAGGGTAATAAAAACTTTAAGAAATGAAAAATTAGGAAAATGAAAAAAGTAAAAAGATGAAAAATATATTTTTTAATTAATTTATCTAGTTGAAAATATGAAAAATTGTGCCAACCTCATGCTCAATATGGTTTACAAATTTAAAATTATATGATTTTATCATTATAACATTTTAAAATGAAGATGAAAAGTATATATATATATATATATATATATATATGTGTGTGTGTGTGTGTGTGATGGATAAACTCCTAAATATGCAACATATACTAACACCTAAGCCTCTCAATTAGGCGAGTCAAGTTAGATTGAAGTCAGATCAATTTAGTTTGAGTAATTTCATGTTAAAAAATAGGTTAATTTAGGATTGGATCATTTTAGTTCTAAATTATTTTTTATTAAGGCTAATTTTGTTCATATCATTTCAATTAAGTATTTCAGGTTTAATATCCGAATTATTTGGGTTCAAGTCATTTCGGATTCAATTTATTATTATTTATAATCAATTTATATTAAAGTTAAATAAATTATTTGATCAATTTCGAGTCAAAATTTATTATAATTTATTAAAAGATAAAAATTAAAAAATTAAAAATAAATATAAAATTTATAATTTGTATGCTTTAAATTGAAGTTATTTTTTTATATAAATTAAACAAAAATATGATTTTATTGTATTTGATAAATTTAAACATGAAATGATAATATGACACTAAAATATAGAAAAAATCGTATAGGTTTTAGAAAAATGTGTTTCATATTTAATCATATCGACACAAAATTTAAAATTTGTAAATCACAAAAAATACATTTAATTAAATCATATCATACAAGTACACACATTAAATTAAAATAAATTTAAAAACCTATTAAATTTAAATTTATTTTAATTTAATATAAATATATAAAAAGTATTATAACTTTTAATTATAATACACTATTACATATTTAATATAATCATATAAAAATTATTTTAAATATCTATTTATTATACACATCTAATATGCAATTATTTTTATATTAATAATATAACTATAATATAAATAATAATTTTAGTTTAATAGCTTATTATTTTGGAGTTTAGTATAATTGTAGCCCATTATATAATTTATTTTAAATTACAATATTAAAAATTAATAATATAATAATAACAAAAACATAGGTTATATACACAAATCATAATTTATTTTATAAATTTTATTCTCAATCACATGAGAATTGATATTATGCATAATTATAAGAGATTATATGATTTATTCTAAATGGTACATTGATATGTACATATACCATGATAATTAAAATATGTAATTTATTTTAAATCATATTATAAATTATAAGAAATTTTATAAGTAACATAACATATATAATTTATATTAGTTTGATATTAAAAATATATATTAATTTGATATTTTCAATAATTTTAATAAGTTATCATTTGTGTTATATTTATATTTATATTAATATTATATTTATTATTTTTATTAGATTAATGCTTTTAAATAAAATTGTACTTGATTTAATCTTGGTTATTTCAAGTTAACTTTTGGGGCAATTTCGAATTTATGTTATTTCGATTTTGGTTCATTTTGAGTTTGAATCAATTCGAGTTTGAATTAATTTGGATTTAGATTGTAAAAAAAAATTATGTAAAAAAATATTTTTTAATAATTTTCGCAATTTTAAGCCTCCAATGCCTTATTTTCATGATTGTCTAATTAGATTATATATAAATATCCTATAATCTAACTTCATCATTTTCTTTAGTTTAGCACCTCTTTTTCATATTATTCCTTTTTTGAACTTTTAGATAACTATTAAATTCTTCGTTTAAGGTTTTGACGTATTAGGTTTTATATTAAATATAATATAAAAATAATTTTTGTAATATTTATTTTGGTTTTATAGGTAAAATAAAAACATTCATATAATATACTTTTGGACGCACCATGTCTATTTTGAAATTTGAAAAAAAAAACTCATCACTTTGGGCCATTTCAAGAATTTTTTTGGGCTCATAAAGCTCAAAAATCCATATGCCAAATTCTGCGTCAACTGAAAGGTAGCCCTTTATCAAGGCTGAGCTGTATTTGTCGGTTACAATGTGTCCATACATTCCGGAATCACTTAAAGCCCATTCTCATTGAAACCTAAAACAAAAAAACCAGTAAAATTCTTCCCTCACAATTACCTTCTTTCATCTCTGCAGGTTCCCAAATAATGGCTTTCAACTCTCTCCATGTTTACCGTTGAATGTTGATTTGATTTACTGCCCTCTATAATGCATCAATTAATTATGCTCTGTGATTTTTTTTTTTTTTGCAATTTAATTACATTTTTGGATCTGATAGCATTACAGTGTGATTAAATTTGCTTTTGACTACAAGAGTTCAATTTATCAATGACAGACCAAGTCAATTTCATTTTGGAAAGCATTAAATGTGATCACTCTTTTGTTAACAGGTTAGCTAAGTTTCTCTTATAAATGTCAAAACTTTGGATGATTACGATTCATCTCCTATGATCAACTTATGGATTTTGCCTCAGCACAGGTCTGACCATTTTGGTTAATTCAATTATGTTGAAGAGGTTTCTTTGCCCTAAATTGATGTTTTTTTAGATCAACTTTGTTTTTAATCGAAGTTTTGAATGGGGCATACCCTTTTTCTTAAGGATTTTCCTATTGCAAAATCCTTTAAAAAAAAAAAAAATTGAAATAGCACAATCATCTACGTTTGGTTGATGTGGTTAACCAGCTAGGTTTTTTTTTTTTTTTTTTATATATATATTTTTATTGCTTGTACTTAGATATCTCCGTATGCATCTTCTGCATTTATGTCTGAAAAAATAACGGAAATTTCAGGTGTCAAAGGCCTTTTCTTTTCATGTGGTTAAGCCAGTTGTCCATATTATAATATGAACCCAAGAAAAATGGCATCCCATAGTCTTTTGAGGGGCAGAATACCATGCCCTATTAATCGGATCTGCAGCATTTATTACAGAAGTTTCCAGTCTGTTTCTGATGCATTCTTCCAAATAATCATTGTTTCTATTGTTATTACAGAAGTGTCCACCTGCTTTATTGGCTTTACTAGCAGTCTTTGAAGTTTTGTTGATTGTCATATTACGTTCTTCTTTACCTCCTTTTGATTTTATGTTCAATATTTTGTTTATCAGGAAATGCATCTCTAAGGATAATATGTTATAATCTCCGCTTGTGTATGTTCTTTGGCCTCTAACCCTTTTTTTATCTCTATTCCTTGATGATATTCCTTTTTTAGACACATTCCATTCACTGGTATTTTACTTCTGCACTCCTTCACTCGTTACTCCTTGCAGCTTGGAGTCTTACTTGACACGATGCTTCCTCCTCTTGTTCTACCAGTTTTCTCCTATATTTTACTTTATTCTTAAGCTTCTGCACAAGTTAATACAAAGAAAAACATACATCATTGGCTTGTTTCCTATTTTAGAAAATGGACACACATATGCAAAGTCACTCACACAATTGCGTAATCATATTGTTAAATGATGCAGGAGTTCCAATCTTTTAACTTATCTGCTACAGTTTCAGCTAGCAGGATGTTTGTTGCCTTTTTTTTTTCCGTTATTTTCTTCTCTTCTGAAGCTTACACATTTGGAAATTTATGATAGTAGGTCGCAAATGCTATAGTACATTTATATTGCAAATGCAAGGTTCTATAGGAGTTTTCAAGTCTTACATGCTTTAGCTTTAACGACACCATATTCTAGCTGTATTTGTGTGACTTCTTATGTTTTTAGATAAATTACACTCACCTCCCACGTTATTCTGGAGATCTGAAAGTATGATACAGTGGATCCTGAACTTTTAATTTGAACATAAAAGACCCCAATTATTAAATTCATTTCATTGTCCCCTTACTTTTTACATTTATTTGATAATTTGTATAAAATAATTGAATATCTGTGCCAGTTGAAAGTTGATCTGGACAATGGGGGTTGAGCTTGAGGGTGGGTGCACATTGAAGTGTATCTACAAGTTCAAGGTTTTGACTCTTAAACTACGGGGGACTTACTTGCAACTTTCCCTTTATGCTTATGCATCAAAGTGCTGCTACGTTTTGTCCATCAGTCAACCATGTAATTATTTGTCTTTTGTTGTTGGTTGTCATTACTGCTAGCAAAATATAAAATTTATTCTGCCTACTTGTTACAGCTTCAATAACAGGAAGAAGAGCTTGTGGAAATTTCTGAATTTAATCTTGTTAGGAAAACTTTAAATCTGGTTGGATGATTTGTTTTTTCCTTTACTTTGAAATATGTTTTTTTTTACGTTGATAAGTTTATTTCCTTGTTGTGACCCATATCTCTACAACTAATTGCATACAATTATAGTACTGTGTATCCATAAATGTGGTGTTCTCTCCTCGTATTAGATCATGGCGTCCTATGAGTAGAATTCCTCTTGAATAACTATTGTGTTCTTGGCCAGGAATGAGTAGAATTCCTCTTGAAGTTTGGTTTTTATACAATATCTTGCCTAAGCAAGTTTAGTCCAAGGTTAGACAGATAAGTCTTCTCAGCTGCTGATACGGTCCTCTGGTAGGGAAAGTAAGTTACAATAAGTTTCTGTGTCACTGACAAACATAGAAAAGGAAATAGATAGAGAATGGAACAAAAACATTCCGTATCCACATTATACAAGCAGAAACCTCTTGCAAGACGTGAACAACATTTGATATGGAAATAATTTGTTTCTGTATGTTTGCAGAAATTGCCTGATTTGGGCCTGTGCCTCATGCTTGACAATGCTCTCTCTCTCTCTCTCTCACACACACACACACACACACACATGCACAAAGCAGGGAAAGTGCACAAGCATCTATTTTGACTAAAACCATGTGGGTAAACTTCTACCACTCCTTTTGGTAAGAGAAATAAGTACTTCATCGTAGGTTTTCCTGTTGTTTTAATCTTGGTATATGCTGCAGATTAATTCTTTACAGAAAGAGAATGCTTATGATCAGAAAAGAAATCGTTTTCTCTTCTGGTAACATATTCGGGATTTTGTGCTTTATGCAGGTGCTCAATGTTTTCTTTTTTGTTCTAAACTTTCCATTTCCAGCATCTTTGATGTTTTTTTTATAAACTTAATTATATCAAAATTGAGCCAATCTGACAGCATAATGGGATGTGGAATTGCATAATCCTCCTACATAAATAGTGATTTGTTGCAATAATGCTAATCTGCTTCCCACTTGGACATCGAATCTTCCTTTTGTCTCTTGTACTTATTTTATGATGATATCTTCCCCCCTTTTTTTTTTAATCATATTAAAGTAGATTATTATAAACTATAAAATATTCAAAGTTTTGTGGGGTCTGAACTCTGACGAAAGAAAGAAAAGAAGCCATTAATTTGGCAAAGAAAATCATATTGTTAGAATGGTTGTAAGGTATACTTTTATAACCATCGTATACTCTTCTTCTACTACAAAAATCACAGCTCGCTTGGCCAACATAGATTGAAGCTTAAGAAAAGGGTTTTGATTTCTTTAACATTCGGTGGGGGGGAATTTTTACTTCAAAGGACAGACCCTAAGAACAAATTAGTCAAAATAAAATGAAAAGCAAAGGTGCTAGAGTTCATCATTTTTTTTAATAAATACTTTCCCTTCTTTGGAAAAAAATTTCTTGTACAAATATTCGTCCTTGATATCGTCCAAAAGGAGATTGTAAAAGTTGTTACTTCTAATTTCTGATGGGAAATGGAATCCAAGTATGAGGCCGTGTTTGAAAAGATAAAATTCTTAGCTTTCTTTGATCAAACATATTGGAAGTAATTTTTTGTTGCTCTAAACAAAAGTCATTTTCCTATTTATGGCATCAATGGAGGTTTTTTTGTTGTTTTGAATTCCTATGCATCAAATATGTTGTTATTGTCCCAAGCATTTGGTCTAGTGACAAAATATGTTTGAGTGAATATCAAAAGTCTGATTTCGAATTAAATTTTTCTCTTTCTCTTTACTTATATTAAGATTTTATCTTTTTAATATAATAATAAAAATTATTATTATTATTATTATTATTACTTTTTAAATAGAACTTCTCTACTTAGTATTGTGGATTTACTGCTATGACTGAATTCGCTTTACTAAAAACACCCCTTGCACCAACGCCGTCCTTTGCCGCTTCAAGTTTTTTGCTTTTAGGTACAATCATTTACCACTATTATGTTTGATCAAAAGCCCCTTTTCAAAATACTAGATTTTTGGTTACCCTGAATTGGATATCTTAAGAGGAGAATGACTAAAAATGAAGAACAAGTTGTGATTAAAGCCACAAGTAAAAAGGTCTCAAAATCTTGTGCTGATGTATAAGTGAGGGGGGCAATATGGTAAAATTGAGACGAACCGATATTCCCATCCACAGACGATCTTGTAATACCGGTAAATCCGTTAAAATCGACAGGTAAGTAACTGCGTATCTTTGTTCTTCTCGATTCTTATTATTTGAAACAGTCTTGCACTTTTATATCCAATTCAGGGAAAACCAAAACCAAGCCCTCCTTCCAATTCTTTTTTTTCCTTCTTTTGAAATTTTTATAAATAAAATTCTTTCTGCTTTCCTCCTCCACAAAACCCTACTTTTTTTTTTTAACTTCATAAAATACCTCTCTTTCTTTTCTCCTTTTCTGCTTCAAAACCAATGTTTTGTTGATCCTTTTTCTTTGGTTTGGTAATTTCATTTTTTTTATTCTGTGGGTTTTGATTTGTTTCTCATAAAAAAAATGGCAACAAGCAATGATGAGGGAGATAAAGCTGTAGCAAAAACAGAGACATCTCCAACGGAGGAGAAGGTCTTGGGGCCTATAGGAAACCTTGGCAACAATAAGGACTTGTTTCTAAGAGCAGATAAGATAGATTTCAAGAGCTGGGATTTGCAACTGGATAAGCACTTGAGCAGGGCTTGGTCTAGGGACAAAGATATTTCAATTATGACAAAGAAGGAAGAGTGGGAAATTGATTTGGCTAAACTTGATATAAGGCATGTTATAGCTCATGGGACTTACGGCACCGTGTACCGTGGCGTTTATGATAGCCTAGATGTTGCAGGTATCACATATATATATATATATATATATATATATACACACACACACACACACACATATATAATATGTTGCCAAAATTCTGAAATCATCTTTTTTATCTTGCTATTTTTTCCCAAGATGAGAATTTTTTGTCTGAATGAAGTAACTTGCTCATTTTGTGTGTGCAAGTGATAAGGCCGTAGGACCGTTATCTTTTCACTTTGAATTAGAAAATTCTAATATTGATTTCAATGTCTTGCTTCTGCTACGAAACTTTCAGTCGAGAACAACTGCTCCATTTCCATTTTTGGTATATCTAGTTTATGCAGAGTTGCCATAGAGCTTCAAAATCGCTTTCTCTTTACAGAGTTCTTTAGATGTCACTACTTAATTTTTGAATTAACTTCAGACCTTCTGAATTTGAGTTGTTTTGAATGCCAAATATTTGTTTTCTAAGGGGTCTTTAATCTATAGTAATGGGGAGTAGCTATATTAGTGCCATGACTTCATTAAATCATGTTTACTTTGTGATGCTTCATTCTAACATTTATGTCAAGGTGCAGTAACGTCAAATAATTTTCTCTATATCACTTTCTGCCTACATGCTGTCCCGATTGGTTTCCCAGGAAAACATCTAACTCAACTGCAATAGTAAAAATAATCATGCTTCACCTGCTGATATCCTAACTGCAAAGAGTTCTTTTTTTTTAGTGAAGGTATTGGATTGGGGAGAGGATGGGATCGCCACAGTTGCTGAAGCTGCTGCTCTTCGGGCATCATTCCGGCAAGAGGTTGCTGTTTGGCATAAGCTTGACCATCCAAATGTTACAAAGGTAAAATAAATTTATAATAAGCTAGGTTAGGCGTATGGTTTCTTTTATGTCAAGATTGGGTTATTTCTCATGTCAATGGCTGGGCACATGCTGGGTGGGGAGCAATTTCATTATACATCTTATATAGGGTGGAGTTAAGTATGGGAAAATGGATCTGCCTTTTTGTTTTCCTTTTTACTGAGCTTTTCTAATGTTGTGATCATTGTTATGCTTGCAATACCATTACATACTTCTTTAAATTTTTGGAATTTCAATGTTCAAATCGTGAATAAGAGGCCTCTTGCAGTTTATTGGAGCTTCAATGGGAACTTCCAATCTTAAGATCCCGACCAATGGTGCAGCAAGTGGGAATAATAATTCTTTTCCTTCCAGAGCATGTTGTGTTGTTGTTGAGTACCTTCTAGGTGGGACGTTAAAGAATTTTTTGATCAGAAACAGGAGGAAGAAACTTGCCTTTAAGGTTGTGATTCAAATTGCTTTGGACCTCTCTAGAGGGTGAGGAATTTTTCAGCTATATTAGGATTTCCAACATTTTCTCTTCAAAAAAATAATGATATCCCTTTTTTCAACTTTTGCAGTTTGAGCTATCTTCACTCCAAAAATATAGTACACCGTGATGTCAAGACAGAAAATATGTTGCTAGATGCTCATAGAACTTTGAAAATTGCTGACTTTGGTGTTGCTCGAGTTGAAGCTCAGAATCCAAGAGACATGACTGGGGAAACAGGCACTCTTGGTTACATGGCTCCAGAGGTATCCACTCCTTGGAGATCCATTGACTGTATAATTTTGTTTCTCCAATAATTATAATAACGATACAAACTTTTCTGGTTAACTACAACAACAATTGGACTAACAAAGTGCCAAAAGTTCCCTTTTTTTTCTGGCTATCTGTTCCTTTTCTCTGAAGAATGAGAATCTAATGCAATGGCTCGTCTAGGTCCTTGATGGGAAGCCTTACAATAGGAAATGTGATGTCTACAGCTTTGGTATATGCTTATGGGAAATATACTGTTGTGACATGCCTTATGCTGATCTTAGTTTCGCTGAAGTTTCATCAGCAGTAGTGCGACAGGTATGAGTTAAAAATTCAAATCTTACATTATTGACTAATCTAGCTTGGAGCATCAATCTTTTGTCATGGCCTCTGCATAAGTGATATTTATGATATTTCCAAATTCCATATATTTGCCTTTCAATTAGCTTTACATCCTTTGTAGCATAATTATCCTAGCTGCACCCGCATTATGGATAAATTGACACATCACATTCGTATCCTATGCAAAATGGGGCTTCAATGTGAACGTGTAGCCAAATCAGTGGACTATTGCACTTGAATCTGTACCCTGCCTCTGATACTTTGTGTTAACGACATTGGAGATTGTTGTTTGCAGAATTTACGACCAGAGATTCCTAGATGTTGCCCAAGTTCATTGGCAAGCATCATGCGAAAATGTTGGGATGCACACCCTGAAAGACGTCCTAACATGGATGAGGTGGTGAGATTGCTAGAAGCAGTAGATACAAGCAAGGGAGGTGGCATGATACCCGATGACCAAGCTCCTGGCTGTTTCTGTTTCACCCCCCGTGGCCCTTGATAAGTTTTAGCACATTCGTTTATTTTGTCCTACATTTCTTTAGTTGAGAGATAACCTGAAGCAGTTCATTGTTTGCCTCTAGCTCGTCTTTCGATAACGAGGTCATTGGTTTCTATATTGCACATGAGCATAACCGTATTAAACACCATGTAGAACCCGTGGTTCAATCCTTCAATTCAGTGCATTGTTTGTTGCATAGTATGTTTGTATTTCGTTTATAATTATTTTAGTGGCATGAATGCCTAAATGATGGGGCTCCAATAAAAGTTAAAACTGTAATAGTTACATCAATTTCTTCCAATAGATTTTTTTTCTTACAGTGAGAATCATCGCAATAACTGGTGAATCCAACAGGGTCATTGGGAAGTTTTTGTGCAAAGCTAAAAGAAGAGAAATCGGTTGTCATTGAAGGAGGGCAAAAAGCGCCAGGAATAATAACCTTCTGGATGAGCATAAAAGTTGATGTAGATAAGATGCATGAACTAGAACATTGGTAATGTTCAGAATCAGAACTTTCCGATATGCAGATACTGATGTTCCACTGGAACCTTGAGTGCCAAGAAACCTTGCTCGCTTTTCCTGGATAGCAACTAGAAGAAACAATATGTCATCCCTTTGCTTGTCGATGAAATGATGAGTTTATTTTTTATGCTGCACTTGAAGGGTAATGGACGAGACAGATTCCAATTCCAAAGCCAAATTCTTACCTGTTTAACTCTATACCCCGATCCTGTGAATTCTTATGATATTATTTTGAAATATATCAGATTTAATTGAAATAAAATATTTGCATTGAAAAATATTTAAATTTGACTCATTTAATAACTCGAATTGTTGGAGTTATGACGTGATAATAATTGAATCATATTCGAATTATTGAGAATACGAATATCTCCTTTACAAATCTAACAGAAGCAAGACAAGTCAAAAGAGCAATGGTGCCCATACTAAACGGTAAGCTCCTAATCAGATGGAAGCTCGCAACATCCCTACGCCGCCATCATTGATGAGGGAATTCCTCCATCAGGCGGGAGGCGCTGCAGTTATCGACGGTGCTTGGCAACGGAGCTGGAATGACACGGCGCTGACGTCAACGATCCCCTCTGGAGTGCCAAGTGCCTCCTCACTTCTCCTCACCTCATTCACTCCGCAAAATTCTCTCTCTCTCTCTCAACACCCTTTTTTTTAACCTTGATTTTATTTTATTTTGGTTCTTTATAACATGTCAATGTTTGTGTGGTTATAGTATGGAATTAATTTTATGTGAATGTAAGTAAGTTTTGAATTTTGTTGGAAAGAAGAGGAATGGCATAGAAGTGAAAAAGGAGTGGTTGAAGGAGGTCTTTTTAGTAATTTGAACTGTTATGCTCTGGCTTTTTATTTATATGGAATTGAATTATGCTCTGATTAATTGCAATAAATTTTCAAATAAAAGAAACGTGATCTGATTTGGGTATATGTATAGCAAACTGGACCACAGTGTGGAGGTGGTATCTAGTGAGTCAGATCAGTGACATTTAACGAAAGTAGTTTCGATACGAGCTACTCTAGATTTAATTTTAGGAATTGGAGTGAGGTATGGGATGGGGCAACTCTAACTACTTATTATTGGTCATGATTCAGTTTTTGTTTCTATTGTTTTGATTAGAATTTTACTGATTCAAATGAGTTAGATGTTACAACTAAATGCTTGAGTTTGGGCCACCATATCGGTTAGTGAAAGAATTGACCTTTCTTTAGCTTGTAGTTCATATCTGTACTGGATCTTTCTCTTTCTCTCAGAAAATATAAAAAGGGAAAAGTAGTAAAGAGGATATTGGGGTTGGGATGTTTTAAAAGCTTATTTAAGAGAAGCTTAGTTCACTTGTAGGCTTCGAAAACCATGTAGTAAGTTTCCATGACCAAAAAGTGCTTGCTAGTTTTCTTTCAAATAAGATGAGTCCTGGGTTTACCTTTTCTTTTTATTCTTTTCGCCAGTAACCTAGGTTTACTTTAATCAACACAATTTAAAGATTGATTATACTAATCTATTTATTAAATGTATTAGGAGTTGGTGACCTGAATAGAATAAGTATGCAAGTCCCAATAAACAAGAATAATGTAAGAATTTGTGGATGGTTAAAAGTTGAGGTGTTGAGCAAGCAAGCCATATTATTCCTTTTCTCTTTTGCACTTGTTCGGTTGACTGGGATTCATCCGGCCAGATCAGAAGATCCATTATATATATATATATATATATATATTGATGTTACTGTAACATCATTTGATTGAAAACTTTGTTATTTCAAGTTATATGCTCATAACGAACAACTCCAATAATTGAATTTCTAGTGTTTCTATGACTTTTCAATATCTCCTAAAAGTGTAATGGTTTTGGAATAGACCACATGGGATGTTAAGAATGCTTCTCTAGATCATTTACCAAACTATTTTGAGCAGGTACACCTTGACTACCTTGAATCTGGTGCAGATATTATTATCACAGCATCCTATCAGGTATTAAAAATAATCTCTCTCTCTCTCTCCCCAACTGGCGAGTTTATGTATCTTTAACAGGCCACCATTCAGGGGTTTGAAGCAAAAGGCTTTTCTAGAGAACAAAGTGAAACCTTGCTTAAAAAAATTGTGGAAATCGCCCTTGAGGCAAGGGATTTGTATTATGAAGTTATACTGATGGAATAGATGGTAAGATATTCAAAATTCGTCCCATCTTAGTTGCAGCATCTGTAGGCAGCTATGGCGCTTATTTGGCTGATGGGTCTGAGTACAGGTGTGTCAACCATCTATGGAAATATTATTAAATAATGTTTAATTCAAATCCAACTTTGTTGCTTCCAGACTTTCTGCCATGATCTGTTATCCTTTTTTGTAAATGAAAATTATTAAATTTGGAGTACGTGCTAACATGTCTCCATCTTTCTGTGTTGTTATATTCTCTATACCAGTGGGGGCTATGGTGATGCAATGACACTAGAAGCTTTGAAAGAATTTCATCGCAGAAGGGTTCAGGTCCTGGCAGAAGCAGGTCCTGACCTAATAGCATTTGAAACTGTTCCGAACAAGATAGAAGCTTGGGTATTGCTGAACTGGTTCTAAATGAAACCTTTTTCTTTAGGATAAAAGTAAGAAGGGTGTGTGTGGGACAAATCCAAGTTGCTAAATTACTTCCTGCCTTGCATGCCCGTAAGATTTCCTGAATTGACTAGTGTGACTGCTAATTGATTCAATGCTCAATTTCTACTTTATTGTTTAATTTGTTTCTTCTTAATATTAACAATTTTTTTTTTTTTGGGGGGGGGGGGGGGTGGTGTCATGCTGGCTTATGCTGAACTCTTAGAGGAAGAAAACATAAAGGTTCCTGCATGGTTGTCTTTCAACTCAAAAGATGGCATCAATGTAGTTAGTGGTGATTCTTTGCTTGAATGTGCATCAATTGCTGAATCATGCAAGCAAGTTGTTGCCGTTGGAATCAACTGCACGCCACCTAGATTTAGTCATGAGCTGATTTTAGCAATTAAGAAGGTTTTGGGTTTTGCTATTCTGTTATTTTATTAATATTCATTCTAGTAGAATTATTATACTCTTTTTTTTTTTTCACCCTTTAGTTGGATATGGTGCACATTGCTGTCTATTTATTCATTTCTAACTGCTCTACTCTTCTCTAATGCTGAAATTTTCATCGTGTGATCTTTTTTACGATATTTGTATTGGGCTTTTTGTAATACAGGACAGTTGCAGTGATATGTTTCATGATTATAGTATTAGAATGTGAATATTGTATGGTGATGGATGCTAATGCAAACATGATACATCCTATTATGCTGAGTTGTTCAGACCGGGTCCTTCCTTTTTTTTAGTTCTTTGTATATGTTTTGAAGAATTTGTTCCTGTAATGCTGTAGTCTAGAAATTTTGATGGATTGTTCACACTTATGTGGTTAACAAATTTGTGCAGATCACTACTAAACCAATAATTATATATCCCAATAGTGGCGAGAGATATGATGCATATTGGAAGGAATGCGAGGTAAGCTTGTTTTCTTGTTCTTTTCCTCTACAAGGCATGAAACATACCTTCCTTAAATTTAAAGGGTCTTAACTCTGAAGGAAAAAATTAGTTGAATCAAAAAGGACTCATTAAAGAAAAACATGATCATTACTAACTAGAATCTTAAGTTGTTGCCAAAAATGATATCAAGAAGCATCTCTTAATTGCTAACTATAAACTTAACAACACGAAATAAAGTGATGCCACTTTCTTCAAGTTGTTTGGTTATGATAGCTAGATATGTGAAGTCTCAATTTTCAATCCCGATTTGTGTCCTGATCTTTTTCTTCAACTTCAAACAACACTTAAGGCTCTGTCTGATAAACACTTTTGCTTTTTTTTTTTTTCAAAAAATGAATGGCGAGTAAAAGGCAAAAAATAACGCTTGAATAGAAAACTAAAGATAAATAGCAAAAAGCAAAAGCGTTTACCAAATGAAGCCTAACAAACTTTTATTTCTATTTGGTGCAAAGAAAATGAAGGGAAAAGGAAATTGCAAAATAATTGTAAAGGAAAAAAAAAAAGGAGGCTGAATTATGTTGTTATTATCAATTCGTTTGTTCTCATGTTCAGCTGTGGTGTCTCCAAAGCTTTCAGTCCTCTATTTTTGAGGAAAACTTCCATGGTCTTATTTTGTAATATGCCATACCAGACTTATCTGCATCATTGTTTCTGTGACAGGAAAATACCGGAGTCTCAGATGAAGATTTTGTCTCCTACGTAAACAAATGGTGTGAGGTTGGGGCTTCCCTTGTAAGAGGTTGTTGTAGAACTACTCCGGATACTATCAGAGCCATATACAGGACACTTTCGCATAGATCGGTTGCTGCACCCATTCAGCAATTAATTACAGCAGCTTGATTATATTGCAACCAGAGGTGCCTTAACTTTAAGTTTCTAACTTCTTTCCCAGTTTTAGTCTCAAGAGAATACCTGTCACAAGCTTTGCCTAACATCTGGTCTGAATTGCTGCTGAGATTTTGGTTTCCTGAAGGTCATGCAGCTTGTATGGGGTTGTGTTTTGGATATTGGGGCATTAGAAGCGGCAACAAATCTGAGGGTTTCTAGCCTTCAACTTGGCCAAGAAGCTTTGAGGAAAGCATGTGAGCGTGGGTTCTAACCCCGCCACTCCTTTCCCCCTTGTAATCCAATAGACCAAAAAAAAAAAATGGAAATCAGTTCTAAATGAAGTGGTGTTTATCCTTTGGAGACCTTGGTATTTTCATTTTCAAAATTTTTTCTTTCATTTTGCAAGCTGGTGCCTATTTTTTAATTTTATATATGATTTGATTTAGGGAAGAATAAACTGAAATAAGAGGGTATAAGTTGAATAAAGTAATCTCCCTTGTTCTTCTACTTCCCTCCAATGTAGGCAACCAACTAAACTAAAGAACGTGATTCGAAGAAGTTTGGGTCAGTGATTTTTATCAACAAAAGAACACTCAAGTTTTTGCGTAATGGTGTAAATGAACTAGTACATTTTGTAGCCGTGACCAGATTCAGATATATTCGTTTGATAAGGCAAATAAATGATTTCAAACAAAAATTTAGAGCTCGTTTAATAAATTAATCGATTTAGAATTAATAGGTCTCCACCACCACCAAGCACCAATAGCGCAGTTCTCTCTAATTTCTTATCTTTGGGCTAAGAGTTCTGGAAGGCACTATTGTATTTAGCAATCTGATGCTTTTCCTTTTATCTCGATTTCTTGTTGATTTAGATTTTTGTAATTTTTTTACTACGGGATTTTGTGGGTTAGTGGGGTTTTACGAGCTCAGCCCAAATTTATTGGGTTACTGCAAATATGGATTGTATATCATTGGGCCCACAAAATCGATTGTTCGTGCCTGATTGGTGCTTACTAATTAGAAATAGAACCCTAGAGACACCCAAAATTCCTCACCCCCGCTAAAGCTCCAACATTGCAGGGAATTGAAGATTCCGTTTTGTTGATTCTCGTTACCATAATCCTTCCCGATGGAGATGGGCACGACTATTGATGCTGAAAATGGCTCCCTCATTCTGGTTAAGCTAGGAGCTGAAGCTGTAAGTAAAACAAAAAAAAGCATTCTTTTGCACAGATTAAACAAGAACACTGTTTGAATTTCTTTTTATATTCATTGCTTCTTATTAGAGAGTTTTAGAGTCAGTATTCGTGGGGAAAAGGTCCATCATCAAAGAACGTTTCTCCAAGAAATACAGGCATCCTTCCCTTGATTCTAAACTCACTCTCAAGCGTTTAAACGCGGTTAGTTTTTCTTTGTCCCAAAACAATTTTCCTTCTTTTTCGCCTTTTCTATAAAAATCAATTGAATTTGTGCTTTCTTTTGTTTGGAGCAGGAAGCTAGGTGCATGACAAAGGCTCGGCGACTTGGCGTTTCCACTCCGGTTCTTTACGCCGTGGACCCTGTGCTCCATACTCTTGACTTTTGAGTACGTGGATGGTCCTTCCGTTAAAGATGTTTTCCTTGAATTCCGATTAACCGGCGTCGTTCAAGAACGTCTACGTGATATTGCCACCCAGATTGGCGACGCAATTGGTAAACTGCACGACGGTGGACTTGTTCACGGTGACCTCACCACGTCAAATATGTTAATCAGAAATGGAACTAATCAGCTTGTCAGTCGTTATATTTTGGTTAAATAGCTTTTGATCTGTATTAGTTAAATTTAATCAGCTTTCATATTCTGAATTGCTTTTTCCTTTTTTCTGGTTAGGACCTTATTGATTTTGGTCTGAGCTTTACATCAACGCTTCGAGAAGACAAATCTGTTGACTTATATGTTCTGGAACGAGCCTTGATTTTGATGCATTCTTTGTGTGGGTATGTGGTAACTGGTAAAGATTAAGACAATAAACTTTAATACGTTTTAGTTTTAGTTTTACTGATTTCTCGGAAAGTCAAAACTATCTCATGTCTGTGCTTCTTAATGAAAACATTATGTTTGGAAGAATCAAATGAAAATAAAATTCAGATCTTTTAAATACTATGTCAAGGGAGTATTTTAGGGATTAAAAGGCATTTTCTGTTCATTTTGTGGAATTCATTTGTAATGTTTGTCAATTTTAATGTGGCTCAGTTTGATGATGAATTTGTAATCAACAGTTTATTGAAATCCCAACGAATTGTGGATGAAGTTTTTATGGAATTTATTTATTCTAAATCTACTCTTAGTGAAGATCCTGAAAGGAGTCATTCCAGTGAAATTTTTGTTAAGTTGCCCTGTAGGCCTAGATAGTAAACTTAGATCGTTCTCTCAAAGTCTTGTTCAAATTCTAATCAGAGTAAAATCTTATGATTGCTGACCTGGTTGCATAGATGGATTGCGTACTTGCTGCATAAAAGAAATCATCGGAGCAGTGGTCTTCAACATTTAACAAGCTAGCTTAAGGTATTATGTCTCTCTGCTCCATTTTGTGAACCTTTCTTTCTTCTTGCCCTTTTTAGGTTTAGCAGGGCCTTTACCTTCAACATACACTATACCATCTCTAATCGCATTCTTGTGTTCTTGTTGTTTCACAATGAACTGCAGTGCTGCAAAGGGGCCGAAAGCGCACCATGGTTGGTTGAGCCACTATCATTGATGGGGTATGAAGTACGAGAAATCTGTTAAAGAATGGTTAATGCAATGGAAAAAAAAGTGTTTAAAATGATATTTTTTTACATATATTGCAATTGTAATGCACACGTTTGGAAAAACATTGTGCCCTTAATCATGGTGTACAAAATACATGACTTATATCAACTTGGGATCATGTAGGTTGGCCCCTGGCTTTCAATTCTGAATGCTGTATTCCAATTAGCTTTGGAATAACTAAAAGCAGTCATTCGAATCGACTTGCCATTTGTAGGGGTACAGCGTAGATGTAAGGCTAAAAACAGCAATTCTAAGATGGTGGGTCTTTTGTGGGCCAGGTTTTGGTAGACTCGGACCATTTACTTTCCTATAATTCTAGGTCTGGGGCTCCTATTATGGGCTAAGCAATAGTGGTATTGGACTCTGTCGCCATTAATTCATTATTCATAGCATTGGTCCGCCTCACCCATCTCACCCATCTCACGCACCGAAATTCTGGTGTTGTCACCTTCCGCAACCTGACACCCAACAAACTCATGCGCGACGGCCGGTGCCTCCTGCGACACCTGCGTCCTCTGGCTCAGCCACCTCATTCCCCCTTATCTATTGCTTCGCCAACTGACCTCCGTTGGACTCGTTTCCCGCATGGCCAAACGTTTGGCCTTAGATGCCCAGATTGGGAAAGTCGCCAGAGTGCGTCGCAGGGTCACCACCACCAGCTACAGAGGTGGACTGCAGATTACCGTTTCTGCTGTTGTGATTGAAAGAGACCCCAAAGCCGAGATCTTGCATTGGTAGGATTGCCTCAGCTTGGGTCGACGCTGCTACGTAATACAAATGATCGCAGTAAGTTTGAGGTAAAAATGAAAACTAATAGCAGTTAGATTGAGATAAGGTTGTTTTCGATTTTAATTAGGTTCCTTGTTAATATAATTGTAATAAACCCTAATGCATAATTTGTTGTGAATCGAATTGCAGTGGCCTAACAATGTATTGTCACTAAATCAACTCATAAAAATAAAATTTCATAAATAAATATTTTAAAAACATTTGACGAAACAATATGCTGTAATTCCTTTTTTTTTTTTTTTGGGTGTGTTTTTGGCTATGGGATTCATTGACGGAGTATGCAATTTATTCTTTGTGTACGGATCACGGGTAATATTTACATCAAATTTAATTAACTTAGGTGTATACTATAAAATCATAAAAATTGGGTTTTCCTTTAAGGTAGTATAAATTTTTGGAGTGGTTTTAGAAGATGGCAATGCTTTTATGAATAACCGAAATTGGAATATGTAATGAAGCTATGAACAAAGTTTAGATACATGCTTGGTTTCCTACCTTAGTTACTCTTTTTTATTTTCTTCTTGTTAAAACCCATTTGCAGATTAAGCTGCGGGCTGCCTCTGTTGGTTTCAATCTCATGATATGGTATTGCTGGCTTCTTACTTTACTTTTCTTTTGTATTTCCATAATTAGGATATTAACATTTTTGTAGTCTTTGTTAGGTGATACTGCTCTAATTGTTTTACTGGGGATGCAGTTAGAAGATTATGATCACACGCTTTGATTGCTGCGTTGGTGAAATCTGCTGAAAGCAACATCTTAACATCCATTCTGCTGAACTTTTTGGCCTGCATCACTGCATAGAAAAGGTAAAGTAGTCAATTTCTCCTTAACCAACCGTTGTTAGCAGCTGTGGATTGTAGTGCCTTTTGTGAAACACTTGAAATTCCTTTCACAAAAATGGATTGATTTCAAGGGTTGTTAGTTGTTAGATTTTTAAGAATCATAAAAATAAAACATGTTACTGCATGTTAGTTAATGATGTTGATTGCAACAAATGAATTGTTCATGTGGGGAAGCCATGACAAATGTTGAAGAAATACCTCATTTACTAGTCCATAGTTTTTAAAATTTGTAGTCAAGCACTGATTGCTTTTGCTGAATAGTTATAAATAATGGCATGCATTTGGTTGAAGTTGATATCAGTCTTTCAAGTGGAAAATCGCAACTCGCTTCTTGGGGTTCTTTTTCTAGTTATTATAAATGCCTATGGGCTGGTAGAATGATGCTCCACTCACTTTGTATTCAGTAATAATGAGATACCAGGGGCAATTAAGAGTAACACTTTTAGAACAGCACCATAGCACAGTTTTTTATCCTGAACATGTGAGGATCGGTTAACCATGAAAGCAACGTGATACAAATGGTCATTTTGGGTTCTCAGTCCCATTAATCTTCCTTGATAAGGGGTTTGCTTAGGAAATACTGCTCTGAGTTTTTACTACCATCACGTCAGGTTTCAGTCTGGTCTCTATATTAATGAGCCGTTTGCTATAACTTTTTTTATCAGTACTGAACAGTGTCTTCTCTTTCTGCAACATCTTTGCTTAACTTGATTTACAAACTTTGTTTGAAGTTTAAACACCAGTCTTTCTATAAGTACTTGATACATCAAACGTCAAAGAGGTTGCCAGATGGCCAAATTTAGCAATTAAATATACATGCCTAGCAAGAAATTTGAAGTGACACCAATATATAAGAATCCCATTAAATAGGGAGAAAGATATCCAGTCGGGATCCAGCTCGTGGTTTTTGTTTGTTTTTGTGGAGTTAAAGGCTGTTAAAAGTTTGATTACCTAAGAAGCATTTTGATGCTTTAGCAGGTCGTGCAATGAAAGCTTGATCTCTTGATGACAGGTTGGAGACAAAAAGTTCAACGCCAGTTCACACAGTTGGCATCTCATCCTAATTCTCTCACCAAATCACCATTGAGGCTTGAAGATGTGGTAGATAAATTGGTATTGCACACTCCAATTAACGCTGAGGAGAAAGAGAGAACCGAAAAAAGACAATATAGTAAGAAGATAGTCAAGATATCACCCATATTCAGTATGGCAAGGTAGGTAAAACCGCTTCTGCAAGATAGCGACTTCTTCAAGATTTATATAAGTTGATCATGACCCTTTCGAGAGCTGATCCACATGAACTATTCCTTCACTTTTATTATACATTTTTACTTGGAAAAAATATATAAACTGGCTTGAAAATAAAGTGGCAAAATGTATGCTGTAAAAACTTGAAAGAAGCTTATAAGAATGCCAGATGGAGGGGGCTTGATTCATAAGTGATGAAACGGAGGTGGGCCAGGTGGCACTTGTGATTTGATGGGGCGTAACGTCAAATTCAGGGTTGGGGGAAGGCTAGGGAAATGGAAAACAGAGGGCAAGAAAGACAGTGACAATATCTTTGCCTAAGGTCACTGAAGGTAGATAAGGCCTGAAGTATTGGGCGAAACTGCTCTTTTAATTTTAACCTTCAAGTGAAAGCTTCACATCAATATAAAACAAGTCAATTTCTTTCTATTTCCGATTGGGGTATAGTTGTGGGAAAACATTTGAAAACATCTCCATGTTTTGCCTCTTCTTATTTTTGGCACTAAAGAGTAAAGATATCTGATCATTGTATTCTCCATATGGATGCATCTGAAATTGAATTAAGATATAATTAATTTCTATTCAAAGATGCATGAAAAAAGAGGAACTGGCAATAATTATGCAGATTGATCACTACAATTTTCCCCTTGAAGGATGATTCTCCAAAGTGCTCAATCTAAATCTTTCATAGGCTTATTGAAAACAAGTACATCGAAAAACAATTGGCTATCATCATCCTTTGACTGCTTCGTTACTAAATATCTATGATGTCCCATTTAATCATGTTTATTTCAGTAATAAACATGATAGAGACTGAGGGTTTCCATCTGAAGCGGTCTAATCAAGTTATTAAATAAATGGTTTTCATATATTTGTTTAATGATACATGATTGGCGATTGCATGGTTAAGGTGAAACGGCTTGCACCAGCTACCAAAGTTACCAGCCTTTTGGTAGGTTAAAAAAATTAGGAAATATATGGTTTGTTTCAAGAATCGATTTAATGTTTCTATAGTCACCCGGCATTTTTTTCTCTTTGTGGCCACTTTAAACAATTATTACCCAAATATTGTCCTTTACTTTTTTCCTTAATTAATTAACCCATTAATTTTAGATATTCTTTAATTAAAAAAAAGGCATTTTTTGGCACTATGGTTTTATTTAAATTTTATAATATTTCAATTTTTATAGGGATAAATTTGTATGTAAATTATTTTATTTGTCTTAATTTTTTATATTAAAGATTATTAAAAGTTAAATTTTGATCACTAGTCTAAAATTAAAACTTTAGTACTTTATAAATCGATCACATAGTTGATTTTTTTATTAAAAAATTAAAAAGGATAAAAACCTCAGTGAACCGGACAAGTGTTCTGATCTCTAATAGCTTTGATGAACTATTTTTATGTCTGGTTTAACGTTTGTTGTTTCCAAAACATGGTAGTTAGTTTCCTAAGACGAATTCAAAAGAGACACAAACAAAGGACAAATCTCCACAAATGGATGACAGTCACTGCTTGATTAGATGGCAATCATGAAGAAAATGAAAAGCTATTTCACTCTTTACCGCCCAGCATTGCTAAATAGGTGCCACGTCGAGAGAGCCTTTAGGCTCCACTAATATGACTTGGGACAAATTTTCGACAACTTATAATTGGAACCAAATGGCTACAACAATGGAAGCTTCCCTGTAGCTTAGACTAATGGATTTTGTATGGTGTTTGTTAGGGATTCCTATTTTGGAAGAAAAAGGCAGGGTTTCCTTTGGAGTGTTTTACCGTCAGCTTCATTAGTTTAATTAACAAAAAAACAGTCTCCCACATGTAGCATCTGTTTTTAATATTAATCCAAGAATTTACTTTTGTTTAAGCTTAACAGTAGATAGTTACACAAATTCCTATAGGAAATCGCGCGGGTCATCGAAGCAAGTTGGATTAGGTTTTAGGGACTCTTAATGGCCCAACAAGATCCTATTTACAAGTAAACAAAGTTATAATCTATGCTTGAAACATGAGTTTATGTTTTTATGGAACATGAAAATTACCAACTAGCTAAAAAAAATTAGCACCATACTGCTTTGTTTCTCATGGACACAAGTCTAGATTGAGTCAAAAGTCTCCAAATCTGATAGCTGGCTTAACACATTGACTACTAAAAAGCAACAAAGATGAAGGTTTTGAGGAGATTCAATGCTTCTAAAGTTAAAAACACCCCAACAATTTGCACACATTGGAGATGCAGCCTCCCTTGGCACAGAAACTCCCTCTATCAAAACCCCCATATAATATACTATACTATACCATACACCTATAATAGATGGATAGATGTCTGAAATGTCTGAAAGCCCCAAAACCCACGCTTCAGCAACAGTCTTGACCCTCACAAAAGTCTCCTCCTAAGACTTCCCCTAGGCTCATATTTCGTAACAAACCAACTGCTATTAAGTATTTTAATAACTCAAAATTTGAATTAATGTGGAGCAATACTTTGGCCAATTGAGTCAATTTAGGATTAATTATTGAAATATATTTGATTATAGGACTTGGAAATATAATTGCAAACCAACTTTAAAATAAGATTATTCAAATAGGAGAAGTCAGAGAGGGAAGCAGGGTCTCCATGCTTAGATAATGCACTGTCTTTTATGTTTTTATTGCTTCTTTAACATCTTTTTTTGCCCTTAAGGGGTGACTAAATGAGGAATGGGCGTATCAGATTAAGATCAAGCCAAACTTTGCTCGCCTTGGGCAGAGACAAACACTTAAGAGATCCGGGCAGGGGTTGGACGTGGGTGGTGACTAATATCTCCATTGCCCGTTTGCCCTTAAGCTTTACCTTTTTTTTTGCTAGGCCTTGGATTTTGGGGTAAAAAAAGGCTCCATTGAAATAGAAGAGAGAGAAGAAACCCAAGCTCTCTTTGCACTTTATTCTCTTCAAATTCGATACTTTGCCCTGTTCCCTCACTGAGGTTTTTTGTTTAAATACAGAGCCAACTCAAAGGAAAAAAAAAAGCTCTTTTTCTCTTTCCTACATTGTATTGTTCTAACCTCAGAATCTCTTTAGTCTTACTTCCACGCTTTTGTTGTTGACGCTCTCTGTTCGTTTTCCGTTTCAATTCTTCCTCAGTTTCTCTTTTTCCTTCACTTTTCCTTTCTTATCCCTCTGTTCTCTCTTAGACTTCTCCAGCAGAAAAGACTTATAAGTGAAAGACCAAAGGAAAAAAAAAAAGGGAAATGCCCAACTGGGTGTTTTCGGTTTTCACCTGTTAAAAATAAAATAGTAATGCTGATTCAAAACTGGAACTTCCTTTGTTCCCCCACTTGTTTTCTCTTCATATCCTGAGGGAACAGAGGACTACCCTTCTCTTCTTTTCTGCTATCATTCAAAATTAACCCACTTTTCTCCCAATATTTTCAGCACGAAACTTGAACTTTCCCTCTTGTTTTCTGAAAAGCCCTGTTTTCGAGATTTTTTTTGTATTTGTCTTTGTTCACATTTTATCAAAGGCAAAAACACCTGAGAATATTAAGTCATAGCTAAGCCAAAAGAAGCAACTCAACAAAATCATTATCATTGCTTACAAATCTGGATAGGCTATATGAAAGTTGTGAAACAATGACAGATGGGAACTCCAAGAAGAGCAAGGTTTTTTTAAGACAAGCCAGAAACTCATTTGATTCTTGTGTCATTTTATGTAGAGTATGACATTGCTGATTATGCTAAGTGTATTTCCTTGATGAAGCTTTCATGGCCCAAGACATTGGTCAAGAAGTGGTTCAATATCAAGAGTAAAACTGAGGACTTTCATGCTGATGATGTTGATTATGGAGGTGATTTGATTCATTTTTAAAATCTTTTTTGTTCTGTTTTCTTGCATGTGTTTTAGACTATAAATTTGGTTCTAGAATTGGAATCTTTTAGCCTTTTATATACCAAGAACAAAGATATGATTTTTTTTTTGAAAGCGAAAACTATCTTGATTTTAGATTCTTCTGGATCCTTGACACTTACATTATTATACTTCTATAATTTCACTCTGTGTTATACGAAAATTTATTTTGGTTTGAATTTTTATGAGGGGTTTGGTACTTGCCATTTGCAGCTCAAGATCTGGAATTTGTTTTCTGAAATCCTTAGTGTTTTGTTTTTCATGGTGTTTGAATAAGTGAAAATGATTCTCTGTTGATGGAGAGAGAGAGAGAGAGCAGCTTTAACAACTTTATGATTTTTCTTTTCAGGTGTTGATGAAGATTGGAGGCACAACTTCTCAGAGAGGGAGGCATGCACCATCAAGAAAAGTAAAACAGGTCCGGAATCAAACGCCACTAAAGTGATTGCTTTGGACCACATCTCTTTGTTATTTCAGTTCTCACCTCTTCAGAACTTCAATTAAATCAATATTAAAATTTTAATATTGTTTCTTCTCCACAAACTTTTAATTTGTTACCTGGATTGGATGCTAGAGAGATTGAGCAAGAGGTATTCTGATGGAGTTGGACGAAGTAAAATTGATCTTGATGGCTCGCAGTTTACAGATTTAAATAATTATAGGTATTTTTAATTGCTTTCTGGGGTAGAGTTTTGCTGCATAGGATTTGGTTTCAAGTGCGCTTTTTGTTTCCAAATGGGGCGCAGGATTTTTGTAGCTACATGGAATGTGGCTGGAAAATCTCCTCCTAGTTATTTGAATCTTGAAGATTGGCTTCATACCTCTCTTCCTGCTGACATTTATGTTCTCGGGTATGCCAAACTAATCCTGATTTCTTCTACATCTCAATTCTTTTAAGCAAACAAATTTTATGATATTGACAGAAGCCTCTTGGATACCTTCATTTGGCATTTTAGGTTTCAAGAAATTGTTCCTTTAAATGCTGGTAATGTTTTGGGCACCGAAGACAATGGACCGGCCAGGAAATGGCTAGCCCTTATTAGGAAGGCTCTGAATAGTCTTCCCGGAACAAGTGGTGGTTGCCACACACCTTCCCCAATCCCTTATCCGCTTGTTGAACTGGATGCAGACTTTGAAGGATCAACAAGGCGGAAAACTTCATCTTTCTTTCACCGCCGATCATTTCAATCCTTGATTGGTAGCATGAGAATGGATAACGACATGGCAATGCCACATCCCCTGCTTGATCGGCGCTTCAGTGTCTGTGATCGTGTTATCTCCGGGCATAGACCAAGTGATTATGACCCTAATTTCAGATGGGGTTCCTCTGATGATGAGAATGGACCTGGGGATTCACCAGGAAACTCTCAGTATTTGCAATATTCTCCAATGTCGTATGGAGGATCTTTTGCCATGGAGGAAACCAACAGACAAATGGGTCAGTCAAGGTACTGTTTGGTTGCCAGCAAGCAAATGGTTGGGATATTTCTAACAGTATGGGTGAAGAGTGATCTTAGAGATGATGTTCGCAACATGAAAGTGTCTTGTGTTGGCAGAGGATTGATGGGTTATCTTGGAAACAAGGTACATTTTTGCCTATGAAACCCTCTGATTTGAGAGATTTTGTTGAACTAGGAATAAGGAAGCATACTCATGTCTTGGGTTTTCCAGGGTTCCATTTCAATAAGCATGTCTTTGCATCAAACCAGCTTTTGCTTCGTCTGTAGTCATTTAACCTCTGGGCAAAAGGAGGGTGATGAGCTTCGAAGAAACTCTGATGTTATGGAGATCCTCAAAAAGACAAGGTTTCCCAGGGTTAATGATATGGGAGATGAGAACTCGCCCCAAACGATTCTAGAGCATGAGTAAGCCTTCATATGTTTAATTTGACTTTATTAATGCATGTCAGAATAAGATACCACATTATTTTCCCAGAAATTCCAGTCTTATTAGAAATTTAGCGTTAGCATTTGGCATAAAATTCTAAGTTTTGAATGTCTTGGCACAGTCGTATTATCTGGCTTGGAGATTTGAATTATCGGATTGCTCTGTCATACCGTTCTGCAAAGGCTCTGGTTGAGATGCGCAATTGGAAGGCCTTGTTAGAGAATGACCAGGCATGTTCTTATCCTTTCTCAATTCATTCTATATATTTATTTTGGTTTTCATTTTTGAAGGAGCTTTGTGCTGCTCTTAATTCCTATGAGAATCTGAAAATTTGATTGTTTTCCAGCTTCGGATAGAGCAGAGGCAAGGCCGTGTTTTTGAGGGATGGAGTGAAGGAAAAATTTATTTCCCTCCTACGTACAAGTACTCAAATAATTCAGACAGATATGCTGGGGAGGATAGGCACCCAAAAGAGAAGCGAAGAACTCCTGCATGGTAATCTCCCTATTTACCTAGTACTTTTTTTCAGTAATTGGGGAAATTATAATTATGGAATTTATGTCTTTGAGAAAAACTTGTCACATGATTTTGCTTTTGTAAAGAACTGTTGATCTAATAATCATAATACAAGCAAGTGAGCTGATATTTGTGAAGGTGTGATCGTATACTGTGGCATGGAAGAGGTCTCCGTCAGTTATCTTATGTTCGTGGGGAGTCAAAGTTCTCGGATCATAGGCCTGTTTATAGTGTATTTTCTGCGGAGGTTGAGTCTATTAACCGCAGTAGAATCAGGAAAAGTGTGAGTTGTTCCAGCGCCAGGATTGAGGTTGAAGAGCTGTTGCCAGAGTCACATGGATATAATGAACTCAGTTTTCTTTGAGAGGATTCTTTAACCATCCATATTCTATGCTACACTTGAGGAAAATGAAACAGGATTAAGTGCATGGCTGTAGAAGGTAATTTGTCTTTACCAGGGAATTAAACTGATTCCTTCAAACCTTAGAATTAAAGCTATTTCTCTTGGGCTGTTAACAGGATATCTTATACTACATAAAGGGTTTCATGAAGAAAGTTCGATTCCTTCAGGAATCTAACCCTGCTTTCTCTCCTGAATCAGTCAGGTAGTTTGACTTATTTCATGTGTGCCCTAAATAAAATAGAGTAATTTCGATCCCATTTTGTCTTGTTTGTAGGAAGAAAAGTATATGCTATTTTGAAATGTACCTACAGCTTTCTAGTGCTCTCCCTACCATGATTGATATCTCATGGACCAAGTAATATGCAGGCCTTTTTGGCTTAAAAAAAGGGTTTTCTAGTCAAGTCTTACTCTCCTGTAGAAAATGGAAGGTGAACTTCGAATATTTTCTGAAAGTGTTGCTGTAAATCATGTCTTCTTTCCCCGTTGAAGTGTTTTTAACTTGAGAAAATCACTTGCTTGTTTATAGTCTTATCTACTGATTGGTCTACCATTTTACAGGTGGACACTGCCCTATGGAAACTACACCGAGGTGGCGACAAGACATTGTTGCTTCAGTCCAAAAGAAGGTTGGCCCCCCCTTTTGATAGTTTGGATGTAATTTCTTATCCTAATACCATTTGTCTAATTCGCTACATGACTTTTCCCTGTTGCAACAGGTAAAAATTGTATATTGACTATAATTCCTTACCCCAGGAGTTTTCAGCATTCGGTTGCCTCACCACAAATCCAGCTTCAAAAACGCATTCATGACTTAGCGATAATTGACAAGACAAGTTGTTAGTTTGTTCTTGTCCGAATTCCATTGAAACCTTTACTGATTGGCATGGCTTGCTTTACCATCATACCTGGTAAAAGCTCCCTCTCAAGTTTCAACATGAGATTTTGCCTTGTGGGATCAGTTTCGGAGTGTAGAAGTTCCATTGTTCCAAGTCTTCTGCTGGTCTGCTTCTATCAGAAATCCCTTTTGTAAATTACAGCAGAAAGAGAATCAGTTTCATTTTTTCTTTTTTCTTAAAAAAATAAGGAGAGAGATAATGGAATCAATTATCATTTCTTTTTTGTATCACATAAAGCCCGGAGATGTGATGGATACTCATTACTAGTGCCTAGAGCCTAGAGGATAAATACAAGAAGTTTTTATTTTTGTGAACCTTCTTTTTCTGTTTCTCCTAACCATTTTACTGATAAAGAGAAACTAGTTTGTTTGATTACCTCTGCCCTTTTTTTTTTCACATCTCAAATTCTAACCTGAAAGTAAAAGAAAACCTGAATCCCAATAAAGCCTGAAAACCTACTTCATTCAAGAAAAATAAAAGGCAAAATTTATGGTTAGAAATTTCAATAGCTCCAGCTTCAGCTATTGTCAACACAACACAAAAAGGTGATGCATCACCGACTCACGAAAAGCATTAAAGCCCTGTTCAACTGTGAATGCGAAATTTAGTTAGGTGCAAACTTGAAGCAATGTGGTCCTTTCTGCTATGGTAGCTCTACTTGCTTACTGCCAATTATTTTGTGCATGGTTGGGTTTTTTACTCATAGACCAACTAACCCTTTGGGAACTGTCAGAAGCAAGGCATTTATGAAACCGAAGTTGTGATCATTTCTTTTTCTTTTTTTTCCAACCCAGTCTTTCTCAAGCTATGTCCTATTTATGTTTTACTTTTGCGCTAGTGATGGAACGCCAACTGATCTTGCACTGTAAAATAAAGACATCGATGTCCAAAACTCCTCCCCCACATATATAGTAACAATCAAAGTCAACCAGTTAAAGATTTTTTTATCTCGACAGAATTCAGTTCAATTAACATTTTGCACACTAAAGAAACATTAATAGATTTTAAAGTTCTATTATTTTTTCCTGAAAGCAGCTAGATAAACAATGAATAGAACATTCTTTCCTTTAAATTAAAAAAAAAATAAAAGCAAGATTGATCGTGAGGAGCTGGATTTTGTACCTAACAAAAATTCTAGTATTACTATTAACAGTTACTCTTAAAACCGCGACACTGCAACAAATCAACAGCAAATGTTACATCAAATGGTTAGGAAATTTTAACCAAACAACGAGTTTAAAAGGTTAAAAATAAAAAAGGAACTGAAAACAACGCCCGCTCTAGGCGACGGCTTTTGTCCGGAAGATATGTCATTCGCTCTCTCGCTTTCTGAGCCCACAATACCTTCTTTGTTCTGATTTCTCGTAACCGCATTAAGTGCACGTGTTTTCCAATATGGAAGGTGGTCCTGATCGTGTCCTAAACGCGTTCTAAAGGGGCGTGAAGAAATGTGGTAGATTTTCTATTTTGGTACGGCCAAGAAACAGTAAAAGGTCACTTTTTTCATGAGACCAATTAAAGCTAGCCATGTCCAATAAAATTCTGCCAAGTGGCATCTTGATATTCTTTGGTAGTAATTTAAAATAAAATAAAATTCATATTGGTAATTGAGTTTTGATAGTACCGTAGAAATGCAAATCAAATTGTGCTATAGAAATGAAAATTCATAATTTGATAGTACTATTGAGTTTTGATGGTAATTTTGGTACCCCAAAAATTGTAGCATAGAAATGCAAATCAATACCATTGATAAAATCTTACGATTTATAAAGAAAATGTAAGAAATAGGTGGAGTTTTGATGGTGCATGTACCTGAGAGCCATAAACAATTAAACATGCTTCAACCACTTTTAAATGATGATTAATAAGTGGATAATATTTTATGATAATTAATCAACAGTAATATAAGTGTGTTATGTTGATAAATTGTTGAATTTTTTATTTTTATGATAAAAATTAATTTTTTTTATAATTTTAAATATTATTAAAAAATATCTAATGATAATTGAAGGAATTTTATCACTCATTTGATCAAGGAAAATTTAGAGAAGAAAATTTACAACATGGACTCCTTTGCTAATTTCCAACATTTCAAGCTGATTTTTTTCCGTTATTTTCGTTTCTTTATAGTTTCTATTCCTTTATTTTTAATACTCCACTTTAGTGCTTTGCACGTTTGTATAGGGTTGGCTCACCAAAGTGGCTTAAATAGCATTAACCACATGGAAATAAATTTGTGTGGATGTCACGACATGATGAAATTTGGTACGTAAATCGTGGCTTGAGAAAATTAAACCATAGATTGAATGCTTTTCAACTTGATTGGACTGGTTGTAAGTCAGTCTCTTAAAAGGGGTTCAAAACTTTGCAAGATCTCGCTGACTGCTGCAATCAGTTGACATTCAACGGATTTGCAATAAAAAATGGAAAAATAAAAAAAAAAAGAAAAACTTGATCATGACTGGTGCTCTTGAATGAGCCAGCTAGCCACTCGATCTGGAAACAGGAATAATTTAAACGAAGACTTCTATCAAAAGAATCGGTTTTGAAGGTTGATAAGGAGGGGCCAGTTTGGATTGGGTGTCAAAGAAAAACATTGGGAAAGGGTGGGGGTCCTAGTTTTGAGGGGATAAAAGAAATTAGGAAAAGGCTTTTTCTTGTCCAGAATCTGAGGATTTAGATTTTCATACCTGGATTTGTGATCTTATACAGACTATACTATACGTACTAGCTTACGAGTACGTAGCATTTGTTGCTTTCAAATGGGGAATTTTCCAGCTTGAACTTGCGTGATATATAAATGTTGAATTATGTGAAATAGACAATAAGAAGGGGATCGACAGAAAAACAACAAGAAAACTGATTTGGGTGCACAAATCTCTAGGAATAGTAAGTTAAAAGGTTTTTTGTGAGGCTGCATTGACAGGCACAAGCAATGCAATGGTGGTTTTTTTTTTTTTTGTGTGTGTGTGTGATCAAACGACATGTTTTGGACGTTTACGGGTTGAAAAAGAATCCCATAACATAAAGCCTGATCAACACAGACAGAAATGACATTTGGCAAGCACTTTTATGCATGGGGACCCGAGTATCCCCATGCCCTGCTTAACCCTTCTTTTTCTTATTTTTAGTATTGTTTGTTCCTTAATTTTCCATCAATCTGCCTTTAAAGGACATGGATGTTTCGGCAATCGAAGACAAATGTGATTGTGTGATGATGAATCCAAAAGGAAAGGAGGAGGCAGAGAAGAGAGGTGCTGCGGGGGCTCATCCTCCCAATATCAACCTAACTCCAAACTAGTTGACCTTTCTCCATAACATTCTTGACTTCGAGGTACCGCTAATATTGCAAAGATTTTGACGGAGAGATTTTGTTTCAATTGGAGGGTGTATTTATCTTTTTTTTTTTTTTTTTTCATACTAGTACATATTTATTCTATTCTCTTTGGCAAAATAGTGAATAAATGTAGCAGCTAGCTGGGATTGGATAATTTGTTCGCTGCTTCTTCACTTTTATTACTTCTTTCGTGCAAAATGAAAATGTCCTATCCTTCGTCCGGGGCAGAATTCGCTTACGTACCAAAATCATACGAGATTTGGTTGCCATATTAATGATGAACATGATTGGAGTAAATCACAATGATTAATTAATTTGATTAAGTGGAAAGAAGATTCATAGTCATTGGTCAACTAAAGCCAAATCTGAACTTGTATATTTCCTATTTAATTGCCATAACATATATATGTGTATTTTCCATAAAATGACTAAACTGATGATGAATCCAATTGCTTCTCAATTTGAAGGAAAAATAGCTAGAAGAAAAGTTCACTCGGGGCAAAACGAACACTTTAGTATGATTATCCATGGTCCTCTCTATGCCAGAATTGTTTGATATGAAACAGATGTCTTAAGTTAAAGATTCCTAAAATCTACTTCCTTGCATATGCCTCCATGTTGTCTTCTGCCTAGTCGCTATCTAAGACAAAGGGCAGTAACTGAAAGTAAGTGCCATGGAGAGCTCTTTCTGTGTCAAAATATATATGTCCCTTTAACAGCTTGGATAAATAAGACCACCCCCCACATCATTTTCGTTTTCCCAACATTTGAGTTACTTTTCCAATAATGCGCTTTCATTGCAGCGTTGGGTTACGTATTGCTTATTGGTCTGCTAGCTTTCTCATGGTACAGATCAATGATTTTGGAGGGCTGTAGCCAAAGAATAAACCAAATTGTTCAATTCCACTGTTTTCTTTCTTTTTTTTTTTTGGATAAATGCGTTTTTATTCATCGAGTAGGCAAATTGTTCCAAAGGTTCCTTTCACTTTACTAAAATACCTATCATCCTTCAAGCAGCCTCACAAACACTCAAAGATTTGGTGCATAAGCACTACATCATTTCTCTAATTATGATTTAAGTGCTTCCATTTTTCCACTTTGTTCACCATTCGGCCTCCCAAAATGAAAACGATGGCTAGGATAAATTATACAAATCTGGACGGTATAGCCAGCTTGAACTTTGTCTTGGACACAATTGGGCCATTTGGAAAGGGTTTTGACGGTTCCTTAAACTTGTCTCATGTAGTCATGTTAGCCTAATCATGTCCCCGTTAACAGACAAAAACTTTGATTAAATTTATAAATTAAAAAAGATAAAATAATCTAACCCTTTTTAATCCGTTCAGTAGTCTTAAGAGACCAACTCTCGGCAATTATTCTGCTAAGACAAATGGCAGCATTTGCAGGTTTTCAGCAAATCTTGTACAAACTGCAAAACTTTTAAATTTGTTTTAGATAGAGACTCAGCAAAGTGTTTTATTCTCGTTAAATTGTCAGTTTCTTCTTTTTTTTTTAAATTTTTTAATTAGTTTTCTCCTATATCCTATTCTTGTTTAGGTAAATTTGATAAATTATGGAACATCTTAAAGTTTGGCTGGACATGGCCAACAGATGGCACCTCCTAAAGCCTAGCAACTTTGAGGGTACCAACGTTTCGAGGGACACAAAGCGAATCCAGAGGCAAAAGCACACCTCTGAGTCATTCCGTACTGGTTGCTTACGCATGCTGTTGACATCCCTGAGCGTGGCAGGTGTTTTCCTTCTGGCAAGTGATGGACACGTGACGTCAGCCACTGAGGAACTGGAGAGAGAAAGCAAAACGGGAATTCTTTTGGGACTGTACAGTTTGGGAATTTGAACATTTTTGGCATGAAAATAAGAACACGGGCGGAGGGTGCATGTGCGATGTGCATAATCATGTTATGCGTGAAAGTCTTGCAGGAGGGCATGTGTGCATGGGAAATTGCTATTTCAAATAAGTAGCTTTCACTAAATGCAGAAGCAAGCCTACTTAATTAATGTACATTTATTTACCTCTTTACATTTAATCTCATTACTGTCTATCCATGTTTGGGTTATGTGAGTCTCTATTAGAATAAAAAAATCCAATCCAGGTTGTAGAAGAGAAATTGGACCGCATAACCAACTTTATTCAATTTTATATAGTAACATGCTGCAATTTTGATTCATCGTTTTAAAAATAAATTAACCTTTTTGCATTCCAGCAAAGGAAATATCATTTTACACAAAATGAACCGCATAAGTAGTTTTCTATGTCCTGACAAAGTGCCCTCACGTTTGAAAACAACAGAACAGCGGCTCGGTCTTTTGCTGTACTATCCTCAAGATTTCAATGCAGAGACCCCTCCTCCATGCACCACTCGCTCCAATCAATTTTTGAAAATTGAAACAATAAAAGAACCAAAAAAAAAAAAGAAGATTCATCTTTACGGTAATTCTCTTAATCCATACATCATCTTTACCTCATGAGAAAAGTCTTTAATGAAGCATGATTTACGTGGAATGGAAACAAAAAGTTTTTTGCTTCCTAAGGTTACAGATCAGAGAAGTGAAATTCTTGCATGCAGAAAGCAAAAGCTGAAACTCACAAGCCAGTAGATAAGCAGATTTCCTCAGAAAATAGAAAAACGTATCTGGGGAAAATAGCTCATGGTCCTTGAGATTGAATAGAACCGATAATCGATATGGATAACAATTAAGGAGAGTGAGATTAAGGCTTTTACAGTGAAATAGCGTGCAGGGTACCAAATTGAGTATTGATTAGATTGAAGTGATGTCATATTAAGCTGTTTATCGACACAAGATTGTTGCTTGTTAAACAAGGTGTCAGTGGTCAGAAAACCAGTAATTAGAAATCAAACAGGACGATGAAGAGGAAGCACTCGACTGTTGGAGCTGTGAATGATTGTGGATTTCGTTTTTTTTTTTGGGTAGTCAAACAAGGCAAAACGCGATCTTCTTCGCTCTGAAACTGACTGCAAATATTAGATCATGGTTGGCGTATCCCTAGTGTCATGCTCGTTTATATATGGAATGTCGACGTGCAGATCCCTTTCACTAACCTTACACTTCTTTCTGTCAATAATTTGGATTTTTTTTTGCTACAGTCAACCCTCGTTTTCGACGGTATTCTTTAGAACTCGACTCTCGGGTTTGAAAGCATTTCGGATTCACCCAGCCTATCGAAGAAAGTTAAAGGGTATCTTCATATTTGAAAGAGGATGCTATAAGGTAACCGACGGGCCGCCTGGTCTGGGGGCCTACTCTCTTGCTCCCATCTAAGGTAATTCATTGGCTAGCTTGTTGAGAGCCAAGTCTACATCATCGATTGAATGCATGTATGGATATCTATTTGGGCTCTTTGGCCCATTCTAATGGGCCATATTGTTAGAATCTACGTCAAACTTAACAAAACATTCTAAGCCCGTATGCAGTGAATGAGCAAAAAATTCACACGAACAAGAGCTGTTTGGAGAACAGAGTTTTTTCTCCTTTTGCTAGTTTGGGCGGTAGGGATTCCTACCCAGCTCTTTCTTTCGGATCTAAAATTGAAATCATTTTTTTTTTTTAATTTTTTTCTGGGAGAAGAGATTTGATCATAGAAGTGATCTTTTCATAGCTTGAAGAAACTTTGAAGAAATCTCACTCTGTAGGTTGATCCAATCTCACATCCATCAATCCATGACCTCCTAAAATGATAAAAGGTTCAGCAGACTAGAATTTGTTATGCACATATAGCACAACATCCAAATAACCTACAACATAAATTAAAAAAAAAAAAAAAAGCATCCAAGACAGCGATATGACAATGTTTCACTCTGTTAATTCGTTTTTGGTGCTCAGCATTCCAGGCTACAAAAGATGAAGTTAGCTCTAGTCATTTTGAAAATAAGTAAATTGTTCTACTAATGTTAAAAACCCAATTCTGATGAATGAAAGCTCCGCCTAATTTAACTGAGAGTTATTCAGTGTTAGGCTAATTCTTTTTGAGACAATATTTTTGCACATGCAGTACACTTGTCTAACAAATGAAGAATTGTCATTGTCATACATCATGCATATTTGAATTAGTCATATTATAAGGTAGGATGTTCATGAAAAGATAAAGGCTGAATCATAAAAGTAACAACAAATGAAGAAAAAAAATTGAAATTTCACCTTCTTAATATAGAAAATATCACTAAAATGCATAAAAAGAGAGTAGAGAAGAATCTGCAACTTTAATCAGATGATCTATGAGTGAAAAAACTACCATCCAGAGCCACAACATTTGTAAAGAAAAAAAAAAAAAAATCATATGATGGCATCATATGCTTCAAAGTTGAAACAAAATGTCCAGTCCTCCAAAAACGTGGTGATTTTTAACCAACTAGTGCAACTGTGCAAGATTGATGATATGCCAGCCATGATGCCATCTTCTGAATAAGTGCATGCCGATCTCAAAAATTTGACAAGCTGTGCACCACCAGAGTTAGTGAACTAAGAAACAGTCAAAATGCATGCTTTTCCCGTTGAGCACCAGACTGACACTTCAAGTCATTCTTCCTACTACACTCTGTCTTTGTTCCAGTTGATTGTTTAGAAACTTTCTCCTTCTCATTGTCAACAGTAATCTGTTTAGTGCGGCATTCAAGAGTGCAAAATGCACGAAAGTCACTGCATACAATCGAGTTCAGTCCAATTATCCAAAATCGCAATTGGCGTCAATAATTTGCTTAACGGAACTCCAACGTGAAGACATGAACTAGACATGCAGAGAAGAGAACAAGAAACTTTAACTGTGAAACTTTGAAAGTGGGAAGAAACCATGGACAGGAACACAAAGAGGTAAAAATTGAAGAATACAATCCTCCATTAGTTCTGCACTTATATTTCTGCAATTAAAGGGCTAACGAACACAAACGTAAGTAAGAAAGAATAAAAGCACAGGCGAAACATGCAATACATTACAATCACAGCATCGAGTATTTTATATAAGCAGTTCTATAATTCTCAAAGATTGATAGTAAGCATGTGCAATGCAAATGTACACTTAAGTCTAATTGATAATTTCACCATTTTCAGAGATTAAAAAAATGAGGGAACCAAAGAAAATCAAAACTCAAAGGCATTTCTCTAATTTTTCTTCGCATAATTTTCCCACGAATCAAACGGTAAAAGAGAGTAAAAAAAAACTGAGACATTAAACAAAAGAAAAAAAACCACCTTCATGTAAATGCTTCATTCACAGATAATGGAGAAATGTCGGAAAGAACTAATAAAAAAGATTCAATTTCTTATATTTAGTTTCTAGTATTATTTTTCAGTTCTTTCTCAGCAGCCAAACAGAGATCAGTCGATAATATACAACAGTAGAGAAAGTCAAAGATTTAATAATAAAAATAGTAAAAATAAAAGCATAAAACATGAACACGCATACCTGTACATAAATCTTTCATCATCCTGGCGCAGCCCCTTCTTGCAAAAGAAGCATTTGTCCAAGAGATAACTTTCTTGTCCGTTTCCCGCAGCCACTTCCGCCGCCGACACGGTCAAAATCCCTACCCTCGCCATCTCCCAAACCTTCAGAGGTGGCGCATGGGCAGAGATTACGGCAGGATTGGCGAGTGGGTTCTAACGGAAAGCAGAAGCAGCAGCTGGTGGAGGGTTGACGACGCGAATGTTGCCGAAGCTAGTGGAACGGTTGACGCGGGAGCGCTTCATGTTGGTGTGCAGTTTCTTTTTTTCTTGTCTTTGTCGAGGGTGTGAAAGGAAGAGGCCAACAGAAGAAGAGGGGAAAAGATAGGCTTTTTAGGGTGGCCTTGGAGCGGCAACAACGGAACAGGCTAGCTGAGACTGTTTGCCTGTGTTGAGGGGTCTTGGCTGCAAGGGTGGAGTCGTGGCGGATTTATATAGGATACTGTGGTCCCCACTCGCAACTTAAACGGGGCAACCAAAGTTATTTTTTTTAAAATTATTTTTTAGGAAGACGAATTTGATCTTCTGCGGTATGGTGCGTCGTTAAAGAATTGGTCTACCACCATTGGGATTTAGGCAGGCATGTACTTGTAAAATATGATGATCATATTTTTCCAAAAAGAAATCATACGTAATTTATTCCATGATTTAGTTATTTATTAAATGTTTATTCATATTAGTACTACTAATTTTTAAGAAAATTCTAACAATCTTGACCCCCCAAAGAAAGACTTCATCTAAACTTTTTAACCACGAAAACATTAAAAGTACAATGTACACATGTTGCTGTAATTGTATGGGTTATCAGACCAAACACGTTACGGATATCAATTTCATGATGCTCCCAACGAAATTGAAGTTCTCACGCCTCACAGCCGGCGTTCTCCCCTTTAGGATATGGGCAGCAAGCATGGATGATAAACAATGTCAATTCTCTCTAGGATCCCTTTTCCATCATATCCACGACTTGTCGGACTTGATTTGCTCCAATTAAAAATCCACCCCTTACAAATGAATAAAGCAAAGAATCCAGGAGTTCCTGATCAAATTTCATTGGGGTGGAAGAAGCAAATGATTTCATTTCACCCCAAAGCTCTGTTACCTCTATTTATTTTCCTTCAATAGCAGCATATCCAGTGACCATAGAGTGGAAAGTTTGAGCATTTGGAGCATGCCCCAGACTCCTTGTCTTCACCACAGCTTTCTCAGCATCTTGCATTAACCTCTTCTTACAGAAAAAAGGGATGACATTATTCCAATTGTGTACTCTACTATCCAGTTTATGCCCTTCCCTGATTTCTCCCAAGAGCTTTGCCATTAACCCTGCTTCACCATTGCCTGCACATCCCTTAACCTCTCAAATTCTTGATTACCATCTCTGGTTATCTTAGCCTCCTTCAACTCTTTGAATAAATGCAGGGCTCCTTGAGTATCCTGCTCAAGCACCCGGGATTGTATCAATGTGTCATAACAGCTAGAATCTAGTTGGATCCCAGCCATCTGAGCATCTGGTAAAAGTGATGTGACTTCTCCTGAGCGGTTTGCTTTACAGCATGCTCTTAAAGGAGGAAGGCATATATAGAAGAATAAGTTCTAGCCCCAGCAAAACGCATCTCATCCAAAACGTCATGTGCTTGATTTAACCGCCCATGTGAAATGCAAGACTTGATAACATGAACAAAGGCTGGATCATCATTGGAAACTGGAAAATCTTCTTTCTCTGCCTTGATAAGAAACTGAGCCAAATTCTTGATGTTCCCTGCTTCACCTTAACCAATTTCACATAAATTTTGTCTGTTGGCTGGAGAATCCCATGTTCAGTTGTAATCAATTCGACTTGTGTCTGCAGCTTAGCTAGTAAAGTAAGAAGTACTTCCTTAGCCTCATTTCCAAATTTAACAAAATTCCTATCTCTAGAGAACTCATCCTAAGATATAATCTGATTCTCATTAACTGTTGATATCTGAGCCATTTGGTTGTTGTTGGCTCCAATTTGGCCATAAATGTGTGTGGTAAGGGGCCTCTTATCATTTCCAGCAGCAAGAGAATTTTGTGTGTCATTTGCTTTCTGCAGCATTTCCAAAACCATGTTGGAGGCAGAATCAAGATCACCAAATTTTAAATGGAATGTAAGCAAATAATTATAAAACTGCTGGAACTGAATATCAGTTAAGTTACAAGCTTCATCTATGTGCCTCTGAAGCTTCCTCGGCTCTTCTCTTAGCCCATTTCTCTCATATATATATATATATATATGTGCCATTACAATCGGTAAGTTTGCATCAGCTTTTAGACCAATTCGAGGCATCATGTCAAGGAGCTACTCTGCTTTCCTTGTTGTCCCAAACAAGAGGCACCCAGCCAAAGCAGTGTTGAAAGCAGTAGTATTAGGCTTCATGGCAATCAAAGGTGCATTACTCTTATTACGGGGGTCCACTCTCCCATCCTGGAATAAGTAAAACCTATCTCAAGTATCAATGCAGCAGCTAGGTAAGCCTCAGGAACCGTTTGTGACGTGGGCCAAGATGGCTGACCATGCAGTCACAGGAGGAAAATTTTCTGTTTCTACCAATTTTCTCAGAATGGTTGATGCAGGAACTGACAAGCTGCATTTGGCAAGACCAAGAGAAAGATAAATCAGAGGCTCCTTTTCCAACAAGTTCTGTTTACTCTCCTCAAAGGCTTGTCAGAAGCCTGTTCACAACAGATTTGAGGAAACCCTTCCATCCGCATGTGCTGTTTATACAGCTTCCCTGTATCAATATATCTATTATCTACACTCATCAATTGCATTTAGTATTTCCATATTTAGTTTAGGTGGGTCTCAAGCCTGGACCAAGATTGCACCAGCCATTGTTGAAAATAGCATCATCCTATTCTCAAGACTTGAAGATGCATTTAGTATCTTTAAGCAGTTCGAAAAGGAGTCAGAGATCCCACATACCGACCTGTGACTTCAATAAACAGGAAACTGGCGTCTCCAAATCCTATCAACACTAGAATGCCTATGAGAAAGTACGGCAAACAAGAAAGAAGGGGAGAGGACCATAATTGGACGTCTCATCTCCCTCATGGAAAGCAATTTTCCAGACATCAAATTAGATTGAAAAAAGTGCAACTTACACGAGAGTTAAAATGCAAATAAAGGTACAACATAGCAGGGGACAATAAGCATTGATAACTGCAGACAAAATCACTTATTATTTAACCGATTTTATTAAAAATAACTTTCAGAGTAAAAAAAAAAAAGTAGTAGTAACAAGGAGAAGCTAGCAAGCAGCAGTCCAATCCTCGGTGAGACATTTTATCAAATAAAGCAAAGACATGGAAAAGACAAATGAAAAAACTCTAATTTTCATTTTTAAGGGGAAAAGTGAAACTCACAACAGTGTAAAAGTGAAGTTGGCTGGCGCGAAGGGTCATCAAAATTGGCGTAGAGAAATATAATGTAGCTGAAGTGGAAAGGAAAGACGGACCGGACAAGTTTGCTACGCGTTGTTCTTCCAAGGAAGCGGCAAAAACGAGAGGGGGAAAAATTAGTTAAGATGGGCTGGGCTGGGGTGGGCTCGTGGGAGCCCCAGAGTATATGTTTAAATGCCACGTGGCTTGGGCAGCGGTTTGGTATTCCATGAACTTTGGCACACCTGATTATTTGCCCTAAGTTAAAATCCAGACATCGTCGCCCTCTTTCTCACCGGCTTCTTCTTCTCTTACTTCACCCTAAAAAATTAAAAATTATAGCGGAAGGGTCGGTAGGTCAAAGCACAGTGTGAAATCGCACATTCCTGAAAATCAAACCAAAACAGCAGCCGAAATATCAAGAAGTAAATTCTCTAGGGTTTTTTTCCCACGATTTTGAACCCTGATCGACATGGTGAGCTTCATTTTCTTTTATTTGTTTTTAATTACAGATCTCCTTTTTTGTACTCAAATTTTCTGTCCTTACTTTTTTTTTTTTTTTTTTACTTTTTTCGCTGAAATATCTTGGTTCGTTAAAAGTTACATTCTTTAATAGGCTGATTTCTCATCATCCTTGCTCGGGAACTGAAATTTTTCTTATGTATAATTTTAAAAAATTTAAAATTGAGGACTCTGTAACATAGTTGATGATTACGTTTGCTGCAGTTTTGGTTTTTCGTTTAATTTTAAACTCTTTTTTTTTCCTTTATAGGATTCGAAATCGAAGCGGAGCCTTGTGTTGGCTATTACGGATGATGCAAGTAACGCCGTTAGTTCGCTAAATGCAATTTGGGACTTTGAGAACGAAGACCCCAAACGCTTCGACCCTCTAATTATTATGCAAGCTTCTTCTTTAGGTATTTCTTTGTTACTTATAATTTTGTAATTTTCATTTTAATAGATATAAGTCTTTGAAGAATTAAAGTAAAAATTTTGATTTTTTTTTTATGGATATCTAAAATGTATGATTTTACTACGAAGCAAAAACCAAGTTGTAAAAGCAACAATCATACTCCATCCCTCTTAATTGAATAGTTTCAGCATCTATATCCCCTGTTAGTTTTCTTCTACTATAATCCTTTTGTTTTTTAATTTGATTTTTTTATTTGATAAATTCATTACTCATGTTTGAATAAACGTTTGGTTCTTGGGGGTTATCTCAGTTCGGCTGCCACTAGAATCATCCTATGTAGACATGGTCATTTTCATCTCTAGGTCAGATGAATTTCCTGTTGATGAGTTGTATGCTGAAATCTTTAGAGTTTTGATGCCTGGTGGGATGCTGGTGGTTTACGGGACTTTGCAGTCTGGGACAAATGAAGCAGATATGGTAAATGTTTTGTGGTTTGTGGCTTTGATGCGCTTAAGTTGTAGTAAGGCAACTTACTAGTGTTTCTTGCAGGTAATGTCTGCTATTGAGCGCAAGTTACTATTGGCAGGATTTTTAGAAGGAAAATGTTTTCAACTAAAATCAGTTGCTCAGTCTTTTGGGGTGAGTTTTTCCCCGCTTTTGTTGTCAATATTTTTGTTTAGCCAGTTAACTTTATTTTTTGCTTTTCTGACTGTTATATTAAAATAATAGAATGAAGAACGGAAGCAGCATCTTCTATTGTAAATGAGTGCAAAATTTATTCACCCTTATGGGCTTAATCCTTTTGATAGGTGCATATATCCCCTAGCTCTTTTGAACTGGGTTTGAATCCCTCCTTCCTCATAAAAAAAAATCCTTCTGGTCTGATGTTAGTTAATTAATGGCTTTATGAATTCTATTTTAATAAATATATTATTTGATATTTTGTTATTTTAGTTAGTCTTCTTCCCCCTATTAAAATGTGTGATGGAGTAATGCTGCTTTAGGTCTTGTCTTACATTATACTATTGAAATGAGTGCAAGGCTTATTCACCCTTTTGAGCCTTATATTCCTTTTGTAGGAGTTTTTAATAAAGCTATTGAAATCATTGCCCCTTTTAGGTTAAGGCTAAGAAGCCGTCTTGGAAGATTGGGTCTTCTTTTGCTATTAAAAAGACCAAGAAAAATCCATTGAAAATTCAGATTGATGATGATTCAGATCTCATTGATGAAGATTCCCTCTTAACTGAAGAGGATTTGAAGAAACCCCAATTACCACCTGGTAAGATTTGAAGACCTGACAAGACCCATACTTACTGGTTTTTCATCCTTTATGTGAAAAGTTTTAGGAGTATTATATTACATAATTTTAAATTTTTTTTTTTTTCAGCTGGTGACTGTGAAGTTGGAAGCACAAGGAAAGCCTGCAAAAACTGCACTTGTGGAAGGGCCGAACAAGAGGAGAAAGTGCAGAAGCTGGAACTGACTATGGATCAGTTGAACAATCCTCAATCAGCTTGTGGCAATGTATATCTTGTTCTATACTTGTATCACTGGTTTGGTTTGGTTTATTTATACTGATTTTATTATTATGATATATTTGTGATGATTAGGATGCAGCCATGGACTGGTTCTTTTTCCTTTCTATCCAATTTTTTGAAAACAAAAAAAAAAAAAGAAGTAGTAAACGCATCAACAAAGAGTCTAAAGTTTTAACCCTTTTAACACTTTTGCTTATGCTTTGAAACCGTGGGCTGTGTGGACTAATACTTTTACCTTAACTTACTCTTTGAAATCGTGAACAGTGTGGACTAGGTGATGCATTTCGCTGCAGTACTTGCCCATATAAGGGTCTTCCACCATTCAAGCTGGGCGAGAAGGTATGTTTCTTTTTTTTTTTTTTTTTGGCTTCAGGCGCGCATTCTTGTACATGCACTGTAAACTGATTTTTGACGTTGTATCCGGTTAAGTATGACATAGAATGATTTCTCCATTCAGGTATCTCTATCAGGGAACTTTCTAACAGCGGACATTTGAACTCGAAGGGATGGCTTTTGGGCGAAATTTTAGATTTTAGATACTTCAAAACAGTCTTGTTGAGTTTTTTTTGGTTTTATTTTATTTGCTGTTTGCAAATCTGCACTTTATCCATTGTTTACAAATTCGGTGCTGAATCTTGACGAGTGTGAAAGAACATGCTCTGTTTTTTATTGGTGAGGGTAAAATCTCTGTTTTCTGTGAAGAAAGCACTAAATCCCGATTCATTTGACGAAGATTCATGCAACTCAGCCCCATTAATTCTTAAAAGATATTATGAGTATCATCCAGCAACTCAAACATAATGAGTTGGCCAATTTTAAATCCCTTTCGTATAGTATAATTCCTCAAAAACACCACCTCAGATTCTGCCGTACGTATTCATTTTTCATCCCCTAGAAACTTGACAGATGCGTTGTAGAAGCACAAGGAATTGGTGAATGGTTATCCATGCAAAAAAAGAACACACCATAACTTTCTAAACTAGATTCATAATATGTTTAACTTTGGACGTTTAAATACAACCCAAAAATTTTAATTGCAACATCTGCCAACCATATTACATTCTAGATGCTGACCTTGGTAAGAATATTAGTCATTGATGGCAGCAAATGTGCCTGATCCATCGACCGTACTTCTGTAGACTCTTTGCTCAAAATGTTTGATGCCTCATATGAGATCAAGAGGTTCTTCAAAGGTCAGGCATGCCCTTCCCTGTCTTAGGATCGTATGTCTTCTCCAACACAAGATCCATCGGAGTATCCTTGACACCAGCTGAAAACCAATAACAGCCGAAATAAGTTGCATGCAGAACTTGGGCACCGCGGAAATATTTGCTATAACAAATTTACATCACCGTTCTGGACAAGTTTCTTATCTGTAACCCACTTATTACACCACAATCCATAGACAAATTGGAACTACAAACTACATCTTAACATGCTTATGAACAAAAGCCCTTTACTAATGACCGTTAGGAAGAGCAAATGCACGTGATACCTTAAAGGGAAGATATCAAGAACAAACAAAACACAGCAAAAGAACTGACAAGCAATAACAACTATGGTAGGATAAGAAAACTACAAAAGAAAGCATTACATTTCTCAATTCCAATCACATATATGCACACAATTCCAAAAATCTGTGTAATATTTTTCATTTGCACCTGATAATGTAGGCCCCATAACGAAGAAAAAAAAAAACAATTTTACTCTTCACTTTGATATATGTTACCCCATTCGTTGGCAACATGATGCTTTATGCCTTCCAATATTCCTTAAAAGAAGGGAATTAAAATCAAATCCCATGAAACTACTCCCAAGTGATCAATTAATTTCTTCCCTCAACATCGAATGCATCCAGACTTTACAACATTGGTAATACAGAATGGTGATGAGTATACAATGAATGATAACAGTAATATGCAATGATAAGCAGAATTGCACATCATTCTCGTTCACTTGAGTAATAATTAAATTACAAAAGATATAAGATAACCAAGTATGAACGTATAGGAATGTTTTACAAACTTACTACCTTAGAATTATATAGATTCCAAGTGTCTAGTCACTAGTGAAGCCTAGTTGCTGGAATTGTTAGATTATAGCATATACTGTTGCAGATGGGAAAAAGCTAAGTTCTAGTTTCTTTAAGAACTACATTTTAGCTTATAGTTAATTTGAGTTTTTGACCAGTTTTCAATGTCTTAACTTGCATCTATAGCCTTCTATGTTAACATTTTGCAATACCAGTTCACTGATCACTGAACTGAAAACCAACTAAATACGTTTACAATTTCTAGTTACCAAATCTTTTGATAGGACAATTATCTTGACTATTTTACAGGCAACGAGCAAATTTTTAAATTCATTAAATTTTTTTTAAAAAATAATGGAAATACAGAGATACTTCTTTTAATGAAAAGAGTTCTTCCTTATTCAAATTCTAAAAATAAGATGAAAATACTAGTCATATGTGCTGCATGGAGTTGGAGAAAGGGGGAAAAACGGCAACATTCCACTCAAAGTGGTGAAGAGCATAAGCATGTTAAAGTACCAACTGTAGGTCTTGGTGTTGTCCTTATCTTTAAGATCTCAGGGCGAGGAATTATAGACCCAGATGCATCTATACCTCTTGATACTCTCACCTTAGTTCCATCTTCTAAATATTTAACTCCGATCTTACAAGGCTTCCTACATCAATAATCCTTTATTTGTTAAAATATAATAATGATACAACAACTATCTTTCAAAATATAAAATCAGAATTAAAGCCAATACCCAGTAACAGGGTCGAGAACTTGAACATTTGAGGCATGAAGTGGAGCCTCAACAGTAAATATGCCACCTTCATGACCTGGACCTTGCTTGATGTGCTTTTTTACCTGTAAAATAGAAAAACAGAAATGTAAAACAACCCCTCCAAGTAAAAGAGCAAGACCCGTATCTCAAATTTCGAAGAGAGTCAGACCAGATTCTTCCCTTCAACAATTAAGCGATTCTGCGAGCGAATAACGCGTTTGATAATGCCAGTTTCACCTTTATCTTTACCCCTGATTATCATCACCTGTGAATAGTTTATAAGAAACAAAGCATATAATTGGTTTCGAATAACTCAATTAAAAACGGAAATGGAGTTTTAAAATCAGATGCTTACATTGTCACCCCTGAGAATTTTCCAGTGCCTGATCAGCTTCTCGGCTGCTTTCCAACCCATTTTTTATCTTTAACCAAAGCTTCACAAATTTATAACAAAAACCGGAAGGAAAGGAATAAAAGGGAAGCCTAGACAGTACTTTAGAGCGCTAAAGCAATGTGTTTTGACGAGGCTGTAGACGATCTGGATCGTGCTCTTTCGATGTCAGGTTTTAGGGTTTAGGCTAACGGATTATTGGGTTTGGACTTGGGCTCGTTCTTATCCAATATCTCAAACTCTTTGTCGGGCCGTTTGGTTTTAAATTGGGCTTATTAGAAAAAAGCCCGCTTCTGCTTTCTTTTTTTTCTTTTTTACGAATGTACTCGTAACAAAATTCATCACGTTTTCCACAGCATAACCAATTCAATATTTTTATATTTTTTTTCTTGAATAATGGCAATTTTTATCTCTCTTAAAAAAATTAATTATATTTTTAGTATTTGAACTTTTAAAAATATATAAATTGACATCTAAAAAAATAAAATATATAAATTATACTATAGATTTTAAGATAATGTATCATTTTAATCTAAATTCTAATATTATTAACTTAACTTACTTATATAGTATTCAATTAGTCTAATTTTATTATATACATGTTATTTATTAAATAAAAATTTTAAATATTTTATAAAAATTTAATGTGAATTTTACATAACAAAAAATAATTGATTAGTCCTAGGCATTTTTACAATTCAAGTAAATTAAAAAATATTTTTTATTTATATTAAAAAAATTATACAATATAAGTGATGAACATATAATTTGATAATATTTATTATATATTGTATATATAAGTTGATATGATTAGTAATATTATAACTTGAGTTAATATAATATATAATTTAAACGTTTTAAGGTGTAAATTATTCATTATTTAAAAGTTTATGATGCAAATTATATATTTTATTTTTTTAGGTACAAATTTATTATTTTTTAAAGTTTAGAAGTAACTTTTAAGAAAATCCCCATAAAAAGTTTGCTTTTTTTTTTTTTTAACTTTTATTTCAAAATTTAATTCAAGATTTAATTGAGTTGGGATTTAGATTCTATACAATATTGGAGCTTATGATTAATTAATTTTAAATTCGTGTTGATGCCTAGGTATGTAATAATGTATTTAAAAAATTAATTATAATATAATTAATAAATGTTAATATTTATATATATTTTAAAGTTATTGTGAAATAAGTAATAAAAAATAAAAATTGAAAATAAATATGCAACTACAATAAAATTTAAGAAAATATGCTTTAGCATCTTAAAAAATAATAATAATATCTTTAATTCCAAATAATTAAAATTTATTCCGTATACTTAATGTGAAGCCCAATTTTCACTTTATGGAGATGCCTGATATCATGTGAATAAAAAATAAAAAATATTGTAAATTTTTTTTAATATAAAATTTAAGACTAAACTCTTCAATTTCATCTTATCATTTATCTAAATGTTGAACAGAAAAAGGAAATTACAAAGATTGCGAAGGATTAAAAAAAATGATTTGACCATGTAACCCAGGTCAAATTTTATTTCATAATAATGAGCATTAATTAACACTATTAAGAACCGTTGGAGTGAAACTAATGTTAGGCTGGCAACACCTATAAGTTAATATTGAGTTTGGCTGCAACCTCCTTAGCCCCGCAATCAGCATCGCACTTCATCTCGCAGTGGGTGTTGCCATGACCATCGTTGCGGCATTCCTGCTCGCAGTTTCTGAAGCACGACTTGAAACGATCGTCCTCAGCCTGGGCCCGATGCACGCACGTTGTTGCTGCCACAAGAACGATGCACACCAGAACAAACCCTGCAACAAACTTGTTGGCCATATTGTCACTGATATTTCGCTTTTTGCTAATCAAATGTGTTGATGGGTTCAGGTATTTGTCGAGGCAGGAAATGCTTATTTTAGGTGGTCATCCGCAAGATGGGGAATTCTAGTGATTAATAGGTGGTTTTTATGCTTGAATTGCTTAGTTGTGCACCAAAATTTTGTAATTTTGTGAGAAAAGTTTCAAGGGAGGAACGACCTTTTCGTGCTTTTGGTTGCAACAATATTAACAAACTTATTTTTTTTTATGTTTTAAGGATTGGATGATTATCATTTGCTAAAAACCCTCTCTTATAATTTTTTTTTTTCAACATCAACTTATTTTATTACCTAAACACAAGTATTCATATTTCATTCCAACAATATAACATCCTGAATTAATAAGGTGATATATATTTATAATAAAAAATTAAAAAAGTAAAGCATGTGACAATTTTTTAAACCTTGCTTAAGAGGTTAAAAAATTATACTATAGCGTATTAAAAACCAATTCAAAAAATCTTTAATTTTATAATAATAAACATATTATATATTGGTTGAAATTGTTTTTAGTTTATACAAAGTTTTATTTTCTTGAAATTCAAAATTCATAAATGAATTGATATAAAAGGCTAAATAGAACAAATTAGTTAGCAAATAAATTTATGAATATGGCTTAGTAATTCACAAGCAAAATCTGAATATAAATTATTATGTCTTTTCTTTTTTTTTTTTTAACAATCAGGTGTCTGCTCATCGAAGAGGCTGGATACGAACATCGATCTTTAGAGTTTGGCCCAGTAAGTAGAGAATGAGCCATCAACCTACGGAATTTACGAAAAAGGCAACCCCAATTGCACAATGAATGTCACCTTTCTCTTAAGATCTTTCTTGCATAGCAAGTTGACTAACACTTGAAAAAAAAAAAAAAAAAGGTCGTGAGTTCCATTCGAGGAGAAGAGACACACAGAGAGAGAGAGAGATGGAGAACATTTTTGGAATAGTGGGTGATGGATTCGCAATCTTGGCGGCCGACACATCGGCGGTGCACAGAATTTCCTTTTACAAACCCGACGAGCAAAAGATCATGGTCCTCGATTCCCACAAGCTCTTGGCTGCTAGTGGCGAGAGCGGTGGCAGATTTCTCTCTCTATATATATCTTTGATCTTTCTTTCTTAGCTTTGACTCCGATGTTAATAACTTGCATAATTTGTTTTAAAAAAGAGATATTTTTATTTTGAAAATTGAAAATCATATAGGGGTCAGTTCTCGGAATATAAACAGAAGAATGTAGCCTTGTATCAGTTCCATAATGGAATCCCGTTGACCGGTGCCGCTGCTGCCAATTTTACTCGTAGATAGCTTGCCACTGCTTTGCGCAAGGTTTTATTCATTTTTACCCATTTCTTTGTTTCTTTTTTTTTTTTTTTTTTTGTTAGTACGTTGATAGCTTTTTGATAAGATTTTGTGATAATTCTAAGTACCCCTGTAAGTTGATCGGATTGATTGCATATTCTACTTTTTCTTTGGTTGGGTAATAATTTATAGCATCCCAGTGTTCTGGCGTGCGTCCATGGACTTCACTTTCCCTCCCACAAGTACCTGCGGGATTCTTAACTATTATGAATCCGGCTATGGAATTGAATATTTTGCTTTGGTTTGGAGGGAAAAATTAGTGATTCTCTTTAGTATATGATTCTGCATAGGACAATTGGTGGAAGGAAGTGAAATCGATATTGAAGTTGGTGTTCTTATTCAGCAATCAAAGGAGAATATTCATGGCGTGTGAATCCATAAAGGATACTGGATTGGTCACAGCCTAAGAACCTTTTGAGTATAGTTAGAGTATCCTTTTCCATTTCATTTTTTCTCTGAAAGATACTCACTTGAATTGCACCTTGATTAAGAATTTAGCACTTGTTTAGTGCATAAGATTATGATATGATAAGATAAGATAATATTATGAATAAGATTAGTTTAAATAATCTTATCCTATCTTGCATTTGATGTGTGCAAGGATTATGATGGGATAATTTTATTTATTGGTCAAACTTATCCTTCCTCCAAGTTTATACAATTTAAATTATTGATGTAATTTTTAAGAGTATAATAAGATATGCAAGTTCAATCCCATGGATTAAAAATAATCTTCTCCACTTTGAGAGGATTGAATCATTCTATGCCAATACAATGATTAATCATCCTTACAATCTTATCTTCTTCTTTAGATACAAATCAACATGGTATATGATCATTATCATCCTACCCTATCCATCATCCTATACACCAAACATGACCTTACTGACTTATTTACTTTATTAAATAGTACTTTGGTGTTCTAAACTTACAATGTCTTATTGGCATTTTTTAAATCATTTTGTGCAGTATTATGTCCCAATTGTTTTTGAATCTTCTCTAACAGGATTGTTGTTGAATATGTGAGTGCTCACCTCCATTGTGTTCCCTACTAAGGTTATGTCCCCTATCTGGTTCCTTGTAGATTAAGTTGCCATTGGTTTTATCCATTAATGATATTGTTACACGATTTTGATCTGCTTCCCTGGTAATTGAATTTATTTATATCCCTCCAAGTTAATTACTTAACCTGCCATGGTCCATGGATTTTTTTGTTTACTAATGTTTTTAATCTTTAGATTTTAAAGTATGGGCTCATGATCCTTAAGGCTAAACGTATAAATAAAAATTTGATTGTGTGCATGCTTATCAATATAGATCAAATGAATTGACTAATGTTATCTGATGTAGAAGATACAAATAATGTGATGTTCAAAGCTGCCCACCATTAAGCTCACAGATCTAGAACTTAGAAGAACAAATGTAGAATACCCTTTAGACTTCAATAGTACTTGAAAATTGTGATTCCAGTCAATAGTACGAGTACCAATGGAGGAGAAATGTAAGATGGATTAGATGCCGATGGCTGTAATACTGGTTTAATCTCAGGATTTACTGTGGCTGAGGGAGCTTCTGGTTCCTCTTCTCCTTCTGGTGGTGATGCAGGCGTCAAGTCCAGTGGAGTATCAGATTGTGTTGCTGGACCTTCTGCTAAAGCTTTGGAAGCTGTTCAGAAAAATAAATTTTTTTAAAGAAAAAAGGTTTGGTTTCATGATATTGCACAAACTGTAATGCTAGATTGTAAGTTATGTTAATCAAAATATTGACGCAGATTACCTCTTGGACTTAAAGGAGACGCCGCCATTGGTGGAACGGTTGGCGGAAGTAGAAAGGGAACAGGGCCTGCCAAAAAAGTTTATTAACATTTTTCTTTGGATTAGTTAATGTTAATGCACATTGTTTGTTCACCGAAGAATGTATGGTTGATTAATGATTAGTATGAGAAAGCATCCCTAGTTATACACTTTCCACAATACTTTTAAAACTTAAGTGACGTTTTCTCAAAGTTGTCAGGAGAGATGCTATTTCTGCGCCCCTTTTATTTTGGAGCACTTCCCCATTTCATGTGGGATCCAAAGTTCCGAACTAATGTATATAGGAATTGCTCTGAATCAAAACACAGCACATGCAGATAGCAGCTGTTAGATCCTAGTTTCCCCCCAAGGTTAAAAAACTCATGAAAAATGCAGTACTTGTTTCAATTGCAAACGTTACCTGGAGCTGGTAGAGGAGTGCCAGAAGCTGCAAAACACATGAAATGGGCCGTTAAGTTTCTGGAATCAGGGGAACAGTGAAGGATTTTAGATGAGGCAGACTAATTAATAAAACCAAGACAAATTAAGGTCCACCTTTGCACTGCAGTGGTACGCCACCCATGTTACAAGCTCGGGGGAGACCAAGTGCCAGGGTTCTGTTTATGGGCAGTTGAATAGGTACATTTGCAGAAATTATAAGACAAGCACAATCCATGCTATTGCTCATGAGCGACTTTAATGAACCGCAACAGCCTTGAGTTGGTGATGAGCCATTGCTGGTGCTTCCCGTGATAAAATTTAGGCATGGGGTGAAGCTGGTGATCATTGAGGCTGTGCAGGCCGTAGAAACTTGTCCTCTAACAGAAATGATTGAAAGAGTTGTTAATATTGCAATGAGTTGGAAAACCTTGAAGCCTTCCATGACTTCTTAGTGAAATGGAAGAGTATTGGGTAATGAAATGGGTGTAAAGTTCTTATTGGATCAAGTATGCTATGGAAAGGTAAATTTTATAGTTTGAGAGCAGATCAAGCAATTTGAAGGAAAAAACCAGGCAGTTTTGAAGTGGTTCAGGAGTTCAACTACTTTTAACTAATTTCCACACTCAAAGCTATCTTTTTAAATATTTTCCACAATTTTTATTGTATGAGGAAATCACAAGCAGTTCAAGGTAGGTAGTTTGGCATGTTAGTTGCAACTCTCGATTTACCATTTTATTTTCCTGTTTAATTATGATGATATATAATTCGGTTGATTGTAGGCTGTAGCTGCTCTGCCTTGGCTTTTTTTTTCTTTTTTTTTTTTTGAAAATTTTGACAGGTGAAGTTTTGGATTGTCAACTCTAAAATAGACCTGTGGTTGTTTCACTTCCTTGACCTTCTGTGGTATGTTTAGTAAGAGTTGGCCATCCAAATATATCAATCAATTTGTCATTCTCCTCAAATACTACTATATAACTCCAGTCGTTTCATTCTCCTTCTCACTCAAACCCCAAGTCTCCAAATCAGATCAAACAATTTTGACTTCTACTTCCCTGATTCTTACACGCATACTGCATCCCTCCCCCCTTTCTGAACATTGTAGGCAGGAAAAAGTTCCGACCGGAGGAAATGGCTTCGAGAGGACTTGAGATTGTTCTAATCCTAGTCCTGATGGGAATGCTCTGGGCTGGGGCCAACGCCCAAAGCTGCACCTCGACACTCACCAGCCTAGCCCCATGCCTAAACTACATTACAGGAAATTCATCCACCCCATCATCGTCGTGCTGCTCACAGCTAAAGAACGTCCTTCAATCATCACCACAATGCCTTTGCTCTGCACTTAATAGCGGCGCTTCATTGGGAATTACCATAAACAAGACTCTCGCCATGCAACTACCTGGTGCTTGTCAGATGCAAACTCCATCAATTAGCCAATGTAATGGTAAGCTTGATTAACTTTTCATTTATGCTTGTGCTTACCATGCTTGTCTGTAAAAAGGAGATGTTTTTATTATTAACTTGAATTAAATTTTCACAGGTGGAACATCAGGAACACCCTCAACTCCTGCCGCAGCGTCTCCAACTCCTGAAGGTGCCATTAAACCACCAGCATCAGACATTCCTTCAGGTACGCATTTAAATTGTTTTGGTCACCTAAGCTGACCCAAGAAAACAAAATTATGTATAAAGTTTTCAGGCATTACTATATGATTGAGGGACAGACTTTCATGATGGTGCTTGGATAAATATGCAGGAACAGGATCTAAATCTATCCCATCGATTGACGGGGGATCATCGGATGCAAGCATAGCAAAAGCCTCCCTTCATTCTGTTCTCTTCCTTCTCTTCATTGCAACCCTCACCAAATTCTGAGTTAGCAAGGGTCCTCCGTAGGGAATTGTTGCCTGTTATGGTGGTGATGATGATTCTTTTTATCCCTTGTTTCCTGATATGATTCTTGTTTCCCATAATAGGAATGTTGTTGTACTACTTTGTTTGAGTTGTTTAATGATAAATTATTGTGGGATGAGGGACTCTCTCAGGTCGCTTTATTATTTCTTTCAAAATATCTGCTTAACTAACCCAAGTTCCGAAGTGTGGATCAAGCAAAGCTACTCAGCAGCCAAAACAAAAATAATTACTTTAGTTGAAACCTTCTGATACAATTCCACAGAAAGTATAGATACTTCCATTGGATGTCCAAGAATTTATGCCCGATGGCCAACCATACATTGACAACGTTAATATATCATGTGTTTGGACATTTGACGAAAAATGATTATTACCTTCTCAAATCGGCCGAATAATGAAAGGATTAGAAGATTGCAAAGAATGTTTAAAAAGTTACTAAGGCGATTCTCAATGTTACAAAGGCGTAAGGATACCATTCAGAAGAAGGAGAAAAAAAAAAGGGGGGGGGGGGGGGGGCGAAAAAGAAATCATATTTTTTCCCCTAAATGATTTATTAATCTGAGGCAAAATTTTGTCCATGGATGATAAAAAAAAAAAAGATACAAGTCTGGTGCGTTTAGAACATGAAGTTATGCAGCTTGTGTGTATTAAAATTGGGTAAACAATGGACTGCAAAAAGAAGAGCGAAAACAAAAGCGAGAAATAGGCTGATCAATTAATGTATCACTTGCAGAAGCTAAACAGAGAATCTTCCTGGTCAATTTTCTCTTTCATGCTGTTCTATTACATTTTGTCATGACGGAGAAGATATTAAGTATTTCCTAAAGCAAGAACGATATTTATTTGTCTACAAATGTCAAGACTGAATTAAAACAGGAAGGAATTATCGGGATCCTGAAAAAGCAAAGGAATATATAAACTTCAGTTTTTTTTCTGAATTTCCGTATCATCGAGTTTGGTTTCTAATGGGAGTATAAGCTCATTACTTGTCACAATGTAAGTATGATGCATTAGCACTGTCCCGATTATCTTAAAATATAATAATAACATAATACCAAAGAACTTCTGTTAAAATTACCAAAGTTGCAGAATAATTAATGATCCATTGAAGATAAAATTAATTTTAGTGAGATTGAAAACAATGATAAAAGTAAGATTAATTATAATAATAATAAAATTAATTACTATAACGATAATATTAAAATTAATGATAAAATATATATTTAAATATAAAAATAACGGTGACAATAAGATGAATTGTTATTAAAAGAAAAAATGATTGTTAAAAATATTAATCTAAAAATATAAAAATAAATTATTTTTAAATACATTTTAATATATTTAACATTTAAAATTTTAAAAATTTTATTGACCTTAAGTGTTGTGTTTGTAAAACTTACACCGAATAGTCAAAAAGAGAAAGAAGATTTTAGATCAGAACTTCATAAAAACCATGAGGGTAGAAATAGGTGGCTACTCATAAATCAAGATTTTGGTCAGTGGGTGACTGACTATAGGTATCATCTTAGAAAGAGCCAATACGCACTTCTTTAGACTTCTTGCGTGAAAATCACACTTTGCTACTTTAACGGGAAATTTTAACGTCAACCCATTGGCCAATTGGCATAAATTTGGATTGCCATTATTTTGCCTTGGTTTGAGAAATTAAAGCTAGATGACTGTTAGCAGTGTAAATGGTACTTGGAACGCTTGGCAGGAAGAATGCTTGAGGTTCTTAAACTGCTCTAACAAATGATTCCTGATTTAGGAAAAGTTGGCCATCCATATGTAACTAATATGATGATCTTTTGCCAATGTAAGGTGCTATATAAGCGTCATCTATTCCGCTTTGAGGAGATAGAATTCCATCTTTTTGCTACTTGAGCTTTAATTGCCGCAACTCCTGCTATCACTCAACCTCCGAATGGCTCTAGAAAATGTCAAGTTGGGTCTAGCCATGGTTCTTGTGACCATGATTTGTGATAAAGCCACAGCCCAGTCTGGTTGCACCAGCGTGCTCTTGGGTTTAGCCCCTTGTTTAAACTACATTAGTGGAAATTCGATGACCCCAACATCATCTTGCTGCTCTCAGCTTTCTAGCGTAGTTCAATCACAGCCACAGTGTCTTTGCTCAGCGCTCAATGGGGGAGGCTCATCATTGGGTATTACCATCAATCAGACTCGAGCTCTGTCACTCCCCGGAGCTTGCAATGTACAGACACCACCAGTTAGCAGGTGTAACGGTAAGGTCAAGTTAAACATATAACCCACATTCCCCAAGAGAGCTAATGTAAGCATTCTGAAAAACTTATTTTGATTATTTACCAGCTGCCAATAGTCCAGCAGCTCCCCCATTGAGCTCTGGGTTAAGTCCTCCACCTGATAGTTCAGATGAGACACCTGATACTCCAGCCACATCATCAATGCCAAGCATTCCTTCAGGTAGACAGAACTTAAAAAGTCCCACATATAATTAAGTACAATTCAGGCTCTGGTTAAACGGCAAGTAATCCTGTGATGAAACCTTCTGCTGCATGCTATGTCAACTAAATTTACTGTTTTACTTTTGTACAACCACTTCCGTCCAAAAGAAAAGAAAAAAAAACATATATAGAACCACTAAACAAATTATCATTTTTTCAGCCGGTCTTACCTGACAAATTCCCTACTGAAATTGAGTTATTTATTGGCAGAACTGAAACAACAGTAAAGAACTTCTAATTTCAGGAATGTCTGTTTAAATTAATCCCAAAATTAATGTGAAAATCTAGATTACAATCGCTGCTTAAACTCTTTGCTTTGATAGTGATGCCAATCAGAAATCTACGAGGAATTCTGATTTCTCTTTTCCGACGGTTTATTTTATTAACCCACGAAAAATATGCAGGAACTGGGTCTAAAACAGTCCCTACAACAGAAGTCCGCACTTCTAATGCAAGTATCCTGAAAATGCCGCTTGCTCTCACTCTCTTCACCACGTTCATTGCTTCATCCATTTCGCTTATCACCTTTGGTTGAGCATTCATGAATACTAGGAGCCTCTTTACCTACCACATATCAGGCAGTAGTTGTTCCCACTTATTGCTGTTCAGGGTTGTATTCCTGCTTTGTGATGTATGCTTAATGAAAATATGAAAGTAAATTGTTGTTATTGTTGTTTCCATCATCTAAAATGAAACCTTAACATTGATGCTCAAATGGTGGTTAAAAAATTTTTCATGAATGCACTATCATTTTAATAGATTTTTACATGACATCACTTCATTAACTAGTAGATATCAACCCCTTAAAACAGCATCAGGCAAATCTCTTCAGTGCCACAGTTGTGTTTTTTCGGCCCCTGACTGCTGTATTGGAGGAAAATAAGGACTCAATGAATCCTTGAGGTAAATAATCATATAGAAACAATTAGAGACAATGACTAAAGTGAAGAAGGCACTGCTGTTCCAAAATCCAAGCCATCAATATTGCATACCATTATAGTATGTATGAAAGTAAGGTTAATACCACGAAAATAACCTCAAATACGGTAACGACGATTGAAATTAGACAAATTTAGGAACATCGATCACACACCATGTCGGTTGACATTGAAGTTGCGCAAAACAACTACTATTTCTTTATGCATTTACACCAAAACCAAACCAGAAATTATTCATTTTTTCTTCAAATAGAAGGCGACATCCGGCATCAACAATATACCATTCCTGCGATCTTTTTATCCATTTATGTGAATGTGATAGAAAATCAAGGTGATTTCTACTTTCAAGCACTGACTACATAAAATAGGATAACGCCCTTTTGTACCTATAAAAGATACAATAGGGCTATGATCCTGTAATTTGGAAATAATGAGTTTTTTTCAAAAAACAACAAGTTGATTATGATAAAATAACTCACGAGTAGTAACTGAAGAAAAGTAGAGTTAAAAAAAATGAAAAAGAAAAAGGAACTTCATGCTTTTAATGCTGAAATGGATCTGGGTAGGATTCAAGTCTCTGACCCGAATGAACATAAGACAACCGACCTTCCAAAGGAGCCCTTTTTCTTTGCTGAATTTATATCTTGGAAAAGAAATGTCTATGTTACCTTTATCAGGTTGATTGGTGGATTCTGGAACTTCTAGCTTCCACGTGTTCATTTCATTATACTCCTTTCAGGAAAGAGGTTCTCACCATAGCCTTGCATTTTAAAAAAGCAGCAGGTATAAAGTCTTTCAGCCTCCTTCAACCCAAAGAAAGCATCAAGGATTTTATTTATGATGCATTATGGATTCTTTATGAGAGTGCAACTCACAATCTGAATAAAATAGAAGGCCACCTAGGGCTGACTTTATTAAAACTCCTTTTAGTGTTCCAAAGTTGGAGTTGTTTACCAAAGATTCTGTTATGAAGTAGGAAAAGTTGGTGAACAATATAAAGCAAAGCTGCCTCCCTTTTGTCACATTTCCCCCTTATAAACCACATCGCCTGTCCTCTCTTTACAAGCCACATACAATAGTCCATTGACTCAGATCTTCATTTTAACAGTTCAAGACTTAAACTTCAAGTTATCAAGAGCAAATCCTGCAACAATCAATGGCAGCTAGAAGCATGAATGGAGCAATACTTGCAGCGGTCTTTATAGTTGCAGCGACTTTATGGACAGGAGCTGTGGCACAATCAAGTTCAAGTTGCACCAGTGTGCTCATTAGCATGTCTCCGTGCTTGGATTACATACAAGGAAACTCATCAACACCATCTTCTTCATGCTGCTCTCAGCTTGCTAATGTTGTGAGGTCACAGGCTCAGTGCCTTTGCGAGGTCCTCAACGGTGGTGCCTCATCAGTTGGTGTCAATGTTAACCGGACTCAGGCAATGGCTCTCCCAACAGTTTGCAATGTTAAAACTCCCCCTGCTAGCCAGTGCAATGGTAAGCAAAATAAGTTTCTTTTAGAAGTACTCTTTTTTGCAATGAAAGAAAATTCTCCAAACGTTTTTGCTCGTTATTATTTTCAACTATCAAATTCTGATCGATTGATTTTGTGTTTATCTAAAGCTTCTTCTCCCTCCGGCTCTCCATCAGGAACATCAAATTCTCCTTCAGGTACAACTTACAAGGGAGTTTTTAACTTTACTAACATATAAAACTTGGTATCTTCTATAAATATAATTAATTAGCATTAGCTACTATATATTCTATAAATTAGACTAATACTTTACTGTTGTTTCTGTTGGTACAGGTGGTGGTTCTAAGACTGTTCCAACAACAGGTGATGGCGCATCAGCTGGGAACTCCACTAAGCTGTCATTTTCAATGCTCTTCTTCTTGCTTTTCATCGCGTCGACGCAGGCTTCAAGCTTTATCGCCGTCTAAGCTACTCTGTCACAGTTTAGTAGATACAGAAGGATTGCAGTTTTTGATTTATTGATTTTCATGGTGTTATTAAATTATTCGGAGGAATAATTTCTTGTGGAATGTATTGGTTTATTACTTGATTTTATTCAGATTTTTAATAAAGATGCTTTCCATTTTCATAAATAATGTATATCATATGCTTCAGAGTAAATTATCACTGGTCTACTAACCAGAAGCATCAATTCCAGATCGAAATCATAATATCAAATTGTCAATGGTCGCATCCACTTATTAAGCAAAACTTATGCTTTAAGACATGTTGATAAGCTTCAAGAAAAGTCGCTGGTCTTATTCCATCAGGGAAAAAAGAAATTATATCCCCATTGACAGCAAACTTTAGCAAGGTTAAATAAGTTGTGGTCCAAAGGTGACTCCCGGCCTGTCCTTGTTTCCGAAAGAGTCAGGGTTTGATCCAGGATTTGGGGTCGAGCAAATATGAACCCCAAGGCTATATCAAACACTATATAAATGAGAAGACAAAAGGGGGTTAAACGAAAATTAACTTTTTGATCGATCAGTTTGGTCAAGTCATCAATCAATCAAATATCACAATTCAAACAGCAGCAACAAAGACATTAATCATAGTGGGGCGAACCAAGAAAATAAGCCCATGCACGCACCTAACTGTTACTGCTATACTAATTCATAAACACATAGAAAGAGAGTTCTTGTCTACCCATTACAGCATTGCTGCTGGATGCTGCAAGACCCCTTTACATCAGTACATGTTAATTAACGTCACAAATTTAATACTAACTTTGTTTGCTTTTGGTGTAAATTTGCTTCATCCATGTATTTTACTACTACTAATTTACTCTTGCATTTCTTGCCCATTTTTCTTTTATATCATATTCAGCTATCCTTAAATATATGTTTTCCAATAAATTCAAACCCCTTTACTAATTATTATTACATTTACTAAAGGAACTGCGTTACCAAACTCATCAAATCTAAGTACTTAGGGACTTGTTTTTTGTTTGGTCGAATGTATGTTCTACTCACGTTTGGTGCGTTTGCATTTATCAAAATGGCAAAAAATATTTTTTTTTCTTTTATTCTTACAAGGACTATTATGCTTCGAGTATGACCTCTCTGCCCAATTGTTTATCGCTTAGTTATTATTTTATAATAATAAAACCACAATTCTAAAAAAAAAGGGTTCTGGGTGCAAATATATCCCATTTTTTTTTATTTTATTTTGGAGTGAGAATTGCTAGCCCTTTTACTTTTGCAAAATAGCTACAAAAATATTAATAAATTTAGTTTATTTTTCTTTTCCATGGTTAGATTCATAAGGCTTAAGAGTTATTGGTTAGCAAGCAAAAAAGTATAATAAAAAATTTATCATATTAATTGATAATGAAAATTTAAAATTTTATTATCAAAATTAATAAGATGAGACATGTTTTTATAATATAAAAAAATAAAATATGTGACAGTTTTTAAATTTTGTTTATAAAAGAATTTTATTATTAATATATAAAACAAATTTAAAAAAACACGCAGGTTCATGTTTCAACTACACGCCGTTTACGAGTGAAGGAAGAATGAAATTAAGCAGCAGGGAAAATGGCATCCCAAGTGGAATATCCGCACGCCTCATTGTACTTTTCTTTTTTAAAGGTATCCAAAAAAAAATAAAACCAAACAAACCTTTTTTTTTTTTTTTCGGCTGAAAGTATTTTTAACGCTCAATCACATAAACAACATTAAAAATAAAATATAAGATTAGTAAAAAATTAATTGTGTTTTAACTCAGCGTTTCCTTAGTAAAGTCTCTCTAGCTTTCTCTGTGTATCTCTCTCTCCGTAGCATATCTTCTCTTCTCAGGCGAATTAAACGCTGCCGTTTCTTCTCTCTCTTTCTCTGTCAACAACGGAGCTTAAATCTTTTTTCTTCTTTGCGGAGTCTTGGCTTTCGGGTAAGACATCTTTTATTTGTTCACTTGAGAAGCTTTAGAATTAGAGCCTTGTTTTCTTTACTTGTCCATTATTAACCGATATTTGTTGGCAATTCCTTAAATTTTGGATTTAATTTTGAAATTAATGAATACCCTTTCTTCTCTTTTCTGAATTAGAGGTGGGTTTAATCTGAAAGTGATGGAACGTTGGTTGTAGTCGTCTTTTAATAGGAAGTTCATTTTTCTTTATATGGCTGAAATTTTAGGGTTTTGTTCTCAATTTGATGTGTTTCCTTAGTTTCATTTTTTCTGGGTTTGGGATTAATAAGTTGATAAAGTGAATTAGAAATGTGTTTGTCTGAGATGGTTACATTCAATCGATTGGAGGCAATGAAATGTATTCTGGGGCAATCTTTGTGTGTAAATGTGCTTGATTCTTGTGCTTGTTACTTGTGGAGATGCGTGTCCATTGTACTACAAAGTTAGGGTTTTGGTGTGGATCGTGTTTTAATGTTGGAAATGGTTGCACTTTCGTTCTTTGAAATTGCTTGTATTTTAGATAAATTTTGATACTTGAAGAATATAAAGATAGTATACTAGATCTTTAAAGTTTTCGTATTCATATATATATATATATATATATATATATTAATCATAGCTTCTATTAGAGGTTTATTGCAATATCATTTCTGGTCTTATATGGTGGTTTTATGTTTGAGCAAAATTTCATGAAATACATATAAGTTACTTATTCTTTGTGGAGTTCAGTGCATTGTCATTTGTTATATAAGTCTGCTTAAGGAGAAGAAAAAAGATTGTTTGTCAGCCATTACAGTCTCAGGTTCTCAGCTATGGTAACTTATCTGCATGTTTGTGCAGATGAGCATTAACAGCTGCATTATAGGGGTAGGAATTCAGTTTCGACTTTGTTTTATTTCTTGTAGATTCTTGCTTAGTTTTCTCAACATATTAGCTTTTGTGAGTGCTCTGAAATGAGTTGAATGATAGAAAGTTTACAATAACCTGCAGTGTTAGTGTTTCAGAAGTTTGGGACTTTGAGTTAAGTTCTCAATCAGAAACAATTGTTTGGAAAGAGTTTTAACTGTAAAAATTTGGATAAAGCTGGAACTCTGAAATCCAAGTTAAATCAAATTTTATGTCTGAGTATACTCATTGTCAATTCTTGAACTCTTCCAAAAGGCTTGTTTCGTTCCACTCCACTTATTTTGTTTGTCTCCTTTGTAAGTATTCTGGTTTATTCTCCTGTTCCATCTCTCCATCCCTTTGTTAAAAAATATCCTTTCTTTGTCTCCTTTATAAGTGTTAGGTTTTTTTTCATGGCATGATTGCTTCCTTTTTTGCCAACGTTAGTGAGACTGAGACGGTGCCTAACAGTGTGATTTCCAATGATTTCAATGATAATGTTCCCCCTTTTCCCCCCAAAAAAATGCTAATTGTGCTGCAATCTTGTTGAACACAAATACGGTGATTCCATTTTCATCAAGATTCAACTTGAATTTAATTAACATATTACTTCTGAAATTCAAAACTATTGGTTCTAACATGCAAGTTCCAAATTTGCTCTTTCAGATTGCATATTCCATTGCTTTGATTGGCATAGGAACAAATTTTTTTAGTGAAGAATCGTTGGGGAATCGATGAAACCTTGGTTAGTATGTCTGGATTAATTGAAGGTCTTCCAGACGCTGTTGCCCTTAGGTGTCTAGCACGGGTTCCCTTCTACCTATATCCTAAGTTGGAGCTTGTCTCTCATTCCTGGAGAGCTGCCATTCGTAGCCCTGAGCTGTTTAAAGCTCGACAGGAGATTGGCTCAGCAGAGGAACTTCTATGTGTGTGTGCCTTTGATCCAGAGAATTTATGGCAGATGTATGATCCTCTCCACGACCTTTGGATTACTCTTCCTGTCCTTCCTTCTAAGGTCAGGCACCTTGCCCACTTTGGTGTCGTCTCAACTGGTGGAAAGTTGTTTGTTCTTGGAGGTGGGAGTGATGATGTCGACCCATCAACTGGTGACCAAGATGGGAGTTTTGCAACTGATGAAGTCTGGTCATATGACCCTATAACGCGTCGGTGGGCTCAACGTGCATCTATGATCTTACCTCGTGCCATGTTTGCATGCTGTGTTTTGAAGGGAAAGATCATTGTTGCTGGTGGCTTTACCAGCTGCAGAAAATCTGTATCTCAAGCAGAAATGTATGATCCTGAGAAGGATGTCTGGATTCCAATACCTGATCTCCACCGCACTCACAATTCAGCATGCTCAGGATTAGTCATCGGAGGAAAGGTGCATGTCTTGCACAAGGGGTTGTCTACAGTGCAGGTATTGGACCACGTGGGGTCTGGGTGGACAGTAGAGGATTATGGTTGGCTCCAGGGTCCAATGGCAGTTGTACAGGGAGCTCTCTACGTGATGAGTCATGGACTTATTTTCAAGCAGGAAAAGGAAGTGAGAAAGGTTGTGATTTCTGCTTCAGAGTTTCGAAGGAGAATCGGGTTTGCAATGACAGGGCTAAGAGATGAAGTTTACGTAATTGGAGGGGTGATCGGCCCTGATCGATTTAATTGGGATATCAAACCAATGTCTGATGTTGATATCTTGACGGTTGTGGGTGAGAGACCTACATGGCGTCAGTCTGCTCCAATGACAAAGTGCCGAGGAACAATTTTTGGTTGTACGCAGCTAAGAATTTAGGTCTCCACCTTTTTTTTTTTTTTTTCTCTTTTAATAGTTTGTTGGTTTGATTGTGAACAGTGTACTCTTGTTGAGGCACTGAATTCCTCCTATTGGAGACGAGAAATGATCTTTTTTTTTGTTTTTATTCGCTACCTAATTTTGTTTTATACTTGTTTTTCCCTTTTGATTTTAAGAGTCTTCCGGGGAGATTCCTATGCATCAAATATAGCTACTTGAAAAATGACTTTAGATTGAAATGAGGAACAGTTATTTTTCCTCTCCCAGGATTGTAATGGAGAACCTTTGCTTATACAACACTTTCTTCTTCAACTGATAAATTGAAGAAGCTTAGGCAGGTTCTTTTGATGAGGACTTTTCAAATGTGTTAGATAAAGTATACATGTCCTAACCTAATCTGCCCTCAACACATACGAGGAAATGTACTGGATTGAAGAAGAATGTCCTGATCTATTGTGGGTAATGATTGTATGAAATTATATTTCTTTCCAAAAAACAAAAAGAAAAACAGCTAGATGGGTTAAGAACTTAAAAGCCAAATTGATTTGAAAACCCACCAGAAAGCTCCAACCCTAGAAAACGGGAACCTCGGTCCTTTCAGTTTCGAAGGGAGGAGTAAAGCATGGAGGATCCTCGGGTTGAAGAGTGTGAAGACGACAACAACAACAAAACACAGGAAGATACTTGAATGGAGGAAAGTGAACAAAACAACAAGAACATGCAGGTTGCTTCCGCCCTTATTACTGTCCACCTGACCCAGAACTCCGTTGCAGTCGCTGTCAGGTGCGACCGTCGTATCTTCAATCTCCTGTAAGCTCTTCTCTTCCCCTTTTCCCCCCTCCTCTGCTTTTATATTTAATTAAGTTTTGCTCACTCAAATTCCTTAAAGAAATTAATTTTATTATTTTTAAAATTGAGCGTTAGTAGCAAAGATTGCGCTGTGACTTTGGTGGATGAATCCGGCGGGGCTTCTCATAATGATTCAATACGACCTATTAAATACGGAGCAAATGGAAAGCTCTCTGTATCTGCTGGAGATGACAACTTGTCAAGGTTTGGTCTACCGAGTCTTGGCGCTGTATTTCTACTGTGTAAGTTCTTAAACACCCAATTGAGCTTTTTTCTTTCTTTCATGTTTTAGTTCCTGTCTTTATTTGTAGAAAGTTTACTTTGTTTTAGGGATAAATGATGAATATGATGTATGACAGGTGTTCTGAGAGGAAAGTGAGTGCAGTGGCTGAAGGCAATGATGGTTTTCATGTTTATTTTGCTGACAAATTTGGAGTGGTTTGAGTGGTGGATCTTCCAGGGGTTGATGGAACTGAAGCTCCTCTTAACAAGAAGGCAGTGCCATTGCTTGCTCATTATTGTAGTATCATTACTAGCCTGGTAATTACTTAACTTTCAATGTGAAATTTTATTTGTGATATTCATCTTGTTAGTTACCAATTATTAACATGACTTATTTACTGGAGTTTTCACCAGATGGACGGTTTATTATCAGTGCTGACAGAGATTTTAGAATTCATGTAAACCATCATGCCCTACCTTCTCTACAACCATGATATTTCATCGCTTGATAAGGCACGAATCTTATGTGATACTTTTATTATGACAGGTTACAGTCTTTCCTAAGAAGTCATTAGATGGAGCTCATGAGATTCAAAGCTTTTGTCTTGGTCATACAGAGTGAGTTTTTATGATCAAAAGTTTCCCTTGCCTTGATTTGTTATTGTTCATAACGAAAGGGTACTATATGCTATTGCTTGGTTTAAAACACCATCTTTTTATGAAATATTTAGTATTGAATTCTTATAAAATAATAGTGCTGAATTATAGGTCAGAGGCATGCCCAAACTTGCTTGTTCTCTAGTCGATGACTCAAGTAAGTTGATTATCTACCTGTGCAAAACACTTGTTTTAATAAGCAGAGTTGATATGTATCCCTTTCTTTCTCTGTGAAGATATACATGTCTATTCCTATAATTGAAGATAGTTGTTCATTTAAATTAATCTGTTTGCAGGTTTGTTTCCTGCCTTGCCTTCATTTGCACTGCAGATTGCTTGCAGGGTATTCTTGTGTCTGGAGGTGGTGATTCAACTGTGAGCATTAAGAATTTTGTTTCATTAGTCTGCAAAATTGTTTTTGTCTTCTGCTTTTTCAAGTTGCAAATGTTGGTGAACAATCAACAAGTATTGCTTCTTCAGTTTTGCGTGTGGGATATGATATCCGGATCCCTCCCTGATACTTGTGAAGTTGGTGCCAAGGTGTCTATCTCTTGTTATGAAAATTTCTGGAGATTACTGTTGCTATTGTGCTATTCTTGGAAAAAAATACCATTCACCTCTGTTGTTGGTAGATCCCCCTGGTTTCCTCCTCTCTCTCCCAAAAAAAAAATTCTTTAATTGCATTAAATGACTGTTTTTCCATTTCCCAAATATACAAAGAGAACATGATCTGGTATCACAGTTTTGGGTTGCCATTCATTTGAAGGAAAGGCAGTCGGTATTTTGAAAACTTGGGGGCCACCTTTTTTATTTCAAGTTTTCTGTTAGCCCTTGTATCTTACTTGGTTTTACTTTTACTTCCTTACTGAAGGCAGGGCAGTTAAAGACTGATTCTGAGTATTTTAGATCTATTTCACCTTCAATGGTTCTTCTGTTAGGTTAATTATCATAACATTCTTTGTGTTCCATGTAGTTTGCGGGGGATAATGTTGTTGAGCTGCGATATTCCATCTCAGACTCTATCTGCTGCCAAGGTGAAGACTACAACTTTAACAGCAATAAAAACAGTTATCAACTCTCATAAAGGACGGTTTAGCTTGCATGCCTTGGGGAGACCTGTTTTATTAACTTTGCTTGACATCATACTCATATGCATTTGCATATCCAGCTCAGCCTTGCTCCGTCAAGCCTTTTTCCTGACTCCAGTGTGCACAATTTCTGTCTTGTTATAATATGATACGGATATTCCTTGAATTAACCAAACTTTCTGGTTAAATCAGAAGAGGTTAAATGCAGATGAATGCTTAGTGAAGTGCATGCGTAACTACTATTTCCTGTAACTTCTGATTTTGACAGGTGGCCTCAGTTGGGGAGAATTTCATTCCTACAAGCCTTGGCAGTAGCATTTCTGGAGGATTCTTGTGGATGATTACAGGTGCCTCTAAGTTGCGTGGTTCTGACCTTTCCTCTTTATCACGAGAAAAAGTTCTCTGGTTTCAAAAAAAGAAATCCGGATTCTTTGGAACAGAAGCCAGTTGTTCTGGCGGATACTGAAGTACCTGGTGGAGCAAAACTGCCTGAGAAGTTGCAAGGATGTATTTCAATTGATGAAAAGGTGTTCTTGGCAGCTACGGATGTTGTGAAAACAGCAATGTGCAATTTATTAATTAAGAAGCAATATTCTGTTGAGAAACGAGAGTTTAGAAAGAAAACAAGAAACGATAAGAAAATCAAGCAGTGAATTGGATTTTGCCAGCTTTTTCCTTATAATTGAATTTTGTGAGCGAATGATATCAGAGTACTTGTAACATTAGTTATTTTATTTATTGAAGAAAATGCGTAATAGTTTTCTCAGATATCAACGAAGTTGATGTGCATGATTCATATTGAAATTGGAAGATGTTAAATTAATGATCTGTTCATGGCTTAGTCCATTACCATTTTACAACCAACAAGACAATGTCACTTGTCAGGGTCAGGAGTGATGGGCCAAGGCTTACAATTTGGTAAAAGATTACGCAACAGATATATCACAATTCGAAAACGTCTACTGGGTTTCTGCTTCTTAGCCCCCTGTTTTGATCTTGAATGACATGGAAAGAGTTGGCTCTTGCAAACTGAAAACAAAATCAAAACAGTAGCATTAGGAGGACAAATATCTGATAACGCAATAGTTTAGGCAAAAGAGACAAGATTCTCAATTAGTCATGGGAATTGGGGAGGTTAGGTGTAGGGGGATGACGGTCTAATTTTGCTTTGTGCTTTGCGGGCTTATTATTGACCGGACAATTTGGTGGCTCATTTGTCTCAAAGAAACAGGAAAAACCGTGTGGGAATTGCCTACGTAATCTTTTAATTGATGGTTTCTTCAATTTGGATACCTCCATCACTTACCTGACTTGCCCATTTAAGGGGAGGAAAGTTTTTAATAATAATTATACATCAATCCCTGCTACCCTTTGTTGGAAAAAACTTCATTTTTTTTTTCCCTTCATTTGTGAAAAAGATGATTTGTCGTAATGGAACCTCAATTCTTGGCACCTCATTTCATGAAGGCTACTATATAATCACCATTGACACTTGAATAAAAAGATTTTTAAATTGTCTTCGGCCAGACAAAACAACAATCCACTCAATTGAAGGGCCCTAGCTAATGCCATCACCATTGTCATTTGTCATCATCTCTTATTACAAGAGTGGACAATCAAAAAGCTGGGTGGTGGGATTGCCCAAGCGCCTCAGTCAATAAACAAATTATATCCCCCCATCTGCTGAAACTGAAATCATTGTTTGCAAACTAAATTTGGGGGAGAGAGAATTAAAGAGTTCTACCACTTCAGCTGGGACGGAATGGAGGTGGGATCATCTGACAATGAAACTTCAAAGTGAAGAAGTGGTCCTCTTTTACTCTCTTGCCTATCGCCTATCGCCAAATGGCACCGCCGACAAGTAGAATCATGCCACCTAAAGTCTTTAGATAATTGGGCTCTAATTGAAAGGGATGTGGCTGTGCCGTCAAAGAAATTCATGAAATAGATAAGGCTAGTGACATGTGTCCAAGAAAAATAGGTTTTCATGGGTGACACGAAACATACAACATGCTTTTGTAACTTTCTAATCATCAAAACAAAAAATGTGAAAGATAATGTTTCTTTCATATATTTTAATTTATATCACTATTTCTTGTTTCAAAATTGTGGAATCGTTTGAATCTCTGTTAATGTCATATATAATTTAAAGCTTTCATAATCGAAGAAAAATTTGAAAACCGAAAAGTGTACTGTAAATATCAACAGTGTTCAACTTTAAAATACAATTGACGGGAGATGACATGAACATGAGTTCATGTTACCGACTTAACCAAGCATCTTAGTTTATGAAGTTAGTATATTCAAATTCAAATTTTAACTTAATTAATTTATGTAATTATTTTTAATTAAAAAATAATACTAAATAAATATTTAAATTTTAATACTTATAATTTTTTTATTTTTAAATTACCATCTTTTTATATATAAAAAAAATAACATACTAAATTGTTGCTCTAAAGGGACATGGGAGGCTTTTTTTTTTTATGAGATCTTTAACAGGATAGATGCTCCATATCTATCAAAGTTTCCCACAGGAATAAAGGTTATAGCGATCCTCTTTAACCATGAAAATATATATTGTGTTGGTTGAATGGGCTAAAAGAATCTTGGAATAGTGCCAAGGAATGTAGGTAATGTTTACTTTTTGTCTCATAAAATGAGTGTGTTTTATGCCTTTCTCAAAACTTTTTTGTTAACCAAAGTGGAGAAAATAGTTTAAATCATAGTACTTTTTCTGTTTTTTTTTTTTTTAGTTTTAAAAAAATCCTAAAATTATATATATATATTTGAACATTTAAAACTTTTTTTTTATTTTGAAATTAATTTTTATAATTTTTTTTTTACCTTTTTAACATTAACAACCATTAAACTTTAATTTTATAAAAAAATTAATTTAACATTAAATATATTAAAATCGATTTTTTTTTAAACTTCATGAAAATCAATGTCATCCAAATAATTTAAAACGGAGAAGGTAATAAAAATGTAATAATAGAACATCTTAAGATAGAGTTTTGGTTCGAAGTTCAAACCACACCAAAAGATTGAAGAAAATTTTGAAAGTTTATATATTCGTAATAATATGGTACATTGTAACCAATCACAGCAAATGTGAAATGATAAAAAATTTAATCTACCACTTTAGAATAAATGATTTTAATTTTTCTTATGAATTACCTTAACCATAAATTCACATAAGTCAGTCCATGATACTTAACACTTTATAATGATTAATGTCAAAAATTTATGTGCTATTTATAACTGTTTTTTTTTTTTTACATTAAAAAAAATAAAAATTTAATATAAATAAAAAAATTAAACTTAATTTGAAATCAAAATTTTAATATATTTTTAATCACTAAATTAAAAGTTTAAAATATTTATAATTACTATTATTATTAATTTATATATATATATATAGTAGTAATACGTTTCTCTTTTCTATCTTATCAAAAGTCTTATCATTAATTAATTACCCTTCTCAAGGTAATAATCATGATACTGCAATCATTTACTATGCATAGAGGCCCCATAATTTAAATAGAAATGAGAGCATATTTGTCAAGCTTCTAATAGAGTAATTCTCTTGTATGCCACTCTAATTATTCTACTCCCACAATTATCTCTTGATGAATTCTGATTTGTGAGCAAACCCACCATCAACAATTAATTATTTTATTCAAACTTTTCTTAGATCAGCTAATAATGTTAAAGTAGGTAATTTTTTTTGTCTTATATATTATTGTATTTTTTTATAAAAATAAAAAATTTAAAAATATCGAATTTTAAATATTAAATCTATTGAATAATATTTTTAAAAATAATAATATAAATCAATTGAATTAAAATTCATGTTAATTTACACCAAAAAGAATCTCATATTAATCTAATATTTTTATTTGAGTAGATGCAAAAGAAAAAATAATTTTCTTGAAATTTGATTTATAATGTAAATTATTGTTTCTACTCAAATAGACTATCAAATAGACATAATGTACAAAAATGGTTTACACTTTTTGTGTAAAAGTGGAAGCTTTATAGTGGTTCATTTCAGTTGTCAATGTTATATATTAGTGAGTTTTTAATTAGAAACTTATGAATGCTTATTTAAAGATAAATGGTTAATAATATTCTAGTATTAAAAGTGTGAAATTTAAAATAAATAAATAAATAAAGGGTTTCCTTTCATATCCATAAATCGGTTAGTGCAAAATATGAGGGATGAGATTACATGACTTGCAAACTTAGTTCTTGATGTATATCTCGTAGGCTAAGAGTATACAAGTCTAGAAGGAAAGAAACAAACAGGAAAATAACTGTGTACGGTGTATTTGTTTTCTTTCTATTTTGTTTTTTTTTTTTATTTAATGATATTATTTAAAAAAAAAAAAGGCTAAGCCATGCAGACCATCTTCATCTTCCCGTCATGTAGCCCATAGAAAATGGGCCCAAGGTTTGAGTTACGGCTGTAGGTAGGGTCCAATCTTGGTCCCACTTTCGATGAAATTGACTTGACAAAAATATAAAAAAGAAAAGGCAGCAAGTTTGCTTCTCTGCAGAAAATTATAAAGGCGCGTTTAGTTTCCTACCGATACTTTCGCAGGGCCCACCACCTCCACTAAAGGGCCCCATTAACCATTGTTGCTTGTCTTTGGCCAAAAAAAAAAAAAGACCATTGTTTCTTGTCGTTGAGTGTCAATTACGCTTAACGCCCAACTATGTTACCCCTTCATTTTTTTTTTTTTGTTGCTTATGCTATGTTACTTCCTTTGATATCTATATATATATATATATATGAGTAATTTTGTACATGTTTTATATCATTGAATTCATTGATACATTGAATTTTACTTTTTGTTGTAATGAAAATCGATTATCTTATATATCCTACATGCATAACATAGAGTTTTTTGTTTGTAAATAAATTTGATTTTACAAACAAATATTTAATTATTAATAGTGTTAAAATTTTAATTTTTATTGTCAGATTTCAAGTTTTGCAGTTTTTAAAAATAAAAAACTCGTTGAATTTATTCTTTATATGGAAGTTGAGCATAACAATGGAGGTTTTTGAAGAAATTATAACGCATTTATTATTGCTTCCCCTGCAGCTAAACAATTTTCTTTCGCTACGGTTAGGATCAACTGAGTAATTGGTACAAGAAGAAGATGAAGAAAAAAGAAAAAAGGGAAAGATGATTAAAGCAATCTTGATTCTCTGGAGAATTCAATTTCAAGGAGAGTACAATCAACTAAGCAAAAGACTAGTTCCGAAAACCGGTATAAGTAACTCAACTTTAATTACAATGGCATAATCACCTCCCCTGACCTGACCTGACCAGCCCAATTGTTGGTGTTTGACTGAAGGCTATCCTTGGGCAGGCCCTTGAAGGAATGACCAATGCCATATCTTTCAGGTATTCAATCTCTGTATTTAAAAATGCCTTTTGATACTTATCCAAAGCCCTGAGCTTTCATTGGAAAGAGAGTTAGTCAGTGAAGCATATTATGATTTATGAAGATTTAAGTACAGTCAAAGAATAACAAATAAAGTTACCCCTTCTTCTATCCAACCTTACTTGGACCCATCAATGAATGCTTTGAGGACAAAGACACAGGAACTTACAGAACCCCTTTTATTATTACATGGTTAAACAAGGTGCAGTTTCAGGTTCCATTGTCTGTCATTCACAGCTACTCTTCATTTGCATGAGAGTTTAGATAAAAAAAAACAGCGAAGAGTAAATAGAGGAGAGATAGAGGAGAAAACAATGCAACAAAATTACAGATGAGATGATTTATTCACTGCTTCATTCTTTGGAAAGAGAAGTAGATTTGAGATTTAAGATTATAGAACTAAGATAATCTGTTTTTGGTATATAAAGCAATATTCATTGCCACAAACCCTATATATGGAACTCTGTTATAAGGCTGAACTTTGGTAGCTCATTTGTGCTCTGAGAGTACTTGTGTTTTTATCAAAACATTCAGTAACCAAATGACATTTCCAAAAATAACAGAGGGACATTCAAGAGAAAACAGGTTTTCTTTAGTACTAAACAACCAAAATTATTAATCCCCTCCCAATTTTAAAGTACTTAAACAATCCTTAAAAAGGCTTATGTCATTCAATGGTTTCTTTCTTCTCCTTTCCAGCGGTTATAAATGGACTAAACCATAGCAAATATCAGCAATATTGACTTGGTTTCAGCCAAAAAAAAAAAAGACGTTGGCTTGTCTTTGAAAATTGAAATGGCAACAGTGGGTTTGAATTTGATTGAAGGAAAAAGAAAGTGTCTGTAAATACTTAGAAAACCTGACACGGTAAAGCTTTTTACTGCTCAGCTGTGACATCATGATCATTCCCTTCGAGTGCGTGCTTTTATTTCTGAATAGGAAAACCGCAGAACACAGTGAAAGATTAACAGCAGAACAAGAAAGTCAGGACAGAATACAATTAACTCTTGACATCGAAACTCACTCCAGAAAACGACAAAACTCAGTTCAGTTTCTATAGATAGAAAAAAAAAGGAATTGTCGCTGGATGTTTTCAGGCTTTTACTGTAAAAACCCACTACTTCTCATGCGTAGTTGCATAGGCCTCTCTTTTTCTCTCTTTAAAAGACGCACCCAACAACAAAACTCTACCCTTTTAAGCTAAAGCTTTTTTTCTCCTCATCTTTTCTCTCTCTTTTGCAAAGTATCGCAAATTCCTGGCGATTTTGCAGGGCTGAATAAACTGATCAATAAAGAAGACGTTGGCAGAGTGAATTGATGTCAAGAATGAGAGCCCACTAAGAGAAAGTAAAACTACAGACATCAGAGAGAAAGAAAGTACTGAGGCTTATCTTTCAATATTTCATATTTACATGATGGTGACGATGGTTTTCATTTCATAGGGAGTAGCAAACATTTATACTATATTTGCTCGAAACACCCAGGACTGTTGATAGATACAGGTCTTTTGCAGTACAAAAAAGGGCAGAGTAGTTGATCGTGCCTGCTCTTATCATGTGCTTTGCATGCGGGTTATTATGATGGGTATCGATTCTTGTCCTTGTTGACGCAGTTCATCGAAGAAACTGAGACAAAAGACGAGAAATAGAGAAACCCAGTTTTTTTTTTTTTTTTTAATTTGTTTCTTTTTAACTGTTCTGTCATGGAGGCTACAGAGATTTGGGAAGCATTTCAATTTCCCAGGGTGCGTTTTTGTTTTTCGCAAATAAAAGAACTTGCATGGAGTTGTGTGTAAGGTTTGAGAGGGATTTCCACTAGACTTTCGGCAGATAAACAGAGAAATCGTTTTCATTTTTTTAAAAATTTTCTGTTGCCTACTTTTGAACGCCTGAAGGTGGATTTGTGTGACTAGCGCAAGCAGCAATTCATGGTAGTGTGACATTAATCATTCCCAGGTTAGTTCATGCCTTTTCTGACCCATCTCTCGCCTTTCAGTTTCATGTTCCTTTAATTAATCTGATTCTTTCCTTTATTGCTGCAGTTGTTTCATATTACAAATTTTGGGGCTGATATACACCTGATAAGAGGTAGTTATGCTGAGAAATAGGTCCAAAGCAGTGACTAGCAAGCAAGCTTTGATGGCTGATCACAGCTTTCAGTCATCCCCTGCCCAGAATTGCAATAGACCAATCCCATCTTTCTTTGGTTCTCCAAGATTTAAAGCTTTCACCACAAAAGGTCTCACCGAGACTGAAGCTGTCAAGAGTCCTACTGCAATCCTTGACAACAAAACATTCTTTCCTTTTAGTAACCCCTTTGGTTATGATAAAAACCAGCCAAAATCCCAAAAAGTTTTCTCACCTGATAACAAACAGCACTCACCTGAAAAAATTGAATCAAAAGGTATTGGTCTTGCTATAGTCGATACTCTCAACGATAGGCCAAATGAGGATAAGAGTTCTTTCGAGACACGTAACAAAAAGGTTTTGTTCGGGACCGAGCTCAGAGTTCAGATTCCTCCCCTCCCACCTTCAGTTTCTCCCGCTAATTCTCCAAAATCTCCAACTGATTTTGGAATCAAGACCAGGAATTCACGTTTATCATCTCCCATTTCTGGTATCTATACAAAGGATTCTCCTCGTGTCTACACTGGATGTCTTCCTGTTAGGGAAATGGAGCTCTCTGAGGATTATACACGCGTGATATCTCACGGGCCTAATCCCAAAACCACCCATATATTTGATAACTGCATTGTCAAGAGCTACTGCAGTGTATCGGATAAGTCCAAGTCTGCACCAGAGAGTTTCCTCAGCTTTTGTCACACATGCAAGAAGAATCTTGAACAGAAAATTGACATTTACATTTACAGGTTCGGCTCCTTTTTCTTCTCCCTGAAATCCAATTTTTTTTTGTCTGATAAAACCGGATTCTGTTTAGTTTAAAGTTGAAATAGATAGTCTGATAATTTTTAACACTGTAATGCAGAGGTGAGAAAGCCTTTTGCAGTCAGGAGTGCCGCTATCAAGAAATGCTCCTGGATGGAGAGGAGAACTAAGAATTTCATTACCTCTTGGAGAAATAGTTTTCAATTGCAATTTGCAAATGATTGATTCCATAAACCAAAATTGCCAGTTTTTTTCTTACGGTGTTTAGTTTTCTTTCTTTTTTTTTTTTTTTTTTTTTTTTTTTCTTTTAACCCTCTCCCCTGCATAAATACATAAGAGAGGATGAGATAATGTAGACTTGAATTAATTTTGTTCGAGTAATTTATATGATTGCCAATGGGCTTTTTTCACAATAGTTTTTTTCGTTGGCTTTTCAATAGGTGATGATGCATGATTGAAAACTAGCCTTATCTTTCTTTCTTTTGTATTTTTCCTTTTTTTTTTTTTTTTCCATTCACATCAATATCATACCAATAATTTCAACAGAGAAGCCAATTGTTTCACTGGTGAAGATTCTTATACCATTGTGTTTCTTATCACTTTCCAGAGATCATATCATAACCATCTTTGTCAATTTTGGTTGAGAAAGAAACATCTCAAGGAATATCATGGAAGTTTAATATATAAAACTGACTTTTTCACTGAAAGAGATCCAAACTCTAGTCTCTTTCTAGATCAATACTTACAGGAGTAAACCAATTAAATATCAGCAGCAGTGGGGAACTTTGATCATTTGTGCAGAGATAAGTCCAAATATTAAAAATTGTAACAAAGAAGCTTTTTCAACATGAGTTATCAGCCCACATCAATGCCAGGTCCCTCTTGCTCCATCCTTTCACAAGGAAAAGGAAATATAATATTCCTAGTAATGATGATAATAATGTGAGAACAGTAATAGCAGTACTGATAATTTGCATTAAGCAAATTAAGAGAAAACAACCTACTTTTCCTATATGAAACGTTGGCAAATTGGGTAAAATACTATGATTTGTTGTATTAAGTATGGTTTGTAATGGAATCAGATACTATCATAACGAAGAGTAGAAAAGTTGGAGAGGAGCTGGATCAGGAAAAGGAAAAAAGAGAAATAATAAATGCTATCCAACCTCCAACAAGCTATCAACTTGCTCTTAATTGAAACCAAATTATGCAGGTATACTTGGCATTTCCGAGAAAGTTGAACATTGCATGTGAATCTTTTCAAAGGTGTAACTAAAATAAATTGGGTGGAAATGCAACTTGATTGTAACAAATGCACTGCTTTGAGAAACTCTAACTAAAACATGACAATCAAGAAAAAAAAAAGGCATCAGAGAAATATATTCAACAGAAGATTGCTTCTCTCAGAGAAAACAGAAAATTGCCAGCTAGATTGCTTAATTTATACAGGTAAACTTAGGTTTTCCGAAAAAGGTGAACATTATTGCATTTTCATGTGAATCTTTTCAAAGGTGTATAACATCAATGTCGTCCCCGGAAACCATTATTAGGTTAAACCCATTCTCCACATAATCTAATGAAACGCAAGACACCATCGATTGCGGTAATTTTCAGGTTTATTGCATCTTTAACAGCCGTTTAACTCTGCCTCCTAAACCATCTCCATTTCAACTATCAAAATGCAAAATATCCGTGCTGAAAGAAAAAGGGCAATATATATACACGTGACAAACTCTTGTAGATCAATTTTGGACTCAAGTCACCCAGGCGAAACTAGACAAGCTAAACATTAATTATCAAAATAACAAAAGGTGGTCCGATTCGTTTTACGAGCATTAATGTTTACAATCTACACATGCCTTGTCGCTCATTATGTATCAGAATTATTAGATCGACACGTATGGACTATGGTTCAAAACTCATTCAACTTTAGTTTTTATATTAATTGATGATCCGATATCACTTTTCCTTTTTCATGTTACTGGTCTTTGCTATACACCTACGGAGCATCCTCCTCCAATCTTGGCCCTCGGGAAGGAGAGTGCAAGCCGGTCTTATCCATGATCTTTAAAGGCTTTGGAGATGGAGCTCCTAGTGTAATGGCTGAGTAATCGGCAGTGACAAGTGAGGAACGGTCTTCAGTTGCCAGTAAATCTTAGGATAAAGTTTTTCGAACATTTGATGTGTTGGCTACTTCCTCTGCAAAGATACAATTAGCAATGAAATCGTAACCCACAAGTTTACCGTTGCTGGAGACCGTTTGAAAGGGTGACTATAGTCCACATTTCCAGATAAGCCAATTCCAGTTCTGATGCTTTGGCCAAAAAACCAACAGATTAGCAACTTCTCCTCACTTACCGTAACCACCAGATTTGGTAACTGGCTTGTTAGGCTGGGACCAAGCCAACTACGTTTCTCTCAAAACCGGGATGCAACAACGTCGTGTTTAGAGTTAATAAAATGTTCCTCCTTAAACCACCACCCGCTAAAAGAAGCACTAGCACTGACTACCTTTTTTTTCTTTTTTCGTTCACTCCAAAATTCGAACTTTGACAAAAGAATATGAGCATTTCAGGCCTTAAGTTACCAGGGCTGAAGTGAGAAACTACCATAATTTAACATTCCAATAAATTGATATTCCAGCATACTTCGCAGCACAACGGATAAATACAAGTAAAAAACCAGTACATAAGAACATATATCTATTGCACTCCGAACATTCACATTGCACTAACGCCAGTACAAAAGAACATATATCTATTGCAGTCTGAACATTAACATGGCACTAAAGAAAAACATGGTCCAACATAAGCTACTGCTTAAAGACCTCGTTGGAAGGCAAAGACACTGACATCAAACATTTCGGAGACGTGCCAGACGCAGATATGGTCCCTACAAGACTTGCATTAAAGACTATATCCAACATGAACAAATCCACTTTAACAAACGCCTCCTGAAATACTTATCCCAGCAGCTCCCTGAAGAAATGTATAGAGCATATAATTAGTAACGGTTAACAATGATTTTTTAAACTAAAATAATAATCTAAACTAAATTTCATGGAAAAGAAAATACCTTTTAAGTAGCTTGGCACAGTCAACAATCTCCAAGAAAGATGGGCTCTATGAACACGACCGAGTGGCATTACCCATTAGGATGAACAAGACATAAACATCACTCGCAACTGGGCATGACGACGTTGATTAACCTAACAAGCTTCAGAAGCAGAAGTGACAAATAACCACTTTACTTCCCCCTCCCACTTTTTCTTTTAAAAAAACAGAAAAAGATGGTGAGAGAATGACACCCTTACAGAGTGCGGAGTAGAGAAATCCTTACTAAAAGAAGAGTATATTGAGGATATTTGATATTTAAGCTGACAATTCACGCCATGATGGACAAAGTAAAAAAGTTGCAAGAAAAACAAAGGATAATCTAGGCAGGCTAGTTGAGGCAAGGTTGAAAAAAAGAAACAAAGGGACTAATCAAAGTTAGACTTAGAAACAAAGGACACTGATTGTAGACCAAGGAAATAAAGATGATGAGAAAAAGAATAAAAGAGAAACCTAAGGAATTTGGGAAAGCAATTCAGAGGAGATTCTACAGACTACAGTATATACATTGTATCTGATGTTAAAGGAAGAAATTAGCTAACAGTCAACAACAGAACTGACACTAACCACCAAGGACTTGATATAGTAGAGTTTTCAACTAACAAGTACATAATTTTCTTCAAGCCCAAGAGATAAGAAGGCAGTTATCTGTGCAATTTCATGCCGAAGGAGAGCAGACGAACTTTGATTCTAATGTAAGCTCCCTTCAGCTTCCTCAACAGCTTGAGTCATCTTTCATTCCATCCAAGTGTACAAAAGCCACACGTCACATACCTTGTGCATCTTGTTAATCAAAATTTTCACAACCAGCACCATACTCTCACAAACCATCAATTCATAAAGCAAAATCTGGAGACTGTCGACCTACCATTGCCATTACTTTTTTTCATACCACCACCAAAGAAGGCCAAACAAACTCATACTGACCCATGTTACCAATCATCTTATTCGATCTATATACAATCTAAAACTAACTCCAAATTTGCAGAGTAAACTTATTTACAGGAGCTGAAAGCTCCTTTGCTCTTTTCAGTCATCAGTGTTGTCAAGATTGAGAATGCGACGTAAAGTCTTAGTCGCAGAATCAGCACTACGAAAAATTTCAGCTACAGAAGGATTAAGCTCCCTGGTAGGAGATGCAGGTGCAGACTTGGCGGTTGGGTGAACATCAACAACAGGGTTAGCAGCAGGCAAATCAAGGGACACAGTCCTCTTCGCACGAAGTGAGAATTTGGGTATTGGCAAAGAGCTAGGGGGCGGTGAATTGGAATAAGCAGGTCCAGCCCAAAGCTCAGAGTACAGAAAACCTTCCCCCGAGATCTCATTAAAAGACTTATCATTTCTAGGGGTTCTTTTGTTGTTAATAGGAATAGGAGAGCTTTTCCTGGTAGTTTTCGAGTGTGTTCCATCAGCAAAAGTAGAAGGTGTTTTTGGGGAAGATGATGATGATGATGACGAAGAGGGAGGGGAATATGAGAGTTTGGTTATAGGAGTAGAGCCATACTTAAACGGGGTTGGCAGTAATCCTGCTCCAGATTGAAAAGTCCTACAGTTAATCCCTCTGAAGTTTCTAGATGGTGATGACCCAAATCGGGCTGGCCCATGTGGCTTCACCGTGCTACAGTACTGATTCTTATCTTGCGCCACCACAACAAGAGTCTCCATACTTTCCTTAATTTTGATAATAAAAACCCACAGATTCAACGATTCAAGTCGGTCCTCTGATAACCCAACAAAGAAAAAAAAAAACCCAACTTCTTCTAAATCCACTAAATCCTCGTTAAAGGACACTGAAATATAATAAAGGTCAAACCTTTAAGGCTAAAATATACTCAAAACGAGACTGAACTTCTATATCTTCGCCATCGTATATCCAACAAGATGGTACCAAAATAAAAAAGATTTATTTTTTGTCTCGAATTACTGATCAGAAACTCAGTAGATTCAAAAGAAAATCATGTAATAATAAAAACCCACAACTCTTTTGCCTCGAATCAGACAAGATCTTCGTAGATCACAAGCATCAATCATCAAACTGTACAAAGAAAGGGAAAAAAATAAAATTGAGAAATGGAATAAACCCTGAATCCTAAACTAAGAGCAAACAAACAGAAATTTGACAGTCATTTTCTCGTGTGAAACTTGGGAGTGGAAAAATTACCAGAAAAAATTTGGCCCTTCAGAAATGTTAAGAGTGAAGTGATCTGATAATGTTAGATCTGAAGACTGAGGGTTTCTTCGTCTTCTTCTTCTTCTTCTTCTTCTTCCTTCTTCTGGTGAACGATGAGGTCATGAAAAATTTTATTCCGTTGTTTGTTTTCTTTTGGCTTCTACTTTTTTGAGGATTTTTTTTTTTTTTTTGTGGGATCAAATCAAAACGCCGTGAAAATGAGACCTTGTAGAGGATAAGAGACACAAAGGAAGCAGAATCCCACGGATCTTAGATGACTTCCTCACAGTTATATTTAAATATCACACTTGTACTGCGTGCACCTCCGTTAACTCTTTTTTTTTTTTTTTTTTTAGAAAAGTGGGCCTCGTTTTGACCTTATTTACGATTTTGACATAAAAGAAAATAATGACATTTTTCATGTCTGTTTTACCCTCGAAATCATTTTTAATTTTTTATAAAAAAATATATAGTTACATCTTACAATATTAAATGTTCAATTTACCCAAAAAAAAATCAATTTAAAACAAAACACTTGAGTGTTTATTTAATTTAAAATTAAATATTTTATTTTATTCAAATAAAAATAAAATATCATTGACTTGTGAAAATATAAATTTTTTTAAAATTCAAGTGCGATACTTTCTTTTTTAGTTTTTTTCCTTAAAAAACTAATCATTTAATTTTCCTATCAAAATAATTTTTTTCTTCTATCCACACAAAGTGAGCTACATGAAAAAAAATCCACACAAAATGAGCTACATAAATAGTTTCACACTTATGTAAAAATGTACTACTTATTGGGATGATATTTTCTTCAAATTTTTTAAAATTTTAATTTATTTTTATGCGATTTGCACTTAAGTTATTATTCCATCAAATAAAAAAAAGGATATTACAGTAATTTAGGCTGCCCTGCATTTATCACATCGTTAAGACTTGGTAAGTAGGTTTGTCCCATTTAATGGAACATTATTAGATGGGGAAAATGCAAAAAACAAAAAAATCAAGGGTATTTCAGTAAAAATGAAAGGACTTATATGTCGGAATCGGACGCATAAAAGTTGAAGGCAATGAAGTTGGTCCCGACAAAAGATAAAGCTAAAAAGCTCGGTTAGTTGGAGTGTAGTGGGAGAAGGGCGCTGATTCCTGATTACTATTCACCAACTAACACGTGCCCGATCTTGGGGCGTCCATCTACGCCACTCTTTTACTATACAACGTCCGATCAAAAGCGTACTATTGGTATCAAAATTTTGAAGAAAAATGAGTTTAGCATCAAGTGGTTCCTTGTTTGTTGGGTCAAAAAAGTTAAAAGCTGGTTAAGGGAAAAAAAAAAAAAAAGTGTAATTGAGACTTTTGGTTTGCATTGTGCCCAAGCCTATGCCAAACTCCCTACTTTTATAGATTGCCATTTAACTTTACTTTTTTTTCTTTTAATATTAAATTAAATCCAATTATTCAACATTACTATTAATGCTCCTGCTTAAATAGTTTGAAATGCATAATACCCTCTTTCTGTGATTTTTTTTTTTTTTTTTTTGTAAATGTTTTTTATGGAATATGATTTTTTGAAGGTCAGATTTGGGGTTTTTTTATTGTGACAACTACCGTCTTCTTTCCAAGCTTTTCTTTCATTGTGATTAATTAATAATTAATACGCACCTAAAGCATAGACTTTTTTTTTTATAATGATATATTAGAAAAAGTGGTGCTATTAAGCAATTTATTGAAATATGATCTTACGGTGTTTGGCTTTGAATGCCTATAAGAGTAAGTAATTAGTTGATGCGATTTGAAAAAATTAATAATTAATTTAATCGATATTTATTTAATAAATAATTAAATTAATTAAAAATTTTTAAATAATTAATTATAATCAAATTGATCAAAATCGATTTGATTCGATTGTTTTAATTAAATAATTAAAATTTTTAATTTTTTTATTATAAAAAATTATTTAATTATAAATTTAATTTAATAATATTAAAATTCAAATATCATTCAAATTAAATCACAAAAAATTTAATAATTTTAATAATATTTAATAAATAAATAAATAAAAATATTTATCTCAAAATTTATTTTTATTCATTAAAAAATTAATTAATTTAATCAATTCAATTATTCATTTTAAAAATTAAAAATTAATCAAACTAATTAATTTAATTAATTTAAAAAATTAATTATAATTAAAATCAAATAAATCAAATAAAATCAATCAAATCTACTTAATTTTAATCTATTCAAATCTACTTTTATTCACCCCAAAACGTGTATAAACTGATATATGCACCTAAATTATCATTGCGCGCACATGACGGAGGGATCCCACAGACGTTTGCTTTGATGAGTTTTGATTATTTTATTTGTTTATTGCCATAAAATATGTAAAAAAATTGTTGAAAGACATTGTCTGACAATCTAGAACTTCAACTCAATCACTTTGACTTCGCCACCTCTCTCTGATTAAAAGGTTACTAATTTTATTTTTATTGTGAAACTTTAAAAAAATCATTTGAATTTTAATATAGTACAATAAAGAGTAAGATTGTTACACAGTGAAAACCAAACATTACTTTTTGTTTGAGAAATATTTATTGTTTTTTAATTTTTGGGAAATAGTTTTTATTTTTTATTTAAAATAATATATTTGAAAAATAAAAATAAAAATTATTTTTAATAATACAAAATAAAAAATAATTATAAAATTATTATTATTAATAATATCTAATTATAAATATATAATATATATTTATTAATTAGTAACTTTCAAAAGTATTCAAATATGAACCAACTTCTTATCTTGTAAAATATAAGTTAAAAATAATAAGCATTCTTTATTTTTATAATTAAAAATATTTTTTTATATTTAAACTTATTTTTATTTTTTATTTTTCATTACTAAATATATATTTACTTTTATTTTTTATTCTCTAAATAAATAAATAAAATACCTCTATTTTTTTTTCAAAATCAAACACTACTTAATTTCACTTAATGTTTAAACAACTTTCTCAATTATTAAGCAATCAATTCATTTTAGAAATGATTTTCCAACAAAACAATAAATAATATAAATTTTAAAAAAATTAGATTTAACGTCTCTGATTCAAATTACTGGAATAAATATTTTTTGAAACTTTTTGAAATGAGATTGTGATACGTTATGCAGACTGCGCAAAGTATATAATTGAGATTTTTTTTTCAATTTAATTTTTTATTTTTTGAAATTATATTTACAATCATATTAAATATTATATTATTTAAATAATTAATTAATAAATTATAATTTAATTAAATAATCAAATCCACACGATAAAACTTCAACCTAAATCCAGGTAAAATACCTGGTTGGCTTCTTTCCAATCTAATTAATTTAACCATATAAGTACAAAAACATTGTTTGCATATTTTGACCGGTTGAGATGTTGTTTCATTCAAATCGTAGGCCCAACATGTTTCATCATTTCTTATCCTCTTTCCCTCTCTCTCTTTTTAACTAAAAGTCTTTATCCTATCTCTTTCTCTTTTGATGTTTGTATAAAAAATAAATAAATCACGTCTCTCTCAGATTTGTTATCCTTCGAGTCTTTTGATGGATAATAAGAAGTTAAATTTCAAAGTATAGAAAGACATCAAAACGTTCAAATCTATCCTGTGCAATAGTTGACAACTTTACATCCAATTTGAAGAATGAAAATCAAGTTAACAGTACATTTATAATTTGCATGTGCAAAGGGAGATGAACCATCAAATTGTATATAAAATTAATGAAAATAAGTTTAACAGTGCATTTATAATTTGCATGTGCAAAGGGAGATAAACCATTAAATTATATATAGACCTATCTGTAATTGGCAAAGCCTACAAAAAATGAAGCTAAATAAAGGGAAGAGGGAGAGGAAAAAGAGGAGAGAAACTTTTGATGCTCAGATTTAGTTGTTAGGGAGATAAATCGCACTTGAAGATCATAAAAGTATATTAAAAAATTTATACATATATATTAAATATTATTTAAGCCCAACACTTAAGCTATTAGGTTTTTAATCCCCAATAAATTTCTTCATTTCTTATTCTCTTTCCCTCTCTCTCTTTTTAATAAAAGTCTTTATCTTTTCTCTCTCTCTTTTAATGTTTGTATAAAAAATAAATAAATCTTATCTCTCTCATATTAGTTATCATTGAGTTTTTTGATGGACAATAAGAAGTTAAATTTCAAAGTATAGATAGATATCAAAACATTCAAATCTATCCTATATAATAGTTAGACAACTTTACATCCAGTTTGAAAAATGAAAATCAATTTAACAATGCATTTTATAATTTGCATGTGCAAAATAAGATGAACTATCAAATTATATATAGAATTGCCTGTAATTGGCAAAGCCTCCAAAAAATAAAGCTAAATAGAAGGAAAAGGGAGAGGAAAAGGATAAGAGATACTTTTGACGCTCAGGTCTAGCCAAATTAGCAACAAATGACCAATTCTCTATTGAAAAAATAAATCACATTTAGAGCTCATGAGAGCATATTAAAGAACTCATATATATATATATTAAACATCATTTGAGCCCAAAACTTAAACTATTAGGTTCGTAGTTCTCAACTAATTTCTTCATTTCTTATCCTTTTTCCTTGTCTCTCTTTTTAACTAAAAGTCTTTATCCTCTCTCTTTCTCTTATGATGTTTGTATAAAAAATAAATAAATCTTATCTCTTTCAGATTAGTTATCCATGAGTCTTTTGGTGGACAATAAGAAGTTAAATTTCAAAGCATAGGACATCAAAACGTTCAAACTATCCTATGCAATAGTTGACAACATTACATCTAGTTTGAAAAATGAAAATCAGTTTAACATTGCATTTATAATTTGTATGTGCAAAGGGAGATGAATCTTCAAATAATATATAGAATTACCTGTAATTGGCAAAGCCTCCAAAAAATGAAGCTAAACAGAAAGAAGAAGGAAAGGAAAAGGAGAGAAACTTTCGATGCTCAGGTCTAGCCAAGTCGGCAGCAAATGGTCAATTCTCTGTTGGGGAAATAAACCATACTTGGAGCCCATATGAGTACACCAGAGAGTTCATACATACATGTTAAATAACACTAAAGTCCAAAAGTTTAAGCTATTTACATGTGAACCATATCCTAATAATTTTCTCCAATAATATTACTAAGGCTCGAATCCATGACTTTTTTACTTTAATACCATTTGTTGGAGAAATAAATCACATTTGAAGCCTATGGAAGCACACCAGAAAGTCCATATATACATGTTAGACACAATTTGAGCTCAAAAGAAGCTATTAGGTTTTTAGATCATTCATGCATATATAAAATATCTAATTTAGATTTTCTAATGATGTAGAATTCTCTGGTCATATGTGAATCATATCCCAACACTCTGGATAATTCATCTTAGAAACTTGTTTTTGCTGTTCATATCTCAATAAGCTTGCATTTAGGATTCATTCATGAGACTGCCATCACTTGCCAACGATAGTTCCAACCGTCTCCCTCCCAAGCTAAAGCGTGTAAACTTACACGTCAAAATTAAATGAACAGGACACTCACAATACCGGGCGCAAGTCCAGCAACGGTATATTTATAGACCACTAATTAATGACCCTACAAAGCATTCACCGGTCTCCCTTTACAATTTTCGGTTTGAATAAATCAAAAGACGCCCTTTTCTCTAGACAAAACTGAGCCAGGGACAGCCAAGAAGGCCTCAGGTCGATCAATATTTCGACCTGGAATCCATTACTATAGGAGAAGCTTTAGAGACAACAACTATATCCGTTGGCGATAAACCCGTTGACTCAAGTGATGCAGCTGCAATACAAACCGCAGAAACGATAGCCGCCGGCTGTGACGATAGACAACGTGGTGGGCTGGGCGCCAATGTCCAAGCTGCAGCCAGTTTCAATGCCCGTGCAGCCCGGGACGTCACTAAGATAACAAATTCTGATGTGTTATCGGTAATATTAAGAAACCACAAACAAATCTTTTCCTTTCATTTAGAATGCATATTTAGTAAAAGTAAATGAATTCTTTTATGGGATTTTTCTTTCCGAAAGGATGCTGCTTGAAAATTGCCTCAAGATAAAGCGGCGACAAGTGAAGTGGCCGAAGAGGTGAGAGGTGTGGAGCTGAGAAGCAAGCCCGAAGCAGTTACCACGGCTGGTGGAGTGGCGGATACGATGGCAAAAGCTGCTAGCGTAAACCTCCAAGATGACAGCGCGTGAAGCTTTTATGCATTTAATTTATAGTAGCACTGTTACATGTTTATAACTTTAAAATTTGTAGCAAGTCCAGGAGTCTGTCATGCAGACAAAATGACATGCATATACTACGAAAAATTTATATATGGTATCTTGGTCCTGTTCTGAAGTTTCCTTTGAATCATTAATAAACTGTCGTGGTGTTTTTCTTCAAAACTTGCTGTCCAAAGTAGAATCTCCGATCGATAAACTAATTTAAAATTCTTGTGAGTTGTTAATTAAAAACTAAGATTTAAACCAAAAAATAGCGCTTGGTCTCTCACTATAAAGAGTTATAGACGAATGAGGCCCCAATTTTTGACTGGGAAAAAAATCAAAGTTGAGATTGTTTGCACTCAGCCCTCGATGATCAATAGAATAAAAAGGGATTTTTTTTTTTTTGCTTACTGGTTAATTATATGGATCCATAGTGGATCCGAGCTAAGAAATTAGAAATCCGTAATGAATTGTTAATATTTCAAGTCGATGATATTTTAGCTTGATAAAGGGGAAGATGAACTAAAAAGGTAAATGGTTTCTAAATTTTATCAAGTTCATCACCTGAAATTGTTATTTTATGTTTATTATTAATAAATAATAAGTGAAATTTCAGGAATTCTGATGTCTTCAACAAAGATCATTAAACGTCTTATATTCAAGGATTGACCTTTGAAATTTGGATGAGACTTTTTTCTTTCTTCCAATTTTGAGGTCCATAAAAGTTCTTTTAATGGTGAAGGGCATGTACGTAAATAAGAATATTATCATTTATTTTCTGTAATTATAATCAAAATTAAAAAAAAAAAATTAAAAAGTCCAATTAGAATAATTTTTAAGTTATTTTGTAAAATTTAATTAAAATAATGAATGATAAATAATGATTTAATTCTATTTTTACTAAAAGTTGAGGATACATTTGAGTATTAAGCTTTTATTTTTTAATTTTCTAATTTGTAAAAAGGTGACAACATATATATGTGTTTGCAAATTTGAATCTAAGAGACGGTCGAGTTGTAATAATAGGCTGAGAAAAATAAGATAAATCAACTATAATAATGAAAGCTGTAATATTCTTCAAATATCAATGAAATTTTTTTTTTTTGGCAAAAAATGTTTAGTATTGCATCAATTAAGATAAAAAAAATTGAAAGGTAATTACCTACTCTAGATGTTTTCTACTAGAAAACCAAAATTGATTTGCTTATAGAAAAACGACCAATCATTTTATTTATGAGCGAAGAAATCGAGTACTAACTAAAATTAGGGTTGAAAGTAAAAACGGCGAATGACTAGATCTTTGCCGAATCACTTACCATTTTAGGAAAAGAATCTACTTTAAGTTAAGTATAATATGAATGAATTTGCGGCTGACAAGTCAAGTTAAGATAATTAATTTGCATTATCCATAGTTGCTGTTTGCTTTCCGTTTCATCGATTATTAACAATGGTACAAATGTTAATGCAAAGTTAGTACCAAAACGGCGAAACCCTACCCCCAAGAAATGAAGATATCTAAAAAGAAGAAGTTGAAAGATGAAGAGAACGAAAGAGAGTTTTGTTCTACTCCTTTTTTAGTTCAGTTGCTCAGACCTTGCCTAGTTTGCGACAACGGCAAATTCATGCTCATTCATCTTTATCTTTTTCTCGGAAAGTATTCATACTAAAATTTTATAATCTGGATATAATGTATAGATATAATTGTATATATGTCTCGCAAATTTTGGGGTCACCAAAGCCATGCATGAAATGGCGCCAACACTTGGCAATGCAACTTCCAAATGTCCCGCTACCTTGCTAAAACGTGTAAACTTACATTATAATGTGGCTATATATATGCTTTTAAACATATCTGGCTGGTTATAAACCTTCTAACATTAAGCCATCTCAAATCTCAATATTCAGACTTTTTTCTGCACAAAAATGAGCCTGGAACAGATAAGAAAGCCTGAGGTCGACGAATATTCCTACCAGGAACCCATCACCGTTGGAGAAGCTTTAGAAGCAACAACTCTATCTATTGCCGACAAACCGATTGACCCAAGTGATGCAGCTGCAATTCAAACAGCTGAGACGAGAGCAACTGTCCGCTGTGATAGACAACTTGGTGGCCTAAGCGCAACTGCTCAGTCTGCGGCCACTTTCAATGCCCGTGCAGCGCGAGACGAAGATAAGATCACCATCTCTGACGTTTTACCGGTAATTACAACTCCGTAATTGTTTTAAAGCCCTCAGTTTAGATTATTAGAATAATTAATGGAATATATATTTTTTCTTATCCAACTTTTAATTCATTTCATAATGTGATCTTCTTCGCTGACAGGATGCTTCTGTAAGGTTGCACCATGATAAAGCTGCGACAGATGAAGATGCTGAAGAGGTAATACGGGCAGAGCGGACGGTCAAGCCTGCTGAGAGTACAACGCCTGGTGGGGTGGCGGCAACGATGGCTTCAGCTGCTAGGGTAAGTCGAAATAAGAGGGAATGACGTTTTTGAGAGTAAAGGCAGTTATATCGGAGGCTTTAGGCTTTAAGATAACGGATAACGGGCAGAGCAACTTTGTTGTTAATAGCATTTAGCATATAAAGTTCTTTATGGAATTAAATTTATGTGTCATTATGTCTTAGAGCCGTATCGTCAGTAATTTAGCAGTGTTAATTCATAAAAGTAATCGTCATTTATGTTAAAATAAAAATAGCCTTCTGAGTTCTGATAGGAAACTTGCTCGTCCAAGATATAGAATTTACACTATCCATGACTAAGGGTATAAATAATACATTAGTACTCGCAAATTACTCGGGTTCGATTCGAAAAAAATTCGAATTCGGCTCGATTATTATCGAGTCGAGCTCGAGCTCGAATAGTTCGACTTATCGATCGAGTCGAATTCGAGTATTTTTATATCTGACTCGAGTAGCTCGCGAGCTTAATCGAACTTTTAAATTTAAATATATTTTTATTATTTTAATTAATAAAATATTTCGAGTCCGAGTTCGAGTTTGAATTCGAGTATGAATAATCGAATTCTTGTTGAGTATACGAATCGAACTTATTTTTACATATTAATCGAGTTTAATCGAGCAAGCTCGAGTAGCTCGAATTCGATCACGAATCGAGCTCAAACTTGAAAAATAAAACTCGATCGAGCTCGAGCCGAATATTGAGCTTCGAGTTGTGAGTCGAGCTCGAGCTCGAGCTTTTCACTGTTCGACTCGACTCGTTTATACTCCTATCCATGACCACGCATGAAGCTGTAGAGTTGTTTCAAAATTAAAGTAGTTTCTTAGTTAATTATATATATATATATATATATATCATAAGGACATATAGAAATAGACTAGATGTGGTTACAAATTGGTCATTAATTCAAAACCTTGTGTTATTACTGTTGGTCAAATCCAAGTCAAATGATTGAAATTTGAATCTTCAGAATTGGTCCCAATAAGTTAGTAAAAATATATTAAAATTACTATAATATATTTTTTATAATACAAAGAAAAAATATCTTAAGTTTTATGAAAAAAATGGGTTGATTATGTTTCACTGGAAATGAACGGAAGGTAAAAGATATGGCTTAATTTTAAATGAATTAAAGAAAATATAAATTTATGTGGTTTAAATATTATTTTATAAAATTATTTCTCTAAATTTTATCCTGCAGATTATAAAGCATTGAAAGAAAAGATTTTTTCTTGATTAAGTATTTGGGCAAACTTTAAGAAATTAAGAGAAGAGCTGACGATTTTCAAGAGAGGAGAGACCAAAGAAAAGATTGGAGTCTTTTCTTTCAAATATTTTCACCAAAACAACGATAGTACATATTAGCTTTTTTCATAAATATTAATTTAGTATTTTCAAGTAATTAAATACTTTTAAAAGTAAAGCACAAATATATACTCAATTTTAATAAATAGAAACAAAGCGGCTGTTTGATTAAGGCTTACTAGGTCACAGTTTTTATTTATTTTTTTATCAAAAAATTGTATAACAACCCATTCCAATTAACCATAATAAAATTTTTATTAAAATTATTTATAAAAATAAAAATTTCATAAACTTCCTTTAAGTTTGGTCCCTGTGACCGAGCCACGTACGTCTTGACTCCATTTCCTATGCCATCTGTCGTAGTGGTTCCGCTTCCACAAGTCTCTCCTTGACGCCAACACTTGTAATTTCAAGCCACGTGTCAAAAATATGACTATGCGTGGCTGTGCGGGGCACCGCACCACAGGCTCTGTACTTAAAGAACCCCATGAACCTCCTTCACCGGCCACAGTGCTCTTATCCGGTTCCTTTTCAGTCCATCCCACCCAATTACACAACCTCCGATCAACGAAACTATAAGCCAACAAAAACCAAGAAGGCCTTGGGCTGATCAACCCCCTGATCAGGAACCTATCAAGTTTGGTGATGTCTTTAACATCACTGGTGAGCTGGCTTCAAAACCTATTGGACCACAGGATGCCGCAGCCATGCAGTCGGCTGAGACATTGGTCCTTGGACAAACACGAAAAAATGGTCCTGCAGCTGTCATGCTATCTGCATCGACTGCGAATGAAAGAGCAGGCCTCGATAGCCACGATGAAGCTGATGTTGCATGAGAACAAGGCGCCACGGCAATTAAGTCCGACGCAGATGGCGAAGTTTGGGTCACAGAAGCCGTTGGTGGAGAGGTCAAATATTGGATCATATCACTTCTTAATTCTTATATATATTGTGAAAATCGAGTCACTTTATTAGGAGTTATACTAATTGTCTTAGTTTATGCTCTAGAAGTATGCGTCTTAACTCTTAACAACTTTAAATTGTTCTTTTGTTGAGACAGGTTGTCGGTCAATACATTCAACAAGAAGTTTCAGCGGTCACTACCCCAGAAACATTGCTCGCTCCTGATCCAATTACTGTTGGAGAGGCTTTAGAGACGGCAGCCTTTTCTGCTGCCGATAAACCGGTTGACCATAGCGATGCAGCCGCAATTCAAGCTGCTGAAATGAGAGCGACTCGCAGCAACGAGGTACTGCCTGGTGGCATCGCCTTCGAAGCCCAGTCTGCTGCCACTCGGAATTCACGAACCATGCGGTTTGAAGATGAAGCTACCCTGTCGGACGTTTTATCAGTAATAACTTCATACCGAATTGACTATTGGTTTTGATTGGCAAAAAGGAAAATTCCTATTGGATTTGAAATTTAATTTTCATTTTAATAACAAGATTTCAATTTTTGGGCAGGATGCTACTTTTATGTTGCCTAAGGATAAGGCAGTGACTCGTGAAGATGCTGACAGGGTGGTAGCTGGGGAGCTGAGAAATAATCCTGACAGGACTACCACGCCTGGTGGAGTGGGGGGCTGCTATGGGTACAGCAGCTAGGCGTAATCGAAATTCAACAATTTAAATCTTTGGCTAATACTTACAACTTGGTTTGCTTCTTTTTTTTTTTTTTTTATTTGAAAGAAAGTTATGTCTTATTTGCAAGCTTAATTTAAATTTTTACTTATGTGTAGTACCCTTAAGACTTAACATGCATAGTAACTATGTTAGATGTGCTATAGATGCTTTCGAAATACTCATATTTAATGCTGTTTCTGTTTTCTTTTGATCTGTTTGTTCCTGTCATATCTCATAATTCTTCATGGACTCTGTCTGTCTCTGATTTAGAAAAATAGTACGTCTCCGGTTGACGCAATTAATTAAGATTTATTTTTTTTAATAAAAATTGTTTTTAATATGATTTTTTTTTAATAAAAACGTTTTGATTTTGAATTCCAGTTTGAATTTGAAGTTATTTTAAATGTAAATCTATAAATATTTGTTATTAATTATTTTAAATTATTAAATACGTTACAATTTTTTTTTTTATATGATTGTCTTAAATTATCATTTGATTGTCTTAATATGAGCACCTATTTTAAATTTTGTTTCTTAAAAAATAATAATAATATTCCTTCTATTAGACTTTGTCAAGAAGGGTCGGATTAAATTCGAAAATTCCTCCAAAATTTTGAGAGATTTGAAATTTATCCCTTAAATGGATCTGAAGTTAAATTTTAAATAAATTTTAAATTCGTTAAATTAATACAATCAGTTTTTAGATTTTATTTTGTTTATTATTTATTTTCTTATAATTAATATTTATTATAAAAATTATTTTTTTAATTAAAATACAAGTAAGTTTGAGAAGGGTTGGATAACTCTATTTTCCTTTTGAAAGTGGACCGAATATGGACGTCAAAATTAGGTTCGTGTCACGGGTTGCGCCTAAATAAACTTAAAGTTTCTTAATATTACAGTATTAAAAATGAATTATTTATTATCTTATATCTTTCAATAATAAGCAGTCGCCAAATAAAAAATTTTAAATTTATTTTAATAAAATGTGATTACATGACATGTTTAAATAATTTTTTTATTTATATTTCTAAAAAAATAACCGTTTTATATAATTTTTTAAAAAATACTTTAGTTTGAAAATGTCAAGCTAAAATAGGATAAATTAACCGTTTTATATAATTTTTTTTCATAAAAAAAAAATACTCTACTTTGAAAATGTCAAGCTAAAAGGGATAAATTAACTGTTATATATATATATATATATATATTTTTTTTTTTTTAAAAAGGAAATTACTCTACGTCAAGCTAAAATAGGTTGGTCCCAAATAGAGGCTGCCATCCATTTGGTTTTATTGGGCTTTCGGCCCGATAATTCTTCGGTCGGAAAGTATGATTTTTTTTTTTATTTTTCCTTCTTAGTGCTTGGTCGATCATTTCTCTAAAAATATTTTTATTGACTTATATGGCCACTTCAATTCTATAAGGAAGAAACTCTTCCAGAACATGGTCTTGTTTCGAATCGAATCCTGTCTTGGATTTAGCACAGTGTATGTAATTGTAAGTAATTTGTAACCATTGGTTCAATTAACGCTCTATTATTTTATACATTGAGCTAGGTTTCTTCTACTAGTAACCTTCTCAAGCATCATCAAAATTGCCAAATTTCAACCTTTTTTTTTTTTGTTTTCCCCATTTTTTGTAATTGCATAAAATCTCTCATTGGGAATCAAAACAGCAGCCATAAAAGAACCATGGACGAGGCCACAAATAGTTAATGTTAATGAACTTGATTTTGATAAAATATACTACTACTGTATCCTATACTTTTGCAGAACCTGCCTGCTTGCAGCACACAACAATAGGTGAAGTATCACTGACTAAACACGTTTGGCTGGCTTATGGGCAGAGATACCCAAACAGGACAATTTCTACAGCTCATCTGTGAGATCTGAACCTGATGAGGATGCTCTCTGAATTGGCACTGCCACATATAATCTTCTTGGCTTCATTCTAGGTTTTACCTAATCACTGCATCACACACATGGGAAGCATGAGAAACAAGGGTTTTATTTCCTGCTATTTTTTTTATAGGTCAATGATTAGTCATTTTGTATACGCTGGTGTTTTCTTGCATATATTTCATTAAGAAATGATATCGAACTGGCCACTTAACGTTACGATGGGTTAAGCAAGCAACAAGAACAATCCCCCCTGTATCATTATGATCCCTGATTACGTGTGTTATGGCTTTGAAACTTCTGAGATTGGAACAGGCTAACGTCGTTTCTCAAGTTGACCATCTGATGTTACGCGCAACTGAGATATACATCTCTGTCCTTGCCAGATGGTTCTACCGGGTTCTCTGCGTTTCAGTTTTATTGAATTCACAGCTCCCAGACGAAATTAACAACAGACAGAGAGAGAGAAATATGAAGTTAATTAAAACAGAAGGTGCAACAACCAGGTTCATATGGGCTTAGGTCAAGTGCTTTGAGTGATGGCAAAATCGATTAATCGTAGGGGAAACAATTAAGTGAATACATAGTGAACATACATAACAACCTCATGTTCTAATTATCAGTCGTTAAATTATTGAATTTTGATTAGTGAAAATGATTTAGGAAAGTCACTACAAAAATGTTGATCGATTTTCATTGAGAGATTCAAATAAGTTTCCAGGTCACATTTAGCAACAACGAAGAGTTGGAAGCAACAATTTTAAGCAACAATTTCAGTAGTCAAAGTAACTTTAGCTTGTTGCAGATGCAGTCATTTGCTTTCTATTACTATTGTTTGTCGTAACGGTTTTGAGACTATCAGATGTAAAAAATTTAAAAAAAAAAAATAGTCGTCACCAATTTTTGTTAGGGTGTGATTGATCATAAAAAATTTATCCTTTTAAGAAAACTATAAATTGGATTTAAAATTTATCAAAATGATAAATTTTGATCTATGAAAAACCAAGTTAGATTCGAAAGACGATTACGTGTGGGAAATGATTAGCACCTCCACGAATACAATTTAATTATGCGCTACTTTTAGTATTGGATGAAATTGTTTCGATATGATATTTAATAATATAAGTTCTCTTTTATTTTTTTAAAAATTAATTTTATCAAAACTTTTTATTTAGGAGTATCGAAGAAATCTTTAAATTAAAGAATTATTTTAAAATTCTCCAACATCTAGGTAGAATTTAAAATAACTCTTTTTGTTTAAGATTTAATACAACAATCCTTAAAATGAAATAACACTCTTTATAGAAGATAATTGTTAATAACTCTCTAACATTTAGGCAGAGTACCAAAAATTATTTCTTTCGAAATATTATTTTTGTTTTATTTTATAATATCACAAATATTTTTTTTTAAAAAATATAGTCTCTTTTTATTATAAAATACTTTATCATCCTATAGTAAAAATTAAAGACAAAAGAATGCAAATGACTGCCAATGATAACATGCTAATGTATGTATGTCAATGAATATTATGTAGGATGAAATGCAATTTTAAAGTTGGGTTCTTAAGTATAATGGGACCACTCTAACTCTCCAATATTTAGGCAGAGCTTAGGCGCGACTATTTATATTTAAGATCTCAATTTACTATTATAATTTTTATTTATTAATCCAATTATTATGTGAAAAAAACTTAATGAAATAAAGTTTCCTAAATACCCTATCATCTAGGTGGTGTTCGGAAATAAATCATTTCATTTGAGATTTTCACACGTATCCTTAAAGTTTTGAAATAGATTTAGGGTATAGGTTTAGGGCTTACACGATTTTTAGGGAATGATTGTGGGGTATATGCTAAATTTGGAGTTCAAACTCTTAGGGTTTGGGATTTTGGATTTTAGGATTTCAAATTTAAGGTTCAAAAAAACGCGAATATTTTTAAAAATCTCCAACATCTAGATGGATTTTCAGAGCAAGTTTGATTTTTATGATTTTCAAGAAAATAAATTTTTATTATGAAGAGTTAATCATAATAAAAATTTATTTGGTTTTAATATTATTTATTATTTATAATAATAATTTCTCAATATCTAGGTGAAATTATCATTATTTAAAACACGATTGTATTCCCTCCAACATCTAGGTAGGAAAAAATTTATTATTATTATTATTATTATATGCATATTTTATTGTTTTTGATTTAATATTTGGATTATTAAAAAAACATTAATAGGAATTAAAAGTTTTTTAAAAAACATTTGAATTTTATTATTGTTATTGTCATTTAATTATAATTATTGTTAATTATTACCATAAATCAAAAAGTATTTATTTTAATAAACTTTAAAAGTTTTAAAGCATGCATAAAAAACAATAATAATGTTAAAAATGATATAAACAAATAATATATAAAAATAAAAAAAAATTTGAAAAAAAATTTTTTTTTACCTGAATCGAATCAATCAACGATCCAATCAACGGTGATTCGACTGGGTTGAAAACAAAGGCGGTTTGACAAGTGGTTCAATTGAGTGTCAGTTCGACTAGCGATTCAGTTGAGTGGTGGTTCGATTGAGCCGGTTCAGGGTTGGTTGATAGATGAGTCACCAGATCGGTTGCGGGAATCTCAGGTCAGGTTTTAATAAACATGCGGATCCTCTTGGGTCCAATACGACATCGTTTGGGCTTTGTTTTTCTTATATAAAAGCCAACTTTTTTTTAACTCATTTTTTCACTTCTCTAGAAAAAAAAAGTTTTTAGTTCAGAAGCTTTCTCTGGCTTCACCGGAGTCTGGTGTATTGTCGCAGTGCCGATCGCCATATGGGTCGCTATCGGTGGTAAAAAAACATCAAAAAATCCTAAAAGATTCCTTTCAATGTTCTCTTTCTAGATCTGATTTTTTTTAACGAGAAACAGCCCCGATTGACGTAAATCAAGGCTTAAAGTTTCTATCTTCTTTTTTTTTTAAATAAATCAAAATTAATTTTTTTTACAGGTACCTCCTTGGTACTGGGTTTCTCCCTACAAGGAGGATTGTGTTGAATTTTTTTAGTTTTTATCTTTTTTTGTTGTGGCTGGGTATTTGCGTGTATAAGTTTTTGGATGTAGGAGGTTGGTGGTACGTGCAAGGGCTTGTGAAGGGTTGAACTAGTTTGGGCTCTAGCTAGTTGGGTACAGGATAAGGGTGAAGGGCTCAGGCTCTAAAGAGGCTAGTTTCTGGGTATGAATAGGAGCTTGGTGTTTCGGAAGAGCAGGGTGTCTGTGTATGCGTGTCCAAGCGCTTAAAAGAGGAAGAAATTGGGTTCTTTATAAGGCCGAGTATATGTTCGAGATAATGGGTGGTCTAGGGGTTGTAGGGGGTGGCTATAAGTGTTTGTAGGGTGTGGCTATAGGTGTTTATAGGAGTGGTTGGTCTAGTTAGGTCATAAGCGTGGTTGGTCTGGTGGCTGGTCTAGTTAAGTCACAAGCGTGGCTTGTCTAATGGGACTGGGGTGGTTGGTCTAATGGGACTAGATAACGGCGTCGTACACCAACCTCCTATTTTTTGTTTTTTATCTTTTTATTTTTTATTTATTAATTATATTTTTGTTTAATTAATAAATATTAAAGTAAAAAAATAAAATAAAATAAAATATAAATATGTTTTGGGTTTAAAAAATGAGATTGGGCTTTAAGCTTAGTTGGATTAAATTGGGCCTGAAGCCTAATTGAGTGAAAATTAAACCAGGAGCCCAGTTGAGCCAAAATCGAGACTAGGGCCTTGTCAAATCAAAATCAGGCCTGAGCCTGAAAACCCAATATAGAATACGAACTTTAAAACGAGACTTGACTAAAAATTAAACAAATTTGGTGTCCATAAGTGTCTCTCTTTGCACATTATTGAGAATTAGTAATAAGGCAAGGATAAAGATGCCAATTTTATCCGAAGCTAAAAAATTTTGCTTTGTTTTTGTTTTGTTTTTTTTTTTTTTTTCGTTATCATGAGTCAGAAAATTAAAACAATTGAGACTTAACTGCGAGTCGATAGATAACGAGATCGAGATTTAATTGCAAGTTAAAAAATAAAGAGACCGAGATTAAATCGTAACTCAAAGAAATAATGAGGATTGAGATTAAACTGCGACTTAGAGGTAAAGAGATCAGGATTAAACTATGAGTCAAAAAAATAAAGAGATTGAGATTAAACCACATGTCAGAAAAATAATGAGGATCGAGATTAAATCGTAACTTAGAAGTAAAGAGATCAAGATTGAACCGCGAGTCAAGAAATAATGATGATTGGGATTGAATCACGAGTCAAGAAAATAATAATGACTGTTATTAAACTACAAGCCAAGGAATCACAAGGACTGGGATTGAACCGCAAGTCAAAAGGATAAAGACGACTGGGACTGAATCATAAGTCAAGAAAATAATAACGATCGAGATTAAACCACGAGTCAATGAATCATAAGGACTAAGATTAAACCGCAAGTCAAGAGGAAAAAGATGACCGGGAAATCACGAGTCAAGTGGATAAATATGACTTGGACTAAACCACGAGTCAAGAAAATAATAACAATCGAGATTAAATCACGAGTCAAGAAATCATAAGGACTGAGATTGAACCGCAAGTCAAGAGGATAAAGATGATCGAACTAAACCACGAGTCAAAAGGATGAAGACGACTGAGACTGAATCACGAGTCAAGAAAATAATGATAATCGAGATTAAACTATGAGTCAAGGAATCACAATACTGGGATTGAATCGTAAGTCAATAGGATAAAGACAACCGGGACTAAATCAAGAGTCAAGAGGATAAAAATGACTGGGATTAAACCACAAGTTAAGAAAATAATGACAATTGGGATTAAACCATGAGTCAAAGAATAATGAGGATTGGGTTGAACTGCGAGCCTAAAGGAATACCGAGGATTGAAATTGAACCATAAGTCAAGAAAATAATGACGATCGGGATTAAACCATGAGTTAAGGAATAATGAAGATTGGGATTGAATCACGAGTCAAAAAAATAATGACGATCGAGATTAAACCATAAGTCAAAAAATAATGAGGACTGAGATTAAACCGTAAATCAAGAGGATAAAGACGATCGGGACTAAACCATGAGTTAAAAAAATAATAACAATCGAGATTAAACTACAAGTCAAAGAATAATGAGGATTGGGGTTAAACCGCGAGTCCAGAAGAATAACAAGGACTGGGATTGAACTACAAGTCAAAAAAATAATGACAATAAGGATTATACCATGAATTGAGAGAATAAATGTGACCAAGACTAAGCTGTGAGTTGAAAAGTAAGGGATTGCTCACTCTATTGATTGATAGTTTCGATTTTAAGAATCGTGCTAGAGATAACATATCATCTTCAAGGCCATCATTTTTGTTTTAAAAAAGAAAAATGCTTATTTTTCCTGATGTCTCATAAAGAAACCTTTTATGCAACTTATCAAGAGGTATGAGATGTATGCAATGATTATGATGAATGAAAAGACAAAGATGCAATCAACAAATTATATCATGTGTTTTCATCCAAGTTAATTCAATTTTTGGTTCAATTCTTTCAAACTTTAAAAGTCGTTTCCATTAGTCTTTTTCTTCTAAGTCTTTCAATTTTTTTCCAGAAATCTTCATCTTTTGATGGACCCATTTGGCTTTTAGTTGCTCTAAAATCTTCTTTGAATTCTTTTTTTATCTCCTCTTTTTTCTTTATTTTCAATGATCGATCAATTTCATTTCATTCTTTTTGACCCTGTATTATTATTTCTGTCATCCTTATATTGTATTCTTTTTTCTTTCGAGCGATGTATTGGTATATTATGAACTTTATCAATCATTATCTTAATTTTAAATGACAAATGCAATGATTTCAGGTTCAAGGTTGAGTGTGAAACATGGTCAGTAATGGGGTATTTTGGGTTTAAAAAGATAAGGATAAGCCTTTTGAGACACAAAAAATAATTAACTCAAAAGTATTTCAAGAATCAAATATCAATTCCCTAAATAATGAACATTTGAACAACTTTGGCCTACTCAGACCAGATCTTTTCCAAAAACTCGTTACATTTGCGATCTTATCACGTTTGATTTCATGCAACCAATCTTTGCTCCATATTTGTGACTAATGAGACCTTGCCCCCTAAAAGTCATCTCTATTAATTCTGATGATGATTCATCCATTTGGTGCCACTTCTTCATTCTTTGAAAGATTTTCTCCTAGCTTCACCTTCATTTAAACTATTTTTTCAGGTTTTCAGCTTAAATGACTTTTTTTGGTTCAAACTACCTTTTTTCAAGTTTTCAGTCTGAATCATCTCTTTTTTTTTTGCATCTTTTTTTAAGTAAAATATTTTTTGATAGTGTCTGAATTCACAAGATTTGGTAATTCATCATTATCCATTTCTGTAAAGATCAGAGCTTTGCCAGAGAATTTCTTTTTTACTACATATGAACCTTTCCAATTGGGCGTCTATTTTTCTCTATTGTCATGTTGATATGACAAAATCCTTTTCATAACCAATTCACCCTTACGAAAACATCAAAGTTGTATCTTCTTATCATGTGCTCTCATGATTTTTCTTTGATACATTTGCCTATGACTGAGTGCCTAGAGCCTTTTCTCTTCAATAAGATTCAGTTGCTCAAAATGATCTCGAACCCAATCTGTTTCATTCAATTTTATCTCCATTAAAACTCTCAGAGAAAGAATTTTTACTTCAATCGGTAGTACAACTTCCATCCTATATACTAACGAAAATGAGGTAGCCCCTATGGAGGTTCGAATTGATGTTCTATAGGCAAGTAGGGTAAAAGGTAACTTTTCATTTCAGTCTCTATATGTATCAGTCATTTTTCTCAATATTCTTTTGATATTCTTATTCGTAGCTTCTACTGCACCATTCATTTTTAGGTGATATGATGCTAAATGATGATGCTTTATCTTGAACTGTGCACATAATTTTTCATCATTTATTATTTAAATTGCTAACATTATCTGAGATGATCGTTTTTGAGAGCTCATACTGCATATTATTTCTCTTTTTATGAATCTACACACTACTGATCATGTAATACTAGCATACGAAACTGCTTCTACCCACTTGGTAAAGTAATCGATTATCATAAAGATAAAACAATGCCCATTTGAAGCTTTTAGGATTATGAATCCGATCACATCCATTCCTCACATAGAGAAAGGCCATGGTGGCACCAAGACATGTAATGAAACTGAAAGGGAATAAATTTTATCTGCATAAATTTGATATTTATGACATTTTTTGGCATAATTGATACAATCATTTTTCATCATAGACCAATAGTAACCTGCTCTCATAATTTGTTTGGCCATCATATACCCATTAGCATGTGTTTCACAAATTTTTTCGTGTACTTCTTCAAATATCCTTTTTGCTTCGATAGCATCTACACACCTTAGCAAGATTTGGTCTCGACTCTTTTTAACAAAATTTTTTCATCAAGCAAAAACCCTATTGTTAATTTTTGAATGATCATTTTATCATTTTTTGAAGCTTGTTTCGGGTAGTTTTGACACTTGATATACTGTACAATGTCATAGTATCATGGTTGTCAATCTACCTCTTCTTCCACCTTCGAACAGTGGGTTGGTGAATTTTTCATTTGTACTCTGATGGGTTAGATTCATGTACTATCATTTAACTTGAACATTGCTGCCAAAGTAGCCAAAGCATCAACAATATGATTTTCTTCTCAAAGAACATGCTAAAATTAGATCTCTTTAAAATATTTCATCAAACCGATTATGTGCCTTTAATATAACACTAGTTTTAAGTCCCTAGTCTCCCATTCACCTTTTAGTTGATAAATTACTATGGTTGAATCCCCATATACTTATAGTGTTTCAATCTTCTTTTCAATGGCCATCTGTAACCCCATGACACATGCTTCATATTCAGTAATATTATTTGTGCAATTGAAATCTAACCTCGTAGTATAAAGATAATAATTCCCTTTTGGGCATATTAGCACTACCTCAATGCCATACCCTATTATATTGGATGCCCTATCATAAAACATCTTCCACACTTTTCTTACAGGCTTTTCATTTTCATCTTGCTAGATCACCATCAAGTCTTCATTTGAAAACTCAAACTTCATAGGCTTGTAAATTTTATACTTCGATCCGTAAGAAAATTAATGATTGTGCTCCCTTTTATGAACTTTTGTGTCACTACACAATATCATATTTCAAGAGCATGACATGTCATCTCGTTATCCTACTTGATAGAAATAGTTTCTCAAAAATATACTTGAGGGGATCCAATTTTGATATCAGCCAAGTCATATGATAGAGCATACATTGTTTGAGTTTACGAGTAGTCTAAGCTAGAACACAACATATTTTTTCTATTTGGGGATACTTGGCCTCATACTTCATAAACTTTTTACTCAAATAGTAAATGACACGCTCTTTTTTACTAGTTTCATCTATTTGCCCTAATACACATCCCATTGATTTTTCTTGCACAGTTAGATATAAAATTAACGACCTTTCTACAACTAGTGGTACTAGCACTAATGAGCTTGTCAGATACTCTTTAATATTTTCAAAGGCATTTTGGTATTCTTCGTCCCATTCACCAAGATTATTTTTACGAAACAACTTAAAGATTGGATCGCATTTTGAGGTGAATTGAGATATGAAGCAAGAAATATAATTCAATCACCCCAAAAAACCTCTCACTTCTTTTTACGTGTACGACACCGATAATTTTTGAATGGTTTAAATCTTATCAGGGTCTACTTTTATATCTTTTTCATTGACTATGAACCCTAAAAGCTTTTCAGATTTAACACCAAAGGTGCATTTAGCTAGATTCAACTTGAGTTGGTATCTCTGTAATCTTTCAAAGAGCTTTTTAATATTAACAACATGATCTTAACCTTCTTGAAACTTAGTTATCATATCATCGACATATACCTCTATCTCTTTATGCATCATATCGTAAAAAAGAGTGACCATCGCCCTTTGATATGTGGCACCAACATTTTTTAGCCTGAAAGGTATGACTTTATAGTAAAATATACCTCACATGATCATAAATGTAGTTTTCTCCATATCTTCATGAGCCATTTTGATTTGGTTATAGCCAGAAAACCCATCCATGAATAAAAAAATGAAGTGTTTAGCAATGTTATCCATAAGGGTATCAATATATGGCAACGAAAAATTATCCTTTAGGCTAGCCCTATTCAAATCTCGATAGTCCACACATATTTTAACTTTTTCATCTTTCTTAAGAACTGAAACTATATTGGCTACTTATTCAGGGCACTTGACTACTTCTAAAAAACCAGTATCAAATTACTTTTTTACTTTCTCTTTTATCTTTAGTAACATTTTTGGCTTGATGCATCTTAACTTTTATTGTACCGATTGACACTCTGATTTTAAAGGCCATCTATGCTCAACCACCTCTGTGCTAAGTCTGGACATATCTTGATAGGACCATGCAAAAACATCCACATATTCTTGTAGTAAATTCATCTGTTTCTATTTTTCAATCAGTGATAATAAAGTACTAATCCTAATTTCTTTCTTATTCTTATCGTCTCTCAAATTCAACATGTCAGTCAATTCCTGATGGGGTTCTATAATTTTTTCCTCTTGCTTCATCCATTTCAGCAGATTGTGAGGTAAATCAGAGTCTTCTAAATCAACATCATTATCAAGCTCGCTAATGTGAATCGAATTTTCAAAATCAAACCCGATATTATTGCCTTGGTCATCCATAATGTTCATTATTAGAAAACCTAAAAATAGGTATAATTACAAAGACATATATACTAATCTTGGTAAGGGCAAAAAGGATAGCAATGAAAAAGGAATGAAAAATGAAAAATAGAGAACATGGTATACATGAAATGCATTACATCTATCATTTTATTAAAACAATGAAAATAAGCCCATACATTTAACCTCCACATGCTCTTGGGCAAAAGTAATTAGAATTTTTAAGTTAAAAGGTTCAAGGATAACAAAAATGGTACACCATTCTTAAGTCTCTTAACCTTTAAAAAAAAAAAAAGATCTCTTTATCTTACATGACTCCTTCATCTGTTCTAATTTGAGATCGAGAAAAGGTTTCCTCTAATCTCATTACTGGTTCCCTCTGTTCAACCTCTGTTGATCTAGGATAGATATGCTTGCCTGAACAGAATGTTTCATACAAATAAAGGAACATAATTTTTTTATCAATCGAGGCTTGCCCTTTGAGGCATGCCATTCTTCTTTCTTTCTTTTTTAACATTATGTTCTTTTTATTATTAGCCGTAACAGAATGTTTCATACAAATAAAGGAACATAATTTTTTTTATCAATCGAGTCTTGCCTTTTGAGGCATGCCATTCTTCTTTCTTTCTTTTTTAACATTATGTTCTTTTTATTATTAGCCGTAGGCTTATAGCATAACCCCCATCTTTCTTTATTTTTCACTGAGCATGGTGCTCTTATGATTCTTTGTAAAGCTTTTCTTAAGCCTTACCCAGCTCGTCAACCTTTGCCAGCAGTCTGTTTGATCACCATACTTGTTGTTTTTTATAATTGAAGGATCGGTATCTTTGATCCCTCTCTGACATAAATAGTATTTGCTACTCTAAAAACTCTGAATGAACATTCGATTACTTTTTCTACAGTCTTAATGTAAGGAGTGGTCAAGGTCTTTGTCACTAATAAATTATCCTCACTATCTACATAGACTTGTTTCTCTTTCATGATAAATTTGACCTTCTAGTGCAAAGATGAAGGTATAATTTTGATCGTATGAATCTAAGATCTTCTCAGTAGATAACTATATGCAGGAATTATGTCCATCACTTGAAATAAGACATTGAAAGTATAAAGATCGATCTATAATAGGATTTTTATATCACTAATTACCTTTTTTCGTGCTCCATCAAACACTCTTACAATTATATGACTATTTCGCATGTGAGAAGAGTCTACCGGGAGTCTTGTCAATGTCATTAGAGGCATGACATTAATGGAAGATCCATTATCAATCAAAACTTTGGCCATAGTGTGGGTTTTACAGTTTACAGTAATATGCAAGGCCTTAACGCTACCTCATCCTTCTAAAGGTATTTCATCATCATTAAAGGAGATAAAATTTAGGGTTATAATATTTTCGATCATGTAATCTATCTTTTCAACAAAAATATTATGTTCGACATAAGTTTGATTAAGTATTTTTTACAAAGCATTCTTGTGTGGCTCTGAATTCAGAAATAATGATAATAAAAAAATACGAGCTAGTAGTTTATTCAATTAATCTACCACACTGTACTCACTATGCTTGATGATCTTTAAAAACTCAGGCTTCTTTCTCTGATCGATTTGTTGATCTGTACTTCTAGGCTTGCTACTAGCTGAGAATTTTGACTTTTTTTTATGTCTTTTTATCTTATTTTACCTTTCCCCTTTCTGGTCATTTCTGACATATTGAAAGTGTAAATTCGACCACTTTGAGTCATTCCTCCTACTTTTGTTATGTTGACAGCATTTTTTATACCTAAATCATTCAAAGTCACATCAATCCCTCGCATCACAACATCATAATCGTATTTTCATGGGATTGCTTTATCGATTTGGTAAGGAAATGGATCAGAGACATAAATAGTCATTGGTGTCCTAAAAGAAGAAATGGTTTTCTCAGCTGCAGGCTTTAATTTCTCATTATAGTAGACAGTGAGAGGTTTAAGAATAAAAGACCTGCCAAGATGTTCGCTACCCATTGTATTTACATTGCTTTCATCACATTCATCATAAAACTCAATGATGGCCTCATCCATCAAGCTCTATAATATTCATCTAAAGGTTTCACAAACTTGGATCGAATGTCTAACTATTCTTCTATGGTATTTACAAAACTATCAGGGTCTTAACAACTTTCGTTATCATCTAAAAATAGCGATTGAATCATGTCTGTCTCACATCTTTACTTCATCCACACATCTTTTAATCTTCATATCTTTTCTCTTACCCACCATATTAATTTTTTTTCGGTATAATCTGACAAAGGGTTTTTACTGACACTTGATTTGAATTTAGTGTCAAAAGTTAAAAGCTCATCATTCATCAGACCCTGCACTTTATGTTTAAATGCCATGCAATTTTCAATAGAGTGTCCTGTAACACCATGTGATAATCATACTTAGTGTTAGGGATATACCAACTCGGGTAAGGTGACTTTAATGGTTTCACATAAGAATGAGCGATAAGGTGGCCTCTCACCAATTAAAGATACAAATAACACAGTAAAACATGAGAATTGGATCGAAATGAGGTCTTTCTCGATTGTTATTATTTTATGGGTTTCTTTGATTATTGTTTTGGTAGGTTGGTTGGGTGAATGGTCGGGTTGGAGGTACAGGGGTATAATTAGATGATTGAGGACTAAAGTTCAGTCTGTGAAGTGGTTGTTGGGGTGCTAGGTAATGAAATGATTGTTAAGAAATTTGGTTAGTGATAGGGTAGTAAGGAGGGTATGGAGGGTTTGGATTATATAGGACAAAATGATAATGCGAAAAATTTTTTAGAGTGACAATATATGTCTCATGCTCTTTTTTTTTTTAACTTGCTATTTTTTTGGGCCCTTCAATTTTGTCACTTTTGATAGCACTTTTTATCATTTCTCCTGAGATTACCATATCAAAAAAAATTTTGGTGGCATTCTCCACCAACCTATCATAATACAGGGCTTTCAGTGTGTTGACAAATAACACAGTTATCTCTTTTTCAATCAATGGTGGTTGGACCTGGGTCGCTGTATATTTCCACCAATATGCATATTTCTTGAAAGTTTTCATTAATTTTTTCTTCATATTTTGTAATGACAGCCTATCAGGGGCTGTATCAAGGACATGCTTATATTAAGTAATACAAGTTTTGGCTAAGTCTTTTCACGTATGAATTTTGCTCTGATCTAATTACATGTACCATCTTACTGCTGATTTGGTTAAACTGTCCTGAAAATAGTATATCAGGAGTTTATCATTCTAGGTATGACCTGTCATTTTTTGACAGAATATGGTAATATGAGTAGAAGAACATTTTGTTTCATCATATTTCTTAAAGTTTGGGGTTTTAAATTTGGTCGGGATAACCAAATTAGGTACTAGGCTCAGCTCATTAGCGACAATGACCCCGTAGATAGCATTACCTTCCACTGCTTTGAGCCTCTCTTCAAGTTGATCATACTTGTTTTGTATTTTTGAGTTTGTAATGTGCTCCGACATTTCACAAGATTTTTTTTGTTTAACTGGTTCATCAAGATTTGATACTATAGTGGGATCAGCTGGGATAAGCCCCACATTAGTATTCAAGTGGATTGATTGTTGGCTAGCAGAATGATTGACATAAAGGTATGGTTGCACACTTGGTGGGCGTATGTGTATGCCATGAGAGGTTTGAGCTTAGGCTTGAAGTGGAGTGAATCCCGAAGGATAGATTGGTTCTTTCGTATTAACTTTTTCCCCTATCTTTGATGTTCTAGTAACTTCTTTATCTTTCAATGAACCAGTCCGTAATTGTCTTAATTCAACCATCAGGACTTCGATACTTTATTGTATCTCTATCATTTTTTCTCTTATTTTTTCTTGTGCCTTTTTTACTCTCTTAAATCTGGTTGCGTTCTTTTTTTTCATAACTCGAGCTTGAGAACGAGTATTATATCTATGCGAGATTGTCTGACTTAGATTCTTCAGCTTTGCTATCCTTGAACCTTAGTTTATTAATCATGAATTAGAACGCATGATATAATATCATTGCTTATTAATGTTAGTATTTACCTTTATTAAAATGCATGTATGGAATGAATGATATGTAAATTGTGGGTATTACTTTAGATCAATCAGAACAAAAAGCAACTTTCATTAACCATAGAAATCTTTATACATCATCCGACCATCCTTACATTAAAACCATAAAAACATTTGATTTAAGCATATTGTTCTCTAGCTTCACACAAAAAGTTTAATAGTCTCTGACTATATCGGTATAATCTCATGTTTCAGTGCTTTCATCTTTTTGACCATGTAGCTTACTTTTCGGATAGCTTTGTAAATTTGAGCGATCAAATGTTCTATGTATTGCTGTCTTCTTAAACTTTCAGATCTTTCATTTCTCGAGCATCCACCTTTGTATTACAAGTGCGAGCCCAATAATCCTCTCTCTCTTGTCATTCAGCCAAAATCTTATCTATGTGACTCTGATTGCTTGTCAACTGAAGCTTTAAGCTCATTAATTTCTGCTCTAAAATCTTTTTCTCATTTTGTAAATCAAAGTTCCTATTCTGTTCATTTCTTAGTTTGACTTTTAGCTTTTTGTTTTCTTTTTGGCACCTGGCTACCTTTTCAGAAGCTCTTGAAAGTTTTTCTTTCTATTCATGCTATTCTTTGATGAGTGCAGAGATCATTTTCTTGTTCTCTCAAGCTCTATTTTTCTAATACTTCATCATATCTCTTAATTCTTTCATATCCTTGTTGAATCCCTTCAAAGGTCTACTGTCCAACTTTAATTTCTTATTTTTTTGATGTAAATTTTACAAATTTTTTTTCAATACCTTTCGTTTCTTGGTCAACTTCTATACTACATCATCTTTTATCATCAAATCATGTCTTAGTCGGTTAACTTGATCCATCATGGCCATTTTTTCTTTCTTTAATTTTTTCCTTCAATCTCAAATTCGTATTGGGTAATCTCAAAAACCGATAATACCAGTACTAAAATAGAAGTTGGTAACTTTTTTAAAATATTGACTGGTAAAGGCTTAATTTTATTAACCTTTTTTATCATCCAAGCAAGGTAACCTTTTATAACATTATCTGTAAATCTAGCTAAGCTCATTCAGTTGACTTACTTTCATGCTTTGATGATTTCACGAACCTTTTTCACTGGGTGCCCCATAATCAAACTCAAGTGAACTGAGTCTATAGGTTATAAGAATGAACTGCAGTGAGTGTCTTTGAACCATAAGAGGTGCATAACTCACTGCTCATCATTTAACAAGGGTACCCATGACTCGTCTCCATAACTATACAAGATGCCCATAAAAAACATCCATGGTGCCCTTTATGTTATATCTTCACTAGTGAGTTTCAGAAAGAATGATATCCACTGACCTTTTATCCAATCCCTTCTTCATTCCTTAGTAACAAACTCTTTGATGAGACGAAATGAATGAAGAATGACCAAAATGATATCTTTTTTTTTTCTCAGAAGTGACTTCTGAGCCAAACAAAAAGTAACTGAGCACACCCTATAAATCACCTTTCACCATTTCTTTGATAAAAATTAAGTGATCTAACAGTCTCTGCTAAAATAGTTAGTGAAAGGTTTATACCTTTATCCAATTGCTCAAAAAAGTCAACCACTGATGCTTTTATATGTCCTAACACCTTAGGGAATATTATCAATCCATACACGAACAAAACAAATGCATCCAACCCTTGATCAGTATCAATATACTTTTTTATATACTCAAATAAAAAAATTGATGGAATAGTTTCAACCCCATTTTTTTTCTTGTGCTTATCTATCTCTTCAACCCCTACTTGCATGATCTTGGCTAATCTCTTTCTATATCCAGTGATTTTATGCTCCTTCCAATAAATCTTATCTTGATTTGCAAACTTTATCCAAAATAAAGATGAATATTCTTTAATTGTAAGGGCCAAATCTTTTTGGTTGAGCACAATGCATCAACAAGATGGATATCAGAATTATACTACTGCTCTAATCAGCTGTTCATCAATCTTTACTAACATGAGTAGTGCCACATCCCTATATTTCTTGAAAAAAAATTTTTTTTTTTGTTCCCTACTATTTCTAGATAGCTTCTAATTCTAATGTGTCATTTTGATTAAGATCCATATGCACTGACTACGATAGTGACATTATATAACCATCTACTAAACAATCTCTTTCTTTCTCCTGAGTACTTTTTGATTGGCTTTTAACCTCTAAGTAACTCTTACACACGGATGACATCTCGTAGGTTTCTCAAAAGTGTTTCTTGCTAAAGATTGATCCAAAACAATACCCTCTTAAGAAATGTGATATTTATATGATGCATGCAACAAAATTGAAGGCAACAAAAGAATTAAACAAATCAATAATGTAAATAAAACAAATAAATAAAGAAGTAAATAAATAAACAAACAAGTATGTGACAGAATAGAATAAATAGTATCCTAATTTTAGGTAATTTTCTAAAGAATGATGGCATGGCTCTATTCTAAGGTTAAGTCTTATGGCTCACTATATACTGGGTTAAGATTTACATATCTAAAGGTTCCCAAACTATTCTTCACATTATTGTCTATTATAAACTAGTAAAACTCCTCGATCCTTACCCATTATAGGTTACTAATGGAAAAGATTCAATCTGAGTGAAAGCGTTTCACTAGCAAATGCAAAGGTTATCATCTCACAAAAGCATAACTACTTCACTTCCTCCTAGAAAGAACAGAGCACAGGTCTAGAGTTCATACATGCGAATGAATATGCAAAATGTGTGCAAAGTGATGTATTAATCAACATAACATAAATAAATCATAACACAAAATCAAAATAAAATAATAACTAACATACAATTTATTATATTCATTAATTTTTAAAAAATGAAATAAATGAATTAAATTAACTATAAAATAAAACCAATTAAATCCAACCCTTGTCAATAGCGCATAATTAAAATTTTGGCTTGACTCTCAAATCTCCCAAGCGGAGTCACCAAACTGTCGTAACAATTTTGAGACTGCCAGACGTAAAGAATTTTAAAAATAAAAAAAAATAAAAGGAGTTTGTCACCAATCTTTGTTAGGGTGTGATTGGCCACCCAAAACTTTATCATTTTAATAAAACTATAAAATCGGATTTAAAGTTTATCAAAAAGATTGTTTTTAATCTTCAAAAAATCAAGTTAGGCTAGGGAGTCAATTATGTGTGAGGAAGGATTAGCACCCCTACGACGCCCATAAACTGGTACCATTTAATTATGCCTATTTTCAGTGTTGGATGAAATGGTTTCGATTTGATATTTAATAATATAAATTCTTTTTTATTTTTTTAAATTAATTTTATCAAAATTCTTTATTTAGGAGTATCAAGAAAATCTCTAAGTTAAAGAATTATTTTAAAATTCTCTAACATCTAGGTAGAATTTAAAATAATTTTTTTTGCTTAAGATTTAACACAACAATCCTTAAAATGAAATAACACTCTTTATAGAAGATAATTGTTGATAACTCTCCAACATTTAGGCAGAGTACCAAAAATTATTTTCTTCGAAATATTATTTTTATTTTATTTTATAATATCACAAATATTTTTTTAAAAGAATGTATTGTCTCTTTTTATTATAAAATACTTTATCATCCTATAGTAAAAATTAAAGACAAAAGAATGCAAATGACTGCCAACGATAACATACTAATGTATGTATGTCAATGAATATTATGTATGATGAAAAGCAATTTTAAAGTTGGGTTCTTAAGTATAATGAGACCACCCTAACTCTTCAACATTTAGGCAGAGCTTAGGTGCGACTATTTATATTTAAAATCCTAATTTACTATTATACTTTTTATTTATTAATCTCATTATTAATGCGAATTAAGAATTCGTGTGAAAAAAAAACTTAATGAAATAAAGTTTCCTAAATACCCCATCATCTAGATAGTATTCGGGAACAAATCATTTCATGTGAGATTTTCACACGTATCCTTAAAGTTTCGAAATAGATTTAGTCTATAGGTTTAGGGCTTGCATAATTTTTAGGGAATGATTAGAGGGTATATGCTAAATTTAGGGTTTAGACTCTTAGGGTTTGAGATTTTGAATTTTAGGGTTAAAAAAAACACGAACATCTTTAAAAATCCTCAACCTTTAGGCGAACTTTTAGAGCAAGTTCAATTTTTATGATTTTCAAGAAAATAAATTTTTATTATGAATAGTTAATATTAATTTATTTAGTTTTAATATTATTTATTATTTTTAATAATAATTCTCCAACATTTAGGTGAAATTATCATTATTTAAAATACAATTATATTCCCTCCAACATCTAGGTAGGGAAAAGTTTATTATTATTATTATTATTATTATTATTATTATTATATGCATATTTTATTGTTTTTTATTTAATATTTGGATTATTAAAAAAATTAATAGGAATTAAAAGGTTTTTAAAAAACGTTTGAATTTTATTATTGTTATTGTCATTTAATTATTATTATTGTTAATTATTACCATAAATCAAAAAGTATTTATTTTAATAAACTCTAAAAGTTTTAAAGCATGCATAATAATAATAATAATAATGTTAAAAATGATATAAATAAATAATATATAAAAATAAAAATAATAAAAAATTTTGAAAAAAAAATTTTTTTTACCTGAACCAATCCGATCAACGACGGTTCGGCTGGGCTGAAAATAGGGGAGGTTTGACAAGCAATTCGGTTGAGTGGCAGTTCGACTGAACCGGTTCAAGGTTGGTTGAAAGACGGGTCACCTGATTGATTACGCAAATATTGAGTCAGGTTCGGGTAGACGTGCGGATTTTCCTAGGTCCAATACAACCTCGTTTTGGGCTTTGTTTTTCTTATGTAAAAGCCAACTTTTTTTTAACTTATTTTTTCACTTCTCTAGAAAAAAAAGTTTTTAGTTCAGAAGTTTTCTCTGGCTTCATCAGAGTTCGGTGTACTGTCACTGCGTCGACCGTCGTATGGGTCATCGCTGGTGGTCGAAAAATACCAAAAAGTTTCAAAAGATTCTTTTCATCGTCCTCATTTTAGATCTAATTTTTTTAAACCAGAAACAGCCCCGATTGAAGTAGATTAGGGCTTAAAGTTTTTGTCTTCTTTTTTTTTTTTTAAATAAATCGAAACTAAATTTTTTTTTACAAGTACCTCATTGACGTTGGATTCCTCCCTATGGGAGGATTGTGTTAAATTTTTTTTTTTCTTTTGTGGCTGGGTATTTGTGTGTATGGGTCTTTGGATGTGGGAGGTCGATGGTACGTGTAGGGGTTTGTGGATGGTTGAATTGGTTTGGGCTCTAGCTAGTTAGGTAGGGATTAGGATGAAGGGCTCAGGTATTAGGATGAAATCGAGATTAGGGCCCAGTCAAATCAAAATCATGAGCCTAAAAACTCAATACACACGATAAACTTTAAAACGAGATTTAACTAAAAATCGGATAAATTTGATGTCTCCGATGTTATCATATTGCATATGGCTATTTTCATGCCTGTCTCTTAATGAACGAACTCATGCGGCAAACCCCCTGCGCTTAGCCTTAAGAAGGAAAAAGCAGGATAAAACTGGCTAGTCTAGACGATTGAGTGGTCAGGCCATTTTTTAGTTTCACTGAAATTTGGGTCATTACACAAAGAAGTAGTTTGGTCATCTGCGCAAAAATTGACGTTGATTTCTCACAACTTTTCTTATCTCGCAGTGGATACTGGACACTCTGTTGCAATTTCCTCTGAATACTACAGCAACAGTACCACTGCATGTGCATGCTTCAGCTTTCCCAAAGGAAATTGCATGTTTTTGGTTCAATTGATTTGAATTCACGCATTGCAAAAAAGTCAGACGTTACTTTCTTATAACAAGTAAAACATACAAAGTACGTTGAAATCAAACAAACTTCATAGACATTAAAATAAAGTAAAAACTTATATAACGTGGGATAAACTCATATGAAGGGGCTAGGCAACCTGAATTAGGAGCTGTTATTATATATATATATATATATACACACACGTATATTAGCTTCAAAACTACTGGATGATGCATACCGTTACCTGAACCGGTGGTTGGGTGTCATTTGGACGCAAACATAAGCAAAAGGTTTGTTGGATTGGTTGACCTGTGGGCTCCCCACCATGTGCTAGCTGTGGTCGTTTTAACATTAGTTGGACCATCCTTGTAGCCTACCTGACCTCTCCCTTTCTCTGTACCCAGCATTCCATTCAGTAACCAAAAGGGCCTTTTCCCCATACTATTTATTGAACATCTATTAGGAATAAATTAAAATTTCAATTGATACGAATAATAAAACATAGGGTTAAATAAAACATTTATTGTAATTTGAACGCATATTTTCACTCATGGTCCGATCTGGTATAGTGAAATTGGCATCCATAACTATCAGGATGGGTGGGTTGAAAATTGCGAAAATAAATTAATTCAAGAGAGAAATGAATTTATCTATCACCACTTACTTACTAATATGAAATGACGAGAGATGCTTGGCTAGCAAAAATTACCAAAATTATCCTTGGACTGCACCCTGCTTGTAACACTTAACAATGCAAATTGTAGGACCCAAAAACAAAGATAATCATAGCCAAGACATTTGATCCATCAGTTTCTTTTTATTTGATAATCAGAGGACAGTTCCACCTATCATGACTACTCCTTGACGTGATTTTGCATATATAGTTTGCATGTGCACCTTACGTAAAACACAAAGTTAGCTTTAATTTATCAGTGTTTAGTAAAAGAAATACTACTTTAATTTTCTTTCTTTAAAGTGATTTTGCACAGAAACCCAAAACTCTGATTCTGCCATGCCTCCCACGATATATAGTTTGCATGTGCACCTTACGTAAAACATAAATTTAACTTTTAATTTTTATTTATCTTACAGTATTTATATTTATGTAAAGAAAAACTAGTATTTTAATTAAATTCTTCTCTTTGAAGCATGTTAAAAAAATGATTAAACAATATCTTGAAGTGTTTTTGTCCATATGTAGGGGTTTCGTTTTTACTATGCCTTGTTTGTGTTTTATTTTTTTTAAGTAATTAATTTTATTTTGCATCTATTAAATTTTGAATTTTTTTTAATGATTTTATATTCACATTAAGTTTTTTATTCATCGTCAATTGATTTTATTTTGGATATTTTAATATGAATTTTGGTCGATGTATCAAATTGTTTACCACGTGGTAGTAGTTATCGTGAATTGAAATGATGGGCATTATCGAGAACTTGTAAGAAGTTGGCCATCAGTAGTAGACATTAGTGGACTTTCTCTCTGTCTCCCTGACTTCACAAATCTATTAATGGAGCTTCACCTTCATTCTCCTTGTACGCATTCTCTCTCTCTCTCTCTCTCTATACAAACAGAATTAAGTTGGAGCGTTGCACTTCATTTTCCTTTTCTGTCTCTGATCACAACTTGGGTGAAATTATGCCAAGCAGTAGCCTAGGAAAAAACCTCAATCTCTGCTTCACCAAGATGAAATTCCCATTAACTTCCCAATCTTCTTCTTCTTCCCCAGATGATAACAGCCGTCTGCTGCCCTCCTCCACCGCCACCGCGTCATCACTCCTCTTCAAAAGCTACAACTCCCTCTATGACAGTTCCTTTGACTACTCAACCTCCAACTCCTTCTCTTCTGATCCCCAGCCTGAGCCTGAATCCCAATCCGAACCCGACTTTGCCACCGTTTTTGCCTCACAGCGCTTCTTTTTTACTTCTCCAGGCAGCTCCAACTCCATCATTGAACCAACCCCGAAATCAGTTGCGACTACTCCGGATTCATCAGAAACCCTAGTGGCCAGCAGTTCCAGTCCCACCAGTACCGCAAATCAATCCTCAAAAGACGGTTGTGCCTGTGATCAACCGAGTCACGGACATAGTAGCCCTTCAACGACTGTTAAAAACAGTGTAGCTGTCACAACTTTCTCTCCTAACCCATACATGGATTTCAGGAGATCCATGCAGGAGATGGTGGAGGCGCGCGACTTAATCGAGGTCAAGGCTAACTGGGAATACTTGCGTGAGCTTCTTTTGTGTTATCTTGCATTGAATCCCAAAGCTACTCACAAGTTTATTATAGGAGCATTTGCTGATCTTCTTGTTAGCCTAATGGCTGCAGAGGGGGGTGGCAACGACGGAAACGTCACTGAGATTACCGGCGGTAGGATTCCAGGGTAGTGCAAGTAAAAAATGTGCAATTTGGTTTCCAATCAAAATAATGATTATCTAATCTTGTTACATTTAATCTAGTAATACAGACATAAGGGCAACTAAAAGTTGGTCCCTTTTTTTTTTTTTTGTCTTCTATACTTCCACAATTCTATCACCTTATCTTCTACACTGTGTTCCTTCGGTCCGTGCTTAAAACATTGCAATTTATCTGCGGTTCATTGATATAGTTAGGTTGAATTTTACTATGTTCCTTTTAAATTTTAGCCATGCCTTTTGTCTTTTGCATGCACGCCTCGCCTGTCGTTTCTTTCGAAGTAACTGAGAGAACGTACATTATAATTATAAGATTAAAAAACCTCAAATTCCATGTGAGCTTGGAATCAGAAACGTTGGTCTAATGCACAAAATCATAAATGGATAGCAATGGCTCGTAGAATTACGTCAAATGGACAGATTAAACAGTAGATAAATTTTTGGAGGCAGAGTCCTTTGTCTTTTACAAGTGTGATTGAGATGAAGCCAAAAAATTTCATCATTTAACAAGTTTCCAGGACCCTCCCTATAAGAATCCTTTCAATGCAGACAATTTCTGGATTAAAATAACCAAACCAAATTGGAATCAGTAAAAAATTACCATTAAAACCGACAGGACCAGGGAATCTTGAATTTGTCCCTTTTTTTTCCCTCCCGTAAAAGGACATGATGACTTGTCCCATTGCAACTTTGATTTATATTTTTTTCTAGGTGCTTCATAATTGTCTACATGATGACCGAACATTGGTCCATCTTGCACCAAAGATTAGAATTTTGAATTAATGAGTGATCACATGTTCATGTCATGTCACACCCAAGGGGTAAGGATGTCCTGAGAGTCGTAGCTATAGTTATTGTTTTAGTTATCAAACACAGCAAACAATGCTTTAAATGTTAGTTGGTTTTCAACATCTGACTTTGATTTAAACAACGAATTATTGCATAATTGCATCAAAGCCAAGATTAAGTTACTCCCTCGCATAATAGGGGAAGTTAGTGGCCCAAGTTTGTGTATGACAGACCCATCAAAATGTCCGAAGCTATAAAGAGCTGGGCCTAATGAACGAAGCAAACGCCTTTTCCATTCTCCACGCACTTGCAGCGGAAAAAAAAAAAAGAATGCCAATGTCAAATTGCTACCATCTACTGTGAACCAGACCAGGCCAACGTTCAATATTCCAGCCGAAACGTAATTCTCCACAATGCAGTAACACCTCAAGACCCAACGGAAGTTAGCCTTGTCGACTAGAAATGGACATTTCTTATCCGTTCCCTTTAGGCTTGATAATCAAAACAAACTTAATACAGAGAAACTGACAGTGGGGAATCCAGTTATGGGTTTTGGAGACACTAACAGTCTACCCCTAAGGCCAGTAGTCTTGGACATTTTGGTATATATATTGCCCACGCACCCGAAGGCCCCACTGATGACGGAAGACCATGGTAGTTCCTGACTTCCTATTCAATTATCAGAGGGAAATTATTATAATTACTAGCACATATAAAGCAAATTGAATACATATTATGAGAAGAACAAAATTGGTAAAAGAGCTGTTCAAAATAAGAGCTTCGTATCATATCCAATACCATTGGAGACAACTTGAGAATACTTTCCGTCCCCCTAATCTTTCTGCCAGTTGAGAAATTAATCTGTGATTTTCAACTGTCTTGGATTCGCATGCAACCGTAGTCATAAGGTTCTGAAGCTCCGCAGCTGATAACTCGCCTTCTCTATCATGCCAAAAGTCAAAATCCAAAAACTGATGAAGCCGAGATATAAATGTAACACAATGGAAGAATGTACAATAAATTCATATAACGCTTTTTTTTATAAAGTTTCAAAATCATACTAAACATCTGAGTAATCATTTTCTCCCACATGCAGCTCAACTGTCTTCTTCTCAAATCCAATATTCCCCTTAAACTTGCGTGGTCTTCCACGCTTACACTTTACCATCTTACCCACCTTACCTCCATCAGAGCAATTGCTCTGTCCTCTTTCTACAATAACAGCTTTCTTTTCATCCCCGTCACTGCACTTCATTCCGGGTCTCCTCCCAGGTTTTTTCTGCATCTCCTTTGCTTCACTGTGAGAGTGATCACTCTCCTCCTTAACCATCTCAACTGTTTTCTTCTAACAACTATTGCTATCACCGGTTTTATCACCTCCAATCTCACCCTTATCACCTCCGTTCTCACTCCCATTTTTCAGTGCAAATCTTGACTGCAAACTATGCCAGCAAACTGCACTTTACCTTCAAAGCCTTCCTCCTTCACCTTTTCCTTCACGCTTTATCTTTTTTATCATCTTCATTGTCCTACATACTACCCTTTTTCTTCTCATTCTCATTCAATTCACCAACTTTTAAATTTCCCACCTCACCATCTCCCCAACATTCTTAGATCTCCTCTTTTTTCTCAATCTCACCCTCTTTCAAAGAAGCAACTTCAGAGTCGTCATTCAAATCAAAAACCTTTTGCTTCAACTCAACCCCTTTGTTTTCCTCAGTGTCTTGGCTTGGCAAAACCTCATCTTCCTCAGGTTTCACCTGCAAAAAGCCGGATCCCAAAACCCCTCCCATCTCTTACAAAACCCTAGCTTCAAAAACGATACTCCTTTTTTTTGGCTCACAAAATCATCTCACTGGAATTATATCAAAACAAAACAAGTAAACAAGTCCCATTGGTTTCACTTTGGCCACAAAAATATTTAACTGCCCAAACTACTCAGCAGGATCTCACTATACTTTAAAACCAAAACCCAAAAATTTGAAAACCAAAGGAAATCAACAATAAAAAAAAAAAAAAAAGAAAACAACATACCAAAGAGTCGTACAAATCAAATCATAAAGTGATCACGAACCTTACCCCCAATGCAGCAGAGTGAACGGAATCCTAACGTCCAAACGGTGTTGTATTACAATATCGAGATAGAAACCTGGAAAGTCATTGCCATGGCGTTTCAAATTTTGGGTATTATAGGTGTGAGAGAGAGAAATTTGGGATTTTGGTTTATTAGGCTCTGGGGCTTAGCGTTATTACGGCTTATTGTACGAAGGCATCAGCCTAATCGAAGGTAGTATGATGAGCAAGATTGTCCTTTTATATTGTACTTTCCTTTACATTTTCCCTCCATATTTGCTCACATTTTCTTTCTTATCAAAGATTGGATATTCATAGAGTGCATTCTGAAAAAAAAAAAAATTTTATGATAGGAAAAAAATATTTGCATGGATATGCTAAGAACGTTTACACTCTAACAATAAATTATATATCCAACCAATTATCTATCAATCAAAGGGAGGGGGGAAATATTTGATTGATTAAATGCAAAAATAAGGTCAAATTATCATATCAGTTATTATATTCAACCAAAAATTAAAATTGAGAGAAACCCTAATGAAGGGAAAAAGTTGATTTTAGGTGCATGATTAGGAAAAGCTCTCGGCTCACGATAGCAGGACTTTCTTGAGTGGAGGATTTCCTCGCTTAAGCCATCGATTCTAGTGCAAACTTCATCATTGCTAGCTAGCTTCATCTAATTTCTTCCATTTCAGTAGTGATTTCTTTGGCCCCGGAATAAATTTAGTGAGTTGGTTCTTCATTGAACTTAAACTATGGTTTTGAGATAGTAGCAATCGACGATGTCAAAGAAACCATCTCTTGCTTCACAATCATTTTCCTTTGAAAATTTTGGTAAGGATCAACGTAATACTGAGATTAACAATGAGGATTGCGTAGTTGTTGGGTTGAATGCAGAAAAGATTGTCGATCTGCAAGGCAGCGAAAGGAGATCACAAATGGATTGGAGGAATCTATTTGCAACCCTAGTGGATCAAGCGTTGGAGTACTTTTCCCTTCAACAGACAGGTAGAATAACTGTAAAACCTCCTGATGATGTCTTCGAGAAAGGTATCCATCAATGGCAAAGCTCGCTGGTAGCTCAGTTCATTGGAAGGATGCCAAATTTTAATTTATTTTAAAAGATGGTTAATGTTTTATGGGGAAAAAGTGATTTAATTGAGATCAAGCCTGTTGAAATGAATCTGTTTATCATTCAATTCCCAAATGAGGAAATTAGGGATTGGGTGATAGAACATAGACCATGGCATATCCAGAACAAACCATTGATTATTCGAAAATGGGAGCCAATAATGCAATCATTAGAGTTTAACATGGAAATGCTGCCAGTATGGGTGCAATTGGGCAATATACCACTTGAGCTCTATATGAAAAAGGGACTTAGCTATATAGCGCATGCCCTAGGTAATCCATTGTATATGGATTCGATCACTGCAAACAAGCAGAGACTGACGTATGTAAAAATTTGTATTGAGATGAAGGCAAGTATGGAAGTGCCAAAGTTCATTGATGTAGAAAGGAGGGATGGATCAATTATGTCTATTTCAGTAGAAATTCCATGAATGCCACAGAAATGCAAGCACTGTTGTATATTTGGGCACAATGATAAAACTTGTACAAAGAAAGTAAAGACAGAAGCAATGGTCTGGGTGCCTAAGGATAAGGGTAATACGCAGGAGGCAAAGTTGACTGAAGTGGTTGATATACAACCAAATAGTGCCATAAGGAAAAATAAGATTTTGATTGCACTCTCAACTATTAGAGCAAGTTTTGTTAATAGATTCTCGATCCTAGAAGCTGTGCAAGAATCAGACTTGGTAGTGGATGAAAGTAGTGTACATCAGAGTTCAAAAAATTAGGCTGAAGAGATAATTCTATAAAGAAACAGACAGCAGCGGCTGCAGGTGTTGCTGATTTAATGAAGGCCCTTAAATGTAAGAAGAAAGTTCCAATTGATAAGGGGAAGAAGGTTAAGGTAGGAGCCACTGCCTCTGGAGGTAAGCTTAGTTGTTCTTGAGGTAAGGATTTAATGATCCTCGAAAATAAAAAAATGTAGTAGATAAAATAAATAGAATAAAGGCAAATATTGTGTGTTTATTAGAAACTAGAATAAAGCATCGTAAAATGTAGCCTGTGCTGGAAAAGCATTTTCGTGGTTGGGGTATTCTTCACAATTATACAGCATCTCCAAACGAAAGGATATGGTTATTATGGAGAGATCATGTGCTAGTGGACCCATTAGAGTTTTCTGAGCAAAGTATTACTTGAGTGTTACAATATGAAATTAGAAAAGTTTATTTTTTTGCCATTTATGGGAGTAACGACAGTGTTCAAAGAAGGAACTTATGGTTGAACTTAACTCATATCAGTGGTATAGTGCAAGACAACCCTTGGATTTTGGTTGGGGATTTTAACATTATAGTCTATCCCTCTGAAAGCTCAGATTATAATGGAGTTAATCAGTAAACTCAAAGATAAAGGATTTTTAGAATTGTTTAACACAACTAGGCTTTTTTTATCATGCTTATGTTGGACCTCAATTTACTTGGTCTAACTATCAGTTAGGAAGTTACTTAGCAAGGAAGTTGGATAGAGTTTTGATAAACGACTCTTGGCTTTTAGTTTTCCCACAGTCGCATGTTGAGTTCTTAGCTCCAAAAGTATCTGATCACTGGCTGCACTTGTCAAACTCAGCATGATAATTCAATCCCCTCCAAAGCCTTTTAACTTTTTTAACTATTAGACAGGGAATTCGAAGTTTAAGTTAATTATGAAAAGATCCTGGGAATACCCTATCAAAGGTAGCCCAATGCTAATATTGCCATAAGAAGTTAAAGAGGTTGAAACTGGAGCTTAGAAAGTTCAATTTTCAAAATTATGAAAATTTGTCTAGTAGAGTGCAAACAAAGAGGAAAGAATTGGAACTAATGCAAGAAGCCATTCTAACTCAAAACCCACCAAAAGAACTGGTTATGATTGAGAGAAGGCTATATAAAGAACTCAAGGACTTGATGAAGGCTGAATAGAGTTATTATAGACATAAATCAAAAAAAGACAGCTGCAAGAAGGTGATCAAAACACAAAATTTTTCCACAATTTGGTAACAGCAAAGCATAAAAAGAATACCATACAGGTCTTAATGGATTCAAAAAAGAAGAGATTGGATACATTTGACTAGATTTCACATGAAGCAACCTCTTTTTTTCAGAAGTTAATTGAAACTATGGATCAAAACGTTACAAGATACACACGAGTTTTTGGCAAAACTCCTTCAAGGGACCTTATCTACAAAAGCTCAAGATTTTCTTATACAACCAGTAACTAAAGAGGAAATTCAGAAGACAATGTTTTCATTAAATGGTGAGAAATCCCCAGGACCTGACGGTTTTAATGCACATTTCTTCAAACAAATTTAGAGCATTGTCGGAGATGATGTTACTAAGGCTATAGAGCATTTTTTTTCAAACTGGGAATATGCTACTTGTTTTTAACTCTACAATAGTAGCATTAGTTCCTAAATGCACCAATCTTAATAGTATAAGGGATTACAGACCAATTTCTTACTGCACCATAATTTACAAATGTATCGCTAGGATTCTGGCTAACTGATTAAAGGAAAATCTGCCTGGGATGATAAGTCGTAATTAAAGTGCATTTATAGAAAGTAGAAGCATCATGGATAATGTATTGCTAGCTCAAAAAATGGTTCGAGGGTATGATAGATCCACTTTATCTTCGAGATGTGCAATCAAGATTGATCTTCAGAAAGCTTTTGATTTAGTGGACTGGAGCTTCATACTCTCAGTCTTGCATGCAATTAAGTTACCGAATCAGTTTATAGGATAGATAAAAAGTTGCATTACTACTTCTTTCTTCTCCTTATCACTTAATAATGGACTTGTAGGCTATTTTAAATGAGCAAGGGGAGTGCAGTAGGGAGATCCACTTTTCCTTTACTTGTTTGATCTAGCTATTAATGTTTTGTCTAGATTATTGGATGTTGCTGCTGTAGCTGATGTCTTTGATTATCACCTAAATGTAAAAGAATTAAATTAACTCACGTTTGCTTTGCTGATGACTCGTTGATTTTCGTAAAGGGAACATTGGACTTAGTGGTAGAGATAAAGGTGGTGTTAGAGGCATTTTATACTATGTTTGGCCTACAGTTGAACTATGAGAAAAGTGAGCTCTATCAGGCAGGGGTTAGCGGGGAAGAACTTGCCAGAATCCAGCAAGCTTTTGGGTTACTAGTTAGGTACCTTAGGGTCCCATTGGTGTCTAAAAGGCTCACAGAGAAAGACTGTGCACCTTTAGTCAGCAAGATAATAGCAAGGATTAATAGCTGGGGTACAAGACACCTAGCATACGCTGGCAGGTTACAACTAGTATAGTCAGTGCTTTTTAACGTGCAAAACTATTGGTGTAGGCATTTTATCCTCCCAAAACATGTGCTGAAGAGGATAAACAAGTTATGTTCTGGATTCATTTGAAAAAGAAAAGAAGGATCAGCAAAATGAGCTAGAGTAAGTTGGCAGGCAATATGCTATCTTAAGTTTGAGGGAGGGCTTGGAGTTAAAGATATCTTGACCTGGAATCTAGCTTGTGTCTTGCAAAACATCTGGTCGATAATTGTAAAAGCTGGTTCTTTATGGATCACTTGGATTGAAGCTTATGAATTGAAGGGGAGAACCATATGGCAAGTAGCTACCAAGCAAGCTAGCAGTTGGAATCGGAGGAAATTACTTCAAATAAGGTAGATTGTGCAAAACTTCATCAAAAAGAAAAACGGAATGGAGGTATGGCCGTTTCCAAAAGGACATTATGACACTGCCATGGTATGGGAAAAGATCAAACCATAACAACAAAAAGTGGGGTAGTAGAAACTAATATGGTTCAAGTATCACATCTCAAAACATTCACTAATAACTTGGATGGTGATTTTAAATAGACTTTCAATGAAGGTAGGTTGTGATCATAGGAAATAAAAATTGATAGTAGATGCAACTTATGTTACAATAAAGATGAAACAAGAGATCATGTTTACTTTGAGTGTGTCTATACAAAATAAGTTTGGCAAAAAATCCTTCAGCTATGCAACATTGATAGAAGAGTAAAAAGTTAAGACGCTGATTGAGCCGGGCAGAGAACAGATTAAAAGGGAAAGCTTTGATCTCAATTCTATTAAGAATTGCTTGGAATACATGTATATATTTCATATAAAGGGAAAAAATTAAAGGATATTCAAGCAAGGGCAGATGACAACTGCACAAATGGTGGACAAAGTCAAGAAAATTGGAAGATACAGGCTGCATGAATTGATACATATTGAAGGAGATATGATAAACAAAAAACTTAGTAAAAATTAGAATCTGAATATAGAATTTTTAGAATAAACTATTAACGAATGGTTTTTCTTCTGTTTATTAAGTTGTAAAACAATTATATTATAATATATTCCTGCTGATTTTAGATAAATAAAATTTTAATTTATCCTAAAAGAATTAAAATTTAAGTCATTGTAAAATAATTTTAATAAATTTAATTTTTGTACTTTTTGAGATGTAAAATATTAATCTAAAAATTAATAATTTATAGAATTACCTTTAAGTTGTTAATACGATCATTTTTTATCATATGAGCTGATGGCATGATTTTTTTTTCTAATTGTTTAAATGTTATGGCAGATAAAAACTAAAAACAAAAAAAAAGTTGTAGACGTGAAATTTACGTAATCAAAGAAAGCTATACTGACAACTTAACGATAACATTTAACATCGTAAAAAGTACAAACTAAATTTATCAAAATAATTGCGTAAGAATTAAATTTTAAGTTTTGAATAAGTTTAGGGACCCATCCATAATTTGACCCAAAAATAATCTCTATCACAATCCCACGTAATTCAAGGATACAACCTAGGCCCATTTAGCTTGCGAAGGTTCTAATATTCTAACAATTAGAATAGATCTATGATTTTTTTTTTTTTTTTGTTGGGGTGGGGGGGTCAATGTTGATCACACCGGCCGGGATAATGACTTCGGCCTCAAAGACGCAAAGGCCCATATGGCCTCAATTGCAAATAATCTTCAAAACAACTTTGCTTATCTTAGAATTGGGCTGGCCTGCTTATTATTTGGGATTTCAATGGGCTTTCGGCTCATTTTGTTACTTCTATGTCGGTTTAGGCTTAATCATAGATGATAAAGGGTTTTGTGCTTCTTTTCTTTTTAATTTAACAGTGTTTTCTCTTTTGTGGTTAAACGATTTCATGAATTTGAAGAGGATGTTCCTTTCCGCGATCGTCTGAACAAGGTACAAAACGACCAACCCCTTCGAATAGCTTACGTTCTTTGATTAGATTCTGATGGGCCGCCTGACATCCACCGTCGAAACCCCGGAACGAAGACGCCAATCTGACTGCGAAAACGGCCGTTACATATCTGAATCTGATGGTTCCCCAATCTACCATCGCCGCCGCCGTAGCCCTAGCTACGATGCCTTTGAACGCGACAACCAGAACCGCGTTGGTAACCAGCAGCGTAAGCGTTCTTGTTCACCTGAATACAGGAACCTTAGAAGAGGAAGCTCTGTCGGAATTCCTGAAAGAAGACACCGTTTTGACCGTGAAAATGGTCGCTACGCATCCCAATCCGATGATTCTACCGATTACGGCCGCCGTCGCCGTAGTCCCAGTTACGAAATCTATGATCGCGATCAACCTCGCAACCGCCACCGTTCCGAGTCACCTGAAGACCGAAACTGTAGAAGACGGAGCCCCGCCCATGACCGAACCATAAATTCTCTGCCGAAACAATTCGGCAGAAATCGTAGCTACCTGGACCGAGATTATCGGAACGGAAAACATTCACAGTCCGAATCGGATGAGGAATTGAAGGGATTGAACTTTGAAGAGTATAGGAGGCTGAAGAGGCAGAAGATGAGGAAGGCATTGAGATTCTGTATTTGGGAGAATACACCGAGTCCGCCTAGGACTGAAGACGATGATTTGGAGGATAAAGCTGATGAAATTTCGGAGAAGTATGGCGATGAGAAGAGCGATTCTGATAAAGAAACAGAGAAGAAAATCAATAAGAGAGTGAAAGCCAAGTTTGAGTCTGAAAAATCTGGATGTAGCGACTCTGAAAGTGAGCCAGAATCTGAATCGGATGATTTGAGGTCTCGGAAGAGGAAGAAGGGGTCGAGTTCTAAGCGTAGAAGTAAGAAAAGCAAACGTGCAAGTAGGAAAACATCATCTTACAGTGATAGCGAATCTGATGAGAGTGAGAGTGAATCTGATGATGAGGAAAATAGGAAGCTGAGAAGGAAATCGAGGAGAGAGCAGAGTAGGCGAAATAAGTGTAGCAAGAAAAGCAGTAGAGGAAAAGGAAGCAGGAAGAAGCGCAGCTATAATGAGAGTGGGAGTGGTGAAAGTGAAACTGAAATATCTGATATGAGTCAATCTTCGAATGATCTTGTCGAGTCCAAGAAGCGGAAAAGCTCTTCATATTCAAGGTCTAGGAGGACTAAGAAAAGGAGAGGATCAGAAACTGATAGTCAAGGTTCATATATGGATAATAGCTCAGATTATGATGTGGATGCCAAGAATAAAACAAAGGCAAATGACGCTAAGATTGCTGAAATGAGTGCTGAGGCTCTTATGTTTAAAGAAATGATAGAGGCTCAGAAGAAACCAGCATTGGATAATGAGCCAATGGTTGGGCCAGCACCGTTGCCAAGAGCAGAGGGGCATATAAGTTACGGTGGTGCTTTGAGGCCTGGTGAAGGTGATGCCATTGCACAGTATGTGCAACAAGGGAAGCGTATCCCACGAAGAGGTGAAGTGGGTCTTTCTGCTGAGGAGATTCAAAAGTTTGAGGGCCTTGGGTTTGTGATGAGTGGTAGTAGACATCAGAGAATGAATGCCATTCGTATTAGGAAAGAAAACCAGGTTTACAGTGCAGAGGACAAGAGGGCATTGGCAATGTTTAACTATGAAGAGAAAGCAAAACGAGAACACAAGGTTATGGCTGATTTGCAACGGCTTGTGCAGCGCCATATTGGGCAGGATGTTGGTCCTACTCACAATCCTTTTGCTGGAAAAGATGGGGCTGATGCGTGAATCTCATGTATGTTCAATTATGTATATGCTGTTTTTGTTATTAGTTTATTGCTAATTTGTTTGTGTGTGTTGCAATGGAAGCATTATTGCTAATAGTAACTGCTGAGGACTACCTATCAAGTGTTTTTGAGTGTGTGTGTAGAAGGCAGCCTTTTTACTATAGTATATAGAGTAGAGAAATAAGAAAAATTGTGGTATGTTGGCACTATTTGCATTTTGGTGATTTTCTCTAGGATGTTATCAACGTTCTTAAACTTATTCAATGTTAATTATAGTGATACTTAAAGTGGGAAGAAATTATTATCAGTTGGCCCTGGTGGAGACTAATGGTGAGAAAGAGTAAAACTTAACCAGTGTAAACATTATTCTTCTGATGTTTTCCTTAGATTTGTGGACAGGTAGGTATCGTGAACTACCTGGGGACTGAATGTTGAGTTGGTACACAAAGAGTTAAAGAGTTTCAACTTCTGAATTCTCATGCTCTTCTCTGGAGTGCTTTGGTTATCGGCTTATTGCTAGTGTTTAACTTTGAAATTCTTATCTTTGGTGTCATGAAACTTAAGAAATCAATTGGTCCTGACCTATGTTCCTTATTTTTTTCCCCTCTAAGTTAGCAACATTATTTGTGTGGATATAGGTCTCAAATGATGAAGACTGCAATGATAATAAAAATATAGGTGTCATGAAACTTTGAACCAATCTTTCATGTGAATATAGGTCTTAAATGATGAAGACTGCAATGATAATAAAACTATAGTATGAGCAAGGTTATCCTAATTTATCAGCCTTGGAATGTCTTATCCTGACACTGCCAAAAGCTGGACGAAGGTTCTTGGTTTTATAGTTAAAGTTTTAAGAAAAGTTTGTCGCATTTTCAACTTTAGGTCCTAATGCTGCATACCTTTCAAGTATCTAAGCTTGAGGGGCTAAAAGCTTGGAATTTTGTTATGGAATTTCTAAATTGACTGCCATGTCTTAGAAATTATTGAAGCATATTAAGTTTTTCAGATTTTAATTGAAGGATGGCAGGCTTGGATGAGTTGTCTTTTGAGATTTTTACCAGGTTTAAAAAGGTTTACTACCCCTCTTATTTCAGTAGCTTGGTCACATTCAATTTGAGTTTTGTATTTTTTTTTTTTTTGTTTGGATTTCTTATTGTGGACCAGACTTTGTGATTAAGTGATGATTGATGATGTGCATTCTGGTAAGTTTGGAAGCATAATAGTTTTTCTTGGGTGTTTGATCTAATATCTTGCTTCCGCTCTTGTCAAGGCCACAGGATGTTGTAGAATGTGTTTGTTCTCTTTTTTACCCTTAATACATTCACAGTGGATAAGGAATCCATAGCTCAGATTGGTGGATATTATGGTTCCTGCTCAACTTGCTGAATATTGGAGAAAGACATGCTAGAGGGGTACTTGGGAAAATTTTTGGAGAATGACAAAGAAGAAAGAGAGCTTGTAGCATGATATACAGCCTGTCTAGGAGGTTTTATTTAAATGAAGGGATTTTACTAGAGTGCAACATGCTAGAGAAAAGGAAACGGTTCTGATATCATGTAAAAAGAGTTAAAAAGTTAGAGAATTGATTATTAGTTTATCACAGTAATTGCACGGAAACTTGACGTCAAACATGTTACTTTTTGTTGTGCAGATTCTTGAACTTGTCACTAGAATTGAACAAAGTCATCATCCGAGATTTGGCAGTAGGTAAGGGAGATTGTGACAGTACACAGACCAACGAACAAGTTCATCTAGGCATCATTCCTTGGATGTTTGAATCTATGTAGTGTATGCATGTGGCTGATGAATAGCGGCAGCAACAGTGAAAACTTGAGTGTTATTTCTCGCTTTGCACACAATTTCTTCTGCAAAAGATAAATGCTAGGTGCTATTGCAATTATAAAGAAGAATCTATTGAGTGGAATAGACATTTTACGTAATGCACTATAAAATTACATTTGTCGGTTTCTTAATCAAGGAATTTTTAATTAAATACTATGAAAATCAGGTGGGATTACAGATCATATCTTTTCTACAGCAGTGGTTTGTATGGACAGCCCCGTTTAGACAATCAGGTAAACTACCTTTCCTAGGAGGAGCATTGGCCTATTGTGTTGGGGTTGATTAGAAATTAGCACGACTACTGATGCTACTCGAGAAGGGTTGATTCCTTTACTAAAGTATCGGCTACCGAAAATATTGTGGTGGGCAGTGGGCAAGGAGTCAAACAGCAAGATCCATGGGACATGGGGCCTTAGCCCTAGAGGGGGAAAGCTTGAAAAATAAAACAGAGTTAGTTCACCCTTTTTTTAAGTACTTACAGTTTTGATTATGAAAAAGAATTGATACTTTCGTTTCCGATTTTCCAGTTTACATATAAGTCTTAGGTTTAAGCTTGATTAAAATAGAGCCCATGGTTTGTTTTTTTAATTAAGGTGGAATCTCCCATTTCCATACTCCCATGCATTTACGAAATTGTGTTAAGAGATGGGCCCAGCAGTATGAATTCCAGCTGTCGAACACTCAGTCAAGAACATTAATGCAGGGAAAATGATATAAAGCTAGTTTCAGGTAAAATACTCTGTTCTACTTGATAAAAAGAAAAAAAAAAAAAGGTAGTTGTTGGCCCCAAACTACGTCGCAGAAAAAGTCCAAACAGCAGCTTTAGCTTTCATAATTGTCATTAGTTAGGCATAAACATCACCATCTCTCCTACAACATGGTTTTGCAAGTGCAATTGAATATGGGTTACGCATCTTAGATGATTTGGAGCTTTCAGCACATGGGAATGAGGTTGCTTGTTGAAACATGTCAAAGAAAAAGGGTGTTCAAGTTTTAGTCTTTGTTTTTTTCGTCTCCATTCTGTTTAGTTAGCCAACATGAATGACATGATTGGAGTAGTTAAGAGAAATAAGGAGTTTTAATAGTTACTTGTTGAAACCGGGGGACAAACAAACGAGAAAACGGCATAAAGGTTGAAAGTTGCACTGTCTTCGATTGGGCAACCCCTATTTCCACGACATAAGAGTTGTGCTACTACTAGTAATGGGAGAGGTCATAGATCAAACTGCTAATTACATCAAATTAACTAATCTTAATATCGAATTATGATGATTCCTGTCATCATATTTTTCGTTTAATGATTTACATAATCTACAGAATTTTGCAGTGCTAAATAAAAGGAATCAAAAATTTTTGAACAATTTTACTCAATTGCAGTCACTTGATGCTGTTCTGAGTTATTAGTACAAAAGTTTACTGTTGTTTTATATGGCAAAGTTAATTGTATTTGCGGACCCACACTTCATATGGCCTTCTTGAAAGCTACGTTAAGCCAAGAAGCCTACCTACTTAGCTTGAGATTCACGGTGAAACTGAAAAGAAATAGTAGCAGAAAATAGAAATGACTGTCACTAAATCCATGCTTTCAACTACTTTATTTAGAAATTTTGAGTAATCCTCGCTCGTTATTCTTGATTATTGATGTTTGTCTTTGTCATTTGGAAGCATGACAAGGACTTCAATGTCTTTATAGATTGTTGAAAACATTACTGTAGTATTCTGCGTGATATAACATTATTTTCTATGCTACTTAAAAGTGCACAAAAAGCTAAGATTCGAAATGTAACAGGGTCACAGCTCTCTGTCGTTGGCTTTTTCCTTTTTTAATATTTGAAGCGATCGAAATTTTTACCTTAATAATTAAAATTAAGAATTCAATATTCCCATTGTTGGTATGTCATTGGCTTTGCCATTGAACAATCTTGTAAATCTCGCTGCTTGTTTCATCTGCATCAAAGGTTTGATTCCAAATGAGTCGTTTGCACACATTTAATCAATTTGTCTCTTGGCATTTCATGGTATCTGTTAAGAGTTGGAAAGCTTGGAGACAGACAGACGGAGTAAAATGGGACCAAAATCATGGGCCAGGACATGATAAATGTGAAAATTTACTCGTACAGGATTCACAGACGGACACTAACATACAGATGCAACATCTCACAACAATATCTCACAATTTCCTGGATTTTGTTAGGAATTCCTGGTATTCCTTACCTAAACTAGTGTTGTTGGGTCTACATCAGAGACTTATAAGTCAAGTGTCTAATTTTTTGGTTAAGCAGATTTGTGGGTTGTTAAAACCCTGTTTGTTTATTGAAAACCGCCGAGCTTTTTGTGCTTAAAATGTAAGGACAAATCCAATGCCAAATGGCCCAATGGTTACCTAGTCCAAACACTGCTTGATTGTTCTTGAAGCCAATTGACAAATGCCGTAAAAAAAATAATAACAAAGGGGAGTAGCCGAGTAGGCCCTTACATGATGATTTGTGTAAGTTCAACGAATAGCTGTTGTTTGGTGAGGGCATGCTAATATTTTTGCATCTTGTTAAAATTAAAATGCATTTCTAAAGTGTGGGTACCTATGGAATATATTTTTCTTCTTTTGCGGCGTAAAAAACGACATAAAATCATATATTGGTGAAACACGACTTTCGTTTGATCCAACTAACAGAAGCCAAATTTCTGATAAGAACTGGTCCACTCTTGAGGCATATTCAAACCAAGCATCAACCATTGGATGTGATTCACAACCTCTTCCTTAGTATGTATGGTATGTTTGATCCATGTCAAATTGTATTTCAAATTTTTAATGCAACATATAAGGCTATTCAACCACTTTAAAATCTGCCAAGAAAATTACATTTTCCTTTTATAGATTTTTTAAGTAATTTTGGGTTTCTAAGTGCAGTGTATCTAATTCTCTTGCACGTTCTAAATACAGTGAATCGCGTTCTCATTCTCAATAACTCGCTCTGCCCTCGTTGAACCAGTAATGAATTTCATCACTAAATTCAACATTCTCCTCAACATTAAAGTAATCATTGTCCTCGAACGACAAATATATATTGGATCAATCAAATTCAAAGCCGCCGTGAGTAATGGGGTTTGCATATGGAATCAGGAGGCTTTTAATGCAACTTGGTTCACACTCTAGCAAACCGTTGCTTTTGCTTTGCTTAGATTTGCCGGTCAAAATGGCCATGGTCGTGGCAGAAAACAATAGAAGGAGCTATCTAAATTCAATGTTTGAAGATAGGCCAAAAAAAAAAAAAAAAATCAATGCTTGACACTTCTCTTCCCCATTTTCATTTTTCATGCCAGTGGTTAACTGTTGAAGAATAAAACTTTACTCTTCTTTACAGTCTTACCCTTTTCTTTTGCTTGTGCCAACCATTGACCAATTCTCCCCCCATCAGTAAGAGTGGCATGATTTTTGTGGTAACACGCCAAAGCATCATAAATACCTGTTGAACATGCTAAAGAGAAAACAAATAAATAAAAAGGAAAAGCAAATGATGACAAAGCTCATCAATGGTTAAAAGAAAAAGAAGATTCTAATAAATGCTACTCCAATTCAGTGTTTTGACATAATTCATCTACACCAAAATACACTTTAAATGCTTTTGCAAGCATATGTCCCAATTCCCATAGTTGAAAGCCATTCTCATTGAATGCTCAACAACATCCTTTATTTTATATATGGTATAAGTATCTCTTTTTCTTTTATTTATATGATGATGTCCAACTGGATTATGATTGTTCCCTTCTTACCTGATGAAGATTGGGTGTACAGCTATACAAAAGTAAAACCAGTAAAGTCCATCGATGATGTAGATTTTTGAAAAAAGTTTGGCGTTTTGGGTTCTAAATTTTGGATTGTTTTTCCTTCTCCAATGGCATGTGCAATGTCAGTATAAAGGAAAAGGGTCCCTTACTATTAGTATTTCTTTTATTAATTGTGGCCAATAAGAAAGAATTAAACTTGTCTCTACTACTAAAGCAGGAATGCAGAAAAACAAATTTCACAAAATAAATAAATAAAATGAGTGTACGTGAATGAAACAGATATAGAGGGAGATACCTTTTTTAGCTTTTCTTTTGTGTAACGTTGTATAAAAACCCAGCCTTTTTCCAGCGAATACCCAGTTGCCGTTTTCTTTCAATTTCCAGGATTTTTTTTTTTTGCCCCCCTCCCCCCTTCCCCTCTCCCTTTTCTCTCCATTCCCACTTGACTTAGCTCTGTCTAGCTCATTATTTTCACTATCTATTTTCCTCTGTGTTTCTCTCATGTCCCTTTTGCAGTCCTTTTTGGAAGACAATTCTGGCCATTCCTGAGATGGACTTAAAACAGACATTGACAGTGAAGCAAATCTAAGTCCTCTCTGTCTATATCTCTCTCCTGTGTACAACCTTAGGCCGCCCAAAACCAGACACCCAGATCAAACTGAAGCGTTGAGAAACTAACTTTTGAAGCTTTTTTGGAAGTGGGTTCTTGAGTTCATCATCAATTATCTGAGGTGGGACTACTATTGTTCCTTTTTTTTTTTTTTTTGCGCTAGCAAAGGGACACAAAATCTTTGCTTTAGCTAGAGAGGTTTAGTAAAAGAAAGAATTTTTTTTGCCTTCTTTGGTTATTACAATGAGGGACTTTCCTTCTTGTTTTGGTGAAAACGGTGTTCAAGTGGCTGATTCATCAGCATCATCGTCAAGTGCAGCTAAAGCTGCTCAAAACCTGGTGAGTTGTGTTTATCAGTGTAAGTTACATGGTCGTTCATGCTTAATTACGGTTACATGGACTAAGAATCTAATGGGCCAAGGCCTTAGTGTTGCAGTTGATGATTCATCCAATCAATGTTTATGTAAAGTTGATATAAAGCCCTGGTTGTTCTCTAAAAGAAAAGGATCAAAGAATTTAGAGGTAGATTCTGGTAAAATTGATATATGTTGGGACTTGTCTAATGCTAGATTTGGTTCTGGGCCAGAGCCAGTTGAAGGATTTTACTTGGCTGTTGCATTTGACCAAGAAATGGTGTTACTTCTGGGGGATTTAAAAAGGGAAGCATACAAGAAGATTGACACTATTGCTCCCCTCAGTTCCGATGCTGTTTTTATTGCAAAGAGAGAGCACATTTTTGGGAAAAAGTTTTATGGTGCCAAGGCTCAGTTTTGTGACAAGGGACAGTTGCATGATATCATAATCGAGTGTGATACTGTCGATCTTAAGGATCCATGCCTTGTTATCCGCATTGATAGTAAGACAGTGATGCAGGTCAAGCGGCTCAAGTGGAAGTTCCGTGGCAACCATACCATTTTGGTGGATGGACTTCCAGTGGAAGTGTTTTGGGATGTGCATAACTGGCTATTTGGAAATGCTTTGGGCAATGCTGTTTTCATGTTTCAAACTTGCCTCTCTGCTGAGAAATTGTGGGCCAGCCAGTCTATATTTGATCCATCTGTATTGACATGGTCTTACTCTCAAAAGTTTAGAGATCACCAAGTACAGGGTCTTGGTTTTTCATTAACATTGTATGCTTGGAAGCATGAATAGAAATGTAATTTTTCACTTGTGAGATTTAGAAAATACTTTATGCTATGATTTTCACAGATATGTGATTGAAATATAGTACTAGCAACCTAGAAGTTGGGGTTCAATTGTTTTTTGTCTGTTCTTCTGCTGCTTATATTATATTAACAGCATAAATCAATTGTTCTGGTTGCTTTTGTCACGTTAACCTGCGTTTTAATTTCTAAGGAGAACTGTTATGGAGACTAATGGATTGCAGGAATCTGGTTGCAATCAGAATGTATGAACGTAAAATGCAGAAGCATTGCTGTAAGATCCCCCTCGTTCTTTCCTGACAATGAATGTTAGCAAGAAGCATGACCTCTGTTATTGCAGGCTTATGAATCCTCGAAATGAAGGCCATGAACATTTGGGATGGCTGAAAATTGAATATTTTCATGCACTATATTAGTGAGAGGCATGGAACAGGTGTGCTATATTTTCTCCTTTGCATTTATTTAGCTTTTGTTATAAGGTGAAAAGATGTAAAAGGAACTTCAAAAACCTATATAGAGCCCTAGTATAGCTAAGCAAATGGAACTTTCAATTTCAAAAAGCTTTAGTTTTATGATAGTATGCTACAAGTACTCAATTACATGATCATAGACTTCATATATTCATGATATCTTCTAGTCACTAAGGAAGCTAATGGAGTGGGAATCAGTGAAGAGATAAGATGTATTCTGAAGTGGATGTCAATGGTATTGCATGCGAGCCGTATTGCATTTAATTTTTGAAACTGTGGAAGGAATATGCAAATTGATCTTATGGAACTATTCATATTTAGATTCAAAAAGTTCCTTATAATTACCAGGACCTTAATTGGGGATAAGAGTTCAATGGCAAAAGGTTGAAATATGGCTAGGCTAATTGAGTCCTCTCAGTGATCAAAGTTGCGCACTTATACTAGATTCATTATAGTTGTTAAAAAGCTATTTCTTCTTATTCACAACTGGATGTCCTACAATATACAAGTTTTGCCTTCTGAATAAGAGTAATGATTCTAATTGCAAAAATCTCAAAAGTTCTAGGCAGTTTCTGTATTGATTACAAATAAGATGAATCTTATAACAAAATGAAGTTGAAGCATCTTTCCTGACATAAGTGGCAGTCTAATCTGCAATTGGCTGTTTCAGTGCATGAAGTGTTATATGAAATATTCATCCTTTCCATATCTCAGGATAGAATCTCTGATCCTTGATTTTCATGAACACATAAAAGCCAGCTGTCCATCTAAAAAGCAAGCAAATAAGAAGCTATTAAATGCTAAATAATCATTTTGCTTCGACACAATCTCCATTGAGAAGTGTTCTTTAATGTCCAAGGCTAACATTAACAGTCTGAACTCTGAACAATTTGGTTTCAATAGCTTAAAGATGAAGAATTCAGCTGATGCAAATGAACCAGTGTGGAAAATTTTACCTTTCTATTTGTACGATTACATGCGGCTGAACAAGGATGATGCAACAAGCTGTACTTAACCATTCTCCAATATGTTTTCCTTCCATTGTTTATATCCCTTCATAGAAGTATGGGGGTTTTCTTGGCTCCTAATAGCCCGCACGTGCCAAATATCTTCCCTCTGCACTTCCTAGTGAGTGTTTCCAGTGGCCAATCATCCCCTGATGTTATGTGGGGTAATGGGAGTGCATGGCTTGATGGTTCCATGAAGATCAATCCATTGCTTACACATATGCAAATGAGCTATTCCACTCCGTTAGTTCTCTCATAATTGCATTTTTTTTTTTTATAGAGCACCTCAAAAACCAGTCTTAACAAGACTGAACCCAGTAAATTAACATCTCAAAGGAGACCTTGTGTGTTTAATAAAAAATCAATAAAACATCTATTCAGTATCAGTAACATATCAAAAGACTGTGTGTTAAGAGAAAACTGTTTGTGAATTGCTTCCATCACCACAGAGCTCGATGCAATCACAGATATTGGGCATTTTCTTGCATAGAAGGTCTGAAGACCCTTTTTATCAGTCTCCACGCTTTGCAAAAGTTTTCAGGTAATTTGGTGAACACCCTTAAGACCGGTGAAGCTAAGAAGCAATAAGCTATTCCTTGTTGCTGTTACTGTTCCAGATGTTAATCCTGCATGACTGGATATTGCCACCAGTTTCTTATTGTATAATTTTCATAAAAACAAGTAATAAAATTAATATTATTGTATAAAAGATTATGCAAAGATATTACATACCAAATTACAAAAAGAAAGGAAAAAAAAAAAAAAAAAACTCAATGAGCTTCTAATTCTATCAAGTATGGACCAAATTTCTTCAATGAACCTTGTTTGCAAATGCTATAAATAAATCAAACTGAAGAACATTTAAAGCTAATTTATTTAAATGAATTCAAAATGTTAAGTTCAAACTGATTCAATAACATAAAAAATAGTAAATGAATATTTCACATCGAGAACAATAAAACGAAAATTATTTCCTCATGCTGTTTGCACCAAAACCAAACAAAAAAAATGCAAAAACAGGTTGAAAATTGAAATATCTATCAAAACGACGTCGTTGGAATTTTTGTTTTTTCAGAGAAGTAAATAATTGTCCCGGACAAAAAGATTTCAGTTGTCGAAAAAAACATGGGAACTTTATCGTCTCTGTTCCCTCTCTCACTTTCTGCTGCACCGAAGTCACCCCTTCACTTTGCCACGAAAACCCATTTTTATAACCCCATTTTCTTTCCTCCTTCCTCTTCAAAGCTTGGATCCAAAACGGTGGCTTTTGCAGGGAATCCAACGGACCCCAAACAGAATGAGTATCTATTCTTGGACGAAAATGGTGTCGTCGAAGACATGGATGGTTATCTCAACAATCTCTCTCTCGAGTACGACTCCGTTTGGGACACAAAGCCTTCCTGGTCAGCTTTCTTATTATCACTTGCTTTAATTGCCTTTTTTTTTCTTCTTTTTAAAGTGGTTTTTTCTTTTTTTGTCCGGGTTTCAGCTAACTTGATGAAATTTTGGCTGAAATTTACTGATTCAAACGGCTATATTTGGGTGATGCCGGGCTTGCTGAGTCATTGTAGCTAATTGTTTTTAAGACTGCACAATTTGAGCTGAATTTTGTCATTTGTTTATGCATCTGTCCTTGTTTTGATATATGGTCTGATCTTTCCCTTCCATTTGTTTGCTAGGTGTCAACCTTGGACAATTACGCTTACTGGATTGTTGGTGATTGCCTCTAGCTGGCTAATTTTGCACTCAATTGTGATCACAACTATTGCAACTCTGGGGATATGCACATGGTGGTACATCTTTCTTTATTCTTATCCTAAGGTACAGATTCTTGATTCTACATTGAATTATAGTTTTGAAGATATTTGGACAGTATCGAAAGCGGTTTACAATCTGTCTTTCCAGTCTAGTTGTCCTTTATTGATAAATTTTCTCGCAGTTGAACCCTGATGGTTATCCTAAAATAAAACATCTGTCAGAATTAAACCTATAAAGATAAAGCTTGGTTGGTTCATGATGTATCCAAGATCTACTGGACTATATCTTAAAAAAGGATGGAGGGATGAAGGTTCAAATTTGAAAATGCCTATTGTTTTTTTGACTTAGAGGCATCTTAAAAATTGGATGAAGTTTAGAGACAATGAGTTGCCTGGAATTGCTAAGAGCTTAGTCAAGTTAGTTTATACTGGGTCTTTCTGAACAGAGATATTCTGTCTCAGTGTTTGTGTTTTGTTAGTGAGAAACGATAAGAATTTTAACCTTTTTTTTTTCTGTCAGGCTTATGTGGACATGATAGCAGAGCGACGAGAGAGGGTGATGAATGGTGTAGAAGATACATTTGGTATGAGGAAGAATCAATGATTCTCTTACTCTCTGGTTGTATGTAAATTTTGTAGTCATTGCTTTATGTAGTGAATCATATCAGCAAAAACTAAGCAGATTTCACCTTTTAAGGAAGTAAACAAAGTATGCTTTCCTTTTCCCCTATGCGTAATCATACCAAGATTGTTTGTGCCTACAAACCAAAACACTTAACTACATAAACCAGGCCTACCGTTACACCCCAGAGCCTAATATCAAATATCCAACACCAAAGTTCAGTTCAATTTCTTTGCAAATATCTACGACATGTTGCATCTCTTCCATTTTAAGGTCCGATTTAATTCTTTCTGTCTCTGGCAACACAACCAGGATAATTTTGAGAGCAATATTGACAAATGAGCATACATGGCTCAAAATATGCTAAAATAACATTGATTGAGAACATTACCCACATATTACATCGCAGAACACATGGTGAATGAGAGCCTCCTTAATCAGCTGAAAAATAGCCTATTAAATTGACTGATCTTCTTAAGGCTTTCATCAGAGACATAAGTAAGAACAACCACAAGTACTGTAAGCAGGACAGACTCCGTAAACCTGACTAAATGATAGTAATTATGAAATCACTGATCTGCAACCGGAAGTGACCAGGAATAGGAAACCATAGTATTTTCCTCCTTTTTGCCTATGCACATATTAACATCAATTTTTATATTCATCAGAAATGTTAATGCTCCTCAAATGAGATCTGAGTACGTCATTAAAACAGGTATTTTTACATTTATCATAACTGACGAGAAGCATGTGATGTAAAACTTTTGGACTCCAAAGCCAGGGGAGAAATTTTTACGTTGTGGGAAGGTACTACAAACAGGTCAACTTTTAACAGTGTCAAGCATCTTGAATCCAAATCCTAATTGTTCAATCCCCATCAAGGCCAGCAGAGGCAATAGCAGGTCACAGAAATAAAAGTATCAGAATGGCCTTCAAGTTTCTGTATCATAGCTTTGGATTGGAGAAGATCCCATAGATAAACACATTTAACCTCTGATCCACTAAAAATGCATTTTCCATTTGTAACAGAGAATGTCGATGTTATACAGAAACTCTATTGGTATGTCCTCGGTATATTTTCAGAACTTCCCGGCCGAGTAATTCCATAGCTTCTGCACTCAAAAGGAAAAGAAAAAACACCAATAGAGCTAAAACCCAGGAGAATTAATATTATTTCACAGCTTAAAAGACGTTAACTTACAAGCGTGCTGTCGAGTGTAGCGACAACAATGAATTTCCCACTGGGAGAGAATTTGGTAAACGAGACAGCGGGATCTTTATCATCGATTAGAGTTTTCAACCGAGTCCCTTCTTTGGCATCCCAAACCTTGCACGACCCTCTTGGCTAACCGTTACGGTTAAAGTGCAACCGTGTCACTGGCATGGAATGGGCCTTAATCACCCTCAGGCACTTCCCTGTTTTCACTTCCCATATACGAATCCTTTCATCGAAATAGCACGAAACGATGCGATTCGACTGCCGATTTTTTTTTTTTTGGGCCAATGACTGCGGATTGAAGTTGATCAAAAGACAACGTCAAATGACCCTTGACGATCTTGAGACAATCGAAAGGGGCGCGTGACTCCCAGATACGGACGGAGCGGTCGTCGGAGGCCGAGCAGATGTAGTGGGAGTCAGATAACCAGCCAAGGTCCGAAACACCATCCTAGTGGCCAACGAGGCGGTGGAGGAGGAGGAGAGGGTCGATGCTGACTAAATAATTAGGGTTTTGTCAAGGGAGACTAACAGCTTACAACTGTTTAAGGATGGGATCACTCGTCCGAGCTTGAATACCTCTCCAAGTTTTGTAAAGGCTTAAAAAAAATTAAAAGTTTAAATTTTGAGTTTAATTTTAGATAAAAAAATTCAAATTCAAATTTAGTTCAACTTAATTTGAATAAAATGTATAATTAAAATATTATATTTATATAAATATATATATATCAATTTCTATATTTATATTTTATTTTAAAAAAATATTTTTAAAATTTTTTATTATATAAATTATGTTTAATGAATGAATTAGAAATTTTTTTATTTAGATTAAATTTAAAAAATTTTAAATCTCAAAATAATAGATTAAATTAAATTTAAACAAACATATAAATTATTAATATCAAATATAAATCTAACCAAATTTTATGTTTTTACATAACACATGAATACCTCTGTTAAAAACATGAATTATCGGTTTAAATGATTAAATATTAAAGAAGTTTTGAATTTTATCGTATAGATAAATTTTTATAATTTTATTATATTTAAATAAATTTTTTGTTTTTTATTTATATTTAAATATGTTTTTATTTATTTGAATAAAAGATTAACCTATGTTAAAATTTTATTTAAATGTAAAGTAAAAATTAAAAACTTATTTAAATATAATAAAAGTATAAAAATTTATAAAATTCGGGCACCTTTTTATTATTTTAGCCTTTGAAATTTTGATGGCGGGTGTGCAGTTAGCGTTTTCAAGGTGACGGTACGGTTTGTAGGCTGCTGTTGGTTGCTGGTTGGGGACCTTGGGGCCACTGCTTGCCATTGCTTAGAAAGGGCAGAGTGAATGTAGAAGACAAGACATCCCATAATTTCTACGGTCTGAATCCAATCGGGCGGGCCGGTTAGTTTGGTGTGGGCCCAACATTGAGCTGGGCCGGGCAAAAGGGCGCCCAATTGCTGACAGATGTGCCTCTTCATTTTATTCATGAAAAACGTCGGCCCTTTGCGTTTTTAGCATTCCAAAAGTAGATAGATGGACCAAATAACAGGGAATATCTCATTCACGCTAAAATCTCTCTAAAAAATATTTAAAATTATTAACAAATTAAATAATAAATAAATAAGTGATAAATGTAATATTATAGCTTCCCTCGTAAAATCTAAAATTTCACGAGGAAGTATATAAAACAATAATCCTTCATTTAATTCAAATTCTTTTGTTCCTAATTTTTCTCTTGTAATAACCATTTTAATTTAAATGGTTGAAACATAAACTAGCGAGAAGCTCCTACACCATAGGTGTGTAGATAATAGCGAGCAGAAATAATTAGAGCCTGACCAATTGGATAAAATCGTTGCAACAGTGAGAATAGCCAGATTTCTCCAATCAAATTTGCTTGCACATTACATAAGCTACAATTGCGATTGGCGATTGGCAAAACAAAGATTTCAGCAAAGGCCACTCAATACAAATTACAATAGCGAGAGCTTGAAGCATCGGCTGCCACTTGCATGATCTACACATATAGCTGCTAGATAACGGGGATAGGGAAAAAAAAGGTTCCCCACAGGCTTGTCCATTATCAGAACAATTTCAGTGAAGCAGAAGAAAGGCCCCCACATGGTAAACTGACCTCGGATATGACAGCAGCATCAAATTATCATAAATGAGAACCATATAGAAACTACAATGCCGTTGATAATTCAATTCATCCACCTCTCTTCAATTCAAGCTTCCACTCTGAAAAGGCGTCCCTTCTAATATCTGTTGTAAATGCATTACGTGATCAGCAAATACACCTTGTAAAACAAAACATTCAATTTGCAGAGCACAACACTATTTCCTCTTTCAACGTTATTATATTCATTGATACCCAGAAATTCTCCCCCTAGATCAACAGAAGAAAAGCAGAGGCAACATTTCACAGTTACCAGTTTAATAGACACTATGCCAGTATAATCAACATTTGTCAAGCACCACATTTGGAGATAACTGAATAAATACATGTCACGCAGGGTAATTTCAGATTATAATCTTTTCCTTGTTGTATACAAGTGCAGCTATGAATTCTGGCATTCATGAACATAGAAGTATCAAGCATTCTTCTCAATGCCAAGAAAGTACTCATCTTGTGCTAAGAGATAAATAACTACTTAGCTATCATAAACAAACTATAAACTAGCTGGTTCCTTATTTTCAAAATCAGAAGGATAAGATTACTATACCGCTTCATTTAGTGGCTGCAAGTTTCAATACTTGCATAGCCTGGCAGCTCTTCTAGACAACCAGAAAATCCACCTCATCTGAGCTTTCTTCGTAAATTACATAACCTGAATCTTGATACTCCTCATTACCGCTGCCCTGATCACTATTATAGCTGCTCTCTGATGAACTCATAAGCAATGAACCATCAGATGTATGACTACTCAGCTGGGATGGCAGGCTGACCTCACTGTTAATATCACTATCAATCATGTGGTCTATGTCAATGAAGCTGCAAAGCCAAGAAACACAAAGTCAAAATGCAAATTTCATTTCCCAGCACCTTTCAATTTCCTATCTTAAAATATTTATTTGAGATAAAAAAACACTAAGAACAATGACATGACCACTAAATTAGTTTAAGGGTAGACCGTACCATCCTTCTGATGGAAACTCAGCCAGCAAACAAATATTGGGTCTTACTTCCAAAACCTGCTTTAAAGGAATAATGCTGCAGAATACACAAGTTCAGATATTAGTATAACATAAAGCAATATCAGCGGTATATCAGAATCTCACAAAAGATTTATCTACCTGGAGTTGTAAGATCTCTGATACCAGTCACCTTCTGAAGCTAAACCTTCCCTATTAGATATGTCCTATGGGATGGAAGTTGTAAGAGTCAGAGGATTCAGCATAAATGAACTATGAAAATGATATTCACATATCAACTTCACTTACAAGATGTGTAAGGAACTTAAAATCTCCTGCAACAACTGCTGTCAAGAACCGAGCAACTTCTACCTGCACATGAGAAGTCAGATAGGAGAGGGAGAGGGACAGAGAGAGAGAGAGAGAGAGAGCAATTGCTCTAGGAGGAAGAGGTGGGAGGTTGGATTTAGATCTCACCTCTTTGAGATGCATGCAGTCCCTTAAAATTAAAACCTCTAGTAGATTCCCACCACCACCACTTCCCAAATTCCTGATCAAAGGGAAAAAAACAACTTCTGAGAAGTGTACAAAAAGGAGTGTTGGAAAAACAGGACTTCAACAGATTCTAGTAAGTACAGTTGACAAGAGCTGCACAGACCTCAAAAAGGTTCCAGTGATAGAGTACGATGTTGAAAAATCAGCATATTTAAGTTTACGGAATCCCTGCAAGTGATCAGACCACAGCTCAATGCAGCAAAATCAAATAGAATCACCATTCCTCCAGACATACAACAACCAGCACTTGACATATTTACCCACTCTTCCTAATACTTTCAAACCATTGATATTATATGTCAACCACCAAACCTTATCAAGTAGCCAATTTAGTACTTCTGCTTTTACAAGGAAAAGTTGAATTTATCCGTCAAAAGTAGAAAAAAAAAAAGTTCCTACATTAATCAAATTTACATAAAAATTCAAGACATTAGATATTTTCAAGAAAAAAAATCTAAAAGCAGGGACCATGAATAAAGTAATATAAAACCTGGTTCACCCACTATCTTACACATAAAAATTTTAAATGTTTGACAAGATTTCATTCCATTAAGCATGCCCTTGAAGTGCAAACCAAAAGGGCGATTATTTTAAACAACATGAAATAAATGCATACCTTAACAAGTATGCGAACTTTATAATCATGCAGTTTAAAACCTCTCAGCGACAAAGAAGAAAGATTAGGACAATTGTTCACTAAATCAACACAAGTTGGTGATTTCAAGCTGTCATCCCTCCCTGCATTATCATAATACTTTGAGAAGATATTTTGAGTATTTTAAAAAGGCATACTCATGTAGAGACTCTGTACCTGTTTTGGAAGACTCAAAGAATAAACGCTCTATTAAGCGACAATTTGAGCTCACTGACATCAAAGTTTGCCTCAGCTCGACGTGACTGCATCAAAAGGAGGGTGATCAAACAATTTTGAAGGTTACTATCTAAATCAGTATCATCATCAAAATTGCACTAACAAAATTCAAACGACAACAAAGCACCTCTTTAATTAAGGTCATAATGCTACATTTAGTATCCACTCACTCAGCTCTTTATGAATATCTGTTTATTTATTTATGATTGTGCACTTACAAATCGATCTCTCTGTAGCTGTGAGTGTTTATTATTTGATTAATCATTCATATTTAAAAAGAACTTATAAGTTTTAAGATTTTACCACTTGTTAGATCATCCAGCTGCTATTGTTTGCGGCAAGCTCAAGCCAACAGAAAAAAAAAAAAAAAGGAAAAGAGGGTGGGGTTGGCAGGAAGGGTAAATACTGAAAACTAGCTCAAATAAAGAAACTTACAGGCCAACAATTTCCAAATCAAGTAAAGAAGGACAGGCTGTTAATGCCACACAAAGTGACGCATTGTCCATTCTTTCAATATTGTAAAGATGCAACCTCCTCAAAAGAGTCCTTACAATACAAAAAAAAAGCAAATAATAAGAACAAAAAGAAGAACTTATTACACATATTGCATTCTAAACTAGAAGTTAATGCATTCAATCATACCCAGTGGCACCATTGTCCCCACTTAACGGGTATAAGCAGGACCTTGTAAGAATAGATGATTCCTTCCCTTGCCTGGTCCTTTTATCATTCCACGAAAAGCTAGATACATCTACAGAGTTCCTGATAGTATAAACCAATGGTTGACAGGAACCAGGAGACGTGGTTGGGCCAGGCACTATACCGAGCTTAAGAGATCTAAATAACAATTCAATAGATAGTAACTAACAACAAACTATAATAAAAAAAAATCAATATGAAAATATAAATCAACTAGCTAATACTATGTAAGACCAATCTCTCAAACAGATATAGTATAAAGGAGCTGGCGAAAACAACATTTGAGTTACTAATAATGAACTTCAAGATAGCTTGTTATTAATATTTTCATTAGGCAAATGGCAATTCAAGTATTGAACCATAGTTAAGATTAGGCATTTATTAATAAAATTAAATGCTGAACTGTAATAGCGAAAAAATAAAGGAAATCTTACTGGAGTGATTTTCCTGCTCGTTGGATCATGGTGGACACAACGGCATTATTAACCTTCGGCACGACAGTAGTGAGGTCAATATTGGCATAGCACAAAGGATCCATGGCACACTTGTTAAACATCGAACACGTTGCCGCGGCGTAGCAAAGACTCTGCGAATCCAGCATCGAAAACACCTGAAATGAAAAAACAAATCACCACCAAAAAGATTAAAAAAAAAAGAATGAACAAAATAACAACCATCGATCAAAAATGAAGAATTGAAGTTTTACCTTGATGGTGAGATCAGGAGGGAGGGCCCAGGCGATGGAGTTATGAAACGAAGCACGTTTTCGAGCGGAGCGATTGGCAGCACGGAGGAGGAAGGAACCTAGCTTGTGAGCCCGATCGATGAGAAGAGATTGATCAGCGTCTGAAGGAGAGGAGTCGAGGAGGCGGTCGAAGGAAAGGTCGAGGGAAATAGGAGGAGAGGAATCAGCGAGGGAAAGGAAAGAGTGGAGAAGATGGTCCATTTGAGAGAAGTGAGAAGGAAACCTAGGGTTTTGAGACGAAGAAGAGCAAGGGCGTTTGGCCACGGAACTTGAGGAACTTGTTGGTGGAGGGTGGAGGAGGGTATCCATAGCGGGTGGTGGTGAATGAGAGAGAAAAGGGGAAGGAGGAGTAGTGTTGGTGAATTTTTTTATTTTTTTGTGGATGGTTAAGTTAATGATTGTACGGATTGTAGGATTGATGACACGTGGCGGTTAACGTGGAAGGGTTTGTGGGTTTTAAAGATTTTGGGAGGTCGATGTACCACTTATGTGAGTTTTTATCACGGCCTCTCATCTCATGCTCCTTTTCTTATTATTTTAAAAATAAAAGAGAGAAATTATATTTACCAGGGTGTTGGTGTCTTCAGTCCTGTGTCCTGGATTAAAATTAATAGATAAAAAAAATAAATGAGAATTAATTTTAGTTATGCTTAGTAAAACTGATGAAAATAAATAAAGATGAAAATCTTATTAATTTAATAATTAAATTTTATAACTATTTTTTTATTTTATGGCTTAATAATTAAATTAATAAAATTTTCATCATCACTTCTTTTCATCATTCTTTTCAAGTAAAGCCTTAAATACCTTAATCGACCTATTTTTTCTTAAAATTTATTTAATAATAAATAAATATAAAAAAGATTGAAAAATAAAAAAAGGAAAATTTTTTAAATTAAAAAAATGAATATTTTAAAAGCTTATAAAAAAATGCAACAATGACATCTCATATTGAATTTAAAATATAAATTTCTTAAATTAAGATAAAAATAATTTTTTAAAATAATAAAATATTTATTTTTACATATACCTTTAAATGGATAAAATAAAATATCTTAAATACACTTTCCATTCAAACTTATTTTTCTTTAAAAAATTATCAATATCAAGTCAATTCTAATTTTAAAAACGTCTTTTTCATATCAAGATAAATCAAAATTTGTCAAATGCAAATTATTTTTTGTATTTCTGTCAATTTAGCATCTTTCCTTAAAATTTTATCTAATTAAAAAATATAAAAAAAATCAAACAAATGAGACACCTCAACACCTCAATTAGTTCTTTCACAAAACTACTTTAATAAAAAAAGATAAAATAACAAAAAAAAAGGGAAAAAAAAACATAAGAACAAAGAAAAATAAATAAAAAATAGAAAAAAATTAATTGTGGTACTATAAGATATCTCAATTGAGTGATAACCCATTGAATATAAATTATTTTATCATTTTTATCTATAGCTCATTTATTACAAAATTTATCTAATAAAAAAATTAAAATGTCATGTGGACACTTTTTTTTTTTCACAAAATTTTATCTAAATTAAAAAATAACAAACAAGAAAAAGGAACAGGGTCAACACAATGAATGAAGGTCAAACAAAAATTAATAAGTCAAATTTATATAATGAGTGGATTATATCTTAATTATAAATAGATATAGTATTTTATTAAATTAAGTTATTAAATAATATATTTATTAATATAATACATGTATATACTTATAAAATTAAATAAATAAAATTTAATATATAAATTCAATAAAATATGTAACACCATAAACATGTGTTCGACTTGATATTGATTCTCAGGAAAAATATCTCAATTTGATCTCAAATAAAAAAATACATGTATTAGATTCGGACAATTTGAAACCTACCAAATGTAGATTGTTTTGTTCCCTACTAACATTAAAATTTTTCTTAAAAGATGTATTTATGGATTTTTTTTGTTATAAATTATTTGATTAAAATCATTAAAAAATGGGTATAAAAGTAAAATTGGGTATCACATATATACATTTGTTTTATTTTTTTGGCAAAAAAATATAATTAAAAATAAAAAAATAAAGAAAAAAACAAAAAACCAAAAAACATAAAAATATAAAAATATAAAAATATAAAAATATAAAAATATAAAAAAGTAAAAAACAAATCAAGTTAACATGTGACATTAGCAATGATGAGTTAACCTAATATCATTTTCTTATAAAATATTATCAAATTAAAAAAAATAAAATTTTTAATCAATGATATCCAATGGGCCTCAAATAAAAAAAATTAAAATACTATAAATATTTAAAAAGTAAAAGTAAATAAAAATTGATAAAAAATAGAAATAAAAAACTTAACATGTGATATACCTCGTGTTTTAAGTTGAAAAAATAAATGTGTAATTGATCAAGTTTGAGCAAATACAATATTAAATTCGAATTCAAGCTCGATTCAAAATTTAAGACTCGAAACTCGACTCAAATACAATCGAATTTTATTTTTTTAGCTTGAGCACAACTCAAGATAAAAATTGAGCTACTCAAACTCGCTCGATTATATTCAATTAATATGTAAAAATAAGCTTAATTCTTATATTCGACAAAAACTCAATTATTTGTGTTCGAACTTGAACTTAAGTTTAAGATATTTTATTAATTAAAATAATTAAAATATAAAAGCTTGATTAAGCTTGTAAGCTACTAAAGTCGAGTATAAAAATACTCGAACTCGACACAATTAATAAATCGAGTTATTTAAGTTTGACTCGATAATAATTAAGTCAATTTTGAATTTTATTTAAGTCAAACTCGAATAGCTTATGAATATTAATATATCATTTATAACATTAAAAAATACAATAAATTTAAAATATAATATATTTTTATTAAATACAAATGAGAAATAATAGAAAATTAAATAAAAAAACATGCGGCATACATTTAGTATCAAATGGATTCTATTAAAAAATAAATTTAAAATCTATATAAATAAATAACAAAAAAAATGCTTCACATAAAGTGGGGCTCACCTTTAAAAAATATATTTCAAAAAAATATTTATTAAATATAAAATAAATTTTAGCAAAAATAGAAAAAAAAAAGTAAAAAAAAAAAAACAAAACGAAAATGACACGTGAATACCTTAATTACCTTTTTTTTTCATAAATTTATCAAATAAAAAATAAGTTCCTAAAACAAATTTAAAAAAATAAAAATTTTTAAAAAGGAAAAATGAAAAAAAATAAAAAATAAAAAAATATATCATAGAGATTGCCACATTAACACCCTATATTTAGTTTTAAATATTAACTAATGAAATTAAGACAACAAATTATTAATATAATACATATATGTATAAAATTAAATAAATAATAAAATACATACATTTATATATACTTATAAATTAGTCAAGATAAAGTAGCTTATATACACTTTCGACCCAAGCTTATTTCTTTTTAATTTAATCCATCTTAAGTTAATCTTGATTTTAAAAAATCGTTCATTATCATATCAAGATAGATTGAAAACTTATAGAATATAAATTATTTTTGCATCTCTATCAATTAATATTTTTCATTGTAAAATTTATCTAATTAAAAAATATAAAAAAAACTATGAGGAAAAAAGCAAAATTAGGTGCCACATTAATACCTTTCTTTTTTTTGACAAATTTACTTTAATAAAAATGACATAAAACAAAAAAGGAAAAAAAAAAAAAAAAAGCTTATTAGTATACTACATGAATACTTCAATTGAATAAGGATCCATTGGATATGAATTATATTATCAATCCAATCCATCAACTCATTTCATTGTAAAATTTCTTTAATTAAAAAATAAAATAATAAAAAAGCAAATTGGTGTGTTGATACACACTAGCATAATTTTTTTTCACAAATTTTATTTATATTTGAAAAAAAAAAAAAGAGAATAGTATGTTACCTTGCATAAAGATCAAATAAAGTAAAAATAAATTAAATTTATATAATGATACGAGGTTATGTTTAGTGAATAAGATTATGATTAATTATGATAATATAATATTATGAGTGTTATTAAATTAAATAATACCATCATATTTTATATTTGATATATGCAATGATTAAGCTAAGATAATATATTTATTAGTCAAAATTATCTTTCTACAAAATTTATACAATTTAAATTATTGGTATAATTTTTAAGTGTATAATATGATATATAAGTTTAATCCTATAAATTAAAAATAATCCTCTACTTTTTCAAATGATAGAATTATTCTATTGGCATAAGATATCTAATAATTGCAATAATCAAATCATTTTGTTTAAGTACATAACAAACATATGATAGGATGATCAATATATATCATTCAACTAATCCTATATGTGAAAAGTAGCCTGAATGAGTTAATTACATCTTAATTATTGATAAATATAATATTTTTATTAAATTAAAAAATTAAATAATATCATTGTTAAATAATATATAAAAATATGAAAATAAATAAAGAATTCAAAATATAATTTAATATATAATCAAAGTAAGAAGAACATCGTAAACTTATTTTCGGCTCAACCTTAATTTTCAAAAAAATATCAATTTGATCTTAAATAAAAAATGTACCTATCAACTTCAGAATAATTAAAAACCCATCAAATATAGATTGTTTGTTATTTATATTTTTATTGACATTTTTTGAAAAAAATTTATTTACTAACTTAATTTGTTGTAAATTATCCAATTAAAAAATAAAAAACAAAAAAAAAATCAAAATGGCAAACAAACGAAACAGATTGCCACGTGTAAACATTTGTTGTTGTTTTTTTTAAAACAAAATTATCTAATCAAAAAATAATAAAAAAAAAGAAATAACACATCAAGTGAATCCTATAAGAAAATATTTATTAAATTATATAAAATAAAAAATAATAAAAAAAACACATCAAGTGAATCCCATAAGAAAATTCTAAAATTATGAAAAAAATAAAAAAAAAATTAATAAAAGAAAAAAGCTTGGTATAAAGCGGGCTCATGTCTAAAACTAAAATCTTTTAAAATATTTATTAAATATAAAAATTTTGGTAAAAAATTGAAAAAATAAAGAACTAAAAGCTACAAAGCTAAAAATGTAAAAAAAAAGAAAAGGAAATAAACCAAAATTAGCCGCGTGCCCAAATTGAGGTCTTATAACTGTATGTTATCGTTGAGAAGCGATGGTGACATCCGAAAATACTGCCATTTAACCGTATGTTACCGTTGGGAAGTGATGGCGACATCCCAAAATACCGCTATAGACTATCAAATGTGCATAAAATAGGAGAAATTGGAAGGTCGAGGTTGTCGATACTTTGTTCATCGGTGAGGGATTTGGAGGAACCGACGGTGGAAGTTGCCGTTGTGGATGCGGTGCTGGAAGCGGAGGGGTTAGATTTGGTGGAAGTGGCGCTGGCGGTGGAGGAGGATGTGTTGGATTGTCGCGAGATTTAGGTTCGAGTTCTCGTTTTCTTGTTCGCGAAACTTTTGTTCAATATCGGAGCTTTTCAACACTCGCTTGCAGCCGGTTTTTTTGATAAGTTATTCTTTGACAAGATCTATCTAGGGTTTGGTTATGGTTATCTTCGAGGCTTGATCTGAGATCCATTAAGTCCAAACCAAAAGCGAGACCTAAATGGCTCAATCTTGTCCACGTGGGTCCACAGTTCGAATCCAAAGAACCTAATATACTTGCAGCCTAATGCGACCTTTCAAGTTTGAAGTTTGGACCACCGTTCCTGCGGTCCGAGACAGATAGATGACGACGATACCCCGATTTTGCTGCAACGATCTTCTTCGTTTCGCTCCCGTCAATCTCGACCACTTAACAGAACCGTGAGCTCTTCAAATCTTTGGCCCTTTTTTTTTTAAACTTAAAGCAAATTATCGGTCGAGTTGTAAATTTGTTCCGTTAATGGTAATTCTGTGATTATTACAGTTTAATATGTTATTCTACATGACGTATTTAGCTCGATCGCTGGATTATTTTCATATAGCTGAAAGCCCCGGCAAACAAATTATGGGTTACAGTAAGCTCTCCGTCCCCCTCTTTCCTATTTATATTTTCTATTTTCTTGTGTGAATTAGATTATTAATCATGAATTGAACTCTCATAATTAGAAAACAGGAAGCGGGTTCTAATTTTGATGCTCATTGCCTTCTGTATTTGATTTATTACTATTGGCAATTGGAATTTCAGTTTTCAGAGTCATGTTCAAGATTTTATTTGAACAGGGATATGCTTCTTATTGGCTATGCTGTTTTGACATTGTATATCTATATTTAATACCTATGAAATTCTTGCTGTTATGGGGAAAACTGAGGGGCAAGGTGAGTCTTGGTATGGCCATGTAACAGCAGCCACCGAAGCTCCAGAATATTGCATGCAGCAGCTTTTGTCTGCAGTTAGCAGACAAGATGTAATATTGGTGTACATTTATTGTTCACTTGAGTATGGATATTTTTCTCTTATGGATTTTCTCACAATCGATTTGGGTCACTTTTGTTTACAATAAGCAGGCATCATGCATTTTAAGGGCATTAGAAGATTTGAAATTACCAAAGTATCAAGTTTTCTAATATCATATTAAGGGCTGATTACAAGATTAGAAATTATCAAGTATTAAATTTTTTTAATATATGTTTATTAATCCTTTTATATATAAATTTGTGGCGTGCTTTACTCGTTTTCTGCGAAGTGCTATAATAATTGTAGTAGATGTTTTTGATGTAAATAATACAAGTTTCTGAACACAAGGTAAATTTTTTGGTTGAAATGGTGAGGATTAAGTACTGGCACAAGCACAGTCATAAGCTTCATCTGGTACTTTTGTGTAGAAAACCTTCCTTTGAAACTAACATGTATTTCATGTATCAAAAAGGATTTTTGTTTTGTTTTGGGCATTTTTTAAAAAAATTATACCCTGTGCATTTCTAGCTTTAAGCTGACATTGATTAGGTTATGCTTGATAATTTTATCTTGCTAAGTACCTTCCTTTCAGTCAAACTTTGATGACATCCTGGCATGAGCCAGACTTGTATATTATGCATGATAATTTGTTTGTTTAGTACATGCTAGTGCTTTTGAATTGAATAATTTCTTTCTTTCCTGGAATGAAAGTGTCCATCATTGTAATTAAGTAGTGTGCCAACTGCCAAGTAATAATGTTTCCCTGTTGCATTCTCTAGATTTGTTTTGGTGTCTTCATTCTTGTTATCTCCTCTTTCATTAATAAAAAGTCTTTTGGCAGTGACAAAACATATTTTGTGGATTTTTTTGTGTGGGCTTCTAAAACACCTGTCATAAAGATGTATGAAAAGGTAATAGTTCTATAACTTTCCCTTTTGGAAAATATTATATGATTCTTGCTTTCCCTTCAGATTGTACCACATGAATGCAATTTAGATGCATGTTGTTGCTGTTATTCAGATTCTTTTTCTTCTGTTTTAGATCATGGTTTTCCATTGTCATTGAGTCTATCAAATTTTGATGTGTAAACATTCTCATTCTGAAATTCAAGGCTTTCTGAAAAGATTTTTTTCGGTGAAGTTTGCAATTTAGATGTATATACCTAAAATCATTCCTTGTGTTTTATGTTTGTATAAAAATTAAGAATTCCTTTTAGAATCCTAAAAAAAAAATGGCAGATGATTCAGTGAAGTTTGTAAAACATGGCTAGCATGTGCATTGTTCATTAACATCAACTGGGTGGGTGACAGTAAGTTGGATCCAGGATCTTGTTTTCTAGTATTTGGTCTTTGTATGCATATTTGTTTCTGTTCCATGTTCCATAGGTATGAGTTTGGTTTTTGATGTTGTAGAGAGAATGAATTGATGAGGTTGACAACAATGGGTTTCAGAAAGTTTTGACATTTGGTTTAGTGTAAAAGAGATGCTAGTAAGTAATAGGATTCAAAAATTATTTCTACTACTTAGATTAAAAAAAAACTCAACTAGGGGCGAATTCACAGTTAGAACTTAGAACTATAGATGCTTGTAGCAGTATTAATGATTTCTTCATCATGGTATGAGAGAATTGGAGAATTGGAAAAGAAAGATAGAAATAAGGGAAAAAAAAAAAAAAAAAAAACTAAGAACTTACACTTAGGTTATATATGTGTTTAAAACATCCTTCATTTAAATTCCCTATAAAACCTTATATAATCAGGATGGGTTTTCATGGTCTTTTATCTCACCAGATTGATGTTAGACCTCGTTATCTGGTTTGGAGAATAGCACGAATATTGTAATTCAATTAAGTTCAATCCTTCTTGTTTTGCTTTTTGTCATTTTGATTAATTAAATGAATATTTAATTCAAATTTATCTTGTCAGAAATGATCAAATTAATGACTGTATGCAGTTAAATTCAAATTTAATACTGTTAGAAGACCTTGTCCCTAGAGGCGGATCCAGGATTTTTATTTGAGGATGTCCACTTATAAAATATATATAAAAAACTGTTGATGGATTTACCAATTTTATGGTGTCCAAGGAAAATATTTCTTCAGATTTTCTTTTTCCCCATCTTTGGGGGTGTTCATAGGAAAATTTTGAGAATGTCCACTAAAATATTTACCTTTAAATTTTGTTATTTTTCAATTTTGGTCCCACTAAAAGTGGCTCCGCCACAGCTTGTCCCCTTTTAATTCTTGAGTAAGCTGGTCTTAGTTTCCAGCTTATCTTGTGACTTTTTGTTCCGTTATTTTGAAATTAAGTTTGGTTTATCTCCTCTATCAGACAGGAGAAAAAAAATTGGTTTATCTCCTAAACTATTTCTAGTTTTGGAAAAGGCTTTTAAAGGCCATATCAGTAGTTTTTGCTTCTTGATAACCGCAACCTCCTCAATGAACGCCATCCTAGTGCACGCAATCTGTTCATTCCATTGTATTAATTTCTTGCTAGCAAGGAGCTGCATCTGATATTGTAGAGGTTGAATTCTGGATCTTATTGCTCTTGATTTGGAATGGTTATACAATTTCAATAATTGGTAGGGAGCCCATAGTTGTTGAAATTATTCTTTCTTTATATTGACTAATAAAATTGCTAGTAGATTATTGCTGGTTCTGAGCGATGGCCTGCATTTTTGAGATTCTTTTAACATTAAATGCATAAAAAAAAGCCTTCACTATTTAGCTGAATAGACTTGTTATTAAAGCGCATCTTTGTTTACTAGCCGAATAGACGTGTTATTAAAGGGCATCTTTGTTCATTTCAGCCCCGAGATTTAACTTTATAATTAAATTGATCCCCCTTACAAATTGATATCATTAATTATAAATATTTTGTATATGCGTACACATATAGTCTGTTTATATATATATATATATATATATATATATATATATATATATATATATATATATATATATGCACACACATGCATACATGCTGTGAGGAGTATCTGTACTGTATAGAAAACAAATGTTTGGCTTTGTATTACTATCAGGAATCTGACATCTGAGAAGCAAAATTCTTAGACCACAATGAAATGTTTATGTCACAGATTAGCTGTTACTGATGGAACTGAATTAATGAGAAGAAGATAGAAGAAGCTAGAAGAAATAGACCAGAGAATTAGAGAGAATCAGAGATAGTGGAAGCAGAATTTTGTGATATTTTCATTATAATTGTGACTGTTACATAGCATTTCCTATATATAGCACAACACGCGCTTCAATTTAGTGTAACAGAATTATAATTGCTAATAAAGTAATTTGATACCTGCTATAACAGGATGCTTTACAGCAAACACTTCTGCTCCTTTGTCTTTATCATCCTGATCAGCTTCATTTCCAGCTGTCAGCTTCCTCTCCAGCTTAGTTCTTTCTTCCATCAGCTTGGCTTTTTCCTTTACCAGCTAGGCTTCTCTTCCTTTCAGCTTCTTTGCACCATTTTTCAGCACTAATTCCCACCTCCCTGCTAAAGCCTTCCTTCATTACTGTTCTAATGTTTCTGCCAATCAAGTTCATCACAGTATATTGATGCAAGGTTTCGTGTATTGTGATCTTAAATAAAGATTGCATGATGAACTTTATTTATATTTTCTGACATCTTCAATTTCTTTTTCATTCTGATACTTTTTTATTTTTCTTTCTTTTTTCTTTTTGAAACTTTCAAACATGTACAAACAATCATATCTCCTCTTCTCTCTTGCATTAATTTTATTTGGAATCCCCAAATATGTAATTGATGACACCTTTTGATAAATAATATTAGGAGGAATGAGAAGTATCATCTTTAAGGTGTGAATAAAATTAACTTAGACTACTACTCTAATGATTAGAACTTTTATATTTCACATCGTAAAGGATGCAGCTGTATATGCATTGCTTGAATATGTTCTCGAGTGAACCCTCCACTCTGTTTCCATGTCTTTGATGTAATTTGTATTTTATTTTAAAAAAGGTCTGTCCAATGTCTTAGATGTGGTGGGAGGAGATATGTTTTTTCAAGTTAACCTTTCTGCTTGGTATATGGTATTAGTTGTTCTTTTCATTTTCTAAATTAAGTTTGGCCTCATTATTTAGGATGCCGCTTTTCAGTCTTCTCAGTAAGTCTATCTCATCATACTGTGTCTTTTTGTTGCAACCGCCAAATGCTGGACGGTTTGTATGCTGCTTATTAATTTATTGTAAAGCAAGGGAACTGCTTTTGCTGGTAAGGGTTGAATTTCTAAAACTCCTTTTTTCTTTAATTCAAAACTCTGTCCCTTTTTGTTAGATTTTGATTAAAATGTTGGCCGTACTTTATCCATTTTTTCCCTTTCATGTTAGCAGAAATGAAGTGTTGGGTTGTTAAGTTTGGAAGGGAACTCCTTATATAAAAAAAGTCTGCTGATGCTGGGAAATTTAAATTGAAAAACTCATTCTATTGTCAACAAGTTATCCAAACTATATTCATTTGGTCAAAAGGGCATTTGAATAGATTATTTTTCATCACTCTTAGTTACTTTCAGACCGGTAAGGGGAACGAATTTTCTGCCTACGGCATAAAATTTGCGTTTGCCGAATGGGGGGCACTTTCTCCCAAAAATGTTTCATACCTTCACCCTATTTCTCCTTTTCATTTCATCTTTTTGAGTTGCTCTGACAATATTGTGTCATAACATTGTTGATCGGCTTGGCTGCCATGTTCGTCAATCGCCTCAAGTTATATTCCTGGAATAAATCCGTGCATCCTCATCAAAGGAGGAACTAGGGTATCCAGATTTTTTATTTTTTATGGGGATTGCTCACTTATAATATATATATATATATATATATATATATATATATACAAGACTGTTGGTAGATTTACCACTTTTATGGTCTTTAGAGAAAATTTTCCTTCAAATTTTGTTTTTTCATAATCTTTGAAGTGTCCAGAGAAAATTTAGGTGTTCAGTGAAAATTTTTTATTTAAATTTTATTATTTTTTAATTTTGGGATGTCCATGAACACCGTCCCATTAAAGGTGAATTCCCCACTGAGGGTACCACGTCCAAAATTTTGAACTTGCCAGGATGCTTCTGTTGTTCCATAGGATGACGGGGGCAGAGGAGGAGAGGGTTATTGGAATTGTGTATGTGAAATATTAATTACCAGAGCATGTCCATTAAACTAGTTTGTTCCAACTGAAGCAATGCTTCAGAAAGTGCCAGTTTTCATGATGATGCTTTCTCATGTATGCATGTTTTTCTTGTAATGCACAGGTGGGGACTTCATAGAGCTTTAGGTATGTTGAACATGGGATCCAAGGACATATAAGTAGCGAACTCATTCAGTGTTCGAAATGTGGTCGTGAGCGTTATCTTTCTTTGTACCTTGTTTTTTTGTAACTCTTTAAATATGCTTTTATATAATGTTATCCATCTTTACAAATTAGAATACTCTGAATATTGAATCAAAAATTTAATTTGATTGATTTATGTAATTAATTTTATAAGATGACAATTAATAAGTTTAAGGTTTAAATTTCAATACTTATAATTTTTTTTTATTATCAAATTACGGTTTCATTTATAAAAAAAAAAAAAACTTCGAAATTTTATTTTACAAATATCTATAGCTTCGCAGTTTTCACGATTAAAAGCGTCTGCTGACATATTATTTATTCGGCTTTCTGTCCAATGCTTGATTTTGTAAAGTTTCGAGCATGTGGTACGGTATTCATGTGGTACTTTTTTTTAATTAGGTTTTTGTTTTTATTTTTAATTAGTTTTTAATTTTTTTTTTTTACTTTATTTTTTATACTTACCCTTCTTTTTTTATTTTAGGTTTTTAATTTTAATTTTTTAATTAAATATATTTTTAATTAATTTAATTTTAATTAAATATATAGATATATATTTTATATTTCATCTATCCATCTATTATATTGAAGTTGTAGATTTTGCAGGAATGAGAGGTTCACGCCATTTTCTTCCAAAAATTTACTTTTTTAATTTTATTTTTAATTAAATTTATTTTTTTACTTTTTTATTTGGTTTTTTAATTTTATTTTGTTTGATAGATAAATTTTATAAAAAAAAAAGTTCCTGATAGGAATCATAAAATTATTTATATCTAATTGATTCTAATTCACATCGATCCAACATGTGTTTTTTTTTTTAATCGAGATCTGATCATTTTTTTTTTTGAAACTGAAGTTGAGTTTGAGTTAAATTTAAGGTGTTCTGCTTTGATTTGAGTGTTTACGGCACATTTTTTTTTTTATTATTTTTTAAAGCTTTTGATTTTTTGTTTCTCTTTTTTTTTTTTTTTTTTTTTATTAGATAAAATTTATAATAAAAAAGTGAATTGAGATACAGATTATAAAACAACTCATTTTTTATGGGTTTTGATTCACCCTTATTTAATTAGTGTATTTTCTTTTAATTTAGGATAATTTATTCAGTTTTTTTTTTTATATCGAACTTTAACAAAAGTAAGATTTTAAATGTTAGAGCAAGTTTTTCATATATATAAAAATATTTTATTATTTATTTAATTTTATATTTATATATGTATTTTATTAAAAAATATTATTTAATATATTAATTTAATAAATTTATGTGCCACCAATTTGGCCTCTTTATTTTTATCATTTTTTTTAGTTTTTAAATTTTTAATTAGATGAATTTTTTAAAGAAAAAATCAATAAATGTAGGAATAATAAATCAATTTAAATCAAATGGGTTTCATTTCTTCACGATCCAATCATTTCTTTTTTTAAAGAATTGGTTTAAGTTTTGCATTTTCGAATAATTGGAGTCAAGTTGAAATCGGATTTAGGGTACTCTACCCAACCTTCATCGAGATATATAAAAAAATATAATTTATTATTTGTTTAATTTATATATGTATTATATTAATAAAAATATTATTTAATATCTCAATTTAATAAAAAATTATATTTATATATAATTAAGTTATAATTTATATATAAAAAATAAATACATTTATATTTATTTATATATTTCATCCATTAAATTTTGACATAACAATTTTACTTTTCTCATATTTAAAATATAATTTTAAAATATTTAAAGAATTCGCAACGAAATTTGGGTCTACTTCTAATATTTATAAAGTTAAGATTAGAATCTTAGGACTCCTCGTTGAGCGAGCATATCAACCGAACTTTGTGGAGGTTCAAGTGTGTTTATAACATTTTTTTTTCCTGTAGTTCCCTAGCTTTCAATGACTATACTAATTTCTATGCAAATTAGGGAAGGTTTGATTGGATAGAGGTTTAAGAGTGTCATAACATATAAATTCGTAAATATATAGCTAGACTTAACATAAAGAGTCGCAACGAATTTTTTATCTAGGTGTGATTGATCATCGGATGAATTTATTCTTTTAAAGAGCTCTTAAGCTTGACAAAGGTCCTTAAAAAATATGTTCGATCTATTCATCAAAACAGAGTTTAAAAATTCGATTATATATGAAAAATGTTGTAGCAACTTTACATGCTTATTCAAATAACGATACTATTTTGTTTTAAATTATTTTAAGGTTTATAGTTCTAATAGTCTTAATTTTAATATTTAAATATTGGAGATAGTCTTTAAGATTTGTCTATCAATATGGTAGAATTCTTAAAAATACTTCATCACTTCAAGAGTATTCAAGAATCTCATTTATTTTCTTGAAGAGGTTCCATCATCGAAAAGCTTAATCAATTTTATTTTATCGAAAATGTATTTAATTCTTCCATTATTTGAGCCTAAATTAGAAATATTTTTTACTTAAAAATATTTTAGATAATCATCTATTTGTGATTATTAAGAATTTCATCATCAAAATTTTATTTTTACAATTTTTATTTCTATTTCTAAATTTTCACCATTTGTGTTTATTTAGAAAATTTTCTTATAAGTTTCATTTTAAAAATTTTCACAATTTGAGTTTATTTAGAATCTAAAGTGTCGTAACGGTTTTAGGACCGTCAGACGAAAAGTGTTTTATAATTGAGAAAAATAAAAGGGAGTCTCTACCAATCTTTGTTAGAGTGTGATTGATCATCCCAAAGTTTATCTTTTTAATAAAACTATAAAATCAGGTTTAAAGTTTATTAAAAAGATAAATTTTGATCTACGAAAAATCAGGTTAAGCTCGGGAGTCAGTTACGTGTGGGGCAGAATTAACACCCCTACAATGCCCATAAATTGGTACCATTTAATTGTGCGTTATTTTTAGTGTTAGATGAAATGGTTTCGATTTGATATTTAATAATATAAATTCTCTTTTATTTTTTTAAAATTAATTTTATCAAAATTCTTTATTTAGAAGTATCGAGGGAATCTCTAAGTTAAAGAATTATTTTAAAATTTTTCAACATCTAGGCAGAATTTTAAAGATAATATTTTTGATTGATATTTACCATGACATCTTTTGAAAATGAAAATAACATCCTTTGCAGAAGATAGTTGTTGGTGACTCTCCAACATTTAGGCAAAGTACTAAAAATTATTTCTTTTGGAATGTTATTTTTGTTTTATTTTAAAATTACACATTTTTAAAAGTAAGTAAACAAAAAAAACATTTTGTATGAAAAAGTAAATGATGATACTATCAGGTAGCAAACAAATATGCAAAATGAGTGCAAACAATAACAAATAAATGCAATTAAGCTAATAGGTGCTATGTATAATGATGAAATGCAAACTTGAAATTGGATTCTTAGATATAATGAGACCACCTTGACTCTCCAACATTTAGGCAGAGCTTAGGTGCGATTATTTATATTTAAGATCCCATTTTATTAGCATATTTTTTTTTATCTATTGATTTTAATCCCATGATTAAAGCAAATTAATGACTAGCATGAAAACTTAATGAAATAAAGTTTCTTAAATATCCTATCATCTAGGCAACATTCAAGAATAAATTATTTCGAGATTTTTATACATGTGTCCTTAAGATTTTAAGATGGTTTTGGTTAGAGCTTAAGTCGAGGTTTTAAAGGTTAGGGTTTTAAGATTTTGAAGATTTGAAAATGTGTATCAAATTTTGGTCTTTAGACTTTTGGAATTTTAGGTTTTAGATTTTAGGGTTTGAGATTTTGGATTTTAGGGTTAGGTTTTCAAGTTTCAAATTTTGGGATTTAGGTTTTCGATTTTAGGGTTTGGAGGTTTGAGGTTTGGATTTTAGGGGTTTTTTTATGTTTTAGGGATTTGAGAATTGGGGTTTAACGAAAATACGAACATCTCTAAAAATTTTTAACATCTAGGCAGATTCTTGAAGCAAGTTCAATTTTTATAATTTTTGAAAATTAATTAAAATTTTCATATATTATTATTATTATTTATATTATTACTATTATTATTATTATATTATTATTTTATTAATTAATCTTTATATAATAATTCTCCAATATCTAGGTGAAATTATTTTTAAAAGTATAATTTTATTCCCTCTAACATCTAGATAGGGAAAATGAAATAAAAAATATATATTATTTAATTTTTATTATTTTTGTAGATTATTATTATTAATATTATTTTTAGCACTTTTAGAATTTTTTTTAATTATTATCCTATTTTATTTCATTTTTTTATTATTAAAAATAATCAAATATTTATTCTAACAAATTTAAAAATTTATCATGCATAAATATAAAAAAAGTACTTAAAATGACAAAAATGATAATATATAAAAAAAATTCAAAAATTAAAATTTTTTTTTTAACCCGAACTAGATCGATTAACGGTTCGATTAACCTTGGTCTGGATCAATCTGACCGATTCGACGATTTAGTTAGTGGTTCGGGTGGTCAGTCTACAATTTGATCCAATTCGGATAGGTTCAATTGGACCAATCAATAGCTGTTGAAGGAACGGGTCAACGGGTCGGGTTGCGTCGAGCCCGGATCGGATCCAGGTCCATGCGCATATCCTCTTTGGCTCAAATAGCATCGTTTCAGGTCTTTCCCTAAACGACGTTGTTTTGAGTCTCAACCTTCTATATAAGACTAAATTTTTTTTTTAGTTCATTTTGCCCTTTTTGTTAAAAAAAAAATTACAGAGCCCCCAAGAGAGCTCTGAGGCTCGATCAACGTTTGACCTCCGACGTCTGTGTTGTCATGCTTGTCGTCGCGCCTACCGCAGTCGATGGGCTGCCGTCGGTGGTCGAAAAACATAAAACTCTCTCAAACATTCACCTCAACGTGATCTTTTCAGATCCGGTGCCCATTTTGCTAGAAACAACCCCGATCAACGTAGATCGGGGCTCAAAGCTTTCGATTTTCTCTTTTTTTTTTTAATTTTTTTGTTAAACTAAAACTGATGTTAATTTTTTCTTGTTGCAAGTACCTTCTTTGGCGCTGGGTTCCTCCCTGCGGGGAGGACTGTGTTTTTTGTTTTTATTTTTTTTATGGGTAATAATTTTGTGTATGGTGCTTGGGTTTTTGAGTTTGAGAGAGTTTGGGTTTCAGGGTATGGAAACTGGAGTTTTTTTTTTTTTTTTTTGGTGTTTGGATGTAGGCAGAGGCTCTGGGGTTTAGGAGACTGATGTCTGGGGTTATTTTCAGTGAAGGATTCTGGTAGTGGTAAGATGAGTGCTGAGGTGAGAGGGTGTCTGAAGATGTGTCCGAGAGCTTCCCCACGCTGAAAGTGGAGAAAGCTGAGGCTTTAATGAGCTAGGGATCTAGGTGGCTATAAATGTGGCTAGGATAGGCTGTAGGGTGGCTGGATTGGTGGGATTAAAGAGCGGTGCCATACACTAGCACCTTTGTTTTTTGTCTTTTTTTAAAAAATTAATTTTTAATTAATTAATGTTTAATTTTAATTAAACCAATATTATTATTATTATTAAAATTATTATTATTACTATTAAACAAGAACTAAAGATAATAGATCCGGATAAAATCGATATCTACAGTTACCCCTCTTTGCATATTATTGAAAATCAAGAATAGGACAAAGATAAAGACAATGATTTTATCCAGAAGGAAATCATGGATTTTTCAAAAAATTTTTCTTTTTTTCTTTTGTTTGTTTTGTTTATTATTATTATTATTTTTTTAATCATAAGAAAAGTGATAAAAAAAATGATTGAGACGACGTTGCGAGTTAAAAAATATAGAATCGATTAAGATAACACCGCAAGTCGAGAAGTAAAGAATCGACTAGGACAACACCGCGAGTCAAAATTAAAGAATCGATTGTGACAACATCGCGAATCAAAATTATACTTGAAGGTTTTAAAAATCATACTCGAAGATTTTACAAAATCGATCGAGATAATATCGTAAGTCAAAAAATAAAGAATCGATCAAGATAACACTATAAATCGAAATTATGCCTGGAGGTCTTAGAAATCATATCCGAAGGTCTTAAAGATTATGCTTAGAGGTATTAAAAATCATGTTCGGAGGTCTTACAGAATCGATCGAGATACTATCGCAAGTCAAAAAATTAAGAATCGATCTAGACAACACCGCGAATCAAAATTATGTCTTAGGAGGTCTTACGGAATCAATCGGGATAATACCGAAAGTTAAAAAGTTAAAAATCGATCGGGACAACATCGTAAATGAAAATTATGCCCGAATATTTTAAAAATTATATCGGAGGTCTTATAAATTATGCTTGAAGGTCTTAAAGAATCGATTGGGATAACACTGTAAGTTAAAAAATTAAAAATTGATCAGGATAATACCATGAATCGAAATTATGTCTGGAGGTCTTACAGAATTGACTGGGATAACACCATAAGTTAAAAAGTTAAAAATCGATCAAGATAATATCGTAAATCAAAATTATGTCCGGAGTTATTAAAGATTATGCCTAAAGGTCTTAGAAATCATACCCGGAGGTCTTAAAAATCATGTTCGGAGGTCTTATAGAATCAACAGGGATAACATCGTAAGTTAAAAAATAAAAAATCGATTAGGATAACACTATGAATCAAAATTATGCCAAGAGGTTTTAAAAATTATGCTCGAAGGTCTTAAAAATCATACTCGGAGGTCTTACAAAATCGACTGGGATAACACCGCAAGACAAAAAATAAAAAATCGATCGGGATAACACTGCGAATCAAAATTATGTCTGGAGATCTTAGAACTCATGCCTGGAGGTTTTAGAGATTATGCCTGGAGGTCTTACAGAATCAACTGAGATAACACTGCAAGTCAAAAAAAAAAAATCGATCGAAATAATACTGCGAATTGAAATTATACGTAGAGGTCATAAAGATTATGCCTAGAGGACTTACAAATCTCAAAATTTTTAAATGCTCCTCATAATCAGAGGCGATGAAACTTTAAAATTTTAAAAATTTTTTATCCAGAGGTCTTGAAAGTTGTGCCTGAAGGTTTTAGAGATTACGTCCGGAGGTTTTACAAATCTCAAAATTTTTGAATGCTCCTCTTAATCAGAGGCAATAAAACTTTTAAAAATTTAAAAATCTTTTTGAAAATGGCTTTCGCATGATCAGAGATTTTTGAAACTTTAAAGGTCTTGTTTGAAGAAGACTCCTCTTAAATAGAGGTTTTAAAATCTTGATTCAAAATGGTTTCTTTTGAACAGAGGCTTTAAAATTTTAAAATCTTATTTTTTTTCTCTCTTTTTTATATTTTCCTTTTTTTTTTTTTTTGCTAATGTGCAATCATGATACAAATGTCCATTTCATCAAATGATGCTAATGGAAATGTCAATGCGAATGTAAATGTCGATGCAAATGCAAGAATATGAATGCTTGATGCAAATACAATTAACTTTTTCATAATACAAATGACAATGTTCTTCTCATGTAAATGCCCCTACAAATACTTTTCTTAGGATGTAGATGCCATGATGCAAATGTAAATTCTTCTTATAGTGTGAATGCAAATATGTTATACAAATGCAAATGATGCAAATGTGAATATCTTTCTTGTGATATAGATGCAAGTGATACAAATGCAAAGACTTTTTTTTTGCCTTCTTTTTTTGATAAATCTCTATTTAAATTTTTAATGTTTCATTTTCATAAAAAAAATGATTTCAATATTATGTACAAAATGCTCAAATAATCCCTAAAATTTTTAAAAGTGATCAAAAAATTGCCTCACATAAAGTATCTTTGCAATCAAATGAAAAAATTTAAAACTTAAGACTTTTGAATCTCTTAAAAATTGATGACTACTATTTAGAAGGTTTATGGATGAGGGGTAATTGACAATTCGATTTTTTTCACTAATAGGCATATCTTATGGAGAGCTCGACGAGGGTTGCAAGAATTTTTCTTGGGCTCACAAAAGAGATAATTTTTTAAAATATTTTTTATTAAAAATGTGATACTTCAATGTGTGTCAAAACTAACCATTACCATCCAAACAAGATGTCAAAAGAGGACAAGGTTGGTTTTTTTTTTTTTTCAGGAATATAAGGTTTTTAATAAGTATTGATCTTTCAAATGCATGAATAATTTTTTTTATGTTGGATGGAACCTTGAAACTCTAAAATTTAATTTGAGGTATCAATAATGATTTTAGCTTTAAACTGCCCTTTTGGAGTTTTCACCTTAGAGCTATATTTTCTATCAATGAAGAATTCAACAAATATAAACAAATTCAAGGACATTGCTTTTCAATCCAAGTGTCCATATTTGATCAAAATAGACTTTTCAAGGTGTGTAATGTAGGTCAAAGTTCGGGGTTATGAAAGAATGGATAACTAGGCTCAAAATATATTATTCAGGGTAATTAGGCCAAGGATCTTGATGAGCATTCTCTGACTTTCTTTCTTTACTTTTTTTTTTAAACATCTAGCTTTGATTTCAGCAACTTTATCCACCCTTTTTTTTTTTGCCTTGAATTCTCGTTTTCAAGGTACATGTTTTTTTTTTTAATTTTTTTAATTTTGGATTCTAATTGAAGCTTCAGATTCTTATCCCTAAGGTGCATTTTTTTCTCTAAAACACCTAACTTCATCTTTTTTCTATTTACTCTCTTGAATTGTTGAGATTTTAATTGAAGCTTTATTCATTTTTTGCACTAGACTCTGATCTTCGAAAGACATGTTAGACGCTTTCAATAACAAACACTTACATTGAAGTTGGTCTTGAATATATCCTTATTTTACCCCCAATGTAAAAGATGATCCTTGATCGAAATTTATTTTAGAAAAAAAAATTTTAATAGGCTCAAATGAGTAGTAAGTGGATAATTTTTATATATGAGAATGATAGAAAAAGATGGCCATTCATCATTTCAAACATGATCACTTGGTTCAAAGAGCGAATCATTGAAGAATGAGATAAAAGAGTTTTTATTTTAATTATTTTATTATTTTATTTATTTTTTTATAATGCCCCATCTTGTTTTTCATTCAAGGTTCTAATGACGATCAAGTTATATATGATCAATCGTATAGTTCAAAAAGGCTCTTTAGGTTCAAATTTTTTTTGGTGAAAGAAAAAAAAGTATAAAGGTATGAAACAAATTGTCTTAGGTAAAAAAAAAATCTATTTTTTTAATCAATGTGCTTTAAGACATGAAACAAGGGTTACTTAAGACAAAAGGTTCAGGCATTTTTGTGTCTATGGTCATAGCAAAATTTTGACACACATTAAATTACCAATTGAAAATTTGAAAGCGTATCTGATTTTTGAAATTCAAAACGAACTTTTAAAATTAACCTTTTTTTATTCTTTGCCCAAGAAAAGATTATCGACCTTTTAACAAATGAATTCAAACTCACATTCCCTAAAGGGATTATGATTGATGAGTCAAATCATCTGAGTGATTAGGAGCATGAAAGTTTTCAAAATGTGTGAAGGTATTCGATGAAATCTTTCCTAATAGTAATCACCATTTTCTTCAAGAATCCTTTTATCTTTATTACAAAAAAAAACTTTTTTTTTATCTTGAAAGTTACTTATGTGGGACAATTTATTCAAGCAAACGCATAAAAAAAATTTCATAAAAAAAAGATCCAAAACATTCAATTATTCTAAAATAAGTTAGATAACTTTTAGGGACACAATGCACATGTCATACATACATAGTAAAAAGATTCAAAAAGAAATCATCTTATCTTGATTTTTAAAACTTGAGACTTCTCTCTTCATCTCAACTTCTCACATTTGACAATTGGATGGAGTCAACTTCCATTGTTCTATCACCTTTGGAGTTAGAATACCACTTTTGATAAGATTTTCAACCTTTTCTTTCAACTATCTGTATTTTTCAATTGAATGATCGATTACCTCCATATGATAATCACACTTGTTATTGGGATCATATCTCCTTGCCAATGGATTTAGTGTTGTTTTCAGAGGCACAAGAGTGAGATACTGACATTTTATTAGTAAAGGTAAAATGTAAAAGATAAGGATGGGCAATTTCTCTTAATCATTCTTTGATCTTTTTCGATTCTTTGTTGGTTGAATGGTAGGTTCAAGTATAGGGACAAGATCATGAATGGCCATTTGAGAATAGAGATTTGCTGAAAAGCCCAAATGCTGGCTTGGTTGGCAAGGATATGAATTCTGAGATATATTACCTATGACAGGGTGACAAGGCTAATGAGAAAGATATGGATTGTACGTGATGAAGCTATTAGGTAGATGCCCTTCCATTGTGACTTATTGCACTTTTCTTTTATTATTTTCTTATGTACTTTATTTTTTAACATTTGTTGCATCTTTCCATTTAATCCTGCCATTTTTAATTGTATTTTTTATAATCTCATCAGAAATCACCATATCAAAAAAGTTTTTGGAGACATTTCTAATCATTCTTTCGTAATAGAGAGTGTTCAAGGAACTGACAAATATAATAGTAATCTCTTTCTCTGACAAGTGTAGTTGTACTTGGGTTGCTATGTTTTTTCATCTGTGTGCATACTCTTTAAAAGTTTTAGTTGACTTTTTCTTCAGTTCTATAGGGATATCCTATCTGGCGTCATATCTTCAACATGCTTATATTGTTCTAGGAAGGCCCTAGCTAAATTATTCTACGAGTAAATCTTATTTTGAACCAGTTGAGTATACCATCTTGTCATAGACCTAGTGAGACTATCTTGAAAGCAATGGATCAACAGTTTATCATCATGAGTGTGGCCTGTCATCTTTCGGTAATACATGGTGATGTGTGTTAAAGGACATTTTGTTTCATCATACTTTTTAAAATTTAGAGCTTTAAATTTTGATGGAATAACGAGATCAGGCACTGGACTAAGTTCATTGGCATTGACATTTTTATACATATCATGGCCTTCAATTACCTTTAATCTCCCTTTCAATAGGTCATACTTATCCTTCATTTTTATATCTCCTGATGAATCTAACACTTTTTTTAATCTCTTCAATTCTTTAGGATCATCCATATTAGGCACAATAGTGGAGTCATTAAGAGTGCGCTCGAGATTGATATTTATTTGAATTGATGACAACTTGACAGAAAGGCTAATATAAGATTGATGAGTTGTTGAAGGTGCTTACGGCATATGAAGATCTTGAACATATGTGAACCCAAATGGATACAATGGTATCTCAATAGCTGTTTCTTTATTTGCCCTATATGTTTCAATAATTTTTTTTCTATTGTCAACTCGACTATCATCTGTTTTAATTCTATCAGTTGTCTGTTCACATTCTGTTGCATTCCCATAACTATTTTTTTGATCTCTCTTTGAGCTTTTTTTACTATGTCCATTCGACTTGCATTTTTATTTTTCATGATTTTGATATTGACTCAAGTGCTATAAGTGTGCAAACTTAACTGATCTCATTTCCTAGGATAGCTATCCTTGAACATTTCATTGATTATCAAAAGTCGGTAATGCATGACATGAATTTTATTATAAAAAAATCTTTTGGCTTTGAGGGTTTAACAAAAGCATATTCACAATCATCATCTTTTGTGCTTAGTTGGTATGAAAAAAATGAATTCAAACAGATGATGCATGATTTTTAAGTCAAATTTTATTATTATTAAAGAGGGAAAACTTGAGTTCCATCTTATATTTTGGTTGGGTTATCTAAAGACATTTCTTCAAAAGTTTGGTGAAAGCATATTCACAACCATCACTTTTTAACAAGCTCTTTTAGGCAAACAATTATTAAAAGTGAACAGAGGCATCGATTTAAAAGAAGTTCCCATTTATTCCCAAAAATATCAAGTTTACACCTCATGAATCATTCTAAGGCTATGGTTAAAAAGTGCTAGACCTGTTCTCACTCCCCATTGTCTTGCTTAAAAAATCCAAAAGAAGTGGACTATAACTGCTAGTAATGATATTCCTATGCCTAAAGGCTTATTATTTTCATTCATTATCTTGGCTAATTTGACTACCATATATAGCATTACTTGCTGTTTTAACATGAATCAATAAAGGATTCTTGTGAACAACTAGCTTCATTTTGACTTCAAAATCTAAATATCTTACTTTTATCAGTGCCTGTACCCTATGCTTCAAAATCGTATAGTTTTCAAGAGAATGACCTATGATGCCAAAATGATATTCACATCGAACATTAGGATCGTACCATTTGAGAAAAAGATGATTTACGAGATTCAATAGGGATTGAGGCAATGAGATAGTTTTTTAAAAATAATGGGTATAACTCTGTGTAAGACATGGGTATTGGATCAATAAGAGTTTTTTCTTTGGTGTTGCCAGAGTTTTTCTGTCCTATGATTGGTTTACTTTGTTGAAAAGAGGTGGTATAGTTGGTCTCGAGGTGAATTGAGAAACTCTAGGTTGAAGATTGGGTTGATAAAGTGGTGATTGAATAGCATGCTGAACAAGCGATTGTGAAATATGAGGTGAAAGATGTGGATTCAGGTGTGAAACTTTCGAAGGTTGCATGACACTTAGGGGCTTAATTTTAGGTGCCTGAAAAAGAGGTTGGTAGTAGTCATAACAAAGATTTAGGTACGAGTTAGGACTCAGAATAATTGGTGAAGATTGTTTGAAACCAGGTGACTCATTCTTAAAAATCAAACTTTTGAGCTCAGTCATCTACAGGGCCAGTTCACCCATTCCTCTCTTGAGTTTACCTAAATCTTGATCACTGTTCAAATCATCTGATGCCTTAGTATGCTCTGAAAAGTGCTAGAACTAGTAGGAGGCTGTTGATCTTGATTTGATGGAATCAAAAGTGACAACAATCCTTGAGGAGGAACAAACTCAACTTCAACACTACTTTTAACCATTTCCATGAATTGAGCCATATGTTGTTTTATCTCTCGAAGCTCGAGCCATACTTCTTCTTGATTTAACTCCAAAGCACTAATCCTTGCTTCCAATTGATCTTTCATTTTTGTCATTCTAATTTTTATCAAGACAGACATTTTATTCCGGGACTTAGACAAAAAATTCTAGATTATTACCCTTATTGAATGAGTGCCACAAAATAATTTCTAACTTACATGACACACATAACATGTTCATAAATGTGACAATGATGCCTAATGAATGTCCTGAAATGCATATATGCTTAAGGCAATGAATTTTAATATATATAAAGGCCCAAATGAAATTTTCGTCAACCATAAATGTGTATACAAGGAATGTAATATTATGTTACAGGGATGGTGGGACAAGAAATACAATGTATCTTCCATAAAATCCTACTATTCATGAATCCATATGTATGAAATACAATGACATACTTACATGAATGATGAGATGTATACTATGAATATTGCAACATACTTGTATGGAATGCATGAACCTATCAAGTGCTCATTATATTTTTTATATGAAATGCAATGCTTGTGTTATGTTATCCTAATGAATTGACATAACCTTCAAATATGTAATGAAATGGAATGTACGCACTACCTATTAAGATGCATATGGATTGCATAACATGGGATGTATGTACTATTCATTGATATGGATGGGATGGAATACTCATATTATCCTATCATAATGCGCATGGGATGAGATACATATATTATTTATTATGATGTATGAAATACAAATGATAAAACAAAATACAAAAAAAAATTGAAAAGGACAAAAAAATAACTAGGACTTGAAAATTAATTTTTGTTTGGTTAATAAACAAAGAATTTAAGAAAAATCTTTAATTTTTTTTTTGAAAACCTTTTTTGCTTTTTCGTTTTGCTTTTTTTTTTTACTTGTTGGATAATGCTAAAAAAAATCTTATTCTAAAATATGTTATGAAAATGCAAATTTTGGACAATTACCAAATGAATAAATATGTTAAGAGAAAATTTATTTTTTTCAAGAAAATGCTTTTCTTTCATTATCTATCTTTTTCAGTTTGTAACACAATATTAAGCTATTTATATAAAAAGGTTGGTAGGGCTCTACCTTAGGCAAGCTTTTATGGCTTACGATATACTGGGTTAGGATTTATTTATCTAAGGTTCCCAGACCATTCCTTACATCATCGTCTATCATAAACTAGTAAGGCTCTCCGATCCTTACCCATTCTAGGCTACTAACAAAAATGATTCAATCTGAGTAAAAATATTTCGCTAGTAAATACGTAAGTTATCACCTCATGAGAGTGCAACTATTTCACTTCCTCCTAAAAGAAAAAGAGCCCGGGTTTAGAGCTCATGCATGGGAATGAATATGCAAAATGTGTGCAAAGTGATATATTAATCAATATAACATAAATAAATCATAAACATAGAATCAAAATAAAGTAATAACCATCATGCAATTTATTTTATTTATTAACTTGTATATATATATTTGTGAAAAATTAAAATAAAAAAAATTAAATTAAATACCAAATAAAACCAATTAATCCAATTATTGTTAATAACGCATAATTAAAGTTTTGGCCTGACTCTTAAAGGTCTCCAGCGGAGTCGCTAAGCTGTTGTAACGGTTTTGGGACCGTCGGACGAAAAGTGTTTTATAATCGGGAAAAATAAAAGGGAGTCACCACCAATCTTTGTTAGGGTGTGATTGGCCATCCAAAAGTTTATCTTTTTAATAAAATTATAAAATCGGGTTTAAAGTTTATCAAAAAGATAAATTTTGATATACGAAAAATCAGGTTAGGCTCAGGAGTCGGTTACGCGTAGGGAATGATTAGCACCTCCACAACACTCATAAATTGGTACCATTTAATTATGCGCTATTTTTAGTGTTAGATGAAATGATTTCGATTTGATATTTAATAATATAAATTCTTTTTAATTTTTTAAAATTAATTTTATCAAAATTCTTTATTTAAGAGTATCGAAAAAATCTCTAAGTTAAAGAATTATTTTAAAATTTTTCAACATCTAGGCAGAACTTTAAAGATAATACTTTTGACTGATATTGACCACGACATCTTTTGAAAATGGAAATAACATCCTTTACAGAAGATAATTATTGGTGACTCTCCAACATTTAGGCAGAGTACCAAAAATTATTTCTTTTGAAATGTTATTTTTGTTTTATTTTAAAATTGCACATTTTTAAAAGTAAGTAAATAAAAAAACATTTTGTATGAAAAAGTAAATGATGATACTATCAGGTAGCAAACAAATATGCAAAATTAGTGTAAATAATAACAAATAAATGCAATTAAGCTAATAAGTGCTATGTATAATGATGAAATGCAAACTTGAAATTGGATTCTTAAATATAATGAGACCACCTTGACTCTCCAACATCTAGGCAGAGCTTAGGTGCGATTATTTATATTTAAGATCCCATTTTATTAGTACTTTTTTTTTATTTATTGATTTTAATCCTATGGTTAAAGCAAATTAAGGACTAGCATAAAAACTTAATGAAATAAAGTTTCTTAAATACCCTATCATCTAGGTTGCATTAAAGAACAAATTATTTCAAGATTTTTATACGCGTGTCCTTAGGATTTTGAGATGGTTTTGGTTAGAGCTTAAGTCGAGATTTTAAAGGTTAGGGTTTCAAGATTTTGAAGATTTGAAAATGCGTATCAAATTTGGGTCTTTAGACTTTTGGATTTTCAGGTTTTAGATTTTAGGGTTTGGATTTTGGATTTTAGGGTTAGGTTTTCAAGTTTCAGATTTTGGGATTTATGTTTTCGATTTTAGGGTTTTGAGGTTTGAGGTTTGGATTTTAGGGGTTTTTAGAAATTTGAATTTTTAGGTTTGGGGCTTTAGTGTTTAGGATTTTAGATTTTAGGATTTCGATTTTAGGGTTTGGAGGTTTGAGATTTGGATTTTAGGACTTTTTGATGTTTTAGGGATTTGAAAATTGGGGTTTAACGAAAATATGAGCATATTTAAAAATCTCCAACATTTAGGCAGATTCTTGAAGCAAGTTCGATTTTTATAATTTTTGAAAATTAATTAAAATTTTCATATATTATTATTATTATTTATATTTTTTTTTTATTAATTAATCTTTATATAATAATTTCTCAACATCTAGGTAGAATTATTTTTAAAAGTATAATTTTATTTCATCCAACATATAGGCAGGAAAAATAAAATAAAAAATATATATTATTCAATTTTTATTATTTTTGTAGATTATTATTATTATTATTATTATTATTATTATTATTATTATTAGCACTTTTAGTTTTTTTTTTAGTTATTATCCTATTTTATTTCATTTTATTATTATTAAAAACAATCAAATATTTATTCTAACAAATTTAAAAATTTATCATGCATAAATATAAAAAGAATACTCAAAATGACAAAAATGATAATATATAAAAAAAATTTAAAAATTCAAAAAAAAAAATTTTACATGAATCGGACCGGTCAACGTTGGTTTGGACCGGTCTGACTGGTTCGACGGTTTAGTCAACGATTCAGGAGGTCGATCTATGGTTTAGTTCGATTCAGACCAGTTCGATTGGATCGATCAACAGCTGTTGAAAGAACGAGTCAACGGGTCAGGTTACACGGATCTCGGGTCGGATCCAGGTCCATGCACGAATTTTTTTGGCTAAAATGACGTCGTTTTCAAGTTTTTCCCTAAACGACGTTGTTTTAAGTCTCAGCCTTCTATATAAGACCAATTTTTTTTCAGTTCATTTTACCCTTTTTGCCAGAAAAAAAAATTATAGAGCTCCTAAGGGAGCTCTGACGCTCAGTCGACGTTCGACCTCCGATGTCTGTGCCGTCGTGATGGCCGCCATGCCTACCGCTGTTGATGGGCCATCGCTTGTGGTCAAAAAACACAAAACTCTCTCAAACGTTCAGCTTAACGTGATTTTTTCAGATCCAGTGCCTGTTTTGCCAGAATAACCCCGATCGACGTAGATCTAGGCTCAAAGCTTTCGATTTTTTTTTTTGTTTATTTGTAAAACCAAAACTGATGTTATTTTTTTTCTTATTGTAGGTACCTTTTTTGGCGCTAAATTCCTCAATGTGGGGAGAATTGTGTTTTCTATTTTTTTTTTAATGGGTAAGGATTTTGTGTATGGTGCTTGGGTTTTTGAGTTTGGGAGAGTTTGGCTTTCAGGGTATGGAAACTGGGGTTTTTTTTTTTTTTAGGTGTTTGGATGTAGGCAGAGGCTCTAGGGTTTAGGCGACTGATGCTTGGGGTTATTTTTAGTGAAGGATTCTGGTAGTGGTGAGATGAGTACTGGGGTGAGAGGGTGTCTGAAGATGTGTCTGAGAGCTTCCCTGAGCTGAAAGTGGAGGAAGCTAGGGCTTTAAGGAGCTAGGGATCTAGGTGGTTATAGATGTGGCTAGGGTTGGCTGTAGGGTGGCTGGTCTAGTGGAATTAAAGAGCGGCGCCGTACACCAGCCCTTTTGTTTTTTGTCTTCTTCTTTTTTTAATTAATTTTAAATAATTTTTAATTAATTAATGTTTAATTTTAATTAAACCAGTATTATTATTATTATTATTAAAATTATTATTGTTAATATTAAACAAGAACTAAAGATAGTAGATCCAGACAAAATCGGTGTCTACATAAAGTCTTGTTAATTTCCTAGTTCTTGGAAAAAAAATAATATGATAACTATTTTGTAAAGTTTCATTTAAATTTTTTCACCATTTGGGTTGAATTTAAAAAAAAACCTTTCATCTAAAGATTTTTTAAGAAATTTACTATTTAAAATTTTAAAGATTCTCATCATTAGATAATTATCAAATATTTTCACCCAAATTTTTAAGTTTTATTTTTATATTTTTAATTTTTTTATTTTAAAAAATATAGTTATTTTTATTGAAATTTCATCTAAATTATTTCACCATTTAAGTTAAATTTAGATAAATTTCTCACCTAAAGATTTTTAAAAAAATTTACCATTTAAAATTTCTAAGATTCTCATCCTTGGATAATTGTTAATTATTCTAAAAAAATTATTAATGTTTTATTTTGTTTTTTTTTTTGTAAATACTTTTTGATTTTTCCTAAAAATTAGACATAAATAGTCAAATAAATAAAATAATAAATAAATAAATAAATAGATAATTATGATAAAATACAAAGATAACTGAAACTTAAAAAAAGACAAGTAAAAAATAAATACCAAAGATTTAGTCACGATTGATTTCAAAGCACGTGAACCTTAGTAATTGTGTTTATTTTTAACTCCTTTCTCCAATACAAAACTTTCAAAAGAAAATCTTAATTATCTAAACCAAAAACATTAAAAAAGATTATAAAAAAAAAACGCTCAATTTTTTTGCTTTATTTTTACTCTTTCTCTCTTGATTTTTTTGATTGATTTTTGATTCATTCTCATGAGGTTTTTTTATAGGCCACTAATCTCAATTACAAAGAAAGTTTTCTTGGTTTCAATCTCCTAATCAAAGTTAATTTTGGATTTTTAATCTAAGTCAACCTCTTAACCCAATACATTTTTTCAATTAAAATACTAGACTTCAAACCGAATCAAACTCTTTATTCTATTCTTCTTTATAAAAAAACAATTAATTAATTAATTAATCCTAAACTAAAAAAATACTAAAATAACTAAATGGGATGTCTACAAAGAGCTCTAGTATAGATTCAACAATTGTAGAGATCTATACTCAACTTGTAAGGTATTATTTGTTTTGATTGAAAAGTTTTATAATTTTGTTTTATAAAAAAAAAAATTATAAAACTTCACAAGTATGAGTTTAAGTTTCAATTTATATATTACAATAAATTTTCACAATTTCCCGATACAAGACTAGAGTGTTAAAAACTCTCGTTAAAATTTGATATTTCCTACACAGAACCACAAAATCAAAATTATACTACACATTAATATTTTATAGGTGATTCTCATTATGTAACATTTAGCTCTCAATATTAAAAATTTAGAGGTGATTTTTAACATGTAATACTTAAATTTTGTCTTATTGATAACCACTTTTATATCATTTAATAGAGATTCGAACTCAATTTATTAATTATTGTTTGCTTTGATTGAAAAATCTTATAATTTTATTTTACAAAAAATATCTCACAAATTCGAATTCAAGTCTGAACTTATATTTCACAACAAATTCTTACAATCTATCAATGTAAGATTAAGATGTCACATCTAAATATTGTGTTTGGGGGGGGGGGGGGGGGGGGCGGAGAGATACAGGCGCGCAACCATGAAAGCATTTAGCAAGGTTTGAGGGTATAGACCAACTATGCTAACACTGCCCACCACTGGGCCAGATGACCGTTTTTAGCATGTAGCCTAACACTATTATTATGGTCCAAAATATCCCATGCATCTCTTCTTTGGAATCGATTGAGTGTATCAGTATAATTTTTCAAGCAAAGGAGTTGGAATTTGGTTATTCTAGTAAGACCGGTATACTTATCAACATGAGAAAAAGTTTGACAGGACGAAAAGTTATGTAGCTGCCCTACATTTAGCCAAAGGAAATGGTTTTTGTGGTCCAAATTCGGGCAACAATGGTGGAGGCCCCAGAAAGAAGTTCCCCATAACTTTTTTGTACTCGGCGAGATGGGTCTGGTTTCATCTGCATGTTCGCCGCTTGGACAACAAAGAAACAAGCAAGATCAGGTCATGTGCCCTCGTCTTATTCAAGAAGAAACTATAAATGAACTATTCATAAAGCAGTGGATCACTTATTGTTGGATCTTTATTAAAATGGGTTTTCGTCCAAAATAGGGTTCACCTTCACTCATTTCTGCTTTTGGATTGAAATTTTCCATATCTTTGTTTTCTAGCCAAAATGGTTATGGCGGAGTAATTCCAAATTTAATTCCATACTGTCAAGCGCCCTCTGCCCTGGTGGTTTTCTCTCTTTCATGATTCCAGAAAATGCCAACAATGAAGCGTCGATGATGCCAACCATAAGGGATTTGCCTGCATGCGTAGTCGTAGACCTGCTTTTGGATCATGATTCCTACATTTGAGCTGCCCATTGTCAATTCCAGGTGCTCTGCTCCGTACAAATTATTAGATTTGGATTCTGCTGTGGGGTTTACAATCCCTTTGATATTCAGCGTGGGATTAACACTCAAGTAGTTAAGAAGTTTATTTTAGCGTATTGGAAAATGTGATACAATCTAGAATATGTACTCCTCTGGTTACATTTGCTTCACCTTGGCCACAGTGTTTCAATTGATATTCCTGAATAGATTATTGGAGTAGGTTCTTTTTCTTACTCAATAACAGCGTGGTACTGTTAGTTCATTATTAAACTCATAATTAAGTTCATAATTTCAGGTATAAAAAAATTACATTAAAAAAAGTCAACTTGCTCTTTTTGAGAAGCAATGTGCTATTACTAACTATATAATGTTTTTGTCAAGCATTTTGCTTGATCTGAAGAATTTACAAGTTCAATCAACAACCTTTTGTTGTTGTTGGAAACCGCACAAACCATGGAGGTAAAATATTATAGTATTTCTTATCTTTTTAAACGCTTCAATCCAATACTTAAATTCCATTAAGATTTTAAGCTTTTTCTTCCTAAATTAAAGTGATATCACTATGCTATACAGATAAAGCTTTCATTCCCAACAAGATCAAGCTCACAATCACTGGCCAAAAAATAAAAGGATCAAGCTCACAATCTGTTTATCGTACCATCATCAAGAAGCCAAAGCACCCATGTTTATATTGGGACCTCGATCGATCATCGAGACAAACCAAAATGTAGTAGCAGCATTACTATTACTAAATGTGTGAAAAAAAAAAATCGAAGGTGGAGGGGATTCTGATTACTAATTCCAATTCTTTTAGGGTGTGGGTTTTTTAAATATCCACCTCATGTTGAAAGGAGCACCCAACCTTATCACATGTTTATATCTGATGTTGTCTGCCATCTTTGGTAGAGGAGGAATTATATCAAACAAAGCTCAAAGGTGGTGAAACAATTTATTGTGGTTAACTAGATGTATCCACTATCTAAATTTGTGCAGATATCTGTTGTTTTCTTGTGGATTTTTCAATTGGTCACTTTGAAAGCCATCAGTAAAAGGTTGTGTTCCTTTGTCACCTACGCTTAAAAATCTAGGTTCTTAAGAACAATGATTTGGGTTTCTTTGTCTTAAGCATTCTTTTCAAAGGTAAAATTGAATTTCCATTTTCATCAGCTTTGAGTTGGATTAATTGGAAGTACTCATTGGAAATTTGGAATGGCGTGTGTTTTTGTTCTCATAATTGCGCTCTTGATCTCAAAGCTAGCTAGATAGGATATGACAAGACCATAATTTAGCAAAGTTTTTGTATTAATCTCTTTTATCCTCTTTCATCCTGGAATTATTTCAGAAATTAATTTTGGTAGTTGGAGAAGAGGGACATTCCAACATGCTTCATCGGGAAAATTTATGGATCACCAATACCAGAATTTTTTAAATTAGATTTTTCTTTTTGGAATTTTATAATTATCTTGTTGATCGAATTATTCATTTTTGTGGACTTTGCAATGATAAAAATTTTCATTTTGGGTATTGTAATTTCATTTATCACCGAGTGTATGACAGAATAAGTTGTAAGATTTAAATTTTATAAGTGATCCAATTAATATGACTAGATATTTTTGTATAATTCGACAAACCCATAGATCTTGTCAAAGGCATATATCTGTGAGCCATTGCTTTTGTCATTGTCTACTTTATTTTATTTCTTTTGTTATTCACTATGGTTAACTCAAATGGTAAGAAGAGAAATTGATCTATTATCAATGTAGGATCAAATCTTTAAAAAAAAGAAAAAAAAACTTTGAAAATAAAATCTTAAATGTGTCAAGTCGACATGGAAGATCGATCTTTTAATATCATCGAAAAAGAAGATTAGGCCTTAGCAAAAACTTGAGATACCCCTTGACCATATTATAAAAAAATTATTTATTTAATTTTTTATGAAATCAGATATAATTGATCGTATTTTCCAACTTTCTTTACACAAAAATAGAATTTATGTTCAAGAATGATCAAATCAACCTTTAAAAAAGGATTGATCAACGTACTTTCTCAAAGAGAACTTTAGCAATGTGAAACGTGATCGTCTCTAAGTCACAGTGCGCAGCATAGTAAAAACTCCTTGCTACCGTAAGAAATGTTTGCTTGAATTCTGAGTTGATGTCGTCCGAGGAATTTTGCAGTACTAATTGAACAAGTTCTTGCATGTCGGACTCTATTTTCTGGGTTCTGGTGTGCTCTGTATCAGAATCGTCATGCACCTGAAACAGTTTATAACAAAAATGATGAGTAAAAGTTCGTTTTATTTTACATGCATTTATAGCTTAATTGTTTGAGGTGAAATGAGATCTTTGTGCAGCAAAAGATGACAATTAAACCCATTCATGGAATTACCTTAATTAGTTGGTATAAGTGAACATGTTATATTCACTATAATTGTAAAACTAATAATGTTTACGCTTTTCGATTGATTGGAAGTCTTCTTGGAATCCACTTAGGGGGAGTCTGTCAATTCATCAACTGAGGGATTTATTGCCATTAAATTGTTCATATAAAATTACTGGAAGTGTCATATTTTTCTTGTTGATGAATTGGGGGGATGGAAAACCCGAATGCATGACTCAAAAGAAATAGACAAATAAATGAATACTAGTAATAGTAGTAGTATATCAGTATAAAAGTAGAAGGAAGATGATAAAAGAATGCAGCCAAACGACTAGAAAGATTCCAGAGAGAAGCATTTGTCGTAGCTAGGTATACATATATTTCTTGGTTTCACGCAACTGACCTTTTGCTTTTGGTAGTGATAAAGCTGATGGCAAACTCTATTTGTGAGGTTGGAGAGTCGCTCGTACTGTGGATGAGACAACAGCTCCTCCAAGGACCAACGGCCAGAGCTAAGATTTATCGTTTGCACCACCAACTCTGCTAGTCCTTGGTGCCTATCACCTTCCTCTAGCCACATCAGCATCCACTTTTCCCACTGTTTTCCCTCCCAAAAAAGAAAATAAACATGAAATCAGAAAGCACCAAATTAACAAATTGGAATGAGTTCTGACACCAATGTATAGCTGTGCGATTGACTCATGAGGCAAGGAACTATATAGCTAGGACAATTTGATTTACTCAAAGATTTACTTACTGTTTGCATGTGAAGTTTATTACTAGTATATATAACGACAGATAAAAATAAGACATCAAGAACGAATGAATCTTTTTTCTTTTTCTAATTCATTGAAAAAAAAAAACTATAACCACGAGTCTGTTATCATCTCTCAAACCTCTCCATTCTTTTTGGTAGGAAACAGGATATAGCTAGGATAAAATGATTACTTACAGCAAGACGTATGCTGCAGCTAGTGTCTCGACCATGAGCCATAAGTGCGTCCAATGATAGGTGGTTCAGGGTCCAAAACAAGGTTTCTATCAGCTTCTGTATTGTCCTGTTTGCATACAACTTCCTGCAACAAAAATCACATGTACACATCAGTTTCTTTGTCAGCCTTTCTTGGACAGAACAGATTGACCCGCTCACTCTGTGACTCTCTTTTCGTCCTGCCCCTGCATCAATGACGTACGTTGAAGTACAGAAAATTTTTTTTTCTAGGCCAAATTTATTAAACCAACCAAAAGTTTACAAAGCTAGCAACAACTAGCAAGCAGAGATCCAATAAAATACTAGGAACAATAAGAGACACCGTTTATTGACAAGTATTACACTACAGTTTTTTACTCTAAAAAAACAAAAAAGTTCCGATTTCTCAACAAGTTAACGTCTCTTTTTTTTTTTTTTCCTCTCCACACACCGCATATCTATATTTGCATTATTTTTCTCACTAATTGCAATCATTTCTTCCCATGTAATAATAAAATTGCTAAAAAATGGGATTAACAATTAAAATTATAACATTAAACCTATTGTAATGGAGTACTACTTAAGAACGTTTTCGAGAAGTATAATTCACAAAACCATTTGATTTTAATGATTTTACAAGTCAAGACTGAAGAGTGACGACAAGTTTTATGATTTGTTTAAATTTTAAGTAATTTACCTTCCATTAATGTGGCTAAATCGTGCATCAACCACACTTCTGAACACTTGGACGAATGCTTTTCTCAGCTCACTAGGTTTCATTTCATTGTCGAAAGAAGAGGCAATAGTCTCAACCAAGAAGGCGGTCTTTGCCCATGCCAGCCTCTCTTGCGACCTTTCTGGCTCGAATATGCTGGCTGCTGCTATAAAATATGTTAAGAGAAGGAATCTCCGGCTCACCCCGAAATCACCAAGATTCATCTCCGAGTACCACCTGCTCAACATATATATAGCATATATAACTTGGAAATGGGAATTATCATATCGAATTAATGGGATAGAATAATTCAAGTTAAACATAGAGAGAGAGTAGGGATCCACTTATAATAGTATAAGTATTTTTATTTTTTTTTGGATCAAAATTAAATCTATAATATTTATACTTAGCCATTTTGATCTAATGACAAAAAATATGTGTAATACTTGTAAAAATATAAGTGAATCCCTCATATATATTCATGAAGAAGGAGGAAAATTGAATTTGACTTTAAATTTACTTTCATGAGAAATGAAAATTAATATAATTTACCAACGGGGGATTCCTGATCGATTGGATTACTTACTTTTGCATACTCTCCCATTCCATCTGATGTAAAGCTTGGCAATTATTGTAGTCTAGTTTTGCAAGCTCAAGATACACATTATTGTTTACGTACTGCATCCTGCATAGAATATAAAATATACTCTTAAAAGGTGATTAAAATTGTCTTTAAAAAAAAATTGTATGCATGAAAGCTTATTATTAGTTGAGTAGCAGTGGAGTATTTCCTTTTGGAATAAAAATAAAAGGTTTTTTCATGAATTAAAAAAAAAAAAAAAAAAAAAAAGATAAGGGGCTCTTGTGGCCTTGAGTGGTTGGGCAGCTAAAATGCTGATCAGATAAGCATAAAATTTTGCCGTTCATGATTATGGTATGTGAACAGTATACAACCAAGTATTAATGATGAATAATGTATCTTATTAATTTCTTTAATTTTCTAATTTGGCAATTACAAAGAAAAAAATTTTGAGTTTTAACAAAATTATTATTTTTAATTAAGAATTTAAACAGAAGCATGCACACTAGTTAATAATGGTAAGTAGGCACTTCCATTAATGAAATACCATATATGGTAGCATTAATATTAATTACTCCATATTCAATGTTTCTAATGTGCACCTTCAATCAGGTCAATTGCCACATTGCAAACAGACAAACATGATATCTAAAATAATATTCCAATGGGTCCTGACAGCGGATATTGTATTCCTAAATTATGACACATACGAATTCAGAAAATAAATTAACCCAACTGGAGTGTGTGTTAATGATGAGAATAGCGGCCAAAACTTTGATTCCTACCACCCAAGTTCGACTTTGCAAAATGTCAAAGCTTTCTTTTCAAAACTAAAAAACAACGCAAAATTTGTCACCAAGTAAGATAAATAAAGAAAAGCAGGAGATAGGAAAAGAAATAATGAGATCCCAGACTATATATAGGGATGTAATTCATCATCTAATTATATATTATCAATTTTTCTCATTTTAATCACTTTCTGTCTTACTTTTCCCTTCACCCCTTTTTGTTCCTTCAGTATTAATTAATTATATTATTATACCATGACAAAGAAATGGAGAACCTACCTGTAAAGTGTCTTTCCAATCCATACGTCATCTTCGCCTCCATACTGCTCTATGAAAAATCTGGTTTCCACTCTAGGCAGGCTTGCATACCATGGAATCTCCAACGCCTGCTCAACCTGTTAATCAATTTACAAAGAATTGATTAAAATTTTTGTATTAAATGATACTCCCAACCCTGCAAATTCCAATTAACAATCCGATTGATTTCTCCCTAATTGGACTAAGAAAAGACCGGGAGATTATTCACAACATTACTTTGTATTTTTGTTAGTATTGAAAATTTTATTTTATATATATATATATATATTTAATTTGTCTTTACTGTCAAAAGCTCATACTGTACATACACACATACATACATATACATATATATATATATATATGTTACAATGCTGCTCACTCACAGTCATAAACTATAAGTGCTAGTTATCTTTAGTTAAGCATGATTGTAGTTGCTGTTATTTGATGATGATCTTTTTGACTTTTGAAGTGGCAGAGTTTTTGCTTCTTTAATTAAGTATTATTACTGGTACTATAGTAGTTTATTTGGAAAATCGATGTGGCAAGATGTGAATTCTATGCTTGGTTGGTCGGGATGCAAACGGGTATTTGACATAAAGTTTGTCGCATTATAATTGCCCTTACTAAATAAAAACACAAAAAATATGTGCGTGGGGCTTAAAAAAAAAAAACAAAAAACAAAAGGAGAAAGATAGTATAGACTAACCAATAAAATAATATTTAATATGGGATGATTATTAAAAAAATTATGATAATTTTTATATAATGATTAAATTATTGTGTTTAATAATTATTTAATGATTTTATGTGTATGTGATTTTGAATCATTAAGAGTGATTCAATCACTATTTTAGAGGATGATTTTGAATCATTAACTTGTATAACTATTGTAATGTGTATGATTATTTTAATACTTTCAAACAAAGTAATATTTAATTTTTAATAATATCAAATATATATTAATTTTTAATTATTAAAAATTAATAATTTTTAACCAAACAAAATAATTATAGATCACATAGTGATAAGATTACCTTAATAATAAGATCACCTCCATAATTAAATTATCATAGTAATGTTGAAAATGATACAAAAGTTATCTAATAGTAGTAGAAATTTAATCCTAATGAAAAAAAACTTTGGTTTTGAAAAAAAGAGAGAGAGATTTAGCAGAGAAATCAGAGAACTAATTTCAAAAAGTACAGGCAAATATGTTTTTATGTGTCTAGCTACCATATTATAGTTCATTAATTTGGGTTTTTATGGAATATAAAAAGAATCTCCACCCTTAAATAAAAAGATGAAATTTGATATATCTATATATATATATAGTGGCTACACATTACCATAAAAAATAAGTTCAAGTTCTTGGTTATAAAAAAATTGCAACCAAAACGTAAGGCAAGAATTTTGTGGACGATATATACGTATTACCTCTCCAGATAAGTCTTTGGTTATGATCCATTTGTCTAAAAGTTCATCAGCAGCTTGTTTTTCTCTTAAGAATTTGGATGAAAAGCGCTTGGCATCCTCAAGAATCTTGTCTCCAGGGAACTGCACCTGTGAAGCCCTGTACAGGTTGAAAATCCCGGTTACAGCTTGGTTAGACTGCCCCACAAAGCAGAAGAACTCCCCGCCTTTCTCAAAATGTCGGAAGACGTCTGTCACATATAAAGTCCGATAATCGGTTATTAAAAATTAAAAAAAAAAACAATAAAACATGACACCATATTCCATTCGCAGAGATAGTGGTCCAAAGCTTAAGTTATACCAGCAGAAATCTCGTATCCATGTAACCTTAGTAACCTAAACCCCATTGCCGTATCGTCAATGTCATGAACCCTACTATTTCTTGCCCAGCAAATTCCATTTTCAGTCCAGTATCTGAAATTTAAGAAACCTGATGATGATCAATTTGAAGTTGGGAAAGTTAATTTCTTCGTGTCCTCTTAATTACTCGTATAAATAATTAGTGTTTCCTGGCCCATACCTGTAAACATAATTCAAACATTTTTTAATTTCTGGCTGGAAATATCTCGAAATTCCAAGGCGTTGCAAGCGGTCAACAGTCCAAATACGTTCGAACAGGTCAACCGGGTATACGTTGGGTACTAAATTAAATGAATATAAGCAAAATATTTATGTTAGAAACAAAAACACATGCATTAGAAAAGGTGAAAGAAAGACTTCCAATTATGAAAAATCGACAAAAGCTAATAGTACTTTACCTCCCCCATTGAATCTTTGAACAGTTTTCTTTAAATATCTGAGACAATTCTCATCTTTGGTTTGCATGAGTGCGAAGGCAGTGGAGGATGGAGAGAACAAGAATGACCCATCTTGGCACTGCAACTTCAAAAGCTTTTCCCAGTACAAGCCTGGCATCCCTTCTAGGCTATGGAGTAGTGTTGTGGGCACATTGTGCATAATCTCCTTCGGTATCCTATCCCACGCCCATAATAATTACATTACATACATGTAAAGATCATGAATAAGGTCTAAGGGTCCACTTTAAAAAAAAAAAAATGCAAGATAAGGCTACTTTTTTTAGTTTTACTTCATTTTAGCTTATGAAATTTGTCAAAAGCAACCAATATAATAATTGTGGAAGTTTGGGAATTTGAGTTGTTAAAACTACCTTGTGAGCTTTAGACCTCTCTTTGCATAGATGTCTTGGAAGACGGGGGAATCATACGGTACTTCAATGTTTAGACTTCGAGCTATTTCGAGAAGCGAAGGAAAAGCCACTTCAAAGCCGATCGGCATATGCTCCGCATTCTCGTTTTCGAGTTTGCTTATGTTCTCTTTGAAAAATGACACTCCTAAAGTATTCATTAAAAAAAAACCAAAATATTAGTTAGGCAAATCCGGAAAGAAACTGTCTTTCTGTCTTTTATTTTTAAACAAAATTTTACAATACCTTTCTGGCATTTATCTGGATGAATATCCCATTTTTTCAAAGCAATAACACAAGCCAAAGTGTTAATCAATCGATCATGCGCCGTAAATATGTGCCTATCGCCCCATGATCCGTCAGGAAGCTGATTGTTGGCAATCCATTCAAGGCTAAATGGAAACTGAGGAGCACCACTACCTTGGACGTCTTCAACGAGAGCAACCCAGGCTGTGTCATAAGCTGAGATGCTTATCTCTCCATCCTCCATGGAACCCAACATGAATTTAATGGTGTCGACACGTTCCTTAATCTTATTCGATTCCAAAACCTTTTTTGGATTAAAAAAAAAAATCATATCACCATATATATATATGAACTAAAAAAATAAGTTTTTTATTTGGGGGGGGGGGGTGTTGTTGAAATTATCAACCTCAAGAGCTTCCCCTTCTTCTATGTCATCATCCACAATTTCCTTCCACTTTATCACCGGCAGACCATTTTGAAACACGCCGGCATATTCTGCACATAAATACTTATAATTACTAGTAATTACTATCAAATATGGTGGTAAAAATCCAGGAAAAAAATCCAAAATACAAAAATGTTAAATTTGTAATTAAGATAGTACCTTGAGTGCGGGGTTTGGAAATAGCAGTGCATAGGTGGCGAATATCAAAGTTATCTCCTTTGTCTTTTCCCCATAACGGCCAAATGCCTGGAGTTAAAATTAAAATTCAGATTAATATATATATATATATAAAATTAATCCACCTGGTATTATTACCTTCGCTGATTAGTGATTTATGAAATTTTAACCTAAGCACATAAAATAAAAATAGGAGAAATATTATGGACAACATGTTGGCATGAGCCCAAACGGCTATTGATATATTATAATATTAAAGAGTTGGAATAAACTGTTTTAACACCATTCTTTTTGAAAAGTAAAAATAAGAAACTAAAAGCACTATTGCAAAAGATCAAGTAAAAGGTCTCTGATTAAGTTATATCAATTTTTCTAACAAGAGGGTAAAAAGAGAGAGAGAGAGAGAGAGAGAGGCGGGGGAAGAAAGAAAGAACGACAGAAGAGAACATAATGAATGTCTCCCTCCCGCAGAAACAATATGAATTGCATGTTGTTTTGTACGATCACTGAGAAATATTTTGGTTTTGTATGCTAGTTTTTAATCCCAGAATTTAAAAAAGCAAAATTAAGATGATTAATCCAATCACTATAAAAATTTTCCAGAGAGTTTTCCCAAGTTTTATCTAATTTCAGAGAAGGAAGATCCATTTTGCAAAAACCAAAAGACAAAAAGAGAAAAAAAAAAAAAAAAAAAAGGAATTAAGATCAGATTATAATAAAAAAAGGAGTTTCGATTTTTTTTTTTTGGTCTCTCCGCACATGTGCAGAACCATGATTACTAACAATTAAAATCACAATAACAAAAGTGAAACTGATGATGAAAATAAGTTGATATAATATATATATATATATATAATTAACAAACCTGCAAAAGGTAAGGGATGATGGTTGTTGGAGAAGAAAGAAGAAGAAGAAGGAATAGGAGACGAGGAGCTTATAAGGAAGAGGTGGTGGTGGATGGAGTGGGAAAACATGTTTTTGTTTTGCTGCGGAGAGGGGATATCGGTTGTGATTGAGAGACAAGTGTATCAACTCACAGCATTTAAAAGTAGAAAAGAAATAAGGCAAGCAGACAGAGACGACTTCCCAAGAGATTCCAGCTAATAGGTGCATGGGATCATCCAAATATATATGGAATTGAGGCACTCCTGTCCTTTTCCTTTCTCTTTGTCACTCCTCCGGCCCCCTCCCCCTCTTCACTACTATCTACTCGCTACTCTTCCAATACTATCTCCCCACCTTTTCTTTGTTGGTGAGCAGATACGTATAGTTGCATTCCACGTATTTATAGAATTTTTCTAGTTGTTGGTATATATTTGGTCATTTGAATTGAAATGTACAGTACTGTAAATGGATGGTATAGATATTTCATTAAGATTCCATCCCAATTATAAGATGTCTGTGTAATAGGTTGAAATACTTGATAAGTGATTGCTTGATTTGAACTCACAAATTGTTGAAATGATTAAATAAAGAAATAATGTGTTCAATGTTATTACTTCTTTATTTTCTTTTGGAATTTTTCCACTACGACTTTCCATTTGCTTTCGATTAGTTTACTACTGTAATTTCAACCATATGATTTTATATTCCTTATTACTTTTATGCAAAATTTTCAAATTCCTGATTTGAACAACAAATTAATTATTTATATACAGTGGCCAATGGTACTGGAATAATGCTTAATTTTGGGGTTGTAATTTGATTGGCTGCATGTTATTTTGAAGAAAAAGTAATCAAATTTTGTTGGATTTTGAATATGGTAAATAGTACAGTTGAAGGAATACCTGTCACTTTAAGTTGTATTGCCAATGATGAATAACAAAGCTTTGACACCTCTTTTTTTTTTTTTTTTTATTGAAAGAGGGAAAGACATGTCACCAAATTTATGATGTATATTTTCAGTGATAAATAATAAAGATGGAAATTTTGGATTCTAATTCTTAACAAATATGAAATACTAAATTTTAAAATTTTAAATTGAAAACTTGGGATTTGAATCCTATAAAAATGAATTATTCAATTTTTGAGATTTCAATTTCAAAATTTTGGATTTGAATCTTGAGAGATACAAACATTAGATTTATGGGATCAGAAATCCTACTTCACTCTATGAACCTATTAAATTAGATCACTAAACAATTAAATTGGATAATGATTTTTTTTTTTTTGGGAAAAATGGAATAAAAATTATGGGAATCTTTATTTGCATAGAATGATTTATTCTTTCAATTGTCTTACTCCAGCAACTATTTTCGGAAGTAACATATCCGACTATATTCCAGCAATGTCGTAATCAATTTGCGCTACCGATGGTGACAAAATTCAGCAATTTGCAGACTATCAAAAATGATATAAAAGTTATATAGGAAAGCTACACATGCAGTCGACCAACACTGAAAATTTTTTATTTAATTAGTTTATATAGAATATATTTGGAGATTACTAATCTTTTTTTCATCGAAAGGATTTAATCATAAAATAACATCAAGACATGATGAAAATTCGTCTTACCATGCTATCAAATCAACTCTAATTAGTTCCGCTTAAAGCCACTAACTAACATATGAAAATCATAAAAGTCAGATTAATTGCTACTTCGTTGCGTACTAAACCAGAGTTTTAAGGCGAGTATCGCCCAGGATGACAGAAAAAAAAAAAAGAAAAAGAAAGTAAAACCAATCCTATAGAATTTAGATGGACTACAAGTAATAATGGAGGATTTAAGGTTTGCTTAAGACAGCAAACAAACCAACAAAAAACAATTGTCGAAAAACAGTAATTCATATACAATAGAAGGAACCCAAACCATCCAATACAAAATAGTGTGTGTCTAGGTTGTCAAGTGTTTGTTTTCACTACGGAATCTAATAGCTTTTCTCATAACATTGATGCCTCTCTCTCTCTCTCTCTCTCTCTCTCTCTCTCTATCTGTGTCGTTTCATGTACACCATATATAATAAGATTGTATTTGTGATCATATAAAAAAAATTAAGCTTTCATTTATCTATTATATGATGAAATCTTGCTTTTGTGGTCTTAAGCAAAGGTACACCAAAACAATTATTGGACTATATATCATGCTTTTTCTTCTTGCTTTATCTATTAAAAACACATGACGGTTTTCTAAATGAAGTGAAGTAATTAAGGTTAATTAATTTCCATTAACAACAACTTATTAGTAATCAACAAGCTAATATATAATTAAACGAAATTCACGTTACTATAACACTTCTTATTTGATAATATAAAAGTCAGGTTAGGTATGCATGCAACGTCTACGTACGGGGAAGAGAAGAATAATCAAGTTCTAAATAAGTATATTTTTTTTAAAAAAAATATGAATATAAATTAGTGTGGAAATTACATGTGGTTTTTGTTTGGGGTCTATATGCTAAGATTCTTTTTTTCCAACCAGAATGATCCTCCCACAAACAAACGAGATGGTTGAAATGTTTGCTTTGTCAACAATAAATTGTTTAGGACCTAATAATTATTTTAGTTGAAAAACACCCAAACAAATTTAGTAGAAAATAAAATATGGATTAAGAACAAAAAGAGAAGAAATCAATTATAATTTATTTCGTGAAAAGGACAAGTTGTCGAGGAACAAATAGTTTAATAATTATTGCAATTATAATTCATTGGTTTGTTTGAATTATTTTAAACTACGTTGCTACAAATTAGATGAGTTATTGACATGATGCTTTAAGTTTGGCATCAGCTTCAATTTATCGGAAGCATATTATACACGATTGACTTGTTTAAAAACGTAGCTTGGATTATCGTAAGATTGGACCCAAAAAGCATAGGAAAGTTTGTTGTTGAAGGCTGAGCCCAAGACTCTCTATCGCCAAGGGGCTGAATCCCTTCAGCAAAAGCCCAAGACTTACACGAACGAAGTGAGAACCAAACAATTAAAAAGTCATCACTTTGGGCTTAATGGAAAATATCCAAGTAGCCTTTGGGTGACCAGGTCCAGGTGCACATCACGTCAGACCTTCTACCTTTAAATAACCTATTTTCGATTATTAACACAAATAAAAAAGTTTTTAAAGTAATGAGGTCACTGCGGTTTCCCTTCTTGTTTTCTCAGCCCACGAACCTGCCTGGAACACCTCGGAACACCACCCCGCGTCGTTTCTCGGCCACATTTGCCGCCGCCGCCGCAGCTGTCGGAGTTGCAGCTGTTGCGGGCGTGGCAGTTGTGTCACAGAACCCGAAGCACCCGTTTCTCCAAAACGCAGCGAATTTTCTCTTCCCAAATCACTCTTCTCCTCTCTGGGGCTCGCTCTCTCTTGCTGATGGCTCAGCTCCCGTCGTCGAACCAAAGAGTGGAGTTTCTTTTCCTCCGGTTCTGGGAAATTCCCTTCGACTTCTCGGGGTTGGGTTGAGGAAAAAGAGCATCTTGGGATTGAAGAACATCGATGTCTATGCATTTGGTAACGTTATTTCTTTTGCATTCTCTGAAAATTTCTGCTTCTTTTTTGTTTTTATGTGATTCTTCATTCTGGTAATGTATATTGGAGCCACTTAGACACTTTGGACTAGAAACATGTTCTTTCTTTCCTTTTTATTTAAGCGTTGTTTACGTTTATAAATTCTGGAATTACGGATAAAATTAAAGGTTTCAGCTTTCATTTTGCTTTTAAATTCCAGGCTTTTGCATGCAAGAATTTCTAGAATTTATATGGTAGTTTTGGTAATAGCATTGCATAAGTGATGCCAATTGGCGAAAATCGAGTCATTGGCTGCAATGTGTTATTAACGGTTGGTTACAATGCTTGCGGTGCATTTATGGTAAGGGACGGTTGAATGTTGATTGAGCTACCAAATCAATTACTTTTAAGGGAAAAAAAGTTGATTGCAATTTCTATATGCCGGTAACTTGTTGCAGGTGTTTATGCCAATGGGGATGATGTTAAGAAGTTTTTGAGTGAGAAATATGGGAATTTATCTGCTTCTGAACTTAAAGACAATAAAGATTTTAATAATGATCTTATGGAAGCTGATATATGCATGACTGTTAGACTCCAGATTGTCTACAGAAAATTGAGCATCCGAGCTATACGTAGTACTTATGAAGAGTCAGTTGGAAGCAGGCTCCAAAAGTTTGGTGGATCAGATAATAAAGAACTACTTCAAAGGTGAACTTTGCTTTTTACTATCAACTTCTACCTAGTAGTTGGTAAATTCCAGTTCATAAGCCGAAATTCATATTTTTAATTAACAGCTTCTAACCTTTGAAAGTTACAATTTAATTGTCATTTTTCTGGTGTTGCTTTTGGCTGTTGTGGAACTTTCTGTTAAGAATATGATTCACAATATGCTACGCAATAAGTTGTTAACTTGCTGAAGTTAACCACCATGAGTCTCTGACTAATTTTCCCAGCATTGCACTAACATATGTTTTCGTCAATTTTTCCCTTTCTATCTGTTTTTAAACTTCTATAGCCCTAAACTTTCCTACTCTTATTTCCTGTTTGAGAATTTCTTATTGATAGTTTAATGTCATGTCTAATTTGATTGCAGGTTCACTTGTCAATTCAAAGATGAATATAAAGTACCAAGGGGATCTGTGATAGATCTCTCGAAGGAACGAGGCCATATACTTAAGACAATAAGTAAGTTATTCTTGTCTAATTAATCTTTAAATTATAATTAAGAGGCCATCTTTGAATTTCATTTGCTTTTATTCAGTGGCGATTATTCATCTGTCAGTGCAACCAGTGTCCATTACTCCCTCTGTTTTCTCTTGCACAACTGCTATGTTAATGTATCTTGATGCATATATTTCAACTGAGGAGCGTGTGGTAAAATTTGAGACCTTTGGTTCATACATAACTGGTTAAGAGGCTGTTATTGCTTCTGAATAAATATTTGTTTATTTTTTTTGTTCTCCAAAGGTTACTTTTACGGCATGACTAAAAGCTATTGTTTTATGCTTGACTCAATTTTCATATTATTTTTCCCTGCATGAAATGTAATTTCGAATTATTTTCTTTTCGAAATCATGTAGTTGATGGTAAAGAGGTAGGAAGTATACAGAGCAAACTCCTTTGTAGATCAATTTTGGACTTGTACATCGGTGAAGATCCATTTGATAGACGAACCAAGGAAGATGTTGAGGTCAATGCGGCATCATTCCTTCTGAAGTAGATGAGGAACCATCAAAAGAAACTCAAAAGCATCTTTGTTCCTTGTTTCATTTCCTTTCACCTTTCACCTTTCACGTTTCACAGAGTGTGTCATCGAACTGGGTTTTTTTTTTTTTTTATGCCTTTTAAGACATGAAGAGATTCTTCCAGGTTAAACTTATTCTTAAGAGATTGAAACATTTGGTAGTGTTATATCCGACAGTCCCAAAACGGTGCTAGATGGTGTGGATTATTAGATGCCCTCCTCCAGGCCTCCACTGAAAAAAAAGAAAAAGGGTGGGTTGGGGGACCCTCATCCCCTTCCGCCGCCTTTTTCTATCCTCATAAAAAGACAAAGGCGATAAGAATAAGATGATATGAAGTGAAACGTGGAATTCTGGCAGCCGCAACAATAGTCAATAGATGATCTGCAACTTCTATTGTTTAAGGAAGGAGGCTGGGGTGAAACCTTGATTGTGTTGGGTCAAAGGCTAAAATAACTCGGTTTTTAAATTGTTTGAAATCTTTAAAACTCTCTAGTCATCGTGTGAAACGTACGCTAGTGCATAAAGCAGAGGTACAGGAACAAAAAAGAATACAAAAAGGCCAATAACATCAGTTGCTTCCAGCTCCACAGCTTCTACTTTCTACCTTGAGAGATTTCTTTGCTTCTCTTTTCTAACTTTAAATATCTCTTGCGGTCCCGCACCTCCAATCAACTACAAAACGAAGGAAAATGGAAACAGGGCAAATAGCCAAATGGGCTTCCACGAATCCAACTAGGTACATTGTTTTCTTAGCAAAATGATTATCCTATTGCACGTCTGCCTCACCTTAGGCCAATCAAATTAATTTGATCTCATTGAACATGATTGAATCACATCATCTATCATCTACATGAAATCCAAGTTTATAAGTAATAAAATTTTAATAATTTTTTATTATAAATGAATAATTATAAACTAATAATAATATTTAAAAAAAAAAAAACCTAAAGCCCCGTAATTCACATTGGTAGGTCCCCACTTTGGTTCAACTTCAAAAGCGTAAGGCTTAACAAAGCCCAACCTCCTTTAAACATAATCCTGTCCTCTTGAATCTTAATCAATGAGCCCAGTCCCCGCCAACTCACACAAGCCTCTCCGATTGTGATGCTTGGTGGCCTTTGATCTTTACATCAGTGCAGAGTTCCTTGTCGGAACATTTCTGTCTTGCACTGAATCTTATCTCCCGCTCCAACCAACTTCATTTCACATTCAATTCTTAACATCCTTTCTTATTGAATCTGCCAGATATAATCAAAATCCACGGCTCCTCATGCATAACAATAACCTGCGTGCCTGTCACTTAACATGAAAAGATTGGTCCCTCAAATCTTTCTAACGTGTCGCGCGCCTTTCCCTTTCAAATTTCACGAATGCAGACTCTGAGAAGAAGGCGTCTGCTGTTGCAATATACTAATTGCAGCTAAATTTCAATACTTGAGTTCGGAAAGGTGGCTGGGGCATGTGCTCAAGATTGGAGGCACGTTCCTTCCACACACTGGAGAGGACTCCTGACCATTACCAGCTGAATTAGTCTCGCTCTGTTGTGACTGCAGTGTAGGCACTGATGAGCCAACTTTGCCCCTTGCTGAACTCGTTCTCAAGTTGCCACTGCATGGAGACCCAACAATCATAGGGGACGCGGACAGGCCGCTCGCAGGCATTTCTTGTCCCTGTGGCGATAAGCCGGACTTGGTATTTACCCCAAACGATATCTGGGTTTGGCCTTGTGGAGGCCTTGTTGGTTGCTGAGGAAAATTTTTAACGGCAGAGAAATTGGTAGCTGGGGAAGGTGGGGTTCTAGCTGAGTTTTTCCACGGGGTTGATTGGGCAGCGGTGCTACTTTGGGCCAATGTTTGTGGGAATATAGCAGCATTGCTAGAAAAGTTGGTAGTATTAGAAGATGAAGGCATGGTGTTGGTTGTCTGAGTTTTGCTTCGAGAAGCTGTAGCAGGTTGCTGCTGATGTTGTTGCACCATGTGCTGCTTCTGAAGTTGAAGCAGCTGTTGTTGGGAATTTGATGAATTAGCAACAACGGGAGGATTTATGGTTACTGTAGTGGAGGTGATTGAACGAGGAGGCCAATTTCCAATGACATGAGATGATACAAAGTTCAAAGATCTAGCTGAATTGTCAAAAACATAAGTCTGCCCATTTGTTGTATGTGCCTTCCCCGAACTTACCTTTTTTCCATCATCCAGATTGGAATAACCAGCTCCATTCTTCCCTTCAGATACTTGGTGATTCTTTTGTTGTGCGGCTAGTGGTACAGGTAGGGTATGAAAGATTGTGGGGTTTTGTGCCATAGATGAGAAGTTAAGGTTTGAAGCTATGTTGTTTCCCGTGAAAGAGGCAAATGACATGCCAAATGCTTGTGGAGGGACGAGATCAACTCCACCCTTCAAATTTTTCAGTTGCGAAGGCTGCTTCTCGCTGTGATTTCCTTTTACACTACCACCACCCGCGGTTGCAGAGGGAACCAAAGCAAAGTTGAGTGGCTGTTGAGGAAGTGCTTGGTTCTGGGCATAAACACTTTTATGGGTGTTTGCGGTTGTATTTTCCCCATTCATCTCAGATTCCATTTTGCGAGATTGATTGGGTGGGAGCATATTATACTTCTGCAATTGCTGTGAATGCATGCTTGTTGAGCTCAAAAGGTTATTGCTACTAACTTGTCCAGCCCGTGGCGGCTGACTTTCTGGTTGCTTGTGGGATGATGATGAGCCACTTGATGTGACTGCATTCTGATAAGCTGGTTGAACCAGAGGCTGAGAGTAAGCTTGCTGCTGTTGAAGTTGAGGATGGAACATCTGAGAAGAATAGAAAGACCCATTAAAGAAAGGCAACGCTTGAGTGGGGGTTCCTCCTCTAATTGCTGAATGGTTTGCAACAGGAGCAGATATAGCAAAAGGGTAACCGTTGTTTGGTAGTATCGTCAAGTATGGAGCTTCATTAGCACTCAAATTTGGGTAATTAAAGCTCACAGCTGCTGCTACTCCTGGTATTGCTGCAGAGCTAGTCGAAATTCCAGGTTTTGAAGAATTACTAGTCATCGATGCTTTGTTAGTTGAGGTAGCAGATTTAGAAGGCCCAGATTGATTTGCCGCTGTTCGGTGATGGCTCAAAGGGAATATGAAAGCAGGGCCATGCTGCAACCACACATAAGACCAAGACTTAGAAAAATGAAAACTAATCAAACAAATTAACATAAAATGATGCAACTACAAAAAGTACAAACAAAACCCGAATAAAAGAATTAGCAAGAATTCTACATTGGCTTAAAAAGCATTAACATACCATCAAGTTACCAGCAGATGCTGTTTGGGAAGCCTGCTGAACCACAGCCTGCTTCCTCTGGGCTGTGTCTATCAAATTGGAGCAGTCAGAGCCTTTATCTTTCCTGGTACGACCAGGAAAGCTCACTGCAACCTTACCTTTCTCCTCCGTAGGGTTTAGATTCACATTTGGGAAGCTTTCTTGCATTGGATTTCCAAGAATCAAATTTTCTGCAAATGGTGCCACATTGAGATTGTTGGGCTTGGCTCCACATAGAGAACCAGACCCGGGCGCTGCTGGCCAAAAATGGTTCATTTTTGTGAACTGCTGGTATAAGTGTATGTTCCGAGCGATGAAATGATGCATGGCACATCTATTAGGCCGAGGTTGAGAAAGAAGGAATTGAGGAGGCTGCACATTCCCGAGAGAAACTCATAGTTAATTCAAAACAAAGAAAATATGGTACAATTAAACTAAACCATCAAGATGACAGAGATATTGAAATCTTTGGCCTAGTAAGGAAATCAGTATTCATGCCTGCAATGCAGTGGATGATCGTGTACTTCCATCCATGGGTGCAATTGTCTGGAAGGGAGGCATATACCTGCCATAAAAATAAAGTTTCTACTTCTTAGAAACAAAATAATAATATCAACCGCAAGGATTTTTAACAAGAACAAAATGCAGAACCAAAATGAAGGTCTTGATAGCTTACCCCAGAGGCGGCACACAATTTGGCCAGTCAGCAAGGGTGATTGATACTGGCACCGAACTAGATTGAGCTGAATAAGAGACGATCAATCAGTAAACTCATCATATCATAATTCAAGCAAACAGAAACTTAAAGGTAAACAAATAAAACTCATTGCGCAGCACGGTGAGTCAACGCTAAAACATATTAACAATTACCGGTTATCTCTACTTTAGAAATGCCATCTTTAGATAACTGTTGTTTTTGACCATGTTGTTCAAATTTACAACAATCACTATCACTATCTTGATGTGGCTTCTCCAAATCAAGGTTTAATGATTCTCGCTTCTCCCTAATTGTATCCATCTTCTTGTCTTTAATATCTTCTGCTCTCAATTCTTTCTTCACGACCTTTCCTTCATTCTTGGCCAAAGTCTCTATCTTCTGCATCAAAAATGAAAAATAAAAAATTTAAGTCCACTAACAAAAACAGGAGAAATCATTAATGTTGAAAGGCACTCAGCGACTCTGCATCCAGAACCTTGTATTTATGATCCGTTGCGATATCCACAGGGCTATCCCATTCCGGAGATGATACGGTAGGAGGAGGAGCCTGTTGGAAAGGGGGGGCATTACTCATTACTCTTTTCCTTCAGTAATTTGGACAGCAAAATACCAACGGAAGAAATCTAATCGGAATTTTCGACAGAAGGAGATCCTCACCATCAAATCGATCTTGAACTTATCTTCACGTTGGTTCTCCACTTTCGTCATGGTCGATATTCTGTGATATCCCACGCGAACAAAAAAAATTCAGATATCTTGAAAGCATTCATTAAAAAGAGAAAGATGAAAGACTCTTTGAGGCTCACGCTTTGGTCACTGTGGAATCCTGAAAATCAACATCCAATTTAGCGGATTTCTTTTCAGTCGAAACTGACTTTTCCCTGTTCACGGCTCCATCTACGGAATTTGGTTCTTCAACGGATGGTTTCGAATCTCCCTGCTTAATCATCACCAAGTTCTCCCGCGACTCCATTAACACTGATGCAATTTTAGCAGAACTCTTATCAGGATTAGACTCAGAAATTACCGCATTAAGTCCTGATATTTGACTCTGTTTTGGTGAACAAATTTCCATTTTTGCCCCTTGCTCATTATCAAGTTTCACTGGCGTTGGAGAATCCTCAGCTTCAACTTTCTTCTTCACTGGCGCTGCAAATGCCAATAATAAAAAAATTTTATAAAAAAATACCTTATTAGCAAAATGATTGAAAGCTGAAAATACCCACCAACGCCAACCAATGGATCCGGCACAACCGTTGTCTGGGATTGACTCTGCGCAGAGCACGCAATCTGAGGTGAAGCCGAGGGCTTGATATCGGTAGAGAAACTATTTGCATCTTCAGATTCAAGCTTTGGAGAAGGATTTCCAGCGCTATCTTCCTTCTTTGAGATTTGTGATTGCTTCAACAATCCATACAAAACCTCTGCGATTTCAATCTCGATATCCTCCTGGACTGAGCTCGAAGACTTGGTCGCCTTTGGAAGCCGAGTCTTAGGTCCATTTGTCTTCTGCAACATCCAAAAAAATAAACCCCAAAACTCATCAATCCTCTCAAATTCGTCAAACATAAAAGCACACTACAAAACATCGAAAAGCCCAAAAAAATAAATCAGAAGCTGACCATCTTCTTTCTAACTGAACCATTAGAAGAAGACGGTGAAACTCGGTCAGACTCTACGCTCCGATGCGCCGGCGAAATCGAAGCTCGGCAGTGGCTTTGATCCTCCACAAAACCACCATTTCCAGCCACCCAATTCTCATGTGACCTTTTTACCGAAGCTGAGAAAAAAGAACCCACAAAAGTCAATAAATCACTAAAAAGAAAACATCTCTATATATTGTATATGAAAATAGAAAATTAAAAAATAAAAAACAATTTTGATACCTGAGCGAGCTTTTCTCGGAACTGGAAAACTAATCATTTCATCAGTGGCCTTCGAAGGGAGTATTTGTCTGGAGACTCTAGCTGAAGGTGAGATTTTACGGTTACTAAGCTGCTCGGTTTCGTAGTCGTCTTCTTCACCTGAACTCTCCTCTGTACTTTCTTCTCCCTCTTCTCCGTTATTGCTTTCTGGTAAAACCACCTTATCTGCTCTGCTACGCTTGCTCTGATTCAACAAATCTCGGTCTCTTTCTCTCTTGCTGGCTCTTTCTCTTAGCCTCGTCGTCTCTTGCATCTCCATCACTCCATCTACTGCAAACCCAAGAAAAATAAAAGGCAAAATGATTAAGAAAATAAACTCAAAATAAATTAATAAAATACCTTGTATAGAATTAAATGGAAAAGTTTCAAACCAGGTGAATCTCGGAGATTATTGCTTCTTTGACGACGTCTAGGTAATCCATTTGACGGAGCCTGCGATCTTCTTACTTCTCTGTTTCTCTCCATAATATACTTTTAGATTAAATTTCAAAAATATGAAATATTCCGACGATAATAGGCTGCCGGCAGGGAATTCAACATAATTTCCGGCGAAAAGAATGTTGAAACTTCAGATTTGAACTTCTTTATAGCGAAAGGATCGCCACAGTGAAGTAAAAGAGAAAAAAAAAAGAAAGAAAATTTTCTGCTCGGGAAGTTCACCGTGTTCTCTATTCCCTCTATTTTTTTTTTTTCTTTTCTCCGTTTGCTTCTCTGCTTTTTCACCCGGCTTTTTTGTTTTGTGCTCTTTTAATGCTCAAAATCTCCATGTCTACCCTTTTTTTTTTTTTATTTATTTCGTAACATCTAGTGTTGCTCATTCAATCACGGGAACCCCACTCCAGAGCTAACCTAGACGGCCCAGAGTTCTTTTACACGCGGATGGGTTGATCTCGACCTTTCACTCGTTTACGAATCGGACGGTCATGATTTCCAGATGCCAACATGGCAGAAACGTCACTTTCCGATGGAATATAGCCAATGCCCACTAAGTGGCCACGTGTCAGGTTCTCTATATATCTTCTTTTATCTTCGGGGCTCACCTGTCTTTCTGCAATCTCAATCCCCAATCCTATCCCACGATTTTGTCGGGCGCGTGTGAAAACAATGCTAACATCATGCCCCCAAAGAGGAAGTTTCTTTACATTTTCATCCGGTGGACCCACTCCAGTAAATACACTTGTCAATTGCTCATTCGCCTGCTCCACCCAAATGAAATATCTTGCTTTTCCTAGTCCACAGGTAAGCCAGTGCGGGAGATTGCCCGTATTTTAGATTAAAATGGAACTGGAATGTACAGTGCACAAAAGGCGCAGATCAGTCACGTGGGTCTTGGTGGGGTCAGAAATGACCTCTCGGTCAAATTCTTTTATCAGGGACCCACATTGAAACTAACGATCAAGATTTATTCTTTGATGCCAGTAAGAGAAGATTATCCGTTGGATTGGAATCCGACGTGGCTTTAACTAGGGTTTGACCAACACATCATAAAAAAGCGATTCTGACCTGGAATCCAGCATTCAACAACCCCCGGAAATCGGACGGTCTATGATGCTTTGGCAGCAGAGTGTATAGAACTCGTGTATGACTGCTTACCTGGCATCTAAGCATGACGTCGCCATAGTGGAAGACAAACAGTAAATGCTAAGTGAGTGGGAGTGGGGAAGTACACGTGGAAAATAGGGCACGATCCAAGGCAGCAACCACGACAGTAGGGGCTGTGATTGCGTCGTCGTTCGTTCTTTAGTTCTAAGTTGCTCTGCCCGTGGCCCGGCCTCGCCTCGGATCTCGTTATTGCCACACCCGCTCCACTTATTGAATATAGTGACACCTTTATCAACTATGGAATATTTTTAAACAAAATAAAATATAAGCGCCCTTAATAAATTAAAACTAAATATAGGTCTATGTTGACTGAATATAAAAAATATATTTGTAATGCATTATCAATCTATAAATCGTATCTCATCAAAAAAATTAATTTTAAATTTTTAAAAATTAAATATATTTAATTCTACTTAATTCTATATATAATAAAAAATATTTTTTAAAATATTATTAATATTTATATATTAACAATTCATCAAACCATAACTTATATACAAATACAAAACCAGATGTTATATAACCTTTATTCCTCTATGCCAACTCATATTTTAGCAGATGTACTCCTTCAATTTGCACATAAAAAATGTAGATTTTTTCTCCTTTTATTTATTTTAATTGTAGGTAGATGGATTAATAAAAGGGATAACTATTATTCTATACTTCCACCTTCTCGTTTTAGGTGCCCATCTTTTTTTTTTTTTTAATGTTTCGAAGGAAAGTCTTTATTTTTTAAACACTTTATAGTTTACTTTTTTATATTTAAATTTTATTTTTCATTTTTTTATTTTTATAATAAAAGTATTACATCATTAGTATAAAAAATAAATTTATAACATTAAATAAATAAAAGTTTAATTTTTTTAATATGTGTGAAAATCAAAGATGGACATATAAATGGGATAAAATGAGTAGTATTTTCTTAATCAAAACTCTTGCAATATTAATATTTTAATTTTATCAAAAGATAATAATATTCAAATCATAATTTTTTTAATTAAGAATTCGTTGCTCTCTTAATTAATCATGCATTTTATGGTTAAAAACATGAATTATTATACAAAATTTAACCTTTTCTTACACTTTTTTTTGTTAAAACTTTTTAAAGTCTGATGATTATTTTGTTAAAGCCAATGAATGTTAGAGGAATATTAAGGATATCGAGTAAGCATTGTAGCTCCTACCATACTCCATTGTTGCAAACACACCTTGATTCGGACCTGATTTCTTTCAAAATAATAATCAAACTCTTTGCATAATATTCCCTCATCTTTTGGCCATGCCAATAAACAAAGGGACAAGAAACAAAGCAAGTGCTTATTTTAATAAAAAGAAATTCAATTACACCAGAATCCTTTATTAAATGTCGATGGCTTTGCACGGTAACCTTTTTTAAAGTTTAATAAAAACCATTCTCTCTTTTATTATTATTATTATTATTTAATAATTAATAGAAAAGTAATAAAAGCATGCTTCTTTGGCTTTTTCAATACCTTGTGTTTGTAAATATAAATAAAAAATAAAAATAAATTAAACCCAGAAAAGGAATCCATCTTCTTTCCACTTGCCAAATTTCAAAATTAATTCATTAAATAAAATTTTAAGGAAGCCCTTAAAAATTATCTTTGAAAATATTAAACAAAGTTTAGGCACACATCAACATTAGGTTATGATTATTATATGCGCATTTCATCTTCGTTATACTAAATCATACCCTCATTTGTTCCTTAATATAATTTTTTTTTTATTGTAATTTGACTTAAGCGTTGCTTTTGTTATATTTTATGTACATGCACAACTAAAACAAAAAATATATAATATATTAGTTGATTGAGACAAGTTCTATCATCCCACCATATAAGAAAATAAAAAATAATTAAAATAATGAAACCAAGATTACCAATATAAATTATAAAATTATTTGGACCCAATGGGTTCAATAGACAAAAGTAGAAAACATGTTTTTCTCTTGATGGATTTGTCGATGTGGTAAGCATTTTTTTTATTATTATTATTTTTGTTTGTTGTTCCACCATGGATTGTAAAGATTAGTAATTAACACGGTCAAGTAATTAAAAAAAAAGTCTACAGTTAATTATTTGTCGTTTATTTAATCATATAAATTTTTTAATTTTTGGAGTTGGGTTAGGGTTAGAGGAGACTATGATTCTTTTTTTTTAACTTTTAATAATAGATTAGTGTATAGTACAAAAGTTTTATATAGAATTAATAACATGCTATAGTGAAAATAAAACAAAAACTTGGGAATTTGAAACAGTATAAATGCATTTTAAAGAAAATGGAAGAAAATAGAAGGCTGAAGAGTTTAGAAGGTGTGAAAATTAGGGACTGTGGGAAGAGAATTGATGTTTTCTCTTTGACGTGTAATGTGAGTTGAACCGGCAAACATGGCCTTCTCTGACCAAATGAATTGGCACAGAGTGCAAGACAATGTCTTTTCCTGTGTTTCTTTTCATCCCTTTATAGATCCCATAGCCCAAAACATTCCAAATATTGATTCCAACAAGGTGCAATGACCGAAAACTTTTTACAATAATTTTCCCCTTTACTATTTGTTGAGTAGCCCAGACAAGAAATACAATGAAAGACTTCCATTAGCAAAATATAAGGTTGATGCTCCAAAGAAACATCATCTATTCCTCTATCTCAAGTATTACCACAAAATTTGAAAGGTTAGATTAAATAATACTAATGTAAAATACTAAGTTTTTATTTGGAAATGCGATTAAAAGATCATCATCACGTTGAAAAGTGTATTTTATAATTTAACTTATAAAAATCATAAATTGTATTTTTTTAATATAGTGAGAATCGATTAGAAAGACTCTCAAATGGATCTTTAGAAGTTTTGGGATGTAGAAATAATAATTCTAATTAGGTAACTTGTGTCTTTTCAAACAAAAAAAAATTTCCACACCAAACTTTAATTTTTGCTTTTAGATTGTAGTATAACAATGAAGCATTTGGTTAAGTCCCGGATCACCAGTTTTGGTTAATACTTAATAGGGTGGTATAAGCCGTGGAAAGCTGGGACCAGAGAGCTTTTTCTCAGCTAAAGTTTCAAGGATTTATGTAAGAGAGTTGGGGTCACTTGGATCTTATTTCACAAGATTGAAGTCGACTTTCCATATAACATCACTTAAAAGCAATGAGGGGTGATGAGTGATGATGGCATTAAAGATTAGCCTCTTTACTTTTTTGTTTGTTGGATAGAAATGTGGAAGAAGGGGCATATGATTTGCCCAACTTAAAGTAAACAAATTAAAGCATCTCATCTTCCTTCTACCGTATGCGATCTAGTTGGAAAATGAATTGAAAAAAAAAAAAGGATAAAAAGGAATGAGAACAAACAATATAATAAGAGAAACTGTCTTGGATCAAAAGGGACCAATGCTAGTGGTCCTGGGATTGGGACAGATACTAGTTTATTCGTGAGAAAATTTCCAAGAATTGTTTATGAAAGACAGCTTTAAGTTGGATTCGATGAAAATGAAAAAAGTTAGAAAATTATCGTGATTCTTATATTGGAATTATGTCATGCATATTTAAAGACATCCTGGACCCCTAGAGAGATGCTGACTAGCTAATTATTTCAGTCGATTCGGCTAGAGGTCGCGAACCCGCGTCGTCTATGGTAACTTAAATTTGCAACAAGAATGTGCTGTTGATAGAGCTATCAGGAGTTATGGGTTCTGTTCTTAGGGGTGGTAAAAGAACTTGGTGCATATTGCATATTGGGCTGGTGGCCTATGATGGAGAGACAGATTCTTGGTGAAATAAAGCAATCCTTTAAGATCTTTTGTTAAAAGCTAGAAAATTTGATCCACAGTATAGATAAAAAGCTCTTTTTTTTTTTTTGCAGGAAGCAGAAAACCACCTTTTAAATCAATACAGCACATGCATTTATGTGTTGGAAAATTGTAGTAAATATGGTTTAGGACATTGGTTCACGACTGAAGAAAGCTTTGTTGAGAAAAATTTTCTGATCCAGCACCAACTTTATTAAGTGAAACAACGTTGTCAAACTTGGGCCTCATCCACAAATGTTTCACGCTGTTTGTTGTTCAAAACAAAATGAAGACCAGTTACGTAGCCAATTATACACCACATGTGGATATGATAGTACCAGCACAGAGTTCTTAGATCAGACGGCTTCAAAATCTCAAAAGGACCACAGATAATTGGAAACCATACACAATTTTTATAAGAACGTGTTTATGTCCAGCCATGACATTAAAGAGTTTTGAAGATTAATATACATACATTCAACCTTTAAACAGAGGTCATGGATTTCGATTTTTCCATTTCGTTTCAAAACACGATATCTACCCTTAGCACAAGAATTTTCAAAATCATCTTTTGTATGTATAGGCACCATGCACCACAAGATTCCAACCCCACCCGAAGTAAAGAAAACAAAGACAACTTTTTTTTTTCTCTCAATATAAAGGAAGTTCAACACTTTACATCTTTGTACCAAAAACCACTAGACGGTCAGCAACTCCTGACACAAGATAAAAAACATGCGAAAAACATCAATTTATTACAGGAGCATTAGGTTAAATCTGAAGCAAAAAAGAATGGCAAAAATAGTGGAGTTGTTTTTCTTAAACAAATGGACTTTTTTTTTTTACAAAGCATACCTTCTCTTTCTGCTTGTAGATGCTATCAATCTTCTTGATATACTCATCTGTGAGTTTCTGCGTGACAATGAAGGTTTCACAAACTTGAGTACTATCAGGAATGTGCAAACCACCAAATAGACCTATTCATTGGAACATAAATATATGTGCATAAATGCGTATGCACCAATGCAAAAACACGTGTATTGCAGGTATAGAGTTATCAACAGAAAAGAAATTAAATAAAATAAGAAGCCTATATAGTCTATACTTCTAGGGTTCTCTAAAACAGGCAGCTGAAAGGGATTCAGAGTAACTGCCTGTAGGGTCAATAATACATTTTCTCCACTCAGGAAGTAATAGCACCAGTATCAGATAAGCTATTGCAAACATCAAGGAAATGGGAATTTGGTTAAACGAGTGACCAAATGTCCATAAAACCATAACACTTTGTTCATGCCTCTTGGATGAAATCATAGAACCCACATAGTGAAAGTACCCCAGGCATTATGGATCATCTCAGCAGTATCATCCAAGCCATTTAGAGTGCTAATTAGTTTCATGACCAACGACCAATTGCATCTATGTTCTACCTTATAGTGACAAAAACACATCTTCCATTGATTTAGTTCACAAAAGATAGATACAGATGACGATGAAATTGAAGGTAAAGAGGTTAAATCTCAAGTTACCTGAAAATCACGTGATAAGTCCTTCACATTGTCTTCAGACAGCTTTTTCTCCTGGATAAAATAAAAAAACAATGTCAACAAAAGATGATTCAACAAACATGAACCAGGTAAAAGAAAGCAAAGAAACATGAACCAAAGGTACTGTAAAGTTACAAGCCTTCTCAAGCTTTTCATAGGCTTTAAGGGCATCTCTTCTTATGTTCCTCACTGCCACCTATAAACAGTTGACCGACAATGATTTAAGTAAATCAGTAACATAATATAGTCTACAACCCACCATGAACAAAATATTAACCCAACAAATGCAAATTTAGAATGCATGTGCTTAAAAACTCATGTATTAATACAAGTGAATCTTAGCTCTCCCACGAGCTAGGAGACAATTATAAGCCATCAAGGTTTTTTTTGCCTCAATCTAATTTAAAGGTTACTGACCAAGACAACCCAATTATAAGTTGAACATTTACACTCCATTTGATTGTTGGTTGCTTTCATCACTTGCTTTTGCTTAATGAGTACACTCCTTTTAGGATCATTCAGGATGCATGTATCTTGAGCTTAAATATCCAAAAAGCTTCTTTTTTTTTTTTTAGAGAGAGAGTGTGTAATGATAAAAGTAATCATCAAGTTTAGTGGCTGAATTTCAAACCAAAATTACATAAGTTTCAAGTTACCTTTCCTTCTTCAGCTTGTTTGGCCACCACTTTTGACAATTCCTGCAATCATGCAAAATATAGAGAAAACAAATAATCAAACTTTCTAGAAGCATGTTCAAGAAACTTTGCTAAGTACAACTCAAGAAAATACAATATCCCAAAATATTAGCAAATCAAGTCTACCACTAATGCTTTCATTTTATCTACTAAAAAAAGAATGTCTTGCCAACAGTTTTCTTTAGGAATATCCAACATAATTTTCAATTGTGCAAATAACAAGATTTGCAAATTTTGGTCAAAGTAGCTCCAAGAACACAGGTAATTTTTCACTGTATTTGCACTTGTGATAGTGCATCGCTAGTGCAGCAACATCAACAAAAAGATAAGCTTGTTTTACAACCAAGCCTCACTGCTAGAATATTACATGCTTCACAAACAAAAAAGAAATACCCATGGTTATCTGTAAAGCAGAAAAAGAATAATGAGTTAGTTGCATGCAATTATATAAATAATGGTCAGGTTAACTCACTAGACTAGGTCATGCGATTAGACAGATATATGGAGAGAGATCATAATACACGTGGTATCGAAAATTTTCACAAAAACAACAGCAAAAATAAAAAAAAAAAAAAAGATCACCAAAAGGTAAAGTTTTAGGCAGCATTATTGTATTATTTAGGAAGAGCACATAAGAGAACTAAGGGAAAAAATAATATTTTAAAGGCAAATTATAATTATTTGAATATAGCATACTTCTATAATAAATAATTTTAAATCAAGGGATGCTATAAAAAGAATTTTCGTCCCCCACATGCCAAATGATCAAGAAAAAGGAAAGATACCTTTCTTCTTTCAGTTGTCAATTGAGGGAGAGACATCCGAATGACTTCAGCATCATTGTTTGGAGTCATACCAAGATTAGAGTTGACTATTGCTTTCTCTATAGCCTTTAAGCTGAAAAATGTTACATGTCAAAATATAGTATAAGGCATAGAGAGAAAGCATAGAGATGCCCACTACACACATGAGAAGATAAATCTGAACTAATGTTCATCGCTGATTTCCCAATACCTGGATTTGTCATATGGTTGAACCAATAGAGAATTTGAATCAGGAGTACTTATTTGAGCAATACTCTTTAAGCTGACAGGAGTTCCATAATATTCCACCTAAAACAGCACAGTATTAAATCTTTCAAGAAAAAGGTGATATTTTAGCTTTAGAACAAATTAGTAACCTTTGCTAAGCCAAAAGAAATCAATGTAACATTTTAAGATCAACTTCTCATCTGAAAGACATAAATATCATTAGCTATATAGACTAATGAATATTAAGCAAGCAATTCTGTCTTTCTCTGACCCCTCAAATTGAATAATGAGAATTCAATCCTAGAATCAACAAATTCAATATATTTTATACAGTGTCCTAAACATGGTTTTGACATACCATTTTCTCAAAAAGCTTGCTTACATAACATCCCATAATCCCAAATGAACCATGTGAAGTAATACGAAAACTAATACCTCAACTTTGTCAAGCATTGCCGGATTTGCCCTCCCTGTCCTAATGGAATTGAAATTGGTTCGAACTGTCTCAATTGTTTTCTCCATTCTCCCTTTCTGATAAAAGAGAGAAAAAAATAATAACTATAATTTCTATACCCCACTTCTATTAAAAAATTCCTTTATTAGAATTAATAAAGACACTCACAGCATCTTTCTCAATGGAAGATTTCGCTGCTGCGATTTCTTCAATAGTTGCACACCTCACGATTCCAACTCTACACATTTCAAAACAATAAACATATTAAAAAACAAAAAAAAAAAAAAAAGAAAGAGAAAGAGAAAAAACCACAGTGCTATCTTAGAGAATCATTGTAGCATTTCTTCAAACACTTAGAAAGCTAGTTTCAGTAAACAACTTGCCTTTTATGTAGCAAATGTTTAACAACGGCAGGTTTGCCGGATAATTTAACGGCGGCTTGACGAAGCCTGGCGTAGTTTGCAGCCGAGCTCAATGAGTAGACATTAACATTGCTGGAATGGCGCTTCACGCAATCGAACCCCATCCGGAAACAATCTGTTAGCGGAAAACTTGTCTCGTTAACCGACAAAACAATGCTCTCTAAAAAAACACTGAAAATCGTACTGAAAGGAGAAAGAATAGAAAACCTGAAGGGGAGAGGAAGCATTTAGGTGGATTAAGATTGGGCCTGAGAATGGACCGAAAGGGGGTCGTTGAAGAAAAAGGCGCAGCCATTCGATAACAGAAAATGGTTATGGATTTTGTTGGCGTTTTAAAGCTGAGAGCTTGGTCTTGGCTTGTCAACGAGCTAAGAAAGGATGGAAGGCTATGGGGATGTGGATAAGAACTTTTCGACTTTCGCTCTCGGGAGCTTCCTGGTGTGGGTTATGTTTGGTTGCACGTTTACGTTTGTTCTGCGCCGAATCTGGTTTTATCACCAAATCTATTTGCAGGTATGAGCCGGGACGGGTTTGGATAGTCTACGCTTCAAATACATCGTGGGCCGAGCCTTTAAACAACCAGATTAGGGCACGCCATTATATTCCCGTTGGAATTAGAGGGTTCGGATTCAGTCTAACCCACATATGTACGTCCCTGATTTACACTATATTTAAATCGAGGGAAATAAAAAAAAATAATAGAAACAAAAAAAAATTTATTTGAATAAATATTTAATTTAAAAGAAAGAAAAAATTGTAGAAATTTAATAGTCTTTGATTTTTTTGTAATTTTTACTTTTTTAATATTCTAATTTGGAGGAAAAGTTAAATAAATGAAAGTTAAAAAATTTTTATTTTTATAAAAAGACTATTATATTTATCTTTTTATAATATTAAAATTTTAATAAAAAAAACTGAACCACATCATAAATTTTATGTAATTCTTTCAAAACCATCTCTTTTTTTAAGTAAATTTTATATGTTTCTTTCAATATAAATATTTTTATAATTATTTGACGATTTAATTTTGATGAATGATTGAATATGAATAAACATATTTTTTGGGTTTATGATAGGTAATATTTTTATGTGATTGCATTTTTTATATTTAATAACTTTTATATGAATACATCATCAAAGTGATAGTGTGTTAAAAATGTTGCAATGACAAAAAAATTCATCAATGCATATTTAGAAAATATTTTTTTATTTTATTTAATTAAAAATCATTGATATAACAACAATTGTAAGGTCATAAAATATGATAAACATATCATGATCTAAGAGTATGCTAAAATCACAAGCAATGAAATGTTATAATTGAAAAAAATTATTATAATAAATCATTTATTTTCTTTTTTACTATTTATCTAAACAATAGATGTTAAGATTCTTTTTCTTTCTTTTCCTTTATTAATTTTAATTATCTAAATAATTGGTATATCATTTTATTTATTTTTAAAAAAATTATTTTCCTCTCTTTTCTTTCCTTCCCTTTCTTTTATAAAATATTTATCCAAACATTACCTTAAGGTGGTGATTAGGGTTGCCAAGAATATTCAATCATATTGGGTTTCTTTCGATCCGATTTTAAATGGTTGTTGTAAATTGAATTTTGGGTCAGATATGATCAAATTTTTTTAAAAATAAAGTTAAAGTCGAGTTTTAAAAAATTTAGCCCCAACTTGATTTTATATATATATATATATAATTTTTTAATTATTTATTTAATTATATATATTATATTAATAAAATTATTATGCAATACTTTAATTTAAGATATTAACTTAAAAAAAATACTATATTTATATAAAATTAAGATATAATTTATATTAAAAAATAATATTTTATAAATATTATTTTAAATTAAAATTATTAAATTAATTTCAAGTCAAATTGGATCAATTACAATTATATATATATATGTGGTTAGATCAAATATAAAAAAAAATATTTTAATGTCAAATTGGATCAAATTTAAATATTTATTTTATAAAATTAAATCTGGCAAAAAAAATAAAATTTATTCAATTCCATTCCAACTCATTATCATCCCTAATATTCATTCTTTGCCCCTTCGATAAAAGTAGAAGTAATGATTTTTTTTATTTTATATATTATTGGCAGTCCATTATACATCCTTTTGATGCTAGTGTCACGGGTCGAGACTCAAGCTCCGAACTCGCGCGGCTTCGAGACCCGAGCATTCACCCTTCCGACGTCTTAGATCAACTTTTCTGCCACAGTTCACACTTTTGTGAGGTATTGTCCGCTCTAATCTCCCTGACCTCACGATTTTATCTTACAAAAGGCACCTCACAAGACGAAGATAGTGTGAACCCTTTTATATCTCAGTGACCTTCCTATTATGTTCGATGTGAGATTCAGGACTCCCTCTTAGGTCCGTAACATTCTCCTGCATTCAACCTCGTGACACCCTCGTCACAGAGGCTGGTCACCCTGTCTACCTCCCTCGAGGTGCTTGGCGTGAATCGAACGGTTTATGGTTGGCTCTGATACTACTTGTCACGGGTCGAGACTCAAGCTTTGAACCCGCGAGGCTTCGGGACCTGGGCATTCAACCTTTCGGCGTCCCAGATCAGCCTTCCTACCACGATTCACACATTTGTGAAATATTATCGGCTCTGGCCCCCTGGCCTCACGGTTTTATCCTACAAAAGGTGCCTCACAAGATGGAGATAGTGTGAACCCTTTTATACCCCAGTGACCTTTCTATTATGTTTGATGTGAGATTCAAGATTCTCCTTTAGGTCCGTGACACTAGAACTAAGATCATTATCATAGGAAAAAACCTCCTTATTTTATATATATATATATAAGCGACGCACCGAGGTTTCTCTTTACTAATTTCCAAGCTCTCTCGCTCTTTTGGCTTTTGTAGTGTCTTGCACTCCCCGCTTCTCTCTGTTGCTTCGTGATTTGATGGTGGCTTCTGCTAGGAGAATCGTGGGTTTCAGTCATGCAAAGGAACATCTGCCGTCGCTACCTACACCTCTGGTTCCGACTGCGTAACCTCGTAAGGCCTGGCTACTTTTATTTTCTTTGCAGGGTTCCTGCCCACTGCCAAACAGGCCAAAAAGGTGATGTATAGGTCACACCACCAACCGTAGGCCCAATGCAAGTCTAAGCCCATCTACTTTTAGTTCATCGCCTGCAAACCCACCTTCAGACATGTTGGCACCTGGCCCAGTTCAGAGCAGTGCTCAGTTTCTCATCTCCTCCAAGCTTTCCTTGGCATTGAGTCTCGTTACCATTTGTGTCTTTGGTTTTGCCTTCTAGGCTGATGGTCCTTACAATTGTGCTTGTATTGGTAATGATTGAACATGATTATATCTGGGTAGCACTACAGTCACTTGGCTTCAATGGTTTTAGGATTGTTTACTAATATTTATATACACACATTATAGCTTAACTTTTTCACCTGTATGATCATTAAGTTTTCTTCATTTTGCACCACCAAAGTTTTGGCCATTGTTGAGGAAATAACTCAGTTCACGTTCCTTCCAGTTAAACTAAAGAATCATAAATCTCAAAACAAAGGGAATACTTAAGATAGAACCATGATTACAAACATCAGATCGTATGTAATACTGGTTTCAGTTTTCCGTGATAATCTCTTTGGATTTTCTTGTTGGAATAATTAAAATTCCATTCATTAGAAAAGAAACTTGATACAATTATAAACTGTTTCGCGTACGACGCACAAACTTTAAATAGCTCTTCTATTCCGTCACTTGTTACTCTTACAATATACAAATCCATCTCATATGATGGTGAGCGTAAAATGTGAATATCCTTGTCATTGAAAAAAAACAAATGAAAAATGCTAGCCCAATCGCTAGCCTGGTCTCTCCTCTTGAAGATCGTAATAGTGTTCAAAATCAATGAATAAAAATGTTAGCCGTGGCTGTGGCCTACATCCATTTAACCTTGTTTCAACTTCAGATTTAGAATCATAGCTAATTTGAAAAGGGTGGACGTGAATACTGCTTGGCCCTATCTAGCTAGCTAGTTAATTATAAGCCCCCTCGACCTCGCCTAAATTACTGTTGTAGCACATTGGTATGCAAATTATTGGGAGATTTGCCACATTAGAAGCCTACAAAAGTACACTAGAGAGTTCATTTATATATGTTAGATATTACTTGAATTCAAAAACTTAAATTATTAGGTTATTGGATCTTTTATGTATATATATATATGGATATCTCATTCAAATTTTTTAGTGATATGTGATTTTTTACTCACATATGAACCTAATTCCAACAATTTTTCTTATTCACTTGTGAGTTTTTATCAAGTCCTATCTCATCTCTCCCATACGAGTGAATCTTATCAACATTTTTTTTTGGCTAGGCAACCTCACATCTCTAGTGCACTTTTAGGCCAAGGCACAACTTTTCCTTTCGCTTGTGAATTCTCATCAAGTCCCACATCGGTTCTTTTGTGCAAGTAAATTCTATCAATATCTTTTTTTGGGTCAGACAATCTCATGTCTCTAATGCGTTTTTAGGTTAAGCCATAGCACTCAACCTTGTCACCTAGGTTGTCTCAATGCTCCTTCAAGCTTGCATTCCAAGTTGACTCAATACATCTCTCATTTAGGTGTTCCCCCAAACTAGGCTCTGATACCATTATCGCGGAGCTTATTTCAAGCCATATAAGCTTTTTTTCAGTTTGCAAATTAAGTGTTATTTCTCTTTCACTTCAAAATCTTCAAGTTGATTCATATAAATGTCTTCCTGTAAGTCACCATGCAAGAATGCAGTCTTGACATCAAGTTGCTCAAGCTCAAGCTCAAGATTCAAACTAGCTGCTAATCCCAGTACCACTTGAATGAAACTCATCTTCATAACTAGAGAGAAAATTTCATCAAAATCGATGTTTGGTTTCAAAAAAAAAAGCTTTCACCATCAATTGAGCTTTATACCTCACTAGTTTATCACTATCATTTTTCAATTTAAACACAAATTTATTCTTTAACGGCCTTTTTTTTTTTTTTAAGTTTAATAAGATCATATGTATTATTTTTCGTAATGACTCTATCTCTTCTTTCATTACTTTTAATCAGTGTTTTCTATTCAGAGTAACTTGTATATCTTGAAAGCTCTTTGGCTTCCCCTTACTAGTAACTAAAATAAAATATAAACTTAGATACCTGATAGATGGTCATGCCATCTAGTAAATCTCTTAGGTTGAGACTCTACACCATCTAATGTCAAAGGTAGCTCCCTTTGCTCAACACTTTCTGGTGGAGATGACTACTCACCTTGCTCAACATTCTGAGGTAGAAAGGATTGCTCATTCTACTTAAAACCAATTGTATCTGACTCATTACTAATTATGGTTGGCTCATTCATATCCCTAAGTTCTATTTTTTGCTTATTTCTTGTGAATCTCTGTTGGTATTGAAATATCACACTCAATGATAACTCGTGTAGTTTTCTCATTTTTTTCGAGATCTGTTATAGTTTTTTTTTATTAAAGACTACATCTTTATTTTTTACTATCTTTTTTTTTCACTGGATCCCATATCTTATAGTCAAATTTCTCATCACTATATCTTACAAACACATACTGTGTGACTAAACTATTAAGTTTTGATCTCTACTCTTTCAGTACATGCATGAATACATTATACCTAAAAGCTTTAAAATAAGAGTATAAAGTATCTTTTTTTGTTCACACTTTTTTTAGAATGTCAAAGTCCAAAGAAACTGATGATGATCTGTTAAGTAAATAACAAGTTGTGTTGATTGTTTTACCCTAGAATAACTTTGATAATTTTATCATCTTCAACATATATATGACTTTTTTCACAATAGTATGGTTCATCCTTTTAGCTATGCCATTATGCTGAGGTTTTCTAGGTTCTATCATCTCATACCTAATTTCATGCTTTGGATAGTATTCTTCAAAGTCTATGGATGTGTATTCTCCACCATTATTGGTTTGAATACACTTCAAAGGTAGTCATATTATCTTTTCCACAATGGCATGAAATTTTTAAAAATACTGCGATACCTGACTTTTGTTTTTCAACATATATACCCAAATCTTACGTGAAGTATCATTAATAAAAGTAATAAAATAACTGCTACCACCCAATGACTCAACCTCAATAAGATCGCATATGTCAGAATGAATCAATTTCAATTTGTTTTCTTTTTCTCTGAGAACTCTTAAGAAAAGAATTTTTACGATGCTTGCCAAACAAATAATGATCACATAAATTGAGAAAAATATCTTTGGTCAAGAAAATGAGAGACTGTCTTGCCAAAACCTATAAACTTTTCTCACTAACGTGTGTCAGCCTTTTATGTCACAAGTTTGCTGAAGCATTATCCTCAAAGGCATTTATCTAGTTGCCATTCAATTGCATCTATGTCTTATACATTGTATAGCATTGTTTTTTCCTTACAACTACCATAAATCCTTTAATAAGCTTCCACTGCCCATGCTTTTGTCAACTTTCATATCCCTCTTATCAAAGACATTAATCGCAAATAAATTCATTCTCATATTTAGAATGTGTCTAACATTTCTCAAAGTCAACATACAGTCCATACTAGTTTGTACAATAATATCACTAATTTCAATAATCTGTGACACACTCTTGTTTCTTATATTGGTGCAACTAAAGTCTCTTATTTTGTAAGTTGTAAACAACTTCTTAGGAACACAATAATATATCACTCCTGTGTCAACTATCCACTCAATATCAAGATCACCAATATGATTACAATCAATATATGTACAAATCAAAGTAACTGAATCATTATCTAAATTCACTGTTGCAACATTGTTATAATTTAAACTCTTATCTTTTTTATCTTTTCGTTTTTATTTTAAGATTTTGTAGTATTACTTTATATGACTTGCTTTATCATAATGAAAACACTTTACTTTATCTTTGAACTTAGATCTATGTATAAACTTATTACGACATTTTGAGTTTTGACCTCTGTCGATATTTCTATCTCTATTCTATGTGATTAAAGCATGATTCGCAGAGTCTAAGTCTTTTTGCTTTACTTCTTCATTAAGTGTACTGTCTTTTATCATCTTCAATATTATCTTATAATCAGAAGCAAAATTAAGAATAGTCACAATTAAAGTATTTCAGCTATTTCACAATGAACCCACCTTTATTTCATCATCCATTTTAAGCTCTATAGTAGTTATCCGATTAAATATATCTTAAAAATTATTCAAGTACTCTATAATCGATCGTCCATCCTTTACTGTAAAGTTGTAAGCTTTTTAATAAGCATAACTTTATTTATACTTGTTTTTCTCACATACAATGCTATCATTTTTTTTAAATAATACTTGAAAATCATTCATGTACTCTATAATTGATCATCTATCCCTTATTGTAAAGTTGTAAGCTTTTTAATAAGCATAACTTTATTTATACTTATTTTTCTCTCATACAATGTTGTCAATTTTTTTTTAAATAGTATGAGCATCTATCTCCTACGTTACATGATGAAACACACTAATATCAACCTATTTTTTGATTACAGCTAGTATTTTTCTACCTAACTTCTTTCAACTTTCATTTTTCATATGTACTGATTTAACCAAATTATCTAATATTGACCCATACAAATCTTTACAATATAAATAATATTTCATCATAGGCTTTCAAATTGAATAATTTGATGTTGTCATTATTATCATAGAACCTGTATCATTATCTATGATCTCAAATAAAATTTTGTCTAAGGCTACTTTTGTATCGATGTCTCAAAATAACTATAGCTCTGATACCACTTGTTGAGAGATTTGCCACACCTAAAGCTCACGGGAGCACACTAAAAAGCTTATACATATATGTTGACATCACTTGAGCACAAAAGCTTAAGCTATTAGGTTCTTAGATTTTTTATGTATATATAGGACTTCTCATTTAAATTTTTTAATGATATGAGATTCTTTACTTACATACAAAGATTTAAATAGCAGTTGCAATAACATTTTTTATCGCGTCGCATTTATCGCATTTTTGATATAGCGGAGATCATTGTAATCATTGCGATTATTACAATCGTGAATTTTTTTTTTGCATAATTTATTATAAAATATAATAATTATAATTATAATTATAATTATAAAAAATCTTATTTAGTTATTTTAAAAATAGTTTGTGACACTCATTATAACAAAATTAAAATATAATATTTAATTTTAATTATTTTTTATTTAACTTATATAAAAAAATTTATAAAAAATTTTCATTTAAATTATCTATATATATTATATTAAATTATTAATCTCTTAATTTTTTTAATTATAAATTTTCAATACCTTTAATTAAATTTTATCTAAAAAAATTTTAAAAATTAATTACAAAATTAAATAAAAAAATTCATCCACCCCTATCCCCACTTACACCCCCACCCCTCACTTTATCCCACTCTACCCACATGCCCCAAATATCTCCAAATTTTGCCTAATCCTAGTAGGCCCAGTTCGCTCTCTTTTGCTCTTCTTCTTCATGCTTATGGAGTTTAGCCCTCAAGAATCTTATTCTTCTCTCTCTTTTTTTTCATCTCTTACTCACTTTCGCATCCCCTCATCACTATCTTAGTATCACTTGCCTAGTGCCTACAGAGTACATCGTTCATCTGTTTCAAATTTTCACAAAGACAGACATCATTTTACAAAAATTTTATAAAAAAAGGTAATTTAACTTTCTCTTCTTACCTTATTTGATCTTGATTGTTGATTGAGAACTTGAGGCTGATTTGAATTCGAATAATTTTTGGATTGAGCTAGGATTGTTGTCGAAATGCCAACTGAACGATTGATAAATAATTTATCTATTTTCTAACTTGTTTTTAGATTGATTTTGATACTGAGGTTCTGAGTTTTTTTTTCTTTTGCTTTTACTTTTACTTTTACTTTTACTTTTGTAGGCTTGTTGCTTTATTTTAACAGTGTTGAAATTTTATTTTTTTCTTATAACATGAACTGGTGATTCGTGAGTAAAAAAATGAGAATAGTAGCAATATCGGTCCATTATTACCATTATTTTTCGTTATGCCATTTTTTTTTTGCTGCAACTACACACCGTTTTGATTATGATGAATTTTTCAATCATATTTCCTCCAATAACGTTGGCAGGTGGTGGCGCTACCGTAATTTTGTGATCGTTATTCTGCTATTAAATTGATATTTGATTCTTAGCTCACATATAAATCTTATCCCAATAATCTCTTCCATTCACTTATGAGTTCTCATCAAGTCCCATCTTGACTCTCTTGTGCAAGTAAATCCTATCAACATCTCTTTTTGGGCCTGGCAACCTCACATCTCTAGTGCGTTTTTGGGCCAAGGCATAGCTTTTCTGTTCACTTGTGAGTTCTCATCAACTCCCACCTCGACTCCCCCATGTAAGTAAATCTTATCAAAACCTCTTTTTGGGCAGGCAATCTCACATATCTAGTGTGCTTTTAGGCCATGCCATGGCACTCAACATTGCCATCTAGGTTGTCTTAGTGCTCCTTCAAGCTTACACTATAGGTTGACTCAATACATCGCCCACTTGGATGTTTTGCTTCTGTATATTATCATATACTCATTGTATCCAAGTCAAACTTTTTTAATATCGATATTTGAGCACATAGAGTTGATAGACGTGGTCAACCTCTGATCTACTAACATAAATGCCATGAACATGGGTTGCAATACTCAAATAAATAGTAGGCTTGTGGAGATGATGCATTATAGATTCATAGTTGAAGTTTTTTTCTTTTGTAGCCCTTAAGTTGAATCGGAGGTGTGCCTAATATTAAGAAAAAGAGATTATTTATGCATAGAATCATAAATTGATAGGAAATTAATTCTATCAAAAGATTTTACTCCCCATGTAAAGGAAGAAGCCATGCCATTGAAACTGTCCAAGGAATGAAGGGCATAGTCATGTAGAGGGACATTTTTGTTTACCCTCTTTTGCCTGTGGAAGGGGCATAGGCCCAAGTTGCCAACAAAATCATTGCAGATTTCTCTGCCTTTTGTGATTCAGTACAAAGCACGGACAAGATTTGATCGAGTTTGATTTGGGAGTGGGGATGGCCGCCGGTCCCTTGTTGCATATCTTAGAACTTGCACATAATGCTGCTAGTCGCCGAGCTTCATTCATAAATGCAAGAATAATGGTTCACATTTACTGCAAATTGTGCAAGGGAAATGTCATGTCTTCCCTATGCGCAAGTAGATATGCATGTCCCATATATGCCAAATATTATCATATTTTGTTCAATTGCTATTTATATGTTACTGCGATTAAAACATAACCCTTATAGATGTGAAGAAAATAAATGTGCCCAACAAGTAAAATATAACATGCAGTTTCAGTGTTTCAAATCTGAAACTTAAAGAAGGGAAGATAGAAACCCTAATAAATTCATATATGCATCAAAAACAGCGTAAAAAAACGATGAGTGAAGTGTTTGGAGCTGTAACGAAATCAGTGTAATGTGTCAAAAGAGTTTAATAAATTTCAACTGTCACCTCTGGTGGGAAACTTATTTGTGTTTTCCAAACCGTAAAAATTAACAATGGACAGAGAAATGAATCAGATGAGTAAATTTGCAATTTTTTTTTTCTGACAATTTTGTTGGGTGAGAAAACTGATCTTCATATTCGACATGAATGTATTAACCAAATATCTCTCCTTTTCATTTATACAACAACTATAGCCATAAAATTTTCTTAGATACCCTTTGACTGGACAGGATCTGTATGGTAGGCATCTTAACTTGGAGAGATCTCTAACATTGTGAAGGGAGGAAGCAAATTTCTCAAGAGGCTTGACATTTTTTATTTTTCATCTTTTTACCCTTTAATTTTTTTGTTTGTTTGTTTGTTTTAATTCAATTATTAAGGCAATAATTTAGTGTATTTGCTTATTTTGGCATAAAAAATAGTATGGGATTTACTTATTTTAGGGAATTATGATTTGTTTGATGCCACATCTCAACTTCTATACTGGATTCAATCAACAATGACGAGATTACTTTGTGCCTCCTTAAACCTGTCTTTGGGAAACTGAATTGCGGCCGGTTACCATATTCTTGCAAGCCATTCACCCCAATATTTCGTCTTAGAATTTAATTAATCAATGAGGAAGCAAATTATAGAAAAAGAAGTTTAGTATGAATAAAATTTTAAGTTTTTGGGGGAAAAAAAGGGTTTTAATTCAAATTTTATTGTAAGTGGATTTGATTGTTTAAATATATATTAATTTATGAATTAAGTATTTAGTGATATATTATATATAAATATAATATTTAATTATAATTATAATTTTTTTATACTTATTATTTCATTAAAGAAACTTATGAATTTAATTAAAAAAAACCATATATCTTTTTTTAAAATTAGAAATAAAAATGGGCGAACGCAAGAACCGAGCAAGTCCCCTCAAAATATTAAAGAAGGAAAAGCGGGAGCCGAGCCGAGTAAAAAGCCGAAGTTGGCGCTTCCCATAAACAGATAAGAACGCGTGCAAGGACAGTCGAAACACGTAAGAATCTCACTACCAAGGAGAGTAAATTCTCAGTAAAACACAAAAATTAAAAAAAAAAAAAATGACAAAGAAAAACTGGAGAAGCATATATAAGACAACCTCCATCAAAGGGCCAGCCACCCTATCCCTATTCCTCTTCTCACTCGCTCGCTCACTACCGGTTTTAACTTTCTCTTCTCTCTCTCACGACTAAGAGTCCAGTAGCCCACAGAGAAAACAGAAAAAAAAACCATAACTCTCTCAACTTTCACTCTTCAGACCACAGAGATTTGGAGTCAGAGAGAAAGAAAGAAACAGCGTGCAAACATCATATTTTTGCTTATCGGAACCATTAATGCTTATCAGCAACAAAGCGTGAACAGCGCCAGGCTCTCTCTTTGCTTTTTGCACGGACTTGTCTGGCGCCAGCAAACAAGCAAGCATTATCAATCGAACTAAAAGAAAAAAAAAAAAAACTCCGAAGCTTTTGCTTTAATTTGTTATTTGGCGCGAACAGAGGAGGTGCCTAAAATGGAGCTGAGTAAAGTAACTTTAGAGATCTTCACGAAACTGGAACAGAAATGGTTATCGCACTGTGAAACTGCCAAGAAGATTCGAATCCTCAGCATTGACGGTGGTGGAAACACCGGCATTGTAGCTGGTGCCGCTCTTATCCACCTTGAAGACCAGATCCGTCTCAAAACTGGTGATCCACATGCTCAAATTGCCGATTTTTTCGACATGGTTGCCGGCACTGGCATTGGTGCTGTTCTTGCTGCCATGCTCTCTGCCGACGATGGAACCGGGCATCCTCTTTTCACTGCTAGGGAAGCCATCAAGTTTATCACTCAAAATAACTCCGAGCTCTTCAAAGTTAATAAGCTCGCCGGAGTTCTTCACCGTCGGAAGAGATTCTCCGGTAAGAGCATGGATAAAGTGCTGAAGGAAATGTTTAAGAGAGAAGACGGAACGGTTTTGACACTCAAGGACACGTGCAAACCTCTCCTGGTTCCCTGCTTTGACCTCAAGAGTTCCGCTCCCTTTGTTTTCTCTCGCGCCGACGCTTCCGAATCACCTAGCTTCAACTTCGAGCTTTGGAAAGTATGCCGCGCCACGTCAGCCACTCCCAGCCTCTTCAAACCTTTCCCACTGACGTCTATCGACGGCAAGACCTCATGCTCCGCCCTGGACGGAGGTTTGGTCATGAACAACCCTACTGCTGCGGCTGTCACGCACGTGCTTCATAACAAGAGAGATTTCCCATCGGTTAATGGCATGGAGGATCTGCTGGTTTTTTCGTTAGGCAACGGTCCGTTGTGTGGAAGGTCAAAGGTTCGTAATAACAGCGAATGCTCAACTTCTTCTGTTGTTGACATTGTGCTCGACGGAGTATCGGAGACAGTAGACCAGATGTTGGGGAACGCTTTCTGTTGGAACCGGTCAAACTACGTTAGAATTCAGGTATGGATGTCATTATTTTTCCTTTACTCCTATCGAAAAATTTAATCTGTGGTTAAGTCAGTTTGACTGGCTTAAAGTAATTTTTTATATATAATTTTCCTCGATTCTCTCAATAGCCAAACAGAATTTTACTATTGTAATTGTCTTTTGGATTTATATAATTTTGTTATCGACATTCGATCGTGCAGGCGAACGGACTGGGGAGTGAAAGGATGGTGGGGCCGAGAATGGAGGAGGTATTGAAGGATAGAGGAGTAGAGTCGTTACCGTTTGGCGGGAAGCGGTTACTGACGGAGACAAACGGACAGAGAATCGAGTGCTTTGTGCAACGCCTCGTTGCGTCCGGCAAAACCAGCATTCCTCCAAGTCCGTGCAAGGAATCAGCCGTTAGCCCCCTTACCAACGGCCGTTAATTACTTTTTATCCTTTCCTTTGTTTTTCTATTTTTAACCGTTTGTAAGTTGTAACCACCCTCAAGTTTTACTTTTAACTGCCCATATTTTGTAGTAAAAATAGCTGCTAATTAGTAAAATATATCCGTTGTGGCTGAATTAACGCAGCTTAATTAGTAGTGTTAAGTTAATGATTAATTAAATGACACGTCACTATTATTAGCAACATTAAGTATATCTCTTTTATGATTACCTTTGGTGGGTGGAGCAATAACAAAATCAAAGAATATCATGAGCAGCTATTTGCTTCTAAGTACGTATTATTGTGTTTTCAAGTCAAAATTTCAGTTTTTGTGCATTTAAACCTTTAATTCTCACAACTTTTTCAACGGAGAATGTCACAGACTCACAGCACTTCCTTGGTTACTATTAGTTTGGTGCATTTATATTTAAAGGCAAAAAAATTTAAGTTCAACATTAATGTAGTAATGTTAGTTTTCCAATTTTAATCGTTTAATTTATTCTAAAAAATTAAATTAGTCGCAATTTGTTGAAGAATTTATTTGCAAAAATTAACCAGAAAAATTATTACTATATTAATTAATATTGCAAAAATATCTCATTCACATTGTATATGATATCATTAAAAAAACTAGATGAGATTTTTTCTATATATAAAGGAAGTCTTAATTCAAAAATGAAAAAAAAAAAAAAAACTGTAAATGCTCCAATGTAAAATTAAAATTAATTAGATATTATCTTTTAAGAATAATTATATTAATCAATTGAATTAAATTTGAAGTTTATTATGAAAGCTTTGAATTGGCCAATTTGCCGTCTAAATGTTCCAAATGTGAAGGGTAAATAATGAGAGTTACCAAGCGGTCCTCAAAAACACCAGGGATTGGTGGTTTTATTGGTTTATGAAGGAGTCCGTAAGAAGTTAAAAAAGTGTTATCACGACCCTACATTCATTAGTTATGAAGCGAGGTCCATATATATTCCCAATGGACCACCCAGATCTTTTCCTAAATGGCTAATAACAATTTGTGAATTGAAAAAAGCCTTGCGAAAATCTTTATCTTGGGCGGTGCAAGAAAATTTTATACTATTTGCATTAGCGAGTGGTAAAATACTAGATGTTCAACATTTGTACTTTGTATATTTGTGCTAAAACTTCGATCAACCAATTCAGGAATTGACGTAGAGGTGAGTGAGCTACCATGACAACTCAGAACAATTGTAAGATAAGTTGATACAACCAAAGAGGGAAACAAAGCCATGGGATCCAACTGCGAAAGTGGGGCACAGTACTCCCGCTGTCCTGCATTAAATAAAAATTTCCCTTTTAAACAAGCCCTTCCTATCCCTTTCTAAACGTTGTAGATGTGGATGCAAACAGAAGAACAGACGTGGAAAAGGAATCAAATCCTCATACTGTTAGAAGGATATATATCCTACACTGTCAAAGCTAAAAAAAAAACCCCTTCTCAGCATCAACCAGTAAAAAGTAAGGAGAAGAAAAAACTAACTTTTTCCCTCAATCATGATTTCACTTTTTTTAGTTTTCATTTATAGCATGCTCGGATCCTCTGAATTTTCTTTGCTTCTGATCTGTTGGTAGGTAAGTTTGGTGGAGGATTGGAGCATGTACACCTCTCTTTACTTGCTTGCATGAGACAATCCCACTATTCACTTATATTAAAAATGGTCCCCGATTTGTTGCTTTGTGGCTTCCCATTTGGTTTTTGGGCTTTACGAAATTTCATATTCTCAGAAGGTAGGGATACTTTTATAATACTAGCTAGTTAGGTAGAATATAATCACCTCACCTCTCCACTAATCTTTTCGATCGGGAATGATAATTAATGATATTAGCTAAGACAAGATTTACAGCACTAACCCACACACGAGGGTTGTTTTCAGTTTCTGAATAGGGGTCCCAACCCAACACTCCTTGCTTGGCCAGGATGTGAACTCTGCTGAGCTCTTGCGTTACAAAAATAACTCCCCCCCCCACTCTGCGCTATGGTTTTTTTCGCTGGGTTTTCATGGTTTGGAGAGATAGAGGGAGAGCTCCATGCGTTAAAGGTAAGGTTCAAGAAGGATAAAATATTTTTTATTTTTATTTTAAAATTTTTATATTATATTTATCTTGATATTCATATCTAACATGTATTTTATATTATTCTCATAGCAACTGATATTTAATAGGTACAAATAATTCTCATATCTGTAGTTTCTTTTAAAAAATAAAAATAAAAATTTATTTTTTGGTTTTTTTTAATTTTAATTTTTCATATTTATGTATTTTTTATAAATACATATTAATATATTTTTAAATAGAAATATATTAGTTCTAATTAATTTAAAATAAAATCTTATATTATTTAATAATTTTTTTTATTAAATATATAGAGTATAAGTAAGAGGTCAATATTATATTATCCATTCTTGTACCCTATAAAAAATTAAAAATTATATGCATTCTTATTTCAATCATTATCTTCATTTGGATAAAAAATTGGGTTTCTCATCTATGGTTTTCATTTGGATGGGTTGTGAGATTAGTCACAGTGAGATTGAAAATAATAATAAAATTTATCGTAGCTGCAATTGAAAAATAAATTATTGTAGTTGCGATTGAAAAAAAATTTAATGAAAAATTTATGCTGACTTGACCTCATTAGAGTTAGTGTTTAGATTCAACTGGAGGTGCAGTGAACTTAATCACACTGCACTAGATGTGTGGTGTGATCTAAATGGCTACTAATACGAGTAAGATTGACATTTCTACCTCCAATTTAGTTTTAGAAGCGATTCTTTTTATGAGTATAATTTGATTGGAAGCATTTCACCTAAATTCTTGTTATTATAATCTTCCAATTATCTAGTCATAATAAAAAATTATGTAAAGGTCATCACTTATAAATGTGGATTTCATATAAAATTGATAGATTCGTCACAATTTTAAATTATAATTAGTTAATTATATTATAATAATTGTAAGTGATATAAATTCAATTTGACAAAGCAAATTAAACATGGAAACAAAGTTGGGGGACCTCTTAACCATGTATAGTTAGCTAGCTTCATTCCAATATTGTTTAGTTTAAGTTTGCAAAATTCTCTTTTAAAAAAGATTTTATGAAAGTTTATTTTGAAAATTAAATTTTATTAATTGATAGAATTTAATGAAAAAATAAATATTATTTAAAATATTAAAAATATCATTTTAAATCAAAATTTAATTGATAGTTATTTAACGGTTCATCAAATTTTTTAATAAAAATATCTATTTAAAATATTATAAAAAATTTATTAAACATTTTTTACATTTAACTTACATAATAAGATATTTCAATTTATAGCTTTAAATTTTTTATTTTAATTTTTATTTAATCACATTTAACAAAGAAAGGTTAATATCACAAATGACTTTTAAATTATAGTGAAACGTTCAATATGGTATTTGAATTTTAAAATATCTAATGTGATATTTAAATTATAAATCTATTAACTAATATAGTACTTAGAGGGTTGTTTGTTTATTATATGTCATTATTTGAAACCAATCATATTAAAAATAAGTAATATATTAATTAATAAATTTATAATTTAAGTATCATATAAAAATTTTTAAAATTCATATACCACATTAAATATTTAATTATATTTTAGAAATTATTTATAACTTAATCCAATAAAAAATTTGATGACCTTTACTTCTAATCTCTACCTAACTCTTGCCCTTGAAAGAAAACTTTTACTGCGATTAAAAGTGCTGTAAGAAGGAATTCTAGAGCTAAAATATTTTCATTTGATACATGTAAAGTGATTTAACGAAAAAATTGTCGAACCTTAAACTTAACCCAAGTTTAAATTTACTGGACTAAGATTGTCACATCTTTTAATGAAGGCTTTAAGTTGATAAAAACTATACTAGTTTCAACAAAAATTTGAAAGGTTCCAAAAACAACTTTTTTATGTTTCAATGATATATAATTTGTTGAAACTAACAATGAAAATCATTAACTTGTCAACCTTGATTTCCTTTATCTAGACCTATCTGTTAGTAGAAGAAAACAAAGTTGATAATCTCCAAAGAATCTTTATATGGTTTGCATAGAACATAACATACAATAAAGTTATTTATATGATTTCTCATGTTATTAATTTCCTAGGGAATTGAGTGATCTTGTTTTGTAAACGTGATTTGGAAATTTCAATTAGTCCAAATAATAAAGTGTCAAGTCATTTGGAGCTACGTACCTGTCTATATTTTCATAGGAAGAGACATGTCTTTAGAAATTAGAACTCACATGATATGATCAAGTACTCAATAAGTCAATGGGTTTCCTTTGCCTTTTTATTATGTTGGCTGAGTACCAAACACCGCTAGATTTGTATAAAAATAAAATAAAATAAAAACAATTTAATTTCTTATCCAATTAATTATAGTCTAATTTAGCATTATTGTTGTGATTAGAAAAAATTCAATTTGAAAAATAATTCTTTAAAAGGTGTAGTAAAAAATTGCTGTGAAAACTGTTATTTAAGATTTCTTTGAATGTTTTGTATTAATGTGATGAAAATTTGCTGTAAAAATTAAAGTATCTAAAAAATTGATGCTAGAAATAAACAAATAGATTGGTTTTGTCAAAAATAAATAATTGAATGATTATTTGATAATTTTATTTTCAACCCACAAATTACAAATCTTAAATGCATCTCCTAATTAATTTTTACGATTGACTCACTTTTAACACTAATTCATAATTTGTTTAACATTAATTTTACGTTCAAGAAACAGTTTTTTAAAACCAAACGCAATGATAAATAAGAACTCTACACAAAATGAAGAAGCAGCTAAACACGAGGGTAAAAAAGGAAACTCCAAAATTGTCATGTAGTATTTAACTTTAACCTTGTTCGAATTTAACAATATGGTTATTATGGCTAAAAAGGTTGAAAAGGCTTTATAGTAGCATCTCTTTTTATTGTAACTAGTCTTTTTCCTAGCCACTTAATTATTTGATTTTCCCCATCAGGGGCTTGTTTTAAGGGGAGTTTGTTTTCTGCTTTTAGTAAAGCAGATTCGAGCATCCTTGTTGCTCCATAAAGACAGGATTAAGAAACCAGTTTCCTCTAGCAAAAGAGATTTAGTGGAAGGTGGTTGGTTCTCGATCTATTCCCCACCCCCCCTTCCAACATCATGAAAAGGATAAGGGAATCAAGAGTTAGCTAAGGCCAAATTAATTATATAATCTCCATGCCTCAATTATTAATTAATTAATTAATTAATCAATTTATTATTTTTGTAACATAGAAAAATGCGTAATGTAATTATAAAAAATAATTAAAAATTTGTTAAATATCAATAACCATGTAATCAGTTGAGTTAGTTAAGTAGAACATTTATTAACCAATTTATTGAAAAACAAAAAGAGAGAAATGAAAGAGTGAGTGTGAGCTTTTTAAGTGGTTGGTGAACAATCCTATTCAATCTACGAAGACCACGTAATGCAAAGAAATTCCAATTTGATTAAGACCCAAGTTACCAATGGAAGAAACTAAAAAGAGAGAAAGAGTGGAGTATGGTTCAAGTGATACAATTTATTTATTTATTTATTTATTTTGTGAGGGGTGGCAATCAAAGAACCTACAATTAGATTAAGCCCCAAGTTATACTCTTTATTTAGAATCTTTGGCCATTTCCCTCGAAGCTCCTTTAATCTTTTTATAAGCCCACTCAAAAATGTTTCTTTCATGTAGACCCTTTTGCCATTATGAGCAAAGCAATAACAACATATAATCAATGCCACCGAGCTCCATGTTGAAGAAGCCAACGGGGTTTTGAAAGTCGATCGACAGTGATATACAAGCAAAAACGAGCACCGTATGCTTGGAAAATACTTCAAGCTAGCTACCCTCCTTGGGTTAATTAGGTGATATACATATTCTCATCGCTTTAATTAGGGCATTGGCCAATTAAAGAGTGTTCAATTATTATTGTAACTAAAAGCTAGCTTTAAAATACCAAACATTCGCCCCAGCTAGCTAGCTAGGTTCACTCATGAGTCAGGACCATGTGAAGCTCTTTTTGGTGCTATTCGTAGCTGCATCTACATGAGATGGGAATTCGAACTTGAATGATTAATGGTAGTAAGTTTCTATATTCTTTGCTAAGGAAGTAAATTTGAATTTAAGAACATTACAAAATGTCTGAGTGGTACTTGAAGTTGACTCGAACAGCAAAATGAGATGAACTTTTTACTTCATTGTTAAACCCAAAGTAGGTAGTCGACTTCAATAAAAATGAAAGATTGTACTATAAACAAATGGACAAGAGGTAATCTTTTAGTTCATCAACTTTTAGCTGATATTGAGTTTGTTGATCTTAACCATTTCACCCTATCTCAAGGCATTTAAGAACAGTTTGTTTGGGACATGGCGGCTCTTAGTTTATCATTAATAGGCTAACCTACGCATAAATATTATAGGGGTTGGCGGCTCTTTCTTTCTCTAACCAATTATCTTGCAGGTTTTCATGTCCCTAATTAATATTGCTTTCTAAACACGATTGTCGTTGGTAGATTATGACATGGATTAGAACAGTTACTCGTTATTAAATTTTTTGAATGTCCTGATTCTTGATGTATTCAAAGGAAAAGGAAAAAGTACAATACTTCTTTTTTTTTTTTTTTAATTATATGGTATGACAACTTTATTGGAGTTGAAAGAACTGTCAATTTTGTTTATCAAAATTTACCCAAATTAATTCAGTTTCTTTTTTTTTTGTTATATTGGAGGATAAAATTTTAATATAAATAAAAAAATCTGATTTAAAACTAAATTCTTAATATTTTTTAAAATGCTTTTAATCATTAAATTAAATATTTCAGGATAAATTAATTCAGTTTCCACACCACACCATGCAATCTGATTTCCATATATACAAAATATTTTATTTCATGTGCAATCATGATCAGCAATGGATTCGACCTGATTTGGTGATCACCCATCTTAATTTCAGTATCCTTAGTAATGGATAGGTCACAAATTAATTCAGTTTCCACACCACACCATGCAATCTGATTTCCATATATACAAAATATTTTATTTCATGTGCAATCATGATCAGCTAAGGATTCGACTTGATTTGGTGATCACCCATCTTAATTTCAGTATCCTTAGTAATGGATAGGTCAGTTCAATAGTAGGCCAAAGGAAAATTGTACATTGTACTCACTGGCACGTACGACTACCCTAACTTGTAAATGAAATCTGTTGACAGTTGGCATAAATAATTAGTTATGGGGTCTCACCTTACAGCCAATCACTCTCTCTCTCTCGCTATTTTCATGTTGAGAGAGAGATCAGACATTCTCAGAGTCCTTCTACCCCCTTCATTGCCCAGATAGAGAAGTACAATAGATTGAGCTGCCCCTCACTGCAAAAAATGAAATAAATAATAAAATATATCGTGATGAAGCAAATATCACTGAAACAGGTTTTAATGAAGATTGCAAACATTCAAGTCCTGTTAAAGTTTTACTACTCAAAATGGAAATTAATGAATAGAAACTCCTAAAAATGATCAGCACTATCTGTATACAAAAATAGATAGTATATAATAGATTAAGCTGCATAATTAACTAATTAGAACATAATGTTGCCACATTACAATTGATTAATTATTAACTGACAAAAAATAAAGAAAGTCGAAACCATGTTTCTCAATTAAGTCAAACATTGTAAAATTAAAGAAAAATTGAAGTTTAATCCTCCAATACTAATCGCATGGAACAGTAAAATTGATTCTATTTTGCTGCGCAGGTGAATGGTAATTAAAAATTTACTTAATGGACAAAAAAAAAAAAAGTAAACAAAAAGAAGTCCAATCAATCCAACATGAAAATCATTCGAGGAGTGTAGACTTTGCTTTGAACTCAAAAACCCATTCTCTCGTATAGTTTTCTCGTTGGAAAAGGAGAAGAATAAGAAATAATTTCCTCCAAATTAATTATTACGACAAGATATTGTGAGGTACCTCAAAATCATGTATTTGGAATTTACATTAATAGAGAATTACCATTAGCGTTTGATTAATTCAAAATCATTTACATAAAAGGGCGAATTAATTTATTAATTGAATCAACCTTTGTTGTAAAGTTTTACTACCTAGACATGACTACTTGGATGACATGAAAAGAGATCAGCTGGTTGGCTCTAGTACACTCTTCTCTTCTCTTCTAGACTCGACATAACAAAATAAACAACCATAATCAAACATCTATTCTGTAGGCCCCAATTTTGTTCTTCTTCTTCTTTTATTATTATTATTATTATTATTCTTTAAAAAAAATTATATATCTTTGATTTCAATTCTGATAATCAAAATCAAGTTATCAGAGTAATTTAAATTTTTTCTTGACACTGTCTAACTTGACACATAAAATTTGGTGATTAAAAGTCACCGGATAGATCTTTAAATTTTTCACAAAAAGATCCCAGAAGATCTGAGATCTTGAATCCCAAAAGCTCTATAAATAGAGCTAAGTTTTGTAAAAACAGAACAAAAAACAAAAAAAAAAAGGGAAACACACAATAAAAAAAAACAACAACAAACATAAAAAAAAAAAAATTTCGAGAATGAAATTCTCAATCTACAGAGTTTGAGATTTTTTTGAAAAATCTGAACTTGAAAAAGTATTTAGAAAGCAAAAAAGATTATTGGGGAAATTTTTGAGAATTTTTGAAAATTTTTTTGGGGTCATCGGAATCTGAAAAAGTTTAAATTTTTTGGTGACCATTGAATTTTTCGGCATCAGAATTTAAAAAACTTTGAATTTTTTGACGACCATTAAATTTTTCGACCACCAAAATTTGGGTTATCATAGCGGCCGGGAGGGGTTCTGAGATTTTAGAGAGAGGGGCTCTGGGGTAAGGAGAGAGAGAAGGGAAAGAAAAAATAAAAAAATTAAAACAGGCCTTCTATAGGCCATCTAAAATGACGTCGTTTTGGGCGTCCGGACCAAACCCGACCTGCGTAGGATCCGCGCGCTGACCCACACACTGACTCGACCCGTTTCGCGGGTTTTTCCTTTTCTTTTTCTTTTTACTTTCTGTTTTGATTTTGATTTTTTAATGTTGATTTTTATGTTATTTTTTATGATATTGTTATTATTATTATTGTTATTTTATATTATTACTAATAATAATTTTTTAAAAAATAAATAAATAAATAGAATAAAAATAAAACTGAAATAAAGTAAAGACTTAAAAATATATAAATAAAAAATTTTTATAATAACAACTGTTTAAAGGAAATAAAATTTTATTACAAGCAAAAATATTATTTAAATTTCACCAAAGTGTTGAGATAATTTAAAAAATAATTTTTGCTAAAAAAATAATAAATTATAAAAAATGATAAATAAAATAAAAATAAATTATTTAAATGAATCTTTTAAATGTAATTTTTAAAGAAAGCTAAAAGAGTTTAGTTTCTTTAATTATTACAAGTAAAAATAATTTTTTCGGATTTCACCATAGAGTTGGGATAATCCAAAATTATTTTTACTAAAATAAAGATTGATTTAGACAATGTAAAACAATAATAAAAATGAAATAAAAAATTAATAATAATTGATATTTTGAATTTTTAAAAAAAAAATAGAAAATTGAAAGAGTTTGATTTTTTTTAATACAAGCAAGGTATCAATATTTAGATTTCTCCGGTTAGTCGAGATAATCTAATTTTTTTTATTATAAAAATAATTAATAAATAATAAAAAGTTTTTTTAAATAATCATAATAAAATTAATTAATAAATTCTTTTAATTATAAAAAAATGATTTTATTTAGGATCTTGTCAAAAAGTTGAGATAATCTTAAAACTTACTCAAAATTTTTAGGATTTCACTGAAGAGTCGGGATAATCGTAAAATTTGTTTAATAAATTTTGGAAACTCACCAAAGAGTCGGGATGTTCTTAATTTTTTTTAAATAAATAAATAAAATATCTTATGATGATATTTCGAGAATTTTGTAAATGATCAATTTTTTTGAAATATTTTCTAAATAGTGATTCTCTATAAAATTCGCCAAAGCGTTGAAGAATTTCTAGAATAAAAAAAACTAATTTTACAAAAAAAAAATTTTAATAAATTTCAAGAAATTAATTTTAAATAAAAAAAGATCGTATTATCAAAATTAAAGGATTATACATGTTTAATTGGTACCGTTCTTTTAACGGGTGACGTGAAGGTGCTAATACCTTCTTCACTCGAAATCGTATTTTTGAACCTAACCCTGATTTCGCAGACCTAAACTTCTTTTAGTGATTCTTAATTAATTTTAAGATTTTTACTAAAAGATGATATTTTGGGTGGCTAATCACACCCTAAAAAAGATTGGTGGCGACTCTAAAAAATTTTCATCAAGTCTAGCAATTGAGTCCCCCCGGATGAAAAATCGTTACGATAGCTTGGCGACTCCACTGGGGACTTAAGAGTCAAGCCAAAAATTAAACATGCGTTATCCAAATTTTGATTTCATGATCTTTTTTATATTTAATTTTAATTTCTTATCTCAACTTTAGATATTAATTTTTTTTAATTTCATTGTGATATGTTATTATTTTTTTATTATTGCTAATTATTTGTTAATTTTATTTGTTATATTCCTTCACACATGTGCACATTTGCATTCATACACGAGCTCTATACCCGGGCTCTCAAATATATCCCTTTTGAGGAGGAAGTAGAGTACTACGCTTTCGTGAGGTTATAACGCCTCCGCATGAGTTAGCAAAATACTTTCACTCAAGTTGAACCCTTTTCGTCGGTAGCCCATTATGGGTGAAGATCGGAGGCTTTACTAGTCCAGAGTGGACGATAGTGAGGATCAATTTGGGAACCTTTTTAACCTATGTTAATTACCAAACCATGCATATAGTAAACCTTAAGAAACCAACCTTAGATAAGGCCATACCATTTTTGATTTTACCGTAAATTAAGACACATGAGGGAATATTTATTTTAATGTGATTACTAACCCTATTTTGTTTTGCTCTCTTTTGTTTCATGATCACGCATTATTATAAACACTTGCATATGGGATGTGCTTATCAATATGCCAATATCAGTAAGAAAATTTTCAATCTTGCTTCAAAAACACCATCATGATGTTCTCAGCTTCGAAGCTCACTATGTGTGAAGAGACCAATATGGTGATAGCTTTATCATTAAAAGCCCAAAGTAGAATGAGAAATTGTTTGAAAGAATCTGAATAAGAAATTTTGCCTGAAGAAATCAAGTTGGGACTTCAGCAAAATGACATCTCTGAGTTGGTCGAGATTTTACGCTATGTAACAACTTCTAAGAAGATGGCTTTCGAGGAAAAATATGGTCATATTGCTTCACTGCTTGATTTGCCTACAAAAAATCAGTTGATAAAAGTTTTAGTTCAGTTTTAAGATCCTGCATACAGATGTTTCATGTTCAATGAAATATATATGACCCCGACGATCTAAGAATATACTATATTATTATGGTTGCATATTTTCAATCTAGACAAAATCTATTAATGAGGTCAAAATCTTGGATCTCGAAAGAAACTCACTTGTATGATGGAGGTCTCTACTCATAATGTGAACTCGTATATCCAAACAAAAGGTAAAAGTGATTGCATCTTGTGAGAAATCTTACGTGATTACATCATTAAACACTTAAAGGATGAACGATGTATGAGAATGATAGCTTTGGTAATTTATGGCTTGATCATCTTTTCGAAGGTCTTAGGGCACATTAAAGTATCAATAATTGACTTTATCGAGCAAGTAAATAATAAAATCAATCATGTTCATTCTATACTGGTAGAGACCTTTAAATCATTGAATCATTATCGAAGAAGAGGAAAATGCTTTATAGGGTGTGTATAGTTACTCTACATTTGGGTAAAAAGTTATCTTCAACATCTTAATGGTAAATTTCATCCTACTTATAATAATAAAAGTAGGCCAATTGAAGAATGCTGGATTGTTGAGTGGCTAAAATCAAATACCTATGAAGAATGGGTATTGATTTTGCAAGATCTCACTAGTGCTCAGGTTATATGGAGAGCTCCATGGATGCCACGAAAAGTCATGTTATACAGGTGTGGTGACAAGCCATGGGTTCCACTTTTAGGACTGTAGGGAGGTATAAGCTATGCTCTAGCACTGGCTCGTCGACAATTAGGGTCAGAGCAATTTGTCCCAATGACCTATGGGCTTAAAGAATTGGAATTCTCTTTTAAGGAATCAAGATTTTTGGAAATGATAAAAGAGATTATCAGAGAGTGGAAGTAGACTCCAAGAGTAGATCGTGGGGGATATATAGACAAAGTCACACCTTAATATCTAATATAGAGAAGTCAATGGGTCACAAGCAAAGTTAGTCGTAAAAAAACAGACCATGCCACAAAAAAGACACCCATTATGAAAAAATTCTTGAGGATATAAAGATTATGAAGCATAAATTTGAAGAAAAAAAGAAATATAAGAGCTTGAAAAGAAAAAGCTTCAGCATGAGATTAATGAGTGAAAAGACAAGACTGATAAGAATGAAGCAAAATCTCAAAGGCTTGAAAGAGAATAAAAAAAGATATCTGAAAGCTGGCATAGGTCCATCGCCACAATGACTACAAAGCTGGAAAAATTCATAAAAAATACATAACAGCTTCAGTCCAATTCATTATCTAAGAAAGAAGAGCTTAGTCAATTTGTGGAAGAAAAAAAGGTATTACAAGTTCTCGTATATGATTTAAAATAGCAAATGCATTATCGATGTAAAGCCATTCAAGTTTTGAGAGAGGAATGAGATCAATTTGAACATAACTATAGTATTGAAAGGAAGAATGTCAGTTGAAAGAACTTCAAGCCACTCGTCTAGTAGAATAGATAAGAGAAGTTAGCTTCAAAATAAGAGATATGGCCTAAGAAGCTAAACAAGTGAAAGAAGAAGTTTACCTAAGATAGCATAGCTAAAGCTTGACCAATTTTCTAGAAAATGCTTATGAGCAGTACAAGTATGTAAGGCGTTTCTTTTGAAAATTTTAATATTGTAATGAAAAAATATTTAGTAAGGATAATGTGAAGTTATGATATGGTGGTTTAAGTTCAGACTTAAAATTTTTTACAAATATTCGATATATAATAAGCACATCCTTTGTATTTATGCATCCATGCATCATATGTGTGTTTCATTTTTTTTAAAAAATATATCGTGACTAAAAGAAAGAGACCTCAAAATAACAAATCTTAAAGAGTTTTTTTTAACTCAATCAGATGCAAGGATAGTTAGGCCATTAAAAAAATATAGATCAGATCACTCGTCATCGTTACAACACTTGCTTACAAGTTAAAATCATGAAAAGTGAGCAAACATCTAGAATAGAAAGGATAGAAAAAGCTCAATTTGATATACAGGAGCAAATGATTAGGTCTTAATAAAAGTTGATAGAATAAATGACTAGGACTTAAAAAGAGACTTGAAAAGAGATGGCTGTAATGATGGACATGATGAGAAAAATGATCAAAGGAAAATGGGTTACTGAAGAAGTACCTACTGAGAAAGAGCCTCAAGCCTAAGAAAATATCAGTGATAGGAAAGATCCGTTGTATCCACCAGGGTTTACTCCACCCTATGCTCAAATCTCTCATCAAATGCATCCACAAATGACACAGCCTGAAAGGTAGTCACATGCTTAGTTTAATTTACCTCTCTTCACGATTCAACCACAGTTAAGGACATGTTAATTTAAATATTAGGGTAAGTCATGTTGAGCCCATTGTGATATCAGATTTAGATGACCCAAGAGAACAAGAGAACCTAAAAAAGGCACGTCAGAGCAATATGAGAATACAAAGGTATAGTAAAAGTTAGATCTCTTGAAAGAAAGGTTGTAAGCTATTGGAGGTGTATATATTTTTGGCATAATTGATGCTAGTGAATTCAGTTTGGTTCCAAATTTGGTAATCTCACCAAAGTTCAAAGTACTAGAATTTAAAAAATATGATGGAACCAAATGCTCTCAGGCACATATCACTATGTTTTGTAGGAAAATGACTGGGCATACAAACAATGACAAGTTACTTATCCATTATTTTTAGGATAGTCTTATCGGATTAGCTGTCAGATGGTATATTCAACTAGACATGAGTCATATTCAGTCATGAAAAGATCTGACCAAAGAATTCATTACTCAATATAAGCATGTCACAGACATGGCTCCAGATAAACTATCATTACAAAACATGAAAAAAAAAATTAATAAAAATTTTAAAAAATATGTCTAGAGATGACGAGATGTTACCGCTCAGGTTAACTTCCTCTCATCGAGAAAAAAATAACTATTCTGTTCATCAATACTCTTCGAGCATCATACTATGATAGGCTCATTAGTCATGTCACAAAAAACTTTACTGAAATGGTGATTACGGGAGAGATAATAGAAAATACCATTAAAAATAGAAAGATTGATGGAGATAATGTTTCTGGATCAAAAAAAGAAAAACCATCCAAGAAAAAAGAAGTAGAAGTGCAAGCTGTCACCACTGAAAAACCAAAACCAAGACCTTTTATCCCATACCATTTATATCTTGTATACCAACCTTCTTACCCAACCATTTTTAACATTTCTCAAAACCTATATCATTACCAACCAATGTAAACCCAGACACCTACTTTTCAAGCCAATGTTCATCCTCGAGTACCTTCACCACGATCTTTCTCTTAGTCAAATACCACAGACTTTAATCAAAAGGAACCTCAAAATAATTAAGAGCAACAATGATTTGATCCAATTCCTATGACATACACGAAATTGTTCCCTCAATTATTTCAGAAACCCTTGGTGGCTTGACAACCCATAGAGCCTTTGAAACCTCCGTATCCAAAGTGACATGATCTTGAAGCTTCCTGTGACCATCATTATGGAATTCAAGGCCATTCTCTGAAAAATTGTATAGCTTTCAAACGTAGGGTCCAAAGCCTGATTGATAACAGAATTTTAAATTTTACAACCAAGGTCAGACCAAGCGTGAAGACCAATCCGTTACCTAATCATGGCAGAGGATTAATAAATACTTTAAATAGTAAGATAACTCATAATATTAAAATAAAAGTAAGTGAGATCAGAACCCCTATGAATGAAATATTTGCTGCCTTTGTGAAAGCAAATATGATTCATCCAATACCTAAAAATTCAGATAGTGGAAATTTTACATATAATTCATATCACACTTATGAATTTCATATGAGGATAGTTGGTCATTCGCTTCAAGATTATAAAGCATTTTGACAGAAGTTACAGAGAATGATGGATTCTTTCTTGGTTGAATTTTATAAAAAACATGAAGAAAGTTTAGTGAATATTATGACAGAAGACTCGTAAAAAAATAAGCCTTACCAAATGAATTTTGAGCCTGTTACCATCTTCTATGAAGAGAAATCAAGTGTTAAGGTTAATAAGTCAATTCACATGAATTTTGAACCTGTCACAATCTTTTATGATGAAAAATTGAGTGCTAAACTAGTTTGTACAACTAAGCCAAAAGTGATAATTAAGGTACCTAACCTATTCCCGTACAAATCGAATAAGACAATCCCTTGAAAATATGATTTTAATATCATATCACAAGGTTTGGATAGTGGATCTCTTCAATATGGCTTATATAATGTAAGCACAGAAAACATAACTGACGTTGAAGGCATAACTCGAAGTGAACGATGCTATACTCCAAAAACATTTCAGAGAACACAAAAAAAAAAAGTAAAAAAAGGAGAGACGAGCTTAGAAAAAGAAGTTAAATTACCAAACAATCAAGAGACTCACCCAACCCCAATCTTAGATCAAGAATGTAAAAATTTGATTATAAAAAAAGAAGCTTATGAGTTTTTGAAGCTTATTAAGCACAGTGAATATAGTGTGGTAGAGTAATTAAATTGCTTATCAGTTCAGATTTTTATGCTCTCGTTATTATTAAATTATGAGCCTCATAAAAATACTTTGCTCAAAGTACTCAATGAGACTTATGTAGCTCATAATATATCTGTGAAAAAACTTGATCATATAGTGAAAAATATCACAGTGAGAAATTATATATAATTTAGTGATGATAAAATTCTACCTTGTGGTAGAAGTGATACTAAAGCCTTACATATCTCTACAAGATACAAGAATCATACATTGGCAAAAATGCTTATTGATAATGGATATTTTTTTAATATCATACTTATGACTATACTATCTAGATTGTCAGTTGACATGTCTTACATGAAGATGAGTCATATGATAGTGAGGGTTTTTGATGGGGCTCGTCATGAAATGATCGACGATATCGAGCTACCAATTCAAATTGGACCATGTACTTTTGATATAGTCTTTCAAGTCATAGATATCGTTCTATCCTATAGCTGTCTTTTAGAACGACCATGGATTCACATGGCAGAAGCTGTTCCTTCCACTTTGCATCAGAAAGTAAAATTCATAAATGATGAAAATGTGGTCATTATTGCTGGTGAAGAAGATTTGTTAGTGACTAAACCCTCTACCATATTATATGTTAAAGTAGCTGAAAAAGCTTTAGAATATTCTTTCAGATCTTTTGAATTCATTAATGCAACCTATGTGAGTGAAGGATCAAAAGTGCCTATTTCATGTCTATCCAAAGCTTTCAAAATGGTACTTAAAGAAGTGATAAGAAAAAAGACAAGAGATGTGGACTGACTTATAGGGAATATAATGACCATGGATGATGCCTAAGAAAGATGATTGATTTAGGCTCGGGTACAAGCCAACTCAAAAAGAAAGAATAAAGTTCATAAATAAAAAAAAAAGGTTGGCTCATTTTTTGGGGTAAAAAGTAGAGACTGAAGGCCTATATTTTCTTTTCTTTTATGAGGCTTTCATCTCAGCTGGCTATATCTATCTAGATGTAACATGCAACATAGAAAAAAAGTTCACACCATCGTTAGAAGATATTTTCACTGAATTTTTTATACAAATGGTGGGTGAAGAAAAGAAAAATGAAGATCTGAGCTATTCATGGGTTTATCTTACTCCTCCTAGTATAGAATTGAAAAATTGACATGTTGAGAAGCTACCTATTGTTTTTAAATTCTCTAAAGTAATGTGTTGAACCTAATTTAAATGCTTTTGTTAAAAGCATTAAATGTCTTATGTGTGTTTGTTTCTTGATTTTTAATTGAATAAATGACAAGTGTAGCATATTTGTCCATTTCTTTTGCCTCTTTCATTTCAATTCCTTGCATTACTATACATCATTCTACATTTCATCCATTTCACTTATTTTCAGGTATATAAATAATGAATATGAAGATCATTATGACAATATTCCAGGATTTAATTTTAAAAATTCTGTTTATATTGGTGAACTCGATGATGAAAAAAATGTGAAAAATCATGCCATATCCTCAGAATTATTGAAATTAATAGAATAAGAAGAGAAGCAAATCATGCATCATCAAGAAGCCATTAAAGTTGTTAATTTAAAGGATGAAAAAACTAAAAAAGAGGTTAAAATTGGTATTTCAATGTCATCACCAATAAAGCAAGAGTTAATAAAGTTACTACATGAATATGTAGATGTATTTGCTTGGTCGTATCAAGATATGACGGGTTGGATACTAAAATTATAGTGCATAAGCTATCGCTGAAGTCTGAGTGCAAACCAATTAAACAGAAGCTGAGAAAGAGGAAACCTGAAATGTTGTTGAAAATAAAAGAAGAAGTAAAAAAATACTTTGATGCAAGATTCTTAGAAGTGACCAAATATCCTTAATAGGTGGTAAATATAGTTTCAGTACCCAAGAAAGATGACAAAGTGAAAATGTATGTTGATTATCAGGATCTGAATAAAGTAAATCCAAAAGATAATTTTTCATTGCCTCACATTGACACTTTAGTGGATAATACCGCTAGGCATTCTCTGTTTTCATTCATGGATAGATTTTTAGGTTACAATTAAATTAAAATGGCACAAGAAGATATGAAAAAGACTACTTTTGTGACATTATGGGAAATATTTTACTATAAAGTCATGCCCTTTAGTTTGAAAAATATCAGAGTAACTTATCAAAAAGCCATAGCAACTCTATTCCATGATATGATGCACAAAGAAATAGAGGTGTATGTGGATGACATAATTGCCAAATCTCATGAAGAAAAAAATCATGTGACTAATCTCAGAAAGTTATTTAAGAGATTAAGAAAGTTTCAGCTTAAGCTCAATCTAGCTAAATGCACTTTTGGTGCAACTTCAAGAAAATTATTGAGATTTATTATCAGTAAAAGAGGAATAGAGGTGGATCCAGATAAAATATGTGTCATCCAAGAGCTACCACTTCCATGTACGTAAAAAGAAGTAAAGAGATTTTTAGGGAGATTGAATTATATTGCTCGTTATATTTTTCAACTTACAGCCAAATATGATTCCATATTTAAGATTATCCGAAAACATGGGTCAGGAGAATGGGATGAAGATTGTCAAATGGCATTTGAAAAAGTTAAAAAATATTTATCAAACCCATCAGTATTAATGTCGCCTGTCTTTGGAAGATCTCTTATCCTGTATTTGACAATGCATGAAAAGTCAATGAGATGTGTTTTGGGGTAACATGATAAAACAAGAAGGAAAAAACATGCTATTTATTACCTGAGTAAAAAATTTACTGATTACGAGTCAAAGTATTCACAATTAAAAAAGATGTGTTGTGCATTAGTTTAAACGGCTCGTCGACTCAAATAATACATGTTATATCATACCACTTGGCTCATTATAAAATTAGACCCAATCAAGTACATCTTTAAAAAGCTTTCATTATCGAGAAGAATACCAAGATGGCAAGTGTTACTTTTTGAATATGATATTGTATATGCATTTTAAAAGGTAATAAAAAAAGTGCTATTGTTAAATTTTTTACAAAACGTGCCTATGCAGATTATGTGCCTGTGACATTTGATTTTTCAGATGAAGACTTAATGTCTGTACTGCACATAGATAAAGAATAGCATATTGAAGATATATGAAAGATATATTTTGATGGTGTATCAAATGCTTTGGGGCACGATATTGGAGTAGTTTTGATATCTTCAGAAGGGAATTACTACCCAATCACTGTGAAATTAAATTTTGATTGCACCAATAATGTGATAGAATATGAAGCATATGTTCTGAGTTTTCAAGCTGCTCTTGAAAGAAAGGCCCATGCTTTAAAAGTTTATGGAGACTCTACCTTAGTCATATACCAATTACGAAAAGAATGAGAAACCAGAGACTCAAAATTAATTTTATACCAAAAGTACATATCAAAATTGATCAAAAAATTTAAGAATATTTAGTTTCATCACTTACCTCGAGAAGAGAATCAGATGGTTGATGCATTGGCTACATTAGCAGCAATGTTCAAATTAAATGAAAATACTAAAATCCAACCTATCAAATTGAGCTTGCTAGAGAAATCAGCTCACTGTTCAAATGTTAAAAAATGAGTTGATGAAAAATCATGATATTTTGACATATTACAATATGTTAAATATCAACAGTACCCAGATCATATATCAAAGAATGATAAGAGAATGTTGAGAATGTTGGCAACGGGTTTTTTTCTAGATAAAAAAATTTTATATAAGAGAAGTCGAGATCAAACACTATTGAGATATGTGAATGCTGCTGAAGCTAAAAAGTTACTAGAAGAAATTCATTGAGGTATTTATGGAACTCATACAAACGATTACGTGATGACTAAACAAATAATGAGAGCATGATACTATTGGTTGACAATAAAAAAAAATTACATTGACTATGCTAGAAAATGTCATAAATGTCAAATTTATGCAGACAAAATTCAAGTTCCTCCAACATCTTTGCATGTTATGTCAATACCTTGGTTTTTTTCTATGTGAGGAATGGATGTGATAGGGCCTATAACACCCAAAGCCTCAAATAGACATCGATTTATTTTAGTGGTAATTGATTACTTCACAAAATAGGTAGAGGCAACTTTATATGCCAATGTGACAATAATGATGGTTTGTAAGTTCATCAAGAAAGAGATCATATACCGATATGACCTTTCAAAAATGATTATTTTGGATAATGCTTTTAATTTGAATAATAAAATGATGACTGAGGTCTATGCTCAATTTAAAATCAAGCATCATAAATCAGCACCTTGTCGTCTAAAGATGAATGAGGCAGTTGAAGCGTCCAATAAAAACATAAAAAGAATTGTTGAAAATGTGACAGATGTGTATAAAGATTGGTATAAAAAGCTATCATTTGCATTACATGCTTATTGAACTTCGATTCTTACATTTATAAGAGCTACACCATTTTATATGGAATGGAGGTAGTGTTGCCCATTGAAGTTGAAATTCTCCCTTTGCTTGTTCTTATGAAAGTTGAGTTAGAAGAAGTTGAATGAGTTCGCGCTCGATATGAGTAATTGAATCTCATTGAAAAAAAGAGATTAGCTGCACTTTGCCATGACCAACTATATCAAAGAAGAATGTTGCAAGCTCATGACAAGAAAATTCACCCACGATAATTTTGAGAGGGAAAATTAGTATTGAAGAAGATTATTCCTAACCAATAGGATCCTCGAGAAAAATAAACTCCTAATTGAGAAAACCTATATGTAGTGAAAAATGCTTTTTCTAGTGGGGCACTGATTTTGGCAAGAATGGATGGAGATGATTTGTCAAATTCAGTCAATGCTGATGTAGTAAAAAAGTATTATGCTTAAAAAAAATAAAATGAGTTAAAAAGATATTTGAGTTGAAAACTTGAAAAGACAGCTTAGATAAAAATAAAAAAAAAGATAATGAATGGAGTGGGTCAATCCTCAATATGTGCCAGAAGATCTCATTAGTTTTGGGCTTGCTTGGTTTATTACATTTTTAAAAAAGTCAAAGACACCAATCATGAGTCTTCAGAAAAGAATCCATGATGAATTAGTTCATGATGATCTAAATATTTGTTATATGATTACTTGTTGTCCTTGTTTTATCCTTTTTTATAGTGCATGAAATACTTCTCCTATTTACCGAAATAAATTACCTTTTTGTTTATCATTCATTTTGTCCCTTTCATTAAAAAAAAAAAAAGAGAAATGTGAAATGTGTTATAATTGTTTGAAATTCAAAAGATGATGAAGGAATAACAATGACCATAAAAAAACACATACATTATTTTGAAAAATATTTAAAATGATAAGTAAAATAGTAAGGAACAAAGATCAATAAGAAGAGTGACCTATGAGTCATAAAGTGGTCGACATGAAATATGGGATATGAAGAGAAATCTTTTTTATCTGAGCTTAATCAACTGCTAGAATGCTTGGGATTCAAGGAAGAAGAAAATAAATAAACTTTGAAAAATTTTGAAGATTAAAAGAAAATGACAAAAAAAAGAAAAAAAATGGTCTCTTCATTTGTATAATGAGTGCATTCGTCTCATGATCATCATTTAATGCATGGCATTGTAAAAACATGAAAATGTTATTCACGCATGTATGTGACACAATAGATATATAGGCCTAAGACAATTTAAGACCAACAAAAGAAAAAGTCAAAAGCAGGAAAGATATGAACCTTCTGTTCAAGAAAATCTTTCAAATACCATTGCCTCTTAAATTTTTGAATTTAAAGTTTGTTGCCTCTGGTTAGAGGAGCTTTTTTAACATTTAAAGTTTGTTACCTCTGTTCAGAGGAGTTTTTTGAATTTAAAGTTCGTTGCGTCTGATTAGATGAGCATTTTAATTTCAAGAGCCTTTGGTCAGAGGACTCTATCAAAATTAGGCATGATTTATAAGATCAAATGGCATAATCTATAAGTCCTTTTAGATTTTTAATTTAAAGTTTGTTGCCTTTGGTTAAAGGAGCCATTTAAAGTTCGTTGCCTCTGGTTAAAAGAGCTTTTCAACATTTAAAGTTTATTGCCTTTGGTTAAATGAGCTTTTTAAATTTAAAGTTCGTTGCCTTTGGTCAGAGGAGCTTTTAATATTTAAAGTTTGTTGCCTTTGGTTAAAGGAGCTTTTAGAATTTAAAGTTTGTTGCCTTTGGTGAGAAGGGCCTTTTATCATTTAAAGTTGTTGCCTTTGGTTAAAGGACCACTTTTGAATTTAAAGTTTGTTACCTTTGGTGAGATAAGCCTTTTAAATTTAAATTTTGCATAACCTCTATTTAAAAGAGCCTTTCAAAATTTTTTTTCAAAAAAAAAAAAACTTTACGTTTAATGTTTCATTTTTTGTATGTGTTTACCTGAACAAAATTGATGTCTTTTTATTTTTGCTTTATTTTTTATTCTAAAAAATAAGCAAAGAGGGGCAGCTGTAGGCCCCAATTTTGTTGTTGTTCTTCTTTTATTATTATTATTATTTCGACCACCAGAATCTGAGTTATCATGGCGACCGGTGAAGGGTTCTGGGATTTTAGAGAGATGGGCTCTAGGGTAGAGAGAGAGGGGAAAGAAAAAAAATTGAAACAGGCATTTTTATAGGCCATCCAAAACGATATCGTTTTGGGCGTCCAGACTAAACCCCATTCACGCGGGATCTGCGCGCCGACACTGACGCCGACCAGACCCGTTTCACGGGTTTTTCCTTTTCATTTTCTTTTTATTTTTCGTTTTGATTTTGATTTTGATTTTGATTTTGATTTTTTTTATGTTGATTTTTATGTTTTTTTTAATGATATTGTTATTATTATTATTGTTATTTTATATTATTACTAATAATAATTTTTTTTAAAAACAAATAAATAAATAGAATAAAAATAAAAGTGAAATAAAATAAAGACCTAAAAAAATATAAATAAAATTTTTTTATAAGAACAACTACTTAAATGAAATAAAATTTTATTACAAGCAAAAATATTATTTAAATTTCTCCAAAGTGTTGGGATAATTTAAAAAATAATTTTTACTAAAAAAATAATAAATTATAAAAATGATAAATAAAATAAAAATAAATTGTTTAACTGAATCATTTAAATGTAATTTTTAAAGAAAGCTAAAAGAGTTTAGTTTCTTTAATTATTACGAGTAAAAATAATTTTTTCAGATTTCACCATAGAGTTGGGATAATCCAAAATTATTTTTACTAAAATAAAAATTGATTTAGACAATGTAAAAAAAATAAAAATGAAAATAAAAAATAATAATTAATATTTTGAATTTTTTTTTAAATAAAAAATTAAAAGAGTTCGATTTTCTTTAATACGAGCAAGATATAAATATTTATATTTCTCCAGTGAGTCGGGATAATATAAATTTTTTTATAATAAAAATTAATTAATAAATAATAAAAAGTTTTTTTAAACAATCATAACAAAATTAATTAATAAATTCCTTTAATTATAAAAAAATGATTTTATTTATGATCTTGTTAAAAAGTTGAAATAATCCTAAAACTTGCTCAAAATTTTTAGGATTTCATCGAATAGTCAAAATAATTGTAAAGTTTGTTTAATAAATTTTGAGAACTCACCAAAGAGTCGGAATGTTCTTAATTTTTTTAAAAACAAATAAATAAAATATCTTGTGACGAGATTTCGAGAATTTTGTGAATGGTCAATTTTCTCAAAATATTTTCTAAATAGTGATTCTCTATAAATTTCGTCAAAGCGTTGGAGAATTTATAGAATAAAAAAAAATAATACTAATTTTACAAAAAATATATTTTTAAATAAATTTCAATAAATTAATTTTAAATAAAAAAAGATCGTATTATGAAAATTAAAGGATTACACATTTTTAATTGATATCGTTCTTCAAACGAGTAACTTGATAATGCTAATACTTTCCTCACTCGTAATTATATTTTCAGACCTAATTTTGATTTTATAAACTTAAATTTCTTTTAATAATTTTTAATTAATTTTAAAATTTTTACTAAAAAATAATATTTTTGATAATCAATTACAACCTATAAAAATTTAATAACGACTCCAAAATTTTTTTATCAAATCTAACAATCCAATCCTTGGAACGAAAAATCGTTACGACATTTTCTATTCTAACTTATTTGGAGACTCTTGATGGTAACATAAAGCAGCAATTAAGAAGCACTAGTTGGGAACAATAATGCCCATTCCGCCATGTATCCTCCACATCTCTCATGCGCACGTGTGCGCCCTCTCTCTCTCTCTTTCTTATTGCTCCATAAGATGTGTGCATGCTTATGTACTTTTTATAGATTATAGAGTGATTATGATAAGATCTTGTCTCCTTGGGTTAACTTTCTCATTGCTACTCTCCCCTTGTCTTCTTCTTCGTACACAATAACGACGAAATAATTAATTAAAACTGTCTTTATAATACAATACTACATGCATTTTTCTTTTCCCCCCTTTTACTTCACGATTTCAGTAGGAATAATCACCAAACATATGTAACGTGCAACGTTTATGCTAGCTTTCTCTTGACCGTCGGATTCATACGTACCGTACCCAAGAAACGCATTAATTCATAATTGATCAATCAAGCAAAGCATATTTTTTGGATCTGTTCCTAACCCACTTTAGCTTATCAAGAATCGGTAGAATTTTTTTTTTTGAAGTTTAGTACTGATTAAAGTAAAGAAAAACAATATCTTAAAATTGGAGAAAGTGACTTGCCACCGAATGAAAACTGTAGGCATACACGGGCAACATTGCATTCAGAAGTTGGAAATCTATTTTGTTGTGGGAATCCATTGTTGGGGTTTTTGTTAGTTTCTGTGTCGACGGAAAGGGTGGAAAGTGGAAAACCCAAGTTATGTAAAAGCTAGCTAGGTAGATGGGGATTTTGCAGTATTAATTCGTTGGGAGTATCACGAGATTCCACAAAAACTTGAGATGAAAAACAATAAGTAAAACAAGAACCGCTGGAAACCACATTTTTTGCTTTTTCTATTGTACATATATAATTTCCGATTGAGGTTTCACCGTTCTACTCCCTTTTCGTGCTTCTTCCAATCAGTTTAATTTCCTATTGTAAGTTGCAAAAATACATGTGCTAACCATGCATGGAAAGAAGCAGGGGAAAATATATACTAGCCAATATGGCCATGTCATAGTGGATTGTTAAAAAAACCTATAATAAAAATGATTGCTGATTTCTATGTATGCAGAAATTTCTTTAATTTTTTTATTGTGTGCATCCAATTATTGTATTCCTGTTCAAAGAAAGTAAACAGGGATATGGCACGTATGGGTATAATGAGGAAAACAAAATGGTAAAAACTGGCATCGTTATAATTCTGTGGTTTCAACTTTCGAGATGTCAACTCATGAACAAAATAGGTCATAAATATAATGCCGTTTGGAAATCCGATTAAACAAGTTATTCCGTTCATAGAATCCTGAGATTGCTGAAATTAAGGAATTGGCAGTAGTACTGCGAGAACCTTACAGAAGAAACTGATCAGATATGCCCTCTGAATAACATGTATTGGATCCTTAGTTTATGTCCCCAAGTTCACCACACGGCAGCACTTGGCACCCATGTGGGGGCGGCGGATCGTGGTTCGAGCAATCCCATATGCACAGTCGATCGAAACTAGATTTTGTTTTGGTTTCATCAATTGCACGATTCGGACACCAACTCCCGAATTTACTTCATTTCCACACCATAATATTCAATGGATTAATTAACCCTTTTTTAAGAGTTACATTAGACGTAGAAAAAACATGTGAACAGGTTGTGGTTTGACTGGAAAGATCTTTTGGGTCTCAACCCAGCTGGCATTTAAGTCAAACTATAAGGAGTATCTAGATTCAAAATAATCTGGTGATAAAACAAATTAATGCAGCATAGACCACAACTAACCCGATATAATATATAAAAATCCCCCAAAATTAAGCTGATCTGATTGTATCTTAGCGAGCAGCGGCACAAACAATTCAAATAATAGTTGTTTTGCGAGTTTTTTTTTAGGCACTTGCTAGAACGAGAGTGTGGCTCCAGTACTGGTGACAGGTGACTCGGGACAGTACCAGTCACGTGCAAGTCAATGAGCTAACTAATATATAAAATTTATATATACATATAAAATAACTATAGTTTTTTTACAATTTAAAATAACACCCGTTAAAATGAGTATATATATTTAATAAAAATATTTTTAGTAATATAATTTTTATAATAATAAAAAAATATATAATTATGAATATTTTATATAATATAAATATATAAATTATCAAAATCCTTTTAAATTTTTTCAAGACAAGCATCTGCCGAATGGTTCGATATGATTGACTTTTTTGTCATTTTCATGCGGGAAGAAAGAGAATTGGGGACTGCAGTACTACTCGGGGGGGGGGGGGGGTGATGAGACTGAGAAGGAGATATATCTCATAAAAGGAGGAGAGAAAGGACAAGACAGTTTAGCAATTAAAAATGGCAGCAAATGCGCTGTTATGAGAATCTGAAAGCGGGCCATGTCCTTAGAAGAGACTCCACGGAAAGGTTCTTAAGCCAATTTTCTAGTATTAATTGTTTACCCCGCCGACAACTACTTTTTCAGGTTTTTTGTGCATCGTGAAGGGGGCTCTTTGTGGTACTCCTACCGTATGCCTATGTTGTTACTATTATAATAATGATTATTTTTGCCTTTGGCAATTGCAAGATTCTCATGCATGATTCATTTGTCTTATAAGAAATTACCATTAAAAAAGTATTATTGGGAAAGGTTGGGAATGAATTGAATACATATTGGGCCTGCCCTGTTTAGTTTCAGTTAAAGTTGGGTTTTCCTCCTGATTTAGTCTTAAGGCCCAATTCTTTGATGGCGATACCACCCCACACATTCTATTTCTCCATAGATTAAGAACAAGGAAAAGAATCTCCACGATCTTTGGAGAGCTTGTGCGGGGATGCTAAAGTTTCAAATGATACTTCTTTACATATTTTCACACAGTTGAAAGTTGAAATTGTCCACTGGATAGCATCTTTGATCTTTGACCTCATGACAGGGAGGCTTGTTTCAATTAAATGCCTAGTTAAGGCACAAAAGTGAGATCAACTGTACGGTAGCAAAAAGATGCTGCAGCTGGCTCTTAATCTGATTAATGAAAATCTTTCATTCTTTGATTTAGTGTTGAGACCCAAAGAAGACCTTTAATAGTTTACCTGATTTGACATGGTAGAAATTTTTATATTACGTTTGACCATAATTTGGCATTGAGATAAGATAAAACGATTATTGATTAACAGAGCAAAGCAGTGAATGTGAAAAGATCAGTCTTTATCTCTGCGCTTTTCTGTATTAGTCTCTCAAAATTTCACCAAAACTCCTCTTTCTTTTTAGAAGATTTGTACAGGTTAGTTCAATTACCCATTTAATTCCATTTCATTTTTTAAATTATGTACACAAATTAGTTTATTTTTAGTTGTATAAAATGCTTATCTTTTGGGTTTTATGCACATCAATTTCGTTCCTCATTTTGGTATCGACCGTGGGATAAGTTTTTAGCCATAAAAAAACCCTAATCCCCCGTGATTTCCCCCGGCCCAAATTATTCTCTCGAGAAACAAACATATATTGCTAGAAATACAAGAGATAAAGAGAGAGGAGAAAAAAAATACAGAAATAGTAGAAAATGTAACCGGATAATTTTTTCTCTTTTTTTTTTCCCCAAAATATCTTTATTTCTTGGCAAAAATTAATAAAAAGGGAAAAAAAAGTAAGGCACAGTGTAATTTACATTTAAAAAAAAAAAGATATTTTTACAGGTTCTTAATCCATTTCACTCGTTATCTTCTTTCCTCGGTTCTTCCTCTGCCTACCACCAACCAATTTAAACATTTCTCCTTATCGACTATTCCGCCGAGAACAAGCAAATTAAGGGCGGACGAAATTACAGTTTTGGAAGAAATCTTTTTTAACCATTGTGTTGGGCAAATCTTCACTTTGACAGTCAACAATTCGTCCGATAAGCTAAGAAAATAGTTAGTTTTCCAAACTTATCTAGACGGAACTCAAACTAAAGAGCAGCTCTCTAGACAAACGCAGATGACCGTACAGCTATCAGGACTGTGGTTACCCTGTCCGAAAATCCCCACTCACTGCATTCAACGCCGAACCTCTTCTGACCCAAACCCCAAACTTTCTCCTATAAAAACAGGTATCTCAGCCGCCGCTTCTCTCTCCTCGCCTCCACCCACCATCCAGGCAAGCTTATTTATTCCCAAAACTAATCCATGATTTCATGTTTTCCTTTTCTTTATAAGATTAAATTATTCCAAAACATTGCAGATTGTCGGTGGAAAAACTCCGAGGTGGCGTGAAAATGAGAGTGTCCATGACGCGGTTGAAGATAAAATTGACTGGGCTGAAATGGATGCTGATATTTACTACTGGACCAGGGCACTGCGTCCAGTCCAGGTACAAGTTGGTGCCTTGGTGGTTGTTTTATTTTGATTAAATTTCTGATGAGCCTTAAAATGATTTTTCCATTTTGGGCATTGGGTGTTTTGGCAAATGGTACAGTGGTATCCTGGTCATATTGCAAAAACAGAAAAAGAACTAAAAGAACAACTCAAGTTGATGGATGTTGTTATAGAAGTGCGAGATGCTAGAATTCCTTTGTCTACTACTCATCCACAGGTTAGCTTTTTTCTGTCATTTGGTTATTTTATTTCGTATTTGGCAGAATTACCGATTTACTTTTGGCTGCTTGTGTTAACTTGTTGTTTTTCTGAGTTTGCAATGAGCACAGATGGATTTATGGCTCGGTAATCGAAAGAGGGTTTTAGTTTTAAACAGAGAAGACATGATATCCACTGGAGATAGGAATGCTTGGGCAATGTATTTCTCAAGGCAGGGAATAAAGGTTGTCTTCTCGAATGGGCAACTTGGAATGGTATTCGAATAAGATATTCTATGTCGAGCTTTTTCTTTTGTAGTTTGAGCATTGGAAAGTAACTTATCTAAATTTGGCAAACACAGGGGACTATGAAGCTAGGTCGGTTGGCAAAGTCTTTAGCAGCAGGTGTAAATGTTAAACGCAGAGCCAAAGGACTCCTTCCTCGTCCGGTGAGTTTCACTGCATTGATAGCTTGCCTGTTTCTTCCTTCTTGAGTCGTGTCTTTGTTTCTTTGGTTCACTGCAGTTCGCAAGTGTTCTCTGTTGTTTATTTATATTTCTAAACTTTAATGTAAGTATGGATCAGGATTTTTTACAACTTTTATATGTCTAAGTACCAGTTTTGATGAGTTTTGAACAGGTAGTTAGCACTTATCGGAGTTGTATGAATTAGGTCTCTAGAAATGGTAGAATTGTTTAGATAATCTTTTTACGGGCCTATATCATTGGTCAGATTAGTTTTACTGTGGAAAGATATCAGCGCTGAACCCATATTAGAGCTTCATATTAAATGTTAATATACTTGATGCTTTTTATATTATCGTCCAGGTTCGAGCTGGAATAGTTGGGTATCCGAATGTTGGGAAATCATCTTTGATCAACCGTTTGCTGAAACGAAGATTGTGTCCAGCTGCTCCTAGACCTGGTGTTACAAGAGAACTGAAGTATGTTTTCTGGTGGTTTTTGTTTCTTTCCTGTTCTATAGATGTGAAACGGTTATGAAGGAGGGGAAGGGGTGAGGGTTTGAAAAAGCAGAGCATTATAAAAAAGTTTGAAAAGCTCTAATCTTGCACTGTGAAATCCTAAGAAATTCAGACTTTTGTCATTGTTGATAATATTGGTTTTCTTTTACAATTTTTCAATGGTTAGAGATTTTGTTTGAATTTTAATTCTATACTATAATGATTACTTTTCTTGGATAAATATCTATAAGAGTTTCAGAATTAAAGAGTTCTGGTACTTCATTCCATCTGAATAGAACAGCTTTTTCTTTTGTGGTGACAAAGCAAAATTTCCAAATTTCGTTTAAGCTTGGCATGATAAAGCAGCTTAGGAATTACTCATCTGTTTATCTCTTTTACTTCTTTGAAAGGTGGGTTCACTTTGGGAAAGATCTTGAGTTGCTGGACTCTCCTGGAATACTTCCAATGCGAATTAGTGATCAAGCAGCTGCAATAAAGCTTGCCATTTGTGATGACATTGGAGAGAGGTCCTATGATGTTGCTGATGTTGCAGCCATTCTTGTGCAGATATTAGCAAAGCTTCCAACAGTAGGTATGTAATTATGTATTATGCATAATGTTTTAGTCATTTAATGGCTTTTCTTTTCCCCATCTGTCAAGAAAGCACTCTAGTTTCAAAGCTAGGACTTCCTTGTCAAACTGAATTTTACTACACAATTTCAGTTTGCATCACATATTGCAAAGTAATAAACTGAAAGGCTGGTTAGCATTGGCATCTTTTATGTTAGTGAAAGAGAGTTGATAATAACTTGTGTGGTATAATTATATTGTTTAAAATTATGGATGGTGAGAACAAAGAACTACTAATTTTTGAGAAAAGTGGTTTACCTTTTTTTTTCTTGATGAAGATGGTGTAATGAACATTAAATACATGGGACTTTAAACGGCTGTGGGAAGCTGAACTGATGACGTTAGAGGATAAAAGAGGTCCAAAATCGGGACAGGGTATCTCAATAGGGTGCCATTTCACAGCATGACGACATACTTCTTTTTCCTTGTTCCTTTTTTCAGGAGGGATAAAGCGGATGCATTTTGCATATTTTTCCTCCCTCAAAGAATTTTGTGAATAAGCTGATGGTAGCCTTTCCTATGCCATATATAATGTGGATTTTAAGAAAAAGAAGGGAAAAAGATTGATTTTCAGTAAGTAAAAATCTTGTAGTTATTTTCTTCATAGACATCAACCCTGTACAAGGAGCTAGAGTAAGGGTTGGTAGTATTAAATTGTTTATTGAAACAGATAGATTGGGGGTGTATGTTTGTCCAAAACTGTTGCTTATTCTAGGCAGTGGAAACAGTGCACTATAAACAGTGTGGTATAAACAAGGGAATTTCTTGGTTGGTTAGTTGATAGCAATTCTTAATTGCAAAATTTTTAGTTCTTTACATTTTTCCTTGAGGCTCTTTCACAGTTTACAACAATTGATGACTGGATCTCAAGCTTCCAAATTTTAGCTGAAATCAGCTGCTGCTAACTAATTTTAGTTTTGTGCTTGCCAGGGATGGAAGCTCTTGAAAACCGCTACAAGGTCGATGTGGATGTTCAGTGTGGTAAAATGTACGACTTAATCTGGCTCATTGTAACTTGATAAAATGATCTGATGATCTGGAAAAGCTTCCTAAAGCCCAATCAGGAAGAATAAGCCAACCAAATGAATAAGCAACCCATGCCATAATAAGCAAACGAAAAGCTGTCATATGCACACTGAAAAAGGACATGATTTGGGTTTTATTAGGAAGCTTTCCATGGAGTTAAAAGCCACCCATACATTTCCTTTTTCATGAATTCCTGATTGATTTGGTTGTTCATTTTCTGAATTTCAGATTTATTGAGAAGGTAGCCCTTCGCTTGTTCAATGGGGATGTCCACCAAGCAGCATTCCGTGTCCTGTCTGATTTTCGGAAAGGGAAGTTTGGTTGGGTTGCACTGGAGAGACCTCCCAGATAATGATGTTCAATGTATGTCTTGACACCAGCTATTAGAAACAGACATCAGAAACTTACGGCATTTTGATGTGGGAAAAATGAGGTGCCATAGAGAGGATACAGCTTTATATTAGTGGAAATGATATTCTAACAGCATTGATTAAATAGAGGAGATGCTGCCGGTGACTTTGTGAATGGCCTAAAACTGCAAATTGAAAATATAGATTCATGTAGTGTAAGATTGGGTTTTCAATTTTGCAGCCTTTGCTATAATTTGTACTCTTTATCTCAATATGTATAGGAATTACAGTTTACATGTAAATTATTCCTCTCTAATCACAAGAACTCTCTATAGCACACTTTTTTTACAATTTACATGTAAAGATAAATTATTTATTTTCAAACAAAAATCCAAAAATAGGCCCAAACCTTAAGATAAGGCTGAAGCCCAAAAGAAAGCCCAGAACTGTTTAGGGCAAAATAAACCAGGGGCTAATTAATAATTTACATTGAAATCGAAAGCGTAAATGCTACGCACCTTTTGGCTCCCCAGTACCAAATAACAATTTTTGTTTTTAAGTAAAAAAAAAAAAACACTATAATTTCCCTCCAATTCCCGCATGCGCACTTCTGATTTTTCTGCTCACCAGTCTCATAATTTCTCTGCAGCACTCTTCACTATTAAAACAACCCCTCTCCCTATCTCACCCACTCTTTTTTCAATACCAAAACTTCCGAAACGAAAAAAAAAAAAAAGAAAAAAACAGAAGGTATTTAGTTCTCTCACTTAATCGAACTCATCTCTCTTTTTCCACTCTAGGGTTTCTTATTCTTCGTTTGTTTCTCGAGAAATTTGAAGTCTAGGGTTTTCATTTCTTCTATAGTTCTTTATTTTATATAAGGTTTTTTTCTCGTTCGTTTTATAGAATATCGAATTGCAAACAACTTAAAAACTGAGTGGATAAATATTGGATTTTTTTCTTTGGTTTCAGATTCTTGGTGAACCGGCTGCTGCAGGATCCAATTTCAAATTTTATTTGCTAAAAGCAGGTGTTATTACAGGTAAGGTAAGAAATTGAACGATTATTTAAATTTATGTATAAGCAATCTATTCTGAAACAAGTAATTTTGTGGATATTCATTTTAGGGTTTTCGAGCACTATTCTTTTTTTTTTTTTTTTGTGTTTCCCTTATAAACTATATCTTTTTTCCCATTATTTTCTCAGTTTTATTTGTTTAGTTGACGTTTAACTTCATTTCCATTTGATCTCATAACAAACTATGGCGTATTTCAGATATCTTTAGTTTATGCTTTTGATTGAAAATAATTGATAAGCAGTTTTTAGGTGTATTATTCCTACTGCTCAGAAGATGTTGGAGCTTGGGGAGAATTTTATTTATAATTATTATATTATATGGGGGCATTGTAAGACAAATACTGCATTTATTTGAAATAGACTTGCAATGACTTTTGGTATAAGTGATTTGCTCTATAATTAAAGAATTTGGGAAGAAGGATTGTATTATTATTACACCCCAGGCATGCCAAAGAACCTAAAGTCTCATTTTTTTGATTGGGTGATCGATCTGTTACCAGAAGCAAAGGTTTTAACATCTTTGCAAGATGTTTCAATTAAAAATTTTTATGGAACAAATATATAGTCAATCTAGAGTGATAACCAAGTTTGTATATTGGTTAGTTTCAAGCAAAAATGGTCAAGGGAACATAACATTATCAACTTTCCTCCAGAATTAGCATTGTCTTTAGTGTTGCCTTGTTTGGTCATTCCATCAAAATCCTGGCTTGTGGCATCTAGGATTTGCTACTCTGCTATCATTTGACAATGCTTATCCATTTGTCCAATCTTTTGATGGCCCCATTCTATCATCTACTAGTAACATTATTTTGGTAATTGCTTCTATTGAAGCAATCTTCGATGGAATTGATGCCTTGCTGCTTTAGTTACAATTAAATAAGATTGCTTCTGGTTATTTCTCGCAAAAGTTGCAAAAGTTGTTAGTAGTAATTGGCTAATAGATTATCATGTTAGATTTTCATAGCACAAACATGGTTGATGCTCATGAGAGATTGATTTGTAAATTAGAGTCTTTATAAGTGGAACAAAATTGTTGAGATCTTGATTTTTAAAATATATCCTTTCTATGCCCTTTTTAGGTATTGCAGTTAAACTTATGGTTTCATGATGTTGTACATTTACTTCTTGTAAGAATAGTTGCTTAATTAGCAGTCCTCCTTGATTGCTCATTTAATTTTTTGTTGCACCTATGGGTCCTTTATTTTTTCATTTCATCTTTATTAATTGTTTTGTTTCATTTAATATTACATGCACCTAAATTATATGTAGATGCTGTTCACATAAGAATTGTGTTTGCTAAGTGGGCTGTTAGCTTTAGGTTGTGGCATGAAAAATATTGAGCAATCAGCAGTTCAACTGGGATGATTATAATGCTACATTTCTGAAATTATGGTATATAATTTTGAGCAATGGTTACAAATCTCTTTGGCTATCAAATTCAAATGGTTAGCTAACTCGTACTTCATCCTGTTTATGCACTAACATTTATCATGGTTTTGTTATAATGTGTTTGCAATATGTAATGGTCCTAGGTTAATTAAACATGGAATCTGCAACACAAACTTTCCAACACCGTTCCCTGTCAGTGAAATTGTGGCCACCTAGTCATAGTACCAGGCTAATGCTTGTGGAGCGGATGACCAAGAATCTTACAACTCCATCCATTTTCTCTAGAAAGTATGGCCTACTAAGTAATGAAGAGGCTGAGGAGGATGCCAAGAAAATAGAAAAGATAGCTTTTGCTGCTGCAGATCAACACTACAAGAAGGAACCTGATGGTGATGGAAGTTCTGCAGTCCAAATATATGCCAAAGAATCCAGTAGGCTGATGCTGGAAGTTATTAAAAGAGGCCCTTCAGTAAAGGATGGAGGGATAGCAGATAAAACTACTGCTCTTCATGAAACTGTCTTTGATATATCTGGAGGTTGCCGGGCATTTATAGATGCAGGGGAGGCTGAGGACCTTTTAAAACCACTTAGGGAGCCAGGAAATTCCTACACTAGGATATGTTTTAGCAACAGAAGTTTTGGCTTGGATGCAGCAAATGTTGCTGCGCCCATCTTGTCATCCATTAAAGATCAATTAACAGAGGTAGACCTTTCAGATCTTATTGCTGGAAGGTCAGAGTCGGAAGCCCTTGAAGTCATGAATATTTTTTCTTCAGTCCTAGAAGGCTGTCACTTGAGGTACCTGAACTTGTCAAACAATGCCTTAGGTGAAAAGGGTGTCCGGGCATTTGGGGCACTTCTGAAATCACAAAATAATTTGGAGGAACTTTATTTGATGAATGATGGTATCTCAGAAGAAGCTGCACGAGCAGTTTCTGAGCTAATTCCTTCTACTGAGAAGCTGAAAGTTCTTCAGTTTCACAATAACATGACAGGGGACGAAGGTGCAATTGCTGTCTCTGAGATTGTGAGACGCTCCCATGCATTGGAGGATTTCCGGTGTTCTTCTACAAGAGTTGGCACTGATGGTGGTGTTGCTCTTGCTGAAGCACTAAAGACATGTATCCATTTAAAGAAGCTTGATCTGCGTGACAACATGTTTGGTGTGGAAGCTGGGGTTGCTTTGAGCAAGGCGCTCTCTCTGTTTTCTGATCTTACTGAGGTTTACCTCAGTTATTTGAACCTGGAGGATGAGGGGGCAGAGGCACTTGCCAATGCTATGAATGAGTCTGCACCTTCACTTGAAGTTTTGGAAATGGCTGGAAATGATATTACAGCCAAAGGTGCAGCTTCTTTAGCAGCCTGCATTGCATCAAAACAATTCCTCACAAAATTAAACCTGTCTGAGAATGAACTTAAGGATGAAGGTGCTATTTTGATTGGTAAGGCATTAGGAGAGGGTCATGGTCAGTTGAATGAAGTTGATATGAGCACAAATGCCATTAGGAGAGCTGGGGCACAGCTTTTGGCCCAGGTGGTTGTGAAAAAACCTGGATTTAAGTTGCTGAATATCAATGGAAATTTCATATCTGATGAAGGGATAGATGAGGTGAAGGAACTATTTAAAAGTTCTCCTGATATGCTTGGTCCTTTGGACGAGAATGATCCAGAAGGAGAAGATTTTGAGGAAGAGGAAGAGGAGAATTCAGAAAATGAGAATGAATTGGAATCCAAGCTCAAGGATCTCAAGATCGAGCAAGGAGAATAGTCATGCTATGTATGTATGCTGTTCTTGTGGCATTTGGCTGAAAATCATCTAAGGAGTCTTCTATTTTCATTTTGCTTATTACAAAATCTAGTCTAGCTGCAACAATAGTGTGGTAAGTCTACCCATTGTAGGTTAGGTTTGTGAAGACTAATTCCTCAAAGTCAGATATGGGAACATCCTGAGTTTAATAGTTGTAGCTCTTTTTATCTCGGAGCTGGATTTAGTTAAAACTTTTACTCAGAAGCGTACTTTTTGGACAGCATGTTATAATTCCTTTAGTTGTAGCTGTAATGTACTTGGAATACAGCAGTCATCTGCTTCAATGGTTTATTATGCAATTTTTTCTCAAATGCTTTCTGAGATTCTATATGAAATAGCAAGTAATGGTTAATTTAAGGCAGGTGTTACTTTCTCCCTAGCTTTATTTATTATGAAAAGAAATGAATATATAACGTAGAGCTGACATGCGAGGGGAAGAAACACAACCTACGCATCTCATTCAGCCTTGTACAATGGACTGGTACGAGTTTAAAATGCCACTTGCTTGTGGTTGATCAAACGGCCACTGGAACTTTAAGGGACTCCAGTATCTTATCATCTATCTCGAATTGCATAGGTTTCTTGTCTCGCCCGATCTTTACATACTCATCGAATCGCTCCTTCAAGTCTTCTGGAAGGTTTGTGGTGCCATTCCACCCTAATATGTCCTTTGCAGCTCTTGGTTCGGCATAAAAGTGCTGCACGGTAAAGGATGTGGTGATTATACTACAGTTTGCATCAGCCCTAGATCAGAAGTTAGACGACTGTATGGACTTCACATTAATCGGTGGACTCGAGATGAAGATAACCTAAGGTTTATATCAAACGGTTTCCCTTGTTGCAGTGAAATCAATTTTTTGCTTGAAAAACAGTATGCTCAGCTTAAGAAATTAATATCATTACCATATTACGAAAAGGAAAGGCTTTCTTTGAATCAATTCCAACAGCTTTTGGACCATAATGAACAATTTCAACTGGTAAGCCAGCAGCTTGAGCACATAATCTGGCAATTCCATCCAGAGTCACAGCACGGTCGCTCACACAATTGAATATATTACAAGATGCAGCTTCTGGTTTCTCAACAGCTAAAGTAAGCATATAGGACAAGTCCCTAACATGGGCGATGTTTGTAAGTTGCATTCCTGAACCAGGGATGGGCACTGGCCTCTTTCGAACAATTCCTGTTAAGAAACGTCATACACTTTTTAGGACATAAGAAACAAGGATAGCAAGTAAAACTGAGACAGAATGAAGCCTTAAAAGAATTTATGGCAATAGGAGTTCCGATCCATGTCAAAATATCTGATGGTGAAATTATTCTATGGATCATAAGAAGTTCAGAAGATTGCTTCACTTACGATCAAAGAACCACTCCTCACAGTCTTTGTTGTTTCCGGATCCAATCATGTATTGTGGCCGGAATATTGCCCAACTACTGAAAATTTCTGCAATGTATTTCTCAACTCCAACATGGCCAGCATCAGCTTTAACAACATCCTGCAATAATGAAGATTTTGCTTGAGTAGATCCCGTAATGTTAATCGTGCTTGTGGCATTAAAAACGCATTTGTATTATACCCCTTCAACATGAGGAGGCTCGTCAGTGGGCTTATAAATACCAGCACTGCTGATGTACAAGAATTGCTTCACTCCAGTGCTCTTTGCCCAATCTGCCACTGGCCTACGTGAGAAAATTGAAATTAGAATGAACTGCCTTTTTCTTTTTGCCATAAAACGAAATGATTTAAACTTTTTGCAGGTATACAATTTCTTACTTTCCTTCTCTTGAGTCTAATGATTGTTAATTTTTCTTTCCTATAAGATCTTGGTTCAATAGGTTTGCATGCCCGCCCGTGTGCACACACACTAATCTCTATATATGAAATTTGAGTCTCAATTTTGAAGGAAATCTAGTGCAAGAAACTGATTCAAAATTTGGATGCAAATTGTAAGAACAAATAAATATTTGGATCCAAGTATGACTCACAGAACGCTTAGAACTTGCCATATCTGCCAAGTCTATATAGCATATAATACATAATTGAAATGATCATAGGACTCCTAAATTAGGATGAGTTTCCGGAATTAACGCAACAAACCTCACGGTGTCCAAGTCCTTGCCATTGTTATCTAACACCACATCAAATGTTGCCCCTGCAACAACTTTCCCAACATTTGCCGGGTCTTCCCAGACCGTCTTCCCTCCAGCACTCACAATTTCCTATAAACATTCTCAAATCCCGTTCAAATTAATGAAAAGAAAAAGAAAAACTCCAAATTAGAAATCAATGATTACAAAAACCATAAAACAAGGGGTATTTTGATCTTACAGAGAATCTGTTGAACGGAGGCTTCTTCATTTTATCTGAGTCCTCTTCTCCAACGGTCAAGATGGTGACCTCATGGCCCGAACCCAGAAGCTCTTTTGCAAAGTAGAAACCAATAACCGCATGGCCGCCACTGTTTGTATTAACTATAAGGACCTTCTTCTTGCCAGCTCTGGCCCTGACAGTGAAGGAAGAGCATCTTCTAGAGCTTGTGGGATAGGCAAAGAAAGAAGGTGAAACGGAAAGAGAGGAAGAAGAAGAAGAGAGAAATGAGGAAGTGAAAAGAGACAAGCGTGGAAGAGGATGGAGAGAAGGTGAAGGAAGCTTGGAAGGTGGAGAAGAGAAGAGGAGAGAGGAGGATGAGGAAGCAAGAGCAGCCATTGACCGTTACTTTTTGTGCTTGTTTCAGAACCAGCAATCTTTTTCCTTTTTTTTTTTTTTTTTTGTTCTAGATAAAAGGTGACTGTGGGTCCCTACATTTGTTACAGTTATTTTCTCGGGTGATTTTAGAATTGTGGTTAAATGATATGCTAAACATGGAAATGGAAAATTAACTAATGTGATTTTTTAATGAGAATTAATTCAGGTACAGATTTATGTAACCAATGAGAATTAATTAAATCCCCACACCAACGTCAAATCGTCCTGCTGGACCTCCAAATCCATCAAGAAACCAGAGCCGTTCGATTCTCTACACGTTCATACTCGGCGCGTTGACAAACGAACTCTGATCTAATAAAAAAAGAGTAGACCAACTTTTTCAGGGAGATGACGGCAAAAAAATAAATTTGATATATCAGTCCCCGTCGGTGGCCTTTTTTAAATTCCCAGAATCAAGGACTCCCTCATAAAGGAGCCGTTACCCTTACCTACTCTGCTTCTTTCTCTCTTTTTGCTCTTCTCCGATATCTTCTTCAGTTGATACTTTATCTCCACCTCATCCCGCCAAGGTTCTTTCTCCTTTTCTACCCTTTTTCCCCCGTCTTCTCAGCTTTAATGGAGTGTTCTTTTTTTTTTTCACCCCTTCTTCTAATACATCTTTTTCTTTGGTTTGGATACATTAATAGGAGCCCAAAAGCTTGATGGCTTCTTCATCTCCTCTCTTCAGTCCAGCTTCAGACAAGCGTTTTTGGAGCACCCTGCCTACCCGGGTCGATGCACTCATCGATGATCGGAATGCCAAGATCTCCCTCTTACACAATGCTGATCCACCTTTGCCTCCACAGATTGTAAGTTTTCTTTATTCTTCAGCTTTTTGAAGCTAATTGCTATGCTATGAAAGTTGGCTTCCGGGATTGATGTTGAATTAACAAGGCTTTTGTTGTAATATTTTGGTCAGAGTTCAGGAGAATCGAACAGAGCTAAGCGATTGAAGGAGGATTCGTTGCTTATGCTAAGAGGGTTTGATTCCATCTCACGAAATCTTTCTTGGCTATCTAACAATCTAGATAACGCTCTTCAGTCATTTAAATCAATTCTACTTCAAATTTAAATCAAATCGCGCTTTAAATTATAATAATGAGATTAACTTTAGTTTTGTAGCTCTATAAGAAATTTGCAAACTTGCTGAAGTTACTGTTTTCTGTTTGCTCTGTTTTTAAGGAGCCCGAGAGTTAGCTAAACCTCCCACATTGAAAGATATATTTCATAGTAACCTGAAGAACTCAGAGGGTAAAGAGGAAGACCCAAAACAAAAATGAATAAAATTAGCTAAACCTCTCACATTGAAAGATATATTTCATGGTAACCAGAAGAACTCAGATGATAAAGAGGAAGAACCAAAACAAAAACGAATCGTAAAAAACATTAAGATAGGTCTGAAGAGGAAATTTGATTCCATTGAGTGCTCAGATGAGAATAAAGGAGATGATTCACAAAAGGAGAATGAGCAAAGCCACAAAAACAAGATCATGAAGAAAGTAAAAAATACCCTCTTTCTTTCTATTTTGCAGTTTGCAATTTCCATGGCAAACAAAGATGCTTCACTTGCCAGAGAGTTGAAGCCCATAAAATCTGATTTATGTTTTATGCAAGAGCGATGCGGTTTGCTTGGGGAAGAGAACAGAAGGATTCGAGATGGATTCACCGTGAGTATCTGACCTAAGGAAGATGATCTGATATTTTTTTTTTTTTTGAAGGAAATGATCTGGTAAGTTTTTTATTCAATTAAGTTGAAATTTTTTTTTCTTATTTAGCACATTGTCAAGTTCTGATCCAAATTTAAATTAATAACAGGTGAGGCTTCAATTGGAAGCACTTCTAGCAGAGAAATCCAGACTAACTAATGAAAATGCAAATCTGGCAGGGAAAACCAGTGCCTTCACCAACTAGTAGAGTACCATCAAGTGACCTCCCAAGATCTATCTGCATCGTATGAAGAACTGATAAAAAGGAATGTGCTTGGACTTTTCATCTCCGATTGTAGAAGAAGAAGAAGAAGAAGAAGAAGAAATCAATGGAGATTGTAATGATGCTGGCAGTAGAGGCACACAAACACCTGAAATGGATATCTTTAGCTTGCCCACGTCTCTTGATGAGTACTTTGATGAAAAAGCATTAGGTCACACGTAAACCATAAAAGTGAAGCAATAATTTTGTTAATTACTGTGTGCATTGTTCAGTTATGAGTTATAGGTTTCAATTGTAGTGTATATTTTGATTCCGCTTCTATCTGGAGTTTGAACTTCTCCTTAGGACGGGATATAGTTTGCTGTCACAAGAAAAATTTATGATGAATTTATTAAGATCTCAAATAATATAACTCCTGTCGTACATGCAGAGTTTTTACAGACTATTAGAAAAATTAACACGTACACGTAGAATATACACACAAAATAACACACAAAATAACAAGCTCAAATCAAGAATAAAAATACACAAATATATTTGTTTTGGTCCAACTCAAAATGGCATACTCCAAACTTAATTTATTATCAAATAAATCTTTATAATTGTGATACTTTTAGAATGATAAAAGTTTCCAAAAACTCCTTACTTAAAACTTAACTCAAAATCCAATTACACCATTTTAATAATCTACTTACCTAGCTACTCTCTTGTTGTTTAACTATTTGGGACTACCAAACCAAAACCAAAATATCTTATTTATAAGAGTGAAACCCCTTATACATTTACTAAACTCCTGATGTGGGATACAAGACAAACTCAAAAAACTTACTAACTTTCGATGTGGGAATATGAGATTCAATGCAAATCTTCCATTAACTTGAATCTCCAAATACTTCAATAGTATCTACGAAGCTAACACGCTTACTTTTTTTCTGTTCTTTCATCACAGGAATCCCAGCAACTGAGTCTTCATCAAGTATGTACAAATGATTTTTGACTTTATTCCCTTGTAGAATCACATTTCCATTCTTGTACATCTTCAACCAATCATTACTACTATAATATGTGTACCATCGAGAAGCTAACTCACCAAAAACAATCAAATTGTAATGATAACTTGGTACATACTGACAAAGCGTCCTAACAACACCATTGTGAGATCTAAGGCAAACACTCCCAATGTCTTGAATCTACACCTTTTCGTTATTGGCAACCATAATATCTCCATACTTTTCATTCTCATCCAACTCCATAAAACAACTCCTATAATTGCAAACATAAACTGTAGCAGCTGAATCTAAAATCCAACCTTTATCACCTTTTAAAGTTTGAGTCTCATCCACATAAGTCGTCAAAACAACATCATCATCATCATCAAACACGATGGCAGTAGTATCACTTTTTTCTTCATCTGATTTCTTCTCATCACTCGCCCTTTTGAAAACAACAATATCTCTTCTCAGCTTCCTGCAGCGCACTTGAATATATTCCTTTTCACCATAATAATAACATTTGATATCATTGTAATCCCTATCTATTGACTTAGATCTCTCTCTTGATCCATAAATTCTCTTTTGAGTCATCCTTCGATCAAAACCCTCTACAGCTAGTGTATTCTCCTCAGGTGATGAGTTTTGAGCTCCCATAAATCTTTTCGTTCTCATGTAACAAGACAGTCACATCATCTAACTTCAAAGTAGACATACCCACCAATAAAGTCTGAACTAAAGGCATATAAGATTTGGGTAAATATGACAACAAAATTAAAGCCTTATCTTCATCTTTTAACTTAACAATAAAAATTACCAACAATTAAAAAACTAATCTATTAAACTCATTCAGGTGATTATGAAGACTCGTATCTTCTTCTATCTTTAAAGAATACAGATCCATCTTTAAACATAATCTGTTAGTCAACGACTTCTATGCATAAATACCTCAAGCTTATCCCACAAAGTCTTCGGAGTACTCTCAATCAACACACTATACTTTACCTTTGGAGCTAGCGTCAATCTAATAGTACTAACAACTTTCTTCTGAATCCTATTTCAATACATTTTCATAGGCTTATTACTCTCTAATGTTTGATCAAACTCTTGTTGTACTAATAGATCTTGAATTGTACTTTATCATAACATAAAATTACTTTTTTCATTAAATAACAGAATCTCAAACTTAGACATATGTATACTAAACATACCTTCTTCAGACATCTTGAAACACTGCTTCACGATCTCTTGGGCCCACGAATTTTAAACCTTGAACCTCATTCTGATACCACTTGTTAGGGATTACCACAGCTCTGATACCACTTGTTAGGTCAAAAAACCTCAATCTAATCAAACCAACGAAATCATAATCAAGCAATTAATTAATCACATAAGAGATAATAATTTAATGTGATTCGATCCAACAGACTTATGTTCACGGATGAAAAAAAATATTCATTAGTTGTAGAGAATTACAAACATACAAATCAAATCATCAACTGCACTTAACAATCAATACTTATAAGATACTCTCAATCTTCTCCAATCCTATGAAATATTTTTAACCTAAACAAACACAAATCCTTATGCACTATTTCAACATAAACAAACACATACACATATATACCCATTCATCATACATATGTGGACACTCTCAATCTCTTCTAATCTACTCTCAAACATTGAAACATACACACCCATAAGACGTAAATCCATAGTACTCCTATAGGATGTCTATCCTACAAAATTCTGTAACTCTTTTACATCTTTTTCTCATGGCTAACACTATAAAGACTTCACTTATTTATAATCATACAAACTTACCTATTAAGAATTTATTTCCTCTTAGAATTCTTCTTTTGCAAGTCTTCTTGTCCATCAAGCAATATCTGATCAATCCCAAATAAATTTTTTATGAGATTTGAGTCATTATTCCTAACAATCTCCACATTGACTCAAATTCTATCAAATTAGCTGTCTTCATGCTAGACATGCTTGGCTCCACCTATAATGAAAGTCTCATAATATCTTATTTTATGTGTTTTTACGTTTCACGTAAACTGATCCTCAAAAATGAACTCGAACTTCTTCCTTTAATCGAGCTCTTCTAAGTTTACCTCTTCTCATGTCTCGAACCTCTATCTTTTTCCACGTCTTGAACCATGCTCTAATACCACTTGTTAGAAAAATCAACACGCACACACAGAACTCATACATAAAATAATAAGCTCAAATCAACAATAAAAATATACAAATATATTTATTCTGTTCAACTCAAAATAACCTACTCCAAACCTAATCCACTATCAAAATACTCTAATACCACTTGTTAGAAAAATCAACACGTACACGTAAAACTCACACACAAAATACCAAGCTCAAATCAATAATAAAAATACATAAATATATTTGTTTCGGTTCAACTCAAAATAGCTTACTTTAAATTTAATCTACTATCAAATAAATTTTTATAATTGTGTGAGACTTTTAGAATGAGAAAAATCTTCAAAAATTACTTACTTAAAATTTAACCAAAAACTTAATTACATCATTTTAATAGCCTACTCACCTAATTATTTTCTTTGTGTCTAATTATCTGGGATTATCAAATCAAAATTAAAATATCTTATTTATAAAGGTGAAACTCTTTATACTTTTATTAAACTCTTGACGTTAGATACAAGACAAACTCAAAAAATTTATTAATTTTCAACGTGAAATTATGAGATTCAAGATAAATTATAATAGATAACTCATTTTCTTTTTTCCTCCTAAAGCCACCATTGCATTAGAGGAGATAACATTGCTTTCCATCTGTTACTAATTATTTTAGCTACATTACAACTAAATCATGGTAGCTTCCCTGAACTATAACTGTTATTTCAAGAGTAGCAAATTGGAAGTGAGTTTTCGTTTACCGTGGCCCTAGGAGCCTTTCCTTGAAGCTTTTGAGCAAGGGGCCTAATACCCATTTTTCCTTTCACAAAGGGGTTGACGTCAGGGCTGGCAGTGAACTATTGGTGAGAACTAAATAGGGAAGTCACATCAACGCGGTTCTCTGGACGAGATAAAGGTAAGTAACTGCGGTTTAAGATTTATTTTAGACTCAGTCATAATCTGCCTTCACCGCTTCTTGGCATCTCGTCCGTTGATAGCTTATCTTTGACTCTTTGACATTCTGCGTGATATAGACCCCCCAGGACATGTTGACATTTGTAACGAGCTAATTCGTAAATGACATTGTAAGGGCCTAAAGGAGAGGCGGATTCACTTAGGGAGACGGGGTTCATCGGCATCTCCCATCACTCCTTTCCTTTTCCTCTCAAGGGACAGAGGATAAGAAGATAACGTATCTCTCGACAATCACCGATTCAATTCCTTCTCCTTTTCCTCCATAAGCAAAAACATACTAACGAGTCAGGAACCCACAAAAATTTCTTCTTTTTCTTTTGCAATTTCCATGATCCCTTTACTTTCCCTCCAGTCCCCTGCCTCTACCCCTACGCCTCTTTTCCTCTTCACCCAATCCCCTCCTTTGTCCTCTAGCTTCTCCAAATCCCCTCTCCGCCGCTTTCTTCCTCCAACAAAATCACCCCATTCCAACAACCCTTTCAACTCGACATCCCAACAACTTGGTCCCCAAGGCCCTCAAAACCAGCTGCCTCCCAGAACTCTATTCCCTGGCGGCTACAAGCGCCCCGAGATCAAGGTCCCAAATCTTGTTCTCCAGTTGGACCCCGAGGAAGTATTGGCTGACGACAATGCGCTTGATTTCATTGACAAGGCCGTGTCCAAATGGGTTGGTCTTGTAGTGCTCAATGGCGGCGAAGGAAGCGGCGGTTGGGTTTACGAAGCTGCCCGTTCTTTAAAGGCGGTCGTTAAAGACCTCGCTTATTTCTTGATCGCAGAGCGCGTTGATATTGCCGCCGCTGTCGATGCTAGTGGCGTGGTCCTCTCTGGTCAAGGTGGTTTTTGCCTTTTCTTTTTCTTCGAAAGTTTGCTTATTCAAGGTCATTTTCTTTTTATTGTTAGACTATTTAAGTAAGAATGGCCAAGGATAATGGAAATTTGATTCTTTTGAAAAACTTATCAAAGTAGTGAACTGTCATGCGCTGTTTTCAAAATTTAATCGACCCAACATTTAATGCTGTTAAAGTTGTCACTCATGTCAAATGCATTGATATCTATATCCAACATCGTTGTAATTGTTAACCGTAAATCCTTCCTTTGCAGGCCTTCCTGCCATCGTTGCAAGAAACACAATGATGGATTCGAAATCAGATTCAGTCTTTCTCCCTTTGGTTGCTAGGACTGTGCAAACTGCAAACGCTGCTTTAAATGCTTCGAGTTCTGAAGGTGTTGATTTTCTTATATATGATCTGGGTGAAGAAGAGCATATCGAAATGGCATTGAAGTCTGTTTATGAGAATGTGAAGATACCAGTCTTTATTGTAAATAATAGTTCACTAGCAGTTACATCTGAGGCATCGAAAATTCTCAAATCAGGTGCTAGTGGTTTAGTTTTGTCATTGGAAGATTTGAAGTTGTTTACTGATGATGTTCTGAGCCAGTTGGTTAACATTATATCTACAACAAATAACAAACCTCAGGATGAGAGCATTGATGAACTAAATATGGCGAATATCAAACATGATTCCCGCCAGAAAATGGGTATGGCTGGCTTTATTAAAGTGGAGGATAGAGAACAACAACTTATCGAGAAGGAGCGATCAGTGTTAATAGAAGCGACTGGTGATCTTTTTATTAAGTTTTGGTAGTTGAAGTTGTATTCCATATGGTTATGAGATTAGCAGTTGTTTTGTTATTTACTTTTTTTGGTCGAATCTTTATGGGTTTTAAATGACAGATGGAGGAGATTTCACTTCTTATTGATGCTGTTGCTCAAATTGATGAGCCCTTTCTACTGGCTATAGTGGTAATTGTGTGCTGAACTTCAACAAATTCTGGTAGCAGGGATATACATTGGTATTAGCTCTAAATTTCAAACGAATGCCTATCTCTTTATTTGAAAACATATAATGATACAATGACTATTTATCTTCTTTTCACATTTGATTTAAGGAATATTAAATTAGGGAATGCTTATGTTTTTGTCTTCAATCTCGGTCGATATGCTACCTCACATATCTCATCTGTTATCGCAGTGGCTTCAGGAAATGGATTCATATCTCATAGGCATTTAGATTCAATGGAATCTCACATGATCACTAGGATTCAACTCTGTTAACTTTGTTTTCCCTTTCTTCTAAGCTCCTGTCTTTTTATTTTTTTATTTTTTTTCAGAAAGCCATCACATCAGCCTCACTATCCAATGGTTTATAATTGTGGGTTTTTTAAGGTGTTACCGTTGTCTTTGTTGAGTATTTGAGTTTAATTCTTATTTAGTTTTATCTTCTTGCTGTTTTAGTGATAAAACAGTAATACTAGTTTTCTGTCACATTTCACGGAATATCCCTACTCAATTATCTTAGAATCTTCTATTAGCTTTGTTTCATTTCAGATGATATCGATTTGAATTAATTGATTAATTGTGTATTTTCATAGTATTTGTGCTTAGATTTTATCTTTCTTACTGTTTCGTTATGAATGTTCCCTAATCATAATTTTAAGATTGTGCAGTATATTTTCCATCTCTAAGACATTGACCTTATATTAAATCAATAAAATAAATATGTTCTGCCGAGAGGAATTAAACATTGTATGGAAATTGTTCATTCATTTATGCCATAGAGTTTTGCTTAATCCTGTTAAAGGTTTTGGCTTTGCCATGACTTATTCATCTTTGTTTTGGATTCTCAGGGTGAGTTTAATTCTGGTAAATCCACTGTCATTAATGCTCTTCTTGGGGAAAGATACCTCAAAGAGGGGGTTGTTCCTACGACTAATGAAATCACTTTCTTGCGCTATACTGAATTGGATGGCAAGGACCTGCAGCGTTGTGAAAGGCACCCAGATGGTCAATTAATACGTTATCTTCCTGCTCCGATTCTCAAGGAAGTGAGTCCTTTTGGCTTTTTCTGTTTTTGTACTCCTGAATTTAAGTTCAGAGATCCTCTGGCTATGTCAGTGGTTGGTTTCTCTGTACCTATTAATAATAATTCCTGTACATCTGCATTCATATGCATACAAGCATACTAAATGTTTGTTAGTTTAGAAGCATACATTTCATGCAGATAGTTGTTAGTTGATTCTTCAAAATTTTGATCCTTTCCTCCGTGTGTGTGTTCTTCATGTTCCTTTATGTTGCTGCTGAAATAAACTCTTCTCTATATGTTATAATTGTTAACCTTCTAAAGTTCCAGAATCTGTTTTTATGAGTTCTGCATGATTCTTGAATGTGACATGCAATTTTAATTGTGAATAACTTCATGAAGATTCTATATTTAGTTATTATATGGGGAATGAATCACTCGCATTTTTACTTACTTAATAAAAGAAAATCAGGCACAATTTTTCTAAGGCTAGGTTCTTAAAAGTGAGCTTGCAATCCAACTTACAAATGAAAACTTGAGATGTGTACTGAAAATAGGTTGAGCATGTTACATGAGCATCAATGAGAAAAAGGCATTATATTTAATGTTGCCTGATAGCTGATTAGCTTCTTTCTGTTGCCTGTTTTCTTTATTTTATTTGCTTTCCTGGAAATAGATCTGTATGCCGTTATATTTTATCACATGAACTAATTTTTAATAATTCCTTTTGAGAACAGATGAATATTGTTGATACACCAGGGACAAATGTTATTCTTCAAAGGCAACAATGCCTGACAGAGGAATTTGTGCCTCCTGCCAATTTGCTGTTTTTTGTTATTTCTGCTGATCGCCCATTAACTGAGAGTGAGGTATGATTAGTCGTGCATGTAATTTGTCATAGTATGTCTTTTTATTTATCTCCATTGCTTTTGTGAGACAATAAATCAAAACTATGTTGGCATTGAGTTCTGTACTCAATGCTGCTTGTCATGTAGGAACACGGTATTTAATACTATATGGAACTAGATAAGTTTTTCCATGATATGATAATGCCATACAAAAAGGTGTTCTATCATTTTGAAGTTCTATCAAGGGTATTTTCATTTGACCTCTAGGGAATATTTTTTGGACACTTTAACTCTCTCTTTCTTTGAAATTATTAGGAAATGAATCCAAAGGTTCATCAAGCAAAGGCATAACGCTAGTTGAGATATCAAAGAATAGCCTATGAATTACTAAGATTGTTTGGGAAATGTCATGTTGCCCATAGATGCTTTTGATTCGGCTTTACGAATATCAATCTTTTTTTTTTCTTGTTCACATTAATCTTTTTTAATTTCAGAAAGTTAATAAACATTAGCCAACTAAAATGGTTCAATTCATGATTTTGTGAGTTGATCCAATGTAGGTTGAATTCCTTTTGCACATGCTGTTCTTTGTCAGGTTGCTTTTCTTCGTTATGCTCAGCAGTGGAAGAAGAAAGTTGTGTTTGTGTTGAACAAAGCTGATCTTTATCAGAATGCCCAAGAGGTTTAATTTTCACCTCCCACTGATTATTGATGCCGCTATCAAGTCAGTTCATATATGTTGACCTACTAAGACACTTTTTGAGTATTTTATTAGTTATATTTGTTTATTGCAGCTAGAGGAGGCAATATTATTCATCAAAGAGAATACTCAAAAGTTGCTAAACACGGAAGATGTGACATTATATCCGGTGTCTGCACGATCTGTTCTTGAAGAAAAGCTTTCAGCTACTTCTGGTGTGGGAAAAGAATATAGAGAACTATCAGGATTTGGTTCAAATTGGAAAACCAGTAGCTTTTACAAGCTTGAAAACTTCTTGTATAGTTTTTTAGATGGATCAACTAGTACAGGAATGGAGAGAATGAAGCTCAAACTTGGAACACCAATTGCAATTGCAGAGCGAATACCTTCTTCCTGTGAAACTCTTAATAGAAAAGACTGCCAGTCTGCAGAGCAGGACTTGACTTCTGCAAATGAAATTGTTGATAGCGTGAAAGAGTATGTAACAAAGATGGGAAATGAAAGCATCTCTTGGAGAAGACGAACTTTGTCAATGGTATAATTTTAGAATTACTAACTTTTTGAGTCAGAGGCAAGTAGGTGACTTTGTTTCTTACATAATCTTGTCTTTATCTATATGGTTTATTCTTGGGTGTGGTATGGCAGATTGATGCTACAAAATTATGTATTCTGGAGCTCATAGAATCTACCCTACAGTTATCAAATCTTGATATTGTTGCCTCATATATTCTCAAGGGGGGATCGTCAGCCACAATGCCAGCCACTTCAAGGGTTCAAAATGACATACTTGGTCCTGCACTCATTGATGCACAAGTGAGTTAATGGCTCAGACCTCTTCATGATCTAGGTTGTATGGAAATCAGATGTCTATTTATAGTGTCAAGTTATAGGAGCCATAATTTAGCAGCTGCCAATTAACTTTCTTATGACTCCTGATTTATGGTATGTCATTGTATACAGAACTTGCTTGGAGATTATGTGACATGGTTACAATCAAATAATGCTTGTGAAGGAAGGCTTTATAAGGAATCTTTTGAGAAAAGATGGCCATCCCTTGCCTACTCAGACAAACAGTATCCTCTAGAGACCTATGAACTGTTGAGAAAGTTGGATCAACTCAGCTTGAGAGTGATAGAGAAATTCAGTGCCAGTGCTGCTTCCAAACTATATGAACGCAAAGTTCGCGAAGCGGTGAGAAGAATTCCTCAAAATAAATAAAACTTGTCCAAACTAATAAAGCAAGATATTGGTAGCAGGGCAGTAATCTCTATGATGTCTGCGATTTATTTGACAGAAAAACTCTAACAATATTAATATTGGAAGGGTGGCATGCAGGCATATTATAAAGAACTGTATTTCTCCTCTTTCTGCCTTTTGCTTGGTTTTGATGATAGTCATCATTGTCAGTGTATCATTATTTATCATACTAGGATGTTTAGGAAAGAAAAAAAAAAAAAGTTTGAAGCAACTTTTACTAAGAATGATTGTTTACTGTCCCTAGAAAAACTCCAGGCGGCCTAGTTTTCTTGTTTGGGCTACTGTGTGGTCCTGTTTTATCCTGAAAAGTTCATTTTTGCATTTTATGACAAAAATGAACTGGTCTTTATTTATGTAATTTTTGGGTTACCAGTAAGATTATAGTGACAGTTGTTCATAATTGAAAGTTGTTCGTAACTCTTTAAAGTGTCTGCTCTTTAATTGTTGCTATAGTTGTTTAATTTCCTTATTTTAAATTTTTATTTTTAAATATTCTTTTTGATATGATTCAATTGACCTGTATTGAAATGTTATTCTTTAACCTTAGTTCATGGGGACTTTTGGCGGACTTGGAGCGGCTGGTTTGTCTGCTTCACTTCTAATGTTTATATTACCTACCACTTTAGAAGATTTTCTTGCACTAGGCCTATGTTCTGCTGGGGGGTATGTATCTTCTTGAACTTGTACTTATTTCTTCTTGATTTAATAGTATTCTTCAGGCTGCATGTCTAAGTTTTCCTTAAAAAATTGGTAATCTGTGTGACTTGAGAGGTCTCTACTGTATTAGACCTGTTTGCCTTTATTTCCTACGTGACCTATTAACTGGGTCGCTAGATTTCGTTCTTGAAAGTATTGGCTGTTACTTTCTTTCCGGTTCTTTCCTATGTCAACTATAATAACTTGGTTGCAAGATTTCGTTCTGTATGTTGTTGGATTTTACATTCTTTTGACATTAATAAATAATTCGTTCAATCAGTTAATTGATTAAAAACTTTCATGATAGGTTTATAGCCATTTCAACTTTCCCAGGCCGTAGACAAGAAATGATAGAAAAGGTGAAAAAGACAGCTGATGCATTAGGACGAGAGCTTGAAGATGCAATGCAAAAGGATCTTCAAGAAACTACTGAGAATTTGGAAAAGTTTGTGACAATAATTGGGGAGCCTTATCGAGATGCGGCACGAAATAGATTGGACAAACTTCTAGAGATAAAAGATGAACTATCAAATGTGAGGGAAACGCTTCAAACGCTACAAGTCGAAATTCAGAACCTCCATGTGTTATGACATCCGATTTCATGGGTAGATTTGTTCCGGGCATTCTTCTTTCCTTTTGTAAAGGAGGCGAGGGGTCCCCTTAGTTCTTGGGGTCAAGTGTATTAATGAACAAGAAATTTTCAATAAATTTCCAACATCATGAACTGGCCAGCCAGCAGGTGTTAATTGTATGCGGCTGCAGACGTAGCTTGAAAGTAGAGAAGGCAATTTAACTTGAATCTGACAGATTTTTATTTGATCTTTTAGAGTCAAATTTTTTTTTTTAAATCGTATATCGGGTTGGATTGAATAATATAAAAAAAAATTTGAGATCGGATCGAGATTAAGTTTTAGACGTATTTAATTTTATTTGATCAAATATATTGTAAAAATTTATTTTTTAATTATTTATTTAATTTTATATTTATATTAAAAAAATTTGAGATCGGATCGGGATTAAGTTTTAAGCGTATTCGATTTTATTTGATCAGATATATATAAAAAATTATTTTTTAATTATATATTTAATTATATATTTATTTACATATATTTATATATTTAATTTTATATTTATATTAAAAAATAATATTTTATTAATTTTAGATAAAATCGGATCAGATATGATTTTATATAATATTAAATCAAATTTTGATATAAAAAAATAAAAAAAATTATCAAATCAAATTTAGATTATATATATATATATATAAAATCAGATCAAATTTAAGATAAATAAAAATTTATTTTGATTTGATCAGTTGCTATCACTACTTGTAAGCAGTGTTGCAGGTAAAGCATCTTATGCTGCTGTTGCTGCTACATTTTTTATTGGATGAGAGGTTTTAAGTAAAAGAATGGTGCATCTTCCAGGTAAATTTTCTATCTTTCAACCAGAATTTGATTAAAGATTATTCCTTTTGTCTCTTTTTTTTTCTTTTTTCTTTTTTGACCTGTGAAAGTCTTTCCTCTGACTTTGTGAGTTAATATTAAAATATTGACATCCATCCGTGAAATCTGAAATTAGTATTACCATAAGTGGCAACTGGCAACCGGCAACTCTCAACATCAACCTGTTGAGATACTAATTATTATTAGAGTAAAAATTATATATAAAATAAAAAACATGATTAAGACAAATAATGTAATATATTAGTATTAGTATAATTAATAATAGTGAGTGCCGGTTGGGATTCCAGCTCATTGGGTCAACTATGATTTCTACGTGCCATCCATAAAGTTGTCTTTAATTTTTGGTAAGTTGACGAGACAATGCTTTAGCCATTAATTAATCTAAGGGCATGTTTACCTGGTTTTAACTTTAATTTAATTGGCTGGCTTACTTTAAAAATTTATTTAAAAGATTAGTTCAGCTGTTAAGAAAACAGTTTTTTTTTATATCAATCAGTGTTTGATCTTTATAAAAAATAAATTTTAAAAGTAAAGTCTGAAGGTTTAATCTTTACAAAATATAATTAATCTGAGTGCTTGTTTACCTGGTTTTAACTTTAATTTAATCGGTTTACAAACTTTAAAAAATTATTTAAAAGATTAATTCAGTTAGTAAGAAAAAAAAATTTTTTTATGTCAACCAGTGTTTGCTCTTTATAAAAAATAATTTTAAAAGTAAAATCTTGAATGCACTAAACAAATGTAAAAGAGTATGCATTTAAGGATTAAAATCACCTTCGGAAAGAAAATTAAACAAATAAAATTTGAAAATATGTATGAATTTAAAAACGTCAAATATGGAAGAAAAAAGGGTGCTGAAATAGTTGCGTAAGCCATCAAATGAATTTGATTCCATTATCTTTCTTGGTATTCATGTTTGAAGTGTGAAGGGGACAAATAAACAAACGTACATGGACTTCAAAGAGGGAAAGAAACAGACGTAACTTTGTGGTATTTTCAATTGTGACCAATGGCCAATGGGGGCACGACCATGCAAAGAGGACCTTTTCCTTCAGTATTTAAGACTCTCTCTTTTTCGTTGGTTGGCTAACGTAAAAAGAAAAGAAACAGAAGTTAAAAAAAAATGGGAGATTTTGAAAGCAAATTCGATGGTTAGGGCAAAGAGTAAGTGTAATTGGCACATATTCTTGCCAGCCATCCCTAAAACCAAATTAAAACTATCCTAGAGCTGTAGCCTAGAACCACCAAGAATGCCTAAGCAACTCTACAGTCCTTCCCTTCCACTTCTCTTGATAAAAGAGAAAAAGAGGAATTCAGATTGAGACCTTGGACAAAATCTTTGGAGATCCAAATATGCTTCCGAATAATTATATATTCTAAAGACAATGATAATTAGTTCTTTTAATTACCGAATCAAATGTTCAGATTTTTTCCAAAATAAAGATATTATGTCTCTCATTTGGAAGTCATAACTGTCACAAAACGATAATTCTAATCACCATCATATCAATGCTTTCCTAAATGCATACATGAGGCTTTTAAAAGGATTGAGTTGGTTAATCGGGGAATCAATGTATTGCATACACTTTTTATAAAGTTTTTTATTGCTTGTCTTGGAACTTTGGTCAGGTATCAGCTGCCCTTCCATGTTTGCCTCCCTCGAACAAACTTTTACACAACATGAATGAACAAATGCCTGAGGAGAACGCGGAGAAAACGGGAAAATTTTGATGGTCACGATCTCATTCGTACATTTCCTGCTTGCCTGTCTGGTTAATTTAGTATCATCTTTTGATTGCTTCAAATTGGTACCCTGACATGCAGCTAATTTTGACTTCCTTTTGGTTCAATTTCATTCTTATAATGATTAATTTGGAGGAAAAAAAAAAAAAGAAGCAAAAGGATTACACTTAAATAAGTTGGTTTAAATTAAATTCACAATATTTTTACACATTAAGAATGATTAAATAAAATTTAAAATCGACATGAGTGATAAAATTAGAATTAAAAGTTTTTTTCTTTTCAAAAGTTAATACTTACATATATACAACAATAAATTGAAAAGGCAATAGGTTACAGGGAAGAAAAGGATAAATGGTACCACAATCCATGATGTAGCAGATACTATCAGCACAAATTGCTTGGCTAGATGAGGATGATATTTTGAATTAACTACCTTTTTTTTTCGGAATTGGGTGGTTAATTAGAACAAAAGAAACGAGATACAAATTGTAATTCATCATGTCTACTGATATTTGAGCATAGCAAATCTATTGTTTTCTTATCAGTGAACAGCTAGCATGAATGAACTATATTGCACAATCGATGATTATTGGTGCAACAAAGATCGAGGGTTTTACCAATTCATGGATAAATACGAGGGCCAAACACAACAAATTAGAGGAGAGTTGCAACCACCATTATTAGAAAAGCGTCTCTTCTCTTCTTCCAATTAGGTACTTGCATGTCTTTCAATGGTGGATGGACTATTTTTAAACTGCTACAATGGGCATACGCCTTAATTTCTCCATTAAATTCATATTCTACAGCATCGATCATAGAGCCAGGCATATGTTTTAGTTTAGGTGACCTGTAATAGTTTACAATACCCATATAAATATCCTTCCACAAATCTTGCATGCTTTCCATTGCTAATTACTAAGAAATTATCGACCCCCCTGCCTTTGGAGACAACAATAGCCTTAGAGTTGTTACTAGAACTTTGAGATTCCAATTGAACGTCTAATCGCATGCTTTTTGACTTTGAAGTACTTCTAAACATTTAATTGGTAACTGAGTCGATCTCAATTATAAAAGTTCGGATTAAATTTAATTTGATTTTTTAAATATTACATAATATTATAAATTTTTAAAATTTGATTTAAATTTAAATCGATCATTGATACGATTTGATTCAAATCAAATTAAATTTTACTAATTCGGTAATAATTTATCGATTTTTTAAATTTAAAATTTTTTATATATTAATTTAATATAAAATTTATATATATAAATAAATTTTGATTTAAAATTATTACTTTTATTTTATAAAAATTTAAAATATATAAATTAATAAAAATATATAATTCAATTTGTTTTTATTTTTTAATTCAAAATTTGATTCAAATTTAATATATATATTTAATATATAAACTTAATCCAAACAAAATTAAAAAAAAAATCAAATCAAACCAAAATTTACGATTTAAAATCAATTTTCAATTTTTCAAAATTTTTCTCATCCCCGCTCAATCATCGTTTTGATGTTAGTATTTTTGTAATTTTATAATAACATGTGGATGCCAATAATTAATATCCTATTTTGGTTTTGGGTGTGCTCCAATAATTGTGGTTAAAAACTTTCCATCTTAATGAGGAAAAAAAAAAAGCGATTATAATATTTGTTTCCGGATCTCCATCCTTCCATTTTTAATTAAGCATGAAAAGAGACTAAGAATCTTTTCTTGATGTCTAAATTAACAAGCATTCCTTGCCTGTTTCAAGTTCTTGGCAGATAACTCTATTGAGAAACAGCCAGTTTCAAGCTCCTTCTACCATTATTTTCCCCTTTATGCACTTATTTGTCAAACATTTCCCATGATTCTTAATAACAATGTGGGTTTAAGCTTATAAATGGAGCATATTTAAAGAAAATACTCCTCAACAGCCAAAGCAACATGGTGGTTAGTGAGAAAGGGTTCTTTCTTGTTTTTTTTTTTTTTTTTTTACTTATGTCAAGGATTTTGAAATAATTTGTAGGAAGAGAAAATTTTACTAATATCTTAAAGCAAACAAACCAGTCCTTACTGTTTTTGGCATTTACTTGACAAATAAAATATAATATTTGTTCATTATAAAGGTCAGATAAGAAAAAACAAGGTGATGTTACTTTAATATATTATTAATTTGAAGTGTGGTTTGAAAGGTGATGTTTCTCATTTGGACAGTTGTTTTACACATCATTTCTGTTAATCACACTTAAGAAGATCTTCATTGGTCTTTTTCTAGCATCCAATCCAATAAAAATAGAATTTTGCAAACATCACTCAACATTTTCTAATCCTTCAAATAAACAAAAATATCTGCAAATTTGTTGAGTGGGAACTGGGAAAAGGAGGGCATTCTCATTATTAATTTTGTTTTTTCTTGGTGTCCTTTTCACCGCATGAAATGCAAATAACTTCAATTAATCTAACTTAAACCTTCCAAATTAAAATCATTTTGTTTCCAATCTAAAAAGATTGATAGGCGAAAAAAGAGTTCAAAAAAAAAAAAAAAGAGTGAGAGTGTGAGTGTGAGTGCATATACCCACAATTATCATGAAGTGCATGCAAACTAACATATCACTTTCATTTGTGAATCAAGGGTTAGTCATAGAAGAGCAGAGAATTGAAGGTTTGCTGTCCTTTCACTTGAATGCAAAGGATGTTTGGTTTGTTTCACCAGAATTGAGAGTGCATGACATAAATGAAAAATGATGAATTTATATTTGATGCATTATCCGTATGTATATTTTATATATTATCAATTAATTAAATAATTTATTTAATAATAAATAAATATTATTTAAAATAAATATATAAAAAATAATTTTTAAAAAAAAATTATTTATTAATGTGTTAGTATCGTTCGATTTACTTACAGAATAAAATCTATAAACTGATATTTCATTAAATATAAACTCAAAAAATATATAGACAAAGCCTAATACAAACTCAGGCAATGGGGACAACTGTAAAAGAAGAACCAGTCCTTTTCTCCCTGTCTGCTACGTTTGGTTTCCTTTAAATAGAAAAAGAAAACCCACATCTCATAATAACTTTTTTCGGTTGAAATAAAATTTTAAAGATAAAATCATTAGCATATAAATCAGTAGGAATTTGGGTTTGGGTAGTTTTGCAACTATTTACTTTGTTGTGTTTTGAATCCTAAAGCAAGAGGTTAAGCTTTATGATCATTTCTAATAGCAAAGATGTCTTTGCCATGTTTCCATAAAAGTTTACTCCAATTTTATCTACTTTTTCTCTTATGTATTCGGTTTTTTGCTGTGGAATGTGTGGTAGAGTAAAAAGTCGGTAGAAGTTTTAGTGCGCGTAAAAGGCCATCACCTCTCCTCTGTGTCTGAGACTCTGAGTTCTCCTACTATAAATCATCCCCTAACCCTTTCATTTTCATTTCATCTTCACTGCTTTGTTTCTTACCTCTTTCTCTCCCTCCCCAAAGCCACCCATCTTCATTTACAACCAAAAACCAAATACAAGGTTTTTTTTTTTTTTTAGGTAGCTTTCTCTTTCATTTCAATCCCCACCTCCCGTTTGATCTCAGAAAACTCCAAAAAGAGGTGAGGAAAACTATTTTTTTCCTTTCATTTGAGCTACCCTGTTACTCCCCTGTTTCCTCTGTTTTTCCCAACATTTTATGGTGGATAAGAAAATGTCCTCAAGTGTATGTCATGGGTTCCAATCATGCCTCGAGCCAAGGCTCGTCGAACCACGTTTTTTGTGGCTGAAACTGGCTCCACCAAAAACGAATTTTCCTGGCTCCACTGTTTCTACGCCCTGTTTCAATAACCCTTCCCCTACCGAGCCCAAGCCTATGCCCCATAATCAAGAAAAAAATACCACCATCAGCAACAATAAGAACAACGGGAATGATTGCAAACTGATAGGCAATCAAAATATTGACATGGGTGGCTGGAGTTTCCTCCAGGCGCTCGCCAATTCCAAAGATTCTACCGAGCATGACAAAGTTTATTTGGACCCTCTTGTTAAGAGTTCAGCTTCTACGCTAAGTGAAAAAAGTCTTCAAATGTGCACCGAAAGCTTAGGTAGTGAAACTGGAAGTGAAGTTAGCGAGAGCAGCGATGACATTTCCTTGCTTTCATTAGAAGCTGTGGTTTGCAATCCATCAAAACCAAGGGAAAGTTTGGTGACAAGAAAAATGAGTCGTAGCAGCAGCTTTCCTCCTCCGTTGACATCCATTAGTGGTTCCAATGGCATTCAAGTCAAATCTCACCGAGAAGGCGGCCGCCTAGTTCTTCAAGCCGTTGCTATCCCTCCTTGTCATAGTTGCTTCCATGCAGAAAGAAGCGAGGGGAGGCTTAGGCTTTCCCTTTCGAAGGATACTACCCTAATATTCGACAACGAAGACGGTGAAGAGGAAGACGACCATGAAGAGGTAGCAGAGGAAGATGAACATGGTGAAGTAGTTTATTATGAAGAAAATGGAGTAGAAGGAGAAGTTGAAGAAGAGTGTTATCGAGCAGCTGAGAATATGGAAGGAAATAGTGGGAATGTCGGGGGTGAAATTGGGACAGGGAAGTTGCCTAGGCCAAGCAGCTGCAAAGAAAATAGGCGTGAGCACAAAGGCTTGCTTAATTGGGAGCCATTCTTGGTGTTTACTTAAAAGCTATAAGTTGGAAGATTTTTCTCAACCCCAGAGAGAATTACTATTACTATTTTGGATTCCCTAATTTCCCATTTTTCTCCCTTTAATTTTTATTTCTAATTTTAAGTAATTAAAAGTTTGAGATTACCGTACTATCAATATCTCTCCCTTCCTTTGTCTGTCTTGTTTTTCTTTCCAATTTCCAATCCAATACTTTAGTTATGGCATTGCATTCTCAATTAAGCAAAATTTACACAAACAAACGACATCTTTCTGAATTAAAACATAGGGACATCAATCGAGGATTGGCCTAATTCTCCAACCACCAAGCATAGTGAATTGGCTGGTCCCAAGCAGTATCTGTTGACGTGTTTCATCTAATTTATGTTCTCATCGCTTTCATAGGGCTCATTTTCGTGGGCCATCATTGAAGAAAAGGAAATACGAGATGGGAAAAAAAATTTTCTATCAACGTCCAAATATATGGTACAAATGTGTACTTGCTTTGCGAAATAGTTACCATAAAATTGTTTTCCCATTTGTTTTAAGGGATGTTTTAGCTTTTAAACTCTAAGATAGGTCAAATCTAGAAGACATTAACTTAAAATTAATAAAGAAGACGATGCTTTTTTTATGCGAATACGTATGGCCCGGTGACAAACATGGAGATGGCATTGAACATAGCTTTATTGCAACGAACGTGAATGGTTTCAGTAGCACGTAGGGCAAGATATAGCATCATCCTTTTTGGATAGTTAGAGATATATATTGGAATAAAAGTGCCCACAGGAAACTCAAAACTTACTTTGCTCTGTCACTGTAGAACACAGCTGCATTTGCCTTTTGATTTTAATAGAAATCAATGAAACTCACGTACACACGCACGGATAATAAGGTTTTATGTTTGTATTATAAATATGGTCTCATACATACTTCTTCTTCGATATAATATAACCAAACATTAATAATATTTCAAAGAGTTCATAGTCCTTCTACTCATATATATTATTCCATCAATTGTCAAATGGCTGGTTATAGATGGTTGGAACTTGGAAGAGTTAAAGCGGGGATGCCGAATGCTAGATTACTGTGTAATGCTGATCGCTGAAAAAAAAAAGACTATTATTCCGGTAATTGTAGTTGAATGGTGAATGAATAAGGCTGGCAAGGGGGGGTATGGTAGTTAATTTACAGTGTGGAAGAGGAGCAAGTTGGGAGGGGGGGGGTACGATTGGAGTACGAATGCCATGTAACTGTCAAGTTTCGGACCCACGAAGGCAACATGCAACTGACCTCATTTCACATGATCATCCATGTGCTCGGGTAGCTGCTGCTTCCCCAAATTTACTCAGATTCCAATCAGTTAAAACTTCTTTCCAAGCCATTCCTGAATGCCTGATGAAGATCATGATTTATGAGGTTTCTTCTTCATGTCATGCGACAGACAATTTCACTTAAAAAATGACCTCACAGTTCTTACCCTTTCTACTTTGAGAAAATTGTCACACTGTAAACTTCCTTGTGTCCATTTTTTTTTTTCTTCCCTCACATTTTATTCATTCTTTTCATTTTATTTTTTCATTTTTACCAAACTTAGTGTAAAAGAGAGGGACAATATCCCATAGTGGAGTTTGGGTATCCATACATTGAGGTCCTTTTTTTTTTTCTTTCTTTTATTCTTAAGACGGGGATGCAGAAATCTTCAAACATTGCATATGCATCATTGTGCCTTAACATCATGTGCTTTGAGAACCTTAGGGACCTTCCTTTACGCACATATTCTCTCACCATATCTCTCCACAAGTAAGCAAAATCTTTAGGCAATCAGCATGTCTCCCAATTTTCTTTTTACTGTCACATGAAAAAAAAATCATTTATGTTCGCTAAAAAAGATGCTTAATTGATATAAAGACGTCTCCTTTAGTTTGCTAGGCAGGGATTCGGAAATTTTTGTACTGCAAATCTTTGACGATCATAATTCACTTTTATGATTTTCAACACAGCACGACTGGTGCAGCTTCCGGAGATTACTCTACACCCAAAAAGGAACAAAAACAAACCCAATACCTATAATATATATTTCAATTGGTTTAATCATCAAAGGGTTTCGAGATGGCTGAGCAGAGTTGAATATCTGTTTCTATTTTCATTGTTAAATTCAATGCCATATCCTTTTGAGATTCCACAAACTAAGTAAAATAAATGTCAATAACTAATCCAATTGCGTGTGGCAAGGAGTTATTACCAAAGTAAAAGAGGAAAAGAAGAAGTCAAAACCCTTTAGCTGCTTGAATAGAAACTGTTCCTAAATTTATGGAGGATGTCAGCATAAAAAATTTGGTGGCCCTTCCTTCTTCTAGTGATCACTGTGGTTGGTTTATTCAACCCAACCCATCAGAAGTAGATATTTTAAAGAATCTGAATGTGCTATAATTACTCTTTCTTTCTAATTTTTCCTTCAAACTCCACCTACTCCCATTTGGAAATATAGAACATTTTAATTAACGTTTTCTAACCAAAAAAAAAAAAATCATAATCTGATATAAATCATAATCATACACATGTTCAGTTTTAAACCTCTATCTTTACTCTAAAATTTTATGTACCTAATGAAACAAAAAATAAAAATAAAAAAAATTTTGTGAATAAAAAATCTGAAAAATTAATTTAACAGATATATAATTTTCAACATCGTCTTGAATATATGGAGTGAACTTGTTCTTTGTTTTAATTTGTTCTATTATTTTTTATTCCACTCAAAAAGGAGAAACGATCCACTTAATGCTATTTTTGTCCTCTTACAAGGGATATGATATGTGACCTCAAACAGGAAAAAAGGAAATTGCCCCATCCATCCGATTAACGATCTTGGTCTTTCATACGTGGTTACTGTGAAATTAATCTGTTGATTTTGATTTGTCTCCACTTGATATTTGGGAGAAAGAGAGACGAGGGGGCCTTCACCCACTCTCATCTCATCCTCCCAAAACTTTTGGAAGATGATGAAGCTCCAACACTAGGCAAGAAGGCGACATTTATAGCTAATACGATCATGATGATAACGATGATAATGCAATTGCACGTATGAAAATAAACAAATTAGGAGAACAAAAAAAAAAAGGAAAATATTTGATTGTTTGATTAATTATAAATATAAAAAATATATATTCATAAAATTATTATTGGTTGTGTTTAAATAGCATTTGCTGGTGATGAAATGAAACAATCGAAAATCAAACAAAAATAATAGTATTACTCATATGGACAATAACTTAGGTTTTGTTGGGTGAATTGATATATATCATCTCTCATCATCATCGACGAGGAAAGGATTTAGCTTTAACCCTTTTTATAATAAAACACAACCAAGACGTCTAACCCAACCACTCCGTCGACCAAGGTCCACCCATGAACCAACCATCCATCGGCAAAAAAAAAAAGCCATAGCCCCAAAAAATTGATGAAGAATAAGAAACTCTCATCACCTTTTCTTATCCGGTTGAGCTCTCTCTTTGGTAACTTGTTCATTGTGCTTCTCTCTCTCTCTCTCTCTCTCTCTCTCTCTCTCTCTCTCTCTCTCTCTCAAATATTGCTAAGATTGAGTTATCTTTGTCGCTGTGCTAATGACAAGGCAAGTATACCGGAAAAACGCACCACATAAACACTCGACAATGTCACATATTAAGGCGGACCGCACTACACCAATTTAAAACCTTAAATTCTATAAAGAAAAAAAAAAGTCAATGAGGACATATTTCCATTGGTCGGCCTCATCGTGCCAACGCGAAGAATTGTATAATATATCCCCCACCAATTTTTTGTGGTCTACCACTCATGTCACCCACTTTTCCTACGTGTTCAACTTCATTGTTCTCCACATGTATTTGATTGCAACATTTATATATAGTCGTTGACATCCATGTCACCAACCTAATCCAGTTTCTTTCCCTTCAATCCGTTCAAATTAGGACTCCTCAAGTCTTTGAATTTCAGCCCTTGAGCAGCTGGTTTCCTTTAATTATTGTCTAATTGAAAGTTTTTGTTCTATAAGTACGAAGTTCTTGTTAAATACTCTTTAGGAGAAACAATTTCACATCTAATAATTAAAGACTGGGCTATGATTTTATGAACAAAGACTATCTTTCTTCTATTGAGATTTTTTTTTCAAAAGATAAAATCATAAAAAAAATAAGTCAATCCTCGCATAAAAAATAATATGCTACTTAATTTTAAGTTCTTGCATTTGTGGCCACAAGAGTACTAATTGTTCTCATGCGGGGTTAAAACAATGTTTCCATTTTAAAACGAGCAATTGAAAGAAAATGAGAACCATAAGCCCTCAAAGGGCCCATATGTACATATATAAACAGTGGCTTACAACCAAAGGCCACCCATAAGTTTTTTGGTGCTTATCTTTTCGTTGTGTGATTGCTATGGTGGTTTTGGTGATGGTGGTAGTTGTTTGTTTTGATTTATGTGAAGCTTAAAAGTTTCTTCGAATCTTTTATTGGTTAAAATAAGAAACAGAAAATACCACTACTTAATTGAGTGGATATACATTTTTTTTTTTACGTGAAAGAGAAAGAGTTGATAATGCAAAACAAAAGAATAATTAAATGAAACGAAAACCCTAGGCAAAACATGGCACGATGGTGAGATCAGCTCCATCTAAACAAATTTGCCAGCTCGTGTTTTGTAGATGTGTCACAATTAATTTACGCAATCGAGTGAGAAAAATAAATACCATATCGTAGCAGTGATAAGTAAGAGTAGAATTGCGGGCGATGGTGAAGGGTGGCATGGCTGGCTGACCTGGTGGCTCTTTTCTCACTGGTTTGACAAGTGTCGAAATGGGATTTTCGGAGGTTATACCTACAAGGGTATCCAAAAAGTACCGACGTACGCCATATAATTCTATCACCATTACATTCTGCATGTATATCTTCTTTTCTCTGTTGGATATACATTCTTTTGGACTGATCATGTTTCTTGTCTTCTTTCCTGATAGGCAAATATTCTTATGTTAACCCTTTGTTCTTTTTTTTTTTCACTTTAATCTTGTATAATTAAATTAAAAAAAAAAAAAAAACACAGCATACTGTTTACTGCTACAGCCTTCTAGTAATATGTCTTCACTTTGGTTATCAGACAGGGCCCACTCATAGATTGATCATAGATTGTTAACGTCAATCAGAAATAATTGCTGCACTGAATCATAAATGTTTCCCAACTACTAAACAAATTATATTTAATTTCAAAAATATGTGATTAACCCTTGAAAATGATTACTAGGAAATTTGATTAACGAGTTTTTGCTCACACTAGTTAAGATTAGTTAAAGAATGTTGTTAACGAATTTTTTTTAAAATATTTGTAGTAATATTTGTAATAATATTTTTATATTAGATGCGTAATGTTAAAAAATTCGATGCATTCCAAAAATAAATGATTTAATATAATAACTAAATCATTTTTATTAAATTCAAAAAAATAATACAAAATTATATATATTGATTAATGGGTGTTTTATAAACACATACTTTTAACATTATTGTAACTGTATTTTTTTACCTAGAAATTAAAGAAGGATGTAAAAAGAAACAAGAAAAGTTGCAAATTGCAATGGTGTTAAACACGTGAGCCTATAGACCATAGGAGATTTTGATTCATTGAATATTTGAGGCAAATTAGAAGCAAAGCAGAAGACAAAAAGATGATTTAGCCATGAGTGACGACTATGGCCATGATGCATGGAGAAAGAAAAAGAAACACTATCCACAAAGCACGCGGCGGAAAGTTTCTAACCTTTTTTCACCTTTGCATTCATAGATATAAAAATTATGGTAGAGGAAAAGCATGCCTCGGGTTTTGAACTTTAAAACTTGAGAATCCCCTCTGATAATTATTATTATTTGAATTAATGTTCCTAATAATTTTTAAATTATAATAAAAAAGTTAGTATAATATTTAATTTTTAAAAATATTTAATATAATATTTAAATTATAAATTTATTAACTAATGTGATATCAATATTTAAAAATTTATTTATCCATAATATTTTATCATTTAAAATTAATTACATTAAAAATAAATATTATATTAATTAACAAATTTATAATTTATATATTATCTTAAAAATTATTTAAATTTAATATCACATTGAATATTTTAAAAACTATTTGTAACATTAACCTTTATGGTTTTTTTTTTACCGATTGGAGAATCAAAGGTAAAAACGAAAACAAGAGTAAACAAAATGAAATTTGCCATAAATTTTGGGAAGGGATTTATATGTACTACACCCAAGAACCTAGTGAAATCAAAGTCCCATGGTTCTCTTATTTGCTTTTTCAACTTTTAAATTGGTTTGTTAGACTTCTTTTTAGGACTCCTTGTTTGGAGCTCAAAGAAAAAGAAAAATAAAATTTACACTTGTATGATAGAAATAAGCATTTATTTCAGACTTGACCATTTAGTAACAAAAACAAAACCCTATAACCAAACAACCCAAACTAAATTCATACATCATGATTGATGAATTAAAACTAGTTTTGATTCATACTTTTACTGTATATATTTGGATTTTCATTTTTTAAGAATATATAAAAATAAATCAACCAAACAAATTTTTTATTTCTATTTTTTCAGAATGCTAATCTCCAATACAAAGGCCTTAATTCCTACACCACATTTGGTATTCCAAAACTGACTTAGTAATCTTGGTCACTAAATTTATATTCAGTCCCATAGCTGAAGTGAAAAATGGACGGGCAGTAACTTTCTGACCCGCGGACTTTGCCAACACCCCATGTATTTAGCAGGATTGAGGAGAATAGACTGAAAAAAATAGTATCCTACCATTTATATTCGAATCCTACCTTTTTCACTTCATTCTTCCAAAGTGCTATTTTTGGTGTAACCATAACTAGGTACGCAGCAGATCATGCATGTAAGGAACAAGTATCTAAAGGCTAGAGGCAAACATTGTTGATTTGATTGCTCCTTCCAAACAAGAGGACCTACAAACCTGCCTGCTACTCATCCTCATTCAAGAATGCAAGCCAACTAAATAGTTTCAGCATTTTTTTTTTTTTTGGGGGGGGGGGGGGGGGGGTTTAGATTTGAACTAGTATTCTTACGTTTGGGAAGGTGCTGCTGCCACTAGGCTATGCCTCAACCACAAGCCAATATAAACAATAGCACTTTATTTCAACGTTCGCTGATTCTATACTTTTGCGACAGATAATCGGCATGATATGTCACCATGGAAAATGATACAAAACTGCATTTAGTTTACAAAAATTTTCGTAGACAAGGGAAAAATCAAAAGAAACTTAAACTAATAAAGGTAAATTAAGTGGTTCCAGATAAGCGAAAGTAGAAAAGATTACCTCCTGCCTTGCTGAAATAATGGCAAAAAATATATACAGGTTTCAGGTTGAAAATCCAATAAAGCGTGCATGTAGTAGCGATTTATTTGAGTTGTAAATGCAGCTAAAAACCAATGGCTGTTGCTGAACAAACAGACCATCTTTCAAGTATTCTTCCTTGCAGCATAGGCACGATAAGCCGCCAGTCCAACAACAGCAACAGCAGCCCCTACTGTAATTTGAGCAGGAACCCAGTCATTAACAAGCAAAATGTAAAAGCAACTATTATAAAATGTTCATTTCCATTGAAAGGAAAGAGGTGAATGGAGAAGTGAGATAATACTAACCTGAAACAAATATAAGTGAGCTATTAACGACCCGGCGATATTGCTTCCTTTTCTTCCCTTGCTCAGTTTCGGGAATGCTCAAATGAGGGTGTTCTGCTGCACTTACGATTCTAGAAAACACATTTTTAGAATCTCTTAATTTTACACCTACAGCAATTGGAGCTTCCATTCCCAACTGCTGAGTAACCTGAAAAATAAAATTGAAATTAACACCATATCTCATCCATTATCATAGTCGTGTATGATATGGATAAAACAAAGCAGGCAATGATAAGATATATACTCTTGCTGAGTTTTGCAGTGCCATTGGATATGGATCCAAGTCATCCTTTGCTGCAATGAGGAGGCAAGGTACTCCATAACCACTTTCCTCTCCTAGCCTAGCAACATCCAGAAGCAATTCTCTTGATCTTTTCCATGAATATTCATCTGAACTGGCAATAGGAATACAATATCATGTGAGATAAAAGGCCATCTAATGACAAATCAACATATTTCCACACCCCTTTGAGGTGCTGCTTATTCTTTAATTTCTGGATATTCACAGGTTTGTAGATAGAGCACAAAACAGAAGCAGGCAAAAGGGGGAAAGCATGATGAGTAATAAAGGACATTAAAAACCATTAAAATGCTATTTGAAAGAAGTTCACAAACACTAGTCTATAAGTAAGCCATAGCATATTCACATTGATATACTCGTCTTGCAACTTCAGACAAATAGAATATTCTTTAACTTTACCTGTCATACAAAAACACAGCTACATCACAGGCTGCCAAACATTCCTTATTGGAAAGGAATTTCTTAACTCCATCCTCTGGTATCTCTTGCAAAATAAGGGTCTTCTGAGTACCCTGAAAAGTCAATAGGGTCACAAAGATTGCCACATCAAATCTGAAACTTCTCATCAGAAATGAACAGCCATGTTTCCAATACACAGGAATCATAAAAACAAAAAGAAAAAGGCTAGATGGCCAAAAATGCCCTTGAATTATAATTCAATAATCATTTAAATCCATAATAATTTATTGCAATCAATCAAGCCCCTAATCTTCTACTTCGACTCAATTGAATCCTTAATGAACGAAAACTAGTTACATGACAAAATTTAATCAATTAATACCCAAACAACAGTCAATTGAATCCTTACAGGGATCTTAGAGAGAAAGGAACAAAGAATTATAGAGAAGAAAGAATAAAGAAGAAAAAAGGAAAAAAAATTGTTTAATTTTATTTAATTTTCACATATATTAATTGCATCATGTGACAATCCTTCATCTATTTTATTGATGTCACATGGGATTTTATCTTAGTTGACAAAAAAATTAACGGTGTTAACTTTTAATCCAAATAAGGGCTTAATTGGATGTAAATAAATATTGGAGAAGTTGATTGATTACAATAAAAAATAAGGGTTTGGATGATTTTTTTAATTATAGTTCACGGGCTTTTTATACCCTTTAGCAAAGAAAAATAAAACTTTTAGGTAGCGTTTAATATTATTTTCAAAATCACCATGGTGATTTAATTGCCATAGTGATAAGATTACCAAGGTGATTTGATCACCAATGATCTTAAATTATCATGTTTGATATAATATTATAAATCATTAATACTTTTAACTTATTGTATTTGGTAATTCTATGAAACAATAAATTATATAATACAAAATATCCAAAATAACCTTGAAAAAAATATTTAATACTTATTGAATCAACAATTTATAAAATAGTTAAAACACTATTTATAAAAAACTATAAAGTATTAATCAATTTATATAAAAATAATTTTTTAAAAAAATATTAAATAAATTTATTATCTTTTTTTAATCAATAAAAATTTATAACATAAGATCTTTTTTTTTATATAAGTGATTAAAAAAATCCACTTTTTATAATTTTTAATGACCAAATTCTTGAGATAATGTTAAATACATTTTTTGTTAGGGTAAATTAGTCAGAAAATACTATTGAAAATTATTTTCCCATAATGATAAAACTTTCCCATCCTTTAGGTTGGGAATCCAAGGCAGTGATCTTATCACCATAGTGATTTGAGATTACTACCACATATGATTTCTAAATTATTACCAAACAAGGTGATTTAATTACTAAATGCAGATCACCAAGATTTTTAAACGAATCACCTTATAGTAAACACTCTCTTAGTTTATTTTCACAAGGACACTACTGTCACCTTGTCATTTTGAACAAATATTTTATTCACTATATTCAAGGTCAATGATCTCACAAGGAAAAAAATGTGGTGGTAGAAAAGAATGAGGATACAAAGAAAATTCCATGAAAACACCAGGACATATGGCATATCTACAGCTATTACTCACCCCAATCTGTTCAACAACATTCGTCACATAACATACACCATTTGTTGGAGTATAGTTGCTTGAGAAAGGCCTGCAGTTCAAATAAATGAAGTCATAGTATCTAGACTCTGAAGACAAAAACAATAGTATAATTTTACTAGATGGATCAAAGAAGCTGTAGATGAAACTAGAAAGATCAACATCAACAGATTACATAGGTCCGCAAACAATACCTTCCTAAAAATGAATTCAACAAAGCAGACTTCCCAGATCTTTTAGGACCAAAAACAAAGCAGTGAAAAACATTTCTTTCTGTCCGTTGCTTCCTACGATCTGCAGATCTTCTCCTAGTAACACGAAGGGCTGAAGTTGGATCTCCACCATATCCAATGCAAATCAAATTAGCCAAACTATATGATGGATCCAGACTTGTCATTAAGGCCCACTGCAAACCATAGACACAATGAGTTACAGTTACGAACTAGATTAGCAAGATTAAAAATGTTCAAATACCAATTAATATCAACAGGACAAAGAAAACCTTGTCTCCTATATTTTCTAAGAAATACAAGAATAAATCTGGTCAGTGTTGGAACTCTGAATTAAGTCCCAAGCTAAAAGAAAAAAGAGAAGAGAGATAGAGATATACCAAAAATATTCACAGAGGAGACAACTGTATTGTTCCACATATAGATCAAAAAAGTAATATGGGCATCAAAGTTTAATGGACAATAGAAATAAGAATTTTCAGGGATAATTCAGTGAAAGAATACAAGAATCTAAACCTAATAATATTAGCCATTTAGTCAGATTATGTACTATAAATAAGTGATAGTTCTGCTCAACAGCATTCCACCGGTCAATTCTTACTGAAATATGGTTTACAAATGCAAATTAGCCAATGCACATAAAACTTGGGATATTCTTAAACAATACTCATGGTATGGTTAGGATCCTTAAGAACCTGTGCTGTCATGACAATAATGCAATTTTAGGATATAAATGAAACTCATGACACAGATAAATGGACAATATAGCCACTAAACATATTATCATGTGTTATAACACAAGTAAGAATCAAGGAAGTAGCAATAAGCACAACAAACCTCAGATAAAAACCCATTAAGAGTTAAATTTCCTCGAGATGTTCTCTCTGCAGCATCTACATAAGGACCCGCAGTCCATGGACTGAATTACAGAGAACATATATGTTAATAGAAATATATTCCTGGAAATCAAATTGAATCAGGGAGAAAATGGATAAACAACAGCAGAGGCTAAGTCTAAAAGTTAACTTGCCATATGACAAAAAAAGGATCCTTATTAACACCATTAGAAGCCAAAGGCTTTTGCAGGAAAAATATTAAAAGCAATTAATATGATTATTTATATATGCAATCATGTATGTATATGTATGTGTGTGTGTGTCACGGTCCATGCGCACCGTGACATATGCACACAAACACACATGCTTATACTAGAAATAAGACATTAACAAGTTTAAACCAAGTTTAATCAATTTGGTTTAGGTTGAATTCTTTTGCAACCTCAATATTAGCTGTTCCATCTCCACCATTTGCAAAAAGATACTTGGAATCAATTCAACACAAGTCTTCAAGTGTTGGGACTGTTTGATAATTGGAGCCATAGAAATGTGCTGAGAGAACACTGTTAACTCTATACAAGTCTATAAATAAAGAAGATAAATCCCGTAACTACATTCACCTTTCTGGGGCAGTTACGAAGATATCATCAAGCTCAGAAGTTTGTAAGGATCCATCCTGGTAAGCTCAAAATTGAAACAGAAATTCAGTTATTGTCCATAAGTTAGCATTAGCATTATAGAAACTCTAAGTATGATAAAGAACTTGTGATAAACAATTTTTGTCTTCTTATTTCTGTAAAAGTGATAAGGATTTAGGAGATTAACACATACATTATCACTGTCATACAATCGGAAGAGCCCACGCAAATAGTCTACAGCTTCATCTGTAAGCTCCACACTCTATAAGATATCTAGAAGTAAGTATATTGCAATCCCCATAAAGGAAGTTATCATGAAAGGTAAAATAATAGGAAGTACAGGACATAAAGAAAAGGGAAGGCAGGGTGGGGTAGGGTTCATTAGCATGATGGCATAAACCAGGTAAAACTTCAGAATTAGGGATATATGCAACATAAAGCTCTATGTTTCCTTCATATTGTGATCCATAGTGACCAAGATAGTTATGTCTTGAACGCCATTTTGGAATAACTAATAGTTATGTCTAAGGTCAAAATTATGAGCTACCTGATCAGGGGCATGCTTGTTTGGAACTGGAAGAATATCATCCCTAAGCTTTAAATCATCATCATATCCAAAATTTCTCAAGACAGCCCAAGTTGTCTCAAGACGCCCTTTTTCTATAAAAAGAGCATGAAGAAAGAGAAACCCTTCAAGCGTAAGACCAAGGTCACTGACTCCTCCGCTTATCCTCTCTTGCACCACCCTCTTTACACCCACTATCTCAGCAGGTTGTAATGGAGCATTAAAACATTTAACCTGTTTATCATTGCTCAACATGTCAAACTTTTCCAATTTTTTAGGAGTAGCCATGGTTAAGAAAAGGACAAACAAAGAGAAAAAGAAACCTGAAACTCATTCAACTCTGCATCACTAAGGACTCCGTCCATGTCATGATCACAAAGCATAAATATCCGTTTCAATGCCCTGATACATCGTGGTTTCAGACTTTGTTTCTCTTGATCAAACAATGGAGCTGTCGGGTGCAAAACTGCTTTTTGAGCATAATAGAACACGTCAGGGACCTGGAGAATGTAAAACAAAAAACCCTTACATTTCAGCCTCCAAATATCTGTAGCTACCAAAACACGCAAATGATAAATGGATTTAACAAACATAAGGACAACATAAATTAATAGAACATTTATCAATTGGTGAAAAAATAATTAAATAGAAAATAGTTTCCAACAGAAAAAACTGGAAGCTTGTCTCTCTATACCCACTAGAGTTTAGAGCCACCAGTTAAAAGGTTAACTGCTAATTGCTAAACACTAATGCCATAACTTCATAAAGATAGAATGGTTGGCAACTACAAAATGATAACACTCATAAGCATTTGATGTTAACCTAAAAAAATAATAATAACAAATAAAAACCTGAATTAGTGTAGCAGATGAACATTCTATGCAGGTCTCAATCTCCCTGAACTGTTGCATGATTGGTGCCATGACTTGTTCCAAGTTCATGGTCTGCCGCTCATCTCGTAAATCTAGTTTGCACCCAACAACAATCACTGGAGCCTTAACCTATTCAGATATAACATATAAACATAATAAAAGCAATGCCATTTTATCAGTAAACATGAAATATATATATATATATATCTTATGTCAAAGAATTATGCCGACTGCAAACCTCTAATTTACGAAGCTCAGGAAGCCAAAAAGTAGTGAGACGACTGAGTGTCATAGGTTGATCACAAGCATATGTCAAAACCACAGCATCAGCTCGCTTCAACTCATCAATAAGCTTTACTCTGCTCTCCACGCTAAAGGCCAATAGCAATGCGAAAGTATCAGCATACGTTCACAACTCATCAAACTTCTAAAACACTTATTAAGGTTGCTTTTGCTACTTGTTTTTTCACTATTTACTCGTTACTTAAATAAAATAACAATTCCGACATTATGATTTCATTTTTAAAAATAAAACAATGAATTTTGTTGTTCAGATATATATTTTTTAATTCTTTTTTTTTTAAATGAGGTTATTTCTCAAACAACAAGATAACACGTTTAAAAAAGGTGAATCAGAATCCCAAAACTGACCATCTATTTAATAAAAGCTACTACAATTTTTTTGTACGGCCGGATCAAAAAACCCATTAATAACATTCACGTGCGTAGAAAATTGAGAAAAGTTCAAAACTAATACCTAGAGGAGGTGTCAACAATGGTGACGGGGATGCCATCGGGATAGTAGTCAGAGGGGAGGCAAGTTGGGGTAAGAACCGCCGGAACATACTCAGGGAAAGAATCGTAAGCCGCAGCGGCGATGAGGCTCGATTTACCGGTGCCGCGGTCGCCAGCGACGACGACTCTCACGCTGGTTCGTATACCGGCGGTTGATCTGCTTGGCATTGGGTCGCTGATATTGCAACTGAGAAGAAAAGAGAGAAAAAAAAAAAAGGGGATTTCTGATCTCTTTTTTTTTTTTTTTTTTATGGAGGGGTGCGTTGAAGGCTTTAAAAATCGGACAAGTGAGAGAATAGTTCGACAGCAGTAGTTGTGGGCGATTATTAGCGAAGAACAGTTCAAATCATGGCGTGAGGAGGAATTTGAGGCTGCCTTTGCGTGTACTCGCCTTCGTTAACGGACTATTGGCTCTCGTTGTTTGGGTCTGTTCGAGTCGGCGTGGGCCTTTCAAAGCCCATAAAAGCCACTTAAGCCCCTGACCTAACTGGGTTTAAAACCTTACAGGATTGGGTGTGCCAAACGCGGTGCCGTTTTAATCTGTCTGCCCTAATTCTTCTCCCCCTAACTCTGATCGATAATTTACCGGTTCAATAAAACTCAGACAATGGTGATGCGCTACGTTCGCGCGTCCCTCTTCGCCGCGCGCTTGTTCTCCACTGAAGCAGTGGCAACTTCGGCGACGAAGAAAGCAGTAACCACTACCGAAGGCGCTGCGAAAAGCGGTGGAGGTGGCCGAGACACGCTGGGATATAGGCTTATAGGCCTCGTGTATCCGAAACGCAGCGCTGTGGTTGCAATACGGAAATGGAAAGAGGAAGGCCATACGGCCCGTAAATACGAGCTCAATAGAGTCGTCCGAGAGCTTCGCAAGCTCAAGCGCTATAAGCACGCCCTTGAGGTATCATTTTTATTACCCCTTTATTTATCTACTTTGTTCATTTATTGACTCTTATAAACCTGGAATTTTTCACTAGATTTTTAATTTCAGTTGAGAACTAGGCTTGATTCTGAAATGCATTCTTATTCTGGTTAATCAGAACAGGTTGTTTGTTAAAAGTATAGGTTATACCTCAGCCTTGCTCCCAGTGTGAAATGAGGACCCATTTATGGGATAATTATGCCTATTGAAACTGGGTAGGTAGAATTGCTTGGAATTTGTATTCGATAACTGGCGTTATGTAACCATGGCTATTGTATTGTAGATATGTGAATGGATGAGATTGCAGCAAGATATCAAGCTTTTACCTGGTGACTATGCCATTCACTTGGACTTGATTGCAAAAGTTCGTGGCTTAGCTAGTGCAGAAAAATTCTTCGAAGACCTTCCTGACAAGATGAGAAATCGAGCCACATGCACAGCTCTTCTCCACACATATGTCCAGAACAAGTTGTCTGCTAAAGCAGAGGCTTTGATGGAGAAAATGTCAGAATGTGGTTTTGTGAAGTACGCTCTTCCTTATAACCACATGCTCTCGCTATATATCTCAGAAGGTCAACTAGAAAAGGTTCCTGAAATAGTGAAGGAATTAAAGAAAAATGCTTCACCTGATATCGTTACTTATAATTTATTGTTATCTGTTTGTGCCTCCCAAAATAACATTGAAACTGCAGGAAAAATCTTTCTTGAGCTAAAGAAGGCGAAAATAGAGCCTGACTGGGTAACATATAGTTCGCTGACCAATCTGTACATAAAAGGAAAACAATTTGAGAATGCAAAATCTACTTTGAAGGAAATGGAGAAGAAGGCTTCTCAAAAAAATCGAGTTGCTTATTCCTCCCTTCTCAGTTTGCATACAAACATGGGGGATAAAGATGGGGTTCAGCGGATCTGGAAGAAGCTGAAATCATGCTTCTGCAAAATGAATGATGCCGAGTATACATGTATGATATCGTCACTTGTGAAACTTGGGGATTTTGAAGAAGCTGAGAAACTCTACAATGAATGGGAGTCTGTTTCTGGAAGTGGTGATGCGAGAGTTCCAAACATACTCCTTGCAGCTTACATCAATGCAGACCGGATGGAAATTGCTGAAAACTTTTATCAGAGAATCGTGCAGAAGGGTATTTCCCCTTGTTACACTACTTGGGAACTTCTTACTTGGGGCTATTTAAAGAAGCAGCAAATGGAAAAAGTATTAGATTATTTTAAGCAAGCTGTTGGTAGTGTGAAAAAATGGAATCCAAATGACAGGTTGGTTGGAGAAGTATTTAAGAAACTCGGGGATCTAGGTGATACTGAAGGGGTGGAGAGGTTTTTAGTTATTCTTCGGAAAGCTGGCCATGTCAGTACTAAGGTATATAATTCGCTTCTTCGAGCATATGCGAAAGCTGGTAAAATGCCACTTATAGTTGCTGAGCGGATGCAGAAGGACAATGTACCACAGGACGAGGAAACACATAAGCTCATAAAATTAACTAGCAAAATGCGTGTCAGTGAAGTTTCAAGCAATTTGTGAGGAGAATAGGGCAGAGTAAGAATTACTTTGAGATAAATGGTGATTTATTTTTCCGGCTACAATTTGAGTACTAGTAGTGATCCTCAGTATGCATAATTTGATTTTTTCTATAGTGAATAGATATTAGATGCAGCATTATCATGCTAGATATTGATTGCAGAAAGTGTTGAAAAATGATAGAACATTCCATCCGAAATTCATTTGGAAAAGAAAATCAGGCTAAATTTCCTTCTCCAAATCAGTCTATTAACTGTGATTGCTGAATAGGAAGTTCTCTATTAATTGCTAGCAGCTACCATGTGCATTTCAGGAAGTAAAGAAAACAGCAATTTTTTTTCTTGACTGAATGGAAGAACAGCCCTTGGCAATTCAACGATTTCTGTCTTAATGGTTTTAGAACCGTTTTAGGACCGTTAGACGTAAAGAATTTTAAAATAAAAAAAAATAAAAGAATCGTCATCAATCTTTTTTAGGGTGTGATTGTTTACTCAAATGTTTATCTTTTTAATAGAATTATAAAAGTATGTTTAAAGTTTATCAAAAAGATAAATTTTGGTCTACGAAAAATCAGGTTGAACTTGAGAATCGGTTACATGTGATGAAGAATTAGCACTTCCATAATGATTATAAATTGGTATTATTTAATCATGTATTATTTTCGGTGTTAAATGAAATTGTTTTGATTTGAAATTTAATAATAATTTTTTTTATTTTAAAAGAAAAAATTAATTTTATCAAATTTTTTATTTAAGAATATCGAGAAAATTTTTAACTTAAAAAATTATTTTAAAATTTTTCAATCTTTAGGTAGAATTTTGAAGATAATGTTTTTAACTGATATTTATCATGACATCTTTTAAAAAAGGAAAGCAACATTCTTTTAAAAAGATAATTGTTGATAACTCTTTAACATATAAGTAGAATATCAAGAATTATTTCTTTCGGGATGTTGTTTTTGTTTTATTTCATAATTTTTAAATTAAACATATTTTTATGCGAAAATATCAACGATGATATTATCAGATAACAGATAAAAATTAAAGACAGAAAAATGCAAAACGAATGTCAACATTAACATAATGATGTATGTATATCAATGGTTGTTATACGAGGTTATGAAATACAATTTAAAAATAGATTCTTAAATATAATAAGACTATCTTAACTCTTCAACATCTAGGTAAAACGTATGTCGATTATTTATATTTAAGGTCCCATTATATCTATTTCTTTGTTTGTTTAATCTATTTGTTAATACGAATTAAGGACTCATATGAAAATTTAATGAAATAAAGTTTCTTAAATACCACATAATCTAAGCGACATTTGAAAACTAATCATTTCAAGTGTGATTCTTACACGTATCCTTAGAATTTTGAAATAGTTTTGAATAGGAGTTTATGGGTCGAGATTTTAAAGATTGAATAATTTTTTTGTGATAATTCGAGATTGCATGTCAAATTTAGGCTTTAGGTTTTGAGGTTTGAGATTTTGCATTTTAAGATTTTTGAATTTTAAGGTTTTGGGGATCTATGGTTTTAAGGGTTTGGGATTTTGATGTTTAATGTTTGGAGGAGTTTATGGCTTAGAGTTTTAAAAAAACCCGAATATCCTTAAAAATTCTCAATATCCATGTGGATTTTCGAATCAAATTTGATTTTTATGATTTTCAAAAATTAATTAAAATATTTTTCATATATTTCCCTTGTTTATTATTATTATTATTATTATTATTATTATTATTATTATTATTATTATTGTTGTTGTTGTTGTTGTTGTTGTTATTGTTGTTGTTTTATTAATTGTTATCCTTTTTTATATATTTTTTAAATTTTTATTTTTTTACAATTCTCCAACATCTAGATGAAATTATTTTTAGAAGAATATTTTTATTCCTTTCAACATCTAGGCAGTGTCGTAACGGTTTTGGAACCGTCAAACGTAAAAATGAGTTTTAAAATCGAGAAAAATAAAAAAAAAGTCACCACCAATCTTTGTTAGGGTGTGATTGCCCACCCAAAAGCTTATCCTTTTAATAAAACTATAAAAACGGGTTTAAAGTTTATCAAAAAGATAAATTTCAGTCTACGAAAAATTAAGTTGGGTCCGGGAGTCGGTTATGCGTAAGAAAGGATTAACACCTCCACAACGCCCATAAATTGGTACCATTTAATTATACGCTATTTTCGGTGTTGGATAAAAATAGTTTTAATTTGAAATTTAACACTAATTCCCTTCATTTGAAAAAATAAAATTTTGCTAAAATATTTATTTAAAACTATTGAGAAAATCTTTAAGTTAAATAATTATCTTAAAATTCTTCATCGTCTAGGCAGAATTTAAAATAACTCTTTTCACCTAAGATTTAACACAATAATCCTTAAAATGAAATAACAATCTTTATAGAAAATAATTGTTAGTGACTCTCTAACATCTAAGTAGAGTACAAAGAATTATTTCTTTCGGAATGTTATTTTTAATTTATTTTATAATATCACAAAAAGATTTTTTTTTAGTATTATTCTTTTTTATTATAAAATATTTTATCATCGAACAGTAAATTAAAGAAAGAATAATGCAATCAATTATCGATAATAACATGCTAATGTATGTATGCTAATAAATGTCATTTTCAATGAAATGCAATTTAAGAGTTAGATTCTTAAGTATAATGAGATCACCTCGACTTTTCAACATCTAGGTAGAGTTTATGTGCGACTGTTTATATTTAAAATCTCAATTTTGTTATACTTTTTATTTATTAATCTTATTATTAATGTGAATTAAGAACTTGTGTGAAAAACTTGATGAAATAGAGTTTCCTAAATACCCTATCATTTAGGTAGCATTCGGGAATAAACCATTTCATGTGAGATTTTCACACGTATCCTTAAAGTTTTGAAATAGATTTAGGGTAAAATTTAGGGTTTAAGTAAAACGTGAACATCTCTAAAAGTCTCCATCATCTAGGTGGACTTTCGGAGCAAGTTCAATTTTAATAATTATTGAAAACTAATTAAAATTTTCTTATATGTTTTTTATGAAAATTTATTAATAATAATTCCCTAACATCTAGGCGGAATTATTTTTAGGAAAATGTTTTTATTCCCTCCAATATCTAGGCAAAAAAATAAATAAATAAATAAAAATTATTATTTTGAACATTTTAATATATATTTTTTAGTTATTATTTTATATTATTTTTATTTTATTATTATTAATAACAATTAGATATTTATCCTAATAAATTTTAACATTTATCATGTATAAATATAAAATAACAAAAATAATAATATATAAAAAAAATTAGAAAAAAAATTTTTTTTTACTTGAACCGGACCGGTCAACGGCCCAGTTAACGTTGGTCTGGGTGGTCTGACCAGTTCGACAGTTTGGACGACCGACGGTTCAGACCGATTCACTGGTGGTTCGTCTGAACCGGTTCAAGGCTGGCTAAAACAGGTCGTAGAATCAGGTTAAGCGGATCTTAAGTCGGGTTCGATCCACGCGCGGATCCTCTACGCTTGAAAAGGCGTCATTTTGGTCCTATGCTCAAAACGACGTCATTTTGGTCTTATGTATTCTATACAAGTCAGATTTTTTTCTTTCCTCAGTTTGTTTCGTTTCACATTAAAAAAAAGGCTTTGGGGGGTTTTTTGGTCTCACCGAAATCTGACGTCGTGCCTGCGCCGACTGCCGTGTGAGTCACTGCCGACGGTGGTCGCTAGTGATCGAAAAATGGTTAAAAAATCACCAAAATTTTCTCTGTACGCCTTTTTTCTAGATCCGACCTTTATTTGGCCTGAAAGTGGCTTGAGCATCGTGAATCTATCTTCAAAGTTTCGGATCTCTAATATTTTTTTTTTTGTGAACAAAAACTGATATATCTTTTTTCTTACAGGTAGCTTGGCCCTGGGTTCCTCCCTACGGGGAGGACTGTGTTTGTTTTTTTGTATTTTGTGTAGCGTTTTCGATTTTGGGTGTTTTGGGGGGGGGTTGCATGAAGTTTGGTTTCTTATGCGTGGGAATGAGGGTCTGTATGAGGCTGTTAAAGGCGTTTTGAAAGGAAAGAGTTCGTCTGAGCTCGAGAGTTTTCGTGGGTAGATTGAATGGGTTTCTTTTTTTTTTTCAGTTAAAGAGCCGAGAGAGAAGAAGAGATAAGGGGCTGTTGATTTTAAAAGGCTTCAATTAAGGGGATTTGGGTGGCTGTAGGTGGACTGAATAGGGAGCTGGTTAGGAGACTAGTTAGGAGGCTGACAGGGGGCTGGTCGGGAGGCTGACAGGGGCGATAGCGATGTCGTACCAGCCCCTGGTTCCTGTCTCATTTCCTTTTTTTTTTAATTTTAATTAATTTTTAATTTTTTAATTATTATATTTTTTAAATATTTATTATTATTATTATTATTATTATTATTATTATTAATATACTTAAAATGGAAACAGTAGACCCGGACAAAATCAGTGTCTACAGGCAGAAAAAAATTATTACTCTATTTTATAAGCATTATTATTATTATTATTATATTATTATTATTATTATTCTTATGTATGGTTTATACAAAAATTAACCATATATTTCATTATTTATTTTTATTATTATTTTTTGTATATTGTTTTCATTTTTATTATTATTAAAAATAATCAAATAATTATTCTAACAAATTAAAAAAATTATTATGCATAAATATTAAAAATAAAACTCAAAATAATAAAAATAATAATATAAAAAAATTAAAAAAAAAATGAATTGGACCGATCAACGGTCCAATTAACATCGGTCTGGGCCGCTTAGTGATTCAATGGTTCGGTTCGGTTGAACCGAATGAGAGATGGTTCGGTGAGGGTTTTGATTGAACAAATTTCAGGTTGGCTGAAGGAAGGGTTGTCGGATCAGGTTGAATGGATCTGGCGTCGGGTTCTGGTCCACATGCAGATATTTCTTAGCTTAAACAGCGTCGTTTTGAGGTTTTAGTTTTTTATATAAAGCCTTTTTTTTTACTTCATTTCAAACCTTTCAACCAAAAAAAATTTTCAGAGCTCCAATAACTCTACTGACATCCGAACTCTGTCGTCATGTCGATCACCTTGTCGGGCGTCGTCGATGGTTGCCATCGGTTGTCGAAAAATATTAAAAAACTCTTAAATATTCTCTTCAACATGATCTTTTCAGATCTGATTTTCTTTTCACCGAAAACAGCCCTGATCATCATAGATCGGGGCTTAAAGTTTTAGTCTCTCTTTTAGAAAAAAAAAAAAACTAAAACTGATGCATTTTTTATTTTTGTATGTAGCTCTTTAATGCTGGATTTCTTACCTAATCGGCATGGATTGTTTGTTTTTATTTGTGGATTTATTATTATTATTATTTTTTTTTTTTGTTGTGGCTTGGTGTTTTGGGTTCCTAGCTTTCTGATAGGTGAGGGGTTCTTGGCTTGGTTAGTGTCTCGGTTAGAGGGTAAAAGCTTATAGGGCTTAAATATGGCTAGGCAAAGTGATGGGTGAGGGTGGAGCCTCTTATTCGTGGGCGTGTGCTAGGGATTTTGGGCATGGGACACTTGAGGGTTTGGGATTTTTGGGTGTGTGAGAGTAGGGTGTCTGAGGGTCTAGCCTTCTGGGTTCTCTAATATGGTCGAGGGGTTTTCTAAACTTGGGAGCCTCAAATTTGGTAGAAGTTTGGTGCCTTAAAAGGCTAGCCTTCTAGGTGTGTGGGGCTATAGCTCTGGTAAACAGGGGGTGAACAGGATTTGCAAGGTATGGGTATTAACAAGGTATGGCTGGGATTACAAAGGAGCATAGTAGTTGCAGGGGTAGGTGGCTAGTGGTACCGTGCAAGGCATCATTACCACCTTTATATTTTTTTTTTAATTTTTTATTATTAATATATTTAATTAATAAATTAATATAAAAAATAAATAAAGGATAATTAGGCCTTGGGCTTAAAAAAGGAAATGAAATTTTAAACCTGATTGAATTGAATTGGGCCTGAAATTCAATTGAATCAAAATCAAATCTGAAGTACAATTGAATCGAAATCGAACTTAAATCTTAAAATTTAATATATTCGATGAATTTTAAATTGAAACTCAATTAAAATCAAGATAAATTTGATGTCTATAAACTCATCCTTGTTTTTATACGTGAGATATATGCCAATGATTATGATTTACTCAGACTTGTCTCACTACTAATTACTCCCTGCAGAAGTTTTGTCAATTACTCAGGTGATTTACTCTCTGCTAAAATCATTAGCATACTTGCAGTTGTTACCTATAACTGAGAGTACAAAGTCTCACACGACATTGCCACCCCAATAAAAGAACTTGACAACACTTTGACAAGTGATCAAGCTTTGGATAATTGGATGAACTTGAATAAACTATATCCTACTAGTGACAGGTTTAGTAAATTTTGGGATATCTTTGGTTGCTGAATGAAACTAAATAACTGGTTTACACGTCCACAAAAAAAAAAAAAAAAAAAAAACCAGCAAAATTAGCAGTCGGTAGTTCACCAACATCATCCCATTTACCCTTTGGGATGAATGCCATGAATAGTTTTATCAGCTGGACGGGACCTAGGTTCCCAAACCAAACATTTTCAAGATGTGAAGTGAAATGTCAGAGTTGGTGCGGTTGTTAAGAACAGGCATGAGCTGCTTGCGTATATTTGCATGGCTTCACAGAGTTGCCTGAAGTCATCAAATTGTACTCTTAATTGCAAAATCTATTCAAACTATTCGAACTTGCAAATTTGAAGCATAACTATTCAAACTTGCAAAAAAAAAAAAAAAAAACTATTCAAGGAAAGGACAATTAGTAAGATTTTGCGGTGAAAAAATTGTGAACAATTGGCAACTAACAAAAATATTTCAACATTTCACTGATTTTACCTCTCTTTTTTTTTTTTTGGACCAATTTATTAATTAAAATTATTTCAATTGAGAAGGTGTAGTCAGAGGAAGAAAGCTAAAAGGGTAAATTGAGAGCTAAGAAGACAACAAAAAATAGAAGCTTCTAAATACACCATCGTTTTTCTCTTCACACTTTTTTTTTAATTTTTACAAATAAAATTACTTAATTATCTTTTTTATAAATTTTCTAATTTTTTTTCAAAAATTATATAATTTTACAGGATATTTTTTCAAGAAAATTATTAAAATTTTCAAAAATTAATTTTAAAAAAGTAAATGTGTAAACTTTCTAAGAAATTTACGAAAAGTAAATTTTATTAAAAATTTTTATTAATTGATGTAATAAAAAAATTATTGTTAGAGATCATAAATTTTAAATTAATGAAAAATATGTTAATTTTATTATTTTGATCTTAAAAAAATAAAATCTTATGAGATCTTAATTAAATATTTTATTTTTTGATGTTACTAGAAATGATGAATGAACTATCAGATTTTATTAATAATGGAGGGGTGAAACTATTAAAAACTATATAAATAATACCATTAAATATTATATAATTTTATTAAAATCTAATTTATTAATTTGATAAACTCATCGTAATAAGTACATAAAAAAGTTTTTCCAAATGGCCGCTAACGTCGAAGATATTGAGGTTGCCTTCGAAGAAGCAATGTCGTTGCTGCCATCTAATCATGCTCTCGATGAGGCGATATTGGAAACCAAGAAAAAAAGGGTCTTCATCAATCTCATCCAACCTTTTTTTCCTTGCTCTATTCGTCAATGTCTTCACAGCTAAATCTTTTTTCCTTGTCTTTTTTTTTTTTTTTCTTCAGTGTCGTTTTATGCTAAAAGAGCTGCTGATTCAGTACAAAAGTTTATTATGTGTGTGTGTATATATATATATATATTATTGTTTTGCTGTTCATTACAGGATGAAGTGAAGTACCAGTATCATCGCCATCGCTCAAAGTTGCCTGCTGAGCCCTTTCCACCTGTACACAATTTTTTCTTTTCTTTTCTTTTATCTTTGCATTTCCTTTTTAAACGAAAAACATGAAGAAACTTGATAAACTTGATCGTCGTTGTTGGAAAACTGTAAAAAATTTTCTTATCTCTTCTTTTTTTCTTCTTTCGGCTGATATTCCTGAGAATAATAAGTTGGTATTCCCTGAGATTTAAATGTTGTTGTGATGCTGCAAATTCCGAATCAAGTGGAGGAAAATGTTGGGACTTCGGAGAAAAATCAAAGAAAATTTCAAGAAACAGGGAATTATGGGATGAAAAACAAGTATCAGTTGACTAGTTAGAAAGATATTTTACAGGAAATTATGTGACCAATGATCATTGAGTTCTGGACTTAATTTCCTAATGGTCAAATGGGATTGTGAAATTTTTAGCAATTTATATATTTTCTTTTTTACTTTCCTTTTTTTTTTTCTGAGTGAATATACTGTTGAATTCGGTCTAGAGAGCTTTCCTTGTTTAATTTCCAGTCCAACCAGCAATGGCTCCTAAGTAGGAAATGCTAGTACTATTTGTTGTATAATTAACTTGTATTTTTCCTTTTTATAACCATAATGGATGACCAAATTGCATCTATAAGCTGTAATTTCTTTTTTATAATTTTATTTTTATAATGATTTTAAATTTTAAATGTTTTATTTTTTGAATTTATTTAATCTTCATTTTTTGAATTTCATTTGATTTAATAATTTAATTTTTTAATAGATAAAGTTTATCACCTGGACTTAAGTGAACATACACTTTAATGACCGTATTGATAGTTAAATAGATAGACATATAAATTTGAAACAAATTTAAAAAGTTTCAAATGAAAAAAAAAATTGAATGACAGATTAATTGAGAAATTTACTCTACAAGCAGTTAAATGAATTAGAGAAATGTTTTGGGGTCATTAATGTTGTTGGCATTGTGTATTTTTTTTTTCCTGGTAATATGTTGTTTATTTCGAGGAAGCTGTTCTTTTGGATGGAGGAAATCGGCGTGTCAAGCTCTACTTTTTAGATAATCACAAAGCAATGCAGTAATGACAGCTTTATGATCTATAAACTATTCTATTGTTTGTCCCTTTTTTTTTTTTTTTTTGGTTTGAGAATCTCATCAGGCTGCAAATCTTCATCAGTATTTCTGATCACTTTCATTTTCATTGATTTGCTTAAAAACTAATGATCTCTTGATTCTGCGGGATTCTGATTCTTTTCCTTTTGACGTAAGCACTCAAAGACTAGCTCAAGACGGCATCATAAACCAATATACTCGGGTAACTGGGCATCAGGAGGACCTGGAATGCAGGCACTTTTACTAGATTCCGGCAAAAAATCATGCGGGACTGCCGTTTTCCTTCCTCAAATGGCTGGCACCAATTTCCAGTCAAGCAGAAGACCAGGCAATAACATTTAATCAGATGACATAATATTAATTCAATAAATGTGGTGATGACTGATGTTAAAATTTGACATTGTTGGTGCAGCTTGCTCTCCAGTTCCCCTCCCTTCCCGGGTTGTTCAAACTCTAAACCTTAAGGTTCATGAATTAGGCCTGCAAATTTCTTCCCGGTCAGGTTTACCAATAACTTGTGTTTTTTTTTTTTTTTTTTGAACAATCTTGACCTTTTATCGGTACAAATGGTATTTCTTCATTTCCATGCAGATTCCAAAAATAACACTACAAGAGGTGGCGAGTTGAATTCAATTAATGATAACAAGAAAAATGGGAAGGATGTTTCTTCGCCAGAGATATTTCTTCCTAAGGAATGGACTTACTAGCTTATTTATTTATATTTTTATGGTACATGTTTTCTTAAGCTTTTATATAATAAAATAATAATTAAAATGTAATATTCTTTTATCTTATAAATTAATTTCACTTTTATTGGTATTACGATTTTGAACTCGATTATTCCAAATTAGAGTTTTACAGAGATCTTTGCTTATAGCTTTGTGATCAAATGAATGGTTCTCTTATGCCATAAGCATAAATATGAGCGCAACTAAGTAATTTATTGATTTTTTATGGGATCATATTCAAAATTAAGCTTTACTTAGGATAAAAATTTAAAGGCTAAAATATTAGAAAAAGTTTTTGAATTATTTTATTTTTTAAATAAATTTTTATATATTTTATTATATTAAAATAACTCATTATTCTTTGATTTGTATCAAAATAAATTTTTATTTCAAACAAAATATTGTTTTATATTGAGAATATTTTTAAATATAAATTAAAAATTAAAAATTTATTTTAGTGTAAATTAAAGGTTAATGACTTATCTAAATATAATAAAAATATATAGATTTATATAAATAAATTGATAAAATTCATAATTTTTATTATTATTTTGGTCATGTTTAAATGTATCATTCATATTTAACCGATAAATGTTTAAATGTATTTGAAAAGCAGATTGATAGTATTACAACCATCTTGCAATTCATATAGGATGTTGTTCGCTGCAAGCTTCACGGAATTCAACTTCTAGTTGATAATTCTGTTAATCGGTCTTCATAGTAATTGAAATCTTGATGAGTTGATTTTTTAATACACGAGATTAGGGGAAGGGAAGGGGATAGCAGAAATCAAACCCATAACTTACATACTTAAGACCTCTTAACTATATATTTTCTTAAGGCCTCTTAAAGAGTTGATGTTTAATTGACTTATATTTATTTTTTGTTTGAAAATCAGGATTTGTATTGCTTTTAAAAGAATAAAATCACATTCATATATATATATATAAAAGAATTTTATATGGTTCCACGCCCGAAGCCTAACGGATATCTTAGTTTTTCTAACATTTTTGGATACTCGAAATATGGTTTCCTCTTTCGTTGGACAGTGGAAGCGACTCTGCTTGGCTCTCGTACCTTCCACACTGTTTTCTTCGCGACAAAACCTCTTAAAATTTCTTGTCTTCCGCTGTTTGTTTCCTTAGAAAAACCTAAAAGAAAAAAAAGGAGAGAGAGAGAGTTTCTGTTAGCGGTCTCTTTCATTTTATCTTTTCATGTGCGCATGATTTTGCTGATTTTATATCCAGTTTGTTGAATTTTGACCTTAGTTTACATACTTATATCATGGGTTTTTATTTATTTTGATTGAGAAATTCGGTTTTGGCAAATTGGTGCTACTGTTTGTGCCTGGTGTTCTAGATATGAAATTAATTTGTTAATATGGGTTTGAGTGTAAGTGCTTTTTAGTTGTAGGTTTAGAGAAAATCAAGGCTTCTAAAGAATGTGTTGTCTCTCTTTGTTTTAACTATGCTTCGTTTGGAACTTCATTTTGCTAGATAAAGGAAAATCGTAAAATCCAGTTCAAAATGGGGGAAAAGAGGTGATGCAGAAGTTGAATACAAACCACAGTGTAATTTGGGTGGAAGGGATAGAAATTTGTTAGGCATATATCTGACATTTTATCTAAGGTAATAGGAAGGATAATTTGTTAACTTTTATGCGGTAATGGAGCAATTCTATGCACTGGGTTTTTTTATTCTGATTTGGCATGCAGATGGACGTTTGGCTCCTGACCTACGATTTTATCATCCACTCTATGCCAAACCCCACCATACTCTCGAGATGAAATTGGTAAACCTCAGTAGGAGATGCAGCTAAATGGATTTCCGTCATGAATAATGATTCAAATCTCATAGAAGATTTATTTGAAATTTATCATATATTATTTTATGGACAAGAAGACTTGTAAAATAAAAATTTTAAAAGAAAGAAAATTCTTAATAGGTAAGTTTGATTTGTAGGAAAAGAATTCTAAGAGGAAAGGAATTCTTAATAGGTAAGTTTGATTTACATAAGAAAAATTCTAAGAAGAAAGATATTCTTATTAGGTAAGATTGTATGGTTATAAATAGTCAAAATCTTTACAAAATTAAGTATAAGAAAAATATGTAAGAGAATTACAGGATTTTATGGGATAGACACCCCATAGGAGTATTAGAGCTTTATGTCTTATAAGTGTGTATGTTTATTTGTGAGTAAACTAGAGAAAACTGAGAGGGTCCATATAGATGTGATGTAGGGGTGCATATGGGTATGTGTTTGATTGTGTTGAAAGGGTGCACATGGATATATGTTTGTTTGGGTTGAGAATACTCCATAAGACTAAAAGAAATTGAGATGATTTATGGGTATTAATTATTGACCATCTTCTGAAGTTTTAAATAATCTACTGATCAAAGGCTGTAGGGGCGGACTGCTCTACATTCAGCCACGCTACAGTGACCCCCGAAGCGATCTTCTTCTATTTACGAGACGAAATCCGACAGCCAATTGCTGGCTCTGAATAACCAGCCCAGCAATAAGTTCAATTCTTCCATAACATAACGGGGCGGGGTTGTTGGGTGAGATTATTTTGATGTATGTTTATAATTCTCTACAACTAGTGGATATTGTTTCTTATCCGTGGATGTAGGTCAGTTGGACCGAACCACGTTAAATTATTATCTTTTGTGTGTTTGATTCATTGATTATTTGATTATGCTTCTGTTAGTATGATTGGATTAGGGCATTTTGGCCTAACAAGTGATATCAGAGCTGTGATTATTTGATTATGCTTCCACTGGTATGATTGGATTAAGGCCTTTTAGCCTAATAAATGATATCAGAGCTGTGGTGATCCTTAACAAGTTGTATCAGAGTTATGTGAGAAGGGCCGAAGGTTCAAGAGATGGGAAAAGCATGGTTCAAGACATGAGAAGATGCAAGCTTAGAGGAGCGTGATTCAATAGAAGAGTTTGAGTTCATGTTTTGAGGATTGAGGATCGATTTGCTTAAAACGTGAAGACACATAAGAGAAGAGAAGATAATTGTGAGACTTCCATTGCAAGTGGAGCCAAGCATGTGTAGCATAAAAATAAATGATTGATGGAATTTGAGTCAAGGTCGATATTATTAGGAATAATGACTCAAATCCCATAGGAGATTTGTTTGGGATTTGTTAGACATTTGTTTGGGATTTGCCTAACATTGTTTGATGGACAAAAAAACTTACAAAAGAAGAATTTTAAGAGAAAGATGATTCTTAATAGGTAAGTTTAATTTGCAGGAAAAGAATTTTAAGAGAAAAATGATTCTTAATAGGTAAGTTTAATTTACAGAAAAAAAATTCTAAGAGAAAATGGATTCTTAATAGGCAAGTTTGTATGGTTATAAATAGGTGAAGTATTTATATAGTTAGGCATGAAAAAAAGATATAAGAGAGTTGTAAGGTTTTGTAGGATAGACAAGTATTGGAGTTTTACGTCTTATAGGTGTGTGTGTGTGTTTGTTTATGAGTGAATTAAAAGAAACTGAGAGGGTTCACATAGATGTGATGTATGGGTATATATGGGTATGTGTTTGGTTGTGTTAAAATGGTGCATATAGATATATGTTTGTTTGGGTTGAGAATACTCCATAGGACTAGAGGAGATTGAGATGGTCTATGAGTATTAATTGTTGATTGAGATTGTTTTGATGTATATTTGTAATTCTCTACAATTAATGGATCTTGTTTCTTATCCGTAAATGTAGGTCAGTTGGATTGAACCATGTTAAATTATTGTCTTTGATTATTTGATTATACTTGTGCTAATATGATTGGATTAGGATTTTTTTACTTAACAAGTGGTAATCAGAACTGTGGTGATTCCTAACAATTTCCGGTCAATAACAAATATAAAATGGTCGAGGAATTCTTCAGACCAGCTTTGAAGTGACTATATAAATGTCGAATCGTCATCCTCAGATTCTTCAAATCTTGAAGTTATTCCTTCAAATTCAGATGAGGGGGCAGATATTTCAAATTATAATGTTGTTAATAACATTGAGACTTCTCATGTTCGACCTAAATATTTTAGAAATAGGTTTCTAAACTTTGGACGCCTGAATTCTGTCATAAATAATGCTGCGGAATCATTCTTTAAGAGTGAGATTCGACGGAGGTTATTTGTGACAGCTGTACTGCTTGTAATTAGTCTTGTTGGATATTTCATTCCTCTACCTGGATTTCATAGAAGGTTGGTGATTAGTGTCTATGATCTCCATAGACAAGATTGGAATAACTACAACCTTGTGATAGGATAACTGTACAGGAATAGGAATCTCTTCATATTTTGCTGTGTTGTTTGCTCTTGTATAATATATTTATGAATGGGTAAAATTTTCTTGTTCAGTTAGTCTTTGGTGATTAGTGTCTATAATCTCTATAGACATATTTGTTAACTTAGCTTCAAAACGAAAAGTAAAAGTCGGCATGATTTTCCCTGGCAAGAGAAAGGTACCCCATAGAGTTTTGCTTTTGGCCTAAGTTTTGTTTTTAGGAATTCTTTTATGTTTGGTGCATCCATATTTCTTTTCTCTCTCTTTTCCATCTCATGGTGTTGATGATTTCTTCATATTGTGGATTCTCATGAACTGGTTGAAAACAGGTGCTCTGTCATGTTGTTCCATCCTTGGTGAAGTTGAGGAAGGAAGGATTGGATGACTAAGAGAAGATTAAGAGTTATATGTGTGTCTAGTTTTTCATCTCAAGCAGTGAGACGAGTCTGTGCTAATTTTTAATTGTATTATTCTTGATAAAACTTCTTGGAAGTTTATAAAGCATGTTTGGCAGATGGTGGATTTCACTTGGTTTTGCAATATTAGAAGCCATTATAGTTGGTTGTTATTCTCTTGCATATTCAATTTATGCAGCCAGTTACAGGTATTCTATCAATATGAACATGAAATTAACAATGTTCTGATTTTATATTCTTGCAAGAAGTTGGCAGGATTTGAGGCATATTTCCTGGAATAATTTACATGTGAAATAAATGTTAAAACCATTTTCGCACCGGAGCTCTGTGCATTTTTTTTCATCTATATGTGATATCGGAACCTTTATTTGTTAATTAAAGTCTATGGTTTTCACGGGGTCAAGCGTGTGATGGTGAATGCTTTTCTATTGGTTTGTGGTGCAATGACTATGACATGGATCTGTGATATGATATCAGAATCTGGATTTGGTATCATTCTAAAAATGTTTACTCCTTATTCCTTGTTCTTACCAATTTTAATGGACAAGTTTTTTCTTTTTATGATAATAAGAACAACTAGCCAAATAAATGTACAGCTAGTGATTCTTTTCTCCTGAATTTATATTAAAAGAGAGTTTTGAAAAGAGAGCTTGAATCTAAAAGAGCTATTGGATGTGAGAAGAGCTTACCTTTGATTGGAGGAAATAATTGTATTATATTCACCTTGAGAAAGAGGAAATATGCTTCCATCCAAGATTTTCATAATGGTTATGATGCATGCTGCAATTACATATTCTCACTTTGGTACTCCATCTTTTGCGAATATAAATAATTTCCACCAAATATGTTAGACATTTATAATTGGTGCCACAAGATAATTGGATTGCCTCTAAAAATTTTTGCACCTTAGTACTAGAAATATTTGTTTTATGTCATTATCTGCACCAAAGATATATTAGTTCATCTTGTAACATCTGTGTGTTGAAACTCCAAGGAAATGTCTTTGTTAAGATTATAACACTAATTTAGTCCAAGTATTTGTCAAATTTTTAAGAGGCTTTTATAGAATTTTTGATTCATTGGCAGAATATCTTACTTTCTGACTCCTGTTAACTGTTAAATCAACATCCTATCATCGCTAGAAAATGAGTTTTGTTTTTGCAAGTTGTAGATTATATCATAAATAGAAGAAATTTTTTATAAGATTCAGCTTCTGATGGTGCTGGTTTAGGCCTTTTGGCTTGTCCATAGTCAAGGAAAATTACAGAATGGGTGGAAGTGCTTATTATAGATGCCCGTTTTCTTAGATGTTGAAGGTGATGAAGTTACATATTAGTTCAATGTATGAGAACTGGTAGCCTTCTTAATTGATCTATTGCGCACGTTTCAGGTCAAGGTTCATCTCTAATTATAAGTGTTGGAATATTAACCAGATACACTGATACACTATACAAGATGTTGACTCAGCTCTCGGGTATGTCATATTTGCTGAGTGAGGTCTTACTGCAGTTTAAGTTGGCTGGAGTTTTTGTCAAAATTATAATTCTCTAGTTTGCCATGAAAGTAAAAAATGATTAATAGTATTTTCCCTGCAAAATTCTTAATAGCACTGAATGAAAATACCTTGAGCAATTATTAATTAACAAATTAAGCTTGGACTTGGTAGGTTCCCTTTTGCTTCTACACCAGCTTTCGATTTTAGAGTAAGAGTGGATCCTTTGTTGATCCATTCTTACATTCTGTAAATATTTTCAAGAAGGTAACCTATATGTGGGTTAGATCTGTAACAGCATTTGATTTCCGAGTAAGAGTGGGTCATTTTCTGATCAATTCTGACATTCTGTAAATATTTTGAAGAAAGTGATACGGTATGTGGGTTAGAGGAAGGTGAGGACGGTGGTGTGACATTGTACCTGTGGATCATTCTTTAATGATTATTGCTCTACTAGAATGTAGCAACTGCCAATTGTTGGTTTTCCATAGATGTGAGCTTCAACAGAGCATGTACACTGAAAATTTTTTGAAAATACTCTTCATTTTGTGTAATATTATTTTAATTTTCAGTGTATTAAAGCTGTTGATTTTGAGCTGCTGCAGGAAGTGTTGTGAGTTGGTTGCTATATATGCTTGCTGTACTGGGTGTTTTTGCTGTAGTCACAATGCGGGCAGTAGTTGTAACTGAGGGTTGCAGGAAAATAAAGCTGCGGTATTATGGATTCAAACTAGCGTCTGCTGCAACGTAAAACCAGTGTTACTGCCTGGACATTAGATGCATTCTGTGGAGAGAAAGGCTTTTGATTCAATTCTTCTCGGTTGAATAGTATATATACTAAGAACAAAGAGAATTTCTGTGGTTACCTATGAAGGCAGGCACTCTCTTAGGAGCTAGGTACGTGGTATATATTTATACACAATGCTAATCTGAACAATGACTAATTTTGTGTGAACTAAGGCTATAGTTGAATTTATTTCAGGAGATTGTAACTTTTTCTTTTCGATCATTAACTAATAATAAGTGTTCATCAATCTTTTTCATTTTCACTTTTTATTTTAATTTTGTGTTTTGGACAGGGAAGTTTCCCTAATTGCTGAAGTAGAACCCCATATCCCTTTCAATATTAATCCATCAGGAACGCCGCCCGTTCTCACAACCACATATCTCTTAGCATTTCCAAGTATTCTTGCTAGGTAATTGCGCCCAAAAGTGATTTAAAAGCTTACTTTGAATCCTTTGTACTATTTGCATCTTCAGGGTCATATTCCTTTGATGCATTAGTTTAGGTTGGGTTTGTTCATTTGCCAATGCACTCACCTTCAGGTTATCTACTGTCGAATGCCCTGCAATTATCTAACACGGGGCATTCTTGGTAGTATCCTTGGTTCGCCTTTTTGGGAGCATGTTAAGGAGATATTGAACCTTGAAACATCAGTTGGTGCATAGCCATGGGTATACTATTCAACATGTGCGTTTTTTGTTTTTATATTCAATATATTTGATATTTTGAGTACTTTGAGCCTGGTGATTCCAAGTTTCGGATTATAATGTGCCTATTGTCACTGCTGCTGAAATCTAAATTGCTTCTCGTGCCATGATATCTTCTTTTCTGGCTTTGCTTTCTTTTCCCCAATAAATGTCCCAAGAAAATAAGGCACTATTCTCTTTTACATTTTTATATTTCATGTTGCTTTGTTATTTCTTTAAATATACAGTATTAGCTGGACTGATGGACTTTCAGTGAGAAATATTTTGGAAAGATCTACAGTTAAAGTTGGAACATAAAACTTAACACCACCTTATAGCAATACAAAAATACAGAATAAAGTGATGCACGAAAATGCATTAGAAAGCTTGTCAAAATAATCTCCGTACTTTTCCTATCATTATGGACAGTGGATGTGTAGGAATAACCTGAAGCTTGAGTATTTACCTCATAGTACAGAAGTGGCTAATGCTAGCGTGGGTTTAACTTTAAGCTTTGGTCCACTGTCTTATTAAATTTTTTCTATTTGTATACAATTGCATTAAAGTTTGAAATAATTAATTAATTCATGAATGTGTTTAAATTGTCTGAAGAATTATATAACTTTGGCTCCTATTAACTTATTATATTACTCGTTGCTTCTTCCTAATTGTTGTTTGTTTGGAAACCCTCATGTAGGCCAATTTGCCAAAGGAAATTGCAGATTACCTGAATAAGATGGGTGCCAGGATACAAATGTAAAGCCTAGGAAGGCTACTACTGAATATCTCTCAAAGATTCAGGCATCAACACGTTTTTGGGGTATTCTTTTGTTTGAGAAATAATTACAGTATGTAGTTGAAAGCTTATGCCATTGTCAGGGCTATATGTTGAAAGCACTTCCCATTGCTTTTGGGCTTTTTGGCTGTTCTTTGGCATCACATCCGCACGAGGGCTACTGTTAAGTATTTTGGCAACTACAACAACCATACTTGATCATTACTTGCGACGTATAAACAAGGGATTGGCAATTGGGTTTACGTCGATTTTAACAATTGCATGTGCAATGCCAAGTTCTTGTTTGTAGATGCACTGATATTCAGTCTAATAACATCATTAGGAAGTCAAACCATTACAGTGGTTGCAGTAAATTTCTATGAAATACTGTCCCTTGAGTGATGAGAGTGTACTGTTCTGCGTTTTGTTTAATGCATACACCATTGTTTTGATTAGGTGGGTTCCATAATTGAGCTAAGAAGATCGTACCAAGCATATAATTTTCATGCCAAGTTTAAGCAAAGCTCTAAGGCGATAGCGTGTAACATTTCAAGAGGTTCTTCTCGGCCTTTGAGGCACTACTTTATTCCATCTTGGAGTGTAATTCCTGCTCACCCTGGCTAATGGTAAGGAAAATTTTATTCCCATGGTGCAGATATTCTCCTCAAGGTGTTGGTATTGCTTTGTCATGTCCTACTGGGTTCCACATAAGAACACAATTTTGTTCATACAGTTCAGTTGAATTGCTGCTGCTGCTTTTGGTTGTAAAAGATGTAAAGCCGGAGCCGGAGCTGATTCCTCCGAATTCTCATTTCTGGAGTTGGACATGGCTTCTCTAGTCAGTGAGAAGTCAATTTTACTTTGAAGTTATTGTAATAGGCTAAGTGGATTAGACTTATCAATCTAAAACATAACACGGATATAATATAAAAATAAAACATAAAAGTGATATTGTTTAAAGTTTTAATAATAATTATATATAAATTTAATAAAATTAAAAATTATATATTTTATATATTCATTTTCAAATAAATTATTATATATAATTTTTGTATAAAATATAATATAAATATATAAATTTTAAATTTTATAAGATACGAAATATTTGTATTGTCATATCTAAAATGGATATACAACAGGTAAAGCATGGTGCCAACGAAGAACTGGGAAAGGAATGGGGTATCCTGATGTCTGTAGAAATAAGGTGTAGACTGATGTAAGCAAAGGCAATTTGAGGTAAAATGGTTGGTGCCAACGAAGAATTGGGGAAGGAAGGGCTTACCAGTTGAATATTCATACATGGTTATGGATGAGACTTGAGAGCAGAAGGGGCTGTAATTTTGTTGGATTCATCGTGCACATGTCCGTAGAATATTCATACATGGTTTTATATTAATTGTAAGGTTTTATTAAATTGATTCGATTAATTTTGAATTAAATTAATAAAAATTAAATTAATAAAATTATTTTATTTTTTTAAATATAAATTTATAAAATTAATCGATTAAATTTAATTTAATCAAACAATTAATTTTTTTGATTAATCGAATAATGAATATATAAAAATTAAATTATATTTTAAATTTTTAATTTTTTATATTTTATATTTTAAATAAATTAAATAAAATTATCTAATAAAGTATTTAAATATCAAAATATTATGTTAAAAATTTTAACTTATGAAATTAAATAATCTATTTTTTATTTTATATTTGAATTATATTATATTTTGATTAATTTGATTCAAAAATTGAATTAATCAAAAACTAAATTTTTTTTAAATTTTATTTTTGTTAATCGATTGAAATTAATTCGATAATCGATTGATTAATTAAATTAAATTGATTTAATTGATTATTTTGATTAAAATTAAATTATAAACACTCTTAATAAAATTGTGACTTTAGATAATTTATAGATAAATTTGTGGTTTATATTATAATTTAGATGGCTATTCAAATCTTGCATCTCACGCCCACGACTTATGCTTTTACTTGTTTAAATTAATTTTTTAATTTCATAAATATAATTATTATTTTTATTATTATTATATAAAAGATTAAGAATGAATTTGATGACTTACTTAAATTCAATAAATATGTATGGTATAAGTATAACATAAGTGAAACGTAATAGTCATATGGTTATATTTTCTATTTTTTTAATTTATTAGGTTAAATTTGAATACTAAAAATTTTTTTAAAAATTTACTCTTACATACGGCGCGCTCTCAGTTTTCATTTGTTCTTGGTATTTTTCCGGTCCAAATTGTCCTCGGACCTACCTCATGTAATAGTAGCTCTCTGGATAAAAGCACGTGACATGAGGTGCATCACATGATTGTCACAATATCACCTGTTGTTACTCTTAAATTATTTGTATTCCGTACTGGTTTGTTCTTTTCCCGCCCAAACTTCCATTCAAATAATAAACCTCATCCAATCCGAATGCGGAAAGAAAATGGAATTGACGGAAGGAGAAGGAAGCTCAGAGATGGAGTTCACGAAGATCGAGACGACCACTGAGTTCTTGGATGGATCCGTCATCTTCCACGTCGTCAAGGACGCCATTGGTATAGTTCTCTACATGCACCAGCAAATTCCTTCGTTTGCTCTCTCTTAGTCCTTCCTCTGCACGAAAATCAAACCGCAAAAGAAAAAAAACTCATAAATTTCTCCTTTTTATTAGCCAAAAAAAATAAATTTCTCCATTTTTTCTGTATCGAAAATTTTCTTTTTATCGATTTGGTAACATTGAAGGTTTCTGTTCTTCTTTTTCTTAACAATATATTTATTTTAATAAATTATGTGATAACATCAATTACATTATATCCAGCATTTTCCAGGACATCAGTCTTGAATGGGATTCGATGCATACTGAATATAAAGAATTGGTATGTTAGCTTTGTTGAGTCAATAATTTTGCTTTTGTTTTAGTATTTGGTCTTGTCTTTTGCGTTTTAGGAGATGGATCTCACAAAAACTAAGGCAAAGTCATCTTTTTGACGAAAGCACTTTGGCAGAGTGAGAGAGGTTAAACAAGGGATTAGAAGCATGAAAAAGTTTATGAGTAGAGTTTCAAGTTTTCAAACTGTATTGCAATTGATAAGCGAGATCCCTAACATCCAGGAAGTTATTTTGGTCGTTGGGGTAAGTGAATCTTTGGAAGTAAAGTTGATGGTTTTCATATAGATAGGTTACTCGGTTCTTCAGATTAGAGCAAGATGAGTTATATTTGACAGTCTAAGACAGGTGACTATAAGTTATGTGCATTTGAGATGATCTCAATAAATGATCATGGCAGGACTTGAATCCAAGACCTATTCATTGAAGAGAACAACCTTAATCGATTGAATCGACCACTCGTTGGTGGTTCTATTAAGTTGTTTTTAATGGTTAAAGCTCCCACCTTCTTTTAATCTGCCTTTGCATTTTCTTCCAAAACTTGACTTCAGATACAGCAAAAAGGTACAGAGGAATTTACACAAATGCTCACCCATGATTGGACTTTTTAATTTACATACTGAGATCTTTTAAAAATCTTAATAAACTTCAATATTTTAACAACTTGTTTATACTGGTGGGTGCATACGTTTATTTTCATTTATATTTTGTAAGCAGTAGTTTCAATGCAATTTTCCTTTCCCATATTGTACCTTTCAGACTACTGTTCAGAAGCAGAACCCAAGGTTTGAAAATGGATTCTTCTGACAATAATCCGCAGTCTGGCAGATCAGCTGGTTTGACAGATTCTTCTTCAAATGATCTCATTTGGTATGGGGATTGATATCTTGTTTGTATCTAACTTATTTACTTAATATTATAGTTGCTGTCAAGTGCTGTAGTTCAGAGGAATGCTTTTATTAGATTCCATTCTAGGTAATAAACCTTGTTGTAAAACATTATAAACAGGGTAAAGGTTAATATATGTTAAGGTGGCAAACTCCAGACGGTCCAGCCATGAAATAAAGTTTTGACCTATTGTTCTGAACCAAGGAGACTATGTGGTAATTATAATCCTGTGGTCCAAGGCCATTAATGTTATCCTAAGAATAGTTTCTGGCTGACTTCCAAGTTTCCCACCTTCACATTGAGAACATAGTCTTTCTCCACTCTCCAGCTGTATGTTTATATCATACTTTTCTAATTCAAGCATGCAGAGGAGATTTCCACATATGATTATTGACAAACAAATGTGTCTCGCCACTTTGGAAGATGTTATGTGGTATCAATGTTCTTTTTGACAAATTATCCTAGAGCATTTCGCTTTTCATGCAATTGAGGTTGTCCCAAGCTTGCTTATACCTATTTCATTCTTTACAGGTTTCAATATTGGCATGCAATAAAGGGCTTAGCATTCAAGACAACCGGAGAAGAACAAGAAAGTTCATCTCCCATGATCAAAGGCTTGTCTTCTTGCCCCATTCTCAGGTTCTGTTTTTTTAAGAGGCTTGTTAAGTACAACTTTTCATATGCATAGATGTAAGAGTTCGTACATATTGATTATTGATAAACAATACTGCAAATTTGATGTCTGTGGTTATAAGTCGGTACTATTACAGCACTCAACTTCATCTGCTAACCTGCACTCTGAACTACAACTTCAACTTGTGTATTACTGTGTAATTGAATCGACTTTATATTGTAGCTCCCAAGAACCGGCAGAGCCTCCACGGTAGAGTTGGCACTAATTGAGTTGAAGTGCAAAGGTACAAAGGTCAAAGTTTAGAAAGACAAGCTTTGAAACGTATGAGACAGAGGATATTGCCATATAGGAGACAATGACAACTAAATCTAATCCACATTAACCCTCAAATTTAGAAGATTTCGATTTGTGTTAGGAAAATTATAAGAGTTTGAAGATATAGTGATTCAAATAATCTAAATAAAATTTTTTTATACGTATTGTTTAATTTTCCTTTCTCATTTTTTTTGGTGTTGAAATTCAGTATTATTTCATTCTTCTATTGGGTGAGAAAAAGAACAATTATTTGCTGATGTTTAAATAGGTAGTATTGAATGTTAAGATAAATGCTGAAGTCGTAATCCATGGCACCGACAAAGTTTTCTGTTTTCGCCCGGAAAACATATGCTGAGCTTATATGATCTGATCTCCCTTTTCCTTTTCCTTTTCCTTGACAATCATAGATAGAATTTGAACGTAGTATTATGTGCAAATTAAAATGACTTGGAATTTTTGTACAAGAGAAAGAGGTTTGATCATCCGTTATGTTAGATTACAATAGGAATGGCTGCTTAACCTCACCAATATCCTAAAAAACCTTAATTTATTAGAGTCAAGTAGTATTAGCTAGGCTGCAGCATGCGGATCTAATAATCTCCTTAATTTATTATCTCTTCCCAAAATATTACATTGATTAGAATTGAGGTATTACTTGATATATCGCCTTCTTCACCTCTGTTATGCTTACTTTCTTCCCCTTCACATTATCCTTCACCTGCCATCCATAAATAAAACTCCATGATCATTAACAATTAACATCAAAACATTTTTACTATTCATTAATTCATTAGTTTAACAAGTAATTCACGAGTTTTACCTTGGCTCTCAACTCAGCTACAAACACCCCATTATTCACAGACGACTGAACCGCTGTTATCTCAATCCGAAGCTGCTCCCTTAACATCTGCATTATATCAAGCAACAACCCTTCCCTGTACCCGCATTGCAACTCCAGCAACGCGTCACTTTCTATTATCGACACTTCAACTGACGTCTCTGCCGTTTGCTGCTGCGGTGACTCCACTGCCTTTGGCTTAGCTACGCCTCCACTCCCTTCGATGATTCTCATCTTCCTTTTATCCGGCCCTGGAGGTCCCGAACCCAATGATCGTGCCCGCTCTGACACCGTTACCCCACTTCTCTGTTCCTTCAAACTACTCGTTCTCTGCATTGAATCCGCTGATCTCGAACGTTCATTATCAGCTTCCATTTGCCTGTTAAGTGTTTCCAGTTCTTGAATCTTTTTACGTAACTGTTTCACGTACTCAATGGTGTCCCCCAGTATGGAAGCTTTATCCATTTTGGTAACGAATGGAACCAACGATCTTAATATGACGAACCGCTCGTTGAGCTTCTCGCGTCGTCGCCTCTCTGCAAGGACGTGGTTGGCGCTGAGTTCGTCCTGAGGGATTCCCCTGCGGAACCGAGCAGCGGCGTCGGTGTCACGTGACTTGGGGGAGTTCTCGTCGCGGTATTTGCTGTGGAGGAATGGTACACTCAATAGAATGTACTTGAGGAGCCACTGTGACGTGCCCTCGACGGAAACGTGGAGATGGTAGTCGGAACGGGTTGTCCACTTGGCAAATGCTGATTGGGTGGAGTAGCCGGTTGAGGATGACTCAGCCCAGCGGGTTGATTGACCTTGGAGGATGGTGGAGACAGTCTGAGAATAGTGGGTATCTTCTTGTGACAGTTCATCCAATGGCTGAGGCCCTACAAAATGCTCAAAAATCAAATCCAAATTGGAATGATTAGACTAAACTTAAAAGAAAAACACTGAATAATTCAACTATGAGATTATCAATAGAGTTGAAATTATATTAGAATAATTTTAAAAAAAATAATTTTTTAAAACATTCATTAAAAACAAGTCACTTCACATTTTGTTAAAATTCTAGTACTATTTAATGCCATACATCTATTACCACCAAAATAGCTCTAATCGCTTTATTACTCTAAAATTAAAAAATCACTAATTAAATATTAAGTTAAAGAGAAAAACAACAAATACAAATGGTATTTCTTTTACAAATACCCGTTATGATCACTTTTTTAAAAAATGTAAGTCAAAAGATTTTATTATCACAAAAAAGAAATTACAAAAATTAAAGTGTACGAAATTTTTTTAAAAAAAATTAAGAAATAAACCATGATAGAAAAAATTTATATTGCCACAATAATATGCACTTAAATATTATTATGGTGCAGGTTAAAAAACTCTAATTTTGAGAAAAAGCACAAAGAGAAGGAAAAAATTCCTGATGGAATTTCATCCACTAATTGAAATTGTTATTATCCACCCCATATAGATTTAAACCAAATTTTGTAAACACATGAGCTAAACCAATAATGGGAGGAATAACATGGCAAGAAGAATAGGACAAATAAACCACGGGATCAAGAAATATTAATGAGAGTTAATTTGTTGTTATTAAATTTATGATATTATTCAAGATTTTTAAAAAATTTATGAAGAGATATGTCCTTTATGAACCTACAAGAAATATTTTTTAGAATTATTCTAATATAACTTAAGGGTTTGATTAACGAGCGTCTAAAAATATTATTTTAAAAATTTTATATATAATGTATTTTTTATTAAATTAAAAAATAAAAAGGATCATTAAATATATCTATTAACATTTCATATAATATAATATAAACTCTTATCAATAATAAAATTAAGTGATATTTGATAACATCGATATAAATATGATGCACTTGGGAAGAACCCAAGAAGCAAGTTTTTTGGGGGTCAAATAAGGCGCTTTTGTCAACGATAACCATTTAATCTTCGCATAGGCATAGGTTAGTTGAAATTTCGCTTTGTCAGAAGAGATTTGGCAGGTTTCGACAAATAAGCCAATAAGGCAGACCCCATGCCATTGCCAGGCTTTTGTCATACACTAAGGTTTACTACTGGCAGACATATATTGTTTGAGGTCAAAGCCTCAAGCAAACAACTCGATCCTTAGGGTCAGAAAGTTCCAAGACTCATACAAAAGCTATCCTGAACGTGTCCGCAGTCGGACACCCCAAGTGCCCCACCGGGGACCACACTTGGAAATAATAATCCAGGAGGGTAAATAATTTTGTGGGAGGGAGTAAAAATTAATTTCAGTGACGGCCATGTGCATGGCACTGAGTGGACGACAGGGGCGCATAGTTTTCATGTCACCGTCAAAGGGGGGTGATCGATTTGGTCCCCAACGTGGAAACCAATTTGGGAAACCAATTTATTATCGGCCCTGATCCATTTATCCTACAACTAAGATTTTTTGTTAGATTTCTGCTGATTGGCTGACAATGGGTTAGAAAATTTATATAGAGTCCAACTACCATTATCTTTTTACCTGATGAAGGTGGTTGAAGGCTACTGCTAATCGGTTCCTGTAGCGTTTGCCACCTCCTACTCGACTCGGCTTTAAATGAGTCGGCTCGGCGTTGCTGTTCGGCTGGGTTCCCGCTTTGACTCACGGCTAGCATATGAAAATCTGAGTCCAAGTTATTTGATGCGTCGTCCGGTGAACCAAGCTTGATATCTTCTGACATTTCCATCTGCATTAGCTCGCTTGGCTCAGCTGCGGCTGCTACTGCTTGAGTGTTTTGTGTGGGGACTTCGCGGATATTTCGACCTGTTTCAGCAGAGTCTGATTCGGGTTCTTCTCCGTCATCTTCTTCTTCTTCTTCATCTTCATCATCATCGTCTTCTTGGTTAGCGTTTACTGGGGGGTCAGCAGCTGCGTACGTGGGAGGAATGGAAGGGGAGTGGAAGCGAGTGTGGTCCGATGAGGTGGCGGGGTTTGAGGTGGAGTGCTCGGAGAGAGCAGGTTTTGGTGGGGGAGGGATTGGGTTATGACTATCATTGAAGAAGGTTTTGACATGCTGGACTAACCCTAGATCCTCTTGGACCTGAAATGCAATTAAGTTGGTATCTTCTGTCAGCATATTGAATGAAGAAGTCGCTTCATATTCATATCATCTTTGTTTTGTTTTGTTGTGTTTTTCTTTTTTTAACTTTAATTACCTTTTCTGTAGTGCCAAGTTCAAGGACACCATCAAGAAGAGGAATGCAAAGCACAGTCTACAACAATAAAACAGAAACCATCTCAAATTAAATTTACAAGAGATAAGTGTTTAGTGAAGATTTGATTTAAATCTACATTGATGGGTTAAAAAGGAGATATAATACCTGTATACAAGCACTCTATTGCGACCGCACGGCATTATTCATGTAGACAAACAGGAAGATACGGGTACAGTTAGTGTACTGAATTAATGCAGTAAAACATGCAAATGAAGAACAAGAGACAGTAATCATTAACTAAGCTGCAGTTCTGAAAATTATAACTCCGTTGCTTTGGATTTCAAGCCCTGCAGTATATTGGCAAGAAACAAGGTTCCTTTTGGGGTGGTGACCAACCGTGGAGTTCAGTTTATTTTTATTGGCCACAGCCATGGAGTTTAACGTACGTATTTCACTATCTCAAAAAATGAATGGCATGCTTCTCATTATTGGTGATCAAAAAGTCAGACAAAAAATTGATTAAATCCATCCCAGGACCCTCCAAATTCAGATAATTAAATAATCAGTAGGAACAGCATGTCTTTATTCAATTATGATATAGTAATTGGGAAAAGGCAATGTCATGATGATACCTTGGCAAGAACAGCTCTTGAAAAGGTTTTGCTGTCAACCTCATTTGCACCTGTAAGCCATACATGTTGCCGCCTTGCATATGCCTTTCCCGGTAACCTACACAATATATGAATATATGTTTCACTGTTAAATTAAGAAGTATCCATATTAATTAATATGGCAGAGATTAATTAAAGAAAGGAAAGAAATGTTAATTATTTAATTTAATAAAAATCAGCCTAAAGATGAGTTCTGATGTCCATAGCTGAGTTCTTTTCACTCGAATTTCCAAAACACCAATTAAGTTCACAGTTTTGAAAGGTGATAGAGGAGCATCCTTGTCATTACTCAATATATCCTGCTATAGTGCTACCCAAAATGTCTTGTTCTAAGTAAAGAGAAGACCCTACTTGTCTGCCTGCCTTCCTCTCCATGGTTATTGATGGCCTTGAAGAATAAGGTAAGGATGGTTTGGACGTAAAATCGTGGCTGTAAAAAGAATTGCAGGTCTAAAAGCTAGTAGAGTTCATAGTAAATATTATAAAGATTCGGAGCAATGATTACTATGGTGGCTTAGGTGGGTTTCAAACTTTGAAGGCTTAATTATGAAATTTGGTTCTTTTTGCCTAAGTAGCATTCCCATAGTAGAAAAAATTCGGTGACAGTGAACCATCATTTAACGTCTACTTATTACTGCTACTTTACCCATTTCAAGTATTGTGACAGCAGTTTCCGGAATATATTCCTAAAGAGTCCTTTGAGTAGTTTTCACCCTTAAATTTGTCAAAAGACAAATTCAAGCAAGTTAACTTTCAGTACTGAATTGCAAAAAACACGAGAATCTCATAAGTCCCCCACAAAAATGAAGAAGACGACGATATAAAAGGCTCTCACCTAACCTCATGCAAAAGGAAACATCAACCTGAGTCAATGCCTTAAAACCGGGACTGGTGGATCAACTTAATTTCTTCAGATAACAAATTAAAACTGGGAATTGTCTTCGCTACTCACTAGTACTCTATATTAATCAATGTGGTTAACTATTTCTTCAATCTACTACTTCAAAATTGCTGCTGCCATAAAGAATGCTAACTGTCTCATTTACTCTTCTTAATTGTTTGTATGTAATTGCATTATCACTTACCATTCCAGTGACTACAGTCCCGCCGCAACGGACGTATTTTTTACACTGAGTAGTGAGTGAGGAAGAATGGCTACTCCATTTTTTTTTTTTTTGCTTTTCAAAAAGGAAAAAATAATTCATTTGTGTGCTCGATATGATAGATGTCCTACTATCTTGGAATGGAAACTTTGAATTGTTTATAAAAGAGTTTTAAGAAAAATAGAATAGAATAGGCAGCATAGAAATTTTTTTTGCCTACTGACAAAGAGCGTAAAACAAAAGAGATCATCCCAGTACCCATAAGTTTTTTCTACTTTTACTTGCATAATCGAGCAGTGAGGTTCACTAGAATAAGTAATTCACATTAAAGTTAAAGGAAACAAGTGAATGAATGGTAGAAAAGGAGAGAGCAAAAGTCAATTGGCTAACAGCTAAGTAGTTTTGTGAAGAAAAGCTACTATATGGGAGAACTTACCCTACTCCAGGAGGAAAAGAGAAGGAGACGCACATCAAATAGAACCACTCGGACTCAGTTAAGTCCTCTGGTGACAACGCTGCACATGGTCGACGGGCTGGCTGGTTCGTCTCTCCTGCAGACAATGACTCGTAGAGCTCTCTAAGCTGTTGGCTTCTTTGCAAAGACGCCTCCTCCGCACTAACCTCCATAGGTTGCACTGTCTTTCTTGTCTTAATTGCTCCATTGTAGTATCCGTCTGACCATATTAAGATCCTAATTAAAACACAATCAAATTGATCATTAAAACACATTTTTCACGAAAACAAACCAAGGCACTAAATTAATTATATCGGAATTAGTAAAGAAGAATCAGGTGTAGCTATTGGTTGTTGTGAAGGAAGAAAGTTTACCTTTGTTGTGGACAAATTTGCCAGAAAAGACTGTACGTCCATTGAACTGATTGCACCGCCGCCTGCAACATATTCTGAAGCCTACTACTAGGCGGCACAGCCATTCTTCCAACTTTACTCTCTCTCAAATATTATTCACTCGACTTTCAAATTCGAATCTGAATATTAATGTCAGAAAGAGTAAAAAAAAAGAAAATAAACAATTTCCCTTTGGAGATACTAAGATTAGCAAAGAAACGAAGCAGAAGAATCATCAGTCATCCTAATCATGATCTCCAGCTGAAAATCAAAAGCCTTCTAGTCCCCAACTGCAAAAACCCAAAAAAAGAAAAGGTGGGAAAGAAAAAAGAAGGGTAGACAGAGAAGTCCGAGGAAGGAAGAGAAGGTATATAGAAGAAGAAGAGACCAGCAGGTGGGGGAGAAAAAGAGACAGACGAATTTAAAAAAGGTAGATGACTTTGAGGAGAGATTTGTTTTAGTTGCCCAAGAATTTATGACCCACTTTGTAAGATGAAATCGAAAAGCGAAAGAAAAACTTGAAGGGTCGTTAGCTTAGAGATTGATGTGTGTATAAACTAAAAACAAGATTTGTACTAGCAAAAGTAGTAGTTAGGGTTCATAAGTGCGAGAGTTTTTATTGTTGTATGAAAAATGAGATTTGACTGGTCGGTCTACCAGACAGTTTGATGCGAAACCTGACAAGGTTCCGCTGCGTGCGTAGATTTTGTTAGTTGCGTGGTCTCGCCTACGGGCGTGTGTTGTCGCTGCTTACATCAGAGAAAGAGTGTGCTGTTTGATTAGGTGGCGAAGACTGGACGTTGGGAGGAACTGTCCAGTGTTCATACATCATAATAAAAAAGAAAAGAAAGAAAGAAAACAAAGTCGTGATTTTTTTTTTTTTTTTGCACAACCCATTTCTTCACGTGCTTTTGGATTTCGCTTCTGTTTTTATTATAGCTAATTTTCTCTTTTTAATTTTTTTTCATAAAAATTAAATTTATGATTTAGCTTGCATAAAAAATTATTATATTTGAATTGGTCTTAATTATAAATTTTTTTAGTCAAATATATTATTCTTATTGTTAATTACTTACTTTGTCATATAACTTTAAAAAAAAAAAACATAAAATAAATGGTTATGGTATGTATAAAGTGACCAAAAAAAAAATGTATTTAGCCTGATGATAGAAGTATAGGTTAAGGAAATTAATTTTAAAAGAAATGAAAAGATAAAAACACAGAAAATGATCAAATCTTTTGTTTTTCATTATTTAAAAAAAATGTATATATTTTTTATTTTATAATTAGGCTTAGCATTGTCCGTACAATTGAAAAGTGGCAAAAAGATTTTGATTGACAAATCATGATTAAAAAGTACTACAATTTGCAATATAAATGATTTACATAATATGCATTTGAGTTATGAAAAGAGAAACTAATTAAACTAAGAATAATTTCTCCCAAAACCCACTCCTTTTGTAGGTAGCATCAAAGTATCTCTTTCCCTTCTTTTACTTTTACTAGTTTGAAAACCAACTTTCATGATAAAATGCCATTTTTATACTTGTGTTGTGTAATATGTTGATCAAGTGTTGATTTTTAATTTCGATGATTAAGATTTAATTCTTGATAATTTTAAAAGTCAAAAAAAAAAAAAAACTCTTAGTTGATTTTTCTTCTTTATTTGATATTTTCCACATTTTTTTCTTATTTAAGATTCACTACAATATCCCAAGTATATTATATTTTTTTGAGTGCCCCAAGTATTAAATTTTATATTTGATAGTTGAGGACGCTTTTAACATGGATGGAGTAGTGGTACTTTTACATAAATTCCACATTTCAAAGGAAATTTAGAAGAGGAATCTATATATATATATATATATATATAGATCTCCATTTGAACATCTTTTTCAAGTTTTCATTTTGTTTAAGGAAATGATTATATGAAAATAATAAGAGTTATGGGATGGTTATGCTAGAGTTATCTCTAATCAACTAAAAGACCATAGGTTTCCACTAGCAAAAAAAAAAAAAAGGAAAGAGTGGTAATTAAGAAGATGAAATGAAGCTGTTTTTCTTCAACAAAGCAAAAAAAAAATTGATTAAAAATAAAATAATTTTGCAGGCAAATTCCCACCGAAATATTTTGAGGTGACCCATGGCTGACCTATTTTTAATTTGGAATTAAATTTTGTATGATCCAGGGGAGCTCACCTTAGAGACGTTTTTATGTTTTAAGGTACATATTTTTATTATAATAATAATATATAAGATGCAGTATCTTAGTTTCCTAAAGAACAATTATATTTGAAAAGTAAGTCACGTTTCTCATTGTAATCAAATATGCTTATTAATTAGTTTATGGTCATACTGAACCAAATAAAATATATATATATATACCCCTATTTATAATATATTTTCTTATTATCTAAAATGACATAATATATTTAATGTCAGTCCAAGCCTGCGTTCAATAAATATTCCACATTTCAATAAATAAATATATATTTCTATCTCCATTTCATTGGCATTTTGTTCACAATTTGAGTGGTTATTAACGAGCAAAATTTTGGATATGATATTGTCTTTTTCGATAAATATATATTGAATGATTGGAATATTATTCCAATTAAAAAAATGTTTTCAATTAACTTAAAATTTGACATGCTTTTCATCTGCATGAATAGAATATAAATTTTAATAATTAAATCGATAAATTAATTATTTATATATATAATTTTTTGCATGAAGTTATATTTTTCCATCTTGAGAAAGGATTGGGTGGCTGGTGACGCTCTTGAGACGTGTTTTAGTTTGACTAATTGTTGCCTTGATGAGTTTTTATTTTTTGAATTTCTTAATGTAGTCTTGATCTTTTAATTTTTATATTTATTTAATTGAAGATTAGGATGTTACGAACATAAAATTTTATGAATTTCTGATTCTTAAACGTCAATTTCAATAATATTCCAATTGGTTCCAACCTCTTACCTTTTATATCAACTTGGAACTTAAGAAAATAACCCCACAGCTTAATTTGGTCGCAGAATAAAAAATAGTCATTGATGAATCACCAAGCCAAGAAAAGAAAAGAAACAAAATATGACAAGGTTCTATAAACCAAATTGAAAGAAAAAAAAAATAATCATATTCTCGAAGTTCATCCCAAATTAGTCCATAGAACTGATAACATTGAAAACTCTCGAAGATAAAGTTCATGGTCCTCTGAAATGTTTAAGCTTTTTATATACTACCATGCATGGTCAGCCTTCAATTTGATCCTAGCTAGTAAAATCTCTGGATCCTGCACCGAAATTTATAATGCAACCTCATATAAGTATATACTATTTCTATTATTTGTCATCGGGTTAATCACTTTTTAATTATTAATAATTAAACACTCAAATATTTAATTCAACAATAAATATGGATTCAAATCTTTCTCTTTTTCGAATCTAAAACAATATACAGCCTTTACATATCTCTTTACTTAATTGGCTTCCCAATCTCCTTTCTACTAGGATGCCAATCTTGAGATATCCAGCGTTTTTGCTATTTCTTCTTATAGTATTTGTGCACAAGTGTTAAGTCATCTCTATATTCTGGTTTGATAATTGAATAGTGAACAAACCTGGTGAGATTTTTATTGTTGCATCAACTTTAATAGATAAGAGTAGTGGTAATTAATAAAGAACTCTTTCAAATCATTATGCATTATTGGAAGTGGTTTGTCGGTTGGCTGTGAGGCACAATCCCAATCAACGTTTTAGACAAGTAGTCGAGCTCTTAATTAAATGCAGTCTGGACATGACCCTTCTTTTTGCAACAAAATTTTGAGCACTCGATTTTCTTGTTTCTTTGTTTATATACAGGTGGAAAGATAGCTGCAGATGCTAAGGGCTATGGCCATATAGAAAGATATATAGTCACTAAGTGCAAATTGCTTATTTTTCTTCCGATAGTTTGGGAAATTAAGATCCCAAATATCTAAGAACTTTGAACCAAAGATTGCAGATGCACTAGAGTAGTTCTTATTTCTCATCTTCCTTTTCATTGTTACCTATCTAAAACTCATGACTCAGGAAGCCGTTGCTTGTTGATGTGGCCTCAGCCTTAAATGAAACTCAAAAGACCTGAAATCAGTGATAGCCTATTTGCACTTGATGTTAATTCAACTCTCTTTGCTGCCATAAACAGGTTTCTGGAAAGTCGATTGCGTGGCTTAGATGTGACCGTGCATGTCATATCACCAAAAAAGAGCTTTAGTCTGGCATATTAAACGAAGAATGTTAGATGGTAAAGCTGAGGCAGCGAGGCTCAGCTAGAATTGTGCTAGTGCAGCTACTGACCTTGCCTCTCTTCTCTTCGCCTAACCTTCTCACCTGCCGTTCTAATAAATTGGGGTGGTTGTCCAGCACCGCACCCAGGCCTAGATTTTTTTTTCCCCTTTTGATGGTTTAGGCCTTTCTGGATGGGCCAGTCGGTCTTAGGCCATGTATAGAAAGACAAGCCACAGGGAAAATTTTCATCGTTGTGACGTTGGGCAAGGGTTAGTGAGCCTGCATCCCAATCGTCCTCTGGCCCAAACAGTGGGCAGGCCCATTACATTTTAATCATGATAATCAAGTAGAGTTGCAAATAAACGCTCCATGAAAGGGCTCGTTGTAAGAAGAGCTTGTGTTGTGCCAGTGATAGGGAGAACTACCCTACTGGTACCAGGTCCAGGGGAGAGCAACGGGGCATTCTACAGATTGTTCCTTAAATCAGTTGGAGTGAATATAACAAACCACTAGTCAAGGACAACACAAGCTACTAACAAAGAAGATTTTCTTAAACACCACCAAGAGAATCTGATCAGAAAGATGGTAACCTTTTTATTACTTGAAGCAAAATTGAATCTTTACATCAAATGAAAAAAGGTTGAGAGTTTGTTAGAACATCTTTAGTAAGGTGTTAAATTAAAGCATCACCTACATTTACAAGACGTAATACCAAAAAGTGACAAAAGCAGCAATGCCGCTTAAGATACAAAGTCTGTCTAACCTGCTTTCATTCCTCATCTTCTCCTCTTTTAGCTCACTCTGCACTTTTGAGTACAAATTACAGGACTCAATAACTTCACTGTAGTTTTTGCTTCGGTTGCAGCTTAGAGCTTCCTTAAGGATAAGCAAACTGTTTCTTCCATTAACATGTGCACCTTCCATATCTTCCAATTGCATGCTTAGCTCTGTCAATTTGAGAGTTGTCTCTACACCCTCGCCCTCAGTGTGAATGACTCTAAACTTCATGATAAGAATGCATTCTACCACTTGACATGGAAGGATGTCTTTGGCAGGAAGAATAGACCCAAATCTTATCACAAAATCCTTGTCTGTGGGCCAATGCCTCTGTCCCCCAAGAGGGCTCCAGCTAGCAAGATTAGCAGCCTGCTTCATTTTTCTGTTTACGACAATCCAACTAAGCCAGAGGCCATCTCGGAGCTCCTTCCACAGCTTTCCATCTTTTCTCTCCCTTTCCATAGAGATTATTGGTGGCAGGCCATCAGAAACTGAAAGGATAACCTCACCTTCACTATCATCATCTCTAGCAGCATAAGTAAGAAGATCAATCCGAAATGGGCAGTTGTAAAACCAACTATTGGATCCATTTGCATTAGGAATACCCCAGAGAACTTTTGAACATATTGTTTTATCTTTATACCTGATATCCACAATGGAAACAAAATCTAAAGGTGAAATACTTTCTAGTCCATTGGTATCACCATAATATTCAGCTTCAGTCCATTCTTCAGGGTACTCAAGATAACCATTCCACTGATACTCTGTTACTTCCTTATTAACAATAAGCGGGAAACAATCTGCATAGAATTTTCTGAATCCACCAATTGAAGAAATTAAACTTTTGACATCTTCTCGGTTGGTTGAAGGCCACATAGAAGAACAAACATTTTCCCACAGTCTCTCCTCTCTAGAGATTGAACAAAATGTCACACATGCACATGCTGCAGTGGCCAAAGTTGGTCCATCAAGACGCCTCAATATGTCATAGAAGAGATCGGTACTCAATGTTGCCATGCTCTCAATAACAGCTATCGACATAGCTCCAGACCTCTAATCTACAGAGAACCACATTAAATGGAATTACAGATAATTACTCAACAAGAAAAATTTAAGAACTCCAGTCAATGGTGAGAATCATCTTTTCCAGCCAAGCGTAAAATTGAAATACTGTACTTGTATTATTTGCAAATTGTTTCAATGCAAGTACCTGCCACTGGTCCACAACACATCAAGATGCCACTTCTTAGGAAGGAAAAAGTGGGGGAGAGATTTGAGGCAAACGACAAATGCACTCATTTGACTATGGATATGACAAGGCTATGATTCCAAATGGCTTAACAAATCTCTACAATCAAAGATAATCAGATTCCACCTTCCACTATAAAAGCCATACACTCTAAAGTGCTCCTCGACCGGAATACATTTTGTAAACACTAGTGATAAGATAAATGAAGAAAGCAATCACTGTTAGTTCTTGGATCCTTTGATGGAAGCAACAAATGAGTATAAACGCTTTTACGTCCAAGATAGCAGAGTTATTCTATTCAGATAATCCTAATATACTCCGGAAGGGATACAAACCAAACTATGACATGGTCAGGGACTAAAATTTTTTAGTTGAGTAGCAGAACTGAGTGAAACTGAACTCATCCAAGGGCATCTATTCAGGTTAATGCAACAAAACCCTAACACCCACCAAAATTAGAGAAAATCTCAATAACAAGTCAAATAAGAAGGCTTCATAACAATAAAAATTACCCCAAAATCAACTCCACGTGATAACTACATGCAGTAACAATAATATTCAAAAATAATAAAAAGAATGACTTTTATTTTGTACAAGTGGAGTAATACCCAGATTCCACAACTCAATTTCCAATGATCATGATAGATCAATTGACAAATTACTTACATAAATACCAAAATCCAACCATAAACACAAAAATTTAAACTTTTGTGGGCAGCTGGGGCACCCCATTGTTCTTTATCTAAACCAAATATGCAACCAACAATTAAAAAAAAGAACACCACCAAGAAGAAGATTACCTTAAATTGGGCATGCAAATGTAGGAAATATGATGGCGAAGCAAAACTAGAAAGGGAAGGGACAGGAAAAACAGGAAGCCAAAGAGGTTATTGTTGCTTTTTGAAGAAGTAATGCGAGGTGGGAATTAAAGTCAAATGAAAGGGAAGAGAAGATATAAAACGAAATATGGCAGATTCGATATAGGTCTGATGTGGACTCGGATTACAATGCTAGAGATCAAACCAGTTTTGAGCTCACTTGCCGCTCTGCCATATCGGAATCTTTCTTTGGTAATGTGTTTTGTCTGTACCTTCGGAGTTCGTCATATTTAGGATTTTTTTTTTTTACTTTGCCCGTTCCTCTGTTTTCTCCGGTTCTCATGGTCCAGTTATATGAGTCTCCACGCATTTCTTACCACGTCATCATGTGGTGTTTTCTTGTCCAATAATACCCAAGAAAAAGAAACAAAAAATTCAATGTCGGCCATTTTATTTGATAATGCAAAGAAAAAATTTTTAATACTAACTACATATTTTTCTTGATGTAAATAAAAATATTATAAATTTTTGTTTGGATTTAATTTATTTTCTTGATGAGAATGTATTCTTTTATATAAATTTAATTTTTTTTAAATTTTGTTTGAATTTAATTTATTTTTATAATGACTTTAAGAACATATTATCTTTTTTTTAAAATGCATTATCTTATATAAATCTAATTTATTTAAATTTAATTTCAAAAATAATTTTTGCAAAACACTAATTTTGTGTTCTTATGTTATATTCCACTTGACTGCTTTATTAGGGATAACAACGGGTCAAATCAAAATAAATTTTTATTCGTTTCGAATTTGATTTGATTTTAAACATGTAAAATTTAAATTTAATTCGATTCGATAATTTTTTATTATTTTTATACTTGAATCCGACCTGATCTGACATTAGATAAAATCATATCCGACTCGATCAGACCAAAAATTAATAAAATATTATTTTTAATATAAATATAAAATTAAATATATATAAATATATAAAAATAATTATAAAATTAAATAAATAATTTAAAAAATTATTTATATATCGGATCGAGTAAAGTCGGATTTGTCTAAAATCGACCCCAATTTTTTCTCATGTCACTCGACTCGACCTGACCCGATACTCAATTTTTTTTAAAAAAAAAAAAATTTTAAAGATCGAATCAAATTGAAATCCGTTGATTTCAAATTTTTTTACCTTTTCTAACTTTTATTAAAAGAATTTAATCAAATGTTAGGTGATTAGAAGGGAAAAACATAAAAACTTTTCTCCCATTTTAGTTCCAGAGTTTTATTTTTAGACGTTTGATATTGGTTGTTCATATCTTCTTTTCTGATATGAACATCATATCTTTCTCACCTGACCACCTAATACAATTTCTGTGCCATAAATATCTAACCTGAACTCAAATCCATTAATTTATTGTCAATGTGACACAGACAAAAGGCCCAATTACCATTTTCGGAGGTTGTTATGAGGAGCTTTCTAGAAGATAAAATGGAAGTTGATTGTGAAACTAAAAGTACCACAGTATCAGTTATTCCATATTTTCGCGTGGCACCACCTTGAAGCAATCTGCATCGTCAATTACTCATGAAGAAATGATGGGTATCGAGTAAACCATCTGCTGAAAGTTTCTTGTAAGAGGGAGTACCGTTTTAAAATTATAAAGCTGGATCTAACTAACACTGTAAAAGAATCATCTGAGCAGTGAGCACAAAGATTTCAATTTATGCAAATGAAAATGACCTTTAGATTTCAGCTTTTAATTTTCATTAGTGGGATAGTACAAAAATCGAAGAATTATTGGAGTTTGAGAAATGAAGCACATACCGCCACGTGCTTGATTTTGCACCGATGGATGAAGTGATTCAATTTAAGGAGCTATTTCAAGAAAATGACTCCCGAACCATAAAAAAAAAAACAAGGTGAGCTCTTAAGGCAACGCATTTTTGCTTATTACAATAGAAAAAGGAAAGCAGTAGGCGACCTAAATAGGGATAAGGAGCAGTAAAATAATGTATTGATAATAGATATAAAAAATAAAAAATAAACATGGCTAATAATTTACTCGACGGTACCCTGGTGGCTTGCTACCTCTTGTGCCTGCTGCTGTGCCGTTGGCCGCGTGGCCAGCGCACCTGGTGGTGGAAAATCACATTTCAATTCCAGGGCAAAAAATCTCAAATGAGCGAAGCAGGTGTACCTGATCAGTTTAGGTGTGGTGTCCATTAATTTTGGCTACAAATTACAAACATCATAGCAATCATTTAGGATGATAATCAATGATGGAGAGAGTTTTCAATTCAACTGATTACACCAATTTTACCACTTTTTTCCCCATTACTTTAAAAAAAATAAATAAAAAATTTGTAATTCTAAAATTAATCTCGTTATTATTCAATTTAGATTGGATATTTACAAAGTGAAAATCATGGGATTGATTGTGTTGGATCAATGGTTGAATTATTCAAGTTCATACATACATATACACAAACAGACACTTGCATCGTATGAAAAACATGAATGATTCATTTAAACGTATAGGTTTTTCATGGAACCTGAAGTCGGTCTAATATTCTTTTTTCTACATCATCGCTGAAACTTTAAAATTCTATAAACAAGATTAAAATATCGATACATGTTTTTTTATTTATTATATTAATGTACTAATTATTTTAATAAGTACCAATAATAAAGATTAAAACTCCAGCAATGCTGTATGATTTAATTTCTGTTTCTTTTTTTTTTCTTTTTCAGTAAGTAGTCTTCAATTCAATGGACGGAAATAGGCCGCAACTTTTATGACCTGCCTAGCGAAGTCCGAAATCAAAACCTAGAAGGAAGGAGCAAACAGGACCATTAACCAAAAAGGCCACTTCACATTTGAGTGAGCTTACACATACAATTAGTTCCCAGGTTTGTCAAGAAAGGAAAAAAAAATTGCCCAAACTTAATTTTCAGGGATTGATAATTTGTAGTTTTCAAATCTTGATTTGGATTTTTAAAGGATTTGAAGTACCAAACCTAAATCTAATGGATTAAACTTAAGTTGAGAATTGTTGTTCAAATTTCAAATACCCAAAAACTAATGCTAAAGTTGATGGAATTTGAGATGAATTTATTTATAAATATCGAAATATCTTGAGCTAAACTAGTAGCAACAGCAGCCGCAGCAACCAATTCAAAATACTAACAGCGACAGCGATAATTTCAGTAATCCTAAAATTTAAAAGACATTAAAGAAAGAAGCACGCTACTGTCATTACTTAGACGGACCATACACCAAACCAAGGGGTCTTGTTCCTAAGTTAAACCTTACTAATTTACGCGACCGCTGAGTTCTTCGCCACGGCATCAGCATAAGAGATAGGCCTCCGACTAGGAGAATCATCGCCGCCTTCCACGGCGTCGTTGGTATTGCGATCAAAGTCGTCGTTGCGCACGGCGATATCGTCCGGATCGCGATCAGGGTCGGACTTATCCATGGCGGCGCGAGCCTTGTCCAGAAAGGGCTTCAAAGCCATCTCTATCGCCATCCACCCAAACGCTAGTGCCCCGAAAACCACCGCCGCTTGTTTTATAGTCGTTGATTTCCCCATTTCCCTTTCTCTTGATTTCCACTGCAAGTCTGATATTTGATTAAATTTGACTTTGCTATACTGCACCAGTTGCCCGATATATATAAATTTACTTCACTCACAAGAATGAGAGAGGGGATTAAGGAACCATATGGGACCCACAAAACAGCGTTGTTGCTTATGGACGGTCCAGATTCAAAATTAGAGGATAGTCGGAAAAGTTGGGCTCAAAACGTGCCTATCCGCCCTGACGACACCAACGTAAGCTGACGGTCTGCCCAGGTTTCACTTGGAAATGATAGAACAAAAACGTAACAAAAACAGTTCTAACCGTTTCTCAAAAACATATACAAACGTAACTAATGTGCTCATATCATCGTAATCGTATATTTGATACCTCCACCATCTTACAAGCAGGCTCAACGTCAACACTACTATAGTTGTTAGGATTATAATAATCCAAGACTGCTCCCTATTTTTCACTTTTTTATCTTTTTAAACAGTGACAATGAGAAAAAAGGAGTAGATTATCGGTTCAGCTATTAGCTTTATAGATCAAATCATCCAATGTCAGGAATCTCAGGATTCATCATTAAACTACCAAACCCAGGCCAATTATCACACAGAATAGTTCCAATACAATTCCTTTAATATTCGTAACATCACCCACAAATTCTCCCTACTACAAAGATGTCGACACATCCAGCTGTCACAAAAATTTGGAAGCAGGGCAACATATTTAACGGCCTCGACCGCGTCCACGTCCACGCCCACGACCCCGACCACGTCCCAAAGGCCTCCCTGTATTTGGAAGTCATCGGAAAGATCAATACTACAAGAAAACAAGCTTATACAAGTAGGACATTCAAACAGAGAAAAAAGGCCAGATAGAAATAGCAATACCAGCTGTTGGTTTCTTGGGTTTCACCCTGGGTGTTTCTTCAACCAGCAATGTCTCGAGATTTATGCTGTCAGGCAGGATATAATAGCGAATATTGTTACCCCTCACACTAAGGTGATCCATAGTCACTGGATTTTTCCCCTTTAATGTAAGTTTCACTGTTTTCAGATGGGTGTTCATACTAATATCCACACCTAAAACAAACACCACAAATCAATCAGCCAGAAAAGTAGCATGCCAAAATGTGTATGTTCGATCAGGAAATCACTAAAGTCTATTTAGCCATCTTTAAACTCTAATACTCATGGTCAAAACAGATGCTGTCCAAGTTAGAAACATAAAGAGAAAACTTTAGTTTATAGAAATACGAAATAAGAAGGAATGAGACATAGCAGCACATTAGTGACCAAGAAATCCAGCAATGTAGACGACTAAATCTATTACTGCTACCTGCGTAACAATAGGGGATCTTGACTTCTAGATAACAGAGGCACACATGTTTATGTGTGTTTGTATCAAAGTGTATGCTCTTAGAAATTATTGTCTGGAAAATGAGTTTAAAGTTCATAATATCATTAACATTAAGAACAGTAACTACAGCGTTCTTACAACAGAAAACCCAAAGTAGATTCTTTATATGACGTTATGAGCTGGTAAGAAGCTAATCACTTGTTCATGAAACCAGCAAATCAATAATTCAATGAGGTACAAATAGACGGGTTAGATTGCTAAGAAGAATTCCCCGTTGTCACACAACCCTTCCACTATTCAGCAAGCTAGAGAGTAGAAAATTACCATGCTCTTTTAAGTAATCCAATAACAGCAAAAAGGTGAAATGAAATGGTGCACACAGCTATTGGATAATAACATAAAAAAAAGTCCGCAATTCCAATTTCATCAACTATGGGTAACTAACATATAAGACATCATATGTGCAAATCCATCTCCAAACTGAATAACTTATCAAAACGTAAACTGCCTTTCAGAAATGTTTCACAGTCAACAGCATACTAAGTCCAATAACAGTTCATCTTAAAAGGTAATAACAAGTGATATCGAGTGTGAACACCTAAATCCATCCCAATTTTAAAGTTACTAATTTAACCGAAAGGCCAGCTACAAAATACACAATTAAGATGGGAATTATGATTACAGTAGGCATTACCCATTTTAGAAAAAAAAAACTGAGAAAACAATTAACCCTCAATTCCCATGGCACATTGACAAGAAATTTTAACAAATAATCTTAAGCTTTGACAAATTCGCTAAACGCAGAGTTAGGGTTTAGTTAAACCCTAATGTTGGGAAAAAGGAGACGAGAGGGGAAAGAGAAGGAACCCGTGATGGTGCCGTGAACAACGGTTCCGTTCTTGAGCTCAATCGACACCGTTTCATTGTTCAACTTCATCAAAAACCTGCACATGATTTTTGAAATCAGATATTAAGAATCTAAAAAGATATTTTCCGCATCACTTGGTAAGCACAAAGAAAAAAAAAGATATTTTCTCAGTAAAAGAAAAGATGAAAATCGATAAACTGACCTGACGAGCTTCATGTTGAGGAGAGAGAGGAGAAGTAAGGGTTGAAGCAAAAGGCGAGAGAACCAGTCAAGCTATCGAAGGAACCGCGAGAGAGGGAGGGACCAGTTTGCTGCCAGGTTTGCTCTGGAGGGTTGGGATTTAGGGCTCGGGCTGCCTTTTCGAGTTTACAAAAGGACGACGTCGTAATTATAATAGTGTTTGATCCTTGGGCCAAACCTTTATTATTGGGTAACAACAGCCCAACACTCTTCCACCGACCGATTTATAGTCCAAGATTTTGACTTCTAATCTATCACATAACATAATCTAACAGCTATACATGTAGATTAAAAGATTCTTTAATGGGATTAATGGCTGAACCCTATTTAATATTACAAAATAATATTTTTATCTTTTAATTAAAATTAAAAAAAAAATTGATTTAAGGACAACCCACAGATAAAAGGGATAAAAGTGAAGAAAAATTTTATTGTTAAAGAAGACAAGCCGAAGCGTTTGTCAAACAAGAAAGTCTTGTCAAAATTCAAATCCATGCGAAAGTGATCTCCCTCTTCGCTTAATCAAAATTCAAATTCATACCAAACTTTTTTAAAATCTTTGTCAGCCAACTTAACAAATAGAAATGGTCCATAATCTTTTCGAAAATAAAAATATTCTATACACTTTGTAGGCCCAGGAGACTCGAGAGGCCCATACAAGTGGGCCATTATTGGAACCTTTGGGCCATTATTTTCTGTTATACAATGTAATTTTAACCCACTAACCAACAATCTATTATAATACATTATTAAAGTATAGCATTTACATATTGTTAATAGATCACATAATAAAATTTTTATAAAATATTAATTTTGGATATATTTTAAAAAAATTTAATAAATAAATATATTGTTATAATTTGCCGACGATAACTAACATTTATACACTAACATTTTATAAAATATAAATTCACTAACCAATCCCTTTGATTTTGCTCGTTAAAAAAGTCAAGAATTTTTATTCACCAGCCCATCGTGATATGCGTGCAAGAATTAGCCAAACAGGAAGGCAAAAAAAATCTGGTTGCGATTACATTCTGAAAACCGATAACTTGTAACAATTCAATTATCCAAAATTTCGTTTTTTCTCCATTGAGAAGCACATAAAAAAGAAAAAAAACAAGCGATTGGATTTCTAGATAGCAATGTATAAAAAAACAAAACAAAACAAAAAATAAATGAAAAATATGGTGTTTTTTTTTTTGTTGGCCTTTCTATAAGAAAAATCAAAGGTGAGCTGTGGCATCGCCCCACAAACAGCATCAAACCACATCTTTAAAATCACAGTAATAAATAACTAATTTACATATAATAACTTCCCCACGTGTCATTGTCTCCTGTCTTCTTCACTTCTGTCTTGGTCCCCTGTGTTTCTCTTTTGTTCAAACTCAGTACTTCTCTCTAGTTCAGCTCAGCTAATCACTACTATTCACAAAACCCAGAAAAGCCATGCGCTTCCATTCCTTTTTCCTCTTCTTCTTCTTTTTGCTCTCTCTCTTCTCCATTCCTTCTCCAGCTCGTGCCATTTCGTTTGTAGCACCTATTGACAAAGACAATTCTACCCTCCTCTACTCCCTTACTATCTACCTTAAAACCCCACTCCAACCCACGCGCCTTCACCTTGACCTCGGCGCATCTTTCACTTGGGTGGACTGCGACACCGACTACAATTCCTCCACCTACCAACACATTCCCTGCGCTTCCCCTCTCTGCAGTTCCCTCGGTCATAACCTCTCTTGCTCCAACTGTTTCAAACCTCCCAGCCCCTCCTGCGCCAACGACTCCTGCTCCCTCTTCCCCGAAAACTCCGTTACCCGAAAAACCGCCATCTCAACCGCCTTAACTGATTCCCTCGCATTGCCCACCTCGGATGGGTCAACTCAAGGTCCACCAATTCTTCTTCCAACTTACATTTTCTCTTGTTCTCCGCCGTCACTCCTTGAGGGTCTAGCTAACAACGTGACTGGGTTGGCAGCGTTCGGTAGGTCGAATTATTCGCTTCCAGTGCAAGTTAGCAACAGCTTCTCTGTTTCTCGTTATTTTGCGCTGTGTCTCCCTGGGTCCACGTCGGATCCTGGCGTGGCTCTCATTGGATCCGTTGGGCCTTACTATTTTTCCTCTCAAAAGATCGACCTCTCCAAATCACTCGTTTACACTCCCCTCATTTTGAATCCCGTTGGGAGCACCGTTATAACTTACGCAGGCGAACCTTCCGCTGAGTATTACATCAATGTGACTTCAATCAGCGTCAATGGGAAACCCATTCAGATCAATTCCTCATCATTAACCGTCGATGAGAACGGATTCGGCGGGACAAAACTAAGCACGGCTACACCCTATACTGTTTTGGAGACTTCTATTTACAATGCTCTAACCGACGCGTTCGTGAACGAATCATCTGCGTTGAACCTCACGGTAACCAATGCGGTGAAACCATTCAGCGTGTGTTATTCCACGGCTGATATAATCGTAACGCGTGTGGGACCGGGCGTGCCGACAGTTGATATAGTAATGCAAAACGATGATGTGTTTTGGAGGGTGTTTGGGTCGAATTCAATGGTGAGGATTGCGGGAGAAGGTGGGGATGTTTGGTGCTTAGGATTCGTGGATGGTGGGGTCAACCCGAGAACAGCGGTGGTGATTGGCGGACATCAGATGGAGGATAATTTACTACAGTTTGATCTCGACTCCAACAGATTAGGCTTCACTTCCTCCGTTTTGTTAAAGGGTACCACGTGTTCCAATTTCAACTTTCCTTGAAAAGCATAATTCGCATGCGTTTTTTTTTTCTTTTTATCTTTTGCCAAGCATGTGATTTTTTTTTCTTGCGTAAAAAACTTATATTTACTAGTATTTCGCTTATTTTTTTTTAATGTTTGAAAATTTCAAATGTGAAGGCAGGTTTAAGAACCATAGATATGGAATTATTGTCTACTTTTTACTTTGAAAACCTTTTATTTATTAAAAGAAAAGAAAATTTCTTAAATATTTTATTCCTCTCATGTGAAAGTAAATATGTTAATTTTAAACCTGAAATGATAATATAATATAAAAATAATATGATTTAAAATTTTAATAAAATTATATATAAATTTAAAAAAAATGTTTGGTATGTAACATGGTGAGTCCAGAGAAGCACTCTCTGATCTGATCTGATTCCGTTTACAATATTCTACAACTTAATAAGCCTTCACGTTTGGAAAGTAAAAATGGGATGGATTACTTGTGGAAATTCGAGCATGGGTTAGAAATTAGAAATAAATGGTGGTTTAATGTATTAACGGACAAGGCAATCAGACATAATCCACAACTTTAAAGTTTGTCATAAAATCGGAAACAACATTAATCCAACAAAGCAGGGGTCAGATACGAACCAGTTATTACACACCAGCTGCGTAAGCATTGGAAAGCGAAGGGAATTATTCGACACAATCACCACCAACGTCTACTTCAGTTTAATGATACATATATAAAGAAATCAAGTTGGAAATCTAAACCAAAAGAGTGCCTTCCATCACAGTGACAGCTTTTCCCCGCATAAGCACTCTCTGATTCTTCTCATCTAAATGAAGGCCCAATATTCCACCTCTAGCTGATGCCTATACAATGGAATTACAACTTAATCAATGCGAAATAATGTGAAGATAAACAACGCATGGTTTCATACTTCCATTTCAATCATAGACAGAAAGGCAGGGTTACTGTAGTACCTGATAAGCGATGAAATCACATTTTCCCAGCTTTTGGCTCCAATAGGGTGCCAGGGTACAATGTGCACCCCCAGTAACAGGATCCTGATAGGTTTGAGAATGAGATTTGAACAAGTGAATATATATATATATATATATATTTATATATACATAAAAGTGAGCACACCGGTCTTATCTTATCTTTACAGATGCTGTAAATAATGATCTGCCAATGAAGGGTGAGATAAACAAATATCTTCAAAGATGCCTTGAATATAAATGCCTGTATCTCTTCTTTCTAAGGTCACGACTTTTTAGGTTGTTACTGATTCAAGTTGCTTCAGTTGTGAGAAAAGGGCATGAAACACAATATAAATTCATTACCGTTGTAGGTGCTTATAAGAAATAATAAACGGTTTGTAAGGACAATAATATTATATTACCTCATTTATGCCACATTTTGGGAAGAAGCATCGACTAGCAAAATCAAATCCAGACTCCGTAGAAGCAGCCCCTGAAGCAATTAATCCTTCTCCACCACATTTACGTATGTCATCTATCTGTGGCTGCAATTCTATGACGGATTTTGCAGATGGGAGCACAACCTACAATATTCAAGGAACTTTAATCTTTCATGCTTACAGTAAACAACAAATAAGTTGCCCAAGGCATAAGCTTATAATAGCCAAGAAGTCCTAAGTTATTTTTTTTATATATTAAGATTAAATTTATCATATAGTACAAATAAACCAAATATATATACAATATCCCTTTCTAGTGAGAGATCAAAATTATTAAAAGACAACAAGAAGATGATTTTACTTTAAAAAAAAACACAGAAGAAGATGATTTTACTTGATACTACTATCTTGGTGAGTTGTCATTGTCAATGATCAAATAATGCATATATGGAAGCCGAAAAAAAAAAAGAAAAACAAGAGAAAGAAAGCCAAGAGAAATTGAGAAATTACAAGGAGGAGACCATCTGGAGTCCTCTTAATGTCAATAACAGCAGCACCGTTCAATGCTTTGGAGATTGCTGAAACCTCAGTAGAATCGAATTCGGTGTAGGGAACTATAGGAAAATCCAACTCAACCGAAAAGCAATTTTGATGCTCTTCGCCACCCTGAATCTGAGAGACATCAGAAATTGGAGCCTTGAAATCTGGACCCTTTTTGGCAGTAAGAATTCCGGATAGTGTATCGAATTCAATCATGTCTGAATTTACCAACCCAGTTGTGAAGAGAATATATGCAGATGCTAATGTTGCATGGCCACAAAGCTCGACCTGCAGCCAAAATCTTGAGTGTGAATGGTAAAGAAATGAAGGGTAATAAACAAATACAAACTCCAACTAGAAAACGAAGAAAAACTGACCTCAGTCACAGGAGTGAACCATCTAAGACTAAACCTGGGAGTATGAGAGGAGAAGCCCTTGCTCCGAGTCAAGTAACAAGTCTCAGAAAGATTAAACTCAGCTGCTACAGCTTGCAACCACTGGTCATCTCTGTCTTCCTCCAACAAACAAACTGCTGCTGGGTTTCCCTTGAAAGCCGAATCAGTAAACGCGTCAACCTGTTCAAGATTCAAAACTTTCAAACTCACTCAAAGGCAGCGTACTTTCAATCATGCCTTGCAACACAAATACTACTTAACTACGAAGAGACAGAGACTGAGATAATTACCACATAGTATTTGACGGGTTTTTTGGCCATTTTATTGAGACAGAAAGATCTGATGTACTACTAAAGAAGAGTTCTGTTTTTTGAGAAGATGAATCAGGCTTGAAGAAAACAGCAATTAGATTGAAACATTAATTTAAAAGGAAGACAGAAGTTGGTGACTGGCTGACTTTAGAACTGGAAAGTATGGAAGAAAGAATTTTGGAAGGTTCTCTGTTGTTTCTTGTTATTATTATAGTTTTCTAAGTTGATTATCCTCTTGATTTTTCAAAATTTTTCCCATCCAGTAGTGTTTCTTCAACGGCAAGAAGCACGTGCTCGTACTCGTGGTTGGCCTGTCTCCATCGGTCGCCATTAGTCAGGAAAAAATGAGGGAAAAGGAGAACAAAACAGCGACAGAGAGGGGAAAGGAGGGAGGGAGAGAGAGAGAGAGAGAGAGAGAGAGAAAGGACCAACGAACGAAACATGGAGTGCAACTGTGTACCTTGTCACTTCCAATCAGTGTCTAAGATGCTAGCCACAAATCTGTTGAGAATGTGGGGTCCAGCCCCATTGTTTCCACACCAACCAAAGACCCAAACCCTTTTGACTTTTAACCCCAGAGCCCTATTTTTAACAGAAGTAGGGCTGTCTTTTATTGAGCGGGTGTGAGAAACGGGTAGCCGCCAGAGAAAGAAAACAAAAGCTGCCCTATTTCTAATAAAAGTGAGGAGTGTCTTTTGTCAAGTGGGTGTGAAGTCGCCAGACAAGGAAACAAAGCTGCCGAAACATGAGAGAAAATAAGGAGAGGAGGAGAGTTGTTAGTTCGATGAAAAAGTTGAACAGAGAGGTTGATTTATGATTTAATTAAATTAAAATTTTATTAATATGTTTATGATTTAATGTTTTATATTTTAATTAGTGAAGAACAAATTTAAAATTTTTTTAAAAATAAACTTACGGTATATTTGTTAAATAAGTTATTTGATGAGATTTATTTTGAGTTGTTGATTAACTTTAATTTTTATTAGATGAAAACTTTATATATTAATTATTTGATAGTAAATTTTTTTTATGATTTAATATTTTTACTTTACATTGAAGAATTTTTCATATAAATTTTAATGTGTTTTATTGTTTTATGTTGTTAATTATTAATTGTTATCTATTGTTATGAGTTTTGTTACGATATATATTTTTGTATTATTATGTTTGTTGTTTTAGGCTCAATAAATGATATCAAAATTATAATTATTTTTGAAATATTGAGATATGACAAAAGTAAATTCTATTTTAAATTATAAAAAATGATACAGGTTTTATAATAAAATTAATAATATCAAATTATTCAATTTAAAAGCTAGAAGAATAAATGTTCGAGTATGAGACGGAAACATTGAAAAATTTGTTTGCGAGACAAAAGATGAAATTGATGGGCACATCATTTCCCTAACAATAAAGGCTTTGCTAGAATGAGTGTGGAAGAATATCACAATCCGCACATTGATCCAGGTCCAGGGTTCGATTTAAGTTGAGTGACAATGCCAATTCTAGCAAGAAATACCAGGCCTTGAGACACATTGAAGATCTAAAATGCGAGAAAGTAGCCCAGAACAATAATGCGGGCGGTGATCAAGACTCCAATGGTTTAGGCAAGGTGTTTAGGTTTGACAGAATTAAGCTAGCCACAAGTGCAGACGTTGATGAACAAGGTGTGGGCTTAGGACTCAAAGTGGAAGTGCCTAAACATTTCATTGATGGTCTAAAAGTCGTGGGTAAAGATTGAGTTGGGAAACTGTAGTTATAAAAAAAGTATATATGTTGAACAAGGGCTTAATAGATTCAGCATTTAACATGTTAAATTAATTAATAATCCATTTAACAATAATTTTAATCTGAGTAAGAAATTTTATTCGGTGACTAAAAAAAGCAACAAACTATGTCTAATATTCTTTATTATTCTACAATCAAATTTTTTATGTATTTTATGATTTGGACATGACCTGACATTACTCATACAGTTGGTGTAGTGAGTAGATTTCTTTATAATACAAGAAAAGTTCATTAGAAAGCAATGAAATAAATTTTTAGATATTTGAAAAGAACCTTAAAAATGTGTTTAAGTTATGCAACAACGTAACCAATTTTAAAAGGGTTTATTGACGCTCATATGATAAGTGATCTTAATGGTAAAAAATTTATTTAGGGTATTTGTTCATTTTTACAGGAGAAGTTGTGTTTTGACAGTATAAGTTGTAAAAGTATGTTGCCTTGTCAACTACATAGCCTGAATACATAACAACAACTGAATCAAGTAAACAAATGTTTTCGAAAAAACATTTTTTTCTATAATTTGAGCTGAATAAAAAAGAGTATGTAGTGTTTTATGACAATCAAAGTACTTTAGATTTAAGTAAAAATATCATGCATCATACTATAACAAAACACATTAATTTAGATATCACTAGTTACGTTCAGTGATTGAGAACAACAAATGTAATTGAAAAAAATTCATATTAATGAAAATACGATAAATGTAGTTGAAAAAAGTTCACACTAATAAAAATACAATAGATATATTGACAAAGATATTTTTAAAAAAAATTTGAGTTTTGTAGTAACTTGATTGAAATTAATTTCTTAATTAAGATAAATTTCAAATAAAATTATTTTACTAATGAATCTCTTCCTAATGAGCCGGAGGCAGAGATTATTGAGAATTTATGGTCCAGTCCTATTGTTTCCATCAATTAAACGCCCGAAGTCTTTTGACTTTTAACACCAATAGCCCTATTTTTAATAGAAGTAAGGGCTGTATTTTATTAAGTGGGTGTGAGAAATGTAAAGTCGCCAGAGAAAAAAACATAGTTGCCCAAGCGTGACAGAAAATAAGGAGAAGGGGAGAGTTGTCAATTTAATCAAGAGGTTGAATAGAGGTTGATTTTTTATTTGATTTAGCTAAAATTTTATTAGTATTTTTATAATTTAGTATTTTATATTTTGAACGATAGAGATTAAATTTAAAGTTCTCTATAAATAAATTTATGATATATTTATTATCTATTTAATAAAATTTCTCTAATTATTAATAAATTTTAATTTTAACTAAAAAAATATTATATAGTTATTATTTAATAATAAAGATTTTTGTAGTGATCCCTAATTTTTTTTTCTCTACATTGAATTTTAATGTAAATCGTGATGGTTTTATTTTTTTACATTATTAATTATTAATCGTTGTCAATTATGTAAATTTATTATAATATATTACTTCTACGTTATTAAGATCGTCACTTCAGCACAACAAAATCTTCACGGTTTGTAAAACCTGAGCAAGGTTGACTGGGAAAAATAGAATTCACAGAGGTATACAGGAAATGGACCTCAGAGAGTCCTCTTGTACTGACTTTCATGCATGAATTGATAAGGGTTATCATAAAAATTTTCAAATTCAATGAATCTTATTACATTTGGTGCCAAAGTTAACAGAGATGAAAGAGAGACATCATGTTATCAGCTGATAGCACATTTCCCACAGCTAGGTAATCAAGCTTGAGCATGAGCAGAACTTAAAGTCTATAATTAAAAATTACAGGGAATTGCACCCAACAACTGTCATCAGAACCCGGAATTCACCATACATCTAGGGCAGAATAAACTCCAAATTTACACCAAAAGAGAGCCTTCCATCACAGTAACAGCTTTTCCTCGCAGAAACACTCTCTGATTCTGCTCATCTAAATGGATATTCAGTTTTCCACCTCTAGGAGAAGCCTGCGCAAAGTAAACACCACAATCAATATGATAATAAGTGATAACAACAATGGTTTCATTGAATGATTCAAACGAAAAGAAACGCATAGATACCGCATGTGCAATGAAATCACATTTTCCCAGCTTTTGGCTCCAATACGGTGCCAGGGCACAGTGTGCACTTCCACAAACTGGATCCTGATAGATATGAGAAAGAGACATGAACAAGTGGCTTAATATAAGCACGTCTGTACTTACCATGGCAGCACCTATACAACCCGTCTTGTAGACAAATAATGATCCAGCAATTAACGTCAAAGAGAAATATCTACCAGGCAAGCTATAGATGCCTTGAGCATATATGCACATATCTCATCAGAATAAAATTTGGTCAGCACTTGACCAGCTATCGAGTACTTTTCAGATTTACAAACTTAGAATGGTCTTGCTAAAATAAAAACTTGAGATGAATTGACTTATTTTGTTTATTTTTGCAAGTCCAGGCTTTGATCCTCATCAGCTACAGCAGACAAATTTGATAATTAAGGTCAAAAAGTTCTTTCAGGGGACATAATATATTAGAGTCACGCATCTCATGAGACGTTTCATCCTCACAAATTGGAATATGCTCCAGTTGCAAAAAAAGGGCAAGCAGCATAAGTAAATTAAAGAAACTAGAAGCTTAGAACAAAAAACAACTGTTTGAGACTAAGTGTGATATATCACCTCGTTAATACCATATTTAGGACAGAAGAAGCGACTAATAAAATCAAATTCAGAATCTGGAGGAGCAACCCCTGAAACGATTAAGCCTCGTCCAGGACATTTCAGTATGTCACCAAACTGTGGCTCCATCTCAATAACAGATTTTCCGGATGGAAGCACAACCTGCAAATAATAGTCCTTTCAGAGAAAGAGGTCTAAGTACAAATCCGCCATCACCTCTCTATAATAAGAAACATAATAGTATAAAATAAGCCACCAAACATATACTATGGCTCTTTCAGTCACTTATGTTATGCAAACACAGAACTTGGAGAACCAGTAACAGCATATCTGCATACAGTTTCCAAATCATAAATAGACAGCAATAAGAATGCTCTTTGCTTATGAAAATAAATAAATAAACAAAAACAAGATGATGGTTTATGCCGCTTCTTTTAATCATACTTCTATTTAAAAAATTGCTTTAATCCGTTCCAATGAAAATGGAAGAAAGTCGATCTAATTTAGAAAAGACAAGCATAAGAAGAGAAAATCAAGAAACCAAAGAATAAAGGAATTACAAAGATATCATCTGCGGTAGTTGTCCTCTTAATATCAATCAGAGGGGCACCATTTAAGGCTTTGGCAATGGCTGAAACCTCATCAGAATTAAATTCAGTAATGGGAACAGTAGGAAAATTCAGTTCAATTAGAAAGCACTCATGCGCTCCACCCTTTTGAATCTTGGAGATAGCGGTTGGATGAACATCTGGAACCTTTTTAGCAGTTAGAATTCCAGATAGTGTGTCAAACTCGATTATGTCTGAATTTACCAAACCAGTTGTAAAGAGAGTGTGCGCAGATGCTAAGGTTGCATGACCACATAGCTTAACCTGCCAAGAAAGGCAGAATATAAATATGCAACACGAAATTGTAAAAAGAAAGGAAAGAAAGAAAAATCAATATACATTCCAAGTAGGTTCCTAAATTAGCATTTAGAATTGAGTCAAAGTTTAAAGGTTCGATCAAGAATATAATTGAGCTATTGAGCTAGCTGTCGGCCCATGAAGCACTTAATAAATAGTTAATGGATCATACGAAAATCATTGTGAAAATATTGATGAAGGGTGTGGGGAAACAGGAAAACTGACCTCAGCAACCGGGGTGAACCATCTAAGACGAAACCTGGCGTTTGGAGAGGCGGAGTCAGTGATCCGAGTCAAGTAACAAGTCTCAGAGATATTAAACTCAGCAGCAACTGCTTGCAGCCATTTCTCATCTCTCTCTTCCTCCAACAAACAAACCGCTGCTGGGTTTCCCTTAAAGGCTGAGTCAGTGAAAGCGTCAACCTGCTCAAGAATCAAGACTTTAAAACCCACCTATGACTCAACCCCGACTCATTCTTTCAAGCTAACATTGAGCACATAACCAAACAAGCAAGGATAAAGATAAAGAGACAGATAGATTACCACATAGTACTTGATGGGTGTTTTTGCCATGTTTTTCAGACGAAGATTTGAGTTTGTGAAAAGAAAAAGTCTTCCTTTCGTCGGAGTTGAAAACAGGAGATCCAATCGGTTTTTAAATATAGGGTTAAATATAAAAATTACTCCTAAATTATATTTTTTGTTGTTAATTTGTTTTTCAAATTATAAAATTTTTAGTATGATATTTTAATTTTTATGTTTTTATTACGTTGATAATTTGAATTAACGTTGATAGTATAAAGTATAAAATATTGACTTAATATAAATATTTAATAAGATATTAATATATATTAAAAAAATTTAATTAGTATTATACTATCAATATTAGGAAAGTATAAAAAATTTTGAAAATTAAAAAAATTTTAAAAAATGTAAAATTTTTTTAAAATTTTAAAATTTTAAAATTCAAGTGTTATGAAGAAGTCAAAAGCCAGCCGCACATGTTCTAAATTACAAACGACTTTTTTTTAATGTGCATCTAAATTACTCGGCACTACTTTTTTATTACCTCCATTTTCTATCCACATAATGTATATCGATTAAATACCAAATAAAAAAGTATAAAATATATTATTGATAATTTAATTATAATTATATTTTTTAAATAAGTATTTAATTATTAAATATTTTAATTTATTAAATTTTGATCAAATAAATTTTTTATCATTTAAATATTTATCTGTATGCTGATATCAATAATAACATTACTACGTCAACAAAAAAAATTTTAAAAAAATTTAAATGCAACTTAACTCTAAAAGGTTGATCTGATTGGGTTTTTATTTCATCATCAACCAAACAAAAAAGACTAAATGGATAAAAGTTTCTACCTTTACGAATCCCAATCAAGGGAGATGATAGGAGAAGGTCGGCTTCACTTTGCAGAATCTCAGGAAATTCCTGTGATTGATTTCTTCAATGATTGAGTAACTTAGGTGATGATCAGATTTGTGGCTGATGGGTATTTTCCTGATTTTTTAGAGGAAAGATTGAAACCAAACGCGTCCTTATTCTTATTATCAAATGCCAAGTTCGTTGCTTTCGAATGATTCTCTTTGATTCTTTCTACAATGTTCTTTCACCTTTAATTTCTAGTAATTTTCTTGCCCGATAACTAGGATAAGTTCTTTTGGATGAGGGAAAATGCCCTAAAACGCAAAAAAAAAAAAAAAAACCTTTGGCTGCTATGCTTTCTTGCTATATATAGAAAAGTCCAAGTGATGTTGAGAAATTTTATTCTTACTTTGTTTTCAATTGTGATTTTTGTTATCTTTCGGAGATCTTTAAGTTCATTCCTTATTGGCCAAGCCTTTTTCGACTCCAAAAAACGAAACAACTCTGACTATAAGCTTTAGAGCAGTTTGATTAAGGATGTAAATGAATAAAATATGAAAATAATATAATTTTTTTTTATATTTATATTTAATAAATATTTTAAATTTAAATTTATTTTTATGGATATTTAATGAATATTGATAATTTTTATATTCGTAATTTTTTTTAAAAATAAAATACATATTTTTAACTTTTTATTTTTATCTTATATATTTAAATAACTTTTTATAAATATTTATAAATATTTTTTATAAAAATATATTAATTTTAATTAATTTAAAAGAATAATTTATATTATTTAATAAAAAATTTATTTATTAAATATATATAATCATATATGTAAGTTACAATTACGAGATGCTATATTATTCGTTTTTATTTTGTATCTAATAAAAAATTAAAATTAAAATTATTTTTATTCTTATATCTATAATATAATATTTATTTTTATTCTCATTCGAAAAAAAATTTTTTTTTCATTAAATATAAGTAAAATTAATATCCCTATCCTAACAAAATTATCATTTATTATTCGCTAAACCACAGCTCATTAATTTGTTTACAACCCAATGCATCCAAGTGTAATTATCCCAAATATATTATTTTAATAAAATATTTTATTATTTTAATAATAAATAAATTTATGAAGGATATGGGCCGAGCTCTCCAAAGTTTTGGGCCTAATATGGCCTGCCTGGCTTCCTCGGGGCTGTCAGGGCTCGGCCATGGTTCTTTCCCTCTTAAGCCCAATTAAACACAAGCAAAAAAACCATGTTTATTGAGACATGAGCTTAGAGCAGGAGTCGAATAGGAATTTCACCAAGACCTGCTCCGCTGCAATGATCTGTTAACAAAAATATACGTACATCAATCCCCCAAAAGGTGACAGAACCTGCGCTGCCCGCTCCCCATTTTCTCTCCTTTTTTTTTTTTTTCCTTAAACCCTAAATTTCTAAAACCCCAACTTTTATCACCAATGTAAGTTACTCTCCACCTTTGTTATGTAAAAATTACATGAATATACGTTTCACATGTTGCATTGGCCTATGGCTGACTTGTCGTCATTTTTCACGACCAAAGCATTCTTCAACTCAGAATCTTATTTATTTATTAATGTTATCTATTCTTCTGTGATTTTTTTAACATGGGTATTTTCTTTTTCAATCTTTAATAGCAGGAAAGTTGCTCCCCCCCCCCCCTCCTTTTTTTGAGTTTGTGTTCTTGCACTGTGAATTTCTTGTTTGGATATGGTTGCATATGAGCTGTTTGTCACGGTTTGTTGGGGTTTCTTTGCTTTGGCCAGTTGAATATTTAGAAATCTTTTTTGTGCTTGAATTTTGTTTTACTTTGGTGGGTTTTGAACAAAATTTGGAAAAGATGATAGCAAACTCATGGTTTTTAGTCATTTTCTACATCCATGTTTTGGTTTTTCCCCTCCGTATACTTGTTCTGTTGTCTGTTGTCTGTTGACTGTTGACAGTTCTTTAATGTTACTTCAAATTTTTACAACTATTTCTTGATATTAACTTGTCTCTCGTGAGATAAGTTATTATAGGATTCATGTTATGGCCCTGTTTTTCCTTCTCGAAGTTCGTTCATTTGATTTCAACTAAGTTAAACTGGAGAACATGTTCCTGCCTTCTTAGCATAATCAATAATTGACGGTGTTAAATCTTTGATTGAATAGTAGTACTACAGATTGACTGTGCCTGTTTCATTTCATTATAGACTCTTCTATCTATTTCATCCACTTTGTTTCCACCGCCCACATTCTCATTTTTTTTATTAGCATTTTTTTATTATCCTTATAGTTTCTTTATCCAAATGCTGATTAAGTTATAATCATGCATGGTCCAAGTGCCTGCTGAAGATTTGGCCATGCAATATGTGTTTACTTCTACTTCAGTTCCAAGAGATGGAACTATATCATTTTTGGTTATTGGTTGTTGCTATGATATGCATGTTATATTTTACTAAGCAAGCCTGGCTATAGGCTAAAATAATCTCTATGCTCCAGTTTTTCTCTTTTCAAAGGGATTAAGCGTCATTTTCATGCTTCTTTATGCAATATTTGATGGGCCAAGTATACTTTTTTTTTTTTTTTTTAATTTTAGTAGTAATTGATTTATTCTTTATTTTTTTATTAGTTAAGGATCAAGTGATTTTACTTCTGCGGATATGGATGGACAACCTGGTCATGAGAACTCTTTCACGTCACTGAACTCTGGTAGGAGTGCCAATGATTTCTACCATATGGATGATCCAAACCCACTTTTTCCTGTGACAGCTGGAAGGAGTGCGAATCAGTCTATTCCCCTGTCATTATCTCAGTGGATTGATTGTCCCAAAACACCTCACAGCTATGTTGAATTTCTAACAGAAAATCTTGAAAAGGTCCCGACTGCGGATGTCTTAGAGAGCATTGGTTCTCCAATTGGTGGCATACACGCTGTTGACGGGATCTCTGAAATTCAAAGAGAATTGCTGCATGGCAATGAAGCAAAGGCTTTCAGCTCTGAGCCTGATGACTATTCCCTTGAGTCAGAGCATGCGAAGTTAAAGCTATCTGCCTACACTACCAACATCAGCAATTATGAAGCTTCAGCAAGCGTATAAGAAAAATGCCTCATAAAAATGATTGTTCTCATTCTTCTTTCTTGTAGGGATCATTCTTGATAAACTTATTTGATATTAATTCCAGAAGACTGATTATGTTTGTGTCTCACAGGAAAGATTTTCGAGGCCACATGATAGACTTTGTGTGAGCAAATTTTCAAGCTCAGAATATGAGTCCCATGCAGAGGTCAATTTCTTCTTCTCTATCTTCTAGTTATGTTGTATCCATCTGAGACTGTTGCTTCAAGAACCTATTCAAACTTGGAATTAACAGAATGTAGTGATAATGCAACATCATGTCTTTCAGCAAAATCATGCTTTCTGGATGCAAGAACCAAACGAATACAATTGTAATGTTTTTCAACTTCAACCAAAAGAAACCATTTCTGTACCCAGTTTCCTGTCCCAACCACATTCCAGTGTACCCAAATCAAGAACTTCTGGAAGTGATCGTGTAAGCAAATCATCTTTTCTAGCCTTTAAACATACAAGTATTACTGTGAATCTGAACATGGAAATGGTTTGGATTTTCAAACATTTTACGTGTATATATTTTTATTTTATTTTTAATTTCTTTTCTATATACACAGCAACGAAGGCTACGAATTGCTGAAAGTATCAAAGCATTACAAGAACTGCTTCCAAATTCTGCAGAGGTAATTTATTTCTATAAGAACAAGCAAAGAACCTAGGTGCACATATACTTTTTTCATTAGGAAACAAAATCAGTATATAACCTATTTTCCCCTGTATACTAAAAAAACTTTCTCATTCATCTTCCATTGCATTCTACTCATATTTCTCTCATAAATTAGCTGCTTTTGTGTTTTAAGTTGCATAAAAATGCACAAACCTCTATAAAAGGAACCAAAGAAGAGGTAAAGTGGCAACATGGCATCACCTAATGTTCTTTCGTTATACCGTGGAACTTTGGCCCTTTCTTTTTTTTTTAGGAAATTGCCTGAATCCATTAATTTGTTTCATTTTTGTTTTCTAGCGTTGTCAAGCAACTGCACTGGATGATATTATTGACCATGTCAAGTTTCTGCAGTTGCAAATAAAGGTAGTTTTTTTGTCTGATTTTGTTAATATATCTAGCTGCATGTGTGTACATATGCATATCCTTTTCTTCTTTTTTTTTGAAAATTGCATACATGTATATCTGTTTATACTTTATCCATTATATTACAATTATACGCAATAAAGAAAGGTTGGATGCAGTTTGCTCCAACAGTCAAGCTTCACTCTTGGTCACAGTTTTTGCTTACTATAATTTTTGATACCATAGGCTTTTACCCATCATTGTTTGATGACATATTATAGAATATCTCTTTAGGTTTATTGAAAGCTTTAACTGATTAGCTTCGTGGATTAAGAAAACCTGGGGACATGCAGCTGAAACTAGGGGCTACCACTGTCAATCAATCCTCCTAGGTTGTGATTGGTAACATTTTTCCTTATTCATGTTCGCCAACATGCTAGTCCTAAGCATTGTTATCATTTTGACAAGATTAAGTTGTTCCTTCTGCATCTGATGATGGGCTAACATGCCAACCATGGTGCTAACTATCATAATAAACAAATAACATGCACGTTTCAAATGGGGATAGAGCAGTAGTCTATAAGCCTATAATAGTGTGATCCTTGAATTACATTTATTTTATCCCTGATCTGGCCTGTGGTTCAAAAGGGAAAATTGGACAGAATTCAATATCTAGCTTCATCAAAGTAACATACTCCTAAATTTTTTTATCAAAATTCCTCTATGGTTTTATTGCAATGATATCAAGCATGAAACAACTTGTTGGTCTTGGATTTATTCTTCTGTCCATTGTATAATATATACTAGAAGCACTGTAAATTCTAATTTGCAGGAATTAAGTCGAAGCAGATTGGGAGGTGAACCAACTTATAATCCTTTCGTTTTTCTAGAGGTATTGATCTCATGCCCCTACCATATGAGATAGTTATAAAATGAATCTTGGAAATGTTTCTTGAATAGAGTAAAATTGTGTGTGAAAATTTGCAGGGATATGGTCACTATGTTCTCCACGAACACATGATAAATGAACCTCTCGAAGAGATGATGGGGAAGTTACTAGAGATAAATCCGTCAGCAGCAACTCAGCTGCTAGAAAGCAAAGGCCTTTACATGATGCCCAGGGCACTGGTTGACGGTTTGCCCAGAGTAACATAGATAGTCCATAGTCCATATCTGCTGCCCTATCTGCTTAACTTGGTAGTTTGTCATTACTTTCATGGTTACCGGGTAAATGCTCCAACTAAATACCATATCCAAGAACCTAGGTGATGGTAGTTTCAAAAACAGTTTGCAGAACAATAGGCAGCTAGTGTTTTTTACGTTTGCATGTTTGCTTATGATAAAAGGCACATCTAATTGAAAAGCGGAAGTAAACAGTGCTCGGAGCACGAAAAGCATTTATGGCTAATTGGCTATGCCATTAAGTGGGGACGTAATGCATCTATTAATATTTGTGCACATCTCATAAAATTGAGATTGGCACATGATGGACTTTTCAATCTACATTGTTTCCGTAAAACTAGCCATTTTTGACAAAAGCAAATGTAATCGAACCGGGAAACAGTATAAAATAAAAGCACTAGATTTGTTGCAAGGCATGTATTCTATACAACAAAGGGGGAAAAAGAGGAGTTTCATCCTCCTGAAAGGCCTTTGTCTCTATTGATTTTGTCTTCTCTTTTTTAAAAAGTTTCGATTTATGAAGTAACAGAAGAGAGAAAAACATCTACATCAAACAAGATTCTGTCTCCCATTTCCCTTCCTCGACGGTTCTACCCTAATTATGAGAGGTTTCTGAATATCCAAGAAAGGATCTGCCACAATAGGGAGCATTGATGGGGGAAAGATTCTCTCCATTATAGCATTCTCAGCCAGTGCTTTGTCCAAAGAAGCCTTGACAACTTTAGTGATAAAAACTAACAGAATCACCGTAAAAGAAAAAAGGAAAAAGAAAGCAAAATTATTTAAAAAGCACTTATAATATCTACCCCACTGATGCTTCATGTTAAACTTCTTACCTAGGCTAAAATGCAGTCAGGTTGTTAGAAATTTTGATGGTAATAAATTTTATGAACTGCTTTTCAGCATTGTTGCTTTTGTGAGTTCATTATAAATCTTATCCTTGTTCAAATGTATACTTTTTTGCCCTGAGAAGCTTTAAATAAGAACTAGTTCCCAGAATCTCACTGAATATCATGCTATCTGGTCCCCTGCTGATGTCTTAACCTTAAGATCTAGCGACTAAGGACTAGTAGATTGGACCCAAGATCACGACTTGGTCTAGACGTACTCCATTTAAAGCACGGAGCGCTTTTGAAGTTAGCTTCAGATAAGCTTTTAGTGCTCAGGTCAGAGTGTCTCCAACCTGGCATTCTCTTAAAAGTATCAAGCAAGATGAATCCTTGCGTTGGCATCATAGCAAGTACTTGAATAAGTTAAGACCTGGTACCATGAAACTAATGTTAAATTCATTTAATCAATTCAACCTAACAGTAAGTCTTGGTTAACCTAACAAATCAGAGTTGATGGGAGCTTTACCAGATACAACTAAGCTAAGTGCCATAAAAGCCCGTGTCTGCAGGTAAAGGTCAACGCACAAGATAAGGAAACTAAGCAATATTCTAGGAAGAATCAGAAACCGACTTACGCTTTGATCCATTATATATCATTTATGGAAAAGGATGACTTCAAATCATTCAGCAACAATACAATTGATAGAAATATATAAAATTGTGAAAGGTAACTTGCAACTAAATGCAAGTTAAGGATCAATTATCCTCTAAAAGTTAACAAAAAAGAGGCATAACACTTACATGATAAAAAACTGTAGAAACCTCATTCCATCCATGTGTGACATCTGAAAGGTCCTTTAGAGTTGTTCCAACATATACCAGTCCAAATGTGGAAGGCTGTAATAAGAAACAAACAAGAAGCTTAACAACTTGGAAAAAGCTCAACCAAAAAAGAACAAAAAGAAGAAATCTCAAAGCAAGGATAAGAACAAATGTAACATGTTTGCCAAAGAAATAGCTTAATGCAAGGAATAATCATTAAAATTATCAAAGAACAGTATAATCCCTGACCATCTCCAATAAATAAAACAGAAGATAGTTACAGGAGTAAATACCATCATTCCCAACCAAGATGCCAGAACATACTCCCCCAAATGAACAGAAGTCACAGAAAGGAGGTAATTCAACATGTTGAATGGCAATAAAGGAACAAGTTGAAGCAGAAAAACTATCTGTTGGTTATGCGACCGAAAAAACGAAAAACAGTTAACGATTTTACAGCAGAGACTTTCATAATACATTAGAAAATGTAGACCACTCTACAAAGTTTCAAAAGAGTACTGCAGCAACTCAAGAATCCAATGTCTGACACATTTTGGAAGCTTCAAAATAGCATTAAAAAGCAAACTTAGTTTCTGGAATTAATTATATGGTGTGGATCATACAGCACATGCGAGTCCAAACTTCTACAAGAACTATTTAGTCTCAAAATTCATATTTTATTGAGTGGTCAAAGGTCCTCCCAACTCTTTTCTCAAAATTTCTAACAATAAAAGCTACAACTTTCAAGAAAAAGTTGTTTATTTTCTAATAAAAAAAAGGATGCCTTCCTATTTTTTTCTTTCCAGGATTCTCTACCAATTATGGTGAGCAATCATCAACTAAACTCTCCATTTCACGTGCAATGGCATTCATGCATGATACAGGCATAAGCAAACACATTCACATTTTACATTGGAGGATCCTTAAGCAAAGGCCACATTGCTCTTGTTTTCTGTCTCATGACATTTGGGGTTCACGTAGGGCTCCTAAATGCTTAGATCCAATGACATTGAATTCAAAATTCAATAGTAAACACTTTAGATTTTATAAAATAAATATGAAAACATCTTAGAAATATTGAGGAAAATCGAAAATTATGAAAAATGATGCACTTTTACTGACATATGCAATTAAGTGAAATCCAGAGCTCCATAACATTAATACCGTCTGCTGATCTGCATAGTATAATTCATTCCATTGGGAAAACCTTTAAGCATTAATTTAAGGCCATAGCCTATCGGTCATTGTTATTTAAGTAGTTCATATGATGGCATTATTGCCTATATGTTAAGAAAATACAAAAATAAATAAAACAGACAACAAGAAGCGGATGCAACATATTCACCAAAATAATATTAAATGCAGGCACAATAAGCTAAGAAAAACCCAAAATTCATGCCTTGAAACCAGAGCTCTCAATTGCAGTAGCAACAGCCTAAAACTTCGGGTAATTCCTTAGCTTGGAGATCACATATGATCTTCCAATCTGCCAGAAAAGCAAATAAAAGGCATTAAAACTATTCTTGCCTGAAAAACTAAGAAATAAAACTCAGAAATATTCAATTCGTGGCTAGCACTACTTGATCAAATCGGACGTTAGTCTTATCAAGAACATATTGCACATGCTTATATATATTCAGATACTCATACACATTATACCACAGCTGCAAGACTCAATGTTCTGCCAAGAATAAAAGCAACTGTAGCCCCTATTGTAGCACCAATTGAATCAGCAATAAATCCCACAGGCAACCCAAACAGATAACCTCCCCCAAGCTGCAAAATGATAAAAGTAGAATACATTTGTCTCCTTGGAAAACCATATGTGTGCTAATACGTAGTACTTCTGCTATTGAAACTACTGAATGTAGCGTCAAAATCAATGACATAATGCAGCAAATGAAGAGAACCCACGCTAAGAACTGAAGCTGGAACAGCAAGGATTGTGAGAGGAATGTATGCAAAGGCCCTGCAATACCAAGAAAGATTAAGTTTGATGCACAGATGAAGTTGACTAAACTTCAAAAATGACCAGGTGACTGCATTGCAGTAAGTAACCTAAGTAGTCTATTATGCAATTCTTGTAGAAATAGGATTATCTTTTTATTCAAGTTGAAATTTAAATGGAAATTTTCAACTTCTACTACAATCCAAATTGCATGCTAATTGCCACTTTGAGAAGCTTTTACTTTTTCTCCCCCCCCCCCCCTTTTTTTTTCTTTTGGCTGCATATAGAGGAAATGGCAAAACTCTGCAATGTCCTCCAACACAAAAGCTTTAAGTTAAATGCTCACTAAATTGTTCATGCTACAATATTGAACAGGGTCAGAATGAAGAATAGATGAGAAGAAAATCAATAATTTAAGCCTTAATTAAGTAAAATTGAATGCCATCATGAATAACATAGTAGTACCAACTTACAGCACAAGTGGACCCCATGGCCCAAGATCCTCCTTTCCCCAGAACAAAAAACCCTTCAACATCTATATCATCAATTCTTTCAGTTGACAGAGTTAAAGAGATGCAAATATGAAATAAATAAATAAATACTACTTACTTTTACAAGATAATCTTATCTTATTGACAATTTCTAGTGTAACTAAATTTTTATTTCATGTAAAAACATCATAGCTTAAAAGACAACCAATTAATTGTGGGTTTAGATTCCACCAAAACATAATAATTCAATACCACCAGCACCATTGATCGTCAAACTAAAGGCAAAACAAGCGTATCGGTTTAACATGTATAATATAACCCAAAAATTCGGATTATAGAAAAAAGGAAATGCCTTTTCGATGGGAAGGGAAACGAGGGCGGTGGCAATAGCGGCCAAGAGAAGGAGAGAAAGTCCGATTCTAAAAGCGGAGATCCAGGTAGTGGAAACAACCGCCATGTAGAAAAACGAGAACAGACTTTTCCTCCCAGGCCTCCAGGGGTTGTCGTTTCGGGGGTGGTGGTCGTCGTGGCCGCCCCAGCCAATGCCACCTTGCTTCAACCACGGCCGTGCCCTCAATCCCACGACCTTGGACGTATTTAACTAACCCAAATTTCTTTTTTTTTTTTTTTCTAAAAAGGAACCCGTATTTATCTTAAATTTAGAAAATTTGTTGTTGATTTAAGTAAAGGACTGGCATATATTATATATATTTAGTGTGTGTTTCTTCTGTTCTGGGTATTGCGTTCAAGCTTCGAAGTCTTCATATTCATTTTCGGTTGTTAGTTAATCCTTTTTGGGGACGCACGTCATATGAATTTAGAACTAAGCAGAAAACAGATTGCTTCGAAGTTCGAAGGAGTTTAACTGCAACAGCACTGAAATTAGAGAAAGGTTGGAGGGGAGGCTCCGAGACATCTGATTCTGACATGGGCTTTTAGGGATTTTATGGGTTCTGTCTTCTTTTCTTTTGATTTGGGTAAGGATCAGGTGTCAATGGAACATGAGCCTCTTTACCCAAAAACAAAATCTCAAAGATTGTGGCCTCCATTAAGATTGAGCTATATGGACCAGGCACTAGCAATTTTTGCCTTGCCTTGTTGGCTTGTTCATCTGACAAAAGCAAAATTGATTCTCCTAAACACGTACCTGAGTCTGTAAGACTTGTTTTTTTATCATGTTCCCAGGAGTAATAATCACCTATCAAGGTATTAAACTAGAATCCTTTGTCAATATCTATGTTTTACTAAATTGTGATTGTTCGAGATATTTACAAATGACTTAAATCCTAATTGTCGAGGTCTTTCGTTGGGACTGTATTAGTATCAGTTTCATTAAGCAAGTTTTAGTAATGAATTATGGATAGTTAATTAATGATTAGTAGATTTTCATATTCACATCTCCACTACCTTTTAAGTATTGGAGAGAAATTTTTTCCCTCAAATGCTTCAAATCAAAAGTAATTATAGAGTAAGTGATCTCAATTGCAAATTTAGAAAACTTTGGAATCATTGTTTTTCAAGAATTAAGGATTAATAACTGTGGAAAAAACCAAGGTCCTGGAAATTAGAGGATTGGTGGCACCTAAAGCCTCGATGTCAATTTACCACTACTGGTAGAAAATATGGTTCAAATGATTCCCACTTCCCACAGGTCAGATGAATGCTTGCATGCATGTGGTGATCCGAGCAAGCTTCACACTCGAAGATCATCATCATCTAGAACGCAAGATGAAGCCCATAATGCCTCAAATGGTCAGCCTTGATTGCGTCCTACCTCCTAAGCAACATGCCGTGTCTCTAATAATTGTATGTGTCCTAACATACCATAGTTCATACGATAGTTGCCATCCTTAATGCCGTTCACTGTTTCATGCATTAACTTTGTCATTTCCACAACATAGTTTTCATCAAGAAGATTTCATATGAAATATTGCCTATTTTGTTAGTGGTATCGGTATCTGTATCATTCTCCCAACTCAAGCGATTGTTTTAACTTATCCATATGACCCGTACAACCGAAGCATTACTCGATCATTAGTATTTCGACAAAAGTCGTAGCAGCCAGCCATCCACAATCCATAAGACTACAATTGCTTGCACCATTTTCGCTCCAGGATCTCGATTGACATATGTAAGATTGATATAAATATCAATAATCAAGCAGCCTAGCTAGCTAGCCTGCATTCATGAATTTGATGGGATGGGATTGTTTTGTTATGGAAAATTTCTCCCCCTTCAATGATTGAACCGCTACCTTTTTGCTGCTTCTAGAGTCTCAATTAATTATAATGCCGTCGGCATGATCTTATCGCATTGGATAGAACCAGAGCAGAAGACGTGGATAAAGTCGCCTAAAATTTCCACTCACGTTGATTGATGAAAGATACCGCAAAGCAACAGCAACAGCAACAGCAGCAGTTTGATAAGTTGACAAGATACATAGCACTTGCATGAATGCTGACTAAAACGAAAATTAAACCTCAAATATCCTTGTTAATATTATTTAGAGATAATTAGCTTCCTTTTTTAATTCATTATTTTTTCCTTCTCATATATAACCTTATTTGGTTGTCAAGAAATAACTCCCCTACATATCTTCGTTTAGCAAAAATGTAACCCCATTACATTAAATTCAAATGGAATTTTAAATAAAATTTTAAAAATATTAATTTTAGTTGAACTTTGAGTAAACTTTTAAAAGCATCTACTGAATCTAATCCAATCCATGAAACATCCTTATTTTTCATATGAGTTTGTAATGTCTATCATTTCTCACAATTACATGCTATATTATTATCTTTGATTTAGTCAACAAAAACCCTTACTAAAATGTATAGTTCTTATCCCAAGTTAAGAGGTATAGGATGAGATCATATAGTAACAGTAATTTTGAGCTTAAATCAGACAGGACATCTACCTGAAACAAAGACCATGAGACAACATGGATTAGTTAGTAGAACGGAGAATGGAGACATTCAACAGTGTGACTTGACACGTGTCAATGTCAGAGGGATTGAATTGGATTCTGCACGGCGCAAAACCCTTTTCGGTATACAGATTAAACTGATGAATCAAATCTTAAAATTAGGTTATAGCGATCCATCAGTTGATTTTGCCTAGCAAGTACGGAGGGAAGACTTTTTTGCACAAACTGAATTATTGATTTCCAAAAAGCAAAGAAAAAACCAAAAATGAAACTGGCAACCAAGATGATCTTCCGAATCAAGAAAAAGACTTTCATCGATCCTTTCACATCTATGGCCAATTCTAAAATGGGTTTTCTTTACTTTATTAGAACCAATTATGTTCCAAGTGATTACTGATGACGATACCATATATTACTTTGAACATTTTAGGAAGAAAAAAGCTTCTAACTGTTACATGTCAACATTTCAGCACTGCTTTTTCCTGCTAATTCCAATCTAGATAAAAGAAAAAAAAAATGAAGAGTTTAGTTAATAGTTAATCATCACTTTTATTTAGGTCAAACCCATGTTTCAAATCATCAAAGACAAACAGTTAAATGTCAGTTTTTAGTATATCGACAAATAACAGTTTAATGTTCTTACTTGTTTTATTAATTTTCGCGTTCAGCTGGGGCAAGAAATTGTAAAAAGTTTTACACCTCATGGACTTAAGGCAACATTAATGTTCTTGGCAAGTCCGATCCTAGAGATTCTTTATGATAACCTTACACTTTCCATTTTCGAATCCAAACCCTCCATTGTCCGTTTTGAGGGATGATATTGTTGATAGCTACATATTTTCAAGAAAATAATAATTATCAGATAGTACTTGTATAATTTGTTAAATTGGCGTTTCTCGCATTCATCCAGTGGCTAACTCGTTAAAAATTGTTTACGAACGTAATGGCTTCTTCTTAATGATATAACGGTTCGATTTTGACATTTGGAAAGAAATTGAGGTGACTTTTTGCACGGCTGATGCGAAATCCGGGGCCAACATTAAAGCGGCCTAACCACTTGGAGGAGGAATCATGTGTCAACCAAGGGAAAGCGCCATTTGCAGTAGAGTAGAGCTACAGCTAGCAGATTAACATTCCGTTGTCACTGTAGGAATCTATTAAAGTTTTTGCAGCAGATCGTAGTCAACTTCAAGGTTGAAGTACACATCGCCATTTGAATATGTATATTTGCAGTATTGGTAATGGTTTTGTTACTAATTGGTAGCTATTATGGGGCCTGGGCCGGTGAGAAAAAAATTCAAAAAGTCGTACATTTTCTTGGGTTTTCTTCCTGTTTGTACTTACTTTCCAGGAAAATCTCAAGATTATACATCGTGTTAACAAATTGTAAAATAAGAGCTAAATTTTTTTTGTTTACATGTTCATAAAGTGCAAAGAATGAAGAGGAACGTAATCTGCACATGCTTTAATTTTTGGTAATAGTTTTTAATTTATCCTATCTTCTGCAGTAGCAGGCGTGGAAAGAAACCTAATATTGGCAACATACATTGCAAATGCAGGACAAAAAAAAATCTAATTAAAATCATATTTTTTTGCAATATTTTTTTTGGTATTTAAAATTACTGAAAATCGAACTTTGATCACTAAAACTAATAGTCTAGTAGTTCGGATCATTCCATTGTTGGTATATTCTTTTACAATTTGCTAGTATAGAACCAGCTGTAGAAATAACAAATTATCAAATTAAAGAGACCATTTTGTCATTGTTTTCTAATAAACGGTACTGTGCCTCTTCATGTTATTGGAGGGTCCAACTATTAATATAAATACAAACAGACCTTACAAATTATATTGAGATAGACTAAACAAAGCAATTGAAATTTAGAATGAATATGATCAGTAAAACTACTTTTTCCTTGACTAGAGAAAAGGAGACTGCAAGTTGTCCCGTTTGGCATTGCCTATAAATTACTTGGCTCTAGCTTGTTGTGACTTGTGCAGTTGTTTGAACTTGGAAGAGAAATTATTATTGTCTTAGCTACTTTCTTCACACTGGTGCATAGAATTCTCTCATCCCAAGTAGTAATCTTCATTGGGTATTTTCTAAGGCCTCGTACGATCATTCCTTGGACTGTCTTACACTCGAACCTTAATTTCCTCAAGTTGCTGCATAGACTAAAAGGTAAGGGTTCCCAAATAACAATTATTTGCTCGTTCATTTATTGTTGTTCAAATTTTATACTGTAAAAATCAAGGTAAATTGAAATGAGAGGAAAGATTTAGTTTTTAACTTTTTACTTGAAATGTTGCTGTTTCCTGACAGGTTAACCATGATGAGAGTTTCCCTGTCTATGTGCAAACAAACAGTGTCTTTACTGAACATTCCTTCTGGGGTGCTGAAATCGGACTTCTTTAGTCCTAGGCGGCAAAAAGAAAAAGTTGTGATCCTAATGGGAGCAACGGGAACCGGCAAGTCAAGACTCTCCATTGACCTTGCGACCCGATTTCCAGCAGAAATAATAAATTCAGATAAAATACAAGTACATGCGGGACTGGACATAACCACCAACAAAATTACCGAGGAAGAGCGGTGTGGAATTCCACACCATTTGTTAGGTGTAATAAATCCCAATGCAGATTTTACTGCAACAAATTTCATTGACATGGCTTCACATGCCATGGCTTCAATTTTGTCCCGCAGCCAGCTTCCAATTATAGCTGGAGGCTCAAATTCGTATATTGAGGCCTTAGTTGATGACAAAGACTTTAGATTTCGATCAAAATATGAATGTTGTTTTCTTTGGGTGGATGTAGCAATGCCAGTACTCCATCAGTATGTATCAGAACGAGTAGATAAGATGGTTGAAAATGGAATGGTTGATGAGGTAAGGAGTTTTTTTTATTCCAATGCAAATTATGGACGGGGGATTAGGAAAGCCATTGGAGTTCCTGAATTTGATCGGTACTTCAAAGCTGAACCATTTTTGGACGAACAAGACCGTGCAAAACTGCTACAAGAAGCAATACAAGAAATCAAAAGAAATACGTGCAAATTAGCTTGTCGCCAATTGGAGAAGATTCACCGGTTGAGGAATAAAAAGAATTGGAAGATACACAGGCTCGATGCCAGTGAAGTTTTTCGCAGGCGTGGCAAAGAAGCTGATAAAGCATGGGAAGAGCTTGTAGCTGGTCCAGGCACAGAGATAGTGGCAGAATTTCTGTACAATATCAGCTCTGAGGCCCTGGTCACTAATCCTGCCATTAGAGTGCCCTGTGTGGCGTAGTGCTGTAAAATCATATCTCACCCAGGAATAACTAGTGAAGTGATACATTTCAATGTTAAAATAATGGAGATATGCTACTTAATGGAAGTCAGTTTTGGAAAAAGATACTTAGATTTCGTGGCCCTTGCCATTTAATGATAAGAAAGCATTTTTTTTTCCTTTTTGGTGTTTCATCACTCATCAGTCTTGAGATACCCTTTTTTCTGATATATCAGAAAGTAATGTAGGACACCTTTTTCTTGCCACTTGAACAGCAAAAACCAAATCAAGTGATATAACTGTTTAAACTGCTTACTGGAATTGTAAATTGTAATACAGATTTTTGGAGAAGGGACCCATGTAAATGTAAGTTCATTTGTTTTTATTTTCATTTGGCAAGAAATGTTAATGCAAGTTCATCGTTGACAGAGTTAGAACATTTTTATCAGAAAACAAATCACTCAAACAGCTTTTTAGAACACTCCTAACAGTACAACAGCAGCAAAAGAACTGAAATACGTGTACTTGATTAGTGGCTGTACAGTTGGAAAGCAACTCAGAAACCATTGCTTGCTCGCTGATTTGTAATTTTTAGTGGGGGCGTTGGGCTGTTGGAAGCACACGCCTGCTGCTTATGCCCAATGGCTAGCTGGTGGTACCTGGTAGCTGCTCAAGATTCTCAGAGCCACTTGTGAAAAGAAAAAGACTAAAAAATTGTTATTAAGAAAGATGCATGGGAACAGAGAAAAGGAAAGATTACCAATTATTATAGTAATTGTTTGATACAGATATTCGCCTCTAACTATGGATGCTAGATTGACTTTATACATAAATATACCTCAAAGAAAAAGCTCATATATATATATATATATATTACATATATGGTCAGGCCAGTCTTAAAGATTGTAAATAATTCTTAAAAAATTCATTAACTTTAACCTTTGATTATTTTAGTCAAAAGCATTTTTATTAAGGAATTCTACAAACGGTCCATGTCTTTTTTTTTTTTTTAATTTTCCATGAAACAAAAGAATAGTTTGAATGTGATTAATTTAAGGCTTGACCAGCTTTTCAATTCTTGCTATACAGTCGTTTTTATACTAATTTGTTATAAATGGTAAGGGAGAGAACGAAGTCTGTACAAACAAGTTGTTGGTCCATCACATATGCACTTGATTCAGCAATATAGTCTTGAAATTAAAAAAAAAAAAAAAGTGCTCTTGGACCCACAAGTGACAAGAGAGCAAAAATAAAGAAAGAAATGAACACTTCCTTTTAGCTTAAAAGTTTAAAGAGGTTCTGAAAAATAAAGCACACTTTTGTTGGGTATCAACTCGTTTTTTCTTTCTTCGATTTACTTACTTGTTGATGATTAAGGTTCGTCTTTTATAAGAATCAATCGTTCCTTCCTTTGTTTTTTTTGTGATGGAAAAAAAAAAAGAATTTGAAAATATAAAAAGATCATTTCTAAATTGGAAACCCAGATAAATTTCTCGAGGGATGTGATACAATCTTAACTTCTTAGGAATGTTGATAAACTCATTATTACAAAATTGTTTGAACTTCAAATCTCATGCCATAAAATCTTGCAATTGTTGACCCTGCGAGAAGAAACTTGACAAGTAGAGGTTATTGAGCTTTGACATTAAATTTTTTATATATATGTGTGTATGTGTGTATATGTATGCATTCATCTGCGCTGGTAGATTCTTTAGCACCAAGGAAAAGAGAAATGGAGATTTTCTCCAACATACAAAGTTGCCGTGTGGTCCAATATATGGTTTCGCCGTCGATTATTTTAAAGCAGACAAAAGCTTCAGCGATATGGAATGAATATGGAGCAGCATGAAACCGACTAGCTGGCATAACCAAACTGTAATCCACTTACTCTGTTTTCTGGAAATTGGAATCAAAGGCAAGCCAGGAATAAACTTTTATCCAATCGATCAGCACTCTCTATAAATTTCATTCGGGGGCCTGTTCTTGTCATTTCGACGAGATGTAGAACATATTCCTCTGGCGGATAAGATAGTAACTTTGGGTATCGAATCCCACGAACTATAACCTCTGATGAGAGCTTTTATAGCATGTTGCCCTTTGGAATGATTTTTGAATCAATTTTTATGATATAGAATTGAATTGCGACACCTGGTTGCCTCTGGCTCAAGTGGGGCTCTTGACTCTTTTTGAGTGTAAGCTTCTGATTCTCAAGTGTAGAGAAGTTTACTAAAGAATCATACAGTAGCATTATTTGCCTGGAGGTTTATAATTATACAAGTGTTTAAGATTTCTCCAGAAATTGTTTCATTGAGTTGGAGTTGGAACATCCAAAAACAAGAATATTTCTAGATATATTTATGTTCCATATCAATATGAAGAAGACAATTGAAAACCAAGTAAATGCTAATAAGGCTCGGGCAATAATCTGAAAGACTGAAAAAAGGAACAATTGTATGCCTTCTCATTTTACTTGTCACGAGGAGAAATTAAGAACCAGAGTAACTTTTAGCTTTAATTTACCTTGTCAGTGCAGTTGCAGGGTTCAAAACCACAATATCTCGATATCAGCAATATATGTTTGCATAAACTCGATACCAGAAGCAGATAGCCATAATTCAATTACATATAATAAGCACAATAAGATGAAAATGAGTAACTGCATCACGGTCTTAGTCGTCCTCCACATGAGTAGGTGAAGCTGCAGGTTTCATCAAGAACAACTGTGTACTGATGATTATTGATTAGGCCTCGAAAGGGAGGCAGGCAAGTGAACCAGAACGTCACAGACACACTCAGTGTCCACCAGCTTCAGCCATCGACAACAGTAGTAAAGTTGATCAGGAATCTCATGATGCGGCCCATGCCTAGGCCTGTGACTGTGCCTGTGTCCATGTCTGTGCCCATTTCTATGTCCTAACTCTGGAGGGAGGAGTTGCTGGTGGCAATGGGACTAATGGCACCGTTACACATACATAGTTCACCAGGGCTAATTGGGAAGCGCATAGTGGAAGGGGTGATGATATTTGCCCGGGCATTAGGGCCTGTTCTTGTCATTTCTACCAGTTGTAGAACATATTCATCCAAGAAATATATCTCAGCCTGCAATTTGGTCGGTGGCGTGGTGGTGGCCTTCCAAAACAGTGTGAAAATGCTTTTGTTTTTCATACCACAAAGCATGTCTAAGGGCGAATGGGAATTAGGCCTCTGTTTTACAAACTACTATACACTTCATTCTATAACTAAGCATAGCTATTTGGGGCCGGACAACATTTTTTAATCCAGAAAATCATAGTGAAAAAGTGAAACCAGAATCCAAATGCCTTAAGATTCAAGCCCTTTATTGCAATTGCATCAGGTGGTAGAGCTGTTTAACATTAACAATTACCAGCAAAAACTGATCAACTTACAAATGGATTGGACAGGACATGCTCCAGCCATTTTCAAAAGAATAAATTGGTGATCTAATCAGCTAACTAAAACATGAAGGTAATTTAGGCTAAATCCATAACTTTTTCTACATCAAGTTTCTACAGGCACAGCTAAGTTTAAGTAAATAGATGACTTCAGTTTGTATTCTAAAAGAATGAAAATGTTCCTCCTCCATTGTAACCATCTCCTACCCGAGTAGGCCAAAGAAATTATTCTAAAGTAATTGCGAAAGATCTAAGTTGACTGACGATTTAAGCTTGGCATTTGTTTCGCAGCAGCATTTGGGCCGAGCCATTACAGAACTCTACAACTAGTGTGACCAGAATCCATTTGACATGGGCCTTTTCAAGCTAAGGCCACGATCCAAACTAAGAAACATGCAAGGTAAGGCCCAAGAATATAATTAAGGTTTAAATTCTACCTAACTTTATAAAAAATAATTAAATTTTTATTCTGAGATTACATTTTATAGATAAAAATATATTAGCATACTCCCAAAAAAAAGTATTAGATGCAGTAAAATTTAAAATGTGGACAAATACAAATTCCGTAGTAAAAAATATTGACTGTAGTAATTACAAAAGAAGTTGACTAGACTAGGGTCCAGGGTCCGTCAGGGAAGGAAGGTTCCTAGTCATGTACAGTCCTCCAGTCGCAACGACACAAACGATGAGCTTATCTATTTCCACCATGCAAGGTCGGTCATTGTGTATTAACTATTAGACGAAAACACCCTCAACCAAAATCCTAATCACGGTGATATCCAGTTCCTTAGCCGCGAAGTTTTCACTTTGCGAGGGGTTCTCTGATCTCTCATTCCGGTTCCCCCGTAATCATATATATATATATATATATATATATATATATATATTATTACAACATATATAATTATCTAATAAAATTTATTGACATAAACGTTTACTTTAATAATTTTATTTTTTATACTTAAAAAAATTCTTAAATTTTTTTTTAAATAACACATAAGATATTAATTAATTTTAAATTATTTATCAAAAATATATATTTCAAAAATTATTGAATTATCTAAAATTTTAAATTATAAATAAAAAATCGATTTATATTTTAATGAAATTATTATCTCTATATCATCTTATCTCAATTTAAAACTAATTTTTAAGTAATTTAAAACCAAATCCAAATGAAAAGTAATTTAAGTAATTTTTCAATGAAAGCATCATTTTTCTTCATCTTTTAAACCCATAAGCCTTTTTAACTATTCTTTAATTCAAGCCTTCAATGACGTGTTGTGTTCCTTTAAGCTTCTCAATTCTTCTTTGTTTTTTTTAAAATTGATTTAAGGTAATTCATTCTCGAAACCACAAAATTTTTTATTTCCTTAAAATTATTTCTCTCGAAGAATTATTGTAAAAAATAAAAATCTTATTTTCTTTGTTAAATGTTTGCAACGCTTGTAACTGATCATCATGCCCTATAGCAAGAAGAGGTAGATTGGGAATAGAATATGTCCCATATGACATATAACTATAAGTTTGTTGATACATGTAAGAGTCGTTATCACTATAAAAATTTTGTCAATAGATATTAAACTTATCAAATACATACTCAATCTAACATACAATCAGTGTAAATTACAAAATAGACCAACACAAAAATTTCAAATCCAAAATCTTTCAAAATAAAAATGTTAACAAGATCATTCGGTTAACCCATAGTTACCAAACAAAACATCAACAACACCTTGACCTTCAATCCCTATAAGTCAAACAACTATAAATGCAGCAATTGATGAAAGATAAGATTGCATAACAACTAATTGATAAGAGATGATCACGTCAACACATTTTAATTTAAGTTTGCGTTGATCAAATGACTGATGATCTTACTGTTCTTTAATGAAAAGATTTTAATTCAAGTTTATCAAAATTTTTGTGAGAGCTTTATGTCTGCATTCTCATCTTTCATTGGTTCTACAATCACAACAAGAGATTTTACCTTCAAATAACGTGATTAAGTAAGCCAATGTCTTAGACCCTCTTTTGGTGTAGTGATATTAATGACTTTTATATTGTGGTTTTTTAGGAAATCTCAATAGGTCTGAGACTAGATGGCGAGTCCCGTTATCCCTCTCGTTACAAGCCTGCCAAAAGTGGCATAGTTACCGGAGTTAGGGAGTTCCAATGTTACGACCTCAACATGCTTAATCTTCTTAAGTAAGGTGCTGAAGCAAATGGAAATATATTATGGGGATTAGATGGTTCACATGATGCGTCAATTTTATGATTAGTCACTTAACTCAAATAATTTCTTCAAGGATCACGATGGATCATAAAAAATTTTTCGTGAAGATCGTCTTATTTCTTTTGAAAATTTATAAAAATTTAAACTTATTTTATACAAACAATATTATTTATAATATATTATATATAAATTATCATTTAATTATAACTTAACATTTTTAAATATATGATTATATATTAAATCAATAATTAAAAAAAATTTAAATTATGAAAAATTTAATTAAAAATTCCGCACATTGTACGGGTTAAAAAATTAGTATATAAATAAAATAATACCCTCTAAATCTCTGTCCGTCTTCTTTGGTCTCTCTCTCGCTTGGTAAAGGTTTAGTTCTTTTTCTGTTCTTATAATTTCATGTTCTCCTTTTCAATGGTTAAATTGTCGTTTTTTTCTTGATCAAACAGAGTTATTGTTTCCTAATTCGTTTTCCTTCGTTTAATGTTTGGATTCCTTTCCGATTTTCATTCTGCTTTTCTTGTTATTCTCTTTAAAAAAAAAAAAAAGAAAATGAAATAAGCAAATTCTTCTTCTTTTTTTTAATAAAAAATTGGCTTTTCTTGTTCTTTTAAGAGTTCTATTTTCCGATTAATTGTATTTTGATCCATAGGTTTCTTCGTCATAAAGTAAAAGAAAATTCGTCAATTTATGTTATTTTTGAATGTAAATAATTTTCTTTTGTCTTTTTTTTCTTCAACTCCGTTGCAAAAATTAAGCTTGTATGGTTTACGTGTATTTAACATGATCACGATAATGTTTCTAATTTAGAATATTTTCGTCATTTTTTATGACGTTGGTATAAATGTTGTGTAAATTCTTGTTACTCTGTTTGCAGGTTAATAGCTTTCCAGAATGGGTTTTGATAAGGTTTATCAATGCTTGCTTGATGTATTCCCGCTGGTATTTATTTTTACACATTTTTAATCCAATTCTTTTTTTTTTTTTTGGTTATATAAAACACAAAACGTAGTGTGATCCCTTTTAAGTAGTTTGTAAAATATCTGGTTAAAGTTCAATGGTTCACTTCAGCTTTTAATTTTCCTTACTATTTCCCAAATTGTAACTCTATACTCCGTAAATGCAACAAACATCAAGTAAAAAATATATTTTTCTTACACCTTCTGCACAGGTTGATTCACGTGTTCTAAAAGCTGTTGCTATCGAGAACTCTAAGGATGTCGATGCAGCTGCGGAGATTGTTCTGTCTGAGATTATGCCTTACTTGTCTAAACTTACTGTGGCTGCTAGTTCTTCCTCACAGAACCAGAGTCCTCGATTGCAACCAAATGAAGGTAGCTTTTTTCATGATTTAGTAGTAGACTTGGTTTATTCTGTATTGTGCTCAGACTATTTATTTTCATGGATTTGCGCCTAAATCATGCCAGTTTGTGGAAGATTTAGTTATTTACCTTTGTATACTCTATATTGTGGATTAGAGGGTAATTGCCATCTCATCTATGCATTTCTATTAGTTACATATTGGGTTTTATTCATTGATCTATTGACCTGTTAAATGTCGCAAATGACTTGTTTAACTTGCAGCTGTAGATGAGGAAGAAAGCAATCAGTTGAGGTGGCGAAAGGTATTGTTTGGGAAAAGAGCATACTCTTCTGCAGAACCATTGTTGGAAACAAATGAAGCTGTCACAGAAACTTGTCTTACAGGGGCTGCTAGCAACATGGATTCTCTTGAGACACCAAATGCAGCGGCTACTTCAAAATTCCTTGAGAACAACAATAATGAGGCTGCTGAAATTGAAACTGAGGAATTGATTTTGGTGGGGAACGCTGAAATTCAGAAAGACAAGTCTAGTTTCAGTTTGAATGCATTAGGGATCGATAATTCTCTGCTATATGCAAATCTTCAAATCAAGGAGTCAGGTTCATCAAGTAAAGACCGAGCCATAGACATCAAAGATGGGTTTGTGAGGTCTCCCTGGGTTTCACCAGTCACCAGGGCTAATGATTCTACCTCTCTTCTGGGGAATACTGGTAGTAGTGGCAGCTCAAATGATGAGTTAAATTTTGATGGGCCTGTGGATTTGAATGTAGATTTATGCAGAAACAGTTCATTAAATAGAACCATGCTAGGTGAAGAAAATGTTGTAGGTCTGCTGGTTCCATCATCTTCTCAAGAACAAATGCCAGAAGGCCTGAGAGCTGGTCTTCGTTCTGAAAGTGGTTCGGTGATTCACTCTACTGATTCTGAGAACCAAGAAAGAGGTTCTGTAGAACTTAAATCCCTGCTGGACTCCATTAGTGAAATGGGTGATATTGAAGATGATACCTTTAATCCTGCTGTTAGTAGATCTAGTAAAACATGCAGAATTGATCTACTTGAAGAGATCATTGAAAATGCTAAAAATAACAAGGTACTCTTTGTTTTAAACTTTTTACTTTCTTTTGTACATTTTGGAGGCTTTTTGAGTATGAGAATGAACCCTATGCAATGCTAACATTACTACTACTTAATCTGTTGTGTTATTCAATTGTGGCATGTTGAATAAACTTATCATGAGGTTCTGATGTTTTTGCTTATGTAAGAAGCATTTTAATATGAAAAGTTAGTTCATTACTTCTTTTCTTTCTATTTTGGGAGGACGGACCCTTAACTTATCGGATTCTGGTGCAGAAAACCTTGTTTCAGGCCATGCAGTCAATGATGAATTTGATGAGAGAAGTTGAACTTAAAGAGGAAGCTGCAGAACAAGCAAAAGAGGAAGCTGCCAGGGGAGGTTTGGATATTCTTCTCAGGGTGGAGGAACTTAAACGGACGCTGCCATATGCAAAGGAAGCAAATGACATGGTTTTGCACTTGTTGATAGTCACATTTTATAATTACTGATAATAGAATGTAGTTCCATGATTCTTTAAAGAGTATCAAAGCTCAACCATTAGCATTTCTTTTGCAGCATGCGGGAGAAGTATATGGGGAGAAGGCAATTCTAGCCACTGAAGTAAGGGAGCTTCAAAGTCGCTTGCTCAGCTTGTCGGAGGAAAGAGATAAATCTCTTGCCATTCTTGATGAGGTAATCCTGGAACAAATAAAATTTGTGATCTAGTAGATATTTACTGTAAAATCTTGCCTTCATATTATATGCTATGGTATGGTTCATTTGTCTATCTAGTTATCTATATGTCATAAATTGCCTTGATCTTGATTGATCAATATGTTTATTCATGTGGTAGGGCATATGGAGAAGTTGAAAATTTTTGCAAAAACACGTTTATATCATCTTTGTGGAATAAACCAATGTTTGGTTGAGTTTCTTAATCCTGATATAAATAAGCTATTGCTTGAAACAGATTCACGACTGAATAAGTCTTTTAGAGATTTGTACTAAATTATCCTTGGAATTTTATGGTGTATTTAACAAGAACATGATATTGATATGAAAGGCTTTGAGCTCATCATACCCTCAGCTTATACCTGTATATGTTTATCCACAGATGCGTCAAACCCTTGAAGCTCGACAATCTGCGGCAAAGGAGTTGATGAAAACAGCAGAGCAAGAAAAGCTGGAAAAAGAAGAATCTGCCCATAAAGCTCTTGATGAACAAGAAGCCATTATGGTGAAGGTGGTCGAAGAGTCCAAGATTCTAAGGCAGGAGGCAGAAGAAAATTCCAAGGTATTTTTCATTTGTGCACTCTGTACTAGTACTTGTGAGACTCGACAAAATTTTAAAATAGATTTCTTATTTTGGACTTAACTACATTCTATGTTTTTGCTTCACTGCAGTTACGTGAGTTTCTTATGGACCGGGGTCAGATTGTTGACTCATTACAGTAAGTTTTATTGCCTGTTTATTTTGATTGATTTGCATCCAACATTTTATCTTATTTTAAGTCTGATTTATGAGTTTGCTGGAAAATTGTTCACTGATAGAAGTGGTATTGGTTGTTCCAGTTAAGTTGATATGTTCTTGGTTGGTAGTAATAAGAATATAAACTAGTGGCAGGGGAAATACATGAATCACCATATATACGATGGTTATGCCTCTGGTATTCAGTATCAATCAGCACCAATGTGATAGAATGGATCAATATATGCATAATATTATTATTTGTGGATATATTTCAAACTATGTTCCGACAAACTTAAGTGCATTAAATTTGTTAGCTCTGATTTGTTGTTTGCAAGAGGAACTGAATAGCAATGGAGGAATGATAACATTTTCCTTTTCATCCTTTTTCAGGGGCGAAATATCTGTTATTTTTGAGGATGTTAGAGTGCTTAAAGAGAAGTTTGATGAGCGTATTCCATTAAGCAAATCTATATTCTCAAGCCACACCAGCTGCATCCTGGCCTCATCAGGCTCATCTCTGAAAGGCATGGCATCTGATCTTGCTCCCGAGCAGGGGGAGACTGCTAAAGCCCTAGAGAAAAGAAGCCCAACACCATCTATTGATTGGCAATCACCAAAAAGCAGATCATCGGAGGAAAGATACAAAGCTGATGGCAAAAAACTGTTGGATGATGGGTGGGAAATTTTTGACAGAGATGCTGAATTCTGAATTGTACAGTGAAGTTATATGAATCGTTAATGCACCATAAACTGGCCCCCTCCGATTATAATTGGCTTATACAAGTCTGCATTTTATTTTAATAGCATGTGCTAAGTACTACGATCCTCGATTCAAGCACTATTTGATTGACTGGTTTTTCTTTAGCATAAAGGCATTTTCTGTGAATATTTTATTTCTCTGTTAGTGGCAAATACTATTGAACAAGTTTTGTACAGCATTAAGTATTGAATAAGTGAGTGCATTTATTTAGGTTCTCTATTTTCTGTCTATATCTTTATTATCCTTTCCATTGAATGCTGAAGCCCTTGATTCTTTAATCTTGTCGTTAATTTGGCTGGCAGCAAACTTGGGTCGCTTCTGGCTTTATATTGTACTACATTAAACAAACAGCTGCATCATTTTACCGATGTAAAAAATGTGAAAGGAAAAAAAAAAAGGGTATTTGGATTCCTTGTTGATGTTTATTCAAAGCTTTTGCCACATCAAATGATCAAAAGATGGAATGGAAGCATTTAAATATATGGTGAACTGCAAAAGAGGTGAAGGAAATGAGGTTGAGTATTGACAGATCAAAGCAATTTTGCTAAAGCGGAGAAAGCTAAAAATTTTGTGATGAAAATTCGAGGGCTTTTTTTGGTGAAAGCAACAATCACATGTGGTAACATAAACATGTGGTGGAACTCTGGTTTTCTATGCTTTGGAGAGGCACAGAAGGAGAAGCTTCTAGGATGAAGAGAAAAAGTACACTATTTACAAAATTGAAATAACATGTTAATTTATCAGCTTTTTCTTCTATAATTCACGTTAAATTCATGCATCGTTCGTCAACCAGACAATCCTGTCTTCATCTAATTTCTCTACCTCCCAAAGAAATGAAAATTAGAAAAAAAAAAAAAATATATATATATATATATATATATATATATCCACTTCATAATTGAAACTATACACCGTTAACAACTCTCAAGCCTCTAAATGCAGTGCATTGAGAACTGGATTGAAGATTGAATTGGATTGGATCCAACCCCCAAACCCCAAGTCTAGTCATGCCAACACAAGAGTAACATAGTACATCTCCATATAATATAAAGCCTAGCCCGCTGCTCTCTGATTTGCTTTGAACACCTTTGCCATGATCGACCCTTCATACTCCTCATTGAAAACGAGCTTTCAGCCATATCAAAAGAAGCACAACTTAATGAAAAAGAGTGGAAGAAGCACCTGAATCTTTTTCTTCGGTAATATGTGCCAGTAGAAGTAGTTTGAGTTTTGTGTTGGAGTTTGAAAGACTATGGAAGTCCTTTTATAGGAAGAAAAGCAGTTAAAGATATGCTGAAGCAAATATGTGGTGGCAAATATTGGGTCATTGGCGTTAAGAGTTAGGACCCACTGGTTTAAAAAGACAAAACAGTGCTATTTAGCTTGTCTGCTTGCCGAAGTACGTTGAAAAGGACTCGTCATCAACTTCTCCATCCGGAGGCTTATCTCTGTCTCCCATTAATGCACTTGTTACCAATCATAACACTGTGCATCAAGTACAAAGATATAAATTTGACGATTCAGCAAACTAACTTTAATAGATTGGAAACTGATTATTTGAGTTTATAATAGAAAAATGATACTCATTATTTGTTATAGATTATGCATCACTTATAATCCTTTTGATCATATTCCTGTTATAGTCAGAGGTGAAGGAAAAGAAAAATATGTTACTTCCTACCCACTGGATTAAACAAAAATCATAGGTTAAATTTGAAGTTTAAAATTGTAGTGTAGTACCTAAAAATTGATTACTCCTGCCACTCTCTGCTATCACGTGTGCCGTATCGCTGCAATGCCAACCGATAAACAGTCCAAGTCAATCCGACATGCCGGCAGTGACAAACCAGTTTAAAGTCAGTTTCACATTTGCCTCATGTTTAATAAATTTGCTGTCTTCCTCATCCTTGACTCCTCAATAACTCTCAGTCCCAGCAGCAATATCACAACCCCTTTGATGTTAGTCATTTGGGTGAACATATGGGTCAGACTAGGACATAGTTTTCATGCTAGTGGGCTGAGACATGCCACGTTTGTTCTTAGAATCGTCGTCTTCGAAAGGGAGATGATTGATGATTCCAAATGCGGGTCAGTCCCACGTGAGAAACTGTCCCACTGTGATTTGCAAGGTTCTGCTTTAAGCTTATCTGCTTTTAAGGAAAAGCAAAACAGAAAAATCAGAAACAATTTTCCTTTTTGGTGATAATCAAGCTGTGTCCAAGGTGGTGATGATGATGAGGAAATGCACACGTGAAAATGAGAGAAAAAAACAAGTGGGGTATTAGTTTCTTGTCAAGATAAATGGTTGAGGTATGAAATGTTGCTGCAAACTTGAATAAAATTCTATGGAAAAAAAAATCCAAGTTGTCGGGGAGATTTTATTGCATTGTCGTTATGATGGAGATTCATAGGAACAGTAAATCAGTCAAATAATCATTGCAAATTGCAAATACCTTACTTCAGTACACGCGTGGAGAAGAGAGAGGATCCCCCAACATCATGTGCATCCAAAATGTTTTCATTGAGCTAACTACGAGCTGCTTGATGTATCCTTGGTAAACTCTGCAAATTGTTCTGGACTTCATTATAAGCATAAATATTAGCAGCTAAGGAATCAGGCAATAGCCAGAGTGTTGCTTCTGATACTTTAAATCTTACTTTGAAGTGGTTCAGTGTGTGGAGTTAGGCGTTGATGATGAAGAAAAAAGAGGTCCGTTCTATACTCCGCAAAATTATAGTCCCTTTCAAAGCAACATGACCCATCAGAATCGGCAAATGTTATCCTCTTGTGCAAAATGTCTGAAATAGCTCTAAATTGGAGCTATTAGATGACATTGAAATTCCAAAGAGGAAATTAATAGCTCAAATGCAGCAAAGAAATTGTTTGAATGGTAGACAAAACTAATTTTTAACTCAAGGCAGTGTATGTCCATTACATGAGATATTTTCAACATACATAAAAACCAGTTGTCAATCAACTACAACAATAGCATACATTATCGTGGACATGACTTAACACTTTCATCTATATATTTTTTCTAATTTTCTTTTCCCCTCGAACTCATTCTTTATCTTTCACATGCCCACTCCCAACGCTTTCTTGATGTCAGCCTGTGCCAAGAAGCAAAGCAACATAGCAAGAATGAGTAAACATAGGGATTAATGTCTTACGCATAATTAAATTGCACATGCACCGGGAAGGGAGGAAGGGGTACCTCTATGGCCAGTGGTGTAGTGGTTGGGCTATAGCGACTATGGACATGGCCATCCTTATCAACTAAAAACTTTGTGAAGTTCCACTTTATCCTAGATCCCAAGAATCCAGATTTGCTTGATTTTAAAAACTTGTAGACAGGTTCTGTATTTGGCCCATTGACACGAATCTAAGTATAAAAGAAAATTTAGCAGCAAAGAATAACCAGTTAGAACGCAAAGTCCGGAAGATTGTGTCTGTATTAAAGACGCAATAATTGGAATGCAGTAAGCATGCTGAATAGTCAAGCTACAACTAAAATTGCATAAATAAGAGCTTCAATACCACTTATAAATAATCATGCAACATGACAGGAATTGGAACCACTGAAGGTGCTAAAAGAAATATAGAACCACCAATTTATTGGCTAGTGCATCCCCAAAAAGTCAAAGAGTAAGAGATAAGGGCTCTAGGAAACCTTCATGCAGTCTTCAAAAATGGTATATGAGTTAGTCATATGTATTCAGGTACATAATGAGTATAAAATCTTCTCCACCATTCTTCAGAAGTGAGTTTTGTGATTATATATCTTTATGCTCAATATGAGCACAATGAGAAGCCTCTGACAGTCTCAAACTCACTCCCTCAAGGAGTGATGCTCTAATAAAAAACATAATGTAAACATTATTAGACCTTGCAAAGTTTATTTAGGAGGGCCATTAATCAGAATTCATTAGACAAGAAACCCTTTTTAGCACTTTGCTTGCAGAGGGATCAGATTGGATACCAGCCTTCAAATACCTCATTTTTGGCTTTACAAATAAAAAAAAAAAAGGTAAAATTCCAAAAATTAGCACATTAGCCATTCCCCAAGAATATTAACATTTGAAAATTTGAATGGTAGCCGTTCTATTCTATATATTATTAGTTTTCATATGTACCAATACCCACCCAAAGGGGAAACACAGGGTCAGCCACTGCCAGACTCATGGTTTATCTCAGCTGAGGGCATTGTGACTTTGAGTCTGTATGTCACTAACAAGCAATTTAAGAAACCACATCCAACCCCGGAAAAGAACATTTCCTATCAAATGCACAACCACAAATGAAACATAAATCAATGTTAATGATCAACTCCTATTTCTTACAGCCAGAAGATAATTGGGTTTTAGAACAGTTTTTCTTGAAAGAAAAACAAAAGTTTGCTTTAATAAGCAATTAAAGAAATTAAATCTGACAGCAACAAAGAACATAAACTATCAAACACATGAACACAAACCAAACATAAATTAATGTTAAAGCACAATTCAAGCAAATATAGAATCACTGTTTCTTAGAAGCAGGAAATAATTGGGCTTTAATAACAGTTTTTCTTGGAAGAAAAACAATAGTTTGCATTTAATAGTCCAGCACCTACCATATTTTGCAATCAAATGGAAAAGGCAACCAGATGTAGGTCTATAACAACAACAACAACAAATTAAGCCTTATATCCCATAACTCTGTAGTCAGTTATATGAAAGGCCAAAAAAGGGAATCTTGTTAGGTTGTAGTTTTGAATCTTCTTGCGCCATTCATTTTTATCAATAACAATCTTTTCATTTACTTCCTTAAACATCATATCATTTTTTATTACTTGCATCCACACCTTTCGTGGTCTATCTCTAGAAGTTTTGGTCTCTCCTAAATCTAGAAACTCATTTCTCCTAACTAGTGCACAGATAGGTCTACGTTTCACATGTGCAAACCGTCTCAAACAGCCCTGTTTCACTTTTTCCTCAATTCGAACTAACCCTTATTTTTCTTGAATCTTTGCATTTCTGATTTTGTCTCTTCTAGTCGTACCACACATTCATCAAAGCATCCTCATCTCAATTACGCTAATTTTCTTCTCATGTTGTTTTTTAACAACCCAATACTTAATTTCATGCAGCAATCTAGGCCTTACAGTTGTTTTATACAACTTCACCTTTAACTTTACAGGTAAGTTGCACTCACACAACACAACTGACGCACTTCACCACCTCACCTATCCTATTTGAATCCTATGATTTACATCCATTTCTATCTCAGCATTGCTTTGAATAATTGATCCCAAATATAAAAAATGATTACTTTTTAGTACTATCTCATCATCCAACTTAATCACACTAGCACTCACTTCCCTATGATTACTAAACTTACATTCCATATATTCAGTTTTAGATTTACTCAATTTAAAATCTCGAGACTCTAATGTATGCCCCCATAATTCTAATTTCACATTAAGATCATCACTAGTTTCAACAACCAAGATTATATCATTGGCAAATAGCATACACCATCGCACCTTATCCTGGATATATTCAATGAGCTCGTCCATAACTAATGCAAAAAGAAATGGACTTAGTGTTGAGCCTTGATGTAATTCTGAGGTAATGGGAAATCTATTAGGCATGCCCCCAACCATTCAAACATTCATATATATCTTTAATTATGTTAATATACTTTAAAGGAGCTCTTTTCTTCATTAAGGCCCACCAAAGGCACCTTTCGAGGAAGTTTAATGTATGCTTTCTCTAGGTCAATAAATTCCATATGTAGATCTTTCTTTTTCATCAGAAAAACCTCAAATAAAAGCCTCAATAGGTGAATTACCTCTGTCGTGGAATGTCCTGACATAAACCTAAATTGGTTTTTGGAAATAGTGATCTCATGCCGCAACCTACATTCAATTACTCTTTCCCAAAATTTCATAGTATGACTCATAAGCTTTATTCATTGATAGTTCAAACAATTGCGTATATCACCTTTATTCTTGTATAAAACACTAGATTACTTTTCCTCCATTCTTCTAGCATATTTTGAGTATGCCAAATTTTGTTGAAAAGATCCGTTGACCATCCTATCCCTATTTCACCCAAGCATTTCCAAACTACAATCGAGATTCCATTTGGTCCTACAATTTTCTTTATTTTCATCTTCTCAAAGCATCTTTAACCTCATACCTTTTAATATTCCATTTAAACACATGATTTGTATGCTTAAAAGGTATGTTAAGCCCACCTATATCATGTTCAAAATTGCCATTAGAAAGATTATCAAAATAATCTCTCCATCATCTCTCATCCTTCACTAAAACTCTTCCATCACTGCCTTTGATGCATCTTACGCCATTAAAATCTCTACTCTTCTTATCCCTCATCTTAGCAGTTTTGAACAATTCTTTTTCTCCATCTCCTGTCTCTAGTTTTTTACATAATTCGTCATAGATCTTGGTCTTTGAATCCTAAATAGCCTTTTTGGCTTCCTTTTTTCCTATCTTATTCTTCAGATAACTCGCCTCATTCTATTGTTCCTTAAATTTTTATAACACTCTTGCTTAGCACTAATTATCATTTTCACATTCTCATTCCACCACCAAGACCCCTAGATTCACCAAGTGTCTCTTTAGCAACCATTTGAATTCTGATAGTAATATTTTCCCACATTACTTCTACATCCTCATCAAGCTTCCAATCAATTTCTTTTATCCCACATTACTTCTACATCCTCATCAGGCTTCCAATCAACTTCTTTTAGTCGTCTATCCCTAAAAACTGTCATTTTGTCCCCCTTCAAGTTCCACCACTTAATATGTGGTTCATGACTCTGATGTTTCTTCTTTAACCCCTTGAAATGAAAGATATCAAGTACTAACAGTTTATGTTGTATTGTCACACTCTCACTCGGTATAACCTTAAAATCCTTACAGCTACTTCTATCATCTTTCCTCGTAAAACAAAATCAATTTGACTAGCATTTGACCCACTTGTAAAAGTCACCAAATGTGATTCTATTCTAGAGTAAACACTCAAATTTGGTAAGACTTGCTTCCTTAGCTAAAAAAGTGTACTGTAAGAAAGTGAATAAAGTCTAGAAAGAACCATAAAAAAAATGGAGCTAGTATTGTGAACATAGAAAACAAACAGTCAATAAATTTCTTTTAGAAATACAGTTATGAGTGAGCCTTGACAGGTCAATAAATTCCAGTCAACAACAATCACAAACATGTAAAGCACATTCATAAGGAACATCAAGATCTACTTAAAAATTTCAAATATGTGCACAGTTTTCAGGAAAAAAGTCATTAGATTGTCAAAACTGATAATATTTTGGCAATGTTTCAACTACCATTCAATTTTAAGTAAAGATGTTAGAAACTGTGAACATATATAAGACCTCTAGCCTTCCATCTACTAAAATTGTCAGGATTTAAAAAGAAAACAGAATTTGTTTAAAAGGTACATCTACACAGTGGAAAATGGCTGATGCAGGGTAAGAGAGAACCATCAGAGTTCTATCAACAGTTCACCTATTTCTATATTCTTAAGGTAGCATTCCCAACATAGGTTGTTAATTTAACTTGATAAAGGCAAAAACCGATCAAAAAATGCAACCACAATCAACCCAATCAATGATCATATTCAACTACTGAAAGCAACATCTCATATTGCCATCAGTAGAACAGATACTACTTCTAGCAAAATAGATCCATTATCCAATGCTAAATATATTTCATTACCTTTTGGAAAATAGGATATTCAGCCTTGTATCTTGTACAAGCAAATTCTTTTGCCTCTTGGCTGGTACCAGGTTCTTGCTTCAAAAACTGATTGCATGGGAATGCCAAGATCTCTAGTCCTTCAGTCAGAAAATAAAAGCATCTTCAAGTCTTAACATATCCAGGAGAGAAAATTGTAAATAAAACTACAAACCATCCACGTGTTTCATATGACCAAATTGTCTAAACTGATAATTACAAAACCAAAATCACATCATCATGGAAAAGGTTGCGAACGGTGCTATGAAAAAGAATAAAAAGAAAAAGAATGCGAGTTTAAAATACATAAACGAATTTAAGAGGGGTCTACCGCAGATACCAAATTAAGAACAGAGTTCTGCTGCATCATTCGTCTATTAATTTTTTTTTTTTTTAATAAAGAGAGAGTAAAGAAAAGAGAATTAACCTTGGTCCTTGTGTTTGTTGTAAAGATCAGTCAACTGGGTGTAATTTGAATCTGTAAACCCACTGTTCAAAATCACAAAGGTAGAGAATTCATAAATAAAATCAGGAAAAGGAGAAAAAAAAAAAAAGAAGACAAATTAAAGAAGAAAGATTAGAAAGAGAGAAAATAACCATTTAGAGGCAACATTGACCACAAGGAGAACTTTTCCTTTGTACATGCTAAGATCCACGTCCTGACCTTTGCTATCCTACAACACAAACAACAGAGTAAAACCCAAAAAGAAAAAAACTTAATCACCGAAATCATTCACTTAATGGTAGAAGAAGAAAAAGGAAGAACCTTGACAGTAAATTCATGGATTGATTTCTGAGGGACTGATTCAGAAGCCCCCATTTTGGTTTCCTTTTTCTTGGATTGGTTGTGGGTGGGTTCCTAAATTAAAAAATTTTCCAACTTTGGGTATTCTGTGAACTGCTGCTCTCTGTTTGTTATCTGTAGCTGTTGACTATCAAAACAAAGCAAGAGGAAGAGAGGTTGGGTTATCTAATCAGCTGGGCTGGGTATGTAATTGTAAAATAAAGAAGCTTGTGCAATAATAACGACAGCTATATTATTATTATTACTTTTTTTTTTATTGAGCTTTTAAAAAGGAAATTTTGAAGCACTAGAAATAGTTTATTTTTTACTTCTCTCAACCAAATCCAATCTAAAAACTAAAACGCTCTTTGAAATTTTGTGTTTTTCTTTCTCATCTTATCTAATCACGCGGATTTATTTTCTTTTTCAGTTCCAAAGTCTTCCTAAACTTATATTTCCTGAAAGCATGAAACCTTCAAACTTTTAAATTTGGGAAAAGGCGGCGAAAAAAAACAAAAATAAAGTTATTGTAAAATAGTTAAAGACGGTAAAATCGATTCGCGAGTGTTTCGTAAATAAGTATGGATTTAAAAGAATTTAAACGTATAATTTTGTCTTTAATGAATTAAATAGATAAAAATTAATAATTTTAATAAAAATTAAAAAACAAAAACAATCAATCAAATTAAAGGGAACAAATTGTTTAAAGATATTTTACCTATTTAAATTCAACCATACCTTTAAATCAATATGATTAAATTTATTATACTATTAATTAAATTTAAATATTAATTTCAATAAAATACATTAAATATAAATTTTTTAATCACAATTTTATTATTATTTCCATTCTCTTTATCATCAATTTTATCATCCGTTCAAATAAATCTTCAAATAAAACCTTTGATCGCCCACGCTCAATGCTGACTGTGTCAACTGTCCGTCAATCGTATTTAAGATTTTAATAAATAGTTATTGCCTATCAACCCACCAAGTTGGATTATTTATTCTCCATAAAATAAGACGGTCCACCGTAAAAATTTGTTGATTTGAATGTTGATACAACCATTTTGGATTTTAGGCTAAAAAAAAAAAATTGAAACCATTTAACTGGAAAGAAAAGCTAAATAAACAGACAGACCTTTGTGGGAGCCCAAAAGATATGAACCATTTTAAGGCAGATGCTTTACAAGCTTTTGCTCCTGATGAGAACATACATGCATACATGTATACTTCCATAATCAATAAAAACAAACTTTTCACGTTGTCTTTTCCACGGTGTTAATAATAGATTGCGATAGGTATACAATTATACCATATTTGGTTCGTTCTGATCCACTGCTATTCTGCCACCGTATTAACACCACACCCCCCCCCCCCCCCCCAAAAAAAAAAAAAAAGTTAGACTACTTACAGCCAAAATGGGGTTGTGATTTGTCAAGAGAAAAACTAGCAAAAGAGGGGGTGCTAAGCACAAATGTTTCTAAAGAATGGCCCAATAAAAAAATTTGCTAAAGTTCCTATAGGGATGTTGATGAAATAAATTATGCAAAAAGAAACAAAAAATAAAATAAAATTTTAATACATGACACCAGTTACGGTTGAGGTGATAGATTACATATTTACAAAACCAGCTTCAGCTTGTCATGCCCATATGCTGATCTTCGGCTCCCAACTCATCTGAACATCTGCTCCTTCCGTCGCAAACAAATATAGGGCCAGAGACAAATACGCAACTCTTTTCAACATGCCGCATATAACCCATGTCAAAAAAAAAAGGGTTTATACCTAACCATAAGTAACCAACAGGGAATTTAATGAGAAAGTAAGCGTTTGAAAGATAATGAGTTATCAATAATAATAATAACGACAATTACATACCAATTAACTCAGCTCAGTAATATTTGGTCATCTTGGCCACCAAATGCTCGGAGCTGATATACATTAAAATGTACTAAGAACCCATCCCGACTGAAACCTACCTAAATGCAGGGTATCTAGCAAGTGTGCATATGCAAATGATATCTAAAAGGAGCTTTGTTTTTAACTTTTAAAGTACAATTTCACAGGAGAATTGCAAACCTCTTGATCCAATGGGAACCACGCCTTCCGGAGGTGGTCTGACAGGAAAGAAGTTTCTGTTATTCATTGCAGGGGGATGGAAGCCCCATCCTTGGTTTGGAAACCTTGTTGGCTCACGTTAGGGCCCAGCATATGAACCATGGCCATATGATGCTTTGGCTTTATCAGCATACCACAGACCTAATGAGAGAAAATCAGGAGTCATCAGTTATAAAAATATTTGATAACAGCAAACTGGTCCCTAGTATCTTGGGTACAAAATATATTTAAAGAAGCTTACCGGAGAAATTCGGTGGAGGAAACCTACAGCTCTCTCTAATTTTATTTGGGGCCAGTTTCATTCTCTCATGGCTATTATAATGATTACCCCCATCCATGTTTGGTTAATAGCATCTGTTGGACTAGGAAGGAGGTAGGAAATCCCTCATCAAGTTCATATGCTGGCTTGAATTAACATACGAGAACTGATTTAATGGCGCAGGATGAGGAGGTCTCAGAGGGTAGGCATTTTGATGGAAGTTCAGACCATTGGTTTGTTGAATATTATTCCCTGGGTGTACAGGGTAAATGTTGAAAGAGGCATTACAATCCAAAACCTGCATAGGAATTGGAAGATCTCTAGATTCAGGCCCATGATGAGGGACTGTATTGGTGCACATTAATGAACTAATCCCAGGCACAACTGACGGTGGAACTTTAGATCACAAATCATCTTGCCTATTCTGCAAATATAATCAAAACAGAAAAGAATTTAAATACCAACATGTATACAATGAAATCAGAGAAGGCAATACAAACGAGTAGGACCTACATGTATACTAGTATGAATTGTTGAATCAACAACGTTGGCATAGGGATCAGAAATTGGGCGAGGAGGGATGGAAGGTGGCGGGGGTGGGGGTGGGGGTGGGTGTGGCGGCGGATGTGGTGGCAGTGATGAAGCCAGTGGTGGTGATGATTGCAAGGTAAAGGATGGGCAAATGGCAATGGAAAATGCTGATCAACCTGCTCTCGTGAAGTTTGTGCAGTATTGCTCCAGCAGCACCACTGGTTGAACTCATTTCAATCTCAGAGGGAGCAACATCCTCCATTTCAAGTTCACCATCAACATCTTCCAAAATAAGTCAGCGCTTTTCAGTTGCAGGATTTAACTCTTGTTCTTCAGGGGTTCCAGAATTGTGTTCTGGAGTGACAGCCTCAAAACTCCCCCCATCAGAATCACTTCCCTCATCCTCATCCTTCAGTATTCGGGGGCATACAAAATCCAGGAAGCTGAAAAATTGAATTGCTGAGGCAACAAAAATATATATTAGAAACGCAATTCTAGAATTTTTAAAAATAATCATAACTTAGAGAGATCCCAATATGAAGACCTGCCATACTCATCCATAAGCATACCTCCATGTCTCTGACAGGGTCATCCAAAGCACTCTCTGTTCTAGCCGAACAGCGAGAAAAGGCACCATCAGAAGATGAAACACTAAGTGAATCAAGTTCTTGTATATGGTGGCGAACAACAGATTCTGGAAGGATTCTTCTTTCCAGCCAAAGTCTCAAAACCTATATCAAAGAAAGACAGTGAGAAACCAAAAATCCAACAAAAAAAAAAAAGCAGCCAAAGTCACTCACCCTTAAGCACCGCCAACGATTTTCCTGTGCACTAGGTCCAGGCGGAGCAGCATCATAGGGTAGTCAAGGCCATGCTGCTTGAATGGCTGAAGGGTAGATGCCAACAATATCACCTGGATACCAAACTCAATAAAAACATAGTCACATTCATAATTCATAGACCAAACACCTATCAGACAGCTAATCATATCTTCACCAAGTTATTAGTGAATATGCACAAATAATACCTTTCAAACCCAGGGAGCACCGAGTAATGGAATCCACAAGAAAGAACAAGTCCACCCTTCTGTGTAAGCTTGGCTCATGTTCCAAATTTCAAGCAACAATTTCCACAACCTAGGTTAAATGAAGAAATCAATGCATTTCAACTAAAATAAGATCTTTTAGGATATATAGATATATACTCTCAGAACACAAACACTGTGATCTTTTAGGATATATAGATATATACTCTCAGAACACAAACACTCTTATTCAGTCTTCACTATAATACACTACAAGTCTTAATAGAATTAATACACTACCAGTCTTAATAGACTTCCTAAAAACGGGAATAACCAACTTTTCAACTTTTAATGCCACAGTTTACATATGTCTAAGTTGAATTTAAAGTTCTAATACAAAGCAGAAATGCCTTTGATAAGCACTTTAACAATCTATCTAAAAAGAGAACTTTAACAACTTTACCCCAAAAAATATTTAACTAAATGAACAGAAAATAAATATACAAACATCCAGAGAAGCTATTATAAAATTTATTTGCCCTTATTCATCCTTAAATAATCACATGGATTTGAAACAGATGATTAGGGATAAAAAGCTTTCAAATACCACAAGCAGTGACATGTTGTACCGATCAAGACCCAAACAGAGTATGATAAGATCATAAGAACACAAATTTAGATATAGCTATCCTTGTAATTTTATTTGGATTGCCTTTTACATAATTTTTTCTTTGTTTGGATGACCCTTTTTCCTAACCCAACAATTTTGAAAAGATCCTAATCCAATAACAATTTAGGAGCCTCCATCTTTTCAGACTTCAATAAGTTGCCAATGCTAGGAAATTGACTAATAAAAAGTTCATTTATAATTTATGAATAATGAACTTATTGGCTTTTTTCTATCATTTTTCATTCCTAACTACATATCCATCACTATAATGTCCTTGAATATCCCTCCGAAACCCAAATTCTTCTCTACTACAGTCCACATAAACCCTCTTCTGATATCTTACAAATCAAGCAACATTCTTAATGCCATTAGAAACCAAATACATGAAACCCTGAAGTTATAGAGGAAAAAATTTCGAGCAATAAAAAACCTTCAATGTAGCCATGGTGTTAACATATCAACCCATACAACCCTAACTGATTCCCAAATTCCTAGTTTTGCTCACTGCTGCAGTTGCAAGCATAGCACTCTGGTTTTCTTGAGCGTAAACTCACCTGAAGTAGACATTAACAAACCTTTGGAAGTTTGAAAGTTAAGAGGAAGATTGAAGATTGCATTTCATTCTTTGTTTAAGATTATGATAATAATAATAATAATAATAATAATAATATAGTGTCTAAGAATATTCCAGTCGATCTCAATGTCACAAAGAATAACCACACTTTTACACATTTTCAGCACTTGAGGAAAGTAGCTTTTCAAGTGACTTTTATGGACCTGCTTAACAACTATAATTCATGCAAATGAAAAATAAAAACAAAAAAGAAAGCAAAGAAATATCCTACCTTAGCAGAGACACCACGTTTTACACAATCAATTGCTATGCATGTTGCACGAGCAATGCTCTCCTTTGTCCCCGTTAAGATTTCAAGCGTTTTTTCAAAGGATGACAAAGCAGCATGTGCTTTGGTGTAAATACTGCACTTACTGACAGGTTTTGGTCTTTCAGAGGGCCCAGAGTCAACTTTACCTTCATCGTCAGCAATTGAAACACATACAGATTTGTTGGGACAAGAGTGAACATTTGGACTACAATACCCATTGCTTTGAATAATATTAGCACTCTCTGAAGTAGAAGCATGGGAAATTGAGGCATTGGAAGGAGAGACCCTAGCAGGACAATGAACTCCAGCAGAAGATGGACTTAACCAGACTTCTACAACATCCTTGTCTGAGTTGTCATCACAAATCAAACTAGAAGTTATCTTCTGCCTTTGTTCAGTTTGAAACTCTTCTGCAACCTCACAACTAAGTCAAAAGAAGAAAGGAAATTCTACAAATTAATAACAGATATCCACCAAAGACAAAAACTGCAAAAACATATTTAAGACAGGTTCCTTGGGGAACTCAATTCTTTTACGAGGTTTATGTTAATATTAGCATCAGGTCTATTTAATTTGCTTACAATCATTGTTCTCATATTCCAAAAGGGTAGATTAGAGAAACCATTTTCATGATTACAGATGCAAATTACACTGTTAACTGTTGAAATTTCATGGGATACCTTTAAGAACAAATAATTCTCAATATTATTTCATCAAATTCTCGATATCTATTCACCGAATAGAAAGGCAAATATGCTTACATGCTGTTGACCAAGCCCCTGTCATCAGTTTGAGACTTCAATGACTCACTTTTCTCATGACTGGTAAGCTCAGCAGTGCACTGAAATGCATTTGAACCATCCTGAGGCGAAATTTTACCAGTTTTCTCAGTTCCTGTGATATGATCCAGACTCATGTCAGCATGTTCGGAAGTATTAAACTGTTCATTAGGATTTTCAGTCCTAAAATTGCTCAAGCCTACAGGTTCAGCATCAGAATCATTCTTTGAAGGCAACAGCCGATCTGAAGAACCACAATCAGAAGCCTGGCCTTTGTCTTGTTGTAAACTTTGGCCTTTATGAATATCATGACTAACACAGTTCATGGGCTCCACAAAGACATCCTTATCGAATTCATGATTTTGACTGTTAGGACTCTTGGTAGGTTGACTGCAAGTATATGGTTCCAAAAAAGGTTTGGCAAATTTCCCTGAAGGTATAGAGTTTGATATCGAAAAGATGTCAGAATTAATATTCAAAATCAAATCAATACCATTTTGCTGCAACCCATTAGCTTCTTTGTCCTCAACAGTTATATAAGAGTAACTCCTTAATGGAGATCGATGACATTGATCATCTGATGTTTTGAAAGTTCACCACATGGCTGATCTTCTTTGGAAGCATTAGCTGACATAGCTTCCAAAGCACAATGGAGGCATTTAGATGGAGGCAAGGCAGGTTCACCACCTGCCAAACAGCCTAATTGATTTCTTACAACTTTCAAAGGTCCTGGCCTGCTTGCTTGAACTTGAGTGTCACTCTTTGAAGGTGATACATTAACCAAAGCTCCCTTGAACTCTAAAGAGTCTCTATCAGTAGGAGAATCATTGTGACAGCTTGATGATGAACTCATCTGCTCCAATGAATTGACTGCACCTTCATTAATATGCTTTTCTTCAGTTGGTGAAGAACTATTGAACTCATCAGCAACTAACAGGTTGCCCATGTGAACCCTTGCTCTTTTCATCAATGGTAGGTGCTCATCTTCATCATCTTTGGAATATCTCATTTAAATTTTCACATGTATTCTGCAAATTTTGCCTAGTATTATTGATTCCTAAATCCAAATCTGCTTCTGCATCCATTCTAGCAGGAGGCTCAGCGGAGTGATTATTCACCAGCTTTCTAATTGGTTTCCTTTTCTTCTTAATGACAACAGCCTTTCTTTGGAAATCAAGCACTTTGCTCAACTCAACATCTCCCTCCAAACACTCAATAACAGTCTCAGAGTGTTCAGCTTTACAACTAGAATCCATAGTACAGACTTCACTCAAACTAACATCAGAATCAACAGTGGCAATTTCAGACCCATTATCATCAATGCTACCATTTGACATTAACACAAATGAGTCCACATCATCACTCTCAGAAGCATCTTTAGACTTCCTGACTCGTTCATTCCTCCTTAGGGATTCATTCTGGATCACATTTGTTGGTACATCACAGGCAGTCCTAACATCATTAGATGACATCATAAGGTTCTGGAATCTAGACAATTCCACCCTTGATGAGCTTCTAGCCCTTCGAACTGGTGGTGCCTTCTGCTGTGCAACAGAATTTTGAGATCGTAAACCTCCAGATCTTTTTCTTGATGAGTACGTAGTCAATAAAGGTGTTTCTTTAACCAACATCATATCCGGAGGTTGCTCTGAGACAGATTCCTTTTCACACAGACCATCTATTTTTGCCTCAGCTTAAGCAACCTCATCTGCAAGGTTTGGATCATTTTGATTTGTAACAGCATTTGAAGTTTCTAATGGAAACTCTACTGTTGCCTCACAAGTGCTATTCAGATCCTTTGATGCAGATGAGTTCACTGAGTTCCCACAATTTGCCTGAGTAACTCTATCAGCAGAAGTATAATTATCAACCTGATCCTGCTTCTTTGACTTCTCATAACTGTCAATAATTTCCTGGACTGCAAGAACAAAATCTGCACCCTTCCCCTGACATTTGACCAAAAGAGATTGTTTCTTCTCTTCTGCAAATGCTTCAACATCAGCCGGATTACAGAAGGCACTGCATGACAAGGGATCCATAAGAACTAACAAAATTGAAAATAAAGGAAATTAAAGACAAGGAGCAAAAGGATAGAGATAAGTTAAAACAACAAGCAAATACAAATATCCAAATGACAAAAACCAACAGAAAAAAAAAAGTTTACAAAAAATTTATAGTAACTATAATAGTTCCTATAAAAAATACAGTTGCTTTTAGTGAATGGAAAGCCTATACACAAATTATTTAAAGAATGAAATTAGCAGAGAGAAGTTCATTAGATAACTAAATTCTTGTCAAACATACAGGTGCTACACATTAAAAGGATGTATTTCTTTTCATTCCCCGTGCCCTTTTCAAATTTTTAAAAGGATTCACATTTCTTTCACATAAAAAATTAAACAAATGCAATATCATTAGGTCAAATAAAGTACAGTTACAACACAGCTGATAAATATACCAATGAACATCTGAACCCAAGTTATCAAATGAGTCCAATAATTTTACTGGTCTTCTAAATTTAAAGACTACATCTTACTAAACATCAGTATCATCAAAAAACTACATGACTTTTCCTAAATCTGAAAAACATACCAGTTATGTTTCCAGGTACTTGATATTCTAGATTATTTTTCCAGCATGCAAAACTTCTTTTCTCACACAACTCTAAATGTTACAGCAAGAAATGTGAGACAACCACAAACAGAAAAGATAAATGAGAATGGTAGTATTCCAACTAAGGGTACATCATCTCTTCACTTGGAAGTCTCCAAAAAGTCCATTTCAGATTACAATAGCTCTACCCTTTGAAAAACCATGCATAGTTCTCTAAGGGAGCATTTGGTTCAGGGGAATCTGAGATTTTCCCCGGAATCTTGCTATTGGGAATGTAATTCCCACATTTGGTTCACAGGTAGCTGATTCAGGTAGCTGATTCCAGGGGGTAATCTTAGATTCCCAACAATACCCAAAAGTCCTGAAATAAAAAACCCATCTCTTCCTGTGGTGTTTTAAGATTCCAAGAGGAAAGTTACTCTTATCCCATATTTGACCTGAATAAAAAATATTTTCTTTTTATTTTAACCCCATGAAATCAACATATGAAAATCATGTAATTGTGGATCACTTTTGCTATGGAATTTTTTTTAATTGAATACTCTTTTTTTATATTTTTCCACTTGAATACTGCATTTGTAGGCTTTGAAATGCAGTAATTGTGATTATGTATTGCGTTTCTTTGAACAAAAGCGCAGTATTTGACGACTCATTTTTTTTTTCATCTGTTTGACTTTATAGCTTTTGATTTAATGGGCATTTATTATGATTATAGCAATTACTGTGTTTCTTTGGACAGAAGCGCAATATTTGACATTTAATTTTTTTTTATCCGTTTGACTTGATGACTTTTGATTTAACGAGTATTTATTATGAAATTACTGCATTACTTTGATTAGAAACGCAGTATTTGGCTTTTTTTTTTTTTTTTGTTTCATCTTTTTGACTTCATAACTTTTGATTTAATGAGCATGGCTTTTGATTTGGCAATAATTGTTCATTGTCATTTTTTTTAAAATGAGTAATCTAATACTCAGTTTCGAGGCTTTGAAACACAGTAATTGTCGTATTTACTACGTTTCTTTGAATAGAAATACAGTAATTGATTCTGAATTTTTTTTTTATATCCCACTCAGATACTGCATTTCTAGGCTTTGTAATGCAGTAATTGTGGATTATTTCCTGCATTTCTCCAATGCAGTAATTGATTACTTAATTTTTTTTATAATTAGCCATTTGAATACTGTGTTTCTAGGATTTGAAACGCATTAATTGTCGATTATTTTTTTGACAAATTGTTGTGTTTGTTATGTAGTGAAGGGTATTAAAATAAAAATATATGATTAAGTAATTTGACTTTCCCCCCAACCAATAACAGGAATCTAATAATCCCATGCCATGAAGAATCACCCCTTACCAAGAATCCATACTTTCTCGAGGATCACTTTCCCTCCCAGAATCTTAGATTCCGCTACCAAATGCCCCCTAAATGAAAACTTAAAATTTTAGTATCAGGCTAAATATTATAATATATAGAGGAAGAACCGAAGACAACCCAAATAGAGCATAAATCTGACCATTAGATAATAACAAGGAAAAGAAGATCCAATCTACCATAGGTAAAGATCGCTCATGTAACCAGTAGGGATATTGAGGTCTTAATAAGATTCAGTTTTAGCATCAACTAATGTCGGGCAAAAAAGCTTTAACAACACAATCTGTATATGACAATAATTTGCAGTAATGAACTAAGTTCATAAGGAGTTTCAAATTTTAAAAAATAATAAATTATGCAAACTTCACGTGCAGATGCAGCAATGCCCCAGTGAGGAGTATTAGCAAAAGACAAAGGCAAATGAAAGATTCACTAACCAAAGACCAGCATGACCCAATAAAATAGAAAACAGAAAATGGAAACTTATAACTATTCTCTTCTTGCATTCCTTCTGTACATAAAAGAAAGCCCCATGGAATGAGGGGATTGATTAATGCAAGAGAAAGCAAAGGAAGCAGTTGAAGCAGCAATGAAGTGAGAGGAAGATATATTCCCATTCTTGGCTAGACTTAGAGAGGTTTATAATCTGATAGCTGTTTGGGATCACTTCTTGACCACGGGGTTTTGGAAAGCAACATCACTAATTTAGATCAATGCAAACCACATGTTCTTTCCTACCTTATTTTTCATGTATAGAAACCACAAGGTTTAAGTTATATGGATTGAGGTTTTACTAGTTTTATTTGCAATTTCTTTCAGAAAGATGTCCTTTTTTCTTTACCTCATCAAATTCAATATTTTATAAATTCAAATTCCCAGTTTTGCGAAGTTTCTGTACAAAACTTGTCTCATAATTGCAAGTATACACAAAAAAAAAAACACCACTTACTGCCATATCCTACCTCACCTTCATATTGTGTTAAATTTATACTAAATCAGTATTAATGCTTCCAAGAGCTCAGGAGCTATCCAGGATGAATTCAAAATTTTGTTATACAGCAATTAGCTGCCACATCCTCACCATACCTTCATCCTACTTTTAAACTTGTAATGCAAGTGTACTGTCATAAATTATCAGTGTTAACGTTTAAAATTTTTCTGCAAGCAAAAAAGGTATTTTGAAAAACTCAGGTCCACTACAAGAACCTAAAAGTCATCACCTACTACACACTGTAATACTTGCATGGATCACCTAAACATCTAACATATTATTCTATATTGAAGTTAAATATGCAGAAACCTTGCAATATTCTAAATAAATCGACAATTACCTTGGAGTTGAACAGCGAGTAAAGAATACTTCAAATTCTTTTAACATTATACAAAGATAGGTTGAAAAAAAGTTAAATATGCGTTCACCCAGCCATAACCCCAGGTAAATTCATCTCTACCAAGTTTATAGACTTAATGATTTAACTAATCCGAATAAACAAATTTATAGTGGAAAAGAAGAGGACAATAATGTAGACACTCCATATGATAAAAAGAAAACAAAAGCACGAGAAAACAATAATTTAGATGCTTCCATAATTGCAAAACCTTTAAGAATACATCATCAACATTAAATCTAGACATCTTCCTATCCTATTAAAATAAATTAATGCACAAAAAGAGTCTCATTTAAAAATGTTTCCATTGAGCATTCAAGCAGCCATATCTGGCTGCGTAAATAAGCACACATTACTAGATCATAAACATTCAATTTAAAGACAGATGACTATGTATAATTTGAAATATACCTCATAGATTTACATATGGACAGTGAAGAAAGGAAATTAATTCATCCATCTCTAGATGATTATGCCTTTCCCTTGGTGACAACAACACATCGCCACCATTGATATGGGCTAGGTGGTTAGTTTGCTGTGGAAAAAATATTACTAAACAATGGATCCCTCATCATATATAAAGTAATGAAGATTATAATATGTTGTCAAAATGGTTGAAACAATCTTAACAAGAATAGCCAAATGCTTGGTGACATCAAGGACATGGTCACTGAAATTATTTTACCAATGATTATGATTATGACAATCAGTTGTCAATATAGTTCAATATATCTCAAACATTGAATGCCAAATGCTTTTACACATCAAGGACATGGTAAACCCAAATTACCCTATTGATGATGATGATAATAACATATAAATCAATAAATCATCTAAACAAGACTGCCAATAGATTAAATGCAACAAAGATAAAGGCCCCTTAAATCATTTTCGCTTGAGAATAAAGTTAACTCAATTAACGTAAGTCACCAAAAAATTTTTACAATATTACATTAATATCAACGAGAAACACCAAAACTAGCACCATAGTTGGCGAGACTAATTAATAACTTAACAGAAAGACAAAAGGGGGCAAAAAAGAGAAAAGAACAACAAACAAAAGGATGAATTGAACAGAACAATAATATTGAAATGTACACTTACATTTGCTGTGTTCCAAAAAAGTAAACCAAAACTTTCTTCCAATCAGATGAATAGCCCCAACTATCCGGCTCACTTACCTGCTGCAAGCAATCAGAAACGTAAACATAAGAGGTAATGATTATACTGCTTAAGGAAAAAAAAAAAAAGAAAAATGGGATAGAGAAGAAAATAGAAGAAGATAAAAAGCATAAAGGCAACAGAATAGGTTAGTTGGGAGTACCAAGAAATCAAAAGTAAAGAAGTTAAATATAATAACAACAACTTAAAGAAGAAATAAATCCGCAGAATAAAGAAACCAAGAATTCGATTTTGCCCAAAAAAAAGTTCTGCCAATAAACTAGCCAACAGGAGTTCTAATTTAATTTTCTAACTAATGCATTCAAGATTCTCCATTAATAAAATCCATGCACATCATCCTGTTTTGATTTGCGAAAAGCAATTTCAAAAAATATCTAAATATTAAATACGTAAAAAAAAAAACCCAAAGAGTTCCTCCTGTTTAATGCACTACCGAAACAGAAGCAAACCCTAAATAGAAGAACTAATTATGCCACCTAAACCAACAACAAAATTATAGTCAAAACCCCACATGCAACCACAAACCGTAACGGCAATAACATATTTTCTAACATAACAAAGATTTTCAATGCATAAACGATAGAAAGAAAGAGATATTGATATAAGTATTGGCATACCGTGGCAGGCCAAGCAGGGAAATCTTTGACTTTAGCGAGGACAAGATCGCCGACTTTCCATTGGCGGCAAGCAGCGATCGCAGCCGCCTTACTGGCGCCTTTCCTTCAGCTGGACGCCATCGGAGAATATATTAAACAATTATCCAAACCTCAAAGGCACGCCAAAATCGCCCAAAAGGCGTAACACTTTGGTACTCTCTCGGGTTCCGGCGCAACACTTTGGCACGAAATTTTTAAGGCATTTGAAACGCCGCCGATTCAAAGTGAGTAAGCAACTCGGTCTGTTAAAAAAAAACCCTAATTTTTTTTCAAAAAAAATTTTTTTGTGGGTTTTTTTGAAACAAAAATAGGGAATATGCAAAGATATCGAAATGGTGCAATGACGAGATTGCTAAAGTACACGGATGGGGTGTAGGTTAAGTAACAGTAGGAAGGGAAAAGGGCTAAAATGCGCCGGTAGGGTGAGAGGCAGTGTAGGTTAAGAGTGATTGACGGAATCTAGCGGGGAGGCTTAAGGCGTATGCAAATCCACGTGACTTACACAACTGGACTGACGACGGGATGCAACAAACGCATTAATCGTTCAAATCTTAAGGATCATACTTTGGAGTGGGCTATCTCAACTCAGCCGGTTGGTGTTCTCACTTGTGAGTCACTAAACCATGAAAATAAATAATATTCTTTATTTATTATAGAGGTATGGGTTGGTCACTGGGCGTATTGGTTATTGGTCCATGTAAATTTGGGGCCCATCTAAACTTTTTATTATTTTCAAAGGCCGGTTTGGGTCACGTTTGGTCTTCAATGATGGTGTGAAAAACTTTTCTTTTATCCCTGCTATAAAACGCAAATGAACAAACCATTTTTTATTTCTTTTTATTTTTTGTGGTTAGAACATAAAGGGAAGGTTTTTAATAGAATTTTGTTTGAAGTTAAGGTGTAACTATTATTAGTGGAGGAATTCCGAAATTCCTCAATGTAACGTTAAATAAAAAATTTTCAATTTTGTGATGAAATTGAAAAAAAAAATCTAATCTACTTTCAATATTGGGCATCCTATTGCTATACACTATTTAATTAAATTGTCAAAAGGCTGTTAAAACTAATGGGATTAATATGAAATTAAAAATCATTCTCTTCCCTTTTTTATGGTTATATTTTATTATTAGATTAAAATTAAATTTATGACTAATTTAAATCAAAATAATAATTTTAATTTTAATCATTTTAATCTAAAGATAAAAAATATAAAACTTACATTAACAAAAATGAATCATTCCCCTTATTCTATTACTAGTACAAAACGCACATATGAACTAAGAGAATTATGCGAGCCAATTTTCGGTTTCTTTTATTACTTTGTTATGGGACATTGATGGGATTGGGCTGTACCCGTGGCCTGGCTACACAGTTCAAAATTAGTTCGAACGGCGGCCAAAATCCTTGTCTAAAAAAGTCAGCAGTTATCTCGCCAGTCGCCACCACCATTGCAAACTAGTTGATTGCCTATTGAATCTATCAAATTCAACCTTCTCGTCTATAGCATTAATATCTCTAAAACTTTAGCAAAATCCTTCCAACTACCAGGCATTAAGCAGGAAAGTCTGCAATAGCCAAACAAAACTAACAATGGTGATCTTGCCGAATTCATGCTCTATCAAATTGCAGCCGAATAACAACCCATTTCCCGTGCCAGGTTTGGTGCCCATTGGCAGAGGGAAACATCTATATACTCCACTCAAGCGTGAAGCAACAACTGTTTTTTGTTCAATCCACCGGAACCTAACATGTCTAATATCTGAGTTAGTGGATATATACAATATTTTAGAAAACAGTCCTTTAATTCGTCCCCAAAACAAAACAGGTTTTCATGTTTTCATGATTTTATTAAGCACATAAGTACCACGAGTTGAAGTTTTGAGCTAATTTTATTTCTTTTGCTGACAAATCATTCCCTCAAGGAAGAAAAAACTTTGGTCTTTCAAGCTGCATTCTGCATTTTTATTTATCCATAAGACAACCATAATAAATCATTCCCTATTACATCATATGCTTGACCTTTCAAATTTTAAGATGAAAAAAATTGCCTCGTACGCCGTACTATCAAAAGAAATAAATCTTGAAATGATGTAAACAGATACAGCACTATTCAAAATTGTAAGGACAATACCAAAAACATGTTGCTCTCTCACTGAAAAAACTAGCTAACTAAAAAGAGCAGGACCATGTGGCCAAAAAAAAATAGAGCAGGAGCAGAGTGTGTACCAGGTGTATCCATAAGCTCATCTATTCAGAATGTGCAGTTCTTAGTTCACCAACAAAAAAATATGAAAGAGATCATTGCCTGAAAGGAAGATCCAGAAAAGGATGCTGCATCTTCAAAGGTGGCTTGAGATTGTTGCTAACTTTTTCTTTCCTCTCACAGTTCATGTCAGGGTCTTTTATCTTCCAATACTCACACACATCTTTTCCAGCCAGGTTTAGCAATAACTTTGAACTGGAATTACAATTCAGCTGCAATAGCTGTTTTTTGGTCACTTTGTTTCTTTTTCTTTTCACTTTGCTTCTGTGACTTATTCAAAGTTTGGTCAGCCTTGGAGACAATTTTAGAGATTGTGAATCCAGCCTCTTCAAAAACCTGTGCTCTATGAGGAATCAAAGCATTGCGAAGAATAACATCAACTCCATCATAAGTCCAAACCCCTAATACTGCCTCTCCTTTAAGTCCAATAGCAAACCAACCAATACCAGCAGCAGCAATGTCGACTGAACTCGAATCCCAACTACTACCAGAAACATGGAATTCCTTTCTCACCCAACTGCCAAGCTTTTCCACTCGTTCCTCCCCAATTGGTGGCTAAAGGAAGCAGCAGCACAGAAAGTGTCAAGGGTAACATTTAAACAACCAAAATGCTGTAGAAAAAAAGTTATATGAAAAATGCAGAGCTTCCAAAGGCTTCAATTCAAGATATTCAAATACAAATTTTCCAGGAAAAATATGAGTAATGCAAAGTGAAAATTTAAGATGAAGCGGAATGGAATAAAAGCATTTCAGAAGTGCAGCACTGTTATCAAGGGGAAGATATTACTCCATTGTAGCTCACCATACCTGTAACTGACGACCAAAATGATCCTCTAGTATTCTTTGAGCATTTTCAGTTCTCCCCATGTGTAATGGTAGATAAGGAGACGCCCAAACTGTAACATATAGAGATTCAACAGATGACTCTTCAATATCCAACCTTATTAGTCCAGCTATATGAACTGTGTTACCTGCCTGTCACATTCAAATATATAAATATTAGCTTTAGCCATAAAGCATAAATCTATTAAAGGAAACAAAAACTAAAAACCAGAATTTTTGAGAAGCATGCCCCTATTTTCCCATTACCAAAGAACATCTGAAACATCAAGCAGCACAAACAAATCAAGAATCCAACACGACCAAAATTAGAAACAAAATCATTGGGAGACCATAGCAAGAGCAAATTCTGGCTAAACAAATTAGGTAACTAGCACATTTGATAGGAGAAATTATATGACACATTGACTAATGCTACTTATTTTGAGACTAACCTTGATTCTATACGTCCTCGGTTTCAATTCCTTACTAACATAAACAAGCTTCTGCTCTTCCCCAGTCAACCTAGTTGTCATCTGATGCGGCTGCAAAAGACCCGGAGTATCAAATAATTTTGCCTGCTCCGGCAGCACCCCTTCCACTCTTACTATCCCCAAAGTTGTCCCAGGCACTGGCGCCTCCGTTAAGAAACCAATCTTCCCACCAAAACACTTCCCAATGGCATTGATCAATGTACTCTTCCCAGCATTCTGGGCACCCACTGCCCACACAGTCCCTCTAGACCCTGCCATCTCCACAACATCCTCCACCAAGCTCTTCACTCCCCAATCCCTCACAGGACTCACAAAATGTAATTTTGCAATCTTACTAGCTCCACCCTCCCTTGCTCTCTGCCTCACCCAATGTTCAAATCGCGTAGGTGACAAAGAGCTCGGTAAAAGATCAATCTTAGTGACCACAAGCACAATCCTAGGCACGTTTCCAGATTTCCCTTGTTTCCAAGCTGTATAATTCTCTTCAGTTACATCAGATACAAGTTTTGCTACTTTTCTAGGAAATGACCCATCAAAATCTGATGCATCAACCACCATTAACACCACTGATCGAGCTCCAGACACCGATCCCAATCTCCTCCCAACTGTATGATCGAAATCAAATTCTGGCAATAAATTCTCCACCGTTGGATCCTTCACCTTGCCATAGTGGCGCAATGAGTGGCACCTAGTGCAAACCACAGGTTTTTCAGGCATTTCTTTGTCTAGGTTTTCTTCTTCAAGGTCAGGGCTTTCACCTTTTTCCTCCAAAATCAGGCCTTTCTTGAGAAAGACTGTGAATTCATGTTCCATTGACACAGGTTCCAAGTGGCGAGAATGTGTTTTGAGCATCAGGTCCTTTGTCTTCGTTGGGGGCTTGATGAAGAAACCAGGGTGTTTAGGGTCGGAGTCCTGCATGTGAACCCCACATCCTGGACAAACAACATTGGGGAGAGTAGCAGCATCATAGTTTCCATCTCGGTTCAAGGTCAAGGATTTAGAAGATGAGGGTTCCTGCTTCTGCAGATGTTTTTGAAGCTTTTTTGGCAGTGATGGTGTGGCTGTAGATTGAAAAGAGAAATGGTTGGTGAAGAAGAGGAGGTGTGGAGACTTGTTGGAGATTTGGGACTTAGTTGTGGCTATTAGTGGAAGTAAAGTTTTTGCTGATGTAGTAGAAGTGAAGTGCTCTGAAAAGAAGAGGGAGAGAGAAGAGACAGGTTTGAGTTTTGATGGAGAAAGATTTCTAGCTCTAACGATCATTTCTCTTTGCTTGCAATTGCTATGAGTTTCTTCCTTTCTCGGTGCTACTAATTAAGGACCAATGTGCATTGCACGTGAGACCTTCAAACAAAGGTGAAAAAAATGTTTACGGCTTGAAGAACGCAGGATACAAAGAATAATAATTTAACTCAAAAAAAAGTTCAGTAATTCATATTCCTTTCAAACATACAGTTCCTCTGCATGACATATGGCAATCCTTAAAGAACAATACAGCATAACACAGACAACACTCAATTGCATGGAACACCCACAAAAACAAGAAAAACTATATCACAATTACTCTTAATATGTTTCCATCAACAATTAAACAATGCAAAGAACATAACTAAAAATATAGCGTATGATACCTAAATCAACTTAGTAATGGCGTTGGGGTACTTGGCACATAATTTGGTCACTCCCTGAAGCAAATGAGTGATGAGAAGCTCATTTTGCCCTCCAGCAGATCTTAGGCTTTGTCTTTGCATAAATTTGCTGTCAGAAATGAAAAATAAACAAAATCAAAAGAGAATAACATAACAAAAAAAATCAACCCGAGATAAACATGAATGAGATAAAAAAAATTTTGGCAAAACACTTACCTTCAAACGCTGGCAGAGTATGGATAGCCCAAGCCTGCAGCTGCTGGGATGGGATGGGGAGAGAGAATGACAGTCTGAGAAACAGAGAGAGGAAGGGGGCGCCGAAGGGTCTAGAAACTATGGATCGCCGAAAGGGGTGGGTCCAGAGACGAAGGGTGAAAGAGAGCAGGGAGGGAGGGCAGCGGAGTAGGGATGTAATTGAGAGTCTGAGAGACAGAGAGAGGGAGGAGGCGTAATTGGTCTGGCTCTGGCCGTTTGGAAGACTGGGTCCTGCCTTCTGGGAATGAGTTCGGGACTGGATTTCGGAGTCGGAGAGTGAGAGCGCGAATTCATAAGTGAGGCGGCTTAAATTTAGGGGTGTAATTTATGTTCTAGAGTCTTTTGGGTTTTTTAGCCTTTTAGTTTTGTTTCAGGGTAAAATTATAGTTGTTAATTGTTAATAATTCTTGGCGAAAAATTAAAAATAAATTAAAATATATCAAAATATAAAAACTAAAATAAATTAGCTAAGCCACTGAAATTAAATATTTAAATATTTAAATTTGATTAACTTGACAACTCAAATTTTAAACTCATATTAAGAATGATCAAATTAAATTAAAATATTTCTCGAGATAAATCTAAATTAAAAATAATGTTTGAGAGACGAATACAATGTCGAACGAGGCCTTATTTGGGTACGAATGATCTGCATTATGCAGTACGCTCCACGACCGGGACCAGTCTACAATGGACTTGGTATCCCTGATGCCCCTCCATTGAAATGCAGCGTCGACCAGCCCAGGTTCGATATTCAACATCCAAACAATGCTAAATGTAGACTTGACATTGGCTGACCCTACCTGACCGTGCTACCCTAAACCGCAAAGAAACCGACAATGGGCCATCTCTTCTGTTCATTTGTTTGTCTCTCTGACACGCATCAAGAGATAAGAAGTAGAGGGTTTGACGTTTGAATTTGAGCCCGACTGAGAGATGAGAGCCGTGGGCGGCACCGCACCATCAAATCATTTGATTGACAATCCGCTTCTTGTTTTGGTAAAGAAAAATTAAAAATAGATAAATTATTCAATATTTTGAATTAAAATAAAATATATCATATGTAATAATATAAAATAAATAATTATAAATTATGTATTTAAAATAATTTTAATAAATAATTATTGATAATATTTAAATTTAAAATTTTTTTATTAAAAAAAATAAATCTTAATCAATTAAATTTAAATATATTTTTAATCAAATATAAGTTTTAATTTTATGTACTTTTATATTTAATTTTAAATTTAATAAGAGCGCATTTTTTCACCGTCAAATAAAATAATAAATTTTTTATTATTTTTTAAGTAGTAGAAATGATGCTTTGTCATTATCTCTATCTTAAGAACGAGAGATTTCTTCTATTTCTGAGACTTTTCTCCCTTCTTCCACTAAATGCATTTAAATTAAGCTGACACAGATTTGTAATTATCTATGGAAAAACTAATAATATATAGATTTGAGTATCTAATTGTGTCAATTTTGATGTAAAAGCAAAAGATTTTAATGTTTTAATTATATCAGTTACATTATCATGTGACCCGTGGCCCTCAATTATTTCAACCTGTTAGCTAGCTGGCCAACAAGCAATTGCTTAAGAATGTTTGTCACCCCAATCCCAAACTTTATAGTCTTCTTTTTGCCCAATCCCAAACTATAAAGATAAGACACTTTGAAAAAGGACATTGTTAAATCACCGATGCATCACCAATCATATTTTTATGACAACATTTTTAATTGAATGTTTAGGTTTTTTAACATGTCTAATTAACTAAAATTATTTATGTAAATACTGATTTAGAATAATTAAAATGCTATGAAATAATACCAAAATAATCCTTAAGTTTTTACTAAAACTGAAAATAAATCGTTCATATTTTATTTATATAAATTTAAGAATATGAAGTTTTATTAAATTATAATTACAACTCATTAAATTTTGAAAATCAATAAAAAAATTTCAATTGTCAAACTTTTTTTAAATAACATTTACTCGTATTTTTTTATCAAATTCATGCAAATATATTTAAATAAACATTTTTTTATAAATTACAGCATCTAATTAAAAATTTTTAACAAAAACTAAATAATTTATATCAAAAAAAATTTAATTGCAATAAAAATAATCATAACATGTTTTTAATAAAGTTTGCAAGTTTATTTGATATTATCTCAAATGCTATTTGAAAAAGTTTTATATTCAATATATTTCATTAAATTTGAAAAAATCCTTTATTTTCAAAATTTTAGATATTATCCTAATCAATGTCTAACAAATTAATACTAGTATATATTTATATTTATATCCAAAATAAACAATTTTAATCTTTTGTCAAAAAATCTTTAAAAAAAATGCAGAAAGAAGAAAGAGAATCAATCTGCTAACGGACTATAAATGAAGAGGGCTCCAATATCCTGAAAAGAAGCAAACTGATAGACTGATCATTGACTCAAAGCTCATAATTTATTAATTTGTGCTGTTCCTCACAAAATACTTCCTCAATGGTCGGCATCTCCATAACCTGGACCCACGTGCTGCTCCCACGTCAAAGAACCTTTCCAAATCCTTCAACAAATGGAAGCAAAACACTTGTTCTCTTGGTATCTTTCCACGTGTCTTGCCATAACTACTACAGTGCTACCAGCTGAGTTCAATTTCTTATTCGTAAAAGTGCAATATGGCGCACCCGTGTCCCGTACTCAACTTCCATCCTACACGTCGAACTCTCCAGATATTTTTGAGCCGCGAAAAAAGATATTTCGGATTTTGGGGATCTTTTCCACACGTGGAGGGCGATGCCCACTCTCAATCTAGCAGCTGACGTTATTCATCGATTCTCCATCACGGCATCCGGCAATGCTTTATCGACACGCGTCACCCTTCCTTCAATTGAATCCAACCACGTGTTTTAGGATCCAGAGCAGTAAACCATCCATTTTCCTGCGACACGTGTCCTTCAGTTGAGTTTCGGACAAGACAACGGTATTTGGGCGCTTTTAATTACCATCGCTATCCCGATCCTCCATCATTCGTGTTCTCCCCCAAAATGAGTGCCACGGCCACCCAGAGACGTAGACTTAATCCACTGAGTCATGACGCCGAGCCGGATGACTCGGGGATACTCAACGAGCCCATACTACTCCTCGTCTTTGAGTCCATAAAATGGGATTTACGGGTCCTTTGCTTAACTGCCTCAGTCAACCGCAAGCTCCGAGCTATAGCGAAGCGCTTACTGTGGCGAAAGCTCTGCGTGTATCGCGCACCGCGCATGGTAGCAGCATTGGCTAACGGCGCCCTCAATGGAAGAATAGGTGGTGGATGGGATGCTCTCGCGAAGCTCATGTTCTTCTGCTGTGGTTGTGAGCCAACTCGCCATTTCAAGCTGAGTCGGCCTACTCCGGGTCATTTCGTGAGAGCTTCTCGGTTTTCGAAGACTTCGGGTCGGAGCTTCTTGACCAAAAAGTGTCGGGGTGATTTGTTGTTTATAAGTGACCCGTGCGAGCATCCAATGGGGGATAAGGAAGACGATTTGGGGATTTATCGAGGGGTATTTCGGGAATTTATGAGGTCCAATACGAGAGCCTGCCTGATCAGACGACAGGTGGCGTTCGACGAGAGATTGAGGTGTCCTTATTGTGGAACCCGAGTGTGGAGCATGACGACTGCTCGACTCGTGCCCAAGAGCGCTGCTAGGCGACTTGGGTCACGTGACGGAAAGTTGGAGTATTTTGTTTGTGTGAACGGGCACTTGCATGGGACTTGCTGGCTCGTGCCTCTGTCGTCCGATGAAGAGGAAGAGGACGATGATGATGAGAGTGAAGATCTTGACGGTGATGGTGAATTCAACGGGGATGCCTATAACCATCGGCGGTTACAAATGGAAGCACGAGCTCGTTAGGGGAAGATGTTTTAGGAGATGGGCCTATTAATTAATTGCTACTGGTAAGTGTCATTTGATTGGTGCCTTTTGTTATAAAAAAAAACTGGAAACCATAATAAATTAAAAAAAAAAAGGGCAAAAGCATCGATCTATTACTTTTTCTCTGTGAAATACGACGTGTTTTAAGACAGATCAGATTCGATTAGAGAGACTGAAAGATCAGGTTCGGTCTCTGTTTTTTATTGTGAAATATGACGTGTCGAAGAGGAATTGGGTTCCAGAGATATGGGCTGGCCTCCATCTCATTTTCTTGAGAATGAGAAATGATGACGTGGATTTTCATGTGGGGGGAGAATTTGTACGAGCTGCTGCATACTGTACAGAAGGGTTTTTTCTTAAATCAAAGTCTTTTAAAATCTTTATTCTTAAAATAAAAAAATTTAAATTTTTTCCCCAAATTAAGGTATTTAAGCCCTATCGACATGTCATATCATCTTTATTGTTATTAATTTATACAAAAATTAATAAAAATATTTTTTTATAACTTAAGGATTTTATTAATAAATAAAAAGAAAAATTAAAACGGGAGGCAATAACACAGAGAAATACAGAGCTTGGGTATAACCAAGCAAGATTAGAAACATACCAGCAAACAGGAACTGTTAACCATGAAGCCATGAACATCTCAACTCAATATATCGACTCTTGCTTTTGCTAAATCTTTTGAAATAAATTTTATGAAATTCTATTAAGCAATTTAGCAGATAAACCTTCAAAACTCCCCAAGTTCTTCTTAAAAAAAAAATTGAAGTTGAAAAGGTTGGGCACTTTTGGACCCTCACCATTTCAAATACTAACTTTGAGTTCTTCCATAGAAAAGAGAATCTCCATGCCACCATCTTCACGCACAGACAACAACGTGAATTTCAAGTTAGTTACTGCATGCTTATGCCACCAATCAGCTGTAAAATGTTCCTTGGAGAAATTGAAAACCAATGCTTTACCAGTTTTATGCTCTAAGATCCCCATACCATTATCAACAAGTCCTAAGATGGAACTTCTTCTTGCTTTTAACTCTGATATTACTATTAAAGAATTAGTGAAATTACAACCTGGAATTGAAATTAAAATTTATTTTAAATCAATTATGATTTTTTTTTAACAAAATACCGTAAACATACATATTTTTTAGGTTTCCTATATATTATTTAACAAATTATTACAATGTTTTTCTTAAACAAATATCATAATTAAATTTAGAAGCAACTTAAAATGTGTCTATTACGACATATTAACAAATAAACGCCTTAATTGAATAACTCAATTATGATGTTTCTTTCATAAAACATCATAATCAATGAGTAACAATCTCATAGGTAAACTATCATTTAAAATATTAATTTAAATGCCAACAAAATCAAATGACACTTTATAATAAGTTAATAGCACACGTAATCCTTAAATTTTATGTCATATTTTATATTAATCTTTAAATTTTAATAAGTTATAATCAAATCTTTAATTGCACAAATGTATGTCAACATGGTCTCTTTATCTACTAGACCGTTTAAATTAATGATAAATCTCACGCAACATGACAAACAATCTTCCGAACTTGTATTATATGGAATTTTTTTATTATTCGAACAAATTACGTAGAATTTTTTTATAGTTTTTAAATAAATCATAAAACAAAAAAGGTAAAGAGAAAAAAAAAAAAAAACTTTGACCACTCATCATCCATCTACCATTAAAGTTTTCATTAAGCTTAAAATATAGTCCAGTTCAATTCTCTCATAAGACCCATATCTCTCTATTATTTTTTAATACCTTGCTAACATCAAAACCCTCGAAAAGACTCGTGGTTATAGCCTCGAGAGTTTCTTGATTCGTCAAGTCTCGACTCACTTCATCTTTTGCATTACTAATTTGATTGAGTACGATATTGAAGCCTAGATTGATCGTGAAAGCATTTGAGAGCTTGATAAAGGGTTTGAAAAAGCCATGGAAGATCGAGGATGAGTAGGTTCGATTACTAGCTCAATTCAAAGGTCGAGTCTTGCAAGGGTTTAATCATGAGTTATAGAATTTAGTTTTAAAATCGATGGCCTTTTTGGTTTAACAGTCAAACATTTGCAACATGAATTGTACCAAACAGATCCGAGAAAACACATCGTTTTGTATAGTCATCCATTGTCTAAAAGTTTCGTGTGAGCCTATTAAGTTTACTAAATCTCCCTTTATAAATGAAATTATCAATAATTAGGAAATTTCCAAAATTTTAACTTTGTTGAAATCTAAAGATTTGGACATGAAAGGTTTGGCTTTTGATTGCATTCTTGAAGTTTGTTACTTTGAACACAAATAAACTATAGAAGCACTGCTTAGAGAATGAGGAGAGTAAGAAGAAGAAATTTGTGGCTTTTGACAATAATTTGGATATGAAAGTTTTGGCCTTTGATAAAGAAACTCGTAAAGTTGCAAAGGTCAAAGCTCGGTAGAGATTTGATTGAGATGAAAAAGTTTGGTGATGAAAGTGAGAAAATCAGGAAGAAGAAATGAGAGATGAGAGAAAACAAGTTTTGATCTTTCTCGATATAATCTATTAAAACTTTTAAAAATTATGTGTCATGTCACATAAGATTTATAAAAGAGTTAGATGGTTTAACAATCAAAATAACTATATTTACACATGTTTGAGTAATTGAGGATTCAGTTAAATTTTTTTAAAATTTAAGAACCAATATAAAATTTAACTTAAAGTTAAGAAATCACGCATGCTATTAACTCATTCGTAATTGGTGATTTCAGAATTATATATAAAGCCCCTCCCTCCATGCATAAACGTTTCCACAATAACGTCAATGGCGGATAGAAATGGGACAAGCATTGGTGAGAATTTTGAAGCTTTCTTCAATGGTTGGTTTACTTCAAAGAAGAAAAAAGAAAACAATGTTGCTTATAAACAAATAGCATTATAGTTTTTTGTTTTGTATAGGGATGTAAATGATATATTAGTATTCATAAATTATTTGGATTCGATTCGAATAAAATTTGAATTTGACTTAATTATTCTCTAGTCGAGTTCAAGTTCGAGTAACTCAACTCATCGATCGAATCGAGTTTGAGTATTATTATATTCGGTTCGAATAGTTTACAAGCTTAATTGAGCTTTTATATTTAAATATTTTTTTATCATTTTAATTAATAAAATATCTCGAATTCAAATTCGAGCTTGAACACAAATAATTTAATTTTTATCAAAAATAATAATCGAACTTATTTTTATATGTTAATCGAGCAAGTTTGAATAGTTCGACTTTTATCTCGAACTAAAAAACTAAAACTTAATTGAATTCGAATCGAGTTTCGAACTTCAAATTTTGAATTGAGTTCGAACTCGAACTTAATATTATTTCAATTCGAATTCAAAGGTGTATGTATAGGTGGCCTGTCAATCTCAAAGTGCGTGGAAGCAGAAACTCAGCAAATGTAGGATAGTGTGGGGATGGGAAATAGCCATCCATGTTATCAATGACCACTTCGCATAAAACAGGTATCAGAGATCTACCCCTGAAAAGATTCTGGGCTTGGCGGTCCCAACAGAGGCAGAGTGCTCCCAAAAACAGTTATCAATTATGGTATTTAAACGTTAGAAATGCCGTAATTGAGTTTAGTAAAAATTTAAAATAATTAATTATGAAGTTTTTTATAATTAAATATCATAATTTAATATTTTAAAATTATAAACATATCAATTATGATTTTTTAAATTAAAAACCGTAATTTAATATAACAATCTTTTAAAATTTTATATAAATGCTATAATTAATACTATTCCAATTTTATAAAATTATATAAAATTTTTCGTTCATTTGATGATAAAGGCATCACTATCATGTTTATTTATTTTTTAAACAAAATGAAAGGTTTTTCTTTTTAAGGTTATCAAGAATGTTATAATAAAAATATATAATTTAATAAATGTAAAATTTTCAGATCAAACATAAAAATTAAAAAACGAGACACATTTAAAATCAAACATTCTTTTAAATATCATATATTTTTTCGAAATTTAAGATTTCGTAAATCAAATATTCTCAAAAAAATTTTTAATTATTTTTTTTCATGAGATTAAAATTATTTTATTAAAAAATAAAGAAATTAAAATATCCTAATGTCAGGAAAAAACTCCTGTACAAAATACTTTCCTATTATTTCATAATTGTCCTCTTCTTTTACTATTCATGTGATATCCAATTATTTCTTTAGCAATTCTCTCATTTATATCCAATTAAAGTTATGGTTTTTGTTTAAAAAAAAAAAAAAAAAACAACAACGCAAGTACCGGCAGTCTACAACTTAAGCTAGCTCGAAAAATGAATTGAGAGATTTGGACGCTACAAATAAATAAAAATAATAGTAATGATGATAAGGATTTTATCGAATGGCTCAATCTCGCGAGATTATTCCATGCTTTTGTCTCGTTAAAGTTGCACTTGTTTGAGGCTCGAAGAAAAAGGTTTTGTCCAGATTTGATGCATAGAAGAAATGTAACTGTTGATTATAATTAAATGTAATTATTCAGGATTTTTCTATTAATGCCAAATATCCCCCAACTCCAATATTGTTGGCAAGTGCTAATTAAACCCAATAAACCTAGACATCCAAATATAATTAATAATATATTTTAATCGATTATATCACATGCTTCAACTAAATTGATCTATATCTTTTATACTATATATATATATATATCCATTAATGCACCCTTATCTTATTTTTCTATACTTGCTCTTACCCCACTAATTATATAGCAAGAAAATTAGTGTACAAAGAATAATTAAAAAATTTAAAGAAAATATTAACCGATACCTATTGACATTATTTTCTTTTATTTCTTTCATGTTAATATTATATTTTGGATTAAATTTCAAGATACTCAAGAGTTTAGCATGACAAACATTTGGGATTTTTTTTTTTTATATTTAATATTCGGGGTTATTATATCTAACCTAGCTAAGAGCTGTGAGGGGAAATACATGTGTTTTTTTTTCCATAAACCCAAATATCTAAAGGGAAAAAAAATCGTTTAAAAATGGCAGTAGTTTAAATTAAAAATCAGTTATGATTTTAAAACGAAATGATTAAACATGAAAATTTATCAAAATAACAAAAGAGGGCCTAAAGAAATCAAAGATGTCAAAGTGTAAAAGGGGCAATTCCGTCAACAATGGAAAATTTTCAAATATTTGGGCTCTGTCAGTTTAGTTGCAAGTTGTAACGACACCAAAACCGGTTCCTTGCTTTTGGCCGCCATATCACTTGCACTCTCCCATGTCTCTCTCTCCAAACTCTCTGATGTGAAGAAAAAGCGATCAAAGGAAAGAAAATAAAAGCGAATTAAACCCCGTAATTTTCACCTCCGTTTCCCAAGACAATCAAATCCTATTTTGTTCGTCGCTCTGTTTCCTCGATTCAGTTTTCGTCGAAAGTCCAGTTCAGAAAAAAGAGACGCCATTGCCAGTTTGGTTCGTTTCTCCCTTTGTTTTCTCACTATATCCAAATTTCAAGGTGGTATACCAAATATTCTTTTGACTTTTCTTTAGCTAAATCGTTGGGTACTCAGCGAGGAAGGAAATGGCGACTCTTCAAGACATATATGTCTCAGCAGCCATTACTCTTCTCTCTGCATTTGCATTCCTAGTCGCTTTTGCAATATTGAGACTTCAACCGATTAATGATAGGGTTTTTTTCCCGAAATGGTACCGAAAGGGGATGAGAAGCAGTCCTAGACGATCTGAGACATTTGTATCAAAATTTGTCAACTTAGATTGGAGGACATACATGAAAATTTTGAATTGGATGCCTGCAGCTTTGAGAATGCCTGAACCCGAGCTCATTGATCATGCTGGACTTGATTCTGTTGTGTATATTCGAATTTACCTTCTCGGGTCAGTTTTTAGATATCCAGTTTGGTCGATATTTTTACTATTTGCCTTTCGCTTTCTTTAAAAAAATACAGACAAAAAAAAAAAAAACTTTTTAGACATAGAAACAAATAATTAAAAGTGAAATATGGAATTCTATTTTTTGGAGTGCCAAATGCATGATTTTATTTTATGCTATGAAATAATTATGCTAGAATTAGTGTATGATTTACAGTTCCATATTGTTGTTTGCTATGGATAGAGCAGTCTAATATTATTATGATGGCATTTATGTGCAGCTTGAAAATAATTGTCCCCCTAGCTTTGCTGGGTTTCTTGGTTTTGGTCCCTGTCAATTGGACAGGGGAGACATTAGAGCGTAGAAAGGATTTAACATTCAGTGACATTGACAAGCTCTCAATATCAAATGTTCCAGACGGATCAAAAAGGTCAGGAATAATTTTTTAGCTATACTCTGGTTGTTATCTGGAATTCATCAGTTATAAAAATAGAAAAGATTGGAGTCTCAGTTTAATTTATGCTAATACTAGACCTTCACTATAACACTAGTGATGTATTTTTTGTTCAAAGCAGAATTTGAGACAGGTTTATGTTATTTCAATATATGTGCTATATGCAGCACTGAGGAAGTTAACTATACCAAATATTGAGTTACTGTACACAAATTTTCTAGAGTTGTGAAACCCGATTCTTACACTGTTTTGGTTTGTTGCCATAATTCTAATATTAATACAAGGCAAAAGTAAAGCTTGTGCTTAGCGCTTTCATTTCAAAGGGGGTGAGGGTCGTGTTAGAGATAATAATCCAGTTTGTCTCTTCCTTTTTTCAGCTTTTACGTGAACCTGAGCATTGTATGTGTTAAAAACTTCAATTTGCCCAAAATACCTGTTTCATTTCAGTATGGAGAAAGTCTCAACTTATCCTTTTCAGGTTCTGGGCACATATTGGTATGTCATATGTATTCACACTTTGGACGTTTTATGTGCTATATGCCGAATACAAAGTGGTAGCCGCTATGAGGTTGCAATATTTAGCGTCAGAAAATCGTCGTCCTGATCAATTCACAGTGAGTTTACAACTGTTGACTATCTTGGACAGGTTGATTTCTTGAATGCACTAGAATTGATGAGTAAAAAACGTCAAAACACATGCATATCCAAATACCGGCACCATAACTAACTTAAACATTTGAATTACTTGGAGTGGATGATTTGCCATAGCTTCAGAGGTCTATTGTTAAATCTTCCAATCATGATTAAACGGTATTTGGTTCTCATTAGAATTGCAGGTTAAGATGTTTTTCATTTTGATGAAGAATTTCAGAGATACTTGGTCTCTGACTAGACCGATCATGGATTCATATGTTATATCTAAATCAGATCTCATACGTAAAGTTATGCTCCCTAACATATTATACAATTATGAGGGAGAAAATTTACTTAATATTAATCACGTATTTTAGCACATAGAAAAAGACATGCATCTTATATAATGTGAAGTATCATATACCTTCCTATTGATCAGGTTGATTTGTTGAATGCACTAGAAATTCTGATTAAGAAACACCAAAACACATGCATATTCAGATACTGGCGCTCTATCTAACTTAAACATTTGAAGTATTTGGAATTGGTGACTTGCCATAGCTTCAAAAGGCTGTTCTTAAATTTTCAAATCACAATTAAATGGTATTTGGTTCTCATTAAATTGCAGGTCAAGATGCTTTTCATTTTGACGAAGAATTTCAGAGATAATCTCTCACCACATCGATCATGCATTAATGTGTAATATCTAGATATCAGATGTAAATTAATGCTCCCTAGGTTTACTTAATATTAATCAAATGTTTTAGCACAAGGACAAAGACATGCATCTTGTATAATGTGTCATAGATCTTCCTACTGATCAGTCTATGGTTTATGAAGTACCTTTGTGATGGTGTTGCATTACCATTGCTAATAAATTTGGCACTCATATTTGAGGTTGTTTCCCCTCTTTTCTCGCCCCTCAGTTTTGGTGTTGCAGGATCATTTTTCTATTTAACTACCGAGGTACTTTCCTTGTACCATTGCTCCCTTGTTCAATAGAAAATGTTTTTTGGGTACACTGAGCCTTGGGGGTACATGACGGGAGGTAGCCCTCTCCCATTCCATAAACCACATCCTCCTATCTTAAGATTCAACCTTAAGAGCCCCAAATTGTACACAAGTCCTAAATTAAGAATGGTGGCATCTCCCTGAAGACTTGTTCAGTCATTCTACTCAAAGTTGATTGAACCAAAGGGACGCATGCTGTTGGTATCAGATAGAAGGCAGTTGTGGCAATTATATGGAGCTGCCTGTCGTGTTTGAAACAATCAACATAGATGTGCATGTCTGCTAGACCATTTTTATCTCATCCCAGCTTAGCACTTATATTTAATTTTGCTTTCTTTTGTTTACCTTTAATCAGGTTCTTGTGAGAAATGTTCCTCCTGATCCTGATGAATCAGTTAGTGAGCATGTCGAACATTTTTTTTTTGTAAATCACCCTGATTATTACCTTACTTATCAGGTATGTTTCTTTGACCAGTTGCATCACCTATGATAATTTGACTTGTAAATAAGTTCTAAGTAGCACTTGTGCAGGAAAGAAGGAAAATAGGTCGTCTAACAGGGAAATTTATAATAATATATTGCAATTTTTGAAACTGATGGTGTCTAGAAGTATTATCTTTCTATTTGCCATTGATATAAATTTCTATGACATAAACTGCTTTACTCTGTAAATTTGATAGGTTGTATATAATGCAAATAAGCTAGCAACATTGGTTGCAAAGAAGAAGAGTTTACAAAATTGGTATACTTACTACCTTAATAAGTATGAGAGAACTTCAAAGAGGCCGGCCACAAGGGTAATATCTTTGCATGACAGACTTACTATTGACATTTATTTGGCTCCATTTCCTTTGTGGAACATTTTGTTTAATGTGTGGCAAATGTCATTTACTATTCCATGTCAATTTTCAGTTGTCTAGTTTATTATCCAAATTTTTTGTTTTTATAGACAGGTTTCTGTGGTCTTTTTGGCACTTCAGTTGATGCAATCGATTATTACTCTTCTGAGATTCGGAAGCTGAGTGAAGCAGTAAGTTTACACGCACTGTAGAGACTTTACTAGGGATTTTTTCTAATTTCATATCCTGTTTCTTGCAGTACTTTGTACCTGCCATTCTTTCTTCGACAATTATCATTACCTCTGTTTCTGCCATCATTATTCTTGGCATAATGGGAAACAATTTAAACACTTTGTTAGCACGTGTCTTTTGATGCTGAAACTGTCACGTACTGATGTAGTGTTTATATGGTTAAAGTTTCCAATGCAGATTCTATATCAATTGGCAGTTGTTGTATCGTCTCTCTTGGTTAATAAGCACTCTCTCCCCTACATCCTTCCAGGCACACATACATTGGCACATGAGAAAACCTTTTACTTTCATTCTTAGCCAATTAAGATAAGAATTGATAGGAACAAGGCAACATTAAGATGATATATAGTTTACCTTCCAGGAAACATCATATTCTCTCCCTCCTTTTTCTTCCTTTCTCTTCAACAAGGAATAGAAGAAAACATGAAGCTGCACGAGGCAATACTTGAATTTGCACTTTTTTTTTCGTTCTTTTAAAGTGTAAATTTTTTTTTTTGATAAATAATGCGTAATTTAGTTACTTATAAGAAAATTTTAATTTCTTCATTCTTATGTAGGAAGCAGCAGAAAGAGACAGAGTCATGAGCGATCCAAAGGCCATAGTTCCAGCAGCATTTGTTTCATTCAAATCCCGATGGGGGGCAGCTGTATGTGCTCAAACACAGCTATCCCGTAATCCAACAATTTGGTTGACAGAATGGGCCCCAGAGCCACGAGATGTTTATTGGAATAATCTTGCAATACCATATTTTGAGCTCTCTATTCGAAGGTTGCTCATGGCTGTTGCCTTATTTTTTCTTATTTTCTTCTTCATGATCCCTATAGCTTTCGTTCAATCTCTAGCCAACATTGAGGGGATTGAGAAGGTTTTTCCTTTCTCGAAGCCATTAATCGAAATGTAAGTTCCTTTTCAGTGTTGTCCTATTAACTTGGCATTTCCTTATGTGTCCTCAATATTTTCCTTGCTATAACAATAGTCATTCATGTGTTTGACCTACTAAAATTTATCCTGATTTTATACTTCCATCTTGTCTAACCATTTTGTCAAGCAGGACATTGTTAGGGATGGGGATATTGCACTACCAAAATTAAATCAATATGGAAAGAAGTTTTTTAACCATTTCCTTCTTGAACCATATGAAACACTATAGAACCAATTACTTGTGCTCCTTTTCAGGCAATTCGCTGCTGGTAATGTAGCCATATTTCTGACTTGCCATGATGAAAAGCTACACTTTTCTCTTTAGTGTAATTTTTATAATGAACCTGTGGAAAATTTTCACTTGCTTACTGCTCGAACTGGCTCCCAGTTGGAGAGGAGGAAAAAGTTCTTTAAAAAATGGGTATATTATAGCAATTGCAGTCAAGTCTATTGCCTGATCTTAATCACAGGCTGATATCTAGACATAACCATAGGTTTCCCCTATTCCTTGCAACTAGTAATGATGTTTTGAGACTTTTAGTAGCTAAGTTTTCATCTGTTGGAAAACACTTGTTCAGGGAGTCTTTCAAGTCCATCATCCAAGGCTTTCTCCCTGGGATTGTACTGAAGATATTTCTTATTCTACTTCCAACTATTCTTATGACAATGTCCAAAATAGAAGGATTTTCATCACTCTCAACTTTGGATAGAAGATCAGCTGGGAAATATCACCTATTCATTCTCGTCAATGTATTTCTTGGAAGTATTATCACAGGCACAGCATTTCAGCAGCTTAAAACCTTCCTTCACCAGCCTCCAGCAGAGTACGTACCTGCCTCTTCCCAGAAAAATGGATGGGTTAACACATTTAACACTATGATAAACACATGCAGTTTGAATACTGAAACAAATTGATAGTCAAAAACCAAGGTTGGTGCATCAAGAAAATAAGTTAGAGCAGAAATCATTTGATATATGTTCTGACAGAAATATGTAGCTACTTGAACTGAACTCAAATGTGCCAATTCACTAGGTCTTCTTATAAATCTGTTCTTCTAAGTTTTGGTGATCAGAGCTATGATATACAACTTTAATAGATCATAATTGATATTGGACAGCTGATTTTCTTCATTTTTTTACCCTTTAAGTTCCTTCTATTCTCTCTTCAGTTGCAGTGCATGCTTTTCTGTGTAATGATCCTCTATTCACGTGTTTATGATTTGATGTTCTGCTGATGAGTATACCATTATGTCTGAAGGCCAGAGACCTAGCTTTCTTTCTCATGGTATTTATATCATGCTGTTTTTTCTTAACATATCTGATAATTTGGATGTGTGATTGACTGGAGATATTTTGTTACTTATGTAGGATTCCAAAAACCGTTGGTGTATCTATCCCAATGAAAGCCACTTTTTTCATTACTTATATAATGGTTGATGGATGGGCGGGGATTGCTGCAGAAATCCTCAGATTAGTACCATTAGTCATATTCCACCTGAAAAATACGTTTTTAGTTAAAACAGAACAAGATAGGGAGCAAGCAATGGATCCTGGTAGCATTGACTTTGCAACATCCGAACCAAGGATACAATTATATATCTTGCTTGGACTTGTTTATTCGGCTATCACACCTGTACTTCTTCCTTTCATCATCATCTTCTTTGCTTTTGCCTATTTGGTATTTCGCCACCAGGTACACTAGCAAACCAAATATTGTATTGTCTTTGCATGTTTAAGCAACGTGAAGCTTAGTAGATTTCCTTTCCTTTCATTATATATTAAATAAATGCTGGAAACATACCTAGATCATTTTTTTCTTCCTTTGATTCATCCTTTCTATTTCGTATTAGTGTTTTAGAGTTGTACCACGCTGGACAGTTAGACCAAGTTTATGATGGAGATATAGTATCCTAGTGATTCAATTGTTAAGCACAGTATATCCAAGGGCTAATTTCCTCGTGCAAATCATTGGCTAACATCTATTAATATGGTGGGGTAAGATATAGTACTTCCCTTGAGGAAGGACTGTTTTTGGCCCCATAGCCGTAGAACCGTGCAATTTATTTTTCATTGTTTTGAAGATGGTACTATCACTCAATCATTTTGTAACAATTAAGGTCATATGACAGCCTCTCTTTTGGCTACATGAGGCATATTGTGCCAATATTCAATATTTCTTGCTCTCGTGGCTATTGCGGCGAAATGATCTCATCTTATGGTATGAAAAACTCACCTTTTCTTTATTCACAATCTTGTTTCTTGCTGCAAGGTTATCAACGTGTATGATCAAAGATACGAGAGTGGAGGCTCATTTTGGCCAGATGTGCATCGGCGTCTGAACATCGGATTAATAATATCTCAACTTCTTCTAATGGGATTGTTGAGCACAAAGAATATTGAGAAATCAACAAGCGCACTCCTTCCCCTTCCTATTTTGAGCATCTGGTTTCACAGATACTGCAAGGGCCGTTTTGAATCTGCATTCGCAAAATTCCCATTACAGGTGAGGAATACTTTGAATTATGATCTTCATGAAGTTTTAAAGAAATAGTTTGCAGAAGTTACATGATGAAACATTAATAAAAAATAATACATTTACAAGATAATGCATAAAAGTTAGATGCATTTTGGAATTACAAAAAGGATATGATGTTCTATGTTTGGTTGTGGCATGACATCATATACCCGGTCTCATGTTGAGAGGAGATAGCATTGGTTCTTTGGGTTATCTTTTTACCAACTGATTATCAACTGAAAGGAAAATATTACGTTTCTTCCTTGACCCTTGTTTCTGCGAGTATATGACATTTTTTTTTATTACAACACAGGACGCAATGATCAAAGATACCCTGGAAAGGGCAACGGAGCCAAACCTAAACTTGAAAGCCTACCTTAAGGATGCTTATATACATCCAGTTTTCAAGGGCAGCGAGCCTGAGAGGCCGCAGTCGATTTTTGAGGAAGAGAACAACCCGCTTGTTCCAACAAAGAGGACCAGTAAACAGGGCTCCGAAGCGGGTTCTTCTCACGGTAGTTAGAGATATCAGGAAGAAACCGTCATCGTTGTTCAGTATCAGCATTCGGTCATTGTAGATACAACAAGGATTTCATATTGCATGGTTGAAATGTAGCGAGAAAAATCATTGAAACCAGTTGCTTCTGAATGAATGTATGATGGTTGTATAAACTTTGTTGCTTTTCAGCTTAAATAGGTTTGCTTTGGTAAATTTGATACCATTCTAATCAGAGATTAGTGCTTTCTTAACATTTTCAATTATTTTATGGCAAATTTAAAATTTTCATTCTTTGGTATGTGAAATGACAACAATTTCTATTTCACCTCTATGTTTTTATTTTTTCAAAAATTAGGCTTAAATTGTATTCATCAATAGCAATTTTTTTTATTTAATATTCAAATAGACCTTTGAATTTCATTTTAAAAAAATATACTTTTGGATTTTAGTAAACAATTAAACAAACTCTCAATTTTTTTTGAAAAATTAAGGTTATAAATTTTTATTTTATTTTAATTGTATTCATTCAATCTTAAAAATGAATGAACAGGTTAAAATGACAAGATTATAAAAATAACGTTCTCTCATTATGATTATGCCCTTCCAAATAAATTTAAATTAACCTTTTTACAAATTGTATCATTTAATTAAAAAATTTTAAGCAAAAAATAAATATTTTATACCATCAAAATTCTAATTATAACAAAATAAAATTTATAATATTAATTTAATGCAATAAAAAATCATAAACTTATTTTTACTTTTAGCAAAATTTAGAAGTTATCGGGGAATTAGCAATACTATCAAAACAAAAAAGGCGATCTATCTTACTCAAAGAAAAAAAGCGTTCTATCATGTGAAACGCACCTTTTCAGTCACAACGGTGCTTTTTGAAAAAAAACAAAAATGGTTAGATCATAGATGAATGCGTTGTGCGGTCCTTGGGAAAGCTATAAATTCCAAGCACGACAAATCTGCACTTATTCTCTTCTACGACTTGTGGCAACTTTGGTTTTTATTATTATTTTTTATCATTCTGGGCTCACTCTCAGTCCTTAACTCGTCATCTTATTCGCTTTTCAGTAATCAATTTCCGCTGATAGAATCAGGTGCTGTAAGTTCTACTTTGATTCTCTGCATTAATCTGGGTTCATGACTGCCACAGCTTCTTTTATCAACTGCGTATTGGTTTGATTGTTATTATATTCTTATATTTCTAATTTCCCATCATTTCTTTACGCTGCAATTTATCTGGGCTTTTCTTGCCTTTGTTTTCGTGTGTATATATATATATATATATATATATATCTTTCATTTTTCTGCATTCTCTATGTTAATTAATTATTTATTTATTTATCTGATTGCTCTTTCATGTTGAGTGCTCGATGTTCTACAATTATATATGTTAACATGAATTTTTTATTGCTTTCTGGGTGTTAATGATTTTGTGGCCTTGGTGTCTAAAACCATTGAAAAGAGTTATTTTGTTTTAGTTTACTGATTCAGTTGGGCTAACTCTTTCCTAATTTCAAACAGAAAGCCATCTCTAATTCAGTAGGGAAATTATCCTCCTTGTCTGGGAGGGTTTAATTCTGCTCTCTGGTTGAATCTTTTTCTTCTGCAAGAATATATGGCAACTCTTTCTCCAACCCTTACAACAGTGCCCCATTGCCTGAACTTTGGAGCCACTGAATTGTCTAAATTATCAGTTTTCACCCGATATCTTTGGAAAAGCAAAGTGGGACAGAGTCTTAAGAGAATAGATATAGGAGGAAAGCTTTTCGCTGGAGAAGTTGTACAAAATGCCATACAATCTCCTCATTGGAGTCCCGATTTGAGATGCTTTGCAGCAGTTGAGCAAACTGAACAATCATTTACTACAAGTACCCAAGTTGATGAACTTGAAAAGCTATCGGCTTATCTGTTTAGGACAGAAATTGGTGGTCAGGTTAAACTTTTTGTTAGAAAGAAAAGTGCCAAATATGTAGTAGATATTGAAGTTTCATCCATGCAATTGTCCAGTGATGACAGTAAGCTGGTGCTAAGTGGGGGTGTATACCGATCTGATCATGATATCAAGAACAGGATCATTGAAACCCCATTTGTAGCAAGGTCTTCCAGTGAGTTGGCACTTGAGTTGGAATTTGAAGCTAAAGAAGCCCCATTCTACTTCTCATTCTTGTTGAAAGCCTCATCAGGTGCAAATTCAACTAGCTTGGAAATCAGGGGTCATAGGAAGACTAGCTTTTGTGTACCAATTGGTTTTGATCAAGGGCATCCAGCTCCTTTGGGTCTTTCCTTTTCAACTGATGGTTCCATGAACTTTGCAGTTTATTCAAGAAATGCAGAAAGTTTGGTCCTGTGCTTGTATGATGATACCGCATCAGAAAAACCTGCATTTGAGCTTGATCTTGATCCTTATGTTAATCGAACTGGTGACATTTGGCATGCTTCAATAGAAGGTGCATGGACTTTTGTGAGCTATGGTTATCGGTGCAAGGGTGACAACAAAGCATTTCAGGCAGATCGTGTTCTTTTGGATCCTTATGCTAAAATAATTGGGAGTTCCATTCCTAATCATCATGAGTCTGGTTTGCTTCCGAAACATCTTGGGCGACTATGCAAGGAGCCTGCTTTTGACTGGAGTGGTGATGTTCTTCCAAACTTACCTATGGAAAAATTAGTGGTATATCGGTTGAATGTTATGCGTTTTACAAAAGACAAGTCTAGTAAGCTACCTCCCAATGTGGCAGGGACTTTCTCTGGTGTAACTGAGAAGGTACAGCATTTAAAAGATCTTGGCGTCAATGCTGTCTTATTAGAGCCAATATTTACATTTGATGAGCAAAAGGGACCATATTTCCCATATCATTTCTTTTCGCCAACAAACCTGTATGGGCCTTCTAATGGTTCTATATCTGCTATTAACTCAATTAAGGAGATGGTCAAGAACTTGCATGCCGATGGGATAGAGGTCTTCCTGGAAGTGGTTTTTACCCATACTGCTGAGGGTGGAGCCCTGCAAGGACTTGATGATTTATCCTATTATTACAGGAATAGGGTTAGAGATTTAGAAGCTAGAAATGCTTTGAATTGTAACTATCCCGTTGTTCAACAGATGATTTTAGATAGTCTTCAGCATTGGGTGACAGAATTCCACATTGATGGTTTCTGTTTCATCGATGCTTCATGTATGTTGAGAGGTTTTTATGGTGAACACTTGTGTCGCCCTCCCTTGGTTGAAGCAATAGCTTTTGATCCACTGCTCTCCATGACTAAAATCATTGCAGATTGCTGGGATCCACATGACATGATGCCAAAGGAAATTCGTTTTCCTCATTGGAAAAAATGGGCAGAAATGAATACAAAGTTTTGTACTGATATAAGGTACTTTTTAAGGGGTGAGGGTGCTCTGAGTAGTCTTGCTACACGTCTTTGTGGGAGTGGGGACATATTCTCAGTTGGCCGAGGCCCAGCTTTTTCTTTCAATTTTATTGCTAAGAATTTCGGACTTCCTCTTGTGGACTTGGTCAGCTTTAGTAATGCTGAGTTAGCTTCAGAGATAAGTTGGAATTGTGGGGAGGAAGGACCTACAAGTAAAACTGCTGTTCTTGAAAGAAGACTCAAACAAATTCGTAATTTTCTCTTTATTTTGTTTGTGTCACAGGGTGTTCCCGTTCTTAACATGGGAGATGAATGTGGCCAATCGTCTGGTGGTTCTCTGTCATATGGTAGCAGAAAGCTTTTAGATTGGGATGCTATGAAAACAGGTTATGGTATTCAAACGACACAATTTATCTCATTTTTTAGTTCGCTTAGAATGAGGCGAAGCGACCTTCTTCAAAAAAGGCACTTTCTCAAAGAAGAAAATATCGAATGGCATGGAAGCAATCAGTGTCCACCAGGATGGGAAGACCCTTCCTGCAAATTCCTGGCTATGACATTGAAGGCTGACAAAGCAGAGAGCCAGTTGAGCTCTGAGGCTTCTCAACTAAAGGGTGACCTGTTTATTGCCATTAATGCGGCTGATAAAGCAGAGAGCCTTATTCTACCCCCACCTCCTGAAGGGATGGCATGGTATCGATTAGTAGACACGGCTTTACCATACCCAGGCTTTTTCTCTGTGGATGGTAAGGCTGATCGTGAGCAAAAGATGGGCTTCGTCGCTTATGAAATGAAGCCTCGCAGCTGCACTTTGTTTGAAGCATGCGCTGATGGTAGTTGATATATTTCCCTTTCCCCCCTCGATTTTCGTCTTGAAAACTTTGTAGACTGGTAAATCATAGAGGTACAACCTTTTTTTTTTTTTTTTTGTATCTGTAGAATAATTATCTGACAACAGATTGAAGTATGCCAACCAGGATGGTTTTCAAGATAAGTAATGCTGTATATCCACCAGTTTCTTTTCAATAAATAATTATACAAACTAATTGTTTGTTTATTAACGTTCTTATGGTGCATGCATACATACATACATATATTATATATAAACTTCAGCTGCATAAATGGGCCAACTGCATTCTGAGTTTCAGTTTGATAAATAGGGTGATTTTTGTTTACTTGAGATTGTTGTGTTTGCTTTTAGAAAGGTCCAAGCTCCAACACAAGCCCTTGATGAGAAAACAAGAGCAAATCATTTCATTTATTTTTAGAGTCACCTGCATTTCTTCATATTTGCGTTGACGCCCAACTGGAGTGGTACTTAAATTTTTGCTTTTTCAAACTTATTATGAAGTTTATGTTTTTAGTTTTTTTATTTGAGATTTTAGACATTGTTAAAATTGGGAAAGGCCTTATTAATTATGAAATAGTAATAATAAAAGTAATACCCATAAAAAAATTACTTAATTAATTACAAATAAAACATAAGGACTTAATTGATTAAAATTTAAACTCCACTTTCAATAATCAATTCGGCAGCTGCTGCAGTAGCTCCAACACCACCAAGTCCGAGCAAAGCCATAGCGAGTTCATCCTCATTCCACTGCCTCAATCCATCGCTCAGCCTTTTCAAAACATCGACATTGACGTCCAAAACCCACTTCTGTGTACAACGTACCATCAAGCTCACAAACCCTGTTACATATGCACGCCAAGTTGCAAAATCACATCCAAGAGATATTTTCCCATCTAATGAACTCGCAAGAAATTCCAAGTGTGCCCCAAGAACCTTTGGCCGTCGTTTTGATGCTGATGAGGCTGAGTCCACACCCCATGCAAACGTACCACAAAGCACTGCGAAGTATGCAAGTGCATAACCCCCCAGCATGGCAACTACACCTCCAGGTTCCCCCCCATCCTGCTCAGGTGCATGGGAAGATATAAACCAAGAAGGTAATGTTTCTTTGATCAACGATTGGACCAAGCTTAATCCACCAGATAGCCAAACCAATGAAGCCCCAAGGGATGCAGCAAGTTTAACACGTGTCATTGCTGCATCAAGAGAAACTTGCCCATATCTCAGACCAAACTTTGTCTTTTTCAATTTCTCCCTGGACAACCTACCGCTGGCAATCTCTCTTACAGAGGACATTAAAAGAGAGACAATTTCTTCTGTCATAAACATGATATCTCTGAACGATCGATGTACTCGTAAGTACATAATCCCTGGGGCAACTGGAGATATTCCACCAGAGAAATGAGAGCCAAAGCCATAGCCAAGAAGTGCACCCACTCCACCGTTGCTATAAATGGTAGAGGGGTTTAATCCAAGAGTAGATGCGAAGCAACTCCTGAGAAGCTGAACTACAGCTTCGCTGCTGTGGTGGAAGACGGTGCGAGAAGCAGAGAACACAATGAAATCATTCCAACGCTTAACCTTCTGAGCCCATAGTGAGGCTATGATGGGCATGCATGGCCAGGGACAACCTTCAGCTAGGGAATTCAATGCTGGGCCAATTAATACGAGGAAACGTTCAGAGGCTTTATCAAGTTTATAGGTTATTGTGAGACTAACAAAAGCAGCCAAGGGCAGAGGAAGCATAGCCGGAGTGTTCCCCCCTGCAAGCAAAAATAAAAGATTGAGCAAAAAAATTAGCTGACAGATTTGTCAAGTCATAAAATTCCCCACATTAGCTTGGAGTAAAATTCATTTTTCCAACATTTTAAAAATTGCAAAATCTTGCTAAATCACTGGCGGCAGATCTGTATCTAAAGTACATGTAAATTGCTCCCAGTTTTAGATTCACCTTCCATTCATGTTTCCATTCAGCAAGGAAAAATACAAACACACACGGACCATCCAATCTTTTCTTTCCTTTGTTCTTCTTAATTACATTAAAAGATACAGAAAAGGTGTTTAGGCCAGTATAACTGGTGCAACTTTTGTTTAAAAGTCACTTTTGGAGATGCAGGTCAATAGAAAATTATCAATTGTCCACAAAGTTATTCGGAAAGGGGGAACAAACATAATGGAACAAAATAATACCTATGGCAAGGCTTGGGACATCAACACCAGTGGCAGCTATAATTTTTTTGATTTGCTGCTCAATCATGAATAAATTTGCTGAGGGACTTGGCCAATCTGTTCCATTCATAAAAACAGGCTTCCATATACCTCGCGTTACTTCAGCAGAAAAGTAGCTGATAATGGTTACCAGGGTTGCAGGAAGGAAATCAGCAAGATCTTTGAGCCCTGAGATATTGCAGGCAAAGAAATTACGTTGCAAAGGAACAAAGATATCTGGAAGAAAAGGATATTGCCATTTCCTTTGTAAATTAATTAGTGCGGAAATGCAGCAGACACACCGTGTTTATGAAAGATATAGAACACCTCAGCTTAAAAAGACTGTTTACATAAATCTTATGTACGATTGTTTAGATTATGCCACATACACTGCAACTACTCCTATGCACTAGATTATATTCCCACTATTTAGTTTTCAGATATTAATGTAGATTGTCAAACTCTATGCAATATCATGTTTTTGAATAGGAAACAAACTCACAACAGCATACATTGCAATCAAACTTCTGCATAATACCAGCAATTAACCAAAGGGGTCAATTTACAAAATTACACCAATCCCAACAGATCAGGAAGAACATAAAATTCAAATTTAAAAACTATGCCTGAAATGTTACCCCCAGCTTAAAATTATGAGATAGAACCCACTTTAACTTGACAATAAGATCTATTAGTCTCCTCAATAAGCTCTTGATATACTACCAATATATTTTCCGTGTATATGCCTACTTTTAAGCAAGAAATTGGAAAAGGACAAACCTGTCGCCAGTTCACGGGGTGAGACTCGTCCATGGGCACAGGCTGTCAGAGCTGCATCAAGCGCATAGGGAGTTCCTTCTAGGATATCCCATGCGGGCACTTTTAGTTTCATAGACACATCCTCAGCCCCAGATGCAGAAGAACTACTACTTCCGGAAGGTGTAGAAGTTAAAGACTGACCACCCCTGCTTATCTTCCTGAACATCAAATTGAGGAGTGCATCAACAATCTGATGAACAGAGGTCCCTTGTACAAGTTCTGACAGGGTGGAAGCAATACATTCTTGATGCTGCCGGTACCAGCGCTTTAACTTGGGAAAGGAATCCAAATATATTAGTTCCAAAGAGAAATTTAAATTTTTTGACAGTCTTTTAATCATCAAACGATCCTTTGAAGATTTTCCAAAAGCTGATAATTTAGAGTTTCGAACCAACAACAGATATTCAGGAGTTAGTTGGGATCCCACTGGCGTTGCATCTCCTGTCACATGTTCAAGAGGTGGATGATGAAACCTCCATAATCTCAGTAGAAGAGTAAATGCATTGGTGAATACTGCATGACTAGTCAGCTCTTCCCCTGTTGGAAGAGCCCACGAAACATTGGGAGCAGTTGACCCAAAAACCTCACAAAGGGGCATCAATGAAGCAGCAAGGAGTGGAACCTGACAAGAATATCAAATAACATCAGCGGGTGGAGCACAATGGATTTCTCCTTCCAACATGCAACCCTTCCTATCCTTTCTTTTCTCATGTGGATGTTAGGATGTGTGCCACAAGGCATTCCTCATTATTCATGCAACATATTGTCTCCATAAATGCGGAAAGGAACAGCTGACTAATTTTTTAATGGTCCAAAATTACAAAGATGTTATGAAGGAGTTCCCCTCAGTTCTACAGAGATTGGGGAAAATCCATATATCATTTATTTGCAATATATGAGAGGAGGATCTTTTCAGTAAACTTGTTCAAAAACCGACCCCATTCACCTTTCTTCGATTCATACAACACACAAAGAATATTCACATATAAGCCAGCAAAAAAATGGGTCATGAAATAAAAAAAAAAAAGAACCTACCAAGCCATGTAAAGAGAAGATTTGCACACAGTCTACAGGTGATATTCCAAGAAGAAGAACATTTAAAAATGGAGCACAACTGATCAAATGGCTCTCACTCCCAGAATAATTGGCAGGAACTGGTGGTGACAACAAACTTGTAATGAACAGAATGGCGTGTTCCTACAAAGTCAGATCCAAATAAATCCAAAATTAGTACATATAGAAGAAAATTTATAGAAAAAAAAAAAAGATAAACAAACTTCAGAAGCACTTAATAAAGATAATGACAGACTATGTGACTGTAATGCACCTTGTTGGAAGTGACTTTCTGTCAAAGTACCTGTATATTCCAACCACGAACTAGAGATGCCCCACAAAGAATGCTAGCAGCAGATATCTTCTCGTCATCTGAACCTTTGGTTGCAATCTCATGTATTTTCTCGATCTCTGCTAAGCTTCCATCAAATCCATGAGCTTAAATTCAGTTGCCTTAGCACTGGGTAAATTTACAAAAAAGAGCATCTCATATACCTGGCTTCAGGAAAAAGAGGGCTGTAACTGAAGACCAGGTCATAGCCAGGAGATTACTTGGATACTACAGTTAATTAGTCAAGACGCTTTCAATCCCCACCCCAACAGACAGACAGACCCAGACAACAATGAGATAAACATCAAGTATCTGTGGTATGGACACACATTTCTAATTTCTGTATGCATGTATTTATTTATATATATTGTATATAGGAACTTAAAGTATGATAAAGAAAATATCATAGGGAAATAGAAAAAGAAAAAAAGATGATACTATGAAGTAGAAACACACTATTCCAAAGCCACCTTACAACTAATTAACTTCATCGTAGCATCATTAATCAAACACCCAAGAGCAAAATGACAAATTACTAATGTGGGCAATAACTGAAAAAAATATTAAATCTCCCGATATTAAATCCAAATTCCATACAACCAACTTCTGAGCTGAATATAATAACCATAAGATATGATCATATAGTTGACATCTTTCTTCCATCCCATTCATAAGCTCCCAAATCTAGATCTTTAACTATAGTAATAACATAAAATAGCAGGATCACAGTTCATTCAAACTCTTACAAGCAAGCAAAAAGAATAACCATTTGTGGAAACCAAAAAGACAAGCAAATAAACAATAACAAATCCAGTGAAGCAAAAAGAAATAGCGGTTAAACCAAAGTAATGGCACAAGTAACTTATACAACTTAATCGACAAGGAATAGAAAATACAAAAACTCTAATAAAAAACTGTGCATTCTCCTGTCAGATATCAGAACATAATAAAATTCCAATACATGGATCTATTCCATGAATTTTACGGTCACTGCAACTGAGAAAGAAGTGGATGACAACTCTTACACGGATAGTATTACGGTTCAGAGTTTGATGTTTGGGTCAACAGCCCCATCTTAGTGCTTTGGGACAACGAAAGAAAAAGTTACCAACACTCCCCTTTAGTAAAGCAACGGCAAAAATAAAAATATCTAAAGGAAATATCTGTTGCACCATACCTAGAAGCTGGAGTTGCAATCAAAGCATTTATCAGTGTTGGAGTTAGAGGGGATCCTTTCATCAGTGATGACCAACCAGGCACTTGACTAGTAACACTACGGGGTATATTTGCGCGTGCATTTACATAGCCAGGCCAGACATATGCGGATGTGTCCAATAGATTTCTGGCAATACAAGCCTCAACAATCAGATGCCGCATGTTTCCAGCTGCAGGGAATACATAATATATGAAAATTTTGAAGAAAGTATTAGCTAAAAAAACAAAATTTAAGGAAAGAAACAGCTAAAAACAGACAGAAAAGAATTAGAAAATGGGACAAATAAAATCCGTCTGAAATGAATGAAGAGAAAAGATCAACAAATTTTTCAGAAAAGAAATCTGATATCTAGAGAGAGAAAGAGAGATTCATAATAATCATGCATGATCGGTAGCTAAGTCAACAAAATCAACTAGATAAAATAATCAAATACCACTATTTTAATTGCATGACTGAATATTATATGAAGGCATACTTGAGGAGAAATTTCACAAAATTTTTGAAATAATAAAAAATCAGCTAGCACTGTTCCTCTTGAACTGCTCATTAGGAGGAGTCTGCGTTAAAATCAACTTATGCAAGTAACACATTTCAAAACAGCCTTAATAAATCAGGTAACCTTCACACATAAAAAATGAAGGACAGTAGTCCTTACCGCAATTCATGGGCATGTCATTAATGCTCATGCACTCATAGTTTCCATTACCAACTGTGAGACCAGAAACAAACATAATTGCCTTGGCAGCAGCCTGATTGGCTACTGAACAAACCAATTGAGGTGGGGTCAACAAGGCCGCATAATCGCTCAGCATCTGTAAGCTGGATATTAAATCTCTACGACATCTTCCTGAGGCTTGTTTCTCTTTTGTTTGATTGCTTGAGCTGAAATCACTATCATCAATCAATTCACTTTCCTCTTCCTCAACAATATTGGCCACCACAAGTGGGGTAATTGACAATAACATGCACAAGCAGGTGTCCAGGCGAGGTACAGGACCCTCACTAATGTTCCTTTCCTATGAAACAGATAAAATAGAAAGGAAAGGCAGATCATTTTAAATGCATGAAATAATGGAAAAAGAATATTGGAGTAAATGTGTTCTAGATCATTATGTATGTGCTCCTTTGAAACGGAACTCAGCCTTTGACAAACCAACTGCACCAAAGATGATTTCTCAATATCATTTTCTCCTAGTAGACAGCATCATTTTAATATTCCTGAGAATACATATTGCCTACTTGGCAGTCACAAGCAATCACGTTATATTCCCTCACAAATTGACACAAGAACAAAACATAGAACCAAATTTAAAGTGGCTTTAAAAGCAGAAAAATCGGAAGCAACAAACACAGAAGCTTGTCTGCCCGCAGAATACACACACAACCATCCACCTAGATACATGAATACATAAATGCTATATCATACATATACATGCACACATACATATAAGTATGTGCTTATGTATGTATATTCAACAAATTTCTTCTCAGTGAAAAAGAGAAGCAAAAGAGAAGAAAAATGGTTGTAGGTAAACAAGAGCTCCATCAAGTTTGCACAAATTCTTACCCTTTGAACAAGCCTCAAAGCTGCAATCCATAGACCTAGAAATGTATCATGCCATGTTGTCCCATTGACTGCCTGTAAAGCCTTAACTAAACCTGCAAGATTGACTCCGTCTAAGTAACATGATCAAAGAACTAGAGTCTTTTCTGCTTCAAATAAAGCAATGAATTGAGCATCTGAAGACAAATATTAAAAGTACCAGTAAGCCTTTCAACAGCACCAGTTGCAGCCACTTGTGATCCATCCATAGCATTCTCTAGAAACAGATCAATAGGAAGCCAATTTGCAGAAGGATTAGTCCCGTGACAATGACCAGATGAAGATGTTAGAGACCCAGAGCCTATGACAGCAAGAAACTCTTGTTGTGATATTGTTTTACATTCCCTAGACAGAACTTTACGTGTATCAGATGTCAGCTGCAGAAGGGCCTCTGGAGTTACATGTTTTGAATTCCTCAAGGCTACTGAATTTGCTGCAATAACTCTTAATTGCTGAACAAAAGCTCCCCAATGTGACGGCCTAAGAAGAGTAACAGAATATGAGTGTTAGTCACATTTTACTCAATTAACTCAAAGTATTACAAGGATCCCACCCAAAGTTCAATAAATAAAATTCTTGCACCAAATGATGGCATTACATAAAGTGAAAAGCCACCACATGAACTACTTCTTTTCTTTCATTTCTCTCTTATTCATAGAATAAGCTAGCATCATAATGCCTCAACAGAAAGAAAAATTAATAACAGATATAAGTCCTTACATGTTTCTCCGTGCCAAGAAAAGAATCCTTGAAGTTACTTTATTTTGCAGAAACTCCCCAATAATCTCAATAGCCATTGTAGTATTACCTTTATACAGCACATCATGGTGCTCATTCCTCTTCTCATTAAAGTTCTCAGCATTATCTATTTCCATGTCTTGAGTTACAGTAGACCATATTGATCTCTTTTCTGGTGTAAGTTCCAGTAACCCTTCATCATCTAATGATGCATCAAGCAGTTGCCATACAATAGAAAAAACAAATTCAACTAGAAGCAGACCAGGTTCAGACACTTGAATGCCAAATATCTGGGAAAGATGAAGAACATCATCTATTGATTTCATAATCCTGTAATTTAACCAGAAAACTAGCATTAATACTTATTGCAGTAGCTTAGCCAAGTGTCCCTAAAATGATATGAAGCAATACTTTGGCAAAGGTAGAGAAGTTTACAGAATCAGATCAAACCATTTTCATAAAACAGCAGCTGACATAAATGTAGGTTTCATTATTTTGTTACATGCTATATAGTTTTCCTTAATATAATTTAACTAATAATATGTCTTCAAAGAGAAAATAAAACATAAAATAGATGTAATGAATCTTGGATTCTATTAATACCGATACAAGAGGTCAACTTGAATGGCAATCCATAAACAAACCATTCTACCACGAGGAAAAAAAAAATAGAGGGAGAGCAATTGAAGTTTACTTTCGATAATTTGGTCCGTTGATTTGACATTCAAGTGAGAAGGCATGTCTCCTAAGGAGTTCCATGTAAAGCCGATATGCTGCGGGATGAAACTTACGACTTGGAATGACCCTGTCATAGACACCAAATGTAGTCAGTTTCACCTAAAAGAAATATCATGCAAGTAGGCACCTTCCAAAAAATCATGACTTCACAGGCCACCCATTGTTTGACAACATGTGCTGGTGGAGGGCGTAAAGATAAACGTTTGCCCAAAAACCCCCCAAAATATAGCTATTTAATGATTGCAATCTAACATAAAATTGCCAATCAAGCAGAAATTTCTTTCCAAACCAGCAGTGACATAAAAAACAACAACAAGCCACAGAAATAAACCACCAAAAAAAAAAAAAAAAGATTGTCAGACATCCTCAAATTTTTGGTCACCAGCAAATGGGCATTAAAAAAAAAATTGTTGGAAAACTAATAGGTATTAAAAGAAAGAAAAACAGAAACAAATACTATATTCCAGGATTAAACCTTTGATGATGAAGCATGATAAGGAGTTTATTTTCTTAAGAATATTGGTCTTTATCATATTTTATTCATTGATTAAATAAGGCCATGTAACAAAGAAAGACAGTATGAATACGAATTAAAAACAGTTTTTACAAATAGGTCCTTTAAATGATGACACATATCCATCATAAGAACTGAACTTGGCCACACCTCAGCAACCCCCTCACTTCCCCCGACGCAGGAACACCTAATATGCATACATGATACATAAACAAGTGCGTATGTACATACAAACGTAGATACAAATGTGAGTTTGTGTATATATATCGCGTTAATTATCCTGTACACTTGCAGTGAAGTTTAAAACAAAATGATAATAGGCAACCAGGGGTGGGTGTGAGAACCCAAATGTATGGCTAATTCTTAGTTTCTTACACCATAAAAGGTCAACAAAATCTACACATCCTGTATTCGCACGAACTGCAGAATATTATTGAGTTTAAAAAACTTAAACTAAGGCCTATCAAATGGGTTATACTATCAACTTCAAACCCCAATCAGCTCAAAAACCCAAAACCATGCAATACAGGTACCAAAAATAAACATCAAATAACAAAAATACACATAAAAAATTCAAACAATATAGTCACAAATATCATCAATTCTATTATGTAAAAATATAAAAAATAAAAAAAAGGGGAAATGAACCTGGTTGAGAGAAGGGCGAGAACGAGCATAGCAGGGACGAACTTGACAGTCAGGGCCTTCTCTAGAAACTTCCACGCGATGGGCACGTGATTATCCCAGCAGATGTGGGAGACAAGGAGGTGAGCCAGGTCGATTGAAGGCAAAGAAACCCCAGCCGAGTTAAGGCTAGAACTGAGCTGAACCGCCCAGAGAAGTGGGTCACTGTTCTTGTCCTGAGCAGACTTAGTCTGCTCCAGCACCGTCTCCCATACCGGACTCGCTGCCTGTACGGGAACAGCCATGCCAGCTGTCTCTGTAACTGCCAACGCAAGGTGGTGCTCCAATGGAGCTTGATTATGCAGTTATGCTAGTATTTACAGTGGACTCAGTCGAGTAGAGAGTTGAGTTGAGGACGCTTTGTCAATGTTTTCTCTACCCTCGGGTTGGGACCAAGATTATGTGGACACCCTGCAGAGAAAGAAAATACAAATGGGTGAAAATTAAGGAGAATGAATTTTATAAAAAAAAAAAAATTAACGTAAGTTAAATGGGAATAATGAATAAAAAATTATCCTAACCACAAGATTAAACGAGATACAAAACGCAATATAATATAATAACTAATTGATAATATTTTTGTATTTTTTAATTATTTGAAATCAAAATTTATTTAATAAAATTCTAACTATATTTTCTTATTACTAAAAAAACTATTATGTTATGCTTTTTATTATTATTTCATATTAATATTTCATTTATCTAAAAACTAAAAGATTTTTTAATTTTGATGATGTAATTTTGTAAAAAAAAAATTATTCTATATCTTTATAATTATTTAAAATAATTTTATTTTATGAGAAAAATATTGGATCTCGGAGTAAAGTCGAAGATTATTTATTTTTCAATTTAGTAAAATAAAAAAAATGTAAATTATAAAGTTTTTAAAATTGTGGAATTTTATAAAAATTTTATTATTCAATTTATCAATTTATTTACTTGTTATTCTTATTTTTTAAAATAATTTGATAAATTTAATGCATAAAATAAAAATTAAATAAACAAAAAAATGGGCCAAGGTGTCAATATATATTTAAAAGATGTTATTCAATTCGGAGCACACTAGGCGGGCCCAAGGTTTCAAAATTGGCCGAGCTGGAAGGGGCCTACTTTCCTTTTGCGATTTTTTTAATTATAAAACGGCGCCGTTTCATCTACCTATAAAGCAGTTGAAGAAGCCCATCGTAACATGTTGGACTGGTTTCGCCGAGCACGAAAATTGAAGCAAAGATTCAACCCAAAAATAATTAAATGAATAGAAATGTTAAGACAAAAGGTGGGCAAAAGACTTTAAAAAAAAAATGCACTGGGAAATCATCATTTACCCCTGTAAACTATCCATTGGACTTGCGCTAATGACAAAATAAAAACTGATTAATGCAGTAGACATGATTGGGGATCTCAACATATATTGTTCATAATGCATCTCAAACATTGTAGAGGCTCTGTTTGATCCTGTTGTTCAAGGACATGTCTCTTGTAATTGCAGCCATTTACATTATGAATTCAAAATTTATTACTGGTTTTCCATTGGGAAAAGTCAAATGCCTCCAATAGCATCTCTCTCTCTCTCTCTCTCTCTCTCTCTATATATATATATATATATATATATATTGGCTGCTGATTTACATTTTTAATCATATTCTAAAATCAAATGCATATCATCGGAGATGAAGACGAAAATTAATAAAAAAAGAGTTAAATAATAATTTCAAAAGAGAAGAGAGAACAAAAGTAATAATTGGATGGAACCGATCATTGTATAATAAGAAAGGTAAAAAATTTTAAAAGGCCATAGCCAGCTCTAGCTTCGTCTCTTTATATTATCAAATGCATTGACATTTATGTAATTAATAATTATGTATACTCAGATGAATATGTACCTTCATACACATGCACACACACACACACATATATATATATATATATATATGTTAACTATAGGTATGAAGAAAAGGTGAAACCTTAAAAAAATTGGAGGTATAGAAATCATCTTTAAAATATTTAATATTCAATTGTTCAAATTTAGTTGAATGTTGACAGTTTCACCTAAATGCCTGAAAAAAAAAAAGAAAAAAAACTACTTTATACATGAAATGTTCTTTGTGGAGGATAACCTAGGTAGAAAAACATTCCCATAATTATCAATGAAGTAATTCAAGTTTACAGCATCTTACATTATGCTGCAAGCATTAACGTTATCATTACGAAATGAGTGAAAAACAGAGTTGCCTATCGGAGGTTCCTTCTTCTCATAGAAGTTATATGGATATGGCCACGGCGGCTTTGTTATCCGTTAAGCTGGTGAGTAGGGATAAACTAGTGGATACTGTCCATACCTATATGATGGAGGTGGAAAAGGTGGTGGTGGAGGTGGCAGCCTTGCACATCCTGGCCGTGGTCCTCCAAAATTGCCAAAAAATTCTTGGTTCAACAGTACTCTTCTTGCCAAACCACCCAGCAAAGCCGTGTTTCTTCTTTTTCATGCCAGATTGTGGGTGGTGCCAAGAAAGTTTGCCTTAGGCCCCTTCTAGTATAGGACCCTTAACTTCATTATGGACAGCTTGGTCATGATTGTCCTTACCCTTGTCATGATCATTAGATTCATCAGTAAAAGAACAACTATTGCCTTGATCTAGCATTTCGTTTTGAATCTCGGGGTTCTTCTCATAGGCGTAAAGCTCTGCTTTTTTGCCAACTTTTTCTGATATCGTCTGGATGAATATAGAGGTTTCGACAATGCCCCGAACGCTCACCAGCCCATTTTTGGTAACTATGTCGATAGCATACACGCCTAGGTGACAAAATCAAACGAGAAAAAAAAAATCAGAAAGTATTTTAAAAAGTAGTGGTATTTTTAGGACTCAAAATATACTATTAACATTCTTTCATGGAGGGAACATACCATTGATTTTCTGCAACTTTTTCTTCACTGTCATGGGACATGCTGTACAACAATGGAAATTCACTTTCAGAATACAAGTCTGCAAAGAAATTAAAAATAGGTCATGAAAAGGAAATTGTAGGTATTAAACATGTAAAAAAGAAGGCAAATGCATACTGGGACATTCAAACCATCTCCCATTGGAACGCAGAGAACCTTAGCAAAACGGTAGAAAAATGACTGATGGGATTAGAGGAAATGAACGTTCTAAGAAGGGAGTTACAAGAGGAGTAATGTAGTTATGTGTGCTTTTGAAGTGTGTTGCTGGCTTTTTAAAAGAAATTTTTCAATTTTTTTCTTTCTTTTTGGCAAGAAAATCTTGATGATTCACTCTGCTTGAAGTGGAAATAATTAAGCCTAAACGTTATTTTACAATACAAAAGATTTTGATTTCCGTAAATAATGAAAGAGATTAAGAGATTTTACGTTTTCAAAACAATGGAGGAGCTGTTTTAGAAAATAAGGCAACTAACATCCCATTTCGAGAAACAAAAAATGAACATTTAAATCAGGTTTGATTGCCTTTGAATATGATCATTTCTAGTGTACAAATGCAAAAGAGTTTCCAAATCGAAATTGGTGATCATAGAAAATTAAGAATGGTAATAACTACTAGTAATAAACAAGGATATCTTCTGAAAAAAAAATTGTAGGACCTTTCTCACTCTGCAACATTTACAAATTCCACATAAAACTTGCTGTGCCTTTATTTATTTATTTTTTGGTTAAAACAGCACAAAATAACTTTTAAGAACTTCATATCATTGTAGGTCACCAACATCCTTGCTGTACAAACATTGCACAGCCTATATTTCATATTTCATCCTCAGGATTCGTACTCAACAATCCACATTTCACAGCATCATAACTGGCTACCAGAATTATACACAAGTATTTGACAAGGAAATTTGCCTTTAGAAAATAAAATTTGTTGATACACAAACCAACATCAATTTGTCTTACATTAATGCAAAGAGGGGTCGGTCTTCATTAACTTGTCACTATCTTTGCTGAATTCAGAAACTATTTGAAGCAAAAGTATCTAAATCAGATGTTCATAAAAGTACATTGAATTTGTCAATAAATGCTTTTCAGCCTCCCCGAGCTTCTCTTCTTGTGGCATCATGAAGCAGTTCAATGTCAACTCCATCAGGAGGTAGCTGGACGTATCTCACAACCGAGCCTCTAATAAAACAGTTCCTCACTGAAAGCTGTAAACAAACAGAAACTCGTCAATATAGCCAGTCAATTTTGAAAAGAGAAAAACAAAAATACAGACATAACACAAGCAGCCATATCAAGCCAAAGGTTGTGAAGAGATTGAAAAGTAGTTGAGATTGAGATGGTCAATGTTCAACAAAGCCAAACCAAGAAACATGCTATAGGCATGGGATAACAGGACATTACAACCTTTATGATACTTTCAGGATAACTTCAATAACCAGCAGGGAAAAGCATGTCATGGTACTTAAGATGAATTTAAATAAAAGAAAAACAAGAACAGAAAAACTGACAGCATATTAGGAGCGGATGAAGGGACCAACTTTATGCAAAGTTAAGAAATCCCAGTCAGCAGTAATCAAGTGTTTCAATGACCTACCAGTTTTTGACTGAAAAATTACTTATCATTCAAGCATAAAAACATTTTGACTTCCCAAAGCTCATAAAAGATGACCAAATATAAATTACAAACTAAAACTAGGACTTCCACAACGAATTTGCATATATGAGTATCACTCAAACAGTTCATTCATATGTCCAGCAGCCAAACTCAATTAAAAGCAAGCAATCATTAACAGTCAACATGAAATGAATTCTCGCAGATGTAAGCCAAAAGAAAACAAAATTTCAAAACAAATTTATAAAGAAAAAGGGGCAGGCAAAAAACTAGCAAAACCCAAATCACAAATGACCAGCAGATTCACATGATGTTTGAGACACTCCAAGATCACTGCACCAATGGCATACTCTTAATGAGGTAAATGGTAACAGGTTTAAAAGTAAATTGCCTTTGCTTGAATAGGTGTTCCTGCCTGCCTCTTCTTAGAAACATAACTTACTATACAGCTTTTAAAGTTGAGCTGAATCCAATGCCAATGATTAGGATGAAATTCCTTCAGGTAATGCATAATACTGGGAATGTACATCCTGTTTCAATAATCCTATGTGCCAAATGCAAGACCATGTAACATCATGCCAACATTGATAAGGAATATTCTTTAGTACAAAACACAATGTTCCTGAATCCACTTTTCTGACTGTTACTCTATAACCCTGGGTATAAAATAGGAAAACCATACTCCCATTAAACTAAACTTCAAAATTTTCATCTACAGATAAAACCAAGAGGATAAATTTGATATTCACATAGCACAAGGCAGAGAAATTGTCACTCGTGCAAAGTAAAATAGTAAAGAAAGGTAGACTATAACAGAAGTAAATTTAATCAAAGGTAAAGGAGAGTGCACATTTAAGATGCAAAGAAGAAATGAAGAAGAACGATTACTAAACTAAGATGAGAAGTTTTTTGGACTTTGGGCTGTGGAAAAAAGAAAACTTTATTGAACTCATCACTTCTATTGGAGAAGTAAAACCATGGGGAATACTAGTTAACAGATATTTTACGGAGTAGCTACATTGGAAAAACATACAGTGGTAGATATTCAGTATAAAATCAGTTAGAAAAGAGAAAATCTAAATAAACAATCTGCAAGGGAAGTCAGCGCGTATTTAAAAAAAAAAAAAATTATAAGCCCTAAATTCAGCTTCCTTCATCTCATGTTTACCCAGAAAAAGAAAAAGGGCCTATTGGAGTGAAAGAAAAAGAAAGGGCTCAGAAGACCCAATTCATTTCTTCTTAAACTTAAAAAAAAAAAAACCTCTAACTTTAAAGTAATTCCTTGACAAACCCCTATGGTAATAAGAAAATGAAGGGGGAGATCAATTTGCAGAGGGAAGGAAAAAGAAACAAACAGAAAAAAAGGGGGGGGGGGGGGGATACCATGTGAGGATACTTGTCTTGATCGACAACCCTAGTATTCTCGAGCTTGATATTGAGGTATTGATCAACGGAGTGAAGGGTTCCTCTGATTGCCAAGTCATTCTTCAGCTCCACCGTCACCTCCCTTCCCACCAAGTCCTTGAAATACGAAAAGAACAACTGCAATCCCCATCGAAAAAAAATAATTAAAAAAAAAAATCAAAGGAAACCCCATTGGAGAATGCATAGGGGAAAATAGTGACGAACTCAATCGAAATAAAAAGAAAAAAAGGATTTTGGCGGCCGGAAAACAAAAGAAAACTTATTTATAAGAAAAGGTGGAACAGAACATTATAAGATTACCATGATTTAGATTCCTCTACCCAGAGAGGAGGGAGATTTTCTGGGTTTCGGTGCGATGGAACTCAAAATTTGATGTCGCGCAGTCTGTCTGAATCTGAGGTTGTTGAGCGCAGAGTTGCAAAACTTAAACCAATGATGATATGACCTCCCTTCTTTCAGGACTAATTAATATTAGGTTTGTCCCTTGTTTGAGCTTACCACTAACTTTTCATTGGCTTGCGACGGTGAAGGCCGCTGCCCACTTTGATTTGGGCCATGAAGCACCGTCAGCACTCCCTATGGGCTATGGTCTTATAATATAACCGTTCTGTTCCAACCTCAGCTCAATAACTCAACCGATATGCCAATACCATTCCCTTCTGTCACCAGCAAATCAAAGATACAATACGGAATCACTTCACTCGCGATTTTTGAAGCTTTTATAATTGCAAATTGCAGAAAATGAAATGGACACGTAAGAGTAAATGGAATTTGGTAAATACTTGATGTGTGTTACATTAATTGCTGACTCAAAATGTTTCTGGGACGCCAATCCTCAACGCACACTAATCAGTAATCAGAGTAATACCTGCTACCACTACGTCAAAAGGTAATATATGAAAAACTACAATTTAGGGAAACATTTCTCATCACAAAGCAAACAAATGGACACCAAATGAACAACTACATTTACATCTCTTACAAATACCAAAGATTATAACACTGGAAATTTTTTTTTTTCCAAATCCTATATATTTTCTTCCTTTTTTTTCCTTCGTCTTTTTTTCTTTTTAAACTAAAAAGGAAACTGTGGCCAGCTGCTACTATAGCCGTTGCTTCACCCGCCTACCGTTTGCATCACTTCCATCGATGATGGCTTCATTCCCATGTCTGCATACAATCACTGAGTGCTCGTTCACTCTAGCTACATACTCCAACAGCTCAGTTAAGACAGATGGGCAACTTTCCTTCAAGTACTCAAAACCATCAGTTTGCATTACAGCTGAAAAAAAAAAAAGGTTCAGTGAAGAAACTTTGATAAGAAAAACCACACACAATTGACATTTATCTAACATAAGAGGAACTTTGAATGAAACCAGAATGCTGAAAATTGGATAAATCTTGTAAAACTTAAAAACTTAAAAATTGGAAAAGCCACAATGGCATAAACCAGAATGCAATATGCAGTCGTATTACCGACTGAAATCCCAAATGAGAAATTCAGGATAGTTGTACGAAGGGTGAAAAATCAAGACAACCCATAATAAAAGCTTAAAACTTACCCAAAGCTTTCGTTGTGTTTGATTGAAAGAAGAGTGATTGCATAATATCATGAGGGCTAAGAAACAATCGACTAAATGGAACTTCTATGCAGGTCCAGCTGTGACTGCATTTGGCAGTGACATTTAGGACCCAAAATAATACAATAAGACATATCTTAATAAATGTCAAACCTATTTACTTTCCAACCAACTCCTCTGTGGCCGAAAAACAAGAGCCCAGAATTAAAGAGTTACAAGATGACTTGCTATGCTTCTACCTAAAAGCAATTCTTTTCTTAACACCAACTTGGTTGCCTGCAGTCAGCAGTCCAATTTTCAATGATTTCCAGTTTAAGAAACAGAGAACCTTGGTCCAACTGATAATTAGCATAATCAATTACATTTTTCCTACTAAAATAATATTTATACCATAGGAAGCCCTGATGCAACATTGATGTAAATATCAAAATAAAAAGAGACTCACCTCTTAGATTTTCTGGCATTGCAACAAACTTGAGACACACAGCTTTAAGCTGGAAACAATGGTGCTGCTCAGCCAAGGCTAATGTAGTTGCCACGGTGTTAATGGCAACATCCTCACAAAGACTGGCTTCACAGAGTAATCGCAGTCTATCCAGTCCATACCTATCTGCAGCTGCAAGCAGATGCTGAAACATCAATGTAGAAGCCCATTTTGAGTTGAAACCAGTGAGCTCTTGCAGGTCAGGTAGAGAATCCCAGTATATAAAGTGAAGCAGGGCCTGCAAAGTGCAAAAGAGGGCATAGAGACTATACTGTATCAGTAATCAGTACTACAGATAGCATATTTATTAATAATTAATTTGCTTTAGCTTGACAAGAAAATGATGAAAGACTTCAAATAAGGCATGAATATCATGATTTTTAGAAATGTAAGAAAATGCATATTCCTGAGTTAAGTATTATCAGGTACAACCATTGACCAACCACATGTGTGTTACATGAAGCAATTAACTACAAGATTAAGACAGTGCATGCCACGATTCTGACTTCAAAAACATGGCATTAGCCACCCCAGCATATAGTTTGTATTGAGAAGTTTCCAATAACTAATTATTGACACCAGGCATGCTATCAATGACAAGTTGACATCATGCATCCGAGGCAAGTGCAAGCTATCCATGGCAAGTTGACTCCACGCATCCATCACCGATGCATTATCATGGTCAAGTAGTAGCATGAGTTTTTGTCCAACATATGAAGAGGAGGTATTTTACTGAACCTTGAAAACCAGAGCTTCCATATCTTCAACTTTTATTTGCTTTGTATTCTGATCCTTCATTGGACCAAAAAGTTGTGCCCTAAACACAGGTGAACGTGCAGCAAGTACCAACTTGTGGGCGGGAAAGACTTCCCCATCAACTTCAAAGCTTACATCAGTTCCCTTTCCACTTTTTAGTAGTTGTCCAAAATGAAGACCAATGTTTGAAGGTGGAACAGCTATTGAATAGATTTTAGGACCCTCTGTATGTGACTTAACAACACCAACACTACAGTGAACAGAGAGGCAATTGTCTTTGAGGTAGTCTGATTGCTCCAATAGAGTTCTTTTGAAAAATCGTTTATATCCCCTGCAGCAAATCATTTATACTTTATATACACCACATGAAATGAGGGAGACAAATAAAATAAGCTTCTTATTTTTGTTCATTTTTCAGAGGAAGACTAGAGAAGGAGTCAAACCCTGGAACTTGACAAATCCCCCAACAAAAGCATTGGGTGCTAAGAAACTACAGGCCAAGTGGCTAAGCCCAAATTCTGATATATCGCAACTCACATATGTCTTAATAACATTTATCGTCTAGTTAGATAAGGTTAGACATCATGAACAATCAGAGGAGTAAAGTAATCAAGAGCTACATGCCATGGAATTATTCAATTAGGCTAGCAATATGTTGTTGCACATGTCTTTAGTCAATCATGCCTGACTTAATTGTAACCAAATGCTTTATGATGACACAAAAAAATTAAACAGGATGCAGTAAATTGAAACTGTATGGATTGACATAGAGCACAACAGAAACTGGATACAAGCATAGCTTCAAAAAAAACATCTACATGAACAATCAAGCAGAGGCAATATGCAAAATATATATATATATATAAAAAAAAAAAAAAAAACCTTAAACAATTCAACATTTAGTAACAAATTTTAATAAAAAATAACTTTTATAGACATGCAAAGCTCAAAAAAAAAAAAAGCATAAATATGATCCAATAATTGAAATTTTCTTTCTTCATACTAATCCAAACAACCTCTCCTCAGAATCATACACATAATTTTTAAATATTACGTTTCTTTCAAAATAATTCAAAATTCACAAGTCATAGAATCTTAATGAGACGAGGAGAAGGAAAGAAAAAACAAAATAATAATACTAATAAAGAAATAAAAAATTCTAATAATAGAAATGAAGGTTAGAAAATAACTGAGCTGGTAAACAAGTACTGAGAAAAAATAATGCATTTGTATGTAGCTATGTACCACAGAACAGTGGCTAATAACTTCTAGTGCAATAACCAATTTTAGCATAATTCTATTGCCATTATGTTCTAACAACTACCCCAAATTCTTTTAATGCCAAAATGTATGTCACCAGAAAGAAGGTTATTCCACCAAATTTCCCCAATTATATTGCTATTTTATGCACTATTTAGGTAACAAACTTGTTATGCAAACATCCCAGCCCCCTAAGAACCAACATAAAGCTCAATAATTCAACCAGAAAAAGAAACAGGATCCAGCCCTTAAACAACAAAGTCAAACTGCAAATTACAAATTACAACACAAGAAACAGAACCAGCCCATTATTTAGTTCTTGCTATCTAGCAAGATACTTAAAACCCCAATAAAAATCACGATGAACGCATCAAACCCCGAAACCCACCAAAACTTCAATCAAAGAAAATTCGCTATTGTAAAACCCAAAAAAAAAAAAAACCGTAATTCCAATCAAAATAGCCAAATCAGAGACCAGTCCAATAAAAAAACAAAAAAAAGTTACCACATGCTGCCGCGATACTTAAGCGTATAAGGCCCACTCTCAAGCGTCCTCCCAAAATGGCTATGCACCTTATGCCTTTCTTTCCCGCTCTGATCCAAAAGTGTAAGCTCAAAAAGCGCCCTAACGTCGGTTCCCTCGCTCGCCAAAGCAATGAACAACGAAACGTAGGCGGCATTATCTTCTGCGCTCTTCCCATCGGGATAAAAATAGATCGCCCACAAATATCCTCCCACCAAGAACGTGTCGGAAGCTATGTATTTGCCGATCCCCAAACCTTTCGACAGCGAATACCCCGTGATCTTGAACTGGTGAGAGCCGTTCACCGTCTCCGTCACCGACGTCGACGACGTGGTGCTGCAGACGGAGGAGGCCGGCGACGAGGATGGCTTCGATGTTTCCCGTAGAACCCTCCCCATGTGCCCTACAAGAAAACTCTATTGTAATTTCCTTAACCTGAAATTGGGGCTTCAAAACTTTCTTCCGTGTTAAATTGAAAAGGATTGTCTAGGGAGAAGGGAGGGTTTCTTTGAAAAAACTTACAGGTTCTTTCTTTCTTTCTTTTTTCCCCGTCTCGGATGGGTGAATTTTCTAGGGTTTCAGAGCGAGAAAGGGAGAAGGGGAGAATGATCGAAGATGATGACTTTATTGGCATAATATACGTAATAATAATGAATTTCATTTTATCAAGTAAATTAAACAAACTTTTTTCTCTTTTATGAGTGAGAGAATTATTGGAGGTAAAGCGATAAAGCGTTGTCCTGATGATGGATTATGGGTTCCGACGCCACTCGCTTTTTGGACGATGATAGCAGAAAGAGATAGCTGTCCCTTAATGGGCATTTTAGTAATTTCATAATCGTATTTTTTGTTGAACAAGGACCGAAGAATCTTCCCTTTGTTAAAGACTCCCGTTATTTTTAATGATAATTACACATGATTATTGTTAGCTCCCTAAATTATTTTTAAAGATAACTGATAAGTACCTTTGATTATTACGTGTATCTTTTGACGCTCTTATCCGTTTAATCTAGCATTATATAGCTATAAATATATTGTAATATAGGCTTATCATTTTCAAAGTTAATTGAAATTGTATTATACAATTAAGTTTGTCATTATCATTCAATTAGGCCATTAGCCATTTTTTTTTTGTATTTTGTTGGGTTTTTCTTTAAAAAAACAAATAAAAAAAATAAAAGGACATAGAAGAGGAGGGAGAAACAAAGGGAACGGATAGTTTTTGACGAATTTAGGTCTATCTGCATCAAATTAGACAGATTGATATCAATTTTAATTCATACTAAATCAATTAATTAATATGGGAGACCTCTTTTTCTTTTTACTTCCTTTTTTTTTTTTTTTTCTTTCTCCCTTTTAATTGTACCCTTTCTTTTTTTTAATTTTTAATTTAAAAGAAAATAGCTTTTTTATTTTTGAAAAAAATGTTTTCAATATTTTTGTAATTTTATAATATTTTCATATTTTTTTAAAATTATTGAATTTTGTTTTATAAAAAATATTTTTAAAATATTTTTTTTACTTTTAATAAATATTTCGTATTAAATTTTGAATTTTAAAAAATCCATATTTAAAATTTTTATTTTAATTTATTGTATGTTTTAATTTTAACTTTTTATTTTTTCAACTTTTTATTTGATTTTTATATTTTTTTAATTTTTGAAACTTTAAAATTCTCTTCATTTTTATTTACGAATATTTTTTAAAAACTTTTTCTTTCATATTAATATAGAAATATGTCCACTAATGATGTGATTTTTTTATTACATATAATAATTTTATTATATATTAATATCTCAAATACAAGTTGATTAATGATGTTAATTTACAATATCAATGTATTTGATCAAATAAAAATTTAAATATCTAATTATAAATTTTAATTATTCCAATATCAAACTGAAAAAAATGATATATTAAAGATATCAAACTAGTATTTAACCCTTTAAATTATTTATACTAATTTTAATTTTTAAATAAGTGCATAAACCAATAAACAACTAAAACGTTTGTGATTTTATTATTCAGTTATGAAAATAATAAATTAATAATAAATAATTCACAAATAAAATTTCAATTAGTGCTATATATACATATATTTTAAATACACGTGGTAACTCATTAATTTATATAAATATTTTTATTTTAAGTTACCAATATTATTATTGTTATGTATGAAAACAATTGACAAAACTAAAACATTATGAGAACACTTTGTAATTTGAGAAATTATTAAATATATTGATAATAAAATTTTTTATTATAAATGAGATTAAAATTATGACATATATTTTTTTAATGTATATTTTAAAACATAAAAAAATTAATTTAAAATACATAAAATATATATTATTATTTAAACACCACTTATAAAATTAAAAATTTTAATAATTTATATTTAAAAAAAAAAGGGCTATCATATGTCTGGCTTTAAAAAGATAACAAAAGTCCTAATTAAACAAAGTAACAAAGTCACAGCTGGCAATAACAAGTTTTTTTTTTTTAAAGGTCAGAAATCAACGGTTGATGTGATATAATCACAACAAGTCAGTCAGATGATCTCACTTTTATTCAAACAATGGATTTTTGTCACGGGTAGCTTCCAGTGTATTCCATCACACGCTTTTAACCTTTGCAATAGAAAATTCATTGCTGGAGTATGTCTGTCATTACACTCGTACATTTCAATCAGACGGTCATAAATAAAAACAAAAGGAATCCGACACTGGGAAGAATCCAAGATTAAAAAACAGCGGCACTTTTTGTTGTGTTTTTTGTTAGTGGATTCTCAAGGCAGCGACTGCCACAGATGCCAAACCTAGAGAAATCCCTCAATCCTAACAATTGGATAACATAAATCTAGATTTCCTATCCTAAAATTTTTTATTCTTCTTATTACTACTGAAAAAAGGACTTAAATTGGGAGGAAAATCCAGGATTTTGAGGTCCAGATATGGACAAGTCTTTGGTTCTGCGACAAAAGGGTCACAAATAAAGGGAGGATAGAATTTTGGGAATTTGAGAACTGGGTTTCTCTCCATAAAAAAAAAATGACGAAGCTTTGCTTGATGGCTTCTCATGGGTACCCTCCGGGCCCGGGGCTTGTTTTTAACCAAGAACAGGGCGTTAGCAGGATGATCAAGGTAATTGTTTTTGGGCTGTTTTCCATGGTTTTGATGATTTGGGTTTTTGAGATATGTTGTTATTTCCATTGGGCTCCTCCTTTTCTTTTTGTTAATTCTTCTTTGTTTAGTTATTTGGGTAATTCTCAGTCATTTTAACATTGGCATTTTCGAGTTATTGGATTTTTCTGTGTCTCACCGAAGTCTGATAGAGCTTTATTTAAAAATTTTGCCTGCGTATGTATGTTTATATGATGAGCTAGAAATTATTAAGATTTGCTCTATCAGTTATTTGCAACGATTTTTTTCTTATATTGCTACTTATAGTTTTGTTTTTGGATCTTTATCTCTCTCTAGTTCTAAATGTTTTTGTAAAAATCGAAGGGTTGGTTTTTTAATTAATGGATGCCTGTTGTTTTGACCAAAGCAGGATTGTCAATCCTACTTGCCAAGTCAGCTAGTGAAACAAGACAAAGTACAAACAGGTTCCTTTGATCTGAAGTGCAACCGATTCCAGGAGCAGCCAAAACCAGTTAATGCGCTGTGTGAGCCTAAACTGATTGTTGATGTCGATCCAACACCACAAAGGCCTATGGTTATTGATAAACCAGGTCTGCAACTTGTTGCCTTCTTTGTTGTATAGACTAGTTATTTGTTTTGCTATGTTCTTAAGGAAAAGAGATCTAAACCAATTCTTGTTCTTAGAGTCTATAAAAATTTTGTATAATTCTTAAAACATCATAAAAAAATGTGTTTATGGTATGAAGTTGAATTAACATGCTAATTAAAATTTTTGTTTCTCCTCGTGAGAGCTTTTATATTTTAATTGAGATGTAAACTCAAATTTTGGCATGATGCCCTTTTGCCATCCCCCTCCGCCACCATCAGTTGAATGAAAAAAGCTCTAGCATAATTATGAAAGGTGATTTTTGAAGTGAAAGGAAGCGTTAGGAGCTATTAGGTGCAACATTAAGTAGCCCATGAGAAAGCAGAAAACAATTTTGTTGGTGACTCTAGGTCAGATACATTTATTGCGATGTCCTTTCCTTTTTTATTTCTGCTTAACACCTCTCTGGTAGTCATTGCAGAATGCTTACGGTCAACCTGTTTTATTCACAGATGCTTACCAAGATACAGCACTCTTTAGCTTTGGGATAGCTGAAAAGTGCATGAGACATGAAAAAATCTTGAAGTTTCTTATGTCTGGATCAAATAAAGTGGAGAAAGGGGAACTTGATTTATCTTTGTTATCTGATTTGATTCAACCATTGATGTTTGGTGTGCATCAGCAGCCTTATGCTTCTTCTCTAATTTATCCAAGTGGCAAAATTGATACCCCCAAGCCTCTTCCAGACTTTTTAGGAGAGATGTTGTGCCATTCAAAAATTACAGTTAATCCAGATGGTCGAGTTGTACTTACAAGTAGCGGAACTGAGATGAAAGACATCCTTTCAATCGTTGCTGAATTTTACTTATCAAGTAACTCAACTAAGTGGAGAAAGCAGTTGCCACTGGTTCCACACTTCAACAGGTATGGATACTAACACCTGTTTGATCTAAGTTAATTGAAAACTATGAGTACAAACAAGCAAGTCTTGTTATGAATGCACCATATTGTGGTATTTTGACTATTATTGAAAGGTAAACCTAGAATGAAAATTTACTGTTGTCATCATTTGTATTTATAGTGTAACTACCTGATGATTTGAAATGGTTAAGTTCATCTATACTATTATAAATCCCTTGACTGAGTTGGTGTCACTAGTCAAGTGATACCAACTCAGTTGAGGAATTGACATAAAAGACCAATTAAATATATGTATTAATAAAGTTAAAATAATAGGGAAAGAATCCAAATTTTAAAACCCACTACTTCCTGTTTTTTCTCTATTTTAACATGTACATACAGTTATTCTTTTTTTTTCATTCTTATACATTTAAAGATAATTTTAATTTTTTTTTCTTTCTATTCTTTTAATATTCATCTAAATGATCATTTTTTTTTTTTTATTTCACCCACGTGGTGGATGTGCATAGGGCTAGTTTGAATTGTGCTTTTGGATTGCAGTTAACTAAATTTGTTGCTATTGTTCAATCTTATCGGAATTTAAAATAAAAAGTAGATTTCAATGTTGTTCGGAGGGCATCTGACCCTAAAGTCTTCTGATTAAACAGGACTCAGAGCTACGAAGCAAATGCGAGTACTAACCTCTCTTCTCCACAGTTTGGTGTTGCAAGTATTGCACCTTCAAAGAGGTATACGACTGATCATATGTTTCAAGAATGTTTCATTGTGTCCTTATTTTTCAATCCCGTTGCCCCTGCCAAAATTTTGCTATATGATGTAGTGGAAACTGTCAACTTGAAATGATTGGGTTTATCTTGTTTTGGGATCTAGAAATCTAGGCCTAGAATTGCTAGGACAGTGGGATAATGACTTGTGAGTTGTGACTCTTCATTTATGTTAATTGCATTTAAGCCCATAGCAATGGCATGAACGTACGAAAATATGTATCAACAGAAACTGAAATTATGATAGAGTGAGAAACAAAAAAGATCATGGAAACTAAAATGATCTACCAGATATGCTCAAAATGGCAGGTCTGACCTACATGTTTAATTAGGTATCTTCCAACGTGGCTATTGTCCACTGGATATGGGACTGAAATATTTTGTTCAATGTGTTTTTATTTCTCCTATTTTTATGCAACTCATTTTTGACAGTCCTGAGAAAATCAAGCTCAAACCATCACCAAAGAAGAAGACCTCTAAGAAGTTAGCCAGGGACAGAGATCTCCACAAAAGGAATTATTTCCATGCATGTGAGAGCCTTCTTTCCTTGATGGTTGATAAGAGACGGCATGGCAAAACAGCAATTCTTTCCCTGAAGAAATCTGGCCCTGAACTCCCTGAGCTCTTGACCCACTTCTCTGCTGGCATTGCTGGGACTGGTCTTGCTGTTCTTTTCTCTGTTATTTGTAAGGTGGCTTGTGGGAGAGTTCCATTTTGCACATCGAAACTCTTTAGCACTGGCCTTGGTTTTGGGCTAGTTTGGCTCTCATGGGCAGTTAATAGACTGAGGGAAACAGTAGTACATATCAGCAAGAACGCTAGCAAGTTGAGTATGAAGGAAGAGGAAATGATTAAGAGGGCGGAGAAAAGTGTTAATGAGATCTACTTCAGAGCTGCAATGTTGATGGCTGTAGCAGTTCTAAGGTTTGCATGAAATTCTTTAGAAAACTCATGTTCATAACAGTGTTAGCTGGTTGGATGTTCTAATCACCGGCTGAAAGTTAAGAATCAAGTATATCGAACTTGGACGTGGATATCTGAAGAGAGGGTGAGTTGAAGCATGATATTCGAAGAAGAGAACTTTGAATTTTATGCTATCCCTATGGTCTTGTTATGGCCTTTAGCACATATGAGCAGGACCTGGTCCTTTGGCAGCTTGTATACGTATAATAATCATTAAGTTGCAAATAAGAGGAGGGTTGTCACTCCCTGACGGGTAAAAATAAAGATACCTTTCATTTATAAAGCTACAATTTTGTCATAGAAGCTATTCTTAACTAGCATAATTGGTATTTGATTTACGCAGCGCAGTGAATAAATTACAAATGATAATGGGTCACCTAGGTTTTGGTAAGCTCATTGCTAAATAAGGCTTTGATAGATGTTTCCCTGAAAATACTCCTTTTTACAGAAAACTTTGTTTAAGAAAAGGAAAATTAACACAAAATAACAAAAATACACCTCCAAAGGAAATTATTGGTTATGCCGTCTAGGTACCAAGCTGCAAGCTTACGTGATACTGCAGCACTGTTCAACAGGACTGTTATTTTCAGATAACCTAAAAAATGCTGTTCAATTATGATTTTTGGATTGGAAAAGGGGGGAAAAATGCTGACTCCTCGTACACCGCCAGAAACTCAAAGAAAAATTCATCACTCTCTTTAGTAATTCTAGAACAAAAGATGTTACCAACTGATTGATCCATCTATTCTCCATTCTACAACCAACAAGATGTAGAAAATCATAAATAATCTAGAATAGCAACCTGTTAGCTCAATACTTTTGATACTACACCAGCACCAACCGTTCTACCTCCTTCCCTCAAGGCAAATCTTTGTCCTGTTACATTGATGGCAAGCAACAAATTAACACTTTCCTAGTTTCTAAGCTTTGAGACTTTAATAACTACAAAGAGAAAACTCTTCTTGTCATTGATAATATGCTATAATGGAACTTCCAATTAGCAATTTCTTAGATTTTTTTTGGGGGGAAAAAGGGGAATACTGCAGCATACCTGCTTCAAGAGGCACAGGTGAGATCAGCTCGAAAGTTGCAGTTACATTGTCTCCTGGCAGAACCATCTTCACACTTTCAGGTAGTTCCACTCTTCCAGTTACATCTGCAGTCCTCAGATAAAATTGGGGCCTGTAATTTGATTCAAAGGCTGTATGACGTCCACCTTCATCCTTTGTGAGGACATATATCTCTGCCTCAAACTTCTTGTATGTCTTCAAGCTTCCAGGTTTGGTAATTACCTAAGCAATTGAAAGAGATCAGATGTTTCACTACATCCTTTTTTGAACATCATGCTCAACAAAACTTATTTCCATTTTTTTTTTTTTTCAAAAGCTAATAGAAAATATTACTGCAAAACTCTTTTCTCTCTTGTTCAACATAAAATATTCCGCACGAAAGATTTACAATGTTCTAGGCAACAATGGAAAATGTGACTTCAAAATTCAGATAAATCAATAGATTAGAGTTACTACAAAAAGTTCTATTTGTTGCTAGAGAACTTTGTGGATGTAAAGAAGCTTGTTTGGTGCCATTTACCATTCCTCGCTGCACATCCTCTCTTTTTAAGCCACGCAGAAGGAGTCCCACATTGTCACCAGCCTATTAGAGCATCCACACACATAAATATAGTTCAATACTAAATAAAGAAGAGCCTTAGCAGGGCAAAGTCTCTATAATAGCTCACTTACCTGTCCTTGATCCAAGATTTTCTTGAACATCTCAACCCCAGTAACTGTAGTCTTTAAGGGGGCACCCTGCACAAGAAAGCTCAATTTTAGAATTAACAGTTAAATGCATTTTATTAAAATAAATCAACATCACCCTTCATCAAACAATCCTTATCAGGCTGACTTAATCAGAATATGAATTCCAGAAATCATCAATCCAACAGATTTATCACAAGAAAATGCATGTAGAATTCATAGAAAATGACCTAAAAAATCAATTTACAAATATACCTGTATTAACCCCAAAATTTCAACTTCTTCACCAACTTTAATGGTCCCTTGTTCAACACGACCAGTTGCAACCGTTCCACGTCCCTTCAAGACACCAACCAATAACATCAGAGCTAAATTGAAATTTAACTCCAAAAATTCTGCTTCTGGCATGCAATAGAAACAAATTTTTAAGACATTTAACTCAGAAAAATTCGCCCATGCATGCAGTAGGAAGGAAAGTTTACTGAAATACAGAAGCAGACCAGACTATGATTACAATTCCAACTAAAGAAAATCCAAAACTATGTCCAAGTAATATGATTGCATTTAAAACGAAAAAGCTCACATTTTCAAGCATTCAGCTCCTCCACGCACTAACATGATTCATGAAATGGAAAAAAAGGTAAAGGACAATAATATCATAACCACAACTTAGTTACTTGACATTTAAAACAATCCATTAAAGGAATTTGGATGGCCAAAAGGAAGAAAAATCAAGACTGATGATAATCAAAGCGATAAAAAAAAGCTACTAAATGATATAGTAAAGCTCAATGTGAGGAAGTCAAACAAATAAATAAACAAGTACATTAAAAAGACAAATGCAAGGCTCTCTACCTGAATTGAGAAAACATCTTCAATTGGCATCAGGAAAGGCTTGTCAAGTTGGCGCACGGGATCAGGAATGTACTGATCTACAGCTTCCATTAATTTCAAAATTGCATTTTTGCCTATTTCCTTGTTTGTACCCTGCAAAGCCGACAATGCTGATCCCTGAATGATAGGTATTTCATCCCCAGGAAACTTGTAGAAATTAAGAAGTTCTGTTGCAAAGATAAACTTATTTGAATTAGTTCAAATAAGCCACAACAATTAACAAACAAGAAATGACAGGTTGACAAAATAACTCAAAAGGGCTACCTACCACGAAGCTCCATTTCCACAAGCTCCAACAGCTCTGGATCGTCAACAGCATCAACTTTATTCAGGAAACAAACAAGTGAGGGCACACCAACCTGCAGAACAATACTTTTGTATAAATAATAAACCTTCCTCTAAAACCACAGACAAAACATCCCTTATCCATAACTTTCAATCAGCTATTAATAGTGGTATGATGGTATCCACCTGCCGGGCAAGCAGAATATGTTCCTTAGTCTGTGGCATGGGCCCATCAGGAGCAGATACAACCAGAATACCACCATCCATTTGGGCTGCGCCAGTGATCATATTCTGCAAAATATGATATAGTTAGGCCACTGTTCACAAGCTGTTTGATTGGTAAAGTCATGCCGTGTGTTAATAATAAAAAATGAGTCAATCATTCAAGATGGTTAATATCATTTAAATTAAATGTACTTAAGTTTGTGAAATTAGAGAAGACTAGCGCTATAAGTAATACTTAAGTTCTAATAAGAGAACAAATAGAATAAAGTCCAAAAAATAGTATGCTCCACACCCCCTACCCTCCAAAAGAAAACCCCAAAAAGAAAGCATTTATAGTTTCGTTTACAAAGTAAAATCGCATGTTTCTTTCTGTGAAAGCGTCATTATTCCTGTACACTATCTTATCATAAATCTTCCTCAAACTTCTACCTTAATCCTCTCTCAGTAACATCTCCAGCAAAAGACTCTGAAAACATAATTTCATTTACCATATTAAATTACCGACTTACTTTAACATAATCAGCATGTCCAGGGCAGTCCACATGTGCATAGTGACGTTTAACTGTCTCGTACTCAACATGAGCCTGCAAAATCAAATCAAGCGTGATAGCTTTGTGGGGAAAAAATCAAGAGAACAACTGCACTAAACCTCTCCATGCCCTAACAAACAACCACGCATAACATGGAGAACACAAAATTTACCAACCGTTGCAATTGTAATTCCTCTTTTTTTCTCCTCAGGGGCCTTGTCAATTTCATCAAAGGCAACAGCCTTAGCTTTCCCTTCTTCTGCCAGTACCTATTCACAAATACCCAACTTATCATCAGATCACTATAGTAAATTGTAATATTGAATTCAGAACTATTCGAAAGTGATATGTTTTGTGGAGAGAAACCATTAAGTATAATAACAAGCCAACCTTTGTGATTGCAGCAGTCAGTGTGGTCTTTCCATGATCAACATGCCCAATTGTTCCCACATTGACATGAGGTTTTCTGCAAAAGAAAATCACCATAGAAATAAAGAAAGAATTCCAACCATTAAAATGAAAACCCATTTCACCTATCGCCTCCGTTTATCGTTTTCTTCTCCTGTTTCAACCGATACCCCCCCCTAAACCTCACAAAAACTCAATCACTTTAGTCAAATAGGTAATCCCAAAAAGGGAAAGGAAAGACCTTTTTCATTCTTAAAGTCACAAATTTTTTTTACCAACTAAACCCCCAAAAGAAACTAATATAAATAATCCCCATAGACAAAAAAAGGTTGAGAGTTGAAAGTATGAAAGAGCAAGAGATCTAATTTATTTAGCAGATGAAAGGAAGAGAACTGACGTGCGAGTGAAAGTAGCCATGGATCTCCACCAAGGGTTAGCATTAGCAGGAACCGCCGCCTCATTTCCATAGAGAGAATCGGGGACAGAGAAATGGGAAGAAGAGATGGAGCCACGAAAGGACCAGTAAATTGGGGAAGAGAATGACAAAAGGCGCCTCGAATTAGGGTTTCGGAGCACAACGGCAGCCATTTTCATTCGTCCTTTTGCTTTGACCCGTTGTTAGAAAAACAAAGGGGATTTTACGCACATAGTGCCACTGGCGCCGGCTGACGGGATTTTGGGGAAGGGTTTTAGCTTTCAACCTTGTTCCCGAGTCGAGGGTTTTGCAGTCAAAGCTTGTTTTTGTGTGAACTGATCCATTTAATCTGGTCTCCAAGCTGTTATTTCACGGCCCAATACTCGCCCCACCACAAACCCAGATATTGTTGTTGCCCGGCCCGACACTAATCGCTCATTTCTTAAACCTAATCACTCTTACTAACATTTTTAAAGTTCAAAATCCAGCTATTAATATTATTAGATCTAGATAAAGTTTAGTTATACTTAACGGAACCGAGAAACATTATAACAAAAGCAAAGGCTGTCTGGAATCCAACAGGAAAAATTCTGTTTAAGAATTTCTCAAAATAATAATAATAATAATAAAGTCAAGATCTAACCTTTAGTTCGGATAGGAAGGAGATTTCCACTTCCCACAGTTCCAAATCTAGGTAACTTCCCTCGTGCTTATGTTAGGTATAGAACTGGTGTTTTTGTTCCGCCATTTGTTCACCTGCTTTTATACCAATGGAAAAGAATCAAACTAGTTGGCCCAAGGCTGTGTGAGCGAAAATCTTTAAGGCAATCACTTTCGGTCCTGCTTTCAGTACAATTCGCCGTATCTCGATCCGGCAACAAATACCCTCACCTGCCAAACATGATGAAAATCCATCGTTATCAAACTCTGATCCTCGTATAATCAAAATCAAACTGACATCTCCACAGCGATCCAAACCTACTAGTAAAGAAGGATCAGAAGTTCCCATCAGGTTTGACTATACCACCCGTTTGCCTACGTACTCCACCAACTGAGAAACCAAGGCCAATAGCAGCCCTGAATGGTTCCACCCAGACGAATGGCCAAGTACCACTTGCCTGGATGGCTCAACAGGCAAAAGCACCAGAGCCCTCGACTTATATGGTTCAATCAGGAAAGCCAATTGTCCCAGGTAATGGGCAAAACCAAGTCCAAATTGAACGACATCAAGCCAACAAGGAGGAAGGTGAAAAACAAACACAACATTACGACGATGCATTTTCTGCATATATCTATGAAACAAAGAGAGGATCATGTCACATGATCAGGACCAAAGAGAGAATTGCCCAAAAGTGGTTGGACATGGTCATGGTGGTATTGGTAAAGATCATCACTTTTCGGATTACATCGACCAGAACTACCTCAAGCATCAAGGATAGGAGTGATCGAGTCCTTCTTCAAGTGATTATAATTGACTTAAAAACAATTAATAAACTGGAGATTCTCTACACTCTGCCTAAACGGTTTATTGATTTTGTTGTTTTGTGTGGTTTAATTTAATTAGTTGTTCATATACGATGATTTTGGTCTTTGTCTTGCTATGCTGTAAAAGTTTCCAACCTGAGCAATATGGACATATGACTGTTGGGATCAATTTGAACCAGATATATTGAATTATTCCACCACATCTGTTTACCCCTAAACATCGTACTCTGCTTTTGTACTCTGTTTATTATTGATTTAAAAATTTTACTCATGTTTAATTTTTTGATCTTTAATTTCGAGTATGATATTGTAGTGGAATGGAAAACATTTCAGAATAATTTATCATTAAGTTATCATTAGTGGTATGCTCGCTGAATATAGATGTTTAAGATTTTAAATAAGCAAAAATAAGCAACAATAATTTCTATTAACTAACATGTTCACTCATGAGCTGAAAAAGTAGCATTCTTCCCTAGGCAATATGCATTCCCCCACATCGCATTCGTCGGAACTAATTGAACTAATCATTGTAGATATATCATAATACTATTTATATAAAAAATCAACTCACTTGAAAGTTTAAGATATTGTTAAGCAAATGCTAAATTTTTTTTCCTTTTAATGAGTTTAAGAATACATTTTATTCATGCCAGTTGAAGAATGACACTCCTAATATAATTGAGAAATTACAATTGAAGGGGGAGGGGGGTAAACAATGAGTCAGTTGAATGGCATATTTGATATTCCTATTGTATGATGCATGAATTGACAGAATGGGTCATGAAATTCGACACCCCGAACGGCACAACATTCTTGGATTTGTCCGTAATCCTCAAGCCTTCGTCAGATCTTTTGAGTCTCTAACTCTATCTTGATCAAAACTGCATGAGTTAGGGCTCAGCCAATTACGGTATTACCTTTCTTATTCAAACCCGCAGGCCTGAGCCTAGTCCTCCGGGCTTTGACCATTTCACAAGCCCCTTAATCATATCATTAGAAATAGAGTTCTTTTTTGTCCTTATATCTATCCCTCCTTCCTCAGTAATTCATTTTCTTTCCAAACTTACATGCGAAACAAAAATTCTTATAACGTATGGTTCAGCTATGCTATAACACTTTTGCAATTCTAAATCTCCCCCTTTTCCCCCTCCTTTGTAAACTAAGCAAACCTAATGTGATGTGATAGAATGGAACTTCCACTCCAAAGCCACCCAAATTGCACTGATATTTTTATGAAAGGGAACCATTTCGTTAAATAACGTCGGCAATAATATTGCATGGTATTGGTAGTCTGTAAGCAACAAACATTATTAAAGCTTTTATTGATTTCTACTAAAGGTGTGAGCCTGTTACAGGTCGTTGTTCAACTGGCGTTGCTTTTCCTACTAATAGAAATCCGAATCAAACTATTGTCTGGGAAAGATTTTGAATTAATATATAGCTAGCTACCATATCTTTTAGAGGATATATAACTTTTGGACTTTAATCAAACCCTCGATGCATGTTCTTATTTCTTCATGCATTATTGATATTTACCCCCCAAATCATAAAGAGAATATATTAAGGAATTACAAATTCGACATAAAATTATGTCAATTTCAGCCTTCAACAGTTTGTCACGTGAATACACCTCTCTATAAAAAGTTGGTTCATAAATGGAAGATAGACAACGATGTGCCTTGTGAGTTTTAATTAAAGACAAGATGGGGATGTTTTCATGTACATGTTTATAGGCTTTTTCCAAAACCAGATATGTTCTTCTTTCCCAGGAATCCAGTGTATATGACGATGGGTTGGTCTAAGCGAGCAGAGTTCATGCCAAGCTCTAATTAAAATAAGTTTTGACCTAAAACTATGACGCAGCTGCTGATCTGACTGCACGATTTTTTGCTCTCTTTCCATGGCTGAAACCTGAAAAAGTATCTAAATCACATAATTTTCTTTCTTTAAACGGCTTCAGTCCATAAATCCAACAAGATTTTTATGATTGTTTGGGGAGTGAGAACATGTTAATAAATTAGGGAAATTGTAAACATCCCTTCCCTGGAAAGGAGCAAAAGAACCTAAAAAAACATGTAGGAGTGTTTTACTTTGATTATATATGCCAATTGAAAAAAAAAAATTGTTACTTATTATTGGTATAATATTTCCTTATATATATATATATATATATATATATATTGAAACTTGAAAGCCTGAAAAAAAAAAAAAGTCACATGATTGTACGAAGTTTTATGTGCATTTTTTTTTATAATTAGAGGTAAAGTATTCTTAAATTTTTTATATTAGGATTTGGATATTTTGAATTTGACTTTTTGAACAGAAAAGAAACCATTGAGTCGAATGCTAATAAACAAGTATTCTTAATTTTTAAGTACAACTTGTAATTATAGTGTTGGCATTGGTGCAGCCTAAATTATTTTTGAAGAAAACCATAATTTTCCTGATATTATCACTAGAAGACTTAAGGGCGGATTTTGCCTTGCCACACCACATTTGCAGGTGTTTTTTCTGTTTTGTTTATTTAATTAAATAATTTAATGCAAATCACTTAGTTAATGTTACTCCATTTATGCCACAATATTTTACTGGGCCGACCCAGATTCTGCAATTTTGTTTTTGAATGTTTTTTAGGCAAAAAAAAATATTTGCATAAATCTTAAAGTCCAATATATTTTTTAATATTTTATTTTGCATAAAATGCAGGGTTCTAGAGTTAAACCCAAGCCTGAAAATGTCAAATACCAATTGAAGTGAGCAAAAAGTGATCACATTTTTTTTGGTTGAGCAAATGCCCACGACTGAAATTGTATTATGGAAAGGAATATGTTCCTTCTTTTTTCTAATTTTAGAGGATTGTGGATAACCCATGTGGCACCTCATATATACTTTGCTTTTGCAGGAGATCTCATTGGCTTTATTTTTGGATGGTCGATATCAGATTTCTGAGCTTTCTATAGATGATTCTCTACCCTCCACGGTTCCAAAAAGCAAAACCCAAAGTTATCTCTAGAAGTTAAACGGTAAATACAGGTTCTAAACAAGATAATAATGTTTGGTCTTCATCATCAATGACATATATAATGGTTATATATATAATTATGTTTTAGAATAATAATAATGATGAAGAAAGTATATTTGTTTAGAATTGATTTAGATTGATGTTAATGTACATGTAGAGTTCTAATTGGAAACAAATTGGCAAAAGAATGGGGGAATTGACTTTTCAACTGTGAGACTCAGAGAAAAAGGCAAGGGATGATGGTGTCCATCCAATTTTACTTAGTACACCTTTTGACAGGACTTGGAACATGGACCTCTCATGTTCACCCTGCCCTTGACCGATAGGCTAAAAATGGGCAATTGAGAACTCAGTCCCTTTGTAGGGTGGGAACCAACTTCATGGGTATAGCTTGGCTTTGCTTCTTGCTTGCAAATTTAGCCACATACTTTTTTTATTTTGTTTCTTCGAGTAAAAAAAATTGTTTTTTTATTGAGAATCTTATAAAGCTGAAGTCTTTAAAAGTTCAGTTTAGCTAATGAAGAAGGAAGTTTCCATAGCATAAAAAACAGAGATGGCTTTGTCATCTTTTTTAACTATTCTTGCAAAAAGAGTAAAGTGTCATAATGGAACTCTTTTAAGACTAGAGAGATTCTTTGTTCCTCTTTTTCTCCCCTAATTCTTTTTAATGAAATAAATGAAAGTGATATTCTCTTAAAAAGAGAGAATTGTACAGTTTAGGAAGATAATTTTTTTTATTTTATTCATTATCAATGAAAATTTTAAATAATATAAATAAAATTAATAAAATAAGACATATTTTTAAAATACATTAAAATATCGGTGAAAAAGAAAAGCAAAGGAAAAAAGACAAAAAAAAAAAACTCCATTGTCGTGGAGGTAATGATATGATGCTTACATGGCTTAAAGTATTAAATAAATTTAAAAGTATTTTTATTTAAAAATTAAGAAATTAATTAATCATTGTTAGGAAAAAAAATTTTAAAAGAAATTGACATCTAATAAATATATTTTAATTTTAAATTTTCAATATTAATAATTTATTTTATATAAAAAATGGAAATACGAGCTCTTTTAATTAACATTGAAGGATATAACCTTTGATTCTTCAAATGCGAATTTTTTTTTGTTTGTTTTCACATTGAAATAAGAAAGTCGTTATTCTTGACTATGATACACATGATTTCCATATTCTTTGTGAGAAAAATGGAAGAATAATTAAGGGAAGGGGGAGGGGGGGACCTCATGCCCTAGTCATGATGGGTTGTCTCGATATACTTGACATTTAGTATAGCAAATTAGCACAATACATGCTTTTATTTAATTAGCTACTGCTTCCAGAAATGAATTTACCCACACTCAATTCTACAAATTTTTTAATTTCATCATTTCAAAATCAACGGTCCAAATCTGTACGATAAAATGAAAGTAGTCCCCAATGGGACTGTTTATCCACTATTCATAAACAGTCCAACATTTTTGTCAAGTGTTGAACATTAAATGGTACCTCAATTTTTTAAAAAATTTTTTTTAGTTAATCCCTTTTATCTTAAACACTCTCTTTCTGTTTATTTTCACTCAATGCAAGAAAAAAAAAATTACAACAAAATTTGAAATTTGAGAAAAAAAAAACTTGATCAGATAACAATCAGTTCTTAGTTTTCTATCTTTAATTTTTTTTCTTTATAAAAAAAAAAAATTGCTTTATTTTTCGTCAAAAAAAATTTTCTTTTTATCAACTTATTGCAATCTTCTCAACCCTGCCTTTACCAAAATTTTCTTACCGTTTCTTGTTTTATTTAGAAGAGTAATTGACTTTTAATAAAACTATAAACCAAAATGTAATGAAATTAACCAAAAAGGAAAAAAAAACTTTAAGGAAAGGGAAAATAATTATTAGCAATGACATTTCATCAATTTAGATGCTTAATTGAATGAAACATACTATTAATTATAAAACTTGATCGAATTGAATTAAATGAGTTATAATATATAGACCGAAAGATTTGCAATTAATTGGGTTTATGAATACTATTCGTTTATATTTTTTAATTTTTATTGTAAATTATGTGAATCTAATTATTTATGAATTTAACTATTAATTAATTTAGTTATTCATGAATTTATAGTATTCATGAACTTATTTAATCGATGATGAATATATTTTGTATTTAATGTCATTTACATTTAATATTTTGAGTTTAAATTTATATATACTATTAAGTAGTATAAATAATTATGAATTAGATTCAAATTACATGAATTTAATCATTCATGAATATATGGTATCCATGAACTTAATTAACTGTGGATGAATGTATATACTTAATGATTAGTGTCATTTAAATTTAACATATCTATTAAATATTATAAATATATATGAACCCAAATACAAATTATTATATTTTAGTTTATTTTTTATGTTTAATATGTTGTAAAAGTATAAAGTATTTGTTTTATATGGTTAGAAATTAAGTTTTATTTTTTTAGTTTATATATTAATATGGTTCAATTTAAGTGAATTTATTGATTTGTTCACTCGAGATATTATTTTATAAATATTTATTATTTGTTTATATTTAATAAAATTGTACCCCGATCGAAGTTGAGTAATTTTTAAGTTTATATAAATCCCTCCTCTCTAAAGCTTAAAGCTTCAAATTTAAAGAAATGCTATTGCTAACCAATCTTAATTACACTTTTTATTCATTAAGTCTTAAACCACATGCCACTCATTATATTCTTATCTCATTTCATTAATTTATTTATTTATTTAAAATTAAATAAATTTTTTTAAAATTTATCATTTTATTTAAGTAAGTCTATATATTTTTATTACACCTAAATAAAGTTATTAACCTTTCATTTACATTTAAATAAGTTTTAAAATTTTAATTTATATTTAAATTAATTTTTAAATAAATTAATATTTTATTTGAATATAATAAAAATTAAAAAAAATTATTTTAAAAAATAAAATAATTAAAAAACCTTTTTAATATTTTAACATTTAGTTAAATTAAATTTAATTAATTAGAAGTGTTACAACTCAACTCCCCATGCAATCCATATACCCCGTTGGCATTTACCATACGAGGAATTACTTTGTTTACCCTGTGGAGTCATGACGAGCCAAACTATTTGAAATGTCCCACGTGCAAGGCTACTTCCTTTGCTTTGTTTGAAGGTTGGTGGACATGGGCTACCTTCCATATTGACGAAAGTAAAACCTACCAAACCACATTTCACATCGACCATGGTCTGGTTTCGAATCTACTTTTTGCGTTTAGTATTGCCACGCCACCTTTCCTGAGATCGCCATGTTACCCCCTTCCCCAGGTCCCCACTCCCCAGCCGCAAGGACATGCCACTCCCAAATATATAGACTCGCTCTCTTCTCCCTTCTCCTGAGCACCCCCTCGGCCGTAAGACCAGAAAAACAAAACAAAAGCCACCCCACCATCTGCTTTAAGCCTTTTGTCCTCTCTCAACAAAACAGCTGAAATATCGGCTGACAGCTAATTCTCCAAACCAGATAGCTCGGAGCATCCTCAAAATAAAAAAAAAAGCTCCTGGTTCATTATATTTGGTCAGATTAGTTAACGGTTAAAAGGAAAAGGGTGGAGTTAGTAGAAAGTGAGAGATGCCAATGGTGGCGGGGCCCGCATCTCCGAGGGAACGGGCTCAAGCTGTGTGGCCTGCCATGGTACCGATGATGCAGGCTGTGCCGGCGGTTGCTGACGTTTTGGCTAAGGACACGATCATTTCTTGGTTCCGAGGGGAATTCGCGGCGGCCAATGCCATCATTGATGCTCTTTGCGGTCACCTGGCGGAACTTCAAGTAGGAGGAGGTGGAGGATTGGAGTACGAAGCGGTGTTCGCGGCTATCCATAGGAGGAGGCTGAACTGGATCCCGGTGTTGCAGATGCAGAAGTACCACTCCATTGCTGATGTGGCGGTGGAGCTGAAAAGAGTGGCTGCCAATAGGACAGGAGGAGGAGATGGAGTTGAGAAGGAGGAAATGAAAGGTCGCAGCGGAGGAGAAGGCGGTTGTTTGGATGATGAGAAAGAGAAAGTTGCCGAGAAAGTAGTGGAAAATGAAGTAAATGGGGAACCTGGTGGCGAGGAAGAAGAAGATTCCCCTGACAGTGATATTACTGATTCAGGTAACTTAATAGTTAAAAGAAAAGTGATTTCGACCATAAAGTTTGATTCTTTTTGACATATATATATTGATTACGTATTCTTCTCTCTGTTTAATTTTTTTTTTTTCACTCAAATGCCAAGTTTAATAGTTAGGTAACAGGTTTTTTTTTTTTTCTTTTCTTTGGGTAATTTTTGGTAGTTTCTTGTTGGAGTTTGTGACACGAAATGGGGCCGAGTAACCTGGATTCTTATCACAGTCAAAGTGCTAGAAAAAGCTCTGAACTTGGTTCAGTTTTCTTCCATAAATGCCATGCAATCAGTAGTTGTTTTCAATCTCTGTTTCGTTACTTGTTCAAACTTCCTTTGTTTCTTGATCAATCAATAAAAAGATGAAAGGAAAAATATGGGCTTTTTTTTGTCTGTTCTCTGCCTGCGACAAAGGCAGAGAGGTTAAGGCGTTGAATCTCAAATTTCACAAAGTTTGGTAAAGCGAGAAAGTGAAGTAATACTCAATTGTAATTAAAAGCTTACCTTAGAATAAAGCAAACACATTATAATTATGCTTTTCTTTCTCTCTTTCTTTTTTTTATAAAAAAGTTTACAAAGTAATCATTTTCTTCCATTTTCTAAGGAACCAAACAAAATCATGTGTTTCTCCACAGGAGAAGATATTCAACGTTTCCAATGCCTTTTCAAAATTTGCTCTGACGTTGAATTCAACGTGGGGATTAGATTATGTTTTATTTATTTTTTGGGGATGGTTGGGGTTAGATGATGATAATGGATGTCGTTTTTCCGTTTTTCCCTTTTTCATTGGGGTAAAATTTTTCCCCTTTCTGTAAGGTTTTTCAAACTCACGCTTTCTTGAAAAAAAATGTCATACTTTTCACGTGATGATTTTTGTTTTTCTAAAACAAGTGTTCATTAACCTTTTTTTCCTTAAAAAAAGCTTCTTTCTTGACTTCTTTTTTTATTTTGTTTTTGGGTTGATTTGGCTTTTAGAAGTATTGAATTGTGGTTGGTAGGATTTCGAGGTGAAGACTGCGAAGTAAATAAAGAGTTTGGCTGCAGTCAGTGTAACAGTTAGTTTGGGCAGTGGCGCAATCTCATTACGCTGATCTTTGGGTACGCCGCCTCAAGATGCGTGCAATGATTTTAATGCTTGGCGGCTTCTGATCATAACCGTCTCATCTTAATATTGACATCATGGCTGCCGTTGGTTGATATCACGTGGGCCTTGCTATTGCTTGGGGGATTGTTGGGGTTTTTGCCTTTTTTTTTTTTGACATTTTCAATGCAAAGAAGCTATAGAGTTCAGATAGCTAATGCCACTTCCCAACAGAAATGCTTGAGTTCGGTGAGCGAGCGATCCAATGATGATTGAATTGAATTCTACGACAGAAAAAAACTGGTAGTGTTTGGATGGCCGGTTGTGCTATCCGACATTGGGACAAGGTCTTTACATGGTAGCTTGTAAAACTACAGGAACAAAAGTGACAAGCAGAGCTGTGTTCTAAAAGTTGTCATTTTTTCCAGCCATCGACGCCTGAAATAACAGATGAGGAGCCTGCCACGTATAATTAATCTTATAGTTTCTTTTAGTGCCTAGTATTGGTTGTCTGTTAATCAACATTACTTGCCTTACAAATATAATGCTGCTTAACAATTAAGGTAATACGACTTAGAGCTAATTTTTGTATAATAAGTAAGACAATGAATTTTTATGGAATGGTTGTTTATCGAATTAGTCAATTACACATCCAAAAACGTGGTTTGGAAAATTTGAGAAAAAAAGGAAGGTGGGGAGGATGTGGATGTGATATCATTCCTTTTACTCTATAGTTACATTTACATCTTGGACAATGATTTCACTTCTTCTGGCAATACAGGATCTCAGGAAGTTCAGCATGTTGAGGAAAACATCAACATTTGTTCTAACCATGAAGAATGCAATGCACGCCCTTCGCAGATAAAGTTGACAAAAGGTTTTTCTGCCAAGGAGCATGTAAAAGGCCGCATGGTGAGTTCTTTCTTTCTCAATTTAGTAGAAATCATTGTTGTGAGAAATGGAATCATAGAGAAAAGATACGATCCTATATTGTACTCTATTTCAGAAAAGAAACAAAAGAAAAAAATGAAAGAGCAAAGATGGATTCAGGTAGATTTTACTTATTTACTGATAACTGTGATGCAGGTGAATGTTGTGAAAGGACTGAAGTTGTACGAGCATGTGTTCATTGAGTCAGAGCTGGCTAAGCTGAGTGACTTCGTGAGTGAACTTCGATCTGCTGGCCAGAATGGGGAATTGTCAGGTGCCATCCCACTTTCAAGCCTTATCAAATTGAGCCTGTTTTAGAATAATAAGATGAAGATTTGAAATAGTTGTAGCTTTGTTTAAACAGGTATAGTCATTCATGTTTCCTGCATGATCAATTTAATAATTACCAGAAGTTATAAAGGGTATTTGATGTTAATCACTCCCAAGACAACTTCAAGTCAAGCACCTATCGAGGCAATTTAGTGGGCTGTAGGTTGATAAGTTAGGGGTTTAGACTTTCGAAGGAGGAGGTCCGTGTGGATCACATAACTCAACCCTTGGGGTCAGCCTTATGTGTTTATATGTAGATTTCACAAAGTTGTCAACTGGTAGAGACAATTTTTGAAGCCTTTTCTTTTTCTTGTTTAATGTTTTATACGAACTCTTTTATCTCTCTTCTGATTAATAGTTTTCCATTTTATTGTAAAGGATTTGTAGGACTGTTTATTTCATTAATTTGCACTTGCTAGTTGTGCCTGGTGTCTCCTTCAGCGTTACCTGCACCTTTTTCTTACCTTATGTAGCATCTTCTTTCGAGTGATATTCAAGAGTTTGTTTACTAAAAAAAAGATGATTACTGCAATTTGTTGGCCAAGTCTTTGTTTCTGAACTTCTTACTGATTCTTTTTGTTTTTCTGGATGATTACAGGGGAGACTTTTATTTTGTTCAACAAACAAATCAAAGGAAACAAGCGAGAATTGATTCAGCTTGGTGTTCCAATTTTTGGACGCATTAGAGAGGAGCCCACAAGTTACAACCAAACAAGTAAGACCTACCACTATGAATTAGTGGTACGGTTCCTCAAGTTTCTTAATTTGTTCTTGATCCTAAGGAGTGATCGATTATGAATACAGAGCATTTTTTTGTTTAAATGTTTACAGTCAATATAGAACCAATTCCGGCTCTCCTCCAAGGTGTCATAGAACATCTGGTCCAGTGGCAACTTATACCTGAATATAAGAAACCAAATGGTTGCATCATTAACTTCTTTGATGAGGTCCACTTTTTTGCTGCACTGTCATTCCCATCTTTCCCTGTTATTTGCTGGAGTACGACTGAGGATAGGAGTGATATAACCATGTTTGTTTAATGCAGGGTGAATATTCACAACCTTTTCTTAAACCACCGCATTTGGACCAACCTATCTCCACTCTTCTCCTCTCTGAATCAACAATGGCTTTTGGGCGCACTCTTGTGAGTGATAGCAAAGGGAACTATAGAGGGTCACTCCAACTTTCATTGAAAGAAGGGTATGTTTAGAGTTATTTGTATTTTATTTGTACTCTTGGAAGTTAGCTGAAAAGATAATTTTTTGATATAAAGTCATGATGTTGGACCGAAATGGAACCACCGATATATGGTAAACTATGACAAAGAAGATACTGATGAAGCAGCTTTGGATCAGAATTGCAGATATTGCAAGTTCTGCTTAAGAGTTCATTGCTTCTATTGAATAGCACGGGAGGCAAGCTTTGGGTGATGGAGACGTTGTATGTTTAGTTTGTTTATAGTTTTAGAGTTTGCGTAAGAGCAACATTCCCTTCCTGATTATATTGGTGGCTAGCTCATACTTTGAAAAACCAACATTAAACAGGTGCAACTTCTCTTTTATAAATGTTACTCTCCTGCAATGCCATGATGTTTTGATTGCAACAAAATCTAGAATAATCGTATTTATCTTCACAGTGCATTAGAGTAGGAAAGTGAAATAGCGCATCTGCAATTGCAGTAGTTTCTCCACTTTTCTCCTTTCTATTTTTATTTTCTCTTCCTCCTTTAAGTCGTGTCAGAATTTGTGATATTAATGCAGTAAACTGAGCAGAAACCTTTTTTTTGAAGACAAAGGAATTGCATCTCTAAATGTTTTCCTTCATTTTAGGCTGTTTGCTTTCTTAATATATACCGTGTGTTTCTATGGTATTAACTCTTACTTGACAAGCAAGTTTGTAACCCATTACTGCTATTCTGCAGGTCTCTTTTAGTTATGAGGGGAAATAGTTCTGACATGGCTAGACATGTCATGTGCTCATCTCTGAGCAAGAGGGTCAGCATTACGTTCTTCCGAGCCCAGCCTGATACCAACCAAGGTCAGTCACCACCAACTACACCCCAGACTGGTGCCATGACTCTAGGGCAACCAGGTGTCCCAGGTCCATATGCAATGTCAAAAGGAGCTCTTAATGGTTATGAGGCACTGGATATGATGCCGAAATGGGGAGTCCTTCATGGTCCTGTTGCCATGCTAGCTCCTGTGCGCTCAATGGCAGTGAGCCCCAGAAAACTTCCTCTTGGTGGTACAGGGGTCTTCGTGCCCTGGACTATGGGATCAAGAAAACCTACAAAGCACCTTCCACCGCGTGCCCAAAAAAGAAGAATGCTTGCATTACCTTCTCCTGTTGAAACACATGTAGCAGAGCCTACTTCTGAACCAGGCATCAATAGTAAAGGGAAATCGGTATAATTTAAGCTTCGGGCTGCAACCCTAGGGCCAAAGCGATATGAATTGTCAAAGGCGTTGTTCATGCTCAGTTCTTGCACAGAAAGAGCATTTACTTATATACAAATGCGGCTCAAGTGCTGCAAAAGTGAGCTTGTTTTTTCTCTTCATTTTTTACTCTTTTCTTTTTTCTTTCTTGAGCAAGGTTAGGTTCTAGCAATTGTCACAATGCTTGTTGAATGTCATGGTAGGTCTTTAGAGGTAGTTGAGTTTTAAGTTTGGAGTGTTAATTAACTCTACTGATGGGCGGAATTTTGTATTAAGTTACCAAGTTATTTATATTAATCTTCCTTTACAGACAGTATTAGTTTGTAGTTATCTATTTCGTATCTTAATCACAGCATTCTTTCATGACCAGGATAGATAAATGTTTTAAATATGATATTCAAATTTCAATATCTGCAATCTTTTACTTTATTTTCAAGTTATGTCCTTTTTTGTACAAAAAAAAAAAAAGAATATTATTGCTATTCCTTAGAGGTTCAGACCATGTGAATCATAATCTAACTTAATACTTCACAACGTGCAGAAAGAAGTTATTTATATAAAGAACTGATATTTCTGTTCTTTCTTACCTTAGTCAGATTTGAACATTCTATTTTCGTACATTCGAATAGCCTTCATTATCTAAAGTAGCATCCTTAACTCTGGAAGTGTTCTTTTCCTAAATCGTGTTTGTGCAGTGTTAATACGACATGCCGCAGGAAAACGAAGAAACTAAGAAAATTGGTAAGAAGGTGATTGGTGAATTTTGCAAAAGTTCACAAAAATTAGGCCATCTCATAATGAAAGATCCCCAACTAAAAGTTCTACTTGAGGAAAACATCATATCGTCCTGTTAGAAGTACATCGTGTTTCGATATTCATCCTGAAATTAGAAGGAATAAACAGGTCATTCTCCCCTTTCTTTTTTCTTCTTCAACAATGATACGTGACAATTATGGTTGATAAACCTGTAAAACATCAAGCACAATAAATGTAGCTACATGTTAATGCATTTTCAACAAACTTCTTCTTACACAGAAAAGCTAATTTGTTCGACCCTCAGAGGGTAAATCAGCTGCAAAGCAAACCTACTGTAGAGCCTTGTATCATCTTGTATATGTCTGTTTGGCAGCTCTTGAAATTTTATAGATGCACATTTCATTTCTGCTAAATGTAACCTATAGAAAAGGACGATCAGTATGGTTTAGAAAACTGCACTAGTTGAAATGCTAGTATAATTTACTACAAACAACTTAATGGCACCGGTTTAGTGATTTTCACATACAATAGCTATGAGATATCTTGGTCTTACAGTATCCATCGACTACTACAGGCATAGGTCGGCATAGATCATTCACTCATTTCCTGTCCAAAAATGCATAAAATGCAGAAAGTCCTTGGGGAAGCAACTCCCAAGAGAGTTTTAAGTTTTAACTGAATTTTCCTGCCATCTGTTTTAGAGTTTACGTACATTATTTTACATCTCATTTGTTTTAGGCAATTTTCCTAACCTCTCCACTGGCAGGTTAAGTTGTCCTAAAAGAAACCCTTGAGGCTTGAACTTGAAGGTAACGGCAAAATATGGCACCTGTGCTTCCATTAGCAGTGGAACCATCAAAGAGAAGACAGAGTGAACACTAGGTGATTTCAGAATGCTTTTGTAGATGCAGTTAATAAATTTGAAAGCCGTCCAAAATAATCAGCTAAACCTCAGTCAATCAATATCCTTCCAGGTTAATAAGTGCATAAAAACTATCATGCAACCATGTTTCATTTCAACATCTGGAAATAAATGAAAAGCAATTTTAGTATGAACATAGAAGAGATTTGCATTTCAAACAAAAAGGAAAATGAATCTTCCCCATTTTATAACACTTGCAGGAGACAAATATAAGGAATACAACTAAAAAAAAAAAAGAAATAGTAGAATGCAATAAATTCTATTGAGTAATAAATTTCAACAATTTCAGATGAAACTTGACATTCTTCATCAAGCTTTAACCGGTTCGTCATCATCTTCAATATCCCAACTCAAATCCTCTTCTTCTTCTGCAGTACTTAGTCGCTTTTTCAGGTAAGCTCTATTGGAGATCGGGCTACCACCATGAGTCCCTTTCTTATCATCAATGCTGCTGAGATCCTCAATTTCATCCCACCCAAGATCCTCCTCCTCAGGCAATGATGGATGGCTTGACACCACAGAAAAGTCACTGTCTTTACCATTGCCATTACTAGACTCCTCATTGTCACCTTTCCCTTTAGAAGCTACTTTCTCAGCAGATTTAGACACTGAATCTTCCTTGCATACCCTCTCATTCTTCTCCAAATTAACTTTCTCACTTACCACAATGCCACGACTTGATTCGTCAGCATTTCCCTTCCCTTCTTTATCTGAATCATAACTCTCCACTTGCAGTTCCTCAAAAGGATTCTTTCCCTTTTCCTTCTCGACTTGCTCCTTATTCACTGGAAAATCACCTTTAGATTCCAAATTCACTACCTTCTCTTCCACAATTTCATCCTTTTCTTTCCTCCCCATATCTTCTTTCTTTAAACTTGCGTTCGACCCAACATTTCTCTCATCCACCTCTTTCTCCTCCTCCTCCTCCTCCTCATCATCATCATCATCATCATCAACATCCCAACTCAACTCGTCCTCTTCGTCCCTTGAAATCGCTCTCTTTACAAGCTTAACCCTCGTATCCTCAGCTTGCTTAAGCTTAAAAACCCTATAAAAGTACCTACACCAAAATGTCTCATGATCAACCCCATTTGAAACACCAACAACCATTTTATAAATACTCCCCATTTCCCCATTCTCTTCCATCAGTCTCTCAATATCTTCTTTCTTCTCTTTCAAAGCGAACCCTGATTTCCACTTCTTATAATCCTCCAAATCCTCTGGCTCTTCACTATAAGTACTAATATCTCCTTGAATTGTTCTTACTTGAGCATCGAATCGACTGTACCTTTTCGAGTCCAAGCTCCGTTGAGTACTAAAACTTTTGCTATTGCTTTCCGAGGAAGACGAATCGGATTCGTTATCGACGGCTAGGATTGCATCCTTGCCTTGATTGATGATCTGAGCTGTTCCTTTTAAAACAGTGTTCCCGAACTCATCAATAGCATGCCCAACGTTCTCTAACGAACCCTGGGCTACCTCGATTTCTTTTTTGAGACCCGACCCGAATTCCTTAAGATCGCGACGGTAGGTTTCGATTACGGATTCGGATCTGGTTGCTATTGTTTTGATCAGACCGCCGACGCCCCATCCGATGGGGTTCGGATTAGGGTTGGGATCGCGCTGTTTAGGAGGGGAATCGAGGGTAGAGTCTTCGGCTTTGGGGGAACCGGATTTGGGTTGAGGTTTAGGAGGATCTGGATCGTCCGCGAAAACTGATTTGAAGAAATCCATGAAGAAAAATTAGGGTTATTTGGGCTGGGCTAGAGAATTGATTGAGATTTGGAGGAATTTTCAAAAGGATGTGAGATGAAAGGGAAAGGGAAACCAAAATTATGGATAAATTTAGGAAAAAAAAGGCGAAAGCTTTTGTTAAGTCTGTTTTCTGTTTCTGCTATGAATGATACGCTCGGTGTAAACTGTGATGTGCGCGTCAGAAAAAGGGTGGACCGTCAATTTCTGGTTGGTTTCGATGGTGAACCAGACCGGTTCGCTTCTAGACCCTCATTTGGCTCTCTTGACTTGAGCCTCCTTGTTTGCGTCCTTTCCCCGCCCCCCCCCCCCCCCCGGTCCCCCGAAAGCCCCCTTGCTTGCTTATAAATAAAATTTAGAAAAGAATTTAAATTCCAAGATATGGAACTGTAATTTTAATTTTTAAATCTAAATAAACTGTAAAAAAGTCAATTCAAATTTTCATTAAAAAAATAAAGAGTTAAATACCGTAGCCGACGTTACATCTCTACTGCCATGTCATGACAGTCTACCACGTAGGAAAAAGCAAAAAATTAAAAAATAAGGGGGAAAAAATCTACTATTCCTAACCTTTTATCGCAGTTCAAAACCCAGGGGTTTACTTGGGCTACAACAACATCCTTCAACCATTCTCGGCCACCGGTAAACGGCAACGTTCGTCTCCGTCAAAATTCTGTGTAGGTTACTCTTCCTATTCGGTTTTGATTTACTGTTTCTTTGGTTATTGGAGTACGTTCTTCACTGAAATTGATAAGCTACCTGGATAGATATGTCTAAAGGAAGATTAAGGAACTGTGAAATTTGGAACATTATCTAATTTTCAGTATCTTTAATTCGAGAAAGGTGTATTCTTTTAACTTTTATTTCTTCTTCTTGGTCTACTTTGTCTTTATTTTTGTTATAGGAGTCTGGGTAAAAATGATACTCCATATGCTTAACAAAATGCGCCTAATTGTCATTTTAGTATTTTAGCATCTTGGGTTTCAGTCCTATCCTGGCTATGAAAAGTATAGATTTGTTTCATTTTGCTAAAAAAAAAAAAAAAAACCTTTTTTAGAGTTCTCATTGTATGAAGTCATTTTCTTCTTAGCATCTGAAAGACCTTTTTACCAGAAATGGTTTTGGTTGTTTCTCGGAAATTTTAATTTTCTTCGTCTGCTTTTCTTTGTAGAATATTTCATACCGGCGTGAACCGTGAAATTATGAAGATCAGAAGTTGTGCTGGCATTACAAAACCAAGTTTTTTGCTTGTACATTACGAGTTACCTGCTCTAACCTTCCACAAGCCCGAATTAACTTGGACATCAACTCTTAGAATGCCTTGTAACCATGAGAGGACTTTTGGATCAGTTACAAGGTTTCATTATTCTGTTGCTGATAGAATCTTGGCTTCTACATCTGTGCGTTCATCTGCATCAAGGCCAAATACTGTTCGTTTGGGTCGGAAACAACGTGATTCCTCATCCTTGTATATTCGTCCTAGTTTGTTGGACATGAAAAAAGAGAGGATAGCAAATCACGCCAAGGTTTATGAGTTTTTGAGGGGAGTTGGTATTATTCCTGATGAGTTAGATGGGTTAGAACTTCCTGTCACGGTTGAGGTTATGCAGGAACGTATAGATTTTCTTCATAAATTGGGCCTTACTATTGAAGACATCAACAACTATCCACTTGTTCTTGGTTGTAGTGTGAAAAAGAACATGATTCCTGTGCTTGACTATTTGGGGAAATTGGGTGTTAGAAAATCCACTTTTACAGAGTTTTTGAGAAGATATCCACAAGTACTCCATGCAAGTGTTGTGGTTGACCTTGCCCCTGTGGTAAAGTATCTTCAAGGGTTGGATATCAAGCCTAATGATATTCCTCGGGTCCTTGAGAGATATCCAGAAGTCCTGGGATTCAAGCTTGAAGGGACCATGAGCACATCAGTGGCTTATTTGGTTGGCATTGGAGTGTCAAGAAGGGAAGTTGGAGGGGTCTTAACCAGATACCCTGAGATTCTGGGGATGCGAGTAGGCCGTGTGATCAAGCCATTTGTGGAGTATCTTCAAGGCTTGGGTATTCCAAGGTTAGCTGTAGCTAGATTGATAGAGAAGCGGCCTCACATCCTTGGGTTTGGATTGGAGGAGAGGGTCAAACCAAATGTTGAATCTCTTCTAGAGTTCAATGTTAGAAAAGCATCACTTCCATCCATAATAGCACAATATCCTGAAATTGTAGGAATTGATCTTAAGCCAAAGCTGCTTGGTCAAAGGAGTATGCTGCAGTCAATTATTGATTTGGAACCTGAGGATTTTGGGACTGTTATGGAGAAAATGCCTCAAGTTGTGAACCTCAGTAATACTTCTATGGTGAAGCATGCAGATTTCCTTAAGGATTGTGGATTTTCCTTGCAACAAGTGAGGAACATGGTTGTGGGATGTCCCCAGGTTCTTGCCTTGAATCTTGACATCATGAAACTTAGTTTCAGTTACTTCCAAATGGAGATGCAGAGGCCTCTTGATGATTTGGTTGCTTTCCCGGCATTCTTTACTTATGGTCTTGAGTCTACCATAAAGCCTAGACACAAGATTGTAGCAAAGAAGGGTTTTAAATGTTCTCTCTCATGGCTTCTTAACTGCTCTGATGAGAAGTTTAAGGAACGGTTGAACTATGACACAATTGAGATCGAGGAGATGGAAACAATGCCTTCATTTGACATGAATTCACTGATGGAACCAAGGAGCGATGAGTCTGATTCTGAGTATGAGGAGGATAGTGATGAAGAGTATGTATAAAACCATTGGCCAGGTTCAGGTATTGCTCTGCCCTTCTACACTCTGCAGTATAAATTTTTGGCTTTTTTGTAAATCAGATCAATATGTGGGGAGCACAATGTAATATTTAGAAATATAAAATTTACATTAAATTGAAATACATGGATGAACTATCTTTGCAATTATTAAATGAACATCACAGATAATCAAGTTACCTCATATCTTGCATAGCCATACCAAAAAAATGTTATGGTTTTGGTTAAGTCCTAGCGTCCGAATTAGGAGAATGTGACAATTTTTGGCTTCATTTAGGAAATAAATAAAACATAGATGTAGAACTCTGCTGGTCTAAAGACATTGTTGCCGACTTGCCCCAATTGCCCCGTTGTGGCTGGATCTCATTATTCCTTTGCAGCAAATAATTTCACTAGCTGTAGTTGGCTGCATTATGATGTGCGTCACTGCCATAGTTGCATTTTCTCCTTCATCTTCTTTCTTCTTCTATATGTGTTCAATGTCTTTTGAGTGTTATTTTAATCATAAGCGTTATATGTATCATTTACGACTGACAAGAACCCACCTTCGTTTTTGCAGCTATACCCAGCTGGAGACTGATGTTCCTTCCGCTATAGTGGTCAACTGGGCATTGGGTGTTTGGCGAATGATTTGTTGATGGATCTAGACACCTAAAAATAGACACCGTCATATCAATGGTTGATGTTTCAATTCTCCAATTTGTTTTCAGTTATTCTTTTATTTTTCAAGATGTTATTTTTACCTCATTATAAAACAAGGTGCTTATTTAGAAGTCATTCAAATACGAAACATGTTGTAAGTTGTAGCTACTGACATAAATTCTGATGAAAAAATCTGTGTAGCATAAATAAAGCTCATTTCAACTTTTCTTGGATGATTTTCATGAATCCTTGAGAATGAATGCTTGGTAAAGCAAATATCTTTTTCCTAGCTTCAACCAGGTTTAGCATGTAATGTTTTCAATTGAGTCCATGGAAACTCATAGCAAGTCTTTAAGTTTTCTCTCACAGTGAAAGGTCTCCAACCGGGTCTCTGTTGCAACCACTGTAAAAACCATCATCCAACTCACCAAAGCTATGCTATCAAATTAAAACCACCCCCTTAGCCTCCTCCTATGGGATTCCGCTCCATGCTGGAATAGAAAAATGGATACCTGAAAACGACATCTAATATACAATAACTAAAAACACATTATGATAATGTCAATGGTTCATCAGTTTGCATGTCAAAGAAAATGTCAAAAGAAATTCAGAAATTTCAGTTGTTAGATTCTCTTAAAAGACTTTTGAGTGTACGCATATATCTCCTCAAAAGGAGAAACAGCCACAAATCCAAGAATATAGATTAATCAGTATCAGTTTGTAATTGCATTTCTAAGAGATATCCGTTCGTGTTTCACTCAGATGAAACAGCCACTCTCTTTTTTGTTAATCGTGAATAATCTTCATTCTGGTTGTGAGTTGCCGCAATAATCAGCTTAAAAAAATTTTATATCTCGCATGCATGCATCATGAGTTTGAAGCTTGGAATCATTTAAGAATGATAGCACCATTGTTCCAATTGAATGCCAGTGCACTTAATTCCTATTCTGTTTTCTGTAGCCATCCAAGCAGTAGGAAACACACACAAACAGACAAACATATATATATATATATATATGTGAAATGCTCACAGTAGAAGTAGTAACACTCTGAACAACCAAATGGACCACATGCCTATCAATCTCCTAATTAAGGTTCGCTAGATGGAAATTTGAGATTGAAAGACAAAGCTCTACCCAACAGCAATGAGACATAGCCTTGAACCTCAAAAACATTATACAAGGCAGCTCCAGGCACAGCAGGGTTTTAGTAGCCGTGGAAGCCATTGGTGCAAAGGCTGCAGCAGTCTTCTGAATTACCTTTTGTCAATATAACATACGGACATCCTCAAAATCAACCATTTCTCCATGTAAAAAGAAACCAACTTGAAAAAATGAGGTCTTTGTCAAGGGATTGAGTGGAAGGAGAGAAAGTACTGAAGCGATTGTCACCTACCAAACGACGCCGTTTACTCTCGGACTACTCAAAGTTCGGACTAACCCAGCTCACTTACCCGTAAAAGCCTTGTCAATCTTTTATGACCATAATAGCCTCACACTGTAACTGCAATTCCTCGACTTTTCCAAAGTACAACAGAAACTATCTTGTCCCAAACAGGAAAAAGAGACAAAGAAAAGTTCCCGTTGGCCTATCAACAAACTTCGGTTTACGACATGGGAATTTCTTTACATTAACCAAAGTTTTGAAAAATCTTGTACACTTCGGTTCCAACTACGTACGGTAATATTTCCTCGCATCACTGCCAGACTTTCTGTTTGGACCAGTAGTTGGCTGTTAGTAGTTTCGCATGACTTTTATGCAACTTTAGGACATAACAAAATAATTTTTTATATATAGATCCACCTATTTATTTATTTATTTATTCTCTTCACATTTTTTTAGGACATATGATTTGGTCCGCAATGTTAGAAAACTTCATTAACTAATTTCCGTTTGTTTCCTCTTGTTATTTCTTTTACTTTCTCACCACACCAGAAAAAAAAAATATGATTTTAATTAGCGCAAATTGTAATTTAATAAAACAAATTAAAACAACTTATGTTTTTAGCAAAAAATAATTGATACAAATAGGAATATAACAAGATTAAATAATCATGTTAGAACTCTTAATATTTGTTTGACTTACTTGTCAAATACGGGTTTAATATGATGCAAGTCACGCCAATAGTCGTTCAAACGTATTAGCCCAAAATAAAATTTCAAACATGTTTAGATTTAACTTGGGGTAATTTAACAAACCAAGTCGATATGTCCGAGTGGTTAAGGAGACAGACTTGAAATCTGTTGGGCACTGCCCGCGCAGGTTCGAACCCTGCTGTCGACGATCTCAGCTTTTTGTTTTCCGGTCCTGTCAGTGGGAGCATGTTACCCATCAACTTTTCTTTGACTTTATAGGCGTTGCGGCGCTGGACTTTTACATCCAATTGACTGTATTGTAGCGTTTGACACACAAATTCATCACCGCACGTCACTGGTTCTGTATTTGCTTTCAAATAAAGCCTAAACCACACGGCTGTTGGTTATTGGGATTCTTTTCCTTTTCTGTTTTTGGTTACTTTCCATGACTCATAAAGTCATAAATTTTTTCTGTTCTTTCCTGATGCTGTTGTCTTCCCATCTCCACAATGTGATAGAACAATTAGTTTTGCCTTATTTTTCTGCAAATTGGGTATGCTATCTCGACAGTACTTTATATTACTTCGACTACAGCGTTAGCTTATCCTCTTTTTAAAAAAGGCGAGCAATAGCCAATTGTTTTTTTCATCATGATTTATAATGGTACGTAAGAGAATTTCTTACAAGTTGCTCTAAGAAGAAAAATGAGAGTTAGGTAAAGCAGAAACAAACCCACAAAGGAACTGCAATTCCCTTATTCATCATCAAGTTAACAACTGAATCTAATATAAGCAATATGTATTACACGTCTTCTTAACTCGTGAATATTAAAGAAAATATATTTTCTGATTGCAAGGAAAGGATGGTGGGTAAAACTTAAGACAAAAAGAAAAAAAGCAGGTTTAGGCTTCTAGAGAATCTAGACCCCTTCAAATGTTGATGTGGGGTTCTGGGATCGATATAAATATATATTAATAAACCAATGGACTCTTTTCCAGGAAAATAAAGGGGAAGATTGCGAAATTTCATGTATGATTTTGGTTCCAGTACTGGAGTCAAGTGATTCTGGCAAGTTGTAGTTAATTAACAACAGTTTGTAAGGTTCTGCTTTTTGTTTTCTGTTAATTTCTTGATCCTGATAGCCCACACACTGACTGAACATCAGATGTCAGGAGCAGAAGAACATGTGAGTCACAGTTTTGATAATTAAGATTAGTTATTGACATGCTCATGAATGTTGCAGTCCTAACCCTAATCATATGGAGTACTTCCAACTGCCACTTGCTGGACAGGATATGGTGACCAACTGATACTAATAAATATATGTATATACTTTATAACAAGAAGCAATTATTGATGATAATGCAATATTCTGTAGCCGCAATAATAAAATCTTACCCTTTTTTCTGTATATCAAGTTCTATTTGAATTTTTGCTTTTAATACCATTGTATGATAAATAAATGTTGTGGATGAATTGGAAGGAATAATTTTGGAGAGACAAGAGGAACTAAGAATTGCAGTCAAGTCACTTTTGGCTTAGAAAAATATCATAAAGATGAGAACAAATAAATCTATATTAATTGCTATATTTTTTTCTCTTAAAGCTATATATGATCACTCAATTTGACAAAGGATAAGAGCCGTTCATGTTTACAAATGTAATCAGCTCCCAGGGTAATCTGATCGAGCTTTCTTTCGATCCCTTCAAATCAACAAATCTAAAAGAAAAACGTAATTTTTTTTCTTTTAAACTATTACTTGTTCACGTAAGAAGGAAAAAGATGATGAGCGATGACTTATGAAAACTGTCATGATTCTTGATAAGCTCAACTTCCAAATTTTCACGTACAAAAAAAAAAAACCAATATCTGCATTTTTTGGGCGAAAATTAGACCTTGGATTATCCCCAAGGATCCGATTTCTAACTAACAACTAAATTTGATAATTTATATTATATCAAATACGTGTAAAATATAAAAATTATTATATTATAATTTATATCCACACATAGAATATAAAACATAAAAGGAGAGTGACTTAGGCTAAAAGATGGAATGGCTAATGTGGAATATGATATGGAAGTTTCAGTTTCGGGACTCTAAAAGGACTTGTATAAACTAACTAACCAGCTGTCCATCTCCACCCAGCAAGTTGACTTTGCTAAGAAACAGATCCTTGTTTCATCTCTGTAATAATTAATTTTCTAGTTGATTAAACTATAACAATGTTTTTAAAACTCTCATGGGTCATGGCTAGCGAGACCATAAAATTTACCTGCAAGCTCTAAGTGAGATTATGTCAAGGGAATCTTCCAACAGCCCTAAGCAAAAAGCCTTGTGGGGACAGCAGGCAGAGGAAGAAGCTGTCAATGTTTCTAAGAATTGAGGTGCCTTTCCTAAGAACAAAGCCACAAACTCATGCATTTGGCCTCTTTCTTGATACAGCAAATCCCAGCTAGACCCACACATACTTACTCTTCTTTAAATTAAATCATTCTCCACCTAACTCCAAAACTCTATTTATTTATTTATTTTTACAACCATACTTTTAGTGGATGCCATTTATCATCTCTAGACGTCTGGGTCACAATTTTTTTTAATGTTTTTATATCTGTGTGATGCAGACCACATAGGACGCCATGATGGGGACCTGGGTTGAAGCTAATATTGCAAGCTAAATGTCTGTTTTTTCAGGTTTCATTCTGCAAACAAATATTTAAAGGGTAGTGTAATTTCAATTTATGCTCTTAAATAGCACTCCTTGAAGAGCAGGAGAAGAGAAGATTATGAATTTATGATGATGGATAAGAGATTGAGAGCAGAAAAAATTGATGGTTTGGGGGCATTTAATTATAATAATTAAAGTTTCTTTAATGAATTTAGTGAACAAATTTGTTATTTTCAAACATAGATATGATATTCATAGACAATTTTGTTCTCTAAATTTATGAAAACATTGAAATTTCAAGCTAAAAGACTTAAGATTTTGGAATCTTTTTGTACAAAAAGATAAGACTTTCCATTGCATAGTTTATATAATGTCAAAAGAGAAACCAAAGTTTATTCTTTAAGCCATTTTTCCTGACAAGCTGTTATTTGGGCAAAAAAAATAACTTCAGATTCAAATAGATGCAAACCGCAAAAAAAAAAAAAAAAATGAGAATAGGATGAAAAGGAAAAACTTAGATGAAATTTTTTAATATAAATAATTTAATTAAAATTTTAATAAAACATTTAAATTGATAGATTAATAGAATTTAATGAAAAAATTAATAATATATAAAAAATTTATTAAAAATTATGTTTATAATTTAAATTTAATCAATACTCAATCAATGGCAAAAATCTTATTAAATTTTTATTAAAAATAATTACTTAAAAATATATCAAAATTTATTAAATTTTTTAAAATTTTACACAATTTATATAATATAATCTTTTAATTTATTAATTTTAATTTTTTATTTAATTATTTTTAATAAAAAAATTTTATTAATTTTACCTAAAAAGTTTCATAATAAAAGACTCAATCATGATAAATTCTTTGTCAGTCCTGATCTAATCAGTCCAATGGATATTAAGCAAATCCTTTGGCAATCCTGATTTAATAAGTCTAATTGTAATAGACTGCAATTGAAAATTGCATGGGAGTTTTGTACGGCGAAATTTGAGTGACGTGGCTTTCCAAAAAGAATCCTAATTAAACGGAATGGAGTTGTTGGCTGTTTCATTAGCTTAATATCCGCCGATTTTAAAAAAAGATTTTATTTTAATAATCTTTCAACTTCTTAAAAAATAGATTTTTTTAATAAGAAAAAACCTGCCATTTTTCTACTGTCCATTACAAACTCAGACAAATTGCATCTGTCTGCAACTTGGCTTGTATACTTCCTTTAGCTCCTTCTCTCTTAATGCCTTGAAGTCACATTCAACCTTTGCTTTGCTGCCAAGTGTCAGCAAACCCTTTCCACGAAGACTCCTTCTCATCTCTTTCACCTCTAATGCAAACCAAAAATCTAGTATTTCCAATCCTTGCCCTCATTTTAGAAACAGAGTTCTAATTCTAGAAAACAACTCTGCAATTCTTTCTCTCCTCTGCCATTTTTTTTCTCATGCAATCATCAACAGCTTTAGAACCCATTTTGTTGGACACCCACTTCTCCACTATGCTCAGAGTCCTTAACAAGAGAATCAAGCGCCTTTGTGCCCGCCTCCGGTGGCCGGTTCGCCTCCGGTCCAAGTCCAAACTTGTTATAAAAAGGTTTGGTAAATCAAACCCCAAGGCTCATAGTGACACTAATGATCATACTATAGTGAATGGGACTTCAAAAGTTCACCAAGATGGTGAATTGGATAGTCTAAACTCGGTGAGGCCCATCCGTATAGCGACCTTCAATGCTGCCCTGTTTTCTATGGCCCCTGCAATGCCTAAACCAGACAAGTCTTCAAGTTTCGATTATGACAATGAAGGTTTTACAGATGTTAGGCGCTCCATCGGTCTTAGTTTACGTGCAAAGTCTACAAATGATCGGCCAAAGAGTATACTAAAGCAATCTCCCTTGCACCCAAATTCCATGAATGACAACGAGAATCTCCCCAAGCAGCAAAAATTTGTGAAATCTAAGTTGAGGGTGTCAATCAATTTACCAGATAATGAGATTTCTTTGTTGCGTAATCGACAATTGAGCCTTGCAGAACATGGAAAGGAGGGTTCTTCAAGTGGTGCTGCGACCGCGAGTAGAATTTTGAGAGGAAAAGCTCCGTTGAGATCAACAGTGAGTTTCCCAACAAATATGGGAAATGGAGTAGATGGTTGTGAGAGTTATAGAAGCAGAAAGACAGTGCTTGAAGTCTTGAGTGAGTTAGATGCTGATATATTAGCTCTGCAAGATGTGAAAGCAGAGGAAGAGAAAGCCATGAAGCCTTTGTCTGATTTAGCTGCTGCTTTGGCGATGAACTATGTATTTGCCGAGAGTTGGGCACCGGAATACGGCAACGCTGTGCTTTCAAAGTGGCCGATTAAGCGGTGGAAAGTGCAGAAAATCTTTGATGACACAGATTTCAGGTGAGTCGTAGTTTTTTTCATGTTCAAATTGTTAGAATTTTGGATTTTGATCAGTCTTTTTTTTTTTTTCTCCATAATGAATGATATTAAGGAATCATCATTCAAGCTTAACTAAACAAATGAAAGATTTTAGTCCTTGAACTCTATCCGATTCAAATATCAAATAATTTTGAAGTCAAATTCCACTATTTTTTTCGTCTTCGATTGCATAATATGCTTACAAGAGTTCTCATACAACAATGATCTGTCAGAACAGCTGTATGCAATACACAGAATAAGAACTTGCAGCCATTTCTTGAATTTAATACATCAATCTAAAATTTCTGGTTTTCAGCTCACAAAAAAGATGTTTATACTTTTTATTTTGGAAGGGAGATTGATTTTCTGAATCCATTCTACATAATATATTCGTTTGTAATTTTCCTTATGCAGCCAAAAAAGGTTCCAAATTATAAGAAAACTACCACATTGTTTTTTAGTTGCAGCCCCTTTTTTCTTTTCCAAAATTGTTTAGTTTTTCTTCTTCTCATATGGAATAGCTTAGTTTTATCATTCCAAGTAATACTAAATATTGCTTTAGTATGAGCAATCTGGTGCGATGGTTAGAGCAGTAGTCTTTGTGGGTGTAGTTAGAGAAGAATAATGCATTTGACCAAACACAGTTTTTGGCTATTTCAGTGGAAAAAGAAATCATGATTTCAAGTTTATCAGTTGAATTTGGTGAGATGCATGCTGAGATGAATTAATGAAGACCATTATTTATCTATGTTTCTTGAAAAAGCAGCATTGCAAGAAGATAAAACACAATGGAAAATGATTTGTTGCAACTTGTCATCAAATTTCTCTTCTGTTAGCTATGAACACAGCATTTGTAGTTAGTACAAACCTTGAAATTCCCTTTCTTAACAAGTCTGAACAGAATGATAGGCATCGGAACTAAAAAGTTATGCTGAGTGCCTTGGGATTTTTGACGACAGGAATGTCCTTAAGGCAACTATTGATGTGCCTGGGACAGGAGAAGTGGACTTCCACTGCACGCACCTTGATCATCTTGATGAGAAATGGCGCATGAAGCAGATAAATGCAATAATTCAATCTAATGATGGTCCACACATCTTAGCTGGAGGCCTCAATTCCTTGGAGGAAACAGATTATTCCACAGAGAGGTGGACAGATATTGTTAAGGTACATCTGGGGTGTCATTTTCCCTGAATATAATCTGTCATACTCGATGTTAAAGTAACATTTTTTAAATGAACTTGTCTCCTGTAGTACTACGAGGAGATGGGGAAACCAACACCAAAGGTTGAAGTGATGAAATTTCTGAAGAATAAACAGTACACAGATGCTAAGGACTTTGCAGGGGAGTGTGAGCCAGTAGTCGTGATTGCCAAAGGACAAAGTAAATAAACAGACAAATTCCCTTTGAACTTGTCCTCTAACCGTGTTACAATTATTTGATTAAATCCACTCATAGACATGACACGAAAAATGGTTTTGATTTCGATGCAGGTGTGCAGGGCACATGCAAGTATGGGACTCGGGTAGATTACATACTGGCATCCCCAAATTCACCATACAAATTCGTTCCAGGGTCGTATTCAGTCCTGTCTTCGAAAGGAACTTCTGATCATCACATAGTAAAAGTTGATATAATAAAAGTAAACGAAAATGCTCAAGAAAATGTCAGTAGAAAGCGACGGCAACCAAAACAGAAACAACAGAGAGTTGTAAAGATCACAAACGGCTCTCCATCAAAAGGTATATGGAATACACATACATGAGAGATTGACCCTTTTTTTTTTCACCTTTTGTTATTATCCAATCTTAACTCTTGGAGCAGATGATTTTGGATCTGCATCCTACTATGCTTTGTAAACCATTAAAGGCTTAAATAGAAACCAAGGGGGTGTAATCTGATTCTTAGGGATCTAATAATTCCAAACGTTTATAGTCAACCCATGCGAACTATATTATTAGTACTTTTTAAAAGTATAGTAGGACACTTGGTATAGTTTAAGATAATTTTACATACTTAAAATCTATTCTATTGACCTTAAAAAGGGAGAAGAATAATAGATTGGAGGGTGCTTCTTGAGATATCTCCCTCCCAATTGGTCCAAAGTTCAAACAATTAAAGTTAGAGAAAATTGGTTAGTCCAATTTTCAGGGCCTCCATTTTATCATTGCTTAAGCTTTATTTATCAAAAAATGCCGGTCAGAACAACATCAGTTCTACAGCATTTCTACACATACTTTCTATTAAACATTATGTGATTTGCTTTTGTAAAAATGCCAACTTTCTACCATTCAAAAGAACAAATATTTAAAGAATAGATCGACCGAAATGCTTCTCCTTCCAATAAAAGAAGCCATCAAAAACGATGTTATCTGCATCGAATTCCATATATACATAGTATTTAATTAAGCAGAAAGCAACAGAACTTGCAAAAAGTTACAAATGAAGTAACAAGGTTTAGAAATCAAATTCTTGCAATTACCGTTGTTACATAAGACCAAAACTCCACGCCTCCTTAGTTGGCAAAAACATATTATATATGAAGAATTTCCAAGAAAAACACAAAAACTATTTGTTCAACAAACCAATTGTTGTTCCTGAGAAAGTTGCTATACTGGACAATTGAGTCAAATGAATTCCAATGAATCTAACTTGATTGCAACCTCAGAGCCATCAGACAAAGTAACCCTTGTACACATTCCCATAGCCTCCTCTTCCAGTAATGTTATCTCTAGAGAAATTCCTAGTAGCTTTCTTAATCTCATCGAAATGTCAACTTAACCAAATTAGTACTTTCACTAATTGAATCCAATTACCCGACCCAGAACCATCCACACTGCCCATCTCAAGATTCCTAATTCTATCCCTCCTTTTCTTCATTTTCGAATCCTGATATTTTCTATAAACAAACCAAGACCCTCCAATCAAAACAGCTACACCAACACCAACCCCGATTAGTACACCAAATTCACACCTTTTTTCACACCCTTACCATCACTACTATCACTAAACCCAGTTGAAAATAAACAAGAGGCCGTACCTTCATCCGTGGGTCCCAAGTAATTAGCAACAGCAGCTGCATAAATAGACGGGTAGCGTACAGTCAGACACGTTTGCACTTGAATTGTTCGTCAAGTACAAAGCTTGCAAATTGGCCAAGCTTCTAGTACAGGAAGCACAAGCGGAACCCTGCAACGACTGGTTACAGTTTGAAGTCACGTCGGTTAAGGAAGTGTTTGGGATCAGAGCTTCGAAGTCAGCCTTTGTGGTTAAGTTCATGCAACCTTGGGAGATCCAAGCGGATTGAAAACCGCAAGAGGAACGGGTGTTGGAGTTTTGGACGATAGATTGGTAAGATTGCCAACAGGACTAGGAGGAGTCTAAGGGAGGAAAGAATGATCCAGTGCGTCTAACGTAGTCCGAGAGGACGAGGCGGAGGCCCTGGCGAATGTAGGGGCACTGCATGGAGGTGTTGAGTTGGGGCCCGTTGTGGTTGGAAAGACCGGACGTAGTATGATGAAGTTTAAGGGACATGGTACGCTGCCGTTTTGAGCAAGGCATGATGGGCAGAAAGTTAAGATCAAGAAGAAGAGAAGATGGTGAAAGGACATTTGGGAGGAAATTGTTACAATAGATGGCAATTCATAGGGGGTGATTATAATGAAAAGAACGAGAAGTGGGAGTTGTTGGGAGGGGGTTTTGTCTATGGTTTTAACTTTTTAAGTTGTCGTTGAGAGTTTTGACTTGAAAAATGGAAAGGAAGGAAAAATGTGAGAGATGAGATGAGATGGGAATGGAGGGACACGCAGCACAGCCTACTAGAGAACCGACAGAGAGGTGAAAACGTGAAAAATACAACAGTGAAGTGAAGACTGATGAGATTTGGAGGGAGAGGGCGGTGTGGCAGAGAAACAAGCTGGCAAATTCCTGTAACGTTGCGTCATGTTTATTTCTTGATCGTGTGTTTGGTTTTGTTCGTTAGTGGTTCAATTTGGATTCTCGCTCCTATTTTTTTAGTTTCCAAAATCAAAATATTGATTAGCATAAAATCAAGGAAAACAGTGTTGGTTAATAATGGCATTGAAACATGGTTTCAATTCTAAGCCAATACTATCCATGAAATTCAAGCATAGACGAAGAAAGTCAAGAATCTCTATCCTGAGTTGTGAGTTGTGACCTTCCAAACTTGGCCAAGAACCTCAATGAAAGATTTGACTAAGCTAGCTTGCTACCTTGAAATGGTTCAATGAGAGGGGACAACAAAAAGGGTCCCCCCATCCATATTTCCTTTTCTCAGAATTGGTTCCAAAAGGAAAATGATGAATCTGAAGGCCTTTGCCAACAATCTGCACTTTCACGCCCTTTAAACAAAAACCAACCCTCTGAGGCTCTAAAGCTGCTTCTTGTTCCCCTCTCGTAACTCGTCGTTGTTTCCCTGTATTTGTTTGAATTTGGCTACTGTATTTGAATTAAAAGAAACAATAATATTTTTAGGGGCGAAATCAGATATAAAGAAAAGAAAAAGATCAGATAATAAATATAATGGGAAAAAGACAGTTAAATAGTAAATTTAATTTAAAAAGGTTCTGTAATTATAAAAGATTGTTAAGATTTTTTTAAGGGCCGACCCATTCCTGTCCCCTAGCTATGGGTGCTTTCTATATTATTTGAATGAGTCACCTAACAAAAAGCTAATCCCATACATGTTGTCTTGGAGGCAATTAATTTTGATTTTATCATAAAATTAACAGATTTAAATTAAATTTATTTTACGACAGAAAATATTTTAAGTTATTGTTATTACTATTCTTTTTTTTTTTTGTTTTAATACCAATATACTAGGAATAATATAAGTGTAAAACTAATGCATTAAAATCTCAATATATGTAAATTTACGGCCCAGAGCCGGTTTATGGGTCAACATAAGTTAACGTGTCAAGGACAAAACCACAAAAACAAAAGAAATAAATAAATAAATAAAAAGGGTGTAATAATAAGTTGTTTGATGGGTTCGCCAAATGACCAAAAGTAGTAGCCGACACAGCAAAATCTGATCTTCATTCTTAACAAGTCAGCCGTTTAACGTAAGACACAAACGAGGGAACCACCGACCAAAGGGGAAGAACCCCCAATTATTTTTGATTTTCAGCTTGTATCTCAATCAACCGTCTTTTAAAAGCGAAATCAAATTCTTAGTATCAAATATTTCGCTCTCATTGCTGTAATCAAAACTCTTGTGAAGCAAGCAACATTAGATATTTTTATTACTAACCAAAAGACAAAAATAAATAGAATAAATATGTGCTTATAAAAGAAATTTGAAAGGAAACAACAAGAAAAGTACTTGGTATAAGTACTTGTATCAATCTCTTGATTTGTAGGTAAGGATTTAAAAAATAAATTTATTCAAAATATAAGTATTAATTAATAAATTTAACAATATTAAATGGTTAAACATTGTGTTATCAACTCTTGAGCAAGATTTTTGATAAATTTTTTAAAATAAAATTTGTGAAATTTTATCCAATAAATTAATTAATAAAAATTTTAATTGATAAATTGGTTGAATTGAATAAAAATATTAATAATATGTATAAAGTTATTAAAAATAATATTTATAATTTAAATTTGATTAGTACTTATTTAATTATTAATTTTTAATAAAAATATTCATTCAAAATATATAAAAATTTATTAAGATTTTTAAAATTTTATGCACTTAATTTATTTAATAAAATCTTTCAATTTATGGATTGAAATTTTTTATTTTAATTTTTTATCAATTTTATAAAAAAAATTTCACTATTTTCACCTAAAAATTTGTATTTAAGTCTTTCCTTCACTTATTTGAAAAAAAAAATGTAGTATTATCACTGACGTCTCACTCAAAATGAACAAATTGAATTTTTTTTCTCAATTTAATTTAATGCTAAATTTGAGTGATTTAGGATTTAAAACATTATGATGGGAGAAAACGAAAGCTTAGCAGCAGCGTAACAACAAGTTCACAACATCGTCCACTAAATCTAAACCAGACAAATTCTTGGTAAGGTTAGGTGCGATTTTCTTGTCTAGATTTTATTACAAAGATTCGGAAATACATACTGACCATATATTACAACCTTATCCTTTTTTTGCTTAAAATTTCAATAATCTTTTACCTTAAATAAAGCCAAATAACTCGTTAAACATTGAACATTAAGAATATTTAAACTCTTTAAAATATTTCCTTTTGATTTATTCTTAATTTAAAATTTAAAAAAAATCATGTTGCCCTGTTCATCAAACCAGTTGCGGTGTTCTTATTTGTAACGGTGGGACACATGAAAAATCCAAGGGACAAAACACCACGTGTTAAGTCACGTGCCTCAACTCAAACAATAACAAAAAAGAGGGCCTTCTCTGACCAATCAAAGCTTTTTCAAGTACGGACAACAATCTTAAACCCATTCCCAAAGAACTCATCATTCATTAATTTCCCTTTTCTTTTCTTTTCTTTCTCTCAATAAATAAAATTAAATAGTAAATAAATTGTTTAAGTTGTAGTATTAGTATTGACTTCTAAAATAAGTACTTCAATATTTTTCCAAAAACTATTATTAAAATCAATATTGCTCCAGAAGCAAGTGATCATGATAGCTTAGAGTAAGTTCAAATTGATGTGCACCTCTTCTCTGCCCGTCCCACCCCTTTGTTTCCCTCTCTTCTGTTGTTTTTTCTGTTGTTTGCTCCTTGTGAAACAATATCTGACTCTTTCTGAAGAGCTTCAGCTTCTTCCCAATGGTATGTCCATTGTCTTTGCTTCTTCTTCTTCTTCTTCTTCTTCTTCTTCTCTTGTTTTCTGGGGTTTCTTATATTTTTGTCGTTTTTCTTCTCTGTTGCTTAGTTTGATGAACTTTGCATGATATGTTATCATAAACCTTGTTTCATGTCTTTGTTTTCTATCTAAGATTCCGCTCTATATCAGTTTCTCTTTGTTGGGTTGCTTCCTTTTCAACATAAATTCTAACCTTTTGTAAGAATCCATCCCTTATTTTTGCACTCAAGTTGGTGCTTATTTGTTGTTCATCTTATTTTCCCCCAAATTTGCCGCATGTTTTAATCTTTGTGTTCTTTTATTCCATGTTTTAGGTGACTCTGAACCTTCGATTCTATTTGCAGAAAAATCAAAACGATTTTGCAAGTTAACGGGTAGAGGACGCGAAAACAGAGTACTCTGTTCTTTCCACAGTCTCTTTTCGTTGATGCTGAAAAATGGATTTTGGTTTTAGTATTTGTTTTTCTCCATGACCTTTAGATATGGAGAAGAAGATGGATACATGTTCTCTTAATGGAGTTCTTGAGGATTTCTTTAGGAGTGAAGAATTTGAAACGAGCTATTCCTCTAAAGCACCAACTACAGACACAAAGCAAAACTCAAAGCAAGGTTTTCGATGGCGTGGATTTGCTCAGTTATTTAGAAGTAGATCGAAAAAATCATTAGCCAATTTGCAGTCTCTTGGGTCATTTAGACTATCATTAAGGAGGAGTAGTAGTATGAGAGAAAATGTTGCTGTTGCACCAGATTTTGTTGCCAAAAGCAATTCATGGAAAGTTTTCTCTCTTTCTGAGCTTCAAATTTTCACCAAAAACTTCAGCAGTGGTTAGTTTTTTCTCGAGCACTTAAGATTTGATTTTACTCTTTCAAATTGATCTCATGGTATGACTTTGTAAGATGTTGACTTGCTTTTGTGCAGAAAATCTTATCGGAAAGGGTGGTTATGCTGAAGTTTATAAGGGGACTTTGCCAAATGGGCAGCTTGTTGCAATTAAGCGGCTAACAAAAGGCACACCCGATGGGATTATCGGTGATTTCTTGTCTGAGCTTGGGATTATGGCCCATGTTAACCATCCTAACACTGCTAAGTTAATTGGCTATGGAATTGAAGGTGGAATGCATCTTGTCCTTGAGTTGTCTCCATATGGAAGCTTAGCTTCTTTTCTTTATGGTTAGTACATGATTTCTAGAAATGCTTGATAATGAACACTGAACAATCTTTTTTTATAATTACCAGAATCCCAATCTAAATAACGTACGTATTTGATTCTTACAGGTTCAAAAGACAAACTGAAATGGGGTATCAGGTTTAAGATTGCTCTAGGTACTGCTGAAGGTTTAAGATATCTTCATGAGGGTTGTAAGAGGAGAATCATCCACAGAGATATCAAGGCTGCAAATATTTTGCTTACAAAGGACTTTGAGCCTCAGGTACCCTTCAAACCAATATTCTGAAATGCGAACATTCTGCTTAACACCATTAAACCCATAATTTCAGTATGTTTCATTTTTCTGTTTCTCCTTGTAATATTTTCGTTAGTAACAAAAGGTAACAAATTTTGGTGACAGATTAGAGGAAAGTTAACACAAAATTTGGCTGGTTCTCTTCTTCTATTAGTAATTTACATTTTGTTCAGATTTGTGACTTTGGGCTTGCAAAATGGCTACCAGAACACTGGACTCATCACACCGTTTCCAAGTTTGAAGGCACATTCGGGTTTTATACCTAACACTACCCTTCTTTGCAGTTATCCATTAGAGATTCTATAAATAAATAAATTATTTCCTTTATTGCTTACTTTTGCAGCTACCTCGCTCCTGAGTACTTGATGCATGGCATAGTAGATGAAAAAACTGATGTTTTTGCCTTTGGTGTATTGTTGCTGGAACTGGTCACCGGACGCAGAGCTCTAGATTACTCTCAGCAGAGCCTTCTCTTGTGGGTACGCTTCTTCTTTCTTTTATGCTCACTAAAACACTACATCGTATCGAGGACTCCCATTGCATGCGCACATTTAAGGCAAATGGCAGCAAATTAGGCAGATCATAATCAAGGATTTGGAATTTTATGCTTTTCTAGGCAAAACCTTTGTTAAAGAAGAACGACATTAGAGAGCTAATCGATCCTTCCCTCGGGGAAGATTACAATACTCGACAAATGAACCTTGTCCTCTGGGTTGCTTCTTTGTGCATACTGACGTCTTCAATTCGGCGCCCACAAATGAGTGAGGTATGTTAAGAAGCTCAAAATCAGTTTGATATTGCAGCTTTAATAACTTCGATTCAATTTTAACAGCTATATTTGAATATGTCATGAAGGTTGTACAGGTCCTTAATGGCAACCCCAATAGCTTAAAGAGCATGAGAAAATGTCGGATCCCATTCTTCAGAAAAGCTTTTCATGAAGAGATATTCAACGCAGAAGATCTAAGCTCAGCCAAGAGTTAAAAAGGATCTGAATGGAACAAGCAAAGCAGGTTCCTTTGGATTATATCCTAGGGTAAACTACTCTCAGCTACCATTTCTGCCAATACCCTTCTGAAAATCAAGGTTTGTGATCAACGGGACCTTCAATTTTGTTGCTGGAATTTTGAGAAACAGGCTATGGAATTGCTCAGTTCATTCCACCTGCAAATGATCTGGAAACAAGTTGCATGAGAAAAGAGCAAGTTCATAGGGACAAAAAGATGGATGTTGTGTCACGTACATAAAAGGAATTTTAGAAGAAGAGAAGAGGCACGAGAAGAACTCCAAGGGACAAAAATAAAGAATGCCAGTGTGTCTTTGAAGACATGTTCATAAGAGAATCCTGGGGAACAAAACTAGAGAATATCCATGGTTTAGTCAATTTTGTAGGAGAGAGAGATAAGAAAGAGCCGTTGTCCTTTTTTTTTTTTTTTGAAGTTATGAGAAAGTCCTTTAAATCCTGAAAATGATAGATTCCTTGCACCAGCTTCAGTTACCGATCATTGGACGGGATTTACGAATCATTTTATTCATCACGTGAGATTGGTGTATAAATAATGTTTTATTGAAGATAATCTTCCAAACTTAGATTGGTGAGAAAAAAAACTAAAGTTTTCTTTAAATTAGATCATTTTATTTTAATTCTTTTACATGAAAGAACAAACATTATTTGTTAAAATTATGACAAGTTTAACGGGTAAGAGTTTTTTTATATAACTAATATTTACGCAATTTTAACTTTATCTTAAAGTACAAGATGAAGTTTAAATCCCGATCCTCACTTACAAAACAGGTCTTACACACCCCACGAACAGGGAATTTTTATTTATTTATTTTACAAGGGACGACATAAATCATGTCTTAACTTACCAATTTATAAGCCTTTTCAAGTGTTTGAAGGATGTGATAGAGAAACCAATTCAATTATCATGGGTTTGTTTATTTATGACCCAAACCCTAGAGGCAAGCAAACCTACTGTCTTCCCTCCGTAATCCGCCTACCCATCCATCCCTCCATCTTTTTGCTGATCTTATCATCATATCATTCATCGGTTAATAAATTATTAGTTTCATAAAGTATAATCAAACAGCCAGAACGGGATGTTATATATATACATATATATGTGGGCAGGTTTATAGGAGTTTTACTACCAACCTAGAAGAAGAAACCAGCTATGAATGAAATGGTGGGTAAACAAATATAATATATATATATATATATATATATATATATATTCTTCTATCTTTCGTTTTCAGTTTTGGTGGAAAGCTAGGCCTAACAAAAGTAGGTTATTCTATAATTGCATAGTGAAGAAAATGATACTCAGCACACATCAAGCCCAACTCACAAATAGTAATACCCAGCCTAAGCTAGGCCCCTGATTCAACAAGCCCAATACCAATGGCACCACAGAATAAAAGCCCCACTTTAACTGAATAATAATAATAGTTTTTTTTTTTTTTTGCTTCTCCGGCTTTCGCGTGTTGTCATCCACAAAACCAAAATTTAACTTCCAATTACCTCCTTAATCGCTGGCATTTTTAACTTTTGAAAGTTAAAACAATAAACAAGAGAAAAAAAAATTTGCTGCACTCTTTTGCTTACATCTCAATCTACAGGTGGAATTGTTCAACTCTTAGCACCAAAACAAAAACAGAGGCAGTGAGAAAGAAAGCGAGAGAAAATGAAACTTCGGAGAAACAAAAAATAATTTAAATAAAGCTATGTAGGATACTAAACAAAAAAAAAGGGAAGGATCAGATAACAATAGAGAGTATAGAGCGGAGAGAAAAGAGGCAAGCCAAACCTCAAGCAAGCCATTGAAAGTGGAAATTTTTATTTTTGGTTTGTTGTTAAGGTTTTTGAGTTGCGATGGAAGAATCGGATGTTTTATCGATCGGAGATGCCACTTGGCGGTGGTGAAGGTGGAGAGTAGTAGAACGAGTAGGAGTGTTATAGTTGGAGGATGAGGAAAGGGAAAGGAAGGAACAATGGCTTATTGCCAAATTCGTTCAGGATATTATCTTCTTGTCTAAAGACTGTTTCCACGAATCCTAGTAACGTCGCTTCCACGGTTCGCTCCTCTGGTGCTTTCATTTCCACTTCTTCTGAAGATCATAAAGATTCAGGTTTACGTTCCATTTCTTACTCAATCCTTTACATCTGTTTTTTCTTTTTTGAATTCTAATTTGCTTGGTACTGAGGTTATTTTAGTACAGTGGTCTAGGTGTAATAATAGAGAGGTAATGGTGGTTTATAACTATGAGAGAGAGAATTAAATTGTCTCAGACTTTTATAACTGCGAAAAGTTATGAAGTACTTAGGGATGAAATTTTTTTTTCTAAAAAAAAGTTGGTTTTCATTTTACTTTGTGGAAGATATAAATTACTAGCATGTGATTTTCTTTTACTTTTTTATTATTAGCTCTTTTTTTTTATCAAAACATGAAAACTTTCATTACACAAGAAAAACATCAACATTTATGATGGAATCTGGGAGATACTCTCATACAGATATTTGACCCTTTGTACAAGATAGCCGGGCCACGTTATGAGACAATGCGTTTGCAAACCCGTTGACATGTAAAACTAGACAAGCTCTATATTGTGACGTTGCTCTCAAAATATCTACTATTATTCCTGTTCCCTCCCAGTAAGAGTCCCTCGCCTTTGCAAGCCCCTGCACCACCACCATTGCATCAGTTTCCACCTCCACTTCCTTATGGCCCCATTCCCTAGCAATACCAATCCCAAAGAGAACGGACTTCATTTCTGCATGAAGAGAACAGCTTACATTCGAAGTGCTCGTTGCTGCACATAGCACCACTTTACTTCTTCTATCCCGAACGACTATTCCCAACCTTGCTGTCTTGTTTGTGCAATTAAAAGATACATTCACATTGATTTTGAAGTCAACATCCACAGGAGATATCCATCTCATCAGTGTCTTCCTGCAATTCCCTGCCTTCCTGCAAAAGTCAATCCACCTTGTAGACACTCAATTTAATCTAAGTTCGGATCAATTGGACCTGATCCAAATGAACAAGATTAGTTCATTTTTTTATTATTATTATTTTATTTATATTATCATTATTTTTTTATTACTGTTTTTTTTCATTTATTATTTTTTATTATTATTTGCTATTATATTATTATTTTTATTGATTTTATCTTTTCTTGATTAATTAGGAGATAATGATTAGATTAATTAAAAATAATAAAAAAAAAGTGGTGAAAGTAGATTTGAACGTGAATTTGGGGGCTGACAGAGTTGGGATTGAATTCAAAGTTTGAATCCTAATCCCAGATGGAATTGAGATTGATCAAAAACTCTTATGATCAATCCTTATAAATACATGTTGAAACAGAACCCAAAGACACTGAGAAAAACACAACAGAGAGGTGAAATAGAAGCAAAAGGTGTTTAGAGGCAGTGTAGAATTTTTTTTAAAAAAAATTTGAATTTTTTAGAGTTTTTTCTAGAAAATTTTTGAAAATTTTTTAGAATCTGATGAAATTTTTCAATGAGATTTAAGTTTTTCGGTGACTTTTTCGACGAAATACCCAGTTTTCGACAAAAAAACCTAGAAGCTGGTGAGAATCCCATCGATGTTCTTCACGGGTAGAGAGAAAAGGAGAGAAAACTAAGAGGAAGAAAGAGGAAAGGGAGAAGCATCTGGCAAAAAAACGAGAATTTTTACCTTTTATACTTGCTCAAGACGAAGTCGTTTTGGCATTAAATCGGCCTAAAAGATCCGCACGTTTTTGTTTGGTTCAACCTAACCCGAGCGTTGACCCATGTCTGACCTGATTACTAGTTAACCCCTGCAGCCGAGCTAAGCCAAGCCGTTTCCCGTCGAGCCGCACCTTTGAGCCATGTTTTGTCTTTCAAGCTGAGCCAATCTTTCCAATTGAGTCGCCTTAAGGTTTTATTTATTTATTTATTTATTTATTTATTTATTTATTTATTTATTTATTATTATTATTTTCTAAATTATAATTATTTGGTATTTCTTATTTTATTTTTATTTTTATATATATTTTTTATTTTCCTTAAAATTAAAGTTTCAAAAAATATATATTTTTAAGGAGAAGTTGAAAGTATCAATTTTTCTGAAAATAAAAGAGGTTTTAAAAAATATTTTTAGGAAAAGTTGAAAGTATCAATATCCCTTGAAAATAAAAAAGTTTAAAAAATATATTTTTAGGAAAAAGTTGAAAGTATCAATTTTTTTTAAATTAAAATTTTAAAAAAATATTTTGAGAAAAAGTTGAAAGTACCAATTTTTATTAAAAATAAAAATTATCAAGAAAAATATTTTAAGAAAAATTTGAAAGTATCAATTTTTCTTGTACAAAAGTAATGAATTTTTTTTTTTATGAAAAGAAAAGGATTTATATCAAAAAGTTGAATCATTATTTCTTTTTATTTTATTCTTTTTCTTCTTTTCTTTCTTGAAATTTTTTTTAATGTTAAATAATCCAACAACGGAGTTTCTACAAGTGAAACAGTAATTTTTTTACATACTCTTGAGGTGAAGGGATTTTCTTAATTTTTTGCCAAAAGTATTAGAGTTAATTAAGAATAATTAATTACTTGATAAAATTTTTAAGGCTTATCGGATAACATAAAATCAAGTTGGTACCATCTTTCGATGGGCGTTGTAACAGTGCTATAACCTTCTTCACATGTAATTGAACTCTCGAACCCTGTTCTAGTTAATAGACCTGAACCTATTCTTTTAGGGACCCTTAGTCAAGCTTAGGTTTTCTTTGAAAGGATAATTTTTTTAGGTGATCAATCGTACCTAAATAAAAAATATTGGTGGCGGCTTCTCAAGTCAATATCTAGCGATAGATCCCTGGATCTAGACGTTATGACAGTTTGACGACTCCGTTGGAGAATCTACTGAGAGTCAGGCTAGCAAATAAATTTGTGTTATCCAAAAGCCTAATAAAATTTTTGTATAGATTTTTTTATTCATTCATATTTATTTACTTTGTTAATTTTGTCATTCATATGCATAAGCATAACATGAGCTCTATACCCAAGCTCCGTCCCTCTAAGAGGGAGTAAAATACCTATTGCTTTCATGAGGTTTTAATACTTTCGTGAGGTTTTAATGCCTTCGTAGTGGCTAGTGAAATACTCCCACTCAAATTGAACATTTTTCGCTCATAGCTTGTAATGGATGAAGATTGGGGTATCTTACTAGTCTGTGATGGACAATAATGTAAGGAGCAATTTGGAAACCTTTAGACTTTAGCCTTAAACCACATATTGTGTACACTTAAAAGGCCAACCCTAAGATAGAGTCATTCCTACCCAATAATAGATATACCATGAAACTATGATACAATAAGGGTGTTTATCTAATCATTTTGATTGTCTAACTTTGTGCATCATTTTATTATCGTATGTAACATTATGCATCTACATCACTTTTATTTTATCCATGAAACTAACCATGTTGTTTGTCTGATTTTGTGCATATGCATTATTTCAGTCTATGCATCATTTTCATGATCTTGTTTTAACATTATCATTTACATCATTTTCATTTCATCCATGAAGATCCACATTCTATTCGTGCATCAACATATCCTACATAAAGCATAACATAGCATTTTTAATCATAATTGTGGTGTTAAAGGTTCATGATAGCTCCACCAAGTAACCTCACTCACCAATACAATACAAGAGCTAGAGTAAGACAAATGGAACAAGAAAACTTTCACCGATTTGAAAAATTAGAAAAGGCATAAGAAAAGCTAAAAAATAAATTGAGTAAAATTCTCGATGCTTTCAACAAGTTAAATAAGAGAGAGAAAATAGAAGAGAACATAAGTCAACAAGACCATCCATCACAAAAAGTGGATGACTTATTATATCCTTCTGGTTTTTGGCCACATCAAGCTCAACCCGCACAAGGTCCACTGCCCAATAGTTCAAATAACTTATAAGGTACACATACTCTGAAATGCCATCAATTTTAAATCTATCATAGTACTAGAGCTACATATATCTTGTCTTTACTCAAAAGGTAATAGAACCAATATCAATCCCTAATTTGGATGATATAGAGGATAAAAAAATTGAAGCCCAAGAATAAAGAGACTTTAAAAGCCTCAAAAGCTAAACAAAAAATAAACTTGTTAAAGAAAAAGCTTCAAGTAGCTGAAAGAGTAAGTTTTTATGATTTTGTCGATGCTACTGGACTCTGTTTAATCCCGGATGTGGTTATCCCTCTGAAGTTTAAAGTACCAGAGTTTGAAAAGTATGATGGTACAAAGTATTCAAAAACTCACATTACTATGTACTGTCAAAAAATGATTGTCATGCCAATAATAAAAAGCTCTTGATGCACATCTTTCAAGATAATCTCACTAGTCTGCTGCTAGGTAGTATGTCTAGCTAGATAGAAATCATATTCGTTCTTGGAGTGATATGACCTATAACTTCATCAGTCAATACCTGCATATCATAGACTTGGCTCTTGATCACTTTTTCTTATAAAATATAGAAAAGAAGGTAACTGAATTATTCAAAAAATATGCCTAAAGGTGGAGGGACATGGCTAATTAGGTGTAACCTTCTTTGACTGAAAAAGAGACCATTGTATTATTTATCAACACTTTAAAATCTTTCTATTATGAAAAGATGATAGAAAATGTCACAAAAAACTTCACCGACATGGTGATCTCAGGTAAAATCATTGAGAATGCCATTAAAAATGATAAGTTGAAAGGAGAAAAAATTAAGAAGACACCCGAAAAGAAATAGACTGAAGCTCAAGCTATAGGCTTTGACAGATAGTTCAGGGGATACCAACCATATCCACAAGGTTATTTTCCATACTATCCTGCTGTGAATAATACATCATCTTACCCATACCAGCCAACTTCACAACCATCTTACTCATTGACATGCCATTCCATTTTTAACCATCAAACTCTCATATACAACTTTAATATTCAACCTTCCACAAAGTTTCAGGCTCATCCTACTAACTCAACAAGTGGTTTACGAAAACAACGAATTACTCAAAAAAAATTAGTATTCGATCCAATCCCTATGACTTATACGGAGTTATATCGAGAGCTCTCTAATAACCATTTGATTGCCCTCAATCATGTAGAGTCACTCAAGCTTCTTTACCGTAAGTGGTATGATCTCACAGTCCATTACGACTACCACTATAAAATTGTTGGCCATTTCACTGAAAATTATATTGCTTTGAAACATAAAGTGTAATGGTTAATTAAGGATAGACTGATAAGTTTTGATCAATAAAGAGTAACAACACCTAATGTTAGTGGCAATCCATTGCCTAATCATGATGTCAATACTTTGAGTAAAAATCAAGAACACGTTGATCACAAAAGGTCTGAAGAGTTGCAATGAATCGATGGACAGGATGTCAATAAAGATCATTCACCTGATTGCACAAGGGCACAATTTTGGAGAATGAAAATAAGGTTAGTTGGAAGTTTCTTGTCATTTTAGGATTTCTTTTAAAGTAATGCTATGATTCCTTTTATGCAATAGGACTTTGTTGTTATCATTTTAATAAGAGGCAAGTTAATGCATTTCATTACATTTTTTTTTCATTCAACTACTGTTCCATGCTTTGTCACCTTTCATAACTTTTAGTTTGCATTCTTGAATTTCAAATTATGAATGTTTAGACAATGATAATGATAATTCTGATATTTAATTTTAAAAATTTATTCACATTGATCTGATGAGACTATTTGAGCAAAAGAAATCAACTACTAATGGATGTAAAATTAATATATTTTGAATATATGTAGTTTGTTATAAAGATCAATGAGCTTGTTTTTGTTCAATATATGATGTTCAAGGAAAGCATTTATATTTGAGATAAAAAATGATCACTTTTTTTTTACCATTTGAAAAATCATTCATTGCTACTTCTTTTGAGCCTATTGTGATTTTTTTTAAAAAAAACCCTGACCAATGATCACCTTCCACACTGGGAGATAATTTTTGAAAAAAAAAAAGAGGTAAAAAAATTCTTTAAAAATATGAAAAACAATAAATGACGTACATAATTTGGGGTAAAGTAATGAGAGTCTTTTTGTGAGGAATGAGATGAAAAAAGGGAAAATGAAGTGAAATGAAATGGAAAGGGGTAAAATGCCAAGTTGTTTCAAATGATAACAAGTGATCCTTTGGTTTTAAACCCTTTAAACATAGGTTTTGAGCTTATTTTATCTGTTTCTTTTATGACCCTTTACTATGGTCTACATTACAACCTTTAAAGTTTAGTTGGATCAAATGTGAATGCTCGAATTGAATAATCATATGTTGGGCTAAGGCATCCTTATAATGGAACGACAGAATCATGCTTTGTTGCTTTAAAAAAATGAAAAAAAATAAAAAAAATAAATGACATACATGATTTGGGGTAAAGTAATGAGAGTTTTTTTTATAAGGAATGAGATGAAAAAAGGGAAAATAAAGTGAAATAAAGTGGAAAGGGGTAAAATGCTAAGTTGTTTCAAATGATAACAAGTGATCTTTTGGTTTTAAACCCTTTAAACATAGGTTTTGAGCTTATTTTATCTATTTCTTTTATGACCCCTTACTATGGTCTACATTACAACTTTTAAAGTCCATTTGGATCAAATGTGAATGCTCAAATTGAATAATCATATGTTGGGCTAAGGCATCCTTATAATGGAATGACAGAATCATGCTTTATTGCTTTAAAATTTGATGTGGAAGAGATATCAACAATAGGTCAAAGATGAGAGAAAAAATGGAAAAAATTAAAAATTAAAAAAATAGGAAAAAATAGGAAAAAAAATGAATGAGAAGGAGAGAAAAAAAGACTTAAATTGAAAACCTGAAAGGGCGATTTGGTAAAAAAAAATATGAGCTAAAAGTTTAATGGAGAGTTCTATCATATGAAGGATCGAGGTATCTAAAGATTTTTAGAAACTGGGACAAAGTTTGATAAGCTCAAAATGATATCAACAGTCAATGGAATGAGTTTTTGAAAAAGAATCTTAGATTAATGTTCAAAATTGTCTGAATATTCATTGTTTGAATATACCATTCATCCCAATGACATGCATCTAATTTGTTTCTTTCGTAATTTATTTTGTACCAAACTCGTTCTTCATTGATTACCTTTCTCGTAATTCACCTTGTGTTCTCTTATTGTTATATACCCAGAATAAATCAAGAAAATGAATTATTACATTGTATTTGTTATGATTTGAAATGATGATGAATTAATGACAATGTGCATAAAAAATCTTGCATTCCTTTGAAGAGAAATCCAGGATGATAAGAGAAAAAATGGGAAAAAATTGTATAAACCTAAAAAAAAAAAAGATGATTTAAAATGACATATGATGTCACTAAATGAGGAATATGATGATAAATTAGTCAATAAAATGGAGTGAGGGAAAATTTTGAAAAAAAAATGATATGACCAAGTGATGAATATAAAGATGACTGGGTAAACATAGTATAGGGAAATGGAGGAAACTGGTGCTGAAAAGCCCATGAACGATGACCAAGTGATGGAGGATAAAATTTGTTCTGAAATGATTAGTGTTGAGAAACCTATGATTTGAGACCAAGTGATAGAAGATAAAATTTATTTTGAGATGGCTAGTGTTAAGAAACTTAAAATGATGGAGTCTTCAGAGCCATATTACCATAATTATTTAGGATTTCATGACATTATTGATGTCCACATTACATGCATCATGTTGGCACCATTGCTTGAATAGTACATGCACATAATTTGATGAATTAAAACTTTGTTAGGACATGCTTGGGCATTTTAAAAATCTAGGTTGTTGCATTTGTATCATTAAGAAGGCATTTGCATATTTGGTCATGACATTCATTCATGCAAATTTTTTGAGTCACTTGAAAAATAAATTGTGAATATTTTGATGAGAATTTTTGAGTTCTTAAATGAGAATCTTTGAGTTTTAAAATAAGAATCTTTAAGGTGTGAAATCTAAAATTTGTCAATCTTTGAACTCAAATGAAAATCTTTGGGTTTCAAAATGAGAATTTTTAAGGTATGAAACCCTAAAATTCATCGAATATGAATCTTCGAACTAGAATGAAAAGTTTTGAACTTTTGGATGCAATTCTCTAAATTTTTTTGAGTAAGAAACTTTGAACTTAGATGTGAAACCCTAAGTTTTATTGCATGTAAGCCTTTGAACTTAAATGAGAAGCTTTAAACTTTTGGATGTGAGTATCCAAAATTCAAACGAAAAGCTTTAGATTTTTTGGATGTGAATCCCAAGTTTGCCAAAGGTGAACTTTTGAATTCGAGTGAAAAACCTTGAACTTTTGGATGTGAATCTTCAAGCTAAATGATGATCTTTAAATGTTGGATGTGAGTCTTGCAAGTGGCAAATGCGAATCTTGAGATTTTACAAATTTAAATTTTTATGAAACTAAAATTTTAAGAATCAAATTTCAGTAAAATTCTTGCAAAGCTGAAAGGTTCTTGCGAATCTAAACCTTTGAATGTTGAACTCAAATTGTGAATCTTTAAGTTTTCATTACAAAATTCCTTCAGATACAATCTATAACTCTTTTGGTCATGATTGTCAATGAGTCATTTATTTTTCAAAGTCGTGGTTACCTTCATTTAGAGGAGCAATTTATTTTTCCAAAAGTCGTAGTTACCTCTATTTAAAAGAGCAATTTATTTTTCTAAAGTCATGGTTGTCCCTGTTTAGATGAGTAATTTATTTTTCAAAGTCGTAGTTGCCTATGTTTAGAGAAGCAATTTATTTTTCAAAGTCGTGGTTGCCTCTGTTTAGAGGAACATTTATTTTCTTAAAAGTTGTAGAGCCTCTGTTTAAAATAGCATTTATTTCTTCAAAAGTCGTTGAGTCTCTGCTAGAGGAGCTTTGTTTATTTTTTTAAAAGTTGTGGAGCTTCTGTTTATAGGAGCTTTATTTATTTTTCTCAAAAGTCGTTGAGCCTCTTATTAGAGGAACTTTGTTTATTTTTTCAAAGTTATTAAGCCTCTGCTTATGTGAGTTTTGATCAAAATCTTAACAAAAAAATAAAAATAAAAACAAAAACAACAAAATAAAAAAAGGTAAAAAAAAAAGTCGAGTTAAGTCTTAAATGGGTGTCTATGTATTTACAGAATTTTTGTTTCACAGAAAATTAACAGAAAATGTGCAAAGAGAGACAGCTGTAGACACCTAATTTGGTACAGGCCTGGATCAATTGGGTATGGTCCAAATAGGCAAGATGGGCCCATTTTATTATTATTATTATTATTATTATTATTATTATTATTATTATTATTATTATTATTATTATTATTATGTTTTTATTTTATTTTTATTATCATTATTTTATTATTATTGTTTTTTTCGTTTATTATTATTATTATTATTATTATTATTATTATTATTATTATTATTATTATTATTTTGATTGATTTTATCTTTTCTTGATTAATTAGGAGATAATGATTAGATTAATTAAAAATAAAAAAAAAAGTGGTGGAAGTGAATTTGGACGTGATTTGAGGGCTGGCAGAGTTGGGATTGGATTCAAAGTTTGAATCCTAATCCTAGATGGAATTGAGATTGATCAGAAACTCTTTTGATCAATCTTTATAAATAGATGCTAAAACAGAACTCAAAGACACAAAGAAAAACACAACAGATAGGTGAAACAGAAGCAAAAAGTGTTTATAGGCATTTTAGAATTTTTAGAAAAGTTTTTTCTAATTTTTTGGAGTTTTTTCTGAAAAATTTTTGAAAATTTTTCAGAATCCAATGAAATTTTCCTACGACATTTAAGTTTTTTGGTGACTTTTTTGACAAAATACCCAGTTTTTGAAGAAAAAACCCAGAAATCGGTGAGAATCCCGCTGGTGTTCTTCACGGGTAGAAAGAAAGGGATAGAAAACTAAGGGAAAGAGAAAGGAAGGGGAGAAGCATCTGGGAAAAAAATGAGATTTTTTTACCTTTTATACTTGCTCAAGACGACGTCGTTTTGGCATTAAATTAGCCCAGAGGATCTGCGTGTTTTTATTTGGTTCAACCCGACTTAAACGCTGACCCATGTCTGACCCGATTGCCAGCCAACCTCTGCAGCCGAGCTGAGCAGAGTCGTTTCCTGTCGAGTCACACCTTTGAGCCATGTTTTGTCTTTCAAGCCAAGCCTTGTCTTTCAAGCCAAGCCAATCTTTCTAGCCAAGCTGAGCCGCCTTAAGTTTTTTTTCTTTTTCTATTTATTTATTTATTATTATTATTATTATTATCTAAATTAGAATTATTTTGTATTCTTTATTTTATTTTTTTTATTTTCCTTAAAATTAAAGTTTCAAATATATATATATTTTTAAGGGAAAGTTAAAAATATCAATTTTTTTTAAAATAAAAAAAGTTTTAAAAAATATTTTTACGAAAAGTTGAAAGTATCAATTTCTCTTGAAAATAAAAAGGTTTAAAAAATATATTTTTAGGGAAAAGTTGAAAGTATCAATTTTTCTTAAAATTAAAATTTCAAAAAAAAAAATTGAGAAAAAGTTGAAAGTATCAATTTTTTTTAAAAGTAAAATTTCTAAAACAATTTTTTTTTTCAAAAAGTATTTTAGAGAAAAGTTGAAAGTATCAATTTTTCTTGAAAGTAAAATTTTTAAAATAATTTTTGTCAAAAAGTATTTTGAGAAAAAGTTGAAAGTATCAATTTTTCTTGAAATTAAAATTTCACCAAAAAAATCATTTTAAGAAAAAGTTGGAAGTACCAATTTTTCTTAAAAATAAAAATTATCAAAAAAAATATTTTAAGGAAAAGTTGAAAGTATCAATTTTTTTGTACAAAAGCAATGAGTTTTTGTATGAAAAAAAAATATTTATATCAAAAAGTTGAATCATTATTCCTTTTTATTTTATTCTTTTTCTTTCTTTCTTAAATTTTTTTTAATGTTTAATAATCTGACGACAGAGTCTCTGTAAGTGAAATAGTAGTTTTCTTGTATACTCTTGAGGTGAAGGAATTTCTTTAATTTTTTACCAAAAGTATTGAAGTTAATTAAGAATCATTTTTAATAATTAATTACTTAGTAAAATTTTTAAGGCTTATCGGATAACACAAAATCAAGCTGATATTATTTTTCGATGAACGTTGTGATGGTGCCATAACCTTCTTCACACGTAATCGATTTTTCAAATCATGTTCTAGTTAATAGACCTGAACTTATTTTTTTAGGGACCCTTAGTCAAGCTTAAGTGTTTTTTGAAGGGATAGATTCTTTAAATAGTCAATCGCACTTAAACAAAAAAATTTGATAATGACTCTTTAAATCAATATCAAATAATAGATTCTCAAATTTAGATGTTATGACACACCTTAAACACCACCTCACGTACAGTTTCACATGTAGATTCATGGAGACATCTGTTTCTGTTCAACCATAGCATCCATAGTGCAAACATGCACGTTTCCAACTTTATTCTTACTTTGCCTTAATCAAGAAAACAGTCCAAAATTCTGGGGCCATGGTCCATGTTTCCAGCCATCCATGCTCCCAGTTGCGATTCTTTCCCGTACCCAACCGCTGAACCTGCATTAAAAAATTATTTGATAGCAAGATTCCTCCACAGTCCCACACACACAGCAAGAGTCCTGTTATTTATATGAATTTTTTATATTAGAATCAGGTTTGAGGTTGTTTGAATTCGAATCTGAATTTTGAAATATATTATAATTTAATTTAATCACTAAATTGTTATGTAATTTTTTTTTTAATATGCTACAATTGAGAACAAATGTAACAAAGGATTTTTTAAATCAATGATTAGAGTTTTAGAAAATATAAACTTTTTAAATAAGTCTATTTTTTTTTTGTTTGATAATTTTAGTGACCATAAAAAAGGTTTGGTAGGGATATTAAATTATGTTATCTAATAGTATCTTAACAGGGACCGGGCCCTCAACTGAGAATGCTTTCATAAGTTATAACAGCTTGGAGAAACTAAATTCCGTGGCCCATAAATGTGGTGTCATGTTTCGTAACGTATATAAACTCTTACATCCAACTGCATGGTTTGGGCCTTTATGTAAGATAACAAGGCTGAATAAAAAAACAAAAAAAAGGAACAACATTTTACTTCAGAAAAAAAACTCCTTTTTGTTTGGGAATTGGGATAGTGGGTTAAAGACAAGACTGATGATTGAACGCCCAAATTTTTTAAAAAAAAAAATCTTTATAATCTTATGTAAAAAGAATCTCACAGGGGTTTTGAAAATGCCAGTAGTCTTTTCTTCTTATAGTTTATTTTTTGGTTATTTTATTTTTTACTCTGAGGATAAAGTAGTTTTATTGACACCTGTTGTTTTTATTGTTTTTATTTTTGACTCGTGTTTGTGTTGTCTATTTTTAAAATTTTTTTTGTTGTGCGTGTCTGTGCTTGTGGCAAACCTCCTCTGACAGTTTTTTTTTTGTGAGCTTTTGCTTCTTTTTTTTCAGTTTTTTCTTAAGCTGTTTTTTGGTATATTTTTTTTTATCTTTTCATTGAATGTAGATTTCTGTTTTCTTTTCAGTTTCAGTGTCATTATTTTCGTTTTATGCATTGTAATTTTTCTATTGAAGTTTCAATGTTGAATGGATCTTTTGTAAGGTTAATTGTCCAACTTGCCTGTATAACGGATTTTAATTTGACTCAATTTTTTAAGATCGATTTTTTTTTAAATTGAATTTTGAGTCAAATCGAATAATAATAAAAAAATCAAGTCAAGTTTTAAATAAATTTGATCCAATTTGATATATATATATATAAATATTAACTATTTATTTAATTTTATATTTATATTAAAAATAATATTTTATTATTTTTAAGTCTAATCATTGTATAATTTATATAATATCAAATCAGGTTAAGTTTGAATATGAAAAAATTAAAAATTTTTGTCGGGTCGATTTCGAGTATTATGTGTATAAAGTCATATCAAGTTTGAGACGAGCAAATACTTGCCTTGACCCGAGCCGTTATTATCCTTAGTTTTTGGGTTTTATAATTAGAAGTTTTGCATGTTATTATGGTTGTGTTTTTTATAATATTTTATTTTTACATGTCATCTTTGATGAAAATAAGTTTTTATTGTTTTTATTAGTTCTGTTTTTTAGTTTGGACATTTTTTGTATGAATTTAAATAATTGAGAAACTGATTATTAGAATTTGATGTTATTAAGAATTATACAAAGTTATCGTAGGAAGTATACAAGTTTGATATATTTTTATTATGTGATGTTATTAAGTATTGTAGGTGTACTTAAAATGTTTGATTTATTATCCTTTTTGTAATGTGATTTATGTGAATGATTAATCGATAATAGTTATTTATAATAAAAAAATAAAGTTCAATAAGTTAAAAATGGCTTAGGAAAGTTGTTGTATTCATATAATTAGTAAACAAATATATATTAAAATAATTATGAGTTACAAATTAGCATTTCATGAATTTACAAGATTTATACCTGTCAATTATAGAACTACAAGAATCTAAAATTATAAAAGAGAATTGAAGGCTTCTATCTAAGTTCCAGTTTCTCTTATGTGGATTACAATATATTCCTTTGCTTGAGGACAATATTTCAAATAAATGTTAAGATGTTGACCTTTTTTTTTTTTTTTGATTCCTTTCAATGAAATATGTCATGTTGCATTAAATTACTTATGAATGTATGCATGTAATCTAGGTATATTTTGGTCTAAACACGGTTGTTTTTTTAGAAAATTACAATTATAAAGTTAATACTTAAGGTTATAATAGATGCATTTATACAAGAGGTAGCTGATTTTTTGGAGAAATTATGAACTTTGTATGATATATATCCTATAACATTCTATGATGAAAGAATAAAGTTTGTTCTAAAATTTTGTTGGAGGATTTGAACAATGCTTTCATTGCTGTTATAAATATTAGCATTATGCATTTGTTGTTTTACGATATTTGTAAAATGAAAAGTATTTTTTTTATTGAGTATTTGCTAGATAATTTGGCAATAAATTACCAACCCATTGTGAGATAATTTGATTTAATAAATAATTTATAAAAAAAATAACAGCCAATTGTGAGATAACTTGATAAAAAATATAAAAGAATTGATAGTTTCTTGTAACAGTATATTATTATTATCTAATAATGTTGAAATGTGTAATGATTGTATTAACTATGAAAAATTTTGAAGTACTTATAGATGAATTTTTTTTTCCTAAAAAAAAATTTATTTTCATTTTACTTCGTAGAAGATATAAATTACTACCATGTGATTTTCTTTTACTTTTTTATTATTAACTTTTCATAATAGGGATTTATATCTATTTTTTACATTAACTTAAGATTTGAGGTTATTTGAATTCGAATTTAATTCTTAAAATATGTTATAAATTTTTTAATCACTCAATTGGTTATGTGAATTTTTTTTTTAAATATGCTACGATTGAGAACAAATGTAACAAATGATTTTTAATTCAATGATTGGAGTTTTAGAAAATATGAACATTTCAAATAAGACTCCTTTTTTTTTTGTTTGATAAATTTGGTGGGGATCTTAAATTATGTTATTATCTAACAGTATCTTAACCAGGGGCCGCTCCCCTCAACTGAGAAAGCTTTCGCAAATCTTATAACAGCTTGGAGAAACTAAAGCCCATGGCCCATAAAAGCGGTGTCATTTTGAGTCACGCATATAAAATTCTTACATCCAATCTCATGGTTTGGGCTTTTATGTAACATAACAAGCCTGAATAAAAAACAAACTTTCTTGTTGCTGGGTTGAAGACAAAACTGATGATTGAACGTCCACAAAACAAAAAAAAAAAGAAAAAAGAACTTGGAAATAAAAATACTAAAAAATTAATTGCCTCGACATTGTTGCTTTTGGTAAGTCAAACTTTCCTTAATATTTTGAAATAAAAACAAGTTGTAATATTTTGAAATAAAAACAAGTAGTAATGTTTGATTTTTATCAGTCGAAGCCTGTTTTTTCGTTTCTTGTGTTTTTGTTTGGTCTGTAAGATCTGCCAATTTTGAAGTTGCTGTTTTCAAGTGATTAAACTGCTGTTAGGGGAGGCCACCATGGATATTGCCAATCAGTTGCAGAGACAGTTTATGGACTACTCTACATCACTGCATCGTGAGGTCAATATCTTTTCTTTTATGTTTTTGCTTTATTGGTTATATTTTTCCCAAAGATTTGATATTTTAATAAAATCTACAGATGGGTTTTTGTATTTTTAAGCCTATGGTTGCCTCTATTGAAAATATTTCTGGGAAATAAATCTTTTTTGATAAGGAAAAATATTATAAGCCATATCTTGTAGGTCTTATCAGATTTGTTTTCCCTGAGAAAATAAATCTGTTCACTTGAAAAAGGAACATTTTGGGTTTTCATTCTTATTTTCGGTCCTATCGTTTTGTTAACTGATTTTTTTTCTTCTTTTTGGATGGTTTTTGGAGGTTTTCTGATGATGGGTTCTTATTGGTTTTGAGCAGGGATTTGTGGATGATCAGTTCACTCAGCTCCAAAAACTGCAAGATGAAAACAGCCCTGATTTTGTGGTTGAGGTTGCCTCTCTTTTCTTTGAAGATTGTGAGAAGCTTATTAACAATATGGCCAGAGCTCTGTGAGTGTTTTACTGTTTTGTCTTATTCTCTTGTTCCTTTCTTCACTTTCTTTGATTTTAACTTCCCTTTTTTGGATTTTAAAGAAAGAATTAGCTTTGTTTGTTAAATAAACTGATACTAGTTAGTAATTGGGATCTTTTTCCCTATTTCTTCAGAGAGCAACAACAAGGTGTGGATTTCAAGCAAGTAGACGCTAGCGTCCATCAGCTAAAGGGTAGTAGTTCCAGGTATTCATGGACATCTCTCCTTGAATTTTCTAATTGACTTGCTACCATTTAATTGGGATATTCAATCTCAAGTATTCCAAGGAACTAATGATCATTGTAGAATATCATAATGATGTCCTGGAAACTCAATCACATTGCTGTTGTTTCGTTCTGTGTCTATGGTGTAGCATAGGTGCAATGAGAGTTAAAAATGTATGCATTGCCTTCCGAAGTTTTTGTGAGGCTCAAAACCGTGAAGGGTGAGTTTTGCTTCCCACTTATATAATATTTTGTTGTGATTTTCTTTTTGTAATTGCATGATTGCTGAATTAACTCAATTAACCACCCTCTGAACGTGAATTTTCTCAAGAAAATCCTTAATTAATGTATTCATCTGTTACTGTAGCACTATGCTGCTTTGAGTTGCTGCACTCTTCAACTCAGCTCAAGAAAATAGAATGACAAGTTAATATTTAGTCATCTAAAGATAAGTATACTCATGTTAAGCTTGTTTATTTACATCAATTTAACAGTTAAATGGAAAGATTAGATAGAAGTTGGCATTAGGTTCCAAAGTCTGTACATGCAATCATAACCTGGGTAATTGAAAAGAAAAAAAAAAGCATGGGTGTTAGCAAGTTTAGATATAAGTTACTTGAGAAGGAGCACCATTTTGATGAAAAGCTTGAGCTTCCATACTTGGATAAGAGAAAGCAAAATCATTCCACCACTACTATCTGGTGCAAAGAGCATTTCCATTTTGCTTAACCAAGTAGTCACTTCCATCAATCGTGACATTTGGCTAATATCATAATTTAGTCCTTTTAGATTGTTGGTCCGGCTAGATGTTGATGCAGGAAACTCTGCAAGTGAGTTTGCATGCATTTGACAAGTCTTCGTGATTGTTTAATGGATTAAAATTAAATTAAGAAGTTTTCTGGTACTTCAATAATTAAACGCCCAATTTTGCTGGTTGTCACACCTTATCCCTTATGATATGAACCAAAGATGATACCTTTTATGTATCTTGCAAGATGTGGCTTTTAATTTCTTGTTTCCCACTCCCTTAAATCTTACAATGAAGGGAGTGAGGAGTTGTACAAGAATCTGATTAACTTGATAATGTTGGGACAGATGTTTGAGATGCCTGCAACAGGTGACTCATGAATACTCCCTACTGAAGAACAAACTTCAAACCTTATTCAGGGTAAGTGTAAGAAACTGTGGCTAATAGAAAGTATTTTCTTCCTGCATGGTTTTGATAATCTAAGGGACTTTCGTTCTTCTTAATGTTAGTATTCCACTGGGAAAATGAGCATATGTACTCATTTGTTCCAAGTTGAGTTTTTCAGTTTCAACATCCAACAATACTTTTAACTGGAGTTGTTCCTGTTCGGTTTTTCAGCTGGAGAAACAAATCCTTGCTGCTGGTGGATCCATTCCAATAGTGGAATAAATAACATTCATATCATCCTTGTGGTGGAACAAAGGGGGAGTAAAAAGTTGGCATTGTAGATACTTCTTTCTAATGAGGTTTTGTAGTTTAAATTGTAACCAAGTTAAACTATTGAAGGATTTTGCTTAGATTTGTGTATAAAGCGTGGATGAATTAGAATAATGCTTTGAATAAATATTTTTAGCTTTCTGCAGCATAAGCATATATGTGGTAGTTTTCTTTGTTGTTCAATGTTGAAAATTTCATGTTAATTTGACCAATCAATGAAGGGTGTTTTCTATTCAGTATTTTTTTACTATTATTATTGAAGCCTATGGAAAAACTAAGAAATAAATCAGTGTGAAAACTGAATGTATATTGAAAAACTGCTTATTAAGAATTATATAAGAATCTTAAGTTTATATACAACTAACTAGAGGTTAAACTAGGAAATTAAATTTTTCTAAAAAACTAATCCTATAATTGAGGAATTGTCTATTCTAATTTTAGGGATACAAATATTTAATTTTAGAGATACAAATATAAATATACAGATTACAAGATTACAATCAGTTGTAAATAAGTGTTTTCTCACACTTTTCCTCAAGCTGGTGAATAGATGTTTTCCATTCTCAACTTGAAAATAATTTCTTGAAATGTTGCACTACTGAGACCTTTAGTCAACACATCTGTAAGTTGACCCTTGGTTGATATATAAGGTGTACAAATTAACTCACTGTTTAGTTTTTTCTTTATGAAATGTCGGTCTACTTCAATGTGTTTTGTTCTATCATGTTGCACAGAATTGTGTGCAATGTTTATTGCAGACTTGTTATCACAGTAGAGTCTTATTGGTCCATTTCATTTGATCTTCAAGTTTTCTAGGATAATCTTTAACCATAGTAGTTCACAAATTCCTTAAGCCATTGCTCTGAACACTGCTTTAGCACTTGATCTTGTCATCACATTCTGTTTTTTACTCCTCCAAGTCACAAGATTATCACCTAAAAAAGTGCAGTAGCTTGAGGTGGATCTTTTATCAATTACTGAACCTGTATAATCCGCATCTGTATATGCTTCTAGAACTAACCTTGAATTTCTTTTGAATAAGATACCTCTCCCAGGATTGGTTTTCAAATAGTACAATATACGGTAGACAGCCTGTAAGTGCATTTCTTTAGGACTATGCATAAATTGACTTACCACACTCACAGCATATGCTATATCAGGTCTAGTATGTGAGAGATAAATGAGTCTTCCAACTAATCTTTGGTACATTTCTCTATTTACAACAATATTTTCATTAGCTTCTCCAATTTTATGATTAAGATCTATTGGGGTATTTGCAGGTTTACATGCAAGCTTCTCAGTTTTCTTCAGAAGATCCATCACATATTTCTGTTGTGAGATGAAAATATCATGCCGTGAGTGAGCTACTTCAATTCCTAGGAAGTACTTCAATCTCTCTAGCTTTTTTATTTCAAATTCTCTAGCCAAACACTGTTTTAAAGATTCTTTCTCTTTTTCATTATCTTCAGTTACAATTATATCATCAACATACACTAATAGAACTGTGACTCTCCCTGAATCAGAGTGCTTGATAAACAATGTGTGATCTCCTTGACTTTGTTTATATCCCATTGTTAGCATTGCTTTGGTAAATCTCCTAAACTAAGCTCTAGGAGACTGTTTAAGGCCATATAAAGCTTTTTTTAACCTGCATACTTTGTTTGCTTCTAGATGACCTTCAAATCTCGGTGGAACCTTCATATATATTTCTTCTTCCAAATCACCATATAGAAAAGCATTCTTTACATTAAATTGTTAAAGCTGTCAATTATAATTTGCAGCCAATGATAACAAAATTTTAACTGTATTCATCTTGGCAACTGGAGCAAAGGTCTGTTGGTAATCCACTCCATAGGTTTGAGTGTAGTCCTTAGCCACTAACCTGGTTTTATATCTTTCAACAGTACCATCTGTCTTGTATTTTATAGTAAAAACTCATTTACACCCCACTGAATTTTTTCCTTTAAGCAACTTTATCAGTTTTCATGTCTGATTTTTCTCTAAGGCCTTTATTTCTATTTTCATGGCTTGCCTCCATTTCTCACTAGATAATACCTCGGATAATGTAGTTGTAACATAAATAATGTTTAGGCTCACAAGAAAATTTTGTGGGATGGTGAGAATTTTTCAAATGACACAAAATTAAAGATTGGGTATAGTGGATGCTTGGTACATTCTCTGGTTCCTTTTCTAATAACAATAGGCAGATCATAATCACTAGTTATAGTTTTAAGAGATTCATGCTCATTTTGAGAAACAGAATAAAAAATTGTAGTTTTTCATTTCCAGAGTTAGGATCAGGTTCTTGGACTGGTACTGGTTCAGGATCTGAAACTTTTTTTCTTGAGTATACCTGTAATTCTTTCATATAATTAAGAACAATATTATCCTTTGTCACATCTTTCGTATTTAGAATGGGTTCAGACTCAAATTCAGTGTTTGACTTGGGCTCAGTAGAAACAGGTTTCGACTCAGAAGAATTAATATGTGTAAATGTTGAAGAAGGGGGCCAATCAAGCAAAATGAAGTCTTTATCCTTATCTTCCATGAATGAAATCTCTCCCTGAAGATGAGGTTGAGTAAAAAATGGTTTATTTTCTTCAAAAGTGACATCTGCAGATACATAAAATTTTTTGGTAGGAGGATAACACTTATATCCATTTTGAGTTGAAAAATATCTTAAAAAATACACTTAATCGCTCTTGGATCTAATTTTTCCTGTTATGATTGTGAACATGAACAAATGATGTACAATCAAATATCTTAGGTGTGAGATTGTTTGTGGTATTGAGGTTGGGATAAAATTGTGAGAGTAGTTTCATAAGAGTTTAAATCCCAAAATCGTTGAAGGTAACCTATTTATAATATGTATGTTAGTGAGAACAGCTTCCCCCTAGTAAAATTTAGGTACATTTGCTGGAAAAAGAAAAGCTCGGGTTATGGCTAGTAAATGGTTATTTTTTTTTCTGTCACTCCATTCTGCTGTGAAATATTAACACAAGATGACTCATAGATAATCCTTTCTTTTTGAAAATAGGTAGATAGACTCTGGTTGAAGTAGTCTCTTGCATTATCAGACTTAAATCTCTTGATTCTCTCTCCAAATTGATTTTGGATCATGTTTTGAAAACTTAAAAATATACTATTCACATCTGATTTGGATTTAAGTAAAAAAATTCAAGAGACCCTGGTACAATCATCTATGAATGAAACAAATCATCTCGCATCAAAAATATTAGGAATTGTAGAGGGACCTTAAATGTCACTATGAATCAAGTAAAAAAGAGTAAAACTTTTTTTGTTACTGATTGGAAAAGACACACGTCTATGCTTTACAAGTTCGCAACATAATGAAAATCTTCGACATTTAATCATTTGAACAAGGAAGGAAACATGTTTCTCAAGGTTCCAAAAGAAGGATGTCCAAGATAAAAATGGTAAAGTTAGATTTTATCTTTATTGACAGATTTTTCAAAAAGAAATGACAAAGGTAAACTATTTTTGATACTACTTGTATTATCTGATGTCTCAAGATAATATAGTCCATCCTTCTCCTTAGTAAGTCCAATCATCTTCCCTAAATTCTGGTCTTGAAATTCACAATAAGAAGGATAAAAAGTTACTTTGCAATTTATATCTCTGGTAAGTTTTTGTATACATATCAGATTAGTAGACAATCCAAGAATATGAAGAATATTTTTGAGAACAAACGAGAGATTAACTTGAACATTTTCTAATCCTGTCATTGTGGTAAGTGAACCATCTGCAATAGCAATTTTTTTATTACTAGGACACAGGTTATATGTACTAAACTTTTGTGAGGAATGTGTCATGTGGTCTGTGGCTCCTGAGTCAATGATCCAAGAACTCGTAATAGGTTTAGCCGAGACATTTAATCCATGAGAATTGAAAGCTTTACCTGAACTAGAAACTTTACCCAAAGAACATACTACAGTACGTTTTTCAAGGATTTTCAATAAGTTTCTCAGCTTTTCAATCTCTTCCTTGTCGAACTCTCCTTGTTTCTGAGACATCTGTAGTACTCCAGTGATTTTTTCAGTTAACATTTCCTCAAATTGGATGGTAGTGATATCTTTCTTTGAAAGGGTTCGGTAATGAAGGCCTAAATAAGATTCGACAATGAAGGCTGAAAATTTTGCTTCCCAAGAAGAGCCTAAAGTTCTGATACCATGTGAAAAAACTAAAAAATAAATTAGTGTGAAAACTGAATGTATATTGAAAAACTGTTTATTAAGAATTATACAAGAATCTTAGGTTTATATACAATTAACTAGGGGTTAAATTAAGAAACTAAATCTTTCTAAAAAATTAATCCTATAATTGAGGGATTGTCTATCATAATTTTAAGGATACAAATACTTAATTCTAGAGATATAAATATAAATATACAGATTATAAAATTATAATCAGCTATAAATAAGTGTTTTCTCACGAAGCTATCTTTTACTAAATTCAGTTGTATGGATGACTGCAGATTCCCGATGTTTAGGTAGGATAGTGTAGAATAATGGTAGTAGGACCAAAATTTCGTTTGTAGGGCACCCTTCGACTGAAAGTTGGTGAACTTGTTAGCAATGTGCCAGTATCCTTTGATATTCAGGCCATGGTGGAACGGAGCTAAATCTTCAGTCAACTCATGAGAAGTGAATGAAGATGAAGCAGGAAATGATGGCAATTGGCTGGGTTCTTATGCACTTAGGTGATTGGAACGTGGTCTATTAATTTCTGAAGAAAATGTGGTGTCTAGATTCCAGAGGCAGTACAAGCAGTTGAAGTGTACAACTCACTACTTTACTAAGGATGGTCCCATGTAACAGTCTAATCTGATTTTTCCCATTGATCAATCTCTTGGTACTTTCTTGTTACGGGATCATCGCTAATCAGTTCAGCTTGCCTTTGCAGCTTGCCTTTGCCTGCAGAACTATACGAGCTGAAATAATTTCAGGCCATGGCCTGATGTGAGTGATACACTAATTATCATCCCTTTTCTTTTCAATACATCTATTTTCGTTGTTTATGGAGTTGGGGTTTGTTTATTGGTTCTTCCTATTAATGCATTCACTTGGCAGCTGAATACAGCCTTTTTGGCCCCTTTAGTTTTTAAGTTAGAATAGAAATGAGAGTTTCGGACTTAGAAACTTAACCTCCATTGGAATCTATTCCAACAAATAAAGAGAAAATGAAAAACCAACACAGGTGATAATAATGGCTTGATCAAACCCATGTTTTAATTATTATTATTATTGAGAAATGGATGTATAAGACCTGCACATGTTTTTCTGGTAGCGAAACAAAGATTCAAACAGTGGGTGAAGCTGGTATGACTCATCTTTGAAAGGATTATGCATTAAAAGACGATTGAAAATGTAATAGTAAGTAAAGTTTTTTTTTTTTTTTTTTTGGGGTTAAAATAAGAACTGAATCTCCTATTCCCTCTTCACAAAGTATTTGAACAGTTACTCTCATCATCTAACCCAATCATCTGGTTCTAACTGGACAAGCCTCAGAGGTAACCATCACATGGAAAATCGTTAAAGATCATCAGATTTCAGAATAAAACGTTAGCGTTAACCAAGGTTTTCCAGGGATCCTGTTTATAATTATAGAAAAGATAAAGGTGAGAGGGACATGTATCTGTGACATTCTAGACAGAATTAATGTTGTATGTCCGAATATGTTCTTGGGACATATATTGCCCTCGGAAGGGATATTGTTTTTGTCATAGTTAGAGAAGTAAATTGCATTAAATGATTCATGACCCACAAGTACCGATTTATGTATTAATCGAAAACTTGATTGTCAATCAAATCAACATATTGTCTTCTACTCAGCCACTACTCTCCCATCAAGCTTAAGGAAGATTGGCAAAAGAAAAAAGTGATTAAACAATTGTATGCATGTGTTGAGCTTTTTCTTTAATTAATCAAAGGTAACTGAGTTTTGTATTTGATTTGGATTGAAGTAGTTGTTACTCGATTCAGTAACCTACCATTTCTGGCATCAATCACTGCGGTTCGAACTTGTGATATAAAGAAAAATTCTGGGGATGTAGTTTTATAAAATTAAGGAGGGAAATGCTGTAGCTGGATGACAGAGACGGGACTAGATAGTTATGTAAATGTGCACAAGGAAGACTGCAACTGCAAGAGTGGCTATGCCTAGCCTGCCTGTCTGCCACACAAGGTTTGTAACTCCATGATTGAAAATGGAATGCACACGATGATTGATATACAGTGCCAGTATTTTTGGTTGTTGGGTTTGGTGCATTCCCTGCACGGATCCCCATTCAATATTAAAGCATCTTGGTACCAAATGGGGTTGTGGGAGTTGAATTGGGGCTGCTCCTCTCAGTCTTTTACCTGCAGCAGCATATAAGCGGATGAGAATTTAAAGCTTGTTTGGTGCATTTGGGGAAACAATTTTTGAACCTTGTTCCCTGCAAATCTCACAAACTTTACCTTCTAGGCTTTCACTTAAATGCTTCTAAATGCTGTGGTTGTTCTCTTGTCTTGATGCTTCATAACTCCCACCTTCAGACATTTATTTATTAGCTGGTTTTGCTGTTACCACATTTAATTTCCACCATGAATTTACATTTTTTTTCTTGAAGGAGCTAAATGCTCATTATAAACTTTCTTATTATCGGCAAAATCTAGACTTTTTCTCTGAAGAGTAAAAGATCAGTTTGAAATATTGCATGGAAGATAAACATTGAAAGGATTATCTTCCATTTCTTGACCTAGTGACACAAGAAATATTAAAAAAGACATTTGAGTTTAGGTTCAAATTAAGCCTTTTCATCTCTCTTTCCGTGCAATAAGACGTTACCTTACTTTAAATAAAATAAAAAATAAAAAAAAACATTGAAAGGATTTATTTAAAGGATGACCAAGGGTTTCCTATTTTAGACACAACAAAATCATTGAGACTTCAATTTTGTTGAACTACGAAAGTTGAGAGATGGTACTTTATCAAACCAAAATTCTAAATTGTACAATAGTGGAGAATTCATTTGTTGGTCAGATAGATTGTCATAACGCTAGCTGATTTATAATTTTTGAATCTTAATTTAAGTTGTCATCTGCTGCAACAGACTTTATATATGTTTGAAACCAAATTCATTTACTACTTTATTTGACCCATCTTGTTTAGATCCCCAAACCTCGAAAAGAGGTGCAGAACTGCAGATCGCAGAGAAGGGCTTTGTTTAGGAAATTGCAGATTAAACTTTCACCATGTTGTTTGACTCCCAAGTCTACAACATTAACCACTTGCACTTTCCATCTTGAATTTATTGCATCCCAATTTCGATTGTTGTTCCTTTGGGACCAAGAAAAGGTTATGTGTCACCTGCCATGTGCTTAGGCCTTGGAGACGAGAGAACGTCAAAGAAAATTTTTTTTAATCAGGTCTGCTCTCTTCTATGACCCTTTTTTTTTTTTTTTTTTTTTGTTTTACAAAGAATGCAGCATTTTGCATACAAAATGAATATAGCAAACGCAATTTCGACCTCAACAGCATTTTTCTCAAATTTTTTAGGCTAATTTGATGAAAGAAAGAGAATCAACTGCTCCTAATCCACAACCGTTTGGACAACAGGCAACTGACAGACATGTTATTATTGATGATTTTGTTTTGGTGTTGATCGTATTATAATAAATTTTAATTATAATATATTTAAAAATAATTTTTTATGTCAAATTTGATACTGAATGATATTAATTGTTTTATTTGTTTCGGTTAGCTTTAGTCAATTTTGATAAAATATTTTATTTTAATTGATGCATAAATATAAAATTTATTTTATAATTTTTAACTTATTTTTATTATATAATTATTTTTAACCTAATAAAAAAATAATTTTTGAAAATTGAGTTTTTTTTTTTAAATTTTTTAGTGCAACTTGTTTTTTTTTTATATTTTATTTTTCTAAACCAAAATTTATAAGCAATTCAATTTCTTTTAAAAAAGTAATTATGTTTTTTTTTCTAAAATTTGAGAATTTTAAAGTTAAAATTAAAATTTTTAATCTCTTTATTTTTATATTAATATATTTTACATAAAAAATATTTATTTAAATATCATATTATCAGATTAAGTATTTAAAAAATATCATAATAAATTGATGATATTATTTAATTATATTTTAAAATTTATTTGTTTGATTTATTTTGGATATTGGATAATTATATTTTTAAATATTGGATATTTATTTTGTACATGATTAATAATATATTATATACAAATTCAATATATATTTTTAAATATATTTATTTTTAAATAAAAAATTTGAAATAATATATCAAAATAATTAATATCCACATATACCAATTTTTTTTAAATCAAAATTTCGTGCGGCATGATATTAACATTATTGAGGCGGGTGACTTCATTTGTGGATGACGTGTCATCTCCTAGCTGCAGATTGCCAACCTGTCAAGGCCTCAACCTCAGCCTGGTGGTCTTCCTAATTGCTTCTTCCCTACCTAAGGGTCACCTGTATTGTTCACGTGATACCTGCCAAGAACCAACGCCCTACCTGCTGACCTGTCTCCCGAACCTAACCTCTACCTTCCGCGTAGGCTCGGACAACCGTTTATCCCCGAACCTACACAAATAAAGAAACAAAACCAAGATCATTAAAACAACAATAAAAAACCTAATAATAATAATTAAAAAAATAAAAGAATCACCGATTCACGCCCTTTTTCTAGTTGCCAGTTTCATTCATTAGTGTTAGAAGTAAGCCGTCAATGCTCTGCATCTTCTTTAAGAAGCCAAAATCATGAAAAAGTAAACCCCCAAAGCCCCAACTCATCAAGAAGAGAAAGCACAAAGAAGTGAAGCAAGCAATAAAAGAAAGCAGTTTCAGAAGCAAAAGAATCAAGCGACAAAAACAAGTCTTCTGTGTTTCTCTTTGGTCTTTTGCTTCTTTTTCAAGCCAATCTTGTTTTCTTTATATATATATATATATATATATATATATATATCTCTCTCTTTGTATAATCTTTGATGCTGATAGTTTCGCCATTAAAAGATTTCACGGTTGTGTCCCACGAGAAACCGGTAGTCTTCTCTCACGAAAAGCGACCTTCGCCAACCCAAAAGCCTTCTCTTTTTCTTCTTATATAAACCACTCTTCAACTCCCCACCTCTTTGCTTCACTGGAAAACTCGATCTTTTTTGGTCAATGGAGAAACAAGAAAGAATGAGAGTGGTTTCTTGTGCTCTGTTTTTAGTTGCTCTGCTTCAATGTAGGTTCTTGGCTGTTGCAATTTTAGACCCACTTGATTTTTTAGCTTTACAATCCATTAGAAAGTCTCTCAATGACTTGCCAGGCTCCAATTTTTTTGCTTCCTGGGATTTTACGTCTGATCCTTGTAATTTTGCGGGAGTTTACTGTGAGTCCGATAAAGTAATAGCTCTTAATCTGGGTGACCCACGTGCTGGTGCGCCTGGTTTAACAGGAAGAATAGACCCGGCCATTGGCAAACTATCAGCACTCGCCGAGATATCTATTGTTCCTGGTCGGATCTTTGGGTTGTTGCCGCAGTCAATCTCGCAATTGAAGGACCTTCGGTTTCTTGCGATCAGCCGGAATTTTATATCCGGGGATATTCCGGCGACTCTCGGGCAATTGAGAAGCCTTAAAACGCTTGATCTCAGCTACAATCAGCTCACTGGAGAAATCCCTCGTTCCATCGGAACCTTGCCGGAGCTCACCAATGTTATTCTCTGCCGCAACCACCTCTCCGGTTCGGTCCCTCCGTTTCTCTCCCAAGTCCTAACCAGGCTGGACCTTAAACACAATGCTCTCACGGGCTCGCTCGCTCCAGACTCCCTCCCTCCTTCTCTCCAGTCCCTCTCTCTGTCCTGGAACCAGCTGACTGGACCGGTAGACAGGCTTCTATCGCGGCTCGACCAGTTAAACTACCTAGACTTGAGTTTGAACCAGTTTACTGGTCCCATCCCCGGCCGTCTGTTCTCATTTCCTATTACAAACCTTCAGTTGGAAAGAAACTTGTTTTATGGTCCAGTCCAACCATTTGATCAAGTGACAATCTCGACCGTTGATATAAGCCACAACATGCTGTCAGGTCAGATATCACCAATGTTCTCCACCGTACAGAATCTTTACTTGAATAACAACCGATTCACTGGTCAGGTCCCGGCCAGCTTCGTGGACCGTTTATTATCCGCCAGCATACAAATACTTTATTTGCAGCATAATTATCTGACCGGAATCACGATTAATCCGACGGCCGAGATTCCTTTAAGCAGTTCGCTATGTCTACAGTATAACTGCATGGTGCCGCCCCTAGAGACGGCATGCCCGTTGAAGGCTGGGAAACAGAAGACTAGGCCTACTTCCCAGTGTAACGAATGGAAAGGGTAGATTGATAATTTCCACGATCTTCTCTAGAGCACTTTGGGTAGAAAATTTATACAAAAATAAATAATGGGATTTTTTGGAATCATTTATTTAATTAGTTATTTTTGTGGGTAAATGGTGAAATGAGAGAGTTTGTAATTTGTTATTTTCATTTTGAGTTTTATTATGTTCTTCTTAACGACCATAATATATATACTATTAAATTAAATTATAAGAGTATGAATTTTGGGGACAAGTACCCTTAGCGTTGGGGGATGGTTGTAAATAGGCTATGGCGCCATTGATAGAACTTTCTTTTTATTGGTAGCGCCATTAATAGAACTTTCTTTTTGTCTACCAAGCCAAAAAGTTATAATTTACTTTTGCATTACTTGAACAGACCACAATCAACAATTTAACATTATTATGATATTAATTTCTTTTTTCCATCAATGATTTTATTATTAATCATGTCAAAACTAAAAGATTTGCTTTCTTTTTATTATTGAGTGAAGTCAAGCATAACAATGTTATGTCACATCTTGTGTTTAGGACATTAGTATTAGTAAGTATGACAATTACAATGGTAACATGTTCCACAATCTTCTAGGATTTTGATGCGAATATTATTGGTTAGGCCCATGAAGATGAAGGCAGTCAGTCATGATTTATCATTTATCAGTGATTGGCTTCCATGTTCCACATTGAACAGACCAAGAATTGTCCTTTCTTTTGATTGCTTCGTTGGAACGTTTGCTCATTCATTTGGATTTGATTTCTTGTTTTCTTTTCTTTTTTAGAAGGGACGTGTGGGGGTAAAAATCACACTTCTCTAGCTTTACAGCTTTCCATTTGCACGGGGCGAAAAGCATGAATAGGATGAAATTGGCATTGGGGCCAGCTTAGCTACACCAGTGAACTTGTGTTTATCACGCACTTGGTGGTCTTCCTTCACCTTTTTTATTTGCTTAGTTCCTTTGGCAATTTGGGATGGACATGTGATCGAGATTTGAGGTAAATATTATACTAATTCACAGTTTGTCAGGGCACATGTAGTATTGTAGAGCAGAGATTAGTCTGCAAAACTCAAGTTTTAACCCATTTGGTTTCGAGGGTAGTTAGGGGCGGTTCTGGTTGGCAAATAGGCAAAAGCCATATAGGTTAACACACATTTTCAGTGATGGATTCTTTTTCTGAAACAATGGTGAAGTCAAACGCTACTAACAATTGTTAATGTTTTCTTTTCATTTTTTTTCCCCGTGGACTGACTTTCTTGCATGTGAATTGGCCAAACAAGACCTAACTTTGCATCTATGTGTTCTCAGATGCATAATCTAACAATTACAAAAGACATGTAATTCTCTGTAAAGATTATTATTAGGTAGATGCTGGACCATCACATTTACCCCAAAGGCAATCAGATAAAATCAAAGACAATGACAGAATTCAATAGTCTGAAAATTTGGGTATGGACTGTGGAGTTGGTGGTGTTGAGATTAAGCTTCCTTTTCATCCCAAAAAGAAAATGAAAAAGCCAAGTAAAAAAGATCAATATTCTTCTTACTCTTTAACTAGCATATATGCCTCGAATTAGCTTCTCTGAGAAATTTTTATCAACCTAATAAAGTGGGGACCCTCAATATTCTTTGTTCCCCCCAACTAATTATGCTGTTTCCTAGTGGAATTATCAAGTAAAGCAACACTTTGATTTGGTTATTATCCTCAATCTGCCGAAGTAGGGGCCCTTATTTCTTACATGTTTCCTTATCATTTAAGGGGCCCCAATGATTTTCAACAACAGAGTTTTTATAGAATAATATAGGGAAATACTACAGAAAATGCTGATCAATATGCCATGATGAAGACACAAAGGAATTGAGTACGCATTGCTCTGTTGTTGCTCAATATATATATATATATATATATATATATATATATATATTTCTCAACAGTCTTATTCTATTGGAGGGTGTGGGGGTGACTTTAGATTATGTGCAATAAATAAACTACGATGCTAACGATGAAGTGTTGTTATAGAAATAGGCAATATACCAAGAAGGAATGATGAGCATTGTTTTCAAAGGAAATAAAAATTAAAACTTGTGCCTATGTAATATGCATGCCACAGAAGAAACAGAAAATTTTACGACACCCAAAGGGAAGGAATGATGAGAATCATTCTGCAAGAAAAAAAACTTCTTTTTTCTTTTATAGAATGCTTGACGATATGCTTGGTTTGATCCACCGATTCTCAAAAAAAAAAAAAAGCATTTATTTTCCATTTTTATGGCACCAAAAAATATTAGTGAATTCTAGTAAGTAACCTGTGCTAGAGAAAGAGTAAAAAGTTGATATCAAAATTTCCATGGGTTTTCTTTTTTCTTTTTTATGGTGCATGTATATTCTTAATCTTGTGTATACGCCATCAACGCTCAGCAATAAACTCTGAAAAACCTGGAAAAAAATAATATAAATTCTTTGTAATGGTACAAGGAAAAGTTTCCAAATATCTTAGATTCAATTTTAGTCCTAATAATTAGAAAGTAAAAGTCGGGAGAATGAGCCAAACTTAAATGGGCCTAGAGGCTAGAACCCATTGACATTAGTGGGGCACTACAATTTAGCCGTTTCTTTGCAAAGGAGCATGGGATGTAAGGCCCACCACCCATTGTTTGTTCCCTGAATCCGAGGGATCCACACGAATCGAAGCAAATATTGGGTTCTTGCGCTACAAAAACCTGGAGAAATTGAGAGGTAGGCATCCCTTACCACCATGAACCAACGAATACATACAGCCAGCATTCAACGGATATAAATGCTATGGTTCCGCCTTATGCTTTCTTTTTCTCTTTCTATTGGCTTCATTGGTGCAGTTAAAAGGCATTACTTACCACGAAAGTTCATCTTTTGAAAGAATTCTATAGAGCACAAATCTGTCATAATCATCACAAGTTCATTCTATGTAATAATGTACAGCACAAACGTAGAGTGCTGCATTGTTTATTTATGTACAGCTAAAAATTTAGAAGTTTATTCATGTTGTTAAACAATTACAGCTTATTCAATAATGTAAAATAACGAGAGCTGCTATTTAAACAACATACAGTTGTTACAGGTGGCCTTCAAATTCAATAGTAATATCTCCTCCGGATTCTCTTCTTGCTCACAGGGGCAGGCGCTTCTCCATCACTAGGGAATCCCCACTTAACCACATCCCCATCCCAAGAAGAGCTAACCAGCATGCGGTAGTGTGGGTGCCAACTACAGTCTCTTACAGGTGATTTATGGTGCTTGAGTACTGCAACTTGGGCTCCAGTTACCTATAAGGATTAACCATTTGACCCTCAATAAAAAAGAATTTCATTGTATAGCACAGGCAAAAAGTTCCTGGTATTCATTCAATGGCTTTAGCACATTATAAATATAAATGTGAGAATCGTGAGATCCATTGTAAATGTACTTCTGACTAGTGCTGCAATAACAGATTCAAGAAATTGGTGACATTTAAATAAAAACTTTAACCAGAGCCAACAGTGAGATAAAGAAACATTTCTCGCTAACCAGAGGAGAATTTAAACACCAATAATTTCTAAGTTGATTTGACAAAGTATTTGGCTGATATCAAGCAAACAGCTTTTTATCATTCAATTGATCACCTAAGTTTCGTCTAAAGAGAAGGAAACTACAGTGACACTCACCTGAATTCTGGGGAAAAGTAACAGCAAATAAGAGAAAGCAAGACCGAGTGACCTTTATAAGTAGCCACTGATTGGTCACATGGGTGTTTCAAATCTCTAGCTTGTGGCGGGTAGTCCATCCATCTGTAATCCCAATCATAATTCCTAAACCTTAAATTGCTGCAATAACATAACCAAAATGTCTTTAACTTTAGATGTTTATTGTATTCAATCTAGAATGATGTATAAAGCATCAATAGTGTTGGCTCCTATAACTCAATCCATCGTATTTAAACTGGACATGGCTTGAAACCAGAATTAATCTGGTAAATTGAATTCAAAATCCTTATTCATCATGATCAAACTGCTGCTGGAATTCAAATTGACAGTAAATTAAATTCCATTAAATAGCATGAAGGTGACAAACTCGAGCAGAGAAAATCTAAACAGTCTATTTTCATAAAATAAAATAAAGCTTGCAAGGCTACCATGTGATGCCAGAAAATAAACATACCAAGAGCTATTGAAGGACATTTTTCTGATATCCCAAAGCTTGATATTCTGATCTTAAACATTTGATATGAAATAACAACCATCTCCACGACTGTCGAGAAATGTAATACCTTTCAGGTGTCCCATCAAGACCCCTGCTGGCTTATCTTTTGCAATGAAGCAACGCCTGTCCCACACCTAAAGAAATTAAACATTTTCATCCATTTCTTAATCAAAAGGGAAAATAAGGCATAGCAACATCTCACACTTTCAGCAACGTGTTCAAGCATATTCAAAGATACTTTCTAATGGTGTTGCCTTTGAATTTTGGTCTTAGTGAATGTGTGATTACTAAAATATAGAAAGCAAGCAACAAATTCCTTGCAACTCACCAAAGCTTTTTCAAACTATTCAGTATTCACACATGAAATTATGAACTAAATAACCAGGAACAATGTTTCAGTGAAGGATTAACAGAACCCTTCCATAAAACATAATGGCTTTGGAAAAGTATTATAGATCCAGTGAAATTTACAATAAAAAGAATATAATTTAAGTATTTAACGAGGATAATACTATCTAAACGTTCTATGCATAAGAAGACCTGAATTTGCCTTGCAGATATTATCATCACTCCCAGAATATATCAGATTGCCACTTTCTTCAGCAAAGGTTATAGTATTAACATCAGCCTGCAAGACGAAACAGAAATCAACTTTAGGACCCCTAAAAGTGCAGATCCAAATAGGGGGAATTGTCACCACATTACATAAAACCTTCCTACATTAAAGTGGGAAGGGAGGTCAAGCAAGTTAAAAAACAACAACCCCAAAACAAAGCATTATACTTAGTGACTGGATCTTGCAAACATACATCTCCTAGGATGTTTAGTCCCTTAATTCTCTTATTCATGCACTTTAATGCTGATATAGATGAGACAAGAGTTTTTTAAATATATTACAAAAGGACAGATATCTAAGGCAAGAGTTAAGACTCTAAATTGCAGCTCTAGAACTTTGATACAACCCAAGCGGGGCAGAGGAAATTAGTACACGAGAAAAATAATTACATATATGAGATAAAAACTATCAATTCTGTATATAAATATTGTTCTCAAGGAAGCCAAATGTTTCAACTTCCACACATTTTATCTCTAGTAATAACTAAACCATTCATGTTAGTTGATCACAAGGACTTCAATTGTAAGCATAGCATCAAAAATAATCTTGTAAAGTAGTGACACATAATCACTTAACAGTGGTTGATAGGCTTAAATGGTGTATATATATACATACATACATACGTGTATATATATATATATATATTACTCTCTAGTAATTTAAGATATATTTTCAGACATAAATCCGCCATGAAAACACTGTTATATGTAAAAACAACAATATTCAAGCAATAAAATAATCATAAAATAACATCCTTATAAAATAAAGAATACAAGGATGGTGAACCCACCTTGTGTGCCACAATTTGAAGGGAAAGCTTGTTTGCTTCAAGATCATAAACATATGTTGAGTCGTCACTGCTTCCGGCAACAAGTTCTTGTCCATCAGTTGAAAATTTCACAGAGAATATTCCAAAAGAATACCATCCATCATCATCAGCAGAAAAGTCCAATCCTTCATGGATCTCCTGAAAAACATAGAACGCCAAAAATGTGACCAAAAATATTGTCAGGAAAAGAATGCTTGGATGAATATAGAAAGACATACTCGATCAAAATATTTCATGTTGTTCAACCTTAAATCACAAAGTCAATATGCTACCCCCATAAGTATGATCATTCTAGTTACTCTATTCGGTCTCAACTTTTAAAGATATACATATATCTAATTGTCATGTTGGGAAGTTGTCATCCTGAACGATTACTTTCCTGACCCAGGAGTGTCTGAAGCGTTGACATAGGTCCTGATGGCCCAATTCCTAAATTCTAAGCATGGGTATGGGAACAAAGCCCATTACCAAATATCTTTGTTATGCACATATAAGTTTCTGGAAAAGCTCCGCTTCATGCTAATGAAATCATTATAGGCACGGTTAGACTGTTAATAACAAGGTTTAAAAGATGTTACTTATGAACAGAAGACAATCAGACACTGAGAGAACTAAACTGCCAACTCCAACTTAAGTGCTTTTAGTTGCCACCATGAGAATTTTGTATTTCAGTCTCCAATGTGAAGCTAGTAAACTAATTGTCAACCGGATTTCAAAGACTAAAAAGAAGAGGCATATTACCGTGATGTTTGCAAGGGACTCTGAGGCAGCAGACCCAACATTAACAATATGGACCATTGGTGATATGCTGGTATAAACCTGAAACGAGGAATAGAAATTTGATTAAGATATCAGCAACAAACACGATATTTAAGGCCATTTAGATATGAACCTTTGACTCACCTAATGCAAACAATATTACAGCAATAAAATAAACAATAGTGTGTTAAAAAATAAAAACCCACATGTACGAAAACATTCATTCTTTATTTAGAGTTTGAAAGAAACTAATCCAAGTTAATGTCCTTAATTCTGTATCTCATAAATCATTAGAAAATGATTTGCTCAATAATGATGGTTGCTTTTCAATTACGTGTTTTTTCCATCTTTATTCCTTGAGTTTTTAATCTTCTGCATTATTTTCACTTTGTAGGTTGACTTTAGGTGAGCGAAGGAAAAAAGAGTAGCATGTTCAACACAGACTATCAACCTAGTTATCAGTGCATAAAACCATTACACGAAAACTTGAACATTAAAGCAGACAGATGACTAGATAATGAAGGAATGCAAAGGTGCATGCACAGACATGCAGACAAATCTATTTGTGGACTACAGGCTCTGTACAGGCATTGGATTCATCCTTAAGCATAAGTCCCTGTAACAATATCCTATGTTTGTTCATTTTTAGAACATAAAACAAGGATCAGGAAACCAGAGAAAAAAAGTTCTATCTGGTATTGTTTTGTCATGTCACATTGAGAGTGAGACAGAAACATTCTGTATGATACTGGCACTAATGAGTTTGGAACACAAAAGCTATCTGATTTTTCTTATCACCATCAATCTTTGTAACGAGACCTAGAGTGCTGCTAGAATCCTTAAAAATTTAACCAAAGGTGACATAAAGTGGGAAGATTTTAATCCATTTAGTGCACAAAGTGGGACGACTTTAATCCATTTAGTGCTTGAAATGCATTATCTTGGCCACAATGATCCCTTTCATATTTTACTCCAGAATATTCTGTTTCATAGAACTAGCATTTCCCCAGCAGAATATATGTCAAATATAGTAGTTTTCAAAAGAATTAAGTTGATAGGAAGGAAGACACTGAGCTCATGTAAAAACCAGATAGGGAGAGTTCATTCCAGCAATAAATTCCCTCAGCATCACAAATTTTGCTTAAAATAATGAGCAAAAGAAACACAATTTGGAATGATCAAGCCATCTCTTGCATGCAAATATAATTAATCATATCTAATCAAAATCACAAGATAGCGCTGATCTGGAGAAAGGGATGTGTCAGTAACTGTCCAACGCAAACTTTTAGCAAGAATGTTCTTCTGAACCTTCCAGCCTCTATCCACATTGTATATTATAATATCGCTTCCCTGAAATCAAGCATTCACAATCAATTAAATCAAACCTATTACTGCCTATGATCCAATCAATTCAATGTCAAGTCAATCTCACTCAGATATAAGACAATGAACAAAAGAACCTGAAACCCAGCAACAAATAGAGAACCATCACCTTAAAATTGAGAAACATAAGCCCGGCTGGTCATCTGGTCTACAAGCCAAGGACCATTTACCGGCAAATATCTGCTAAGCACGTGACAACAATCTGCTGATGAGAATCTTCCTCTTCCTGAATAATTTCCTTCTTGACCTGCCAACATCATCACTGGGGAAATAGGTAATTTCCACTTTCCAGGCATGAGTTGACGCAGTCGTTCATGAGGCCCTGATCTGAGGTTTGTAAGCTGGGCAATCTCATGGTCGACATTATGCAATGGTTTGTTGGACCTATTACTGCTGCTGGCTTCATTGGTGACATTATCGCCATCAAACAACTCAGATTCTATCTCCAGCCTACTCATGGCATACCCCATTTCATCAATGGCAACACCATTGGGTGTAACAAACATTTTAAACATAAAAGCCCTGGCGATATTTTCCTATGACAAATGCATTAACACATCTGTTAAACCTTCATACCAAACATATTTATTTTGGGTTCCTAACATGTCAAACCTGAAAAAAAGAAAAACAGATAGAATTGGGTATATGAAGAGATTTAAAACCAAAAGCAAAAAGGATTTATAACAGACAAACAAATTCATGATCAATAGTCAAGACAACGAGTTTCGGCACAGTTTGACCAATTTTAAGTCACTTTCATACCCAAAAAAAATGGTGTACAGATAAAACCCAAAACAATGAAAAGTATTGGCTTTTAATTAGATTCATACGTAAAAATCACATCTTTGTATAGTGTACCACCTTAAATTTAGTGATAAGCATGAAATTAAACCAAAACCAGGTCCCAATACAAGTCAAAAGGCAAACGTTCATCTTTAGTTACTCAGAATGTCTTCAGTTACCGCCAAGTCAAATTGTTTGCACGGTACAGAATACATTCAAAACAAAAGCAGCATCCAAAGATTCGATCGTTAAACAAAAAGAAAACCTAACTCACTTGAACATAAGTGACAACTAACAAGAAAACTGCATAATAAAAGAAAGATTATAAAAGTAAAAATGAAAACATAAGAGTTGGAAAGTGGACAAGAGTGAACTGAAGCTTGCCTGTTTGTTCTGTTACAGAGTTGAGAAATCTTTTGATAATGCTGAGATTTGGTCCGAATAGGGGTTCAAAAAAAAAATTTGGGAAAATATATTTTCTGGGTTGTGACTTATGGCGTTGTGTTGTTGACGATTTTTTTTTTACGAGTGGGTGCCATAAGCGTACTTAATCACTTAACATATTGAAACGCGTCCCTTCACCATGTTACTTCCAAAAACGGTGTTCCATTTCCATCCCATGCTCTAACGATGTCTTGCCCTTTTCCCGTCTCATCTCCACACTTCTTTTTCTTCTCATAACAAATGTCATACTAAAAATCAACATTCTCAATAGCTGGGGTTTCCTTCCAAATGTGCCACAAACTTTCCAATCATTTTTTTTTTCTTTTCGAAATAATAGATTTAAACATGAAATTGAAATCTTACACTATTATAAATAAAGTAAATAATTGATTATTAAAAATGAATATTTATTTTTAAGTTATACTAACGATCAAATATTATATTCATATAATTAATTAATAATTTATAACTTAATTAAATAATAAAATGCACACAAAATAAAACTTGAATCTAAAACTTTAAAATTTTAAAATCTCTTACTGCTGAATCAAAGTTTTATTGATTTAAAAATGAATATTTACTTGTTCAAGACAAAAGACCTTTTTTTTTTTTTTGTAATTATAGAACTTTTTAATGAACCAGATGTTACTATTATGATAAGATTTTTTTTTTTTTTGAGGCATACATAATCAATTTATTTTGGTCCTTGAAGAAAATAGATAAAAAATTCTTTATATTTTCACCCCGATTGAATAAAACCTGTTTAAGTTTAACAAAAGAGAATTAATGGTTAATTTAGCATTGAAATTGAAAATTGTGTTCCATTTAACAGTTACTTTTGATTCAATTTCATTTTAGACAACAAAAATGCAAATTTTCACTTTAAAATTTTAATTTATAAATTTAAAAAATATTTAAAAAATATTTTTACTGTCAATCGTAAATCATAATTTGTGTGTGTAAAATAATTTTATTATTAATATCATATCTTTAAATTTTTATTATTTTATGCATATTTTTTAAATATTTTAATTTATTACAATAATTTTTTACAATAATATCAATATTGCAGTTGCCAGAAAATTTTGTGCCAATCTGCCTTTAATATTCAATTGGATTTCAACGCATCAGCACGATTGAAGAATTTAAGCTGCGCTTGTCAACTGATGGTCTTTAGCTCCTGTGGAAAAACGCTGAACTTCATCCGTTTTTTAAACTTTTTTATCCTTCATTTAATATAATTTAACTTTTTTTTATTTGTATTTAAAAATAACAAAATAATTTTATTAATTTATTATATAATAATAAATAAAATTTATTATTTATATAATAAATTAATATAAAAAAATTTATATTTATATTACAAATTAATAAATAAACAAAATTGTATTATAAAATAATAAACTAGTATTTTTATTAATTTTTTAATTATTTATTAAAAAATATTATTTATCATAAAAATAGTTTAATAACTTTTAATTATTTATAATTTTATAGATATAAAATAATTTATAATTTTTATTATATACAAATTTTCATCTAATATCTTTAATTTTTCTATTATAGTTTATTTTATCTTCACTGTTATATTTATATATAAACATATATTTTCATTACAAATTTTAATTTTATTATTTTAATAATTAATTTCACCTTTATTATTATTTTTAATTTCACAACAATCAATCTCTCTATTAATCCAAATGGATGCTCAGGCCTTTAAGATTATATCTACGGCCGGTTTTGTTTCAGAAGCACCGCCTCCCGACCCAACCCGGTTTCTCCAGTCAATGGGACCGCACGGGTAAATTAGAATCCGGAGTCATTGCCTCCCCAACCTTTTTGATTTCAGAATCGTCCGATTCACTAAAACCCTCCTTAAACCCTAAAAGGAAAAGCATGCGTCCGTTAAAATCACAATGAAGCGCGTGTTCAAAATCTCAGACGCAGCAGCCCAAACAGAGCTGCTATCAAATCTCCACAGGCACCCGTCAAAACCCAAACCTTTAATCCCAGTTTTATTCAATCTTCCCAAATCCTCTCTTTACAAATGTTATGGAGACGCTGTTGCCCCGAACAAGCACCCTCCGCTGCCCAATAAATTTCCCAGCAACATTATGGACTTGTTCATTGACAAGCTTTCTCAGGTGGAGCCCCAACCGCATCTCACAGAGAAGCTGACGCGGAAAGTGATTCAGTTGAGAGATGAATTGGTAAAGAGTGTTGATTGTTTGGAGGAAGTGGTCAGGGTTTTGGAGGAGAAAGGTGATTGGTTACTTGGGAGTTGTGAATCTCAGGGTGCTGTGCGTACTAACCATGCTTTTTCCGAGTTATTGAAAATTTTGAATTCTTCGCCTAATGTGGCCATGGAGGTATGTATTACTATTTTCCCTCTTTTCAGAAGAAAATTCATTTGTTTGAATTTAGGGTGAATTTGTCTAGGTTTTTGTTATGGATTTTTTTTCTTTATTAGTGTGGTTTTATTTTAATGCTTAATTGGGGGATGTTTCAGAGCTCCATTGTAGAATTTTGTTTTCATATTATACTGTTCTTCAGGTGTTTAATTGGAAGAGAAAAAAGGCAGAGCAAGGTTATCCCATGACCGCGAAAGAATATGTTAGTGGTATCACCATTGCTGGCAGGACTAAGAACGTAGATCTTGCTTTTGAGCTCTTTGCTGAGGCTGCTAGTAAGCAGCTTAAGAAAAAGTCTACTTACAATGCGTTAATGAGTGCCTATATGTATAATGGTTTTGCTGAAAAATGTCAATCAGTGTTTCGGAATTTTAAGAGGGAAAAGAATTTTAGTCCTTCAATTGTGACATATAACATTCTTATATCACTCTTTGGTCGTTTGATGCTGATAGATCACATGGAGGCAACATTCCAGGAGGTTCAAAATTTAAATCTCGCTCCTAATATAAGTACCTATAACAATTTAATTGCTGGTTATGTGACTGCTTGGATGTGGGATAGCATGGAAAGAACTTTTCAGTTGATGAAGACTGGACTGGTTAAGCCTGATATTAACACTCATTTGCTGATGCTTCGAGGATATGCACACTCGGGGAAATTGGATCAGATGGAAGAGACATACCAAATAATAAAGCATCACGTTGATGACAAGGAAATCCCATTGATTAGGGCCATGATATGTGCATATTGTAGGAGTTCTGTCAAGGATAGGACCAAAAGGATTGAGGAACTGTTAAGGCTAATTCCAGAGAATGAATACAGGCCTTGGTTGAATGTGTTGTTGATTAGACTTTATGCTCAGGAGAATCATTTAGAGAGTATGGAGAACTTGATTAATGAGGCCTTTGAGCGCAAGACTGCTGTATTGACAATACGTTTGATGCGTTGCATTATCAAAACTTATTTCCAATACAATGCTGTGGACAAACTGGCAAATTTTCTAAAGCGCGCAGAATGTGCTGGATGGAGAATCTGCAGGTCTTTGTACCACTGCAAAATGGTTATGTATGGTTCACAGAACCGCTTCGAAGAAATGGAGAATGTCCTCAACGAGATGGACAATTTCAAGTTGGTTTACACCAAAAAGACATTTGTGATATTGTACAAGGCATACTTAATGAGTGGTAACAGACATAAGGTTGAAAAAGTAGTGGGATTGATGTGCAAACGTGGCTATGTGATTCCTTTGGGAGCATATCTATCATAAAGCTTTTGTGCAGCAATATTCCAGCAGAAGTCGCAAGAAACATTTAGCTAATCAGCATTTCTCGTTCATCATGATCATAACACAGAATAGAGATTTCAAATTACCCATAGGTACACATCTGGTCTCGGTATTGCTCTTGATTGACATTCTCTCCCTATTGATTGGTGTTTCATGAAATGTTGTTACTAGGGAAGGATACATTGTGTAATTGAGCCCTCCCCTACTGCATCACTTGAGCTCTTATTTCCAATTTTTATTGTTTCGTTCAGCTGCCACAATGGTCTTTCAGATGTTGTGAAACTATTCTTCATCTTAATAACAATCATCATTTGGTCCAAAAAAATTACTTTACGTTTGCACTCACTAGACATCCTTCACCAAGCCTAAGATCTAAACTTTATTCTAGTTTGTCTGAATTTATGCAAACACCAATAGTAGCTCCAAGGAGGTTGGGAATAAATCTGACCTGGTGGACTTTTAAAGGATTGCCCTTGTAATTGGTCCGCCAGCTTTACAATTAGTTTAGGAGAATTTGTTTCTGGTGGGGAATTACAAGGTTCTAAGAATGACTTGAGAAGGCTATAGGAAAATATAACTGGAATTGGACTCCGTAGTTTCTGTAAATATATTCAAGGTGTCACTTTCTACCAAATGTTCCTGCTTGTGTCACACCCCGCGTGGCTTCTGGCCTGTGACACTTGCTTATATCTCTATTATTCAGTAACTATCAGAATATCCTGCCTGTATGCTAGTAGACATATAGTGGGCTTTATCTTACCCAGTTAGATTGAAAAAGGAGTATGAGCTGCTGCTTTCGACTATTAGGTGGTTCTACATGTCTAAACCTATAACATCTATATTTCAGTGGTTGATGGAACATTGGAACATGTGGGACTGCCCTGGGTTATATTAAGTAATTAATTGTTTGTTGAATGCCAACAGATTATTTTGGTGACCTAGCTGTTTATTGCCTCTCTGTCCTACAATTTACACTAACTTAACCTGGCTAGTGTCATCTATCTTTTGAATTGAAAGGAAAGGGAGCAGGAGGGATCATGCATTTCTTGATCTATAAGAATACCTCTACAGTGACACTTATCTCACTTGCTAATTTCCTTAAATTGCCTCAACGCAATTTCAGGAACTTACTTCATCATAGCAATAAAAGATTATTTAACTTGGTAGTGATTAGATGCAGTCTAAAAATCATTCCAAGTCTATCTACCTAGCAAGCTGCTAGTTGAAAATAATTCTGAAACCCTAAACCCTGGGCATTGTTTTTTTCTATGTTATGACGAGAAATGTGAAATTCTACATTTTATCTGATTCACTCATGTTGAGTTGAATAATTGCTCATTCTTTAAACTAAATGAAGATATTCATAGTTCTTTGTGTTTATTCATATGGTTATATACTACGATTGACTGGCTATCCATGTAATTGCAGAAAGTTCTACATTGTTTGATGGGCTGAGACTACCGGTAAGCTGATTGCCACAGAGAGTGAATAAAATCCACTAGAACATTGAAGATCTTATGTTTTCTTCTTGCATGCTTCCTGCCTTTTGACAAACCATAGGGGTTATAAAAGATATAACTTTACCTTAAATTAAAGGAGTCGTAAAGCTTGTCATCTGTGAGAAAGAGAGCTGAAGGTGGCATCTAAGGTTCAATCTTGGCAGTCATTATTCGGTACATATTGAATGGGATGATCTTAGTTTACTCCATTAGTATGGCAGCCAATATTCTCATTTTCATGAGTGTCAGTTTTTTTTTAACACCAAATACTTGATAACCTGCTGAGTTAATTCTCACCCTTTTAATGACCCAAGTTTGGCAGTAAGGCTAGGTTCATATTACTGCTAACAATTTTGTTCTCTCTATAAATTTAAAGTAAGACCATAAACCACCCGACATATGAACATTCCCGTGAGTTACGTGGAACTTAAATAGATCTCATACTTATAAAGAGTTGGGATTTTATAATAATAGATCATACAATAATAAATTGTTAGTCATATGATTTCATATAGTTGACAACAATAAATGAATTCATATGGTTACATGTAAAAGTGAACTGTTTAGTCCACTCTAACTTAGTATGATTTGTTCTTTTTCTTGGTTTTGGAATACAAAACAGGCCTCACATGATGATAGTGTATGTTGAATTTCATGCTAGATTTATACTTTGTTTAAGCATCATGTCATCCAATAGAGTAGACCTTTTAGATTGGGGCCCAAGTTTTTGCCTCGAATCTTAATGAGCAATGCTGTGCGACTTTTTCAGGCCTGGCCATGTCTTGATGGGATTTTTTGTTTGTGATTTCACTTGTTAACAGTTGAAATATTTTATGTACCCAGTCGCATGGAATGCATCAATAACTTAACTGAATAAAATTTACTTGGATCTATTGGGATGGAAAGAGTTTAGGTGTGGGTCGTCCGTACAATTGGATCCAGTGTTGCTGTCGAGCGACTGTGAGTGCCGACTCTTTGGAAAAACCAGTTGACCTCTCAGATTTAATTAAGATTTAGCTGTGGGCTATGGGCTGTGGCAGCTGTAAAAATAACATGTTTTCCTACTTTAGGAAGCACATTCTTTGGTGTCAACTGAGTAATATTAATTTTTTGGATTTTTTTTTTGTGATGATATAACCACATTTACACGCCGGTGAAAAACACTACTCGAAATTCGGTTGAACCATGTCGGAAGCAAAGCTGAACAAACCGAAAAACTGTACGTGCAACAATACAGGAAACATGTGGAAACATGTTTGAGATGGAAGAAACAGGTTAATGCCACCCCTGCCAAAGTTTTCGCTTCACATTCATTTCCCTTCAGGGAATTTCCAACATCTCATGTAAGTCGAGTACTAGATTGTTTTTCTTATGGTTTTGCCTCCAAATATTCTACTCATGTTTTTTACTAGTTTTTCTGTTCAAAGCCCATTAATTGCTCAACAGTGGTTGGTTTTTTGAAATTGAAGATACAGGCATGAGACACACCCTCAGAAAAAATGAAAAAACAAAACTCACTATTGGTTGACTAAAACCACGTAAAAAAAAAACTCAGTATTTGTGAAGTGCTTTTGTCTTTCATGTTTGTTGGATTGATGTCATCTTTTTCATCTTTTATCATTCCCCACCTGTCTCTTTTTCATGCATAGAAAAGAAAAAGCTCTGTTCTGGAAATTTCAAATTTTTGCATGTGAATTCAACTAACTCCATTTGATGCCAAAACTTGAAGTTTAAGATTCTTTCTTTCTTTCTTCTTTTCTTTTTTTTTTTTTCCTTTCACTTTCATATAATTTTTTCCACCACCACCACATTTTTTTATTTTACTATGGCAATCCTTTCCATTTTCCTTTTCGGGCTTATCTATACTTGTCAGCCTTATTCTTGTATTTACTCATGTTTTATTCTTGTTGTCCACTACCGATTCCTCTATCTATCGCTCAATGTTTTCATAGATTACTATTTAGAATACATTTTTAATGTGATTTAAAACCTACATTGATTAACATAGCATTTATCATCACAGCAAGTCAAAATATTACTAACTATTTTACGATTTTAAGGTTAAATTTTCATGTCAATAATTTATTTTTTTTATAAAAACAATTTAAAAATAAATCTTAACATCTTACTTGCCTTGAAAGGATTGAGTATAAATTTATTAGTTACAAAAACTTATTTTATTGTCTTTTGAATTGTGATCGAAATTTGAATTTGAAATATTTAATTTTGAAATCAGATTTAGTACCACTGAATCAATGACTTAGTGATTAAATAAAAAACTTAATTTAATTGTATTAAAAATTAACCATTACTTTAAGAAATTACTATTTTTTTCACTCAAATGTAATTTAAGATTAAATCTTTTTCAATTTAGATGACACGACGATGATATTAGATACACAATCAAATTAACAAAAAGATCTAAACCCAATACCAAATACATCTTAAATCAATAAATTTCAAATGAATTAATGATAAATGCACATTTTTAATTGGAATAGAAAGGACCCTCAGATTGATAGAGTTGAAGGGTAGAGAGTTTTCAACTTAGATCTTAGTGTGAGGCTGAAAGAATAATTTAGGAAGGGTGACTTGGGAAATGGAATAAAGATTAGTGTGAAAGGGGGAGCAAAGTTTCAAGTCGGCAAGCAATGACAATAGTAAAGTAGTGGAACATTGTGAGGCAACTGAGGAAGTAGGTCAAGGATTTTGTTCCTAATCTAATCGTTATTGAATAAAAAGACAGTTTCTTGACAATGACTACACCTTGTCGTATTAGAGAATATTTTTCAAAGACATAAACAGTTAATTCACAATAGGACAGCCTCATAATAAGACAATGAAGAAAACAATGGATGAAATTCATTGGTCATTGATGATCTTAATTTACACAATAAAAGGTTAAAGAACAAAAGTTAATATGATGAAAATTAAAAAGAGGGTGAATATTTTGGTGATTGGCAGATGCAAAAAACTAAGCATATATTCTAAGCAAAGGCCTCAAAAGTCAATTGAAGACAGGGTTCCATGTCCTTGTCTAGAGCTTACCTCTTCCTACCACTTAGTGGCCATTAAACCCTTTAAAGCAATCCAACAGCCTGAATTTTAAATCTTTTTTTTTTGTTTTGTTAGAAGTTTTTTCAAAAGTGGTCCCTCAGAGTACTTCCAAAATTCCCAACCACTATTTGAAGAGTTTCCTTTCTAACATTAAAAAAAATAATAATAAATAAATAAAACAAATTTCTCTTGGATTTGGCCATTTATCTCAAACTCCAAAAAAAATCCATAGACGAGCTGACAAGATGTCTCCTAAAATAAAGAAAAATCAAAATTGAACCGAAACGATGTGGGAAAGATGACAAAACCCACGATTTTGACTTTCAATCCAATCATCATTTTATTATTTATGCTTCCAAAAATTTTTGATTGGTTGGGGATTTGGTTTTGTCTTTAGAGTGACGAAAATGGTTGCCTACGTGGTCCGCCACGCCACACGCCATCTTTGTGCACGCTTTCATTACATTTACAAATTACAACTAAGCTTTTCACCACCAAATTTGAGTTTTAAATCCTTGAAGGGAAACGCCTACCAAATTGGCATTCAATCAAGTTACTGCTACCAATCATCTAATCCTTTCTTTAATTAATTAATTATTTAAAAAAAATTTTATAAAGTAGTTGAATTTTCTTCTCAACTGTCAAGTATTTATTAGAGTGGAAACGATTGGCTGAATGGTTGGTTGGAAAATATTGAAGCATATAATAGTATATGAAATATTATCTATAGTTTCTCATCTTTTCGTGACGCATCTGGTACACAAAATAGATAGTTAAGATGCCCCTCATGTAAGCCAAAAAATCATGCCATTTTCTAGGGGTGTTTACCTTGACTTGGTAAAACAAGTATCCTCCCACTTAGAAATTTAAGGGTCTTGCAGGCTTACCAAGTTCAAGGTTCCAACTTGCCAATGGATTTAAAAAAACCAAACCCCCTACAATATGAATCCTGTGAACACAACGGCACTTCATCATCGATGGAGATTTTTATCAAAAGAAAAAAGCATTTGCCATGCCTAGCAGACAAAAGACCGACTATCTGAAACCTACCGCTGGTTTATTATCTCATCCCCTGGATACGCACTGCAAAAAGCTTGTTGAATAAGGAAAATGCCTCTCCATTCCAATATAACATTTTGGTTTCGAAGGATCTGCTTCATCATAACAAGGGATGTGGCGAATAAAGCAGAAAAAGATCGAAAACTTGGCTCTTCAAGAGATGTTTGATACCCAGAAGCAAAGTTTGACAGAGAACAAAATCTTTATATTTAACTCTAGAACACAAGTATATAAATTACAAGTTCATAACAAGATGGATATATTCCAATCCTTGTTCTGAAATTAGTGCTAAACAATTACCAATTCTTTGAACCAATTGATCAACCACCAAACATTTACCCATACACTTCTCTTTGTGGCCGGAAGCTGACTGGGGTAAGCATTTTTATATCTGGCGGCTCAGCGAATGCCATCAACTTTATAAACAAGTTCCTATCCTTGGAACCAATGAAACAGGCCTTCTCACAATAATATCTTTATCCATCTAAAAGAAAACCTTAGGAAATCGTCTTCCAAGTGAAAACAACCGGTCCCCAGAGGTGAAGAATTCGACCACCACCACCACAAAAATAAGTAAGAAGTAATAACACTACAAAAGCTTATAACTACACACCACGACTTCGAAAGGGAAAATACGGAGTGAATTGTCAAGCTTTGTTTACGTATTCTGCCTGTAGTTAAGGTCAAGTAGACTATTAACAGTTAGAATTCACGAAGTTCTTTATCTCCTCCATGAGGCAATAGAAGTGATCGTTATTAGGCAAGAAGTAGAACCCGATTGTAGCCTTCTCTAGGAAAAGAAGTTTCACCTTTTGACCGGATTTATCAAGTCCTGTAACATATGCTAATTGCCAATCTTGAATGAGATCCAAACCAGCTACAACAACAAGACTTTTTGGAAACTTGAGTCCTTCAAGGCTTCTGCCCCTGGGGCCAAACGGATTACACGCCGGATGGTCTCTATCTTCTCCTTCTGGTAGATAAGCTCTCCAATACCAATCACGGTCTTGCAGTGTGACAAAATACTTCCCATCCAATCTCTTTTCTGATTCTGTTCTCATCTGCCCACCAAACATTGGATGAAGAAGAATGTTACCTAATACCTCAACATCTGCTTCTGCTGCTCTCACGGCTACATGGTGAGCTATATTTCCGCCAGAACTATCTCCAGCCAAGTAAACATAGACTTTAGAATCCTTTCCACTTTGAAGCCAAGTTCTTGATTTAACCCACTTAAGAGCTGCCCAACCATCATCATATGCACAAGGGTATCCGTGTTCAGGTGATCTGCGATAATTTACAGACACCACAACAGCTTTACAAATGCTAACGAGGCGGCGACAAAAGGTGTCGTAGATAGCACTATTGGCAGAGGAATGAGTGAAACTTCCACCATGAAAGAAGACTATGACTGGAACAATCTCAGTGGTGCTCAAAGGTTTTTCAAGGTCCACAATGCCCCATTGAGCCTCATTCTGAGAAGAAGGCTGATAAACCCTGTTAAGAAGACCGGTGGCTCCATCGACATGATCAAACGAGAAAACCCCATCAACAGGGTTGATATTGGCAGAGACTTTGCGGTCAAGGAACTCCGATAAGTCTCTGTTAAAGGTTCCATCTGGACGGCGCTGTAGATTGTATGCTAGCTTGAAATTGGAAATGAGGACCCATGTATTCAACGGAACAACCCTCTACAAAAAACAATAGCATATAATCAGAGCAATTATAAGCTTTGCTCATCAATATTAATGCGCTCATAGACTTGAAAACTGAGAAAGAGACTGATCATATGGCAACGCAGAGAAAAATATCACCCAAAAAAAACCTCCATAGACCAGCAAGCAAATTGTGGGATGAGGAATATAGACTTAGCGCCAAAATAGGAAAAGAAGCAGTGGGGGCCAAAACACAACTCCAAAATCTTCAAATCAAAGTTGAATTTCTAACCTTTTCTTCAACCAAATTATTCTTGAACATAACAGACTATAGCAACATTAAAATTTTTGAAGAAAACAAAAGTAAAAATGTAAAATCAAAACACTCCCACAAATTATTCCGTTATTCAGAACAGTATATAATTGGACAAAAATTCGGTTAAAACCAACAATAAAACCCCGAGAAAAAGGTCAAAATCTTTCGAACCCAAGTTGAAAAAAAAAAAAAAGCAACTCGATTTGCTCGAAATGAAAGTCAAATCCCCCATAACATCAACTTGCTAGAATAAAAACTGTTGAAAACAAAACAAAGACCGTAAGAACAAAATCACCATTTAATCTTCCAAATAAACCCCAATTGTCTACCTAAAAGGAAAATGAAAGAAAATACCTTGGATTCATTGAGGTTGACTTCATTGCTACCAGCCATGGCTCAACAAACCAGACTCCAAAAACCAAGAAGGAAAACAAAAAGGAAGAGGATTAAAAGCCCACCTAGGAAATGAAACTAATCTTCACAAACGCAGAATCATAACAACAAACAAAAGCAAGAGTTCATCATGTGTATGCCCCCCCTTCTTCTCTTATCTGGTTTCTCGGGGTGTCTTTTCTTTGTACTAGATTATCACCCCAGTCCCCTCCTTTTCTTTTTGATTGATTCCTGGTTCTGAATTTTTTTTTTCTGAACAAGAAGAGACACTTCCTTTCTGAAACAAGGAACCTCCAAGAAAATATAAAAGAGAGAGAGAGAAAGAGAAAAAAGACTCTTCAAATAAAAGAGATAGAAAATGCAAAGCTATATATATATATATATATATATATCTGCGTTAAACAATGCAAGTACATAAAATATAGAGAGAGAGAGAGAGACAGAGAAGGGAAATGTTTTTAATGAGTCAAACGGGGGGGAGAGAGAAAGAGAGAAACGACGGAGGAGGACGTAGACGAAAGAGACGACAAGCGGGGCGGCCGAATAAACTGTTTATTTGGGTCCCACGTCCCTATCCCCTGCCCTTTCCCTTTTTTTCCTTCTATAAACTAACTTCATTTTTTTTTTCTTTTTTACATATGTATCAATATTATATTTTATTGTTTATTAATTGAAATTCTCTTTTTTTGGTTTCTACTTGTACTCCCGTTTGCTACCCAACATTTTCATTTTTATAGATTTGGCTATGGCTATTGCCACTCCTCCTTTCTGCTTCGGTTTTTTTTTTAATCATTTATCTGTTGTGTTTCTTTCCTTTTTTTTGAAAATAAGGATGCTTTTTTATCTACTAATAATAATTAGCATATCAAAATTTTATTTATTTTTGTTTTAGGGCAAAAAATAGTATTTTAGATAATTGTGTTTGTGATAAAAAAAAAAAGAAAGGATAATTTCACAATTTCGTATATTCCTTGTTCCATAAAAATTTGTACTTGAAGCTTGTACATAGGATCAATATTTTTTAAAAATATATAAAAAAAAAATGTAAAAGGGCGGTAATTCTTCGGACGGTTTCTGGAAATAGCCAAAATCTGGCCCTGGCAATAGCTGTACTGAACAGAAATTTTCGCTGGAAACAAATGAGAAGGAGACAAGAGTTTCCTGCGTGCGGCCGACGCCAAGGCACGTGGCGACAAAGGGTTCCGTCTCGACTCTTTTGCCCAAGCCCCCTCCTGAAATCCCGAAGCTACCCTCCTCTTCCCCCACAAAACCACGAAACAGCCACTGAGAACGACACGTGTTTGTCGGGGAGTGGAAAGCACGTGACGGCATGGTTTTTGTCAGAGCCTGGGGGCGAAGGCTTTTTCTTCTTTTTGTTTTTGGTTTTCTTCTGGGGTCATCTGGGCTGTGGATTTTGTCGTATTCCATAGGAGAGTGTATATATCTATCATTCGTGGGATTTGGACACGTGGCATCGTGGAAGCTCCCATTATTGACGGGCCCCACATGAACACACTTCCTCAAAGGTCTCATTTTTCAAACAAGTCGATCCGATTATCAAAGAAGAGAAAAAAAACTCTACCGGTTCCAGAACCATGATGGGCAATAAGCCCTCCGAAATCGCCACGTGTTCTCGTTTCATCCTGCTTTTGGGGTTAATTGATAGATTTTTCCTCTAATATATTAGGTGGGTCCTACGAATGAATCTCCACCGTTGGTTTTGTTTGATGAAAAGATCAAAGCCATGATTAGGGGAGCAAAAAAAAATGTTGACAAAACAAACTCGAAAGAAAACGCTGGGTACTTTATTGGAGACATGCTTATTTGTACTTAAAGCCAATCGGGACCATTGATTATTTTGTCTTTTCTTGAGTAAAAGTCTAACAAATATTGTATCCCTTACATTGTTTGGATTTGAATATACCCAATTGCCCTTAGATTTTCTTCTGTTCTTTCCTCCAATTTTTTCCGATCCAAGACTTTTTTTTTTCCTTCTTGCCCCCGCCTCGTATAGGCAATGAAAGAGAAAAGCACCAGTGGTTTTTTATAATCAACAATTGATAGTGACGATTGGATGACAAAACAATGAGAAAATATTAAAAATTAAATAAAATAAGATTTTCAAATACCAGTGTAAAAGAATAATCCAAAAACATGTAATTGTATGATATATATGTTTATTGACACATGTTACGTACAGCTTATCTTCTCCTTCGATATTGATTTTTTACCAAACTCATAGAATAAGTCAATAATAACTAAACACTAACAGCCAAATATCATCTTCAATCTCATTGATTTTTTCTCTATTAGAAGAAAAAAAAAATCATCAATAACAAAAATAGAGTCAAATATTTATTCATCACTCTCCAATTCTTTATTCCTCTTTGATTTTCACAAAAAAAAAATAATAATTTTAGTGTATTTTACAATAAAATTTTATTTTTATAAATTTAATATCCTTTCATGATTATAATTCCGATCATTATAAAAAAAAATTAAATATCTATATATACTATAATTAACATTTAAAAGTAACTTTCGAAAGAGCATTTAAATTAACACATCGTGAACTATTTACATGTCCGGTGATAATTTATTTTTAATTTTAATTAATTATTTCGATCACGTTACTTAATGTAAATTGTTTTTTAAATAACATTATGCAAAGTGAGGCCACCATTATTGTATAAGATAAAATAAGAGCATTAAATTTTCCTTAGTAAACAAATAAAATGAAACGAGTGGAAATGGAGTAACACAATCGCAAGCAGGAGCAATAATAGCCAATAGGCAACGGCAAAGAAAAAACTAATGTGTTGTCGTATACGAAGGTGGCTATGCATGTGCCACGCACACAGATATAGCCGTGTTGCTTTGTAATTGCTACTTCTCTTTTTCTCCGCTTCTCTACTTTCTTTCTTTCTTTTATTCATTTATTATTTTTTTTTTAATTTTCTTCTTCTTCTTGTCCAGCTTCAGACTACGTGTCGCTCTCTGTCTTTTGTTTAAGCCAAGCTATATATATATATATATACAATACAAAAATTAGTAGTTGTATTTATCTTTGGTTATGTTTTTGGGTTGGGAGCTTTTATTTTGTTTTTTTTTTTTTTTTTTTGTTCCAAAGCAAGTTAAGGTGCGGCCCACCTCAGTTTTGGCTGCTAATGCGTTAGGTCAACAACTAGGAACAGCTTTCGGCTGCTTCCGCCCGTTGGGTCAATTACCCTTTTCCCCTCTATCTACTGCAAAAATAAATTTTAAAAAGGGAAATTATTTATGATATTTTGTACATAAAACTTACTATTTACTACACAATTTAAAATTTTCGTGAATTGAATTAAAAATTTGTCTATATTTAGAAAAACTTTTAAATTTATATAAAATTTTAAAAAATCTCATTACTTATAATTTAAGAAATATATTTATTTTATTTTATATTTGATATATGTAAAAATTAAAATATAATAATTTATCTTTAAAAAAAATTTTAATTATATAATTTAAATAATTAATATAAATTTTAAAATTATAATTAAACATATAAATTTAATTTTATAAATTAAAAATAACTGTTTTTCGTTAGTAGAGAATTAAATAATTGTCTAAAAAAATATGAATCTTTTTTATAATTATTATCTATTTTTTATGTATAAATTAAATATAATATAAAATAATTATTATTTTATTTTATTAATAATATTATATTATATATTTGTTAATATATTTAACAGTAACAAAGAAACAAGAGAAATAACGTTGAGCACGTTAAGTAAATTGATGTATAATATCTGTGTTAATGACGTAGGCTGCCTGCCTCTGAAATCTGGCTGGGCTGGGCTGGGCTGGGCTATGTCGCATCTATCATCTGACATCAACGCATACATCATCACATTTTTCTCGTTGATTGATAGGATTCTGTCAATTTCTTCTCCTTCCTTTTTCTTTAACCTAATCCTATTTTCACATTATAATACCAAAAGTTTTTTATTACAACTTAAAAAAAAAAAATTTGTCTTTATCATTATTTTCTTAGGGCTTTTGGCGGTATTATGAATAAAGTAGAGAGCAGCAGCGACTTCCAAATGCTTCACAAGTTGCATACCAACTTCAGAGACTCAAAAACTCAAAAAGAAAAAGACTATCTTTTCATTTAATTACACACTGATCCCAAAAAGAAAAAGAAATTGTATTTTTGGCATGCCTACTTCAAGCACTTTACCTCCAACTAGATAATAGCCAAGCAATTTCCAAGTGGAAAAAGAACTGGGAATCAAGACAAAAACAATGTAGAATGAAATGTGATTTTGGATTGATTATGTTATTCTCTCCTTCAGAAAAACACAAAAATCATCATCACCTAACTCTTAACTACGTACAATGTATGTGTTTGGTCTTTGGAATGACTAGGTTATTTCTTCTTTTCTACAAAAACAAGCTTCACATGCCTCGTGTCTCACCTTTCATCAAGGGCTTTATCCTTTTATTATTATTATTATTATTATTGAAAGAATTTCAAAGTACATGGAATTCTAATTGCATAAATAAAAGTTGAATGTTTGAATCTAGCCCTAATATATATCTAGCACTCAAGGATTTGAAAGTATATTGGTAGGGTTAAGAATCAACCCATTAAGATAGTATATTTTTTAATCTCAAGCCACAAATCGATGTTGCCAATTTAAGAAAAATATTTTTTTATGAAATTATTAATATAAAAATTGTAATTATATTAAATATTATATATGAGAAATTAATTAATCAAATATAACAACTCAACTAATGAACAAAAAGTTTATAATTAAATAAATTTAATATAAAATCTCAAGATTTTATAATCTCTTTTTTTTTTTACTTTAATTGATAAATTATTTGTATCAAATGTATGAAAGTTTAATTAGTACAAAAATCTAATTTCTTAATATTTTATAATATATAATATCTTAAACTTAAATTTTGAAACTTTATCAACAAAGTTAATTCGTTAAACATTAGTGAGCAAAATTGATTATAGTACCAAATGTTTATCTAATTGCAGACATAAAAGGCATGGATGTATATACTCCCAATTCATTTTGTATTTTTGGCATGAATGTGGGGAATGAACTAATGTTTTGTATGTTGGGAGGAGTCAGTTCCATGAATTAGCCAATTGGGTTCTTGAGCTTGGTGCTGTGATAGGACACTCAGGAAACCTTTTTTTCTTTTTTTTTTGTTGTCCTTAATTAATAACCATAGATGTTAAAGGATTAGGGGGAAGTCACACAAATTACGTTTTCATCGTTTCACAAGTCAAATTCAATGGGAAAAAATAACAAATAAGTTTATGAATTTTATCATTTTATTTAAATAAATAAATCTTCATTACAAATAAATTTTTTAAAGTAAAAATTTATTTAAATAAAAGTTAAAATAATAATTTAATTTAATTTAAAAGTAAAATAATTCAAAAACTTTGGTAATATTTTAGTCTATTCAATCATCCTTCAAGAAAAAGGCGTGTTTAGCTACGTGTTGAGCCACTGCCTATTGTGAGTATTGTCGTACCTTTACTGATGCAATTGTTAAATCAAATGATAAGAACGAATCCCTGGCTTTATTTTATTTTATTTTATTTTTTGTCCTTTTTCTAATGTCTATATGATTTAAGAAAAGACGTTACGTAAATAAGTTGTTTTCTTTTTCATCTATTAAACAACAAAAAACTTCCTCCGTTGTTTTTGTTTTTCATGGCTATTCACATTTTTGTTTAAAGGTGCTAGAAATTAAACTAACTCTCAAAACGTTTCGAAAGCCAATGATGATTAGTATTTAAATTAGTCGGTAAAAATGGTTAGCCAATCCAGCATGAAAAAAAAAAAAAAAAAAACCCTAAATTTTGATTATCCCATGGTTCCATCAATTGTTACTAAACTTTGGTTTATCTAATAATAGTAAATGGATGGACTGAGTCAGAGTACATGCTATCGAAGCATTAATTAATTGGACCGTAAGCATTTGATAAATGATTAAACTCCGAATTTAATATTGTGATAGAAAAAAAAAAAAACATAATGAGTGACAGCAGTTGTGACAGCGGTGGCGAGGTTTAACCAGCAGAAATTGAAGATTATGAAATAAAATATAAAAAAGAAAACGACCGTGGGTTTGCCAACATTGGGTTCCCTACGGTGACAAAACTGGGTGTGCAGCACGTTTTCTCGATGTCTCAGCGGAGACATAGACAAAAACAATCTCCCTGCCATGAAAATTTTATTAATCACGGACGAATTTAGTGAATAATAAGATATTGTACGGTTTCTGAGGTGAAATGGAACTCGGTTTCTCAATGGGTTTCTTATTGATTGAAACTTGCAAGGACTTCCCTTCTCAATAGTTCACTAATTCCTCTGTTGACAAGAAAAAGAATGGTCAGCTCAATTTGGGACTGTCTTTGTAGTTTTAGCTGGAAAAAAAAAGGTTGGAATTTTGTAACAAATTGTCTTAGGAGATATCGATGATATTAGGACTTAAGATTGTTCTTTGGTTTATATAGTTGAGAGTAATCGGTTTTCTACTATAGTCAATGGATTAGTAGAATACACAAACGCATATTAGCATATAATTTGACAGGGAATTGAATGTTGAAATATACAATCCCAACTGTTTTCACCCTTTTGGATCAAATAAGTGCAAACACTCGTATTTGTTGAGGTCTTGGAGGAGATGGATTGGGCTGATTAGGGGAGGAATCTTTTGGGGCCTTGAACGAGTCGACTGAAGCTAAGAGAGAACAATCAGGAGGTGTTGTTCGTAGACACCGCTCTCTGGCCAATCTGGTATCGTAAGCCAAAAAAGCAAGCAGATGGAGCAATAAGAATAATTAAGAGAAAGAAAGCACGAGAGAGAGTGTGCATGAGGTCGTATAGAGAGTGTACCTCTTACGTTTACCTGTCTCGTATAGATGTAGCCGTTATCAGTGTAGCAATAATGTTGGATCTGTCCTTTCCTGACCTCAACGTTAGCCTTTATATGTTTAATAATTGAGAGGTATTAAGAGGCTGATTCACGACTCACTCAGAGAAATTACTACCTTTCGTATCACAGTATCTATAGCAAAGAGACTTTACCAAACAAGGAAAAAAAAAAAGAAAATAAATGGCCTAAACATGCATGTGGATGAACAACAATTACTTTAACTCCATTAAAGGAGTTCAAATTGGAGTGGGTGGAAGGGAACTTAAAAATTCTTGTACCAACCTCCTCAACAGTTATATACGTCAAGATCCTTTGTGATAACGGATTGAACAGGTGCTGAATATCCCATCTCAAAAGTGAACAAGTTAAAATTAAAAGGCAATTCATTTTGCCTACTCATCAGTTTTATAGAGTAATGACAACATCTTTTAAGGGATCATAGTTCCTTAAGCAGATTTTACTTTGCAGGAAGCATTGCCGACCAACATGTTGCCTATTCAAGTTAGTGTTTACTGTTTAGTATGTGAAAGTTTAGTTCAAGTAATAACAGGAATTTATGACTTACACAATATCCAAAATTAGTTTATAGGTGCCCAGAACTGCTACAAAAGTAGAAACAAAAAAAATCTTCAGCAATCCTTTCCTGTTACTATCTTTCTCGAACTTGCAATCCTAAGCTTATCTTTGATATTTTATATGCTGCAATAGTATCTCTTCTGTCTCAGCTTTAACACTGCTTTCACCACTTTCTACATCTTGGTTGTTGGCCATTTGTTATCTGAAGCAGTAATGAAGGAGTGGGATCATTAAGATGAAAGGAGATTGTTTTGCTATGAGTATCTAGGCATGACATTAATGCATATATATATATATATATATATATATATATATATCTCCAAAAACTAGAAAGTACAAAAGAACATACTACAGAAGAAGTGTCTGTAGTATGTCCTGATATCCTGGAGGAAAAGGAAAAAGCTTAATTTCACATGGATTCCTTAGCTATATTCGCCAGTATATGCATTATTACAGCAATAGAAGAAAATATAAAGGACAGAGAGAACCAAGATACCAGCTTTAGATTGCAGAGGTTATACTAATAAATACAACAAGTTGCCTTATGCTCAAGACTGCAAATAAGTAAATTATTTCTAACAAACATATGAGTGCAACTCAATAGGATCTACTACTGATGGAAACTCTTTAGATTAATAAATCATCTTCATGTGGAAGATGATTGCAGATCTTTGGTATTGAAAACTTATGACCTGGTCGAAAGAACATCATCAGACTGCCTCCCCAAGCTTTCATAATTAGCCCTCGCTCAATGCATTATTTGTAAAAACTAAAACTATACGCAAGCATCGTTATTATCCATATGACATGTTGTAGGATAGCAAATAAGGCGATGGGTTTAACAATAGTTTACAGTAGAACATCAATTTGACAATTTTTGGAAGGGTTTTCTGCTGTGATCAGAATAGGTTAACTAGTTGAAAAAATCTCACGCATTCCTCGAAGTGAGGCCAAATAAAAAGACAAAAATGCCTCAAATATATCGGTTGTTAGATCTAAGAATAGCATTTCTCTTATTTCTGCACTCTGGTGAAGAGGAAGCTGAATAAAATAATCAAGGACACGAAGCCTTATTTGGTTGGGGCTATTCCATGTCAACCGTCAAGTTTCAAATTTTATGAAATCGATTAATGAACTTTTTATACACGTAAACATCATATTTTGTCTGAAAAATTTTTTGGTAATAAAATGAGCTTCATTTATAAAATTATGGGCCCAACAATTGAAAACTCAAACAAAAAAATTCTTGAACCTTGATTTTTAATTTTGATTATTAATTGAGTTTTGATTTTGATTTTTAATTTTAATTTTAGTTTTGATTTTCAATTTTGATTTTGTTTTTACTTTTAGTTTTCTGAGAAAAGGGGAAAAAAGGGAAACGTCAAAAAACAAAAAAAGAAAAGTAAAAAAAAAAAAAGACAGAAAATCAAAACCTGTGTTTGGTTTTTTAGAGAATTTTGGATTTTAATTTTGTGAAATTTAATGATAGATTAATTTAGAAAAACTTGATTCCCAATTCAATAAAAAAAGAAAGATTTAAAAACCTAAATCTTAAAAAATTTTCTTAGATTCGGTAAGATTTCCTAGTTTCTAAACTAAAAGGGGTTAAATCCCTGTATAAAGACAATCTGTCAGAATAAAAGGGAGGAGGAAGGAATGTAGAAGCAAAAGGGCAATAAAAAACTTTTTGGGTTTATATTTTTTTTGGGATTTGTGTTTAGGGTTTTAGATTTTTATTTTGATTGTTTGAGAATTGTAGTTTGATTTTGAGTTTAATCTTGGATTTCTAAAATTTTTGGTCTTCTGAAATTTGATTTAAATTTTGGGGATTGGATTGTTCTTTTTGTAATTTTTTCAGTGTTTTGGATTTAAATTTGAATTTTTTTATGGGATTTTGATTTTTTCAACGAGTTTACGTCAATTTCTAAAAAAAAATTGAGTTTGTTTAAATTTATTGACAATCAATTGAATGTTTTTTAGCATCAAATTCTAAAATTAATGATCGATTTGTAAATTTATCGACGATCAGTTAAATTTTTCAGTGTCAAATTTTGAAATTAGTGGTCGATCTTTAAAAATTCTTAAATTCTTTGTTTGAAGTTAGAGAGAGGTAGGAGGAATTGGGATCTAGAGATAGACTAAGCTAGGCAAATTTAAGAAAAGTCTTATTTTTTTGCCTTTGAGTGCAAAATGGTGCCATTTTGGGAAGAGCCAACCCAAGTGGATCCGCACTTAGACTTGGTAATGATCTAACGTGCGTGTAAGTTTTTTTTTTTAAATTCCAATTTTAATTTATTTTAATTTATAATTTTTATTTTTTGGATTATTTTTTGTTCTGTTTGTTTTAAGTTTTTTTGTTTTTTATTAGGATTAAAAAGAAAAAAGAAAATTTTGATAAGAATATTTATGATTGTATATTTGCTTGATTGGTTTTGCATGAAATTATGTATTTGCATGATTATTTTTTATTAATACTTGCATGATTAATATTCTCATAATGATTATATTTACTTGCATAATTAATATATTTATTTACATGGTTATTTATTATTGCATGATTATTGATTAATTTAATTGCAAGTTTGTTTGTATAATTTATATTATTATTTGCATGTTAATATATTTAATTACATGTTTGCATGATTATTTATATATTTAATTACATGTTTATTTGCATGATTTATATTATTATTTGCATAATAATATATTTAATTGCATGTTTGCATGGAAATTATTATATTTACTTGTATGGTTATTTTATATTTATTTGAATAATTACTTAATATATTTATGATTGCATGTTATTAATATACTTATTTGCATGATTATTAATATATTATTTGTGTGACTTAGTAATATATTTGCATGGTATTTTATATTTAATTGTATGATTATATTTAATTGCATAATTGCTAATATATTTACATATTTTTATATTTATTGTGTGCATAATTACATGATTATATTTAGCCACATGATATATTTATGTGATTATATTTGATTATATATTTGCATTGTATTTTTTATTGTATGATAATTAATATATTTGCATAAGATTCTCATATGAATATTTTAACATGATCTAAGTATGATATTTGGTATGATTTATAATATATTGACATGATAATTTTTGCATGATATGATTTTTTAATATTTATTGTATGATTGCATGATTACTTGATAATTTGATAGAATTTTGTATTACCATGTTATGATTTTGATTTGCATGATAAAAATCATTTTTTATTAAGGCTTGAGCAAAATAACATATAATTAATGTGATACTAAATTTGGGCATAAAAGGGTGCTAACATCTTTCATGTATGTAATCGACTCCAAAATATTAGTTTGGATAATATACACCAAAATCTATTTTTTTCAGGAATCTTTAATTTACAGTTAAGACAATCTTAAAAATAATAGATTCACGTAGGTGATCAGTCACACATAAAAAAATATATTAATGATAACTCCATAATTTTTGTGTATATTGGGAAATTTCTCAACCTAGACGTTGTGACAATATACAGCAACAGTCACAGTCCTCAGGTAAATAAGCAGTTTCTATAAATAATGGAACCTTTCTTTGTTGCATATACTTAACAGAAAACAAGCTAAAACTGAAAGTTTCAGATGATATATGGTAACACAGACTTAAGTTAGTGTATAGAAATGGTAAGAAACAGGAGAGATCTAGAAAGTTTTGTAATATGATTGTTTGGTTCAGCAACAGCTTGTGATATTACTCACATGGAAAGATTGCAATGGATCTTTGGGAGCTACTGGCAGTCTGCCAAAACTTTTACTTGACTAACAGGGGATGATATATATATATATATATATATATATATATATATATTCCTAAAAAGTGCAATGGAAGAGCTCCAATGCAGCATCTACTGACGCACAAATGCATTGGAAATTCGGAATTCTAGCTTTGTTCTTTCTCTAGTAATTTAATTAGATAAAGGGAAATGTGAAAGACTCTGAAAAAAATATAAGTCTGAATCATTCGAATAAGAGCTAATTTTACTTTTGAAATATGTATTATTTGCAGACTAGCAGTGCATTCAAAAGTGTAACACAAGCATGGTAATAGAAAAAAACAGATTAATAAACCTAATAACCAGTGACAGCTTTCAATAATAATAAAAAGAAATTACAGAAATGTCTTTTCACTACAAAAATTCAAGAGTTTGCCCATGCCAAACGAAAATATGAGCTCATAACAAGTATAAAATTCATTAGTTAAAAAGTTTTAGTCACAGATAGTTATGGAATAGTCAAATGGCAAGTTACTGTCATTGGATCCTACACCAAATTTCTAACCATCTTTCTGAGAACAAGCATTCAGTGTTCTCAATTCTAATCAAATTTCCTTGCATCATATTCATGGGGAATGTTGTGGGAAATTACTACATCCCAAGAGGAATGGTCTAAGAACTTTTGTTTCTTTAAAGCTATCTCCTCACCTCGTAGATCTCTGGTTCTGACGTTTACGGTTTAATCAGTCAAGGATGTTGTGTGTCTAAATGCTTTTTACCAAACCATACACAAGCGGTCAAATGCTTAACAAAACAAACAATTCAAAAAATACGAAGAGTTTACAAAAAAGAAAAGAAAGAGGTTTAGGGATTCCTCAATAATTTATCACAGGGAAAATATTTAATGGCAAGTTGGGGACAAATTAATAATGGAAGCTGATGTAAGTATAAGCATTATTATAAATGCAAACAAATAATTCCAGCCTACCCCAGGTTATTATAATTAGAATCTATGTTTATTCTTAAAGATCCCATCAAACAAATGATTAATCCTCATAAAAAAGAGAAAAAAAAATCATGTTAAAAGATAATATTTTAGGATAAACACAAAGCGTAACAGTTAGCCGCTTTTTCTTATCCGTTCAAACAGAAATGGTGGTCTCCCTTTGAAAATGTCACAACTATGAAAATTCCATGACAGTAGCAATTTTCAAAGATGAAGTGGTTGATCTTTCATCCATCAGGAAAAAGTGCCTCTTTTTCCTGCACTCCTCAAGGCTGCTCCTTGTTCAAACGATTAGAAAGCCACGACAATGACTCCTTCCTCTCATTTTCGAAGTCTTTCCTTACCTGCTCCATTTTCACACCACTCAAATGTATACCAACAAGTCAACATTAAATTAATCAATTAACTTTATAATAATCTAAAAGTAAGCAAAGAAGAAAGAGCATATTTTTTTCTTCTATCTTCATTTTCCTCTGCAATCAAATAACCCCTCCTAAATCTCAAAAGTTTTCCAGGGAAAGAGGCTGGAGTTAGCTATTCCATGGACAGGTTAGTGAAAGCCGATGTGAAAGAAGTAGAATTAGTCTTCATGGGAGGTCAAAAGAGCACCGCAGCTTTCCGTTTAACAAATCTTATGCATACCATGTCCGTGGCGGTTTCTTTAACCACCCAAAGTCCATCTTTCTTCTCTTTTAACAAGCCTTTTTCCATAATCCCTCCCCTCTCATCTTCATCCTATACTCTCCTCTCCCAGCGGTCTGATCAACCTCCTCTGTCCAATCCTCCAGATTCCATCGCCGTCAAAACCACCATGCTTCCTTTAGGCAAGGCTCATCATGATGATCTCCGCCACCTGTTTTCCAAGCCTGGAATCCACATATTCAAGGACGCTACTTTACCAATCTCCTTTGTGGGTCCTCATGTGATTCAACATCTCATTTCTAGCCATACCTATATCGCAGATGTTGATCTGTTTCTGAACAAAGCAATTTCTGGGTGTAGTGAGAATCAGCTCACATGGTTACTCAAATCAGCTGTCGTTTCAGGGGAACCTAATTTGGTTTGTTCCCTTATTGTTCATGGTGGAGATCTAAATGATAAGGACACTAAAGGAAGGTCCTTGATCTCCTTAGCTGTTGAAGCTGGAAATTTTGAAGTTGTCAATGTCTTGATTTCTTATGGTTGTGAAATTGATAATTCAGTTGATCATGTTTTGCACTATGCAGCAGCAATAGATAGAGTAGATTTGATAGATTTCTTATTACGGGCTTATAAAAATGTGAACTTGGATTCTGTTGACCTCTGTGGTAGAACTCCAATTCACATAGCTGCAAGTTACGGTTATACTGAAATGATTAGATTTTGTTTAACAGTTGGAGGGAACCCTGAAGTTTTAGATATTAATAGATGTACTCCACTTCATTTAGCTGCTCAGGAAGGTCATTTAGATGCCGTAGCGTGTTTGTTAGAGGCTTCAAATTATTCTAAATATGCTTTGAATAAACAAGGGAAGACTGCTTTTGCACTTGCTGTTGAAAATGAGCATTCAAATTTGTATGATTTGTTGCATTTAGGTGATGCTTTGAGCCGAGCTGCAAGGATTGATAATGTTAATGGGATAAAGAGTTTACTTGCTGAAGGTGCAAATGTGAATGGAAAAGATCAGAATGGATGGACACCTTTACATAGGGCTGCATTTAAAGGTGGAATTGAGAGTGTTAAGGTTTTGCTTAACCATGGTGCTCAGGTTAACCTTGTTGATGATAATGGGTACACACCGTTGCATTGTGCAGTGGAGGCAGGACACGTTGAAGTTGCTATGTTGTTGATTGCTCATGGAGCTAAAGCTAATGTGAAGAGTCTCGTTCCTTTGAATTCTGATTGTTTTAAGAATCACCCTTCTTATGTTCAACCTGTGTGTCATGAGAAGGAACGAGCTTGACTGGCTGTTTTGTTTATTTTTCTTTTCTTGTGGTAATTTTGAAACCTGTACAGAGGAGTAAAATTTTCATTGTATAATGTGGCTGGTGTCACTTTCTTTGGTTAGAGGGAGAAGGGAGAATGTTCTGCTCCCAACCAAGCAGTAAATCCAGTTCAGAGGATCAAATTTACATGCCCAAATGAAATGGGATTTTGCCTTTTATCAGTATTACTAGTTGCGTTAGGTTCAGTTTTGATAATTCAGTTTCCACCAAGTCCTGCCTTTTTGGCTGTTGAGAGAAATGAGAAAATTCATAATTTATTGGAGTTCAATTTGGCCTAAGCTAAGTATATAATCAAGTAGTAGAAATATAATATTGTGACGTTTCCATTGTTGGATCATTTCTATCACTCAATTGAGAAAATTGGTGAACGGTGACATCAGAAACTAGGCATGCTAATGTACATCAACTCTCACTACTGAAACCAGAATCATTATCAAATTATCCAACAGGTTGGGCTATAGTAATTTGCCATAGAGAAAGTCCATGGTGGATTATTGGGTTTGTGCCTTATTTCAACCAAGGACGGGTGGGTTAGTAATTGGATACAATAGAAACAGCCCAACTGAAAAATAAATTATTGTTAATTAAAAAGATTAAATTGAAATTATAAACTCTAAAAAATAAATAATATAACCAAAAGTTTTCACTTCCCGCCTACGCGTCTAATCTAAAATCAGTCGCACCAAAATTGAGCTTCCACGTTGGCGATCCAAGTGAATTCAAACCCAACCAATCAAAACACAAATCTAAAACCTATTTCCACGTTGGAAATCCATGTATCGAAAAACAAATTCCACGTTGGCGATCTGCGTGAAAGCCAAACAACCAATCAGAAAGTACCTTTCACTTCTATATAAACCCAAAGCGCAAAAAACCATATCTCCGTATCCCACCAAAAGCAATTTCAAACATTCCTAAATCTCACTTTCGCTTAATTTCCTCCTTGAAAAAAAAATTTCTTCATCCATGAGCTCTGCAGCAACAACAACCAAAGGAGGCCGAGGCAAGCCAAAGGCCAAAGCCATTTCCAGGTCTAGCAAAGCTGGTTTACAGTTCCCTGTTGGACGCGTTGCTCGTTTCCTGAAGAAAGGACGATACGCCGAGCGTGTTGGATCTGGATCCCCCGTTTATCTCTCCGCCGTCCTCGAATACCTCGCCGCTGAGGTTTATGAAATCGAAAATCCTCCATTTATGTGAAAACCTTTAAAATTTAAATGAAGGCATTAACTAATCTGTTTTTGAATTTCTAATCTCACAGGTGTTGGAGTTGGCTGGAAACGCCGCAAGAGACAACAAGAAGAACAGAATCATTCCGAGGCATATTCAATTGGCTGTGAGGAACGACGAAGAGTTGAGCAAGCTGATGGGAGGTGTGACGATTGCAAATGGAGGGGTTTTGCCTAATATTCATCAGAATTTGCTGCCAAAGAAGAATGGGAAGGGAAAGGGCGATATCGGTTCCGCTTCTCAGGAATTTTAGGGAGTATTCATTAGTACATCATGTCTCTTACATTGGTTGGGTTCTGTTGATAGCATGTGATGAAAGTATGGTTTTACATGTGTAAATCTCTTCCTAAGTAATGAAAGGGTAGAATTGAATTTTGTTCCAGCTTTTTGTGCAGTTGCTCTCTCTTTATTCATTCATGTTTCTAAAATGTCAGCCAATTCGAATTCCATTACATTATTATTATTATCGTTCTTCGACGAGCAGCTTTGAAGGGTGTTCGATGAATCAAGCTTAAAATAAAAAAAAAAACTCTGATAAAAGAAATGTGCACTAGCTGTCTGTAAAAATGGTTAAAGGAGTTGTGCCTTTATTTACTTTGTTTTGGGATACGAGTTATTTATGTTATAGCAGGTAGAAGGGAGAGGATGCTGTGATTGTTTCCCCTCGATGAAACTGTTCCGGCCACTCTGAGAATATAAACATGCAGTCCATATTATTAGAAACAGGCAAGACAACCTCGGATGGTCAAAAATAAATAAGATTTGCTTGGTTGTTGCGGACAAAACAGCGGCTCACGTGGTGGTTTGGGGGGTAGGAAGCGTGACGCGTTTGAGCCAGGTAACATTATTAGGATGGAGAGCGGCATTTTCTTGTACAACAAGAACAATTTGGTGTTGAGAGCAGTCAGAAGGTGGGGAGAGTTTACCATGGAATTTATGGAAACACCTAATATGAGAAATGGGTTCTGATAGATCTTATGGAAACAATTCAAATTTGTTCACACGTGGCAATATATAATAAAAATTTGTACACTTTTTTGATAAAATATGAGATTTTGATGTTTAAAATATAAGAAAGTTATAAAATTAAAACTTAAACTTTTTAAAAATTATTTTTTGTAAACTTTTTCCTTTTTAACAAAATTTTAAAATGTTGTTAAAAAATTAAAAAAATAATCCCAAATCCCTTACAGACAATTCCCATCTTCTAAAAATAACATTAACCAAACGCTAAAGAACTCGAGATCGGAGCTCAATGGTGGGGCCCAGATTGTTGGTCGGGACCCTGTCTTTTTTCTTCTATTTTTTGGTGGTTTTAAGAAAATTAAATGATTCTTTCATACATATTGAGAATGTGAAATAAGTGGAGGCCTAACGCTGGAGGGCGGATTTGTAGTCCCTATGTCGATAACCAAAAAACCAAAAAAAGAACTTAAAAAAAAAAGAGTCAAACGTTAGAGATGTCCGTAAATCCGTGATGCAAGGGGGATGTGTGTGTGTGCATCGTTCGTTTAGAATTTTATTGCTTTCCTCTTTGTTTTTTTTGCTTGTATATAGATGCGGAAAAGCCGAGTTCTGTAACAGTACGAGAGTTGATGGTCATTGTACTTCTCCTATCCTGTCGTCCTTCCGTAACAAATTGCCCATTAAATACCAAGCTGATTACTTCGAATCCCAACCCAGATTCGATAGCTCTAGTTGGCGTGACACTGACACCAGATAGAGCAAATTGCCCGTAGCATTATCAAATTCTTAATTCCCTCGGCAAAAAAAAAAAAAAAAAAATCCAAATCTTTGCCGCTTCCATTGTTAATTCATTTTCAGTTCTTGAGACAGAAAGGGAAAACATGGACCAAAAAGAATGAGGCAACATGCTCAACTCAAAGAATTAGCAAAAGCAAATCATTGAATTTCCGTATAAATTCAATATAACTTTGTACTTTTGGAATATCTTTCAATATCCTTCTTCATAGGTGTCCTGCATGAAATCCATTTTAATTAATCATCATACAACATCTCAGTAGAAAATGCATAAACAGATTCCTTTTTCCCACTCAAACTACAAAATAGAGTGGCGTACATTAATGTCTAGATTCAAACTCACAATAATTTGCTTACCATTGTAGCTGCTTTTAATGTGCTTCTGGTCAGGTTGTATTGGGATTCACCTTCTGAATACCTCCCTAGAAAGCAGAAATGAGATTTTTTAAAAAAAAGCCTCAATGATGATTTGGAGGAATCCTAAACAATGGAATATAAAACAAAGGGTTGGTAATCAACCTCCTGAAAAAGATTTAACCTGGGTATTAGGAGGACCACCATTAGAAGCCAAAATACTTCCCTGAAAGTATACCCATTGCAAGTGGGCTGTAGGCCAACAAGTTGATGCTATAGAATAGTGAACGAGTATAACAAAGAAGAATTTTTAAAGATAATGTAATAATAACAAACCTTTTTCATAATCTACATAAATGACTAAAACTAAAATAAAGAGTTAACAAAGGGAACTTCCAGTGAATATTCAGAGCCCTAACTCTAACTTTTTAGCAGAGAATGAATAAAGTATGTCTTTTACATGGAAAGCAGAAAATAAAGAATCCTATAACACTTCAATTATGAGCAGCAGCTCTAGGTGAAGGTCCCTTCTGTCAAATTCATATTACTGCAGAGGTAAACTCTGTATTTTTAATGATAAATCATATTTCAGAATGACAGTTTAATTATAGTAAAAAAGAATATGATGTAAGGACACGGAATGCATGACTTATCCTTATCACTTCTACGATTTTCCAGAGATTGGTTCTATTGAGATCCTATACATGATGAAATTAACTATCCTCTTCCCTTCTCAATTTATAAACATAAAACTTGCAGTATACCTCTCATGGCGACAGCCCTCAGCCATTCCAGAATCAAAAGTTTGGCAGAGCAAGTGGTATGAATTCTATCATAAAAGAAAAATATAAGCTGTTTATCAGCCTCAACATATACAAGGCAGCGAGAGACGGAGGATATATTGCTTTAACCACCAAAGCACAGACAACCTGCATGCATAATATCTTAGGGTAGCAAGCATTATTTTCTGCAAAATGAGAAAGAAACTGAAAAGAAAGAAAAAATAAAATATATGAACAATATTTAAGAAAGTTGATTTTATCTTTTCTCTGTTTGCATATTTTGTCTCAAATTGGCAACTCCACAACACCAACCTGTCCCCCAAGGAAATAAATAAATAAAGGAGAAGATCTACATACAAACCGATCAGGCCAATGGATTTGATAAAGATCAATGTAATCCATTTGCAGACACATTAAACCGCAAACTCAAACATGAAGCTATAGAGCATAATAGAATACAAACACACACAAAAAAGGCACACATAATATCATTCTCCTAGAAATAAATTTTTAGTTGTTATGTGTTGTGCATATACATACACATCACGGTACAAAAAATCGATTTGTATTAGTTATGCGCAGTCATGGTAAAACCAAATATGATGATGGTTAAGTTAGGTTATAGATAGCTCAGTAACTTCAGTTGCACTAGTGTGTTCTATTTATCCAATCTACAATCAGGTACTTCAAGAAAACCAAATTCAGAGAGGTATTTGCAATTATTATAACTTAATCATAAGTTACAGTTAAAATGTTGATTATCCAGAATACCCAAAGCACCGTTTCTAGGAAACAAATTACATAATTTTAAGAATGGGCCTAAATGAGTAAACTTAACATGCAAGGACAGTAGTCAGGAATTAGCAAGAGAATTCCCCTTGATACAAGTGATAACGAAATCATACATGGGATATTAGCATAAAAACATCATAATACACTAATTACATAGGAAAACAATTTCAAACAGTGAACAATCGAGACACATTTACAGTGCAATTGATGATACAGCAACCATAACATATGGAACTAACCTGCTATCTGTAGCCTCAGTAATATTCCTGGCACCTAAACACTTTGGCCCATCTCTAATCCAATTCATTTGCCCAGAAGGACCAGCAATCTGTCTCATAACCACTTGTTATGATCAATATTCAATGCAAAACTTTTAAAAGTGTGACAAAGATTAATGGATTGACAAATATACACCATTAGGGAAATACTCAGTTTGAAAATTTTGATTCCCACATGATGAGAATCATCATATCCACACAACCAATGCTATAAACTTCACAACTAACTCGCTGCAATTCTGGACACAGTCCTGATCAACAGACCAAAAGGTATATTAACAATATACACCATTAGGGAAATACTCAGTTTCAAAATTATGCTTCCCACATAATGAGAATCATCATATCCACACAACCAATGCTATAAACTTCACACCTAACTCACTGCAATTCTGGTCACAGTTCTGATCAACAGACCAAAAGATATATTAACAGCTAAGGGGGTGAAAAGCATAAAAAGGCATCCCTTTTCAATTTGAACTTATTCTACAACGTATATTATACTAGTGCCACATGCAAAACCTTGGATTGAAATGTTTGTCTAACTCTAAAAAGATTTAGTCCCATGCAGATACTGAATTGAAATTCTTCCTACTACTGAACAAAGTCTCACCCTGCAGGTTTAACCAAAGGACAAAACGCATGAAACTGATTTTCCTTTTTCTTCTTTTCTCGCAATGAGACTAAACTGAAGTATACATATCCGGAGTGCACTCATACACAAACAAAGATTAAGTAGGATAGGTACAAAACATCAAAATGGACACTGATAATTAGAGGACAACAACCACTTAGTTAAACATCTGATAAGGCAAGAAACAGAGCTAACCTCGGTAGCAAGGACAACAAGATCAAGGGAAATCTTCCTCTCTCTAACCCATTGACCAAAGTATTTCTCACTCTTCCCTTGAGTTTCAGCATGCTGAGGAACTGGATACCTATACTTGCAAAACAAAATATGAACATAAATATCCCAACGCTTAGAAACCAAAAGAATGCGAAAAACCCAAAATGAGTTTAAGGTAAGTAGGAGGAAATTGTACATTTCGGCAGAGTCAAAGAAGTTGATTCAGGTGTCAAAAGCTTGATCGAGAAGAAGAAATGACTGAGGAAGAAAGTTCTGCTCGCCAAAAGTCATTGCTTATAAGGACAAAACTCAGAGAGATAGAGACATTACTAGAGTTCCAAGGAGAGCCTTGAAACTGTCAACTTAGGAGCAAGGCTGTCTAGACGAAGGGACATTCCTCCTAATGTCAACCAAAACCCTGGAGAAAAATGGCGGGACTTATCAGATGAGAGGATAAAGGATGCTCCCCGGCTCTGCTACGAACTTCCATGCGGTCGTTTAATGAAAATTCCAATACCAGATATAATAAGCAAAAATGAAAAACCAATTGGAGATGCAGGGGATCAAACCCTGTACCTCTCGCATGCAAAGCGAGCGCTCTACCATTTGAGCTACATCCCCAATTGATATTCATCATCAAAATATCTTCCTTGGCAGGTTGTCTTTGCAAAGTATCAGAATTTGAATTTGACGAACAGAATAATCCGACCCATCATAAAACACCAGAAATATCACGGCCGGTGGTAAGTTAAGCCTAGCTTACTTGAAAGAAAGAAAATTATTGCAAATGCAAGGTAAATAGTATTAAAAACGTTGCTCATCTGAGAATTAATATTTCCAGATAAAAGACACCAACTTCCTCAAACATTTCATCAGATGAAAGTCTTGTTCTTATACATATTCATTTGATTCTATAAGAGAAAATGTAGCATTTCAATTTGCAGAACCTATATTCAACCAAAGCAAAACCATCCCAAAATTAAAACTATACAGGATCGATTGAAAGTTCAGAAAACAACCCATCAAGATCAATCTGATTCTTTTTTTTTTTTTTTTAATAATAATATTATAATAAAGTTCCAAAGCAAGGAGACTCTCTGACACTACAAAAATGAAAGGAGAATCTCCTAAAATTCTTGTGAAGCCGATCCAATATCACCCTTCCCTTTACCAATCTTCTTCGGCAACAGATTTTGATGAATGTTCGGTAGAACACCACCGTTAGCAATCGTAACAGTCCCCAAAAGTTTACTCAACTCTTCATCATTCCTCACAGCCAGTTGTATGTGCCTGGGAACGATACGATTCTTCTTGTTGTCCCTAGCCGCATTTCCAGCAAGTTCAAGAACCTGCAAACATAAAGAGAGTTTTTACATTCAAGTTTTTTAGTCCATACGGTCAAATTTCCACCTAATTGTTTTCGTTTTGGTCCGACCCTATTAAAGTAAATTACGATCACGGAAATGTTAAAAAGAATAGAGGAAAAACGAAGGGTACGGACCTCAGCGGCGAGGTATTCAAGGACGGCTGAGAGGTAGACGGGGGCACCGGCACCGACACGATCGGCGTATTTTCCGGCTTTGAGGAAGCGGGCGATACGGCCTACGGGGAACTGGAGGCCGGCTTTCTGAGATCTGGAAACAGATTTGGAGGATTTAGGCTTGCCTCTGCCACCCTTTGTTGATCCTGTTGAGCTCATCTTCGCTTTAAACCCTAGATTATTATTGTTAAGAAGAAGAAACAAATAAAATTGGGGCAGATGCAGAATGGAGAAATTAAGTGAACTTTTCTGTGACTATCAATGAGAAGAAAGGTAGGAATTTATAAAGGGAATGGGAAGCTGGCTTGCTGGCGGGGCAATATGTTTTGATTGGTTCAGGGGAAGAAGCCACGGATTGCCAACGTGGAATTAACATAGTAGTGATTTTTCCCTATTTTCCAATTTTCTATTTTTTGTATTGGGTTAATGCAATAAAGCGCCAAATGGGCCATTGCGACTGTTGAAGATAGCCACGTGGCTCTTCACGGAAGTTTTCTTTCTTTTTCTTGAGCGCCCCGTTTTATTGCGCCGCCAAAATTCAAAAACCCTAAACACGCCAAATACCTCGATTTTGCAGCAAAAATTGCAGAAATCAGCCCAGAACAAACAACAATAATCTCAAAAACCTTCCTAATCAAACCTAAACCACGAACCCAAACCCAAACCCCAAAATCCTAATATAGGTCTTCTTTCAAATCTACTCAAGCCCCAAACCTCGTTTCCTCAGTCTCTTTCTTCTCCTTTTCTCCTTTCCACACGGACCCACCTTTCGCTGCAGCCTAGTCCGCTCCCCTTTCTCTCTTCTCCCCTCTCCCCATCTCCGACGGGCGACGTTTCCTCCTCCTTCTCCGTCTCTCCTTCCGACCTCTCCGGTCTCTACCAAGTCTTCGATGTCAAAACCCGGACCCCACTTCGTCGCCTCCGGTCCCATACCGTCCGGTTTGTTTCGTTAAGTAACCAGTTCTTGGTAAGCCCCATTTACTTTCTGGCGGCGACGATGCTGTTGTTAAATTCTGGGATGTTGCTGGGGAAAGCGTGTTTTGGACCTAATGGGCATAAGGATTATGCTATGCGGTGATTGTAGTTCTGTAGGTGGTGATATTTATAACAGATTCTTATGATCATATTGTCAAGGTTTTGGATTGGAGAGTCGAAAATCGGAGGTAAGCTGTGGAAGCGAATCCTGGGAAACAGGTGGAAGATGTGATTCTTGTGGTGGATTAATTGCAACTGCTGGTGGGAATTCAGTAAAGAATTGGAATTTGTTTAGAGGAGGGAGGTTGGTTTATTTTATGGAGAGTGGGAATTCAAATAACGTTGTTACGATGGAATAGCGATCGCAATAATGTCATCATCGTCGTCGTTATAAAAAAAATGTGATTGAAAAATTTAATCACTCAATAATAATGTAATAAAAAATAACAATAATAATGAATCGTTATTACTATTATTTTATTTTTTTTATCGATATAAATTAATTTTTTTTTTTAAGTTTCAATCCAATTTCTTAATATTTTTAAAAATTAAAATAATAAAATAACGAAAATTGTAAAAGTAAAAATAAAAGCAAAAGATAACTTAGTTAATCAATTTTATTTTTATATTTTTAGTTTTAAAATTTATCTAAAAAATTTTAAAAAATAATATCAATTATTAATCATTCAATCGATAGTTATTTAAATTCAAATCAACTTCAAATCTTCAATTAACAATAAAAATAAAAAAATAAAAAAAATAAATTATCTATTTTTTTAATAAAAGTTTTATAAAATAATATTAAATTTTGTGTTTATAAAAATATGAGTGAAAAAGATAAGAGTATACGAAGGAGATGTGAAAAAAAAACAAAAAAGAGTTAGTTGAGTTGTTTTAAGGGAACAACGTTGTAAAAAGGTTGAAGATGAATAAGAGAAATTTTTAAAAAAATTTAAAGACTATTTAAAAGAAAATCAAATAGTGAGTCGAGATGTTAGATCTTGTCTCAGATAAAATGATGGGTGAAAGAATGGGATCAGATGAAATGGATGAGGTGGGTGCGTCAAGGGTAAAATGAAGTGGAATGCATTGGAGGTAGGTTGGAGATATATGATTTTTATTTAATTTTATAATTAATTTTATTAAAATATAAATTTAAAATTTTATAATTTTTTAAATTTTTTTTGAGAAAATTTAGTTAAAGAAATTGAGATTTTTTAATTTAAAAAATTATGAGATTAATAATTTAATACGATATATATAGAAATTTTAAATGAAAAATTTTAATAAATTTTTGTGTAAGCTAAATGAAAAATAATTAAAATTAAATATTATATTTTGATTTTATTATTTATTAATTTATAATTTTATATTTAAAATTTAATAATTTTTTTGTTGTTTTACTATTTATATTATTATCAATTCTTTTGCTATTAAATTAATTCTTATTAATTTTATTTTCATTTTTGTGTAATTATTGAATATTCTATTTATTATAATTTAACTAAAATTATGAATAATTATTTTTAGAAAATAAAAAATATAATATCATAAACTATTTTAAAAATCATTAAATAAAAATTTTTATAATTATAATTATAATTATTATATTTTATAACAAATTATGTAAAACTAAAAAAATTTATGATCAAGATGATGTTCATAACCATAATGATTTCTATTATATTCGAAAATACAATAAACATAATACAATCAAATATGACTGCTATTTAAATCCAGTCAAAATGAAACTATTAAATTTATGTAGGAAGAGTTGGGAAGGAAAATGGAGGTTAGGATTTTTAGTGTTGGTTTAGATGTGTATATGAAAGTTTTTGATTATGGTAAAATGAAGTTTACTCATTCCATGAGGTTTCCTGCTTCCTCTTATGTCGGTTAGCTTTTCACCCAATTGTAAGACTAGAGTGATTGGGACAGCAAATGGGAAAATGTAGATTAAACTGCTAGCAACATTAGTCAATGTAGCAATTCTCATGGTTGGATTAACCCCTGCAAAAAGTGTTCTACTGTTGCTTAAAAAAAAAAAAAAGTTGAAAACCTGGCCACAGCAATATCTGCATCTACCGACTACGTTGTATGCGGCGCCATTTGTATTTGTCCCCCGCTGGTCATTGATTATCATAGAATTTGGAGACCGGTATTACCTTTTATGAAACATAAAAGTTACAGTCACCAGCAGAGCTCCCAATTTTTGACAAGCAATGACCCATGTTGCGATTGTATGCAGCTATGGTATGATAGTTACTACGAAGGCAGTGAGTAATCGACAACAAGAAATGTGAATATTTCCTTAAAACTAAAAATTTCATTATATATAGCAGACAATGATTAATTAAGGCAGGGGATGCTGGACAAGGTTAAACAAAGGACGCCCGTTCTCCAATAGCACCCAACCGAGGGCAATGGAGGGTTTAAAAAAGCTAAAACTGTAAAGTGAAAACACACTAATCAGCTAAGCCTAATTCATTGTAGTTGGATGCCCCTGCAAGGTCAAAATCAAAGCAATCAAGTTAAAAATCGAACTTGTCACACCCAATCAGACAAGCATTAATTTTCTGCTTCAGGACATCAGAAAGGGCATATTACACGTGAAAATAAATCCTCTCCTCAAGACAAGGTTTAAAAACGTCAATCAACTTACCAAATAGGATATAAACAAACATAAAAAAGACTAAATCTTATTATGAGAAGTTCACCCGTTTATTACTTATTAGATAAAATGTAAAAGAAAAAAAAAAAACATTTTGCTATGCTCCAATATTATACCAAAACTTATATCAGGATTGGGTCTCAATAACAAGCTAACAATAGATCATAGCCAAAATAAATAATCAATCCTAAATGCTAACCTCTTAGGATCATATGTTTAATAAAAACAGATAGATAAATCAACATATGCTTAAGTGTACTGAGTACGTTTTACTTTGATAAGATGGAAAACTAGCTTTGTGTTATGGACATATTCACATCAAGGTTGGACGGTACTTTAACGTTGTCATATGGAACAGTTGCAAAGAAAATCCTATAATGGTGTTTCAAACAGAAACTGAAATTTGGGGACTATTAAGTTCCAATGCTGTTCCACTTCATAAATCCCCAAGTTATCGTGTCTTTCATACTTGTCAAAGTAATGATCAACAATAGACAGAAGCAGGTGCCTCAAACAACACATACAATGCAGTTGCAGTTCACATTCTAAATTCTCGTCTTAGCCAAAAGACCAATCTCCAAATCATGCATGGAAACTAGAAATGCATTTCATACCTGAAGTACTTGAAGCAGCTAAATTATCTGTTCCAGAAGCTCCAGTCCTTGACTGGCCTCTGTTTTCTTCTCTTGAGACTCGTAATGACCTAGGACTCAAGCGCATGTACCCAAAGGAGCATTCTCCTCTTCCTCATCTTTCTTATCTCCCTCACCCTGAGCATCTTCTTGGTCTGATGAGCTAGTTGACTCCTCTTCACTTGAATTGTACTCATCAAAATGTTTTTTCCCCTTAATATTTTGCCGCTTCGGGGGACAACCCTTACATCCTGCAATCGTCCCTTCCTTCTCATCTGCAATAAACCAGCTGAATTAGTTCTTGAATTAAAATACAAAGAACGGAATCATTACTCAACAATGATGATATGATAAGAAAACCACAATGCTTGGGAACATGTGATCAAATTTCTACTTCACATACAAAAGAACAAGAGAATGATTGAAGTGAGATTAACTAGTACCTTGAATCCCTTTGTTCTTTGCACACTTCTCTTGCAAACTATCATAAAATGCAGTGTAGTGGCACCACCTGCTTGGATCCTCATCTGTATTTACATTCTCTGTCCGCTTCTGGATATCCTGTGGACTACAAAATAATAAAATATTAAGTGATGCATACTGATCAATCCCTGTCCAAAGAATGAAATAGAATGTCTTACATTACATAGTAGAAATTTCTTAAATGGCTCGGATGTCAGGCACTGAAAGTCTTGATTCAAAATGAAGCACAAAAGCTTCCAGCAAAGACAGCTGTTTAGAAGCAGCTTGAAAAGGCATGCTCAATGCCTTAACAATTCTTAAATCTATGGTCTGTGCTTCTTCCATGCAGCACAGATGAATATTCCAGCAAGCCGAGCAGCCAGGTGCTTACAGTCCTAAAAAGACTCACATTTTAAGGATTCATCACTTTTTGAGGGTTCAACATGTCAAGGATAGACCTGGTGAAATGAAAAAATGGGCTCAACTACTAAAGGGGATATACAAAAAGAGAGAGACATATCATCAATGCTTCCAGTTCATGTCAATTTTAGGCTGGTCAAAGAGTATACTTCTAGCCTTCTATAATCTACATGCCACTCCTACAAACTCTGAAGAAAGCTCTTTGATTTTAAGTGGACAACACTCAAAGCCCAAGTAAAAGCTTTTCTGACTTCATTTCACTTTGATTATTTTCAAAAAATGGGACAAATATATTCTAAAAACAGAGCAAATTAGCAAATTTCAATTAAAAATGATTTTACAAACTCTTTCTACGTGAATATAGTCTCAAATAACCTATACAAAAAGCCCTTTCGGTCATTACTCCCAATAAGTGGCAGGGCTTTAATGTTTGCTTCATGTCTATGAAAAGAAGAAAAAGCTTTGTTTGTCTTCTCACTTCTTTTTTTTAATTGTAAGAGATGGTCAGTTGGTTTTGATGCTGAATCTCAGGGCTTATAATCAACCCTATTGAGATATCCCTTCATTAGGTACATGAGGTTAGTGCATAAAGTTGAGAAGCAAAGAAAAAAAATAAAAATTTCCAGCCGTAAATTAGCATACAAGTAAATATTTTTCAAAAAGACATGCTGAAATTAACATATACTGCAAAAATAAAAGAAATTGTAGATTAGTACATGAGGTCTGTCACCAATGACTAAATTTCACCACAATAATTGAAGTCAAGAATTCTACCCTCTTCAAAGCTTCTAGAAAGATTACAGAGATATCATCATCTTTTTTCTTCAGAACTGTGATCAGACTCTTTACAATCTCTACAATGCCAGCTCCACGCATCACAAAATGAGAAATTATCTCTGGAGCAAGATAATCCTGCAGCAGAAATTGGTTTTTGACTGAGTTTTGTAAATCAGAAATATAATGGGAAACAACAAGAAATGCCAAGAATGCAAGAAATAGCATAGCAAACACTGACCTTTGGAACCGTATCACTAGCTATCAACTTTGCAGCAGCAATCATGGCTGCATCTCTATTTGTCTCCTCAATATACTCTTTGTTAACATCTTCGTCTTCTGTGTCATCTGCAAAACATACGTTCAAGGTGTAACTAAACTTTGCAAATAAATAGCAACATGAAAGTTTAACATGAATTCTCATCAATGTATGCAGCCAACATCTAAAAGGTGTTAGTTAACAATAGGCAGGCATGGAAAAGTTACCTGGCTCCAGTTGATTTCAACCATATGGTGAGGGGTAATGGCCCGGTTAGCAGCAAGTTACAGATTTCAAAGATTGAGCTCAAAAAAGGAAATGAAAGAAATCATCACCTGAAATTTTGAGCTGTTGCTCGCAAAGCCTCCAGAAATTTTGAAGAATAGGAGCATCTGGACAAATCCTAACTTTCAAGCTTTGTTGACAAAAAGTTAGTCTTCCTAAACAGACAGCAGACATCTGCTAGCATAGTACAAGCCTGGGTCATTAGATGAACTTCATTAGAGAAAACAGTAAACGGTCTTCTGGAATTTTCTTTAAAAAAATCATATATTAAGGCAAAAGGATTAACCTGCAGGCTAGTTGATTTCCAGATTTTCCACCTTCCCTGACTTCAGGAGGAGCATTAAGAAAGTACTCAAATTCCTCGAACAAGATGCCACATTTAGACAGGAGAGAGGATAAGGATCCTTCAGAGACAGTTTCACTGTTTATAATAGAGTGCAAAGACCAGGCAACACCAAGCACATATTGAGCAGCAGAAAACTAACAACCTAAATGAGAATGAACAGCAGTTATGAACGAATGCAAGGGACAGAAAAAAAACAAAATGAAAGATTTTTAAATTTGCTCATTTAACTTACTTCATCATCCAAGTTTCTGAAGCTGTGAAAGATTGTGATACTATCTCCATATAATTGATACAGGCCTTGATAATTGAAGCTCACACAACCATTTTAAATTTACAAGAAGAGAATTCATCCTCTCCATCCTGTAAATTTAAAACTTGTCAACTGTATACATTCGGTTAACAAGGCCACAATCAAGAACAAAAGGCCCAGATAGAAACATACAATCACTTCTTTAATAGCAGATTTAAGCTTATCAATAAGTTCATCTTCAAGCTCCTTGAATTTATTATGAGCAAAATCATGCAGCTCTCCTAGACTTTCAGTGAAACAGAATTTAATAGCCTTCACACAAGATCTCAATGTGTCCTTCTCACCATGCTTGAAAAATGCATCTTTGATGAGCTGAAGAATAGTTCTGAAATTCTAGAAGGGAAAGCAGATCAGTACTAAATATGAAAAGGTACAAAAAACTATCTCATAACTGACATTAACAAGCAACTTTACCACCTAACTGTTCCTGTCTCTTCAAAGAATGAAGCTCAAGGTTATAAACACAATAATCTCAACCAATGATGGAATTTTGGCCTCATCAGCCATGAATTTATGCAGAAGTAATGGGTAGTTCTTCATCATGGCAACAGTTATATATCGCCTGTTGCTTTCAAATATTTCCTGGAATTTTAAAAAAAGACAAATTGAGATTTAGTCATCTTTGTGAGAGGCAATACAATGCAGTGAAAATCATCATACTAGTAATGCAAATACAAATAATACTGCAATTAAATCCTTATATGAGCTAAGGAGGAATGATAATAAGGAGTAAGAAACAAAGAATTTAGATACTTTTTGAGGTAATATTGCTTCTGATTATCAGAAGCTGGAACAATCCTCTCTCCAACAGCCTTTCTGACAGAAGCAAAAAGAAGCCTACTCAGGTTTGTTGCATGTTCATCAGCTATTAATGGATTCTCATACAAGAGCATGGAGATGATACACTTCCAATCCTCCAAAGCAAATTACTTAATTACCAAAGACAGTATATAATTAGGGCATATAAATGCCATTTTGAATGCCTTGTACTTTTACTTAATGATGAGGTAATTGTTCCTCAGAAGCATGTAGGCCAGATTGATGGAGGTGGAGCTGGAGGTGGAGGTCAAACTTGGAAGTAATTCCTGGGACACTCCATCTAACTAGTTTTCCTTTGTAACGACCATCACAACCACTATTGGCATTTTAAAATTTCAAAGTAGACTGCCTCAAACATTCACATGCACCACATGTACAAAAATGTCTTTGGTAAAGATAAATTTTGAAGGATGAAAACTTTCACGAACTTAGACTTCTTTGTTTGTTAAATCATTAAATGTTATTTCCCTTCTTCTTCCTCATAAACATTGCATGCAACAAATACAATACCCAACCTTGCTTAAAGCCTCTAAATCCCCACCTTAGGATGTAAATAAATCTCCGATCTGTGCCTATTGCCTCCCCTTCCCAACCTGTCACGAGCAACAAGGAAAATACTCTTCATAGAACAACACTACAAATATGTACTTAAAAGGACCAATTTTATGGTAAGAGCAAAATGTAGAAACCCATAGCCAACATAAACTAAGATCATAAGCTTCATTCATAACTCTAGGGATCTTCAGTAGAAGCATATAAATTTAAAGATTCAAAAACAAAAGAAATTCAAAGTCAATTACCGATTTATCTCTCGTCCGCTCTTTTCGAGACATCAGAAATTCCCTCAGCAGCTCGACTTGGCTTACTTTTGGGACGAATTTCTTCGAAATCCTCGGGTGAACCCTCCCATTCCTCTAGGTTGGGGCTCCCATCATGGGCATCGCTACTCCTTTCTTGATTCTCCCTATTGTTACCGTTTGCCTCACGAGGTTCATCTCCACCTCCTCGAGTTTGAAACCTAGCCCTTTTTTCACCAAAATTAGGTCAACTGATATACTACAAGAATTAATTTACATGCGCAGAAAGAGAGAGAGAGAGAGAGAGAGAGAGTAGACAACTACCGAACGACGAGTAGTAATTGTAGGGTCGAGGCGCACCGTCATCCATGACCTAGGATTTGAATTACTACTAGAGAACTTGACCGGGACAGAGAGGGAGAGAGAGAAACGGATATCTGCCCTGAGATGGACCGAATTAGCAGAAATAGAGGAGAAAATGAAATCTCCCGCCAAACGATTTTGTTAAGTTCTAAGGGCCGTGAGATCTTAGTGATTGGAGGCGAGGGTAATTTAGTGTGAGAACGTCAAGGACTCGTAGTATGGTAAGTGGTAACGGATACACTTGATCAAGTCGCCGCTAAGGCGCTACACTAACTCTACTATTTTTAAAATAAAATAAAATAAAATAAAATAAATCAACAAGATAGAATTAAATGCTATAGTAACGGTGAGGGTTAATTTGGATTTATGTTCATTGTTTTTAATTATTTTATTTTTTAATAAATAATAAAATGACCGACTGCACGAAACCTATTATATCACATTTTACATTTCGATTTTCATCCTTTTTAATTTATCTACTAATGTTACTTTTTTTGTATAATTAAAAACATTTAAATGAATAATAACATAATGATCTTGTTTTGTATCTTAATAATATAATAACCGCGTCAACTTCTAACAAGTAAAGCTTATTTGGGCCAAAAAAATTATTATTATGTAAGCTTATTACAAAAGATATAAATAATGAAAAAAATCTGTATCAGTAACAACTTTATATATTGATATTACAGATTTCTTTCAATGTAAATGATTACTTGAAAACGTTTGGAAAGAACAAATTTTTTTAGTAATATAAACCGATTCAACCAAAAATGTATTGGAACATAGCAGGATTCGCCTTCCATAGACACACCAAGCTCCGCAATGACAGATATTTCACATCATAATTTCTATGTATCAGGGACACTCAAACCTAAAATGAAGAGTCATCAATCTGACTCGAGTCACTTTCGGATAAAAGAAAAAAATCTAACCAGTGGATCACTTTTCAGCTTTGAATCTAAAGCACAATGTTGAAACTGTCGGGAAACTGTCCAATTCTTTTTAACTTGAATCTGTCGATGAAAAGGCTCCTCTGTACCAAGGGACTTAGGGTTTTAATCATAAATCAACTGCAATTGCTAATAGCCTAGTAAACAATGGCATAAAGTAATTTGTAATAATCATAAATATACACTACATTCGATAAACATAGAAGCATGTAAGTAACATCAAGATGTGTTGGCCATGGACTCAATTAGGAGCTGATAACCTTCTGGCACGGCTGTCTGTGTGTTAACACACTCGGCAAGTGCAGGTACGTCTGAACCAAGGCCATGAGACATGGCCAGAAACAGCAGCAAATGAAAATCCGAAATTCTCTTCACAAATGGAAGACTCTTTGTTCTATCTAGATGACTCTTCAGTGTCCCCATTGTCACATGGTTGTTTCGGTTCTCAATGGGAAATGTTGAGGAAAGAGGTCCCTGCGTTAAAAGCAACTATAAAAATGAGTTCCAAAGTAATAGAGGAAGGTGAATCTGCAGCATATCAAAATTGCATGTGCATAATTAAAAATCTCCCCCCCCCCCCCCACTTTCTCTTTCTTCACAAAAAGAAAAATAAAAATCGTCAAGTGATGGTGAGCATCAATCTAATGGACCCTTCCTCTTTCTTAACAAAAAGAAAAAGAAAAATAGTTAAGGGGTGGTGAGCATCAATCTAATGGAGATATATCGCCGGCATTTAACCTGTCCAACCTAAGAAATAAATACATTAGAACCACTCTTGTTTGCAATGAAAGACTAGCAGCAAATGCAGATGATAACTTTAAGGCACATGACAACTCTGCCGGCAGAAATTGACATTGGATGGTGTTTTTTGGAGCCTTAGTATGAGTGTTGCACATAGTGGAGTTTCCTTAAATTTGGAGGGCCATACCTTCATTGCTAGGTATAGTTCCAGGCAATCCATAAAGTTATCATGAACCAAGTAATCAATTGGTATCAAACCAAGTTAAGATTTCGTCCAACAAATGCACTGCTACTAGGAGTTGAATTCATTGGATACAGACTCTAGAACTATAGAGGCTATTTATAGCATATATCACAAAAGAAACTAGATGTATCGGTTATACTTACATAAATACTACCCGTGACTGAAGCCAAAGGCAACTTCCAATTTTCCACCAAACTTAGACTGACACCAGAATTTCTAACCTGGACCTCACTTGAATAGTAAAAATGCTGGCTATAGTAATTGATTAATCAAATACATGGTTTCTTTATTGCGTCTATCATGTAATCCAACCTAAATATCATGGTGTACCAACAGCAGGAGCTGCAATCATTTTCCTTTGCTGTAGGTCAGTAAACCATCTATAATTTTAAGGGAAGACCTTTATTTGGCATCCCTATTTGCTTCTTTCTTGGTTTGACAAAAGCGTCCTCTTAAGCTATAACCATCATATATATAAATATCAATCTATCTTCTGGACATGGTAAGCAATTCAAGAAACGAAAGACACAGTAAACAACTCCAAAGAAACTTCTCCATGATGGCTGCACATTTGCAACTCCACCTTCCATTCCGGGACTATTTAACAATGAACTCTCTTGCGAACTGTTATTAACCTAAATGTGGCCTTCCATTAGCTTTATATGTTACTTTCTTCTTCACATACAAAACTATGTGTGCCACAAATGCTAGTTGATAACATTTTGCATGCCTCCTCTCAAGCAATTCAACGGCTAAAATTATAGTGACACTGGTCTAAACTAGAGGTGTAAACTAGCACCGTGAATTATGTAAACTTCACATGCAACACTCACACCTTGTAGGTTAAAAGGTTAATTAGAAACAACAACAGAAAATGAAAACAACCGCAATTATTAACTATAAAAAGCAACTATTTCTACAACATTAATTGATTAAATCAGATAATGAAAAAAAAATTCCGCACCTGATGGTCGAAAATCTTTACAACCACCAAGAAGAAATCATTATCAACCTCCTTAACATCCTTTCCACCAACGACAACATCTTTCTTCATCTTTGAAAGCTTTGGATCATCATCCTCTACAAACTCTGTCACAAACCACCCTTCCTTAAATAACTCAACACACATATCACTCATTTGAAAAGCCTCAAAATGTACATCCGCAGCCCCATCTTCATTGGCTTCCAGCTTCACCACAACAGTTACCCATTCCTTCAGCCCGCTCTCGGCGTGAAGCTCTGCCACCTGTAGAACCTCCCTGTTCGAAAAATTATAGTCCTTTTTGCCTTGCATTATCGTCTGGGTAAAAATAAACCCTACTCTCTTAATCCCTAACCCTGCCGCAATGGCATCAACCAACTTCTCTTCTTCGGGATTCCTTAAAAGGATCAAATCGTCTTCCAATCCTTGTTGAGGTGGCTCGTAAATGAAATCAACTTCCACTCTACCTTCTTCCGAGATGGTGCCGTACATGAACCCGCCGCGTTTGATAGCAAACGCCAGCGTTTCATTCACGTATCGTTGGAAAGCGTATGCGCAATCGCGGTCAAAGGAAACAGAGTCGCAGTGAGGGGATTCCTGGCGGGTGATCCGGGTTTGTTTAGCGATGAGATCGTCCATGGTCATTTTACGGCCGAATGATCCGGCGGGAGACACGGCAGGGCCGCCGCGGACGGTGCGTTCGCCGTGATAGTAAAGATAAATAATGGAGCCGTGAGAGAGGTTTAAGGCGGAGAGTAGGGTGCAAGGGTCGGCCATGTCGGTGAAGCGGATGAGGTCGGCGGGGGTTTTAACTAAAAGAAGATTTTTATCAGTGGAAAGGGTTTGGTTCTGGATGGAGATTTGGAGTTGGGATTCAATTAGGGTTTTTAATTGGGAGATTGATATGTGAGGGCCATCGACTTGGATCCGTTCAAGGCCGTCTCGACTGCGGATTCTGATCATCATCTTGGAATCGAGACGGTAGCGTTTTGAAGGCTAAAAGAGTTAAACGAGTTTCAGCTGAGATATGAGCTAAAAAAGAATTATGGTTTTGGCTATTTTCTTTATAATGGAGAAGGGAAAGTGACTGTTGGAGACGACAAGAGCTTGCAGTGAAAGAGTTGGGATTCTGATGAGAGTTCCTTTTTGGTGATCGCTTGTATACTATAAGATTGGCTTTTCTTATACCCAAAACGTCACCGTTTTTTATTTGTAAACAGTCCAGAATTTTCTTAAGCAGTTTTGGGACTTGAGTAACACGATACAAGCAAAAGTTGGTATCCTAACTTAAAACTAGATGAGAATTTAGCCCCGTGATTCAAATTTATTAATTTTTTTTTAAGAATAAAATTTTAAATTTATTAAATTTTTTTTTTATAAAATTTTAAATTTATTAAATTTTTTTTTAAGAATAAATTTAAAAATAAATAAATTATTCAATCTTTCAGGATCAATAAATAATCATCAATAAGATTCAAATCCAAAATTTTTTAATCCAAAAAAATAAATTTAATTAATTAAATCAACCACTTATTAATATTTATTGGATATTATTTTTTAAAAATAAATATATGAATTAATTTTAAATAAAATTTGAATTATTATTCATCAATTTTTAATAAAAGCAAAAGTTAGAATTTAGAGTTTGTTACTTGCACATTAGAAATAATACTGGTATAAAAAAAAAAAAAAAAAAGCCAAATAGAACATATGCAAGATTTAAGAAAGAAATGGTGGACTTTTAATGGTAATGCTTAAGCATTAGAATTTTATTTAAAGAGTGGCTTGTTTAAAAACCTTAATACATTAAAAAATTATTTGATATTTAGTAAAATTTTTTAACTCTAGGAATGAGATTAAGATGATGATATATATATTTTTTATTTTTTTTAAATATACATTAAAATATATATATATTCATATTAACTCCACTTGTAAATTTAAAAAACTTTATTATTAGTAGATTTGATAATTTCTAGTACATTACAATGACAGAAAACAATTAAATTGCAGAAACAAAGTGACTGACGGATTAATTAACAACATAACATTTCTTCCTAATCTCCCCTTCAGTCCCTGTGAGAACTCCAATGGCTCCCATCTTCTTCATTGCCACTGCAAAGTCTTTGAAGAATTTCGATGAGTCAAGCATATCGTTGACAGTTTTGACGGCGTGATTGTTTGTCAGAAGGGCGGCATCGGATTCGAAGAGGCCCATATGTTGCTTGAGGATAACAAAATAGTGATTATCAAACTTTAGAGAGCTACCAGGATCCATTTCCACGGTGGTTGTGTTGTCACTAAGGCTTCGGCATTTGGTCTTCAAGAAAGCAGCATAGGTTGCGTTCAACGAAGGATCTTGACCTCCTCTTCCAGTAAAATTGTATAGCCTGGGGCTGAAGGTATTGCAGTGGCCTCTTCCAATCGTATGCCCACCTGCATTTTTTCCAATGATTTTCTGTAAGTACTTCGGCAATTATAGTCCATTCAAAATTTTTATTAAAATGCTCAGAATTGCACACTCTTGCTCGACTTGGATGATCTGCTTCTTCTAGTTTTGTTTTCTTATTAAAGAAGTTGACAAGTTCTTTAATTTAATAATCTTGACTTTTTGCATGCAGCCTTCATTCTTTCTTTTACATATGAGAAAATATGATTCGAACATAAATTTAAACCTTTATTTTTATAGAAAAAGAATTTTCTAGACATGATCGCAAAAGGGCTTTTGAGGAAACTGAGACTGTTTTTATGGTCACCCAAATGTTCTGTTCAGTGATATTTGTTTCTCTTGTTGTTCAAAAGAACTATTGATTCTGTCTTCTTTCCATCTTATATATCTTAAAAATTCATTGGATAATGTACCTGATAAAACCACCAGGTCTTGCACATTGAGGCCTTTGATAGCAAAGTTCCGAACGAGACTGGTGAAGTTGAAAAAAGGGGAAGGAAGATTAGCCAATGCCTCAGAAATTCGTGACACTGTGCCATCTCTTCTACCGGTAAGAACTTCCCACAATGGTTTTTTGAACTGCAAGTTAATATTCAGTGCACTAGTTATATGCTTTCATCTGTCGAAAAATCACTTCTTTTTAAGGTTTTTGCTTAACTTACTTTATATGAAACTGAATCCCTGGCAGCCAAGGCCAGAACATCAGCACAAGATACTACTCCTGGACATTCCTTCTCCACTTCTGCTTTTATATCTTCAATGACATCGAAACCCGACAGGCTTAGGTTCGGAACTGCCTGCTTTTCGGCAGTGTTGTTACTTGTCGAGTTCAACAAAATTGAAGCTTCACAACCCTGAAAATTAATTTCCAATAACGTGTAGGCATTGAGATTAACATATGCACCATTAATAACCAAATGTGCTACTACACAATATTTAGAAGCCTTACCCTGACAAAGCAATCATGAAAATGCATTCTCAGGAACTTTGCTGGCAGGTCGAGATTCTTAGCTACATGTTTCTCGGTAGCGTTCTTGATTATCTCCTCTGCATCAGGACAGCTAGCCTTGTAATAATTCTTCCTAAGCACACCTCCATGGCAGGTCCCAAGAACTCCAAAAACTACAACACAAAGCAACAGGAGAATGTGACTCTTCATCATGATATCTTTAGAAGAAGATGTAATTCAAGTGAATCTGGCAATGCAATAGGCACAACCAGCTCTGCCTTTTATACTTGTGTTTCGGCATTTTTCCGGTTAAGCAATGTATATTTTAAAGAGACTTCTTCCAAAATCCAGTTAAGCAATGTATCTTCCATCTATCTCTGAGTTACTATATTTTTATGTCTCTTAAACTATTTTATCCATGTTCTGATTTTTCAATCCAAAATGTATAGTCAAAGTCAAACATCTAATGTGAGACAACTATTGTAAAATTAAATGGCTACTTTGGCCTCCCCCAGATTAATATATTTGTAAGTGGCAGGGAGGTCTTTTTAATCTCTAATGATTAAAGAATCCTTCACATTATGCCTGAGTTTGCAGCTAAGGTCTCGTTTGATATCGTTGAGATTGATAATACAATAATGGTGGTATTTTATAACCTGGATGAAATTAAAACCATTGCTTAAAATAGAAGTAGAATTTTTTTTCTCAGTACGAATTAGCATTACAAGCTTAAAATAGCAGAAGTCAACGTTACATATATACTAATCCAGAATTCAGATCAAAGCATGATTACTCTTTTAGAAAAAGAATTATATGAAATTTTTATAAATGAAATTTGTGAAACTTTTTATTATCAATGAGTAAATAAAAATAAAAATTAATAGATTAAAATGTCTTTTACATAAATTAAACATAAAAATTTTGAGATAAATTTAATAAATTTTGATATATTTATTAAATAAATATTTTTAATAAAAATATTGATAAAATTTTTATCATTAAATAAATATTAGTCAAATTTAAATTATAAATAATATTTTAACTTTTTTACATATTATTTATTTTCACATTAAATTTTATTAATCTATCAATTTAAAATTTTCATTTATTCATTTTTAATTAAAAAAATAAAACCAAAAAACCTCACTTATAAATTTTCAAATAAATTTTATCATTTTTTAACTAGGCAGAAGTCGCCTCTCGACATGCTCGCACAAATATTTTCTTTTTGGCTTCCCAAGGTTTTTTCTTAATCAACTTCATCGTGCTATCATCAACAAAATATAATAATTATTATTAACTACCATGTTGCTTGCATTTAAGACTGGCATGCTTGATATATTTATTCTTTGCGTAATTATAAACAATTAAGATTGACTTCCAAAGAAAAAGGGAATAGCAATTCTATAAGTTGATTCAAACATGTAGGTGTTCGAAATTGAGATATACATAAATACATTCAGATATATATAAAGAGGAAAAAAATTTAGAAAAATTATCACATTCATTAATAGTCTGATCTTTAAATTTAACAGGAAGAAAAATAATTTAAAGTATAATAAAAATTACATGAATCAAAACCAAACTCGTCCCATAATCCAATGCTAATTATAAAATAATGCAGCTTTCGTAGTTGTTTCTTACATCCCAGTTGTAATTGTAATATAATAATAATTACGGTGCCTCGTTTGACTGGATGGAATGAATCTAATCAAGTAGTAGAATTATTTTTGTTCTTTAGAAATAAATCAAGTGGCAAGATTAGATGCATTGACAGATTTTTAATACAATAAAATACGACAAAACATTTACTATAACACACGATTGCTTGTGGTTTAAGCAGGAAAAACACATGTTCAGGGAAAAAAACAATCTTTTTGTTGCGTTGCCTTCACACCACTAATTAATGCTTTTTCAAGTCACCGTCTGAAATGTTCGTAAGTCAGGAATTCAAGTCCATCTGTCCAAGCCCAAAATAAAATCAACGAGCTCAATTAGATACCCAAAATTCGGGCTCATCAAATTGTACTTGGTGTTAGAAAATTTCAAAGCCTTGGTTGATTGAGCTGACTACCAACTTTGGTGGGATCCATGCCAAATTTCTCCACCCCATTACATAGAGTTGGGCCACTGTTGGGTTGACTCAAAAGTATATATACTTTTGAAGTTCAATGATTTTAAATACTGCGTGTATGAAAACAAGAAATAATCCGAAACACGAGCTTAAATTTTTACTTTTGTTTTTGGGTTTTCAGCAGACCATAGGTCCACAAATAAGAAATCTTTGCCGGCCGGCCCTTCTCACCTAGCTCACCCCAGTACAATGACCAAAATGACCTTCACCCAATCCTGTTTTGGTTGCTCTCTTTGCAATCACTGTTGCTTCTGTTGGCTTTGGTTGAAATTGTTTGATTTCATGGCCGACATCTAAAATATTACTATGTGAAAGGCATTCTAATGGCTGCTACTTATATTAGTAATAAATTCTTCACTACAAAAATATATTCACAAGTTTTTTTTTTTTATTATTTATAAGAATAACTCAAATCCGAGCTTCAAGTTACAAGTCCCATCATATTGTATTAACTTTACTCACGCAAAGGACAGTTGGAATCAGAAGATTCCTTGCAAATCTGAAGCGTATATCCAAATATCCAAATACTGTAAAAAACTATGGCTATTGAGCTCAAAATTACTGTATTTTTTTGCTACATTCTTGATTTGAAAGCATTCGTGGCTGCTCTTTACAGAGAAATTCATTGGCTGGCTTGGCTTCTGCTTATTAATGGGTGTCTCTTCTCTCCATTGCAGTCTGGACTAGAAATTAAAGGGATTAATTGCATGAAAATCCTCAAGCACAATCTATAATCTTATAAGTCCTGGAGAAAGAAAGAAGCCCCAAAGATTGTTAAGAGGATACTGATATAATTACAGAAGCAAGATTGATTTTCATTTGTATATTAATTTCTTCAGGTTACAAAACCATGTTTTCTATGTACAATTGACAGTATATTCAAACAATTGAATAAACAATGGAAGAATACCCAGAAAAAAAAAAAAAAAAAAAAAAAAAAAAAAAAAAAAAAAAAAAACAGGGAGAAAACTGAAGAACATGGAGCAGAATGAATGAGATACATAAAAACTAAAGAGGACTGGAGAAGTCATTTGGGTAGTTAGAAAAACAAGAACAAAAAAGAAAGGAAGAAAATCCAGATTTTAAGATGCCAGGCAGGCTTCCCAAAATAGCCTGTTCTTTTCCATCTCATTCATGGTTTTGGTTGAATCAACAGAAACAGCTGATAATTTCTTTTCTTTTGCCACTACTCCATTAATACGCTGATCATCCCTGCACTTTTTATACAAATGAACCTCCTCTTGCTCCACCACCTCCCCATCCTTCTCATCTTCATGATGATCATCATCACCAACATTTGCTAATTTGTTTTCTAAGCTATCAAGCTCTCTAACCCCAGGAAGAAAATCAGATGTAGTATCACAGCTGCATGACTCAGCATCATCATTATCATCTTCTTCAGCATGGTTGACAACAGACATGGCAGGATCAAAAAAACCAGCTTCTGAATCACCGGTTGCCTCGAAGAGCAAGAACGAAGAGACATCAAAAACTTTACTTTTAATGTCCATATCTAATTGCCAACACTAGATCGAACAACACAAACAAAAAGTACAAACTTTGTTTTTAAGTCTTTCCAACACAGCAGAAATTTTTATATAGCTAATCGTAACAATTCAAATAATATCAAGGAAGTTGTCTATAAAAGGACATGAAAAGAAAAAGAGAGGTGGGCTGCTGCTGCTGCTGCTGCCGTGTTTGACACAGGGATTTTCTATTGGATATCAATATTAGCAGGATGGCTGCTGACTTAAAAGTTATATTTTATGCAATGGAGAAGAAAAGATATTTGTATTAAAATGGAAGTGACATCTGCCTTTTTTTTTCTAGAAGGAATACTCAATGTTGAAATGGATGGATCACAGTTCAGACCCACCATTCTGGAAAAAAACAAAAAAACACTTCCAGAAGCAAGTGTCGACGCACGGATTTTACGTGTTCCTGTCTTGGACTTTTCAAAGTAGATGAGATCATAGGCTCATTTCATTTTTACCTATTCCTCTCCCGTGATTTTATTATAGTCGTAAACAAGCACCCAAAATTTTCCACTACATATGAAATATCAGGTTGATAGAATAAATAATCCAAAGAAAAAGACAGTGCTTTGAATCATGTTTGGAACACAATTCAACAAATGTGAGTTTGAAATTATTGTTGTAAGATACATATACTGCGACAATTGAGTGATATTTTGGGTTATTTTCAACTAAAATTTTCAGTTTCTGGATGATAAAAAATCAAAGAACTATTCAAACAAAGAAGACTTGTAAAGTGTTTATTACTAGTCAATAGTCATCTCACAATTTTGTTAACGTTTGAAACGTGGATTACAGTAAATAGCGACAACCCATTTCTGAAAATGATTGAGCGAATAGTAGTTGTTGTAAGAATTAATATATAATAATCTAAGAAAGGAAAATTACTTGTGCGGCTAAGCTGAAAAAAAGGTTACCGAAATGTACAAGGTATGACTTTTTCGTTGTGGCACAGGGGGTGTTTTCTAAATAACGTGCACCAAATGTATACTGCAAAATTACATGGAAGATACTATGTTTATGGCAGTTTTTTGGTTTGCTCCACGTGTACAACAATCGGAAGGTATTTGATTGTTTTCATTTTCTGGCAGAGCAAGTCTTTTTCTTTTTTTTTTGCTTTGTTTGTTTATTTTTAAAGAAAGTCATGACATAACAAAAGAAAAAAAAATTAAGATCTAAAATTTAGATTTAATAAATATCATATTTTAAAAATAATTACAAAAATTAATTGAATTAAATTATATATTTTTTATATTTCATTTATGCTCTTTTTACTTATTAATAAAGTTTAATTACGAATTTCTTTCATTCTTGATTTATAACCATTTTAATTATTCATAAAATATTTATTTATTTATTCCGTAAGTGAAACTTGTCTATCCTTTTTTAAATTCCATTTCTTGTATGAGGACTAGTTCAAATGGAAGACGATGATATTGAGTGTTTCAAATCAACCAACTTAAGCAAAGAGTTCTTGTCTAATGAATGAGGAAGTTACGTATCAACTTACTACTTAAGAAGCATTCTAAGTTATATATGCATTGTATATTTGATTAATTATAGTATTTTGTAGCATTCGAACTTTTTTTTAATAGCTAATGCATTTTTTCATTCAAAAATTAAATTCGAAATTTTAATCTTTCAATATATATTAAAAAAAACATTTGTAAACCACTTCGAGAACAACAAATAATTTGATTTGATTTTAAACATAAAAAATCAAATTTTTATTCATGTTTAAACACGTCAAATTCAAAACGATAGATTCATCTGATCTTACTGAGCAAGTACAACAGGTTTATTGACGGTTTCAACCAGAAAGCAAAAGACTTGTTCTGCTTCAAAATTTGACATTTAGATAGTAAGTATCAAATAAATGAGTTTGTAAATTTCATTGGTGTAAATCATAATTGATATTGTATAAAAAAGTAGTGATAAAAGAAAGAAGAAACGAGGCTGAACAGTCGAGTTTGGCATAGAATTGTAGGTTCAAATCTATCACCTGCTGGAAAGCACTCAAAACTCGCCACAAATCAAGAATGGGAAACGTGGAATGGCAGAAGAGAAAAGAATCATGAGGAAGCATTGTGGATAAGGTTGATACTGATGGTGACCAGATTATGACCCACTACACAAACAACATTCATTCACGTCACTCGTAAAAAAAAAGAGAAGTGGAAAAATTGGAAAGGACGGCCAAAAGTAGGCAGCCAACAGATTTACAACAATCATACTCAAATATGAATACTAGGCTTTCTTCTAGATGTTAAGTGAGCATATGTAGTTCAATCTAAACAAAACAAATGCGTTTCTTTGCTTTGTCTACCTATATACAGTCTTATTTACAGGAAAAACAAGAAGAATAAAGCAGTGGGGATGCGCCAAACACCCACAGGAATATTTTGACAAATGGCATGACAGAGAAGAGAGACGCCTATGGAATGAACTGAAATGAACAAAACAGCACCTGTTGTCAAGAAATGGGGGCAGGACGCTTCAACATAGTCCAAACTTTCCTGTCAGATTAAAATGTCCTCATCAGTGAATAAATGAAACTTGAATATCAATTAGGGCGGTATAAACTACTTGGAGCTAAAAGTTAAGGAAAAGATTGCTTCAAATTTTAGTAGCAGGGATAGTTTAGTGGGTGACAGGTGCTCAGATTGAGTAAAGCATTTTATCTTTAGGTCACCGTAAAACATGCAATTCCAACTTCGTAGAACTTGCAGCATAATCTCAACAAAATAAATGATGGTCACGATACATAGCATCCTAGTCTCATTGCGTATTCAAGGTTTTGGATAAGAATATGGGCATTTGCAACCAGATATGCTTGATGCTTTCCTACTTTCAACAATACCAGATCAATAACATCATTTGATGATATGCTTGATGCTTCTGAAAAGAAATGCAATACAATGCTGAAATACATCACCCGCGAAGCTCCAATTCAACCTTTCAAATACACTAATAATATCAGGTGGACGCATAATTTGCTAATGTAAATGGTGAGAAAGCAAAATAAATAAAATGAATCCCAGACACACAGCAAGACTCATCTTCCAGTTGTTCAGCCTTCTATGATTTTTCCAGGTATGACGTTTTAAAATATTTACCAGCAAAATAGTCTACCCTCAATAATTAGTTCTTTATATCAACTTGATATTGGCAGCAACCAGCAATACTACAATTCAGTATACCTCTAACCACGCAATGCCCCTGAAAAAGACCAATTCTCATGCAGTTATGAACTAATACAAATAAGCAAGTATAAAATCAAAGGATATATAAAATGGCGGAAAAAGTTCATCATGTCAGAAATAGTTCTGCACAAACTGAACGAGGCTTGTGAAAGATAGTCAGAAATTAGCAAGATCCAAGCCCTACACTACAGTAATTCCGATTTTAATCCAAGTGATGTCATGATGATGATTCTCATAAATGACATAGATGGTACCTTAATTGTTGGTAATGCTTCTTGATCCCAGGACAAAGAACACTCAACATACAAGCAACAAGCATTACCTGAGATGTTGGGTCCTTGGTTATCCTGCGACAGCAGATGTACTCAGGCAGGAGAATACTCAATTGAAAGAGCAGAGCATGAGAAATACCTCCACATTTCAACGGAGTATTGGATGGGAACCATCAAGTTAATATATCTCCAACATCTTGAACCAAACCACTGAAAGCAAAGATTTGCATACTGGAAGTTAAGTTCAAAATTCAAATATCTTACATATTTCACAACTACAAGTAAAATATGTAAAGACTAATTTCAGGGAAGGGAAACAAGTACGTATATGACAAATCTTAATTCCGGTAAAAATCTGCATGGGACAGACTTGGAGGGATTACATGGCAAGATGGACAGAAAGGAAATCACATGCAAAAACCTCAAAGATAACAGGACCTCAATGTACAGATGATTTTATAATACCTGAATGTCATAGATCAGAATGCATTTCTAAAAGAAACTTGGACAATCACTTCAGACAACTTGGATATAAACAAACCCACTACTAAAGCCATTCTTTTCTAGGATAACAGGAAGCTGCTCTTTAAAAAAATATCAGCAAAAATAAATTGCCCCAGTGAACAGAAGAGAAGTGCTTAAGTACAATGCTCTCGAGTGAATATACACAGGAGTTGAATAAACTCCCAGAATGTACCTTGGTGAGGAAAAAAAATCAAATTGCAGAAAAACAAGTTATTGAATGTGGAAACAATACATTTAGGGGACATTGAATCATGATGTCCCCACAAGATTAAAATAAGAACAGATATTCTCAAGGAAAAATCAATAAATTAATAATTAGTGTCTAAATGGAATTCAATGATACACAGAATACAAATCGTGTAGGCAACGAATGCACCATGAATTACAAGTTTCTGGGATTTTAATCCCATGAAGCAATTACAAGAAGGATGGAGTGACACATATAACCACAGGTTATCCTCAATCCACCCAAAATGCTGATACTGAAGTCACCAGTCAGTCAATATATCCAAGTTCCATGTTGACCACATGTTACAGACATTTTCTGCTTCCTTCCAAGACTCACCTCCCAATCAATAAGGTTTGTTCTGTTTGTTGTCTCTCTTAAGCTGAACCTTCAGTTTCTTACCACCTAATTGGCATCCATTCATCATGTTTATTGCATTTTGAGCAGCTGCTGGAGAGTCGTAACTAACAAATCCTGCAAAGAGGGGGTTCTTGAGAGAGAAAATTCCTTAACACTATATCAGATTAAGAGGTAAAGATAATGCACATACCAAAACATTTACTAACCCCCGTTGCTTTGTCAACAAAAACCTTTGCACTTAAGACCCTACCAAATCCTTGAAAAGCGGTAGCCAACTCTTGATCACCAAAATCTTGAGGTATGTGATAAATAAATAGATTTGCACCAGGTGGACCTAGGTCAGAGCATAGACTAATTAATAACATGCCACCACCAAGATTGGACTTTTTGAAAGACAACAAAAACCAAGATGACCATAGATAGCAAACCTTCAATCTGACCTCCTGAACTTGTACCAGCACTGGAAGATGATGAAGAATTACTGCTTGTATTTGCTTGTGGCACTGAACCAGGTGAACCAGTCAATGGACTGTGGCTCATGATTCCCCCGGGATATGCCATGGGGTACTGAACACCTGTCACAGCTGGATAAGCCGATCCCACATAACTTGCAGGAGGCATAGCATTATTTCTAGGAGCAATATTGGGAGCGAGGTCAGGTGTGATTCCTTGCAATGCACCTTGATTTACTGGAGAAACCATATTGTGGAATGGAGGCTGATTCTGCATTGGTGGCAAGCGGTACTGCATAATTCCATAACTTCCTGGAGCCTAAATAAATAATGAGATGATCAATCATATTTAGATATTAAATGCTCAGTCAAAACATCATACAAACAAAATTAGACAATCCTCCGTAACTTGGTTAAAATTGGAGAAAATAGAATCACTTATGAGACCCAAAATATGTTAGATATCTATGGTCATCTTGGTTTCTGTAAATCAGCATTTGAAAAACCTACCTGATATCCATAACCATTGTATGGAGGAACATAACCCATTGGCATGGCTCCAAACAATGAAGGATGTTGTGAATCAGCATTTGGTATATTCAAAGCTTGAGATTGGGCTTTCTGGGCCCTCCGAGCTTGTCTTTCCTTTTCTGTATCTGCCCATTTGACAACAACAGGGACACTTGAGCCCTAAAACAGCAGAAGATAAAGATCAGAATATGATACCCCATTTTTATTCAAGAATAACTAACACACTACTGGACATGATAAGAAAAGGTGCTACTTAAGGCAGTGGCTACTACCTCCTTAACTCATATTTGGATGCCAAGAGATAAAGATATGCCTTTGATTAAAGAGTAAAGGCTATTTATCTGGTACAAGAATGCAGTCTAATGAAGACAAGAACTTCCATTGTATCTACGCATTCCAAAATCCACTATGTTATAGCAGGAAATTGCAGATGTAAGCCCAAGTGTGACTTGATCAAGACAAAGATAATGTGCTTCTACAGAGAGCCCATTTGGTTGACAACTTTGATACTAAATGCAACATGCAACAATTCACGACAATGAATTTGGTTTTGTGGCTTGCAATTCATAATAGGGTTATTAAGCCACAGAAATCATCTTTTATGCATGTGCAAATGATTTCCAGGTTTATATTGGAAACTTTAGTGACTTGAGTTCTTGCAAGTGCTAACACCATGAATTAAGTGATAACTAAATTATGATGTCGTAATTCATTCCTATGAACAATGACCATGTAAGATACCTGATTAGTACATAATCTTTAAGTGCTTCGAAACACTTATTATGCAAAAGATACCATATAAAACAGGAGTAGGTACTCAGAACAATGTTTGAGCTAATTTGTTGATTTTCAACAGCAGGAACATGTACAAAATACAAACCTCCATTTTATGCTTTCCATTAATGGCCTCCAGGGCGTCAAGGGCTTGTTCTTTTGTCTCATACTTCAAAAAGGCACAGCCTGCCATAAAGAAACCAAAACAGCTACAATTCAAATACTGCAATCAGCTTAAGATTGAGGTTTTTATGGTTCATACAATTAAGCACTTAAAATGGTTTTCTTCTTTTAAAAAAAAAAAAATAAAGAAATAAAGAAAAGGAATCCGATATAAAAGAAAAAGTACCTTTACTTGTCTGTTGAGAACCTCTTAGGATCTGTATTTCCTTTATGGTTCCATAGTTAGAAAATAAAGCAGAAACTTCAGCTTCCGAGACATTCTTTGGCAGCATGCCAACAAAGAGTTTGTGCTCTAGATCCATCGGGCAGTAAAACAAAGACACAATTCATAATTTAGTCAAAGATTTGATATTAAAAAAAAAAATGAATCACCAAAGTGTGAATGAGGATCAATTCTGCCAACCTTGTAGGAAGCAGAATTATAAGCAATTAATTCACTGAAGTTATACATACCTAATCTTTCCAACTCGCCATCTGCATACTTCACTTGTAATGGACTAGAAGCCTAAATAGGACAAAAAAACAGAAACATGAGTTCTAATCAGGGAGGTAACAAGACTCCCACTTAGTAAAAGTAATCTCCAAACACAAATATATTAAAGCAGACATAGGTGATTGCAATAAAGTACTTCATATTGGATTGTCCCTAGATTTTTCATTAAAAGTTGTATAAAAGGACCGAGTTGTTAATCACTCTAAACCTAGATCAGGGATATGCCATGTTGTATAAACAGCCATATCTTATACCACCATATCAGAATGCATGATGATCAATCATGAAAATAAAATGTGAATATGACTTGCCACAACGCACATCAACACCTGAGGCATAAATTTATCCGGTCACACTAGTAACCACCTAATGATACATCAGTGTTAAAATCAAATTTATCCCGGTCAAGCAAATTATACATTAACACTGTGTCCCAGAAGAGACACTCGCTTTGTTTCTCTTTAGATTCCTAGATCTGTGCTTATGCACAATTATCTAATTCTTCTGCTATTGTTTAAAATCTATCAGATCTAACCTGTACAAGCAATTATATATTGAGCATTTTCATTTATGATCTGCGCTTATATACTTTTAATTGCAATATTACAATTGAAATTGCGAGATCCTTTCAGGCTCGTTTGTTTGTCCAGCTACATGCAGATATTCATTTCTTTTCTACATTGTGGAGAAAGAAAGCACTGATGTGCTTCCAGTTCATACATCATAACTACGCTACTTTGATACAGCAGCTCATTTCTATGGTAAAAGGAAAAAAATATTGCAAGAACAAACAGGTGGTCTAAATGATAAATAGTCAACAACTAAGGCATATAATGGAACTCAGGGCAGTGAGTCAGACAAGGCAAGATCTTGGTTATATTGTGAAAGAGCAAGAAAATAAGCCCAGCTCATATTGATGTTACCTTATAATTGTTGAAAGGTTCATCTCTTGATCATGCATTTCCTTAATTACATTAATACACAAAAATGCTTCCTCTTATTCCAAAAAGCTGCAATATCACCTCATTCTTTTCTTTTCAAATTATATACTTTCACTCATTATGTTGACATTAGTAGCCAGACCAATTCATTTTTATCAGCTACCTCCTTGTTTTCAACTATAGTATAATTCTTAAGATAATCTAAGCTTTTATTTGCCCCAAGATTTTAATAAGGTCAAACAAATCTGAAAGGTATTGACTGACATAAAATGATAACAAGACAAATGGCTGGAGAGTAGTTAGCCTTAAACGACAACCTATAAATAGAACTCCAAGACCAATTGTTTGCTTAATTATTTGAAATTCAGAAAATTCATGGTTTCAATAACCAAATTATCCTGTTTCTTGTCCAAATTATGTTCTATAAAATTTAATCTCCAGTATATAAAGCCCCAGCCTTCATCTTCTACACAGTAGTAAAATTTCTCAAAACTCCATTTCATCAGAAAACAACCAGGTGTTAAGTGGAAAAAAAAAAACTAAGCTTACAGCATGCTGGAATTTGATGTAGTGATCTCCTTTTCCATTGTCTCTAAAACTCACGATATCAATTTACTACAAATGAGCTTTATAAATAATTATCAAACTTACAGTACTCTACATTCTAAAACTGCATTATTAGCATGTACCCTAGTCGGCACAATGAAACAGTTATGAATTTCTACTGAGTTCGTCACAAATACCAAATAGACACAAGTTTAAGGTACTTTTACTGGATAGTTAAGACCTAATTTCATATGATGCAAGCTGTCAGTATCAAAAACGTATAAAGCAAGCAAGAGTCATGCCACAACCACAATATCCAAAATGCACTAACAATTTTGATTGCTTCAGAGTTCAATAGTCAAATAGAGTGGACAGATTTCGTCCTCAGGCGCTACATTTGCATGTCAGCTTGTCAGGATAAGCTACAAGCGTCAAGTTAATTACAATAAGCTAAGATCACTACAACCAACTTTGGACAATAGCAGGTAGATTTTCAGAACAATAACTAACAATGTGGCAATGAATCACTAGAAATCAAGGCAATACAAGGAAACAAAATTCAAAAATTGAACTAACCCCAGGCAAAGTCTTCTTATTATGACAGGCATTGACTGCCTTATCGGCCTCTTGTCTCGACGGGCATATAACAAAGCAACATCCTTAATCAACATAGAAAAAAAAACCCACGAGAAAATAACTCAAAATTAGGGTTCCAAACATCAAAAACCTCACTAAAACACCGCAAATCTCACTCCAAACTAAACGAATCATACAAATCACTAAAAAAAAAAACAACGGCAAAAAGAGAACGAGAAATGTGAGAGATTAGAAACTTCAAAAAGAAATAATAAACTAGAAAAAGAAAACAACAAGGTTGAACCTCTAGAGGTGCGAGTAGCCTTGTCTTTGATGATGTTGACTTCGTCGACCAAAGCAAACTCTTTGAACATTGCGAGAAGTTGAGCTTCCGTCATATGCTTCGGCACTTGACCAACGAACAGCTTCACGCTCTCTTCGTTCGTTGATTTCTTCTCCTTTTCTCCCTCCGCCATTGATGCCTCTCTTCTTCCTCTATTTTCTCTGTTTTTTTTTTTCTCCGAATTTTCTTTTATTTTCTCTCTCTAGCGGAAAGAGAGTTTATTTGTTTTTTTTGGGGGGGAGGTTTTCTTGATGGCAAAGTTGGATCTTCAATGGATTTATTATTATTTAATTAAAATAGCTGCAAAGTGGGGCTAGTGTTTGGGTTTATTTACGATACCGCCCTTCCAGCTGCGCAAGTCGATGTCCATGTACTTGTACAGTTGTGAGCTGGAACGAGGATTTGAACACTGAAGGAAGGCCGATGTTGAATGACGTATTTACCCTTTTCATTTTCTTTGCCTTATTTGGTAATTTTTATTTTCACTTTTTGGTGATTCCAATCCGCTGTCTTGCTTTGGAAAATTTTATGATTTATTCTACCAAAAAATTTATCATTTGCTAAAAAGAACACTACAACTTAAAAAAGTGCAAGGGAATGTTTTAGTTTTACGCTGACATCCAGAGTCCAAGTCATTTTGAATTTTTTTTTTCTTCTTTTCGAAACCAATTTATTTTCTTAGGGCAATAATATTTATATTTCTTAATTCTTACTATATAATAACCCTACAAAAGATTTACTAAATCTCCAACTTTTCTAATATAATTAAATACATTTTTTTGTGAAATTTGAAGAAAAAAATTTTGTTGTTTACATGAAATTACATGATTTATTGATATCTTATTTTAGCTAACTTTTAGTTTATAATTTAAAATTTATGATTAATATTTTAAATTGATTGAATAAAATGAGTATTATTTTTATAGTACTTTTGCTTGCCATATTTTACTAATAAGTAGCACAAATATCACTTAAAATAAAAGTTCAATATTTTACTAATAAATCACATAAATATTGATAAAATAAGTATTATTTTGATGTCATGAATATGATTTATTTTTTTAGAATGATTAATTGCTAATTATATTTAAATTATCATTCGAGCATTTAATTCAATGGTATATGTGTTCTTTATTCAATGAGTGAATATGAATTTTAATTCATTTAAAATAGTATTCAATAGTATTTTTTAAATTGTTATAATAATTTAATTACTAAGATAATTTTATCACTTATAATTTAAAATCAACTTATATAGTTAATAATTATTAATTATTAACATTTAAGAGTTAAGAATTATAAATTTATTATAATCAAACATTTATATTTTATATTACTGAAAAATCAAATATTATTTTTTAAAGTACCAAAATAAAATATTTTATTAGTTGCACAAATTAATAGTTTCAATGTTATCAGTTTAAATATAGTAATATATAAAATATTAGTAATATTTTATTAACTTTATAATAAGGTATAATTAATTTATTAAATTAGAAAAAAAAAGCATTTATTGATAGACAAACTAACATTTATAATATAAATAATGCAAAAAACATTTGAATTAAAAAAATAAAATTAAATATATTAAAATTATAATAAAAGACAAATAAAAACTTTTAAATTATGTATAATATTAAAAATAAATCAAGTAATTAATTTTTTAATTTGGTACAATAAATATTATTTAAAAAATATAAAAATTTTATAACATAAAATAATTATAATTTAAAAAAATTAATTGACACATTAAATGAGTAATATTAGTTATATAATTTTACAACTTTACTTTTATGATAAAAATTTCTCGCTCTGAAAATTATATTACTTTTCAAAAAAAGAGTTTTTGGCAATACATCCTTTTGATCGGTCAAGATGAAGTAGCGACACTATAAAAATATATATATATTTTAAAATTATTAATTTACTTTTAAACTCTCTATATTACATATCTGATTAAAAAATAATATCATGCATTTAAATTCTCTTAAACTCACAACTTTTAAATATCAATTTTAATAACATATCAACTTATCAAAAAGATAATTAAGCTAAATATATATTTTCTCAACGCTCAAATATTGGTGTGACGCTATGTTTTTTTTTTTTGTATTTTGCATTGTTTGACACGTTTATGCTTTTTAAGTGAGTTAACTAATATTAATAAAACCCATTCCTTTTTTTTTTATCCAATTAGGTTTTAAAGAAGAATATTTACCTTGTCAAGTAGTTTGGTAGTATTACCAAAAATAAAAAATGTCATCGGCCATTTAAACTCAAATTTTTTAAGGAAAGTAAAAGGTTTTATTGTAAAAATAGGGAAAACAATATAATAATAGAAGTAATAAAAAAAAAAGCTTGTAAAATGTTTTGTTCATAGTAATTCCTAAAAAAGCAAGGCATCATTTTTTTCAAAATTTCCCTTTTCTAGATCAATCCTATCCTATATAAACTTAGCTATTCTAGGTTATTCTAACTTGAATATCTATTTTATAAAATTTTAAATATAAAAAAACTATAATTATAATTAAATATTTTATTTATATAAAAATTATTTAATAATCAAATCAATCAATCAATTAATAAATCTAAAAATAAATAAAATAATTTAGTATAAAATTAAATCAAATTCATAAATAATAAAACTTAAATATTTATTTTATTAATAATACTTTCCACCTTCAATAAAAGTAAAAAGTAAGAAGCAAAATAAAAGCGAAATTGGAAAGAAAAGAGGTTGACGATTGACAAAAGCAAATGCTGTTTGTCAGGATCATTTTCAGTAGTAAAGGAGTACGGATACCGTTATACGTTGTGAGGAGGGAATCCGAGCCGGAGGGTAAGAAAGTAAAAGCGAATGGAAGGGTGCAGCGGTAGATTAGCGTGGAAACCAGGCGCAAGAGATAAGTGCGCCAGACTGTCCCGCCAACGCACGCCTCTTCTTCGACTTTCTCCTCTTCCAAAGGTTCCAAACCGAAAATCTAGTATGATTTTATTTTATACTAAATTTATCGTCAAATGATTGTATAAATATAGTAGTAATTCATTTATTTGCGAGTACATGCCTACATGGTGTTAATGAGAAGGAAAAAAAAATTGAAAACTATTTGATGGGACCCTGTTCCTGCATCCCATGTTGGACCAGCTGTAAGGTCAAAATGCCATAAGTAGACTGATGGTGACTTGGTAGCTTTGTTTCAGGGCCGAAAACCAGATGTACTTGAACTTAGCCAATAGCCACTAATGGATTCCCATGGCATTGATTGGGGAACTAAATGGAAACTATGGGCTATTTTTAAAAGAATGTCAAAAAGTCGGGCACAAAAGGTCAGAATCCAAACCATTTGTTCACATGATATAGGAGGATATTTTGTCAAAACTACATTATTAAATTAATTAATAATAATAAAGAATGAGACCTACCAATGCGTAAACCAATTGTCTTGGTAATTACCTATAAATATGTTTGAAAATTGAAAAAAAGAACAAAAAGATGGTTTGTTGATGGAGCAGTTGGGCTGGGTAGGGTGCAGTGAGGATTTTGCAAGTGGCAGCAGCATATTGAGAAATTAATCATAGGGTGGATGTGCAAATTGAGGAACTGATATGATAAAGACAATCTGTGATATTAAGGTTGGAGGCAATAAAAGTTTTCATAAGAATAGGTGGATGAGATACCTTAAGAAAAGAAACTCTCTTTCTCTCAAAGCAAAAATGAGAGTTGGTTGTACCTAAACCTTTTTAATGCCAGTCAAAACATGCACCAACAAGTCTGGTTTCCTGCTTGTTCCTTACAGGGTTGCCAGCCGAGTTCTGCCCTGCAATTCACTTTGAAACGATGTGATAATCATAAATTATTATCAATCATTACTTGTAAAAGACCTTAACTGTTCAGAAACCAAGCAAGAAAACTAAGGGCTAAAATATCAATATGAAAAATGCAGACAAGATTACCTATCTTTCATCAATTACCATAACTGTAAGTAAACCCTTTTTTATTAGAAAATATTTATAAAAATAGTAAAACATGTTAGATAATAGTTGACAACAACACCAAATTTGGCTTCATGATTATACAGCCAAAACCCCATATACAAAAGTGATGAGAAAAATAATGAGTAATGTGAAAAAATTAAGAAATAAAATTGTGTAGAAAATTATGAGAAAAATTGAATGTATATTAAAAAACTGCTTATTAAGAATTATACAAAAATCTTAGGTTTATATACAACTAACTAGGGGTTAAACTAAGAAACTAAATCTTCCTAAAAAACTAATCTTATAATTGAGAAATTGTCTATTCTAATTTTTTGTCCTTAATCATAGGGATACAAATGCTTAATTCTAGAGATAGAAATATAAATATACAGATTACAAAATTTCAACTAGCTATAAATAAGTGTTTTTTCACACTCTCCCTCAAGCTAGTGAATAAGTGTTTTTCATTTCCAGCTTGAAAATAATTTTTCGAAATGTTGCACTACTGAGACCTTTAGTCAACATATCTGTAAGTTGACCATTGATTGATACATAAGGTGTACAAATCAACTCATTGTCTAGTTTCTCATTTATGAAATACTGATATACTTTAATGTGTTTTATTTTGTCATGTTGCACAGGATTTTGTGCAATACTTATTACAGACTTGTTATCACAGTAGAGTCTTATTGGTCTATCTTACTTGATCTTCAAGTCTTCTAGGATAATCTTTAACCATAGTAGTTCACAAATTCCTTGAGCCATTGCTCTGAACTTTGCTTCAGCACTTGATCTTGCCATTACATTCTGTTTTTTTCTCCTCCAAGTCACAAGATTATCACTTAAGAAAGTGCAGTAGCCTGAGGTGGATCTTCTATCAGTTACTGAATTTTTATAATCAACATCTGTATATGCTTCTAGAACTAGCCCTAAATTTTTTTTGAATAAGATACCTCTCTCAGGATTGGCCTTTAAATAGCTATGCATAAATTGACTTATCACACTCACAGCATATGTTATATCAGGTCTAGTATGTGAGAGATAAATGAGTATTCTAACTAATATTTGGTACATCTCTCTATCTACAGTAGCATCTTCATTGGCTTTTTCAATTTTATGATTAGGATCTATAAGAGTATTTGTAGGTTTACATGCAAGCTTCTCAGTTTTCTTCGAAAGATCCATCATATGTTTCTGTTGTGAGATGAAGATAGTGAGTTACTTCAATTCTTAGGAAGTACTTTATTCTCCCTAGCTCTTTTATCTCAAATTCTCTAGCCAAATACTATTTTAGAGATTCTCTTTCTTTTTCATCATCTTCAGTTATAATTATATTATCAACATATACTAATAGAACTGTGATTCACCTGAATCAGAGTGCTTGATAAACAATATGTGATCTTCTTGACTCTGTTTATATCTCATTGCTAGCATTACTTTGATAAATCTCTCGAACCAAGTCCTAGAAGACTGTTTAAGGCCATATAAAGCCTTTTTTTCAACTTGCATATTTTATTTGCTTCTAGATGACCTCCAAATCCTGGTAGAACCTTCATATATATTTCTTCTTCCAAAATATCATGTAGAAAAGTATTATTTACATCAAATTGTTGAAACTGCCAATTGTAATTTGCAGCAAATGATAACAAAATCAGAACAGGAAGATAAAGCTTAACAAAATGATAATAATGGGGGGCAAAAAAGATGAACTAACAAACTTTACAGTTTTTCTGAGCTCACCATCTCAAATATATCCAAGCATTAAGAACTTTCAAGTTGAAATTAAAAATCAGAACAGGAAGATAAAGCTTAACAATAAATAAATGCCTTGCAACTAACTCTACAGCTTCAGTCCAATACCATCTGGATAATACATGTTATTCCATTCTCCACAAATTTAAACTAACATGCATAAAAAAATAAAAAAATAAAAAAGAAACAATGGAAACTTATGTACAATCTCACCCTTTATGAAGTCCTCTGGAGCCTTCTGTACGCAGAACCTGAAACCATGAATGCAAATACATTGGAAAGAACATCAGTTGTGTATTTATGGGTGAAAGGTCCACCACGTGTTATAAATTTTAAATAAAACAAATGTTTAAGACATAGCATGACTTGGAAATAAACTTTGTCAAACCTTTAGAGGCCATATCAACCAACATCTAAAATGAGGTTAAATCTATAATCTCTAACCTCCAACACCCCCAAAGAAGTAAAGGCCCCAGAAAATGACATACTGATTCTTAGCAATTCTCTTTTGATTTTGGTAGAAGCTCTCAGCAATGCCACTATGTCCAACCTCAGTTCTTATGGTTAAAACAAGTAGAATATCCAACAAGCCCCAGTGTATTAGCATGTAACAAACAAATGTGTAAATGAGATAGTAGAAAACCTCGACAACAACAAGAGACCAAACTTGGTAGGTTAGAAATTGGGAAAACTTCAATACAACAAGGCATAAATTCTGGACACTATGAACCAGACTATAAGCATATTATAAGAAGAAGAGCAGAGGAGCATTAGATTTCTTGTTCTCTTAGGGTATTGAAGGCAACATTATGGTCACAACATCCATGCTATATAGCTCTAGCGAGCAAAAAAAAATGTATTTAATTGCAGCACCAAAAGAAACTAATAAAAGAGACTTGGAAGTACAAAAGAGAAATTTGAAGTGAAAAAATGAACAATTCAAAGAACAATGATGGAGGGAATACATGAAAAGGCACATAAAGTAAAACCAATTCAATACCTGATATGCACAATGAAATCCATTTTTATAGCTTCCAACACTTTCTCATTGCAACATAAGACGGGTTTTAACCATCTCAATGGTTGCTGTAATTAGGGTGCTCACCATGCTAGCAATTGTACTTGCACTTCAAGAGATGCAAAAAACCCAGGAAAAAATAATGGCAAAAAGAAAAGCTTTCACCAACATAATGGCACATTCTAAAACATTAAGCTGATAGTTAAAGTATCAAATTTAAACCCTTGTTCTTGTCTCTAAAACCAAATATTTCCTTGAGTTAAATTATTTACTATTTCCAGATGTTTATTTTTTATTACAAGTTTCAAGTTCATCCATAACTTGTCAACTTTAACGATTTATATAATAAGGCCAAGAAGAGAGAAAACCTATGAGCAGTGTCATACGTGAGATGCAGATAGAATCCTTCTTCAAGAAGTGTCCATTTCACCAATATTTGCATTAATAGAATTTTAGAAAGATTTAAAAATGGAAAAGAAATATGAAACAGACACTCTAGCTAGATGATAAATCAAACATGAAATAAATCATCCAAAAACTTTGAAAATTACTTCGTGGATATTTAAACTGAAAAACAGTATGCTTAGAAATTGACCTGCTTGGATTCATCATATGTTGCAAGCTGTGAAGCAGTCAAAGCAGCAGCTCTAGCTGTTGCAGGGCCAACACCCTTCCAAAGAGCACCTATTCCCTCTTTGGAGACAATGCTGCATATTTCTGCAATTGGCCCTCTTTGTCTTAAATCTCTTTTCATCTGTAATCGCACCTGATGATAGAAAACTATTTCTTAGATCCACAATGACCTTAAAAGATCAGAATATGTAACGTTGTAACACTAACTTCTGAACTTCCACAGGATTGGTCATGGCAATTGAAATGGCACCAACAAATGCTCTGGATGCAACCCTGACCAAGATGTTGGTGGAATCAAATGCCCATTCACAGGCATATTTTGATGGTTCATACAAGCCTAGACGGAGACTTCCATATAGAAGAGGCCTGGTCAATGGTGGCATCAATCCAGATACAGAGACTTTGGTCCTTCATTTTTCAATACTTGAATGAACAATGGTCCCTGCTTACGTCCATATAAATAATGAATTCAACTCAATTGAATCGGATAAACTAGATAATCATCATCAGGAAACTAAGCTGAGAGCGTTGGTCAAATACCTTTCCAATCAAAGGACCCCTCTGACCAACATGCTGCCTTTGGGGCCTAGCTTTAAGCACATCTGTGCTACGAGCATAGATAAATCAATTAGCTATAGATTCAACAAAGCCAAAATGATTCCTACTTCAAGAAATTTCATTTCATATGCCATTTTATGCATTCTTGTAAGTTTATGTTTTAATTTTAACTTAATTCCTCTCAAAATGGTATACTATAAACATTTTAACTTAAATGCATTCTGTACTTCATGTTTGAAACTTAAAAAGGAAAACCTTTCCTTCAAGTTCAGACTCTGTGTTTACTGATCATTCTCAATAATTAACAAAAAAAAAAAAAAGCAAAAAAAGACTATTTCTTTTTACAGTCATTAACTTTAAAAAAAAAAAAAACTAACTAACAGACGGCACTATCCGCAATCCCTCATAATAGCATTCAAACCATGCTTGAAATGCAAATTGGAGACCTCTCAATTACGTAAATGTCATACTCATTCCCAATCATAGCTTAGACAAACTTTCCATCAATTTTAAAATTCTCACTTAAACAACATTATTAAGTGCCACAGCGCAATGCACCAAGAACCAGATTTGGTTTATTCATTAGTTTTTTTTTTTTTTTTTTTGGGGGGGGGGGGTTAAAAAGGCGAGATTAATCATTACTTGAAAAAATCAAGTTAAAGAAAAAAAAAAGGGAGCCTAGAGGATGTGTAAGGCCGTTGGCAACTGCAACGGAGATTCCACTGGTACCAAAGTGATAAAGGGCACCCGACGAAGACATTGCTCAACTCTGCTTCCGGTTAACTTTAACGGTCCCTGTCATGGAAAATCAAAATCTCAAAATATCATTCACATTTTCCTTGACTTTCATTTCGTTTTCTTGGTAACCAAAAAGAAGAGAAGAAGATGTGAGGAGACTTGAAACCGACCTGAAAATAAAGGAATTTCGAGAAGCCGAATTGCCATCCATTTATGTTTTTGTGTTTCCCACTTTCTTCCGATAGTTTGGTTTTCTGGGAAAAATGTGCGGTATGAATGGCGTTTCCGATGGGAGAGGGATTCTGTTATGGAGTTTGTGTCTTAATGGTCGGTGGAAACGGCGCCGTCTTCTTTGAGCGTTTTTGGTTTGTAATTGTGATTGGCGTGCCAAAAAGTACAAATTGGGCTGCGGATTGCGATTGGTAGCCGTTGCCTGCCTGCATGGGTTTGGGGAAAAGGATGGATAATTGAATTTGATTTTTTTTTTTTTTGTTACATAAAGCAAAATCTTAGTATAAGTAACAAGGGAGGGACAAATTCAGTTAGAAGTCATGTCTTTAATATTTATCATTAGGTTAAAGACTTGAAGACAATTAAAAGAATGATCTCAACTCAATATTTGTCTTTGCATGATCGCTATTCACTACCAATTGATAATAGGACGATAAATCTATCCAAAATCGTTGGATTTTCATCCGATCGGATGTTATAAAATATTTTTTTAAATCAAATTTTAAATCAAGTCGAGTGGATTTAGGTAAATTCATCATGATTTGATTTGATATATATAAAATATATATTTTATTATTTATTTAAATTTAATTTTATATATTTTATTTTAATAAAATTATTATTTAATATTTTAATTTAAAATATTAACTTAATAAAATATTATATTTATATATAATTAAAATATAATTTATATTAAATAATATTTTATAAATATTATATTAAATTTGGTTTATTAAACTAATTTTAAATCAAATTAATTATAATTTTATATATTTACAAATCAAATATAAAAAATAATATTTTCATATTAAATCAAATATAAATTTTATAAAATGAGGTTGGAGTTGAGCAAAAATTCATCCTATGTCGACCCAACCCATTATAATCCATAATTACAAACCAATTTTATTTTTGGTAGACCAATCAAAATTACAAATCAAATTATCCTTCATTGAAAATTATAATTAAAAAAAATAGCTGACAGCCATGATTTATTATTAAAATGTTAAAATATTAATTTTAATGATCACAATTTAATTTTTATGATTTTAAAAATATTAAAAATAAAATTCACTTAAAATATGTTTATTAAAAAGAAATAAATATTTAAAATTATTCTTAAATAAAATAAAATTAAAAAGGAATATAATCATCACACATAACAATTAATGAATATAATGCATATAAAAATAATAAAATTGAAGATTTGATTTAGTAATAAATTAATTTATGAAAAATTATCTTGATAATAAAAATTTTTAATTATATAAATAAAATTAAATGATAATATATGTTTTCAGTGTATATTTAAAAAAATTAATTAAAAAAAATGAGACATGTCTTTTGAAACTCTTGTTAATATATCAAATAATTTTTTAATTTATTTCTTATTTAAAGATTTAAATTTGATTTTTTTAAAAATTATGCTTGCTAAAAATAAAATACAAATAACTGCATGAAAGTTTATTATAGTAGTTTAACTTATTTGTATTGATTTAAAAATATGAACACAAATCAAATTTTGAGTGATTAGTTAGTTAAAATGATTTTATTTAAAAAAAAAAATAGAAGTATTAACAGCAAAACTGCCGTACTTTATAAATAACGTTCCTAATTTATTAACCGTCGTATGTGATGACCAATTAGCCAATCCTGTCCGTCAGATATTTCATCACGATTCCTAGGACCCTCAATTACAGATCGTATAAATCCACGCACTAATCAAATTTTCTAGAACGCAGGCAAAATCCGATTTTCTTTGTTTTTGTTGTTCCTTGTCTTTGAGCTAGGGTTGTGGTTTTTTGCTCTATACAGCGGTCAGGTGCGCGCTTTCCTCTCTAGCGTTTATGATCTGCAATCAGCTTCGATTCTGAGTTTCTCACAGCCATGCCTCGGTAAGGATCTTTACCAATTTATTTAATCTTAAAAGAAATTAGCATTATCACTCGGAAACTTTTTTATTAACATTTTATGTGTATGTCTATTTGGATTCAATTTGCAGTTATTATTGTGATTATTGCGACACTTATTTGACTCACGACTCTGTAAGTTTTCTGATTCTGTAGTGTATTTTTTTTCCTTTTATCTGTTTATGTTTAATATAATTCTTTCATATTTAGTTTCTAAACAGGTTTTTTTTTTTAAATTTCGAAAATTAATTATGGTTTATTAGTTTGCTTGTTTCATTTAGAGAAATTGCTGAAAAATTATTTTATTGGGTTAAATTTCAGCCATCGGTTAGAAAACAACACAATGCAGGTTACAAACACAAGGTAATTAAAGAGATTTTTCTCTTTGTATTTTATTTAGTTATTTATCTTGTGAATTGTACATTTTTGCTCATTCTTTGTGTAATTTTAGGCAAATGTTAGAACGTACTATCAGCAATTTGAGGAGCAACAGACCCAGAGCTTAATTGACCAAAGGATCAAGGAACATCTTGGCCAAGCTGCAGCTTTCCAGCAGGTTGGAGCTGCTTTTAATCAACATCTAATGGCTCAGAGGCCCCGACTTCCTGTTCTTCCAACACCTGTTATGCCTATTCCAGGAGGTGCACCATTACCCGTTAATCAACCAATGATCCCAGGGATGAGGCCCCCTGTTCTGCCAAGACCAGTTCCAGGTGCTCCAGGTAAGATTCTGATCATCTATATTATTCTTGTTGTTGCTAATATGAGGTTTGGGTATTTGGTTGATATATGTATACTCGATCACGAATTTATGTGGTGATAGTGAACTTAAAGAATTTTCTTTTGTGTACATGTTACCATAAAGCTGTTGTTTTATATGGCGAATACCTTGTTTCATTTATTCTGTCATCTTTCAATCAAGGCATTGGCTTTTCCATTCTAGATCTCAATTGCACTTTTAGGATGGAATTGATTTTTTTTTTTTCTTTTTGGTGACATTGCCAGGTTATGTTCCTGTTCAAGGCATGCCACCAATGGTGGGACCACCAGGTGCTCCTTCCTTGTCTGGTCAAGTAAATGGCCTTCCGCTGCCTCCTACACTGGCTCCACCATTGACAGTTCCTGGAACTGCAACAACACCTACTTCTTCTAATGGAGCACCCACCATGGCTATGTCTACACCATATCAGACCAATCCTGCAGTCCCAACAAGTGGAGGGTTTGACAATTTCAATGCCAATGCACGGCCCTCTGAAGCTAATCATTAATCTGTTTAAACTTGCATGCTTTGCTTCCATATTTAAAGTAAGAGCTTAAATAAGCACATGTATGCTATTGAACATGAAGCTTTCCAATGATTAAGGGTGATGGTAATATTTTTTAGGAGGATAGCTTGATATTAGATTTGAAGCATTGATAATTTTATAAAAGACGAAAAGAAGTAGACTCATTTACTTTGACGTTTTTTTTTTTTTTTATGGCAAATTTGTCTTCTGGGAAGCATATAAACTTTGCAAAAGAATATCTGGCTTCAAATTGTTTTAGGCCAATGCAGAAATTCAAAGTTAAGCCAACAGGTTTATCACTTCACTATTTGGGATTTTGCATTGGTTTGGTTAAACATGATTTGAATTGTGCCAAAATAATGTAAATATGTCACCATTCGCCATTTGGGATTACGATGATTGTTTTTGCCCCCTTTTTATGATTGCATTATTCTCACAATGAGGGATCCTACCTTATAGTTTTGAAACTAGACCTAATGAATGAAGATTCTGTGTCTCTTTGATAACTTTTACCATGACCATAATATTTATACAGGCAATCAGAGCCAACTGGCATTTCTCGAGTCTGATGATGAGTTTTCATTCAAACTTCGGTTTGGTGTTTTTTACAGTGTAAATTGCATCAAGTTGTTTGATGCTAAATGGAAAATGTGGTTAGATTTTGATTGCAATGCAGTTGAAAGTTGCTGTTACCCCACAGGTCTGGAGCTTCTCTTATATGTGCTATTTGTAAAGAAATGAATATAACTAGCTGCCTCTTGATGATTTGATATTTATGCAGCCTCGTCATATTTTTATGTAGTAATGGGAGCTTCTCCAGTTCTACTTTTTCCAGGCACCACAAATCATTATTACCATATAATGCTCATGCTTGAGGACTCTTTTGAGGAGCTGTAATTGCCGCACCTCGTTGCTCATTCTAGCAGTTGGATGTCATCTCATGCTCTGGCTGACTAATTTCAGTTACCCTTGTAATCAAGAGGAAAAAAAAAACCATTAGATCAACTCCTATCAAATTATCAGGGCATATTTTTCTAATCATGATCAATTCTTTTTGATCAAATTTTGAGGCTTTTCTTACATATTAACAAAAATCTCCCAAATTAAACAGGAAAGCAAGCAAAAATAAAAATATTAAAAGAAAAAAAAAGATTATAGGACGGGGACTGAGACACAAAGATAAGAATGTCGGTAAGGTTGTGATATCATCCGTTCAATTTCCTGGGACCTCCGTTTAGTGCTGGATTTTCTCTGTGATGGATAATCATTTGCTGGAAGATTGATTTAGACGTCTTATAAATAAGTTTCCCTTCCCTGAGGACGGAAATCGACGAGGGCAATTTGTCTAGGTGTGCGTTTCTCAATTAGGTCCTCGATTAGGTACCCAAGTTTAAGATCTCGAAATTCTCTCTATTAGGCAAAATTTTTTTTCTTTTACAATTTTAAACCCTGTTCCGCTTTCTCTGATCACTCTGTCTAAACGCAAAAAAAATATAGCGAATGAAATTTGAATTATTTTATTCCAAGTGGCATCCATGCCCTCTCTTTCCGAAGTTGAAAGACGAAGATGCCCCGGTACCGTACTCGTGTCCGTCGTTGCTGTCACTTAGACTGCGCCATGCCAAAAAGGGTATACCTTCAATTACAAACATCAAAGTAAGGGGCGTTCCGAGAATCGAACTCGGGACCTCTCGCACCCAAAGCGAGAATCATACCACTAGACCAAACGCCCAGTCGGCAGTCCAGGGGAATTTTTATAATATATAGAAAGCTCTGAAGACAATTTATTAATTAAATTATTGCAGATTTGCAGTAAGGAAAGTAGTTAAAAGTCTCATAAAATTACGTAACTAATTTTATGAGTAACTTGATTCCTTTACGTTGAAGTTTCAACCAAAAAGAAAATGCCCTTCTAGCTTGTTCACCAAAGGCGCTTTACTGGCAAAGATATTTTCTTCTGTCATGTTAGGAAAGTCAAATACGCTAAAGATAACAGTTGACGAGTCCCAATGACAAGATTACCCTAGCAACTTTACTAAGCCTTTCTGTTCATTTATGGTTATATCATAGGTAAAATCAAGTGAATTTGGTTCAATCAATGATACATTTTTGCGACAATTTATAGCGATATCTTTCTTCTCTGTCTCTTTTGTTAGTGGCCCTGATTTGGCAGAAACTCAAAATGGTTTACCCATCTTCCCTCTCACTCTCTCTCCCTCTTTCCTTTCTCAAACGCCATAGCATGTTCAGGATTGGATTAAGGTTTGTCTCTTTTTTCTTTTTTTTTTAAAGTGTATGGGTCTTCTTCTTTTGCAGTTCCGAGTCATTTTTGAGTTACAGGCAGCTCCTGTGTTTGCACAGCTCCTTCATCTGTTGCACTGTTTTTTTCTGGGATTCTTTTCCTCTTTTATTTTCTAGTGTAAATGTACAGCTTATTTTTTGTTTTGCTATTGTGAAAACAGCAGAAATGTCTTCATATCTAGAGCTTCACTTGCTCAGAGCTTTTTAAACAGGGAACTGTCGACACAAACTGGAAGGTATGTCAATGTTCTCAACTCTCAAATCTCAATCCTTCTTTTTCTTTTTATTCCAATTATTGGTTGTTATACTCTTATATTATTGCATTTTCATTATTTTACCAGCTAAATATAAATTATTTAGTAGAGATCTAATGATCCAGACACAAGCTCTGGAAGATGCCATCAGACGGGAGGGACTATGCCCTTCTAAAATATTTGACTAGTTCTTTGTCGGCCTAATATATATATATATATATTTCTTATATTTACAATTCATAGAAAAAGTACAAAAATGAATTAGACAATCATTTTTAATTAAAAAAAAAACTTTAATTTGTAGTGCATCATATTGAAATGAACGTACTTACAGAGTTTAAAGCCGTTACAACTTACAGAGTTATGGAAAGGCCTGAGGTGAAGGTCCAACCTAACTGCCAACTCCCTCGGCCTTTGCGTCTGGATTCGAGTTGGGCAATGTGTGCCAGTATGCCAGTTTTATAATGTATAAACATTTTAATTTTTATAAGTTAGTTTGATCATAAAATAAATAATCAAAGGCCTACTAAGTTTTCAATTTGAACCCATAAAAAATGGTTTTCTATTTAGTTTAGTAGTTCAATTATATTGAAAACCCAAATAGCTTTAATTATCCTTTATCATAGTAGATAAATGTGGGCCGTGTCTTAAATTGCTATTTTTTTCTAGTAATACCCGCCTTTTTGGGCTTGAATTGGGAATTCCCACTAGACTTTTACAGTGATTTGTTTAACTAATTAAAGAATGCACGTCTAAGCTTTGAAGATACCGATGGAAAGATAGCATTTGTACATCTTCTTTGAATTTCTACTACATATAAGCTACAGTATTTAGTTTGTTAGGTTGCTGTAATTAAAATATTTCATTCTTTGTATACTGCTATCAAAGCAAGCTAGAGGGCAAAGTAGCATTAATCACCGGGGCAGCAAGCGGTATTGGCAAGGCAACTGCAGCAAAATTCATTAGTAATGGTGCCAAAGTTGTCATTGCTGATATTCAACACCAACTTGGGCAAGAAATAGTGAAAGAACTTGGACCCAATGCCACTTTTATTCCCTGTGATGTAACAAAAGAATCAGATATCTCTGATGCTGTTGATTTTACCCTCTCCAAACATAAACAACTGGATGTTATGTACAATAATGCTGGGGTACCTTGCCATACTCCTCCTAGCATTGTTGACCTTGACCTTGCTGCTTTTGATAGAGTCATAGCCATAAATGTGAGAGGAGTCTTGGCTGGGATCAAACACGCCTCACGTGTGATGATCCCCTGTAGAACTGGCTCCATTCTGTGCACAGCTAGTGTCGCAGGAATGATGGGTGGACTAGCTCAACATACTTACAGCGCGTCCAAGGCTGCTGTTATTGGAATTGTTAAGTCCATGGCGACAGAGCTATGCCAGCATGGAATCCGCATCAACTGCATATCACCTTTTGCAGTCCCAACTCCTTTTACAATAAACGAGATGAGCCAGTATTATCCACACGTTGATGCTGAGCAGCTTGTGAAAATGATACATAACTTTGGTGAGTTAGGGAAAGCAACATTGGAACCGGATGATGTAGCTGATGCTGCACTCTATCTTGCATCGGATGATGCAAAATACGTTAGTGGGCATAATTTGGTGGTAGATGGAGGTTTTACATCATTTAAGAGATTGCAATTTCCTGAACCAGATAAGGTGCAGTAATTTTATAAATGCTGCCCAAAGGATACATTTTGAATAATGTGTTGTTTGTTTACTTTGAATTATGAGCTAATTGTGCGAGCCTAATTACAGTAGTTGATTGTTTGTAAAAACTTAAATTGACATTTGCGGTAAGATGGATGTGGAGTTGGAAAGATTGGTAATCCCTTTAATTATACTTAAATTTAAAATACCGTCAGTTTATATTTTAAAGGTATTTTGGTATGTAATAATAAATAATAATGTTAAGTATGTTGGATTTTTTGCACATGTAACTTGGTCGCCCAAATTATGTTTATATTTATAGGCCATAATTTATTAATCTAGTTGTTTTTTTTCGTAGTGAAAAAAATTTTGCTGCAAGGTTGACATAACTCGTACTTTGAGAGTGGACGCTACAAACTTGGGTGTTCTATTTTTTCTTTGCATTTGCTTTATTATGGCTTTCTGCTACAGAATTTTATCCTTAATGAGTAATGTTCCTGGAATTTATTATAGAAGAGGAATAATTAAGAAGTCAAAAGTTTCAATGAGAATGCAACTTTGTCTCATGATTCTACCATCTGCAGATTTTCCAATGTAAAAAGAAGATTTGTAGGTACAACAAATCGCAGAAAAGAGTTAGAAAAGAGTTAAAGACAGAGTGTAACTACAAATCGAACTCGAAGCACTACCAAGTTTAATCAGTAAATAATGAGTAATTACTTTCAGGCCTTCAACCCGATCAACAACTCAACCTACAGCCGATCTATTCGTTGGATAATCAAGTTAACTGCTGCATTGGCAGACGAGAATGCGCCATGAAAACTTTCCTGATAAGAAATTGATTCTAGTTCTCTAGCCATCTTCAAAAGGATCTCACCGATGTCTGTTTGTTTCTCTAACAAAGATTGATAGTACGACCGGGCAGCAACCTTGCTGATCTCCACGTTTGTTTCCTCCGGGCAGTATTCATCATCCAACCATTTATGAAGGGTAATTCTAAGCCATTCAGATTCCTACAAATGGTATTATGATAAAGTAGATAAATTAATTCTTTTAGCACGAAAGAACTTCACAATTCATTCAACAAGGCCATGAAAATTGCAAACTAAGAAATCAAATGACTTTAAGCTACGAAATGGAATCAAGTAATTTCAAGATTAGTAAAAAACAGTATTTCCAATTATGAGTAGTAAAATGAAAGTGAAATTTCAATAATGGGTACCTCCATGGCCTTGGAAGGGAGTAACCAGTGGTCTGGAACTCTCAGGTCTTGAACTAAGGTTTCTGGGTCTTGTCCTTGCTGATTCTCTCGTGGCTCTGAAGAAGACTGAGATCTTAGAATAATGAGCGACCTTTGGATTCTTTTGACTGGAAAATTAGGGGTTAGTATTGAAGGGGGTTTCCGAATTAGCGACCGACGGAGGTTTTCGGAATTTGAGATGGTAGCCGTTGCGGTTGCAAAGGAGAAACATATGGATTTCATTGCTTGGTTAATTATTCCTATTTTTCTGATGTTTGTGTTTGGGAATTCCTTGTTTCGCGAAAATGGAAAACGGGGATAATTTCTCAGTTCAGTTGATATTGACGGGAGTTTGTCAGTTGGGAAAAGTAAATATTATCCACTGTCATTTTGGGATAACAAGTCCTGTGAAACGACACCGTTTTGGTCTAAATTATCTCATTAATACTGGTTATAAAAGCCAACGAATAATATATATTGGTACCCAAAAAAAAGGAAAAAAAAATTATGTATATATATTTGAACCCTAATTCAAAAGAAAAATGAATATTGAACCTTAAATGCGGGTCTTCAGCCCAAGTGCTTAAACATAGACAATCTGAAGCTGCGAGGCAATAGTGAGAGACCATTTAAAGATAGTTATAGAAGTTCTAAGCAGTAATATATATCAACAAGAAGCGTATTAGCTAAAGATACCCATTGGCCATTGCCTTATTCCATAAAATCCATTATCCATATTTGACGGACCCTAAACAAGGCGTGAAAGCTCATAATCCATATGTAATGTCCATGGCAGCATTCAGAGATGCAGTATCCATAGACTGAATCTCTTTAAAAACAACACAACTAAAAGAACAAAAATCTCCATTCATACAGTGTGCATTGGCATTATTCCTTCGCATAGGAAAGCATTAAACAGACCTTACCGATGATTTAAAAGACTTCAGCAAAGACCTTTTAGTGAGATGTTGGATTTGGTGAGCTCGGATTCAGCCTGTCGATTTCTTCCTTCGGGAGGATGACTATCCTTCGGACCTCACACTGAAATTTCCTGTAATTGCAATAAGATCTCGTTAAAGCAAATGTTATAAAAAAATTGATGACATACATTCTTTTGGGAGTTGGAGAATGGGTTGTTTTAAATAGAATTGTGTTTTGTTTTGCACTTAACTGCCATGGGTAATCTCCAATCAGCATCATGTCTCCTTCATCATCAGTATAGGTTACATGCCAGCCGCTGCTTCCATCTATCAATCTTCCTTTAAAATCAAACATGTGATCAAGCTCACAGATGAGGTCTTCATATCCATCAAATCGAGTGAGATCAACTGATCTTCCAAGAGCAGTTCCATACTTGAGCACCTAAAAGATAAAGGAATATGGTCTCAGAATCAATTTCAGAAACAATCAATGTATAGATAGTTCAGGTTGCAAAAAAGGAAAATCTGGAGAACAAAGAGCCATGATTGCTAACTCCATACGAGTATACGACATCCAACAATCAATATGCAATTCAACTTAAACAAAGAATTACACCTAAACCTCCTCATTTAGAAACGCTTTACCCATTGAGTAACCATTCCTGTCGAGTGAAAGTTACCTGAGCATGAAGAAAAAAGAATGCAAAGCAGATGGATTTTCATTCTTGCGACCACGGAAAAGGTGGAATTATTTAGAAAAGCAGAAGTACCTTGGTGCAACTCCGATTGCTAACAGAGCAACAGTTGTTGCAGTGCTTGCTAGATGTAACCATTGAAGGTTCTGAAACACTTGACTGAGATGTTGGATCGATGGAACAAAGACTTTCAACCTCACTAGAAGTGAGAACTTGTGGTGAAGGGAGCTCTGGTGGACCATTAACTAAATTTACTCCAAAAAGCATGTATCTGTGACCACCATTTGGTTCGTACAGTGAAGTTTCATTTTCATTGTTTAGTTCCAAATTTCTCCATTTCTGAGAATTGACATTTGGAACTTCAACTTTTCTTCTAGCAAGAGAATCATCACGAACTCCATAGGAGGAGGATGTTGGGGGCCAATTATTTTGAAGACCCAAACTTGCTACTTTTCCACCTGTAAAGAGATTTGTGCCGCTGGTAAATTGATCAAATGAATTGCAGATAGGAATCTGAACCTCTAGTTGATTCTCCATCTGCTGTTGCATTGAGGCCCAACCAGGATTTTGTGGGAGAAAATGCGGTAATGGTTGTCTTAGTGCACCCGATTGATTCGCATCTGTGTCACTATCTTCTTGACCTTGCATGACTCCTGAGCTACTTTGAGATTCATATTTGACTGAACCATGCCACATTCCTGGTAAAATGGAAATTATCGTCAGTAGCTGGAAAGACTGCCGACGATAATATAAATCTGTAAAACTAATATGATCATATTCCAGATCCAGATCTAGAGGGATCTCCTTAAACAGTCTATCTTGAATCCAGACAAGAATATAGATAACCCACCATTCATAAGCAAGCTAGAAAACCCTGGGGATGATGCATCATCAGTACGAACCCTCTTTTGTTGATGCAGAATGGAAGGTTTCTTCTTGTTAGTGAATTCCATTGGAACAATGTTCCAAGGACAAACTCTTTCAGGATGCAAAATTTCACCCGCTGTGGGATCCCATTTCACCTAAAATTGTAGAAGTTCATGAATAGATTGAATATATAAATATTAAATTAGAAATGGGTCATGCAATCATGCATGCAAAAGAGCACATGTTACCTTCAGACATCTCCATTCAGAATTGGGCCACCTAATATGATCTACATCTTCAATGCTGATGATAGTGCCGAGGGCTCTGGTTTTAAGATGAGTGCATTAGGTTAAAGGGAGCTGGGAATAACATGCTTCAAATAATCCAATAATATGCAACTAACTAGTTGTTTATTTGCTAGGTTTTGAAATACTAAAAAGGAAATTAGACCAAATTGTAGCATTATGCCATTCAGTTCTGTGAAAGATTATGATAAAATTGTCCACAAATCATAGGGTGGGTACCTTTGTTCCACACATTCTTCGCCTTCAAATTGCATCCTAACTCTTGTCCCAATGCAGTAGTCAATTTCAGCAGACTTCATATACTGATCAAGTGGGATGATAAACTCAGAAGAACTTGTCCTGCAAAGATGCAAGAATTAATGCCTTGCTCTTTCAGTTCCAGTGTGAGAAGTGAAGTTTTATAATACATTGAACTTTGTGTTAGAATGTCAAAACTTACCAAGGACGGTAGTAGACAGTAAACATGCTTCTGGTAGAAAAGGCATGGAAAGCGCTGGCAAGTATGCCATGTCGCATGCTGTGGCCAGATATGACGGGTATTGATGTATTGTTCAGTAGTGTCATTGCTCGACGAACTCCGACACGAAACTCTCCATTTTCCCCTCTAGAGAACAATCATTTCTTCTTGTAATTTTTGTTTTATTCATCACTTAATATAGCATATACCATAAAACCAACATTTTAAAAAAGAAATTCCTTCATAACTTCCCAAACACTATGTCCGTGTAAGCATGCATATGATATATAGCTAGACTTATGTCTAAAACACAAAGCATGTAGGAACACAAAAAGGAAAAGCTTGTACAGAAATGTGGGCACTTTTTTTTTTTTTTGGGGGGGGGGGGGGGTGGGGTGGGATGGGATGGGGTGGTAGGGAGAGAGAGAGAGAGAAAGAACCTAAGAAAGATAAATGCATCCCCAGCAACTAGCTTCTTTGATGTCACAAATGTACTCCAACCACTGCTAAACAAGTGCCTTTTTGGCTGACCTACATTTGATGGGAACAAAGTCCATAAGGAAACTAACTATATGAAATAGGTTCCAAAAGAAACAAAGAATAATGCAAAATCATCCTTTCTAAAGAACATTAGGACAAGCTGCACTTCATACAACTTAATGCAAGTACGTGAAAATTTCATTCGCGAAAACTAGGGGCTTCTTTTCCTTCTTTAGCCCTTTCTATCAATAGAATAATCAGAAAGTTTCAACCAATAGCCCAAATTTAAGTTAGTATTTCAATAATCATGGCACTCAACCTAAGTGCTTGAACAATCTTCGTCTATAAGTACTATGTTACTTTAAGACAATATGTGGATATTTTTGAGACATCCATAGTTACTTTCTTGGTGCAATGAGTTGATCATGGTAATGCTTAAATATCCCAGGTTTAAAATGTAGATTAGTGGTAGAAAGATTATGGTACCACGAAAAATATGGCGAAAGCACCACTCAAAACCATGCAAGTCTATTGCGACCAATTCCTGCTGTGGGGTTTGCTGAGACATGTCCTGCAACAATATGCATAACTTAATAATTCATGAATGATATGGCCTGTTCAGATCAGTTAAGACTTCCCTGATGCGGTAAAACCGGTTCCACAAGTGAAAGAATCGTGCAGAAAACCATAAATATATAAGCCTGAAGACTGGAAGTCACGAGTCTGCAGGCTATTTCTTTTCCACAAATAATTTGATTACATGGTGGACTACCAAGTTACATGATTCTGCACCCTTTGTTTGAAGAACAATTAGTTTTAAGCAGCTTCTTAAATGTCAAGTATCTAATCTTCAAAACTTCAAAAGTATTATGTTTTGAACATGAATGCACAAAAAAGACAAAAGAATCACATAAAAATACCAACCAGGGGTGGAAGACACCCATCATCAACATGTCGCTTTGGAATAGAGAATCCACCATGTGTGCTTGTATCAGATGGAGTCAGTTTCTTACTAAAGAACCGTGAATAAGCATTCTGAGGTAAAGCTTGATAATTTCTATGCTCCACACTTAGCTCATCTTGCTGTTAAGGCAGGAAAAAGCATTAATCATACAAAAGATTTAGGAAAAAAATGAACGTGAACTGAATCTAGTTGCTACATCATCTGAATGCATCAAGCGAATTCCCCTCATTTGGAAAATAAAAAGGATAATTACCTAGGGTGAGTCTAAAGCAAAGTAAATAAAATAAAGAAACTCTTAGCATCTTAACGTATATCTAACCTCTGCCTCAGGAAGTAGCACAATTTGTGCAAAGACCTCATCTGTACCAGGTTCTGCCTGAAATGACGCAATGAAGCATTATAAACAACTTATAATGAGCTTGCATAGTTACATGCACACAACTAATTATAACCTCCCGAAAGGGTAACCCGTCCATTTTTTCCAATTAAAGTCACTAGGAGACAATAAAATGTACATTTGCGGGGGATACCTTAAGCAGAACATGCACCACTCTGCAGAGGATCTTAGAAGGTAAATTGTAGATGGGCATTTCCATCGTCCCATCTTCCTTCATATATGCCTCGACCTGCATCAAAAGCTTAATCATCAAATATACAAATGAATACACAAGCAAATATTTATCAATACAATTTTTTTTTATCAGACTCAGGACCTCTAACTTTTTCTTTTCAATAAAACTATAGCTCTATTAGTGTGCAAGTGTAACTGGGAAAACCAAAGAAAAAATTGCTATTGGAAAGAAAATCATCCCAGTTTCAATTCAGATTATACTTAGTAATTAGTTTATTCAATAAAGAAGATGAACTTCCTATTCTAATGTCATCACACATATCTTACAGTAGTATTGTGAAATCAACTTTATGATTATGATTTTTTTTTATACTTTACATAATGGGATGGGTCCATTTTTCATTATATCTCAAGTTTTAAGGGGAAAGAGAAAAGCCTTAATTAATCATTGGCTTAAGGAGAATAAAAAATTTGCTTAAACGGATGGAGAAAAGAGCAAGTTATAAAGGGGATAGAACCTGTTCCATGTGACCTTGAGGGAAGTACAAAACCTTTTCTCCAGTGCGTGGCACATAAACTGTTGGACCCGCGCATGCATGCCATAGTTTAATATACAGATCATCTTTTTCTCCTGATTTCACGACAAATCAAGCCACAACCCTCAAAACAAAATCAAACAATAGTACCTCAAAGCACAAAAAATACCAAAAAAAAGAAAAAGAAAAGAAACCAGTTCTGCTGATCAGTGATGAATAAATTGAAACATAGGGGACCCGTTCTACAGATTAAAGAGCCTAGAGTTGGGACAAAAAAACAAATGAGATGATTGACTAATTTCCACTGTATGTCACTACATATGAGGTTGAAACAAGATTCAAAAGAAAGAACAAAAGTCGATGCGGTTTATGACTTCTACGAAGAATAATCTTCACCAAACAAGTTCAAGCAAATTAGGAAAACAAAGATAAAGTATTACATCTCATAATTCTACAGTGAACAACAGAAGAAGCTAGAAGTCAAGTTTATTGAACATAGTCTTGATAAACAAGCGTTAGGATAAATAGTTATGGGGAAAAAAAAAACCAAAATTAACAGAAGTTTATAAAGGAAGGAAATAACATATTGTCAAGGGACTGATAACCATGGTTATTTGGAGGACGCAAGCCATCGACGTCGATACGTCTTCTGGAGTGAGAAGGAACCTTAGCGTTCAAACCATTCCGTTCACCACCCATCGCTCTTTCTCCTTTCTCTCTTTTTATAAAACCAAAAGATGGAGTATATATCAAAGAAGAAACCTCTATCCTTGAACAAGGAAGACGCAGCTAATAAGAACAAGGGAGAAAGAGAGGAAGAGAAGAGGCAAAGGTTTGTGTATGTTTAAATTTTGTAAATAAATAGCAAAATGACAAAAGTTGACAGAAAGAGTCCCTAAGAATCAGGCGGTCCCATGTCACCACAGAAACAACCTCTATCTTTCACCCCCGCCACCACCAAGTACCCCCCAGCCCCCTCTATTCCCCCAATTCTCCGTTTTGTGATGATTACTAATGCGAAAACGTTTTCATCGTGTGCCCAAAGTGCATGCAAGCAAGATAGAATAGAGAAAGGTGACAGTCACTGGTACCATTGTGTTGTATGTGTCTGTCTGACTGACTCTCACCCCGCATACTTTTTTTTTTTAGTTGTGGTTGGGATGTTGATCCCTGGCGATAGTTGCTACTTTAGCCACCGATAAATCCCAAGTGCTTTATTGTCCTTTCATGCACATGCATGCGCGCATCGCCTCTGGAACTCTGGCATTCTCCGCCTCTTCTTTCTCCCTTTCGAATATTTTGAGGAAGATTTAATTAAAATTATATACATGTTAACATAATACTGAATCACAATAGCATTAGTGCATTAACAAATAACAACCGTTGATTTTGGATGAAGATGTTGTTTTGGCTGTGGGTCCAGGGCGTGTTCTGATGGGTCATGTTAAAGATCATGGAGTTTGGAGGCTTGGTCTCGTCGGTTATTTGTCTTTCTCTTTGATTGTGATGGCCTAATCGATATTGGGATGGGATCCTGAGCCTTGGCTTGGCTGCATGGTGGGTTTGTCTTTTTAATCATCCTTTTGGGACAAGTGATTATAGGGACCAACCACAGCTGGCTTCATCTTTATTACGTGTCCAATGTTGATCTGTTAAGCATCCAGGGGGTTGCAAGCATGCCCTCCATCTGGAGACCAAGCTGCCCCCAGATCCTTTCTACTTCTTTTGTAACTTTAAAACACATGGGATTAAATCAAATTAACATAAGACGATGTTTGTTTTTTATTCCATTTTAGTATTGTTTGTCACCACGGATATGGGAGGTTATTTCACTCCGGGGCATAAAGTAAATTTTAACAAAAGTTTATATTAAATTTACATATGATTTATAAAAAAATTGGTATAAATATTAAAAAAGTTCATGAACTAAAATTAAATAATTTTCTAATCTCTTATTATTTAATTATAATCAATTAAACTTTTAAATATATATATTTTTATCCATTAAACTTTTATTAGATAAAAATTAATTAACCGTCAATATTTATTTTCATCAAATCAAGAGTTTAATTGGATAAAAATATATGTTCATTGGTTCAATTGAATGAAAGTAAATATTTAAAACTCAATTCAATATAATAAACTAATAAAATTTTGAATAATTATTTAATTTTTATTGAAGGGCTTTTTTTTATATTTAATTCAAATAAATTATTTGCTGTGGAAATAAAACATATATCTTACAAACGAAAAGTCTATTTAAATAAATGATAAGATTAGTTTTGGTGATATTGAAATTAATTATTGAAGTGATAAAATTAAAATTAATGATTAAATATGTATTTGAATGGAGGTGAAAATGAAAAATAAACATTAAAAACATTTATTTAAAATGAATAAAAAATTATTTTAATATATATTTTAATTTTATTTAATATTTAAAAAATAATTACTTAAGAGTACACTTGAACAAAAAAGTTAATAATCTAAGTAGAAAAAGAATGTTATTTTGTAAATTTGTTAAAATTATTTTAATCTTAATAATTTTTTAAATGCATGAATAAAGTTGAGTTAAAAGAAATTAATGAGTACAAAATTGTTCAAGATGAGATGCGGTGATTCAGTGTATCCGTTCTTTCCCATCAACGGAGGTTATTCCTTTGTTGTGTAAAGATAAACCGAACCGTAACAAAATTATCCAACTAATAATCGCAGTGAATTTGAACTAAAAAAATGTTTAATAGCACTATATCGTAACTACCGGTAATTCAAATTAAATAATAATATATTTAATTTTTATCAACTTAATTAAAATTTGACAATGCTTTAGTTATATTAAACATTTTAGCAGGAAAAAAAAGCCAAAAACTGCTAGCATTTTTCTTCTTTTTTCAATACTCTACCACCAATTACTAATGGGGCAGAGTGATATGGAGCTGGAAAGGAAATGGAACAGATTTAGGTTTGGTAAACTTAAAAATAATAATAATAATAATTATTATAATTGTAATTAAAAAATTAATAAAAAATTAATATTAAATAAATTTTATTAAAATTAATATTTAAATTCATCTAATGATTAAAATTTAATTATATTTTATTAAAAATGCAATCCCATCCAAACATAAACACAGTGACTTGTGAAGGGAGAGTAAAGGACATAGAGAGTGGAGCAATAACAGTGGTGAAACGACGCGTCTAGCTCTTAACAAGCCGGCTGGGAAAGCTAAATAAGCGCCGGAGTTCAAAGTAAGTAACCAATTGAATAAAGCTACGCTGTAACGCCATTATTCTAAGCTTGGCTGCCCAACCGTGCCCGTCACGGGCTGCAATGAAACAGGGCCGACAAGCAGGCAAGTTACAGGATGGCACGTAGATACGAATCCGTCCTACGAGCTTTGTCTATTGAGATTTTCAAGTCTGGTGCAAGAAAAAATTATACGAAATAGTTTCATTACATTTTTTTATTTAAATGATGTTATATAATTATATTATTAAAAAAATTTTAATAATTTATTATATATAATATTTGATGATTAAATAGTAAATATTTATTTTAATAAATTACCAATTTATTTTTTAATAATATAATTATACTATATGATTTAAATAAAAAATGCATATTACATAATATAATTTAAATAAAAAAATATTAATGTAATATAACTGTTTCATAAAATTTTTTTCCTTATTATTTATATCATAGGTAGAGCATTAATTAATTCGAATCTAAAAGAAAGAAAATTTATGGTTACGTTATCTCTGCCTCGCGTTTTTGTTCCCTTTGGCTTCTCTTAGGCCTCGAGAAGGCATTGCAGTTGATAACCTAATGAAAAACCCCTCTTTGGCAAAACAATTATGAATGTTAGCAACAAGAAAACACTTTGTCAGAACCTTATATATACCTCGGATGGTTAATTCTCTCTTAAATAGGATAGAAAAGTATCCCAACTTATGTTTTCCGTTTCATATCTTAATAATCACAAAAATCTTTAACATGACATAAAAATTTGGATTCGAATTAAGTCTTTTCATTTTCTCTTATAATAGAGCTTTTGTTTCCATTGAAACAAAAAAATAAAAAAAAATCCCCAAATATGGGTAATTTGGACCTAAATGTCTACAATTATTTAATTATATTTATAATTATATAGAATCTTTCAAATTTTATATAAAATTTATATTTATAAACAATAAATTTTATGTAATTTTTTATTATAATTAAATAATTATAAAACTATAATAAAAAATTATAGATAAAATGCATCAGAATATTTTCATATGGAAGTAATGTTTTTTCTAAATTCTAATGCTAATATAGGGAGTACTTGTTGATTAAATTGGCGTTTTAATTGTCTATCAAGATTGTGAAATTAAACCAATTTAGATAAAGAATTAAAAACTAATATAATAATAAAGAATCATATGAAAAATATTTATATGATAATAATTTCTTCTCTTTGCAACTTATTATATGCTATTTTTATCAACCTTGGAAATTGTATGTCTAAATTTTAGGCTGACAAAAATAGCATAATTAACATTATTTTTGTGTCACTACCAATCTATGTATAAAGTGATATATATACAGTACTTTAATGTATACTAAAACAATTTATAATTTATAATTAATGTAAATGATAAAAAGATGAGAAGAAAATAACATTTTCAACTATCTAAACAAGAGAAAAAATGAGATGAGTGAACACGGTTATTTAAAATTGGAAAAAAATAAACAAAATAAAATATTTATAAATATTTAAATTTAATTTCTCTTTAAAATTTTTTTTTAAGGAAATTAAGATACCTTTATATATTTTCGATAATCTTTATAACATTTATAGCATTTTACTATTTTTGATAACGTTCGTAGATTTTTATAATCTTTTTAGTATTTTATTATTGTTATAACTTTTATATTGTTTTTAATAATCGTTGTAGTTTTTTTTTATATAATTTTTTGTAGCATTTTTTCTATAACTTTTGTTATATTTTTAATAACATTCAATTATTTTTATAATCTTTGTAACGTTTTTTTAATATAATTTTTTTAATTTTTAATAACATATTAAGTATTTTTTAATATGTGTAGTATTTTTTATAATCTCTGCAATATTTTTAATAATCTTTATAATATTTCTGATAACATTTATAACATTTTTTGAAATTTTTTTATAACTTTTATAATATATTTGATAACATTTTATAGTATATTTTGATTATCTTCATGGCACTTTTGATAACTTTTGTAATATTTTTGTAATCATTATATTATTTTAAATAATCTTTATAGCATTTTTACAATATCTTTTATAATCTTTATACCATTTCTTATAATTTTTGTAAATTTTTTTATAATTTTTTCTTTTATTATATCAATGAAAATGGATAGAATAATCCAAACTTTGTGTAGATCCATTGGGTAACGTGAATGATAATCTTTTACTCGATAAAATTTGCTTAAAATGGAAAAAAACTTTAATTCAAAAAGCTCAATATCTGTGAAGAAATCAGAAGAAATTCACAAAATCATAGAAACTCGGTTCATGTGTTTTCAAATGAATTTCCTTGCTTAAGCTGAACTGGTGAGGATTGCAAAGAAAATTGAGACTTGTACTGAATAGTGACAAAAATTATGTTGTTGCCCAAGAAATTGATGTTAGTTTTTTTAATTTCGTTATTTATTTATTTTTGTTTAGTTCGAACCTAAGCTTTCATTATTTTTTAAGAATTTTTTGTTATTAACGGTTTATTTAGATGAATGACGAGATTAATTTTAATAAAATTAAAAATAATAATTGATATGAAATTAAAATTAATAATAAAATATATGTTCGGATTAAAAAATAAAAAGACAGTGAAATAAGAATAAAAAATGATAATTAAAAACTGAACCTAAAAATAAAAATGAAAAACAAAATAATGCACAAAATTGAAAATAAAAGTGCAGTTGGTGAAATTCTTCTCACTAGACTTAAAAAATCTAGTGGAGGATTAGAGACAAACGTATCTCTATGATGCTCTCTAAACACCGTCATGATAGGATTGAAACTAACAAAAAGTGCAACTCGCACTGAAACGTCATGGGGATTTTTTTTTTTTAATATTTATTGATATAAAAAATTTAAATATTAATGAAAAGTGATAACATTTATTTTATGATATGGTGGTCAATATTTATTCAATTCAAGGTGAAAATTATTGTATGAAAATGTTTTTTCATGTTAATATAATTTAAAACTTTATCTATTATATGTGTATTAATTTCAACATTAATTAATAAGCACATAAATAATATTATTTTTTAAAAACTAAGTATAATAATTTATAATTATTCAAACAGAATTCAATTAAGCTAACATGTTCATTAAATTGTCAATCCAATAAAAATTCATCAATCCATTGTTGTAATTCAGAGTGTACACCTTTAGAATAAAAGTGAGACAATATTGTTTTTAGAAAAATATTTTTTTTTTCATAATATTGAAATTATCTAGATATACCATACTTAAGGTTGGCAATACATCGAGTCGAGACAGGTTTTTATTCGTCCCAAATCTAATATAATTTTATATTTATCAAACCTGAATTTGATCCAATTTGAATTTTATTTTTATTTTTTTCATACTTGAACTCAATTCGATTCGATATTGTATAAATCGTATCCAACTTGAAATTAATAAAATATTATTTTTAAATATAAAATATTTATTTTTTTAATATAAATATTTAAATATATATTATATAAATAAATAATTAAATAAATAATAAAAAAATAATTTTTATATAATATCGAGTCGGATTTACCTAAAACTTGAATCCGACCTAACTTCAAATTTTTTTTAACATTATCTGACTCGACTTAAAACTCAATTTAAAAAAAAAAAATCGATTTTATAAGGTTAGATTGGATCAAAACTCGTAAAAATTGAGTTGCCAACCCTAACTATATTTACAAGTTACAATAAATAATTTTTACTTAATTTTTTAATTTATGATAAAACAAAATAGATTATGGTATAAAAAATTATAAAATGATAGAAGACATTAATAAAGCAAGTTTAAAAAATAAAAAATAAAATAGCTTTTTTATTTTAAATTGTGAATTATAGAGAAAAAATAAAAAATAATATATAAGAATGGAATAATGTTGTTTTGGAGCAAACTGAGATTATCACGTTAATGCAAAAGATGGTGGAGTGGTTAAGGAAAATGAACTTTTGACGTTAATATCATGCCACTATTTTACCATAAAGTATAATTTTTGTATGAACATAAGGTTGTGAAGAAATGTACATAATATTATTCAATTGAAGAATTTAAAATTTTTAATTTTAAAAAATGCATATGACTAATTGTCTTTTCATGGCATTAAAAAAAAAAAAGCGTAACATGGACGCCAAACATTTCTTACAGGCACTTCTCATTCATGGATTTGTCTTTTTATTTCTCTTAAAATAGGGAAAAAAAAAGTTTCACGGTTGCCTTTCTCTTATTTTGACTGGAGCTTTTTATTCCAACTGGTAAAATTTTGAGCGGAGCATCCAAGAGCAGTGGTAGGGTTTTGACTGAAGCGTTCTTCTGCAATGGTAGAATTTTGATTGAAGAGTATTTTTTTTGAACGGTAACATTTTGAATGGAGCGTTCTCTTTCACCGGTAACATTTTGACCGAGCGTTAAGTTGATAGTATAATTTTGACTGGAGCGTTTTTCTGTAACCGTAGAATTTTTTATTGTTCTTCTGCAACGGTAGAATTTGACTGGAGAGCGTTCTCCTCCAACGGTATAAAAATGACTGGAGCGTTTGTTGGGAAGAAATTTCCCTCTTCTCTCATCCATTTCCCACTTTCTTTCACTTCAACACTCTCCCTGGAAGCTTTCTAAAAAAGCCATTGGAAACCTAGTTACTTTTCTTCTTCGTCATGAAGGCCATCCAAAACCTACTTCAGTTATTCCGTTTCTTGCCATCGGCGTCTCGCCCCTTCCACCTCCACTCCTTATTTCTCCCTCAACGAGCTCTCTTAACTCTCAAGAGAAGCTCTTCGACATCTCCGCGTAAATCCAACGCTGAGGTAAACCCTAACTTTTATTTTCTTTACGTTTGATTTCGGTTTCTCTTTTTTCAAATTCCGCTGAAACGGATGCTACTTTATTTTGCAAAAATTCACATGTTATCGATGTTTAATTGTTCATGGCTTCTTTGATTAGTCGCTCATTTTTTCTAGTTTATTTAAACGTAGATTTCGTCATTTAAGATTAGGCAATTTGCAATGTGGTTTGTGGTTCGTTTCTGCCTCTTGGGTGAGAGTCTGGTATTATGAATCAGTTCAATAGTGTAATTTGATTTGCACGAGTCGGTGAAAATAATCTGTTAGGGTTTAAGAATAACGGCTGTTTGATTTTTCTCAATTATAAACATAATTGCGCTGTAACGCCATCTAAGTGAAATGGCCCATCAAATGTTTTATGTGGTCAGCAGTGGTTTTAATGCTTTCTTAGAATGTTTGATCAGCAGTGTCTTAAATCTTGTAGTCTCGAGAACAATTTGCTTAATTTCTTTCATGTGGATTAACAACTTAATAATTCGGTACTATCTTTTTCCTCCATAGCATTTGAAGGTCACTAGTGGCGAGAACTTAAATCAGTTAGTAAATAGCAATATACCATGACATTCGAAGCATCAATGGGCTTCAACAGTTTAGTTGCTTAGAGTGGGTTCCTTTTCTTTCGCCTTGATTTTTTAATGGTTTTTTGTTGCTATGATTTTGAATCTCAAGCCAAAGACGTCCTTCATCCTCAACCACCACCTCCCCCTTTGTCCTTCTTAACTATTTATTTTATATTTGGGATGCAGTCTGGCATTTGTGATATACTTTTATAGAGAAACCATATATAAGTGTCTGTGTCTGCGTGCTTTTGTTAATTTATGAGAATTTAATTTCATATTCTTATGATGGTTTCTTTCCCCAAAGTAAATAAATCTAGCTGAATAAGATGTTATTGTCTCAACCACTCAATATTCTTATACATTTTCAAACAAAATATATTAACTGATACAGCTATGGTGTGTCTGGGATTTAGGTACAAATGATGAGATATTACGTCCAGATGGTTTTGACTAGATATTAAAAGATGAAACCGCAAGTGTTAGCTTTTTTGACCTTTGTCAAGTAATTTTTTGGTTCTTTCACTTCTATCTTCAGGCATTTTTGTGTCATTAAGGTCCTCAAGTTATCTTGCAATGTCATCACTTCTGTTTTTTGTATTTTTTCTTAGCCAATCCAGATCTGGTCTGAATGATCTTATGGGTTATAGTTGAACAAGTTAAATTCCATTAGTACTTTATTAGAAAAATAAAAGTATAAAAGTAAATGAATTACTAACCTATATAGTTTTCTCATCAAATAACATACTACTTCAAATTAAGATATTTGTTTAAGATGCCTGTAAAAGTTATAGCTATATCAAAGGAAGATTTACACATGTTGATTCACATCAGTAGCTAGCAAGGTATCAGTTGAAAATATGATAAGGGATGTCCAAGCTGTTCAGGTCACGAGTTGTACTGCTTGTTGGACATTGTTAAGATCTTGCAGGTTACTTTCTTCTCATGATTTAATGGACAGGTTTTAGCCAGAGGTTTTAGCCAGTGCTGCTTTCAGTAGAGAGTAAGGAATATTGGAAAGGAGCCAAACCACTTCGCTTGGGACACTTGCAACGACTTCAGGTTTTAAAAATTTTCTTTCTCTTTTTGCTGATCTTATAACTATTCTCTCAGTGCATTTTGCCATACCTCATACTTCATCATGAATCTTAAAGACAGTCCAGTTGATTAATTGCTTTGATGAAATAAGTAATTGTTCAGATTCAGCAGAGGAACTAACACATGATAAAAGAAACTTCTATGGTCTTTTGATTTTTTTTATTTGGGTCAGTAATATGACCTGCCATCAAATACCAAATGACTATAGCTGAATAATTAAAAGTCTAGGAGTAAACTAAGCATTTACTCCATGTTTCATGGTCATCTAAGGTCATAATAAGCAGTGTGTAACTGTAATGTCATTGTGAGAAGTTCCACATACCTGCCTTATCTGTGTTAGGCATGAGATATATGACATAATGCTAGATGGCATGAAGTCTTATGCTTAGGACTTCAAAATGGTAACATAAAATTTGTTCTATTTTTCTTTTATCAAAGTGACATTGACAATTCCTTGAATTCACAGTTCTGCTTTTATTACAAGGTTTTCGAAGCTTTAGTGAATTATGCTAGGGTGGTGATGCTGGTTTTTTTCGTTTTCAAGTTTTTTGAGCTGTTTCTGTTGTGGGACATCCTTAATGAGGACCATTTCAGTGACAAAGGGTTATCATGTATAGAGGTTTGATTCACCCCTTCAAAGTGATAATGACAAGCATCCATTTGTTTTTGCCTCAGCCTTATTACTACTTTGATGCCTATATCTTTTTTTTTTTTTTCTCCTTTCTTACCAACATGTTAATTGAATAACAGTATCAAGTTTCTTACTGATATTATATCTTCAGGTCACTTCATATTGATGCGGCAATAAGTCCTGTGGGTCATTGAAATTTATATATCTAAGCCTTGCATCATGTCTCTTTTCGAAAGGTGTTACCCATATCATTGTGATAGTCATTGTTTGGTAGATTTAAAGTAATAGTGGTGGTTGAGCAGGGAGAGTGCATTGGGGTTGCATTTCAGGTACATCTTCTGTGTCGGTTTTGCATGACTTAAAATTTGTGGATTTATGCCAAATTCTGCTATGAGATAACTCTTTTTTTAAATCATTTATTTAGTTTAGTTTAATTTTCACTTTGTTTCATAATGCCATTGAGAATGGTCAAGTACAAAATGTATACCATGCAAAAGTAAAATGCATTCCTTAAAAAATTTGTAAAAATGTCAAAGAGGCATGGTATTATGTGACAGGAGGATATAGTACTCCTTGTTCTTGCTCCCTTTCAAATTTTGGTATGCTTGTTGGGCCAATTTTTATTTTATCAACTATTACTCTTTTCATCATGTGCTTTTGCTTGCGCTATATACAGTCCCTCTTTATCTTTCCCTCCCCCTAACTACCAAATATTATGTTTTAACAGGAGACTTCCTTTAGGTTTACAGATCTGAGGATGCTCAACATATTGGCTATGGAATACCAACTATGGTTCTATCTCATTTTCTGAATGACTATGAGAGGAATGGGAAGTGTACAGGTAAAAATCTCTTCATAACTTAAACAGACTCTTGGTCCTTTTTCTTTGTGTGTGTGTGAAATCTGCATGCACTCTTTGATTTTGAGAGGTATTGCATTAGCTCTTCCCTCTCACGTATTGCACAGGGATATCATTGTGAATGCATAAGTTAGTTTAGGTTCAATGGTCCATGTGGTTTCCTTCGTAAGCCCTATTTGAAATATCAAATTGTTGTTTAACCATTGATTACCGTTGTTTTTGTGTGTTGCCCTGTAAAACAAACTCTGTTTTGGTCAAACAGTTGTTCAGTCGATTTATTCACCATCTCATTCAAAGACATTATAATTTTTTTTCAGAAAAAAAAAATCCCGTAGTTTAAAATTGTTTACAGCAGGCGAACAGAAAAATCTAGCCATTTCTTTGGTGTGCATAATTTTATGATAATGATATTTGATAGCATTACAATTTATCAATGCTTATTATTAGTATTATCTTTAATTTTTGGTGAAGATAAGTTTTGATAAATGAAGAACTGAGTTGAATCTTGAGTATGGAGTGGTGGAATTATTTAGACTGAGGCAGCTATTTCGGGGTATTTAATTGGGGGCTGTGTACTTAGGGATGGCATTGGAGCCTGACCAAGCTCCGGTGAATTTTGTTACTTTTTTTGTGGCACTCCTCTGTTCCTGCATTGTAATTGGTTAATCTTCTGGAGAAAAAAACAGATGGTTTAATGAGTCGATAACTGTGCTTGCCATTTTGAGTTGTTCAAATCACTCCTTACTTAACAACCTGTAAGGTCTGGAATAATGCAGGTTAATAAGTCTTTGTTTTGGTTGTTGTTTTAAAATAATTTTGTATGGTGATCATTTTGGGGGTAATTGCAGGTCTTATTATTTATTCTGTTTACCACTGAAGGAAAGAGTTCACACGTTCTAGTATTTAATGAGGAGCTTTTCTTTATATATCTTCTTCCTCCTATCATATTCCATGCCGGGCTAGTCTGACTTATGTGAAATTATCAAATCTTTGCTTTTTGTTGCCCTCAACATATTGATTGTTGATATTACAACTATCATTTAAATATGATGCATCATATTCCCTTTGTTTTTAGGGGTTAAAAAAATCTTGAGGTGTTTCATAATCATATTACAACTATCAATTGTCATTCAGGTTAATAAGTCTTTGTTTTGGTTGTTGTTTTAAAATAATTTTGTATGGTGATCATTTTGTGGGTAATTGCAGGTCTTATTATTTATTCTATTTACCACTGAAGGAAAGAGTTCACACGTTCTAGTATTTAATGAGGAGCTTTTCTTTATATATCTTCTTCCTCCTATCATGTTCCATGCCAGGCTAGTCTGACTTATGTGAAATTATCAAATCTTTGCTTTTTGTTGCCCTCAACATATCGATTGTTGATATTACAACTATCATTTGAATATGATGCACCATATTCCCTTTTTTTTTAGAGGTTAAAAAAATCTTGAGGTGTTTCATAATCATATTACAACTATCAATTGTCAGGCTTGTTTTACTTTTTATTCAGTTTTATTTGCTACTTTCTTTCTTGAAAACTGAAGTTCCTCCGGCCTTTTTCTAATCTTTTTATTGTTGGAACGATGTGTTTCATAATCTGGTCTTTTTTAATCCACCAGATTCCTGGTCAACAGGAAGCAATTTTTCCATAACTTTGTGATGATCACTTTGTTCAGTGCTGTCGATAATTTGATGTCGTTTGTTATCATATCTATTGGTATATCCAAACTTTTAAAATATTTTAGTTTTTAAGGAAGACTCTTTAGTTTTTATTCAATTTCATGCATTTGTAAAGACAATGTGGACGTATTTAAGCCTCAGCTTCATCTGATTGACTATTTTTGCTTTTTGCTTGTTGCATGTATTTGCACGCATCTATTTATACTGTTTATACATAATATGTTCAAGGGTTTGGATTCAAAGTTTGTTTCTGACTAGGAAACTTGTAATGCTGCTAATACTACAGCTACTCCAAAATTTTGACTAAACAAAAAAAAATTTATCTAAAGCTTAAATCAGACCTTATATTTGATGGATATATTTTTCTTTAAGGGAGGATTATCATTATGAAAAATTTAGAAGTTCATTCTTCAGGCTGATCACCGTGAAAGCATATTAAGTATAACAAGCCTCCAAATGAAGTTGAGGATTATAACTTCTCTGGCATTTTTATACACATTGTTAGATGTCTTGCATTATCCCTAGGAATATCACATGTTTGATGCTCTCTAGGTGTTCATAAGATAATGTTCAATTAAATGAACTATAGGCTTTTTTATAGAACACTGCCTCTATAAATTCCATTGCTTGTTTAAGTTTATAATCAGCAACTCAGCATGACACACTGCTTGTTAGAAATGAGGACCGGTTCAAAAAAAAGATTGACTGTAGTAATTGCGAGTTCCTAGGATTGTAAATACTACCTTTTGGTAGCCAATTTTTATCTTTTCCCTTATATCAGGCAAGAGTGTTTTTTAGGCTAATAGTGTTGTAACTTTTAGGCAAAAGAGTAAAAAGAACCCCTGAAATAAAATTTAATAATCATCCAAATCCCTATCTCTTTTTGCAATCAATTAAACCCTCAAACATCTATTTTCACCAATTTAGCCTTTGTTAGAGGAAAAATAGTGAACTATTGAAATTTTGTTTGAGGACTTTTTTGACCTTTTAGCCTAACTTCTATAATTGTCTCTTGTCTCAGGTACTGTGCAATTATTTAAGAACTTGGATATTGGTTTCCTTGACATTGGAGATGTATCTTGGTAATGTCTGCATCTTTAATTAAAGTTTGCTAATGTTTCTTTAAAGCTTACTTTCAACTGATATGCAGTTGCATGTAGGAAGATATCATTTAAATTTGGGTCAAATTATTCATCCTTGCATTATGAAGTAGCTTTCAATATGAAGCCCAGGAACAAATGATTCTTAATTCCTTTCCAAGGATTTTTGGCTGTTTGAGATAAGAAACATGCATATATTTTATTTATGTATCTAACATAACATCAATTTCACTTGTAGGTTGGATTAATAAGTGCATACATCATAAAGAAATTGTACATTGGCTGGTACAGGCAAATGATTAACAATTCTTGCTGTCTCATCATTTTATGATGCAAATTTGATTAACAATTCTTGCTGTCTCATCACTTCATTTTGTTAAAATGAAAATGTATGCAACTTTTAGTCGGTAGATTAGTTCAGCTCTATGTTAGAGTGCTTCAATGTGTGTGTTGGAGTTCCACAACTCTCTTGGTAGGCATTTTCTGTTTAGAGCTTTAACAAGCTCTAATAAAATTTTGCTTGTCAAATGTTTGCAAATTTATTAATGTCAGCAATTGTATAGAATTGGAAACCTATTGACAAAAGTCACCAATCTAGATTTTCACATAATGGATTATTAATTAACTCATAGATGATAAATTTAGGTTATACTTGTTTATTATGATGTTAGGCAGAGCTCATGATGGCTCAAAAACTAAGAAATCTTACCACAATGCTACCTCTTAGAACTCTCATCACAATCTGTTGTTCTCTCTCTCCGCTTCTCACTCAATGGCTTGCTGTGTCATCTAATCTATCTGCATGGCATGAGAATCGTAAAGCTTTATACAAATAACATTTCCTTTTCATTTTAAATTAAGTAGCTAACGTTCTTCCAAATTTCAGGCATTCTACTGATCATGAAGTTGCTTTCATGACTCTCATGGCTGCCTTTCATATATGATGGCTGAAGTAAGGATCTAGCTTTGTAATATTTCAGGTACTGTCTTTACCTTGCATGTCATATCCCTATTTTCTTGATAACAGTGTTGGCAATTGTATTCTGTTTTTCAGTTGTTCAATTTGAGCAGCATTCTTACAGTGTTCTTTTGTGGGTTTGTTATGTCACATTGCACCTGGCATAATGTGACTGAAAGTTCAAGAATCACCAAAGTATGGTACTTTGAAATTGACTTCCCAATTGTTGAAAGTTCTCTGTTTTTATCTTCATTCTCTTTTATTTATTTAGTTACCCCTTGTCAAACCCAAATAAACATGTTTTGACATTCTTGTGCTGATTATTTGATCATTGCAGGCATGCTTTTGCAGCATATCTTTCATATCAGAGATTTTCATCTTTCTGTATGTTGGTATGGATGCTTTGGATATTGAGAAGTGGAAAGTTGTTAGGAAAAGGTACTGCCTATATTTTTGGCCAATGGCATTTGCATTAGATCTTGTCTTGCTGCGTCTTACCCTGTTGCATATGTAATTTTAACATATTGACTCTTTTTACCCTCGTTTTCAACCATCTCAAGAAATTTATTGTATCTTGTCAAGTAATGTAGTATAATGTAGTATGTGTATCAGTTATCATTGTGTTTGTAATTTGAATATCAAATCAATGTCTCTCAGTAGCCATTTTTCATTTGGATATTTCATGTGTTTTTGTAGTCCTGGAACATCTGCCGTGGTGAGCCCGAGACTGCTTGGTTTGGTTCTACTTGGACGGCCAGCTTCTGTTTTCCTCTATCCTTTATATCCAATTTAATTAGAAGGTCTCAGAGTGACAAATTTACATTGAAGCAACGGGTTGGTGTTGAGAGTTATGTTTTGAGTTTTCCTTCCCTCTGACACACTTGATGCACTTAGGCGGGCAGGGCTCATGCGAGGTTCTGTGTCCGTGGTGCTTAGGTCGTTCGATTAATGATATCAACACTTCTGCAGTTTGATGGACTTTATTGTCCAAAAGTTGGTGAACATATTTCAATGAGTGTCTTTGGCATCAGTATAAGACAATAGTTGTAAGAACTTTCATCTTCTCAACACGAATTGGCTGGAATTGTTTGCCTCGAGAGAGGAGATAAAATGCTTACGGTGTTAGGGCAAAAATATAGCTAAATTTTGGTATCTAAGTGCCTGACCAAATAATGATGCGTATTAAGAGGAATCTGTACCAAAAATTTGTGAGTTTTTTGGTCAACCACTGTGCATGCAGACATTCTTTTCTGTGTAAAGGATACCATCCTTTTCCCATCGAGGAACTCGCTCAGGCCATGTTAAAGCCTGCTCGCGTGGTACTCGCATCTCTCTCGAATAACAGAGAAAGTGATTATTCATAATGATGGCTTGAAGCAGCACAACCTCGGTTTGGTTAAAACGGTTTATATCGTGCCTCCATCTTGTTACATATTCGACACATGCATTCAAATATAGATGCATGCATATGTACATAGGCACAAAGTCACAATTCACAAAAATGTGTTTTACTTGGAAGAATTTTTTATTCCTCTCGAGTAATACTATATAACACAAAAAATTCATTTTTTAATCATTGAACAGTCAACATAATTCATATGGTTATTGTGAGGTTTGAGAAGCAAAATCTTGAACCGTGCAGACATGGCAAGTAATTTCCAGAATTTGGTAGCTATAAAAGTTGTAGTAACATACATTGCCTTTTTACTCCAATACCATGACATGTTCAAGACAAGGGCATATATGTATGTATATATTCCTTCTTTCTAGTTCTAGGGACCTGAAATGAAGGAAAATTTCAATCGTTACAAATAAATTATACTTGGTATATGATTCCTCGTTCAATGGAATGATTCCATTACAGAAGTGAGTTGATATCATTGGCTATGTTCTCGGCATCAGCGCTAGCCCCATACAATCCTCTTCTCGACAATCCAACGCAGTACAAACCATTCTTTCCCTTCCAATGGTTTGGGAAACTCGGTTTAGGAATTCCATCATCATTCAGCAGGTAATCATCTCCCTGCCTCAAAACAGTAAACTTGTTTTAGTTAAACAAGGCAATGTTCAATAATTCTTCTAAGGATGCAATATTATGATTTTAAACTTGTTGATTTTGATTTTAACTGTTAATGCTGTCCTTCTTCTTGGTATATAATAACATTGTTTGTTTTCTCTCCTTTGAAAAGGCAAAACTAATATCATGTTATACCTCAAGCCAGATATTTGTGGACCGCTTGAAGCCAGTGCATAAGACAATTGCGTCAAAGGAATGTGTTTTGCCGTTCTCGAACACCACCTCGTTGTCTCTTATACTCGATATAGCTGGCAATACCTGCAGCGGATTATGTATATTTATATATGTTAACGCCCATTAACAAATTTAACATCCAATTGATTCGGACTTCAAAGAGGAAAATTAAGAAAAGTAAAAAAAGGAGGTTTGGGGGCGAAGGGTTTTTCTCTTTTTGTTGGCTTATTATTTCAAAAAAAAAATCCTTCAGTTCAGGCCCAATATTCTTCTACAGACGGACCCATGCCACATTTACATCAATGGTTGATTTCCCCAACCAGGAAATTTGTAAGGAAAAAAATTTGAAAAGCAGAAGAGTTTCTTTGGTTTTTAAGCAAATTGAGACTGCATTTCCTGACACGACAGAGGCAGACGTCAAGTCAACTCATGGTTCACCAAATTCTTGTTGGTTCAAGTTGTTACCATCAACTCCTCATTTTTTCAATTACCAAGGGAGGAAGCAATTGAAGTCAATCTCCAATCCTTCAAACGTGGCACCAATTTCTTCTAGCCAATTAATCCGCTATAATTAATGACAATGAACTGAATGACTACCTTGACGGCTAATGTCAATGTCCTACTCTTTCTTCGGAATAAAAAGAAACGTTTAGGAAACATTTTTTGTTTATAAAATATATTATTATTTTCAGTTAGTAGTACAAGAAAAGAGAAAAAAGAAAGGAAAATTGTATATTTAAGTACTATATTCCTTGAAAAAATCAAATGTTACCTGAATCTTCCGGGACTTGATCTTGTTATGGGTTCCTACATCAAAAACAGGGTACTTGCCATAGGCAACTTTCATGAAAAATGGACCCTGCTTAGGTCTGGTAATTCCATACTTGGTCAAGTCCCCGTAAACAAGCTTGCTGAGCATGACCATCAACGAGTCCACCATGTTAACTGGAATATACTTCAAAAGAATTAACCCCAAGTACACCATCCCCTTGGAAAGAATGTGAACCTGTAGCACCATATCCCACATATAAAATATGTAAAGAAAGGCAGACTTTGGAATTTGGATTCTCTCCAATACGTCAGAGAGTCAAGTTTGATTCGAAATTAACCAAATTAATGAAGAGAAAATTATCAGATCAAAATTAAACGAGGTAAGTATCTTTTTACCGGGCTGCGCACAACTATAGATGTTTTGGCACCGTGATTTGCCAGGTCCAGTGCGATCTCCATGCCAGAATTGCCTGATCCAACAACCAAAACATTATGATCTCTAAAAGCCTTGCCATTTCTGAACTGGGTTGAATGGAGAACATTTCCAGGGAATGTATTCAATCCTTCAATCTCAGGTTTATAAGGGTTGCTTGTTTCTCCACTAGCGACGGCCAAAAACCTCCCTGTGAACTCCTCAACCTCACCAGAACTCAAGTTCCTGGCCTTAACAATCCATTTCTTGCTTGCTTCATCGAACTTGGCCAACACGACGCATTTCCGGTACAAAGGACTGATCTCAAAATAAGAAACGTAATCATCCAAGTAGCTTATGAATTGTTCTTTGGAGATAAATCTTGGATAAGAGTCGGGAAATGGCATATGAGGAAGCACACAGAATTGCTTGTCTAAGTGAAGGTGGAGGCGATCATAGGCATATTTCTTCCAAAGAGAAGCAAAACAATCTTCTCTTTCAAGGATTATGTAAGGGATTGATTGGAGTTTAAGGCAGGCCGCCGTGGCCAGGCCAGAGGGGCCGGCCCCGACGATAATGACCGGTTGTTCTTGCATCGCTGGAGTCACTGGTTCTCTTAGTTTGGTAGTGCCAAAATGATAAGCAAAATGGCTCTCAGATCAGGGCATGGAAACAGAGATGTGGGGTTAGTTTTATACTATCGTATTAAGTCATAATATTAGACAAATACTTAATTATAACTAGTTGTTTACACTTGAGGTATCTTTCGGTTACTAACTCTACAAATTAAATAGATCATAAAAAAAGATTTAGAAAATATATAAATAAATAAATGTAAGTTCTCGATATGAACTTTCTTAAACTAGTTGAAATTTTCTATCAAGAGCTTCGTTGGATTCTTGTTAGATTCAATTCTTAAATGCTAAAAGATCAAAAACAAAAAATATATATAAGATTAAAGATTTATATTTAATGCATTGTTAGCATATAAATTTTATACACTATCAGTGAATAAGATGATGATATCTTATTAATAAAATGAATCAGATAATACCGTCTCATTAATAATTAAATTTTTTTTAAATATTAATTTTTATATATTTATTTTAGAGATTAATATTTATTCATTAATAAGATGACATATAAAATTTATACATTGACAGTATATCAATTATAAATTCTAAGATTAATTAAGATATAATTTTTTACTTTCTTTAATTTGAAGTATTTATGTATTAGTGACTTGTCATTTGCTGCTTTAAATTGAGTTGAGTTGTCACCTTAATTAAATACATTTATTTCTTATTTAAAATATACATCTATCTTTGTATTTTATTTTTAGGCAATAACTAAATCTTTATGCTTTTTGGTTTCTGAAATTTTAAGCCTTATTTATTTGTTTATTTCAATATATGCCATCAAGGCTTATGGTGTTTAGTTTTAAATAAAAAGAAAATTAATTAAACCACCTGCTGGTATATATAAATATATAAGATGTACACACAAAAAATTTCAATATTTTAATAATAATAATTTTTTATTTACACATATAGAAAATGCATAATTTATATCTCGAATATGGACAGTGCCTACCTAGTTGATAATTAATTTTGGCAACAAGAATTAGCTAGAAAGAAATTTAATCCATTATTATTCCTATTAAATTCATTTAATTTAGATAGATACACTTAGCTTGTTACTGCTTTGAAAATTGTGGTTGCGTCTCTATCAACCGTCCCCCTTCATTAATCACCAAAAATTTTAAAATAATAATAATAATAATAATAAATATTAGTAAATAATTTTCTGGTAATTCGTGAATTTCAAAACTTATCCCAATTTTCATATATATATATATATATATATAAAAGTAAAAAAAAAAAAATCTTTTTGAATTTCAAAGGTGACATTACTTGACGTGCAATTCAGGCTTATATATGCATCTGCCAAATTGACAAATTAGATCATATTACATATATAGCATGCAGAACCAGTTATGTTAAGGTTTGTGGGGTTTGATTGAAAATGATGATTCAAAAAAGAAAAAACAAAAACCCAAGCCCCTGCCCCTGCCCCCGTACTATTTGAAATTATCAAATATGTTACAGTATATTTATTTAATTAGTTAGGTCCGTTAAAGAGTTGACAATTCAATCTGAAATTGATAAATTTTGATCCGATGTAATTTTATATGATTGATTTTTTTTTAAATCAAGTTTTGAATTGGATTGTATCAGATATTGTTAAGAAAAAATCGTGGTCGGATTGGATTCGGGTTATAGGTAAATCCGATCGAATCCGATATTATATAAAAAAATTATTTTTTAATTTTTAATTTATATATTTATATTTTAAAAATAATATTTTATTAATTTCTAAACGAATCGGATCGGATACAATTTATACAATATCGAATTTGAGTTGAATCCGTATATAAAAAATAAAAAAAATCGGATCAAATTTGGGTTCGAATTTTATAATTATAAAAATCAAATCGGATATGAAGAAAGCAAAAACCCCTATTCGAAAAGAGCAAAAACCCGTCCTCATTCAACTCGTTGACAATTCTGTCCCTCATCGTACAAATCCTATAGATGGATAAAAATTAAGCTAAGGTTTTAATTATTTTGATTGCAAACACAAATCTATCATTTACCATTGCTTATGAGACTATATACATGCATTGTTTGAATTACTGCTTTTCCACCTATCACTTGTCACGACTACTACGTGGATGATAAACTCAACTTTACGTCTATTCTGTTTAGGTTATTTAAAATGATATTTGTATTTAACAACGAAAATGATATTTTAGGTGCAAATTAAGCGATGTATATACAGTAATGCAAGAGTATTATGTTGTTGCAATCCATGATTTTTTTTTTGTTTTTTTCTGTGATAACAAGTGAATTCGAAATTTTTAATTTTAAAATCGATTTTGATATTATTGAGTTAATAATTTATCAGTGGTTACTTTTGTATTCTATTAAACCAGGTTAAAAAAGGTAAATCCTAGCTAAAATTTATAAGTTTATGGAATTAATTAAGTTGTGATAAGAATTGATAGTATATATTTTATTTGTTGTTATAATGAGGTGTTTTTAATGGTTAGAAATATGAAAACTTGAACATTGAGAAGAGGATGGAGTAATAAAACTTTTTTTTAAGATGAAAAAAGAAAAAAAATTCATTATTTATTTCAAATTAATTCCATTTGGATAATGATAAAAAAAAATGATGAAAATGCAGGTTAATGCCCAAATTTCTAGTATTGCATTGTTTTTGGAAAACGCAAACTTTCTGACATTTCAGTAATAGTAGTAGCACAGCTGAATTTTCTCCGAGGTTTGATAATGGTGTTCCAGCGACAGCATTAATGATTGATGTATATGTATACTCAAATATGCATGCAGTGACAACGAAAAAAGAAGGAAAAAAATGTAAGTTCTAAAATTTGAAATTTAGAGTTTACGGCGAAACATCAGTTGCAAGCTATGTGTGAAATGATTTGAGGATTAAGTTGACATTGAAGTTTGCAAAAATTCACGAGATAATTGAAGAGCCCTCTGTTGAAAAGAAAGTGGGGGGTTTGGAGTGGAAGGGAAGCAAGAAAATCTTTACATTTTTATCTGTCTCCTTCTGGTTATTAAAATCAACTTTTTTTTTTTCATGGTCTGGTCTATCTTGCTAGCTACTTTCCAAACAACGGAAAATCCAAAGTCAATCTAATGTTTCTTGTGGGTCTGGAAGTCATACATGAAGGAGTGCAATCCTAGCAAGACTCTAATAAAGGTCTCAGCTCTCTGAAACAAATGCAGTTATCTTTTTCTGTCCAGGACAAAAGCCAAAAAGGATTATTGCAGCTTTTTTCCGGAGCAATTCACTACACTCCATTCCCCTTGTTCATTTTAAGAAATCATCATTTCCCTTTTCTTTTTGGTTTGTGCTTTGTGGGAATTAAGTCATGAACATGTAGGAGATCTGATATTGGTCATGAAATATGTAATCTCATTGCAAAAAAAAGAGAGGAAAAAGTTGTTTGTTCACATGCCTGTCAATGATCCTTTTTTATTCAATGAATTCAGGATTTGGGTATGATTTTGGGCAAGCATGTTACAATTTTTCTCCCAACAAGAACCCATTTTGCATTTCCTTGTGGGTTTCTTTCGTTTGCTAATCTGATAATTCTTACGTTCATATTTTACTTCAATGCGTATCTAGTTTGATCTCATGTGATAGGTTGACAAAGGAGGAACTAGATTCCAAGTTCTTCAATACATTGTGCTCCTTCCTTGAAAACCAATCAGAAGAAGAATATTCTTGACAAGGAGGATTGCATGATAATCTCCTTCATTATATCTTAGCCAACTAGGTTCATTTGCTCACAGTTTTCAAACTTATCAACAAGACTTAATTGGCTCCGAGACAAAGGAGATAGAGACTGATTGAAGGCGTTCTTATAAAAAGTCGACATAAAAGCCAGGCCATGAAGATCTTTTAGAAGATTGTGCACATGTTTTTGCATTAGCCTTCCCTTTTTTGATTGAGCTGGACCTAGCCATTATCTTTAATCATAATTAAATTAAAAGGTTAACGATGGTCTAACGAGGGTCATTGCTGTTCGAGAATAATTTGGTTTGAAGAGTGGGACAAAAACTTAAGATTAGTTTAGCCAACCCCCGGAATAACAGGATCATGACCCCCATGTTCTTCAAACTTGAACTGACAATCAAACGGGGGAAAGACAAATCTCAACAACATTAACAAACTTATACATATGGATCTTACCTTTATGGTCACAACGCAAAGCCATATAACTGGATCTTAAAAATTGACACAAAGAAATCATAAATTTGGTCATCTCATTCATTTTGCAACTGATCTTTGTTTTTCATTTAAATTTGAATATGTTGAAATCGTCAGGCAATTATTGCGTACTCTTAGATATCAATTTGTGCTATAATTCGTTCACCAATATTAGAAAAATTACAAACCATCACATCAATTTTCTTAAAAAAAAAGAAAAGAAAATAACTCTTATGTCAAAGTGAATAGTAAGAAAATTCACAATACGTGTACAACGTACCTTAATTTAAGAATGTATTAGTTGGGGTAGTTGAGTTACGATATAACAAGTATTAGTAGAAAGTTTACTTGTATAACATAAATCTGACATTAACCATGTATGAAATTCAAACGGCCAGTGATTTTTTAATCGTCAAATGGCTTAAGATAGTCTGTTTTGTAACCACAAACAATTTGATAATGGTGTCCATATATTGCCATTAGCCATGTTAGGACTAATCCGTTTGCTCCCCTTGCTCCGGATCAATAATAATGGTGTTTCGTCCTCACGAACTAAAGGCACGAACATACCACGTAGAGCAAAAGAAATTACGTATGGATATCGTTGTCCATAAAAAAAATAATAATAAGTGGGGTGGGGGGGCAGAGAGCTTTGGACCTTCTATTTTGCCTTAGTCAATTAGCCGAAGGATTTTTTTTTTTTTTTTTACCATGAACTTTGACAACAAGTTCAAGCCCGATGATGGAGGCACTAAGATTCTCATGATCCATAGCTGTAACACTTGGGTTTTTCATTTTACCAAGTATTATTATCTTTGCAGGCAGCTTTTGGCCATTTTGTTCTGTTTTCTTATTATTTGTATCCAACTGATATGTGGACTCTAGCCTGGTAGCCAGCCTAGTAGAGAGGTTTTATAGGTTTTAGCTTTGGTTTTAGGGTTTAGACTAAAGTTTTCATTTGGGTACTAAGGAGACAAAATTGTTGAACAGTCCAAAAGCTAGAGGACATAATTAGCTTAAGACACAAACTGTTACTGTCAATTTCGTCAAATGGTATTCTCAACCAATCAAAAGATTTTTCAAGCTTATTATATATTTAAATTTAGATTTGTTGATTTCATGATGATAAATTTGCAATCTCATTTCACCAATAACAAGGGTAATTTTTTTTTCACATTTCACATTTTCAAAGTTAACCATACTTAATTGCATCACAAATTTCGCAGTTCTTTCTTTTTTTTTTAAATTCTATTTAATTGAAGCAAGCTATATGCTTATATTCCGAATTATATACTTATACACGGAAAAAAAAGTTCAAAATTTTGTCTTTCCCATAAAATGAACCTTGTTTTTTCCTTTTTTTTTTTTTTCTTCTCTCTGTTTAAATTCACATAACAAAAACCACTTTCACTGACTTTTTTTTTTATTTTTTTTAATTTTTCCCCCAAATTTATTAAGCCTAAAATGAAACTTTAAGCAACAGAAAAATGTGGCACTTTTCCAAAACCAGGCATTACTCAGACCAATTATAATGTAGGATGTTTTCTACTCCATTGTCCTGACTCAAAGTGTTGTAGAAACTGACAGCAAGAATGTCACGGACGTCGAAAAATAGCATAAAACAATCAAAGAAAAAGGATAAAAGACACCCGATCGTCATGTGCTCCACAAGAAAATTACATATCCACATTGTCTTGTAGCCAATCTGCGGAGCTGTATTTTACCATCCAAGTTGCCAACCACAACATTCTTTTGACATACACCTTCTCTCTCTCTCTCTCTCTCTCTCTAAGTCCCCACCAGCGCTTCCTCAGCATAAAACTATTAAGCCTTAATCGTGAACCTCAATTCTTCTCATAGTTCTCTCTCCCTCTCTCTCTCTCAGTGCATTCATTAATTGAAGTTTCATAATTAGAGAATTGATACCAATTCAATCATTCAATGGCTTCCCATTTGTTACCCGGGGGAATATTGTTCATGGTCTTCATGGCTTATTTTTCTTCACTAGCCTTATCTTCATCTCAGGTACATGTACTATACTCCACCATATCAGCTGCACCGACATTCTTGCCAAGTGCTCCTCTAGCATCTTCTCCTAGTTTACCCCCAGATATTCAACCTTTGTTCCCTACTCCTAAAGGTATGGCACCCTCTCCAACTGATTCATCACTGCCTACAATCCCTTCAAGCCCCAGCCCCCCAAATCCTGATAATATTTTGCCTCCTGCTCCTGGTTTTGCACTTTCACCTTCTGCCTCTTTGCCAGCATCCAATTCAGTTTCTCTAACTTCAGGCGGAGCTCTAAAACCAACATTGTTTCTTGGTTTGCTGGTATTTTGCTTATTGCAGCAGTTTTCTGGTGTGTGAGGTATTCTTGGTAGCAGCAGCTTTTTTATGTTTTTTTTTTTTTAATATTGCTTGATGTTAGGTAAATGAAGTGTATGGCATTGTTGCGAGCTGTGATTAGATAATAATGTCATATATATAAATACATGACAAAACGGTACATATTGCTTGGGAAGTTTCTCTATCTAGTGATTTGTGCATGTGGATTTGGTCGTACGCTGGCTTTAACTGTTCTCGTTTCTTAATCTAAAACTCTAAATCACTAGAAATGTAGCATAAAGATTTTTGGGTCACCAATAGGAGCTCTGTTTTGGTACAAAGTGCTTATATAATTAGCAAAAAGACTACATTAAGTTGAACTTTTGTCAGGTCAAGGAAAAGAAGAATAAAATTCGAACAAACGAATAGCAAAAACAGATCACTTTCTCAAACACATATTAACTAAGTTGAGTTCAAAGGGGAGGATTCCCCCACATCCTTCCATGTACAACAACTACTTCTAATCTGAAATGCTATGTGTATATAGACGCTACTAGTTGCCTGAATGTTATGTAACCTAACTAAAACCACAAAGCAACAATACTAGCACGAGACTTCTGAGATCCGTTAAATAACATCCCCCAAAGTCCTCCCTTTAATTTGCCGAATTCAACGGGACTCCATTTCCTTGAGGATTCATTTACAACACTCTTCTTGAGCTCCATATTCTCATCCTTGAGCACTTGGACAGCCAAACTCAGTTGTCTGATCACCTCTCTCTTCTCTTCATCTTTTTGCATTAATTGAACCTTCTGAATGTTGTTCTCTTCCTTAAGTTTCTCTACTTCTTCCTTTAACTTCATCACTTCATCATCACAGACCTCACTTGAAACTTTTTCTGTTACTTCTTTGTCAAGTAGGGGTCCATCTTCCTTGTCAACATCTCCTTTTATTACTATATCTAATTCGTATTTGTCTTCCGGCTCAGGATCCTCAACTTCTTCCTTAGGTTCAACTTCATGTTCAGGGTCCTCAACTTCAGATTCAGCATAGTCTTCAGAATCAAAAGTCTCGGAGCAGCTATCATAGGTTTTTTCAGTCACATTTATTGTCTTCTCTGAGCGGTACTTCATGGAAGAAAAAGGGGATCCCAATGTTGTTACGAGGCGAGTTCGAGGGTCTGACTTAACTTGATCATATCGCTCAGCTAGTGATCGGTGGGCTCGGTAGAAATCTCCAATCAAGCTAATCAGCTCAGGCCGTTTCTTGTAATACATTTCTGCACGTTGAGCAAAGGAATCTGCATCTTCCTCGATCAGCTTTAGCATTTCCTTTGTCTTCTTGTCCAGCTCTGCCCTTGATATAAACCATTCCATCATTTAAGCAAATGGAAAGAACAAACAAAGCATGCTAAAAGCAATTCATTTTCAGGAAGTTCAAAAGTGTTCAATGTTACTGTTTCTCTCTGGTAATCTCCTACATGGAAAACATAATTTTCTGTTTGTTCAATCAAGCAATGATCTTAAATGGCAAGTATATACAAAGAGAGGGAGAAAAGAGAAAGCAGAAAGAAATGCTGCTTAGAAAAGAAAGCAATAAGTGCTGATTAAAATATGAGCACACGGTCCTACCCGCTTTTTCACTTCTTACAGAACCTATATTTTGTTCTTTAGAATCATCCTTTTGTAATTAACCTGATTGCAATGGGTTCAATTCATTATTAGTTCATAAGAGAATTGCTTTGAGAGGCCTAATGACTTGAGCTGCAAAGGTACCCCTAAAAGTTAGTTGGAAAGAGGAAAAAGAGGGAAAATAACAGAGCTTGGTGGGATTTCAATTTCGGGGCCCTATACATTGAGGGCCACCCATATGTACACACCAAAGCTTGTCAGATCTCAGACCACAGAAATTAGAACAACCCTTCAAACCAAGGTCATGAAGCCCCTCAAAACTGGAACCACAGGCCACTCATTCGAGTACCAGCACATCATGTCTTTGGACCTACACCATCACCACATCTTTGGCTAAAGGTCAGAGTCCAGTACCAAGCAATTCCAGGTTGTTAGCCAGTCCAATACCAAGCAATGTCAGGTCTCTAATTTCAAAAGTTGTATCATGAATCCTAGAACTAGACTCAACCCTAGCTTCTGTTGAAATTTTGAAAGAGATATAGGATTATGTGTACAGCAAGAATACCGGGTATTGTCTACCCCATATTGTACTCCTAGAGTGAAAATAAAAATGTCTCACATTAAAATAACGACATCTCAGGTTTCCATTAAGTCTACTGGTGTCCCAGAAATTTTTTTTTTTTTTTTTTAAAGGCCTTTACTGGTGGAACCTTCTGTTTCCCACATATAGTGGCTAATTAATCAAAAAGAATAAGGCCCTACCAATCGGGCATCTTGCAGTCACCAAAACCTTCTTTAGAATTACTTAGTAATGTATGTTAAGTACTATTATTAGTACAAATTAATTTGTTGTTCCCAGTCCTCACCTTTTCCATCCAACTCTCATGAATCCATTGCAGTCCCACCACATTAATATCTTATTTTTATCTGAGAAAAAAGTGATCTACCACCTCAAGGTTAACACACAGTCTTCTCACTATTTCATTTCGCTTATAAGTCAAACTTTTTTACACGCCTATAAAGTGACACTGTAGAAAAAGCAATTAAAAAAACTGAAATATTCAAAAAAGAAAAAAAAGCACATGCCTCCCCAACGGTCAAGAAACAAGAAACATCAAGAAAGCTTCAATAATAAAGAAACCTTGTATTTCCAACTGCTAGCAACAAATGCAGGTGTTATAGCACAAAAAGAAAAAGAAAAAGAATATCTGAGATAGTAAAGTAGAAAGTAAGATGGGTTTTACCAGAAAGAGTGGATTGAAGCCATGGAGAGCGCTTTGAGCCGTTGTGATGACTATCAAACCACCACCACCGTGATGTTTCCATCTTGTTCATCATTTCCACCATCTCTCTCGTCTCCTCTTTAACTTAACATAAAAAAAAAAAAAAACCAAAGGTCAAAACTTAAAAAGTTGAAACTAACGCCTAACAGACAGTTTCTCAAAGAGAGAAGCGTCAGATTTTACAGTAAAGAATGACAAAAATGAACGGATAAGAAAAAAAAACTACCCCTCCTTATGCTTGTAAAGGCGACAAAACAAGGAATAGTGTAGGCACGAAAACGAGAATAAAAAGGCTAATATAGTCAATTTAGACATAAAAAAAAGGCGGAAATTTCAACATTCAAACCTGTCTGTCATACACTAAAACCAACTTAACACTAAAAATTTACCAACACATAGAAAATTAAAGACAGAAAAGATTTATATGGAAAGAAATCTTCTGCTTCAATCTACTGGACCCTTACAGAATTCGGTTTGGATTGTTAAAGTCTTATTCCCACCAATAAAATACAATCACTTTTAATATGGGAGAGACCTCACTGTAAACTGACTTCCATTACTGGACAGAGTTTTAACTTCCAAGTTCACTAAACCAAAAGGAAAGAGAAAGAGAAAAGAGAACCCTTTCTATGCTGCTACTCAAAGATTCAAGAAGAAGGGTTGCTGCAAATAGATGCATATAGAAGGTAAAGAGTTAGAAGAAGGCTACCCAGAAAAAGACTTATTGGTTGTCAGGTTGAGAGAAAACGAGAGGGAGCGTTCCTCTTTTGTCTTGCTCTCTTTCCTGCTTTCACTCAGGACTCTGACTACTGATAAAACTGAGAGATTGACATTGAAGACATATATAGTTTTAAATACGATTTCCAATCACTTTTCACCACGTGTTAAAGGCCGAAGATTTCGCATGCTCCAATGCCGTGGGAAAAAAAATTATTAATTGAAAATCACTTAATTCCCTTCAATTGGGCTTTTCCCTCTTCACCAAAGTGTCCTCCATTTGCATCTGCCGCCCCCACCCAAAATTTTTAAATTGTTCTTTCTTTATACAATTAATAATCACAAGTTTAATTAAACTTGTGGAACTCGGCAAAGTCTATTTGGGTGAGTTTTGTTGGGTGGGGGTGGAGTCTCAGGGTTGGGGGCAAAGTCTATAATTTGGCTGTTTTTCAGAAAATTAAATTGAATTGGATTGGGTTGTTGAAGATGGACATCATGTGGAGCGTACCCTGGGTTTATAAATAAAGCAGAAATTTTCGATTAACGGTCGAAAATATCAGAGACAGAAGCCAGAACCTCCCAATTCTGATTCATGAATGAAGCCAAAAGTGGTTACTTAAATAATAAAGAGATTCTCCCTTGACAACTGGTCGTCTCGCATGAATTAAGAAAGAAATATTAAATATTTAATGCCATACTTTGTTGAGAATTAGGACAAATTAAATGCCAAATATCAACATCTGGATCTTAATGGAGCAAAGTGTTTCACAAACCCACTTCAGAATTCCTCGTCCTCCACCTACACTGCTGTTACTGACAGCCATTAAGAAAAAAATCTTAACCTTTCGATATTCTTACTCTTGCTCAACAAAAATGGGAAAAAAAAATCATAGAATAGTCATTAGCAAAGCAATTCTCAAAAGTGTTTTACAAGTACTCTAGGAGAATGTTTGATTTGAGATAATTTATTTAAAAAGTTATGATAGTTTTTGTTCAATAATTATATCATTTTATTTTATAATAATTTAAATAATAATTTAAATTTTTTATATGACAATGATATTAAATCACTGATTAATAAAAATTATTATTTTAAACAATTTAAAGAATAAAAAAATTTTATGTCATTTTTAATATTATTTTTATCTAATTTATTCTCATAAAAATTAACAATGTCTCAAAAAGTTGATCTCTAAAAATTTAAAATTTTAGTTTTTTTAATCACTTATTTTAAAAACAATTTTGTTTTAAAATTATATTGACTAAAAAATAATAAATTTATTTAATAAAATTTTTAAAAATTATTTTTATCAAAATTGATTTATACTTTATAATTTTTTATAAAATAATATTTAATTATTTTATAAATTATTTATTTAATAAGTATTAAATATTTTTTTATAAAATTATTTTGGATGTTTTATATTATATAATTTATTTTTTCATATAATACTAAATAAAGCCAAAATTTTCAATAACAGTCGAAAATATCAAACAGAAGCTATAGAACCATCCAATTCTGAATCCTAAATGAAGCTAAAATTGTCGAATTATACTAAAGAGATTACCCTTAACAACTGATCGTCTGACATGATTTAAGAAAGTTGTAAATTAGGACAAATTAAATGCTGGGTTTTGCCAATCCCGGTTAGTTTATACATGCAGAATATTGAATATTTTACACGTTGCTGTTCTCAGGGTAGACTAAGAATATTTGATTAGAGAACAGCCAGATACAAGGATCAATGCCTGCAAATCATTTTTCTTCACATGCTCATCGATTCAAGAGACTTCATGACTCTCTGGCTTCACAAAACATTCCTTGTAACTACATTCTCGCCACTTCTAAGCATTGAGGTGGAATGTTACAAAGCTAACCTACATAATTCTGAATCGAGGAAGAGAGTAAAAACATACCATCATCTCTCTGCTGTCACTTTTTCCCCTATTCTGTATCGTTTCTAATCCCCATATGCCTTATATTGCATTCAAAATTCAGTGTATTGTATTTGTAATCAGTGAAGAAGTGGTTCGGTTGGTGAGCCAGGAGCATCTGGCGCAAAACCTCTCCCACCAAACAAAGGACGCATGACACTATCATCAAACTTCCGCCAGTAGTAGTGGACAGTATTAGCCGGGGTAGTCAGGAGCATGCGTAGGCTGGTTGGACGAGGAATGTTGTTGCCACCCGTTTCATGATCTGCGGTTTGCCCGTTGGCAGTAAGTGGTGGGTCTGTCATCGGCTTATATGGAAAAGATTCAGAGGACGTGGTGCTGCTTAGGTGCTTGCTTGACAGAAGCAGCCTTATTAGAGGCTTTGTCATTAATCCAAACACCTGAAACAGAAAAAAAAAAAAATCAAAATCAAAATCAAAATTTTAAGTAACGAACATTACTGGTTAAATTTTATGCAATGTTATTTTGGAGCAATCTTCCAAAGATTTGGTAATAAACACAGCAAATTGCCAGGGGTAATTGTAGTTTTAGAGACAAGCAGGAGCCCAGAGTCATTACTTATTCAGCAGCTCAAAAACAGAATGTTATGCATAAATCCCTGAATAAAGTGGTAAGATATCAAATCTTTGCATGCGTTAGTGTAAGCATGGTTATTGACTTAATATCAAGGAAATAAAATGCTATTGAGGAAAATGTTTTAGAAGGAATCACAATAAATAGCGACATAAAATTTCCAAACTATCAAACCTTGAGAGAGGCGTAAGGTTGGAGAGAAACCCGGGCATTAGAACAACCCATTAATCAAGATAAAATTTTTGTTAACAATCTTATCATTACTGAGAAACAGTCCCAACTTAAGGATAAGTCCTTACCACAGTACTGAAAAGAACAACAGAGATGGTGCTGGTTATCATAATGGCATTTCCAAGCAATTGAGTACGCCCCGATCTAGTAAACTGCATATAAATCAAAAAATAACTTTCAACTTAGGGAGAAAGAATGAAAGTGAAAGAAAAATAATTAAACAAACTAGGTGGCTATGTTCCAATTATTTGATTCCATGCATTCAAATAGAAAAGGATGCAATCCTTTACACAGAAAAGAATGTCAGTATAACATGCCAAAGCAGATGCAACTGGCAATGACAGCAATAAATGCATAGGGGTTGCCCAACAACTGACAAATTTTTGGTACAGATTTCTCAATTTACAAAACAGCATGATGCAGCATTCCTCTTAACATGCATCATTATTTGGTCTGGCACTTAGATACCAAATTTAGCTATATTTTTGCCCTAACACTGTAGGCATTATCTCCTCTCACGAGGCATACAATTCAAGCCAATTCATGCTGAGAAGATGAAAGTTCTATCTTATTACTATCATCTTACACTGATGCCAAAGACACTGTTTGAAAAGATTTGTGTTCACCAACTTTTGGACAATAAAATCCATCAAACTGCAGAAGTTTTGATGTCATACATCCTATCACCTAAATTTACCTGATTATAAGCAAGTGCCACAGACACAGAACCTCGCATAAGCCCTGCCCACCATATTGTAACCTGTTTGACTTGAATATGTCAGAGCATCAAGTATGTCAGAGGGAAGGAAAACTCAAAACATAACTCTCAATACCAACCTGTTGGTTCAATGTAAATTTGTCACTCTGAGACCTTTTAATTAGATTGGATATAAAGGATAGAGGGAAAACAGAAGCCGCCCTTCCGAGTAGAACTAAACCAAGCAGTATTGAACTCACCCCAGCAGATGTTCCAGGACTACAAAAACAAACAAACTATCAAAATTAAAACCAGCTACTGGGAGGCATTGATTTGATATTCAAATTACAAACAAACACAATGATAACAGATGCACATACTATATTATACTATCTTTATCACGTGACATGATATATTGAATTTCTTGAGATGGTTAAAGACGACGATAAAAAGAGTCAATAAGTTAAAATTATATATGCAACAGCGTAAGACATGACAAGACAAGATCTAATGCAAATCCCCATTGGCCAAAATCATAGGCAGTACCTTTTGATAACAACTTGCCACTTCTCAATATCCAAAGCATCCATACCAACATACAGGAAGATAAAAATCTCTGATATGAAAGATAATGTTGCAAAAGCATGCCTGCAATGATCAATAGTCAGCACAAGAATGTCAAAACATGTGTATTTGGGTTTCACAAGGGGTAACTAAAGAGAAAAAAGAAAAGAGAAAGAAGAAAATTATAAACAGAAAAAAAATTTCAACATTTGGGAAGTAAATTTCAAATTAACATACTTGGTGGTGATTCTTGAACCTTCAGTCACATTATGCCAGGTGTAATGTGACATAACAATCCCACAAAAGAACACTGTAAGAATGCTGCTCAAATCGAACAACTGAAAAACAGAATACAATTGCTAACATTGTTATCAAGAAAACAGGGATATGACATGCAATGTAAAGACAGTACCTGAAATATTACAAAGTTAGATCCTTAGGCACAAGAGTCATTAAAGAGAATACTTACTTCAGCCATCATATATGAAAGGTAAGCCATGAGAATCATGAGAGAAACTTCACGATCAGTAGAATGCCTGACATTTGATAGAACATTAGCTACTTAGTTTGAAATGAAAAGGAAATGTTATTCATATAGAGCCTTATGATTCTCATGCCATGCGGAAAGACAAGATGACAACAGCAAGCCATTGAGCAAGGACAGAGTGAGAACAACAGATTGTGATGAGAGTCCTAAAAGATAGCATTGTGGTAAGAATTCTTAGTTTTTGAGCCACCAAGAGCTCTGCCTAACATTGTAATAAAACAAGTATACCTAAATTTATCACCCATAAGTTAATAATCCATGACAAACAATCTATTATGTGAAAACCTAGATTGGTGACTTTGCCAATCAGTTCCCCATTCTAGACAATTGCTGACATCAATAAATTTGCAAACATTTGACAAGAAAAAAATTATCAGAGCTTGTCAAAGCCCTGAACAGAAAATGCCTACCAACAGAGTTGTGGACTCCAATCCACACAATGAAACACTCTAACATAGAACTGAACTAATACTACCAACTAAAAGTTGCAATCATTTTCATTTTTAACACAATGAAGTGATGAGCCACATAAACAGGGATAATAAAGTAACTCAAATTTCCATCATAAAAGATAAGACAACAAGAAAACTTAATCATTTGCCCGTGCCTGCCAATGTACAATTTCTTTATGATGTATGCACTTACTAATCCGACCTGCAAATGAAATTGATGTTATGTTAGATAATATAAAATAAATGCATGTTTCTAATCTCAAATAGCCTAAAACCCTTGGAAAAGGGATGGAATCAATATGTGAAGTTATTTATAATGAAAGAGAATGAAAGATACCACACAGCAGACTTAATAACGCAAAAAAAATTGCAATAAGGCAAATAGCATACTCAATTTGTAATCAAAGCGCAAGTTTTCTTGGAGAAAAACAAAGGATAAGACCTCTTTATGGTTCAATTCAACATCAAGCAGAAAAGCCTAGAGTTTCTAAAAATAACTTAAAGCCAACAGCCAGTTTGTGATAATCTAAAGATAAACAGCTCGTTGTGATGGTAATTGACACTATTTGTTTGAGTAAACCCTAATTATGTGTAATCACAGTTTAAGAGAAGAAAAAAAATACAAGTCTAGATTGTATTGAACATTGACTTAATCATCTCTTAGGTCTTTCTTTGGAAAGACTAAAGTTAGAAATCTCCTTGACACAACCGCTTTTAATCCTTGTAAATAAATGGAAAATTTGCTGCACTTTTTTCAGTTAATTGACTGGTCATATAGGTCTGATACCAGTTTTCGCTTGATGTGTAAAGATTAGAAAGATGATTTTTTGTAATGTACCATTGAACTTAAAGTGTGAATTGAGCAAAACAAAGAATATAAGATCAAATGATGAAACAAATTTTGCAACCAGGAAAACGATAGGAAGACACATGCATGGAAAGATTCAAAAAAGAGAAAGAAAGGACTCACCGCTACTCCTAGCAATGTGCTTGTAATAAAAAAGTATAAGAAGTTTCCCATGAATTCCATAAAAATGCTTGAGGTGATGTGAGAGAGGTCAAATTTCTGAATTGCATTAAAAAGTACAATTGATGTGGCATCATTTACCACACCTTCGCCAAAGACTATACTGTATAGAAGAGGCGTCTCATCCTGATTAAGAACCTGTACAGAAAATACAAGATTTATTACACAATGTTTGTTTAACTATTCTTTTCACTTTCATAAACCGAATAAATATGTATACCTGCAAAGTGCAAACAGAATCTGTGGCTGAAAAGATTGCTCCAAGTGCTAAAAGAAGAAAGTAATCTTAAGAGTCAAGATAGTCATACAGAACTCAAATGAAGCAACAAGTTTAATTAAATAATAACTGTGATGCCTCTAATAAACGTATAACAAATCATTATGAAAAGTAATCTCAGACCTGGTTTTATGAAAAGCATGTGTCTGTGTATGTATGTGTGTATGTGTGTATGTGTGTGTGCATGTATTTTGCATAAAATATCTCACCTCCTATGAGATGAAAAAGTACATGGAGTATACTAATTCCAAAGAAAAGATATTAAGAATCATTTGTTCCTCAGCTTCATATTGCACGCCACTTCAAAATGCAAAGATAAATAATCTGACCCCAAATTTAAATGGTATTTTCCTATACACAACTGTGTATCAGTTGAAAGTAAGCTTTTAACTAAGAAACATCAGCAAACTATTAATTAAAGATGTAGACATTACCAAGATAATCTCCAATGTCCAAGAAACCAATATCCAATTTCTTAAATAACTTCATGGTACCTGAGACGAGATAATTATAAAAGTTACAAAACTATTAGCCTCAAACACACTCTTGCCTCGTACTAATCAGGGAAAAGATAAATTGACAACCAAAAGGAAGTATTTACAATCGGTAGGAACTTGCAATAAATGCAGTCAATCTTTGTTTTGAACTAGTCCTCATTTCTGACAAACAGTGTGTCATGCTGAGATGCCGATTACAAATGTAAACGAGCAATTGAATTTATTGAGGCAGTTTCTATAATTAAAAAAAAAAAAAAAACCCATTCATTTAATTGAACATTATCATATGAACACCTTGAGAGCATCAAATGTTTTATATTCCTTGGGAAATCCTGACAATATAACCATAATGCAATATATCATTAAACAATGTGTATAAAAATGCCAGAGAAGTTAATCCTCAATTTCACTTAGAGGCTTGTTATACTTGTATGCTTTCGAGGTGAGCAACCTAAAGAACAAACTTCTAAGTTTTTCATAATCAACATATCTTGAAGATAATCCTCCCTTTTCTAAATGAAAAACATAGCCATCAAATCTAAGGTTTGATGCCACCTTTTAAGTAGTAGTAGTCAACATTTGGGGGACTAAAGCATAACAAGGTGCCTAGTCAGAAACAAACTTTGAATCCAAACCCTTGAACATATTATATATAAACAGTATGAATAGATGCATGCAAATACATTATACCTGCAACAAGCAAAAACAGTCAGTTGCATGAGGCTGAACAGGTCCACACATTGTTTTTATAGATGCATGAAATTGAACAAAAGTGGAGAAATTTTCTTCAAAACTAAAATATGTGAAAAAGTTTGGACATACCTATGGATATGATGACAAACGATATCAAGGTACCAACAGCACCAAACAAAATGATCGTCACGAAGTTATGGAAAAATTGCTTCTTTTTGACCTGGAATCTGGTGGATTAAAAAAAAAACAGATTATAAAACACATCTTTACCACGATAAAAAGATGACAAGGGCAGGAGGAATTTCAATTTTCAAGAAAGACAGTAGCAAATAAAAGTGAATAAAAGTAAAACAAGCCTGACAATTAGTTTCCACACCCTGCAAGAATTTTGAACCTTACCCGGCATTGAATATGATAGGAGGAAGAAGATATATAAAGAAAAGCTCCTCATTAAATACTAGAAGGTGTGATCTCTGTCCTTCAGTGGTAAACAGAATAACAATACCAGTACAAAGACCCTGCAATCAATACCAAAATGACCACCGAACAAAAACCATTAATCTGCATTAATCCAGACCTAACATAATAGCAAGGTTAATTAAATAAGGAGTAATTTGAAGTTTGAACAACTCACAATGGCAAGCGCAATTATCGACTCATTAAACCATCGATTTTTCTCGAGAAGATGACCAAGTACAATGCAAGAGCAGAGGAGTGCAACAAATAAAGTAATAGAATCCACTGGAGCTTGGTCGGGCTCCAATGCCATCCCTGAATTCTGGGGAAGAACGAAGCCCCAATTAAATACCCCCAAATATCTGCCTCAGTTTAAATAATTCCACCGCTACAAACAAAAAGATTCAACACAGTTCTTCATTTATTAAAATTAATGATCATATCTCGTTAGAATAATAAATTAAAATACTAAAATAACTCTTCACTAACAAATTAAAGATAATACCAATAACAACCATTAATAATCATTTAGGTGCTGCAAATCATTATCATAAAATTAAGCGTTAAACCAAAGAAACTGCTAGATTTTTCTGTTTGCTTGCCGTACAATTTTAAACTAAGGAAATTTTTTTAACCAAAAAAAAATTTGTAACGACTTTGAATGACACGGGGGAAAAATAGACTGAAGTCAATGCAACGATTTGACCAAAAATAACATTAAATTTTAAAAATATTCTTTTCTTTATTCTTTTCCGCTGCTTTGTCAGAAACCAAACAGGATAATGAATCAACACTGTAAATCACAGAATAAGCCTGGAAACAACAATTTGATCTAACTTTCTTACGCTACTTTCTCATTGCACTTTATATTTTAAAAAGAGACGGGTATTAAGAAAACTTAACGGCTAAGTATCGTTTACTTCTCTCAGCATCTAAACAAACAAAAGGAAAAGGAAAAAAACAAAAACAAGAAGTAACTTACCACGAAAATACTAAGAAACTTCGGCGAAAGCGAAAGAAATTAAAGAGGATCACTGTTTTTTTTTTTTTTTTGGGTAAATGAGAAAGAGGGCTCTCAAACAAAAAATGAAAAATAACACGAAGCAGAGAATTAAGTAGGAAAGCACCTGAAGGGTGAGGATGCGAATGTTTCGTTTTATTGGGAAACGTTGCAAATACCGGCACGAGACGAATGAATTGATGGACTTTTAGAAGCTGTAGTTGCGGACACGTGAGGCGTTGGACTTCCCTTTATTTTCTACCGTACGATCTTCAGATCGAATATCATGAGGAATCGTGCAGAATTAAGGTTTTGATGTGAGAGCCTAGAGCATCTTGGTGTGGACTCTACGCTAACTTTTATTCTTTCCATACTTTAAAATTAATATATTCCTTTATAAAAAATTAAAAGTACTTATTTGGTTTGGGAGACAGCCAAAGTCAACTTGGGGAATTATATTTTACTTACTTTGACCTTCTTCACTTTACCGACTTTTTTTTTTTTTTTTTTTTTCAACATGGGGAAAGTTAACATACTTTTTAAAAATAATTTTTTACATATTTATTAATAAAATATTCTTTTTTTAATTTATATTAAAATAAAATTTTATTTAAAATCAAATTTTGACATTTGTTATAATAATGCCAATTGATTTTTTTTTTCCACATGGAAACTAATGTGGCTTAAAAAATTATTTTTTGAAACAAAATTTTAATACTTTTTTCTAAATTTTTAGTTTTATTCCCATCAACATCCACATCCTAAAAAAATTTTATTTATTTATTTTAATTTAAAAATTTTATCTACATCATCAAATCACATCAATTCTCAAGTCGACAAAAAAATTTTAATTAGCATTCACTCTAATAAAAATCAAGTTTCCACATAAAATACAAGTTTATATTGATATAAATAAAATATTAAAATTTTATTTAATATAATAAAAAATAAATACTTAATTATAAAACACAAATTTTAGGAAATTTTTTTATTAATTTAGCCCCTTATTTCAAATTTGTTGAGTATGACATCCTCATTTATACAAGAAATTAATTTTTTGTATATAATATTGTTGACATATCAATCTAATTGAATGTTTATAGAAAACATTTATTTATTTATCAAATTTTGGTTTAGCATATTCCTGGTTTACAGTCTTTCGGATCCTCAATATAAATAAAATGTTGTTAGAAAATATTTAAGTTCCATTTATTTAATATTTAATATTTTTTATTTTATAAAAAAGTAAAAAAAAATTAAAAATTAATTAATTTAAACTAAACGTACGAGTATTTTATACTTACAGTAATAATTGTTACGGTGATTGGATGACTATTGAATGCTTTTTGGTTACCTTTTTGGTTAAAGACTTTAGTTTTTATATATTTATATAAAATAAAATATATTACAATTATATATACTATCTTAAAAATTATTTTTTCATTATGCATCATTCGTGATTAAAATTAATTTTGATTGGCGATTTTATGAATTACATACACGTATTGTCTAATGATTAACACTTGACTAATATTTTTAATTCGTTATTTATGAAATTGATGTTAACTAATTAATATTATTAAATCATTGAATTTTTCAAAACGCAAACATGTACAAAATTTTCTTTAAAAACAAACATGCAACCTACCAACGGATAAACCAAGTAATACAGAGTGTGAAATTGGAAGGCTTTTAAACTGAAGTAAGGCGTGAGAACCCAAAGACCAAAACAAAGCCGGATCTAGGCGGCCTTAGGCTCAGGATCAGACGAAGGGGCAGTATTGGATAAGGAGCAGATGGGACCCATTCTCCCACTGGCATTATGGTCTAGGTCCCCTGACCGAAGCTCCACACGCCACCACACAAAAACCGCACCAAACGCGAAGCCTTAACTTTCTCCCCTCCTGCACCTGCAGGCTTCGACCCCCTATTTCTCTCTATCCTGGGAACTTAGATTTCATAGAACCCCATTCAAAACCCGGGATGTTCTTGTATGTGCTTTGATCTTTTTAAGGTTAGATAAATTGTTTCAATTTATATTATCTGTTAGTTTTATGGGTCTTGGTTGGTTAGGATAAGGGGAGAGATCTGGGGGAGTTTGTTTGAATATTGTTTTGTTAAGTTTGTTCTTTTTTTTTCTTTTACGGCTGACTTTTGTTCAGTTACTAGATTTATCACTCGAAGGGTAAATTTTTGTAGTATAGATAAAATTCTAACCTTTTGGTGCTTAATGTTGTGTCTATATGCTATTTCTAGGTGCGAGTAATGGTAATCTGCGTTATTTTGGAGGGGAACTGATGATGATGGGGTGCTGGCTCACTTCAATTGTTGGATTTTTTTTCGATCTTATTTCACCTCTGCTTCTGGATCACGTTATTTAGTGCTTATTAGCTTATTTGTGTATGAAATTTGAGAGTTTTTGGAATGTGGGTTGATTCGACTTTTGGATGATATAACTGCACAATTCAATAATTAGTGTCTATTAGGTTATGCTTTTCTGTACAAGAGCTGCGATTTGGGAGGTTTTATGGCGTTTGGCGTAGAGAATTGGAAGAAAGTTGGATGTTTTCAGGTGCATTGTTGAGTTATTAGCAATTTTAGAGGTAAAGTGCATTGTTAAGTTATCATTGGAATTTTTAGGGTTAGGAGTAAGGAGGCCACCAATGTCGTTTAGGAGCATTATCCTGGACATGAAGGGGGAGTTGGGGAGTATATCCAGAAAAGGGTTTGATGTGAAGTTTGGATATGGCATGAGATCGAGGTCACACAGGGTAGTTCAGGATAGCTCGGTTCCAGTTGGTGCGTTCCAGCAAAGTTGTTGGGCAACCATGCCGCCTGAGCTGTTGAGGGATGTGTTGATGAGAATAGAGGCATCGGAGAGCACTTGGCCTCCACGAAAGACTGTGGTTATTTGTGCTGGTGTATGTAAGAATTGGAGAGAGATTATGAAGGAAATTGTGAAAACCCCAGAAATTTCTGGCAAGTTGACATTCCCAATCTCATTGAAGCAGGTAGTAGATGTCATCCTGTACTTTTTTCTTTCATTTTAAGTACATTTTATTTTTTATTTGATTGAATTGTTTTTGTTTGGTTATTATCAGTCTTTAAGCCATTCTGTTATACTCTGGCTTTGAATCTTTAGTTCTTCTTCATCTTTTTTATAGGTTTGATTGAAGTAAGAATATTTTAGTGGCAATCCCTTTTTCCTGTTACACTCTCTTTATATGCATGGTGCTTTCATTAGTGATGGTTGGATGGTGCTCATAAATGATAAAAATTTTGGGCAATATTTACCCTTCTGCCAGTTTGTTTGAGCTGAGATCTGTATTGCATTCTAGGACTGCCTCGTTATACTCTTTAGGAAGTTTAGGAATCTAAAGTTGGAAATATGTTGGGTAACATATCAGTATCCTGCTACATTACAACAAGTTTTCTTCTTAAGTTATTGCATCATGAATTTTAAATTCTAGTGATGAAACTGAGAATATGAAATTCTCCTTCATAATGTCCCAATTTTTCCAAACTGTTTGTGCTCGTGAGATCAATTGTGAACTTGAGGGTTCTTTGGAATTATAATTGCTTGGAAGGTATCGAAGTTAATATGGAATAGACTATAAGCTCTCTGTTTGTACTTGGAACAGTATTTATTATTTCGTTAATTATCTGTGAATAAGTAATTGGAAGTTAGGACACATGTTCACAGTCTTTGGTTTTTCTTTTTCCAGCCTGGTCCAAGGGACTCCCTCCTTCAGTGTTACATAAAACGGAATCGTAGCAACCAAACTTATTATCTTTACCTTGGCTTGAATCAAGGTTAGCTGTTTTTGTTTATTTATTATTATTATTATTTTGTGCAGCATTAGGGAAGGTTGGTGTCGTGAACTTTACTCTCAAGTCTCATGATAGTCACTTGTGCTGCTTGGTGCTGTTGTCTTGACAGAGGATTTTGCTTATTTTTGTTGATTGAATTAAAAATATTAAGGACATATTATGTAGCTAGATTCATAGAAAGTTAAGTGGCTTAACTATTTAATAATTGTGTTGAGTACCTTGTTTCTCTTTGGGTATCTTTCTTATGTTTATATGTGAAACTGTTTTGCTTTATGTATTTTCTTGGCAGCTTCCAATGATGATGGAAAGTTCCTTCTTGCTGCAAGGAAGTGCCGCCGTCCTACCTGCACAGATTATATCATCTCACTGAACGGAGATGATGTGTCAAAAGGAAGCAGTACCTACATTGGAAAATTGAGGTATTGTCAGCTGGAATATGATTCAACTGATACATTACTCATTTCGGAAATCTAAACTTAACTTGACTTTCTTTGGAAATCTAAACTTAGCTTGATTTGCTTTAACAGATCAAACTTTTTGGGGACCAAATTCACAATCTATGATGCTCAGCCTCCAAATGCTGGAGCCAAAGTTATTAAAAGTCGCTCCACCTGGCCAATTAATGCAAAACAAGTTTCTCCTCGTGTCCCAGCTGGCAACTATCCTGTGGCCCACATCTCGTATGAGTTGAATGTCCTGGGTTCTAGGTAAGGTGTATGTTGAAAGTTGCTCTTTTTTCTCTCTTTATATCTGGGGGCATTCATCATTCAGCTCCTCACTGGTTTTTGTATGCTCACCAAAATTAACATATTCTGGAAAACAGAGGTCCAAGGAGAATGCAGTGCGTCATGGATGCCATCCCAGCCTCTTCTATTGAGCCTGGAGGTATTGCTCCCACACAGACTGAATTCCTACACAGTAATCTGGATACCTTCCCATCACTGCCATTCTTTAGATCAAAATCAACCCGCCCTGAGAGTTTCCAATCCAGACCTTTGTCTGGCCAGAAAGATGGAATGCTGGTATTAAGGAATAAGGCACCCAGGTGGCATGAACAACTGCAGTGCTGGTGTCTGAACTTCAATGGACGGGTGACAGTTGCTTCAGTCAAAAATTTTCAGCTGGTTGCATCTCTGGAGAGTGGAATTGCTGGGCAGGAGCATGAGATTGTCATTCTCCAGTTTGGAAAAGTGGGGAAAGATGTATTCACAATGGATTACCAGTATCCAATCTCAGCTTTTCAGGCATTTGCTATATGCCTTAGTAGCTTTGACACTAAGATTGCTTGTGAGTGATTTGCAAACAGGTATGAGTCTAACATAACTCTTGGACTTTTGACAACTTGAATCTCGATATAAGCATAATTTTTTTATTTTTCAACTTTGGGACAAATAGTTAAACCTGTTTTGCTAACTGTTGGTAGACCAAATTTCAACTTTGCTGTAATCTGTTGGTTTAATCCATATTTTAGGGTTTCCTTGTGCCCTGGAATTCTAGATTATGTGATTTAAACATCCAGATATTAGATATAATACCGTACTTATAGAATCTGTCTGCAATCATACCAAAAAGAAAAAAGCAACCGTCCTGTGAGTTTGTCAGCTGTAGAAGTGACTTGCCAATACTGCCTCTATTCACTTTCAATAAGCATATTAATCGGAATCCTGCATTTGCTTTTGGATCTCAAGTAGTTGAAGCCCCTGGTTTTGAACTGCAGGTATTGTCAGATGCAAAATAGTTTGTTTGCAGGGTAATAGTCATTCTATGGACTTGGAATGTTCGGCTACAAGGTTTCTAGGTACTTCAGTGCTTTCAGGTTTCCATAGGAGCTGTTAGTATTTACCTTCTATTTAGTTCTTTGCTGTACATATAACTTTTTGTCTTAAGAGCGAGACATGACTGCTATGTTGGTTGCATGCTTTGCTAACATGCATGTCTGTTTGATCATTGAGTGAGAAACTAGAAATCTGACTAATGGTTTCATGAATTTGTTAATGGGGTTCCCTGTTGGAGATTTTTGTGCATTTTAGATGTGCACTTTCTCATTTATCAAATTGTGCTCCTAAATGTTAATCAGAAAGTCCTTTTAACAGTTTGGCATAATTGTTGATATTTACTTTTCAAGTTCTGGGTTAATCTTTTGCCTGTGCTGAAGGTAAATGGTTGCATGAAGTTAGCCTCCTCGAGTTTGGGACTTTTTTTTTTTTTCTCTTTTATCGAAGGTGGATTTGGTTTGTCGTACACTTTATCATAGGACTATTTAATCCTGCAAATGAGAGATATATTTATCCTTTTGAATGTGAATTTTGTATAGAAGTTCATCCCTTTAGGAATTTGGCATTGGAGCTGCTTTAATATATACAAATTCATAGCCAATAACCCAATACCAGGAGGATAAAAAGGAGACTAATTGGCTAAAAGTTATCTCAGCATCTCAAATTTCAAGGCAAAGTTGGACTGTCATAGAGTAAATTAAAGAAAAAAAAAAAGAAACAGAAAATAGAAGCTGATTATTTTGCCTGGACACTTTTGTTGGGGGGGGTGGCGACGCAAGCTTCTGGGATTCCCCTCTAACTTGCACGTATTACTCTCTAAGCTTCCATTTGGGTCCTCGAACTTTCTACTTGTGGAATTCCTTTACATACCCGCAAAGGGAAATTCATTCCTTGGTACACCCCAAACTCCAATCATAGACTCGTTCGACCAAAAAAAAATAAATTTCCCAATTGAAATCAGCACCCCAAGTAATCGGCTCTCAGCATATATTAATGCTGATACAACCCCAGTTTGCATAGTAAAAGTTGAAAATGGTATTGGAAACAACAACAAAATGGACAGCAGTGGAGAACGAGTAAAACTATATCATAGAGTCTATTGTAAGGCACAACACAACTAAAGCAGCAGCCAGCAGATGACTGCTGTTCGACAGACAAAAGAATTTGAATATGAGGGAGGCCCACCAGGGCAAGGAAGACCATGGCCGCGTGGTCCACCAAAGCAGTCCTGTCGTAGCCAACAACAGCAGACTGTAGAAGCCGCAATCCAAAACAATTTAAGTTCAGAAATTTTAGTTAAAAAGAATCAAAGGGCAGTTAACTATAAATGGGAGGAGAATGGAGAAAAATTGATTGCTTAGCAAGAAGATTTCATGATGCACAAGCCATTATTAGCAAAGCCACCAAAGAAACCACCAGACCAAAAATCCAGGGCCGAAGGGATCTCCAGGCCCTTGACCCCAGCCAGGACCCCACTCACCAGGCCCTCCTCTTCCTCCTCTCCATCACCAGGCCCCATTTTCTAGTCTGTCTTCACCACTTCCACCAACAGCAAGGGCCCCAGGGACCTCCAGGCCCCGGATCCCAGCCAGGACCCCACCCACCAGGCCCTCCTGGTCCTCCTCTGCATTCACCAGGCCCCATTTTCTAGTCTGTCTTCACCACTTCCACCAACGGCAACCAGGCCCCATTTTCTAGTCTGTCTTCATCACTTCCACCAACAGCAAGATGTTAACAGAGAGAGAATTTCAATCTCGAAACGCAGGTATCTAGATAGGAAAATGAAATATCAAGTCCTGTCCTCTTCTTGAGATATTCGCAAAATTCATCGAACTAGTCTGGACACATTATGTAGGTATAGGAAGGGAGTTTACTCATGGGGTAAGCTTTAAGCAACACTATACCATCGTATGTTAAGGATCAAGTGTTTGGACTCTCACAACAAGAAACCTACCAATCTAATTATGTAACTAATATCTTTCATTGCCCCTTTATGTATCATTCAAAGCTACATCAACGTATATATATGAAAAAATCACACTTGTAGAGGGTACGAAATTCCCTCATTTCAACAAGATTTAACCTGCCAATTATAAAACCTATTGATTCAAAACCCTTAGCAATTTGCCAATTTCTTCTTGTTGGTCTTCACACGGCTATGGAATCCTTTTAAAGTGAATGAATTGGTTCTACAGGGCTTGGTACCGTCAAATGTTGTCAATTCCATCGGATTTTCAGTATATTAGCTTCCTTCACTTCCTTAGTCCTTTTTTTTTTCTTCTATGGGGAATTTTGGAATACAAGTCTTCATAGATTACGCCTTCTCCATGTTAATAAAAGGGGCAAAAACAAATCAATTAACAGAAAACAATAGCATCCCAAAATAATAATAAATAAATCTGATTTCTTTTTTTTGTCAAAAAATAAAAATAATTTTAGGGGAAAAGAAAAGGTTCAAATTAAAAGGATTAAAAAGAGAATAGAGAAGGGAAAAAAATATATATATATATATATAATAATTAAGAAAAGCCTCAGATTAGCATTTTGGCACATTCATCAGCGCAAACAACAACCCATGCAGAAGGATCTACTTCTACACGGTGCGCTTTTTTTGTTGTTGCAGCTCAGCCTCATTTCTTCTCGTCATCAGCTTTTTTTCTTAATAAAATCCTACTTACTGAGAACTTCTAAAAAAATCATTTCTTCAAATAGAAAAAGAAACAAACCAATAAAATCATCGCCCAAAGATTTCAACTTGGCAAAAACTAAAACTCAGCCAAGAAAGAATCGATCACAGCTACGACACGAAGATTTAAGTTTCGGCTGCCATTAGTGAGGATGAAGAAATCAAAAGCGAGCATATATAGGGAGATCGGGTTAGGGTTTGGTTTATACCATACGGGCTCTTATTGGCCCGCCCAATTTGATTATTAATGCCTTCCAGGCTCAATTGGGCTTTCAAGCAGTTGGGTCATTTTTGTACATTAACCATCTCAGACCCACTGTTATTTAAGATTGTCGTGCAGCTCCTGCACAGCTAGCGCTGTGCCAGTGACAGTGCCTCTTTCATCATGCTCACATTATTATACCAAAAACCAATCCTGGAAATCCCACTGTGCTTGAACATTGACACTGAAAGGCCAGAAACTCCCAACCATTTTCAATATACATATTTTTTTTCAGGCGTTTTGCTTGCCTGCCCTGTAATTTTAGAAACTCTACTGATAAAGGGCAATGATAAAAAAGTACAAATTCTACTATTATAGCCAGAAAATTTTGCTGTTTATTAGTAGAAGATTTGGCCCCTTGCATGAGGATTTAATTGCTCAAAAATGCTTTGATAAATGACACCATGAAGCCACCAGGTTCTGGTCTATGGGGCATCAAAGGTCTCTCATCTCTCATTTCCTCATCACCATTGACTCTCAATGCCAAAGTGACCCTACTGCTTAAAACTGGGTTCTTCTCAATGTTTAACGCTAGCTCTACCAAATGCATTGCTCCCTCTTCTTTTTCTTTTTTCCTAAGTTGAATCACAAATTACTTGGCAATGGTTGAAAAAAATTCAATGATAGTAAATTTCTCTATTAAGAATTAGGAAATGACATGAGAGATGGTGGTAAAAGTTGTTCAAAGAACATCATTTTTGTTCTTCTACTAGGATTATAAACATGTAATAGATAAAAGTTAACAGTAAAGAGCAAAAACTGTCCTGAGGCCGAACCAAAATGGGCCACTTTCTCGGACATCAATATCAGAGCATCGTAAATAGAAAAATAAAGAAACCATCATATCAACGACGAAAATAGGGGTGACCCATAGGCTTGATCCTTGGAGAAGTGGTCCAAACTTAGGGGAACCCGGCCGAAAGTAGCTTAATCACTGAATTGGTTTGATTGGGACTCGGAAGTCTCGACAATCAGGACCACTAAAATTTAGCCATTAATTGACCCCCCCCCCCCCCCAAGAAGAGAAGAAGGTGGGTAAGGCCCATGATAAAAACTGCTCGTATCCTGGAGATGGAAATGATAACTCAAAGCTAACATTTGGTGTGAGGGTTCACCAACTGATGGTCCCATAGATTGTGGCAAATAATAATGCTATCCATTAGCAACATTTGCACTCCACGTTAGATGGGAGAAGATATATGATCATTTATGGCCCAAATCTAGTTCTTTTAATTCATGAAATCGGAAGTCACCGAGGAAGTTGGCAATTTTGGTTGCAACACATTGATAAATAAATAAATAAATAAATAAACAAAATAAAATATATTTTTTAAAATTATGTCAATTAGTGGAAAATATATATAATGTGAATTTTATTTTGGTGGATGATTAAAATATTCCAGGTTCAAACAGTAATATGCTTCAAAGTCCAATCATATACTATCTCTTATAAGACACATTGACAACGGTTATTGATTGCCATATAAGACAACACCACAGAATTTTCCAGCAAATTTTGACTGCCTGCCGGTTTATTCTTTTCTCTTTTTATCTTGGTGGTTGCTTAACCAAATGAAATTGCCCCAACCTCAAGCATGCTGAAGCTAAAGTTGTCATCTAGTAGTCAAAGCTTGTAAATAACTTTCGTATAGTCTGTCACCAGAACAATGAGAACATGATATGTTGCTACTTTTTCGTGCTAAGCCAAGGACTAAAAATTAAGAAAGATAATGACTGATTCTACACTTTGTTGGTGATAATTTAACGTGTCTCAAAACTTTGAGGATACGTTTAATATATAAAATTATAATAAAATAAAATAAGATAATATTATAAATAAAATTAAATTAAATAATATTATCTTATTTTATATTTAATGTGTCTAAAAATTAGAATATGATAATTTATTTATTGATAAAAATTATTTTTTTAATTTATACAATTAAAATTATTAATATAATTTTTAAAGGTATAATAAAATATGTAAGTTTAATCTCATAAATTTAAAAATAATTATTTCAATTTTGAGATAATTAAATTATTTTATATCAAATGAACGATCAATTCTTCTTGTAATTCAATCATTTTTCATATATAAACTAAATATAATATATAATGATTATCATTCTATCATATTTATCATTTTATCCACGTAACATTACCTTAAATCTGAAGCAATTTAAAATATTGAAATTGATGTTTTTTCTTTCTTCTCTATCATGGATTTGAATCCTTTATGCACTCTTACTTTTTTTTTATTTTTTGAAAAAGAATAATATGGACTCTTTAGTATCATATTCTTACATTTAAATCAAATAAAATGCTCACATAAGTACCCGTATTATTATATGTAACTTAACTCATATTAAAAAATAATTTATTTTACTTACCTGAAAACATTAATTCAAGTCACTCGTCTTAAGATTTTGAAATTATTATTATTTTTTTTAATTTTTATCACGAATGAAAATATCAATGAGTTGTTTTGATTTGTAAGTTTTTCACAACAAAATTTTTGTTTATATTTTTGCTTTATTGATATTAAAACACGCTGTTAAGCATGAGTCTTGCTCGGCGTGCTTTTTAGATATAGTTTTGACTTTACTATCAATATTTTAATATTCTAAAGCAATCAAATCTTTTTTTTTTTTTATAGAAAATCACAACAATGTTTGAAACTGAAACAACGTATCCTTAGCATTCCTCTGTGTATGAATAAATCCAAACCAAAATCAATAAATTCAGAAGCCTAACCAATTATCAGAACATAAATAAAATTGCTTAGATTAGATAAGAGCTGAGCTTAACCAAAACCAGTCTAATCACTTGCAATTATGCATCAGCCGCACTACTCCATCTCCATGCGCGTTAATTTCATGGAAATCACTCATGACATTTATTTTTCTTTTTTCAAAGAGAGAGAGAGAAGTCAAGTATTTTGTTTATTAAATTGTACGTATTTGTCGCATTTGGTGCCGGATTTGGTACAGTCAAAAAAGTCTTTATTGTTTGATATCAAAGTTATTATCTTAAAACTCTCAGTGCGTGATCTTAAGGAAGCCAACTTTAATTGAAATTTTACTTCTAAAAAGCATATAAGCTCTTTTGAAGGACGATTAGACAAGTAGAGTAATTTCAATTCACTTTCAATTTTATTTGCTCCATTTAAGATTTTATACTAATTCTTTTGAATCACATTTTTACGTGTCGAATGAAAATTAAAAAGTCAAAGCTAAATCAGTGGTGAAATTAAGCCACCCATCTCGCCACATTTATTTCAATTCTAGTACCCCTAATTTGATAGCCCCATAAATCAAGTAACATTCCTACTTTGTAAGCAACTTCGTCTCTCTCTTTTTTTTTTACATAGTTAATTTCACACGTTTTTTATGTTTAAATCTCATTAGATGTAGACTTTATTTAATTATATATTAATTTATTAATTACTAGTTAATAAGTTTAGTTTTTATGTATATTAAATGTTTTTATAATATTATAAGGAATATTCTTAATATATTTTTTTGTAAAAAAAAATGTTTATATGCATTTAAAATTGTATTTTCGAAATATTTATAAAAAAAATAAACTTTGAGTACTAAATCAACCTTTAAATATTATTTGATTACCAATGAATATATGTAAAGTGAAGCAGTCAACTGTATGGAAAATAAATGGTAGCAAATCATATGAGGACACGCAGCGCAAGTACGATCATTGGGTTTAGTGTCAGTGATCATCATGTCATTGGTCAGGGAGGCTGTTACTTTTGCGAAGCTTTCTTTTTTTATACATTTCCTTCTTAATTTTAATAGTAATAAATAAGATTATATAATAACATCTTGACTTTGTTTTTTTTTTTCATTTTTGGTAAAAAAATTTAAAGAAGGCATAAAAGTATTGAGAAAAAAAAAAAAAGAGGGTGTTCAAAACATCACACCACTGAAGTTGATTGGACAGTGCAGGGCCGGCCGTAGGGGGGGCAGACTTGGCCGCCCTCTAAGTCGAGCCAGTTTTTCTCTCATCGACGGGTCCCTACTGTTCTTGCTTCTTGGGCTTCTAACCCTCTTTGGGTTTTTCTGTCCAGTAACCTTTTTTTCTTCTTGTACTCCTATCGTTTTTACCCGATTATAGCAGTAATTTTTTTTTGGTTAGCCTTCCTTTACTTTTTACTTCCTTCAACTTGGAGTTAAGATTAGAGTATTCAAATTGGATTTTGAACTGTTCATTTTTTACTGTATAAAATTTTGTCTTTTATATTATTATTTTTTAAAATTTTATTTTATTTATTATAGTACTGAAAACACAAGTATCTGTTTAGTTATGAAATCACTCGTATGGTATTAAATCAAAATTTTGAAAAAAAAAATGAAAATCTTTACCTATTTTCATTTATCAACTCAATTGATTATGCACATATATATCTATTACATTAACATAAAATTTATTACTTTTAATATTAATGTAAAATTAAAACTTTAAAAAATAATGTCAACTTTAACTCATTTTTATTTATTAAATATATTTATTTATGAAAAGTCTTTCAATGAAAGTGGAATTTTTATTTTAAAAAATGAATGAATCTTATTAACATTTATAAAAATATTTAAAATGATAATTTAAAAATACAGTGAACATATATATATATATATCTATTTTCTTTGGTTACATTTTTTTCACATTTGTATTTTTATATATTATAGATATAAATTATATTTCATTACATTACAAAATTTATATATTTATGTGTATAAAAAGCCATCGTTATTTGAGTTACATAATAATATCATATATTTATAAAATTAAATAAACAAAATATTTTAAAAATTAAAAAAAAAAAAGCAACAGCCTCATTTTATCACTGTATTTTTTTTCCATAAAAAGAGGATATATATCTCCAAACTTTATGTGATCAATATTTATAGTAGTGGGATGTAAATTATTTGAAAATATTTTTAATTTTTTTAATTTAAAAATAAATTAATTCTTTAATTTTTTTAATTAAGATAAAATATGTTAATTTTGAATTCAAACAAAATAAAAAGCCATATCAAAATGGGGTCTCCCAATAATTGGGTAAACAGTTATATTATTACCAACTCTCGTTAACTTTTTGGACATTGCGTAAAGCCAAAGCACCTACCCTCCCAAAACCACATTATGTGGAAAGAAGACTTCTATTCAAAAACAATACTAGCTTTTTGCATTTTTTTTTTTTTTGGAATTTGTTTGATAAATATAATATAATATATTTTTTTTTGTGCCTTATTTCATTGATATTTATGTTGTTAAGGTTGAAACGTTTTCTACATTTGTGATTATAACATTTGAAAATATTTAAGATGGTTTTATAATCAGTCAATGATAGCATTAGCTTTTGTGAAGATTCCCCAAAGTGGGAGCCATCAAACTACAGTAGTCAAGTGCCCTCCCCTTCCTCTTATCATTTCTTACTTTTTTCTCTTTGTGGTCAAGAACGGCTTTACCTCTGTTGCATTATTACCTTATACATTATAAAAAAAAAATTTAAATAAAAAAATTTCATCATAGGTCACTCAATTTATTAATAAAATATTAAAATTTAATTATTTATAACTTTAAATATTACAAAAATAAAAAAAATTTCATGTATTATACTATATTTAAATTAATTAATTAATTTTATATGTAATAATATTTTAATCTAATTTTTTGAATTTAAAAACTATATTTTCTTACAAAAAATATTTACACATTCAATTTTCTATTTTAATTTAATTTTTTATTTAGTTTAAACTCTACCAGTAACAATTTGTTTTTTTTTTATTCAATTTTGAATTATATAAGATGGAATATTAAAATGTAAACATTTTGCTCATTTCTCACGACTACACGCATACACATATATATAAATATTTATATAAACATTTGATAACATAAAAAACTGTTCATTGAAGTTGTTTAGCTCTTAACATTTTTAAATAATTGAAAGTATGGTGATGACTATTCCACTAATAGGAATGACATTAACATAATAGAACTTCGCTTTCCATCACGAGTAGCTTTTGTTTTTATATTGTGATTTAAATCATTTGACGTGCAAAATGATTTAAGGAAAAAATCATATTTTATTAAGGATTTATTTAGATTCTTAATCATATGATATACACTATCAGTGCATTATAAATTTTACCTTATTAATTTATTTTAATATAATTAAATATTTATAATTTAAGAATATTTATTTTTAAAAACTTTAAAATTTTAAATTTACTAATTAATGGTGTGATAATATTATAATATACTAATAGTGTATAATCAAATATAAATTTTATATTAATCTCTAATTAATATTAAAATTTTTATCTTTTCTACATGTTGGAGTTAGTGTCTATTGATAATATATATATAAAAAAAAAAAAAAGAAACGAAAAAGGTTAGTCTCTATTGGCTTTGTGCTATTTTATTTTTATTTTGTTTCAAACAAGCTCCTTTGTCTTATAGAAAATTCACAATTAATCTATCTTTAATTACTTTATTTAGTAGTCAAGTAAGCTTTAAATAAGATATAAGATTGAAGTTCGATCCGAATCTCTCTTTCTTCTCTATTGATGTAAGGTTTTATCTCCCTTAAAACCAAAAAAAAAAAAGAGAAAAATATCACAATCAATCATTGTCATTTTTCTCTATTCCTATTCCCCCTCGCACCGAATTGTAACTTGTAAGATTGGTAACATAATAACGTAAGTTACTTGCATAAATGGACGGTGTGATTAAAGTAAATAATTAATTCACCCTGTTGTTTTATTGTTTACTTTTGAATTCATTATTTATTGCTATAAAGTAAAACTTTAAAGCATAAAATAAAAATAAAAATATTAACAACAAATGTTTGTTGACTATAACACAATAATAAATGCATATTTCTTAAATGTCAAATTTGAAGTTGATCCAAGGTGTGATGGATGGGATGAGAGGTACTTAGAATCCATTAGTAAATGCATGATGTTGGACATCGGCATCAAGGATCTGATTGTAGGAACACCATTAATGCTTTAACTTCATTGTCACTACCCTCGCCGATGCTGCTCGCTTTTAGGCCAATATTATTAATTGGGTTCTTTAGAGCCGTCGAGTTTCAGAATTTATGAGGTATTTACTTTTTTTTTAATAAAAGAAATAACAACCCTTTTTTCTTCCATACGAAGAAATTTTAAAAATAAAATCGATACATAATTTTACGTCTAGACAAGATTGGCTGTCTCTATGATTCAAAAAGCCTTTGAATGACATGCCCTTGATAAACCTCAAATTAAAATTAAGTTTATTAAGGTTTTGATTGATGTTTTTGTTTTTATTATTTATTTTATGTTCATTTTTATTAAAAAATAAATATTAAAATATCAATAGTAAATCATTTTAATACATGCAAATCAAACATGAATAGATAGAAAAAAAAATGATGAAACTATAAATTTTGTTAATCTTGTAACTTGCAAGTTCCATACGTGTGTCGGCATGGATTTCGGTCCTTCATTAATTCTTACAAAGCGGTAGCTAAATCCTCGCTACGCATTTCTTGTTCTCCGACCCTTGACGTTGGACAAAGCGCTTCACGTGCAAAGGATTAACTATATATTTATATAATAATATTTCTAATAATAATTATTATCAAAACCAATTACTCTAAGTTAGTAAACTAACAAAAATATTTTATAGATTTACTATAGGTTTAGGGTTCTAGACTGTACATGATACTACGACCGAATACATTATAACAAAGTCCACCAATCTCAAATTCTTTAATAATAAACTCAATTACTTCTTTATTATTAATTTTAATTTTTTTTGTTGAATTCGATTTCCTAAAAGATTTCAAAAATTTTAGATTGACGGTATCACCACACCAGCAAGAAGTATACAGCAAAGTCCAAGCCATCCCACTCGAGATTCCCGGAGAACCGTGCGTGGGCTTAATTATTAATTACCATTATTATTTATTATTAAATTAATCATCCAATTTTTAATCTTGATCGCGATTTCTTCCCATTAAACAATGGGTTTTACGTGCTGGACAACTCAGTTCTTCCATTCTTTATTAAACGAATTATTACCTAAATTTCTGAGCAAAATATTTTGAAATTTGTTTTAATAATTTCATTTTTAATAATAAGTTTTTTTTTCCTTTTCTTTCTACTTTCGTTACAGTACAAATAGAGACAAGCTCTTACGGTTGCTATCGATCAGGACACTTACCCAAAAGAAAACGCCATCCAACCATCCAGATTTCTCTCTTTCTACCAACTTTATATCTGGGCCGTCGAGTATTAACTTCTCTCAGCTTTTCCGACATGGTAAAGGACAGCTCCATGGAGACAGTGCAATCCCATAATACTATGTCCTTTTCGCGAACTGACAACACTACCCTTCCATTTTATGAGAACGAAGGGTGAATTGCATGGTCCGATGAAGGGTATTTTTGTTATCTTAAAGACCAATTAAAGAATCAATTATTTTCTCTGATGCCATTGCCATGTACGTGCAACCTCAGTAAAATTGCGGGGACGCTTTAACCTTTTCTTTTTAAAATTTTTTTACCATTTGCTGGAAAAAGATATTTACTACATCGTGAGCCCATTCTCTAGGTTATGTAATTCGTCCGTACACTGTGAAAAGGACCCTGATCTGACGGTCTTGATTAAGATGCACCCTACACTCGTTTGTACTTTATTTATTATTTCTGGAATAACGCCCTTTTTGGACACAAAAAAACCAATTATAAAATAAATAAACTGCTAAGTATTTTAAAATTCTTTTCTTTTTTTATTGTGAAATTTATAATTACTATTACTACTTTTTTTTCTTAAAAAGAAACTGATTTATCATTGAGAGAAAAATCATCATCAATGCTCATCAATATCAATAATAATGAAATAAATCAAGGCCGTTAAGATGAATAAATTGATGGTGCAGTACAAGGAGGTCAATGATAGTGTGATATTCTGAATGCAACAGTTGAATATGATTGGACGGCCATGATGTCATGAAACCAAATTTCACATCAGATCATTCCTCATTGTTTTATTTCTAACCCCTTTCTTGTGGTCCCCGCAATATCCGATCCCTCAGATCCAGCCGTGCTCCTCGAACCATGAGATTCCTTGCACCACCACCTCTCCCCTACACATCATCACACTTTATCAGCCCCTACTTCCTCCCCAATATCTCGTCCCTCTCCCTTCCTATATATTCCTCAAAATCTCGCCAAACCACTGCCCCCACACACTCTTGCATACACCCGTTTTCTGCGGCTCCGCTTCGTCGCCAACGGATAAGATCTCTCCTTCCCACCGCCCATCCTACGGCCAACATCTCTTCCTCCCCAAGAGTCACTATCCTTAAACGTCCATTAGTATCCCCACATGAAAAAATTGAAACCTCCTTCCTCCTTTCTTTCGCATCACTTTTTTTTAACCATGGTTAATATCTAACCCTTCTTCCCAAAAAAAAAAAAATTCTTATCCTCTCCTATCCTATATCTGTCTTTCACTTCGCATTCTCTCTCTTTAGCTGCTTAACCACTGCACCTAAAAGCTTCGTTAATGGCGATTCAGATCTAAAAATGAACTCTAAACGTTAACAAAGCACAAATCTCGGCCTCGGCCAAACCCAAGAGCAAAATCGAGAAAAAAATTTTGTCTTTTCAATCAGAAGGCTTCATTTCTCTTTCTTTCCTCTCTGTGTGTTGTCTTTTCGATTTTTAATTAATGCAGAAGAAAATGGCGTATTCATTCCCCGATGAGGTGCTGGAGCACGTCTTCTCGTTCATACAATCAGATAAAGACCGAAACGCGGTATCGATGGTGTGTAAATCGTGGTACGATATCGAACGGTGGTGTCGGAGGAAGATATTTGTCGGGAACTGTTACGCTGTTAACCCTAGGATTGTGATCAGACGCTTCCCGGAAGTTAGATCCATAGAGTTGAAAGGGAAACCGCACTTTGCGGACTTCAATCTGGTACCAGACGGTTGGGGCGGTTACGTCTTTCCATGGATCTTGGAGATGGCCCGCGCCTACCCTTGGCTCGAAGAGATTCGGCTTAAACGGATGGTCGTTACAGACGAAAGCTTGGAGCTTATTGCTAAGTCGTTTAAGAATTTCAAAGTATTGGTGCTTTTTTCTTGTGAAGGGTTTTCAACTGATGGACTCGCTGCCATTGCTGCTAGTTGCAAGTGAGTTTGATGAACTCTTTTCACTTCTCCTCTTTGGGATTTTTTTTTTTTAGCTTTTGTAGTGAGAAAAAGAATTGAAGTTTGGATCTTTGTGGGAGTTAAAGTTGAGCTTTACTCAAATTTCTTTTTGCTTTTAGCTACATTTTTCTTAATGGAATTGTTTTTATTCTGTTTATAAGATGTCTTAAAAAAGATAAATTTCTCTTTAGTTTAAATGTTATCTAGTAGTGTAGATTTGATGCTTTGTTTCTTATTTTAGTTGTCTTCCTTTTATTTTTCTGCTTTTGTATTCTCAGATCTAAGTGGGGCTATTTTTTTTTTTTAATCTTTTTAAGACTATCTAACGTGTGAAATCTAGCGAAAATCACTTGTTCTTTTTCCTCGAGGATAGGTTGTTTTGTTTGTTATCATCTGATTCGTTTGGGGTTGTTTTCAGATTTTGAATGGTTACTTCCTGGGAAATGTGGCACTTCTTTTTTTCTCTGTAACTAGATTCCTTTTCTCTTGATTAGTTGTTATAAATAATGAATATCTTTTGTAAATTGGGGATGGAGGGAATAATTTTCCAACCTTTTACTGAAGTTTCTGACGGTCTTTTTCCATTTGCCCTTTCATTTGGTTATTTTTTTGTTCGTTAAAAGCTGTAAATATTTATGTTATTTTAATTCCATCTTGGAATTTTTGTATTCTTTGATTTGAAGAACTTTATTTGCTTGTATAGTGATAGTTATGGTTGACTAAGCAACGGGATTCTTAAAGAATATACAACTTTATTTTCTTATAAGTTCAATTGTAAAGAAGAAAGTAACTTCAGCGTGGTAGTCTTGCTTGTTTTCAATGACAATGACAGTGGTGAACTTCTAATTTTGTTCAACAACCTAGATCTTCTTGATTTTCTATGTTTCATTCTTGGATTTAATTTAGTAAAACTATAGTATTTGATTTGGCGTTTTTTCTACATGCAAAATTTTGTTTTTATTCCTTTTCTTTGTGCCTGCTATGTTATTTTTTATGAATCAATCTGCTTACTGATGCAGGAATCTGAGAGAGCTGGATTTGCGAGACAGTGAAGTGGATGATTTGAGTGGGCATTGGCTCAGTCATTTTCCTGAGACATACACATCCCTGGTGTCTCTTAACATTTCTTGCTTAGGATCTGATGAAGTTAGTTTCTCAGCCTTGGAGCGCCTGGTGGGTAGATGTCCCAACCTGAGGACTCTTCTGCTCAATCGAGCAGTGCCCCTTGATAAGATTGCCAACATATTACGCCGTGCACCACAGCTGGTTGAATTTGGCACTGGTACCTACACGGCTGAGCTACGCCCAGATGTCTTCTCATACTTGGCTGGTGCTTTTTCTAGTTGCAAGGAACTAAGGAGCTTGTCTGGGTTTTGGGAGGCGGTCCCAGCTTACATTCCTGCTATTTACTCTGTCTGCTCTAGATTAACATCACTGAACTTGAGCTTTGCTACTATACAAAATCCTGATCTTATCAAGCTTGTAAGCCTCTGTCCAAGTTTGCAGCGCCTTTTGGTAAGCTTATTTATGGTATCATTGTTTTATTTATTTATTTTTTGTTAGTGTTTCTCCTTTGCATTTGACTTTCTAACTATAATAAAAAGATTGAGCACTGCATTGAGATATTTCCAAACCCTAAACATATTGTGAACATTAGGTGGTCTAAGGATCCCATTTAAACTGTGCTGGTCTCATAAACATGTTCTGGTAAATGAATTGGATCTTGCTTCTGTCATTTTTTCTAAGCTAAGGTTATGCTCACAGGTACTTGATTACATTGAAGATAGTGGCCTGGAAGCACTTGCATCTAGTTGCAAGGACCTACAGGAATTACGGGTGTTTCCATCCGACCCATTTGGTGTAGAGCCAAATGTATCCTTGACAGAACAGGGCCTTGTAGCCATATCGTGGGGTTGTCCTAAGCTAGAGTCTGTTTTGTACTTCTGCCGCCAAATGTCTAATGCGGCTTTAGTCACCATTGCCCAAAACCGCCCAAACTTGACCCGTTTTCGTCTTTGTATAATTGATCCAAAAACGGTAGATTACCTGACCCACGAGCCACTTGATGTTGGTTTTGGAGCCATTGTTGAGCACTGCAAGGATCTCAGGCGCCTTTCCCTCTCAGGTCTCCTCACTGATCGTGTGTTTGACTATATTGGGACATATGCGAAAAAGCTAGAGATGCTGTCTGTGGCTTTTGCCGGAGATAGTGACTTGGGACTCCATCATGTACTTTCTGGGTGTGAAAGCCTCCGGAAACTAGAGATTAGGGACTGCCCCTTTGGGGACAAGGCTCTTTTGGCCAATGCTGCAAAGCTGGAGACAATGCGATCCCTTTGGATGTCTTCTTGCTCTGTGAGTTTCGGAGCATGTAAGCTGCTAGGTCAGAAGATGCCCAGGTTGAATGTTGAAGTAATAGATGAAAGGGGACATCCAGATTCAAGACCGGAAAGCTGCCCGGTTGATAAGCTCTACATATATAGATCTGTTGCTGGGCCAAGGGTTGACATGCCTCCTTTTGTTTGGACAAAGGATGAAGATTCTTCATTGAGGCTTTCTTGAGAGATTTCCTGTGAATTAGGCAACGTGTTAAAGCTCATTTGATCTCGAGAATGAATGTATCAGGTACACACTCCTTATGTTACTCATTGTTCCCGATTTAATTTTATGTAGCTTAATGTAATAGCAGACCTAATAGGAGTGGGAACATAATATGGAGGGTATAAATGGCGTGAGAGCTCGATTGCCACTCGTTTTACACCTGGCTGAGCTATTGGATACCAAGTAATGATTAATAAAGAGATGGAAACTCCAGTTGTTGTGTATTAGTCAGAGTTTTTATTTGTTTCCCCATAGTTACCTTGTATACTATTTGCAGACTTGGATGTTTATGCATTTCTATCACCTTTTTGGGGTAGTAATCTTGTGGATGTAATTGTGTCATTGTTAGCCTTATGGAGTAATAAAAGTTCCACCTATTCGACTCATCTTTGTTATGACCATGCTCATGATATTAGTATTGCGCATTGGTTGCTCGTAGGTTTTTTAAACCCCAACTTTGCTTGCTTGAAATTTGCATTTACTTGTTCTCTTCAACACCTTCAGAGAAGAAGGTCGGTTACTTAGGTATAAATTTGTTAGAATGATTTGCAGATGACGTATTGCTTTGTAGTGATCTAGAATTTGTGGTCTCAGCTAGCTATTATCACTGGCCATTTGTCTTTTAAAAGTATTCATAACAAGAATGATTTCTGAATCCATACTTGTGTGGCCGGAAAGTGGGGGTTTTTGAATCATTTCAGCATATGAGCATTCAGCCACCGATGCATCTGCATCCCGTTCGAGCCTGTTTCTTAGATTTAGGTTATCCCCAAGATTTAAAGGACAGATAGAAAATGAAAAGCCGCAGGCTACTTAAAACCCTTACTGTAAAAGTTGATAGTAGGCTAAATGTTATTAAAGCTCTTAAATTATAATTAAAAGATTATTTTAGTTTTTATTTTTTATTGTAATCAATCCTTTCAATAATTGAGTTTTTTTTATTGAAAAACTTATTATCATTAATTTTTGTCAATTAAAATAAAATTTTATGACATTAATAAAATAGATAAAATTTATTGTATAATGTAATTAATATATGTGAAAATTAAATAAAATAATTTTTTTTGTTCCTCTATTTTTAAGATTTTTATAAAGATTTAATTGATTGTAATTCGAGAATTGATATTAAATTAACGAGTGATTAAATTTCATTTATTTAAAAGTTTAATTAAGTCAAAATAGAAGATTAAAATTTGATTGATTGGAATAAAATATTAAAAGATTGAATGATTATTTAATTATAATTTAAAGTCGTGTTATGGTATTTGCTTATTGCCGTTGGTATTCAAAATTGTTGTTTTGTTACCTTTTGAATCCGACGGCTCTAAAGATGATCTTATTACAAGGTTGTTGGAGAAGCTTCATTGTTAAGCTATGCCCCGAGTTAGGCAAAGTTACTTTGGGATGAATCTGTCTCAAGTCGTTCTACAACAAAAGATTTTGTCTGTGCATTAGAGGACCTCTTCCACCACTGCTATGTTTTGTGAGAATACATGCGAGGCTATTGTATGCTTAAAAAAAATACTCCTTTTTTCTTCCCCCTTCCCATTATTTTGCATCAAGAAAGAGCAAGACTCCTACGACAAGAAGAAAATCTTTTTATGTTGTACGGAACAATCATTTTTAAAACGATCCAAGATTATAATCTAATCTGATACTTAATCTTATGATAATCAAACAATCCAACAGTACACCCAACATTTATAAATGATTTTACCTTCTTTACTTTCATATTTTACTGAGTCAGTAAGTAGAGTCAGAAAAAAAGGCTGGTCTCAGCTTCTCAGGTCAGGTGTGGGAGCTTTCACCTTATTGTTTATTATTTCATTTCATTTCTTTTTCTTTTTCCTCCTTCATGTTTATGAGCCTCGCCTCGACTGTTGCGCCACGTGATGGATTCTGTGACATTGGTTAGCGTCCACAACTTTTGCTTCATTCACGCTCTCTTTTCTACACTAGCACCTGCTCTCTGATGACCACTTACCCCCCCCCCTCTCCCTCCCGCTTCCTTTGGCTTTTGAATTGAAACATCAGATAAGACTAAAAAAACCCAAATACTAACCAAAATAAAATCATCTGTATTAAAGTTTGAAACCAAAAATAGAATACATTGAGACGGAAAAACAACATACTAAAAAAAACCGACCAAGGAAATCCTAAAATACACTAAAGAAATAGAAATATTAATAAGTAACGCTACTATTCTAGTTCTGTTCTTTTTTGGCCAAAATTCTAGCTTAAGAAGATGAAGAAATTGTACGAAAAAAGCAACGGGATTTTCTCATTTCGTGTGAGTTTGGTGAAATTATAACTGAGGGGCATGGAAATGAGGATGATGGGCACACGTTCGACGTATTTATGATGGATCATAATTCATCATTTAATATTCAGTGTTACTTATGATTGTTGCTGATGCTAATTTCATCTCTCTGATATATTTTTCTCACTGCGTTGATCCCTCATCATCATGATATCACACTGTCAAATTCTTGATGCTACGTGTCTCGAGGACAGACAGGACATCAATATTTGTTATGGGTTTGGTCCAGTAAAAAGTGATCCCCCACCCCAGTATTAAATTAAAAAAAGAATGCAAAAGGTGACCCTACTTTGTTTGCTGCATAATACTCTAACCAGCCGTAATCGTAGTAATAGCATTGAAATAGAAACGAACAAAGTTGCTGCAATTAGAGAATCATGATGGCACAAAGTGGCCTCCCGGACTGCAAAAATAATTACTACTTCTAATAATATTAATGCTCTGCAACATCATTTTTTTTTTACCTTTTGCATAGCTGTCCATTTTTATTTATTTTTGCCCTTTTTCATGTATCAGAGAGTCATAAATTTGTTCATGTAAATTTGCCTTCATCCAAGATGGTTACGAGTTATGACTGATGACTAATTGAATTGAATTTTCATTTGTTCTGATTTTAACCGAGTTTTTAAAAATTTTATCAGATTAACACCAACTCAACGTCTCTATGCTTTGATTTTATGTAGGAACCGCTTTGAGTTTGTTCGTCTCCTTGTTTTCATGGAGTCATTGCCGTGTAGATAGTCAAGGAAAGTCAAGATTTTGCAGCTAACAACTACATTGGAATGTCCCACAGGTCACTTCACATAACCAAAATGAAAGCAAATACTTTTACTTTTTACGATAAAATTTTTTCCATACCTGACTTTGACTTAAATAAATTTAAGAACCCCATGAATTGTTTTCCTTTCTCCTACTTCCCACTGGGGCAGAAAACAAATAAAAGAAACTGGTTTTCATAGCGTTGAAGATGGCGCAGTTCTGCATAGATATAAACGTTGACATCATGGGACTTCTCCTTGCTCTAGTTATCGCTATCGCTCTCATGCTCATCTGTGTCAACCAACCTCCCCGGCGACCCATGGTTGTTGCACATCGTATAGGTTGGTAAGGGTTGTGAAGGGATTTTCTTCTTCATCACAAACTTTTCCCAAATCGGCTTGTTTTTTTTTTTTTTTTGGCCTTTGTTTTTCAAGTTTGTAGTGTAGCTTGCCATATGCTGAGAAATCTGATTGTGCCACTGATATAGGGTTAAATTCTGATAGCAATCTTAATTTTTGTAACACGGTTTCTACGTGTCCTCTTGATAGGAAAGTGAAGATTAAATTGATCTTGTTGATGCCAGAATTCTCTCTTTTATGATGTCCACTGATATAGGTTTTACGATTCAGGTAGAAAAGCTAAACACTATTTGAAAAATTCATAATTTACAAGTAAGAACCTGTATACATAAAAGAACAAAAGGAAAACGTTTTCTAGTTAACAAATATGACAAAGTTATAGCAATTCCAGTCTCGCAATTGTTTACCAGAATCTCAATTTTCCACCTTTGCAAAACGACCCTTAATTCTTGTCCTGCTTTCAGCTCGAACCTTTCTTGATTCATACCTGATGTGCTTATCATATCTGTCACGTTCCACAGAAACAGTGTTTGCTCATCGAAATGCAGAAGATACAACAAGATATGGATGAATCTTAGAGAGGTAAAAGAATGTTCATAGATTGACCATAATACTTATGCAATAGGACAAACCAAAATCTGTGTCCCAACAGAAAAATAAAAATTCAAACAAGTCCTTATTATTCTGTTTAAATCAGCTTGATGCCAAATTCTCAAAAATCCAAAATAATTGTATCAAGGTGGCTTCACAGTTGACCCATGCACTTTTTCTATGCTCTGGCTCAATCTAACTCTAGCAACCAAAAGAAAAAGAATCGGTTATCAATCATGTGTTTTACTGCAGCGGCAGAATGAGGAATTAACTTTCACTACCGTCATGAAAACCATTCAATAGATAGTTTAATGTGTTTTTTCAGTTAATGCTTGATAATACAGATTAAAGAGGTCATAGTAAGAAACAAAGTGAAGCAATACCTCCTTGTTTTCTTTTTCTCCTTGTAGCGCGAGATTGCAGAGACTCTCTCCTGGCTATTTAACTCATGGACAGCAAACCTTGGAAGTGTTGATGAGGTTCCAGCAGCAATTTGATGTTGTTGTTCGTCTTCAAGACTATCATTCACATGGATAGTCCTACTAGAGTCTAGACGTTTATCAGGAACCATAGCACTTTCCTCAGTACAGCCTCTTAATTGTGAAAAAGGTAGAAATATTTGATTGCCCATCTCAACATTATCACTGAAGCATGGTGGTGGACTTGACTGCATGAAGAAAAAATAGAATAGCCCTCTATTTTTGATAAACGAGTTAATCAAATGGGAAAAGTTATATTTTAAGATGCTCTATAAATACCGAACAAGTGTATTGGATGCCAGTTAATAAAAGCAGATTAAATGCTGCAATCATTCATCGACATAAACTATAAGCCAAGAAAAAATATCTCGTTGAACATGAGAAGAAAAGAAAATGCTCACCTCACAAGCAGGAAATGAAATTGGATATACATCATATTTGCAACTTGTATGCACACTTCCTGGCTGCAAATTATCAGTTTCAGGTATCAGTGAATGGAATCCAATAATGGCTTCAACATCATTCTTTTCAAAGCTGAGGGTGGGTTCAGAATTTGCCAGTTCACGTAGTTGATGAAGTATCTCCTCCTTATGTTGTCCGCAAGAAGCATTACGATTCTGATTGAAAAACAACACACTGAAGCATGTTATATATTCAAAATAGTTAATTGCCAATAGGGAAGGCATTTTGATTCATATCCGACAAATTTCGACCCGATTCGATCTTTTAAAGATAATTTTTTTTTTAAATCAAATATCAGATCAGGTCAAGTGATAAAAAAAAAAACTTAAAGTCAGATTGGGGTCAAATTTTAGGTAAACCTAGTTTTATTCTACCCGATATATAAAAAAAAATTATTTTTTAATTAATTAATTATATATATAATTTTATATTTATATTAAAAAAATATTTTATTTATTTTGAGTAGAGTTGGATTCAGGATGAATAAAAATCAATTTCAACCTTATCTATTATCATCCATAATTACAAATTTTATTTAGGGATGACAACAAATTGGGTCGGGATGAGTTTTTATTTGCCTCAAACCCGACCCGAATTTATATACATAAAACTTAAACCGACTTGATCAAAAAATATTTTTTTAAAAATTTTTTATAAAAAAAATTTTTTATACCTAATCTGGTATTGTATAAATAGTATACTATCCCACTAAAAATTAATAAAATATTATTTTTAAAATATAAAACTTTATTTTTATTTAAATAATTAAAAAATTATATATATATATCAAATCGAAGATCAAATTTTCTTAAAACCCAACCTGAGCCAAAATTCATTTAACAAAAATGAACCCTGTAAAATCGGACCGGATTGAGCTACAAACCCTAATTTCATCGAATATATAACACCATAGAGCCTCATTCTCAAGGAACAAAATGTAGCAAAAGCTATGAAATTTGCGGTTAATGGTAAACAATTTATCTTTTTTTTTTTTTATTGAAAATTTTAAACAACTATGTCAGAAATAAAGACAGCAAAACCAGAATAAAATCAAGTTCACTAATTGAAATTGAACATGAAAAATTTAATCACGCTACAAACTCAACAGCACAAAAACAAGTTCAAGTAACAGCAAATATCACAACGCTCACCGACATAATTCTCTAAAACAAAAAGACAACCCAAAATTTCAAACTTCATCGAATCTTTAAATAACTATTCAGGAACTCTTCATTAGCATGCATGGCACTTGTAAAAAGGAGAACTTGATATTTACCTTAGGCAGAGGAGGAACATCCGTAGGATTAAACCCATGATCGAAATCACTCGAATCAATCAAATCATCAAAGCCAGAAATCACAGGAGTTTCCCAACTCATCAAATCCAGCAACCCATCATCTTCACCACCACCTCCACAGCCAACTTTCTCTTCACTCGAAACCGGAGCTTTATTACCCAAATGCTCAATCCCAAAAAAAGTAACCAACTCACTCACCGAACGACACCCAGTAAACCCTTCTAAAGGCCTCCTATCATGCAAGGAATATGAAGAAAACCTGTGGCTTTCCCAATCACAATTTGAGCAAAAAACAGATTGCTCTGTTTCGCAAAAGATCGAAGCAGGGGAATTGTCACAGGAGTCACACAGCTGTGACCGAGAGTGCCTGGAAAATAGTTGGTTGGCAGAGTGAACTTCCCTGTCGCATGAAAAACAAAGCTTGGCGGAGTCAGCTCTGCAATATAAAAGAGCTTTGGGTTGGTTACAATAATCACAGAGTCTCCTCTGTTTTTGGTTGTTTTTCTGATCAGTCATGTTTGGTTGATGGGTTGTGTTTCTTTTTTGTTTCAGTTTTTGCTTAAGAATTGAAGAAAGTAGAGAGTAATGTTATCGTTTCCTTCAGGTTTATTTTTTCCTTGCTCCTCTTGGTGAAAGTGATTTTTTAACTTTTATGATCGATCGGTTGTACCTTTCGATTGGGAAGACAGGACAGGACAGGGGCTTTTAGAAGTAATAAAATGTGGGTCAGGCACCGGAAAGTGGAAAGTTTTAGAATGGTCAGCAGAAGTTGGTCGACTAGCGCGGTGGATGGTGGTAGGGAAGCACGTTGCCCACTTATCTATCATCTAACATTACATTGATTTCTGAGTTTACAATTCTCTAAGGGGACGTATGAGTGCCACTGATCTCTTTATTTATTGTATTAAGTACTTGTCGATTTTATTCGATAAAACCGAAAATTTTTATTATGAAAAATCTTTAAAATCTTTTAAATTTTTTTAGTAAAACTTCAGAAAAAATTTCAAACTTCTTCTTCGTATTAAATTATTTGGATGGTATTGATTTTTACAAAATTTAAGAAAAAATATATTTAATATTAAAATTAATTTTTTATAAAATTAAAGTTTTGTAACTTTTAATGTCAAAAAATAAAAAAAAATTATTAACATATAATTTTAAAATATGAAAAAGTAAAAATTTTAGATGTTAAAAAAAGACATAATTTAAAATATTCATGAAAATGCTTGTACTTTCAAAAAAAATTTATTTGAATCAAATTATATATTTTAAAATTTATAAAATAAAATAATTATTTTACATTTAAATTTATTTAAATATATACAAAATTATATTTTACAACTTTTTTTGTTTTACAATTTGAACAAATATTTAATATATCACTTTATTGAATGACACTTGGATCAATCTTTTAATCACTTCATTGAATGACACTTGGATCAATCCTTTTATAAGTTCATTGAATGACACCTGGATCAATCCTTTGATTAACATGTTTTTTCTTTAATTTTAAATGTATTTTTGGCTTTTCATATATATATTTTTTATTTTACAATTTGGAAGAAAATAATGAATAGAAAGTAAGCTTAAGGCAGCCATGAAAAATAAATAATTAATAATAAATATTTATTATGGCAAAAAATAAATAATCATCTAAAAAATTAACTATTTCAATATTATTTAAAAATAACAATTCTAAAATAATTTATTTTTTATAAAAATATTTTATTTGATAGTTATGTGAACCTAAAAAATTTCATCCCTATCGCTGTTGTGAGTTTATATATTTTGTTAACTCGTATAACTTTGATCCATTAATTATACACTATTGCGAATGAAAATTTTTTCATTGTGGCAAAGGTAACATATCCAGACCTAACAAGGATCTACACTTTTTTTTTTTTCTGGCTTCATGTTTTCACTTGCTTTATTTTATTTTATTTAGTAGAATATTTTCTCCTTTCAGTTGCGGGCATATTGTGATAACATTCACATGCATCCTGTTAAGACATTGAACTGATTTCAGCACATAAAATGCTTTCTATGGAGATGGAGGCACCGACTATTTATGTTTATCATTGATTGTTACAAAAAGGGAAAAAGGAATACATGGGATTGGAAAATTCTAAATCTTAACATGCTACTCAACAATGGATCAATTAGATTTAGATGTATCAATGTCAAAAGGTCGAACTGAAATGCATTTGATTCATCTGCACAATTGTAGCTTATACAAGATGCAACTCAGAATAGCCTAATTTTACCGAAAAGAGGATGGTCACGGAAGGAACAATGTAACCTGAATAATCATAATAACGAGGCAGCCAGTATACAGATGAACACCATTTCAAAAGCAAAATCAGACTAACACAAACAAAATTATATATGTAAAGAAGTAGATATTTTTCTTGTGTCAAGTTGACGACTACAGAGCATGTTTATGGATTAAAGAATAACACACCCGCATGAATTCAGCTTCTGCATATCCTCCTTGCTCTTTTCTGCAGTGCACCAAAAAAGAAGGGAAAACAAGAAGTTAGAGGAAGTTTAGATCATCAGACCATAGGTACAAAAACAGATCAAAATATAGTGGGCATGCTGTACAGATTCTTCAGATGCAAGCAACAAAAAAGCAAAGAAAAAGAATTGTGACTGAACCAAAAGCAGAATGATATTACCGGAAAAGAGGGGTAGGGATTTGATGCCGATAATCCACATACAATAAAAAGAAATTTCATTTAGGACCTATGATTTCTTTCTACCCCTTTGAAGCCACATGAAGGAGTTGGCATGACTAATTTATGCAGTTGCCAGAATCCAAACCAAAATGAATACAATCCTCAACATGGTTATGTGAAATTCCATTAATGACAAATATAATGTTCTTTCCAGTGATGAACTGATGATAAGTAAAACTTAAACATGAATTGTTCGCATGTTTTTCCTTTTCACAAGCATGTACTAAATAGCATGAAAACAGCAACTACAAGTTTAAGATCATTAATGCATCATCTGCTTATTTGTCAAAAATAATTCAAATCAAGCATCCCTAAACCCCACCTGTATTTTGGGAAATAGAATGACAATATAGACAGGGTGAGGAAAATAGAAAAAGGCAAAATAAGCCTTGGGGGTTGTTACTGAAGTAGTCAACAAAACAAAACCTAAGTTCAGTTCATTTTCTTGCTTCTTTACTAACCTCACAACTGCTTTATGAGGTTTATTAAAGGGATTGCTTTGTGTAGCTGCTTTACTTAAAAGTAAATGAAAATCACAGAATTTCTTTATTTTGTTCCTGCCATTTTTATTTCTTTTTCTCGAGAAATATGTAGCAGGAAAGGGGAGGGGTTTTGCAGACAGATTTATATGCCATGAATTCAGCAAGGATCTAAATGCAAATCTTGTATGTGATGAAGAAAACAGACACTTTAATTCTAAGCAAACTTAAATACCAAGAAGATTTCATGAAATACATTCTCCCAAACACGTTTTTTCAAGAAAGAGAACTTGACAAACCTGTCTTCTTTTTTGCTAAAGCAGGCTGCACTACCACGTGCATTGTAATAACACCAACAGGAAGGTCACCAAATGTTATCATGGAATCAGCAAGCGTTTTGTTGTTTTCCAGAACTTTACCAGCATGTATAAGTTTCAAATCATTTATTGACTTTGGTGTGACTGTTTTGTCTGAAAAAACATGAAGGCTCCATTAATTCAGTCAGTTGTTGCAGGGGAGTAGCATCATCCAAGACATTTAAATTCAAATTCCATCGCTATAAACATTCATAAATAAGCCCCATGCATATATGAGTTCATAAACAGTGGCCAATATCAGCACTTTTCTTCAAGCTGACTGCTATCATCAAAATGAAAATTGAGGCTGATTTTATTTACATGCATGAACATTGTGGTTAAACCAATGTCATTCAAATGAGCTTATGCCAATACGGGAAATTGTTTTTTCGTAACATGCAGTCAATGCTCATCACCGAATTGATACTTACCAATAACGGGGCCCGCAAAAGACAATGTAGAAAATAAACTCAAAGAAAAGACCAGAAATACTGATTTGATACATATCAACATTAACAAGCACAATCTAACTGAGCACCTAGGATGTTTAATTCAATTACAAAATTCGGCAAGGAGTAAGTTAAGAGGAGGAAACATGGGAACAGAAAAAGAATAATAACCTTGGGGCCACTCAGCAACGATCTTTTGCTTAAGAGTTGCAACAGTCATCGATGATGCGTAAGTACTGTGCGCTATATCTGTCCCATCATTAATACGGAATTTAAGCTCAATAAGCTCCTTGCCCTCAGCCATAATAGTCTTTGCTCTCTGTTTCCCAGCTTGCAGGTCAAATGTGATAACAAATGAACAGTTTTAGTCCCAAAATTCAGTCTCCCCAGACTCACCTGCACAATAATTCCCCACGTCTAAAACTCAAACCTAAAACATTCACATTACTTAGAAATTATACTTGCAATCTTGCATAATCAACTCAATTGACCATCCTAGTTAAATTATGCAGACGCACAAAGAATTATACGTTTTCAATCATATTATCTAGAAAGCATAAAATGAAGAACTTCTTGTTACTTTTTTAAGAATTATTTTTCATACTCATGCAGGGAAACGCATACCTTATTTCAAATTGCATTATATTAAGCTAACCTCAATTAATCCTCTGGGAAATTTGTTTGGTAAGAGTGAATGCAAATCAACTGCCAGAGAACCTCGCCAACAGAGTGAACACTTCATATGATCTGATAACTAATAAGGTTCCCGGTCAATAGCTCTCGGCCAATGTTCCCTTAACAAAATGCAGAACTCAAACTCAAGAACCAGACGTATAAAAGCGACCACAAATAATAATAATAATAAAATAAAAAGATCTCAATATTCTGCTATATTCTGATTGGAGAAGAAAATTGAAATCAAACAACAAGTTTTCTATTAAATATTTAATTAACCAACAGGAAAAGGAATCAGAAAAGAATGTAATTAAAACCTAATGTAGACGAATTCGGGTAAGATTCCTGGTTTTCCATTCCTCTTTTTCTATTTTTTTTCGTTTTATCAATTCATAAAAACGAAATCACAACAAACATCGTTTTTTCTCTAATTCTTTTCGTTTTCTTTTCCGTCCACTTTTTTCACCAACCAAGCAAAACACGAGAGAATCAAGGAAAATCATCGGCAAACGACAAAAGATCAAACAAAAAAATAATAATCGAGAGAGGAAATAAAGAAAATACCTACTCAAGAAGCCATTGATGGAAGATCAGTGACAGAGAATCGAATTAACCAAAAGCCTTTTTTTTCTGGCCACTGTGTCGGTGTTGATCCCAAAAAAAACAAAGGGAGAGAGAAGTTTTCGTTCCTTGTTTGGAAGTTAAAACTTAAAAACAATTTTCCTTTTTTTTTTTTTACATTAAAAACAATTTTCTTTTTTCTCTCCTTCTCTTTACATTTCTTTTTTTTTTGTTTAATAATTCTTTTCCGAAAATCTCTGTGATAAGATGTCAAAAATCGAAATAGATAAAATGGTCGATCGAATCCAGAGCCAAATTTATACTTCTGCTATTATTTTACAGGCTCGATTGTCCTGAGGGTCTACAGTAGTCTAAGGCTCGTGAATTTCCCCGTCTTTGCTTGCCACGTCAAACCAAAATTGCTTGAAATGACTAAATTAACCTAACTCGTCACATGGCGCTCGATAATTAGCTGCTCGTATAATTAAGGCGGTTACCAACAAATAGAGAAAAAGGGGCTGGTCGTTACTGTTAGTTATTTTCCCCTGAATACCTGAAACTAATTTAACTACTTTTTTTTTTTTCAAGCCAAAAGCAAGGAAGACAGTGCAACCCAAATTCAGTAAGTTTCGACTTCATTCGATCTCTTAAAGTAATTTTCTTTTTTAAATTGGTTATTATTTGATGGATCGAATTTGATAATAATAATAAAAAAATCAAAATTAAGTTTTAGATAAATTTGATCCCACTTGATTTAATATATATATAATTATTTTTAATTAATTATTTAATTTTATATTTATATATTAATTTAATTTTATATTTATATTTAAAATAATAATAATTAATTTCGGATCGAGTGGATCAAATTAGATAAGATTTGAGTATGAAAAAACTCATTGAATTTGATCAAATTTAAATTATATATATAAAATCGAATTAAATTGGAGACGAATAAAAATTCACTAAGATTCGACTTATTATCATTCTTAATCAAAAAGAATATAAGCTTAAATCATGTGAAATTTTTTATTATCTAAAAACATTTTTATTATAAATATCAATAAATTAGGTGTACACTTATAAGTTATAAAACTTTAAACTCAGAACTTAATTAATTTATTTATATAATCAATTTTAAAAAATAATATTTTGTAAATTTAGATTAAAATTCTATTAGTTATAAGTTGAGGTTATATATATATATATATGGCTTTTGGGCCAAATGAAGAAAGTATTGGAGTTCCTATGCCAATATTTATAGCAGATCAATGGCCAGTGCCGTCAACTATCAAGCTTTTCCTTGTATACTAATTTAAATGTTTTGGTCCATCAGTTCAGCTTGGTCATTCCTGTAAAGCCAAGAGAGAATATAATCCGGAAGATGGTGACTGTGACACCCATGATGCGATTGCGATTGATAATTGCAACCCACCAAGGCAAGTGAAAGTGGGTGGGCAGAGAAAGGGAAGGAGGGAAAGTGCTTCTCTTCGTTCAGACATAGCTTTATCCCCAAATATTCAGATCTTTTTTTTATTTATTTTTTTGCCTCGTTGCTCTCTTACTTTAGTTATTGTGATGTGTGAAATATGTATATGATTATTTTTTCAAACTCTATAGTCCTGAAGATAAATCAAATTATCCTATAGACAAGAGAATGAATGCTTAGAGAAAACTAAGCATAGGAAGCAGTGGAAGAGCTCAGTGAGTTTCATATGGCAGAGACACAAGCAACAAAAGAAGTACAAGCTAGCATTGTTTGTAGTATCACAACCCAGGTTGGTATGTAGGTAATGTCTGATGATAGAACAGAGTGTTCAAGCGGTCCATCCCCTCTTATTGATGATCAAAAAGATTCAAAAACAGTTGAAAGGTCAGAGTCCCCACAGAGCATGATGGCAAGATTGAATATTAGAAAGCTGATGAGTTCCAATATTGTCTGATTCCCTTTGTAGAACTCCCCCTCCATTGATTCTGCTTTTGCCTTCTTTTACAGCATTCATATGCTTGTCTCCATATACAATGGAGGAATCTACTGTAGACATTATTTACAGAAAAGTTTTTTTCTTTCACTGTCTTCTGGATCGAATAGAATATTGCCTTAACTAAAACATTTATTGCCATGTAAATGATCAGTTCAGTCAGGAAGAATACATCATTACCAAGTTTTTGTTGAAAAGTCTGAGGTGAAGTTTCCTACCATTGATATCGACTGAGAATCACTTGTCTACCGTTTCAGATGAAAAAGAACAAAAGTAAATTAAATTAAAGAATAAAAGGCAAGGAATGCAATACCTTTCTTTATCTAAGATAAAGTTTGGAAGAACCAATGGTAGCAGACAAGAGAAAAAGTTCAGAATTTTCCTTTTAGAACTTTTTTTTTTTTTTGTTCAGGTGGAGGAATGCAATAGGGGTCTCCAAAGTTGACGACCTCAACTCCGGTTAGGTCCCTCCACGTAACAAGCTTTTGATGTTTCGGAAGTTATTCTGAAATAACTCCTTTTCAATTGTTCTTAGCTTGCGTATATTGAAAGATTGATCATGGGGGAATTTTATCATGATGCTTCAATGTAAAGCCCAATCACTTTATCACCAGTATCTAGCATTTTGAGATCTTACAATGAATGATGGACCATTAAATAAAAGATGGCATATTGCTTTGCAGAAACTAATTACATAAAGTTTATTCAAGTTTTGAGGTTCAGACTTGAAACACACACTCACAAATGATATTGTGATATGAAATGGAAATATCTGTAAATGCACTTTCGAGAGATGCTGCAACAATGAGAAGTTTGTTCATGTTCACGTTCATATATATATATATATATTTACATTTGTACATTATACAAAAGGCTTCACAATTGAACGAATGAATAAAATAATTGCAGAAAGTGATTCCTTGATGAGCGAGGCATCCGAGTATAATATACAGTAATAATTCAAATTCTGTTGAAAGCAAGCTCAAAAGCAGGAAAGTATATAAAGTTAACTTCTCATTAAGAAATAGATACGGATTACATGCTACAGAGCTAAACCTAAAGCTGCAGAGCATATGAGACGTAGAAAGCTACACAGACTACACAATACACAGCTCATGACTAGATGCTACTGATTTGAGCCAATTTTATTATTTCAGAGTGATATTGGAGTACTTAATTTAACACAAAGCCTGATAGGGCTTCAGCAAAGGTATCAGCCCTCCACCTAGATGGAGGGACATGACTTCGTTGGTGGAGCCCACCAGCTCTCCACCAATGAAGACCGCTGGAACGGGCGCGTTACACCCCAACCTCATAAGAGCTCTCTCCATTTCCCTGCCTTCAGGGTCTTGGTCGATCTCATGAATTGTAGGGGTTACCCCAAGCTCTTGAAATAGAATTTTGACTGCATAACACAGGCAACATGAGCTTTTACTGAATAGCACTACCCCTTTCTCTGAGGCCAATCTCATCACTTTGTCCATGTTGAAATCCTGATTGACAATGTTTGCTTAATATGTGCAAAGTTCTGTAATGAAGACAGAAAGTAACAAAGGGACAGAGAAAATGTTTAAGTTGGAGAAGTCCCTTGGTTACCTGTCGATTTCACTTAAAGCTTAAAGACCATCGGATCGAATTCAGACTGCATTCGATCCAAAGGTAGTAGGAGGTTGGCTTTTGGGAAGGTGAAGTGGGAAAGAGAGAAAAGGGTTCAAAGCTCAAGGTTGTTGGAAGTTAAGCTCCCATGCTGGAGTATTTATAGGGACAGCATAGAGTACACTCCTTAGTTTGAACAAGAACATTCAAAAGAAAATATGCTTTATCTAGATGCTAAAACGAATAAAGTTGCTTTATGGCATGGGGACTACTGCGTTTCCATGGGCTCAACAAGTTGGCAATCAAATTTTCTACTAAATATTACATAAACCGTCAAAGTGATTGACTGTAAGCCTTTAGCCATCTGATATTTACACTTTTGAAAACAGATGGTTCAAAATAACGATTAAGTGGCAAGATTTATTTACTAATGATTTCGCAACCAACGAGTTTGGCCTACTAACCATGTATTCAACTTATTTTTGTAGATTTTATATGGGCATGAATACTTTCTAATTTCAATGAAGATGTAACAAAAGTAGAAAATTCTGAGCCTAGCTTGTTAGATTAGATTCTCACAATCTACTCCTTTGAATCCTTGTGCAGAAAGATTGAGACTGTGATGGCTTTCGGTGGCTGTAATTCTTTACATTGCCCCACCAACTTGTATGATTCTTCCCACATGTGAGCACACATATGGGCTCACTTCACTTCATGCAGAGGGGTGCTTCGTTTTTAGATAGCGATATCACATATGAGAGTGAGCCTGTGGATGGTGAAAGGTGAATGGTCACACGTGTAATGACAACAACTCTTCCTTCATCGAGGGTGGAACAGGATTCTCCATTCCTCTTTTGTAAGAACTCTCTTCTTCTTGACGAAGTTTTTCGATTTTATTTTATAAAAAAATTTTCATAAATTTAGATTTAAGTATTTATTTATATATTATAATAAATTTTTATAACATCTTGATATAAAATTAGATTGTCACAAATTTTTTATATTAACATTTGACATTTTCGTCAAATCTAACATAAAATATAGACAAAAACACAGCATTATATTCACTAATCAAGATTATATTAGAGTTGAGATTTAAGAAATACTTTTCACTATATAGTACTTAATTCTCATAAGATTTTAAAAATAGCTCTTATGATGTAACATTTAATTCTCGTTCGATTGATAATTATTTTGATATCATTTGTGGAGATCAACGTATAATTTACAAGATTTATTCATTTTGATATGAAAATTTTATAATTTTATCTCACAAAAAAATCTTATAAATTTAAATTTAAATATTTACTTATATATTATAATAAATTTTTAAAATATTTCGATACGAAATTAAGGTGTCTCTCTCACGCTATCTTACACAGCTAAGAATATAGTAAATAATTGGCTTTACAAGTAGTGCACATTTTACAAGAGTATCCATGAGGTAGATACATTAAAGGTACACGTTTGCAAAATTATGAATAATTTAATAAGTGATATTTTTATGTATATCCATACCATAACTACATAAAGGTCCGTGCATGAGGATGAGCATCCATGCATGTAGGAACTTCCATGCATAATAAAAAACTAACTTTTTGGCCTTTAGGATTTAGATGGGGAGGAATAGAATGGAGGCATAAAAAGTTCAAGCATCAGCTTTTTGTCTCTCAGATAAGGCCATATCAATTGGTATAAAATCATCAAATAAACTAGCTGACTGATAACTGAAGCGTCTAGTCAATGCAAGGAACCGAGCAATTTGACGTCACTTTTAAAATTAATTAACACCTTAAAAAGAAAAGCACTGAAAATCTGCCATATCCTCAGGAATTTCATCAGCTTGATGTTGCTTCTGCGATAGTCAATTCATGACACAGGGGATTACTTTTTGTAAGTGGATAAGTTTTCGATTGGAATTTGGAACAATATTTTTTATCACCAGAAGAACAGTCATGTCCATTGTGGCCGTGAAAACTTTATTCTATTATAGTTTAGCTTGCTTAGGAGAAATTTTTAAAATATTATTCAGTGGGAATTTCTTGACACAGTCTGATCCTAGATTTGATTAAGGCCAACCATTATATGTCTGATTCTGATAGATAGTAAAGAACCCTACAAAGTGAAATGCCTGGTTACTTTCATAAGTCTGTACTTCCTGATGTGTTTTCATATCCCATGGAAATGGAAGAAGGCACCTGTAAACATTTAAGATAACGTGTACAATATATTTAACTATTTAGGTATTCTCGCTAAGTGTCATGCTTTCCATACAATGTATTCAAGGAACCCAAGAAAAAGCAAAGCCCCTAATACGACATTTTCTCTTTCAACAAGGTATTAGATTTATTTTTACAGTAGTACTAAGTTAGCAAATTTCAGTAGGCAAGTTGTTGTTAACATTGCTAGAACCAGATGGCCTTGGCGTCCATGAGCATTTGTTTCAGTGATCCATCTACGTGAAGCGATATGACATCTTTTGCTGAGCCTACAAATCTTCCACCTATGAACACAGCTGGGACTGAGGGATCACACCCTAGCCCTCGTAGAGCCCACTCCATGTCTCTCCCACTAGGATCATGGTCAAGCTCATGAATTGCAGGGCTAGCACCAAGCTCATAAAAAAGTGTCTTGATGCTATAGCACATACAACATGAGCTCTTAGTGAATATCACAGCAGCCTTCTTCGATGCCAGATCTCTTACTCTGTCCATTACGACAAGCTGCTTTCGTTGATTTTGTTAAGAAAAAAGGAAACAAATTCAATCTGAATAATAAAAGAAGATACAAATAGTGCAGCCAAGTGGCAAAAGAAGCTGAAAAGGTGTAGCAGAATTAAGCTTGAAAGAAAGGTGAACAGGCAGACAAATGAGCAGGCTTAGTGTAGGAAGCTTAAATGAGGTAAGGCTTAGCTCTGATGGACTTTGAGATTTCATCATCTCTTATTTATAAGGCCTGGTGAGAGAGTTGGAGTGCATTGTTTAACGCAAAAATAAAAGAACATAATAAGAACAATGTAAAAGGATAAAAAGAAGGAAGTTCCTTCAGATGTTTGTTTGGATAAGAAAAACCCTCCCCCATGATATGTTTTGATAGTGACGACCCTGTATACTATAAACAAGTTGAAATTAGTATCCATCGCCATATTGCTAAATCAAATTTCCTGGATTGTCCGTACAAGTAAATTGTGCTGGGAATATAATCAATAAATTAATCTTTAAACAGGAACCAAAAAAAAAAAAACACTTTCGGCTCTGGCTGGTAGCATCACAAATAAATAAATAAATGCAGGAAGGGAGACAAGAATAATGACACTTTAACGATATCAATAATAAAGTAGTACTAATAATATATTTTTCCACTGTAGTCAATTCCGAATGTCATTGACCTGGAATGGAATCACTTTCTTTAAGCTTGAGACATCGATTTTATCTGCATATTTTTTACGTAGCATGACAATGCTGATAATAACTGAAGAAGGTTCCTCACCCACCATCAAAATGCCATTTTTCCTGCTAAGTAATCTTTAATTCATGGACTGGGAAGTAAAGATCGTGCACTGATTGCATTTAAAGTTCAACTGATTATTATTACATTGTTGATGAAAGTTGCAAGAGCAGGAAAATGTTTCAAACTGCCTTTTTCTTTTGGATTTCATGTTATTTATTGGTAGATTGTCATGGTGGAATTGGTTGGCTGACGTAGAGAGAGATACGAGTTTATCCATTTCATTCCCACTTTGCTGCATTGGTCCCCCTCATCGAATTCATGGTATATAAAACATCAAGAAAGAGGAAAAGGGTTTTGGGGAAAGCAAAATGTCATGAAGTAAGTGACGCACAATTTGGTTAATTCTTTTAGTTCTTTTTATTAGCTTCAACAGCCAATTTTGTTTACTGATTTAGATAAATAAAAAGAAACAAAATGCTTCCAAATATAGATTATCTTTGTGTAGTCAGTGGGGGGAATATTTTGGGGCTTATCCATCCCTGTAAATTGCCTTTGCAAAGATGGCAAAGGGCAGCACACTTTAATTAGCAACGGTCGATGAAAAACCAGAAGAGAATAAAAAACGAGACTACCTACTTGGCCCTCCCATAACCATCCTAATCTTCATCGGCTAGGCAGTTGGTGCATCTTCTTTGTTTTGCGTCATCTCTTTCGCTATGTTTGGATGAATATTAGTAAAGTAAAAAAAAAAAACAAGGAAAGTAAAGAGAAAAACGAAAGATTTCTCAGAGGAATGTTTGGACGGCTGAAATTAATAAAAAAATTGAATCATAACAATCCTTGATTAAAAATTGAAAAAGAAGGGAAACGATTACTTATAATTATTTAGTAAAACATCAAATTAAAATGTAAAAATAATGTATAATATTTTTCAATTATAAAAAATTAAATATCTTTTAAAAATTTGTTATAAAATTTTAACCACAGTGCATGATACATGTGTTTAAATTAATTTTTTGGATATATTACTTAACTAGACAAATGATGAGGCAAATTATATTTATCATGTGACTTAGGATATCAATTTGATTTGTTTTTAATTGGTACATCAATTTGTTTACGATTATCTATATTGATTTATGTATTAAAAAGATAATATAAAATTAAATCGGTTTTTTTTTTGTTAGGGGTTTACTTTATAATAAGAAAACTTTATTTTAAATATAAAAACAATAAAGATATAATATTTATTTTAAATTTTTAAAAATTTTTTTCCTTTTCTCACAATTTGAGGTAATTAAAAAATAAAGGAACGTGAATGAAATCAAGGAGCTAAGTCCCTTCTCTTTCCTTTATTTTAATTTATGCGAAATCCAAATAAAAGAAATTTGAAAAAAGGTTTCCTTATTTTCTTTCCTTTGCTTTGCTTTGCTTTTCTTTTATTAACCTTAATAAAAACAAGAAAGCATTTTAATTATAAATTTTTATATATAATACTATAATTATTCAATCACAATCAATAATTATTTAAATAGAGTAGACTCTACATAATATTTTGATAAATCCTACAAAATTCTAAAATTTGATTAATTAATTGCAGTATAATTATTGTAAGTCATATGCTCCCTCAAAACATAAGTTTTAGCATGCAAATTTAACAAAAAAAAATAAATATATTTTATAATTTCATGTCAAACATTAATTGTGATATATATTTTTTATGTAAAATATTATATGAATATATAAATTTTAATATTTTAAACAATATATAAATACACAAATTGCATAATCTACTCTCAGACTCACAACATGATACTTGCTTGCCACACACTTATCGCTCTAATTAAAATATAAGATACATATAAATCTCTTAATCTTACTTATAAAATTAAAAAATTATACTATATAAAAAACACTAATTATATTAAAATTTGATTATCATGTTGTTGATTTAAGCCTATAGACAGAGCCTGGCAGTGCCTTTGGGCTTCAATTAATTTTACCTAAGGTGCTTTTACCAACAAAAATATATTGAGATGCAGAAATTGGAGCCCATCTCAGCCCACTAAGCAATTCTTTTTTGCTGCTTTTTTTCCCTTTTCTTTCTAACTTTTTTTTTTCCTTGTAAAGTTCCTAAGACAGCAAAATAAATTAAATAAATATTGGCTTTTTTTTTTCCTTCTTCAAGATTTCTAGGTTGTACTTGGACGCGAGAAAACCCTAGCTAACTCAGCCCCTTTTGTGTTTCTCTCCAAAGGTTTGCTTTTTCACTGTGTTTCGTTCATTGTTTAGTTATACTAGAGAATTGTAGAATACAAAAGACAATTATCAATAGAATGTCAATTGTATGTTTTAGTTGCTTTGCTTTTTTGTAGAACTAAGCTCCAATTTCAACTCCCGGTTAACAAATTATTAATATAATTTTCACTTTTGGGTTTGGTAAATGGCAGTTTGATTATAAATAAGAAGTGGGATTTCTGTTGCTAGTTGCTGTTTGATTTCAATTTAATTCATGTTTGAAATGAATAAATTGTGCTTTTTCTATTGCAATTGACTTTAAGATTCTGTTTAATTGGTTACTTTACTCGCATCGGAAGCTTCATAAATAGACACAATCATTAGAGTTTTGGCAAATGCATGGATTTAGAGTTCCAGAAGGAAGTTGCATAACTAAGCATTGTTTTTGAACATGGTTTAATGAAAGAGTTATACATTTAGGCATTTAGCAAGAGCATCAAGAAAGTTTATGTTGGCAAAAATGTCGGTTGTCTTCATAGATACATGGATAATCTATTTTGGTTGCACAACTGACCATGTGCATATTTGGAAAGCTGAAATCAAATATTGCAATTTCACCTGTTTAGCTGCATCCTTGTGGCTTAGACTAGCATAGCTGTTGTTTGATTGTAGCATATTCTTTACATGTCACCTTTTGTTCCTTATTGAGATATTTTGGATTTTTTTTTTTTTTTTTGGTATTTCCTAGTTCAAGGTTACCATTTCCTCTATGTTATCATCTACCGTGATTTTAGTTGTGCTCAGATGGCAGATGTTCAAGACATGGATGGCAAACCATGTGAAGAAAGTTTGACCTGTACATCTCAAAAGCAGGAAACTCGTGATGAAATGCTTTCTAGGCACAGGTAATAAGATCGTATCTAATTTACATTTTTGACTATCGCTATAGTTTTATTGATGGTTTTGGAGGATTGACTGATGTGCTTCCTGATTGCTTTCACATTTAATCTTAGTTAATTAATCCGGCTTGTTTCCTGGCACAATGTAGATGGTTTAACAAGAAGGCAAATTTAGTTGCCATTTATGAAATAAGCTGATATATGAATATTACTATGCCTTGATTTGACAAGTGTAATTCAGACAAAAATATGCATTTTGCTTGCTAGGATTTAGCCCACTGCATGTTTACTTGGGATTATTTTTTTCAACTTAAATACTATCTTTTTTCTCTATAATATTTATTTTCTCATCCTTTTCTGCAGGAGAGAGATATCTCAGCTGCAGAACAAGGAAATTGAGCTGAAAAAGGCAGCAGCAAAGGGTAGCAAGGCTGAACAGAAGGCTAAAAAGAAGCAGGTGGAGGAAGAGATCTCTCAGCTCTCTGCTAAGCTTAAGGAAAAACATGCTGAAGAGCTTGCTTCACTAGGCTACAGTAATGGAAATGATAAAAGCAATATTGACAATTTGGTGAAGGCCATAGCTGGAGTGTCTGTTATTCCTCAGCAGGATCATCCAAAGCCCAGCAAAGGTGCAAAGAGACGAGAGAAAAGAGCTCAGCAAGAAGCGGCTCGAGAACAACGAATTCAAGAAGAGCAGAGCAACATTGTGAGTGATAGAATGATTGAGGATGAGAAATTGGAGAGAAAACTCGAACCCCTGGGATTCACAATTAATGAAATAAAGCCTGATGGACATTGCCTCTACCGAGCTGTTGAAGATCAGCTGGCCCTTCTGTCTGGAGGTTCTTCTCCTTGTACATATCAAGAGCTGCGGGAAATGGCTGCTGCTTATATGAGGAAACATGCATCTGATTTTCTTCCTTTTTTCCTGTCAGAGAATACCGTAGATGGAGATTCTGATGATTCATTAGCAGAGAGATTCGAGAACTACTGTAGAGAGGTGGAGTCAACTGCTGCATGGGGAGGACAGTTAGAGCTTGGAGCTTTAACTCACTGCCTGAGAAAACACATCATGATATTTTCAGGATCTTTTCCTGATGTAGAGATGGGAAAGGAGTACAAATCTGATGGAGGGTCCTCTTCAGCTGATGGGACTATCAGGTTGTCATACCATAGGCATGCCTTTGGGCTTGGAGAGCACTATAATTCTGTCATCCCAAATTTGATCAGATAGGTATAATATAGTTATATGTGAAAGGTTCCCTTCTATGTGTATGTTTACAATATGATGTTTTCATGGAGCAAGCAGATGTTGGCTCTAAACTAAATTTTGAAACTTGGTTTTGATTAAAGTTATTGATGCATTATTATCTATCTTATTTTCGCATGACTACCAAAATGAACTACTAGTAACCGACTCGAAGGACGGGTCCACCATATGCCACTGGAGGCTGAATACGGGACCTACCAGAAGGAAGGGCCCTCTCTTTAGGGATGGTTGGGAGCTGAGCCCTTACCAAGTTCAAAAGGTACTAACACTATGATGAGGAAAATGAATCTAATTATTCTTTTTTTGGGCAATTTAGATAAGCAAATTGCTTCTTTCAAAAAAATAAAAAGATAAGCACATTGCTTATCTAATTATAAGTATCAACTAAATTGGAAAATAATGTTCCAACCATAGGGAATGACCACAAAAATGAAAAAACAAAAAAAAAGGGATTCAAACTTGGTGATTGATTTGTTTGGTTTATTCTTTTTTTGTTAAAATTCAATTTGATTTTTGTCCGGCAATACTGAAAATTATTTGGTTTAATTCAGTAATGGACTTTGTAATTGAAATTTTGAATTAATTTGACTCATCCGAAAATGAAGTTACCATTAATCTAATAACTAGAAAACTTAACTTCAAATAGATAGGTTCCAAAGACTGCAAAGTTTTAAAAGGCCTATGATCATTGGAAAACATCCAAACTAGGGAGTCTCTTTCATTTCTTGCAATATCAAAAGGAGAAATGCTGGAATGGAATGGATTACCCCAGAACAGACCAGAGTACACAGATAAGCAGATAACTGATTGACAATTACAAAAGGGCGAAACTAAGACGTGCGGGCCAAAACCCACCAACTTCACATCAGGCATAGAAGACAAGACAAGAAACATGGAATAGTGAGGCACGTGGTCCAAGAAATAGAAGAAAACAATTGCTCGACCGGGTACAACAAAGCCACCTGCTGTCATCCCCCTTAAGAATTTTGGTGACACTAGAAAGATTCAGCTTCCAGATGAAGATCATGATAATTTATATTTACGGAATAACTTGGTTCCATCAACAACAGTAAAAAGATGACAGTCGTTTTATCATGTGTTTTTGCATCTTGTTATTATACTGCCACTTGGAACTCTTGATAAGAAATGTTCTGGAAAATTCACTGGTTTGCTTTGCATCCAGAGAAAAAAAAATTTATTCTAGGGGCAAAGCATGCAACTTGTGGTTAATATCTTCTTTTCTAGGATACTAGAGTAGGTTTTTGAGTTGTGACAACTTAAAACCATTAATTCTAACAAGCACTGATTCAACAACCTAAATAAAACCCACGTTGCTGTGATGCCAAGAGCCGACTTCGCATTGTTCTTTTTTCTCTTCAAGTACTGCTACATGTAAAGTTGCATCCACCAAAGTTGACATTCCCCTACTATCAGTGTCTTTACCATATGTACTTCTTATCCTCGTTATCACTGTCTATCTCTCTTTCATGCAAATCAAAGAATATATTTGTGGAGTATTGCTTAGTGTGCTTATTAAATGAATGAATCAGAAAAAACTCCGAAAGAAAACAGAAAAAATCTCTGCACAAAGAAAAGGAAAAACTCCATGACTTCACATATTCTTTGATACATATTAAGCATATTGATCAATTAAATTAGGTACATTGATATGGTTGATATGTTTATCTAAACCGTTAAGCAAATTATTTTTATTAAAAAAAGAAAATTTCAAGTTCGAATCTCTGTTATTTGAACAATAATTAAGTATGAAAAAACAAGAAAAGCATTTTGGTAGAAGGCATTTGTGCCTGGCTGCTGATATACGTGGTGATATCTGGTACTCAAAGATTATTTACGCACAATGCCTTATACACTAAAAAAAATCAGAATTTTTTATGCTATCATCAGATAAAGAAGAAAAGCAGATGCATCATACATGTGACTCAAATTGGTGGATTGAAAGTTCCAGGATAAAGTGAGGATGGATCGAGTTGTTATAACATGAGAGATGATATCAAATTCTTTAAAAAAAAAATAAAATCTTAGTGTGTATTCTCTTTTGAAATGGGAATATATTCTGACTTAATAAATTAATACCAAAAACTATGCAGAGATGATGATAATATAAGCTCACATCAGAGAGATGATAAGATGAAACCAAATAGGCAAATACCCCATTCTTGAAATATATATGTAGTTCCTCGAAGATCTTTCCTAAGGAAAGTCAAATGACTTTAAGAAAGTAGTAATTCATCAATAGACCATGTGATAAATCTTATGTACCCAAAAAAAAAATTAATACCAAAATCTATGCAGCGATGATGGCAATATAAGCTCACATCAGATAGATGATAAGATGAAACCAAATAGGCAAATATCCCCTTCTTGACATATAATATATATATATATATATATATATTATAGCTCCTTGAAGATCTTTCCTAAGGAAAGTCAAAGGACTTTATGAAAGTTGTAATTCATCAATAGACCATATGATAAATCTTATGGAGTATCAAAGTATCAGCACAATATTTAACTGTTAAGAAAATTCTATATTTGCATCCTACAGTTGAACTACATTAAAAACTGCTAAACAACCATTATCTTCACATGCTATCCTGTGATTTGTTTGATTTGGAATTTGAGTGTCACATTTTTATTCACTGACAACGTATAGAATTTATATGCAGTCCATTAAATATAAACTCTGGTGTTTTCTGCTCCTTATTCACACAAGCTAGATAGCTACCACAAGATTTTGACAATTTGTCAAAGTTAGATTGTGTGATCTTATGATTTTTCTAAAAACCAGCAGCTAAATCAGCAAAAGTTGCTAGCAGCATTTTGCAGTGGAAGACTGGTTCCCTATTTGAATACATTAAGCTTAAAAAAAGTTAACTGATTCAATATCTCATTATCTTTTCTGATGAAGTTTTTCTGATCTTCTATTTGCATTAGTCAAATTGATGACCATAATTGGAGTTTAAAAAAGAGCTTAGTTGGTTCATACAATTACCCTTAAAAAGTAACGTCCAGCAAGTTTGAGATTCAAATCTCAATATTTACAAGTTCTCTATTTGTAGGATGTTACCTCCTTTATAAAGAAAAAAGCACATAAGTGGCAAAGATATGTTAAGAATCCGAATCTGGCGATTAGCCAACCCTTTTCTGTTGATAATTCATGTACTGCAAATAGTATTAGTAAAATGTTAGCCGCGTTCGAGTCCTTGTTTTGATGCAATAGTATATGGACTTTTGGGGTCACTGATAGCTGTTTCTTATATTGTACTAAAGTAACTAAACTCACCATTGGATGCCTAATTGATATTAAATCGACATTTTTCCATTTTTCAACCCAAATTATATGTTTAGTATAATAATAATAGGCATTTCCAATAGCTTAGTGCACTAACAATGGTGTTCCATGTGGAAGAATATCTCAGCTTCATTTCTTTCTTTGCAAGTAAATATGTAATGTGTTGAGATGGAGAAGTAGATAATGTTTGTGGGACTTCAAGGCATCTTCTTCTTTCTTCTTGTACGGCCATTACCTTTTGTTTTTGTAATCCTTCAATGCTATTAAGAGCAAGTGGCTCTCAAGTAAGCATCTTTTTCTTTCCAAGTTTCTCCTTTCCTTCTCTTTCTCTGTTGGCTTTCGGTTTTCTTGAATTGAACTTATGCGAATCTTGTTATGGAAAATAAAAAGTGCTATCCAATTGGACAAACCCAACTTCTCTTTCCACTTCAGCAAAGATGCCGCTATTGAAGATAGATGGAGAATTTTAGGTAGTTTCTATGGAAAAAAATCAGGAAAATACTACGGGAGAAGAAAGCCGGGAAAAAAAATAAAACCAGAAAGAGTTAATCACCTTAGTGGACACAGGGTTTCCACCCTGCTGAACATTTCAATTTCATTTCTGTAAACATCAATTACTTTAAGAAACTCAAAACTAAATCTTGACAAGCAATTTAATTTTCCATGGCAGAAATATTAGATTGGTTCTTATCAGAAATTCTTCAATTTTGGGGGGTGTCAAAGGAGAAACATCTCATGGTCAAGCATTGTTATGCTATTCCAGTATTCCTTACAGAAAGACTTTGCTCTCTTTTTAGTTGTTGACTATGTTAAGGATAATGCATTCATTTTAAATGCATTTATTGTCACATGTTGTGCATTAGCATACTGTTATGCAACTTGTTAGTACTAAATATAGGAATGTATAGATGTCTTTATTATTAATCATCAAGGGCAATTTAGGAATGATGCTCTGTTGGATTGTTTTATTCCTTTTCATTCTGTTCATGGACAGTATAAGTATGTCTCCAGGGTGGTTAGGTTCCTCATCAGGACTAAGCAGTTTAAAACTTTAAAGTCCCCCGAGAAGGTTTATAGCACTCACATTTCCAAGTACTCTTCTGATCTGCTGCATAACAATGGAAGTGATTACAAGGATGGTTGCTGACAGGCCAGTGGTGATCTTTAGCAGGAGCACTTGTTGCATGAGCCATACCATCAAGACTCTCATAAGTGGCTTTGGGGCAAATCCTAAAGTTTACGAGCTGGATGAAATTCAGAACGGGCAACAGATTGAAACGGCACTGCAGCAGATGGGGTGCAAGCCCAGTGTACCAGCTGTATTCATAGGTCAGCAGCTCATTGGAGGCCCTAATCAAGTCATGAGCCTCCAAGTCAAGAACCAGCTTGTCCAATTACTCATAAGAGCTGGAGCTATATGGATTTGAAACGTGAAGTAATTTTCTATACTCAAGTTCATTGCCATGCTGCTAAACAAACTCAAATAAGTGATATGGCTTTGTCTGTGTTTCCTTTTGGTTTTTGTAGTATATACAATGAGTACTATCACCGTTTAGATATTTTTGCAGAGCATCCTTGTACACCTTTTTTGGGGCTGGGTTGTACTAAATTTAGGAGGAACTTGTATTTTAACTTGCTCATGTAATATCCCTTGTCTGTGCTAAATAAAGGTGCATCTGCTATTATATGCTGTATTTAGTGGTTCAAACCTTGGACTTGGCATTAAGTTCACTATGTCCTGGGAACATTAGCACATTAAATACAGGAGCAGAAACAGAACAACAAGCTTCAGGTGAGCAGTCCATGTACCAGTAGCAGGAACTCAAAGTCAGCAAGGTAAACGACTTGAATTAACAAGGTTGAGTACTTACATTGTTGAGCTGTCCTGACTTTCTATTCCGGAGTGTCAAATAAGCTCTTCAATTGTATTATGCATTGGTGACCTTTTAATGGAAAATAATCTTGAAAAGCAGCCCCAAGTAATTGGAAATTGACAGATTAACTAAGCATATCAAGTTATGGACAAAAGAGGAAAAAAAATTACTAATAAGCATCTCTTGAGTATGATTCAGCAATGTAACTAATGCTGAGGAAGTCAACAAAGAGCAAAAGGGGAACTTCATGGCAAGTTCCCTTGCTTTTTAAGGCCGCTAACTCAAAAATATATATATATATATATATATAAACAATGCTGAAAAAGCAACTACATTAATGGCCGCTTTTAGTAATACAGTAGCTGGAAAGAAAGCAGCAGTCTCAACTAGAGCAGTTAGAACTCTTAGCCAAGCATGCGTCGCAGTGGCCAACGTGTCCCAGCCCCAATGGTCGTCAAAACACATCACGTTGACCCAGTCCAAGCAAGAGACTGGCGCGCATGCATGGGGTGGTTAAACTGAGTTGAAAAAGGTTCCAATTTCGACGATCTAACAAAAATATTAGTGCTGGGTCAATCTCGAAACCCAAAATGGCCTAAAATATTAGTGTTTCTTGTCAATTTAGAAAGAGATATCCGCATCTCAAAGCGTCCCGTTTCAATCTGAAGAACGAGCGACAAGTAACAACAGAGAGGGGAAGAGGAGAGGAAGGTGGATTTTTCAGTCTTCGAGCGGTTAGGGCACAGGCCAACCTCCAGGAGGAAGCTTCGACGGTGACGTTTCGATGAAAGGTTTTAGGTCGTAAATGAAACGCAGCGTTTTCATGGTGGGTTTTTCTTTCCTTTTTTTTTTTTTGTTGGGCTAATAAATAATAAAAAATGTGATGGCGGAAAAGGTTGTCTAATTGTCTTGTCTGTCAATCTTTCTACTTCATTCAAAAGCAGATTCTCACAGTCACATTTAGCAAATAGCTAGCATTTAAGATACAAGTTTTGACTACTTTTGCCCTTCTCTCAGACTCTCTCCCAAAATGTCAAGGCAATGATCTGACTGAACAAAGCAACTCCAAAATCAAACACTCAAAGCAACAAAAAAAAAAAAAAAAAAACAAAAGGGAAAAAAAAACCCTGCCATTAGACCACAAATTCCAGAGTCCACACTACACATAATTACTATACACTCTTCAGTTATTCACACCTTTTACAATTAAAATAGTCATGATACCGAGTGACGCCTTCGCCTTTGGAACAAGAATCGAGATTCTGAATTTGCTTTACCCCCTATAGGCTTCAGATTGTTGATCCTGAATAAGGATCTGAGCTTGCTTAGTTTCTTGGTGAATGATTTGAATAACTTGTTAGCAGGATGAGACCTGACCAACTCTTGTTTCATGGATACATGATCTTTTTCTAGGTCGGTTAGCCTCATTCTCATTCTTGCAACTTCAAGTTTCAGCTCTCGGTTCTCTCTTCTCACTGATGCATAGTTGTCTCTTGGTGAGATAGCTCCACTTCCTGCACCGCTGTTTGAACGTTGAGGGAACTGACCGTTGATTGCACCAAAGAAGAACTGATTGTGGCCTCCACTCATTGCATTCCGAAGCCTGATTTGCTCAAAATATAACACTTGGACAGCCATTTGCACTGGTAACCTTTCGTTCTGTGCTGCATGGCTACAGGCTTCTTGAGATAGTTTCTGACAGTCTATGGTTTTGCATAGTCTGTAGCGTTCAGAATCCTTTATGTTTGGATGAACCTGTAAAAAGAAGTAGAAAATGGTTGTAAGAGCTGGAAATAAAATTATGAAATACCTAAAGGTAACTTTGCTATGGAACTATTTAGTGCTTTCTTGTGAGATGCTCACTTTGAGGAAGATATCAACAGCTCTGTATAATCCATCACTAACAATGCGAGCATGGTCTGGAAGTAGTTCTGCTAGTGCAATGAATTTTGATGGCAACAAGTTTGTGTCTAGTGCAACTTCTGCAAGATAAGTGTCCAGTAACTTGGATACTTTGAGGATTGAACTTTGTTTAGGAGATCCTGGGCTGTCAAGATCATATGCCATTTCACTTTCATCTCTCAAGGGATTATCCTCATTATCATCCTCATCCAAATTCAAAAAGATGGAGAAGATCCTCAGGATTGACTCTGTATCATACATGGTTATATGATTGTTTCCGTTTGAATTGGCTGGTATTAGGATATCTTCAAGAATTGCCTGGTCAAGTTGCAGACTAATCCGCCTCTCCAAATCAGATCTGCAAGAAATGGATGCTGATGATGCTATTGCAGTTTTCAGTAAACTGGAGAGAAAAGCCATGGGAACTGGACTCTTCCTTGATTGAGTTGGCAGTAAGCTAACCATGGCTTCAACGATTACCCTTTGTTTCTTTTGCAGCTCCAAATCCAACAGGCTTCCATTTACAAAGTGAGGGTCCCTGACAACCAGACCTTGAAGAGAATTATGGTTGTAATTTATCAAAATTTTGCTGATCATATCCTGTTTTAGACCCTTCGACTTTACTGCTGATAAAACTCGTTGGAAGAAATCAAGATTAAAAACCGCCAGAGACTTTCCCCACCAGTCAGATGGTGTTTCTGGTTCCTTTTTTGGCGTAGCTTTTGATGAAAAATTGTGATCAAGTTTCAATAAGCCAGAAGTGAGCTGCTCTTTGCATGCATTATTAGCAATTGCATTGATAAGCCTGTTAACCAGATTGATCTCTTCAGTTATAGGCAAGAGGCTTTCACAACGGTGAAGAACAGATATCGAGCTCGATATGCTTGGGAGCACCAAGTCCTTCAGATAAGCTTCTGTACGAGCTTCCAGGTTCTTCTCTGCAAACTCTTCTGTCATTTCCAGGAAATATGATGCACATCTTAACATTGCAACGTTTGATAATGTAATCTCAACGTTTATTCCGTAGCAGAACTTTGCAGCCAGCTCAAATGCCTCTGGTCCACCCGGAACAGAAGAGAGATTTATGCGTGAAATTTTTGCATCCTTTGCATCAATCAACAACTTCCGGATCCTTCCACTCCGAGAAACTAGAGGAAACTGAAAAGAAAAATTACAACCACATGAATAAAGGTTCTATTAATTGCAATGGTGCAACCAGAATTTCTTAGCCACGAGGTAAAGACCTTTAAAATATACCATAACCATAAACCGGAAAAAATGAAAGAATAAATGCTGTTCATAGTTTTATTTTCAGTATTGGATCTCAAAAAGGATTTCCCACGATTCTGTGGCTCAAGGGAAGCATAGATTTTATACACATATGTTGTGAATGCAATCTTGAAATCATAAAAACACAGGTTTTTCACTTAAGGACATTTTTTTCACTCTGCAGTAATGCAGCGAATGTAAGTGAACCGTAGACACCATGATAAATTAGATATTTGCTGCCAAAAAATGCCAAAACAGATTCACCTTACCTTGTGAAGTGCAAAGCTTGATGCTCCTACCTCAATTGTAAGATCACTAGAAACATCAGAAATAGGCCTGCAAGATAGATAACTAGGTTAAATGATGCTGCATAGAGACTAAAAACTAGGAAATAAGAAAGAGAGATGAATGCATTTCTACATGCTTGTTACTGCCAATAAATTACATATCATATTGTTCCTTTTGCCATAGACATTCCCATGCTTGAACCCATAAATTCGCCACTGCTTCAGTTAATTTAAAGTTTATTTTACATTCATTGAACATCTCAATCTATGGTCAAAAACTATCTTGAATCCATGGCTCGACATGGAGGGCCCAGATGGGAAAACTGACAACTTATGGGTTGATGATTGTGTAGGATAAGAATACATTCCCATCCGGAAGCCGAGCCTCTTGTGCCGTCACTTTGGGTGGAAGACTTCCAAGGTCAAGATCAAGGCTCAAAGGGCTTGTTCTGTCACTCGACGCTGACTGTATTCGAAGTTTATCAGCAAGTGGTACTGTCTAATTTTAATTTTTACTAGAGGGGCCTCAGATGAGGCTCATAACAGACTGAAGCCCCTATGAAATGGGTAGGGAATCTATCAAAATGGCCTGATATCAAGCTTTAAGGAAAGCCTAGGAAATGCATGTACTTTTCTGATAACAGTTCGCTTTCCAGACTATTCCAAAATTATATATATATAAAAAAAATTGCACTCTTGCATAAGTTATGAACCTAGGAAATACGATATAACCATAAATTCTGCTGTTGTTCTTTTTCTTGTTGTGAGGATAAAGAATAAAGTTGGAAAATGTCACTTTCGAAATTAAATTCAAAATTTGAGTCAATTACTCAGGTTCCAGAAACTGTTTGGCAAGTAAACTCAAAGCTCCAATCTTAATTAAAAATACTATTGAATTTTTTCCCCTAAAATAAGAAAAAAAAAAACAAAGATTTTCAAAGTTCCATGCATCAGAAGTAAATATTAAATGCAGAAATATTAACAGAAGAAAAAAGAAAAAAAAAAAAAAAACCCACCAACTTAAAATCTAATAGCCAAGTTTTGCGTTTATACATCGTACAGACTAGAAGTAAACTATATACGATATGTACGTGTGGAAGTAACCTTAAAATCAATGTGCAACAGAATTAGTTTTTTCATAGACAACAGCAAAGAAGAAGAAAGTTACCATTCAGTGGCATGCCTTATGCTGGAACTTGGACGAAAATATCTCTTCCCAGATATACTTGGTTTCAGTTCAGCAACAGTAACAACACCCACCATCTTTCCTTGCCAAATTAATTCAGATTTCAGCCCTGGTACTTCCTGTGAAAGTTGTGAACAACAAGCTCCCACCAAGAAATTTTAGTCCTTCGAGAATCCGAACTGTTAACAGTATATTTTAGCAGCCCAAATATCTCTTTGTCAGTTCAATAGTTCATGGTTCTGCAGCTGACAGGTTGATTAAGGAAACCAATCTCTCTTTCTTCTCTTAATGATCTCTATTGTGGAAAGAGAAAGGCTGGAGTGAGGTAAAAGTTAAATGAACTCATGCAGGATTGAAGGGTAGTGATGACTTTGAATTATACTTTTAATGGAGTGTATATAATGCGCCTAATCTAAAGTCAAGAACGTGTTGGTGTGTGCTTGCACTTTTCGGTGAAAGGTAGGCCTTTTTTACAAGGTTTTTGTTTATTAACAAAAATATATTGCAGGATTCCTGAAGGGTTGCAGTGCTTTTTGGGGATGTAATCATGGCTAATGAAACTTACCCACATAAAAGAGACTAGCTTAATTTAACTCTGTATCATATGTAAAGTCTCATTAAAGTAGGAAATTAAGAGGATGAGTTGGATTACATGCATGTCATAATCAGTACCACTTTCCTCTGTCCATAGTACGTCACTCAAAACTACTTTAAATTTTGCAGAGGATATACCTCTTCAATTATGGACATTTCTGTGCCACAATCTCTAGGACATTACCTTAACAGGCTACAGTTTCCTGAATTTCTCCAAAGTCGATGTCATTCCTTCTGCCTTACACAAACTTGAGTGCAAAATTTGTAGTTTTGTACTGTTGATTTTGGACCAACATTTTTCTACTTTAAAAAGAGAGGATAGCACTGTTTACATGATTAAATATGACAAATGTAAATCCTAGTTAGGAAAAAATGTACGGATACAACCATTCTAAGCACAAAAATATTCATGTGAATGGTGTGGGTTTATTGTATCAAGCTCCACTTCCCTAATCCCCCAAACATACACATAATTTTATTGGGTAAATTTGGGTGGATGGCTGACTGTTGGATTAATTATGAACTAAGATTGCATGATCAAGTGATAATAATGATCCCATCAACTCATGTTTTTTTGTGTTTGGCGACAGTGAATGGTAGCATTTCATTAGCCACAAAGTATGTTGATCAAATACTAAGATGATTTGCTCATTTGCCTTTTTCTTTCTTGGTCCGGCTTGATAATTTTATATACATAATGAAAATTTTATAGGTCTCTTGTTACAAAAGACATTAAATTTTTTTTTATTACATTACTTTTGAGCAAAGCTTTAAACTATAGATGTTTGAACCAGGTGTTATGGCAACGAGCAGCCACATCTGAAAAGCTTAAAATATTGTTTCTCATTTTAAATATTTGGCAAACAAATTATTAAACGGGCAGCTGAAGAATTAATCATGAGACTTGCCTCAAGAAAGGTGGCATATATAATATATGAAATATTATCACTTCCTCAATTTTTGGCTTTGCAAAACTAAGTGTGGAAATACCCAAAAAAAAAAAAATTCCGAAGGTTTGATGATCAGAAATCTCACTTGCAATAGCAGGTTCATGTTGCTTTACGAAATGATGTTTCCTTCTCAAATCTAAGTTTTTGTTTTTTAACTCAGAATGGAACTACAAATACTAGATATAAAGAATAAATAAAAGAATGGTCAGCATCTTTGTTTTGGGACACATAGATGATCCATAGGGGGATTGAAAATTTTTTAGCCATCAAAATTCAAAACCTTGTTTGTCTTTTCTCCCTAATAATCTGTATCAGCAAGGAAAATGTCAAAATTCAAAACCTTGTTTGTCTCTTCTCCCCAATAATCTGTATCAGCAAGGAAAATGGGAGTACAGCCCAGAGACAGTGGTACTAAAAGCCAGAAGGGAATTTCTTTTGTCCCCCTTCTTTTCTTTTAGTAAATACAGGTGAAGGGGAAAGCAGTTTTGAATCATTAGTGCATGCAGGGGAGCAAAGGTGGTGGCTACAATTATAGTGACACAAAACATGTGAGCCCACACTTTCAAACCCCCCCCCCCTCCCCATGGCCATTGGAATGGTGGTTGCAGTACGTACTACTCCACATGCTGCACTGCATTTGCTCCTATGATCATAACATTGGTGCAAACTAAGAATGCGCTGATCGTGTGGGTGTATATTCTTAATTATGATCTTATTATAATCATTCTCCTTCTCAAAATAAACATAGAATGAACCTGAAATTCTTTTTCCTCTTAACCACTAACCTATTTGCATTCATTGCTGTTAGCCATTGAAGGGTTAATTTCAAATCATTGAACCATGGCTTGTCTAAGTGGCTTGCACGTGGGCTTGTTTCCTCCAATACCTCTTCAGCCCAATTCTTCACATTCAAGGGTGTTGAAAAGGATGTGAAGATTGCATTTCGAGCATTCTCTTACAAGGAAGTAAGAATGCAAAAATGTTAGCCTTCCAATCCGAGCTTTGACCCTCAAACAGGTTAAAGAAATTATATCAATTGAAAGTTGCATATAATATATATTTTATAAAAGCTATTCCTTTTAGTCTAGGGTTTTTTAAATCAGTTGCAATGATAGCCACAAGAGAAACTGTGTTTCTTTTTTGGTTGGGTAACAAGTGAAGCATATACGCCTTTATGGCCTTTTAGCCATAAGTCAAGCAAACCGGGAACAAGCTTTTTTATTTCAACAGGAAAACACATCACTTTAAGCCTGTCCTTGTGAGACCAAGACTGCTTATTGCGCATGCTCAAGTTTGAAAGTGATTTGATTTAGAGATGAAATAAGCTTGAATAATACAAATGAATGTGTATGCCCCATCCACACTTTTTATTCATCGAATCCAGAGAAATCATAATGGATTTTCTTTTTTCATTAATTCTATATTTTTTTTAGAAACTCTTTGATTGAGGTAGAACTTAGAAGAAATTTTTTAAGTTTTTTTTAGAGTTTTCTAATAAGATTACAGCACCTGTTTAATTACTTACTCAACATTGAGACCTTTGATTGATGTTTCTAGCTAGGTAGTGGGAATTGAGAGGCAAAATGACAAATTCACATGGTGAAAATCTATCTCATAGTCTACATAAAATAAGTAGGAGCTTATAAACGTATATAATTTTTTTCTTCACATTTTTTTAAATTATTCTTAAATGAAATTATTTAATTATATTTTTTTTTCAAAATTCTTCTCACTTTTTAAGACTTCAAATTTGAATATTCAAAAATTTTTAAAAATTTCCAGATTTACATATCAGCAAACTTTTAAAGTATCAAGAAGAAATATAAAAACTCACATGCATTGTTTGTCTATTAATATGTAAATGAATTTATAATTATTTGAAATAAATTATACTTTTTCTTTGTAATATATGAAAATTCTTCGTGAATTTTTTTTAACTAATTTTTTTTAAACCCTAAATATAACTTATTGCATATAAAAATCTAGTAAGTTATATAACTTACCAAATATTGATAAATTATAAAATTTATTGGAAATATATATCCAAAAATTTTTAAATTTAAATAAAAAAATTGTTAAATAATTTTATCTAAAAATAATTTTTTTTTAAAAATGGATGGAAAGAAAAAATGAACTGTTTAAATAAAAATATAAAGATTCACATGCATGAATTTTTTATTAATTTATAAATGAGTTTGTAATTGTTTTAAACAAATTGTGCTTTTTATTTATAATGTTACGAAAAAAGTTTTTCTTAACAAATTTTTTTTTTCTAAACCCTAAATATAACTTATTGGATATGAAAATCTGGTAAGTTATATAACTTATCTAATATTTTATAAGTTATAAAATTTACTAGAAATGCATGTCCAAAAATTTTTAAATTTAAATAAAAAAGATAATTAAGTAAATTTATCTAAAATAATTTTGAAAAAAAAAAAGAGTGAATGGAAAGAAAAAATGAATGTGTGTTTAAAACTACCGATGAAGTATAAAGCAATCATAATTATTTATTTATTTTTTTAAATTATTATCATTTTTTTTTTTGTCAGAGACCTAATACACCATCTATTAAAACCATGAATAATCTAACTTTTTTTTTGTGGCCACACATGTGTAATCTAACTTAGTCAATCTGATTTTGTATTATTCAATTAGCTTAATTCTTTGGTTTAGGGTTAATTTTATTTCTTAAAAAACGTTCTTTTGTTTGAATATAATATGCTTCCTTCAGTTTCAATTCAATATCTTAGTGAAAACCAATAAACGGTGGATCAATTGACCTCTTACTTTATAGTGGAACTAAGATGAATTTTTTAACACAGTAAATGCAATCTCGCTTTCTTACAATTCCAATCGGACAGAACTCAGAACATGTAAAAAATTTTGTTATCCAAGAATGGTAGAGTAAAATATTGCTTGCCTCAATGTTGGCTGCAATGTTCTACTCGGTATGCATGTTACTATCATAATCCAGAGACTGACCCAGAACAAATTCACATATCAGCCCATGATTGATGGATGGTGGCCTCAGCCAGCAGCAACCGCAAAGAATTGGCTCACTGAGCTTACAGCAAACACCCCTCAACACCTCTCTTCGGCAGAAGGAAGCACATCTTTTGGATTTACGGTTCGTGACAGACTAGAATAGGTAATTGGTTAACTTGTGCTGATTAAGGATAGAGATTGCCAGAACACTGTACGGGGAAAATCCAAGGAAAGTGCCTCCTTTCTAACGAGAATAGCGCCTAATGTAGATGGTGAAAGGGGCTTTTTTAACATGTACCCAAGAAGAGTTGTTCAGCAGAAACAAGAAAGTGACAAATAAGTAGCGAGCAAAAAGCTTTGGGATCTTGCTACGAGCATCACCCAAAGTTTTTGTTGCCATGAGATGTTTTGAGACTCGTCAAACTCCTTCGCCATAAATAAAAAGGAAAAACGCAATAAGCCATAAATTAACCAGTCCAAAACAAAACAGGGTATCAGGGAAATTGGCAAAAAGATACACAATGATAAATGCATTGTCGATGTTAGAAGTTCAATAGATTGCCGGGATTCTACAGCAATTCTAAGTTTCTAACCAGTAATCATATTATAAAGTGATTCTTGAGGTTCAACGATGTTTCATATATGTAAATCAATGAAGCAATAGGTTTCCATCTTCTTCCTATAAATAAGTTGAACCCTCAAAGATCGCACTTTGTCCTGTGTCTAACAAGTTGCAACTCCCTCGAGCCTTCCAAAGCTTTTCCTACGCGCACCCTCAAAGAATGTGGCAATACCAACACCTTTTGTCTCTGATTTCAAAAGATAAGCATAGCAATACCAAAATTGCAAGTATCTCCTTAAATTCTTGGAGGAGAGTGGCCTAAACAGAGAAAAAATAAAGGGAGGGGCATAGCGGTACTACACAGCAGGGTTGTCGGTATAATCAAGTGATAAAAGGCATGAAGAATAAAAGGCATGAAGAACAGTTAAGTCATACAAGGAACTGGCAATCCACTTCAATCTTCATTGCAAATATGGATGAGTATATAAAACATCAAGTTGAAAGGAGAGTCACAGGCTAACCTGATGTAATGGCTTTCTGTTGTGATTATTTGGAAGAGAGGGGTAGTAGTTCACATTCTGTTTGCTACAGAAGCTTATTGCAGATAATATTGACGGTAATAAAAAGTCAAACTAGGCATAAAAAACTACCAGTCCTATTGTGAGGTTAAGGCAGATCGGTTGATAAACCTTGCTGCAGAGAAATATAACTTTGCACAATTGACTATAATTTACTGAGATCTATTAACAGAAAACATATCACGGTTGGTGAAACCATATCTGCAAGATAATGAAGAATGGCTCTAGCATTTTACATCAATTTGAGCGACGAACCTCACCACTCTGTCTTGTGCTTCTACTACTGCTTAAAGGACCAGAACTCTGACTTGAAAATTGCAAATCAGAAAGGGGAACGGAACCTGTCTGCGAAAAAATCAAACCAACTGAACTACTAGATGTGCTTGCAGAAGAAGGAATTCTGCTCAAATAAGAATCCTTCTTAGAACCTGAAATCAGTTCAGGCCGTAATTCAGAAGAAGAGGAAGACGGGGCCAATGTAGCCAATAAAGACCCAACTGGATAGGGAGCAACAGGCATATCAATGAGAGATGACGCTGATGGACTATATCTAATTGTTCCCACCGGATGATCAAATTTGCATGTGGGCCCAAACTTGCACTGCCCATTCTGCAAGTAGAAAGCACAATGCTGCACCCCCTGCTTACAGGAAATAAGAATCAAATTAAAACAATTTTCAAAATATTATCTATAATGTGTTAGCATAGACACTGCACCTCAACATCACGATATGGTAAAGGTAATATACTAGCTGCTCAAGATAGCAATGCTAAAGCTGAATTAGAGAAAGGAAGAAAAAATAAAAACAAAATAGAGCATATCAAAGCCTGAACTGAATATATTTCCCACAATAAGTAGTCATAGTTAGATGATTATCCTTTCCTACCCACACATACAGAGTATTGGCATGGTGAACTCGTGAAGAAATTGGAATCTAACCAACCCTTGAGACTATTCCCCCATTTCCCAGTTATAAGCAAGGAATAAGATAATACCAAAAAGGAGAATTTGCAAAGTTAGGCTATCCAAAGTTTCACAAGATTGAGCAGTTGCAATGGACTAAAACATGAAGGCAATTTAAGAAGCAAATGATGGCCCATAATTGCCTCATTCCCAGTACCACAAAGTAGAGTTACCTAAGAATAAGATGGCAGATAATTGCTATAATAAAGTTTATAAGATCATGGTCGATTTGAAATTAGGGGAATGCAATAGCTACAGTGAGAACTTGCAAATGTTGATTCGGAATAGCATTCTTATAACTCTATATCCATTAAAACACTAGTGAAGTCTGTTAATAAGTATATTATCATGCTAAAATTGCTTTCAGGCAAATAGAACAATTCAAGAAGAGCCACAATTATTTTGCACCAAAACATAAAACCTTTTCAATTGACTAGATAACAAAGATTCCTGCAAAACTGAAAAATCAAAGCATATGCTAAAAAATATATAACAAGTTAACGAATTACGATCAGTCCATTCTAGATTTAAATAAAATTTTGTATGCAAATTTGATCAAGTAGTATATACTTGATCTGTCCTATCTAACCAAGAACCACAATACATGCAACGTAAAGGAGAAAGAGAGATAAAAGCCACATACATGCATGCATGTTTCTCAATCAGGGCAAGTTGTAAAAAGAGGTTGAGAGGATGGTCTATTAAGTCCAGCACTGAATTAGGAAGGGTGCAATTAAAGACCTCAGTATATAAAGTTAAAGGTGGCTATTAGATCAAACACATGTGCTTTCTAACCAAAAACATACTAAAAATAAATTATGATTAATAAAAACCTTGAATATGTGTCATTTACAGCATAGGAAACTTTGGTGGAGTTCGGTTGCCTATTTGAATAAACCTCCCAATCTAAACAAAAATTATATGCTGCTCTCCGCCATAAACTTGTGGAATCTTTCTAATCATCTCTCTTCTAGCCACAAGAATATTATAAATTTAAAACCTAGAGAAGCCCTCAACTAAAGTGCTCCATCATACACCTTCACTAGAGATCAAATCTAATATCACCAATCATCGAACCTACTAACATCAAACGATAAGTTATGGCCATAGCATACATTCTCCTCAAACTATACTGCTCTGAACCCAATATTCCTCATGAAGCTCTAACCAACCTAAGCCATCTAGTAAGCAATAATTTGATTCCTAAGTTCTGTACCTGGCAAAAAAAAAAAAACCTGGCAGGATGTAAACCATAAAGCTGTCAAATGTGTATGAAGAAATCTCAACCATTAATAGTGACCATACAGATGCCCCCTTAATCCTACACTTGAGCATAACCATTAATAATGACCATAGTGATGCCCTCTTAATCCTACACTTGAGCATTAAACTCCTATAAAATGAAGCACACCTAGCCTATATTTTAGAGAAAAAACAGTTCCTCAAAAAGAAAAAGTAAGATTAATTAAGAGGGAAAGAAAGGGCAAAAAAGCTGTCACTTTCTATCCCCTCTAAGGAACAAAGACTTCTAACTCCATAGCAGATAAATTAAAAGATACAGAATTTCAGATTTCTAAGGCAATCAAAGTCAATTTCAAAGGCATTTAAGATATATTAGCCTAACCAAACTTACTTTATAATGCAAGATCCAAGTCAAGATCTCTAATAAAAGCCAACTCTAAATGACAGTAATTATCATAACAGAATGTCATCTCGAACAAAAAACCACAAGATAAAGGATAAAACAAAGACAAAGAGACCAAGAATGTTCACATACTGGACGTAAAGGAAGTCCCATTGGGCTGAGGACGCAATTTGTTTGTGGAACAACCCTGTCTCTGGGATGATGATACCTACATGATGATCCAAATTTACAGTCACCAGTCCTCATATAGTAATGGCATTCAGGTTCTCCGGGTCTCTCTGGAAATGTTTGTTCCTTCTGGTTACTGCTTGAAAGGCCAGTAGAAGAGGGCAAGGAAGGATAAGGTCCTGCAAGTGAAGGTGTTGAAGAAGATAGTTGCGTTAGTCCATAAAGAGAAGTTGCTCCAACAGCAGGTTGCGCACCAGGAGAGAGTACTGGGCTTACAGGTGCCTGCACCAAGTAAGACAAAAACAGCTTCAGGAATCACATTTACTTTGGCATTATCTGAAAGCAATTATGCTGATCACCTACCGAGTAGTGACTCCAACCAGGAATAGGAACCACTCCAGGGGAAAACAGTACAGGACCATAAGCCCCTTGAACAAATGAACCAGGTAATAATGGAGGCCTTGCCACTCTGACACTGCTGGACGCCCCACCATACTGTTCAGGTATAGGGACTGAAGGAGACTGCACCGGCTGATAAAATTGAGGTGCAGATACTGGCATTGATGTGCCAGCTAGTTGAGGATGATGGAATTTACAAGTAATACCAAATTTGCACTGCCCCGTTTTCAAATAGTAGGAGCATTCTTTCTCACCCTGTTAAGGGATGCACATCAAATTGGTGTCTGGACGTTTTAAGAATCCTCGAAATAGAGAATACAAATTGAGAAGGGAAAAGAAAACAAGAAAAGAGATCCAAACCGGTCGTAATGGGTATCCATAAATATTCAATGGAACATGGCTAAAGGATCCACCTCCATGTTTTGGATGGTGGAACTTACAAGATGCACCAAATTTACAGGTCCCAGTTTTTAAATAAAACTGCATATATGCAACAAATAAAAAGCACAAGTTAAAAAAAAAAAGAAGAAAGGGTCTTTGCAGTGTTAATTAGTAAAAGGGTTGATTCATTAAAAACAATTTTGCATTTTCCATAAACCAATTTATTCTTTTACTTGACATGCAGGTTCCCCTGGTCGATCGGGGTACTCCCCTGTAGCTCTTACAGCAGCCTCAACCTAATTGACATCACAATCAAATAAATATGAGTGACTGAACTCTTTGACAAAGGCTTAAAGCTGAGTATAAGAAAAAGCTTACCACAGTTGGAAAACCACAGACTAATGAGAAGACCTAGGTAAATTCTCCTATTCTATCAAGAATTATCTATCCTCCATTTAATTTTAACAAGAAGAAATAAAGCAGGCAAGTAACTTATTTGTATCATGGAATTCTCATGCCCGTGCAACAAATAAAAAAGCCCTCAGGTTCACTATTAAGTTGAGGTGGGTCCAAAGGAAACACCATTCCATGGCATGATGTTCCCTTTGTTTGCTTCACTTACCCACAGATTAAACATATCTTTGGAATAAAATATACTATGAAATAAACATTTATCAACTAGACCAAACATCAGACAGTTTGGTATGAAATAAAGTGTAAGGCAAGGGCCAATGCAATTATCAGTGTCAGGGAAGATGCTGAAGAAATACACATAGACTTAAGGAGCAGGTCATTTAAATCCATAACAGAGGATGTCAACCATAACTTCTAAATTGCAGTATTCAGTTTCTATGAAGAAGTAAATATCACATTAAAGAAACTGTGTCCATCAAAGCCCCTATGAGTTATAAGCGACAAATATATATATATATGAACAAAATTATAGGGAAAAAATAATGATGACAACTACCATATAAGAGTTTCCTTCATTGTAGTGGTACACATATAGATTATAACAGGGAAATATTGTTATGCGCTACTATATTTGAAGCATCAAAACCTACCATGATAAGTTCCATGTTCCTATAGCATTTCGTACTTTCATTGTTAATCTTAAAATTAAGTACACTTAGTCACTTAGACCCCATTATCACTACTAGCAGTCTGATAGGACAACATCAATATATTTTCCTCATTCCATTTCACATTAATCAATATCAGTCCAATGCAGAACCAAACACTGCAAATGAAATCAAATAAACAAAGGAAAAACCCACTTATTCAAGAAAACGATAGAGAGATTTACCGCGGCACGGTTGCGTGGATGATTGTAACGGCACCTGTTACCATATGCACAAAACCCGGTTCGCATGTAGTAAACACAATCAGCTACCCCGGGCCGTTCAGGGTACGGCTCGGTGCCCCTCAACGACAATTGCAACATAGATTCTGCATTAGACCAAAGAAATACTAATAAAAACCCTAATTCACTCTCCACATTATAAAAACCCTAAAGCCCCAAATAAAAATAAGCTTTACCAAAGACACGTCGTTATAATGCAAGTAAAAAACAGGGAAATATAGTAAAAAGAGCGGAAATCACCTTCCAGGCCAGTTTCGGCACCGGCGGGGCTCCATTCGGGCTGGTGACCAGATTGAGACCCATTCCATGCCGGGTTTCGACCGTACATCTCCATCAAAACGGTTTTTTCTGTGGAATTCTGTACAGTAGTACTTACCGACTTTACAGAAAAAAAATTTTAAAAAAAGGAGGTTCTACAGAGAATTTTGGAATGTTCTAGAATGATTGGAGAGAGCTCGATCGAGAGTGGAAATTTACTAAGAAGAATAAGGAGGAAAACGAAGAAGAACGAAGAAGAACGAAGAGGGAGATTCTTTCAGTGTAACTGAGCTACTGTTTGTTCTCTCTCTAGTGTCTCTCTTATGTTTGTTTCTCTCTAATTCCGTACGGTATGGGTTCGAGAGCCTTTTTTAGGTTTGTTTGATTTTTCTCGTTCCCTTTTTTTATTTTGTTTTTGCTCTCTAACTTTTTTTTTTGTTTACTTTTTTTCGTACCCGCCAAATAAAGCGCACCTGGAAAATTGGTAAAAACCGCGGGTTTTGGACATAAAACAGGTAACCGACACTGGTTAAAGCTGAAATGACCGTGTAACCCTCCGATTTTGTTCGGGCATCGTCGTACTTTTAACCGCTTTATGGCTGACAGACATAGGTGGCAAGTGGGGCTTTCGTAAAAGCCGACCGTGTTAAAGGACTTATGCATCACGGGGACAAATGTGTAATTTGGACTACAAAGTGTACGAGCTTAACAATTTGTAGGGGAGGCTCTGCTTCTCGGAACTGGAGCGTAAGTCACGAGGAAGAGAGCATTCATTCAGGGAGGCGAGGCCTGTAGCCTTCGGTCCAGGCCACTAGGCCATAAACATTTGGACACGAGATATTAATGTTTGGCACTAGACCATGCTGAATTGCATCTATAAAAACAATAATATGAGGTATAATTTTGTACAACTTTCAGTTCAAAAATGTTATGTGATTTATTTGGATCAAAATCGGTTTGATTTGTTCAGACCAAATAGCATATCGATTTGCAACAACAAATAACTTTTCGTCTAATGAAAGTTTCTAATGTAAGCGAATTATAATTTCTTAAATGATTCCAACTACCTTTAATATCAAATTTTACTTCAAAATATTGTTTGTCGATCAAACTCATTAACATCTTTACCATAGATTTATGAAGAGTTTTGATGTTTGGGTCATTTCCAATTTGTCCAATCAAAATGGTTATGCTTTGGTTATTTATAATTTTCTTGGTCAATATATGGTTATGGTTTTAGGACCTTGCCTACTCTAGACTTGCCACGTTTAAACGTTGCTGCTGTTGATTTTATAGGCTCGCTATCGGAAAATTAATTATGAAACCTGGTCATGACATAGTAACATTAAATGAAGATATATTTATATTGATATTAAATTATTAATTGATGCATAGTATTATTAGGATGTGTTTTACTTTTATAATTCTTTTTTCTATTTAAGGACAACAAATTTTTTAATCAAATTCTTTAAACGAATGTTACATACAATAATCATTCAAAGATTTTGGTTTTAATTTTTCCAATAGAAGAATAGTTGATTGAGAACATATTTATATTCCATCACACATTGATAAAATTTTAGAAGTTTGGTTGATTACAAGAGTTGCCTATTGTTGAAATAATTTATTTTTTTATAATTATTCTTTAAATTAAATTATTAATACATAATATTATAAAATTTTAAAATATAATCAGTGAAGTTAATCACGTGTAATAAGTATTTTATTAGTTATATATAATTTTGATATGTATTTATATTTACAATCTATAAATTATATTAAATTTATCTCTACTCATCTGTACAATACCAACTAAAATTTGATATAAAATACGATTTGAAGGATTATTAAGGTATTTAATTATGTAATTTAAGATCATTTTTGAATTTTGACATATGTGTTTTAAGTTAATTGTGTTATTTATTTTTTTAGAGGTTGTTTAGAACTTTAATTAACTTTAATTGATTTATGTGAGTTATCCCAATTTAGTATAATTGAGTCATTTGGAATTTTAATATATAATTTTATGTCTATTGTGATATAAAATATGACATTGAATATAATTAAGATTTGTTATTATATAATTTGGGATTGTTTTTGACTTTAAGAATATATTTTTAAGTTGATTGGGCTATTTTGTTTTTATAGAAATTAATTATTTAGACCTTCAACAAACTTTAATTTAGGTATCTAATACTTAATTATTTATTATAAAATTCATTTAGGATTTTGAGAAATATTTAATGGGTTTAATTTAGATATTTACGTCATTGATTAAGAAATTTTGGTGAAGATATTTCTTAAAATATCAAAAGAAGTATCACCAATTACAATAAATTATTATGTTGACTTCTCAATCACAGTTTTTTTATGTATGTCACTTTTAATATTATTTGATTAATAACCAATGTTGCATTTTATTATTTTTGTTGTATGTACATGTACTTTGTTATATATTCTTATTTATATCATTGTATGTGCATATACTTTATTACATATTTTTTTTATTTATATATTATTTATATTTATTGATTGATATAATTTATTTTGATCATGACCATGCAAAATGTTCCTGAACAAAATGTTGTCTTTCACTAGTTAATGTAATAATTGTCTCAAAATTTTTAAATTTTATTTAATCATTATACTTGCTAAAATTAAGATAAAAAAAGTCAATCAAAATAAAATTTAATCTATATTTTCAAAATTGATGGTTTAAACTCTAATAGTGCAACTCTTTTTATCATCAAATCAGATAAACTAATATATATCACAGTACTTAATTTTGAGCAATAGGTTATATTGTCATATCATATTATAGTAATTTTCAACAAAGTGAGTGATTAAAGAAAAAAAAAATGTATGTTTCTTGCGGTAGTTGCTTTTGCCAAAAAACGAGCAAGAATGGAACGTTATCAGATGGGGTTGGGTTTGGGTCAGTTCCGCTAAGCCACCGTGTCTTTTCCTTAGCCGCTCGGTCAAGCCCTCCGGTCTCTCTCGCTCTCTTCACATTTTATCCGCCACAAAGATAATTATCTCGAATTTCTCTATCAGTTATATTAGCTGCAACCGCAGCGATGAACAGCTTTACAATGAGCTCTACAGCTCGAATATTCACTACCTTCGACCACTTCCCAGTTCGACGCCGTTTTACTCTTCAGTCGAGAGGTTTGAGGGCGGCCAGACCTTGGCTTACATTTAGAGCACCGAGAATCGTTTGCATGGCTGTGCGTTTGACAAAATCCTCATCGTTTTAAATTGAAAAAACAGAGCTGAGATATCGCTAAAGTAAAATTGTTGTTTGGTTCTCCTTTTCTCCTTTTTATTGATTTTTTGCAGGCGCCGTATCTGATAACGAAACTGGAATCTGCAGAGAAGACGTGGAAGGAATTATCGGTACGGTTTTTAATTTCTCTTTCTCGTTAATAAGTTTTGATTATTTGAAAAATGAGAGTGTTTCAGTTGTGTGTTAGTCAAAATTTTGATCGACCTGATGATAATCTAGTGTTGGGAATCAAAATCAGGCATGGTTTCTATTGGTTTCATCGGCAGAGAATAAAATTGCTTTGAGAAAGTTAGTCAAGCAGATTAATCCAGTATTAAGGAGACATAAATTTTGCCAAAAAGAAAAATGGAAATCCAAATTGGCCTAATCAAACCAGTGTAATATAGCCTCACGTGTTTTCATAAATGAAAATTTATTCAGCTATTGCGGGCTAACCTAGAAGGTTTGTCTTTTACTTTGTCCTATAGAGTAACAGTTGCTACATCTTTGGGTTGTTGTTCATTTTAGGCATCTACTGTTTGTGATATTTAAAGCCCTAGGCTCAAGTTTGGGGATGATTGTGTATCTGAATTATATAGGAGTAAAACTACCTATCCAATGTTTCTCTACCTTAGGCACGAAATTGTTATTCTCTATGCCATTATATAGTCTCTTAATACAGTTGTTTATGTAAGGTTTGTTTTTCTCGAAACAATGGTACTACATGTTAGGCTTGCTGATCCCGATGTTGTCCCAAATCCCACCGAATACCAAAAACTGGCATGAGGTACTGGATTTCATCTTGCTTCCTCTTACGTTGGCTACTGCACTTAATTGGTGGTAATTAGAGTTTTCATTGACATAACTTTCGTGTTCTATTTTCTTTTGATGGATAGGTTGTCTCAATATTTAGGAGATTTAAGGATTGTGAGAAGCAGTTAGAATAGACCAAAGGTATTTTTGACAATCATCTTATTTAAAATGTTTTTACTATAAGATAAAAACATTTCAACAACTTGATCCTTTTTCTTCTTTACAATTATTTTTTCAGCTTTATCAGAAGAGGAGGCCACCGATGAAGATATGGTTGAGATGATAGCATCTGAAATCAACTCGTTATCTGGTCAACTGAAAGAGCTTGAGAAGAAGCTTAAGGTTTTTGCCCTTTCCATATCTCTATAATTATTTTCAATATTTAGGCGCCACTTTCCCCCTGAATAAGTTGTGTCAATTGTGTGCTTAGTCAAGTGCATGATTAGAAGTCTTGGTTACTTTTCTTTGCATTGCAAAAAAGTTTCATTGGTTGGGTTTCAACAATTTGGCACAAGATTGATACGATTGAACTATTTCTGATTGCATAAATTTTATATAATATTGTTCATTGATGAGCATTAGCCACTATTGAGCCGTATTGTAGAATCACCCTGTTCTTTTTGTCATTCTAATTTTTAATTATCCTTAATTGTTCTTGGTTGAAAATGTCCTACTACTGTTGCTTATGCTATCTTTGCTTTTTGCTGCCTCTAATTAGTCTCTCAAACTACTAAGTTGCTTCTGTGTTGGCAGGTGCTACTGCTTCCAAGTGATCCTCTTGATGCAAGAAATATAATGCTTGAAGGTAATTATTATCAACATCTTTCTTAATCTTGTTGAGAAGATAATTAAGAAATCAAATTTCTAGGTTGCGGTACTTTCAGGCTGTACCATTGTTATCCTTCACATTTGTGCTGCATTTTAAGCAATTATTCATGTCAGAAATATGCTATATTTTCATTCCTTTTGGATGGATAGTTCTATCTACTTAAGCATTGGCCTGCATAAAAGTTTTACTTCCCATGTAATATGGATAGTAGTTTTAAATGCATCACCTAATGGAATTTCCTTCGTATTCTCACTTCAATGAACTGTGCTTGTCCTCTTTTTTCCAGTGAGGGCAGGTACTGGTGGTGATGAGGCTGGACCATGGGCCGGTGATTTGTAGGTACATGTTTCTTTTATCCATTCAGATTTATGGCTGGGAATCATGCCTTATAATTACTTTGAATGTTTTAATTCTGTCGAAAAGCAGTTGTTATCTTTATATCACAGAAGTGGAGAGAAAATTTTACAGGTGAATTAAGTAGAAAAATTTTTTGGTGTTGAAACAGGAAACCATTTAATTTCTGTTTCCACTTGTTTTTAGCATTACCAGCTTCATGGAACTAGGCTACAAGATACATTTTGATTTTTGTTTTCGACCAATTTTCTGCTATATGTTGACTAGAGATTGGCTAACTGCTTTTAAACACATCTTAATGGACCTTAATATCCTTTGTCTCAATACCCAGGTCAGAATGTATCAAAAGTACAGTGAGCGGAACTCTTGGAAATCCAGCCTATTTTCATACTCTGAAGTATGTCTTATTGCAATAATATTAAATTTACTTTTTTTTTTTAATTTCGTACTAAAATCCGTGGGTGCCATTAGCTACTCATTCCGTCCAACCATAACTGGTAGTTAATGTGACCTTCAGTACTTATTGCCAAAAAAGTTTTAGTTAAAATTTTGTGTATAAGATTTCTAACATCACTAGTAGCAGCAAAAACATCCATCCTGTTGTTCTCAATATGACTGTCAAATTGTCTGGTATTTTTAAGGCTGAAAAAGGAGGATTCAAAACCTGTGTGATAGAGGTCAAAGGGAATCGTGTCTACAGCAAATTGAAATATGAATCAGGTGTTCACCAGGTTCAACCGACGTGTTCCTCAAACAGAAGCACAGGGCTGAGTGCACACTTCTACTGCAACTGTAGCCATCATGCCTGAGGTAGATTACATTTCAAACCTGAATCATATTTGCCTTGAGACATCTTCTGTGTGAAAGATCTCATCTCAATGTTGTTTTGAGTGAAGGAATAAATGTCTGTTAATTTAGCCTGTTGAAGTGTTACTAGCCTTTATTTGTTTAACTTAACGTTAGATTGCATTTTAGCTGCTGCATTCTATATATTTGATCTCAATTTTTTATTTTTTTTCATTTGAACTCACTTGTGCTTAAGATGAATTTTGGGTTAGGCTGATGAAGTTGAGGTGGAAATTGATCCAAAAGACATTGAACTCACAACTGCAAGATCTGGGGGTGCTGGAGGTATAAATGCACAGAATATTGATTGAATTATGATAAAGTGAGTCTCCGGTTCTTCATTTCTCATCTCCCTTTTCCCCACGGGTTTGAGAAGTTCTTATGCTTAGTTTTTATGCAGGCCAGAATGCCAACAAAGTGGAGACAACAGTTGATCTCTTCCATAAACCAACTGGAATCTGCATCTTTTGTACTGAAGAAAGGACCCAACTTCAGAACAAGAATCGTGCTTTAGAGCTGCTATGAGCAAAATTGTGAGGCTCAACTTAACTATTTGTGAGGCTCAACTTAACTATATACTGCTTTTGGGGTCTTTGTTTTTTGTTGTTTTACAGTGCTATTTATTTTACACAATAATTATAAATTATTGCCTGAGATAAGTAATCATCATCCGGGGTTTCATATTTTCTCAAAATTTGTTTGAATCTTCCTTTTTGGTCCATTCCTTATGATCCATGTCGTCCTTACAGGGATGAAATAAAAGTAAGGGAGCAGCAAGAGTTGATAAGGAATCAACGAAAATCACAGGTATGTGTTGGTTTGATGATGCTTTACATAGTTTCATGAGAGCTAATGACAGTGCTTTTTCATGTCTCCCTTCAAGCACCCCTATTCCACCCCCATACCTCCAATTTTAGTTTACATTAACAACTGTCTATGGTGTGTCCAATGGTAGGATGGTAACCTGTTTTCAACTTTTGTGGGGATCATCGTCATCATTATTAACTTTGAGGTGTTATGCGGTAGCTATGACATACCATTAACTAAACATTGCAATAATTGTTTTCTTAAGAGAATCTAGGGGAATCTTTTGTAAGTTTCCATGTATGTGGATAATGTGCTCACTTATGTGACGTAGTGACATTCTTTTCAGGACAATGTTTTGCCCTTTTCATTGTTTGTTGTTTCATATTCTCTCCAAATGTTGTTCTGACAATGTGATGGAGAGTGAGTGTGAAAAAGGAACTTTCATTTTTAGTCTCCTATTATTTAATTTAATATTGTATTAGATTGAAAAATAGGAAATTCTGTCTTTTTCTGATATAGAAAAGTAAACAAAAAAAATTTGAAGTGGATTTCTCAACCTGTGAAATAAAATGAAAACAAATATTACTATGTCAGGATATTGGATATTGGTGGATTGATAGACTTATATGCATAGGAAATATATTGATTCTGATTTTGTGTAATTGCTTTCTTCTAAATGAAATTTCCTTTTCTGTGATTGTTTTTTTTGGTATTAAACATTAGTGATTGGATTGAAGTGCCTTATGTATGTATCATATATGTCTGGGTATGCAGGTTGGTACTGGTGCTCGTGCCGAAAAGATTCGAACCTACAATTATAAGGTCCAGAGCTCTTGCTAAGTTACTTTTAGTTAATGTGATATAACACATTCACCCCCTTATAAAAACCAGATGTTTGAACTGAATTTGCACAATGAGATATGCGCTGAGGTTGTGTTTACGCCCAGCATGTATATATTTGCGTGCAGAATTACTGGTTGGTTTTGTTGCCTTTGTTAGAAAGACTAATGGCTGTCACTTGTGGAATCTGACAAGTATCATGCTGCTACCTTTTATCAGGACAATTAGGGTTACTGACCACCGGTTAAAGATGAACTTTGAGCTTACATCTTTTCTTGAAGGTGATATTGAGGATGCTGCTCAGGTGATATCTCTACCTCTATTTCTGTTTTCATTATACGACTCTCTCTCTCTCTCTCTCTGTGTCTTCCCAATATTTTGCAAAGAACATTTATCTTGATATCTAATTAGAAAAAGTAGAATAAGGTTCCTTGTGGTAATGATTTAAATTGTATTGCAAATTCTTGCCTTTTGCAGGCATGTACAACTATGGAACAAAAGGAACTCCTGGAAGAGCTTGCAGAGTGTGTTGCTGCAACAGCTGTCTGAACTGCAACTTTCTGTGATTTGCACAATTGGAGTGTTTGGATGTCAGTCAAGAATTGCAGTAAACTTTGAAGAAGTCAAAGAAATTACTCATTAACAGATCAAGAAAGCACCTAACATGCATTTCATGGCAGTGTTTTTGCTTGGATGGCTGAAATTTGTTCAAATACAAAGGTAACTTGACATATAAAAATGCAATGATGTGGTGCACAAAAGGTTTAATCTCGATAGATTGAAAGACAAATAATTTTCATTTGTAAGATTTATACTCTTAGATGAAGTTTTATTGTATTTATCCTATTCATTTATTGCCTGTAGAATGCAGATCCAATAGTTTAAAGAACATCAAGATGGACTTATAGATAAGAGATAAGTGTCGGATAATTTTGGCTAGAATTAGGTAGGGACTTGGAGCTGATGCACGGTCAAAAAACGAAGTTGCTCAATTTCTCCGGTTCATAAAGGGGCTTTTAAAAGTTAAAGCCCACAGCTAAGTGGGAAGCGAGTTTCACTGGGGTTTAGTTTCTTTAACATCCAGAGAAGTTCACCGTTACATCTTCGTCGTCGTTGTTATCATCAGCTCAAAATCTACAATGGCAATAAACCAAAATTTTCAGGCCGTTGCCATCCCTAGTCGAGGCAATGCAATTTTTAACATAAGCCGATTCGAAGAATTTTTTTTATTGTTTTATACTCGAATATGATATGATCTAATATTGTACTTGATTTGATTTTATTTAAAATTAATGAAATATTATTTTTAAATATAAATATAAAATTAATTAATTAATTAATTAAAAATAATTATATATATAAGATTAGATTGAATTTGTTTAATATTCGATCCTAATTTTTTTTATTAATATCCATTTTGATTCAATTTGAAATCTGAGTAAGAAAAGAAAATTGATTTTATCAAATTGGATCTGATCAAAATTTATCAAAGTCAGACTAAGCTGTCAATCTTACTTTTGGCTTCATTTTTTGTAATTATTTATTTTAAATTTCACCTTTAGCGTATTTGCAATTGCTTTTTTGACTAATATTACGGAGAATTCAAACTTATTTTCATTGAGGGTTAAACTGTTGCCTCTGTTGTCCTTATCATGTTAAGGCACAGATATAGTTCGATATGCAATTTAGCTTCAGCTCCTCCGCAAAATCTAAGATTAAAACATGGTTGTTGGGGAAGAAGATTTTGATGCGGAATATGCTCTTAATTCAAAGAACGATGAAACTTTGATCTTATATTTCTGAATGCTTGCATTTTCATATATTGGCTATCTCTTGTTGTCAAGAATTTTTGTTGTAAGGTGTATAAAATGGCTTTTCTTGGATTCTTGTTTGTATAGAATCAAAATTGTGGGTTTTGATTCTTGAATTGTGTAAGGACAAAAGTTACGCTCAAAGTGCAAACTTGCAAAATTGTTGCTTTCACTTCTGTATTTGGTGGCGATGGTTGTGGCTTCATCAGCCTCTAGGGATGCCCAAACATTTAGATCACAAGCCCACTTAACTATGTCAAAAGGTTGTTAGAGTGTAAGCCCAGGGCTTATGGCCTTAACTGAACATTCTGGGTCACCAGCCGGGCTCCAACACAATTGCTGTCGTTGAAACAGATTAAATAAATGACGTCAACGTCGAAAGAAGAAAAGAAGTAAAGGAGTAAAGGAAGAGACTTTCATCGATTTTCGTTCTTCATAGAAGAGCATCCGGCTGTGGACCCAGATAGCCATGTCATGTCCGCCTTAACTTCCCTATTTCTTCCAAATATAGCTACTACTTTCAATAATTGAATCAAATTAGGGATTTTGGCGGCGGTTTCAGGATGGTGGGGAGAAGGAAGCCGCTTGTGCTTTCTTCCACCAAAATTCTCGTCAACTCGGTACTGAGTTTCACGCGACTCAATGAAACCGATCCAACTAATCTTTCCGTTGATGGTTTGCGTTTAAGGACGGGGATTTTAAGGTTTTCGAAGGACAAAATTGATATTTCGGATTCCAAGTTAGCTTCTCTTGACGATTCTGCTTTGGTGGGACTATCTACTTCTGCATTGAAGAGACTATCAATAACTTCTGGTTCGCTGGTGAGTTTAAGATTCTGTTTTGGTTGCTTAAAAAAATGCTGGAAAAAAGAAAATAACGGAACTTTAAGCTTAATTCAAGTATCTGCCTTCGTAGCTCAGGCTTACGAGCATTTCTCTCTGGCTATTGTATCGCAATTTTTCTTTTTTGTTTGTTTATGCGCTGTTTGGTAGCTGGGAAAATGCTGTAACAAAAAAGAAAAAAAATTGTAACTCTTTTTTTTATTCTAATTATTAAGGTGCACGAAGTGAATTTTTAATTTGCGTTTGAGTGTTCTATTGTTTCAAGATCAAAATCTAAATCTTGAAATTGATGTCATTATCAATAAAAATGGAACTAATATACAGTAATTGTAATTTAATTTAATGTAATGTGATGATGATGATGATGATGATTGCAAAAAGAAAATCATTTACCTAATATGTTATAATGACTGACATCAGTTCCTTTTTTTTTTTTTTCTTTTTGCATTTCTTAAAAATTTTAGGTGCTTGTTAGAAACGAGGAGACAAAGATACAAAGAATTGCTCAGGTTGTTGTTTTAGATCCTCCGCATACCCATGTCGACACGTCTCTAAGCAAAGAACCAGTTTCCCATCCTCCACATATAATGCATGTGTTTCCGTCATACAATTTTCCTCAAAATGACTCAGTATTATTGGATTGTGACGTTGCCTATGTATCTCCTCTATTAGCTTTTAACCTTAACCTACACATATCATGCTTTAGATCTCTTGTCCATGAAGGGAAAGAGACTTTAGCATCTCTCTTCGAAGGTAATGTGGATGATAAGGCTTGTAGGGGAGACACCGATTCTTCTGTTATCAGTTTATGGTTGGAACCTTTGGCTCGACTGCCAAAATATGCATCACATTTAAGGGTTTCCTTTGTTAAGATACCAGAATGCAGTTCCCTGGAATCTTTGAGAGGAATTTCTTCTATTGAAGCTGAAGATCGCCAAGAAATGATTGATTCAGCATTACACAAGTATTTTGAAGTGGATAGATATTTAGCGAGGGGAGATGTTTTCAACGTTTGCTTAAATTGGAACTGCAATTCAGTCATTTGCATTCCTTGCAGCTCAAGATTGCAAAATTGTAGTGATAATATCATCTATTTCAAGGTAATAGTTTGTGTATATAAAACCAGTGGCAGGATATACACAGGGAATATTACTATGTTCCAGGTTGTCATCAGATAGTTATTCTTGTCTTCAGGTTGTTGCTATGGAGCCATCAGATGAAGCAGTTCTTCAAGTCAATCGTACTCAGACTGCTCTAGTTCTTGGAGGGAGCGCTCCATCCGCTGTTCCCCCCGATTTGTTGATCGCTGGATCAAAAAGTTTTGCCCCTTTTCAAGGGGACACAGTGAAGATTTTAGCATCCATTCTTACACCACCTCTATGCCCATCACCACTTTCTTTGAAATTTAGAGTTTCTGTTCTACTACATGGTCTGCCAGGTGCGCCAGATGCTATTCTGATGCCTTTCTGGCTTCTAAACTGTGCTACTTACTTAGTTCATAAATTTTAGTTTAATTTGGAAAATGAAATCTTTGATTGATGACACAACTTTGTAGTCCTTCTCTCTGGGACTGGAAAATCTGTGCTTGCCAAACGTGGAACTAGTTTTAACGATGCAATTCGTAGTGACAGCATAAATTATAATACAGATTGATCACAAAGAGGAGGATTGCTTTTAGTGTATGCATGCTCGTTAATGTATAGTGTAGTTGTGTCCTGATCAAGGATTTATTGCAGGTTGTGGGAAGAGGACTGTTGTTAGATATGTTGCTAAGCGACTGGGTCTACATGTGGTTGAATATAGCTGCCACAATTTGACGGCATCTACTGAGAAGAAGACCTCTGCTGCATTGGCTCAAGCTTTCAACAGTTCGCAAAGGTTAAGCACTTGACTTGTTGAAAACATGCCCAATTGCCAACAGTTGTTCTGCCTTTGCTTCACCCTTTGCTTCATAGTTATTCTGCTGCCTATAGTTAGAAATCTTTTCAAAATTTTCTAAAGCGTTAGTGTCCGTTCCTTTTGAATGATGTCATATGTTTGAATATGTAATATTGCTGTGTGTGTGTGTCTAAGTTTGGAAATATTTCATGATATGGTAGCTTCTCTGACAATTCAGTCAAGGTAATAGGTTGATTTAACTTCTTTCAGACTTGATGCTTATATGATGACTGATATCAGGCAAAATGAAAGCACCTAATATGGTTGTTCCTTAGCCTTTTCATGGGCTCACTCTCCTATTTATCTATTTGGTGGCAGATACTCACCAACAATACTTCTACTACGCCATTTTGATGTTTTTCGGAATTTGGCCTCTCATGAAGGTTCCCAAAGTGATCAAATTGGGCTTTCCTCTGAAGTTGCATCGGTCATCAGAGCTTTCACTGAGCCAGTTGATAATGATGAAGATGAATATGCTGAAGACAAGTCAAATGGTGATTTTGTAAGACCCTACTTCTTAGCATATATCTTTCAGTTGATTAGATTTTCAGGCATGCTTTCATTTACTTCTATTGGTTTCTTTTCCCATGATTTGTCATTATTGATGTGATATTGAGTTTTTCTTCACTGTCTATCTAAAGTGTTTCCTCCTGTACATTTATGTGTTCTCATGATTTGTCATTTCTTAGTTGATGAGGCATGCTTTCTGAACTTTGCTAAGTGTCATATAGATCTGTTGTATCTAGTCAGAACTTCAATTGGGGAATTGAAACAAGAAACAGAAAATTGATTTTGAGAATTTTGCTTGCTATTTGTTTTCAAGTACTTAAAATAATAATGCTTTAAACTTATCATTTATATGGTGTTGCTACAGCCTGGAAAGGATAATGATAATGTGGGTAGGCACCAGGTGCTGCTAGTTGCCACTGCTGACAGTTCTGAAGGTCTGCCACCAGTCATTAGGCGTTGTTTCAGCCATGAAGTAAGCATGGGTCCCTTGACTGAAGAACAAAGGGCTGAAATGTTGTCTCAGTCACTGCAAGGTGTTTCTGAACTCCTTTCTGATGTAAGTAAAGAAAACATATTCCATCTCCTATATTTGTAACTTTGGTTGAATTTCTTTATGAATAAATTGAACCTGAGCAGGGCAAAACTTTAATACTTTGAGTACCTCGTTTTGTAACATCTTTACACCATAACTGAACCCAACATTCAAATTTTATATGAAGGCTGACAGGGATGTCACCTGGTAAATTTATAAAATTGGGAAAAATAAATTGTAACTTGGATATTTTTTAGAATTATTATATGAATGAATAAAATCTCCATGTGTCTAGAAGCATTTTGTAAATTTTTGGATTGAGGTAGCCCCTTGCAGACTTGCTTAGAGGATTTTGTGAAGGACATAGTAGGACAGACATCTGGCTTCATGCCTCGGGATTTGCATGCTTTAGTTGCTGATGCTGGTGCTAACTTAATCCGGAGGAGCAATTTTCAAACTGGCAAAGCAGAATCCTCACAATCAGATTATCCTGATAGAGTTAAAGCAGTAAATGATACATCAAGCAATACTGCAGCTCATTCTATGGGGAAAGAGGACTTGGCAAAAGCATTGGACCAATCAAAGAAGAGGAATGCATCTGCACTAGGTGCTCCAAAGGTAACTTTTATAAAGCAAATTTAGAACATAATGTTATGTGATTGCCATCTGAAGTAGATATTTTCAAATTCTATGTTATTTTGGTATTCTTGGAGTGAAGAGATTCTTTTGATTGCTGAATGTAGAAAAGATCATTTGAGTCTTGATCTATTTGCTGCAGGTTCCTAACGTGAAATGGGAAGATGTTGGTGGACTGGAGGATGTGAAGAAATCAATTTTAGACACTGTTCAGGTGCCTTTTTCTGTATCTGTGATGCCTTTTTCCAATTATAGGTTATACTAATCTAAAATGTATTTGTCCTGAGTTTTAAAAGAATACCATTTGTTGAATAATTTGAACCCCTTCGTTCCTTTTCATGGGCACAAAATGGTATGTATGATCCTAGGATGTTTGTCAATTAATAACTTATCGCATAGATTATAGCAAGTTTTTGCTTGTAATACACATGAAATGGAACGTTTGGTTAAAAGTGACACTGATTGAGTATGTTGGCCATCTATTTTGTGCTAAGGAAAGGATATTCCAATTGGTTTTATCATTGCACATTATCTGGTCCCCATCAAACAGGTTTCTGTTCTGTTTTTGCTTATAGATGGTCCTTTTTGCTTAACTTTTGTTGTAATAGGAAGCCTGTTAGTCTGAATTCTTTTACTTAATTGTTATTTTTCAACCCCGCAGTTACCTCTCCTGCATAAGGATTTATTTTCGTCTGGCTTGCGAAAGCGTTCTGGTGTTCTTCTATATGGTCCTCCTGGAACAGGGAAAGTAGGTTCTGATGGATTACCAGATTTTCTCAACCTTCCAAATATTTATTTTAAGATGTCTTCTGTTGCTATTTTTTTTTCCTATTCTTATTATTTCTTCTTTAAATGTCAGACTTTGTTGGCAAAAGCTGTGGCAACTGAGTGTTCCTTAAATTTCCTTAGCGTAAAAGGGCCTGAACTAATTAACATGTACATAGGAGAGTCAGAGAAGAATGTTCGAGATATTTTCCATAAGGTAAACAAAAATAAACTTGTCTTGAGTATATAATTCCTTTCCTTGGTAAATTAGGTTGCATACAGGCTTTCAGTTTATGCGGTAACTCCAATGTTGTGATATTGCAAGTCTTGCAGGCCAGGTCAGCACGGCCATGTGTCATCTTCTTTGATGAACTCGATTCTCTTGCTCCTGCTCGAGGTGCTTCTGGGGATTCTGGGGGTGTTATGGACCGAGTGGTTTCTCAGGTGAAGGCATTCTTGCTATGACGTTGATTGATCAGCTCTCTTCAGTTTCACTTGTTACTAATGATGACAATTTTCACTTGTTGCTAGATGCTCGCAGAGATTGATGGCCTTAATGATTCTACACAGGTGATTTATGCTTGTTATGAAAATACTACATTCCTTTGCTTTCTGTCCAAATAGCCATGAGACTGATCTCCTTTATCGTTTTCCAGGAGCTATTTATTATAGGAGCAAGCAACAGACCAGATCTTATTGACCCGGCTCTTCTGAGGCCTGGTAGATTTGACAAATTGCTATATGTTGGAGTTAACTCTGACGCATCTTATAGAGAGCGGTTAGTTCATATCTTTGGACCTTTTCTTCTATTCATTCTTCTATGTTATATCTATTTTTAAATTTGATTCTTTTTTTTTTTATGTGGTCAATTCCATTCTTGGTCCAGAGTACTTAAAGCACTTACCAGAAAGTTTAGATTGCAAGAAGATGTATCCCTTTATTCAATTGCAAATAGGTGCCCACCAAACTTCACTGGTGCAGATATGTATGCCTTATGTGCAGATGCTTGGTTTCATGCTGCAAAGCGCAAGGTGAGTAAAATTAGCCCTTTCCACCAAGAAACCCTGTGAAGGTGTCATATCTTCGATGCCAAGACAATATACCTTGAGGGTTTTGATCTTATCATATATCAGGTACTTCAAGCACTGTAAACTAAATTCTTCTCTTCATTGCTTATAGCGGTTCTTTTTATGTAGGTGTTGAATTCAAATTCAGATTCTTCTTGCACAGATCAAGCTGACTCCATTGTTGTAGAATATGATGATTTTATTAAGGTATGACATGCTTCTTCTCTGACTAAGGGATCTTTGGGGGAATACATGTACAAGATTTTGGATTTTGGATTAGCAATAGATAGCTGAAGGCTAATAAAGAAATGAGGAGACATAAACCGTGAAGAGATGTGATTGAATTAGCATTAAGTGCAATTCCATGGTTATCACTGTATGCTAACTTTCGTTTACTATGATGAAAGATGTAGCTAAGCTAAGTGCACTTTAAAACACAAATCATGCCTTGGCATGCAGTACATGTTTCGAAGTCTAATCAGTCAGTGGATGGCATATCCTCATGATTCTTCAAACATTCCGGCATTTCAATTTGATATTTAAATGGATATAATACTTCTCTCTGTTTATACGTGAGTGTCTTATTTAGACGCCTTGGTCTAACGACTTGATGTTAATGTCCTGACCGTGTAGGTCTTGGGAGAGCTTTCACCATCCCTTTCCATGGCAGAGCTTAAGAAATACGAAATGCTTCGAGATCAGTTTGAAGGGTCTTCAAACTGAATGAAAGGTTAATTGTCAAATTTCTTATTACAAAAATACGTGAAATAAGATAAAGCATGCAAAATGCCAAGATCTTTTTTACTTGAAAAAGCATTAAGATTTTATATCATTCTTTGTGATAAGATGAAACTCCAAAATTTTGTATCATTGTCAATTTTAGACAGCGTAATATTGAAATTAAATGTCTTTTTCTTACAGTATTCCAAATTCCATGTTTCACATTTCAGCCTTCGAAAAAAGAAAGAAATCTCTTCTTTTGCTGGACGACTGTCATACCTTGTTACAGTTGTAACATGGTTTTAGTGTGTAAGCTTGGGCTTGTCCGATAGGATAGGACAAGTAAAATTAATGTCTCCCTTTAGATCATGATGTGCCGTTTTTAAGACTGTTTTGGAACATTGGCCATTGGGACATCACTTTCGACAGAAGCCCTCATTGCTATAATTTTATCCAAAAGCTACACCCACAAAGTTGGTATTTATATGTTTATTAATGACGCTAATAATTTCCAACTGCCTAGTTATAATTGTATTTCTTATTTTCAAAGTTCCAACATAATAACTGAAACAATAAAGGGTGCATAAACCAAAGCGTATCCATCATCCTCTCATTTTATTCCGGAAACCTAAAGAGGCCAACATCCATCGTGAATACGATTTGGGACCCAACCGCCCCAGTTGTCGATTCCACCACCATTTAGTTTTTTTTTTTTTTTTTTTCTCTCTCTTTCCTTCTCTTCCCCCTTGGAATTTTCGAAACATTTTACTTGGTCTCGAGCGAAAAAAAAAATGTACAAGTTAGACATACAAAAGTATGGGTTTTTTATTTTGAGATTATCCCTTCAAAGTAATGCATTTCGCCTTTGGGTTCAAACTTCCTGCTTCAGAGACTTGCATTTTTGCTTACCCTGGACTTCACTTAAACAAATTATATTTATTATTATTAGTATTAGTAATTTTTTTTTAAATACTCCAACAAAAGAAAAGTCTATTCTTCAAAATGGCAGCTTCATGACCAGTCAAACAAAGTAACCTTCCTGACTCTAGAACAGGTCTTAACTGCATTTGCCGGCTGCCTCTCAGCTCTCTCCCACTCGGTAGATTTCTACGGGCTGTCTCGTTGTCATATCTAATTTTCTATGTTGCCATTCTTACAATTCTATTGTTTTTGTTTTTTTTTTAAGTTTTGTTATGGCTAATTAAGCGTCAAGTATAACAACCTTCCTGATAGATATGGATTTTTTAGTCTTTCACACAAAGTTGCCGTTTTCCATTTCATTTGTATCTTGCATTTTTTGTTTTAAGTGTCAGGTTATTCTGTTTAAATTTGAATATCCGTTCCATGTATCAAAAGTTTAAATAAAAATATTAAACTCATCATTTGAAAAAAAATTTAATCTGTTTAAGAAAAATAGTCGAAGCTTGATTCCAAAAATATAAGATTCGAATTTAAATTCAATTTGGCTTGAATTATGTACTATATGCATTTTTTTATATGTATATATATTATATAATTATATTTATATATTACAAGTTATATTATAAAATATATATAATATTTGATATATTTTTGTGTGTAAACATTATAAAATATGTTAATCTATTCATATTTTTAAATTTAATAAAAATACAAAAATATATATATATATATTTGAAAAAAATTATTTGAATGTGTATGAACTACACTATATAATAATTTAGGTGAATTTGAGCAAAATTTGAGATATGAATTATTTCAACAATCATGTAAGGTGTTTGATATCATATTTTGATCTAATCTAAATTCGATTTGACTCAATAAAAAAGATTTTTATTTTTATAATATAAAAAAAATAAAAAAAAAAGTTTGGAATCCAAAATTATTTATTGAACCCAATGAACTTTACCATCATACTATTTACCATGTATGTATGTTAGCCATTTTTTTAATTCAGAAAAATATATTCGATTTATTTTTTTTAATAAAGAATATACATACATTCATTATTAAATTAATTACTCAAATACTATGTTGAGGTAATGCGACAACTAATATATATAATGTCTTATTAATTGCCGCCTACCATGAAATAAATGATGTTAAATCATTTATATAGTTAACTGTAAGAAAACCATCAATTTTATTAGTTATACTTATCTAGTAGTTTTATACTTTTATTTTCATTTGAAAATAAAACAAAACCGTAGTGATTGAGTTCGATTGGTTGAAATTCCAATGGATATAAATTCTTGAAAGAACTAGTCACAAGTGTTACTTTCATTTATTCCAGCCATTTTATTGTATATGTAGAATGTGGTGGATTATCAATCAAAGTTGGTTGACTCTTGGTAGCGTCAGAAATTTGGATAAGCTTGAAAGGTGAGTCATTCTATTAATTTTCCATGCAAAAGATTTCAAATCTCAAGCATTTATACATGTAAAAATAGGAAATTTTTGTTCTAATTTATAAAAAAAATTATTTTAAATTTTTATTAGCACTTTTTAAAGTTATTATGTAACGTAATATGTTCATCAACACATTGAAATCATTAATAAAATTATCAATTATTGTATTTAATTTAAAAATATTATTATTATTATAAATAGTATTTTAACGAATTTAAAAAAAAAAGTTAAAAACATTCGTTAATAAAAATTTTCTTTAATATAATCATGTATAAAGTCGTTTTATGTTTAAATAATTTTAAACTATTCTTCGTGATTTTTTTTAATTTAAAATTGTAAGACATTAAATTCGAATAAATAAAATAAAAAAATTTACATTTTATTTGTAAATTTAGATTTTTTTTTTTTTTTTTTTGTAAACTTAAGCAATTTTTTCAAGTTTTATATTCAAATCAAAGTAATGAATAAATAAAAATTAATGATGCCTTAAAAGTAAGACAAATTAAGAGGGAAAAAAAGCATAAAAGAAATTATTATTCCAAAATTCCAAGATGACGAAAAAACAGAAAGGAAAATAAGGGGTTGCCACTAGAACCACACAAGCACAAGGGCAAAATGGTTAATTTGATTGTTTTTGGGTCAACGCAAGAGTTGCGCAGAGCTCCTCTTTACCAAACACTGGGGTAACACAAATTTGTCAATTTTTTTTTTTTAAGAAATACAATGTAAATAAATAAAAAAGCGAAATTATTAATTTTCCAAGACATAAAGAGGAAAATAAGAAATAAATAAGAATGACACGCTGGATTTTGCCACCTAACAGATATGCGGCCGAGGAGTTATCAAAACCCACGCTCTTCTGGAAAAGTATACACAACCAACCCCTTCTGTAGGTTAGGAGGAGATTATTAAAATATATTTTATTTAAAATATTTATATTAAATTAATTTTAAAAATTAAAATTATTATCAGATTCAAATTTTTTTTTTTGATTGAGCTTAAAAAAAATTAAAATACTGTTAAAATATATAGTTTTAAATTGAAAAAAATATAAGTTAAAATAATACCATAAATATAAATTAAAAAATCTTTTTTTTTCCAACGTCAACTTTGAAAACTGAACTAAAATATAACAATCATATTTCATTATAAAACTTTTAGTACATGCAACGTATACAAGTCAAGGTTTTATAAATAATAATACTCAATAAAAAGTTTTTGATCATAAATATTATTAGGACATGAGAATCTCATGCATGCATTTATATGCCATTTTGTTATTAATGTAATATATCGTGTAATAAATTTTAAATTTAATCATGATGTCACATTTAAATAAAATAAAAGTGAATTAAATAAACTAATCATTATCATTTTTTCTTTGAACAAAATTTTTTATTTAGCTTGACTGGGATAATGATTAAGTATTTAAAAAAGCAATTATGAAACTTTAAAAACTTTTTCCCTAAAAGCAAAGATTTCGTGACACAGTTTCCCTTTGTTTCAAATGGAAATCTTGGTCTTGAAAGCGTTTAGTTAGATTTATTATTATTTTATTGTTTTTTGGTCACTTTTTTTTGAATTTCTTTGATAAGTGTGATTTGCACGCGCTAAATCAGCGCTGGAATCAGTCACCATCTGTTTTTTCTTCCGACATAACGCCTTAGTTAAAACGGAAAAAATAAAGGGAACAAAAGGTTAAAAACCCAAAATTTCACGCCCGGTTACAAGAGAACAGAAAACTATTTTCTCTTCTCTCTCTCTCTCTCTCTGAGGTCTGGTTAGATCATGTGGACTTAAAAAAATTATATTTTCCTTCAAAGACAAAGAAAGAAAAGAAAATTGAAAAAAAGAAGAGGAAAAAATAAAAAAAAAAATAAAAAACGCGGTTGCTCTTACACCAAAACCAGAGAGAGTCCCTCTCTATCTCTCTCTGTCTCTCCTTGTCTCTGTGCTTATCGATTCCAGCTAAAGAGGTCGAACCCAAAAAACTAATTTCCAGAGATCCTTGTGTTTAATTCGCTTTTTTTGTTTGGGTAAGTTGAACCGTTTTAAAATTTTGGTTAGGTGTTTGGATTGGTGATCGAGTTTCTGTTGCTGATCGAAATTAGGGCAAAAGTCCCCCTTTCTCTTTGGTGGGTTTTAGGGAGTTGTAAATAGTGGTTGGGAGAAACTTCTGTGCATCGAATAATAGAAAATTGCGTTTGAGACCTTGATAATTGGGGAGAGGTTTACTTTTTTTTTTTTTGAATTTTATTTTATTTTTTGTCGAATGATTTCCATAGGGAGTAACGATGCGAGGAAGGGGCTAGGGTTAGGGCTTGGTGGTAGAGAAATGGAAGAGGCTGAGCTTGAAGAAGGAGAGGCTTGCTCTTATAATAACAATAACGATGATTATGATGGCATCGCCGACCCCGTAAATGATCTATCTTCTCTCTCTTACATTGTAAGAAAATTTGGCTCTTCTTTTTCAGAACTGTAAAAAGCTTTCCTTTGTTTTTGTTAACTAATGTGTAAATGTGTGGACTTGTTTTTATTTATTTATTTTTGTTGCGTTTTAGAACCAAAGTTAAAACATTAACATATTTTATGCCGATTAATTGCAATGTTGGATATTGTAACTTCGATTTAAATGTCTTTACTGTTTAAGAGTGTTGCTTATAGAAATATAAGGTATGGATTGGTATTTTAGTTTTTTATTCTAGTGTTGCAATTTATGTTTTGGTTTATGATGGAGGTATCTGGAGAATTTAGTTTTTAGGAGGTTTAATTAAGTGAAGAGAATTGTTTTCCGCCACGTGTCTAGCGATGTCATGAATGAAGCTTTTTCGTGTAGTGGTGTATTAACAGTTTCAGGGTTTTTTGAGTTGCTGGATATCAGTTGTATACCTGTTTACTAGAGAAGGCATTATTCTTAAATTTGTTCCCGTGTAAGGTGGGTGATGTCTAATTATGGTAATCTTGAATGTAGCTCGGGGATTTCCTAATTGGAAGTTAGGAGGGTAAGATTCAAGTACATTAGTTAGCTTATAGCCTCACGGTGTATTACTGCTTCTAGAGGATTTGCCACTAACAGTACGACATAGGACTATATGTTTGTAGACCTTTCCCATTGTCTTATTTCATGTCTGATACTTGTTCTCAGTCTCTTGCTTTATGTTTTATGATCTCTTAGTGATATGTGGCTCCTGTAATGTTTTTGAAGGATGAGAAAATTCAGCATGTTCTCGGACATTTGCAAAAAGATTTTGAAGGTGGAGTTTCTGTAGAGAATCTGGGTAAGTTAAAACAAACAGAGAATCATGGTTCTAGTGAGGTCAAGAGTCACCATAATTTGGAGTTTATAACTTGAAATTGATGATTTCTGGGATTGCTGACATTGCCACAGGCGCAAAATTTGGTGGATATGGATCATTCTTACCTACTTATCCACGTTCTCCTGGTTGGTCACGCCTGAAGAGTCCAACAAAAGTTCAAAGCTGCAATGCACCTGGATCCCCAAACAATATGCAACTGGAGGTAGAGTTTTTCTCAATCTGTCTCTTCCCCCCTCCCTCTGGAAATATAGTTCATTTCATATAAGAGAGGAATCTTTCTCAGGATCTTGGTTCATTTGTGAAGTCCAAGTTAAAGTGAGCACTTATTTTGTTTAATTATATAGGATGGCCGTCATAACTCAGCATGTTGGCCTAGTGGTTCTCAGTCACTGAGGTCTGGAACCCCTCCTACAAATTTTGGAACTCTACCTGCTTTGAAGTTACTGTCTGCATGTGGTTCGATTAAACAAGAGGTCAGCTTAACATCTACTCACGATGATGCGCTTGCCTCTAGGTGCGGATTTGCAAACAAGAAAGATGCCAATCTGCCAGACCAGAAAACATTGAAGGTGCGAATCAAAGTGGGTTCAGATAACTTCTCAACACAAAAGAATGCTGCAATCTACAGTGGTCTTGGCCTTGACGTCTCACCATCTTCCTCCTTAGATGGGAGCCCTTCAGAAAGTGAAGGGATGTATCGAGAGACTCAAGAGCCGTTATTTGAATCTCCAACCAGTATTCTTCGGGTAAATCCTCCATTTACTATTTTTTTAATCTTCCCATGAATAGAATGTTTCTTTTTTTCTTTAATCTTGTATCTTCTTACATTTGATGTACCTAAAGTGAACAGTTTTTTTTTTTTTTTTTCCCTGGAGCAGCTTATGACTTCCTTCCCAGTGCCTGGTGAGGCACTACTATCACCTCTCCCTGATCATCTGCTTAACTTGACTGTAAAGGAGAAGATTCCAAAAGAGAATAGATCTGATTCTGGAAAGGGTGATGGAATACTATTGGGAGACAAGAAGGCAAGGTCAGTGGAGAAAAAGGATTTTCCAGAAGAAAGAAAGAGTGGCAATAACAGGGTAACAAGGAATGAGAATGGTCTTGTGTCAAAGACAGAAGTAGATATTGACACAATGGCTTGTGAGGAGCTTGTATCAAAAACATTGAAGCTTCCTCTTTTATCTAATTCATTTTCTGCTGTTGACAAGGTAAAAAATAAGAGCATAGCAAGAAACAAAGGTGTCCATGACGCAGCCATGGGGGAGTCCATGGAGCCAATACTTTCCCAAGAGATTGGCTGGGAGAATCGGAGGGCTGGTTCAGCTGGAAAGGTTTTGGAGGAACAGAAGACAAGCGTTCCGGATGATATTTCTGGCTATGCAAGAAAAGATGGGTATAATAAAGCAGAAAAAACTTTTGATTTTGTCAAAACCGACTCTAATACGCGAAAAGGTGGCAAAGCTCTAAATAGTGAACTGGTAGATCCACTCAAGCAGAAGATCATTCAGAGAGCTACATTGCATGAGCAAGACAATATTAAGTTGCCTTCTGCAAAGGAGTATACCTTTTCTGGTGGAAAAAGAAAATCAAAAGGCAGTCAGGATCATGGCAGTTTAGCCGTAGAGGCACCAAAAGAGAGCTTGAGGGTTGGTTCTTCTTTGATGCTGAAAAATAAGCAGACTGCTCATGTGAACAATTATATAAACAAAAGGGAATCAGGAGACCAAAAATTAGAAAGGCCTTTTCGAAAGGCTGAAGATAGGTATAGAGATTTCGTTGGAGATGTCGGAGAATCAGAACAGGAAGAGAACCAAACGCGTTCATTGGAAATTCATTCTGAAGATCTGCTGAAGGAAACTGATAAGATTGAAAAAAATGTATCAGCCATTAACTTTGCACATAATGATAGACTAAGTGGTAAAAAAACTGAGGATTTATTGGCAAATGAATCATACGCTGGAGCAACTGTGGATGGTGCTTCTAACACTGCCAATGTGAATGTTGCTGGAAATTCCCTTGCAACTGCAGCCCCTGTATTGATAAAAGAAAATTGGGTTTGTTGTGATAAGTGCCAGAAGTGGCGTCTTCTTCCAATTAGCATAAATCCTGCTGACTTACCCGAGAAGTGGTTATGCAGCATGCTTAACTGGCTGTAAGTTCTTTATCAGCAATGCTTCTAAATTTTTATAAATGTAAGTTTTTTCATCCATATGTATTGCTAAAATTGTGTTGGACTGAACATGAGACCGTGGGTGTTGAAAGTTAACTTTGTGATGAATTGTGGAAAGATATCTCCCTATTTTTATCTCTAATGTTGTTTGTCTTGTAAATGTTTAGGCCTGCAATGAATCGCTGCAGTGTTGATGAGGAGGAAACTACTAAAGCTGTTTTCGCATTGTATCAAGTTCCTGCTTTAGAGAGTCAAACTAATCTGCCAAGTAATCCCGGCAGTATTATGTCCAGATTACCCTCAGCTGATGCCCTGCAACCTGATCAGAACCAACGAAATTTTGGTTCACATGCCACACCAACTGCTGGAAGGAAGAAACATGGTTTAAAAGAAATATCAAATGCAATGGATAAAGGTGGGCCAACTCCTATGATGAAGAACATGCAGTCATTAGTCCGATCTGGAACCCTAACTGATGTGACTCGATCTCTTGTGGTAGGTGAACCTGGTTTACAGCATCTAAGCAAATGTGATTTGCCTGTCGAGAAACACAAAAATAAGCACAAAGAGAAGCAAAAAGTGTCGGAACACAGTTCTGATGGAGGTATTCTTCTTAAACAGATATTTATTGTGCTTGTAGAACTTGTTTCTAAAACATATAATATGTTGCTTTTATAAAATATGCAAATAGGTGATGCCAAAACTTCAAAGATGAAGGGCAAAAGGATCACTGATCAAGATTCTTTAAGGGCCTCCAAGAGAATTAAAGCTGAAAGTTTGCATCTTGCTGACGAAGATTGGATGTTTAAGCATGCTGGTAAGGGTGGGCCTAGTGCAAGTAATTGTTTGCCTACCACATCTGTAGGAAAGGATCAACCTAAACACAGTGAACATTCTTCTTATAAGGATTTGAAGTTAGATAAGGACAGGCAATGGGTCTCTGGTAAAAGACCAAAGAACAAAGTTCAGGTTTCCTTAACTAATGGATCACTAGATCTGGCGAATTGTGATGGTGGCGAAGTTTCAATAAAGAGGAAAGTTGATGAATGTATTGATAGTCAATTATATACAGGATCCCTCCAAAGTATGAGTAATCACCTACAGGATAGCAGAGTGTTTGTGAAGGAAGAGTTCAGCGAGAATGACTACAGGAGGGAAAAGAAGGCTAGGGTATCTAAGTCTGGGGGGAAGGATTCCTCTGCAAGGAAAAGCAGTGGCAAACAGGAGAAGAAAAATAGACATACAAAGGATCACCGAAGTGGGCAAGATCGAGGTAGCACTCTGTCCCCACGGAGCTTGGATGGTATGGATTCGTTGAAAAGGGATTTTGGATCTGCCCAACCTTCTTTAGCAGCTACCTCAAGCTCATCTAAGGTTTCTGGTTCACGTAAATCAAAATCTGATTCACATAAATCAAAACCTGGCTTCCATGAAATAAAAGGCTCACCAGTAGAATCAGTTTCATCATCTCCTATGAGAATTGCTAAGCCAGATAAACTTCCATCTACGAGGAGGAATGTTGCAGGGAAAGATGAGTCTCATGATGCTGGTCTTTTTGTTGCAAGTAGTCCAAGAAGAGGCTCAGATGGTGAAAATAATGGTAGGAGTGACAGATCAGGGATGGTAAAGGAAAAGACTTCTGTTACAGCTCAACATGGGTCCCTTGAGTCCTCTGTATTTGATGTTCAGGATAAGGATGGTGGTCAAGTAGGTGGTAGTAAAGCTAAGACGCTTATTGAGTCTTCTCCTGATATCCAAAAAGGCCAGTTTATGAATGGTGTTGTTGATTATTTAGGCCAAGAGGTTCACTGTGCTGGTAAATCAACAAAAATGGATGAACCCTGTGATGAAAAAAACCAGAATGACAACCATGGCAGTGCCAATTTCTCTCAGCCAAGGAAGTCAGGTAAGGGATCCTCATGGTCAAAGGATAGGAGTCGTAGTTTTAAATCTGATTCTGTTGATGAACAGCAAGAACGTGTGCCTTTGTATGAGGTAAAACATAGGGATGGTATAAATAAAATTCAGGAGAGGCTTGGAGTCAAGTCTGATGAAAGTGAGAATAGATTTGTTGATGATAAAGAATCTCTGGGGAAATTGTCCGGTGAGACTAGTAAAAGAGAAAATCAATCAAATGTTGGTCCTTCAGATGCTAAACCAGATGCCACTGGAGGTCAAGATGTAATGTCTGCTGTGAAGCAGAATATTATGCAGGACAGCAATGGTGAAAAATATACCAAGAGGTTCCACTCTGACAAATCGGATCACGCAGAAATTGCTTCTGGGAGTGGGAACTCAATATCATTACCACCCTCTGGAGGAACCCAAAATGAGATGCTGTCTTGTTTCCCCCGGCCAGTTTCTGGGTCCCAAAAGGGAAATGGAGCTGATGGATCTCAAGGTAGTGATGCATTGAAGGTACAAAAACAAATAAAAAAGGCTGATCATCAAAATGGGACTCAGCACAGTAATTCAAGGCATATTACATCAGGTGGATGTAGGATCAGGGATGTTGATGCCCCAAGTCCAATGAGAAAGGATTCCTCAAATCAGGCAGCTACCAATGCTTTGAAGGAGGCTAAAGATTTAAAGCATCTGGCTGATCGTGTTAAGGTTTTACTTTACTGTTTTCTTGTAACTTATTTGTCCCATTTTTCTTTTGACCTACCCTTCAGTAAGCTTTTTTTTCTTTTAACTTTTAAAACTTCCCTCAGAACTCTGGATCAAATGGGGAGAGCACTGCACTCTACTTCCAAGCAGCACTGAAGTTTCTTCATAGCGCTTCTCTAGTAGAATCTTGCAACAGTGAGAGTACCAAACATGGAGAGATGATTCAGTCTGTGCAAATATATAGTAGCACTGCAAAACTTTGCGAGTAAGTTAAACATTAGGTGCTCTACTTGGTGTTCTCTTCTCTTTGTAACACTTTGTTGGAGCTTGATCTTGTTTTAGTTGAAAAATTTCTTGCAACATGGAATCTTATGTTACTGCTTTTGATTGGGATGATTTCATTTTCGTGGTGCTTAATTTTATGTTTGTTTACCAATTAATGTTTCAGGTTTTGTGCCCATGAATATGAGAGACTAAAGGACATGGCCGCTGCTTCTTTGGCCTACAAGTGTATGGAGGTGGCATATATGAGAGTCATCTATTCCTCTCATGCCAATGCAAGTAGAGATCGACATGAGTTGCAGACAACTTTACAAATGGTTCCTCCTGGTAATTCAAAGAATCAAGAGATTCTACTAGCTGAAATTATTCCTGCTAGTCTGTGTAGCGTATAAACTTGTAAGTTGTTGTTTACTGGCACTTCTACACTTAGCAGTCAGGGAGCACCAGCCTATGATATTTACTCTGGAATTTTGTTGCTTAATTTGTGAGAAGACCTCTATTTCTCTGCATGAATGATTAGTTTTCTTGCTTACATACCATGAATGTGTTTTTGGTATCTTTAAATCGAAGAATCTTCAGACAGAATGTCCTTCTGGTTGTTTTTTGGTTGTTTTTTGTTCACACAGGCACACACAGATATGCATATTTGTTGTTTTGTTTTAGTTGGAGAACATGAGTTTGTAAATCATCAGTGTACTAGTTGCTATTTGACATGTAAGATGTACTAGTTTTTACAAATTTGGCTCCTAACTAAGTTTGGACATGCCATGTTGGTATGCTTACATATGAATATTTTCAAGTAAACCTACTCGTCAGTCCTCAGTCACCCCAGCCCCTTTTATCACCTTCTTTTGTATGTTCCTTTATGGACATTAAATTTCTTTATAAATAATGTTAATATTGCACTGAATGAGACAAACTGACAGTGAATTTAATTTCTTTTCTTGATATGGATTGTTGTTTTCATATTAGGTGAGTCTCCTTCTTCTTCTGCCTCTGATGTTGATAATTTAAGCCACCCAACAACAGCAGACAAGGTTGTTTTTCCAAAAGGTGTTAACTCTCCCCAAGTTGCCGGAAATCATGTTATTTCTGCTCGAAACCGTCCTAACTTTGTGCGCTTGCTCAATTTTGTAAGTGTAATTTTGCTTGTTTATAATTTTGAAAGTGTAATTCATGCATCTTAGTATGGTACGAGAGTGAAAGCTTTATTGCACACCTATGCCCCCCCCCAACTCACCCACACCTTTTACCCCAAAACTGTTTTTCTTTTTGGTCTAATGCCCAAAATTTTTTTCATTCTCTCAAACCTTTTCTACTCTCTGTACCTTGACCCATAGTCTACTGATTTCTGTATGTTGAAATTGCACATATGCTCTAGTAGCTTTGTGCTTTCAAGCACAAAAAGGTTTTGTAGTCATGCCCATGAACTATGTCTGTTGTCTCTCTCTTACTACCTACATCATGTCATTTTGTGCATTACGGCTTGTATATCTTATTTTAGTGTAGTGATCTATCATTACCAAAAGCAAATGTGATGATTTACAGGCACAGGATGTAAATTATGCTATTGAAGCTTCAAGGAAATCACGAATTGCTTTTGGAGTTGCTAATTCAAGTTTGGGAGGGGCTGAAAATGGGGAGGTTATATCTTCTGTGAAAAAAGCTCTTGATTTTAACTTCCAAGACGTAGAGGGACTGTTACGCTTGGTACGTGTGGCAATGGAAGCCATTAGCCATTAAGAAAACAAATCTGGTTGGTGAGGATGATTTTATACTAGGAGGAAATTTCACTTTGATGGTATATCTTTGGGTATGAAGTCCTAGAGGGCCAAAAGAAAAGGGGAAGGGCAGTTCTTCCTTCTGCGAAAAACTGGCAAGTGCCTGCTTTCCAAAACTCACTGTACATGTATGACAAGATAAATCTGGGATTTTCAGTATATTCTTTCACAAGCTGCAACTGCATTCTGACTTGGGACAAGCCCTGTTAATTTCCTTCTCAAGTTGGTATTGAGGACTTGTGATTCATAAGGTTTATATGCGAAAGTTTTCTAAGTTGTATAAATAGGTGATTATGCTCAAAAAGAATTGTGGTTGAAGAAATAATTTTGTATAAAGATAGAGAAGCCAACAATAGTAGATTGAGGTGGATTGGTAGAAATTCCAATTGTAGAGTTTGCCATTATTTTGGCGTCAGTGTTCCCTGGAGGGAGTTTTAGTTCACTGACTAATTAATTTGTTAATGCTATTTTACTTGGAGACCTCTTTAGGAAATACAGTGATATACAGCAGCATGTGCTTGCTCTTTTGCCATAGGGACTGCTGTTTTCTCATTTCAAGCACCATGAAACAAGTCACTATAGTTGGCTTTCTCAGGTTTGCTACTCGTCCTTAAAAATAAAATTTGCTACATTGAGTTAATTTTCTTTCCTTTTTCCTTGTCCTTGACCTTGTCCTTTTCCTTTTTGATTTCTGTTTTCTGTATTTTTTCATTTTTACCGTCATTATTTGTTTTTGTGCAGGTCAGCTGCTGTAGTACCTGTCATGGTATATACTTATGATTAATCAAGATGAGTTGAAAGAATACAGGCCAAAAATATTTGGTGCAAAATCACCGTGGTAGAGATCCAAACAAGGTTGCAGAAATTCCTTTTTTTCTTCCCTTAAAAGGTTGGTGCAATCTTTGTTGTTTATTTGATTGCTTCATGTTCTGCTCTAGTGCTTTGGCATACAGTTGCTTCTAACCGTTCTTATTTTTATGGCAGTAAATATTTATGTATCATAAACATATCTTTGAGTGGTTCTCAATTTGGAATGTGGCAAGTGCTATTGTCTTCAAGTTGGCCATCTTGTTGCTGATAGGTAAAATCTCTTTCAGGAACCATTATTCTTCATTTATTGAATGGCTATTCTCTTCTAAATTTCTTGCTACAAATTGTTGGACTTAGGAGGGGCAAACAGTTTTAATAACTCTCATTAGTGGACTAAAGAAGTCCTCGCAAGTAACCGCTACAGGAGTCTATAAAATATGCTGATAATTGGCCTTTCTTCAAGGAGGCCTGATGATGCTGGCTGCAAGTGAGGTACCTCAATGGAGTTTGAGCTGTAGCTTAACTCCAACCACCATGGGCATAGTGGTAAACAAAGCCAGTAATCTAAATTCATGTCCATATATTATTGGGAATCTTAACCTTTTACTGTGTGACACCATCTGGCTGACTCATTTTTATACATTAGGAGAGTAACTTATCAAGCAAATTTTGAAAAATATGAGATCATTCAATGATTGAATAGGTGACTCGCCAGTGAACAAATTAACATTGCATTAATGAGTGTTGACACATCTGTTTGTTGAATTTAGCAGTTGATGTTGTGCTGCACTCTCTGGATCTATTTGTTAGCCTGTTAGACACTTTGATGAGTACTAATTACCCAACATCATTTGATTTCAGGTTGAATAATTTGGGCAGCTGCATGAACAGCGACGCTGTCTAAGGATCGATGGCGAAATTGCTTCTTGTCCGCCCTCCTTTCAACCCCTAAATATCTCTGTTGCTAATCTATAGGTAACATTTATAGGACAATTTTGACCCTTTCTTTTAAATCATTACTGCTCTTCTTCTCCGAATGTACATAGGCATAGGCATAACAATGACATTTATTATTCGAAGTCTCTTCATCAATAAAATTGAAGCCGCTTTTGGTTATGTATCTCGGTAACTTTGACCTTCCACATTTGATGGATTGTTGTTGTGTTTATCAATCGCTTTCAAGTCATATTTATGAAAAAGTAGAGTTATAATATTCCACTTATGATTTCTAAAAATATATATATATATATATATATATTATTTAGTTACATTAATTTTATTTTTTTTAATTATTCTTTCTTTTTCTTACTTTTATTCATTAAAAGCAATTATAAAATCATATCTTTATTTTATAAATAATTAATAAAAAAATAAACATTTAATTTTACAAAACATACCAAACAAATTTTATATCATAAATATTTTCAGTTTTTTATCTAATAGTTAAGAAGGTTTAGGTCCTCAAGGAAATGTAAAACGAAAATTTGAATCTCATTATTCTAATGGAAAAAAAATTTATATAATAAATTATCTAAATTTCTCAAAATTGAAAATTCACGTTTGATTCAAAGATTGTGCGGTCGTTGTCATAGATTTGCCGTAGACAAACGCCTTTAATCCATAGTGAGATTTTTTTTTTTTATGTTGAAAAAATTAAAGGTAGAAAATCAAATGATAATGTATCGGATTGAGATAAGTTTTTGTTCGAATTAAACTCGATCTAATTTTATATACTAATTACTCAAATTTAATTTGATTCAATTTTAAAATATTATTTTATATTTGATCTAACTTGTATACGTATAAAATCGTAACTGATTTGATTTGAAATTAATAAAATATTATTTTTTAAATATAAAATATATTATTTTTAAACATAAATATAAAATTAAAAAATATATAAATATAAAATTAAATAAATAATAAAAAATATTTATATATATATCATATTGGATCAAAATGTATTTACCTAAAACCCAACTTGACTGACTTTTAAATAAAAATAATAATTCAATCCAACTTAAAACCCGATTAAAAAAAATCTTATTTTATAAGTTTAGGTCAAAACCTGATGAATTCAGAAATGTTAGACTTGAACCTAAGACCACTTACATAAAAAAAAATGATCCTATCATTTGAACCTATTATTTACCTACTATTAATGAAGGATAAAATAAAAATTTGAGATATGAAAAAAATTCAAATGTAGATAATAAAAATGGTAACAAATTGGGTTGAATCAGATTTTTGCTTACACCGAATTCAATTTAATTTTATATACTAAATATTCTAATATAATTGGATTTGATTTTAAAATATTATTCTTATATCTAATTAAATCCATGTACCTATAAAACCGTAATCGATTCAATTTAAAATTAATAAAATGGTACTTTATAATATAAAATATAATTTTTAAATATAAATATAAAATTTAAATATATATATATCCATTCAATCAAGATGAATTTGATTAAAACTCAACCTAAGTTTCATTTTTTAAAAAAAAATTCAACCCAATCTAAAATCCAATTAAAAAATCTCTTATTTTATAAGATCAAATTGAATCGATACCTATCTTATAAAATCAAATTGAATCGATCAAGATTCCATAAATTCGAATTAAATTATCAATTCTAATAAATACGTTGCTCAATCCCTCAAATCATCAAATCAAACTCTAACAAATGCGTTACTCAATATCGTATCCAATACCATAAAGAACAACGAAACCACTTGCGTCGAAAAAAAACCGATCCTATCAATTGAGCCTACTACCGATAAAGGATAAACAAATATTTATTACATGATTACAAATACTTCCGTAATTTTAAGTTTGGTTTTAAATTTTATTAGTAGTACAATGTCTGGATCTACCATTGTCCATTGCTACCAGATTTTTATGGAAAAGAAACTATTTTTTCACAAAAAGTGAACTACTAATGGTAATATTAATACCAATAATAAAATTTAAATAGACAATTAAAACTTTCTTGAGCTTTACATGATACTACCAAAAAAAATGCAGGATTTCGGTGGAGGATAAATCATCTCTGACTGCACCACTACCCATGTACCATTTGCAAAGACCAATTTTAGGCCAAATACCTATACATGTTTGGATACTCCTTGTGTCTCTCCAGATAGTCTCGTGTGATTAGATCTTCCATCCGCTTTTTGATGGCTGTAATATCTGGCTGCAAATTCCAAGCACATCATAAGAAGCTTGTGGCAATTTGACCCCCAAAAATAATAATAATAATAATAAGACTTGGTTGTCGGTCATTTTGGTGCTAAGAAACTCCAATCACTACCCCTTGTTTCATCTCTTTTGCTTTTACATTAAAGGACCAATCACCTATTTACTTCCTTCTATTTCCATGCATGTGTTTGATCACATACACCTTCGAACACAATATTCTTATCCAATGTGATAACCCCATTCTCCCCATTTCATCCCTTTTCGTTTAAAGAAAAATCCATCACCTATTGTGACTCGGATACAAGCATCATGTTAAGTGCAAACGAATATGAGATCCCAACCATTTTTTACCTTTCTACCCAAATCTCATAGTAGACCTTGTCTTCTAACTTTTTATTTTTTAAATGATTATTCTCATAACTAACGTTTCTCTCATAAACTACACATGAAGGGTTGGCATACATAAATACCTTGAACATGCGACTCAACTGCTCAACACACTCTAAAACTAATTGTTGGTGGCCCAAAACTTTCCTGCTCTTCATTATGCGCACAATTGTGGCATCAATAGCATAACGCCGATCTTTATCAACATCTTCAACAACTTTCTTCCTTTCAACCACAGGAGGGAGAGGAATCTACATAGCATAATTTACATGTTTATTTCCAAAGCTAAAAACTTATCATCCCAATAGATACTGCAAGCAACAATAATATAAAAGAGAGAGTTGCAAAAAATGTCCCAGACCTTAATCCTCCTCAACTTGTCAGTAAACTTAAAGTTGAACTCAAAGTAGTCACTCTGGGAAATCGTTTTTGTGTTTGGCTCTTTACTTAGAATCTTATACTTGGCACATGACAGCGAATGTAGTAGTCTGACCAAGTCATCATGGGTCGAGTTCAACTGAGCCATGATCTCTGAATAGCTCAGCCGATCAGAAGCATTAAAAAGCAGAAGGACAGCAGCCTGTTCACATAGGCAACTGAAAATTAGATTTCACAAAGTTCGAAGCTGAACACCAGAACCGTCAGATAAGAATCCAACCCAAATCACAAATTTTTAATTTAAAAAGTGCGCGGTCTTTTTACCTGATAAGTTGAAACAATCAATTCTATAGTTTTTTGCTCGAACTTGCCATTAATGTGGCAAGTTCCCAGTGAGTATATCCATGTAAGCTTTCTGTGTTTTGTTTTTGTTTCATAAAATCCTTTGAAAACTTCCACACATTTGACCTGAAACAATGATATTCCCAAGTATAAATAAAATTTCTGAACACAAGCTGGAGTAAGAAATTTAATACTGTCATCATGCAATAACATGCTCAAAGTCATTATTACCATCTCAGCAGGGAGATTGAGATCAAATGATTTATAACTTGGCCAGAATCCTGTGGTAAGAACAGTAACTGTCAAGTCAATCCCTGGATGTGCAGCAGAGTTATTCCTAAGATAGTCCTCAAAGCTGGCCTGGTTTTCCCTTGCCAGTGTCAGATCTGTGACCTGTTAGGAAGGTAGAAGACAAGTTTCATCACAATTAAAACCATAATCAATGCCAAACAAATAAACTAGGCAAAACCCAGGCAGACTACCATGCCCTCCATCTTAGAGGTGAACTGTCCACCACATTGTTGCTTTAGCTTAGTCAGAATACTCCTTTCATGATCATCATTAGCACTGCGGTCAAAAAGCAGTCGCCGAGCAAGCTTCTTCCTGTCAATGATTGCACACCATAAAGTTAGGATCAAAATGTATCATATATACTCATGCCATTACAATTTTTTTAACAAGTCTATAAGAAACTAATTGACAAAAAAAAAAAATAGCCTCACCTGTAGAATTCAGCAAAGAGGTCTTTATCACTAATATAGGCCAGCAGCTTAACTACCTGCAGAAACCAAACAGATAACTCAGAATCAATTTCAGATTACCATAAAATTAGCACCAAACGGTTGATAAAGCTACCTTCTCGAGCGTTTCTTCAATGGCTTCATCACTTAATTTCTCACTTCCACCCTTCTTGAGAATATTATCACAGAAAGTAGCCAAAAGCTCTGCACTTGAGCTTCCAGTAACAGTTTTGTTGCAAAATACCTCAAAAGCCTCTTTCAAGGCCTATTGAACATTTCAACAAGGCATGTGTTAGATGAAACGATTGAGCATGATCCATGTTACAAATTTAGGTATTCCAACACAAACCTTGTGGAAAAGAGTATGGTTTTGAAAACAGTCGGTCACATATGCCATATACTTATCATGCAACTCTATTATTTTCCTGATAAGGACCTGATGACAACAACACTACCAATTTTCAACATTTATGTTGATTGCAAGAGAATCCATTGCTGTAAAAGCTGGGATATTTACCTGTTCCTGCACACCAGGAGCATTTGAGGCCTGTGGAAATACGGTTGACTATCAGCACTTAGAACCAGACAGGTGAATATTCAAACTATAAATTATGTAGATTACTATCTATTTATCCCCCAACAATAGGAAAATCTTAGTCTGTGGTAGTTGTATTTAACTCTTTCCCTGTTTTTCCTAAAGAGTAATAACAAGGAAAAGTTTGCAGTTGGCATGTGAAACTTAACTGTTAAGAGAACTTTACAACTACAATAATAAATGAAGATAAATAAACACCATGCCAGATATAGGTTTAAATATCATTCTTCCACCTATTCTGTTAGTTTAAAAGAAAAAGATTTCATCCCATCACAAGCACACAATTACTATCTAGCAAAAATCTTCATGAATATCTTCAGGACATAAGGAAATCAATAAATGTATCCAGCAATTATACCCGCTATCTAAATGGCCTGTTGAACCAATACTTGCTATCAGAGGAGGACAATAACAAAATTAACCTGGTTACTTGCAGCATCTTCTGCCTGTTGAACCAAGGCTGTACCTTCAGCAGTAACATGCTGCAAAAAGAAAATGCTAAGAGAGAGTCAGTAAAATCATAAAGCACTATGAAAAAGATGGTCATTTAGCATGCAGAATATTGTAAAGAGAAAATTCAGACCTGCTTGAACATATTAGCAACAGGATCCAGGCCTCGAGGTATTTTACAGTAAAGCCTGTACATCCTAGAAAGATCCTCCACCTACAGAGTGTAAACAAAGTCAAATAACTATCTCATTTATACATTTCCCAAAACAAACAGCCAGAAGAGTAAGCATTGCTAGCAAAGAAACAAGGTTGAACAATATACCTTGTCATCTCTAAGCAAGGCCCTGCATCCAGAATGCTCCTTTTCAAGTAGCCGATTTGCATATGCGACCAACAACTCATGTTGCACTTTCTAGACAAACAGCAAAAGGCTATAAATAAAGTGGTCTAGGAATTATAGAGCTGTCTTCATAGAAACTGTATGTTAATTCTTATTCCACGTAATTAGATACATCAAAAACTTGAAATCTCAATTTCTAGGTAGCTTGAAGAAAATAGATAAAACAACCAGACCTTCCCACCTAAAGATAATTCACACAATTTCTATTGTAATAGCTTACTGACAACTTTCACGCATCGAACAATATTCATTTAAGTCAACTCTTACAGCAGACAATTAAACAGATTTTCTCTAAGGAGAAGAAAAAGTGCACCATCAAGCCAAACTTAGGCAACAGAAAAATCTCTTCATTAACCTATAAACTTCCAACCATTCAACTGACCTCTGACAGTTTCTTCTCACTGCTTGAATGCAGGTAATGAGACACTCTGTCCCTTTCCTTCTTTAAGCACTCTTCAGACTGCAATTATCATTAAAATAAAATATTTTAGAACCATCCATGTTAATCAGGGTGAAAAACTTCTAACCTATAAAAAAAAACTAAACAGTTAAGCACTTGCCTTCAACATGTAATCCGGACAAGAATCTACCTCAATCCAGCTTGATGCCTTTCGTGAATAGTACGCACCAGTATCCTCAAGCATGTCTGCTTCAAAATCATCTTCGTAACGATCCATTAGTCCCATGCCAATCTCAACAAAAATATCTAACACATTCTTCAGTAATGCTCGGTCTATGTGCTCTCCTTCACGTTCTTTATCAATCTGATACGAAGAAACCATTATTCAAGTTTTTATTCAAAATGCAACCAAAAATACAATAAACCATGATGCAATGATGTAAACTTACAAGGGCAATTACAGCATCTCTGACTTTGGCATGCACTTCCTGATATACCTGAAATTAATAAAACGGATAGAAAACGATGAGTTAAAAGTATATTTGAAATAATGGGCAGCATACATTACAGCATATTTGTATTGGATATAGGTGTCATTAGAAGAACTAATAACGAACCAGATCACGGAAGCAGGTCAACCCAACTTCATTAAGTGCAGGAAGTGATCTCCGGGCAATGAAGTAGCGATCAAGGTAATGGAAGAATCGTGATAGCCACCTGACCATTACTTTATGGTTTGCCCATCTTTTAACAAGCTCCCTCAGCATGAATTCATCATGCTTCTCTCTTAAAGATGGCAATACCTGATTTTCAGAAAGGAGGAAATTTGAGACCAACAGATATTTACCACACAATGTAGATGATGGATAAATAACTCATAGGGTTTCTATTGAGCAGAAAACTATTAAAAGAAAGATTTAAAAAAGTATCCAACAATAAAACCAGACTTAAAAAGAAATTAACAAAGGAAACTAGGAACTGAAATCTTTAAACAACAATATTATCCATAGAACATCAAACAAATGCAACCAAAGTTCTAGGAATATAGAAGCTTAAAATATGCATCGTAAAGATGCTGGTCTAATCGCTTTGTCATACCATAAAGAAAAACATATGGGGATTTCAATAAGATTTTACAAAGAGAGGACCAATTACATTAACATCCTCGAAATTTTAGCAGTAAAACAATACCTACAAAATAAACTGAATTTTATATAAAACACTAAACTATCTATACTCAGATCAGTGGTCAGCAACCGATGGCTGCCATAACACCAAATTCCTTACCGTGGAAGTAATATATTCTTCAAATGCCTCTCGATACTTGTCATAAAGCTGTTGAGAATAATCATGTGGCGGCTTTTGAGTACACATGTTGTAGATAGTACTGTAGTAATTCCAAATAAGGAAAGACAATTAGCATAAAAAATTCCAGTTAAATTTTTTGGCCACCAACAAAGAAAAAATACCAGATAATTACAAATAATAACTAAACGGGCTTAAAAAAGTCAACAAAACTGAAAATAAGTAAATTATGGATACGTGTAAAGCATCATATATTCTTCTGAGCTAAATGGAGGCTCAGATAGTCCTTCCAAAATCCTCTTCAGCTTTCTGATCCCCTTCTGCATATAATCCCATCCTTGATCCAATTCAATAGTCTTGCGCTCCATTTTTAAAAGAGCCAAAATTTCGTCGAATCAAGATCTATAAAAGCATATAACAAAAAAATCAAAACCTCGAAAATCAAACAATTAAACCACAAAAAATAACAAAAAACGTGCATGAAAATTGGGCAAAAAAAATTCAACCACAAACAAATTCCATATAGATAAATTAAATAGTGATATAACAGGAGATGCAGATCAAACAATTACTAAAAAACGGGCGATAAAATCAGAAGGAGCAAAAAATGGCCAACAACCAGGAAAAAAGCATATTTATAAACAATGTCACATCAGACGTCATGGAAATCCATGAATGAATCGTACTCGTAGTTAATCACGCAAAAGATTAAAAAAATAAAAAAGAAAAACCTAGAAACAACTACGATTTCAAAAGAAATAAATAAAAAAAAAGAACCGCGACTTGAGATTACCTATTACAAAAAAGCCAGTAACGATCAATGGAACTGTGAAATATAAGCAAGAATCAATCATCAATATTTTTTTTTTAAAGAGAAACAAAACCCTAGCGAAAAAAATGAAATAATCGGAAAAAAAAAGTACGAGAGATACAGTCGAAATTGAGAGTGCTTCAGAAAACGAAACCCTACCCATATTGTTAAAGAAGAGCAAAGGGCAGTGAAATATGAAAGAACTGAGAAATAAAGAACCAGTGGACTTTCTAGCTTGTGTTGTGGTTTTTAAAATAGGGAAATTAAATTTTACCGAGAAGGATTATGATTTGCTAGACGAAATACCGAGTTACAGTTCCTTTTTTACTCTGTTTACCGCATATTTTCTCTTCTTTTTATTTCGGGCCAGACTATTTCTTTTTGTGTTTTAGTATATACTGCTAAGTTTTTTTTTTTTTTTAATACTCCATACTAATTTGTAAGTTATTATTCCTTTTAATTCGTTAATTCTCACAATTTTATTTAGCAAAATAAATCTTACAAGTTGAATGAAGAGAAAATAAATATTGTATTTCAAATTGAACTTTAATACACAAATTATATAAAACTGATGATTCCTCTTTGAAATCATAACAATTTGTCTATCATTCTTTTTAAGTAGTTAGCTATGGTCAGTAGAGATAAGCAATTGTCTTTTTTCGTAATCTTTTGTTTTATTTTCTTTAAGAAAACAAATAATCTAATGTATACTATTTTTATCGTAAGTTGTTGATATGGCAATACGTTGCTTTTTTTTTAACATTGATTTTTTTTTTAATTATTTATAACATTTAAGATTTTAATTAATTATCAATAAATATATTTCATATTATTTAAAATTTGAGTTTATATTCATATCTACTATATTTAAATGTTCATTTATAAATCTAAGATATTAATGAATATAATTAAATATAGATGAATATACTTTGATTGTCATGAATTTAAATATTCATGAATGATATTTATAAGGGTGCTTCTAAATGCATCTTTATTTTTTCTCTTTACATATATTTTTTTAAAATTATCTTTATATAAAATTACTTAATTATTTTTTGTCATCTCAATTTTAAAATTTTTAAATATGTATGTTCGGTAAATTTTATAACTTACTAAATATATTTATCCGATAAATAATATAATTTATTAAAATTTTATATCTAATAAGTTATACTTAGAATTTAAGGAAAAAATCATTTGAAAAACAAAAATCTCATATCCTAAAAATTTTTTACACCATTACAAAGAAAAAAAATAGATTTGTTTTAAGTAATTCCATATTTGTTTACAATTTGATAGACAAAAATTATGCATGTAAATTTTTAATTTTTTCATGTAAACCATTTGAAACAAAAACTTTAAAAACATCATAATATGTAAATCCGAAACTTTTAAAAACTTTTGAATTTATTAATATGGAAGCTTAAAAGTGGAAAGGGATTCGAGAAAAAGTAATTAACTAATCTCATTTGGAAATAATTTTGGAAAAATAAAAGTGAACAGAAAAAATAGGTGCAAATAGAAACTTATTATTCATAAATTTAATTAATTGTACATAAATGTATTTTGTGTTTCATATCATTTAAATTTTAAAATTAAATTCATATTTATTATTAATTAATTATTAACCAAATTAAAATTGAATAAATCTAATTATTTATGATTTTAATCATTCATAAATTTATTATATTCATAAATTCAATTAATTATAAATAAATATATTTAATATTTAATATAATTTAAATTTAATATAGTTATTAAATAATATAAATGCACATAAAATCATCGCACTTGATCAGAATGTAAACCTAGTAAAAGCTTACTTTATCTATTCAATTTTAAGCGCTTTAACAGTACTCATTTTTTCCTATCATGCACCGATTTCTGCGATGGTAATTTAAAAAGGCTTTTGTCTGACAAAAAACCAAATGGCTTTTTCTATTTTGTCAGTTTGAAAAGAAATTAAATTCACTGTCAGTTTGTCTCATTCAGTGCAATATTAACATTATTTATAAAGAAATTTAATGTCCATAAAGGAACATACAAAAGAAGGTGATAAAAGGGGCTGGGGTGACTGAGGACTGACGAGTAGGTTTACTTGAAAATATTCATATGTAAGCATACCAACATGGCATAGGGGTGGAATAGGGGTGCTTGAAGGTGGACATGAAAAAGCATTGTCATTAGCTCTCATGAAACTATGTGAAGCGTCATCAAACCAACACATACCTGTGATTTTCGTTGATTCCTTATCAACTCTTGCTGCTCCCTTACTTTTATTTCATTCCTGTAAGGACGACATGGATCATAAGGAATGGACCAAAAAGGAAGATTCAAACAAATTTTGAGAAAATATGAAACCCCGGATGATGATTACTTATCTCAGGCAATAATTTATAATTATTGTATAAAATAAATAGCACTGTAAAACAACAAAAAACAAAGACCCCAAAAGCAGTATATAGTTAAGTTGAGCCTCACAATTTTGCTCATAGCAGCTCTAAAGCACGATTCTTGTTCTGAAGTTGGGTCCTTTCTTCAGTACAAAAGATGCAGATTCCAGTTGGTTTATGGAAGAGATCAACTGCTGTCTCCACTTTGTTGACATTCTGGCCTGCATAAAAACTAAGCATAAGAACTTCTCAAACCCGTGGGGAAAAGGGAGATGAGAAATGAAGAACCGGAGACTCATTTTATCATAATTCAATCAATATTCTGTGCATTTATACCTCCAGCACCCCCAGATCTTGCAGTTGTGAGTTCAATGTCTTTTAGATCAATTTCCACCTCAACTTCATCAGCCTAACCCAAAATTCATCTTAAGCACAAGTGAGTTCAAATGAAAAAAAATAAAAAATTGAGATCAAATATATAGAATGCAGCAGCTAAAATGCAATCTAACGTTAAGTTAAACAAATAAGGGCTAGTAACACTTCAACAGGCTAAAATAACAGACATTTATTCCTTCACTCAAAACAACATTGAGATGAGATCTTTCACTCAGAAGATGTCTCAAGGCAAATATGATTCAGGTTTGAAATGTAATCTACCTCAGGCATGATGGCTACAGTTGCAGTAGAAGTGTGCACTCAGCCCTGTGCTTCTGTTTGAGGAACACGTCGGTTGAACCTGGTGAACACCTGATTCATATTTCAATTTGCTGTAGACACGATTCCCTTTGACCTCTATCACACAGGTTTTGAATCCTCCTTTTTCAGCCTTAAAAATACCAGACAATTTGACAGTCATATTGAGAACAACAGGATGGATGTTTTTGCTGCTACTAGTGATGTTAGAAATCTTATACACAAAATTTTAACTAAAACTTTTTGGCAATAAGTACTGAAGGTCACATTAACTACCAGTTATGTTTGGACCGAATGAGTAGCTAATGGCACCCACGGATTTTAGTAAGAACTTAAAAAAAAAGTAAATTTAATATTATTGCAATAAGACATACTTCAGAGTATGAAAATAGACTGGATTTCGAAGAGTTCCGCTCACTGTACTTTTGATATATTCTGACCTGGGTATTGAGACAAAGGATATTAAGGTCCATTAAGATGTGTTTAAAAGCGGTTAGCCAATCTCTAGTCAACATATAGCAGAAAGTTGGTCAAAAACAAGAATCAAAATGTATCATGTAGCCTAGTTCCATGAAGCTGGTAATGCTAAAAACAAGTGGAAACAGAAATTAAATGGTTTCCCGTTTCAACACCAAAAAATTTTTCTACTTAATTCACCTGTAAAATTTTCTTTCCACTTCTGTGATATAAAGATAACAACTGCTTTTAGACAGAATTAAAACATTCAAAGTAATTATAAGGCATGATTCCAAGCCATAAATCTGAATGGATAAAAGAAACATGTACCTACAAATCACCGGCCCATGGTCCAGCCTCATCACCACCGGTACCTGCCCTCACTGGAAAAAAGAGGACAAGCACAGTTCATTGAAGTGAGAATACGAAGGAAATTCCATTAGGTGAGGCATTTAAAACTACTATCCATATTACATGGGAAGTAAAACTTTTATGCAGGCCAATGCTTAAGTAGATAGAACTATCCATCCAAAAGGAAGGAAAATATAGCATATTTCTGACATGAATAATTGTTTAAAATGCAGCACAAATGTGAAGGATAGCAATGGTACAGCCTGAAAGTACCGCAACCTAGAAATTTGATTTCTTAATTATCTTCTCAACAAGATTAAGAAAGATGATGATAATAATTACCTTCAAGCATTATATTTCTTGCACCAAGAGGATCACTTGGAAGCAGTAGCACCTGCCAACACAGAAGCAACTTAGTAGTTTGAGAGACTAATTAGAGGCAGCAAAAAGCAAAGATAGCATAAGCAACAGTAGTAGGACATTTTCAACCAAGAACAATTAAGGATAATTAAAAATTAGAATGACAAAAAGAACAGGGTGATTCTACAATAAGGCTCAATAGTGGCTAATGCTCATCAATGAACAATATTATATAAAATTTATGCAATCAGAAATAGTTCAATCATATCAATCTTGTGCCAAATTGTTGAAACCCAACCAATGAAACTTTTTTGCAATGCAAAGAAAAGTAACCAAGACTTACAATCATGCACTTGACTAAGCACACAATTGACACAACTTATTCAGGGGGAAAGTGGCGCCTAAATATTGAAAAAAATTATAGAGATATGGAAAGGGCAAAAACCTTAAGCTTCTTCTCAAGCTCTTTCAGTTGACCAGATAACGAGTTGATTTCAGATGCTATCATCTTAACCATATCTTCATCGGTGGCCTCCTCTTCTGATAAAGCTGAAAAAATAATTGTAAAGAAGAAAAAGGATCAAGTTGTTGAAATGTTTTTATCTTATAGTAAAAACATTTTAAATAAGATGATTGTCAAAAATACCTTTGGTCTATTCTAACTGCTTCTCACAATCCTTAAAATCTCCTAAATGTTGAGACAACCTATCCATCAAAAGAAAATAGAACACGAAAGTTATGTCAATGAAAACTCTAATTACCACCAATTAAGTGCAGTAGCCAATGTAAGAGGAAGCAAGATGAAATCCAGTACCTCATGCCAGTTTTTGGTATTCGGTGGGATTTGGGACAACATCGGGATCAGCAAGCCTAACATGTAGTACCATTGTTTCGAGAAAAACAAACCTTACATAAACAACTGTATTAAGAGACTCTATAATGGCATAGAGAATAACAATTTCGTGCCTAAGGTAGAGAAACATTGGATAGGTAGTTTTACTCCTATATAATTCAGAAACACAATCATCACCAAACTTGAGTCTAGGGCTTTAAATATCACAAACAGTAGATGCCTAAAATGAACAACAGCCCAAAGATGTAGCAACTGTTACTCTATGGGATAAAGTAAAAGACAAACCTTCTAGGTTAGCCCGCAATAGCTGAATAAATTTTCATTTATGAAAACACGTGAGGCTATATTACACTGGTTTGATTAGGCCAATTTGGATTTCCTTTTTTCTTTTTGGCAAAATTTATGTCTCCTTAATACTGGATTAATCTGCTTGACTAACTTTCTCAAAGCAATTTTATTCTCTGCGGATGAAACCAAGAGAAACCATGCCTGATTTTGATTCCCAACACTAGATTATCATCAGGTCGATCAAAAATTTGACTAACACACAACTGAAACACTCTCATTTTTCAAATAATCAAAACTTATTAACGAGAAAGAGAAATTAAAAACCCTACCGAAATTCCTTCCACGTCTTCTCTGCAGATTCCAGTTTCGTTATCAGATACGGCTCCTGCAAAAATCAATAAAAAGGAGAAAAAGAGAACCAAACAACAATTTTACTTTAGCGAAATCTCAGCTCTGTTTTTCAATTTAAAACGATGAGGATTTTGTCAAACACACCGTCATGCAAACGATTCTTTTAAATCATTACTGCTCTGTTGCTAATCTATAGGTAACATTTATAGGACAATTTTGACCCTTTCTTTTAAATCATTACTGCTCTTCTTCTCCGAATGTACATAGGCATAGGCATAACAATGACATTTATTATTCGAAGTCTCTTCATCAATAAAATTGAAGCCGCTTTTGGTTATGTATCTCGGTAACTTTGACCTTCCACATTTGATGGATTGTTGTTGTGTTTATCAATCGCTTTCAAGTCATACTTATGAAAAAGTAGAGTTATAATATTCCACTTATGATTTCTAAAAATATATATATTATTTAGTTACATTAATTTTATTTTTTTTAATTATTCTTTCTTTTTCTTACTTTTATTCATTAAAAGCAATTATAAAATCATATCTTTATTTTATAAATAATTAATAAAAAATAAACATTTAATTTTTCAAAACATACCAAACAAATTTTATATCATAAATATCTTCAGTTTTTTTATTTAATGGTTAAGAAGGTTTAGGTCCTCGAGGAAAATGTAAAACGAAAATTTGAATTTCATTCTAATGAAAAAAAAATTTATATAATAAATTATTTAAATTTCTCAAAATTGAAAATTCACACTTGATTCAAAGATTGTGCAGTCGTTGCCATAGATTTACTGTAAACAAACCCTTTTAACTTACAGTGAGATTTTTTTTTTTTATGTTGAAAAAATTAAAGGTAAAAAATCGAATGGTAATAGATTGGATTGAGATAAGTTTTTGTTCGAATTAAACTCGATCTAATTTTATATACTAAATATTTAAATTTAATTTGATTTAATTTTAAAATATTATTTTTTATTTGATCCAATTCGTATATGTATAAAATCGTAATTGATTTGATTTGAAATTAATAAAATATATTATTTTTAAAGATAAATATAAAATTAAAAAATATATAAATATAAAATTAAATAAATAATAAAAAATATTTATATATATCATATTGGGTCAAAATGTATGTACCTAAAACTCGACTAACTTTAAAAAAAAAAAAAAAAAAACCTTAACTCAACCTAAAACCCGATTAAAAAAAATCTTATTTTATAAAGTCGGGTCAAAATCCGATAAATTCAGATTACACCTACTATGCTAAACTACAAATTATGTTAGACTTGAACCTAAGACCACTTACATCAAGAAGAATGATCCAATCATTTGAACCTACCATTTACTTTTTATTAATGTAGGATAAAATACAAATTTGAGATGCGAAAAAAATTCAAATGTAAATAATAAAAATGGTAACCAATTGGGTTGAATCAAATTTTTGCTTACACCGAATTCAATTCAATTTATATACTAAATACTCGAATCTAAGTAAATTTGATTTTAAAATATTATTCTTATAGCCAATTTAATTTGTGTACCTATAAAACTGTAATCAATTCGATTTAAAATTGATAAAATACTACTTTTTAATATAAAATATTATTTTAAAATGTAAATTTAAAATTTTAAAAATATATAAATATATATAAATATAACATTAAATAAATAACAAAAAATATTTATATAATGTTACTTTTTAATATAAAATATTATTTTTAAATATAAATATAAAATTTAAATATATATATATACATATAAATATATATAAATATACAATTACATAAATAATATATATATATATATATGTATATATCTATTCAGATCAAGATAAATTTACTTAAAACTCAACCTAACCTGAGTTTGATTTAAAAAAAAAAATTCAACCTAATCTAAAATCCAACTAAAAAATCCCTTATTTTATAATATCAGATTGAATCGATACCTATCTTATAAAATCAAGTTAAATCGATCAAGATCCAATAAATTTGAATTAAATTATCAATTCTATAAATACGTTGCTCAATCCCTTAAATGAAATCAAAATATACCATATCCAATAACATAAAAGAACAACAAAACCACTTGCGTCGAAAAACACCCGATCCTATCAATTGAGCCTACTACCGATAAAGGATAAACAAATATTTATTACATGTTTACAAATACTTCCGTAATTTTAAGTTTGGTTTTAAATTTTATTAGTAGTACAATGTCTGGATCTAGCATTGTCCATTGCTACCAGATTTTTATGGAAAAGAAACTATTTTTTCTCAAAAAGTGAACTACTAATGGTAATATTAATACCAATAATAAAATTTAAATAGACAATTAAAACTTCCTTGAGCTTTACATGATACTACCAAAAAAAATGCAGGATTTCAGTGGAGGATAAATCATCTCTGACTGCACCACTTCCCATGTACCATTTGCAAAGACCAATTTTAGGCCAAATACCTATACATGTTTGGAAACTCCTTGTGTCTCCCCAGATAGTCTCTTGTGATTAGATCTTCCATCCGCTTTTTGATGGCTGTAATATCTGGCTGCAAATTCCAAGCACATCATAAGAAGCTTGTGGCAATTTGACCCCCAAAAATAATAATAATAATAATAAGACTTGGTTGTCGGTCATTTTGGTGCTAAGAAACTCCAATCACTACCCCTTGTTTCATCTCTTTTGCTTTTGCATTAAAGGACCAATCACCTATTTACTTCCTTCTATTTCCATGCATGTGTTTGATCACATACACCTTCGAACATCAATATTCTTATCCAATGTGATAACCCCATTCTCCCCATTTCATCCCTTTTCGTTTAAATAAAAATCCATCACCTATTGTGACTCGGATACAAGCATCATGTCAAGTGCAAACGAATATGAGATCCCAACCATTTTTTACCTTTCTACCCAAATCTCATAGTAGACCTTGTCTTCTAACTTTTTATTTTTTAAACGTTTCTCTCATAAACTACACATGAAGGGTTGACATATATAAATACCTTGAACATGCGACTCAACTGCTCAGCACACTCATTTACTAATTGTGTCTGGCCCAAAACTTTCCTGCTCTTCATTATCCGCACAATTGCGGCATCAATAGCATGACTCCGATCTTTATCAACATCTTCAACAACTTTCTTCCTTTCAACCACAGGAGGGAGAGGAATCTACATAGGATAATTTACATGTTTATTTCCAAAGCTAAAAACTTATCATCCCAATAGATACTGCAAGCAACAATAATATAAAAGAGAGAGTTGCAAAAAATGTCCCAGACCTTAATCCTCCTCAACTTGTCAGTAAACTTAGAGTTGAACTCAAAGTAGTCACTCTGGGAAATCGTTTTTGTGTTTGGCTCTTTACTTAGAATCTTATACTTGGCACATGACAGCGAATGTAGTAGTCTGACCAAGTCATCATGGGTCAAGTTCAACTGAGCCATGATCTCTGAATAGCTCAGCCGATCAGAAGCATTAAAAAGCAGAAGGACAGCAGCCTGTTCACATAGGCAACTGAAAATTAGATTTCACAAAGTTCGAAGCTGAACGCCAGAACCGTCAGATAAGAATCCAACCCAAATCACAAATTTTTACCTGATAAGTTGAAACAATCAATTCTATAGTTTTTTGCTCGAACTTGCCATTAATGTGGCAAGTTCCCAGTGAGTATATCCATGTAAGCTTTCTGTGTTTTGTTTTTGTTTCATAAAATCCTTTGAAAACTTCCACACATTTGACCTGAAACAATGATATTCCCAAGTATAAATAAAATTTCTGAACACAAGCTGGAGTAAGAAATTTAATACTGTCATCGTGCAATAACATGCTCAAAGTCATTATTACCATCTCAGCAGGGAGATTGAGATCAAATGATTTATAACTTGGCCAGAATCCTGTGGTAAGAACAGTAACTGTCAAGTCAATCCCAGGATGTGCAGAAGAGTTATTCCTAAGATAGTCCTCAAAGCTGGCCTGGTTTTCCCTTGCCAGTGTCAGATCTGTGACCTGTTAGGAAGGTAGAAGACAAGTTTCATCACAATTAAAACCATAATCAATGCCAAACAAATAAACTAGGCAAAACCCAGGCAGACTACCATGCCCTCCATCTTAGAGGTGAACTGTCCACCACATTGTTGCTTTAGCTTAGTCAGAATACTCCTTTCACGATCATCATTAGCACTGTGGTCAAAAAGCAGTTGCCGAGCAAGCTTCTGCCTGTCAATGATTGCACACCATAAAATTAGGATCAAAATGTATCATATATACTCATGCCATTACAATTTTTTTAACAAGTATATAAGAAACTAATTGATAGATATGAAACTAATTGACAAAAAAAAAAAATAGCCTCACCTGTAGAATTCGGCAAAGAGGTCTTTATCACTAATATAGGCCAGCAGCTTAACTACCTGCAGAAACCAAACAGATAACTCAGAATCAATTTCAGATTACCATAAAATTAGCACCAAACGGTTGATAAAGCTACCTTCTCGAGTGTTTCTTCAATGGCTTCATCACTTAATTTCTCACTTCCACCCTTCTTGAGAACATTATCACAGAAAGTAGCCAAAAGCTCTGCACTTGAGCTTCCAGTAACAGTTTTGTTGCAAAATACCTCAAAAGCCTCTTTCAAGGCCTATTGAACATTTCAACAAGGCATGTGTTAGATGAAATGATTGAGCATGATCCATATTACAAATTTAGGTATTCCAACACAAACCTTGTGGAACAGAGTATGGTTTTGAAAACAGTCGGTCACATATGCCATATACTTATCATGCAACTCTATTATTTTCCTGATAAGGACCTGATGACAACAACACTACCAATTTTCAACATTTATGTTGATTGCAAGAGAATCCATTGCTGTAAAAGCTGGGATATTTACCTGTTCCTGCACACCAGCAGCATTTGAGGCCTGTGGAAATATGGTTGACTATCAGTACTTAGAACCAGACAGGTGAATATTCAAACTATAAATTATGTAGATTACTATCTATTTATCCCCCAACAATAGGAAAATCTTAGTCCGTGGTAGTTGGATTTAACTCTTTCCCTGTTTTTCCTAAAGAGAAATAACAAGGAAAAGTTTGCAGTTGGCATGTGAAACTTAACTGTTAAGAGAACTTTACAACTACAATAATAAATGAAGATAAATAAACACCATGCCAGATATAGGCTTAAATATTATTCTTGCACCTATTCTGTTAGTTTAAAAGAAAAAGATTTCATCCCATCACAAGCACACAATTACAATCTAGCAAAAATCTTCATGAATATCTTCAGGACATAAGGAAATCAATAAATGTATCCAGCAATTATACCCACTATCTAAATGGCCTGTTGAACCAATACTTGCTATCAGAGGAGGACAATAACAAAATTAACCTGGTTACTTGCAGCATCTTCCGCCTGTTGAACCAAGGCTGTACCTTCAGCAGTAACATGCTGCAAAAAGAAAATGCTCGGAGAGAGTCAGTAAAATCATAAAGTACTAAGAAAAAGATGGCCATTTAGCATGCAGAATATTGTAAAGAGAAAATTCAGACCTGCTTGAACATATTAGCAACAAGATCCAGGCCTCGATGTATTTTACAGTAAAGCCTGTACATCCTAGAAAGATCCTCCACCTACAGAGTGTAAACAAAGTCAAATAACTATCTCATTTATACATTTACCAAAACAAACAGCCAGAAGAGTAAGCATTGCTAGCAAAGAAACAAGGTTGAACAATATACCTTGTCATCTCTAAGCAAGGCCCTGCATCCAGAATGCTCCTTTTCAAGTAGCCGATTTGCATATGGGACCAACAACTCATGTTGCACTTTCTAGACAAACAACAAAAGGCTATAAATAAAGTGGTCTAGGAATTATAGAGCTGTCTTCATAGAAACTGTATATTTCACGTAATTAGATACATCAAAAACTTGAAATCTCAATTTCTAGGTAGCTTGAAGAAAATAGATAAAACAACCTGATCTTCCCACCTAAAGATAATTCACACAATTTCTATTGTAACAGCTTACTGACAACTTTCACGCATCGAACAATATTCATTTAAGTCAACTCTTACAGCAGACAATTAAACAGATTTTCTCTAAGGAGAAGAAAAAGTGCACCATCAAGCCAAACTTAGGCAACAGAAAAATCTCTTCATTAACCTATAAACTTCCAACCATTCAACTGACCTCTGACAATTTCTTCTCACTGCTTGAATGCAGGTAATGAGACACTCTGTCCCTTTCCTTCTTTAAGCACTCTTCAGACTGCAATTATCATTAAAATAAAATCTTTTAGAACCATCCATGTTAATCAGGGTGAAAAACATCTAACCTATAAAAAAAAACTAAACAGTTAAGCACTTGCCTTCAACATGTAATCCGGACAAGAATCTACCTCAATCCAGCTTGATGCCTTTCGTGAATAGTACGCACCAGTATCCTCAAGCATGTCTGCTTCAAAATCATCTTCGTAACGATCCATTTGTCCCATGCCAATCTCAACAAAAATATCTAACACATTCTTCAGTAATGTCCGGTCTATTTGCTCTCCTTCACGTTCTTTATCAATCTGATACGAAGAAACCATTACTCAGGTTTTTATTCAAAATGCAACCAAAAATACAATAAACCATGATGCAATGATGTAAACTTACAAGGGCAATTACAGCATCTCTGACTTTGGCATGCACTTCCTGATATACCTGAAATTAATAAAACGGATAGAAAACAATGAGTTAAAAGTATATTTGAAATAATGGGCAGGGGCAGCATACATTACAGCATATTTGTATTGGATATAGGTGTCATTAGAAGAACTAATAACGAACCAGATCACGGAAGCAGGTCAACCCAACTTCATTAAGTTTAGGAAGTGATCTCCGGCGAATGAAGTGGAGCTCAAGGTAAAGGAAGAATCGTGATAGCCACCTGACCATTACTTTATGGTTTGCCCATCTTTTAACAAGCTCCCTCAGCATGAATTCATCATGCTTCTCTCTTAAAGATGGCAATACCTGATTTTCAGAAAGGAGGAAATTTGAGACCAACAGATATTTGCCACACAATGTAGATGATGGATAAATAACTTTCATAGGGTTTCTATTGAGCAGAAAACTATTAAAAGAAAGATTTAAAAAAGTATCCAACAATAAAACCAGACTTAAAAAGAAATTAACAAAGGAAACTAGGAACTGAAATCTTTAAACAACAATATAATCCATAGAACATCAAACAAATGCAACCAAAGTTCTAGGAATATAGAAGCTTAAAATATGCATCGTAAAGATGCTGGTCTAATCCCTTTGTCATACCATAAAGAAAAACATATGAGGATTTCAATAAGATTTTACAAAGAGAGGACCAATTACATTAGCATCCTCGAAATTTTAGCTGTAAAACAATACCTACAAAATAAACTGAATTTTATATAAAACACTAAACTATCTATACTCAGATCAGTGGTCAGCAACCGATGGCTGCCATAACGCCAAATTCCTTACCGTGGAAGTCATATATTCTTCAAATGCCTCTCGATACTTGTCATAAAGCTGTTGAGAATAATCATGTGGCGGCTTTTGAGTACACATGTTGAAGATAGTACTGTAGTAATTCCAAATAAGGAAAGACAATTAGCATATAAAATTCCAGTTAAATTTTTTGGCCACCAACAAAGAAAAAATACCAGATAATTACAAATAATAACTAAACGGCTTAAAAAAGCCAACAAAACTGAAAATAAGTAATTATGGATACGTGTAAAGCATCATATATTCTTCTGAGCTAAATGGAGGCTCAGATAGTCCTTCCAAAATCCTCTTCAGCTTTCTGATCCCCTTCTGCTGCATATAATCCCATCCTTGATCCAATTCAATAGTCTTGCGCTCCATTTTTAAAAGAGCCAAAATTTCGTCGAATCAAGATCTATAAAAGCATATAACAAAAAAAATCAAAACCTCGAAAATCAAACAATCAAACCACAAAAAATAACAAAAAACGTTCATGAAAATTGGGCAAAAAAAATTCAACCACAAATAAATTCCATATAGATAAATTAAATAGTGATATAACAGGAGATGCAGATCAAACAATGACTAAAAAACGGGCGATAAAATCAGAAGGAGCAAAAAAAGGCCAACAACCAGGAAAAAAGCATATTTATAAACAATTACTATAACATTTAAAACAAAAAAAATGAACAAACAAACATTTAATTTGAGGTGTCAATTTAACTTTATATATATATATATATATATATAGATAGAGAGAGAGAGGCTCAACTTAGATCAATATAAAATTTTTTTAGTTTTTATATTTTTTTAACTATTAATTGCCATAGATCCAAGGATGAAAGACAAAAGTTAAAAAAAAATGATTTAATCTCATCCTTAGATCTATTAAAATTAATTATTAGACAAATTAAAACACTTTTTTCAAATTAGTTATTTCAATTAATCCAAAAAATGAAACTAAACTATATTTCTCTTTGTAACTTGTCTCTTTCATCTTTTGAATTTATTGAAACTAATGGTTAAAAGAAATATAAAACTAAAAATTTTTATATTTTTTTAATAATTAATTTTAATAGATATACATGATGAGATAGATAAGTAAAAAAAAAAAAATTAATCTCTTTAGATCTATTAAAATCAAAAATTAAAAAAATAATTATTTTTTTGTATAAATTGATCTCTTCTCATATACATACATATACATATATATATATATATAGATATATAACACACTAGGAGATTACAAAATTTTGGGGGCCAAGAATCCCCTGATTACCGTTATGATCCACCCTCCAAGATGATTAAGTTAACAAACTACAGCAAAATATTAAAAATGCAAAGAAAGAGTGGTTACCTGGATTGTTCTTTGGGTGATCAAGAACTGCATTCAGTGAGACAAAATCGGACAAAAGCGGAAAACAAGGAAACTTTTTGGTTGAAGATCAGAGCAACGGGACAAAAGCATAAAAAATGAGCAAAAACGTTTTTTTCTTCTCTGAGAGTCAATAACGGCAACGGTAACACTGAACCTTTGCAAATATAAATATATATAAATTTTTTGTGAGAATTTCGAACAGAAGGGAATGTTGGATTGCTCTTTCACTGAAATTATCTTGTTTTACCAATTAGCAGCAGGGGAGGAAGGAGAGAGAAGGTTTCTGCGGGAGGACCAAATCAAAGGAACCACCGTCACCAGGTACTACGGTTTTTCAAAACTGTGATTTTTCTGGGATGATTGAATCATGAAACATGATACTCATATTTTCTTCCAAGGCCAAAAAAAAAAACAAAAAAATCTTACAGCTTCCTTCCAATATTTTCCAATTTGCTTTCTACTAATCTGTTGTTTTAATAAGGCGAGGAACGTCCTCTGTCATGGACAAATGTCACTGGGCCTTTTTGGCCGTGTATTTTAAGTTGGAGCACGTCTCGGAATGTCCCGTCTGAGTATCATTGTTGTCCTTCAAGACTAGGGGTTGACTAGGGCGAACCTCTCGTAATTCTTCATTTAAAAAAAAAAAAAAGGCTGGTTTATGCTTTGATAATGCATTTGACCTGCAAATCTTGAAATTATGAAATTCTTAGAACACAATTATCTAGTGCTAAAGTGGGGAAGTTTTTTCTTCTCCAGAAAAAGGCTGAGACCATATCTTCCAAAATGAAGGAAAAATTTTGTTTGCTTTTGAGCAAAATAAGAAAAAACGAAGGAATATATATTTTAATATTACTATGTCATTTTAGAGGGGAATAAGAACCATAAGCCAAAATGCCAAGAGGAAACAACAAAAAATACTTCCATCAACAAGCGTGTTAAAAACTTGTCCATTACTTATGGCACCAAAGTAGTAGTTAACAAAATTTTCGTTTGATAATTATAAAAAGTAACAGTAGGTGATACAGTATTAGAGGATATCAATTATAATTTTTTATTATAATTTTATAATTATTCAATCATAATAAATATAAATTATGTAAAGATTTGTTGGGGGCCCATGATTTGTTGCACCTGTCCAGTCTAGGCCGTGATGTCAATATCCAACGTCAAATTTTATGTCGTTAAATTACAAAGTCCAAATTGCCATTACGTATGAATTCCCATCATATAAACATAGAAAATTAGAAATTCGGGTAATGACAAGTCCTGGCATAGCAATTTCGTCATTAGAAAATTGAGAAGGAGCTTTCAAATGTATTTAGCGTGGGTTATAATATCCTAATAGATATTCCTGATAATTTAAAATATAAAAGATGATACAACATAATTACTATAAGTAAAATTACTTAATTATCTTTTATCATCTCAATTTTAAAATTTTTAAATATGTATGTTCGGTAAATTTTATAACATACTAAATATATTTATCTGATAAATAATATAATTTATTGAATTTTCATATCTAATAAGTTATACTTAGAATTTAAGGAAAAAAAACATTGAAAAAAAAAATCTCATATCCTAAAATTTTTTTACACCATTACAAAGAAAAAAAAAAAGATTTGTTTTAAATAATTCTATATTTGTTTACAAATTGATAGACAAAAATTATGCATGTAAATTTTTAATTTTTTCATTTAAACTATTTGAAACAAAAACTTTAAAAACTTCATAATATGTAAATCCAAAACTTTTAAAAACTTTTGAATTTATTAATATGGAAGCTTAAAAGTGGAAAGGGATTTGAGAAAAAGTAATTAACTAATCTCATTTGGAAATAATTTTGAAAAAAAAAAAGTGAACAGAAAAAATAGGTGCAAATAGAAATTTATTATTCATAAATTTAATTAATTGTACATAAATGTATTTTGGGTTTCATATCATTTAAATTTTAAAATTAAATTCATATTTATTATTAATTAATTATTAACCAAATTAAAATTGAATAAATCTAATTATTTATGAATTTAATCATTCATAAATTTATTATATTCATAAATTCAATTAATTATAAATAAATCTATTTAATATTTAATATAGTTATTAAATAATATAAATGCGCATAAAATCATCGCACTTTATCAGAATGTAAACCTAGTAAAAGCTAACTTTATCTATTCAATTTTAAGCGCTTTAACAGTACTCATTTTTTCCTATCATGCACCGATTTCTGCGATGGTAATTTAAAAAGGCTTTTGTCTGACAAAAAACCAAAAGGCTTTTTCTATTTTTAATGCACAAGCATCATCATAAATAAACCTATAATTGTAGACCTTGCAGTATTAGATATAGACATACATGTATAAAAAAGGATAAATACAGTAAATATTTTTTTTAAAGAAAAATCCATAAGTAAATAAATTATTTAATTATAAAATTATGGTAAAATATATCGTATCTAACAGTTTAAAATATATTATTATTATAAATCATGCATTCGAGATAATTTTAATATGTGATCGTCGATAAAATTCAAATCCAATAGCAAATGTTCATTTTTACGAAAGCTAACTCTGATTTTATAATATGTATGTGATATTAAATTTTAAAATTTTCACATATACAAATCATTATTTAACTTTTTTTTTACATAATAAAAGAATTCATTATCTTAAAAAAAAATGAATGATGAACATTTTAAAAAAGTGAATATTAATTTGAAATTTTTATTTTAAATTCTATATAATTATTTTCAATAAAAAAATTACAAACTTCATTTAAAACATCTCATTTGCCCTTTATAATAAAAAGTTAAGAGAAGTCAAATCCTTTTCTTACTAATTAAATCTCACTTCTTCCTTGCTTCTTTAATTATTGTTATTATTATTATTTGTTATAAGGTAAGTTTCAGTGAATTAAGAACGACATATTTACTCAACCAATTACTCACAACCAAGCTCAATACAAAATTTGTGCATTTCTTTTTCTTTTTTCTGATTGATGAACAAGATAATTAGGAACTGACGTAGGTCTTTTTCAAGTAGCAAAAGAAGCTGTTAATTATTCCACCACAAAGAAGGCATTGATCTCTTTAATTTTGTAATTGTGGAGATAATAAGTATAGGTGAATTGTTCAGGAAATTGGAGTCTTCACAAGTTCTGAAACTGCTGCCGGCATCCACTGATGATTCCACGAAGAAGAACATCCTTGGTGTATCTGGTTCCCGTATCCTTGTCATTGTTTGGTTGTGTTTATCAACCTCCCTGTTTCCTCTCTCTTCTCTCTTCGTTATTTATTTTTTGAGCAGGTTAGGGTGATTTATTTATTTCTTTTACCTTGTAAACCATCCAAATAAAAAAAGGAAAACCATTTGTTAAGGAACAAGGTATCTTATCAGTTTTAACTCTTAATGTATACTCTGTAGTACCTTTTGGTCATTTCTTTATTATACCTATCAAGTATTTTATCATATGAAGTCATGCACATTAGACATGTTCATTGCTATTCATATAAGTTAAAAGATGTATGCTCGGCATCTTTTTTTTTTTCACCAGTTAGAGTTTGGATTTCTTGTTTGTATGGGAGATTGATTGTATCTCATCCTGACTTAGGGTTTGGACCTTTTTTTTTGGGGGGGCGGGGGGGGAGGGGGAGGGTTTGAGTATGGGAATTATTAATTTTATTGATTTCTTTCCTGCTTGCTAGTCATGATCCATTTGCTTGAACTTCATGCCTATCTATTCTTCTGATTTACCGTTCTCTATCTTAATCGCTTTATAACATGCAAGATGATATATGTGCAATTGTATAGTTCCTTTCAATAGTTCCATTCAAGAGTAGCACAGTGCCTTAGCTAGTCCAGATAGCAGAGAACGCAGGAAGGTTCAGTTAGTGGAACAGCCAGGGCAAAAATTGGCTGGCAAAAGCTCGCAGACTAGAACAGTACCTATTACTCAAAGTCGCCCTATGTCTGCTGATGATATCCAAAAAGCAAAAATGCGTGCTTTATATATGCAGAGTAAACATGGGAAAACTGGCTCGTCTAATGGAATGAATGAAGCAAAGAGTGAAGGTTTCAACAAACCTTCAACTTATCAGGCTAACTTTTCCCCACCAGTTTCTAATGTGCCCTCTTGGCCTGCTGAAGAACAAAAGAAACCTGTAATTCCCCCCAAAACTTCTAACAGGCTGGAAAATTCTCTTGATCCAAAACAGACTATGGATTCAAAGGAGTCCCCATGGGAGAAATGCCAGAAGGTCAAAATCCCATGGCAAACACCACCAGGTAAATTTGCTATTAGTGTTTTTTTTCATCGGTACCTTCTGCATTCTGTTAACACACTGAATTTTAGATGGTAGTGAGTGCTCCTTAAGTAACTTCCACAATTATCATCGATGAAGACTCAATTGTATCTTTGCAACCATGGACTCCTACTTCCTTTCATCCTCATCCCATCGCCCACAATCTTTTTCCTTTTCTACCTTTTTTTTTTCCCAATAGGAATAGTTAACAGCCTGCAAATTTTAGTTTTGCATCACCCCTTTCCAAAAATATTGAAAATAAAAAAGTTGTTACAAATATTTCTCTTGATATGTGATGATATTTAAAATAATTGTACCGTTGGAAATATCCTCCTGTTAAAAATATTAGGATTAACGTTGACAGAATGTATTTGATTCTTGGTCTATTGCAAAAGTTTGTTCTACACTTGATTTTTTTTTTATGTGTGCACCAAAATGGGGAATGTGCTTGCAATAGCTTAGTAAAGTGCTTAGCGGCCCATAACCATAAAAATAAAGGTGCTGGTGAATTGTACATCGAAAAGTTTAGCGGAGAAAATGAAAACCATTAGTTTAAAAATTTGGTGACAACTAGTCTTGGTAGACAAAAATTCTTATTCGGATAATGAAGTTTTTGCTAACATTAGTGGTTAGTCCGAATATCATAATCTCTAGTAGAAGGTTTTAATTATTAGACATTGGAGGACAGTATTGTTTCAGTATTGTTTCAGATAAGTTGAGGGTGGCAGGGATTTTTTGTTGAACTTTTGACTTTTACTTAGTTGCTGATTTTCACTGAGTGCAGTACCTTTCAAGGGCATTTCTTCTTCATCTCACCATTTTTTATGATTTTTTTCTCCCCCTAACCACCGTTCCAACCACGATAATATAACAACCTTCTTCAGTGGTAGGCAAGGCAGTCTGTGACTATAAGACAAGCAATCAAATCGTATATCTAAAACTTTCTAACTATTTTGATCTTCCTTCTATTACTCTCTCTAAGCTTTTTAGGTAGATATTCTTTTTTTTTTTAATTTTTTATTGTTGGAATCATCTCACTTATTTTAATTTATCTGCGGGTTTTAGACTGTTTAAGTCATTTTCTTTTATGCAGAAGTAAAACTCAACGACCTTTGGAGAGTTGGTGCTGGTGAGAATAGCAAAGAGGTTGATGTGCAGAAAAACAGAAATTGTACAGAGAGGGAAACTTTCTATTACTCAAACCAGGAGATAACATCTAACCCCAAGGAACCATGGGACAGAGAAATGGACTATGATGACACACTGACCCCAGAAATCCCAACTGAACAACCACCTGAAACTGACTGTATAGAAACACAGGTTGCCCTGGGTGAACATGTAAATAGTACAGATACTTTGGTACCTTCCTCCCAAATTGGTGGTGGCGTTGCAGCCGAACCAGATCTTGAGTTGTTAGCTGTACTTCTGAAAAACCCGGCTTTGGTTTTTGCCTTGACTTCTGGCCAAGCTGGTAACCTGACAAGTGAAGAAACAGTGAAGCTGCTAGACATGATTAAGGCTGGTAATTCAAACGATACTGGTAAAAAACTGGAAGAGAAGGTTGAAGTGTCTCTTCCATCCCCAACGCCATCGAGCAATCCTGGAACGGTGCGTGATATAGGCTTCTACCAAGAATTTATTTTCAGTTTCTCAGGGGTGGGCGGTGCCATCTGTTATCTCCTCGTTGCTCTCCCTTGATCCATATTTCACACATAATTAAAAAGAAAAACTACATATAGGAATCCGCATTCACTGAAAAGAATTAAAATAAACCGGGTAGAAATAAGGTTAAAAGTGAGGCCTGCAATAGAAAAATTGCAACCAATTTGATGTTTAGATGGGAGCATGCTCACATGGGAGAGAGCAATGGTTCAAGTCAACTATCGATGGCTATCTTCATCAGTTAACCAGAAGGGGAAAACGTGGCAAAGGATAGAACAGGTTTATTAGGCCTTGTGGGTTCATTTTTACAGGACCCTTTCACTGCCTGCATGTATAAAACTGTTGACCGTGGCCTAAGCAACGATATATGTGGACCCTCATATCATTGCTACGTTTTTAAAATTATAGATTATAGTATTGTTGTACTTTTTAAAGTATGATAATGACGGCTATCGCTATTATGAACTAACTTTGGTAGCTTGTTTAAGTATAAAAATTCTCTGATTTAGACTGATTATCGCTGTCATTTCATTTTATCTTGATTGCATTTTTTGTTTAATGTGCAGAGTGAATGGAGACCGGAGACAGTCAGGAACCCTTTTTCACAGCAAAGTCAAAAGAGAAACAGAGTTGTTCAGGCTTCTCTTGGAGTTGGCACCGCCACTCCTGTTGCGGAAAGGCTTCCTGCTACCAGCATGGCGGCGCTACAACAAGAGGCAATGGCCCTTCATTAGCTCAACAGCTTGCAGCAGCCATGGCACAGTTGTTGCCTCAATCAAATGCCATCATTCCTGAAAAGCAATCTCCTAATGTTGCTTTTTCACACCGTGGTCTTCCGTCCAATTATCCTGCTATACAACCACCAGCTTCCGACGTAGCCTTAACCATGAAAAATCCACCCCCTGTTAACTCTTTAACAAATTTATTAGATGCAGCTGGTCCTTCATTGCCGGTTGAAACCATGAGTAATGTGAAGCGTGCAACAATCTCCATAACACCAAATGTACCAGAAAAAATGCACTCTTCATTTTCTCTGTCTCCCTTGATGCCAACACTGTCACGGCCGCAACCACAGCTACGGCCACAACCACCCCATGTATATGATCCTCCTCTGCAAACTCATTTATATTCATCTAGACCCCCAGTGGATAACATAGGTCCGATGTCTGATCCTTGGAGAGCCAGGCAGAGTTTGGCTTCTAATCCTCATTCTCAGGCTAATCAAAACAATTATAATGCATCGTTTGCAGGATTTGTGCAGCCTCAGTTGCGATCAGGTCCTCCACTAGAAGGGAATGAGTATGTGGGCAATGAATGTTTTGAGTCATGGAGTCCAGAGAATAGTCCAAATTGGTCTTCGGAGTATGTGCCAGGAAGGAACTACCTCGAAGCCAGAATGAATTCCGAGTGGAGTTATAGACCTGACAGGTCATGGCTAGGGAATTCTCCTGGGTACAGGGACCACAACGGACAGGGAAATAGAAGATGGCGTGACAGAAAATGACGAGACTTGCCGGCAATTTTTGCCTTGGGTTGGGGATGCCGGCCTGTACACAGTGAGTTTTCTATAGTAATAAAATTCTTTGGTGGGTAAAGGTGGAAAATGGAAGGCAATACCGGAACGTTATGTTCACTGGACACTACAAATACTAATTGCGGCTTTCTGGATTTTCCAGGCTTTGTGCTTGGTATTCAATTTGACAAGCACATTCAAAGAAAGGAATACAAACTTGTGAGGAGTTGCCCTTTGTGTTTCTCTATCTCATCCCCCATGGACTAACAGTTTAACGGTGGATTGGACTGGGCCAATTTGGACTCAAAATCTTGAGCAAAAAGTCGCTTAATCGCAATAGTAAATGGACCCTTCCTTTTGATTGTGAATGGACTTGTTTTGGGCCTTGCTGCATGACTTGAGAACAATCACCTGTACTAGATTCTATACTTTAAAAATATTTATGGCACCCGATTTTATAAAAAAAAAAGGAGAAAATCTGCACTATTTCTAGAATAAAATAGCATTTTAATTTGAATGGCATGCTATTATTCTGCTAAAGTAAAAGAAAAAAAAAAGGGGAGAAAAAATAAACATGGTGAAAAAGAAAAACTGAAACTAGGCTATAAATTATGAAACCGAAACTAGGCTATTAATTATGAATGTGAACCAAGACTAGCTAGCCCAAAAATAAACCCACAGAAAATCTCGTTGTGGGCCGTGTTGCCATTTTAGCGTATAAGTAACACGAAGGTTGCGTGCACCGAACGCTGGCAAACAAGGTGAATATAGATTTGGATGGGTTTTATTATAACCTTCTAAGCAGCAGATTTCGACCGTGTTGCCTTGTTCTGACGAAGTTCCGGTACTTGGATACTGTCACAGCTGGTTCTGTTAGAGTAGCTACCCAAACTCAAACACCAGCCAGGTTGCATGATTCAATTTTTTATTTATCACAATTTCTGAGCAAGAGCTCTGAAACAAGAATGGGATTCAGGTTCCAATTTCTAAATCCCATGTGCCGATCCTACCTCTCAAGACGGTCTTCACCCAAAAATCTCTGCCCCGATCCCATTGTGATCCAGTCTCTCAATCCCCATTTCCAAGTTTACCATCGCCCGGTCTTCTCTGATAACCCCAATTACAACATCCCAAGACGGTGGCATTTGGGTCATTCTCATGATCACCACCATAACGTAACAAAGGAAGGAGAAAAAATATTCCAGTTGGGTCTGGGAGCGGATATCGGTTTAGCTACTGCTAAAGCTTTGACTGGGTATTTATCCGGAAGCACCGCTATCATTGCTGACGCCGCCCATTCAATTTCTGACGTGGTAAAAACATAGTCCTGTAAGACTTTATTAGTTAAAACTTGGAAGTCAAGCAATTAATTTTCCTCCATTTTTGTTTGTAGGTTCTTAGTGGGGTTGCTTTATGGACGTTTAAAGCTGCAAAGGCTCCCAAAGACGAAGAACACCCATATGGTTACTTATGATTGTACCTACACTCTACTCCATTGTCTTAATTTTGCTCATATTATTGAATGTTAATTATGCTTTTAAGAGTTTTTTTAATAATAATTTATTTGGTTTCCTAAATTTCCTTGTTTTATGGTTAGGACATGGTAAGTTTGAGACCATTGGGGCCTTGGGAATTTCCTGTATGCTTTTGGCAACTGCTGGTGGTATTGCTTGGCATGCTTTAGAAATCCTAATTGTATGACCACTTTTGTCTTTCTTCCTATTTCTTCTGATTTAAAGAGAATAAGAGTAAAATAAATTTCAATATAAAAAAATGTCCTAAAAATCGAGATATACATGACTGAGAAAAATGGTTATATTTGAATGAAACTGGTTTGGACCTTACAATAAGTCAACCTTCTTTGTGTACAGGGGTTGTTGTCCACTGCTCCTGAAGTAGTTAATAATCATTCATTGGCTCACGGGCAGAGCCATCATCATGGAATTGATATGCATCACCCTATACTAGCGTTGAATGTGACCATTGTAGCAATATGTGTTAAAGAAGGGTATTGAGCTTCCTTTTTGCCTGTTCTACTCTCATTTCTTTCTCGATAATATCTCTGCTTTTTTTCTTTGTTTCATGTGTGATTGCTTCTCCAAATATTAATATCTATATGTTGACATGTAGGCTTTACTGGATAACAAAAAGAGCTGCGGAAAGGCAAGGCAGTGGACTGATGAAAGCAAATGCATGGCATCACCGTGCAGATGCAATTTCATCTGTAGTTGCACTTATTGGGGTTGGTAAGACTTCTCTTTGGTGGTTTTCTATTTTATCCTGTGTGATATTGGGTAATGCCTAGCTGAGTTAGTTATGAGCTGGTAAGCAATGCAAAATGGATATCATTGCTTTTGGTTTGAGGATTGCTAATTAATGTTAGTGGCTTTAGCATCTGGCTTGTTCTTTGCCCTTACATTGTTAGCTTAGAATTTGTCTAATTGGCTCTCTTCTAAATGAATTCGCACATTCAAGTTATGCTAACTATGAATATATTTTTTTTCTTGATTAAAACATTTTCTAATTTCTTCATCATGCCATTGTATCTATAAATTACTGAAATTTTAATGGCATCCTTTATGCCCCTTTTTCTTTGAAAATCTCTCTCTCACTCTCATTCTATCTTGTTGGGGGTGGTTGGTAGTTGTACTTCATGCAAGTGAAATTAAAACTTCACTGTGCTTGATTGTTTGAAGTCTGAATTATAAATTACATACTAAACTGGTTTCCACCTTCCTTCCCTGTCCCTACCCTGTACAATGTTTAAATCTTTTCTGCGGATTTCCTTAAATTGAATTTTATTTAAGTGAACAATCAATGACCTCATGCCTTGTCCAATGATCCAGGAGGCACTATTCTTGGAGTAAAGTTTTTAGATCCTCTTGCTGGACTGGTTGTCTCAGGAATGATTCTAAAAGCTGGACTGGAAACTGGATATCAGAGGTGCATTGCTTGTTGTCATTTATATACGCTCCCTTTCTCTTATTGTATGCTTTATCTTGGTGTCATTTTAGATTTGTAATTTTTCAAAGTGATTGTAGCTGTTCGGCAATTCAAAAGGTCAAAATTCAAATTGCATCAATCAGTATGGAAATAGTCAAACATACCTGATGTTTAAGGTCTAAAATTTCAATGTTATCAATCAGTATGAAAATAGGCAAACATAATGTTATGCTTTAGGTTTAAAATTTTTGCATTTATTCTTTTTCTTGCTCAATGCCAGTATTTGGGTTGCAGGTTCAAGTTATCATGCTCATGTCTTCTTGATTGGTGGATTTGTAGGTCACGTGTTTTATTGGTGTTTCTTCAAGGCTTAATTTAGTAATGATCTTGTATTTTTGTATTACAAGAGTCTGATGATGTTAATAAAGTTGTGACAATTGGTTGGCTCATAAGATCATGTTTGTAGCCCTATGACAAGTTTTGTTTCGTTGGAAGTTTGTCAGTAATATCTACCAAATATTTAAGAATAGTTTGTTGTTTGATATGACCCGGCTGTAGCCTATAGATAGGTTGTTGCTTATATATAAAAAAAAAAAATCCATAGTTGACATGTTTTTTTTGGCCAACTTTGAAGTGTTCTTGAACTTGTCGATGCTGCAATCCCTGCGGAACAGTTGGAGCCCATAAATCAAACAATTCTGCTAGTTGAAGGTGTCAAGGTAACTACTAAAATTTGTTTGCTTCTTTGTTTATGAAGACCAGATAAAGCACTAAACCTAAAATAAGTTTCTCAATAATAGAGATCATCGATCTTGATGCATGCACCTGGTATTTGATATTGTGATCTGTTGGCTTGTTACTACTGGTGAAATATACAATTAAGTTATGCCTTTTCCTTTCTTGGCAGTCTCCCTAAGTACTCTTTTAACAAATGTCTGTAGGGATGCCATCGTTTAAGAGCAAGGAGAGCTGGTTCTAATCTATACCTTGATGTACATATCGTGGTGAGTTTTTGGTACATTTTCTAGTGCCAGTGAAAATCGCAAGGAGAATATGATTAGAAAGTATAAAAAATTACCTCACTTTTGTTAAGCTTGCTGAGGATATGATGTTTAATAGAGCAGAATGAAACAATGTGATTCATATAGCTAACCGTAAATAGTCGGATAGCGTTTGTTGCTACTAGTACTTTATATTGTTGGTTTTTTTGCTTGACTGTTAAACTGCCTATTTGAGATTTCCTGATGCCCTTTGTGATTTTCCCCTTATTTTTGACATGTAGGTCAATCCCTTTTCTAGTGTTAGTGCTGCACATGGCATTGGTGAAAACATTCGTCATCAAATTCATGAGTCCCACCCTGAAGTGACTGAAGTTTTCATACACATAGGTACATTACTTGGTTACTTCATCACTGAATTGGTTGCAACAAATTTGTTAAGATGAGAGCTGTAATTTCACTATTTTGTGTTGAAAGATGACCATCTTTAAAAGAAAACTGATTGTTAAGGGAAAGAAGAAAAGAACTTTCCCTCTAGGTAATTACATCATTTGTCTTTTGTTGATAATTTCTTCTGACTTCCATGGACCATTTATTCTATTTTCAGCTTGATAATTTAACCTGTGGTATGGAGAAACAATTGATCTTGGAGCAAGTGATTTTTGGCCAGTGTAAATACTGAGCTAAGATGTACTTTAATGGCGATTAGCATTTAATTTAACTTTTTTTTTTGCCCTTTATAATATTGTGGTTTTAGGCATAGATATCTGATACCATGCTGAAGAGATTACTGGTTATTGGACTGTAAAATTGATGCAAGAACTGTCTTTGCATCACCAGTTGTCGGCGTCTTTGTTCTGATCAACTTTCTTTTTACCTTTTGGAAAGTGTAGATCCTGCATATATAGAGTTCTCCCCCGACGTAATGGACCAGAAAGAAAGTTTGAAGAGAATCGAGGAACGGAATAATAATATTTCTGCCAGGGAGGAAAATGTTGAAGCAATTGTTTCTAGCATATTTTCATCAAAGTTTCCAGAGGTACCTCTTCTCATTTTGTTGAGTGTTTTAAGTGTAGGCTCAATTATAAATAAACTATGCTGTGGATAAAGGTGTTAAGCACTGAAGTCGGAGTAGCAAGGTGAAATGTGGTTTGGTAAAAAAAGCTCCAGTTCTAAACTTTAACCATTGTTGGAAGGGAAATCATGAATTTTGTTTTCATCTTGTTATTTTTGCCTGTTATTCAAGCCAACACCACACTACTGCTTGGGGAAGAACTTGCTACTTTATTCTTAAAACATTTTTAATACATTTTTTTGTTGAATACATGAATTTTGCAGAAATTTATGGTTGAACGCATAACTCATCACATGTTACAAGGGAAGATATTACTGGAAGTTGAGTTTAGCATGCCCCCGGATATCATGATTCGGTACAAGCTCTCTTTCATTTTTCCTTTGGCGGTTTGTTCAATATATATGTGGATTAATTTTAAAAATATACCCTATGGTAAAGGCTGAAATGAAAATATCCCCTAGATTTAATACGTGATACTTAACTACTTTATGATTTGTTATATTGTTTTTTTTACCAAAATCTGTTATTTTTTCCGTTTCTTTTTAATTTTTTAATTTTTTTTCATCTAAATTCATATTGTCTCTCTAAAAATTTATTTTTTCTTCCTAAACTCAAATTAATTCTCTCTCTAAATTAAAATCATACGACGAGAGGCAAAGTGGAAGAGATCGGCTGAACATGAGGTAAAAATCAACTTTGATGGTGCTTTAAATACAGAGAGGAACGTAGGAGGAACTGTTAGGGGAGGGTCTTAGGAGCAGTGTCCATACTTGTACCAGGAATTAGGGATGCAATAATAATAGAGGGAATTGCTATCTCAAAAGCGGCTGAGTTTGCTTTTGCCATGGGATGGACAAACATTGTGCTGGAGGAAGACGCGCAAGGAATCATTGGCCAGATCACTGACCAACAAGAACATAATTTGTCTTTAATTGGAAACCAAATAATGGAGGTCCAATATGGTCTAACCAAGTTTCAGAACTGGAAGGCAATGTTTGTTCAGAGAGAAGCGAATGAGGTGATGCACAAGTTGGTTAAAATGGCAGTGAAAAATGTGGAGACTTGACAGTGGCTTAATGTTTGCCCAGTGGAACTAATAGGCATTGTAACCCAAGAGGCTGTTTATAGAATTAATGGAATGACTTGCTTTTTTTTTTAAAAAAAGGTGAATCTCATAATGGGCGATTGAATTTAAACCTCAATCTAGTTGATTTATACAACAATATTTTAAAAAATAACATTCAAATAATATTTAACATGTCTGGTTTTGTTTGATTTTAGAGAGAGAATTAGTTTGATTTGAGAGAGAATGAATGAATTTAGATGAAGAAAAAAAAGAAAATTTAAAAAAAAAACAAAAAAGTAATTGATTTGAGTAAAAAAATAATGTAATAAGTCATAAAATAGTTAAATGTCATATTTTAAATTTTAGGGGTATTCTTTTTTTGGCTTTAATCATATGGTGTATTTATAAAGTTTATCATATATATATATATATATATATATATATATATAGGGATATCAATCTTATTCGTATCTAATGAGAAATTTGACTTTTTATCTGAATGGAGATGAGAATGTGTATTATATTGTATTTACAAGGATGGGTATGAGTATGTGTATGATTTCAAATTTTTATTAGATACAAAGATGGATAATATAATACCCATCTCGTATCTGTACCTTATATATATTTTATATACATTTAGTAAATAGATTTTTTAGTAAATATAAATTATTTTATTATATTAATTAAAATTAATATATTTTTATTGAAAAATATATTAATATATGTTTATAAAAAAATACCAAAATATACAAGATAAAAAAAATTTTAAAAATAAATTTTTATTTTTATTTTTTTTAAACGTTGAAGGGTATGGTGAGTACTCATATTCATTAAATACTTGCGGAGATGAGGATGTGAATAAATTTAAAATATTCATTGAATATAAATATGATTATAGGTATAATATAAAAATATAAAAATGAGGATGCAGAATGCTCTACCTTACCTATCGACATTCCTATGTATATTGACTTGAGGATGCGAAATACTTTACTTTACCCACTGATATCCTTATATATATCGAATACCAATTTCTTTTCCTTCCTCATTACAGTGATGCTATGGAAGCGGCGAAGGAGGCAGCGAAGGAGATACTGAATGCAGCTTCAAACATTGTTCATGTCAATGTTCAGCTAAGATTGGGAAGTCCAATTCCGCAGTTCAAGTATACATAGCAAAGTTTCAATTGTTCAAAAAACCAGGACTCTCTTCCTGTGGTGTTTTCAGTACCAATCGAAATTATACACATTGTTTTCCATACATCTTTAGCAGGAAAATTAATAAGTAATATTTGATTTACTAAAAAGCGCTTATGTAACCCCTGCATAAACCTCTTATTGTAAGTAGTACGCATAAACCTCTTATTGTATCAAGTAATCCAAATGTTTTTATCTCAATAAGATGACTTACATAAAGCTTGAAAAAAGTGTCTGTTTAAACTCAATTGAGTCAACTTTCAACTGATTATTATTATATACTTTTTTTTTTAATTTAAAATCCAAGTTTTACATTTGAATTTTGTTCTCAAGTCCTTCTACCCCAACCCAAAAAAGCTGGTTTGCTATCTATTTATTTTATCTTTTTCTTTTTTTTTTTGTTAGTAAATTAAAGTTTCTCATGTTTCTCATTCATTCTATTTTTTTTTCATTTTACAAGCGTGTTCTAGTAGAATTTTATTCTCTTGTCACAAAGTCTTGTCTCATATATATATATATTTATGTATGAAATATGTACAAATCAACACCTTTGAGTAAGGAATACCTATTTGAATGATTACTCATATTGAAATTTACAAAATCTTCCTTTGAAATATCTAAGAAATTCCCCTTTTAATTTAATATTTTTTCATTGTTTTTGTTTTCATTTTTAATTGACATAAACCCAATGCAAGTAGAGATCGACATGAGTTGCAGACAACTTTACAAATGGTTCCTCCTGGTAATTCAAAGAATCAAGAGATTCTACTAGCTGAAATTATTCCTGCTAGTCTGTGTAGCGTATAAACTTGTAAGTTGTTGTTTACTGGCACTTCTACACTTAGCAGTCAGGGAGCACCAGCCTATGATATTTACTCTGGAATTTTGTTGCTTAATTTGTGAGAAGACCTCGATTTCTCTTCATGAATGATTAGTTTTCTTGCTTACATACCATGAATGTGTTTTTGGTATCTTTAAATCGAAGAATCTTCAGACAGAATGTCCTTCTGGTTGTTTTTTGGTTGTTTTTTGTTCACATAGACGCACACAGATATGCATATTTGTTGTTTTGTTTTAGTTGGAGAGCACAGGTTTGTAAATCATCAGTGTACTAGTTGCTATTTGACATGTAAGATGTACTAGTTTTTACAAATTTGGCTCCTAACTAAGTTTGGACATGCCATGTTGGTATGCTTACTATATGAATATTTTCAAGTAAACCTACTTGTCAGTCCTCAGTCACCCCAGCCCCTTTTATCACCTTCTTTTGTATGTTCCTTTATGGACGTTAAATTCTTTATAAATAATGTTAATATTGCACCGAATGAGACAAACTGACAGTGAACTTTAATTTCTTTTCTTGATATGGATTGTTGTTTTCATATTAGGTGAGTCTCCTTCTTCTTCTGCCTCTGATGTTGATAATTTAAGCCACCCAACAACAGCAGACAAGGTTGTTTTTCCAAAAGGTGTTAGCTCTCCCCAGGTTGCTGGAAATCATGTTATTTCTGCTCGAAACCGTCCTAACTTTGTGCGCTTACTCAATTTTGTAAGTGTAATTTTGCTTGTTTATAATTTTGGAAGTGTAATTCATGCATCTTGGTATGGTACGACAGTGAAAGCTTTATTGCACACCTATGCCCCCCCAACTCACCCACACCTTTTACCCCAAAGCTGTTTTTCTTTTTGGTCTAATGCCCAAAATTTTTTTCATTCTCTCAAACCTTTTCTACTCTCTGTACCTTGACCCAAAGTCTACTGATTTCTGTATGTTGAAATTGCACATATGCCCTAGTAGCTTTGTGCTTTCAAGCACAAAAAGGTTTTGTAGTCATGCCCATGAACTATGTCTGTTGTCTTTCTCTTACTGCCTACATCATGTCATTTTGTGCATTACGGCTTGTATATCTTATTTTAGTGTAGTGACCTATCATAACCAAAAGCAAATGTGATGATTTACAGGCACAGGATGTAAATTATGCTATTGAAGCTTCAAGGAAATCACGAATTGCTTTTGGAGTTGCTAATTCAAGTTTGGGAGGGGCTGAAAATGGGGAGGTTATATCTTCTGTGAAAAAAGCTCTTGATTTTAACTTCCAAGACGTAGAGGGACTGTTACGCTTGGTACGTGTGGCAATGGAAGCCATTAGCCATTAAGAAAACAAATCTGGTTGGTGAGGATGATTTTATACTAGGAGGAAATTTCATTTTGATGGTATATCTTTGGGTATGAAGTCCTAGAGGACAAAAAGAAAAGGGGAAGGGCAGTTCTTCCTTCTGCGAAAAACTGGCAAGTGCCTGCTTTCCAAAACTCACTGTACATGTGTGACAAGATAAATCTGGGATTTTCAGTATATTCTTTCACAAGCTGCAACTGCATTCTGACTTGGGACAAGCCCTGTTAATTTCCTTCTCAAGTTGGTATTGAAGACTTGTGATTCATAAGGTTTATTTGTGAAAGTTTTCTAAGTTGTATAAATAGGTGATTATGCTCAAAAAGAATTGTGGTTGAAGAAATAATTTTGTATAAAGATAGAGAAGCCAACAATAGTAGATTGAGGTGGATTGATAGAAATTCCAATAGTAGAGTTTGCCATTATTTTGGCATCAGTGTTCCCTGGAGGGAGTTCTAGTTCACCTGACTAATTAATTTGTTAATGCTATTTTACTTGGAGACCTCATTAGGAAATACAGTGATATACAGCAGCATGTGCTTGCTCTTTTGCCATAGGGACTGCTGTTTTCTCATTTCAAGCACCATGAAGCAAATCACTGTAGTTGGCTTTCTCAGGTTTGCTACTCGTCCTTAAAAATAAAATTTGCTACATTGAGTTAATTTTCTTTCCTTTTTCCTTGTCCTCATCCTTTTCCTTTTCCTTTTTGATTTCTGTTTTCTGTATTCTTTCATTTTTACCATCATTATTTGTTTTTGTGCAGGTCAGCTGCTGTAGTACCTGTCATGGTATATACTTATGATTAATCAAGATGAGTTGAAAGAATACAGGCCAAAAATATTTGGTGCAAAATCACCGTGGTAGAGATCCAAACAAGGTTGTAGAAATTCCTTTTTTTCTTCCCTTAAAAGGTTGGTGTAATCTTTGTTGTTTATTTGATTGCTTCATGTTCTGCTCTAGTGCTTTGGCATACAGTTGCTTCTAACCGTTCTTATTTTTATGGCAGTAAATATTTATGTATCATAAACATATCTTTGAGTGGTTCTCAATTTGGAATGTGGCAAGTGCTATTGTCTTCAAGTTGGCCATCTTGTTGCTGATAGGGAAAATCTCTTTCAGGAGCCATTATTCTTCATTTATTGAATGGCTATTCTCTTCTAAATTTCTTGCTACAAATTGTTGGACTTAGGAGGGGCAAACAGTTTTAATAACTCTCATTAGTGGACTAATATGTCCTCGCAAGTAACCGCTACAGGAGTCTATAAAATATGCTGATAATTGGCCTTTCTTCAAGGAGGCCTGATGATGCTGGCTGCAAGTGAGGTACCTCAATGGAGTTTGAGCTGTAGCTTAACTCCAACCACCATGGGCATAGTGGTAAACAAAGCCAGTAATCTAAATTCATGTCCATATATTATTGGGAACCTTAACCTTTTACCGTGTGACACCATCTGGCTGACTCATTTGTATACATTAGGAGAGTAACTTATGAAGCAAATTTTGAAAAATATGAGATCATTCAATGATTGAATAGGTGACTCGCCAGTGAACAAATTAACATTGCATTAATGAGTGTTGACACATCTGTTTGTTGAATTTAGCAGTTGATGTTGTGCTGCACTCTCTGGATCTATTTGTTAGCCTGTTAAGACACTTTGATGAGTACTAATTACCCAACATCATTTGATTTCAGGTTGAATAATTTGGGCAGCTGCACGAACAGCGACGCTGTCTAAGGATCGATGGCGAAATTGCTCCTTGTCCGCCCTCCTTTCAACCCCTAAATATCTCTGTTGCTAATCTATAGGTAACATTTATAGGACAATTTTGACCCTTTCTTTTAAATCATTACTGCTCTTCTTCTCCGAATGTACATAGGCATAGGCATAACAATGACATTTATTATTCAAAGTCTCTTCAGCAATAAAATTGGAGCCGCGTTTGGTTATGTATCTCGGTAACTTTGACCTTCCACATTTGATGGATTTTTATTGTGTTTATCAATCACTTTCAAGTCATATTTATGAAAAAGTAGAGTTATAATATTCCACTTATGATTTCTAGAAATATATATATTATTTAGTTACATTAATTTTATTTTTTAAAATTATTCTTTCTTTTTCTTACTTTTATTCATTAAAAGCAATTATAAAATCATATCTTTATTTAATAAATAATTAATAAAAAATAAACATTTAATTTTCAAAACATACCAAACAAATTTTATATCATAAATATCTTCAGTTTTTTTATCTAATAGTTAAAGAAGGTTTAGGTCCTAAAACGAAAATTTGAATCTCATTATTCTAATGGAAAAAAAATTTATATAATAAATTATTTAAATTTCTCAAAATTGAAAATGCATACTTGATTCAAAGATTGTGCAGTCGTTGCCATAGATTTGTCGTAGACAAACCCTTTTAACCCACAGGGAGAATTCTTTTTTTATGTTGAAAAAATTAAAGGTAGAAAGTCAAATGGTAATGGATTGGATCAAAATAAGTTTTTGTTCGAAAATTTGATCTAATTTTATATATGAAATATTTAAATTCAATTTGATTGAATTTTAAAATATTATTTTATATTTGACCCAACTCGAATATGTATAAAATCGTAATTGATTTGATTTGAAATTAATAAAATATTATTTTTAAACATAAATATAAAATTAAAAAATATTTATATATATTATATTAGGTCAAAATGTATTTATTTAAAACTCAACTTGACTTGTTTAAAAAAAAAAAAAATTAATCCAACCTAAAACCTGATTAAAAAAAATCTTATTTTATAAGGTCGAGTCAAAACCCGATGAATTCGAATTAGACCTACTATGCTAAACTACAAATTATGTTAGACTTGAACCTAATACCACTTACATCAAGAAGAATGATCCTATCATTTGAACCTACTATTTACCTACTATTAATGAAGGATAAAATATTAATTTGAGATGTGAAAAAAATTCAAATGTAAATAATAAAAATGATAACAAATTGGGTTGAATCAAATTTTTGTTTATGTCGAATTTAATTCAATTTTATATACTAATTTTATATACTAAATACTCGAATATAATTGAATTTGATTTTAAAATATTATTCTCATACAAAATATTATTCTCATACCCGATTAAATTCGTGTACCTATAAAATCGTAATTAACTCGATTTAAAATTAATAAAATGTTACTTTTTAATATAAAATATTATTTTTAAATATAAATATAAAATTTAAAAAATATATAAATATATAAATATAAAATTAAATAAATAACAAAAAATATTTATATAATATTACTTTTTAATATAAAAAATTATTTTTAAATACAAATATAAAATTTAAATATATATATATAAATATACAATTACATAAATAATATATATATTCATATTTAGATAATTTGCTTAAAACTCAACCTACCCTGAGTTTGACTTTAAAAATAAAAATTCAACCCAATCTAGAATCCAACTAAAAAATCCATTATTTTATAAAATCAAATTAGATCGATACCTATCAAATAAAGTCTAAGTTGAATCCCTATAAAATCAAGTTGAAAATCCGATCAAAATCCAATAAATTCGAATTAAATTATCAATCCTAATCCTAATAAATACGTTGCTCAATCCCTCAAATCAAATCAAAATATATCATACCCAATAACAAAAAAGAACAACAAAACCACTTACGTCGAAAAAAACCCGATCCTATCAATTGAGCCTACTACCGATAAAGGATAAACAAATATTTCTTACATGTTTACAAATACTTCCGTAATTTTAAGTTTGGTTTTAAATTTTATTAGTAGTACAATGTCTGGATCTAGCATTGTCCATTGCTACCAGATTTTTATGGAAAAGAAACTATTTTTTCTCAAAAAGTGAACTACTAATGGTAATATTAATACCAATAATAAAATTTAAATAGACAATTAAAACTTTCTTGAGCTTTACATGATACTACCAAAAAAAATGCAGGATTTCAGTGGAGGATAAATCATCTCTGACTGCACCACTACCCATGTACCATTTGCAAAGACCAATTTTAGGCCAAATACCTATACATGTTTGGATACTCCTTGTGTCTCTCCAGATAGTCTCGTGTGATTAGATCTTCCATCCGCTTTTTGATGGCTGTAATATCTGGCTGCAAATTCCAAGCACATCATAAGAAGCTTGTGGCAATTTGACCCCCAAAAATAATAATAATAATAATAAGACTTGGTTGTCGGTCATTTTGGTGCTAAGAAACTCCAATCACTACCCTTTGTTTCATCTCTTTTGCTTTCACATTAAAGGACCAATCACCTATTTACTTCCTTCTATTTCCATGCATGTGTTTGATCACATTCACCTTCGAACATCAATATTCTTATCCAATGTGATAACCCCATTCACCCCATTTCATCCCTTTTCGTTTGAATAAAAATCCATCACCTATTGTGACTCGGATACAAGCATCATGTAAAGTGCAAACGAATATGAGATCCCAACCATTTTTTACCTTTCTACCCAAATCTCATAGTAGACCTTGTCTTCTAACTTTTTATTTTTTAAATGATTATTCTCATAACTGACGTTTCTCTCATAAACTACACATGAAGGGTTGGCATATATAAATACCTTGAACATGCGACTCAACTGCTCAACACACTCTAAAACTAATTGTTGGTGGCCCAAAACTTTCCTGCTCTTCATTATGCGCACAATTGCGGCATCAATAGCATAACGCCGATCTTTATCAACATCTTCAACAACTTTCTTCCTTTCAACCACAGGAGGGAGAGGAATCTACATAGCATAATTTACATGTTTATTTCCAAAGCTAAAAACTTATCATCCCAATAGATACTGCAAGCAACAATAATATAAAAGAGAGAGTTGCAAAAAATGTCCCAGACCTTAATCCTCCTCAACTTGTCAGTAAACTTAGAGTTGAACTCAAAGTAGTCACTCTGGGAAATCGTTTTAGTGTTTGGCTCTTTACTTAGAATCTTATACTTGGCACATGACAGCGAATGTAGTAGTCTGACCAAGTCATCATGGGTCAAGTTCAACTGAGCCATGATCTCTGAATAGCTCAGCCGATCAGAAGCATTAAAAAGCAGAAGGACAGCAGCCTGTTCACATAGGCAACTGAAAATTAGATTTCACAAAGTTCGAAGCTGAACACCAGAACCGTCAGATAAGAATCCAACCCAAATCACAAATTTTTAATTTAAAAAGTGCGCGGTCATTTTACCTGATAAGTTGAAACAATCAATTCTATAGTTTTTTGCTCGAACTTGCCATTAATGTGGCAAGTTCCCAGTGAGTATATCCATGTAAGCTTTCTGTGTTTTGTTTTTGTTTCATAAAATCCTTTGAAAACTTCCACACATTTGACCTGAAACAATGATATTCCCAAGTATAAATAAAATTTCTGAACACAAGCTGGAGTAAGAAATTTAATACTGTCATCATGCAATAACATGCTCAAAGTCATTATTACCATCTCAGCAGGGAGATTGAGATCAAATGATTTATAACTTGGCCAGAATCCTGTGGTAAGAACAGTAACTGTCAAGTCAATCCCTGGATGTGCAGCAGAGTTATTCCTAAGATAGTCCTCAAAGCTGGCCTGGTTTTCCCTTGCCAGTGTCAGATCTGTGACCTGTTAGGAAGGTAGAAGACAAGTTTCATCACAATTAAAACCATAATCAATGCCAAACAAATAAACTAGGCAAAACCCAGGCAGACTACCATGCCCTCCATCTTAGAGGTGAACTGTCCACCACATTGTTGCTTTAGCTTAGTCAGAATACTCCTTTCATGATCATCATTAGCACTGCGGTCAAAAAGCAGTCGCCGAGCAAGCTTCTTCCTGTCAATGATTGCACACCATAAAGTTAGGATCAAAATGTATCATATATACTCATGCCATTACAATTTTTTTAACAAGTATATAAGAAACTAATTGACAAAAAAAAAAAAATAGCCTCACCTGTAGAATTCAGCAAAGAGGTCTTTATCACTAATATAGGCCAGCAGCTTAACTACCTGCAGAAACCAAACAGATAACTCAGAATCAATTTCAGATTACCATAAAATTAGCACCAAACGGTTGATAAAGCTACCTTCTCGAGCGTTTCTTCAATGGCTTCATCACTTAATTTCTCACTTCCACCCTTCTTGAGAATATTATCACAGAAAGTAGCCAAAAGCTCTGCACTTGAGCTTCCAGTAACAGTTTTGTTGCAAAATACCTCAAAAGCCTCTTTCAAGGCCTATTGAACATTTCAACAAGGCATGTGTTAGATGAAACGATTGAGCATGATCCATGTTACAAATTTAGGTATTCCAACACAAACCTTGTGGAACAGAGTATGGTTTTGAAAACAGTCGGTCACATATGCCATATACTTATCATGCAACTCTATTATTTTCCTGATAAGGACCTGATGACAACAACACTACCAATTTTCAACATTTATGTTGATTGCAAGAGAATCCATTGCTGTAAAAGCTGGGATATTTACCTGTTCCTGCACACCAGGAGCATTTGAGGCCTGTGGAAATACGGTTGACTATCAGCACTTAGAACCAGACAGGTGAATATTCAAACTATAAATTATATAGATTACTATCTATTTATCCCCCAACAATAGGAAAATCTTAGTCTGTGGTAGTTGGATTTAACTCTTTCCCTGTTTTTCCTAAAGAGTAATAACAAGGAAAAGTTTGCAGTTGGCATGTGAAACTTAACTGTTAAGAGAACTTTACAACTACAATAATAAATGAAGATAAATAAACACCATGCCAGATATAGGTTTAAATATCATTCTTCCACCTATTCTGTTAGTTTAAAAGAAAAAGATTTCATCCCATCACAAGCACACAATTACTATCTAGCAAAAATCTTCATGAATATCTTCAGGACATAAGGAAATCAATAAATGTATCCAGCAATTATACCCGCTATCTAAATGGCCTGTTGAACCAATACTTGCTATCAGAGGAGGACAATAACAAAATTAACCTGGTTACTTGCAGCATCTTCTGCCTGTTGAACCAAGGCTTTACCTTCAGCAGTAACATGCTGCAAAAAGAAAATGCTAAGAGAGAGTCAGTAAAATCATAAAGTACTATGAAAAAGATGGCCATTTAGCATGCAGAATATTGTAAAGAGAAAATTCAGACCTGCTTGAACATATTAGCAACAGGATCAAGGCCTCGAGGTATTTTACAGTAAAGCCTGTACATCCTAGAAAGATCCTCCACCTACAGAGTGTAAACAAAGTCAAATAACTATCTCATTTATACATTTACCAAAACAAACAGCCAGAAGAGTAAGCATTGCTAGCAAAGAAACAAGGTTGAACAATATACCTTGTCATCTCTAAGCAAGGCCCTGCATCCAGAATACTCCTTTTCAAGTAGCCGATTTGCATATGCGACCAACAACTCATGTTGCACTTTCTAGACAAACAACAAAAGGCTATAAATAAAGTGGTCTAGGAATTATAGAGCTGTCTTCATAGAAACTGTATGTTAATTCTTATTCCACGTAATTAGATACATCAAAAACTTGAAATCTCAATTTCTAGGTAGCTTGAAGAAAATAGATAAAACAACCAGATCTTCCCACCTAAAGATAATTCACACAATTTCTATTGTAATAGCTTACTGACAACTTTGACGCATCAAACAATATTCATTTAAGTCAACTCTTACAGCAGACAATTAAACAGATTTTCTCTAAGGAGAAGAAAAAGTGCACCATCAAGCCAAACTTAGGCAACAGAAAAATCTCTTCATTATCCTATAAACTTCCAACCATTCAACTGACCTCTGACAATTTCTTCTCACTGCTTGAATGCAGGTAATGAGACACTCTGTCCCTTTCCTTCTTTAAGCACTCTTCAGACTGCAATTATCATTAAAATAAAATCTTTTAGAACCATCCATGTTAATCAGGGTGAAAAACTTCTAACCTATAAAAAAAACCTAAACAGTTAAGCACTTGCCTTCAACATGTAATCCGGACAAGAATCTACCGCAATCCAGCTTGATGCCTTTCGTGAATAGTACGCACCAGTATCCTCAAGCATGTCTACTTCAAAATCATCTTCGTAACGATCCATTTGTCCCATGCCAATCTCAACAAAAATATCTAACACATTCTTCAGTAATGCTCGGTCTATTTGCTCTCCTTCACGTTCTTTATCAATCTGATACGAAGAAACCATTACTCAGGTTTTTATTCAAAATGCAACCAAAAATACAATAAACCATGATGCAATGATGTAAACTTACAAGGGCAATTACAGCATCTCTGACTTTGGCATGCACTTCCTGATATACCTGAAATTAATAAAACGGATAGAAAACAATGAGTTAAAAGTATATTTGAAATAATGGGCAGCATACATTACAGCATATTTGTATTGGATATAGGTGTCATTAGAAGAACTAATAACGAACCAGATAACGGAAGCAGGTCAACCCAACTTCATTAAGTGCAGGAAGTGATCTCCGGGCAATGAAGTAGCGATCAAGGTAATGGAAGAATCGTGATAGCCACCTGACCATTACTTTATGGTTTGCCCATCTTTTAACAAGCTCCCTCAGCATGAATTCATCATGCTTCTCTCTTAAAGATGGCAATACCTGATTTTCAGAAAGGAGGAAATTTGAGACCAACAGATATTTACCACACAATGTAGATGATGGATAAATAACTTTCATAGGGTTTCTATTGAGCAGAAAACTATTAAAAGAAAGATTTAAAAAAGTATCCAACAATAAAACCAGACTTAAAAATAAATTAACAAACGAAACTAGGAACTGAAATCTTTAAACAACAATATAATCCATAGAACATCAAACAAATGCAACCAAAGTTCTAGGAATATAGAAGCTTAAAATATGCATCGTAAAGATGCTGGTCTAATCCCTTTGTCATACCATAAAGAAAAACATATGAGGATTTCAATAAGATTTTACAAAGAGAGGACCAATTACATTAACATCCTCGAAATTTTAGTAGTAAAACAATACCTACAAAATAAACTGAATTTTATATAAAACACTAAACTATCTATACTCAGATCAGTGGTCAGCAACCGATGGCTGCCATAACACCAAATTCCTCACCGTGGAAGTAATATATTCTTCAAATGCCTCTCGATACTTGTCATAAAGCTGTTGAGAATAATCATGTGGCGGCTTTTGAGTACACATGTTGTAGACAGTACTGTAGTAATTCCAAATAAGGAAAGACAATTAGCATAAAAAATTCCAGTTAAATTTTTTGGCCACCAACAAAGAAAAAATACCAGATAATTACAAATAATAACTAAACGGCTTAAAAAAGCCAACAAAACTGAAAATAAGTAATTGTGGATACGTGTAAAGCATCATATATTCTTCTGAGCTAAATGGAGGCTCAGATAGTCCTTCCAAAATCCTCTTCAGGTTTCTGATCCCCTTCTGCATATAATCCCATCCTTGATCCAATTCAATAGTCTTGCGCTCCATTTTCAAAAGAGCCCAAATTTCGTCGAATCAAGATCTATAAAAGCATATAACAAAAAAAATCAAAACCTCGAAAATCAAACAATCAAACCACAAAAAATAACAAAAAACGTGCATGAAAATTGGGCAAAAAAAATTCAACCACAAATAAATTCCATATAGATAAATTAAATAGTGATATAACAGGAGATGCAGATCAAACAATGACTAAAAAACGGGCCATAAAATCAGAAGGAGAAAAAAAAGGCCAACAACCAGGAACAAAGCATATTTATAAACAATGTCACATCAGACGTCATGGAAATCCATGAATGAAACGTACTCATAGTCAATCACGCAAAAGATTAAAAAAATAAAAAAGAAAAACCTAGAAACAATTACGATTTCAAAAGAAATAAAAAAAAAAAAAAGAACCGCGACTTGAGATTACCTATTGCAAAGAAGCCAGTAACGATCAATCGAACTGTGAAATATAAGCAAGAATCAATCATCAATATTTTTTTTTTTAAGAGAAACAAAACCCTAGCGAAAAAAATGAAATAATCGGAAAAAAAAAGAACGAGAGATACAGTCGAAATTGAGAGTGCTTCAGAAAACGAAACCCTACCCCTATTGTTAAAGAAGAGTAAAGGGCAGTGAAATATAAAAGAACTGAGAAAGAAAGAATCAGTGGACTTTCTAGCTTGTGTTTTGGTTTTAAAAATAGGGAAATTAAATTTTACCGAGAAGGATTATGATTTGCTAGACGAAATACCGAGTTGCAGTTCCTTTTTTACTCTGTTTACCGCATATTTTCTCTTCTTTTTATTTCGGGCCAGACTATTTCTTTTTGTGTTTTAGTATATACTGCTAAGGTTTTTTTTTTTTTTTAATACTTCATACTAATTTGTAAGTTATTATTCCTTTTAATTCGTTAATTCTCACAATTTTATTTAGCAAAATAAATCTTACAAGTTGAATGAAGAGAAAATAAATACTGTATTTCAAATTGAACTTTAATACACAAATTATATAAAATTGATGACTCCTCTTTGAAATCATAAAATTTGTCTACCAATCCTAGAAGAGAAGTAGGGATATTTCCAAGTCCTTCTCATTCTTTTTAAGTAGTTAGCTATGGTTAGTAGAGATAAGCTTGACATTTAGAAAGTAATTGTCTTTTTTCGTAATCTTTTGTTTTATTTTCTTTAAGAAAATAAATAATCTAATGTATACTATTTTTATCGTAAGTTGTTGATATGGCAATACGTTGCTTTTTTTTTTAACATTGAATTTTTTTTAATTATTTATAACATTTAAGATTTTAATTAATTATCAATAAATATATTTCATATTATTTAAAATTTGAGTTTATATTCATATCTACTATATTTAAATATTCATTTATAAATCTAAGATATTAATGAATATAATTAAATATAGATGAATATACTTTGTTTGTCATGAATTTAAATATTCATGAATGATATTTATAAGGGTGCTTCTAAATGCATCTTTATTTTTTCTCTTTACATATACTTTTTTAAAATTATTTTTAAGTAAAATTACTTAATTATCTTTTATAATCTCAATTTTAAAAATTTTAAATATGTATGGTCGGTAAATTTTATAACTTATTAAATATATTTATCCGGTAAACAATATAATTTATTGAATTTTCATATCTAATAAGTTATACTTAGAATTTAAGGAAAAAATAATTTGAAAAAAAAAAATCTCCTATCCTAAAAATTTTTTACACCATTACAAAGAAAAAAAATATATTTGTTTTAAATAATTCTATATTTGTTTACAATTTGATAGACAAAAATTATGCATATAAATTTTTAATTTTTTCATTTAAACTATTTGAAACAAAAACTTTAAAAACTTCGTAATATGTAAATCCGAAACTTTTAAAAACTCTTGAATTTATTAATACAGAAGCTTAAAAGCGAAAAAGGATTTGAGAAAAAGTAATTAACTAATCTCATTTGGAAATAATTTTGAAAAAAAAAATGAACAGAAAAAATAGGTGCAAATAGAAATTTATTATTCATAAATTCAATTAATTGTACATAAATGTATTTTTGTGTTTCATATCATTTAAAATTTTAAAATTAAATTCATATTTATTATTAATTAATTATTAACCAAATTAAAATTGAATAAATCTAATTATTTATGAATTTAATCATTCATAAATTTATTATATTCATAAATTTAATTAATTATAAATAAATCTATTTAATATTTAATATAATTTAAATTTAATATAGTTATTAAATAATATAAATGCGCATAAAATCATCGCACTTGATCAGAATATAAACCTAGTAAAAGCTAACTTTATCTATTCAATTTTAAGCGCTTTAACAGTACTCATTTTTTCCTATCAAGCACCGATTTCTGCGATGGTAATTTAAAAAGGCTTTTGTCTGACAAAAAACCAAAAGGCTTTTAATGCACAAGCATCGTCATAAATAAACCTATAATTGTAGAGCTTGTAGTATTAGATATTGACATACATGTATAAAAAAGGATAAATACAGCAAATATTTAAAAAAAAAATTTCATTAGTAAATAAATTATTTAGTTATAAAGTCATGATAAAATATATCGTATTTTATAATTTAAAATAAATAATTATAAATTATATATTTGAGATAATTTCAATAAATAATCATCGATAAAATTCAAATTTAAGAATGAATGTTCATTTATAAGAAAATTAACTTTGATTTCGTAATATAAAGATATTAAATTTTAAAAACTTCACATATATAAATTATTATTTAACTTTTTTTTTCCATAATAAAAGAATTCATTATCTTAAAAAAAATGAATGATGAACATTTTAAAAAAAATGAATATTAATTTGAAATTTTTATTTTAAATTCTATAAAATTATTTTCAATAAAAAAAATTACAAACTTCATTTAAAACATCTCATTTGCCCTTTATAATAAAAAGTTAAGAGAAGTCAAATCCTTTTCTTACTAATTAAATCTCACTTCTTCCTTGCTTTTTTAATTAATGTTATTATTATTATTTGTTATTAGGTAAGGTTCAGTGAATTAAGAATGACATATTTACTCAACCAATTACTCACAACCAAGCTCAATACAAAATTTGTGCTTTTCTTTTTCTTTTTTCTTATTGATGAACAAGATAGTTAGGAACTGACGTAGGTGTTTTTCAAGTAGCAAAAGAAGCTGTTAATTATTCCACCACAAAGAAGGCATTGATCTCTTTAATTTTCTTCTATTTAATTTTTTACTAAATTCATCTTTCCCCTATTTCTTTAAATATTAAAGACAAAGTAATTAATTAAAGTAAAAATTGTGCTGATAAAAATCATGGTAAGAACTTCCTTATCGTAATTTGTACGCAAAAGTATAAAAATAAAATGCTACTATAAATTAGAGTCAGATTAGGTGTTACTAAAATATTCTCTTCACAAGAGAATCCTTTTTCAAGCTCAAACCTTTTTTTTTCCCATTCATTGTATTTAAATTTAGCTATAAATTACATGTAGCAAACACAACATCAAATCTGGCCTAAAAAAAAAATCTCCATTATTAATCCATAGAGTTCTGTGTATTAACTATTGAATAAGGCATCATAAATATTTGGTACATTATATTTCATTTACTTGAAAAAAAATAAAAAAGTAAGAATTCAACATTTGTGTTAAATATATAAATGATATATTAATATTAATAAATTATTTAAATTCGATTCAATTAAAATTAAAATTTAATTTAATTATTATTAAATCAAATTAAAATTCAATTAATTTAATTTATCAATCGAATTAAATTTAAATATATTAATATTCTATTAGTAAAACTAATCAAACTCTTTTATTTTATTTTTTACCCAAAAAAATCCTAATTTTTTTTATTTTATTCTTTTCCTCTTACTCCCTATCTCCCTATCTCATCAAGAGACCTATCTACGGCACCTCTTCCTCTTACTCTCTCCTAATCCTTTCTAACATCAATGCAGTAGCCAACTAACCATCATTTTTATGTTGGCCTACTCTTTCTCGCTCCCTCGATCCTAGGCCAACAGTGCCCCATTTCCTCTCATTCTCTCCGAATCATTTATGGGTTAGTCCTCCTATCATTTCTCGATAATTTCTGATAGTTGTTTTAGTATTTTGGATGCTTCTTATGTTTTTTAATGAGTCACTTTGACAGTAAAATTTGGGAAATATTATGATTTGCTGGTACAAAGATTTTGTAATCCAATGGGTTTATGTTTAAAAGTCTGACTTAAAAAATATATATTTGGTGGATGCCATTAGCAAGCTCAAGTTTTAGGATTTTTTTTTTTACAAATCTTACTATCACATTTTTACACAGCTTTTAAAAAGATGAATTTGGATTTCAATTTGATTAATTTTTACACAGCTTAATTTTTATTTGGATTTTATTATTTAGATTTAATTTGTCAAGCATTTTTTTAATTAATTTATTAAGTGTTGTTGTCTTGAATAATTAAATTGAGATTTTATTACCAATCATGTAAATCTAATTTGTATATTTTTACCAGATATTAAAACTAATCAAATAAATTCAAGTTTAACTTTAGTTTTATTTCATGTTAAGTTTTAATCTAAAATATAAAATTTAATCGAATTTAAATTTTTTAATCAAATTTAAACACGTGCATAATGTTGGCTTGACTCGATTACACTCTTATTTTGTATTTATGTATCTTAACTTTTGTGAAAAATTTCATTCACATGATATAATATTTTTTTATAAAAAATACATTAAAATATATATTTGAAAGCAATGAAAAATTAATATTTTAATAAAAATATCCCAAGTAAGTCATGTTATTTTATGGAGTAGTTGATAAATACAAATTTCCTTTGGTGCATTTTTTACAAACCTAGTATATTTTGAGTCAATAATAAATATTAACATCATTGAATTATTATAAAATATTTAATTTAATACATAAATTTTAAAAAAATTTAATATAATATTTAAATTATAAAATTATTAATTAATATAATATTTATTAATAATATTATTAATTTTAAATAATAACACGTAACAAATAAATATTAATATTATATTAATTAATAAATTTATAATTCAAAATATACATTAAAAAGTTTTTAAATTAAGATATATTAGAAATTATCCCAAATATAAAAATGGCCCTAGTCCGACATACGCGCGTCCAGAGTAATTAGAGCGCGTGGTTGATGCCTAGAAAGCGTTAGTTTGGGCCTTGATATCCTACCCGGTCTGTATCCCATATTAGTTGCCGCTGCTGCCGCTGCTGCTGCTCTCTCTCCCCATATCTTTCCGATTCGACTTTCTTCCTCTAATTGCCAAACCCTAACCCTAATCATTCGTTTTCTGTCCAATAAACAACAAAATTTGGCCTTTTTTAATTATTGTTGGTCTCCTAATTACTTATGCACTGAACTCCAATGCGAGGTAGGCATCGATCTGGTGCGTGCAGCTCAGAGTTGTCAATCTGGAGTCTCGGCGATGAACGTTTTGAAGGGGAATTTGGCGGAGCTAGAGATTGGGAGCACCGTGGAATCGCTTCAAAAGTTTATAGACACTCAGAGGGAGCTCTTCCACGGCCAGATCGATCAACTTCAAAAAGTCGTCGTTACACAATGCAAACTCACCGGCGTCAACCCTCTCGCTCAGGAAATGGTTCGTCATTCCGAAATTCAGTTTCTTTCTCTCTTTGCTCAAAGTTGACAAAAAAAAAAAAAAAAGAAACCCTGAACTCTAAGAATTAAAAGTTTTATTATATTTACCGTTTTGCAGGCAGCTGGTGCTTTGTCAATAAAAATTGGTGAGTGTCTGCTAAAATTGCTTTTTGGGGTCACTTAAGATGCCGTTAGGAGCTAAATTAGTATTTCTTAATGGAAGTATGGCTATAATTATGTAATTATTTTGAGATTGTTGCCACCAAGTGTTTTCTTTCGTGTTTACTGATGTGCTAACTATTTCCTAATGTAGAATGGGAGATATTTTATGAATCAGAATGGTGGTTTATTAAATTACTGTCTAACTTAATATCAAATATGTTTTTCAGGAAAACGACCTAGAGATTTGCTAAATCCTAAGGCCGTAACGTATATGCAAGCTGTTTTTTCCATTAAAGATGCAATTAGTAAGAAAGAATCCCGTGAGATTAGTGCTCTATTAGGTGTTAAAGTCACACAGGTATTTATTTAATGATTTATTTCTTTTTTTATTTTGACACTAAATTGTGTCCATTTCCTTGGGTCAATGATTTATAAGATATTAAGAAATGGGTCTGCAGTTATGTTAATGGATCATCTTTTAGAACTATTTTAAATTCAATTATCTTCTTTAACTTCTTATTGTCTATCAACATAACATTGTTTCCAATCATACTGTCTCCCAGAAAGTGATTTAGATTCATTCCCTGTTAATTTGCAGGTGCGTGATTTTTTTGCTAGCCAACGCACTAGAGTGAGAAAGCAAGTTCGGCTGTCAAAGGAGAAAGGTCTAAGATCTAATGCATGTAAAGAAACAGAAGGGGTGGTTCCAACTGGGTCTGATGCCATGATACCTGTTGAGCCAGTTCCCTTAAATTCTGTTGGCCCTGTTAATGCCAAAGAAGCCCCATCGTGCTCAGCACAGGATGATGCTCTTTCTGGTATAGACGAGCTGGATAAACATTTTGTTGAAAATATATTCAGTAAGATGCGGAAAGAAGAAACTTTTTCTGGGCAAGTGAAACTGATGGAGTGGATCTTGCAGATACAAAATCCTTCAGTACTATATTGGTACTCTTTGAGGAAACTTAATACACTTAAAAATAGGCATACTGCTTTTTGTTTTATTTGATTCAGTATTGTCTTTTTATCTTGCAGGTTTTTAAATAAAGGTGGTGTGATGATTTTAGCAACGTGGTTGAGTCAAGCAGCTGTTGAAGAACAAACAACTGTTCTCTTTATTATCCTCAAGGTTTAAATAGGTTCTATTCAGATGATTTATGGTCCTGTACTTCTAACTTTACCAAGATTATAGTTATTATCTGGAATGTAGGTTCTTTGTCATTTACCTTTACAAAAAGCTCTCCCTGAACATATGTCAGCCATATTGCAAAGTGTTAACAAGCTGCGTTTGTACAGATTTTCAGGTATGCATTTGTTGGTTTGAATTTAATTCTTCTTGTGCCTTTTCTTATCTCCATATTTCATTCTTGTGCTTGGCTCAGTTTGGTTGGATCATTATCTCAGATTTCTAATCAATGTGTCAGATGCAATAATGATTTATGGCCCTATTGAAAGTGTTCTTATTTCTATATGATTGTGTTAATTTTTCTGGTATAATATAAATGCTTTGTTTTTGGAGTCTATTTTAATGGTTGCTTTTGGTTTCTGACTATATCCTCTGTAATGTCAGAGAGGAAATGGAAATCATTATGGCAAATTAGAGTGGATATACTGTTTCTTATTGGTCATTAACTGATATGTAGTGGCTATGAAAATGCTCTGCTCTAACATGTGATAAAAATCACTTGTAAATACCCATCATTTATGATGAAAATAATTTTTGTGCTTAGGTGTATTATATGTATGCTTTGTGGTGCTTGAATCTCATTTATCTGATTTGAAGATCAGACATATCAAACAGGTCAAGGCTTTTAATATCACGGTGGAGCAAAATGTTAGCAAGAAGCCAAGCTGCAAAGAAACCAAATGGTTTGAGATCCTCCGCTGCAGCACAGAATGAGATGTTACTGAAGCAGAGGCAAGTTTACATCTTTGCCTCCTATATTTGCTTGATTTTCTCTCAATTGATTTCTTATTATTGTTCTTTGGCTCTGCAGTATCAGTGAAATTATGGGTGATGATTCATGGCAATCAAATGTTGACAATTCTGTAAGAATACTACACACAAAAATCAAATAAAATTATGTTAAAATGGCTCTCTGTTTAGTGTTTTCTAATTAATGTTAATGGTCTTCCAGGAAGGGGTTCTTGCTACCTCTAATCTCAGGTGTGGATATTTATATTTGTTAACTGATGTTTATATCCCTGGTTGGCATTCTTAGTATTTTGTAATTGTGGAGATAATAAGTATAGGTGAATTGTTCAGGAAATTGGAGTCTTCACAAGTTCTGAAACTGCTGCCGGCATCCACTGATGATTCCACGAAGAAGAACATCCTTGGTGTATCTGGTTCCCGTATCCTTGTCATTGTTTGGTTGTGTTTATCAACCTCCCTGTTTCCTCTCTCTTCGCTCTTCGTTATTTATTTTTTGAGCAGGTTAGGGTGATTTATTTATTTCTTTTACCTTGTAAACCATCCAAATAAAAAAAGGAAAACCATTTGTTAAGGAACAAGGTATCTTATCAGTTTTAACTCTTAATGTATACTTTGTAGTACCTTTTGGTCATTTCTTTATTATACCTATCAAGTATTTTATCATATGAAGTCATGCACATTAGACATGTTCATTGCTATTCATATAAGTTAAAAGATGTATGCTCGGCATCTTTTTTTTTTTTCACCAGTTAGAGTTTGGATTTCTTGTTTGTATGGGAGATTGATTGTATCTTATCCTGACTTAGGGTTTGGACCTTTTTTTTTGGGGGGGGGGGGAGGGGGAGGGTTTGAATATGGGAATTATTAATTTTATTGATTTCTTTCCTGCTTGCTAGTCATGATCCATTTGCTTGAACTTCTTGCCTATCTATTCTTCTGATTTACCATTCTCTATCTTAATCGCTTTATAACATGCAAGATGATATATGTGCAATTGTATAGTTCCTTTTAATAGTTCCATTCAAGAGTAGCACAGTGCCTTAGCTAGTCCAGATAGCAGAGAACGCAGGAAGGTTCAGTTAGTGGAACAGCCAGGGCAAAAATTGGCTGGCAAAAGCTCGCAGACTAGAACAGTACCTATTAGTCAAAGTCGCCCTATGTCTGCTGATGATATCCAAAAAGCAAAAATGCGTGCTTTATATATGCAGAGTAAACATGGGAAAACTGGCTCGTCTAATGGAATGAATGAAGCAAAGAGTGAAGGTTTCAACAAACCTTCAACTTATCAGGCTAACTTATCCCCACCAGTTTCTAATGTGCCCTCTTGGCCTGCTGAAGAACAAAAGAAACCTGTAATTCCCCCCAAAACTTCTAACAGGCTGGAAAATTCTCTTGATCCAAAACAGACTATGGATTCAAAGGAGTCCCCATGGGAGAAATGCCAGAAGGTCAAAATCCCATGGCACACACCACCAGGTAAATTTGCTATTAGTGTTTTTTTTCATCGGTACCTTCTGCATTCTGTTAACACCCTGAATTTTAGATGGTAGTGAGTGCTCCTTAAGTAACTTCTACAATTATCATCGATGAAGACTCAATTGTATCTTTGCAACCATGGACTCCTACTTCCTTTCATCCTCATCCCATCGCCCACAATCTTTTTCCTTTTCTACCTTTTTTTTTCCCCCAATAGGAATAGTTAACAGCCTGCAAATTTTAGTTTTGCATCACCCCTTTCCAAAAATATTGAAAATAAAAAAGTTGTTACAAATATTTCTCTTGATATGTGATGATATTTATAATAATTGTATATAATAATTGTACTGTTGGAAATATCCTCGTGTTAAAAATATTAGGATTAACGTTGACAGAATGTATTTGATTTTTGGTCTATTGCAAAAGTTTGTTCTACACTTGATTTTTTTTTTATGTGTGCACCAAAATGGGGAATGTGCTTGCAATAGCTTAGTAAAGTGCCTAGCGGCCCATAACCATAAAAATAAAGGTGCTGGTGAATTGTACATCCAAAAAGTTTAGCGGAGAAAATGAAAACCATTAGTTTAAAAATTTGGTGACAACTAGTCTTGGTAGACAAAAATTCTTATTCGGATAATGAAGTTTTTGCTAACATTAGTGGTTAGTCCGAATATCATAATCTCTAGTAGAAGGTTTTAATTATCAGACAATGGAGGACAGTATTGTTTCAGTAGGATCAGGCTGGCTGTTTGAATCAGTGTGCCTTGATACGGGGCAGATACTGCCTAGACGCTGTAGTTACACCAATAAAGGTTCAATCATTTAATATAATTCTTAAAAAGAATTTCTCAATTGAGTTTGATTGAAGCCTTATGAAGCTTCAACCTTGAATGACCACTTGACCAGTGATTCCAAGGTGTAATTATCACACTGATGGCAATAAGGGTTTTTCTTTTATTTTTTCAATTTGAGATCTGGATGCTAAGAAATTGAAATTGAAATTTCTCTGGATCAAAGTGTTTTGAGAGCACATTTGGATTAAAATTTGGTCAAAGTAAATTTTGTCATGATTTTGGAACCAAATTTTTGGAGTGTTCTGAAGTGGTATTATTTACATTAGCAAAATTGACCAATGAGGCTTGATGATATCACAGATTTATGAAGCCACAAAACAACGGTTGTGGATTTTTCTTATAATGAGCTTAAAGCCTTTCCAAATTGCATTGACGTGCTTTGCTTTTTGCCAGTAAATTCTTGTTGAAATAATAATAATTAAACACAGTTCTCTCCAATCTGCCTGAAATGTTTTCTTTATTTTTAAGCCGGACTCAGTAACAGAACCAGCTCCTTTTTTCGTTTTTGATCCAGCTTAATGACTGTTGAACTAAGGCCAATTTTCAGTTATAATGGAATTGTCAGATAAGTTGAGGTTGGCAGGGATTTTTTGTTGAACTTTTGACTTTTACTTAGTTGCTGATTTTCACTGAGTGCAGTACCTTTCAAGGACATGTCTTCTTCATCTCATCATTTTTTATGATTTTTTTCTCCCCCTAGCCACCGTTCCAACCACGATAATATAGCAACCTTCTTCAGTGGTAGGCAAGGCAGTCTGTGACTATAAGGCAAGCAATCAAATCGTATAGCTAAAACTTTCTAACTATTTTGATCTTCCTTCTATTACTCTCTCTAAGCATTTTAGGTAGATATTCTTTTTTTTTTAAATTTAATCATTTCACTTATTTTAATTTATCTGCGGGTTTTAGACTGTTTAAGTCATTTTCTTTTATGCAGAAGTAAAACTCAACGACCTTTGGAGAGTTGGTGCTGGTGAGAGTAGCAAAGAGGTTGATGTGCAGAAAAACAGAAATTGTAGAGAGAGGGAAACTTTCTATTACTCAAACCAGGAGATAACATCTAACCCCAAGGAACCATGGGACAGAGAAATGGACTATGATGACACACTGATCCCAGAAATCCCAACTGAACAACCACCTGAAACTGACCGTATAGAAACACAGGTTGCGCTGGGTGAACATGTAAATAGTACAGATACTTTGGTACCTTCCTCCCAAATTGGTGGTGGCGTTGCAGCTGAACCAGATCTTGAGTTGTTAGCTGTACTTCTGAAAAACCCGGCTTTGGTTTTTGCCTTGACTTCTGGCCAAGCTGGTAACCTGACAAGTGAAGAAACAGTGAAGCTGTTAGACATGATTAAGGCTGGTAATTCAAACGATACTGGTAAAAAACTGGAAGAGAAGGTTGAAGTGTCTCTTCCATCCCCAACGCCATCGAGCAATCCTGGAACGGTGCGTGATATAGGCTTCTACCAAGAATTTATTTTCAGTTTCTCAGGGGTGGGCGGTGCCATCTGTTATCTCCTCGTTGCTGTCCCTTGATCCATATTGCACACATAATTAAAAAGAAAAACTACATATAGGAATCCGCATTCACTGAAAAGAATTAAAATAAACCGGGTAGAAATAAGGTTAAAAGTGAGGCCTGCAATAGAAAAATTGCAACCAATTTGATGTTTAGATGGGAGCATGCCCACATGGGAGAGAGCAATGGTTCAAGTCAACTATCGATGGCTATCTTCATCAGTTAACCAGAAGGGAAAACGTGGCAAAGGATAGAACAGGTTTATTAGGCCATGTGGGTTCATTTTTACAAGACCCTTTCACTGCCTGCATGTATAAAACTGTTGACCGTGGCTTAAGCAACGATATATGTGGACCCTCATCATCATTGCTATGTTTTTAAAATTATAGAGTATAGTATTGTTGTACTTTTTAAAGTATGATAATGACGGCTATCGCTATTATGAACTAACTTTGGTAGCTTGTTTAAGTATAAAAAATGTCTGATTTAGACTGATTATCGCTGTCATTTCATTTTATCTTGATTGTATTTTTTGTTTAATGTGCAGAGTGAATGGAGACCGGAGACAGTCAGGAACCCTTTTTCACAGCAAAGTCCAAAGAGAAACAGAGTTGTTCAGGCTTCTCTTGGAGTTGGCACGGCCACTCCTGTTGCGGAAAGGCTTCCTGCTACCAGCATGGCGGCGCTACAACAAGAAGCAAATGGCCCTTCATTAGCTCAACAGATTGCAGCAGCCATGGCACAGTTGTTGCCTCAATCAAATGCCATCATTCCTGAAAAGCAATCTCCTAATGTTGCTTTTTCACACCGTGGTCTCCCGTCTAATTATCCTGCTATACAACCACCAGCTTCCGACGTAGCCTCAACCATGCAAAATCCACCCCCTGTTAACTCTTTAACAAATTTATTAGCTGCAGCTGGTCCTTCATTGCGGGTTGAAACCATGAGTAATGTGAAGCGTGCAACAATCTCCATAACACCAAATGTACCAGAAAAAATGCACTCTTCATTTTCTCTGTCTCCCTTGATGCCAACACTGTCACGGCCGCAACCACAGCTACGGCCACAACCACCCCATGTATATGATCCTCCTCTGCAAACTCATTTATATTCATCTAGACCCCCAGTGGATAACATAGGTCCGATGTCTGATCCTTGGAGAGCCAGGCAGAGTTTGGCTTCTAATCCTCATTCTCAGGCTAATCAAAACAATTATAATGCATCGTTTGGAGGATTTGTGCAGCCTCAGTTGCGATCAGGTCCTCCACTAGAAGGGAATGAGTATGTGGGCAATGAATGTTTTGAGTCATGGAGTCCAGAGAATAGTCCAAATAGGTCTTCGGAGTATGTGCCAGGAAGGAACTACCTGGAAGCCAGAATGAATTCCGGGTGGAGTTATAGACCTGACAGGTCATGGCTAGGGAATTCTCCTGGGTACAGGGACCAGAACAGACAGGGAAATAGAAGATGGCGTGACAGAAGATGACGAGACTTGCCGGCAATTTTTGCCTTGGGTTGGGGATGCCGGCCTGTACACAGTGAGTTTTCTATAGTAATAAAATTCTTTGGTGGGTAAAGGTGGAAAATGGAAGGCAATACCGGAACGTTATGTTCACTGGACACTACAAATACTAATTGCGGCTTTCTGGATTTTCCAGGCTTTGTGCTTGGTATTCAATTTGACAAGCACATTCAAAGAAAGGAATACAAACTTGTGAGGAGTTGCCCTTTGTGTTTCTCTATCTCATACCCCATGGACTAACAGTTTAACGGTGGATTGGACTGGGCCAATTTGGACTCAAAATCTTAAATTACGGTTTATCTAGAGCAAAAAGTCGTTTAATCGCAATAGTAAATGGACCCTTCCTTTTGATTGTGAATGGACTTGTTTTGGGCCTTGCTGGATGACTTGAGAACAATCACCTGTACTAGATTCTATACTTTAAAAATATTTATGGCACCCGATTTTATAAAAAAAAAAAGGAGAAAATCTGCACTATTTCTAGAATAAAATAGCATTTTAATTTGAATGGCATGCTATTATTCTGCTAAAGTAAAAGAAAAAAAAAAGGGGAGAAAAAATAAACATGGTGAAAAAGAAAAACTGAAACTAGGCTATAAATTATGAAACCGAAACTCGGCTATTAATTATGAATGTGAACCAAGACTAGCTAGCCCAAAAATAAACCCACAGAAAATCTCGTTCTGGCCCGTGTTGCCATTTTAGCCCATAAGTAACACGAAGGTTGCGTGCACCGAACGCTGGCAAACAAGGTGAATATAGATTTGAATGGGTTTTATCATAACCTTCTAAGCAGCAGATTTCGACTGTGTTGCCTTGTTCTGACGAAGTTCCGGTCCTTGGATACTGTCGCAACTTGTTCTGTTAGAGTAGCTACCCAAACTCAAACACCAGCCAGGTTGCATGATTCAATTTTTTATTTATCACAATTTCTGAGCAAGAGCTCTGAAACAAGAATGGGATTCAGGTTCCAATTTCTAAATCCCATGTGCCGATCCTACCTCTCAAGACGGTCTTCACCCAAAAATCTCTGCCCCGATCCCATTATGATCCAGTCTCTCAATCCCCATTTCCAAGTTTACCATCGCCCGGTCTTCTCTGATAACCCCAATTACAACATCCCAAGACGGTGGCATTTGGGTCATTCTCATGATCACCACCATAACGTAACAAAGGAAGGAGAAAAAATATTCCAGTTGGGTCTGGGAGCGGATATCGGTTTAGCTACTGCTAAAGCTTTGACTGGGTATTTATCCGGAAGCACCGCTATCATTGCTGACGCCGCCCATTCAATTTCTGACGTGGTAAAAACATAGTCTTGTAAGACTTTATTAGTTAAAACTTGGAAGTCAAGCAATTAATTTTCCTCCATTTTTGTTTGTAGGTTCTTAGTGGGGTTGCTTTATGGACGTTTAAAGCTGCAAAGGCTCCCAAAGACGAAGAACACCCATATGGTTACTTATGATTGTACCTACACTCTACTCCATTGTCTTAATTTTGCTCGTATTATTGAATGTTAATTATGCTTTTAAGAGTTTTTTTAATAATAATTTATTTGGTTTCCTAAATTTCCTTGTTTTATGGTTAGGACATGGTAAGTTTGAGACCATTGGGGCCTTGGGAATTTCCTGTATGCTTTTGGCAACTGCTGGTGGTATTGCTTGGCATGCTTTAGAAATCCTAATTGTATGACCACTTTTGTCTTTCTTCCTATTTCTTCTGATTTAAAGAGAATAAGAGTAAAATAAATTTCAATATAAAAAAATGTCCTAAAAATCGAGATATACATGACTGAGAAAAATGGTTATATTTGAATGAAACTGGTTTGGACCTTACAATAAGTCAACCTTCTTTGTGTACAGGGGTTGTGGTCCACTGCTCCTGCAGTAGTTAATAATCATTCATTGGCTTACGGGCAGAGCCATCATCTTGGAATTGATATGCATCACCCTATACTAGCGTTGAATGTGACCATTGTAGCAATATGTGTTAAAGAAGGGTATTGAGCTTCTTTTTTGCCTGTTCTACTCTCATTTCTTTCTCGATAATATCTCTGCTTTTTTTCTTTGTTTCATGTGTGATTGCTTCTCCAAATATTAATATCTATATGTTGACATGTAGGCTTTACTGGATAACAAAAAGAGGTGCGGAAAGGCAAGGCAGTGGACTGATGAAAGCAAATGCATGGCATCACCGTGCAGATGCAATTTCATCTGTAGTTGCACTTATTGGGGTTGGTAAGACTTCTCTTTGGTGGTTTTCTATTTTATCCTGTGTGATTTTGGGTAATGCCTAGCTGAGTTAGTTATGAGCTGGTAAGCAATGCAAAATGGATATCATTGCTTTTGGTTTGAGGATTGCTAATTAATGTTAGTGGCTTTAGCATCTGGCTTGTTCTTTGCCCTTACATTGTTAGCTTAGAATTTGTCTAATTGGCTCTCTTCTAAATGAATTCGCACATTCAAGTTATGCTAACTAGGAATATATTTTTTTTCTTGATTAAAACATTTTCTAATTTCTTCATCATACAATTGTATCTATAAATTACTGCAATTTTAATGGCATCCTTTATGCCCCTTTTTCTTTGAAAATCTCTCTCTCACTCTCATTCTATCTTGTTGGGGGTGGTTGGTAGTTGTACTTCATGCAAGTGAAATTAAAACTTCACTGTGCTTGATTGTTTGAAGTCTGAATTATAAATTACATACTAATCTGGTTTCCACCTTCCTTCCCTGTCCCTACCCTGTACAATGTTTAAATCTTTTCTGCGGATTTCCTTAAATTGAATTTTATTTAAGTGAACAATCAATGACCTCATGCCTTGTCCAATGATCCAGGAGGCACTATTCTTGGAGTAAAGTTTTTAGATCCTCTTGCTGGACTGGTTGTCTCAGGAATGATTCTAAAAGCTGGACTGGAAACTGGATATCAGAGGTGCATTGCTTGTTGTCATTTATATATGCTCCCTTTCTCTTATTGTATGCTTTATCTTGGTGTCATTTTAGATTTGTAATTTTTCAAAGTGATTGTAGCTGTTCGGCAATTCAAAAGGTCAAAATTCAAATTGCATCAATGAGTATGGAAATAGTCAAACATACCTGATGTTTAAGGTCTAAAATTTCAATGTTATCAATCGGTATGAAAATAGGCAAACATAATGTTATGCTTTAGGTCTAAAATTTTTGCATTTATTCTTTTACTTTCTCAATGCCAGTATTTGGGTTGCAGGTTCAAGTTATCATGCTCATGTCTTCTTGATTGGTGGATTTGTAGGTCACGTGTTTTATTGGTGTTTCTTCAAGGCTTAATTTAGTTATGATCTTGTATTTTTGTATTACAAGAGTCTGATGATGTTAATAAAGTTGTGACAATTGGTTGGCTCATAAGATCATGTTTGTAGCCCTATGACAAGTCTTGTTTCGTTGGAAGTTTGTCAGTAATATCTACCAAATATTTAAGAATAGTTTGTTGTTTGATATGACCCGGCTATAGCCTATAGATAGGTTGTTGCTTATATAAAAAAAAAAAAAAATCCATAGTTGACATGTTTTTTTTGGCCAACTTTGTAGTGTTCTTGAACTTGTCGATGCTGCAATCCCTGCGGAACAGTTGGAGCCCATAAATCAAACAATTCTGCTAGTTGAAGGTGTCAAGGTAACTACTAAAATTTGTTTGCTTCTTTGTTTATGAAGACCAGTTAAAGCACTAAACCTAAAATAAGTTTCTCAATAATAGAGATCATCAATCTTGATGCATGTGTCACGGACCTAAGGGGGAGTCCTGAATCCCACATCGAACATAATAGGAAGGTCCCTGGGGTATAAAAGGGTTCACACCATCTCCGCCTTGTGAGGCGCCTTTTGTAGGACAAAACCGTGAGGCCAAGGGGGCCAGAGCGGACAATACCTCACAAGGGTGTGAACCGTGGCGAGAAGGCTGATCTGGGACGCCGAAAGGGTGAATGCCCGGGTCCCGGAGCCGCGCGGGTTCGGAGCTTGAGTCTCGACCCGTGACAAGTGGTATCAGAGCCAGCCCTAAACCGTCCGATCCACGCCGAGCACCTCGAGGGAGGTAGGCAGGGTGGCCGGCCTCCGTGACGAGGGCGTCACGAGGTTGGGTGCGGGAGAATGTCACGGACCTAAGGGGGAGTCCTGAATCCCACATCGAACATAATAGGAAGGTCCCTGGGGTATAAAAGGGTTCACACCATCTCCGCCTTGTGAGGCGCCTTTTGTAGGACAAAACCGTGAGGCCAAGGGGGCCAGAGCGGACAATACCTCACAAGGGTGTGAACCGTGGCGAGAAGGCTGATCTGGGACGCCGAAAGGGGGAATGCCCGGGTCCCGGAGCCGCGCGGGTTCGGAGCTTGAGTCTCGACCCGTGACACATGCACCTGGTATTTGATATTGTGATCTGTTGGCTTGTTACTACTGGTGAAATATACAATTAAGTTATGCCTTTTCCTTTCTTGGCAGTCTCCCTAAGTACTCTTTTAACAAATGTCTGTAGGGATGCCATCGTTTAAGAGCAAGGAGAGCTGGTTCTAATCTATACCTTGATGTACATATCGTGGTGAGTTTTTGGTACATTTTCTAGTGCCAGTGAAAATCGCAAGGAGAATATGATTAGAAAGTATAAAAAATTACCTCACTTTTGTTAAGCTTGCTGAGGATATGATGTTTAATAGAGCAGAATGAAACAATGTGATTCATATAGCTAACCGTAAATAGTCGGATAGCGTTTGTTGCTACTAGTACTTTATATTGTTGGTGTTTTTGCTTGACTGTTAAACTGCCTATTTGAGATTTCCTGATGCCCTTTGTGATTTTCCCCTTATTTTTGACATGTAGGTCAATCCCTTTTCTAGTGTTAGTGCTGCACATGGCATTGGTGAAAACATTCGTCATCAAATTCATGAGTCCCACCCTGAAGTGACTGAAGTTTTCATACACATAGGTACATTACTTGGTTACTTCATCACTGAATTGGTTGCAACAAATTTGTTAAGATGAGAGCTGTAATTTCACTATTTTGTGTTGAAAGATGACCATCTTTAAAAGAAAACTGATTGTTAAGGGAAAGAAGAAAAGAACTTTCCCTCTAGGTAATTACATCATTTGTCTTTTGTTGATAATTTCTTCTGACTTCCATGGACCATTTATTCTATTTTCAGCTTGATAATTTAACCTGTGGTATGGAGAAACAATTGATCTTGGAGCAAGTGATTTTTGGCCAGTGTAAATACTGAGCTAAGATGTACTTTAATGGCGATTAGCATTTAATTTAACTTTTTTTTTTTGCCCTTTATAATATTGTGGTTTTAGGCATAGATATCTGATACCATGCTGAAGAGATTACTGGTTATTGGATTGTAAAATTGATGCAAGAACTGTCTTTGCATCACCAGTTGTCGGCGTCTTTGTTCTGATCAACTTTCTTTTTACCTTTTGGAACGTGTAGATCCTGCATATATAGAGTTCTCCCCCGACGTAATGGACCAGAAAGAAAGTTTGAAGAGAATCGAGGAACGGAATAATAATATTTCTGCCAGGGAGGAAAATGTTGAAGCAATTGTTTCTTGCATATTTTCATCAAAGTTTCCAGAGGTACCTCTTCTCATTTTGTTGAGTGTTTTAAGTGTAGGCTCAATTATAAATAAACTATGCTGTGGATAAAGGTGTTAAGCACTGAAGTCGGAGTAGCAAGTTGAAATATGGTTTGGTAAAAAAAGCTCCAGATCTAAACTTTAACCATTGTTGGAAGGGAAATCATGAATTTTGTTTTCATCTTGTTATTTTTGCCTGTTATTCAAGCCAACACCACACTATTGCTTGGGGCAGAACTTGCTACTTTATTCTTAAAACATTTTTAATACATTTTTTTGTTGAATACATGAATTTTGCAGAAATTTATGGTTGAACGCATAACTCATCACATGTTACAAGGGAAGATATTACTGGAAGTTGAGGTTAGCATGCCCCCGGATATCAGGATTCGGTACAAGCTCTCTTTCATTTTTCCTTTGGCGGTTTGTTCAATATATATGTGGATTAATTTTAAAAATATACCCTATGGTAAAGGCTGAAATGAAAATATCCCCTAAATTTAATACGTGATACTTAACTAATTTATGATTTGTTATATTGTTTTTTTACCAAAATCTGTTATTTTTTCGGTTTCTTTTTAATTTTTTAATTTCTTTTTCTTTTTTTTTCATCTAAATTTATATTCTCTCTCTAAAAATTTATTTTTGCTCCCTAAAATCAAATTAATTCTCTCTCTAAATTCAAATCATATGACGAGAGGCAAAGTGGAAGACATTGGCTGAACATGAGGTAAAAATCAACTTTGATGGTGCTTTAAATACAGAGAGGAACGTAGGAGGAACTGTTAGGGGAGGGTCTTAGGAGCAGTGTCCATACTTGTACCAGGAATTAGGGATGCAATAATAATAGAGGGAATTGCTATCTCAAAAGCAGGTGAGTTTGCTTTTGCCACGGGATGGACAAACATTGTGCTGGAGGAAGACGCGCAAGGAATCATTGCCCAGATCACTGACCAACAAGAACATAATTTGTCTTTAATTGGAAACCAAATAATGGATGTCCAATATAGTCTAACCAAGTTTCAGAACTGGAAGGCAATGTCTGTTCAGAGAGAAGCGAATGAGGTGATGCACAAGTTGGTTAAAATGGCAGTGAAAAATGTGGAGACTTGACAGTGGCTTAATGTTTGCCCAGTGGAACTAATAGGCATTGTAACCCAAGAGGCTGTTTATAGAATTAATGGAATGACTTGCTTTATATAAAAAAAAAAAAAATGTGAATCTCATAATAGGCGATTGAATTTAAACCTCGATCTAGTTGATTTATACAACAATATTTAAAAAAGTAACAATCAAATAATATTTAACATGTTTGGTTTTGTTTGATTTCAGAGAGAGAATTAGTTTGATTTGAGAGAGAAAGAATGAATTTAGATGAAGAAAAAAAAGAAAATTTAAAAAAAAAAACAAAAAAGTAATAGATTTGAGTAAAAAAATAATGTAATAAATCATAAAATAGTTAAATGTTATATTTTAAATTTTAGGGGTATTCTTTTTTTTGGCTTTAATCATATGGTGTATTTATAAAGTTTATCATATATATAGGGATATGAATCTTATTCGTATCTAATGAGAAATTTGACTTTTTATCTGAATGGGGATAAGAATGTGTATTATATTGTATTTACAAAGATGGGTATGAGTATGTGTATGATTTTAAATTTTTATTAGATACAAGGATAATATAATATCCACCTCGTATTTGTACTTTATATATATTTTATATATATTTAGTAAATAGATTTTTTAGTAAATATAAATTATTTTATTAGATTAATTAAAATTAATATATTTTTATTGAAAAATATATTAATATGTATTTATAAAAAAATCAAAATATACAAGATAAAAAAAATTTTAAAAATAAATTTTTATTTTTATTTTTTTTAATCGCTGAAGGGTACGGTGAGTACTCATATTCATTAAATATTTACGGAGATAAGAATGTGAATAAATTTAAAATATTTATTGAATGTAAATATGATGATAAGTATAATATAAAAATATAAAAATGAGGATGCAGAATGCTTTACCTTACCTGTCGACATTCCTATTAATATTGACTTGAGGATGCGAAATACTTTACTTTACCCACTGATATCCTTATATATATCGAATACCAATTTCTTTTCTTTCCTCATTACAGTGATGCTATGGAAGCGGGGAAGGAGGCAGAGAAGGAGATACTGAATGCAGCTTCAAACATTGTTCATGTCAATGTTCAGCTAAGATTGGGAAGTCCAATTCCGCAGTTCAAGTATACATAGCAAAGTTTCAATTGTTCAAAAAACCAGGACTCTCTTCCTGTGGTGTTTTCGGTACCAATCGTAATTATACACATTGTTTTCCATACATCTTTAGCAGGGAAATTAATAAGTAATATTTGATTTACTAAAAAGCGCTTATGTAACCCCTGCATAAACCTCTTATTGTAAGTAGTACGCATAAACCTCTTATTGTATCAAGTAATCCAGATGTTTTTATCTCAATAAGATGACTTACATAAAGCTTGAAAAAAGTGGCTGTTTAAACTCAATTGAGTCAACTTTCAACTGATTATTATTATATACTTTTTTTAAAAAAATTAAAATCCAAGTTTTACATTTGAATTTTGTTCTCAAGTTCCTCTATCCCCAACCTTAAAAAGCTGGTTTGCTATCTATTTATTTTATCTTTTTCTTTTTTTTGTTAGTAATTTAAAGTTTCTCATGTTTCTCATTCATTCTATTTTTTTTCATTTTACAAGCGTGTTCTAGTAGAATTTTATTCTCTTGTCACAAAGTCTTGTCTCGTATATATATTTATGTATGAAATATGTACAAATCAACATTTTTGAAAAAGGAATACCTATTTGAATGATTACTCATATTGAAATTTACAAAATCTTCCTTTGAAATATCTAAGAAATTCTCCTTTTAATTTAATATTTTTTCATTGTTTTTGTTTTCATTTTTAATTGACATAAACCCAAATCATCCAGTATTATAAGATAATCCATCAATAATGATCGAGATAACTCGGTAGAACAAAGGATTGAAAACCCTCGTATCATCAGTTCATATATGATTTTCGACATATGACTAATTTGTATGAATATTTATTTTACAAATTAATTGATATAAATTAACATAATACATACTTATCTAACTAGTTATCTTAAAGTAAATCCTTTATTTATTTATTTTTTCTATTTTTTTGATAAGCAAAGAATCTATTATAATTAAATGTAATAAAAATAATAAATAATGCAGTAAAAAAACTTTCATTATCGTTCTTTTTTTTTTTATTCTCTTTACATTAAAAAAGAATGTTAATATTTCATACACCAAAAATATGGTGTAGAAGAGTTCAAAGATAGAAATAACAAACTCAACACAGCTACAGTACGAATAAAATCCAATTCCTTATTATTTATTTATTTATTTTTGTGTTCTCTTTCATATTCCATTTCTTCATTCTTTTTTATGCGACTATCTAAAGTTCATCTAAGTGATGTACGCGATATAAAATCTTTGTTATTCTTCCTATCGTTTCTACTCGTCCGAAATGAAACAAAAAATTATCTTAAAAGATGTATTGTCTTTTATTAAAAAAAATGGATTAAATAATATTAAAAAAAGAAAAACCTTGAAAATGAAAGTAAATATTATCAAAACAGTGAGAGAAAAAAGAAGCAAAACAAATTTGACACGAAAATAAAGAGAAAAAGGGAGATAGAGAGCCAAGTGATCAGATAATTGTAGTCTGATTTTTTTTAGTCGACATTATATTTTTCAGAAAAGGATATCATCATCTCAATGGCTCTAAATCAGACTCTAACAAAATTAACCTATCAATTTTTCTTTCTCATCAAAAACTAAAGTTTGGAGTTGAGAGGGAAGAAAATGAGAGAAGAAGGCTCAGAAGGATCCATTGGTGATTTTCTAATCACAAAATGGGCGAAAAACCCTTCATAAAATAGGTAGTTTTCAACATCACCGCCTCCCCTTTTTTATCATTGAAAATTAAAAAAAAAAAAAATCAAAGCTTCAAAAGTTTATCAACGCCGAACCTGATGTGCCTATGGGAGGAAGAGTAAAGATTAGGAAATTGAGATAAAAAAGATGATTGAATTATATAAAAAAGCGAATCCGAAGATTTGGCTTCGGCTGCGAAGTTGGCTTTCGCTATCGCGTATAAATAGAAAATCTAAATTAGGGTTAGGGTTTTTAACCCGTTGGTGAGAGAGGATAGAAGGGGCAAGCCTTATTACGAGCCTAACCCTGCGTTCACCAGAATGGGCAGATAGCTGATTTGGGCTTTGAAGGACTCCTGAAATTCTGGGCTCCGGCTTCATCCTAGTCTAAGCCCACTTGTTTTTCACTTCTCATTTGACCAGAGTTTATTTCATTCGCATAGTTGCTTTTGGTACTTACGGTTTTATTCACGTTGTACAATCTAATAAATATAATTTTTTGTATTTTATCATTTTTTTTATAAAATTCAATCATTTAACAAGATTATCTCTAATTTTATGATAGAAACTTAACTATAGAGAATGAATATTTTTAACATATTCTAGGAGGAGAAAGGGATTAAGAATTTTTAATTTAATAATTAAGTTATTCATTGGTAAAATAATAAAATTTTAATTTTCGTCATCAATAGTCAAATTTTAATAGTCTCATTATTAATGGTCAAACAATAAGTACTCATTTGAAGATAAGAGAGTGAGGTATCATAAGATTCCTAGTCAGATGTAGCATGTAATATTGGATTCAATTAATTTCACCAAAAATTGACTTCAAAAATAGAAAATAAACAATAGCATTGTGAGTCCATCTAGTGGGACAAAGTTGGGAAATGATAGTCTTTAATTGGGGTGGGGAGGGTAAAAGCGGATGTTAGGTATGATGAATATGTACGATTCCTACGACTTGAAAGATGGGGTAAAAGCAGATAGTCTCTGCTGAATTTTTATTTATTTTTATCATTTTTCATATTCATGTGGAAAACATTTTCCATGGAAAGTGGCCCAAGCTGGTTCTACATTTTAGGATTACATTACTTACCAAGTGTGTCTGTATCAGCGTTTCTTTTTTCTCGGTACAAATTGGCTGTGGAAAGGAAACGGAGTTTCATATTTGTTGTTTGTTTTAAACTTTGAAGAAAAATGTCTTCGAAGAGTGAGATTAGGTTATTTCGTGATCGACACGTGGTTCTCTTACTTAATTTTGATAATTTTAAATACAATATAATGATATAATATAAAAAATTATATATTTTAAAAAATATATTTTATATTTATTTATATCGATACGAATTTTAATATAATATAATTTATATCTTATACTTATTAATATATTAATACGTCTAAACACATAACACAATTAATTACATATTTAATTTAATTTTATCATATAAATATACATGTAACATATTTAATATATTTTTTATATTTATTTTAATTTAATATAAATATATAAAAATTATTTTAATTATTAATTTTTAAATTATAACATTTAATTAACTATTTAATATTATATAAAAATTATTTTTAATATTTAATTATGATTCTCATTTACGAATCGCGAGGTCTACTCCCACTTATCGCTGGGTCATCATGAATTTAAAAAGTCAGGCCCATTGTTTGAAGATAGATAAGTTGGTGTGTACCCCATGAGCCCCATTTGGTTTCCAATGCCAGAGTGGCCATCTCAGCATTGTCACAGACAAGAGCAAGAAAATCTTCCAAGGACAACTGACAGATAAAAGTAACAAAAAAACCTGTGGCTCTCAGACATCCCAGATGGACTTTGCAATAGCGGAATTCCCATGTGAGAGCTGTTGCTGAAAAGGGTTTATCATTGGCAGTCTTTGTTGGCTTATTGCTTCCAATTCTAATCTTTGTTGCTGATGCTGCTGTTCATGCAAATTGACTGGCCTTGACACTCCAATCCCCATGAAATCAAGAGTCGTCATGTTATTTTCTCCATTGCTCGCTCCAAATATTGCTGGCCCTGGTGGGTTCCTTTCGATCGCCTGAGTTCTCCCTTGTAATAAGCTAGAACTGCCACAATCTTCATGTTCCATGTTCTTTATCAAGCCTTGGTTTCGGTCAGCTCCATTAATGAACATGTTAGTGAAAATTCCCATATCATTCATTCCTGAGCTTCCTGCCACAGTATTGAAAAGTTGGACCATTTCATTGGGGCTTTTTTGCATGAGCGGGTTAGAGAACCCTCCCTCGTTGATCCCAACCATGCTTGAATGATCGGTTTGTGATGGAAAGTGTTCGTAAGATGTGTTCTGCTGCTGCATTCCTCCAAAATATGTTGGTCTAATGGACTGGTCAGGACCTGCCATGCTACTAGGAAAGCTTTTTTGCATCATGGGAGAGTTTATACTATTACTTGCAGTTGCACCCATTTGGGCTGCTTTCTGCAACAAGGCTGTGGCTGACACGTGGGGCGACCCGTCAATTTGGCAAGCATTGTTGCTGTTTTGTAAATAATTGAAGCCAGATGGGTTATTTGAACTAAGTTGTAGGCTAGAGGAAGCTGAGGAAATGCTTCCTTGGCTGCCAAACAGAGTGCCAGAGCTGCTTGAAAACATGCCTCCACCCATGTTCATAGGCTTAAACGGCATTGGCACTAGCTCTTGGGGAAGGGATTTGAGCGAGTTTTTCGGGTCAATGTTGTTGAAGTCAGATGTTCCCAGAGATGTGTTGGCATTGCTCATTGGCATTGATGACATGAGCTCTGGCATTTGGTTTAGTAAGTTTGATCCCATGTTGATGTTGTTCATTAGTCCTTGGTTTACCTTGTTGTTTTCTTCAGCTAATGCGTCACAGAATGCTCTGTGCGTGACGAAGCTGTCTTTTCTGCACAAAGAATAAGCAGTGGGGTCAAATTAGGTTTGTTATTGGATAAAAATTTTGATAAGAAACAGTACTTTTGATCTAGAGAGAGATTTTGAAATATGATAAATAAAAATGGGGTCAAAACTAAAGTATGAAAAAGCCTATCAATTGTCGGCCAATATTTTCCAACATTTCTTTTATTTGGAGAGCTTAGAGATGATATAATTAATGCATAATCTAAAACATATATGCAAGACAGCCTGCATCCAACAAGAAATTTTATAAAATCCAGTTTTGCTGTAGAGTTATGAAATTACCATGTAAAACAATGCAAAACTTTAGAGTCATCATCAGATAATCATTGAACACCTTGCACTGAATTTTATATATATATATATATATATATATAGATTTATGTACCTTGTAAAGGATACCATATACATACATACATATATATATATATATATATATCAATTTCAGTTCTTCATGCAGAAAGCGGATGCAAATCATTAAATTTGATTAAAAATTCTAATATAAAGTATATAAACCTTGAAAAGATGGTTCCACAATCACATTTGTATTCCCTAGTACCACAGGTCTTCTGATGAGCTTTCCAATCAGATTGCACAGCATATTTCTTTGAGCACTTGTCGCATTTCCACTTCTTCTCGCCATGCTTACGGCTAAAATGCTTCTTTATTCCTGTAAGATCCCCTAGTGCACGAGCCGAGTTGTGGTGGACACAAGTTGGCTCGGGGCATATGTAGACTCGTTTCTTGACCTCACTGGTTATCCTTTGCCTAAGCTTCCAGGGAAGATTGTGACCTCTTCGGTGCAATTGAAGGTTTTGGTCCCTTTGGAACCCTTTGTTGCATATCTCACACACGAATCGATTTGTCGCCATAAGCGTTGTTGGTGATAGAGCAATAACTTCAGCATTTGGATCTAATTCGAGCAACAATTATACAACTATTTCAAAAGACTACCAATTGTTCAATGAGAGCATGAGGTAGTAGAAGATTTACCTTTAAAAAAGAATTAAGTAATTGTTTTTGTAATCTAAGCAAGAGAGTTCTGTATTCTTACTAGGACAGTTGGACCCCAAAGAGCCAATAACCAAATAGAACACAGTCAGAAAACAAAAAGAGAAGTAAAAAGTGCAATCAAGCAAACAGTTCTTGGCAATTATTGTAAACTAATAGCAATAATTGAACCTTTTATATAACAAATTAGAAATTAATCTTTTCTTCCTAAAGGCTATTTATTTCTTGGAAGATACCCCCATTAGAAATCTTGTTCTTTTGTGCTGCTTAACTGGATCAAATCTACCTTGACATGCATGCTTCTATTGAAGAATATGTAAAACTCAGAGCCATGCATCTAACTCAAATCACGGATCAAATCTAAAAACCACATCAGTTAAATATTTCATCGGAACTTACCTGATCTTATAAGATCAAATATATGTCACCTGAATTAGATAAACTTAGCATAGAAGAAAGATTCAAGGGTAAATGGATTTGCCTGGAGTTCCTGGTAAATTTCTTTTCTTCTTAACTGCTTGTTGTGGCTGTTGAGTGGTAGAACCATTGCTGTTAGAAGCACCAGAAGGTCCTGAACCAGAGCTAGTCAAGTTATTTTGCAGCTGTTGTTTCTGCTGCTTCTCTTCAAGAGGCTGGACTTCCTCTCCAGCGTTTCCTGAAGAGAAGCTTCCGTCATCACCTGAGATATTTGACATTTGAAACTGAGAGGAAAGATATAGTGATAATATACAAGCTTGTCTGTTTCCTTTTCCTTGGCTCCAAATCCTATTGTTTCTTTCTTCCTTTCTTGTTGTTGGTGCTCTAACAAAAAGTGGAGGCTTGTTTTTTGGTGAACATAAAATCAGGAATCTGCTCTCTCTAGAGGAAGACAAAAACCAGGGAATTCTCCTTCATTCCTGGTGAAAGAAGAGGGTTCTAGCTGCTAACATTGGAACCTGGTCTTCTTTGGCTTTATATAAATATATATGTACAGGGTTAAAATTTGAAAAGGACAAGCACAAGGAAATTGCCCCCCTAATATGATCATTATTAAATAAATTGCCATTCTTTTTCATTGTTATTTTTTATATATAAATTAGTTTAATTGGTTCCCCAGGATGCCTTTCCTTGAATAATACTAATATGTTACTATGACAGTAATGTTAAAATTTTTGTTACCAAAACAAAATCAAATTAAAGCTTAGAGAAATTAATTTGGATGAGAAAATTAATTAGATTTCTTATCAATCTATAGCATTATGATTTGGGAGTAAATTAAAAACCAAGAAAGTTTGGCTAGAGCAAGGCTGTAGGCTTCACATGACATATTTAAGCAGACATTAGAATTTAAGTTATAGTTTGTTGATGTAAAATCACATGATTTGTTAATAGAATGTTAAATTTTTAAATTTAATAATTAAAAATCAAATTTTGATAATTTTAAATAAAAAAAATTGAAGGTATGATATATAAGACATAAATTCAACTAGCTAAAGAAAGATATCAATTGTTGAAAAGAAATTAAGTCCATCAATTCAAGTTTAAAATTCAATTATACTTGAAAAGATTGGACAATTATTGTGTTGAGCAAATTTCTTCATCTTCACAGATTTTGAGTTCAAACTTTTTGAAAATGTGTAAATTCTATTTTATAAAACAGTAGGAATTTACATCTGAACAATGATCATCTTTAAAACTAATTTAATTTTTATATTTCTCTCCTTCTATGCATTTATCCCACTCCATGAAATTAGTTTGCAAAAACAATTTTGCAGTCTATATCACAATATATAATCAAGAAGGGATAAATTTCTTATCAAAAAATGTTTAATATGATATTTATAATAAAAAAATGTTCAATCAAATATGAAAATTTACTTTACTTTATTTTTGGATTTTTTCAATTTTTTTATATTTCATTTATTTTATTTTTATTTATTTAAATTTTAGTTTTTTTTTTTTAACTTTATAATCGAACATTTTTTTGATATAGATATCATATTAAATATTTTGTAATAATATAAAAGGCTGCCTAACAAATTAATGATTAAACCAATCAAAAAAAGGTGCAAGAAGCTTGTTATATCATTAGGATGCGTCTCCGTTATCAGTTGAAACTGTGCCGAATCCTGTTTGTCTGGTTTGATCCAAACGATCAAGGAAACCAAACAAGTCAGTGTCCAGAGTTTCAATATCTTATACATAAGTTATTAACCCCATTAAAGATGGCTGCTGCTTTGTTTTCTAGGTTACAGTATTATAATATTTAGAGTAACGACGACATCTAAACTTGTATGTAATCTTAAACAATTGCATTACCCAGAATTTCTTTTGTTTCAACCGGTAAAACTATGCCTCTGGATTTGCTTTACATCAATGTGACTTTTTATCCTAATTACTGAATTTTCTGAACAAGAAAAAGCTGTGCTTATAAAAATATTGTTTCTATTATACACTTTCTTCTTTTACTATGAATTTTTTTATATAAAACATATCACAATTTAAAAATTATATTTACAATATATCATCTGATAACACATGAAACTTTGTATAATATCACATTCTATAAGCGTTTGAATTTCCATCATTCTAACTAAATCCTTCTTGTAATTGTCTAAGAATATTATAGGGCAAAAGTATTTTATTTGATTCTCTAGGGATGCTAAAGCTATCCTTATTTATGGCCAATGGGTTTTGTGTGTGTGTGTTTTTTTTTATCTCCGACTCAAGCATGATGGAGGTGACGCTATAGTTCAATCAAAAGGGGAGAAAAAGTGATACTTTAGAAAAAACGTATTAGCCATTTGCCTAACTGACAAGACAATCCTGAACTCAGGGAAGAACAAGTGCTTGTTCATTTGTTCAATACTAATATGTTCAGTTAACAACCATTATCGAAATTTTGGATAAGACCAAAACTAAATCCCAAAATATCACCACAAATATCGTATTTTTGAGAAAAAAACAGATCATACTCTTGAACTTTCTTGATCGTATTGAAGAAATTTCATGTTAAAAACCAGATGATCACTTTCTTTAGTGGCATTTTCTTTCAGTTTTTTCCACTTGAAAGAAGAAAATTGAACCATCCATGTCAATTAGCAGGATTTAGTTTTCCAAAAATTAGTTCACATGTTTAATAAGAAACAGCAAGAAGCCCGGCTGTAGAATGAGAAACAACAAAGAGACAGAAATAAGAATATGAACCATTGGCTAAGTTCCAAAACTCAGGTCAATCATATTTCAAAACTGTACCATTTTGCAAGTATCTGCTACTTCTCCATCACGAACTACTAGTTAAGACAAACAGAATTGCTTGGTTATCATCGATGGCGGATCGATAGAATTTATGAAGCAAACATAAACACAACAGTGTGAAGACAAAAATGTTCCAACATTATACATTTTCCTGGTTATTTTATGGCAAAGATCGAATATAAAGGACGACCCTAAACACCATTCAGATGCTGCAGTGTCACAAATGCTGAATAATTTAGAACGAACCAGGTTTCTAATTGACATAAGCTAAGTAACCCCATGGAATATAAACAACAGAAAAGACGGCCATGGCCTTGCATTCTTTCCTTTTTTTAAAATATATATATTTTTATGAAAACGATGTTTGATTGAGGTTAAAAAAAAAACCAATCATGAATATTCTATTGTTTGTTGAAACTGACGTGTTTTTTACGATGAATTAGAAAGGAATAAAAAGTAATTAAGGAGAAAGATTTTTTTAAAGATTTTAGTCTTGCATCAAGTGTGAACCTTGTCTATTTTGTGTCTGTTGATGGTTAATTTTCAATATTATTGTAAATTGGTGGATTTGAAATAATTTGTTTCATTTTGACTGGTTCTACGGTAAGAACGTAGCTTTCAAATGGTCCCAATTTGAAATTTATAAACTAAAAACAAAAGAGAAAATAAATACATGAATCACTTTATTAGAAGCTCTAGATATAGTTTCAATTAAAGTTAATTAAATAAGCAAAGGAAGTTATTTGTCTGTAATTTTTTTTATTCAATAGTCTTTTTTATATTCAAAAAAATTTATGACATAAATATTACATCACGTCTAATCACTTGTTTTTCTTTTTTTTTTCATCGTGCTAAATCCCGAACAGGTTTTGCTTCAAATTCTAACCAAGTGTTAATTTCTTTTAAAAACGTGGAGATATCAACCCTGGCAATCACTGGAGCATTGATGGAGATTATTTGGAGAGAAAGAAAAATCTTTGGGAATCCAACACCTTTTTGACTTGTTGAAGATAATCTAGAAAGTGAGAAAGATGAAAATCATTATTTAGACTAATAGGAATTGGGTTTTGAATTATAACATTAATAGTGATTAACATCATCATCAGTTATCACCATCAGCCTTGTGAAGTGGGGTCTCTCAGACCTTAGTCTATGTAAGACAAATTTTCAGCAAAAATGTCCCAAGCTCTAGGGCTCGAAGTGGAAATGGGCCTAGGTATGGTCCGTCCGTGACATTGACCATGTCATCAAGAATTAAAATTTTTTTTTTGCCCTTTGGATAATTAAGATCAGGCCTGATTCGGATGTGAGAAGAATAAGGTTTTCTTCATGTTAGAGAATGAAAATTGAAAGAGACCCTCGATTCTAGAGGCAGAGCTGAGCCTACTCTTGTTTGCCTAGTAATTCAAGCAGCGGTTTCCCACCTCGAAAACATGGCTCATTTTCACCAGTAACATCAATGATCTGCAACCGTTTGATAACTCGAAAATGGGTAAAAAAAAAAAAATACTACAGGTTTAGGAGGAAAGTTCCCATTGTTTTTATATGGTTTAAGTTTCCTTTTCTTCCCTTTTTCCCAGGTAGGTAACATGCCAGCGAAAAAATTTTGGCATTTTGAGTATTGATTGAACGTTTGTTTTCTGTGTGTTTTGACTGGCTTCAATTCAAGTGCTTAGTTTTTTGCCTGCCAATTACTTTGACCTCTCTCTGAAGTTGTATCCAGAAAAAAAAACTCAGATATCCTGCAATGGCAATTTCATAGACAACTAAAAGAAAGAAACTGCAAACAACAAATCACGCAATGCGACCGACCTGTCCAACTGAAATATAGTATCAATCAAAGATTACGAGCAATTTGACTTGCATACTTGGTTAAACTTTGTTTCACTTTCAGAATAATAAGTGCTATTAATCTTGACTCTTGATTCTCCAATTTTTTTTTCCTTTTCCATTCCTCGTGTTTAATAAAAAATTATTAATTAAAAATTTGACCATATGCTTGTTAAAAAAATATAATACTAACAATAGGACAACTTTGTTAAATTGAAAATCTAATATCGAAGTAAAATTCTTTTGCTTTATACACTTTTTGAGGACAAAGTTTATAGAGAAAGAGAACTTATTTAACTGAGAAAATAACAGTCAGCTTCACCAAGATCAAAGGTTGGCATTACGATTATTCAGCAGTCAAACCCCTATAAGGAATACCGTTTGCAAGTCAGTTATCTAGAAGACAGTAAGAACCACCTGTGTCATTTGCTCCCACAATGAAAAAGGTTACTCCGGTTTAAGGAATTGTTCCCCTCCTCTTCTTTCTGAGATTATAACCCCGCATCAGTTTCGTCTGACTTATGTAAGATGAACATGTTTGATACTTCAATTTTTCACCTGACATTGGTCACGAATCTGCAGCTGGTTGGGTGAATGGAGTGTTATGTTTTCCTAGTTTGATTAAGGAAACATATGCACTCCCAATTATTGACTAAAAGAATGAAAGGCACCCAAAACACAATGCTTTGGAGGCCGTGGAGGGAGACGTGGTTTTTTCAGGACCAGCTTAGCAATTAGTCCACTCATTTCTCCACGTATCAGATTCAGATTTGAGACCGACTGGCCATTTTTTGCCACTGCAGAAACCAATCTAACTCTCCTCCATGTTGGGCTTACAAGCACCATTTCTAAAAAGGGCATTAACAACAGGCCTGCCACGAACTCTTCGTGAGTTATTCTGTGGAGCCTCTGCAACTTTTCTCTTCCTCCTGGGACTGAAGAACCCACATTCAAGAGCTTCTAAAGCTTTTGTTGTTAATGGTCGGTTCCTGGTACTCTGCCTCCGGTTGTGCATTACAGGATGCTGATTGACCTCTGCGCCTTTATCAGGAAGCTTCAATGGTTCAGGCTGCACCATTATTTCGGACTGAAAGAATGATATATGAGCACACGAATTATCAATATTTTGCACCGTCTCTGTGATGAAGGGTCCATTGGTTTCAAAATCCATTGAAACTTGACGAACATTCAAGTCTATCAATGCATGTAACTGCGTTTTTATCAGAGATTCTTCTCCATGAAGGCAGTTTTCAGTGACAATGCCTTCCTTTCCCTCATCAGCACCGCCTTTAGACAAAGAACTGGCTGGTGACAAGTTTGGGGATCCCATTGGAAAAACCATAGCTTCACAAGCATCAGGCAAGCTAGACCTACAGTGCGAATTGTCTTCATTTAACATCCTCTCAGCAGAAAAGTTTTCAACACTACAGCTTGATTCTCCATTGACACAATCAGTTAAACCCTGCTGTTTAATAACAGGAGCCAAATATTTGGAATCACTAGACTGCACCTTTCGGCTGAAATTATACTTCATAACCTTTTTCTTCTTCTCATCAAGCAGACTTGTGTTATGGCTTTCATGATTTTCCATTGATATAATGCTGGTATCAGAGGTGTGGGGAATGACGATGTTTGAATTACTATTTACACAATCTGATAAGTCCACATATTCTTCCCCATTAGCCATGGACTCTGCAGCATTTGAAGTACTATTTTCTTCTGCATCATCTTCTGAGTCATCAGATGTATCCTCCTCAGAATCGCTGGAAATACCAGAGGGGGTGGATAAGCTCGTAGCTTCAAGTGGTAAGCTTCTCAGTTCTCTAACCTTGGATCGTTGAGCCCCTCGGACCAAACTAGTATCTACAACTGTAAACTTCATTAAATCTCGACTGCAACCAGAATTTCGTGGCTTGAGGTATCGGTTACGTTTATTTGTCATAAAATCAGGATCTTGTTTTGTTACTGGGTCCCACTTATTTTCTTTGTTCTCTCTGCTGCCTGGCACTTCAATTTCAAGCTCAAGAAGCCCTGGTTCTGAAGCAACTTTATTAAGAACGTCACTAACAGAATCAAAATAGTGGTTACCTTTCACCAGCTTCCTTCTTGAAAACTTCTTAACACCAGGTACAAGAAACACCAGAGAATTCTTTGAACCAGAAAAAACCTGATCCTTTGGCTGTTCAGAGTGCCAGCCTCTGGCTAAAAGGCGAGGCCAAACAGCTTCCCAGAAAAGATCACTGGATCTAGCTTTGCTCAACCTAAAATCTCCTGTTAAAAACTTGATAATATCTGCAGATGCAAGAGTAGAACATGCTTTTCCAACTGGTATTTCAGGACGAAAAGAAACTACATGATTGGCTTTTACTGGTTCCATGGCATTGCTAGTTAGGTCTTGCTTTCCTTTGCCAATACCTATAGCTTCTATGAGCATACCAATGCCAACTGTATTCTTTATGGTGAATACGTATTCCTCAAAGGAAACTTTTCCCTCACCAAATGTTTTAGAAACCTGCAATAATCAGAATTCATAAAAACACCATGATGAAATATTTTTGTCTCTGAAAAATATAGACCCAATATGGCTGAAAAATTAGGTGCAATAGTTCAGCAGTAAACTGAAATTTTCAACAGTACGTAAAAACCAGGAGTTCAATCGAAATCAATAGATGTTCTTAAAAGGTAGCTAAGAATAACTGCAATATTCTTAGAGATACACTGCAAAATGTCTAAGCTTTTAGACAGGGGTTGAAGAAAGAAATCTTTTATTTGTAGTTGAAATGCAACCGCATTTTCAAACCATTTTATATGTAGTTGAAAAATAGACCAAATAAAAGGGGTTGAAAATGCCTAAGTGGAAAAAGCATATTAAGCATTCTCCTTACTCTTGTCCATTCAAAAAATCAGACGAAGACCTATAGATACACTGCAAAAAACTCTGGATATTCATGTGAATTTTAGAGATGCATTTCCTAAGAACAACAGAAGTTTCCATGCATTATTCTAATCCTTTATGACCATATATTCTCCTATATTTCCAAAACTGAGCCAAGTGACTTACGGCGAATAGTGCATAACCCCCAGAAGAAGAGATTAAGCTCAATATATCCATACAGAAAGCCAGACACTCTATCTACCATGCTTCAAAAATGTTGAAAGCAGTCCAAGCAGAAGCCAAAGGTCACAATGCTTGTTAGAGACTGACAATGAAACACCAACAACCATTTTTATTGATCAACCTAGATCACATAAGTAAATTCTTACATGCATGCCTAAATGAACTGAGAAGACCAAGATAGCAACAAAAGTAAAGGACGAGCTTAAATTACCAGCTCCTTATTCTAAAGAAAACTTTAGGAGACTAATGAGCCACACGGCAATTCAATTGGCACAACAAAGCTCTTGGTAAAAGGAAGAAGTTTATTTTCCTTAAGGAAAAACAACAATGTTAAAGGCAAAATATGCCTTTATAAATCCAAAAAAACTAAAAACTAATTTACATTTACTTTATGTAGAAAAACTTAAGAAATAAAACTTTGTGAAAAACTAAGAGTAAAATTAAATGTATATTGAAAAACTATTCATCAGAGAATTATACAAGCACCTTAGGTTTATACACAACTAACTGGTAAGTAAACTAAAAAACTAAATATTCCTAAAACTGATCTTATAATTGAGAGATTGTCTATCATAATTTTCCATCCTTAATTCTAGAGATATAAATGCTTTAATTCTAGAGATAAAAATATAAATATACAGATTATAAAATTACACCTAGCTGTAAATAAGGTTTTGTTTGTTTCGCTGACTTTCAAAAAATGATTTCTAGAAAATGTTTATATTTTTTGAATTGAGAGAGATTTTTTATTATTTGGATGAATTAATAAAAAATATTTTCAGTTGTTTGGTTGTTTTTTGAAAAATCTATTTTTTTAAATAATATTAATATGACTATTAAAATATTAAAAATTATTTATTATTAAAATTATTAATCTTAAAAAATAATTATATTTTAATAATAATATTTAATATTAAAATATTTTGTTAATATAAAAAATACTTAAAATAAAACTATTTATTATTCTTTATATTATTTATTAATATATTAATATATTATTTATTAATAATATTTATTAATATATTATATTAATAGTATATTATTTATTAATATATTATAATATAATATTATTTATTTATTAATATAATATTATTTATAAATAAAATTATGCTCAAAAGTATTGATAAGTAGTTCTACTCATAGATAGTTCTTTTCCAGAAAATGTCTTCCTCTTTTTAAATTAGTAAGATAATTTTCAGAAAAATGACTTTTTTTTTCATTGACCAATAAGTCATTTTTCGTTAACTAGCTAATTTTCTGTCAAACAAACATCTGAAAATACGCAAATCATTTTTCGAAAGTAATTTACTGTGAAACAAACAAAGCCTAAGTGTTTTCCCACACCCTCGTCAAGCTGGTAAATAGGGGTTTTCCATTCCCAGCTTGTAAATAATTTCTTAAAATGTTACACTACTGAGACAATTAGTCAACCAAATTGCAAGTTGACTCTTAGTTGATACATACGGTGTACAAATCAACCCACTATCTAGTTTCTCCTTTATAAAATGCTATCTACTTCAATATATTTGATTCTGTCATGTTGCACAGGATTGTGTGCAATACTTATTGCAGACTTGTTATCATAGTAGAGTCTCATTGGTCCATCCCACTTGATTTTCAAGTCTTCTAGGATAATTTTGAACCATAGTAGTTCACAAATTCCTTAAGCCATTACTTTAAACTCTGCTTCAACACTTGATCTTACCATCACATTTTGTTTTTTACTTTTTCAATTTACAAGATTATCACCTAGGAAAGTGTAGTAGCTTGAGGTGAATCTTCTATCAATTACTAAACCTGCATAATCCATATCTGTATATGCTACCAGTCCCGAATTTCTTTCGAATAAGATACCTCTTTTAGGATTAGCCTTCAAATAGTGTAGTACATGATAAACAACTTGTAGGTGCACGTCTTTAGGACTATAAATAAATTGACTTATCACACTCACAACATATGCTATGTTAAGTCTAGTATATAAGAGATAAATGAGTCTTTCAACTAATCTTTGGTACATCTTTCTATCTACAGTAGCATCTTCATTAGTTTTTCTAAGTTTATAATTAGTTTCTATAGGATTACTTGCAAGTTTACATACAAGCTTCCCAATTTCCTTCAAAAGATTCATCACATATTTCTGTTGTGAGATAAAAATATCATGTCATGAGTGAGCTATTTAAATTCTTAGAAAGTACTTCAATCGCGCTAGCTCTTTTATCTCAAATTCTCTGGCCAAATATTGTTTATAGATTTTCTCTCTTTTTCATTATCTTCGGTTATAATTATATCATTAACATATATTAATAGAACTATGACTTTCACTGAATCTGAGTGCTTGATAAACAATGTGTGACCCTCTTAACTCTGCTTATATCGCATTGCTAGCATCACTTTGACAAATATCTCGAACTAGGCCCTAAGAGATTGTTTGAGGCCATATAAAACCTTTTTCAGCTTACATACTTTGTTTGTTTTTAGATGACTTTCAAATCCCAGTGGAACCTTTATTATATTTCTTATTTCAAATCACCATGTAAAAAAGCATTCTTTACATCAAATTGTTGAAGCTGCTAATTATAATTTGCAGCCAATAATAACAAAATCCTAACTGTATTCATCTTGACAACTGGAGCAAAAGTTTTCTGATAATCCACTCCATAAGTTTGAGTGTAGCCCTTAGCCACCAACCTGGTCCTATATCTTTCAACAGTACCATCTGCTTTGTATTTTACAGTGAAAACCTATTTACACCCAACTTGATTTTTTTCCTATAAGTGACTCTACCGGTTTTCATGGCTTATTTTTCTCTAAGCCCTATATTTCTATTTTTATGGTTTGCCTCCAATTCTCATTAGATAATATTTCGGATAATGTAGTTGAAATAGAAATAGTGCTCAAGCTCATAAGAAAAAATTTGTGAGATAGTGAGAATTTTTCAAATGACAAAAAATTAGAGATTGGGTATAGTGGATGTTTAGTACATTCTTTGGTTCCTTTCCTAATGGCAATAAGCAGATCAGAATCACTAGTTATAGTTTTAGAATATTCATGCTCATTTTGAAAAACAGAGTCAAAGACTGTACTTACCTCATTTTCAGAGTTAGGATTAGATTCTTGGACTTGCATTGGTTCAAGATTTGGAACTTTCCTTCTTGAGTACACTTGTAATTCCTTCGTAGAATCAAGAATAATATTATCCCTTGTCACATCTTCTGTGTTAGGAATAGGTTCAAACTCAAATTTAGTATTTAACTTGAACTTAAAAGAGACAAGTTTAAACTTAAAAAATTAATAGCTGAAAATGTTGAAGAGGAGGAGAAGTTAAGCAAAAAGAAGTCTTTATCCTTATCTTTCATGCATGAAGCCTCCCTCAGAAGATAAGGTTGAGTAAAAAATGATTTATTTTCTTAAAAAGTGACATCTGCAAATATAGCACTTATACCCCTTCTAAGTTGATGAATACCCCACAAAATGCATTTAATTGCTCTAAGATCCAACTTCTCCTATTATGACTGTGAACATGAACAAATTATGTACAATCAAATATTCTATGTGTGAAGTTGTTTGTGGTATTAAAGTTGAGATAAAATTGTAAGAGTAGATCTATAGGAGTTTTAAATCCCAAATATCTTGAAGGTAACCTATTTATAATATATGTGACAGTGAGAACAGCTTCCTCTAATAAGATTTGGGTACATTTACTTGAAAAAGTAAAGTTCCGGTTGTGGTTAGTAAATGCTTATTTTTCCTTTCTGTCATTCATTCTACTGTGGAGTATTAAAACAATATAACCAATCAATAATCCCCTCATTTTGGAAAGAGGTAGATAAATTTTGGTTGAAATAATCTCTTGCATTATAAAACCTAAATATCTTAATTTTCACTCCAAACTGATTTTTAATCATGTTTTGGAAGTTTAAAAACACACTATTCACATCTAATTTAGATTTAAGTAAAAATATCTAAGACCCTGGTACAATCATTTATGAAAAAAATAAATCACCTTGCATCAGAAATATTAGGAATTATAGAGGGACCCCATATGTCAATACGAATTAAATAAAAAAAATTAGAACTCCTTTTATTGCTAACTGGAAAAGACATACGTCTATGCTTTGCAAGTTCACAAACATCACAATGAAAATTTTTGGCATTTAATCCTTTGAACAAAAAATGAAATATGTTTTTCAAAGTTTCAAAAAAGATGTCCAAGACGAAAATGATGAAGCCAAATTTTGTCTTTATTGGGAGATTTTTAAGAAAGAAATGACAAAGGTAAATTATTCTTGATATTACTTGTATTGTTTGATGTCTCAAGATAATATAGTCTATCATTGTCCTTAGCAAGCCCAATCCTCTTTCCTGAACTCTGGTCCTGAAATTCACAATAGAAGGGATAAAAAATCACTTTGCAGTTCATATCTCCAGTAAGTTTTTGTATAAATATCACACTAGTAGACAATCCAGGAATATGAAAAACATATTTAAGAACAAACGAGGGATTAATTTGAATATATCCTAATCCTGTCATTGTAGTAAGTGAACCATTTGCAACAACAATTTTCTTATTACTTGGATACAAGGTACATGTACTAAACTTCTGTGAGGAATGTGTCATACGATTTATGGCTCCTGAGTCGATGACCCAAGAATTTATAATAGGCTTAATAGAAACATTTAATCCATGAGAACTAAAAGCTTTACCTGAATTAGAAACCTTACCCAAAGCACATAACCGGTATGCTTTTAAAGGCTTTTTAGTTTCTCAATCTCTTCTTTGTCCAACCCTCTTTGTTCTCAAGATTTTTATAGTATTTCGATGGTTTTATTAGTTGTTACTTCCTCAAATCAGGTAGTAGTAACAGATTTTGCTATCTCTGGCATAGTTATCTTTCTCAAGGCTAAAACGAATCTTAATAGTAAAAATTTTCTTCCCAAGAAGAGCTTAAAGCTCTGATACCATTTGTGAAAATCTACACCCAACCTGCGAGATACTATCTACTTTGACACGAAGATCTTACGATTTTATCCCACAAAAGTTGTGTGACAAGTTTAGGTTTAGATCTATCCATATATATCATAGTAGAAAGTCTGATTATCCCGATGTGGGATTAGGCATCACAAACTCCCCCTGTTAAAACTTGATGTCTTTGTCAAACCCAGCATAAAACACATAGATCCATCGAATCACACTAGATGTTGGGATTCTAGAGGTAGCTCTCACAATGTAGCACTTAACTCGTAGGATTCTAAAGGTGGCTCTCACGGTGTTGCACTTAGCTCACGTTCGATTGGTAACCTGGCTCTGATATCATATGGAAAAGCTAAGAAATAAAACTATGTGAAAAACTAAAAGTAAAACTAAATGTATGTTGAAAGACTATTCATCAAAGAATTATACAAGTGCTTTAGATTTATATAAAACTAACTAGTGAGTAAACTAGAAAACTAAATCTTTTTAAAATTGATCCTACAATTGAGAGATTGTCTATCATAATTTTCTATCCCTAATTTTAAGGATACAAATACTTTAATTCTAGAGACACAAATATAAATATACAAATTAAAATATTATAACCAACTATAAATATGTGTTTTCCCATATTTTATCATTCCATTAATACATAAATATTTCTGAATGTGTTAGTCAACAACCAAAATCATGCTCTTCCATTATCAAAAAAAAATCTCGCTCCTCCATTTTAGCCTCTAAAGACGGCCCTATAGTTAGTTGCCCCTTTTAAAAGACAGATCTTCAAAGAGAAACACTGCTTTGTTTCGATGAACCAACAGAATACTCAAGCATGGCCCCAGTTAAACCTACATTCTTTGCTAATTTGCTTCAATTTCCCCGTCTCAAACCATATATAGCATCTGTGTTATTTTTGGTTTACGATATTACACACCACAAAATCATCACTAATTCCCATGCTCAAAGTATGTTGCTCTCCAAAGTGGCCTGAAAAGTTACACAGTCAACACTGTATGTGTCTATGCAGTGTGGATGATGCACATTTGCATAAATACCACTTGAAAATAAAAATCAGAAATTATGTGCACATTTCAGAAGTTAACAAACCATGCTAACTAACAAAAAATAACGTCTCCATCAACATAATAATGTAGTGTTCCTAGATCAAGTTTCAAGGGAGTAGGAGAGATATAAAATGATTAGGAAGGGAGTATGTGTAACTTGACAGCACTCAGTGATATAAAAGGACTAATTAACAAAATAAATATGTCTAATTATTTAGAAAGATCAAATGAGTGGGTGTTGTGCATTAAAAAAAGGTCAGAAAAATACCTCAAGCAACATATCTTGACATTCTTTTGAAAGATGAGAAAATAATCGTGATAATAATTCCTGTTGCCTCCATCCTCTGAACAGCTTTTCTCCATGAATGCAACGTCTGCTTCTTAACTTTCGGCATTCTGACCATCTGCGATATCCGTCAGACCTGTAAAATTTTCCATAATAGAAAGACAATATCTCTCCCATCTCTTTACTCTCAACAAAATTTTTCACAAGGATAAGATTTTTTCCGAAGATGTATAGCCCAAGAAGAAAACTGTCAAGTTCAATATCCTTCCATACTTCACTCGAAAATCCTGGAAGAGGACAAGGACATCTATCCACCAGATTCAGCTTAGAATTTGGCTCCTGTGGAAAGAGTAAATCAACATCCAGCTTAGTTCCGGTTGTAGCTTGAAGCTTTGCATACCCTCTCGTGTCTTTCCCATCACCCAACACAGAATATAGACTTCCAACTTTATATTCTGCACATCCATGGCTTGACGTAATGTGGCTCTCTTCACTGTTTTCAAATTCAAATGCACCATTTATACTTTCTTCAGTCTTTGTCCAGAAAAGAGGGATAGGCAATCCCATTGGAAAAAGGTTTGGCACATTAATTATGACTTTTGAGTCAATTGGTTCCATTACAACCTGTAAACTACGACATTCTCCAACTAGAGGTGCAATTTCTGCTTGGTATTGATCTCCAACACGAGGAATCACATATGGATCTCCAAAAATTTCATCCAAAAAGGAACATGAAGCAAGTAATTGTTCAGCAGATTCATCTTCAATGCCCTCCATGCCATTATCCAAAAGAGTAGTGTCTATCTGCCCAAGAATTGAGCAAAAAAAAAAAAAAATTAAATGGACATAAGACTGCATAAAACCAGCCCTGGAGCCCTAATTTACTTCATCAGGTCCTGAATGCAAACATAGCAAGCTCCTTATATGGATGGAAAAACTATTATTATGCATGGGAATTTCAATATTTCTAGATAGAAGTACTTGCAGCATCAATTTTCTACTCTTAGACCTGCATGGAACTGCTAAAGTCAATATATGCCAAATATAATTTCTCCAAATTATTTATTTTAATTCAAGATAAAGACGGAACTTGAAAAAACAGAGGAATCCTTTTATGTATGAACATCAGTAATTTCCAGCAATCAATGCGGGAAAAAATCCTAACGTTTTTACATATGCTTGGGACTTAGGTAGGACCTCGAGAATTCATAACAGTGTTGAAAAACTTTATGAATGCAATGAAACAAGACAAACATTCATCAAAAGGGAAAAAAAAAAGGAAAAAAACTTGTGCAGGCTAAGTTCATCAGAAAAAGATCATAATAATCGAATGCAAAAACAACCAATAGCTAAGCAAGAATTAAACCAAGCGTGGTGAATATAATTTCAAACATAATTCTCGAGGGAAAAAATAAGGGCCCTCAATTTAAGCATGAAGCTTATGACTACAATTAAAACAGATAACAACATTTATATTTTTAATAATCTAAATTACCAACAGCAAGAACCAAAAGCAGGTGGATACTGATATTCAAATGCCAAGGTACATGTTCACATGCCGATTGAACAGATAAAAAACAACATAAAACCAATCTAAACGATCCCAAAAACACATAGCTGTCAATACAGAATACTAAACGATCTCATTCAAACATATAGTATACAGAATAATGAAATCAATCAAGAAAACTTGTGCATTATTCAGTGAAAATTAATATGCAACTCCATTAGATTTTGATTAAACATACAAAACAACTACAGAAAAAAGTAAGAAAAAACATATTAACTAATAAACGGTTGATAAGAAATGTCTATAAAAATGTAAAAGAACAATTTTTTTTTCATAAAAACATATGGCTAACCTTCATAGAAGAACTTGAACGTTAAAACCCACGTGCCAAAACCAACCTGGACAAATGGGTTTTCATTGTTATACATCTGTAAACCTCGATCGTCAACTCTTTTTTTTTTTTCTCTCTTCACTCTTTTCTTGTAGCCATAAATAAAAGCAGAGCAAAAAAAAAGTACAAAAACAAAAAAAAAATGAAAAGAAAAGAAAAGAAGAAACAAGACATAGTAAAGAAGATTTTTGTTACCTTGTAAGATAGAGCTTAGCTTTCATGAATACGAAAAAGTTGAATTCTTGAGGGCTTAGGAGAAAGAGAAAGAGAGAGAATAACAATACGACAAAGAAAGCAAAGAAATTCTCTTTAGTTTTGCTGTGAAGAAAAAAAAAAGGAGAGCGAGAGAGAGAGAGGATTAACGCTTGTGTTCGGTTTGATCTATGAGAGTTGAAACCACACGCGTTCGTAGATGGGTTTCGATTCGATGCATGGGTCAAATGACCAAAAAGGACAAGTTTATGTTCCCTTTATGTTGTTTTTTGACACTCCTATTTTCGAAATTTTAGGGCAGTGTTTTTGGGTTCTTTTTCAAATAAAAACACAATTTTGTTTTGCTCTCAGGAAAAGTTTTGCAGTGAGAAACAGTGACAACAGAAGGAAAAATATAAACGGATTGAACAAATTAATAAAGTTAATTAGGCTTTTTTTCAATAGTAAAAAAGAGGGGTTATTAAGGGGAAATACAAATTTTATATATAAATAAAATAAATCACTTGCTATATCTCGAATTAAAATTAATAAATTAAAAAATTTTATAATATAGATCAAATGTATAAATTTTAAACAAATTTTAATGCATTTTGATATATTTAGTATATAAATATTTTTAATAAAAATATATTAACAAAATTTTTGTTATTAAATAAATATCAATTAAATTTGAATTATAAATAATATTTTTATATTTTATTAATATTCATATTAAACTTTATCAATATATTAATTTAAATTTTTTATTTATTTATTTTTAATAAAAAAACTTCATAAACTTTAATTATATAATTTCATATAAACTTTGTCATGCGTTAAGTTTATCGGATTTTTCTTTATTATAGTTATAAAAAAATGGCATAAAATTCGACAATAGGTAGTGAGATTTTGAGTTTCTAGAGTTTAATTCTTGGTAGGTGAATTAGACTCGTGGTCCTTTGGGGAGAGATCATTGAAACCAAAACCGTACAGGGAAAAGGAAAGAACATAACTTTGTGGATTGGTATTAAATAAAATGCAAAAATATATTAGGGCATGTGTTTTATTTGGAATGAAATGAAATGAAATCCATGGAAAGAAATAAAGGAGCCCCCACTCTGTTGTTTGATCCCCAAGGGAAGAACTGTCTCGAGTCTGAGAGACCCACCTAAGAGTCAAAATGTGTTCCCAAAGACACCGTTTAATTTTTTTTTTCCCCCATAAAAACCACCATCCAAAAATGTTTGGAATTATCATTTATCGAACAGAGTTTATCAACATGCAAAAGCCATGGGGCCCCTTAAGTGTACGGCTGTGATCGTGTTGTATGACAAGGAAAATTTGACTTGTCTTTTGTATTTTCTCAGTGCTGCTGCGCTACAATAGCGGATGGCCCATCGTTTCATATCGATCGGCCAATCCCATGATTTGTAGCCATAATCTCAAAAAACAATGGGCCGTACTTATAATTAATGGTCCGCGGTGGCAACGCCATTAAAAAGTTTAACAAACGTAAATGAGGTTGGAGTCATGCTTCTTCTTCTTCCACTACCCATTTTTGGCCGAAAGAAAAGGGTCAACAGTCAACGTACCATAAATTTTTTTAATGGGTTAATATGTAATTTTATTTTTGTATTATATTATACTTTTTACGATTTGATATTATTAAAAAAAAATTTATGATTTGATATCAAAATTTTATTATATCATATCATTTGTCTTAAACTTTAATATTATTAATAATATGTTCATATGATATGAAATCTACAAATAAAAAACATGAAATATGACGTATTTTTATTGATCAACGTTTATTACATCATTATTTTACTTCACATCATTAATCAATGACACAAAGTATTTGATGAAAGAAAAATCAAAATATCAATTTTTTTTTACAAATGTTAAATTATAAAATATGATATAATTTAGGGAACAATTTACATATTATGTTTTTATTTTTTTATAGTCCACCGAAGAACTAGGTGAAAGGATCATAAAGTAATATAGCCCAACATAGTTAGCATGGGCTCTTCATATATTTCCATTTAAGTTGAAACCCAATTTATGCCCATCTTTGGAAACAAAAAGAGGACCAGTGAATCCAAATAAAGGAGGGCGCATTTTGACTACACATGTAAGGGCCCAAGATTTTCAGCATTATATATTGGGAGTAATTTTGCTAACTTTTGTAATATTTTGATAACTTTTATAATAATTTTCGTAACCGTTGTAGTATTTTTGGTAAGTTTTATAAGAATTTAGATCATTTTTATAGTGCTTTTGTACTTTCTATAAAAATTTTGGTAACTTTTGTGTGTTTTTTTTTTATAACTTTTGTCAGATTTTGGAAGCTTTTATAATATTTTTGGTAACTTTTGTAGTGTTTTTAGTAACTTATGTAATAATTTTGATAACAATAATAGTGTTTTTGATTACATTTGTAATTTGATAATCTTTGTAGTTATTTTTAATCATTGTAATATATATTTTTGGCAAAAGTTGTAGTACTTTTGACCAAATTTAATCGATTTTTATCTACCAAATCCATTGAACTTGACTTATGCTCACTCTCACTCTGCTCTTGGTTTTGCTCCTGTATATCCTTAATAAAGGTAATTTTCTCTCCAATCATTTTTTTTTCTTAGGAAGGAGTTAGAGAGAGTAGGGATGTGTATATATATATATATATGTGAGGCTTCTGAGTTGAAACTAGTTTAGAGGTTCAAAATAATCAATGACATCATCTTTTCCTATATATTATCATTCCTACCGGGTAAAACATGCAATCAAGTAGGATTTTGGTGGGTATCCATTTCATTTAGTTGCAGTGATGATCGTTCTTTCCTTAAGAAAAAAAAAAAAGGTGTACCAGAAAATAATTAAATTATATGCAGTTGAGTGGTTGACTCCTTTATCTGATTTTCCCGATTAGCTTTCATTCATGCGCAGCAGATCAAACAGTTAATTAACCGTATTTCTTTTCCAGAATCTAATCTTCGTGAAATTAATAGAGCTTTGCCATAAAACAAGGTACCCTGCAATAAACAAATATTAGAGCTCAAGCATCCAGTAATTAACTAAGGATTTTTTTGTGTAGCAGTGCGGCACCAAAAGAACACAAACATCAGAAAAGACATATTCCAAAAGCAGGCAAATTTGGTCATATATGTCATACTGTATATAAGAGTTGAATATGAAAGAAGACAATTTCTATTCCTTTGATGTAAATTAACATTTTAGCATAAGTATTTAGTACTCTCTAATTCTTACTACTGTAACAAAGCTGCAGATTCAAATATGCTTAGCTAATAAGATGCCCACTACAGCAGATGAAAAGAAGATTCTTAAACGAAAGTGGGAAGGGTTGGCCCCTAAAAAGATGAGAATTATAGAATGTTTAACTTTCTTTGAGGTCCTCAAAAACCATAAAAGACTCTTGGGTCAATTTTTTTTTTTCCTTTCTACATTAAATTTCCTTGTAACCCCCTACTTTTGATAGAGAATCCCTAGCTCCTTCTTAAGTCCAAATCTTCAAATAGTAAATTCTGGGAGCTATAACATTTTATATTTAATTAATAATTTTTCTAATCAATATATAATAATATTCTTGCTATGTTTGGAAAGATGAACCTAAGAAAATGGATTTGAATTAAGTTTGTTGAGACTTTTCATATTTTTATATGCTTCTCGATTTTTTAGGGCTTGCGTTTGATGCATAATTATGTTATTGTAAAAGCTGAAGTAAAATAATTTTAAATAAATAATAGTATTAAATTTAAAAACAAAAAAATGGCTCAAAAGGAAAGCACAGTTGATTTTTTTTGGCAAGCTGTAGCTAGGCTTATATGAATGGAACTCATGAAATGATGAGAGCTGAAACATGAGAAAATAAATTGATCTAATTTTAAAGTAGACTAAAGTTTTAAAAGTGAAAGTGAGTTTAAGATGGCCATGAGTATGTCTTTTCTCTGCTTTTGTTCAAGCGCCTCATGACTAAGAGCAAAAGCATGTATTTGTTTAGTAACCATGGACCACCAAATCATGTTCTCTTAACAGTGATCTCACGCATGACGCAGAAGATTGGCCATTGCCAAGCCAGTCCTGGGAATTACATTAAATTAAGGAAGGGATATATTCTCTTTGACAATACATAATACATCTAGTTATAAGGGGAATATATACAAAGGTGTGCACACGAATTTCTTTTTTCAAACTGTTGATTCGCATGCTTTGTCGCTGTATTTTTTCCTTTTTTTTTTTTTTTTGGCTAAGTCAATTCTTTAATATCATTAATAATTATCAAGGCAGTATTTTTTTTCTTTCTATTCGACTTTCAAGCATTTTAATCTGATTTTATAGTTGACAAATCTTTAATAAGAAAAAAATACAGTGTATTTTTCTTTATTACCCTCCATGTTTTAAAATCTAATTAAAGAAATAGATTGCCCACCTTTAGTGACCTAAATTGGTAGTTTTATTACTCTAACGACCTGTCAAAGTGTGCATGATCCTAATTTAGGCAACTTATCCTGTTGCCAATTGATTTTGTACATTTTCCCGACTTGCCTAGGAAATCAACGGAAAAATGCTATAATTTCTTTCGTTAAACCTAGTATTTAATTCCATTTATCAAGCACTTTGCCCTTGACAAAGCCATAGCAACTAAGGGTAATTAAGACAATCTAACTGTTAGATACACATATTAATTCTCTAATAGAAGCATCAAGTTGAAAATCTTCTCTCTCTCTTTTTTCTTTTTTTGAAACTTTATTTGTAAATTTATGTATAAAAAAACTCTTGATACTTGTTTAACATTATCACTAAAAATATCTAAAAAAAATTAGTTGAAAATTTCAATTAGCTTCTAAGATATTTTAATATTTGCCCTACTTCTATTTATGATCCATGATTTTTTTGTTTTACTAATATTCAATTTTATAAGATTAGGTTTAGATTTTACAACACTTTCAATGTAGTGCGATTGAGCTTATTACATTATTAATTGAATCCAAATGTCAACTCTAATAAAATTCATTTAATATAAATTTCTCATTAATTGTTGTTACAATAATTTTTTTTTAATAACAACTATAATAACGTTTAATACTATTTTTAATTTCATCATCCATTCAAATGAAATCTAAAAGAATAATGACGTCTGATTCCAAATGAATAAGCATCTAATAATTATTATTAGTTTACATAAGTGAACAACTTTCAATCAATCAATAAATAAGAACTTAAAGCTCACGCTTAAAGCTATAGGCTGCTTTAATTAATAAGTAAACCAAAGTCGTATTCATAGTGTTGGGTTTGGGGATGGTTTAACAAAGCATAATGATCATCAAGATGAATGACCTGTTAATGAACTTGCATCAAATAAGAAGTTCTTTTGATTATCAATGGATCAATCTTCCACCAAATGCCTCGTGTAGACCCTATATTTGTAGCCTTTAATTGGTCATCATACACGAAGTCCATAGTTTCAGGAGTACCCTACCTAAATTTAACAATTAAAAAGAAAAATAATTTCTTGTCTGGAAGAGTAAAATAATCACATGTAAAAACCTAAATAGTCGGTAATTCAACTTTATTGTTTTAATTTAGGCTAAAATAATAATAAAAATTCTGAATTTTATTACTTTATTTAGATAAGCACCTATATTTTTATTGCACTAAAATAAATAATTAACCTTTAATTACTTTACACCCCAAATATATTCTTAAACTTTAATTTATATAAAAATAAACCTTTATCTTTTAATTTATATCTAAATAAATCTTTAATATACATTAATTTTTTATTTAAAATAAGGGCATACTTGAATACAAATTAAAGAAAAAACTTATTTGAATACAAGAAAAATATAGAAATTTATCTAAATAAAGTGATAAAATTCAAGAATTCTTTTAATATTTTAACCTTATTTAGTCCACAAATTTCAAATCTGCAGCATTTTTTTAAGTTTCAGTTTGAAACTTATTGAGAGCACTAAGTGTTAAGAACCAAGAAGGGGGACCATTGTATATAATTGATAAGTTTCTCAATACCTTTCAAGGTTTAGATTGCTCCCACAAGTCCCGTAAGGGACAGTACTTATATATATATTTTAAAGGAAAACCCTAACTCGCACCACCAATGGAAAATTGCCTGCCTTTGGGTCTTCTATATGTTGACCAGTTTGCATTACGATTTGCCACATCATGAGAAACAATCTTTACCATTTTATCATTTACATATATATATATATATACACATACACACGCGCATAAACATACATACATAAATATATATATATATATATATTTGCGAGTTAGTAATTAGAAACGACGTGTTTAAGTTTAACGAGATATTAATTTTCTCTTAATCTTCACATTTTACAGATATGACCGATAAAATAGACATTGTTATAGATAGAGAAGGCCATAAGTACAGCTTTGAAGGTGCCGGCGATGTCTCAGGTGAGGATGGCATCATTAAGGAACAAGATCGGTTGCTTCCGATAGCTAACGTTGGGCGAATCATGAAGCAGATTCTACCTCCTAACGCAAAGATCTCCAAAGAAGCTAAAGAAACCATGCAAGAATGTGTATCCGAGTTTATTAGCTTTGTTACGGGAGAGGCATCTGACAAGTGTCACAAGGAAAAGCGCAAAACTGTTAATGGGGATGACATTTGTTGGGCACTCGCAACTCTAGGGTTTGATAACTACGCTGAGCAATTAAAAAGGTATTTGCATAGGTATAGGGAACAGGAAGGAGAAAGAGCTAACCAGAATAGGTCTGGAAACCACGAAGAAAATGAAGAAACACCAAATTACAGAGGTGAACTGCCAAGGAGATCTGCATCTGCGGTTCCATCAACCCCATTTAAGTTCAATTGAGAGGAGTAATAGCTCCCTTTCCAAACCGTTTTGAAAGATATAAAGCGTGGTAATTGCTTGTTTCCAGACTTAATTTTAAATTAAGTACTCTATGTTTCTGATAATATAGGCATGATAATAATTAAGGCATCAGGGCTACGGGTTTGGAGGGTAAATGTGGTAAATCTTTTACATTTCTTGTGTGGGCTTAAAATCAAGAGTTTGTTTTCTGATTGACTAATATCAGCTTAAGAGAACTGGTAGAAATATTGAAGCTAGTTCTTGGAAGTTTCTCCGTGAATTATTGAGTTTTTATTGCAGGTATTTTGTTAGACAACCAGCAGCCTATCTGATTAGTTCATAAGTTGGCAATTTGTGTATGAAAATTTAGGGTTTGGTTTATGCTTACTTAATTTCGATTTTGAGCTGAATTCTTTAACTATTACAATTAGCATCTTTTATAGTTTGATGCATAAATATAGAATGTGAATGCTGAAGAATACAGTCAAGATTGTAAGGGTTTTCATCCTTCTGTTTCATGAACTTTATGGCGAGGTTTTCTTTCTCACTGGCTACGTAATAGATCTAACCACAAAGAAGTCACCTCAATCCTTTATTAGAGTTAATAGCTAAGACATGCCTTGGGCTTCTGCTATATATGCCATATATTTCTCAAAGTGTTCTGATACCATACTGGTCAAGTGAAATATAGAGCAACTCCGGCCGCACCTACACAGGTTTTTTTCATTTCTTCATTTACCCTTTCAAAATAGTCATACTTAATTATCCAAGGTTAGGGTTTGTCTCTGAAAGTTCTAGATCCTGGAACCCAGTTAGTATTTGGACATATTTTTGTTTTATCGTGAAAACCCCCATCAGGTCTCGATCATGCTGCCATTAATTTTTTTTAATAATAATAATGTATACAATATATATCCAAAATGGATTGAATGGTTTTCGCGAAACTGAGGATGATTCAAAGTCAAGGTTTTGGAAGTTCTGTTTATAGGTTGTTGGCAGATGCAGACAATTAATATTAGAGAATTAAAGAAATTACGGAGAGAGTAAATAATTAGGCTTTTCTAAGGGTTTCTCATTTGAAACTTCTTGTTCAACCAGTTTGAAAGATACTGCCTGAGAGAAAAACAAAAGAAAAAGATACTGTTTGATTCTTTTTCTTGATAATTAAAAAAATGAAGATCATACAAGGATTTCAAACAGCTAATAAATTTTGAAAACCTATTGCTTTACTTTGTAATGAAATTTTCTCCCTTGGAAAAGGTAATTGTCAGTTTCGCTCTTTTCTTCTTCATGAATTAGAGTTGGAGCAAGGGTCTAGATTAAAGTAATGAAATTCTCCTGCTTGCTTGGTGTCATAACTGATGTATGCATGGAAAGAGTCGCCACCTGCTGGATATGGCCGATCATGATTTCATATATGAGCCCTGCCTGTCACATCTAGCCTCTAGGCTTAACGAGACGTGTACCAATGAGTTATGCCCAATGGCTTATGCTGGAGCTAGTGAAACACACCAAATCTACAACTTTATACTGAGCAAATATAATTCAATTTTGTTTTCGTTTTTTTTTTTAATCTAATGCAATTTCATAGTGTTTTGGCTACCAAACAAGAAATTTTTGGATATAAAATTTATGATAATATATCAAATATAAACTCATATAAAATAATAATTAATTTTCACGTAAAAAATTTTTAATTATCAAACACTTTTTCAATTTTTATGATAATATATCAAATATAAATTCATACAAAATAATAATTAATTTCCACGTAAAAAATTTTTGGCTATCAAACACTTTTTCACTTTGTCTCAAGTTTTCTTCAGGAAATTGTAAGCATATATAATCTATTAAAATCGTTTTCCTTATTCCTCCTCTGCTGGCAATCACCTTACTCTCACCAACCAAGTGTACAACACCAGCTTCCCATGCTTTATCCACTATGCTCATTTCTCTCTCCGCTGTCTCTTGATCTGATCTTCTTCATCCTCTTTGTTAAGTAGTTTGTTGTCCGACTCCTCACCCTTTAAGCTGTCTTTCCATTAGTAACTAGTGCATGAGACAACCATATATTTTCTTTGATAAACTCTTTCAATCTTTCAATTAAAGTCCCCTCAAAGGATTATTGTTCACTACGTATATCTGTATATCCACATCTAACAACACAACGAAAGACATTTAACTCCTTTAGTTATACTCTTCTAAAATGAAATCAGCCTCCTGCTGCAACCTTGCTAACTTGTAGTGATTTCATGGAGACAAAAATAAGGACCGAATGCAATACTGGTACATTTGCCACATAATGCTCGAAAATGGGTGGAATACCATGAACTAGCTCTGAGTAAAACATGGCACGTCCAGGAATTCTGCACAAGTTTGTGTTAGCAGTAATTATCTCCTTTAGCCTTTCAAGAGAGATTTTGTGATCTATCTCAAAATTGTACTTTTTTCGGTATACACTGTTCCAAACATATATCACGGTCATCAGGCCTACTACAAAAGCTAGAGGCAGGTATCCTCTTTGATCAAGTTTGTAGAGAACAGAGCTCAAATAGACTAACTCCACAGAGCTAATGAGAAGAACATAAACGATTACAAAAAGTATATTGGTTTTATATATCATGATCATGATGAGAACCAACAAGGATGATGTTAGAGTCATTACAAACACCACCGCAACCCCGGTATGCAGTTACTTCTTATTAATTTTAATGCTTAAGTTCAGGTAATTAGAAGACTGACCGATGCAAAATGAAAAAAATATAATTAATTGTATTAATGTGAATTAAATATAAGTTAAAAGCATAACCAGAGTCTTGAGTATTACCATATGCATTGGCAATCTTTTCTGTGGTCCTGGAACCTATAGTAACCCCAACACAAGCTAGCATCAGCAGGTAATTCTCCTCAGGAATATAGTCCTTCATAATCGGCTGATGTGTGAACAATTTTGACACGAGAAAAACACCCCAACGAGAGTGACTGCTGGATTATAGAGAAAGTCCCTGAAATCATTGCTTGACTTGATATAATTGCAGCAGCCACAGACACCACAAACATTGGCCAATACAAAGGGCCTGCATATCACAAGTCACAACTTGCCACCTTAGTAAGATATATATACAAAGAAAAGTCAAATTAGAAGAACATTGGGTATCCCTGGGCTTGACTTCTATTTTCACTTAAACGAAGGAAGGAGGCTTGTCCAATACAGGCCAGTAACAGAGCTGGGTAGATCACAGTGCCCATGCTTATATGTATGGAACGAACTATGAAATGGCCAACATCAGTAAACAATGCTTTTGTCCCTGCATCGAAGTGTATCGAAGCGTACGTTTGTAACTAGTAATATTTAACAACTCCTTCAATAAAAAAAGTTAAATTGAATTACTAAGGGAGCAAAATTTTGGAACCTGATATAGCAAGAACGACCCCACCTAGGGAGACCCATGCATCATTTTTTTCCCTGAAAGTAGTGTACAATGTATTTTGGGTTTATGTTGATGATTGTTGGATCAAATTTGATGAAGTTGTAAACTCCTATTCCACCAGTGAATGTGAACCAAACCCAAATTATGGGAGCAAAGCTGTAGCTCACTTTGTCAGGTCCAAATCTTTGAACCATGAAGAGGCAGAGCAAGATAGCTATTGACATCCAAACAATCCTATCTGTTTGCACCAAATATCTTTATTATGAGCAGCTTGCCTTTTGTTTCAAGAAAAGACAAAAATCAAATCAGTTTTATTTTCAATTTCATGGCAGGGGAAGAGTTAGATGCAATAAAATAAGTACATATACCCTCTGTCACTGCAGCTGTAGCTTCCTTGATGCCATCCACAGCTGACAAAACAGCAATTAAGTGTTAAAATATGTATAGCAATTAAATGCTTTTAATTGATAAAACAAATAAGCCATTATATATATATATATATTTATATATATATATATAGATATATCAATGAATGGTATGAAAGTACAAAAAATATAGTTAACCTGACATGCAAGGGGTGAGGACACCATCGCCAATGACCATGAAGTGCCAAGCATCATGATGATCAAGAGAAAAATTTTGGCTAACTGACTGTTCTTCAACATAGACTTGATTTTGTATGCCCTTTCAATACTCTTGTTGGGCAATTCCAGCTTGAAATTGGATACACCACGATCCTCTGCTACTTGACTAGGGACCAAACTCGCACCTATCGGCACATTAGCGAGTACATGGCAAATGTCCCTCCTGAAAAACGTCAATTAACGACATAATTCTTCCCGTCCATTTTAATTTGCTGAAAGTGAGATTGGATTATAGTATATGCATAGCAAAATTATCATAAGACTTAGATCTTGAATCTTGATTCCATCTATTTTAATTTGTTTTTAATACCTTAGTAGTGAACCTGATTACATAACAAAGAATGATGACTCCACCACTGTTATAGTGGAATATTGCGGCACACTTTTTTTTTGTTTTTTTGAAGTCTCACAAAAAAAGTCATTAACTATGTTTCAACATGCTTGTGAAGATCAGAGCACATTCACAAAACAAATTGAAAAGGAAGGTAATGAAAAATTAATGATAAAGCGTTAACAACTATACGATTTATTGATAAAATATTAAATTTTTAATTTCAAATTTTAAATTTTGATAATTTTAAATATTAAAAAAATATGTATACTAATACTTTTCTAGAATAAATAATGCAAGTCAAAAGTTTCTTTTTTTATACTTCTGATTTTTTTCTTAAACTGCCATTAAATAATGCTCCGTTCATTAAGAATTACATCGGCAACGTAGTTTCTGTCGGTGGATTCATGGGTAGTTAGATGAACATAGGTTTAAGAAGGTTCCCCCCCCCCCCCCCCACCACCAAACTTTTATATGGCCTACAAATAGTTTTTTTTTTTTCTTTTAATTTAACTACGTACTTTTCTGTGGAATTTAAGGAACCGATTAATTTTGTAATTCAACGTCAACTGGATTTTTTAATTCAACATGAAGAAAAAGAACTCAGCAACTTAACCAGTAAAGTTCTCTCTCAGATTGTTCAAGCTAACGTACGTTAATCACGCGTGATTATTTTTTTTAAGACTAATACAATATGAGATCATCTTCTCTTTGGCTCCCAAATTTCTAACCCATGCTATGTTGTTCAAACACACAAAATATTATTGGTATTTGGCTAGTAACATATCAATAAAAGATACAGTTTGCTATGATCTATAGTAAAAGTCAACTTACTTTAGTACTAGTCGTAGCACATCAGAGCTCAATTATTAAAGTTGTTAATAATATTCTTACTTACCTTCACCATTATCATTGGCTCGAAAGACAATGAAGACGTAGTTGATCAAAGCGATGAGAGTAATGGTATGGAAGATCAAAGAAACAACTCCCACTATGTCATCGCTGTGATATATACCATTCCCAAAGGGGTTTGCATAAACATAAAGTGGCGATGAACATATATCTCCGTATACTACCCCATTGCTCTGGAATGCTAGTTGCAGGATCACCCACCATTCAACACCCTTCACATTAACTCACATTACATTACATTAAAAAAATGAAATTATTTTTCAATGTTAAAAAGTTTTTTTTATCTTTTCTTTTGTGTTTTTTTTGGCCTCGAAGGTAAGTGAAAAGAAAGTGGGGGCGCGCGGATATCATCTACATTCTATATATATATATATATACATACCTGAGAGCTATGGCCGTGAAGGTTCTGAACCACGGCTCGGATTCCAAGTCCAGGGAATCGTATCTGCGCTGCTTTTGGAACGAGCGTTTTTTTCCCTTCAGAAGCTTTCTCATGGGTGTCATAATCATTTGATTCCAGCTCCTCATCCTCGTGGGTTTCTTCAATAGTTTCTTGTACAAAACTAGACATCCGGATATAAAGAACAATGAAGCTTCAAGCATAAGAAAATTTTATAAAAAATCAAGGAACGCCAATACCAAGCCCTGTTTTTATCTCTTTTCTCTGACAGACAAATTAGGGGTTGGGGAATATGAAAGGGCTATATATATATAGGGTATGTGAAGATCGATCAAGAGCCATAGCTCCCAAATGTGAGGGTGGGATGGAATTTATATACAAAGGGGGATATCGGCACTCACCAATTTTGCCACTATATATTTTAACATGTTGGAATGTGGTTCTATTAACAACTAAACAAGTTGATGAATGGTATAATTGAAGAAGCACAAAGGCTGTCCTTGAGTGACATTATTTTAGATGTCTAATCTCTTCTTCATTTGTCCATGGCATAATAAATATTGTCAAGCATGCACCCAAAAGATCAAACTGTATCTTTATTTGGGATCCATACATCTAACAATATATTATTTTTATTTGCAGGACTCTAGAATTGTGACATTTAACACGATAAATCCGCATTTTTTTTTTTTACAACAGGACATTGTTTTGTATTTCTATTGGTTAGCTTTACTTATTCAAGCCAACCTATCCTCCTTTTTAAATCTAATTAATAATAATAAATATATTATTAAACTCTATTTCCCCAAACGTTTTAAGTTTTATGTTAGAATGCCAAAAGGTAGCTTTTATGTCAATCAGATACCTTTTTCATTGAATTTGACATTATTCTTTGTTATTCCTCAACTCAAAACAATGAATTTCATTTACTAACCACAAAGTTCCAGCCTTCAATGCAAGAGACCATTTAGATTACCAAAAAAATTTCTTATTTTCTATCACCTGAAAAACGTAATTATTTTTGTTATTTGGACCTTACTAATACCGTTTTTTTTTTTTTTTGCATTACTATTACAAAAAGTATAAAATTAAATTGTTGAAACCAGAGTCTTTCTTACCATAACAGATTTGGATAACTTAATAATAGACAATTATTTTGTTTTTAACAACAAATTATTTTAGTTACATTATTGAACACAAACTTATTATTCTGTTAAACTATATCAATTTTTGTTTGCTATATTACTTATTTAAACATAATATATATGATATGAATTTATATATTACAAATAGGTTTTTTTTAAATATATTTTATTTTATTTCATTCCATATTGTTAACACAATGCTAAAAAGAATAACATTAAAAACCCATAATAACACCCAGGATGTGACATTAATTAATTATTAAACTTTACCATTTTCCAAAACCTAAGGAACTATTAGATATTTTAATTAAAATTTTACTTTTGCGCAATCATACATACATAAAATATCATGGATTCTCTCATTCCTTGCAAAATTCTAGAATAAGAATATCACTAAATTTTTATGCAACAATTTTTTAATGATAACATATTAATAAGACAGCTACAAATGAATTTGTGATAAATAGGGATTAAACTTACTCTTTTAATATATTTATCTCGGGGTCCATTTCTATGGTTGGTAAGATTGAAAATTATGGTGAAAGTAAAATTTATTATTGTAATGATAAGATTAAAATCAATAATTATATATATATATTTAAATATAAAAGCAACAATAACCACTACAAAAGTTTAGATTTTTAATGACGTTTTTTTTTAACATTTAGCAGTGTTTATGAAAATTAATAAAAGATTTGCGACGTTTGCAAAAAATATTAGTAAGAGTATCGGTTATACACACATAAGAGAAAATAACGATATTTTTTATAAAATATCGTTATTTTAAAAGCGTTTGTATCTAAAAAATACTGTTAATTTAGTGATGTTTATATTAAAAAAATACCGCTAATATAGTGGTGTTTATATGATAAAACGTCACTAAATTAACAGTATTTGTATCGAAAAAACATAGCTAAATTAACAGCATTTGAATCAAAAAATTATCATTAAAAATTTTATTCTAAAAATGTATTGATAATTTATTTTTATGCATTTTTAATGTTATTTATATTATTTAAAATCTTAAATTTTTATTTTCAATCAAAACATTAATACATAGTATTTATTAATTTATTATATAATAATAAATTTTATTTATTACAGTAAATCACAAAAGTTATTTCAATATTTTTTAAATAAAAAATAAAAATGAAAAACAAAAAAATTTGTATCGATATTTTGTCCAAAAACTATTAAATTTTAAAGGTAAAAATAGAAAAAAAAAATGAAAAATTATGGGCAAAGTTGGAAGAACGACACGTAATAGATGAAATTATTCTTGTTGGACCTAAAACATCCGGTAGAGAACTGGAGGCAAACGTGCCTCACTCTCCAAACACTATAATAGTGTTATTGAATAAAAAAAGGATTAAAACTGCACTGAAACGAAATGTCAGTGGGATTCAAATGATCCCTGAATCAAACAATGTGCAAATATTTAGTAAATTTGATTAATTTAAAATTTTTTCTTTATTTTGTTTTAATATTTATAAAATACTATTTGTGTAATATAAATATATTCTTCATAGATGACAATAGTTTACTTTTTTTAACTCAAATTAAAGAAGTTGTTGATATATATCTTATATTTAGTTTTTTATTTCTTTTTTTTCAATGTTTTTTTATCAATAAGTTGTGTTAATTTTGTCCTACATAATCTTATTGATATTAATAAATTAAAAGCATAGTTCAATATTTACTTAATGATTTGATTTATATATTTTTTATTTAAAGAATTGAGTTCGTATTCATTCATTTTTTAATATAAAAAAGAAGTTAATACAAATTTTTCATGGAAAAAATACTTGCAAAACACATGAAAAAAATATATAGTTTAACACTAAAAAGATGGACTGCTGTTTCGATCTTCAAATCTTGCTTAAAGTAACTTGTAAATTGATAAAACTGGATTGATATTCATAATACTATTGCACACATACAATATATATTTATAATATAAGTAAAACATTTCAAAGTACATATAAATATTACCCCATAATTAACATGCTTCCCATTTGCCTTGTGGAGTTTATTTATTATTTAAAACAAGAACTACTCTTTTACTCCTAATTTCTCCCTTTAGACTACAGGAAGGATAAACAAGTAACAAGTTTTTTCAGGTCTTCAATGGAGCTGCAACCATGTATTCATCAAGTCCAGTACCCCACATTCCATCAAATGTTCCAAAGCTCGAAAGTCATACCAACTTTAAGCAACTGGTTGTGAGGAATTTCGAACACTTTATCAGTTCGCCTCAAAATTTTCTTTAGAAAATTGTAAGCATAATCTATCAAAATCTTCTTTCCTATACCAGCTCCTTTGCCTGCAATCACATCAGTCTCACCTACCAAGTGAACAACACCAGCTTGCCATGCTTGCTCCACTAATTCAATATCTTTACGTATTTTCTCTTCTTGATCACCTTCTCCCACTTTCATTATATTCTGATCATGTTCATCCTGTTTGTTCTCAAATTCATCTTCCAATTCGGCACCCTTTTCAGTTGTTGCCCCATATTTAGCTTGCATTTGAGTTAACCAAGTGTCTTTTTGGATAAACTCTTTCAATCTTTCTAGAAAAGTCTTCTCAAAACTGTCTCGCTCATTGTGCACATCTGTATACCCATATCTAACGACACAACGGAAGACATTGGGCTCTCTTGGTTCAACTCTTCGAAAAAGAAATCTTTCTTCAATTGAAACCTTGCTAATTGGTAGTGATTTGATGGAGATGAGAACAAGGACAGAGTGCAATGCTGATACATTTTCCAAATAATGCTCGAAGAGAGGACGGATACCATGAACAAGCTCTGAGTAAAACATGGCAAGTCCTGGAATTCTACTGAAATTTGCGTTACTAGTTATCATCTTCAACTTTTCAAAAGAAACCTTATGATCGAGCTCGTAATAGTACTTTCTCCGATAAACATTGTTCCAAATATACATCACTGCAATTAAAACTGCAGCAAAGGCCAATGGCAAGTATCCTCCCTGATCAAATTTGTACAGAACAGAAGTCAAATAGATTAGCTCCACGGAACCGATGGTAAGAACGTAGGCAATTACAAAAGGATGTTGGTTTTCCATATCATTATCATGACGACAACCAACAAAGATGATGTCAGACTCATTACAAATATCACCGCAATCCCTATAGAAAGATGATGTCAAGAGTCATTACTAATATGTATGTATGTGTGTGCGTGTATTTGCACATTGAACAGATGTGTAAATTATGCAAAGTTGTGTGGGTTACCATATGCATTGCCGATATTGTTACTGGTCTTGAAACCAGCAGTAACCCCAACACAAGCCAACATCAGCAGGTAATTAACCTCAGGAATGTAGACTTGTCCTTCATACTTGGTGGAAGTATGGACAACTTTCACTCGAGGGAAACACCCTAGGGAGAGTGATTGATGGATTATAGAGAAAGTTCCTGAAATCATTGCCTGACTTGTTATAATTGCAGCAGCCACGGCCACCACAAACATTGGCCAAAACAAGGGACCTGCATCAAAACAAGCCGCGTAATTAATAAATTTAGTAATAAAAAAATCAAACAAATCTTAAATCAGAAGAGAAAATTTTCATTTGCTAGCAAGTTGGTTCACCTGGTATCGATTTGTAGAAGGTATCGTTAACTAAATTTTCGTTTTTACGAAGAAAAGAAGCTTGTCCAGTGTATGCTAGCATTAGAGCCGGATAAGTCACGGTGCTCATGCTTATTTGTATTGAACGAACCGTGAAATGGCCAACATCAGCAAACAATGCTTCCGCTCCTGCATTAAGGTGCAAATTCTTAACTAAATTAATTTGGAAGCTTTGTGAAGAAGTATAGTTAATTGAATTATAAGGCAGCGAAAAGTTAATATAGAACCTGTTATGGCAAGAACGACACGGCCAAGTGAAACCCATGCATCCTTTTTGTTTCTCTTAAAGTAATCTATAATGTACTTAGGATTTATGGCTTTAACCACTGATGGATCAAATTTAACCAAGTTGTAAATGCCAATTCCACCAATGAATGCGAACCAAATGCAAATTATAGGGGCAAAGCTATAGCCCACTTTGTCAGTTCCAAATCTCTGAACCATGAAGAGGCAAACCAAGATTGCTACAGGTATCCCAACAATCTTACCTGTTTACAAAAGATCAAATCATCTATTTACATCACTTTAAAAAGTTTCTGTTTTGATTATTTAACTTTGAAAATTAAGGCTTTAACACGTTGCATAAATAATTTTATATTCTTCACCACCCAATCGTTTAAAGGAGGCGAATTAAAACAAAATATATACCTTCTGTCATAGAAGGTGCTTTTTCCTTGATGCCTCCCACAGCTGATAAAACTGCAAATTGCAAATGATAAATACTGTTTAAATAAGTCATGATGAAGTAATTATAGAAAAGAAATCAGAAGCATTAATATATAAAAATTTTGTTAAACCTGATATGCAAGGAGTGAGAATGCCATCGCCAATGACCATGGAAGTACCAAGCATTGCGACGAGCAAGAGGAAAATTTTGGCAAAATTACTGTTCTCTAACTTGAACTTGAGTCTTGATGCTCGTTTAAGACGATTGCTAGGCAATTCCAGCTTAAATTTGGATACATTATAATCCTCAGCCTGTTGACTCGGGATCAAACCCGCCCTTGCATAACGGCATATCAGCGAGTACAGAGCAAATGTTCCTCCTGGTTCACATATATATAATTTAATAAGTGCATTTAACTTTGTCACTATCCTTTCATGATGACTACTCTGTCTAGAAACCAAGGGAATCTCAAAGCTATAGTAATCCTTGCTCAAGCGGTTGTCCGCAAAAATAAAAAAGGCAGTAGAAATAATTAGGTAAATGGATTTGTTTTCTGTAATTACAATTTATTAAGATGCTAAACGCTATATATTTGAATCTTGAACAGATATGATGTGAGGGTTTTTATCAAGTTGAAAATATATATATAATTTCTTCTACCTTAAAAAAAAAATGAGAGATTCATATTAATCTCAAACTACAATACACAAAGAGTGACTTGATGGGAGCATATACATTAGCTTTGTGGAGTGTAGTAACTATATATTTCTTCAAGAAAATTTTGCATGACTTGATGGATGCATGTAATGAAACAGAGAGAGAGAATCAGGGCATCTAAAAGAACTTAATTGAAACTAATCCTACCTTCGCCATTATCATTGGCTTGTAACACGATGAAGACGTATTTGATGAAAGGGATGAGAGTGATGGTGTAGAAGATCAAAGAAAGAGCTCCCAATATGTCATCTTTGTTCTTTATACCACTGGTGAAAATACCGGCGTATACGTAGAGAGGCGATGTGCCGATATCTCCATATACTACACCAATGCTTTGGAATGCTAGTTGCAAGATCACCTACCTCTTCAAAGCCTTTAGATTTCACAAACAAAGTTCAATATAATAAGTAAATAAGTTTGGTTGGATCAGTCTGGAAAAGGTATATAATAATCACTTACCCTTCAAAAAAAAAAAAAAAAACTAACTAATGATACTAATTATACGAAATTTACGTATGACTTCTCAGTTATCGTGCAGACCTGGGAGCCACGATCATGGTGACCTGGAACCTTGGCGGATTCCAGGTCCAGGGAATCGTATCTGTGCAACTTTGCAAATGAGTTTTTCTTTTTTTTGATCAGTTGGCCTTCATGATCAAAAACTTCCTCATGATGAGTTTCCTCTATGGGGCTTTGGACATTTACAACACTATTAGGCATTTTTCTAGACCAAGGTGGAAATTAACAAACAAAGGAAAGCTTCAAATTTATAATTAAAAACCAAGAAAGCATCAAAGCCCCCTTTCCTTTTTCTTTCTATCTACTTGATTCCAATTCTGTCACATAGAGAAAGGTTTGAGAATATGAAAGGGTTTGGCCATGACTCAAGAATCAAGGGTTGTTCAGCTATGGGATGTCTTCGACGTGATGATGCACAAAATTTATAGGCAAATTAGAGATGGAGGACTCACGGGCACTGTGAATCTCACTTTTTTCAATCCTGAATTACATATGTTGGTTGGCGGCCCCTCTCGACTTATTGAGGAATATTCTTTTTATGTTATGTTTCAAAGATATTATATAATTCTTTTTGTCTGTTGATGCTGTTATCATGAAGTCAAAGATGTTTTTTTGTTTGTTGGCTAGTAAATGTCAAAGATGTTCGTGCCCCAAACTTTTTTTTTTTTTTTATCCAAACCCTTTCTTAAAGTCATTGGTTTTCCAATGAATTTTCTTTTACAAAGTGCATTTATATATAGAGAGTGTAAATTCCTTGTATAATAAAATAATAATTTTTAAATGAATTTAAATTTAATATATTATTATTGTATAAATTTTATAAACTGTCAATAAATTAAATGATAATATCTCATTAATAAGTGAATATTAATCATTAAAGTAAATATACAAAAAATTTTTAAAAATTAATTAATTAAATTATATCATTTGATTTATCTTATTAATATGATGATATCATCTAATTCAATATCGATACATAAAATTTATAACAATACATCAAATACAAATTTTTAAAATTACTAATGTTAAAATGACATTGAACCCAATCTCAAGCGTGTAAATCCACGCACAAGAACTAAAGATGACTTAAGCTTATGTTAAAATTATTTTCATATAAAATCAATACAAAAATATTCAAACAAATATCTTAAATAAATATAAAACTAAATTAAATTATATAAAAATTAAATTAACCAATAAATTTAAATGTATATCACTAATAATTATAAGAAAAAAAATACAAAATTTACGATTCCCAATTTTAAATTGCTATATCTAAATTACCCCATTTCACCTTAAATTTTTTTTCAACTACACATATCATCGTACTACATGTAGATAATTTTTATTTTATATTAGATTATCAATATGTTATGTAGATCGCATATTAAATTAAATTTTGTATATTTTAAGTATTTAATTCAATGATAAATAACATAAATTTTATTTAAAAATTGATTTTGATTTTTTTCCAAAAATAGGAAAAATTTTGTACCCGTATATATCTTAGACAAGGATGTTTAATTTAAATATACACAAAACATATGCTTTGAAATAAGATTGTATAAAATAGTGCAATCATAGAAGTGAGAGGTGGCGTTCTTTATTATTTTTTCCATCATCCAAAGAGTGAATTCAAAGCAAAAGCTGCATGGCTCAGCTCAGGATTTACTTGATCGGGCGATAAAATTAATTTCATTGATGTTAAAAATAATAATATAGGTAGGATTGGTTAATATAATGATAAGATTAAAATAAGTTATAAAACATGTATTTATATGTAAAAAAAAAAAAAATGATGGTAGTGAAATAAATTATAAGAAAATAAAAAAATGATTTAAAAATTATACATAATAAAAAAATTTTAAATTATTTAATATTTATAAAATAAATAAATAATTAAAAATTATTAAATTATTTTTACGTCAAACAATAATTTGTTAATAAAAAATTAAAAATTAATAAAAATTATAATAATATATCAAATAATATTTTTATTATATTAAATTAACAATTTTATTTTATAATTTTTAAATAAAAATGAACAATAAAAAAATAAAATTTTAAAATTTAAAATTTAAAGATATTTTTATTTCTTGAATATAATTAAAATATTAAAATATTTAAAAAATGGCAATTAATATTCATCCACTAAACCAAAAAAGTCAAATAAATAAAATTTGATATTCGTGCTCCAAATGCGTTTTGCACAAAAACTTGTGCAAAACAGCGAGGATATCCTCACTGAGGCACAGTTGTAGCCAAATCACCCGTAAATCTCTCTTCCACATAGAAAGCGAATATAATTCCAAAGATTAAATTTAATAAAAAATGATAAATCTATGCCTTGAATATAATTGATCGAATTTAAGTTAATATAATATTAAATTTAAATTTAAACTCAATTTAAAATTTGAGACTCGAAATTCGAATAAAATTCAATTGAATTTTATTTTTTAAAATTAAATTTAATTCAAAATAGAAATTGAGTTATTCGAATTTACTTTATTCGATTTAATTAATATAAAAAAATAAGTTTGATTCTTATATTTGATAAAAATTAAATTATTTGAGCTTAAATTCGAATTCAAATTCAAAATATTTTATTAATTAAAATATTTTAAAATATAAAAACTAAATTAGACCCACAAACTATTCAAATCGGATATCAAAATACTCAAACTCGACTCAATTAATAAGTTGAGTTACTTAAATCCAAACTCGACTCGATAATAAACAAATTAAATTGAAATTTTATTCAAATCAAACCCGAATAACTTACGAATACTAATATATAATTTACATCTCTACTTATAACAACCGATCTCAATTATTATATAGTAAACTATTATAATTTTACCCCAATCTATTATTTCAACAAAGCCTTGAATTAATCAACTGAAGCAGACATGATAAATTAATAAATATATATAATAATTGAAACATTTAAATCGCTATTGGAGCATACATGAGAAATTAATAAAAATGAACAATAATTGAAACATTTAAATTGCTATTTGATTCGGAAGAATCGATTGAATTTGATTTATTCTAAGTCAAAATTTGTGTCTCATTCAAAATCTGCTGACCTAAATATAATAGTGATATAAAATGTTGGTTAAGCAAGTAACTATTTGAACCACCATGTTTGTAATAAACAATTGTAATTGCCTAAATAATGCTCTGCCGGTGGTTTCATGGGTAGTTGATGAATGGAGGTCTAAAATTTTTTTCCTTAATATGTCATACGGCTTACAAATAGGGTTTTTTTTTTTTTTCTTTTTAATTTAACTACGTACTATATCTTTAGTGGAATTTAAGGAACTAATTGAATTTCTAATTCAACGCCATATCGATTTTTTAGTTCAATATGCTTTGAGTAGGACATTAAGAAAAAGAACTTAGCAACTTAACCAGTCAAATTCTCCCTCAAATTGTTTTTGGTGACGTGATTGTTTTTTGAGATTAAAAGTAAATCAGATTGGATCCGTACATTATCAAAACCCAATTCTAGTTAAGAATACGATTCAATTTTTTTTTAATGATATTGGAATATCCGAGATTAAATAAAGAAATGTAAGCAAATTAATAAAACAACATTAAATAAATTTTCTTACAAACATGGATTAAATTAAACTGCCTTCTCAGGACAATTATTTCAATACTAAACGTAAGTCAAAGAATGTGCACATATTTAGTAAATTTGATTATTTTACAATTTTTTTTATTATGTAGTTTTAATATATATATATATATATATATATATATATATATATATATATTCTTCATTGATAGAAAGAAGGGTTTAACTCCAATTAAAGAAGTTGTTGATATATATCTTATATATAGTTTTTTTTTTTTTCAAATTTTTATTAACAATTAGGTTGTGTTAATTTTTTTACATATATAATCTTATAGACATTAATAAACTAATAGCACACTTCATTATTTTGCTCAATAATTATTATATAATTTTGCTTACAGAAAAAATTGAATTTGATTCCACTCATTTTTTTTAATATAAAAAAGAAGTTATTAGAAATTTTTCATGTGAGAAGTATTTGCAAAGTTGGTGCAAAAAAAAATTAGTTCAATTATGAAAAGATGGACTGCTGTTCTTGTAAATTGATAAATTTGGATTGATATTCATAAAATTTTTGCACACATACAACAATTACAATATGCAAAAAACTTTTCAAAGTACATATAAATATTGCCCCATAATTAATTAACATACTTCCCATTTGCCATGTGGAGTTTATTTAAAACAAGGACTATTACACTTTTAATTTCTCCCCTTTAGTCTATAGGACGGACAAAGCATGCAGTAGCAAGTTTTTCATGTCTTCAATATTCTAAAGCTCATAAGTCATGCCAACTTTAAGCAATCGGTTGTGAGGAATTTCAAACACTTTATCGGTTTGCCTCAAATTTTTCTTCATAAAATTGTAAGCATAATCTATCAAAAACTTCTTTCCAACACCAGCTCCTTTGCCTGCAATCACATCAGTCTCACCTACCAAGTGGACAACACCAGCTTGACATGCTTGCTCCACTAATTCAATTTCTTTACGCACTACCTCTTCTTGCTCACCTTCTCCATCTTGTTTCGCATTATGATCATGTTCAAATCCATCTTCCAGTTCGGTATCCTTTTCAGTTGTTGCCCCCTTTTGAGCTTGCATTTGAGTTAACCAAGTGTCTTTTTTGATAAACTCTTTCAATCTTTCTAGAAAAGTCTTCTCAAAACTGTCTCGCTCATTGTGCACATCCGTATACCCATATCTAACTACGCAACGGAAGACATTGAGCTCTCTTGGTTCAACTCTTCGAAAAAGAAATCTTTCTTCAATTGGAACCCTGCTAATTGGGAGTGATTTGATGGAGATGAAAACAAGGACCGAGTGCAATGCTGATACATTTTCCAAATAATGCCCGAAGATAGGTGGGATACCTTGTACAAGCTCTGAGTAAAACATGGCAAGTCCAGGAATTCTAGTGAAATTTGTGTTCTTCAACTTTTCAGAAGAAATCTTATGATCAACCTCATAATAGTATTTTCTCCGATAAACATTGTTCCAAATATACATCACAATCATTAAAACTGCAGCAAAGGCCAATGGCAAGTATCCTCCCTGATCAATTTTGTACAGAACTGAACTCAAATAGATTAGCTCCACGGAACCGATGGTAAGGACGTAGGCAATTACGAAAAGGATGTTGGTTTTCCATATCATTATCATGACGACAACCAACAAAGATGATGTCAGACTCATTACAAATATCACCGCAATCCCTACAGAAAGATGATGTTAAGAGTCATTACTAATATGTATATGTGTGTGTGCGTGTATGATCCATTACCGCACATTGAACAGATGTATAACTTATGCAAAGTTGTGTGGGTTACCATATGCATTGCCGATATTGTTACTGGTCTTGAAACCAGCAGTAACCCCAATGCAAGCCAACATCAGCAGGTAATTAACCTCAGGAATGTAAACTTGCCCTTCATATTTGGTGGAAGTATGGACAACTTTCACTCGAGGGAAACACCCTAGGGAAAGTGATTGATGGATTATAGAGAAAGAACCTGAAATCATTGCCTGACTTGCTATAATTGCAGCAGCCACGGCCACCACAAACATTGGCCAAAACAAGGGACCTGCATAAAAACAAGCCGCGTAATTTATAAATTTAGTGATATATAAATCAAACAAATCTTAAATCAGACGAGAAAAATTGCATTTCCTAGCAAGTTGGTTCACCTGGTACCGATTTGTAGAAGGCATCGGGAACTAAATCTTCGTGTTTACGAAGGAAAGAAGCTTGTCCAATGTATGCTAGCATTATAGCCGGATAAGTCACGGTGCACGTGCTTATTTGTATTGAACGAACCGTGAAATGGCCAACGTCAGCAAACAATGCTTCCGCTCCTGAATTAAGGTGCAAATTCTAACTTTGTTAAGAAGTATAGTTAATTGAATTATAAGGCAGCGAAAAGTTAATATAGAACCTGTTATGGCAAGAACGACACCTCCAAGCGAAACCCATGCATCCTTTTTGTTTCTCTTAAAGTAATCTATAATGTACTTAGGATTTATGGCCTTAACCACTGTTGGATCAAATTTAAACAAGTTGTAAATGCCAATTCCACCAATGAATGCGAACCAAATGCAAAGTATAGGGGCAAAGCTATAGCCCACTTTGTCAGTTCCAAATCTCTGAAACATGAAGAGGCAAACCAAGATTGCTACAGATATCCCAACAATCCTACCTGTTTACAAAAGATCAAATCATCTATTTAAACCGCTTAAAGAAGTTTCTGTTTGATTATTTAATTTTGAAAAATAAGGCTTTAACACGTTACATAAATAATTGTATATTCTTCACCACCCAATCGTTTAAAGAAGGCAAATTAAAACAAAATATATACCTTCTGTCATAGAAGGTGCCTTTTCCTTGATGCCTCCCACAGCTGATAAAACTGCAAATTGCAAATGATAAATACTGTTTAAATAATTCATGAAGAAGCAATTATAGAAAAGAAATCAGAAGCATTAATATATAAAAATTTTGTTAAACCTGATATGCAAGGAGTGAGGATGCCATCGCCAATGACCATGGAAGTACCAAGCATTGCGACGAGCAAGAGGAAAATTTTGGCAAAATTGCTGTTCTCTAACATGGACTTGAGTCTTGATGCTCGTTTAAGACGATTGCTAGGCAATTCCAGCTTAAATTTGGATACATTATAATCCTCAGCTTGTTGACTCGGGATCAAACCCGCCTTTGCATAACGGCATATCAGCGAGTACAGAGCAAATGTTCCTCCTGGTACACATATATATAATTTAATAAGTGCATTTAACTTTGTCACTATCCTTTCAGGATGGCTACTCTGTCTAGAAACCAAGGGAATCTCAAATCTATAGTAATCCTTGCTCAAGCAGTTGTTTGCAAAAATCAAAAAGGCAATTGAAATTAATAATTAGGTAAATGGATTTGTTTTCTGTAATTACAATTTATTAAGATGCTAATCGCTATATATAGCACTTTCAATCTTCAACAGACATGATGTGAGGGTTTTTATCAAGTTGAAATGTATATATATATATATATAATTAATTTCTTCTACCATAATAAAAAAAATGAGAGATATGTATTAATCTCAAACTACAATGCACAAAGAGTGACTTGATGGGAGCATATGCATTAGCTTTGTGGAGTGTAGTAACTATATATTTCTCCAAGAAAATTTTGCATAACTTGATGGATGCATGTAATGAAACAGAGAGAGAGAGAGAGAATTGGGGCATCTAACAGAGCTTAGTTGAAACTAATCCTACCTTCGCCATTATCATTGGCTCGTAACACGATGAAGACGTATTTGATGAGAAGGATGAGAGTGATGGTGTAGAAGATCAAAGAAAGAACTCCCAATATGTCATCTTTGTTCTTTATACCACTGGGGAAAATACCGGCATATACGTAGAGAGGCGATGTGCCGATATCTCCATATACTACACCAATGCTTTGGAATGCTAGTTGCAAGATCACCGACCTCTTCAAAGCCTTTAGATTTCACAAACAAAGTTCAATATAATTAGAAACTAATGATACTAATATTATACTATATTACACAAGAATTTTTAGTTATCGTGGAGACCTGGGAGCCACGGTCATGGTGGCCCGGAACCGTGGCGGATTCCAGATCCAGGGAATCGTGTCTGCGCAACTTTTCAAATGAGCTTTTCTGTTTTTTGGGTTGGTCCTGATGATCAAAAACTTCCTCATGACGAGTTTCCTCTATGGGGTTTTGGACAAGTACAACATCACTAGACATTTTTCTAGAACAAGGTGGTATTGGGAGTTTGTGAAGAGCACAACGTGACGATGCACGAAATTTATAGGCAAATTAGAGATGGCGGACCCATGGGTCATGTCGATGACAACTTTCCAACCTGCATTACATATATTGATTGACGGCCATTTTGACTTCTCGAGGATTCTTTTTATGCAATTTTGTTTTTTTGGTACTAATTTTGATGTAATCTTTCAATGACAGTATATTTCTTCTCATATCTAAATGTTTTTTTGTCTGTTGCCATTTCCCCAGACTCTTTTATTGTCCTTGGTTTTGTAATGATTTTTTTTTTTATTTACGATGTATAAATATATATACAAAGCGTGTAACTTCCGTGTATAATAAAATAAAGATTTTTAAACTGCTGTTAAGATTATACAAAATTAAATCTTTTGATTCGTATATTCGTATCATATAAAATATTAAAATTAATATATTTATATCATATTTTATGTAAAAATTATATTATAAATTTTATCGATACGAAAATATAAAATATATTTTTAATTTTGTTAAACTCAAATATAATTATTATTAAAATTTTAAATAATATTATTTATATTTTATTTTCTGTCATATCATTATATCATATTTTAAATTATTAAATTTATATAGAATCCAATTCAATCTTCATAGCTGTTTATTTCCATCCGTAGGGCCTGTAAACTCTAGAGAAAGGCCAGACACTAGAATTCAAGATGAGCTAAATCTATAATCATTATTGTCAATATATTATGTAGATCATATACTAAACTAAAATTTATAAATTTTGAATATTTAATGTAAGTATATACCTTGGAGAAAGATGTTGATGTTGAAATTTAAATGTATACAAACCAAAACGATGTACAGGGTTTGGAATAGAATTGTATAAATTAGTGCAGGTGAGATGTGGCATTATTTCTTGTTTTTTTTCTTTTAGCAAAGAGTGAATCCAAAGTAGGGACGGCAATACAACCCGTTCTTGACGAATTTTGATCCGATTTGATCTTAAAAGATAGATTTTTTTTTTAAATTCGAGTTTTTAGTCAGGTCGAATCGGATCGAGTTCAAGTTTTGGATAAATCCGATTCGATATTATATAAAAATTTTATTTTTTAATTAATTATTTAATTTTTTATTTATATATATTTTTATATAGTGATATTTTTTAATATTTATATTTAAAAAATAATATTTTATATTTAAAAAATAATATTTTATTAATTTCGGATCAAAATCGGATATGAAAAAATAAAAAAAATTTCGAATAAGATTAATTTCAAATTTAATAACACATAAAATCGAATCAGATTTAAAACGAGCAAAACTCGTCCCGAACCCGATCCGATATCAACCCTAATCCAAAGCAATGTATCATCCAGGGCCCAATAAGTTTCTTTCGCGGAAGAAAAGGGAATATAATTCCTTAAGATTAAATGTGATAAAAAAAAAAAAAAACGATAAACCTACGCCTGGTAATAACCGATCTCAATTAATATGTAGTAAACTATTATAATTTTACCCACAATCTATTATTGCAACAAAGCCTTCTGTTACTCAATTGGATTGAACCATTTAAAACGTTATATTGGGTTCGGAAGAATCAATGGATGTGAATTAAACTAAAATAAAATTTGTGTCTCATCCTGAAGACCTAAATATAATGATATAAAATTACTCATGAGTCGTTAAGTATTAACCTCCCCTTGCTTTTTCACTCTTTGAAAAAAAAAATTCCATTTGATTGAATTTTTTTTTAATTATTTTTTGTCAAAATAAATAAATAAAACAAACAAAATTTTAACCGAAAAGTGGGGAGTAGTGATGTATACTAATGGAGACAAAAAATGATTCGTTAGTATTAATCCGTGTCTAATGCTTATGTGTATTTGTTAGTAGGTTCTTGGATTGTCCAACAAACTCAGCGCTAAAGTTAAATGCTTCACCGTGCAAATCCAGGATCTTTATCTAGCTAGCTTCTAATAATACCAAGATGAATTAATTGATTAAACAGGTTTGACAACGAAAAGGAATATTCGAACTAGAACCTACAAAGAGATTTATTTATTAATGTTTTTTTGTTTGGCAACGAAAATTTCTGAGTCATATTAGTACAAGGAATGCTATGCCCGGAGCGTAAATCCAACAATTTCCGTTAAACAGCTACGACATAAGAAATCAATTTTTGTGAATCGCATATTTTCGGATGCCATGTTTGACTCGTAAACTTTTGAACAATCCGAGGGAAGGGAAGAGACTTGGTTCAAGATGGGCTTGCTTGGGCCCGAAGGCTTAAGGCTCATTTGCTGATAATTAAGTGGAAGCGACCACTCTTGCTAAGTCTAGCAGAGAGAATTGAGCTCCAAGAACTAGAAGCAAGCCTCTTAAAGTCTAATCGGTTATGAGACAGTTCCACAAAATAATTTGTCTTTGACCAGTAAAAGAAAAAAAAAATGGTCGAATAATAAGGGTTAAATAATTCTCAGGTTATAGCATGCCATGAACTTGGTCTTTCAAAAGTACTAACATTATTTTGAGGAGAAATTTTGGTGCAAAAATATCAGAGGAACCATGGAATTTCTTATGCTTTCCTTGAACCTTACAAAATTTGCACCATCACTTAGAGAAAGTTGATTCGGTGCATAAAACTGGTGCAGGAGATCGCTTTAGTCATATAATACTACAAATCTTGAGCGTGGCTTTATACCAACTTTACAAAATGGGCACCAGAATGGGGAGAAATTTTGGTGCATAAATTAATCAATTGTTTCACAGTTCCCTTAGTTCAACCTGGGTCAGCCGATTGCAAGTAGTCAAAATTGAGGCCTTTCAAGCTCCATTCGAGACATAAATATAAATTTGCTCAGGCTTTTGCATTATTTGAAACCTTGTCAAAAATTGGATTTTCAACTAATTCCTTAGCAGAAGGCCGTCGAACTGGATCCTGATCCACCATGACCTGATAAAAATTATAAGACCATCAGATGAAATCAACAAAGCTCTAGCTACCTCTGAGGGACTATAATCACTCCAGTCAACACGGATCAGCTAAGAATGACTCAAAGAGAAACTGTTCGCAATTTAATTCATATTGTATATGGTTTGACATCTGAAATCTGAATGTATGATATGTGATAGGATTACACTTATAAAGCTAATCATAATTCATGTATCCTTTGTCATATGTTATGTACTAATCTGATCAGTGAACTAGCTAATCAGACTAGACCTTTGATTAGCATGCTCTTGCTCATATTTTAAGAAAACCAATCAAAAGCATTGACTCAATACCGGATGCCAACAATATCCTTTGTTAATTTAATAGGCTGGGCATGCTCCCCATGAATTTCTTTTTGTTATTTATTTTCTTTTCAAAGAAATTAAAATTATTTTCTTTTCAAAGAAATTAAAAAAAAAAAACACTGTTATTCAAAGATCCTCAAAATCAGCATGATGCCTTTCATTTTAAACCAAAACCCAAATTAGTATTCATGGTACAAAGTCAAAAACTAAAACCAGACTAATATAAACAGAACAATTATACCAGAGAGCATTTTTGCCTTGCATATTTTAGATTTACTACCACTTACATATCAGAAGGACAATGAGGACTAATCATCTTCATATGTGCTTTAGGTGCAGCTAGAAAACAACTAAAATATCTACTTGTATTTAAAGAAAGGTTTTGAGCACTATTTAAAAAGAAGAGAATATATATACCTTGAGTAAATTTTGAAATTGTAGGGAATGGCCAGGAAGCAGTGGCAGCTTTCCTTCCCTAAGAAACTGAGGTCCTGATTCTGGCAAAGGTGACCCCCTAATGAACTCATAAATAGTAACTCCCAAAGAGAAGATATCAACCTTTTGAAGATGATCATAGTTCTCATTTAGGATTTCTTGAGGCATATAACGAGCATCACCCTCTTCAATTGGCAGGCTCTTATTTAGGAGAGTTGCACATCCAAAATCACCAAGCTTATAAACACCATTCTTGACATATATATTATCAGGTTTTATATCCAAATGAGCTATTCCTCTTTCATGCATAAACTGCAATGCCTTAGCAATCTGCACAATTTTTTACATCAGAGTGGAAGATAATAATAGAAAAAAGATAGAAATAAAGAACACATTTGCTTTAAAGGTGTTAGATGCGAATGCATTCAAGAGTACAAAGTGCTAAGTAGAAGGAGAAACAATGAAAGAGTGTGAGAGGGAAACTATTGTTTGGTTCTGAACTTCAAAGTATAACAAGTTTCAAAGGTTGAGAGGTGCTACTCTTAGCAGAAACTGATGATATATTTAGCCTTTTGATAACCATGAAGGGTGAAAAACAACACTATAAAGTTCTCATTATCTTTAGGATAATTATGTGATGTTACTTCATAACGGGGTGATTCAAACCATCCAAGCTAATATATAGGAATGACACCTCTTTATTTTTCAAAACATTATTCTTACTCCCACCCCCTTCTTCTCTTGTAGAGATGCTGTATTCCCCCTAATGCTAACCTGATGCAAGGCTCTCAATACTTCTCCTTCTTTGAACAACTGGGAAGATGTTTTTCTGGACAAGCTGGAATCACAGAGCTCCATTTGAATATAGAGTTGCTCATTTTCAAACCAAGAAGAGTAATATCCAACAATGTTTTCATGAGACCCTGCAAAGGATTGATTTAGTGTTGATAGTGAAAGTTACAATTCAATTTTTTCTCTTAAAGTGAACAAAACGAGATACTAAAGAAATAGAAAAGAGAGTAAACCCAAATTTATACCTAATGCAGCTAAAGCTTGAACTTCCATTAAGGCTTTCCTCCTGCAAATCGATAACAATTATTTTATGATTAAATTTTATTACCAATGTGCACAGAAAAATGCAAAAGAAAACTGAAAGCTACCTCTCAGTTTCTTGATGCAACTGCCGTGTAGTATGTTTCACAGCATAAAAACAACCATCAATTCTCTTTAAAACTTTGAAAACACGACTGAAGTTCCCAGTACCAACTTGCTGGAAAGCAACACAAAAGGAAAGAGGATACAAGAGCCTGAAGGTTAGATATCTAATATATAAATTGGAAGTGATGATTCCAAGAAAGTCTGCAAATTTGTGGAATATGGATAGACACCTCAATCTCATGAAAATCTGTGTGATAGCGCGAAAGGCCAGCTCCACCAATAATTGCAGGGAAGAAACCTGCAGATTAAAGGGATACGTTATTAACACCTTTTAGATAAGGAATTAGGATGTGAAGAGCACTAACCTTTTTCTCCAAATGGGTAAGGAAAATGGATATGGAAGTTTCAAGAAATATTATAAATGTGAATATTTCTTTGTAAACAAGACATGTACCTTCGCACTTTGATCTTTGATTTCCAAAAGGATCTGAGTAAACTTCTAAAGCATCCTTTAGATATGGGTTTTTAATGCAAGGAGGTGGCATAACCCGACATCGTAGAGCAACAGCAGATTGGGAAACATAATTTTTGGTCTTCTGTACTCCAGGTAGGACTGTTTTTTCTAGGCTGTCATCATCCACATCGAAGTTGTCTTTGGCAAGTTCCACTATTTTTTGAGAGCCAGATAATGTAGGACTGAGTGGATTTACCAAGATACCATCTGAGAAAAGAAGGGATATTCAATCGCAAAAGGGTTGACAGAAGACACTTGTCCACTTAAATTGCCTACATATATAATATAAACAAATATATAAACAGAAAACTCTTACGCCTAAAAGTTGTGACAGGAATATGTGCTAACAGATCGAGTAATGATAAGTTCTAGAACTTTCAGAAACTACAAATTGCTTAGGGAAACAGAGACTGAAAACAGGAGAAACTAAAACAATTATCTCAAACGTTCCACTAATAATGGATTACACACAAAAATAATGAGTAATTTCTATTAACAATATCTTTAAAGTTCATCTATGTTTCCCATCCCCGTTAAAGTTCAAGTTAGAGGTATAGCCACACTCCTACTTTTCACCATGTTATTCACCATACTGAAGATTGTGGTTTGGGTCATTAAAAATGTTCGATGACCTTATGCAGGATGGATCCAATTTGAAACCATATGCTCTTTGTCCAGGCTCCAGTTTCCACAATGAATATGCAAAATTTTTTATTATGTATACACTCACTAATTTGCCTTTTGATAGTAGAGAAATCGCTCTTCTGTCACAATGAACCCAACCATTACATGAATTAATTATCATAACAACATGGGAACATCATAGTTTAACTGTCACTTAAACTTATTGAGATCAAACACACACAAAGGTAAAAGAGCAATATTGAGATCACAACATTTCAACAACAGCCACAATCCAATCCATCTAAAACTTCTAGTTTTCACCGATTTGTGTCATACCTTGTCGAGGTCTCTTGCTTTTGTGAGTATTCAGCTTCTCCGGCGAATTAGGGCAGGGAATATTTTCCTGTGCAATTGATTAATTAAAGATAAAAAACAATTTTAGAACTCAAACCAGATATTTGTTGACAAATTAGTAACATTACCTGGTTGCAATCAAAGCCGTTCATCAAGTTCTGATTATCAGGGGTGATATAATCAGGAGTGCTGCATCCATAATCAAAAAAAAAAAAAAAAAAGGTGAACGAACAAAATAAGAAATTTTGAAAATTATATCCAATGAGTGAATATTTACCAGAAGAAATCTTGACTGAGAATGAAATCTTTGTCATCGGCGGCGTCGAGGTCGAGAGCGGAAGTGACAGGGTTATCGGGTTCGGAATCTAGAAGGTTCCGACTGAAGAGAGTGGATGAGGTGGTGCAAGATGATTGGTGATGGTGGAGCTCAACCTGAAAATGCCTCCCCAATGTCCCTTTCATTTTCCCACTGTCTCTCCTCCTATTACTTCCCCTCTTCACCCCTCTCCTCTTCATCAACCAACCCAAACACGCCCCAATGTCTCTCTCTCTCTCCTTCGATCGTGGGGATATAAAAAATGCCAATCTTTTTCTCCACTTTTTGGTTGGGGAGAAAAGTGGAGAAATCCAACCAAAAAGTGGAGAAAAAGATTTCAAATTGCGCGGGCAATCGGCAACATTGGTTGGTAGAATCGAGAGTCATGGGCACTACAGTAAGATCATCAAATCATTGAATCTTAACCGTACATCCCATTTGATTAGAATTTTCACAATTTCCTTCATCTTCAAGGGATTATTACTATAGAAGGCAATCTACAATTCTACATTGCGTACAACGTAAGCTTTCCTCTTTTCGTGGTGAAATTAAGCCCCAAGTAAGGGCACAATAGTAATTTTACTTCCAATTTGGGTATGGGTCGCTCTAAACACATCTCCAATTCTTCGAGTAATGCTATTTACATCTCGCTTTCAACCATAAGTGGGAGGGATTATATCCTAAAAAATTAACTTTAAAAAAATATATTTAAATACTAATCAAATAATCATCTTTTTATGTTTCATACCCATTTTCATAAAGTTATCGAAAATTTATGTTCGAAAACTTACTATTATACAAATAAATATATTTTCAAAAAATATTATAATTATTTAAAAATATATTTTCAATAAGCATTGTAATTATTTAAAAATATATTTTCGAAAATAATTTTTATTTTAAATTTTTTTATTGTAATCTCTTCATCAATGTTTGGTATAAAAATATTAGATGTCTCGTATTGTGATTATCAAATAGGTTTATAATAATTTTTACAACGTATAAGTTGTTTTAAATTTGACAGAAAAATCTTTAATCTCTCGATTGTATTGTTCATTCAATAATATTTACAACACTTTTTAAATTTTAACAAACACGCATTTAAAAAATATCTTTAAATACAAAAAAGTATTTATGTAAATGTACCTCTTCACATTTAACGATTTTTCTTATATGCACATCTGTCAAAATTGTAATAATATTATAAATATTATTAACGAGTAGTGCTTAGTGACTAAAAGATTAAAAGTCTTTTTTGGTAAATTTGTAATCTATTGATAATATAATCAGGTTAATGTACCTTATGATGTCAAGTTATTGTGTATCGAAATTTTATTTTTAAAGTTTTTGAATAATTTCAAAAATGAATGTTCAAAAATTATTGAGAAATTTATGAAATACACTTTCAAAAATTTATTTACGATTTCTGTAAATTGATGTCTAAGAGTTTTTAAGGAATTTCGAAAATAAATTTTTGATACATTAAAAAAGTTTTCGAATATCTATTTTAAAAAAATTTTGAAATTTTTTAAAATATTCGAATCATACCATAAAACTTAAAATCTTAAATTTTTTGAAATTAAATACAAAATGAAACAAAAAATAAAAAAAAACTATTTACATTTGATTCTAAACTATATAATATCAACTGATACTTGATTTAGGATTTAATCTTTAAAGGATTTAAAATTTCGATTGAAGAGGAAGTGTGAAGAGAGAAGTGGATGTTTGGATTTTTTAATAAATTTGTGCTTTAATTTTGGGTGTGAAGATAATAAGTAGTAGATGTTAATAGTAATGAAATGTGAAAATAGTAATTTGTGGTGCAAATAGTACTACTCTTCTTCTTTTCACATCCTAATAAATTTTATTTTTTAATAAATTACAATTCAATTTTTTTTGCATTTCATGTTTAAAATTTTAAAAAATCCATTTTTCATAACTTTAAAAGACTTTCAAAATTTTATTTTACAAAAAAAATGATTTCGAAAAAAACTTTTCACTCTATCACATTTCATTAAATGTTTAAAGTTCTAAATAATGGATTTTCGAAAAGCACGATATCGACAAAAAAGCTTTGAGATTTAGGGTTTAAAATGAAAAAAAAAAGACTTAAAATAGTATAAAAAAATGTGATTTTTGTTAGATGTAATGTATTTAAAAAAAATAGAGATTTTTATTTTGAAAGTGAGATATATTTAGTAATGAGATATAAAAAAGAATTTTATGAATATATTCAGAACTCCCTTTTGGCATTGATAACTCATTTCTCGTGGTCAAACCCTAAAAACTGATTTTTATTTTCGGAAAGGGAAATTGTTTTTTGAAAAAACGATATTTTTTGCATTCAAACTGTTGGAAAGATTGATCCCAGAAAAAAAGAGTGGAATGGACCGCCAAAATAGACACATGACATAACGTTTGCCAAACTTATGCATTGTGATCTATTGGCGACAGCGAAATAGGTTGTTGAATGAGGAATATAACAAAGTATATTTAAGTTGTTTTTGGGTCCAAATTAAAACAGAAATTAATAATTTTAAACAAATGCAGTTGACTTGAACAAAACTTGCACATTGTCAACAAAATCACATGCCCGACGTGCATATAATGGTTTTAGGGATGAAGTGTTAAGCGTGAGTACATTTTGTTGTTAATGTTTAATGACGGCCCTTTTTATTATACACGTAGGTGTCCGCAAAGTATTTTTGTGTTTTTATATTAATTTTATATATATATACATGTATATGTGTGTGCACACGTATATATTTTTTAATTTTTATAAATTAAACAATAGAAAATGATTTAGGTAGAACAAATGGATGCTCATTTAGAAAGGGTGCCCCAGAGTCAACTCAATATTGATGAATGTCCAAACTCCAATCTACTGCTATAATTTAGCTGAAATCGAAGGCAAGTTATTCATCATTTTAATATTGTCTTATTGACTTGGGTATTGGTATAATTCCTAAAAGGACTGGGGCATTTATACGCAATGCTGGCGTTGCCCTAATCGACATTTGAGTATCAGTCATCAGTATTCATACACCACCGTCATTATTTTCACTTATATTTCGTGTAAAAAATTTCATAATTAGAGAATATTTTTCAAACTCAAATGCTGTTTTTTTTTTTTTATCAACAAATTTTCTAATATTAATTATTTTTTAGTGATAATGATGATGTTAACCTTAAATAATTTTAGCACACTTCAATTCTTGAAAAGTTTGGCCAACATACACAAATTTAGTTCATATAGCAAACTTAAAATTCTACTCTTCAACTATTTGTTAGGATTCCCCCACTAAATTATCCCTATTATTATATTCTTAATTTTATATGATTTTTAATTTTTTTAATTTATAATTTAAAAACATAAATAAATAAATTATTAAATACACTGATATTAAAAAAATTTAGATTTCATAAGTAAAATTAAAAAGATAATAATATGTAAAAAATTAAAAAAATTTTAAGAAATATGATACATGTCAATATTTTTATCTCTATAAAATTATTAAAAAATTATTATTAATAATATATCAAATAAATTTTTTGATAAATAATAGCGATTCAAAATTATTTATAGTCACGGACATACCACTTAAGGGAGTGGAATTGCTGTTTCGAGTCAACTTTGAGTAAGTGGAGGTTTTTTAGGGGTGGTTAGAACTGTGCGTATAAACCAATGCCCAACCCAAAAGCAACAGAAGCCAGACCATAGTTGCTTATTATTTTTATAGTATCTGTTGCAGCCAGAAGAAGTTGGCGTAGGAACGAAGCGAAACTCTCCCGCGTTTGTCGATTCGTCTCCTCTAATTAACGAATCCTTGATTCAACACAACACATATATCTTTCTAGTTTCTACTGTTTTCTTTTCTATATGTTCCCCAATCACACCATAACCTTAAAACGGACACAACTGTGCTCCTTCCAACAGGACAACATCGTTCTAAAAACTATCAATTATTCTCTCCGTTTGCTCTGATGATTGTTATTGCTTTCGTAATCGGCCCCTAGAGTCCTCCATAATCCCTTCTGGATCTCTCCATGGCCACCCTCTCAGCTTATCCTAGCGCTAACCCTAACCCTAACCCTAATTTTCTCTCACCTACAGAACAAACCAACCAAAGCCAGGAATCTCTCCCTCAGATGCAACGTCAACCTTCCCCTGACCCGGAGCCGAACCCGACTCCCAACACTAACCCTAATTTCCACACCCCACTTTCGACCCCACCCGAGGCGGTTCCTCCAGCCGCGCCGCTGCCCTCTCTTCTGAACCTCTCCTTCAACCAGGACCACTGCTGCTTCGCCGCGGGTATTGACCATGGCTTCCGGATCTACAACTGCGATCCATTCCGCGAGATCTTTCGCCGAGATTTCGATCGCGGCGGCGGCATCGGGGTTGTCGAGATGCTTTTTCGGTGCAATATTTTGGCTGTCGTTGGCGGTGGACCCGACCCGCAATACCCGCCTAATAAAGTCATGATCTGGGACGACCACCAGAGTCGATGCATTGGCGAGCTTTCGTTTCGTTCGGAAGTAAGATCAGTTCGGCTTCGGAGGGATCGAATCGTAGTCGTTTTGGAACAGAAAATTTTCGTTTACAATTTTGCGGATTTGAAGCTGCTGCACCAGATTGAAACCATCGCGAATCCGAAAGGACTCTGCGCGGTGTCTCAGGGGGCCGGGTCTTTGGTTTTGGTTTGTCCCGGATTGCAAAAGGGACAGGTCAGGGTTGAGCATTACGCTTCGAAGAGGACTAAGTTTATTATGGCCCATGATTCAAGAATTGCGTGCTTCGCACTAACGCAGGATGGGCAGTTGCTTGCTACTGCGAGCACGAAAGGGACGCTGGTTCGCATTTATAATACCGTAGATGGTTGCTTGCTGCAAGAGGTATGTAATTTAATACTAATAACGCTATTTTGTTACTTCCTTTTTATTGATTATGTAACATGAATTAGGCAAATGGGGTTTAATTTTTATGGATTAAGTGGAAATCTTAGCACAGATGTTTAAAGTGAGTAGGACCTTTTTAGTTAAAGTAATATAAAGACATAATCTGCAGAAATTTCTATTAGAATGTTTGTTCTATAACGCTCAACCTGGGTGTTAGTATGTTTGTTGAATCTATTTTATTTCCTTTCTGATTTTGTCAGCTTTGAAAAGGCTAAAAATATATTCCTTCGAGCTAATAGTCAATGTTAACAAGTGGAGTTAAATATGTGATAAACTGGGAGCAAAAAGTGATGGTGTTCATATTAAATGAATGGCGATTGTAACCTTTTTGCCATTGTGATCTTTTAAGCTTTCTCATGTCTTTCTTATTATGTATGTAGCGGATATAAGATGTTCACACTTTTTTTGAGGGGGTTTGGTGATTTATATGGTTTTGGGTAGCATTGAGAACTCAAAATAATTATGTCTCACTTAGATTTTCTAACACTCTGAAAGTTTTATTTTATATAAATATAGGTAAGGAGGGGAGCAGATAGAGCTGAAATTTATAGTTTGGCGTTCTCTTCAAATGCCCAGTGGTTAGCAGTTTCAAGTGACAAGGGAACCGTCCATGTTTTCAGCCTTAAGATTAATGCTGGTTCTCCAGGCACTGACAGGTCACGAGGTGCATCCGACCCTGTTACATCATCCCATTCCTCTCTTTCTTTTATCAAAGGTAAAGTGTCCTCTTCTGCCCATTGCTTTTGTTGTTGTCATTGTTTTGAACAATGTAATTTCTGTCTTCAGTCACTGGATCACTATGAAAGTTGACATGATAGAATTATTTAATTTCCTTTTCATAGCATAAGATTATGCAAATGCTAGAGATTCTCTGTTGAAAATTATATTTTATGCAACAAAATAGAATCTATCATGGAATAAAAACATTCATGACAGTTGCCATATACATCTTCCTTTTTCTGATCTCTGAGATTCTTGTCGCCTCTGGCATGAGAAACAGAATTATAACTTTCAGGTGGATGATGTTTATGACCCAGCTGGCGAATTAGCATTCTAATAGTGTGTAATATAGCTGCTAGAAATGTGGCATTTAAGATATTGTTTTAAAATTTTGTGATCGATATGATGAGCTTCAAAACTGGCTTTGTACTTATAGGAGAGTTATCCAAGTACTTCAGCCAATTGAATGTGACAACTAACAAGACTGTGTCTAATATATCTTTTAGACATTAGGTATTTGAGACATTTTGGATTTTGGGAATCAATCATGGTAAGCATCTAAAACCTTTCTGCTTGCAGGAGTGTTACCCAAGTACTTTAGCTCAGAATGGTCGGTAGCTCAGTTCCGCCTGGTTGAAGGTTCTCAGTATATTGTTGCTTTTGGTCACCAAAAGAATACGGTGGTAATTCTTGGCATTGATGGAAGGTAAGAAAAAACAAATACTAAAAGAGATATCCATTAGTATAAAATTTCCAGTTTTTCTGTTTAATTTGAATTTTATATGTTATTAAATCAACAATATAATATTTAGGGCGGCGTTGGAAGTATTTTATGACTTGTAGGTGTTTGAAGCGAGCTTGGTAATTACTCAATGACCTTGACATAGGAGTTTTTGATCCACCACTTTCCTAGAGTTATCTGTTGTCAGAGCATAATTTGTGAAAAATCTTACGAGTTTATTCTTAGGAAATTTCCTTGAAGCATCTAGGTGTCATCAAGATGGTCCCTGTTGATGTGGCCAAAACCTTTGATATTCTTTTGCTAGGGTTTTCATCACTTCCTCTGCTGCTTTTCACTTGGCATGAGCTGACTAAATCCTTTTTTTTTTTCCTTCTTCGCTGCTACTTTTTCCTTTTGTTCTTGTTTCTGTCTTTGTTGAAGTGGAAAATTTATGGGATAATGAGGGCCTCTAAAAAGTGCAATTGATTATGAATGCAGCTTCTACAGATGTCAATTTGACCCAGTGAATGGTGGGGAAATGACTCAGCTGGAATATCACAACTTTCTGAAGCCAGAGGCAGCTTTCTGAAGACTTTTACATTTATATTTATCTATTTCTTGGCCATATATTGTATCTTCTACGGTTCTACCTTCTTTTTCCCATAATTCACCTAATGTATTTAGTAACTTGTAAATATTATAAATATATTTTTGTAAAGTTTGTAACTGCTTACTAAAAAAACCAATAGATTTATCCTGTTCATAATTTCATTGCCACTAGTTAAAAACTAGAGAGGGCGTTCAAATAGTAATCCTATATTAAGGGAATTGCTCATTTTACTTTGAAGCATAATTAGTGAAGTGTCGTAAGATTCTAACTATTTGAATTGCGATAAGTTCACTTCTGCCGATCTCACTCACCTTCCTAATTTGTAGTCTCTCTCATGAAGACCCCCGAGGAGGGGCTCTTTGATGAGAGGCCCCATGTCGGTTCCCGGTGCACAAATCTGCTGGCTCCGTCTGCTTGGGCTAAGGTTGTGGACATGGTTCAAATTAATGTTCTAGTAAAGGCTTAATGTCACGGATTTAATGATAAGTTTTAAATCTCATATCGAATATAAAAAGAGTTATTAAAGTATAAAATGGTTCACATCGTTTTTTTCTTGTGAGTTACCTATAAATAAAATTGTGATATTAGAGGAATCAGAACGAATAATATCTCACAAGGGTGTGAATCGTGATAGATAAGTTAATCTGAGACGTCGGATGAGTAGATGTCCGGGTCTTTGAGTCGCACTGGTCGAAGCTTAAGTCTCGACCCATGACGAATGGTATCATAGTTAGTCTTAAATTATTCGACTCATGTTAAGCGCTTCAAGGAAGATAGGTAGGGTGGGTGGGGTGTCAAGTGTCTCAAATGAGATAGGCAGGGTAACTGGCTTCTGTGACAAGGGCATCACGGGGTGGGTGGGGAGAATCAACGGAGATAGGTAGGGTAACCAGCTTCCGTGACAAAGACGTCACGAGGGTGGGTGGGGAAGAATGTCACGGATCTAAGGAGAATAGCTAGCCTCCGTAACAAAGGCGTCACGGGAGCCAGGATAGCTAGCCTCCGTCACAAGGGCGTCACGGGGTGAGTGGAGGAGAATGTCATGGACTTAAGGAGAAGTCCTGAATCTTACATCGAATATAAAATGAGAGTCACTGAGGTATAAAAGGGTTTACACCGCTTTTTCCTTGTAAGTTACTTTTTGTAAGACAAAACTATGAGGTCAAGGGATTAGAGCGAACAACACCTCACAAGGGTATAAATTGTGGATGTCTGAATCTTGGAGCCGCGCGAGTAGGAGCTTAAGTCTCGACGAGTGACAAGTGGTATCAAAACTAGTCTTAAACCGTTCGAACCACGTCAAACCCCTCAAGGGAGATAAGCAGGGTAACCAGTCTCCGTGACAAAGGTGTCATGGGGTTGGATGCGGAGAATGTTACGGACCTAAGGAGATATCATGAATCCTATATCGAACATAAAAAGAGGTTTACTGGAGTATAAAATGGTTTACACCATCTTCCCCTTATGAGGCGCTTTTTGTAGGATAAAACCATGAGGTCAGAGGAGTCAGAACGGATAATATCTCACAAAGTTATGAACCGTGATAGATAAATTGATCTGAAACGTCAAATGAGTGGATGTCTAAATCTTAGAGCTACGCAGGTGAAACTTAAGTCTCGACTCGTGACATTAGCACTACATATGTAAAAATAATGTGGCTGTCTTTCTAGATTTGATCTTTATTTCAAATGTTATACGTTTTCTTATTTCAAATTATAGAAATATAAAAATTATAATGGTAATTTCATGAAACTTACACCGATAGACCACGGCCTGATCCATTTTGTAAAACATAACGTTGCAATAAAGTTTGCATAAATGTCGTTGCCAGGTTAGGTTCAAGTTCGTAATTGGATTAAAAAGAAAAAAAGAGAATTTGATAATCAAAACATTACTAATAGAACTTGCCGTCTGAACTCAGTTGGTGCTTCTGAAGGCAACCATGATAATTACCCTTTCTACTACTAATAGAACTTGCCAACGAATAATCCTATCTATCTTTCAAAGTATAAAAAGATTTTATAAGCACTATTTTGATTGCTGTCCTATCCCGGTCATTTCCATCTTCCCACCAGTCTCCTTGATACCCTTCTTGCCATCCCTTTCCCTCGACACCAAACGGGCCAAGACACAATCTATTGGAACCACACAGGCCAACATTAACCTTTTGCTGGAACCTGTCATCTATGATTGCAGGGCTATGTTAAACCAGCTGCAGTCGAAGAAGGTTTCTCATATTTTTCATGAAGCTAACCAAATGTGCTGATGCTTTGGCAAGGAAGGGCAGCGACCACCCCCCATAAACGGGGTCTTTTGTATTCCTAGTTCTAGTAGTGATAATATCGAATCCTTATTTTGTCATGCATGCTGAACACCCTAGCTTTAAACAGCCTTTGATCCTGGCTGACGTTGCTGGAACTATTTTGTATCTCTCTTTTAATTAATTTCTAAGCCTTCCCTTTCGAACAGAAAAAAAAAATTGTCAGTTTAATACTGCACCCAAAAAACAGGCTGATATTCAACGTTACAGTTACTTCACATTGAAAAAAAAAAAAAAAAACTACTACTACAACCACTTCAAAGCAATAAGAAAATCTTCAGCACGTTAAAAAGATTCCTAGGTTTTTCAAGGAACGTCCAGTTGATTTCGATTTTGTCCTTGTTCAGAACCCACAAAATTTTTTCTCATAGTTCTTGAACAAGTTACAGTCGTCGAACAACTATGGCAGTCATCAAAGCACATGGAAACCCTTTGTCAACAACTACTCAGAGGGTTCTTGCTTGCCTTTACGAGAAAGAGGTTGAGTTTCAGTTTGTTCCTGTAAACATGCGAGCTGGTGAACATAATTCGGAAAACTATCTTTCCCTCAATGTAAGTATGGATTATAGATATCTCCTCTATTTTCGCTGAAAAAACCCATCCCACTTTTACCCTTCTTTTATCCTTTTGGAATAGGATTTCCCTCTGCAGCTCAACTCTTTCATACTACGAGGACTGAATTTTTTTCATACAAACCAATCTTTCCATAGTTTCCATTTGTTCAGGAAAAACAAAATGCAAAAACACCAATGAAACAGAAAACCCCAATTTGTCAGAACTGCACAAAGCCAAAAATTACAACCAAATCTTGTCTCACATAGTAACCAAGGAGAGTTTTTCATTTTCTTTTATGTATTAATCCAGGTTTCCCAAAACCCGTTTATGAGACTACTTTGAATCTAATACTTCTCATCCGGTTGATGCTGCCATTTGGTCAAGTTCCAGCTTTTGAAGAAGGGGACTTTAAGCTCTTTGGTAAAGTTTTATGAGCGAAACCCTTAAATTGTTAGCATGGCATGAAAATAATACTATTACTATTTAGTTTAACCCCTTCAAACTCTGAACTTTTAACAAGCAGAATCAAAGGCAATCACCCGATATATCGCCCATGAATACAGCGATAAGGGGACCCAACTGTTATTGCCTGGCTCGAATAAGAGTGTGGCAGTCCTACAATAATACAATTATGGAATGAGGTCGAAGCCCCCCAGTTTGATCCTGCATCTTCAAAGCTATTCCGGGAGCTGGTTTACAAGCCATTTTTTGGCATGGCTACTGACACTGCAGTTGTGGAGGAAAATGAAACTAAGCTTGCCAAAATTCTAGATGTCTATGAGACTCGATTGGCTCAGACTGACTACTTCACCTTGACAGATTTGCATCACCTCCCCAGCATTCAATATTTGCTGGGGACCCAGGCCAAGAAGCTGTTTGATTCACGCCCCCATGTTAGCGCTTGGGTGTCTGACATCACAGCAAGGCCAGCTTGATCCCAGGTCGTCGCTAAGCAAAAACAATGAAGACCTGGGCCACAATCTAAGCTATTAGCATTCAATGAATAATGTCGGGTGTAATCGTTTGCATTTTGGTTTCAGTGTTGTGTCTCATTGCCATTGTCTGGGGTCGTTACCTTCAATCTTTAAGTTGAAGGTGTTGACTCTGTGTTGTGTTCCATCTGTTGTGAAATATAAATTTGCTTCAGCTTTTGAATGTCTTCAATTCATTACTGTCATACAATATTCTTCTTAGCCCTTAGGAGCAGGATTGCATGATTTGAACCGTTCAATCGAAATGATCCTTCGTGTTTCTTAGAAGTTGGAAAACTGCTATATGTGCAGAGATTGAGCAGATAGATAGGACTGTTGTGTTAGCATTGACAAACACATCAAGCCCTTCGAATCAGCCCAAGAAAAGAGACTTCTCAAAGGCAGAACGGGAGTTGATCAATCCCAAAACGCAATTGAAAGGAATTATTGTGATAATACTTAAGTAAACCCTCTGTGATGAGATTATCAGAACGATGGCGATGTTTTCGTTTGGTTAAAATTAAAAGATCCATTTCTTTAATCTTGTCTTGTGATTTAAATAACAAAGCCAATATAATATATTCATCTATAAAATTTCAGTCTAAACCTAAGTAAATATCTTTTGCTATAAAAAAAAAAAAAGAAAAAAAGGTAGAGTTTTGTTTGATTTTTTAACACCTTATTGTCCAATAATTAGGTTTTTTTTATGTACTAATAATGGATTCATTGGAGTTCAATCAGGCCAATGTTTCTTTTCTTATTTTTAATTCCAAGTATTAAAGAGTTGGACCAAAAATGTCTAATAATAAATGAAATAAATTAAAACATTGGGCATCCTGGAATCGAACCCCTGTCAATGCCTCGGGTGGCTACTATGACAGGTACGCCTAGAGTTCAAAATTCGTTGAGCTGTTAGCATCTTTACTCTTTTAATAGGAAAGTAGCTGGCTAAAAAAATGTGGGACACGTCAAAGCACTGAAGCAGAGAGGAGGGAAGGGTTGAGTGATAATGAGGATAGTAGGGCTAACGGGAGGGATCGCATCAGGGAAGAGCACAGTCTCTTCCATGTTCAAGTACAACCACATTCCCGTCGTCGATGCGGATGTCATCGCTCGTGTACCTTCCCTCTCTTCACCTACTTTTCGTTTTTTGTTTTTTTTTTTTGGGTCTACCACATGTTTGATAAAATTACAGATTACATTTTTCAGTAGTACTGTTAATTTTGGTTTTGCAGGATGTGTTGAAGAAGGGCACCGGCGGGTATAAAAAGGTGGTGGCCGCATTTGGGCCGGACATTTTACAAGATGATGGACAAGTCGATCGTTTGAAATTGGGTCGAATCGTCTTCCCTGATGCCTCCAAACGTCAACTCCTTAATCGGTAAATTTTCTATAAATTTCCCTTTTTAATTTATTTTTAAGTGGGCTTAATATTGGGAATAGCTTTAGAAACATTATTTCTCCACTATTCTTATTCTGGTAGTCTTGGAGGTCGGGATTTCACCTTCAAAATGCAAAATTTAGTCGACTTTTTAATGTAAAAGTTGGTGTTCTTTAAGTTGCTTATATACATGGTTTTCTCAACTACTCCCATATGGTGCTGATGCTATAGCAAATTGATGTCATGATCTCCTAGGAGATTGCTTTTAACGATTTAAAGGCAGTTGGAAGTTATGTTACCCTCTGATCCTTAAGTCTGAAGATCAAATTCTGTCACTTAGCGTGTCAGTTTACCCAGGCTAAATGTTGGTAATATTATCTCCTTTACGCCTGGAGGTAATCTGCATGGAGTCTTGGTTACATATCGTCACCATTTACCTTGTTTTAAAATTGCAGATTGTATTGATTTTGAAAATGTGGTTAATTTTCTTCTTGTAGGTTATTGGCTCCCTATATAACTTCTGGCATCTTTTTAGAAATTCTGAAGCTTTGGATAGAAGGTCATAAGATAATTGTTCTTGACATTCCATTATTGTTCGAGGCCAAGATGGATAAGTGGACAAAACCCATTGTTGTTGTATGGGTTGATCCTGAAACACAACTTCAACGACTTATTGAAAGAGATAATTCAACAGAGGAGGATGCCAGAAATAGGATAAATGCTCAGATGTCTCTAGATTTGAAGAGGAGCCAAGCAGACATGGTATTAGATAACACTGGTTCTCTTCAGGACTTGGAGGAAAGGTTCAGGGAGGTACTGTCGCAAGTCAAAAGGCCCTTGACATGGACTGAATTCTGGCTTTCAAGGGATGGAGCCTTGTCAGCTCTTCTTGGTGTTATAATAGTTGTTCTTGGTGGCAAGAAAATTTTTACTGATTGATAGGTTCTACAATCACCAGCAACTTGTGGTTTTAAATTGGTTATAACCCTTGTCCATTCTTGATGGCAGGAAGTGATGTTGTAGTTTCATATGATAGCAAATAAGATGAATGACACTTATTCCTTTCCAATTTAATACATCAGAATTCAGTACTCCACCTTTGTCTTGGCAATGTAGAATGCAGTTGGTTTACTTTTGATTGCTTGCCCTTAAATATTGAAGTGGCTTTTTGTGTAAAAGAATGATTTTTATACCAAGAAAGTGAGATTTACCATTTAACTTTCTGTTTAAATTGCTTTGTATGAATAATCATTTAATACTTTTAGATGCTGTATCTGACAATATTGTTACTGAGACAAGGACTTCTGATGTAAGTTTGAACTTGGTTCTGAGGATTTTCATACTCTAGAAAGGATTGGTAAGGAATTTGTTGGTAGATTTTTTTTCTTTTTTTCCTTTTAATGTTTTAGGACCATGAAAGTAGATACTTGTTCGTTGCTAATGCAGCCTTACCGGATTCACACCAGGCTGCAGAGATTTCATAGATTGTAGTGGAAAAGTATTTTAGGTAGCCTGGTCCCATAATTCTCCAGGGGAACTGATAACTTAGTTGCTGTTAACCCAAGCACATTGCATCCCTGGCTGCTGATAGCTTTCTAAGATTGATTCTGTAAGTTACTTTTTCCACCATGATAAATGCTTGTGATTCATCTGCTATTACTTAAAGAACATACTCAAGTTTTACGACTATATTATTTTAATTCATTTTTTAATTGCCTAGTTTTATAATTTGATCTTCCTCTACTTTGCATTAATCTTTCCTGATGGTCCATAATTGAGTTATACTTCCCAATTTCACAATTTACTGCCTTGACTTATCCTCTGCTGCTTCATTTGGTCAAGTTGACGACTAATATTTTTAGCAATGTAACTTTTTCCGGCTTTGCTTTGCTATTGATGAGTGGTCCACTCCTGAGATAAGTAGCCCTCAGTGAGGTTGTGTACCGCATTAAGGTTATTGTTGCTGTTAGATTTTATTGATTTCTTCTTTTGAGATTTGATAACTGAGACTTTTTAATGATATTAAACATTTTCCTTTTGCAACAGTATTGTACAAAGGACATAAAATCAAGACCTATTGTGAGTTTCAAGTGTTGTCACGAGTCACACTACCCATAAAAGCCTGGCAGAGCCATTGGCTTAAACTAAGTGGGGGATAAGTTTTTATTAGAGTATTGCGTACTGTTTCAGAAAGTCCATGAAAGTTTCTTGTCCTCATTTTTGGGAAAAATATATGCCAAGTGCCAATTGCTTATTGATAGTTGTTTTCGTTTTATTTCCATTTAGAGATGCAACTTCAAGTTGCCAATTCGGTTGAAAACTTGCTTGGTACTTTCTTGTGAAATAAAAGAATCTGGCCGATTGTTGAACAATATAAATACTTTTAGGGAGGAAAGATGGCAAATTATAATGTTCTCTGCCTACCAGCCGCTAACGACCAATCGATAACACTTATATATGTGGGGTTTTTACTACCCTTTCTAGATCATGAAACATAAAAATTTGCTGATATATGAGACTAAACAGAGTTATCAGGGGATTATTTTGAATTATTGATGGCTAATCAGACTAATTGGGTGATTGGGGAATGTTTTTAAACGTCAATTTATTCCGTGTTGAAGAGTCTTACTTATTACTGAGTATACCAACTCAATACAAATCCTGTCATAGCCAGTGGTTTCATTATGGTAGTTGGAGATGGTGAACTGCCATGAATGAGATGATTCAGAATAAAAATTAGAAATGCGATGGTGGTTGTTCTAATTGAATTGATGGTAAATCAGACTTGTTAGTTCGAAGACAGTACAGAGGCATGCACCAAATTAATCAGGGTGTTTCTTCAATTGAATTTGCTTTGAGAAAAGTCGCAATTAAAGTTGGACGTTTAGCTTGGGAAGGGGTAAAACGAGATTAGGATTATGTCTTGTCCGCGCCTTGTTCAAAGAAAGGAACTCAATAATTTCATTCGATGATAATATACTACTATAAAACTTTTGTTTCTTTCGAATTCTAGAATCCCAATCGAAAGTGCAGCAAAAAGGTAATTCCACCAAGGATTTTGCCCGAGAATTCTAAAGGAGTTTTCTAAATCTAAAACATCCAAAAAAGAAAAAAAGGCCTGCTGGAATGCAACATTGCATGTGATTTTGTGATACCCGTCAAAGGGACAGGCAGTGAGCAAAGGCAAATACTATCCTTTAGGCTTATACGAACAAATGCTATCATTTGGCGCCGTAAGCTGAATGGCTTTGTTGCTGGCTCGCCGCTTGGGCGTTCAGCAGTTGGATTTGCTGCAAAAGTTTGTTGTGGGTGGGGGGCATGTAAGGTAAGCCTAACCCTGGAGGGTAATCTGGTGGGATAAAAATCGTGTGGCATCTACTGTGACCCGCAAATAAATGAATGGTTCAAAAACTAATTAGGCTAGCTTAACAGCTGAAAGAAAGCCATACAAAATATAAAATCACGTGATTATTCTCACAAGCAAGCAGAAATTGGAAGAAAAGGTGATGTGGCATCCACACCAAATAATATTGCTTTTTCTCTGATACTACCACTACTATTTTAACTCCCAATCTTTCTCATTCTCTTCTCTAAAGACGTTCGCTTCGCCCCCGCTCTCCAGCACTCCTTTCCTTCTCTCTCTCTCTCTCTCTCTGTGAGATGGCAACTAAAGCAGCTGATCAAGATGATGCTGCAGGAGCACTGAATTATAAGGTGAGCACCGTGCATATATGTATAGAATTTATAATGAGAATTTATCCTGCTAATATTTCTAAATTAGCTGACTCCCCCGGCCGTCTTTTACTGTTTTTAGACATGGGTCTTTAAAGTCTTAATTCATTGCGAAGGATGCAAGAAGAAAGTCAAGAAACTTCTTCAAGCCATTGATGGTATATTTATATCCTACTCTCTTTAATTCCATATTAAATAGTAAGTAGTACTGAAAACCAATGGAAAATCTATTCACTTTTCCTTGCGTTCTTAATCTTTTTTCAGGTGTTTATGAGACGACCATAGATTCTCAACAGCACAAGGTGACAGTCACTGGCAGCGTGGATCCGGAAACGCTCATCAAGAAGCTGAACAAGTCAGGGAAATCAGTTGAACTTTGGCCAGAAAAGCCTGAAAAGAAAGAGAAAAAGCCTGGGAAGCCAAATAACAATGAGAAACAAAAAGACGACGAAGAAGCTGGTGATGATCATGACCCCAAGAATAAATCAACAGAGAAGCCTGCATCAGCCGCTGCCAAAAATGGCGGTGCCGGTGCTAGTAAAGGCCCTGCTGGAGATGATCAGCCTCCAGCTGGGGACCAAATGGGAGGTGTAAGCCAGGAACCAGACAGTACTGCCGAAAGTGGGGGTGTTAATGGAGGTAAAAAGCAGAAAAAGAAAGGGCAGAAAGGTAACACTGGTTCCAACGGTGATGCATCCGGTGACACTCTATCAGCTCTGGTTCTTCCAGAACAGGCTCCACCTATGGCATCAATCAATCTGATGCCTCCAAATTACCCTATGTACCCATATGCACCTATGTACGCACCTATGTACTATGGACCTCCATCGTTTGGCGTAAGTTACAAAACGACTCATCCTAGCTCAAGCTTTTCATATTATACCCCTACCATGCATCCTAATGCGTACGGACCACCACCTCCACCATCCTATCCGATTGATGAATTCAATGAAGATGGTGATTACGATCGTGATGAAAGTGGTTGCTCAATCATGTGAACAAAATATTGAAGAAAACGAGTACATGTAGATTTTGATGTTATTTGTACTGTTAATGGATATCAGGGGACAGGAAGGGATTAATTTTGTAAGATGCAAATAAAAATAATTAATTTTAGTACTACTTTGTTAGGGAGAAATCAAAAGTTGGTTTTACTTTTCATCGGGGTTTGAAGGGGTTTGGAATTTTGCTCTTTGTAGTTGTAGGACCTGAAAAATCTCAACCTTTCCCTCTTTCTTATGTGCCAAGAAGATCTTTGTCCATGTTGGTCCCTCTCTTTCTTTATCATTTTCCCGTATAAAATTTAAGCGGAAAAACCTGAACTGAATCAGTGAATTATTTTATGTTGAAAATTGTGATAAGTTGTCAGTAAGTAGTAGTACTATATATTCCTTTATTTATCCAAAGACCCAAGTTTTCAGCTAAGGCAATCAAACCCTCGAAAGAACCATGTTTAAATTTGGATATGCACCATACATAACAAGAATATAAAAGTAAGTGAAGGGTAAGAAGCAGCTCTCACGAACAACTTGAAACATGCTTTTGCTTCAATTATCAAAAACAGAAAACCTCCAACCCCAATCATAACTTTCTAAATGGTTAGCATATACAGATCTCATTCCCACTATCTTACCTACCTTTTTTCTGATGCAGAATATTCATGGTGGATTATACTTTCTTTTCATATCGTGAAAGGGAAATTGGGGAATATATAATACAATATATAGATATACTTATCCTCTCACCAACGCATATGCCAATTCATTGTCGATCAAACCCCATAACAATACCATCCCACAAACCGCATATTCACATGCATGCAAGTTGCAATATTATATAATCATGAAGCATAGATCAACATGATTCTCAAGCTTCACCCCCCCTATTTTCCTTTGGATTTATCTAGAAAAATCTATGTTTTTTTAATAAAAAATTTTCTAGGATTGAAGTTCAGAAGAATATATATATTTTAATCCACTATGATTAGCATCAGCCAGAATTTTAAGTTGATAGCTTTGCTTCCATTCCTTTCACACAATAAAGAAGATTACTACTACTATCTTTCAAAACTTTGCCCTACACCTTTTAGATGGCGGAGATGGGATGATAACATAGTGTTGATTTTTGGGACCCTCTTACTAGAAAATGATTTATAAAATCTCGAAAGCACCCACCTTTGTCTCTTCCGAAGTCCATATTTTTTCTTGTTCTTTTTCCCCTATATATATATATATATATATATATATTAAAAATTATCAAAAGAGAGAGAGCTTGCTTGTTTCCCTGTACCTAAGAAACCAAGATTCCTAATGCAATAAATAATAATCATGAAATTCAGCTTGTTGGAATATTCACTTACTTTCAGCAAATCTTTGAATGAAGATGCATGCATGCCTCTAACCTCTTCCAGCAGAAATGATTATAAAAGAAGTACTGCTAATTATATGAGTTAACACCATGCTGAGCTGAGACGAAATGGGATGGTAGATGCGGTAAAATTCTGGAGATTAATCGAAAGGACAAAATGAAGATATCCTAAGATTTTTGATGTGAAAGAATAGTGGAAATGAACAGGGACGCAAATGTAGGACAGTTCATAATAACAAAGGAGAAATCAGTGCAAAGGGAATCTAGCTAGTTCAAAAGCAGACACATTCCATTTCCATAGCTTTGTTCTGTCTCTCACCGACCGATATATTGAGACCCTTTGTCTCTCCTGGTTATTAACTTCCAGCAGATACAGATCCATGTTTTGAAATAGGGTCATGAACATCTTCAAAAATTAAAAAATAAAAACTTTTATTAAATTTTATCATTTTTTTCATCGATAAAATTGATAAATTTAATGATAATTTATATCTTATAAATAAAAATTCTAAAAAATATTCTAAATCCATCACCGATTTCTCGTAAGGTACTAATGAAGAGTTTTCATGGTGAAACCTTGCGGTGGGGAATTTAAATGTCTTCCTAGATTTTTATTCAATCTAGATGATGTTGCAATTATTTATGGTTAATCATTCATTCGCCAAAAAAAAAAAAAGCAAAACAGAAAAGCTATTAGACAAGAAAAAAAATTTTGTCGCACGCTTTATATGTCTCAATTGATGGGCAACATAGAATTTCATTCTGGTGTGTTTATGGATAAGAATAAATTTCATAATTGTAATAATTAATTCCAAAAGATTGATGGAAATCAAATAGGACAATAAAGATCAATTCTACAACAACAATCAATGCATCCCAGCTTATAATATGGTGATAGCACATCAATACATGATAACAATCGAACAACAAAAAAAGTGAGATTTGAACCAAAATTTTAAATTTGATTCGTAATCTGCCTTACTCTCTTTCTCTCTCTCTCTCTCTCTCTATATATATATATATATATATATAAAGTTCTCCTCCTTTTAAGGTTTTAGTTTTAATAATTTTTTGGGTAAATTATAAAAGACAATTTTTCAAAAATTTGAGCACTTTCATACTATTTTCTTTTCATATTTGACATATTTCTGATTTCTTAATACTTCTTGATATTTGTTTAGGAACCTTGCTCCTTTCCATGAACAATATGATATTTATTAAGATATTTCAAAAAAAAATTATTTAGTATTTCTTAATTAGTTCAGTGCTTTGGAAATGATGAGCTTTGGAATAAAAATATTAAATCGAATTGTATTGCGTAAATCTTTGATATATTATTACATAAGTAATTTTTATTATTATTTTATTTTTGAAATGTAATTTCTATTATTGTTAGTTATAAATTTATAATTTAAAAAGGTACATATTATTCATAAGTTTAATTACTATTAAAAATTTATCATTATTAAAGTTTGTATCCATTTTTCCAATCTAAAAATAAAAAAATTATAAGTGCAAGAATTCAAAGCCAATTTTTATTATTAATTAGTTAGCACTTACCGTTGTAAATTTATAATGACTTGCCCATTTCTGTTTATTGGGGCTAGAACTAAGATGATAAAAAGGGCCATACAAGTGAAAGCCCATGATATATAGTTAGAGGGATTGGGCTTCGGTGTTAAGCCTTGTCTTGTTTTTCCAAGTCCATATTTTTTGGACATTTTTCTTACCTTTCTGAAACACCAAGGGGGTCAGCTAGTGTGCAACGGGCTTCTCGTTGGACCGAAATGTAAAATCACAGGCTCCAGAGTGCCCTACCAAGGGAATAATCTGGTAAAATAAAAGGAAATTCCTTTCGAGAAAATGGGTATTGGTCCCGATAGAATACAAACCATGATTGACCACATTTTAAGTGGTTTATATTTTGTACAATTGTTATGGACGGCTGTCCTGTCAGCTTCAAGTTCATGAAATCATGATATAAAATAACTTTTTTTTTTTCCTATTTGATGCGATTACTATCCACTACCCACAAATGTTTTGTCGTTTTTACAACATTGGAATCTTTAGGTTTAGGTACTCCAAAAAGCAAATTCGAATTTTAAGAGGCATCTTAGCACATGGATAAGAACAAAACATGTTGCATTGCACAAATGGAATAGTTAGATGCAAAATTGCATTTTGTTTTTATTTCTAATAAACTTATATGGCATATTTAAAAGTCACTTTTTAAAAATAATTATAAGAAATACTTGTATATCTACATGATTATTAACTTGATCCTATTTATTTATGATTGATGAAAAAAAATTATTGAAAAAAAAGAATATGATGATATGAGATATTTCTACTTATTTTCTTTTGTTCGTAGTGTCATCTATGTATTGCTTTTTCTTTTCTTTTTTCTTCTATTACTTGATTATAATACCAATATGACCAATAAACAATGACAAAATGGTCACAAATCGATAAGGAAATAATTGATAAATTTGATTAAAGGAAAATAGTTCACACCATTTGGGCCACGAAACCATCAAAGTTGATCTGTCACACAAGCATAAGGAATCTTATCCTATCTTGAAAGGAAAATGGTCCTACCACCCACAATCCATGGCATCTTGCCTTTAGTTTTGCCATATATACCCACATTTGTTCTATCTATAGTTCTAATATCTTAGCCTAAAGTCACAAGAACAGTAAAAGCATATATGAAGCCTCAAAGCCTCTGCAGTGATAATTCTCTGATAGGTGAATCAGAGGGAACGATCAGGGAAAGGTTGAAGCAAGCGTGGCAGGCGGCCATGGATACTATGGTTAGGAATGGGGTTCAAAGAGGGCATAGGATTCTGATTTCCAAAGAAATTGAGAGACGAAATGGGATCAGCTACTCCACTGAAGACCCCATTAGAACCATGATGTTCTTGGGTTCATGGAGCCACACCTAGCTAGGTTTTGGAGGTGTTTCATGCAAATATTGTAACTATATATATACATATATATATATATGCTTTAATATTTTGTTAAAAAAGTTAAGCCAAAAACATCAAGAAAGTTGTCACCAAAATGCAGTTTTACTTGGATGATGGAGCAACAAGCTCAATATCAATTATTGAAATAAAGAAAGACAAACTGTATATTGTTAACTTTTTTTTTGGGGGGGGGGGGGGTAAATGAAATGTAGCGATATATATATGCATATACTTTTGATGTCCTAAAATACTTTCGGAAATTCTTTTTTTTTTTTTTTTAACATACGAAAAGAATTGAAGAGAAGAGAAGGAATTTGTTGCAATTCTAGAGTTCATAATCAACTAATCAAGTTCGGGCAGAGCATTGCTTTAAAGTTCTTAGACTCAACCCCTAGCTTAAGAAAACCATATTTTCATATATAGTTTCAATATATTTTTTAATATTTAAATAATATCGAACCTCAATGAACGTGCTTGAATAAGCTAGACCCGAAATTGGAATTAAAGATGACAATTCCGCCTGACCCGCTTGGCCGACCCAAAATACTTTCAGCTACTAATATAAATAAGGGAAAAAAAATGAAAGAGGGCGGGCGGGTCATCCTCCTGCCTGACAGACAAAATCCAAAATGCCAAATGTCGGCAGCTGCCGCAACTTAATCGAAGTGCCTTTTTAAATGGGTCCTTTGTAATAACGTGTTTTTCTGGAACTTGTTGCCAAAACATAGGCTGCTCTTCTCCACCGCAATCTAGCATGCAAATGGCTTCTCCATCTGATCACGAAGCCACTATTATCGACGGCAAAGCCATCGCTCAGACAATAAGATCTGAAATTGCCGACAAGGTGCGCCAACTCTCTCAGAAATACGGCAAGGTAAGGGTTACCTTCCTTTTTTCCTCATTTCTTTATAAACTAGTGTCTTTGAATTTGATATGGCAAAAGGTCAATAATTTCATTTCATTTATGGGTAGACTGGGAAAGTTGATATTATTCTAACCACGTGCCAGGGCTAGCTGTGGTAATTGTTGGGAACAGGAAAGATTCTCAAAGCTATGTGGGAATGAAGAGAAAAGCTTGTCCTGAAGTTGGAATTAAGTCTTTTGATGTGGACCTCCCTGAGGAACTGGCCGAATCCGAGTTGGTCAGCAGGTTTCACGAGTTAAATGCAAATCCTGATGTACGTGGTTGGTTAATGTTTCTATCTTTATAATATTAATGAAAACTATAAAACCTTGAGATTACATTTAAGTTTCCTGAAAGAAGCAAAAAAAAAAAAAAAAAAAACCCATTTTTAATTGGTGGGAAGTGTAAAAATGTTAGCTTTATTGTAGCTCAATTGCTTATATGGAGATTTCCCTTCTTCGTTTTTATTTAGTATTTTTGTTACATTAATAGGTATATTGGTTCAGCTCCCCTTACCAAAGCATATAAATGAAGAGAAAGTTTCGGGTGAAATCAGTCTTGAGAAAGATGTAGATGGTTTTCATCCTTTGAATATTGGCAAACTTGCAATGAAAGGCCGAGAAAACCTGTACTAATTCCTTGTACTCCCAAGGCAATATTACCATGCTTTCAAGTATTATAATACAATGATTTACCTAGTTCTTTTGCTAAGATTCCCTTTTTTTTTTTTTCTACAGGGTTGCCTTGAACTGCTAACACGAAGTGGTATAAGCATAAAGGGAAAAAATGCTGTTGTTGTGGGCCGAAGTAACATAGTTGGATTGCCTGTTTCATTGCTGCTGCTGAAGGCAGAAGCTACTGTTAGTATTGTTCATTCACGTACGCCAGATCCTGAAACGCTAACTCGGGAAGCTGACATTATTGTTGCTGCAGCAGGACAAGCTATGATGGTAAATATATATTTTCGCTCTTTAGCTGCTCAAACGTTTTAAATTATTTTGTTCTAGCCTAGCATATTCAATTATTCATCCTTGTTTTATCTTCTCCCAAAAAGTTTAGCAGTCAGGTTTAGTTATAGCTTAATTTTGCTGATTAATAATGTTGATCCTGCTGGATTATGACATGATTGTGAAATACAAGAAAACACTTTACTCCAAGCGCTGCACAACCTCAAATATCCATGATATCCTTGTTTGAAACTTTGAATGTATTCATCTTGCAAAAAAGGGGAAAATAGAGGGGAAACTTAATTGCTGTTTGGTTTTCTGCGGATCAGAGAATCAATCCTCAATTCCTCTGCTTGGGGCTTCATCATTTATGTTTGCATAATGATGTTACTTTGATTGTTTTGTGATGGTAAACTGTGTTTAATTTTAAATTCTTCTATTTATCTTCCAGATTAAAGGCAGTTGGATCAAACCTGGTGCTGCAGATATCGATGTTGGAACTAATGCTGTTGATGACCCAACTAAGAAGTCAGGATATAGTTAGTAGGTGAGGTGGATTTCCAAGAGGCATGTAAGGTGGCTGGATGGATAACTCCTGTTCCTGGTGGTGTCGGCCCAATGACCGTTGCAACGCTGCTTAGGAATACCTTAAGACAGTGCGAAGCGTGTGATTAAGCAGCGAGGCTCTCTGATTTCATCATTGTTTACTTCATGATAAATTTGCTTATTTTTAACCTGTGAGTTGGATCTGTGACGTCATAGTTAAAAAGAAAATCTTTTTTGCAATTATAGAGGTATCACTGTTTCCATCCCATACTCAAAGTGTAGCATATTTGTTTTCTATTGCCAAATTCTGAAAACAAGTCAAAATGCAATTTCAAGTACTTTACAGAGCTGCTTAAGACTTGGGATCTATCTGTTGCATGTTTAATCATGTTCACCATTTCTTTCTATGAATTCTAAGCTTATCATTTGATTAGTTTATTTGCTCCCTCAAAATAACATCCATCTCAACTCTGTGCTTGAAGTAGTTTCTTTATATAAACTTGTTGAAATCTATTAGCCCGTAGCCTACGCCTGGAAAGAACGAAGAAGAAGGAGGGAAAGGAAATAGAGGCAGAGAAATCATTGGACTCCTCCCCACCACCCAGTCTACACTATTGAAATGATTCCCCATTGACAATTGAGAATCCTTGTTCTGCGTCTAATAAGAGAACGAAGTATGGCCAAAATGCCCGATTTTCTAATCATTTCTAGAATGCTTTCTTTCATATCTGGAAGGCAATGTTGCTACTGAACTTTGGTCTCCTCTGCCTGCAGCTGGATTCATAAAGGAATTCTTGTTTTTATAATATCCCAACAAAATTTTAACAGAGAACAACAATATTTTAAAGGGCTTTAATACGCAACTATAGACTCTGAAAATCTCAAGTGGATTTATGTTATAAAAATTACTATCTAAAATTTGTTATGGGTTAAGTCATATTGATTTTAAAGCTAAAATCACTGTTATATCAAGTAGGAGTGATTAAGGTTGAATTCTAAACCCCTTCTCTTAAAAGATACAAAATTTCCACTAGTTTCAAAGCATTCATCACTTGCTTCCCCTGACTGTTAGACGTGCAAGTCAAAAAGAATGGCTTCACCCATATTCACTTTCATCTCAACTTTGGTCTCAATAAAAATTTCTTAAGATAATGAAAAGGCTCAATCTTGAAAATTTATTTCAACAATATTTAATTATAGTTCAAGACATATAGATGAGAAGCAAGCTACTAAAGGGGGCAATTAAGACCAAAAAAAAAAAGAAAACGTAGTCCCACAAGCTTAATCTTTGTTGACGTGAGATTGGATTTGGATGAAGCTATCAGTCAAACGGTAATCTTTGTTGACGTGACAGTAGATTTTGACGAATTTAACGGGTTCGACTGATACGTCTAGCGGTCAAGAGGGGAAATTTTAATAAAAAAACAAAAAGTCGAACGGTCAAGTCTTCAAGAACTCTGCGCTTGTGAGTTAATGCAAAACGACAACGTCTCAAGCATCCCTCCGCATCTCCAGCTAGTACGTGTGGTACTTTAAAAAATTGCCGTAAGAAGATCGAACTTCAGAAGGAAAATATTAATATACAGTTCAGATAAACTGTTAAGTTTGGGGGAGAAAGTCGGGACACGCGAAATCTGAATGGCTGTGGCTGCTCTGGCACTGAACCGGCAACTCCCATGCTTCTCAAAGCCAAAGACAAGAGCAAAGTCAGGGGCATGGTTCCTCGAGAAAGCAACCCTTTTGAATTCTCAAAACAAGGCTCACGTCTTCCCATTCCCTGGGGGCCAACACTCAGACTGCAGAATCTTGTGTCAATCTGGGCCTTTCTTTCTTGTCCAAAGGATGCGTACGTATTACTCGCTTCTTGTTTTTGCAGTATTTTATGGTTTTGCGATGTGGCTGTCTTCAGTTTGGGTATTTTTGGTGCAATTAGATCCAAAGCTCTTTTTTTTTTTTTTTTGGCAAACATGGGTTTTGTTTTCTTTATGTTCTTAACGATTCCCTTAGATGCTACACTAGATACTGATTTAGTTTGAATGTGGCGAATGTTTTGTCAATGTCAGTTGCGAAATTGGCTATTTTCTCCCAATGCAAGTGGTACGCACCAAATATCCTGTTTAAGGTTGCTGCATATTATTTTTGCTATCTGGCATATTAAAGACTTTCACTTAATCATCTGTTAAATTGCAGAATATTGCGCCATTCTAACAGTATGTTGACCCACATCATCTAATATTTTTCCTTTTTCCTGATACTTTAATGTTCATGATTTGGTCACATAGTGCGCAATTCAGGGAGCAAAACCATGCTGGATTATGACACATGCAAATCCCTCCTGGCTCAATGAACAGTAAACTTTATCTTTTACAATTGAGATTAAATTCTAGATTAATTGATTTCCATAACAATGCTCCTTCAAAGTACTTTTATGATTTATGAATTTGTTGATCACATATTTCAGAAGTTCATATTCTCAGATAGCTCATTGTTATGCATTGCTGGTGCAAAATTATCTTTGCAAACCATACTTTTTATTTGTAAATTCAAATCATATTTTTGTAAAACAGTGCGTGTTATGTCAGAAGGATATTTCTGGTTAAAGATGCTTTAGTCCAGTTTGAAACAGCACTTAGTTTAGATCCAAAGTCCAAACCCTGTAGAAGCCCAAGCTGCTCTCTATAACAAAGCCTGCTGTAATGGCTATTGGTAAGAATTTCTGATGCTTTTTCCTCCTTTGTTTAGTAGTTAGAATTTCAAATCACCATGCATGATTTTGGTAATTCCTATGTACTTTAGGAAAGAGATGGATAGCCAAAAATAATACTACCTTAACTCCCTTCCAGCTGCACCTGTAAAGTATAGCTTATGTATAGTACTCAGAATTACATACTCTTATTATATGAATTGATACGCTATCTATCTGCTAAATTCCCTTCATTCCTCTTATACGAAATCCCTCCTTTCATAGGTATATAATAGAAGGTTTTTGGAATCCGATTTGGCATATTACTGCCATGTGGTATTTTTTTCTTACATGGCATGGCACGTGGCACACCTAACGGCTCCATCTCTTTTCAGCTAAAATCGGGTCAAATTGACCTGAAGTACTGCATTAATCTCAAGTTATGATTTGTTACTGAATGGGGCTGCACTTACTAACAATCTTTATTTTATCGAGGAAGAGGGGAAGTGAAGAAAGCTGCTGACTGTCCCAGTATTGCTTTGAGAGACTACAAGCTCAAGTTTGGTACAATTCTAAATGATCCTGATCTGGCCTCCCTTAGAGCATCGCTGAGTTCAAGGAATTGCAAGAAGACATTTATTGCTTAAGTTTTCTTCCAGCCGTTCCTCTTTCTCAATCTCCGCCAAGATATCCTAACTGCAACAGCCATGGAATCAAATGAAAGTAATTCATCCACATGAGGATCAAATTACTAAATGTTGGTATTGCAGCTATTGCTCATAATTATTTGTTATCTTTCCAGGCAAGACTTGGTGGAAAAGATATAGGTTGCACTTTTCAAAGAGATCTCAAACTTATCACAGTGAAGTCCAGGCCCCATTTTGGAGGGGGGTGGGCTTAGGAGATTCTTTTATGTGGCGTTCTCTGCAGCTGCTGGAATTTCACTGTACCCAGGCTATTTCGTGTTATTAAAGGTGGTGATGGTGCTCCTAATTTTTTGGAAACTGCCAGCAATGCTGCCATGAATATTGGAGGTAAATTAGGAGGTAAGTATGTTAGATATATGTGTGTTATTTGATGAGATAATCTCTGTTTTTTTTATTTTATTTGAATTTGTTGGTGTGACCATCAATCTAATAGTTTGTAACCAGCTTTTTAAAATGACTAAGTTTTTGAATCAGCTATCTACAGGTATCATTGTTCTTGTGGCATTCTTTTTCTGGGACAACAAGAAGAAGGAAGAGCAACTTGCACAAATATCCCGAGATGAAACTCTCTCTAGGTTGCCTTCGCACCTTTCCACCAATTGGGTTGTTGAACTTGTGCAGCTACGAACACTGCTAGGCCAGTTAGTATTAAACTGTCAATTTTTTTTTAATATTTCTTCCAAGTTCTTGCTGCTCCATGATTGCAAACTTCAGATTGATCGTTACAAATATTATGCCTGCATTGTCACTGTAAAAGTATAGTCTTCAAGAATAATGTTGCCGACCATAAACAATTAAGAATTCTTCTCATTTCAATCACAAGATAAAATTAGATTTCTTGTAGTGATTTTAAGTAAATACACTTGACACATTTCCACAGTAATCAAAGGATTAAAATTTAAGCTTATAGTTAATAAATGAAATAGAACAGCTACCTGTCTTAGCTCTTTGTGTTTCTTTAATGGTACTTAAGTGCATTGTGGACACTCCTGTGAACATCTGTGACCATAACTAGTTCTGTTCTGTTTTCTGTTTCTACATCATTTTTAGTGAATGCTACTGCTTGGGGTGGGGATAGAGACAAAGAGGAGAGCATAGAAGGAAAAAACTGAGACTTATACCATTAGATCAAAAGTCGTCTAAACTTACTATAGAAAGGTACATTAATATTTACTACTTTGGTTGAGTGTAAATACATCTTAATGCACTGCTAGTTGTATGTTAGCTTGCATGCTGATGCATTTTTTTATGCTTGCCCTTATCTATATGGTTTTTGTCATCACATTCTAATTGAAGGTTGGATTCAGGGAAAAAAAAGAATCTGTTTCCTTGGCTATACAAAAAGCAGAGAGATTTTGAACTGAGCTCCTCAGATGAGGTGTTCTTCTAGCTCCTGTCATTTGGGGTGATGGTAGAAGTAGAACACCGCAAGTGGAGAAGAAAGGTTTTGGTGTTTCTCCAAAGGCAGCTGCTGCACTTCCTTCTATTGGGGTAAAATACAGGTTTCTAACCTACAGTTTATTGGGGTAAGATACAGGTTTCTAACCTACAGTAGATTAGTAGCCATACAAGGATAATTTTTGTTCACTGATGACATTATCATCATTTGTATAGTTATGAAGACTTCTTAGATGCTTAATTTGTGCCATACATGCTCAGGTGTACTTGTGCCGGTATGCCATATATACCTGGGGTTGCTGTCTTGTTGCAATCGATTGTACATGGAATTTTAAGTTGTGAAAGATTAAACACATGCACTAGGTTGGTTTTTTATTAAATTGCTTTCTTGAAACTTTTTATGTATTGCTGTCGTGGCAGAAAGACTTCCAGAAACAAGATCAGTCTATAACTGCAAAATCAAAGTTGAAAGCTGAAATTCGATTTTTAAGGCTAAGATTGTATCACTGGAAGAACGGGAGAGGTCACCTCCTACTCTCTCTCTCTCTATATATATATATGTATATATATATTATAGTACTGTTTATCCTTGTTTTAGCATATAGAAAACAAAGGTTTTTCAATAATGTATCTCGATCAGGTCAGAAAAGTTAGTGTCTTTACAAACTGTTTCCAAACATTAATTACATTTCCAATTATCAGTGATAGGCTCAAATTTGTCAATGAACATCTTTTCTTTTGTTAGCTTTTATTTTTTCTTTTAATCTTTTAACTAACTATTCTTACTTAGGTGGATCAGGGATCAAGAAAAGTCTGAAGGAGTTACACCCGGGGAAGATGTGTACATAATTTTGCACCTAGATGGTCAAGTTCGAAGATCAGGAAAAAGTAAGAACACATGTTGGAAACTTGTGTTAGTTCCTCCTCTTGGACTGAGATAATTGCAAATACAATTATCAGTGAGTCATGACATTAATTTAGGAAGGTTATAACTGGTTGCTGATTTTTGTTGCTCAAAATTTTGGAATTCATGCTCACACTTTAAAGCATTGATTGGCTTTCCATCAACTTTCTTTTCTCATAAGGCTGTTAAATGAATCAATCTTGTAAACCTCCTTAGTTATCAGTTGTAAGTGCTTTGGGTCAGATGAATTTATGAACATCGACTCTAAAGTAGAAAAAATTCTGCACTTCATGACATACCACGTAGTTGATGTGATTCAGTTGCAAACTAAACTATATATTTTCCATCTTAAGTTTCAAATACCAGTAATGTAATATTGGAACTTTTTTCTTCATTATCATGATAAATTTCCTTGTCTGCAGGGAATGCCTGATTGGTCACAAATAGTGAAGGAGCTGCCACCAATGGAAGCATTGCTAAGCAAACTAGATAGATAGAATTTCTGTTAGCAACCCTTTTTTGAGTGTGCTTCAAACTAAGACGGGACAAGATTGCGTGGCTGATGGTAGTCTTTCTTCTTGTCTGATTATTCATTCTTTAGACAACCAATTTTTTTGTCATGGTTCTTTTACACAGCAGGTATTATTGCTTTGTAAATTAGACCATACAAAATTTTGAATACTATAGAAATTAGTTTTGGTCTGGTTATCTAATTCACCTATTATTTCACTATTTTTGAGTTTTAACAATGTTTGATCCTTACCCCTTTTTCTTTCTGTTTCTTTTTCTTTTTTTTTCTCTTTTAAGATGGTAGGAGGTTGCCTAACCAAGCACGCTGTTTCTTTTTTTTTTTTTATATGCAATAATGACCTAACCAAGTAGTTGTTATGATTTGGATGCGCTAACCAGAATAAAGAAAAAGACATTTCTTTCCCTCTTTGTCTAGACTTCAGCGATTAAAGACTTATCGGGCCGAGTGACCACTCCTCCCTTCATGGGATTGGATGATCAGATTCAGGTTATAGTTTTCAATTCATTCTCTTTTATTGTAGTACTTTCCCTTTGTATTGAACACTTGAACGCCAGGATACCCATACCCCGATTTATAGTTCCAATGCTTTCTGGGCGCCAGGATTTTCAACAGTTTCCGCTTGTTTCCACTGCTAATAATTTGCTGTTTTTTAGCATGTTCTCAAATTTTTGGAGCTCAAATTTATCATCTTCTTGGCTTCTTGGCAAGATGAATACACCTGTTAATACCACCGTCTAAATTTGACTATGTCCTACTTTTAAACGTTAGACACAATATAAAAGTATGGAATAGCTGGAAGTCGTCTTTCACCTTTTGGTTTAGTGGTCAAAAAGCTTTAAAAATGACATGTGGACATGAGTTATACGCCATCCCCTTTGCGCAACACCCTCCTTTGAACCAAAAAAAAAAAAGAAAAGAATAGCTGGGAGTTGCATCTACATAGAACGATGCGGGCTATAGAGAATTGAAAGAGCCAAGAACGGGTTAAGGTTGGGAACTTGAGGCACATGTGCTGCGCTTGCTTCTAAGAATCTGATAAGATTAAACTAATTATTTCATATTTGCTTAAGCCTTTAACCCGAGTCAAACGCATCTTTTTTATGCTTATCTTTACTCTATAATCTTTCTCAAGTACTTTTGTTATGCAGGAGAGTAATTAAAGAATCCATTAGTATTTCTCAAGTATATTTATCTTGATCACTGATCTTCAAAAGTTTGAACCCTGTGTAGCCTCTTAAAACCTCAGACCAAACACCCTGAATAAACCACCCGTCAGCTTATGTAGGAGAAATTGGTGTCCCTAAAATGCGGTGATCAAATTCTAGGATTTCACATTCAACTTGACAACACATTTTTGCATGTATTATAGGCCACTACACTGGCTCTAAGCTATCTAGAAAACCTCACCGCCTATCTGGAATTCACAACTCAAATCAACAAAGAAAAAGCTAACGACGTTGGAAAATGGACCTACCCAGGAATTTCAACGGATTATCTTTTGTTTTAAAACTCTTGTTTTCCGTTTTTCACATTACCAATTGTGTCATTTTCTTGCATTAGGTTTTGAAGAGGTCATAACATTCACAACGATTCCAAAAACTTTTAAAATAGCTATCCAGGCGTGTTTGAACTTGTAAAAGAGTCGTTGAACTAATGAGTTTTACTTTATCAAAGAATTAAACGAGTGCCCATATCTCTAAAAACATTTCTTTTTTCTTCCATTGTTGGGTTAGGTTGTGCTCTTATTGTTATTCTGATTATTTTTTGTCGTTATTATTGTTAGCAGACATGGGATTAGGACAGGCAAACTAGTGAGGCTGTTGGACGAACTAGGATTTCAGCCAATTCAAGAATATATGCCTCCCCAATCGGTCAACCAATTGCCTCCTTGGTGGGCTTAGACGACTTCAACCATCATTATCTCCATATTTACAAAACTACCAAGGATTCATGTAATTTATGTCTGTCCAAAGCTACTAATAAGCAACAGCCCAAACAAAAGAAAAAGAAAAAAGACATGGCTAATCCCTCTAGTTTTCTCCTGGCCGTTTCATTAGTCCTCACAACTCTGATCATCACCTCGTCGACCGTCGATGCAAGTAGTGAGCACCACTTGAGCTGGTTTCCTACCAAGGCTGGCTGCCAGGGCTCGATGGCTGAGTGCATCGCTAATAATGAGTTTGACATGGACTCCGAGATTAACAGGCGCATATTGCAAACCACGCAGTACATAAGTTACGGAGCTCTGCAGAGGAACACTGTGCCATGCTCTCTAAGGGGTGCGTCCTACTATAACTGTCAGCCAGGAGCACAAGCTAATCCTTACAACCGAGGCTGCAGCGCTATTACTCGTTGCCGTAGTTAAGGTTATTCTCCCTACTTTTTTTTTTGTGTCGTTTGTTTCTCATTCGTAAGATGGAAATATATGTTGTTGAAGAAATTTCCAATTATGTTATCATTAAGTCTTTTGTGTTTCATTGTCTTTTAATTTGCTGATTTAGAATTTTATCTTCAAGTTTCAATCAGTTTCAGTTCAGTTATAGAAGATAGATTGATCAGACGTTACGGTTTATTTGGGAGGAGATTCTGGTCAACCCTGTTTGTTGACTCCAACACGCAATGGCAAATTATGAACCGGGCATGAAAAGGAAGACATGAAAATAACATCACCTAAAACACCGAGGTAACACTTAAATAGTAAATAGTAAATAGTAAATATTATGATTATAGACACTGAGAATGATCGTTTATCAACTAATGAAAGGGAGAACAGACATGAATTGAACTTGTACTTTTTTAACCAGCTCAATCATAACCAACTTTGAAAGACAACTTTAGTCATCATCTCTTAAGTTCATATAGCATTTCAAAGTACTAAAATTGATATATTTGTGCTTGTCCACACCGATTAAAGATTAGGGTTAACAGCAGCTCAACCAGAAGGATAGTTGACAAAGCCGTTAACTGCATATCAACTTGTCAAGCTTAATGAATAAATGTAAATTGTATCTGCTATTGCACATAGGTAGAGCAAAATATTAACAACAAACCACCTCACATTCATTAATTCCCTCTATAAATTGCCAAACAACCAGTGCATCTATAGGTGTTGAAAGCAGATAATTCTTTCTCCCAGATCACAGAAGCAATACTTAGTACAAATAAAAATGGAAAAGGGGGCCATGCAGTAATGCCCCTAATCTCCTGCCAGTAGTAGTCTCAAATAAAACAAGTTATCACCAATTACAATCATAACCAGCTGCTAAAAACAATCTTTGGCCAGGTTTTATGCTGAGCCTTCATCTTGCTTTGATTCATCTGACTTTTGCTTTGATGGGGCTAAAGGGGATGGAGAGCCCTCCACTCCCATCTCCGCTTTTAGGTCATTGATGCTCTGCTCCAGCTCATTTATACGGTTTCCCATTTCATCAAGTGCTTTGGAGTTAAGTAAACAATAGATATCCCACACTTCACAATAATACTAAACTAACTAACTAACTGTTTCCTTTTAAAGTAATGCTATAATACTGCAAAACATAACAAAGTTTCAAACTTCTTCAAATCTAGCCAGCAAAACAGTTATCAGATACAGGTTCAAACCACTGTCTCACAAAGCTTCTTAGCCTTATAGTCCAAGATTTCCCAATAGGTTGACAAATATAAAACTAAAGTATCAACTACTTAGACAATTCAACCTATTTATGTAACAATAAAATGAAAAAGCTCAAGAACGAAAAATAGACAAATATTTTTACGAAGCGTATCATTTACGACAAACCATTTACTTCATACATGAAGCAACTCGACAACATTTCATATGTTTGACAATATTTCTATCTTATGAAAAAAAACATGTTTCAATGAAATTTAAGAATATAAGAAAAGGATATTCTTTGTGATAATGGAATCAGACATTGTTTGAAACCTGGATTGCTGCAAACAAAATCTTTGTCAATAACTGAAATATATTCCACCAACAGAGGTTCCACTTATAACACTCACCATTTGTTGAAGAAGGTTTTGCACCTGCATAAAGCACTCAAAGAAATCATTAACTAAATAATTATAAAGGCACATCAACAACCGCAGCAAATAATTACTGAATTATACTCATTAGAGACTAGGGCCATCAACAACTTTGCAACTTAAAGTTGAGACTATATCAAAATTAGCAGTAGTGATGCCCTTATGGTACTAGCAAAACAGCATACATTGAAAGTGGTTATTATTCATGTTATAAGACAGGGTTGAGGAACTCACAAAAACAGTCATATCAGCAGTGCTTTGCTTTGACTCTTCCGAATTATGCCCGTCCTGCAAAAACATATTCCAGCCAGCCCATACCACACAGCATTAGCATATGGCCTGATACACAATACTAAATCCTACTTCAGATTGTTTAACACTAAGAATGTGGTTCATCAAATCGTCAAATAGCTCGAAACTATAATCCTCTAACCGACTTAAAACAAATCATCAATTTCCCTTTTTTTTTTGAAAAAAAAAAAGAACTTGAGTGGAAATTGCATAGGAATTATGAAAAATCTCAAGAAGACAAAGAAATTGTATGTCATTCAATAAAAGGATTGGGTCTCAAAACAAGTAAAACCCTAATAAACGTAAAAAAACCTGCGCTAACGTTCATAATAAGGCCAGAAAGTAAAACCCTAACGCCAGCATTGCAAGCACAACCAATTTCAATTGAAAAATACAAAATTTTAAAAATAAAAATTCAAACGAGATATGAACCAGAGAAGCATAATTGTTAAAAAAACCCATCAAGATTTACGAATTTTTAGACAAAACGGATCAAAAACGAGTCGAAAAGAACGCTCTTTATAGCAAATCCTTTAAAAACCGTGATACGACTTTAGAATCCAAGATTATCAGTTCTAAAGTTTAGATAGAGCTTACCATAGTTTGGCAGTGGATCTCGGGTAGTTCGTCCTGCTCCTCAGTTGCAAACCGTTGCTTCAATTCGAAAAATTGGAAGCGTTTGAGTGAAATCAGAGATCGTCGCTGCTTATTTTAAAGGCGGATGGTTGCGTTCCTTTTTCATCCCGGCCTACACCTTTTATTTACCCATATGCCACTATCTCTTCAACTTTTTTTTTTTTTTAAATAGAATTGAGCTCTATGATTTCGATAATAATTTCTTTAAGCTTTGTTTGGTGTTTTTATTTTTAATTTTTTAATAAAAAATTTAAAAATAAAACTGAATTAAAAATAATGGGCAAATAATAAATTGTAAAAGCACTCTTGAAACGGAGTCTAAATTTTTTTTCTTTATCATATCTTTTAATTTTACGGTTATTATTTTATATTTATTGATAATCTTTTTGAATTTTACAAATAAAATTAAAATATTATAACATGTCTCGTTATTTATTATATTGTTTTATTAAAATTTTTAAATATTCTCTAACAAGATATATTATGTGATAACTCTATAACCTCGTTTTCTGAAGTGCAAAAATTAGAAAAAAAAATTATAAAGGTTACCAAAAACACTATCAAGGTGACAAAAATTATTACAAAAATTATAAAAAATACTAAAAAAATTATCAAAATATTACAATTATCATGTCACATAATCATTTATGTGACCATGAATTATCTGTTGGTACATAGGTTAATAGTAGTTTACATTAATATAAATTAAAAAAATAAACTTATTTGAATACAATCAAAATATAAGTTCGTATTTAAAAAAATTAAAATATATAGAAATTTTTAGTATATTAGCCTAACAAAAAGTAAAACAAAGCCATATATTTAGCTGATTAATTGTCATGAATTTTTTTAAAGTTAAATAATAGTAATTGAATAACCCTTCATCAGAGTAAGCCCCTTTTTGAAGCAATTGAAGCACCGATGAGGTGCAATTGCCATGGCTCGTTAGAGCCTTTTTTTCCCAAATGGTCTAATGGTGTGGTTGATAAAATATCAGTCATCAATTGACCATATTTTATTCAATTGATGACCGGTCACTGATTTCCTTTTTTTTTTTTCTTTTCAATTTTATTCTTTAAATTATTTTGTTATATCAAAAATATCTTTATGATTTTTTTTATTTTGATTTTTTATTTAAAATTTTGAAAATATATTTGTTACTTTAATATTATAAAGAAAATTTATTACTTATTAATAAATTTATTATCTATTAGCAACTATTATATAATAATTAAATTTTATAAATATTAAATAATTTAAACTTTCAATTATATACATATTTTAATTTAATATATTTAATAATCAATTTATTTTTTAATTATAAATCATTTTACTATTACTATTATTTTTATTTTAAAACACATATTCAATTATTAATTTTAATCTTATAATTACAACAATCAATCCTATCTTTATTATTTTTTTAATTTTATTAAAATTAATCTTACCATTCCTCTAAATGAATTTAAACGATTTGCTAATTGCACTCAAAGAACCGATATTATCTTTTTCTTTTTTTTTTCCTTCCCCAATGCTTATTAAAATTATTGCAGTATTTTAAGTATTAGCCGTTTAACGACCATTGACCATTATTCGTTTGTATCACGAAATCTTAAAACAGCGTTTTAAAACAATCACTGGGCTGTAACAGCGCAAACAGAAAAAGGAGCCCTCTCCGACACATCTAATCTTAAGTTGTTTCACTACAGGATCCGGCGGGCCCAGGCATGTTCCTACAGCTGTCTTCGAATTTCGTGTCGGAAAACAAATCACACCCTTAGCTTAAACTTAAGCTCTGTAGGGTGTTTGGGATCACAGAAAAACGCGTTTTTCATCCTTGAAAAACCCTCTCTCAAAATTTTCCAATTCATAGGGTTCTCATCAATTCACCATTCCGGCAATTGTTTGGGTTTGAACCGATACGGATCGGGCATAGAACCGGAAGATGATAGACAAGTGTTTAGGAGCTCAAAGATCTAGAAAGATCCAGAAAGCTCTCCGTCACTGCAAGGTCACGATCCTCTGCCTCGTTCTCACCGTTGTCGTCCTACGCGGCACTATCGGAGCTGGAAAATTTGGAACTCCGGAGCAAGACTTCGTCGAGATCCGCGACCACTTCTATTCCCGTAAACACGCTGAGCCGCATCGCGTCCTTGAAGAAGTCCAAACGACGTCATCCAATGACCGCGTAGCTATCGACACCAACAATTACAACGAATTCGACATAAATAAGATCTTAATCGATGAGCAATCCGACGACTCGAAACCTGACTCCAACAAGGCCTATTCTCTCGGGCCCAAAATCTCCGATTGGGATGATCAACGATCTAGATGGCTGAAAGAAAACCCTAATTACCCAAATTTCATCGGTCCAAACAAACCAACGGTCCTCTTAGTCACTGGTTCATCTCCAAAACCGTGTGAGAACCCGGTTGGTGATCATTACTTATTGAAATCGATTAAGAACAAGATCGATTACTGTAGATTACACGGGATAGAGATATTTTACAACATGGCGCTTTTAGATGCGGAAATGGCAGGGTTTTGGGCTAAATTACCGTTGATTCGAAAACTTTTGCTTTCGCATCCGGAGGTGGAATTCCTCTGGTGGATGGATAGTGACGCAATGTTTACGGATATGGCATTTGAGGTTCCTTGGGAAAGGTATAAAGACTCGAACTTGGTTATGCACGGCTGGAATGAGATGGTTTATGATCAAAAGAATTGGATTGGGCTAAATACTGGGAGTTTTTTGTTAAGGAATGGGCAATGGGCACTTGATATTCTCGATGCTTGGGCTCCAATGGGTCCTAAAGGGAAGATTAGGGAAGAAGCAGGGAAGGTTTTGACGAGGGAACTTAAGGATAGACCCGTTTTCGAAGCGGATGATCAGTCTGCAATGGTTTATTTGTTGGCTAATCAAAGGGCGAAGTGGGGTAATAAGGTTTACTTAGAGAGTGCTTATTATTTGCACGGTTATTGGGGGATTTTGGTTGATAGGTATGAGGAAATGATTGAGAATTATCATCCGGGTTTAGGTGATCATCGTTGGCCTTTGGTGACTCACTTTGTGGGGTGTAAGCCTTGTGGGAAATTCGGGGATTACCCTGTTGAGAGGTGCTTGAAGCAGATGGATAGAGCATTCAATTTTGGGGATAATCAGATTCTTCAGATTTATGGGTTCACTCACAAGTCTTTGGCTAGTAGAAGGGTTAAGAGAGTTCGAAATGAGACTGTTAATCCGCTTGAGGTGAAAGATGAACTTGGACTGCTTCATCCAGCCTTTAAAGCGGTCAAGGTATCCTCTTCTTGATGATATACGCTGTCTATAAGATCTTATGCCGCTAAATGATAAGTTACGATGTTCAAATGTTGAGTGTGTAGTGGGAATTTTATGCTTTAGGCTTGTATAGATGGTATTCTTTTGTCCCTTATCTGTGTTTAAAATAAAAAGTTCTTAATGCTTTCCATAGAAAAACAGAGCCCATTATTTTATCTGCGGCTATTCAGTTTTGTAGCACATCAGCAAACTTGGATCTGTCATTACCACTTGGATTTGTTAGCCATAAAGTTGCTGCATTGTAATTCAATCAGTCAAATAAATACTAATACAAGTATAATATTGCTGCATCATACATCAGTTATGTTTATTGTTGTCTGTAGCTGGTATAAATATAATTACTTATTGATAGGGTAATGAAGTGAAACAATGGTGACTCCTGGTACTCCATTCTTTAGAACCAATATCCTTGCTCTTTATCAATCTCTTCTTTCTTTGTTTTGGACTATTGAGGTTAAGAATGAAGATGAAATATAGAAGATGATGATGAGTCCACAGAATTAGAGGAAGGGCGCTGTAGTTCTCCTCTTTTTATCTTTTTAACTGTTAATACTAATGGACCACGTAATTATAGTAAAAACAAAAATATATAGGAAGATGTATAGTTCAAAGTATTGAAAGATAAAAAGATAGAAGTCGGGGAACTGCAGGAGGCAAACATCTTCACTCCTGTTTCTCAATGGACTCATCACCATCGTTTTCTCACTTTTCTTCCTCTTCTTCCCTAAGGATCCTAACCTTTACCTGATCATAACAGCATTAGCCTTACCGGACATGTCCCTTGTAATGTTTTTTATCTGCTTCTCCTTATTCTCGTTCTCGTTATCAAGCTGCTTTTATAATGATAGAGCAATCTCCTTTGCTATTAAAAATTAATCTACCTTGTCAGATGCTTGCTTTGTAGTAATTTGATGCTCTACTATGATGCATTTGGGACACAAATGAAAACTTAAAAGGTCCAGTCAAGATTATAAATATGCGATACTCATGAGTTACGGTTCGGGGATGCTATCGTCCAAGTTGTCACGTTTTTTTGTATTTTTGATTTCCAATATGGTGGTATTTAAATTGATCCTCATATTACCACATAGGATTTCCAGCCTCATGTCCTAGCTACAGCATACCTCGTTTTAATGGAGCCTTACATGGATAATTATCTAATGCCATAGAAAGTTTTGATGATATTTCTAGCAGAAACTGGCATATATTTACGTAGTTTTATCTCTGTTCTGTGGGTCAATGGTTCGTCTTATGTTGTGTGCTGTTTCTGGGTCATGTACAAGTTCGGTGTAGAATTAATATGGTTTCTGTTGAAAGATGAAATAATTTTAATTTCAAATATTCTGCTATAACTCGGAGCATATAGGGTAATGAGAAGACCGGAGTTGTCGATAGACAATGAAAGGTCATTTTTAACCCAAGTTTTCTTCATATTGCTGAAACCAACTAGATAGAGAAAAATAATTATTGGCCGAAAATGGTTGATAATGGAGCAAAATGCGGCAGAGGCAAATTCCCTGCTCAGGTTCTCTGTTCGGGAAAGATTATGTAAAATATTGCGTGCAAACCTGTTGGATTCATGTTAGAACAACGAAAAAGCTACAGGAAAATTGAATATACATAAAAAATGAATAAAACATTATTAATCTGGACATGTATTTCTATTTAGCGAATCTACTAAACGAATGAGCAACTTGATGGTGACAATTGACACGACGTTCAGAAGACTTCAAAACCCCCTGATAACAAAAAGGAAAAGAAAAAGCCAAAATGCCTCCTAATTTTTGCTGGGTACTGTAAAATAACATTACTAGATAACAATAAAAGCTCGTGCAATGTTTCAAAGGAAAACAAGCTTCAGATTTACAATGGCCAAGAACGCAGCCCATGCCAAACAAGGCTTAACCAAGCCACCAGCTGTCGGATTCACCTCTCTGAAATCCCTTGAACACCCAACCAGAGCACCAAACAACGCCAAACACGCAACCAACCCCGACCCAACTGGCTCCCATCCACAACGCAATCGGAAGCCAAGCCAAGCTCAAACCTAGCTGATCCAAATAAAGAGAAAAAGCAGTTGGTCTCTCGTGGAACCCGTCTTCAGCCCAAACAAGCCAAGCTGAGAGACCCATTACGAAGCTCGAAGCCATGCAAGTTATATGTATAAGCCACAAAGGAGGGAACCAGAACGGTTTTGCTAGAGTACCGTAACTATGACCTGAACCAAACAAGTAGATGTTTAACAAGGAGAGAGAAAGAAGGAATGAAACTGCTATGGCTAGCGATCTTAGGCCGCGTTTGGCCATAGCCATTCTCTTTCTCACCTGCTTGCTCTATTTTTTTCGTTGTTTTTATCCTTATCCTTGGTGGTGGTGGTAAGGGTAATGCCAGGGTCATCTCTGAAAGTTGATTGAGGTTTTGGGATGCCATAGAAGAGAGAGGGAAAAATGGAGCCTGAGTTTACGATAAGGGAGGAACTTCAGGTGGTGTTGATAGAGAGGAGAGCGCGTTTTTGGGGCTAAATTTATTTGAAAGGTGGGAAAAGAGTGACAGGTGGGCGGAGAAAGTGTTAAGGAGTGGACATTGGACAAGGGGTGTCACAAGTGGATGAGAAAGGCGGCCTTTCGTTTCGGGGGCGGCTTTATTCTCAGCAATCTGGGTGTTCTAGTCCTTTTGGGAAGACAAAACTTTGATCTATTTGTAACTGGATAAGATCTGTTTTACCAAAAATAGAAAAAAGAATGAACTGGACTAAGTTCTTATGCTCCCTCGTTTCGCAGTCCTTTTTTTTTTGGGGGGGGGGGGGGGGGTTGATTTGTTGGTTCCTGTTTGTTTTGCCGCACAGTTGTCAAACTTTGGTTGATATAATCATATGAAATAACGAGCCTTTATTAATTCTTTTACTTCAGCTGGTTCAGGCAGCCTGGCCGGAAAAAAGAACCAGCACATTGACAGGGTTCACCCCACAATTGCATTGGAAAAAAAATACTTTCTTTTCTTTATCGGGTATAAATGTTCTTTTTTTAATAGTTTTAGTGATTTCCATTCTTTTAAATGTAGGTTTAACTCTGAAAATCGATATACGTATAAATGGAATATTTTGTTACAAAAAAGATTGCTAATTGAATAAAAAAGAAAAATAAAAACTGACAAAATTTGGGCCCGTCTTTTCATTTAGCCGAACGCAGCTCAACCTAACCTTGGACTTGGGCTTCGTCGAACCATCAAACGAGACCATTGCAGGTCCGCATGCGGCAGCAGAACTAATCGAAAGGTCCACAACCAAACTAATTTTTGTCGAAAAGACTTTCTTGACCGTTCGTTTCCTCCGCTTGGTTCCCTAGGGTCTCGTTTCCTTAGACTGCAAACTCCAATCTCTTTCTCCTCGATCAAAGTACTGGCAAAGACAACTTCAACACAAAAGAAAAAGCCATGGCAGTGAAAAGTTCAGCTTCCGCTCATGCCAAACGCTCTCGGAGAAAAGATGATGGTGCTTCTTCTTTGATCCCCAAACTTCTCAAGAACCCAAAGACGGCAATGGCTTTGGCTTTACTCTTCATTGACTCCCTTCTCATCTCCTTCATCATCGCCTACGTCCCTTGTAAGATCCCGAAAATCCCGCTCTTACTTTTTTTTACTGAATAATTGAACTCTTTAGTGACATGTCAACGTTGTAATTTACAGATACGAAGATAGATTGGGACGCTTACATGTCTCAGGTGTGGCATTTTTATGCTAATAAAGCTAATTTATTTTTCTGGGTTGGCTCAGTTATTAGTTTTTAATTAATGGGATAATGTAGAATTAGTGTTTATTAAGATGACAGGTCAGTGGGTTTCTTGGAGGAGAAAGGGATTACAAGAACTTGAAAGGAGACACTGGTCCACTTGTCTACCCAGCTGGTTTCCTTTATGTTTATTCTGCTATTCGGTATATTACGGGAGGACAGGTTTTTCCAGCTCAGGTGATAGTACTAGGCAAATTGAATTTTCTTGTCTCTTATTTGTGCTTATGTAAACCAGTTACTTATGCTCCCCCCCACCCTCTTTTTGTGTTGTTGGTTGCAGATATTGTTTGGGATTTTATACATCATAAACCTGGGAATCGTCTTATTAATCTATTTAAAGACTAATGTGGTATGATTTTTGTGTTTTATTGGTTTTGTAACTAATATTCGCCTATAATATATACTGTCACCGCCTTTTTGTTTCTGTAGTTAGGTGTGTTGGTATGTAAAATTGCATAGCATTATTCAAAATCCTACTTTTTTTTGGCCAAATTCAAAATCCTGCTTTACCTGCCAATAAGGTAGAATGTACTTTTAAAGTTCTAAAATAGATGTCTTTATTCTGAATGCTGGAAACTTGGTAATTTGTTTGCTTGGTTTCCATTATGCAACTCCATTATCATTTCACTGTTCCTTAAGCACCATAAATTTTGTATCTTCATTCCTCAGAAACCATCAAATATCTGGAAAAGGAAAATGTTCTTGACTGTTAATGTTTCTTAAAATTTGTCTTGGGTTTTGACATTGCCAATTATTTTTTTTAAAATGTCTTGCAGCTTCCATGGTGGGCTCTGAGCTTGATTTGTCTTTCAAAGAGAGTTCACTCAATATTTGTTCTTCGTCTGTTTAATGACTGTTTTGCAATGACACTCCTCCACGCTGCAGTGGCATCTATTCTGTATCAAAGGTGGCATTTGGGATTGATTATTTTTAGGTAGTGTTCTCTCTTTATTAGTACCTTTTTCTTTTAAAAAGGAAAAGAAAAGAAGTCGTTTCAACTTTCCCTCTTTTTATGTGTAGTGCTGCAGTTTCAATAAAGATGAATGTCCTTCTCTATGCTCCACCTCTTTTTATACTCATGCTAAAGGTACATTAAATTCTGCTTGATTACATTTTCCTAGTAATTAGCAACTGGCTCATTTATTACGCTCAATCAGCTGCATCTTTCTTTGGTATCACTTCTTATAACAGGCTATGAATATCAGTGGGGTAATATCAGCTTTAGCTGGTGCGGCACTTGTGCAGGTGTGTCAACTATTTCTTTTTGGCCTTTGAGGACTCATTATCAACATTTTTAAATTTCCTGATAATTGAGATTTCTATTTCTAAATCCTTGCTTTACAGATTAAATTCTTTTTCTTTCTTAATGTGGGAAGTAAATATAAATCATCATCCATCTTAACTTACTTTCAATGTGGTTAGGTGAGTTGGACTACTGCTTTTAATGTTGTGGCAGGAGGCATTGTCTGCCAACATGTTGATTCATTTCTACATACTCAATAAATGGTTCTGCAGATTGTGCTAGGGCTGCCATTTTTAGTATCATATCCAACTGCATATATATCGCGCGCCTTTAATCTTGGACGTGTCTTCATCCACTTCTGGTAATTTTATAGTATAGAAAATGTTCACCCTTCTCCTTAGTTGCCAGTTACTACCAAATTGACAGGATTAATCAGTAGCATTTTTACTTGATGGTGGTAAATGAAAATATTGTTTAGGTAATTTTTCTTCGATTGTTGATATTTCAAGAAATTTTAGCTTGATAGTGCATCAACTGGATTACACAATGGATTGTTAGATCAAAATCTGATTTCAAAGAATTCTAAAGTTGAGAAAAGTTTGTTGTTTTGCCTTCTTATAAATCTGTTAATTGTGAATCCTTCTGCAAATTCAATGAACTTAAAATTTAAGATCACTTGTGTAAAAGCTCTCTGTGGTGCATATGTTATAATTTTCATGTTATTACCTGCCTTTGAGGGTATTAATTATTTGTTTTGAATAGTTCAGAATATTTACATAAACCTGTCTCTGAAAAATATTGCTTGCCATAAAATATACTGAAGCTCATAATCAGTTTCTGTTTGGTAAAGCTGTATAGATTTAAGGGGTTAGTGGACAGTATTCTTCATTAATTTTTTGAAGTTAATTTTGAAGGGATAAGGGTCCACGATTATATTTTTAAGAGGTTGTACCCATGAGCCTGCTTGTCATTTTGTATGTGGAGGTGGTTTGTTGGGAATAGGGCTGTAGTTCATTGTTTTGCAGACTATGCTTTTATGTAGTTTACTTGCACAATAATGGGTGTTGTTGAGGTCTAACTTTGATTTTTATTCTGTGGCTAGGTCTGTTAACTTCAAGTTCATTCCTGAACCAATTTTTGTGTCAAAGGAATTTGCAGTCTCTTTGCTGATTGCTCACCTTTTATTACTCGCTGTATTTGCTCATTATAAATGGTGCAAGTAAGTGAAACTGCTTATATTCTCTTAGTAATAAGCAATGAGCATGTGATTGCAAGATTTATTTTTTTTTTTTTTTGGGGAAAATGCAATATTTCCCTCTTGTTAGATAACCAAGATATTATATGATGCAGACCCCAATAGATAATCCATTAAGAGAATATTTGTACCTGGATGGTTTTGTTTCTCTGGATGTTTGTGATACTTCCGGGAAAATGTCTAGTTTTAGCCTTTTAGGTGATATTCTTGCCGTGTAACTGATGATAAGCATGTTGATTGCTCTTATATCTGGTTTGCAGACATGAAGGTGGGCTTTTTAATTTTTTGTGTTCGAGGATTAGGTCTTGTTTATCAACATCTATGAGTTCATGGCCAAAAACCCTCAAGAAAGAATGTAAGTTGTGATCCTTCCATGAATTTTATGAGAGAATCCCTTCATTCCTTCTCTTCCTCTTCATTGGCATACTAAATTTGGTGGAAATAAATCCAGATATTGTTACAACCATGTTTGCTGGAAACTTCATTGGCGTTGTATGTGCCCGCTCATTGCATTATCAATTCTACTCGTGGTGAGTGTCAGGCTTGTACAAATGCCTTGTTCTTCATAGTAGGTTGTCTAACCTTGTCAATTTTGAGGAAAAAATGTTTCTTTGATGCCTCCTATGATGCTGCAAATTATGGATTATCTAGATGACTACTTTTCCAGTTTGTCTATATTTGATTACTGCCGTACAAAAGCTTTTAGAAGGAATCGGACCTTTTCAGATCTCTCTATAGTTTGTAATTTAATTTTAGAGAAAGAGGTTCTTAAGAGTTTCATCTGTTCCTGACTAGAGTCTCTGGGTGCAGGTATTTCTATAGCTTGCCTTACCTGTTGTGGAGAACACCTTTCCCTACATTGCTTCGGTAACTTCTTCACTCAAGGTCTTGAATAAATTTGGAGCTGTCATTTACAATATTCATGAATTTTTTTTTATTAAACTTTTTCTTTGTACAGTGTGCTTTTGTTCGTAGGAGTGGAGCTCTGCTGGAATGTCTATCCATCAAACTTTTATTCATCTGCTCTACTCCTTTGTCTTCACTTATTTATACTGTGGGGTTTATGGTCTTCTACTCCTGAAAATCCTTATGCAAGTGATAAATCGCTTAGCAGAAAAGAAAATTGAAATGCCCTGTATTTTCATGTTTGCCTTTACCGGTGAAATTATGTACTCGTCTTCTAAATGTAATCCAATTACACCTCAAATCAAGTTAGTTCTCTACATATTTATACACAGGGAGAATCTGGCTAACTTTAACGCCTTTTCGAGATATAGTAAAATGAACTTGGTTGCATTTACCTGTTAATTTTTTTTTTCTCTTGGTAATTCTGCAAACTTATTGTAATGCCTGCTCTGAACTCTATTGATTTTACCATTTGGTTTGCCACTCAAATTTTGTATTACCTATTCCAGTGCTCATACATATACATGAATACTGTAATTCTCATAATAAAGACCAAGTTGAAGACCAAGCTTATAGATAGATGATTCACAGATATTAAGAATGAAATCAGTCCAACAGCAGATAACTTTTCTTATTTTCACCTTATTTGCCTTGTTTCTTTTCCTTTCTATGCTCACCTGCGCAATATTTTCGAGTAAATACCGGTACATGGAGCCAGCAACATGGGAGGTCGTCAAAGTGCTCGGCAAGTTTGTGAAGAAGTTGAACGTAACAAATTCCCATCTTACTGAATCCACCCTGGAGAGCCCAAGGGAGCTAATCTTCGGGTGCCGTTCATTATTTAATCCTAGCAAAGCAATTGAGATACATTGATAAATGATAATTCTTGCTTTGTCCTGCTATCTATCCCCTCTCTTACCAACAGCTTTAAGTGTTTATCAACATCACCACTAGACAATTACAGTGACAGAAAGATGCAGCTGACAACCAATAAGTTTCACTTGCTGATATTTTGATTTGTCCACGCAGGCAACAACCCTGTGAATGTCTAAATCTAAAATAATTGATAGAAGTTTTTATGATAGGAGTCAAGCTCTCGAAAACCAGGTTAATCAGTGCAATTTCCACGAGCCCACAACATCATGTACTAGACGTATTAGCTCCCTTATGTCCCACATTCAAAGTTGGCAAACGGAGCGAGAAAGAATTAGCAACAAGTGAAAGCCACAGTCCTAAACGTGATGGCAAATTGGATGAGTAGATGGAACTATCAAAAAAACTGAAGCAATGGCAAGCTAGTCGACCTGGCACAGCTTTCTCAAGGTTATGGAAATTCTCCTATCCTGAATTAGTTCTTGCCCTTCCCATATCTGAATCCCAGGCTTGCGGTTTATCTCATGTTTCCAGATGTAGCGAGCTTCTCCTGACATTAGAACCAGAGATCCCGGAGTCAAGAGAACAGGAATCTTTCTTATAAGTGGAAGCCTTTCACCATGCTCAACAATAACAGAACCTCCTTCAACTCGGGTGAAATGCATCACACATGATGACTCTAAGGAGACAATGGCAATTCCATCTTCAAAACGCATTAGGTCAACATGTGCACAGATTCCCTGCACAATAAACAGTTAAAAACTTCGTGTAGTTGATATTCCTTGATTCTGGAACATAAACATGTCCAAAATGTGATTTCGCACCTCACCTGGATGGTATACATTTACAATTAGTTGATCAAATAGAGGTTCTCTCCACAATAAATTCGATGGTAATAGACAGGGTTTGGTTCCCTGGTTAGAGGTAGCCAAGTCTGTGGATTCAGATACATGATCACCAAGAAGCACTGCTTCACGTATAGAGTTAGAAAGTTCAGTAGCCCATGCTGGGAGATGTCCAAATCTCATGGCCTGAAGAATGCACAATTAGAACATAAATTCTGGAGAAAGTAAAAGCACAATACAGAAAACTTTGAAGATTTAGGAGTGTGTCCAGAATTGGCTTAGATAACTAGTCAAAAAATAGTTTTAACATAAATTTGATACAAAGACAAATCTAGCAGTAAGAGAAATTGTCTCCAATAATCTATTTTGATCATGGATAATGACCATCATATTATCCCACCAAAATTCTGCAGACTAAAGTTCATGAATCTCTATCTAGTTGAACATTCAAATGCTGCAAGTTCATCTTCTAACGCCAAAAGTTGCTTAAAGTCAGACAATAAAGACCAAGAATAAAATAGATGCTAGCAGCTAAAGATATGTTTTTCTCATAGAAAATGTCCACGGACCTGATTGTAAGAATCTTCAGTGAACCACCCCTCTGCGACAAAACCCATCATACATCAGCAAAAGAGATTTAAACTTCAATTCTCTTCAAACATCTAAGTTTCTGCTTATTGGTCAAGACTCGAGACATGTAAAAAGACGGATAAAGAAACGTACCGTTTAGCACGGCGGAAATCAGTGAAGATTGATGTTGAGGAGAAAGGAAGTCTCTGCACAGCCATAATCCATTAATTTCCTTGATCTGTTCCCAGGATGGAATTAGGTATCTGCTTTGCTTAAGTTCTGGTTGTGAATCATTGTCTTCGCTGTCTGAGGATTCACCAAATACTTCCCTGAAAAGTTCCTTGTGATTCTCCTCCATCTTCAAAAACTTGCCTACAAAGTGGGCTTCAGCTTTGCCTTTAATGGCTCTTATGGGCTTCAGCTTTGCTGCCCGAATCCATATAGAAGTTTGGAACTTGGAAGTGTTAATACTTTGGACCGTTGTAAAAAATAAAATAAAATTCAATAACAAAATGAAACTTCGAGATAAACCGTTTATTTATATTATATAAAATATTAATAATTTATATATTTATATCATATTTTATATAAAAATTATATATCACATTTTTTGTTGATATATTAATATAATATTTTTAATTTTATTAAATTTATTTATATTTTTTATTAAAATTTTAAATTATATTATTTTTATTAGTCTTAAAACTCAACGGTTTGGAAGTTTCCTCGAAGACATATTATCTATTTATCAGCAATAACGTAAAAAGCAGTCAAGAGACCGTGAGAATGAACAGACAATGACAAAGCATCAACTTGATATTTGTGTCAATCAGGTCCATAGACATCCGTGCAATGCACAAAATGCTATCTCTGACACGTGAAGTCACAAAAACTTATCTCGTTTTGCCACTTGTCACTCATTCACGGCATCAAATCCCACGTGTGAAAAACTTTCAAACTTTCTCTCAATGGGCCGTCACAACCATTCGCCATGCCTAATTGTTGAAAGTAAAACCTAGGACAGGGGAATCGCTATAAAACGGGAGTTGTTACAACGCTCTGTTTCGTCCCTTCCGTTTTATTCAAAGAAGCTCGATTACATCTCTCTCAACTCTGCTCGTTTTCAAGTAGGAGACTCAAAATCGTGAAATCAATGGCCGAAGCAGATCCCAAGCAGTCAACAGAGACTGTAAGCATTTCATATGTTAATTAATACCATGTTTTATCAGTACTATATATTTTCATTCTTTTGGATTGATGAGTTTAATTTTCTTTTTCCTTATTTTTTCTTTTTTGATGAATGAGGAAGATCGAAGAAAATAAGAAGCAACTCAAGTATCTAGATTTCGTTCTACTGGCGATGGTATATGTAGTTGTATTCTTATCTAGCATCTACAAGTACGCCAAGGAAAACTCCGGTCCACTTAAGCCAGGGGTCCAAGCCATCGGAGGAACTGCCAAGACCGTCATTGGCCCCATTTACGACAAATTCCATGATGTTCCGTTCGAACTCCTAAAGTTTGTCGATCGAAGGGTCAGTACTCAGCACTCGCTTTATTATGGGAACGTGACTTTTTGAAGTCGTTTAGTTAAGGAATCAAAATTCTTTAATATATTAGCAGAAATAGCAAATTGATTTTCTGAAAAAAAAATGCAAATTGATGAGATTCTTGATGGTCACGTGGTGTGCAGGTAGACGAGTCCTTGAGTGAGTTGGACCGTCACATGCCGTCTCTCGTAAAGCAGGCTTCCAGCCAGGTTCGAGCCATGGCTTATGAAATCCAACGAGCCGGCGTTTTCGACACGGCTAAGAACATCACGAGGACCGTTTTCACCAACTACGAACCGACGGCTAAGGAGTTGTATTGCAAAAACGAGCCCGTAGCGGAACAGTACGCTGTTTCGGCTTGGCATTCGCTTAACCGTCTCCCGCTTTTCCCTCATGTGGCTCAGATTGGGGTTTCCACGGCTGCTTACTGGTCGGAGAAGTACAATCAAGCTGTTATTTGCTCTAGGGAGAAAGGATATGCAGTGACGTCGAACATTCCGTTGATTCCGATTGATAGAATCGCAAAAGTTTTCGAAGAGAGTGGAAGAGTCCCTGCCATTTCGACCAATGGGGGATCAGTTCTGACGCAGTGAAAATCAAGGGGGGTTTGGTTGGGTTTTCGGGATTTGCATTTTTGGGTTAATTATTTATTACTAATAAAAAAATCGTTTCAAGAAAATGGAGACATGGACTCCATTGTGCGACTTCAGCCTTCTTTGTTTTTCTCTTATTTTTGGGTTATTTTATTTTATTTTGTGATCATTTAAAAATAGATTATAAATAATAGAGTAGGAAATTTTATGGTTGTTTGATGCCAGCACAAAGTTTATGAGTAAATTGATTGGATAAATGTTTTGAAGTGGTTGTGATCTTTTTATTAAATTTTGAAATTCAAAACGATAAATTAAAAATTTTATTACATACATAAATGAAATATATATAAATTTAAATAATTTAAATATGCATTTAACATATTATTTATTTTAAATTTAATTTTTATTTTATATTAAAAAATTCACCTTAAGTTTAGGGATAACTTAATAATGTACGTCAAAGGTACTTTCGTCACACTTTGGGTAGACACGCTAGGCGTCCAGGCTCAAACACTAAGTATAGTTAAAAGGGTTAGCGTAATAAGCATGAAAGAAGTGTTAAAATCGCAACACAAGCATGATGGGTCATTGTAATTGTGTGTGGATAACAGGGCACTGAACAAGTATCATATCCCACTCATTGTAGACTTGTTTGATCAACTTGGAGGCTTTAAGTGGTTCATCAAGTTGGATTTGAAGTCAGGTTGTTATCATGTCATAATCGCAGAGATAGATAAGCCCAAGACAGTGTTTCACCTACTATTGCTCTTATGAGTTATTGGTTATGCCATTCAGACTCACCAATGCCCCAACAACATTCTAAACACTTATGAACAAGGTACTTCAGTTGTTCTTTGATCGTTTTGTTATGATTTATCTTAATGATATTGTGATACACAGCTAGACATTGGAAGACCATGTAGACCACTTGAAATAGGTGTTCGAGGTGTTGTAGGCACATGAGCTGTATATGAAGAAAGAGAAGTGTTTATTTGCCTAGCAAGAGGTACCGTTTCTAGGCCATATAGTGGGAGATGGCAAGAAATGCATGGATGCAAGCAAGGTGCATACCATTTTGGATTGGGAACTGTCAGCCAAGGTAACTGAGTTAAGGTCGTTCATTGGGCTAGTCAATTACTACTGGCACTTCATTAAAGGCCACTCAGCTATAGCGACACCATTGACAATTTTGCCCAAGAATGAGAGAATGTGGGAGTAGAGCACTGAGTGTCAGGATGCCTTTGATAAGTTGAAGCGGGCAGTGACCGAAGAGCCAATGTTAGCCTTGCTAGACCATGCTAAGCCATATAAAGTGCATACAGATGTATTAGACTTTACGATAAGATGAGTGCTGATTTAGAAGAACCATCTGATTGCATTTGAGAGTCGAAAGCTCAATGAGACTGAGCGCATGCATATGGTCCAATAAGGAGATGACAGCAATGGTGCACTGCTTGCACACTTGGCAGTATTACCTGTTGGGGTCAGGGTTCATGGTCATAACAGCCAATATGACAACCAACTACTTCTAGACGTAAAAAAAAGATGTCCCCCAAACAAGCTTATTAGCAAGATTTTCTTATGAAATTTGATTATAAGTTGGAGTACAAGCTAGAGTGGGCAAACACAGTGGCTGATGCCCTAAGCAGAAAGGTAAACCTTGCTGCCATTACCCAACCAAAAAGGCATTTGGTGTTACGTATCAGAAAGGGGCTCACGTATGATCCTACAACCAAGGCTTTTATCCAGTATGTCAAGCAAGGTAAAATTAAGTGGTTTTGGTTACAAAATGACTTATTGTACACCAAGAGCAATAAGTTATTTATGTTACAGCATGGAAAGCTCCATAAGGAAGTTTTATAAAAGTGTCATGATTCTAGGTGGGCTGATCACCTAAGGGTGAATCGCACCTTAGCCTTGCTATAGGATCGATACTACTAGCCACACATGAGGGACGATGTGGAGGCCTATGTAAATACTTATCTTGTATGCCAACAGAACAAGGTAGAGCTGAAAAAACCAAGAGGTTTCTTTAAGCCATTGTCAATACCAAAGCGACAATGGAATAGTGTCACTCTAGACTTTATAGTCAGTCTACCGAAAATAGAAGGGTTCGAGAGCATCATGGTAGTGGTGGACAGGTTTTTTTAGTATGAGTTTTTCATGTCAGCAACCAACGAATGCCCAGTCAACGAGGTAACTCATTTGTTTCTGAAGAACATGGTAAAATACTTGGGAGTATCGAAGACCATTGTTAGTGATTAGGATGGACCTTTTACAGGACGGTTATGGACTGAGTTGTTCAAGTTGTTAGGTTAAACTTAAATTTTTTCACCAGCATACATCTACAAATTGATAAGCACACTGAGCGAGTAAATGGTTTGTTGGAGGTCTACCTCGGGCACTATGCGAATGCCATGCAAAGGGATTGGCCAAAGCTGTTAGATGTCACCCAATTTTCCTATAACTTGCAGAAGAGTGAAGCAATAAACCATAGTCATTTTGAGATTGTAATAGGTCAGCAATCGCTAACACTTGGTTCAATTGCTACAGGTTATACATGGCCCAATCCAGAAGCATACAAGTTTGTCAAGGCTTGGCAGGAGCAAGCCAACTTGGCCAGAGTATGTCTACACAAAGCCACAGAGAGGTCAAAGAAATGGGTAGACCATAACAAGAGAGGGGTGTAGTTCCAAGTAGGGGACTTGGTTTTAGTGAAGCTACACCCCATTGTGAGCCATAAAAGGTTGCACAAAGATTTAGTTTGAAGGTACAAGAAACCTTTCAGAGTTTTTAATAGGGTAGGCAAGATTGCCTACAAGTTAGATATACCACACAAGCTAAAGGTACACCTGGTATTTCACGTTAGCATGCTTAAGCCATTCCATAAGGATGAGGGAGATCCAAGATCGACAGAGTTGAAGCATGTACCATTAAGAGTCAGCGCCTTATATAAAAGAGGGTTCACAGCATTATTGCTAATCGAGAGGTGAAACAGAATAATTACTAGCCAAGATAAAAGTACTTGACACTCTAGAAGGGACTTTCAGATGTGAAGTAAGTTGGGAGTTAACGAAAGACTTATAATAGTTTCGAGACCATATCAGATAGTTTCACATAGTGGACGCAACAAGGGCGTCGCGCAATCAAATAAAGAAGAATATCACGCCCTAAGCGGATACACCGGGCGCCCAGGCTTGAGCAACAAGGGCCAAAGCTTGAGCACTAAGAACAATTGCGAGGGTTGGCGTAATAAGCATGGGAAAAGTGTCCAAACCGCACGTACAACATGCAGACCTGTTCGCATAGCCAAAACCAGGTTAGCAACATGCTCGCACCACACCTAGGTGGACTTAGGGGAGTTTAGTCGATCTAGAATCTTTTAAAGGCATCTAAGATCGGTAGGATTCAGTAAAAAAATCTAGTTGACTTTGAAATTAATATGAGTCTTATGTAATTTGTGTAATAATATATAACCCTTTATTTTTAGGAATATTATAAATCCCTTAATTTTAGGAGATAACCATAAGTAGAATGGAGGCTTCAACTATAAATAGAGGGTTGACCCACCCTTAATTGTACATCATCACATCATCGAACACACTTGTTTTAGTAATACACAGAGTATATTCCAACATTCTATTATGTTTTCTAACTTGCATAATTTACTTTTTCTTGTTATTGTTTGCCCGTCATGCTAGTTGCTTAGGTTGAATTTAAGTATACGAAATTAATTTTAAATTCTAAGACTGCACGGATTCAAGTTTAAGTCCAGAGCTCATGCCATTTCCGCTAAAGATATCATAATCAACTATTACATGTAGTACTCTTTGTGTGGTTCATGAAACAAATTAAAATTCTCATAAATACAATTTAAGAAGAAAGAAATGTAAAATACCATAATTCAATCGAAAGAACAATATCTGGAGTTATTTATTTATTTATTTATTATTATTATTATATCTTTTTCCTTTCGGGGACTGCAACTTGCAGGACCACAGACCACAGCCCACAGCCCACTGCCCACAGCTGGAGGTTTCGCTTGATCCGCATTCTGGACCTTATCCAATGCACTTCAATTTTTCGGCTGTATTTGATTTCGAGCCGGCCGTCGCATTGGCAAACCAAACCCCACCCGTATGTTAAAAGTTGCCAAATCAGGATTATTCCCCCACCCCCGTGTGACCACGTCAAGTAGTACTTCTAGTAATTTTCCTTTCCCTTTCAACTACATAGGCTATAACCCAACACCATCCTCTGACCAACCAAACACTTTAAAGTTAAAAGTCCATTCTATTTTGTTTCAAACCAAACCCCCCTTGTTTAGAATCCGAGCAGCAAAAAAAGTATCTTTGCCTAAATCCAATCCCACCCTTTTATATTGACTTAAATCGTTGGCCAACACATGCTGACACCGATAAAGCAAGTTGGCCATAGTTTGGGTTTCAACTGTCGCTTTGCAATGGTTAAAATAAACCACATTTGGTGAGAGATTTTAATTGACTTCCTTTTTTAATTAGTCTTCGTTTTAATTAATGTCTACAAAAGTGTTGATTTTTAGTATTTCTTTTGCAATGAATAAATCCTAATCAATCCATGCTTGATTGAACCTGCCTGATTATTCCTTTTTCCCCACTTTCTAGGGTCCATGTGATCATCTCCTTTTTACACTCTGAAACCAAAATTATATATTTAAAAAAGAGAAAACATAAGTTAATCCACAATGTCCCATGCTGGCAGACGAAAATTTTTAATTAAAAATTTAATATTTTATTATAATAAATTAAATCTTTCTAATCAATAAATTTTAAATTCTTAAAATATTATTTTTATCTAATTAAACTTTTTAAGTATTATTTGAATTTAATTAAATCTTTTTTTTAACAAATTTTACTGACTCTCATGCAAAATAAGAACTTAATTAATCTAAAATAATACTTTTGTGGCAACATGAAAAATGCTTTGAGACTCAATTGAGTATAATAGAAGAGTAAAAATTTATTTGAGAAATTTTCATAACTGCTTATTATTAATTTAATTTGGTAATTTTTATATTTAATATGTTTATTTTATGTTGAATATGTATAAAATATTAAAATTATTATATAATAATTTATATTAATATATCAAATGTAAATTTTTTTATTAAAAATTTAAATCATATTATTTTTATTTTTTTATTATGTTTAAAATTATCAATATAATCAAAATTATAGTTCTTCGTGAATCTATGTGAATTTGGATTGTTATCAATCGGGTAAGTACTTATGTGCAGATTTACGTTAGTTAACGGAGAATTACATGTCGGAGAGCTGTGGCAAACTGTGAAGGACTGCCCAGCTTTCACAAACTAAACTTGAAATTGAGTTTGTTTGTGGTTGGGTAATTGGGATAGTTGATCTTTAATTTATTTACAGCGATTGGCCACCTAATTTGAAGCTCCGCCGCACTTTCCATCACGCCTAAAATCAACATCATGTATGAAATCATAGTTGAATATTGCTGTATCCCCAAAATTTGGCTGCCAAACAAAATTTTACTACTATCACTCTTTTAATGATACTTGAATTGTTATGCACGTGTTAATGTCTGTAAATGGCAAGATTTTAATATTATCAAAGCAAATCAAAGCAACTTTTATGTCTGGTATTTTTCTTTTGCTATATTTAAAAAAATACTATATATGAGAATATTATATATTTATTTTTTGATATTCAAAATTATTAAAATTAAAAATTTAATATTTTATTAACATGCCAAACATAGCTGTTGAGATAAAATGTCAAAATTATTAAAAAATTATCTAAGAAGACTCAATTGGTATGTTAGCTCCCATTCTATTTTTACTCGTACGTATTATGTAGAGTTTGTAACTGTTGTAATTTTTTTATATTAAAACAAAATGCTTAATCCAATCTTCAAGTATTCATAGACAAATTAAGGAATTTCCCTTTCTTATCTAAAGCGTGGTCAACCAAGGAATTCAAAAAAAATTTTTGGCTAAAAATCCAACAAAATTCCTTCATTCCCACTCATTTAAGGGACACTGAATAAACTCAACCAAACAGCAATAAATGTACAAGTCAAGAATAATAAAAAAAAAATCCTCAAAAACAAAACGAATTGATCCATGCGCTTTTTTTATTACCCAAAAAGTTAATATTTTTGACACTTCCAGCGTACCCTCAAACCATTTAATCTCTTCCCTGTTAATCTTAGCCTCGAAGAATTAAATCCTAAATATAAAAAAAAAAAATCTATCATTCCCGCAATCAGTCAGTCCTTTTTCTCTCTTCATCTCTTTACCCTCTTCCATTATTTATATATTTTTTTTTCTCTGGGCGGAGGTGGGTTCCTTTTCCGATTAGGAGAACAGCAGAGAAAAAAATCCAAACCCCTTCCTATCCTCTGTAACGAGAAGATTTTGTGTTAAAGATGGTTGAAACGCGACGGAGCTCTTCCTCTTCCAAACGCCGGCTGTCCTCACCTGTTACATCTCCTCTTACTCCCAGTAAAAGATCCAAGGTTATATCTTTTTTCCCCTTTTTAACAATCAAATCTTTTTTTCTTCTTTAGAGTTTTTAATTTGCATGCGTGTCAAAATCTCTTTCTTTCTTTTTTTTTTTGGTTTAGATTTGAATCTGAGACTGAGTTTTTTTTTAGGCATCTGAGACGCTTAAAGAAGCCCTAGGCCCCCCTAAGGAATCCGGCTCGGACTCACGGGTAACGGATCTCCGTCCTTCTGATCTGCGAGCATCTGATGCAGCTAAGGCCATTGATGCGTCTGTCCCCGATAAGTCTGCCGATGCTAATGTGGACAACGGGATTTTGGTGTCTCCGCGGTCCTTAGGTGCGATCCCCGATTGGTTTCAAATTTGGGTTTTTAGGGTTCTATTTTTGTTGTGAGGTTGGTTTGGGTTTTTTATGGGGTTTTGATGTAGGTTTGTTATGGTTAAGTAGGTGAAGCTGCAGTTGATGCGGAGAAAGAGAAGGCCGTTGGTTCAGGGTTTACCGGTCCAATTAAGAAGAGGCCAACGAAACCAGCGAAATCAGGTTCTAAAGTGCCGTGGGGAAAGCTTCTGTCCCAGCGCTCTCAGGTATGTTCTCTAAAATTGCATTCTTTTTAATTTATGGGCTGGCATTTGGTTCTTGATCTCTGTGTTTAATCAGGTTAGGATTAGAAATTAATGTCAGAATTCTTGGTCTTTTAGCCAATAAGAAATAAAAAATAAAGGTTTTGTTCCAAGAACTGTTAATCCTGGATGGATTTTAAAATTTGTACACGTGAATTTTGGAATATTTCTACATAATATGTGAGTAGAACAATGATATGCTTTGGTTCCAATCATGCAGTGGAATCTTGGAGTTCATAATCCTATAGGTAAATTTGAAATCCTTTTTTAAGTAGAGACTTGAACTGGATTGCACTGGAAGTTTTCCATCCGAGAAAATATCTGATTATCATTTGAGGTGAATGGGGTAGATTTTCATTTCCTATAGATCCCTTATTGGTCTATTTGGCTCATGCTTGATTTTTAAGAATTTGTAGATGTGAATTCTGGATGACTTGAAAACTATACCAAACAACCTGTTGTTTTGGTAATAATATGCTTGGGTTCCTGAAACAGGTTGGCTAACTTTGTAGTTCATTTCCTATAGGTCCATTATGTCCATTGGAAATTCTATTAATTTAGTCTTACTGAATGCAATTTAAGTTTTTCTTCAGAAAAAAGATTGGGAATTTGGGAGAGGAGGTTTCATTATTGTTAGGTGTCATTATTCTCAGCAAATTGGCAGGAAAATTACTTTTAGGCTATCTCAGTAAGTCAGCTTGCTCTTGTAGTCTGGTCTAATCTCTTATATTTGTCATTTTCTTTCTCAAGAATGGAATGAATGAACTAGGTAACTTGTTTCCTCACTTTTGTAGCGAAAGAGTTAGTAATTTTTTATTTGTTTTGTGAACAATCTCAGGGAAACCTTTTTTCTTTTTCTTTGCTTTTTGGTTATCTTTCAAAGTTGAATCTCATCATCTTATTATTTGATCCATTGGCTGGGTAGCCACAGAGAGGTTATCCATTCTCATCTTTTAACTCATTCTTTCTAATGCTAGATGACAACTCTTCACAATAAACTTACTTAATGAAGGATGTACCACTAAGTCAAAAGCTAATCGGCCCCTTTATATAGACTTTGATGCGTTATGGTTTTCATGCCGAACTATTCTGCTTGTGGTTCTTATTATGTTCAATTTATCACCAGAATCCTCACATGGTCATGTGTGGCACACTATTCACCGTTGGTCAAAGCCGTCAGTGTAATTTATGTCTTAAAGATCCCAATATTAGCGGTGTTTTGTGCAAAGTGAAGCACATAGAGGTATGGATCTATGGATTGCTAACCTTTTGTTCGTAATTTTTATTGCATGTTTATGACAGTAATAATTTTAATTTTCCAATGTAGAGCGATGGCACTTCTATTGCCTTACTAGAAATTACAGGAGGAAAAGGCTCTGTCCAGGTTAATGGGACGGTTTACCGTAAAAATAGTTGTTTAATTCTAAATGCAGGCGATGAATTGATTTTCACTAATACTGGAAATCATGCTTATGTATCCTTTTTCTTTAACCTGTCTAACACATATTTTTTACAAATTTTGATATTCCCCTCCCTCCCAAATGAAAATCTATGTATTATTGTCTTCCTGCATGTTTCATTATTGAACTTTGATGTTATTATGATATTTGTTCCTTCTTGGAACTGTTTTAATTCCTTAATGGAAACTTAGATTTTTCAGCAGCTCACCAATGATAACTTAGCTGCCCGGGGCATACCTTCTTCTCTAAACATTTTAGAAGCCCAGACTGCTTCTGTAAAAGGGATTATTGAGGCACAATCAGGGGACCCATCGGCTGTTGCTGGGGCAGCAACAATATTGGCCTCTTTGTCAACAAAAGAAAATTCAGAGATGTCCACTCTACCTTCTGGGTGCGATGTGTCAGATGACCTTGTTCCAGAAGTGGTCATGAAGGACAGTGCTGGTAATACTGATCCAGCAACTGCTTTTTCAAGGGAGAAAACTGTTGCTTCTCCACCTGATGCTGCCAATGAAAATCCTAATCTTGATAGACTTGGATTGGATGATAGTATTGATGCTGACAGTACAAAGATCCCTGGGACAGGTTACCCTTTGAGGCCATTGTTGCGTATTCTCGCTAGTTCGTCTTCTACAGACTTTGATTTTAGTGGTAGCATTGCCAAAATTCTTGATGAGCAGAGGGAAATTAGAGAGATGCTCAAGGAATTTGAACCTCCTATGGCTTTGGTATCAACTAAGCGGCAAGCGTTTAAAGATAGTTTACAGGAAGGCATTCTTGATCCGGACAATATAGATGTCTCATTTGAAAATTTCCCATATTATTTGAGGTAAATCTTGTGCATTCTGTTCTTAATTGGGTCTGGCACTTTTGTATTATTATCTGGGAATATATTTTGATCATTCCTTATGTCTATATCTTGGGAAGCCTAATTTGGATTATTGCTTTTACTTATTTTGCCAATCCACTTTTCTGCATATTTGCAAGTCCATACATTATTTGTGCGGTGAATGTTGACCACCTGATATGGCAAGTACTGGAGAATGTGGTTTCCCTGTTACTGCTGCCCAGTATCATCTTTGTGTCTTCTGTTTTTGTTGTACCTAGTCCACTGCCTATTTTACTGGATTTGGTGTGTAGGGGAGTTTTGAATAATTTTACTTGAAAATTTCCATTGTGACAGTGATACAACAAAGAATGTTTTGATAGCCTCAACCTACGTGCATTTGAAGTGTAATAAATTTGCGAAGTATGCAGCAGATCTTCCTACCATGTGTCCTCGTATATTATTATCTGGTCCTGCTGGTATGACTGCTGTTTCTGTTAACTTGCCAAGTAAACAATGTTTAATTCTTCTTCTTTGCTCTTTCTAATTCCTGATGAGAGTTTTTAATTGCCTTTGATATATATAGGTTCCGAAATATACCAGGAGACTTTGGCAAAGGCACTTGCAAAACATTTTGGTGCTAGATTGCTAATTGTTGATTCTCTTCTGTTGCCTGGAGTATGCTTCCTTCAGTCCTCCACTTGTTTTGATTCTTTGCCAATTGCATGTTATGAAAGCAAGAGTGGGTTGAAATTGCAGTTTGCATGCATCCTACTTCATTTTTCTGCATATTGTACCTTTGGAAATTTTATGCAGATGGGTATTTTTTGATCTACGTTATCGGGGGAAGTTTGTTCAAGTTATAATTATTTTTATTGTTGTAGATAACAATTCTGCCTTACCAAACATGTAAATGACTAAAGTTTCTTTTCAATTTTGAAAACAAAAATATGTCAAACTCTGGCTGGAAGTTCCTTAAAAAATTTGTGTTTTAACTGTTTCTTAAGCTAGATATCTGGTCTAGTCTTGTTTACTTTCTTGTGGTTGCACAAATTTCTGTATTTTTTACTTTCTGAGTTTCTAAATGTCTGAACATTTTTGTGTTGTCTTATCTTCTATTATTTTCTTTCCAATATATCCAGGGATCAACAACAAAGGAAGCTGATGCTGTGAAAGAAACTTCAAGGGCTGAAAGGGCATCAATATATGCGAAAAGAGCCGCACAGGCTGCTGCTTTGCATCAGAAGAGACCAACTTCTAGTGTTGAAGCTGATATAACAGGTGGTTCTTCATTGAGCTCCCAAGCTTTGCCAAAGCAGGAAGTATCTACTGCAACATCTAAAAACTATACATTTAAGAAAGGTATGCCGATTCTTTGAGATAATACAGGGAAATTGTCCTTGTTATTTTGTAATGCCTTAGGTTTCTAAGCAGTTATCTTGTTGATGGAACATTATCAACTTGTAACTGAATTAATTAATTTGAAACTTTCAGGTGATAGGGTTAAGTATGTAGGTCCCACATCACCTTCTGGATTCTCCTCTTTACAACCTTCTTTAAGGTAATTTTTTTTTTTTTTTGGCTTTATGTTGTATATTCTACTGTTTAGATTAGCCATCTGCCTGTTGTCTGTTTAATAACAATTACCTTTTTCTTTACTTCAAAATTTAAATTCAGAGTTTATCTTATTTTGGCTCTGTCCATGCAAGCATATTTCATGTGCATGCTATGATTTTATGCCATGGATTGATGACCCAATTTGATTGTAGTCCTTAATACCATAGATGGTCATTTGAGATGTTTATGTTTGTTTTAAGAAGTTTGCTGCTAGTGTTAGCATGGTGGTTAGAACAATTTATTTTTTCAAGGAAGAAATTTTATTAATGTATGCATTATGTTTTGCAAAAAGTTTAGTAGTTTTTTTCTGTGTAGGGGACCGACAATTGGTTTTCGGGGCAAAGTACTCCTTGCTTTTGAAGAAAATGGTTCCTCAAAAATTGGGGTCAGATTTGACAGATCTATTCCGGAGGGCAATGACCTTGGTGGGATTTGTGAAGAAGATCATGGTTTCTTCTGTGCTGGTGACCTTTTTAACCCATTTCTTGCATTAATTTAAGCATCTTTTATTATTTATTGTGGACTTTACTTTTATCCAATCTTACCCATCATGTTTTCACTTTATAGCTAGTTCACTTTGCTTACCATTTTGTTTTCCCTCTACAGCAAGCTCACTTCGCTTGGATAATTCTGGAGGTGATGATGTTGACAAGCTGGCTGTTAATGAACTTTTTGAGGTACATGTCATTGATTAATACATGAGAGCTATCGCTTTACCCTGTTCACATTTTAAAGTATTTAGCTTTGAATTGTCTCAATTTATAGGTTGCATTGAATGAAAGTAAAAGCAATCCCATGATATTGTTTTTGAAAGACATAGAGAAGTCTATGGCTGGAAATACGGATGTGTATACTTCCTTGAAGAGTAAAGTTGAAAATCTGCCTGCAAATGTTATAGTAATTGGTTCTCATACCCAGATGGATAATCGTAAGGAAAAAGTAAGCAACTTTCTGTTTTTTGTTTAGCTATGCTTCTTTCTTTGATGCTGTATGAAGTATTTTTAACTGTTTGATGTTGGCATTTTTGTGTTTCTGTAGTCTCATCCTGGTGGGCTTTTGTTCACAAAGTTTGGAGCCAACCAGACTGCTTTACTTGATCTTGCTTTTCCGGTACGTCAAGCACCAACATTTTGTTTTTGTCCAATGTTTCTTGCCGTTGAAAGATGTTGGAGTGGTTTGCCTAATTTTGATGGACCATCTAAAAATATTAGAGATGTTCCTTACTTGAATTTTACATGATGCAATTACACCAAGCGATTATAATGGGTAGCATTTCCGGTTTCGTTACTTAAAGTGACTGTTCCTAGAGAGTGTCCTCACATGTGTTAGTGCATTGTAATCTAGTATTCGCCTCTTTTTCTCACTTATTTTCTCATTTCTGATAACATACTAATTAAGTATCATTCCTTATGCAGGATAATTTTGGTAGACTTCACGAAAGGAGCAAAGAAACACCTAAAACCATGAAACAAGTTACTAGGCTTTTCCCTAACAAAGTGACAATCCAGTTGCCTCAGGTGTGTTTATGTCAGTTTCTGCATCAGTTATCCTGTTACGATTATTGAAATATTTAATTTAATATTTCTGAATCGTCAGGATGAAGCTTTACTATTGGACTGGAAGCAGCAACTGGAACGTGATATTGAAACTCTTAAAGCACAGTCAAACATTATTAGCATTCGTTCAGTGAGTATTGCTATAATTGTACATTGTGTATTCCAATTTTTCGTTTTCTGTTTCTGCATGCCAGTAGAAGCTTCTTTCTATGAAGCATATTGCCTGAAAGTGGCTTACTTTCCTGAACTTGGTAAAACCTTGTTGCAAGTGTAGGATAATTAACCTAATGTGATGGGAAACTACAAGAAAGCTGAAGGAGGTTATAATAAAAATACACCTCTCCCTTCCCCCAACCTCATCTACCTCTTCCAAACAGACAGAAGTTGCCTTCTGTGTCCTTGTTATATTTAGAAATTAATAAACAGTTTATTTATTTGAAAATTTGAGGTTACAAGTTTGTTTTTGGAGATTTGCATAACAGTTATTGCTATCAGGTTCTCAATCGAAATGGTTTGGATTGCCCTGATCTTGAAACGCTTTGCATTAAAGATCAAACCCTTGCAAATGAGAGTTAGTATCCTTGAGCTTCTTATTATAATGTACTTCATGCCAAGTGTGTATTGCTTTTTCTTAATTTTTAATATTTTTACCTTTATATATATCTATATATATATATATATATATATATATATATACACATTCATAAATGATTTTCAGGACCTTTTTTTATTATTTGAAAATTTAACTGATCATTTACTTTAAATGTTGTAAATGTATAATACTTCATACTCAAATTCAAAAAACATGATTTGTACATTTGGAAAGGAGCTAGTGGTTAAACCTTGTGCTATTTTTTACTTTAATATTATTAATTTTGTACCTTTTCTATTATCGTAGGTGTGGAAAAAGTGGCAGGCTGGGCATTAAGTCATCACTTAATGCATTCTTCAGAAGCTTTCGTGAAAGATGCTAAACTTGTAGTTTCGACTGAAAGGTTTCATATTCTCTTCATTTATTGCAACCTGCATCTTTGAAACGTGAAAAGACGAGCTGGAACTATATGAACTAAAAGTTTCTCTAATTTATTCTTGTTCTAACTTTTCTGTGAAATTTTCTGTTTCAGCGTCAAATTTGGGCTGAACATTTTGCAAAGCATTCAAAGTGAGAGCAAAAGCTTGAAGAAATCACTTAAGGTACAGTTGTCTTCTTTCTCTTGGGTTCTATGTGTAGTCATTGCTCCTGATACAGTTGTCCATCATCTATCTGGTTAAAAAATTCATTATGCTATTTATTATTATTTTTTTATTTTCAGGATGTGGTTACCGAGAATGAATTTGAAAAGAAACTTCTTGTGGATGTTATTCCGCCAAGTGATATTGGGGTTAGTTTTGATGATATTGGAGCCCTTGAGAATGTCAAGGAGACCTTGAAGGAATTGGTGATGCTTCCCCTTCAAAGGCCTGAATTGTTTTGCAAGGGACAGTTGACAAAGGTTAACTCAATTATACATATTTTTCTATATGTAGTTTCACTTTATCATGTGTTACTTGGAATTGTGCATTTTCAAAGCATACCCTGCTGTTTTATTATTTTTTAAGTTATCGTTTTGCAGCCCTGTAAAGGAATATTGCTGTTTGGGCCTCCTGGTACTGGAAAAACAATGCTTGCCAAGGCTGTTGCAACTGAAGCTGGTGCAAACTTTATTAACATATCAATGTCTAGCATTACCTCAAAGGTATTTTAAGTTCATAGAATCTGTGGCATGTACCCTTTCTGTTATATAAAATTTCGTTTTGATTTATGTATATGACTTATTTGTATATCTTGCAGTGGTTTGGTGAAGGAGAGAAGTATGTTAAAGCCGTTTTCTCTCTGGCGAGTAAAATTGCACCTAGTGTTGTTTTTGTTGATGAGGTTTGTTCAACTTATATGTAAATTCTCCTATTTCTCATTCATTTTTGTGTGTGTTTTCTGTTCTCTCTAAAGATTTATTGCTGATATGTCATTGTCTTTCCCTATTGTTTTCATATTTTTCTTCCTGTTTCTTAAATAATCTATGTAGTTTTATTGATTTGGCTGGTTATTTTAGGTTGACAGCATGTTAGGAAGACGGGAGAATCCGGGTGAACATGAGGCTATGCGTAAAATGAAGAATGAATTTATGGTCAATTGGGATGGTCTTCGTACAAAGGATAAAGAACGAGTGTTGGTTCTTGCTGCTACAAACCGGCCATTTGACCTTGATGAGGCAGTCATCCGGAGGCTTCCTAGAAGGTAACTTGCTTATGTTGTTTCTGTGAGTTGCTGTAATCGGACCTTAAGATATAAGCACCACTGACTTCCCTGTTGAGTGTTGTGCAGATTGATGGTTAATTTGCCAGATGCTCCAAATAGAGAAAAGATTCTAAAAGTTATATTAGCCAAAGAGGAATTGTCACCTAATGTTGATTTGGAAGCTATTGCAAATATGAGTGATGGATATTCTGGAAGTGATCTGAAGGTTGATTTTTCCACCTTTTTACTTGATTTTATTGTCTTATTTGAAAATGTAAAATGGTGTAGTGAACCAAAGTAGGAAAGTAGGGAAGCTGCAACTCACATGCTAATACTAAATTGAACAAGCCTGGTCATTTTCTCTTCTAGCTAAATATTGATTCGTAATGAGTTTTCATCTGTACTAGACTGGCAATAGTTCTGGCATAAACTAGTTTTGAACTTTGTTTTTCCTCAATATAAAATTTTAACTCGTCAAGGTTATTAGCAAGGCTTCCCCCTTCCTGTTAACTGAGTCATCTTGTAAATTTTATACAAAGTCAAGTTGAAGCTTTTTAATAGGTTAAGTGGCTTTATCTTTTATCTATGTTTATTTCCCTAATAAAATTGTCTGATTGCAGAACCTTTGTGTGACTGCTGCACATTGTCCCATACGAGAAATTTTGGAAATGGAAAAGAAGGTCAGTTTGATATTTTAGTTTATATGTTCTATGATAAATTTGCGGCTACTGGCATATAAACTATGTTGGTTTTGCAAATGGTGCTAAAAAGCGGTGGATCAGTCATGTAGGTGTTCTTTTTATAATGGTGTCTAGTAGTTACATTTTTTTTATGAGTCTTTATCTATGCAAGTGTTGTATGGTGTGGGTGCTTGACTACCTTGTTCACATAGGCCAAGAAGATGATAAAATATGTTTTTGCTAATAGCTGGATTTTCTTTGTGTGCTAATTTTTGATATTACCCATCTTGTGGGTTAAGGGATGATAAGAGAAGGAAAGGATCTCTTATTATGTTGTTTAAGAATTATATCTTTTTTAAGTAAAAAGAGTAAGTTCTAATTCAAATGTAATTGCATCTACAATTTTAATTAAGGAATCCTTCCACTACATACGAGGATTCAAAGGAATTGATACTTTGATGGGTTTTGGACAGATAATTGTACCCTTTTTATGATATACTGCATACCTTTTGACATGAAAGTTTATTACTTGTACAAGAGTACAGACTGATATATGACATGCAATTTCAGGAGAGAGCTTTGGCGGTGGCTGAGAATAGACCTCCACCTTCCTTGTATAGCAGTGCTGACATTCGTTTTCTGAAGATGGATGATTTTAAATACGCACATGAGCAGGTACCATACTTGGTCTTAATAATTATATTTTAGAGCTTTCAATTTTGGATTATCCATTCAAGTATCAGAAGTTTAATTTTCCCCTTGATTTACTTGGTGTGTATGTGAGCGTTGAGCATATATTAACATATTATATTTGTCAATTTGAATGATTTTGAGTACTGAAATTGGCATATTTTTAATGGAATATTCTTTGAAAAAGGCTGTGCTCTATATATATAGTTTATTGTATTTGATTGGTTATGATGCAGGTATGTGCAAGTGTATCATCAGAGTCTACAAATATGAGTGAGCTACTTCAATGGAATGATTTATATGGAGAGGGTGGATCGAGAAAGAAAAAGGCTCTAAGCTACTTCATGTAGAGGAGGTATCTTTGTGTATAGCATTCCTTTTCCATTTCATTCTTAGTTGTCACCATAAAAGGTGGCCAAGTTGAGAGACTTGTTTGTGGAATTCCATGGCAGGTCCCGGCTTCCTTGTACTATAGCATATAGGTTTTTGAAAATTTCAGTCTTTCTGTTAGCAATTTTACAATATCTATCAAGCAGGTTAACTTTATTAAAAGCAATTTCCATTCCCCTAATACCATGCCTATTTCCTCTATCCGTGGCACCATGTCCTTCGCCTGTACATACAAGTAGCAAATTGATCAAAATTATTCTTTTCTTTGTAATTTGTTCACCATCATGTCATCCATTTGAAACGAAATAAATACCCCTTTTCGTGCGAGGTTAGCACCCGGCTACCTTTTTATTTTATTTTATTTTTTCTTTTTCTATTTGGGGGTGGAGGCTGATGTAGGGTTGGGGTTTGTAAGGAATGCTCATGAACTTTTTTATAGTAGGTTGCAAAATGGGACATTATCTTGTTGTGTTGTATTATTTTTTCTTGTTTTCTTTTATTGGGTTCTTGATACTTGAGGATCTGGAAATGATTGGGTTGATAATTACTAGGTATATTTTGAGCTGCGCTTTATTGTTGTTTTACTTTTTCAATCGTGTGCTGATTGTGATTGGTGAGTACAGGTTGAGTGGGATGTGCTGAAACTGCCGTGTTGGATGGATATGATTCGTTGGTTATGAGAAATGGATTAAAGTTTATTACTACTATGCATTGTTATTGAATCTGTTGATTCCTATGACAGTGACACTAAATTGGGTAGAATTTAGACAAACTTGATTCTGTGCGTCTAGCATTTTATAAAAAGTAAAAAGATAGAAGGCAAAAGGATAACTAAGTTTCTGAATTAAAATTTACTAACCATTTAAGCCTTTATTTTTTAATAAAATCGTTAAACATTTATTTTCAGTGATTGAACTTTTATTCGAGTAAAAAATTTTCCAATCAAAGGATTAATTTAGTGAAAAATAAATGCATAGAGATTTAAGAAGATAAAAATAGATGTTAAAAGATTCCATATATTTCAAGATTTAATTTAATTTTTAATTTTTATTTGAGGTTTTTATTTTTATCCTTTTGCCAAAATAAAACAAAATCCCCCTAAACCCTGACAAAGTCTTGGAAAAAGTAAGGGCTATCAAAATCTAGTACTATTTTATTTGGAACAAAAGAGAAAATGGAAAAAGAAAAAAAAAACATTTTCCCAATTCGAAAAGGGTTTTTTTCGGCAAAAAAAGAAAAAAAAAATCTAAAATGGTCCTTTAACTTTTTTCACAATTGTTGGATTAAAGTTTGAAAAGGAAATTGTCGCATCTAACCGTATGTATGTATACATATATTATATTTAGAGAGAGATGATTAGGCAAAAACACAAAACAGGTGAGCATCCAAAATTAGGATGGAATTGGTTCTGATTTTTGACTGTATCAGGGAGACAACTTGTGTTGTTGGACTAGAACACATTGTAGTAGTTGGAGGATGAAGAACTTTGTATGCCCCCCCTTGCCTTTGGGCATTCGCATTGGCATTGACAGCTTATTCTGATTGGACAAGTGGAGTAGTAGTATTTATTATGAATTATGATCGTATATGATAAGGTTGTACTTTTTGTGAATAAGGGTCTGACTGACTCTCACTACCGAAGGAAAAAGCAGCCACCATTCTTGGAGTTTTCTCCCCACAAATCCCCACTGCCACAGCCCTTCTCTGACGTACGCTCTAGTCGTTCTCAACCAAAACATCCCCAGATTCACTCCTCTGCTTTGGAAGCACGGTACTTATCCTGCATCCTCACTTTCGGTTTTTTATTACTTGTTATTTTGTGTTTGCCGTCTATTACTTTAAATATTGCTTTTTTCTTTTTTTTTTTTTTTTTTTGGGTTTAGAGTAGCTCAGCTTCGCCTATGTGCTGACGGTGGCGCCAACCTAGTGTACGATGAAATGCCTCTGTTGTTTCCTCAGGAAGATGCCTCCGATGTTCGACGCAAGTTTCTTTTCTTCTCTTTTAGTTATATACTTTGACGCTTCGGTTTTGTTTTTGTTTTATTCCTCTTATATAAGTTGTTCGACGGACTTTAGTTGGAATCAGTTTATTTCCTTTTATCTAAATCATGTGGTTTATATTCTTGTATTAGTTAAAACCTTTGAATTTGATCAAAATTTGGTCCAAGCAATCGATGAATTGTTAGAACATAGCTTCTTTCCATTATCAAAATTTTTTAGGATCATTTCGGTGAATTGAGTTTCTAAATTGATTTTTTTGTTCTAAGTTATCCGGAAAAATGCTTTCTTGTTGGTTTTTTTAAGCGACGTGATAACATTAGGCGCTTTGATGTTTTAATGCTGCATTTATATCTATCTATTATGTGGTATTCACATGTATATTACTTTTTATTATCTTACTTGCTAGCATATGGAATCATTCCTTTTTATTTAGCTTGGCTGTAAAACTATAACAGTGACGGCCCTAATGCTGTATCTATTTCATACTCTCATCTCTCCCTCTGTCTAATTTTCTCCCATTTTCTTCTAGAGCTGGCTCATTCCAGATAAAACAGAGATGAGATATGGTGGTTTAGTAAGCACATTGAATATAGTTACAGCAGAGAAAGTGATAGTGCAATCTGATTGTGATCTTATTTGGATCATTTCCCTTGAGAAGTTGTAGCGGCTTTGTATTTCTGGTTGCCACAACTAGCTCAGGCTGAAGATTTCACTTGTTCTAAACCTAGATGGCATTGATCCTCTCTGATTCTTATGTCTTTGAGTTATTTTTCTGTTTCATTTGATTGTGACAATTTTCAAATAAAAACTGTACCATCTCTATGTCCTTCATGATTTTTTTACAATTTTATTTTTCCATACCATTGTAAACTTGGACATCGAATTTGAATCATGAAGATGATATTCATGGTGTGGTAATATCATTGTTTCACTTGTATGTAATATTGATGGTAGAGGAAAATTACTGTTCCACTCCACAAATTTTCAGTTGAGATAAGTTCCCAGTTCCCCCAAGTTGTAAAGGGGGTCTATTTGGCATCTTCCTCAGTTTGGTTCCAAGTTTTTTGCAATGTAAAAGGTTGTTAACTGAGGACTTGTTGATGATGTGGCCATTTCAAAAAGATTTGAGGTTGGCAGCAGTAACGAATTGCTGCAATGTTGTCCAAATGGTTCCATTTGCTGTTTTATTGCTGTCTGGTTATCCTGTAATTGTAGCCTGTCAATTAGGTGAACTGTATTTGAGATATTGACTGATTGGATACCATCATGTGTCTTCTGAAGCACACATCAAGCTATCCTCTCTTCCGAAGCTTCTGACCAAATTTTTGGTGAAGTATAGGCAAAACCTACAAAATAAACATGCTTAAATTCATCATCTGCTAGAAATTTGAATGTTTCTAGCTTCCAAGCTTTTCATTCAAGGGGTGGAAACTGGTATGTCTACGATATTATTCTTGTCATTGCTTTAAAGCATCATTTATACTGGTCGATTTAATTGGATTAGGAAAGTATGGAACACAAAAGTGGCAAGGTGTTGAACTAAATAACATTTATCATTTTGGATTGGTAGTCCAAGACTTTAGCTGTTTTGTTTCCATTTATTTTCCTATTATTTTTCTGCTTATGGAGATATTTTTATTTCCAGTGAGAATTGTATTCTGAACTTGACTTCTAACTATGTCGAGGCCACTGATATTGGAGCTATCTCCTGAAGAAGTAATTGCTTCAATGCATATGGACCTAATCAGGTTCAATTTTCTATTGCATTTGGTTCCTTTCATTCATTTATTATTTCTTTCTGAATCCTTTGAAACTTCAATTTACATATGACATCTCTGAAGTAAATCTTATGATGGTGCTTTCTGAATTTTTATCTTGTATTTTCAGGAAAAATGGGTTTGTTTTGGAAGAAGATCCACATGCTCCACCAGGGGCAAAAACATTACTTTTGGAGTTGAAGGTAGTCCTCCTTTTCAGTGGTCCTAAGTGTTTAACCGATCATTGTTCTTTATTCAGGCAAATTTACCCCTTTACAGTATCTAGGCTAACTACTTATATGGCATTAAAATTTATTGATATGCTATTTGACTTACAACTAATTGACTTGGATATGGACGTGATATAAGATGTAAATATGAACATGGCAATTTAAGGAAGAAAAATTGATATCAAGATGGTAGGAACAGAATAATAAGTGTATGCCATGCCAATGTGTGTGAATAGATCTGACTAGGTGTGGCATTTTTTAGACTCACCACACACTTGGTTACCACATGCTGATACACATAAAAACTGTGCATCTGAAAAAGAGAGGCATCCTGCCTGAGTACTAATTCTCTTGGAGTCAATTTAAAATCTGAAAAAAATGATTGACATTTTATAAACATGTTCTATAATTTTGCCTGTCCTGAGAATATGCACCTGATTAATCTTTATTACAGACTATTGTTTCTTGCAGTGTAATGATGTTTTTATCCAAAGTAAAGGCATATCGAAGTTGAAGAGATTGTCAACACTCTGCACTGCATATTGATTAATGGTATCTCTAGAAACAGATGTCAAGGATTTGATTTCTACTCTTGCTGATAATTAAGGAGAATGCTCAATGATCAGTAGTTACAAAGTAGACACGTCTGATTCTGTTTGCCCAACTGGAGTTCATGCAATTTTGGCATCTTGTGCTTGCAGATCATCTGTTATGATTGGAGATCCACTTGGACGAAATGAAATGTAGAAGGTAATGACCTTAGCCTGCGTTGACCTGATTTTTTTTTCTCATAGTGAAGCATGACATTTTATAAATGCATACATCCTTCTTGCTGTCATATATAGGCTTTAAATACAGTTTCTGGATCTGTGTCCCTCCCCTTGATGGAGCATGGATTTTTTACCCAATTCCTAGCCCTACAATTGAGGCATGATCATTTGACAGCAATTTCTTTGTTGCTGAAGGCTAATACACATTTTCTGATGTCATGGTGTTTATTAAAAATGCCTTTATTAGTTATAATTACCGAGTGACATAATAATGGTTACAAAAAAATTGCATCTCAAGTTCTAAGTTATTTTCCCAGATACTTGAGCATTTAGCAGACTTGAAATCTCCCTGGAATTGCCACATGGGCGGCCAACAATGCAACATTTGGTAGACCTGACAGCCTTAAGCAAAGGACCAGATGAAAATGACACAAGCAGATGGATCTTCGTTGCGTGTGGGTTTGCAGCTTGCTCCTCTCCTTAACTTATTCTGTATATTAATATAGTTTCATTTCATTCCTTCAAGACTTGATAGATGTCCGCTAGTGACAGAGCTGGAAATGTGCATACTACAGAGAAGGAAACCTTGTGTCTTTATTGTTTTCAAGTAATGTCGTTCCAAAGAAGAGTAAAATATTTAATTCTGATCTTGGGACCAAAACAAGCTTTTCAGAACCATGGTGGCAAAAATTGGCCGGTTTTAAAAATGATTTCTTGTCGCTGGACTTTCAGTCTAATTTTCTAAATTCTATAACTTTCAGTTTTGGATAAATTTCATCTAGATCTTTAAGTTTTAAATATAATTTAACACAAGTTTATTAATTTAAAAAATAGACATTTCACTCCAAAATTTTTAATTAATAAGATAACGAGGTCATTTTGTCAATTATCTTATAATTATTCTTTTAAAAGTCTCATTAAAAGATTATTTTATTTTTAAAAAATTAATCTTTTTAAATATTCATGTAAAGTAATGATTTATGAAAATAAATTTTTTTATTTTTCTTAAAATACATAAAATAATAATAATATATAAAAAAGATTTATAAGTGCAATATATAAAAATAAATAATAAAAAACTACCCTGCTGGCTCACGTCACGTTGTTTATTAAAGTTTAAAGATAAAAGCGTTCAAATGTAATATAAATAAAAAGAAGTACAGGCTATACAAAAGCCCGCCTGGATCCCTCAAGGCAAACTCTATATTTAATCAGTTAGTGAGGTCGGATTCATCAACCATAAAAAAATAGTGAGATCGAATTACGCCTAAAAGTTGTCTGTGTCTCTCCTCAACTCTCTTCTTCTCTTGTTGGTATTTTCGATTCCTTTTGCTTTTCTGTTAGGGTTTTAGGCCGATTGATTACCTTTTTTTTCTACGAAAAAACGATGCTTTAATCGACTGTGCTAGGGTTTAGACTTTAAGCTTAATGGTTATACTGTAATTAGGATTCCAATTCCTAGGTTTTTAATTCCTTTTTTCGATATTGTACTTGACTTTTTCTATTTTTCCTTTTTTTTTTCTTGCAGGTTTCTTTTTTTGGTTCTTCGCTAGGTTTCTACGTTTTAAAAAAAAAAAAAAATGGTATGTTACTCTCTTAAATTTACCTTTATTTGTCTGTTAATTGGGGAAATTTGGAAAAGAAAGAAGAAAGCAACTTTTTGTATGCTGTCAAAGCGGTTTTGGGTTACTTGCAGTTTCTTTTAAGGTTTTTTTTTTTTTCCTTGGCTAACCCTCTTTTATCTATATGTAAACTTGGGCAGCTTCCTCTTTCTCTACTTAAAACTGCGCAGGGCCATCCTATGGTAAGATCTTACTTTCCCTTGCATGCCTCTTCTCAACTTACCGTGCAAAACGTTTGCTTCAGTTATTGATTTTTGAAACAACTTTGTGATTTTTTTTTTCTGTTTGCTAAAAGCTGGTGGAACTGAAAAATGGGGAGACTTATAATGGACATTTGGTCAATTGTGACACTTGGATGAACATCCATCTCCGCGAGGTTATCTGTACTTCAAAGGTACAAATATAAATTCATTCAATGTTTCTTATTTCATTTTATTTCTTTCAAAGAATAAAAGTAAGAATTTTTTTTTTTAAATTATGGTTGGGGTTTGATTGAAAACATGTTGTAGGATGGAGACAGGTTTTGGCGAATGCCCGAATGCTATATCCGTGGAAATACAATCAAATATCTTCGAGTTCCTGATGAGGTACCTTTACTCCTTGTATAATCTGTTGTTTAGTTTCTTTCCTTTGGGTAGTTAAGAGTATTTATCACGTTTTTAATTCATTCACTCTTAAATTTTATAAATGCTTGATTCTTAGCTCGCTTCATGAAAGCATAGAGTGGATTTTTAGCTTATTATTATTATTATTATTATTATTATTTGTTGAAGAAGCTTATGGTGCTATAAGGAGTAATTTTTTTTACCAGCTAACTGGTAATGGTTTTTTCTCGAAAACGTTTGCCATTTGTAAAAAAAGACAAATTTTAAGTTTTCTTACTTGATCACCTTTGTGTTCCACCTGCAAAAGTTTTAGGGTCCACATAAATATTGTTGCTTGGTTTTTATTATAATTTTCTTCTGCTGTCCTTTAACCATTATACTAGCATATTTCACCAATCTACAAATCTTAATAACTTAACCATTGAATTTCAGGTAATTGATAAAGTTCAGGAAGAAACAAAGAGTCGTGCAGGTATGATTTAATTCTCTTGCTAGCTAGTAAAAGGGATGGATCATTATCTTAATATTCAATTTAAGTAGAAACATTTGAGGTACAAGTAGCATGTTTCTCTGAAAAGATGCATTGCAACGATGTATACTATATCCTCTAGGTGTATGTTGCAGTTTAAATTGTGCTTGGATAAATAATTTTATGCTGAAAGTAATGTAATTTTCCTATGTACATGGTCTATTGTGTTTCCTTTTTTTTTTGTTTGTTTGTTTGTGTCTGCTTCATAGAATTCTTCTTCCAGCTTCCCCTCCCCCCCCCCCCCCCTTTTTTTTTTCTTTTGTTTTCTGTTATAGCTGTATACTGGGTGCCAACTGTATCAAAACTTTCCCTTGAGGTTGATTCTGTTGATTACATTTGAGATTTATACATTTGAAAACTGAAGTTCTTAACCTGGCTGTTTGATTTTGCTGACCTTTTCAGATAGAAGGCCTCCTGGTGTAGGCCGTGGCAGAGGTAGGGGTAGAGAAGATGGTCCTGGTGGAAGGCTACCAAAAGGAGTTGGGCGTGGGCTAGATGATGGTGCCAAGGGTGCAGGTGGAGGCCGAGGCAGGGGTGGTTCAGGTGGAAAGACTAGTGGAACCAGAGGTAAATTTGCTGAAAAATGGCTGTACAAGAGTGTGTGTGCTGGCATTGAAATACTCAACAAAATGGTTTTGTAGTTTAGCAGATTGAATCATCTGTCATTGGTGGTGTAACATTTAAAAGTTCAGACTAACGGGCTTTCTCGTTCTGATGGCAGGTGGTGGCCGAGGTCGAGGTTGATGTGATGCTGCTGCTTCATTTTGGGGCGATGTTGCTATTTTTAGAAGCAGGTTGCATCCAATTGAGTCAAGTTGGGTTCTTCCGTTGAGTTAATTCTATCAGAGTGATCGCGTTAAGTGCCAAATATTAGGTGGCATTGCAGAACAAAATTAAGGATCTTGTGTTGTGTTTTCTCATTTTACCTTCTCGCCCTTTTATCTTGTTGAGGTTCTAGCTTGTAAGACAATTTACTGTTAAATTTATGCGTTAAGGTTAAATGATTATCCCTCTGACTGCTTGTTGAGCTTACCTGACTGCTTGTTGGAATGAATTTATTTGTCTTCTGGAAATGTTAGTTGCAGAGCTCCAAACTTATGATAGACCGCATGTTTGGGAGAGATAGGTTCCAAAGTATTGAACTCCAAAAGGAATTGAAACAATTGTTTTAAACAGTACAAAATTTACATTTCCTTACATAATTGTACGGTTAATTAACAACACTTTCTACGGACCTGGGAAAATTTTTTAGGGAAAAGAAAAGTTACAATAAAGCTATTAGATGACAAAGCAATGCATGGCTGACCAGTAGATATTTAGAAGGGATGATGCCTACTCTTTTTGCGAGGTCGTGGTGACTTAACGACCAATACACTTTGAGATCCAGGATCGATTTATCTCTGGTGAACCATCAGCCATCCAACAACACAAACGACCATCCTCACCGCCAGTCCATCCAAAAATGCCTAGACTTTGAGCAGGCCGACTCTGCATGCTTGACATAGGCAATATACTCCTAACACACCGATTTGCGCCCCCCCCCCCCCCCCCCCCCCAAAGAACTGCTTCAGCCGGTCCTATCGCTGCTGCTCCTTTATACTTTACCGGGATAGAGACCCAGCATTAGTCCCACCAATCACCCATAAATTTTGTCCTCCTGAACAGTGACAATCACCAAAATAATCAACCTGCAAATACAGGAAGGCAAACTTTCCAATGGGACTTCTTTGATAAAAGATTAATTGTTGAAAATGAGCAAAAGATCCAATTTTTAACTTCTAAAATGACTTGTAACTACAGAAAGCAGAAAAACAAGTTCAACTATTTTTTGTACTTACATGATCCAATAACCGTCTGATGCTAATGAACAAGCTTCCTCAATGTTTGCTTCTTTTCTTCCGTCCTTCCTGTTCCATACACGACAAGGGTAGTAAAATAACGATTCATTAAGCACAACTTCTGGATAAAATTTGTTTAGTTAAGATATTTTGGAGCAGGGTTGTCAAAATTTTAACTACTAAACTGACGGTTTAGTTGGAATGTAAGACGGACAATCTGCTTGTATTCTTTGGAATGGGATGTCATTTTTAGGGTAGTTCTGTATTTTCTATTCCAAGTATTCTAATGAAGTAAAATTAGGTCTTAATTCACCCGTTCTAAACAAATGGACATAGCAGATACCATCTCCCAATATTTTCAAAACTCAGAAAACAAGTCTTCATGATTAATGGATCAAGGATAATCATACCTTAAGGTGTCAATGTTTGTCAAACACCAGAGCTTCTTGGAAGAGTTCCCAAAAAGACCAACTTTCCCAATTGAAGTTCCCACATTAATAACTTGAAATAGTGATAAAAGGATAAATCAGATTCTGATATGAAACTCATCAAACCAGTGGCAGGAATTTGTCAAAAAGAAACTATCAATTCTCTAAACAGCAAGTCAAGCAAAAAAGTATTAAATTCTAAGGTTACGAGCATCGCAATGAGACTTTTATTGGTAAAAGAACTTCACTTTTATGTGTAGAGCGTATGGACTGAAAGGAGATTCGTTTGAAAACGAACAGGCAGGAACTAGGAAATCATTTATAAGAAGTATTCATAGAAGGCTATACTACAATTAATTCATAGGATGAGTTAACAGATTGCTTGACAGACCAATCAGCTGTATGTAATAATATTCCACCCTTTCTTTGCTGAAATTACAGGACTTTGCAATTATACACTACTCTTCAACAACTCCAACAAGCAAAAAAGTTTCATTTATTTATGGATAACAATACACTAACAGATTACCATCTAACTTAATTAAATTTTTTCGTGGTTGGATCAGGGACCTAAGAAGAAACCTGTCCTCACAGTTCTAAAAGATGAGGGAGGGATATCCACTGGTGACCAGTCACTAAACAAAATAAAATAAAAACCATATGCCTGCACTTACAGATTCAAGATGATCATCATCATTAATATCTCCATTGGTATCAAATATGCATATCAATCCATCAGCAGAAGCAGAATCTAGTTTGTTTTGAAGGCCAGGGATGAAATGAACCTATCAACAATAAGGACAAACACCAAGAGTGACAATAAGCTACATGATTCCACCAATAAAATCCCAACCTTAACTAGTTTATTGCTGAAGCATGAAGTTTTTTGATCTACATTAAGCTTCAGTAAGCCAAGCATGCTTATGGGATATTAAGCAAGCAATAGAATTAGCCACAAAATTTGGGACGTAAGTAAACTCGTTGACCTCAAATTAGACAGACAGATTGTAAAGGGGCCAAGACTAACCTAAGTAACATCCTCCACATGGGATTCCTCCAAGCATGCAACTTGCTTCTTGTTCCTACAATCCCAGAAAAATGTGTTTTTGAAACAGCCAACAAGCAAGAAAATTGAGACACTGTCAGAAGTAGTTGTGCCCAACAACTTATCCCGCAAAGGAAAAGCATATTGACTACAGTTAGAACATCTGTTTTAATTCAAAACTAGACCAAAATTAGATGCTAATCTAAACTGGGAAACCTTTATAACTATCAAATGTGATAAAAGCCACGATAGAAAGATTAATAAACCTGGGATTGACATCCTGCAGACAAAAGATTATCACCTAACCCTCCAAACTAGAAGCTAAAGACCTCTTGAGAAGAACCAGCAGTTATACACGAAACCTACGACATAAATCATCAAACAAATTGATACAAAAAGAAAAGGAGGGTCCATTCCATAATTGGTATAGGGAAAAAAAAATACAGGCTGATCTATTAAATACCTGGTGAAAAGTTCTGGTATCCCACGCTCTGATGGTTCCATCATAGGAGCAAGAGTGTAAAACATGAGCAGCAGTACCAGAGAAAGAGAGATGATTGATAGTAGAGGAGTGTCACTTTGCATTCTCCAAAATATTGACCGGTCATTGGTGAGTAAAGTTTCACGGTGACGGGTCAATACTTTGGAGGGGCGCATAGGCATAACGAATTCAGGGTTTTAGACGGTCGACTATAAAAGGTCAGGTTGGCCGTAACTGGCTTCTAGCAACCAATCATTGTCACGTCGTTGAGCATCAAATTCGGCTGTAGTTCTACTGACAACAATATTTGATCAAGAAAAATCAAAATTATTAATCTTGGTATCATCATATCCAAGTTAAAACCCGAAATTGACTCTCAAAATTAGTCTAACAGCTAGATTTGGAAGTGAACCTCGTTCAACGATCCAACTTTGATTATATTCATCATACTAGAAATTGGTGAATGGTGATCCTCTCTTCCCAGTTGGTACATAAAGAGAATAATTAGATTGAAGTAGATGTCATTATAACATTTTAAGACCCAATCAAGGATGAAATCCAGAAAACCCCATTTTTGAAGGTACAACAACTACAACAGCTTAATTCAAGTCAAAGAGATAATTGCCTGCCCATTGGACATAAACATATATCTTGCCGGATTACGCAAAGTTTAATCTCACACAGAAAAACCAGCACACTTTGATCCCATCAAAGAGACCAAAAAAGTATGACGCACAACTATAGGTTGACAGAATTTGATATCTTCAGCTAACAAGATATCATGTGCTTGTAGCAGCTTCTTTTTTCTCTGAAGTTCCACCACCTAGCTCCTCTGGCTTTGCATCTCCTTCAGCCTTGTTAGTGTCTTCCTCTGCTGGCTTGGTCACTTCTTCCTCTGCAATGGATGAATATCAGATTAGCCAACAACCAATGAACCAGTAAAGAGAAAAGGTAATCACAGGCAAAAAAAAAATAAAAATTACTCATATAAAGTCTCGCAGCATTCTTACCTTCTTCATCACTGTCTTCAAAGTCACCCATGTCACCACTGCCCATGCCTCCCATGTCACCAAATTTCTACACACCACAATTATTAGGTCAGAAAGGAATGTTCATAAGTTAATGCTGCAAATAGAAATTGTAGATAAAATCTTATATATCCATACCGAGAAGTCCATTCCTCCCAAGTCAATATCACCAGGACCTAATCAAAATAAGTAGCAATTAATAAATTCTCAGCTTAAAATGAATCAGCCTTTACATCAATGCAATCTGAACAGAGAAACATCAATAATCACAATACTTACCACCATTGTCTTCATCTTCATCCACCCATTTGTCCCAGTCCACTTTGATATAATGAGGGATCTTACCACCCCCACGCAATAATTTTTTCCACCACACTTTCTCAGCCTTCTCCAAGATACAGAATATGCTCCTCACTCCTATGTTAATTTTGCTTTCCTTTTTTCCAAAAAAAACAGTAAGAAAATTTTTCAGAAGACAAATTGCTTAGAAATCAATATCAGAATTAACAAGGGTTAGGAAGGCAGCATGTTTATCGTAACACATGCATACATCAAGGGCATTTTGTGGTAGCAAATACCGCATACAAATAGGCAACATTATGAAAAGGCCCAGGAAGAATAAAGAGTTAGAAACGACAAGCATATGTGTTAAAAATCTAAAAGATAGTTGGAACACATATAATCTAAATCTAATTTAATACACCTGAAAACTGAGTTTACAAAATCTAGCAGCTTTCAGAAGTGAGCCCTTAAAATATAACACTGGGGGGCTACGGGCTAGCTAACAAATATTCAAAATTCATTTGAAAGCTACCCAATCAGCAGCATTATACTAGCATCCATTGATCATCATCATCATCATCCATCATCATCGACACCCTAGACTCTCAAATATCCATAAAAAATGAGACAAATGTATTGTTGATTCTCAATAATTACTAGAGCAGTATCCTACCTCCACAATGACCTTATCATGAAGATCCAACTTCACCTCATATAGGTTGTTATCTGCTCCAGCAGTAGCAGAGAAAGTAAAGACTCCCTCTGGTTCAAGATTGACCTTTGCATTCTTCGAATCAGGTAATAGCACCGTAAGGTAAACCTTGTCGGCTCTTTCAGCCCACTTAATCTCGGGATGACGACTGAAAAAAAAAAAAAAAAAAAGAAGATTTCAAGCATAACTAATAAATCACAATTGAAAAGCAAAAAATACCCAAAACCAAACAATTACCAACCAAACAATCCCAGATAGACAACCTAATCAAAACCCCCCACTAAAGCCTTTTTTCCAATAGCAAAAATGTTCAACCATCTAGAAAGTTCCATTTTCTCCCCCTTGTTAAGTTGCCAAATAAAATTTTAAGACAAAGAAGAGCAAAAACAAACAAAACAATCAATCTACAATCATCATGACACAGAGACACTCAAAGAACAAGTCATAAAACATACGTTGAAACAGACAAAGAACAATGAAAACAATGGCAAAAGCGTAATATCAATCAAATCGGGTTTTTTTGCGATAGGGTAGGGCAAAGATTCGAAATACGAAATGAAAATAAAATCTAAGAAAAAGAAGAGAAAAAAAAAAAGATTGTGAAGCTTACCTCATGGTTAGTAGAGTGTAGAGAAGGAAAGAAGTTGCAGAATGTAAAACCCTAGACAAAACACAACAGGCAACAACCGATATTAATATACTAAAATCTGCAGCTGGACAGCCTTCCTTTTCCTTTGCCCTTTGGCTTTTATTTTCCTTTGGCTTTTATATTGTGGGTAAAGAATGGCCTTCTAGGACTTTCCATTTTAATTTTTTAATGCTATCGTGTGGAAAGCTCTATTGTCTTCATCGCATCAGCATCTATTGCTTCTTTTTCTGATATTTGGATGGAATACGATCGGACGGTTCAAAATCATCACCATCAAAAGTCTGGTTTTGTATTTGGGTTTAAGGTCTATTTTTTATTGTCTGCGATGCTAGAGTCCAAAGTGGCTTGGGCTTTAAAAAGCCCCAGCCCTTTAGGCATGAGCCCAAATTAAGCGAGTCCACAGTTTCTCTCCCCTCATGAAACGACATCGTTCGGAACTACTCACGGGTTGAAAATGAGACAATATTGTCGATCAAAACCACTGCAAAAACCCTAGCCAACAATTTCTAGAAAAAAAAGAAGCAATAAGGATCCGATGGGGAGGTCGAGAAGGAAATACAAGCAATCTCGTGCGAAGGTGAAAGTGGGTCTTCCGAGAAAAAATCCTCACGTCTTCAAGCAATCCTTCACTCTCCCTCCGAAGCTCCGCTCCCTCGTCGAGGTCGACGATGCCCACTCCAAGTGGGACGACAAAGCCAGCGTCATTCAAAACTACAAATCCTTCGGCGTCGTTTCCAACCCTAATTTCCTCGGCGTCCGTTATCGTACTTCTCACATCGTGGAAAGCGATTCCCTCCAAGTCCCTCAGCCTCCGCCCTCCGATCGACCCGCCGATGAATTCGAGCCCATTGATTCCGGCAGCGATCTCGAAGAGGATGGTCAGTTTTGCCCCTCTTCACTTCTCTACTGTTTCTGCCTTTCAACTTTGAGGTCTATTTAGGTTTGAGAGTATTTGGGTGAATAAAAAATGATTCCTTTAGATGAACAAAGTTAACCCATGAATTAAATGCTATTACGAAATTGTAAGTTTCTCTCAGTTGCTTCATAGAAACGCTTTGTGGTATCATTTAGAACTTTCACTCTTTGAAAAACAGAAGTTGCATTACCTTTTTACCTTCTCTATTGACGTTTAACATACCATAATTTTGCCTATATAGACTTAAAAACAGCATTGGGGAAGAAGCGAAGAGATGGAAAAAGCACACATTTACAACCATTGACTACTATGCAACGTCTTCATGTAGGTCGGCTGATTGAGAAATATGGCGATGACTACCAGGTTGGATGGTATTTCATTCTTATATTTGGAGTTTTTGTAGTTATTCTTATGATGTTAGTTTCCCTGATTAATGCTTTATTTTACAGGCAATGTTCATGGATACAAAACTAAACAAGATGCAGCACTCGGTTGCAGCTCTGGAGAAACTATGCAAGAGATATCATATGTTTGGAGATAAAAATCCTTTGATATTACTCAGCTGAGAATGTGACAAGTTTTTGCTTGTCAATCTCTCAGGGCTCTTAAAAAATTATGGCTTTTCTCCATTTTCTATTTGTAGTATGATCAGGATGTTGTATGGATAGGCAGTGATCCCTGTAGCCTTGCTCAACTTTCAATTTCGATTATTGTATTATCTTGGCAAAGAAACAAAATTATTCATTATTCATTTTCATTAGAAGATTTCATTGGTAAATTTTCCTGCTTTTTCTTGCAAGTGCATTTCTGTCTGCGTTATGTATCTTGAGATGAAATTGCTGAACCTGCAAATCCAATAGTAGCGCAAAAAGGAAATAACAGAAAGGAAACAGAAGTGCCAACTGGAAATTGGAAAGATTTGTGAAAGTGATCCCAGCAACGCCCATCTTATCTGCTAAGTAATCCCTTGAAAGTGGTGATCATGCAAAATCCCTAGATAGGGAGGTAATCAACAGATTCATCCATCTCCGAGGTAATAGTCCATTTCAAGAAATTATCTTCATTATTTGGAAATTGTGAGCAGATATACATCATGCCATTAAGTCAAATACATGGTAGCAAATGTTATTGAATAATGATTTGCCCTAGGAATTAGAACACTTGGAATATATTACAGGGGAAAAGAAACAACTGATAATCAGACACCAATAAATGCCCGACACTGGGATTCCCAGTGTTCCTTTGCCTGCCTGATTCTCTCCACTCTTTCTGTCTGAAGTCGCTGCTCCCAGTATTCACGACAGCTGTCCAAAAAAAATGCATGATCCGAGTAAAAACCTGAATATTGGGTGCAAAAGCACTAGCATACTGCAACTGGCAGCACATATTGGTACGTATTCATTTATTTGTCACTCTTCACTCCAAAAAAAAAATTATATTTGAAAAAATGAAACCTAGTTAAAAAATCATTGAACTGATTAAAGAAAGAAAGGGGTCAATAGTATAACAATAGGAATGTACCTTCTCCTTAATAGTATACTAAGCTCATCCAAATGTACAGCACCTTCATAAACTCCTGCCTGAAGTCAGGAAAAAAGTAAATCACAAAAATGAAGAATAATTACTTTTGATGGTAACGATGTTGACTTACTTCTATGGGTTCAGGTTGCTAAACTGCTAATAGCTGCACAGTGCATGCATCCAAAGAATGAACAAAAACAGATGGAAAATTAGTCTTTAGTTTACACAAAGCGTTCGTTCACCTGATGAGATTGAATTACATGCATGCTACTTAGTTCTCTGTTATGAAAAGGAAAGCCGTTTATCCAAAGAATGAATAAGCACAGAAGGAAAATTAGAGCAAAAGTCAATTATGGGGCATAGATACTCACCTCTCGACATAAAGGACACTTTTCTTTTGGCGCTGCTGATTTCAGTCCATCAACAATGGTCACAGACGCAGCTGAACAAGCGCACATGTAGCAGAATATATGTCCACAAGTGAGGGATACTGGATCAAATACCGTATCCTGTAACATTAAGAAAGAAAATGAAATGTCTTAAATCAGTGGAGTCCAATTAGCAGCTAATAAAGCTAAACAGTTTTATAATAAAAATTTTCTGTACTTTTTATTTTCCGCTAGATAAAGTAACAAATTTTGACAATTATTTTCACTTATGAAACTGTAAAATCATATTCTAAAACTTGCTTTGTAATATCTGTGATGTGTTTTACTAGTTACTACACTTTTTTTGTTTGAGAGCAAATTATTTTTGTGATTAATAGATAGATGGTACCCAAAGTACTCCACTATCAGAGCTGACAAGAGCTGAAATCCTGTCACTTACCAAACATATAGAGCAAGTTAAGTCAATATCAAGCTTGACAGAATCAAAGAGTTGACAAGACAGGAATGGTTTGCCATCATTAAATATAAGGTAGCAGCCCTCAAATAATGCAGGGGTCTTCCCTGATTTGACCTTGGTTTCACTCAAATTTATATGGAAAGCCATAAGCTCACATAACCATGGTGATTGAAGAATTTCCATGTGCATACTTTGTGCTTGTGTCCTGAAGGCTTGTCCTTGTTTGGAGTAATGAACCTGCAATCCATTGGAAAGCAAAAAATAAAAAATAAAAAAGCTAAGCAGAATTGGAACATAATCTTTTTCGCCACAGCAAATTCCGCAGAGAGATGAAAATACCTTATCATATTTCTTGAGTATTTTTCGAATTGCGATAGCATTAATCAATGCATAGTTAACCAGGTCCTTCCCTTCTTGAATCAAGGCAACATGGCTTCCTTGCAGAGCGCCTTTGAACCAAATGAAATACTTCCTGAAGCCAGAAGCCAGATGCAGTTCAAGCAATTTCTGTGCACGCTTATTGAAGCAGCCTACTACATCAGACATTTCTTGGAGAAGGGAAGGGAAGAAGGTCCCGTCGCACACTGGAATAAAGATAAATCAGATAGAGCAGAAATTACAAGCTTCTGCAGGTTAAAAAACCTTTCTCCTTTGTATTTTTAAGGAATCCACTTCAAATCACCAATTTAAAGCTCAAAGAAATACTATACCCAGATCAGAAAGGAAAAAAATCAAGAAGGGAATAAAAAAAACATGAGAAGTATGAAAAGATAAAAGATAAGAAGACACAATAGTATCCTCCCTGATTTATTTTTTCTTTATATTTGCTTACGACCATAACTCCAATATAACTGGTTAACGTTGTCAACGCTGCATCTACTCCAAAGTATCAATTTATATTTGCTTAAATCATTGGTAGCTGTTAATACCTACCCGAAATCAAGCAAATATATGTTCAAGAGGCATATTTAAGAAACTAAGGCCGGCCACCATTATCTCCTGGATTTTAAAACCGCAAAAGTACACAAAAAAAAGAAAAGAACCCAGAGAACAAAAAGGAAAGTTTAACCAGAAAAATCATCAGAAGGAAAAAAAATATATATATATATTTTTTTTTTTTCAGAAACATTTATGTCTGATCAACATATACCTGTACAATGCTGAGGACAAGTTTGGATGTGATCAAGAACCCCATTAACGTCTTTCTTGGATTGAAAATCCCTCCTACACTTCTTCAAAATTTTCTTAAGCTTCTTGAAACCAACCCCAGGTAGTTTCTTCTCTTGTCCTTGCATGTACTCTTGATATTTCTTGCAGAACTTCATCGTTACTTATAAATAATTATCCCTAAAACCAAAGACAACACTTAGTTCCCGTTCTTTCTTTCAATCAACTTACATAGGTATCCCGTTCTCTCTTTCAATCAACTTACACAGGTAGAAATAGAATCGAATAACACCAAAAAAAAAAAAAAAAAGACTGCAACGTAATTCAAGAAGACATGGAACTGAGGATCAGTAATTCTAGTTTTAGTTATTATCTGATATTTTGGCTGTTTTTTCTGTCACTCTTTTCCGAAATGGCACGCATTTAATGGACAGATGGGAATGGTGAGTGTGGAAAAAGTCAATTTCTCGGAAATCTCTCGGCCTATGACAATTCATCTACAGCTGCAGATATAGTGCTTGTTTTTGTTTTTTCCTTTTTTTTTTTTGTTACCATTTCAGTGTATATCACAAGAATTCAGACATATAATACTAAACCCTTTCACCAGTTCAGCTCTACCAGTCATCTGAGTTTTAGTTAATTACTACTAGGACTATTATAATAGTCCAAATTAATAATATTGCGTCAACGAATAACTCGGTTAATGCAACTATTGAAAAATTACAAGATATAATTAATTTTTTTAAAACGTACTTCAAGTTTCCGTTTTCGCCTTGTTTTCCAAGGTCCCTAAATTACTGAACACTTTCGTGCTTTAAAAAAGTCAAGTATTGGCTGGATGGTTAGCTAAATTCACAAATAGAAAAAGTTGATTGGTATTAATGAGAAAAAAAAAAAAGACCTCAAAAAGCAGATGCCAAATAAAGTTGATACTGAAACAAAAATCATGTGAAATATGGTACATCAATTTTTATCAGCATCAAGGTCACTGCCAGAGCCGATCACTACTCAACCATTCAATTAATACTAATTGGAGGATGATTTAAGCAATGAAATCAAACTAAAGTGCTCAAAAATTTAGCACAAAACCGCGGTGCATATACAAAATTTGACCCCGGCTCTGTGGGTGGTTGATAAACCATTTAAACTTCAATGTCTACTTTTAACTACGCAAGGCTACATCATGTTCAGCATTATTATTATTATGACATGACAAATTTAGAATACTACTATATTTAATAGTTTTTTTACTTTATGAACGGACCAAAACCAAAAGGCAAACCATATTTTGAGTCAGTGGAAGAGGCACTAGATGTTGTCGACTACTCTACGCGGTTTAAAGCATTTTCCAATTTCCAAAAGTGTTATCATTAGGCAAATATATTTTATTTAAAGACTAGTCTATTTGTAGTTGTAAACCAACTACTAGAAATGTTCAAAGTGACGATAAAAATATAATCCTGGCTTACCAACTTGATTAAGAGTGTTTTTGGGCATCATTACGAATTGCTTTGGTGAAAATAGTAATAATCATGATTTGATAATTTAATTCAACTCTCTATATATATATATATATACACCTCCAACACATTTAATTGTTTTTCTTTGGCTAATATAACACATGTAAAATGTTGTTTTTGTTTTTGTTACTAACATAGTAACACATATTAGGTAATTCGAGCGTATGATTAACCATTATGTCTCTGCTTGTGGAGAAGCCCATGCCCATCAACTGCGGCTGATTTTCCTTTCAGTCGGGCTACAAAAGGGTCCATTAAAGTGAGTTGGAAGAAGGCCTTTTTAGGGTGAGCCCAAGAACCACTGGGCCAATGATGTTTTCTAAGACCGCATATATATATATATATGATAATTTGATATCATATAAAATATAAAATATTTATATATTTATATTATATTTTACAAAAAATTTATATATTATAATTTGTGTTAAGAAGAAAATATAATTTTATTTTTATTTTTGTTAAATCTAATTGTGATTTTTATTAAAATTTTAAATTATATTATTTTTATATTTTTATTTATATATTTTTTATCATATTATTGTATCCCGTTTGAAATTACTAAGTTGCCTCGGATCCCACGTGGGCATTATGGCATTTACACTTCACGAACAAATCATCACCACAATCCCAACACGATGGCGGCGGAAAATTGAACGATTTGTTTAGTTGAGAAGGCAAATGCCAAATGATTTTGTCATTAATTGCTTACGGATAAGCACCAAAACCCAATCTAGTTGGATCTTCCTTATTCTAAGCCTAACTTTGACATGTTATTTCTTGGTCTCTCTGAATAAATTACTTTCTCCACCTACTTTATCAAAACCCAAGAAAAAAAGGTGACCCTTGATTCCGATACAGGACTAAAGAGCTGCAATGGCGACGTCGGAAAAGCAAGTCATGGTGGGTGGCATCGACGATAGCGAGCACAGTATGTACGGGCTGGAATGGACGCTTGATCACTTCTTTGCTCCTTTCGCATCCAATCCTCCTTTCAAGCTCTTTATCGTTCATGCTAATCCTTATGCTTCTTCTGCTGTTGGTCTCGCTGGACAGATATTTGACTTGTGAGCGCTCTCTGATATTGATTTACCAAGTTCTTTGGAGTTTACTCTTTTAAAGGTATGCTGTAATTTTCATATTGACTTATAATTATAGGAGCTGCTGATGTCTTACCGTATGTGGAAGCGGATTTGAAGAAGATAGCTGCCAAGGTTGTAGAGAACGCCTAGGAACTGTGCCTTAGTAAATCGGTATTTATGATTATATTTGCGCTATTTGTTAATTTTCTGATTTTCCTTTGTGTATGATTAAGATCAGAATGGTTATTTCCATGTAGAAAATTGGAACTACAGAATAGTAGCAGTTGTTAGAAAATTTTAGATATTTTGAGATTAGACATATAAATTTGAGGTCAATAAAGTTATATTTGGACGATGATATTTGATATTTCTCTGACATGGTTGAAAATTCCTGTTACGTTTTCATTTCATTGATATAACTCTATGACTCTTATATCAAGCAAATGAGAAACCATGTTATTTCTCTTAGTAATTTATTGGACGGTCAAGTTCCAGACTTCAGAGTTCAAACTTTCTTTTTAGCCTAATACAAAAGGGGTATTAGCTCTCTACTACACATTTCTCCTAGCAGCCAATCTAACTGTTTTAGGTTTTATGCAGGTAAATGATGCCATAGTTGAAATGGTGGAAGGTGATGCCAGGAATGTTCTTTGGGAGGTTGTAGAAAAACACCATGCCTCAATACTTGTCGGCAGCCATAGATATGGAGCTATAAACAGGTAAACATATATCTAATCTCTAATATTGAGATAAAGATTGGGAACTTTATGATGAGCCATTTAATATTTTCTTTCTCTTTAGCTAAAATTTATTAAGTTTCAAAATCACTAAATGAATCTTACTTCCTGAAAATTGATGATTAGTTTGGTTTTGTGGGGAGGAATTCTCAAATGAGCTAATGCATCTATTTTTAAGATCTTTTTGTTTTCTTGTTATATTTTTGGTTTATTTGGCGGGCTAGGCAATAGGAGGTTATTGTTTTCCCTCTTCCTTTTACCGAGTTTGAAACTAGGAGTTTTGAGTTTTCTCCCCACTCCTTGCATCAAGCAAGGAGGCATGTGCCCTTATGCCACAAGGTCAGTGGCAAATTTGAAACTTTCGTTTTATTCTTAGGCCTAGTTCATTGACCTGATTTACAATCATGATATATCAGTGTTGACACTTGAGAGTAGCTCTGCTATATTATCTTGCAGATTATAAACCAGCTTTTTTCATTCTCGCTTTGTAGTTCCTTTCATTGAACTTTCACTCATTTGTTGTGAAGAGTTCTTCCCAATAATTTCAACTTGATTTTCTTTGCCACACGCATGAAAAAGCACTCAAAAAAACAGAAAGACATCTCTAAATATTCTTTCACAATTTAAATTTATTGCAGTACAGCTTTTAACAAGTTATCATATATTCTATTTCAGGGCTGTTCTTGGTAGTGTGAGTGATTATTGTGCTCATCATGCTCAATGCTCTGTGATGATCATGAAGAGGCCCAAGATCAAACATTAATCCTATTATGGGCCTCAAAATAAAGAATCGAACAACAGTGGGTGTACCTTTTTTTAGTTACCCACTAACCATGATGTTGCACACTGCACTGCCAATAATGCTTGATGTTGTATATTGGTGTAAATAAGCACATTTTATATATTCTTATGCATTTGATGTCTAATATTTTAATTATTCTTTTTCAAGTGAATATTTTCTGCTTAATCCGTCATGCGATTGCTTAAATAATTTTCTCATCAATGCTTTATCAGTGATAAGCCTGCTTGAAGTAAAAGAAAGGCACTAAAAACTTGTGAAATGAAGGTTCATTTTAGTTATTTCTTTTTATGATCATAGTTTTGCAGGTGATCTTACTTGAAGAACTTTGAACTGCTATGGCTGGATTTATAAGTTTGGGGTTATTGTGGATACTTGAATGTCTTAAACTACATAGCTTGATTTCTTTCCATCATTTACAATTTACTTTTGGTGATTTTTAGTTCTATAAAATGGGAAAGGGCTTTTTATCTTCTTAAGTTGGACGTAATTTCAGTTGTTATTTGAGGTTGTTTGATTCATACATCCAATGCACCAGATATGTGGTATTATTCAAGGCCAAGTCATTAAAATATACAGATACAATCAGGAAGAGTTATTGTTAAGCTAAGGTTCCAACGAAGCCTAAGGGTAATAGTATGAGGCAAAGACTGGTTTATGGGAGCCAAATGAGGGATGGACAGCATTCAAAACAGAATGCAAGGGTTGTGACATAGTCCCTCTAGGCACAAGTGCATCCATGGCAAGTTGGAGAGTGAGCCAATGGTCAATGATCTGGGGAAGTACAATGGGATGTTGCCTGAAGTGGTGATCTATTTGCTTAGATGGGGGAGAATATAGAATAAGTGGATGGATGGAACAGAAAGTGGAGGGTTTAAGGATATAAGGAAATAAAGTGGATTTTACTGGAATGCTGAAGCATTGTAGTGGATAAGGGATATATTTTGTATTTGGCAACCAATAGGAAATTGACACTGGATTAACTTGGTGCTTCAAGTACAATGGTCTTGGCACAGACAGAAGCAGTCATGTGGAATGGAAGATTAGCAATATTTGATTCTGATTTTCGTTTTACTGAAAAATTCAAGAATTAAACCCTAATCTCACATTGATCCACTTGGAAAGTGGGTGAACACTTTGATCTAATTCAGTCTCAACTGTCAAGCTACTTGCATTACATTCTACATTGACTGAATTACTATATTATTCAATATACAAAACGTTTAGAGCAGAAAACATTGTCGTATCTTGTCCATCATTTATCTGAATAATGTGTGACGCTCTTTCACCATTTTGCGCCCAGCAGCCCTTAAATTCTTTGATTATTGTTTTCTTTAATAAACTTAGCAAATAAATTATTGTTTTCTTTCATCATTCATGATCAAGTAGCTGTATTCAGGTTAGCGATTCTTCCTCATCTAGATCCAGATACAAATAAATTAAGACTGACAACTTATTTTTGTTTGCACGTCAATGTGAAAAAAGCAAGAGAAATTATTGTGCGAAAACAATTAAGTACATGTTGAAGAAATTATTATATAGAAATTTGCTTAATATAGTTTGTTGGCAAAGTTTTTCTTTTGTAAATCAAACTAGATCATGATTACGCCACTATCCAATCAAGTCCAATTTGGGCCTTGGGAATTAAATTATTTGATGGTTGATCCAAGATTATTATTAGAAATTTGAAACCAAGGAATAAAAAAATACTTAAAAAATAAACTGTTTAATTACTGTTATGTTTCATATTGTCTTCGTTAATTTTTACATCTCAAAAGCTCGATTAATTTTTATAGTGCGAAATCATTTTTTAAAGAAAATTTATTTTTTATTTCTAAATATAATTAATTTTTTGTTAATAAAATTTTAAAATTTTTATTTTAATAATAAGATTTAATATTTAATAATTTTATTTTATAAAAGTAAATTTGACAATATTAAATAAGTAGGTGTTCAGGTGACAAACGACCACATTAAAAACAGAGTGCAATGATGCTTAAAAAAAAAAAATGCACACATAGTCTAATGAAAGAGGGTCAATTAAATTTAAATAAAAAGAGATTATTACATTTTAGTTTTTTTTTTTTTTTTGTCGATGTGAAAAAGGAGGGTATTTAATACACCGTATTTTAAAGACAAAAGTTCGTATAAAACTGTTAAAAGTCCCGACCGCGTACTCTGACACGTTGGACACCGAAACATCAGATAGATATTCCCCACATTCAAAACCAAACACACGCCAGATAGACAACCAAAAGAAGAAAAAGAGAGTAGATTGAAATTTGTCGCTTTCGGATTTTTTTGGCAATTTGGTTGGACTCTTTGTTTTTCCCCTTATGCCTTTGTGATCGCTGAGTGGTGAAAGAAGGGAATGGTGGGCTCTAATGGCTCTCAGCTTGATCGTTATCTTGATCATGATCATCATCATCAACTGATGGACGGTCGTGCTGGGAATCATTCTGTACCTACATCATCTGAGTTCTCATGCTCGATTTGCCTTGATTTGGTTTCCGATACCGGCGGCAGATCCAGGGCTAAGCTCCAATGTGGTCATGAATTCCATCTGGGTATTTTTCAGTTTTCTTAATTATGCTGTTTTTATCATTAATTTTTTAAAATTCAAGTTTTTTTTGGTAAAAGATTATATTTTAAGTTGGATTACTGCTTGTTAACATCTCATCTGTTTTGATTTCGTTGTAAAGCAAAATAAGATAAACTACTTGATGATTTATGCAAATTTTGGGTTATTATCAATGAAATTATGATAACAGAAGTCTAGGCGGATAATGTTAGTCAATTTAATATATGGAATCCATGATCAATGGGTTTCAATTCAAAAGGACTGATAAGTTTTAGGCTGGACTCTGAAGTTTGTCAGATAAGCTAAGGGGTGAAGGCCGAAGAAATTTATAAATGAAGCAAACTTCACGCATTTACAGTTTCTGCTTGAACCATGCTTTTATATTTTTTATTGTGTCTTGTTGTCTTTTTGTTTGACAGATACACTTCTTCTGTTATTATTGATTTTGCTGCTTATGACCCATACTCTGCAGATTGCATTGGTTCGGCATTTAATATGAAGGGGGCTATGCAATGTCCAAATTGCAGGAAGGTTGAAAAAGGCCGATGGTGGTATGCAAATGGCTCCACCCGATCACTTCCTGAGCTAAGCACGGAGGACTGGCATCTTGATTATAATTATTATGATCCAGTTTATTCTGAAATGGTATAACAAAGCTCCTATGTTTTCTATTAGTTGGTATCGTCATTTGTTATCTTAAAACACACATCGTTCAACTTACACAATTAATATAGCTGCATTTTTAACTTGGACTAGAAATTATCTTTTCGAAATATTGACATGTGTCTAATGGCATACCTAAAATCGTAGTCTTTTATGTAGATGCAGATTATGGCTTGCGATATTGTATATGCCTTTTCATCTTTATGCTGCTCTTTATGTCTTAGTCTCTAAAATATATAAATATAGGCTTCAGTGTTCACATAAAGACAAGTTTAAAAAATGTCAAATTCGTTTAAACCCTGTCCTTTTCATCACTGAAATTTCCGGCAACTTATCTCTTTTGAGTGATATATTTTTAAAGATATACTGTTTTCTTTGTTAAAAAAATAAAATAAGAATAGTGGTAAGACTATTAAGACTCCTTTCAATTCTAAAATAGTATGATGAATGTGGGCTCTTATTTCTTTTCCATTACAAAACTTGTTATATAGGTGCCAAATATTTTTGTATTTTGCATCTTTATTTTTCTTTGCTATTAAAAGTGTTGGTTCAATTCTTGCTCACAATGTGTTCTTGATATGATCTTTGTGATCACATTGTGTTATCCCCCCCTTTTTTTTTTTTTGCAGCCATTTAGGGCTCAATGGTGTCCATTTGGTGAATTTACAAGAACTGCTTCATCTTCTGAGTAAGTAAGCAAGATCTCTCTTTTTTTTTTTTATATTGATTTCATTTTGACCAATTTTTTGTACTATGATTGCACAACTGTTAAGCTTATATTCTCTTGAATTTTTAGTTGTTTAGTGCTTTAAGATTATATTAACATAATTGGTTACAATAATATCGCTCCATATTTGGAATAGTTTTCTCTGATGTTGAAATCAGGGATTCAAATAGTGGCAGTGTAGTGGTGTCACGGCCACTATTTCACAGTTTCGGTCCCCTCCACCTCGGCTACATGCCCGAAATTTGGGTGAGAATGGGATACCTGCCCATAACAGCGTCTTGCGGCCACAAAATATAGGTGTAGCAGACAATAGCGGGACGCTACAGCCGCATCCACCATTTCCCAATCCAAAGTGTAAATCAAAAACCCATTTTTTTCATCAATCACAAAATTTCACATGAAAAAAAAATCCAAAACAACACCTCCTCGATGAAGAATCGGCAAATATGAACCTCAATCAATATCAAAGAACATGTTGAAGTTAACAGGAAAAAAATTACCTTTTTTTTCTTTTAAATTTCTGCAAGTTTAAGGACTTGATTTCAGCAAATTTCTACAAATTAGCTTTTGGGTTCATCCATGGCCACTCTACCTCAGATCTTGAGAGTTGAGAGGAAGCAAAACATCCTCATAATCGTCAAGATGGGAGGATGAGGAGCTTGGCTTCAGTAATGGTTTAGGTAGCCGCTTGGGTTGAGGAAGAAGGCAAAGTTACTGAGTGGAACTTAGAAGAGATTAGGACTTAGGAGACATAGGAGGTGTGGGTGATGAGTTAGGGAGGTCTGAGCATCTAGCCACTGATGGATTTTAAGAGAAAGACAAAGTGATTTAGAGTGAAGGAGAAACATAGTTGTGAATTTTGAGAAGAAAGTGGGAGCGTTTGGTAGGTTTTGGTTAAGCTGAACCAATAATAGAATTTTTATTTGTTTATTTTTTTTACCTTAAAACTTAGGTGAGAAATTTGAATGCTTTGGGTAACTCATGTGTGGCATCTAAAACTTATAATTATATATATATATATTTATTTAGGTGAAAATTTGAGAGAGAAAAGCAAATGATTGATGAAAAATTGAATATTTAAAAGTTTTTTTGATAATTTAGTTGAAAGTTTAATCGGGAATGTAAGTTGTTAATTAGTGAATTTTTTTTTTTTGTATTTTTATGCATTTAGTCACGTATAATCATTTAAAAGTAATTAGTAATTTGTTTATAATTTCGATAACAGTAATGTTATTATTAATTGTATTTTTTATGAGTCGATAAATATTAAATTACTAATTATTTTATTACTTTGATTTAATTAATTATTTTAATTATTTCACTTGAATATTTGATCTACTTGTAAAGTATATTTATCTATACTCAAAAAGTTAGATTTTAATCATCTTCCCTTAATAATCATGCTTTATAAAAAAAAATAGTTAAAATGTTCATCAATATTTTTCTAATTAAATTAAATCATGATGTTAACTTAATATAAGATATTATTTTCAACCTTATGTATTTATAGTATTTATGTCAATGAATTTCATGGGTATATTGATGAAAAGCATTTTAAATATTCATATTAATTCTAAGTTATAACTACAAAATGTGAATAAAATATTTTGACTTATAAATAAAAGAATTAAAATGTCATAAATCACTTTAAAAATAATAAAATAATAGTTTCTATAATTATAATTATAACTATTATATTTTATAACAAGTTGTGCAAAATTAAAAAAAATTCACGACTATGATGATCACAATAATTACGATGATCTCCATTATATCTGCAATCGCAATAAACGCGGTAGGAATGCAAACGCATCCACGACCGCAATTTAAATTCTTGGTTGACATATCTTTACCTTGTTCCTCCTTTCCATGGACATTGATTTCTTTATCCCCAAGATAATTACAACCTCTTTGCTCTGAGAGCGAGTTTCTAGTTGAATTTTTTCTTTCTAACTAATTTGGGGTACTAGACTAATAAGGTTGAAGTGGTTCCATCTTTCCTTGAACTGGTTAAGTTGCAGAAAATAGCTTATTGCTTTATTGCCACCAATTCTTTAGAACTTGTTACATTTTTAAAATCCTGGACTCTTAAAAGCAACGGATTTGCATCTACTAGAAAATTTCTTTGAGAATCTTATGTAGATATATTTTCCTTGGACAGATAAGATAAATTCATTTAAAGGAACGGTAGCTAAAAAATTGTCGGTTGCTGAGTACTAGGTTTTATATTTTATTGGAAGGATTATAAGGAGTGATGAATGTTGTGCAAGTTTAAACTTTCTTACTAGTTTCTTCTTATGTTTTGAACTTCCGTTTGGTTCAGTTATTGCAGTTATTTTCTTATGCTGTCAATCTCTCATTTCTCCTGTTCACCCTGGCGGAACTGTAAAACAGGATGGAAAAGCAGTTATATAAGAATCTTGTTGTCTATTTACTGAAAATGTTTGGCAGTTCCTTTGATAAAAACTTTGCTGCTCTCTGACATGTTGATGCTTTATTATATCTTTCAGGGAAGTGGAATCTCCATCAACTACATGTAAGCTTTTTTATGATTACAATACTTTCTGCATCCCAATTCTCTGGTGACTAAATGAGGCAACAACTATGTGACACAAAAATGAAATTTCTTCTTCATGTAGATCATGAAATACATGAACAACATGGTATGTTTGCTGAACACACTGCTGCTTCGTCTTTGGCTCATTCATATGTTGCATATGTTGGACCACGTCCATCCACAACTCTAAGATCTAGTGATAGTGTTGATGATCCCAACTTTAATCGCCATTGGAATATCGTCTCTGGACACAATGAGATTTTTATTCCCTATGCTTTGCCCACCTTTAGCATCCAGTATCATAGTTGGGGCTGGCATTCTCCAAATATCTCTGTCTCTGATAGCCATATCAGCAATACTGATCCAGCTTCTATTCCAGCTGCAGCTCTGAGATCTTTCAATGGTGAACTTGATGCTTTCACTAGACCCAGATCGTTTCCACATCCCTTTCCCTTTGAGTATGGGTAAGGTGCCAGCTAAGATGAGTTTGCATACATACCTGATTGTTAGTGGCAGTGATTATTGAAACATGACAGTCATGTTGTCAATTGTTGGATGTGAAAATAGTCGCACACGTGTGTGTGTGGGGGGGGGGGGGTGGAGTGGGGTGGGTGCGAATGTCATGATAATGCTCTCCGGTTCTATGTACTACCGTACATGGTCTGTGATGTAATCATGTTATAGGTGTTCATAAAAGCCAAGTTTACTTGTGTTAAATACCATAGGAAGATAACTTCTCTTTGTTTATGAGCCCACGGTGATTAATTCAGTCTATGAATTCAAGAATGCAGTACTCTTTTGTTCAAAATACCCAACATGATTGGAAAAAGAGTCACTTGCCTTATTTTCTTTTTATCGTGAATGCTGTTGATCATTGGAAAACTAAATGGTTGTTTACTCTTCCTAGGTCCAGTTCTAGAGGTGGGAGTTCGTTTGTCTCTTCAGTTATTCCTCGTCATCCAGGCAGTGGTGCTCATACCTATGATAGAATCCAGGCATCTCTTGCCTATTATCGACAGCAACATCGTTTCAATCAACAGCACTTCAATCGACCTGGTGTGCCTGCTCCTGTAGTTCCTGGTATGAGAAGAGGTTTGGCCCCGGTAGCCCCAGCAATCCTACAACCTGATCAAAGCGGTAGCTTCTATATCTATCCTCCATCAAGTTCATCAGGACAGAACCTACATGAAGCAGAAAGCTTTAATCCAAATAACTGTAGTGCTCTGGTAAGAGAGCGTCTATCTCATTTCCCAATCGTATCAAGGGTGTCAGGTTGGGGTTCATATCATCCTACATCTAGATCTGATTCTGGCCACAGGTCTAGGAGCTTCATCCATTGGCATTTTGCTTAGATGATCCATTCAAAGTTTGGTTGCAAATGCTTGTCAATTGGTTTGTCCATGTTTGCTTCAAATGATTGCATCTGAATTTATGACTGACATGAAAGGAGAACCATAAGAATTGATGAACTCTGCCCAATTTTGTAGATTACAGCAAATTTGCTTGGATATGAATCCTAGTCAAAGTCAAAGGTTGGGTTTGCAAATCCGTATCAGCCTGTTTTTCCATGCTTGTTTAGTACTAACATGAAGACGACAGTAAGATGAGAGCATTGAAGAAACTTTGTCCTTGTTGATTTTGTCAAAATTGTCTTGTCAGTCACAGGCAGACCTTGAAATTTTTTAAAAGCTAAATATGAGAAATTAAATTTAGATATGAATTTGTATTTTATATAGTTGTATATATTTAAATTTTTTAATTTATCTTTTCTTTTTGTATTTTATAAACTTATAAATTCGAAAATTTTTATTTAAATCAATATTATCTTATTTAACCTCAATCTATATTCAGCTTTCGAAACTATTTCCCATTAAAAAATTTATAGATTTTAAAATCTTGTCTCTCAAATATATAGGTTACCCATTCAGTGATTTATCTCTTATACTTTAGTTATTTAAAAATGAAGAAACAAAGATTCTATTTGATCCACGGAAATTTTGAGTAGAAGAAAATAGAATATTTGAGATTTTGTAACTTATGTTTACTTAAAGTTGAAAAAAATTTTCCCCATTTCAATATTCGAGAAAAAAAAAAAAAAAAAAAAACAAAAATCATTGTCAAGACTCCGGCTGTCAGCATCTCCCTCTGCTTGTCTTTCTTCTACTTGGCCATCATGCAATGGTTTTCTCGGTCACAAGTGTACTACTCATTATACTAACCGTCCATTTTTAAAAAATAAAAAATAAAAACTAAAAACTTGCGTGATAATGGATTAATACACAATTTCTTTAAGATTTTTCTCATACCATCCAAACAGATAAGTAATTTTCTTTTCTTCTCCTTAGATTTTTCTTTACCTCGAATCTTTTACTATGAATCAAAACTTAACCTAAAGGAGGGATATATGATATGGAAATCTGATTCCAAAACAAAGAATAAAGGCTGTCAGTCTGTCAATCACATTTTTAAGAATTTCCATACTTGAGGTTAAAACGTTTAGTCCAGATGAGACAAGGAAACTTGATACAGGGTAGGTATCCTGCTCTCCTATGTTTTATTATATTTTCTCTTAAAGTAGATAGCCAGATTCCAGCTCTAATCTTGTTTAAGACAACATTGGAGAACTATGAAAAGTAAAATGGCAAACAAAAAATTTAGAGGATTGGTTTCTGAGTTCTATCTTGACCATTAGGTGCTTATACAAACCTGTTTATGCATGTAGATTTTGTACATTGGTGTTGAAGAGCATTTAGAGAAATAAGTTCGCTAAAGGACAGCTGAAAATAAGGAAATTGAGGAGATAAGCCTAGTGGAAGAAATGGCCATGGGAAAGAGCAGAGAAATTAGTCTTGAGCTCTATCACTTTGTCTGGGCTGACACTTCCTCCCTTGAGAAAATGGGAATACCAATATGAAGAAAGCTTTGGTTGTCTCTTCAAATCCGGGTCATCCAAATCTACATAATAGAAGCCAAAACTTGATCGATAACCATCCAGTATCTCCAGCACATCTAGGAATGACCATGAGAAATAGCCTCTTGTATCCGATCCATTCCTTTGAAAATTTAAAAACAGAAGGAGCAAAGAAAAACTTCAGACTGAAAAACAAACATAAAAAAAGGGGAAATTCAATAACTTTAATCACCTTCCATAATAGGATTTGCAAAGAATGATTAAAACACATATCTCATGCAAAGGCTGTTGAGTGTTGACTAGAAGTTTGTCTAAATATGTGTACCTGACTGCGTCCAGCACACTCCCGATGTATGCATGCAGATATTCCACTCTCGACGTGTCTTCTAAGGTTGAATTGCGCCGAATTCTCTGACCTGCCCAGACACCATGCCATGTTCACCAATTAGATGAAAAGACAGGATCAATGAAATACATATATATTGTTTGAGTATCGATATCCCAATCTTTAGATTCTAATACACATCCTTTGAGGCCTAGCGGTTTTGGAGTTGGGAATCTTATGTTTCCATTAGTTACTAATTGCTTCGTCTATTGTCTGCTTAATGCCCATCTACCATCTTCTGGTACATGTTTATTCAGTCATTTCCGAAGATTCACCAATACGAAGTATTTTGTTTAAGTTTTAAAGTCCAAGTACTTATTTCATCATCATGTCTTTTTTCGGTCTTTCTAATTGAGAGCTAGTATTATATAGAAGCCATTATGTTTCATTGAAAAATCAACTAGCGTCTGCATAACGGCATAAATACAACAATAAAGAACACCGCTCTCTTATCATTCCCAGGAAATTGCTGCTTTTTTATTGCTGTAAGCTTCAGCTTAATCTACTCTATCTGCATTGTCCTTTTTTTTATGAAATAGCTAAGATCATTTGCATGTTTTTCTTGCATACTTAATAGATAGGAGGCAGATATTCTTCTTCTCTTGTACAGTTTTTACTTAATTTACCTGTATTTCAGGAAATACTTTTATAACATTAAGTTTTCAATCGAGAACCCTTGGCGAGAAACACTGTCATTATAAAACAAATAATTCAAGAGTTTTGGAAATTATGTTTCATGGACATAATGTAGCAAAAAAATGCTGATTTCGATATGATTTTCACTTCAAGAAAGAGAAAGGATGGATATCCAATTCAAAGAGCAACTACACAGACAAGTAGGTGCACACATTTAAGTTTCTGTGTGAAAGAGGGAGAGAAATACCATTTTCAACAATGTAAACAGGAGGATTGCCATACATTTGCTTGACATACTCCAGCACTCCCTGTAGGCCCCAAGGATATATTGGAAACTGAGCAAGGAAGCTGATTATTAATTCAAAGCCCCAATTGCAAACGAATAAACAGATGTAACAATATCTTGCAACCCACCTCAGAATCCAAGAAAATATCCCCCATGTCTGCCATAAACAGAATGCATTAGCATGTACCTTATGAATATTCCCTTGACTCATTGAATCTAGGACTATTTATGCAATTAATCTCAGATGAGTCAATGGTTCAAAGCACTAAGTAAATCCAATTTAGCAAGGAGATTTATATAGCATACTCATTATCTTTGCAGCTACATCTATGTTAAAGTCTCTTTGTTTCAATGCCAGACTGCCAGGGTCATCTTGGATGTAGCATGTTGTGTAATGTATTACTCCAAAATAGTCAAACGAACCCTTAACAAGTTCAGATTCATGATTGCTAAAAGCAGGAATTCTGGTGCCAACCAGTTTCTTCATTATGTCAGGATAATCTCCAAACACCAAGGGATTCGCAATCCTGAAGTACAACACAGACACATGTTACTAAAGCTAGAATAAATTTGCCAAACCCCATAAAAATACCAATAGGTGGAAATTAGTAGTATTGAAGTTCATCTAGATATAGTGTAAAAATCAATATTCAAACAGAAAAGACAATTTTCAAAATTTGTCCCTTAGACATACATGCTTTCCTAAAAATACCTTACGTATAGGACTTACCAACCAATATAGAAGTCATTCATTCTTTGAGCTGCCATTGCATCCTCTGTTGAGTTTGTACTAGAAACAACCCCAAATGTATAGATGCTAATGCCTATGAATCCATTCTGCTTTTCCTGCATTATCATATATTACTCTTATAAGGGGCATTACCTGAGTTGTTTCTCATCCTAAAGTACTTTATCTGTTCTGGCATTGAAACAGCATTGAGTGAAAACTAACATTTTTGGAGAATTTTTGCGCAGCAAATCAGCATTCAGACAAAATTAGTTTTCAGAAATAAATTCCCAGTTCCTTATTGATTATAAAAATGGGATGCTAGAGCCTCAAGCAGAATTCTTGTTGCTAGAATCGATTTATTAGAATAAATACATAGCATTAACAGAAAATGAAAGTTAAAATGATGCTTGATAAAACTTTAGATGTTAGATATTACTTGATACTTTCTCTTGTACAATCTTGAAGCTGATGCATGTGCCAGCAATATATTATGAACAACTATGTATGGCTCAGACGAGGAGTCGCCTCTGGTACAGTTTACTCCAAAAGGTGAAGAGCAATGCCTAGGAGGAACAACTCCCTGATCATAACCTCCAATAGCAAAGACGTTTGGCTCATTCACAGTAATCCAATATGAAACCCTGTCCCCAAATTCTCTAAAGCACACATCTGCATAGGCGGTGAAGTCTTTCCTGCATTGACGAATTGATTCATTCACTTTCTTTGAACTGTATTGAGCCTAAAATACAGAAAAACATAGAAATGCAAATTAAAAAGATAAGTTCAAATAAAAGTACACAATTCTTCGGTTAATCCATCCTCCATACTCATCTTCAAGTGCCTGTGGGAGATCAGCATTGTTCAAAGTAACATGAGGCTGTATTCCTGCATAGTCAAGTCAAATAGATATCATTTAAAATAATACTCGAGCATATTTTCTGGCAAGCATTGCTCAACTTCGAACATGAAAACTTCTTCTAACTACTGAAGATATTGAGCGAAGTTTGTCCCAACCATGGCTGACTAGTTCATTGATGAGGTTGTTATAATATTGAACACCCTTTGGATTGAGAAGCCCTCTTCCATCTGAAACGTAAAGGTATGATAAAATGTGAAGAAAGAGCTGGGAAATGGTATCCTTCTTTGGCTAATATAAGTAAACAAAAATTTGAAAATCATACTTGGGATAAGTCTTGACCAGGAGATGGAAAACCTGTAGGCATCTAAGCCCATTTCTGCCATAAGTTTCACATCTTCCTGAAAATAAAAAAGAATAGTAGCATAATTACATTTAGACCATTCTTAAACAGAATTCAGTTTGGTGTAGCTGAAACTTGAAACTTAGACAATGGACAAACAATAGTTAGTTGCAACTTCCTGGTCATATAACCATGGTGACATTATGGTCCAAGATGCTAGCCAGTATGAAAATTGCAATATGAGAAAAACAGTTGGTTTCTTCATTCACAGGAATATATGGAATTAAAAGCAATGTAAGAAAAGTCATGAATTAAAAAGCTTATTTCATGCACCTTGTATTTGTGGTATTGATCAACAGCTACATCTCCTGTGGCTCCATTAGCATACCCTGAAATTTTTTCAGTAGTTGTGAAATTACTTGTTAAATCATACATTTTATCATTATTAAAAACAAATAAATCTTTATACTCTGAGACAGAAACTTTTGGACTTAGGAATTGTTGCTCTCAAAGCCTCCAATATATCAACGGAAGCAAAATCAAACAATAAATCAAATATATAAGAGACAATAATTTAACATGGTTCGGTCCAATCAACCTACATTCACGAATGAAAAACAAGATTCACTAGTTGTAGAGAATTACAAACATACATCAAATCATCAACCTCACTCAACAATTAATACGCATAAAACACTCTCAATCTCCTCTAGTGTTATAAAGTATTCTCAACCCAAATCTTTGTACACTCTTTCAATATAATCAAACACATACCCATATACTCCAATATATCATACTTATATAGACTCTTTCAGTCTCCTCTAATCCACATCATACCTATGTAGATTCTCTTAGTCTCCTCTAATCCACTCACAAACAAACACACACACCCATAAGATGTATTTGACAATTTTCTGGATGTTAAATATCATTGAATGGGTTACTTTTTTTTGGCATTGGAAACACATCACATTATGGCAGGGTAACGTCTCACAGTTTAATAAATCTTTCACTTATTTGATAGGATGGTTAAGAGATTATCTATAGTTAAACTCTTCACAACTTATCAATGGTTATAACCCATTTGGTATGAATAATTTATCAGTCTGTGCATGAATGTTCTTATTTGGACATCTTGTTTAGGCTACCGAATTTATGTTTCTCGACCTGTGAAATGAAAAAATATACTCTGGAGTTTTTTTATTTTATATTCATCTGAAGGAAATATGAGAAAGAAAACAATAAATAAAAGAAATAATATATATATCATATTATAGTAATTTAATACACATAAAAATTAGAAGAATACAAAAAAATATTGATTTTTATCAATCTCACTAACAAGATCCAAGAAGATGAAGGGAGAGGGGTAGATATGGGGATCAACTAGCAGCGAGAGAAGGGGTCGCTTCTTTTTTCTCATAAGACGTAGAAGACTCAATACTCTTATGAGATGTCTATCTTATAAAACTCTCAACTCTTTTTTATTTTTTTTTCATACTTAATCTTGTAGAGATTTCAACTATTTATAATCATACAAATTAATCATTAAGAATCCCTCTTCTCTTAAAACTCTTCTCTTACAAGTCAAACTTATCTATTAATAATTTACTTTCTGTTAAAATTCTTCTTTTGCAAGTTTTCTTGTCCATCAAGTAATATTTAATAAATCTCAAATAAATCCAAACAAATCTCTTATAAGATTTTGAGTCAATATTCTCAATAGAAACCCCGTGATGCAAGACAGGGTAAAAAAGGAATGATAATTTTATGATTAATTATGGATAATTTGTTTTCCTAAACTAAACAAGGAGTCAAAGACTTGAAGGTGATGGAACAGAGACGGACCCTGCCACGTTTCTTTCTCCTTTTTCATTTGCTGGCAGCACTTAGGCCAAATTGAGGTTTGGGGTTTGCCGTTCTTCATCTGTTTTGTTCTTTATTGAATAAAAAATATGGAATTTGTAGTAGGTTTAATTAGATTAATTAAACCACCCTGTTAGTGATGTCTGATGAGTAAGAATATTTAATTATGTGACCATATGAGCCAAAACCAAAAGTTTACTTCAAGTCTAAAGAATCAAAGAAAAAGAATGAAATGGAAACAACAAACAGGCTCAAGCTCGAAGCAATGAGAAAACAAAGGGGTTTTAACAAAATTTTCCAACTCCCAACACCATTTACAGAAGTTTGAAGAAAAGAAACGATTTGGGAAGTGAGTGTGTTAAATTATTCAAGAGGAGTACTAGAGTAAGAGAAGAAGAAGCTAACCAGAGTGAGCAAAAGTATCCCATATGCTAGGAGTCCTCCCATCTTCGCTTGCTGCTCCCTCCACCTTCCATATGTTGTCAAAACCTTGTCATTCTTCATAACTAATGTATGATCTTTTATTCATAATCATTGTTCAATGACTAGCTACCAAGTCTTAAAGTGTAAAAATAGATAAAATAATGAATAACAATTTTGATTGAAGAGATAAAATTACTAGTGAACAACCAAACTACCTGATAAGCAGAGGTGGCAGAACCAAAGACAAAGCCTGGTGGGAAGTCATATCTGCTATATTTATCAGCGCAAAGCACTGCTACTGCCAAATTTAGTAGCACTATAATTAGCAAGAAAGAGAGGGTCTTCATTTTTCTTTACCCCGAGAGTTCACTGCTACGTCCCAGCTGGTGAACCGATATGATTTCACAACCAGAAGAAATGAGGATAATAAATTATATGAAGACAAAATGCAATGGAAGGCCAATATTGTTCATCGAGTCTCGATGGTGACAAAACACATATGACAAACAACTAGCGGAATTAAGAGTGAAATGTGGGATATTTTTGTGTTAGAGGTAGCTTTGTAAAGAGTCCTTTTAGATGATCGAAGTCAAAGTTTGGCTACGAATGCTTATCCACCGATTTTGCATGGTTGGTTCATACGATTGTCTACGTTTCTGCCGAGAATGAAAGGAAGATGTGACAAATTTCTCCAATTTGAACGTCTGATATATCTATTTTCCTTTTTTGAAAATTTCAAGAAACTTAAAGAATGAACAGGATTCTAGAACAGAGGATAAAACGCAGGCCCAAATGTTAAGAATAGAGCAATGCGAGTTAAATTGCTAGATTTAAATTCCAATCTTGTTTTAAATAAGAAAAATTCGAAAAAACAAAAAACAAAAATACAAATGACAGGTTTCTATATTGACCATTAGGCATTAGGTGGTTAAGAAACCAGCAATTAACATCTTATGATAACAATTACGTATTGAAGTTGAAGAGAACCCGCAGAAGTTCAGGGCATATCTTCGAACCCGGATCTTCCAAATCTACTGGAAGAAGTGGCTCTGCCTATGAGCAGAGAAGTTTCAATTAAGCTTGGTTAGTACATCTGAATTGATGCCTTCTCCTTCGGGAAAATGGGACTAACAATGTGCAGAAAGCTTTGGGCGTCTCTTCGAACCCGGGTCTTCCAAATCTACTTAGTAGAAGCCGTAGCTTGATTCATAGCCATCCAATAACTCAAACTCATCCAGGAAAGACCATACAAAGTACCCTCTTGTATTTGATCCATTCCTTCCTTAATTTGACGAACGAGGACAGGAAAACATTATACACGAAATGGAACAACTGAAAGAAATCTACGTAAAATAATAAAGATAAGGGTCCCTAAGTACTTATCAATTGCAGACACTCTCAAGGCTGATGGCTCTTACTTCTTAGGATAGTCTAAAATTCAAATTGGCATACCTCACACCAACAAGTACACTTCCAATATACAACAGCAGATAGTTTACCCTCGAGTTGTCTTCCAGAGTTGAATTACGCCTTTTTATCTGATCTGTCAAAGACACCATACCAACTTCACCGATTAGAAGAAAAGCAAGATCACGGGCGCAGACAAATTTATGAGACATTGCCAACCAAGATCTTTTTTAATTCCAGTTCACATTCTTTGAGACCTAGTAATGTTGGTATTGGCGTTAGGAAGCATATATTTTCATACAGTTTGCAATAAAAGAGGTATACAACCTGCGAGACTTAATTGTATCAGCAATTGTCTGTTCTTCTGATAGGTGTTTAGCTGTTATTTTTTCTGCTTATTCCTTTTCCCCAGCAAAGTTAGCGATTGTTCTAAATAACAGTATGTTTCACTATAGTCTGTCGAATTGAGAGCTATCATAGTGTACATGTATGTGTAACTGTTAGACCCTATAATTTGGAAGCCTCATGTTCTGGACTGCAATTTCACCAATGGACACGCATAACAAATAAAAACATCCAGGCCAATTCCTGGAGATGCAATCATGGTCGATGCAATCATCAGAGGTCAAACATGATCCAGATAAATGCATCAAACATTGTTAGACAATTGATTGTAGATTGCACTAACCAGGAATGTGGTGCAAACACAAAGCTGTATTTTCAAGATTTATATAAGCAATACAAAGCCCTTATCAGATTTCTCCCTTTTATTTCCTAAAGTTCTAATTTATAGGGGGTTAGATGCAAAAAGCCCTAACAACCATTCTTGCACATGATATAAACCATTGCTGTGCATAGACCAATCAGTTAATACCACAAGATTCACTACAAAAGAATCAAATCTTAAACAGAAAGCCAAGTTCAATTTGTGATTTTAAAGTTTTATTTTAAAACTACCATTTTCACAGTGGAAGAAAGACTGTAATAACCTATATATTGGCACACATATTACTTCCCAAAATATATCTAATCTTTGAATTAGCACATTCAAACAAATTGATCAGTAGCAGAATAAAGAATAATTAAAATCTGAAAACGAATACTAGTTCAGAGACTGAAATTCAACTTCCACTACTATCATCTTTATAATTTATAATCTGTCATTAATGGAGACAAAAATAATTTCCCATCATTTCATAAACTGTGAAATTTCATTTCCCAAAGTTCAATCACGGAAAATTCAACCCATTGAACAATTGCGTGAACAATTGCTGTGCACGCAATCTGACCCGATAATCTAATTGATTCAATGCCAATATACAATGTAACGGATTAAAACAAGCTTAGTTAAGAAATTAGACATAACCATATCTCAAACACCGCAGTCTCATCTTCTGAGAAAACCAAATTGAAAAGAACATCATTCTTTCATCAAAGCTCAAACACAATATTACTACTTAGTACTTGTCACATTGCAAATTCCACTTATTTGAATAAAATATAACTGACTAGGAATTTTGATGTGATACACTCTCCTAAGTGTACAACGGCAAATCAGTCCAAGCACCAGAAACATGTCCATTCTCACAGACATAAGCTCGAACAACAGGCTCTCCATCGTCATGGTACCCGAAAACCCGCTTCAAACAGAAAGCGGAATGCAAATCCCAAGTCTGTTTGCAAGAGCAAAAAGCGCAATTCAGATCAATCTTGCTTCTGTTCCCATCATTTATCGTCCTCCACACCCGAGAGTTCTTGAAATTCTTGAAAATGCCCCTGAAAAGCATGTAATTTCGCTTCTCTTCTGTGTGAACGCATCCCGGCCAATCGCAAATGTATAAGCAATCACCTCGAAACCGGCTCGCTAATAGCTTATTCCCTCGTTCTCGGGTTAAATTCCAAATACCGGATGCTAAATGAGACCTAAGCGGTCTACAAATCTTCCTTCTTTTGCAAACGGAAAATTCACGCTCAATTTTAGTTGTTCCGTTATTCATTATTTGTTCAGGATAACCATCTATGGAATCGGACGCGTTATAAACGGTGTCGTAATAGAGATCATCGAAAAGTGACCAGGAACAATGGGACCCGGGAACGTCCACTTCCTGATTCGGATTGGGATTGCCTTCCGTTCTGCTGTAACAGGGCTCGGTGGACTGCGTTGAGTCTTGGAAATTAGCTGGCTTATGATAATTCTCGTCGGGGCCAAGCTCGCGTTCAAGGCCGAAATCGGAGTTCTCTAGAAGGACGCCAGCGTGGAAGAGACCTGGGCAGCAGACAGACAGCTTGTAGAGGGAGGCCCACTGGCCGGGTGGGGCGGATGATGAGGCCAGGAGATCGGCGCAAACGGCGGGGATAGTTTTGGAGCATTTTTGTTTCATGCAGGTATTGCGAATTAGAGAGGAGAATTTGGTGCAGACGCAAGCGAGACAAGCCCAGCTTTTGGAGTCGTCTTCGAGCTTCGAGAAGATGTTTAGAACGACGTCGTACGGGAGTTTTGAGAACGGCGTCGATGCCATTGTTGGGAGTGGGAAACCAAAGGGGTGAAATTTGGTATCTCTGCTGTCTCCTTCTACTATTTTCTTTCTCGATTTAAAATTGGTCGAATTCAGGCCAGGTTTGGGGGTTGTCATTCTTGTTGGACTTCAGATATCAGTTCAAGGAAATATTGCTTTTCCCTTTTTTTACTACTTTTGGAACTGAACGAACTTTCAGAGAAGCTGATGAGGCCGTAGGTGGTGGCTCGTTGGTGTCAAGGCAAAGAACCTTGTGGTGGTGTAAGACCGCGGGGGTTGCATTTTTTATGGATGGACAGTTACTTACGACCACTTGGTTATGTGCTACTTGTCAATTTTGGAGCCTCAATTTAGTTGCAATGCTAGAGGCGTCGTTTAATTTAGCCGCAGATTTAAGACTTAACAGAATGATCACGAATGAACCTTTGACGACAAGAAAGAGAAAGTAAAATTTTAGAACTTAAATTTAAATTTCATTGTACATAAATTATTTAATTATATTTAATTTGTTAATTGATTATTAATGATATATTATATAATAGTAATAATTAATTATGACGATAACTTTTTTTATATTTTAATTTCATAAAATAAAAAACTTAAGTGAAAAAAATTAATCTAATCCCTTAAATATATTAAAATTAAAAATTAATATATATAAATTTTTAATTTAAGATGAACCCTCCCTTTTATAAAACATTAGCTTCAAAATACCTTAAATCCTAAAAAAATCCAGACAACAAAATTTGAACCCACACTACGTTATAGCAATGATAGACTGGCTAATAGAAAAGCACATTCTTCTCTCTTGTAGGATCATTTGGAAATGATTTTTTTCATCAATCGTTTAATTTATTAGAAGGACCAAACTAGCATTTTTATATATCTTTTTGGAAAGCTTAACGATGATTTTCCTTACCAAGCAAAGCTTACCACTACTCCCACACCAAAGGAAACACAACTTTTATCACCCTCGTCTTGATGCTGACCACACACCATTTTCAATCATCATCCAGGAGGGGTGGAAAATTCCGTTCCTTCCCAATCCCTCCACATAGACGTTGACATTTCCCGTGCCCACTCGTTAACTTGCCTACTCGTTAACTTGAACCTGCAACACCAGGACATGATTCTGCCACCGCCACTTCTCTCCTGTACTTTTATGAATCTGATCACAAACGTAAATATTCGTACTGAATTTCATATCAAATCCGGAAAAACAAAAACTGCCCTTCGTTTGCTTGCATGCAACCAATCTTATCCACGTCTTGATTGGAAGTAGGAAAGAAACAAGATAGATTAACATTTAAAAGTACTAATAATAATTTAAATTAAAATGAGAAACAACCAAAAGGAGGATTAAAATTAACTTGCAGTTCCACTTCATCTAGAAATTTAATTCAGATTTAAGTTACCCACTCCCAAATAAAACGGAAAACAAAAAAGAAAAAAGGAATAGCTACCGTTCAAAGACACCGGTCATAAACGTTTTTAACTACTAAATTTATTTATTGGTGGTACTTCTCATGCTATCTCAAAAAATTGTACTGAAAACCGTTACGTGCCATTGGCTGCCATTAAGGTTCATCCAGAATTAAAAATCTTAGGCTATTCTCCTTTACCTCCTTGTTATCCCAACAAAATTCACAAAAACCAACAATCAATTCTAATGAAGTGCCAACAAAAGGTATATAAAAATGGTTTAAATAACAGATCACACACCAGATGTTCTAAATTTAGATATGAAATCCAGCATGATTGTATACTTCTAATAAGTTTTCCACTGCTCATGGTAATTTAATAGGAACTTAAAATTCATAGGACTCTTCAGCTTCTGGGTCACAAATCAACTCAGCAATTGTCTCTTACCTGTCAAATGAATTGCTATCAGGTTGCAGCGAAAATTTATAATAAGAGAATATCGGAGATAAATGGACAAGCATCGTCACAGATATTAAAGAGTTATAGTGTTTGACTAATCAAATCAGCATTTTTATTTTATCTGGCAATGGAATGAAAGCAACATCCTCCTAATAAGAAACCATACCAACGAAAAACAATTGAGGAGCATGAGATCAAGACCTGGATAAACTCTTGCTCCTACTCCTGCTTCTACTCCCACTTGGACTCCTGCTAACACTGTGTTGTTTGGGACTCTTACTCCTTCCTTTTTCACGCTGCAGTGAATCCATTAAATGTAATGTAAAATATAAAAAAATATTAACCAATAAAAGGAGGGGCAGCAAACCAGATAGGTTAAACTAACTCGTCAAACAAACTGCACAATGGGACAGAAACCAAATTTTCCAAAGATGAACCAAAAAAAAAAAAGCATCTTCAATTTTGAAAAAAAAAATGACTAGATATATGCCAAAAAAAAAACACTTACAGAAGGCAAAGGAGACCTGGATCTTGATTGAGATCTGCAAAAGTTCCAGAAAGAACCCAAGTTTAAAATCAACACGTTCCTTTTTTTAACAACTTTCATCCAAGAGCCTTGATGCCCCATCCATGTCAGAATCACCATATTCAAAAGGAATAAAAAAGAAAGCATAAATATTTAGCAATTAAATAAGGAAATAAAGAATAGGACCAGCTCACAAACCTGCCTACATAAGGAACAAAACCTAATCTAAGAAAATGAAATCCTTAAAAAGTAATTTTTCATATTTTGACACCAGTGGATAGAGAATAAGCACGCCCCTACTGTGCCACCAAAATCTACAGGTAATCCACCCACATAGCATGGCATGTCCTATTAGCTTGGAAATATCTGGAGCTGAAATTGACAGTGAAATGTTTCTATCGCACAATGATGGTGACTTGCAAATCCCAATGCATTTACTTCACTGAAATCCAGCTCTACTATTGCAATTCCTTGTAAAGAAATCCAGCTCTATTATTGCAGCCCATTGTCTCCTTTGTTCCCAATCTAGCACCCATGGACATTTATGATGCTATGTACATTAGACAAGGGGTAGGGAAGGTTTTTAAAGTTTCCCATCTAAAAAACAGCATACCTCTGCAACCAAACGAGTTGCATGCAATTGAACCATATTCCCACAAGATCCTAATTTCCAATCCCCAGTTTGCTGCACATATCCACATCTAAAAAGACAAACAAGGCAATTTGATATAATAAAATAAAGAAAGTGGACGTAGTTCAAAAGCTGGAAACAGTCTGGACCCAGTTTCTCATATAACCCATCTTCTGGACGAGGAAAGCATGTAATCAAAAGCATAAATTCATGTTGACAACAACAAGAGAAGAGTCCAAAAAGCATTAAAAATATTTCATCATTGATAACACAAGTAGATCCCCATGAATAAGATGCGTACAAACAAGTCTAACACATTCCTTTTACCATATACAAGAAACTAAGCATAAAAGAAATAATAACTAATTAGATATCAATAACAATCCAGAATTTAAGGCTTGAAGCAAAGTCTGAATGATTGGTTAATTTGGAGTGTGCAATATCTATTTCTAGATGCACGTGTTTTTCTGTATCTGTTAAAGGGGCAACTGAATGAGAAATTTTTCACTGGTGAACAAATATTGAAACAAGAGGCAATAATAATGTATGACCAAATAACTCTATCAAGTTGGCAAACTAAATATTCATTACGCAAAATGAGATAGTTCAGCTTTCCAAAAGCCTGCACTTATTGCAGTGCTTTTTTTTCATTTTCAGAATCCAAAATGATCATAACTTCCAAGTCACACGCCATACACTTATCTAATTTAGAGGATTCATTTTAAACAAAGAATCCTCAAATGCATTCAAAAATCAATTGCACGGTACACAAATCTGATGCATTTACCCATGACCACAAGCATAAAACAGAGGAAATTATTATCTGTAAAACCAACTGCCAGCAACTAACAATACAAAATAACATTATTGATACAACAAAAACATATCAAATCGAAAGGGGGAAGGAAGCATACCTTGACAAAGAGCGGGACCTTGATGCAAATGGGGAACGAGAAGGAGACCTTGATCTTGACTTTGCAGGTGACTTGCGCAAAGGTTTAGCTCTTGGAGACTTGCTGCATTACACTTGCAAGGTTAACATGCAATTGTTAAGCCATAAATAAAATTTCATATCCTAAAAGAAAAAGAAAAACCTGCGGCTCTTGCTCCGACCATGACTGCGACTGCGGCTCCGGCTTCTTGAGAGAGATCGACCACGACTAGGGCTTCTAGAGGAGTCCCGCTTGGAATCATATTCCCTAACCTAAAGATAAAAAGTCTAGTAAGTAAAATGGAACATAATACTAGCAAATAGAGAGAAATAGCATAAAATATAGCAAACAAATCAACTGAGCTTTAATTGTGTGTATGTTAATTGGCAAAATGAATCATCTTCCTTCAGTTTCTAGAACACTAGGTTGAGATCATATACCCTAACATATGCCCGAGAAAATGCATTCCGAAACTCCGAGTCATCAAGTTTCTTGATCTGCAAAACAGGACAAGGAATTTTTGTACAGAATCATTATTAATCAAGAACATTAACTAAGTTAGGACAAGGTAGGTCTTCCAGGCTGTCAATAAGAGTTCAAAAGAAGAAAGAAAACTTACAGCATACTTCATATCATCATGGTTGGTATAGTCCACAATCCCAGTTGTCCCTGCAAAACAAAAAGACAACTTATAAAAATAAACCTACAATCATAAAGCAGTTTAACTTTCATTCCCATAGTCTAGATCTGATTGTAATGGTTTTGATCAATTCAATTATGCAACTAATTTTAACTAAAATTGCACATAAAAGCTAAAGTATCAGTCAACAATTGGGAGCATCAAACATAGTGCCTTACCACTACCATCACGGAAAACTTGGGAGAAACAAACATCCCCAGCTCGACGCATGTGATCCTGAGGAAAAATACATCACACAACAAAGATTTGTTTTAACTTCCTTCTCTTTTCACATTATAGGATTTTTTTTTTTTTTTTGGAGGGGTGACACAATTACCAAAATCAACTTTTACCTTCAGGTCCTGCCATGAAGCAGAAGATGGCAACCCAGTGACAACGACTGCACATCATAGCAATCCATTTAAGGACAAATCATAAGTAGCCTAATATACATAGCAAAGGGATATAAAGAGCATCAAATAGATAACAAACCACGATATTCAGAACGTCTGGATGGTCCACGCCCACGACCACTGCTATGACTGCTGTGACGATCTAGGGATGAACGGCCACGACCACCATGTGCAAGTTCAACCTGTAATTAATAATAAGCATGAGATAGCCTACAAAGTCAATTCCATTATACAATGGATAGATGCTAAATAAAACCTAAACATGCAAGAAAAGTAACTAACCCGCAAACGATGTCCTCCAAAATCATAGCCATCACGACCACGGATAGCATCTTCAGCATCTCGAGCCTCTTCAAACTAAATATATATATATATATATATACATATATATATATATATACATACATATAAAGTCAAAACAAGAAGCAAAAACCCAAAAACAATAGTATCCCCCTCACAATAAAAATAAACAACAAAAAGAAAAGTCAGCACCTTTAGAACTCACCTCAACAAATGCATAACCTGGAGGCCTTGGTGGAATTTTCAGGTCAATATGGGCTATAGGACCATACTGCAACAAAAACAAAGAGATGATTATAACTTAGAGAAAACCTACTAATCTAAGAAAAGCATATTGAGATTCATTCAAACCATCAAGCAAGATCAAACTCAATAGTGGAAACTGTAGTTCCACTCCACATTTTTAAAAGAGCCAACCTTTGTTTGACAGGCATAGTCAAAGAAGAATTTATCCAAACCGTGAAAAAAGTATGGTAAAACTACATTTAGGTATTTCCTTGGATTTCAGTAGCCAGGATTAAAGGTTAAATTTGCAGATTAGCGGTCTTTACTTTGGCAGTCATTTACTCTCATCGTTTTTCTTTATCCGTAGACCTGATTTGGCAGTCTTTATGCTATAATTCCATTCCTTTACAATTAATATTCCCTAAAGATCTAATCCAAGCACGGAATTCAAACCATAAATTCGCAATTTATATTTTTTTTTCAAAGTCCCACCTAAGACAACTTGTTTGCTCCCAATCAAGTACTTCACAAGTAAACAGCAAAACTACGTGTTTTCTCATAAGAAAACTTTCATTTAACCTAAGTTAATGAGGAGTTAATGGTGAAATTGCAAAAAAAAAAAAAAAAGATGAAAAGGTTATTAACCTTGTAAAACAAATCTTCCACTTCTCTCTCGCGCACATCACCAGGAAGATTTCCAACATAAAGAGTCCTGCTCGAACGGCTACTCATTCTTTTCTTTCCTGAGAAATAGAAGAGAGAAACAAAGGCAAATTTCCAGAGAGCTCCGTTAGGGTTTAAATAATAAAGAGAAAGATGCACTGATTTAAGGTTTGAATTCAGGAATTATGGTTTTTTACCAGCGAGAAGGCAGACTGTTCCGAGTCGGTGAACAAGATTTTTTAGGGTTTCGATATTTTAGAAGAGAGGGGGCAGAGGTCACTTATCGAAGAATAAATGAGGAATAAAGTTAGAGTGTGGCGACGTTTATAGAAATTTGTTGCGCCCTTTCGATATTCTTACAATCAAGTGTCGATGATATCTTCTGTTTTGACCTGTCCGACTCGTGGCTTACTGCAGGGCCCTTCTATTTCGTGGGTAAATTTTCCAAAAAAAAAAATAGTGATAAAGTCAGAGTGCGGGGGTGTGTATAAAATTTTGTTGCGCTCTTTGGATACTTTCGCAATCAGTGGCGTCAGATACTACGAAGATGAAATCTTCTGTTTTGACCTGTCCATTTGCATGCCTCAAGAAATACCGCGTGCCCTTTTTAATTCGTATTTGCCGAATAGATTTTTTCCACTTATTCATTGCCACGTAAGGACGCGTTATATCAAGAACCTTTTTTTTTTTTTCCAATTATTTTCTTAATTTTATTTTGTCCACATTTTTTTTACTGTAATTTTTTTGGTTAAAAAAAAAAAAAAGGGCAAAAAGAGGTCAAAGGTGAGAGTTAATAATAGGTCGATTCGATGAAAAAATTAATAATTAATTTAACTAATTTTTATTTAATAAATAATTAAATTATTCAAATATTATTAAATAATTGATTATAATCAAATCGATCAAAATCGATTTTATTAGGTTAAATAATTATTTTTTTATTTTTTTATTATAAATAATTATTTAATTATAAATTTAATTTAATAAAATTCAAACTCAAGTATCATTTAAATTAAATTACTAAAAAATTTAATAATTTCAATAATATTTTTCAAAAAAAATAAAATAAAAATATTTATCTCAATTTTTTTACTTTTATTTATTAAAAAATTAATTATTTCGATTAGTTCGATTATCAATTTTAAAAATAAAAAATTGATTGAATTAATCAATTTAAAAAATCGATTATAACTAAAATCAAATTAATCAAATTAATTCAATCGAATTCACTCAATTTTAATCAGTTTAGTCAATTCAAATCGACTTTTGCTCATCCCTAATAAAAAGAGTTGTACATATGAACTCAAATAGAGGTAATACTAATTTACTAGATCAAGACTATATTTAATATAACGTAGCATGTTAAATATATATTACGGTTTTGAAAATAGAAAGTAGTATCAGATGTGCCCATAATGATGTTAAGAGCTATTTTCACAAAATTATTAGAAAAAAAAAAAAGATGTTAAAAGTTTTTTGGTTTAGGAGAAAGGTTGAGTAACACTTACCATCCAATTCCATGTGTATATATATATATATGATTCTCAGAATTTCAGCCATAACTGCAATATTATGAGAGTTGACACAACAGATTCTCAAATGAATGTTGCTGCCACACCTAGGTGTGATGAAAGATTAATCATTGCCTCTTTGCACGGGCTCAAAACAATAATATCCAATCCAAGGAAAGGGAAACCAAGATCATTTAGAAAAGAGTTGGAATTCCAATCCGAACAAAAATACAACAATCTCCATGTATTATTATTCTTGGAAATTTAAAGGATCATAAATTATCACTATGCATGATGGCGTATACCATCTTCGCCTTCCTTGTCTTTACGTGCAGCAGCTCTTAATTTACGTTGCTCCTCCTTGTAAATTCGATTTCTTCGTTGAAACTGCAATAATTATCAAGATCAACCACAATGAACATCAATAGATGTAAAAGCTTAGGTCAATGGTAAAGAAAATCACACATTACTTTTTGGGACATGAATCGTAAATTGAATTTATATCTTTTGGTTTCATCCCATGACCTTTGGTGATGATCATGTATTCAAACTAGCTGCCTCTACAAAACCATTAAAATACCACTTGACAGAGAATATATTGGACTTGTTTACAATAAATCACACCAATCATCAGTTGACATTATTTTCATCTTATGATACTGTTTCATAGGTTACAGAAAATCGGCGTCCTTTAAGCAAAACCACAAACATAGATGCTATAATTCCAAAATACTCATAAAACTGTATGAACAAAAAGTTTAACAAATTCCCCAAAACAGCCTCTAGGTCACAGCCATATTGATTCAGATATCAGGCATTGTAGCTCTAATACCTTTTGAACTACACACTCTATGTTTGCAGGATTATACTACTAGTAATGTGGAAGGAAAAGCATATACTTATCATTTTGTGACAACATACATATAATAGCAATTCAAGAATCATTCTTGAAGGCCTCTAATGATATTGCGACCTTGAAATGCTTAATGTATCACTCTACCATGTGCCACATCTTTGTATTAATACTGCACTGAAGAAGTTAAATTTGAACTTTCTATGTTGCTGTAGTTTATATGAGTTCAACTACAAGTAAAGCATATCCCATGTACAATCCAAGATCAAATATATTACATCATATATCCCCTTTTTTCTCAGCTTTTAAGTTGATGTTACACTTCATCTTCTTGGAAACTTGTTTACATGGAAATATATTTGCCAGATTGCCCTTCTATAAGGAAAAAGGTGCAAAAGGAAATGGAAGTGCAAATGAAAAAAAAAAGATTATTTAATGCAATTCTGGTTCTGGAAAGTAATTGACGAATACGAGGAATTAAAATTAGAACTGAAAAAAAGTAATTCAGGAGAGAAGTATGACACAAGTTCCATGTGTCTACACTAGATTGTGAATGGAATACTCAGCTGGTGTTAAGATCAGATCATCCACTACCATAGAAAGTTTAAACTAACCTAAAGGTAGATGAATTATAAAACTAATGAAGCTATCTATAACTGGATTATAATTCAGTCCCAGCCGCAGCACTAAGACATAAAGAAAGCACCTATTATTAATAATTCATAATCAACACTGGGGCTCATCAATAAGGCTCCAACATTGCCCTCTTTTTTTTTTCTTTTTTTTTCAAATTAGGGAAAGCCAGAATCTAAACATACTAGAGACAGCAGTAACTTGGATTTACAAGTACGATTGAAACAAAACAATGAAAACTACTCATTTGCAAAAGATCGTCAAAAGAAACTAATTGAATCGATTCCAGTCCACTCTGGAGTTTTGAGGACCCACAGGGCGTGAAATTTAGTTAGCTCAAGATCAATATTTAACAAAGCATGAAATTTGAAGGAAAAAGAAAAAAAAAATATTTATCTCATAAAATGCGTTTCTAATAGTAACTAAAATTATAATGTGATGGATCAAGAAATTTTCTAAGAAGACTAATTAGACACTCCATTGACAATAATATAAAGGAATTAGGGTTTCAGGAACATTTCAGCGGCAAAAAATAAAATAAAGAAATCTTGGAATCGAAGTGAAAATTAAATTAAATTAAAATAAAAACGAATGACGAGGTAGAGGGATTACCTCTTTGGAATGGTGGAGGCACTCTAGATAATCTTCACGGAGGAGAGCGCAGTCCTTGGGCTCTCTGCAACGGGACATACACTCGCTGAAGTCGACCCAGAAATCGTAGCACCTGCCTTTGTTGCCATTGATTCCCCAACCAGATGCCATCTCTCTCTTTCTTTCTCCACCTGCCTGCTCCGCTCGATTAAATCGGCTGTATACTCAAATACAATGTTCAATTTTGATTGTACGGAGTGAGGAAAACAACTTTGGCTAGTTTCGGCCTTTTCAGGTGGCTGCAAATTTACCAAAATACCAGACAGACGGGTTTCGGGCTACCCGTGGACCGCGGGTCCTCGTCCGATTTCCTTACTAATAAACCCATTTTATTTTTATTTTTTTTATGAAAAATAACAATATGTACTGGTAAAACATTTTCTTTTGTTATACGAACGGCGAGAACTGGTAACAATTTAAATTGTACTTCGCCTTTTCCCTTTCGCAAGTGAAACTTAAAAAATGCATATGAACCCATCGCTTGTAATAATTTAATTTAAGAAAAATCTTACTGCTATATTTATGGGCATATATGATATTCTCATATTCAAAATCTCACCAACTAATAATACGTGCATGACTTAGTTAAATTAGTTCTTTTTTTTTAGAGTTTAAAGTGCATGTATTTACTTTGATAACTCATGATTGTTTATTTTGGTCACTCCTAAATTCAAGTTTTGCCTTGACATATGTAGAACAATAAGACACAATATATAATAATAAAATTATAAAGTGTAATTAAAATAATAAAAATTATGATAATTTTAAATTTTTTAAAATATTATAAAGTGTAACAATTTAAACATATTTGTAATTATCACTTTTAATTGAATACTTTATGAATTTCATCTTTAATGCTTCATATAATGTATCATACCTTTATTTTAATTTTATTTTACATCGTACTTGTTTTAGCATTTCAAACAAACATGGTTTTTAATTTAACACTACATAAAAAAGCTATCTAAAAAAATACATCAAAGTTAACTTGTCACACCAATAAAACATTGTGGAAATTATATAGTAATGTATCCAAATATTAAATTTTCAGTATCTTCAAATACAAAAAAATTGGTGTAGAAAATTTAATCATATAAACTTTGAAATTTTTATTTTTTGTACAATATTTGAATTTTAAAATATTTTTAAGTTTCAAATTGCAAATGTGATTTTTGATTTGGTGTTGAAGAGTTTGTTGGAAATTAAGTTTGATGATGGACGAGATATGTTAAAAAAAAAAAAAAAAGTTAAGTGGCATTAGAGATGATATTTCATGGTGCATTTATACACTCAAATTAACAAAGTATAAGGAGGAGGATGTGTGAGGGAATGTGGGGATAGATTTGGTTAGGGAATTGGAGAGAGCAATTGTGAATGTGTCCTACAATTAAAAATAAATAAATTTATAATTGTTGAATAATTAAATAAATTAAAATATAACTAAATAAATTTAATATAAAATTAAATTAAACTCACATATAACAAAATTTAGATATAAAACCTAAAAAATTTAAAATTGCTTTCTTATTACTAAGTCAAATCCTTATTTACTGGTTCTATGGTTTAATGTAACGTAACTTTGTACATCAAGTAACCATATGCATCTGATTGTAAAAAAAGTATCCAATGCATTTGCTAAATAGGAAATTATGTCTGAATCTGGGGCTGGGCCAATGCTTTGTTTCTGAAGCTCGGGGGCCATGGGGTCATCATATCATTTGCCTGATTTCCTGCGTGACACGTGCTTGATAATGACCCTTGGCACTAAATAAAAAATAATAAATAAGAAATCAAAATATAGAGAGGACAGATAAGCTTAAGCCTACGAGTCCCAATAATTTTATCCTCCCCCAGCTTTTTCAAACTTAATAATTTAACTTAAAACCACCACCGTCTGTATCTGGTTACTGTAGTAATAAGTTCATAATCTTTTGCCTTTAAACTCCCTACGCTCCAACCTCAATAAATATCTTTCAAAAGAAAACTGATTTTTTTTTTAATTTAAACAAAAATAATGTAAATACGAGAGTTGGGTGCAATTGCAAAAGCCTGAATCTCCAAATCCAATGTTTAATTTGAAATCCTTTGATTGAAGGAAGAATCCATCTGCCAATCCCATGTCACACAAGGCTCTAGATTCACGTCCCTCAATAGACTCGTGCACGTTCCAGCTCCATTCATGGAGACCCTTCCAGCGACAACAAACCCGAAACTCCTCCGATCCCCAACATACACCTCCAAAACGCTCCCCAACCGATGGGTTCCATTCCAAGCGTCCTTGCCTCTCCGATCGCACCACTTCTTTCTCCATCGACCTCTCCAAGCTAACTCTTCTCGACGACGACAACAACAACAACAACCCAATCTCCGTCAATCCCAAGAGAAGTAGCTTTAGGCTGTTTGCAAGGAAACGCCGCCGCCATGGGTCGAGGTCGGTGTCCGGTCGGAGCTCCGATCGGAGTGGGACTAGAATGTGCTGTTCTGTGGGGGCGTCGGCGGCGCATGGGACGTGCTCGGATTTTCCGGTGACGGTTGGGACGGACTCGAGTGGGGAACTGTTTGTGAATGGTGGGGATGCTTATTGGGCCTCGGATGTGAGCGATGCCCGGAATTCCAGGCGGGAAAGAGTGGATGGTGGGAGTGGAGAGAAGGAGAGTTTATGCGGGGTTGGGGGGCAGTTTGGGGGTTTTGATGCTCAAGGGAATGAATCTGGCTATGGGAGTGAACCTGGGTATCGTGGTGATGGAGAGTTTGGTTATGGGGATGAGGTTGATGAGGAAGAAGACGACGCTCGCTTGTTGTTTTGGGGGGATCACGTTGGAGGTATTGTTAATGTTCTTGTTGTTTGATTATTTTAATGCTTATTTTGTACTTCTTAATATGGTTCTGAGATTTTTTTTTTTTTTTCGGAAAATGCAGTTAACTATTAGTAATTGATGATGTTTGGATTGATGATTCTTGTTGGCGTAGTTGTAGCAATGCTGGTCATCTTTCTTCCTTTCTTTTTTGTTTTCTCAAGGCAGCGTGGTCAAAACTGCAAGTGTTTTAGACACTGCTATCTGTGTTACTGTTAAGTTTGAAGACTTGAGAACTTATACCGCTTACTTATCTGACTAAAACGAGTAAATTTACCAAAGTTAGTTCTGGATTTTGCCCTATTTCGTAGTTGACATTATTGTACTCATGATTTCAACAAGATGAAGAGACACACTAAAGGAGCTTAAGTAGTAAATTATGTAGCAGAAGCATTTGGATCAGCGAACGTATAAGTGCCTAAACACAATAAATTTAGTTTCTAGAGGGCAAGAATTTACAACAGTGATCATAGGTTTCTTTCTCCTTATGTTACAGAAATTGTCATGTAACTTGGAAGCATTGTAGCCTTTGTTTTAAGGCGAAGTTGGAAGAGCAGATCATAGTGTTCTTTGTCAACTTGAGTTGTGGTATTTCTGTAATCTTGGTAGATGAGGCAAGTTGTGTGGCTCGAGTGGCAGTTTATTTTGAGTGAAAAATTGCAGAAGCGATATTCTTAATAGTAGTATTGATATCTATAATGAGGCAAGTGGTCTCTGTAATCTTGCAAAAGTTATTTTCACGCAGTTAGTGGTTGTTAGACTCATTCAACTTCTCTTTAAATTCATGTCTATAATCTTTCATATATATTTTTCAATTTTAAAATGTTGCTTTAATGGACTCTTCATATCCCCAATAGGCAATATAACCCTGTCTCATAGATCATAAGATTTTCCTTGCTGTATTTCAGAGCTTATAAGTTGCATTTCTGGATGGGTTTTTTACGTCAGGATTTTTTTTTTTTCATTTCTTTACTTAATGTTTAAACTTAGCCTTGTGGTTCCCAAGTTCCAAATCTGTGAATTCGGCTAATGGTCTAGGAAAGAGCTAGTAGACATGGAACAATAAGTACATGGTTAGAAGAAACTATTGTTGTGCCTTCTCATCTGCCTTTGCCTTACTTTTGTGGTTGCTTGTTGTTTCATGAACTGAATGCCTTTTCCTTGCACCAGATACATATTCTAAAATGGAGATTGTTGGGGAGAACACATTTTCTGATCAAAAAGCCCATCATAGATGTCGTCGCAAAAAACATGATTATAGAATGGTTGATTCCTTGAGGTAAATTACCCAGTTATTAAATGATGACATACTCCCTGATACCAGCTTGGACATTGTTTACTCGTGGTGGAAGGATGTGTTGGCTTCTAGATTGCCACTTGAGAGTGATTATAATGTATCAATAACGTTACAACCTTGTGCAGTCGAAAAATTATCCATTTGCTGAGTGGTGAAATTCTTCAGGGTCTCTTTGGATATTTTATGCAATATATTCTATAAATTAAACATAAAGTATTTTGGATGTGCATTAACATTGTAATATGTTGTAAGAAAACAACGTGAAATGTCCTATTGAAATTGATGTTGTGTATTTTACTAGGGTTAAAGTTGCTTTCTGGAGGTTACCATTGTCTCTTGTGCCTTTGCTCGGAAGAAATGAAAACTAGGGATGGCAACAGGTCGGGGCAGGGTGAGTTTTTGCTCGCCTTGAACCCGATCCGATCTGAATTAATAAAATATTATTTTTAATATGAATATAAAATTATATATATATATATAAATAATTATAAAATTAAATAAATATATAAATAATTATAAAATTAAATAAATAATAAAAAAATTATTTTTATATATATCGGGTCGGGTTAGCCTAAAACCCGACTCTGATTTTTTTTTTCGTGTCATCAAATTCGATACTCGATTTAAAAAAAAAAAAATTGATCCTAAAAGGTCAAGTCGGATCGAAATCCGTCAATTTTAGGTTTTTTTATCTTCTCTAATGAAAACCATGTACAATTACGGTAACTGAAGTGAAAAATTTTGTATTAAAATTACAGATTGTGGCAAAAGGCAAGGTTAGAAGGTTTATATTACCGTGAGTGGTTTTAGAAAGGGAAACTGGCTTGGATTGAGTGGGATGCATGCAATGTATTAACTCCACATCAAATAGCAGGGGCAGTGGGACGCATTTTAGTCCTTAGAGATGGTAAGAGGAGCATGATTTTTGGCAGCACTCATCATTCCGTATAGCAAGATCCCCATAGTTCATTGCCATAGCCCATATAATGTTCACAAGATTTTGGTACAAGGCTACAAGTGGATTGAAAAGTTATTAGCACGGCTCTTTTTTTTTTTTTTTTATCTTCATTTAGAACAAGTAATTCTGGAATAATACTACTACGTAGCATACTTGATACTACTAATCCACTATTGATTAACTGAGTAAGCGACAGCAGGACCAGTAAGAGTTTGAGTAAATTGTTTTTTAACTTGATTTTTAAGAAATCAAAAATAAAATTGCACCTTGGGAAAAGAAGGGTAGAAGGAACAATGATGTGGTGATTAAATTATATATTTGCTAAAGCTAAGAAACGATAGGGTGCCAAATTAGTAGCAAAAACTAACAAGCGGCGGTGCAGTAAAAAGGAGATGGTAAGAGGAGAAGCACTGAGCGCGTACAGGGCTCTGTTAAGAGCGACCCGGAAATCATTCGTGGGGGACGCCTTGATGCTGGACGCCTCCGCCATGGAGGTTCGTAAGAAATTCGACGCCAATCGTAACGTGACCTCTGAGCCCGAGATCCAGAGACTCCTCGAGGAAGCACGTGAGGCCTCCCATTTCATTTGCACTATGATCGTTCAAGCCAAGCTCAACGACCGCGGCGGCTATGGTATTTAACATCATTTGCATTGCATCCCTCAATTACACTCCCAATATCTCATTAGAATTTACTTTTTTGTTTTACTTTAAGTGATTAACACATGTTCGATGGATTGTCTGTTTGAGCTCCTCTTTCATATCTTCATACATTTTCTTATTCTCTGTTGACATACATTACCGTTTCAATTGTTTATAATTATTATATGTTTTAGTTAAGGGTCATAATTTTAAGCTCTGTTATTGATTGCTTGCTGCAGAGGTGAAGCCGAGTAAGGAGCATGCAGGGGCTTCACTGGAGATCCCTTCCGAAGAGATCATTAGAAAATCAGCATGACAATCAAAGAGTAAACTTGGGCTTTTATCAGATACGGCTTATTCTCTGTTTGCTTCAGGATGTCTGTCCCTTCAGCTTTTTCTATTCTGGGATACCTAGTAGAAGATTTTTCTGTTTCTTTGTTCCAGTCCATCAATTGTGTTATCCATCCAAGCAAAAACCATTTTGATTAGTTGCTCAAAATTTTTGTTAAAGTAAAACAATTATGTTACAATTTTTGCCTCGGTTCATGAGGGTTTGTCTCATTAATAAATTTCAGTATCGTTCCATGAAATACCGAGAAAGCACGGGGTAAATGATCAAGAAATCAAGAATAGACTCTCTACTCCTACATTACGCGATAAAATCCCCACCAAATAAAACAAGCCTTCTAGCATTCTGCATTGTGGGAAGTATCAAAGCCTGCAGTGCAAGAAATTCCATAATCTTTCAACAAGCAAGTTTTCTTTCATGAATTCAAATAAAAAATGATACTAAAGGATGGAACAATTTTGCCTCTCATAGGTATATTGCTTCTAATAAACATAAGGACTCTTCCCACTGGTACAAGCGACATTAAAAATATTGACACCAAGTGCATTTTCTCTTTCTCATATCAAAATCTATGGATCTTCTACAACAAATGTAAGCAAAAATTCAAGAGGAAAAGACAAAGCAAAGCAGGAAAGGAAAAAGGAAAGGTAAAAGGCTAACGGTCATGGAAGCAAATCGGATCCTCTTATGATGGAGGATCTCTCTCACTTTAGGTGAGCACCTTCCCTATGTAAAGAACATCACTAATTATAATTGTCATGTCATTTAATGAGGAAATGAAAGTTGTGTGTCTTTCCACTTTGCTAAACTAATCTTCTTCGTTATCTTCTTCACTTTCTTCAGTATCTTCCTCATTATCCTCCGCTTCATTATCTTCATCACTATCTTCCATTTTGTTGTCGTTCTCACTATCTTCCCTTTCATTACCATCCCGACTTCCTGGCTTTTCCTTATTGCCACCATTTCCTGATAAACAGAGAATAGAACAGATTGACTTATAATCTGAAATATCTCAGCGAATAATCTAGCATGTAGAAGAAAAGGTTAGAGATTTTTTTGTTAAATTCTTATTCTCGTTCTTATTCTTCTCTTCTTTTCCTATTTTTCGGTAACAAAGATAAAAATTGCTAGGATAGATAAACATACCGTATTCACTGAACATAACTTCACCAGAACATAGTCCACCCTCAATTTTGATGAGTTGGAGAGTCATTCTAGGTCCAATTTCTTGAAGCTTGACAGCACTTTTTGTAGAAGCTCGATTAACTCGACTAAGATCACTAATCAGAGTAACTGTTGCAGCTTCCTCATCTGCTTCACTTTCTGATCCATAGCCAGCTCTTCATATAACAAACAAAGAAGTGAGTAGAACTATATAAATCACAAAGTGTATTCCATCCATAAGGACAGTACTGTAGATATGTATAGCTCATAAGAAAGGATACTCACTTAGTGACAAAGTCGCTCACATCTTGAAGATTCCTAAGATCAGGTACTTGATGATTCTGCACAAATTTTCTGATTCTACGGGAGACGCCAACAGGCTGTAGTCTGATAGAATAATGTCGAAAATCAATAAGCTTTGTGTCTTTATTGTAATTAAGTAACACAATCCTTTGGCAAGAAGAGAGTTTAACCTGAAACATTCATGTTAAGACAATGTTAAGAGGGAAAAAAGAAAAGAATTGAAGTCAGTTTGGATACTAAAATTTAACCATCTAACCACTCACAGTGTTGATATCAATATCTGGAAAGATGTTCTTGAACATGGTAGTCGTGAGCTTTAAATGTTCATCTCCTGCAGCAAAGCCAGACAGAACAATCTGCCCAAGATATATTCAAAATTAATACTATGAAGATGATATAAATTAAGATATAACTTCAACCCCTTTGAGCAAAATGCTTAATGCGAAAACATTAAGGATTCGATCTCTCCCTTGTTCTGTTTTAATGCAAAAATCACAGCAGCATTTGGCTTAAAAAAAAAAAAACCAATCTACTAAAAAAAAAGGCTGAGATAAGAAGAAATTACCAAAGGAGAATTTTTGAAAAGATCCTGAGGACATCTAGGGCGCAACTGAGATTGTGCAATATCAACAGCCAACGAATACCCATATATTTTAAATGTAAGAGTAGGGCCTTGAGGGGTCTTTGAAACCCTCAGGAAAGGTGAAGTTTCAGTTTTGGATAAAATGAGGAAGTGGGTTACACCCATTGGCCCTGCAACATTCAAAAAATCTTTCAGATTGTTCCTCCTCTTCTCCTGCAACCATCAAATAACAACAAAACAAAAGTTTATTAAAAAGAAAACGTATAAGACAACAAAATTTCTGTAAAAAGAAAAAAAAAAAAAAGGAAAGAAATTACCTTGAGTTTGAGAGCAGTATAAGGAAGCATCAATTTTCTCAAGTCCATTTGAAGTTGCCTAAGCGGACCAGGCAGCTTCCCTCTCGAAAACACAAAACTCTTTGGGATTTTATTCCCTGTGATATGGTCCACATTTGGTTGCTTTTTCTGCTGCTTTTTCACAATTGGCTTCACGAAAACCTTCTTCTTTCTCTGTTTCTTATTCAGACATCGGACAATGATTAAACCAAACCAACCCCAAAAAAACAAGAACAAAAAAACCTAAAGGCACAAAAACATTCCTAAATTCATAACTAAATAGAATATTTTTGAACTTGAAAAGAGGCAAGCAACGCTAAAAAAAAAAAGAAGCAGTGCCATTACTTACGTTATTGAAACGAGCCATGGCTCAGACTCTGTGGAAGGACGGAGACGCCGCAGGCCGCTGGTTTAATGGAGTCAGCGGATTTGAATGAGAAACAGGGTTTAATCGGCTGGGTATTGGAAAGACAAAATTTGATATATGCTTTTATACTTTGTACGGCAAATGACTTGGGCTGGGTTTGATACAAATTTTTAAAGCCCAAATATTAGTTTTAATCGTACCTTATGACGATCGATATAACCCAAGAATCCGTGTGATTTTGCCCGATATGCAGCAATGCGCCTGGATTTTGCCCACAAAACGTCTAAAACTGGAGTCATTACATTCATGTGAATTGCATCATTGATTTGGCTGAATCATGTCACTTGAACTAAATAGGATTTGAACCCCCCCCCCCCTCTCCTTTAGGTAAAACAGTCTCCTGATGAACCAAAAACTATAACTGCTAAAAGTAACTGCAATTAACCCAAAACAATCATTAATCAGCCAACCATTTACCTTGACTAGGGCTGCCTAACGGATAACTTTCTTTTACACATTCCTCCTATAAGCCATTTCAGTGATTTCATCATCTTTCTTATCTCATTTGTTGTATTTAAGTCGTTACCATTATACAATTTAATGATAAGTAAATACTATCTGAACCTATGAGATTAATTTCACTTAGCTGATTTGAACTCTGGACCATTGGATGTGACCTTCTTTTTACAACCAACAGACAATTTTCTGAATTCGAAAAGGGATGGAAGAGTGATGGTTTACAACGGCAGTGGTCGTTGCTGTATGTGCATGATTTGATCTTTTGCAGACATTAATATTTTCTCATATTATAAAGAAGATACGGATACCTAACAGATCTAATCCCATCCAAATGCACGAGTAACTCACCTGCCGTTTCACATGTTCTTCAATAAATTTATTGCATCCATCACCAGTCTCTCGCTTTTCCCACTTCAAAATGAGTGCCCAAGTCAGTCAAAGAACACTTTATAAAGCTACCTATTCTGTGCATTCAGAGAAATCATAGTTCATAAGCAAACGGCTCTTCCAGCCTTTTCTTAAAATCTATATATTTATGGTAGTTCAGGGAGGGAATACCTAGTTCTGCTCTATTTTTTCAAGTTCTTGTCAATCTTTTGGTTTCTCTTTATTCTTTTCCCTCAAGAAATTCTTTGGTTAATGCTAATGGCAAACGCCAATGTTTAGCTGACATTTTTGCTTCTCATATGCCTTCTAAAATCGGGTCAATCGGCACCAAACGCAGCAAGCAATTATGTGCAAGATCCATGTAGTGTAACCACATACCGTGCCCTTTGTATCAACTCACTAGCATCATTTTCCAGCACTGCTAAGACAAGACCAAGCAAGTGGGCGCGAGCCGGGGTTTCAGTGACAATAGGAGAAACCAAGAACGATGCTCAGTACTTGATGAAAGTGAAGAATTACAGGGAGATGAGAGGGAGATACGAATTTCCACTCTCAGATTTGCATTGAGTGCTTTCAAAATGCTATCGACCTGCTACACGGGTCACTTGGGGTTCTTAGGAAGCTAAGTGCCAGAAATTTTTATACACAGATGGGGGATGTTACGACTTGGTTGAGTGCAGCACTAACCGATCAAGACACTTGCTTGGATGGTTTTGAGAATCCAAGGGGAAAGCAATCCAAAATGCTGTGAAATCGGGTTTTGAGATCCTGATATTTTACCAGTAATGCTTTGGCCTTGGTCAATGAACTTGCAGCCTCCGGCTTGGAAAGCTCAAATGAACCTTAACGATTCTGAAAGAAGGGATTTGATTATAGGTTAATGATTAAAACGACAATAGGGTATTTCAGCTGAATAATGCCACCAGGCACCACGCATCAAAGCATATTTTGTTTTCAGCTAGATATGTATGAATATTAATATCTAGCTTGTTCATTTAGAGCCCTGCTTTGAATTCTATCAGCTTTAAATTATTTTTTTTCAAATGATACAATTGGCACTCGTACTCACAATTTTAATCTTTTTAATATAATTTATAAAAATCTCATCTTCATACTTATTAAATTTAATAATATTGATACAAATTATAATGCTTTCGATTTTTTTTTTTTTGGTTAATTTTATTGACGATTAACTTATGTGAATGATATTGTTCTATTTTTGCTAATATTTCATTTATTATGCCACATGACTATTTTTTACAAGTGGACTTAACATTAATAAAAAATAAAATTTATTTTTACTTTTTTTAATCCGGTCTTAATTAAAAAAAACCCAAATTATAATTATAATTATAAACGATGAGTTACAGCCTGCAGGCAAGGCCCACGATTGCACTCCGCTTTTGTTCGGAATTAAAGGGCTTAACGAAGCCCAAGCCTGTGAATTTGAGGCTCCAAGTGCCCTTTAAATGATTTTACCGAGTGCCGCAACGGTGTCTGTCATTGGACCTGTGGCAGTGCTAAACATGGCAAGGTGTCAATCTTTAGATTGTTTGGTTAAGACTCTCCGGTATGGGATCATTGAGTTCTATCGCTGACCCGTTTGCCTTTCGTTTTTATTATAGTTTTTCTGGTTTTTGATTGGTTAATAATTAATAACGAAAAAATATTTTGCCTTTAGTGAACTCCAAGAAAGTCATACAGGCATACATAGGTTGTAAGAGATTAAATTTGCAATCTGCGTAGGCCTGAGTCTGGAATTTGTACTGTCTCATTTTATCTATTCAAGCTAACCCGAAGTGTCCCCCCAATGCAAGGATTGCTACTTCGAAATATACATTCATCGATAAAGATAGTTGAATATTTTATTCATAAATAATTAATTTAATTGATTAAAATTATTATTTTCGGTAAAAAAATTTTAAATTTAAATTTTATTGATAATCATTTATTGAGATCATCTCGAATGTATAATTTATAATAATTTATCTTAAATTATCAAATATAGCACATTTTACTTTAATTTAAAAAATTAAATAATTTATTTATCCTCAAATTTTTTTTACAAAAAAAAAAATTAAATACTTTTGTTTTCAATAAATTTTGATGTGTTTTAATTTAATAAGAGTATTTTTTTTTAAATTAGGGTTTGATTAGAGGTCGATTTTAGGATACTTCATCCTTATCCCTTTCAATATAAATATATATATATATATATTATATTTTTATATTAATAAAATTATTATTTAATATTTTATATTTAAAATATTAATTTAACAAAAATATTATATTTACATTTAATTAAGATATAATTTATATTAAAATATAATATTTTATAAATATAATATTAAAATTAAAATTATTAAATTAATTTTGAATCAAATACAAATTGTACACAAATTATATATATAATCAAATAAAAATTTTTAAAGAATCAAATTGAAGTCGAGAGAGGCGGGCGAAATCGTGAATCAGAATTTTACATAAGTTTTTTCTCTTAAAATATCTTAGGCTAACGTAATGGTATTGATCACAAAGCGGGGACCATTAATTATTGAGGTTGAACTTTCTACGAATGCCCTTTATAAATCATATATCATCATCAAATTTAAGAATCTTTTTTTTTTTTTGTGCGGCTCTTCTTTAAAGCAAAAATTATTTTTATTATTTCACTTAAAACGACGATAATAAGGAGCCAAAACTTTGAATATTAAATCAACTTGACCTCGTTAGAGCAAGTACGGCTAAAATCTAAGTGTTTACTGCTTAGCAAGAAAAAAATGGCAAAGAAAAGTCTTCCAGACCCAACAGTCCAACAGGGACATGTGCCTCTTTCCCACCTCAAACTCAAGAAGGTGATGTACAGAGAAAAGTAAAGAAAGTGAAAAAGTAAAGAGAGCTCTACGAGTTTTGAGATAAAAAGAGGCAATGCATGCGAGCATTGTCCTACTCATTGGCCATGACAAAGGCACATCCATGGTTTTGTCTGAAGAAGACAAAATGCAGTGGCCATAGACACATTATAATAATTGAGGGATGGAACCTTCTATTGCAGTTACTCAGTCAATCATTTACAGTTGTAAATAAAGATGTTAAATATATAAGGAAGTGGGGGGGGGGGGGGGGGGAATATTACTAATGTGTATAATAATAAGGTTTTTAATATGTTCCAATATTATAGCATCAACAATGGAACCACTTGCATATATAAATACAGTTTTAAATTTTATTTCAGGATATAGGAAATTGAAATAACACCCAACCCCATATTATTTTATGTATATTTCATAGATAATATTAAAACTCAGTTCCACCCGCCATGAACAGCCAACAACGACAATAACTCCATATGCTTTGATTCAAACTGCTTAATTTATTAAATTAATTCATAAAAATACTAAATGCAATCTTTGAATATGTAGAAAATTTTTACGATTTAACGTTTTGAAGAAGGTATTCCGTTCCAACTCAATTTTCAAAGACATCGGAATCAAACGAAAAATCAAGAAAAGTGTGCATAGGATCAGTGGCCACTGCGTGATGGAAAAGATATTTTTAGGGGCCCTTTTCTTGATCTCGTCAGTCAATGGTTTTCGTGGAAGTCATTTCCCCAAGCCTAGAGGCATGATTTGGAATATGATATTTTTAGGTATAAGGCCACGTTACTGAGCTCAATTCATAATACCAATGGTTCCCTTTCCCCTCAATACATATATATCATTCAAATGAAACGTTACTCTCATGCTCTTAACGATGTGATGCTTGTATTTGAACTACAAAAAGGTTCTCAATATTAGTTAAATCATTTTCTAAAGTATCCACTAATTAACCAATATTTGATGCCGACTGAAACCCCATCTAATTTTTTTTCAAGTTCTAATCTGCATCTGTTTGCCAATAATGCATTGTTATTGTTTCTAATCAACCCAATAATGAGGTTGCATTCATAGGAAGTTTTCATTTCACTTCAAATTTCAATTCGTCATAGTTTTTCTTTTTCTTAATCCATTAAAATATTCTAATCTTAATTAATCTTCAATCCAACCAAACCAGGAAAACATTCTTACTGCCAAAACAAAATTTCTCTGTTTAGAAAAAAAAAAAAGAGTAGGAATTTCTAAGTATAAGGGCATGAGTATGCTAATTGCTTTGCACTGCTGTTCTTAGTTCTTACCATGGCAGATGGTGATTGGCAAAATAAATAAAAGAGGGCAAAGGCCAAGACCCAAACGCGAAGTGACAGACAGTGGATAGAACGTGGGAAATCGTTCAGAGCCAAGTGTAAGGAGGAGAGTCGACGTTGCTTAAGATGGAATGCTCCAACGACGACGACGTGCAATTCAAGTCCTGTCTATTAGGTCCCCACGGGTACACATGTTTTGTCCACCCACACGCCACACATCCCACACCCAGATCCAAAACTCCGCATTGCAAGCGCCCAATCAGAAGAAGTCATTTTTGCTTCATCCTTCAAAAGAAGCAGTATTCAAGTTCTGTGCTTCTTTTCTGGTTCAATCCTATTTGAGCTTTGTGATCTATAAGTTAGTAAAATCGTAGTACGATAAATCTAATTATTTTATTAGAACAAAAGAAGAATCCAAAGCTTTTTTTAAAATCTTAACATATTACAAACCAGGAGGAGAGAAACATTTATAAAATAATTAGCAAAGAAAATCTTTTTTCCTTTTTAAAATTTTTTATACACATTAGCTATAATTTATCAAAAGTTAAAGCTCAAGACTTTAATTAATATTATAATTAACAATTTAAATTTATTGGAATAAAATAATTGGAAAAAAATGAATTGGTGTAAAGATGATTTGGGAAGTCGACGATAAAGACTATAATTATAATATTTATATATATTTAAAAGATTAATTTCATCCGAGACTTTTAAGTTTTGACTGAGTATTTATAAATTTGGAAGGTGTTTTAATTAAAAGTTACAAGCAGGTTTATACATTTTAATTTGAATTAAAGATATATCATAGAATTATTCTGACCTTTTTTTAACAGTAATAATGCAATCAAATTATAAACTTATGGTTCCCACTTGGCACATGTAGCTTATAAACAATTTAAATTAAGATTCGTATTTAACAATACATCATTAAGAGGTTGTTTGGATGCTTTATATATATATATATATATATATATATATATATAAAGAGATCATTAGACTAATACTACTTTGATTAACGCCATTTATATTTAATTAAACATGAAATTTTGATTTTGAATATGATACTTAATTTAATTTATTTATATAATTATTTTTAAGAAATAATATAACATTCAATCGTTTGGGATATTTAATAAAATATGAAAAACTGATTTCGAATGTAACATTTAATTTAATTAATTTATATAATTATTTTTAAAAAATAATATAACATTCAATAAATTTAAAATTTAAATGTCAACACTTATAATCCATTCATTTATCTTAAATTACAATATCTTTAAATAAAAAAAACCCAGCTTACCAAAAACAAACAAACGATCATCAGCTTGAAATTCTAATGATTTTCAAAATGGCACTGACATGTTGTTGAGATATTGAATATACACTTGATACCGATCGATAGACGAAAACAACACAAGAATTTTCGTTGTCAAATGATAATAATTACGCAAGTAGGGCTATTAACTGATTGAGGTATTAAATACTTGAACAAATGGATGTTGATTAAGCTAGCAAGTAGAAACTATCTGCCCTGCCCCCACTATGAACCGACATAATGATTTTTAATTTAGATAAAAATGTTCCCCTCACCGATTAACAGATGTTTTCCATCAATATTTCTGCAGTCTTAATCATCTGATATCAGCGGATTAGTTAGGGATTAATCAGTGACAGGAGATTTAATAGTATTATTGCATATATGACTTTTCAAAATAAAACAAAACGCCGTTGCAAGAATAAACACAACAGACTACCATATTAATTTCTTTGCTAAAGAACAATGAAAGCTTTTTTTCAAAGTGACATTTCTTTTTCATTACAACGAAAATGCATGTGCCAGTCTCTCCCTCTCTCTTCTTTTTTTTTTTTCACCTAAAAAACGTGCAAATCCCTTGTCGTTTAAGGCATTAAAAGAAACCGAAATCCTAGATTAGTGTTTCTAGTTTTAACCTAACATTGAAATCAATTAGAACGAAGAAAGTGAAGCATGAAGGTGTCCAAATTCATCAAATTGTTGATTCACATTTGTGCATGATTTACGTAAAGTGGGTTTAATTTAAAAAGAATTATCAAATTAGAAAAAAAAATCGAAAAGGAAAAGGGGAAAAAACAACGGGGAAGTGTTAGGTTGGCTAGAAAAAAATGGAAAGCGTCGAAATCACTTCAACTTATTCAACTTAAGGTTGGCCAACCAAATTTGTTTTTGAGTACATTTGGGGCGGGGGAATTGTACTTTACAAAGAGACCTAAGATCGGAAAAAATTTACGAAGTAATCCTTCTTCATGCTTTAACTTCACTTTTAGAAAACTTCGGAATAGCTACCTAGGTAGTTAGGTAGGCAAAACTGGGGAAGGTTAGAGAGAGGAATTTGGTTGGCTAATGGAAACAAATGAATCCATTGAAAACTTCCTACTTTTTTTTTTTTTTTAATTATAAAATATGGAAAATATTAATCTAAATATACTGTTCTTATTTTTATAAATTAATTGGATATTGAAATTATAGGCTTAGAGTTAGAAAGAAGTTTTGTGATTGAAACTCAAAGAAATCTTATATATATAAAAAGTAGCTGCAGTCAACCATAGTAAAATGAAGTTATGAAGGTATCAGCTTAGTTTTTCTATGTTAATTAAATCTATATGACATGGTAAGATTTTATATATGCTAACCCAGTCAAATGAAATGTTTATATAGGTTTCAATCCTAGGGGGACCCCAAACATTTTTTAGGGATATACATGTGTATGCCAATTCCTTTTTTATTTTACCTATCTATATTTTGGTTTTAAAAAAAAAAGATAGTGAATTTGTAGTAAGAAACGTACAAGCAATTTTGACATGTTTATAGTGTATCTTGAAGTAGGAATTATGATAAACAGAGATTTTCGTCTTTTAAATAATAATATGAAAAAATTTTCATATTCACTAAAATTAAATTTAAAATTTAAAAATTACTAATTTCTTTTTAAAAACACTAAACATAATATTTTTAGCTCAAGTTTCATCCTACTATAAAAAGACTAACACAAAGTAAAATATATATTTTTTAATTTTTAATTTATCTCTAAATTTTCATAACTTATTATTTATTTAGTTAAAAAAGACATACATATTTAATTTTTTTTTTGAATTCGTTATCTTTAAATATAAAATTTAATAATATACTAATTGATTTAAAGAATAATCAACCCAAATAAAATACTTAATTTCACTAATTTGTAAATTAGATATAATTGTCTAATTCAAACGTAAAATAATAAAAATATTTACTATGCACCATAAGCAAACAATAAACAAACATTTTATTGGTCTCGAAGCTTTTGATTTAATAGTTAAAAGCGTTTAAAAGAATATTAATGGTTTGATTTTGAGTCAAAATTTTTTTTTATTCTTACTTGTATTAAGATTTTATTCTCTTGATATAATAATAATAAAAAAACAAACATTTTCTTAAAGCTTGTGTCTCAATTTCATACGTATACTATATTATATTTGATAAAATGAAAACCTTTTTTATTAAAAACAATATAATATACTTACATAATAATGGTATCACTAATAAGTATTACACTCATAGTCAAACTATTTTGTTTTAGTCATAGATTCCAGATGCAAATTGGGTAAAAACTTGGAGGTATAAAATAAACAACTAAGGCAAACCACCCTTATTAAAGCAAATTCATAAATAATAAAAAAAAGGAAACACCCAATTAAACACCTTCCAAAATCGCTAGAACTTAGAAAAATGAAAATACCAACGATAATAGTTTACTTTTCAAATTTGGAAACTTGAAAAAAAAAAAGCCCACTAATTAGGGTGTTTCGGTAATACCACCCCTTTCCCAAGCCCTTATTTATCTCCGCTTTTCATCTTACATCTCAAACCCCCTTTCTGCCCTTTACACCACGCACTCCCGTTCCAACGCTCATCACCCTCAGCGTCAACTCGCCGGCGACTCAGTTCCTGGCGTCTAACTTTAACAATTTTTTTTATAAAATTTATCCTCTTTTGATCTTATAAATTGATTTTGGTTTTTGAAGTTGAAGAGCGATGGGGTCGGAGCTGATATACAGAGGCCATGAGACTCAGACTGCTTCGGATTCATATTCGCCCAAACCCGTTAAGCCATGGGCCTCCGTTACCCGCCCGATTCATTATCTGCTCCGAGAACAACGCCTTCTCTTCGTGCTCGTTGGCATTGCGATAGCCACTCTGATTTTCACCATCTTCCCAACCTCACGTCCTCCGGGAGTCCCCCGCCACCACCTTACCACTACGATCCCTGATTCAATCACCTACTTCCCCATCGAGACACAAAACAAGTTCTCCTACCCTCACCGCGTCGGGTTTGGATCGGCCAATCCGACCGGTAAGATTCCCTTGGGGCTAAAGCGGAAAGGTTTGAGAATCGTCGTAACGGGTGGAGCCGGGTTCGTCGGGTCCCACCTCGTGGACCGTCTTATAGCGAGAGGAGACAGCGTGATCGTGGTCGATAACTTCTTCACGGGAAGGAAAGAGAACGTCATGCACCATTTCGGTAACCCTAACTTCGAGCTTATCCGACACGACGTGGTGGAACCTTTACTCTTGGAAGTTGATCAGATCTATCATCTCGCATGTCCCGCTTCTCCTGTTCATTACAAATTCAACCCCGTCAAAACTATCATATCCTTTTTATCTAATATACTTTATAAATCCCCGTAACTCTGTTTTTGCTTTTTCTTTTTTTTCTCGTTCAGTAGTATATGCATGTTTTACCTTAATTGGGGTTGGAGGTGTGTGTTTTTACAAGACGAATGTGGTGGGGACATTGAACATGTTAGGGCTGGCGAAAAGAGTAGGTGCCAGGTTCTTATTGACCAGTACCAGCGAAGTGTACGGAGATCCTCTGCAACATCCACAAAAAGAAACTTACTGGGGCAACGTTAATCCCATAGGTTAGTCCCTCTCTCCTTTCTTATTGGAAAATTTCTGTGGCCGGAAAATCTAGGAACTTGGATTTTTTCTTTATATCTTTTCTCATTTCCAATTTCACTAGTAGTTCCAATTGTCTTCAATCTGGGGTGGGGATTGGGAATTGGGTTTCTTGTACACATTTTGTTGTCCTGTTTTGGAAGTTTAAATTATTGCAAACATGGCGCCGGTGCTGGCGCTCTAGATATTTTTAGATCTGGTCCAATTTTAACGTTTCACGAGGAACCCGTGATTACTGGCCCCTTAAATCGTACGGCCAACAATTTTACTTTCTATCCTACAGCACACTAACACGTAGCGTAATTTACTGCCACTTCAGAAAAGAATCAGTTAGGTAATTATCAGAAAAATTAAAAATGGAAAATGGACTTTTTATTTTTATTTAATTTTCGGTTTTGGAATGGTGAGTGAGAAATGGAAATTGCAGTAAAATTTGTCTTCTGAATGTGGAATTTAGTTTTAGTTTTGATCTGGCTGGTTGTGTTTGTTGTTGTTTGCGCGTGTCTCTCTGTTTACATTATGAAAAAAGCACATTTTCAATTGGGAATTGACCAAATTGGTTTGAATGTATGATGATAGGTGTCCGAAGCTGTTATGATGAGGGTAAGCGTACCGCTGAAACGTTGACCATGGACTACCATAGGGGAGCTGGAGTTGAGGTTATCTATTATATCGGCACTTTTTTTTTTTTGCTGTACTAATCTAATTTTAAGCCTACGTAATCTTAATTAATTTATCTCCACTGACATAGCTCCAAACTTTTAAATTACTCGTATAAATATGAGTATTATTCTATTAATGTATAAAATTTTCTGTTTGATTATTTCAGGTTAGGATTGCCAGAATTTTCAATACCTACGGACCTCGTATGTGCATCGATGATGGTCGTGTCGTTAGCAATTTCGTTGCTCAGGTACCCTTTTTGTTTTAGTAATTTTTAACAATTTGTTTGATAGGGCCATTGGGATTGTTAATGTGGATAATTAAATCATGAATGCAGGCTTTAAGAAAGGAGCCCTTGACTGTGTATGGTGATGGGAAGCAGACAAGGAGTTTCCAATATGTTTCTGATCTGGTAAATGATGTTTGATTATTGTTTTAGTCAGAATTCTTTCTGATCAAAATTTTTTTATGACTCTTTTCACCTTTTATTTCTCTTTATTGTCCATTGGAAATGTTGGTGCCATAATACTGCATTATTTTTTTGTATTGTTATAGTTTAACGTATGATTCTTAGCTGGAATGAATCTAAAATTTCTAGTGTAAAACTAGAAAACTAGGAAATGCACATGATTTAAAAAGTACATCCTGACATTACATGGTAAAAGAACATTCAAAATATGAATATATGATATTTCTGTATAGGAAATGTTACGTCTTGTGCAATAAGATCTTAATTGACAGGATCTTCTATGGTTCTGATTTTTCCTGTGGAGGGTGTAAAAATTAATTGAAGAACCATACTCCATGTGACTTTGTGCCAGATGAATATCCCAAGTGGACCAGCAACTTTTAATTGCCCCATAAGTATGAGGCATGCATCATTGTTTTTTCAGTGCCAATGGAACTAATAGTTCTTCCAAACCAGTTTTAAACAAATTGTACTTAAAAAGATGGTATCCTCCTGCTTCTTTTAACAATATCTCAAGTGACCTTTTGGGATTTTTTATTGTATTATTTTATATGATTGGCCAGCGTTTTAGAATAAATAGTTGGTACTTGCTTTTGAGTGCACTACGTTATCTTATCTGGGGTAGGTTTTTCCCCAGGAAACATTTTATTGATGTATTATTGCTAATGCTGTGTAGCTAGATTTGTGGGGTATATGCTGTTCAGTTTTTTGTCTAATATCAATACTGTCCTGTCCTCTGGTGTATATGCTAAATCAGAACTTTTCTCTGCTCTCTACATTGATTAACGCATAGCATAGCTGTTTATGCTCATGTTTATAAAAGTAATCTGTGTTGAAAAAGGTGGAGGGTCTCATGCGCTTGATGGAAGGAGAACATGTTGGACCGTTTAATCTTGGAAATCCAGGTGAATTCACCATGCTTGAGCTTGCTGAGGTAAGTTATAAACTGAAAAGTAGTATTGATATTATTTTCTAAGGAAGCTGATGAAGCTAATCTGAAATGTGTTGGTGATATTGATGACAGTGATTATTGCAATTAAATGCATGAGATCTTAGTTTCAATCATGGGTGCGCCATAAAATAAATACTGTGTTCACAGTCTGATTTGATTCAGATTTCAGAGTCTTGTTAGTTGAGGTCTTAAGTGACGTGGAACCCTGTGTGTTCATATAGATGTTGAGCACATCTCTTCCCCTTCTTTTCCTGTCCCTAATTGAGAAAATGAGACAAATTAACATCCTAAGCTTGTGTAGCATATGTTGAAGAGTTACTTTTATTATTTACATTTTTGTAGTATGTTTCCCGCATCCTTCATATGTGTGTGTGTAGAGGATGGATCAACTTAGCGGTGTAAAACTAAAAAAATTTAACATATTTTTCTAAGCATTAATTTTAATAGTTTTGAAGAATGAGATTAAACCATTTTTTCTTATTTTTATTTGTCTCTCTCGTCCATTTGATCTATTGAAATCAATGTTTAAAAGAATATGTAAAATTTATTTACTTTTACACTGTGTAAGTCAACTCTTTCTCATATATACATCAATAATTTTTCTTGGAAAGTACTGAGATTTCTCCATTTGTATTTACAGGTGGTCCAAGAAACAATTGACCCCAATGCAAAGATAGAGTTTAGACCCAATACAGAAGATGACCCACACAAGAGGAAGCCAGATATCTCTAGAGCCAAAGGGCTACTTGGTTGGGAACCCAAAGTATCCCTCCGAAAGGGTCTCCCTCTAATGGTTTCAGACTTCCGGCAACGTATCTTTGGTGACCACAAGGAGGGCAGCAACGCCAACAATGCATCATCTTAAGGTGCCATATAGACACTCACAGACAGGCCAATCAAATATATAAATTGTTCAGTGGAAAAGAACTCCCTTTTCCACATTGAAGCATTATATAGTTAGCGGCAGCAGCAGCAAATGAAGTCTCTTTAGAATAGATTTTGGAGGTTTCCCTTTTTGACATGCGTTTCCCAACTTTGTGATTTCCATGGCTCTATACAGTGAGCTTTCGAATCTAAAAATAACATTTTATCCTATTTTTTATGCAGTAGCTGACAGCTGCTTATGTTCAACAGCAATAGTGAATACCCTATGCATTCCCATACTCATATCTACATTTATAATTCTTTTGTTTGCTTATATTAGTTTGTCTCAGATTACTCTTACAACAATTACTCCAGCTCTTTTGGTCAGTCCCTCGGTTTCTTTCCCCTTTTTCCTTTTCTCAACAAGGGTGCGGCCGTTTCTGTAAGAGTCTACTCCTTTTCAATTAAAGAAGGATTCATGAAGTTTCTTGCTAGTAAAATATGGGAGAATCTTGATGTTAGTGACACCACGAATGAATCAGAAAAAAAAGAAGACAAATTGGATCTTACAAAAGCGACGGATATTCTAATCTGTTTCCGTGAATCAAAGAAAACTCTTACGAAAAAATCTACACGAAGGACATGAATGAGTAAGAGATTATTGCCAAGTAGAAAGGTTCGACTCTGCCAAACAATCTTGATGCCTGATCTGTTTCCATGAATAAGTCTCGACTATCAAGTTGCAAGCCTCAACTTCCTTCCCCTCCTTGAGTTCATGTGAATCTGAATGGGTGCTTCACTTAGTCTAAAACTAGAGTTCACCAAAGAGATGGTTTTAGTTTCGGACAAAAACTAGTAGCTTAAGATTCGCTTTTCGCCCAAAAATTGTCCTGGTACTAATGGCCCAACCTAGTTAAGAAATGGCCTCATAGCACTTCGCCTCTTTTAGGACCTTCAGGAAGTAGTAGTCTATACTCTGGAGTTTGAAAGATAGGAATCACCCATTGGGCTTCAGGGTATATTTTGTATGAGACATTATAGCAGCCATGTTAGACTTCTAAACCCAATACTCAGAGCTGCTGACTAAAGATTGGTTTGGCTAACTAATTTCACCATGGTTCTTGGACATAGTACGCCTTAAACAGAAGTTATGACAGAAAGAAACTTGTTTCAGACATCATAGAATAACTCATCATCAACTTCTCACTTTGGATTTCTAAGACCAATGATAGAAGAGTCTCCTCTCAGGAACAACTTAGTGATGAACCTATCTTTGTTCACTGGAAGAGCTTTCTTCTTGCCTTTGCCAGTTTTTGGTACCTGAACTAAAGTTAACATATGAGAAGTTAGATGAAACTACTAGCCCTTAGATCTTATAGAATAGGATTGAAGTAATAAAGTGGTCTAAAATATTCACTGCAGAAATAAACTGAACTCAGTCCACAACTCTCCTACATTATCTATAACCATGTTGCATTGCCGATCAAATGCCCTCACATGGCCAAGAAGCTTCTCATTGTTTCGGCAGTTAATTAACACCTGAGTGACCAACAAATATTAAAAAAAAGAATTACAGATTCAAATAAAATTAAAAATTCAACAAGAAAAAAAGAAAAGAGGCACGAAATATCCATTTATCTATTCACTCACTGATCTCACAGGCATAAATGAAATATAAAACTCCACAATAAGCTGGAAAACATAGGGCTATCAGGAAACCAACTTTCATAAGAATGGGAGGGAAAAACATGTAAAACATGCTAAATAAGAAACTCCATGATTGCAAGCCTGCAAGACAGAGCTAGTCTGCCACAGAACTCCCCTTAAAAACAGTCAACTAAAACCATCACAGCACACTGCAGCTGTGGTTATCCCAAACAGTCCCTGTAGCTAAACCTTTCAGTCACCAGTGAAACCACTGGCTTAACCCTCTATTTACCTTACATCTAACCATGCTTATTAACTTTGAAGTAATCGATTAAAAGCTTCCTTCAATAGTAAAACCACACACATATTACCTGGGTGTTGTTTTTAACACTCATTATCAGCCCAGACAATGGCACTATGTTGAATTGTTCTTCCTCGTTATTCCCATCCTGCCCAAAATACTATAATTTTATTAAATGACTACTACGAATTTGAATTGTAGAAAAGATAGTTTTCAATAAAAAAAAAATCATTCCCTATTAAATTAAGAAAGAAGCATATACTGATAAAGGAAGCAAGATTACTAATATTGGTATCCTCATCCATAGGCTCACAGCAAAATCTTTTCAGAAGGAGAAGTGAGTAAACCTTAGGAATTTCGTTTAAAACTTTAGAAGAAACAGTGATTTATTATGGGCATGAAAATCCCTAAGAATTAGTAGGGAAAAACAGAAATTAAAAAAAAAGTACCTCATCGCGATTTAATGCGATTATCACCCAGCAATGCCTGCAAATATTAACAAATTAGGGTTCATTAAATTTTTTTTTCAATGGAAGAAATGAAGATGAAGAATCGAAAAACAAAAGAAAATGAGAGTAGAAAGATTAACTGAACTTACAGAGTTAGGGTTTCGCGAGAGGGGTTTCTTTCTCGGAATAAGATTCTCAAACGGGCCACAGTTGAATAGAAATATACAGGGTTCAAGCCGAACGTTCAACGAAAGAAAAAGGCTGTTTAGCGCTTCAGATTACGGTCCAATAGTTCGTGTCATGGACATTAAGTTGGGCCTCCATGGTACAGTAACCCATGACTATATATAGGGATATTAATATTATCCATATTCAATGAAAAATCTTACTTTTATTTCGGATAAAGAAAAATATTATATTATGAATACGAAGATAAAAAGGTTATGAATTGAAATTTTTATTGTGTATGGATACGAAGACGAGTAATATAATATTTGTTATGTACTTATATCCTACATATATATATTTATATATAATTAATGAATAAATTTTTTATTAAAAAATATATTAGTATATATTTATAAAAAAGTATTAAAATATACAAGTTAAAAATAAAAAAAAACTAAAAAAATAATTTTTTTATTTTTTAAAAAATTTTATGCGTATAAAAATTATCCAAACCATTAAATATTTACAGGAATGAGATGGAGATAAATTTAAAATATCCATTGAATATGAATATAAGAATTGATATAATATAAACATTTGAGAATTAGATAGAGAATATTTTACTCGTTTCATATCCTATCCATTTATATCCTTAAATATATTAAACAAAAAATTTACATAAATATTTAATAATTTCAAGTTGACTTCAAACGATAAAAATTTGAATTATGAACTCTCAAATTAAGAATATGACATTTTGTTAACAATTGACATTATTATCTAAAAAATGTGATTATAGAGGCTAAAGGACCACGGTCAAAATAAGTACTGTATGGTACTACAATTTTGACATTTTTTGAGGTGCAATCCTAGCCTTCCCTTGACAATTTCATTCAAATTCTAAGTAGGTACTTACTATTTATAAAAACTAGAACGTGTGTAATATTGGAAGCTAAATCTATTACTTTACATGCGTACTTAAAGCCTCAACAAAAGAAATGAGGAAAAGATTGATGTTTTTGACTTAAGTTCTTTCTAATTTGGGGGAATTTATGAAAATATGGCATCATGTAAATGTTCTCCAGATGACCAAATCGATAAATTTTTGTTCTTTGAATATTAGGATACTTGTAATCTTGAAAGGGGAAAGAGTATGTATCTCTCATAATTATACTTGATCGAAGAATAACCACATTTATGGATTTAGCTTTGTATTTTTAAAACTATACAACAGTCAACAAGGTCAAGAAATGACCAAGCATTGGGGCCTCAATGGATCAATGATGGCGTACTTGCAGTAGGTGGTATTGGCCTGCAACTGCAAGTGCATCATTTGCATTTATATTATATATATATTCCAATTACTCGCTGCAATTAGTTCACAACAGGAGTGGGGAGGAAGGAGCTATCACTGTAACTTATCAATGACTTTGTTGGAACCATTAACTTCATTGGCAGTGAACACAAAGCAAGCATCTAAGTTTTTCTCACTTCCCTGCCTCCAATATAACTTGAATAGTGGTCCAAAGGAGATTTTGGGTTTTTGTCAGTCAATCTGTCAACAATCTATAGCTCAAATCGAGCATTTTTAGGGACCCCAACAGCAACAAAACATTTCAGTGAAACAAATTAATCGTCCACAAACATTTCAGGTTTCGTTTTTATTCCATGAGTTTTCCCCTTCAAGGGTTCAGTTTTGTCGTTTTGGGAGAATAAGAAAGTTATGCTGCAGAGAAATATACAGAGACAACAGCTAAGTTGATACTATCAGGCTACATTGCTGAGTGGGTGTTGTGTGCGAAGTCCCTTCAATCCACACAAATACCTCCCGTTTGATTGCGTTCTGCCACTGGTTGTTGCCATTGACATTGTCGTATTAGTGAATTTTTTGAACCCTTGGTTGAAAGGATGAAGAATTTGCTCAAACGTTACAGCATTGCAGCGCTTGTCAAGCCAAGCTGTGATATCTGCAAAAACTATTTCTATGTTTTCATCGGGCTCTCCTGATGTCAATCCATGCCACATCCCTGGATACAATTTTATGGTTTTGTCCCTGCTGCTAGCTTTCTCATACAAGGCCTTGCTTACTTCAGGATCTGTTACTATATCTGCTTCCCCATGCAACACAAAGAAGGAGATTGTCACCTGCCAAAACAACCCAACCAACCGGTGTAAATGTAACATAAATGAAAAAGACTCTCCCGTTTGCCGACAATTCAACTACCTAATTTCTTTTCACTCCATTAACTCATTCAAGGATCCTAGTGCCTCACGTAACAAGGAAACCTATAATAAGAACCTTCTGACAATGTACATTATGAGTTCATAATAAAGGACCTAACAGCACCTACTATTATTTATTACTGTTATTTTTTCCTCTACAATGCAGTAACATTTACAGACTGATGTGCAACTCTATCCCTGAATTGTAGAACTTCTTTCATGATTGAGGCTTAAAACCACATAAAACAGAAACAAGTAATATTTTTGCAATGGGGAGGGCTCAAGAGGGGATGATTTTAACCTCATTTAAACCATCTTCAAGGCTCATGCTGGTTCTGAGCATTTCAAGCGCTGTTTTCAGTCTAGGCTTGTCTTGATATATTAACTTATTGTTCCTTATCTGCATCCATCATAAATCAAAAAGACCCCATGAGCTATACATAATTACAGTATTAAATCATTTAAATAAACTAAACTAATCAAAGATGAGCAAGAATTAACAAGAATAAAAGGAATTGAATATCCTCACCACTTCTCGCTTAGTAGGGTCCTTGAATGCTGACTCAATGACGTCTTTTGTGGGTACTATCTTCCATTTAGGTATAATTTCTTCCATTTTTGTCAGAATATTCACGACCACTGGATGTGGCTTCACTTTCTCTGATATCTATAAAATTTTTGAAGTACAATTAGAAATAGACTATATATATATATATATATATATATATATATTCTCACCATTACCTTACACATTGGTGCAATGAGAACAGCACCATTCCAAAAGGAAGGGGCCTTTTTATGAAGCAGTAGGGCCACTGCGCCGCCCATTGACTCTCCATATAAGAATCTGGTCTTGTCCCTGTATTCTTCCTGCGCTGGAAAATCATGGTGGCAGATTTAGACGGTGAACTAAAAGAGAGAAGTTGGTTAAGCAATTGAGGTAATTACGGGTAATACACATACCACAGATGGATTTGAAAAAATCACTGCAGTCATCAACGATGTTTTCAAACTTTTTAATATAACATCGGGCACCCTTTGACCTTCCATGTCCTTCATAATCAATCCCAAACACGGCATATCCTCCGGCAGCTAGCCTGGTTCCACATTCTATTAAAATCATTATATCAGATCAATCCTGGCCTTGACCAACTCCATTAATCAATTCCAAACACACACAAATGAATATTATGTAGTACCACTGTAAGAACTTTGATTTCATTAAACTAAATTATCACAAATGACTAACTATGTTGAATCTTCTGATCACCTAGCCAACTTAGGGAATCAAATAAAGCCAACATCATTGACTTTTAATCTCTAATAAATTTTTACATTTCATTAAACAATAGGTCTTCTATGAGCAGAAAACAGGTTCAGATATCCCAAAGGAAAAGGGAATATAAATAAATGTTTTAAATTTTTACATTTCTTTGCTGAATTGTCCCGTCATCATGATTTAGACCAAGCAAATGTTTCTTTCCTCCTCCTTCTAATAGAATTCATCCATTAGCTTATGGTTTCTGATAGTCCTTATTACAGAAATCTTGGTGGGGCTAATTTGGATGGTGAGTCCAAGCAATTGAATGTATGCCTACCAAACCAACCCAGCTGACCACATTTTAAATTTCAGTTCCGAATACAGAATATGACCCACCAGAAGATTTACACAGCTTCAAATCTTTATCAATGTTATAGATGATCATATAGAACTAGAACACCCATCATTATTTGAAGGAAAAGTGACTATCATGTACTAATAAATAACTAAATAATTAGTCAAGCATAAATTCAGTTATAACAATACTTTTTTTTTTTAAAATAAAGCTTCAAACTAGATTTTTGAGCTGCTTGTTGTTGTAACATCAACACAATAACAATATCAAGTTGATCATCGAACAAATCAAAATGGGAAAAAGCTTAAAAATCATACTGAAAACGTTGGCTTTATTTGGCCTTGCGTACATAATAGAAAATCCTTCAGAATGTCATGCCAATGTTAATAACTCTTTTTATTTTCCATGTTAAGGAATAATTTCAGGATCTATCTTATACTTCCCTATATGATTAAACAATTAAAATGAGAAATTGGGTGTCCAAAACTGGGGTTGTTTATTTGTGGCTGTTAAATGTAAGTAATTCTTGAATTAAGACTGCCAACTTAGTTTGGTTTGAAGTTCCCCATCTCCATATTCTACCTGAAACTTAAATTGAAGGAAACTGCCAAACACTGTTTGCATCCATCTTAACAAAGATAATTAATTTCAGTAACTCATAAATACTTTGGTGGTTGATGACAAGATGACCCAAATTATTTGGCGAGCTAGGCAAGCAAACGCTGCTGGTAATATTATTGTTCACTATTTAAACTTGGGTTGAGAGAAAAAAAAAAAGGGTAGTCAATTCTGGGTAGGAAATTTTGTTTAATTCGTTTGGTAGTTTGTTATTCAGGGACGGATCCAAGATTTTTAATCAGTGGAGGCAAGTGTTTTAGCTTAATTTATTAAAATTTTCATTGAAAGATAAATTAATATAAAAAATTTTAAACAAATTAACATATATAACAATTTTTTCTATAAAATACAATTTTTTATGCCATAAATACAATATCTGTGTAGCTAAAATTAATTACATGGTTATTGATGAACATAATCTAAATACTATTATATCATAGATAAATTATTTTTGGATAAATGCTCCTGTAGACATAGGCACATATAAATATATATATTTATTTAATAAAATTTTTTGCACTTGAAATATAGACACATAAATATGTATATATATTTATTTAAGGAAATTTTAATTATAAAATTCTTAAATATAGATATAATATATGAAATATTTACTTTAATTTCTTATTCATTATAATGTGACAAATAATAAAAGCTTATTTTCTTATATATAATGAAAATAATATTTTTTTATATATAATGAAAATAAGAATAAAGACATAAATCTATGTTAATTAAATATCATTTTTTATTTTTTATTTTTTATTTTTATTAATTCACACTTATCGATATGAAATGTAAAAGTTTTTTATTTGTTTTTCTTTAAAATTCATGTATATATTATAATGAAATTGCTTATCACTCAAAGTATAAATGTTCAATTACTAGATAAATAATAAAAAATTTTCTTTCATGATCCTCAATTTAACGAAGGCAAATATGATGAAAATTTTTTTTAATAAGGGCAAAGCTTGAAATTTCTAAAATTTATAAGATTTTTTCATAATTAATCTAAAGCATTTTAATATTTCAACGAGACAGCTACCCCACAATCCTATACGTAAATCCGTCCTGGATTCCTAATGAAATGTGAAAACCATTTTGAAGCTACCGAGTTTGGAAAATTATTGTTTTGAGTTTGATGGCATAGCCTATGGCAACATGCAAGAAAAAAGGATATGCTTCAGCGACGATATTTAAGTGTTGGAATTTTGATATTATTTGAAAAAAAAAAATTGTTAGTGAGTGGTTTAAGAAAATTTTAAAGTTAATTAATATTTTTTATTAATTTTAGTAGTTGATAATTAATATTTAATTTTTAATTTAATCAAAGAAAATATTATTTAATACAATAATAATAACTTTAAAGAGTATATTCAGATATTAAATAGCAAAATAAAAAAAAAAAAACAAAAAATAAAGGAAATTCTTGAACGGAAAAAGAGTGACAAATACTGACGAAAAGAGTTTTAAAAAAGGGTAATCGGCCGTTAAAGAGTATTTATTACCTCTCATGAATCCACTGCACTCCACACCATAACCTGCAACCACATTAATGAATTAAATATTTTACACCCATGACCCAACTAACCTTTTTTTTTTTTTTTTTGGTTTTTTTGCTAAGTAATAAACTGAGTAATTATTGAAGAGAGAAAGAGAGAGGGTTACCATGACAAAAGAAAACAAGAGCCTTCGGAGAAGAGAAAGGCAACCATCTGCAAGTAAAAAGCAAAGCTCCTCTTGAATTCCTTATATGCTCCTACACCCTCACATTCAACCCACAACCATGAACGTTTAACTCAATCTCCACATTCTTAAAAAGAAAAAAAAAAAAAAAAACAGTAACAAGCATGAAAATAAATACAGAGGAAGAAAAACCCATTACTAAGGCTAATTACCTCCTGATATTCAACCGCCATGTTCATGAAAATAGAAGAAAAGACAGAATACCACTCTCTCTTTCTTTTTCTTTTTCACAATCACAAAGAGATTTTTGTTTTGTTTACATATTAAGATATTAAAACTTTGAGAACAACCCAAAGATAAGTTACAACAGAGAGAGATATGAGAATGAAAGCAGTTAAAGGAAGAAAGAGCTGATTGACGTTGGAGGAACTGAAAAGTTATATTATCGTTACGAAAAAACAAAATACAAAAGGAAATGAGAGCGAGCAAGGGCAAAAGCAAACGCAGGGTTTTTTTTTTTTTTTTTTTTTGAGAGAGAGAGGGACGGAGAAGGAGACGCGTTGAGGATCAACTACTTGTTTATTCTTGGTTTCGAAAGTGTAATGCTTCGTTGTTTTATAGGAAATTTTCAAAAGAAAAAAAAAGTTACGGAAAAGGGATAACTGATGAGGTGGCGTTGTGGAGAGGATGGGAGCTGGGGAAGTGTTGTTTTTCTGTCTACTTCTAGAGAGTAGAGTTCACGGAAAGTGGAATTATATCAGCTCAGCCCTCAGCCTCAGCCTCAGATGCCCATGATTTTCCTCTTCTTTTGGATTCTCTCGCATTCCAATTCCCAAATTCCAATCCCCTCAGACTGTCTTTTTTTTTTTTTGTTGGTTTTTTATGAGTGCATGGGACGGTTATCTTGGAACTTAAAGGAGTAGAAAAAGGAAAGGGCATAGAATTTTAGATTTTCTTATATTAATCAGTACGCGCGGGTTAATCTGACAATTACAGAAAAAAAAAACTGTAATTAATACATTATTTTTTTAGAAAAATGCATTAAAATATTTTAATTATCTTTAATTTATATTATAATTACCCGTTAATTAAATTTAAAAAGAAAATTTGCCACCTATTGTGAGAATAGGGAAGGCAAAACGAAAAATAATGAAAAAAAAGTACTAAAAATTAAACTATTTAATTTAGTTAATTTAATGATATTAAAGTTGATTTTAAGATAAAAAAATTTCGAATTCAACCGAACTCACAAAACTAACAAAAAAAAAAAAAAAGAACTAGATTTTGTATTTTTGTATGGGTAAAATAGATTTAAACGTAGGAGCTGGATCTTAATTTATAACAAAAGCAAATATTTGATCATTTCTATTTTTATATATAATTTTCTAAATAAATCGGTGCTTTTTAACTTTGTAACACCAACATAATTAGTAACATATATATAGATATATTAAATCCATTGATTTTATTTAAAAATATAGAATTTTAATTGGAAGTAACAATTCAAACGATTATAATAGAAAAAAAAAATCCTGGTTTGGCTATCCATCTTAATAAAAAGAAACATAGGATTTGCATGCATGAATTAATCGAAATTCATTAAATTTGACTAGGAGTGATCATTTGTCAAAAACTAATTATAGTTATCAAATAGTTAAATTAATTTATTAAAAAAAAAACCTTATTAGCCATAAAAAAAAAAAAAGATGTAAGTATGTGTTTGTTTCTTAACATATCAAAATTAATTCAGACAATAAATAAATAAGTAATTGCCAATAAATTTTTGATCGATCGATTGATTAAAGGACAATTTATGGCAAGTCAGATTTGGATTCAAATACAAGTAACTTCAATGCTCACTTCAATTAAATAAATAAATAAATAAATAAAAGATTAAGGCTTGAAACTTTTAATGCTCAACTGAATTGCATTGTATTGTAAAGGGTTGTTAGGAGGTCCAATGTCAGACGTGGAAAACTATTTTGCCCAAAACCATGAAACTAATACTATGAATATATTAATGGTCCCACCGTCTCGTATAAATCTTAAATATTAGGTTGAGTATTATTATTATTGTGATAAATACCAAACTCATTTTTTCTACATACCCAATTCTAGAAAACAGCTTTAAATTCCAATAATAAAATAAATTAAAAGAAAAAGTATACCTTTTATGAATGGTATAGAAGATTATTTTTAAAGGTGTATTCTGTCATTTCATCTAATTTTTGTGCAGTTTCATAAGGCTCTGAGTTGATATACACAGATCAAACTTAAACTCGTTTAAAAAGAAGATGAAAAAAAAAAAAAAAAAGGAAAGCAAAAGTCCAGTTGAGAAACAATATCAGAAGCATTTAAAAAATTCTGATTTGGCCATCCCTACCTACCCTTATCCAGGAAAAAGAGATTTGTCTCTTGTTCCATGATATTATCAGTTTAATTACCGGATTTTCACGGGAGGGAAGGTGTATAAAGAAAGTTACAAATAGAAGCAACTGGTTTCTGGTCCCAAAATCCGGTTGAAAAAGATAGTTCTAAACGACAAGATTGAATCAATTTATTAAGCACTAGTAGTGTAGTTCATCAACCATTGCCCATTAGTCCATTACTCACCTATATATTTCACAAACCCCACTTACCCTTCCATTTTGATTCACTGCAGCATTTTTTGCAAGCTTTGGATGACATTATTGGGGTTTACAATCCCTGTTCCACACTCATCCCAATCATCAAACTATTAGGAAGAGTAAGGTCCAACCCCATTGGTTTTAGCCAATTAAAATGCTTAAAGTTTTTTTTTCTTCAACTTAAGGAAGCCCTACTTATATAAAGCCTTAAACAATAAAAAGGAGGCTGTGTAATAGAGAAACACAGAATGTGGTGGCGTCGAAACCAAGAAAAAGAAGAAAAGCTAAGAAAAATAAAAAGAAAATGAAGACGAGAGAGTTGATTGAACGAAAGTCGATCCATGATCTAATTAAGTTAAAATTTTATCAGCCAGTTTATGATTTAGAGAAACAGAATGTGGTGGTGTCGAAACCAAGAAAACGAAGAAAAGCCAAGAAAAATAGAGAGAAAATGGAGACGGGACAGTTGGTTGAACGAAAATCGATCTATGGTCCAATTAAGCTGAAATTTTGTCAGTAAGTTTATGATTTAAAGTTCTACATTTTGAATGGTGAAGTTAGGTTTGAAGCTGTCTAGGAACAAATTTAGAGTGTATTTATTGAGTCACCTATTTAGTAAGATATCTCAAATTATCTTTTTAGTTGTTGATTAACTCTAGTTTTAGCTAGAGAAGAACTTTGTGTATCTATTATTTGATACCGAAGATTTTTTTGATTGGTTTGTAGTTTTTTTCCTCTACATTGGAGGATTTTTCACATAAATCTTGGTGTGCTTTATTTTTTTTGTGTTGTTGATTATTGATTGTTGTCTATTACTATAGGTTTATTGTGATATATTATTTTTACGTTGTTATGTTTATTGCTTCAGGCTCAATAAGTAGTATTAAAATTATGGTTATTTTAAGACATTGATACAGAAGCAGCTCAAGACAGAAGTAAATTTTATTTAAGATGAAAGGTGATACAAGTTTTATGATAAAATTGATAGTATCAAATTATTCAATTTAAAAGCCTATGATGAAAGATTTTTTATACTGTAAAGATTTGTATGAGTCGATATTGGGTGATTTAACTAAACCAGCATATATGAAAGTTAAAAGCTTAAAGAAGTTAGGCAGAAAAACACTGACTATAATCAAAAAATGGTTTGATATCAGCGTATGTTATCATGTAGTGCAGAAGGCAAATGCCCACACCATTTTGAAAAAATTATCAGCATTGTATGAGAGAAAAATAAATATGAATAAAGTTATGCTTGTTAAAAAGCTTGCAACTTTACAGTAAAAAGATAGATGATCGATTACAGAGTACTTAAGTGATTTTCAATATATATTTAATCGGATGACTACTATAGAGATTAAGATGGGTGATGAAATAAAGGCGTTATTTCTTTTGGGTTCATTGCCAAACAGTTGAAATATTCTAGTTGTGATTGTTCTTAATTCAGTTTCTGATTACAATGTGACATTAGAGATGGTAAATGACAGTATGCTTAATGAAAAAGCAAGATGAAAAAATTTAAACCTTGAGAATCAAGCTTTGGTCACAGAGAATAGGCGTAGAAACATCGCAAAGGTCAAAACTTAAAAAGTTATAGTAAGTCTAAACATAGATCCAAGTCCAGAGATAAAGAAAAATACTTTCATTGTAGTAAAGTAGGTCATATAAAACGATACTACAAAATCTTGAAGCAAAAAAAAAAGATGAGAAAGATAAAAGTTTAGATGATGACAATATTGTAGCAATAAATTCAGGTAGTGATTCAATTACTTTGATTTGTACACGTGGTAATTGTAATCATGTTGGTGATTTCAGCATTGAATGGATAGTTGACATAGGAATGTCATATCAATGTATATCTAAAAAAGAGTTGTTTACAACTTACAAAACAAGAAACTTTGATTGCACTAAGATGGGAAATAATAATGTCTCACAGATTGTTAGAATTGATGATATTATTATACAAACTAATATGGGCTGCATGTTGACTTTGAGAGATGTCAGACATATTCTTGATATGAGAATAAACTTGCTTGCTATTAATGTCTTTGATAAGGAAGGATATAAGAGTTGATAAAAGAATGGGCAGTGAAAACTTCTCAAAGGATCTATGGTAGTTACAAAGAGAAAACTATGCTACATAATGTATAAGACATGAATGTAATTGAATGGTAGCCAGATAAATGCCATTGAGGATGATGCTTCAAAAAACTTGTGACATAAGAAGCTGACACACATGAGCAAGAAGGGGTTACAGGTTTTGATAAGGCAGTCTCTCATTCTCTTAATCAAAGGTATATCTTTCAATTCATTTAATCATTATTTGTTTGACAAGAATCATAGAGTTTCTTTTCTTAAGAGTTCTTAGAGAAAAAAATAAATTGGAATTGTTTCATTTTAATGTATGTGGTCCTATTAAAACTAAGTCATTGGATGGTAATAGGTATTTTATTACTTTTATTGATGATGATTCACGTAAGACTTTGGTGTATATGTTGAAAAAAAAATGTCAAGTATTGCAGCATTTTTAAAAATTTCATGCCATGATGGAAATGATGACAGGGCTATCTTTGAAGTGTATTCAAACTAATAATGATGGAGAATACACATCCAAAGACTTTGAAAAGTACTGTTCAAAGCATGGGACCAGGCATGAGATGATAGAACCCGAAATATCATAACATAATGGTATAACTGAAAGGATGAATTGCACCATTATGAAAAAAGTTAAATTTATATTGAGAATGGCAAAATTATCAAAGCCATTCTGAGGTGAAGCAGTCAACATATCTTGTTATTTGCTTAACAGATCACCATAAGTTTTTTTGGGCTTTGACATTTCAAAAAGAGTGTGGACAAAAAAAGATACTTCATAGTTCACTTGAAAAGTTTTGAATGTAAAACATTTATGCATGTATAAAAAAAGTAGAGGTCAAAGCTTGACAATAAAATCACATAGTGTGTGTTTGTAAAAATAATGATGAAAAATTTAACTACAGAGTATGAGATTCAATGAAGAGAAAGATAGTTAACAGTAAAGATGTAATCTTTTATGAAAAGAAAACCATAACATACCTAAAAAAAAAAAAAACTATACGGATTACTGTTAAGTGTGATGTTTCAATATCGATAGGAGTTCTACAAGAAAGAGCCATAGATGGTGAAAATGAGCAAGAAACAAATTTTGAGGATGTGAATAAGCCAGCTACAGTTAGTGATAAGCTAGATGCAATTAGTTTTGAGTAGAAAAAGCAATCTTTTCTACCTAAAAGTGTTAAGTATGGTGAGTAGTTCTCTTCACCAAAGAATGTTGAGCAGGAGGAGCTACCTTTGACATCAGATTATGTAAAGTCTTAGTCTAAAAGATCTACTAGAGAGCACAAACCATCTACCAGGTATCCAAGTTCAGATTTTATTTTAATTACTAGTAAGGGAGAGCCAAAAAGCTTTCAAGATGTGCAGACTATTCCGAATAGAGAGTACTGATTAAAAGTAATAAAAAAAGATGAAATCATTGTGAAAAAATAGTCTATATGATCTTGTTAAACTTTCAAAAGAGAGGAGATCGTTAAAGAATAAATGGGTATTGAAGTTGAAAAATGATGGTGACAAACTAGTGAGGTACATAGCTTGATTGGTAGTAAAAGATTTTTCTCAAAAGCCATGCATCAATTTTGATGATATTTTCTCTCCAGTTATAAAGTTAAGTTTCATTCGAGTAGTACTGAGATTACCAGCTAGTTTGAATCTTGAGTTTGAGCAACTTGATGTCAAGACTACATTCTTGAATAGTGACTTACAAGAGGACATTTATATAAATCAACCTGAAGATTTTAAAGTGAAAGAGAAAAAACACTTAGTTTGTAAACTGAAAAAAGCTTGTATGGCTTAAAACAAGTTTTGCGACAATGGTACAAAAAGTTTAATTTTTTTATGGTGAGCCACAGTTATAAAAGAACGGTAGCAGATCTTTGTGTGTATATCAAAAAATTTTATGATGGTAACTTCATTATTCTTTTATTATATGTTGATGATATGTTGATTGTGAGACAAGATACTGATATGATTCACAGGTTAAAAGAACAATTGTCTAAGCCTTTTGACATAAAGGATTTAGGTCCAACAAAGTAGATTCTCGGTATGAACATTATCCAAGATAGAAAAGTTGAAAAAGCTATGATTGTCATAGAAAAACTATATTGAACGGGTGCTTAGTAGATTCAACATGTAACATGCTAAATCAGTTAGCAGTCTACTTGTTAACTATTTTCATCTTAGTAAGAAATCTTATCCGGTGACTAAGAAAGAGCAATTAGTTATGTTTAGTATTCCTTATTCTTTTACAGTCGGTTCTTTAATATATCTTATAGTTTGTACACGGTTTGACATTGCTTATATATGTGGTGTAGTGAGTAAATTTCTTTTTAATCCAAAAAAAATTCATTAAAAAGTAGTGAAATAGATTATCAGATATTTGAATGGCACCTAAAAAAGGTGCTTAAGTTATCAAGTTTCACAACCAGTTTTAAAAATGTTTACTAATGCTGATATGGTAGGTGATTTTGATAATAAAAAATCTACTTCAAGGTATTTATTCACTTTTACAGAAGAAGCTGTATCTTAGTAGTTTAAGTTACAAAAATGTGTTGCTTTGTCAACTACAGAGGCTAAGTATATTGCAACAACTAAAGCAGGTAAAAAAATACTTTGGATGAAACATATTTTCTTCTTGAATTAAGGTTGAATCGAAAAGAGTATGTGATATTTTGTAATAGCCAGAATGCTTTAGATTTGAATAAAAATATCATATATCATGCTAAAATGAAGCATGTTGATGTTAAATATTATAGACACCCAATTTGGTCTAGGCCTGGATTAATTGGGCCTGGTCCAAATGGGCAAGATAGGCCCATATTTTTTATTTTATTTTATTTATTATTATTATTAGCATTATTTTTTTTCTTTTTCTTTTTTTTGTTTATTATTTATTTTTATTTTATCTTCATTAGTTTATTATTATTATTATTATTATTATTATCATTTTTTTGGAATTTTATCTTTTTTTTTCTCGATTAATTAGGAGATAATGATCAGATTAATTAAAAATAATAAAAAAATGATGGAAGTAGATTTGGTTGTGAATTTGAGGGCTGGCAGAGTTGAGATTGGATTCAAAGATTAAATCTCAATCCCAAATGAAATCTCTTTGAATCTCAATCCCAAATGAAATTGAGATTAATTAAAAATTTTTCTAATCAATCTCTATAAATAGAGGTTGAAATACATAGAAAAGACATCGAAGGCACACAGAGAGAAAATAGAAGCAAAAATAGTGTTTAAAGGCAGTTTAAAATTAAAAAATTTTTTTTTTTTAATTTTTGGCTTTTTTTTTCTGAGAAATTATGAAAAGTCCAGATTTCGAGCAATTTTTCGACAACATTCAAGTTTTTCAGCGAATAGTCCAATGAAAAACCTAGTTTTTGACCTGTTTTTCAGATTTTGGTATAACATTCAATCAAAATCTGGGTTCTGTTTAGAGAAAAAAAAGAGAAAAAAAAAAGAAAGAGAGAGAAGAAGAGAGACGCATATACTAAAAGGCTAAGTTTTTAACCTTATACACCCTGCTAAAACGACGTCGTTTTGGCGTTAGTAAACCCAGAGGATCCACGCATTTTCAAACAAGTGACCTGATCTGTAGCGCGACACGAACCAACGACCCACTTCTCTGCCTGGGTTTCAGCTAAGCCGAGCCAATCCGTTTTTCGTTGAGCTACACATTTGAGACATTTCTGTCTTTCAAGTCGAGCCGAATCCAAGCCAAGCCGAGTTGTTCCAAGGTTTTTTTTAATTAATTAATTAATTATTATTATTATTATTAAATTAAAATTATTTGGTATTCTTTAATTTAATTTAATTTAATTTCTTATTTCTTTTCTTAATGATTTTCTTAAAATAAAATTTTCAAAAAAATATTTTTAAGGAAAAGTTGAAAGTATCAATTTGTCTTAAAAATAATTTTTTTTTTTTAAATATTTTTAAGAGAAAGTTCAAAGTATCAATTTTCCTTAAAAATAAAGTTTCTAAAATAAAAAAATTTCAAAAACATTTTGGGAGGAAAAATTGAAAATATCAATTTCCTTGAAAATAAAAAAGTTTAAAAAATATTTTTAGAGAAAAATTAAAAGTATCAATTTTCTTTAAAAATAAAGTTTCTAAAATAAAAATTTTCAAAAACATTTGGGGGGAAGTTGAAAGTATGAATTTTTTTGAAAATAAAAAATTTAAAAAATATTTTAAAGAAAAAGTTGAAAGTATCAATTTTCTTTAGAAATAAAATTTTTAAAATAAAAATTTTCAATTGCTTTAAGGAAATGTTGAAAGTATCAATTTTCCTTGTACAAAAGTAATAAGTTTTTTTAAAATAAAAAGAAAAAAATTTATATCAAAAGGTGAATCATTATTCTTTTTTATTATTTTATTTTATTTTATTTTATTTTTTGTAATTTTTTTAATATTAAATAATCCGACGATGGAGTCTCTGCAAATGAAATAATAATTTGTATACTCTTGAGGTGATGGGATTTTTCTTAATTTTTTGTCAAAAATGTTGGAATAAATCAAGAATAATTTTCAATAATTAATTACTTGGTAATTTTTTTAGGCTTAATAGGTAACACGAAATCAAGTCGGTACCATCTTTTGATGGGTGTTGTGAGGGTGTTATAACCTTCTTCACTCGTAACCGAACTTTTGAACCCCGTTCTGGTTAATAGACTAAAACCTATTCTTTTAGGAACCCTTAATCAAGCTTAGGTGTTCCTTGAAATGATAGATTCTTTAGATGGCCAATCGTACCTAAACAAAAAATATTGGTGACGACTCCTTAAAATCAATGTCTAACGATAGATCTTCATATCTAAACGTCAGGATAGTTTGGTGACTCTGCTGGAAAAAAGTTGAAAGTCAAGCCAGCAAATAAATTTGTGTTATCTAAAAGCTTAATAAAATTAAACCTTTTGTATATATTTTTTATTCATTTATATTTATTTACTTTGTTAATTATGTCATTCATATGCATGTGTCTAACATGAGCTCTATACCCTAGCTTCATCCCTCTAGGAGGGAGTAAAGTACTTATTACTTTCGTGAAGTTTTAATGCTTTCGCAGTGGCTAGCGAAATACTCCTATTCAAATTAAACATTTTTCGCTTGTAACCTGTAATGAGTGAAGATGGGATGTCTTACTAGTCTGTAATAGATGATAATGTAAGGAGCAATTTGAAAACCTTTAGACTTTAACCTCGAACCACATATAGTAGACCTTAGAAGTGCCTAACCTATAGATAGAGCCATCTCTTTCCTTTTAGAATTGACCAAAAACATAGGATTCATTCCTCTTATTGTGTGTGACGTTTTAATTTTTTTTATTTATTTCTTCTTATGTGATGCACTAACCTCTTATCTTATTCATGTTTGTATGGTTCATGCTCATATCATAGAGTTACATAAAGAACATTTGCTTGAAAGACGATCTTTAACAAAGAGTTTTTCATGGATTTCATAGAACGACTAGTTTGCTCTTCATCTGTATTAACTCCTTATGAGTCACCTAACGAAGTAAAAGTTCAGTCAGAAAGGATTCAACTAAAGAATGAGGATTGTCTACCGATTAGCTATGATTCCAGTTTAACTCAAGAAACATCCATCCTCTTCGAACAAAATAATTTAAAAAATTTGGTTAATATATGGAAGAAGATGAGTCCGATTAGACAAAAAAAGTTTTGCCAGAGGCATTGATATATAGCACACCTCTTTGTAGTGAATGTCGACAATCAATTAATTAAAGCTACAATACAATTTTGAGATCCTGCATATAAGTGTTTCATCTTTAATGAAGTTGATATGACACTTACCATTGAAGAATATTTGACTTTGTTAGGTTTGCACCTCAAGGCTCATGACAAGATATATGTCAAAAAACACAAATAAGATTTCATAAAAAATTAGCCATTCTTATGGGGATAGATAAAGAGATTGTGGATTCTCAGACGAAGAATAAACAAGAATAGGTTTGCCTTCTTTGGAAGTTTTTTCATGATTTCCTAGTGCAACATGTCGACAAAGAATAAGGGTTAGATGTATTTGCCTTAGCTATATACGGACTGGTGATATTTTTAAAAGTTTTAAGTTATATTGAAATAACAGTGATTGACTTCTTCGAAAATGTGATCAATGGTTGTAACCCTTCAATGATAATATTAGTAAAGACTATCAAATCTTTGAGTTACTGTCACTGAAATGATGGGCGTTTTATAGGTTATATACATTTATTGTACTTATAAATGAAAAGTCACTTCGAGTAGAGAAAATGTACTTTCTCGAAGTTTTATGTCTGCAGTCGAGCTCCAATCAAGAAATTTTACAAAAATGAGTGGTTAGAACAAAAGTCTAAGAAAGAGTGGGTAGCTTTCTTATAAAAATTGACAAGCACTAAAGTAAGATGATTGATCCTATGGATGAATCGTGAACCTATGCTATATCAGTGTGAAGATAACATTGTGATCCCACTACTAGGTTTATGGGGAGCAATGAGTTATGCACCACTTCTAGTGAGAAGGTAGTTTGGGGCAGAACAATTTATTCCTATGATGCATGAGCTTTATCAATCAAATTATTCTTACAGTGAGCCAAAAGCATTTCAGAGGATGAATGGGGTGATTAAGGCATGGTAAAACCCTTGTAGAGTGAGTCCTAGATTGTTCACTGATAAAGTCACTTAGAGATATTTGGTTTGGAGAGCAAGACGAAGACAGAAAATGGCATTCACTTATGAAAGCTTTCAATTGCCAATAGGAGAAATGCTCGAAAAAACACCATCAAAATTAAAACTTGCAAGGAAAGAATTTGAGGTCGAAAAGGATAGGTTAAAGCAAGATGTTCAGAAGCTTCGAGAAGAGAAGGATCAATGGAAATATAGAGCTAAAAAGCATAAAGTTAAAGTTTACAAGATTGCTAGGGAACGTGACACAGCTGTCTAAGACTTATCAGAGTTACACCATGAACATAAGAGGTTGTGTATGAGGTTGTAAGTCAAAGAGATAACAATTGTTGAGCTAACTGAAGAAAATACATGATTAAAGCAAGAATATGCTGAATTAGAAGAAGAAAGTACCTAAGTACAGATAAAGAATAACATGTTGAACAACTACTTAAGCAAGTTAAGATAGAATTTGAATGAACAAGAAGACTACACTACTGTATTGGTTAGAGAGCATAAAAAGTTATCATACCAAGTTTGGTGTGGTAAAAGAGAGAACCTAAGAAGACAGAAGTACATTGAGTACCTAACGACCTAAATTTACAAAAATATATGTAAGACAAGAGAGATGGTAGAAGAGGCAGAGATATTGAAATCAGTGGTGGCCTCGATAGGAGAACATGGGTAGCGCCTGCTGAACTTCATCGAGGAAGCAAGAGACCAGTATGAGCAAATCAAACGATTTTATGGTTATAACCTTAGGATGATAAATTCTATGTAAACCAAAGTTCTTTGAAATAAATGAAATCTTTTGGTTGAACACTGTCTCAAAATAAATGTTCTTCGCATACATGCATTTTCATTCATTGCATTCTCATTCATCATATTTAAAATAACCATGATATAGTCATATAAACTTGCTAATCCTAAAATATGGTATTCAAGATTCAAGGATAACTCCATCCAGTAAAAATCTCACCCACTGATATAATACAAGAGCTAGAGCCAGACAAATGGAGCAAGAAAACTTTCATCGATTTAAAAAATTAGAAAAAGCATAGAAAAAAATTGAAAATAAGTTAAGAAGGATTTTGAATGCTCTCAATAAGTTAAACAAGAGAAAATGGATAGAAGAAAACATAAGCCAACAGGGTCCTCCATCACAAGAAGTGGTCGACCCTCTATATCCCTTAGGTTTTGATCCACAACAAGCTCAGTCCATACAACATATACCACCACAACAGTTCACATATCTTGTATACCCTGAAATGCCATCAACTTCAAATCTCAGGCATTACCATAGTTATGCGAATCTTGTCTTTACTAAAAAAAAAGTAGAACCGATTTAAGTTCCTGATTTAGATGACTTAAAAAAAAAAGAGAAAGAAAAGTCAAATGTGGTATAATTCAGAAAGATTTGAAGATTAATGTATTTGAACAAAGGTTACAGGCTATAGAAAGAATTGGGTTTTATGGTTCTGTCGATGCTGTTGAGCTATGCTTAGTCTCACATGTGGTTATTTCACCAAAGTTTAAAGTACCACAATTTGAGAAGTATGATAGTACAAAGTGCCCAAAGAATCATACCACTATAGAAATGTTGGCTATCCCACTGAAAATTACATTATTTTGAAACATAAAGTGCGACGGTTAATCAAGATGGGATGATAAGTTTTGATTAAGAAGGAGCAACAACACTTAATGTTAGTGATAATCCATTGCCTAATCATAATGTCAATACTTTGAGTGAAAATCAAGAACACATTGATTAAAAAAGACATAGAGAATTGTAATGAATTGAGGGGCAAGATGTCAGTAAAAATCTTTCACCTGATTGCACAAGGGCATACTTTTGAAAATGTTGTTCAGGCTGTTAGAAGCTGCTTGTCATTTTAAGATTTTTTTCATGTTAATGTTAGAAATTTTTTTTTGCAATATGATTTCACTTGTTATCATTTTAATAAAAGGTAATTTAATGCATTTCATTACATTTTCTTTTTCATTCAACTACTATTCCATGCTTTATCAACTTTCATAACTTTTTGTTCCCATTGTTAAATTTCAAACGATGAATATTTAGACAATGATAGCAATAAGTTTAGGATTTAATTTTGAAAACTCATTCACATTGATTTAAGAAGATTATTTGAGTAAAAGAAGCCAACTGTTAGCAGATGTGAAATTAATATGATTCGAAGAAGTGTAGTCTCTTATAAAAATTTATGATCTTATTCAATAGATGATGTTCAAAGAAAGCATTCACATTAGAGACGAAAAATGATCATCTTTTTTTTTAAACAATCATTCATCGTTACCCTTTTAAACCTGTTATGATTTTTTTTTCTAAAAGAACCCTACCCAAGGATCACCCTCCACACTGAAGGGTAATTTTTGAAAAAAAAAAGTTCAAAGATCACAAAAGGTTTAAAAAAATAAATAAAAGAATAAAAGAGAAAAAATGAATGCTATAACAAGTTGAGGTAAAGTAATGGGAGTCTTTTTGTAAAGAATGAAATGAAAAAAGAAAAAATAGTGAAATGATGTGGAATGGGGCAAAATGCCAAGCTACATCAGATGAAAAATGATCATTTGGTTTTAAACCTTTTAAACATATATTTTGAGCCTATTGTATCCATTTCTTTTATGACCCTCACCATGGCCTACATAATAACCTTTAAAAATCCATTTAGATCAAATGTGAGTGCTTGAATTGAATGATCATATGTTGGACTAAAGCATACTCATGATGAAATGATAGAATCATGCTTGGTTGTTGTAAGGATTGATATGAAAATGGGAGAAAGGGAAAGAAAAAAATGAAAAAATGAGAAAAAAAATGAAAAAATGAAAAAAAAATTAAAAAAAAATGAAAGAAAAAAATAAAAATGAGAGAAAATGAAGACTCAAATTGAAAATCTGAAAGGGTGATTTAGGTAAAAAAACTTCTGAGCTAAGAGTAAGATAAACAATTCATATAGATAAGAGATCAAAACATCTAAAGATCCCTCAAAGACTGAGGCAAAGTTCAAGGAGCTCAAAATGATTTCGACAGTCAATGGAATGAGTTTTTGAAAAAATCCTAAATTAATATTTAGAATTGTTTGAATATCTCTTTAGCTCAATGACATACATCCAACTTATTTCTCTCTCTATTTGTTTTTATACCAAATTTGTTCCTCTTTGATTACTTTTCTCCCAATTCACTTTGTGCTCCCTTATTGTTACATCCCCAAAATAAATCGTGAAAATATACGATTACATTATATTTGTCATGATTTGAAATGATGATTAATGAATGACAATATGCATAAAAGAATCTTGCATTCATTTAAAAAGAAATCTGAGATGATAAAAAAAAAAGATATGCTAAAAACCTAAAAAATGATGATTTGAAAAGATGTATGGTACGACCAAGTGATGAATATGATCGACATAGCCTGTGAATGGTGATCAAATGATAAACATAATGTGGATCAGTGGGCATAGTTTATTCTAAAATGGCTAGTGCTGAGAAGTCTGTGAATAGTGATAAAAATAATGTGGGTCAATAGATAAAATTTATGTTGAAATTGTTAGTATTGAGGAGCTTGTGAGTGGTGATTAAACGATGTGGGGCAATGGATGAAACTTGTGTCAGAATTGTTAGTGTTGAAAAGCCTATGGATGGTGACTAAGTGATGAAAATAATGATGATCAATTGATGAAACTTGTTCCAAAGTGTTGAAAAGCTAAGCAAGGAGAAAATGTGAAATGATGGAGTCTTGAGAACTATGTTACCACATTTTGATTAGAATTTCATGACGCCTGCATTCCATGCATTATGTTTGCATTGTTGTTTGAACAGTACATGCGCATAATTCGATGAATTAAAACTTTGTTTGGACATGCATCAACCAGCAAGCATTTGAATTATGACTCAAAATAGGGCATTGTTAGAATTTAGATTGTTACATTTGCATCATTAAAAAAGTATTTACATCATTAATCGTGTCATTCAGTACACATAAAATTTTGATTTTAGTAAAACTTTAAAGCCCATCTGAAAAAAATTTTTTGAATATTTTGATGAAATCCTGATTTCTTAAATGGGAATCTTTAAGAAGTCCTCAAATGAGAATCTTTAGGCCTTAAATGAGAATTTTTAAGACGTTTTCAAATGAGAATATTTAAAATATTTTTAAATGAGAATCTTTAAGGTGTGGAACCCTAAAGTTCGTTGAAAGTGAATCTTCAAATTAGAATGAGAATCTTTGAACTTTTGGATGTGAATCTTTAAAATTCAAACGAAAAGCTTTGAACTTAACTTTTGGATGTGAATATCTAAATTTTTGAGTGAGAACCTTTGAACTTAGATGTGAAACTCTAAGTTTTATTGCATATGAGCCTTTGAACTTTAATGAGAGGCTTGAAACTTTTAGATGTGAATATCTAAAATTCAAATGAGACTTTTTAAATGTGGATGCAAGTCTTATAATTTGCGAATGCGAATCTTAAGATCTTGCAAGTTTGAATTCTTGTGAAACTAAATTTTTGAGAATCAAATTTCAATATATTCTTGTAAAGTTGAAAGATTCTTGCGAATCTAAACCTTTGACTTTCGAACTCAAATTACGAATCTTTGAGTTCCTATTACAAATTTCATCAGACATGATCTATGACTCATTCAGTCATGATTGACAAAGAGCAATTTATTTTTTCACAGTTTTGGTATCTTTGTTTAGAGGAGCAATTTATATTTTCAAAATTGTGGTGCCTCTGTTTAGAGGAGCATTTATTTTTCAAAGTCGTTGAGCCTCTACTTAGAGGAGCTTTGATCAAAATTTTAACCAAAAACAAAAAAAGCAAAAAAATATAAAAAATATAAAAAAAAGGTCGAATTGAGTCTTGAATGAGTTTTTACATTTTTGCACAATTCCTATTTGACAGAAAATGTGCAAAGAGCGACAGCTGTAGACACCTAATTTGGTCCAGGCCCAGATCAATTGGGCCTAGTCCAAATGGGCAAGATAGGCCCACATTTTTTATTTTATTTTATTTATTATTTTATTTATTTTATTTTATTTATTATTATAATCATTTATTTATTTATTTATTATTATTACTATTATTATTATTATTATCATTTTTTCATTTTATCTTTTTTTTCTTCATTAATTAGGAGATAATGATCACATTAATTAAAAATAATAAAAAAATAATGGAAGTGGATTTGACCGTGAATTTGGGGACTGACAGAGTTGGGATTGGATTCAAAAATTAAATCTCAATCCCAAATGAAATTAAGATTAATCAAAAACTCTTCTAATCAATTCCTATAAATAAAGGCTGAAATACACATAAAAGACATCGAAGGCACACAAAGAGAAAACAGAAGCAAAAATAGTGTTTAGAGGCAGTTTAAAATTTTTAAAATTTTTTTTGAATTTTTACCTTTTTTTGTTTAGAAATTCTGGAAATTCCAGATTCCAAGCAATTTTTCAGTTGCATTCAAGTTTTTCGACGAATATTTCAGTGAAAAACTCAAGTTTAAAAAATATTTTTAGGAAAAAGTTGAAAATATCAATTTTCCTTAAAAATAAAGTTTCTAAAATAAAAATTTTCAAAAACATTTTGGGGGGGAAAGTTGAAAGTATCAATTTTCCTAAAAATAAAAAGTTTTAAAAATATTTTTAGGGAAAAGTTAAAAATATCAATTTTTCTTAAAAATAAAATTTTTAAAATAAAAAATTTTAATTACTTTAAGAAAAAATTGAAAGTATCAATTCTTCTTGTACAAAAGCAATAAGTTTTTTTTAAAATGAAAAGAAAAAGATTTATATCAAAAGGTGAATCATTATTCTTTTTTATTTTTATTTTATTTTATTTTATTTTTGTAATTTTTTTAATGTTAAATAATCCGACGATGGAGTCTCTGTAAGTGAAACAGTAGTTTTCTTGCATACTCTTGAGGTGATGGGATTTTTCTTAATTTTTTACCAAAAATATTGAGTCAATCAAGAATAATTTTTAATAATTAATTAATTGATAAATATTTTAGGCTTAATGGGTAACACGAAATCAAACTGGTACCATCATTCGATGGGCATTGTGAGGGTGCTATAACCTTCTTCACTCATAACCGAATCCCGGTCTTGTTAATAGATCCGAATCTATTTTTTTAGGGACCCTTAGTCAAACTTAGGTCTTTTGTGAAAGGTTAAATTCCTTAGGTGGTCAATCGCACCTAAACAAAAAAGATTGGTGGCAACTCCTTAAAATTAATATCTAGCGATAGATCTTCAGATCTAAACGTTATGACAGATATCATTGGTTACATTCAGTGATTGAGAAACAGCAAATGCTATTGAAGAAAGTCCATACTTATGATAATGTAATAGATATATTAACTATAACACTTCATAAGAAAAAACTTGAGTTCTATAGTAACTTGGCGAGAATGAGTTCCTTGGCCAAAGTAAATTCAAAATAAAATTGCTATGGTGATGAAACTCATCCTAATAGGGTTGGATGAGGAGATTGTTAGGAAGAGTAGGGTCCAGTCCTATTGGTTTTGGCCAATTAAAAGACTTAAAACTTTTTTTTTTGTCTTTGACCTTAGAAACCCTACTTATATAAAGCCTTAAACAATAAAAAGGGGGCTGTGTAATAGAGAAATAAAATGTGGTGGCACTGAAACCAAGAGAAAAAAGAAAAGCCAGAAAAAATAAAGAGAAAAGAGAAAAAAGAGTTAGTTGAATAAAAATCGATCTGTAATTCGATTGAGCTAAAATTTTATCAGCAGGTTTATAATTCAAAGTTTTACATTCTAAACAGTGAAGATTGGGTTTAAAGCTCTTTAGGAACAAATCAATGGTGTATTTGTTGAGTTACATATTTGGTGAGATTTCTCCAATTATTTCTTTAGTTGTTAATTAGCTCTAGTTTTAACTAGAAAAAATTTTGTATATCTATTATTTAATAGTAGAGATTTTCTGGTGGTTTATGGTTTTTAGAGATGAGCAATTGATCGATTTAGTCAGCTTGGTTTGAAAAAATCAATAATTGACTTAATCGACTTTCATTTAACAAATAATTAAACCAACCGAATAGTTTTAAATAACTGATCAAAATCGATTCAATTATATTGGTTTGGTTAAATAACTAATTTTTTTATCATTTTTCTTTCTATTATGAATAATTATTTAACCACAAATTCAATTCAATAAAATTCAAACTCAAGTATCATTTAAATTAAATGACTAAAAAATTTAATAATTTTAACAATATTTTACAAGAAAAAAATAAATAAAATTATTTATGTCAATTTTTAAATCTTTATTTATTAGAAAGTCGATTAATTTGATCAGTTCAATTATCAATTTTAAAAATAAAAAATCGACCGAGTTAACCAATTTAATTGATTTGAAAAACAATTATAACCCAAACTTAATAAATTGAACCGATTCAACCAAATTCATTCAGTTTTGATTTATCTAATTGGTTTAAACTAACTTTTACTCACTCCTGGTAGTTTTTTTCTCTACATTGGAGAGTTTTTTTACGTAAATCTTGATATGTTTTATTTTTCATACATTGTTAATTATTGTTTATTACTATAAATTTATTACGATATATTATTTTTATATTATTTTGGTTATTGCTTCAAACCAATACAAACAATGCCTCCCCTTCTCTATCAAAATCTTTTTTTAAAAAAAAAAAAAATTTATTTGGAAACTCTCTTGATTCTTGAATAAGTAGGCAGGTGAGGGGTCTATAATTTCAAAATGTAATTAACCCCTTCTACTTCCTAAAACAAACACATAAAAGAGAGTTTGTTGTCTTCAAGCAATCATATGTTCATAATTCAAACCAAAATCAACTCCTCTCTCTCTCTCTAGGGTTAATTTTATTCTCTTTTAAAAAGCCTGTTTTAACAAGGTTTGGTTGGAGTGGATAGATAATTGACCAAACTTGCCAATTCCCTTCCCTATTCTATATATAGAGCAAACTTGAAGCTGCAGTGTGGAAATCAATTAAGCAATGGTAATTATAAATTCAACACCGACTATTAAGGCGTGGCAACTCTTTTCAGTTTCCAAAGGTGGTCCCTATAAAAGGAGACATGGCTCTAACAGGAAAATTTGCTATTTAAGTTTTACTCACATATGAACCCCCCATTGATTTATAATCCCAGCTCATTAAAGTACAGCTTACCTAGCTACATTATGGATCCCATCCTACCAAAACCTTATTTGCTAACCAAACAAAAAGTTTTTATAGAAAGCTTCTTGGATTTTGAAAGAGAAGAATTGGTTATCTCTGATGGTTTTATACTTTCAGTTGGACTGAAGCTGATACAGCAGTGTAGATTTCATGGTCCTCCTTCGCATGAAAAGGCAATCAGGGAATGGGCCGGCGCCTCCATTGGACACCAGATAATGGTCCACGGACTGATAGGTTGTAGCGTCTGGGTTTGGAACAAATATAACCAGAAAATTACTGGAACCAACTATCAAGCGGTTTGGAAACCAAAATAACCAAGCAATGTCCCACAAAAAATCGCTTTTACCACAAATCAAACCGTGGACAAGGATCAAATCCAAGTAGATCAGTGAGAGCGAAATGACTAATCATGTAGAGACAAAGTCGTGGAAGATTTTTTCAGCAGTTAGTTTATGAGTGAAAGCCTTGTGCTAGAGCAGAGAAGTTCTGGAATATTTGAAAATTTGGTCCAAGCGCACTATTGCAGGCAAGCTGAACTGAAAATTTGACATATATAAAACCCAATAACTAAAAGAATGATAAGTAATTGCAACTATAAACAATATCTCCACTTTTGAAGCTTCAGTGGAAATGGTAGGTTAACCTTTAAATTGAATAGAAACATTTAGCATTGGCAATGATTCATTTCAGGGGCGTGATTTTTGCGCCTACACGTGCAAAGGAAAATAATACAAGCATCTGACTCTGCGCGTGAACCACTTTAGAAGCTTTGAGGATATAACAAAATCCTACATAGGACTAATAACAAAAAGCATTTCATTGTTATAAAGAGTAAGCTTAATCTGAAATGAACATCAGATATTCAGAAATTTCCCAAAACACATCCGTGGAGAGTGCAGGGCAAAGAAAAAAAATATATAGCTGATGCCATAAAGATCATGGTTGGTGTAAGAAAGTTAGCATCACTTTGTTCCCCAACGTGGAATTTCACCACTGGATATTCAATTTGTTCTGGAAAAATCAGCAGCAGCACTAAAGGCAGAAACAATGCATGCCATTCCAATCATCTTTGTCCAGCTTCTTGTCCTTGCAGCGACAGCAGCCCCAGCTACAGCACCCGCAATTAAAGTGTTTATCTGAAGTAAAGAAAACAAGCTTGGTGATCCTTGTAACCACATCCTCAAGCCATTTCATCTATCATAATTCTAGAGTTAGGAATGTTATAGATAGCTTAGCTTGGTTTATTAGTCTTTGTAATAACTGATTGAAAACTCCTCTTCATAACAAGCAAACAACCAAATTTCACTTCTGTTGTATATATGCAACAAAACATAGGAAAAACTCTACGATCCTGAACCTTGTCTAGTATCTGTGTGTGTGTCTAACACCATGCATCTTTCTTATCTTCTTATATAAGCATAGGTACACACTTTAAGGAACCTGAATTCTAAAGATATAAGCAGTTGAGAGTTCATTGTGTGACAAAATAAAGTGAAAGTCCATGTTTTCCCCACAGTATGTATATAACTAAGCTCTTTGCCTCTTCACAACAGGCAAACCAAATAGAAGATGTACTCGGAAACTGCCTTTAACTAGATAAAATTATGGTACTTGTGTTCTCTCCCTCTCTCTTACATAATGGAAATGTTGTATGTTTTCCTTCACCCGTCTACGGTAATCTCTTAAAGAAACTATTCAGAAGGCTATAAACTAACCTGGTCATTCTGCTTTCGATATCTCTGAAGCCCACAACGAGTCATAACAAATATACCAGCAACAAGTCCTGAATATCAATGTGAAGTTGTTTACAATTTAGCAGATGCGAAACAATAAAATAAGTTTGAAAGACACCCTAAAAATAAAATCACTTTTTTTTTTTGGCAATCATTCAGTTTGATCTTAGATGCAAAATATTCGCCCAAAATCAACTTAATTCTTACCGCATTGGAAGCCGAATTTGCCAACAGATTTTGCCTGCAAGAAGATAAAACAATCAAATTTTAGAAAAACAACCAATAACTGGTCAAAATCAAATACTAAAAATGCCCAAAATTCATTAACCAAAATTTGTAAGCTTCTTTTACCACAAATGAGGCTTGACTAATGCCGGTTAGACCTGAACACCAGAACAACCCAAAAAAAAAGATTAACCTTATTAGCCCAAACTTCAACCTTTAGTTAACAAAAATAATGAAAAATTAATATTTCAAATAATAAAAAATTGATTGAGATTTTAAGATTGTAACCTTTTTTACGAGCATCATATGGGGCTGAACAAAATCCCCAGAGTGCACCTGCCTGAAAATAGATTTTTATTTTTTTGGTTTGATAATGAAAGAAAACAAAAAGTTAAGTGATGTATTTACCGTTCCGACACGAAGGACCGATTCAACGACGATGGAAGAACATGGAACGACGCTGGTTAGCTCTTCCTCCATTTACAAATTCCTAAGTTTTTCTGTTACTTTTATTTTGAAGTTTTTCTGTTTTATTAAATGACGGCAGCTCAAATGTTTTTCTTTTCTTAGGACAACTCTTTGGGTTTCTTTGTTTTTTCTTTTGTTTTAAATAATTGACTCACATTTTTTATTAAAAAAAAAAACTATTTTTGAATTGGATTTTTACATGAAATTTCAAATCTCAATAATATATTTTATCATTTAAATTAAAATTATTATTAAAATATTAAATAAAATAATTTAAAAATAATATCGAATGTGTTTGAATATAATCGAATCACATCGAACCTTTAACAAAATCTAAAAAAAAAAAAAGATAAATCTGATAACTCATCTTAATTTAGAAACGTTTAGTTTGATGTACTTTACAAAATCTTAAATTCACATTTCGCTCTCAAACTAGTTGATTACTGAATCATTACTATCGTGTTAAAATTTATTAAATAAATTTAAAAAATCATTTAAAAACATGTTTTCATATATGTTTATTTTTTTAAGTTCTAAAAATAAAAATTGATAAAATTTTATATTAATTATTTTTATAATTATTTTAAATTATAAAAATTTTCATAAATATTTAAGTAAATTGAAAATTAAATGAATAAATTAATATAATGCTTAATTTTTTTACTAGTCCCTGGAGCATCACATTCACTATAATCATAAATAGATTAAAATGCATGTTAAAATAAACAAATTTAATGAGGAAAATGGGTAAAATTTGTCTTAAAAAAAGTTATTTTTTAATCTTTAGAGTTGAAATTGCTTCTCCAAAAGTTTATAAATCTAAGTATGTACAAGACAAATTAGGCTAAAGGGTGATTCCGGGATGGATCATGGCAATAATCCTTTTTTTTTTTTTTGCATTTTCTTTTGGGTTAAATATATAAAAGATTTTTAAATTAAAATTAAATAATTATTTAAGCTTATTTTACTGTATTAGAATTAATTAATTAAGTATTTAAACATTTATTTTTGTTCAATTGAATCTTTAAATAGTTATTTTATTTAATTAATTTTTTAAAATATTTGTTTACACTTAATTAATTAAATTTAATGGATTATAATAAAGTAATATGAATTTAGATTATTATTTAATTGTAATTTAAATTTTTTTATACTAACTTTTTTTTTGGTGATTTTCAGCCCAAAACCTAACGGGAGCAACGTGGCACCCATACATGACCCAAAAAAACCCTAGAATCCAATCCAATATATTTCTCGTTAACTTCATCGTTTTGTATCTTTAAAGAACGCTGCGGCCGCCGGCAGTTAAGTTACTCTCTCTATCCCTGCCTTTCTCTCTGTTTTTTTTCTTTCCCTTCTTTTTGATTGAATCGACTTAGTGAAAACGCTGTGAGTTGGTGCGAAGATGAGTCGTGGGGCAGCAGCGGGACCCAAGGGGAAGAAGAAGGGAGCGTCCTTTACCATCGACTGTGCTAAGCCGGTTGAAGATAAGATCATGGACATCGCCTCATTGGAAAAGTTCCTCCAGGAAAGGATCAAGGTCGGTGGCAAAGCCGGTGCTCTTGGCGACTCCGTCACTGTCACCCGTGACAAGACCAAGATCAACGTCTCCTCTGACTCCAACTTCTCCAAGCGGTACTTTTCATTTCTCTTTCGATCTTTTAATTGTATTATAGAACAATCTCCGCTGCGCCGCATCTCTGAATTTTTAGATCTTAAAAATGGTTTGAATCTTAAGCGAGGATGGTGGAACTCTTTTAATTTTATGGTTTAGGTCAATGATCTTGTTTCTCAAAACATTCGCGGCGGCCGCCTGAGAGCTTTCGCCTTCGCCTGGCTTTGGAGCTTCTGCTGCTTTAATCCTTCCTTGGATGTCTGAAACCTTATATCTAGTTTTTGGTTGTTTGTTTTAAAGGGGAAAGAAGCATGTTTTGATTATAACATTTGAGTTTAGTTTTACTTGATGGTTTGTTCAACTTCCTGTTTGGTTGTCAGGTATCTTAAGTACTTGACTAAGAAGTACTTGAAGAAGCACAATGTTCGGGATTGGCTTCGGGTGATTGCTTCCAACAAGGACCGTACTGTTTATGAACTTCGCTACTTCAATATCGCTGAGAATGAGGGGGAAGAGGAAGAGTGAAGAATCAGTTCAGTTTTTTTCACTTGTTACCTATCTAGTTTATTGCTTCCGAGGAACCTTGTTTTTCTCTTTCGGGTGTCAAATCCTTCGACTTGTTTTGGTTTTTTTTTTTTTTTGCCTTTTAATCTTGTTAAATGGAATTGTACCAAATCGTTAGAGAAGTAAGCTTGTATGAATACTAATTTTGTTTTTGAAATCAGCATCAAAACGTTTTAGGCTACATCCTTTTGTTTTTGTTTTAAGAGGCAAAACTTCCCGCCATTCTGATCTATCAAACAATCAACGTTAGCTTCTGCTATGCAACCTTTCATTTTGCTCGCATGACCGGCTGACCCTTGAATCCTTCATCTGGAACACCCTCATAGGAGGCAGTGCTCAGTCTACCACTGGACCCACTCAAACTCCGGTCTCCATCTACATTCGTATGCGATTCCATGGCGTTTCACCTGATTTCCACGCTCTCCCTTTCCTCCTATAATCATTCAGTTTCCCATTTCACTTTCTCTCAGGTAAATCAATTCAAGCCCAAACAATCCTCTTCGCTCTCGTCTTCTCTTTGCTTGTATCCTTCCCTACCTGTGTAGGCTGTATTTTGGTTTCGGTGGTTAGGCGCCTAATACTGTGTGCGGAGCTTGGAGGCCCTAGCTTTTGGGCCTATGTTACTAGTGTATTCTTCTCTACCTATGTACCCTTGTTTTCCTAATTCCGAAACCACATTTCGCACTAGGGCCTTAACCTTCAAAACTCACTAGCATTTTCGCCTTTTCTTTTGAGCTGAGAGTTGAAAGCAAAACTAAAAGGCATGGACAAATGATTAAGAGGGAACCATGAGATATGTTATTCACAGGATGGTGAATCAAACAACGGACAGAACTAGCACAATGGTTTTAACGCTTACAAGACTAAGACAAATTAACCATATTAAATCATTTTATTGGGCGACAAGAACAAGAGTTCAAGAAGGAGAACTGCATTTTGAGCCACCTATTCCAACATCTAACAGCTAAACAATGAAAATCCATCAAGAATCGAGAGCAACCATCACCCCAAAACACTTATCCTCCTCAACACCAGTACAAATTCTTTGCTTAAGCAAGGGCACCTGTACAAGCTGTGGCAGCAGCGGTTCCAACCCTTGCAGAACTGTATTTCTTGGTGATGAATCTACAAAAGGATTATGTGCAATGAATATCAGCTTGATTGTTTTGGAGGTAAAGTAAAATTGTTGCTTCTAAGGTCAATCAAGGCCATATTTACCTGAAGAAATCCCTCCACAACAACTCAAACATCAACCAGTTCATTCCAGTATCAGGTATGCCACCACCACCGTCATTTTTCTTTGAGGCAGCTGAAATGATCCTGTCAATCATATAAATGTATTCAACATAAGAAATTATCTGATAGCTTGAAATTGTTTATAAAACAACCAAGCCTTCTCCAACTACATGGTATCTTTAACATGGATAATATTGCTCCATTGTACTCTGTCGTGGATCATATCCACAATTAGCTCAAATTTTAGACATTATTTATAAAATGAAAACAAGGGTACTTGACAACATACTTATTTGTAGTTTTCTTTAGCTCATCAAACATTGAACGGGGAGATAGGCATCCCATAGCTAGCCATGGAGAAATTTTGCAAGAAAAGTTAGCACCATATATGCTATCCTGACTACCATCCTTGCTCCCCTTGTGTGGCTGTGCTTGACACTCAGCTGCAAACTTTTTAAGCCTCTGCAATGCTTCAGTCTCCCCTCCAACCATAGAAGCACTAACTGATGGCCTACCATCCTATGAGAGAACAAAGAATACTTTGTCAATGCATTTAAAGAGCCATAATCAAAAGAAAAAGACACAGCTAACATAGCTAATTGAATTCACTCTAAATGAGTTACATCTAGTAGCATAGGTTAGCTGAAATATCTAAATCAAAACTTCTTATCAAGCCTCAACATTGGAGATTAACCAGTAAGCACTGACTAAGGAGCACGCTGACACTGATAATTCAAGTTACACAATCCAATCAAATCATACTTCAGATGTGAGTAGCCGTAAATACTAACTTAAATATGAAGAAGCATTTGGCATAAAAGAAAAGATTAGTATTCTGGTGCAATGCAACAGAATCAACATATAGTTAGGGAAAACTTAGCAAATAAACGAAACACGACCAAAACTAATTACTTTTGACAACAATCTTCTCTAGAACATTGAAGACTAAGCAAGACAATTGCATTCTATGCAACCGTAAAGTCATTTATCTCCCCTCAATTTGTGTAACAAACAGCACAAGTCCAGGATTCTGGAAAGGCACAAGTAAACTTACTGAACCTCGTGAAAAACATAGAAGTTAAATTTAAATCACAAACCTGAGCCATCGTGGCACTGGGGTTAAGCCCCAGATCCGTCAATGAAGGAATATCTCCAGTCTCAACATCACCTCTTGAGGGTATTCCTTTCATTTGGTCCAATGCTTCAATTGTTTTCCTTATATCCAAACCCTTAACCTTCTCCCTAAATCCACCATAATTGGAAGGCATATCTTCCAACTTAAACGGCAAATCATCAACATGGAACAAAGTACTTCCCCAAAAGTATTTAACTTCGACTCCCTCTTCTTTCATGGCGGCCTCAATCTTTTCCTCAGCCTTAACCTCATCATGAGAAATTTCTCTATGAGCATAAATTGCTTCAGCCCCAATAGCTTTAGCTAACTCAACCAAAACACTCTCCGGCTTTCCAACTCGGACCACAAGATCCGACCCTCGTGCTTGCAGATTCTTTCGGAGATCCGAAACTGATTCTATCAAGAATGTGGCTCTGTAAGGACCCGTTTTATCGAACCCAGATGAGGATTTACCGTAATCTCGAGGGTCAAAACAGTAAACTGGCAAAACCGACATGGACTCGTTGTTGGCAGTGTTGAGACACTCGTTGTCATGAACTCGTAAATCGTTGCGGAACCAAACGATGGAAGCTCGACGAATTGCGGCGCCATTGGAAGGGTCGAGAGGGCGGCGCGGGCCTAAAGAGAGAGGGGATTGAAGAGGGTTGTTGGAAACGGTGGATTTGAAGGAGAGTTTGGAAGGTGAAGGAGAAGTTGAAGACAGAGAGACATGGGAAAGAGAGGAAGCTTGGGTTGGAACTTTAACTTTATTGGGTGATTGAGAAGAGAATAAAGATAGGATTTTGGTTTGAGTTAAGAAATGGGTAGGTACAGTTGTGGGCATGGAAGGGAAAGAAAGAGAAGCAGTTGCAAATGGGCATTGAGAAGGGAAAATCTCAAGTTGGTTTTGGGTTTGTTCTTCGGTTGATTTGGTTTCAGGGTTTTCACAAGTTTGGAGATTGGAATCCATTTTTTGGTAGTTTTTTTCTTTCCGGTTTTCTTGTGAAGATAAGAAGGTGGGGTGAGTTGGTGCTGAGACTTCACTTGAAGGTCACTCTCTTCTGGTCCATCCAGGAGCCTTTTTTTGTGATCCTTGGTCTTCAATTTTTTTCTGTTGGGTGTTTCTTAATTTATTGGAAGATTCTTTCTTGAGTATAATCTTGTTCTCCAACGATTATACCTAACACATTTCACGTAACTCTCATTAATTCAGCCCCCTTTTTTTTTTTGGTCAAAGTGTCCGGTTTGGAGATTTACCTTGCAGGCTTGGTAGAATTAAAACAAACCAGCAATTTACAACAAGCTAAATTCAACTGTGCTCGAAAGTTTGGCTTGAAATATAATACTGAGCCAATAAAAGTGATTCAATTGTTTTTTTTTTTTTTTTTGTGAGAAAATTATAAAAGATAATTAGATGAAATTTCACTTACTTAAATATAGTATTTGAATGATCACTTTGTTTGTAGAGTTTAATTAAATTCCTTGCAGACTAGTGTCCAACCAATAAATTAAGCACAAATTTAATAATTTAAAACATGATATAATATTAAAATATAAGAATAACATAAAAATAACATATTATAATTTAAATTTTTAATAAAAATTATATAAAAAATTTAATAAAATTAAAAATATACATTATATTTTTATATTAATACAAATTATAATATATAATTTTCATATATTCCTCCTGTCCTCTAATGTTTGTTCATTAAAAATTTATACAAATTTTAAAAAATATATTTTAATATTTTTTATTCAAAATTAAGAAACTCAAATCTATTTTTATTCTTGTCATTTAATTTTTGGAGCCAATTACTTTAAAACAAAATTCCATATTTTTTGCAAAATATTTGACATTGGCATTGGCGCATTATAATTGATTTATTGGATTTTGTATAATGATATTAATTGTTAAAAAACAAAAAAAAAAAAAGTGAAAGTGAATTTAAGAATTTAACTATATTTATTATTTATTTTGAATAAGGGACCAATAAATTAAGATTAAAAAAATAACAAAAAAAGATAGAAAAAATATAATATAATATAAATACATAAATAAATAAATAAATTATTAATATTTTACTATATTCGAATCAACGACTTATGAAATGTCAAATTATGCTATTATGATTTATTCTATGAATGGAGTTGGTCAGAGATTAACTGTGATTTGTCATTTGTGATTGATTACGGAGAACTTCGGAGTAAAACATTTCCCAACACTAAGTAACTCGAGAGTCAAGTACATCTATCCTTGCCGCAAAGCCTATGCTTTTCGGTTTGAGGTTTTCCTTCCTTATTTGTCCTGTTTGCCTTTTTCTTTATACAATATATATATATATATGTATATATATTTCCCTTGATTTAGAAAAAAGCACCGTAGTAAGTAGTAGGAGGAGGAGAGAGAGACATGCACTAGATGGACCGGGCCCTGCTTTGCGCTCCATACTCTACGGTGACCGTTGAATGGGATAATTTAATAAAAGTTTTACAAATCGCTGCCGTTCACACTGAAAATCGATAAATCGTGAGTGAATCACTTCCATCCAAAATGGCAAAAGACTATATGCAATGTTTACTGAGACTTGCACGTGCGCCATCCCCACCTACTGCGGTCCTGCCGTTCCCCTCCAACACCCACAACTAGAAGAGAAATGGATGGTTATTCAGACCTCAACTCAGCGATGAAATTGACCCATTACTCCAATCAGCATCCCATTCTGCTTCTCTTCGCTTTCACGAGATCCACCGTCGAGGCAAGCAAAACCCCAATTCTCTATGTTTCCGTCTTTTCTATTGCCTTCTTCATTGTTTCTGAAAGTAGCTACTAAGCCTTATAATCATTTTTATTTGTCTATATATGCAGAGCCTCTTTTTGTGGACCCATATGCCGGATGCTTTGTTCCACTTCACACTCGGATGAATTTGGAGAACCGATTGAAACATTATTGCATTGCAACCAAGTTCATAGATGATAAGCTGCTTCGTACGGTAAACCACATGGATGGGCTTAAACAGGTGTTTTTACTAAGTTTAATTTTGAATTAAATAGTGTTGTGTCACCTCATTGCATAAGAAAATTAACTTTTCACTATAAATTGCAGGTTGTTCTTTTATATGATGGAATGGATACTCGGCCATATAGGCTTAACTGGCGAAGCTCAACCATCATATTTGATAAATCCCCTGAAAGGGTATGCCAAAAGGCGATTGAAAAGCTTAAAGGTGCCTGAGACTGTTGGACTTAGTTTACATATTTTGTCATATACTTTAGAAAACAAACAATTCCTTTGCTATATATATATTTTTTTCTGTTCAAATCTCTATGTCTTGAATTATGACAATCTAAATTTCTTGCATTTAGCTGGTTTTGGGTTAGACAAGTAGTTCAACATGTTCCGAGAGAATGTTCTTGAACAAATTAGGTGTTGGGGCTAAGATCCCAAGAAGCTGTTTGTTTCTTCATGTTCCATAGAAATCCTCTAATATTCAACAGACTTTGCGTATGAAAGGCTTTAATGGTAATCGTCCAAGTACATGGGCTATCTATCCAGGTGATAAAGGGCATTTTCCCCTATGCGATGCTTGTCAGCTGAAACTTCTGACGAATAACTCTATGAGGGAATTTTCTTCTTTCATGTTTTTCTGTAGGGACTACCTGTGATGACTTCGGCAAGTTTTGAAGAGATTTTAGTCATAGCCAGTTGTATGGCTCTGAATAGATGTCTCTTCTTGGGAGAGTTGCCCGCTTGGTTGGCAGAAACCGAATTCGGTACCAAGGTCAGCTTGTTGAATTTTCGTAACTGCATTTATTCTAACTTAAATTGCTTTCCTTTAATGAACACATGCCCCGTTGGTTGGTCTTTGTGTTGCAGTCTAGTACAAAGAAATGGATGGATAATCATTTTATGAGCAACGGCTTCAAGGTAGACATGATTAGCTACAATGAAGTAACTACTGTTTAGGTAAGGTAGTAAAACCACGAGATTACGAGAACATACTATTTATTGCAGAACAATGGTGGTTTTCGGATGATCAGGTGCAACCACTTGTTTCTGCTTCAAATTGTAAAGCATCACAGTGCATTAGTCTACATGCTGAGGGAGGGCTATAACTTTACATTCCTCACGATCAATTTATATGGAGTCCACGTGTGCAATTCACATGTTTAATATTAATCATGAAAATTTATTCCATAGAATAGAACGTATTCTTAACTTTTAAAACCTTTAAAATAGGAAAATACTACTTTCTTTCCAATCATCTAGCATAATTGCTCAACTAACTGATTCCATGGATTTTGTTATTCTCAGTACTTTATTACTCTTAGGATAACAATTATCTTTTAGTTCATAATCTTATCTCACATCTCTTGGATTAATTCCCAGGCTAAATGCCCTGACCATCTAATTTGAAGGCTAGTATCGTTTTTATATCAAAGATTCCATTTAGATAGCAGGATGTAACGGATACTGTCAAAATTCGGCATATATTTATGCCAAATTGCCTTCAATAGTATTCTAGGACTTTCCTAGAATGGGTTTTCTGATTAATGTGTTGCTTGCTTTTATGTTGTATATCCTCGTATGATTTGTTAATTACATTAATGTTCTGAGGCTAACTGATGTAACTGATGATAATTGCCTTTTTGCAAAGATGGAAACTTGAAGGAGAGAGTTTCAGTGGGTAGAGGAAGAGGGAGACAAGGAAGGATTTGAGGAGCTCTAAATAAAAATACAACATTTTTTTTTTTTGGGTCTCTGGCGTCGAGGCTGCAATGATATTCTCTTCTTTCTGTTCTAATATTTCTTCCCGATTTTCCGAATTGTACATAAAGGCTACAGAATAATAATTTGATTCTTTGCTTGTTACTACTTACTACTACTTAGTTTCTAAAGATGACATTTCATGAATGCTTGTTTATGTCCGTTACTAAACCATGAGTCAGCCAATAAATCTTTCGAAAATTTGATGCATTTTATAGTTACATCCATTGCATTTATACAGAAGAAATATAAAAAGAAAAAGAATCCAATCGCCAATGTGTCAATATAACGTAGACGAGTAGGCAGTCAAAACCAAGCAGCGGTAGCATTGACAAACTCCAGCTTCCTTCTTAGGGGCACGGCTTACCTGCCAAGGGGTTTGCTCACCGCACGCATTACTAAGCAAGCTCAGAATATTATTATAGAGAATAAACTGCACCCACACGAGCCAGCTACCCACAATAATATATCCAACTTTCAATAGATGGTTACTCAACGATCAACAGGCAGCAAGCTTCAATCTTCAAGTCGGATATAACTTACCAATCAGTGACTGATTGAGATGGTTAATGAGGATTCAGAAAGCTCAAAACAGGCATGTACCTATGGCTGGGGTTTTGGTAAAGCACCTCCTCCAGCAACAAACACAGGAAACAGCAGCATCACATGCAAAACTCAAATAAGAATCAGACAAGCTGCTTCAGAAATTTCATATAATCAAATGTCATAGCTGATTTAAAACAGGAAGTGATGGGCGTGGTCTAACAACATTCAACACAACCCTTACAGTTGCCTGTTGATAGAAGAAAACAGCCTGTAAGAAAAGTAAAGGAGCTAAATTTTGAGCGTCTGGAAGACAGGCATAGGTATGCAGAAATTACCTCAAGGAAGGAATTAAAATTCCCATGCAAAAGGAAACGTCTTAGAAATGGAGCTCGCTGACTCCCAGCAAAACTGCTACTGCTTAATATGGTATATAAGGAGTTTGATTTTTTGTTAAATTCCTGAAAAAGGTTAAGACCAATGTCTTTGAAATACAGGGCCATGCAACTAGTGACATGAATTAATGAGGTAAGTGCTAATCATAAACTAATTAAACAATATCTAGGTGAAATGAGGAGTAAAACAGCTTCCTAAGTATGCAGAGATGGAGGTCTCGTCCCACTATTAATAGCAAGTAGCAAACCAACCAAATTACTTCTTTACACTTCACAAAGTCTTTCAAAGAGAGAAATAACCTCTTTTTTTTTTTTTTTCTTTTTTGGAGATTTGACCTACCTATCAATTACTAATTAGAAGTGTTAAAAACCGTTGCAAGTGTGAACAATATCTGAATATTCCAAGGCACATATATATATACTAATTCAAAATGATTATTCTTGCTAGTCCTACCTATATAAGCAAATAAGAGATGCTAGAAGTGGGTACCTCAGTTATATGTTCTAGTTTAAATGTATTTTGACTGCTTTCTTGGTTCTCAATATTCCAGCAGAACTGCAGGCAAAGCGTCATGATGCTGTCCAACATCCTTGTCACAGAGCCAATGTCCAAGAAAGACTGAGAAATTAAAGCCGATAAATACCTGTAACAATGTTAAGAACATGTAAGCCTTCAGCAAATCATCAATGTTTGACAAGACAAACCAAAAGAATCAACTGGAAAACACCAATTTATGTGAGCACACATAAACTCATTTTACTTGGACAAATAATACAGGATAATATGGAATGATTTCTATGAAATGTACATTAGTGACCCAAAAAGTCAAAAGCAGATATTTAAATAGTAGTTACGATCACGTTTTCGATCGTGTCACATTTATCTTATTTTTTGATATAACGAAAATCAGTGTAGTCATCGCAAACATCACGGTCGTGAATTTTTTTTAATTTTGCATAATTTATTATAAAATATAATAATTATAATTATAATTATAAAAAATCTTATTTAATTTTTTTTTTAAACAGTTTATGACATTATATATTTTTTATTTTTTTTAAAAATTATTCACAATTTTATTTAGATTATAATAAAATATTTATATTTGATTTAGCAACAAAATTTTTACTTGAGCCAAGTTCATATTCGAAATTAATTATAGACAAATCAAAATATTAACTAAACATAATACGTTAAATACCAAGCATCCATATTTAATAAAATGACAAATTTAAAAATATAATAATTACAAATTCCATCAACTATATTTATAAATTAATAAGAATTAATCTAATAACAAAAGAATTGACAACAATATAAATATCAAAATAACAAATAATTTATTAAATTTCAAATACAAAATCATAAATTAATAAGTAACAAAATCAAATTATAATATTTAATTTTAATTATTTTTTATCTAACTTATACAAAAAAATTTATTAAAACTTTACATCTAAAATCCACATATATATATATAATTTCAAAAATTACAAATTTTTAAACTTATATTTCAATAAAATTAATTACAAAATTAAATAAATAAAAACACAAGCGTTCCTTTCACTACAGATAGGCCCATCCCCCAAAATTTTTCCTGATAACTAGAAAGACAAAAACTCCCGTCCTCAACTCTTCTTCGTGTTTTTTTTTCTCTCTCTTTTTTTATTTGTATCCATCACTCTCTCTTATGTACTCTCATCAATGTCATTGCCTCGATCTCATTTCTCTCATATTATCACAAAGATCATTATTATTTTACAAAAAATTTACAAAAAAAAATTAATTTAACTTTTTCTTAACTTCTTTGATTTTAATTGTTGATTTCAAACTTAATACTGATTTGAATTTGAATAATTTGTTAATTGAGTTAGGATTATTGTCAATTGAAATTTTTTTTTATTTAATTTGAACCAATAACTAAGAAAATAGGGATAGCGATAATAATAATATGTTATTATCATTATTTCCCGTTACACTAATTTTTAACGATCATTATGTATTATTTTGAGTATGATTCAATATTTTAGCCGCATTTTCTTCGATAGTGATGGCTAATAGTGACACTATTATAATTTTGCAGCCACTATTCCATTACACAATCGATATTTGAAACCCTGGCCAAAACATACTTAAAGATGTTTTGTATGAAATTCACCTAAATCAAGCCCCTATCAATAGTAACAAGCAATTATGATTCAATATTTAGGTCGTTTGTCATTCCATATAAAGTAGCAGATAATTTATAGGCCAACACAATATTCGAAATTTCAGAAGAAGGATGCTAATATAAAGAACTCATCCTACTTTTGACGAAAACCCACAAGCTCAGTGAAGTCATGAGAATTTAGGATATGAGATTGCAAAACATTCCATTGAGATTCTATCACATCAACCTAAAACAGAAAAGATAAAATCTCCATTATGGATTCATGAAATGAATAAAATATAAGTACATAAACAAAAGAACACATCTACTTTCAACAAGTGAGAATAACCAAAACTGACATCAAAATATTGGATGTTTAATTCTCAATGTCATTTGAGAGAATCTTTACAAAACTCAAAAGGAATGGTCAACTATATAGAATCTTCTAGAAGTGGTGATATCTGATTTCCCACAGCCAGTAACCATTCTCTCAACTTGTTTACACTAGGATCCATGATATTGGTGTTTAAAGTTATTCATTGGTGTAGAGGTTATTCCTCCACCTAAGACGCAACACTAAAGATGTCATCAAAGACTTTGAATCAAATAATACTACTCCCTAATCTTCAATATGAATCTTCATCAGAAACTTGCACCAGCGTGTCGGCCAATACCTCAATGGACATGTCACAAACTAACCATAAAAAGCCCTAATCAAAATTTCATGATCATGCCAGTATTATGTCAAGATATTTGCAATAACTGCAAGATGTGTTGCTAACTTGAAAACATCAAGAGATGAGCACCCCTAATGAAGATCTAAAGCCCATTTAACACCTATATCAAAGAATCTAACCATTTCAGCTAACTATGTAACTGTAGACTAGATCGTAGTCAAAGATATAAAGTTTTAATTGCAAATGTAAAATGAATGATGTAGCACGTCCCCAGGCCCAAAAATGGACAAAAAATTCATAATGCCTAGTAAGCATAATAAAAGCCCTTGCTTTCTTTGATAGAAAAATCTTTGGAAAACTTTTGCAGACACATGATTTGAACTCTATAGCATCAAGGACCTGGATAAAAAATTGAAGATTTCTGATTAAGAATGCCATATGCTCTCTAACACACCACATTGGTCTAAAATGCTGCCGCCGTGGCTGAGATATTGAGCAGTTAATCCAGTCATTGCGGTGTTTGGCAAAATCTGTGTAATCCTGGAGCATAAAGATGCCCAAGATTTCTCCAATTCCATTTGTGCTCATTTGAGCCTCAGCAGGTACAGGAAAATTCTACAGCAACTGGAGCACAATTATTATTAACAAATATAGAAAGTGCTTTAATCATGTAAACTAACTAGGGATGGCAAATCTATCCGCAGGGTTTCTACCCAACCCTATGGGTTCTTTTTTTTTGTTTTTGGAAAATTAAGTTCCAAGTTGGGTCAGATTTTTTCTAAGGTCGAAGTTGGTTTTAGGTAACCTTTCCCGACCGGATATATATATATATATATATATATATATATATATATATATATATAAACTAGCTTTTTTAACCCATACAATGTAAAAAAAATTTTATTAAATTTTTCATAATTTTAAATTTATTTTTAATTATTTATCTAATATATAATCGTATATTTATATGTTAAGTTACAATTAAATAATAATTTATATATAATATATTATAAACGATATTATTCATTTAAAAGAAGTTCAAACTTTTATAAATTTTCAAGAATTATAAAAATCTTTTTTTATTAAAAAATATCTTTTTCAATTTATTTGTTAAATACTAAAAATTTTGCTATTGCTTTTTGGTTGTTTGATAAAAAATCAAGAATCAATATTTAAATAGTTACAATTGATAATTATTTTTATCATAATGTTGATTATGTGATGTATGTATGTGTGTGTGTATATATATATATTTATTTGAACAATAAATCACAATTATTAATTTTATTATAATCATTTGCTCTTTATTAGTTTTTATTTTTGACATACTTCAAGTAATTATTACATAAATATATTGGGTTAACAATTATTTCTATATATGTCAATAAAATAAAGTTATTTTTTAGATAAAACAAAAACAATAATTCTTTATGTTATGTTGAAAAACTTTTTTTTTTGAAAGATTTTTTTTATTTTTAATCATTTTTAACATAATTGATAGTATTTTTTTAGAGTTAGATATGGTAATGATCATTATTCTTCTCATATCATCCATTGTAGATAAAAAAAATTCAATAATAAAAAGTATAACAAAAGAAAATAGAAAATATAAATTTACATATTAATTTGTTAAAATTAAATATATACAATAATAAAAGCAAATATGTTAATAAATTAACAGAGAATAAAAACATTGAAAAAATGAATAAAACAAAAAAATATATAATACAAAAAGTTAATTATAATTAATCAAGTAAAACTAAAAAAAGTTATAGATTAAAGAGAAACAAATAAATTAACCAAATATATAATATAAAAATATTTGAATTAGAACATAAATAAAACATTATATATGTTTTCAAAGCAAAAACATATTTTTATCTAATTTTTTTATCAACATTCAAATGTCTTATATTTTCGTATAAAGATGTAAGCTTTTATTACTTTAAGATTACATACTTTTTAGTCAATAATTCATTAACTTATCTAAAAGTATTAAATTTAAATAACCTATTAAATAATTTTCAATTTTTGATAGATTTTTATTTGAATTTAAAAAATTATCTAAAAATATTAAATTTAAATAATTTATTAAATAAAATTATTTGACCAAAAACAAAAATTTATTAACTATATATATTTGAAACTACCTTTAAATTAAAAAAAAAAAAGATAAATTATGATTTAATATATCTACATTCAAATCTTATACAAAAATTTCAATCTTAAATAAATATTGATTTCAAATTAAATAATTATCCAACATATTCAATTTAAATAATTTATTAAAAAAATTTATTTGATAAATAAAATAATATAAATATTATCTTATGCATTATTAAAAGAAATTATTTATCTGAACATCCAGATAAGCAATTTTGATCATGCAACCTTATATGTTGTAATATAATATATATATTTATTATTTATTTAATTTTATATTTATATTAATAAAATTAGTATTTAATACTTTAATTTAAGATAATAACTTAATAAAATTATTATATTATATTATATTATTAAAATATAATTTATATTAAAAAATATTTTATTAATATTATACTAAGTTAAATTATTAAATTAATTTCGAATTAGATTGATTACGATTTTACACATATATGGGTCAGGTCAAATATAAAAAAAATTCTAATGTCGGGAATGCATTTTATGAAGTTAGGTCAAATTAGAAATGAGCAAAAACCAATCACAACCCAGCCTATTGCCATGTGTAAAGGTTATTCTATTAATTGGTTATACAGTTACTATTTCTTATTCTAAAAAAGGCTGCTTCTTGCCTAAAGGAAATTTGGTAATAAGGAAGATAGAAGGTATCCATGAAGCAATTGAATATTACTTGGAGAGCACTTCTTGGGTAAAGAACAGCTGTAAGGGCCAATCAACAGAATATTCAAGTGCAATACCATCCCAACCATCAAGTGATGGCTCTGAAGAAGTATTTGACATTAGAGAACCTGAACTTCCACCAGTATATGTTTTTGCCTTTGGCAAATCTACTTGAGAGGATTTCAATGTAATCCCAAATGAAGGCATCCTGATTGATGAGGAAGACAATTAAGAACATAACTTTTGTGATTTCCAGAAATGGCATGACAGACAGCGAAATGACTAGATTCTTACTGCAAAGGTAATTTAGAAAGGTACTTGTCTTCCTCACTAATAGTCTTTATGGCTTGCCGGTGATGCAAGTAGAGACAAAGAGTTCATACAAAAAGTTATGCAGTCTGAAACCTCAATAAGCCAAGACTCTTATGTTTGAACATATTTAAAAAGTATAATAAGAGTTATTATATAATTTGCTTCAAATAATATCATACCAACTGAAATGGAACCATAAGATCCAGCTTCAGCAGTTGACTGGTGAGGTGGCAGGCACATTAAATGCCAGCTATCCTCAAGAAAGCACTAGAATGATAATAAATATTTATTAAAAAAACATGTTCCATATTTTCAGAAAAGGAAATAAGATGCTTCACATTCCTAATCTGGAAAAAGTCTCCTTTTGCCAAAAGAAAATAGTCCTTTAGAGCCTTCAGGTGACCATTCAAGTTGGCACGTACAACCACAAGCTGCAGAAGTACAGAAAATTTAATAAATACAGGCTTCAGACTTCAAATATATCATTTAGCAAGTTTGACATACAGCACCAGCCAAAGGTGACTAGCTGCAACAGCCCAGATAGAGTCAACTTAGCATTCAAATGAGTGAAATACTGATGATTCCTACATATAATAGATGCACAACTGGTAAAGGCTTTCTACCATTTGAAGTCATATAAGCAGATATGATACTACACAACAGTGGAAGAAAACCTTTAGATCTTGAAGCATAGTTTCAATCTTATCAGCCTCAGATTGTGGAAGCTATTCTTCTCCAACCATTTTTACATCCAATAACAGCTCCTTCTGGAAGGACACATGCACAGCAGATCCATGAATTTTTTGAGAGCTTTTCTCGGCTGGTGATATATAGAGCATCCTGAAACTGAAAGGTGGGGCTTGGGTTCCAGAGAATCCTGATGGCTTTACCAGCAAAAAGAATTGACTCTGCAACACGCATATGGATATGCTCAGGTAGCATATCTTACAAAACAACAGTAAACGAATAATTAGCTTGCACAGCAACAAAACTAAAAACATTTTGAAAGAAGTTTCTATCAAATCCTTCTTATCAAGAGATTAATTTCCAGGTTTCCTTCCACTTGTCGGTTCACAGTAACAGAACATAGAATACTGGTTTATTAACATGCATATTTAACCTAACAAGGAAATTCACCCACAAATCTCTGTTTCTTAATTATTGCTAATGGAAAAAACTACTGGTGATGCTATTCAACTATGCAAACTAATGCCTTCATCAACAAACACAAATGAAGTGAGTGACATATCCTACCCTAATAACAAATTGCTTAATAAATGCTAAAATGTGATTGCATCAAGTATGTCAGATCTCATTCTGCAACTGTTAATGTTGCTCTTATAAGGACAATGGCATTGTCCAACTTTGTGACTCCAGCCAGAACAACGATGCAACAGTTAATGTTGCTCTTACAAAGACAAACCCTTGAATTATGTTTCCCCATTCCAACTAGTTTATAATTCATTTTAGCTAAAACGCCAAACAGAAGTTTGCAAAAATGTGATGCCTGATGCAAGAAACAAAGAAAACGCAAGAGACAGCTTCAAAATACCAGGAATATAAGAAAGCCCAAGTGTCAACCAGTTAAAGAAGTATCATCAGTTGACAAGCATGCCAATCAGACGTGTCTGGGATAGATAAGCCATACTCCAAACTTGATTTTCCTGCCTGAAAGTATTATGACTATCAGACCAGTTCAAATGTGGTAAGGATAATGTCTATGCAAGAATTATGAAATCAAAGAATTAAAAAACATTTAAGTCCCACAAACAATCATGAGATTTCTAAGATCTAGAAAGAAATATGTATATTGAATCAAAAAGGGAAAAAAAAACCCGTTTAGTCCTTACCTTCCAATGAAAAATTCTCCATGATGGTCTTGAAGAATCCCATAAACCATCCATGATGCAAGTTGGTTATACAACACTTGATTACTATGCCAAAAAAGCTTAGGTTCAGGAATTAGTTTACAAGCTGATTGGAAAGGTCCTAGCATATCAATACATGATTATAACCACATTTGAAAACAGTTGCATGTAAACCAGGCCTAAATATTGTCCCAGCCATTCACAAGCATTTACATGATTATTGAAAACTTAAAATACAAAATTTTGGACCACGATCATTGCTATAATCTCAGTTAATTATTTCAGCATATTGAAGAATTTTCACATAAAATGCAAGGGCTAAGCCCAGTGTCAGATAGATATCAGCCATGTCCTGAGTTCCGAGGACATTTATTATGGTCCTCAAATAACAAAGTTGGCAGAAACTTTTATAGCGATACCAAGAAAAGATAGTATACTTAATTGATAAGATGACCTAGAAGCAAAATCTGTCAATTAGAGCCCTACAACCAATAAAAACATACATAGGTCGTTGAACATGGTCGATCGGTAAACCTCATACTTGTCCAACAATGTATATTCAACAAAGTCTTACCTTCAAAGGCATCACTTAACATTCCAGTGATTCCTTGCAACATCCTCAAGTGCCTTTCATCATCTTCCTCTTCAACCCCATCACTCCCATCAACATTTTCATTTTATGTCCCCTTGTTTCTACCACATTATCCGATGACACATTTTCATCCCACATGAGAAAAAGAAAATACTGATAAACATAAAACAAATAAAAATAAGGGACAAGAATATAGTGTGCAAGCTAAGATTATTTCCTCCAAAAGATTAGAAGGAGATTATGAAATGTGTGATAACCACTAATGTTATCAACATACTTAAAAGATACAGCAGAATCTTATATGCTACTACTCTTTTCCCCAAATTGAGGAAAACGGTGCGTAGGGATTACTTCAAGAAGCAATCAGCAGTTTGATATTCAAATTAAACTATCTCTCGGGTTCTTAACATGATTCAACCTCAATTTCAAGTCTAACTTCAATCAATATAACTTCATTTAGAAGATCTTTTTCATTTGCTTTTAAGAAAAATAATTAAATTTGAAAATTGAGAAAAGATAAAGCAAACCCTAAATTCAAGAATTGCAAGCGTTTTCAATCAATAAACATGAAACAAACCCTAAACGTTAATAAAACTATTGTAAAACAAAATCGAAAGAAAATGCACTCAAAAGAGCTAAAAAGCGAGATGCGAACCTCAAAATCCTGAGGAAACTCGTATTCATAGTTCTTGACAGGGTGGCGGTTCTTCCGGAACTCTTCTTGTGGCACTTCTTCCTCGTACTCATAAACATCGTTTCCAACACCCGAATCGATCTCGTCATCGCTGTTAGATGAGATTCTAGGGTTCAGGCGGTGGAGATCCGTTTGCAGCGCCGAAGGTAAGCGAGGACCTGTTCTCCTCTTTCTCATATTGGTTTTGTTCTTGGTGTTCGCCTTTGGAGTTCGAATCCTTTTTGAACTATATGTTGGTTCTGGATCGCCGCCTCCGAATATCTCTTCCCGATTCTTATCTGCCATGGCTAGCCCGAGTTTGTGGTGTCGGCGTTGGTGACGTTTTGGTTCGAGCGGCAAAATAAAATTAGGCTTTCAAGTGAACAAGTGAAGGATCATACAGGATATAGGAATTTGAAAGCTAAACCGACTTGACCCGACTTTTTGCCTCAAATTGTGCTGTTGAATGATACTTCTACTAGGGTTAAACTTGGCCTTTCGTAAATAAATGGGTCAAAACCCAACCAAGTCGGTCTAACTCTAACTAAAAGGAGTTATGGTGGGGACAATAATTGGGCCAAACTGTAATTCTAAATGGGCCTATCACTCGTCAGGCCTGTAACAATTAACATCATAATTAAAAATATTGATTTTGTTTGGCAAGAAGAATGAAATTTTTATTTATATAGATTAAGTTACAAAATAATAAAATAATTATAAATTTTAATTATTAGATTATAAAATTTTTCTTTTTAATTTCTTTTTATCTCTTCTAACAAACAAAGCTTTGTTTTTAAAAATTTACAGTGATTTATCTTTAAGAAAATTTTAATTAATGATTTGAATTAGGGTCATCTTTAAAAAAATTAATTGAATAGTATTAATACACAAAACATAGATAATCCAAAAATTTTGGAGAAGTAAATGTAGAAAAATCCTGTAAATTATGAGAAATTAAAAAATCAGATTATTTTGAGATAAAATCATGTAAGAAAGCTGATCTAAAATAATAAAAAAAATTATTTAGAAAAAAAAAAAAAGAGTAGAAGAACCCGACCCATAAAGATGATTTGAATAGAACTTATTTCAAAAATATAATAAAGAAAAGAGTGAGAACAAAAGGGGAAAAGGTGCAAAGGAATGAAGAAACAAGTTAAAAAAGAAAAAAAGTGGAAGTGAAAGTTGTAGAAAACTTTAAGATAAACACAACCCGTTTGTCCAATGGCTCTTCACACGTGTCCCTACTCGCCCTCTTTCTGTATTTTTTTTTTTTATAAATAAAATTAAAAAAATAATTTTAAAGTTTCATTATTGTGTCTTCTGCTTCGTGGCTAGTGACCACAAGAGCCTTTAAGAAAACATAAAAATTTAGTTTCGAATCAAGCTTTTCACTCTAATAGGACTTTGACCCCTTAAAAAAAAAAAAAAAAAAGTTTCATTACTGTGGCCATTTTAATAACTTAACAGTTAACAACCAGAATTAACACAAATATTGATCTGTTCGCCATTACTAGAAAGATGCAAGGTGGCAATAAGAGGTAGCAATGCAGTTTTTCTGAACTTGGATATCATGACAACAGCAATTTCCAACCCAATCTCAAAGAGTACTGCCATGCATCAGGGTGACAGGGCCACAGGTGACCCCGCGTTTAAACTCACCCCAGAGAATTAATGTTGCTCATCTCCCTTGTATATTCTATGCTGTGCGATTGCCCTATAATTATCTTTTTTTCAATGGTTTAGCATAGAGTGAATTAATTAGTGAACTCGAACATGCATGTACTGGAAAACAAAAGGAAACTGAAAAAACTAAAAAACTTTTATGAGTAAATGGTGATTCATGTTTACTATATCACAATTGCTTGCGAATTCATGCATTAGAGATTAGAGATTACAAACCCTCGAGGGAGTGGAAAAGAGAGAGGAGGTAGGGTGAGGAACCCATGTTGGAGAAGGGGAGCACGTGCAGAAGGCGAGATATCTGGCGTTTGAGAAGCCAAAAAGATGGCACTCTTGCACGTGCCCTGCTTCTCCAACAAGGAGCTACTCACTCGCTCAAATGTCCGTGGCGTGAATAAGCATGAAAACGTGTTTTAAGTTGAGATGTGAAAGAGACGAACGAAGAAGTTCAAGTATTTATAAGTACGAGAGAGAGAGAGAGAGAGAGAGAGAGAGAGAGAGAGAGAGAGAGAGAGAGAGCTGGCTTTTTTATTATTTTGTTAATAATCCCGACAGGCAAGGAAGGGAGCAATGAGTGAAATTCAAGAGTGTTGGGGACTGAGGAGTGGAGGAAAAACAAAATCTCTGGCAAGAGAAAGCACAAAGCCATGCCATGCAATCATAGTGGTACGCAAAGCAGAGAAATTCAGAGTAGAGATATCTAAGGAATACAAAGTGGGTCCTGTCTGCCTTAATTTCACAAAAGCGATGCCACCACCACTTTGTTTGTTCCCTTCCATGATCCAAGGCACAGACAGACAACCAGAAGACTTCAAAACTTTATCCCACCAGTCACCAAAAAAAGATAACCTTTCCTTCCTACCATTACTAGCCTTTGGATCAAGAATATCGTGCCATGATTTCAGGTCCCACTACCATTTATGGGCCCATTTTGTGGGGTAAACCCACACCTTATTTTAAGTTTCTCTTCGGGGAAGAACCTGTCGATGCTAGGAGCAGAGGAGAATAATGTAAGAGTGCACGTAGGCTTTGCGTGTTGCCGTGTTGGGTGCAAACGTGCAAGCTTTTGAGTGTAATGTGGATATGGGAAAAAGAAAGAGAGAAAACAGTTTTTTTTTTTAAAAACAGAGAAGGGGGCTCCCTAGGTTGATATGATTCCCTATTATATAGAGTAGGGCACCAGCTTTAAGCCTCGCAAAAGTTTAAGGCCTTTTTCACAGATCAAGAATCGATAGAATTTCAAACACCCTGGCCTGATGAGTGATGGCAGGGATTTAATGCATGTAAGCAAAGCAAAGCAAAGCAATGGTTGCTAAAATCCAAACCCATACTATCAAATCGTGCAAAATTTAAAAGAATGGAGCAAAAGTGTACAAAAATCATATTCAGAACTGTAAGTGATCCCATTATTTAATACTTCTTGAACAAGTAAACACCAAGCTAATTTCAAAATTTTCTTCCTCAAATCTTCTCTAAAAAGACTTAAAACCTGTTATCTATCCCCTTATTGATTTTATCAGTAATATGAAATCCCGAATGAAGTGAAACTCGGCTGTTAGTACGCAGACAGAATTGTTAAACTCAAGGTCAAGTTCTGAGACAGGAAGCCGCAAAGGCTTACACTTAACACGACAGCTCAGAAGCTCTGTATATTAAAAAAAGTGGTCTAAGCAGTGATGATCGTGCTAGATGATCGAGAGCAAAGCTGAACGTGCATTTAAAGAAAAGTGCCCGAAGTGTTGTCACCCTTAATTCACCATTTTTGTCTTGTGTTAGAAAAACATTGATTCTGAGATGAAGTCATCATCAAAATCTAGAGACATAAATGTTAGCGTGTTGTGGTTTTGTAGTAAATGCCTTTATTTGGTCATGCACTCAATTTTTTCACAAGTTTTTCAAAACTTTACTCATGCTTCCAAGTTCCAACAAGCTTAAAGTCCACCATGCTTTGATGCATATATTTGACTTTGCTTCAACAACAAAGGAACCGCTGGAAAACAAATTGGCCATTTTATGATATTGTAGCCTATGATTGATTTCAGTTTGACTCGTGTTCATGACATGAACCAAAGCTAGATTTTTCTCCAGGAACTTTTATCTGTTTATATTTATAACTATAGAAATGCACAAGCCTTTAATTAATTAATGTCTATAACAAGTTCCTAAGAGGATATTCAGTCGCATAGGTAAAGCAGGAAAAAGCATTAGAGCGAGCCGCCGCTTAAACTATGGGTTCAAACATATTTTGAGCCAAGAGATAAAGTTTCTTCTCTATGAAGTAATGGATGTAAATTATAACTCCGATATTCAAATTTCTAATATATATAAAAAAAAAAAGGAGGAATCAATTTATTACATCAAAAATGCATACTACGGCAGGCAACTCCCCTGCCTTGTATCCCAGAAGGGGTAACAGAAAGAAGGAAAATATTGTTAGTGAATTTACAAGATGCAAGAGACAGATTGAGAACCGCAAAACGGTCACAATTCAATAAAATGATGGCTATTAAGAGAACCACGAATTCAGTCCTCTGATTAGGAACAATGTCAGAGATAAATGTGGACTGCTGAAACAACAGAAATTGAGTTGATGCATCTGCTTTGGCATGAAAATGGAAAACCAAACAGCACCCTCAATGTTTCTAAACATTTTAGCATAAAAATGAGAGATGACGAGCCCTTCAAGTTTGTGCTTCAGAGCAGTCTCTCTTTCGGTAAAGCCATCATCTTCTACACACAAAGCCCAAATTGACAACCATCATAATGCCACTTGAGTCAATAGATTTTTTTTTTTTTTTAATTCCTAATCTACCCTTAATCCTCTCTACCCTACTACTTAGCTGACTGAAAAAAACATTATACATATAAACTCTAACTCTCTCGAACTTACAACTTTCAAATGCTAACTCCAATAACATACCAACTAATCTAAAAGATGATCAGTTTCTTGAGTCTATAGTTGAATTAACTACAAAAGTATTTTGAGAATTTAAAAATCCGAAAGTTTATCAAAGCTTAACAGATTAACTAATAAATAGGTAAGCATCAAATAACTGTTCTATTTTTTTTTTCCAAAAAAGACATGTAAAAAAGAAAGAAAGTAGCACAAAATAAACATCTGAACTACAATCTACAACAACGATTCTGAAGCTCTAGTTAAAGAGAATATATCACAAAACAGCCACTGAATTAGATTTGATGGCATCTAATTGACCACCCATACAAACAGCCTTCTTCAAGTAGGAAGCAACAGAAAAGCACTCTTTCAGACTTCCCAGCTACTTCTTTGCATAAGTAATTAACATCTGGTTTTGCTGTATCTTGAAACCTTGTAGTGCCTGCATTGCAACTGTTGATTGCATCTCGTTTTCATACTCCACAAAAGCAATACCTGGTTTTGTTTCCACCATCCTAACGTCCTTTAAACCAGGATATTGGTTGAAGAGCATTTGCAGCATCATTGTGGTGGCATCATGGGGAAGATTCTGAACAAACAGAATGTTATTTGGTGGCGCAGGAGCTTCTGGGACAATTGGTCTAGCACCCAAGTAAGGTATTTGTGATAGCTGCAGCATTTTGGAGAAAAAGAGAGGAGCAAATAATGAGGAAAATATACAAGTTTAACCTAGTTTTTCTTCTTGATAAGAAGATGAAATTTATAATAATTTCAAACTAAATAATATATTAAGACCCTTAAGTACAGGACCATGTTTCACTCAATTAGAATAAGGACCACCACGAATCTCATACAGGTCTCATGAGAATGAATGGTCAAGTTCAATTAGCATCCAACTTCATGAGAGCAACTAAACATGCAATTAGCTCTTCAACAGCAAAGCATAAAATGAAAAATTCCATGTAGATTGAATAGAAAATGCTCTCTCCAACTCTTTTGACCAGCATGAAGGTTTGCACCAACAGGGTTTCAGCAGCTAAGAAGTTCTAAATGTGGCCAAAGCCTGAAAAGTATAACCTTCTGAGCATTCCATACCGGGAATACAGTTGCAAGCTTAAGCAGGTTAATTTCAACCAGATCCCATAGAGTAAAGACATGATCAATCTCCTACTAAGATACTATATTTCTTATCACTTACAGGAGGTGTTGCACCATAAGCACCCGCATAAGCTGGATTTAAACCTGCTGCTGCTTGATTAGGATCAAGTTGTTCTTTTCGTTTTTTCCCTCCTACATTTAGAAGACATGCAAATCACAAGAGAAGAAAAAGAAAGAGAAGTACAAAAAAGATTAAACTGTATGCCACATAGATCAGAATAAACAACAAGTCAAAGAAAGAAGGAGAAAGAATATGAATATTTAATATTAAAAATTATTACTAAAGCAAAGCATCCTGAGTTTTAGCAATGAGGACCCAACTAATGACATCAAGGACGGGGCAAAAGAAAATACTAGCGAGAAGATGAAGGAAGCTGAAAGAGTGAGATTTAATTTGACATTACGACAATTTATATGGCATCTAAATGTGCATTCCAAAAAGACTCAACAATCAATACATTTGCTAGTAATATCTCCATAGTTTGTGATGCAAAGTTCATAGAAGGATAAAAAAGGACTCATTACTAACAATGACAGTAGCCATACCATTGCACGTATAAATACAGACGAAACACATACAACAAGAACAACAACAATATGACTTGCTCAACTGTTAGATTTTTCAACCAAAGATGAGGGACAAAGAGGAATGTACCCTTTTCCTCGTGCCTCTTTCGCTTCTCTCGGGGAACAAAAGTGCCATCTGCTTTTGATATTATATCTGATTTAGTCTTTGCATATTGTATTCTCTGCAAATAATTAAACAAATTTTTCATTATTTATTAGTAGCAAAAATTATGATGCTTTTGTGGTGGTAGATAAAACTGTTTATAAGAATAATCCGAATAATCAGAAAATCCACCTAAATCTCCAGTATATCCATTCCATTCTTCTGAAAAAAAAATTGGCAATTTTGACATACGAAAAGCAAATTTGAGTCAATTATTGCATCCACTAATGAAAGTACCCTATAAAATCTAACACCAAATTACTCAGATTTTTCGAATCATATGCAAAGAGATAAAAACTTTCAAAAAAACATATACCATTTCCTTGTCGTAAAAGGGAAAGCCCTGCATTCGCCTAAGAGCATTGGTAGCGGAGTTGACATCCTCGAAAATAACCCAAGCTTGACCTTTGTGTTTCAGCGTCTTGAATGCTAACACATCCAATATCTTCCCAAATTGCGAAAACACAGCGTGCAACGATTTCTTCAACTCTGCTCACATCATTCAAGAAGAAAAAATAAATTAAAAAAAAAGCACTGTAAAACTCTTTTTTTCTGGTTTAGATAGCTAAAATAAGTACGGTCGATTTTAATCTTCTCGTTGAGATTGTTGATGTATAAAGTCATATTCCGCGGAATTTCTTCTCCCTGAGTAATCTCCGCCATTTTTCCCCTGGCTCTGGCTGGCTCTGGCTCTAAGCAAAAGCAAAAAGCACTGAGAGATAAAAGCAAATGTTTTTTTTTTGCCCAAGAGCCAATGGGGTTAAATTCACGGTTTTTTTTTTTTTTTTTTTTGCGTAAATGCCCTAATCGGTTGCAGCAGAAGTAGAATAGTCCATAGGGAAAGACGGAAAGGGCTAGACTAATATGGGGCTAAGATGGGTCATACTTCTTTGATTATGCCAACTTATGGGCTATACTCTTAAAATTTGGGCCAGAAAAAAGTAAAAGGTTTCTCTCGTTCCAAGTCATTTCCATGAATTTTTTTCTTTTTTCTTTTTTTTTTTCATAAAATTCATATTTTTAAACTAAAACTGAAAAAGTATAATTCACTAATTCATAATCTAACTCAATCTCTACATGTAATTATTTTTAAAAGATAATATTTAATAATTTTGAAATTTAATTCTTAATACTTTTAATTTCTTATTTTATTTTTATATTAAAAGTTTCAATCATTTTACTTCACTTATAAATTGCTACAAAAGTACGCTAGGAGGTTAATCTATGATGTTAATCATTCCTTAGGATTAAGATACTTAACCATTTCAGAGAAATGAGGCAATGGTTTCTCGCATTAGGGTCAAGATATCTTGGGCACATGACTCCTTCAGAACTTGTGGAGAATGAGAGGAGAATCTGAATTTCGACTCCATTTATTGCAATGAAGGCAAACTCATGGTTGTTGGCCTATCTACTTAAAAAAATGGAAATAAGATCGCAATAATACGTTGCCTTTGCCTTTTTTAAGGGTAAGGATGAAATGAAACCAGTGGATAGCCTTACCCAGCAACTTCAACTTGTCATAGGAAAGTATTAAGTACTTGTTTTTATATTTCTTTGGCTAAGTTAATTGTATCTACGATGGATCACCTTAGCTTTTTAATTGGTCGGTAGCCGCCAGCAATTTCAAGTTGTTATGTGAAAGTAATTTTTTTTAGGAGGCCAATTGCATATCTAATGTACCACCTAACTACTTCTATTATTAGGAAAAGGATTTTTTATATTATTTAAATAGTAATGAAAGTTCTAATTATTTTTATTTGAAGGTAATCTAAATCTAAATTTAATATTTGATTAAATTATTTTTATATTTAATTTAAAATTATTAATTGAAAATTTATTATTCACTTTTGAATAAAATAAATTTTTTTGTATATTAGTTAACTTTGATCCTATGAAATTCTTTATTCATTTTAATCTTTAGGGGCGAGGGGGATTGACCTTTTTAAAGTAGAGGGGAAAATATAAGTTGACAGCCATTTTACATAACGTTTAATAAAAAAAAAAAGAAAATGGAAGGAAAGACAACATGCGAGGAAAAAAAAGGAGAGAAACAAAAGTTACTTTTTATTATGTTTTGAAAAAATTACGAATAATGTAGTAAATATTTATCTAAACCATGTAATTAAGAGACTTTAAAAAAATTATATGTGGACGTGAATTTTAATTTTAATTTTAATTTTTTTTGTGCGGATGTTTTTTTTTTTAATAAAAAAACCTTTTAAAATTAAAAAAATTATTATTTTCATCAATTGATAATTGTTTCTATGAATTTTAATATATTGAAAGATGATATATCATAATATTTGTAAAAAATTGTAAAAAAAAAACATTGTTAACAACACTTTTTTAAAAATATATTTTATATTTATTATGTAATATTAAAAAAATATTTTTTTATGAAGAAAATATCTTCAAGTTGCCGTGTAGCCGCCACCGCCAGCCATGAGCCAGCCTTTATTAATTATTGGCTGTAGAATCAAATGCAAGCCTGCAAAGCAAGAGAGGAAGATGCTTAGCTGCGAGGTTCATTGACAGACCTGAGGTATAGACCATGGAGTAGAACCAAAATAGAGCTCAAAATTTTGCCCAATCAAATGATCACGTTTGTGGCGTGGGAATGGGACCACGCCAAATATCTGTCTACTGCTGACCATGCAACTTCAACTTAAACCCAGTTTAATTTTATTACATGAACGTAATATCTTCTCGGAGGTTTCTGTTTTTTTTATCCTGATTTGTAATGAGAAACGGATCTCTCTTCCCAATCTGGCCACCAAACTTTCAACATTCATTTTCTTTTTTCCCCTTAATTTACGAGTGACATTATTCAACATGTCATGTCTAACGGTTTCATTTCATGATGTTTGTTTCAGTTTTGTTTTTTTTTTTCCCTCTAATTTTTGTTGAAAATAATGGCACTTAATTACAATTATGCGTAACGTTGATTGTTCATAATTATACTTAAATTTAGAAGATGATCATGTTAAGATGTTTTATCACATTTTATACTTTTATAATGAAAATTTTACAATAATTGCTAGTGTACATAATTTTTATGCTAAAAGTGTCAATTTTGTGTATTGAAAATTTTCTTTGTAATTGTTTATTATGTGCCATGACTTAAAAAAAAAAAAACAAAGTTTTAATTTTAACAAATTTAGATAATTTTACTTAAATATATAAAAAATATATAAAAATTTAGTTCGTACGGATCACATTTCATTCTCTCTCCCCTTTTTTTTGTTTTATACTAACAAAATTAACGGATGTGATTAACAAATGTTGAAGATTCTAAACTTATTGATTAGAACCTTACCTTAAAACTAATAGTCTAAACAAAAAATTTAAAAGTGTTTCTTAATTTTTTTTAAATAATATATTTTTTCTAATATATATTTATTTTTTCTTGAAATTATAAGTGTTAAATAGATTATAATCAAGTATTGTATGCATATAAAATTATTAAATAATTAACTAATAAATTAAAATATAATTAAATAAATTTAATATAAAATTAAACTAAACGACATATGTAAAACTTTAATCAAAGACTTAAAAATTTTAGAGCCTTCCCTTTATTACTTATGTTATTAAAAACTAATAGTATTACATTTATGATAAAAAAAAATTACATCAAATGCATAAATAAATAATTTGTAGAATTACATCTTAATAAAAGTTTTTAAGTTTTGGTTGACATTTAAAAAATTAATGTTACTTACTAAATTATAGTCAGTCATTTGAAATAAAAAATTTTTACACTATAACTACTTAATGGTTCAATATTGGAAAATTATCATGTATGATAACAATGAAATTATTATATTTCACAAGCAAAATTCTTAGAATGACATATATCTTTTCAAACAAATTTAAAAAATAAAAAAGCTAATTAAAAAAATCGGGATATGCGTCAAAATTTTTATCTATTAGATAAAAAATGAAAATGATAGGATTTGATCTTTCAACTTATACATTTAAAAAAAAAATTAATCACTACATTAAAAAGAACTAAAGATTATGTATCAATTTTTTAATATTATTTATAAAATTAAAAAAACAATATCAGATAATTTTTCATCAATATTTTTATTTAACATCTTAAAATTTACACGTAAAGCAATCTAATTAGCACTTGCGATCCGTGATCTATCGCTAAAAAAGAAAAAGAAATTGATAAAAGGACTATTGTTTTAATAATTTTAATAAATATTTTCATAAAAAAATTTTTCTGCACCTAAATATTTGACTTGAAAATAAAGATAAGTACAAGTATTTTCATTGCCGAAAGAGCGACTTGAAGTTGAAGACAATGATTTGTGATTAAAATTCAAAAACACAAAAGCAAACCGTACATAAATTAAAAAAGAGAGAGAGAGAGAGAGAGAGAGAGAGAGAGAGAGAGAGAGAGAGAGAGAGAGAGAGAAAAGTGGGCGGTGAAATGGTGACCACTTATAACTTTAAAACAATAAATTAATTTTTCATGAATAATAAATTCAGAGGCAGAGAGCTAAAGACAAAAGCCATCACAAGAAATCGAGCGGAAAGGGCGAAAGGCTGAAAAGATTGCTTCAGCAGCCCGACATCTGCAAGCCTAAAACGAAACATCAAACACTCCAGCCTGGCACCATCTAAGGAGGATACCATCAACTATTTTTTTTTTTTTTAAGTTTTATGTTAAGAGTTAAATGCTTAACGTACCACAAATTTATATAATTGAAATTTATCAATTAATTCAACGATTCATATGGATTAATTTAATTGATAAAAAGAGATTTTTTTGTTAATTTCAATTTAATTTTATGAAAATATTTAAAAAATAAAAATTTAAATACATTCATATTGACGTCGGAAAATACATTTTTAACATCTTTCCTAGAAATTCGTATAAATCATAAAAGACCAAAAAAAGATGGCAAATAATTATTTTTTGACTGATTATAAAATTTAAAATGACTTAAAAACAAAGGGATTGACCACTGATTCTTGACTTGGTAGGGACCGCTTGAGGGCCCTTCTAGTGGGCAGACAGTCAGTACTTCCAGAACCAAGGAAAAAAGAAACTCCGCCCCCTCGACCAACTATTTCTTATCAACGGCATTAAATCCATCGACTAAGGACTCACGCACTCACGCTGACCTTTCCTTGTTCAAACCCTCATTGTCTCTCTTTCTCTTTATTTATTTATTTATTTTTTGCCAGAAAGACCTAACCTTTTCATATGCTTGATGTTGCTCGAAGAACAAGTTCGCGCTGAAATCATTCGCTGTCTCTGAACCGTCCGATCATTTTGATCGCCCACGCCGTAAAATTTGACCCTTGCCTTGGCAAACTAACGGTCAATCAAGGCCTAATCTCGTGTATTTATTTTTTAATTTATCGATTTAAAAATAAATTAAATAAAAAAGTTAAAAACGGCTCTGGGTTAAACTTCCAGGTGGCAGCAAAAGAGAGGTCCGTTACTCGCTGTGTTCACGGGTTCTGTTAAATATTAGTGGACGCTATTATTTCCTCCGGCATCTCACGCGCCTCTCTGTGTTTTTTCCTTTCTATATAAACCCAACGAGGCTCTCCGTTGGACTCCCATATTCCACGAGGCTTTCGTAGAGAGAAAGAGAGAGTGAGAGAGAGATTTCTTCTTTGCCGCTGCGGAAGGTTTCTTTTCAAAGCTCGCTCTTTAAAGTTTGAATTTAATTAAAAAAAAAGGAAGAAAGAAATGGCTCGCTCTTTCTCAAACGTTAAGCTTTTCTCTACTATTGTTGTCGATGGAATCTCGAACGCTTTCTCCAGGTACCCAGACTTTTTTTTTTTCAATTCCATGGCTCTGTGTTTTTTTTTTTTTAAGAAAGTGAAAAAGAACAGAGATTTAATGATATTCGGTGTCGGTTTTTGTTTAGACGAGGATATGCGGCGGCATCACAAGGAGTTGCACCGAGTGGAGTAAGAGGAGGAGCGGCAACAAACTCTGCGGTGGTGAAGAAAACAGGGGAAGAGATGGTAGGAGCTAAAGAGAAGGTTTCATGGGTTCCCGACCCAGTTACCGGATGCTATAGACCTGAGAACTGTGCCAAGGAGATCGACGTGGCCGAGCTCAGAGCCATGCTCTTGAAGAAGAACTAAAATTTATGACTATATATATATATATATATATAAATTAGTACAACAAGAAGGCTAACCCGCTAATAATTCAATGGATTGACGAGGTTGGTTCCAAATGTTATCTGCCGCATGGGCTATTGGTGGTGTGGTGTCTAAAGGGAAGATCTTTTCCTTTGGCTGAAAAGAGACTTCTGCTTGCTTGCTCCTCTGTCCTTTGCAAACGAAATAGATTTGACGACGTTGTTTCTTGATTTCTCTTGTAGTCGGAATAGCATTTATAATAATAAAATCAGAACTTTTTTACTTATATTTTCTTCTCAGTTTTATTGTTTTACTATTATTTAATTACTAGTATTTGGTCTTTTAAAAAAAAAAAAAAGTAGTATTTGGTATTTGTTGCTGCTATAATTGAAAGTGACTAGATATGGAAAATTGTTAGTAAATATCTAAACGTGATTGGAAAGAAATACGCTAGCAAGAAAAGGTAAAAATTAGGGTTTTGCAGTTCAATACGAGCCTGATGAGTTTTGATTCGATTTTAATGAGTTTTTATTCGACTTGATTTTATAAAATTATTTTTTTTTAAAATTAGATTTTGAGTTGAATTGAATCAAATATTATTAAAAAAAATCATGATAAGATTGGATTCAGATTTTAAGTAAATTTGATTTGATTTAATATTATATTAAAAATTATTTTTTAATTATATATAATTATATATTTATATTTTAAAAATATTTTATATTTTAAAAAATAATATTTTATTAATTTTAGATCGAATTAAATACGATTTATATAATATCGAATCGAATTTAAGTTCAGAGAAAATAAAAATCCGTCTCATCCCGATCTATTGTCAATCCTGATAAAAATTTTGTTGATATAAAGCATTGAATTTGTATAATTTTATTTTCTCAAACTACTATTTTGCTTGGTGAACGCTAATATTAATGTTTATATTTATAAATAATTGCCAACAAACTTATTTTTACTATTTAATGGAAAATTAAGGATGTTTATATAATTAAAAAGAATATGACATCCTATGAAATTAAGTGTAAATATTATTTAAATTAAGAGTTTAATTTAATTGATTTACATAATAATTTTTTTAAAAAATAATGGCATTTAATAAAATTTAAATTTAAACTTCAACATTATAATTTTTTATCTTGAAATTTTGATTTATAAAAAAACAGATATTGTTTTTTGTACCAAAAGTTGTTAATGGCTTGGAATAATCCTTTAGATTTCACTAGTTAATGGAAAATTTATATGCATTATATAATTTGTTTATATTATCTCGATTACACTTTTCATAAACAAAAAAAGCGGCCCTCACGTAATCAAAATGACGTGAAGAAGAAACATTATCACAACATTGGGTTGGATTTTAATTTTATTTTATACACTTTATTATATTAAATTAAATTAAAGGTTAATATTAAATTAAAGGACCACTTCAGGTGAATTATCACCTCTATTATTTTTGGACTAGTTTATCGTAAAGTTAGGAACACTAATAAAAGAAATTATAAGATGTCTTGTCATCAATGTAGTGGGATCGGATGCATCAATGATTATCAAGCAATCAATCAAAGTACCGATGGCATTCTTTCATTTTCTTAATGTTTTTTGGTGGGCCTCAAAGTCTCATAAAATTGTTTGGTAGAATCGAAGATTCGGTGAATTGTCTGATCCCAAGCCTTTGAGAAGATGCCTTGTTTGAATGAAAACGACGCGAGATTATTTGTGGTGTTGGAGCATCCGGTCGTCAACTTGATCACTCGCGCAAGGAAAGAATAATGTAGAACAAAATTTTAGATTGGATAGTGTTTGAACATGAAGAAGATTAATCTTCTTTTTTGATTGACTAATAATTTTATGGAATTTGCTGAAGAATTAAGACGCGGCGAGCAATTCAATTTTGTCTCGAATTGAAAGCTGCTTATTTGAGAGAAAATTTAACTTTATAGAGTGAAAACTTTGTGTCTAACTTGTTATGTCTAGCAAAAGCTAAAAGGTTATGCAGTGGGAAGCTCCGAGAAAAAATTTTAGTGCCTGTTTCTGTTTTTGTCTGTTCGATGGAAGAGGTGCTTCTAGGTTTGGCAACCAGGTGACCACTCAATCGAAAAAGTCAAGAAAGGTTCGCATGAAAGATTAAGATTGGGGAGAGTGAAGAGTCATCACAAACCAGAAAAATTAAAGAGGGTTGAAATCTAAAAATGAGCAGGCCACAACTTGCCAGCTCTAGAGATTAATGGTATATTTGACAATGATGGGTAAAATCTTCAGGCAGTGGAGCTCAAAGATTTATGACTGGACAGATATGATAATTGAGATCAGCACCCAAAGTTCAACTGCCTTGATGACAAAATTGCCAAAATCAATTTTCTTTTGCATCCAATTAGTACTTGAATTTGACAGGTTTAATTTAAATTATGTGCTGTTGAGCGACAATAATCTTAATCTTCCCAGCATGACTGGCAGTAGCCATATTTTTAGTGGGAGTTGCTACCTTCTCACTATAAAGCAGATGAATTGGGTTTAAATTGTGTTCCTTGGAGAATAGATGGGAATGGAAGAAACCCACAAAGCAGCAAGGCAGGAAGGCAGAGAGGATGATGGATCTGGTCAGAAATCAGCACCAGGAACAGAGACATTAGCAAAACCCTACAAATCACAAACATGATCCTCGCATGTGCCAAATTTGGTATTGTTTTAATGTCACTTTATGTGGAAATTTTGATCTTATCAGAAGGAATATCGCATCTGGTGTGCACTTGGAAACGAATTTGCCATTTGTCTTGGTTGATATCATCCAAAAGAGAAGTTCTGATTCCCTCTCTTGCATAAAAAGCACTCAATCTTTCTCAATTCAAAACAAACTCAAATTATTTATAACCAGTTATAGCTCCCCCATCCCAGTTAGTCCCTTTTCTGGAGTCTGGACCAGACAAGCAGATCCTTGTTAGTCGTTATTTCCAAGACTATCTTCTTGACTTCTTGACAAAGAGTAAAGACAACTTAATTCATGTACCAAAAAATACAGTTTAATTCAATGGATAGGAATTAGACCTCCAATGGAAGGAGGTATCACAATGATATGATATTTTACATATGCGGTAAAGGAAGACATAATTCGAGATTACAATCTCCAGTATAACTAAAGCAAAAAATACAGCCATGGAGGGCATATTTACTCTTCCCTGTTTGAGTCCGACATCTATGTAGTTGTAAAATCTAGAAGTTAGTGTAGAAGTTGTCAAACATTTATCAAGTCCAAGTCTTAATCAACTAATCCAATTACAGAATTTTCTTACCTCTTCATTCAACAAAAGAAACATTATTATTGAGTTTCTTGTCTCAAAAACTACTGCAAAAACTAATTAACAACTTCAGCCATCATCTCCAATTTATTGAATACATAAAGTTATCCTCATTCAGTCATCCTGGCCTCGAACATTTGCATGCATCAAGACTTAAAGTAAGCCTCATTGCCAAGCCAAAGGCAAGCATTAAGCCTTAATACAGGTCTCAAATGTCCTTGATAGCGCAGATTAAACATGATACAAACAGACTACCTAAGATCAACTATATAAAGTAACTAAATCAAATTAGTGGAATAGCAGTTGTAATCACTTCAAATGGCCATAAATGGCACTCTGCCATATATATATATATATATATATATATATATATATGTCACTTGAAAGTGGCATGCAACAGTGCTACACCAATCGGACTTATCCAGTTCCATATTTTAAAGCTGGCATGCCTTAACAACCACTATATGACAATCACTACTCATGATTTGCACTTTTCAATAAATTAATTTAAGCTAAGAGCATTTTAGGCAACGGAAAACTCCATACTACAACTTAAATGACATTTTTTCTAATTGAAGTTGTCCGCCAAAGGGTGCTTGCAGAATGAGTAACAAACTCTTGACCATAGAGTTTTACTGTTTGAGTTCACATTCATAGTCTTAAAATAACACTTGAGAGGTTGTAAGTCTTAAAATAACACTTGAGAGGTTGTAAAGAGTTTGACTAATGACTCAACTCGGGATTCAAAAGTCTGATTGCAGTACTCAGTTCCTGCCCACAATGTACTGTACCTTCCTGCCACTATCACTCATGGCCAATTCCTACTTCCTTCACCTTCCAAAACACTCACTACTCCCATGTCTTCTCTAGTCCTCGTTTCCGCCTTCTTTACCTCATTCCTATTCACTCAATAGGTACTTAATAGTAATACAAGTTTGCAGTTCCACCATCATAAACGGGAGATGATCTTGCAAAGCATGGCCATCTATTAACAGCCATGCTAATATCCATAGTCCTAAATAGAAATATAACATGTCCCAATCCTGGTGCTAGCATTCTAAATAATCTACCTAATAGCACTTGAGATATTGCAAAGAGTTTGCAAACATCTCAATTCTCAACCTAGCACTAGAGATATTATAAAGAGTTTGGCTAATGACTCAACTCCAGATTCAAACTTATGATTGCAATTCTTACATCTCATACATAGCTTCTGCGCAACATCCTGTACCTTCCTACTTCCACCCCTCATTTCCAATTACAACCTGCTACTTCATTCAGCGTCCACAACACTTACTATTCCAATGTATGCTTTAGTCCTCCTTTCTGCCCTCTTTCCCTCGTTCCTATTCACTTAGTAGTTACACAAATTCTCAGTTCCACCATCATAAACAGGAGATGATCTTGTACAGCATAGCCTTCTATTAACACCCAAAGTAACATCCATAGTCATACATAAGAATAAAAGAGGATAAAAATCTATTTAACATGTCCCAACCCCGGTCTTAGCATTCTAAACTATCCACCTCATAGCATGAACCAAAAAAAAAAAAAAATTGCAAATTATGTTTATGTTTCTACTGCATTGGTTGATCAGTCCTCTAACCTAAACCAAGCAATGAAGCCAATATCAACCACATAAACAGAAATAAAACACACATGCCAGCAGAATATATACACACCAACCAAAGGGAAAGTCTAAACCCATTTTGTCGGTAAAGCTTCACCAATTTTAATAAATAACCGAGATCCAATTCAACAAAAATATGTAAACAACATATCATCCAAATCCCATCAACAGCATTTCATAATCTAAATCTCTTTTCACCACAAATTCCTCTAAATTGAAGAAAAAGAAGACTTAATTCTAAGCTTGCTCACTTTCCCATTAACACAATCGAATCCACATCCACACTGCGGACACTCATAAAAGTTATCAATTGGAAAGCTTGCAGAGGCAATCCCCACCGAGAACTCCAGCTCATCCCCATCTCTAATAACCTCCACAATATTCAGCCATAAAAACAGAACCTTGACGCTTATTCCACTAAGGTCTTTGAGCCTGTTGTTGGAGACAATTCCGCTGATTGTGGATTTGTATTTGAGCTGATAAGATCCTTCTAATGAGACGCTACACGAACCGTTTAAGTAGGCATGGAATCGTCCCGTGGATTCGTCTAAATCGTATTTTACGACTCCTTTGGGGAGAAGACCGACGGGGAAGTTGTAGCCTTGGAGGACTTCGTAGGCTGAAGGTTTGTCGTCGGTGATGTTGAGGGGGAATGACGTGGCGAGTGGCGATAGGACGAGAAGAAAGAGGAGGGCGACGGAAATGGTGGTGAGATCGAGAGCCATTTCTTTCTCTTTTGTTTTTGGTTTCTCTCGAAAATTGTTCTAAGCTGTTTTCCGAGGAAACTTTGCTTTGGTTTCTGTTGTTTGTTTTGCCAGCGAAGGGACAGAGGACGAAGAGGGGCAGGCAAACTCGGGTCTGATATGTCCGACGGATGGAGAAGATGACGGCGTTTAAGAAGAAAATGGAACTTAACAAATGTGGGAGTGTTGGTGTTTTGGTAAGGGCATAAAGGAGCGTGGTTGTTGACGGAGACAGCACGCTATGGCAAATTTGTCAACTCAGAAAGTAGACAATTGGGGACATGGATTTCAAAGGCTCTTTGAAAAGTGGATGGTTACTTAAAGTAGGGAACGGGAATTATCGTTTTGTCGTGTTCAAAGCCTGTTCCTTTGGATTTTCTTTCTGCCTTATGTATAATTTTCCAATTTCTTAATCACGGTATGAAAACTATTTCTAATATATACGTATATATATATATATATATATATATATAAACTCTAAAATTATTAATAGTGAATGATTTAAATATTTTTATAAAATTTTAAATTAATAAATTTATCTTTAAATATGTCTAATTTTTATTAATTTATTTAAATCTAATTTAAATTAACTAAAATTAAAAATAGATTTTATGTAAAATTAAATTTTTTAAAATTTTAATTTTAAAATTATTAAAAGTGATTACCTAAAATATTGTTACTAAATGTTTATATATATATATATATATATATATATGAACTCTAAAATTATTAATAGTGAATTACTTAAATATTTTTTTAAAATTTTAAATTACTAAATTTATCTTTAAATATGTATAATTTTTATTAATTTATTTAAATCTAATTTAAATTAACTAAACTAAAAATAGAGTTTATGTAAAATTAAATTTTTTAAAATTTTAATTTTAAAATTATTAAAAGTGATTACCTAAAATATTATTACTAAATGTTTTTATATAAAATTTTTTATTAGTAGACTATTTCTTTCTATAATTAGAATAAAAAATATTAAAAGTGATTGATTAAAATACTCTTAAAAAATTTTTAATTTAAAAAATATTAAAAATGATTAATCAAAATATCATTAGTAATTTTTTAAAAAATTTAATTTAAATGACTTTTTTTATTATTAAACTCTTTTTATAAGTAAAATGACTTTTCACAACAAATAATTCAGTGGTCATGTTATCTAATGTGAATTATTTTAAGTAAAAAATTATTAAGTGAAATAAAATTTGTAGACACCTCATTTTGTTTGATAATATTTTTTCGGAGTTTAACCGTAATTGAGAGATTTTTGAGATTTAATTTTAAAATCAGTTGGCATTTGATGTGGAGAGATTGTCAGGATTTAATTCCATAATCAATTCATATTAAAATGATAGGGAGAGATTTTTGGGATTTGATTTCAAAATCAATTTTCATTAAAATTGAAATCAAACAAAATCATGAATTTAAGGAGAATTGATTAAGCATGAACTTCTATATAAACATATGATCAAAGCAAGGGAAAGAAGGGAAAAAAGAATATGCAAAAAAAACTCTTGAGATAGAGAAAAAAAGGGTAGAGAAAAAAATTATGCAAAAACTTTTGAGAGAAAAAGAGAAAATTTTGTTCAACAATTAAGAGGTTTTGAGTTTTGGGTTTGGTTTGTTTAGATTTTCTAAAATTAAGATTTGGTGTTTTGGGGTTTGAATTTCTGTAAGATTCTACATTGTAGGATTCCTGGGTTTAGCTTTCTAGACAATTTGTTAGGTTTTCAAAAATTTTCTATCAACATTTGAGATTTATTCATCAATTTTTGAAATCAGTTAGAAATAAGACAGAAGAATAATCATTTCAGAAAAAGAGGCATACTTAAATAATTCTAAAGAAAAGTTGAGTGGTGTCGCTTTTATACTTCTCCAACATGATGCCATTTTTTATAGTCCAAGATTTGCGTGCGACCCATTAACCCGCGTTCTAACCAATATGCCGACCCGATCCAAATCATAGGTTTTCCTTTTCTATCTTATCATGATTTTGTAATTTTATTTATTTTATATTTTTAACTTATTTTATTTTTAATTTCTTTTATTTTATAATTTATTCTACCTCATTTAAAAAATAAAATAAGACAAAAAAACAAAAAAAAAAATCTTTTCAAATAGAGGTTTCAAAATAACAAAAAAAAAAAACTTTCAATAATAATAAAAATCTTTTCAAATAAACAAAAATAATTTTTATCCTTAAAAATATTGGATGATTACTTTGGAGTAAGCCCTACCAAACTATTGGGAGGCTTTACTGATTTTTTTGGAATAAAAATTAATAAATTCAACGATGGAGCCTCTTTTGAGTGGGATATTAGTCTTCATAAATACTCATGAGGTGAAAAAATTATCTTGAATTGCTACCAAATTATTGAAATAATTTTAAGATTAGTTTTCAATATTAAATATTTGGTAAATCATAAAAATAATCAAGACTTGGATAATTTGAAATCAAACTGGTACCATCTTTTGGATGAACGTTGTGGGGATACTACAATTTTTTTCATTCGTAACCGACTCTCAAACCTAACATCTATTTTCGCATATCAAAATATATTTTAGGTGGTCAATCATACCTACCAAAAAAATATTAGTGACGACTTCTTTCATTCATGTCTAGCGGTAAGTATACAGATCTATACGTTATAACAAAATTAATTATTTTTTATGAATTCTTTCAAGGTAAGATTTTATTTTATTTTATTTTTTAAAATTATGTTTTTTTAATATTTTATATAATAAAAATTTATGTATAATAAAATTTTTAAAATAAAAGAAAAATTAAGCTTTTATTTTATAGAATGTACAATTATATTCAATTAATAAAAACACTAATAAAAGATTATTTTAAGCAGAAAAATGAAACAAAAGATTGATTGATTATGCATAATTCTATCATCTCTATATGACAAAAAATGTTAGTGTTATATGGTATTTCAATAAAAAAAATATATACAAATGCATTGATTTCAATTTTTTTTATGATTAATATGAAACTTTTTTATTTGATGAAACATTATATACTAATTATCTCTTTTATATTAATTGAAGAATATTAACTATTATATACAATTTTTTGAGGTTATCATATTAGATAATATTTGTTTAAAAGAATTGAAATTTATCAAATTAATTATCATTTTATATCTAAAATAAAAAATTATTATAAATTATAATTTAACTAAATTTAAAAGTAATTTAAAGGCATTCATTATCAAAATTTATTTGATAAATTTTTATTTAATTATGTATTTATTATTTCAATTATTTTAACATTTGACTTTTTATAACTTTGAATTAGATTTTGGACTTAAAATTTGCGACCAATTAGATTAAGTCAAGTTTTATTATCTCATTGTATTCATAGTGTATTCAATTATTTACTTATACATTCGTACCCATTTGACTTAATAATTGGTACATATTTCTTTTTATTTGAAAAAATGGATTTAAATCGTTCTAAATTTAAATAAAAAATAAGTATATTGAAATACTTATAATTTCAATTTCACTTTAGAAATTCTCTTAAAATTAATTAATTAATTCAACCACAAAAATAATAAAAATAAAAACATTGAAGAGGAAGGGAAAAAAAGCTTTAATAAAAAAATTTCAAATTGTTATGAAAGATAAATCACCAATTAATTGGGTTATTATTTCAATTCGTATTTTTATTATATTCAATCATTTCATATTTTAAATAATTACTAAGTTGTTAACATTTTAAAATTAATTAAAATCGAAATAAGTTAGTTCATTTTTCTAATAATGTGTATTATATTATTTTTAATAAAATTAAATTTTAAAATAAATAAAAATTTTATTTATATTTAATTTGAATTTTGAATTGTTTCAAGTTTGAGTTTATTAATTCATGCTATTTTAACTATACTTTTATGACACCTGTAACAAATTTCAAAATAAAATGAGTACATAACATAATAAAATTTAAGTACAAAAATGAGAGTTATAGATGATTATTTTAGAAAAAAATCCTTATGCCCAAGTTTTACAGAGATTAAAGGATATATTTTTTAAAGATTTTGAAATTCGTATTGTAAAAATGCTAATATAAATCAATGAATTTATAATTGTTTATTTGTTAATCAAGTTACTGTTATGTAGGTTAAAGAAGACAATGTAAACATCTCATTTAAAAGAGATCATTAGTTCAAATTCCTTTATGAAGATAGCATATAATTAAACATTATTTTGGTTGTTATGACCATTTATAATATTTTTTACTTTTTCCAAATGAAAAAGTTAATTGACATCAAAATATCAAAAAAGCCATTTTAAATGATGGTAATAAGAATGAAGTAACAATTAAAAATATATTATCTTTTTTGTTTAGTAGAATAATTTTTTTATAAAGAATGCGAAATATTTTTTACTCTTTTTAAATGGATAAGTCGATTGGCATCAAAATATCAAATATATATATATATATATATTTGAATGGTGGTAATTAGAATGAAGTAACAATAAAAAATATACCATGTTTTCGTTTAGTAAAAAAAATTTATGAAGAATACGAAAGTAATTATTATAAATATAATATTTTTAAAAATTATTGTCTGTTTAATTTTTATAAATTTTATTTAGTAAATAAGTTCATATTACTTTGATCATATATATATACGAATTTTTTACTTAAAATTGTATGCTTAAAAATAGAAACATAAAGTAAAATTTATTACTTTCATTGATGATATAACTCTTTAAAACTTTCAATCTTTTATATATAATTTTACTTCCCTAACAAGGATGAAAATATATACACTAATAATTCAATCAAATCATCAATTATGCTTATCTCAATATCTGCTATTTTACTATGAACTAAAAATTTTGAAGATATTGACTTAATATATATTATATATTTTTTATTTAATTTAATTTTAATACTTATATTAGTATAAAAAGTTATGATTTTAACTTATTATTATATGTTAAGCTATGGAGTAAATTAAGAACATTTACTCATACTTTTCAAATCGTATAAACTTGAACTTTTTCTTATTTATTTCTCTATCTTACAAATTACATCATCTAACATACGTTGTGATTATTTTCTTTTTAGATATACATAAATCAATAATAATATAGTAGTAGATGATTAATAACTTAGTAATTAATTAGTGTAAACTTAAATGTAATCAGTATAATATAGTAATAATCATCGATAATTTAGTAGTAAATTAATTATAACTTAATAATAAATTAACAATAATCTAGTAATAAATAATTAATAACTTTTTAGTAAATCGGTAATAATATAATAATATATGATGATACCTTAATGGTAAATCAATCATAATATAGTTGTAAATGTATAATAACATAATACTAAATCAATGATAACTTAACAAAAAATAAGTAATAATTTAGTAGTTAATTAATGATAACTTAGTAATAAATCAATGATAATTTAATAGTAAATCAGTAATAATTTAATAGTAAATCAATTTTAGTTTAATATAATTAATTGATAGTAAATTAATGATAAATTAATAGTAAATGATTTATAATTTAGTAATTAATCATTAAAAACTTAAAAGTAAATCGGTATAACTTAGTAGTAAATAATTTATAGTATAATAGTTAATCAATAATAACTTAATAATAAATCATGCATAATTTCATATAAATCAATAATAACTTGATCATAAATCATAGATAATTTAGTGATAAATCGATAATAATTTTGTAGTAAATAATAAAAAATTAAGTAGTAAGTCAATGATACCCTAATAGTAAATATATAAAAAAGTAATAATAAATAACTGATAATTTAATAGTAAATTATTAACTTAGCAGTAAATAACTAATAACATAATAGTAAGTTATTAGTAACTTAATTATAAATCAATGATAATTTAGTAATATATTAGTTAATCATTGGTAACTTTTTAGTGAATTATCAATAAATTAATTAGTTGTAAATTAATTATAACTTTATAATAAATCATCTATAATTTAGTGGTAAATCACCAACAATTTAATATAAATCATTTTGCAACTTAATGATAAATATTTTATAACTTAATGGTAAATCATTCATAAATTAGAATTAAATATCATTGATAATTTAGTGGTAAATAACTGATAAATTATTTGTCAATCATTAATAACTTTTTTACACTTAAAATTGCCTATGATTGAAACCTGGTTACTAATAAAAACGAAGTCAAAACTTTCATTTTTGTTGTTAGGATAAACTTACCGTGAATTTATTCAATAAAAATAATTAGTGAAATAAATTTTAAATTTAAATAAAACAATAATGTTATTATATAAAAAAAAAATTATCTTATACATTATTAGTGGGTTGTTTAAATTTCATATTTCATGGTTTTTAAAAGTATAAAATCATATTAGTAAATCAATGATAGGTTAATAAAAACAAGTGATAATTTAGTTGTTAATTATTAATAACTTAATAAAAATCAATTATAACTTAATAATAAATTAGTGATAACTTAATAGTAAGTAAATTTTAATTTAATAGTTATTAATTGATAAATTTAATAGTAAATTATAAATAATTTAATAGTAAATCAATGATAATTTAGTAGTTTATTACTGAAATTTAAAAGTAAATAAATATAACTTAGTAGTAGTTAATCATCGATAACTTAATAGTTAAATAACTTAATAGTAAATTATGAATAATTTAATATAAATTAGTGATAAGTTGATAATGAATTATGATTAATTTTGTAATAAATATGTGATTATTTTGTAGCAAATAATAAAAAACTAAATAGTAAATTAATGATAACAAAATAATAAATGCATAATAATATAATAGTAAATCATTGGTAATTTATATGTAAATTATTGATAATTTAATAGTAAATTAGTGATAATTTAATCATAAATTAGTTAATTATTGATATATTTGTAGTAAATTATTAATAAATTAATAGTAAATCAGTTATAACTTTATTATAAATCATCAGTAACTTAATAGTAAATTATTAACAATTTATTAGTAAATCATTCATAACTTAGTAATAAATCATTCATAAGTTAATAATAAATCAATGCTAATTTAGTAATAAATCATTGATAATTTAATAATATATTACTGATAGCTTAGTAGTAAATCGCTGATAATATAATAATAAATTAATGATAACTTATTTGTTAATTATTGATAAACTTTTTGAACTTAAAGTTTTTAGGAATTGAATATTGATTATTAGCAAAAACGAAACTTGAAATTTTATCTTGGGAGACTTGGATAAACCTAGCACGAACTTATTCAATAAAAAATTTAGTGAAAAAATTATAAATTTGAATGAAATAATATTATTATTATTTAAAAAATTATCTTATACTAGAATTGAATCTGAACTTTCTTACGAGAATCTATTATTAAATATATGATAACTCAAATTTTATCAATAATTACTAAAAGTATATCATAAGTTACTAAAAGATTAATTATTAAAATTACATAAGAGATTACTAAAATTTTATCAATGATTATGAAAATTGTATCAAAAGTTACTAAAATTTTATCAAAAGTTATCAAATTTTACTTATATTATATCAAAATCAAAATTAAATTAATATTATTTATTATTGTTATCATAATATCAAAAATGATATGAGTTTTTAAAAATAAAAATTACACATGCATTGTGCACGTGTTAAAAACTAATATATATATATATATATATATATATTTGTAGTAGTGATTTTCTTTAGACATGATTTTTAAATAAATTTTAAAATTTATTAGAAACTAAAAATAAATCTTAAATCTTCTAATGTATAGAATTAAATTTTAAAATTTTTATTTTAATAAAAACTTTGACATTACAAAATATTTCATATTCGGTTAAAACCTTTCAAATATAATTGATAAAAATATTTATTTAAATTTACTTGAATGAATTAAATAATAAATATTTCAAATAATACTACGTTAATAATTTATAAATTAAAAATTTTCATTCATTTTTTGATTAAATAAATATAATGATAACAAAACAAAAATTCATAATCTTGTTCTAATGTAATAAAAGATTTAATAGTTATTTTATTTTATTTTTAAATTTGAAGGTTTAATTGGTTTTTTTTTTTATAAGCTATTTTTTAATATATTTTTTAATTCTTAGTAAGTTGGATGTGGGTGTAAATTATAAGAGATGGAGCAAGTTTTAATCAATTTTCTCATTGGTTAATTATAAATAGCAAAGACCACAACGAGCTAAGACATAGGAAAAAAACAGAACAAAAACAAAAAAGGAAAATTGGAAACCTGATAAAGAAAAAAAGAAACAGCTCATTTCTCTTAATTTGAATAGTGCATTAACTAATATCAACCTAGGCCTCATAATGAGTCATCCATGCAATGTAACAGACCGACACACAAACAAAATTATTGGTAGTAGCTATGAGTATTGACAACCTAGATTCAGTTGGACTTTGATGATTACCTCTCATTAAACATGATGGAAAAATGAATTTTTCTATTAATCCGAAAGGGCAAAAACCTTTAACTCTCTTGCTGATAAAATTTACTTAGCTAAGCAAAGGATATCAGATGATTGGATTTAATCTTTTTGCCTTTAACAGTACCACAATCAAAGCCAAATCCACAAATTGGGTAATCAATGAAATCAACAGAGAAATCAGCAGAAGCTAACCCAACTGAGAATTCAAGCTCATCATCATGGATCACAGACTTGATATTGAGCCACGACAAGATGACCTTGACGTTGATCCCACTCAAGCTAGTTAGCTTCTTTTCGGATATAAACTTAGTTACTGTGGACTTGTATTTGAGTTCATAGGAGTTAATGGAAAAAGATGCAACTACCATTCAAATAGACTAAGAACTCTCACCAGTGGAATTGTCTAGCTTGTAGCTAAATTAATATCCCATTAGGTGTAGACACCCCAATCTGTCCAAGGTTTTACTCATTCTGATTTCTGTTAATTAAAAAAATAATAAATAATAAATAATAAAAATGAAAAAAAAATCTAGCAAGTTGAATTTGTGTGAAACTGTGTGTGTGAGAAGTTTAAATTGGATTTAAAGACTGAAGTTGAAATTACAAGGGAATTGAACTCTTTTTGGGTATAAGGTTCTTTCGATAAGAACCCTATAAATAAATGTTTTCCACGACAAACACAGAACACACACATAAGCAAAAAAAAGATAAAAAATCTAAGAGAAATCAGGAAAAGCATATGCAAAAATATTCAAAAATTTGTAAGAATTTTTTTGGGGTAAAATTTTTTTTTTCTAGAAAATTTCTAGAAAATTTTTAGTTTTCGATGAATTTTCTTGCGTCGATTGATTTTTTGATGAGTTTTTCGCATTGGTTAAATTTTTCGACAAGTTTTTTAGAATCCGGTTGAAGATTTCAACACCAGTTAAATTTTTTGATGAACTTTCGACGAACTAACCCATATTTTAACGAGATTTCCAAAATTCGATGAAAGATTCAATTAGAGTTTATCCGGGTTAGAAGAGAGGGAGATAAAAGAAAAAAAAAAAGGGAAAGAGAAATCTAAAAAAAAAGATCGAGTTTTGCCTTTAATATTGGTCCCAAAATAACGTCATTTTGGCCTTAAAAAGTCCTAGGATCTGCGCATTTTATTGCTGAGCGACCCGACCTGAGCCCTCGACCGATCTTCAACTAGCGTCCCTGCCTTTGGCTTTAACCAAATCGAGTCGCCAAGCTTAAGATTCTGAGCCACCTTCTACCTGAAGCTGAGCCGTGTCGAAGCCGTTCAACCGAGCTGATTCTTTTTTTTGGTATTTTTTATTTATTTTATTTAGTTATTTATTTATGTGTTTGATTATTTTTAGGATTTTTTAGGAAAAAAAGAAAAAATAAAATATTTTTTTGAGAATAAATATTAATTATCCAATGATGAAATTTTTAGAAATTTAAATGGTAAATTTTTATAAAATTTTTAGGTGAGAAATTTTTTTCTAGATTTGTCACAAAATTGTGTAATAATTTAGATAAAGTTTTAACAACAATAATTCATGTTTATTCTCAATAAAAAAATCAAAAAAATAAAAATTTAATAAAATTTTGAAAAAATACTAATTACCTAATGATGAGATTCTTAAAAATTTCAAATGATAAATTCTTAAAAAGTATCTAGGTGAGAAATTTCTTTAAATTTATCCCAAATGGTGGAATAATTTAGATGAAATTTTAATAAAAATAATTGTATTCTTTTCCAAAGTTGGTTGAAAATATATGATAATTATCCAGTGATGAGATTCTTAAAAATTTCAAATGGTAAATTTCTAAGAAATCTCTAGGTAAGAATTTTTTTAAAATTTATCCCAAATGGTGGAAGAATTTAAATGAAACTTCAAAAAAATATATTATATTATTTTCCTTTCGAAAATTTAAAAAAAAAAAGAGAATTTCTAAATTGACCCAAATGGTGAAAAATTTAGAAATAAAAAAAATAAAAAATAAAGAGAATTTCTAAATAAGCCTAAATGGTAGAAAATTTAAAAATTCAAAAGAGAAAATATTTCTAATTTTGCCTAAATGGTGGAATAATTAGATATATTTTCAAATAAAAACCAAATCAAAATAAAAAAAAAAATTTTGACGACAGAGCCTCTTCAAGATATGAAATGAGATTTTTGAATATTCTTGAGGTGATGAAATATTTTTAAGAATTCTGCTAGATTGATGGATGAATCTTAAAAATTATTTTCAATATTCAACATAAAAACTTAAAACCATTAGAATCAAAATCTTAGGATAAATTTAAAATAAAATGGTACCATTCTTTGGATGGGCATGTGGATGTGCTATAATCTTTCCCATATGTAACCAACTTTCAAACCCTGTTCTAGTTTGTAGACTTGAACTAGACTCTTAGTCAAGCTTAAAAGTTTCTTAAAAGGATAGATTCCTTAGGTGACCAATCACACCGTGATAAAAAAAATTGGTGGTGACTTTTTTTATTAAGTCTAGCTATAGATTTACGGATCTATATGTTATGACATTAGGAAAAAGACCTATGGGGAAGTCATATTATTCAGGAACTTCATAAATGGTTAGTGAATAGTCATCCAAAGGCAAGAGAGAATGAGGAGATCAGAGAGAGAATAATCAAAGAGAGAAATGCAATTGAAGAAATACGTTTTAGGTGGAGATAAATTTCTTTTTTGCTTTGATGGTGCTTAATTTGACATTCTGGTTTAAGCTGATGCTGGTTGTGGGAAGTTGTTATGTATATATATAGGTGATGTATGGAATTAAAAAGTAAGAAACAAAAAAAATAAGATATTACATTAGCTAAAACCTATTCATAACACCTTGAGTCAATGGACATTAATATGCAAATGGATCAAAACCTTATCAAATCCCAACTTTAACATATTAGGTGACCAAATTAACAATACTAATAATGTCAATACCATAAAGATTTCCTAAGAGGCTGGAAACCCTAAAACATACCCTAATCATCTAGTGATCGGTACTCACCTAAATTGAATAACTAAAGCATTAAGTGATTACAGTTGAATTCGCACCCACACCATGGAGACTCAAAAAAGTTGTTTGTAGGGAAGTTGGCCAACGCAATCTCAATGAAAAATTCCATCTCGTCCTTATCATGGATCACTTCAAAGATATTAAGCCAAAAGAAGAGAACCTTAATGCTCATACCTTCCAAATTTATGATCTTGCTTAGGGAAATCACTCATTGTATGTTGGACTTGTAGCTGAGTTCATACAAGTCCATAGTGAAGTTGCAAGTTCCATTTAAATAAGCAGAAAACTCACCAGTGTCTCTGTCCAATTCATACCCAACGACACCCTCGAAAAGGACGCCTGCTGGGAAGTTGTACTTTTGAAGAACTTGATACGCATATAGTTTTTCATCAGTTGAGGTGAATGAAGTTGGTAGGTAGATTAGAATAAGGAGGATTAGGCTTTGCAATGCCATAGAAGATCTTTAGTTTTGGACTTGATTGAGATGATATATTTTGTTAGGATGGGGATGAGGGAATCGAAAATTTTAAAGTGAAAAGGTCAGATGCGACTACTGTTGAGCCGAGTCAATGCATCCAACTCTCATTAAACTGAGCTAGGGGTGACCATTTCTTTTGTCAGGATAGTCTCTTAATTGTTAAACGCAATAATAATAATAATCATTTCTATTCTATCAAAGAAATAAACAGAAGCTACCATGTCTACCACCATCAAACATTTTTAATATGCTCATTTCCACTCTAATTGATGATTTGAATGCCTAAAGCCTTGAACTCAACTCAGTTACATGATTCACAAATTAGCTGAACAATGGGCATAATAAACTAATTTGATTAAGCTGATGCATGCTTACTTTTATGCAAAAGCAATTTCATTTATTCAACAAATAGTGTTTTGGTCAAAAAAATTTAGCAGATGCAGTTGACCAAGCATTCGAAATAGACATAAATCGAGAGAAGCATAAAAATAAACTTGAGTGATGAAATTAAATGAAGTATAATACCTTGAATAGGTGTTTGATTAAAACAAAGAAAATAAATATAACTTCAGTGGGTGCAGAAGATCAAAGGTTCCCCCTTTTTTTTTTCTAAACGCTAACAAGAACAGTGGCATAAAATTATCTACTAGCTTATAGAGTAGTTTAGGCCACAAGTTTCCCAGCAGAAAATTAGATTCTTTTAAGTGGCATAAGAATGATGGTTCATATTTTATACCCGGTAATTTGTTTGGAACGTGATTATGTACAATTCACGTTCTGATCTCCAATTATAGATTTATTGTTTAGAAAAAATAAATAAGAGAAGAGAAATAATATAAAAGAACTTTGATTTTGAGGTATGAAAAATACTTTCTTAAATGCAATTATGTTTTTAGGATACAATAAAGTAGTTTAGGCCCAAAGTTTCCCAGCAGGAAATTAGATTCTTTTAAATGGTATAAGAATGACGGTTCATATTTTATACTCGATAATTTATTTGGAACGTGATTATGTACAATTCATGTTTTGGTCTCTAATGATAGATTTATTATTAGAAAAAAATTTTGATTTTGAAGCCTGAAAAATATTTTCTTAAATGCAATTATGTTTTTAGGATACAATAAATATTCAAATTCTTCAATCAAAAGTAGTAAAAATAATTATACTGAAAGATTTATTTATAATAAATGAACAGACATAAACTTTTATTCAGATGGTTATGACCTTTTATATAATCATGACCTTTATAAATAATAATTTATTTATATTCAAATAATTATAACCATTTGTCATATGATAATTATTTTTGTTCAAACATACTTATTTAAAATATAAATAAAATTAATACAAAAATTAATTTTATTCATCAATAATTAAATCTTTCTATTCAATGTGAGATGCAACACATTTTAAATTATCAACAATCATTTACTAGTTTGGAATGTTGATGCTTAATTTTTATCTTTCACGTAAATAAATATTATGAATATAAAAAGGTATCTATCGATTTAAAATTTTAATTAGCATAATATCTTAGAATTTTAATGAAGTTGATGGTGTCCACAGATAAACCTCAACTCCTAATGTTAAAATTAAAGATATAACATACATAATACTTATTTATTTTTTAGTCAGAGGCTTATAACTACTTTTAGCATTATTATAGCTAAGTGCTTATCCTATTTATAAACACTTACAAAAAAGACCCCAATTTTTCTTGTTGAAGCGGTATCACTTCTATATTTATATAGGTAGAATTTTCATTATGTCTCAATTGCTTTAGACATTTAAAACTTCATTAAGAATATAAAAACTCATTCTCCTCATATAACAGATCACACTAGTTTCTAAAATTTGAATAAATTTTACTAGTGTTTAACAGACACTTAATAATAACTTGTTTTCACCCATTAAACTTTGTAATTAGAGGTTATTAATTCAAAGTTGGGTTTTCATTATCAGTGTCTAACGGTAAGTGTTTAAATCCATTCTATTTATAGTACTACTAACCAAATATTTTGAAATTCAATTTTTTTTATGGTATTTACCCCAACTTGATATTGAATCTATGATATAATCACTTTAGGCTAATATGTCCAAAATTTTTATTTTGCATATCATTTATATGCTTCAAACATTGTTGCCTCATTCTTATCATTTTAAGAAATAGTTGATTTTGGTTATGGCCACAACTCCATATTTATTAATTTCAACTATTCTATTTTCATACTTTTATTTTTTTTAATACAATTATACTTCTAGTGTAATTAAAAAACTCAATAAATAAACCAAACAATTTTAGTCCTTTTAAGATTTTTAAGGACCTTTTTTATGATTTTACTTTAATTAGTGTTTAAACTTATTAGCTTGTATAATTTGCTCATAAAATTATACTAAAGTCTTACAGCATTATGTGGTAATTTTTGTTTCTTTTAATTCTTATCACCGCCACCATGTGCAAGTATATATTCTTTTATTAAAGAATATCTCATTCAATTATCAAGATATCATATATACTTAATCAAGTTATTATTTCATTTATCTTTTCATTATTTGTTAGTTTTTTCTAAGTAGAAAGCCTCCAAATCTACCTTTAGTGAAAGATAATTTAGCTGATATCTTAATATTTTAATAAAAGTTTCAAAACTTTTATATTTTAACTCAATATAAAAGTTTACATCAATAAACAGATTTTAAATATAATCATGTTTCTATGGTCTCCTTTTGAGACTTTTTATGTTAATTCATAAATGCTTATCTGAATTTATTTCGTCATAGACACTATTAATAATATTTTATTATCATGAACAAAATCATTTTCATCACCCAAATGAATCAAATAGCATTCTTTTTGCCATTATAAAAGTTTCAAATTCACAATATCTTTGAATCACTCATGGCTTCCAAAGTAAATATACTTTGAAATTTTCACTATATAAAATTATAGATGATAAATTATTTATACAATCCATGAAGTAAACCATATATAGAACAAAAATTACCATAACATGATAAAATTGTGACATCAATTTTGGCTTATGGCTATTCTAAGCCAACCATAATAATCCACCACATACCTACATATCATGTAGATTTGGCTATTAAAATTATCTCATTTATAATGATGACTTTTAGTGTAAACCAACTATCTCAAATATTATCACGAGTTTTCAATGCATATAATATTTGCCTAATGGCCAATTCCAAGTTCATGATTATTGAAACCTCTAAACTTAATTTTAAAATTTTATGAGAACTTTATTTCTCTCCCATTGTGTAGCCTATATATCTCTATTATTTACCATCTTTAATTGGTCAAAACATTTTCGGATATATAATAAATTTAAACTTTATTCATATGACCAATATGCTTATATATAATAAGAGTCTACAATATATTTTCAAATACTTTCACAATCATTTTGTGACCAATATGTTCATATCTAGATCACTATATCAATGCAAGTCATGAAACATGAATCTGAAGAGTCATTTTCATAAAATAGTATAAACAATAATTATAATATAAGTTTTACTCATATTTCATGAAAAAATTTGTGATGAATTTGCATTAGTTAAATTATTGATTGGCTAACTCTAAGATGGCTTTCACAAACCAATATTATTATCTAAGTTCATATATTAATATGGTATATAACCCCTCATATCCTTGCCATTGTCATGAAATTATTGAAAACATCAAAAACTTATTCACTTTTCATTTTAACAGCTTATAAGAGGTAATTTTTTTAGGTACAATAAGCAAAAATACCTTTATTGTCTTTAACCAATAATGTATTAATTGGATAATGACCTTTTATCTCCATAGTCCATCCTATTCGTTTCATTTCGTAATATATGATAAATTGTACCAATGTTCTTCATGCCATCACAAAATAGAATTAAACACATACATTATTGGTACCTTTAAAACATTGAATTTACATTTTTTTTTCTAATTTATAAACATGCCCAATTAGACATTGATAAGCATCATTCAAATTGCTAGTAACCAATAAATGTTTCACTATATATATTTTTAATGGCATACCTTTTCGTTAAATCAATATCTCATATGCGAAAAGCAACAATACTCTTTTTTTTAACCATTGATTAATTTTTTGATAACTTTTTATGATTTTCACTTTGTGATTGTTCACAATAATATTTTATTTTATAAAATTACTTCTAGTGTAATACATCTAGCAAGCAAAATACATATCACATTACCCATATTTCTGATAATAATCATTATTTAATTTATTATCCACCAATTAATCCATGAAACACCATATCTTAATAATAATTATTCACATATATCAATTTAATTTAAATTAGTTTTCATGAAAATTGAACAAGAGTCAAAATTTAAACCAATAATAAATTAAAAAAATTTATTAACATTTGATTTATAAACGACCAACAAAGATATAATCATACAAATAACTTGACTTAACTTATTATTTTAATTTTGGTGTCATGATTTAAAAATAAAACTAATCTGGTAACCAAATCTTATTTTTTGCATATATTATTCACTTATATATAATTTTTCATGTAAATACCTTTACCTATTTTTGATTGTTTTCATAAAACCATGAGACAATTTGCCTGTTCTATATATAACCAAGACATGACAATTAAATAATCGATTATTTCATTACAATCCAATTTAATTCGTTACTTAATAACAAGTGATAATTCTTTTGATCATAAATCAATTCATGTCTTTTTCTTTTATGTTATCAAGCTATTTCTTATCATAGTATTAGTAAGTATCAGTTTTTCAAATAGATATAATATAATTGTGAAGCCAATTTCATTACAAGCATAAACTTATGCAATATAATCAATATTTTGCATATTGTGTTTTGATTTTACATACTAATAAAATTAATTGTTAACGTGTTTATCTTATTCAGTCAATATTTTTACCAGCAATTATGCAAAAAATAAAATACACACCTCTAATAAAAATCTTTATGAAAATTAACAATCCATAGAAACATTAATCTTTTGACATCTTGAACCTTCTCTAATATTGATCTTCAAATCATGCTAATTTCTTTTCCTTATATCTTCTTTATACGAAATATAAATTTTTCATAATTGCCTTTAAATTGTTAGAAAAAATAAATAAGATAAAAGAAATAATAAAAAAAAAAATTGACTTTAAGGTGTGAAAAATACTTTTTAAAGGCAATTATGTCTTTAGGATACAACAAAGCCCCAAACTCTCTAATTAAAAGTAGTGAAAATAATTATACTAAAAGATTTATTTATAATAAATAAATAGATATAAACTTCTATTCAGATGGTTATGACCTTTTATATAATAATGACCTTTATGAATAATAATTTATTTATGTTCAAATAATTATGATCATTTGTCATATGATAATTATTTCTATTCAAACATAATTATTTAAAATATGAATAAATAATTCAAAAATTAATTTTATTCATCACTAATTAAATTTGTCTATCTAATGTGAGATGCACCACATTCTAAACTACTAACATTTACAGCAGTTCCTACTTTCTTGGCCACTAAAATTCACAATTAGCCAACAAAAAAAAAAAATGCTTGAGAGAGAGAGGAGGGAAATATGAAATATCCAAGACAATCGACATGTGTCATGGGCTGAAAGTCAACCTTCAGGCCCGCGCGGCTCTAGGACTTGGGCATCCATTCATCCGGCGTCTTAGATCAGCCTACTTATCACGATTCACTCCCTTGTGAGGTATTGTCCGCTCTGACTCCCCTGACTTCACGATTTTGTCTCACAAAAGACACCTTACAAGAAGAGGAATGTGTGAACCTTTGTATTCTATGGCTAATTCTAGTACATAGCCAATGTGAGATTCAAGACTTTTCCTTAAGTCCGTAGCATGCTCCCCCACTCCAACAAAGGCCCACCATCCTCGGTAGCACATCGTTAGTACCCCCAGAACTAGCTCAAATGCCATTTGTCATGAGCCGAGACTCAACCTCCAGGCTCACGCAGCTCCAGGACCCTAGCATCCACTCATCCGGCGTCTTAGATCAGTCTACCTGCTACGATTCACACCCTTGTGAAGTATTGTCCGCTCTGGCCCCCTCTGGGCTCATGGTTTTGTCCCACAAAAAGCGCCTCATAAGAAAGGGAATGTGTGAATCCTTATATCCTATGGTTAACTCTAGTTCACAGCGGATGTGGGATTCATGACTCCTCCTTAAGTTTGTGACACATGCACCACCTGAGGTAAACAGGAACTACTATTCAGAGATCGTGTATTTGAGGAGTTCCGATTCTGTTAACTTACAAAAAGAACACAAGAGATGAAAGCCAGATTGATTAGCATCTCTTCATATGTTAACCATGTTTCATTGGAATATCTCCCTCTGCAGAAACAAACTCGCTAGTCATAGTTCTCAATACATTTTATCATCAGTATGTTCAATAATTAAGTTCAACATATGTCAGCTTCACAAAAGAATGAAAAATATTCTCCTGATATTGCACTCTATGTCCCTCAACAGCTTCTTTTATTAGTACATTATGTTATAATGCTCTATAACTATCATATTTCAGGTGGTGTTTTTATTTTCCTGCTGCTCCCTCTCTTTTTCTCTCCTGCAGCCATCTACAATCAATCTAGCCTTTCTAGCCATCAATTAAACTCAACGTAAAGTACATTTTTGGTTGCCAAATAATGTTACTTGCAACAATACCATATTCAATTGCATGCAAAATGTTCAATTTAGATTTAACTATTTATCCATATAGATAACCATTTTCAGGACCAAGGATAGAATCGTTGTCTCTACTGAGGAAACAAACAGATAGCATCATTGTTAATCTTCTGTTGCTGTCAGATATAATCAATAAGTCAGCTAACCATCTATAATGTAAAACAAAGAAGCTAAACCCTGAAATAAAAATTAAATTTATCCCAATCAAATTGAATGCACTCAAAAACATGCATATAAATGTGTATACCTGCATGTGTATATACCCCATAATACATCAGTACATGTAGTAATCAGCCATGTCCTTTGAATGGTGCCAATAGATCAAGCATTGTCCCTATCCTATAGGTTGGCATCCCAATCAAGAAAAAAAAAAGAAGAAAAAAAGCAAGCAATGAATATAGCTTTTTACCTATAGACATATAGCAACCGGTGTTAGAGCAATGGGTAAAAACAAATTCAATCATGGCCAAAAAAGAATTTAATACAACTGATCGTATGATACCAATGATACATACAAAGAAAAATTTAATTTGACATTTATTAATTTAATTCAACCGGAAAAAACCAACTGCTGTGCCTTCTATGAAGCAAATAAATTAGCAATGAACTACTAAGAAATAATGGCAACTGCAATCAACAAAGATAAAAGGCAAAAGAACATAAACATACATACAGCTCGTTGCCAAATCAGCTCACATCCTTGAGTCTTTTTATCAATGCATCCAAAGATTTCTTCTTTGGATTCTGCTTGGCACCCCTGCTCCCAAAGGTTCCAAATATCCTATCTGAAGGATCCCTTAACTTCTCGGAGATTGTCACAACTTTCCTATAGTCCAGGGTATTGTAACTCCTCTCTCTAATTACTGGATTCAGAAAAATCTCTGGATGATTGCTTAAAAGCAAATTGATCAACTGTCTTCACTCAGCAAGTGCATTTTTTAACTGATTTGCATCCCCTTCGGATAACAGAGGAGCTAGGTTATTTGCAAAAGATTCTAACAACCGAATATCTACATCAATCCCAATAATAGCATTTACATTAAACCTCTTAACTGAATCCCCAAGTAAAGCCCCCAAAATCTTCTCTGATATGTGACAAAGAATATCTTGTAAAACTCTTTTAAGAACTTGAGGTGGCAATATTTGTTGTGCAGTAGAAATCAGAGTTTCCAAATAAATTATGACCTCATTCACACATTCATTACCACCCTGTGAAGGTTCATCTGTCATCCAGTTCACATTCTCAATCAATGTCAAGAAACCATCAACCTTCGTCTTGAGCATCCCAGACAGCATCTCTTCTGCAGCATCACGGGATTTGTTAAGAGGAAACAGCCTCCTACCCCTTTCTGCCATTCTCAAAGGAATGCCTGAAAGCTGTGCAGCATGGCGAAAGAAGAAATCGCAAGCACGCTCCAAACAGCAATATTTGCTGCAACCTGCATTGCCTGAGAAACCCCGTGGACAGATGAACTAATAAGCTTCAAAAGAGCTCCATCCAAAGCCTCACTCAACAGCCGGTCCAAATACTTCTTAACAACATCATAGAAATCCAATTGTCCACCATAAGACATAAAACTGACAGAATCCTCAATAAAAGATCTCATAATCAGACAACAGTCGGGAACAGTGGATGAAAATGGTGCAACATAAGGAAATGCTGGAATAATATCCGATGTTTGTAGCTGGAAAGATAGCACATTCATTGAATACTCATACTCCTTCTTCATCAGCATCTGCTCAAATTTATCAGCAGCAAGTGCTTCTGCAATCTGCTTCCGACAATCAGACAACAACAACTCATGGTACTTATCCCTGTGCTTACTCAAAACATCAAGCAATGAATCAACAGGGTAGCCATACCTACGTAAAGTAACTCCTAACAAACTCACATAGTCCTTAATCAGTAACAGATGATTAGCAGTCTGCATCCTAGAAAACTGATCCTCTAAAACCGAGCACATTTTACTAGTAGCAGTCTCCCACAAATTCTCAACTTATATTTTCAAAATCAAACCCCCTCCTGTCCTTAAAACTCGATCTTCTACGATAAAAAACCCAGCAATTTGGGCGAAAAATGTTTGATGAGATTCAAGAAATGGAGTCATAGAAGATACTTGAAAATCCGAGGTTAATTGAAGCTTCCTATTCTCAAAGTAATACTGCTTAAATCGATCTTGGAGTCCTAAAGTTTGATGAATATGATAAGCTCTATAAAGAGGAGTCAAATCAAACCCTAACAAGCCGTTACTATAACCGTCGTTCTCGTCTCCTCCGAGTCCACCTTCATCATCATCTTCTTCTAAAGCGTAAACTGAATCTCTCAAGCTGAGCCGACTCTGTTCCTCGGCTTGCCGTTGCTTGATTCTGAGATCTTCTTCGCGTTGCCTAGCAGCCGAGGCTTGTCCGATCGCTAATTGCCCTAAATTGCGACTCACCACGCGTATCTCGACGAGCCAATCGCCGAACTCTTTGCTGATTTTTCTCTCGATATGAGATCGAATCTCTGGAATTTTCCTCTCCAGCATCCTTTTTAAAGTAGACAAGGGCGTTTTATCTTGGAACTCGTTTTCAATCGAGTCTAAGCATTTCAACGCCATGTAGAAACTGCCGTATGAGAGATTGATGATTTGCTCTTGAGCAAACCTCCATTATCTTAATACATGTAGTCACCGATTGCAAAGCGAAGTCCACGTTCTTGGAAACGTTTTGAGTTTCGACGAAGGAGTCAAGGGAAGAAAGGAGAGGACCCGCGACGGATTGGAGTCTCAAGTTGGAATCGGAGAGAGAGGATTTGAGAGAATCGACGTCGGAGAGAAGAGATCGAAGATCATCCAAGGCGAGGATGAAATCTTGGTAGTGAGCTTTGCAAACTTCTTCGATTTCTGATTCTTTAGAACGAGCAAAGTGACGGAGGTGGTGGAGAAGGGTTTCAGGCCTACCAGAAGCAAACGCTTTGCGGACGAAACGACCCAGGTCCTCGCCGTTACAGACGGCCGAAGAAAGGAGGAGTTGTTCCGACTTATCGCTGGAGTCGCCGCCATTCGCGGCGGCTGGAGCCACTTTGCGGCGTGACCTCGTTGACTGCATTGGAACGGTGATGGCCCGTAATTTTAGAAAGAGTGAGAGGGAGGTGGGGGTGGTGAAACGGAGGTTTTTGGACAGAAAGAAAAAGGCTGCATGTCGTTTGGTTATTTTTGTTTTGACGAAAATGACACTAAGGTGGTGGAGGCTAGTGTTTAAGCTCCGACTAGTGCGATTTTAGGATTTGAACATTTCGACATTTTAGATCAATCTATTTGTTATAATTTATATCCTTGTGAAGTATCGTAGATTTTAATCTCACGATTTTATCATACTAAAAGTATTTCATAAGAAAAAAATAAATCGTGTGAATTATTTTATATTTCAATGAGATGTGTGATTAATGACTCATTTTGAAGTCTGTGACATTTTTTTCATCCAATTTCGTAATATTTTCGTCACGAAAGCTGATCATTCTAAAAAGATGAATAATGTGAACCATTTTATACTTTATTGACTTTTTTTTATGTCCGATGTGAGATTACTGACTTATTTTTAAGTCTGTGAAGTTTTCTTCACCTAACATCGTGACGTCTTCGTCACGAAAATTGATCACTCTACTTATTTTTCTTGGAACGTTTGACGTGGATCGAATGGTTTAAGACTCATTTTGATATCATTTATTACGAGTCGAAACTTAAGCTTCGACCAGCACGGTTCTAAAACTAAGACATTCACTCATTCGACGTCACAAATCAACTTACTTATTACAGTTCAGGCTCTTATGATATTATCCGTTTTGATTTCTCTTAATCTCATGATTTTATTTTATAAAAAATATCTCATAAAAAAAATAACGTAAATTTTTTTATACCTCAATAATTTTTTTTTATGTTTGAAATGAGATTAAATATTTTTTTTAAAATTCGTGACATTAGTACGAGCTTGTTAGTATTTTGGAAAAAGAAGACGCTAATGGAAACTTGTTTGACTTTTCCTTTATGGTAAATTCGGCGGCGTTTCCGCCGGAGAAATGTCTTAGAGAACGTTGAACAAATACTATCTTATTGCCTATTGGAGTTTGACACAGCTGACGATAATTATAAAATATTATAATGATAATTATATTAAATATATAAATTTCATTTTTGAAAAATCTCTTACCAAACTCTTGATGTATACAGACGACAACTAACGATCAGTTGTAATACAGTTAAATTGTCCGTACACTCTATTAGATTAAAAAAATTTTAAAAATCAATTAAGTTTGATCGAATTTATTTTTTTAACTGATTTTGACTCGTAATTTGAAAAAGTTTCTTGAACTCAATTTAATAGATTCGATGAAATTATAAATATTAATATTAAATACTATATTTTTATCAATTATTTATATTTATTATATATTAAAAAATAAAAATTAAATTCAATTCAATATTAAATCAAATTTAAATTTTACTCATTACTTGAATAATTTCAATCCAACTTAATAATAAATGAATTGAATTTTAGTTTTTTTCAAAATCTGCATAAACTCCTAGTAATTTGATTTGTTTATTCTTCTACTAATAATCATAATTAAAAAGCATGCAAGATTTTCTAACTAAATGAAATGGGCATGGGATTAGTAAGAGCTAACTTAGGTAATTTTGGTGGATTTCTTTTTGTTATTTATGGATGGATATATGACTTCGGCTCGGTTTTTTCCCTTTTTCACAAGCGAACTTGAAAGTGGGCCTCTGAGTTTCAAGTTTAATTCCTTCTTGCCCAATTTGGATACGTTTCCGACCTATGGCACGACACAAAGTTGGCCCATAAGACCACAACTACAGCCTTTTAGCAGGCGGTCGGAGTGCCGGACCCTTCAATGAAATATCCATCAGATTTAGCTGATCAAATTTCAACGGCTGAAAAATATGGGAAGCATTGAAATCAATGGAAATTTAACAGCAAACCGAACCTCACCTTTGTTATCCCAAACAAAATAAAAGCAAAGGTCTCTTAAACCTTGTCTTCTTGTCTCTCAAGGCTATTTTCCTTCCCTCATCCGCGCAGCTTTACCAGCAATGGTATGCCCTTCACCTCGAAATCCTAACGCAAACCGCCGCTGCCATCTCTCTCTTTTTAACTTCTTTTTTTGAACAATTTTATTTTTGTTGCAATTTCAGGGTATCGACTTGGTCGCCGGAGGCAAGAGCAGGAAGTCAAAGAGAACTGCTCCAAAGTCTGATGATATCTACCTCAAGCTCCTCGTCAAGGTTCCTTCCGTTTCCCGGTCGTTTCGCTATATATATTTCTGTTTTATGAAGAAAATTTGATTTTTTAAATGTGTTTGGATCTGTGATCAGCTTTACCGATTTCTGGTAAGAAGGACTGGGAGCAAATTCAATGCGGTTATTTTGAAGCGGTTTTTATGAGCAAAGCCGACAAGCCTCCCTTGTCTCTCTCCAGATTGATTCAATTCATGAAGGGCAAGGTAATTTATTAGATATTTCCAGTTTTTTTCTTGGATTTTTCTAATGATTTTTGGTTGGGTGTTTTGATTGAAATTTTTGTTTGATTAATGATTGATCTTGTTATTGGTTTGATCGACCAGGAGGATAAGATTGCTGTGTTAGTTGGGACTGTCACCGATGACATTCGTGTGTATGAAGTTCCGGCGCTGAAGGTTACTGCACTAAGGTTCACTGAGACAGCGAGGCCAAGGATCGAGAGAGCTGGTGGGGAATGTTTAACATTTGACCAACTTGCTCTTCGAGCACTTCTTGGACAGAACACGGTATGCTTTATGATGCAAGTCTTTTACTTAAGTTGTCAGTATTGTGCTGTTTTTTACTAGTCATTTTGAGACTAAAAATACCAGGTTTGGGTTGGAACGGTTGGCTTGTTTTTGCTAGCTTTGGAACGTCTTTTCTTGTTTTCTTTTTTTTTTTTTTTTTTGGGGGGGGGGGGGGGGTTGGAAAGGTAGATGATAAAACCTGCTAGTTTCAGCTGTATGAAGTGGCAAAGTTTTATCGGCTCAAATTGCTGATTTTTTCTTTTTTTTTAATATTTGGCATCATTCAAGAGGAAAGATAAACAGCTCTCCCCTTCTCTCTTTATGTAGCTCAATTGAGTAGTTCACTGTATGATTATCACAATTCATATTTCAGTTGAGGGGTAGCAATAACAGTGTAAATTATATTATTAGCTGTTGGGATATTTATAAATCTTTATGTAATTGTTGTTTTCTTCTTCCTCATGTAGATAGGATCTTCTCCTGATACCATTTTTTCTTGTTTTATACTTTAATCAAGGTGCCACTAAGTAAAATAGATGTTAGTTTGAATGTTAGGGTTACGGGAACTGATAAGCATATGCTACAGCAACTGTTAGTTAGTATAATTTCCTTATTTTCGAACTTTTTGATAATTCAATTGTAAAGGAAGACTCTTTACTTCTATACTGTTTAAATATACTTCGTAAAACTGAAGAATCTGGGCTCAACTTAATACCTTTTCTTTTATTTGCTATTCTTAAGCGTTCTAGACTTTATAATTAGGGTCGTAGTCATTGGAAGGCTGAAAGAATCACTTTGGAAGCTTCTTATTTATGCAGTCCACCTTCCTTTATGAAATATTTTGAGTTTTCAAGACTATACCATTAAATCATGTATATCTTACATATCATTCCCCTGTTTCTTTTTTGGTTGACATTTTAATTAGGGATTTTACAAAAGGAATTGCTTTAGAATGCTGATCAACATTGTGGCATGGTGAAAATTGATTCAAATTGCATGCTGAAAATCTGCAGGTTCTCCTCCGAGGTCCAAAGAACGCTCGTGAGGCTGTAAAGCACTTCGGACCAGCTCCTGGTGTGCCACACAGCCACACCAAGCCCTATGTGCGGTCAAAGGGAAGGAAATTTGAGAGGGCTAGAGGAAGAAGGAACAGCAAAGGCTTCAGGGTTTGAGTTTACCACTGTTCTAGAAGAAAATTACTTATCAGCCTATCATCATGAAATGGGAATCTCAGTTTTTCTTTTTCCTTTTTCCACCTTTCCTGTTCTTTTTCTCTTTCATGAAACATTATTGAAGTTGTGAATCTTTTGTAATTTTGTTTATCAAGGAAATTTTAGAGTGATTGAACGTGTTTTTATTTTTTGGGTCTCTATGGAGGGATTTGAGGGTTGCCATTACAGAATTAAACTGCAAAGAGATTATGTTGCTCCATACTGCTCCAGAACATGTAAGGAGGATTGTCTGATATATCTATCGCATGGTTTGCCCTAGAATCTAGATGTTTTGCAAGTATTTTTCAAGTTGTTTTGATCTGGGACTTTGAATCTAAATGTTCCGCAAGTATTTTTCTAGTTGTTTTGATCTGGACGTTGTCAATGGTTGACCATTTGAAGTAAGACTTGGATAATTTGGCTAGATCTGGCATATTATGTGTCTTGTAAATTAACAGGTTGCTACCATCCCCCCATATCCTGTGGATTCAAGGCAAAATCCTTTCTTTGCTTTAGAAAGGTGCATCTCATGACACTTCGCAGAAAACTGAGAATTCAGATTCTTTAGATTAAAAAAAAAAAAATTCATGGCTCTGAGATCTGAGTGGGACTTTTAAGATACGCATAATTTGAAGTCAATAGCAGTCACTTGCCTGGCGTTGAAAACAGAACAGATTTGAGAATTTATAATTGGAGGGCAACCGTGGATACTGAACTTACCTACTACAGTGGTATACGGGTGACGAGGGGCCTTCACAATTCCTACACTTAATCGGTTATTACCTAATAAAGCGAAACAAGTTGCTCATGAATTACTGCTGGGTTCATTATGATTTAAAAAAAAAAAATAGTTGAATCTCGAACATGACTAGATAGGTTCATGCATCATTTTTATGAAATACTATTTAATAAATTTAAAATTCGAATTGCAATACTTGTATTTTTATTTTTTTTTCATATTTTGGTCTCTTACATCTAAGAAAAAAAAAAGTTGAAGATAGTAGTAAATTGTTAATTTCATTCATATTTTACTTTGTAATGTTAAATGGAATATCTCGATTGGAAATAAGTTGCTTGATGAAGATCATTAGAAAGCTTCAGTTCGATAGACAAATGAACTGAACACTTAAAAGGGACCGACTAGCCTTGACTTCTTAGCCCGACCTTTATCACAGCCTCTTTATTCTCCATAGTATCTTATATGTAATCAGAACCAACTTTGAGTTCCATAAGCGTATATAAAGCACTGCACTAATACTTATTCCACTAGTTGGAAGAAAAAATGGAAAGCATCAAAAACAGCTAAGCAGGTCCATTGCAACGTCTTAACACTTTATTGTAGAATCTGAACGTCAAGGGAGGTCAGGTACCATAGGAGATCAGAATCAGAATTTCTTAATAAAGTCATAAATGTGCATGCTAATCTCCTCGGGCTTTTCTTGGTTTAGACAGTGGGCTACTCCTTCCATGACAACTACTTCCTGCAAGAAAGGCACATGTTTCTTGAATCCACCATTGTGTATATAATCCTTGACACCAGGGGTGTGGTATGTAATGTCCAGGTCGCCCACGATGAATTTAACTGGCACTTTGATTTGTAATCCGGTCCATGGCGCCATCAGTTCCCAGTTTCTGCAACAAGGATGATTGGATTAGCTTGGCTACACAAACAGGCCTTTCAATGATTGATCCAGCTTTTTCAAGTTTTGACTTTTGCGGAATTAAGTCATCAAGTTCTAATGATGCCTAAACAAAATGAAGAGAGAGATGAAATAGTGCTGGAAAGTATCATGTTCTCTGCTCAATTAAGTAATTATTATGAAATGTCAAGATAATGAAACTAGATGTGTTGAATGATATGAATGCAAATCATCTCCAATAACTGCTCCACCAAGCGTTGTACTGAACATCTAGGTTCCTAATTTCATGTTTACCTAATCCTCATGAATAATATAGAAGATTTGTAAAGTTTATCAGGGCTGCAAAATATAAGTGAAAGACATTGAAGAAAGGATCAAGCACCAAGAGAAGATTAGCTAGTTAGCTTATCGGTCAAAATTCAGCAGAAAAATGAAACAGAAATGAGAGTTCAACAATCTTAGCATGCACAATTGCACCTACAGATTCAAAGCTCGGTAATAGTTCAGTCCTCCGGTGAATCCTTTTTGATTAAATTTGCTAGCATAGTAGTTGATGTCTTCTTCTGAAAGCCAAGAAGGCAAGGCTGGAGGATCAGGCAAACCTCTGAGACCTGTTTCTTTAGGAATACAAGGTGGACGTGGATTGCGAGATGTAAGAAATAACTTCATAACTTTTGCAGTATCCATCTGAGCAAAGTCTTCTTCAATCTCCCCAGGTTCCTACAGAATAATGAAGAATATATACCATGAAAGTAAAATTGAATAGATATAAGATCTAAGGATTTAAGATAACTGAAAAGAAGAAAAGTGAACACCCGATAATCAAACAACTTATACCTATTAAGAGAAAGTATTTCAGATATCAATGTTTTTAAATTTAAGCAAGCTAATACAAAGACTTTTTTGAAATATTTGTGTTAGAACAAAAATCAGAAAATCTGGAATTACTACTTCTGGTAAATCAGAAATTTTGAGGAAAGCTCCGAGATATGTAACTGTACCATTTTCTTTAAGATTTTATTCTCTCCCACTGTACTATTTACTAGTTGGTGTGCAAAATTATTTAATTAATGCAAGACCAATCAAGCTAGAAAATCCAAGCTCATGGTCCATCTTTGCACTTTAGCCACTTAAGTCCAACTGCATTAGACTTCCACTCCTCTTAATTTAAATGATTGTCTTTTCTGTTCTTTTTTCAATGTGGAATTATTTCCCATAATTTATTTTGAAAATCTCTGACAATTTGTTCCCAAGGGAAAAGGTAGGGAATGGGAAAAAGATAAAGAGCCATTGCTTTTGCTGTAACAAGAAAAATCCGTATACTAAATGTGGTCTCAATCATGTAAAAAATAGTGACAACATAAATACTCGGTTGAGGTATAGTGTACAGTTTTGAGTAGTCTAAGCTTCACTATAATCTTGTTTTTGGATCCAGCAGAGTTGACTATAGCTTCCTTCATTAATCACACCTCAAAGCAACCATTTGTGAGAAATTATTATTCATCATAAAAGTTCAGAATGGAGATCGGAGTATGTAGAAATCATCCAAAGTCAGCCCACAACCTGAGTTTGTCTTCTAATACTATTAGTAGTCCTGGGACTGGGACGCTGGATTTTATTACTTTAAAAGTAGATAGGGACTGTAATGATAATCCAAGCCAAAAATAAGTGGAGCCTCAAAGGCAAGAAACTTAAATACTGAAAATCCATTTCCAAAAACAGATAGGAGAACCCAATTATATCAAAATCACATTATCTGCTACTTTAACTACCAGAAAAAGTCCATACTCCCATTAATTCAAGCAATTCTCCCATGCAAAACAATCAATGTATTAGCAAACAACAATTTTTGACTCACTCTAGTCAAAGAATATCTTTTTAAAAAAGAGGGGAAATGGATAATTGTATTTTGTGATGATGGGTTCAAAACTACATGCAAATAGAAAGTTCAACAAGGCAAATATGTAGTCAACCAATTCCAGTTGCAGTTTTACCCAATAAAGTCATTGTAATGAATGGCAATTCCGAACAGAGAAGAGAAAACAGGGAAGTAACTTGAAATTTTATGGCAAAATCAATTTACCTGAAACCTGCAAATATAATAATCGTCACCAAACAAAGCCCTGAGTCCTTCCACGGGCTTCACCTTGGGGTGCCTAGGCCGATACGCCACGCTCATGTTGACCAAAGCCTTGACTCTATCAGGCCTGAACTGGGAAAAATACCATGCGATCATCGCACCCCAATCATGCCCCACCAAAAACACCTGGTCAACACCAAGCGCGTCGAGAAGGCCAACGAGATCCCCCACGATGTGGAAAACAGTGTATGAAGTCGCCGAGGGAGGCGCGTCGGTATCACCGAACCCACGAAGATCGGGAGCCACGCAACGGTACCCGAGGGATGACAGGGAAAGAAGCTGGTGCCTCCAGGAATACCAAAGCTCGGGAAAGCCGTGCAGGAAAAGGATTACCGGGCCTGAACCAACCGATGCGACGTGCATTTTTATGCCGTTGGTGGTCACCACGGTGTGCTCTATCTTCTCCATGTTCGGTTTCAGACAATTTTTTCTGTAGCTTTTGTTGCTAAATGCTTGTACTCTGTAGCGACAGTTCCCATAGTTAGGCCTTGTCCCGAGTGGGATATAGCTTCGGCTTTGGTTTTGAAGGTGGATTCTTGTCTTTTTCAAACAACTTTTCTTAGAAGAGTTTTCGATTTCGGGTTTTGCTTGTTATTTTTGATGTGGACTTTCGACCCGCATTACATAGGAATAGGCAAAGCTGAAGCAGAAATTTTGGTAAGAAAGAAAACCAAGAAAAATTTACTAGAAAAAAAATTAAAACAGGAATTTTTTTTTTACTGAAATTACGATGATTTGAATTTTTATTATTAAAATTAAAATTTTAATATTCTATAAGTAGATCATATAATTATTCACAAGAGACAAACACACGAAAAGTTTTTAATGAAATAACAGTATTGTATTTTTTTTTCTTTCACTTTGTTTAAATTGAAGGGAGAGGAAAGAAAATAAAATAAAGTAATGGAAATAAAAAAATTTTTTATTTATGTGGATAAATTTTTACACTATATTTGAATTGAATGAAGGGGGAGGAGAGGAAAATAAAATAAAGTAATGAAAATAGAAAAATTTTTTATTTGTTTGAATAAATTTTTAATTTTAAAAAAAAGAGATGAAAATTTAATAATTTTTTATTTTTCTTGTAGTTTTCACTTTTTTAATACCTCAATTTAAAGTAAAAGGTAAAAAAAAGAAAAGTTAAAAAAATTATTTTTATAAAAAGATTATTATATTTATGAGTGCTTTAAAATCACAAATAATAAATAATTATAATTGAAAAAAATTATTATAATGAAGCATTTCTTTTATTTTCATTATTTATCCAAACAAAAATTGTTATAATTTTTTTTTTCATTTATTAATTTTAATTATCCAAACAAAAGGTAAATATATATTTCTTTTCCTTTAAAAAACTTTCATTTCCCTTCCTTTACTTTCTTTTTTTAATATTTATCCAACCATTGCATTAATTTAAAGGAAAAAAATAGGTAAAAACTCAATAGCTTTTAATTTTTCATTGTAATCCTCACTTTTTTAATATCTCAATTTGAAGAAAACCTAGGGAAAAAAAGTTAAAAATTTTTTATTTTTATAAAACGATTATTATATCTATCTTTTTATTAATACTACAAATCTAGGAAAAAAAACTTAACCACATCATAATTATCCTATAATTTTTTTCAAAGCCATCTATTTTTCAAGTAAATTTCACATGTCTTTTTTAATATAAATTTTTTTTATAATTTTTAGTGTTTTGATTTTAATGAATGATTGAATATAAATAAATATTTTTTTTTATGTTTATAAGATGTCGGATTAGCTCACAATCATTTATAAAACATCTTATTGTTTCACTTGATAAAAAATCACTGATATAACAATAATTATGAGATCGACAATATGTAAATATATTATAGTCTAGGAGTGTTATAAAATCACGAGCAATGAAATGTTATAATTGAAAAAAAATTATTATAATGAATCATTTTATTTATTTTTCATATTTTATTCGAACAATGGTTGTTAGAATTTTTTTTTATTAATTTTAATTATCTAAACAAATGATACATATATCCTTTATTTAAAAAAAAACTCTTGTTTTATTTTATTAATATTTATCCAAACATATTGTTAAAGAAAATCAAGCCATAGGAAGAAAATAACAAAAATTCATGAACACATTTTCATTACTTGAAGTAATTTTTTTTCGTAATTAATGTACTATGCTTGTAATTCAAGGAAAGAAGATAAAAGCATTTAGCAAAGAAATTTGGAATTGTGTTGTTTAGCATCGATTCTAGATTATGAAACAGTCCAATCACCTTCTTTGAGTGATCATATCAAAATATCCCCTATCGTTCTTGCATTGTACATGCAAGCATCGGTTGAACCAACTTTGCTAGACATCTAAAAGATAAATTACAAAGCCAATATTATTAATTTAATAAGGGCCATGTCGTCGGGAAATTGGTTGTATACATTGCGGCTTAAATTTAAGGATACGATGATTTCATATATCACATATCTTTTAATTGAACATGGGAAGAGCGTTAGCATAAAAGAACTGCGAGTACGAATTTCAATGCAATATTTAAGAGCCAAAACTCTTTTAAAGGCCATCTAATTTAGAGAATGGTTGTTGGGCTAATATATATATTTTGAAAAACAAAATTGTATGGTAGAAGAAAGATGGTTGAGAAATGTTTTTTTTTTTTTTCTTGTTTCAAGTTTTCTTTTAGTAACCCAATTGACTTTAAAAAAAGGAACTTAATTACGTGTTATTTAAAAAAATATTATAAAAAAATACATTCTCAAAACTTTTATTTTCTCTTAAAAACTAATTTAGTTTAAAAATAAAAAATAAATAGTATAAATTAAGACAAAAATTGAAAAGATTATTAAGGAACAAATTAACCCAATAAATGTAAAAGAAATAATTATTTACCTATTTACGTAAAATTAATAGTTTCTCGAAACTCTCCCGCAGTAATTAGTAATATGTAGATGACAAGCAAACTCTTTTCTGATTGGAACTCAAGCATAAAAAGTTGTTGGTAAGATAGATTCTTTTGTGTCTATATGTTATTATATATTAAAGCATGGATAAATTTGGGAAGTGGGAAGAGTCGTTTAGGTAGGGTGGCATGCATGAATTAGAGCTAGTAGCCATTTCCCTATATGCCATATGCTTCCTTATTCCGCGTACTAATTATTAGTAGTACATATTCTATTAGAGCTGGTTATGGAAGGGAGAGAATAACAAAGCGATCGAGTGGGAAGTCAACTTTGAAATTTGGTCCACATATTTTTTTGAAATGTGTTATATCCTCGAGGATTCCGTGAGTAAGCTAAATTTGGTTGATTCTTTAATCAATACCTTCTCTTTTTCCACGGGAAGACGGTTGAAAATTTGGGTTAATTTAAGTATAATATATATATATATAGTACTTTAGCTATAGAGAAGTTACAAATCAGTGATGAAGCAAAACAAAAAGGTTAAAGAATTGATGTTCAAAGCAAACCCAAACTGTTTTGGTTAAATGGAGTTCTGTCATCAAAGGGATTTATATATTTTTGACAAAGGAAAATTTTGGGAAGTGATCGAAGGGTGAGATATGAAGGAAATACAGTTTAATTCTCTCCTTTTATATGGTCTACATCTAACGAACTTCAATACGAGTTGGCAAGAAGCAGGAATATCTAGATGAATAAAACAAACAACTGATTTCACTTCATTTTGATTAGGTATATACTTTGGAAAAGACTAGACTACCAGGTGGGATAGGAATCGATATAAGCTAAAACAAGAGAAGTAATCCCTGGAATAAGGGATGGGAACTTCCCTATTTCACTTGCCAAACTAGTTTAAAAATTTTCAAATACAAAGTTTCAAAGCCTGAAATTATAAAAGCCATGACAATTGAGAGCATCCAAGGGAAGTCAGAACTATTGAAACTACTTAATATGAAATGGCATGAATTATAATGTGCGAAGTACATTTTCGTCGTTTCACAGTGTCGTAATGCGTTTATTCCGAGTTCGAACAACAAGTCCCTAACCTTGAGTGTTCTTTTCCTTTTCTAGACTCCCTTGTCCCTTGGCCCCGTCCTTGCCCACCATTAATTCGTACTTGACGTCTTTGAGATAAATTTAAAAAATTAATATCTGATATATTATAATTTCTTAATTTATGAACAAAATTAAAAGATTGAGAAATATATTTTAAATAATATGTAACAAATAAAATAAATTTTTAAATTAAAAAATTAATTACATGTGCTGTCAAGTCAAGCAAGTTGATGTTCTTCTCCTTTCCTTTACCCCACAGAAAAATGAAACCCATCGAAACTTTGGCGGTTGGACTAGGCACATGGTTTTGGAGGTAGGAAATAGGAATGTTTGACCATTAGTTGGTTCAAGCCTTTTTTTTTTTTTTAATCTACGGTTGATTGTTAGCTTTTAAGTATTAATCCAGCGGTTTCATTTTTACATGACGCACGGAGTACTCAAGAAGTTAACCACGAATTAATGCTTCTATAACTTTATCGTTTTTTAAGCTGAACAGTAGCTTTTCAAGAATTTTTATGAACTGCATAGCTATTCAAAACATGAAAACAAGAAAATAATAGAAAAAATTAAAGCAAATGACGCGATGGATTCAACTTATATAAAGAATATCGGCCCCAAACAATTGCTAATATGGGAACAAATTATTTGGATAAGGATCAATGCATCACAAATATATATATTTTTTAACGAGTGTGATATGATTCAATTATCCTATCCCTTTTCGTGTTTTTATTAGCGAACTTGGTTAAATTGCGTTGGCATATAAAGTGCATAGGCCATAGCATATACCCTTGAGCCCACAGAAAATTTATGTTGCCCTTTTAATTTAAGAAGGTAAAACTGGATAACGAGACCACATTTCAAGAGCTTAGAGAGAGAACTGCCTGTGATCTGATCATGTCTGACCTTTTCTCATTGTTACCTAGTTATATTTGGTTTAAGTAAGAAAGAAGCAGTAGCAGTAGTAAGTTTTTACTTTTGTTAACTTGAGCAGAAAAAGAATCTACTTTTTCCCCCAAAAAATAATTTTACTCTAAGATAATTTAAAAAAAAAATAGTTGAATCTCGAACATGACTAGATAGGTTCATGCATCATTTTTATGAAATATTATTTAATAAATTTAAAATTCGAATTGCAATACTTGTAATTCTTTTTTATTTTCATATTTTGGTCTCTTACATCTAAAAAAAAAAAAAGTTGAAGATAGTAGTAAATTGTTAATTTCATTCATATTTTACTTTGTAATGTTAAATGGAATATCTCGATTGAAAATAAGTTGCTTGATGAAGATTATTATAAAGCTTCAGTTCGATAGACAAATGAACTGAACGCTTAAAAGTGACCGACTAGCCTTGACTTCTTAGCAAGACCTTTATCACAGCCTCTTTATTCTCCATAGTATCTTATATGTAATCAGAACCAACTTTGAGTTCCATAAGCGTATATAAGGCACTGCACCAACACTTATTCCACTAGTTGGAAGAAAAAAAGGAAAGCATCAAAAACAGCTAAGCAGGTCCATTGCAACGTCTTAACACTTTATTGTAGAATCTGAACGTCAAGGGAGGTCAGGTACCATAGGAGATGAGAATCAGAATTTCTTAATGAAGTCATAAATGTGCATGCTAATCTCCTCGGGCTTTTCTTGGTTTAGAAAGTGGGCTACTTCTTCCATGACAACTACTTCCTGCAAGAAAGGCACATGTTTCTTGAATCCACCCTCGTGTATATATTCCCTGACACCAGGGATGTAGGTAATGTCCTGGTCGCCCACGATGAATTTAACTGGCACTTTGATTTGTAATCCAGTCCATGGTGCCATCAGTTCCCAGCTTCTGCAACAAGGATGATTGAATTAGCTTGGCTACACAAACAGGCCTTTCAATGATTGATCCAGCTTTTTCAAGTTTTGACTTTTGAGGAATTAAGTCCTCAAGTTCTAATGATGCCTAAACAAAATGAAGAGAGAGATGAAATAGTGCTGGAAAGTATCATGTTCTCTGCTCAATTAAGTAATTATTATGAAATGTCAAGATAATGAAACTAGATGTGTTGAATGATATGAATGCAAATCATCTCCAATAACTGCTCCACCAAGCGTTGTACTGAACATCTAGGTTCCTAATTTCATGTTTATCTAATCCTCATGAAATAATATAGAAAATTTGTAAAGTTTATCAGGGCTCCAAAATATAAGTGAAAGACATTGAAGAAAGGATCAAGCACCAAGAGAAGATTAGCTAGTTAGCATATCGGTCAAAATTCAGCAGAAAAATGAAACAGAAATGAGAGCTCAACAATCTTAGCATGCACAATTGCACCTACAGATTCAAAGCTCGGTAATAGTTCAGTCCTCCGGTGAATCCTTTTTGATTAAATTTGCTAGCATAGTAATTGATGTCTTCTTCTGAAAGCCAAGAAGGCAACGCTGGAGGATCAGGGAAACCTCTGAGACCTGTTTCTTTAGGAATACAAGGTGGACGTGGATTGCGAGATGTAAGAAATATCTTCATAACTTTTGCAGTATCCATCTGAGCAATGTCTTCTTCAATCTCCCCAGGTTCCTACAGAATAATGAAGAATATATACCATGAAAGTAAATTTGAATAGATATAAGATTTAAGGATTTAAGATAACTGAAAAGAAGAAAAGTGAACGCCCGATAATCAAACAACTTATACCTATTAAGAGAAAGTATTTCAGATATCGATGTTTTTAAATTTAAGCAAGCTAATACAAAGACTTTTTTGAAATATTTGTGTTAGAACAAAAATCAGAAAATCTGGAATTACTACTTCTGGTAAATCAGAAATTTTGAGGAAAGCTCCGAGGCATGTAACTGTACCATTTTCTTTAAGATTTTATTCTCTCCCACTGCACTATTTACTAGTTGGTGCGCAAAATTATTTAATTAATGCAAGACCAATCAAGCTAGAAAATCCAAGCTCATGGTCCATCTTTGCACTTTAGCCACTCAAGTCCAACTGCATTAGACTTCCACTCCTCTTAATTTAAACGATTGTCTTTTCTGTTCTTTTTTCAATGTGGAATTATTTCCCATAATTTATTTTGAAAATCTCTGACAATTTGTTCCCAAGGGAAAAGGTAGGGAATGAGAAAAAGATAAAGAGCCATTGCTTTTGCTGTAACAAGAAAAATCCGTATACTAAATGTGGTCTCGATCATGTAAAAAATATTGACAACATAAATACTCGGTTGAGGTATAGTGTACAGTTTTGAGTAGTCTAAGCTTCACTATAATCTTGTTTTTGGATCCAGCAGAGTTGACTATAGCTTCCTTCATTAATCACACCTCATAGCAACCATTTGTGAGAAATTATTATTCATCATAAAAGTTCAGAATGGAGATCGGAGTATGTAGAAATCATCCAAAGTCAGCCCACAACCTGAGTTTGTCTTCTAATACTATTAGTAGTCCTGGGACGCTGGATTTTATTACTTTAAAAGTAGATAGGGACTGTAATGATAATCCAAGCCAAAAATAAGTGGAGCCGGAAAGGCAAGAAACTTAAATGCTGAAAATCCATTAACCAAAAACAGATTCGAGAACCCAATTATATCAAAATCACATTATCTGCTACTTTAACTACCAGAAAAAGTCCATACTCCCATTAATTCAAGCAATTCTCCCATGCAAAACAATCAATGTATTAGCAAACAACAATTTTTGACTCACTCTAGTCAAAGAATATCTTTTTAAAAAAGAGGGGAAATGGATAATTGTATTTTGTGATGATGGGTTCAAAACTACATGCAAATGGAAAGTTCAACAAGGCAAATATGTAGTCAACCAATTCCAGCTGCAGTTTTACCCAATAAAGTCATTGTAATGAATGGCAATTCCGAACAGAGAAGAGAAAACAGGGAAGTAACTTGAAATTTTATGGCAGAATCAATTACCTGAAACCTGCAAACATAATAATCGTCACCAAACAAAGCCCTGAGTTGTTCCACGGGCTTTTCCGTGGGGTGCCTAGGCGGATACGCCACGCTCATGTTGACCAAAGCCTTGACTCTATCAGGCTTGAACTGGGAAAAATACCAAGCGATAACCGCACCCCAATCATGCCCCACCAAAAACACCTGGTCAACACCAAGCGCGTCGAGAAGGCCAACGAGATCCTCCACGATGTGGAAAACAGTGTATGAAGTCGCCGAGGGAGGCGCGTCGGTATCACCGAACCCACGAAGATCGGGAGCCACGCAACGGTACCCGAGGGATGACAGGGAAAGAAGCTGGTGCCTCCAGGAGTACCAAAGCTCGGGAAAGCCGTGCAGGAAAAGAATTACCGGACCTGAACCAACCGATGCCACGTGCATTTTTATGCCGTTGGTGGTCACCACGGTGTGCTCTATCTTCTCCATGTTCGGTTTCAGACAATTTTTCTCTGTAGCTTTTGTTGCTAAATGCTTGTACTCTGTAGCGAGAGTTCCCACAGTTAGGCCTTGTCCCGAGTGGGATACAGCTTCAGCTTTGGCTTTGAAGGTGGAGTTTTGTCTTTTTTCAAACAACTTTTCTTAGAAGAGTTTTCGATTTCGGGTTTTGCTTGTTATTTTTTATGTGGACTTTCTACCCGCATTACATAGGAATAGGCAAAGCTGAAGCAGAAATTTTGGTAAGAAAGAAAACCAAGAAAATTTTTTTTTGCTGAAATTACGAGGATTTGAATTTTTATTATTAAAATTAAATTTTTAATATTCTATAAATAGATCATATAATTATTCACAAGAGACAAACACACGAAAAGTTTTTAATGAAATAACAGTAGTGTGTTTTTTTTTCTTTCACTTTGTTTAAATTGAGGGGACAGGAAAGAAAATAAAATAAAGTAATGGAAATAAAAAATTTTTATTTATGTGGATAAATTTTTACACTATATTTAAATTGAAGGAAGGGGAAGGAGAGGAAAATAAAATAAAATAAAGTAATGGAAACATAAAAATTTTTTATTTGTTTAGATAAATTTTTAATTTAAAAAAAAAAGATGAAAATTCAATAACTTTTGATTTTTTTTATAATCTTTACTTTTTTAATATCCCAATTTAGAGTAAAAGTTAAAAAAAAAAAGAAAGTTAAAAAATTTTATTTTTATGAAAAAACTATTATATTCATGAATGCTCTAAAATTACAGACAATAAATAATTATAATTGAAAAAAATTATTATAATGAAAAAATTTTTTTTTACTATTTATCTAAGTAAAGGTTGTTATAATTTTTTTTATTTATTAATTTTAATTATCCAAACAAAAGGTAAATATATATTTTCTTTTCTTTTAAAAAACTTTCATTCCATTTCCTTTTTTTTTTTTAATATTTATCCAACCATTGCATTAATTGAAAGGAAAAAAAAAACAGGTAAAAACTCAATAACTTTTAATTTTTCATTGTAATCCTCACTTTTTTAATATCTTAATTTGAAGAAAAGTTAAAGAGAAAAAAAGTTAAAAATTTTTTATTTTTATAAAAAGATTATTATATCTATCTTTTTATTAATACTACAAATCTGGTAAAAAAAATTAACCACATCATAATTATCCTATAATTTTTTTTCAAAGCCATCTATTTTTTTAAGTAAATTTCACATGTCTTTTTTAATATATATATATTTTAAAATTTTTGGTCTTTTGATTTTAATGAATGATTGAATATGAATAGATATATTTTTTTAGGTTTATAAAATGTCAGATTAACTCACAATCATTTGTAAAATATTTTTTTGTTTCACTTGATTAAAAATAACTGATATAACAATAATTGTGAGGTTAGACAAGATAACAAATATATCATGGTCCATGACTGCTATAAAATCATAAGCAATGAAATGTTATAATTGAAAAATATTACTATAATGGATCTTTTTTTTATTCAAACAATGGTTGTTAGATTTTCTTTTTATTAATTTTAATTATCTAAACAAATGATACATATATCCTTTATTTAAAATTTTTTTTTCTTTTATTTATTAATATTTATCCAAACATATTGTTAAAGAAAATCAAGCCATAGGAAGAAAATAACAAAAATTCATGAACACATTTTCATTACTTGAAGTAATTTTTTTTTCCTAATTAATGTACTATGCTTGTAATTCAAGGAAAGAAGATAAAAGCATTTAGCAAAGAAATTTGGAATTGTGTTGTTTAGCATCGATTCTAGATTATGAAACAGTCCAAATACCTTCTTTGAGTGATCATATCAAAATATCCCCTATCGTTCTTGCATTGTACATGCAAGCATCGGTTGAACCAACTTTGCTAGACATCTAAAAGATAAATTACAAAGCCAATATTATTAATTTATTAAGGGCCATGTCGTCGGGAAATTGGTTGTATACATTGCGGCTTAAATTTAAGAATACGATGATTTCATATATCACATATCTTTTAATTGAACATGGGAAGAGCGTTAGCATAAAAGAACTGCGAGTACGAATTTCAATGCAATATTTAAGAGCCAAAACTCTTTTAAAGGCCATCTAATTTAGAGAATGGTTGTTGGGCTAATATATATATTTTGAAAAAAAAAATTGTATGGTAGAAGAAAGATGGTTGAGAAATGTTTTTTTTTTTTTTTTCTTGTTTCAAGTTTTCTTTTAGTAACCCAATTGACTTTGAAAAAAGGAACTTAATTACGTGTTATTTAAAAAAATATTATAAAAAAATACATTCTCAAAACTTTTATTTTCTCTTAAAAACCAATTTAGTTTAAAAATAAAAAATAAATAGTATAAATTAAGACAAAAATTGAAAAGATTATTAAGGAACAAATTAACCCAATAAATGTAAAAGAAATAATTATTTACCTATTTACGTAAAATTAATAGTTTCTCGAAACTCTCCCGCAGTAATTAGTAATATGTAGATGACAAGCAAACTCTTTTCTGATTGGAACTCAAGCATAAAAAGTTGTTGGTAAGATAGATTCTTTTGTGTCTATATGTTATTATATATTAAAGCATGGATAAATTTGGGAAGTGGGAAGAGTCGTTTAGGTAGGGTGGCATGCATGAATTAGAGCTAGTAGCCATTTCCCTATATGCCATATGCTTCCTTATTCCGCGTACTAATTATTAGTAGTACATATTCTATTAGAGCTGGTTATGGAAGGGAGAGAATAACAAAGCGATCGAGTGGGAAGTCAACTTTGAAATTTGGTCCACATATTTTTTTGAAATGTGTTATATCCTCGAGGATTCCGTGAGTAAGCTAAATTTGGTTGATTCTTTAATCAATACCTTCTCTTTTTCCACGGGAAGACGGTTGAAAAATTGGGTTAATTTAAGTATAATATATATATATATATAGTACTTTAGCTATAGAGAAGTTACAAATCAGTGATGAAGCAAAACAAAAAGGTTAAAGAATTGATGTTCAAAGCAAACCCAAACTGTTTTGGTTAAATGGAGTTCTGTCATCAAAGGGATTTATATATTTTTGACAAAGGAAAATTTTGGGAAGTGATCGAAGGGTGAGATATGAAGGAAATACAGTTTAATTCTCTCCTTTTATATGGTCTACATCTAACGAACTTCAATACGAGTTGGCAACAAGCAGGAATATCTAGATGAATAAAACAAACAACTGATTTCACTTCATTTTGATTAGGTATATACTTTGGAAAAGACTAGACTACCAGGTGGGATAGGAATCGATATAAGCTAAAACAAGAGAAGTAATCCCTGGAATAAGGGATGGGAACTTCCCTATTTCACTTGCCAAACTAGTTTAAAAATTTTCAAATACAAAGTTTCAAAGCCTGAAATTATAAAAGCCATGACAATTGAGAGCATCCAAGGGAAGTCAGAACTATTGAAACTACTTATTTTGTTTACTAGCAAGCAATATGAAATGGCATGAATTATAATGTGCGAAGTACATTTTCGTCGTTTCACAGTGTCGTAATGCGTTTATTCCGAGTTCGAACAACAAGTCTCTAACCTTGAGTGTTCTTTTCCTTTTCTAGACTCCCTTGTCCCTTGGCCCCGTCCTTGCCCACCATTAATTCGTACTTGACGTCTTTGAGATAAATTTAAAAAATTAATATTTGATATATTATAATTTCTTAATTTATGAACAAAATTAAAAGATTGAGAAATTTATTTTAAATAATATGTAACAAATAAAATAAGTTTTTAAATTAAAAAATTAATTACATGTGCTATCAAGTCAAGCAAGTTGATGTTCTTCTCCTTTCCTTTACCCCACAGAAAAATGAAACCCATCGAAACTTTGGCGGTTGGACTAGGCACATGGTTTTGGAGGTAGGAAATAGGAATGTTTGACCATTAGTTGGTTCGAGCCTTTTTTTTTTTTTAATCTACGGTTGATTGTTAGCTTTTAAGTATTAATCCAGCGGTTTCATTTTTACATGACGCGCGGAGTACTCAAGAAGTTAACCACGAATTAATGCTTCTATAACTTTATCGTTTTTTAAGCTGAACAGTAGCTTTTCAAGAATTTTTATGAACTGCATAGCTATTCAAAACATGAAAACAAGAAAATAATAGAAAAAATTAAAGCAAATGACGCAATGGATTCAACTTATATAAAGAATATCGGCCCCAAACAATTGCTAATATGGGAACAAATTATTTGGATAAGGATCAATGCATCACAAATATATATATATATTTTTTAACGAGTGTGATATGATTCAATTATCCTATCCCTTTTCGTGTTTTTATTAGCGAACTTGGTTAAATTGCGTTGGCATATAAGGTGCATAGGCCATAGCATGTACCCTTGAGCCCACAGAAAATTTATGTTGCCCTTTTAATTTAAGAAGGTAAAACTGGATAACGAGACAACATTTCAAGAGCTTAGAGAGAGAACTGCCTGTGATCTGATCATGTCTGACCTTTTCTCATTGTTACCTAGTTATATTTGGTTTAAGTAAGAAAGAAGCAGTAGCAGTAGTAATTTTTTACTTTTGTTAACTTGAACAGAAAAAGAATCTACTTTTTCCCCCAAAAAATAATTTTACTCTAAGATAATTTAAAAAAAAATGTGTGAAAAAGAAGCGCTCTCAGTATAATTACATGCAAAGAAAGAGTAGAAGAAGACGATAGAATAACAAACACACAAAGGCAAGGCTGACGAAGGCCCTGCAGCTGCTGATAAAATAATAAAAGCCTGTCAGGTTTACTTACCATTTTACTCATCAAAGCCAAAATTAAACCGAAATCGAAGATAAAGAAATCCAAACCCATCAAACTGATCATCAGATAGGAACCTTCCTCACCCTTTCCCTTTCCCTTTCCCTCTTCTCTCCATGACCCCCCACAACCAACCTTTCTTCTCCTTCTCCCATACCTTTCCTTAATTTCTTTCTCTAATCTTTCATGGATAACCACATGGATTTACAAAGGAAACGCATCAATTATGCTCTTCAGGGAAAAGTAATGCTCTGCGCAGCCATCTTTCTCTTCATAGCATTACTTTTCATAATCTGCTTTCACAATTACGCTGGTCTCCTCTTCCGCAACCGCCGTCGGCGTTACACCCACCGTCGTGCTCAGCAATTGCTCTCCATTTCCTCTGCCACTCCAACCAGTACCGTTGCTTTCAAAGGTTTGGATCCTTCTGTTATTAAAACAATCCCTACTGTTGTTTACTCCACCAAAGCCAGCCATTTCCCTCCATGCAAATGCGCCGTTTGCTTGTCTGAGTTCGAGAACGACGAGAAAGTCCGCGTTTTACCCAAGTGTAGTCATAACTTCCATGTTGGCTGTATCGACATGTGGTTTTATAGTCACTCTAACTGTCCACTGTGTAGAGCTCCGGTCCAAGTTGATATTCTGGTCAACCCACCTAAAATATTAGAGCAGACCGTCATTCCAGTGGCTGAAGCAGCCGGTTTAGAGACTCCTAGAGAAGATATTGAAATGAAGATTTCTTCCGCTACTGCCTCTTCTTCTTCTTCTCCTTCGTTATCGTCTTCGTCATCACGGTCGACGTTGAAGATGGAGAGTTGCCCCATGAAAACACGAGCTAGAAAGGATGGGAATTCTTATGGAGGTCCCCACTGCAGAAGACAGATTAACGGGTGTTGAGGATGTCGGTTCGGCTAATCTGATTCTGAGTCTGAAGAGGATTTGGAACGTATAATAGGACTAGGAGTAGTAGAATCTAAAACGCATTTACTCAAAAATGGCGTGGTTTGGTATCTCTGGCATGAGAGAAAATAATAAAAAAAAAAGAACTGCTGTTAGCAAAGACACAGTTCTTGAAAGAGAGCTGGCGCTTTGATTTTGCAAACGTGTCAACCATTCGTTGCCCAGCTTGAGCAACTCTTGCTTTGAATCTGTAAACTTTTGTTAGATGTTCCTGCACAGTTCAATCATGGCTGAACATGGAGGAATTACTTTGACTGGAAAACAAGCAAATCTAGGCAATGAATTTTTCAGATGTTACCGCCAATAGTAACTAAGTACTATGAAACTTTTAAGTAATTAAAAAGTAAAACATAAGTTTGTAAGTCTTATTAAAGATAAAAAAAAAAATGTAAGATTGTGACATTGGCCGAACAGCAGTATGATCATATGATTAGAGAAGCGCGAGTTCCTTCTTCCCTTTTTTTTGGCCTTTTTGGGAGGGTGGGCTATGGCCTTGAAATTCTGGCCCAGTTCAGCCTAACAACAAGTCAAAGTCTCCCAAAAGGAGTCCAATAAGTATGGGCTATCATTAGTGAAAAAAATATCTTTCTTCTCTTTATATAATTTCGGGCTAATTTGATTAAACAGGATATCAAGCTTTTCAAGTATAATCATTGTTCCATGAAAAGAATAAGCGTACTGATTAAGGAATTGCGGAAATGAAATGCCCTTTTATTTGTTACAAGTCTAAATTGACTTTCATCTCTCAAACAGGGCATATAATATGTACCAGTATTTGCAATTTGTTAGTAGTCACAAAACCTTCATGATCAAGGCAGTGAATTCAGCGTATGGTACGCATTTATTCAAACCACACCATTCTCCAGCGGCTTCAAAGTGAGTGGCTCCGCGCATCTTTCTTTGGGTTAGCGGTCAATGCTCTTTCTTTCTGTTTCTTTTTTGGCCAGCCAATTCTCTTTCTGTTTAATTTCCCACCTTTTTAAGATAAGAGTAATGTTGTACAATGGTAGTTTTTAGGAATTCTTGTTTCAACTGACATTTTTTAAAGCACAAGCTAAGCATTACGATTCCTTCCAAAGTTCCAATTGGAAAAAGCGGGGAAAGCCAGAAACTAGAGGAGAAAAATATGAAGCCTATCGCAAATAATGCTGCCTTGCTTTTGTCTTTCTTCCTTTGCCTCTCTTTTTTGCCCTTACTAAACGCCGCTGGTAATAACAGCTTAGTTGCGGAAACCTGTCAAAAGGCCAAGTACAAGGATCTCTGCATCTCAAGCCTTGAGGCTGAATATGCCAGCCAAGACGCCGACCTAGCTGCCCTTGCCTTGATAGCTGTCAAGGTCGCTTCTAAAAATGGCTCAGACACATCCGTCTACATCAAGAAGACACTCGATGGTACAAATTTGGAACCTACAGTCGAGCAGAACTTCGAAGATTGTTCAGAAAATTACGTATCCGCAATGGAGCAGCTTGATGATTCCCTGGAAGCCCTGGTATCAAAAAATTACGAAGATGTGAAAACCTGGTTGGAAGCTGCCATTACCGATGCAACCACTTGTGAGACTCAGCTGATCAAGCAAAGTCCGGGCGAAGAAATGGAGCTGTTTAATAAGAATAACGTCTTTCGCCAGCTATGTAGCAACGCCTTGGACATCGTCAATCTTTTGGCTACAAATTAAGAGATATACTCGCCTATCTTCATTTGCTGCTATTAATTATTCCTAATTACTTTGTTGAGAATACTCGATTTTAATTTCTGTTGTGAAATTAAACGTGCTAAAACTCTGGTGCATTTCAGATGTTCCCTTGCAGCCAAAGTTTTATGTAATTGTTGCATATTGCAAAGATATAAGCGATAAAAATAAAGGTTCTCGGAACAGAAGACAATTGGATATCGTTGCCTGCGGCTCTTTGAGAATTTGACAATGTACCATTATTATTATTATTATTATGTGGCATATTGGCGTTATCCAAGTACAATGATTAATAATATATAATTGCACTTGTTCCTTTCAAAATTCAAAGTATTTTAAGTGGCACCAAACTACTATTTGTTAATAAGAAAGACAAAAGTCAAAACATATTATAGATGACTGGAATGGCTATAATGGAGAGGTTTGCAGGGGCAACTGTGTAGAATGACCTGGACACTTTAATGTTAGTTCGAATTCCTCCAAGGGATTTCCTTTTTCATGCCCGGTGGATTATATATTAATGTTTTAGTAGTAATTTACACTATCTTTCATTGCATATCAGCATTCCATTTTCTAACAACTTTTTTCTAAAGGAAGCAAAGATTACATGTTATTTGATTAATCAAGCAGTGGGACATGACAACAAGGTCCTTTCAATAAAATCTGGTCACCAACAAACTGGCGATATATGATCATAGTTAAGTTACTTCACAAATAGGTTTTTTATAATTATGCTACATATATACGCAATTGGCTTTAAATAAAGAAATTACTATTAGTTGCGAAAAAATCATATTAGATTAAATTATAAAAATGCATGTGACAAAAACGAAACCTTATCATGGAGTTTTGTTTTTTAATTAATTTTCACTACTTAATCATTCAACTACCTAGCTTGCTGTTTAGTGGAGCACCACCACATGTAATTTTCAGATTAAGATAATTAAGTAATATTTTATCATTTTGAGTGATTTTGGCCTGTTCAACAAACGTGGGACGGTGGATTAGATCGTTGTAGCATGAATGATCAGTAAGTGAATAGTCTTGTCGCATTTTCTCTTTTTTCTTTTTTTCTTTTGATCTTTTTATTCAAATGAAGAATTGAAAGCATTAGTATCAATTAACATTTGATTTCCAATTAATACCAAGCCGTACACTTGAATAGCTCAGGTATTTTCACGCTTATTATACATCATAAATATAATGACCAAAAAAATTGAAAGAATGCATAATTTCATCTTATAAATTAGTTGCTCATATTAAGCTTGCAGTGTAAGGCACTCCCGTAACTGGTAACCAGTCTTCTCCCAGCAAGAAGCCGGACACAGTGAAATTAGCAGCATCGGTAGCATTAATCGCATGGTAACCAGACCATGTGACCCTACTGGAAGTGTTTGATCCAGGTCCACTATTGCCATACTCTGCATAGTATAATGTACTCAGGGCAAAATCTCCATCCCATGCTCTCCAACCAGCAGGATCAATCAAACTTCCTATGAAATTTTGCATATATACAGTCCTCGAATACTCCTTCCATGGTCTCCCTAGATACGTACTGAAGGTGGTATTGCTCGAGGCCAGATCATCAGCAGCCATGATATTGCATTCATGAATTGATATGCCCGTGTTCTGGTTAGGATCAGTCCGGCCTTGTGCAGTGATGGCATTGAATTGTCCACTCATTGGCCGTCTAGGAAATATGTTGCAGTTCTGGAAAACAACCGCAGCGTTTCCAAATATAAAATCAACAGTTCCATAGATATCACATTCTCTATAGAACTGCCTTAAGGAATGAGCATACAAAGTATCTTGGTATCCTTCGAAGCTGCAGCTATAGAATGCTGACAAATCAGCCCCATTTCGAACTGCGACTGCCTGGTGCTTGATTGCTCCAGCTGTGTTCTGGAAAGTTATGTTTACCGCAACAAAATTTGGAGCCACTACAGCTGTAATATTAAGCAAAATTTGTGAGATTAAGCTCATATTGTGTTTAGACAGGAAATAGTGAAAATTAGTGCAGTTTCACATGAAGTTACTTAAAATGGTTTTTGAACTATAACTTACCAAAAGTTGCGGAGTTAAATGTTGTCCAACCATCAACAAAGCTACGGTTTCCCGTGATAATTGTCCGATTGATACCGTCACCGATCATCATCAAGTATTTTTTGTTCTTAGCAACGGAAATATACTCTTGATAAACACCAGCAGTGATGTAAATCAAGAAGTAACCATTTACACCATTAGTGTTGTTTGGAGCTGCTGAGATAGCATCGTTAATGGTAGTGAAATTTCCGCTTCCGTCCTGACTCACCGTCACAATGTCACTCACCAAGACCTCATCAGGATCACTCGTCTGAAGAAGCTTTCTTCTGCTTACGGTCTCATAAATTGAGCGAGTTCGGCTAGACATTTTCAGAAGCAAACGTCCATGTTTGAAACCTAGCTGCTTGCTCCTAGGCTGCCATGCGGCCTTTCTCTTATTCTTAGGAACCCAGCCTTTTGTAAAAAGAGCCAGAGAAACACTGTAGAGTTTTGAGTCATCTGACAGAGGAACCGAGAGGCCGTTCCTTATGCTCCAAGCTGAAGCAGTGGATTGTATGCTGTCCAAACAGGTCTGCTGGTTAGTTAAAATAGCACTAAGAAAGCTTTGTATGTCATCAGCTTCGACAAGGGACAGAGTTTTACTAGTGGCATTGACAGTTTTAAAGGTGCTCAACAGGAAATCCATGTTCAAGCCAGCTAGAAAGCGGCAATCCTCTAAAGCACGAATTGCGGTTGTTGATAATGAGGATCGGTATTGTTTTAGATATTTCTCAACTAATTTGAGGAATTTTTGGGACTGTGACAGAGATTTACGAACGGAGAATCGACCATAGCTGTAGACATTGGTGGTTTGATTAGGAAGCACAGATCTGCAATAAGAAGGGTCAGGGGTGGACTTGCAAATTGTTCCTGGTGAGACAGGATCAGATGGTGGAGCATCTGCAAGAGAAGGAGATATGAAGAAAGGAAGCAGAACGAACAGAGATATTGTTAGAAGAGAGCAAAGCTTGGAAGCCATAGCTTTCGATTTCTTTAACAAAGGAGAGCTGAGCTGATTATGGAGAATTTGCGTTCGTGGATTAGATGTACTTGAAGGTGGAGAAAGTAGGATGTAGGAGGGGGGGCAAAATCATCCGAACCTGTCGAGTTTTGACCCGACCTGACTCCTTAGGGTCGATTTTTTTTTTTTTTAAATCGAGTATCGGGTCGGGTCGGGTAGAGTAAAAAAATTTGAGTTCGGGTCGGGGTCGGGTTTTGAGCAAACCCGACCCGATATATATAAAAAAAATTATTTTTTTTATTTTATATTTAATTTTATATTTAATTATATATATATTTATATATATTTAATTTTATATTTATATTTAAAATAATATTTTATTAAATTCAGGTCGGGTCGGGTCAGATTTGATTTTATACAATGTCGGATCGTATCAGGTTCGGGTATTAAAAATGAAAAAATTATCGGGTGGGATACGAGTTAAGATATTGTATATTTAAAATCGGATCGGATTTGAGACAAGCAAAAACCCGTCCCGACCCGACCCGTTGCCATCACTTACTAGGATGATTCTATTTCTATGTATCATGCAATATTTTAGCAATTTATGGCTTTTGTGTTAGGGTATTTTAGAGAGTAGATCATAAATTTTTTTATAAATTGAAGTCAACTGTCAAGATTTCATTGAAAACGCGTCTTCTTCTCCAGCTTGATGCCAGGCTAGCTGTTTCGCAAAATTACAAACATATTTACCAACTACCGAAAGATATATAGTAGTTTATTCCTGCAGGGGCGGGACATGTGCTAGCTACTTGCCTAATTCCCCTTGGAATTTTTCATCGGTTTATCCGCGCATGGATGGTCGTATAAAATATTGATCAGCTTTAGCCTAATCTTATTTACTTTATAAATTTAATTGCATTACTCGTAGAGCCGTAAATTAATAGAATATGAATGAATGAATATATGTTTGTGATTTATTCATTTATTTTTAGAGTTATTCGAATATGATTAGTATTTAATAAAAAATTTATTAATTATGTTTAAATTTGATTCGTTTAAATAATAAGATGTTTGCATTTATTTGTATTCAGTTCATTTAAACTAAATGAGTTTATTTGTGAAAATTAAATGAACATGTTCATGAATATATATAAATAAACATGTTTGATGATAATTTAAATAATCGTATTCAGTTAATTGAATAGAGTTATTTAATGTATTTTTTGAATAAAAATGCATTGAATAATCTCTTTTGCTTTTTATGAGAATATTATTTAAGGTATTTTTTGTCATAAAACATCTTAAATAATTTATTATAAAAAATTGAATTGAATTATTCAATATGTTTTTGGTCAAAAATGTATTGAATAATCTCATGTAATTTTTATGAATGGATTATTTTATGTATTTTTGACAAAAAAAGTCTTAAATAATTCCCTTTCATTTTTTTTAGACTTATTGAAGGTGTTTTAAGTCAGAAAATACATTGAATAATCTCTTATAAAAAATTTAAATGGAGTTATTCAAAGTATTTTTTAGCAAAAAACTCATTGAATAATCAATAAAAATTTATTCAATGCATTTTTTACCAGAAAACATATTGAATGATTCCTTACAAAAAATTGAATTAAGTTATTATAGGTGTTTCTGACCAATAACACTTTAAATAATTCTTTAAAAAAATGGAAGGAGATTACGCCTTAAATAATCTCTTACAAAAAATTAAATTAGGTTATTCAAGGTAACCTAAAAACTCCTTAAATAATCTATTATAAAAAATTGAATTGGACCTTGAATAATCCTTTACAAAAAATTGAATTGAGTTATTCAATGCATTTCTGGTCAATAATATCTTAAATAATCCCTTAAAAAATTGAGAGAGAAAACACTAAAGGAAAAGATCGAACCTATGATTTTAAGGTTAACAGTCTTATCCTCTAACCAATTGAATTATTCCAATGTTTTTATAATTGAAATGTATTATTTAAGGTATTGAATAATCTCCTTATCTTTTTTATTATTATTATTATTCAAGACATTTTTAGTCATAAAACGTTTTGAATAATCTTTTATAAAAAATTAAATTGAGTTATTCAAGTAGTATTTAGCCAAAAATGCCTTCAATAAAAATTGAAAAAGATTATTCAAGGTATTTTTAACCAGAAACACTTTCAATAACCTCTAAAAATGCCTTTGAAAAATTGAAATGGATTATTCAAGGTGTTTTTTTACTAGAAATACCTTTAATAACTCTATTCAATTTTTTGTAAATGATTATTAAAAGCATTTTTCATACCAAGCACCATAAATAAATCAAATTTTTTACCAGTAAAAACCTACAACTAACTTGCCTTCATTTTTAAACATGCTTTTCAAAATGGTAATAGCTATTTCATAATTTTTTAATCAAATCAAATTTGAAAATAACACTATTTTTTCCTCTAAAATCCTAAAATACCATAGTGAGAGATGCATTTTTTATTTCAGGACTTTGGGTATTGTTAAAAATTTATCAATTTTTTTTGAAATTAGATTACTTTGAATCAAATATTGAAATTAAAGACCCAATAATAAAATTTCGAAAAAAAAGTTTGGATTCTCTCAAATTAAATACCTCATTATTGTTATCAAACAAACGAACAATAAACGACTAATAAACAAATAAGTTTTAAATTAATTTTAAACGAATTTATTTGTAAATGTAAATAGACAAACAAATAATTGTTCGTATATGATTTATTTAATAAATAAAAATATAAATAATGTTTAAGATCATTTATTAAATTAAATAAATGAATATAAATTAAATATATTCATGAACGGTTTATCAAAAGTTTTATTTATTTACATCCCTAATTACTCATAAAATTATATATGTAGAACGGCTATTTCACCATTATCTCTTTTACAATGTAAATATACGTGTTCAAAACCAAATATAACGATGTTAAAACTAATTCAAGATGGAAATCACGTATCACATTTTATCGCCTAAATTGGATAGCTAGTGATGACATTAAGGAGTTTGTTTTGGTGAACCGTAAAACAAACGCCTGGCACCCTGGGCCACACGTTTCATCATTTAATTATCTATGACTCTTATTCCCAATGGTCTTAAGGTAAAATCCTTTCAGTTTCAGCCAACGTCGGTGATCTCAAGCGAGTACATAATGCTTGTAAAGTCGACCTTGAAAGTCCGTTTGACTTGAACCCAAAAGTTATTTGTCCACATGTCCATAGTTCTTTGCCCAAGTGGGCTTACGTTATTGACGTTGGAATTTGGGATTGGTTTTGCCAGCCGGGACGACTATCTTGTTGGGAAAAAAAAATGCTATAATACCCTAGCCAACACGCTCTAAAGATGTCAGTTTTCCAACGTATGTTTTGGATTGAATATTAATCAAAGTCAGGAAAAGTAATGTGGTGATTGGCCCATTGGCTGATTGGTTGATGGATTGACTAGATCAAAAACTAAACTGAAGCCGATTCTTCTTAGCATATTATATATATCATTGGCCAAGTCAGACAAGTAAGAACAAAGCATCCATGGACTTATGGCCTCACTTTGATTAAACATAGTTAAGTATCTAATTATAATATTATAATGAGCTGCAACATGTTTGCCACTTACTCATCATTATCCTATGAGACTTTATTTAATAATTTTAGTAATCATTAACCTAGCCTAATTACCAATCACTGGCATTTGTGAAGTTAATATAGATAAAGTATTCACTAGATTTGACAAGAATAAGCGTTGCAGACTGCAGAGACAACAAATTTTGCCCATTGGAAAAATGGAGTGTTATGGGAAAGTTGATGGCAAGTTGGGAACCGCATAACCAAGCAAGGCGTTCGAAGACTTCAAGAATTTTACAAGTTGCTTTTGCGTAAATCAAAGAAAGAAAATCGGATCGCAACTTGCATGCAAATACTTGTTGAAAATCCTCGGAGTTTGTGCAAAAACATGTGCTGCTGCTGCTGCTGAAACAATGAAGCTTCCCCCAAACTATATTTAGATTTTATCAATGTTTAGACTTGTTTTAAAATAAAGGCATCTTAGAATCGGAATTTCAACGTAATTTATTCATTTTATCATTTATTAAAAAGTAATATTTAATAAATTTAATATTTAAACTTTTTTTTCTTAAAAAAAAGTAAAGACATCTTAATTACTTCTAATAATTTAGGAAGCACATTATCCAAATAGGACAAAGGAAGTCTTAACTATCTAAAGATTAAAGAGAAATTAATAATGATATTTAGGAGGGAATTAGGACCAGTCAAGATCTTAAATCATTAACTCTTTATTTTTATTTTGAGGATCAATATATACCATTCAATCATTTTCTAATTATATAAGAAAAGTCGGTGTATTTGGAAATTTGAAAATTTGAAGGCCCAAACAAGCTGGCGGTGCTTAGTTTCACGGTAACAGGATTTCCCATATTGTACGTCGCGGTGGTTTGATTATCTGTAATTCTGCATTCAACCACACCGACTTTCTATTTCTCCTTACATTCTTTGCTTAATTTTATATGCATCTAACTAAACAGAGAACAGAGCTGGAAAGCTGACGCACAAAATAAAGTGATCAAATTCGTTCGGTAATGTCACTTTCTTTAGAGCCTTTTTTGTCCCTGGGTCTACTTTTTCAAAATTAAGTTTTAACCTTTACGTAATAGTTAAAAAAAAAGAATCTGTACTATTACTATATACGTTTTTAATCGTGAGAATGAGGAAGATTACTCAATCAATTGACAGCAATTTTGGAGTCTCATTCAATTAGTGACCCCACTTTATTCCTCCGATCATTTCATGAATCGCCAATGGTTCATAAATATTAGAGTCTTAGGTATTATTTAGATGATAGTAAAATTTATTATAGTGAGATTGAAAATAATAATATAAATTATAGTAATTATGATAAAAATAGTTATTATAATTGTGATTAAAAAAATTAATAAAAAATTTATACTTAATAGATTTTATTAAAATTAATATTTGAATTCAATTAATAGTATAGTAATTCAATCTTATTATATTAAAAATGTAATTGAATTCAAATAGACACTTAAACTACCACTGGACCAGAAAATAGAGCCAGAATATTACTGTCAGTATTAATTTCTCAGCACCCCACCGCAACCGGCTGGCCCTGATTTACCCTCAGTTGATCCATCTACATTAAACTTGAGAAACAAGAAGCAGGTGGTGACCATAAGGTGATTGGTCGTTTAGCTCTAATAGAAAATGTAGGAAGACATGCTCTTGGATTGATCCACCACAGAGTCCGAGATAATCACATCCTCCTCGGTAGCCTTAAATTCTACTGATACTCCCTTCTCTCTCCGTTTGAGTTGAAACTTGAAAGCTAAATGTACTTACCTCCCTTTTTTTTTTTAATTATTTTGTTTTTGTGTTGGTTTGATCAACCATCACATGCCAAATTGCTCTTCTACTAGAATTAATAAAAAAGCTTTAGTTTAGGAGATTTTGCTCTGTTTATAAATTGTTTGCAATTCATTCAAAAATTACGGTTATAGTTATATGCAAAATTTTATATCTAAATTCACCTACCAAAGAAGCGGTAGGGTGGGTTTAGTGATTACTACAGATTCTCGTAGTGAGTTTTAAAGGTGAAAGATTCCCGCCTTGTATTCAATTTTTATTGGGCATAACCCAACTAGATCCATTGGGCTTGTCTCTTCATATATATAATAACTTAACTCACGTTCCCACTTTCGTGAATGAGGCTCAACCTGCAGCCCAAATTCTCTCTGTCAACAATATATACAGATTTATATTTGATGTATTATGAATGAATCATGTAATAATTTTATGAAGTGTCCTTGTATGATATATCGATAATGTGTAATATCTATATGCTATATATTGATAATACATCAAATACAGACACTCTTCATATATATATATACATATTGATCGTATAATATACTGAACTTCTCAGAGTAGAAGAATTTGAACATGAAATCATCTGATTTATCCACTTGTCCCAAAGTTCTTTTAGGTCAAGAGTTTTCATAGAAAAGTGCCATTAATTTTTCATTAACTTGACAGCGGTCAGGACCGAGGATGAGTTGTGGTAAGGTATGGTCCCCAAACCCACATAGGATGCCCAAAGTGTTGAAAAAATGACTCCAATTCACTGCAAAGACCGGAAATCGCAGGATGCAAAACACTAGTAATTACTAACAGAAAATAATGAAACCACGGTCCATCACCCCAGACACGTAGAGCAGAGAGTTCAGAGAATAACAATCATGAGGCTGCGTGCTATCAGTTTCAAATTGCAATATGCAAGCTTTGCTGATCAGGTAAAGTGAAGAAGACTGAAGACTTGCTTTTTTAAAGAAAGAGCTTAGGAATTAGGAGGCTGACTAGCTGTTGCTTTGGTCCGGCCTTATTTTTCTTTAACTTTATTAGAATGTCATTGGTTGAGGAATTAGTGATTATAATCTCATATATACGCTCAGTGATTTTAGTTGGTTGAGTTTGATTTGAAGGCCCATGCACTGCAATGTAAGTCGAGATCCGTCTCATTCTCAGTTACTTGCATTGCCCTAATTCTTTCACATTTCATTTTCAACATTCTGTAATCAGAGTAATGTTTGTGTCAGCTTTCCACCGCAACTTATTAGCGTCTTCTTCGCTTTTATGAGAGACGGATAGAAGACGGGGACATGACTGCATGCTTTTGCATGTGGGCGGAATTTCAGAATAGCACATGCAAATATTGGGTCGAATTTTTTGCCCATTATATCTTTTTCTCACCAAAAGTTTTTCATTCTCTTTATTTTTCTCCGTCTTCCATTTATATTCATTTTGTTTATTTTATAGAAGCTTTAGTCACTTAGATTGAACTTTGAGAATAATTCCCATTGATCAAACTTAATTATGTCTCTTTGCTTTACTGGAACTTAATCCCATCAATTAAATACCTAATGTAGATGGGAGGGACATATGATAAGAGTTATGAATAATATATATTTTTTTATGTTTGAGAGAGTTAGAAATTGAACTCTATTTATATATCATTCTATCAATAAATTATATGATTGCTAACGATTATAATTATAAATAATCTTAATTTAAATATAAAAAGAAAAACTACAATATAGTAACTAATCCAAAAATTTATGTTAAGCGAACATTTAGAATAGTAATAATTCTTTGTTCACTAACATATACTCAATTTTATATACAGAAATTCGTAAATCATATTTATCTAAAATTTCACATTTTGATCTAAAATATTTCCCTTACTATAAAGTAGTTTTGTTTTACAAGATTATTTAGCAGGATAACATGGACTATCAGTGTTTCAATAATATAAATTGTAGGTCTCTGTCTGCTTTTTCAATTTCTTTTTCGTTGCTTTGCATCAAACACTTGCTGACCATTTTGCTTGGCAACATGACATGGGTCCTTTATGCTCCTCTCCACATAATTCATATAATTAAGGCAAACATCTTACAGAGCCTAGCCCCAACGCTTTTCTGATTGGCAGTGAATTAAGGGAATGCCCTCCTAAATAATGTTGCAGCGCATGTGGAATACAAAAAAGAAAAAAGATCCAATCTTTAAAAGAAATTTCCGAAAAAATAATAATTCGTTGCCACATGGAGAAACTCACTTTTGGATAGTATGATAGAGATTGATAGTACTATATATTTTTTATAATTGTAAGAGTCTGGCCTTTCATCATATTTTCTCATGATTTGTTAGATCCTTTACTTTTTTTTTAGAATTTAGAGTAAGCCCAATGCATATAGTCTTTGAATTACTGAAGGCATGAAATTGGAGCAATTTAAACAAATTTGGGAGAAGAGAAACAAGATTGTACGACCGAACATTTACAAATTGGTGGAAATTAATGTGAACGGTACAATAATCATATGTGTATTGGAGATGAGTACTAATATCACCTACTCGTTTCTACATTTTTTTTTTTTGAATTATAACTACAAGTCTACAATAGAACATTTCCTTTAGTTTTTATCTGCAAATTTAATCCAGTAAATAAGGTGAATAGAAATAATTGTTTTATACAACATGATTTCCGTTGTTTTCTTTAGAAACATTTTTTTTTCTTTTAGGCTTGTTGTTGGAAAGTATGGCAAAGATCTTCCTCAGTCCTGACATTAACACTATTGGACACTTTTCCTAGAACATATTAACTGAATACTAATTAATGTAACAAAAACAACTATCATGGGAATTTCTGTTATTAACACTCCCCTGCTTTACTGCGTGTTCTTATTTCTCGGGCAAGTGAAGATTGAATTAAAAAGGTTATCTACATTTCAATAAAGTAATGCTGAAAAACATTGGGGAAACGAGTAAAATTTATGAGCCAATGCCAGGCACCTGTTAGAGATTGTGGACTTTATTTATTGTTCTAACCTGTTGGGGCAAAAAAAAAAAAAAAAAAAAAAAAAGAGAGAAAAAAAATGTAGTGGTAACTTGTAACCAAGTAGGGAGGTAAGAGAGGCAACTTTTACTATATAAATAACAATGGGAGGTATTCGGCCCTCAGCTGCTTGTTGCAGGTTGGTTGTAGTTGGTTTACTTTGGTGTAGCCTAAAAGAATGGGTCCCTCTCTTTCCCCTTTGGCTTTGATATTCCTGCTAGCTTGTTTCGCTGGTTCTGTCTTTCAGGGTAATGGCTTTCCTTTCCATCACAGCAACCCTTTTCGCCACCATCACCCTCGCTTTACCAAGCACAACTACAGAGATGCTCTTACCAAATCAATAATCTTTTTTGAAGGCCAGAGGTCAGGGAGGCTTCCTTCTAACCAAAGGATTACTTGGAGGAGACACTCTGGCCTCTCAGATGGTGCAGCCATGCATGTAAATATACAAAAACATTCTCTCATTTCTCTTTTGCAAAGGCTATTGCTTTCACGTTTCCTCCGTTTCTTCTTCACATTGGGTTGTCATGTGAGCTCATTTAAGCGGGAAATTTGAAAATGCAGGTTGATTTGGTTGGAGGATACTATGATGCCGGGGACAATGTGAAGTTTGGGTTCCCCATGGCCTTCACCACCACCATGCTCTCATGGAGTGTAATTGAATTTGGTGGGTTGATGAAAGGAGAGTTACAAAATGCCAAACAAGCCATCCGTTGGGCTACTGATTACTTACTCAAAGCAACTGGACATCCAGACACCATTTATGTTCAGGTATTACCTTCTTTTCCCTGAACTTTTCAAAATTTCTGCTTTATTTTGCAAAGCATGTGCATGTTTTTTTTGTTTCACTGGCAAGGAAAATTCAAAAATAAAAAATCAGAGCTGCTAATATTAGCTCTGGGTTGTTCTGTAGGTTGGTGATGCAAACAAGGACCATTCTTGCTGGGAAAGACCAGAAGACATGGACACTCCAAGAAGTGTTTTCAAAATAGACAAAAACTCTCCTGGTTCTGATGTAGCAGCGGAAACTGCTGCTGCTCTTGCAGCTGCCTCTTTGGTCTTCAGAAGAAGTGACCCCACTTACTCCAAGCTTTTGGTTAGGAGGGCTATTAGGGTAAAATTTTTATTCTTACAAAACAAATTTGTAATTATCCCTGCTCTATTAAAAATTTCCTCTTAAATGAAAATGTGTGTTGTCTCTGAGCAATAGGTGTTTGAGTTTGCTGATAAGTACAGAGGACCCTATAGCAATGGACTGAAAAAAGTTGTATGCCCATTCTATTGCTCTTATTCTGGTTATCAGGTGCATTATCGTTCCTAAACTTTTACTATTCAAGAGTTGTTTGCAAGCGATAATGTGAGGATATTTCAATCTAATTTATTTCTCTGGCATTTTATTAATGTTAGGATGAACTGTTGTGGGGTGCCGCTTGGCTGCACAGAGCAACCAAGAACCCAACCTACCTAAATTACATTCAGGTCAATGGGCAGACTCTTGGAGCTGCAGAGTTTGACAACACATTTGGATGGGATAACAAGCATGTTGGGGCAAGAATTCTTCTTTCCAAGGTTCCATTTCCTTTCCCCTTCTTTCTACATGCTGCTTCTGTTCATACAATAAATGATTATTCTCGTCTTTGCATTTCAGGCATTTCTTGTTCAAAGACTGCAATCTCTCCATGATTACAAGGGCCACGCAGATAATTTCATTTGCTCGCTCATACCAGGGGCCCCATTCTCTTCAGCTCAATATACTCCAGGTTCCACTCCCACCTTTCCCTAACAAAATGTAAAATGTCAGACTTGTAAAACGGCTAGTTTTGATTTTTTTTCTGTTGTCTCTTGCTATAAACAGGTGGGCTCCTGTTTAAGATGAGTGATAGCAACATGCAGTACGTGACTTCTACTTCATTCCTGCTTCTAACCTATGCCAAGTACTTAACCTCTGCCCACCAGGTTGTTAACTGCGGTGGCACCAGGGTCACCCCAAAGAGGCTCCGAACCATTGCCAGGAAACAGGTGATTGCAATTTACAATATCAACATCACACAATTCACAGAATTTTCTGTTTGTTGTGATTCATTTTTACTTTTTGAGTTTTTTTTTTTTTATACAGTTAACTAAAGTTAGAAATGATTTTATTATCAGGTGGACTATCTGCTAGGGGACAACCCCTTGAAGATGTCCTACATGGTGGGATACGGTCCCCGGTACCCACAAAGGATACACCACAGGGGCTCATCTCTGCCGTCCGTTGCAAAGCACCCAGCCAAGATCCAATGCTCCGCAGGCTTTCTTTTCATGAATTCTCAATCGCCCAACCCTAACATTCTGGTGGGTGCAGTCATTGGTGGGCCAGACCAGCATGACAGGTTCCCAGATCAACGGTCAGATTATGAGCAGTCAGAACCAGCAACGTACATCAACGCACCCCTTGTAGGAGCGTTAGCTTACCTTGCTCATTCTTACGGTCAGCTTTAGGGGCCCTACTACTTCTATAGCTTCATCAGTAACTTTAACAGATTTAGGTGTTTGAAATGTCTTCTTTTTAATTATTTTAAAATGTTAAAAAGTTCTATTAATATTTCCTCCTCTGGGAAGTGCACGAAGCGTCAAGGCAAATAGGGTCGAGACCAAAGGCTCGAGCCCCAAACAGTGAAGGCTGAAGCACACTTGTCAAGAATGCAGTCTGGTGGGGGTTATTTATATATATTATTAGTGTTGAGTGTTAACAGCTTTTAGCTTTTGGTATGAGTGGATATGGCGCGCCAAGAACGGCGTTTTATTGTAATTGTAATGGTGGCAAGCTCAAGCCGTTACGGGGCTCTGGGCTCCAATTATAGGCCGTTATGGGGCTTTGCTTTTTTCTCTATATTTTTTTCATCTTGTTTTGGAATTTGTGATATGTCTACATGCGTTTAACATGCAAAGCACAATATTTTCCCTCCTCTCCGTGTGGCTTTAGCCTTTAGTAGGGCCAACATGTTCGCTGAGACCATTAAATGTGGGATTCCAACCAAGAAATAACAGACAACAACAACCGGAGGCTAGGTAGATTTTTCCCGTTGTAGCTTTAATGGGAAACGAGTTTTTGACCGTTGAAAAGGTGCGGTGAAGTTGAATGGAAAGAAGGCAGATCAGGAAAGAAAGATTTTGTTCGAACACGTGACATTGTTCCCGTAAATCGCGGTCAAACAAGCTGAGTTTTTCTCAGCTACTGTCAGGAGTAGCTTAGCGTGCTAGATGAACCACAGCCCCCTCCCCCCCCCACCCCAAAAATATATATATATAGTTGCAACTGGTTTGATGGTGGGCACGAAAATCCTAAACACATTCTCACTGTCGCCCATAAAGTGCTTCTAAAACAAAGATTGTTTTCGCAGGGTTCTTTTCCTTGGAATTCATTTTTTTAGTTTGGGCGTAAGTGGATAACAATAGTAAATTATGCATAAAACGATATCAAAAGGTACTGACCAACTTCTGTGACAGCTACTACTTAATACTCTTCCAAGTTCCAAATAAAACACCCCGTATCTTGCTTATTCACTACTACTACTACTACCACTTGAGAAGTCTTAAAGACAAATGCATTCAACATAATTTACTGTGAAAATGGGCTCTGGACATTTATCTTAGTCCTTTTTCTTTAATGTGTTCCATCTGTCCTACTATTTTATATTATATATATATATATTACATATATATGAGTAGCTCGAAACCTCCAAGGGTATTGTTAGTTGAAATACAAATCATCAAGACTTCTAGAGGCAGACCAAGCAAATACAGTAGAAATTATGTCATTTATTGACAACAGCTATGATACAAGATTTTACTCCCAAACAAGTCAAAAGTTCAATACAAAAGCTCCATAGGTAGGAGACCCAATACATATATATTCTTCGTCCTTGCGATCAACCAGAACCTTATTTATATATTGCATACTATCATTATCGTGCGAAGTAAATGTTGCTTGGGTTTACCTTGGTTTCTGGAGCAGCCAGGGATTAAGCTTTAATCATCAATGGCTAAAGGAACAGACTTTACCTGAAAAGAATCCAAAAATGCTTAAATTCTATACAGAAACGTTTAGTTGAAATTCAAACACAAAATTGAGCACCATTACAGTCTTTAAAAACATTCTAGGCATTTTAAGCAGATTAGAAATGGTGATGCCAACATCACTCCGATAATTCTAATGATGGATCAAAGTGTGCTTTACCAAATCACGAAACTTGAGGATATAGAACATTTCAAGATATCTTCGGGTCTCGCGCCTCTCAAGTTTTGAGACATACTTCCAGAAACTATACACTCCAGCCAGTGTCATCAGCCTTTCAGAATAAATTTTCCATGTATACCTACAATTTCAAAATCTTTGTTTCAGCTCCACATTAATGGTGGAGAGAATGGAAGTATAGATGTAAATTAGAAGAAACAAACCTTTCGTAAATTCTCTTAAGCCCTCCATCAGATATTTTAGTCCAGTAGCTTGGATCCTCCTTGCAACGTTGAAAGAAATCTGCCAGGAGTTCAGCAGTCTGATCAGGGTGATATGGATCAATATGGAACCCTGACATACCATGTTCAATAATCTCTGCAGGGCCACCATGGCATGTGGCAAATGTTGGAAGGCCACAAGTCATGGCTTCCACCACTGTAAGTCCAAAGGCTTCATAGAAGGCAGGCTGGAATAAATGAGAAAGGGTAAAGTTAATAGAAAGATCAAGTGGTTGTAACACAACAGAAGCATATCACCAAAGGGCACATACCTGTACAAAAATACCTTTTGTGTCAGCTATGTAGCGATAGAGCTCACCGTTGCGTGCTCGATTTGTTTGGGCTACTATCCAACGAAATTGACCATCCAATTGATACTCTTTCATTAGGCCATGCATCTTTTCAATTTCTTCTATCTCTTCTCTGTCTTTGGACTTCTTTACATCAATGTAACCAGCAACAATAACCAGGTTTGCTAATTCCCTCAGCTTGGTATTCTTACCATAGCACTCTACCAATCCAGTCATGTTTTTAACTCGATCCAGCCTTGCCATGGAAAAGATTATGGGCTTTGTCCGATCGCTCAATGTACCGCTACAAATTGAAGATGAAATTTGCATTACAAACTTAGCACACCAACAATATTTTATCATGACTTATGTTACAAAGTTTTGTAACAAGGCAAATTATCCTCAACTTTGTACTCATTACCTGAAAAATCTCACAATTGCATTCTATGTAGAAGCCTAATTTTCCACTCAATGCCAGCTATTAAGATTCTTGAAAGTAGATATCTTAAAAAGAAACTTCCTATTCTTGGCAACCCAAATTCTTGACCGCATTCAATAACTAGCAAAAACAAAAAAGGGAAGGAAAATTTAAAAGTGCTTAAGCAATTAGTTCAGTTTCCATGCAACTTAGTAATTTCACTTTACTTTTCTTCTCTTCTATCCTACACACAGAAGAAAACTAAGTTTGGGTTGGAAAACTGGTCAAATAACAGTCTTATTTGAGCAGCAATTTTACTGAAAGCAATTATTGTACATAAAATTGAAAATTTCCTGTCATTCTAGCATGCTATTGTAAAAGAAAATTGATTTGGCCTTGTTCTTTCCTCTAACAATCTAAAGAAACTGGTGATAATATTCATGGTAACATTATGGTAGAAGAAGCAGATCAAAATGCTATCAATTCAAAGATTATGCTCTTCAGACATACAATATAGGCACATAAAAAAGAATGAAGAAACTCACATGTGTTCATCATTCTGCCGAGGATCATACAACAACTCTTCTATCGAGCCATGAAGAGCCGTAAGTCTCTTTTCCTTGTCAGAATATGGGAAATAAATGCACATATCTGCCCCGGGAGAAACAATATTGAACTTTGGATCGAAAACATCAATGCCATGAACTACTCGATAGAGCCCTGGAAGAGTAAAGGCAGTGTGGCTCTCATACTGACCAACAGTGTTCTTCCTGAAGCAAAGAACATGCATGGTAAGGAATTGATAAAATGAAAAGGTATCACTTGGTTCATATCACATAAGCAACTATAGAGACTCCAATTCCAAAACAGTTATATATGTTTAAGCCCAGGGATCCATCTCCTTACTATAGGAAAGCAAGCTGAATTAAAGTTTATTAAGATAAACAGTACTCTTACAACATATTATGATAAAACAATAATATGACATGGCCATACTAAAACGAATGGTGCCAACTGTAATCCAGTAAATAAATAGAGTATTCCACAGTAAATGGAGAAAACTTACGTTCCTGCAATCTCTTGGTATGTGCTGGTGATAATAAAATCTGCATTATTCATGGCTATCAAGTCAGCAGTAAACTGACAAGAGAAGTGATATTTCTCGTCGAACTTTTTCCAATATATATCTGAATCTGGGTATTTTGTTTTCTCCAATGCATGTGCAATAGTGCACTGCAAAGAGTGTAAATTTAGACATGTAAAATTCAAGGGTTAGAAGATTTAATAACAATGCTTTCAGCAAAAGTAAAAACGAAAGAGTGGAGGGGCAAGGCAGTTGGGAGAGAGGAGAGACAAACCTGTGTAACACCCATTTTGTAAGCCAACAAAGACGCAACAAGGTTTCCATCACTGTAGTTTCCTATAATAAAATCTGGAATACCCTGCAACTCTGCTGCAATTTCACTTGCTACATCCTGATTACATATACAACAAGGAAAGCATGTTATGAAATAAGATTGCAGAAATACATCCTGAAATATGTTGTGCTTGTTGCAAAATCTTTAGCATTTTTCTCTTCAAAAAAATTCAAATGCTTTTTTACAATTGTAAAGTCAAAATGATTTTACCTCAGCAAAAGTCTCCAGATAAGGCCATACATCAAATCTTGATATCCATTTACGAAGAATTCCTTTTTCGGATCTAAATGGAACTCGCAGAATATGAGTATGTTCTGTCCCACTGACTCTTTCCAGCCGCTGATTGCAACTGGTTCCCTTTGCGTCAGGTATTAACCTGGTCACCTTGAACAACCAGGAAAAATATGTCAAATTTAAACAAGCAAAATATAAAAATTATAATAAGGAATACGCCAGTCTGGGCCAGATGTCAGTATACTTACAATAAGAATTCTGGGAGTAATATCAAGTCCTTGCCTCTGTATCCTAAGAAGCATTTCATTCTCTAAGGCACGCACTTGGTCCAAAATATAAACAACCTGCACATTACGTAGGAAAAATGGAAATTTTAAATGATGATATTTCCATTTAAGAAGCAGTCCTGCAATTGAAAGGAAGAACAAAGCTTCAACTCCTTGATGAACAAAAATCTGAATGCATTTCCATGCTTTCAGATTGACTACAAACCTGCCCACCAGTGTCAGGCAAACCTAACACATTTGCTTGCCCGAAGTATCCATGTGGAGACAGAATGACAACATTAAACACCATTGGTACTCTTCCAAGGAATGTCTCTAACGTAGAGGGATCAGGAGCCTGAAGGATGTCCAAGAGAAGATGCATCATCTCCAGGACATGTGCTGCAGTATCTCCCCAACCTCTCTCAAAACCCATTCCTTGCAATCTGCATTCATACAACAAGGAAAAACAGAGATATCAACAATTTTAGTGCTCTACCAGGATGCTGCTAGACTCCAATGTGTATGTATGTGTTTGAGTGTAATCCAAATAGAATGTATAAATAGAAACTCAACACATATTCAAACTCAGAATATGGTGCATCAGGTGGAAGCTTAGAAAGATGATCTTCAGCCTTAGCCAGAGCAGCTTGAAGTCGGGGTATGCTTAGTATCCTATCATTCAACATCAGTGCCTACATACAAACCATCAATAATTCATCTTGCTATAAGCTTTTCATTACAAAATAGATAATCCCACATATTCCTCTCCAAATCTGTTAATACCTCACCACATAAACCACAAGGCACACATTTTTCTTTTTTTAAAAACTAAAGGAACATAAGGCATGACTAGCGAAGTTGCAATTATGGTAAATGCCAGGGCTAACAGACAAGGATAATAGATGAGTAAGTAGGTAAAGAAATTAGTAAGGGTGAAAATTGTTTTGAAGGAAACCCCTTCTTCAAACACTTACATGTCCTTTATATTTGTGAGCTCTCAGGAAATTAAGTAATGGCTCCAAACAATCTTTGTTACGGAACATACTGGAAGAAAGGTGACGGTTGAGGAATTGAACACCGTTGCCAATAGATGACGAACGGTTGGGCCGCGGAAAGGATGCATTGAATGGCTCAAAATCAAGCTCAAGCACAAAACTTTTGCTATCCCTATGAAATGTGTAAAAATACAAAATCAATAATTAACAATGAAATGCTTGATGAGTTATGAGCTAGGACATAACAATATATTTTGACTTCAAAGAAACCATAAACATAAATTACAAACAACAGAAAATATGCTTACTCCCCATCTGCAAGTGCTTCTTTGAAGCGAAGATATTCCGAAACACTTAGTTGGTCCACGCTAAGGTCATGAACATTGACTCGTACGTATTCCCAAACACCAGGCCTTGGACGAACTGCTATAGCCACATATGGAGGAAGAACTATGGCCTCCTGTAGTCAAACAAAAAAGAAACCTAACAATTTTAGTATATCAAATACAATAACATACAATGCAAGGCCGGGCAGACTCCATTTGACTGAGATCAAACGCTTACCTAGTAAAAACGGTGAAAGTTATGCGTGAAGATTAAAGAGATTTACAAATAAAGTTCAATTTAGAAGTACTCCATTAAAGACGCATCAATCGAGGTAAGCAAAGAACAGAAAACACCACAGAAATTCAATTGTAAATTTAAGAAAAGAGAATAAAAAGCAATTAACAATTCAACTGCAACTAAATTGTATAAAAATAACTTACCCAAAAAAATTAAGCATTATAAAAATATTTTTAGTAAAAAATGAATTTTTTTACTGAATCATGAATTGCGGAGGAAAAATAAATAAATATCTAAACAGTGGTTTTTCCTTTTCAATATAAATGTTAAAAATATCTTTAAAAATAAAGATAAAAAAGATAGAAGTGGAGAGAGAGGAAAATAACCTGTGCAGATTTAAGGACTTCGCTGAAGGGACCATCGCTAAGCCTCTGCCGAGCTTGTTCGTCACCTATAATATTATCCAGCTCATCGATCAACGTATGCGGTTGCAATATTCCTTTTCCCTGGGCCACGTACCTTCAAATTCCACAACCCTAAACTTCAGTAACGTATTCCCTTTCCTTTCATCAGTTTTCTCAGAAATCAGACAGAGACACAAACTTTAAAAACCGAAAAGGAAACAAAGATATAAAGTGGAGAATTGTGGATGAGAGAACCTGGAGAGAAGAGAGACAAGCTCGTTACGATGAGCAGATAGCGTGTCCTCCACGCGCTCCCTCAAGCTTGGAATTCGACTGAGCTTAGGATTCGCCATGATCAAAGTTTCCGAAGCTCTGCTTTTACTAACGTTAAAAGTAAAGTTACTAATAAAAAGTGAATGAAAAAGAAAAGAACTGGAATTCTGATTTGTAAGTGAACTCTGAAGAAGTCGGGGCTGTTACATATATAGCTAAGCAAGGGGGTGAGAAACTTAGATAAAGTTTTTTTTATGTGAAATTGGTAAATTTTTTTTAAAATAATTACATAAAAATTTAAATTAAAAAAATTTATTATATAAATTAAGTGAATAAAATTTTAAAAAATTAATCAATTTTGATATATATATTTTTAAAATAAATATTTTTAATAAAATATTAATAAAATTTTTATTATTAAATAAATATAAATCAAATTTAAATTATATATAATTTTTAATTTTATATTAAATCTTATCAATTTATTGATTTTAATTTTTTATTAAATTATTTTTTTAATTAATTTTTCTTAAAAAATTTTATATAAATTGTCTAGAAGGAGTGGCGGACAAAGAAAATGGTTTTAGAAGCACCCCCAAAAAAATCGTTTCTTTTTTGTATTTTTTGAAAGCGACGGTTTCCCGATAAATCAGCCATCTTCGGAATTGGGAAGGAGAACAGCAGAGTAATGCGCCTACTGTAAAGCTCAATAGACTTGCGACACGTCGAAAAGAAGGGTAAAAATGGGAAGTCGAACTTACCACATCATCAGGTAGGACAAAAAAAAAAAGCCAATTCAGCCTTCAAATTAATTCTCACTCATTTTTAAGAAGTTTGAAATCTAAAATTCTATTTTACCTCTTGAACTTCCTCGTACATATATAAAAGAAAAAAAAAACACATGTAATGTGTAAATTATTAATTTGACAATCACTAGAAGTGTATATTAGCCAAAATTAACACTAATATTACTTAAAATATTTTTAAATTTAATATTAATATAATGTTATTAGTTCTGTCTTTATGATCATTAAGTATAATATTAATATTAGTGTGCCCAAACAAATATACATATTAACACAACGAATACATGATTAATACCTTTAACTTGTTAGTTGATGCTATCATATGTGACATAGGCGAAAGAAATCAGCTGGCCAGACCGTAATGGTTTTATAGACCATGGATGATGATAGCCTCTATACTTTTCCTTTATTACAAAAAGTACAAATGCTTTGAGAAAAAGTACACAAGTGTGTCATGGACATTTCAAAAACAATTAAACGCGTAATTCCCGCCAAAACGTTTAAATAAGAATTCGTTTATTTATAAGTACGGTTTAAGATTAATTAAAATATTATTTAATATAAAATTTATTAAATTTAAAATATATTAATTGCATAATATTTTTAAATATTAGTTTAATCAATTTATGAATTAATTTGGAATTTTGTTTAAAATTTTAGATTTTTCCTTTTATAGATTAAAATATTTAATTTAATAATAAATGAATTTATTTTTAATAATTAAATTTAACAAGTACAAATAATTTAAAATCTTATAAATAATAAATTCATCGAAACTTTATTTAAAAAGGAATATACTAAAATAAATTACATTTATTAATGAATATTTAATCAGATACAATGAAAGTTTATTTTGACAAGTATCATGTACTTTTCTTAAAAAATGACGTCAGATAAAAAATGTATGATAAATCAACTTGACTATTTTATTTTTATCCGACCATGATAAGATCTGGCAGCGGATAGGTCCCACCATAAAAAAACCACCAATGGCCAACGGATTTCTAAAGCCCATTATATCTTTGCAAAACCATGACAAGAATTTTGATTGATTCACGCACCCAAAATGTTAGACCTTTAAAAAAGTGGTCCTACGGTTTTAACCTTTATTATTTGAATAATTGCTAGACGACGCTTATCCAAACGGGTCTCCATTAGATTAGATTATCTTAACATTCACTATTCAGTCCGAGTGATAGAGTCAAATTAATGCTTTTTTTTTAATAAATATTCAGAGTCTAATTATATTTCTGATAGAGAGCTGAATGTTAAACTAAGAAAACAATAACTATTTTCCAGAGGTTTCAACTAGTTCTTCACCATTCTCTAGTTAATCGGTAAGGTAATTCCTGTTAAGCAAAAGTTCTAGATGAATTATGAGCAGACACGACCGAGGTTAAGCTCAGATTAGATAGGAACGAGCTGGCTTTAGCAAAAAGCCACCCGATTAGACAAAAATGAAGAAACAGAGAGATACTTTGCCCATGTCACTTAGACAGTTTTCACCAATCGTTGGCCCGGGTTTTCTTTGGACAACTGCAGAGTTCGGACATTCCCTTGTGAAGTGAAATCATGGATAGGAGTCAGGCAGCCAGGCTGCACGAAGGAGTGTCCATATTCTATACTTCATGGTGGAATTTTTTCAGATTAAGGATCTAATTAACAATTCAGTACCGATAGATTGAGATAATGTAAGATATTCTTGTTAATCTTGTGTGAAATGACCACAAAATTGTCTTGGTGTTTTTTCGTTTCTTTCTTCTTACATTTCCCATTTTTAAATCTTTTACCCGTGTGGAGTATCTCAATATTGGGCAATGGTGTCGACACGGCTTGGCTGCTCGCGAATTTTTGTGTGGAGAGCAACGTATCCTGGGACGCTGGGACTGGTAATGTTCCTACCTCCCAAAATTTCACTTCCCAACCCCTAATCCTAACCAATAGTCTTTTCCAAGATTTTTTTTTGGTGTCGACACGGCGTTGGCTGCTCGCGAATTTTTGTGTGCAGAGCAACGTATCCTGGGACGCTGGGACTGGTAATGTTCCTACCCTCCAAAATGTCACTTCGCAACCCCTAATCCTAAACAATAGTCTTTTCCAAGAATTTTTTTTTTATCTTTCATTGACGAATTTATAAATAGAAATAAAGCTTATGGATAATCACATTAATAAAACAAGAGTAGGCCGATTAATCACTCCATTTATTTTTTCAAATTAGGATGAATCCTAGAAAATCATAAGGAAAATGCTCTATCGTGATTTTGCTTTAAAATTGATGATAGCAGCTAGAGTCCAAAGTTAATACGAATTGCTGCCAAGATTTCATTGTTAATAAGTATTATAAGCATATAAATATATATTTTTTATTTTAATTTGGATAAGATTGGGCGAGGAGCCCAAGGACGCGTAAAAGAATAGTCGCTCGTCAAGGCGGGCCCCTATCTGTCATGCCCAAGTTGTAGTCCATCACGGAAACTAAATATCTAAAACAAATTCCTGCTGTTCAGAGTTAAGAAAATAAATGATTTCTGCTACAATGGCCTTAATCAGTAGATTTGACAGTCACATGAGTTTTGATAAATGTTATTTGTCGTGATTCGTGAAAGTGTCAGATTTAATACTCAAATATTAAATTTCTTTTACGATTATTATAGTTTAAGGTAAAAATTAATTCGTTTTGAAAATAGTAACGGCAATCAATTTTGTGGATTGGACTACGGTTTCGGAGATAATTTGTCCACCTTCATTAGCCCTTTGTTACGTACGGAGCTGGCGCATCAGGCGCGCAGATTCGAGTAGCAGAGGTTAAAATTCGAGCACCAGGGACATTGGTAGAGGTTTCTGCGCTAAGCTTTGGAGAAAAATTTAGACTGTCCGCAGAATTACGGTCAGGCCCGCAAGATGCCCACGTCGCATTTGAGAGGGTCCAAAGGAGAAAGAGCGATTCAAAATCTTCTAGAAGCAGTCAGAATCAATAAGAGCTTTAAGTAAAATTTGATTGATTTTGAAAATCAAGATGAATCTTTTGTAACAATGTATAATCTTTTTATTTTTAAGAGATATTGTAATCTTTTAATTTTAAAAGCTAATTATAAATAGAATTGAAAGTCTCAACTATAAATAAAGAATCATTTTATTCTTTTTTATATATCATCATACATTTTACTTAAAGTAATATTAATACATATTTTAATAATTCTCTTATTCTTGTAAATTTGCTCATTTTGTTCTTTCAATTATTTTAAGATCCGCATGTTTGTATTTTAAGTTAATTTAAATTAAAAGAAATTAATTTTAAACTTACAATCATACGAATTTTGAATCTTAAGTTAAAATCTTTGATATTTAAATCCAATCTAGAGAAAATAAAATTCAATATCGACTCAAAAGTACCTAAAAAATTTGTCTTCAATAGAGGCTAACTTGACCAAGCAATCAAAGCATCACTAATGAGCCAGGGTAACTCTTCAATTATGGGATGGTCATTTTGGCTGCCTGCTAAAACTAATTTAACAATATTTATTATTCTGTAAGCAAGGCTGTTACTATGATACAGTACAGTCGACTGCCATGATTCCATCGTATTCAATGTTTTATGGAATTAACGAAAGTGCCGATTATTAATAGAGTCAACTCAAAATTTTAAATTTTTTTCTATTTTGATAATTAACTGAAAATATTAAAATAATAAAGAAAGAAAAACAAATTTTGGAACCAGTGAGATAGTGTATAGTAATTTATAGGAAAAAATTTCTTGTGAACTCAACTTCGTCAAGGGCATGGCGTATTTATTAAAGTTCACGAATAATTCAGTTGAATGAAATGTACGAGACTAGGTTTATTTTTTTTCACCTGTCAGTGCTGATTCATATTTCATGGGAAAAACAAAAGAAATACTGTTAGAGATATAATTAGGTTGTAGTAAGCAATTGGCAAGCAGAAGTAGCAGTAGTAAGACCAAACCTAACGAAACCCAATTCTGCCACTTTGCTGAATGTTCTTTTTGATCATTCATCACCACAAGCTCCTGAGTTTCTTTCTTGTTCTTGCCATCATTGCTGCCACTTTCGTCAAACTCGTTAGCCAAGTAATCTTCTAGCTTTGCTGTTGCGTCTTTCTCCTCGAATTTCTTTGCAGATGTTCGATGGCTAATATTGATCTCTTTGGATTCAGGAGACAGGACCCCTATCATCTCTGATGGCCAAATTGCTTCCATATTAGATTCTGTGGAAGAGCTCCATGTTCTTTCCGAGATCTCTTCCTCCATCTCTGTAACATTTTCACCATTCTCATCCTCTTCTGTTGAAAATGATGATAGCAGCGGAGAGCCTTCTTCTTCTTTTGAAATTGATGATTCCAGTGGTGAATTTTCTTCTTCATCATCTTCTTCTGTGGAATATGATTGTGGTATTGGTGAATATTCTTCTTCTTCTTCTGTTGAAAATGGTGATTGCATGAGTGAATAGTCTTCTTCATCTTCTTCCCCAGTTGAAAATGATGATTTCTCTTCTGTTGACGACACTGATGATAACGATGATTGCAGCGTTGACATTTCTTCAGCCGGCTGCTCTGCATCTGCCTCGACTGCCTCATCCTTTATATCTATTTCAATGTTTTCCATCACTAAAGAGTCATTGCTCTCATTCTCGACCACATTCATTGGCTTATGGTCACTTACGGGTCGTGAAATCCCTTCAATATCACCAGTCATTGTAATGCTTTCTTGCTCTGTATCATAGATGAGAATATCTTGGCGACCACTCACAGAATCCTTTCTTTCGTACTGCATCGTATTCTCATCCTGAATAAAACACGTAAAGATATAAAGAACCTAACAAGTTACAATGTTTCAGAGATGATCGTGCATTGGGTCAGATTACGTAGGAATTAAAAAAAAAAAAAAAACATATCATGGCTTAATACAGAAAAAAAATTCCAAACGCAGCAAAAGGTGTATGCATTTTCAATTTTTACCGAAGAGATCATACTTTGAGGCGAGACCGATTCGCAAGTTTCAAATTGGGTGATACCAATCATGGATGTTCCACGGTTTGTGCAACTACAAATAAATGACCCTCCAAATTAGATTATATACAAAATGAAACAGGCAAACAGCAGTCTAATGAGATCGCACATGCAACTGTTTATAATTTATATCATCATAAAATCAAGAGTTTTTGAATGTAGAACTTGGTGGAACCGTAGATCTGGGCCTCTAATTTTCCGACAAGCATACCTTTGATTCCATTAAATTCCAATTCTAAGGTCAAATTCTAATATTCTATGATATCAAATACAAACCATGAATTTTGATGTAGAGTTGAAGAGGAATCATGAAGCATAAAACGTAGCCCTTCAACTCCATCTTTCCTGCAAGAGCCAGTAGTTGCCAAATTCGTTGTATCCTTAATGCTATTTTTCCTATTACTCTTCTTGATCGTAAAAGCAGCTACCAGGCTTGCAATAGCCAAAGCTCCACCCAACATAATAACCCCTTCTATACCCCCACCCTTGCAGATTTCTTAAGTAGACCTCATGGATCAAGGAAAACATCCAATCCATGATACTGGTGGATGGAGAACTGTCAAGAAGAAATCAGGTAAAAAATCCTCTTCTTCTTCTTCCTAAGATAATTTTGAAATTCTTGCTACTAACCCAGTAGTCAAGGATGAACCACCTTCATCCGATGAAACCACATCTGATGAAGAAGATAGTTCTGATGATCAAACAGATCCAGAACAACCAGAAATTCCAACCCCTCAACTAGAGGCGCGTGGGAAGAGAAAAGCCGAAGCAATATCTAACCCAGATATTGATGATCTAAGGCAATTTCCAGATTTAATAGATCCTGATATAATGGATCAACATCTTCCTCATCTTAAAGAAAAATACGCTCACCTAAACAAGGATGAGATCAAAGATGAGATTAAACAAACTTTTGATTCTGGCCAAACAAGTCAGGTTCAGACAGAAATCCCTATAATCGATTCGTTAAACAAACGAACAGTTTCTCAAGGAGGTACATATTTACACTTAACCAAAGTCCATCTTCAAAACTATGAAAAAACCATAGATGATTGGGCACAATCTATGTCTATTGTAGTCACAAATTACAAAGATACATGGGGACGAAAACGATTCCTCAACTACTTTTGTGGCACATGGCAAGGTGATGTCCTGCAATTTCTAAAAAAATGGGAGAAGACAACCCTCGGAGAACAGCAAAAATCCTCTTTGTTAGCTGTCGTTAATATCCCTCAACTTTTGAAAGATTTAACCCAAATCTTAAAAAATGAGTTTTACGGTAGTATAGAATCCCTAGATCCTACTCAAGAAGCTCAATTTATTTTATCAAAATTAAAATTATGTGATATTAAGTTCTTAGATGATTTTTCTAAAAAATATCTTTCTAAATATCAAAAAATGGATGAAAAACATTCAAAATTTTGGTTACAACAATATTTTCTTAAACTTTCCTCATCATGGGATGAATTATGTTCTCAAAATTACCCTGTTTACCTTGAGTTAAAACTCAAAACTGTTCATGCTGCAAATCCCAGTATAGAACTGTATGATACTCTTAGATGTAGAATACACTACGTTCAAAATCAGGTAACAGAATACTGTTTGAAGCAAAAGGCTGCAAAACAGGTAAAATCCAAACTTTCGTATAAACAATGTACAAAGATTTTGGAAAATGAATTTGAATTTGGTTGTAATAAACAATCTTTTTCAAAGAAATCTCGTTTTAAGAAAAAACGAAAATATTTATGAAAAAAATGGAAACTTACAACTTTTAAACCTAAAAAAGGTAAATTTGTTGTTAAAAAGAAGAAAAAATCTTCTAAAACAACTTATAAATGTTTTCTTTGTGATCAAGAAGGTCAATATGCCAATGCTTGTCCTAACAAAGGAAAAAGTGCGAAGAAAAAGATCAAAAAATTTGATGAAAGTTTTCTTCAAATTTGTTTTGCTGAAGAATTATCCGATGAAGAAATTTATTATGAAGTTTTTTCTGAAACTGATTATAGTTCTTCTGACGATAAATCTCATTTTATTTTTAAGCTGAATACTGAATCTAACAAAAATAATGTTTCAGTTTCCTCTTCTACAGGTACAACCACTACCAACGAAAAAGGTATGGTAAAACTCAAAAATATTATGAGAAAAACTCATTTTATTTCTGATGATAAAATCAAAGAATTACAACTTATCAAACCAGATGAGATTTACAAGACAAGTTGGTTTAAAAAGTTCCAACCTTGGTCTAAACGCCATATAGAAAAGCTATCTGGTGATACTGTCGCTACTGACACTAAACAAGGCTCAGTAGAAATTTCTCTTTTTATTAAAAAGAAAATAAACAATTTTCTTTCCAAATATCCAAAGGTCAAATACATCCATATAGGAATGATTTTGATCACCATTAAACCACTATTTTTATCCACAAAAGATATTCTCATAATAGTTGTTTTAATGGGCCATCGTTTTCAAAACCCTGCAAATGCTGTAATCAGAGGAATTCAATCCAATTTAGCAGCAGAAGTAGTTTTATTTAAAGTAAAACCAAACTATTTTATTTCTATTTTTTATGAAAACATTGAAAAATGTTTATGTCTTCGAATCAAAATACTCAATTCTAATTTCGAATCGACATCGCATGATCTTTCAATCAACTGGTCAGCGGTTTATGAATTTACAAATACTACTAATGCCTCTATCAAACCGATAGATTCTAATATCATTAAAATTTTTGAACCAAACTCTTTTGATTCAGAAATTAAACCTAGATTAGTAAATCTTACAGACTTATCAATCCCAAAAGGATGGTGTCTCGAAGATCTTACTAGTACTTCTGAAAAACAGAAAGTTTCAAGTTTAAAATTTTTCTCATCAGGAAAAAATCTTTACTTTAAAAATTCGAATCCAAACCTGATTTTACCCCCAGTAAATGTTTTTAAACATCAAACAGATGATGATATTGAGAGTATAACTAGTAATCAATCTTCTTGTACTCCATATCGAAGTTCTTTTTCAGGATTTCAAGGTACCAACACTACAGAAACCCTTAGACAAGCAAATAGTATGCACTAATCAGGTACTACTATTGCTCAAATTCTTATTTTTGTCAGAGATAGTCCATCTCAATAAGGTACAGTTGATAATCAAACCCATTATAATTCTATTAATTCTGTGATTAACTCACACACTTCTTCTTCTAGAAAACCTAGAAATGAAGATATTAAAATGTTTCATTCTATAAGTAATTTTTGAATTTCTCATGAGATAATATCATTTGCTAACAAGGTAAGATATTATACTTATGTTGAAGGTTATTTTTATTTTCAAAACTATAAACCCTATAGTTTGAATATTTTGATTGACACAGGAGCAACAATCTCTAGCTGTCGACCTAATGCTTTGCCATCAACCAAATGACAACCTATGAAGCATCCTATAATAATAGTAGGTATAGATGGTAAAGAAACCATTGTTAACCTAAAAGCAAAGAATATACCTATTGCCTTAAATGATATAAAGTTTATTATACCTAAAATATTATGTTTTCTCAATATGCATGGAGACATGTTATTAGGAAATAATTTTATACATAAATATTTACCCTTTTCAGTTTTCTCTGATTATCTTGTTTTTACTATTGATAAAAAATCAATATATGTTCCATTATTATCCAAGCACAATTATGTTTGTGATAATGGTTTTCATCCAGAAATAACACATATTTCTGAACTTAAAGCTATTAATGAAAAACATTGGCTTTATAGAATTTTATAGGAAAACTTCAGTGAAGACCCATTGAAGCTTTGGAAGTGCAGTCCAAGATACTGTGAGCTTACTCTTCAATCCCCAAAAGAGATCGTCCGAGTAAAACTAATGATCTATACCAAACAGGATATAGATGAATTTGAAGTTCAAATTTCAAAATTGCTTGACAAAGGTCTGATAGAACCAACTACCAGTCCACACTCCAGTCCAACATTCATGGTAAGAAACCATTCTGAGATTAAACGAGGTAAACCTTATATGGTTATTAATTACAAGAAATTAAACCAAAATCTTATTTTTGATGGCTATTTTATCCCTCGTAAAGATGTTTTAATTAATTTAGCAAAAAATGCTAAATATTTTTCTAAATTTGATTGTAAGTCAAATTTTTGGCAAATCATGCTAAATGAAACCTCTAAACCCCTTACTACTTTTAGTACACCAGTAGGCCATTACCAATGGACTGTTATGCCTTTCGATCTATGCAACGCACCTCAAATCTTTCAGCGTTGGATGGATAGTATTTTCAGCAAACATAAACAATTTTGCTGTGTATATATTGATGATATTTTGATATTTTCTAACACTCTTGATGAGCACAGGAAACACTTGAATATTATTGCTCAAGAATTTATTTTACACGGTATTATTTTAAGTCCCAAAAAGGTTGAACTTGAAAAAACTGAAGTTGAATTTCTTGGTCTTAATCTTTCTGCAAACGGACTAACCCTGCAAGATCACATTGTCTCCAAGATCAGAGACTTTCCAAAAGAACTGAAAAATGTTAAACAGCTACAACAACTGTTAGGTATACTTAATTATGGCAGACAATTTTTCAAAAACTTTTTCAAAAAGGAAAGCTATCTTTTGCGTAAATTACGTAAAGATAATGATTTTGTCTGGACACCTAAAGATTCTGATACTATCAAACAGATCAAATCAGAATTAACCACTATACCTAAGGTCTGTTTACCTAACAAGATGACCTGTTAATTTTAGAGACAGATGCCAGTGATGAACATTGAGAATGTGTCTTAAAAGCCAAAAATCTTCATAAAAAAGGTGAATTAATTTATGGATATGATTCTGGTAAGTTCAAACCGAACGAAATAAATTATATTATTTTTGAAAAAGAATTATTAGCTATAAAAAATGGTGTACAGCGATTTCACATCTATTTAGCCCCGGAGTTTTTTGTTATCCGAACAGATAACTAAGTAGTAAAAAACTTTCTCCAAAATAGAAAGCTTTTTGATAATCCCAGGCGAATTAGGTGGTACAATTTTTTTTGTTTTTATCATTTTCAGGTAGAGTTCATCAACGGAGACAAAAATCTCCTTGCAGATTTCTTAAGTAGATCTCATGGATCGAGGAAAACACCCAATCCATGATACTGGTGGATGGAGAACTGTCAAGAAGAAATCAGGTAAAAAATCCCATTCTTCTTCTTCTTCTTCCTCTTCTACTCTTTCTTTTTCAAAACCCCAGATCTCTACAAATCCTAATCAAGGATTTAACTTTTACAATAATCCTAACCAAGGATTATATCTCTACCAACAACCTTTTTATCGACCCCCTTTCATGAGAATTCAACCAGAATACTCACAGTTTGCTCAAGATCCAAACGACTGGACTCCTATGAGTTATTCTCAAATTGTTTCTTCCACAGAATAACTGTTGGCAAGAACAAACTTTACATTCTCTAACACAGAGATGAAAGATTTTTACAATCTTGGACTTGAACCACAAGTCTACAGTTTGATAAACAAAGTTTGAAAATCCCATCTCTCAGAAAACAAAACTAGCTTTCGAAAATGGATGACCAATTTAGCTGAATTCTTAGTCAAACAGGCTAAAAAATTTTAGAATTTTAAAGAAATAGCTTTCCAAAGTCTTCTATCAACAAATCTACTAAAACAGCAAGATATTGATTTCTTTGCTTTGGAAGAAAATTAGTACAGTCTTCAAGAGATAAACAATTTCTTGAATTTATGTGAATATTTTGAGAAAGATAATTTCCTTTCTTCTAAGCTAAACAAGCTTAAAAGAATTCTTCTCTTTGAAAAAACTGCGGTGTTCTTAACCCCAGAACTATTCCAGCAAATTAATTCTTCTATTTTACAGTCAACAGAAAAACTGTTGGTTAAAAAGTTTTTAGATTATTATACTTCTACTTATATGTATGATACATCTTTTGGTGAGTACATACCTAAACTAAAGTTTCGACTTGACCATGAAAGTTTTGATATAAAAAGTATTGAACTTGGTTTAGTTGGACAAATAACTGTACAAAATTATTCTTTTCATCTTTTAAAAGATTTTTCAGCTTTTATAAAGTAATGCTTTTTTGAATGTATCAAATGGTCAAAACACATTTTTACGTTCATTTTACTATATATAGTTTTTTGGGTACCTTTTAACGAGAAAGATTTTACCAACCCTATCAAATATGAGAATTTGATACCGTATCTGGTGGACACTTTCTACAACTCTATGAAATACTTGATCCACCCACAAACCATATCGAATTCTCTGATGATTTAAACAAGATCATCTCTAAATATACCAACACAAACTCCTATCACTTGCAAACAAGAACTGACCTTATGGATAAAGCAAAATTCTTTTTCCATTTAGCCACTAAACAAGACTATCCAAAAATAGCCTATTGGACAGATGGCAGACGCATTTTTGTTAAAATATTTCTTGAACCACATAAAGATCTTGACATCGAAAATGCACCAGAAGCAATTGAGCTTTTGGATAAATTATCTAAAATAGAAGATCTCGATCATCCAACCGATCTACTATACCAGTATCAAGAAGGATGGCAGATGTGGAACAAATCACATTCAGGATCTCCACAATCACCCCAGTCCCTTAACGCACTGGATGAAGAATTTCATAACCTAACCAATGCTATGGAAGGATAAACTGTGCAAACTCTAATCCAGAATAAGCCAGAAACAGATAGCCGATACAAAAGGACAAAACTTCATTCGGCGCCAACGACTAGCAGACAGAAAACACTGTAGCAGTCAACTGTAGCAGTCACTGTAAAAAAAAATAAACGTCACTGTAGCAAAAAAAGACAGAGACCTACTATGGAAGACACTGTAGCAAGTCACTGTAGTGGTACTGTAGATAAAAATTTTACTGTACATTGTAGCGGGCAACTGTACATAAGTACTGTTCATAGATTAAAATTTTTTTATTTAAAACCTCATTATATCTTAGTTCGAAGAGGCCAATTATTCACACCTTCTCTCTCTTACACTTTCTCTCTCTATCTTTCTTTTGTCCTCCAAGCCATATATAGATATATAGATATAGCTTTCGTAATTCTTTATACATAAATCCTTTTCGCACCCCCTGTAAATGGTATCTTGCTTTCTCCCCTGTCGACAAATCCTCTTGTGCTTCTCCATATATAATTTTTTTTTCTAGGAGAGATGGTTTAAAATTTCTTGTCTTGTGTTCTTGTTCTGTCTGATTATAGGCTTTAATCAATAAAGGTAAACTGGCAAAGGGATTCTATTATTGAGAGAGAGAGAGAGAGAGAGAGAGAGAGGCTGATGATAGGATATTGACCTCGGAAGGAGTGAAGTATGAAAATCGGAGCTTGAAGCGGACATTTCTTTGGGCAGACTCCTGACTTGGCAATTCGGCATCTTAATTTTCTAGACATACCCTTTTTTTCACCTCCCAAAATGATACGTAACCAAAGCCAATGATAGAAATCAAATCATAATCTCGAAAAAAAAAAAAAAGAAAAGCAGCCATTGGTACAACAACGCAGTAGAGATCAATTTTTCTCAAGTGATTTTATGTTTGATCAACCGAATCCTAATCCCAGTTGGGGAAAATGGGTTAATTACTACGTTTAAAAGCTCTATCGTACTACCAATAAAAATAAGTCTTAATAAACTGATATAGTTGTAGGATAAAGACGATATATCCCTTTCGATTATAGTTTTGAAATTAACTACTACCAGTACTTAATATATATTTTTTGTCCAATAATTGAACTAAACACAATAAAGGTCTTTCATATTCTTGTCGTGGAGAAGATGGTAATGGCCTAGAGAAGCACCGGAAATCCCTTTGTTGACATCTGTTGGAACATCGCAAGTCTCTGATGGAGAGAGTTCAAGGAAAGCCCTGCATTCTCTAAGCCTCCGGTTCTCTTTTACCTCATAAGGAGATAATGTTGCAATGAAATAGCCCTTGGCATCTGTTGCACAACTCAAGATTGACAGAGATTCTGTTTCGTATCCATACTCGTCCACACCTTCACAAGTTATCCTCACCACAGCACCTACACCCATGAAACAGATACTACTATAAATGCATGCAAAATATTACCAAAATTCTTATTTTAATAGTAAAAATATTATTTTGATGGATCCTTGATGACAAATTTAACTATTTGATTAAGTTTTCAAGCTAAAAGTAACCTACTATTCTTTCTGTTCCTTAATTGTTTGTCCACCATGAATTTGCATAAACTTTGGGAAACTCATACTTCAATATTTTTCATTAAAAAACTTAAAGGTTAAGTTAATTTTATCTTTGCATTTTCTATATACCAATTGGCATTTGATGCCGATTGCTTTCTGCACAAATTTCATTTTGTTCCAAATTTTTAGGTACATGTGTTTTGTTATCTCTCATTCTCTAAACCATAGCTAGTGTCCTACTTATTTTAGGTTTTTTTTTTTTTTGCTTTATTGGATTTATTGTAATGATTTTAATTGACAATAAATAAAAAAATAAGGATATAAATTTGAGAATTTAAGTATATTTATTATTTAATTTTGGTAAAAAATAATAAATTAAAATTTCTAAAAAAAATGATCGAATAAAATGGGATAAAGGAAGTATTATATAAGATAATATTATTATTTTTTATTTTTTTACATCATTTAAATTTAAAATCTAAAATTATCTTCAAAGTTGCAATGACAAAGATTATCAATTGATATTAAGTCTGTTGGCGGCATACTTTCAATAGATTGTAACATGTTTTTACTGTGAGCGGCAATTAAAATGTGTACATATAGTAGCTAATTAATTATAGTTTTACTTGCGTTGTTAAAAGTCATTAATTCTAATTATGTATAGAACTTTAGCTATCCAAAAGAATTGGGGGAAATTAGAATTACCTTCAAGTGGGGTGAGCTTGCTGCCAGATCTGCAATAAACAAGCCCTTGAACACCAATCATTCTGGAGAGAAGCATTTCTTTTTCAAGATTGGTTTTGTGAAGGTTGTGATTGGGCTTATATCCACCGTCGCTAGCCGAAGCAGAAGTCGAAAATGACGAAAGAAGCATAAAGGTTAAACAGAGGAAATTCTCGAGAGCCATTAATTTTCAGGTCCTGATCGAGCCGAGAGAAGGATTATTGAATTGATAAAATACTTGGTGGACAATAGGGAGTATATATATTGCGTTGTGATACATGGGACAATATTGCTATGCATTAAGAATTTGACATAAATATATTAATGGATGTGGTAGGAAAAGACTTGGCCGCACGATGTTGAGATCAACCATGCATGCATGAAAAAGGGCTCAAACTATCCAAATGCGACGTGCAAATCCAGCCAATAATTGGGTATAGAATTGTACTATATATATACTTTTGATTTTTTTTCCTGGTTCATGAATTCTATTCCTCTTAAAGATCAGTTGAATTAATAGAGAAAATGGATGTTTCTCCCAGCTTGTTGACTTTTGAACCATTACAGTAAGCTAAGAAATTATTTTAGAAGGCGCACTCAGCCTTTTTTTTTCTTTTTTTTTTGGCTTTGGTCTACCAACTATGTTATAACCAATAGAGTTCGATATGTAATTACTAATTAGTGTAAAGATCATTGTTCTTGTTATACATATATATATATATATATGTATGCCCAAATTATTGGCTATATATACAATATCTATCGAGGGCGTAAAAGAGCAGAAGCCATCGATTTTTCTAGGAACCAAGGCTGGAGTCGAATTGTTTGTCAATTAAATAATTTAAAGCATTAAAATTAAGGTGAAATCCCTTTTCAAGTGATTAATACTGGAAGAAAGTATTCGTTGATGTGATGACAAAATTAACTGAGTGGTTGCAAAGAGAAACGAAACGGGTCAGAACCATGTTTCAATGATATGGAATTGCAAACAAAGAAATACGCAAGACTATGATTTAGGGCTTAATTACTATTCGGGTCTTTTATTGAGAAAAAATATCCCTATTATATAATGTTATATAAAACAGACAACACCAAAAGGATATTGACTTGGTTGCACGACAGCAAAGGAAATATAGGCAATCTGGTCGCTCAAACTGAACGTGAATGCTTCTCCCAAAGAGTTCATCAAGACTTCAACAACGTGAAATGAAAAATCACAGCCCATAAGGCTTGGAAATTTTTAATATAGCTTGTCATTGTTGGAAAGAATATTTTGTGTCTCTTGAAAATGTTCCAAATTATTAATTTATTATTTAAACAAGTATTTGACATTTTGTAGTTTTTATAGATCTTTTTGAAGTTTGTTAAAATGTAAACAAAGAAAAGAAGTGGTAAGCCCTACGCTTCCTTTTCTTGCTATTCATTCTTCATTATGACGTGGGAAGTCATAGCTCTTGAGAGATGAAAATAAAGGTTGCCATCCTTTTACATATAAAATTTAGTGCAGTCAGCAGTGTTCATATAGGGATTCTGCAGATTCTGAGCAATTTCGATCATTTAATAATTTGGAGAAAAAGAAAAAAACATTACCCCATTATAATTAATGAATTCAATGGCTTTGCTAATCCTGATATGCCTGGTCCCTGTCTGGCTTTGATGACAACTATTCTGTACTTGTACAATTAGATTGAACCTGGAGACCTTTTTATTTATTTCATTCTATGGAAGTTAATTATTTCAGCCATTCGGATGCAAAAACTAGCCAACATAGTTATTTTTTTGGAAGTAAAGCCAAGCTTCCAACCAGTGCAGTCAATTTCAATAATAAATTACTTAACTCAATAGCTAAATTTTTGAGAATTATATTTATTGGATGTATAATTGAGAGCTTAGATGAGATAAATGTTTTGGATAGCAGAAAAACGATGCATAGAATAATCAACCTCGTAATTTGTCACAACTTACAAGTCACAAGTCATAACATTAATGATGCAACAACACATAGAAAAAGGAAAAGAGAAAAGAAAAAAGTCTAGTGTATACTAATCATACTCAAAATGTTATTGATATAGCAAATTTCATTACAAATTTCTGGCCGAGGCTTCATGTACTCCAGCTAGAGAATAAAATCATCATCAAACAATAAAATTCAGTTCCAAATAAAAGAAAAAAAAAGAAAAGGAGAAACAGAAAGGAATTAACTCAAATCGCCATCTCCAAATTCAAAACAGAAGATAAAATTGGGGGATTGGATTGTTTAGTCATAAAGAATAATTCAAATTTAGTAACCCTTAAGAGGCAGGTTTAGCTTCGGAGGTGTAGAAGAACGGCCCAACGGGGTACAATTTCATCCTCTTCTCGTTTAGAACACGGAAAGAAGAAAGAGGAGCACCATCAATGGCTTTGTTGACATTCGTGGGAACATTACAGGTTTCCAATGGAGAGCTTTGAAGGTAAGCCTTGCACTCTCTAAGCTTCAATTTATCCAAATGAGACACTGTAGTAAAGAAGTAACCTTTTGCATCAGTTGCTCCACTGCAAGTGGAGAGAGTTTTCTCGACCCCAACCTCATCAACAGCTTTACATGTTATCTTTGCTAAAGCACCTGCTCATGCGAAGAAATTTGAGCATAAATATGAACCCATTTAGACTCAATCTTTTTAAACAAAGTCATAAATCATAATATACAAAAGGGATTATTAGGAAAACACTTGTCCAAGTGGACCTTACCTTGAATTGGATAATACGTGGAACCTGATTTACATAAAATAAGCCCCTGAACACCAATGGAGAGACGATTTTCGTTTCCTTCTGGTTTTGTGCCATAGTAAGGCTTTTCTTCACCTTCTGGCCCTGGTTTAACAACGTATGGTTTTCTGCCATACTCAGGCTTTTCTTCTGGCTTTGCCTTGTAGTTGTCTGGTTTAGTGCCATAATAGTGCTTTTCGTCTCCTTCTGGCTTTGCTTGAGGGCTGTCAGCTGGTGTTCCATCAAAACCATATTTAGATGAAGCATCACCATAAGCGGATTTAATGACTAGCAATGACAGGAAAAGTAATGAGAATGTCAAGGACAGACGGGAGAGAGCCATGACACTATTTCTATAACTCTGCAATATAATATAGTTATAAGAACAAAGAGAGAAATATAAGTGGATGGATGAAGAACAGGGGTTGCCACCGTTGCCCTTTATAGAGAAATTGATCAAACATACACATATTAATGATTAAGATTAGGAAATAAAATAAAACAATGTAGAAATTTATTTGAATGCACGATCTCAACGTGATTTCTAGACTTGGGTACCACCATCTGATGTACATGAATGCTCCTTTTCGTGCCGCCCCAATAAACATCGTCTGCCGGCGTACGAAGGTTTTCACAGTAAGTTGCATCTCAAAGATTGGGTAACAAATTGAATAGTTTAGATCCTCGTATATATAACTCAACTTTCCCATAGATTTTTAACTCTTTAAAGAACCAATCAGTTTAATCCCTTCAAGATCTTCAGGCACATTCCTTAATTTTATTTTTCCCATTATATTTGTATATCTTTTCTTTTTATCACCGTGGTTGGTTCAATCCAGAGTTGAGACAATCAACACAAATCACGTTGGACGATGTGGGCTTAGTATGACGTCCACCAATGATCCCGTTGGGTTTCCGCTAAATGGGGTGGACTTCTTTTTTAACTTATTATAACCCATCTCAGCCCAAACCATCAAAAGCTGGCCCAAATTTCATCTAATGTCTTACTTTTATTAATTTTTTATTCACCAACGACATTTTTTTCCTAATCCTAAACTACAGTACATTCGCCAGAGCTTAACCAGTTAATTTAACTAGGACACCTTATTTAGATGAGGCGTCCGTCGCATTCGCATCCATTTAAACTCTTCCAAACTGACATTCGGATTAGCGGTCCAAAATTAAGAGCAAACATCACCTGGCTTAGGTGAGTTTGCAGTGACCAGCAGCCAGTCAACCATCGTTGACATGGCCATCGAGTTTAAGACATGATCCTATGTACTTATCGGTTCCCTCTTTCATCAACTTGTTAGTATTCCATTGGCGACAATTGATTATCCATCGTGGGTGAAAATATTATTGTTTACTATTACTTTTAGTTTATTATGCTTTCTATTTTGTTATTGTCAAGATTAACTGTCCTCTTTTATATTTATCTGGTGTATTCACCAATCTTTTCCAAATATGCTAGCTTTGTTAGGACGTCGATGAAAAATATATGTAAGGGGTAAAATATTTTTTATTTTTATTTTTATTTTATATTATTTTTATTTTTATATTCACATTTAACAAATATTTTAAATTTATTTTATTTTTATCCTTGTAATTCATAAAAAATTAAAATCATATATATATTTTATCTTTAAAATATAATACTCATCTTTATTCAAGTAAAAATTTAATTTTTTTATTAAATATTAATAAGATTGATATCCCTACAGTATAAATTTAAGTAAAATTTACTATCAAAATAATTTATTTTGGTTCACTAGTTTTGAATTGTTGTATTTCCCCACGTCTGATTAAGGTTAAGTAAAATATTATTTTAAAAAAATTACATTTAATACACTACTTTTACGAAATCCAATAAGAGACTGCCTTACTTTTAATTTTTTAAATATCATTTTATTCTGTATAATTAAACATGTCTTAATTTTTTTAATCTTTAATATCCCATTTAATTTTTATAATATTAAAGAAATGTATGATAAAAAAAGAAAGAATCAATAGCCCTTCTAAATAAATTTAAAATATAAAAGGGTTAGGAAAGAGGAGTGAAAGAATAAATTTTTATTTCAATGAAAAATAAAAAAAAATTATAATTCTTATCTTTACTAATGAATCACTTGCTTAAATCATTCACTCTATTCTCAATCTGCTTCTAAGACCTCCAAACAATTGCTAGTTTCACTATTCCTTTAAATACCGCTTCAACTTCTGTGGCTTAAAACAATTTATACAACTTTTTTGGCCTATAGAACAATTTACACAATTTGAAGAGCAAAAATAATTTCATCATCTTTTAACGAGACCAACATGTACTAAGATTTATTGCTTTTAATTTTTTTTTTTACGTTATATTTGGATAAATATTAATAAATTTTTTTTAAATACATATAATTCATATTTAGATAATTAAAATTAATAAATTTTTTTTTAACAATTATTGTTTGGATAAAAAATAAAAAATAAAAAAATAATTTATTATAATAAATTTTTTCAATTATAACTTTTTATTGTCTATGATTTTAAAATATTATTGAATTATAATATATTTATTTATATTCAATTATTCATCAAAATCAAATCATCAAAAAATTATAAAAAAAAAATTATATTAGAAAATATATGTAAAACTTATTTAAAAAAATAGATGACTTTAAAAAAATTATAAGATAATTATGATCTGCTTAGATTTTTTTATTAGATATTTAATATTAATAAAAAGATAAATATAATAGTTTTTTTATAACATTTTTTGTAGCCTTTCTTTTTTTGGTTTTTTTCTCAAATTGAGGTATTAAAAATTTTGGATTTAAAAAAAAAAAATTATTTCCACCTTTTTTCTTTTTTTTTAATTAAAATTTTATAAAAAAAATTATTTCTTTCAGTTTATCTTATTTTACTTTCCTTCATTCTCCTTTCTTTTAATCCAAATATACTGATAATTATTAAAAAAAAAAAAGAAAAAGGTACCACAAATATAATAAATGCAATCAGATTTGATGAATTGACTTGATTTTCTGGCAAACTAATTACAAGATTCAGAAGACAAATTCAAAATCCAAGACTCCAATGCTCCATTTCTTTTTATATTTTTCTCATTAGACAAATTCAAAATCCAAGACTCCAATGCTCCATTTCTTTTTATATTTTTCTCATTTATAAAACAATAATATAGTAGTACGCAATTGATATGAGTAACTCAACTCTATTGACTATTTCAATTTCGATAAATTGGTTTAAAAGAATCTAAAAAAAATAATGCTTCACTAATAAATTCTGAAAATAGTAGTAGTATCATTTTTATGAGGAAATAGAATTTAGTAAAACTTTTTTTTCTAAAAAAAATAAAAAATAAAGGAGCCAAAAACAAAATGAACAAAAGGTAGGTAAAACTCAATAATATTTCACCTATAATTTTATTATAATTTTATAATTATTTTTTACCCTACGTGATTGTTCAATTATAACAAAAATTTATATATAATTTTTTTTGGCAAGAAAAATTTAAAGTGGATAAGATGTTCTGTAAATTATACATTCGAGATGATTTAAATAAATAATTATTGAGTATCATTTTTATAAGAAAATAAAATTTAGTAAAACTTTTTTAAAAATAAAAAAATAAAAGTAAAGGAGCTAAAAACAAAATAAATAAAAGACAGGTAAAACTCGAAATATTTCATCTATAAATTTATTATAATTTTATAATTATTTTTTACCGGATGTGATTGTTCAATTATAACAAAAAAACTATATAAAATTTTTTTTGATAAAAAAAAATTTAATGTGGTTTGGATATTTTACAAGTTATGCATTCGAGATAATTTTAATAAACGATTATCGACAGAGTTTGAATCTAATATTTTTTTATCGAGAAAGATAAGTCTTAACCAATTAAACAAATTATTTATTAGTAAAAGTTATATAAAATTTTATCATTTATAAATAGAAATTTCACATTAAAATTTACTTATGTTTGGATATATTATATCTTAGTATAAATAGGCGATATAAATTAGGTGGGTGATACGCAAGCTAAACTCAGGAAGGTTCCAAATCCCCAACTTGCATTCACGGTCCCCGCACCCTCCTCTGTTTTTCCACCCAATACTTATACCCCGCCTTCTTCTTTTCTATCTTCATTCTTCACTTTTATTCCAAAAGATTTAAAACCCTTTCTTTTTTCAATCATCAAAATTTCCTTAAACCCTTCTTTTCTTGACCTCTTCTGATCCTGCTTAAATAGTTCCCTTCCTTAATTTTGCTTTCAAGAAATGTGTGGCGGTTCTATAATCGCTGATTTCATTCCCCGGAACCGTGGCCGCCGTGTCACCGCTTCTGACATCTGGCCCAACTCCTCTTTCGCTAACATCGATGGCTTTAGCTGTGATCCGAGTAAAGCCGACCTTGATGACTCATTTTCCCAATTGAAAAGATCCCAACCCCAACCTTTCCTGCCCCTAGGTACTACTATTTCCTTCCTGCCTTCGCCCGTTTGCATTTCATTTTGTTTTTTAAACTGTCATTTACTTCCGGCTCCTGATTGTTGAACCATGTTTTGAAACAGGTGATGAGCAAGTGGAGAAAAAGGCGAAGAGGCAGAGAAAAAACCTGTACAGAGGTATAAGGCAACGACCCTGGGGCAAATGGGCAGCAGAGATTCGCGACCCGAGAAAAGGAGTTCGTGTTTGGCTTGGCACTTTCAACACTGCTGAGGAAGCAGCCCGCGCTTATGACAGAGAAGCTCGCAAAATCAGGGGCAAGAAAGCCAAAGTTAATTTCCCCAACGAAGATGACGCTTTCTCCACTCAGTTTAATCCCAACAGCCATCTAATAAAAGATAACCATAACTCAACTGATGCCTGGAATCCCAGCCCCAATTCAAATCCTTCTATTTATCAACAGCCCCAAAACAATAATCTCAGTAATTATGGATTTAATTATGACCTGAATGAAATTGGCGGTTATGCAACTGACCCAATTGTTATATCTGGAGAGGAAGATTTAGGGTCTGGTTCAGAGGGGGCCTACTCTGGTGATCAGAATGTGAATTTTCGTTGCGTCCCGGTAAAGGAAGAAGAGAAACGAGAAGAGCCAGTGAATAAGGCTATGGTGGAAGTTCAAGAAGAAGAGAACGAAGTGCAGAAACTGTCCGAGGAGCTGATGGCATACGAGAATTACATGAAATTCTATCAAATTCCTTATCTGGATGGCCAATCACCGACCCAAAATAGCGTAGCTCCGCAAGAGAGTGTTGTCGGTGATCTTTGGAGCTTTGATGATGATGGCATTGCTGTTCCAGTGACATCAACGGCTATGTGATGCCATTGGTTTACTTTTTTCCTTTTTACTTGGTTGATGGTTTGGGTGTTGTAAATAGGGTGAATTGATGATTTCTGGTCATTAATTCTTGCTTTTTTCTTTCTTAATGATGTAGTGTAAGTTTAATTTTGTTCATTAGGATTTAGACTAACTTTTATGTAATTCCCAAATTTGTTTAAAATCATGAAATACAATTGTAATCGAATGCTATTTACTTGCTGGTTTTCACCTCACTGATATTGTTCTAGGCATTTTGCTTGCTCGTATTTAGGCTCAATATTTTCTGCAATATGATGCAAGAAGATCTGAATGATGTTCCAAAGGATAAATTTATAGGTGAAGTCGTACAATAAGTAAATAAAAATTTTAATAAAAAATTTAAATTAATGAATTAATAAAATTTAATATGAAAATTTATAATATATAAAAAATTATTAAAAATTTAGTTAAAAATTTTATCAATATTTTTATTAAAAATATTTATTTAAATTTATTCTAAATTTACAGATTTAATTTATATAATAATAAATCTTTTTTATTTTTAATAAAAAATTTTACCAACTTTATCCGTCAAACTTTATACTTTGTCCTCAAATAAAATTTCTTCTAATCAGTTGAAAATTTTTTTGTTCTTATCTTCTACCATTTCATTTGAACGAATCTGGAGATGGGCTTTTATGTTTGAAATTTGAAAGAAGGGTCAAAATAGAAGATGAGGAAGAATGTTTAGAACTCCAGATAGGAATGGGGTGGGTCCCAAATGCCGAAAGCCAAACTGAGAATGCAACGCGGGTGAGTTGGGAGGGTAGGCAGAGATGGTGGTAAAGGAAATGGGCAGGTAGTGGTCACGTAGTAATTTAATCCAAGCTGCGGCGCTGGTGGTTTTGCGGTTACGGGTTTTAGCGTACAATCTGTGTTTGAAGCATCGTGTCAATGTCCCTACCTGACCAGTTCCATTGTAAGTTGTGACTCACAGTTTGGTTGGCGCTCATAGATTGAGCTTGTTAGAGTATCGTACGTTTTCACCTTGTACCCACAGTTTTCGTAGTTCCTTAACGCATCTGCATGTACTACACCTAAATTTATACCCAAAACTTGTACTACCAAAAGTGTTACGTTCAGAGTCCCAATCACCGCGTGGCTTGCCAACGCTGAACCAGCCCGCTTCACTCCTCCATTTATTTTAATATTTCTTTTTTTTTCCTATTCTTAAAGTGCAATTCACAATTATTATAGATCTAGTAAAAGTTGACCATATTCACCTTTTTTTTTTTTGAAAGAGTAAAACGATGAAATGGTTAATTGATCCATTAGTCTTTCTTTTAGTACCTCGGAAAAAACATACCAACGATGTAAATAATAAAAGATTAATCAAAATTTCATTGTGTATTAGGCGCTTCAATATGTCAATATGAAATATTAATATATGGCATTGGGTAACTATTTTTTATAAAGTAAAACATGATCTATAAAAATAAAATAAAAAATTTTAAATTTTAAATTGTTGGATCGATATTATTAACAGTAATGTTTCTAAAATACTAACATAATCCATAAATGGATTTACTATAAACGCATGACCTTTTTTCCCTTAATTTTATTTGATTATGAAAGTGAAGGGCTATGCTCCAATTTCTAGATTACGAGCAAATTCTTTGCCTTTGGACCAGTCTCTATTTTCTCTTCCCTAGAAACTTGTCTAACAAAGAAATAATAAAATATAAAATATTATGATCATGTTTAATGTATAAAATAGTGAATAAAATACAATATATTTAGTATATATTATATTTAGTTTATATATAAAAAAATTAATCATTCTTTTACGATAAAATTATTCAATTCTCTTAAAAAGAATAAAATTATTTTCAATCGAAATTAAAAAAAAATCTTATTATACATTTAAAAATTTATCAATAATTTAAATTATATAAATTAAAAAAATAATTTTAACTAATAAATAAATTATTTTATTTTAATTTTTATATATATCAAAAAAAAAATATATATATATATATATTTGTAACAGGATTGACCCCCAAGTATTTATTGTTCTGCTTCTTCAATGTCCGTAAAGTCCTTGAGAGTCGTTGGATAATCATCTGGGTCTGGGCCGTCCGAGTCTGAGCTCAGAACGAGACTATTACATGAGGTTTTCTTTGCATTTAAGGAACATTTTCGGTAATAAAGAAAGTTGTAGCAGTAAGCCAGTTACTTTGTAATTCTGTTGTGTTCCATTTATCCAAAATATATGCCCTTCTGGACTTGAAATTCTTTTGGGTTTTCAAGCTTGGGACTTGTCCAAGGCAAACCTAAAAAACCATTTAACTTTACATGGTCCATTAAAAAATTGTTTGGGCTCTTACGGTCCAGGACACACGCATAAAAAGCTACCGCCGCCATTGATAAAAACCCGAACCCATCCCCGTCCAAACAGGAAGCAAAACCATCGTCTCCAAACCCTAGGGTTAAGGAGGTCATATAAATCAGCCGCTTGTTTCTCATCCTTCTCTGCTAACAGTAGCCATCTATCTGCACCCCACAGAGAGAGAGAGAGAGAGAGAGAGAGAGAGATGGTTTCGCTTAAGCTCCAGAAACGGCTATCAGCCAGCGTTCTGAAGTGTGGAAAGGGAAAGGTTTGGCTCGATCCAAATGAAGTCAACGAGATTTCCATGGCCAACTCCCGTACGTCTTCCTCTGCTCTATTTTTTATTTTTTTAAAATTTTCGTAATCATCATTTTTAGGTTTAGGTTTAATTTGGACTTGATTTTGCATGGTTTGTTTTCAAATAAATTGGTGGAAATGATGTTCAGTGCATATATATATATATATATATATATTAAAACCGAGGTTTAAGCAGCTGCTGGAAAAATGAAAGCTGGGATGCTGAATTTTCAAACTTTGAGGAACATCTATCATAGCTGTTTTTTTTTTTTTATTGATTTATACAAGAGCCAAGTTTTATATAGTTTGCGGAGATGAACTTTAGCGTATGTACAATTCAGTTTCTGATTATGCAATTAGTTATGTTTACTCTATCCAAATTTTTGTTGCAAAAAAATATAATATTTTTAACTAAAACGTGTGGTGAATGCATCAACTAACTTGAGGGATTGCTAGTTTTCGCGCCCAAAGAAAACCAACATTTCACATTGGTATGGTTTCCTTTTTCATCTTTGTATACAGCGGCATGGAGAATTGAGTGCAATTGAAGCTTTCTCATTTTTTTCAGTTGCCAGATGAATAATTTACTTCAATGAAACACATGTTAATTTGTTATTTCATATTTTCCTAGCTGTAAACTCTGAATAATTGATTTTGCAAGTCCTGGCTAGCAAGTTCAAGTCGATGTAATCTGTTTCTCCTGAGAGATTGTATATTTTATAGACTCGTTCATTTTGTTTTAGGTTTTTTTTTTTCCTTTTTTTGCAAAAAATGTATTCTTTTTTGTTATTGCTTGATTATCATCATGTTCATATTTGAATTGGAAAGTGCAGGCCAGAACATAAGGAAGCTGGTTAAAGATGGTTTTATCATCAGGAAACCAACCAAGATTCACTCTCGATCTCGTGCCCGTCGCATGAAGGAAGCCAAGAGAAAAGGACGCCACTCTGGATATGGTATGTTTTCTTAATTTTATTTACAATTGAGAGATTTACCAGACTTGATGTTATATATAGATGCAGAGTAGGTAGGTTGAATAACTTTGTTGCATGCTTATACATTAAGTACCACGTTTAAATCTAAGTATCATGTTTTTGAAGTTAGGATGTCCAACATATAGTAAAAGAGGATGAAATGAAGTAATGATGAGATTTTTTTCATCCTGTTAGGAATCATTTGTTAGCCATCAGAAGTTTGTGATGCATATTGGGAAAAATATGTATATTGATTAGCTGACTCTTAAATCCTATGCTGATTCTAGGTAAGCGGAAGGGTACAAGGGAGGCAAGGTTGCCCACAAAGGTCTTGTGGATGAGAAGGATGCGCGTTCTCAGACGCTTGCTTCGCAAGTATAGGGAATCAAAGAAGATTGACAAGCACATGTACCATGACATGTACATGAAAGTTAAGGGTAACGTGTTTAAGAACAAGAGAGTCCTCATGGAGAGCATCCACAAATCTAAGGCTGAGAAGGCAAGAGAGAAGACTTTGGTTGATCAGTTCGAGGCTAAGAGGGCTAAAAATAAGGCAAGCAGGGAAAGAAAAATTTCTAGGAGAGAGGAACGCTTGGCTCAGGTAAGAACTTTTGTACCATGTGGCACTTCTGGTGTGCACTGAGCATAATGATTTTGTTTTACCTGTTTTCTTTTCTTTGTGGTTTTTTGTTTTTTATGGAAACTATTGATGTTCCACGCCTTGAAATTCTGTTATCTTTTTTTTTTTTTTTTTTTTTGTATAGTTCTTGTCATTTTTCTCATGATTCCTTGACCAGATATTACAATCAGTGACAAGGAACCGATTACTTCTATATTTACGGGTCAAATTCTTTTTTTTTTCCCTTAAGTTATGATGTGGTTTTCATGTTATTTTGTTTAATCTCCTTAGGGACCAGGAGGAGGTAAGCCAGCAGCAGCACCACCTGCAGCTGCCACTCAACCAGCTGAGTAAGTATATATTTGAGATTGAATTTTCTTTGGCAATTGATCAGTATTCTAGTCATATATTAATCTTATTCCTATTATCTATTCAGGGTTTCCAAGGAGTCCAAGAAGTAAAAAAGATGCCCAACTGAAGATTAGTGAACTACCGTGACTTCAGATATAGTAGTATGTCCAGCAGGTTTTTGGTCGAGCCAGTTTGCTGTTTTTGGTTAATATGAACCTGTTCTTTTAGTTGGATTAAAATTTCATGATTTTGTTCGTGGTTTACTGGTTTTGTCTTTTGCTTAATTATATTATGACATTTAGTTTTTCTGGGTTTCGTTAATACCTCTGTAAAATGTTTGTTGCTTGTCCTTATGTGGCCAACTACAAAATTAAAATGGGGAACGTAGGTAGAAAAGCTGAGAATTTTACTGCTATTAATCCGGACGTGCCTGGAGATGAGATCGATTATGAAGGGCAATGCACAATGCGCAAGGGGATTGATATAGAAACGAGTAGCCGGTCAATTAAAAAAGTCTAAATTTCCACTAACCCTAACTCTAAACTCTTAACGGAGCTGTTCTCATTAGGGAACAAAAAAAATGAAAAAGGAAAAATCTGGTTAGAAGATTTACCTAATGCCATTTTGAGAATCAATTGATCCGGCAAATTATTCACCGTTGAACGATAAATCCTTTTTATACAGCTTTTTTATCTTTTCTTTTTGCAGTTGAGATAATGTGAAGGATTACATAGAGATAACACAAGGAAATTGCTACCTTCATTAACTCTATTAACATGAGATTATATTCAAGCTTCAGTTTCAGACAGCATTCATCAACTTCACCCTCAAACAATATGAAAATCGACTTTTCTCATTGCAACATTAGCTCCCACTATCATCTAAAGACTTCTCTGGTATCGTGCATCGGATGAAGTACCGGGATCGCTATCTCTTAATATTGGTTTTTGTCCAGTCAAATCCGCACTTCCATGATAAGCTCTAATGTTAGATGAAACTTGATGGATAGATGAATCATTCGGATTGTTGCAGATCCCAAGTTTGACCAGGAATGTTGCTCTGCTACCTTTGCCAAGGCCCTCACTCTCCATCCATATGTGGCCTCCCATCAAATTGACAAACCTGATTTAACATTTGAACAAGGTATAAGACGCCTAGAATCTGCTGATGAGATACCTAGTTAATCAAAAACCTTTCAATAGTTTGAGAATGGATGATCAATATGGCTACAGCAAGTTGGTAACATTATTTTCATGCCTACTTTGAATGGTTCGAACATTAAGAGTAACGACGAACTGTTGTCGGTGCAAAGGAATTCAGAATTTCTAGTTTTACCTTTTACAAATAGCAAGTCCAAGTCCAGCACCTCCACTATTTCGACCAGATCCACTTTGGGGCTGTGCAAACTTAGTAAAAAGATTCGGTATTTCTTGTGGGAGGACACCACAACCCGAATCCTTGACCTGCCAGAATAGATGATAGGATCAACAACAGCATTGTAGCTAGTAAAGCTCCAGACATTCTCCATAACAAGAACACATGGATGGTAATTCATTGGTTTGTAAGTCATAAATAAAAACCAAGAGATGCCTTCAATGGAAACCCTAAATGGCGTAATTTGCATGGAAAATTAAAGCATTAGATAGCAATGGACAATCGGAAGATGCCATCATAACTAAAAACTGCACTCATCTTAAAATTACAGGAGATGCCCTCATCGTCATATTGCAAAACTTAACTAGAAGTAAACCAAAAAAAAATTAAATTAAATGAAGCAGTCAAGAACCTGCACTTGTAAGTAGAAGTGGCCTTCACTTGACACCGGGTAAAATTCTGGACGTTGCCAATCTCTTACAGACTCTGGTTTTGCAACAGAAGCTATAATTGAAACATAACCTTCCTTCGTGAACTTCACAGCATTACCCACAACATTTAAAATAGTTTGCATAAGCCGTTTCTCATCACCAACAGCATACATTGGCAAATCAGGATCCAGAATCATAGTCATAGATAGCTTCTTTACAAATGCAATGGGCTTTATCAGATTAATGACCTAAAATTGCAAAAATATCAACATTACCAAATTGAACCACAAAGGCTAAATTATTTCCATTTCTTTCATAAAAAAATCACAATTCACTACCTCTTTGAAGATTCCATGAAGATTGAACATTTCAAAGTCTAATTCTAGGCTGCCATCTTCAAGTCTAGAAAGATCCAGAACATCATTGATAAGGGTTGCCAAAAGGTTGCTACTCTTTAGTACTGTCTCGATCATAACTCTTTGCTCTGGAGTTAGCTCAGTCTCCAAAAGAAGTGAACACAATGCAATAATTGCATGCATTGGTGTGCGCATTTCATGGTTCATTACAGCAAGGAAATCATTCCGCGCATGAATTGCCTTCTCAGCCTCCCGACGAGCCAAGTCTAAAGCAACATTTTGCTCCACGAGCTGATTACGAGCCCGCATAGATTCTTCCAGAATAGCAGCGTGAGAAAGAGCAACAGCAACCTGTACTAATATTACCCCATGAGTTCAGCGCTGGAGTCATGTTAAGAATCAAAGGCTCATAACAATTAAGTAATCTTTTCCAACTAGAATAAGGAGGAAGAAGATCAAGTCCTGTCATTAGAGCTTTTCAAAACTAAATTCATAACTTCAAGCCAAGTACATAATTAAAACTGAAGATGAGCATATCATTAAGACATCATAGAAGCAGCCAATGAAAGAAAGCACATAAATCATAGGATGACCTGGTCTGCCACAACTTCGACAAGTTCCAATTCATGGTCTCGCCATTTTCTGGCACTGTCGGTGGGGAGAATAAGAACCATGACTGCATAGCTTTTTGCAGAGAGATCAGGCCAGTCATTGATTTGGAAATTTGATAGATGTAAAAGAGGTACCCGAACAGCAACAACCTCTGGTGGCACATATCTTCCTACTAGAGGCCTGATCATACTGGCTAGTGGGCAGGTATAGGGTATATGCACTGCTCGAGCGCTATTGAAGACTTCATTGATTATAGGCAGATTTATTGGCACAGTAGATCCAACTTTTATTTGGTAGTTTAGAGTATGGGAAAGTAGCAGATTCATACCAGTCCTTGATGGCATCCAGAGGGCACATTCCTCCAGGCCCAAGGTCCTACCTAATTCAACAAGGGTAGTCCTCAATATCGTATGCCTGTCAAGCGTGCTTCTGATTTCATGAGTCAGCATCCTCACATGCCTTCCAGTTTCTTCTTGAGTGAGAATGAGGCCCATTTCCCTGTCAAGCTCTTCGGCCTTGTTTCTTAGAAATAATTCCCGAGTTTTAACACTCAACAGATCAGGAATAATGTGTACAAGCATCAAAGCAGTTGCACATGATACAATAGCACATGAAACCTTCGCAATGGTCATCACCACAGCAACAGCTTTAGAGTGCATAGTGAATGTCCACAAGTTTATAAAGTGAGTCGCTCCACAAAGAATGATAAAAGCACCAAATTGCATAAGCACCCATCGATATGGGAAGAACGCAGATTTTTGAACAAAATATATAAGTTCTAAGGGAATTGAGAAATAAGCAAGGGCGATTAAGACATCTGATATATACTGATATTTAACCAGCAGTTCTTCTTGCGGCCACTGCGAGTCAATACAATCGCAACTGTCCATTATGTGACAACAACCACGCTAAATCTGACAAAAATCAAGATAAAAAAGGTTTATAACTTCTAATGATAAACTTCTTCCACTCACAGATATCCTGATAGACGTTCTTATTTTAGTGGAAGGTTTTTTGAAATCTATATAATACACATTTTGACAGATTCCACCTTATTAGTAGAAAAACTAATGACACGATAAGATTCTATTTTAACTTTTTATTTTCCTACCAAAAATTAGAATAAGATTTCATTACAATTTTTTCCTTATTCATCGAATGAAAATGATATACTTTCTCCATAAATATTCTCCATAATCTTCTCCATCTTTATACATTTAAAAAATATATATAAATATATATAAAGCCCGGGAACAATCGATCATTAGCCTCTTCGAAAAAAATTTGTTCTTAAAAGTGTTTCTAAAAGGTGATATCGCTAATCAGTAATCACATCACTAAATTAATTATATGAAATGAAACTTATCTTTCTAGAGAAAGAAAGAACCTATTTTTTCCATGAAAAAATTTTGCCTCGAACAAAACACAACTTAAGAAACAAAAAACCATCCATACCACATAGAAAAAAAAAAAAAAAAAAAGAAAGAAGAAAAATACTCGTCTTGCAACAATATACCCTGAAACTCATTAACCAGGATTTATTATAATCAAAGCATAATTTATCTTAAAAAATTAAATCTCAAAGTTAATCTACTATGAAATATAAAAAATATATATATGAAGAAAAATAATGGAAGCAAATCGATTACCGAGCTAGTGAAGACCGGAAAGGAGGTTGGACGGCCAGAGATTAGTTGCAGAGGTCAGGCGCGTGATCCAAGCGGTCCATTTTACGAAAGAAAGAGATTGAAAGCTCCCCCTTTCCCCTTTGAGCTTCTTTATTTGATGTTGATGATGTTGCACTAAGAGAGAAGAAAAAACATATATATACATATATAAAGGGAAGGAGTAGGAAAAATGAGTAAAGTGAAGTTGAGGACGGCGATATCCCCACAGGAAAAGGCTTCACGGACAAGAGAAGGCAGCGCACGAATTCAAAGGGAGGTTTTACACGTGCGGAACCTGACTTGGATTACCTCATCTAACGCGGAAGTTGGATGAAATCATTCACAAATTACTTTGTAATTCAGGAAACAATGATAATACTTTGACTAGATGGAGCTGATGTTACTCCATGCCATCAGCCATGACCCCTACAAGTGACAATTAGACGAGGATGGAGACTTAGGCTCTCTTTCCCCAACCCGATGTAAGTCAAAATTCAATAGCCAGGTGTACGCCAATTACATGAGAAGAGGTGGATAGTCTTGGAGATAAAAGAAACACGTAAATAAAAAAATATCCTTATATTATTTTTTTAATTTAATATTTAAAAATAAAATTTTTATTTTAATATTTAAATTTTTATTCTATTAAATAAATTACTTACCTAACATTAATATATAATAAAATTATAATATGTGATATAAATATTTAATTATCATCATATTATCTATTTTTCATATCATCTATTTTTTTATTTTTTAAAAAATAAATTTTTATTTTTTATATTTTTAAAATTTTTTGTTGATGTGATAATAATTAAACATTTATGATATATGATAAAATTTAATTAAATATTCAGATCACATCAGTCACTTAACTCACAATAACAATATCACAATATTAAACGAAATAAGATTTAAAATATCAAAATGAAAATTTTATTTTTTTTAAATATCAAATTAAAAAAAATAAATAATACAAGAATCATTTTACATATTAACCCATAAAAAAAAGATTTGACACATTAATCAAGTACGTTATATGTTCAAAAGCCCTAATAAGAATTTCAATTTATCTTAAAAATTTCAATAGAATTAGTCAAGATGTCATATAAATATTAAGATGATTATATCGTGAAAATTTCCTTGATCAAATGTTTAAAAAGAAGAGAAAAAAACCCAAGGGAAAGGATATAATACATCCAATGTACAAAAGAGTCCAACAAAGTGGTTGTGAAAGGATAAGAGATTGAAAGCTACTTCTTCCGGCAAAATGAAATGAACATAACTGATTAATGTGTAGCAAACCCCACAGCATGGCTTTGTGTCCCGAAAAGCCCAATTGGGAAGTTTTACATTGAAAGTAAAGCCAACATCTATGCGGCAAAGACATTTATGGGACCTCAAAAATCTATATACAAAGCTAGGCCATATTCACTGCATTTGGATTTTGGAGCTGTCATCAAATAATAATAATAATTACTGTAAATTACTCTGCACCAAAAATGAAATAATTACACTTATTTTAGATGGGACGTTTGATTTCTAAATCTCTTCTTTTAACCATGCCCATTAGGACGCATTCGGCGAAAAAATTAAGCAGCGTGAATGGCAAGTCTACAATGTTCCTGTACATGCAGTTTATCCTTCAAATGATATACTTATTAAACTTTCAAAATCCAACTTACCATCGATATAGAGCTTTCTCTCCCATTATTGACAGGCAACTTTGGAATACAGGTTTTAGTGCCTTCTTCCCAAGGTAAGGTATCAACGAACCTGCAGCTCGGGCCTAGGTACTTACCCAAAACTGGCTCTTGAGAAGATGCTAAAGAATCACGCGCATGTTTTGCAACTTCTTTTCCTAGTTTTTGCCGCATCGTTTCAGCCTACCTAAAGCAAATTAACGTTATCCATATAATTATATTTTATAACTAAAATTTGAACAAACCCAACCAACAGTTTTTGAAGGCTGCAGCAAACAGTACGTATCTTCTGGAATCTTGTATTTCCTGAAAATGTTAAATGTTAAAGCATAAGTCAAGCGTTCAAGAACTTTTCTCAACAAAAGACAGACAAAGTAGGAAACATTATTTAGAAAAGAGAAAGGGAAAGTACTCCAATGTCTCAATGCTCTTTGATAGCAAAAGTGCTTTCCCTTTCTCCTCTGGTACTAGAAGTTATCTCCCTAACAGAAAAAATGAAGCAAAAAAAAGTTGGGTATCAATCATCAAAAGAGACCAAGAACCTCCAAATTCTTCAACATTCTTATCTGAGTTTTACTAAATTTGGGGCTTTGTTTCTCTTTGATCCTTTCAAGCTAGTCTAGACATAAGTATTTGACCACAAGTTCTTACTTTATATGATCAAAACAAAAATCAAGGGCTAATAGAAAACATCGCTGTTTATACCTAATCATTCCCTTTCCTTTTATTGCTTCATTTTGTAGGCAAGATTAAAGCATCGCTATCACTGGCTTCCAAACTACAATAGTATAAAAACAGGATTCCGTTAATGTCAACCAAACACTAAGAAATTACAAACAGGGAGAAAAAATAACTTAGAACTATCCAAATCAAATATTTTAAGATGAGTAAAAACAAACCCTTTATCCTAGTAAACATATTTAAACATAAAAACTCCTTGCTAAAGAAAAAAGAAACTTGTTTTCCATAATTTTAAAGCAAATAAAAAGAGTAAAATTAAACCGTTCATATACCTCAATGAATCCTGTCCTGTCATCAGCTCTATAGGTGGGCAAGAATTTTCCATTATTCCTCCTTAATATAAGCTCAGTTGAGTCTGGTATGAAAAGTAAGGTATTTTGGAAACTATTTCCAAATCATCCACTTCAATTTTCTATCTCCTATTTCTAATGTTGCTAAATTTGATTAGTTTTTCAAACCAAAAAATAAAAAATAAAAAAAAGTTTTCCAGAAATAGAAGGCAAGTATATATATTTTTATAGTTTTAGCATAATTTTCTAAACAAATAATATAGACTTGCTTCAACAAAAAAATTCTAATTTCTAATTAAATCAACCTAATCAATGAAATGTAGTGCTCAGGCTAAAATTTTTGAAATGCAAAATCCAAGAAGACTTGAACAGTAAACTCAAAAAGAAAGTAAAATGGCCATAATTAGATTACGCTAATTAAATTCCTCAAAAAATCAAAACAAAATCGAAGCGTCCGGTACCTTCAAGGAGGTTAAACGACAGCATAAAACCTGTATAAGCTGTAGCCGGACACTACGGCGGAAATAACCCACGGTGGCGATACGTGTCAGAGGTTTGTTTTCGGAAAGAATAGAGGGGCACCACCGCCGGGCGGAAGTAAAGTCGGTGGTTAGCCGTTGCATATAAAAATCCTTGACTTTTTTAACACACAAGTTTCATCTTTGAAATTTGTCGAATGAAATGATCAATCATCAGACTTGAATAGGGTACTAATAAGACTCAACTTATTGGGCCTATTTAGTTCTTATAGCCCTAAATTCCAAAAGTGGGTTGAGCCGTTGAGACTGAATAAGTAACAAAAATTTTGGCAAAAAGATAAAGCAACAAAAATAACCCAATCCAAGAAGAAGATTAGGCCGCAGTTTAGCATTGAGATTTGGGACTTTTTATTATTGTTACTTGTGTTTTTGACGGCTTAAAAAAAATCCATGAATCATAAAATTATAGTAGCAAACAATACTTCGTTGTAGATAATACGAACCCAATTCCCCTCAAGAAGATTTTCAATGGAAACTTTTCTTTTTTCTAAAGTAAAGTTTGAGAACTAATAATATGTTAATCATAATTTAGCTGGGAGTCGGGATCGGGAGAGGAACAAATTTTTGCTGATTAAGGCAGCAGGCAAGTAAGGGTCTTGTGGGATGGGATCGGGAGAAAGAAGATGGGGCAGTGGCGCCGTTGGGGTACTTTCTTAGAGAGGAAGAAAATGCACTGAAGATTAGGTTAGAGACTTTGGGTTTCGGGTGCGTTTTATTTATTGTAATTACGGGTGTAACAACAAAAAATTTCAATTAAACTAAAAAATATAAATAAATATATAAACCAAAAACTTGGGTTCATAATAAAATTATAACAATAATACATATTTCAAAATTAATTGTAGAAACTTATTGACAAAATGTTGAAATAGCCTTTGCATAATTTATTTTTGTTATTGATTGTCATGATTTTTTTTCCTTTTTTCCTAAATATTCCTTATATTCCTTTTTGTCATTCCTTAGTATCTAATATGAAGCAAACATAATTTGAAAAAAATGATTTGGACTGACTCTATTACTAATAAAAATATGTTTTCATAAAAAAAAAAATAGTTCTCACTATTTGATTTAAAACTAAAATAATAATAAATAAAAATTAAAATGCAACGTTTTTTTTTTTTTGGGCCAAACGCAACATACATTAAAACAATATTAAAATGTAACACAAATTTAAATCACTAGTATGAAGCTTTTAAAATGAAGCAAGTATATTATAAAGAATAAATTAAGACTCTTGATTTTATTTTTATTACTAATAAAATATATTTCATTAAAAAAGAAAAATGACTTTATGATACGGTAATTCTTAATATGTTACTTCTATTGAAATCAAATCATATACTCACATTAATAGAAAAAGTCAATAATTTATTATATATCACATATATAAATATATTAAAATAAATATTTATTATTTAATAATCATATATAATATGTAATAAATAATTGATTTTTTTAATAATATAATTCTAGTTTTATTTTGGCTAATAATAATATAATTATATAACATGAGTTGAATAGAAAAAAAAATATCCTATCATAAAGTAACAGATTCATTCAAATTTTTTTTTACTCATCATTATATCTATTTGATTTGAAACTTAAATATAAATTAACTTGGATCTTGATCCAGGTTCTAGATGATTCAGTCATAAGTCGCTCACCTTGAAACGGAATTAGACGTCCCAGCTTTTTCTCGCCTCATAAGTCGTAAGTCTAGATGATTGTTCTCCACCATGTCGAAACAGAGGGTTCTTGGCGAGGACCGGTGCGCCACCTTACTACAATCACAGTAAAGGTATTGTTATTTAAAAAGTATGTCCAATTCCGTTTTGCTGTCAACTTGATATCATCTTTTTTATTCTGCATTCAACTTTCCTCTCCTTGCAAAATGAAGAAGGCTTTCCCTCTATCAGCCAATTAATGGCTTTCACTACATAAAATGATTAAACAATACGAAGCCAATGGAAAAACCTCAAAAATATCGTTTTCCATAATCAGAACATGAAGAAAATCACGGTTGGATTCTTATTTCATAATCCAACTGATGAGAGATATGGTTTCAAAATTAAAATCTGGGCCATTGATGCACAAGTCAGGGAATCAAGTCTCTCTAGCAAAAAAGGCTTCAGTCAGATGGGCCAATCATTTTCTCAGGTACCACAAGATTGTCAAATTCTTGGCTCGTGAGCACACCAAGCTTCAATGCTGCTTCCTGCAAAGATAAGCCAAAAAAAAGTCAGTTAGATTTCATATTTCAGCCATCCAAAATCAGGATTAAGACAAACATTGAAAAGTTCCAGTATAAGCAAAACTTAGGTGACCTGAATATGTCAAATTTCCATGTCATAATACTATAGTCTTGGAAAACCAAAAACATTCAATTAACAATAAGAGCTAAATTATCAAGATGATCGTCATTAAGCAAAAGAAATATTTAATTAATCTCAAGAGCTAAATTAGGTATTGCTAACTACTATTGCATGAAAAGTATTCAAGAACTGAAACACAAGGAGAAAGAAGAAGAGGACCAGTTGAATTAAAAAGAATATATTCAATAATCCAAAATGGGAAAAATCACAAGGCAGGACAACCACATGATCACCAAATCTTAAATTCTAACAATATTTTTCATTGCAAAAATTCATTTAGCTCATATCTAATAATTTTTGTAAAATCTTAGGAAAGAAGAGATTTGACTCTTCAAATGACCAGTTAATTTGCCCAAAAATTTTAAAATCAGTCACAGAATTCCACTGAATTAATTTATAAAAATAAATGAACTGTATTAACAGTTGCTTAACAGCCAAAACACTATTACATGCATGTGGAATTGCTTGCCTAACCACACTTAGTTAAGATAAATCATGCACCAGGAACTTAAAAGTGTTGAAATTATATGAATCACAGTTTTGCAATTACTATTGTAACAAAAGAACATTCATGTAAGAGTGCACTGGCAATCATTGGCTTGAACACATTCAATTCAAAGTGGCCATTTGATCCACCCACTGTGATAGCAACATGGTTACCCATAACCTGCAACGAAAATTTCCATCTTGTTATAGTTTGATAAAAGAAAGCGACAATTTAACTGCCAGCAGATAAACTCTCCAGTTGGTCAACACCATCTGAATGTGAAAAAAAATAGTCGTAACAAAATTTACCTGGGCACAGGCCATAGTAAGAGCCTCACATTGGGTAGGATTCACCTTCCCCTGAAACAGAATAAGTTCATTCAAAATAACAACATTACATGGGAACAAAAATCTTCAAAGAGCAACTAGAATAGAAAAAGAATGGATTTTTCTAATAAATAAATCCATGCAAATGGAGATGAGAATTTTACAGGCATAATACTGCTGCCTGGCTCATTTTCAGGAAGAATGAGCTCACCAAGGCCACATCGGGACCACTGAATAAGGAAAATGTTGAAACTGTCAGAATAATGCTAAGCAACAAAAAGGTACAAAAAAAGTGGTTATCCAAGCTGCAGACAAACCTTCCCAGTAAGTGTATGTCATTTGCAACCTTCACCAGGGATATACCTATGGTGTTTAGGGCTCCACTAGTTTCAACAAAGGCATCATGTGTAGCCTGATTAAAAAGATAAAGAAAAAGAAAAAGAAAATTTCATGCAAGTGAAACCATTTTGCATTACAAGTTATGAGATGAATGAAAAGGTAATGATCAGTTCCCTCACCCTAAAACAAAATGGAAAAAATAAATGCTTAATCAGTCAGAGTTAAGAGATTAACCAAAGCTTCAAATTTATTTTCTGCTGCGACAAATGGTACGTTTGTTTCTTCAGCTACTGCAGCAGCTATTTTTACATCAAACCTAGATTGATTTTAACATTCAGCACTGTCAAATTAAGTATGAGACAATCTAAAGGAACATAGTTATGATGATAAATAATGTTCTCTGATGATGGTAAAGATTCTTTACAATATTTTCCTTTTAAGGTTCACAGTTTGCAAACTTGGTGACATGACAACTATTTGAGTTCATGGGACAACAGGTGCAACATCTATTAATATGAAAAAAAAAAACAAGTAGAAAGTTTACAGAGGGCACAACAGTTTTAAACACATATTCACAGATCAATGAGAGTCTGTGAGCACAAAAAATAAAAGATAAAAAATGAATTGCAGCATAGAAGAGAAGCATGAATTGTATAAGACTTGGATCATATTGAATCAGAGCAAAATCAAAGCAAACCGAGTAAAATAAATAAATAATATGATATTAGAACAAACAAAACGAAACCAAATCTAAAATTGGTAAAAGAGAACAGGCATGATTACAAAATCAGAGAAGCATGCTGCAACCCTAAAGCAACACATACCCTTTCTTTGTATTCAATCCTGTCCCCACGGCAGTACCACCTTGTGCAAGCTGTCACACAACATCCCTATATGTCAGAGTCAGAACAGGTTAAAAGGAATACCATACGTTAAACCTGATACATGCATGGCAGGGTGCACAAAACCCAATCATTCCATACTTGACCTGCAAGCAAACCGCAAAATAATAATTTATCCCTCATTGCCATCCCTCCACTAAACATAATTTGACTGCAAAGTAAATAAAAGCAAGCGCTAGATAATGAGGTTACTTGTGTAGTATAGCCACTAAACTCTTGCCCAAGAGTCAAAGGTGTTGCATCTTGAGTGTGAGTGCGACCAATTTTAACTATATCTTTGAATTCAATTGACTGGTAAAAACAACACAAGCAAAATTTATCTTAAGTTTGAACTCATCCAAATTAAAAGTAAGCTGTATAGAAGCAAATATAAAACACAATGACAGAGTTAGGAGACATTGTACTCAGTAGCACATATATGTATGTATTATGTCAATCCATATCAATTAATTTGTCGATTCACAAGCAAAGAGAAAAAAAGGAATAAATGTTGTATTGTGGCTAAACATATGATTCACAATAATCCACCAAAAGACGAGCATTACAAAGACTAAAAGACACAACACAACATCACTGACCAGAGTCAAGTGAAATTAGGAACCAGAGAGGTAGAATTCAATTAAGACAATATTGGCATCAATAAAACTGGGCATGGCCAGAAAAATCCCCTTTCTGGCAATAGTTGCTGATGTGATGATTTATGTGCATAAGGAAATGCTACAACAATGGCATATAAGGCAGAGATCTCAAATTAAAAAAAAAAAGAAAGATGAGAGAAAGAGAGATTATACATAAAAATCGCCATAAACTAGTGGTAAAAACATGGCAAACCTTTGAATGTAGAGTAGAATGCAAATCTTCAACTTAGTTATTAATTTTGAGTTTATTTCCATTGCAGCTGCAATGTGCATTACCTGGAGAAACAAAAAGAAAACGTAATATAAGCAAATAGGCAGCTCACAACCTGCCATGTTAAGGAATGGCCACATATGATGGTGTAGGAGAAATTTTCGATTGTAGAAATTTTAATAGAAAGGCAGAAACCAAAAAGTTAGATAGGTAAGTCCCATTACAGTTGGGAATGTGTCGTTAGAAGATTGAGATCTGTTCACATGATCGTTAGGGTGTACAAACTTTTCACCACGTTTATGCCCAAGGATCTCAGCTGCTCTATTAGCAATAACCTGGAAAATTTCCAAAGTTACCAAACAAACTAAAATTTAACTATATACTAATGATATTCAAATGACATGAATTTTCACTCCACTCAATAATTAATCAATCAATAATCACTGACCTCTGCCAGTTTGCCAAACAACAAGATGAAAGTGATCGTTGAGTTTTCCTTCGGCTATTTCTTGGGCTGCTTGCATTATGGCTTTCCCAACGGTTGGATCAAGACCATATTGCATGTTCGCCTAAACCAAACAAAAAAAAATTTAAAAATATGCAAAGATAATGACTGGCAATTACTTTGAAATTGACCGTTATTTGGATTTAATGATCCGATTAAAGATGAACCTTGGCAGCACATTTCTTGAGAACACCAAAGGCACGAATAATAGGTTCGGGGATTCGTTCACGCTCGCCACCTATTTCAAAATTCTGTAACGTTCTCTGAGTCTGTGCTTCCCACAATCTATAACAACAACAACAACTATAACTATAACTATAACTACTTTCCTCCTTTGTTTAAAGTGTTTTTTAAAAAATATATATTAATAGTGCGAAGGAAAAAAGAGGGGGAAAAAATGAAAAGTGATGGAAGGGGAGAGACGAACTTATCGGAGGGGACATTAATGGGGCCGAAAGTGTCTCGTTACTCCCTAAAAGACGTCGAGTAGGATCTCCAGAAAGTGGCGTGACATAGGGAGGCGGTGGATCCAGCGGAGAGTCGCCGAGATACGATGTAGATCGACATTTCTCGGCTTTTTACTTCAAATGTCTCTAATCCTGCGTAATGATAATAAACAAACAAGGCATTCAAGATTAAGATTTGAATTGTAAGGAAAAAAAAAAACTAGTTACTGAGAAGAGAGGAAATAGACCTGATCAAGTGATGGACGGAAGGAACAAAATCAGAGAAAGGGTTTTGGTAGTCGAGGTCAGGGATAGGTGAAAGAGAGAGAGAGAGAGGATGGGGATTTGGATCAATTAATGGGAATTAGGTAGTTGTGAGAAATTTCTGGCTTTGTTTTTGGAGGGTTAAACAAAAGCAAGCAGCCGGTAAAGAAATGACCGTTTGATGGGTAGCTCGCTTGGGCGGAAAGCCTGCGATACGGGTCAAACGTAGGCGGTGACGACTTTTTTTAACGGATTTTTTTCGTTGTTATTCCGTTTTCTGATAGGCTAGTTATTGTATGTCACCCCAATGGAAATGGGCTTTGTCGATTGGACTTCGTCCGTAAGTCGATATAATGGATAGATCCCATTATTTTGGGGCCATTTTGAAGACTAGACCAGTGGCCCATATCACTCCTTAATCTTCATTTTTGAATTAATTGATATTTTTGAATAAGCATAAATTAAAAAAAATAATCTTCATGATAATAAAACATAAAATATTTATTAAAATCATATGAAATGATTATATTTTAATTTTTTCCGGATATTACATTTTAAAGCTTACTAATGTATGATTATATTTATATTAATATTAATATAAAGTTTTTTTACATATTGACTACTCATTGTCATCACAAAATTTTTAAAATTTTCTTTTTTTTACTTCTCATTTTATTTTATTTTTTTTAGATTTTATTAAAGTCAAATAAGAAAATTACAAAAAAAACTACTATTTATATATATATTTTAAATTTTTAAAGGTCTAATAATGTAGGACTCTACATCCAATGGCTCACAAAGGGTTATATTGGCCGAGAATTGTACGAAGGCATTGGCCGCAGATGCTTTACTGTTGTCATTCGCGAACTTGAAAAACACAACAATCCATGCAACAATTGTGAAAATACTGCTTCTGTTTCCTTCTTTGCTGCTTCACCATTCATTTGAGTCCTAGCCGTTAAAAGATCTTAAAGTTTTGAAGACAGAAAAAGAACTAACTTTTGTCTTGTCTACTTTATTAAGGCTCTCTATAGTTTCACACCCTTTTTGTTGATCCTCACACAAAACCTTTGGTCATATAGGAGGAAAAAGAACACTAACTACTTCTCTCTTCTCTGAAAATTTTGAATAAATAATTTGGTACTTCGAGCTTTCAATTTGATTTCTTGTTTCATCTAAACTCAAGCTTGTCTAATTAAAAATTAAACACTATGGACCAATCCGGAAATGACATTATAAAAATTTTACAAGATGATGAAGCTTTTGAAAATATGTTATTTCCTCCAATCTCCATGGACTACAATCCCATGAATATCAATGAATAGGTTGATTTAAACGAACTGCATGAATTGCTAAACGAGGGAAAGGAAAATGAAGAAGTGCATTTTGTCGTGGGAAATGAAGGTGGCCTTGATAGGAGCCATGGCAGTAACATGGTGGCGACTCAGACAAATAATGGTGATCAATTAATGTAATGAATGTTAAGCTAAAGGATGAACAAAATGTCAAGAAACGGATACGAGAAAGAGGTATAAAAAGGGTTCTGAAGATGCTGCTCAAATGAGGGAGCTAAAAAGAATAAGAAATAGAGAGACTGCTGCTCGTGCATATGCGAAAAAGAAGGTAACTTAGAGCAGGCTCGTAATTATTTGGATTAAAAGAAACTGAATCAATTGATAAGAGTTTAGCCATGATTGTAATTGAGCCTTTGATCCTTAACAAAAAAGGTTTAGCCTTTGAGCAGCAGGCTGAAAAACCCCAATAACCGACTTCTAGTGTTAAATAATCTGCTTGAAAATAGAAGTTTGCTTCTGCTTTAGAGTTCCAAATGAACCCCTTCATAACTGCAACAATCTAGTCTCCTTGTCATTCGGTTGAAAATCATTCTTTACGCTCCTACCTAAAAATCTAATGTCTCCATCAGGCTTACATCCAGGAGCTGGGATTGGAGGTGCAGAAATTCCGCAAGAAGAATGCAAATCTGAAAAAGTTGCTTCTGGTAATTAAATTCTCTTTTCAAATTTTCCACTCAACTACTATGTGCTTTGCTTTAGAAGGTGACCTTGCTAGAAACCTTGTCACCTAGATTGTGACAGAATGGTAAAAACAATGCCTTCCAGTTTCTATTTATGGACGCGATATACCTGTTTTCAATGCGTTTACTTACACTCAAATCAAAGTCCTCTGTTACTCAATCACATCCATTGCTCAGCTTATCAAATATTGTCATGTCAGCTTTTGTAATTGTGTTACACATCATATGCATATAGAGACTGATCTTTTCTCTTATTTTTAAGACTCAATTCGCGGAAAAGTAGCATAATCTTAGACATGACTCGGAAACAACTAAAAAGGACGGCCTCTGGACCGATTTAGATCTTCAAGCCAAACAAATTGGTGAGCGATTTTGATCGTCAAACAAGAACGCATGAAATTAGAAAGACTGCTCTATATGACAATGTATACCGTATACATTCTCCGACTCCATTATTATTAGTTATTAGTATGTCAATGTAATTTTTAGTTGCAATCATGATTTTCAATTTCTTATTGTCTCTATCAAGATATGGAATTTCGGAAAATTTGTCATACAACATTGTCAGACTTTCACAGGTATTTATACTTAACAATGGATGAACTAGAACCTTTTTTGCCTTGCAAGTTGCAACACAGATTCATTGTGCAAGTGCAAAGTTATGCTCAGAAGCCGTTGGCAGCTTAAAGAGGAAAATTAACTTGGAAGGAAAGGGAGTAAGAAACCAACGGAAGGTAGTTTTCGAATTGAGTTTCAGCTCAGCATTACTTGAAGTTTATGGTCATCTTTGCTGGTCTAAACTCAACTGAAGGGGAAGGCACTTATCTCTGTCATTTTACGAATAACCCGGAGTGCCTCAGTCTATTATTTGTGGACGGTGCGAAACAATAGGATTTGAGGGCATGCTACTAAATCTAGTTTGGGTATATTTTATAGTTGTAAATGCTAAATCTGTTGGCATGAGACTTTATGGCCTGAAAAACGATGCTTGTGCTTCTGAAAACAGGGAGGGCACTTTGTAACGCATGGGGACTAAAGACCTCTATGTTCCTGATCGTTTTGTTTTGTTGTTTCTGCAGTATGTAACTCTGTGGCAGTTTTACTGCTATCTTTTGGGTAATACAAATAATTGCTAATCCAAAAAAACAAAAAAAGAGAGAGAAACTGAACTGAAGAGAAATGCATGGGTTTTTTTTTTTTAAAGGTAGAAATGTAGGAAATGATACAGCCTCAGGAATGGTAATTGCAGGGCCATTGCAATTAAAGAATAGTAGGAACACACAATCTTTACACAAAAAAACCGTCACAAAACCAAGCGGGCAGGACGCATCTACACACAACTTGTCTTTAGAAAACGCAATGCAACTGGAATGATTGCTGCATTTATAACTATACCATAAAAATTACAATGAAAGAAAAAATTCTGTATATTGAGTACCTCTCTCTCTCTCTCTCTCTAACAAATAAAAAAGAGAAAATAAAAATAAAAGAAAGAATCAGAAATCACTCCAACGTGGTTATAATGGTATAAATTTGTTATTTTCTACTTCCAACTTTGCGTTTCCCATCAGCAGGAGCTGGCTGCCTACCATTTCGATGCAAAGGCGGGCCAACTCCATTTGCTAGTTTCCTGGATGGTGATGGCCCTGACATAAGATGTAAATTTTTGCTGCAAAAGATTAACGACCCTTTTAGTAACCTGTCAAAAACTTAAAATGATGGTAGACAATGTTGGACATGAGAGTATATAAATTGCCTACCTTTCTTCTGGGTTCCTTGCTGACTTTGAAGTAGGTTTCTTGGTCTTTGACTCAATCCCATCGGTTATGCTGCTAAGTTTGGACTGATTGAATTGCCAAAGCAAATCAGGCTCGGATGAGTCACTGGTAGCAGCATCAAGATCATCTATGTCATCAGGACCAGCCATGTTGAACCTGTTACCCCCTATGAACATATTATATGATTGTTCTGGGTAAATCTTTGAAGAATCTTGGAGATATTTCTGGTAAAAGACATCAGACAAATTCCCATTTTCTGCTTCCCAACATCCTAGGGGTTTTCTTACACTGTTAATGGCATCTTGCTTGTTCACCATTACCTTGTCCACCCACTCACCCGAGCCAAGTTCTTTCTCATCATCCCTAAAGTTTTGGGTAGGACTGATAACAGGAGGCCAGGGAGGTGAATTTACTAATAACTCATCAAGATCAAAGCTTTGCCTCTTTTGCCTCAATGTAGAATTCAGGCACACCTGCAAAAAGCAGAACAAGTTATCAAATTTAACCTCAAGGTCTATGGAGTACATATACTATGTTTGTATGTCTGTGGAGAAATGCATGATGATGATATGAACATTTAAGCTTTATTATTCTTCTCACATCTTGAAGTGTGATGATGATAGTGAAGTGTGACATCTTGAGCAAACCTGTCACAATGAATTGCTATATTATTCCTAAAATTTGGCAAGAAATTTCCAAAAAATAATTATGGAGACTTTCTCTCCATCCAACCAACTTTAATGGAGAGAAAAAGGAAACTAGAAAAAAAAATTGCACATGTCAATAAGTATTAAGCCAGTATCCCAACTCTCAATCTCTAGACTGTATTGCCATGAAATTCTGTATTCAACAAAACATTCACACTTCACTATTCATATCATCTTTAAATTATGAGGAAGAATCTGGAACTTGTGCTGATGGTATTCAACATGATTAATGAAATCAAAATTTCCATCCAATCGTAATGTGGAAGGCAATTAGTACCTCAATGTTGCCCACATCACCCATGGGTTGCCTGGCCCCCAATGCATCTCCAACCTGCTGATTAGGATTAAAGGGCAATAAATTACCAGCCTTTGTTCGGTATTTTTCAGAGCTGCTAGAGCCAGATACAGAATGCTGACTTTGCTCTGTTTCTCCCTCTTTCCTAGCCAATGCTGCCTTAAGGCTTGCAATCTGAAAGATGAGTCCAACAAGTTACTGAAAGGGAAGAGTATCACATTTGCCAACTATCTCAAGATAACCATCTCAACCAAATATGTGAAGGCGACTAAGAATTCAATAACCTGTTCTTTGAGGTCTTTAATATCTGCAGTGTCTTTGTTCACTCGGGCAGCACCAAGTTCAACAGTAGCCACACGCTCTGCAAATTTAAGAGTACTTATGGTTTCACCTAAGGCATCAGGCTCAGGGCTTATGTGAACAAACATTAGTGTCTTGGCCTGCCCTCCTGAAAATACATTTCCAGCCCCAATATAATTAAAACTTCTGAAAAGAAAACATGAATGCAGTAAATTTAGCTGCTAAATAGAACTGAATCAGCAATTATTTTGACAGTTTAAACTTACCAAGTGAATCTTGAAGAAGTTGAGTGAGTTTACTGTTTCTGTAAGGAACATGTGGATTCTTTTGGGCAAGGGAAGCAATCACATCTCCTAAAGCTGATAGAGATTTGTTTATGTGCTGTGCCTCTTTTAGCCGATCTCCTGTTACCTCGGACTTGTCTACTCTCTCACTTCCTGCAAGATCTACAAGATGCATGCAGCCATGGAGAATAGTTCCAGATGTTAAATCTCTTCCTTGAACATGGACGGTCAAGCAACTGTAAAGTGACAAAAAAACAAAATTTCGTTTCAGAACTGTTGCAAATTTCAGGACCAAGTGGTGTAAAGAAATAAGAAGTTACCTATGAGAACGGCTACTACGGTCATTTAGAGCTGTTGCACCGACTGCACGATTTCTTTGTCCTAGGTTCATCAGATCAATAACATCAGATGTTGTTGAAACAGGCATGAGGCTTGCATCTGGTACATTAAGACCTGTCTGAGAACTGTTGCGAATTCCTAATGTATTAATAATAGATTAAGGATAAGCCTGGATGGAAAATTGACTGGCAAGGACCAACCACCATATGAAGGTAAGAGACTCAATATCCATTTTCATATTTAAAACAATTTCAAATTTTTTAGTCTTTTATTTTCAGAGCATCAACCAACTTTTGATAAAGTTCTAGATGAAATTAGAATAGTAAGACAGCTTTTTCTATGTTACCAATCAGTAAAAACAATTTTGCATAGGTTCTAACTGGTAACATTATCTAATTTTATAACCTTGTGGGAAATAAAACCAAATGAATTGAAAAAGGATATCTTTTGTTACTTCCATCACTAACAAGGAGATCTCTGACTTGCTCATTATAAATTTCGATCATCTGAACAGCAACATCATAGCGGAAGGTATCCTTTCTTTGTTCTGCTAGAATAAACAAATCACCTAATGCCCTATAATTAACACCTTGATTTTTCTCTGTCAGGTCTTTAGGTCCAACCTGGATAGTAAACCAAATAAACCAGTAAATTCAAAAGAAAAGGCATATTTCATTAAACAAGTATTAGTGCATGTATTATCACACTTTAACTAAATAATCCAACCATGGGATGTCTTACCATAGTGTAAGTTTTCCCTGATCCTGTCTGGCCATATGCAAATATGCAAACATTGTATCCATCAAGAACCGACCTAATAAGTGGCTGCATATCGGAAAAAACCTCCGCTGCAATGCAATAAGATATAACAAAGTAAGGAATGCTAAAATTGCAGAAACATTATCAATAAGCAATTAAACTCTTAGTGTAGCAACCTTGAGTTGCAGATTGCCCAAAGACTTTGTTGAAGGTGAAGGACTTGTGTCCTTTACCATGCTTTGATGGGGTGTTGATGGTGATGTTTCCATCTTCTATATGATCCACAGTGCTTAGATAGCTTGATTGTCCAGACAAAAATGGTCTCACACGGCAGTAAACACGGATGCTTCCTGGTCAGATAAAGTAGATAGCCTTCTAATCAATTGGAGGACTCAATACAAGGACACAAATGATATTTAGAACTTATGCAAAAGAAAACTTACCTTTAAGGTCTTGCACTCGATTGTATAGCTTGCGATTTTCTTCTAGAACCCTATGGTAACCAGAAGCAGCATGAGCTAAACCATGAACATGCATACCTGAAAAAAATGCATTAAATTAAATTAGAGATAAATACCCTGTTTAGCGTTTCCATAAAACACAAGAAAAAACAAATAAATATGTGAATTAAAGCAAAATGAATGTACCAAGATTGTTGAATTCTTCATGAAATTTCATTTGTATGAATTGCATGCCAGCTTTTGTGGCATTAATAGTATGCTTTAGGTCCTACAAAAATCCATGATTCTTATAAGTGGTTTAGTCAAGTACATAGTTGACAAGGAAATAGAATATATAACACAATTAGCTCCCACCTGAATATCTCTTTGTTGTTGATCAAAGATCATTTGCTGTTTCTGAGATCGAATTTTTAATTCCTCATCAATGAGGGTTTTATGAAAGCAATCTTCTTTCTTCATCTCTTTGACGTTCTTTTCCTCGATCTAAATCATTAGAATTATTGGGAAAAAAAGTTTAAGAAACTCGAGTTACATCACTAACACATCAAAGAGAAGTCATCGAGTGACCTGTGTAATGGATGAGGTTCATTAGATACCTTTTTATCCCCAGGAGTTGATTTCAATAGAGACTTGTTGAAGTGAGAAGCAGTGATGTCTTTTGAAGTCGTTTTCATCTTTCAATTTGGAGCAAAAAATTAATAAACAAATGGTTAGTTAAGATCAATAATTACATAGTAAATAACTTTTATTCTTCTGTAAATTTTGAAGCACAAACTTCACAACTCTGAAAACTAACATACCTCTTCATATTGGCTTGCAATCCGATGCTCAAACTCCTCTACAACTTTACTGAGCACAGATTCAACCAGCTATCGACAAACAAAGAAGACCAAGTAAGTAGCAACAACAGCAAAAGGATAACCAATCATTTATGATAAATAATATGAGTGGAAAAAGTTTTAACAGAATATCAAGAAGACGTGAATTGAGTGCAATATCTCATTAGTCAAAACACAAAAAACACAACAAGTGAGGAAATTTTGAATCTTGAGGAAAGGTATCCTCGAGGTGGAAGGCACCCAAATGTTAATTAGACAACCCTGCATTTGCTCTCATATGATCAGGGCAAAACTAACACATGACTACTACAGGACAGTCATTCAATTTCCCAGCTTAGATAAGCAAAGAAGTACTAGTGAAGTTTGATATGTTTATTTAAAGTAATGAGCCAATAAAACTTACCATTGGAACTTCTTCGGGCTTTTTATCTATTAGAATGGCACGAACCAGCATACTTAATGAACCAGAGCTGGCCTGCTTGTACAATAAGAAAATCTCATTGGATTCATTTTTGCTGTTCAAGTAGAATATAAAAACCAGTGAATACTTTAAACAGTTAAAGCTTACCAACCATTTTATTAGGATCAATTTCATTGGAGTGACAATTGGATAATTTCTCATTCATGGGTGAGGTCCTTTGCAAGGAATTCATGAAAGGCTCTGAATTTTTTCTCACAAATGACTTTCCCAACGAGGTGGTGGCAGGTTTTATATTTCCACCAAATTTCCACACTCCATTTCCACCTGTGAGCTTCCATTCGTTATAGGATTTAAGCGCTAGAACACAATTCACTACCCTTGCAGATTTGCCTCCCTAAAGAATTTTAACCAAAATAAATAGATAAATTACACAATAAATCCCACTTCTTTCAAAACAAAAGAATTGTAAAAATAGATGTGAAAAAACAAAATTACTTCGAAAACATACTTGTTCTAGATCGGATGCCTCAAAAGTAGGAAGCCCCAAATCTTGCCCAGCTACCAAGAAATTCCTTACATTTTCAAAGTATTGAAATGCTGACAATGCAGCTCCATCAGGTATGAGAGCTGCATCACATGGACTTTCCACCACCTAAAAACCAACCACCCCCAATGAAATAAACCGTAATTAAAAGGTAAATTAATTTAAAAGACCAAAATAAGAAAAAGGGTTTCACCTTAGGCACAGCTCCAGGTTGAACTTTATTAAGAACATTGCAGAGGATTATTCCACTCCTCAAACCAAGCCTAAATTCTTCTTCTGATGGCTCTGCCGGCAAATCTTTAGCCGCCACTACTCCAACCATCTTCCTTAGCCATCCAGCCGCTTCATACCTCCTTGATGCTACCATACAAGAGATTATCACATTCATCTTCATTTTTTTCTTTTTAACTTTCACAAGTAAATTATCTCATTCAAATTTTACTCACTGACAAGGCATAATTCATCTAATTTTTTTTAAAAATAACTGTAAATGATCAAAAGATTTTCTTTTTCCTATTTAAAAATAAGTGGGGGATCAGAGAGCGGGAATTAGAAGAAAAAACCCAAACTTTTCAATATTTTTTATGGAATTACATTATTGTGACTAATTAAAATTATAGAAGGAAAAAGAATACATGTTTTCAGTAGAAAGTTCATCATCGTTCAACAAAACCCAGATGCTGACTTTTAAAAAAAAAAGAAGAAGAAATCAAAGTACCAGCTTCCTCAGCTTTTCTAGATTCCAAATCAAGATCTTTGGAGCGATTGCCATGCTGTTGCAGTACATCTTCTACAACTGAAGCAACTGAAAACGACAACGTTCTTTCTGCCGCCATTTTCTCTCCACAAATTAATTCGAGAAGAAAAATAAATTCTCACAACTCCACCATCCAAAAAAACAAAAATTCCCCAAGGAAAACAAATAAAAAAACTCTCCCAGATGACAGAAAATGAAGCTTAAAATGAGAGATCAAACAAGGAAAACAAAAACAGAAATGATATCTAGAAATATGGAAAAGAAAGCAAAGTTTGGTGGGTTTATCTTTTCCTGTGATATTTGTGTGGGGAAGTTGGAGTTGAAGTTTCTTTTTTTGATATTAACACATAACTTCTACAACACAATCACATTCTCCATTACCCTTTTTTTCTTTTCTTTTGCTATCTCTCTATACAAAGCAGAAAAGAAAGCTATCTCCGCTTTATACTCTCACTACTCACTCTCCTTTGAATCTCTCCTTTTTTTTTCTTCCTCAGCTACTCTACTATTCCAAACCTCTATCCGAACCTGTCTCCGACCCTCACGCCTTCAGAAGCGAACTCTGCTTGTTGAATCCAATCAGGAGAGAGCCGATAGGGCGGTGCGGTCAGGTGCTGCCTTGGAGCGTGGGGTTCAAAGCATTATTAAGGTTGTAATTAAATTTTGCAAATCGCAGGAGCCGGGAAATGGCAAAGTTTGGTTTGGTTGGCCAATGGCCCACTTAAAAGTAAACTCCATCGTGGGTGGCCCAACAACCACTTGAATGCTTAGACTTCCACCACCAATGACCAGGTAAAGCTTATCATAATTCTAAAAAAAATTAATCTGCTTCAAAGGAAAATGAAATATCTACCTTATTGTTCTAAAATTACAACTGACCCTAGCATTTATAAGAAAAGGTAATGGCATCCTCTAAAAAGTGATCATAATCATTTTATTAAATAGATGTTACTATGTCCCTTTAAATCCAAATTTTCAGCCTCTTTCATCCCATGTCCCAAACACAAAAATGAAAAAAATATATATGGAAATAGATAGCCCAAGGAATTATACATGTATACAGCTGTAAATATATCCTGTTTGATCGATATGTTCCTATATTCTTCCACATGCTGCCATATTTGAGCCCATATTGTGGACTGAATCTTCCTAAATTTTTCTTGCTTTTTTTTCTTCATTTTTGCTCTTAATTTTTTTTAAATAACTTGCTTAGCTTTTAAAGAAAAATCCCTCCAACCCAATTTTAGAAAACATTTAAACATTCAAAAATTTGGGTGGAATTGGTAGTTTTGCCGGATTTCTTTTGATGCTCTTAAGCAGATATAATTAAATGTCACAAAAAGTTCAACTTGCAATATGATCACTTTCTTTCACATATTATCTGGCAAAGTTCAAAATGTGTGGTTGAAATTAGTGGGTCCTTTCTAATCTCTCGTTATCAAAATTAAGAATATGGTTCAAGTAAAATATTAAATCTCTCGACACATCATAACGTATTCAAAAAATTGAGTTATGTTTGTTGTAAAACTAATCAAAAGGCTTTCAACAAAATCAATTATAACTTTCTATCTTACTCTCACTTTTAGTTACATTATTTTGGAGAAGCCTAACTCTATCTATTCTTTAGATTCACTCAACATAAGTTTAGAATTAGTGGGAATATGATTAGAATTGCGAAAGATTTTAAAACTATAATAAGTTTTTTACAAAAAATTTTGAATTAAAAATTAGATTATTCAAATTTTTAAATAAAATAATACGTATTGTATATTATAAAAATTGGTTATGCGAGATTAGATTACTAAAATGTTATCAATAACACTCAAGCTCAAAACTAGCACATTATTAGTATTCAAACAAAAGCTTATCTAACTTTCCTATGGAACTACATAATTTATCCATGTGCCGGAGCTGGAGACATCTTGGTCGAGTTTAAAAGCCAAGAAAATAACTAGCACTTCGCCACGTATAATTCTTTTGTTTTGCATACTTGCGCTAGTTAAAAAAGTTTGAAAGCAGCGTTTCAAACATTTCCAAATAAGTCCAATACTTACGTGAAAGATGGTCCACCTCCTGATCGACCGGTAGGCAACGACCAGCTTTCGGCAATGGAAATGGTTGTTGAAAACAGTTACAAACTAATAATAAAGCTTTTGTGTCATCTTAAGACTAGGAGTAGGAGGTAATGAAAGCGTAAACCAAATGCCACTAAATATGTTGGTCGACGTAATGATCTCGAGGCCTAAGTAAAGGAAAAGAAAAGCGGAAACATATCTCTTCCTCTTGGACATTTCATTTTTTGCAAATTGAATGTTGAATAGTCTGATAATAGGGTTGGAATTTCAGATGATTTTTTGCCATGTTTTGTTGGATTACTTTATAAATGGTCATTGTTTTTTGTTATAAGAATTTATGATTGTTGTTAGATTAACGGACTAAATCAAAGTAGTTTCTAATAACATGGATAACATGAAAGGTATGTAGACCAAATGCTGGCAAAAGTAATGACATTATAAAAATTAATGAAAATTAAAGTCTATTAATTATGAACAATATGGTTTTTCTTGGAGTTGAAACACTTGCCCGGGAATAAAGTCCGATCCATTACAAAACTGACATAAAAAAAAAAAAAAATTATTCCTCTGTAAAATGTTGTCTATTCTTCTTATTCTAATAGTAATTTCTTTAGGGGAAAAAGGACAATTCAAACATAAAAGGAAAAACTTAATTTGGCAATTTGGGACAACTTATAGTACTAAGTTCTTAGCTATTAACATAAAACTAGTTTTAAAATGCATTAATTTTTTTTTCGAAAGCATAGAGTAATTAAACATAAGAAGAAAAAGAAGCTTTAGCCATGTCAAATTTTTTAGGTAGATACATAATAATTGCCACAATATTTGAAAATTGAAACTATTTGAAAAAAAAATCCATTGAATTGAACTGATATTTTTTTGGTATGGCCGATTGATGAAAAGGAAGAAGCAGACAGGGAAGAAAAAAAAAAAAAAGAAATAGGCCCATATAAAATACATGTAGCAGAAAGCATATAGAATAATTTAACAATATTCATGTTGCCTTCCCTTAGATTTAGACTTCAACGTTCAAAAAATTCAAATCCTTGGTTTGGTACCGAACCGAACAGGTCCGGACACGAGCGAGGCCCACGTAGACGTAGCAAGGCCTTATGGGTCCCACTTCAGGAGCGTTCCGCATTTGACGGGCCTTATTTTCACAAGGACCCGGTCCTGCTTTAATGCCCAGGATCTTAGCGTTGTTTCAGGACAGGCGAATCAGACGTCGCCGTCTAGCATAGGGGACCTCGTAGTAGCTACGTGGCATGCTCTTGATGAAAGTTTTAAATAGACAATCTTTCTGATTAGGAAAAGTTTTAGAAATAATTTTAAAACAACATATCATTTCATAATATTTAAATTGTATCGTCCTAATATGATTATTAACACCAAATTGAAGTAGTATTTAAAAAGTAATCATATTTCATCTTCAAGCTGATATATACTAAAAAAAAAATCATATTTGGCAATGGAAGAGAAAAAAATAATAATTCGAAACCTTAGTATTTGATTTGATTAGATATGAAAAATTTTAAAAATAAATTGAATTATATATTTTTATTAATTTTTATATATTTTAAATTTTTATAAAATAAAAATAATTATTTTATATATAAATTTATCTAAATATATTAAATTTTTATTAAAATAATATCTAAAAAAATTTAAATTTAAAACTGATGAATTGAATAAAACCGAATCAATAAAATTTAATTTTAATTAGATCGATTTTAAAAAAATTCAATTCAAATTCAAATTAAATTTTAAAATTTTATAATATTACATATTATTCAAAAAAATCAAATCAAATTCGATTTAATCCAAACTTACATCACTCCTATATTTGACAGTATTATTTAGTTAATTGTTAGTTGGTATAAGCCTCTCAAGGGGGGGGGGGGACTACCCTATTAGCTTATTGCTAAGCAATTAAGCCATAATAATTAATATTTAGAAATGGTAAAATAAAAAAGGAAAAAGCTTATTCCCAAATGGAGAGACAGAAATAAGATGTACACTCGGGAAGGGGGGCTCCATGTTTTCATACAAGCCAAAATGGAAAATCAATCCAGTTGGAATTGCGCAAAACTGAAGCAAAATTTCCATAATTCAACTCTCTGACACATTTTCTTAATCACTACAAAAGAGAACCATTAATTTTCACCGCATCATGCCCTTGACAGAAATTTGCGCCCTTCAAATTACTTAAAATTGATTAATTCTAGACAATGAAATAGACAGGAAAAAAAAAGAAAAAGAAAAGAAAAGAGAGACACTCATAAATGGGGTGAAAGCAATGCTATACTGTTTCTGAGTGAATCAGAGCCATATTTTTTGACAGAATGTCAGGTTATGCAAATTCCAAAGCAAAGCGTTATTCCAATGATGAAAAAACCAATGATTAATCATTCCTTACCATACATAAACAAAAAAGTTGTGGTTTAATAGTTATACCACAATTACAATACTAATTTGAGCGAGAAATTAAACTGGTGATCTTTACAGTTAATATTTGAGAGGCTGAAGCTATGATTTTAGGGTGAATGTCTTTTTCTCTTTTAAAACCTTCACATTGTGGTGATGCAGGCAATTAACGCCACGATTAAATTCATGGATTACAATTGTAAGGTGGGCATCACTTTCTGGTGCGGGAATGTGCAGGTTCATGCTGCGAAAATGGGAAGCCACATCATATAATGCACCCACATGCGTCACCCTATCTTGAAATCCTAAACTATCCATGTTTTTATTTTTCTTGTAATTTATTTTTGGTAAGACAATGTTTGGCAGAGTTTTTTACACAGTGCAGGACTGGAGAGGTTGAAATCCTAAACATCTTAAAATTGTTGATTTATAATTTCATTAGCTTCATTTTGAGAGCATTACCAAGATTTGTGTTTGAAAAGTAAATCAAAATTTTCAAAGAATGAATATGTTGATGAATGTGCTAATTAAACAGTTCTGATTTAATGTACAAAATGGATTCCTGAGGGATAAAAGGATGCATGCCGTAATTTTCAACAAAGATTTTTCTTTTCCTGATCATCTTCTGCAAAACAAAAAAAAAAGTGGAATTCTTCCAGCTGGGGTCGTCTGTCTCTTCATCCATTGCTCAAAAAGCAGTAAAATGGCCACTTACAGCTCTAATAATAATAGCCACTTTTGAAGAGTAAACTTTAGGGTATTTCCAATTATCACACTTCAGGATTATGTCCACATAGCAAACGAATAAATAGTACCCCCCATGTTATCTTGAAAAAGTTAAAAGTATCCATCATCATGATAATTATTGTTGCTGGCTGGCCAGGATATTAAAAAGACTTTTGAAGGAAAATTTGGAATCGAATCCCATCTGGAAAGCAAACGCAAGCTCAATTTCTAACCACACACATAACAGTTATAACTCTAGAGCAAAGCTGATATTATCAGTTGGGTGAATACAGAAGATTTTGTTTTCAAGAAAAGCCAGTTAGTTAACAGGACAAACTTGCCAGTAGGTGGTAGTTTTAGGTTCTTGAAGGCCTAAAAAAATTTGAATGGGTGATTGTTGTTAGAATGTTTGGTAATAATAACCTTAATCAATCCAAAGATTAATGAAAAACATAAAGGAAATTAAACTAAAGAGAAGAAAGATCATCACAGGTTGTCCTTCTTTTTTTCTTATCGTGGGGTTGGCAGACAGCAGTCTCAAAAAAATCATGAAAGCATTGCACTCATGTATGTATATCTTTTAATGGCCCTATACTTTTGATCGAACAAACTATGATGACAAGTGAAAGGGCAGTCCTTTTGTCCTCACATTCCCCTTCCCTTACCTCCCTGGCAATGTCATTTAATTATACTGCAGTAGCGGTACTTGCTGCAACGTTTTTTCTGCTGATATTTCAGCAGCATCACAAAAATGTCGAAAAGGAAACAACACTAAGGAGATTTTTTTTTTTTTCTATTTCCGTGGCTCAAACTTGCCAAACCTACTCCACCCCACGCATAACCTGAGAAAGGAAACAAATGAAAAGAAAAAATCTAGAGCATGGAACAAGAGGAATGTGAAATCAATGTCCTAGCTAGCAGCTATCAGGTTTCTAATTTATTCTAGTAGGTACTACTACCTGGGATGTGGGGAATGTTTTTTTTTAACTCAACCCCACGTGTTTAAAGTGATGTTATGAACTGTTAATCACATCCGATATATAAAAAGAATTGTCTTGAATCTTGAATCTTTTCATAACATAATTGTCTAAGTTGTCATAGTTTTCTGATCGGAATATGAACCTCTTGCGATTCCCTTTATAAGGCTAATGAGTTGTCAAATTAAGCTCACTTTCTCCTTTACTACTACACTTATAACTGGCATTGAGATGGAAATGTAGATATTTTTCTGATCAACCACATTGTCACAGTACTAAAAGTTTTCTAGTGGGGTATATTTTTAAGAGCACATAAGAAATATGATCCATTCTATAATGTTTAAGATTATCCATTTTAATCTGAATATATTTTCGGGAAAATGGATAAGTGTCTCATCAGACATCAATAAATAATCAATATATATATATTACTTGAACTCTCAAGTCTCGACACAAACAATTGATTTAGGCTCAGCTTATTGTTTAAACTTTAAAGCCAAGCATTTCTGTTTTACTTATTTGATTTGGGGGGTAGACATATTACCGGTATTACCAAAACAGTTAAGCTCCCTTGTGATTTCGTTAACAGATTATAGGTATCCCGTTTCCATCAGAAAATCCCTATCCCAACAACTCTTATCACAATTGAAATCCCCACCCAAATTCCTTATACTTGCTTAGAAAGCAAACGTGTCTGAACGTTTAGCTACCTTTCATGGAATTGAGTTTCAGATGGAAGTGTGGGATTTTGGTAGCTTCGTCTCCAAAACAAAAGCTCAACGACTACAGAACTGCACAGGAGTTCTAGCTACCTACAAACAAAGTGGAAGGCAACGCGATGAGATGCTTGCATGTCACCATTACTTGGCAATTCAGGCGGAATTGGTTACTCTTTACGTTGGGGACAGTAGCCCAAATGTGCAATGAAGCAAGGTCCTAGCTACACCGCATGAATCAGATCATGATCCAGGCTTAGCCCAAATGTTAACCACGTGATCCTCTCCTTATTTTCTTTGCTCACTTTTTTCTTACCAGACATAGCGAAGGAACAACAGAATATAAAAATGGAAACCAAGATAATAATGCCAGATTGCAGGCTAAGCCAATATATGAAAGAATAATTTTCTAAAGTGACAAGCAAACTACAATTTCTTCAAAACAGCTCAAACGTTAGGCAATATCGTTACGGTGGAATCCCAGTGAGTGAAGAGGAAAAAGGAGAGAGAGAGAGAGAAATTCTCCACCTCAAATCAAGCCATGGCACCTGCACAACCCAAGTTACCTTTCCGGCAGCCACCTACATTCGGTTTTGCATAGTTTATATGCTTTGAAAGTTGAAAATAGAATGATGAAAGAATAAGGATAAACAGCAAAGCAAAGTGGTACATGGTAAACAAAGATAAACAATTGTACTTATCTAGCTATCCTTAATGTAATAATTTAAGCTCACAATGTACCATTTTCGGCATTATCATTTGGTATAACATGTCCACACCTTCCTCGGGAAGCTTTGATATTTCAGGATTAGACGAGATGAGGATCGAATGAATAATGGAAAAATGGCTACTAGAAGAATACAAACAACTGTGAAAATGTATCACTACCAAGATGATGTATCGCTGCCTGGCTATATCTCAGGAAACAGTGGTTATATCCTTGTTTGAGCATGATGCAGCCTCACAATGTGTGAGGTTGTGGATCAGGAGGGAAAAGATTGACAAGAAATCGATGAATCATCTCAAAGCTGGTGAATGTGATAACAGCTGCAGGAGTTGTCCTGATAAGATTTATTGCACACCCACGGTAGAATCCGGCAAGGCCTTCTTGCTGAAATACTTTCCTGATGCAATCAACCATACCAGAATAACGTTTCTCAGAGTGATGTCCCTGTTCCTGAAGCCTTGAGCGTACCACCTACATTGTGCAAGAATAAATGTAACCTTGTTAGTTTCATCAGCTTGCATAATTAAACAGCCACTAATGATAAAGAAACACATATAAATGCAGCTCTTAAACATAGGCTATGGCAATCAACACATGATGCCCACATCCATCCTTTTTTGCATTGAAAGTGCAATGCAACCTTATCAAAATAAATGAGAGTTTCTTACTTCACCAAAAGGAGTTGTAAACATTCATTCATCATACCTCATGTGGGTAAGTCAATGTGGATGCAAATATTTTGGAAACTGATGAGGCAACAGCAACATCACGTGCACTGAGTTTATCCATTGTAGTGTGATCTGCTAAGGCCCCATTAAGTTAAAATATTTTCAATGAGTATATACAACTTAAAACAATTAGATTATTAACCTTGATCAGCTAAATAAAACTTGATCTTCTCGTATGTTGGAAACTGAATGGCAACATGACTAATACCAGCTAATGCAGGGACGAGACCACTGTTCATCATACAAAAATCAGACATTTCTCAAATCAGAACAGGTAAAAACAAGTTTGCAAAGAAAACAGAAGAATTTATCTATTTCTTATGAATGGTGATACAAAACCTGTATAGACCCCGAATACCCTCCTCATGAGCTATTCTCCTCAAAGCAGAAAGTGTACCCCTATAGGGAATGACTCCTCCTCTCATTCCTTGAGTCTATAAAAACAAAACGGACAGATGTCAAGGCATAAAAAAGTCAACAGCTCCAAATATTATCTTTAAATAGCAGCATAATACAGTTAAAATTAAAAAAAAAAAAATCAAACCACATACACTAGATCATAAATACAGAAACAAATCACTACAAAACAATCTGTCACCTATAAAGCCAAATCAAACGGCCTAAATAACACTAATCAGTCATCCACCCACTTGATGCAGGCAGTCATTTTCTTGTGTGTGACTAAACCATCTGTGCTCTGTGGCCAAAAAAGAATTCTGTGCTCTTTTCTATTGGTTTTTTCCACATTTTATTAGTGTTCCTTCTAAAGTAACAAAAGAGACAAAAGAGATGAAAGTTTCTATCTCCTGTAATAAACTATAACATAATGAAATAACAGGCAAGATAACTTAAAATTTTAATATAAGCCACTATGGTTGCCTAGAGCATGTCACACTATCTAGAATTTTCATTTCATTCATCATATGTTATTGCATGGTAAAATAATAAAGTAAAAACTTGAGAGACGCACTTGAAGTCTTATCTTAACAACCCAAAGAGGATTTGTTGAAATGGTTGTCGCAGCTCCAGCACCAAATGCAGCTAGCATGTTAGCACCTATTGAGAGATGGTGATTCTCATCTACACATGCACCCAGAAGGAGTAATAAGTCAGAAATTAAAAAGAAAATGTACAAGACGATAACTATAGAAAAGAAAATCTAAAAGGAAGAAACAAATGGTTGAAATTTAGACTAAAGTGTGAATTCTATAGGCTAGGAACAGACCGTTAGAACAAAGAAAGTCTTTGAGCTGCTCATACACTGTAAAATATACCTGCAAAGGGAATGGATTGCATCAATTCGAGCAAGCACTAAAAAGAACGAGTAAGAGAAAGAAAAGGAAAAAAGACCTAAACTCATTAAGCAAGGCAAGTGAAACACATCTGCATTAAGGAGAATAATTTAATACAGAATAACAAAAGCATCCATGGAAATCTAAACAAATAGGTATTAGGCCTCCTGTTTTAATAGCTTCAAACATAAAATCCTCAAAAATCAAATCTAAATTTCTCCAGAAAAGTATTATGCAAAATTGGGATAGGAAATAGCAAGTATAATAATTATTATGTTGCATGGAAAATCAAGCTTATGTATTGAGAAGGAAGAAAAACTATTACATTTGTAGTTCAACCTTGTGAATGAATACCTAACTCTTCAATAGCAAATCAAGGTTTAGCTCATCCAGATTCAATTAAGCTCAGTTACACAATCAAACAAAACAACTGCTGTAATACCACTGGTTGTTTAGATAATTTACTTAAAGTATTCAAATGAGCACCTCAAATCGAGAGTTACAAGACAATAAAAAGCATTGATGAGTTAAATCTATGTTTGATATAAGCATTTCTGTCCTGAATCTACATTTTCTTCATAAGGCTATCTATCTTCGTGAATTTTGTGAAATTAAAACAAATAAAGGTTCTGCAAATTAAAAGCAAATTTGCAGTCAATTAAACCTGGCATTATAATTAAAGGGCAAGGTGATAAACAAAGAAAACATTAGTAGAAACCATCAAAAAGATACTTGATTTTCCTGATCTAACTTGGGCTAGTGCATAATTGCATAAATGAACCCATGTTGTGGGAAAAGGCATACTTTATTTCTGTGTGTATTTAATGCAACTTTACCCAAGTTGTAAATGCTGTTGGAAAATTTAGGAGAGTAAACAGCAAAGAAGCTTACAAATCTTTATCTTCAGATTAAATTTGGAAGTGGGGGCAAGAAAAGAATCAGAACAAAGAAATTCTCATCTTGTAATAACTCAAACATGCAAGAGATTATTTCTTTAATTTAAATAGTCAATTGATCATGCAACAAAGCCTCAAAATCCATATTTCTTTCTCAAATTCCTAAATCCTCGCAATATTACTCAAGGTCTAGTTTCTAGATATAAACTTTGAGATCAACGCAGACCGATAAGTAATCCACTTCAATCTTCACAAACTATGGAGTTAACAAATGTTGACTTTTCCAATTTCATAATAACATCCAAGAAGTAAGAACTCCTCAAGATTTTATAAACAGGATTGCTACAGCTTAAAATAGAAACATGGAATAAACAACTTACTGCCCAATTAGGAAGTAAAGCGATTACAGTAGGAGCAAGCCCACGGTACATGCCACGCAAGCCTTCCTTCTGAAATATTTGTTCCAAGCTACCAACTATAATACTACCTGATCAAATAATTTAAAAAAAAAAAGGTTAGAAATTAGAAAACTTTAAACACTCTTGTATTTTTGTTTTTCAAATCAAGTGAAAGTTAATCGGTATTGCATACGTTTAACGGTTGCGTTACAAAGCTTTGGCAGCCCATGAACCTGAAATCTAGTCTTTATAACATCTAAAGGACACACAAATGTTGCAGCAATAACACCTACACGTGTAAAAGAATGCTCCAAAATTCAGTTAATGAGATAACGGCTTGGGGAAAGGGAAGGGAATATTTAACATACCAGCGGCGGCGCCGGCACCGGCGTTGCAAAGGAGACCTCGGGAATTATGGGCATGGGAATCGTTGGTCATTGCTAGAACTTTTTAAATGAATCTGAAAACAGGCGAAGGCTTTAGCCAAACAAAAGGAGTCCTCTCTCGAGAGGGATGTTGCCGAGAACCAGAGTCGCATTGCCAGAGGATCTAGCTCTTCGGGCGTGAGTTGCGTTAGCTTGTGAACAACCGAGTCGAATCACCCGAGTTAGGGTTCCATCTTCGTTGTTGTATCTTTTTTCTTTTTACTCGGGGGAGGCGCAACGATCAAGGAACTATTACAGAGAGGATTGGCTCCCGAGGCTGGGCGTTGTACGATGAGATCAAGACGTCACCACGGGTTTCAACTTTTAAAACGTGAGGCCTTTGTTTGGCTATCATCGGCTTATCAACTCTCAGCTGGACGATTCGCTGCACATGGGACCGAGTTGAATCGAAAGACTCCAATTCTGAGTCAAATGCAAATAAAATATAAGGTAAATTTTGCACGAAACTGCCCCGACATTACAATTTGGGCAGATTCGCAGTTTTGGTCTTCGCCTAATTGGATATCGCACCTGAGAAAAAAATTGAAAAAATCGAAAATTCATTTAAAATTATAGTATTGAATTTGATGTGAATCAATTTTTTGAATTTAGTTTAGATTAAATTTAAATATTAAATATATATTAATGTAAATAAAATTTCATATAAAAAATAAAAATTTTAAAAAAATTAGATTAAAATGAATTATATATTTTTAGTAATTTATAAAATAAAATATTTTATATCTAAATTAATTTAAATATATTAAAAAAATTTTAAAATAAAATTTAAAATTCATTAAACCAAATCAAACCGATTAAAAAAATTCAATTCAAATTCCGTTTGAATTTTTAAAAATCTTAATATTATATATTAATTGAAATAACCGAAATTAAAACCAAGATTTAACCCAATCCATCTCACTCCTATTAACCATGACCAGGCATGGTGAGCGGTGGCGGCCAGCCACTCCACGCCTCCGAGACCCAAGTCAATAACTGAAGTCGGATGATCTGTACTAATAGCAATTAAGTGGAAAACTTTTCTACCGAGTGACATGCCTGGTGGAGGACTGTTCAAATTTGTCAATTGCCAATCCAAATCAGTTAAATTGGTCAAATCATGTATGTTTGAAAATAATCAGTGTCCAAGGACCAACTAATTATTTTTTCCTGTTCATTTTCGATTGTACATGCTAAATTTAGGTAAATTTTTTAATTTATAAATTTAATGTCGAAACGACACTTAACATACAAAAATTTTTGTCACATTATCAAATTAGCCTTAATTACGGAAGCATTTAGTTTCTTCTTTTTTTTTTATGAAAATCAAAGAAATAATTATATCTTCATGTTTAGACGCAACTATTGCTTTTAAATTTTAATATAGCAAAAAGCGAAAAATAGAAGAATCAATTGGAAGCTAAATTAGAAGGCATGTTTAATGTTTTTATTTTACGCCTTTCTTTTCTTTTTCTTTTTTTTTTTTTTACATAAAATTGCAAAAGAAAACTGTGGCAAGTTCTGTACGTACCATGGCTATGAGTTCACTGTATCAACATTGCCGTCGTGATTCGCATGGCCGCTTTATTATGGGCCACTCCCATATGCTTTGTAGGCCTTGGGACAGTCTTTTTATGGATACGTGCCCATTACCTTTAAGCATCAATCAATGCGCCCTTTGGATTGCGGTTGCAATAGAAAGGTGTGATAACTGGTCAGTGGCGATTCAAACAGTTTTCAGTGAGGTGAGGTCAATGGTGACTGGTCAACGATTTTTTTTCCAGTGGTTAATTGGATCGTAGTTTTTTTTTTTTCTTTAAAATTTTAATGTTAACTGAAAAAAAAAATTTTGTTTTTACCTTTAACATTTGAATGTTACCAAAAAAAATCCCTGATTTTTATTTTTTATTTTAATTTTTATTATTATATAAGAATTTAATAAATAAATATTATTATATAATAAATTAATAAATTACAAAATTAATAATTTATTTATTATTATTATTATTTATTAACAATTTTATTATTTAAAATAATTTTATAATTTTATAAATGTTAAATCATTTAAAATATTTATTACATAAATTTTTTATTTTAATATATTTATAACCATTTTTTTATTATTGTCATTCATCTTATTATTATCATTATTTTTATATCTAAACATATATTTTATTATTATAATAATTAATATCATATTTATTATTATTTTTAATATCATCAAAATTAATTTTATTATCCATCCAAAAACATTTTAAACGAAGAACATCAAATGTGTTTTTAATCACAAACAACGGGAAGGAACCATGACAGTATCGATTTGAACTATGCCAGCAGCAATAGCATCTCCTAAACCAACGTGTTTAACTGTTCAGCACTACAATTCCCTGTACACGATAATAGCAACTTGGGCTTTGAATTAAGAAACCAAATGTAGGAATCGAATGACCAATTGGTTGATTGTTAAAACATCCAAACTATGTCCTTTTTTTTGTTTTTTTATCTTTATTTTATATATATTTTTATTATACTAATATAGACTAATACTAACAAAAATTGCACTAAAGATACTTTAGAGTTTGGTTTGACTTTTTTTACTTGTTAAACGTGGATAGTAATTTTTTGTGGCTTAAATTCAATGGTGGTACTTATTTGTACTAACAAAAACAAAACTTGGTACTTACGAATTAATAAAAAGTTTATATTTAATCCAACATTTAATTAAATTTAAATAATTATTTTAAAAATTAATATTTAATAAATTAAACATTTATAATTGCTTTTCGTATTTATAAATCTTTTTGTACAAAACAAAAAAGTAATAAATTTCATTGCTACTTGCTGTAACATTGACAGTTTTCTTTTCTGTTTAATTACTCTTCTCTTCTACATAGAAAGTTAAATAAATCTAAAGTTTTTTGTGCTTTAACCGAATTCGAGACAGTACTCATTACCGAACGAAGCTACTAGATGTAGATCTAGTCAATTTCATTAATCAAACACACAAACAGGTTGGTACAATGGACAGTGCAATGGTAACGAAAATAGGAGAAATGGCTGCCTCAAGCCCAAAAGTCAAGCCGGTGATGCTGTCCCCAAAAGCAAACCCGTTCACGCATCATCCAAATAAATTTTCTTCATCTTAGTATTACTATCTTTAGTAAAGGAGTGATTTCACTTGTTATTATATGTGAAGAAATGAAGATCTCGAGTTTTTGGAGATTCCTGGAAGTCAATCTCTTCTAAATTTGATAATATTTTAATGTATTATACCAAAAGAAACAAAGTTTGTGTTATCTGACAAGCACTTGGCCACTTGCTACTTTTGCTCTTGATTCATGTTTTTAGTGTTTTTCAAGCTTTTTTTTTTCAGCGAAGTTTTTCTCTCATCAGATCATAAGCTTTTCTGGGTTCGGTGATACTCGTTTTTCTTCCGACACCGAAAACGTAAATTTGTCGCTTAAGCTGATGGCCGATGGGCAGTTCGGTCAAAGCCCCCAAAAAGGCAAAAACTGTGGGACTGGGCTTGCATAATTAATGGCTGCTTGAGGCGATTCGTTTCTTAAATTATTGCTACCGGCGGATCTGCTCAAATTGGCTACATGTTTTTGGCAGATTTTGTTTGTTCTTCCCAAAATATCCTAAAAATATTGGATCTGCAAATTTTGTTTCATTTTAATGAAATGAAACCCTAATCAGTAATCACCTTCATCATATAATAATCAGACAATTAAATATATAGATTGGACGATCATGGTTGCATCCATTGTTAAATGACCGTCTTTAATATTTTTATTTATATTTTTATATAAAAGAGGTAATAATCTAAAAGTAAAAATAAATATTATAATTTTATAAGTATTAAAATTTAAATATTTTAAATATCATTTTTAAAATTAAATATATAAATTAATTAAATGAAAATCTTGAATTTATTTTTATAAAATTTAATTACACAACTCAATGCTACTCATGTGTTTGTGATAGTGAAGGTTCAACCACGAAAAAAAAAATCAAGTTGATTATAATTAATTATCTTTATAATGTTTTTAAAAGAGACGGAGTTTTTTTTTTTTTTTTGTTTTTAAAATGAAGACAAAATGTGTTTGATGACGTTATAACTACATGGATTCAATTCATATATGTTCATAGAGTAAAAAAAAAAAATTCTACAAACATTTTTTATCATGTGTATTTATTTAAAACAACTATTTTTTTTTTATTTTTGCATACTTAATGGTTTTATTATTCGATTTATATGAGTCTAAACAAAAACAGTCTCATAAAACTAGTACTAATAATATTTTCCATTAATATTTATGACGTTTGAATTAAAATTTACAAATTAAAAGGATTAATAAGTCAAATGAAAATATGAATTTATTTTCTTTTTGATTTAAAAAAAAAACTCAAATTATGAATTTGGACAGTCCTTTATTAATCATACTACTACATTCAAATTAAAATTATTACTAAAAAAATTACAATTAGGATATTATTTCAACCCATGATTAAAATTTTTTTATCGTATTATAATTATATTTATGATTAAATTTTTTAAAATTCAGGATTGGTGAGGACGCAACCAAAGGAAAAGGGGTCAGTATCGTCATTTGAGTGCTGCGGGCGATCCATGATCCATCCTTTCAGTCAAGCCAATTTTTATTATTTCCTTCTTCAAATCAAATCTGAAGAAGAGAACCTACGAAAAAAAAAAAAACCCTTGGAAGATACAAAAAACCACAAGAAAAACAACGCAAACAGAAACACTCGTGGCCTTTCCCTTTCACTCTCGTTCTTAAGATTTTACCCCTTAAAACCCCTCCAAAATCCTTTAATGCCGTCTCTGTCCCATCAATTTCAATAATCCAGTAAAAGCTACAGAACTTCCTTTTTAGTATTTGTACCTTAAAAAAAAGTTTAAGATCAATAGTAGAATGTCAAACTCGGGCGGGTTCGCGGTGACCCGAACTCACACGGGGAACCGATTCTACAACCCGCCGGCGGTGAGGCGGCAACAGCAATTATTACAACAGCAGCAGTTGCAGAGGCAGCAGCTACACGGACCGTTGCAGAAGGAGCCACAGAGAGCATTAAAGGAGAGCCGAGTCAACTCGGTCGATTCAGTGGCTGAGGCTCGGACGGATTCGGACGAGTCTACATTGTCGAGGCCTAACTCGGTCTGCTCTGCTTCACTGTCGTCGATTTCTAATTTGACCAATTTGGATCGGCTCATGGAATCGGTCACTCCTTTTGTTCCGGCTCAGTGCTTCTCTGAGGTATTGTGAAATATTTACTTTCTTTGTAACTAAATATAAGTACTGAGAATTATATTTTTGAGTTTTATTTAGCTCTGTTTGGCGGCTGAGAAAAAAAGGAAGTGACTTTGGAGAGCTAATTATTGCTGTTTTTGTTTGGGAGACCTGAGGTTTAGCTAACGGATAAGCGCTATTTCAGGAATGTAATGGAAATTATTTTTAATTATTTTTTAGAAATGTATTGTTCAGTTTGCTACAAATTCTAACTTGTAGAGAACTGGCTTTATTGCTCTTAATTAATGGTGTAGGGTCTTAGTTTTACTATGATTTGCATTCATGTGGTCCTAAAGTGACAAGAAGATTTAGATTCATCTCGTTCTGAGCAACATTGCTGAGTCTTGTCTTGTTCATGGAAATAAAAGAATATATTTTTTTCTCAGTTATTTGTGCTTCTATTAATGATCAAAAGTAGGCTAGTTTAATTGGCGTTTCTTGTTTTCTCAAGCTACATTTAGGGGAAAGTTTGAAAGAAAATTCCTCATATATTCTCTTAGCTATCTGTTGGAAAAGGAGTCTTAGTTTTTTACTTCATGGCATTCATTTTTGTTTTTTGTTTGATAGGCAAAAATGAGGGGATGGAAAAATCATGAAGTGAATTTACTCCCATATTATTGTCTCAGTGACCTGTGGGAATGTTTTAGTGAGTGGAGTGTATATGGAGTTGGAGTGCCGCTATTGTTGAACGGGAGTGATTCTGTTAAGCAGTACTACGTTCCTTCCCTGTCAGGCATACAATTGTATGTAGATCCACATAGGCCAAGGTGAGCTTCTTACTACCACATCTTCCTAACTGAATTTTCCTCTTCCTGACTCATAAATTCCTGTAAATATCATAGAGTTGGATTGTATATTTTTATTGTGTCAGACTGCTTATTTAGCCACATGGTGGCGGAGAAAATTCCAGATTCTTATACGTTGCTGGTTCTTATGGCTCTTCTTGATATTGCAATGTTGCAATTACTTGAATTCATTGTTGATATATATAAATGTTTTTGATATTGTTTGGCAACAAGAAACCTTGAATGCACTATTTAAACAACTTGACTGTTTTGATCATGATTGGTTGGCTTTCCTACATTAGATGCATCTATGATTTTGAAGCCTATATTTTGTTAAAATATTCCAGTCTTACAGATTCTTAGTGTTAATATAACATGTTCTCTAGTTGCCATTTCTTCAACAAGGGAATATGCTTCCCATACTTGATTTCTACTGAATCTTGAAAGTTTATACTTTATACACATAAATTCGCTTGAACTAATGGTTCCTTAATTGTTAACCTCTTTATTTATAATCCTACATCTGGTTTGGAGAAAGACCACGGCCCTGCTTTGCTTGCCCCTTTACATTATGACATTGTTGTTTGACAGAGGTGTATCTATGACAGTATTCTTGGTAGACATGATCATTGGCTTTGTCCAAATAAATGATTAATTTCCAGCTGCTTCCTCGCCTTAATTCTGTGAATAAGGAATATTGGGTTTGTTAAATCTTACTCTAGACACTGGCTGACCAGCTTGCAACTAAGAGCTGCATGCTTGGTATTAGATAATATGTATGAATAAACTGTGGAGCTTTTGACTTGCCTTACTGTTAACTCTGCAAATCTGCCCATGTATTGAATTAATAGGAGGCCTAGTGAGGATAGTGATGCTGAGTCTTCGAGGGAAACTAGTAGTGCTGGAAGTAGTGACTGTGAAACAGAAAGGAGAATGAAAGGTGGTGTTGATGGAGAATGGGGGAAGCACAGCTCTGAAAGGAGGAACAGACCTTCTATGAGTTCATCTAGTGACGAAGTGGAGGCTGGCAACTCACCTGGGCTTTTGGTTTTTGAATACTTTGAACAAGAACAACCACATCATCGGAGACCTTTATATGACAAGGCAAGTTCATGTTAGCGCTGATTTAGATTGTTAAATTCTTTCTCTTCAAATATTTGTTTGTCCTGACTTTTGGATGCTTGTGGCACCTTTTTCTGACCCAACAGATTTCAAGTCTCGCATCTCAATTTCCAGAGATCAGGATGTACAGGAGCTGTGATCTATTGCCAGCAAGTTGGATATCGGTGGCTTGGTAGAACATCTTATACTTACTTCTAAGGATTGACTGAGTCTCTTTTCTTTTAAACTTATTGTGCTATGTGTGTTTTGTTATGTTATTTTTGGTCTAGGTACCCAATCTACAGAATACCTATGGGTCCAACCCTACAAAATCTGGATGCATCTTTCTTGACCTTCCATTATTTGTCGACACATTCTCGAAGTATATCTCTTTCTATCTCATTTACTATCATGGAACATAAAGCCATTTACTAGGCTACATTATGTGCCTTGTTGAGTTAATTTTGTCATTTATTTAATGGCTGTTACAGGTGAAAGTCAGCTGCAGTATCCTGCTTCTGGCAGTAGGAAAATATGCGGTGTTGATGCACCTTCAAAGATCTCTCTACCAGTTTTCGGCCTTGCTTCCTATAAGTTGAGAGGTTCAATTTTGACTCCCAATGGTTCCCAAGAATGGCAGCAAGCAAGCTCACTGTTACAAATTGCTGACAGTTGGCTGCGCCGTTTACAAGTCCATCTACCTGATTTCCAGTTTTTTGTATCACATAACTCACAGTGGAGATAACAAAGGTACCTTAATTTTCTGTAACTGCTCTTTCGGGTAGTCGCAGAAGTCCAAAGGCTCAGTTGGAGTGATATTTGGTGAAAGATGAGACAGTTTGCTTAAAACCTGCAATGAAACAGCTTGTTTTTCAGCCTTGTCATTCTTATTATGATTCCATAGTTCCCTCATTTAGCAGCAGTGTGCACCAAGATAACAGAATGCTTGTGGTTTCATTGAGGCGCAATAAGGGAAAAGGAGGTCACGTTTTGCAACTAGATTGCGTCAATTGAAATTGCTAGGTGTCAGAAATGATGGGTTCAAGGCAGTTCTTTTGTCATATTTTCCGGCAGGGTCCAAGAAACTATAATCACCTCACTGGAATTTATGTCACCACTCAATTATTTTGCTGTCTGGCTGGTTCAAGTTCTATGATCTTGGTATGCTTGTGAATCACTAACCAAGCAGCCTTGTTTTTCTGCATCAACATGATTTTTTATGAACATTTTGGAAATTGACGAAAATTTGAATCTGTACTGTATCTGCAGATATACACCCATACCTGTAGTTTTCAGAAAAGGAAATACTCGGTAAATTATCAGTGTTTTCATAAACGTATATTCAGTTTTGTAATTCTGGAATGCTGGTGGTTGTTGTTAATAGTCTCGGCAACCAAGTTATAAGCACTTCCAAAGTTTGTTGCAAAACTATTTTGCAGTATAGTTTCTCAAGAACCTTAGTATTGCCGAAATAGAAGTATCTCATCTCTTTTGGGTCTCTGGTTCAAAAGTTTCGACTTCTACCTTTGGTGGCTTTCTATTTGCCCATATATTGTTTTTGGACAATCTTTTTCTTCCCTAAACTACAACTTGGAAAAGGCAGCGTGCATGTGACTTGCGCAATGGCATATGGCGATCAATAAAAAAAAGAGGCTAGTAGGCTGATAAACGAAATGAGTCGGTTCCCTTAACAAGCCCAGAAGAAGCAAGTCGCAGCTTCTCAGGCTCCCAGTAGATGGGGCAAAGGCCCGAAGGTCATTCAGTGCATGCTTTTGGTTTGGGCTTTTTATTGGGCCTGAACGTGTAAGAGAGTATTTATAATTCTGGGCTCTAGCTAATCTATAGAAGAAAGTCTAAAACAACCATGAACTTGAAATTGCTGTAACTTCAAAATTGGGATAATCCAATTAGGATTCAAGTTTAGTACGGTCGAGGTTAGCGTCTTATTCCTGCCACGAAGCAATCGCAGCACTATCCTGGAAAACCTTATCCCCAAACTTGTAGAAAACCCAGAATCCCGTCCCCCCGACTGTCCACAATTCGAATGCAATGTATAAAATATTTACTCAATTAATCTGATTTTCCTCTACCTCTTCCTCTTCCTCTTCCTTGTCTCTGTTAGACAATCTCTTTTCTTTTCTGGGTAGTTTCCATTTGGTTTTATCATATCCAATTCTTTTTTATATTGAAATTATCAATTCCTTCACAATTCTTGCATTTGGTTTCACCATGTACATTTTTGAATTTTTTATGTTTCTGAAAATGTCTTGTCTTTACATTGTTCAAGTATGGGTATCCGAACTTGCGGCAATTTGGATCGCCTAAGTACGATATGGACTCCTGAGATGGACCGATAATTTCATTGATCTAATGTTGGAACAGATCAATGAAGGTAATAGGTATGATGATCATGTGTTCAGCAAAACAGCATGGAAGAACATGGGTTCATTGTTCAACGAGAAATTCAAATTTGAATATGACAAAGATGTTCTCAAAAATGGTCACAAAACACTGAGAATTCTGTACAAAGGTGTTAAGAATCTCTTAAATCATAAGGGTTTTACATGGGATGCAACGTGACAAATGGTGCTCGCTGACAATAAAGTTTGTGATAAATATATCAAGGTGCAATTCTTAATTATGTGATAAAAGGATTTAAAACATTTTGGGGTCATACAGTTTTTTCTTTTTCTATTCACAGGTAAACCCAGATTTGCGTCCTTACGGGGTAAAAACTATTCCCTACTATGATGATTTGTGTTTTATATATGGAGATAGGACATGTGGTTAAAAGGGTAATAATTCTATCCTTGATACTACTAAATTTTCGTCTGGTATATCTAATTGTTGAAAGGTTTCATTTATTGCTGATCCATTTGTTACCATGTGATAGTCAGCCTGAGACATCAGCACAATTGGGCGAGGACAAAACAGGATCAGCCTCTCAGCTAGAAGGTGCCAATGAGGGAGCTGTGAATGAAGATTGTATCTCTGTTCTCCAAGAAGTGAAGGACGCGCCAGAGGTTGTGCCTAGTGCAACAATAAACCCACTGTATAGTCGTACTAGGATGGATTGGCAGCCACCAATGGACTGTTTTTTCATTGATTTTATGCTTGAGCAGGTGCAGATAGGGAACCAGATTGATGGTGTATTTAGTTAGCAGGCATGGATAGAGATGATTGCTTCATTTAATGCGAAATTTGGTTTTAACTATGACATGGACATACTAAAGAATCGCTATAAAACTCTAAGAAGGCAATATAATGTCATAAAGAATCTTCTTGAAGTGGATGGATTTGCCTGGGATGATGCTCGTCAAATGGTAACAGCTGATGATAGCGTATGGCAAGAGTACATCAAGGTATGCATCTATGTGTAAAACTCAAGACTTAATAGCGAAATAATTCAGTCCTGTTACATAGAACCTTTGCACTAGTTCCTCTAATCCAGCCCATGTCATCCATAAGATGTTCAGTTATCTTTTATCATACCTGAAGTTTTACATAATCTACTTGGAAGCCACATAGAATCAGTGTCACATGTACCTTAGGACTCAGGCAAGACAAAAATCTACCATCAAGAATTCAAGATGTGTTTTATTTTGTTAGGGTAAAGAGGTAAAGTGGAAGATGGTGCTGTCTATTCAATTATATATTTTTTTTCATTTTATTTATATATCTATTTGTATAAGCTTTTTGAGAAGTAATGGAGACTTTTGATCTATATTATAACACTCATTTTATTCTATGGGATTTAAAAAGGTTTGATGCACTAACATGCAGGGCCATTCGGATGCACGACAATTCATGACCCGACCAGTGCCGTGCCATATAGACTTGTGTTTGATATGCAGTGATCCAGATCCTGATGAAAGTGACTGCTTTTCCGTTCAATGTTTGGAACCAGAGAATGGGGTTCAAGAAGTGAAGCCTCGGCGAGCGGATAACAGTTCTCAGTCTGCTGCAGCATCAGTTTCCAGTGAAGATGAAATTGGTGATGTGCTTGAGCAAAGACAATTTGGTGTAACCTTAGGTACAAACGTCAATTAGAAAACCATTTAAATTCTGCAAATTCAAAAAAATCAAGAGGTGAAGACGACAGTATGTCCAGTGCTCTTAGAGAGATGGCAATTGCTGTGTCTTCTTTGACAGAGAAGAATGATGGGAAGTCAAACTCCGTTTCAATAGAGAATGTAATTGCAGCCGTACAGGCATTACCAGACATGGAAGAAGACATTATATCGGATGCATGTGACTTTTTGGGGGATGAAATAAAAGCAAAAACATTTCTGGCATTGGATGTCAAACTCCGCAAGAAGTGGTTGTTAAGGAAGCTTTGTTCTCAGCAGTGAGTTTAATCGAGTTTAATTTTATTCTTCAGCAGATTAAGCTCAGAGTTATGCAAGAAGTTTTGACTGAATTCATTTAGATTTGTTTCATAGTGAATGTAAATTTTAGTTAGCCGAGCAAAAGTTGTTTGTAAGTAATTTTGGCACGTTATGGCACGTTAACGAACAAGTTTCAGGAATCTTATGAAAATGGCTTAGATGTTATATATTCTCACATGTCCGAAATTCTTATGTTACATCAACATCCATAATTTGTTTGATTTTTTTTTTTTTTTTGGTCAAAGATAATTTGTTTAACATTATTCAACATGCTTATATTTTAAGTTTATTATAGAAATTTCAAAAGAAGCACAATCAGTCAATCAGTCAAAGGAAACCTTTGAATCACAAATTTGAAGAAACATTAAAGAACTATTGCACAGATATTATCAAGGCACCTGCCGTTACTGAAAACATAGTTCAAATTTGTTAGTGCCTATGAAACTTCACATTCCGATAAACTAGCCAATGTAAGGATGAAAGAGGAAGTAAACAAAGCTGATATTGGCGTTATGCACTAATGCTTTAATGACATGAAAAATACAAGAGTCGGAACTCTGTTGTGGACTAATTGATAACATTGACCTGTAAAATAAATTACATTAGATTCCTGAATCTATCATAGCTTTCTCTATTAAAGTATCAGCATGTTCAACACAAGAAAACATGGATGATGGCACGTTTGTTAAAATTTGAAGTAGCGGACCATCAATTCTGTGCGGACCATCAATCGAAGATGGTGGATAACAATAGTCCTTGAACAAACTCGCACATCTTTGCCTTCTCCAAGTTCTCCTTATCTGACAAAGGGGATGAGTGACCATCTCTGTCCACCATAAAACTATCATGAACTTGCATCCGATAAAGGGGAAAAACTTAAGTAATAATCACTACTAGAAAAAAGAAAAAAGTAAAACCATATCCTGATACCATTAAGAGCAGATGGCAACATCACTCTTATATGTTCCACAAGTTGCGAAGCAAATGATATCAATTAGAAATACATAAGATCTGCTTGACTAAGTGAGCTTAAAACTTGTTATCAGACTTAAACATTAGGTCAAAGATTAAATGGGAGCAAAACCTCAAACACATTGTTTTCATTCTTATTTTCCTGCCAACCATTGTTGGTTATTTTTCTAGTCCCACCTTGCCTCAACATATAAGTCATTGTGATTATGGTGTGCAGTCATTTGTTTAAGCTTCAGAATTTAGAAAAACAAAATTTTTCTTTGTCATTCTTATTTTTCATGAACATTTATTTTCTCATGTACAATACCTCTTTACCATTTTTAAAAGAAATAACATAATCATGCTTTTACACCTCAGTTTCCAAAGGATTTAGCTTAGCTCAACCACTGAAGATAACATCTTAAAACATGACAGAATAACTTACTTTTCTAACATGTTCTCATCTGGGCCTTTTACTTCCAAGGATATTTCAGTAGAAGAGGCAGACTGTACACCTTCAGATGAATCAGCTGGAGGTGCATACGAAAGAAATGAAAGCAATGGATCAGGTGCTGTGTTGGAGGAAGAAAGTGAAGACCAGGACCTGGCAAGAAGAGATTGATAATGTGCATCGTCCAAATCTTTTCTCAAGGAAGAAAGAGTTGAATAAGAGTTGCCTTTGCAAAATTTTAATTTGTGGTTACTGTAATCACTGGTCAAGGGACACCATGAAACTCAAAGCATCATCATGATCACACAAACAAAGTTACAAAATAGAAGAGACTTTTTTCAGAGAGATTCAATAAAGAAAGAAGATGTGATGATAAACATTTCAAGCACAATGAAATAATGTAGAACATGAAAATGAGTTGAAAAAAGGAAAAAAAAAAAAAACAAAATGAATAACATCCCCAACTCAAATGAAATAAAAGGATATCTTGAAAATATTCCCATGCTGTGTTGTTATGTGGTCAACCATGTTCATCCCTACCCTCAGAGCACAAACAGGACATACCTGCAATTATAAGCAATACTGATTAATTGATTTTAAGCATCATGCGTGTCTAAAGCACAATTAAAACTAAGCTATCTAAGTACCCTGATTATTCTGAGATTTGAAACAAATACTTCCTTTGGGTAAGTTCTGCATTGCATTTGTTCTTCTCAAACAGAAGACTTCCTATTATGTAATGAGGCATATTTAGGAAAAGTTCTATAAGCTAGAATATGCCCTGACAATGTACAAAGCCTCAATTCAAGCCAACAGACCAAAACATACACAAAAGAGAGAAGGAGAAAGAATATGTTCTGACATCTTAACTTCAATCAATGAAACCAAAGTAGGGAAACCAAAAGGAGCTCTAGAATATTATGAATTAATGTCAGGTTCATAAGAAAAAGGCATAACGGACAAATAATAAAGACAGAATGCCATTCAAAGGGTCAAGGTGAAAACAAATTTTGTCCAGTAGCTCTAGCAATCATCAATGCGGTACCAAGGGAAAAGATGGATGAAGTCAAAAAACACTTTTATAGCTTCTATGAGTCAGACTGGGTAAACAAGAGCAATTTGAGCCAGACAAAAATGCAAGATGTTAGAAATGTTGGCTAGTAAAGAATCTAACACGTTCATGAACGAGTGACAATAGAGTGATAATACTGAATAAGAAGGGTGGAAACAGAATTGAGGATTTCAGTTCTGATAACATGTATTCATCAATCCAAGTTTTCCAGTAGGATTGCCAAACACCTTCAAATGCCATTCCTCTTCCCCCAAGTGGCAAAGGCAATTCAAGGCATTCTTTTGCTGGATCAACTTGTGCACAGCCAGTAAAAGGTTCCTTCTTTTCTAAACATTATCGACAATTACCAAAGTAAAGCATACCCAGGAAGAGCACAAACATTACCTAAATATCAATTCGAACAATCTTTCCAAAATAACAAACTTTTATGCCAAACAAAAAATCTAGAAGGCAAGTGCGTACCCCATAGCCAGCTTCAAGATGATGTTCCTCATCAATATGGCAGCACAATCCAAGTAAATCAAAATCCTCAGAACAATATGGGCAGGAGTATTCTGTCTTCAATTCATCATCTTCTTCAATCTCCTCAAAATCAATACAAAGATCTGCTTCCAAAAACAAGAACACACCATTTCAGTAACCACACAAAATCCAGAAATCCAAAACCCAAAACAAAAATAACAAAGGTAGAAAACAAAAAGCCAAAATGAAAAAAAAAAAAAAAAACCACTTTGGGATTTAAGAGTTGACTGATAGCTTCTTGATGAAGCTGAGAAAGCAAAGCTCCAAGTATCATCCTCCATTGAAAATTGATCACGCTCTAAAACTACAGGTGGCTTTGTTTCTAAAAAGGGTAAGAATTTAACAAAGTTGCTTCTTCGATTTTACTTTTTTTAATAATTTTTTTTCCAAATTTTCGTGTCGCTTTCCAGTTAGGAGCAAAGAGCGAGTTAAAAGGAGGAAGCGAATTCGGGGAAAAACACTGGGAAACTTTGTTTGTCGTTTGAGGTTGTAAGGGGAGCTGGATGCTTAGCGACCACGATTTCCGACTTTCTGAAATGACCACTAACTCCCTCTTGTTTATCATGAACTACCTTCAACAACCAATGTTATTATGCTGTAAAAACGAGGATTATAATTATTTAGTATTTTAATTACTTTTATTATGTCCATTAAAGTTTGGATTTATTACTGAACCAAACGATTTGAGGTTCGTTTCATTAAAGTGCGAATGCCGACCACGTTAAATTGCCCTTGGGAGTGTGTAAGACCCGTCTGTGAGATTGGACCAGGTCTTAAGGCCCACTTATTGAAATTGCAACGTATTTGTCACGGAAAAAAATGGAAACGTTCTAGTGAAATAGGGCCAATATCCAACTACTGAATCTTGGCCCTGTTTATTGGCTGATTGAGCTTTATTGATGGCATCATCCAGTTCCCGGTTGGCCCAGCTGTACGAATGCGGACAGTACCGTCCGTCTTTGGAAGCTAAATTAACTTCTGGTGTCGAGAGATCTCGTAATAAATCAAGTCAAAGCTTTTTCCGTCTTCAGGTATTCCCTCCTTCTCTCATTTTCTCATCCCAAAAACCCTCAAAACCCCCAATTTTCCTTCTGAGTCCTACTCCTTTCATTTCTCTTCCGATTCCCAACGACAACCCTAACCGTTTTTTTTTTTTCCAATGGCGACGAGAAACCGGACCCTCCTGTACAAAAAGCACAGGGACGCATTAAAGAGCGTTCGAGCTCCTCTCTCTTCCTCAGCGTCCGGTTCCGGTGGTCCGGTGATTGAAATGGTTAATGCTTCTTTCCTTCACTCCAATCGCTCTTCGTACACTCCCCTCAGCACCGAAGAAGAACCTGGTCCTTCAAGGTAAGTAACTACCTCTCCATTTCTTTTATTTTATTTTTTTTGTCTTTTCAATCGAAAAAAATGTTATGCTTAATAAATACTATCGAATTTCATTTCATTTTATTTTTGTTGCAGCAGTGGTGCGTTTACGGTAGGTTTCCCGCTGGCGTGGGTTGACGATTCGGAAGAAATAGCGGCAAATACTCAACGAGCTAAGGTCAAGATAGCGGAGTTAGCCAAAGCTCATTCCAAGGCTTTAATGCCTTCATTTGGAGACGGCAAAGAAGATCAACGCGCTATTGAGGTTTTAACCAAAGAAATTACTGATCTATTAAGGAAATCTGAAAAGAGATTGCGAAAGCTTTCGAGCAACGGATCTTCCGAGGATTCCAATCTCAGAAAAAATGTGCAGGTAATTGTTAATAATTCTATCATTCTTGAACAATGTTGATTATATTTATCTTCAATCATAGATTATGAGAATTTGGTATGAATTAATCTCTGATTATTTATCCACTGATTTACTTCTTTATTTATTTTTAAATTCCTCTTTGGGCAGCGTTCACTTGCAACAGAACTTCAAAGCCTATCGGTGGACCTGCGGCGAAAACAATCAACTTATTTGAAACGGCTACAGCTGCAAAAAGAGGTTTGTTTGGATTGAGTTTTGGTTTGGTCCATGTTAATCTCTATGAAGCTTTCTGTTACTGTGATTGTTTTATGCCCTGCTTAACTTTGTATGTATATTGTTTTGTGGTGTAGGGACAGGATGGTGTTGAGTTGGAGATGAATTTGAATGAGAACAGATATAGATTGGAAGACAGTGTATTCAGTGATGTGGTATGCCATTTTTTTTTAGTTGTACTTTCGAATTGCAACTGTTTCCATAGGTGAATTGATTTCTATGATTAGGATTTAGGTGTTAGGGATTTCAATTTCTACCGCAAAATCAGTGATGTGGTTGTAGAAATATAGGTCAGATGGATGCCAAACTCAACTGAAGTGTAGATTCGCACATCTGTTTGTAAATGTTTTGGTATATAATGGATTGCAAGTTCCTGAGTCATTTATGATTCAATTCACCAGTTTTATGTTCTAGTATAAATAACATGATGTGTGACTAATGCAGGGTTTTAATGAGCACCAAATGAGCAAGCTGAAGGAGAGTGAGTTCTCAACTGTAGAAAGGGAGAGAGAGATTGCTCAGGTATCTGGATGCATGTTATTTATTGTTTCAATGGTAGTTCCCTTCTAATGAATATAGTCATTTTGTAGGTTGTCAAATCAGTAACTGAGCTTGCTCAAATCATGAAAGATCTCTCAGTCCTTGTGATAGACCAGGTTTGAGATGCATCTTCATATTATGTTAGTTGTCGTTGATTGAAACTGGCTGATTTATTTATCTAATATCTTTTATCAGGGCACAATTGTTGATCGGATAGATTACAATATCCAAAATGTAGCTACATCAGTCGAGGAGGGCTTCAAAGAGCTTCAGAAGGTTCTGTATTTCTGCCTTTCAATGACCCATAATACATGCACACACAGACAAACTTATTCCTTTACATTGGAGCCATCCTGAATCATTTCCCCTTCCAAAACTCCTGGATAACAAAGACCACGTGTCCTCATTTAGTATACAGTTTCTTCTGAACTCAACATATGTGGTTTGTGCATTAGTTGCTATTGCTGTTCTTAGATTATTTTGGTTTTGGCAAAACTTCAGAGTTTTGTGTAAGACAATCATGTTGCATATATTGAAATTGCAGGCTGAACGAACACAGAAGAAGGGAGGGATGGTGATGTGTGCGACAGTGCTTGTTATTTTATGCTTCATCATGATAGTCCTTTTGATCCTCAAAGAGTTATTCTTGTGATCATATTATTGTACAGTACAAACAGCACCTTAGCATCCTACTTTGACATGATTCATCATGTGTATATTCGGATCTGCAATCCACCAATGATGATCCCAAGGATGATCTCTATAGGAATTTTGAAATTCTCAGTGGTTGTGGCTTGTGGGGAATTTTACCATAGTTTTGTATTGCACTTTTTTCTTAGAAGTTTGTGTAGAGAACATTATAGGAAATCTATTCAAATAGGTGCTAGAATATCGATTGTCAAGTTCCTTTGACACTGTAATGAAGTGAGTTTTACTAGGATCAATTCTTTGTGCGAATTTCTCTAGCCAACGAAAGAAGCACAAGGCATACTTGGGTTGTCATGGACTCTTGATATTCAAGTGGCATGATTATGCTGTCCCTGGTTTGATGCAAAACTACATGGTTCTAGCCTTCTAGGATATTATGATTAATCCGTTATCTACACGTTAGACATGAGGGCTTAATCAAGGAAAGTATTTTGCATTCGGACCAAGCCCTGTTTGGATTTGGTCCACCTCTACCTGTAGATATCCTACTATTTGAATCTGGGCCTTCGTCTGGAAATTTTCTAATTCTATAAATTTATAAAGGTTTATTCGGTCTATTTAAAATTTAGTTGAAAAACTTTAAAACTTACGCGTTGTTTATCGGATAAACTACTTGAACATTTTGTTACCTCTCACGCTTCAAGGTTCTATCTTCACCTTAGATTCGATGAATAAATGATCGAGTTCATCTCAGGTTTAATTAATAAAGATGAAATAAACTGTCCAGTTCTATATATCTTCATCTACGAAAAATGCAAGAATCCAACCTATGAAAGACATTAGTTGCTGATTGGTAACCAATAACGGACACTTTTAATTGTTAAATGATCATGTTTATATATTTTCCCCATAATTAATTAACGAATACTTATGTCATCAACCTTTTGATCCAATAATTAAAAGAGTAGTTATGACAAGTTGTAAGATTTGGGTTGAGCCAATTTCCATCACCAAAATAAAAAAAGTAAACGAGTACTTATTTGATCAAGGGTAATAATAATAATAATAATAATAATAATAATAATAATAATAGTAGGTATGTGCTCGTTGAAAATACTTTTAACAAACAAATTATAAAATATTGTGGTAAAAACAGGCACGTGAAACTAAATAAACAAGATCATTGCTCAAGAAATTAAGACCTAAGAAAAAATTAGATGAAAGTGTGAAAAAGGTTTTCAAACAAAAATTTAATAATCATTTAAGTTTTTGATATTTTATTACAATAAATTTAACCTTCAATTTTTTATTTTGGATTAGTTGAGCCTTAAAAATTTATTTTTATTAAATTAAACCTTAAACATTTATTTTTATCGAATTAAGCTTTTGATTATATACAAATTAATATTAATAATTAAATAATTTTTATCTAATAAAGATTCAATTGATAAGAATAAATGTTTAAAAATTTAATTAATTACAATAAAACGATAAAAACTTGAATAATTATTTAATTTTTATTTGAGCTTTTTTTTTTTTACATTTTAACCAAAATAATTGTTACTGATAACTCAGAAATGAGAATATAAAAAAATTATTAATGACACCTTAATATGAAAGATAAAGACCCTAGATTTTTTCGCTCCTTGAAGAAAGGGTATACCATAGCTTCTTTTCAAACGTTAAAAACGTAGAGCATCTTGATCTTGGGTTAGACTTCAGAAACATCTAGATTTCATCCCCACCTTGTTTATTTAACAAATCAAATCAAACAAACCCTAGACGCTGATTGCCTTACTACATAGTTTAGAAAGAAAAGCAAACAAAATTCAACCACATAGTTTCAGAAACCAGTTCTAAGGAAAAAATAGACAAAGAATGGAGCTAGATTATGCTATTATCAAAAGATGTGGAATGATTGGCCACCGGCATCTTGCTAGTAGTGTTTTATATTGTGTGCTTTTCTTCTATTTCCATTAATTCATTATTGGGTACAGCTGTTTTGAATAATGGATGAAAAGAATATTCAAAAAACTGTTTCGAAGAAAAGTTGTCTAATTATGTTATCGGTGAATTTTGTTAGTATTTGAATTGAATCTCATAATTTTACATCGAAAATTAAGTGAGTTTAAATTTATTTTTTAGTTTATCTTAAAGTTTAATAAAAATATAAAGGGTTTCATCCTTATAAATAAGGTATTTTATTTTTAGTTTGATATTGTTAATCCTAGAGAGTTAGAGAGATTGTTTTCATTCTAAAAGTCTCACAGTTGTAAAGATTTATTTGTTAGTAGATTGTGTTTGGAATAGGTTATTTTGAGTTGATCCGAACCAAATATATTTATATGTTTTTATTCTTGATTTGAGCTTGTTATTTTGTGTGTGAGTGTTGCTTATAGGTATTGATTTTCCCAACAAATAGTATTAGAGTCAGGTTCGAGGTTTAAGGTTCGTGCGATCAAGAGATCGTGAAGCAGTTTTTCAAGATGTCTGAAAAATATATGTCTGGTATGTTTATGCTTAAGTTTGAGATTTCGTTATTTGATGAAAAGAGTAATTTTATGTTATGATAAAATACGATTCAAGATCTATTAATACAACAAAAGTTAGATTAGACATTAAAGAATAATAAACCTGAAAGAATATCTGATGTTAATTAAAATAAAATTAAAAAAAAAACTGTTAATATTATTATATTGACGTTAGCTCTAAAAATAAAGTACAATATTAGAAAGAATGCTTCGAAAGCTTTTATACGAAGGTATATGAATTGTTGTGCTTAGTTTAGTTTAATTTTATAATCATTGCTATTTTAGCCCTTTTTCTTTAATTTTCTTTAATATATATTTTTTTGTAGTCATTCATTTTGTTCGTTGACAGTTCATTAATTTTTAATGTTTTGATTTTGAATTCAGAAAGCAAATAAAAAGAAAAAAAAGATTAATGGGTTTGTTTTCTTTTACATTTTTTAATTTTTTTAGATGATGGGGTTAATTTTTACAATTGGTTTTAGAGGAGTTTCTCATAAAATAGAGTAAAACACAGCAGTGCAGCAGTGCTTTTTTCTCACTTTTTTCTTTTGATGGTAAATTAGGGTTTAAGTTTGAATACTGTGAACCAATCACGGGTATATAGAGAAAGAAGTTACTACTTGATTATAATTATTTGTTTTTATATTTGAAATTTCAATGGAAAGACTTCGGCATTAATGGTTACTCATGATTTGATTCTATAATCCTAGATGATTATATTCGTCTCATGATTTTATACTTTGATGTGGTGATTCTTAGTTACCAAGTGTCTATTAATTAGCGAGAGACGCAGTTGCTTTGCTTCGAGAAGACGAAAACAGATTTGATGTTGCCATATGTGATTTACTTATGCCTGATATGGATGGATTTAAGCTTCTTGAGATCATTGGATTAGAGATAGACTTGCCGGTTGTTAGTAAGTAAAGAATTTACAAAAAAAAAAAAAAAACAACATATACCAGCGTTTAATTACTTCTATGAACTAAATTTGATTCGAATCCTGTTTATGGTATACAGTGATGTCTTCGGATGATGGAAAAGGAGTTGTTATGAAAGGTATAATCCATGGAGCTCGTGATTATTTGGTGAAACCAGTTCTTATGAAGTGATTAGACTCATTTGGCAGCATGTGGTTCGGAAGAAAAAACGTACCTTGGAGAGTTTCAGCAGCCTGGGAGCATTAATGTTAAAGACAGGTTATTGCTATTAGAACAAGCCAACGATGCTGATGATCAAATGCCTGCGAAAGATAAAGGAAGCCTGCAAAGCTTGAAACGGACAAGAGATGGTGAGGATGAAGATATTGGTGTGGTGAATCCTCTGATGAAGTGACGACTGTTAAGAAACTGAGGATGATTTGGACACGAGCTCCATGACATGTTTGTTGCTGCTGTAAATCAACTAGGACGTGACAGTATGAACTCTCTAAATTTGAAAGAAAATTTTGAATCTAACCTTATGGCTGAATAAAACGAGAGAGAACTGCAGGATATCCAACCGAACTGCAGGATATTCAAATTTTTCTTTCAAATATACATTGTTGTTGTTTCTTTAAATTAGAACATTAAACTTTTGTATATGCAGTAATAGTTCAATGCTAAAAATCAGCCTCTAAACCCAAAGGCCAAACACGTATTGGCCCTAAGAAGGCAACTGAAAAAGGAAAAAAACAAATTTGGAGCAGCTATAATAACAATTTCATCCAACTAATTAAGGCAATACAACAGCTATTGATGCATTAGAAATAAAAGGGCAAGTGTCAGAAAGCCAAAAATGCTGGTTGCTGCACTGATACTGGGAGCTTTGTTAGGAAGAATAGTGGGAAGTGCACACTCCTCTCCGTTAAACCATACTTTGGATGGAAAACCATCCCCTTTTGCCACATTAATACCAGGTGTAGACTTCTTTGTGAACGAGATAACTGATTGCTGAGTACCAGGAACACGGGGATCCTTTTTCGGGTTGGCACCATTTGCTTCTGCCATAAGATAATTCAAACCTGGACGACCTTGCATGAATATTGTGTTGTTGGAGCCAAGCAGCACACTTCCATTAAAGGTGTAGACTTCTTCAAAGCCTGGTACTGCTTTGTCCAATTGAACGGCTGCGAACCAATCTGCAAAGCTAGTTTCACCCCAGTTAAAAATAGTGATCCTTGCACTCCATCCACCTCTGTAATCTGATAATAAGTGCCAGTTTATGCTAACTCCACAGTTATCTCCACATGGCAATGGATTCGGAACTGCTCGTCGTTTTATTTTAGCCCACTCCAAAGCTTTAGCAGTTCGGTTGTCAAAAGGTATAAGAAGAGCATCAGGTGGTATAAGTAGAGCTGGCTCTCTAGCACTGCAGGTCTGACTTGGGTTGGCGTTACAGCCACATGCACATGTATTGCATGGAATAGCAGAATCATTGAAAAATGCAGAGTATGAGACACAACATCTTGGAACTGTCTCCTTGGACCATGTTATATTGCAAACTACTTGCCAACTGGCAACTGCCGCTGTTTCTGAAGGCAAACCACTTGGATCAGGGAATCGACTTGGGCTTACTTGCAGTGGAGACCCGCATTCATAATCAGGATTCATAGTGCCATTGATCTTCCAGTTCTGAGGTGGAGCTAGCTCTGTCCTATTCAAGTCTGGTGGCATTTTGTAAACTTGCATTTGAAAAGATGATTTAGACTTGCTTGGATCCATTAAAGGGGGCAGGATCGTCCCATTTCGACAGCAGAAGGGAATTCCCCCAAGAATCGAGTCATTTGCCCTTGTTGGAGGTAGGTCAATAATCGTTGGCCTTCTCTCACAATTCAATGCCTGCGAAAAATCCATATCCTTGTAGTACTGACCTTGGCTGCCAAAAATGCAGTCTGTTGTATCAACAACATAAGGGTAAGCTCCTTTCATGGCATAGATGAATTCCTCCCTCATCCAATCAAAGCTCAATTGCCAATTATCAAGGCGACCAAGAGGGTTATGGTTTGATATTGAAACCTGTGCCAAGTAATTATTATCATATGCCCTGATCACATCATACATGATTATAAGATCACCCTCTTGCCTAGGCAAGAATTCATCATTTAGCCCACCGTTTGAATCAGAGTTTGTATCTTTAATGCAGCATACATGCATCTCATTGTTCCCTAGTGAAAACCATAAAAAATAAACTAATCAATTAATAGAATGCAGATAGATTTCAAACTTTCGATTTCCTATAAAACAGATCAGATAGCTAACAGAAAGTCAAAGGTAACAGTGTCGTACAAATTATTGACAACACACATTTTCTTTAGACTTTTCAAAAATATTATTTCTGAGGGTAAAGTATGTGTTATCCCTGGTCAAAATCATTAACTTCACTTATAAAACAGTTCAAAGTTGAAGTGGATTCATGCATTCATGCCTTACATATTGACTTTTCAACGAAACTTATAGTATTACTAGGTATTATTTTATGCTCCAAAACGATCATTTTCACGATTTAATTAAAAAAAATGTAAATTTCCTAATTGTTTCTCTGTTTCTACACTTGAACCATAGAATTATTGCACGTACTATCTCCAAAAGCAATCTCCTAAAGAATTTCACATAAAATCAATTTCATTAAAAAAAATTAGACCTTGCTTGGTGGCATTATGACAAGAATACCCATCATTAACAAGACTAATATTGAGCGGCATGGGGACAGCCGGAGCTCCAACACCGAACTGTGTACCCACCAATCCGACCCGAACCTCCATTTGTGTCATGTCCCCGGCAGTCTCCACAGCCGATTTAAGGTCACTCATAGGGAACCCAGCAAAAACGGTGCCGTTTCCAACTTCAGCAGGGAGCGGACTCCCATCAGCCAAAACAGCGTTAGAAGCAGAGACCAAAAGCTCCTTGTGCTGAAACCCGACAAACGCTCTCCAAGACTTGAGCTCGTGAAGTCCGTTGTTGAGAACAGTTAAAGTGGACTCGAAACGGTACGCTTGGTTGGTTGGGTCGGTGGGAGGGATGCTATTACCTGCGGTATAGGTGTAGGATAAGAATATGCCGTTGCATGAGTCGGAGGCTGGCGCTGGAGCAGGAGCTGGAGATGGAGTTTGGGGTTGAGAAAGTGACGTGTTGAGGAGAGAAACTGAAAGCAAAAAGAAGGTGAAGATGATGAGATGGAGTTTGTCAGCCTGAGCCATTGGGTTGATGGTTTTGTCAGATAAATTGTTGAAGGAATTCAAAGGGGGTTTGGTAAGGAGTTGGTTTTGTTAAAGGAGAAGGGTTTTAAAAATTGGAAATGATGAATGGTTGTGGAGTGCCGGCTCTGTTTCTTTCTTCTTCATTGCAACTTTGCTGGCATAAGCAAAGAAAGAGCGAGAACTGGTCTTTTCTCTCGTCTTTGATTTTCTTCTTCTACAATTCATTTTTTTTAATTTCCCTTTTATTTTCAAAAGAGTTGGTTTTACTTGTTCACTTATTTAAAAAAAAAAAAAAAAAGACGACCCAGTTTTTGTTGTAGTTTAACGATAACATTTTATGTCGTAGTCATTTGAAAGTTTTTGTTCAGAGATTTATAAAAAAAAAATGTTGACATTTCAAAAACAAGACCAGGTAAGGTTCAAATAGAGGAGATGTGGGGGCCCATATGTGACATTCCATGCCCACTTTCTTGAATGTGGGCCATTGGGCCTGTTCCTTTCATTTACTCTAGCCCATTAAATTTTGACCTACTCTTTCTTCGAGCACCTTGTAAATTCTAACAAAATAATCAATCAACAATAAACTATTACAAACAAAAAATAAACATTTTAAGTCATACCATTTTAATTTTTGAGTTCTTTTTTAAAAAAAATTATTCATTTTGTATGTGGATAGTTTTAAATGTGAGTAATAATAACATGTGTGGTTAAATTTAGATCACAAGGAAAACTATGATTATATTTTTGTTATTCAGTTAAAAAACCACAAGTTACGAAGTCTTAATAACTTGTGTGGTTGTGCATGTCTTATATGTTAAAAGTCTTTTTTTTTTTTAATTTTGGTCATTAATTTATTTGTAAAAGTTGTTTACAGATATAATGTCTTTATTTATGTTTCTACTTTATTAACTTTATTGGAATTAATATAATAATTGCAATATTAGGTTTTGTTGAACCGTAAGAAAATTTGAAGTTTTTCATGGCCTGCGTAGGATGATCATATTCAGTTAATACTCTCTCTCTCTCTCTATATATCTTTCTTGTAAAATGTCAATGTTTTCTTTAATAATAAGGGGCTTGACAACTTTTATGAGATTATTATATTTGAATAACGTTTGAGAAGCTTGAGTTGTGTTGATCGGATTGCAGTCCGATTTAGAAGGAAGAGATGAGCTTGTCCAATTGGGTCAATGTGCCCCCATCTTCTTTGGTCTATATTCTTGACAAGGAGGGCTTACCTGCCGCCTTGATATCTGTCCAAATTGGCTCAGATGGTTCTCGCTGGCCTGGAACATGGGCTTCTGCTGAGCCAGACAATTCTAGAGAAGATCATGCCGGGATTATTAAGGAATGTTTCACAATTCAATTTATGGTATTAATGGCTATTACATTTATGTGATTTTCAAATGCTAAAATTTGGTCTTCTCTGCTGGCAATGCTCGCTCCACCAAATGTAGTACCAGTTTATGCTGCTGAAGCAAATGGAGAGAACTTGATACAAGGTTGCCTATGCTAGTTTATATGCCTCGTGAGAAACGGCCAGGTCATGATCACAATAAGAAAGCTGGAGCCATGAATGCTCTGGTTCGAACCAGTGCTATCATGTCAAACGCCCATTCATCATTAATCTTGACTGTGGTTACTACATTGCAATTCTTTGGCTCTCAGGGAAGGAAAGTGATTTATGCTTGACTGAGGTGGTGGCAGGATCTGGTATGTTCAATTCCCACATATGTTTGAGGGAATTGTCCCGAATGACGGTATGCAAATCATAATGCGTGTTCTTTGATGTGAGCATGAGAGCTCTTGATGGGTTACAGGGTCCAAAGTATATAGATACAGGCTGCATTTTCTGGAAAACTGCCTATTCTGGAGAACTTCTTTCTATAGGTTTAGTCCTCCTCGAGCCACTGATGAGCATCATGGGTAGTTTGGTAGAAGGAAAATCAAGTTATTGTTAAGGAAATCCAAGGTGAAGAAGAAAGCAGAAGATGAGATATTATTGCCAAATAATGGGGAACATAACGATGATGATGAAGCAGATATTGAATCTTTGCTTCTTCCCAAAAGGTTTGGGAACTCTACTTCGCTGGCAGCATCAATCCCTGTTGCTGAATACCAATGAAGGCTGCTTCAGGATCTGCAAGGAAAAGGAATAAAGGTAGACCTGCAGGTTCTCTTGCAGTGCGACGTGAGCCTTCGGATGCTGCAACTGCTGCTGAGGCAACGAGTGTTATCTCTTGCTTCATCGAGGATAAAACTGTGTGGGACGAGTTGGATGGATATATGGCTCCGCAACAGATGTGGCGACCGGTTATAGAATACACAATCGGGGATGAAGATCAATGCAAAACCAAGAGGGATGCATTCCGAGAGACTGCTCCAATCAATTTAACAGACAGGCTGCACCAAGTCCTTCGCTGGGCAACTGGTTCTGTTGAGATATTCTTTTCGACGAACAATGCACTATTTGTTAGTCGTCTCATGAAATTCTTGCAAAGAGTAGTATATTCCAATGTGGGAATGTACCCTTTCTCTTCCATGTTTCTCCTAGTCTACTGCATTTTCCCAGCAGTTTCTTTATTCTCTGGGCAGTTCATAGTGCAGTCTCTCAGTGTGACCTTCCTGAAATTCTTGTTGGATATCACAATCACCTTGTGCCTGCTTGCTATCCTTGAAATCAAATATTTGACTGGTGGAACCAGTGCCTATCCTGCAGCTATGCTACAAGGACTCTTAAATGATATATCAGGAGTTGACATCTCATTTACATTAACTTCAAATATGCCACCCCAGAGGACGGTAATGACGAGTTTGCTGAGCTATATGTCGTAGAATGGAGCTTCCTAATGGTTTCTCCAATCACAATTACGATGGTAAACTTTATTGCAATGGTAGTGGGTATAGCAAGAACCATCTACAGCACCTTTCCAAGGTGGAGCAAGCTTCTCGGTGGGATTTCTTCGGCTTCTGGGTCCTCTGCCATCTCTATCCATTTGCAAAGGGTTTGATGGGAAGGAGGGGAAAAGTAGCAACCATTGTTTTTGTGTGGTCTGGCTTACTCTCCATCATTATTTCCTTGCTTTGGGTGCATTTAAGTCCCCCATCTGGAAGGCAGGATCACATTAAGTTCCAGTTCCCTTGATTTATTTCTGTTATAGGCTGCTCAGCAACACAAAAGCATGAAATTTCTCAACTTCATTCTGTAGCTTTATTTTCTGTCTTTTCACCTTGAATGAAATTTGGTTTGAGATTTGTTGCTTTTGATACTTTCTATACAATTGAAATGGAACATATCTATCATCTGAGATTCTAAATTTGCAGTAATAGCTTCTTCTTCTTCTTCTTGTTCATATATACAATTTCTATGCTTTTAGAATCGGTTCAAGATAGTATAAGAGTCTCAACGACAGGTGGTAGCTTTTTCAGGCATATGATAGAACCCGGTAGATTAAGATGGAACTTGAAGGAATTTTTTATAATCGAATTCCAGTTTCTATTAGTCCAGAACAGTTTATACAATAATGTGGGAAGCTTGATTAGCTGTCACCAAATTACTGTATGTTGGGGTGGACTAAGTGGAGGCGGAATTGATTGCTTTGCTGCTGCAGTAATTGGTGACTCTCCCCCAAAAAATTTAACAATTCTTAGGTCTTGAAAATTTCTTTGGGTAAATAAAACAGTTTGGGATTTGTCAACATAATGCAGGGGTAAACAAAACAAAAGTAGTTACATTGTCAGATCATCTCTATTATAACATGGCAAATTATGAGCTAACTTAATAAAGCATAATTAACGTCACTAGTTCATTGAGCTTCCAATGGGCTCTTATCTTTGGAGTCAGAATATTATAAATCAATGATATTAAATTTTTAGAAGATGACCAAATTATTCTAAAAAGAAGAAGAATCTTGTTTTTCTTGTTTTTCTTTTTTTTTTTTTTTGGGGGGGGGGGGGGGAGGGGGAGATAATTGAGTTTTTAAGTACTGATGAATGTGACATCGTAGCGTCTAAATAAGCTGAGCAAGGGCTGCTTTCGGAAGAAAAAGACACCTTTTAGCATTTTAAACCTACTATACATTAAAATCCAAGACAACGAAATTCCTTTAAACTCTTTGCCCAGGACTCAGTCATTACTATTTTCTGTAGCTTATGAGGTGGGGAGAAAAAGATTGGAGGTCACTTAGATAAAGATATTAAATTTCAGCTTAATACTTTGTTCCTATACTAAAAAAACTAAAATAAAAAAATTGCCTGTTGTTTTGGTGCATTTTGTCGGTGCCACTTTGAAAATTTTCTCTGGGGAATATGCGGTCGAAATTGCCACCGAAACTGTAGAGGAGGTGGCGTAGACAGTCAATGACACCCCTTTCTTCGCGTTGGTTTGTTGTTTGTTGCTTTTTGGACCCAAGTAAAGAAACTTTTATCTATTGCTTTGAGTCCTTGGTAAGTCTTAAACCAAACACCACTTATTAGATTCGGGTAAGATGACTAGTTCAAGTTTATTCCTCCATTCGATTCGCATATGATGTTTGGGTACAAAACACAGCTATTAGATAAGCCCCACTAGATTGAAGCAGGAGCCTTTGATTCGAGAATAGCCAGGAAAGTTTGGGATTGTAGCACTGGGGGTGGTGAACCAATGATCGTTGATGGTTACCATTTTACCCCGCGTATTAACCGAGCGGCCGTTTCTAGCTGTACAGGTTCTCAATGCCTTCAACACCCATTTCATACCCAGCTTTTTTCTTCTTTTGTGGTCTTTCCTCACATGCCACAATCAGCTGATAAAATAGTTTTAGAACCAGAAACCGAACATACCTCTCTGCTTTTAACCTTTCCATGGGGAAAGAAAAGTCTGAACAGAAGATTTCCAAGAACCCCAAAATTTTCAGTCATCGTTTGCGTAACACGCAAAACTTGATTTGATCTACTTGATTCCAATTGCTAAAGCGACTAATATCAGGCAGCCATGAAAATCAATGTCAACATTTTGTAGATACTTGGTGTTGTTGATATGCACATGGAATAAAAGGGATAGTTTTGTAGCAACACAAAGAAGACCACGCAACGTAGTTTGAAGGTTCCTCAGACAAGCTTTATGTCAGTAAATTATTTCGTGCCGTTCCCAGCAGATCCTTCCATAAGAAAGAAATGCGCGGACTCCCACTGGGCTCTGGGGACCAATTGATTGCGATGGATTTAGGGGTGCGTACATCTCTTGTACCTGCTAAGACACATTCTAAAGCCTTGTAATCTTTTGGCATTCCGGGGAAATGATCTCCTCTTCATAAAATTGGGAATTTAGAAAACAAAAAATTAAATAAAAATAACAATAAAGAAAATAAAAATCTGCATGTATCACATTATCAGCCAGCAATTCCATCCACATGAAAAATAACGTACTCCAAGTACCCAAGGTGTAAAGGGAAAGTTCGTCTGAATCCATGTCTTTTAGGCACACATGAAATCAAATAGTAATAACTTTTCACCTATATTTATGCAATAATAATTAATTAAATTATGTAAAGCCATATTAAGTCAAGGGTTTTCTACATGAATCTCGGTCGACTTGTGGAGTCACCGACTTACCTGCTCGCCTCTCCTTCTATATGAATCTAACCTCACCAAATGATTAAAAGCAACTGGATTAGGATTTGATTACAATAATTGAGATCGAGAGCTGTCAGCGTCAGATCGATCTTTTTATGATTTCACCACCAAAAATCAATGTAGGCCCAGGCAGCAGATGTTACCATATCCACGTTAAATTTTATTTTAATTATAACCTTTTTTTCATAGTGGTTAAAGAAAAGACCAGCTACGAAACAAGCAGCCGCAAGTAGGTTGAAGCCACATAGCCAGTTAGCCACAATATTAAGCTTGACATTAACACGATGAACCCAAAAGGAACAAATCATACGGTGCTGAGTAACCGTAATACGGCTAGTTGATTCTACATTGCATCAATGGCCACGTGTGATGCTAGGGCGAAAGGTATCGGTCCCCATTCCAACTTTGGACATTTCCTACCCTACTATGACATATTGGTCCCACTTTTGCTGCCACCATTCTAGTTTAATCGCTCGATTTCTTAAGCTTCATTTACACAATCGCCCATTATTAATCATTACTACTATAATTTATTTGGTGGATAAAATATTAATAATAGAAAGTATGTATCACTTTATTTAGAGTAAAAAAATACAAATTACCAGAAAATACACATACAAATCTGACGCCAAAGAGAGAATATGTGACAGCCACCTAAAAGTGTGCAAAGGAACAGTGTGGGAGGTAGTTCACAAGTCTTCCGCCGCTGCCACCAGAGCACAAAATCACCAAAAAGAAACAAATTTACAGCCCCATGAACTAAGCAGGGGGCTATCCAAACCTCTTTTAGATTCGTCCAATGCCTAAATTAGTTCTCCAGCCGGCACCGCAACGCACCCCCACCTCAATTAGGTCCCTTTTTGGCCACCATCGGACATGGACAACCAACTGGTAAATTAAAAGATCACATGCCCTTTACCACTCCATCCAAGTCCACTTCTTTGCTCATTGCACTCCACCTACAACAATATAAATTTGGCTGATTCATTTTTCTGAATTTTCGTCTCTAAATTTCAATTTGGTAAATGAGGTGAGGTGGTGTATATCTTTAGAAAAGCAAGCATGCACGTACTCATACTCAATAGAGCTATGCACCTTTTCTAAGTGACCTACCTAAAACCACTGCATCACATTTTTGCCAAAATGGCCTACCAGCGTCTAACAAAGAAAATCAATGTGATCCTGCGATCCGATCCCCGCCGCACAAACGGCATTTAAGGAAACGAAGATGACAGAGCAGAGATCATGTTAAAGATTATTGGGAAGAATAAGAAACTCCTAAAGAACAGAACGAGTAGACCGACACCAGCAGGAAGCCATTAATCTAATTTATGTTCTTGCCAGGTGCTTGTAATTGTAAATACAACAATTTTTCTTAGAAGTACAATTTGGTCATTTTAATATTTTTCCACCTCGATGCCACTATTACCGCGTGGACTGCTTCCACGGAAAGGATAAACTTTTGTTTGTGTCTGGACCTAGAAAGCAACTGAAACTCTAAAACTACCGTTTTTAATCTAACGCACAACTCCTTGAAACACACTCCGAAAAAGAGTTTATGCAAACTTGAATATCTGCTGTTCTTTTTTTTTTTTTTCTAATTTTATCTTCAGAACAATAGAATACAAATGGAATGAGAAATGAATTTAATAAAATAAAAAAGTGAAGAAAAAAAATCAGTAGGTCACAATCATAGTAAAGAAGACGACGCAAAATAATGAAGAGAAAATCGTAAAATGAAAAACAAAAATAATAAAATAAGTGACAAAAAAAAAACAATCCTGGTAGGAATTTACCGGCGACTATTCCTGCTGTGATTTCAATGTGAGTGTCCGTACAAGTCATAAGGCGCCCATAATGCGTCGAGTGGACACGGCCGTTTCGAATCAAGCCTAAGCCATGGCTTACCGCTACCGGACCAATGCAACAGGCTAACCGGACCCGGATGCAAGTCTCGACAACTTCCCCTCACATTGTCCCCACCCAACCCATGCTGGTTCCACCTATGCTCAATGGGCGCCACGCGTCCCCCAAAAACCAGCAAGAACGGCGGCAACGAACCAAGCTCGTAGATCCGGCAACTTTTCTGGATCTCCATCCACCTTTCGATCCGTTTCGTGTACCCGACCCGCCTCCATTTCACCAGATCTATCACCATCACCCCTGTGTTAAAATAGCATGGCTTCCTCCCTTTGAATGTCCCCGAAAACCGTTCGTCCGACCAGAAACTGCCCGTGAAATATTTTGTGAAGTTGGCATGGCAATATTCCGGAGCCCCGATTGTTCGCGAACTGAGGTTTGTACTCCACAGCTTAGAGATGTCGTCAACAACGACTAGATCAGAGTCCAAATAAATCACTCTCCGTACGCAAGGCTCTAGCAGATCCGCTATGTAATTTCTAGCATAATTTAACGGCTGTTCAAGCGCTTGCCTAACAGAAGACGATATCAAGTTCCGTACAATATCAGGATCGAAATAATAAACCCTGAACTTCAATTGAGGGAACGTGGACCGAACTAGGGTTTCCAGATTGGTCTCCGAGACTAGGAAATGGAAGAAAACGTTCTCCGGACACAATGAATGCTGGAGAATGGAGTTAACGGCTGCGATTGAGCCACGGAGGTACTCAACATCGAGAGTAATAGCCACATGGACTAAAGAAGGATCGCAGACGCCGGTGATTTTGTGGTCGGTGAAGCCACATTCGTCGGCATTGCGAAATTCGGAGGATTTTCGAAAAGAGAATCGGTCCACCAGTGAGTGTGGTGACGTGGACACCTGATATGACGGTAAACGGAGGTAACTGTCGAGATGAGAGGATCTAATGGCTTCAGCTGGAGGAAATGACTGGAGTGAAGGAGAGAGAACAATCATCACCATTGCAGCTGAAAAGAACCCTGAAAATCGCATTATCCAAAGCATCTTGATACCGTAAATCCCTCTCCTCTTCTTTTTTTTAGATTTGAAATCGAACCGTTCTGCTAAGATTAAAGAGAGGGAGGATCGGAAGAATGATAGGGTTCCTTTTAGTTCCGCCAGAGTTCAAAAGGGCAAAATGAATAAATATGGAGTAAAGAAGCGAAGTTCAGAATCAATTTTTTTTTTCTTCTTTTGGCGCTGTATCAAAGTGGAATTTGCCGTGGGAACGAAGCCAACTTTGTTAGGAAAGAAACATCAGGAAGGAATCGGTGGAAAATGAACCACAGCGTAGAATTAGGGGGCCCGATGCTACGTTGGGCCGCCGGCCTAACGCTCTCACTTCCTTCAGTTCTTCCCCTCTCCGTCTCCTTCTCTTTCTCTTTAAGAGAAGCTGATGGTAACAGAACAGAGATAAGAGGCAGAGACTAGAGATAAAATAGCTTCTTTGAAGAGTTTTTTTATTAATTTATTTTTTCAAGGTTAAACATAATTAAAATTTTTATGGTAAAGAGTATCCAATAAGATAAAAGATTTATATGATTAATATATATATTTTTTTATCATTAAAAGTTTAGAAATAGGTAAATTATTTAATTTTTAGATTAAAATAAAATTTATCGTATTTAATAATTTAAAAAAAATAATTATAAATTATATATTTAAAATAATTTTAATAAATAATCACTAATAAATTTTAAATATAAAATTTCTTCATCGAAAAAATAATTTTAATAAATTATTTATTGATTATATATATTTACAATGCTTAACAGGTACATTTTGTACGTTGTTTTTGTATGCGTCACTCGTTTCCTCTTTTGGTGTTTAATCATCGTTTTATATTCTTCAATTTAAAATCATAAAAAAAATATTAACCAAAATGTTTCGGGTCTGATCCGAACCCAACTCATTGTCTTTAGTTTATAATCCGATCGGTTCACTTCCTTATTCTTAATCGGTTAATCTCATTCTCTTTTTCGGCAACGAAGCACATCATATTAATTTGGTTAAAATGACTTATAGATCTTTATTATTTTTATTTTTAAGAATTTAATTTTTTTAATATTATTTAAAATTTTTTAATTTTTTAATATTATTTTTTAAAAATTTTAATTTAATCATTAACGATATACAAGAATTAAATTTCTTAAAAAATAATATTATAGAAATTAAATTTTTTAAACATAGTATTATAAAAACAAAATTTTTAAAATAGTAATATAAAAACTAAATTCTTAAAAATCAAAAAAATAAAAACTCATTACACATTTTAACTTATTACTTTAACAGAGTTTGTTGTCGGTTTGGCATCGTTGTTTTACATCTAAAAGAACTTATCGTTATCAGTGGCCATGTACATATTTTTTGTGACCTGAACTTGCTTTCAAAGTAAAAAAGGTTTTTTTTTTTTGTAGGGGAAATATACAAATAATTATGAGAGGCATGTAGGTCTGATTTTGATATTGAATTTGGCTTACTGAGATTGTCATAATAAAATGTTGCTAGTAATCTTTAGATGCAATTGGTTGTAAGTGTGGCGATGGAGAAAATAGATTTTTGGTATAATATGTATTATTGTGGTTTTTGATGTGTGGATTGATGTAATGATATTAGGATGTTACTGAACATGGATCAATGACCATATATATCTAATCTATCACAAGTAATGGCAGCTGTACTGATTGAGAAAGAGCTATGTCTTATTCATAAAAACCAATTATTATAATTGAAATTTCCTTTTTATACTTTTCTTTAGGACCTAATCTGCCATTCGTACAAACTAACAAATTGTCGATTGTGCCATGTAATACAAATTCGGGTTTACGTTTGTATGATATGTAAAAATATTTGATGTAGAATGATAAATAGATACGAAAATAAAAATTTTATATTATATTTATTTTATATTTAAAAATAGATAAAATTATCAAAAATATTAATTGATTTTTTTATATAAATTGATCTAATTTTTTTAAAAATAAAAAATATTATTTTTAATCAATTAAATTAAATTTACATGTTTTGTTATATATTTAAAAATTATATCAATAATTTAAATTATATAATTTAAAAATAATAATAATTTTAATCAATAAATAAATTATTTTATTTTAATCTTTATATATATCAAATATAAAATAAAATAATTTTATTTTATTATATCTTGTATATTAAATACATTATATATATATATATGAAGTAATATTTTCCCATCGTTCCTATTCGAAAGGCCTTTGGCATGTGACATATGTTTCCCATAGTCGACCGTGAGCCAGTAATCATAACAATTGGTACAGCACCGCATTCCCGCACTTTACCTTTTTTTTTGCCCCAAATAATACGGATCAAAATAAAAAATAAAAAATAAAATCAAACACAAGGGTTAATGATTTATTAATAAGAGAAATTATCATTAATACTGAGAGTGAGTGGTGTGATCACTTTAAAATTGTAAGATTAATTGATCTCATTAAATTTTTAAAAATTAAATAATATATGTAATTAATATTTTACCCGACATCACTAAAATTTATTAAAAAGGGTCTAAAATAAATTTCATCTTCATTTATGCATATATTTTAATTTCAAAATCCTAATAATTTTCATTCACTATAAGTATAAATTTAACTCATGAGTTCCAAAAATTTTGTAGCATGTACTTCTATTGATTTTTTATTCATCACATATTTTGTCTTATTTTAATTTTGATTTTTTACTTATTTTTATTGAAATTCTTTCTTCATTTTATTGTATCATATTTATCAGCTATAGTTTTGTTCCTTATGAGTTTGATATAATTTATAAATGATTGATTTAATGTATTTGATAAAATAATATTTTATAAATAATAAGTTTATTCAATTTTACAAATTTAATCTCAAAAAATAAAAATATTGTATCATCTATCTATTTGCATTATTATTTAACATTCTAAATGCATGATAGTAAATATAAAAAATATATTTTTTGTGTAGCACAAATAATAAAAACTATTGAAATAAATTTTTGTTATGGATAAATCGAAAGAAAAAATGTATTCATTTAAAAATGATATTATATTATGCAGTATTTATTTTATATTGTGCAACTTAATATTATATTAAGTAACAAAATATTATAAACAAAAAATAAAATTATAGAATTGACCTCACTGACAAAAATTTTTATTAAGTCATAATAAATTTTTTTTTTAATTTTATAAGTGAGATTAATAAGATAATAAATATTTTATTGTGTATATTTGAAAAAAATAATTAAAAATATAGCATATGTTATTTTATTAATTTGATTTATGAAATAAAAAAATTATTGACAGTATATTAAATAATTTATTTTATTAATAATTTAATTTATTATATTCAATATTGATAATTGGGGATGTTTTATTTATTAATTAATTGACATTATTGTCCTTGATGGATCGGGTCCCGCCGAATCTATGGACCCCATCCAACTGTTCTTTGTCACATTTAACATGCAGATATAAAAATCTAAAATTACACGAAAACCGATATGGTTAAAAAGGCCAAGATGAACAAAGAAATCCAGTGGGCACTGACTTCTCCCGTCAGAAAAAACCAGAGGCCTTGTCTCCAGAGTAACATTTGGACCAATGAACTACAGCCACGTGTCTTGATTAAGGAAAAGTATGGTCAAATCCTCCTTGAGGGTGCACCGGTGCCAGTAGGAGTTACCGGACATGGTGCTGCCCACCACATCTCTGCCTGTGGTGCCAGCCAGAACAATTCAGCACGATTATTGTGCCTTGTGAAGCGTGTCCATCGGTCAGTTCATCGCAGTCCGTACAACTTAAAGTCTTTTAACAGGCTATGCTTTCCCCAGCCTGGAGGCCACTTAAACTTTACTATGCGAATCGGGTTTCCAACATATGGATTCAAAGATCTTAATCTAAGAAAACCGTACCCGATTGTTAATAGCATTATGGCCATCATTACGAGAGAAAAAATTAAAAAAATAAAAAATTAATTTAAAATTATAATATTTGATTTTATTTGAATCATTTTTTTTCTTTACATTAAATTTAAATATTAAATATATATATTATGTTTGAATTAAATTTTGAATCTAAAATTTAAAAATAAAAAATTGAATTGAATTAAATTAAATTAAAAGTATTTATAGTTTAAATTTTAATCAAATAAAAATATTTTTTATACTTAAATTTATTTAAATATATTAAAATTATCTTAAAATAATATATAAAAATTTAAATTTAAATTTAAAAATTTATTAAATCAAACTAAATTAATAAAATTCAACTCAATTTAAATATTATAGATATTCAAATCAAATTTAAAGCAAAATTTAAAAATTTATAATTATATATATTACTAATAAAAATTAAATCGAAATTGATCACATCTAAATTTCATCGCCGGTATCTAGTGGGGGTAGACTCACTGGATTATGGATTAACGGTTCAAATAGGCCTGCAATATTGAGGCGTGTCTCACTCCTGGACCCACCTATGTATCCAATTGGGTAACAATTTCACCAAAATAATAAAAAAATATATACGCATTGCTTTTTTTAATAATTTAAGCTGCAATGATTGAACTTTGTTAGCTCAAACTAAAAGTTTAATATTTTATAAGATATTACATGCTAATTATAAGCAAAATATTTTTATTTTTTTACAAAATATACTTAATTAAACATGTAAACACGCTATGAGAATAATAAGCACTTAAAATTTTTACCATAATCTCGTTAATAAAATTAATGTTCAAGTCAAAATTGATGTTCTAAAATTAAATGTTTCAAAATATTTTCGAAAATTATAAAAGAATTTATTGTCTATTATTCTCAAACAAATATAAAAACACATTTATAATAAAAGCATTCCAATGGCAACTTAAAGTTTCTATTTAATTTTTATTTTACTTTTATCAATTTAAAAAACTCAAATATAACAATTTGATATACACTTTAAGAAAAAAAAATAGGACAGCAAATAAGATGAGTGATTTAATCGTATGGCAAAAGAAAATTATTATTTTAATCTTATAAGGTAGTATGATATGTCGATGCTCTTATTAACGTGTTACCTATTTCATCCCTCAAAATAATCAATATGTATATTTACAATAACAATGAAAGAAACAATAATTTTTATCATTTATAAAAATATATTTTTTGTTTTACATTTAATCTTATAAACAATTAATATTTTATAAGAAAAATGATTATTTTCTAATTATAATCTTTATATATATCAAAGATTAAATTATAAGATGATATTATTTAATTTAATTTACTTTTGGTTTTAGTTTATTTTATTTTTTCCATTATCCTACTCCAAAAACAAGTACGTATATTTGCTACTAATAATAAGCTAATAACCTTAACAAGTTGCAAGGCTTTGAAAGGGCAACAAGGCATTCTTTTAATCTCATTTTGTGTGTTCATATTTAAATTTTTATAAAGTAATTTAATTTTGATAATTACTTTTAATATTATTATATTAAATTAAAATTTAAAAATACGTTTTAATGGTTTTGAAATTTAAACTTTACAAATATTATTTTATAATTTTATAAAAAATAAAAATTTATTATTGAATTCATTTGATCCAAAAATAAATAATAGATAAATATAATAAGACTAAAGGTCTAGGTCCAGATATTTGTTTGTGTCACCATAAATGTGCCGTTCGTGTTCAAAACATCTCAGTTGAGTTTTGCTTTGCAACTTTATAAACTGACTTTATTTATGGAACACATTTTGTTCCTAAAAGCTGTTTCTAGTTGACAAAGTTTGCAGTCAGATAATGACTTGAACATTGTATCTGATTTAGAGTTGCATGTCATTTCTCCATCATCATTCACGCGCCTGTAATATAAGTACGACCACACATCTCAATTCTCACAGCTGTAATCTCTATACTCTATAACGTGTAAGCTTTAGCTATGTCATTCACATGGAAAAGAAAGCTTATTAGAGAAGGTTTATAACAACACATAACATGAATCGTCATCGTCATGCTTCCACCTGCATTTTGACTATTTTATTTTATAATTCAAATATATGATCAGTTCATAATTCTAAACTTATTTGCCTAACAAGTAAATTATGCTGTCATTAGATATAGTGTCATGTTTGATTAATTATTATTAAAATTTAAATTTAATAGTCTTAAGCATGATACAAAAATAATAAAAAATATTATTTATAATTTTATCATTTTCGTATTTACATAAATTTAATATAATAAATTTTTATATTTTATTTATATTTAAAACAAATATAACATAAATAAATAAATTATCAAATCTATTAATTAAATAAAATAACAACTTTGTTTTATAAAATTTTTCTTTTGGGGCAACTGTTCGAAACTTGGTTATTAGGTTAAGCGGCAGCCCCGAAAATGTATGAGGGGTGATAGGCGAAACCGCCTGCATACTTAAAACAGTAGAAAAATGAAATGGGGCTAGGCAAGAACAGGGAAACGAAGGCGTAACTGCAAAGACTTTTCATCCCAGTGCATTAATTTAAGTTTGGTCAACTTTATGAAACCTCAATAAATAGAGAGTTAAACTTCGAGGAAAGCAGTCGGCTCTCTAGAAACAGAGCCTGATTGACCGAGACAGAGTCAGCTTTTAACATTGCAAATTGTTTTTTTTTTTTTCCTTAGAGAAATCTAGAAATTAACGCAAAGTGTGCCTGCGGCAGTATTTCAATGGAGCGATGCCGTCAGATTTAATAGACGTTAATCGGGTTAGCCGTTGGAACTAAGCAGTCATTTTAGGTTGACTTTAGAAACAGAGCCAGCCCCTCTTTCTTTCAAACCTGAAATTTCATAGGTTGCTTTTATGTCATAGCCGTTGGGATGGTCGTACCAATGGTGGCTGGTGCCTTCTCCCGTAAGGTTTCGACTTAGTCTTCCATTTAAACAGTCGTTTTTACGTCAAAATAAAATTTAAAGCTTTTTTAAATTGTTTGAAATCATTAATAATCACTTCTAATTTTACAAAAGGGAAATTTAGATTTCATCCGACTAAAGGTCATGATCGTGAACTTAATCATACATTTCTTACACAAAAAAAAAAAGAAGAAGCTTGGTCTCTGGTTAGGGATCTAGTTTTGGACGGTTAGATATTCTTGTTTGATGGACGGAAATGAAAAAAAAAAAAAATTGGAGGTTTTCTCATAAATATATACTAATGCTAGTAACAGAGTTTGGTGTTAGATTTGGACTTGAAATTGGCAAATTTGCTGACCAAATGCTAGGAAATAGACTTCTGCGAGGCTGTTCGATTAAATATTGGTGCGAATTACATATCCAAAAGCAAGCGAACAAACAAATCATGATATATAAGCATAAAAATATTGGGTTTTTATCTTAAAAATCTGATTGTTGTTAACCTGTCTTCGTTGATATCAAACATACTCCAAATTATACTAATATTGCATTTGTTAATATAAAAATATTTATTTATATAAATGAATTCTAATGAAATTTTTTTATAAAAAAATTAAAGTTGTTAGAAATTTTAAATTTTAAAATTATTGAATGCATCTCTTAAAAAATTATATGAACAAGTTTAATTAAATTTTAAATTCAAGACTTTCACTTTGCAAAGTTGCGAAAGTTCAATGAAAAGAATGTTTAGACTTGGGGCAGGGGGGGTTGGTAAAAATATAATAATAAAGGTTTTGTGATTGAAGAATTTGTCTCTTATTTTAGGTTAAAGGAGAGATTAAAGAAACAGATTCTGTAATCAATCAAATTAACCGTGTAAATTTTCCAACAGTAAACGAAGTATGCCATTATACTCGAAACAAAGTGGGGGATAAAGGAAAAAACTTGTTGCAATGGCTAAGTGAACCAGATTGATTGACTGATCCGTTCGTGTGACACAATTATTATATTGATGGAGGGAAAAAAATGTTGTGGACTTGAGAAACATGCAAGTGATGCTATTTTTCTTGCTTGTGCTGCACTGCATGTTAGAAAAATGAGAGTTAGGGAAACGACATGGAAAGTGATTCTAAAAGCAAAGCATAGTAGACTTCCTAGTGCTTAGAAGTAAAGAGCACAACATGCTTTTAATGGAAAGCAAATAACACGATTCCTCTATATTATGTTTAACAGATATAATAACAAACTAAGTGGGTTTTGCATTTTGGCATTTTTTTTAGGCATCCGAGATTATTTTTAGGGGAGTATTTCATTTATAATTATGTAGTATAATTAATAAATCATAATTTAGAATTTTATATTGAACTCAAACCTATAAATGATAAACTTCTGACCATTTTAGAACTATAGTAAAAAAAATTATAATTCATATGCTCCCTGTTTTTACAGGCAAAGAATCCACTTTTTGGGTCTTACATTTATTTCATGATTTTGAAACTTTGGGCTTAATTCCTTATAGTAATTCGACAAGTTTTGATATTTTCCGAAGAATTTGACTCTGTTTCCTCTTGCTCCCGAAGTCAATTGAAAATTTGTCGATGAAACATGGGTTGGGCAAAGACTGAAACTTACGATCCAACAAAATTTTAAATTCGGCCTTATATTTAATGGGCTGTTAAATAATCTGGACCACAATCCCAGACTACTAGGTTGGTTTTAATTTTGGATATCCAACATAGACCTCAATGTCCTAATCTATATGAATTTGGGTTGGACTCGATCATTCTTTTTGTTTTTGGTGCTTATAATTATTCTCTTTGATAATATTAATAGTTTAAGAATTATATTTGATTCATTTTCATTGTATAAATATTATATATTATTAATGAATCAGACGATAACATTTTATTATCATAATATTTTATTAATATATAAATATCAATTTGTAAAATAAATATAAAATTTTTTTTAAAAAACTTATTTATTAATAAAATATATAAAGTTTATATATTTTATATATAAATTTTATACATTGATAGTGCATAAAACATAAACCCATATTTTAATACCAAATTTCACTCCTCAATATTCTAATAAAAGAAAGTGCAATAAGTTATAATTAATGTCAAATTTCATTAAATTCATAAGCTAAAATTTTTTGGCCAATAAACTGATAAGATAATTAATTAAGCTCTTTTATGTAGACATCGATCATAACCAAGAAACTGACGACGACCTGATTTAATTAGTTGTTTAAGGTCACGAAGGTGCCTTCGTAGCTTCATTGCATTATAAAAAGGCCACAGATATAATATATAACAGAAAATAGCAATAATTATAAAGACATGAAAGGGGTGGTCCTTCTTTATTATTATTTTTTTGTTGACTAAGATGGGTAAAAGTCAAGTGTATGAATTTTCCATGCATTTCTAGTCGTAAAAATAATTCCATTTTATCCCATGGTCAGATTCATACGTTTAAAAGAGTAGAAATATTGTCAGTATGTGTGACTTTTTTTTTGGTTTTATCCAAACATATAGCAAAAAAATGAAACGAAAGTTATTATAAAATAAAAATTGACAGTTACTTTGATAGGTTGACAGAAAATGATGTGGAATTAAAGAATCTTAGCAATCTTAAGGACTTCCAGTCTTGATGCCCTCTTAAGAAGAGAGTACGAAACTCAATTAACTATGGTACCTGACCTGAGTTGTTGCGCATTTATGTAGGGCAGATTGTCTCTAGAAGCCAGGCCCCAGGGGCAAATACATCATCCATGAGGTAACATTACATCAAAAAAATGAATTGCTTAAGACAGTCTTTGGTTGCAAGGAAGTTGAAAGATTACGGACGATTTTGATTTGATTAATATGTTAACATCATTAGACCAACGATTTTTAAGCTGAAGAATTCATTCTTTGTTTAATTTTCCTGTTTTGAATCGGATTGTTCATAACAGTTTGTAAATGATCTGTATTTTTAAAAAAATTAAATTAAATTAATCTTAATAAATGCCTATAATAGCCTGTTAATCTGATCTCATATTAGAATTTAGGGAAAGATTGTGAAATCTTAATCGTTTCTCTTTCATCAAGCTTAAAAAAAAATAAAAACAAAAAAAAACAAAAATCTCGCAGCTTAGATCAAAGGCTTGGATTTTTATGATTCATTCGTCAAGTCATTGAGTGTTGAAAACAAAACATGAAGCACATGGAATATTAATAATGCACAAAAGGCGTTCTCATCTTAAAGATGGATTAGATCCCTCAACCACTCCACCACCAAGACAAAGGTTGCCTCAAAACCTTCATTGCCCCACCATAAGGAGGTCTTCAATGGGCTTGTTGCCAATGGTCAGTGCTTTTTATAATTACTGGCATATAGCTCCAAAGCCCCACCAATCTTGAATATTTTAGCTGGGGGTTCAGTCCTAAAATAACAAAAACTTTGCCCTAAGCTATATATAAAAATTAATTGTTCCTCATGAATTAATCTTGTTATTTGTTCTTGATGGCATCATATAATAGCTAATATATTGTTTTTCCTATTCTCTGAATCAATGAATGTTGATGGCCACTACCACAATCAAACAATATTTAGTGGAGGACGAAATAGCTGAACAACTTGATCTAATTAATACGCATAGAACTTAATTAATTATGCTTAATTATACTAATTAAAAAAAATTAACAAGCATGAATGATGCTTCCCGCTATTAATTAAAACCATTTTTGGTCCCCGACAAATAGTCAGGTGCATTTAACAGCTTATTGGCTATTGCCAAACTGAACAATTTACTGGTTTTAATCACAAGAAAAGAACGACATTAAAACCCTATTGAAGAGGGAAAAAAAAAAGCAGTTTTTCAGGCTTTTCTTTGGGAATTGATTCTTCTCTAATTTCCATGATCCAAATCCTTTCACCACAAGTTTGTGGCGAAAATAATCGGATGTGTGAAATTAAATAAACCCACTCTTAACACTTTTTTTTTTTTTCTGTTTTTTCAGCGATGACAAATAATTGCAGAGCTAAGCTTATCTGCCTCCCAAGGCACCAGCTGACCTTGCGCCATCACCAAGGATTTGTAGATCTCAACGATCATTTTCTCGTCATACTCTTTCAGCGGACGCTTCCCAAAGGTAGCAATCCCATTATCATCTATGGCTCCTCCGTAGCCACTACTAACCACCCTGGAGTTGCCTAACCTCAGCATCATTTTCACGTAGGCATCACGTAGCCAAACAAAGAACTTCTTGGGTGAAGGTATTCTCAGCTTTGCCTTGACCCTGATCCTCCAGAACCTCCTCCGCCGAGAGGAACCAAGCTCCACCCTGCTCCGCCGTTCCCGTCCCGAACCATTTAGCTTGACGTAGCCTCTCCTCTTCCAGTACCTTCTCAAACCCTTGTACATGGTCGCAGAAACACCTTCCATCACTGTTTCTTCCTAAATGATGACCCTTTCTTAATTTCTTCTCCGGTTCCTTTCTTGAGAAAGAAAAATGGAGAGAGAAAAAGAGGTAACTTTGCGGGTGGGAGACTGACGAGTGTGATATAAATTTCGTACAAGTGCGACGATATACAATATATATCATTTATAATAGTTTATATATATTATATATGTACTATTATAAATGATAGTGCTAATATAGCGGCAATATTTAAAGAGGAGAAATATGTAGATGGAGAGGTCTAGCCTTATTTCACGCGGTCCATATCCATATCCAATGTGTTTGCCATATTATAGCCGTCCATCCTTACTGCTTCTAATGGAAGTCATCAATCTGATTCCTCATTCCTCTCATCAAATTATAATATACAATTCCTTTTCAATTAACTTTGTAATTTGGAATTTAATTAACTGACTCATCTTCTTTTAGATGAGGATTATAATAAAAAATCTTAACAAAATAGCAACAAAATAAAAATTATTAAGGAATGCATTAAATTGAATTGAAATTCCTTTTACTTGTCAGCAAAAGGGACATATATTCAAATGTCAGGTAGTTTAATTAATAAAGAACTTTTTAATGATCATAGTTTGGTGATAATCTCCTAATTTCAAAAACTAATTTTACAAATGAGTTTAAGAATGAAGGTGTAAAAGATCAAAAAAAAAAAAGGAAATAACTATTACTTTCTATCCACTGTTATTTAAGGTAATGCGTTTTTCTTTTAAAAATTAAAAATATAAAGTTAATTTTTTAGTAAACTCTAAATTTTAAATATTATAAGCTTTTTAGTAAAAAAAAAAAAAAAGGTTAATTTTGAATCAAATTTATCACCGATTGAGCAAGGTATTAATTTTTTTAGAAGGGAGGAAGGGATAGTGAATTTTATTTTCCCGGTGAATTCAATATTTCTTCGTCAAGTAAAAAAAAAAAAAAAAAGGGGTGGAGTCAAGAATCTTAAGTCCAAAGTCAACAAAAAGAAGAATAAGCGTGAAATGATGAGTCGGTAGTGGGAGTGGGACATTAATAACGCAAGGGGAACGAAGGATTTGCTTTACAAATTCTAGGTTTGAAGCTGGGACATGTGCTTTCGAGATGATTACTACTGTTTGCCTTTGAGTGGAAGAAAAAGGTTGGAAATTGGAATGGATGTATCATGTATGTGTGGAATCCCATGACCTAGTGGGGTACTTCTGTTTTCATCACAAGTCATAAATTTTGACCCTTAAGAAAATAAACTTTGTAATTTATGTGGATAAGGGATAACCAACTATCGTATCTTCTTTTTTTTTTTTTTTATCATTAATAATAAATGAAAAGTCTTATTTTTAGAGAAATAGAAAATCTTCTTTTTCTTTTTCAGAAAGGCAGTGGTAGGTGATAACAGCTTTTATTATGGACTGGATTCTATCTCAGAAACTTATGAAAAGGCAACAGCTTTTGCTACCAAACAGGAACAACTAGATCAAAATTAGGTCGATTCAATGTGACGTAGAGTTGGAGATATCTAAATTTAGCAATTTGACAGAAGAGTATTAACCTAAGTAATTTTCTTTGTAAAGCTTCTTTTCTGGGGACAAATTTTCTAAACCTGATATCCCTATTTGAAAAGCTCAATTATTGGTCAGTGCATCTCCTACATTTGACAAGACGATTTATGATTCTATATCATTCTTTATTATCATTATTATTATTTAATTTCTTTCGGAATTTTACTACCATAAGATAAAGAAAAATGATGTACTTGCGCAAGATCATGAAAGAAATATTAAATGAAAGCACATGGATCATGGGGCGATGACCTGATCTAGTTACGCGAAAGGTTAACTTCAAGCAATGACTGAAGCAAGTCATCGTTTAAGTTCTAAATTTCAATAATGTGGTTAACAGCATGAACATGTTGATGTATCTCTGGGACTGCCAGATTCTCGTATGGGATAAGGAACGAGTCTCATCTCATCATTGATAGCTGAACATCACTGTTGGTTTTTATTAATAGAAACTAAAATCGTATAGAATTATAATAAGAAGTGTAACAATTAGGACTACTAATTTGATTATTCTTCGAGCATGAATTGAGAATTAATTTAAAAACACTTGCTGTAACAATGTTCTTTGCAAATTCCAAACAAGAAAGTATGGCAGTAATTAACAAATAATGCCCCGAGGAGATTATTAAAAGCAACAGTCTTCATATTCAAAGGATAAAATTTATATGAAAATTTATAGATAGAGTTTTATGAATTTTTTATTAAAAATAAATAAATAAAAATTTTAATAAACAATATGAATTGATAAATTGATAAAATTTAATGTAAAGATTAATAATTTATAAAATTATTAAAAATATTATTTATAATTTAAATTTAATTGATTCAATGATAAAAATTTTATTAAAATTTTTACTAAAAATATCTATATAATAAATATATCAAAATTTGTTAATTTTTTTATAAAAATTTTGTACATTTAACTTATACAATGAGATATTTCAATCTATCATTTTAATTTTTATTTACTTATTTTTAATAAAAAATTTCATAAACTTCAAACTTCATGTAAGTTTTTCCCATATTCAAATTGCATTCAAAAGGATCAACTGTTGTAAATTGATAGAATCACAAAATATCCTGAATAGCTTTAAGAGCAGCATCTACTTAAACTGTTTTTTAAGAGCACAAGCAAATTAAATTTCCATCTGAGGACCATATGCGACATAAATATATGCATAACTACCATATCTACATACAACAAAAAGCAACCTAACATCATGATTATCCTTTGGCAACAATCCCTCACTTCCTAGTCTTCTTTGCAACCCTCGCGTTACTCCCAGACTTCAAATTCTTCCTCTTTCTATCCCTCTGGGGACTTAACCTGACTCAAACGCTTCACTTTCGAGCCAGAGACGGGTTCTTCACTTCCTTTCTAGCTTTCTTGAAAGCCTCTGGGATCTTAACCTGACTCAGCCTCTTGGTCTTGACGCTTTTCTCAGTCACCTTCTTTGCAACCTTTCCTTTGAGTGTTGAGGAATTTTGCTTAGCAGTGCCTTTCTTTTTCTGGGTCTCTTTGATCGCCAGCTTCAGCTTTTCAGTTGAAGAAATCTTGTAGGAATTCTTAAGTTTCACAAGCTTCTCGGATTTCACGAACTTCTTCAACTGAACCGATAGCAGTTTTTTGAAATTTGAGGGTAGCATTTTGTTGTATTTGTCCTCAATGAACTTGGCTATCGCTGTCTGGGTGGAACCTGTCCGGTCCTTCAGGGTCGATATTGCTTCAAAAATCATCTGCAATTATAAAACACAGTTAAAACCAAAAAAGAAAGAAAGAAAAAGGACTTGAAAGTTTGATGAGTTTAAAGAAGAGGGAAACAGGGGACCTCAAGGAGAGAAGAAGGGGGAGAATTGGAGGTTTTGGCCTTCTTTGTAGAAGAAACGGTTGCTTTTGCCATTATTTTAGTGTGTTTCAGTTTCAGACTTTTTGAGAGAAGAAAAACAGAGCAGGACGAGGAGATGTAATGGTAGCTTGATTCAAGTTTCTAATAAAAGTTTTAATTTCAAAATTGTTTGTTATTCCCTTTTTTCTATTGGGCAATTTTATCATCATCTAAACGCATGATTATCAGTCGTGGCCTCGTGGGGCTTGACCTGATAATGACACGAAAGGTTGGAATACGTTTTTCTTGGTTATATGTAAAGGAAAATTGACCTACTGATTGTATCATTTGACTAAGTTTCCGTTTAGATATCTCGAGTGTGGTACAATCAAATTTATCACATTATCAATTGATTTTAAGTATTAATTTCAATAAAATTAAATTAACATAAATTTTTATTAAAATTTTTTAAATTATAATTACAATAATTTTTTTAATTATAATTATAATAATATTTATTATTATTTTTAATTTTATAATAATCATATCGTTCATCTAAATAGAATCTAAAATTAGATATATATATATATATATATAGAAAGTCCCCATCACCAATATGATTTATGATTTATCGCACAAAATCAAAGTCACCTGAATTTCCATGATACTTAGTATTATAAATTCCATTATTTGAGTGTATTAATTGTTCGGTTAAAAGAGAAATTAACGTAAATTGATAGACTAATTTAATATTAGTAGCAACATATTCTTAAACGGTATCACATTGTTCTTACAATTCACATATGCACGTGCAATTGCAGTTTCTTTTAACCTCAGTCAATCAATCAATGCCTTCCATTAATACCATTTATTTATTATATGATCAAAACAAAATCTGTTGTTAATTAATTCCTAGGTCCCCTGAATCTCACTATTTTCCACCTTGTTCATACCCACTTCACACCGCCAAAAACGAACCATTAAAGCAGAGGCGAGCCCGTTCACTTTCAAAATAAATCAGGTCATGCCATGCAAAGAATTGCAAAGCTTTTCCCATTTGTTAATGAATTGTTGGGAGACTAGCTAGGTAATATGCAAAGTGGACGTTGCATGCATGGCCAATTGACGTTGGATATGCCATGATTTGATTTTTGACATGGAAAACTACAGATCCATTTATTTTTGCAGCATCCAGCTTAGCTGATTATTAAACTGCATCCCGGTACATTCATTATCGATGAATATCCTAAACCATGTGGAAAATTTTTTTTGAAAGAAAGTCAGAATTTAGCACATTTAAAAAAAAAAAAAAACTTGGCGTATATCGTAGAGGCACTAGGCAAAGATGGGAAGGGAACATTGGAAAGGAAGGCAAGAATGACAGAGAAATAAGCAAATATAATCTGAATAAAATAGTTCATCCTTTGTAGACACCTTCAGAACTGTTGATTTTACATCTGAAGCAATGACAATGAGGGGTTTTTGGGTTTTTTTCTTTCTTTTTTCCTCTTTTAAAGTGACATAAGAGAACCATGATTTTGATCATCTTTTTATTCGTTCTAACTAGTCCTAAGCATACACTAACCGCAAGATAGAGCTTGTTCTTCCTCTCTCAGCTTGCTCTCCCATTCCTGCTTCCCCACTATACGATGCAGCCCCATATCTCTTCCTAGGCTCTTAATACCTCTTCGACTAACATCAATTCAAGTTTTACTTTTACTCTTTTCTGTTCTACAATCTCTGTTCAAACCAAGAATAGCCCTTTTTCTTCTTTCTGTATCCGATTCCACGTGCATTGCAAAGAGACTGCAAGTAATGAAGCAACAAAATCCAAAATCAGTCACACCAAATACTGTTAAACATTACTGCTACCAAAAGATCATGAAATGTACACATTTGGAGTATAATGAAGAATGTTACCCGGGGGCCAGCTGGACCACCTCACCAAAGAGTATAGGTATAAAATTTTATATTAAATATTAATTTAATAACATTTTAATATTCGTTCATTATTATAATTTAATTTAATGACAAAATTAGAATTAATTAAATATATAACGATAAAATTGTTTATAAATATTATTCTCGATTTTTAATGGACAAAAAATTACAATTTTTAGGGAAGAGTAAAAAATTACTATTTTTTATTTTTAAAGAATTGATATTCTATGAAATAGCTATTCTTTGTTAGAAAACAAACTAAACAATAAAATAGAAGAACCATAAAAAAAAGAAAATGAAAAGAATAAAATTGGCAATCCTACCAACCAAACATGATAGAGTTTAGAGCACCTAAGTGGGTAACAGGCTAAGTGGTAAACTGGTAATAGTGTGGTGCCCCCTTTTTTATTGCTGTTCGGCTGGGGAAAACAAAATTTATGCAAAGAGTCAAGCGGGCACCGCTGCACCACACTCCAAACAAAAACAAAAGTAAAAAAAAGAACAAAATGCCAGGATTCAGCATTTTGTTTTTTTGTTTTGTTTCTTTTTTTTTTTTTTTTTTGAGAATATATGACAGCATTATTTATAGCATAGTGCCATTGAGAGGCTGGAAACACTCCAAAAAACAAACCTTCCCCTTCTTTGCGAGCGGCTATGGCAAGGCCAGCTTGTATATTTGTCGTTATGGTTTTTGGTTTTTTATCCTTGGGGCCTTTTGTCTCGGTTGCATACCAAAAGAGTGAGCAAGAATTATGCACTCCCAAAATTAACCAAATGGTGAATATAAATGAAGGTGAATCCGGTGATGATAGGCAGGATACTAGAAAGAGCGCGGTATTTGGTGGTTGAAAGGGCTTGATAATTTTTTTTCCTTCTTAGAAGTTTTTAATAGACAATTAGGGATATTTTATTATTTTGTACTTACTTGATATGTCAAATTAATTTAATATGCTAAATATTACATTAGTTTCGCACTGTCTTTATTATCCCTTGATAATTTTTTGTTGTTCACTTATAAATACGAAGATTCATGTATCACTAAAGTTGATTTCAAAATCATTTTCTCCTTCCTATTTCTTTCTTAATTTTATTCTATTTGACTTGCGCATTAAAATGCAAACACACTTTACTTTTATTTCTCACCGTCATTCTCTTTTTTTTTTTTTTCATAAACATCTTGAGATTGAAACTCAATACAAACAGACTAGAATTATGATAAGTTCAAATTTTGTTTGGAAATAAGTTAATTCAAAGACAACTAAGGTCCCAAACTCCCAAATGAAATATAAAACCCCGCCAATATATTTTGGTTCATATGAACAGACAGCCACCCGTTAGTTTGAACCCTTTAAGCCATCTCTTTTACTTGTAAATAAAAGTGTAGTGAGTGTGGCTCAAAAACCTTTTAAAAGATACAAAATGAAACTACCCACAAATAGATTTAAGAAAGGGTGGAATGTATGTAATTGTTGCTATGCTTCCCACTAATAATTCCCCAATAATTAATCTGTTTTGTTTACAATTTTTTTTTTTACTTTTTGCGTTTCGGTTCCAACGAATCCAGTACCAAAATCCCTAGATCATTTGAGCCAGGAGTTCAAGGAGTGTAAAAAATCATTGTCACTGCTTCAGATCCTATACGAATCTTATTAGAACTTCTACCCTCGTGCTAATCTGCTGGTATTGATCCAAATATAAACTTCCTAAAACCTAATTATGTTTTCTTTGCATCAAATTTTGTCGTAACATCAATCACAAGATATTCTGTAAATATAAAATCCATACCCTTATTAAGGGCAGCTACCTGATGCATTTATGCAACACCAGAAAATTCAAAACGAAATTATGCTAGAAAACCTTGGTATTCTTCGTTATGGTGAGAAATTAATACATCAGTGGGTAAAACCAGATGACGAATTAGAAATTTTAACTAAGAGTCTAAACTTGGTCTGGCATTTCAAGTCAGTAAGTTAACCTATCTCAAGATCAGTCTCCTAAACTGAACTACTAAATAAAAAAGACATTTTCCTAGTGATGATACACTGCTTTTTACAAAATAAATCCTTGGTTAGGTTGGTCATCTCTTGAATCACATCCTCGGTTTCTGTTTCTGTCCAAGTTTGGAAAAAACATCAGCTAGGAAAGCGAAGCAAAAGCCAATGAAACGCAGAAGCCACAATAATATCAACAATGCCCAGTCCTGGAATTTTTTCTTTGGAAAGTGGCCTCTATCTGAGATAAGCAGTGCCCTGTATACAGCTTCAGTCAAGGCATAGGCTGACACTGGATCCGATTCTTCTACTAGAAACCCATACTCTGTGAGGCATACTATGTCATAAACTCCATTCGTCCCTGATATGTCCAGACATTCGCATATCTTCAGCCTGCCATCTATCCTCTCCTCAGTGGATAACAAGTCACCATGTGTCAAGATCAAGAAAGGGTTTTCATCTGCAGCCACAGACGATGAAGAATGTAGACCTGATTAGGATTTAGGCATATATTTCACATTATTGCATTGGTTTTGTTGTCACTATGAAGTAGTTTAAAATCAAACCACGTAGCAGAGAACTTTAACAAGAAATTAGAGTAGTCATACAAGTAAAGCCATAATAGTAATTAGCATCAGAATAAGAGAAATTCCTCGAAAGTGAGACTTAGTGTTAGGTGCTTCACAGATTACTGATGGTACTGCAAGGCAGGAAACCAAGGTCTTTCTTAAGAAAATATGATTGAAGGATTGTGACAGTTCTAGATGTAGAGTTCAGGAGACTAGAGAGTATAGCTTTTTGAAGAGGTCAATCACACTTGAGTTTAGAAATCATATGTACAAAAGCTTTTTGTTATTCTAAATTTTGCCAGTTTGAATTTTAAGGCCAAAATCATCATCTGCAGGCTCCTGATATTTCCAAACGTGTATAAAAGCACTTGTGACAGGTAAGAATTGACTGAAAAGAATATGCCTCGCTTCTGATAGTAACTAAGGTGAAGGTGTAAAGGTCAATTTTCATTACAGGGACCTATAAACACAAGGGACATTTGACAAAAACATCTGAAACCTTGACTATGAAATGTGAAACATATGTTTCAAGGATCTAAATGGAAACTTCTGTAAGAGACACTTGAATGAGCAAAAAAATGGGCCAATCCAGTCTTCTTGGCTTTGTGTAATAGAGGGATGGTTTTGTGCAGTTCCAATTTTGTGTTCCAACTCCTTATCATTATTCATGGTATGTACCATTATTATTACAATTGCAGAAATTAAAGACAGTAACAGGAGAAACAGGTCATGATTCAGAGAGAAAACTTACTGCTTTTTCGCAAAGTAGGGGAGCAGAAGAGCTGTCTGGTAGCCTCCAACGGCTTAAAATCGCCTGCTTTTAAAGCTTTGTAAATATCTGCCATGTTAGCTACGACCATCACGCAATTCACTCTTCTCTGCACAAATTTTGAAGATGATCTCATAACAACATTCTCCACATCATCTGTCATTATTGTGCAGTCACTATATCTCAAGCATAGCTCATTATGATGAATCCCCTCACTTATCCATCTTGACAATTCCTCCAATGCCTCTCTTGGTCTACCATAATCAAACCCTCTTGAATCGTAAACACAGAAACCACTTTGCATTGATCTCAGGACGTTGTGTTCTTCCATGTACATGGTGGTGTAATTGGAACAACTTCCTACAGGTACATGAGAAAACTTCAAATTGTAAAATCCTTTTTCGCCTCAATTTCTTCTCTAAATATACTTTGAAGCCTTTGAAACCTTTTTACGACAAATGCGAATTATCAATTCTAAATAAAAAGTATAAATTATACAAATGGTCTTACCTGATGATGTTTGAGCAAAGGGTATTAGGCCAGACCGACCAAGAATACTGTACATAAGATTGATAAGCGAGCTCTTGCCTGAACCAGAGAAACCCACCAAGAGTATTGTGTTCACTGGGGGAATATCCATATCTTCCTTCTTGATCCCTCCAGTTGGTACCCAGAAATCACCTGAACGATACCCAAGAAGCTTGCGACGAAGTTCGTTTAGTCCATCAGGCGCAATTAAAGCCAATCTCTCCAGTTCTCTAAGCAGTCTGAGCCTTGGCGTTAGAATGGAAACGTCAGGAAAGTCCTGCTTGAGCTTAGCACATTCATCGAATTTCGCAGCTGTTCTCCACCAACAATATGCCAATCTACATGATTCACAGTCGTCTTCATCAACACAAGATACTTGGCTTTTCATCTCTTTTTAGATGACGTTCGTCAGTTCGAAGCAAACAACGATGGCCAACCTATACAGATGATTTTTGAATCTGTGACTGAAGAGTTTAAATCTAATGCTATAGTCGCATTGTTGCGAATAAGGTTTAAGGTGATAAAGAGACAAATGTCAAAAACAGTATTTCAAAGCCCGTCCAAACATGTACAAGTCATCTTCACGGTATATGTCTCGGTCTGGATTCGAAGCCAACTTCCGGGCTCCTTCCTGTTTAGATGATAGTTCATTTTCGGGTACTGCCAACCTCCATGATTTTACAGAATTACCCTCATCCCAAAATTCTCATTATTGCTTTGCCCAAAAACAAATATTCATACTAGCTATGACATGGGTAATTTTGGTCACACTGAATTACGAGATGCCAAAGGCCCTACCACCTTGATTTTAATTAAATCATTTTTAGATGAGTTGGTTCGGCGTCATAATTAATAACTAATAACTAATTTTAGCCGCATGGAAGGGCAAAGGCATTGCAAACAGCATTTGGAATTAAAAAAATCCCCGATTAGGGACCGCACTTTCCGAGAACGGCCTAACACGAAGGGAAACTAATTAAAGTACGCTTTTAAAGGCATGCCTTTTTCTTTGTACTTGTAAATCTTAAATAAAGTACACTTTTAAACTAATTAAACTAATTATAGTTGGGGTACAATCAATCAAATTCTATTTAGAAAGACCGGACAGGTTTTTGACAATGATACATTACCAGAAAAATAAAATTTTCCTTCCCAAAACTGATATTGATGCGTCTTTCGGATCAGAAAGACCAACCACCACTAAAATCAAATATAAAAAAGAGAGAGAGAAAAAAAAAAAGACATTTAATAAAGGATCCAATCCTTTTCATATAAGCAGAAGCATAAGTTGGGACTGATATGGAGTTGTATGTCTCACCCTTGCAATCTGAGAATTAGGCCGCTGTAAAAGAATTAACTACCGCATGGAAAGAAAGTGTCTGTATGGCTTCCAGACTCTTCAAACGTTTTTACCATCGTATCATACACCGTCTTTATTGAGATGACTTAAGAACATACTTTGGTATCATTTCAACCATACGTGAATTCCGAAAAACACCATGAAAACACCGACATTTTAGCTTTCGTTCTACACCAAGTGTCCTGCAAATTCCAAAACATGTTACGGCATCTAACCAAGACAAGAAACATACGTATTGTCATATTACAAGTTTACAACTTCTAAGCAATTAGGCCCAGCAACAGCATAACTGAATTGCTTTACAAATTATGGGCCACAAGCAGCATGTGACATACTCCAGACCCAAAGAACAGAATAATGCAATCTAGGCTTGATAAAAAGGAAAGCTAATTTTTGCTGACCTTTATTCAATTATTATAACAGTCATCAGGGGACTCAGATCAGACCACAGTGTTTCTTATAAAGCATGGTATTCACTCATAAATATGGCCTATCCAAACATTTATTGCATATGAATACACAATATATTCTTATCAAGGTAAACAGTGAAGGATGAGAGAGAGAGAGCAACTCAGGCCTAAGTGAACTTGCTTAAGTATAGAGCAAGTGGTATTGAAATTAACAGATAGGTTTTCCTAACAGACTCAGTCACCTTCCTTGGAAAAGGTAATTGGACATATTTAAATGCATACCTTCAACTGAAATTGAATCCACCAGAAGGAACAGGAAGTTGATTGCCTCCAAATTGGAACCCAGATTGTGAAGCATCACCAGGGGGTAATGGCTCATCCTCATCTTCCACCCAATAGGTTTCAAGAATCTTCACTGCCTTCTCATAGATTTCATTGTTGTCATGACTTTGGAGGTTTTCAATCTTTTCCAACCCCTCAGCGTCATCAATTAACTGGGCATAGAGATTGACTTCTCCGGTGTGACCCAAATTTTTCTCAGCTTCACCAACCTTCAGGATGTTTTCAAGACCTTCTAAACAAACCGTGACAATTCTTGGGTCAGGACAGTTTAGCAGATCACACAATGGCTTAATGCAACCTTGGCTCACCAGAAACCTGGAAAACAAAAAAGAAATTAATTATTTATGGAAAATTGTATCAAGAGCCAAGAGAATGATTATAGCAAAGAAAATATACTTTATTTGTTCATGGGTGCCACCAGAGGTAGCATTTGAAATTGCCCACGCAGCTTCTTTCTTGATCTCAAACTCAGCATTTTGAAGTAGATGAACTAGAGGTACAATAATGCCAGCCTCAATAACAGCCTGCAAAAGAAGTTCAAAATTCATGCTCAACCGAAATTCATTCAAACTGGAAAAAAATGCCATGATTGAAAACTTAAACATACCATCAACTATAGGTTTGTTATACTATATAAACTGGATACCTGTATCTGATCTACATTTCCAGCAGTGATGTTTGAGATGGTCCAGCAAGCTTCCTTCTTGATACTCTTTTTATAGTTATTTGTCAGCAGGTTCAGGAGGCACGGAAGAGCTTGGTGGTTTATAATACACTGAAAGGGGAAATAACATGAAGCATCAGAGCACTGAAGCAAGAGGCAAGCAAAAGCAGTGACGTTAACACAGACATTGCTGTCCACAGAAAAACACAAGACATTATCAACTCATAATCCTAATAATCAACAATTCTGTCTGATCCAAATGTAAATAAACAACTAGAATTCATCTCACAGTATGTCAATTAAACATGACCAAGAATACATTAAGCACATGTCAATCAAGAAGCCAAAAACAAAATATGCTTGAATCATGTGAGATGTACAATTTATTTCACGGTCTAGAATCATTAGTTCATTACATACATCAAAATCTTCTCATTTCTAGATCCTTCTAGAAGGAAGATATTTGAAGTTTAATGTATTCATTAGAAATTTTCTATATGCATGTCAAATGTCATTATAAACATGTAAAAGGTTGCTAGTTTTCAGAATAAAACCCAATAGTCAATTTTCATTAAAAAATGCTCAGTTTTAAGTCTTCATCAGACAAACATTCATAGACATAACCAAATGAGATGAACATTTCTGAAGAAACAACACTCACATCAGAGTTGCAAAGGTGTAGATATAAATGCAATTAACTAGCTAGACCAAGAACAAGGACAAGTTACAAATCATATTTCAAGAGAAAGAAATTGAAATAACAGTATAGAAAGTAACAAAATTTCCATGAAATAATCCATACCTGGGTCTGCATATCATCCCCTGTAACAATATTTCCAACTGTGCGAAGAGCAGGGATAAGGACAGTTGGGGATGGATGACTAACAACAAGGGGGAAATTTAAGTGAGAAAATATTAAAAACATCCAGACTTCACAAGCAACTTCTAGAAGAGATATAAATGAGTAAAACAAATACATCAAATAAAAAATCAGTTTGAAAAAGGGAAAGAAATTCAAGCACTTACAGCAAGAGCTCAACAAGTCGGGGGCAGACACCAGCCTCAATAACAGCTTGGATTTTGTCATTAGTACCATCTGAGAGATATGACAAGGCCCAGCATGCATCTGTAAGGACTTCCTCATCATTTGAATGGATAAGACGCTCAAGAGCTGGCAGAGCAGGCTTTGTCTGATTATTAAATTTCAAAAGCACCACATATTAGCAAAAGAGTAATAATGACTCCAACAATTCATATCACAAAAAAGTCCAACCTGCTCAAATGAAGGCTGTGGCTTGCCCCTGCAAAAGTTTGACAGAGTCCAGGTAGCATTTCGCAACATAGAGAGCTTTGCATGCTCATTGAATTGTGCCAACAGTGGCAACAAGGCCCCATGGCTAAGGACCAGATCACGGCATTTAGGAGAGTCTCCAGCAACATTTCCTAACGCCCAAACAGCCTATAATTTCAAAAGAATGATGATCCATATGAGAATTGCAAACATACTGTATTCATGAACAGAAGATCACTTGCAGTCTGCAATATTTACCTGTTCGCGTACATCATCAGTTGGAGAACTTAGGAGTTTAACAAATATAGGGACAGCTCCATGATCAATTACGACCCTGGTGTTTTCTGATGTCCCTGAAGCAATATTTGTAAGAGCCCAAGCTGCCTCAAACTACAAGCCAAAAGAGTAAACAAAAACAGTTAAAAAGATGAAACAATCAAACAATATGAAAGAGATTGAGCAAAATCCTAATAACCTGAAGCTGTGGGAAGTCATCCCTTGTAAGGAACTCAACAAAGCGAGGAACAACACCTGATTGTACAACTTCATTGATTGGAGGACTTCGTTCTGCAGGTAAAATAAGAGTAATAATAACATCAAATTTGCAGAACTAAAAATAAATTGTAGCAAGAAAAAACAACAAAATAATTTATCAACCAATTGATAGCAGCTTTCGGAATTGAGTTGTTGCCTCAAGCTGCGCATTCTTGTCATCTGACCAAACGCCCGCAACCATGGCCGGCAGACTTTCTAACTGTAATTAGATTATAAAAACACATCAAAATCGTGTTAAATTCAATAGTAATTAGATAGATAATCTTATCCTTTTCTTTATTGACACTTACTAAAATCAACAAGTTAAAAAAATATTTCACTTCATTTAATTAATACAGTTTGAGCTACCTCCTAATCAGCAATTTATAACACCATTAACTCTATTTAAAATATACTAACCAATCGAAATAAGGCAACCGCAAATCAGTTCAATATAGAAATTCATGTACGACAACAAGTTAACTCTAGATATCATTCACGATCCGACGGATCGAATCGATTAATCATTGGAATATACCTTTTTCTCAGAACCGGCGGTGGAAGAGAGAAGCTGCTGTTGCTGCGGTTGTTGTTGTTGAGCGAGAAGTCCTTCGCGGCGTTTTTTAAGAAGGTTTTCTTCTCTCTTGTTCTTTCGGATCTCGACCATGTTGTCTTCTCTCCTCCGCCGACCTTCCTCCGCATCAACCGCCACCTTGTATCTGTTCCTTCGAACCTCGGTCCTCTCGCTCGGTCTTAGTGACATCTTCGCTTTTTTCCCTTCAATCCGATTGAATCGCCAATTAATTTGCAGGTGAAATACGATGTACGATTTTGGGAATAGTCGATCGGTTGCTTGGGAAAATGATAGGGGAGAAAGAGTGTCGCGGTATTTGGAAGAGTGAAAGAAAGAGGAAAAAGGAAAGAGAAGAGGAGGGCTTTTAGAGGGTTAATCGAATGGATCGGGAGAGGAGGGGCGGAGGGTGAGGAAAGTGGTATTGTTTATAGAGGATTCTTTTCTCCTTTTTTTTTGGGTGGTTAATTTCCTTTTTGAAATTATTTATTATTTTTCGTGGTGGAATTTGGGCTTTGATGTGGAGTTAATAACAATGATGCCACTCATTTTGAATTTGAAAAATTGGAAACCCTATCGTACCTATGCCGTTATGGAATCCAGCTCACGGGGTGGATTAAATATTTTCTTTAAGGAAAAAATAAAAAAAATAAAGGAAAAGGAAAAATGGGATATGATAAAAAGGGCACGTAATAATTGAGACTTTTCTCAAATCCATCTAATATCTATGGATTTTTTTAAATTTTGAAAAAGAAAATTTTCTAAATTCAGTATTACAGATCATAAAATCTTATTTTAAAAATTTAAAATTTAAATGGTTATCAGATTATGAAATCGAAAATAAAAAATTTCTAAATGCATTTTAATTTGATAAAAAAATATTTTGTACACATATATTTACAGTTTATTATATTGTGTCTTTTTCTTTTGTAAGCAAACATGAATAGTTCTAATGTTGCTCTGTTTCACGTGATTTTGATCATGGCATTCAAATTTTTTACAATTACTAAAATTTTTCATAAATTTACTCATATTAATTGACTTATCAGCATCTTCTTTTTTTCTAATAAGCTTTATAAATTTTTGGAAATAGTTAAATGAAGTTTTTTTTTATGAAATTCGAAAAATATTTTACAAAAAATTATTAAAATAAAAATTAAAAATAAAAGTTGATAGATTAAAAATTTTTATTACATAATCAAGTGTGTAAAATTTAATAAAATTTAATAAATTTTGACATATTTTTTAGATAATATTTTTAGTAAAAATTTAATATAATTTTTATCATTAAATAAATACTGATTAACTTTAAATTATAAATTATATATATATTAGTAAAAATTTTATCACCTCACCTCCTGTGCATAATATATATATAAATTTATTGATCTTTTATTAAATTTTATTATTTTATCAATTTAAATCTTTTATTAAATTTTTAATTAAATTATTTATATTTAAAAAATTTCACGAATTTTATAAAAAAAAACCTTTATCGAAGTTTTATTTGAAAATTTAATAGTTAGTTAGTTAGTTAAATATATCACATATAATTATTATATTATAATTAATTCAATCACAATTCATAATTGCATAAAGTTTAATATAAAACTTATATTTATAAGTGATGGATATTACATAATTATTTGTTATAATTGAACAATTGTAACATAATTTAGAAAATAATTGTAAGTAAAATGCTTTCTAGTTAGTGAATTGATTTTTTGTTACAAATGAATTATTATAATATAATATAAAAAAATTACTAGTAAAATGTTATCGTTAGATGTTGTATTAATTTTTTAACATACGGTAAAATTTTCAATTAATAATTAAATATTATTAAGTAATAAAATGGGACAAACAACTTCAGGGATTTGAAAAGATGTAACTTAGGCTGCAGTTATCCACTTGATCAGTTGTTGCTGTTAAATGTGTTAATTCATTAGTAATTGTCACGCTTCTATTATTGCATTTCGTTAAGGTTAAAATGCTAAAAAAATTCTTATACTTTTTTATAATTTTTAAACAAGTCTATGTCCTTTTATTATATTCAATTAAAATTTTAAAATAGTATTTTATTTTATATAATTGGTTTTTTAAATTATTTATTTAATCAAACCCCTATTTGTTTAAGCGAATTTTAAATAATTGTCTCCACCGACTTGAAAGCCACAGAAATTTGTCATGATAAAAAAAAAAAAAAAAAAAGTCTCAAAATTAAAAACAAAAATAGTGAAATACCCATTATTGCATCTTCGGCGGCGAGCACGATAAAGTTGTAATTCGTGGGACCTTGTTAAAGCTTAAAGCGACATCGTTTTAGTCGGACAATGTTTATTAAAATATGTTCTGGAACTGTTCAGATACGGAGGGCACAATCCTCGCAACCCAACTGGCAAAGTTTTCTTTTCTCCAGAGTAGAGCTTGAGGTTAATGCTGAAGATTGTCAGATATACCACGAATTTTTAGATTGTGAAGGTCAACAATCCGAAGAAATATGCATATAAAGTGTAAATTGTAAATTAAAATATAAAATATAGATACAAAATAAATGGATTCTTTGAAAACTTGTCGTGTGTAAATTGTAATTCAAATTTCCCTTACGTTTTGTTTGATAGAAATTATAAAAAGGGGTGAAGATAAAAAAATTTTAATTTAATAATTAAGCTATAAAAAATATTATAATATTTAATTATTAAATTAATAAATTTTCATATTCATTTAATCTTAATTTTAATTAAAAATATAAATAATATATTAATACTCATAAATTATTCGAATTTAATTCGAATAAAACTCGAATTTAATTTAATTATTGTTAAGTTAAGTTCAAGTTCAAAAAATTTAATATATTAATCGAACTGAATTCGATCATTTTTATATTGAATTTGAGTAATTTATGAATTTATTAAGTTTTTATATTTTTATATATTTTAATTATTAAATTATTTTAAATTTGAGTTTAAATTTAAATACAAATAATCAAATTTTACTGAATATAAAAATTAAATTTATTTTTATATATTAATCTAATGAATATAAATTATTCAATTTTTATATTAAATCAAATTTAAATTAAAAATATAAAACAAAATCGAATTCAAATAAAATTTTGAATACTATTGAATTTAAATTTAATATTATATTAATTTAAACCATCCAATGCCAAAATTTCTCGTACTCACCTATAAAAAGATAGTGCAAATGTGCAATACAAAAAGCAAAAGCAATAAACAATCAACCAAAATATAAACAGAAACAAATCATCGAGAATTTAAAAAACTCCAAAATAAGGCATCATCACGCTTTTGGCCTCCTTTCTTTTTTCATTAATTCTCTTCTAACAACTCAACAAAGTTGTCCTAAACTTGCCTAACTAATTTATTGTACTAGTAAGTAGAATTGAACATTTTCCAAATTAGTAATGTGATGTGAGAAAGGAAGACAGAGAAGAGAAGGTTTTCATCACAGCCAAAGATCGGCAAAACCGAGGCTGTATCACCACTCCACACATTTTCCTTCTTTAATTTACACCTTAAACCAAACAAATTTTCTTTAGAAACAAAATCGGATTTAAAAAACGAATCATCCAGTGCACAAACCACCTCACAAAAAGCTCAGAAAAAATTTTCCCATACAGACGCATCGAAGTTGTTTAAAAAGTGTTTTCATTTTCTATTCACCGTATAGCCTCGAGTTCCCCAAATTCTAACCTCACTCATTTTCATTTCCCATAAATCAACCCTAAAAAAGTTTTCCTTTCTTTTATTATCTCAATGGAGAGTTATGGGTCGGTTCAAGGGCCGTCCGGGGTGGATCGTCGGATGGAGATTGTAAGCGGGAAGAGTTCGACCGTTGGACCCAATGAGATCTTCTCGAGTCGGTCCCGCTCCCCCGATTTACCACCCGTTCCGACTCGGTCGAGTCAAGGGACGTCGAAGCCGTGGGGGTTTACGGATCCCGAGATGAAGAGGAAGAAGAGGATAGCGAAATACAAGGTTTACAGTGTGGAAGGAAATGTAAAAGCTTCTTTGAGGAAAGGGCTCCGTTGGATCAAGAACAAGTGCTCGCAGATCGTCCATGGATACTAAAGGGAGCGAAAATTTGCGGCTCAGATTGTGTAACGTCGGATGGAGGGTGGGACCCGGTGGCGCGGTGGTAAGATCTTGATGGAATTGATTGCTTGTTAAGTAAAATCCTGCTACTAAGACGTAACACGATATAAATTCTAGTTTTTTTTCCCCTAATCTTATTAAAACATTGGAAAATAGGGTTTAATTTATGAATGGGGTAGTTGTTTAAAAATTTGTATGTTAAATATTTTTTTTTTCCTTTATGGGTGGAATTTATATTTTTTATGTAATTTTTAATCGTTCCAATTAATGATCTGAAAATTCGTTGCAAAGTTGTATTTGCTTGAAGAAAATTGTCATTAGTGCAAGCCTCTTGACCTTTTGTGGCTGTGGAGGTTGTCATTGGTTGTAACCTTTAAGGTCGTTGACCCTTGCCTTGCATTTCTAGAAAGATAGAAAATTTTTTGTCTGGTTCACCATTCACCAACAACAATATGTGAAAGGTGGTGAAGTTGGTAATGCAGCATCAGTGAAGTTGCCTGAGATGGAGGAAGATTAAGATGAATATATATGTTTTGTCAAACAAAAAGGAAAAGAAAATGATAAATAATAAAAACGACGAGGTGTTAAAAGTATCCGAGGCCTTTTGAGTTGAGCCGATTCTTGCAGGCAAAATCTTAAATATGGGACCGTAACACTGCAACCTTGTGTTTGGATGCTGTTGCATGAACTTGAGAAGAATTTGTGGAAATTAACTTCAGCGATATTAGGGTACTGCTTCAACCCAACGTAGACATTTTAAGCTGGGGCTTGCCCAGCAATAACCTGAACATGTTTGGTCCAAGTCCAATCTTGAGAACTCGATGGATAGGAGTTTGGATTTTGAGTTAAGACGGTGGTCGATAGGAATTTTCTGTCTTTGACAGAAAACTGATGGAAAATGTTTGGTAATGAAGTGGCTAAAAGAGGAATCATTTTTTTCATGTAAGGAAAAAGGAGGAAAAAGGGGGCGATGGGGATCATCTATGAAATAGTAACACAAATCTGCTTTACAATCAGTCTTAACAACTCTCAATGGTTCAAGTTATGAATGGTGAAGTGCTATTAATATTGTAAAAGATTTTGGTTTTGAGACGAACCGCATTGTTTTCAATGATATTGGAAATATTATGCACGAATTAAATTGAGGAAGTCTGATATATATGAGCTTAGCTGAGTGTAGATATATGCTACGAAGATAAAGCTAAAACCTTTAAATTTCTCTCATTATAAATCATAATAACCAATCATCCAATTTAATACTTGAATTAAAACAAAATTACACCTAAAACCTCCATGCCCACTTATGTATTAAAAGTTAAAACACGATCGAGGATAGCACTCTCGTTATTTGCTACTACACTTATATCCACCTCGTAGCTGAATATTTCCCCAGTCCCGACTTTGTCCTACGGAACCACAAAATGAATATTATAAATAAATAAATAAAAAGTGAAGACAGAAAACAAACACAACGTGCATGCATGGAAATCAATGCCGTCCGTATGTTATTGACCACTGTTTTTCCGCAATCGTTAACGATTCGTGATCAATTCAAGTTTTGAAGCCTCATTTGATGGTAGAAATTAGCTATGAATTCTTCAGCCTTGGCATCAATCATCTCGTCGCCAGCCTCATCATCGTACCGGCATTCCTGTTCGGTGATTCCTTCGCAAAGTTTTATAACATGAATTTCTTGATTCGAAGGTGAGTCGTATTGGGTCAGGTCATTCGCGGAGCCGTAAGTCGATGAAATGGAAGAGGATGGGGATTGAGGCGAGAAGTATGTCATTGGAGACAAGGGCGGCGTAATAGGTTCCTCTGTTTGTTCGCCAACGGATATAGGCTCAAGCTCAGGCATGATTGCAGGTTTGGCATCGATGGGTGGGGGTGGGGATTGGTTGCTTTGTAAATGCATTGGACGCATTGACCCTACAAGCCCCTTCCAGGAGAAGTTGGAAGCCACATTAACCTGAATGGATTGTGATTTTGATTTGCTTGATTTCGACTGCAACATGTAAAGCACAGCCTTGAGAAAGCGCATTCCGGCAGAGCGCTTTCTTTTCTTCAACATGGGCAAACCATTTTGATCATCGAGAGCCATGTTTTTGTCCCTGGAGGTGGAGATGGAGGCCATTGATGTCTTTGACATTTCCTCCATCCGAAATAGGGACAAAAAACAAATTAGAGGGCCCCTAATTTATATATTAAAACCCCTGCGCCAAGCACAGGGAAATGCGAAACGAGGCTTGCCGAGAGGAAGAAAGAAACAATGAATTTATATATTGCAAGTTTGAAGAGTCATACCCCTCCCCCTTCTTTAAAACCATCGTATGTCTATGTATTTACCAGGAAATTATGGTAAAATTCTTGAAATGGCAAAAATAGTACGCAACCAAAACAGTAATTTACTAACTAAATATGTAACTTTTAGTGGCAAACTTTCCTTTCTCGAACCGTAAATTCAAAACCATTGCTTTACTTACAAGTAATACAAATTGTCTTCGATTCCATTCTGTCAAATTTCATGATGGGAACTTAAATATTCAAAATCAAATAGTTATATGATTACAGATTACGAAGTTTCTTTTATGCAATACACCATTTATTATTTGTTACAACTTAACATTCTTCCTTCAAATTATTACGTGTAAAAAACAATAAATTTATTTGGTAATATCTAAAGATATCGAATTATTAGGGAATATATATGACTTAATAATCAACACAGAAGGGCTGTTTGATATCATGTCAAAATTTTAATATAACTATACAAATTAAAATTAATTGATAATAAAAGAAAGAGTGACTTCTAGTTTCTTAATTACATTTGAAAATTTTATGAAGCGTAGAAAGAGCAACGTGAGAGCGTTGTTTGAGGCATAGGAATCGGTAGGCTTTCTTGTTTCTTGCTCCAGAAATTAATCTGGCGCCCCGCATTTGTTTGATTCTCCTAATTTTTCTATAATTAATTAGCTTGAATCCGTCTTCTCTCTATCATTTTATTTCTCAAACAGCTTGCAATGTATCATAGAAAAACCAAATCAAGCCAAACCGAAACAATATCCTTGATTTAAATCCATGAGAATGACCCCCAAAACATGGATCCATGAATCCATGCCAGCATCACTCCTCCATAATAAAATCGCCCATCATTATTCAATAGCATAATCGTCACATTCAAAACAATGGTGGGTTCTCCATATTGTTTTTAATTTCCTCATGATTTCTTATGATTGATTAACTTAATTGTTTGTGGGTCTTCTTCTTTGCGGGTCCTCCATATTGTTTTTAGTTGGATTATTTTTTTAATAGGTTAAATAAAATGATATCAGGTGAATTAATTATTAGCATAATACCAAAGAAGATGCTTTTATTTTATAGTTAATTAAAATGTAACTCTACGAATTTACATAAGAAAATGCCTTTATATTATTGAGAACCATTTTAGCCAGCTTTGTATAATTGCATTAATTTGATTTTAGCCAGCCGGTTACTTGAGTCAATTCATGCCCTGCTACAACAACTTGATTTTGCACTCCAATGTTCAAATCAAGACAAAGGCCGCAACTTAGTTTGAATCATCTATTCTTTAAGAACTTTCCTTCTTCAAATCAGTGCACTTCTGGCATTCAACTGTTTTGATATTTGACAAGTTTTAAGGTGGGACCGCACAGTTTGAAACAGGTGGCATTGTAGTTTCACAAGTTGCCTTTCGTTTTTTGGTGGTGAATTGAGAGCTTTGTCGTTTCCCCGAACATAAATGCCGCAGCCAATTCCTGTCATCAGCTCTAGCACCAAGCCAAAGTAAAGACATTTGCCACCAAGAAACTGAAACCTTTACGGCTAGGTTTCGGATGAAGACCATTTGGAGCCGTTAAATCTTAGCGATTCGAATTAAACTTCCAAGAAAGCATAGAATTGACAGCACTTTAGAGCTAGCTGTGATCTTAAACCACATCAAACCAAGATTTCCAGCTTTTGAGTTTAATTAATGTCTACAGAATACAAAAACTTGACAATTTTGTTTGCATATTTGCCGGTTAGACAGTGGTTCAAGTTATGATTCATTGCTGATTCTGAATTAGAGTGCCAAATTAGGAAGAAAGCAAAAGCCATCAACTATTAACCTCTGCAAATACAATTGGTCTCTTGAAGGCCGAATTGAAACCAAATGCCAAAATTTGAAACTAGGGTCATGAATCAGATTTGCAGCCAGGTAACATATTGGCTTCTCTCTTGAGTTCTTCAATTGATTCATTGACCTCAGCTTGTCAACTTTCCATGCTCTGAAAGTATTCTGAGAGAAAAAAACTTGATAATTTTCGAGTATATTATAGGAAGATTCTCACATTTTTATTTGTAATTATGAAATCATGTACTAATATGTAATTAATAAATTAAGATCTGTTTGGTTGAGGTTAGGATTCTCTTTAAATTTGGAAGTATTAAAACTTAAACAATACAGTAAGCGTTTACCTTGTGAAAAAGTACTCAACATTTTCTCAATGATTTTGTTTCTTTTCTTTATTATAAAGCAAAAGCTAAATTAAAACACAACTAAAAGCGTGTCTTGTAAACCAAAAGGAGGGCCTACTCTTCAATCATTTGCTTCACTCTTTTCCCTTCAACTATAATTTTTTCAACCAAAAAATTTGCTTCATTATTTTCGTTTGACTATAATAGCCTTACACATTGTATAATTTACATAAAAGTCATGTTAATACGAATTGCCAATTTTATTTTTACCATTTTTTGTAATTGACAAATTAGAAATTGTATATATACTTCATTGCATGGAATGAATTAATTGAAAGTTGCAAATAAATTAAAATAGCAGCAAATCTAAATAACTTCATTTTCTCGAAAATTAAATAAAAGGTACCAAAAACATTTTCCGTTGCTCCTAATCAGAGTAATAAACAAAAGGAGATAGGGTTATATTTGGAAACGAAACTACGACAGCTAGATTTGTGTCGCGTACAACCGTGTCTCCCACGAGGTTCCACCGCGCCCATTGTTCACATTTTTCACCAAACCAAAGCCAGAATTAAAAAAAACAAAACCTGTTTTCCTCTCTTTCCGCGTATCAAACGCTCAAGCATAAAATCTCAACATATAAATAGCCAATCTTCAGTTTTCTTCCTTCAGCAACCTGAATATCTTAAAATCTCAACTGCAAACAAAGTTCTTAGCTACCATTCAAAAGAAATCTTAGTATTTCAGTACCCAACAAAGCTTTCCTAGTGTTTTCTCGTACCAAGTCTTTTGCCAAGTACTTTCTACTTAAACATAGTTTGCTGCAAATTGTTAAGCTGAAGAAAATGCCGAAGAAGAACAGTGATGTCGCTCAAAGAGCATGGAGACTCCTGCGTCTAGCATTGTTATGGACAAGAAAAGGTGGGGTATTCAAAAGACGGCTTATGATGGAGCTACGGTTGGTGCCTAAGTTTCTCAAAGGCCTTGGACATACAACAGCTCCTCGTGACCAAATCAGCTATTACAAGGAACGCGAGCTTTCCTTCGATGAGACCCCCATTTTCCACGTTAAGATGCACCGTCCTGCTTCCATGCGGTTCCTTCTCCCTTGCATTAGCGCTGAGGAAGTAGATTTTGATTACGATTTTGGTATCGATGAAAATGGAGTTTACGGGTATGATAGTGGAAGGAAGAGCTACTCAACAGGCTCTGAGGCTAAAGACAAAGAATGTGGATATGAGGGTTGTGATGAGAAGAGCCCATATCCATTAGAGGAAGAAGGGATTGATTCAAAGGCGGAGAAGTTCATAGCTAAGTTTCATGAGCAAATGAAGTTACAAAGACAATTTTCATATTTGGAATATACTGAAATGCTTAACAGAGGCGCAAGTTGAATCTTGGGGTCTTCGAGAAATCAGCGTCCTTTTCAAGTTCATAATTTCGCATATTCTGCACCTTTTCCTTTTTTTTTTTTTTTGAGTCTGCGGCTTTTGCAGAAAATTTTTTCGCTAGAGATCAGACACTGCTTCTTTTTGTTATTTTTGTAAATAACGAGGATTCGAGCGTTCACAAATTTATCAATAAGAACTGAAAAAAAATTAGATGTTGATGCGTTTGCGTTAGTACTACTCGTACGGTTTTGCATGTGCAGACTGAAAGAAAATTAATGCCAATAAACAATCAAAAGCATACTACTAGTTTATTGAACTAGTAAACATAGGGAAATTGATTGGAATAAGACGTGTATTTGCCAAAACTTACAACGCTCTGATTTATTATACTGGCATTGGCCAATCATGCGAGTTTAACTAAAATCACCCATTTCAAAGGCTACTGTGTTGGGCAAAAAAAACAAAAAACGTATAATCCACTTTAATAAAGTCAAGACAAAGAAAACACAAAAGATAGGAGAAAGGATTAAAAAATTTAAGAAAAAATTGAGAGGAAATGGTTTACTATAGCCCATAGCAAATAGCAAGTGGTTGAAAAATTTTTACTTGTGACAAAAAATAAAATTTGTAATGGGAGGTACAAATTCCTAAAGCCGGGAAACGGCATCAAAAGTATGATTGGGCTGAGCCGTATCAAGTCTGAAGCAACGAGTTAAAATGAATCATACTAGAAATCCATCATGTTGTTGAAAAATCAATCATGTACACCGTGAGTAACAGAACGGCAGACACTTTTGCCAACCAAAATATAAATAACCCCTTCAAAATGCACAGCGTTGAGTTCCCTTTTTTTTTTTTTTTTTTTTAAAGTGCTCATTATTGATACACAAATTACATGAAACGACATGGCAATTTGGAAGAGATGCTTTTCCTCAGAAAATGTTCTTCCTCACCCCTAACCTCATGAGTTTCATCCAATAAAAAACTTGCACGATAAAAAGGAAATAAGTCTTAAGAATGTTTTATCTGTCACAAATTTCTACGACTTTTAGGAACCAACCCTGAAAATTTGCCCGGTGAATATCAAATCAAATACATATGCAGCAACGACTCAATTATAACAGTCAAGAATGAGTTGGGTAAGAGCTGAAGGCCTAAATTCAAGTTGTATTGCAATAAGGATCCACTTGAAGAACCCTTTTGCGTATATCTATAGAGCATAACACCTCAAAAATCTATCAATGTCCACCTACATCAAGGTAAAGGAGTCAGGTCAGTTCACAAAACAAAGCAAAATAATTGAATTTTGTATTTGATTGTAATATCCAACATTAACCAAACCACAGGAAAAAGCTGCAGGCCAGTGGCCTACCATGCCAAATAATTACGGAAACCTTTAAAAAAAAAACAGATAAAATGCTGTAGACAATGTCAAGTTGGCCTACGTATAAGATAGTGCATGTCCCTTACACCAGTTGGCCACAAGACCAATTGGACAGTTTCCTTGTGCATCTTTCCTTATGCAATATAAGATAGTGCATCTTTCCTTATGAAATTATGTAAAAGTCAAAAGAAAAATGCGCAAACAGTGGAAGAAATTCCAGTTGACCTAGTCTCTAGCGCAGAAGCTATCAAGGTAAAAGCAAATCCTCAACCTATCAGGCTACTAAGCTAGGTACAAATTTGATCTACCCGCTTCACATATTTAATTTTCTGAAAGAAGATTACCTTGTAAAACTGATTCGGATGTATCATTATAACTTGCAAATCAACTTCCATTTTGATGCTTGTGAAGATATGCTTCCAATTGTCCTTTTGCAGATAATATAAGACCTACAATCGCAGAGGCATAACAATTATTGTTGTTTTGCATGTAGGAAGATAAAAGTTGAATAATCCAAATTCATGAAATATTTAATTGTAAAAAAATGTAAACTATAAGACCAAGCACATGGACTTTATTTATATTCCTTCATATTCATATGGATATAGCACTTTAGAAGGATTAATTTACATGGTTCAATTGATATTTAGACAAATAACAGTAGCTATCTTAGCTATATTTCAACTATTTTATATGGTAGTATTGATGCACCTTTAACTCTTCCCTATATGGGACATGACCTTCCACACGGATAGAAAAGTGCAGTCATTTTTTACATCATTTTCTTTTTTGAAATCTATTAATGACAAATTATGCACTTCATATGCACATAAGCTCTCTGGGCATTTGCTTTTGATTTTAAGTACCTAAAAATAGTGGCGAGGGCTTCCCTGGTCGTGATTTAAATTCTGGATGAAACTGCACTCCTGCATAAAATGGATGCCCTGGAAGCTCCAGAATCTGCAAAACATGAGAAAAGGAATGAACTTGTCCCCTTTCTAGCCCAAAGACTGACAAAGAGAATCTAAATCCCACTGCATCCAACAAATGATCACACAGGAAAGGATCATATCTCCACTACTTAAAAAGTACTGGAAGTTTCCACTTTTATCTAAGGTGAATATTGCACTTTCAATTAGATCAATGATTGATATTTATTCAAATCATTTTTATCTTTCTAATTAATTTTTATATTCTATTTAAAACCATGAAATATCAACCATAGATCTAACTGAAAGTGATTCACCCTTAGATAAAGTAGTGGAATCTTTCACTACTTTTTAAGCAATTGAGAGGACTTTAAAAAGTAGTGGAAGTTTCCACTTTTATCTAAGGTGAATATTGCACTTTCAATTAGATCAATGATTGATATCTATTCAAATCATTTTTATCTTTTTAATTAATTTTTATTTATTTTTGTATTCAATTTAAAACCATTAATATCAACCGTAGATGTAACTGAAAGTAACTCACCCTTAGATAAAGTAGTGGAATCTTTCACTACTTTTTAAGCAATGGAGAGGATCTTTTTCCGCTAAACACACAAACCAAAAGAAAAACTTCAGCAATAGGGAAAAAACATGTAAACCCACCTCCATCCTTTTCCCAGTGTCATCCTTCCCAACAAATTTCAGCCCAGCTTCTTCAAGAAGCCCAATTGCATCTGGGTTTACCTACAGCAGAGTCATGTAAAGGGGCAAATAAATCATATCAGAGGATATCATATTAGTTATGCTGATAGGTCGAATTTTTCTTCTCTTTCCCAGTTGAATCAACTTGACCAACCTCATATCTATGCCGGTGTCGTTCATCTACATACTGTGGATTGTCGTACCTAGCAAGTAAAATAAAAAAGAATTATCATGCATGGCAATGAAAATATATATAGAAATCTTCAATTTGGACAATGATCATATTGCATGTAAACACCAGTGTTAATTTTGTCAAGCTCTACTTTATAGACAATTGGACGGAACAATACCCACTGGACACTAAAAACATGCTGATTTTATCATGCATGGAATCAAAATATATATAGAAATCTTCAATTTGGACAATAATCTTATTCCATGTAAAACCAGTGTTAATTCTGTCAAGCTATATTTTATCAACTATTGGAAGCAACAACACCCACTGGACACTAAAAACATGCTGATTTTACCAATCAACATCTAGTTAAATAATTCAGATAAAGCCACACCGCATGGGAAGCAACGCAATCTGAAAAGATAATAAGAAGTAGCCTTATACCCTTGTAAACTTAATGGAGTTACATAAAACTTGTCACCCTGAGGTCATATGGCACAAGCACCCATTGCACAAGTGGGAAACAAATGAATTAAGAGTATTCAATCTTTTTTCCACATGAAACAAACTAATAGATAAATAACATACAATTTAGAAGTGACACAATCAGGGGTCTGGAATAGTGTTCTTCGAGATCCTAATCTCATTGTGCTTCCCATATGTGTTCTTGAGCCCTGCCACATCAAATAGAAAATAATATAGTCCAGCATGCATGTGGCAGATGTATGAAAAAGTAAAATGAGCAAGAATAAATGCATACTTCAGGCATAAAAATGACGACAGGATTAGGTGTCTGCTCATCAAACTCTGTACTGTTTGCCCTTTCAAAACCAAGAACCTGGAATAAAAAATTAGAAAAGGTTTAATGTGTAAATTGGAAAATAAAAAACATTGTATAGGAAAGAAAAGTCACGTACAGATCTGGCATACTCAATTACAGAGATCTGCATGCCCAAGCAAATGCCAAGATAGGGAACATTATTCTCTCTAGCATATTTTGCTGCCAGTATCATTCCTCTTACACCACGGTCTCCAAATCCACCAGGAACTAGGACACATTCAGCATTCTGCAAATAACAGTATGGAAAAAAAAAAAAAACTCAATTTCCAAATTGCCCTCTGCATCCCCAATTCCCTTTAGAGTATGCTGTAAAAAAATTCTTACATGGTCCAGTGACCTAAATGGAAAGGGTAATTACAAATTTCTACGTACTCCCATCCCCTCTCAAAAAAAAAAATGATAAGTATATAATTGGTAAACTCTATGTATGATTGAATTTCAGACACACTCAACTCTCCAGGACCACCAATAATAATCTAGTTTTAGCCTACTCTTGCACAAAATAATTCATGAAAGTGATAAACCAAAACCGGTTCTCAGGTAAAGGATCCGACTCGGAAGAAGTTAAGGCATAAAAAACAATGGGGAAAACAATAAAAGACTTACTCTTAAAGTCTTCCACGCAGCAGCATGAGCTTCAGGTGTCTGGATAAGGTAGAAGAATGTTAACTAACATAATATTCATTTTTTTAAAAAAATTGTAATACCAAAAGTGCTACTGGTTCAATACCAATTGAGCAGTATCATCTTCGAGGTCTGAAGCTGCAATCCAGTCAATAGATGGCTTCAAAGAACATGAAATGCAGGCATGTAAAAGCGCCTACAAGCAAAAGAAAACATAGAGCAAGGAGTAGGCACAATAATGATTACTGTCAGAGATAAATCAGCAAGCCACTAAAATTCAGTATTTAGAAAACATACAACCAATTAGCAGGCATATGATTTTGCACCACTAAATAATGAATTACCTAGTTTTCAATCAATCACAGCATGATATGTCTTTTACCAAAATGATCTAGATTAGGCAATACCAAGGTGGTGGATTTGGAGTAATATAAACTTATACATGAGCTAATCCCTTCAGCATATAAAACATTTGGATAATTGTTTATGAAAACTTTACCATACACCTTAGGCTAAAAGGATGAAAGGACAGATAATTTAAAAACAATAATAATATACAGCACCAGAAACTCTTCTTTGTACAATATTATGCATCCACTAAAGAATGTATTTTCCAGAGAAGATGCTATGTCTAAAATTAAGGATCTCTACAAGTCACGAAATTAAACTAGTATCAAACCTTAACAACAGAAAGATACGAGTCTGTCAGACCAACATACTTCCCCACCATAGCAATCCTCACCTGTGCACAATAATACGTTTTTGCTTCACAACTGAAAGAATTCTTCTATTTCAAACTGGACATTTAGAGCTAAATAAGGAGTACTAACGGAATCAGTCAGATTATCAAAAGTTTCTGCCATCCTGGTCCAAGCTTCTAAATCTGGAGGTGTGGCAATGCTGAAATGGAACATTATAACCATTTAGTTAAATGGATCAAACCTGCCAGCTATTGGTAGCTTGATCCAAATTTAATGGTGAATTTTGGTAGTTAACAGCCAATCAATTTCAATGCCAACAGTCCAATAACCAGTAACAAATACTACCTTTGCCCCGTGCTAAAATCACAGAGATAGAGTAAAGAGGAAAAAACCAACAATCAACTAGCTAGGCTGCATACAAAAATATTGATAGCCTAGGCCTAATCATGCATCAAAAAGTTAAGCCATAGATGAAGCAAATGGTAAAATGAACTTAGCAGTCCTATGATTAAAAAAAGATGTAAACGTTGGAAATGTTGAAACTAACCTGAGTAGATCTAGCTGTTTCAGAATTGAATAATGAGCATTTTGGCTCTGAAGCAACAGTCAACATATAATAGCAATGAGAAATGCACTAGTATAATAGACTAGGAATCCTTAAGTTCCAGAGAATATAGAAGAACTGCTACGGAACATACTCTAAGTAAGAGAGGAATATGCCAAATGTTGGGAACATCATGAATATTCAGTATGTTGGCAACCTGTGAGGGACCATAAGGTGATAAATAAGATCAGCAGTGAAGATGATAAACTTCAATCAAAAAGAACAAATACCAAAATTTGCCAACAAACTTACTGGAACATGACAAAATTGTGAAAGTTTCTCCTTTGTATTATCCAATAAAGGCTGCAAGTCACCAACCAAAAGGGTATATATACCATCAATTTGGGACAAAAGTTAGATAAAGAAAACAAAGCAGTCAAAAATATATTCAGCAAGATAAAACGAGAAAACACAAATAAAATCAAGAAGAAATTGCAATTTTACAACAAAATATTTATACGACATGAATGCCAGTGGCAGTACCAAGTTAAAAATACAAGCCCAACTATAGTTCAGAATAGAACTTACATAAGTAAAGTACCATCACAACAAAATGCCACACCCCAATAAGATAATAATGATTACTTAGGTTCATGCCAACCTATTTAAGAACTAATAACAATGCACATAAGTGCTACAATGAGCCAGGTAACAATACTCCAGAAGGATAAAACACAGTGATGCAATTTACCAAACGCTTCTGATGGCAAAATCATCTCTGGCATGAAAGTACATGCAAGGCAGTGTACCTGAGCAGAGCGACATGCAAGCAGTTGAGGAGTCAAGCCTAAGGCTCTAAGTTCCCGGACACTATGCTGCGTAGGTTTAGTTTTCTGCAACCACAGAGACAATTATTTTCATCATAAAAGGTGGCAATGTTTAATATGTTTCAGGGACTTAACTGACATCATTTAAAAAATAAGATCCAAAAACAATGACCTAAAAGAAATTTTCAATTTATGCACGATGCTATAAGAAAATTATGGAGTATTACTTGCTCTCCAACAACACCCAGCACAGGTATTAGGCTGACATGAATGAGGCAGAAGTTATCTTGCCCTGACGAAGAAAATGAAAATTATTATGACACAGGAAGATTCATATCCAAATATACTGAATAGACTAATATAAAGTCTCTTTGCGCCATACTATAGATGCAGAATCAAAACTTTTTTATTAACAGATTGAGGTGAAGGCTGCCAGTAATTCAGAAACCTGATCAACTGCATCTTTTCATTTATGAACTCGTGTGTGCATACACAAACCACACTGCAAATGCATGTACAAAATATTTGACCTATTGATCAGCATAGTACATTTCAATAACAGACAAGTTGCATAATCCTAGTACTACATACTTCAATCAAATTATATTACCAATAAAAATTCTTGGCCAACACATTCCTTTGGTAACCAGGTTCCTATAGGCACGAGTTTATGATCTGTGACTACATGTGGATCTAAAAGGGAACCACATATGTGTGGGTCTAAATAAGCACCAGGCAACACATGACAACAAGGCTAATAATCAAGTGAGAAAACAATGATTGATGACCAATCAAACCTAAAGAATATTATTTACATTTCTGGAATAAACAGAAAACATATAGGGCTTACCAACTGAAAAGGACAACTGCCGCAAAGCCTCAATGAATGGCATTGATTCAATGTCGCCTGAAGGACCACAGCGCCCCCCCCCCCACAAAAAAAAAAAAAGGATCAATCATCTCTCACCCAAAAAGAGAGAGAACAAGGAATAAAGAGAGAGTTCCAGACACATCAAATGTCTCTTTTCTAAGCATAGCTCTTACCAACAGTGCCTCCCAACTCTATCACACAGACATCTGCAGGACCCTCTTTTCCATCCACAGGAATGAGAGCAACTGACTCAATCCAATCCTTAATAGCATCCGTGATGTGTGGAACAACCTGGGATCCACTCAAAAAAGAAATGACCGGAATTTATCATTACTTTCTTTATGCAGACAAAAGTAGCCACATGATTTGGAAATGAGAAAAGTCACCTGAACAGTCTTTCCGAGATAATCACCTCTCCTTTCCTTTTCAAGGACGGACTGATAAGAAAATACAACTGGGTTATATTCAACCACTAACAGAACTCAGGTGAACAATGAACAGATACATTATCATCTATTTTGACAAATTTGAAATACCTGATATATCTTTCCAGTGGTAATATTGTTCTCTTTAGTAAGAGTAACATCTAGGAAGCGCTCATAGTTACCCAAATCCAAATCAACCTTTTTAAGAACAAACATAAACATAAATCAAGTTAGTTAATATTTTGCAATGAGGTTTTCTTCTCTTTCTTTTTTTGGCAAATACTTATAGCACAATATACTGAATGCTAGAAAAAAAAAAAAAGAGTGATTGTAAAACCTCTCCACCGTCATCAAGAACAAAAACCTCTCCATGCTCAAAAGGAGACATGGTTCCAGCATCCATGTTTAGATAAGGATCTACAAGATACAAGGAAAATGAAGAAGATTAACAAACAAAAATAAGCATAATCAGGATTGTTCTGAAATTAAAATCGAAATTAGTTTAGGAACCAAAGAGTTAGCCATATCAATAATAAACACTGAAAAAGAAAAGGCAGATTATATTAATCTTAAAAAAAATTGCAGTCAAAATAACAACCATTAGTCGACAAACACAAGAGTTAGAAACCAACTCAGAAACCTGGACCCCTTCTAAAACAAGAGAAAAATAAAATAGGGATGGTAAAGAGGAAAAAAAAAAACCAATTTTGATGGAAGTGACACGAAGGCCACATGCTTTAAGGACGACGCCTAGGCTGCTGGCCGTGACGCCCTTTCCGAGTCCACTAACGACTCCTCCGGTAACCAACACGTACTTCATTTTTTTTCTTCTTGCTTAAAATTAGTATAAAGAGTGAATTTTTATTGCATGCAAAGTGCTTGTATTAATGTCTCTGAGCGAGCGGGAATGCCAAGGAGAAGAAGAAGACGAAGGAGAAGAAGCGTGAATAGAAGCGTGAAGGACAAGCCTCGCCCTCTTCTTTTTTCTTCTTCTTAACGCGTTTATCAGCCTTTTAAGTATACACGACAATATGCGTTTTCGTGTGATATCTTATTTCGTGTTTAACACATTTAATAATATAAATTATTAAAATATAAATAAAACATAAATTTTAAATATAGAAATGATATATTTAATAAACATATTATATATATGATATAATTAAAATATATAATTTATTTATTTAAATATGATATAAATAAATACGAATAAATATAACATAAATATATATGAATAAACATGATTAATATAAATATATATGATTATATATAATTAATATGAATATAAGAATATAATTAAAAAAATAAATAATTATAAATTATTTATAATTTATAATTTAATAAATTTGATATATTAATATATAAAAAATACTTATATATTAAAAAAATTAATACTCATTTAATATATATTTAATATATATTTTTTAATTTTAATTTATATTACATAATTATATTAATTTTTAATATCAAATTTAAAATGATAAATTATTAAAGATTAAAAAATAAAATAATAATATATATAAATAATATTTATATTTATATTATATTTATATTATTAATATAAAAATAATTTTATAATATTTATTAAATAGATATCATAATTAAATGTTTAAAATAATTTTTATATATTTATATAAAATTAAAATAAATTTAAAAATATGTTAAACTTATTAAACATGTTAAAAATACACTCATATAATAAAATATTTATATTATATTACATATTTTAAATATATTAATATATATAATATAAATTATATTATATCAAAATTCATTTCAATGCAAATAAACGCAAAATATAATTTTATAAATCGCATATATAATTTTTTCTTATCATATCACGCTGTCTCAAATCATCACGTCAATATTTAAATCAGTGTGAAACGACAACTGAGCTCTTTTTTTTTTTTTTTAAGGGTACTGCTTGGTTACAATTAGTTATACCCAACTTTTGTTGACTGTTTACATGTCACCGTCACTATTCTAAAAGTCAGAAAAATAAAATTTTTCGATTTTTTTTCTTTTTTTTTTTCATATTTGTTGACTTGAATTTAGAACAGATTAAAAAAAGGTATGCTATTGAACAGTAAAAGTTTCTCACAATTCGTTGGATTTTCATTTTTTTTCTAGTGTTGTAAAAAAAATTAATTTGACTGCATTATAATGTGTATATATTAAAAATCATGTAAGTTGTTAATTTCAATAATTATTTTAAAATTTTAATTTGTTTTGACCACAAAATTTCCCATCCAAGAAATATTAATTTTAATGGCACCAATTGCTTGAGAAGCTGATGCTAAATGGTCGATCTCCTATGACCCTGAATTGTTCCCCCTCTGTTCACCGACTTTACCTTTTCTTGTTCTTGTCCTCATATGCTTAATGCCGAATTTTAGTCTTAATCAGCCGCCACAGTCATAACAGAAAAAGTGCGATTATAATTTCCACTGATATTGCAATGAAAAAGATGATGTGATGAGAAAAAGACAAGACGTAAAGTACGACAAGAAATGTAACCATATTGCAGGGGAAAATTAATTAAAAAATTACTTAACAGATAAAGCTTTTTAATCTCAACCTTAAATTTAGAATTCAATCTTGTCGTTGTCCACAATCAAAAGTTTTTATTTTTCGGAAACAAACAAAGGCTCTTCTTTCTTTGTCGGTTTGGCAAAAAGCCTTCATCCAATAGCTTCGATGTTTTTCATACTTAACTACTTTAGTGTCAAAGTTCCAAGAAAATACAAAGAAAGTAACTTCACTTTTTTTTGTTGTTTTCGCTTAAAAAAAACAAAAAAGCATAGATTCATTTCCTAAGGTTCTATTTGAAAGTTCAATTGCATTGCTCCCATTGCATGAACTTATATATTTTACGATTGAATCTCTAAAAAAAATTTTAAATTCAACATTTTCATTTAAATATATAAATAAAAATATTAATAGATATCAATTGACACTAATTAAAATAGTATTTATAAAAAATATATAACTAATGCATTATTTTTTAAAATTAATATTATAATTAACCTTATTTAGTCAATGTCTAACTAGACCGTGGACACAAGTATTATATTATTACAAAAATAATTTTATTATTTTTAAATATAAAAAATGTGTCTATGGATTGGCAGGATTGAGCTTAATTTTGAAGATTTTGATCCAAATTGGGCCCAAACACGAATTCGCTTGCATTGACAAACAGAACCATATAATTTTTATATAGATATACCCTTGGACCTTGGTTGGCTGGGCTATCCATAAATATAATATAATATAATTAATACAATATAATAAATCCAATGTCCCGACCTTTTGAATTTCAAAACAGCGACATAGCCTTTAGGGAATAGAAAGCGAGAGAGGGTGATGGTGGTGGGAAGAGAAAGCAAGGGTTTTGTTTTACACCCTTTTTTTTTTTCAATTTGCAAAGTGTTTTTCGAGGCCCAATATTTGATTGGTAAGAAAGCCCAAAATGGCATAACGGCTGAGCCCATTCATTTACCCTTACTAAACAAAGTTCATATTTTGAATTTCTCATATATCTATAATAAAATAATATTATGAAATTTATATATTTTTATTCCTAATCGGATTTTTTTTTTTTGGCAAGTGGTGAATTTTGAGATTATACCAAAAGCAAAGGAACAAAGTTGAACAAAAACGAATAAATTATACAAATTTGTAGATGGAATTATCAAATATACGAATTATCAACTAATAAAGTTTTTATTAAAAGTAAATATCTTTACATTTTTTAATAAATTCTGTTTGCTTTTGTATTTTATGCAAAAAGCTTCCTCGTGCGGGAATTAAGGTCTTCATTTCTTTTTGTAAGTTTAAAATAAATCTCATTTACTGTTGTTACAAATGTTTAAACTTTTCTTATTGAAATGAATGCCAAATTTACTCTCATGTTAACTTGTATATTGTTTAATTGTTTCTTGCAAATTGTATGGACAATTCTAATAAATCGTGATAGAATAGTTGAAACTAAAAAAAGGAAAAAGAAAAAACAAAGTTATTATATATGAAATATTAAAAGAAACAAGAAAAAAATATATTTGCCCTCACCATCCACTAGCTTGCAAAAATCAGTGGTTGTGCTACAGGACTTATCCGAATAAATCTCAATTTTTAGACGGCGAGGAAAATACTAGTGTGCAAAGTAACCTGAACTCAATCAGGGATACAATGCTTAGCAACGAATTTTTTAATCAATCAAGTAGAGGAAAGAAATATATCAGGTATTTAGTTTGAAAAATGAAAAAAAAAAAAAAAACTCTTGTTCTCTTTCAAACAACTTTTTAATTTCTTTCTGTAAAAAAATTCTTTTAAATAACATTTGTAGGCGATCCACCTTATATACATCTCTCCTTATTCAAACAATAGTTAAACAAAACTATTAGATATATTCAACTAAGTAGGTCCAAATTTAAGAAAAATATTATCAATAAATGATTAATTCAATCGGTTAAGGTTCATGATATTCGATGAAAAAATTTTAAGTTCAAATTTTGTCGATGGTCACCACTTGTTAGGATCAACTCAAATGCATAACCTATAAACATCCATTTTAAATTGTTAAGTACAATACATTTTATCATGATCTGAGAAACTAAACAATTTATATACCTAAATTTTTTTTTACAAAAAAAATATTTAATTGTACGAACAATAATTTATGATTGTTCATGCAAGCAAAGTACTATATTATTAATGTTTATAAAAACATTAAGAAAGTATGATACATTTGAATTTAATGTTAAAGCCCAAAAAGAAACTGATAATCATGAATGTATTTCCAATTTTGAAACTTTTTTTTCGTGAATGTATTTGCTACAAACATGTATGATTTTGCATGTCCTAAATGAAATGGGTTTAGCTTTTAAGCTTTTCTACTGTCCTATTTGTATCAGATATAACATAACATTTGATCTTTTATACGGGAAAATTATGTGTGCAAACCAAAAAAAAAGGTACTTTCAGTTACTGTTTTTTAACATATTTGCTATAATATGTATTGTTTTACATGCCATAAATGAAATTATTTAGCTTTTACGATAATCTTCATCCTTAATTATGATATATATATCAGTTTAGTCTTTCATTAGTGTAATAAAATTTATGCTTTCCTACCAATCCTATAACTACTTCTCCCTAATAACAAATCGCACCAATTATTTGAAAAAGAAAAAAAAAAAAAAAGCATGGGAAGTCGAAGCCAGGAACGTGCCGCCACGCCTTCACTGAAGGAGTCTTTGTTTGACGCGTCGCTCTCTCTCTCTCAGCTCACTCATGACATCACATGTTATCACCCAACAGCTCGGGCCTTCCCTCTTCTCTATTTTATCCCTCTTCCTTTTGTTTTCCTTTCTCACCTTACTCTTTCTCTGTATATGATGGGAATCCAAAAGAAGGAAGATCGAGTAATGGGCTAAAACGGTAAATCCATCGTTGCATCGTAAACCTCCAAAACAACGCAAGCGCTCCTCCATTATTATTTTAACTCCACCGTCAAAGCCCCTTCTTCTTCTTCTGCTTCTCTCATCGCATGCTGATATGCTTATTCATTTCTCCTCTTTCTGCTCCATTATTACGTGCCCCGCAAGCTACTCAACCTTACCTCACTGCTAACTCTTTTCTACATTTTTTTTTCTTTTCTCATTATGGTTTTACTTCAAAACCTTAATAATACCGGTACTCAAACTGAAAGTGGAACTGCAACTCACCTCTCTTCTTCTCCTCATGATGCCAACACCACTGAAACGCCGCGTTTCAGTGAAGACTTTGATTCCACCTGCTCCACTCCCTACGTTAGTGCACCTACGAGCCCCAGCCGTGGCCCCACCTCGGGGTACTTCTTCAGCGCGCCAGCTAGTCCCATGCATTTCGTGCTATCTTCTGCTTCCTCTGCCACGTCTCATCTTTCATCCGAGTCCTCGTTAATGTCCGCACAATCGGATGGGTCGCCTTTCGAATTCGAGTTCTCGTCTCGTTTCTCCAGCAGTAGTTCCGTAGCCGTTGGATCCATGAGTTCGGCTGATGAGTTGTTCTTGAACGGCCAGATCAGGCCCATGAAGCTCTCCTCTCACTTGCAAAAACCTCAGACCCTATCTCCTTTATTAGATCTAGACGACGACGCGCAGTTCAACAACGACCAGGAAGCTTCACGGGGAAGAGATCTGAAATTCCGAAGCAGATCTCTTCACAGAAAGGCGAGATCTTTATCACCGCTTCGAAACGCAGAGTTTCAATGGGAAGCAGAAGCAGATGAAGAGTGTAGCAGAGAAGAACAAAAAGAAGTTAGCCAACGCATTTTGGAAGGTTTGAAAGAAACTGTCACTTCAAACGAAACGACACCGTCGTGTTCTGCCTCTTCATCAAGATCCTCATCTTCAGGCAGAAACTCCAAAAAATGGATATTCTTGAAAGATCTTTTGTATCGAAGTAAAAGTGAGGGGAGAGGAAATGGGAAGGAAAAGTTTTGGACTTCCATCTCTTTCTCTCCATCGAAGGAAAAGAAGATTCAAATTCAAGACGAAAAGGCACCTCCTTCCAAACACAAACTAAAGGAAAACAAACAAGGAGTATGTAAGAAAGTGAGTTCTGGGAAACCGGCAAATGGGGTTGCAAAACGACGGGTGCCTCCGTCACCGCACGAGCTACACTACACGACAAACAGAGCTCAAGCTGAGGAAATGAAGAAGAGGACTTACTTGCCTTACAGACAAGGATTGTTTGGGTGCTTAGGCTTCAGTTCGAAAGGTTACGGTGCACTTAACGGACTCGCTAGGAGCTTGAATCCAGTTTCGTCCAGGTAGTTAACAGAGGATGGATTAATCAAAGGGTCTTTCTTCTTTTTTTTTTTTTTTGGGGGGGGGGGGGGGGGGCGGGTTTGAGGATATTAAATCATATAAATACAGTTTAATGTATTTTTATTGTAAGTTTAAGGTTGCCTAATTGCCTTTTACTACTAGTACTAATATTTTTGTACAGTAGAAAGAAGCTATAGTATGTTTTAATCAACATTGTTAAAGCTCCTTTATCTGCCTTTGCATTATTTTAAGTCTGAAAGTTCATTAATTGCAATATTTCTGATCATTTTATGCACTGCCAAAATCCTATTTTTGATTGTGATTAGTGAATTTTTGAGCTTAATCAGTGTAGTAATAGGTTTTTTTTTTTTGGTGGGGGTTGGGGATGTGACCTTGCCGTGCAATAATTTATTTGTATTTAGCACCTATATGAATTCCTGCCTTTTTCAGACTGCTGCATGAGACTCTGTTTCCATGACTTCTGTAATATAGTAGTTTTCGTGGGGTAGCGTTCTTATGAATGGATATGTTTATTTTATTAATAATACATTTGTTCATGATCTGGTGTTGGGTGTTCCTTTTGGAGCATGGGTCATTTTGGTTTATTAATAGCCATTCCCTTGTCCTTTCCAAATACTTTGATTTTTCAGGTTGTTTTGTGAATGAAATCGTCCCTTGTAAGTACTGAACGATGAAAAGGAAAGAATGGGGATTATGTGGGGGCGGTGGCTAATATCTGCAGGTTTATGAGATTACAAATCATAAATAGTATCCCATCGTTTCGAAGCACCCAAACAGTTTAATTTGCTGCTGGAAATTAGCTGACCCACATGGGGTGTATTCTTTTTGTTAGGTGAGCGCTGTTATTATCCAAGTCAAGGAGGGATAAGGGATTGGATTTTCGAAAAACCTCATTAGACCCACATGGAGCGTCCTTGTGTTTACTTAGGTATTTAAGATATGACCCACACCTGCCTTCAAAAGGCTTTGTATTGTGACCTTTTTGGGCGTTTCCCATCCATTTCTTTGCTGTTTGCTTGTATTTGATTGATGGGGGGTTGGATGCTGGGGATTAGGGTTAAATTTTAAATAATGTAACCCCTGATCAAACTAATTGGTACTATATTTTCCTTCTTAGGAATATCAAGTTGGATTTTTATACATTTTGGGGATTATTGAAAGTGTCTCATTATCGCTAACATGCACATGGGGACTGACATGAGTACCCACTTATTTGGTTATTCAAAGGATTAGAGGACTATTCAACAGTGGTAAAAATAATTAAATTTCTGAACCATTGAAAACACGTTCAATGCACCAGTGAGTTATGAAGATTGAAGTCATCTCATAATCCAAAGGAATCTTAATAAAATCTCAAAAGGGTCCCAGCTCTTAATCTGATACTAAAAGAAGGACAGCAGCAGGGATTAATGATAGTCCTTCCTAGGCTCTTGTGAATTATAAGCAAGGCTAGAGTCAGTGGGTCACTCTTGTTTCGGGGAATTTAGATTTTGGCTCTTGAAGCATACATATAGCAATGCATTTAAACATTTTTCAGGTTGAGTTGGGAGTTAGGCCAACGTTAACTGTGGACCGTCTAAGAGAGAAAGCTGTTTTGCCTGACGGGCGCAGTGGCTGTGCAGTGTGCATCAGATATCTTTCACCAATTACGCCAACTGTGGACCACACTTGCGAGATTCTTACTGCTAAACGCATCCAAGCATCAATGTCTGTCTACCTTCGCCTTTTGCTTTTTCTATTCCCCATGGCCATAGTGGAGTATATGTCCTTCTATTTTTTTTTTTTTATTCAGTTCATCAGCTTACTGTTATGTGTTGGTTAATGACCAACTTTTTGGTTTCGTTGATGACAGTTCACACCCAATTTACATTTGTAGAATTGCCTGTCAAGTTCAAGAGACAGCAAGATGATAACATACAAAACGTTCCCATAGCCAGGTTTAACATTTTCTCCAAATGCATCAGGAAATTGATTTATATGGTAAAATTAGGAGGATTCTTTCAAAGAAACGAAGACAATAGAGTAGCACTTATTAGCCCAGGGGGAAGCTTTTCTTCCGTCATATCATTTATTTTTCTAATATGGTGCTGAAAGTTTGCATCATTTAATTTGCCTCCCCATTTTTTTTCCTTGGAGAGGTAAGTTATGCTTTATCGTCGGCATCTTTTGAGGTTGACATATCACTTATCTTCTATGCTACAATGGACTTAGGAAGAGGATTTTTGCCTGCGGCTTTTCTCTTTTTTTTTTTTGGGAGCTTGTCTCTTCCATTGATCATATCCCATTGTTTTTTACGCTATTGTCATTTACATTCAATCCTGCTGAAATAGCAACTCTAACATCTCCAAAGTTGAGTTGATTGTTAATCACGAACTGTCACTCCAACTTGAATCCATTTCAAGAAACACAGGCAAAATATCTCTCTCTATATGTATCTATAAAAACAAAATTTGCTTTTTCCCTCGAAGGAAAAAAATTATAATAATTTCAATTACATTGTGATAGGTTTTTTCGCTTAATAAAAAGTACATGGCAAAAAAGAAGGTTTGCGCTTCACTATTTTCTCTCCATAGCTGAAACAAATCCATAAATGAAAGATGGAAAAATGTTCCCAAACGTTTGTCTAGTGACTGGTGTTTGAAGAAATATTAAAAATTTAATTTCGAATCAGATTTTTTTTTAAATTTATATTAGGATTTCGTCCTCTTGGTGTAAAAAAAAAAATGAAAAATATCAAAATTCTCTAAATATGACACGTGTCAAGAGATGAATCTATGACATGATCTCTACCCTACACCCGCGAAACAGGTTTTTATTTCTCCTCAATCTCCCTCCTGCCGCAATCCCCAGCCAAATTACCGCTGTTTCACTTAATTCTCGTTTCTTGTTCAATGTCCCAATCTAAATCTCTCGTCTTTGCAAAAATAATTAATTGGCTTCTATCTTTAATCAATTATAATCCAAACGAAACCAAAACTCAGAGCTAAAAAAAATAATGGCTTCTGAATCCAATTCCACAACAACAACATCATCATCGACGCCATCCCCAAGTGGGAAACGAAGCAGAGATCCCGAAGATGAGGTTTATCTTGACAATCTCCGCTCTCACAAGCGTTATCTCAGTGAGGTTTCTTTTCTTTCCTTTTTTTCTTTTATATTGCTTCCCTTGTTTTTAAATGCCCAAACTGTCAAATTTTAACTTTTAATCTTTGTTTAGATGTATGGTATATTAGATATCCCAAAAGCTCGATTTTCTATTATTTTCTAGGTTAATTTATCTGGGTAGTTTTTATCTACATGAGGCATTTTGTATTTGTTAGATATTTGCATTAAAGGGCTTCAGTTATTGAAAAATTAAAATCTTTGTTTGCAGATAATGGCGTCTAGTTTGAATGGATTGACTGTTGGGGACCCACTTCCTGAAAATCTTATGGAATCAATGGCTAGGCCTGAAGGCATGTTCTATACCAGGTTAGTTGTTGTCTCAAGCTTAATCAACCAAGTACTTTCTAGTTGCTATCGTTCCAGTATTCGGACTTCCTATTATTGTCCCTGTATTTAAACAAAAAAAATCCTAAAATAGGAAAGATTGGAAGAACAAATTCGTTTTTTTCATGTCATGATTTCACCCTTGGAGTAAAGCTACTAATTGATAGATGATAACTACGAGGCCTATTATAGATACTTATCAATATTGGCGTAGTCAATGACCTGAAGATAGTTGTTCTTGGTTGCTGTTGGATATCGGAATCGGTGGATTCAATTTTGTATGATTGCTGTATATTCCAATAGCTGTGCTGGGGTGTTAGAAATACAATGTACATTATCTATCTCTTGCCTCATGGTAATTTATCAAGTATTTTCTTCCCAGCTGGGACAAAATGATTATTTTATGTCAATCTCAGAATAGTTTGAATATGTTTTATTTGCAATTTTTGTCTTAAATTGTAGCCTGAAACTTGGTTGCATCATCTGAAGGTTATGTTTTCAATTGTTGTGATAAAGATGACTGCATTGTATAAGAGGTTAGTTTGGTTATCTGCATAGGTTTACTGGAGTGGATTATGTTTCAAATTATCTTTAGTTTTATTCACTCACCTATTATATTGAGTGAAACGAATTATGCAACAGATGATTGTAGGAGCATTATGGCATTTGCATGTCCGGAATGCTAATTGCATTTTACTCTTTCTTGTCTACATATGACTTACCTCAGTTGTATAGTATTTGTTTCTTCATTTTCAAATCAATGTGATGAAGTTTTTAAAAACTCATCCTCATTATCTTTCCAGGGATGAAATGTCATGGCAATATTCACCGATGTCAGAAGATTCAGATGACTTGAGATTTTGTGAGACACCTATGAACACTTGCTTATCCCATTCTGACAGCCTGCCTACTAGTCCCGTTTCCCCGTATAGATATCAAAGACCACTGAATGGTTTCTGCTCCACTCCTTCATCTAGTTCATACCCTTTGCATGGGAATGTCAGTGCTGTTGCTTGTTCACAGCCTCGCCAAAGAGGCTCAGATACAGAGGGCCGATTCCCATCATCACCAAGTGATATTTGCCACTCTGCTGACTTAAGGAGGGCAGCACTCTTGCGGTCTGTACAGATGAGAACACAGCCTTCTGGTTCGTCATCATTCGAATTGCCATTTGGTTCAGGCCAAGAGAATGTGCCTAATATTGAAGTTGAGGAACGGCCATGCTCATTTATGAAGTCCTTAGTTGATGATCGAGAATATCAGATTGAGGAGTGTTCTTCATTGGGTATCTCAGATCCTGAATTTAGTCAAGAGAAATCTAGCAGAGTGTCAAATATGAATTTGAAAGGAGATGAATCAGAAGATTAGATGCTTTGAGAAATGACATCAAAACCCGCTCCATCCTCATTTTGAGTGTATCTTCAATGTAGAAGTGGATTTTGTAAAAAAGTAAAGTCTCACTCGCACAGCCATACATTTATGGTTCATCATCAACAGCATCCGATTTATGAGTTTTCATCTGCTCTTTCTTTGTCCTGAGAAGAGCGTCGGCTATGCCACTATTGTGGCTGAACTTCATCACTAGAAATGGATCCCTGCATATATTGTCTACTCTCTGCTGCATTATCTTTCTAGGGCTGTTACTGGTAATTGGACTGAAGGCCCCTTTGTCAATGGGTGTACACGTTGTTATGTGTTTAATATCTGCTAAAATTCTTTGATAATTATCATTTGATTTTGCAAGCTTCGTGACTATTAATTTGTGATTATGAAAAATTAAATGGGTAAGCATCTTTAGTTTTGAACTGAGCTATAATTATTAAAGTTTTGAATTCTGCTAAGGAAAGAAAAAAAGGCTCTAACGTGTACTTGTAATTTAAGAAGTAAATCTATCTGTCACTGGAAAAAAAAAAGGCACAAATTCGAAGAAATGACGGATTAAATCACCGCACTAGCTAGTTGTAGTTCTCACAGAAAAGTTCTCGACTACTGCTACTACTGCACGCATGTGCTTAATTCATGTCAAGGCTTAGCCATTGCTGTGCTGAAAGATCCCTTCAGAGATTAAAATTAGATGAAACACTAGATCCCAGCACTGGGAGGAAAACCAATACTCAAAAACCTGGATGAAGTTGAAAATTGACCCCACCAGTGCCCTAAAATAGACAAGTAAAATGCACTGATCTAACAAGTTCATGCAAATGTTGATAAGATATTCTTCTTGACCGTGAATTCATCAGCTTTTGCTGGGCTTATTGACTGCACCAGAAACAAGGAAAACTCATGGTTAGGGTATCTCATATACAGATGCTTATAATGAAAACTATGGTTTTTATAATTAATTGCATTTTAACCACCCCTACAGAGTGGGCAGCAACATGAGTTTATATGACCCATAAAAATCACGACTGTAGGATTTTAACTGTAAGGAATATAATTTTGTTTATAATCTAAGGGTCCAAAATCATAGTGATAGCGGAGATGATTTCAGGGCACCATCCTATTAATTAATTGCAATTGTCAAATCGCCAAAACATAAATTTACTTCTATTTCAATAGTAATCCTTACCTTGTCTACAATGCGCTGCAGCCGCTCAATTTCCTTCTTGGGATAATCAGCACCTTTCTCCATACAGCTTTTAGCAGCTTTCAAGTATATCTTTCCATACCTGAAAAACCGCAAAAAAAGTCACACACAGAACAGTTCTTTGAAACAAAGAAAATTTAAACAGGAAACTAGGAATTGACAAGAAGTTTTGCTTTAGAGCAGAATATAAAGAGACCAATTGAATACCTCTCAGTGGAACCCTTAAGCTTCTCAACTTCCTCTTCAATCTTAGAGATGATTGCTTTTTTCTCATCATTGCCAGCAGCCACAAACTCCTTCACCAACGCATCCAAACTTGACAAAATACCCGCCTATGCAAAAAAGAAGAGGAGAAAAATTAATCTGATAAAGTATGGATAATGACCCAGATGATGTACCAGTATAAACTATGAGCTATTAACCTTTGAAGTCAGCTGCCCTTTTGCATCACGACTGGTGCCACACTTCTCATTGATGAAAGTAACAAAATCAGCTAGATCCCTGCCACCATCATAGTCTTCCCCAGCTTTGTTGCCCTTTGGAAAGAATTTCAATGTTGGATACCCACTTACCCCATACCTGCACTTAAAACAAAGGCCTTGACATCCATTGATACGTTCCCTAAATGTTAAGAAAACTGAGCATACTGGTTAAATTTACAATTACTTTTCAGCTAAATCCTTATGTTTGTCAGCATCTAGATTAGCTATCACTACATCCTCTTCCATTTTGAATGCTGTCGCTACCTTTTCATAGGTCTGTAGAGACAAACAAAGAGTTAGAAAGTAGATCACCACTTATACCAAAATAATCATGCCTACTTTATTAAGCAAAGATCTAGATGCTTACAGGAGCAAGGTTTTTGCAATGGCCACACCTGGCAGAAAACCAATCCAGAACTTAGTCAAAACACATTAAGCAGAAAAAATGGACGCAACAGAATATCAACAGCAAAACTTGTTAGATATGTCATGAGGTCCTTAAACAGTAAACCTAAGGGGTATTTGAAATAGCTGAACTAGAAAAAGCCCTAACTTTAATTATTTTTGCAAATAGTAATATTACCAAAAAATACCACAAGCTTACCAAGGTGCATAAAACTCAACCAACACATCTTTGGTCTCATCAAGGACAACCTCATCAAAATTATCAGCATTTAACACTGCAACATTGGATGGCAATGTGGCTATCTTCACATTGGTCCCTGTAAAACAATCCACGAGCTTAGCAAATCAAAGTGGGTTTTGGCCTATGGCATCCATCTAAATTCAGCAAGCTCACCTTGGGAAACTCAGAAGCAAGAAATCGAGACAGAATTTCCTAGATTAAGCAACCACAAACAGAAACTTCTACAAAGGAAAAAGACAAATTACCTCCTTCACTGTTGACAAACTCAGCAAGGGACTCTGCAGTTCGTGGTCCTTCATACCTAAATAAAACAATTTTGATCTAATAAGAGCATGTTTTAAATAAAATGTTGATACCAATAACAAAACCTAAACCAAGATCAAAAACTTTTCCAGGTTCTGTTTCTACAAGTTAAATTAGACTCACTTTTTAGGTTCCAAAGAGCCTTTGGGAAACCACTGAACAGTTGGGTAGCCCTGAACACCATATTTGCTGCATAAACTCTTATGCTCATCACAGTCCACCTACTCCCACATAAACAAAAGAAAAGAATTTCTACTAAAATCAATAGCAATATCAAGGAAAACTTCATCATAGAAAAAAATTTTGCAATTCAAAAAAGAACACAAAGGAATTAGAAACGAGTAGTGAAAATACCCTGATCAATAACAACTCATATATTAACAGCCAAAGCCGGCTGATTATAAATCGCTAACCTTTCCAATCAAGACGGATTTAGCCTTCTTAAAACTTGCCCCAAGCTTCTCATACTCGGGAGCTAACTTCTTACAGTGACCACACCTGTGGTTGGAGAAAACGATTATGTTGAGAATATAACTAGCTGGAACTTAGTTTTCCGCCAAAAAACCGATTATTCTAAATCCATAGCCAGAAGTGAGATCACTGAGCTCAAATGTCTTTAAAAAAAAAAAAACCAAATTCTAATTCTTGAGAAAAAAAAGCCTTAAAAGGAACATCTTTAGCAACACTTGGTCATCTAGAGAGTTTGATCCTTATAAACAAATGTGAGAAACAATCAATCAAAGAAACAAACAATAAGAGAAAATATCGATGTTCTCATTTCAATTGCTGATAGATCTAACGATCGATTAATGAGGATCTAGTGTGAAACACCAAAAAAACATAGAGTATAAAATCTAATCTAACAAAGAAAAAAAATGAAAGAAATAGAAGACGAAAAAATTATTACCAAGGAGCATAGAACTCGACGAGAGCTCCACTGTCTTGACCAACTTCCTTGTCGAAGTTTTCTTCGGTTAGTACAACAACGTCGTCGGCCAACGCTGATGCCAATAACAAGGCCAAGGTTCCAAAGGTCAACCAGATCTGAAACTTCTCCATTTTTTTTTCCTTCTCCGTTTCTAACTTCCTCTGTTTTCACTCTATCTCTCCCAGGCTTGACTTTTATAGGTGGTAGGATTTCTCCTTTTCATTTTCTTTTTTTTATAAATGAATTCTATTTAAGAATACTGATATTTTAGCTGGGCTGTTTGGTTGTTGTTGTGGACTTTTGGAAGCGAAGAATGAATGGTCATAGAGGACCAAGGAGCTCAGCTGGAACATCATGGTCTTTACCTTAAACGACGCCGTGGCATACTTTCATTTGGTGAAAAATCATGACTTAGTTTGTTGGCGCTTTCTTTTTACTATGATGCGTAGCGGATAGGATAAGCTCCCTGCCTCTTGGTCAAGCGAAGCACGGTGACGTGTTTCAGATGACATGGCATACCTTGATAGGCTCCGCTATCGTGGAGGACTTAGGCTTGGAACCTGGTAGCCGCCACAGCCCATTTTCCATTTTTTTTTATTTTTAATTTTTAAAGAACCGTCATAGCCCAATTAGTTGAATGTGGTATTGGGCTAAAACCCAATATGACAGTCTTGAGCAAAGACTATTAAAAGTGCAAGATTTGGTCACTTGCCGGATGGTTGACCATTGTCGTGTAATAAAATTATAATTGACCATGAACGGTTCAATACTTCATGTTATAACAGCTGCTTATACTTCTAAGGCAAGCATTTCAAAATGCAGACATAAAAATTTCTCATCATTATAAATTGTTAGAGGAAGACAAAAGTTAAAGAATTAAAGGCCGGCCCTTCGATTACTAGGCTGACCGATATGGACATTTTTTTAATTCTGGATTTACATGGGCTAAGCCCAGATTAAAGGAGGAACCTCCCCTTAAAAGGTTATGTAACCAATGGGCTTTGGCCCTTGATATGGTTGATCCGAGATCTCTTGTTCACACGATCTAGTGTTCGCTGTCCTGTCATTTAGGCCACTGAGTGAGATTTCTGCTCATTGCAGACATCTCGGGGTTCTTCGCACCTGGATTCCCCTTGTTTGATCTATGAGATTTACACTAAAAAGAAAAAAACTGTTAACCGCTACTTAAAAGATAAGAATTTTCTGATAAGAAAAAAAAATGTTTGAAAAGACTCTTCCTGCTTCTGCAAAATCTGTCATCGGGGCATTGTCTTTTGTCTTTTTAAAGTTTAAACATTCTTGGTTTTTATGTTTTTTGTTTCCTCCGGCCATGGATCGATAAATTAAAAGTTTCTAAGCCAATCATCATCGCCCCCTAAAAAGATTATGCTTTCATAGGAATGGCCTATCCTACCAGCTGCATGGAATGTAAAACCCCGCAGTCACAACCTTCAATCTTCATGCAACACTCGTATGGTAGTACTACTAGTACCAGACTACCAGCTGTATACAGAATAGGCTCGATCGCCACCGTCATTCACAAACGAAATGAAATGTAGCATCAAAGTTGAATGTCCCTGAACTGCCGTATAAACACATATGCGCATGCCAGATCCAGAAACTGTATGCCTGTTAACGTCAATGAGAAAAGTAGACTAGTCCTGTTCCAATTCCAATTCCAAAGGCATTGAAATCTTCGACAGAATTAAATTTTCAGAAAAAAACAACTCATTTCTCTTCCTAGGGGATAGGTTAAGCTGGTAGTAGAATTTTTTTTTTTCTTCTAATTTTCCCAGTCAGGGTTCGGGAGTTGGGACCAAACTCAGGAAACGCTGTGTCTTAAAACTTTGATAAGAAGCCACAGCAGGAACAAATCTCTGTCCATGTTATGACACGCCCAGGGACTCGGGCTATATGTATCAGCAATTCAGCAGTGCCCATCCTTAAGGAATTGTACAAAATATTAAATTGAAGGAAGAATACAGATAGGCCATGATGTACACTCGGGCACTGCCTGACGGGTGAGGTGATAAGTTTGTCTTCCAGATAAAGGACGATAGCTCCCCATCTGACCCCAAGGAAAGAGCAGATCCCTGCCTGTTTCACTATTTGGCGTACTAGCCCGATGAACAAACACGGGGCTCTAAAGGCAATGAATAGAGACTTCACTAGCTAGCTGGGTTTTTCATTTTAATGAAACGAATATGAATTTTATATGTTAAAGAAACTGTTCTTTCATCTTTGTGCCATTGACAAACTGAACAGTGAAATGCCTCCTTGCCCAAGTTGTAATGCTAAAACTTTAGTTGTTTGATATAAAAAAGTTCTTTTTTTTTCTAATAAAAGTCTAGTACGAGGGTGACTCTTTAATTTTAGAGATAGGATAAATAGTAAAATTCATAAAAATTTTATATTTAATTTATAAATCCTTTATCAATAAAAATAATTAACAGCAAGAATTAAATTTAAATTTTACATATAAAGTATTTGAACTTAAAAAAATCTTTAGATCCACCAGTTTAGGGATGAAATTTGTTAAATTTTCTTAAGGAAAATTAATATAATTTTCGAGGGGAGTTTTTTTTTTTTTGCAAAATATACAAAAAATCTTTTAGGAGACAATAAGTACAATGGTTTTTTTAAGAGTATTATAATCACTGAAAAATATTAAAGAACATTGTCTTAGGTAATTGTACATAGTAATAAAAGATGCAGTTGACAGTTTTTTTTGAGTAATAAATAACATTGCCCTTTAAAAATTATATACAGAAATCAATTATCATAGAACTTTCAATCCATAGTTGTCATTTAATATTTGATTTTAGTTTTATGCAAAAACACCATTATTTTATTTCTTTTGAGATGATCTATACCAACAATGGAGATTATGTTTTGTTACTTACGAATAGGTGTGAATAAATAGTCGGTTCGATCGATTTGGTTTAAAAAAATCAATTATCGATTTAATCGATTTTTATTTAATAAATAATTGAATCGATCGAATATTATTAAATAATTGACCATAACTCAACCGATTAAAATCGATTCAATTTAGTTGGTTCGATTAAATAACCGATCTTTTTATCATTTTTTTTATTATGAATAATTGTTTAATCATAAATTTAATTTAATAAAATTTAAATTTTAGTATCATTTAAATTAAATTATTAAATAATTTAATAATTTCAATAATATTTTATAAAAAATATATATTTATCTCAAATTTTTTTATTTTTAATTATTAAAAAATCTAATTCAATCATTGCGATTATCAATTTTAAAAATTAAAAATTTATTGAATTAATTAATTTAATCAATTTAAAAAATTAATTATAATTAAAATTAAATAAATCAAATTAATTTAATTAAATTTATTCGATTGATCGAATCTAATGAACTCAAATGATTTTTGCTCACCTCACTTACGAGCGTCAAGGGTACATATGGGTTGGTAGCAGTTCTTTCGTTTGAAGGATCCGTCAATTTTCATTCTTTATTTCGTAAGGGAGATGTCAGGCTCCGTCATGATTGTTCAAATAAAAGTAATGAAAAGGGTCCGTTTTCACAGAGCATTGGCCCAGTTTGGCTCCACCAAGTCACCCACAGCCCACTAGCCTGGGCAGTACTGGCAAAACCCACCAGGTCATTATGATTGCAGTTAAGATCTAGTACCCCTTCTTCGGTTTCTTACAGGCAGGGATCCTCTGGCCATTATTTTTAGCTGCTCGTACGCCTGCCACGTAGGTAGAGCAATTAGTTTGTTGGCAATTTGCCATTGATTGGAACAATGGTATAGCAACTTCTGACTCTAACGTTTTTCAGTAAAAGTCGATCAAGAATAAATCTAAGTTAAATAAATTTTTTCATCAATATTTTTGTTTTTTAATATATAAAAATATTAAACGTATCATGGTGGTAATAATAATAGTAATAAAAGTTGAGAGGTCTTTCAACTGAAGATTTTCACCGGCAATCTTTTTACCAACAAAATGGAATGGGAAACAAAAACAAGCATCAGGATTCAGGAGAGAAACAAAACTCAAAAAAAAAAAAAAAAGAGACACAGATTTGTTGCTACTGTCTAGCTCACTGTCAACAAACAAAAGAAAAAAAAGACAACAGCAGGAGGAGAGAGCATTAGGAGAAAAGCCAAGCAACCATGGAATTATGCCTCTCAAACTCTAAGTCCTTGTCTTCCAATTTATATCTCTCTCCTTTCCCATTATAATCGCACTTCCACAGCCAAGATGAAATGTACTCCTCCTCCCAAAGCTCATTCCCTTGAACTACACTCTCCCAATCCCAATAAAGATTATCGAGATTACAATCATCAACAACGAAGCACGAAGTTATTGAACAGGAATTCAAGTCCCCACAATCTTCATTAGTGTTTCCACTTCCTATTTCCTCATTAGTAGCTGTCGTTTTATTTGGACTCAAATATCCACTTCTCTCTTTCTCCTCAACATTAACAGTGATCTTGTTCTCTCCCCACTCGCGTAAGGCCAAATCCCCATTTGGTTGTAAAAATTCACTGTCGATGATGTCATTAAAACACAGCATCATACTGCTTTCAATACTTTCAAATGGTGCTAAAATATCAGTTTCTTTCTCAATGTTACCACTAGGGCATAGCATTGAATTCTCTATGGTTCCTTCCTCACCAGAGATAGGAACGAGGCTCTCTCTCTCCTCGCTTGACCCCAACATTCCTTCTCCGGTTTTTTGACAATCACTCGTTATAACAGGGATCATTCTCTCCTTGTCTTCTTCATAGGGATCCAGTGCCATGCAATCTTCTATGGCAGTAGTGGACAAGGTTTCTTTTTCTAACAGTGGAGTGGATGGAAATTGTACAACTTCATTAACAGAAACGTTTTTCATAGGTTTATTTGAAGAACTGCCAGCATCTTTCTTGGTACTGTAGCTTTTGTTTTTCTTCATTGGCCATCTGCTTCTTCTACCGCCTTTCCTCTCAGCAATACCGACCTTGGTCATGTCCATGATCACGGGCAAGCTTTGACTGGACGGCCTTCTAAAGCCATAGATTTTTCTGCTCAAATGAGAGTTCCAGTAGTTCTTTATCTCGTTGTCTGTTCTTCCTGGTAAGTGGCTGGCAATCAAAGACCACCTGATAACAGCATGAGCAAAAAAATAAAGGATTAATTTCACTACAAAGTGTACAAAAATCGAAAATGACAAGTGCCAGAATAAACTAAAATGCTCAAAAAATCCTTGACAAAATAACCAATTAAGCAAGGAATCTCTTATTGAATTTTACAGCTTAAAGGCCTTATCAAAAGTTTGCTGTGTTTGTTAGTCTAGTTAAGTTCTTTCCTAACAGTATAAATTAAAAAGAAGAGGTTAAAGCTGAGCTGACATGGACTGAAAAAAGAGAGCGGATACCGTGGAAAGTGACTGAAAGAACCAAAAGTCGAAAAAAAAAGGTCGAGTGCTTAAAATAATCGATGACAGCTATTACGAACTTTTTTCATCCATGGAAAATATAAAACACTTAATATTCAGTCGAAAAAGAAAAAATTACCATCACCATCATCGTATATATAGTCTTTTTAGAAAAGGCAGTTCACTTTCTGGTATCTGTTTTCACTCTCACCGTATAGTCCATTTAAAAAAGACAGTCTACTTTCTAGTATCTGTTTTCTTTTGGCTATGGAGAGTAAAGGAGGGAAAATGCCGCACTAACTTATTTCCCAAAATAGCATGCAAATTAATGATGATTTCTTCCTCTTCTGCAGTAATGTTTCCCCTCTTCAAGTCAGCTCTCAAGTAGTTGATCCACCTTAGTCTGCAACTCTTCCCACACCTCAGTAATCCTTCAAATGCCAAACCGTACACAATCAATGAGCAAGCCGAAGGAGAAACGAGGTAAAACATTCACGACCATGCAAAAAATATAACTAGAAAGAAGAATCACTTTGATATAAAAAAAAAAAAAAAAACCTTTGGTTGTATACCTGCATTCTTGGGCAATGATCTCCAGGAGCCTTCTCCGTTAGCTTGGATGTATTTGGTCAATATCTCATCCTCTTTCGCCGTCCATCTCCCCCTCTTCAACCCAACCTTTTCACAACAAGGCGCCCTCCCCATGTCTGGCACCAACCGGCAAAGGTGGAGAGGGCCAAAATGTAGATAACTTCCTCGATCGCTAAAATCAGAAGATGAACGATATCAAAATGAACAAATTTGCAGTTTGACTAGGAGAATGCTACGACGATGAAGAAACAAAAACATTAAAACTTGGTTTTGCAAGGAAGCGCAGCAATTGGATTATCATTATATAAAAGGTTGAAGTTGTAAATATGGACATAGAGGGACAGAAGGGATCTGGTGGGGCACGTTATGGGGATTTATTTGCCTTGAATCAAGAGCAGAGTCGCGGCATCTGTACCGTCAAGAGGCTCATCACGGGCACGCATTTCCAACGTTGATGGCTTGATGCCGCTTGTACCAATTCTTTTTCTCTCCGCCCTCAGACACCTCAAGTTTCTTGAACTCTTAAAACTGAAAAATAAAAATTAAAAACAAAAAAAAAAAAAGAATAAACTTCCACTCTGCTTTAATTATTCCCATCTACCTTACAAAACCCCAACATTTTTGCCTTTTTTTTCTTTATTGAAAGAAAATATTATTAGCATCACAATGAGCGTATATCATAATATTTGACACACGGCGAAATCAAAAAATTGTTATTGTCATTGATCACGTGGTCGGCTTTTCCTTTTCCTTTTATTTCTTGTTTTTTTTATAAATAAATTGTCAGCGTTCATAACTATTTTGTGGTCCATGTCAAGTTTATGGTAGATTTTACGGTCCATATCATTTAAGGTTGTGTAGGTGTCTATGACGGCGGATTTGGATAGGTTTTACGGCGGTTTTAAATTTTGATGATAGCATAAGGTCAAATTTTTTTTTTATCTCATTTATGATCTTAAGTATTTATTCATTATCATTCAAAAAATGGATTAGATTATAAGATCCAATCGTAGGATTGAGATTTGGATCGATTATAAATTTGTAAATTTAAAAAAATTTATAAAAATATATAATTATTTAAATTAAAAATAATTTTTATTATTTTAATTTTATTAATCAATAAAAAAATAAGTTAAGAGTCCATTCAGGACGAATCATCGGTATCAATTAATTAAACATTAAATTTGAGTTTTAAATTTTATTTTTTAAAATATTAAATTAAGCAAAAAAAATCACTAAAAAAAATTATTACCTGCAACCGTATACCGTTATCATTGTCACTTCGTTATCACTTGTAAATTCAATCCTAAATTAATTGGCCAAAAAATTTTCAATCCTAAATGTGTACCCCCCCCCCCCCCCCCAAAAAAAAAAACCTTCAATCCTAAATTATTACATGTACTAAAGAACGTACAATCCTAAATTATCAATTACCAACAATGGACAGCGACAAATATTCACGCTTTCATTTGTCTTCTAATCACGACTGGCCGTTGAGAAGTGAATTAAAAAGTAAAATTAGTTATCTAGCAACAAAATTTAAATTAATATTAAACATATTTATATATTTAAATGTAAATGTAGTAGTAAGGATGAAATAGGTTATAATAAAAAAATGATGACTAAAAATGCTAAATTTAAATATAATAATTTATTTTAATTAACTATTTAATTGTAAAGATGTATATTTATTTAACCTCGTATGCAAAAAATTATTTTTTATTATTAATTTATCATAATAAATTTTATTCATTATTTTACATTAACAAAACTATTTAAAATTTTTTGAATAAAAAATAAAAAATAAAAACCAAATATTTTTGTCCTTGTACTATATCGTCAAGGGTAATAATGAAAGTAGCACAATGTTGGGAGATAAAGGTTCAATAAAACAAAGAAATCTCCGTCCAATCTACAGTTCAATGAAAAAAAGATTGGTTAATTAATTGCATAATGATAATGCACCACGAATATTTGTATCATTAAGACGTGTTCAAAGATCATTGGACAGCTTTTTATTCTAACATCTCCCAGCGGAAGTTTTATTTTTCAAACTGAAAACGACATCCCAACAAGAAAATATTGTAACATTTAAATTGTGATTCAGTTTCAGGACACTTGGTCGGAAAATTTGTCGTTTATCTGTCAACTCTCTATCCGTACGTATAGTGTGCGGATATCTAGCCCAGATTCTCCCCAATATTTGATTGAATTACCGAAGTCTCCCATTCAACAATTAATGGACTGTCATGACCTTCCGTCATAATTTGTTGGTAAAAAAGAAAAAAAATCAGCAGCACAAGATGAGTTAACTTAAAAGTGAAAGCAATTTTAGGTTTAAGTTTTATTGTATTTGTATTTGATTTAATTTTATGTTAAATTTATTTAATTATATTATAATTTATCAGTTGAATATTTAATAAATTTTTATATATAAATATAATAATTAATTATAATTATAATTTATTTTATACTTGTAATTTTATAAAAAAAGAAGAAAGCAGTTTACAAAGGAAGAAAAGTTTGTAAATACTATAATTTAAATCTAATATTTATTATATGTTATATTTTAATGATGATTGTATAAATTAATTGAGTTAAATTTTAAATTTAATTTTAAATTATAATTAAACGATGATTATATATATATATATATTGTAATCACATTCACATTTGAAGAAAAGTTTGAAGTCTTTTGATATTGTCATGTGCATGCTATATTTTCCGGTTGTTTGATTTTTGAAAAAATAATGAAAACTTTTGTTAATGTGAATGATACAGTTTGTTACAGTATTTTCAATACCATTGATTTTTTTATAATGAATAACGAAATTTAAATGTTTTATTCATTCAAATTATATATTTTTTATATTTTTGTTATTTTATATTTACAATTTAACAAGATAAAATATAATAATTAAAACTAGTATTAATTATCATATGATAAATTATATTTAGTCATCTTATATTATTCGTACCGTTGGAAGATTCCGTTAATGTTTTTCTACCCATGCAACGTGACAGAGATGGTCGATAAATTAGGAGCAAATAAAATTTTGCAATGTTAACACTGGATAGTGGAGCATAACTTCAAATGTACTTGGCTAAAGGCTAGTCATATGGCTTCAGTGGCGGCTCAAGCCCCACTAATATATATATATATATATATATTTACGTGTTCTAAATAAAGTTAAATGCCAAGAAAATAAAAAAGTTTACTCTGATATAATTTATTTATTGTTAAATTTATAATTGATTGTTACATTAGAAAAAGCGTTTTTAGTAATAAATATTTTTATATACATTTATCAGTGTATAAATTAATTATATATATTGAAATGTATTGATAACATACTATTATACAATGTTTTCAATATATGAAACCATGTAAAGGATCATTGTAAAATTTTTAACAAATATGAAACCTTGTAAGGGACCATTTTGAAATATGAATAGCTTTCAAAATGTTTTAGTTTTTTAAGTATTATTAAATTATTATTATTTTTGTCGTTTTTTGTGATTTAATATATTTGAATTAAGTTCTTGTTACTAAGTAAAATTTTTTGTTCCACCACTATTTTGTAGTTAATTTATTATTATTTTTTAAATTATCCTAGATTGAATTTTGATAATTAAAATTAAAAGTCTAGGTTGGTTAGTCCAATATGTTAGAAAAACACAAGGCTTAAAAATTACAAAAATAATGTGAACTTGTAGATGATTTTGTGATCTTTTTGTAGCTATATTTTTTCCATCTTGTTTGAACAAAATGGAATCTTTAATGAAATAGAAATAGCTTCAAGATGTGCTACTTATGCCAGTATCCTCAAAATTTATTTTGCCTCTATTAATGATGGTATATAAAATAAGTTGAATTGAAAATTTTTTAAGATACAATGAAGTCTTATTTGAATCACCTTTCATTAGAAAAATTAAATCACTAAAAGCTCTTTGATGAGAAACGAAAATACTTTATATTTAATAAAGTTTTCTGCAACATACTATGCAAATGAAACAAGCCTTCTATTGAGAATGAATGAGTGAAAAAGGAGAATAAAACTTGAATTGTCAAATAAACTTCCAATAATATCTATTTAAAGAGATTGAATTTTAATGATGTAACCTATTGATTATATTGTTTTAATAAAAAGTCACTTACTTTGATTAAAAAGATATCCTTATGAATGTTTTATACTAAAAAAAAATTATTTTTACATTTATAAAAATTATAACTTTTCATATAAAGTAGTCGACTTCACCTATAAAGTAATCGATTTTTTTTTTTTATTTTCAAATTTCATAATGCCATGTGGAGCAAGACAGTCAACTTTTTTCGACATATAAAATGCGTTTATTACTTAAGTAGTTGACTGTTTCTTAAAGTAGTAAACTTTTCTAAAGTTTCATAATGATTTCAACTACAAGAAAATCGACTCTACTTAAAAAGAAGTAAATTATTATAGTCTAAATCAAATTTCAAAAGGCTCTATTTTCATAAGGTTAAGTATTGATTAGATTAATTTTTAACTATAACAGTCGATAGCCCTAGGCTAGGTAGTTGATTGCTAATTGTACAGAGACTTTTATTAGCTTTTATTTAACATAACAATCGTCTCCCATGCCACTAATAGTCGAGTGCTCCTTCTTAAGATCTAAGGCAATTGATTGTTTACATGTTCAACCTTTTTTAATTTGATTCTTTCATATATTAAATCATACCTTATGATTTTTGGAACCTTTTCTCAAGCTATTCTATAACTTAAATATAATCTTTTAATTTATAATTTTTCTATTTTAAAATGTTTATAGGACGATATATTATTACTTTTTGTGAGGTCCATTTTTTAATCAATAACATGAATTTATGTTATTTTAATTTATTTTTTATTTTAGTTAAAAACAAATTTAAAAAGATGGGAAAAAAATCAGACCAACCCAAGGCCAAAGTATATTATATTAATGAAATTAAGTGATATTTAATGCATAAGATAATAAATAAAATAAGATGATAATTATCATATATTATGTTAAATTTGTATTTAAAAAAATAGGTAAAATTACAATGAAGATTAATTATTTTTTTGATATAAGATGATTTAATCATCTCAAAGTAGAGATGATTATTTTTAATTTATAAAACTTAACTTATATATTTTGTTATATTTTTAAAAATTATACAAATAATTAAAGTTATATAAAATTTAAAAAAATATAATTTTGATTAATAAATAAATTATTATATATTAAATTTTACATTAAATTTAAAATAAAATAAAATAAAATAATTTTATTTATAATATTATTATATATTTTATTATTATAATCATATATATCAAATTTATCCTCGAGACATTAAACATGAATTGGTCAAATGCACTCACTTTAGAGAGGTTTGATTTTCATTATAAGGAGACGTCATATCAGGTGTTTTCCTGACAAACTTTTGTTTAAATCACGTGTTGGGAATTATTTGCATTCCCCACTACTGCAAAAGAAAATTAAAATGGCCAAAAGAAGAATGATTATCAAGCTTCTAAGACCTGGCCCTACGGCCACGTGCAATTCTTTTGGAAAAGGGACACAAGAAATCAGCTCCATACAAACATTTGTAATTAAATTTTGAAATAATTTTATTATTAAATATTGGGATTTCAATAGAGCCTGCTCCTAGATATTCCAATAAATACGTTTCTCATAGACCCAAAAATATTTAAAGTGAAATCTTTGCACTTTCTTTAAAAAATATGTATTAAAAAAAATAAATGCCATGACCAGAGCTGATTAACTATATCATATGGTAGGGGATTTCTATCCAAATTTCATCTCATTTTTATCGCTTGAATGCAGTTGAGATGATAATTGAGTGAAAGGCAATGCTGATTTTAACGACTTGATGCTGGATTTTCCATTGCTCATTTGTTTTCTTTTTCAAACTCGTGTTTCATGGAGCCACAACTTTAACTTTCCAACACCTCGTCTTTTAGCTTAAGAGAAAACATATGGCAATGAATTAAAGCAAAAACTGGTTGGTTTGACCAATCACCCTTCAAAACCTCTTTCTTTCTTTTTTGTGCGTGTGTTTGGTCACGTGGCAGTTCCTGCTTGCTATTTCATGCATAGCGATGGAACCTGATGGATAAATATTGATCGGCCGGGAGCAGACGCAAATTGAATGTTTTTTACGACCTTCCAGGTGAGAAGATAGAGTGCTATCAAAATGACAGTGATTGGTTTTCTTGTCCTGCTTTCTGAAAAGTAATGGAAGGGTGAAAAAAGGAGAGATTTACAGACAAAAGTAATCAAAGCGAAAGAACAAAAGGGGACGAACCAAAGATAACGAGATTAATGTCCAACCATGAGTAAAAAAAAATCATAATCTAAAAATTAAAAAAATTATACATATTAAAATTTAAATTATAAAGTTATTAAATATAATTTTTAAAAATAATTATATAAATTAATTAAATTTGAAATATTTTTAACGTATCGAGTTGTGTATGACTCGAGTCAAAAGAACAGTTTTATTGTATTTTTTTTATAAGATGGCCTTTGTTAAAACTTAGGGATAGATATTCTTTGACAAACTACTAAAATATTCTTCCTTTTATTACCTCATTGATCAATCTAATAAAAGTAAAATTAAAGCATATTGAAATTGTTAAAGTTGGTGGTAGAATAAAGCCTGAAAAGCGAGGTGGGTCTGAACTTTTAATTGGTTGGTGGATTGGACTAATTAGGGAGTAATGGAAGAGGAGACGTATTTTCCGCCACACCAAGGTCATTAGGAGAAGCCCATTGACGAGAGAGGCTTCTAAAAGCTGATGTCAAAATTTGATTAGTTTTCTTAAAGCCCAACAACAAAAGCAGCCGACGTCGTTTGAACAACTACATGGGAACTCGGGTTATAAGTCATCAATTTTCCATTTTCCAGGTAATCAAATCTGCTACTCCACGTGGCAAAATTCTATTGGAAAAAACAGCAAGAAGCTCACGCTCATTGGCCAGTTTTCCAAAGAACACGTCACAAAGGTTTAGACCCAAAGTCAAGTCGTTGTTGCCTCCTCCCTCGCTTCTTTAATGCTGTCGTTTCGTTTGTTTGATTCAAAATTTTGCTCTAAAGCCCGGTTTCGAAGCATTCCCACTGAAAAAACGATCCATTCGAGAAAATAAAAAAGCCAAAGCTTAAGAATCCCCCAATCACTCTCGCAGAAATTAACGGTGTTCTTTTTTGGAATCGAAGATCTGATAAGAATTTCTAAACATCCGTGAAATTCTGGAGAGATCAAGTCTCTCTCCTGATCTCAAATCCATGGCGCTTCCAAGAACGAAGCTACTTTTTCTGTTATGCGTTTTGGCTTACGCTATCGTCGCCGTTGCAGGGTACGAGCCTATCTCTCTCTTTCTCTCCCTTTTCAAGGAACGGCGTTTATATATGGGTGAAAGTTTGTGGTGATATTGTATTTGATGCAGGAAGAGTTACTATGAGATATTGCAAGTGCCGAAAGGAGCATCGGATGAGCAGATCAAAAGAGCGTACAGGAAGCTGGCATTGAAGTATCATCCTGATAAGAACCCCGGTAATGAAGAGGCCAATAAACGATTTGCGGAGATTAACAATGGTAAAAATTCTCCTTCTTTTTATTCTTTGGATGGGATTAACTGGTTTTTCTTCTAATTGGTTTGATGAATGATTAGCTTATGAGGTGTTGTCGGATAGCGAAAAGAGGGGCATATATGATAGGCATGGAGAGGAAGGCCTAAAGCAACATGCTGCCAGCGGAGGCAGAGGAGGAATGGGGGTCAATATTCAAGACATTTTCAGCACGTAAGATTTTTGAAAATTTCGCTCTTTTATTTATATGGTACTGCGTTTAATTATCTTGATAGTAATATGGTAGTAATTGAAATGCTATGGTAAGTTATATGCTGGCATTGTACTCATAATATGGAAGCCTATTAATGCATCTTAGGTATGTTACCCAACTTCAGTTTCCCTATAGTGGAAGTTAAAACCCACATATATATATCTATATATATATATATATATATATATATATATATGCCTCTACTTTATTAGTGATTATGTATGAAATTATCATTTAAATGTTTGTTATTGACTTATATTTGGATAACATACACTAATAATCATATTAACCTTTAAGAACAGTCTACCTAATCCTACATTCACTTAGTTTAAATGTGGCTAGCCATCAGTTTTAAGGAATTGTTCACTTTTATTTATGTTATGCTGAATTCAAGCACCTCCTATTGCTGAAAAGATAGAGCTTTTCTTCAGTTTTTTTGGTGGAGGCCAGGCAGAAGAGGAGGAGAGAATTGTGAAGGGTGATGATGTAATTGTTGAATTGGATGCATCACTGGAAGATTTGTACATGGGAGGTACTCTTAAGGTGAGAAGTTATATCTTTTGGGATTTGTTATCCTTAAACAATACTGGTAACTGATCAGCTTTTGGTCATATTGACTAGTTTGGAATCCAAGATTTTTGTGCATTATAGCTTGTACCTTACTTAATGTCTTAGATAAGTTGGCTAGTCTATGTATAGCAATGTGAACATATGCATATTATATAACCTTCTAAACTTGGATTTGGGAAACATGTTTGTAAGCAAAATCACATATATGAGTACACTTATGCTTTCTGAGGATATTATTAGTCTAAACATCATATCCATGTAATAATAACTAAAATTTTACACATAGGTACTTCGTCTAACTTGTTTGTCTATATGCATATCAATCCATGTTATGCTCAATCCTGACTTAGCTAGGAGCTAGATCATTAGCCAGTTCTCCTTGTCAGCTTTGTTAAAGCAGCTCTCAGAAGTGCAAAAGAAGAGATGTTAGGGTGTCATTCAGAACTAATGATTTATACTTAGCAATTTTATATTTTGTTTAAGTGTTTTATAGTTTCCTAGGAAGCTAGTGGGTCAATAAATTATACATAGATTATCACAAAATGATCAATCTTTTTCCTTCTTGTCCTTAATTTGTGACTTTGTGAGGAACTAGTAGGTAGGTGCTTGCCTTTCTGTTCCCCCTGCCCCCTTCCTTATCTTTCTTCTCAATATTCTTATTTTATTGAAAAGTAACATTGAACTGGAATTCACCAGGTGTGGAGGGAGAAAAACACCTTAAAGCCAGCCCCTGGTAAACGACGCTGTAACTGCAGAAATGAGGTATATCATAAGCAAATTGGTCCAGGGATGTTCCAACAGATGACTGAAGAGGTACTTTAGCTTTGCTGTTTTTCTTTTTCTTTGATATTTTAAGTTTCATACTGTTATCATATTCTTAATTTTGTTCCTTGAGCATTTTACACTGTCTGAATTGTCATGTATTATGTTGCTATAATCAATTTTTTATAATTAATATCCAATTTTCTTTTCTCAGGTCTGTGAGCAGTGCCAAAATGTCAAATATGAACGAGAGGGGTATATTGTCACAGTTGATATTGAGAAAGGAATGCAGGATGGACAAGTAAGTTTGTAGAATTAGAATTTTTTGTGATTGTAGTTTTTCTTAGATTGCATGTTGTTATTGTTGTCCATTTTTTCTTAAATAATGTTCAAATTTTTTGTCATGCTTAAAACCTAAGGAAAGTGAAAGAGAATAATCTATTTTGTGAGATGAAAAGTTTGTTTTGTATGAATTATTTGGTACAGAAAGAGTAGTTGATAGTAGCATCTTATTTTTGCGTTTCTTTTTTTTTTTTTTTTAAATCTGAATAATTGTTTAGGATGCTGCTTTTCGCTTTCTATGCACCTGCTGATCTGGATGCTTTCATGATCTCTTAAAATGACAATCATAAGCAATCAGAAAGAATAATTCACATGTATATACACCTGTGTGAGGGTGTGCTGATTAGTTTTGGCATGCTGTATTGTTTAGCATTACATCAAAAAAGCACACAGAGAAATGTACATTAGTAAATCTCTCTGGGGATTCTTTGATGTCGTGTAAATGTAACACATTGTTTTTATGCAGATTTGTTCATTTGACAATTTCGTCAGGATTTCTTATCCTACAACTTCTACAGGATTTTGTAATTTTCATCATCTTGTAGTTGTATTTTTACACTATACTAGGAGTAGACCAGTAAGCTAGTCATTCTTGTTGTTGGATTTTGAATAATGTTCCCTGTGCATTTTACAGGAGGTGGTTTTCTATGATGATGGTGAGCCTAAAATAGATGGAGAACCCGGAGATTTGAAGGTTAGCCTCTAAACAGTGATTTTTAAAAAATTTCCTGCCCTCTGTATGGTCCAGTTATTGTGCTACTTGCTGGGCATTGGGCAGAACCAATAGATTCCTGTTCAGTTCACATTCCTATGCAATCTTTGGTTAGTATATTGGAATTTGTTCATGCTTGCTCACATAAGGATTGCATTTTCTACAGTTCCGCATTCGCACAGCACCCCATGACCGATTCAGGAGGGAAGGCAATGACTTGCACACCACTGTCACCATAACACTTGTAAGTCTTTTTGAGGATATCTGTATTATGTCTCAACCTGTCATCTTTACCTTGTTTTGAAATGGAAACTATGAACTAATTTTCATTCTCCTTTATTTGCTCCTCCAGGTTCAAGCTCTTGTTGGTTTTGAGAAGACCATTAGACATCTTGATGACCATTTAGTTGACATTGGCTCTAAGGTAAGCATGACATAACCTATGGAGCTTCGTTTAGTTTGTCTCAAACAGCAACTAAAATTCAAAATTAGAAATAAACGTGAATATATTTAGGGAAATAAATTTGTATTGCATACTCAGGGTATTACTAAGCCCAAGGAGGTGAGAAAGTTCAAAGGAGAAGGAATGCCATTGCATTTCAGCAACAAGAAAGGAGATCTCTATGTCACCTATGAGGTTTTGTTCCCGACATCGCTGACAATGGACCAGAAGGCCAAAATCAAGGCAGTTCTTGGGTAGTAGGAATAGAGGATACGAATATTTTTTGTTGGGTCACCCATTCTAAAATATGATGAGGATACATGGAAACTAGGATATCAGTCTCTCCCATTTTAACCTAATTCCTTCCCCACTAACAAATTAGCTTTGCCGAGTCTGAAAAATGTATTTGCTCTCTAATACGTTCAAGTGCCTAGCAATTTGGAGATGCTTGTTCAGAATATTGCTGTAATTAATTACTTTTTCTTGCCTGTATTCTATCAAAATCTGCATATGCAATCCCAACAACAGATGAAGTGAATATTCTTCATCTAACCTCAATTGCAGGCTGTAATATTATTGTTCAATCTGAAGGTCGTATGAGACCGAAGAGGGTCGACTGTTAATAAGTTAATTAAACAAAAAGAAAGGATTCCTTGTATTGGGTTGGGATAGTAGCACTCTCTCTTTCTGTCTTTGTTTTGTCGGCTGCCAGACTTGCATGCCTCTTTGGGCTGGTTCTTCTGTTCTTGCCCATTATCTTTTCAATCTCCTAAGCTGGTTGGTCGGCAGACTTTTATTTTCTGTTGTTCTTTTTAAAATCTATGTGACAACAATTTCACAATCGCCATTCGACAGGTAGTTCCTTCCCATTTCATTTCACAGCAAGTCCTTAAGGCGCCCTTAAATTTAGACGTAGACATTGTCTTTAATTTATGGTCCGACTTTCTTACCTAAAAGAATTGATGCCCCAACATAAATTAATAATTTTAATAAACTTATAATTAAACATCATTGGGCCCACATAGATTTACAACTGCCCAATAGCTTTCATTTAATTAGTCACGCTTTCGTCAACCCCTACCCCTCCACCCTAGAATTAGCTTTCAACTTTTTTTTTTTTTTTTGAAATAAACATTGTTCTGTAAGTGTAATTCATGCTTTTTTCAGCTCGCAATACAAGAGCCACATAAAAAACTTTATGCAGTACAGGACCCTCGTTTTTATTGTGAGGTTTGCACCACTATGGAAATTAAATAAATACTAATAAGTTATTAATTGCTCCATATAAACTTTGTAGTAAAGATATTTAGGAATTTCGATCTACTGTACAATATTTGAGTTATTAAATTGTTTTTTCTTTTAAAAATATATTATTGATTTTTCAACCAAGACGACAAAATATCCTTGAAATTTTTGGGAAGATTAATGAAGATAATAATAAATAAAATAAATAGAGAAAAAAAAAAAGAGGGATTGCTGGAAGCGTGTTGAAGGCGCGTAACGCTAAAGGGAACTGTTTGTTTGATATCGTCTACCTCTACTACTGAGAGAGGAGAGGAAGGAGAAGTAAGGAGAAGAGACCTTTGACGGACACGTCGTTAGTGGGTTTGCCTTTCCAGTTTTGGTTCATCCGGAAATACTCTGACGTGGCAAACAGATATTCATCCCACAAACTCTTGGACCCAGTCAGGCTGTTGGGTCCACCATATCACTATTCCTACCAAAGCAAAGCTAACGAGGGCAAAGCCGACAAAAGAAATCTCGTTAACCCAAGGCAGAAGAAAAGAAATCGTTAACTCACGTTAGTGACTTGTCGCTGTTTGGAGGAATTTCTATCCTTTCTCCCGCCTCTTTAAAAGCTCTCTCTATATAAAGAAGAATCTTGATCAAAGATCTCAAACGGGTTGAAGAAACAAAGAAAGAAAGAAACACGAAAACGATAGCAGGAATTCAAAGATTGTTTGGTTACGTTAGTGGGCTTATGCACCTTGCTTCCCGCGATTGCTGCCTTACATTGCTCTCTGTTTTTCGACGTAGTATCCCTTTGTTTAGTATAATATTTTATATTTTATACTAATATAAAAAATTTAAGTTTTCAAGAGAATCAAAAAGAAGCAAACAAGTGAATTGTAATTGAAACAAACGAAAATGGATGGGTTTTGTTTGAAAACGGGGTTTCATGGGATGGCACCTGCGATCTCGGTGAGTGGGCCACTGGAAAGTACGACCAATGCAACGCAAGTGAGTGCGGTGGGCTGGTCTTCGGTGGATAATAAATCGACATCATCCACGGCGGCGGCGGCACCACCGCAGAAGACGGCGTTTTCAAGATTCTCTTTTCGATTCCCTTTGAAATCTTTGTGGCCCGGCGGTGGAGATGGAAATAGCAAGAGGTACAACGGGATGGCCGTTGACGACGCAGTTTTGGTGGAGAATAATAACGGAGAGGCGAGAAAAGTAAACAAGGGGAACGTGAATGGCGGGGAAATGAACGGGACGTCGGATAGACGAAATGGGAATTGGGTTTTCAACGTGATACCGTCTTGGAGAAAAGAGGAACAAGAAAAAAACAGCATTGATGAAGAAGGGGAGGCCGAAGAAGAAAACAATGGAAACGGTGTCGTCAATGAGGAGGAAGAAATCTGTGAATTATGTAGTGTTGATGATGATGATGATGATGATGACGATGAAAATGAAAAAAAGGAGATTGAAACTGATAAACATTCGTTTTCCAAGATGCTAAAAAGGGTAACTTTAGCTGAGGCTAGGTTTTACGCTCAAATGTCTTACCTTGGAAGCTTGGCTTATGCGATTAGAGAGATTAAGGTAAGAAACTCGGAAATTTGTTCTTGTTGCTTTTCATTCTTTTTTTATTTATTCCTTTTTTAAAATGTTGGACATGAGTTTGTTTTATTGTTTTTGGATTGAGTTAGAGATCGTCTATGGGTTTCTAAGACCTGAGAATAAAAGTTATTCAGTCTGTTATAAATTGAACCAAGCCGGAAACTTTAATCTTAAATCTTTAAGATCTTTTTTGAAAAGTTCTACTAAGCTTCTATTACTAACAAATTGGGATGCTGTGAAATTTTTTGTTTTTGAAACTTGGATCTAGATGAAGCCTTCCTGTATAAATTCCTGATAGTTACACGAAAATTCCAAGAAATCAAAGGTGTGCAAATTGAAACCTTGCTTGTAAAATTTCAATTTGATTGTTGTTGATACAGCTCATTTATTGCTATCCTTGTAGGGTTAAGGGAGGTTTTGCCTCAGTGGTTGAATCTCGAGTTTGTGAAACTTTTGAGTTTTTGGTGGATCAAGGAATTGTTGATATCTTTATATTCTTGTAATTTATTTCTACTTGGAAGATAATGCGTTTCTCTCTTTGTTGGGTGTGTGCTTGATTTTTTTTTTTTTATGGATGAAACAGTTACTGTATCCTTGAAGAGCAATTTTCTCTGTAAATTTTACCTTCGTTCACATTACTGCCAATATTATATGAAAGTTGAGTTTAATACATCCGCAGTTCTATTTTTTCTACGAAGAATAACATGGTCTTTTTCCTCCATCTTCCATTTGGGATAAAATTCAGCCTGAAAGTCTCCTAAAACATCATGGTTTACGTTTGGTAACTTCATCAATAGAGAAGAGAGAATTGGCAATGAAAGTTGAGAAAAATCATGAGAAAATTGGTGTGTCCTCTGAATATCAAGAGGCACAAAGGAATAACAAGCATGATGCAGAAAGCCATGAGCAGAGAAATATTGGCTATCGGATCAGTGCCTCTGCTGCTTCATATTTGCATTCCCATACAAGGACCATACTTCCATTCAAATCATCAAAGCCTGAAAGCAGTAAGGGTTTGTCCAAAGATGGCAGTGGAAGTGATGGCAGCGCTGATATGATAAACTCTGATGTGGCCTCTTTAATGGCAGCTACTGACTCTGTGACTGCTGTGGTTGCCGCTAAGGAAGAAGTGAACCAGGCTGTTGCAGATGATTTGAACGCAACACATTCCTTGCCTTGTGAGTGGTTTATATGTGACGATGATCAGAGTGCTACAAGATTCTTTGTTATTCAGGTAGGTAATGTCATCCATACTTTAATTTCGCATTTTATATTAATACATTATTTTTTGGACATGTCGTAATAGGGGCATAGCAGTTGCAGATTTATTGAGAGGTGATTAGATTGATGCAATTTGCATTTTGGACTGCGACCCTACATTTTGAACTAGTTGTTATGCAATTGCTATTGACACCCTCACCAGACCTAACTCATTTTTATTGCTTGCTTTTGGGTCCTTTTTTTTTTTTTTTGCTTTTGGTTTTTACTCAATTTATGATGTGTACATGTAGGGGTCCGAGTCATTGGCATCTTGGCAGGCAAATCTACTCTTTGAGCCTATTCAGTTTGAGGTAATTTCTTGACAAATGTGTTGATTTGCTGCCCGCAAATCTTTATGTGATTTTGTTTGGATTCTTAAATGTATAAGATGCTCATTGAAATTGCATCAGATGTCAATTTCCTGATAAACTTTTTTAGACAATAGAATCAGGAATGCTCAACCTCTGTTTTTGGTATGTGGTTAATATAATTTCCCCTTATTAATAAATGCAACACAATCTTCTTGGTTTAGGGACTGGATGTTCTTGTGCATAGAGGTATATATGAGGCCGCTAAAGGCATGTATGAACAAATGCTGCCGGAAGTCCATTCCCACTTAAAATTACATGGCAAGCATTCAACTTTCCGCTTCACTGGGCACTCTCTTGGTGGCAGCTTGTCATTATTGGTAAATCTCATGTTGCTGGTAAGAGGTGAAGTGCCGGCTTCTTCCTTACTTCCAGTTATAACGTTTGGATCTCCAAGCATTATGTGTGGGGGTGACCATTTTCTTCGCCAACTTGGGTTGCCACGAAGTCATGTTCAAGCAATTATGATGCATAGAGACATTGTTCCCCGAGCCTTCTCTTGCAATTATCCTAATCATGTTGCAGAGCTTTTAAAGGCTCTTAATGGAAACTTTCGCTACCATCCTTGTCTCAATAATCAGGTAATGTTTCTGCATTTTCAAAAATCAATATGCTACTTAATTAGAACCCGAATGTAACCATTATTTTGTTTTACTACAGAAGCTATTGTATGCGCCAATGGGGCAACTTCTGATTTTACAACCAGATGAGAAATTCTCTCCACATCATCATCTCCTTCCTTCAGGCACTGGTCTATATTTCCTAAGCTGTCCATTGTCAAATGAAGATAGTGAACAGAAGCTGCTCCGGGCTGCACAGAGAATTTTCTTTAACTCACCACATCCACTTGAGATCTTAAGTGACCATTCTGCTTATGGTTCTGAAGGTACAATCCAAAGAGATCATGACATGAATTCGTACTTGAGATCTGTTCGAGGTGTGATTCGTCAAGAGCTAAATCGCATCAGGACCAAGAGAAAGCAGCGGCGCCAGGTCTTGTGGCCCCTGGTGTTGCCTCATTGCATCAATGCTGGTATCATTCTTGGGAGGGCCATCGCAACAATCGATGTGGCCCAAGAACAACTCAACTTCGCTGGAGTTCTACGAACCGGGAGAGAGTCCTTGAAACGGTTCAGCAGGTTTGTTGCATCACAGCACGTGCATTTGCTAGTGGTCCTTTTGTTGCCTGCCAAGCTGTTACTCTTGGGTGCATACAACGTGATCAGTTTTCGCTGATCAGCATATTTGGTTGGGCATATGTAGTGTTTCTTTGGAGGAAGTATTATACAGGTGGAGGCACGTGGCTGGCGACGGTTAGACCATTCTTTATTCATTGATTTACGAAAGGAAAATTGAAAACAGTTCAGGCTTTTTCTTTCTTATCATTTTTTTTAATCAGATGGAAGTGTCAAATTGATTTATAGAAATATATCAGTTGATTATGAATGGTGGCAAATGGAAAGAAACAAAAATTGATTATACTTCGTATTTCGAGTACACTAGTGGAAATGTGGAATCCATATTATGTTTTGTCTCCTTGGATCCTTGGTAGTAGTTAATCTTCATTTTTCTTCAATCATAGTTGCCCAAAGGTAACGAGTTGCAAAAGCTTTCGTCTGTTTGTTGCTGCAATCAAAAAGGTTCATCAACATACAAAAGAGGAGTCCCCACAGCCCCAAGTCCAAAATAACTGCTCCTGAAGCCTATCCATCCAACAAGGCAAACAGTCAACCTGTTTATGGATGAATCAAGACTACCAGGCTCACATAAATCTCCACAAACCACGCGTTGCAGCAGCGTTTACGTGTGGACTTCCATCGTTATTTGCCATTTGCTTTGCCTCGCGGTTAACGAGTTTGCTAGAACCAAATTCTTGATTTTTCTACATTTTTTCCTTATTGTGTGCTTTTGAATCAACTGATGGGAGGAAGCTCGACAGTGGGACGTGGACCATTTTGCAATTCATTCCAAAATCATGAATTTATCGAAGATTTGGGTATTTAATATTTATAAATGAGTAGAGATTGTAGTTGAAAATGGGAAAAGAAACGGAAACAATCAAATGAACATTAGATAACGTGAGGCAAGGTTTACCAAGTACTAAGGTCAACGTTTGAAATAGTATACTTGAAATTCAATTTATAACTTCATTACAAACGACGCATTTGGAAATGATTTCTGAAGTTATCCTGCTATTTCCCTTGGAGATAGAGCATGACCGACCTTGTTTCCTTGCCTTAGGATGAGGCCGTGATGGAGGGATTATCCTCTTAGGACAGACCAAAGGCAGTGATGCAGGGAAGTTTCCAAGAAAAATTAAAGCAGCGTATCAAAACAAGTTATTTTTCATTGCTCTTGTAGGCTTCCGTCTCAATTTTTGTACATTAGTTTTGGGTCTTGGGCCTTGTGGGGCTACTGAAATAAATCTTCCTTGTTAAAAAATTCAGTTGGCCATTTAAACCTGTATGTATGCTGTACTTGTCCCGTATAGTAGGAATATTAATATATTTTTCCTGAAATCATTCCGGTTCTTCCAATCAGGTTGATAGAGTTACTTTTTGTGTCAACTTGTTTTCTTCTGAAATTTATTCTCTTTCGATGAGGATTACTTGTTTTACTTTCTTGTTACAACCCATAATTCAACCCATAATTCATAGAAACAAAAAAAGTTACGTGCTTGTGTACTCATAATTATTTTCTTAGTAGCCCTTAAGGGCCTTAGTGGAGCAAACAGAGTGAAGATAGACCTTGCGCCCAAGCCCAAAATTTGTGCGCATGGGGAATTAAGGGAACCTGGAAGGTTGTCGCGTAGCCTTTTGCGAATTGGTCAGCACTTGTTATAGGCCAATGTTGCAAATTTCCATTTTTCTTTTTCTTCGAACAGCCCTTAAATATTTTTCTTAATGAATTTGACAAACTTCGTAAAGGCAGGTCAAAAGGAGGTTACTTGCATTAAATAGTCTCATTTTTGAGTTTGATGGTTGTCTAGACTTTAATGTTTGAAGCCCAGGGCAGGAAAAGTACAATGCTGTACTGGATTGGATGGATGAGTTGAACATTTTTTGAAATTTTCATTCATCATACATAGCCCAGCGTTTCCCGAGAGCCAAAAAAAAGAAGAAACAGAAAGGGGTGGGGGGCATCAGTCTTGAATTGTGCAGTGCAAACATTTAAAAAATATACCACTGCTGTTGCTGCTGACCAGTAGCCATCAACAACAGTGTTTGAGTATTGTTTTTCATGCTTGCAGAAGAGAGCAGCTGCTTGAAAGAAAATTGTTCTTCACGCATGTAATGAAACATTTATGATGCTTCAATAAATACTCAACCGAAGTTGCATTTTTTGAGAAACATTATAAAAGGCATTGGTTCGCTGATTAAATCTTCTACGGTAATCAATTTTCAAAACAAAATCTCTCCTCTCTTTTGAATTAATGGTTTACATTATTAATGCAGCATTCAGTTTTCAAACGTTAACAGATATTTGCAAAAGTACTAATGTTTCTTTTGGGTTTTTTCAACTTATAAAAGAAGCCCATTGTTCTTTATGTCTTTTATACTAATTATTTAATGAAATTTACCTAAAAACAAGTGTGCATTCAACTTGTTTGGTATTCATGTGAGAACTTATAGGGTAATATATAAACCATTTTCAATTTTTATAGTACCATTAAACAACATTTTGGTCAGCTCTTACCATCAGATGTTGAAGAAGATGGAAGATAATTGTTGGTAATTTTTTTTATTTATTTTGATGACGAGTCTATTGCGTTTACACTTCAGATTGTTAAGTCTCAAGTTTTGGTAAAACATCTAAATGTCAAATCACAGACAGACTGGGATCTCCATAGAAAATATTAATATAATACTAATATTATTATTAGCTTTTGAGAAAGTAAAATCCCAACCACTCAAACCCAAAAATGAAAATGACCAACACATTCTTCGTACTTGCTTTTTTTTTTCACAAAGCAAGAATTAACGATGGCATATTTGAAATAGAAAACTGTCAGATAAAGCAGTGTTTTGTGAATATGATTAACAGGGCATCCAGCTTGGAAAAATACTAGCATTAGGCATTAGCTGAAATGAAGCCTATGATTATTCATTCTCAAGACAAAAAGAAAAGCACATGTTCCGTCACATGCTGTCACTGACATCATCATATCTGGCCACGACTTCTACTCTTTCCAATGTTCCCAACATTCAAACATCACGTGTTTTATTTTCCCCCGTACCCTTTCTTCCATCTTAATCCCCCGCTTTTAATCGATTTTACCTTTTTTCCAGTTGTAGTACATGCTTATAAACCGCGAAATATGAGGACATAATTGTGCTTTCAAAATTCTAGGATACCGACATTAAAAAGCATAGGCAGATGCTCCACAGAAACTATGGCGTACATTTAAATGCTACCCTTGTGAGACTTGGTGCAAAACTCGCCTTTTCTTGCGCCATAAGAAAATAAAGTTGCTTTAAAAGGGTGAGGACAACAATAAAATAAACACGATTACCTTAACTAAATTAATTTAAAACAAACAACATTTGAAATTGTTTATGGTTTTGTCAGAGCAGCAATTGAGAGATATTCAGAGATAATAACTGGCTTCCATTCATACTTTCACCAGTTTTCAGAGTGTAAAGAAAAGACAGATCAAGATGTGGAAGGCATGTTTCTTTTTCCCACTTTCTTGCCCCCAATCAGTTTCAGAGTTCTTTTTTGCTTTTTGGTATTTGTTTGTATAATAAGTAGTTGGTGCATGTGTATTCAGGCGAAGCTAATTATGCAAGAGGTCCGGCTATTGCCATGTCATGTGGTTTTAAAACTTGAAAGTGTTTTTAGCTGAGTTTGACAGAACTCACAGATTTTAGGGGAAAAAAAAAAGGGTGAAATTTGGAGTAAAGTGAGGTTGATTCATTCATTCACTGTGCAGCAGTAGCATGAATGCGGACTGTCATAATGAGGACATGCTGGTTTGGTAATGCTATTCTCTTTCTCCAAAAATTGTCTTTGGAGAGGAAGGAAGTTATAATTACAATCTGCTTTTATACATAAAACACCAAAATCCAAATCAAATCAATTTTTTTTTTTAGAAATTAGGGACCATGTCATTAAATTTTTCATGTACTATATAATCTATGTAGACTAATCTTTTTTTTTTTTTTTAAATTTTACCTCTGGTTATTGCAGAATTACAAACTCAAAAAATAAATTATTATTGAAATCCCATGGAGAAATGGTTGTTACTATTGTATCTCATATGTCAATCAATCTTTGGATATGAAAATTATATATAATATAAAGAAAAAAAGGACCTAGAAGAAGTAAAGCAAAGTAAAATCTTTGAGTAGCGTAGAAGGGCAGAGCCGATTTTCAAGGGTAAAAAGAGCACAAATCACTTGCAAGGAATGAGAAGCTTTTAAAGTTACTATGAAAAAGATAAGTGACCTTTTTTTTTTTTATAAATTTGAACATGGTGATTTAACTAATTCGGTAAAAAAACATTGGAAACTCACATTAATTGAATCATTTTTTTTTCTTTCTCCTTATGATGGGAATAATCTGCTAATCAAAAGAAATGATGGTAATTGACTAGTGCTGGGAAATAAAATGTCACAATGATGTGGCTTAGTGAATCAACCTCCACAGCTCCTTGTTTTATATGAGAATTTTTTTACGAAAATTTTAAAAATAAATAAATTTTTTAATTTTTTAATTCAAAATAAAATATATCATATATAACAACTTAAATAATAACTACAAATCATATAAAAAAAATAATCTTAATAAAAAATCACTAATTGAACTGGTATCCAATATACTGTATCAAAGAAAATGATGGAATCTCTTGTTGATTTATACAAGATAATTAATTCTTTGTTTGGCTCCATGAAAGAAACCAAGGAAAAGATATTATCATTTTCTTTGAAGAATGATTGCAAGAGGTAGCCAAAGTCAAATGAAAGATAGCATGAGGAATCCGGTGTATCTGTGAATTGTTGAATCTATTGAAAGCTAAAATCAAGCAAAAACAAAATGGGAAGCCGGAGAAGACAAAGGTATTAAAGTCTCACAAACGAAGGCATTAAAAAAAATTTCCTAGGCAAGAAAGAGCTACCATATAAATTTTTGACAACAAGCTTCCGTCAAGCTTAAGGCAATCCATCCTTGCAAAGTGACAAAAGTAGAATCAATAGGGTAATGATCTACTTTTTCGAGGGGCACAGATGACAGATCGCTGCCCTCAGGCTTTCCGCTGTCACAGAAGTTTTTGCTCTACGTCTAAACCATTAATTTTAGCATCGAAACAATGGGAAGCAAAAAACCTGATCGATAGCCAACGACCCTCATGAAAAGTACTTTTTATTTTTTTTATCGTAGTGAAACTTTCTTGATTATTGTCAATAAGAATTTGCTTGGACCAGCTACACTTTAACCAAGGGTCTTCCGCTGAAAAATGGTTTTACTATTATCCAACGGCATTAATCCCTACCAACTCCATCATATGCAATTATGTACATTGAGGATTGCAATGAAGAAATAGTGCTGCATGGAAAACTATGCCCATGAGGCCAGAACGCAAATGATGCAAAGGTGTAGCTTGAATTGACATCACGTTTCAAATCCCTTTGTTTTCTTGTATCGAGTGTTCTTTGCTGTATTGCGCAGAGACCTGAAATTTGCTGACCCCTCTAAGGGTGACTTGATATTTATCGAGAATATTGACTTAAATCTTATAAGATATTTATTTAAAATTTGTTAAAAATTTATTTGAGATTTATCAGATATTATTTGATAGACAAGAAAACTTGCAAGAGAAAAATTTTAAAAGAAAATAAATTCTTAATAGGCAAGTTTGACTTACAGGAGAAGAATTTTAAGAAGAGAAAGATTCTTAATAGGCAAGTTTGTATGGTTATAAATAGGTAAAGTTTCTACAGGGTTAGTTATGAAAAAAAGACGTAAGAGAGTTGTAAGGTTTTGTGTGATAGATACCCCATAGGAGTATTAGGTTCTACGTCTTATGGATGTGTATATTTGTTTGTGAGTGGACTAAAAGAGATTGAGAGGGTCCACATAGGTATGGTGTATGGGAGCATATAGGTATGTGTTTGGTTATGTTGAAAGGGTGCACAAGGGTTTGAGTTTGTGTTTGTTTGGGTTGAGAATATTTCATAGGACTAGAGGAGATTAAGAGTGTCTTATGAGTATTGATTGTTGAGTGAGGTTGATGATTTGATGTAAGTTTGTAATTCTCTACAACTAGTGGATCTTGTTTCTTATCCGTGGATGTAAGTCAGTTGGACCGAACCACGTTAAATTATTATCTCTTGTGTGTTTGATTATTATTTGATTTCACTTTCGCTGGTGTGATTAGATTGAAGGCTTTTAGCCCAACAAATGGTATCAGAGCTGTGGTGTTCCCCAACAAGTGATATCAGAGTTGAAGGTTCGAAACGTGAGAAGAGTTGAAGATTCAAGATGTGAAAAGAGTCGAAGGTTTGAGACGTGGAAAAGCTAAAGGTTTAAGATGTGAGAAGAGCTTGGTTTAAGACATGGGAAGAAGCAAGTCCAGAGGAGCTCGATTCAAGAAAAGAGTTCGAGTTCAAGTTTTAAAGATTGAGGATTGGTTTGTATGAAGCGTGAAGACATAAGAGAAGAGAAGATGATTGTAAGACTTTCATTGCAGGTAGAGCTAAGCATGTCTAGCATGAAGACAGATGATTGATGAAATTTGAGTCAAGGTGGAGATTGTTGAGAATATTGACTCAAATCTCATAAGAGATTTGTTTGAGATTTGTTAGAGATTTGTTTGGGATTTATCAGATATTGCTTGATGGACAAGAAGACTTGCAAGAGAAGAATTCTAAAAGGAAATGAATTCTTAATAGGCAAGTTTAACTTACAAGAGAAGAATTCTAAGAGGAGAGAGATTCTTAATAGGCAAGTTTGTATGGTTATAAATAGGTGAAGTCTTTACAGGGTTAGGTATGAGAAAAAGATGTAAGAAAGTTGTAAGATTTTGTGTGATAGACACTTCATAGAAGTATTGAGGCTTTACGTCTTATGGATGTGTATATTTGTTTGTGAGTGGACTTGAGGAGATTGAGAGGGTCCACATAGGTATGGTGTATGGGAGCATATAGGTATGTGTTTGGTTATGTTGAAAGGGTGCACAAGGGTTTGAGTTTGTGTTTGTTTGGGTTGAGAATACTTCATAAGACTAGAGGAGATTGAGAGTGTCTTATGAGTATTGATTGTTGAGTGAGGTTGATGATTTGATGTAAGTTTGTAATTCTCTACAACTAGTGGATCTTGTTTCTCATCCGTGGATGTAGGTCAGTTGGATCGAACCACGTTAAATTATTGTCTCTTGTGTGTTTGATTATTGTTTGATTTCGCTTTCGCTGGTGTGATTGGATTGGAGGTTTTTAATCCAACAAATGATATCAGAGCTGTGGTGTTCCCCAACAAGTGATATCAGAGTTAAAGGTTCGAAACGTGAGAAGAGTTGAAGATTCAAGATGTGAAAAGAGCCGAAGGTTTGAGACGTGAAAAAGCTAAAGGTTTAAGATGTGGGAAGAGCTTGGTTTAAGACATGGGAAGAAGCAAGTCCAGAGGAGCTCGATTCAAGAAAAGAGTTCGAGTTCAAGTTTTGAAGATTCAGGATTGGTTTGTATGAAGCGTGAAGACACAAGAGAAGAGAAAATGATTATAAGACTTCCATTACAGGTGGAGCCAAGTATGTCTAGCATGAAGACAGATGATTGATGAAATTTGAGTCAAGGTGGAGATTGTTGAGAATATTGACTCAAATCTCATAAGAGATTTATTTGAGATTTGTTAGAGATTTGTTTGGGATTTGTCAGATATTGCTTGATGGACAAGAAGACTTGCAAGAGAAGAATTCTAAAAGGAAAGAGATTTTTAATAGGCAAGTTTGACTTACAGGAGAAGAATTCTAAGAGGAGAGAGATTCTTAATGGGCAAGTTTGTATGGTTATAAATAGGTGAAGTCTCTACAGGGTTAAGTATGAGAAAAAGATGTAAGAGAGTTGCAGGGTTTTGTGTGATAAACACCCATAGGAGTATTGAGACTCTACGTCTTATGGATGTGTATATTTGTTTGTGAGTGGACTAGAGGAGATTGAGAGGGTCCACATAGGTATGGTGTATGGGAGCATATAGGTATGTGTTTGGTTATGTTGAAAGGGTGCACAAGGGTTTGAGTTTGTGTTTGTTTGGGTTAAGAATACTCCATAAGACTAGAGGAGATTGAGAGTGTCTTATGAGTATTGATTGTTGAGTGAGGTTGATGATTTGATGTAAGTTTGTAATTCTCTACAACTAGTGAATCTTGTTTCTCATCCGTAGATGTAGGTCAATTAGATTGAACCACGTTAAATTATTATCTTTTTTGTGTTTGATTTATTGTTTGATTTCGTTTTCGCTGGTGTGATTAGATTGGAGGCTTTTAGCCCAATAAATGATATCAGAGCTATGGTGTTCCCCGATAATATTTTCCCTTTTTTTTCACAGGTTTTGCCAGTTGAATCCAATCCACGTTTAAATAACGATGGTGCACTCAAAGCCACGAGCCCACGACGCAAAGGAAAACAGGGTAAAAAAATCTATAAAATTTAAAATGATAATGTTTAATTTAATTTAAATTAATGATACTTATTTGATTCGAAATAAATTTAGATGAAATATAAAAAATTTGAATTCAAGTTAAATTAAATTATATATTTAAAATTTTTATAAAATAATTATTTTATGTATAAATTTATTTAAATATATTAAAATTATATTAAAATAATATATACAATTAAAATAGTTAATAAAATCAAATTAATAAAATTTAATTTAAATTCAAATCAAATAAATTTTGGACACATTGCTGCTTGTGTCCGAAACCTATCGCATTCCTTCTCTCTATACTGAGAATTTCATTAAGTGTATAAAGTAAAACTTTAGGTGGAACTAGCAAATAAAAGAGGTCTAGCGGAATGTCGGACATGTACTCCTTGCATAAACAAAGCATACAAATTCAATGCTTCGGATAAGACACACAAGAGAAGCCAAAACCCCGGCAACTTCTCTATTTTTTTTTCTGGCTATGACAGCGCTATTTGGTGCCAATCTAACCATTAATATCAATTGAATTCGAAAATCTAAGAAAAAAAGAGGAAATGGACCCAACAGTAGAAATTCAATAATGAAAAATTCTGTACATGTAGATAAAATCATAAAAGAAAAGAAGAAAGAGGGTGACAAAAATTTCCGGGCAGACTAAAACTTTATCTTTTTTTGTACAAACAAGGACAATGAAGTAGAGATTCTTCTGCGGGCAAACATCTCAAGAAGCTTTTTATAGACCTGACGTAGATTCCAAGGAAAAATCAGCAGCTCAGTGCCTCATACTTCACTGGAAGTGGACGATTAAACCCAACTTGTGATAGCAAATTCCCAACTATAGCTAGATCCCTGCAAAATACACCTTGAAACACATTTGCATTGGAAGTAGTTGCTGTGGTTTTGTTTTCACTGGAATTAATCCTTTTATTGCAACCCGAAACATCCGATGAATTTGTCGAAGAAGCGAGACTAGTTTCAGGTTCCAATTCAGAGTTAGAATATTGGGTTTGCTGCACTTGAATTGCTGCCTGTGCTGCTTGTAAAGCAGCCGCAGCTTTCTTCCTTTGCTTCTCAGCCGTTTCTTCATCCTTAATGGTAGACATCACGCTGGAATAACCCTTTTGAAGCAATCTGTAAAGAAGCAAAGCTGACATCTTAGCTCTATCTTTAACCGAGTCGAGATCACGCTCATCAGCGAATTCGCATCTATCAATAAAGTTGGTAGCTTTATCCGGCTTGTGTCTTAAACACAGCAGCAAATGAGCCCTCTCTAATTCAGACCTTGAGCACCCACGCCTCAAACCAATCAATGCATAGTAATCAACATTTCCAGTCTCCCCAGCAGCAACCCTTTGCTTTAATTGTTGAATTTTATTCGTTAACGCACAGAGCTTCCCTGGAATCTCCCTGTACCTCACATTGTGACGCTTCCATACTGGACCTGGAAGCTTCCTATCTCGCAAGATGGAATTGTAAAGAAGTTTCAAGTGTTCAAGGTCGTGTAAACAGTCAGGTAAACAGCGAATAGTTTCCAAAAGTGAGGCCCTGGTGTCAAGCGCTTGGATGCAAGTTGGATCAAGAGCAAGGGTTTTGTTACAATCCGAGATTGACTCAGCTATCCGACCTGAGGCCTTGTAAGCAGAGGCTCGGTGCATATAACACTCCGCAAGAAAGCCCTGAGGGGCAGGACGGCGACCATCGACAATTTTGGAGAAATGGCGGATGGCTTCGGAGTATAAGCCAGCATCTAAGGCGGCAATGGCAGCGGTTCGACGGCGGATGACGAGCTTGATGTGTGATAGAAACTGGGAAATGTTTTCGGACTCGTAGAGAGAGCTGGTATTGCGTGGAGGAGTTGAAGGAGCTGTTGTGGCAGCAGAGGAGGTATCTGATGTGGTGATAGTGGTAGGCAAGGAGAAGCTGTCATCAGACCAGCAAACGCTTTCACGACGGAATGCGGCGGAAGCGAGTCGTTTGCCCGTTTGGAGGAGAACCATGGCGTCTTCCATTAGGCCTAGTTGGCAACATGCTTTGCCAAGAACCAAGTACCTGATATCAAATTTGAGTTTCAGTTCAACCGAGTTAAACCTCATGTTTAAAATCACTTAGCTGCCCTTTAATACCAAATCTATGAGTGAATATATTCAATGCATCAAAAATAAAAATCTAAGAAGTTTTTTTTTACAAGGAAAATGAAATTAATCACTGAATCCATGTCAAGCTGGCTATAGCAAAATTCGGGTCTCTAATTGTTTGTTTTATTTTTTTTAACGAACTTGGTGGTTGGGTTCACTTTAAATGTCATCAGCGCTGGTTTAAGATTTGTCTACCTAAATATTAATATACTTGGTTGTCAAATTTTTTTAAGGGTCAATAGTTGGAAATTCCATTAAGGCTGGCTGTGCATTTACTCAAAACCAATAGAAAATTAAACAAAAACATAAAAGGTTGAACCCCAAAAACTAAAGAGAATTGGAAAAGAATAAAAGGAAACAAATCAGCGGAATAAAGAGTGAAAATTTACCTCCATTGCCCTTCTTTCTCGCAGTTTTTACACAACCCAGCCATAACTTTCTTCTTCAAGTCCGAGACAGAGAAACACTTGAAAGATGGGTCACGACCCGGTGAGTCCGAGGACGAGTTATTAGAAGGAAGAAGCTTGACTCTCTCCCTTGAGAGCTGTTGAGACGAGTTATCCGAGGAAACGGAGCCAGAGTCCTCGCTTGACATTTTGAGACTGGGAATGTAGTCTTGAAGCATGTCAGCAACGTCCCTAAAACGCCTCAGATAGAGCAAAGATCTCGCTTTGAGTTCCAGAGCGATCTCAAAACGAGGTGAGAGAGCCAATGCTGCATCAAGAAGATTGAGAGCTGAAGCGATCTCGTTTTGTTCTTGCGTTGCAATGAGACACCTAGCATCCTTAATGTACTTATCTACAAGCTGCAGAGATCAATGCATATAATCTTTTCTTTTTCAAAAATTAAAACCTCATTTCAGAAAAAAAATGAAGAATATGATGAAAGGTCAATGTAAATAATAGAGAAAAAAATGAAACTTTGTTGAAGACTGGATCAAAGATCAAGGCTTTTTACCTTTCTATCGCTAAACCACCAGTGTTTCTTCTGATCACTACCACTCAAACATGGAGAAACAGCCATGATTGATTTTCTTTGCCTATATCCTTGTTGAGGAAGAATCAGAATCAATCAACCATAAACCTCTCTCTCTTTCTTTCTTGCTCCCAAAGCATTTACATTTTTTTCCTTCTCTAATAAAATAAAGAGAAAATGAGAGACAGGGGAGAGAGGGAAAATCGGAACTGAGTGGGAGAGAGAGAAGACTGAAGTCAAGGGTTGATTTAAAATCTGTATTGATATTGATACGAAGAGTAGTAAATAAGGGAAGGCTGCGGAGAGAAGAAAGCCCTATAAAAGAAATGAAAAAAATATTTTGCCACCTTTGACCTCAGAGAAAGCTTTGATCCTTCAACTTCATGGCTGGCACCACACCATTTTAGATTCTCTCTCTTCACTGTGCTATGTGGTCTATAAGACTACGACCCGACTACGACCCAAATCTTCCCAATTAAAAAGATTTAGATAGAAAAAAAAATGGAAATGGCGCTTTTTTTTTATTTCTCCGAACTGATTTATCCGGTGAATGCATGACTCAGACCGGATAAGTCCGGTGAACCATCACGGGTCCTCGGGTTCAACTACAGAGCTGAGGGGGAAAAAGATAAGACGCCAGTGAATTGCCCCAAAAGCAAGTAATAGAGTATAAGAAACCTCATCCAGTTATTTATTTCTGATCACATTGGAATGACCTAAAAGTCCTCACCCTTCTAAATTGTTAAGAGTGCTTTTTCCACCCCCATGAATGTGGGTCTTGAACATTATCGTCCATTAGGTATTTGTGGTTTTCCGATGGGGGTGGTGACCACAAATTCTCAGACTGAAGCTACTATTTGATGGTGATTTTAATGGCTCAGAATATGGTCAGCCACATTGTACTTGGGAACATAAAGGCTTTTAGCTTCCTTCTTCCCCTTCCCCATCCATTATTTACTTATACTTTAACCGTTCTTGCTCCCTATGTTGTGTTTCATTCTTTTCATTTATTACTATCCTTCGAATCTTTATTTAATTATGCTAATACTTTTTTCTTTAAGTTATATTCTTAATTAAATTTTTTAATCGTATAACTTATTTGATTGAAAAAAAAATTATATACATAATTTCTTTTTAAATTAATAATTTTCAAACTATAACTTTAATCACATATCAATTAATTCAAAGATCACAACGGTACGCAGATTTTTATCCATTTTCAAAGTGTCATCGTACCAATAAGCAACTCCCAAGTAAGGATTAAGACTGATTTTCGAAGCAATTTAAGAGAATGGGGAGAATGGTAACTGAATAAAATGGAGAGGGAGGAATACTAATGTACTTAATTTATGGGAAGCATAGTTATAGGGGGAAAGAAAAAATGGGAAAGTGACTCTGCTCTCGTAAGCCACAAGAATCACGGTTTTGCTCCGCTTTTTATTTCACCCACATTGATTAATGAATACACATGAAGATGGATAGATGTGCCAGATGGGTTTGGCTTAAAGGCTCTCCAACTTGCCTTTCCTATGCCCCCACTGTCCCTACCTTTACAAAGGAACAGTTCCTGCAATCTCGTGCACCCCTACCCCACCCCCTTCCTCCCCATGTCATCTGATAACCTAGCTTGACTCCATGTGTCATCACTCGATATACCGTCCCACATTACTTGGCTTCCAGATCAGCAAAAGACTTTTCAAATTGGCTTTGGACTTTTTTTTTTTTTTGAGACCCCCTCCTGTCTGGTGTGCTATACTATTAGAGGATCAATGATTTAAATGCTGAGTTGAGAATTGAGATCATCATCATCAACATAAAATCTAACACAAAACCAACCCCCCCTCTCAAAAAAAAAAAAAAAAAACCAAGAAAGAATAATGATCACGTGTACAGTTATGGAATTTTGTAACACAATAAATGGACAATATGCCTTATATTAAAACAATATGAATGATGTAATTGCATTTCGCCTTAACGTGTTTTCATTTTAATATATACTGCTAATCATGAATTTCACACGGTACCTAATATAATTAAATTTGAAATTCTCTTCTATATTTAATAGTGTTACCTTGTTTGAACAATCTTCTTTCTAACTTGCAAAGAGTGATTATGCCACTGCTTTCCTAACATTAATTTGTCACCGGCATTGTTTTTATTTGTTCTTCTTAGCACAAAATAATTAATTCCGTATATCAGTTTAATTTTAGTTGTTGTGTGATATAAATAACTGTAGTCCTTTTCATGGTTATAAATTATACAAATATTGTTGCAACTTGATGATTTAGGACCACAAATTTATGGGAAATATATTTTTTTTTAACGAATAAGCGGATGGATATTCGGTTTATGATGCCTTCTTCCCATTATATTTTGAAACAATTAATTAAGAGATATTGTCAAATATATGTTTGATTGCCTTAGTCTAAAATTTCTCTAGCAACATAATGAAGTTTCTTTCTATACATAAGATTAAAATTCATCACTCTATCAATAAATTACTTGATTAATAATAAAAACAATAGTTTTTCTATTTACAAGGACAATGACATTTGATAAGAAAACTAGTTAAAATAAATAAAATTATGGATATTTATGAACCAGTTGAAGCTTTTAGTACCTTTTACCGGTTCAGATTACCAAACAAATCTCCTTTTTTTTTTTTTGGAAAAATCACACAACAAAGCTCATTATTGAATACACTGAAAATTGAAAGAGTTACGACGTAAATCTGATATACTTCGTTAACCAGTTTGGAGTACGAAATAATTTCGTGGTTCATATTCCAGAGAAGTGGAGTACTATTTTATCCTCCGACCGAAAGAAAAACAAAGGTCCTACAGAAAAAAAATAATAATAAAAAAATAAACGCATGCTAGCTTTTCCTTAGGTGTTGTTTCTTGTTCCCATAAGCTTGGGACCATACTGGACCCATGGACAAGCCAGGGTCTACTAAAGGGGTTGGTTCCTTTCATAAGCATGGCTACAGCTCTTGTACGGCCAAGGCATTCCAGGTTGTAGAAGGTCGAGCTAGCTAGGGACCCTCTTAATCGCAGAAGAAAGGACCGATTTTAGCAGATTGCACGGAATTCAGAGGGTCCATTTTCTGTGTCTTTCTTTGGTAGTGACCCTATATGCGAAGCAGCCTCTTGTACAATTTCGTGTTCCCCTTAGGTGTTCCCTTCAAATCATGAATGAATCTTTTCCTAACTTGTCCTCTCCACAACAATCACCCCATGTTCTTTTAGAATTGCATGTATATAAAAATGAAGGGGAATTGATCAGTTTTCTCTAGGGTAGGTATTTTCTGAGGTCTATGCTCCTTTTTTTGTATGAAAATGGGCAGGGAAATTATTGATGGGGTTTTATTGCTGTTTGCTATCATAAAGGGAATACGGGATATACAGCATTTTCAAAACAGGAGAACAACTTATCATGAACCCATTTATATACACATGCTGTGTCTCTCCAATCTCCATTCTTTATAAATCGATTTGACCTAATTTACACAAGCCATTAAACTTCTTTTATTTATCTCTATTGCTTTTGCCTACCTAGCTTATAATTTACCAGGCCAAATTCTTGTTAAGCCAAAGCATGGTTTCGATACAACTAGAATAATGGGTGCCATTCATGATCTCTTCTACATTTTTTTTTTTTCATTTGGATCTACCGAATAAGTCTATAACTAATTCCTTTTTGTTCCCATTCCCTTTTTAAAACATATATTCACAATTATTTATCATCAGCTAGACAGTTATATGCCATATTGATTCAACAGTTCTAACAACTGACGACTACACTACTACATTTCATGCCTTTCATCTCTTCGCCAACAAAAAATTAGGACATGTTTTCATACTTTTTTGCAAGTTGCCTTTAAAATTAAGCACATGACATCAATAGCTCTCCTTAAGATTTTTTTTTTTTTTTACTTGTGATGAATGGCAAGCTTTATTGCACAATTTTTAACCCGAAAAATGTTATTATTGTGTAAATAGTATTTTGTTTGGTCATAAATTTTCGCATTCAATTAATCTTTTCAAGTAAGTGAATTTTTTTGTCCTTAAACGGAAACTAGTACAAGTTCACCAATCATCAATGATCAAACTTCTTTTGTTGGGACCATATATAAATGTAGTTGTGCAGTTTGTTACTATTAAATTTGCAATATATTCTCTAATTAATGTGTTAATCAGATTGTGTCTAATTAAAGTGATTGAGAACAACCACCTTTATCATTGGATCCAACTTAATTATAGGGCAAAAGCTTCACCAACCCATCAAACCCCCCCCCCCCCCCCCCCAAGTCGCCAAAAAGAAAGGAAGGGTAAAGACTAGAACAGCAAAATTATGGAAGGTTTTGGTTGGTTGGACTGCTTAAGAAGCATTAATCCATTTTTGTATTTTATAAAAGCTAAATGGGGAGAGAGGAGATATCATGAGGAACCCACCGAGTCGCGAGGGTGGTGAATGCTTGCAAACAAGATCCTTATTTGAGGGCATCAGCACATATTTATATTTATATGAGATCTCTCTCTTTTGGTGTCAATCTTAGTGACATTAACAATATAAGGATTTCTGAAATAATCAGCTTTGTTTGATTAAAAAAGAGGAGTTTGGTTAAATGGCAGACTATCCCATTCTCTAGACATTTTTGAACACAAGGGGGCAAATTCATGACGTGAACCCCCAAAGATTCTCTCATCAAAAAAACAACTTAAGTTTTGGATAAGCATCTTATATGCTACTTATATAGAGTGCATATATATATATATATATACACTTATAAAGTGTGTATATATATATATGTATATATATATATTTTATAAGCACTCTTTTCTTTTTTGGCGGCATGACAATGCCTTATTTTATTCAAATTAATGCTTTGTTTAGGGGTTTAAGCCAATCAGCATGTTCTTTTCTTTTTCAATTCATCCGATGCGGAGCGACTCTTTGTTCTAAGGTGAAGCTCTGCAGAAATCAGAGGTGGCGACTGAGGGACGCACGTGTCTAGTGGATGGAGTTTCACGTGGGATGCTCGCCCATGTGCAAAGTCGTGCAGCTTTCTAAAGTGCCAAGCTTGTTAGCAGATTAAAATGGCCAAAAAAAACCAGCTTGGTTTTGGTAGTGCTTTGCTTAAAAAGTTGATAATAATGCAACTGATTTAAGTGTATTACTGACGGAAACTTCAAATTATTGTTTGATTATAATCAAGTTTGTAGGATTACAAGTCTTACCTATTTTTTAAACTAAAATAAATAACTCATTTTTCCCTTTGATCCCCTATATATTTTTGTTTTCATTGCCATCATGTTTACATGTAGCAACCATATGTACTACTTATTTCAAAAACCCATTTGCATAGAGTACGATAACAAAAATTAAAATATTAAAATTGGGTTGCTATGTAAAAATGTTAATGAGGGACAATAGCTTTTGAACTTTGGTTTCAGAAATTTGTACATCATGAGGAATAATTCCTTACAAACAACCTGCCATGCATGTCTCACATTAATAATATTTTAAGGGGCAAAAACAGTTTCTTAAATGCATAATCAAGGAAACTAGCTGCTTCCGTATATATTTTAAAGAATCCGAGAAGATAGTTCATGAATCAAATGGTTAAACCATCCATTTCCTCTGCCAACTTCAATGGTTCATGTCAGAAAAACAGAAGGCCAAAAATAAAGAGTTCGAATTTTGAAATGCTAACCAGTTTTCAACATTTGCTACTAATTAATTTGATACAACAAACGATTATGTCAGACGGGTCTTTATATTAGTACAATCCTGTTCATATTTCAAATTAATTAAATTGTATATACTAATCATATTGTCCTACTAAATAATAAATACGTGACTTGCAATTATAAATAAAGCTTAAGCTACCAGCTGGCCTTAAGCGTTGAATCCATAATCAGAATGATATCGAATCACCTCTGATTTTTGAACCCGTTGACGAACCATTCATTGACATGCCATGCCACCAACTTTGGAAGAAGTCAATGTTCTTTGTTCACATAGAATAATGGAGTTAGTAGGTAGTAATTAACAGATTATATTCAAGAAATGAGGCAGATTTTATAAGTGCCCTGTGGAATCTTGAAAGCGACATTCGGCTGATTGAGGCCATGCTGGACCGCGATTCTAGCAGATTTATTCGCAAATCAAGAATTAGAAATGGGTTAAAAAGCAAGAACAGGTCCGGAGGTGAAAACGGGGAGGTAAAGTTCTTGCAATAATTGGAAACATGTGAAAAAGTGTTCACAGGACTTTTGTTCTCATGTTCTGTCATTTTTGGCTCCAGACTCCAGAGAACTTCTTAGTCCTTCCCTGGAATCTTGTCGAGCACCCCACAGGCCACAGGGGTCAGCCTTTGTTAAAGTTTTACTTATCTTTTAGTGATAATTACTCAAACAGAAAGAAGAAAAACTAAAATTCGTTTCAGATCGCTCACTCCATCTCCTCAGCTCTCCTTTTGCTTACTGTGAAAGTACAACCAATTTTTTGTGTCCACAAACCACAAAAAAGTAAATAAATAAATAAAACTCTTGAAAAATGGAATCTCCAAGAATACCATGTTACATATATACCACTGTTGCGTTGATTTTTTTTTTTCCCATCTAACTACAAAAAGGTCGGGGCCGGCCGGGGATGACTAACGAATGTAAATAATTCTAGCATCATCATGGGGACACCATTGCCAGGGAATAAATACGACGAGCTGTTAGATGGATATTGAATAGCTTACCATCTAAGATTAACAATAACTGTTTTCAACAGGGTTATGGCAAAATTTGATCCTGGCGTCTCCACGCTTGACAACTACGTATCATCAACATATTTCATTTTCATAGATGGGTGAAAAGATGGATGCTCGAGTCACCTAGGAGAAAAAAGATGAGGATGAAATGAAGTACTTGCTGTGGAACAGTAGCCTAAAAAACGAAGCAAGGCTTTAAGGGTTAGGATTCTCTGGCTCGGATTGTTTTCTCAATTGCGCCACTTACTCTATTTGTTAAAAAATGTCAAAATCAGAGCCATACTGCGTGTTTTTATATTGTTTCTTTCGTCTCGGCACATCGCACATGCTAAAGATCAGTATTCGATAACCAATATAATTTGGGAGAACTGGTCATTCTGAACATGATGCCACATGGAACATGATTGTTTGCAGGGTTTCGCCTGCGACTAGAATTAGCTGAGTCATAGTACTTGACCTTACCCTTTTTGGTTACATTTCTAATTACAGAAACAAGTATCATTCTAATTTCTGAACTTTGAATTCCCCGCCAGAATGCAAAGATCTTCGCTTTGTTCATAAATCTGATCACTGATCAAGAACCAGGTCATGCGAATGACATGAGCAAGTGATGTCCACCTCAATATCTGATTATTAATTATATATATAAACTAACATTATTAATATTTGGTGGAAGTGAATCAGTGAAACTAACGTTGAATTGAATTCAAAGTTTTCACATATAATTGTGTCACAAGAGTGTCTGAAAAGTATTGTCATGAATCCGAAAATGCAACGTATTAGCTTTGACGGTTGATAATCAAAGGCATTTTCTAATTCATGGCATCTGGTCTTGAACTGCGAATCTACGGGAAAGGTTATAAATATAGAATTCTCAATTTGCCTTGCTCGAAAATGGTTCTGATCTGTTGGACGAGACAACCAAATAATAACATTTCAATTTTGGTCGTAGCTTCAGCAATTTGGTCTACTCAATTTCTGTTTTTTATATCACTTATGATACTGAAGTATTTGCATATTATACAATTTGGGTTGAGAATAAGACAGACTTATCCAAAAATAAGATAGACTTATTCTTGGTCCAAATCCACTAAATAAATACAAAAATAAAGTGGGCTAGAATAGAAAGATTGTATTCATATTAGCTAGAAAAAAAGAGTATGAATATGGATGAGATTATAATCATATTCATTATTATGTAATCTGCAGGAGTAAATGAGTTCACATGTAAATCTCTTGATTTTAAGCACAATTTTAACAATGCAATATGAAAGTTCCTATACTTAGAAGGATGTTTCTAGCCTATATATTTTCCATTATTATTTGATAGAAGGCAGAATAAAGCTTGTTTTATCCTTAAGTAATCTTTTAGATTGTTCTTCACGTTTTGTATCTCTTAGATGAATTTTCTAGAGTAATGAACTTTTATTGTTCTGTATCATTTATTAGAATTTTTAGGGTGGTGTTTTTGTATCTCTTAGTTTCTAATTTTAGTGGAGAACTTTTATTCCTTTTAATCTAATAATCATATTCTGCCATTATTTAAAATTTTGTTAGTTGTCTTCTTTGTAAGTTTTTCTGCTTGTAGTTAATCTCCACATCTCAATCATCAATTCTCGACATCAAATTGGTATCAGAGCTATGGCAAGTCATTATCGTCAAACACCAGCAGAAGAGGTTGAAGCCAACTATCGATGTTGATCTAAGGGATGCCTTCATAGAAAAAATACGGTAACAGATCTTTCAACTATAACATCAACTGTATATATAAGAAGAGATGGAGGAGATAAGGAGGTAACGAAGAAGAAACAAAAAAGATAAAGGAAAAAGCAATCCATACTATGAAAACAACAACGATTCTGATGATAGTACCCTATCTCACCAACGACAAGTCATAAACTATCTACTCAGAAACTAACTTCAACCTGGCATATTGTAGACACCCCAATCTGTCTGGGGTTTTACTTAGGTTAATTTTGTTAAAAAAATGAAAAAATACAAAATAAAAAAGTAAAAAAATAGATAGTTGAATTTATGTGAAATTGTTGGAAATTGTTTATAAAGTTGGAGTTGTGTTTAAAGTTGAAATTCAAAGAAAATTAAGATTCTTTCTAGATTAGAGTTCTCATATTCATAACCCTATAAATACATGCCCACACAAATCTTACAAACACAAAAAAATCAAGGAGAGAGATAGAAAATAGAGAAAACAGTCAAAAAAATTTTTGAAGATATTTTGGGGTTTAAAAAAAATTTTTTTGGGGAAAATCTGAAAAATTCTCAAATCTAATAACTTTTTTCACTCTTTGTCTCAAGCTAAGCCAAGCCGAGCCACTTTTTAAGCCATTTCAGCTTTTTTTCCTGCAGTCGAGTTGAGCCTTTTAGCCGTTGAACCAAGCCGTTTTCCTGTTTGGTATTTTTTTTATTTTTTTATTAATTTATTATATTTATTTTCATAGTATTTTTGCATGATTAAATTTAAAAAAAATAAAAAAATAAAATTTAAGAAACATATTAATTATCCAATGATGAAATTTATAGAAATTTTAAATAGTAAAATTTTATAAAATTTTTAGGTGAAAAATTTTGTCTAAATTTATTCCAAATGGTAGAATAATTCAAATAAAGTTTTAATAAAAATAATTAATATTTATTTTCAAAACAAAAAAAAAGAATAAAAATAAAAAAATAAAAAAATGGAATTAAATACAAACTACTCAACGATGATATTCGTTATTTTTAAAAATTTCAAATGGTAAATTTCTAATAAATCTCTAGGTGTGAAATTTTCTCTAAATTTATCCCAAATTGTAGAATAATTTAGATTAAAATTTTAATAAAAGTAATTGTATTCTTTTCCAAATTTGGGTTAAAAATATTTGATAATTATCCAAGTATGAGATTCTTATAAATTTTAAATGGTAGATTTTTAAGAAATTTTTAGGTTAAAAATTTTCTTTAAATTGTTCCAAATGGTGGAAGAATTTAATGAAATTTCAATAAAAATAATTGTCATATTATTTTCTTTCCAAAAAAAAATAATAAATAAAAAAAATTCTAAAAAAGCCCAAATAGTAAAAAATTTAAAAATTCTGAAAAGAGAAAATATTTCTAAATTGACTTAAATGGTGAAAAATTTAGAGATAAAAAAAGAAATAAAATGAATTTTTAAATAGGCCTAAATGGTAGAGAATTTAAAAATTCAAAATAAGAAAATATTTTTAATTTGACCCAAATGGTGGAATAATTAGATATATTTTTAACAAAAAAAAAAAAAAAAGATAATTTTTTCGATGATGGAGCCTCTTCAAAAAATCAAATGGGAATCTTGAATACCCTTGAGGTGAAAAAATATTTTTAAGTGTTCTACCAGCTTGATAAAAAAATCTTATAAATTATTTCCAATATTTCAACATAAAAATTTCAAACTATTAGAATTAAGACCTTATGATGAATTTAAAATAATATGGTACCATCTTTCGGATGGGCATGTGCGGGTGCTATAACCTTCCCCACATGTTACCAAACTCTCGAATCCTGTTTTGATTTGTAGATCTAAACCTATTCTTTTAGGGACTTTTAGTCGATCTTAAGAGCTTCTTAAAAGGATAAATTTCTTATGTGATCAATCACACATAATTAAAAAATATTGGTAGCGATTTCATCCATTTGTTAAGTCTAGTTATAGATTTTTGAATCTATATGTTATGACAGTTTGATAACTCCACTAGGGACAATCATAGAGAGTCAAGCCATACCATTTTAAATTTATCCTATCCTTTGATCTAATGGTTTTAAATTGTAATTATTTGCTTACTAATGTTTTTCTTTTTTTTGTTTCTTATTTGTTTTTTGGGGCATGAAACCAATATATTCCTTTACACACACCATCACATGCATTTGCATTACATGAGCTTTATACCCGAGCTCAGTCCTTTTTTTAAAAGAGTAAAGTACATACACTTTCGTGAGATGATAATCTTCATAATGGCTAGTGAAATACTCTCACTCAAATTGAATCCTTTCCGTGGTAGCCTGTAATGGGTAAGGATTGGATTCCCTTACTAGTTTATGATGAGCAACAATGTAAGAAATAATTTGAGAACCTTCAGTGGTCAAAGTCATCTAAACCTGCATATAGTTTGCACTTAAGAGGTCAGCCTTAGGATAGAGCTCTTCTTACCCAATTGATAGATATAACCCGAAGATAGGACATAAGAAAGAACGGTTTGTGATCTAACTATTTTATGTGTTTGACTTTATGCATTTGCATTATCATGTCATGCGTCATTTTCATTGTCATATGTAACATTATGCAACTGTCTCACTTTCATATTAGATTTCATTAATGAAAATGTACATTTCATTCGTGCATCAACATACTAAATATAAAGCATAACATCTTATTTTTCATTATAATTATGGTATCAAGGTTCAAAGATAGCTCCATCAATCAAGAATCCCATACAATCAACTTATCAGTACAACACAAGAGCTTGAGCTGGACAAATAAAACAAGAAAATTTTAATTGTCTTTAAAGAATAGAGAAAGCTTAAGAAGAGCTAGAAGGGGAGTTGAATAGGATTTTAAAGTATTTGAACAATTGAAATAAAAAAAATAATAAAATAAAGTACTAGCCAATAAGATCATCCATTACAAAAGGTGGATGACCCACTGTACCCTCATAATTTTGGGCCACATCAAGCTCAACTAGCACAAGATCCACTACCACAGTAGTTCACTTATCTTATAAGGTATATATATCTTGAAATACCATCAGTTTCAAATCTTGGACAATATTAGAGTTATATAAATCTTGTCTTTACAAAAAAAGTAATAGAACTAGTTTAGATCTCTGATTTAAACGATCCAAATGAGAATGAAAAGTTAAAATCAAAAAATGGACAAGTCACTAAGGGACTCGAAAGCTGACCAGAAGATTAATATGTTGGAAAAAAAACTGCGAGCAGTGGAAGAAGTTAGTTTTTATGGTTTAGTAGATGTTGTTGGACTTTGGTCCTAAATGTGGTTATTCCTCTAAAGTTCAAAGTGCTAGAGTTTGAGAAGTATGACAGTATAAAGTGTCCAAAGACCCACATTACTATATGTTATCGAAAGATGGTTATCTATGCGAATAATGAAAAACTATTGATGCATGTATTTCAAGATAACCTTACGAGCTTTGCTACTAGATGGTATGTCTAGTGGGATAGGATCTGTATTCACTTTTGAAAGGATATGGCCCATGACTTTGTCAATCAACATCGATATATCATAAACTTAACCCCTGATCGTCTGTCTTTACAGAACATAAAAAAAAAGCAAATGAATCATTTAAGGAATATGCTCAAAGGTGAAAGAACGTAGCTTCTTAGGTGCAACCTCCTCTGACTGAAAAAAAATTATTGTATTATTTGTTAGCATTTTGAAAGTTTCATATTATGAAAAAAGATAAGGAATGCAACAAAAAATTTCATCGACATGATGATTTCAGACGAGATCAGACGAGATCATTGAAAATACCATTAAAAATGATAAGTTAAAAGGGGGAGAAACTAAAAAAACGTAAAAAAAAAAAAGAGACTAAAGCTCAAGTTATGAGCTTTGGTAGACAATTCAGGGGATATCAATCTTATCCACCACAAGGTTATTTCTTATACTCTTTGGCTATGAACAATGCCTCATCCTACTCATACCACAACCATCTTACTCATCTACATATCAGTCTATTTTTAACCCCTAAGCTCTCACATATAGCTTTAACATTCAACCTTCTGTAAGACCTTAAATTCATCTTGCTAGCCTAGTAAGTGGTTCACGAGAGCAAGGAATTACTCGATAAAAACTCATATTTGATCCAATTTTTATGACTTATATGAAGTTATACCGAGAGCTCTATAATAATAACTTGATTACCTTCAGTCGTGTAGAGCCACTCAAGTTATCCTATCTCAAATGGTATAATCCTATAGCCTACTGTGACTGTCACTATAAAATTATTTATCATTCAACTAAAAATTACACTACTTTAAAGAATAAAGTGTAACAGTTGATCAAAGATTAAAAGATAAGTTTTGATCAAGAAGGAGTAACAACACCAAATGTTAGTGACAATCCGTTGCCTAATCACAAATTTAATGCTCTAAGTGAGAATCAAGAATACATTTATCCAAAAAAGACCTAGAGAGTTACAGTGAATCAAGAGGTAAGATGTCAATAAAATCCTTCATTTGATTATACAAAGGCATAATTTTAGAGAATGAAGATAAGGTTGGTTAGAAGTTTTTGTCATTTTAGGAGTAATGTTATGATTTCTTTTATGCAATAGGATTTCATTTGTTATCATTTTAATAGAAGGCAAGGATAATGCATTTCATTACATTTTCTCTTTTATTCAATCGTTATTTCATGCTTTGTCACCTTTCATAACTTTTCATTCCCATTTTAAATTTTAGATGATGAATATTTAGACGATGATGATAATAATTCTGGGACTTAATTTTGAAAACTCATTCACATTGTTTTGAGGAGATTATTTGAGCAAAAGAAATCAATCACTAACAGATGTGGAATAGATATGTATTAAAGATGTGTGAAAATTCATGAGCTTATTTTTATCCAATAGATGATGTTTAAGGGAAGCATTCACATTTGAGATGAAAAATGGTTATCTTTCTTTTACCATTTGAAAAATCATTCATTACGACCTCTTTGAGCCTATTATAATTTTTTTTTCTAAAAGAATCTTGACCAATGATCACTCTCCACATTGAGAGGTAATTTTTTTAAAAAAAAAGTGGTAAAAGATCACAAAAGGTTTTAAAAATAGCAAAATAAAAGAAAAAGAGAAAAAAATGAATGCCATACATGATTTACGATAAAGTGATGAGAGTCTTTGTGTGAGGAATGAGATGAAAAAGAAAGTAGTGAAATAATGTGGAATCGGGCAAAATGCCAAGTTGTTTCGAATGATGAGAAATGATATTTTGGTTTTGAACCCTTTAAACACATGTTTTGAGTCTATTTTATCTATTTCTTTCATGATCCCTCACCATAGCATACATTACAACCTTTAAAAATCAATTTGGATCAAATGTAAGTGCTCGAATTGAATGATCATATATTGGGCTAAGGCATGCTTATGATAGGGTAATCGAATTGCTATGTGTGTTAAAGATTAATGTGAAAGAGATATCAATAATAAAAAATAAAAAAATAAAAAAAATAAAAAATGAAAAAATAGAAAAAATGAAAATGAGAGAAAAGAAAAACTCATATTGAAAACCTGAAAGGGTAATTTGGGTAAAAAAATCTATAAGTTAAGAGTTGGAGACATGGATGGAAAATCAAAGACATCTGAAGATTTCTCAAAGTTGAGGCAAAATTTAATAAGCTCAAAATGATTTTGGCAGTTAATGGAATGAGTTTTTTTTTTTTTAAATCTTGGATTAATGTTAAGAATTATTTGAGTATTCATTGTTTGGATATTGTTACTCCATTTATTCAATATCGTTCCTAAGGACATGCTTTCAAGTTGATCCTGTGCCTAATTATTTTTGTACTAAACTCATTCCTCATTGATTACTTTTCTTTCAATTCATCTTGTGTTCCATTACTGTTGTATCCCTAGAATAAATAAAAAAAATGTATGGTTGCATTACATTTTTCATGATTTGAAATGATGATGAATGAATGACAATGTGCATAAAAAAGTTTTGCATTCCTTTAAAAAGAAGTCTAAGATGATAATAGAAAAAGGAAGAGATGGTAGAAACCTAAAAAATGGTAATTTGAAAAAGCACATGGTGTGACTAAATGATGAACATGAGGATGAATTGGTCAACATAGCTTGTCAATGGTGATCAAGTGATGAACATAATATGGATCAGAGGATAAAATTTATTCTAAAATGGCTGATACTGAGAAGCCTATAAATTATGGTGAAAATAATATGGGTCAATGGATAAAATTTATTCTAAAATGGCTAATACTGAAAAGCTTGTGAATTATGGTGAAAATAATATGGGTCAATGGATGAAATTGATACTAAAATTTCTAGTACAGAGGAGCCAGTGAGTTGTGATTAAATGATATGAAATAATAGATGAAACTTATTCTGGAATTATTAATGCTAAAAAGTCTATGAATGATGATCAAGTGATGAAAATAATGATGATCAGTTGATGAAACCTGTTCCAAAGTGTTAAAAGCTAAACAAGGAGAAAACATGAGATGGTGGAGTCTTGAGGACCATATTATCACTTTTTTATTAGAATTTCATGAGATTGATATCTACATTGTATGCATTACGTTGGCATTTTTTTTTAAGCATGTTTAAAACTTTGGTTTGGATATGCATTTACATTATGAAGTAAATATTTGAATCATGATTAAGAATATGGCATTGTAAGAATATAGATTGTTGCATTTGCATAATTAAGAAAGCACTTGCATCATTAATTATGACATTCAGTACATACAAAATTTTAACTTTGAAAAAAGTTTGAATCTTATCTGAAAAAGAAATTTTGAATATTTTGATGAAGTCTTGAGTTTTTAAATGAGAATCTGAGATTAAATAAAAATTGTTAGGACATTTTTAAGAACCTTTGATTTTTAAATGAGAATTTTTAAGATATTTTCAAATGAGAACCTTTGAGTCTTAAAAAAAAATCTTTAAGACGTTTTCAAATGAAAAATTTTGAGTCTTAAATGAGAATCTTTAAGACCTTTTCAAAAGAGAACCTTTGAGTCTTAAATGAAAATCTTTAAGATATTTTCAAATGAGAACCTTTAAGTCTTAAATGAGAATCTTTAAGACATTTTTAAAAGAGAATTTTTGAATCTTAAATGAGAAGTTTTTAGTCTTAAATGAAAATTTTTAAGACCTTTTCAAATGAGAATCTTTGAGTCTTAAATAAGAATCTTTAAGATATTTTTACATGAGAATCTTTAAGTCTTAAATGAGAATCTTTAAGATAGTTTCAAATGAGAATATTTGAGTTTTGAGTTTCAAATGAGAATTTTCGAGGTATGAAAACCTAAAATTTATCGAATTTAAATCTTCGAACTCAAATGAGAACCTTTGAGATTTTAGATGTGAAACTCTAAGTTTTATTGAATGTGAACTTTTGAACTTAAATGAGAAGCTTTGAACTTTTGGATGTGAATCTTCAAAATTCAAATGTTGGATGTAAGCATTGTCATTTGCATACGAATCCCTGAATTAAAACTTTGGATGAGAATCTCACAAATGCAAATTTTGAAAATCCTACAAATTTGAATTCTTGCATATCTAAAATTTTGATAATCAAATTTCAATAAATTCTTGTGAAGTTGAAAGATTCTTATGAATCTGAACCTTTGAATTTTAAACTCAAATTGTGAATTTTTAAGTTTTCATTACAAATTTCATCAAATCTTATCTATGACTCCTCTAGACATGATTGTCAATGAGCTTTTTATTTTTTAAAATTGTGATGCTTCTGTTTAGAGGAGCATTTTATTTTTCAAAGTTATGATGCTTTTATTTAGAGGAGCATTTATTTTCAAAAGTTGTGGTGCCTCTATTTAGAGGAGCTTAATTTATTTTTTAAAGTCGTTAAGCTTCTTTTTAAAAGAGCTTTGTTTACTTTTTTTTTAAAAATTAAAATAATAATAATAATAATAATAATAATAATATATATCGAGTTGATTCGATTGTCTACGTCTTTACACAATTCTTGTTTTATAAAAAATGTACAAAGAATGGCAGTGGTAGGCACCCCAATCCATCTGGGGTTCTACTTGGGTTAATTTTGTTAATAAAAAATAAAAAAAAACAAAATAAAAAAAATAGAAAAATAGGTAGTTGAGTTTATGTGAAATTGTTGAAACTAGTTTGTAAAGTTAGAGTTAGGTTTAAGGTTAGAATTTAGAGGAAATTGGGATTTTTTTCTAGATTGAAGCTCTCAGATTCAGAACCCTATAAAGACATGCCCACACAGATCACACAAACACAAAAAAAAAAAATCAAAAAGAGAGGCATAAATCAAAGAAAGCAGTCAAAAAAATTTTTTTAAGATTTTTTTGGGTTTTAAAAAAGAAAATTTTAGAAAAAATCTGAAAAATTTTTAGATTCTGATAACTTTTTTTAGTATTTGTGTTAAGCTAAGCCAAGCCAAGCCACTGTTTAAGCCATTCTAGCTTTTTCTTCTTGCAGTCAAGCTAAGCCTTCTAGTCGTTAAGTCGAGCCTTTTTTCTGTTTGATATTTTTTATTAATTTATTTTATTTATTTTCATAGTATTTTTGCATGATTAAATTTTAAAAAAAATGAAAAAAATTTAGGAATAAATATTAATTATCCAATAATGAAATTTATAAAAATGTCAAATGATAAATTTTTATAAAATTCTTAGGTGAAAAATTTTGTCTAAATTTATTCCAAATGGTGGAATAATTTAGATAAAGTTTTAATAACAATAATTAATATTTAATTTCAAAACAAAAAAAGAAGAAAAATTAAAAAATTAAAAATTTTAGAATTAAATACAAATTACCCAATGATGATATTCTTAGAAATTTACTAGAAATTTCACATAGTAAATTTCTAAGAAATCTCTAAGTGAAAAATTTTCTCTAAATTTGTCCCAAATTATGGAATAATTTAGGCAAAATTTCAATAAAAGTAATTGTATTCTTTTTTAAATTTGGGTTAAAAATATTTGATAATTATCCAAAGATGAGATTTTTAAAATTTTTAAATGGTAAATTTTAAAATTTTAAAGAAATCTTTAAGTGAGAAATTTTCTTAAATTTATCAAAAATGGTGGAAGAATTTAATGAAATTTCAATAAAAATAATTATCATATTATTTTCTTTCCAAAAAAAAAATAATAAATAAAAATTTTTCTAAATATGTCCAAATGATGAAAAATTTAAAAATTCTGAAAAGAGAAAATATTTCTAAATTGACTCAAATGGTGAAAAATTTAGAGATAAAAAAAATAAAAAAAATTTCTAAATAGGCCCAAATAGTGGAGAATTTAGAAATTCAAAACAAAAAAAAAATTTAATTTGACCAAAATAGTGGAATAATTAGATATATTTTCAACAAAAAAATAAAATAGATAATTTTTTCGACGACAGAGCCTCTTGAAGAAATCAAATGAGATTCTTAAATACTTTTGAGGTGAGAAAATTTTTTTAAGAATTTTACTAGATTGATGGAAGAATCTTATAAATTATTTCTAAAATTTCAACATAAAAATTTGAAACCATTAGAATCGAAACCCTATGATGAATTTAAAATAATATGGTACCATTCTTCGAATGGGTATATGAGGGTGCTATAACCTTCTCCACATGTAACCAAACTTTCGAACCCTATTCTGGTTTGTAGACCCGAACCTATTCTTTTAGGGACCCTTAGTCGAGCTTAGGAGCTCCTTAAAATGATAGATTTTTTATGTGGCCAATCACACCTAGTTAAAAAAGATTGGTGGTGACTCTATCCATTTGTTAAGTCTAGCTATAAATTTTTGGATCTATATGTTATGACAATATTCGATCCAAAGATAAAAATTCTTGAGTTCGAGGGAAAGATGTAACTTGAAGAATTCTTAGATTGGCTACACATTATTGAACGTTTATTTGAATACCATGATGCCCTTGAATATTACAAGGTAAAGCTAGTGGCCATCAAACTTAGAAATCATACATCATTTTAGTAAAAAAATTGAAGAAGCAAAGGGAAAGAGAAGGTAAAAGAAAAATTGTAACTTGAAAGAAGATAAAAAGATAGTTAAAGAAAAAGTATCTTTCAGATAACTTTTGGTAAGATATCTTTCTTAGGCTCCATAACTTGAAGCAAACGGATCTTTCGATGAAAGAATACATTAACAAGGGAAGCATGTCCAAAACCAGTGTTTCTTTTAAAATCCCTTCAAATCTACACCTATAGAAAGAATGACTCATTCTCAACAAACCATGATCTAGTGCTGTCAACACTCAAACCCAAAAAAACTTTAACTGCCAAAGAGTTAGGCATATAAACTCTAAGTGTCTAAATCTTAAAATAGTTACACTGGTTGAAGATGAAGATCTTAAAGATATTGATAAAGAACCTATTAAAGTACCCTAGGATCTCGAAAAAGATGTTAAGAAAACTTATGGTGATATTGAATCCTCAGTGATTATATAATATAGCTTTAGTGATATGCATGTAGAAAAAAGGAGACTGGTTCTACAAGGATAAATTTCACATTAAAATTACTGCTCATAATACGGTATGTGATGTTATAATTAATAATGAAAATTTTGAAAACGTTGTTTCTATTTTTATTGTGCAAAAATTAGGCATTAAAATAGTAGATCACCCCCAACTATATAAGCTATCTTAACTATAAAAAAGAGAATGAAATCAAGGTTAGCAAGAGGTGTTTGGATCCTTTTTTCATAGGAAATAAAACAGTGAGATCTTATTTTACCTTAAATAGAGTTTGCTTACAACTGCTTACAAAATCAAGCCATTGGTTGAATTCAATCAGTCATCTAGATTTAGTTTCTCTTCCTACTAATCAACAATTTAATGAAAATGCAAATGAAATAACTAAGGGTATCAAATGATTGCTTGAACAAGTTGGAATTATAATTTTACAAAAAATTAAGAAATATAAAAAGGTAATAATCATGCATTAAAGACATGTAAAGTTCAAATAACATGATTTGGTATGGGATTACTTGCATAAAGAAAGGTTTTCACAATGGAAGTTTGACAAATTACAACTTAAGACAGATGGTCCATTTAATTCTCTAGTATATTGGGGAGAATGCCTACAAGATCGAGTTTTTTGACACTTATAGAGTATCTTCTACCTTCAATGTTACTAATTTGCCACCCTACCATAGTAAGAAGACTAATTCAAATTTGAAGATAAATATTTTCCAACTAAAGGAGATTGATACCGAAATGTCTGCACATTATATAACTTGAGTTGATACTAAAGCAAACTTATTCAAAAATAAGATGAGCCTATCCTTGGTTCAAATTCACTAAATAAATATAGAAATAGGATAAAGTGGAATAGGGAGATTGTGTTCACACTAGCTAGAAAAGAAGAGCATGAACATGGATGAAATTATGGTCATATTCATTATTATGTAATCTACATGAGTAAATGAGTTTACATGCAAATCTCTTAATTTTATGTATGATTTTAGCAATGCAATTTGAAAGTTTTAATGCTTAAAGGGATGTTCTTAGTCTATATATTTTCTATTATTCTTTAGTAGAAAGCAGAATAAAGTTTTCTTTATCCTTAAAAAATTTTTTAAAGTATTTTTCAAGCTTTGTATCTTTTAGGTAGATTTCCTAGAGTAGTAAACTTTTATTGTTCTGTATCCTTGATTAAAATTCTTATAATAGTATTTCTGTATCCTTTAGTTTTTAGTCTTTATGGTGAACTTTTATCTATTTTAATCCAATAATCATATTTTTTATTATTTAAATTCTTATGAGTTATCTTCTTTATGAATTTTTTTATTTACAGTTAATCTTCGCATCTCAACCATCAATTTCGAACATCAACTCATAATGCAAATGTAAACAATTATCTTTTTCATAAGCTGAACTGAGAATAGCTCTTGCAAGGGAAACACCAACTATGTTTGACTGAAGTACCCTTGTTATCATTGGCAATCGGCAAATGAAAAAGAGTCAAGCAGTGCCTTACCACGGGCAGTTATTATATTTTGTCCCAAACGACAAGGTGATTGAATCGTTTAATTCAAATGATTCATAATATCTTTAAAAATTAACATTTAATAAATTTAAATTTTAAATTCTAGCGCCCATGTGTCTCGTTTTCTCTTCCCAAGCTATGGCCTTTGTTATAAAAAATTATAAGCGGATTTATATTCCCTATCCTCAGACAGTTTGGGCCTCTGATAAATCTTTTGGTCTCGGGCGGCTCCTTTAATTCACTCCAAGAGCCTCCAGGCTTATGGAATCTTGGGCCAGTATGGGTCAATAGTCAACGCAAAGAAGCCCATCAAGGAGCCTACCAGAGCAGATGAAAATATCCAATAGATACCGCACAAATCAGGCTATCATATTGAACAATTTCCAATGGATAGGCACGAATTGGGCTATTATATTGAATAAAATCCAATCAATCCGACTCTAATTGGGCTTTTATAATGACTAAGCTCCATGGGCTTCACTGGAAGCCGAGATTTTTTTTTGAGCGACGATATACGAAGCCGAGGTAGCTTTGCTCCATTGAAACCGATAACACTTTCGTCAAATCGAAATTTTTTCTGTTGCTTTAATCATAAACATACTCAGATATAATGAGAAACAGGGAAAGAGACAAAGAGCTAGAGAGGAGAAAGGGAGAAGTATTCCTTCGAGAGATCAATTTACAAGAACAAATCTGACAAGTGACTTAGGGGTAGTACAGACGATAATGGTTCTAACTGCTCCTTTTTCTTCTGATGATTTTTGCTTTGACTTGGCAATATGGCGACGGGGATTCCAAAGCTAAGATGTCGGTCAAGTCCCGCAATTTAATCCTTTTAATTTGATCGTAGAAAATCATTCAAGAATCAATTTGGCATATTAGGATTTATAGAATCACAAAGTTTTCCTTTCATTATTTTTGTTTTCCCTTTATATTTTCTCTATATATTGGATCATTGGGGTTTATTTTTCTGTATTGTTCCATCGAAAAGGCCCAAACAGAAACATGGACTTAATGAAATTGGGCTGCCTATGTATCATCTATCTTCCTTCATAGATTGTATGTCTGATGGGACCTATTTCATAGGAGCTCGGAGCTGACTTTCTCGGCAGGGCGGGTCAGGTTTGGAAACCAGGATCCAGGAGTAGTTTTTCTCTTACTTTTAAAAGGAATATCAAGTTTCAATTCTTAAATAAATGCTAATATGGTTCTCATGCATATTTATTAAGAATTTAGATATATATTATAAAAATTGTCAGTTAGAAATATCATGAATATTACCTAAATAATTTAATCTAAATTTTAACTTCTAAAGCTATACATGTTAATGTTTGCATAGAATTTGGATAGCTAATAGTATTTCTTGTATATCGTATATAACTGTTTGGAACTTGTTTCATTAATGTCTCATTGGGTTCGACTTGATTAACCATTTGGTTACTGAAAACTTGACATCCCACACCTTTTTCTATCTTAGCTAGGCTTTTTCGATGCCATAGCCATTAACAAGATAGTTTGTTCGCTTAAATTTACACTGCATATAAGGGAAAGATTCACTTACATTAATATATATATCAATTCAGAAACAAGATATACATAGGAACTCTATTAAAATTTATAACTACTAATTCCCAAAAAAACATGTTTCAGCAAACTCGATTTAAATATTGTGACTAAGTATAAAATAAATAGTCTACTAAATTATAATTTAAATGCAGTCGGCTTTGTTCCCTTTGTTTATTGGCCAATCAAGAGCTAACTACCTTTTCAGAAAATTCTCTTAAGGTATGATCGAAGAGAGGGAAGCTTCAAACCAGTCGATAATCACACCAATCAAGCTTTTCCCTGTGAGAATTTGAACATCGTTGCATAATGAAGACGAATACCCTAACTAATTAACATATCGTTTCTTCAGAGAATTACCATGCATTTTCGCATGGCATGCAGCACTGACAAAAGAAAAGCATAACCTTGACAATTACAGAACCTAGCTAGCTATAAGCTTTAATACAACCAATGTGGTACCTTTCTCTCAACCTTCTTCTCCTTTATAGGATCCAAGGTTGGTTTCCATCCCTTGCCTGAATATTGCTTGTTCAAATAATCCGGCCTACTTTCCAAACTTTCCGGAAAAACTTCCGTTAAACATCGAACCTCCTCAGGCCTCTCGTAGACGTTTTCCTTCTTCTGCAACGGGAATTCTTGTCCTATCTCTTCGACATAATTTGCAGGGCAAATGTTAGCAAACCAAGGAAGAAACTTCGAGGAGGATAAAAGCGACTTTGATTTTAACACGGAATTCGCACTCAATAGTACACGACGAGCTTCCTCCGATGACAACATGGCTGGCTTCCCTCGCTTCACGGGTAGCAGTATATAAACCTTTTTCACGTCGAGTTTCTGGTCCGCTGGCAATGGAATCGGCCTCTTCTCATTAACTGCCGCGTGGAATTCCACAACAACCTGTTGGGGATGCTCCAGCATTAGCTCTGCCGCTGTCAAGGGCCAGCTAAACTCCTGAACAGAGCCGTCCCAGAGAATGATTTTCCCGGCGGTATCAGATGGACGGCACGTGACAGTGCTAATGTAGTTACCCATAATATGATATTGATGTGGCTTAATGAGAGAAAAAAAAAAAAAAGCCAAGGGAAAGCGAATTTCACTGTATGAAAGATACGGTGGCGATAACAGAAAAAAGCAAAGAAAGGAAGGGTATGAGTTTCTGATTCATGTGAGTTTGATTAAGAAAGCATTTTATGCAGGAATGTCGAGACGGCCTTCATGTTCTAGGAGGCGTTCGTTAAACCGCTCCATCTTGTGAAGGATTTTATGGTGGACTTGGTAATATGTAATATCATAAAAATTGGGATCGTTGGCTTCGTCTACATTGTCTGACTTCCCTTTTATATATACAAGATTAATCAAACGGTGATGAATGCCATATGCATGTGGGGTCCATGGTGTAGGTAAACTGTACCTCGCATGAATGGAAAGTCAAAGAAATGGTTCAACCGTAACTATATTAACTAATTTAATGCTTTAAATTTGGCGTTACGTGATGAACGAGGTGAACTGAGACCTGAACCGTCCGTCCAACTCTAGCTTTGGATTTTAATTCTCACGGGTATCACTATTTTTTCCCTACGGTTTGGAGGAAAGATCAAATTATGGCAGGCATGGGTGTATGGGGACAAATCTTTTATCAAGACACGAATTCATGTCGTTGTACCAGGATTTACAAGGAAAAAATGGTGGGAAAATCGGAGTGTTTGTATCTTAAATCTTAATTATAAAGGCTACGATTTATTTGATTAAATTAAGATTGAAGGCTTGGCCTGAAGGTGATAGTATTGGTTTGGTCTCGTGATTACTTTGTCGTATAAAAAATATAGTGGACAATGATATTTATTTATAGCAAATACAAAGATGTCAAACAACAATTAAGAATTGGAGGGTGACTAAATGATGAAAACAACAGCTTAACTTCGTAAACGTTATGGGATGTAATAAATTGCGTTTGAAAATGCTACACGACCAAAGATTAGAGCTTAAGAAATTGAATGTGGCTTTCGCAATGAGGCACATTAAATACAAAAATGATTTCATTGCGAGCAAACTAGGATGTAAACAGGAAATTGATTCTATTGACAAGCCAGCAATAGGGCTCTCAATACCAGTGTTTTTATATTATGGGTTCTGTCGCCTTCATTAATTTGAACTCTGTCCCAATCAAAATTAACTCCGTGATAAAAATGTGTTTTGCACTGGTTTGAATAAAAAATAATTAGTTTTGAATAAATATTATAATTCATTACCTAAACGAGTTTGGCATGCTTTCTTATGTTTTGAAACTCGGAAGGCGACTAGTTGAGTTAGGTACCTGAGCTAATTTCAGATGAGCCATAACATGACCCCATAAAGGATCGGGTAGAGTCGAGGTTTGATGGACAAACTAATTGTGGGCCTAGATGGACTCTGAGCATCCAGGCTTTGAATGGGCTCACCATTGCTTGCATTTCCTTTGATATCTCTTAACCAATAAAATTACTTCGACTTTCTGAACCAAAATGAAAACAAGAGTTTACTATTTAAAAGTGTGGCTGCCCCTTTCTTGGGAGGAGTTAGGAGCAAGAAACAAATCAAAGAATTGAACAACAGTTGTAGATTCACTTTGCTGTTAGAAACTGTTTGAGCAGCAGCGTTACTTTAATTTGAGAAGCTACTCAAGTAATTCTTTAATTAAATGAAAGAATGAAAGAATTGGCCTTTGATTTCTACCAAAAAAATGTTCAAGTATACTAGCCTTCCTACTTATAGATTTCCAATTTTTAACAATTGTGTATTTTGGGAAATCTCCACCCTGAAGAAGCCAAACCCAACAAAAAGCAAGAGAAAGACTTCTCAGAGCACTTCAGAAATTGGTTCCAATACAGGAGTCCACGGCCTGTAATTACCCAATCGGAAGCCAGGAACAGGAATTCCCTTCCTACATTTCTCTTGCAAAACCCGAACTTCGTTCTCTTCCCCCTCACTCACATCGGGCAAAATCTTAGCACCAGTTTTTCTCCTTTTCTTTCCACGACAAGCAGCTTCTATGGTTGCCGTATCCGCATCCGTAATTTTGCAATTAACCCTCCTTATAGGGACCAAAACGTAAACTTTACCCGCCAAAAGTTCATCGTCAGCGCGTATAGCAGCCACGCGGCGAGTTCGTTTGAGATCTTCCACGGGAGAGATGATGTGACCAGGTTCCTCAAGCATGAGCTCCGCTGCCTTTGCTGGGAGCTTCACTTTCCTCAGGTTTCCTTGAGCATCAATTACTTTTGCCATTTTTTTCCAGCTAGAGGTGCAGTTTCCCATGTGGATGTTGAAGTTCTTAGTTCGCTTTAACTTGGGTTCAAGCTGCAGACTGCAAGGAAAGTACTGTTTTAAGAACCTATAGTAGTATTTACCAGTTGTTGTGGACGTCTCGACTTGAAAGTAGAAGTGGAGGCAGCGAGGGTATATATCGTGGGGGAAGGAGGAAGAGTCAAAGAATCAAAGGTAAAATCATGGAAAAAAGACACGTAAAAAGGGCAGACCAGAGCGAGAGAAAGAGTTGACAGAATGACAGAAAGATAAGTGGTGGACGTGTTTTAGAGGTTGGGGCTGTATTGGGGGAAACGCGGATGCCAGTTCTTGAGCGTGGTTGAGACGCAGGATTGCTATATGGGCTATGGTAATGCTTGTGTTGTGTTGTGGGGTCTCTCGCTTTGAAAGTAGGCTATTTTCTTCGGAATGGAAAGTTGGGGTCTCCAAAAATAAAAAAAAATGTGGGGGTTTACGTGGTCCAGGGCACTAGGCAATTTGTCCTTGGCGTAATTGAAGTATGACTTGGTATCTTACAATGTGTTTGAATGGCCTAACTTCACAGCAAAATTTTGTACTACTCCTAGCCGCCCACTTGTTTAAGAAAAAAAAATATGGCAAAAAAAGGTACGAAATCTTTACAGTAAAATAGTACATCACAAATGGTGACCCAAATAAACATCGAATCTAAAATTTAATTTAATTAATTTATGTAATTATTTTTTAAAAAATAATATTTAATATATGTAAATTTAAATTTTAAAATTTTATAATTATTTTTTATTTTCAATATTTATATCTATATTTTATCGTGTATGTGTTTATTTGATATTTAAATTTTCAATGTATTCAATATTATAAGGCTTTGTTGTATTTATGTTAATTTGTATATAAATTTTTTAAATATTTGACAGTGTAATAAATGTTTTAAATTCTTTTATTAAAATTTGTTTTACATTTAAAAAAATATTATCTTTGCATTAAACAACAAATTTTGAATAAATATATTTATATAATAAATTTTTCATCACCAAAAAAAATTGAATCCGTCTTTACGTACTTTGAACTTGTATGCAAAACATGTGGTTCTGCCGTCGGGTCCAACATAGTAACCACAAGAAATAAGAAAGAATTTTTGTCCTTTTTTTTTTTTTCACGTAACCGAACGGGGTTCAAAGAATGTTTCGCAGCGGAGCCGTCGTGCTGCACCGCGAGTAATGAAGAACAAGCGTGTAGATAATTCTATTTCACTTGCAATTTTACTAGATTTAATTTAAAATATATCGGGTTTTTTCTTGGCCAATAAAATGTATGGAGTTCAGTTGAGGGTGATGTACAAATAAAATCAAGATTTTAGGCTTTCTACAAACTATTATTGTAAGAATTTTTTGTAGAACTAAGTGTTATAGTCGAGGTTTAGTTAAAAAAAAGTATTATAATCAAGGTAAATTCAGTAAAATTTAATTACTTTCAATCAATTTCAAGGTTGAAAATACAACTCGATCGAATTCTATTTGAAATAGAGCTTCATGCCGTCTTCACCCCTGTATCTCAATGACAAAGCTATCACAGAACGTAACTAACTGTAACAGTACTTTCTTGCTAAAACCAAATCGTTATTGTAATATAGAAAGCTTAATTCACAAAACTACAATACCAGGGACTTGATGCCACAAGTACATTTTACAGTGTAGTGACATTAGCACCTCCTTCCACACACATCCAAAACCAAATACATCCAATTTAAAACACTTAGGGGCTTAGATCAAACAGTTTGATGAATACATTTTTTTTTTCCCGAAGTTGGGGCGTGATGAGATGGAGTTGGGGTTTAGGAGCCTGTAGCATCTTCGGAATGCATCTTTCTGATAGTTACCCTACTTGATATATTGAGACATCCACTTGAAGCCATCACCATATCCCATTTTGCGGACAATGCTGCACATAAATACCTCTAGTGGACGGACATTTGAGTCTGCTAGGTTTACCTTCCCCTTGCCAGTGGTAAAGTTTGTGAGCCCAAGATGGTATCGTAACTCATCCTCTGAGGCAGCATATGGTATATCAATCTTGTTTCCTAGGATAAGAAATGGGACATTTGCAAGGGCCTCATCTGAAAGGAGTGCATCCAGTTCCTTCTTTGATTCTGCAAACCTTTCTTTATCATAGGCATCTACCAGGTAAACCACAGCATCCACCTGGAACACAGGAAATACACAATTCAAAGTATTCACTCAAGACCAGGCAACCACAGCCTATAACAAGAGACAATAAGAACAAAGAGGTACAGCAGAAAACCAATAAAAACAAGAGAAAGGTGACATAATTGCAACCACTGCATGTAGTAAAAATGTCATGTAAACCCAATCCCATCCTAAATCCTATGCTGCTTGAAAGCATTGATCAATGCTGAATTACTGACAGCGAAGCACGTACAACACTTCTTTGATACAATCTTAACATTCCAGCAGGCAATTCTAGACCAGAACACCCAAGCCAACTTCTCCGAGGTCAGGCTGGCTTTAGTGCAAAATAAAGGATCCAGCAGGAATAGGGAAAGAAAACCGCCCCATGGCCCACCACCAGGGACCAGGGATCTATCATTTTGATGAATTTTGTTTTATTTGCTTTTGAAAAATCTTCACAAAAATTATCCAATAACAAGCTATGAGGTTGCAGAAAGCTACAGCAGAACAGATAATACTTGGCAATCTTTCCAAAAAGATATATTATGAAGATGTACTTTAAAAGACGATAAGCAACTACTTACAGCAGACCAGATAACAAGAATTCAGACTCTGGTTACGGTATGAAACCCATGTTTCAACCAAGACAACTAGAGAAATAAATCAATCTGCTAAACATTTCATTTAAGCATTTCATAAGGTGATCACAAGACCAATCTCACTGAAAAGTCATGACCATGAAATAATTTGAAAAGTAGCATATAACAAAGATTAGAGACACTCTTCTTCGGTGTCTCATACATCACAAGGCAGTAAAAATTCCATTGAGACTGTGTACAAAGATAGCTCAGGCACAAAAATATCCGTGACACATATGAACGCAGAATTTTGTCATCAAAACATTCATCTTTGGGATTGTTTGACCATAGAAAACGAATTACAAGAAAACAGATTTCAGTGAATGCAGAATCACTAAAACTAATAAACATGCAGCAGAGATGACAACAGATAATGCAAAATGCAATACATATGGTTGACACAGTAAAAACATTGGAATCTAAAACCAAGGAAATGTTAGTGAAGAAATTGGCATTACTTTCAGCTCTTGGTTACCTTAGCATAGTAATCTTTCCAGACTCTGCGAGCAATCTGATGACCTCCCAAATCAAATGCTTTGAACTTAATTTTCCCAATACTAAGCTCTTCAGATGTGGGATACTGAGTTGGCTGATGTTGAACCAATCTCTGGAAATAGTTCAATAATAAATTAATAATCAACATCTTTAATTACCTTTCTTTCAAAATATCCTCATTTTCCAATAAAAAATAAAGAAAAATGAAGAATTAAAAGGCCTTTTTTTTTGCCAGAAGAATTAAAAGGCTTTAATATCTTCCATTTAAACCAAAATAAAAAGCCCAAAATTCCCAAGTATACAAAACTAAAAGATTAGACAATAAAGCGATCGAATTCGATTCAGAGATCCAAAATTATACTTTCAGTTTGGCTTATTAAATTAAAAAAGGTATAAAAAACAGATTTCAATATTTTGAGCGAAGTTGGAAAATTATTTAAAAGTAAAAATAAGAAAAAGATTGGAAAAACGAACCTCGTCTTTCAACATGTGAAGCAAGGTGGTTTTACCGGCATTATCGAGGCCGAGAAACAAGATCTTAGCCTCTTTCTGCCAGAGACCAAGGGAGGCAAGAACGCCGTAGAACCAATCCAGAAGAAACATGATTTAACCGTTATGTTCCAAGTTCGGATATTCAGAGAAACTTTGACGATCTGAGAGTGGAAGGGGGTAGGATCGTGACAATCAAGGCCGCCGCTACATATCACAGAAGAAAGGATCAAATTTGACCCCACAATCAAGAAAGAGAGGGGGAGGGGGAGACACTGGGGGTGATATTGGGGAAAAAAAGTAACTCTTGCCGTCTCATTCACAAATGTGGGGCAAAATTGAAATTTCATAAACAATATCTCGGTTTGTCTGTGGGCTCCCCGGCTTTTGTATGAGGTGACGTCGTTTCTTTTGAAACCATAAAATGCATTTGGACTCTACATGCAATGCCACGACGAATTCGTATTCACGGCTTTTTCCTGTTTTCTTCTTCGGCCCAATTTTGTTCCTCTATTTTTTAAAATAATTTTCCATTGCCCATTATTATTTTTTATATTATAATATTTTATTATCTTTCGGTACTTAGTACTGTATTCAATGTGAAAATGAAATTAATCATGGCAATCTAATTTTAGTATAATCTTCGATCTTTATAATCACTTGATTGAGTGGTGTGACGTTGAGTGGTTATGGGATGGTACTCTAGTTTGATTACTTATTTGCTTGACCAAGTGCTGTTCAATCGTACTACTGCCTCCATGAGGTTACTTATTTGATTAACTAAGTGCTATGGGATGGTAGCTTAGGTTCCAAATTATGATGTTCAATGACAAAGTGACCCCTAACTGTGTTCACACAATTCCTTAGGTAGGTTTAGGTTGTGGGGCAAAGGAGTTCTTGATTCTTTGACATTAGCGAATGTTATTGCTTTTGTTTTATTTCGAGCATTAGAAAATCGCCGTCACCTTCAAAATGCCATTAAATGGTTTGGCTCGTGGAAACTTCCCATAACCAAGTTGCCGGAGTCCTTTTTAAGGGTTATATTTTGCAGAAAGAACTAAAATCCTTCCAATTTCTGGTCTTAGGTGAAAATTTGGTAAATACGTCACCTTCTCGGAGGCATAAACCGATAAACCCCATCTCTTCCTTTGAGGAACGCACACTTTAGAGAAGAAATCACAGTCCTCGTCATCTATTTTCTCTTGTAGTGCAAGTGGACGACCCATTACGTGGAACTATTACACTTGAAACTAGAATTAAGAAGTAAAATATAGTTCTTCAAAAAAAAAAAAAAAGAATTACAATATAGTGCCCAAGTATTATATATTTTGATCAGGTTAACTGGTGTACATGCTAGTGGAAACCATCTGACAATATTCAAGCGGAAGAAAATGCAGAAGAAACTTTATCTCTTCTCAGGATGTTTCACGATCACCACTGGACATTTAACATGCTTGGCACAATGATCGCTCACGCTTCCTAGAAGCGCTCTGTAGAATTGAAAAGGGGAAAGTCATCTTCAAGCTACCTTGCCTGGAAATAATTTATAATAGAAGTTGAAAAGAGTACAAAGAAGGAAATCACTTAGATTGTTATACCTTTTGAAGAAACCATAGCCGTGGCTCCCCATCACCAAAGTGTCGGCTTTTATTTTATCCACGATATGACATATTACGTCCTTTGCATCTCCGCTTCCGACGATTCTCTCCACATGTATCTGCAATTCATCAATAACAATGGTAAGAGAATTATCATAAACCAAAACGATACAATGATAGAAAGTGAATAAAGCAGCATGTACTTCAAAACAAGAGGCTTACGTTGCTGCTAAACTTTCCGCAGATAGCTTCGGCTCTTCCCATCACCGACTTCACCAGATCGCTGCCATATTTTTCCAAGGCTCTGATCACATCGCTGGAAAACACATACCCTGTGACAAGATCTGACTGGTCAGTGGATAAAAACCTAACCTCTGCATAGACCAAACAATAGCTGCTGAATGAATTTTCCCTTTTTTTGGTAATTTCTTATATGTAAGACAAAACCTCAACTTTTTTTTTTACCTAAGTAATTAAATACTAGAATTGATTTGGCCACTTACTGTCAAAATTTGACAGTTGCAAAGGAAACTCTTTTACTAGCTTGTTTGCGGTACGAAGAGTATTAAGTACTAGTTTTTCATATATGAATACTTATAAACGATGGAAAGCTGCAACGTTTTTAATGGAGATCTTTTATATATAGTTTAGACTTTACAAGGAACAAGAAAACAAGAAGTAGCGATTGCTAACCTGCAGCGTGAAAGGAAGAGTAGACAGGAGGTGGAGGCTTCACGTAAAGAAGCACGAGGTTGTTGGTTGTGTTTTGGGAAATCAAATTTCCAAGGCACCATGAAAGTGCATACATGCTCTCCTCGCTCTCATCCACGGCCACCACAAATTTGCACTCCTTTTTGTTGAGGTTCACAGCTTCCATTGCTACGACTCTGCTTTGTGTTTTTGTTTGCTTTGAACACTATAATATAAGAAGCTCCAAGAAATTACTGGCCTTAAAGTGTTAATAAGAAAGCAAATGAAAGCTCAAACATTTACGGATGGTAGTTGCTGTGGTTTTCTAGTAACCTGTTTTTGAGGTCCGTGGCTTTGATATTTAACACTCCGGTCCTGGTTTTTGAAGTGAAAGTAGCTGTATCCTGGAAAAATCAATTTCTCCCAAAAGAAATAATAAGAAAATCTGCTCGGCAGACAGCTCCAATTATTATAGTAAGTAATTAACTATAGTAAACAACCAACCTGTCAATTTTCAATTTTTAACTTAGAATGCAGATCAGAAGTGAACTATCGGATCAGGCCTTTACCTTGTGGAAAAATATCTCCATTGATTGACTTAAAAAATCCTGTAGTCTTCTTATGAAATCTCGATTGTCAACATCTCGCCGAAGCTAGGCCTTGGAGGATCAAATATCTTGAACTCCAGCTAAGACTTCAAGGTGTGCATATATAGACATAGAAATGTATGGATATTTTGTTTGCCCGAAAATGATATAGATAATTGAATTATTTTTCATTGATGTGATTTCTTAATTCTTATATGCCGTTACTATATTGGATAAAAAGATGTGTGTCTAAGTGCTCTTGAAGAGTCAAGTGAGGAAAAAAAATCTACAATTTTGATTGAATATAAAATCTATTTTCTATTGTCAAATATATACCAGCATTTGTAAGAAAATTAATTAAATGTTTATATTGCTTTTTATTATCACCTCATCAATGATATACAAAGAAGCTTTAGATTCGAATTCAGTCAAAGTCGAAACACTATTGCAAGAAAGCCCCGGAGATTGTAACATGGAAAGTGCTTTTATGGTTCAAATCATTTGTTAGTATGTGTGCAAGATGAGAAAAGGCAGTGTGGCCTTTGTCTACAAAAAGCCCAGAAAAAGCTACTCATTTTTTCACAAATCAAATCAAACTTATAATTGAATGAAATATATATATATATAATATTATATAATATAGGATTCAAAACTAAGATTTAAATGTTATCATTAACACAAGATTTTCTTGAATAACGTTGGCTTATAAAACCGGATCTAAAAGCCCATTTTGATGTAGTTTCTCCATTATTGCTTGCTTTTTCGATACAATAATAAACTGATTATAGGGCATTTTTTTAGAAAAAGGCCAAACTGATTATACAGTTTTATTTGATTATATATATATTTATATCCTCCGCATATAAAGGACATCCCAAGTCCCAACCCTCTGAAGGTCGGCGATCGCAATCGCAGCGCCCATTAGTACATTTTCTTTTTGTTTTTTTTTTTATTGTACTTTCATGAATAATTCAAGAAGGGTTTGGCTTCTTTCGTTCTCCAATTTCTCTCATGGTATTGGTAGGTCGAGTTTAATTGCAACTAATAATTCATATATATCGATATAAAGCAAAGTTTAGTGGAGGCACATCTAGAATTTCCCTGGTCTTCAATCTCATTGCCCTCCAATGAGCAGAAATAGTGTACTGTACTCTCCATTTCATAGTTAAATGCGAGATATAATTGGAATGCCGACGCTCCAAAATGATTTCGCTTATAAAAACCTTTTGTTTCATAGGTTGCAGGGTTTTCCGACGTACAAATTAACAACATAATAATTAATAAATTATTGAATCGCATGTCTTTGACTTTGTACGAGTAATTAATTATCTATGCGAGATGGTGAATGATTATAGGTTTTAAACTTTAAGGTTTAAATGCTTTTTTTTTTTTTTATTTGTCCATATAATTTAGAAATTAAAAAATAATAATAAAGAATCTGCATTGCAATTTGCTGACTTCATTGGCAATCTGGTTTGGTTTTAAAGTGAACATTCGAAAAGGTAGAGGAGAGTTGGCCACCAAGTGGTCACCAATAATATATATGTGGGCCCATGGACTAGCCCAGTTTCAATCAGGGCTAAATTTTCATTACAAACCGAAGCAAGTCGCAGACTTTATAGATCCAAGGCCTTCGTCACCTTCTCTCAAATAATTAGTAGCTCAGGTTGACTTATCTTTCCTTTTCCGATATTAGCCCCACTTTGAAGCGAAGAATTCAACCACCTTCCCCTGCGCTGCTTATCAATTCTATTAAAAATTTATATTATAGCCTCACCACCTTTCTAGCTAACTCACACCATTTTTTTGAAAAATTCATTTCTTAATAATTACATCAAATTAAATTAATCATTTAAATTTTTTATAGCTTTGCTGGGACTAATTTATTAAATTCTATTTTATAATACATAAAAATTAGCTGACCTCAAATATCTTGTTTTAATCAAAAATAAAAAAGAAAAATAAATCTCATTTTGGCCGGCTGATGGCGGCAGTGCCCAATTGATTAATACTATTTAAAAAATGATTTATTTTCTTAAAGCGAGACACTTAGCTTTTAATTAACTAACTCAGCAAGGCAATAGCTTGTATACACGCAAGTCTACAAGTTGCTATCGAAGACGTGGATTCCATTAGCCTAATCAGTAATAGCGACGGTCGAGATCAGTCTGATGAAGTGGGCGCATGGTGTCCCCACCAAGCGCATGTTACTGCCTAGTGCCTGCCACTAGCTTGATCCGGTGCATGCTTCATTGATGCCATTTGTGCTTGATCCGGTGCGTGCCTTCATCGCTACAATTTGTGAGGTCTAAAACGATAAAGCCGCCACATAATTACTAGCACTAAAATCCAAATCTAAATTTGAAAAAAGACGATAAGTTCGAGAAAGAACAAAGAAAAATGCCAGCATCTTAAAATTTTAAATTGGGATATAACAGAATATTAATTTTTTTTTTGGTAAGAATTTGAAATTTTGAAGAATAGATTGGAAATTGAGAAAAAACTAGTAACATCATGGAGCGTCAAAATGGAGGGGCCCATGGTCCCACGGAAGCACAGCTAATTCTTTGCTCATGTTTTTTTCGGTGAGCGCGCACGTTATTATTTTTTTTACAAAAGCGGCCCCTCTTTTTTAAATTTCTGGTGGCCAGAACGTTTGGAGACGTTGGTTCTAGATCAGACGTCTAAAATTCAAACCTGAAAGGAAAATCTTTAAATTGGACTACAGAGCGACATGAGGATTTAATAATGAATGATTAAATCAATAATTCTGTCACTGCTTCATAAAGAAAAACATATTTCCAATTTTACCCCTATAAGAAAAAAAATTTTTAAATGAGAATAAATATTTAACGATGTGAAATTATTTTGTAGTACGAAAAACAAGAAAATGGGTGAGGATGTTTAAGTTTTATATTTATGATGATTTAAATTGATGATCACTTTCATATCTTTAAAACATAACCATGCATATATTATTGCAAAAGCTTAGCAGAAATGTCCCCCACTTCGATAATAACAATGACAATGTAGAAAAATGAGATGTAAAAACCAAATTTCAAACAATCCCTTATACTCCTTTCAATATATTCATTAAATAAAAACTATATTAAATATAAATTTATTATTTTTTCAATAATACAATAGTGTTGAATTTTTAATTTCAATTATTATGATTCAATTCATAATGTTCTCAGTTATAAAAAAATAATAAATTATTTTTTATAGTAGAAAATGCTCAATTGTCAAATATCATTATTTCAATTGGAAATATCCATCAAAATATTATAGGATGTCTCAAAATTTCATATTATTTCATTTTCCTTTTCTATATTTCATATATGATATAAATGTATACCTTTTTAATTATTATTTATATGACATTCAAATCACTTTGCATTTAGCAAATATAAGGCATAAACTTCTTTGGTTCACTGTCCAGGAACAAGGAACCATACAACCAAGCAAATACCATGTTATAAGGAGCTTCCTGAATACAATAGGATTGTAAAAATTATCCTAGGGCAATCAATTATTTTTTAAAATTTTTTATTTTCCTTTTCAAGAATATGCTTGTCATTCAAATAATAATGTATTTTTTATTCAAATAATTACATAAATTAATTAAATTAAATATTAAATTTAATAATAAATTTTTTTTTTTGGTAACTACTTTGTCCTCTTAAATTTTATACCTATGAAAAGAAAAATAAACTTTATTACCTTTTGAATTATTTTCTTATCAATGCAGAATAACTCTTTATCTTCCTCAAAGTGCATCCAAAAAAGCCACAACAAACTTTCATTTTATGAAGAGTGGCGCTAAATATATCTCTTTCTTTTTTCTTCACATCATAACTTTTTTTTTTTTTTTAAATGAGATTACTTAATTATTTTTTTATGAGTTTTATGACATTTTAAGAATTTATTTTTAAAAAATCATATGACTTTTTTGAAATAAATTTTCAAAAAATAATAATTTTTTTCGAAAATTTGACTTTCTCAAAAGATTTATAATTTTTTGAAAATAAATTTTCAAAAATTCATTTTAAAAAAGGTTTATAATTTTTTTAAATATTTATTTTCAAAAACGTATGTGAAAAAAATAATAATCAAATAATTTTATTTTTAAAAAATAAAAAAATATATGAAAAAAAAAAGATTAAGATTCATTTAGCAGTATTTTTTTTAAACGATAAAAACCACAAAGTGTATTAACATTTCATAACAAAATGAAACTACAAAACTTTTACACAAGTTATTACGAATGAGAAATACAGATACTACAATCGTTTTCTTAGATTAAAAAAAAAAATTATTGTTTGAGCTTTGAATGTTTAAAGAATACTGTTGCGCATGAAAGCAAGTAAAAAAAAAAAAAAAACGTCGTCTTAGTTTACTCAAAGTCTTTTTCCTTAAAAAAAAAAAAAAGCCAAATATTTAAATAATTTTCATTTAAGATAACGTAGGGTTATTTATGGAACTTCAAGATCTGTTTCTAATTTAAAGTCCTTTTTCCAGGGAAAAAGGACGACATTGAAAAGGAAAACAGAGAAGAGCAAATTTTGACATCGATCAATAAGAAAAGTTAAAGTTCTCAAAAAACGCAGGGAAAAAAAAAGAAAAGTTGAGAAGAAATGGGAGATGTTGTTTTGTTTGTAGACGATTTATCATCAAATTCTTCAGTTTCACAGTGTAGAATTTGCCATGAAGAAGAGTTTGAAAGCTTTAAGAGCTTGGAAGCTCCTTGTGCTTGTTCTGGCACTGTTAAGGTAGAACTTTTTTTTTTCTTTTAACATGCTTATTTTCAGATTCTGATTATTGGGCTTTCTCTGTTTTGATGATTTAATTTTTTTCTTCTTTTTGCTGTTTTCAGTTTGCTCACAGAGATTGCATACAGAGGTGGTGTAATGAGAAGGGAAACACAACTTGTGAAATTTGTCTGCAGGTTTGAATTTTAATGATTACACGAAAAAAAGTTTTTTTTCAAAGATTTATTCATCAAAACAAATTTTGATGTTTCTATTTTGATATCAAACTGGGTTTTTTGTTTACCAGGGTTTTTTTTTTCTTTTGTTTCCTCAAACTCTGCTTTCATCGCTTTTTTTTTTTTTTGTAACGTTTTTTCAGTTTGGGGCATCCAAAACTTGTCCCTTCTCTTCAACTTTACTTTTTGTCCAAGTCTTCCTCTCTTCTTCAATGTGATTCAAGCTTCTTGTAAAACGTTTCATTGGATTCTTCGTCGGTAAACAAAAGAAAATAAAATCTTAATAATTTCCAATTATGACCCTCATTACATCATTTAAATATAGATATCTCAGATTCCTGGAATTCTCTTTCAAGAATGTTTTAAAGAATCACTGCTATGATTATTTATTTAGATTAAAAAAATGTTCCCAGAGGTTTGTTTAGTCATTAATGAAAGTTTTACTGTATATTAATCTTTTTTCATGCAGGAATATGTACCAGGATATACGGTCACAGCACCATCAAAGAAGTCTCAGTTGATTGAAGCTGCAGTAACCATCAGGTAATCTTAACTTTTTTTTTGCTTCAATTCATAATTTTTTGCTAATGGCGCCTGACTTGCCTGCTGGTGGTGTTGAAAAAAATTGTTCACTTTAACAAAAATCCATTCATCTTTATTTAAAAAGTTCTCCAATATTATGTAAACAGCCAGACAGTCATCTTATGCAATTCTTATTCTTTACGCAGCCTTTTCTATATTTTATTAATAAAAAATTAAAAAATTTTGGTGCTTGTTTTTTTTGTCTCAGAGATAGCCTGCAAATCCCAAGAAGAGAGCTTGAACCACACCATCAAAGATTAGTGGCCTTAGCTGAAGGAATGAACATGGAAAATGAGTTCTCTCAATGTACTTCTGCTGCTGACAGAGGCGCCTCTTGCTGCCGATCACTGGCCCTCACCGTACGTTTTCGTTTCTTTTGGTATACAATGAGAATCTCCTTCAACCTTTAGCTGAAATTGCTCCAAGGGATTATTAACAATTAAACAAATGATATCTCAAGGTACAACCAAAAAAAAAAAGGGGGGGGGGGGGTTAACCATTTCTTTGGTATGTGGCAAACCACGGTGGTAGTTGAAAATGGGTATATGGGAATTTGTAATATTAGGAAAATCAATAGAAGTAGCTTTAGTGTGTAATTCAAACTACACCCATAATTTACTAATTTCGACGGTTAGAATGGGTTGCACCCATTGCATATAAAAACAACAACTGAATCTGAAAGGGAAACTACATGTGAAAACCATCTACCCACCATTAAAGGTTAGCTGAAAATTTTATTTTTATTTCCTCCCAACCCTTCCTCGGAGAAAATGATTTATTTTAATTATTTTTTAGTACTTGTGCGCCAGGACTTAAATTTGTCAAGATTTGAATATGATAATTGAAATTAAAAATCAAGCATTTTATCAAAAGATCAATGTGAGCAGTTTTAGTTTAATTATCACAAGCATGTTAAGTTTGCTTACGTTTGAATATGTTAATGAATTGACAGTTTACTGTGGTGTTGCTCGTTAAACATCTCTTCGCTGTGCTGAATGGCGAAACAGATCATTACCCATTTGCAATCCTTACAGTATGTATCCAATTTTTTCCTTTTTTTTTTTTTTGTTTTTACATAAGCTACCATCACAGTCCTAGGAATAATTTTCATCTTTTCTGATATATTTTCCTTTGGTATATTTTACAGTTAATCTTTTTTAGAGCTACTGGAATTTTACTTCCAATGTACATATTGCTTCGGACAATTACAGCTATTGGAAACAGCATTCGACGACAACATCGTGTCTCTTGCCTATCTCATTACCATTTTTAAACATTAACTTCATTATTTACAAATTGAAACGAAGGTTTTACAATCTCAAGTTTCATATATAATGCAACTGCAGCTAAAATCGTTATTTTGCTTTCTCTTACAGGATTCTGACGAAGAAACCTCCAACTCTGATGATGAAGACGATGTTGAGCAGCAGCAACTTCACACTGTCTGACTAACTGTATTCTCTCCGATTACTTCCCCTTTGTCATATGAGCATTACATTGCTGCTCAACTTGTGCAAATTCCCCCCTTTTTTTTTTAAATTAATAGAAAATATCGTAAAATATTGAGTACAGAATGATGGTCCGTATCTTAAAGAATCCTTGACCTATGTTAAAGTGAAGTCAAGGAGATAATAGAAGTACCCTCAAAAGTGTTAAAACTATTTGCATTCCGTGTGAGGCTGATCAATTCTCGAAAATAAGCTACCATCTTATCATGACAACTTTTATTAGGATTTAGGCCCACTTTTGAAACAGAGTAAATTGATTGAAAGAGTTTCCTGAACTCAAATTTTATTTGATATGATTTTTTGTGCGACAAGTATTCATCTAAAGTAAAAAATAATTTTATTAATGAGTAAACTGTAAAGAATAATGAGAGTTGCAAAATAAATAAATAATAACACAAATATTCAAACTTCACATTGAAGAAACATGTTAAGCTGTGGACAATTTCAGCACTGGAGTCCTCCTATTTGTTCAATATTAATTTTTTTTCCTTTTTCTTTTTTTTATAAACCGATTTATAGCCATTTGCAAAGGTCAAATGGCAGATATCCATGAAAAAAACGGTGAGGAAAATGCAAAGAATAATGGGAAACAAGAACCTTTACATCCTTGCATGAACTAACAGTTCCAATTTCGTATTGAAGATCAAGAAGATGGTACTCTTGATCTTCAACAAAAAGAGAGTCTCTTGATAAACTACTAGAAGATTGTTTTAAAAGATAAATCTAAAGGATTACCCTTGGCTGATAAGAGAACAAGCCAAAGAAAAAAAAAAAAAAACCTGGACATTAATGGGAGAAAAATAAACCCCAAAGAAAGAAAAACAAACAGAAGGGAACGTTATAGAATAAGGGCAAATGTACGCCAGCCTTGTTAAACATCAATCCTTTTCGATTTGCCTGAATAATATTTCTAAAATCTAATATTCATATGAGTTAACCAGTAAAATAATGACACGTAGCGGGGCAAAAATGAATGAAACGTATAGCTTAGCTAAATAATATAAAAGAAAAACAAAAAATTCTTGGCATAAAAAGCTTTCAATGATGATCTCTTAATTAAGTTTAGTTGATAAAGAAACAAGCCAAACAAAATTGGATATTCCTATTACCTAAGGAAGGAAGACAGATCAAAAGAACAAAAAAAGTACTGTCATCTCAAGAGAAGTGTATGCCGGCCTTGTTGAACATAGACAGTAGAGTTAAAAAACTTTCTTGTGTAAGCTTGGACGCCCTCTGTTCTTCAAAATTTCCTTCCTTCAGCACACTTAACACCTTATTTTTAAACTCAGACACATCTCCTTCTGCTTCATCACACTCCACGTCCATCTCATCATCAATTCCATCATCCAATTCCATGCTCTGATCCCCAAGTCTTGCAACATCAAAATCATCATTCCCACCCAACGGAACATTTTGCGAGCCCTGCAGTGCCTGCAAAGTCTTATAGTTTTTCTCCAAAAGAGACAGTACATTTTTCTGCTTGAAAATGGAACCAAGTGTTTTATTCTTTCGAATGAAACAAATCCTTATAAACCCATCCCATTCCTTATGATTCACTTCCGGCCGCGGTTTCCTTGGCTCAATTCTTACAACAGAAGAATCAACCTTAGGTGGAGGCCGGAAATTGTTCTTCCCAACTTTGAGGAGATGAGAAACTCGAGCATAAAATTGGGTATTCACAGAAAGTCGACAGTAAAGATTATCACCCGGCTGAGCAACCAAACGCATAGCGAATTCTCTCTGGAACATAATAATAGCACACCTAAAAGCAGGCTGATGAAACAGTAGCTTGAATGTAAGAGGAGAAGATATTTGATATGGAATATTTGCCACGCATATATCAAAATAGGGTAAATCCGTCTTCAGCACATCGCCTTGAATAACCTGAAAAACATTAGCATTATATACAATATTGTCAAATCCCCAATTCTAAAACATTCAAATTTACCAGGCTATTGACTATCTAAGCTCCCAAAGTTCAGAATTTTACAGACAAAAGAGTATAAATTGATCAAAAAATTTGGTCAATAGTACCCAATCCATTAAAATTAAAAGAGGCAAACGAAAAATAGACAAATACCGATACCTTTAAGCGATGAGAGAAAGGGGTGCCTTGAAAGCGGCGTTGAAGCTCGAGGACCATTCGAGGATCGAGTTCGACGGCGATGACCATTTTTCCGGCTTCGAGAAGCTTCTTGGTGAGGTTTCCAGTACCGGGACCTATTTCGAGGATGACATCGGTGCTCTTGATGCCGGCTTTTTGGACAATAGCGTCGACCAACAGAGGGTTCTTGAGGATGTGCTGGCCTTTGGACTTGTGGAAAGCAACACCACCTTGGTAGTGGTTGGAGGGTGCTCTCGGGCCCTTTTGCTTCTCTTTCTTCATCTTCCCTCCCGCCATAAAAAATCGTGTGTGATTGATTCGCAGAGAAAATAATGGAAAATTTCTTTGAGGCTCTACTTTAGGGTTTTTCGAGTTCAACTTAATAAATCACTAGGGTTTGGCCTTTGAGACTTCATGGAACCGGAATGGGGGTGCAAGTACACATGCTTGTCACGTGAGAAATGAGATGATTTATGTCAAACATTTTTTTTTTGAAATATATGCCATACATTTTTTTAAATAAACTAAACTAGGAAAGTCCCCTTAGTATTATAGGCTTGATACCCAAAAAAAGTAGAAAAAACCGATGAAGATAGTCTTTTATAAATAAAAGAATCAATAATATAAAATTTTAAATGTGTTATCATTAAGATTAATTTAAGAATAGAATACTTAATTATTCTATATGCAAATAATAGAATTTCTAATTCATGCTAACAGAAGTCCATAATACAAACAGCAACAACATCAAAATAGCAATTAGCAAAGCACATAAAAATAAGAGGGTATGAGCAAATGTATTTTTCAACTCAGCTGTGCATCTTTCTCTTATAACTTAAGAAAGGAAATGCATCTATACATTAATAAATATTTAGTATATCTGCATCCCTTTCCCCGGGAATTCAATTCCCTCCATTTGTCATTTTTCAATAATGCCTAAAAATGGTTTGTTTTACAAAATTGAAAATGTAAATTAAAATTAAAAAAAAAAAGAAAAAGAAAAAGCTATACAGCTTCCTACAGCCTTGACAACGTCTTTGTAAACCAGTCTGATAGGCGCCTCATCTTTGAAGATAGGTAAGCACTTGTACCGAAATAATTCTCCGCATTTGAAAGCATTATGTTTATGTCATGCTTCACTGCTTCCATGGTCCGATAATAGTTGTTCTCTAACCTCAGCCGGATCAATTCGGGATACAATGGAACTGGAAACCTGTGAGAATTCCAGAATTTTATTTATGTTTCAGTTGCCTACTTATTGCAGGCCAATGAATGAGATTCTATATCAAAACAAAAGGGATACGATCATCTGTCTGTTATTGCACAAACTACAATCCTATACAAAAGAGTGTAATAATGCACTCAAGTTATCAAAAGAATGGTATACTCCTTAGTCACACGCACTACACTTCTCTCATTGATTAGTTGCAGGCAATAATAAGTTCAGGAGCTTAATTAAACATATGGCATTAACCAGTGTCTAGAGAAGTTTTAGATATTTTGAATACCTGATATCACAGATCTTTTCGGCTTTCCTAATTAAACAGATTTAATATAGCGCATAAACCAATAAAAAAAAAGAGATGAAACAGGAAAATAAAAAGACATATATGGTTTAATGTAAAAATATATACCATTAGGTAATATTTCTAAAACAAGTGGTAGGAAGTGACAGCATAAAAGGAAAAGAAACACGATGAGGATAGTTTTGGAATGGGAATTTAAACCTGTTAAGGAATTCTGATTTCTGGGCTGCTTCATTCAGTTTCTGAAATCCATAAGAGTCCTGCAACATTTTAAATGCGGAAGAAGTTAAAACCTTGTGGAAACCAATCTCTTCCACATTTAAAATAGAATTTTCACATGCAAATTCATTTAGAATTTAGAGGAAAATTAGTTAGAAAAGAACCTGATTGCTGCCCACTGAACGCTCTAATTTAGCAAAAGAAGAGAGAAGCTTATCCCTGATTTCAGAATCAATATGTGGGTGCTCCCATGGAAAGTTAGGATCATGCAGTTCCCAAGCACTGTGCCTATACTTGCAGCCATCCTTGTAAATAACTTCATATCTTTCCCAAGGACTGTCAGGGAAATCCATAGATTTGCCTTGTGAAGCAACTATTCTACCATCCCACCAACTACCTCCCCCCCCATTATCATTCTTCCACCATACTAGGCATTTATCCCTGCGGGTCCATTCTCTCCTCATTGCAGCATCATATCTTGTCTTCTCAATAAGAAAATCAGGAAAACCTATCAACTCAGGCAGGGTCAATATGAATGCATCCCCAAACGCACATGATGAATTATCTACAAATCGTAGTGTGATTTTACAGCAGCTGTCTCCAGAACCGGGAAAGTGGGAATAAGCAAGGTTTTCAACCCTGCAAATTTCCACCGCACTCAGGTGTCCCCTTGAGCTCCATGGACCAGCCCCCTTTAAGCGACCTGATTCAATGCACTCTGCATGCCCCTGCAAATAACAAAAGCCATATTTTGAGTTGTGAGAAATAGTAATTATCAAGTTTGTACAGAGAAAAATCCAGAGCAAGCATGACATACCTGTCTGAAATATACAACTTCATCACCCAGCTGAGGTATATAACGATAACCCTCTTCCTGCTCTGACAACATCAACCATGATAATTTTCTAACAGAAGGATTTAACTTCCTTCCACTTGAAAATTTTAAGTTATAGTCATGATCTCCACCCCGCTTGGTTCTGGTGGATCTTGATCTCTCTCTAACTTTGGAACTTGACATCCATTCATCAGATGCAATGCCATTGTATGCTTTCACAGAGTTCTCTTCATTTGCTGATGTCCCTGCTACCTTCAAGCTATGGTTCCAGGCATTCTGCTCCTGAGAAGTTGCCTTCATCTTCATGGATCGTGTTCTACCAACTGCATCAGATGCTGCTTTGGTGAACCCAATTTCTGAATCATGATCATTGATGGCATTTAAACCTGTGGAGTCAGTTGTGTCATCATATGGGTTTTCCCCATCATTCATGTTTAACTTTAAACCAGAGTGAAACTGAAGAGAACTTGATCTGTCAGAACCTTCACCCATTTCTTGCATTCTGTAACCTAGATTGTGATCTACAGACAAAGTGTTTCTGGACCTCACATCGCCTCCACTGCAGGTTGGATCATTCACTGCAGTGAGGGATTTTAGTTTGGAAGGAATATCCCCTGAAATTGCTTTTGTCCTTATTCTTAATTTTACTAATTTGTGTGGAGTAGTCTCATTTGATCCACGAGATTGGTTAACGCCACCAACCTGATCAGTATGTACCGATTCATGATTTCCATGTTTGTCACATGCAGACCAATCTTTATCTCTCCTGTTAAGGCTGACATTACAATAGAATGCTGAAGCACTACCATTTGGTTGATGGTCACCTAAGGACAGTAACTCAGATGTTAAAGATTTGTGCACCTCATTAGGAGCAAACTCTTCCATCGACTCTCTATCCAGATCTTGCAATGCAGGAGTCGCTAACTGTCCCTCTCCCCTGCAAGACAATACATATCCCTAAATATGGGTTTTTATGTAAGGAATAAAAATTCCAATTCATTCTAAATTTAACATACCCATTGACAGCACTAATCCTGTTTTCATTGAGGACATCAGTTGGCATTAAATCTCCTGAACTTGAATGCTTGGATGTCTGAATTTTAACCTCTCCCCATCTGATTTTGTTCTCCATGTCCCCCACTAATTTCTCTAAATGATCCCCAGTATTTATAGATTGACTTGTATCTTCTAGATCAATCCTGTTATGGTCAGAGAGCTCCATATCTGCAGCGGGTGCACCAGGGTCTTTGGAGCAGGTATTTCCATCAAAATTTCCTGGAGGTCCAGATGAATGGTCCAGTAAATTGATCTGATTGCCACTGTTCAATCTGCTGGCTGGGGCATCTGGCTTCCTAGAATCACGTAAGGAGAACTTTAAGACCAATCTCTTCCTGTTCACAATATTTGATTGAGATTCAGGGAGTTTATGTAACCACACTAGATCCTCAGATTCTTGTTCCTTCTTCATGGACTTCAGTTGTACGTTCTCCAAGTTTCTCTCAATTTCACTGTTTTCAGTACTTGAATCTTGAGACAATGACTCACTATTACATGAATCACCTTCTGAGTCAACTTCATCATCTCCATCCGTAGATGTTCCGGTGATTCTAGACATCATGCTTCGAGCATTACGTGCAGCAACTCTCTGAGGTCTCAATGGCTTTCCTTTGGAAGACTTTCTCTTTGAAGCTTTTCTGCCACTTTTTGATTTTTTTGTCCTACGGGTTCCAGATATATAGCCATCCCGCTCATCCAAATATCTCTTTTTGACTCTTCTTCCTGATGAAGTCTTCAACTCAGCCTGAAAATAATACAATTTAGTTTTGAACAGGGTCCAACAATAATGAACACTAGTAGAAGGCTAAAGCCACTTACTTCAGGGTTGTATTTTCTCCTTCGTGATCTGCGAAGGCCATCTTTGTGATTACATTCAACCTCACTGTCTTCTTCACTGTTCTCTGTGCCTCTAGATGAGCTGGAAAATAATGCCCCCTGTTCACCTTCTGTTGAACATTCCTCGGCAACATTGTACTCTGAATCAGTGTCATCACTGATAACTTCATTTTCATGTTCCCAATACATGGCATCCACAAAATCAGGTAGAGGTTCAATCACTCTTTCCAAATCTTCCAAGGGTGGCATTTCAAAATCCTGGCCTAAACTGATATCTGGGCCAATAGCAAACTTTGTGGAAGATGGATGCCACTCAATACCCAGCGCACCAAGTCGCCGTTTCTGGTACATACTCTGATAAGGTTCTGGGTACGGAATCATGCCTAGAATTTCCCATCAAAATCATTAGCTAAAGTACATCAGAATAACATGCTAATCAATCCGCAAAAGCAGGAGTTGTAGACATACTGGAATCACAAATAAGATCTTGTGTGTTCCTACGATGCGGAGTAAACTGTGTTTCCTGCATCAAAGTTATATGAATAGCACATCAGTTGTAAACTGATGCACATGCATTGCACAGAAACAAGAACAATGCTTCAAATCTCCCCCAATCGTCTATGTTTTTTTTTTTGCAATGCATATTGATACTCTCTGGACTGACAAACATGAAATCTACCACAAATTAGTTTTAACATGGAGTTGCAACATACCTGATCAAGAGCATTTCCAGCAGAATCCCAAATAAGGGGGCGATAGTCCCCAAGAAAGAACTGCCAGAAAGCACAGACAACAACCTCATAAAGCAATTGAATGACACCAACTTATATTATGAGAGAAGGGCAAAAGGAAAAAAAGATAAATAACTAAACAAAGGAGAAAAGGGGAGATTTAGGCTCTACAAGCAATATTTTCATCTACCTGATCATACTTGGCATCCTTTTGGGACTCACCCTGGCCAGTGTTAAGCAAATATATCTGCCCAACTTCATCCGAAAGTACAATTGAGGTCCCATCCCTATTAACGGAAAAGAAGAATGTTACAGTCTCTTTACAAAGAACAATTCTTAAGATTTAACAAAATAGTTCAGATTTAAAATGCAGATAACAAGAATTACAAAATTAGTTTTTCAAAAAAAAAAACAATTGCAGGAGAAAGCATCAAATATAAACCACCAAAGATAGACAACTTAATAAAGCATTATTGGTTAGTTTCTTGTCATTCAAAATTCTAAGCACGTGTCATGCCAAATGCTTCAAAGGAGTAGGCAAGGTACTTTAATCCCACATCGGATAGGAAAGGAAAGGTCGTTGGGCATATAATCATTAGCGTTACACAACCCAATAAGCCAGTTTTGTGGAATGGCCATGTGACGTGCACTTCCCTCGCAAGGGTAAATTGTCGAAGTCAAAAAGTTAGGCACACATCATAAAATTCATGCTTTATCATTTTGATGCTCTACAACTTTTTCAATAGAACATCATGGTTGAGCAACCACATACAGACTAGAACAACTGGAATGCCAACAAAGCTAGAACAGTATACAAAGTAATGAGGAAGAGCATATATAATCCAAGTTTGGCATACAGCAAAAATTTGTGTGAAAAGATCCAGAAAAAATACTCTCTAAAAATCCTAAGCCTGCATTTTGTGGTTGTCCCATGAAGTATGAACTACTAGAGAATTAAGCATCTGATGTGAAGATAAGTACTTCAACTGAGCATACATATAAAAGCTTAACATGACCTTTTGTACCGTATTGACAGGTCCATACAGCCAAAACATCAAAACAATAAACAATAACTAGTTGATTTGATCATAAAACCAAGTCTGACAAGAGAATGTGTGCAGTCAAGGATCAAAAAATAGATGGACACAAACCAAAATATGGAATGCTATAAGGGTAAAAGCAATTGTATGGCTAAGAAGGATCAAGCCGATAACCCTTGTCTTGATATACAAACTTTTTCAGAATAATAAAAAGGGCATGTCATCTTTCCAACTAAAGAAAGCAAAGAAAAGAAATTAAAGGGTGAACACTTTCACTTACGGAGAAAACTTTCCATCAACCAACTTAAAACGACCAATTTCATATATCCGGATGGGTATGCCCTCCCATATCTGGAAATATAGTTCCCAAGGAACTCAATAAACATCAACACTTGCAGAAAATAATAAATAAACAAATAATTTGGCAGTTTCAGAAAAGTTAACATATCAGCAAGAACAAGAAACTCACATCCCAAACTATTGTTTTCCCATCATATCCAGCACTCATCGCAATTCGAGGGTTGAAAGGATGGACATCCAAAACATAAGACTGCCAAAAATTCAACACTGAAGTGAGGAATGACATTCTTTCCAACAAGATGACAACCAGTTCACAAGCAAAAGGATGTGCAGGAGCACCAAGGCAACAAATATGTGAAACACTACGAGAACAAATCAAATAATATTAATTGCAAGAAATTCATCTTAAATCTAGTGAACAAAAAACTGAAATCTGGCCAGCAAGTACATTGTGTTAATTGGAAATATTTTAATAATGAAGTTCAGCTTAAGCAAACGAAGTTCATTCAAGTTATCCTCTGAATTAAAAAGAAAAAAGAGCAACCTACAATCAACTGCATTTAGAAAGAGGTGAACAACACCAATGATGAAGAGTTCTTGTAACCTCGGAAGGAAATCATCTCTCTATAATTGTTTTGTCATGGTCAACAAGAAAAACAAAATGACAAACAAACCAATACCATGATCATATCAATTTGTTGTGAAGGGCAGGAAAGTGCTAGACACAACTTACTGATGCAACATGACCAGTCAAAGAATGTACCAAGCTACCATCAACAGCATTCCACACACATATTCTGCAATCTGAATTAACAACAAATAGTTGAGATCCATCAATAAACTAAATTAGCAATATTTTTTTTAAAAATACTAAATTACCAAAAGCAGCTGGAAAAGAAGCAAGACAGCATTTCATCACAACCTCAAGGCAACATAACCAGTAACAGTCATGTGAACAAAAACGAGAAAAAGCACAGACAGCTTTAACAATTACAAAATGGCCTAAAACTACCAGAAGTTTAACAATTAAAAAGAAAACTCGGCCAGTAACCAGTAAACTAAAAAGCCATATAACCTGATGAGGAAAAATGATGAAGGTTTTTATATTTTCAACAACAGCAACTAAAAGCATTTGCTTAAGATGGAGTAGAAAAAAGATTCAGCATGTTCTACAATTTACAGCAGAAAGATTCTAATATAAACATGGGTTACAAGATACAGTTTTATTGATGGAGAACTGGAAGCATCTCAAGATATATAATAGCCTCTTATAACTTGCAAGTAAAAGCCCATATACCAAAAATAAGAGTTTACATATAAATTACCAACCCCCTGCAAAAAGGATAATAGGTTTAACTATAAGAACTTTAAAAAAGATCATGACAAGTATAAAGTCAGTCAAATGCTTTGCAGAAGACTATGTTTTCCATCTTCCTTGTATTTTTCCCCTCAACTTTTCATAAGATGTTAAAACATAACTATTTGAGAGCAGAACAAGAATAACAGCTGCCCTTCAAAAGAAATTTTAGCAAAAAGTGGTGTACACTTCTGGAGGGCCTCTAAAGATGCACTTCAAAAGAAATTTCAAAATAATTATGCCAACAAACACAAAAATATACAGAGTAGGTTCCAACAAAATCAGAGCATAGATGAAGCAGATAAGTCTTTCCAGAATGTTGTGACACCACTAATAAAAATCAAAGAATAAATGCTAAAGGACACCAATTAAGAGCTGGTGGGTTTTGGGCACATATTTTATAACGATATACTGGATGCACATAAACCAACACAAGAAAATCATTACAGACATTTGAACTTAATGCTAAGTCTGCTAAGTTTTAAATAAACTTTCATCTTTATAATCACTACTTTACCCATTATAGCTGCTAGAACAAAACGATTATCGAGGCTCCAGACAATCATATTGACACCACGAGGAGTAGGGAGAAATCTCTGACGTGGGCCGCCTCTAGGAGGTTGAGGAGGTAGTGGGGGAGGTGGAACTTTCAGATGATATGCCTTTGTCCAACGTCCAACTTTTCCCTGTGAATGTGGAAGGATTGTAAAAGAATTAATCTTCATTTAGTTTCATATTGTTGAATTTAAATACAGCACAATAAACTTCATCGAATTTAAGTGCAACATAACTCCCAAAAAAGTTCTTTTTTTAAAAAAAGGGCATTTCTAGTTTAAGGCATTGACTGGAACTTCTTTGTGGTACATCAAAACAACTCACATGGGATCTACGTGATCTGGGAATCCAGATGATTGCACTACCATCACGAGAACAGGTAACAATGTTGTCCTGACAGAACCTAAAAACATTAAAATTAACGAAGTGAATCTCAAAAGCTAGATGACAATATTGAATACTAAAACAATAAACAGAAGATGAAAAAAAGAACAACTGAAGAAAGTCTTATGTTACAATATATCACATAACTTAGGAAAAGGACATTACAGACCAGGAATTTTTAAATTTTGGAATATTGTCCTCCTTCGTAACATCAGACATTGAGGATCTTGAAGGTACAGCACATCCACTGCACAAAAAAAGCAGAAAGAAGCAATGATATTTGTTGAAAAGAAGAGGTAAAAAAACAATAATAACAACATAGCTGGCAATTATAACTGACCAACCTAAATTGGACGTAATTAACATCATTTTCATGGCCAGCCAAAACATCCAGCTCATGAACTGGTTGTTTTGAATCATCTGTACTAGGCTTACAGGCAATCCAGACCTGCAAGTATCTAACTCTTACAAAAGAAATCTAAATGATATAGATCAGTCAAAGTTAAATAAATTTAACAGGATTGTATGTGAACCAAAAGATGCATTTGACATGTTCACATTGTTTAGACGCACCCTGGCAAAAGTGTCAGAGCTACCAGTGACAAAAACTGTCCCATTGACGTTGAATGCACAACATAATATTTGATGGGTTTGTGGAACATTACTTGAGGAAGGTCCATTATTAGATGGAAAATTGCTCCTCCCTGCTCAGAACTTATCAGTTTCAGTGTAAGTTCAAAGTACACAATACAACCATTAACAAAACAATCAAGAAGCAGTTCTCCAACCGATAGCAGCTTCAGAAGGCTTCGGCACGTATATGTGTGGGCTACAATGTGAATATCTAGCATCCCAGATTCGACAAGTCCCATCATCAGATGACCTACAAATGTTAACAGAGCAAATAACAAAATTAGTTATCAACTAAAGTGCCATAAATTTATGATTTGCTGCCTCCCAGCCAAGTATGATAGAATAAAGTGTCAACATCAAAGACACTAGATTGAAAGCTTCCAGATAAAGCTTCTTAGAATTAGAAGAAACACCAAATAAGTAAATGCTTACACATGTAACAAACATATATAAAACCTAAATCAAAGACTCTACTATCATAGCAGATCAACTAACTGAGAGAAGCTACAACAGGAAACTGCAACTGAGGAAATGAGGCTCACGATAAAAGCTGGAAAGCAAAGGCAGGCCTGGGATTAAATGCAATAGCAGTAACAGCACCAGTATGCCCTCGTAAAACTGAAACTGGCAACCCATCTGGCAAGCGCCACTGTAGATCATAAAGAACAAATTAGTTATCCAAGAGTAGAAAGAGTAGCATCTTGTAAAGCAAGGTAAAGCATTCTTACAACTCGAATCACAAAATCATTCGAAGCAGAAGCCACCAAAACATTGTTTGAACTAACAGCCAGGTCTGTTATGTCACCCTAAATTGCAGGTAACAAGAAAATTACTTCAGCTAATGTAGTAAAGAAATAAAAAAACTACAGGCTAAACTGATAGATCATGAATGTCATATATCAAATAGACAATATGAACTCACTTCATGTCCACGGCAGCTGGCCAAGCAAAATGCAGTTTCCATGGACCAAATTTTGACAAGGCGGTCATCTGAACCGGTAATAACATATCTCCCAGAACGATCAAATATGGCTGTAAGACAAACAATATTTGCTTAGATCCATTATCTATTGATGCTAGAGCAGTTGTACAAATTATGCACATGATCTCTACTGACCTAATATAGAGTTTCATAAGGAAAATAGAATGAGAAATAGAGTAAGATTATTCCTATTCAGTGAGAAGAAAGGGTTCTTGTAAGCTTTTTCAGTTATCTTAACAATAAAACCATATATTTGGTCAGATATTTAACTAATACAGATCTTCCAAATGCTGAACTCAGGGTATAAAAGTACCTGGAGAAAACGGCATGGCCAACAAAGAGGTTGTTTTTTTTTTCCCCATAAAATAAGGTCTCAAAGTAATTATATAGGTACCAAATGGCAATATAAATTAGAGACAAGAAAAAAAAAACCATAAAGGAAAAAAGATACTAAGAAAATTTCAGGGAATAACAACAAAAACAGTAAGTGCAATTTCATTGATCATTTTAGTGACAGCCAAGCTATTACTCACACTGGAACAACTCAAAAAGGCACTAGGTTACAAAAGAATGAAAAATATTGAAGTCAACTATGAAATTCTTTTCCCTAGGCATTTAAAATGCCTAAAACACATGTTAAATATCCAATCTAAAACCAATTGGCAATAGGTTGAGAGACCCAACTTAAATATAAGACCACAGGAAACCCAAGACTTAACAGATGTGGAATAACACCAATTAACAACACCAATTAACACTCCCCCTCAGATCTAGCTCAACAAGGGGCCTATACGTGGGCAACCTCACAAGGAGTAACAGGCAAGAAAAACATAACAAACTTGGGCTCTAATATCATGTTAAGCATCCAACCTAAAATCAATTGGCAATAGGTGAAGAGGCCCAACTTGAATATAGGACCAGAGGAAACCTAAGACTTAATAGATGTGAGATAATACCACTTAACAATACCATATATATTATTTAAAATTGTATACTTCGAAAATAAAATACCAAACACAATCTTTAAAACCCTACACTTACAGAAAAAGCAAAACTAATTGATATATAAAATAGCCTAACTAACTTATGTATAAATAAAATCACAATTAAACTCATTAAATATAACAAAATTATAAAACATAAGCTTTAGTTCAAGCATCTCCCTTCCATGCTGCAATAACCTCTCACTAGAACTTTCTTGTGTTCCAATCAGCAAAATCAGAAAAAAACGAATGAATGAATGCTACCAAAAGAATATAGAAGAAAGGTAAATTCCAAAATTTGAGTTGGACAGACAATTTGAAGCCAAAAAAATTGTTTAAACAGACATATTTCATTATTTGCACCATATTTCATCATTTTTTGGAGAAAAGAACCCCAAAGCACTACCAGACATACCAGGAAATTGATAATGCTTTCAAATTCCAAGGGTTTCTTTAGATACTAACAATACCATATGAGAAATATCTACAGGAATGAAATTCCCTAAAAAGCAGATTTTAACTGTAAGTTCAGTTGATCATACCACAATAGACAGCATTTCGATGTCCCCTCAACTTCTTTATATTCTGCATCTTTTGCACCATGGTAGATGGTTTAGCAATAACATAGCATGCAGAGCGAACAGAGGGAGCTCGGTGGTGCTTTCTGAAACCTCCCCCAATTTCTCTTATACTTAGGCCCCGAACTTGATCAGCTTGCATATGAGGCCAACGAAGATAGGCAGGCATACGCTTGCCCTGCCTATTCTCATTACTCTTGTCAGCTGCATAACAGAAAGGTAAAGTTGCCAAATAAGAAGACATACTAAGCAACCATTTAAGGACATAAATCATGGAAGTGAAATACATTGATAAAGCAATACTTTCGTCATCCTTCCCACAATCAAACTACAAATACAAAACTGCCTTAATTTACAATTCTCATCTGTAGAACACAATCCAAATGGAAAAAGTTGCAGCAGGGGCAGGGCAGTGGTCAACAGACAGTGCATAAAGTAACACTATGGAAGTAACACATACAATTCAAAAGTGAAAAGGAACCAGATCCCAATAATGTAGGGACATCAGCAGCATTTGGAGAACAGGTATCTCCCACAGCTTTGCTGCACAGTGCACACAGTAATTGCTTCAGAAGCTTTACCAAGTGATCCTTCTCAATATGAGGATACCTGAAAGTTATACGAGGCAGAACTTAGTACTTTGGACATGGAACCAAGACTGAACAATTAACGAGAACATAAAAAGTAAATAAATAAAAGAAAAGATTGTTTCTGGGCAAGTTAATCTATCCCAGCCAATTTTAAATAAGATGTGGGGTTAAATACAGCATTTCCCACCATTGATTCGTTACCTTTAGTTTGACTTTCGATGATTCATTATGTAATCAATCAAAGGGCAAGCAATCATGTCTACCATATTTCAAGTACACTTGGTTTGCTTAGGGAAAGGCTATTATAGACCTGTATTGTTCATCAAAAGGAAGAAAAACAACAACTAACCAGCAAGCAAGTATTGTTTTAAAGGGGAAAAACATGGAGTTAGGCACTGTTAAAAATGTGAGGAATAAGTGGCTAGCATTATGGACTACAAGATAAGCTATCATGATATCAAACATATGTAGTGTAAAGTTTTTTAATAAACAGAACCACAAAGTTCAAAACTCTTCTTTAACATTGATGATTAATACCAAATTATATAAGATGCACACATACCTCTCCACTAAGCTGTTATAACTTAATGGGAAGGAGATGCCATCATCATCATCATTCCCACTACGTGCACCACTTCTTGAAAACCAAGCATGATATCTTCTCGGTAAAAGCTGATGTTCTAAAAGTTCGTTTGATAACTGTTCAAAAGTTCTCTGGCAAGGGCCAGCTGACAGAAATTGCATTATCAAGAAGTAAATTTCTCTAAGATCTATATCTACATTGGTCTTAGCAGTGCGATCTGTAACCCTCCTTTGCTGCTCAACCAAAGCCTTCTCTGGAATTGTAGTTGAGACATTCAAAGGTGCCTTGCAAAGAGAGGATGCACCAGCAGAAGACGAACACTTCCAGTCCATGTTTGGCGCAATCCAACCTGAGGTAACCAAAAAAAAAAAAAAAAAAACAGTAATGGGAAAATGAACTCATAAATCATAATGGTAGTTTATTAATTGCAAGCATCAGCAATCATAGCCAAAAAAAAAAAAAGACTAAAAGACATAACAAGGATGTTCCACGTAAGAAGACGGGCAGCTAGTAACTCAATTCAAGGACAATTATAAGCTAATTCTCAGCAAATTTATTCTCGTAACAGTTGTCACAGCCGGAACCTATAACATTCCATTGCTGGAGTCTAAAACAGATAAAAGTCAATTCCTAAAGTTTCAACGCTATCCGGATAAAAGAAACCCTAATTACAAGTAGAATCCTTAGGGTTTAAAACATTATAATTAGAAAGAAAAAAAAAAAGGAAAGTATACTTCGATTTAAACCTTCAATTTGTTAAAAATACTTCCAAACTTCAGCATTTAGCCATTTGCATGAGCAAACCAGTCAACAAAAAGAGAAGCAAACAGCAAAAAAATCTCGCCTTACAATATCTAAGGAAAAAAGCATCAAATTGGAAGGTATTAACAATCAGAAACAACAGAAAAAATTAAAATTAAAGGGTTCAAGATCTAATCGAAAAGTCACGTGCAAAAAAAGCAGCCAGGGAGAATCAAAACATAATTTCATAATCCAAAGTAGAAAATTAAAGATCTTATTACCTTAATAATTAAAGTCGATTTAGAGAAGGAACATGGTGCGCGAGCTTTCCTTTACTTCGCAGCACTAATTTGGAGAGCTTTGTTTAGTTACTACAATTTTAAAAAAAAAAAAATGTTAATAAAAAAAGGAAGCAGAAGAAGAAGAGGGTTGAGGAAAGATAACGAGAATCGAGAAGTAGCCAAAAAGTTACATTATGAAAATTTGAGTTTTTGCTAATACTACAACTTGTTTTCTGGTAAAGTTTTAAAAAGAAAGAAAATTGATGGAGAAAAATATTTTAGGACAATGGCTGAAGGTGTGCTAATTATTAGTAAAGCTAAGAAAATAATTTTCCTAGTAAATAAATAAAAGTAATAGAACAGGGGAAACTAGAGAGCGCTTTGGGGTTTTCAGACAATTAAGCCCCCATGTTAGAGGCGGCCTTTGACAATTTTCCGCTCATAAAGAGCTGAAGGAATTAGGGTTAAAATGGACTTTCAATCAATTGTTGGTTAAAAAGTCAGAAAGGGGGCTTTTGGAATTGCGAGCCGTTGTTGGTTGATATTTATTATTTCCTCTCTTTTAATTTTTTGAGTAATTATTATTTCTCTAACATTGTTGTCTTTGTCTGACAGAAATAAAAATAGTAATCAACCAGAACGCACCAAAGGTATTATAACTAGCAAACCATTTAATTACACTATATCTAGTGATTTTTTTCCTTAAAATAAATTTGCAAATAGAAAAAATAACCTTGGCTGTTGATAAATTTAAAAAAAAAAAAAAAGAAGAGAAAAATGTAAAGATGCCATTTGTGGGAATCCGTTATAATTTTTTTTTAATCATTTTCGCGAAACTGAGACTTCTTTTCTCCAAAGTAACGGTTAATGACACATCGACACTCCGCGACTCCATCCCACAAAATATATTTGATTAATTACTTGCTCCTTTATTGATATTACCATATTTTTTTCACATAAAACCATGAGCAAACGAAGCTGTTCGCTAAGCAGTTACCCATACTCCACAGTCGAAACTAGAAAGGCAGATAAATAAATGTCAGCAAAGCCTAATCCTGCAGTTCTCAAGAATCAGTTAGCCTCACCATCATAATTCACAAAGAGTTAAACACAACTTTAAAAAAAATAATAAGAAAAGAGTTAAAAGAGAAGAGACAATGTTTTATCATGGTTAGTTAACAAAGAGAAGTAACTCCGCTGATTAATCACTTTTCCATCTCATGTTTCAAATGAGGTAGAAACTCTAGCAATGCTGAGTACCTACACTAAGAAAAGGTACACTGGATAACTATATGTTAAATCCAACAACTTAAGAAAGGGATGTGATTATAAGCTTTTCCCTCTCACGTTTCCTTTCAGATGCTGGTGGATGCAGCTTACTGTTGTGTTTCGGGTTGCTTCCAATTGATTTAGGAACTTCAGGCATCAATAAAACGAATATCAAAGGTGTGGGGATGTATCTGCCACACGTTTAAGGCAGCATATTCCTCTAAACATTCTTTCAACTGAGCTTCACTATATCCCTGTTAAAACAAAAAAATTTAAGCACTAAGAAACTTCACATAATCTTGACAACCAAATATTCATATTTCAGTCTCCAATAGAACAAGAATTAACATGCCAGAAGACAACTCATCCGAATATAAGCAGTAAGAATAAGCAGCTAACTTTTAAGAGTGCTAAAACAGAAGAATAATACATCTATACCCACCAAAAAATGTCAACTGCTAGAGTTGTTTGATTAGATGAATCAAATCATCTTACTACTATTATTTACTGGTTTTTTTAATTTCTTGTAAGGGCATATAGAGTGACATACACCATAAAAACCCATTGGTTATTGCTAAAACCACGCTCAGGGTTATAGGCTACCACATTAACTGAATTGTGCTCGTAATAATCAATGTTACATTTTGTCATAGCTTCTACGTTAAGACAAAATTTATTTCCATCAAATTGCAGTTCTACAGAAATCCTAGAATATCATTGTTGGTAAGTTTGTTTCTAGAGATGAAAAGTCAAACAGCGACCACAAGGCACTCCATGCTATATTATTGTCCTTTGGAAGGTGACTGGCTTTCAGTGTCAGATAACGTTTCATTTTGCTAAATAATAAGCAACAATAGCTCAAGTTCAACTCTCTTATATCGAGAACAAACCTTTCTAGAAATCCAATTCAGTGCATGGGCATAGCTCACATCCATCTTGTTAGCCCTTGCAGCTTCATCCCGTAAGATTGAATATATATCTGATATGGCGTCCAGACCAGATTTTTGACGATCATCAGAATACAAAGAGAACTTTGACATTTGCATCAGCCTAAGAGCCTCATCCACATCACTCTGGGCCACAGTTTCAGAGAAACGAAGCCTTGATAGTGCCTGTGAGAAAATTATATCAATTTCATGTCAATTTGCAATTCAAATAAGAAAAAACTGCTCCACCTAAAAGCAGATGTTTTGCACAAGAAATTCTGATTGTCAATCCAAAAGATAATTTCATCGTAAACAACTGTTTAAAAAAAAAACAATTTTATTGTAAACAATAAATCTGAGAGCATTGTGGCACCTACATTTCAGATCCAGATATCCCACATCCTTTCCGCCCTTCTCTTTGCCCAACCCAAAGAAAAGTCACCTTCCCCAGCCCGTTTAAGCAGACCAAGGAGTAGGAAGGTATTATCAATTATAAATAAAAAATAAGTAAAGAACATCAGGACTTACTGCTGATATCCTAAGAATGCTGAGTAGAGTCCTCACAGTAGTATACGAATGTGGTGTATTTGATTTAGCTTCTTCTTGCCGAATGCTGGAATATGCTGTGGCAATATACTCTTCCAGCTCCTTTGGAACATAAGGGGATAATCTTCTTGCAGCAGAAATATATGCACTACAAACCAAAAACAAAAACCAGATAAAACAATATCCATAGAGAAATCAAGGCATCTATGAAGTTTCCTGACAAACATAGTGGTGGAACTTCAAGAAAATCAACAAATTTAAAAAGAAAATCAACAAATTTAAGATATCAATACATGTAGCTAATGAAGACATGTAAAATGAAAAGGAATAGGTATCTACACAACACATAGGACACTGTCAACTAATGTAACAGATCAGCTTTCTTCAAATTCAGAAAGAACATATGCAGGAAAAATTCACAGCTTCTACTGGCTCACATGACTTTGCAACCCAAGTTTATCAAGTTCATAAAAATTAAAACCTAGTCAGCAAAATGACTTGCTTAAATAAAGTTATACTTTAATCAAATGGGAAAATAGTCATCGATAAAGTTCAGACAAGTTTTCCATGTAAGAGGAATTATGGTGCTTACCGAAGAACAGATGGTTCAAGTGGAGTGAACCCAAGAGCAGGAGATTCTTTATTCTGGTGTACATAAACAACATGCCTTGCCATCTCAAGATCAGCATCCATATCTGCTCGATCTAGGATCAACCAAAGTAGATCAAATCTTGACAGCAGGGCTGGAGGGAGATTGATATTTTCTGCTGGAGTTCTGCGTAGGTCATATCTTCCCCTTCAAAACAAGTTATATGACTCAAGTTAATAAATTTGATTTTGCATATAGATCAATTACTCTCATAAAGAAGGAATTCACTTCTTTTTCTCCCCCACTTATGTCCCCTTTCAATTCATGAAAGGAAATTGCCAAAAATAATATAATGTCACATGGAAACAACTTTGAATGACCTACAACATTCTCACCAGGCTGGATTAGCAGCAGCAAGAATTGCAGTTCTTGCATTCAGAGATGTGGTGATCCCTGCCTTCGCAATACTGACAGTCTGTTGCTCCATAACTTCATGTATCGCTGTACGATCAGATTCATCCATCTTGTCGAACTCATCAATAGCACATATACCCATATCCGCTAACACCTGAAACAGGGTCAAGGCGTCCCTATTAGCTCATAGGAACCTTGGAAATAATAATTAGAAGAAAGGGAGCATATTTGACATGAGATATACTAAATATATTGTAAAACCAACTGAAAATTATAACCATTAACAGAACAAGGCATAATTTGTAACATGGGCGATACAGAAGAAAGGTTGGCATGATCACATGATTCTCACAGTAAACAGTTACAGTAGCCACATTCTTCTAAGCCATCTCATACTCATAAAACATTCAACTTAAATACAATAAATTATAGTGCAAAGAAAAGAACAGATCTCACCAAGGCTCCCCCTTCCAAAACCATCTCATTTGTGACAGGATCTTTCTGCACAGCTGCAGTTAAACCAACTCCACTGCTTCCTCTGCCAGTGGTATAGACTCCCCTGGGTGCTACATTTATAATGTGCTTAAGGAGCTGACTTTTGGCAACACCAGGATCACCCATCAAACAAATATGTAAATCTCCTCTGATCTGCAGTGTAACCATAAGTCATTAAAATGCTATTAGTCTGTCTATATAAAAATACAAAATGAAGCAAATACAAAACTATAAATTAAAGAAGTGTAGAAAACAAAAAGAAAAAATATTCTTTGAATGCTGGGAGGGGTGGAAGGGATGGAAGGGAAGTGGGGAGAATAATGTCACATTGCTCATAGGCACAGCTTGAACTCTTCAAGTAAAATAACAATAAAAAGATTTGCCCAATATTTGTAGTGAACCATATTATTATTGATAAATGATAAGCAGAAAAATGACTGCCAGCAAATAGACTAAAAGAAAACATAAGATTGACATATTACCTTCATCCCATCCTTCAGCTTCCGGTGTGGAGCACCCACAAGAAGAAGAAGCAAAGCTTTTTTAACATCTTCATGTCCATAAATTTCAGGTGCTAATGACCGTGCCAACTTGTTATAAATGCCACCATCCTCAGCTAATCGTGCAATTTGCTCTTCTTCATCTCCCCTAAGTTCATACCTGCAGTAGAGCACAATTGAGTATAAATACAGGCACATTCATATTGTTTAGCTCATAATTTGTTTCAGTATATTGAAATGCAAGATCTCCGTTTCAGATGCCTTCTTTACAAGCTCACATACTGACATTATTAAGCATAAAGATGGATGTTAACCACAAGTGCATTTTGGTGATGAGTTTAGGAAAGTGGCTTACTGTTCATATTTTTTCTTGAAATGAGTGACAGACATGGCTTCCAAGTACGTATCTGCAACTAATCCAGCACGCATTGCCCTAAATCCGGTGTAAGGAATAGGAAGAAAGATCCCTGATAATTCAACAACATCACCTGGAGCTACCTGAATTTGACGGACAAGGTAGAATATAAATAAAATGTTAGCACAAAGGAGTTAAATTTCATTATGAACAGGTGCAAAGTCTAAACTGAGGTATTTCATGAAACCAACTTTCTAGGTATTTCAGCTACAATGAAATGAACATGAACACCAACCTTTCTAGTCATTTCCCCTCTAAAATGAACTGTCATTGACCGTGGAATGTGGCCTTTTGGAACATGTTCTGCCAACTCTTGAATCTTGGCCTGGAAAAAATTATCTTACACATTACAAACAACGCAGAATGACTTCTTAATGTTTTCTTAATAAATCATGTTAAACTAGAACCTCTTGAAACTTCAAAAACTTGGATGCTCTAAGTTGAAGGATAAGGTTCCCCTTCGTCCTGTTCACTAAACAACGCTTTGATGGGCACTCGAACAAGGGCATGAATACTCGAGCAGTTACATCCTGTTTGGATAATGAATGGAAAGAGAAAAAATAAAAGGTAGTATAAAGGAGAAGAGGCCAAACTGACATTTTAAGATCCCTTAAAAATCAATTAAAAAGATAACTATGGCATATGATATCTGGCATGAGTCCTTTTTCTAGATGACTATTCAACTATCAAATTAAACAAAATTGCATTGAACCAAAGAGAATATTCAATATTTAGACAGCAAATCTGACAAGAGTTAGTTACCTGGTAAATTTCATAGCCACATTCTTCACATGTGTACACCGCTACCTGCATCAGAGGCTTAACATCTGAACAACGGGTCACAATACCAGATATTTTTACAAGCTGGCCAATATATGAAGCCTTCACCTCCCTAATGGTAAATGGCCTCCCTTTTGAAGGTGCCCTGATATAAACTTCACTGAATCCAAAATAAGTGAGCATCAGCCAATGCAATTATATGTATCACGAACAGAGTAGATATTGCAACAATTTAAACAGAGTAAATGCATAATAAAGATTCTAAACAATATACCTAATATGGATATCTTAAGATCACATTATACCAGAACCAAAAAGAGCTCTTGTAACAAATTTATCCACAAACAACAACTTACAAATTGCAAACCTGACCACAAAACAATAAACTGTAATTAATATCAGATAGCATCTAAAGCTAGCAGTGTTTTGACTTAAGATTGCATTAATTCGGGGAGCACCATTTTTAAATGGAACAGTCAGCAACCACTTGCCATAACCAACCTTTTCGTTTACTTGGTAAGAAAAACAGAAAGCTGGTAGAAAATGCTTTTCATTCTAATGGTTTAGTCATATAAACTCCATCCTACACCTCAATTCAATGGTTCATTTCCCACACAATAAGGATAATTTGATTAAAAACCTACAGAAACCCTAAAATACCAACATAAAACTGAAATTAACATATAAATCTCTTAAGGAGAATTTAGAACAGGTTAAGTGCGTTAAGAGTGAAAGAGTTGTCGTCTTAAAGCTTACTAGTAACGTTTAATCTCAGGAGGCATCTTCTGACGTTGGTCAGACCCATCTGCATTATTGGTTCCGTCCTCAGCTCTTTGTGTCATCAATATATCATGATCATCATCATGAAAGGCCTCAGTGGGCTCCGGCAAAAGCTCTTCGATTGCAGCAGCGAAAATTCCAATGTATCTTCGAGTGTTCTCAGTAACCCGCCTGAGAAATTCCTCATCCAAGTCTTTGTACTGTGAAAAAGCAAATTAACTAAATTAAGGGTTTTTAAGTAAAAATAATAATAATAATAACGGTGACCAAGAATAAATTAAGAGGAAAATAGGAGAAAAAAACTTACGTTAAATAGGTCCTCAAGATCGATCTGCACTGCTCTAATTTTACGGTTTGCAACATCTTGCTGAAATAGAGAAAAAGTTTAGGGTTGAAGGAAAGATAACAAAAAAAAAAAAAAATACTAACAATTTTCTGATTATTTTCAAGTAGAAAAACAGAGATCTAGGGTTTCAAATTGGAGAGGATGACGGGAAAGAAAGAGGGAGACTCACAAGGATGTTCATGTATTTGGCCTCGCCATTTGCATCTGCGAAGTTTGAGAGGAACTCTTTGGCGAGAACTGTTAGGAAATCAAAAACAAAAACAAAAATCAGGGAAAGGATAAATCCAGCAGAGATAGCAAGAGGGGATAGGGCGCGAAGAGTACCTTTGTCGGCGTTAAAGTCGAGGTCCTTCATGGTTCAACTTCACTGAATGTGAGAGAGTCAACGAGCGAGCGAGCGAGCGAGAGAGAAAGAGATGTGAGGATGAAAATGCGAAGTGGGCAGGCAAAACAATGAGATTTGACGGCAAAATATGAGAAGGGAAGTACGGTTTTGGCGGGAAAATGGGTGCTAGAATTTGATACATTGTAGCCAGGTGTAAGTTGTAAGCTTGTAACGTCGTGCGCGGAAGGTGATGTATGCTCTTGATGGACTTTGTAGACAGAGTATGTAGTTCTATAGGCGGTTAGTTTATCGCAGCCGTAAGATTCTAGAGAATGAGAAAGAATCAAAAAGTGATGTGGCTGCTGGGATTCGAGCCCAGGTCTCTACGGCCACAACGTAGAATTCTAACCACTAAACTACAGCCACAGTTGTTGATGCACAGCCGATTTACATTTTTTAGAAACTAATAGAAAAAAAAAAAAGGGAATAATCGATAATTACACACGACATTGCAATCACAATACGCATTTTAAACATTTTTAGTTTAGTCTCGTTGAATGGTTTTTTTGTTTTTTTCTTCCCTTCTAGGGGAAGCGTGTTAAAAAGAAGATTAAAAGTAACTCCAATATTCAGCTGCTTGCCATCATTTGGTAAATCATAGGATGCTAACGGTATAACTAAATTAGAAAATTATGTCACCCTGGAGCATTTTGATCCTGAATAATCACTTACGACAATGTCATAAAATATTACCAATAATGACATATTATATCAAGAAATTTTAAACCGCCTCAAGCTTGGCAAGCAAATGATTCATGTTACTATTAGACCATCTATCAGTAGTCTCCAATAAAAAGTGGACTAAAAAGGAAGTGAGAAGCCGGATAATTCATGTGGGTGTTGGGATTTTAATGTGTTCTCAGTTGAAAGATATGAGATATCCATGAGCTACAAGGACCCTTCCACGTATAGATAACTGGAATTTTTGTTGCATTTTCATCATTTCATTCAAGAATTTCCCATCATTGTGACAGACGAGAAGCTCTGCAAGTGTATTGGTTGTACTCGAACAATGACTCATTTCAAAATGGTTTTTCCCAAGTCATAGAATCCAAAACCCTCTGATGAATCAGATCAACGGACTACACACGAAATATGCCAAGATGTAAGCAGCAACAATTGAACTTGGAATATCCTTCAGGAATTTCTGTATGAACCTTTGGACGAATGAATCACATCAAAGTAACTGAATCAGAGCAATCCATACCAATTTCACTTTCCAACATCTAGGGGGTAATTGGATTCTGTTCCTTCAATTTTGCTAACTTAGCTTGTATAAGTCTGTCCAAGATTGGAGGCTCCAGAGGTGTCGGGTCAAGACAACGCTCTGAAGCAGCAACAATCACCTACCAAACAGAAATAACACCCACATCTTCATTAGTTACCAGTGGAACAAAAATTAGATAAAAACGAGCAATAAACAGTAATTATAGGATATGAAAAGATCAAAGACCATAATCAGGGAATTTTTCTATCACCTCATCAAGTAAAAAGTCAATTACTGCTTCATCTTCAACAATTTCCTTTAAAGGAGTCCTTAAGAACTGAATATCCAGCTGAATTTGCTGGAAACCACTTCGATTAAAGGTCTGGAGTCTGACAAATTCTTGCAAGCTTTTAAGACAAAGTTTTACAATAGTTGTTACAACTGACTCCTGCAATTACAAGCAAACTCGGTTCATTTTGTTTCAATAATATTTTCCCACTAGCACAAGAATTCATAGGTTATACCTGTGTATATTCAACTTTCGTAAAAATTTCAACTTTTTGCTTGAACAATTTTGCTAGATGTGTTTCTAAGAGCTGGCTCCTGGCTCTCTGGGTATTTGACCTACTCATTTTATCATCTCGTAATGGGTTGCTACGTGATGAGGTGGTGCTTCCATTGCTGTCAGACCGCCAATGCTTACGCAAGAGCCCTTGAGGTAAAATCTGCTTCACCTCAATTCCTATTGCTTTCAACTAGTGCAAAGAAATTTGAGGTTAAGCACAATACATCTTAGAAGTTTTGCATAATCAGAATATTTAGACATATTGAAATATGCAGGAAAAAGATTTAAAAATTGTATCCTTGTCCAGTCATAAAAGTTAAAAGAGAAACTAACCTCCTGAAGAAATAAATCAACAAACATATGAACTTCTCTAGGCTCCTTGTGCTGCAGATATTAAAAATAAAAAATTGTGAAGGGTTCAAAAGTTGAATACCGAACTATTTTCATGATAGAAATTTCTTTCAAAATTAAGGATTATAGCACAGCATACTAGCCTTGACCCAGTTTGGTGTTGAAAACCTCTTTCTTAGCAGAGCAGATACCCTCTGAGTTCTCATATTTACATACTGTGAAATGGAACAAAATGAACTTATAATTAACAATTAGGCAACTGGCTTTGCTTAAATTAAAAGATATCTGAAATGGTCTATCCAATGCCAGAAAATAAAAATCATCAAAATTAAATATGTGCTCCCTTGATACAGCGAAATGGCATGACCAACAACAATCAGAATTTTCCAAACTGATCAACAGAATCGGGGTAGAACAAATCCCACAGCTCCAATATAAGTACTACTTTCAGTAAAGTTCAAAATGAAGAAAGGAATCAATTCCTACATGATGCAAAAGCTTTTCCCCAGCCGACCGAAATATTCGACATATCTCCCCAGGAACAAAAGCAGGTCCATTTTCAATGCCTCGAGCACCACCGCCAGAGAAGGAAGCAGCTATTTCCTGTCAATAAAAGATGAAAACATGACAGAAGCCCAAGAGAGTAGGGAGTGTACTAGAATTATTCCACTTCACATTTTGAAATGGTTGTCAGCTGGTAACATAAAATTATTAGGTGATGACAGTAAGTTGCCTCGGTAATTCTTGGGATGACAGTTTGTTCAATGAAGATGGAAAGTTGAGCCAGCACGAGGACAAGACCAGCAAGAACTTTTTCACTGTGTGCTCCTTCTGTCAAACCTTGATGCGGACTTGATGAATTCTTTCTTCCAGAAAGCAAGAGAAAACGATCATCAAGAGCACTTAAGAAGCCCTGAAATCCTTCTTGAACCCAATCAATTATGAAATCTCTCAGTTTAACTAGCAGCCCTAAGTCATCATCAAGAAATTGGCAGAAATCCTGCAATAAGCAAATAGATTAAAAGAGAAGCCCAATGAATAAACATACAATACAAATTCTTGTGCAAAGAATAATGAAAAACATAAAGGTACAAGTTCAAAAACAGAATGCAAATAACAAAATAAATGGCAACATACATAACCCACCGAAAAACAAAGCAGCTGCCAAATTAAGGCCATTTTTCAATCTAGAAAATATTTCAAGCATTTACAAATTCATTTATATGCATCCAAATAAGAGAGAAAAATGCAGATGATCAACATAAAAAATTGACTCGCATTATTTACACAAAATAGCATATAAGGGATGCAAAGTTTGAGTCGTTTCTGCATTCATAAAACAAGAGTCTCTTCAGCATCTCATCAGTTACCAGTAAGACATCCATGCTGCCTTGGAGCACTGCTTTTCTGCTGGCCTCCAAAGCAACCTGCAAGGGGTGCTCCTCTGCTGCCTCTTTTGGGCTAACATTTACTCTCAGGAGGACATCTGCAAATTGAACAGAATGAACTCAGACTTCTAAGGTAATTTTCATTAGATAAACCTACATCAATCAAAAAGAATCAAGTTTATTCAACTTTTCAAACTTTTAAAAGTTTATATAGAATCTATGGATACGTATGATTTAACACTTAGTGCACCTATCATTTTTCATAACCAACTCCCAACTAAACATGCATTTGAAAATATTAATGATGCAGCTATGGACATCAACTCTAGAATAGCCACAGTTGTGAATGGCAGATCATAAATATCGTTTTGCTTGAGCCGGATTAGGTTAATTACATTTTAGTCAGAATTCAAGTGAACAAGGAATGGAGTCTAAAAAATTGGAGAATAGGTTAATCAGATCTTCTTTAGACCCCTATCATGAAATAGGTAAAAACAACATGCCCACCATAGTAAATCTAATTATGTTGTTATCTTTTGGGTGATTTGAAACTCCAAAAGAGTAGAAATAATTTTTCAGGAACAGCAACAGTAAAAAGAACCTGATATGTCCTGTAGAAGGTAAGTAAATGTACTGGCAACATACTTTTTAACAGCACCTTGGGCAGCCTGAGACCACATAGAATATCATTATATGGAGCTCCATCCCTCAATATGAAAACTAAGTACCTTTCTACTCAGATCAGAGGAGGACGAAATGCAATAAAGATTAAAAAGACAAGGGTTTCAAATGAAATTCAAGAAAGACCTCCAGAGAAAAATCGGGTAGAACAGCCTCATGTAACACTTCATCCATTAGAAGCACATCTGCCCATATAGTCCCTACAATGGATTTGGCACTCGATAAGAAAAGTTTCAAATTAATTTTAAGTTTCAAAATAAGAAGAAAACAAATACTATAAAATATATATATATATATATATAAGCTGTAAATCAAGTTATTTCATGAAAGCAGGACAATAAATAATTTCAACAAACTCAGAAGCAAATAAATTTGAGTCCACACCATCATTAGCAAAAAATAATGGTATCAAGAATCAATCCTCATGGAGGCATATATTCAACAAGCACAAACATCCAGAACACTCCCTTGTCTCCATCAAGAACGATATGCTAAAGACATCTCCAAATGTCAAGGAAGATAATAAATTACTTGAATTATGCAGACACTTTAGAATTTGCATTTGTAAATAAGGATAGACCTTTTAATTAGTTATGTTAAATATTTGGAGTAGCATTGCCGAAATCATTGAGAATAAGTGAGAAAAAGCACATGCACACTACTTACGAAGAACACCCAGGAGATTGGCAGAAGAAATCCGTCTCTTTACATATTGCTCAGTTGTTTCAAAGTGACTAAAGAAAAGCCAGCATGTGAGTAAAATGTTGTCATGCTTTGTACACTGAGACACAATAGAGTTAGAACTTGTAAAACAATGGGAACTCTAATGAAGCTGCTTACTTGATGACCAAGTCTTGTGCAAGTGTAATTAGTTGCCTTCCTGAGTCAGGAAATATTATTCGATAAGCACGGATGGCCTCCGCAAATTCCCGAACAGAAGCCTAATTTAAATAATTGACAACAAAGGGGTTATTCATTAATCTATCTAGATGGCACTTTTCCTCCTCCCCACTCCCCCCAGCCTCCTTTTCATTTTAGGGATACTGGGGATGACAGATTTAACCACAATTAAAGAACATAAACACAAAAACAGAGTCCAATATTCTAAATTAATAAGATATCAATTTGGGAAAAGACATCATCTGGTCATTAACAAAGATCCACTAACAAGGATATAAAGCACAAATCTACAAGCATTCAACTCCAAACAAAATTGTAGAAAATGTTTGGTCACTGGCCTACAAATGTAATATTAAGCATACGTTGGATAGTGAAGAAATTTGTTTAACATTTACCTTAATAGACAGCTAGAATTGCAATGGAGTAGTAAAATATTTCATGCATCATGCTGCATTATGCAGCACCCTTATCATTGAAGACAATGAATCCTCAAAAGTAGAAGGCAAGAATTTCCCCAATGTGAGACAGGAGTTTCACAAAAGAACTTGCATTATCAAAAATTAACATATTTCAAAGAACCAGCCATTTGCTTTGCACAAAATCGGTTTCCTTTTTCCTTTTTTGATTCCTTTATCCAACCCAGTTCCTACCCAACAAGCCATTTATAAGAAATTACAAAAAAAATGCTACTCCATGCTCAGTTACCTCATGAGCTGTAGTAGGACTCAAGTCAGAAACTTTTCCCTGTTTAGAAGGATCATTAGAATCCATAGAAACATTCTCAATTTCATCTGTTTTAAGCTGAAGGTCCCAAAGAGATTGCTCTAACTTTTCAAGTAGTTTTGCCTGTAAGTTATCCACCTGCCCAATTACAGATAACCTCTCATGCACATGTACATATTTCAAACAGATATATATATATATATTATATTTATATATATATATTATATTTATATATATATATATCAAGAGACATCAAAAACTTGTTTAGAGAGTAATACTACCATAAGTTTAAAACATATGGTGCACATTTTAAAGGCTGTCAGCAATCAGAAGTTTCAAATATTTTAAGAAGTCATAAGAGAAAGAAAGAGAGGGTGAGATAATTTTCGTATTTTTGCTGATGCATTTTCATGCGGAGTAAATGGCATGCATGGTAATTTACTGTTTAAGCTCCATTGTAACTTTCACACAACCAGCTAGATATGCCAATCTCAGAGTTGCTGTACATACTGGAAAATCCAACTGCTTCAAAAGCACTGCAGCTTCAGCTCTAGCTTGAATAGATTCAGAATCTGAGAATAGCTTCCCCTGAGAAGGAAATTTTAACAATAAATTACAAATTTCTTTAATCTGCTTAAATCACCATATGTGCATAAGACAAGAATAGACATACCTGCAAGTTCTTTACTATTATAGCAACAGCATCTTCAGATGCTCGTTTACAGTCCTGGAATGATGAATCTCCGTATGCCTGGTAAGAAAAACAACAGTGTGTGTTAAATGTTTTGAATACAAAATTTTGACATAAAAGCAAAATTATGTACCAACAACAGAATTAAAAAATAAAATAGAAGAGAATGGACAAGGTAATAGAAAATGACCTTAAAAATTGGCATTGCTCCAGTGTAGAACTTGACCGCATCAGCATATGCTTCTGACTTGATGCATTTTCCAAGTCTAGCGGGCAGATCATAAATGAACTGTTCTTTTCCACATAAGACAACTTTTGAGTAACTAATTGATGCATATATATACAGGAAGTAATATTATACTTATCCTATCTGAAATTTTTCCTTGATAGCTTCAAATTCTGAGCTGTAACATCTAAAACCATAAATTTGCCACAGGATTTACAATCTATTATTTGATAAAATATTGCATTACACTCACAATTGTTACATCTAGTTAACATGCTTTCAGTTCAATCCTAGGGCAGCTGTCACATTACTCACAAGTCACAATAAACATTCGATAGTTCTTTAATACCTGCACTTTACGCAGAAGATTGCGTGTTCGGTGCAACTTCTCTATGTGTTCTCTCTTCTCAAAAAGAGAAGTGTTGACCCCATCACTTCTAGATTGCACTGACATTATCTGCAATTATGAATGAAGAAAAAATATGCTTTGCTGTAATCTCCTTTCCCCACTTCTTCTCCATGCATTGTTCAAAAAATTCAACTAGAGCTGACATGAAAATATTCAAACACACCTTGTCAAGAAGCTGTCCCATATTTGCTTCCATGCCTACAATATTACTTTTCATCCTGTGAAAAGCAAAGTTTCATTACCTACACATTAGGGTTCTTAACTAGTGCTTATGTAAGAACTTCAAAGATCCAATTTGTATCAATTGGTCAAACAAACAATAGTTACTACGACATCAAAAATCTTGCTGAAACAACAAAGAACAAGAGAATCTCCATGAAGAGATATAATGTTGATAAACCCTATTCATTCTTCCCACATTAATAGGATACTGGCAGTGGCAATTGTTAACTAACGGTTTTAAGAATTGAAAGAAGCTACCTTTTAATTGAATCCGTGGCACTGATAAACTTGTTATAGTTCTCATAGACCAACATTTGCAAGTCAGTATCCAGATTCTTGATTTCGGCTGCCATTTCAACGTGCCTCTTAAGAAGCGCTTCCAAATTCGATTTTTGTACCTACAAATTTCAATCCAATCCATGCTTTAAAGGATCAAACCTTCCAATTGAATTACAAATCCAATCCAAACATCAGTAATCTAATCTAGAACACCAGTTTCATTCTGAATAATTGATTTCTATAAATCTAGCTTTAGAATTCAATCAAATTTTAATCCATGATTTAGATCAAAAGAATAAGGAGAAGCGTACTAGGAGGTTCATGTACTGATCGGGATCGAAAGAGGTGGTGTTGATGGCATCCAAGGTGCCGTGCTTTGAAGGGGCGTTGGGAGTGGAGGAAGGATCTGGAGAATAGAAGCTCGATAGTAGATCTCTCATTCTCTTGGCCTTGTCGTCCAACGGAACATCGTCCGTCCCCATCTTGTGATCTTTCTACTTTTGATTTGTTCTCAGCGAATCAGAAAGAGAGAGGTTTTGGTTTCAGATAGGCAAAAGGGAAATTGATAAGGAGCGAGTGAAATTTTCGCAGGCAAGGGAATGAACTACAACGGTAAGCAGAGTGTCACTAAAACGACGTCAGTGACCAAACGAGCGTGTCTTTAGATTCTCATACGACGCAGTTCGAAGACGGTTATTTGTTCAAAAGAACCAAAAAATTCCCAAATTATAAATGGACCAAGAAGGATATTCCATTTATACAGATTTTATTTGCTTGAGTGCAGTTTATGTTTACAACAATTAATTTCCCTTAATTCAGCTATATATCCATTAAAATTTGTCATATTTGATTTTTTTTTTTTTTGCATGGGGAAATAAAAGATAGATTTTGTTAACAGTGTCTTTAGCATTTTTAAGATTATATTATATAATAATATCTTCCCTCAATGTATTAAAAATTATGAATAAAATTATCAATTATTATATTAAATACAAATTTATTATCATAAATAATATATTAATTAATCTTAAAAAATGTTTTAAGGACACTTCTTAAGAAACCCCTAAAAGATATTATGAACGTTTTTTAGATACAATTATAAGCTGGCTATTACAACACAAGTTGATAAAGAAAGTCAAAATATTCAAACGCCGCAACGTTTTTTATGTTTGGTAGGAACCAAGAAAATTATAGAAATTGATAAAAAAAAATCTGAAAGAAGAAAAACCAAATGAGGGAAAGGAAAAAAAAAATTTTTTTCTTTCCTTAAGTTTGGTCTAAAAATTTGAAAATAAATAGATATTGAGTAAATTTATAAATAAAATAATTAATTTAAATTAGAAAATGCTTTCCTTACAATTTAAAAATAATTTATAAAAATAAAATATACAAATCCATCGTTTTTTTTTATGTTTTCCTACCAAATAAAAAAAAAAACACTTCATTATCCTTTAACTCCCATTATTCATCGCTCTTTTCCTTCCATCAAATCAAACGCAATGTAAGAGATTCTCTGGGTAGAAGTATGGGAGATTGATTACCTGAGCATTAACTCGCAGTACTACTACTTTTCTCGTGATTTCATCATTCATGATTCCCTATTTCCACCATTACCCAACTTTCAAATGCCCAATGCAAAACTCAAGTATTGACTTGGTTAACACTACTGCTGCTTTAAAATATTTACTTTTTTTTTTTTCTCATTTCCTTCGTTTTTTTTTTGTTTTAAAATTATGATTTTTTTAACATTTAAAATTTTTATTTTGTATATTTTAAAATTATATTTTATAATTTTTTTTACCTTTTGACATTAAAATTTTTGAACTTTATTTTATAAAAAAATTTAATTTTAATTTTAAATATATTAAAATCAAAAAAAATTTTAATTCTATAAAAGTTAATACATGACAAATATTTTAAAGTAGAGAAAATACTAAATTTTAGTTTCATGATAAATCTTGAAATACCAAGACTAATTAAGGTTTAGATAATTTATTATATCAAAGTTATTGAAATATGGTTCACATGTAAATAAAGAACCTCACATCATTATAAAATTTAAATGAAATATTTTATTTATACATGAATGATCCAATAACTTAATAGTTTAAACTTTTGGGCTCAATTGGTGTTTCACATGTATGTATGAGCTTTTTAGTGTATTCCTATAAGCTTCAGATGTGGTTTATTTCTCCAACGAGTGGTATTAAAGCCAAAGTTATGAGTTTAAGTTCCAGTGATATTGTTGTGATGAGATTGTTGACAAATCGGAGATTGATCGTGTTCATTAACTCTATATACTCGAACATCGATATATGCTCGAACGTTGGTATTAAAAACACTCAAGTAAACATCCAAGTGAAAGTGGGCAATATAATGAGTCAGCCCGATGGAAAAAATTATTTGAATATAGTTCACATGTGAGTAAATAATTTTAAATTATTAAAAAATCTAAATGAGCATATTGAATTTCTATGCATACCATTTTTATCCCTTGAATTGAAATAAATTCAAATTCACAATTCTCTCCGATGGTTAAGGGATAAAATATTTTCAGGAATAAACAAATCATAATGATTTTTGTTTTTATTTTCAGTCATTTTTTTATGTCTTGCAATTGATTCATCATTTTTTTTTTTTAGATATTTGATTAATTTGATGTTTATTTTTATAAACTAATGAAATACTTATAGTTTGATATAAAGTAAATTATCCATCAATTTTTATATACCGACGAATTGGTTCGATAATTAATACTCATTTTTTGAGTAGGTATTGATAAGTTAAAGTTAAACTATCCGGATCCATCAAAATCTCCAGATTCATTACTCTTCTTCTAATAGAGTATAGAAAAGTTTCATTTAGATTTTTCAGGCCAAGCATGAAAGAATATGCTTTGATATTTTTATGCATGAAAAATATATAAATTTAATTATTTAAACTTTTAAACTTAATTAATATTCAACATATATGTATAAACTCTCTGATATATTTTTATGAATTTCAAATACAATTTATATCCCTCAATAAAAATTTTATGTTTACACAACCGTACAGAACATGAAAGTTTTTAGACGCGAATGATTAGTAACATATTGGTAAGAAACATATTTATCACATTCATCATCGACAAGGTGAAATTTATAAAGATATTATTAAGTTGGACAGCTATTCTTTTATGCATTACTAGAAAAAAACGTTGTCACATTAAGGCTCCTCTCCAATATTTTAAACGTGAAGACTGGCCAACGTCATTTTCAGAGACTTTGAATTTAAATAGCAATACTTTTACCTGCCTTAAACAAGCGCTATTTTTACTATTTACTGATAGTATTTATTTCGCATTAGATTACTCTATTAGGCGTGAATAAAAAACTTTAGTTTATTTGTAAGATCATATTTATTGAATTGCATTATGGAGAAACCAAAACAAAATGATAACATCAACAAGTAAATTGTTTTTATTTTGCAGTACTAGCATTTGTAAGATAATAGCCCCAAAATTTTATTATTTTACTTATAAAAAAATTTCATATTTGTTTAGATTTAAATTACAAAAAATCGTATCATTGAAATTAAAATTATTAAATAAAATATTATTTAATGTAATAATTAAAACAGTCCTAAAGATACTCTCAAACAAAATCCTTTGAATTTAAAGATTTAAAACAAAAATAATAATTATCTTTGATAAAATTTAAAATTTAAAAGCAATGCTTCAAATTGTATTCCTATGCAGCAAACTTGACTGGTGTCCTTTATGCAAATGAATAAAGATTTTACCATAAGCAGGTGCGTGACAACTGACAACCACCTCACCAATATTTAAGAAACAGAAAAAATCCAAATTACCTGCCTTGTTTTGTAACGTAGAGGCAAAAAAAAAAAAAAAAAGGTTACCATTTAATGACTTATTAATTTGGACAATTTTGCTCGTGCCTCGGTGGCCCTTATCTGGCAAGATTTCCAATTCAACAACACTTATTGTAAATCATTAATGCTAGCAAATAATAAAATGAAAGATATAACAATTTGTTGGTTTTCTACTCATACTAGTAATAGTAATTTTGCAGAATTTCCTTTTGTTTTTTTGTTGGAAGTTGAAAAATATATATAAAAAAAGCGAATCCAGTCGGTATATTCCAAAAAACCAAAAAAGAATGTAAATAATGCGTTGAATGCTTAGCTGGCGTCAGTTTGCACGCCAGCGGTGACACCGAACCCACTTCTTCTTTCAAAAGTTAACCAGTGAAAAGACCTTAAATACACCTCCCCTCGTTATTAGTTTATCCACCAACATTACCAAACAACCAATCAAACCCCTCTCCTTTGCCTATAAAAGCCCCCTTTCCCCTCGTTTGATATCCTTCTTTCGTTTCGCCTTTGCTTGCTCGCGTAGTCTACACTCTCCGCTTCTCTTCGCGTTTCTTTTCCTTCAACCAGCTAAGTGTTCTTAATTTTCATTCTTTTCTCTTCCTTTTAAGTCTCTTCGCTCTTTCTGTTTCCTTTTTTTATCTAGCTTAGATCTAGGGTTTTTCGGGTTCTGCTTTTTTTTTTGGCTGCTTTGTTCATGTCCGATAAGCGGATCGGGCGATTGGTAGTCAGGTCTTCGTAAAACCATTCCTATGATTTTATATTTTCTATGAGCTCAATCCTCATGCGTCGAATCCGTATTCTCCACTCCTTTTCGGTCGTCTTCCTTTACTGGTTCTACGTTTTCTCATGAATTATCCCCCTTTTTGATCATCAATCTCCTCATCTAGATCTAACACGTAGTTAATTTCTGACTTAAAATTTGAAATCCCTAATTTGTCATTCAATTTATTAATTCCTATTAAATATTCTCCGGGATAAAAAAAAAAAAAAAAAGAGAAACCCTTCCCCTGAGATGGCTTCTGTTCAAAGGCCAGCGAGTTCCCCCGATTCCGATCCACGATATGCTAACATCGACGAGAGGAAAAGGAAGAGGATGCTGTCAAACCGTGAATCCGCAAGGCGGTCACGTATGAGGAAGCAGAAGCAGCTCGAAGATTTGGTTAACGAAGTGAGCACATTACAGAAAGATAACAGCCAGCTATCTGAAAGGATCAACGTCGCCACCCAACGCTTCATCGAGATGGAATCCGCCAACAACGTGTTAAGAGCTCGGGCAATGGAATTGACCGAGAGACTACGGTCCCTGAACTCGGTGCTGTACATTGTGGAAGAAGTCAGCGGATATGCCGTTGATATCCCGGAGATTCCGGATCCTCTGATGAAGCCGTTGCAGCTCCCCTGTCCGATGCAGCCAGTTATGGCGTCGGCTGATATGTTCGAGTATTGATGGATAGACTCTTCTTCCTTGTTGGGCAAATATGGGTCCTTTTATTGGGGTCTGTTTTTTCTAGCGAGTCGTTGGTTAATGTTATCTTTTTCCTTTTTCTTTCCTATGTTTCTGTTACTTTTAGGTAATGTGCAATAAGGTTTATGTTAATGTGGAGTCTGTTGAATGGGGAGTTTGGTTTTGTAGAAACCTTTTGTGTTTTCCGTTTTTGTGTACTTTTGGATTTCTATGGATATGTTGAAAGTTTCTGTATTGTCAATTTCTTTGTGACTACTTGTTGATGTGGATGCATTAACAGGGTTGTTGTAGAGTGTGATATAGGCATAGTTGGGGTTTGTTTTTGCTAGGTTTGGTGGGAAGAAGCCAAGAAAGGGAACTCAGTTGTTTGAAACTTTTGAGTTTATCTCGTGCTTTGGTTACATCACAAGAACAAAAAGGTAAAAAGGTTTAAGAACTTTGTATCCACCCTTTCTTCCTATAGGCATTCTTAGCATAGAAAATGCGAGCTGGAATGTGCCAATTATTGTTTTGATGATAGCAAGTGGTATCTTTGTTTGGATAAATTATGTTGAGAGTTTAATTGAATTGCAGCATTTATTTCTATTAGTCACTCCAGTAGTTCTTTCTCCAAATTATTCAATTTGGTGATCGGAGGGACATGTAGTTGCATTTTGGTTGGGAGTTTTGGATTAGTTAGAAGCTGGATTAAAACTTTGGCTTGCATATTCACTGTGAATTTGATTCTGTAATAGGAATTCTAAAATGCTTTATCTTGTTTGTGCTCCTTGCTCCTGCACGGGCTGTGATTTTTCTTCATTGTTAGTGATATGGACTCTTTCACAAGTCTTGTCTATTAATTGATTAATGGAGTTTTCCTTTAGTAAAGTGATTAACGGTTCATATATCTTGAGCAATATCCAGTGTTATCCAGGATTTTAACATGTTGGGCAGTTCCGCTGGGGACTTTCTTCATTCTTGTGAATGCTGTAAATAAAAACCTCCCACTAGGACACGCAATGTATGTGATGTTAGAAGTTCGTTTCTTTTTTGATGATTTATGATATTTTATAAATTTTTCTAGATTTATCACACGTTGACGGCAAATGAACTTTCTAGGTGGATGGGATATTTCACTGTGGGTGCCTTGTCTCCCAAGACCCATTCCATGAATATGGCGATGCCAGCTGTCATGCTCTAGATTGAAGTTTCAAATGTGGCTTCCTCCCTATTACTAGTAGGCTTTCGTTGGATTGCGGATGAGGATGGACTCGTTCAATTTCAACTGATAGTTCACCGAAATTGAAATTTGTGCGAAGGAGGAGGCACCCGAATCACGTGTGCTTAATTCATACTTATATGTATATATTGTCAAATTCAAAAAAAACACGTTTCGTCGGTTAAGCATTCCCCCCCCCCCCCCCCCCCACCCAGCTGTGAGTCTGTAGCGGACGATTGCGTAAGCAAGGCAACCTTAGTCAATGCATCACGGTTCTACAACTTTTTCATCGTCATGCAGCTTCGATGAACGATGACTGCCGCCAATCTCAATAGACGGCCACTTGGAATAATATCCAAATATTCTTGACGGTAGACGATTTGGCCAAAGCCAAAAATATATCTTGAATCTTGCTTTTGCTTCGCCAGTGAACTTTTATTTATAGAATCATTAATTATGTCTGAATTTAAATAAGAAACTAATTCGTTGCATTCTTATAAAAATAAAACGTTCCAGTCAGGAGATTAACTCAAAGATTCTCCTATGCAAATAATGCAAGTTTCTTTTAAACCTCCATTTGGATGCCACAAAGGAATTCATGCAACGGACGAAACCGAAATATAATTTTATTTTACTGATCATTTCATTGAGAAATAAAAATATATGTATGATTGTGATTTATTTGTTGGTGAAGATTCTGCTAGTATTTTGATGGTTACTTTTTCTCCCCATCCTCGTCACAGTAATTGAGCCAGCATCCGATCTGAATCATAATTGCATCTGCACTTATTTTCGTGATAAATAAATAAAACATAAGATGCAAAAATAAATGTACATTAATAGGGTCTAATGCTTTAAATTCTTCCATAGATTTTTAAGCAAGTCTTCCTTGAGTTCAGAGTTACTTGAACTTGCATATTCTAACAGAGAATTTCTCAAAAAATATCCATGGGTCACTGTGATTTTTCTTGTGCTGATGAAAGATGATGCTGGTGAATGAATATCTAAGAACATAAAAAATAATCTTTCATTTTCTCAGTCTCATTTTTTTAATTATATTTGGTGTGAATTTACCTTCACTATACACTATAAGGATAGCTAGGGTACCTGCACGGGAAAGTCCAATTAAGGCATGCCTCGTTATGAATTAGATCAAGTGTTATATTAAGACAGCGTCTGAAAACATCGGAAAGTTCCATGTAATCCATAAAAACGATTTGAGTTACCAAATTATCTTTTTCCGGATTGTATGGTATAGGATTACATCAGTTGAACGAGGAAACCGCCATTGACATCTTCAGTTTCACACAAACAAATTAATAGTCTTACAACATCTAAAACTCCCTTTTCATCATCATAGGAAAAGGATCATAAAGTAAAAAAGCATTTCAATTATCATAAGTGCGGCACTCCTTAGTCTCCGGGTGGTCTTTGCAGTAATTCTCCAAAGGATCGTTTTCTTTCTTCCTGTCCCTGGCGTGGCTGGCTGCCGCACTGAGCTCTTCCACCTCATCCCAAGCTGCCACACACTCTCCGCTCGCTGGATCATCCGAACACATCTCCTCTGCTTCCTTGATGCTCTTTTCCACCTTTTCTGATATGCTCTCAGGGGCAGCTCTCACCGGTCTGATTACCTGCATCCGCCCAGTCCCCAATTGGGAGACCCTTTTCCGGGGCTGGTTAAGGTATGGGACCTTAACCGGGCTACCCTTTACGGAGTATGGTAGGTTGGCCACGACTCTTGGGGTTACAAGGTTAAGACTAGACAGGGTTGCCATTGTTGCTTGTTGGTGGTTGCAGTTCCTGCTTTTGATTGAGTGAAAAAGTGCGTAATGTAATCCGGAGATGAAACGATAGCAGGTAGGTTTTTTAATTGGGAACTGTAATGGTTCGTGAACACAAATTTCTTATCATCTTGGGACCAATAAGAAATTTTCACGTTGGATAAAAGCAGAGATATTCAATGGAAATATCATTTTTTTCTCCAACATTTCATGGGAATATCTAGTTCTGAATATTTATTAACCATACATAGGAGTGTTACAGATCTAAGGGGCCCAAATGCTTACTATAAATCAGAATTTTAACATTTTCAGCTGTTTGATTTAATGATTAAAATAAGTTTACAAAAGATATCAAAATTAGAATTTGAATCTTAATTTTTTTTCCTACGACTCACAAAAAAAAAAAAATCAGAATTTCAACAATTATTCTAATAATACTTTTTTCATGTTTTCAAAATTATAATATTTTACGATAAATAATTCAACTAAAACATAAAAAATTATTTCAATAAGAAATTATCCACGAGAAAGCGTAAAGGATTAGAAAGTATCCATAACAAACGTAAAGGATTGAAATATCCATGAGAAGTGTAGCGACCAAAATAATATCTCGACCAACCAAAGTTCTGCCTGTAGAGATAGTGATATGCTGAATTTTTTTTTTTGTCAGTATATTTATTTGTCATTATGGAACTCACAAGAAATATCAAGATATATGGATTGATAAGATGAAAAAAAGATAAAAGGATAAAAAAGTCACTTCAGTATTAATTCAGAAAAAAAATATATTATTAAATTTTAAATTTTATAAATTTGAAAGTATTTAAATTTGTAATATATTTTTTTAGGCTAATTAAACAGGAGGCAATATATTTTTTAGATTAATTAAACAGATAAATAGAGATTTAATATTAAGAATAAACTAAGAATTTAAAAAATAAAAGAAATTCAGAAAAAAAAAAACAACTTTGCAATATATGGAAGGTGTGCATTATTTTACAATATTTGGAATCCAAATTTTACTATTTGTTTAATCAATTGCTATTATTCTTACTCATCTGAAAATATTGCTATATTTTATTATTGTTTCATGAATTTTCAAGTAAAAGTAAGTATCCTATAGTTAAAACAACATCCCTAAATACCAAAACCTATTTTATTCCTCTTTTTTTTAATATTAATACAAATTTTCATGAATATTAAAATAAAAACAACTTATTGCTTGTATTAAAAGTGAAAGCCCTCAATATATACTAAACATACATGATTTTGAGGTTAGTTTGAAGGGAACTCTTAAATGATATTAAATGGATAATAATAATTATTATTATTGTGTTTAACTATATTATAAATAAAAAAAATTAAGATGTATTTAGCAGCAGTAATTAAATTTATTATAACAAAACATTTTTCTAAAGTTTAGTAACAGTGGCAAAAAAAAAAATTTTGTAGTGTTTGCGATGGAATAAAAAATTGAGTTTCACAGCAGGTGCGTTAAAAAGCTACTTTAGATGAGAGGATTAGCTTCTAAATTTTTTATGCAGACAGATAACGGAGTGGTTGGCGCAATAAGAAATTGGGCTACTCTACTGCAAGTGTCTACGATGAATTAACGGTAACACGAGTTACGATCGGTTGGCACAGGCTTGTTGGTGCAATATGCTTTTTTCAAAGTTTGCTATAATAGTTGTTGGTAGTTTAAATTTTGGTGTATTTTATATTAGATAAAAAATTTAATTATTTATATTTATTTATATTTTAAATGATTATATTTAAATATAAATAATTATTATATAATAAATAATTATAATTATTCGAATATAAATAAATTATTATTTATAAATATCATGATTATATAAAAAATTATAACCATTTAAATAAAATTTATATCTGTTCATTTATTATAAATAAATCTTTTAGTATAATTATTTTATTGCTTCTGATCAAAGGATTTGAAGTTTTGTTATATCTTAAAAGTATAATTATCTTTAAGAAAGTGTTCTTCACATTTTAAAGCTAAAATTTTTTTATGTTATTTTTTTCTCTTATTTATTTTTTCTAATAATTTAAAGATAATTATGAAAATTTTAAATTTCGTATAAGGAAGATATAAGAAAAAGAAAATAGCATGATTTGGAGATTAATATTAGAGAAGGCTCAAGATGTCAAAATATTAATGTTTCTATGAACAAAAATGTTAATTTTCATAAATATATTCATCAAAAGTATGTATTTTATTTTTTGCATAATTACTGGTAAAAAAATTGATTGAATTTGATAAACACGTTAGCAATTAATTTTATTAGTTTGTAAAGTCAAAATACAAAATGTAAAATATTGATTATATTACATAAGTTTATGTATGTATTGAAATTGGCTCCACAATTATATTATATCTATTTGAAAATTTGATACTTATTAGGACAGATAGAAAATAGCCTAATAACATAAAAGAGAAAGACATGATTGATTTATAACTAAAAGAATTATCACTTGTTATCAAGTAACGAATTAAATTGGGTTCTAATGAAATGATCAATTATTTAATTGTCATGTCTTGGTTATATATAGAACATGTAAATTGTCCCATAGTTTTTATGAAAATAATAAAAAATAAGTAAAGGTATTTACCGTGAAAAATTAGATATAAGTTGAGAATATATACAAAAAATAAGATTTGACTACAAGATTAGTTTTATTTTTAAATCATGACACCAAAATTAAGATAATAAATTGAGTCAAGCTATTTGTATGATTCTATCTTTATTAGTCGTTTATAAATTAAATGTTAATATATTTTTAAAAATTTATTATTGGTTTAAATTTTGACATGTGTTCAATTTTAATGAAAATCAATTAAAATTAGATTGATATATGTGAGTAATTATTAGTAAGATATGATGTTTCATGAATTAATTGGTGGATAATAAACCAAATAATTATTATTATCATAAATATGAGCAATGTGACATGTATTTTGCCTGCTAAGTGTATTACTGTAAAAATGATTTTACAAAATAAAATTTTATTATAAACAATCACAAAGTAAAAATCATAAATAACCGTCAAAGAGTTAATAAATGGTTATAAAAAAGCATTGTTACTTTTCGCATATGAGACATTGATTAAACCAAAAGGCATGTCATTAAAAAATATTGATGCATTTGTCAGTTACTAGCATTTTAAATGATGCCCATCAATGTTTAATTAGGCATGTATATAAATTATAAAAGAACATGTAAATTCAATGTTCCAAAGGTACCAATACATGTATGTGTTTAATTCCATTTTGTGATGACATGGAGAACATTAGTATAATTTTCCATATATTACAAAAATGAACTAAATGAGATGGAGTGTTATTTCTTGTACATATAAGAAAGATATAGACTATGGAGATAGAATGCCATCATCCAATTAATACATTATTAGTTAAAGACAATGAAAATATTTTTGCTTATTGTATCCGAAAAAATGATCTTTTACAGGTTGTTAAAATGAAAAATGAATAAGTTTTCAAGATTTTCAATAGTTTCATGACAATGACAATAATGTAGCTGGTTATATACCATATTAACATATAGGTTTAGATAACAATATCGGCTTATAAAAATCATAAGCTTTAGTGTTAGCCAATCAATGATTTAATCAATACAAATTCATCATGAATTTTTGCATGAAATGTGAGTAGAACTCATATTATAATTAGTGTTTCTACTATTTTATGAAAATGATTCTTTAGATTCATGTTTCATGACTTGCATTGATATGGTGATCTAAAAATGAACATATTAATCATAAAATAGTTGTGAGAGTATTTGAAATTGGAGTTAAATATACTATGAACTCTTATTGTATATAGGCATATTGGTCTAATGAGTAAAGTTTGAATTTATTAAATATTCAAAAATGTTATGATCAATTAAAAGTGGTAAATAGTAGAGATATATAGGTTACATAATGGTAGAGAAATAAAGTTCTCATAAAATTTTAAAATTAAATTTAGAGGTTTCAATAATCATGAACTTATAATTGGCTATTAGGCAATTACTATATGCATTGAAAACTCATGATAATATTTGAGATAGTTAATTTTCACTAAAAGCCATTATTATAAATGAGATAACTTCAATAGACAAATTTACATAATTTGTAGGTATGATGTGGATTATTATAGTTGGCTTAAAATAGTCATAAGCCAAAATTGATGCCACAATCTTGATCACATTGTGGTAATTTTTTGTTAAGTATATGATCTAATTCATGGATTGTACAAATGATTTATCATCTATGATTTTATATAGTAAAAATTTCAAAGTATATTTACTTTGGAAGCCATGAGTAATTCAAAAATCTTGTGAATTTGAAAACTTTTATAATAGCAAAAAGAATGCTATTGGATCCATTTGGGTGATGAAAATGATTTTCTTCATGGTAACAAAATATTATTAATAGTGTCCATGATGAAATAGATTTATATAAGTATTTATGAATTAACATAAAAAATCTTAAAATGAGACTACAGAAGCATGATTATATTTAAAATCTGCTTATTGATGTAAACTCTTATATTGAGTTAAAATATAAAAGTTTTGAAATTTTTATGAAAATATTAAGATATTTGTTAGTTATCTTTCACTAAGGATAATTTTGGAGGCCTCCTACTTAAAAAAAAAAATCATCGAATAGTGAAAAGATAAATGAAATGACAAATTGATTAAGTATATATGATATCTTAGTAATTGAATGAGATATTATTTAATAAAAGAATACATGCTTGCATACGGTGGGGGTGATAAGAATCAAAAGAAATAAAAATTGTCATCATAGTGCTGTAAGATTTTAATATAATTTTATGAGTAAATTATATAAGCTAATAAGTTTAAAAACTTATTAAAGTAAAGTCATAAAAATGTCTTTAAAATCTTAAAAAGACTAAAATCATTTGGTTTATTCATTGAGTTTATCCAATTGTATTATAAGTATAATTGTATTAAAAATATATAAAAATATGAAAATAGAATGGTTGAAATTAATAAATATAGAGTTGTGGTCACAACTAAAATTAACTATTTTTTAAAATGAGAAGAATGAGGCAACAATGGTTGGAGCATATGAATGACATGCAAAATAAAAAGTTTGGACATATTAGTATGAAGTAATTATATTAAAGATTCAATCTTAAGTTGGGGTAATTACTATAAAAAAAAATTAAATTCCAAGATATTTGGTTAGTAGTGCTACAAGTAGAATGGATTTAAATCCTTACTATTAGACACTAATAATGGAAACTCAACTTTGAATTAATAACCTCTAATTACAAAATTTAATGAGTGAAAGCAAGTTATTATTATGTGTCTGTTAAATACTAGTAAAATTCATTCAAATTTTAGAAACTAATATGATCCATTATGTGGGAGGATGAGTTTTTATACTCTTAATGGAGTTTAAAATATCTAAAGCAATGGAGACATAATGAAAACTCTATCTATATAAACATAAAAATGATGCCGCATCAACAAGAAGAATTGGGGTATCTCTTATAAATGTTTATGAATAAGATAAGCACATGACCATAATAGTGCTAAAAACGATTATAAACCTCTGACAGAAGAATAAATAAGTATTATGTATATTATATATTCAATTCTAACACTAAGAGTCGAGGTTTAATCTGTGAACATCATTAATTTTGTTAGAATTTTAAGATATATAAGTTAATTAAAGGTTTAAATTGAAATATACTTTCTTGTATTTATAATATTTATTTGTGTGAAATGTAAAAATTAAGCACCAACATTCCAAACTAATAGAAAATTATTGGCAGTTTAGAATGTAATGCATCTCACGTTAGATAGAAATATTTAATTATTGATGAATAAAATTAATTTTTATATTAATTTTATTTATATTTTAAATAATTATATTTGAATAGAAACAATTATCATATGATAAATGGTCATAACTATTTGAATATAAATATATTATTATTTATAAATGTCATGATTATACAGAAAGTCATAACCATTTGAATATAAATTTATGTCTGTTCATTTATTATAAATAAATATTTTGATATAACTATTTTGCTATTTTTTATTAAAGAATTCGAGATTTTATTATATTCTAAAGACATAATTACTTTTAAAAAAATATTTTTCACGTCTCAAAACTAAAATTTTTTTATATTATTTCTTTTCTCTTATTTAATTTTTCTAACAATAGCTTGGATGAGCATCCTCAATAGGCTTACCGCCAAGGATAGGCTGGCTGAATGGGGCATTCCTACATATATGGTGACTGTATACTCTACAAGCAAGACAAAAAAGAGCAAGGATCACATATTCTTCACCTGCAGGTATTCGAGGGACGATTAGAAGAAGGTGCTGCTTCTTTGCAATTTGTAGAGGGAGATTGTTGGCTGGGAAAATGAGTTCCAATGGGTAGTTAACAGGCCTCGCATAAAGGCGCTCATAACCTTAATACTGCGGTTGGCTTGGGGTGCTTATATATATTGGGTATGGACTAGGAGAAATAAAAGGTTTTATAAGTCAGAAGAAGTTATGGGAGACAGGGAGAGCAACTAGTAAAGAAGATCAAAGATGTAGTTAAAATAAGACTTTTAGGATTAGAGGCTGTAACAGCTGATCATGTAAAAAAATTAAATGAGAATTGAGAGTTAGGTAACTATATATTTAAATTGTAAGTACTGGAACAAGTGTACATGTCATTTGGTAGCAGCACATTGCTGCTTCTTGGATAATACAAAACGACATTTATTAAAAAAGAAAAAAAAGTTTGACGGTTTAAAGGTATTTTAGCTTTGCTTTGCTTGCTAGGTTTAGTTTTTCTTTATTCCACAGCTTCATTACATTCTTCTACTCTTTTTGTGATTATTTATACCCCATTGATACCTTCCATTAAGCTTATCTTATTCATTTCTTTTGCATTATTATCCCATTTTTATTAGTAAAGACATGAATTTTCTTCGTACCGGAAAGGTTCAGGTGGTTGTCGTCATTTTTGTACTTATAATCGTTTTTACAGGTAACTCAAACTTCATGAAATTGACTTTCTTTTTATATATTTTTTCAGTAATATTTGTTGTCACTCCAAATTTGAAATTAATTTAGTTTTAAACTACTAAAAGGAAGTAACTCTTCATATTCGCCTATCATTTCTTTTTATAGCCAAAAAATGTCGAGAACTATATGATGATGAGCAGGCTATCCATAAAACTAGGCCTCAGCAATATAATTGCTTCGACATGAAAACTGGCAGTGCCGCATGCATTGCGAGGAATGTTTTGAAGTCGTATTATTTGACAAAGTACAATTTGGAGCCGGAACAAAGAAATAAACCCGAGGTTCCTTTCGTATCAAAATACAACATGGCGCCTTACGTCGGCTCCGGGTGGGATATGTTGGAGAGCCTTTACTCTCGACAACGTCCCAAAGGTGAGGCAATCAGTAAGGCTATTGGAGCTTTCATTGGCGATCATGTTGGGAGCTATGTCGCAGAAAAGCATGTTGGGGGCGGGCCGGGTGTTGCGGAAAATGTTGGGGCTTGGAATAAGGGGAGACTGGCGTTCATGTCGGGGAGTTTATTGGGGGCCTATTTAGGAGGAGAAGTTGGGGTTATGGCTTATGATATATACGATGGATTTGACCATTTGTGCAATTACCTTTTCCATCATCAAGGAGAAAAGTCTCCAAGCTCCAATCATCAGGAGCTGTGAAAAGCTACATTATGCGTCACTGAAAGAAAGAAACTAAGAAGAAAAAACCATGTTAGGATTCAGCTTTATTGTGTAATTGTCAAATAAGCGACATGCAGGGACCATGTCGTCAGATTATGTAAATCATATAAAATGTAACGCAAAGGATGTAATATGTTGTATGAGTTATTTATTTATTCTCTTTGATATATATATATATATGTATATATGTAAGAAGCTTTCCGACCGAAGGAAAAGAGGAAAAGAAAAAGAAATTCATAAATTCCTCTGGACTACCATCTTTTAACAAGATGACGATTGGACATGCATAGTATAACAGCATTATGACTTCATACTAGGAAAAAAAGAAAAAAAAAAAGCTAAGGTTGCCAAATATGTATCAATCAAATAAAGGCAGCTACAGGATTTGTCCCTATCGATATTTTCTTGTTGGAATCAGTTAAAGAAAAAAAAAAATACCTCTTCCAAAATCCGATGTACTAAGCAAAATGTGTATGCTAAGAATATCAAATGAGTTTCACGTTTGAAGGAATTTTTCGATTGCCTTGCTTGTTCATGCATAGTATTTTTTATTCCATAACTTCGATTCTTTTTCCTTCCCTTTTACGCCTATTTAACCCTTAATAACACAGTCACGACAAGTTTATATATACAGAAACTTTTTGCATAATTCTCAATCATATTTCTAAGCGATTATTGAAGACATGAAGATTTTTCAAAGCGGGAATGTTCCATTTGTTTTTCTTAATTCTAATACTTTCACTCAATCTTGCAGGTAATTCAAATATCAAGTGGTTGCCCTTTTTCTTGTAGTTTCCACATGTACTTAAATATATGTCCGTGGGGGCAGATAAGAAATTGCTGAAGGTCTATAGATTCTTTTTGGACTGCAACTTTTTAACATGATTGGACGGACAACACGATGAGTCCACCCCTAGAAAAGCAAAAGAAAAACCGAGAATAAAATTACATGATGCATATGAGCAAAGGTCAGCATCGCCTCTCTCCTTTTTCCTCCTTCTTCTCTCCTTCCTCCTTATTGTTTCTCCCCAAACCTCAACCTCAACGCCCGATTCCCTTCTTCATCGTTCCCTATACCTGGCCACCTGAGAACCCATTATAGAAACGCCTCCAAACCAGCCATGACCGCCCCCCGATTCCACCACCTCGTCCCTATCAACTCTGCTCTATCTGAAGACGGCACCGCCGGCAATGGCTCTGCTATCGCTTCCGCTACTTTCACTAAAGAAGACGATGGTAATTTACTTCAGGAATTTTAACCTTTTTTTTATTGCATTTTGAATTTGCTTTAAGTTACAAGTTAATTACTTAAAAATTGAAATTTGAATTTGATGTAGAGAATGATGCAATCGGAGTTAAATATTGTCTCCCGCCACCCGAAATTAGAGATATTGTTGATGCTCCACCGCTTCCCGCACTGTCATTTTCACCATTAAGGGATAAAATTCTGTTTCTCAAGCGGAGATCTTTGCCTCCGCTGGCAGAACTAGCAAGACCAGAGGAAAAGCTTGCTGGTATTCGAATCGATGGGAAATGCAACACAAGGAGCCGCATGTCTTTCTACACTGGTATAGGAATCCATCAACTGATGCCTGATGGCTCGTTGGGACCCGAAAAGGAGGTTAGAGGATTCCCTGATGGTGCTAAGATTAATGTTGTTACTTGGTCAAATGATGGTCGACATTTAGCCTTTAGTGTTCGCGCTGAGGAAGAGGAGAGTAGTAGTAGTAGTAGTAGTAGTAAGCTCAGAGTGTGGGTTGCTGATGTGGAAACTGGAACTGCTAGGCCTCTGTTTCAGTCACCGGATATTTATCTGAATGCAGTTTTTGATAATTATGTTTGGGTGGATAACTCTACCCTTTTAGTTTGTACTATTCCTTTGTCGCGTGGAGACCCACCAAAGAAACCTTTGGTTCCTTCTCGCCCCAAGATTCAGTCCAACGAGCGGAAAACTGTCATTCAAGTTAGAACATTCCGGGATTTGCTGAAGGATGAGTATGATGAGGATTTATTTGATTACTATGCCACCTCTCAACTTGTTTTGGTTTCTTTGGATGGTACAGTGAAAGAGATAGGCACACCGGCTGTTTACACATCTATGGATCCTTCCCCTGATGAGAAGTACCTTTTGATTAGTTCAATTCATAGACCATATTCTTTTATTGTACCATGCGGAAGGTTCCCCAAGAAAGTGGATGTGTGGACATCTGATGGGAAATTTGTTAAAGAACTCTGCGACTTGCCCCTTGCAGAGGACATTCCTATTGCATTCAATAGTGTACGAAAAGGGATGAGGTCAATCAATTGGAGAGCAGATAAGCCTTCAACTATATACTGGTATATATCCATGTCATTTACTCATTAAATTATGCATTTGTAAAGATGAAATTGACTGTAATTATATGAAACTATAGATGTTCATGAAGTCAGAGAGCAAAGCTTTTTGTGAAATCATGAGCACATGGAAGATGTTAGGTGTAACTGTGTGATCAACATGTATAGGTTTGATGTAACCACTAACTTCAGTGATAAAATTTAATGTAAGCTTTTCCTGATGGAGTCATTTCTCTATGTAATTTACGTTCCTGACTCTGCTGAAGTTTTTAGGGCAGAGACACAAGATGGAGGTGATGCAAAAGTGGAAGTTTCGCCGCGTGATATAATTTATACACAGCCTGCAGAACCACAAGAAGGTGAACAGCCAGAAATCTTACACAAACTTGATCTTCGCTATGGGTAAGTATACATGTTTCATTTCTTAAATTTATCTTTGTCGGTTTCTTCATATTGATTTAAATCGATGAATACAGCTGACCTTTCCTTCTGGTGTATTTGCCATGAAGTCTCGAAACCTCTGAGATGTGAACTTTCTATTTGACTGCTTGCTCATGTCAAAACTATATTGTCAAAGTACAGGAATTTTAAAAATGAGTCAAGACTTGTAATATTTGGAGTAAGACGTGTCCATTGAACTGAATTGCTACAAACTAAAATATGTTTGAACACCCTCCCTTGGCACTCATTGGATTCCCTAACACAAAGATCTTTGAGTTCCCACAGCAAATGTTGGGTTAAAGGTTTTTCTTAGCATGTGTCTTTAAGATTTAACTGCCATGTATTAGATGCATCATTCTAACTCTATAGTTTATGGCAAAGGGATTGATCAACTTATTAAGTTTTGAGGAGTAGATCAAGCTGTGTCTTGCTGGGAATAAATATAAATTATTGTGCAGACAGTTAATGGCAAGCAACTGTTTTGTTTTGAAAATCCAAATAGAGTTTTAACAATGTTATCTAATATGTGTAATTCTTCATATTGACAGTGGGATTTCGTGGTGTGATGATTCACTGGCTCTGGTCTACGAGTCGTGGTACAAGACACGTCGAACAAGAACCTGGGTGATATCTTCTGGATCAGAAGATGTGAGTCCACGCATACTTTTTGATAGGTCATCTGAGGATGTGTACTCTGATCCTGGTTCTCCCATGATGAGAAGAACCCCTGCTGGGACTTACGTGATAGCTAAACTAAGGAAGGAAAACAATGAAGGGACTTACCTTTTGCTGAATGGAAATGGTGCTACACCAAAGGGGAACATCCCCTTCCTTGATTTGTTTGACATGTAAGTGTTTAAGAATTCAACTTTCTTTTTTTTTCTTTTTTGTCATCTTGTTATGGGGCCCATTGGTGCCATTGTGATCTAAAACAATTTCTTCCAGAAATACTGGCAGCAAAGAACGAATATGGGAGAGTGACAAGGAAAAGTATTATGAGAGTGTTGTTGCTTTGATGTCGGATCAGAAAGAAGGGGATATACACATTAATGACCTGAAGATACTTACTTCTAAAGAGTCAAAAACTGAGAATACCCAATATTACATTCAAAGTTGGCCAAATAGGAAATTATTTCAGATCACAGACTTCCCTCATCCATATCCACAGTTGGCATCATTGCAGAAAGAGATGATTAGATACCAGAGAAAGGATGGGGTTCAACTTACTGCAACATTGTACTTGCCACCAGGCTATGATCCATCAAAAGAGGGCCCTCTTCCATGTCTGGTTTGGTCTTACCCTGGGGAATTTAAAAGCAAAGATGCAGCTGGACAAGTTCGTGGTTCTCCTAATGAGTTTGCAGGCATAGGTCCAACATCAGCTCTCCTATGGCTTGCTAGAAGGCATGGAATTCTTCTTTTTCATATTTGCTATGTACACTTTTTATGTTTTTAGTTGCCTTCGCTGGTTTTTCCTTTTGAGCTGGATGCTGGTAGAATAAATTATGGTTACCTATATTTTCTGCTTTGCAGATTTGCCATTTTATATGGGCCAACAATCCCAATTATTGGTGAAGGGGATGAAGAAGCGAATGATAGGTAATGCAACTACTTATATGATTATATATAATCATTTGTGTGTGTATGTATATCCCATCATATTACTGTCTATGTAGGTACGTAGAGCAACTGGTTTCAAGTGCAGAGGCAGCTGTTGAGGAAGTTATCCAACGTGGAGTATGCATCTTCAATCCGTCACATATTATCACCATTGGCAGCATGCTGATTATAAATTTCTGACTTGAGCTTTTCTGATGTGCATGTGTTTAGGTAGCTCATCCTAATAAAATTGCTGTTGGGGGACATTCTTATGGAGCATTCATGACCGCAAACCTTCTGGCACATGCTCCTCACCTTTTCTGTTGTGGGATTGGTCGGTCTGGAGCTTACAACAGAACCCTTACACCCTTCGGATTTCAGGTAGTGAACTTGAGCGTTTAAGTATATTTAATGAATACATAACGCCAACTGGCTTTTGAATTTTATCACCCTTACAATTTCTATCCTTTTTTCTTTGTTTTCATCTTTTCTCGTTGGATGGATTCATGGCTTCCTTTCCCTCATTGGCACAGCATGAGGATAGAACTCTTTGGGAAGCAACTAATACCTATATAGAGATGAGCCCATTCATGTCTGCAAATAAAATCAAGAAGCCGATCTTGCTTATCCATGGGGAAGAAGACAATAACTCTGGAACACTAACCATGCAGGTATATGGCTTTCCACACCCTCGTATGTGGCCCTTCTGAGTTAAAATTTCTACCAGATTTATCAATTGCCCACAGAATAGTTTACTGATAAGGTTTTTTTTTCTTTTTATCCCATCATCCATTTTTGAATTATGCAATGTTAGGTAGCCCTCTCCCATCCCTTTTTTTTTTTCCCTCCCTTCATCTTGCCACAAACACAGAACCTGTTCCATTTCCTTTTAGATCTCTTCCTTACATTTTTGTTTGCCTACTTGTTGGGCATATACATACGATGCAGTCGGATCGTTTCTTCAATGCTTTGAAGGGTCATGGAGCTCTTTGTCGCCTTGTCATTCTACCCTTCGAGAGCCATGGTTATGCTGCTCGAGAAAGCATCATGCATGTCCTCTGGGAAACAGATAGATGGCTTCAAAAGCATTGTGTGTCAAACACTTCTGAAGTGAGTGCAGATACGAGCCAAGATAAAAAAAGCAACGAAGTTACAGAGTCTGAAAGCAAAGCAGCTGCTGCTAGTGGAGGTGGTGGTACAGAGCTGGCAGATGATTTTGAAAGTGAACAATTCCATTCAAAGCCAAGGTCATTAATGTGGTAATTTAATAATTCCTCTGTTGTTTCTGGTCTTTATTTTCACCACAGTTTGTTGAAGAACAGATTCATCAACATAATAACTCTTATTGAGTATGTTTTTGTAGATTACATCGCTGAGCTTTGGCCTCCGAGGACTAACATTGGACTGAACATGATTGGTATAAAATAGCAAATGCTGGAAATTTCGACCCATCAATTATCATAATCCTAGATGATTGCTGTGGACATTAACTTCTACTGGAACCCCAGAATACAATTTGGTTTGAATTCTTAAATCACAGGTACCCGGCACATGGCCTGTGTGATCTAAAATCACGTAAACATAGTGCTCATTTTCGTTATCTTCCCCACTCTCACTGCGTGTATTAAAGCACTTCAGCCGATCAAATGCAGTAATGCAGTTGGCAAACTGGAAATTCAGGATTTATGTATTGTTGTATCTTAAGCAAACTGTGACAAATTACAATGGCCTATTTATTACCCTTTATCATAGGTTGGTTGTTTTAAGTTGCAAAACACTCGGGAGTTGGGACGACTTCCGGTTGTTTAGCCATTCCAAATTGCTTGTTCTTATCATGTTTATCTACAATTTCGCCTTAAATAAAACATTCACAAACTGAAATACCAAGGTGTAGGAATGATGGAATGGAATCCCGGTTCTACTGAGATGCAACTAAGAAGAGCAAAGAAACAGAAAAACTTGGCTTGGTCTAAATAGCTTTAAACTGCATCAAACATGTCCAAGTCTGAAATCTGAAGCATCCAAGTGCAGAATGCTTTTAGAACGTTATTAAGAAATCACAACGATGCGTTGGTACGGTACCCCTTATGTCCAGATGTCAGAAGTAACCAGGCCGGCTTGCTTGTCTGGAAGAGAAAGTTGCATTTACTATTATATTTTAAGTACAAACAACATATCAAACAGATGCAACAGAAACAAAGAAGCCACAAGGGCAAAAGATCGAACCGTTTGGATTTGTTAAGCAGATATGTGATCAAGATCTCAATACAATAAAATTATTCTTAAAACTCCAAATTGAGTTTGCTCATCTTGAATCTAAGAGCCAAACGAAGGGAACACAATGATCAAAATAAAGCCGAAGCTGTCCGCTATTTCACAAGACAAAACATTTATTCTTCTGCAACAACACTGATTTCACCTTTCTCAAGCATGTCATAGAATGCTCTCGCTTTCCTCTGCTCATTCCAGTGATGCATCTTCCAAAGCCCACCAGCACAAAGGCCTAGTGTTATCCCCGTAATTATCTCCTTGATAACACTTGGTCCTTTCAAGGTAGCATGAGCAATCCTAGGACCAGCCATTTCACTTCTATGGATGAATCTAGTAAACCTAGAAGCAAGAATTAAACACTTCATTTTCCAACTCTACATATGGAGAAATCCGGGAACACCGCAATTATATAAAATTTTAACAAGCAAATCAATTGACAAACCAGAAATGCATCAAACATAAAATTTTAGGTACTATAACTAGCAATTAACCCCATATCCAATCAACACATAGAGGGCTAGCCAGTTTTAATTTGCAACATAAAATTTCCTGTTACTCCTGAAAAAATATGGCTTCACCAGCAATGATTTCAAACCCTTTTGCTCCAAATGGAAGAAAGATAAAGACATATGCAGATTTGTTCTCAAATACTGTTCCCTTTCACTCAAGATGGTTATAATCTAAGCTGCTTATTCATCTATTTGTTTTGGAACCAATAATGCTTGCAATTGCATATTTTGTTAAAACTAATTTCATGTTAGTTCCATAAGAGATTACAGGCTTAAACCCAACTAAAGCCCCAGTAAAACTTTATCACTTGAGCTATGCTCAATGGCTATACCAACTCATTCATTATTTAATGCTTTACACGTCAAATTTATCAATGAAGCCTGACCTTAATGCCTTTCCTATTTGCCAATGCAACAAATCAACACCTTCAATTATTCATTTTTTTGGTTACTTCAATTCAATAGCAGTTTTAAGTTGCGTAATTACATGCTATCTCTTAGGTCTAAGCGCTCAAATTAATGACACGGGTAGCTTGATATTTCCACTCTCTTAGCTAGCCAAACGGTTAAATTAAAGACGTTATCTAAAACATGCGTTAGACTTAGAAACAATTTTACAAAACTTGTCAATCAATCATGCAATACAGCTAATCCATTGTCTCCCCTTAACTAATGTTCAAAAAGCAAACAAAAAAATAAAAAATAAAACAATAGCTTTTGCATTTTAAGAAAGACTTAAACGACATTTATGAACTTATCAATCACTGAAGGTAAAAAGCATGTGTATTTCCCACCGCTGTTTCGAATCTAAGTAGGGTGAAAAAAAATTTCACCCCAAAATTTTCAAAGCGTTAATGAAATAATCGTAAAACAAAAACTTGATATTAAAATAACCATCGTGCACGCTGTTAAACCCCTCAAATCGATCTCAAGATCTTTCAAGACTAATATCTAAAACAAATAAATCATCATTTTCACGCAAACAGATAAGATAGAGACAGTGAAAAGCGCTGGGATATCGTCACGAAACCCGACAAAGAAAATCGAAGGAGAAACCGAAGGGGGAAATTAGGGTTTACCTGAACGAGGCTGCGTTGAGGACTAAGGATCAAATTGGATTGACATTCGGTTTTGTCAGAGAAAGAGGCTCTACTTGATTTATTTCTTCCAAATTCTCTATTTTGCCCTTCTACAATAATAGGCCCAGAGTCACAAAATAAACTGATTTCTTAATGGATCGAGAAAAATATGTACATTTCTTCATGGGCCGGATATCCAACATTGGTTTTTTTTTTAGGAAACATCTTTTTGTTTTTTTAATTAAAAAATAATAATTCAATTATGAGAATGAGGTTAAAATAGGAATATCACTTGCATGTTGTACTAACTGAAGTTCAAACGATTCTACAAATCCATTTCTTTGGGCCTAGTGTAAATTGAATTTGTCAAACTTCGAATTAAAAAAAATACATATGCTATCAGCTCATTTCGCAGTGAAATTTCTAAGCAACTAATAACAATAAAAATATGGAGTCGATTTACTTGTTCAAAAATTTCAATTAAAAAAAACATGCTAACACCTTCGTTTGACTCTTTACAAGCAAATCAGTTTTACTCATCGATGTGACAGATTTAAATTGAAATATATTTTTTTAATTTTTTGGTGCAAGAATTCTGTTAATCTAATTATTTCCATAATTTTTTTTTTGCATTTTTAGGTTTTGAATAATTAACTTTTTTATTATTTATATTTAATTTTTATTAAAAAAATACAAAGTAAACAACAAAGGCGATTCCAACAAGAAAGAGAACAAAGATTGATTATTATAATAAAATAAATTGACTGATTAGCATGATTAGCAATAGTTACGATATCACCTAAAAATTCAATGAAAATATTATAACTGAGAACCCATTTTCATCCACCTATAATTAAGGGTATAAATGATACATTAGTACTCGCAAGTTATTCGAGTTCGATTTAAAAAAAATTCGAATTCAGTTCGATTATTATTGAATCGAGCTCGAATTCGAGTAGCTGGACTTATCAATCGAGTTGAATTCGAGTATTCTTATATCCGATTCGAATAATTCACGAGCTTAATCGAGATTTTATTTTTAAATATATTTTTATTATTTTAATTAATAAAATATTTCGAGTCCGAATTCGAGTATGAATAATCGAACTCTTATCGAGCATACGAATCGAGTTTATTTTTACATATTAATCGAGCGAGCTCGAGTAGCTCAAATTCGATCACGAATCGAGCTCGATCTTAAAAAATAAAACTCGATCGAGCTCGAACTGAGTATCGAATCCCGAGTTGTGAGTCAAGCTCAAACTCAAACTTCTCACTATTCGACTCGATTACACTCCTACTTATGACACACCTAACCATCATGATAAAATAAAAGAGAATAAAACAATATATTATTGAATAAAATTTATATAAACTTTTTTAAGTTAAAAATTATGAAAAAATTTTATTAAAAATAATTTAATAAAAATTTTAATAAATTTAAAACGATTAATCAATTAAATTTAATGTAAAAATTAATAATATATAAAAAATATAAAAATATTATTTATAATTTAAATTTGATTTATATTACAATAAAAATATTATCAATATTTTATTAAAAATATATATCAAAAAATTTTTTTTTTTCAAATTTTATACAATTAATTTATTTAATTTACTATTATTTTTTTAATTTTAACATTTCTAATAAAAAGCTTTACCAAATTCGCCTGACAGTTCTTTTAAGTCTTTCCCGTATATTACTACAAAAGAGAACCACCAAACAATTGTACAACTTCAACTCCCTACTCTTTGGACTTTTACTTCAGCCTTTTTCTTACTCACCTATTCCCAGAACTCCCATAACCTTTGGCAGTCTCCATTGTTTCTTCACCAAATGGAGCACTAACTCAAAGGAAAAAATGGGGCTTTGGTTTTGTTCTCCAAGATTCCTTATTTTCGTCTTCCTCGTATCTGCGATTCCCATCGCTTACATCATCTCCGAAGAACGTGCCAAGCCTACCAACCACGTTTTCCACTACCATAGCGCCGGCTTTTTCCGGGAGTGCGCCAAGTGGGACGATCAAGGCCGTCGATTCCTCGTCAGTTTCTTGGAAGGTGGCGTCGGTGAAATCCACGTTCCCAACGATTACACACAGGATGTCGTATTGAAAGAGGTCACAGTGGTTAAAGACTTTGACTTGACCGGAAATGCTTCCCTCGGCATCGCCGTTGATCGCCCCAGAAACAGGCTGCTTGTGGTTGTAGCTGACTTGCTCCGCAACCAATACGGCGCTCTCGCGGCTTATGATTTGTCCACGTGGAAGCGGCTCTTTCTAACCCAGCTCAGCGGCCCTGGTAAGTATCAATATAACAATTTATCTTTTCATTTTTTTTTTTTACTAAAGTAAGTTAAATTTGAAATTGGGTTCGCTAATCCTGTTAGGCTGATAATAGCATCATAGCATGTTCAAATGGCCTTTAATCTAAACCGTCCAATTGTTTTCGTTTGTTGGTGATTTGGTGGGGCAGGCATATGGCGGTATAGGTGTTCGTAAGTTGTTTCTTAAAAGAAGCATATTTTTTCAAAACAAAAAAAAAAGAAGCATAGCTTTTTTTTAATTTGTGGAATTCTTTGCAAAGAATTATGTTGGAATCTGAACTTGTCTGTAGCTATCAATATTTTGCTTCTGTTGGAGGTATCTCATGGATGTTTTCCATCATGTTTATGGCTTTTATGTGTGATTTTATTTTTTCATTTTACATTAGAATTGGATTAACCTTCTTTTTTTTTTTTCAATGGTAGCTGTTCATCTTAGGAGGAATTTGCATGATATTTGAGAATACTAAAGCATTGGTTAGTGAATAAATGTCTGAGGACGGTGTGGCTTGTGAACTGAAGGCTATATTCTTCGTACGAGAAGGCTAGGATTGGGGTGTGGGGCTAATGCCTATTGGTTTATGGAGATGATTTTGCTATGCCTATGGTCACATCTCAGAGCGGGATGTGCCTCTCTTCCCCTTCTTGACTTTCAAGTTTCAATGGTAAAAAATATCTGTAAAATCAGCATTGCGTTTGATTCTGGACTTAGCTGTGGTCAAAATTCAAGGCCCGTATTAAGAAGAATGAAGCAGTCAATAGTTGACTTTGGGCCACTTGGACTCTGGACCTATCTGTTTGCTCAATTTTTCTGCATCCTTAAAATTACTAAAGGCCAATCATGCCAGCTCATAGCTCATACTCTGCTCTGATGTACTAACATAGATTTGGTGAAGTAACTGATCACATGACACAATAAATAATGCAATTCTTCCCCTCCAAATCAGGATCCAACTCATCTCGTGACATTATAGTATTTCTTAATAACTTCTATTAACTTTTCACATGTTCAATGCTAAACCATGATCTCTTTGTGCATTTAATAACCTATAAACGGTTTTCTGACCCTAGTTTCTTGATCCTTAGGTGATGAGAAGTCCTTCGCGAATGATGTTGCATTAGATGCAGATGGTAATGCGTATGTTACTGATGCCAAAGCCAGCAAAATATGGAAGGTTGGTGTCAATGGCGAGTTCTTATCTATCCTCAGAAACCCACTCTTCACTCCAAAAGAGTGGTACAAAAGCTTGGTTGCATTGAACGGAGTTGTTTACCACCCAGATGGCTACTTGATAGTAATTCATACATTCAGTGGCAATTTGCTTAAGATTGATCTAGCCAAGGGAGAGGAAGTGAAGTTGATTGAAGTTGCTGGAGGTCCACTACTCTTTGGTGATGGTCTAGAGCTAATTTCTCCAACAATGCTTGTAGTTGCCAAGAACCCTTCTGGGAGATTGGTAGAGAGCTCTGATGGATGGGAGACAGCTTCTGTTTTGGCAAAGTTAAAGGGTCCTACGCATCGTTTGGCCACGGCGGCGACTGTGAAGGATGGGAAAATTTATCTCAACCATTTGGTTGGTATGGGGTACCCCAAGAAGACACATGCCCTTGTTGAGGCTGTTTTCTAAACTTGGAAATTGAAAATGAACTTGCAGTTACAGGATATGAATTAATCAAAATTTCATGTTGTAAATTGTTGCTTACAGGATTCACTTTTTGTTTATTGTACCACAAAAAGAAAACAAATGTTAGTTTTTTAAATGAGAACTGGTCTTTCTTCCTGTGAATTACTCGTGGAAATGGCATATTTTTCCTTCAAATGATTGATCAGTTTAAATCGGCGTCATCATATCAAAGTGGATGGTATTTTTATTCTCTGCCGGTGTAGATGACCGTACCTTAAGCACTTGCTTTGCTCTCCCAACGAACTGATGTAAAGCACAACATCGACAATAAATGCACTACCTTAATGATAAAACATTAATGCATTAACTTTGAAACCTATTTGTTTTTTTTTTTTTTTAATTTATTTGAGCTTTATCAGTAACAAAATCTTGATCATTAAAATTGAAGTATCATATTTTGTTTTGAGTTTATTATGGAAGATCATATTTACCCAGGCATCCTGGATGTAGATTGTAAATAAACGGTGGAAGGCTCCAGCCAACCCTTTTCTGAATGCTTCATGTCATCGCCGGAGAAGAAATGGGGACAAAAAAAAAACGGAAAGAACAGTCTGACATCACTTGATACCGACGCAAAGCCATGACAGAATTGTAACCATTTGAATAGGTGGCAAAAGCTGAAAATAGAAGGAATTTGCTTTGGCATTCAGTATTCATCTTGTACTGAAGTCACCACTGTAATCATTTTTAAATTCTTGATTTCTGGTTTATCTGGGGTGGAAAAAGAGTTTTGTTTTTTGTTTTTTTTTTTTTTTGTTGGGTTTATTTTAGCCTGTAAATTGTAATAAAGCTCATGACAACTTGAAATGCTATAAATTGCATAGCCTCCAGTTTTGTTTACTCCTCGTCCAGCAAAGATATCGAACATTGCCACGAGCGAAAATATGGGTGTCGTGTCAAGGACGAAGAGCGGGGTATATTTCAGTCATTTTCAAATTTCATTTATTTCTTTTGCCTTATTGGACCCTTTTTTTTTTTTTTTTTTTTTTTAGCAAAGGAAGATTTCTGCTTACTAAATACCCAAGTCACCCCCATAACTGAAGCCACACTTTCCTAATCAGTGGAATAGCCTCAAACAATTCTATTTTATCTGAAGGTCTTCTCAGATGGTCAATTGTTTTGCTGTCTTTTTGAAAATTTTGCTCTTTTAGCATCACACATTCTCACATATACATGCATAAGTGATTAGTCCTTCCTGCTACCAAATCCCATTCAAGAACTGTTTTTTACTGTATTTTGAAGCATTTAGATGATGAACCATATGATGGAGAGACAGAGAAGTTTCTCTTTCAAATCCACAAGATTCTTGGTGTTTTCTTTCACATTATCTTCTTGTTGTATCTTCCTGGCTTTCTTGTTTACTAGGGTCATCAAATCCAACCCTTCCATTCATCAGGACACCCATTTTCAGTTCAACAAATAATTTCTTATTTTGGGTGGTCATAAACCCATAACTGTAGAGAGCTTGAGTAGTTTCAGTAGTAACGATTTGGCAGGAACCGTAAAGCATTCAACAGTGAAAGACCCTTTTGTTAAGCCTGGAAATGCACCCGGGTCTGATAAGTTTCAGTTTCTAAGGAGATCCAGAGACAAGAAAATGAGAATGCAGCGCTAGAAGATGGTGATAGTGAAACTGAGGATCCTGAATGCTCTCACTTTCCTCTGCTAATTCCAGTGATGCATCTTCCAAAGCCCAGCAGCACAAAGGCCAAGTGTTATCCCAATAGTTATCTCCTTAACAACATTTGGTCCTTCCAAGGTAGCATGAGCAATACTAAGACCAGCCATTTCACTTCTATGGATGAATTAAACCTAGAAGCAAGAATTAAACATTTTATTTTCCAACTCCACATACGGAGGAATCTGGGAACTCCACAATTATATATAATTTTAACAATCAAATCAATTGACAAGCTAGAAATGCATCTAACATAAGAATTTAGGTACTATAGCAAGCAATTAACCCCATATCCAATCAACACATAGAGGGGCTAGCCAATTTTAATTTATAAGATAAAAATTCCTGTTACTCCCCAAAAAAAATTGGCTTTACCAAAAATGGTTTCAAACTCCATCAGTCCAAATGGAAGAAAGATAACGACATATGCAGATTTGTTCTCAAATACTGTTTCCTTTCACTCAAGATGGTTATAATCTATACTGCTTATTCATCTGTTTGTTTTGGAACCAATAAAGCTTGCATTTACATATTATGTTAAACCAATTTCATGTTAGTTCCATAAGAGATAATAGGCTTAAACCCAACTAAGACCCAGTAAAACTTTATCACTTGAGCAATGCTCAATGGAGCCTGATCTTACTGCCTTTCCTATTTGCCAATGCAACAAATCAACACCTTCAATTATTCATTTTTCTGGTTACTTAAATTCAATAGCAGTTTTTAAGTTGCGTAATCACATGCTATCTCTTAGGTCTAAGTGCTCAAATTAATGACACGGGTAGCTTGAGATTGCCACTCTCTTAGCTTGCCAAACAGTTAAATTAAAGACGTTATCTAAAACATGCATTAGACTCAGAAACAAATTTACAGTACAGCTAATCCCTTGTCTGCCTAGTGCCTATAACTAATGTTCAAAAAAAAAAAAAATTGAACAAAAGCTTTTATATTTTAAGAAAGACTTGAACGACATTTATAAACTTATCAATCACTTCGGGTAAAAAGCAAGTGTATTTCCCATGCTGTTTCGAATCTAAGTTGGGTGTATAAAAATTTCACCCCGAAACTTTCAAAGCGGTAATGAAATAATCGTAAAACGAAAAATTGATATCAAAATAACCATCGTGCACTCTTGTTAAACCCCTCCAATCGATCTCAAAATCTTTCAAGACTAATAACTAAAACAAATAAATCATCATTTACACGCATACAGCTCAGATGGAGACAGTGAAAAACGCCGGGAAATCGTCACGAAACCAGACAGAGAAAATCGAAGGAAAAACCGAACGGGGAAATTAGGGTTTAACTCAAGGAGGCTCCGCGTTGGGGGAAATTGGATTGAGATTCAGTTTTGTCAGAGAATGAGGCTCTATTTAATTTCTTTCATCAAAATTCTCTATTTTGCCCTCGTGAAATAATGGGCCTAGAGTCACAAAACAAACCGATTTCTTAATGGACCGATAGGTATATGTTCATTTCGCCATGGGCCGGATATCCAACATCCTTTTTTTTTTTTTGAGAAAATATCTTTTATTTTTTTAATTAAAAAATATTAATTTGAATGATGAGAATGAGGTTAAAAGAGGGAATATCACTTGCATGTTGTGCTAACTAAAGTTCAAAAGATTCTACACTTCACAATCTAAAATCCATTTCTTTGGCCTTAGTGTAAAATGAATTTGACAAACTTTTAATTAAAAAAAAAAAAACATATGCTATCAGCTTATTTTGGCAGTGAAATTTCTAAACCATTAATGACAATAAAAAAATGGAGTAGATTTACTTATTCAAAATTTTCAATTAAAAGAAAATGCTAACACAGTCGTTTGACTCTTAACAAGCAACTCAGTTTTACTCTGCGATGTGACAGATTTAAATTAAAAATAATTTCTTTTTAATTTTTTGGTGCAGGAAATCTATTAATCTAATCCAATGCATTTCCATACTCCTTTTCGCAATTTTAGGTTTCGAATAACTAATATTTTATTTTCTTATTATTTATATTTTATTTTATTAAAAAAAAAAAGTAAACAAAGGCGATTCTAACAAGAAATACAAAAAAAAAAAAAAAAGATTATTATAATAAAATAATTAGACGAATTAGCATGATTAACAATATCACCTAAAAATTCAATAAAAATATTGAAATTGAGAATGCTTTTCCATCCACCCATGACGCTCTCAACCACAACCAATAAAATAAAAACTAGAACGACCAAACATTTGAGCAACTCCAGCTCCCTCCTCTTTGGACTTTTACTTCAGCCTTTTTCTTAGTTGCCGATTCTCACTAACTCCCATAACTTTTTCCAGTCTCCGTTGTTTCTTCACCTAAACAAAACACTAACTCAAAGGAAAAAAAATGGCGCTTTGGTTTTGTTCTCCAAGATTCCTCATTTTCGTCTTCCTCGTGTCGGCGATTCCCATCGCTTACATCATCTCCGAAGAACGTGCCAAGCCTACCAGCCACGTTTTCCACTACCATAGCGCCGGCTTTTTCCGGGAGTGCGCCAAGTGGGACGATCAGGGCCGTCGATTCCTCGTTAGTTTCTTGGAAGGTGGCGTCGGTGAAATCCTCGTTCCCAACGATTACACACCGGATATCGTATTGAAAGAGGTCACAGTGGTCAAAGACTTTGACTTGACCGGAAATGCTTCCCTCGGCATCGCCGTTGATCGCCCTAGAAACCGGCTGCTTGTGGTTGTAGCTGACTTGCTCCACAACCGATACGGCGCTCTCGCGGCTTATGATTTGTCCACGTGGAAGCGGCTCTTTCTAACCCAGCTCAGCGGCCCTGGCAAGTATCGATATAACAATTTATTTTTTCACTTTTTTTTTTAATAAAGGAAAATAAATTTTAAATTGGGTTCGTCTAATCATGTTTAAAATCCTGTTAGGCTAAGCTGATAATAGCATCATAGCATGTTCAAATGGCATTTAATCTAAACCATCCAGTTGTTTTCGTTTGTTGGTCATATGGTGGGGCAAGCAGATGGCGATATGGGTGGCCCTAAGTTGTTTCTGAAAAGGAGCATATTTTTCAGACCCAAAAAAAAGCATAGCTTTTATTTAATTTGTGGAATTCTTTGAAAAGAATCATGTTGGAATCTGAACTTGTCTGTAGTTATCAATATTTTGCTTCTGTTGGAGGTATCTTATGGTTGTTTTCCACCATGTTAATGGCTTTATGCGTGATTTTATGTTTTCATTTTACAGTATTAACCTTCTAGTTTTTATAATGATAGTTGTTCATCTTATGAGGATTTTGCATGATATTTGAGAATACTAAAGCATTAGTTAGTGAATAAACGTCTGAGGCCGGTGGGCTTGTGAACTGAAGGCTATATTCTTCATACGAGAAGGCTAGGATTGGGGGGTGGGGCTAATGCCCTATGCCTTATTGGGTTATGGAGATGATTTTGCTATGCCCATTGTCGGTCAGACTTCAGAGAGGGGTGTGCCTCTCCTGCCCTTCTTGACTTTCAAGTTTCAATGGTAAAAAATATCTTTAAAATTATCATTGCGTTTGATTCTGTACTAAACTATGGTCAAAATTGAAGCTTCGTATTAAGAAGCATGGAGCAGTCAATAGGTGACTTTGGGCCACTTGGACTCTGGACCTCTCTGTTTGCTCAATTTAGAGACTTTCCTGTATCTTTCAAATTGTTCCATCTGCCTATCAATTTCACCCATACGGCTGTCTCTGTAATTCTTTATTGATAAAATCAAGAAAATAATGTTTCCGACAAAATGCCAATCATGACAGCTCATAACTCAGAATCTGCTATGCATATACTAAAATAGATTTGGTGAAGTAACTGATCACATGACACAATAAGTAATGCAATTCTTTCCCTCCAAATCAGGGTCCAACTCACCTCGTGACATTGTACTATTTCTTATTTGGTTCTATTAACTTTTCACATTTTCAATGCTAAACCATGATCTCTTTGTGCATTTAATAAACTATAAAAGTGACCATAGTTTCTTGATCCTTAGGTGATGAGAAATCCTTTGCGGATGATGTTGCAGTAGATGTAGATGGTAATGCATATATTACTGATGCGAAAGCCAGCAAAATATGGAAGGTTGGTGTCAATGGCGAGTTCTTGTCTATCCTCAGAAACCCACTCTTCACTCCAAAAGAGTGGTATAAAAGCTTGGTTGCATTGAACGGAATTGTTTACCACCCAGATGGCTACTTGATAGTAATTCATACGTTCAGTGGCAATTTGCTTAAGATTGATCTAGCCAAGGGAGAGGAAGTGAAGTTGATTGAAGTTGCTGGAGGCCCACTAGCCTTTGGTGATGGTCTAGAGCTAATTTCCCCAACAAAGCTTGTGGTTGCCGGGAACCCTTCTGGGAGAATGGTAGAGAGCTCTGATGGATGGGAGACAGCTTCTGTTGTGGCAAAGTTTAAGGGTCCCATGCATCGTTTGGCCACGGCGGCGACTGTGAAGGATGGGAAAATTTATCTCAACCATTTGGTTGGTATGGGGTACCCCAAGAAGACACATGCCCTTGTTGAGGCTGTTTTCTAAACTTGAAAATTGAACAATCGAATCGGTAAATGAACTCGCAGTTACAGGATATAAATTAATCAAATTTTCATGTTGCAAATCGTTGCTTACAGGGTTCACTTTTTTATTTTTTTATTGTATCACTTTGTTAGTTTTTTTAAAAGGGAATTGGTCTTTCTTCCCGTGAATTATTCATGGAAATGGCGTACTTTTCCTTCAAATGATTGATTGGTTTAAATCGATATCAAAATATCAAAGTGGATGGTATTTTATTCTTTGATGGTGTAGATGACCGTGCCTTAAGCACGTGCTCTGCTCCTAACAAAACTTATGGACAATAAATGCGCTACCTTAATGATAAAACATTAATGTATCAACTTTAAAATCATTTTGTTTTTTTTATTTGTTTATTTGAGCTTGAGTATCTAAATTCGGATCATTAAAAAAAAGTATCATATCTTGTTTTGATTGTATTTGGAAAGAACATATTTACCCAGGTATCCTGGATGTAGATTGTAAATAAACGGTGGGACTTGGGAGGCTCCAGCAACCCTTTTCAGAATGCTCCATGTCATAGCCAAGGAGAAATTAGGGAAAAAGGAAAGAAGATCTGACATCAATTGAGACCGACGCAAAGGCTTTCCCGAATAGTAACCAGTTTAATGGGTGGCAAAAGTTGTAAATAGAAGGAATTTTCTTTGGCATTCAATATTCATCTTGTACTGAAATCGCTTTTAAATTCTTGACTTCTAGTTTTTCAAGGGCGGAAAAAGAGTTTTTTTTTTTTTTTTTTTCCGGTTATTTTAGCCTGTAAATTGTAATAAAGCTCATGGCAACTTGAAATGCTATTAATTGCATAGCCTCGAGATTCGTTTAATCCATGTCCAGCAAAGATATCGAACATAGCCACCAGCGAAAATGTGGGTGTCGTGTCGAGGACACGGAGTGGGGTGTAATTCAGTCATTTTCAAATTTCATTTATTTCTTTTACGCTTTAGACTTTGCATTTTTTTAACAAAGGAAATTTTTTGCTTACTAAACGCCCAGTCACCCCCGTAACCTGAAGCCACACTTTCCTAATTAGTGAATAGCCTCAAACCACTCCATTGAATCTGAAAGTCTTCTCAGATGCTCAATTGTTTTGCTGTCTTTTTGAAAATTTTGCTCTTTTAGCATCACACATTCTCACAAATACATGCATAAGTGATTAGTCCTTCCTTCTACCAAATCCCATTGAAGAACTGTTTTTTACTGTATTTTGAAGCATTTTGCTGATGAACCATATGATGGAGAGACAGAGAAGTTTCTCTTTCAAATCCACAAGATTCTTGGTGTTTTCTTTCACATTATCTTCTTCTTTTATCTTCCTGGCTTCCTTGTTTACTTGGGTCATCAAATCCAACCCTTCCGTTCATCAGGAAACCCATTTTCAGTTCAACAAATCATTTCTTATTTTGGGTGGTTATAAACCCATAACTGTAGGGAGCTTGAGTAGTTTCAGTAGTAATGATTTGGCAGGAACCGTAAAGCATTCAACAGTGAAAGATACCCCTTTTGCTAAGGCTGCAAATGCATCCGGGTCTGATAAGTTTTCAGTTTCTAAGGAGATCCAGAGACAAGAAAATGAGAGTGAAGTGCTAGAAGATGGTGATAATGAAACCGAGGATCCTGAAACCGAGCAAGAGGATGCACCTGGATCTTTAATAGAAGATATTGAAGTTGAAAGCAATGAATTAACTGAAGAGGATGAGGTTAGAGCAAATTCAGTTGACAAACTTGAGCTTCCAAGCGGTAAGGAACACAAAGAAGAGAAGAAGACAAGAGTAACTTCAGTTGATAAAAATGAAGTTCAAAGTAATAGGAAAATTGAGGAGAAGAAGGCAGATAGCTGCGATGTAACAAAAGGAAAGTGGGTTTATGATGAGAGCTATCCTCTGTACACAAATGGATCGTGTCCTTTCATTGATGAAGGTTTTAACTGTGATAGCAATGGAAGGCGCGATAGAAATTACATGAAGTGGAAATGGCAACCACGTGATTGTGATTTTCCTAGGTAATTTTGATTTGCTTTATACTTTTTCTTGGATATGCAGATTCTAGCATTTGCTATGGTAAAGACTGGTTTTTGGTGTGGGGCTCTCTGTTTTAGGTTCAATGCAGCAAAAATGCTGGATTTGATCCGAGGGAAAAGACTGGTCTTTGTAGGAGATTCAATTAACAGAAACCAATGGGAATCCATGCTTTGTATGTTAATGGGAGCCATACGAGATCCAAAGAAGGTCTATGAAACTCATGGGCGAAGAATCACCAAAGAGAAGGGAAATTATAGTTTCAAATTTGTGGTAATTAAATGATTGTTTAAAGTTTATTTGCTCTTTGTATCACTTACTTGCGGTAGTTGATTCTTTTAGGTTGTTTCTGCAGGATTATAAGTGTACGGTTGAATACTATGTCTCTCACTTTTTGGTTCACGAGAGCAAGGCAAGAATAGGGCAAAAGCGGAAGCCCACTTTAAGAATTGATGCAATTGATCATGGTTCATCAAAATGGAGAGGAGCTGATATTTTGGTCTTCAACACTGCACATTGGTGGTCTCATTACAAAACAAAAGCCGGGTTAGTACCATCAGCAAACTGTGAATCTTTAAAAAAAACCTCCGCTGGTAAACTCTATAGTTGTTGATGTGATCTTCCTTTCAAGTTTTCCATCCTTCATTAACTGTAAGCTAGAAAGTTAATCCAAGATAGCTGTCCTTTAAGAATTAAGATTACATTGTTATGACATGTACTTACCATCTGAGCTAAACATTTATCAGGAAGTAACAAGTTTGATGTTTACTGTCAATTTCCATATTTTAGGATCAACTATTATCAGGAAGGAAGCCAAGTACATCCTCGACTTGATGTCTCTACTGCCTTTAGAAAAGCTTTAATGACCTGGGCTGCATGGGTTGATAGACGCATTAATCCAGGCAGAACGCAAGTTTTCTTTCGAAATTCAGCACCTTCTCATTTCAGGTTTGCCGTTGTTTTTGCTGCTGTTTAAGTTTCTTTTCCCTTGTTAACATCTACTCATATCGGTTGACAAAAAAAAACAAATCAACTTATATCTCTTTACTGAGTAGGCTGTGATCATTATTATATAGGGGAGGAGGGTGGAATTCAGGTGGCCACTGTATGGAAGCTGCTTGGCCCCTTAATGACACTTCAGGCATGGCATACCCTGAGAAGAACAAAATTGTGGAGGAGGTCATTTTGCAGATGAAAACTCCTGTAACATTACTGAATGTAACTTGTTTATCAGCGTACAGAATAGATGGTCATCCATCAATATACGGGAAAAAACCAGGGAATCGCAACTCGCATATTCAAGATTGCAGCCATTGGTGTCTTCCTGGTGTTCCGGATACGTGGAATGAGATTTTGTATTTCCATTTGCAATCCAAACAAAGGAGCAAGCATCAATCGAAAAGTCAATCATAATCCTTGGCATGTATATTCTCTCTATTCTTTCAGTTTATAATCTCGTCTGATAGCATGCAAAATGTAACATTTTTGGGTCATGTCTTCGAAATGCAATTGATAATGTTTGGATGAGGATCCCCCGTTTGCGAGTAAAATTCATAAAATTATAAAGCTTGCTTGCTTAGTTGGTTTTACATGGCTTTTTGCTTAGTTGAAGATGACCCAACTGCCGACCCTGGGAGCTTGGACTCGATCTTTTTAAAAAGGTTAATTAAAGATTATGGGAATGAACATCATCAACATTAAGGAATGCCACATTAACGTTGGCAAACATAGTGGTTTCACAATTACTTAAAATCACTACTTCGAAAAGTATTGTTACAAATACAATTGTAGAACTGCAACTTTTGATACATGAACAGGGGATGGGGGGATCGTTGATATGTTGGTTCAACTGTCATGGTAAGACCAAAGATATCAAAAAGGGAAACATTAAAGCATACATGAAAAATGCAAATAGCTATCACAAAAAATAAACTTCCGTTATTTCTATAAGATAAATTCTTTCTCCATATTTATCGTTTGATACCTAGCTTGTTGGCATTATAAATGCTTAAACCTTATTTCTTGACACTAATATCTTTGGGAGTACATTTATGCAACTATACGCACATGATGGCATTATCCTATATGCTTGCTTATGAAGAAACTCCTTTTCCTAAGGTGAAGATAGGAAAAAAACTGAAGGTAATATAGAAACAAAAACCAGATGCACATGCTAAACCACTCAAAAGTGCATCAATGAGACTGGTATTTCTTTGCTCTACCTTGAGAGACTGATGTATCATCTCTCTTGGAACCCTCAGGTTTCCTAGCCCATGCAGGTGCTTGATCTGGGCCATAACGATAATCATAAAAGAGCTCCTCACTAGCTTCAATGCGCTCCTTAGCAAAAATTCCTACTCGATGATCCCCAGCCACCAACATTACCTATGCAAGCTAAGGTATTAGCTAAACCAACAAGAAATGTCCTCGAAAGAATTACAGACAGATTACCTTGGCATAGCAATTAGGGTTAGAAGAGTGGTTTGCGAATTTCAATTTGTCTCCTTTGCGATAAGCATCAAGGACGTACTGCAAAGACAAAATAGCATCTTCTTTCAGATTCCATACGCCTCTCAAAACAATGAAGGTCGTGGTGTAATGTATACATAATTAGAATTAGATAATGAAGCACTGAAATTGTGAACCAGATACTTTCATTATTGGAATCATTGCAGCGTTCTTAGATATAAAAAAGAGATGTTTTTGTTAACAGAAGGAAACTTCAGTGTCAAATGTGGGGTTCTCAGTGCTACTTGCCTGATCATTCAAGTCAAAAAGGAATGATGAATTTGCACGATCATAAATTTTACCACGTTTGTCTGCTTCTCTGTGGGAGATCAATTCACCAGTATATTCTCCAAGATAATCATTTTTGTTGACGGAATTCTGAACCACATCATTGGGATCACAGAAAAGAGTTAGAACACAACTGAGGGAAACACAAGACAATTTCACTATCCTAAGATTTTCCATTAGAGAAAATAATACTATCCTACTTTCAGAAAGGCTCCCCATCCAGCAACATCAGACTTTGCCAAGAGGATCTGAAGAATAGAAATATGAAAGATCAGAATAGAGAAAAAAGAAAAATATTGCTTTAAAACATTTTCAGAGTATAATTTTAAAACTAAAACACTTTTAAGTTGCTCACTCTCTGCTGTTGCCTTAGAAGCAGCCTCATGTTTCCACACTGACCATCTCCTCGTTTTGGTGGCTCACCCAATGAAACCCCCACCACAACTGCAAAAGGTACAAAATATTTAATACAAGTCCTGGCAATACATGAAACATAAGCATTTGTCTCCAGCAGTTGTCCACTCAGTGTGCTTTAAAACCTAGATAATATATCAAAAGAAAATGACAAAAAAGAACAGAAAAATATCTTTCTTCAGAAACCAACATGGAGTTTCTAGTTGGACTATTATTTATTGCGAAAATCAAACATGATTTCGAAAAACTATTCCCATCTCTAAACTTTGAAGATTTGGGTACATCTACTACATACTTGGGAAGGGTTTATAATATCTACAAGTAACTTTCAGCATGATTTTTAACAAGGAAAGTCTCCTTTAAATGAGGAATAGCCTATAAACATAAGAAAATTTCTACAGGACATGATAGTCACATGTTATACAAGATCATAGAGAATATGAAACTTTACCTAACCCAACAATTCCGACAAACATCTGGGTCACATTCACGCCCAGCAGCAAAACATGGGCACTGCCGACTTCTGCATTGACTCTTTGCACAATGGCATCCCCTAAACCGGTTCTTGCAACTCTTCGAGCATCTGCATAATCATATTTACTAGTTTCAATTATTGTCTAAATTAAATTTTCTTCTTTGAATCTATTGTAATATCTCTAGACTTGATGTAGTTTTAGTTTAATAAAAATAAGCTGAAACAACTCAGCTTACTCATAAAAAGTGCAGTTAGACAGATGCACTGAGATATAGGTTACTGTATCCATAGTCATCTATATGTTTCATATTTTCAAGTTAAAACAATTTAGCTTACCCACAGTACTTTTCGCAGCAAGTTCCATTGTGCATACAAGGGCATTGCTTTCCACACATTGATTGGCATCCACACGGAGTATATTGCTTGCAAGACTGATTTTTTCCATCAGCAATTCTTTTCCACATTGATGGATGGCCGGCAGATTTCCAAGAATATTTAAGCTTCCGTGTTCTACCCCTTCTACGAAGCAATCGTGGTCTTGTTGACATCTCTTGCTCCTAAATAGCAGAAAGAATGTTAGTAGGGAAAAGTATGTATAATGCAACGTAAAGTGGGAAAACAAAGGTCCATAATGGAGAGCAACTTTTCACCCTAAAAACACAATGCTCACTTTAAAGTGGTAGAGATCAATTGATAATGAATAAATATTAGAAGTAGCAAAACTAAATTAAAGAAAATCAGACTGCAGTAATCAAGTCAGCTTTGTTCTATTTTACTCTTTGCCATTGTTCCTGAAAATCAGCCACTATAAAGATGGGTTTCTTCTTTTTACATTGTTTAACTAAATGTCCAAACCTTAATTCCCGTGTAACTGTAATTGCAGATTCTAATCCCACTCTCTATCTATGGATTCCCATACTTTCTTTGTAACTTAAAAGATTCAGAGAATAATTTTATAATGATTTTCTTTTTCAATTGAAAAACATTTAAACATACAATGAAGTGTTAAAAGGGCTTCTTGCAATTGTATCTTGTAAAGGTAAGAGTATCACTGATATGGCCTCAAGAGAATCATGCGGGTTGGAAACCATTTTTTTCACCCCTTTATCAAAGAAAGGTCACGAAGTAGGAAATGGGGAGAAATTAAGGTTCTGCTACATACCATATAATCTGTTTCAGATTTCCCATTTTCTTCCAAAAATGAACTTGTCACGATGGACCTATGAAATGTTGAAGCTCCAGCATCACACATGTAACTCGATACTTCTATGCAAGTCTTCAAACCAGAAAGTAAGTTCCTGGCTATAAGGCAACTGCAAAGCACGTGATCATGCATTACTATAAATGGAAATATGAATATTGTCACCTAGAAGGGAGAAGACAGATGTCTACACTTGCAACTGTCTAAATGTAAAAAGTCCATCAATCATGACCAGAAAGTAAAGCAGGTGAATTTTACAACAATGAGCATGTTACACAATTTTCATCATGGTTTTTTTTTTGCCCCGCACACACATTTTCGCTTTTCTCAGGAGCTTTTGCAGATTAGTCCATTAGAAAGTTAGAACTGCAGAAACTAATGCCAAAGATATAAACATTATATTTAAACAAGCAGCATCCATTTGCATTCTGTGCTGCGCAAAACTCTGATGAAAGTTGTAATCCCTTCTACCTGTTTTTCCCAAATATCTCCACTCCCTTCAAGTACAATTCTCTCTCAATAGGTTTCCACTCAGAAGACGACCACTTCAATTCAGGCACCGCTGTAACATCTTTGGCTCCCTCGCTTATGTTATCCTCAGTCTTATCACCAGAAGCACTAGCAGGACAGGCAAAAGTTTCTAATCCCTGTTCACTAGATTCATTTTGGGTGTTTTTGGCTGTAATTTGAGCTTCATTTTCATTAAGAGTACCAACATGATGGTTCCTACTTTTATTACTTTTAGCACTGGAACTCTGATCCTGACTTGGTATAGCTTCAGAAGACTTGATAGCTACACCCAAAGCCAGTACTGTCTTTTGTTTCTTACTTCCAGAATCCTGGCTGCCATCAGAACAGTGTTCTGAATCATCTAATTGTCTATTTCTTTCTTGGGAGGCCTTGCGCTTTCCAGAACTTTCACAGTTATCTATTGGCATGGAAGATATCTCCAAATTTTGAGCTTCACCAGCACCTTCTGAGCTACAAATACCTTCTGAAGTAACAGGCCTCGCTTCTTCAGAGATGCCTCTTTCATATTGCATGAGATCTGCAGCAACATTAGTCTTTGGCTCTTTGGCATCAGATGATGCAGCCTGGTCTTCTTTCTCTTCTAAAGTTGTAGTCTTCACTCCATGCAATGCATTACTAACTGAACCTTCTGGCACATCTTGGAGAGCTCTTAACTGCATGAATGGTGTTGAAATCACAAGATTTGATTCTTTTCCAAAAAAGATATTATCTTAAATCTAAATAAAAGTTAAATATGGCATATGATGATAATGATAACTATATACTTGAAAAGAAACTAAAAGGTACTCCAAGGATATGAATAAGTGCAAATACACATTAAATCAAATGTGTCTTGGCAAACACACACACATATAAGCACTAAAATAATCTTCTTCTCTTTGGTGAGTAATAACAAATTAGACCACAAAAAATGTGGAATGACCTGCACATAGAGACCATATATAAAAATATGTAGAACTATAGTCCATAAAATTATCAGCACTAATGTCATTAACCTAAACTTTCAATTGTTTTGGCAGTACCAACTCATAACACAGTACAAGACATAAGCTTTTCGAGAAAAGAATAAAAAGACCATACCTGAAGGTAACATTGATCACTACAAGGTTTTCTGTCATCTTCATATTCTGACCAATATGGCTGCTTTTCGCTCTGTTAAGCAACAGTTCCAATCAGAAAAAGTAATGAAACAAACTCACATTAAATGGAAAGACAAGAAGCACATTGCTTACAGGATTAATTAAAGTTTGAGAACAGCCATGAAGACGGCAGTCAAATAACTGTCAGATGGATAGAAAGTAGATGAGCAAGGGAGTTAAAAAAATTCAAAGAATTACATGTGATATCAACATGCCAGTGCTTCTCTTCAACAAATACTATTGAGAATGCGTGGTTAGAGACAAAGTACCAAGCAACGGCGGCAAAACAGATTATCAAAAGAATCTAAAGCAGCACTAAGGCTTAGGCTCTTGTCCAAAGAAATGCCTTTCTCAGATCCAGAATCCTCAGAATCTTTAATGTTTTGGTCACTGTATTTCTCTGCGAGTGTGCCATGCCGTTCCTGCAAATCTCATAAAAAAAACAGTTTCCAATAATTATCAACAGAAAGGGTACCTAAATACAAACCTTTGGAGGAAGGGATTAAGAAAGCCAAATATCATCCAAAATAAGATTCACATGCTAATGATACGGGATACCTGGATTTCAGAAACGGTGACTCCAATAAACTGGCTGATAGCATTCAGTATTTCCTCACCTAGACCATACTCCTGAGAGACAGTCCTGCCAAATTCAACACATTTAATATAAAATGATTGAATGGTTTTCTTCATAAAGTGCAATAGAAAAGAACTTATCCACAGTTCATCAGAAATCCAATAAACATATCCTATGATGATTGAAAGATTATGAACAATGTCTACCACTAGAATTTCTGTAGTTGATTTTCACTTGTGACTAGTATGAAAGGCACAAGAAGTTCAACTTTCTGAGTGCAACTGTGTACAACTTTCTTTTTCTTCCAAAGGAAAGTATACAATTATATTTCTCTTAAAAAAGAATAGTACTCCTTATTTATTTAAGTTGCATTTTATTTTACTTACCACAAAATACGATCTTCACCCTCAGAAAATTCATGTTTTTCTTCCTCAGGCTCTGCAATATCCTCCTCACTATCACTACAGATCAAGGCTTCACTGCCACGTTGGTCATAGTATATACGTCTCCGCCCCACAACAGATTGGTCCTCAGCCATTCGCTGATTTCTGTGCTGAATGATGCATATTTAAGATAAGACAAGCAAAAACAAAATCTCATGCAAAACAAGATGGGGTGAGAAAACGTGGTAAATTCATGTGTGGATACTTAAGCTTCTGAAATCTCCAACTTCAAATTAAAAAAACAGTAACAAAACCTTGAGAGGCTTAAATAGCATGGGCAGTTTTTCCTGGTAGCTTAAGCTTTTAGGATTAGGTGTTCAATATGTTATCAAGCCCTTTCATGAAATCTCCCCAAATTATAATCCTCAACTCGAGATGACCTATGTAGCATGGCTAGCTCATGACCTAATGGCTTAAGCTTTTCGGATTAAGTGGTCTCTAGTATGTTGTTAAGTATTTAAATGAAATTTGCCCAAAAATTGTCCCTAATTGCAAGTAATTTTATTCCATGACCAACTAATATAGTAATCCAACATACTTGTCCAAAAATATCCATGTTGTATATGGTGGTAACTTCTCAACATACGGAAGCTTGGCACTTATTGAAGATACAACTTCATGACCATTAGCATAGTCTCTATCTCCTGAGCCTTGAGCAAAACCAGTATACTTACAGAGAGGAATTTCGATTCTTGAAGAAAGCATTTTACCAAATCCATTCTCCTCCATGCACAGAACATTCCTACTTGATGTGGCTGACAAAATCTCCGATATATGACTCTCTATCTTCAATCTGTTCTTCTCAACGTTTTCCTGTGTACACCACACAATGAAAATACTAGCACGATTTATGTACATCTTGCCTAGCAGGTTGAGCACAAAAGAGTCACAGTTGGATACCTTTTATAAAAAAATGGATCGTGCTAGTGAAATTCAAGGACAAAAAGATAATCTGGCATTAATTTATGGTAACAAGAAAGAATCTAATAAGCAAATTTTAAGTGACTAATATAACTATGGCATAACTAATCTACCTTTATTAAAGCAGTTCTCTCCGCTTGAATTTGTCTTTTAAGCTGATTTAACTTAAATGTCAAATTTCCTACGCCACCACCAGAGTCTTCTCCATGTGATTTCTGCCACATCAAAAAAAAAAAAAAAAAAAAAAAAGAACAAATTGTTGATGATAAAAGCAAAATAGAAATTTGAAAAAACTCAACTCCGAAAGATTTTTCCTCTTCTCCTTTTTGTTTCTGCAAAATTCATTAGCAGCCAAAAAGAGCATAAGTTGTAGTGAAATGGTGATGGAATTAGGAGAAAGCTCTGTTCCCACAAAAACCAGGTGACTATTTTGGCGGATCATATTCCGTGGAATTTCCAGTCTATCTTATCAATTATAATCTAATAACCAAAATAGGAAAATAAAGAAAATGAGTAAAAAAAAGATTCGAAATTTATTTATATTCCATGTTAAATGAGACGGTGAGTTATGCAACTAGTCTCCAATTTCTGATGATAATAAAAAATTAAAAGACTGAATGCAAATGAAGAAAGCGCAAAAAGGAAAAAAAAAAATTGAACATAAAAAAGCCAAGGAGGAGAATTTCTAACTCCGGATTTAGAGGAAGAGTCGCTCGCCTTGGAGACCATGGCTGGCCGAGTTGGGCTTGCTCTGCGACCGACTCACTCGAGACAAGAGTGAAGAATCTGAAGAAAAAGAAGCCCAGCAAATGACAGACACGTGTGAACTTCAGTGACGTGGCCTCCACTGTGGGAATCAGCCTTTCAGTCTCTCTTTTGTTTTCCACACGGGCCCTGGTGGGGGCCCATCCTAGGATTTACCTGCTGTTTCGGTTCCTTTTTTCATATCTTAAACATGGGCCTTAAGAATTTAACAGGCTTGATGCTGTTGTTCTGAACTTTACGGCTTATCTAATGGGCTTTAAAGGCCCAATTAAAAAGATGCTAATTTTATCTGAGATTGCCTTTTTCATTAAAAAAAAAAATACAACTTAACTAAGGGGAAAGTGTTTTCTACATCTTTTTATCACAACAGAATTAAATCATCAAAAGGAATTATTTTTTTCTGATTTAAATGAATCTTGGTACTTAAGTCACAACCAATGACCATAAAATAACTTCTTGTTTTATTGTTTCACATATTGTCCAATCGGGATATTATAAACAGTTCATAGCCCTGGGCTTTTACTTTGTTTTGACTGTAGGTTTCAAAGTTTTGAGCCTTTGTCGGAGGTAGATCAACACCTCATTCGCCATCAATTACAGCTTTACAATATCCCTAGATTTAAGACATTTTTTTTGTTTGGGGGGGTGCGGTGCTTCTAAGACATTAAGAAATAACAAAAGAGAAACTACTAAGAAATTTACAAATTGACAATGAAAGCAAGTTTCTAGACCTTATCTACATTAGCAAGTTGGAAATTTTCATAAATAAAAATATAAGTATTATAAGTTATCTTTCATCTCTTGTTTGCACACGAAGTTCTCCTACAAACACGTAAAATAGTTTTTAAATTATGGACAATGACATATACGCATAAAAACATACACATATGCACATATAATTGTGAGAAAAATAAGGATATGGATGTGATATATTCACTTTATTAAATAGATTGCACTTGTATCTTTGTGGATAATATGTTGCCTATAACAACATTTAACCTCCCAAATAAAAAAAAAAAAACTGACCACGTTAACAGGGAAATGCTGTTCTAGTTAGCATGCCGATTGTTCCAATGGACATAAAATATATGAAACCTGGAAATCTATGACTGGTTAACCTTAAACTCAAGGAAGCGACAATAAATTAAAAAGCTAATAATTTCAGACTAGAACCTATAGTTTCCAAATACCCTCCCTCTATCTCTAGAAAACTTCCAGGCTGAAACGGAATGAATTGGAGTTCCCTTCCATCCAACAATCACACTCTTCCCAATCCTGTCAAGTGTGCAAGAACTAGCACAAGGAAACTGTTTGATTACTAAATTAGCTTGGTACAAGGACGAGTCGCTGAACTCCAATTCCACCATTCTAAACCTTGCAAAGAATGCCGACCACACCTCCATCTTCACACTTCTACTTATCCTCTCGTTGCCCTCTAATGCTACAATGTTTCGGATTGAGTCGCATAATATAGATTCAACCCCCGTTCTCAACTCAACATCATGTCCCAGGCAGGTGTCCAGGCAATCAAAGAAGGCGCTGTAAAAGAACAGTGCTTCAATGAAGCGACTTACAAACGAGGGAGAATTGTGGTTTGCTTCGACTTCAATGACCACCATTATAGCAGGGTTCAGATTTTTCATCACTCGCATTAAATTTTCCAGGCAACTAGGCCTTGAAATCATTGTTCTAAGCACCAATGGACAGTACAGAGCCAAAGTTTCATCGCTTCTGATTTTGAATAGTCCTTCCTTGATATTTTTGATGTCTTCAACATACACTACATTAAATGAAAAGGGCAAATTTAATGATGCAGCTACGCTTTCCAACCTCTTTGCAGACTCTTCTATCTTCTGACTGCCCACAAGTCCTACCGCTGTTATCTTGAGAAGCTCAACGCGGCGTTGTTCTCGTTCTGCCAGAGCTTGCATCAGGCCCGTCCATTGAACTCCACTCCTGATTTGGAGATCGATTATATGGATCTTACTAGCCGATGCAACATTCTCTATAATGGCTTGTAGTCCTGTGAATTGCATTACTTGGAAAAATGGAAGGTACTGGTGAGCTGTGACTGTTGTAACGTTAGTACCCAACCCTTGAGCAACTTCATTCTCCACCTTTGCCTCCAATTCCTTTGTTATGATGCTTCCTGTTCCTTTATCAATCCTCTCTCGAAGAGCTTCGGCAAAATAGTAGACGATTCTCTGGACCGGATTGCCTCTCTCGGATGCAATCCATTCACAACGAGAAAGCAATCTGCTAGCACGTTCAAATTGTTCATAGCCTACTTTCTCAGCCGCTGCCAGAAGCAGATGCACAAGCTCCACATCTTTTGTCTCGTCATCGGACAAGCCGGAGAGAGCATGACCAAATGGATGCATAACCATGCAAAAATCATCGTACCTTAGGTCAGAAAATTGTACATATCTTGCTCCAGCTACTCTCATGATTTCCTCTGTTGAAAGTTTCTTCGGGCCACGAGCTTTAGTTTCATCACCAGTGCCGCTGGATTTGCTCAATTTCAATTTCTTGAATCCGTTTCCATAATTACTTAGGAGTTCCAGAGATGGCAACTGAAATGAAGACGGCATCTCCTTGATGGTTTTGACAAGTTCTTGACTCTTGTCTTGTATGTGTTCTTCTTGGAATGCTATATTTGTTGAGAAAACAGAACTGAAATTGAGTTCATCCAAATAATCTAATTTGGTTGCTTGTCCCAGCTGTTGCTGTTGTTCTCCATGATCTTTAGGCTTCTTTGCTACATTCTCTTGATAAAGACCATACTCAGGAGAAAGAGGATCATTGTCAAGATCCTCTCCAATTTCTTGGATTCCAAATAAATGGTGCTGTTTGCCTTTCATAAAAGCAGCCTCTTTCTCATAATCTTGAAGATTGTAACTTTCTTGAATTCCGCTGAAATCAAATGAAGTATTGAAAGAGAATAAACCGCTTGACATTTTAGAATTATTGAGACTTTTCATCAAATTTTACTTCCATGAAAGCATATGATAATCTGAATAAATATGGACTGTGATCTCTATAAAATTTTGAATTTCTTTATTCTTGGCATATTGCAAAGATCATAGTAATCGCTGACGTATGTAAATTGTAGTAAAGAAAAAGAAAATCGGCTGGATCGCGATTGTGATTTTGATATTTCGATGTGCGCAACATGTCCTGCCGCCTGGAAATGCCAACTAATGTTTGAATTGAATAGTAAACGACTGCAGTTAAAATTTTAGTAAATGCATTTGTCACAAAGGACGATAAGATATAATTTTGATGATTATTTCCACAGCGAAAACTAGGGCAACGATCCAAAATTAATGCTGTATAAAATTCTGTGGAACCGAAGCAAGATTATTAGATTATAGCTTGCTCAATAAAATAAAATGAACAAAACTAAATGACAAGGATATATCAATATCTTTGATAAATACGAGGGAGAGCAATGACATGTTTAAAAGACAAGTACTAGTGTTTGTTCTAGTTTAGGACTTGCACATGTATAAAATATATATATATATATATATTTGTTCAACATAATGGCGCAAGGCCTATATTGAAAAAAAAAAATTACAACCGCGACAGCACTAACAAATCATTAGGCATACAAGAAACCCATCCAACAGGGCAGCACCTCTGTCGAATTCTCGTGGCAACTCAAGCAGCGACACAATTGACCTCTTTCCTAACATGACAGAAAGAGATGAACTGCAATCGCTCTGTCATTAACAGGAGTTGCATATAATTTTCCTCTCCATACATATATTTGCAAGATTAGAGGAGGGTTTTATACGTTGAGCGTATTCACTTAATTAGATTTCATAATCTATAATTTGCATATTTTGACCATTTAATTGAGATAATTTTCATACTTTGAGCCTACATTCAATACTCTTGATGTTTTAACAATCAATTGTGTGAAATGATCGTGAATCTTACATCTGAAATTAGAAAATTGAGAGTAACTATTGAATATGATATTTCATTATTTATTTAGGGGAATATAATTAATTAACTATTATAACATAGATCCTTTACAAGGATGCCCTTTTGGTGGTTTGAGAAATTCATGGATTTAATGTTGTCCGACCATAGCAGCTTGGGAGTCACTAGGAAAGTAGCCGCAAGTTAGGTCGTTTACGCAATAGTATTGGACTGGTTCAAATGGTTTTGGCCCTTTTGGGAGCCCAGAGGGTAAAGTAGTTTCACTAGTTCCATATTTGCGGAAGGACCATAGAGTCATAGACCTGATAAAAAAAAAAATCCAAGTGCTCTATTTAATTCTGCCGTCTGTTCTTCAAAACAATCTACTTGTCTGAACAGAACTCCACAACTTCCATGTGTCCGCTTGTAACTTGAAAAGTTACTATAATATTTGTTCATTTCTTGAATCAATGTTTAGAATAGACTATAGAGTCATAGACTTGTAATTCTCACACCCAACTGAAGTACAGATACGGATTTGTCATTTTTAAAACCCTTTGGTTTCTTGTCGCTGAATTGGTCCATCTCCTTTATTGTCTAGGCATGACACAAATCAAAATTTTGAAACTTTTGTTTTTTCCCAACATTGTGCCCTTATAGTCATAGCACAACTTAACGTTGTACTAAGTTTTCCTTTGCGTAGCACCTACTCTCATAATTACTGTTGACAATCATTTGATTTTCTTTCCTTCTAATTGATTTTGCCCATTTCTATGAGGCAGTGACATCAATAATACAGTTCATACATAATAAAATACTTTAGCATCTCTTCTTGAGGAAAAAGAATTCCTATATATTTGTTTTACAAGTGTACAAGTTACATTTAAGAATTACTTGATCGTCATTTTTTTTTTTTTGTGTGTTCATAAAAGGAAGATCGTCATTGACCCAAGAACAAGAAACACGAATGTTTGGTGGGAAAGAAAGAATTAAGAAAGGGTCAGCTTTAGACCTTGTCTTGATCTCCCTCTCTAGTCTCATCATCGTTCCTTCTTACCCTCCTAGAAAACAAGACAATTCCGAGCCAGAGAAGAGCTTTAACAACTCTAACCATTCCAATTGTCACAGTCAAGTAATACAACCACCAACCAAGAAAGTCAGCCATCTCAATGCTCATTGACAGCTCCTTCTTAGCTTCTGCCACAGCCACCAAAGACTCAACTTCATCTCTCAGCTTCCACCACCACAGGGTGCCAACGCTCAGGGCAATGGCGAATCTATGAATCCACCTCTCTGCTATAGCAGCCCCAAAAATAGTGTCATCTACCACGGGTTTTACCACTGTTCTAAACCAAACAAGCATAATCTCATGCAAACCCAAGAAGAATATTACTCTACTTAACAGACTCCTCTCAACGCCAAAACCAGAACCATCAATTCCTGATGCTATACTTCCTTCAATCCCCAATCCAACAGAAACTTGCATTATGCATAAAACTATCCACGCAGTGTACAAACGGGGAGCATCCGGTGACTCACTTACATAGGTGATTTTCCCTGTCAAGCCATGGAAGAGAGTGACGATGCTAAAAACTGAAACAAGAACATATAGAACAGCAGGATTGGTATAGAAGTAGACAGACAAGAGAAAATATGGGGAAGGCTGAGAAGGATTTGAAGTGATGACGGTTAAGAAATAGTTAAAACAAGAGAGCCTGGCAACCAGGAGAAACGAAAGGGGAAGCAAGAGGCTGAGGAGGGTGACTGTAAAGAGGTGAAAGGATTCTTTCAGGGTGGAAAGGGTCAGGCGCTTCCTGGCTTTCTGATACAAATTCTTCCACCCCATTTCTCCCAATAGCCAAAAAAAAGAAAAAGAAAGGGAACTGAAAAACTCTCTTGTTTCTGTGACGAGGAACATAGATCCATTTATGTGATTGGATTAATTTCTAGTTCCAAGGGAAGGAACGAGTGGTTGCCACGTCCATAGTTTGAAGTAGTTGACACAAAGACATGATATCTTATTCCAGGCCTTTTGCATTTTGTTTTATCAGGGAAAATTATAATATCCAACATGTATTAATCGGTCCGATCAATTATCTAATCTGCCGATGGAACACGCTACTACAATATACAACCCATCCGATTTGTTGAAGCCATTAGAATTAGTAATTATAATTTAATATTTTTGTTGTTAGTTACTTCTTTAATCTTTGCAGATTTGTCGGCATATTAAGTTTTGGGAAGTAGATAAAATAAACAAGTGGAAAGAGCCAATTCAACTCAAGTTTATTACTTCACATAGAGGGCGAAGCTTAAGTTAATATAATTTAATGATTTAATTAATTATGATAGAAGTTGAATTTAAAAAAAATTACACTTAATCTTAACAGTCAATACAACTTAATTTAATATTCCACTGATGAATGAATCCGCCGGGCTTGTCAGATTACTTAAAAACTTGTTTTACCCGAACTGATTCCTACATCTCTACCACCGGATGCAATATTGGTGATCTTGGAATATGTAAGGTTATCAAATTTCTGAAACCAGCAACGGGATCGAGGACCTTAATAATTTAGATATGATAATTTATATATTTATATAATATAAAATATTAATAATTCATATATTCGTATTTTATCTTATATTAAAATTATATTTTATAATTCATATTTTATACAAAAATATAAAATATTTTTTTATTATATTAAATTTATATATGATTTTTGTTAAAATTTTAAAATGAATCATTTTCATTTTTTTTATCATATAATTATGTCATATTTTAAATTATCATGTCTATTTAATATAATTATAAATTTAATTAAAAAATGTTGAAGATATATACCGGTAAATATAATCCTTCAGTTTATATCAATTCCCAAAGTCAATCCTGTTATTTTAGTGATAAAAAAAATATCAGCGAAAGGCTGAAGCTCATCATTCTTCTTCTAATCACATATATACTGGTAAATATATACAATTCTTCAATTTTCTCGTTTCAACGATATTGTGAGCAGTAAAATAGCTAGTGAACGATGTTTTGACGGTAAATTCACCTCTGAAAGTTGTCTGAACTAGTCGTTTCCATGATGTCTGCCGAACAATATTCTTCCATTAATCATAGACCTTATTTTCTTACCATATAAGGCCCCCAAAGCATCGTATTTGGCTAATTTGTGCTTACATTTTGAGACGAAAAATGCATCATATCTTTAGCCTAGACTCTGGTCTGCCAACAAATTCTCTTTGTACTTTCATGGAAAAAAAATATACGAAGCAACTGGACAAGCTTCTATAGAGTTCATCTTGTTATGTCTTTTTTTTTTTTTTTTTAATTTTAACATTCCAGTTCGTTCAGATTTAAGTTAACGAAAACACTGGTTGTGACTTCTGAAGTTCAGTCAAGATCGCTCAGCACTTTTTAAACCGAAATTGATGACTCCATTTGGGTGTAGAACTTAATTCCAGGAGATGGTGTTTTTACCAAAAGAATATTGAATATATATATATATATATATATATATATTGTCGTTAGGCTTCGAGAAAAATTAAAAGTCTGGTAATAGATGACTCACTAGCAACTTAAAACTTGTTGGATTTGATGTCTCCTTGTCATCTGCTTCAAATTTTCGCTTGCAGCAATCATTAAGAGTGACCATCAACCAGTTGACATATGATAATTATCTAGCAATATACACTAATGATTGTGTTTTTAGTTAACGGTTGATTCATATTGAACTTTTACTCTAGATTTCATCAGATATTGATAAGTTACGATTATAAAATTCATAATGTGGAATTTGGAGTTTAATTAAATTAATTAAATTAAATTAAATTCGTTTAGATGATATTTAATAAGTTTAGATTTAAATTTTTTATATTTATAATTTTTTTATGTTTAAATTGTAATCTTTTTTTAATAAAAATTCATATGTATTGTAAATTTTAGTATAATAATGTGTAAATGCAGAAAAAATAAAAATTTTTTTATAATTTTATTATTTTTAACAAATAGTACTAGTATATAATTCTTCAATTTTTTTTTTTATGGAATTTAGCATTGTATCTAAAACTTGCAAAATGAAATTTCTATAAGTTAAAAATGAGAAAGATTTAAATAAAATTTTTTAAGTAAAATTCATAAAATTTTTATTAAAAAATATTTAATAAAAATTACAATTAATAAATTGTAAATTTTAATAAAAATATCAATAATATGTAAAAAAAAAAAAAAAATTACCTTTTATAATTCAAATTTGATTATCAGTTATTAATGGTAAAAATTCTGTCACATTTTTACTAAGAGAAAAAGTATAGCAAAATTTTTTTTTTTTTTAAATTTATATACTGATCTACTTAACAAGAATTTTTAATTTATCAATTTTAATTTTTAATTTTAATTTAATTATTTTTAATAAAAATTTCATTGTCACCCAAAAAACTTATCTGAGCATTTTTCCTAAAAATGATAGTAGTTAAAATGGAAAGATACAATTTTTTTTTAGATATTCTTTTGATTTTTGATGATTTTTATAGCATCTGAGTACTGCTTATTTTTTAGAAAGTCAGCTGAACTCATTGGTTTGGGTAGAGGTGTGGTGACAAGCTGATAATGTTTGATAACCAAACTCCAACACCAACCCTTTTATTTAACCCGGGATTCCAAGTTCCAACAAAAAACGTTGCTATTGAACTTTTAATTCTTTCAGTTTCAATCCAAGTTTCGAAAACCTTGTAATTCCTACGCTAACCTCCACTGTTCAGATAATTACAAGTCTGGTTTTATCTACGGGTCTCAAATTTCTCGAAGCTTTGGCCCACTAGTTTCCATATGATCAACAGTTCAAGACAAAATTTTGCCTGTTTCGTGTTTCACTCTTTATTTGAATGGTCTGATTCACATGAAATGTAATCTGAAATGATTTTCTTCCCAAATTTTAATAAGTAATTCCTGACCCCAAAAAATCCACAGGCAAAATTCTTTTAATTGAGATGCTATACATGTAGTAGCATGTTTCATGCTCGTGACAAAACTCTGCCTACAAACTACTGTACGTGATTTTTCTCTTTTCTTTCTTTTCAGTACTTCAAGCCAAATCAACAGAAATGTTCAAGATTTGATCATTAACTTTTACGAGAACTTTAATATTAGATTAAACCTGAATTGTCGGCGTGAGTGATTTTGGCTGAGTTTGGCTGCGCCGCTCCGCACCTGCTCCATTTCCAGTAGCAAAAGTAAAGGAAATGAGAAGAAAACAAAGCAAATCTATGATCATACCCCCATGTTGTACAAGAACTAGAGTTAGATTCTGTTGAGGAATGAGAGTATAGCCGAATTCAAAAGTAAAAATGAAATCCCAACACAGTGATCCGAGTCTGGCCAACAGTTCACTAACAGAAGATATCTAACTTGTGCTTATGACATGTTCTTTCCACCAAATCCAGCAAAATCCAGCAAAATCCAACTGCAACTTATCTTCTTCTGTTTGGGGAGGTTGAGAAACGTGTCTGCATTCAGGAGTTTGGTTTAAGATAATTTCAGGATTGGCAGTTTGATTATAGCAATATCCACGTGGCAAGTAGAAATTGATTGTGTGTGGGCACAGGACTTGGCCCAAATTTAATCAAGCCAGTCAAGTGGAAGATGGGCCCGGAATGTTTTGTCCACGAAATATCAAAACATTTATACACGGCAGCTGTGCGGATGGATTATTTTATTGCAAGGTGGGGGTGGAGGTGATGGTGAGTGCTGATTTATGCATAGTTGCTCATTAACTTTATATTAAATGAGTGACAAGAAAGGGTGAAGCAAGTTGGGGGTTTTGTCATATTGCCTAACTTCCTCTTATCTTTCGCCCTTTCTCTCTCATAATCAATAGGTTGTATCTTAATCCTCTGATTTTAATTTTCCTGTAACTAGTATTCTAAGTGCATTAAATCTGCACATAGCTCTGCCTGTTTCTTTTAATCTTTTTGGCATAATATACAAGCAGAAAAAAAAAACAAAGCAGCAGGAAACAGAAAGTGATCATGGAGGGTTCTGTCTCTCCAAAATTGGACTCAAAGGCTTCATCAGAAGAATCAGAACTCAAACCATCTGAAATTCAGGCATCCAAAAGAAGGTTGGTATATACTCAATTTATTGTCTTACCTTTTTTGAAAGCTTGCTAGTACAGGAAGTTTACAGTTTTGAAATCCTTAGTATTGGTTCATTTCAGGGTGCTCCTTCATGCATTTAAGTTTGTTTGACATTTCTAAAATTTCTCATGTTGTATTACCAGGAAGGTGGTTGAGAAGACTGTTGTCACAGTGAAGATAGGAGAAAATGGTGTGAAGTTGAAGAATGAAGGGCCGCCATCTGATTTATGGTCCTGGAGGAAATATGGGCAAAAGCCTATCAAAGGATCTCCTTATCCGAGGTGTATTTCTTCTTATGATATTTCTGCGGTTTTATCTTAACAGTTGTTAATCCTTACGAGTTGATAAACTTGTATTGATACAAGAGAAGAAATATTTCTTCCCGTCTTGGCACTTGGTTTCTTCCAACTATACATGTTTTTTGGTGTAGCTGAATTAAATTTGTTTTTCCTCTACACCTTAAAATTTAGCCAAGAAGACTGTCTCTTTTTCTCTTCATTTTGTCCCATTCCCCTTTTCCCCATCAAGAATTCTCACAAAATTTCATGTTTCATCATGCAGGGGATATTACAGGTGCAGCACATCAAAAGGTTGTTCAGCCAAAAAGCAAGTGGAAAGATGCAGAACAGATGCTTCAATGCTCATCATCACTTACACCTCTAGTCATAACCATCCAGACCCTGATCTCCACACCACCAACCTAACACAGTCGCCAAAAGAACCCCAAACCAACCATTGTGATGATCAGCCTCCAGCTCCTAAAGAACAACAGCTGCTAGAAGTTTCAGAACAAGAGCCAGAAGAAGTACAAAACGAACCCATCAAAACAAGCAGTACTGATGAAGATGCAAGCGAAGAGCATTTTCACTATCTACAATCACCATTAAGTTCTCCCCAAAATATTATAATTAACCAAGAAGATCCTTTCGCCGGGAATCTGGAGAAAACCCATGACACACTGGGCTTTCTGTTGGATGAAGAGCCACTGTCTTGCCCTCATATGACGACATCATCAACACCAAAATCAGAAGAAAATGATTTCTTTGATGAGCTTGAAGAACTGCCCATATCTTCAGCTTTAACAAGTTTCACAAGAAGCAAGTTTTTCGATGAAGGGATTCCTGTTTTCCCTTCTTGATCAAGTACTTTTCAGTCTTGGAAATATGTAATTAAGATGTTGATATTGAAGTGATTATGGCTCCACTACTAGTGATTCTAGTTTAGCATCTTTTAGTTTTTTTCTTTACGTGTCTGAGGATTCACAAATTAAATGAGAAAGTTGGATCACTTTGGCATGAAAAGTTTAAGGATTGCTGCCTTTTTGTTTTTTTAAATCTGGGAGATTGGGATGAAAATGCCTTTCGGCAGAACGGGAAAAACAAAGTCCAACGGATAGAGACACAATCACAGACGCACGCCCAAAAGGAGAGATCGAGGGGTGGCTCTTTGATTGACGGTGGCTACTTTTGTTGGTTGGAGCTATTTTGTACATGAAGTATTATTAATTAATGAAGGCACGAGGTTCACGCGAGGGTGCTTTCGTTGAGAGCTTTTTATCTTGTTTTTGGTTCCTGTTCACTTTCTTCTTGTAGTGGTTGGATAATGGAATACTTAATTCCATGGGAACAGAGGTTGGGCACTGTGAGTTGATGAGTTGGAAGCCTTTTCTTTTTTGTTGAGCTCCGGGGTGAGAGATTTGGATAAGGTCCAGAATCTGTCTCCTGACAAGTATACGGTTTACTTTTTTGGATTATTCGGTGGGTTTTTGAGTTGCAGATTCCTTCTACAAAATGCGAAACTAAACCCAGTACCCCTTTTGTAGGGGTTAGAGTTTGGCCTTTGGCGTAGGTCCAGGGTTGCCAAATCTCTCCAAAGGGTTTCTAAATACGTCATTAAATTTTCTCAATATATCCCTAAAATTTTTTAAAAATAAAACTCGTATATGAAATGTCAATTTTAACCTTTCATGAATCCTTAATAATTTATACACTCAAAAATTATTTCATATTTTTCAAAAATAAAATTTCGAATATTATATTATATTTTTTAAAATCTATTTTCAAAAAATTAATATATTTTTTGAAAATAGATTATCAAAAACAAAACACATTTTTTAAAAATTTATTTTCGAGAATTATATATTTTTTAAAACATAATATAATTTTTAAAAATCTAATTTCAAGAATACATAAAAAAAAATTAATTATATTTAATTATAAACTATTAATAACAAAAAAATTGAGATCTCTAATATTAAGGCTACTAAAAAAATCAACAAATTGATAAAACTAATAGTAAGAATTGATGATAAAAAAATTAAATACTATCAAATTTGTCAATCCGCTATTAACATTGTTAGCAGAAGGTGTTCAAGCTCTAACAGATGAAATGTATAAATCCAACAGAAAAACTTTTAATCTTTCAGCCATACTGTTATTTGTAACATTTATCCAATTCTAACAAACATATACTTGAAAGATATCACTAATTATAAAAAGTAATAACAAATGTAACTTCGACACTACGTATAATAAAACAATCACACTTCATTGCATATGAAGCAGTAGTTAATTTACACGAGCATCTCTTCACATTTAGTAATTCCTCTTAATTGCACATCTGTTAATTTTACAAAAATATTACAAACGTTATTATATTGACAATGCTTGAAGGTCGAAAGATTAAAAATCTCCATTGACGGATTTATTTTTGCTCAAAAAATAAAATATTTCAAATTTCTCAAATATTCATTTTCAAAAAACTTAATTTCAAGATATTTATTTGAAAATTTGGATTTTAAAAAATGAAGAGAGAAAATGAAAGTAGAGTGGGAATGAAAAATAAAAAATTAAAGGTGAAGTGTATTTAATAAAAAAAATTAAATTTGAGGTATATAAAAGAAAATGCAGTGTACGCATGCACGTCAATGGAATTTAAAAGTTTTTAACTCAGAATTAATAGACATTTGACAATCAATATTTATAACTAGGAAAAAAAAAAAGAAAAAGAAAATTGTTGCTGATTTGTTTCGTTTTGGGTTTGCCTCGTATGATGACTGAAATTATATATATATATATATATATATATATATTATATATATTTGGCGATTGAAATTTAATCATTCAAAAGACAAAAAAAAATGCTTGCTGCCCCATACACCGAAACTTAAACAAACGAGAAACAGTTTAAAACAATCAGTATAATCAAACTTTCAAAATCTTTATATTTAAATTTAAATTTATCTAATATCACTTCTTAAAATAACCACATAAATTAATTAAATTCATTAAAAATTCCTTTAATCACCAGTTGCAGCAAAGTTGGAAAATTCACCATTTCCTAATTATTGTTTTCTTTGAAAAAATTATACCTGATAACGTCTGACAAATTGTTCAGAATAGCTAGTTAGTTATATGGCCAGCCACCTTTGCATTTTAGTGAGAAAAAAACTTCCAAGCATTGCTTTCCTCTTCGTCGTCTCCCTCGGCTATTTGTATAGATTGAAGATCAGGGTCATCTAAGAACGATCTAATTAGCATGTGCTTTCCACTATCCACCTGATTTCCTCTCCCTCAATTCACTACAGAGAAACGTTAGCTGCAACTCAATTCGCATTTCAACGTTGTTGGCCTACCTCGCGGTTTTCCTGAACCTGTCAAACCGGTACGGTTGCGGCAATCAAGAACAAAAATCAAGTGTTGGTGGAAGGTCACGTCAAAGCTAAAAAAAAGTAATAAATGTAGTGATCCTTCAAAATATCGACTTCTGATGGTGATCAGTGTCCATGTGCCAACCTGTATCCAGTGTTTAGCATGTCCCCATTTAAAAAAAAAAAATTTGGTCATGTCAAAACCTGACACCACTTAGTTAACCCATCAAGTAGTAGTGTTTTCACTTTTCACCAGGTTCACGGCATCTTACATGGCAATGGTTTGCCACATAAAATATCTGAAACTAGATTAAATGTGCTACCTGTCTTGGTGCATTTCAATCTTGATTCTTGATCCCTTTGAAGGTCCAATGGAAAAAGTTTTCAGTCCAGTTTTTCTGGAATACTCTAAGTAAGTCATTTAGTGATTTCATCCAAGAATCTATCAATTACATACTTTATGAGATAACAGGTACTCAAAGGTTAAAAAAAAAAAAATCCTCCAAGTGCATGCGAGAGAAGGAAAGACTTTTTGAGTAGCTTTGCAGCAAAACACAAAACCCATATTCCCGCTAAAGACCTCGATTTTTCAAGGTTTAATATTGTTACATAATTAACATTAAAATCCATATCATCATTCTTCAGTATCGAAAGAGACACTCAGAAAACTGCCCAATTATTTCCAGTTATCTCTACAATATACCCACGTCATCGATAGCAAAAGTTCCAAAAGGAAGATTACTCACAAGGCTATTTATTATTATCAGCTGTAGGTGCTAGTGGCTGAAGAGCTTTGAGAGGATTCATGATGACGGCATCAATTAGTCCATATTCCTTTGCTTCATTTGCACTCATGAAAAAATCACGGTCGGTATCCTGGTAGATATTCTCTAAACTTTGACCAGTGTGGAGAGCAAGATACCCGCTTAGGTTTGCCTTATGATACAGCATTTCATCTGCCTGCGAATCATGTCTACTGGTCAGGGTACTGTATAACAATTGAACAAAAAAAGGCTACACATAAGGCATTTTAACCCAAACTGTTCATATTTGGCAAGAATCTTCATGAAGGTATTCAACTGGTCCACTGTTAATCTTTTTTTTTTTTTTTTTAATTTGGCTCCATCATTAATAGTAATAAAGTTTAACAAGCCTCCCAGCCCACCCCAACCCCTTCCCCCCCTCCACCCCCCCAAAAAAAAAACCATAATAAAGAATAACTTGATTGTATCTGAATTACGCAGAAGGTAGGGGAGGCAGAAGTATAAAATTTAAACATGAGGTTTGCCAAGAAAAACACATACCTGAACTTCGATATCAGTTTCAGTTCCTTGAGCTCCACCAAGAGGCTGATGTATCATTATCCTTGAACTACGTAAACTGTACCGTTTTCCTAGAGTTTTGAAGAAAACAAAGGGATAAACGCATTAGTCAACTTTTTTTTTGGGGGGGGAGGGGGAGGGGGGACTACACCAAACATCAAGCTATGAATGGTACAAATCACGATCGTTATATACCTTTGGTTCCGGCACTAAGCAGAAATGCTCCCATGCTGTTCATGGAAAAGTAAAATATATTCATTACTAATAGCAAACAATTGCATCCCCATGAAAATAGAAAATCTTATTCTCAGGAACATCCATAGACATCCTAATTTAGAAATTAATTTCACATCAAAGGGTTTGCAATTTCCAAAAATCAATTATTAGGTTCTCGCACTAAAAACATTATTTTGTCATATAATTAACAAAAGTCAAGCTATAACCTAATACTCAGCTTCCAAGCATCTGGGAAAGATTAAATAAAGAACATAGGACTATTTTGTCAGTCCATTGTCTGTGTGATTATATTGTCATTAAGATTATAATAACAACAAAACGATTTACAAGAAACTTGAAACTGCCTTATATCATCCATCTCAAAGTGCCAGAAAGTAATAAAAATTACAGCCAGACAATTCCATCACAAAAAGAAAATTATTTCAATATATTAAATAAAAATGCTTTAAACATTTCAAACAGAATCAAGAACCAGCTTTTTAGTGGAATTTCAGTCCACAGCCAAGTAAAGGTACTGACCTTGGCTCTGTAACAAAAGTTATGACTAGCTAAACCCAAACTGTAGATCCTCAGTTCTTACCAGAGAAAACAAGGATAAGTAATTAGGCAATTAATTCTCCAGAGTTAAATCGCTAGAAAAGCGATCTAAAAGTTCCAATATGTATAGCAGCAGTTGGGTTTCTAGGCTAAACTATCTGATGTTCCATATTGAGATTTGAAAATATAATTGCATTATAAACAGAAACAATTACATCAATGAATTTATACCTAGCTGCAAGTCCAACACACACAGTTGAGACATCGGGCCGGACATGCCTCATAGTGTCAAATATGGCCATACCTAAGAAAATTGAAAACCAAACAAGTTAGGCAAGTCAATAAAAAATTGTTCCTAGCTTGCTATTTTAAACAAACCAGTGCAAGTACATATACATGATTCTCATCAGATACATTACCAGCTGTAACTGACCCTCCAGGGGAATTGACATACATGACAATGTCCTGTTGACAAGATCAAAAAATGCAGTAGTAAATAACATTCATAATGGCATTTAAGGTTCCTCATTTCTTTAAGGAAAAAAAATCAAACTGTGTGCCACTGAGAGAGCGCAAGCATGGAACCAAACTGACCTTCTGAGGGTCAACAACATCAAGATAGAGAAGCTGAGCTACGATAATGTTTGCCATATCATCATCAACACCTCCACCACAGCGAATTATTCTCTAAGAATCGATTAAAACAACTGATATAAGAACTGGAAAGTGCGAAACCAAAATTCACAACCAAACCAAATCCATACATGTTTAAGAAGTTGGCCAACAACACTCTGCAATTGCTCTTGCACCATTGGAGGTGGTCCCTGCCCTCGTGCATATGCAGGGAAGTAAGGTGACAATGGGACTTCCAAATCATCCCTGCATAGTTGCAAAATTAAAATCTCTAATCTTTTATCGCATTTTTTTATTTAAAAAAAAGGTAGAGAAAATAGGGTTGTAGTTTCATACGAGCTCTTACCTTATTGACCAAATTCCCTGTCGAGAGCTTGTCTCTGGAGCCCAAAACTCTCCAGTGTAAACAGCCTTTGGCTGAGAACTCATCACATTCTTTTGATTGCTAACTAACTTCTTCAGTTTCCTGAAAATTTCAAAAGAAATTACTTTTCAAACTTAACGAATAAGGTGAAAAGTAAATAAGGAAAACATCAGGAAAAAAATTCATCCTGCACCCTATCTAAAGAAACTAATATTAAAACAAAAACATGGGTTTTTAATTAAGGTTGGAAGAACGGTAACTCTACCTCCTAGATTCGAGAATGTCGAATTAAACGTTTAATTCAAAAAGACTTGAAATTTAAAATTTTTTCCTGGTTTGAAAAGAGAAACAGAGAATAAAAAAAGGAAATACCTGGGACGAAGGGGATGGAAAGGAAGAGATAACGTATGAGAATCAAGATTGGTGTTTGTGTTTGGAGAGGAAAGGAGAGAACTCAACCCAAGAGATGACGCCGATGTCGAAACCCACGTGTGTGCCATTCTTATCTACCTTACCGGTCTGAACCAGATTTATACCCAAATTGAAACAATTTTTGGCTTTTATTATATTGGACTGAGGAATGTAAGTTGACTTTTAGGGCTACGAGCGGCGCTGGGATTCGGGGACGATAAGGGTCGTGCAACTTTCCAGAGAAGTGAAGTGGAACAAGAAACTAGTTTTAGTTAAACAGCGAGTTCCAGAATATCTTTTCCCCAAACAACAACAAATCTTCTTGTTTTTGTTTGACCCGAATGTGGAAGCGGACGGGTTACAAGTTGCGACCCAGAAGCATCTAGTATATGCGATCGTTTTAGTTTATATACTTTTAAAAGCATCTATTAACAGATGCTTACAAACATGGTTTAATTATAATTAAATATTATTTTAAAATTTTATATTTTATACATTATTTTTATTAAAATAAAAAATAACATATTAATTAATATTTTTTAAAAAATATTTTATTGATTAACATTTTTAAAATAATAATAATAATATTTTTATACTCAATATTTCGAAGATTTGAATTAAAATTACATTTAAAAATCAATATTTTATCAACAAATTATATAATTGCTAACAAAATAATATTAGTATTATATAATTAAACATTTTTTTATTTTATTTATACGTATATGACAATTAATTTATTCTTATACTTTTTTAATATTTGATTTCAATAAATCCAAATAATAAAATTAAATTATTTTTTATTTTTTATTTATCTTTTTTATTTATTGAATCTATTAAAATCAATAATTAAAAAAATATAAAATATAAAATTTTTTTATATAAATTGATCCTGCTCTATATATATATATATATATATATATATGCAACTGTAAATGTACGGAAAATAGATAATGATCATCTTAATTATCATGTCTTTTGGCATTAATATTCATTTTCTAATTAAAATCACCATACTTGACAAAAATTTGATTGAGTTAATATTTTTTTAACACTTGATTGCATCAATAATTCAATATTGACATACATTAAAACATACAAGATAATAAATTTTTTTAAATAAAATTATCTGCAAGGAAATTTCTAGTATACATATTCATGCTTGCACTGTTAATATTGGAAAAATAATCCGAGCCACGTATCGTGCTTTCTTCCAACTTGACAGTCAACGGTAATAAGATTAATTTCACTAATTTGAAGGGACAAAACGTCTGAATATCCTTTCAATGAGCTGTAAAGGAGGGCAATGAATACATACTCAGTTTAATCTCTCTATGCTAAGTTGAAAATTATGCCATCATATTGATCTCTGATTGCATGTATACCTTACACAGAGGTTAGAACTGGATTTTAGCAACATTAGCAGGGAGTTTCAGCCAGCAGCTGTTCTTGAATTGCTTTGTAGCACTGCAGACTACAAAGAGGTAGCTTTGACTTCGAATCTCGATACTTGTATGAATTAGCACACGATGGACCCGCACAGTTTTCACGTGGCGGAGGGTAACTGAATAATCAAACCAAAAACATTCAGATTTCAGAAAGTAAACATTAGTGATTGAATCAACTAAAATTTTGCTATGGGCAATACCTAGAAGGTTTGGAGTCGAAGATACTAGGGAAACCCATATCCCTGGGAAATGTGACTGTTGTCCCTGTAGGACCCATGACCAATCGGATGGTTTTTGATGCGAGCATCTCTGCAGTGACAGCCTTTTCCTGTATATCATAAGGCAAGAAAATTAGAAGAAATAGCCTTGTAATGAGACTTGCCAAACACATTATATTTAACATTTTCTTCAATCAAACAGATCCAACTTCCAAGTACCTGTGCCAATTCTTCCTGACGCTTTTTCATTTTCTCTTCCCTCTTCTTCCTGCTGGAATCTTGGCCAAGTATTTTTCTAATAGCCTCAGCCTACATAAATTAATTCAAACATACTCAATTTTTGCATTGCAATTCTAAAATCCATATGCAAACATAGGGTAACCCAAAGCTTAAAGAGAAATAAACCTCAGACTCCCTAGCAGCCTTTTCAACTTGCATCCTTCGTCTCTGAGCGGCCTCTGCCTTCTTTAGCTGCTGCTCCACTTCTGAGAGTTTCTGCTTTTGCTCTATAATCAACAACAATCAGTCAATCACTGAAAAAGAAGGAAAGTAACCAATAACTTGAACATAGAACATCTATGACACAAATAAATGCTCACTTCTCGATGGAGGAGGTGGTAAACCATTTGGAAACTCAATTAAGCTTGAGCTAGGGGCAGAAGAGGCATCTTTGCTTGACTGAAGGGCCCGTTGACGTGTTGTGAGAGTTATTTCCCTCTTACTCTCCATCAATGCATCAACAGACTCTTTCCTCTGCTTCTTTTTCTTCTTATCTTCAAGCTCACTACCAGACACTAGTTCATCTTCTTCCTCATAGTCTGTATCCTCGGATACCCTATCTGATCTGTGCTTCCTTTTCTCATCTTTGCTAGACCTTGAAGTGCCAAAGTTTTCTATGTTGGAAACCCTAGAGAGTTTTTTCTGTTTCTTAGCTGATTCATCTTCATCTTCATTATATGCTGGACCTATCTTTGAAGTTTTAAGTTTCTCCAAGTAGCGGATCTCATCATCCCCGTCATCCTCACCAAATTCCCCATCCAGTACACGTCTCTTTGGGACCCGCTTGCTTTTACGAACCAAGCCAGCCTGGTCTTCTCGTTTACCAGAGATATTTTTTCCAGACGTCTTTCCCACCAAAGAATCCTCCTTCCCAAAACTAAAACCACCCTTGGAGAAATCTTTCCAGGGAACTCCTTGCAAACCAGTCCTTTTATCTGGAGGGGAGTGAACATCATCAGTACTTTCCTGCAACAAAGACATAATTAATAAAAAGATTATATGGGTTCTAAATGTTACTTAAAGATATGAATAATCATTATGCTCAGAAAAAGCACATTAACACATAAGAAAATCTTCCATAAAAGTAATAAAAGACCTTGTAATATTACTAACAAATCATTTTTTAATCCCTCCTAATCCATTCACAGTATATGTGACAATTCACCCTAAGGAATAAAATTGATATTCTAAAGCATGCAAATTTATAAGGCATGCAGTTTCATCAGGTATTGTAACCCCTAAACTGGATCCTTCTTTAACGCATTTCAGTGGCTACTGTAATTCTGTAAATACTAAGTACTGACTTAACCGAGAAGAAAGACACCCACATCAAATAACAAAAGAAAAGCATTTCAATATAAATGTGCCATAATTAACCAACTAAAGCAGAAGAGAAACAACTTCCAACTACCTGAAGGTTGCTCTTCCTTGTAGAAGACCCATTCCCAGGAAACCCATTAGCTGTCGAGTTGGCATGAATTGTGCGTGTAACACCACCAACCTTGAGCTTGACTTTTTTAACCTTGCTTTCATTAACATCAATAACAGCTCCTTGCACTGAACTCTGAATCTCATCATTCTTTCCACCATATATTTCTATATTCCTCGATTCTAATTCCAGCCACTCCTTCTCCTTGCTTGTTCTTTTCCAATTAGTAGGGGCAAGTACACCCTCACTGGAACGCTTACTGTTTGACCCACTTCGGCGAGGCTCATTGTTGTAAAACGCGTTGAATTCTCCATCTTTCTTTCTTTTATGGGCTTTCTCAACTTCAAAACCAACAGCAGAAGAAATCCTAGAAACAAATTGATTGACATTGAACTCTTTCCGCTTTGAATTAGCATCACCACCAGCATTCTCATCACTAGAGACCTTGCTGACATCATCTGAAGGAGGTGTTGATGACAAGGGCGAGTTATCTTGACTTTCAGCAAAAGACTGTGAATCAGGACGAGGCCGACGAGAAGTTTGGCTCCTCTTCTTCCTCACAGCATTGTTCACACCATCAAAATGAGAGCCGGAAAACTCTTCCATGGAAATAAAGTTATTATCACCAAATTTCACCAGAAGGACAATCCAGCAAGACCACTAATCCTAAAAGAACGAAAATCAAAACACGTGACTTTATACTGCACAGATCGCAAATCACTACAAAAGCAACGGTAATTTATCACGCGTCAAATCAGATTAAACAAGAAATTGGAGAAAAAAACGGCTAAAGATTCACAAAATAACATCAATAAAAACGTATTAAAGGCATAATGGAATAAAAAATTAAGAGCAATAATAGAGAGGCCGAAAACCGATAGGAGCGTAATCTAGCAAAGGAATTTCACCAATGTAATCAACAGGGAGGTCAAAGAATCAGGAACTTGAACTTTCATATGCAAATTGATCAAATTATCCAGATTAAATCAACCGGGAAAAAATTGAAGATATTCAAAATGTAGTAAAAGGGGAATTACCCCTAATCCAAATGATAAAAACCAAATAATTCTATGAAATAGATTGATACAAAGGATTAGAGAATAATATTATCCCATAATTCAATATGAACCAAATCAAAAGCAGCCCGAGATTAAAAAAAAAAACCCAAAATCAAACGAATCAATCCATCAAACAAAAACCCATCATCGAAAAGCAACCCAATTCGACCCCCCACTCAAATCCATAGATCAAATCATCAATAATAATAATAAAAAAAAGAACCCCACGACTAATCGATTATTTACCTTGTCGATATGGCCGTACAGAAGAAATCGAGGAACCGTCGATAGAGAAGAAAGAATAAAAAAAGATGATGACGAAAGAGCAGAGAGAAAGAGATTAGAGGGAGAGTGGAGGGTAAATAGATTAGGTGGGAATGTGAAAAAAATAGGGATTTTCGTAGAGAAGGAGAAAAGAAAGGGGTTAGAATGTTAAAAAGATAACGAAGTGCCAAGGTTAGAGAAGGATATATAGTAGTTGTAATAACAACGATGATGAGAATGAGAAAGGAAAGATAGAGGTAAAGGACATCGTTCACCATTTTTTGGCTATTGCCACACCAACCCCCCTGTGTTTTTTTTCGTTTGGATGGATTGGACCTTGGAAGCGGGATTTTAGATTTTTTGGTCTTTGATTCGGTCTCTTGACACGCCGACCCGACTCACCTCTCTCTCTCTTTCTCGCGCTTTTCTTTCCGTTCGCTCTTTCTTCCTTTCTTTGCCTTAACGCTTTTTATTTTCCCTCTTGTAGTACTACGACTACTACACACGGTTTACGCTGCACAGGCATGTGTAGGTTAAGACCCTGCGCACATGGCTGCACACGATAGAGCCCCTCTCCATTTATTCTTTGTGCCACGTGTCGCTTTTTTATTGTCCTATTCCTCCGAACAATTGGTGGGTCCTTGTGTTTTATGAAATTTATGAAAACACTCCTTTTACATTTATCGTTCTTTTTTTTTTCTTCCATATAATATTAAATTAGTCCAATCATATATATAATGTTTGAAAATATGAATTTGAGATTTTGAATTTAAATTTAATTTGTTATATAATTTGCGAAATTGAAATACACAAGTTATATAATAAGTTAGTTAAAATCTAATATGTTTATATATTTGAAAAAATATTAAAAAACGAATTTCAAATTCCCAATATTTTAAATTTACCACCAAATAAAAATTAAAAAACCTAATTTTTTTTGGCCAATCAAAAAACCAAATTTGAAAATAATAATCTTATGTATATTATGATACAATTTATACTAAATTTAAAATTCAATTTTTCTTAATCAAAGATATCAAATACAATCTAAATTATCTAATTGTCAATCATATGTTTATTAAAGTTTGATGAGATATTGGATAACCCAAAATTTTTAAAAATCTTTAATAAGTATGTGTGTGTGTATATATATATATATATGTATGTATGTACATATAATAATTTTAAGTTGATATTCTAAATTAAAATTGTTAATTTCTTTGTTATAAAAAAGTTATTAATTTTTTATGATTTCATAATTTAATTTTTATGCATTGATTTAAGAGAGATTGAAAACATATTATTACTTGTGAATTTATTGTATCTAACAATTAATAATCACTTACAAATCCTTAAAATCATGTTACTATTTACTTTTTAAATCACAATTATCTGAATTTAATAAGAGCCAAACTAACATTTAGATTTCAACTTTATCAACAAAAATCTCCAATTAACTACTAAATATGTGTATGTTTGTTTGTTTTTTTAGCTTCCCACAGTTTCTCCTATTTATATAATTTTTTATTTTTAATTTTATCATAAATATTTATATCATTATATCTTCTAATCCTTTTTCAACAAAAAAAAAAATGGAACCATTTTAAAAATATTATAAAAATTATAACCAATAATCTCAAAATTTTAACTTTTTTTTAAATATATTTATTTTTCTTATTTTGATAATAAAATATATTTTATAAAAATTAATTTATTTATACCTTTTATTTTAATTTTAAATTTTCAAAAAATAAAAAAATATGTAATTAGTAATTATATCATAATTTGAAATGTCTTGCTATTTTTAACATTTTAATGTTATCATAAAAATATTTTTATTTTATAATTTTATTAAGCTTGTTATTTTTTATTAGTATATTGTTTATATAAATAATAAAATAGGTTTTATAAGAAAAAAAAAAAGAGAGATAAAATATAGCATTAATTGATCTCTAAATCAAATGTAAAATCCGTCAATGGTATAAAATTTTCAATTTTTTTGCATAAACTCAATTTCTTAACCATCATTATACAATTTTCTTTTGTTTCTTTTTGCAAGAAAGAACAAGCAAACACATTTGAGTGTAGAAAGTGAAAGGAGAAATTAACATGAAAATAATCCATCCGAAAATTGTAAAACCCAAAATCCATTAAAGGGCCGTACCACTAGTTAACGATAAGAAACCCTGACAAAGTTACTTATCTTTTCCCACAAAAGGACTCTGATTCACATGGAAGGAACGACCAATCAAATTATAAGATAACTTATTTTGTTACTAAAACACAATGGTTATTGGGCTTAATTTCCTTTGTTTATAGACCTTTAGTTGTTCCTCTAAAAGTGGACCATGTCGACACCAATGGCTAAACTGTTGCTAATCATCTTTCCAAGCAATGAATCCATCTCCTTTATTGGCGACTCAAGGTCGGCTTCTTCGAACGCATCCTCACAGCCGTGTACATTCTCCACATTGGAGCTCAGCTCCATGCTCAACTGGTAAAGGTCGCGAATTGAGATGGCATCGAGGACTTTCTGATCGCCGTCGAGAATGGAGTTGTAGCTTTCGATGCATGCTTCAAGGCAGGAAGCGACGGGTTTGGTGGTAGAGGGATCCTGCAAGAGCATCGTTGCCTTAGCCAAGGCTTCCTTGGTCTTGTTATTCATTGCTTCGATCCCAACTTTAAGGATAGAAATAGGTTCTATAGCAACTTTTTCATCACCTAAGAATGGAATAGTTGTCGTAAGACATTCGATGGGGTGGTCGGTGTCTCCACAGATGCGCTGAAGTCCAGGATCGACGCTGCCAGGTAATATACTAAATGTTTGATCAGTTTTTTCCACTTCGGGTTCAGGAAAGCTGAAAGTCTGGCCATCGAATGAAGATGGAGCCGAAGCGGGTGATCCAGACGTGACCTCAGATATATAGGAAAGGGGTGAAGGGGCAGCGGTAGAAGCAGAGAAAGAGAAGAGACAGGAGGTGGAGATGATGACGATGATGAAGTGGCTGATCTCCATGGTCTCTTCTCTTGGAGGAAAGCAACGCAGGATCAAGGAAAGAAAAGGTGAATGGATTTGTGGGTAAGGGAACGGAACTAGCGAAACATTTAAAGTAGTTGAAGGCATCGGTTGTGCATGGAAATAGCGTCTCTGTGCTAGTTTTACCACAGAATCTAATTTTAACACAATGGTTTACATTCAAATCCTCTCTTTTCCTTCTTATCAGTTAAGAGGAAAAATTGGAACCATGAGACCGAAATATCCTAAATCAATAGTAATGAGTAAGCAAATGAGATTTCCGTTTGATTTGGAACTGTTAAAATTAGTGAAGGAAAGAAAAAAAATTCCAAGGTAATGACTAATTATTTAACCATATTGGCATCACGTTGCAGTTTATGTTCGATACAAGTTACAGCTTATGTGATTCGAAATAAAAACAAAGACCCAGAAAGAAAATCAACATAAATTTCAAAAACATTATGGAACCCAAGGAAAAGTTTAATATAAATCCTTCAAAGCCAATCCAATAGAAAAAAGCTACAAGGCATATGTACAAAATTTCATCCACCACTGAATGTGGGGAACCTTAATAGTGGTACAACAATTGGGACAACAAGAAGCACCCATTCCCCCCATCTATGGAAATTACAAAATCTACAACACTTCTGAAAATCCTATTTCAAATTTTTTCATTTTCCTATTGAGAAAATTTGTATTGGATTCTCAAGAGCTTCCAACTGGAGGCTTCTGGTTCACTTACTCTCCCTTGAAAGTGTTCATCTTCCTTCATGAAGATCTTCAGAGGAAACTGCTGCCCGCGAGATGTTGTCATTGTCAAAGGCACTTAGACCAGAGAAAGGACCAGAAGAGAACATTGAAGATGTCTCATCAGACTCAAAAGTAGTAGAAGACTGCCTCTGGTTGGGCCGGTTATTGGAAATGGTTATCATGGAATCCTGATATTCTGTAACACGTTGCACCATTTTTAATGACTGTACTACTTCACCCATTGTGGGCCTTTGACTTGCCTCAGGAGCAACACAAGCAGCTGCAATTGTGCAAACCCGTACAAAATCTTCCTTAGGGTACTTCCCTTCGAGCCTTGGATCAGCAAGCTCCTCCAGCCGATCCCTGACTCTCAGAATTGGCCTCGCCTGAAAGAAGTACATCCAACTTGTAAAACTCATCTAGCAGATCAAGTGATTAATATAGGTTTATTCTCTACAAATTCCTAATTGCATAAATCCAGATACAGAAGCATTAGCAACAAACAGTGAGCCTAACTCTTAGGTTACTACTCACCCAAGTGACAAGGTTCTCCTGTCCTGATGGTTGTGACATATCTACAGGTGTCCTTCCAGTGAGTAACTCAAGCAGCACAACTCCATAGCTGTAAACGTCACTTTTTACCAGTAGATGTCCAGTCATAGCATACTCAGGAGCTACATACCTATAAATCAATCCGGTTCTACTTTAGTGTCAATTTAAACAAGAAAGAGCAAAATTTGAAATAGTGTAGAAACCAACCCAAATGTGCCCATTACACGAGTAGACAGGTAATTTGTTCTGCCTTCAGGTGCTTGTTTGGCCAGGCCAAAATCAGCAACTTTAGCATGAAAGTTGTTCTCAAGTAATATATTGGATGCTTTGAAATCTCTGTGGATAACACATGGTTGTGAGTCCTCATGCAGGTATGCAAGTCCTCTTGCAGCATCAAGTGCAATCTTCATTCTGGTGTCCCAGTCCAGAGGACAATTTACTCCCAAGGGGCCTAAGGCAAAAGAGGAGCAAAGTCAGTACCATGTATCAAAAGTGACCCCAGATAAAAGGATAAAAATCAACGAATAATCTGCCAATAAGATCAAATTTAGAGAGGCAAATTACCATGGAGCCAGGCTTCTAAGCTTCCATTTGGAACAAGCTCATAACAAAGCAGGTTTTGTGAAGAGTCACGACTGCTATAGTAACCTACAAGTTTCACAAGATTACGATGATGCAACCTACTAAGCATCTCAACTTCAACCAAAAACTCTTTGTCTCCTTGAGGCCCTCCACTGGTAAGCCTTTTAATTGCTACAGCTGTACCATCACTTAAAACACCCTTGAAAACTCTGCCAAACCCACCCTCCCCCAGTATGCTCGCAGGTGCAAAGTTATTTGTTGCTTCTTTAAGTTCTTCATACTGTAGAAACCGTGTACTGCTTGGGTGGGGAAGAGACCCTGCTCGGGCAACCACATCTACAGCACTTGGCTTTACTGCAAGAAAAAAATGCTAAGGACTAATAGAACATTTATATTCTCTACAAGAATCTGAATTTAAACCAGTATGCGCAACATCAATTTGCATTCTTATTCACAAGGTGTGACTCAAAGTGCAAATCAGGCAAATTAAGCTTTAATTTTTTTTGTTATGCTAAAGCTAAGGGTTCTAATCCTTTTTCTCCCCCTGTACTTTTAGCTCAAAAGTGAGATTCAGTTCACAATTTATTTTCAGTCATTCTACATGAAAAAGATAAAGAAAAACAAGTTTCTCACTCCATAATTCATCCACAGCATAACAAGTGAGATCAATTGCCAGTTCAATAAATTTTGTTAAATTAATCAAAACATTAAACTCAGAGCCAGCACAAAAAATTTGTAGTCATTGCGCATAATACACATACCAGGTTCCTTGGGAGATGCTTTTGTCTTTCCCTCACGGAATGTGCACGAACAAATTATAAGCACAGAAATGATAGCAAAAACCAGTATGCCAGCAGAAATACCAAAAATAAGAATCAAATTTGAATGTTTCCCCTTGTTTGAAGGGCTGAGTGATGTAGAATTCGAGGATTGATGTGCTGGTGCTGCTACAGGCTCAGAAACCACAATGGGAGCTGTAAACAAGAACAAGATGCTGAGCTTTGTCAGGACAAATAAAAAAAGATAACATTATCCCATGTATGAAACTAAAAGGAAAACAAAAGATATGAGCTGTCAAGAAAATAATAACATAGAAAATCTATAACCAATCAGGAAAAGCATAGCTTTTTTAAGTCAATAGATCTTCAAAGAACTTTCAATCATATCACAATTTACCTGGGGAAGGCACTGGAGGCTCAAACCATGTAAAATTAAGGACTTTGTAATCTCCAACTACATTGGGGTCGATATGAACCCTATGCATCACAAGTGAAGAGTTTATTTTAGATGCATCACTGGCAGAGAAACTGATCCCTGTGTGTGGAGTAATATCCATGGATATATTTAATCTTGATAAACTGAGCTCATAAAAATTGATAATCACAATTTGATTAGGCAGCAAATCAAGCTGAGAAGCTAACTCGGCTAGAAAAACATTCCAATTTGGGTTTTGTGAGACATTTAAAAGGAGAAGGTCAAGCTTTATTGGATACACGCAATGGCAACTATGAGTCCCTCGTTTCAAAATTGAATCTGGTTTGCAACAATCTGGCCAAGTGAGAAAATAACCATGTAAGCATCTCATATACGGTATAAATATAAGTTGCAAATTAACAAGGTCTTTCTTTTTCAGTAAGTAAATTAACACAAACAACAAATGCACAGGATGCTACCTCCTAATAAGCATCTTGCATAGAAGTGATATAAAAGAAAAAAAAAAATAGAACAGAGTTGATTAAAAAATGATTTAGAAAATATCTTACTGGACACTTCAGGAGACAATGGTGGTTGAGCTAAACCAGCAGGAATTGTTCTAGGACTGATCTGTGTAGGGGCAATATTTGTCAAGTCCGCACCAGGAGGCACTGACGCACTCCTCTTCATCAATGGTTTTGACAGGTGTGAACGGATAGGAGGGTGACTGGAAGTTACTAATGGACCATAACGAGGAGGTTGGGCTGGTGCTACAAGTGTTGGCGCACCATTTGGTGAAAAATGGCTTTGGTGTGGTCTATGAATCAATGGCAGATTGGAAGGTAAGGGAATATCAGAAACAGCTGGTGCACCCTCAGGCGCTGCGATGGGAGATTGCGCTGGCGCTTGAAGTAGATTATTGGAAAAATTAGCATTGGTGACAGAAATTGCATAACTCAGAACAACCACCACTTTCACCAAAAATGAACAGACATTTCCTAATGCTCCTGTTAAGTTATATTAAGAACAAATTCAATCAAGCAAGGAAACATATATATAACAATTATAAAAAAATTTCAAGATCTACAATGCTTAAGAACTACAAAAAATGCAAATCACAAAGGTGACTGGCTGTAAAAGATTGTATATATAATGCAATCAAATGCAAGTGTTTACCTCTTTCTTTGCGAAAATAATCAACCCTCTTTCTTTCAATGGCCTATGCAGCTAATACCTATTACTAGTTTTTGTGAAAATAGTCAACCTGCTAATAAGATTTTTTAAGGACTACATTTCACTATTTCTCTCTCTGTTATGAGGTTCTTCTTTTCTCCATTTTTACCCAAAACACAGTAGTAATTATAGTATACAAATAAATAGTAGGCAATTCACATTCCCTCACAAAACAATTACAAGATTTGTTTTTTCTCCAATCAATTTCAGTTGGTCAAAAATGCAAAGGTGAGAGGAAAAAGGAAGAACTTCCCCCAAATTATCTTTTAGGTAGAACAAAGTTTCCAGCTAAACCAAAATAATTGCTTTGTATGAGTCAGTGAAAGCTTTCCATCGAAATTTATACTTCTTAACTCAGCCTAATTCAGCTATTTAGCTAACTAGGTTATCTTTATCTTGGATGAAAAGGAAAAATGAATTTACCTTTGTTCTTTGATTTTTTCCAAGCAACCAAATTTGGAAGTCAAGAAGAGTTAAATTTCTACACTGAAATGGCAGGGAAATTAAATCAGTTGGAAAAGTTAAAACGAGTTACCCCTGGGATTTGAAAGAGCGAAAACCGACATCACCGACGCCGTTGCTTTTAACCGGGGACAAGTCAGATCTGGCGAGATTCCTATAAACCAACGGCGAGATCACAGTTTCAAATGAGCATAACACCTCCAAACACATAAAGCAACACTACGAAAATAACTTATTCGCGACAGCCAACAAAGGAGGATCCAACGGAGGAGATAACATCACAAGAATCAAAACTTGCAAGAAATGACTCGTAGTCGAAAATGCCATTACTGAGTTCCCAAGTCGAAGAACTTCAGCATAAGAAAGAAAGAAAAAAACCTCAAGTTTCCAAACGAGCAAAGAATAAAATGAAACAGAGAAGAAGTTCGACTGTTGGTAGAATGGGGAGATACCGTTGGCTTCCCTTAACTATCAGTATTCAGTACCGGAGAAACTTTTTTTGGTTTTTTTTTATCACATTTTTTCCCATTTTCTTTTGTTTTCTTTCACTAATTCTTTTTTACTTTTTTTATTTTTTATTTTTTGCCCTTTTCGAATTTCGATGTGTGGATGTACAGTATTTATTTTGAGTCTAACGTGCGCCGTTAACGGTAAAAAAATAACACGTCACCACATCACTAGTCACAAATCAGCTAAAAGATCGTCTGCACATCGAGTAAAAGTTAATCTTCCTAGACGGTCAAAATCTTAGCCGTTCGATTGACGCCGACAGTTACCCTTCGGTTGATTACAATCACAGCCGTTCCTTTTCTCTTTTTTTTGGCCTTTTTGAAATGAAACAACTATTCCCTTTTGTTCTTGGGACATAAAATCCGAATATGTTACGGTATAATTTATCATATCTTATAAAAATGGTTCGTCGCCGTGAAAATTTCACTCCTATGATATAATTTAAAATCTAAAATCTTCCCAAACGAATTTATTAATCCAAATATTTTATTAAATTTTAAATATTAATTTGATAGATTTCATATGATAATTTATTATCTCAATAATAGTAGGAATAATTATACAATTATAATTATTATAACAACAACAAACTTATTAAGAATAAAACGTGGCACCAAGCGTGGCCATGAATCTTTGGAAAGCGAGAGGGGGTTCAGAATTTAATTGCCACCAAAGCAAGACCTTGGATCAGATGGATAATGACATCTAATAAAACTAGTGGAAGGTAGCAGCAATAGTCGGGGAAATAAGGGAAAACAAGAACAGAAAATCTAGAGGAAGATTTCGTATGGAATAACATGGCATGTACGAGAGTATAAGGGCATTAATCAACTACAATATTAAATACCAAATATTTATAAATAGGTTGTTATAAATATTTCGTTATTAAAGAGAAATGGAATGACTTTTGGTCCACTTAACCACAGGCATCCTATCATGAAAATCATTGTCTGTCAGGTAGATAAATTTTCTGCTGGTATCATGCCCCTTGCGTCGCCCTTGAATCATGGTATCACCTAACACCAAACTATGGAATGCTTAAACCTAACACTTATCTTTCCATTTTCTGTACATTTCTCTGTATGGCAGCCATGAGCCATGAGAGAGGTGAATCGTGAGTGGGACGAGGATCAGTAGTTTCCTTATTGCGATTGATCCCAAGATGAATGGATAATTCAAGCTGTTTCGCAGTTGGATTATGTGAGTGACATTGAAAAAATATATGCTGTTTATAAAAAGCTTTGAAGGAGAGAAGAGAAAGTGAAAGGAAGTTACCGTTTCTCACGGGATCTTTGTTTCTGCTTTTTTGGTTTAACTTTTCTCAATTTCCAACTTTTGCATGTGCCAATGTTCTTTAACTCTGTTGATGGTTAATTTCTTTTTTTTTTTTCTTTTACACGAGTTAAATGATAATTTGGAAGTTGAGTTCGGACCAGTGGAGATTTGTAGAAAAAAATATGGTCACCGAATGCCAAAGGTTTTTTTTTAAAATGTGTTTTGACGCTCAAATATGATAAACATGTAAGAGCTGAGGGAAGAGAAACTAGGTAAAGTGCATAAAAAGCTTAAAGATGAAACACTTACAAGCATTATTCATGAACATACCTGAACTTCTTGTTTACCTTCTTCTATGGGGAGTCCATGATGGTGTCTGATGGTAATAGAGTTAAAATAGATAGTAGTTGATGGAATCCATGTGAAGCACGAGAGAATCTACATGGATTAATGTAGACTGTATTTAATGATAATACGTAAGTTGTTGATAAGTTAAAAGGTAAGTTGAGTTTGTGTTAAGCCGTCGTTTTGTATGGTCAAAGAGGCATTAAAAAGCGAGCTTTTCTATAGGACGATGACTAGCAGCAGGTCGGTACTGACAGGTTGTTTGGGTGTATCAAATTCATATGCTATATTTATTTAATTCATATTTTTCATTAGATTTAAAAAGAATATATTAATTGTAACATTTTTTTTTCAAAAAATCCTTAAATATGGTTCCCATATGTTTATGGTTATTGTTTTGGTTCAGACATATCGCCCAATATTTTGCTTGTGATAAGCCCAGTATTCGACTAAGACCAAATATCTCTGAACTCTTCATCACTTTTTAGAACTACCGGACTGGATTGATCCTGGACCTGGACCGACTTGCCCAATCCACTATGGAATCGCCCTCCCAACAGCTCTATCACTGATTAATTTCCAGCGCGCAACTCTCTACTCTCTTTTATATTGCGATTTCAATTTGTTTCTCCTAGAATTAGTGCTAGTTGTTGTTTTTGATTCCTAACCCCTGCGAAATTAGGGTTCTTGTAAAAATAAAAGAATCAACCACGTCGAAACGAAAATTCGGATTCGACGGGTTTGGGATAAACCGTCAAGCTACTTACAACTTCGAGCGATCCCAGGATCCTCAGCGCCTCTACGTCCCTCCTTCCTCTTGCGACGGTCATGACAATTACGAAGACAGCGACCTTGACAACATCGATTACACTGATAATGATACCTCCAAAGACGCTGACAATCATAAACCCAACAGCAATGGGACCGGAGAGGAAGATGACGAAATTGACCCTCTCGACGCGTTCATGCATGGTTTTCAGGAGGATCTGAAAGCGGCGCCGCCTCAGAAGCCGAAGGAGAAGGCGGAGAGGTATAGAGATGATGACGAGGAGGATGACCCGGTGGAGAGTTTTTTGAGGGCGAAGAAGGATGTTGGGCTGACGTTGGCGGCGGATGCTTTGCATGCTGGGTATGATTCGGATGAGGAGGTTTATGCGGCGGCAAAGGCGGTAGATGCGGGTTTGTTGGAGTATGATTCAGATGACAATCCAGTGGTTGTGGACAAGAAGAAGATCGAGCCGATTCTGGCTTCACAGTTCCATTGAGTATGAGCCGTTTAATAAAAATTTTTATGATGAGAAGACTTCAATTTCAGGTAATTGACATCGCAAAATATCAGATGCTTATAAGTTCTAACATGTTTAAAAGCAGAGTCGTTTCTTAAATATAAATAAATAAATATAAATATATGTATATATATATTTATTCATTTATTTATATTGGATAAGTTTATCTTAAAAATGTTGGATTATCTTTAGTTATTGATGATATTGTATGGGTTTAAGATTAGTTGGATAGTTATATGATTACTTATAGTTTGTATATGGTTTGGTTGATTGCAATATAGTGCTTATGTAGCTATAACCTGAGCAACTTCTAAAGTCTATATTTAGAAGTATAATTGGTTTATGATTTTCTAATGATAGTTAATGACCCTTGGAGATTATTATCGTTGTGCAGAAATAATATGCATCATGGCTTGGTTAGTCATTATTGCTTATAATGTGGGAGTTTTTTCTTTATAAAAAGGATCATATTATTTATTGAGAATGCTTTGTGCCTAAAATCTTTTTTTCTTTAAATGTTTCCCTGTCTAGGAATGAGCGAGCAGGAAGTTGCTGAATTTCGGAAGAGTTTGGCTATTCGTGTTTCTGGTTTTGACGTCCCAAGACTGATTGAGACATTTGAAGACTGTGGTTTTGCACCAGAAACAATGTGTGCTATTTCAAAACAAGGTTATGAAAAGCCTACCAATATTCAGTGCCAAGCCTTACTTATTGTCCTCTCTGGGAGGGATATTATTGGTATAGCTAAAACTGGTTCTGGTAAAACTGCTACTTTTGTGCTTCCAATGATTGTCCACATCATGGATCAACCTGAACTTCAGAAAGAGGAGGGTCCAATTGGAGTGATTGTGCACCTACCCGAGAACTAGCACATCAAATATTCTCGGAAACAAGGAAATTTGCAAAAGCCTATGGGATACGTGCCTCTGCTGTGTATGGTGGAATGTCCAAACTTGATCAGTTCAGGGAACTCAAGGCAGGATGTGAGATAGTCATTGCTATGCCAGGTCGATTGATAGACATGCTAAAAATGAAGTTACTGACATGACGAGAGCAATGAGGCTGATCGAATTTTGACCTTGGATTTGAGCCACAAATAAGGTCCATTGTTGGCCGAATTAGGCCTGACCGCCAGACCTTACTATTTTCAGCAAAAATGCCCCGCAAAGTTGAGAAGTTGGCAAGGGAAATTCTCGGTAACCCAATCAGAGTTACAGTTGAATAGCTAATGAGGATATTACTCAGCTTGTTCGTGTAATTCCTTCTGATTCTGAGAAGTTACCCGGGCTTCTAGAAAAGCTACATGGAATGATTGATGAGGGTGATGTTTTGGTGTTTGCTTCAAAGAAAGCTAGAGTCGATGAGATTCAATCACAGCTCGCTCAGAAGGGTTTTAAGGTTTCCGCCCTTCATGGTGACAAAGATCAGTCTTCTCAAATGGAAATTCTACAAAAGTTTAAATCTGGCATCTACCGCTTTCTCATTGCTACTGATGTAGCTGCCCGTGGTCTTGACATCAAGTCAATTAAGTCAATTGTGAACTTTGATAATGCAAAAGACATGGACATGCATATGCACCGAATTGGTAGAACTGGTCGTGCTGGTGATAAAGATGGCATTGCGTATACTCTGATCACACCACAGAAGGAAGCTCGGTTTGCTGGTGAATTGGTTAATAGTTTAATTGCTGCTGGTCAGAATGTCTCAATGGAACTGATGGATCTTGCTATGAAGGTAATTCAATTACTTAATTAATATTTGTTTTGTAGTGAATGGCATTCATTAAAGTTATTAGAAAACAATTTGCAACATCCTTTTTGTTCTTCAATTTTGGTGTTCTTCAAGAATGCCTGCCAACAATACCCATGACTGATGGCACCATCTTATACACTTCCTTAGTTCTCCTCCATTCTTGAACTTGTAGCTATTGGATTCAGTGTACATGTACTATAATTATGTAGTGATATTTGCCTTGTCTGTAAATAGGATGGGAGATTCAGGTCCAAGCATGATGCAAGAAAAGGAGGTATGGTTCTCTTATGGCATACCAGTGCAATTGTTATGCATATGCTTGTTTATATGCAACTAAAACTTTGTTTAAGCTTTTGTGAAGGAACAAATATGTAAAACCGCTAACAAGCTTTTGTTAATGCAATGAAAACATTGTTTATGTTTTTCCTAGATAATTTATATTTTCTGGATTTATGAAAGTACCTTGAACTCTCAAATGATGTGTACTATAACATGCAGGTGGAAAAAAGGCAGAGGAAAGAGTGGTGGTGGGAGTGGTCGAGGTGTGCGCGGAGTTGATTATGGTTTGGGTATTGGATATAATCCAGAATCCAGTAAAGCTTCATCTCCAGCTGTTCAAAGTCGAAATGCTGCTGTAAATTATCTGAAAACTGGCATGATGGTGCAATTTAGGAGTAACTTTGTTGCTGCTTCATCAAACTCTCAAAGTCAAGGCTTCACTAACAGTTCTAGTGTCAGGAGACCAACTTTGGCTGGATTTGTTTCTGGCAGTACCATTGGTGGGAGATATAAATCAGTCTCAGATGGCCAGTTCATTCTACATCCGGATTGAACACTTCACGAAATACTGGACAAAGCACTAGCCAGAGGAATTCAGAGAGGTCCTTTTTTTTCAGCTGATATTTTATGATACCATTCTGCGGTGCTTTTTTTTTTTTTTACCATGACTTCTATGTTAATTAAGCTCGTACTTGGTTTTGTTTTTGCAGTTCCAGAGATAGACCTAGAGAAAGACGGAGGCCCCCTGGGTGGGACCAATAGTACTTATACATTGATGGATGATGCTATTTACATAGAGAGGAAACTTTTATCTGTTCAAAGCTTGAATTAACCTTGTCTGTATAATTATCATGCTTAGTAAGTACACTTTCTGCATTTTGTTTAATTCTAAATTCGGTTTAATTTGATAGTTTAGTTCTAGAATTTAATTTTTCATCTGTTCTTATTTGAGTAGAATATTGATTTTGTTGATAGAGTTGGTAATACTTTTTAATAGCAGTGGAATTTTTTTGGAATAATAGGTCCATAGTGCATTTTTCATTGCCACTAGATTACTGAAGCCATAGTGCATTTTTCATTGCTATATTCCATGACTTTATGAATATAGCAAATACGAAGCAATGGGATCAAAGGGAAAAGAAAAGAATAATGATTGGTTGATTTAACGTATGCTTTATTTGACTTGTAGCTCTATTGTATGTTCCTTCTTGGACTTTAAGACTGTTTCAGTTGTGGAGCATTTTATATTCTAGACATTGGAGAGTGTTGTCAAATGTCGAGTACACCTTACGAGTTGGAATTCCTGATCTTGATTTCATCTGTCCAATGTTATTATTAAATTTAAGCTTGCAAATGAAGCGGAGAAAGAAAATTGTTGGATAAGTTCCTTTCTCGGGGTTGGACTCTGGAGAGCTGAAACGGCTGGAAAATGCTCATTCGTCTTGCTTCAATTACAAGCACAACTCAACTGGTGATACTGGCTATGGGGTTTGAATAAATGGACAAATTTTGATACGTACATGATAATTTTTAAACCAACAAACTTTTGATTTTTATCCCTTGAGCGATTGAGAGATATATATGGTAGACAGTTGTAGGGCAATTTTGCTACAGTGAAATCCTGGTATAAAATTATGGCTTGTGATAGTTTCTTCTCTCTCTCTCTCTCTCTCTCTCTACCTGGACCGCTGGTGCCTAACGTGTATTTACATCAGCCCATTGTGTCTCTCTAAGGCATTTCTCGGTTTATCTCAGATACATGGTTAACAAGCTCACTATATTGTTAACCGGCTTTGGACCTTTCCCTTTCTATCTGAAAAAGAAAACACTACTATAGAAAAAAGGTTTCAATTTTCAGAATAAAAAGCACTGTTTTGGATGGAACAGAACAGATGAGCAAAAGACACAAAAATCTGCGATTCTGAACTCTGAAGTAGAGATTAGGAGCAAGATGGAGGAAGCCGGTAAATAGGACATGATGACACGATTGTTTGCTGAGGACCGTGAAGAGCCAGAGCCAGTGGCTTCATTTTCATTTCAGTCGCCAAAACTTGAAAAATAATAATAACGCCTTTTTTCCTTTTAAAAATGTAGATTCGATTAAAAACGCTGCGTCTTGTTAGGGTAGAAAAAAGGAATAAAACGTTGTCGTTTACTATCATCACAGTTTTTGGCTAGTATAATAAGAAAAGCTTAAACCCGAATAAAGCCCTTGGTGGCTGGCTGCTAGCCTGGATCTCAAAAAAGAGGGAAAGAGAGAGTGAGAGAGATGAACTCTAGGCGTCTGATTTTGTCGGGATCATGGCTGGTGAGGAAGTTTTGCACTGCGACCTCTGAGAATGCGACGGCGGCAGCTGTGGAGGTGGCGGCTCCAACGAGAAATAGGTTATATTCGAGGCTGTCGGCTTTAGGAGCGACGGAAGGAACGGTGTCAGAGGTGTTAAACGATATCATAATGGAGGGCAAAAAGATCTGGAAAGATGAGCTGAGTCGCTGTGTCAAAGAGCTGCGCAAGTACCGTCGGTACCAGCACTGCCTTGACGTATGCCCTTACTTCCCATTTTACCCTTCCTCATTTCCTTTGGACTGCTAAACCCCTCCCCCGTTATTCCCCTTGCTTCTAAAAACTTAAAGAACATTTTTCTAATTTGATTTTCGTTCAGATTTATTTTCCTTTAAAAAAAAAAAGAAATACCCTATTATTTAATTTGAATTTAGCTAGTAATTTATTTGTTTATGGTAATTATAATGTAGATAATGGATTGGATGGAGAAGAGGAATATGCAGTTTTCCCACGTCGACCATGCTATACGTTTAGATCTTATAGCAAAAACCAAAGGACTTGGTGCTGCTAAGGATTACCTAAGTGCCCTCCCTCCCGGTGCCAAGAATCGATTAACCTACGGAGCTCTTTTGAATTGCTATTGCAATAATCTTATGAAGGACGAGGCACTAACTCTCTTTAAGAAAATGGATGAAGTGAAGCTCATCAAAAGTGCATTACCCTTCAACAATCTCATGTGCTTGTACATGAGATTGGGACAACCAGAGAAGGTGCCTGAACTTATCGATGAATTGAAGCAGAGAAATATTCCTCGGTGTCGCTTCACTTATATTTTCTGGATGCAGAGCTATGCGAATTTAAATGACATTGAGGGAGTAGAGAGGGTTTTGGAGGAGTTGTCAAATGATAGTGAAGATAAGTGTACTTGGACAACATATAGTAATCTAGCTGCAATTTATGTTAAGGCTGGCCAGTTTGAGAAAGCTGAGGCATGTCTTAAGAAGTTAGAGAAAGATAAGATGCCTCGTCAGCGCGAGGCTTACCATTTTCTGATTAGCTTATATGCTGGTACTTCAAATCTAGCTGAGGTTTATCGAGTGTGGGAAGCTCTGAAACGAGCCTATTCGACTGTTACCAACTTGAGCTATCTTATTATAGTTCAGGCACTTGCTAATCTCAAGGATTTTGAGGGGTTGAAGAAATGCTTTGAGGAATGGGAGTCTAATTATTCTGTTTATGATATGAGGTTGGCAACTAGTACTATCCGTGGTTATCTATCAGGGGACATGCACAAGGAAGCTGAACTTGTTTTGGATAATGCTATGAAGAGAAGTAAAGGTCCTTTTACTAGGGCTCGAGAGTGTTTCATGGTTTACTTCTTAAAGAAACGTCGTTTTGATTTGGCTCTGAGGCATATGGAAGCAGCGGTTTCTGAGATCAATGACTGGAGCCCTTCGAATCCTGAAACTACAACTGCCTTCTTCGATTATTTCATGAATAAGGGTGACGTTGATGCTGCTGAGGAGTTCTGTAAAATTCTGAAGAATAACAATTGTCTTGATTCTGATGCCTACCATTGGTTGCTAAGAACTTATGTAGCTGCTGGTAAAGTGGCTCCTGACATGCGTAAAAGGTTGGAAAACGATGGTATTGAACTAAGCCAAGACCTTCAGAATTTGCTTGTAAATGTTTGCCCCGAGTAATGTTGTAATCCGAGGCTGTTACCAACCCACAATTATTTGGAAAATTTGGAGTTTCTATTGCTTAATTCTTACCGTACTTGTTTTGTTGCTAGACGTCACTAAAAGGTTGCATCATTTCTAGTGCCTACTTTTGATAAGTATTTCTGCGAACCGCGATATTTTAGTTGATTCAATAATATTCCAAGTAGCTCCTTTTGTAAGAGATCAATTAGAGATTTATATGATACTTGTAAATTTTTTCGATTTGATTAGAATAAAATTAAAATTTGACTTAGACTATTATCGAATCAAACTTAAACTCAAATTTGTTGGTTGAATTAAATTTGTATATTTTTATATTCAACTTGAATAACTTATAAACTTAAATAAATTTTTATATTTTAAACTTAAATTTGAATATAAATAATTAAAATTTTTTATATATAAAAATTAAATTTATTTTTACATATTAATCGAATAAATTTAAATAATTTAATTTTTATTTTGAGTCAAATTTAAACTTAAAACATAAAATTTGATTGAAATCAAATCGAATTTCGAATCTCGCCTAAATCAACTTTGGGATAATTGTCAGAAAGCTGCAAAGAAAATTTTGCATACACAGACCAAAAACTTGCTATGAAAATGAGCACCACGACATAGGCCTCGGGGTCCAAAATATGAGGGTAGATCATTCTCAGAAATTACAAGCACCTTTTCGATTTCTCTATTGGACAGGTAAGTTACATCTCATCCACTTGATTATACCAAAGTACAAATACGATGTCCATTAGAATATCAAAACAGACATGAAAACAAATGCCAAAAAAAGAAAAGAAAATGCCAGTAGGTTAGTAAAAAAGGGTAACCAAATGTGGAACCAGAGACTTATTCCGAGGAGCTTGGCTGGCCTATAGACCGTGAATAATACCAGCCCCAATGAGATATGAAGTTCATAATAATTCTTCTGACCCATTTTACTGATGTTGCTGAAACTTTGTTTGTAATGACAGAACATGCAGTGTAGAAAACTTCTTTGCTTGTGTTTGAGTTTAGATGCTTTGCTTCAGAGTCACACGGTTGATCGCTATAGAAGATTTAGGTCGATAATGCTCATCTGTATCCACCTCTTCGATTTCCTGGGCAAAATATTATAAAACACAATTGATGTAATTTAAAGTGCAACTTCTTAGGTATATGACAAATGTTATCTGAAAATGACAACCACGTGAAAGATAGGATCATAGGAAAACATGTTAAATGAGTCCAACGATGAATACAGATTATCTATGTACTTAGTAATCAAACTATTTCTTTAAAAAAAGTCATCACAAACACTTAAAAAAAGAAACTAAAGTTTGCTTGTTACCTGAACAACATCCTCTCCCTTAACGACCTTCCCGAAGACAATAAGCTTCTCATTTAGATCTGGGATGGGTGCAGTTGTAATGAAAAGCTCAAATCCTTCATTATCATGCTTTGCCTTAGAAGTTCCAAGCATGAATACTTCATGCTTCAAACTGGTTGAACATCAGAGAATTTAAGTTACAAAAATATTAAAAGCATGAACTGTCAAGCCTTTGACAGGATGGTAAATCAATGAAGAAGGAGAATGACTAATGGGTAATATGAGCTCAATCATCAATGTACTGACCTGGTATCAAGTTGGCTGTAATGATTTCCTTTTAAATTCCAGTCCTCTGCAGCTCCCAGCTTATCATTATCCCCAGCCTGAATCACATAGTGCTTTACCACATGGCGAAAAAGCATTCCATTGAACTGCCCTCTATGACTGCAGATCAATCAAATTCATTATAAGTGAGGATAACTTTGGAAGACAGATGTTATTCCTTTGCACAGGTTAATGAAATTCAGTTGCACACCATGTTTAGCAAGAGAAAGGGAGGATAATATATATTTAAAAATAAAAAATAAAACCAAAGAAAGAAACTCCAGCATGCCTACAGGTGTTTGGCAGCCTGATTCCATGTTTCAACAACTACTTGAAGTACAAATAAATGGGAAAACCATTTTGTGCCCAAAGATGCCAGATAATAAATAAATGGCTAAACTTGATTTAGCACCGACCCAAACTAGATGGAACCTCCAAATCAATTCCTTTAAATTAATTTGCCAGTTTAAACCAAACTCTCAGCATGATGCTTAGGAATTAAAATAATATTGATAAATTTCATGCCTTCTTGATAGGCATGATGCAGAATGTTCAACCAACAAAATCAACATCATGAAGCCAAAACAGATGGCAATTCTGTAAGATTACAGCCCAAAATTCAGAAATAAAAGGAAATGTGATCTACAGAAAATGATTCAAAGCTGTTCTTGACTATAATACAAGCAGGATCTGATCAGCTCTATCCACATCTTATTTCCAGTTCAAATATTAACCGCAAGGAATTTTATGGTAGTTCTAGATAAAGAAAATACTCCATTTTAAGTAAAATGAACATTATGAGTCCAATAGTTACCATAAATCAAGGAATTGATCAACAACTTCAGGAGAACTGTCCTTGAAGAGCTCCACTGTTATTAAGCCTTTTGCAGTATCTAAAATCTAGTCATAAGAAAGGAAAAAAAGGGAATTAAGTCAATCGACAAAACCCAGTTAAAATAGGATTTCAATGTAAAAGCCTAAAAGCTATGACAAAGCAATTGATGAACATCTCAGCCAAACTTCATTCATTAAGAAAGGCTAGCCTGTCAAGATTGTAAGAAAATATTGAAAAAAAAAAACTAATTATTTTTGTAATATCTTTTAATAAATTCATGTACTCAGAGAAGCTTGTGTCAGCAAGCTAAAGAAAGAATTACTTGCAGAAAGCTAGTTGAATAGATAAAAGATATTTGCATTGGATAAGAAAAATAATTATAAGTTAATCATCTATGGTCAATCTGCAAAGTTTTACAATATTGTTTCAGAAAACTAAAACAGCACGTTCCAGGCCTGTACCGCAAAGAGTAGACATTATTCACGCAGGCAGAAAATATTAATTAGAGGAGAGCTTGGCAAGTAAAGAAACGTACAGCATATCCACGGAGATCAGATTTCTTCGAATTCATGTAAGAGTTGTCACCCTGCCAAACACAAGCAGCCACAGTCAATACAGAGGATATAAAATTAAAGAAACAATAACAATGAAAAGAAGAAATGCCTCGTAATGGCAAGCATCATAAACTAGGTATACATGTGCACAAGAACAGTGAAAAGCTGCCTTCAATTGTCCTAAAAGGATGATATATCGATACTGGACACAGAGTTCAGAGTTACAAAACAAAAACTTAAAACAAATACGACACCATGAGGATCAAGAAACCCATCATAGAATGAATAAATAAGATTCTTTAAAGAGTGTACCTCAAAAACTGATTGCTTGTTCCCTATTTGAATCCGTGACCTAAAGATGGGAAAACTAAGTCAAATTCCATTGATTAAGAAATATTAACCATAATTTATTCTCCACAAGCAGCTTCATTTCTAAATGTCATGCTCTGAAATTAGCAAGTCATGAAGTAAAATACATGAATCAACAAGCCAAGCAGATAACAAAGTTTAAAAACACTGCAGCACAAAATCCCAGCCAAATTATTTTCACATATCTCCAATTATGGCCAATACCCAAATTGCAACGAACCTTTGAGACCAGTGTCTGTATGTGGCATAGAGAAAAAACACAGTCACAACAACAATCAAACTAGATAGTATAATTGTTGTAACACTTATTCGAGCTGGTCCCTTCTTCTTTTTGCTTTGTTGTAGCAGAGCTTGTGGTTTGATCCTCGCCATCAACTCAAAACTTCAGTTCCAACGATAAATGCTGTGACAAAGACTCGTGTCAAATCCTGGAGCCACACAAATTCATCACTAGCTATGAAGCTGTAAATAAACCATGAATTTTTTAAGTTTAAAAATGTACGAAAAGAATTTATTATTATATATTTATTGCTTTATTTGGCAGATTTGGAATAACAACTATAAAAGAGGCGCCAATTGTTAAATTTAAATTCCAGCAACCAAAAATGAACCAAAACTACAAGAATTTTTCAAGTTTACAGCAATTAGAATGAAGGCTGAGTTGAACATCCTAAGATCTAAGAGTTGAAAATTGAAATAAATAAAAACTTAAGAAAAACAAAAACAAAAACAAAACAAAGTAGATGATTTGTGAGACTCGAACTTTTCATCCAGAAAAAAAAACCCTAGAAAAGAGAATTTTCTAAAAAAAAAGCAGAAATTGGAGGAAAGCTAATTATAAAAACTAAAGTTCGAATCGGTTAACTTCGTCTCAATCGAGAGAGAGAGTACCTGTAATTTCTTCTGATGGCGTGAATCTCGTCACTAAAAGTAAGAGGGGAAAAATACAATGTAACAGTTTTTGTTACTTTTCTATTCTTTGGACTCGATCCCTTCGTGTAGGCACCGAGAAGGTCCAGATAAAACGTTTTACAATTTTTCTATTTCCTATTCCAATTTCTTTGTTCGAAAGTCCATTTCGTATTCCAATTTCTTTGTTCAATCAGAATTACACTTTGTAGTTTATACAAAATCTTAATATAAATCCTACGGAATTTTAAATTGATTACTTATAAATCAATTATTGGGAGTGATTTGTTTTTATTTTAAAATATAAATAAATAAATAAATAAATAACTGGGATAGCTGATAACTAGTTTTCTACTAATGGGCAGCCTGATAATGATGTCATACTCAAAAGCCTCGTGAGTAACCGTGCCATTTTCTTTGTATCCAAAGTCACAATTGGTGATTTGTTGGAAAATAATATAATATTTGTTTGATAATTTCATGCTAATAAATTAGTGACAAAATGAAGAAATGGTTCATTGTTGACAGGGAATCAAAGGCATACATGCTTACGTATGCTCTCACAAGCCGTCTTCCCACCATCCAAGCATTTTCCGCAGTTTAAAAAGGTAAAAAGGTACATGGTAAATGTGTTTTCTTCAATACTTTGCTGATAAACGAGGTAGGCAGAATTTCACAAGAATATCACATTTCTTCCTGTTGTTCCAGGATAATGGTAGCAAGAGCGAGTCTATACGCCGAAGTTCTAACGTTCCTAACAAGGACATATATCTCCTTCGTCCTACGATTCACTGGCATCTCCTTCCACTGCTTCTCTCTCAGACAAGCTAGCAAGAAAGCCTCACTGAAAGCTTCTGCCGTTGGCTTTTTGCTGCATATATATACAAAGAAAATTACTATACGCAAAACTGGAGAGAATCTTAGAACATTACTATATGCAATACTGAAGAGAATCGAACTTTTGCCAGTAATAATATAGAAAAAGCAGTTAAACTAACCTCCCTCTAACAAATCCGGTAGTGACAAAACCAACTGGCCACCAATAATATTCTCTAGAAGCAGGGTCCTCTGGTACCTCGAGTTCCCACTTACCAGAAGATTGTTCTTTAAAGTATGACCTCGCACCAGAATTAGGCATTTCAAGTCCTCCTTCAATGCTACCTGTGCTGCAATATATCCAAATTCAACTAATTAATCTCGTAATTGGCCAAAAAAAGAAATAGTTTATCTTGCAGATAAAAGACAAAGTAAATTTTATGCAACATGTGTTGAGGACAATAAAAAACCGCTCTTGCTATATTAAATAGAGGTGGTACTTGCACCCTGAAAAAGATGTCCGAGCATACACCTAGATGATTCTTGTGTCACGGATTTAAAGAAGAGTCATGAATCCCATATCGAACATAATTGGAGAATCACTGGAATATATAAGGATTCACACCACCTCTGTTTTGTGAGACGCTTTTTGTAAGATAAAACCGTGAGGTCAGGGGGACCAAAGTGGACAATACCTCACAAGAGTGTGAACCGTGACAGAAAGGCTGATCTGGGACGCCAGATAAGTAGATGCCCGGATCCCGGAGCCGTGCGGATTCGGAGCTTAAGTCTCAACCCGTTACAAGTGATATCAAAACCAACCCTAAACCGTTCGATCCACACCAAGCTCCTTAAGGGAGATAGGCAGGTTCGATCCACGCCAAGCCTTTCAAGGGAGGTAGGCAGGGTGGTCAGCCTCTGTGATGAGGACGTCACGAGGTCGGGTGGAGGAGAATATCACGAACCTAAAGAAGAATCCTGAATCTCATATCGAACATAATAAGAGGGTCACTGGGATATATAAGGGTTCACACCACCTCTGCTTTGTGAGGCGCCTTTTGTAGGACAAAACCGTGAAGCCAGAGAGATCAGAGCGGACAATACTTCACAAGGATGTGAACCGTGACAGGAAGGCTGATCTGAGACGCCGGATGAGTGGATGCCCAGGTCTCGAAACCGTGCGGGTTCGGAGCTTAAGTCTCGACTCATGACACTTGCACAACCTCTTGTTTGTCACATAACTATAGTCATGCTTTGTAAATATTTAAAGCATGCTGAAGCCCCAATAATTTGAAGATATACAGCGTGTAAGTACTCACCAGCATGCAAGGTTGCATATTTCAAAAAAAGAAGCACTCAGAATATGCAAGGAATGTTAGTAAATGACTATCTGGAAGTCCAAACTGATATATCCGTGAGACAAGGTGCACATACAAGAGCTCCATCTTCAAAAACACCCTCCATGTATGCATGAAGATGAACCCCGACGAGACATATCTTATAGCTGTAGCTAATTTGGGTACTCCGATTTTGGCCTTTTCCCATCATGCTTTATCATTCATAACCTGAACAAAACTTGACTTGCTATTTTGAAATTGAGGGCAAAAAGCAAATGTTCACCATGGATGCCATTCAAGAAGTCCATCAGCATACTGGATATCCTTGCTACAATCCCACCAAATGAATTGTGACACCTGAATGATGTTACATCACTTCTTTCATAACTTGAATTAGTCATCGAGTTTTTCCCAACCATATTTTCTCCACTTGAAATTTCAGCTTCTTTCACCTTCATGGATAGTCGGTCAAAAGCAGCATGGACAACATTCCAAGATCGTGGAATGGGAATTCTGAAAAGTCTTATAGCAGGAGAATGCTGCTCTGCATTTTGCTTAGAGGCAGTGGCTTCAATTTCCTTTAGGGATAAGTACGCGTTGCAGTCAGGGAAATATGAAGGAAAATAAGGCAGTCCAATCTGCAAAAGAAGAAAATTAACACACAATTTTGGATAATTTATTACTCCAAGACAGGATTCTTAAAGCCACACACTTACTTCCCATGCAACCCAGTGTTTCTCTCTCATTGAGACAAGAAAAAGCCAGAAGACCTTAGCCCAACTTATAGGCAGTATAATAGACCATCTGCAATTAAGAATGAGGGAAGAAAAAAAATTGATGAGTTCTAAGATAGATTTCTGTATCAAAAATTTGCAAAGAAAAAATTTTGCCTCCTTGATGGCAAAAAAAAAAAAAAGAGATCACAAGGCTAAGAAAATAAACAAAACCTGCCTGATCTATCAAGGTAAAACTAAAGCAGCATGGAAATGCCATTGCCAAATAGCTTTATCCAGACATTTGTCTCAACCCATAGAAAGTAATAACAAAACCTTTTATGTTAAACACCCAAGTTCTAATTCACAAGCCTAAACTTAAAACTCATAGAGCACAAGTTCGTGAGCTGAGCTCAAAGCTTACAAACTAGAACCATTTGCCTCCGTTGTGCTTGTCTCAAAGGTAAAGATCTCCTTTGTCTCTCTCTCTCTTTTTTTTTTTTTAAGAGGAGCTGCTGTTTGGTCTCAAGATGATTTGTTGTGAAATGTAAAACATGCAAAAGTTCAAAATCTTAGCCACAATTCCCCACCAAAAAGAGTTGTTATGCAATGTAAGAAAAAACCAAACTATTCGCTCTTCTCCTTTACTAAATTGGTTGGATATGATGATTCTTAAATGCATGCATAACACACAAAGAAACTAATGCATTAAAATTTAAAGCAGTCAACTTCTTTCTAGAAATAGTTAATCTGGGGAAGAAAGGAACAAAGTAGTTACCCCATAGGAAAGCCCATTTTGTTACTATTTTTTAGAAGCCAAATAGGGCAAGAACGCGTGCACTGCACCTTGTTTGAAGTCTTTCAGGGCCTTGATTTTGGATCATCAAGGCAAAAAAAACCCATCATGCAAAGTTCATTTTCTTCTCTGGGGGATCTATTCTACCACTACCATCCCACAAATTCTTGTTGTAAGATAAAATTCCATTTCCTTTAGGTTTTGAACATAAGGGTGAGGCTACCTCTTCATTCTTATCTAAATTTCCAGTTAAGTTAACACAGTCATTAGCTTCAATTTCTTGCACATTAAGGATAGAACCTGGCTCAGGAAAAATCGTGGTCCTTTTAGCAGGCAATACACGAGGATCCTTGATGGTAAATGATAAAAGTGCAAAAGAAGAAACATGTTCCTCATTTTCAAGTTTAAAAGACTTCTTATTTTGAAGTCATCACCATCCTTCGCAATTGAACACTTTTGCAGTTGCCAACAATTCTCCACAATGCTGCAAAGGCAATCAACTTGTTTAGCTCATTTTAAATTATCTTAGTTCAAATTATCAGAATCTACCTTTAAATAACTAACCAAGTGACAGGATGATCAGTCTTCTGAAGAAACTGAAATAACTTGGACCCAATTAATTTCAATTTTGCAAGTTGACCCTCATGTGAAAAAATATTAATAGTGATTCCTCTCCTCAATCATCTGAAAAATATTTAAACACAAAACTTACTGTCTAACATAATAACAGCACATAACATGTATTCTAGTAGTCTTTATATTTAAAGCCTATGCGAAACCAAATGAAATAGCTGGCTCACACTCATGAGCTTCATGAATTGTACCATAATTCAAAACATTCTTAAAAGTTCAATGATGATAGTTTACCAGTTTTTGACAAGCACATTTTAGAGCGTCATATCCCTCACTAAAAGCTGAGGCATGAATCCAACGCCACAGTCGCACAAGCAAGAATGATGGTCGATGCTACATGGCTTATTACATTCAACAGCAGCAAGGCAATTATTATTGTCATCTTCTTTACTCTGCCTATGAGGACCCCACATATAAGTCACAGGTGCAATTGGCTGTGAAAAAGGTGCTCCAACATGATGAAGCTGAAAAAAAAAAAGAGCAAGTAAATGATTTAGTATTAGTATTTCTAATCTAAGAAAAGGTGAAATAGAATGGCCTACCATAGCAGTTCCATAAGTACTACCGGAGAGAACAGAATCTGAAACACCTTCAGATTGAACGGACGGAGAAGGCACCAGAACCATCTGTAATATTGCCATTAAAAAATCCTGATAGCATATAAAAAATAAATTAAAAAGTATGATGCAGTTATTACAATATTACTATCATCAACTAAAAGAACCCCAAAAGAAGAAAATTAGATTTAAAAAGAAAAAGGACGTGCCTGCCTCTGGACCTTCCAGTTGAACAGCAACATTATAGCTCGCATCATGGACAAGCACTCCATCTTTGAACCACCTCAACACTGCCCTCGATCCCCTTCCTCCGTATCATATAAACCCGGGAATTTCAAATAAGAGATTGTAAAAATTTGGGCTTTTCTAAACTATTAACAATTAACTTATTTACCTGCCTATCAATCCTAAAGGAAGGTAAACCCCCACCGTTTCGTCATTGTAAACCGCTTCGCGTGCCAAACGTGCGTTCTCAGCCTCTTGGTACCATCCCCTGAAGTAACGAAACCGCTATCGGGATTCTTTTTAAATTCCAATCTCCGACGAACACAACGTTGAAGGGGAGAGTTGATCTTCCTCTACTCCGTATCTAAACCCGAAACATTGCTTTTATCAACATTGGTTAATCTCAGCCTCTTTATGTTTCTCCTATCGGCGACTTGATCGTCGAATGCGGTGGTCCTCCTTCTCTTGTTTCTACGAGACCGGAAATCGTTGTTGAGTCGAGTTGATATAGTTGAGTGAAGCAACTCGAGCTCGGTGGTGCCGGGTTCTACGAATTTTTGTACGTTGATTTTGCGCGGGATTTGATACGCTGAATCTTGAGACATTTTGCTTCCTTCAATAGCCATTGGAGAGAATTTTAAAGATATAAGTTAGGTACCAAACATCTAGTGAAGAAATCAACACTGCTTTTAACTCTATTGGAGAACTGCCCTTTTTTTTGGCCAATCGAAGAACTGCCAGGAAATAAACAAAGCGTTTAAAAAAAATTAGGCTCTGATCAGTGGTTTAAGGTTTTTCCTTTCTTTTTTTTTTTTTTTTTTATTTATAAAAAGAGGTTTTTGATTTTGAGGTGAGTGCCTCAGAAGTGATGGAGCAAATTACAAAAGTATCTGACTCGACTCTTTTAGAGTATACTAAACGCAGTCGTTTTATTCATTCGTTTATACTGCGAGTCTGCGTAGGGGAAGCAAGAAAAAGAAGACCAAATATATCTCCGAGTGAAACTTATTTGTTGTAGGCCCATTGGACCTTGGTTTCCGTAAGTGTATGTCTATAGTAAATTCTTGGGTGTGTATTAATTTTTTTCTTTTTTATATTGAAATTTGATTTTTTTTTAGAGTTTTTACATTTGGGTTTTCTAAGTTTAATAATGATTCTTGAATTTAAAAATCATTGCATTTTCTTGGATTTAGTTGTCATGGACCTGAGTCTTAATTTTTATAGCTGTAACTTTTATATTAATTTTTATGAAAATTTGATGTTGAATGGGTATTGAATTTTTTTTTTTTGTTTTAATTTTTTTATTTTGTATTTTTTAAAATTTAATAATAGTTATTGAATTAAAAAATTTTCTATTGATAAAATATCAGTTAAAGTTGAAATATTAAACAATAATATCGGTAGAGTTTAACTTTAGATGTTGAAAGAAAAAAAAAGAAGGTATGACGATGGTTAAATGGTAAAAAACAAAAATAAGTGAAATGATGTTATTGACAGTTGCTAGGTTTATTTTATTATTTTTTTCATAATTATCAATATGAATGATGGATATCAAATACAGTTGAAATGAATTAATTTAAATATTAATAATAATATTTTTCACATATAATATACAATTTTTTGTACAAATTAAAATATGAAATACATTTAGATCTCAAGTATCCAAGGAAATGGAGCCAGACAACACATCAAGAAGAGACAAGTCTCACCAAAAAAGCAGAAAATAAACTAAATCTAAACTTTTTAATAAAAATTTTAATAAAGTGGGAACTGTTCGAAGTACAGAGTTAGGCAGTACAAACTCAAGCAATATAGTACAATCCCTAACGTATGACAAGCTCAAACTCAATTAATTGTGCAATGGCAGACCTGTATAACTATCTAAAGATTTTCAATTGGTGTAAATGGGACACTCCTGGGTCTAGAAACCTGATATGCCACAAATATTGCTACACAAAGTGCTGCTACTGAGAACAAAAGGGCAAAGGCGCTGGTTGCTTCCCAGGAGCTGCTTGGTGCAGACTTGGTTAGCATGGAACCACCTAAAGCAATATCCATTGACACCCAATCGCAGTTAATGGTATAATGTCCAGATCCAACCCATGGATTCCCATCAACTGGATACCAGAATGCAACAGACATCTTGCTTGATCCACCAATTGTGAACTGAACATCCTGCAATGCAAGAGAGAAGTCATTTGTTTCCCGCTGTTGCAAGGTAAAAACTTTAACCGAAATGAACAACAGCATAATCCTTTTTCTTTTGGATAAACGAACAACAACAGCATTATCGGTTTAAGTTTTAAAACAGAACTTTTAATATATTCAATTTCATTTTTAACATCAGTGTTCTAAAGGAACTGTATGATATTATGTGACGAACACGTACAGAGCCGAAATTTTCTTGGAGTGGGTTTACATGTTTATTTGTTTTACCTTCTAAATAAGCAAAAAATTTTGTCTTCAAAAGTACATATCAACAACTAGCTAGAAGCAGCTATATTAACATGAATTGAGTGAGTTCTACTTGTAATGAGACCTTGAACCCATTATTTAAAATTATGATGTCATGAAACGGTTAACTCTAAGTCTTCGACGATGCAGCCTAGCAATAAGCCATTTAGTAGCTGCAATACCAAAAATATCTAGGAGGAGAGGTGGTTTATGAGATGGGAGAAAGCTACCTCTTATGCAGCTCAAGGCCCAATATATGCCAAAAAGAAAAACAGAAAATAGTGAAAACATTTTAAGTGATATAAGTGGGCAAGGTTCATTAGGAAAAAGGGCTCCACCAATAGTAATGACTATGAATGTTGGTAAGAACAATTTTGAGGCCATGATCCCTGGTCTACTTTGTCAAGAGAAACAGCAATACACACATTGTATAATTAAAAGATTAAAGAATTTTTCCAGAAACACAAAAAAAGTGGGTTTACATTTGTAACATTTAATACCTTTGGCTAAAAGGCTAAAGGCAGAACATTATTATCTAACCTGTTGAAGACGATCCATGGTTCTCAATGGCCTAGAAAATTCAAAATAATATGTTCCTTTCTGACCTCCTGTGGTATAAGGACTGTCTTCCTCAACAAATCCTGTCAAAAGTATGTAAGTTTAATGTTGAGAATTTGAAAGAGGAAGTATTGGCTCTAACTCTCTAAGACACTCGAGCATAACATTGATTAAAAATAAACAGAATAAAAAAAAAATCGAAACTGATTTACCAACAGACAACGATGCTAACAAAACCAGAAATTTTTTCCTGACATTAAAAATCATTCATGGGAAATACAACAAATAAACCAAGTTCATTTGTTATTTTGTTGCAGAATATAATGTTCCCGACCAACTTGATGCATGGAAATTGCCTATCTAAGCTCCAAAAACAAGCAAAAAAGAGCAATAAATACTCAGCAGGTTTGAGAACATTGAAGCATCTTGTAGAAATGCATACCAGCCCATAGACCATTCAACCCTTTTTGTACTGGATATACTAATTTTCTACTAGAAATGGCCAGGCAACAATAAGTCCATACATCTGAACTGATTTATAAACTTATGGCTTGGGAGAAGTAAAAATAGATATAGAACTCCATTAGTATATAATCATGATAGATTAATTACCTGAATGAACTGTGAAGCTACTGTGCCACCATGCCCCTTTCCAGTTATTCTGTGCACTAGAATCATTTCCTAACAGGAAAGAAGGATAAATCTTAAGAATAAGCAATGAAGAAATAAAAACTTTATTACAACCAATACCTTTTAAAGGGGACAGGAGGTGGGGAATGAGAGAGAAAGGACAGAGACACAGTAGCAAGTCATCGTTAGCTAAATATACTAAATAAAGCCACAAGAAAATGTAGGTTACAAGTTTTCCTTTTTGTCATGTATCGTATCTCAAAGCCAATCAATCAACTAAAAGACATCAATAAGAATCCACTAGCTTTGTGGTAAAGCATACCCCTAGAGGAATAGAAAAATAATAAAGAATAAGGCAGGAAGAAGGGAACATCTTGCAGACATAGAAATGCAGCATTTAAACTCAAGAACCATCATTTGTCTGAGTAATGGATTTACAAGTTTTCAATGTTGAGACAAATCATCTCCTTCTAGCCAAAATGAGAGCATGAAGGAAAAAAACTAGGAAGTTTCCCATAACAATATAATTTTAATGAACCATTTCCTAGGAAGAACAAACACTACAAACAAAAATTATCCTGGAAAGGAGGATGATCCTTATAAGAGAAGGCTAGCAGTTCAGATCATGAGATTTATGCACAAAGCAGAGAAGAAACTCACAGTCATATGCAAAGGTAAGTTATCAAAGGAAAAATAATCAAATAGAATAAGGGAATTTTCATCTTCTACCAAAAATAAATAATTCTAACACCTTAAACTGAGAGTGAGAATTGAGAACTCTGTTAAGTCATAAATGTACTGAAGAGGATGATACAATATCTGACAAAATAAGAGAAAAAGGAGGCATAATTTGTCCTATGAAGATAAGAGTTGGAAATTTATCCCAAAAAAAAAAAAAGAAGATAAGAATTGGAAAATTTAGGAGAAACATAAAACTACAATAAAAAAACTAGATTATCCTATCACAAAATTATTTTCCTTCTCAAAATAATAGTATAAGATAGAAGAAACCACCAACAATTCAAATGAGTGATTTCATCCTGGTTGAAGGCACTTAAAGGAGAAGCAGAACCGTGGAAGATGACATGGAAAAGTGTAGGGACAGTGATAAAAAGGTAATGTCAACACTTAAAACGCCACCAGGGCAGGATGATGAGCAATTCCGGCAGACAATCCTAACACGTTAAGGATAAAACCACAGCATTGTGAATCAGATTAAAAATAATTGTTGATGTGCCATCTTGATGATTTAATGTCATTAAAGAAGTGATTAACACTTCAAGATCTTCAAAAAGTTCTTTAAAGTGGGTATCATATCCATTAAGCAAGCAATCTAGTGTCTCGTAAAAGATAAAAATTTGACTTTTGGGAGTAGTTCTCATTCTATGCCACCTTGATGACCCCTGTAGCCACTTTCTTCAGTGCATCATCCACTTTGCTTTGCCATTCTCAAAGGAAGTCCCACGTTTTCATCTCAAAAAAAGCATATATCAAACTAATGAAAACAGGCCAATAAGATTAAAGGTCATGGAATTTACCAGAAGGACCCATTCCATCAAGGTATCTACAGTGCGGGTTCCAAGCATATACATCAACCAAATGACCAAACCTGTCAGCAAATAAGTGTTATCATAAAATACTAAATTATGGAACATTTCACCAGAAGAGTAGATCACCCACTATTTTGGAGGCCAAAGATTCTTTGTACTACAAATGATGTTGTACTACATTACCTGTCACCTCCATTTCCATCTCTGTTATCTATCGGGTTGCCACCATAAAGCCTTCCAGGTATAGCATTTCCAATAGAGAAGTGCATGATGTCTACTTCATGACCTTTGCAAGTCTTGTTTGTGCAAGAGCCCGTTTGTTCTTTACAGCCACCCATCTTGCACCACAATAAACTTTCTCAACTTTCATCCTTGCATTAAGGAGAATGTAACAAACAGTATCAAAGCAAGATAAACATACCACAAGAGTTAGATGGAATAACTTACATTATGGTACGTAGCATCATCGCCAATTTGAAACATGAGAGCCACAGATGGGCATTTTCTATTGTCCCTGCAGTAAAGATTAAAAACCCAGTTAGACATAAGGCTTTAACATGGATAAGTCAGCGTGTGGCAACAGATTCATCTACAAAATGCTCCCTATTCAATTTACACAATAGAAAGGAACGAAAATTAAACCTAGCACCAAAAGACAAAGTAAATGAACCGATTTGGCATGCCACGGATAATGATATCTTGATGCATAAAGCAAATATATGGCATCAGAATTTAATAAACTTCCTTTTTCTAACTATTTGCGTAAGGAACCAGCAATCCAACTTTATTGGACATTTGAAACAGGACCAAAAAAGGCCAATATCTTTTGGGTTCGATAGTTGTTCATTTCAATTGAACGTCCAACACATCAAAAAATACACTAAATCTAGTTCTGAAGAAACTTACCCTTTGGAGAAGACGTAGTCCCCATCAACTTGCAACAAGAAGAAGACATTATTTCCATCATGTAAAGCCTAAGAAAATCCAACAAAAAGCTTTCGCATCAAAACTCATCGGTCAATTTTTTTTTTTTTAAGTCCAAGCAATAGCATTACCTTCACTGTCATTTTTCCATCTTTGTACTCAAGGTCCTCGTCTGGGTCCAGAGCAGGGAGAAGAGAGAACTCGAACCCCTCAATGTCTTTCCAATCATCGGCGTGACCATCGAGGGTGATGACTCCGGGTCTGAAATCCGCCTGCACTCGGATCTCCGAGTTTGACTCGCAACTCCACCCTCCCGATTCCTCGTGCGAGCTGACCTGTCTGGTTAGCCCGGCGCCCAAGACCAAGAACGCTAGCAAGAGGACCTGAACCATCGTCGAGCACGAAATTTCGTTATGGAAGCGGGTGCTTTTTTGTTGCTTGTTTTACAAGCTCATTTCGGTCCTCGTTCGTTAGCCGACCTATGAGACAAATTCGCCTTAACTATTTGATAGTCCAACAAATTGCAATTTGCTTGTACTTCATTGTTTAACCAGTACTACTTCTTTTAATGAAATAAAATAGTATATATACACAAAATTTTCAAGATTACTTAACATTTAATTACTTTATCAACTTAAAACTTAAGTTAAATTTTATTGTAATTAATAATTTTATATATGATATATATGAAAAATTTTATAAAAATAAAATAATTTAACATTTTTTTAAAGTTATATATAAATTTCTTAAAAAAAAATTAAGATAATAACGTTTTCAATCTAGATAATGTGTGAATATAATATAATATATAATTAAGACTTAAATTTAAATTTACGAAGTATTTTTTATGAGATAAAATTATGTAATTTTTATATCAAAACAGATAATATCTCACAGGTTAGATGTAAGTCTCCACAAATGATTTTAAAACTGTTATCAGTCGATGAGAATTAAGTACTATATCATAAGAGTCACTAAATATTACACGATAAGAAGTCATATCTAAAATCTAACATTTATAGAGTTAAACCCAAACTTGTGATGCCCTTTTATGTGATAAAATTGTGAAACTTTCATATAAAAACAAACAATATCTGACAGGTTGAATGTAAATTTTCACAAATACATTTTTTATTTGACATATCAATATAAATTATAATATGATAATTATATATATATTTTACATGTATTTAATAAAAATGAACATTATAAAAATATATAAATTACAAGGTATAATTTTTATATTTATTTGATTATAAATTAAATCACATTTGTCTGAAAATTTTTTTATTTTTCATTCTAACATTAAATTTTTTTCATTAATTATTTGAATGAAAAAAATATTATACACGTAAAATTTTCTTAAATTTGTAACTTTCAAACTCAATTCTAATAACATAATAAGTGATTCAAATTTCAAAATTCAATCAATATTTGTCTATTTTATTTATTTTTAACTCATTAATAAAAAATTTTAAAAACTAAAAAACGGAGGTTGAAGGAGTGTTACAATTTCACGTGTGATTGAATTTATTGGAAAACTTCACTTGAATTGCAATTACTGTGGTCAAAACGTTCATAGTTTGTTTTTTTTACTGAAAATAGCATTAATCATCGAATGAGCTCCACATATTTGGTCCATTTTTCTTTTGATACTTTCAATCTTACCGATGTCAACTAGACAAACTAATTCAAATCCATCTGGTGCGCTGCGCTACGAATTCAAATAGCCGCCTCGTTTTTGACCAAAATTTTGTGACTTTTTTTATGGCTTAGATTAGATAGCTAACCACGTAAATTTTGGACCCTTTGCCTGGTTTTTTGTTTTATTGTCACGTGTTAATCTACAAACACAATGATTAAAAATATCCAAAATTTCCTTTTTTTTTATTCCAAACTTATAGCTGGTTTAGTTTGTGATAATTAAAAAAAAAAAAGTTCTTAAACTGAAATAGTTATCCAAACATCTGTCTTTTTTATAATTAATTACATTTTTAAATATTTATTATCAATTAAATTTTTATTAAAGAATAATATTATGATAGGATAAAATAAAATAATATTATGAATAAGATTAGATTAAATAATATCATTATATATTGTATTTGATGTATATAATAATTATGATAAGATAATTTATTTATTGATCAAAATTATTTTTATTCAAAATTTATATAATTTAAATATTAATGTAATTTTTAAAAATATAATAAAAATATAAAATCAATCCCATGAATTAAAAAATAATATTATCCACTTTTGAAGAATTTAATCATCTCATGCAACGAGAATGATTGATTATTTTTATAATTCTATTAATTTCTTTAGATACAAACAAAGCATAGTATAAGATTATTATTATCTTATTCCATATGCACCAAATTTACAAAAAATGATAATATAAAAAGTGATAAAATATTAAAAAAATGATAATACATAAGAAAATAACTATAACATATAAGAAAAAATGGTAATATATTAACAATGTTAATATATGAGAATAAATGAAAATAAATAAAAAATAATAATCCATAAAAAATAGTAACATACAAAAATAATAAATAATATGTAAAAAAAAAAAGGTTAATACGTAAAAAGTAGTAATATATAAAAAAACGATGAAATTTAAGTAAAAGTGATAATATAATTGAAACTATAAAGCATAAAAATTTGATGATACTTAAAAAATGGTAACACATGAGAAAAAATAATAATACATAAAAAATAATAACATGTTAAAAATGTTACTACAAAAAAAAAAAAAAAACAATACAAACAAAATTCGAAGGTAAAAAATAGGTTTTTAATTTATGATGTTTTATTTTTTAATTTGAAAAACAACTTTTTATTTTTTCATTTTAAAAATTAAAAATAAAATAATATGACATGTGATGTAGTTTTGTTGGTTAATTTCTATCATGTTAATGTTTTGATTAACACCGTTAGTTAATGGGCTTAATGGTTATAATTATAATTAAATAATAAAATCAATAAATTAAACAAATATAAAATAATTAGAATTGTACTTAACAAAAGTGAAATTTGAATATCTAATTACGATTTTTTATTTTTTTATTTTTAAACACAAAAGTGTGATATAATTGGAAACTATTTAATAATAAACCCATAAAATTTTAATTCATGGACAGGTATCATACTATATTACTACCGCTCCATTAGGATTTAGTGTTTCAGGTAGCAATTTATTAATTTACCACGTCGATTAGATGTTAGGCATTTCAGTTTCAGGGTTTCGATTTTGACCGTTTTATTCAAGTTATTTCTGATCAAATCAAGAGGCTTTTTATTGGGTTTTCATTAAAAATCGATCCAAAATTGATTTGGGTCGAGTCCATAACCTATTCGCTTACAGATCTGACAAAAACCCTCCCTACTGCCGAAACCAGCCATCTCAAATAAAAAAGACGTGATTTATAACGTCGAAGTACCAGATCCAACCTCAGTCTTTGTTTTTTCTGAGCACTTTAGTCGGGCTCTAAAGCCTCGACAAATCAAATTAGAATCATCGGAAAGATGAAGATCAGAGATGCTTTACTTTCCTTCTTGATCTTAGTCTACTCAATCTCATCTGCCTCCGCCAATTCCGTCCATGGCTGTGGAGGATTCGTTGAGGTAAACTTCTAACAGTTTTTTTTTTTTTTTTGAGTTTTTATTTTCTTTAACCCGTTTCTTTGATGCGAAAATGCAAGAAAGTTTCAAGAAAATTATTTCCGAATCTTTGATTTCGTTATTTCTTGGAAATCAAGATGACCGTTAGTTCCAAGGCGGTGAACTCATCCAGGGCAATTTCGTTTTAGCGTAGAATTTTTTTTTAAAGTTATTTCCGTGTTTCTTGATCTGAAATCGTTGATTTCAGTTGGGACGCAACAGTCATTTTGACTTTTTTTTTTAAACTCCTTTGGTTCTCGCCGTTATTAAACCGAACATGAATCGATCGTTTTGTAGGCGAGTTCGTCTGTGATCAAATCGAGGAGGGCAACCGATGCAAAGTTAGATTATTCTCACATCACGGTACGGATTTAACATTGTGTATTTGTTACGTCAATAAGAATTCGTTACCGCATTTTTTGGGGGATTATTTTAACTGTTTTATCATCTGATTTCAATAGTATGTCGATGCTTATTTGAAATTTATGTATATTTGTAGGTTGAGCTTCGCACGTTAGATGGGCTAGTAAAGGAAAGAACTCAGTGTGCTCCAAATGGATACTACTTCATTCCAGTATATGATAAGGTTGGTCTGCGATGACTCACTCATATTATGGGCTTTGACTATGTGAATTCATATTTGAAATTTTCAGGGACGTGTTTGCTTAGCTACTCTAACATAACGTCAGCACAAGAACACTTCTGCTCTCTAAATCTTTTAACTCACTGGTTTGCAACCTGTTTTAATAGTTTTTCCCAATTTTATTTGCATGTTCAAACCATACCGTATGTGGTGCCGTGGCATGCTGCATGCCTACCCAAACTCCCTATGTGGGCATGTATTTCCCGGTTTGACTGATCTGTAGGGTTTCCGTTTACAGGGTTCTTTTGTTATTAAAATCAGTGGACCAGAAGGATGGTCTTGGGATCCAGACAAGGTTTGGTTCATTGTTGTTTTAGGAGAGATTTTCTTACAGGCTGCGCATCCTTTATTCTCTTGATAAATGACCTGTGTGTTCTTACATTTAAAGCTAAAATTTATTTTGTAGGTTCCCGTTGTCATTGATGACAATGGTTGCAACAATAATGAAGATATTAATTTTCATTTTACAGGGTTTGTTTTATAGCTTTTCTTCTTTCTTTGTATATTTTTATTTCAGTCCAGATTATGTGCAATCTGAGTTCCATTCTTTTCTCGTGCTCTGAATGTCAATATCAATGTCAATGTCAATGTCAATAATCCTTTGCATGTTTATGTGTTGCAGATTTACCCTATCTGGTAGGGTTGTCGGAGCTGTTGGTGGACAGAGCTGCTCACTCAAGAATGGAGGTCCTGCAAATGTGAATGTTGACCTTTTATCTCTTCATGGTGATATCATTTCTTCAGAATTAACAATGCCAAATGGAAGGTACTTGTTCAAAAATATTATTCCAGGTATGGAGGCTTCCATGTTACTTTCTTGTTAGTGGAATTTCTATGTTTCATCTATTGATTCATTCATTGTTATTTTATCTTTTTGCTGTTATGGTTTGTTGTTTTGTAAAATGTAAGCAAACAGAAGGCATCTTCTCTATAAAATTTGACTGAATGGATAGTAACAAGATAATTTGCCTTCATCTACTAGAATAACGTGCATGGTAACTTGGTCATACTTACTCCTCTGCCCCACGTTACATGAACTCTTTGTCTACCAGAATAATTTGTATTATAGAAACCTCTCTCTCTTACCGTTTTTAACGTTTCATGTTTTCCTTCTTACGGTACAGGAAAGTACAAATTACGTGCTTCACATCCTGATTTAAAAATTGAAGTTAGAGGTTCCACAGAGGTTTTGTATATTTCCTCCACTTCATGTGTGCTCTATGCTATGTTAAATAATATGCTTATCATTTGGAAATGCACTTCTTGCAGGTTGAACTGGGATTTCAAAATGGTGTAGTTGAAGACATTTTCTTTGTTCCTGGGTATGACATCCATGCTTCTGTGGTTGCCCAGGTACTAAATGACGACTGCTGAGATTCCAATATTGTTTTCATTTACACATCTCGTGATACAACTATCATATGATAAAGGGCCTATGCATGGGTGTTAGACTCTAAAGATTTAAAAGAGAATTCGTATGTAATTGTTTGTTTTCACCCACACACATGTGCATAATGCAATAGTGCATAGGTTTATATGTTTTCTCTACCCTCTGAAAATCATGTTATTGTTTTGGCAGGGAAATCCCATCTTGGGAGTTCTCATGTTTTTATATTCTGATGATGTTATTGAGGTAGATTGTCCCCAAGGTTCTGGTAATGGCCCTGGACAAAGAAAAGCTCTATGTCATGCTGTCTCTGATGCTGATGGGATGATCACATTCAAATCAATACCTTGTGGTAAACCAATCTAAATGTTTATTCGACCTACAGACATTCATTTTTCCATGGATGCACACCTTCCACTCATTTGACTTTTATAAATCAGTTTAAGGCTGATTACTATAGGGAATATTATTGATAAGCATCTGTGCTTATCATTCATTAAAATGCTATTTAGTACCAATTCTGGTAACAACTTTAGAATCAGTCTTTGTTATAGATATGGCTGGACTTGCTAAAGGAATGGGAGCATAGGTTGCTCTGTTCTATGGATGTGGCTATTTTCCTGTTCATTTTAGCTGTTTTTATTGTTTAGAGCCTTTTCGTCATACATCTGTTTTATCTTATCAAGCATTTTGCTGAACATATGCTGGGAACTTAACAACAAGAGAATAACAGAACTTATGTTGCCTTGCATTGGTATAAAAAGTTTAATTTTTTCTAAGGATTGACTACTTTGACCGACTTACAGGGCTTTATGAACTCATACCATACTACAAGGGTGAAAACACAGTATTTGATGTCTCACCTTCTGTTGTGTCAGTGTCAATTGAGCATCAACACATAACAGTTCCACAAAAGTTTGAGGTATGATACTTTTGTTGCCACGTGCACAAGTATTTTTTCTTGATGTGGCCTTATGATCCAGTCTTCTAGATTTTTTCCTGACTTTTCATTTTATTGTTGTATAAATTTAAGGTAAGGTATAAAACTCCATCTTTGTGTCTTGTCATGATTGTATATGGTATACTGTCCTAGCAGCCTTTGTGTATGTATGTATGCATGCATGAATTTTGCATTGTTATCCCCATATATATTTGTTTGTTGTTTGTTTGTTCTCAATCTGTCTTATGCATGAATTTTGTGTTGTTATCCTGATTGTCACTTATGTAAAATATAATATTGTACATTATAGAATAACTTTTGATCCTTGTCTGCTACTACTTTTGGCAACGCTAATGATTGATGACTGTGATTACTTAGCATAATCAACATTACTTTGGCTGTGTTAGTGTGTTCTATGTGCTGGATTCTTTATTCCCAGGCCTCAAAGCAATTTCTTAGGTCACAAAATGAAGTTTGACCTTGTGGTTCCTGCCCTCTGCAAAGTGAAATATTTCTTTGAGAGCATATCACCTTTGATTTTCTTCAGTTCTTTCATAGCATATTCAGCATTGCCATGTTTGTTGTTGCCTTTTCATATAAACATTTAATTGGATTATCCTCTTTCTTTCTATTTATATAAAGGTTACTGGTTTCTCTGTTGGGGGACGTGTTATTGATGCAAATGACATTGGGGTGGAGGGTGTTAAAATTCTAGTAGATGGTCAAGAAAGGTCCCTCACTGATAAAGAAGGTTATTACAAGCTTGATCAGGTATGGTTGGACATTTGCTCTCAATTACCAACTTTCTAGGTTATTTGTTGTTACTTGTCAGAGTTGATTATGTTATTTCTCAATTGCCAAATATCAACCATCCTGTTCTCTTAATTTGGATGAACACTTAATGTCTTCATTTACAGTAACTTAGGCCAGTAATAGACCATTATCTACATGAGATCTGGTTACTTTGTTAATCTTTCTATTGATTATTTTACTGAATGTTCTTTTACTAATAAACATTTTGCTAAATCCTAATAGCTTGTTAGGATCTAAGTATCTAACCTCTTTACAAAAATTTTCAATCAGCATATCCTGTTTTATTTTAGTTAATTGAGGATTTTAGCTTATCATTTTTTATTAATATAGGAAAGTTGAGACCATGGAAGTTGGATCAGATTCACACTAGTGACAAAAAATTAAACATACATCATAGTTCATACAGGCTAAACTTGACACGGCAGCTGATTTGAGTTTACTATTTTTTTTTTTTGCTTTTTCTTTTCTTGTTAAAGTTATGCGTGTTGAGAAAATTTCTTAACATAGCTGCAGACAGACTCAGTAAATTTTCCTATTGGCATTTGACTCTTTTTTGCCCCTAATATTTTCCCTGTTATTGCTCTAGGTTACATCAAATCACTATACGATAGAGGCTATAAAGGAGCATTACAAATTCGAGAAGTTGAAGGATTACTTGGTAAAATATATGATATTAAATGCTACATTTGTTTCTTGAATCTTTGATGTGGCTTCGATCCTTTCTTGATGTTTCTAATCAAATAGTTTTATGCATATCAGCATTGTGAACTGTTATAACTTTTGTTGATTCTTCTGCGCATTAGAATGATCTTTCCTTCTTTGTTTTCTGTTACCTTTTTTTTTTCTAGGTTAAGCCGAATATGGCTTCAGTTGCAGACATTAAAGCAGTTTCTTATGATGTTTGTGGTGTAGTACGGACAATTGACTCAGGTTACAGGACGAAGGTAACTTTAAGAATTGTCTTTTTCTCTATCAGTTACTTTTTTATGGTGTATCTTGTTTTGCTATTGTCATGTTTTGTATCCTAGGTAGCCTTGACCCATGGACCAGAGAATGTCAAGCCAAAAGTGAAACGGACAGATGAAAGTGGAAACTTCTGCTTTGAGGTATGCAACTTTAAAGAGCCAGACTTTAGTTTTTATGATGATGATGAGGATTGAGTTAAAGCAGTAGGTTGTTTTCTAGTTTGCAAAATTTGGAGATTCTAAAATCTTGTTGGGCAGTTTTAGCGTTGCAGGATTCTGCAAAATAGTAGTGTTTTACACATTTTCTTGCATTTAACTCTCATTTCTAATGAGTTCCACGTCTCTTTCCAATCTTCAAAACCTTTCAGGTTCCACCAGGTGAATATCGCTTATCTGCTTTGGGTGCCACACCTGAGAGTGCCCCTGAACTTCTGTTTTTACCTCCTTATGCTGATGTTGTGGTCAAGAGTCCACTATTTAACGTAGAATTTTCACAGGTAAATTTCTCATTTTATTAGAGAAGTTAAGTTTGGATTGTCTTACCCACTATTATTAAAACTTGTATCCATGTTGCAATTATATATGCCATACTGTATCCTGCATTCTTAAGATGTTCAGCTTCCATTATTATTATTTTTTTTAACTTGGTGCATAGCTTGGGTTAAATGTTAAGCTGATTGATTAGTAGGATTATAAGAGTTTTCAAGTCACTATATAAATGCAGATTGTATTGACTATAGTGTTATTCCTTCTAGGAATTATGTTATCACTCTCTCTCTCCCTAATTTCTATTTAGCTGCAAACAAGTCTGGAGTAGGTTTTCTATATTCTTCACTAATGGATTTGTTTGATGACTGCAATTATTGTTTAAAGAAGTGTGTTAGTTTCCACTGATGTTTCTTTTTCCCCTTGACATGATTAAGGCACTAGTCAATGTCCTTGGTACAGTAGTTTGCAAGGAGAAATGTGGTGCTTCTGTTTCTGTTACCCTTGTGAGATTAGGTGGAAAACATAAAGAAGGGAGAAAAATAATGAGTTTGACCGATGAGAGCAGCCAATTTTTGTTTCCTGATGTTTTGCCAGGAAAGTACAGGCTTGAGGTATGGTGCCTTGTTCATGAACTCTTTGTATTAATTGATATGTTTAAATATTTTTCAATGTGCGGTTTAATTTATGAATGCTGCTGATACTGTAATTTTATTCATCTTTTGAGGTCAAACACACTTCTCCGGAAGCTGCTTCCAAGGAAGATAACTGGTGCTGGGAGCAAAGCTTCATTGATGTGGATGTTGGTGCAGAGGATATTAATGGAATTGAATTTGTCCAAAAGGGTTATTGGGTTAATATTGTCTCTACCCATGATGTAGATGCTTACATGACTCAGCAAGATGGTTCACCTGTTAATTTGAAAATTAAGGTTAGTCTCTGTTTAGTGAAATTCTCATTTCTCATGAGTAAAAACATACATAACTATATGCAAAACTATTGAGTTTTTCTATAAGGAATTCACACCTACTCTTATGCAATTGCAGAAAGGTTCCCAGCATATATGTGTCGAATCCCCTGGAGTGCATGAACTTCACTTTGTTAACTCATGTATTTTCTTTGGGAGCTCATCGATGAAGATTGATACATCTAACCCATTGGTACAGCATTATATACTTCTTGCTTCTTTTTTACTTTGAATTTACAATTCTTTCTTTAGTATATTAATTATTGGCCTCTATTATGTCATTCCTTAGCCTATCTATCTGAAAGGAGAGAAGTATCTCCTCAGAGGACAAATCAATGTCAATTCCAGTTCATCCAATGAATTGCCTGTGGGTATAGTTGTGGACATTCTGAATGGTGAAGGCACGGTTATGCATAGCACGAATGCCAAACTTGCATCCAGTGCAAATGATCAAATTATGACTGCTGTGTATCAGTTTTCTGTTTGGGCCAATCTTGGAGAAAAGCTTACTTTTCTTCCTATGGACCCTAGGTATTTCTTGATTCATCTGTGTTATGGCTGAAAAGCACAGACAACCTCCATTACAGAAATTTTCAAAGCAATTATGATCATATTGTCTCTTTAAAGAAAACTTATTGAAATGTGTTTTTGTCTGTGCAAGCATGTATATTCTTATAAAGTATGGTCTACCCTTTTATGTCATTTTTGAATGTTCACATGGTTTGGCCCTGCTAAACAATATTATCTCATAAAAATATTTTAATCTCTGTGAAAATAAATTTTTTGTCTTCTGTTCTCTCCTTTTTGCAATTTGATATTTACTCCAAATATTGATAATTATGTGTAACATCTCCATAACTATGAGATTTCATTTCCACTTGAAATTTATGTTAAATTACTTGAGTAATGAGTTTAATTTTTCATGCTCTCATAACTTCCTTGAAGAAGGGACATTAGTTCAACCTTCGATGTGATGGATACATGCCTTTATTAGTACTCTATCATGCTCTGTAGGAGGTGATGCTATTAGTTTATTCACTTGCTTCAACCTTATTCATGGTTGTAAGAAACTTACAGGCCTTCAGTCACGCCTGTTTATATTTGTCCATGAGCGCTATTGATTTTATTGTTGCGGGCACTTTTAATGTACAATATTGACATTGTGCACCCGTGCATGGATGTCTGTATTTGGTTGATGAACTCACACAACTGTAACAGTAGATTAATGGTGTTGAAAATGGAATTTTCTAAAGATGTTACAGATTTATTGATAAATGGATCCAACAGATGATGGAGTTTATAGATATACATTGTATTCCATGTAATGAGATTGAAATGAAGTAGCATTTAGAATTGACTATTATCCGTAAATCTCAGTGTTGTTAAGAAACAATTTGATTGATCATGAAATGTCTTCCAATAGAAGCAGTTGTAACTTACATGATAGCTTTTTTCAATCTCTTTTTATGCTATCTTGCTACTGGTGCTCCGTTTTATACTCTTAACTAGAATGGCAATTTCTTGCAGGAATAATGGAGAAAAAAAGATTCTGTTTTACCCGAGACAACACCATGTAAGCATCAAATGGAGTAACCTACAAATTTATCTGCAATGTTAAACTATCTTCATATTGGTGAATTCTTTCACTTTTCTTAGGTTTTGGTGACAAATGATGGTTGTCAAGCTTCAATACCTCCATTCTCTGGTCGACTAGGGTTGTACTTGGAGGGATCTGTTTCTCCCCCCATTTCTGGTGTTCATATACAGATTATTGCTGGTGAGGAAGGCAGCATTACTTTAGTCAAGAGAGGTGGAGTAGTGCTTGAAACTGCCACAAAGGCAGACGGGTCTTTTGTTGCAGGACCTCTATATGATGATATAACTTATAATATCAAGGCTTCAAAGGTATGGAATGTTTATTCTGGAATTATTTCTTCTCAATATGAACTTAAAACCTTTATTTCTTCTCAACATGAACTTAAAACCAATGTGCTTGCATCCCCTTTTCAAATGTAACAACTAATCTAGCACAGCACCCTCTTGGTGCCTTTTTTGTATTTTTGGTATTTGTTTATATAAAAGGAGAAAAAAAAAAAAAAAACCTTAGTGTCTCTTTAAAGCTTCACTGATGTTAATGATATTATTGATTTTTGAAATGATTTTCTTTTTGGATAAATAAACATGATAATTTTCTTTCTTTTTTTTTTTCTTTTATAAGTAAACATGATAATTTTCATGTTATTAATTGATAATTTTTAGAGCTTTCATCTTCAAGACTGTGGGTATACATGGGCTGTGTTGGTAGTCTTTTGGCCTAGTATGAATGTGTGATGCATATGCAGTCATATGGTACATGTTTTCCTTTAGTTTCCTATTTTATTATTCTCACTAAATTAATTTGTATTTGAACTCTTAGAAAAATGGAGTATTTGATTAGGAAAGTTTATTGATTGAAGGAAGAGCCAACCCAACGCTGGCAATGGAATTTTATTTAGCAATGTGTCAGGTAGTGGTGACGTGTATGTTGAGTGTCTAAACCATTTTAATGGTAGAGGAGAGAAGCATGCTCTATAAAAGGCAGTAAATCCAATCATCGCTGCAGTTGTTGCAAACTGCTAGCCTGCACCTTTGTGATTACTAACAATAAATAGAAAAGGTATGTGATACATAGATGCTGGAAAGCGAATTTCTAGCTTTTTGGTGCATGGATACCTTTTAGTTGATTTTCTATGATTAGATGGAAAATAATCTTTCACCCTTTGCATGTGACAAAATTGCTCCTAGATCTAAAGCATCATGGATCCATAGTTTCTTATATAGTTTTGTGGGTACAGTTTCAGTACAATTGAAATAATCAAGATAAAGATCTGTTCAGCTGAGTTTTTTATCGTCTTCAATGTTGAACTCCTGTTTTATATTTCCTTTGTGCGCAACTGATTGTTATATTCCTGATGTCTCTTCTTCGGTGCAGCCTGGCTTTCATCTTAAACAAGTAGGGCCGTATTCTTTTTCTTGTCAGAAGCTTAGTCAAATATCTGTAAAAATATATTCCAAGGATGATGCCAATGATTCTATCCCCCCTCTTCTGTTGTCATTGAGTGGGGACGATGGGTATAGGAACAACTCTATGTCAGGGACTGGTGGAATATTTGTCTTTGAGAACTTATTTCCTGGAAGCTTCTATCTGCGGCCTCTGCTAAAGGTACCTTGTCATCTTTCTTCAGATTTGAATGTTCAATTTCTTAATTTAGATGAAGCTTGAAGGGGAAACCAGGCATTTGGTTAATTCGAGTTAATCAAAACCATATGCACATTATAAACACAGAAACTGCAAAAGGGTTTTCAAACTATTGTTTGTTTGAATTAATTACTTCACATGATATGAAATAAAATTAATGGTGCAACATAAATTAAACTCACCCCATGAAGGAGGTCTGGATAAAGTTTTTTTGTATGTGCTGAAGCTAGGTTAATCATTCATTACTTCAATTGATGATTTTGCTTCACTCTTGTAGGAGTATGCTTTCTCACCTTCAGCACAGGCAATAGAACTTGGTTCTGGAGAATCTAGAGAAGTTGTTTTCCAGGCTACACGTGTTGCTTTCAGGTCTTTCTTTCGTTTTAACTCTCCTCCAGTTGTCTATTTGGTATTGTAAACATTTAAGGGCATACTTGCATGGTATTATTGATGATAAATTTATTATATTTTCCTAACACTGATTTACATTAAATTATCTTAAATTTTTGGTTTTTGAATTTTAAGATAATTAGTTAATTCAAATATGTGTTCTGCATTTTTTGTGAACTCTCTTCTAGTTGGGTTATGATTTGAACTTCTAACTTTAAGATTCTCTAATACAGCACGGTTAAACTGGAGCATGTCACCTACAATAATTGTGCTACAATTAACCAATCATGTTTTAGAGTTATGTAGGGTCTACCAAAATATTATGTGGAGTCCACTCTTTTAAGCGGTGGACCGTCACATAATTCTTGACATGATTGGACAATTGTAGTTTTGTAATAAAAAGAATTGTACTTGAAATGCTCCCCTGCTAAACTTAGTATATGACTTCTTGAGAATGAATAGCTTAGTGTCAGAATCAAAGTGTTTTGTGTGGCTTTAAGGTAGTTTAATTTCCTTACAGTGCAATGGGAATGGTGACTCTGCTGACTGGCCAACCAAAGGAAGGTGTCTCAATTGAGGCTCGGTCAGAGTCAAAAGGTTACTATGAGGAGACAGTGACTGATTCATCTGGGAGTTATCGTTTGCGTGGACTTCTTCCTGACACATCATATTCAATCAAAGTTGTGCGGAAGGATGGCTTGGGTAGTTCTAAAATTGAGCGAGCATCTCCTGAGTCCATTGCTGTAAAGGTTGGTTCTATTTGCTGGAACTTGTTTTATTTTGGGGTTTTCTTAACTGTGTTCTAGCTCTTTATAGAGCATACTATTTTTATTTTGTATGAAGCTTTGGTGTATCAATGTTTGACTTTGACATCAATGCAATTGCTGGTGTGGGTTCTGTGGATAGTAAGGTTGTATGATTCATAATCAACTAGGTGAAACTTCTTCAAAGTCAAAACCCTAAGTTTTTGAGAAAATCATCTCCATTTACATTTTGAATGCCTACTGTGGAAACTGAATGTATATTGAAAAACTGCTTATCTACAATTATACAAGAATCTTAGGTTTATATACAACTAACTAGGGGTTAAACTAGGAAACTAAATCTTCCTTAATTCTAGGGATACAAATACTTAATTCTAGAGATACAAATATAAATATACAGATTACAAGATTACAACCAGCTGTAACTAAGTGTTTTCCCACACTCCCCTTCAAGCTGGTGAATAGGTGTTTTCCATTCCCAGCTTGGAAATAATTTCTTGAAATGTTGCACTATTGAGACCTTTAATCAACACATCTGCAAGTTGACCCTTGGTTGATACATAAGGTGTACAAATCAACCCACTGTCTAGTTTCTCCTTTATGAAATGCCAGTCTACTTCAATGTGTTTTGTTCTGTCATGTTGCACAGGATTGTGTGCAATGCTTATTGCAGACTTGTTATCACAGTAGAGTCTCATTGGTCCATCCCACTTGATCTTCAAGTCTTCTAGGATAATCTTTAACCATAGTAGTTCACAAATTCCTTGAGCCATTGCTCTGAACTCTGCTTCAGCACTTGATCTTGCCACCACATTCTGTTTTTTACTCCTCCAAGTCACAAGATTACCACCTAAGAAAGTGCAGTAGCCTGAGGTAGATCTTCTATCAGTTACTGAACCTGCATAATCAACATTTGTATATGCTTCTAGAACTAACCCCGAATCTCTTTTGAATAAGATACATCTCCCAGGATTGGCCTTCAAATAGTGCAATATACGGTAGACAGCCTGTAGGTGCACTTCTTTAGGACTATGCATAAATTGACTTACCACACTCACAGCATATGCTATATCAGGTCTAGTATGTGAGAGATAAATGAGTCTTCCAACTAATCTTTGGTACATCTCTCTATTTACAGCCGCATCTTCATTAGCTTCTCTAATTTTATGATTAGGATCTATAGGGGTATTTACAGGTTTACATGCAAGCTTCCCAGTTTCCTTCAGAAGATCCATCACATATTTCTGTTGTGAGATAAAAATACTATGCCGTGAGTGAGCTACTTCAATTCCTAGGAAGTACTTCAATCTCCCTAGCTCTTTTATCTCAAATTCTCTAGCCAAACACTGTTTTAGAGATTCTCTCTCTTTTTCATCATCTCCAGTTACAATTATATCATCAACATACACTAATAGAACTGTGACTCTCCCTGAATCAGAGTGCTTGATAAACAATGTGTGATCTCCTTGACTCTGTTTATATCCCATTGCTAGCATCATTTTGGCAAATCTCCTGAACCTAGCTCTAGGAGACTGTTTAAGGCCATATAAAGCCTTTTTTAACCTGCATACTTTGTTTGCTTCTAGATGACCTTCAAATCCCGGTGGAACCTTCATATATATTTCTTCTTCCAAATCACCATGTAAAAAAGCATTCTTTACATCAAATTGTTGAAGCTGCCAATTGTAATTTGCAGCTAATGATAACAAAATCCTAACTGTATTCATCTTGGCAACTGGAGCAAAGGTTTCCTGGTAATCCACTCCATAGGTCTGAGTGTAGCCCTTAGCCACTAACCTGGCTTTATACCTTTCAACAGTACCATCTGCCTTGTATTTTACAGTGAAAACCCATTTACACCCCACTGGATTTTTTCCTTTAGGCAACTCTACCAGTTCCCATGTCTGATTTTTCTCTAAGGCCTCCATTTCTATTTTCATGGCTTGCCTCCATTTCTCACTAGATAATGCCTCGGTTAATGTAGTTGGAACAGAAATAGTGTTAGGCTCACAAGAAAATTTTTGTGGGATGGTGAGAATTTTTCAAATGACACAAAATTAGATATTGGGTATAGTGGATGCTTGGTACATTCTCTGGTTCCTTTCCTAATGGCAATAGGCAAATCATAATCACTAGTTATAGTTTTAGGAGATTCATGCTCATTTTGAGAAACAGAGTCAAAAACTGTAGTTACCTCATTTTCAGAGTTAGGATCAGGCTCTTGGACTGGCACTGGTTCAGGATCTGGAACTTTCCTTCTTGAGTACACCTGTAATTCCTTCATAGAATCAAGAACAATATTATCCTTTGTCACATCTTTCGTATTTGGAATGGGTTCAGACTCAAATTCAATGTTTGACTTGGGCTCAGCAGAAACAGGTTTCCACTCATAAGAATTAATGGGTGTAAATGTTGAAGAAGGGGGCAAATCAAGCAAAAAGAAGTCTTTATCCTTATCTTCCATGAATGAAGTCTCCCTCTGAAGGTAAGGTTGAGTAAAAAATGGTTTATTTTCTTCAAAAGTGACATCTGCAGACATATAAAATTTTTTGGTAGGAGGATGATAGCACTTATATCTTTTCTGAGTTGAAGAATACCCCACAAAAATACACTTAATTGCTCTTGGATCCAACTTTCCCCTGTTATGACTGTGAACATGAACAAATGATGTACAACCAAATATCCTAGGTGTGAGATTGTTTGTGGTATTGAGGTTGGGATAAAATCGTGAGAGTAGTTCCATAGGAGTTTTAAATCCCAAAACTCTTGAAGGTAACCTATTTATAATGTGTGTGGCAGTGAGAACAGCTCCCCCCAATAAGATTTAGGTACATTTGCTTGAAAAAGAAAGGCTCTGGTTGTGGCTAATAAATGACTGTTTTTTCTCTTTGCCACTTCATTCTGCTGTGGAGTATTAACACAAGATGACTCATGGATAATCCCTTTTTTTTGGAAATAGGTGGATAAACTCTGGTTGAAGTAGTCTTTTGCATTATCAGACCTAAATCTCTTGATTCTTATTCCAAATTGATTTTGGATCATGTTTTGGAAGCTTAAAAATATACTATTCACATCTGATTTGGATTTAAGTAAAAAAACCCAAGAGACCCTAGTACAATCATCTATGAATGAAACAAACCATCTTGCACCAGAAATATTAAGAATTGTAGAGGGACCCCAAATGTCACTATGAATCAAGTAAAAAGGAGTAGAACTTCTTTTGTTACTGATTGGAAAAGACACATGTCTATGTTTTGCAAATTCGCAAATATCACAATGAAAATCTTCAACATTTAATTCTTTGAACAAAGAAGGAAACATGTTTCTCAAGGTTCCAAAAGAAGGATGTCCAAGACGAAAATGATAAAGCCAGATTTTGTCTTTATTGGAAGATTTTTCAGAAAGAAATGACAAAGGTAAACTATTTTTGATACTACTTGTGTTATTTGATGTCTCAAGATAGTATAGTCTATCCTTCTCCTTAGCAAGTCCAATCATCTTCCCCGAACTCTGGTCCTGAAATTCACAATAATAGGGATAAAAAGTTACTTTGCAATTCATATCTCTGGTAAGTTTTTGTATAGATATCAGATTAGTAAACAATCCAGGAACATGAAGAACATTTTTGAGAACAAACGAGGGATTAACTTGAACATCTCCTAATCCTGTCACTGTGGTAAGTGAACCATCAGCAACAACAATTTTCTTATTACTAGGACACAGGTTATATGTACTAAACTTTTGTGGGGAATGTGTCATGTGGTCTGTGGCTCCTGAGTCAATGACCCAAGAACTCGTAATAGGCTTAGCCGAGACATTTAATCCATGAGAACCGGAAGCTTTACCTGAACTAGAAACTTTACCCAAAGAACAAACCATAGTAGGCTTTTTAAGGATTTTCAATAAGTTTCTCAGCTTTTCAATCTCTTCCCTGTTGAACTCTCCTTGTTTCTGAGACATCTGTAGTACTCCAGTGATTTTTTCAGTTAACATTTCCTCAAATTGGGTGATAGTGATATTTTTCTTTGAAAGGGTTCGGCAATGAAGGCCTAAAAAAGTCGGCAATGAAGGCCTAAAAAAGTCAGCAATGAAGGCTGAAAATTTTTCTTCCCAAGAAGAGCCTAAAGCTCTGATACCATGTGAAAACTGAATGTATATTGAAAAACTGCTTATCTACAATTATACAAGTATCTTAGGTTTATATACAACTAACTAGGGGTTAAACTAGGAAACTAAATCTTCCTTAATTCTAAGGATACAACTACTTAATTCTAGAGATACAAATATAAATATACAGATTACAAGATTACAACCAGCTGTAAATAAGTGTTTTCCCACACCTACTAAGCTTGGTTGATTTATCACTTGCCAGGTTGGAAACAAGGATATAAAGGGACTGGACTTTTTGGTCTTTGAAGAGCCAGAAATGACCATTTTAAGCGGCCATGTTGAAGTTAATAGGATTGGGGATCTACATTCTCATTTATTGGTAGAAATCAAATCAGCTGGTGACATGCCTAAAACAGAGTCTGTCTTCCAACTGCCATTATCCAACTTCTTCCAGGTGAAGGACTTGCCTAGGGGAAAGCATATCGTTCAGCTCAAATCCAGTCTTCCTTCAAGCACTCACAAATTTGAGTCAGAGATTATTGAGGTTGACCTAGAGAAGAATGCTCAAATTCATGTGGGTCCCCTGAGATATAGTGTGGAGGAGGATCATCACAAACAGGTTTGCTTAATTTTGTTAAATAATGCACAAGTTTATTTTCTCAAACAATTATGCAACTGTAACTATGTAGAACAATAGTGGCCTTAAGCTTAGGGAGTCTGTTTTTCTTTTCCTTAACAATTATAATGATGTTTACTCAGTGCAGATTATGTATACTTGTCATCCAACATTTCCTTTTTTCTTTTTTTCTTTTGGGGCTTTCACTCCATGTTAATTTCTGACTTCTCGGGCATACCTACAGGAATTAACTCCAGCACCAGTATTCCCCCTAATTGTTGGAGTTTCAGTGATCACTCTCTTTCTCAGCATTCCAAGGTAACTTGAATATGCTTTTATCTTTTTATTCTTTGCCCCCTATCCCCCCATATGCTTCAAGATTTCATATTCTTATCGATGTTCTCTCATTATAATGTTCTCCTGTGTTTTATACCTCTTCTTAAAGACTAAAGGACATCTACCAAGTTGCTATGGGAATACCAACACCAGGTTTTATGACAACTGCGAAAAAAGAAATACGGAAGCCAGTTGTGAGAAAGAAGACTTATTGAGAGAACCCTTTTCCACCAATGGATGGGATTTGGGAGGCCATAAGAGTATGTTTTGACAATTAGAAGTTTATTTTTCATTCACTTTTCCCAAGTTTTGGCAGATGACGAACTAATTTGGATGATAGCATTAACATCTTTTTCCGATGTGTCATTTTGATGAGAGCATTATAAGCTTCCAATGCAAATTATACCTTCTTAGCTTGTAGAATTGAACCTGAGTATGCCTTTTGTAGAAGCAAATGCTGTTAGTAGAGGAATTTATACACTCGTCTTGCACCCTTTTAAGTAAAACCCTAAAACTGCAATTGAGGTGTAATGATTCACTCTTCCCTTGGATAATTGAATTATGAAAGTGGTGGACGCTGTTGGCATCAAATGTTATTTGATTGCAATAGAATGCAATTCCAGTGCCGTTTGTCACTCCAGCTTGAGGAGGAGGGAACCCCTTTCACCGCACATCCCAAGGCCGGCATGGCAGCTCATCCAAACTAACCCTAACTCTAAAATTTTACTTTCAATTCTCTTCTTTTACAGTTTGATTCATTTGCGCCTGCTTCCTACTCCGGCAAGTTCAATTTTTCGTAGTAACAAAGGGATGATATTGTAAGATCATCGGAACTCCATTAGCAAGGCTTTTCAAATAATCATCGTTAGCTGGATTCGATGCAAATCCCTCCTAACCCAACCAAAGTCATTTACCCAGTCAAAGTCCCTGGCTATCTTGGCAAGAATTTATTTTGGACGCCGCTGTGAGATTTTCCCTCCCTGCACTGATGCACATCACCTCATTCTTTTTTATGAAGAAGCGGTACCTACCGATGAGCCAACCGTCCACGTCCATTACGCTTACTAACTGCTAATATGTTAAGATTTTGACACGTATTAATTCAGATATGGTAGCCCATATCAGCCAATGGACCTACAAAACAAACAGTACTGACACGAGTGGGCGCAGATATTAATGTCTGAACTAAAACAACCCAACTAATCAAACTCCTTGCAAATTTTTTTATGAATTATTCAACATATTTTTTATCAAAAAATACTTTAAATAATTTCGTACAATAAATTAAATAAAATTATTAAAAGTATTTTGGATAAAATTTTTTTAGTAATTTCATTGAATTTTTAAACTAAAGATTTTTAAAAGCATTTTTAATAAAAATAACGTGAATAATTTTTTTTTCAAAAAATTATTTAAGAAGTTAAAAAAAAAAACATCTTGAATAAATTTTAATACAAAAATAAAAAAATTATTAAAGATCTTTTTTACACAAAACATCTCAAATAATTTCATTAAAATTTTTTTTGAATTATTAAAAGTATTTTTATCCAAAAACATTTTAAATAATCATTTCATAAAAATTTATAAACTTTCAATTTTATTAGTTTTTAGCTGTTTTAAACTTTGTCATTTTATCTTTTATTTGCATATTCTGATTGTTGTATTAATTATTTATTTATTTTTATGATTTATTTTAAAATATATTCAATTCAATTAATATAAAATATTTATATTAAAAAATTTAATTCGAGTATTAATAATCTGAGTATAAAATTAAAATTATTTTTTATTATTAAATAAACTTATTTAAATAAATTTAAATAATTTTAATTTTGATTGTTAATAAAATTTAAATTAAAAAATAAAATTTAATCGAATTTAAGAGTTAAGAATTGAGCGCAAACTCAAGTTTTTTACTGTATCGTTTCGACCCGTTACATCCCAGTGTCTCCTCTTTTTCTTTTTCTTACAGAAAAAACCCAAACTTTCTCTCTTTCACCAGCCACCATTTTCCAATGGCTTCTCCCTCCCCCAAGCCCTATCAAAGCCCATTTTGGCTAATCTCTCTCTTCCTCCTCCCTCCCTTATAGTGGTATACGCCACCGTGCTCCTTTCTTCTTTTTTGATCGAGATTTATTGAATGGCGTCAACGCCGCGGCACCGTTCAATTGCAGCTACAACAAAGCCCCATCAGAACCATCAGTACCCACAAAACCACTTCAAAAGCCACCGTAACCACCAGAACAACCACCGCAACCTACCTCACTCCCAAAAGTTCTCCCTCTCGAAGCCCCCACCTTCACATTACAATGAAGCGAAACACACCACCGCCGTCGTCGCAGCGGCCTCCACCCCCCGTGCCTTCTTCTCTCAGAGCCCCACTCCTTTCCCTTCCCTCGCCCCTGATTTCTCTGGCCGCCAATGGACCCGGTTCGTGTCAAAAATGCACTTGGGCCGGCCCAAAACTACCATCAACACCCGCCATACTTCTATAGCCGAAGAAGTCCTTCAACTTGCCTTACATAACGGCCAAGCCGGCCTTGAAAGCGTTCTCGTCTCATTCGAGTCTAAGCTTTGCGGCTCCGATGACTACACTTTCTTGCTTCGAGAGCTTGGAAACAGAGGTGAGTATGAAAAAGCCATTAAATGTTTTAAATTCGCGGTTAGAAGAGAGAGAAGAAAAACTGAGCAGGGAAAATTATCTAGTGCCATGATTAGTATTCTTGGTAGATTAGGAAAAGTTGAACTTGCCAAGAGCATTTTCGAGACTGCATTAAGTGAGGGTTATGGAAATACTGTTTATGCTTTCTCTGCTTTAATTAGTGCTTTTGGGAGAAGTGGGTATTGTGATGAGGCCATAAAGGTTTTCGGCTCGATGAAAAACTGTGGACTGAAACCAAATTTAGTTACTTATAATGCTGTGATTGATGCTTGTGGGAAAGGAGGTGTGGAGTTTAAAAGGGTTGTGGAGATTTTTGATGAGATGCTAAGTAGCGGAGTGCAGCCAGATTGAATTACTTTTAATTCTTTGCTTGCTGTTTGTAGTAGAGGGGGCTTATGGGAGGCTGCAAGGAATTTGTTTGGTGAGATGGTTAATAGAGGGATTGATCAAGATATTTTCACTTATAATACACTTTTGGATGCGGTCTGTAAAGGTGAACAAATGGATTTGGCTTTCGAGATTATGGCAGAAATGCCTACAAAGAATATTTTTCCTAATGTTGTTACCTATAGTACTATGATTGATGGGTATGCAAAAGCTGGTAGATTCGATGACGCACTCAATTTGTTTAATGAAATGAAATTTTTAGGTATTGGTTTGGATAGAGTTTCATATAATACTTTGCTTTCTATTTATGCAAAGCTTGGTAGGTTTGAGGAGGCTCTAGATATTTGCAGGGAGATGGAGGGTTCAGGGATCAGGAAGGACGTTGTTACCTACAGTGCACTTTTGGGTGGGTGTGGGAAACAAGAGAAGTATAACGAAATTAGAAGACTGTTTGATGAGATGAAAGCACTAAAGGTGTCACCTAATTTATTGACTTACTCCACAGTAATTGATGTGTAATCAAAGGGGGGTTTATATGAGGAGGCTATTGATGTTTTTAGAGAGTTTAAGTGGGCAGGATTGAAGGCTGATGTTGTACTCTATAGTGCTTTAATTGATGCCTTGTGCAAGAATGGGTTGGTAGAATCTGCTGTATCCTTGCTTGATGAGATGACAAAGGAAGGTATTAGGCCTAATGTTGTTACATACAATTCTATCATTGAGGCTTTTGGTCGGTCTGCAACTTCAGAATGTGTGTTTGATGCTGGCGAGATCAGTGAGTTGCAAACTGATTCTTCTTCTTCATTGGTCACGGAGAATGTTATTGAAGGCAAAGCAACAGATGGGGAGGATAACCGGATCATAAAAATTTTTGGGCAGCTGGCTGCCGAGAAAGGAGGTCAAGCAAAGAAAGATTGCAGAGGCAAGCAGGAAATCTTGTGCATCTTGGGAGTTTTTCGAAAGATGCATGAGTTAGAAATTAAACCAAATGTTGTCACCTTTTCAGCCATCTTAAATGCTTGCAGGTATATTTATTGGCCTTTTCCTGTGCCTGCCAATTAACCGGTTGCTTTTCATATCTTGTTTGGTGAAAAATGTGGACTTTATGTAACAGTCCCAGAGTCCTGTTTCTTTCTAGCTCCATTGAATTATTGTGAATTTCATGTATATGTTTCATTTTATTTGATGCAATGACTTAAAACTAGATGGTCAAGGTTCCATTTTTTTGTCATACTTGTGCTTTAAAATTTCTCATCTATGTACGAGCAAGGTTCAATTGATCTTTGTTAAAGTCTAGAGCCAGAAATGCTTTGCCTGTATTAATGCAGGACTGATATATATGCACTATAATAACTGAATATGTTCTATGTTTTCAAGAAAAATGACATTGTCTGCAACTTTTGATTTGTTCTCTTTTAGCTTACTCATTATCCACTTGCAGTTGAACAAATCAAGCACATGATATATTAGGCCCCAAAATTTGCTAGATGTGGCAAGGTTTATGTGATTTCCAAATTGTGGCACTTTATTTGTCGATATTTTCTCTTTTCTTGTTGTATTTATTAAACATTTTTTATCTGAAAAACATGGATGATCATTTCTATGTATTGCTTTGATGCAGCCGATGTGATTCCTTCGAGGATGCTTCAATGTTGTTGGAAGAGCTCCGCTTGTTTGATAATCAGGTCTATGGTGTTGCCCATGGGCTTCTTATGGGCTATAGGGAGAATGTTTGGATCCAAGCTCAATCCCTATTTGATGGAGTGAAGTTAATGGACTCTTCAACTGCTTCTGCCTCTTATAATGCTCTGACTGACATGCTGTGGCACTTTGGTCAGGTTAGCTTTTGTAATGCAGTTGCACCACTAGTTGGATGCATTTCTTGCTCAGTTGTGTTCCACTATGATGTTCATTGCTTACTATCTTTATGATTTAGGAACTTGTATAGTTTAAAAGCTTGACACTGTTAAAATGTTACCTTGTAGAAACGGGGAGCCCAAATGGTTGTTCTGGAAGGGAAACGCCGGCAAGTGTGGGAGAATGTATGGTCTAATTCTTGCTTAGATTTGCATCTTATGTCCTCTGGTGCTGCTCTAGCAATGGTGCATGTATGGTTGCTAAACATACGTTCTGTTGTTTTTGAAGGTCATGAATTGCCAAAACTGTTAAGGTAACCAAATTGGTTTAATGTGCTGATTAACATGTTCCTTGTACCATCTTGTTTCAAAAATAAGCATTGGTTTCCTTCTTTATCCAGCATTTTGACAGGTTGGGGCAAACATAGCAAAGTCATTGGTGATGGTGCACTAAGGCGAGCTGTTGAGGCACTCCTCATTGGCATGGGTGCACCCTTTCGGCTTGCTAAGTGTAATGTGGGTAGATTTGTATCAACAGGTCCCGTAGTTACTGCCTGGTTAAGAGAATCCAGCACCCTAAGGTTGCTTCATCTTCATGACGATAGAACTCATCCTGAAAACACAAGACTTGAACAACTCTCAAATTTACAGACGCTTCCTTTATGGTAGTGTGTATGAATTATGATATAAGGATACCTTTTTTTTAAAAAAAAATTTTATGGCTCCTCGTGTTTATCCCTGTAAGTTGTACAAATTATAGAAGAATTGGCGTACATATCTCAGTCTCTTTTGCTTTTTACGGTCATCTCTGCATTCAATACTTCCTGTTATAGGTGGCACTTTTAGTGTTATAAAAGAACATAAAGTTGAAAGCTTGGTTCTTTTATAAAATTGTGTTATAAAAGAACATAAAATTGGTTCTCTTATTGGTGGCAATGTTATGTGTTATGAAAGAACCAAGCTTTCAACTTTATCTTCCGGCATGCATGTTGTATGACGTACTCCTTTGTCACTGAAGAAGTAATGCAAAATCAAAAAGTTCATTCATGGTGGCTCCTATGGGAAAGCACCTACATTTCTTGGCTTGATGGCAGCATTCCTTGAATTGTTTTAAATTTCTTTTCCCAATTACTTCTTCCTTGATTTCATTGTTTTAAATTGCTCGCCGGTTGATACTTTTGCCGGCATTCTTAGGCTTTCCTTAATTTCATCGTTTTGAGTATCTCGCTGCAAGCGATGTAGGCGGAGGTGCTAGTGGTGGCGTAGGTTTTGGAGGTGTCGTCAGTAGAAGTGTTGGTGGTGGTGCTGGTGGAAGTGCTGGAGGTAGAGCTCGAATCGGAGTTGTTGGAGGAGGAAGTGTGGGCGGTGGCGGTGGTGGTGGTGGTGGTCGACGGTGTGTTAAATGTCAGATGTCTGAAGTTTCTATCCAAGCCCAAGTAATTAATTGGCAAACGATAACTCTGGGCCCCTATCAAATCAGGTCAGTTTTCAAGTACGTAGGACTTAAATTAATCTGAAATGGGGCTAATAAACCCGAATCAAGCCATCAATTTTTTTTTAGGTTTTAGTCATCAGTAACGTCGAATCAACAAAATATAAGGAACATATTATGCAAGTAAATGACAATGACGCAAAAAGTTAACGTAGATGACCGTTATAAGGCAGAAGTCCAAAGCAAACTGTCAAACCAAGATCATGGAATAATCTATCTATCTATGTATTAAAGGAATATATGACTAATTTATGTCTTTGTTTAAATCCTTATCCTAAGAAAAGTGGCACTTAATCCACCGACATCCGGATTTTGGACCACCATTTTATCCTCGAATGCTTCAACTTTTTGTCGAAACTAATATTAATATCCCCTATAAAGCCAAAATATAGCGTGTTGAATTGTCGGTTGATGGAAGCCTTTTTCTCCGTGGTTTGGGCAAAGGTAACACAATCTTCTTCCAAATTGATCATTCTAGAATCAATTAAGAAATTTCCCAAAGGAAAAAAAAATAGAGATTTATTTATTTTCTTACTAAACCTTTTAATTGACTTTGGTGACAATGGGGAAATCAGTTTGCTTGGAGGGGAAGAAATTGACTAATCCTCTATTTTTTTTTTCCTCTTCTTGTTAATGGTCGGTCGGTTGCAACTTCCAAGCAACTTTTTCTCACCCAATTTAATTAAGTTGGGCCCTCGTTGAGTTTGTTACTGACTTTTCAGCAAATTTTTGGCCCAATTAAATATTGGGTTAGAGGCACGTGGATTAAAAAATATATAAGATTTAAATTTTAAAGTTATTGAGTGTTATTTTTTAAAATAATTATATAAATTAATTGAATAAAATTTGGAATTCATTCATTTTTTTCTTTTAAGTTATAGTAACTTAGTAGTATAATTTTTTTAATCCAAATAACTATTTAATTAAAATACTTAATTTCATTAATTTATTTAAAATTTGCAATTATTTTAATATTATATTTAATTAATATTTATTGCTTTTTAATTATATAAAATCCACCTAAACAAGTACATAACTTGTAGCCTTATATATTTCTCAAAAAAAAAAAAAACCTTATATATATTTATTTTTTGAGAGAATCATATTTTAATTTTATTTTTAAATTCTTCATCAAGCACGTATTATATGGCAAGCAAATCATATTCTTAATTTTTTTTTTTTTCTAAAATCTTTCAATGTCTTGTAATCACTTTAAATTTTGATTAATTTAAAGTTGAGTTGAATTAAATTTTATAAAAAGAGATAAGCTCTTTTAAATTTGTTTTTTTTTTCATAAACTCCAAATTAAAATCTTACTTAAGGATAATTGAACTTCTTATCACTCAAACCTTACTCAAGGGGGACCAAACTCATTCTTTCCACAGATTCTACTCTTCAAAAAAGAAAATAAAAAAAGACAATTAATTATCTCCAAGCAAGCAAACTTGCGTCGGGAATTTATTGCACCAGCATTAACCATGCAAAATTGCAAAGACGTATAAAGGATATCACTAAACAAAAAATAATTAACATAATTAATTAAAATTAAATTTTATTTTAAGAAAAAATAAAGCAAGAAAACTAATTTTGAAAGCACACCTTCCAGTTTCATCCGCCAGCAGTCTGCAATGTTCCAGAGAAATCACTTGGACACTATATCTAATTTTTCCTTTATTAATTTATCCTAAAGCTGACAGTTTTAATTGAACCAGAAAAAAGAAATAATACTTTATAGTTATCAAAGTTAATTATCCAGAGGAGGTGTGATTGTCTTTTAACTTTTTTCTGTTTGTTTTACTTTGTTAGCCATTGATTTACAATTGCTATTAACTTTAGCCTAGAATAAGGTTTGGCTTGGAGCCTTGGACCCACAAAAGAGAATGAAAATCCCTCGAGAAAGTTCCTTGTCTAGCTTTTCTGTGATTATGGTTATTAAATAATCAAATTCTTCAAAATATTAAGCTGAATATTTGTGATTGTGGTTATTTGGGAATTGCAATTTAGAATCCTTCCCTTAATGTCATCATTTGTCGTTATGGCCCATGGGGGCTCCAAGAAAAATAAATGGATCGCTGAATCAGCTGATACAGCAAGTTTCTCCACCTCCCCCTTTTTGTTTCTATGCGTTCCTGGATGTAACTGTTTTAGTCATAACTTCCATCATATGGTATAGGGAAGTAAAGCAACTGCTAATTAATTTGTTTTTCATATAAAGGATTTCAGTAAACGAAAAGGAAGAAAAGGAAGCATAAAGGCCACAGTAACCAAAGAGCTACAGAAACCAGAAAGTAACCATCACCAAACCAACCGACCAATATATATATATATATATATATATATATATATATATATATTTATCTAGATAACTTGATTCTATTTTTAATTCAAATTTATTACGCGCCCATTTCCTTTATTTTCTCTATATATACGTGCATATATGAACAAGCTCACCACCATTAATTCTTCTGTGAGTGCAAGCAATCATCACTTCAAGCTCTCTTTAACAACATTCTTCTTTTTTTTTTTTTTTAGTTCATCTGCTTTATTGTTCTCCAACTGCCATAACTGTTCTTTGTTATCTTTTCCTAAACCATCTATTTTTGTAAAGTGCATCAAATATTTTGAACATTCAATTCCGCAGCGTTGATTGTTCTTGTAAGTCTCTCGCTCCCTTAGTCGTTTTCTCTATCATTAATAGCAAATTTGCAGTTCCCGCTTTCTGGAGCCGAGTTAAAAAAGATATAATCATCAAAGAGACAAAAAAGTGGTCCTTGGTGCTCAATATAAACCCCGTCGGCTGAGAACTAGAACTCAAGTTTCAGCTAGCTTTGAGAGTTTTCTGTACTTTGTTATCGTTCCTGTTTCTTGTTTTCTCTTTAGTTTGTGTTTTTCTTTCGTTTTGTCTTTCTTCTTTTGACTTTGTCATGGTACCTCCAAACAATCCCTCCAATTCTACTTCCAATCTCTTCCGCTCCAGTAGTTTGGACAAGTACTTTGATTTGTCTAATGGCAAGCTCAGTGTCAAAGGCTTTCCTTTACTCTGTGATGCTCCTAGCAATGTCACTTTCACACCGTTTTCGGTTAACTGTAAATACTCAGAGTCTGATGCTCCTTTTCCCCTGCTTCATCGGGTGCACGCTCTGTCTCATAGAGGTGGGTTCCTAGGATTCAGCAATGATGAACCCTCTGATAGTATGATGAACTCTTTGGGTAGATTCATTGATAGGAACTTTTTGAGTGTCTTTAGGTTCAAAACATGGTGGTCTACACAATGGGTGGGAACTTCCGGCTCTGATTTGCAAATGGAAACCCAATGGGTAGTCTTAGATGTCCCTGAAATAAAGTCCTATGTTATAATTATACCCATCATTGAAGGGAGTTTCAGATCTGCCCTTTGTCCTGGCAATGATGGCCATGTCATGATCTTTGCTGAGAGTGGTTCTACTCAAATCAAGTCATCTTCTTTCAATTCAATTGCCTATGTTCATGTGTCTGAAAACCCTTTCAACTTGATGAAAGAAGCATTTAGTGCTATTAGGGTTCATCTTAATACCTTCAAGCTCTTGGAAGAGAAAAACCTTCCTTCTATCATTGACAAATTTGGTTGGTGCACTTGGGATGCATTTTACTTAACCGTAGAACCTGCTGGTGTATGGCAGGGTGTAAAAGAGTTTGCTGATGGCGGTGTCTCACCAAGGTTTATCATCATTGATGATGGCTGGCAAAGCATCAATCGTGATAGTGATAACCCCAACGAGGATATGAAAAACCTTGTTCTTGGTGGGGAACAGATGACTGCCAGGCTTCACAGATTTGAAGAGGGCGAGAAGTTCAAAAAATATAAGGGAGGGTCCTTCTTGGGTCCTAACGCTCCTTCATTCAATCCACAGAAGCCCAAGATGCTGATCACAAAGGCCATTGAAATCGAACATGCCACCAAGGCTCGTGACAAGGCCCTCCAGTCTGGTGCCACTGATGTTTCCATGATTGAACCCAAGATTAAAAAGCTGAAACAAGAACCGGATGATATGTTTGAAGAAGAAGAAAGCAGCCTTTCAAATGGAAGCTGTGGTTGCACGGCTGATAACTATGGCATGAAGGCTTTTACAAGGGATTTGAGAACCAAGTTTAAAGGTTTAGATGACATTTGGGTGTGGCATGCTCTTTGTGGTGCCTGGGGTGGTGTTAGACCAGGGACAACTCACCTCAATTGCAAAGTGGCCCCTTGCAATGTCTCTTCGGGACTTAGGGAGACGATGCAAGATTTAGCCGTTGATAAAATTGTTGAAGCCGGTATTGGGCTAGTTCACCCAAGTCAAGCCGATGATTTCTACGACTCCATGCATTCTCCCCTTGCCAAATCCGGTATTACCGGGGTAAAAGTGGATGTCATTCACGTAAGTGATTTAAAAATTAAAGTACTAATATTTTTATCTGTTTGTATATTTTATGTTTGATCGAGCATGGTAATAATTCTACGTGAATATTTTCTATCTAGACTCTTGAATATGTATCTGAAGAATACGGAGGCAGGGTGGAGCTTGCCAAAGCTTATTACAATGGGTTGTCAAAATCGTTGTCAAAGAACTTCAAAGGGACTGGAATTATCTCCAGCATGCAACAATGCAACGACTTTTTCTTCCTTGGGACAAAACAGATAGCCATGGGAAGAGTTGGTAAGAAAGTGAAAACAGATGGTCCTTTTCATCCTGATAATCTTTTTTACCATCAACCATATGGTGTAGTAAATTAATAAATGAACTGATCATAATTATTTTTGTGACAGGTGATGATTTCTGGTTCCAGGATCCAAATGGGGATCCAAATGGAGTTTTCTGGTTGCAAGGTGTTCATATGATCCACTGTGCTTATAACAGTTTGTGGATGGGTCAGATAATACAACCTGATTGGGATATGTTCCAATCTGACCATATTTGCGCCAAATATCATGCGGGATCGAGGGCAATATGTGGTGGACCAGTCTACCTGAGTGACTCCCTTGGCTGTCACGATTTTGATCTTATTAAGAAGCTAGTTTACCCAGATGGCACCATCCCTAAGTGCCAGCGCTACGCCCTTCCAACCAGAGATTGCCTTTTTGTAAACCCTCTGTTTGACAACAAGTCCATTCTCAAGTTATGGAATTTCAATAAGGTACATCTCTTGTTGTCATCAAAATTTTTCTTTGTACATGGAGTTACTTCGATATGTTAACAGAACTCTCTCTTTACGCAGTATGGAGGTGTTATTGGAGCTTTCAACTGCCAAGGAGGCGGCTGGGACGGTAAGGAGAAGAGGATCATGGGCTGTCGACAGTGCTACAAGCCTGTCTCCGGTGCCGTGCATGTCACTGATATTGAATGGGACCAATGCATGGAAGCCGCTGAAATAGGTGAGGCTGAAGAGTATGTGGTCTACCTTGACGAGGCCGAAAAACTGCTCTTTCTGACACCAAAATCTGATCCGATTCAAGTCACTATCCAACCATCTTCATTTGAGATTTTCAGCTTTGTGCCTCTCAAAAAACTGGGTCGCGTTGCCAAATTTGCCCCTATTGGTCTAACCAACATGTTTAATTCTGGAGGAACAATTCAAGAATTGGATTACAACGAGGTTGGAGCAGGCCCTGCTGCCAGGATCAAAGTTAAAGGTGGTGGGAACTTCCTAGCCTATTCCAATGTTCCTCCAAAGGTCTGTTATATCAATGACACTGAGGTGGCTTCTGAGTGGTCAGCCGATGGCAAACTGACGCTGAAACTTCCTTGGAATGAAGAAGCTGCTGGAATTTCTGATGTGGTTTTTGTCTTTTAATTTACTGATATTAACCCTTTTAAGGGTCTGGCAAATTAAGTTATTTTGGATTATTGCTTAGGTTTGAACTCGGGAAGGATGTATATTCATCAATTTATTAATTGAAGTAATTTTAAATTTATTGCATTTTACGTGTCTGTCTCCACCATATATGCGCTTTCACTGAATATGCATATCTGAAAAATCCATTTGGTTGAAAAGAACATAGAAGAATCTCAATGTGAAGGAGGGACACGATGGAGAACAGAGACACTTCTTCCCTGGAATTATATTGAAAATAATGATGAGACTTCTGAATTCATATACAAGGAACACGCTAGAAAGTCCCACCCAGATGTTTCTGACAAGCTTTTTACAGCAACTACCATAAAAATCAGTTGATACAGTTGCATTTAAGCTTAGGCAGACAACGAGCAAGATAAAGATAACTAAAGCAAACTGGTGGAGGGGACATCCAGATTGAAATATTAGATTAGAAATAAGACGTATGTGGTGTTAGTGCAAGTTTGAATCAATTTCAAAAGCATGAAGGAGGAGACTTGAAATGCACATCATCCAAAAATTATTAATCCAAATTGATCATGGTCTAAAAAGTAATTCTAGTTTAAGAAATAAAGAGAACATCGATTGCTGATTCTAAGTCCCCTGAATCACCAAAGATACTATCAAAAGCAAACGGTACTCAGGAAAAAGGCCAAAAGGTTCACGAACAAATGGTTGCTTCGTTTTTCCTATTTCCAAATCATCAAAACATTCCTATTTCCAAATCATCAAAACAAACACATTGACAACAAATTAGCTCCAAACTTTTCCAAGCGTCAAACTTTCAGTTCCGAACCTGGCTTTAAACTGTCAGATAAAGACGTAGACTGAAAGTGCTGGAAGAGAAATATAAGAAACATTCCAAATTGCCAGAACCATCAGAGTCATAAATGTCTTTAGGCTAAGGTTTCATCACCCGTCATTTTCAAAGCTATCACCAGAAAGTTGACTCAGTGATAACTGTTAATAACGGTTTCGTCAGGCAAAAGATAGGCACTTTCGTTTCATCAACACCTGTGCAGCACTGAGTCCCAACTCCCAAGCCGTCGTAAAAAAAATCCAAATCTTGGATATATCCTGTCAATATCTGTCGGCTTGACTTGTAACCCGTCAATCTCCTTGGAAAGGGAACTGGGGATTTGTCATATTCCAGATAATGGGTAGAAAAATTCACCCAAAAAAAGTCATGCAAGAGCACGCTTATGAAGACGCGTTTAGGCAAATTTTAATAGGATTATCCACTTCTTTTTGGTCGGTCCAATGTTAACAAGTTCCACCAGACAGGAATTTTTTTTTTTTTTTTTTTATAACCAAAGACTCGTGAAAGTGAAAGTCGTGTTAGATCACCAATTGCAATTGTAACTAACAAAACAATAAGTCAATAACAAACCGTTATTCAAGGCTTAGACAAAGATATTTCTTCCAACTAACTATTTGACTGTTCAAAAATTATATTCTTCATTGATTATTTTATGACGCCATCATATTATCAGTGCATCCATGGATGCACATTGTATGCTTTCGTCATGACCATATAATTTTTGGGAATTAAATTTTGAAGGGGATACAAAATTTAAGATGGCTACTGAGAGAGCCCAAAACTAACCCTGGTCACTTTGAGCCCAAGTGATCCTTGAGACACTTTTTGTTCATGATGATTGATCCAAAAGCTGAGCAGATCCGGCCCAGCTTGGTGCAGTTATGTAGCCCAAAATTAATAAGGCTACTAAACGGGTTTTCAACCCAACTAGTCTCGAGTTTGGACACACCCAAGCCAGAATTAGACTAAAGCTGAACTGCTAAACCCTCATCCTATTTTTTTTTTTGATGAATAAATACATAAATAAGTCAAATTTAGTTTTATTTATTTTATTACTTAAAAAACATGCCATTGCCATCGACTTCAAATCTAAATGAACTATATCCTTTTTTCCCTTGAAATAAATTTCACTTGGTTATTAATTTCTTTTTAAAATATCTATTATTTTCAAAATTAAAAAATGCAAAATATATTTTAGATTGAATGTAGCTATTTCAATTAATAGTAGTATTGTATTTGCTATATATTTCTAATTATTTTTAATATATTATAAAAATAAAAATCACTACAATTACCAATTTTAGCGGCGGCTGGTGCAGTACTTTTTCCAATTTCTTACCTCACCGCCCGTTTTTCAATAAAGTCAGAATTCACATGATCAGCTTAACGGTCCAATGATTCATCATTCGTCATGAGTTGCCGTCAGATCTGAGCCACTGAAATTAGGGTTCATCACCACCTTCGGCGAAACAATTTCTACAGTAGTATAAAAGCATAAACCTCCTCCCCCTTATCCCACTGTCTCTCTCAGTTTTGGGTGACCAAAGGAAATTTTGAAATTAAAGGAAAAGGAGAGGCATATTTCAGGTTTGTGCGTGAATCTAATAAAACCGTAAGCCATAAGAAAATCTGGAAGGTGGATTTTTTTCATGTTAGATTCACGCACAAACTCGTAATCTGTCTTTTCATGTCGCCTCCTTTTTCATTCTTTCCTTATCGCTTCTTCAAGCGCTGTCTGTCAAGTTTGTGTCTGTTTTTTTCCCTAAAAATGTCAATTTTAATCTCTAAATTTGGAGAACAAAACATTAGCTGCTGTTGTCGAAGCCTACCTGCTGAGGTAAAGAAGCAGCAACTCTCTAAAATTTCAAGGTAAAGATGCCAAATTTTAGATTAAATTTGAGTAAATTTATTTTATTTAACAAAAATAATGAGTTTGTTTTGACTAATTATTCCAGCAGTTTGAACGGTTATATTAGTTTGAAAAAAAAAATTGAATCAAACTGTTATTAACAGAAAAAGGGTAAAAAAATGGTAATTCCCTTTTCTTTAAAAATTGTAACTTGAATCAAACTTGAGTTAATTTTTTCTTGTAATCTTGCTTCATGAATTTGATCTCGGCACTGAATTCCTTCTTCAAAAGCTGAGACATGTCAAAGGAACATCTTATCTGTTTAAGTCCTCAGAATCTTGTTGGCCTGCATATGGAAATACTCCGTCATGAAATCTTCAAAATTTTCGGATGGCCTTTTTAGTATCCGAATCATGGTCAAGCGGTTTCGGATGAAAACTTGTTGGTTCCACCTTTGGGATTGTGATTGGTCTTTCAAAACTAAACCCTGAATGGGAACTAGCAGTATGGTTGATCGGTTTGAATCCCACCCCTCTTCTGCCTCTCCTTTCCAAGTGTTTAAGATGCTGGGGCAAATCTTTCTGCTTTTGTAAATGTTAGGGTTCATGTACCAAGATAGCAAACAACTCTAGGAAAGTTCATAATTTATATCGAAGAATAAGAGGCCACTCTGATAAAGGGTGTTGTCAGGACCTACTATTACTACTCTCATGAGGTCGATTCTTGTCTCGAAAACCCTAACGAAAATAGAATTTGGAAGACTTGAACTCAGTGTTCTCCATTCTGTATTTATCCTTCTTGCCAGATAGCTAACAGCAATTGCTGTAAATTGAGGTATTGATCTTTTGGTGGACCTTTGATAATATCAGAGTTCTTGAACTCTTTCAAGTCCATCTTGTGCCTTTTCAAATTTCTTAGCCCCTTGTTAGATGCCATCTGCATTCACAGATTAAGTTTTTATTTTGAGCTGATTATTCTGATATTTTAATAGAATTCTGATACTGATATATAACTTAAAATTATTGTAATCAGAATGTACAACCTGATCGAAATTGGTCATTTTACCATCTTTTCCTTGGTTTGAAGTCTTGTTTTGCCTGAGGAATACCGTTGACAGAAAATTTCTTAAAGAACTGAGGGCTATCCTAGCATATTTTGAGGTAAATACTTTGAACTTGTTTTTATGTATAGTATTTTGAATCCTACATGCTAAAGGAAAAGACCTAATTTATTGTTGTTATGTTTGAAAACTTTCTTACAAGGAATAACCAATAACGTACGCTAACAACTCTGTTTCTTCTATTTTGGGTGTTTGACATTATTTTATGGTTTTTAGTAGTTTTTTCTTTTTATATCATTCATGATGTAACTCCTATGTTTCATTAATTACACATTCTTGTTCAAGCTTAGTGCAATTATGAATATGCTTATAACTAAAATAAAAAAAATGGTGCTGCAAACAACATATAAAAAGGTTCTACTCTGACAATGAATTGGTATAAATAGCTTAAATATGAACTTTTAGTTTGAATTCTATAACAATAGCTGACATTTTGACTATTTTTTCATCTGCTATTCGGTTTCTACAGTTTGCTTCCATCAGGATTTAGTACAGCATTTAATTTGATGAAGAAAACAGGAAAGGCTAAGCATATTCTGTTGTGGGAGATTTATTGCTAACGTTGAACACCACATGATTCTCTATTATTGATACCTGGTCTTGGTATATGAAACAGAGGAGTTATTCATGTTCCATGCCTGTTATGAATCTGTGATTGTAGAACAAACAGCTCCCATAATCTAGGGTGTGAGGTGCTCTCAGACATCATGGGGTCATGGCCTCAGCCACCCAGGTTATCTATTCTCTTTATTCATAAAGTTTGTGTTACCTATTGCTAACCTTTGATTAATCTTGGTATCATTTTGAAAATTGACCCTGTCTGTCTGAAATAATGCAAGTTAAAATATGTATTTTGTCTTTTTAGGAAGATTTAAAACAGAATAGCTGATATAATATTGTAAATTTTAACCTTCGTACTTTGTCAAAATCAATAAAGGCTGTAAAACCTTGGGGGAGATAACATGCCAATTATGTCATACTAGCAATTAGGGTGTGCACTCTTTATAATCCTTTATCTAATCTCGTCTACTAGAGGGGAATCACTTTCCCATTTTCTCTTCTTTATAATCGTTCATCTGATCTCGACTGCTAGAGGACACTCACCTTTCAATTTTCTCCTCTTTATCAATCAGCAGCAAGACTGGGCTTAGTTACATTTTTTTCTACCCAAATGGTTTTAGGTTGGCCGCTATTGTATCTCATAGACCAGATACTGGGTAGGATTTGAAAAGGTGTTAAGTGGGTTGAGCCTATCCAATCCCAACTTCCGGTTATCCAAGTGCACGTGTCACAAATTAAAGAAGAATTCCAAGTGCACGTGTCACAAATTAAAGAAGAATTTTAAATTTCATATTGAACATAAAAAAAAAAGTTACTGAGGTATAAAAGATTCACACAATATTTTTTTTACGAGTCATTTTTTGTAAGATAAAATCGTGAGGTTAAGAGGATCAGAGTGAATAATAATTTACAAGGATGTGAACCATAATAAGTAGGTTGATTTGAAACGTCTTGACACGTGACAAATAATATCAGAATTAATTCTAAACCGTTCGATTTACGTCAAGTATCTCGAGAGATAGATAAGATAATCAATTTTTGTGATGAAGGTCTCACGATATTGGGTGGAGGATAATATCATAAACTTAAATAAGATATTTAAATTTTATATCGAACATAAAAAGAAAATCATTAGATTATAAAAGAATTTTTTTACGAAAGATTTTATAAGATAAAATCGTAAAGTTAAGAAAATCAAAACGAATAATATTCATAAATATATAAATTATGATAAATAAATTGATTTAAAATGTCCAATAAATAAATATCTAAATCTTAAAGTGACACGAATCAAAATTTAAGTCTTCATACGTAACATTTACGTAAGCACGAGGCAAGTTATTTAATCTTTGGGGTTGAGACAATGAATTTTGTTTTTTTTTTTTTTTTTTGGGTTTTGAGGACGATTTATGTAGGTTCCGAGTTCCAACAACTTTAGGATTCAAACTGTCAAGCAAAGCGTATTTCTTGGTTTATGTTCCAACTTTATCACAAGCTAGTTCATACTATCATATGCGCTACACAAGTTTCACTGTTGCCTGATGTTTGAGGGGAAATATTGAAAGAAAATATAAATGAAATATAAAAAGTGGGTCAGGGAGACCGACTTACACTAGAAAAGATCCATTTGGCCGGGCAAAACTGAATCATAGAGCGATATAGGCAGACAGGACAGGATCGTTCCCTCTTGATATTACTAATATCAACAGTGTTTCAAGATTTTGAACATTTCCAATGCCATATCAGCGCATCCAAGTGGTTCCTCACATTAATATCAAGGGAGTATTTCATATATAATTATTTTGATTATAATCTTTCAATTCGCTAATCATAACAAAAAAATTATTTAAGTATGTCTCACTTAAAAACATGAGTTTTACATAATTTTTTTATGAAGTTTACATGATGATAGATTTTAATTAGTTAATTGTACTTATAATAATTATAGGTGGTAGGATTTCGATTAAATTAACTAGTTTTAAAATGTTTGCCCGATGTCTTTAACGTAGTGTGATAATTTTGGACAAAAGTCTCAAAGCTTTCAAATGGTTTCTTCATCCATTTAAGAACTTGAAATAACAAGGTTATGGATTCAAAAAAATGAGTACTTGTCTGAAAGCGAGACTTGAAATCGAGTGACAAAATAACTAATTAACTGCATGAATTGAGAAGAAGAAATCGAACACGTTTTAGTTAAGAAAACAAAATTGTATGTGGAAAGACTCAATTCAGACCGACATTCTGGTTAGCACTCTGAGCCAAAATATCTAAATTAGATGCTCTATCATGCAAAATGTGTCGGCAACAAATAAGTAGAAAGAAGGTAATTTGCTGGAGATTAGAATGGGACCAGCGGTACGGACTATTTGGACCAATGTCCTTCCTTTGAACATCTTTCTGCAATTTTCAGATTTTTATACACATCAATCGAACATTTGGGAATGCTGAAAACAAATTTGGAACTCGATCCTAAAATTTCCAAAGGTTCATTTTTTTTCAAAAAGAAGCAGCAATAGTGACAAACAACTAAAAGCTATTGTTTTCTGTCGGCAAATTTGTTTTTATTTTTCTTGTTGAAAAGCAATAAAAATGTTTCTCGTGGTAATAGATCTTCGTAACATGTAGATGCTTGACTGCTGACTGTGTCACATGTAAAATTACTATCATTATTACCTCATTAATCAAAATTTCCTACGTTCCTTGATTCAATGTTTCTTTATCTATAAAGCGTATGGTTTGTTGGTCACAGTCAAAATTGATACATCCTCCAATCGAGCAGTCTTGTCTCTCCTATTAGAATGACACATGCAGGCAGATAGTAAGGAGACAGTAGAAGATCAGGATGAAGGTTTTTTTTTTTTTTTTTTTTTTTATAAGTAGTATTTTTATTATCTAAAGAAATAGATAACTGCCAAAAAAAAAAAAAATACAAAGTGTATTATGGGATAAAGATCTAACTAAGGGTTTGTTATATTTTTTTTACAAATTTAGGTGAACGAAATCTTAGATCAAAATTTATGCTTTGCAAAGTACTATCAATGAATGTAGAAGATCTGTCAATTTTTTTGTAAATTCCTTGCACGAAGATCAAGATAATAATATTCTCCATAGGATTCCAACACCATTTCAACAAACATTAAATTTTGAAGATTTGTCTCTTTCTCTTTGGCTCTCTCTCTCTCTCGGTCTCCCCAAGCAGGAGAGTCCCTGAACACATTTTATATTACAAATTTTTATAAAAAAGAACAACTATATCATGTTGAACATGCCAAAACCCTAATGTTTTCACTTTGACAAGCCCATACATGCCATGTGCACCTCTCACCTCTACTTTTGATTTGAATAAATCCTATAATGGGGTCGAGATTGTTGATTCACAAAAAGTAGAAACTATAAAGTTAACTCCCATTCACGAGTGAGATATCCATCAGTGGAAGGGATCTTCCACAGCCTCAATTATGTCAATCTTCTAGAAAGTCGAGAGAGAAAGTGAAAGAAAAGAGAGGGAATTATTATTCTTAATTAATATTTTGATTGTTGATTTATTAAATCATTATGGGAAACAATCATTATAGGAATTTTTAGCTTATAACCCGCCAATGATGGACGGTAATTAGCATAACCAGCCTTGTAGAATATTATTTTAATATATCCATTACAAGTTCCCGACCTTTTTAATTCAAGAAATTGTTGATTCATTTCAATTAAGAGGTACTTAACTATTAAAAATTATTTATTTATCTTGAAATATTGAATTTAAATATTGAAATAATTAATCAGGACAAAATTTATGAAATGATAAATCTGATTACCCGCTCATTACAAGAAATTTTTTTTTTTATATTTACATTGTATATAGTAGTACCAAAATTTATTGAGCATATTAATTTATATGTATATCATGTATAATATTTTTTATATATTGACCATGCAAACTTCCATTGACGATGAATCACAAAATTTGTAACATTGCTTGACTCTTCTCATCTATGATGTCGCATTCTTTTCTTTGGGCATGCAGACAGGCTGTTTGTATGTAGAGAGACAACATTAGTAGCCAAAATTAAACTTAGCAATTGTCACTAAAACCCAAACCAAAATGGAAGAAGCAATATTCAAAGATTTGACCAATAATGCAAAAATTATATAAATAATATGGGGATAAGTCTGAATACGTAGCGAAGACTGGCGACTGTAGTCAAAATTTGAGGCTCTGAGTCCAAAAACTAGGCTGGTAATGAATGATGGCGACTTGGCAGAACAAAACAAAATAACTTTTAATAATAAAAAAAATTGTAAGAACAATTAATGGATTTTGTCTGTTATTTTTTTTAGCTCCCGAACGTATCCAAGTAGGAAACACAAGTCGAACAGTCTTAATAATATTTAATAGGATTAATTAACCAAAATATTAATCAGAGTGAAAAAGCGTTCCCACTAACATGCATAAATTAATATATAGATATTACCTATAGAATAAAGAATCGCAAAGATCTTTGGAGCGTGCATCTAAAGCAAACCACCTCCTCCCGAGAAGATTCCAAAGCCTCGCACAAACTTGCCCACCGCCCCATCCCCTTCCCTTCCTCTTCAATATAGAGTCTACTTTCTATTTATGTTTCCAAAAATTTTTTTTATAAAGAAAAGTATAATTTTATCACGAACCTTTTTAATGTGTTTTCGAAAAATTAATAGTTGAATAGTAGGTGCATGAACCCCTTTTCATATAATTGAGATTAAATCTTCCTTTTTTATGATAAAAATTTAGATAAAAGATAAAAAAAATAAAAAAGTTTGATATTTTATGTGGTGTAAAATGTAATAGAAATGAAAAAATTAAAATTAAAATAAAAAAGGATGCCAGAACAAGGCTTTGGAAAAAAACATGAACGGTCCAATTAAAATGATCTCAAATCATGTAACCTTAACGGGATTGGAGAGGAGACGGTATGAAACACATTTTTTGGCCAAAATGCCAAACTCACGGAACGGTCAAAGGCACGTGTTCCGGATGTCATTTTCTTCACACAAATCTCACCCGTTGGATCAACCACGTGGATGTTGGCGGTGACTCCAAAAGAAAATAAAACGCAGGTCCCCACAAGCAAGCCCCGTTGCTAAACACCACGTGTGGGATTGAGAAAGGAGGCGAACGGCTCCAACGGTCGCGCCCATCGGTGTCCGCGCCTCAATGGGGACAGCCGGCCCATGTGTCGTGGCCTGCTTTGGTTAATATCACTGAACAAGTTACAAAAAAAAAAAAAAAAAAAAAACTAGATAAAGTGACCAACTCAACACTCATTTTTGGCTTACAAGAAAAAGAAAATTGATTACACGTTGTGGCAAAGAAAAGCATAGATTTTCGGATTAAAATTTTTGGGAAAAAATTATCATGTTTTAGCAATATGATTTTAAGTAATTTTTTATTTTGATCAATCAAATATTAAATTTATAATTCGATCATTGATTTTTTCTTCTTATCAAATCATTAGTGTGCTGATGACATGGTATATTGGCACTGTTGATGTATTTTTTGGATCGAATGATGAAAAAGTTTGCTAAAAACTGATAAGCAAGACAATTGACATAGCTTGTAAAAAAATTAAGAGATGTCAAAAAAAAAAAAAACTTTTAGAGTCCATTAAAATGCTCAAATCAACTAAATATAAGAAAGAGATGGCAAAAGAAATACAAAGGGCGGGAGAGTGTGTGTGACTTAAAGAAGTGGAGAGAATATGGCCCACAGTCAACTCGATTTTACCTTTTTACACCCTATGAATTATGGCGTTGTTGGATGGCTTATCGAGTGTCAAGTCTTCCAAGATTACACTCAACATGTGATCTATCGTGATTAGCCTATAATAGTGATCAAATCGTAATTCTTTTATAATTAAGTGATTAAAATAAAAAATTTTATTTAGTATTAGATAACTAAACATCTAATTTATCCTGTAGTGTTTAGTTTAGATTCTACCAAATAAATCTTGTTTTTACCCTGAATTTTTTTTTTCTTTCGTTTTATGAAAAAAAAAACAAAAAAATCAATTCTAATGTAACTAGAATTATTACCTGATTAATTATTCTCTTGTTGGATTGTGATAAATAACTTTGTTTATTTTAAACTTTAAAACCAAGTTAAGTATAATATGGTATCGTATTGGATGACAATTATGAAAGCTACAAGTGGATAAGAGTGTTGTTTGGGGCATTAGGGGGAGAATTTCATGCAATGATAGGCTAATGTAATTTCTTTCGTACATATCTCAGTCACATAGCTAGTCGTTTTATACCTTTCACGAGATACTAGGTGGGAGTAGTTGACATGGAATCAAGTGAAAAACAAAGTAACATGACTCATGATTTTGGGTTTTCTCTTACATCAAAAACAGTTTCATTTCTTTTAAACAACCAATGGTACACTTCTTACATACTATTATATAAATGCACATTCACTTGTAATTAATTTTATGAGATTTACATGCTTGAGGAATTACTTATTGGGTGGGTTCTTTTCTTTATTTTATGAAAAATATTTTATTATATTTAAAATTTTTTATTATCAATTAAAACAAAAAAATAATTTGTTGAATTAATTAATATTATTGAGTGTTTAAATTGAAATTTCATAAGTTAAAATATTAAATTTAAAATACATAAATTTATGTGACCGCTTCATGTCAATACTATTTATTTTAATAAAAAAAAAGTACAAACATGTAATGTGCATATATTAATGGAAAAAAAAAAAAACTCATCTTTATCCTCCCAACAAGGGTGCCATTGATGCGGCAACGGAATACATTGGGATGAAAGGAAAATCCAATGATGTGTGACAAGGCGATAAAAGATCGGAATATATAAAATATAAGATTGAAATAAAAATTTGAAAAAAATGTATTAAATATAAATTTTAAAATTTTATATTAAAAATATTATATAAATCAATTAAATTATTATTTAAATTATATAAATTATCTGTATTTACTAAAAAAAAATGTGAAAAGAATAAGCAAAATTGATCCTTACCCAAAAAAGTTGGGAACCAAATTATTGAAGCATGCAAAGGTAAGTTGAACTTACACGCAAATTATGTCAGCGTGGGATCGACCCATTTGTACTGTGCTTCATGCTACACCGCACGTGCATTATCTTTTTCTTTTTTTTTTTTTTTCATATATTTCCTCCCTCCCCAATGCCTAAAGGCAAAAGAAAGAGAATTTCTGATCTTCTTCCGTTTTTGCCTTTTTCATAGGGATTTTCGCTCGCTGCAAAAAGAAAAAGGTATCCATTATCACCGACTGAATAAGTGAATATTGAGTATATATGCAAAAATTTTAGGGCTTTATTTCAGATCTTTAAGTTGATTCATTTCCTAGCACAGGGGGTTTTGTACACTGATAAATTTGTGATTTTCAAGCCACTATTTCCAGCCGTTAGGTCCTTAATTTCTAAGCCGCAATTCAATGTGTTTTAAAGTTTACTTTTCTTAACATCTCAAGGGAAAGGATTTTGGTTTTTTGTAGTTATGAAATTGGAAAAAAAGAATATAAGCCAAAACTTGAAATTTTCAGTCAGAAAAGAGATGCCATCACCATAGGAGAAAATGTTCAATCTCGAATGTTTCATGCTTTCGATAACTATTCAAACAGTGGAATCAACTTAGACTAAAATTCTTGCATCAATAAGGGAATCCCCTTTGATATTTAAAGGTTCTGTTTTGTGTTTACCCTCCATTAACAAATGCAATCAAGAGTATTGTAATGTAGTTATTTTTATAATATAGGATGTAGTCCCTACATTATCTTTTCCTTTATGGGACGAAAGTCTCATTTACTTTTTAAATTTATATATTAAGCTCAAATTACATTAATACGTTATCTTATTTTCTTAAATAAAATTATCTTATAATGATTATCTGTTTGTTTATAGGACGAAATTCACCACCATACACGTTGCCCCATTTTATTAAAAAAAAAAATCTTATAGAGAGTAATTATTTTAGAAGTTTATTAAATGATTTGAAATTAAAAGTGATTGTATGAAAATAATACAAAATTTAAATATAACCTAATATCCCACATAGTCACATATTATTGAAATTTATATTGATTAATTAAGAAGAATTTATTTCTTTATTAATTAAAGGTGGATTACTGTAAGAGATAATGTTTCAATAATAAAATATTGAATCTAATAAGTTGACGTGAGAAAGTATATTTTTAAATCATTTAGAAAAAAGATTAAATTTAAATTAATTCATACTCACTAGTACGCGCGCATCAATAAACACAAGAGCATGAACAACGGATAACGGAGTGAGTTTAATTTAATACACCCACCAAAGCCAAGTGCTTAACGCCGTAAGAATCTCTCGTGGAGAGGAACTCCGTTCACACTTGAAAGCGTCGTCTAACACATTGTTGGACCACGCATTGAATGACAACCGGCACTGTTGAATGTCGGTCCAACATTTGACCTACAATTACCGGTCAATCCTTTATTTTGTTGCCGTTTTGCCAACCCCTCATTATAGCTCTCTCGCTCTCTCTCTCTCTGTGTTTTCCTTTAGCAAAAAATCTCACTTTCTTCTACACCTAAAACTCTCTCTCTTCCTCACCTACCTTATAAATCAGATCAAACCCTAATCTACTCTTACTTTCTCTCTCACTAAACAAAGCTTTCTCTTTCTTTCTCTCTGTCTTGTGAGTGCAAGGTTTTTGATGAGGAGAAATTGGTGTTTTTGATTGATCCATGGAGAGAAAAGAGGGTGTAAAGATGGAAGATGTATTGGGAAGCTCATCATTTTCTGATTATATAGCGAATAGTTTCCCATTACAAAGTATATTTGATTTGAGTAGTGAAGGAGAGACGATCCCATTAGGGTTTATGGAGTTGCTGGGTGTTCAGGACTTGAGTCCTCCTTTGTTTGATATGGCAAAGCAGGTTCCATCTCTCGTAACCCAAGCCATGAATCATTCTTCCACGAAGATCGAGTCTCCTGAGGTTTTTAATCAGCCTGCTACTCCCAACTCTTCCTCGATTTCATCAGCATCAAGTGAGGCTGTCAATGATGTGCCTGTTAAAGTAGATGACCAAGAAGAAGACCAGCAAAAAACCAAGCAACAGTGAGTATAGTTCTTTATCTTTGTTACCTTTTTTTTTTTAAATTTGTTCTCTTTTTCTTTTTCTTAAAATAAAAAGAAGGAGAGAGAGAAATCCGTGTGAGAAACGACTAAGACAAAGAAGGGTCTTTTATGTCTATGTCTATGTTTGAGTTTGTATTTTGGTTTGCTGTTAAACAGAAGCCCCATTTGGAAACTAATTTGGAAAAGAAATGAAGTTTTTGTTTTTCATCAAATTGATTTGAAGCGGATGAAGAGAATTGTTTTATTTATTTATTTATATTTTGCCTTTTGGCGTTTGTGATGGTGGGTCTAGGTTGAAACTCAAGAAGACAAATCAGAAGAGACAGAGAGAGCCGAGATTCGCGTTCATGACGAAGAGCGAGGTTGATCATTTGGAAGATGGGTACAGATGGAGAAAGTACGGCCAAAAAGCTGTAAAAAACAGCCCGTTTCCTAGGTACCAACTTCAATGTTCAAAGTTTAACCCATTTTAGTCCCTTCATTCTGTATTCTATTCTTTTTTACCACTTTAGATAATTTTCAGACAACAAATTTGATGGGTTAATTTGCACTGTCTAATTTCCCTAGGAGTTATTATCGTTGCACCAGCACCTCATGTAATGTGAAGAAAAGAGTTGAGAGATCTTTCAGTGATCCGAGCATTGTGGTAACCACTTACGAAGGCCAACACACTCACCCCAGCCCAGTCATGCCTCGACCAATTATTGGTAGTGCTCATCTGAGTTCAGGCATTTCTACCGGAGCCCAAGCAACCTTTGGCATGCCAATGCAAAGGGCTTCATCTCACTATCAGCAGCATCAACAGCCATTTTCCAATAGCTTGTCTCCTTTGAACTTCGGCTACAATGGTTCTATTAACGCAAGTTTTATTCATGAGAGGCGTTTTTGCACCCCAGAGCCGTCTTTGTTTAAAGACCATGGCCTGCTTCAGGACATTATACCGTCCCATATGATGAAAGAAGAGTAGGTTAGAACACCCATTACCGCTATATGTAATTCTCTCACAGACTTGGGTGAAAGGAGGTGTCGATGAAAAAGGAAAATGATCAGTTAATTGCTGGTATGTAATTTTCATGCTGACAGGTGGCGATTTTTCTTGTACAAGGAACCCGCTGCTATTTTATACAAACCTTGAAGAATATTAATGTTACAGTGTTGGTTTTACTTTTTGATCCAATGCAGGAATTTAGTTTCTTATTTGGGGCTGGTTTTGTCATTTTTGCCTCATTTGGTGGTTCTTGATATGTAGAGATTATACACCACGGAAATTTGGTTCTTTCTTCTTTAATTCTTCTGACAACTCGTTTGTCCTATTTCTTTGTTTTTGTTTTCAAGGAATGTGCATCGATTCCCATTGAAAGTACTACAGTTGAGATTTTGAGGGCTAGGGTTTCTACAGAGAACAATTAATGTGGAAGCTAGAAAAGCTTTCTAGTTGTCTGGGAATCGACGAAATCCAAATTTTTCGTAGCAGTGATGAGGCCTGCAAATTGTAAGAATTTGGTGCGAAAGAAAATTTATGTGCTGTATCTGTATATGCTTGATGGAACAATAACTCGACTAGACCTCTTTTTTGCATGAGTTACATAAATAACTCCAATTTTCTTGCGTCTATCTCATAGATTTGGTTCATTGAATGGTGGGGTGGGTATTCAATTTATTGTATGAGAGATGAAAACCTTTTGCATAGACATGCAGCTCGGAGCATGATTCTTTTATTCTGGTATATATCATGGGGCTGAATTTCAAATCGCTATCCACACTTTCTTTGTGGTTGTATGTCTGCTGGCCATGTGAATTTGTCACTGCCAAGAATATATTGTTGCCTGGTTGATCATTGGGGAAAATGGTTATGGACGCAAAATGGCAAATCAACTGCCTTTCATGTAGCTAAAAGAATAACCTCGAGTTCAGTCAAATAATCCATTACGTGATTCCTAGGGCCTACTACAGTCCGCCTAGGACTGTTACTTTTATTGCACTGTAATACTGGCCATTTTCAAGAAAATTTATGGTAGCAAATAAAGCAACGTGGGAATATACACCAAGTCCCGAAAGCTATATTTGAATGCCTGAGAAGAGAGCGGTTAACCTAGGCCGTTTAGCAAGCTAAGATAAAAGAATAGTTATCCATACGCTGCAATTAATGCGTAGGTTACCAAAGTGTGAAACGTGACGTGGGCCTAACGTTCGGCCTAATAATAACCCCTCAGGAAATTCCGATGTAATAAAAACCTAAAATGATCACCAAGGAGTCTTAAGCCTGACAGCGGTTACATCTCCGCATGCTTCCGTGTTAATGGCCATGTCCAAAAACACTCACCCGCGATGGGTTTGAGGGTAAAAACATTAACAAACTGCCTTGCATAGCTGTAAATTTCCATTTTCATTCGGTACAATTAACACTTAAAGCTGCAATAAAACAACATATAGCAACAGATTTAATGTTGAAAGCAACGGATCTAACATTCAATTTCGAATAGTAAATCTCGTTTACATAAGTTAACAAAAACAAACAAGAGTCAGTATTTCACTAACAGGATTGTGATTACATGAGCATCCTGCCTGCTATCCTACCAACATTTAATCACATGAGCATCCTGCCTGCAAGTTATCCTACCAACATTTAATCACTTTAAACCAGGAAACAAGAGATCAAAGGAAGGGGATAAAAAAATAAATAACTACTATGTATATGAAACGAAACTTATGTACCCTAATAACAACTAGATGATGTCCTAGAAAGAATCGCTCAGACAGCAATGACAGCAGCATCCCTCCGAGTCTAAAACATGCTTTACAAAGCTGCGACTACAGTTCTTAATTAAATTACCCCACTTAGTGTGCTTGTTTTTGAGAGTGAGCAACTGCAAGTAAAGTAAAAGCAAAACAGTGTAGACTAGGATAATCTTTGAATATTCCGTGTGGTTCTGTAAAACTCTCTGCTTTAACAAAATTCTTCAAAATGGAGCCTAAGTTATAGCTACTCAAACTACAAATTAAGAGAGAGAGAAGACCGAGGTGGCTGAGGAGAATGAGTGTTCCAAGTTTAGCACATGTGCCTTATCTACATGTGTTTCTTACTATTATCACAAATAGCAACTTGTTAACAGAACACAACTAGCATGAGAGGCTAGAGAAAATGGGGCAACCAATAACCTATGCAACATGCAAATTCCATGAGAATGTGTAATTAGGATGCTGGAACCTGATACAGTTAAACACAAGTTGTATCAACAACTGGACTTTTTTCTGACATTATCTGCAGATGGTCCAGTCCCTGGAAAATCAGGATACACTGAATTTAAGCAAATCATACCTTCATCCAGAAATGACATAATAAGAGAATAGTTTACAACATGAAGCATCCACAGATGCAAAACACATGAAAGAGATTAAATTAAATCATCCATCTCAGTTTACTAATCAGTTACTTTTACCACATCTCTGAACTGAAAAAAGGGTGCAATGCAAAAAAATGAAATATTAAAAACATGTTCAAAGAAAAAAAAGCACAAATTCTGACCAATGTAGACAAAGCTCTTGGACTTTAAGTTTCTAATGCATGAGACAGGTCTGAACCTGCACCTCTGAATTTTGAGAAACTCATTATGTAGAAGGAACAGTTGAGTGAGAATGAAGCTGTTGGCCAGGATTTTGCAGCTTTCGCTGCTTCTGCTACAGCTTCTCAAATAACATGAATTCCTCTGGCTTATTCCACTGCATCATGTAGGTTGCTCAAATCATTTGGAAAGAAAATTTACAAATTGCAAAATGCAACAATGATATATAAGGCAGGAAACTAACTATGCTTTCACAAGTGACACAATTATAGTAATAATTATTTCCATCTGGACAGGTGTGTCCAGTCACACTAAGGTGGAGCCACTTTCTCAAGACTGGGGTATTATAGGTGCAATTGAAGTAGAAACAATGTTTGGCTAATTCCAGTCTATGGAGAGTGAGTAAAATGTTACATTGGAGTCAAATATTAAATTAACAGCACATCAACATAAAGGGGAAAAAGTAAACAGAGAGAAGGAAAAGATAATAACGTCAACATTTTTTAAGTGAATCCTTTTCACAGGAGTCTGCTTGGGCATTGCGGGTCAGGTATCATGACAAATCATTCTTCAAAGAACGAAGAACAAGCATGCAATGTTGCAAATGACGTGAAAGTTACATCTATTTCCTATATAAATTCAAGAGTTCTTTTTTAAGGTACAACCTGTTGAGGCCCCAAAAATTTGAAAAAAAACCTATTCTTTTCAAGGTATAAGCAGAAAAGCCTTTTTATGTTCATTCAGTTATCCGCATTTGCATAAAAGACTCCTCTGCAAAGAGAATCATATTGTCCATAGCAGATTTTAACAGTTAAATGTGTTAAAAGTTGGCAGGATTTTCTAGGTGTAGAATATTGAGAATAGGTCTAAAAGCAATACATATAAGTTCTAAATAGTCAACACTTACCAAGGCAGTCTTGTTCAGCATAAGCATATCCTACTTTGACAGTATTTAATTCCTGGAAAAAGCCAATTTACTAAAAAGTGAACCACTAACCATTTAACCAAGAAACTGTAACCAACACCCGTGGAAGGTTCTGTGTTGCAACTTTACAAGTCCAGGACAAACAAACAAGTGTCTGAACGCAGTTTATTTTCTGAGAACAGCCACTTTGTTTAGAACAACCTCACCAGTTTTGCATACAAATAAAATCATAACCCAAACTAGATTATAAAAATTTCTATACCATGTTGTTCACCGATTTTCTTATCCATTGGTTGAATAACCTCAACAACATTTCCATTTCCATGTTCTTGAAACAAGGAGCTGATCTAAAAAAAAAAGAAGAAAATATCCAACAGTTACTCATTTCACATACTCAATGAACTACTATGAGAAAGTTATGGTAAGAAGTGGGAACTAATAACTATAAGAAGCATAGTCCCCTTCACCAATCACATTTTTTAGATATAGATTCAAGAAACCAGTATCAGACGTAAAATAGGGAAGACAATGATAATGGCTTATGGTTTCTTCAGTTGCTGTTCTTGGAATCATTGCTTCATAGAGTTTTGCAAGATTGCTTCCCTCAGTATGCTCTGATTTGTTTAAGAAAAATGAAAAGCAATTATGAATGTAGTGACCTTCCAAAAATGTTTATAAATTGTACAGATAATGAAATAAATCCCATGAAAAATATAAAAAGGCAATTGGGCAAAACCGATGTGAGCATAAATACTTATCATATTTGGTGCATAGGATGATAGAAAAGATAGAATGATAATTATTCTATAGTATAAGATGATTCAATCCTTTCAAAATGAAAAAGATTATTTTTAATCTATAGAATTAAATTTACATGTCCTATTATACCTTTAAAAATTACATTAATAATTTAAATTATATAAATTTTGAAAAAAAATAATTTTAACCGATAAATAAATGATCATATTTTAATCTTTATACACATCAAATATAAAATACATAACATTATTTAATTTAATCTTATTTATAATATTATCTTATCGTATATCGTATCATTATCTTGTTTACCAAATATTACCTAAGAGTATAATAATAGTAAAAATAGAATTAAAAGATGATAGGATAATATAATGTTACCTAGAGAAGCTCCTCGACCGAAATGTTGAAACTTGAAACCTCTCTTTCGACCGGAATTGGAACCGCTGGCTGGTGTTCAAATTATTGGTGGTGCTCAAAGCGTTGATGCTGGCTAGGCTGGCGTTCGAATTGTTGGTGGTTATGGTGGTGGTTGAAACGGTGATTGTGGTGGTTATGGTGGTGGTCGGCAGGGAAATTAGGTCTGTGGTTATCGGGAAACCGAGGAGTCGAATTTAACGGTTGGTGATCGTTGAACCTTTCTCCGCGGTCCCTACGTCTCTCCATGTATGCTTACGATTGGTTCAAAACCCTGGATGAAAAATATTGTGAAACGAACACGAGGAAGACCAGGAGAAAATTTCGGCGGCTGAAGGATTTCAACCATAAAAAAAATTATAATATGGGGGATAAGATATCATTCGAATGTAGGACCCATAAAGGGCATTGGGGAAAATAAAATCAAAATGGATCCCTTTGATTTTAGGTGGGCTAGGCTGGGTCCAGAAGTAAGAAAGACATTATTTTTAGTCCATGGAACTTTTTTTTGGTTCTGATGGATAGTCCATTAATATTTTCCGATAGGGCCTTAGAAAGTAGAAGTAGAAAATTTTTTCTTTTCTTTTTTTTTTTTGCTCTGATCAATGAAGATTTAAGTACAAATCTTAATCTTAATCTTAATTTTTTTTTTTTGAAATTTGATATATGAATCACTGCAGTTTTTACTAAATATCTTAAAGAACATTGGTTTTTTATGAATTATTGATATATAGATATCTACTAAATTTTCAAAATTGTTTGTGTAAAAAATAAAATCAAATTTCAAAGCAATAAATGGGTATTAAAAGAATGTATTGTGTAATCACACATTTTTTGTACCTTTGTTCACTTAATATGGTCATGAGAATGGACGCAAAAATTTGTTATAAAGAAATAAGATAAATAAATATTCAAAAAGGTATCGTTTTTGTAGCAACAATTATAGTTAATAATTACATGATTTATTAATAAATTATTATACCTTTTGTTTTAGTAATCAAAATTTACTCTTAAATGATTGCAAGTAAAAAGAAAAAAATCACTTAATTCATTAAGAAATATATAAAAAAAGTAGGGGAAAATGTGAAGGAAAAAAGTATGGGTGAGAAAAAAAATTGAAAATATTGAAAATTGATTTGAAATTATAATATTTAATTTGATTTATTTTTTTATTCAATTTTAGATTTAAATTTGATTGTAGATCGAGAGGTAAAAAATAAAAATAAAATAAATTGAATCAAATTATATATTTTATTAATTTTACATATTTTTTAATAAAATAAAATACTAATTTTATATCAAATTTATTTTAAAATATTAAAAATTTATATTAAAATAATATAAAAATTTTGAAACCAACCAATCGAATTGAAACAATAAAGTTTAATTCAATTTAAATTAAATCATATAAAAAATTGATTCTGAATGTAGACCAAATTGAAAAAATTCATAATAATATCCGAAAAATCAAATAAAATCCGATAAGATTTTAACTATTATTATCACCCGGGAAAAAATGAGGGTTGGGAAATAATGTATTTCAAATAAAAAGAGGGCTAAAATAAAATTTCTACAAAAAAAAAAAAAAAGGGGTTACAAATGAAATATTTGTTAGGGAAAAATGATCAACAAGACAGAATTAAAAGCCCTAGCCCTATCAGCTTTCTATTCATCGTCGAAGTAAATATTGCCATTCGCCGCTCAAAAGCTTCGTTTACCCGGTGTAATTTCCTTTGCCCTCTTTTCTTTTCTGCGTTTTCCCTTCCTTTGCCTTTTGCTTTCTTTTGCTCTTTGAGTGAATTTTCTATGTTTGTGGTGTTGTATTATTATAAATAGATTGATGGGAAGGCAATTCAAAATCTAGAAACAGTGCTGTAATTTTATAGTTCCTCATATATATAGTTTTCTTCTTGAATTGTTACTCCATATAATAGGTATTGATGAATACAATTGGTTACGCAGGAAATTATATATGGTTAGTTTGTTTTAATATCAATGGGAAACAGTCCAGACCCAGATATCGATGATGACTTCAGTGAAATTTACAAGGAATACACTGGCCCGCCGGGGTCTACGGTTTCAAGAGCACAAGATAGGGTGAAAGAGAATAAACGTTCCCATGCTGGTTCTGATGAAGAAGAGGAACAGCGTGACCCAAATGCTGTGCCCACCGATTTCACCAGCCGTGAAGCTAAGGTTTGGGAGGCTAAATCCAAGGCTACCGAGAGAAATTGGAAGAAGAGGAAAGAAGAAGAAATGATTTGCAAAATATGTGGAGAATCAGGCCACTTTACTCAGGTATTAACTATCAAGTGATTCTCATTTCTGTGCAAATGTATAATTAGTTGTTTCGGATATTATGAATCACATGTGTGGTGAGCGTATTACCCGTGCACATATAGGTAAACCCCCCAACCAAAAGTTTCTTCTTTGTGCCTTGGCAGCAGTTTTAATTGATAGATAGCTTGGTAATTTTCCTTTTTGGTCGAGGAGCAGGACAGCGGAGTTTTATTCACTCCATATTATCAAATAGTGGCACCTTTAAGTGTTCCTTTACAGCTAGCGAGTTGCATTGAGGTCCTTCTAAGCCTTTCACATGCCAACTTGAGAGTAGAAATTAACCTTGATGCCTGTTTTGGCAGTCCATTAATTAAGTTGATCAGTCATCTGTCTTGATAATTCCTCATGTGTTGGATTTGATAACTGGTGATCTTGGTATTAGTTAGGTCTACTATTGCCTTCTTGAGCTCCCATCTTTTTGTAATCTCTTTCCTCTTACACTTTCTTATTGAGGTAATGGCTGATATCCCTGTTTGACTGAGGTAGAATATCGTTTTTCTTTTTGTTTCTTTTTTATTGAGCTTGCTTTCCTAGAGAAGGAGAGCATTTTTTTCTTGTTTTCTTAAGTACTGTGCTGTTTGACACATTTATAGGGTTGTCCCTCCACTCTTGGAGCAAGTCTCAAGTCTCAAGATTTCTTTGAAAGGGTATCTGCTAGAGAACCACATGTAAGAGCACTTTTCACAGAGAAAGTTATACAGAGGATTGAAAAGGATATAGGTTGCAAAATCAAAATGGATGATAAATTTATAATTGTTAGTGGCAAGGATAGGTTAATATTGAAAAAGGGTGTGGATGCTGTACACAGAATAAAGGATGAAGGTGATCAAAGGGATTCTTCTAGTTCTCACAGGAGTAGATCAAGGTCACCTGAGCGAAGTCCTGTTGGTGCACGGTTGCGACGCCCTGCATCACAAAGGGCTCATTCAGGGCCACGTAATTCATCACACTTTCGAAGATTTGGCAGGCAAGATAAGGCTGTGGAAGACCGTGTCCGTGAGGATCTGAGGAAATTTTCTAAATGTTCTCCGCAAGGTAGGGACAGCATAGGATATGTTTACGGCATCCATACAAAGCTGGTAATCCCATGCTTGTGGCTTGTTGGTTCTCTAGGTTATCCTGTGTGTTCTCTCATAATGTTTCATGATTGTAAATCTTAATAATGCTGCTTATTGCTTATCATTTGTTTGCAGCAAGAGGTAAGTTCTTATGTTCAAGCTTTATGTGTTCGATTCTGAAGTAAATGTCAAGAGTTGGTCCGAATTGAATGGGTTGTATCCAAAATGACTTATTTTCTGAAAGCATTTCTGGATTGCAATGGATGGGTTCACTTCGCGAATATAAGATAGTATGCCTAGTTAAAAGCTGATCTATGTTAGCATTTGAATCAACTGCTTACCATACTCTTCATTTCATGAAGCTTATGGTAATGATGGAGCTAGAAGTCGCTCAAGCCACTTTAAATCTCCGGGTCGTTTACCTTATGCTGGCTACACATATAATTCCTATGATGGTCATAATCAAAACATGGGGGCTAATAGAACTGATGGATGGGATACCGAGACACAGGGATCTGTTTTAAAATCTGGCAATCAGTTTGAATACCCTGGCTTCCCTCAACCATTAGATGAGTTGGAATTAGAATATAAGAGCGAGGCAATGGAACTTGGGAGAATTCGTGATAAGGAAGAAGATGAAGAGAATTTTAAGCATCGAGAGGTAAGATATTTATCTTGTTTGACTGTGGTATGGGCTTTTGGTGCTAACTGACTTTTTTGGCAATCCTAGATCTTTCTGGGATATGCTAAGCTTTTTGAAACTTTAGGGATCGAAGGGTGATTATAATTTTCCTAACTAGTAATTAACTGTAATGGACACCATGAAGTTCAAGATTCTAAAACCCCCAAAAAAAGGATTTTGTTCCAGTTTGTTTTTTAGTAGCACATTTTTCTTGAGAGCTGTATGGATTTCGGTCTATACCCTTTTTATTCATTCTTCTAGAGCTAATCTGTATTTCTTTTAGATTATTATGTTCATGGAAATCCATATACCATTTAGATTGTATATGGGCTTCTTATTGTGTGGATTGAATGTTAGAGATTGCCATTTGAGGTATCTACGGTGTCATTGAGCTGTAACATTGAATTATCTAACCTCTTTTACAAAGTTAAATTCATTGTCCTTAAAGAACTGCTGTTACAATGGGGAATGAGAAGAAAGAACTGCTGTTGTGTAGTGTTCATCATTAAATCATCTAGGGAGAGCTGTTCTGCTGTTTGCTGTATCAGTAGGGAAATTCTGATTTTATGACATCTGGTTTTACAAATTTTAGACTATCAAGGAGATGAGAGACAACTACATCAAGAAATTGGCTATATTAAGGGGCGCACATACAAAACAATGGGAGGAGTTTCTTCAATTGGATGCCCAAAGGCATCAGCAACTGGCGCAGCAACAAATGTCTGTTTCTGGCTTTGGTGCTTATAAACAGCAGGCTTTTTCTGAATATGATGGCTTGTCATTCAATGCTCATTATGCTGGAGCTAATTTACCCATGGATTCAAGGGGCAGGTACTCAAATCCTATGGAAAATTATCCTTCTAGATCTCGTGACTCTTATGGTGAGTTTCAACGTCAGAGGCGTGAAGATTTTGGGAAAGCTTCCAATCGGTACTAAATCAATATACTGTGGACTTGATTTGGTGAGTTATCTCACTCTTTAATAAGTAATGGGAAAAGATCATTGATTCTGTTCATTTCTTTTCTTGCTCCATTCCTTTGTTGTTCTTGATCTTGTCCAAATTTGTGGCAAACATCTTGTTGCATAAGATGTGAATCTTGTTGTGTGGATGAGAAACATTAGCCAATTGTTTTAATTCTCTTGTTACTTGTTTGAAAGATTGGTAGAGGGTTTAGGTTGTTAATTTAGAGTTTTACTTTGTTAGGAAAGCTGTTAGCAGAGTTGTTCTTGTGGGTATTGCTGATTTTATTTCTTCTTTCAAATTAGTTTAAAGCTTTGCTCCAAAAATTTTCAGGGTCCACCAGATCTTGGTCAGGTAGGGGGTAATATGATGGTGAGCTCAAGTCTAGGTAAGTATGTTGGTTCTGTGTCAGAGTTACGGAGGGAACAATGCTGCTTCATTGATGTTTTATTGCAGTTGTTCCAATTTCAATTTGATAATTTGGCTGTGTCCAGAACTTCTTTATTTAAAGATGTCAGATACAGTTTTTTGTTTTTAGTTATAGTAGAAATATTTGGAAATAAGCCTTTTCCTTAATGATTGTTGATTTGCATTAAGTAATGCACTCTTCAATTTTAGAGGACAGCACGAGAACTTTTTCCATTTTGTTTTGTATTATTTGATTTTGTCTGCCTCTGCTGTGGTTGGACCAATATTGGGAAAAATCCTTCATATTATTTTGGGGGGGAAAAAAAATCTCTTGACTTCCTGTGTGTTATTTGTGTACTATTGGGGTGCCCATTCTCCAGGTAGTTAAATTACCAGGTTTTTATTTCTCTTTCAAGTGATTTGGTGTTAACACAATTGTTTTGGTTTGAAGTGGTCAGCAAACCTTGATATCATTGTATCATAGAGCTTTTATTAGTTGACAAGCAACTAGGCTAGCTGATATTTGAGTTGGTTGGTTGAAATCAGGTATCGTTCAAACTGTGGAAATTCAGGTGATTTTCCTGAATTAGTGATCTGCTATCCGAAACTTCATTTGGCTTTCATTTTAAGGTTTCTTTACAGCTTAACGAAGTATGTTAAGTACACACCTGCATGTGTTTGATGGTTTGCTTATGGTGGTAAGAACATTTGGCTGCCAAAAGCTTGGTTTAATTACTTCTGGTGGATACTTTGGTGCTCCCACTGGGCGTTAGCCATTAATATCATTTAGTCCATTGATTTATTTGGAATGCGTGGGCTTTGCTGTATATTTTGGTTTGTGTATCAAGGAATGTATGCAGCCTTCATCGCCACAGGGATCACATAGTGAGGTCAATTTGCCCAATATATTATTACAAGAGATTTGTGTGGTTCCCAAATTTTTTTAATTCAATTATGAAGATATGCAGCCATCAGTCACGAAATGCAGTGCACAGCTGCCAGTGCATTTTACTTGTGATTATTATTATTATTATTATTGTTGTTGTTGTTGTTATATTTTAAAAGGAAGAAATATGTTCTTTGTTAGAACTTGAAGAGAACATTTGTTGACGTAGAATATTTGCTGGCGTTGGAATACATCAGGAACCTAATAGTCTTTACCTTAATGTATTTGGAAAATTTTAGTAGGCTTAGGCAAAATGGTTGAACGTGTAGAAAAACACTAGGCCGAATGATACCTTGGAGTAAATCGACAGTGTACTAGCTTATGGCAAAGCCCACTAGACAGTACAGGAGGTGATCATTTCATCGACGATTGGGTTTTGGACGCTTTAAGGTTCATAATCATGGATCAAGGCTCAGTCCAAATGTTGAATGTGGGTAATTTGTCGGAAATGCCATGAGGAGCCGAAGTTATGATCACCGGCTCATGTTCGTAGGCTGGGACGCTCAACTCATGAGTTCATCAACGTCCTCGTAAATGGAATTTATGTTCATTAATGAAGGGAACCAGTTATCTGGTTAGAGCTCAGACTCATTCCAGTGCAAACTCAGTGGGAGTGGTGGGGAGTTTTCCTTTTGTTTAGTTTCTGCAAGAATGAAGGTTGTTACGTGTTTATGTATGGTCTTCTTTTAACTCATGAATAGCGAAGTAACGTTGATCACAGAGTAGGTTTTTTGCTTGTAATTTTGTTTAATAATATGCTTTATCAAAAAGAACTTGAAAGAGGTGGCTCTGCTATCCAATTAAAACAAATGGTACTTGCTAAAACCTTATTTGAATAATTGGCAATACGATTTCAGAGGACTATGTTCTGAGCTAATTTTATGAGTATATAAATGTTGTATTTACCGATAAAACGTAAAACCTCGTTGTAACTTGCAATTATATCACTTTTTAGAATCTTTGGTGTCAAGTTAAAAGATTATCTTCAACATCAGCAATACAAGCCCTTATACATAGATAAGAACTTTCACATCTGCATGCACCGAAATGATCAATGATCAGTGAATATCGAGTCAAATTCCTTTCAGTTTCTCTAGTTTAATGAATGCAACCTAATGGATTTCTATGCGCATAACGGGTATAAAGTAGATGCTGGAAAACAAAGTAGTGTACCGTTGGTTGAGAGATGGCCATCTACGTACACTTGGTTCCTTTCTGTGGCAACATAATTGAAACAACAGTCACTGACAAGGATAGTAGAAAATTGGGTGCTCAGCATTTGCTCCAAGTTCATGTTCAATGGGCAAGTAGTTATTGCAGGATTGAACTGTAAATGGATGTCCCATCCGATAAGATCAATGAGCAGCAAAATTTTCACCTTACAACCCTGTGTTGACACCAAGTGCCTCTTTATCCAACCCCTTCACATAAACGACATGCCTCTGTCTATCAAGAGCTTTCTACGTGACTCCAATGTAATTTTTGCGGGAATTGAAATTGAGGAGACTGTGTTTAAAAACCAGAATGAGTATGGACCGAGTTATACAAAGAAAATTGATGTTCGTTCCTTGGTCAAGGTACATTTCCCATTGAGCTTCTTTGGACAACCTGGTTTAAAAGCTGTTGCTAATCGATCGATGGGGCTCCATAAATGGAGACCAAGTGATGATGAGTGCCTAAAGAACATGGACTCTAGGTTACTTGATGTGGAGCAGGTTAAGTTTGCATGTATTGATGCATATGCTTTATACAGAATTGGACACAAACTTCTCAAGGAGATGTGATGGAGTTCTTTGCTGTGTTTCTACATTTTGTTTGGATTGACAGAAAGATATGAACAACAATGTGTTCAATAGATGGAATTAATATTTTCCTGCTTTTCCTAATCCCAATAGATCGTATTGAGCATATATTTATATTTAGCTACAAAATGCTTCATTTGATCTTAATTCAAACAGCAATGCTTCAAACTATGGGTACCGTTGTATCTGACATTTTATCTATGGGTTCTACATTGAGCTACTACCACTCAAAATCTACTTTCTGGCCAGTCATTTATCTGCTTAATTATATCTTACTTATTAGTTTAATGATTGGCAATATATTGATATCTGTTGAATGAACAGATCAAATAAATTTGATAGAAGAAGTATTGGACTTTCCCTCCCATTCCATGTTAAAAGTCAAATTACTTCTGCTGATAAGATCAATTCAAAGAATAGTTGGTTTACCAATTATCAGTGCCCTGCTGTAGCCAACTCCATATCATTCAGAGCAGTTCCCAGGGAGTCTTTCCTTAGCTAAATGCAGGCAGCTGTGACATGAATTTAGTAGTGAGTCAAGATTCAAAGCTTCAATTAACAGCTTATTAATTATTCATTCTTCCAAAGAAATTGTTCAGGAAGCCTATTTCATGCCTATTAAGTATCCTTTTGCCGTTTTCAATGAGTATAACTGCAGCAACTGTTGCAATTTCTTCTTTTCCCTATTAAATCTTTTTACTGGGTTATCCAGCAGATGAATCAACATACATTGATGAAAACCATAAAACTTTTGGTATTGTTTATTGTAAATCTCATCATAACCCAGACTGAAGCATAAAGCAACTATTGTCATTTTACTCGGTGCATATGGATGGAGATGATGGGATCTTCATCTTTGAGTTACATTAATAAATTAAATTTTCTTTCATTCTTAAGATTTGAATCAGAAAATTTAAGTTGAAATTTCAAGTACTAATATAAATCTATTTCAACTTATGATAATATTGGAATGACTTTAATATATAATCCATAATCATAACCTGCGATAATTGAAACCTATCCACATATATATATATATAGTATATGGTGAGCTTGTAATGATATGATAGACATATTTCATTGTGGGTTGGCTGCCGACGTTTCACATAATTTGACAAATGCCAATCTTTAATTAAAGATGCATGTCCTCGCCCATCGCACAAAATTTATAAACATAATATTGCAAGTTATTTCTCTTGCAAAGCTGCAATACATAGGAGAACCCTGTCGGCTTATAAGCTGTACAAAAAATTGTCCCTGAAAACTAAAAAAAAAGTACTTTCTAGACAATCTTGGCAAATTCATTGAATTGCAGTTCCAGGGGCAACTTCTAATACATGTTCAGACTTCAAGCATTATGGTTTAGGATCATAATTGATTGATCCTGTTCTTGTGTAGTTCCTTTCCTGGTGTATTTTAAAACCATTGAACTCAGATTCTGGATAAGACATTCAACTGAGTAGTGCTGCACCAAGTTCCTTTCCTTTGAAGCCCATCATGTACATTTAACCTACTAAATAAATATTTATTTATGAATTTATGAAAGTAGTGCTGCATTAAGTTTTGGATTATGGAGGATTCAAATTTATTCCTCCTCTTCACTGATATTCAGCCTCTTACCGAAGCCCAATCCCTTAATATTAAAGGCGTATGGGTTTTGGACCTTTTGGGGGTTCCATGACATTTCTTTTTTCCCTTATCTTGATTCTTCTTCTGATCAATTCCTTTGTTTCCATGGCAAAATATCAGGCTTGCAAACACGTACGGACGCAAGCACGGTCGGTCGCACTCGCTTTGACTTCATCAATTTATTGCCACGATGCTTTCTCCGAGCTTTGAGTTTGTCATCTGTTTACCAATTACTACCTGGAAAGCAGAAAATTAGACGTCGAGGTGAAGGAAACATTCACAAAAGTTTACTCGTATTAATTAATGTTGATGAGATTTAACTCGGTCGTTGAGACCTACACGATGGAGAAAAAGAAATTTCTGCAAGAGTAGTTTAAGACGTTTTCAGCCTATGTAATAATTAATATACCACCCATAGCCTTTGGTAGTAGTCTTTCCAATATTCTGATATATACTCTAGGTTTATAAAAGTTTTTTCAATGTCCTGCAAAATAATTCCATTTCTAGATTTTTTTTAGATTCAAATATCTATAGATTAATTAATATGCAGCTTATTTAATTAAGACACCAACAAACTGTCAACAAACAATAAATCATTTAAAGTAAATGAGATTTTAATTTAGTAACAAAAAAAAAAATTTAAAATTTTAAGTTCAAGTTTTATTATATATGAATTTGATTATTTCTCTTATCATAATCAAATTAATTTGATTCTTGAACACAAAATAGTTTTCCTGAAAAGAATTGGTCAAAACATGATCGGCTACCGAGATTCATTTCTTATATTATCAGTTTTTACCAAATTAATTACTATGTTTTATTTTACAATATCCCATGAGCAGAATAACGGTTTACTTTCAGGGGCCTTGGTTTTATATTTCTTTATCTTTTAAGATAGCATCTGATTCAATGCTTATTTTTTGGGACCCAACATAGAATCTAGATCTCTTGCAACATATCCTGAATTGCTATGATCTCTATGCTCTATCAAGGACCGTAAACTTCCAAATTGAGATTGGTTTCTCATCTACCAAATGTGGAAATTGTTGCACAGCCTGTTGCCTCTATTCTCTAGTAGCATCCAAAAGCTTAGTTGCTTTACAACTAAAGTCTCCTCTTTTTCACAATGCTTTACGGCTAAAATCTCCCCTTTTTCACAATGCTACAAATAATAATTCTGAAAATGTAGTTTAACTGTTTTAAGAGCAAATACACCAACAAAAAATGATCAGACCTTAATTAGTTGTACAATCACAGGAAAGGTTTAGAGAAAAACTTTTACCTTTTTTCTTTTCAGCATTGTGTGATGAAGAAAATGTGTGGTGATCAGGAGCATATCAACAAAATATCTAACAAAATTAGCTTCTTTGTATAATCCTGACAAGGACAATAATCCATATGATCTAATACACTAACTAATTATTGATCACAGAATATTAATATAGACAGCTGTCTCTCAAATATCTCACAAGCTTAGTCCAATGGTAATTTGCCAGGAGATCGATCAATTACTCTCATTATGAAATCTGCTTAGTTTGTAAGGAGAGCTTCATCATTTTTAATTAAAGTAAAAAGACAAAAAAACGGTTAAGTATTCATTAAGTGACAGTGCGTGGCTCTCTTTCAAAGCATGCATTTATGAAATTTTTAATAACTAAAATTTTGTACAGCGCTAGTTCTATATAAAATTTACAGTAATTAACAAGAAGTAAATACAAGTTTCTCCAATAATAAGATTTTGTAATAGCTATTAGTATATGGGAAAGATTTAGATAGAATTTATTATGTGAAGTTTATAAAACTTTTTATTAAAAATTAAAATTGAAAATTCAAATAGATAAATTAAAAGATTTTATTTTTAAAAATTTTAAATAAATTTTGGTTTACATTTTATTTTTTTTCATTAACATTTTATTAAATATTTTTAATAAAAATTTTTAAGAATTTCGCCTTAAAAAACTTAAGTCCTGCCCATTAGTAAGATACGAGAAATTTCACTTAAAATTGAGCGAAAAGTACATTTATATGAACTTTTTGTCGGTGGCCAACTTTATACAAAAAGTGTTTTTCTTCGGAATAGATGATAGCGGCATCATGTTAAATTGCCAACAGCTTATAAAATGCTTTAAAAAATTTGTTTGACTATCTTAATTGTTCAATTTGCTCGAAAATTAACGGGATAACTCGAATATTTTTACTCCGTTTGGCCACATGTTGATGTTTTGTTGACTTGGTCAATTGATATGTCATCATTTTCGATCATGACCCTTTTAATTCTATTCAAAATTTGCAACTCGGACATTCTAGCAGTAACAGTGTTAATATGGCCAAAATGGTAACTGCATTGAACCCAACCCTTTCAGCTCACAGCAGCTGACGCTTGGCAGACAGAAGCCCAACCCTTTCCCACGCTTTCTAATTAATAAAAAAGCAATTTTGAAGGTTTTATTACTGTCACGTCCCGAGATCAAAACGTAACACGATCGTATTATTTTTAAAAAAATTTTAAAATAATACGAAACTTTCTTTCTTAATCATTCTAAAATTCTTCAATAAAATAATTTATCAAATAAAATTTATATCTTTAATCCAACTGATAATGCATCTTTATATGTGCAAATACAAATCATATAAAATACAAAACTATCTCTTAAGATCTCATTGGTCAACATTTTCTCCGACGACTAAATAATCTTTTTCATTTCATCTTTTAGCTTCACACAAGACTAACCAAACTTATCACTTAGTCATCTATAAAGAAAAAGTAAAAAGGGAATGAACAAATCACAGCTCAGTAAGTATAGGCTCACATACCTTATCAGATCAATCATCATTTTCTTACACATCATATAGATCATTCAAAACATTCATTAAATCATAATATCAAAACATTTCAAGATCATCGTTTTATCAAATATTTCATAAATTCATAAATCAATGTCAAAATATGTCACTTCATAAATCATTGTAAAATATGCTATCATTCAAATATCATAATCAAACCAAATCATGGATCATTCATTAAAATCATCATAAATCATCATTATCATTCATTTATCGTTAGCTATGGTCACTGTTATAACCCGTAACATTGGCCGTATCGACAATTTTATTCTCATGACCATTGCTAACTATTATAACCTGTTAGTCAGGGCTTATGCTAACTACTATTACTCGTTAGCCAGGGTTGTATGATCATATCTTTGCTAACTACTATTACCCGATAGCCAGGGTCGTAGAACTAAGTTCTGGTGTCGATGATCCCACTTCTCATGGATGTAAAAACGTAGCTATCATAAAATTATTCTTTAAACATAAATCATTTTCTCATTTCGTTCATAAGCATGATCCATCATTTATATAGATAAACACAAAATAATCATATGCTTGATCCTATTTTCATACACTAAAAATAATGAAACAAAATATTCATTCATTTAGAAATATACATATATACATATATTCGAAAACAAACAAAGTGTGTGAGATTCTACTTACCTCCATTCGATTTCACCACTTAGTTTTTCTCCAAAAATAATTAATGGCCTATTCAAGATCATTTCAATAGATCAGAATTTAATCAACCCTTTTTTTTTAGACCATTTATACAAAAATCAACTAAGTTACACAAATGGTTAACTTAACTAATTAATACTGGCAGCCAGACCTCTTTTCATTAAAACAGTCATATCTCAACATATCCAAATCATAATTATGATCTCTTTAATTTGTTAGAAACTAGACTTAATAAGCTTTCTAACCATATATGGCACAACTCATAATTCCTTGTAGATTAATTATAACAATTTTTGAAATCCACGTCATATACTGCTGCCAAACAGACTGTATACCTTCCAATAAAAACTATATATTTATTCATAGGAAACTTCAAATTCAATTCCGCTTATTTCATTGGAAAATAAACTCAATAAGCTTTCCAAACATATATGGCTTAATCTATAAATCCTTGTATACAAATTAAGAAGAATTTCGTAATTCAACCCTGATGCTGCTGTCTTACAGCCTGCATATCCTTAAGTTAAAATTAGACAACTCTTTATAGAAAACTCGGATTTGACTTTCGTTTGTTTCATTAGAAACTAGATTCAACATACTTTCCAATGATATATAATAATCACAGCAATAATCTATCCATTAATACAAAATTTTATTTTAATTCATTATTACAGATCACAACATCTCATCCAAAAATAAAATTTCTCCTTCAATCTTTAAAAACTAAAATCCTTACTTTCAGCCTTCAAATTTTATTCAATAATCATCAATAAATCTTAAAAACATGAAATAAACAAAGCCCAATAATTTACCTAAATAGATCATCAAGATTAATGAAGGATTTCATGATTTTTTTTTATTTTTCTCTCAAAACTTCAACTCCAAATAATAACAATTAACTTGATATTTTTTTTCAAATAAAAAAAGGGCATGTACTCACCTTTAAGGAATTAACTTGATTGTAGCCTCTGATTGTGAATCTCCAACTTGATTTTTCATATTCTCTAACCCTAAGAAAAATGAAGAAGAAAAACTCTATTTCCTTTATGTTTCACGATAGTTATGTTTTCTTTCATCTAATACTTCAGCCCATTTTCTTTTACTAAATAATATCTTAATAAACTGATGGGCTTTAGTATTAGTCTAGCCCAATTATTATTTGGGTTGGGGTATTACATTCTCCCCTCCTTATAAGAAGTTTTGTCCTCGAAACTTAATTTACATCCACATCTCATTCCTCTAGTTTTGCAATCATATCTCTTACCGTATGATTATTTCATTGAACTTTGAAAAAAAATAATCATCTTGCCTCAAAACTTGTTCTTTCTAATCAACCATTCAAAAAAAAAATATTTCAATATGTTAAAACTCATATCATCTTGAATTTTTAAATACTCATATCCAATCACATAGCTTTTACTAAGATATCCTCTTAACATAGATTCATCATATACACTAAACATCAAAGGTGACAATATTTTTTATTTTGAACTTTTTCACTTTTCCTAGAACTTCAATGTCTTTACAACACAAACTTAACATTTCTTACTTTATAATCCTCGTAATGAGTACAAATGATTAACCACTTGAAACAATAGATCATATCTCCAAATTATGGTATAATTCTCGTGCTTACTTTAAACCATTACTTAATCAATCAAAATTTATCAATCATTTGTTCCATAAATTCAAGAAATAAAAGTTTTTCTTCTTTGTCCTTATGCCAATAAGTCTAAGACTTAGATCTGCTTTCATACAAAACCTCAAAATAATGAATCATTGAATGTTTATCTTATGACTATCGTTATAAAATATTTCTCTTCAAGTCATGACATAAGCATTTCTTAAAAGAATGTCAATCAACAATAAAGCCTAAAAAATGAAGGGAACATAAAATATTCTTATCCAAAATCCATTAGTCCTTATTTATTAAAGATTCATCACTTTCTCAACTAATAATAGTACAACAATTTAGAACTTAAAATCAATTCAGGCTTTCATTGCGCACTCTGATATTTCTTTCCAATACAATTCAAACAAATTAACTTTCATAACATCGTTTTGTAACAAGAAAAGCATGTGTCCATAAAATTCCTTGTAATATGCTTCACACCATGTATTCATAACCATAACAACCTTGAATAACAATATCAACAAATCATTTTGTCACCAAAAAGATATCACATAATACTTTAATTTTCTTTTCTTTTCCACTGACAACATAAAATTTTCTATCAATTAACCACTATAATACATATGACATTAATGCAATAGATCATATCCATAAATTTACACCATGTAAATTCAAACATAAATCTCTAATTATCAAAGTTGTCTTCAATTACGAATATTATTCTTTTTAATATACCAATTATCATATAACAATTGATTCTTCATAATCCCCACAAACATCATAATGTCTCAAATTTTCTTTTTACCAAATATATTGCTATCATCTTCATGTCAAAGTTAAAAACTATGCATCATAATCCATAAAAAAAAAAAAAAATTTATAAAGTTTGAACCAATAAGAACTCCAAACACTTGAATTCAGACCAAAAGTATAATTATGAACAATATCCAAATGCATCACATTATTTCAGAAGTTCTATCAAACTTCTCTAAAATTGAATAGATGCTTAGCATCACTAAGTAAACAAAATCATCACTTATAAGATTTCAACCAATTTTTTACCCTTGTAAAATTCAAACAATCATTTGCACTTATAAGATTTCAAACAATCATTCTTAACCAAAACATATATATATATATATATTTTTCTGTAAATCAATTACTCATTTAAAACCAACTTCCTTACTAAATCATCTAGATAACCATAATTTTAATTCATTGCTAAGTATACAACCTCATACCACAATAGGCCATGTTCTCCGTAAATATAAAATTCGAAGGAATCCAATAGTATACTTCAATTAAAAACTATAACCACAAATTAATCACTTTAGCCATTAAAAATATCAGTACACCTTAAATAGGAATTTAATGATCAAACTTCAAATTAACTATACAAACATCTAGCTCGCATGATCAAACCTTAAATACTTTTTTAATAAAAAAAAGTATAACCAAATCAAGTGAACATCCTTCTTTACAAATATAAAGCTATTTACCACAATTATAACATTTTGGACTAATTCCATCAAGACAAATTCTCAAACATTATAACCCATAAATAATTGCATCAAAATTTCAACATATCATTTCATTCCAACTCTAATATTCTATACTTTTAATTTCAACAATGTACACTCATATTCTAATCTTCATCATTGATCAAGGATTCACTTAACACTTATCAAATAATTTCAAAACCTCATTAAGTCGAAAGTCTTTTCTCAAACCCATAGGATCTCCAATAACCAAATTGTTCTCTTAAATAATCTTTTAACTTATAAAATATATCTCATTATAAATGGCGTCAAAAATCTCTTCAACTTATAAAATCGCACTATATCAAAGTAATTACATTTTCTCTTAACTACAAGATCCAAAAGCAATATATAAATATCAACAAAATAACTACACCAAGAATCCATTGAATCATTGATTCCTCAAAATTCATTGAAACTTTAACAACTCCAAAATTCATCGAATCATTTACTTGTACTCACCACTATAGTCTATGGATCAAAGTTATGTCCTTAAAAAATTATCACATTATCCATAGGTCATAATCTAATTCTTAAAAATCTTCACATAATATATAGATTGTAACCATACTCATAGAATATCTCTTTCAATCCAAGGATCATAAACTATATTCTTTAAAAATCACCGTTAATCTACTTATCATAAATTAGCTTCTTAAAAATCTTCAAAGATTATAATCGTAGTTCTTAAAAAATCTTCAAAATCATATTATAAGCTCCTTAACATCTCATATAGTTTAAGGATCATAACCTGAACTCTTAGAAAATCTTCAAGAAACATAACTTAAGCTTTTAAAGAAAATCTCAACACAATCTACAAATCATAATCTACCTCTTAAAATTCTCAAAAGATCGTAACTTAAGCTCTGATATCACTTTTGTCACACCCCGAGATCAAGACGCAATACGATCGTATTACCTTGAAAAAAATCTCAAAGTAATACGAAGCCTTATTTCTTAATCATTCTAAAATTCTTCAATAAAATAATCTATCAAGTAAAATTTATATCTTTAATCCAACTGATAATACATCTTTATATGTGCAAATACAAACTATATAAAATATAAAACTATCTCTTAAGATCTCATTGGTCAATATTTTCTTCGACGACTAAGTAATCTTTTCCATTTTATCTTTTAGCTTCACACAAGACTAACCAAACTTATCACTTAATCATCTGTAAAGAAAAAGTAAAAAAAAAAATGAGCAAACCGCAGCTCAGTAAATATGGCTCACACACCTTATCAGATCAAACATCGTTTTCTTACACATCATATAGATCATTCAAAACATTCATCAAATCATAATATCAAAACATTTCAAGATCATCGTTTTGTCAAATATTTCATAAATTCATAAATCAATATCAAAATATGTCACTTCATAAATCATTGTAAAATATACTATCATTCAAATATCATATTCAAACCAAATCATGGATAAATCATTAAAATCATCATAAATCATCATTATCATTCATTTATCGTTAGCTACAATCACTGCTATAACTCGTGACATTGGCCGTATCGACAATTTCATTCTCATGATCATTGCTAACTATTATAACCTGTTAACCAGGGCTTACGCTAACTACTATTACCCATTAGCCAGGGTCGTATGATCATATCTTTACTAACTACTATTACCCGATAGCCAGGGTCGTAGAACTAAGTTCTGGTGTCGATGATCCCACTTCCCAGGGATGTAAAAACGTAGCTATCATAAAATTATTCTTTAAACATAAATCATTTTCTCATTTCGTTCATAAGCATGATCCGTCATTTATATAGATAAACACAAAATAATCATATGCTTGATCCTATTTTCATACACTAAAAATAATGAAACAAAATATTCATTCATTTAGAAATATACATATATACATATATTCAAAAACAAACAAAGTGTGTAAGATTCTACTTACCTCCATTCGATTTCACTACTTAGTTTTTCTCCAAAAATAATTAATGGTCTATCCAAGATCATTTCAATAGATCAGAATTTAATCAACCCTTTTTTTTAGACTATTTATACAAAAATCAACTAAGTTACACAAAGGGTTAACTTAACTAATTAATACTGACAGCCTGACCTCTTTTCATTAAAACAGTCATATCTCAACATATCCAAATCAGAATTATGATCTCTTTAATTTGTTAGAAACTAGACTTAATAAGCTTTCTAACCATATATGGCACACCTCATAATTCCTTGTAGATTAATTATAACAAATTTTGAAATTCACGTCATATACTACTGCCAAATAGACTGTATACCTTCTAATAAAAATTATATACTTATTCATAGGAAACTTCAAATTCAATTCCGCTTATTTCATTGGAAAGTAGACTCAATAAGCTTTCCAAACATATATGACTTAATCTATAAATCCTTGTATACAAATTAAGAAGAATTTCGAAATTCAACACTGATGCTGCTGTCTTACAGCTTGCATATCCTTAAGTTAAAATTAGACAACTCTTTATAGAAAACTTGGATTTGACTTTCGTTTATTTCACTAGAAATTAGATTCAACATGCTTTCCAATGATATATAATAATCACAGCAATAATCTATCCATTAATACAAAATTCTATTTTAATTCCTTATTGCAAATCACAACATCTCATCCAAAAATAGAATTTCTCCTTCAATCTTTAAAAACTCAAATCCTTACTTTCAGCCTTCAAATTCTATTCAATAATCATCAATAAATCTTAAAAACATGAAATAAACAAAGCCCAATAATTTACCTAAATAGATCATCAAGATTAATGAAGGATTTCATGATTTTTCTTGATTTTTCTCTCAAAACTTCAACTCCAAATAATAGCAATTAACTTGATATTTCTTTTCAAATAAAAAGAGGGCATGTACTCACCTTTAAGGAATTAACTTGATTGTAGCCTCTGATTGTGAATCTCCAACTTGATTTTTCATATTCTCTAACCCTAAGAAAGATGAAGAAGAAGAACTCTATTTCCTTTATGTTTCACGATAGTTAGGTTTTCTTTCATCTAATATTTTAGCCATTTTTCTTTTACTAAATAATGTCTTAATAAACTGATGGGTTTTAGTATTAGTCTAGCTCAATTATTATTTGGGCTGGGATATTACAGTTATACCCTCTAAATGTGTATAAAAACAGCTCTCTAGGTTCTGATTTCAAACAATGCCTAGCTTAATTTCACTCAACTAACTCTTTTGTTGGAACTGAATATGGCTAAATTTTTTATGAAGTACTTTTCCTTTTTCAAAACCCTGTTCTTTTTCTTCTTCTATGGAGTTGTCTTTAGACAGTCTAAGAATCCCAAAGCTCTCCACAGAAACGTGAGCAATATCCATGCAAACAAGTGTACATATCACAAGTATCCTTCTTTTGCTCACAGATCAAACCTGTCAAATCAAACTCTGGTCTTCAATGTAGAAGAGGCTTTGTTGAAGTCCTCATCATTGTTTCCTTACTTCCTGCTTGTGGCCTTTGAAGCAGGAGGGCTCTTAAGGGCTTTTATTCTTTTTGTTTTATACCCATTTCTATGCTTAGTTAGTGAAGAGACGGGGTTGAAGGTAATGGTCCTGGTTTGCTTCTTTGGGATAAAGAAAAACAGCTTCAGAGTTGGAAGTGCTGTTCTGCCAAAGTTCTTCTTGGAGGATGTTGGCTTGGAAACATTTGAGATTTTGAAGAAAGGAGGAAAAAAAGTGGCTGTCAGTAATATTCCTCAAGTGATGATCGACAGTTTCGTGAGGGATTACCTGGAAATTGATTTTGTAGTTGGAAGAGAGCTGAAGGTGTTTTGTGGGTACTTTTTGGGAGTCATGGAAGAGAAGAAAAGAATTAAGGCTGCTTTGGAGGAGATAATTGGAAGGGAAAATTTGGGTTGTGAAGTTATTGGCATCAGTGGCTTCAAGAAATCCCTTGATCAATATCATTTGTTTTCTCATTGCAAGGTGATTTCCAACTTCTACAAGTGTCCTTTCTTTGAAAATCACTTTGGGTAGCTTTTAAACGAATATATATACCAATCTTTAGGTGGCTGATGAAAACCGAAACAAATATACATGCAACGCTTCAATTATTTAGTTTATAGTTTTGACTCTATGCCCCCACCCTAGGAAGATTCAGGTTTATATTTTTGTCTGTCTGCCAATCATTTGCATAACAGATGTGCCTGTGCCGACGTATGTATTTCATTCAAAGTAAACATTAGAAAAATCATCGATTTTGCTACTTTTAATACTGTGAAAGTTAATAGAGAAGACACCTTTTTCTTTCGGTGTTGTGTCTGTCTCTCAATTTATAACGTTTGCCGGTTACTAATTTATTGCATTTGGTTGCAACAGGAAATTTACCTGGTGAGAAAAGCAGAAAAAAGAAGCTGGCAACACGTAGCAAGAGAGGAATACCTCAAACCAATCATTTTCCATGATGGAAGACTGGCTTTCCAGCCAACTCTGTTGGCCACCCTGACCATGTTCATGTGGGTCCCCTTTGGCTTCACTCTTTCCATAATCAGAACTGTTATTGGCTTAATTCTTCCATACAGGATTTCCATCCCTATGTTGGCCTACAGCGGGTTGCACCTCTTTCTTTCAATCCCGCAAACCACCCAGCATCCTCATTCACTTCAAAGCTCAAACAATCGTAAAACCAAAGGCCGCCTTTACGTTTGCAACCATAGAACACTGCTGGATCCCCTCTGCCTCTCTTTTTTATTACAGAAAGATCTCACTGCTGTTACTTACAGTTTAAGCAGGGTATCAGAGCTGTTAGCTCCAATAAAAACCGTCAGATTGGCAAGGAATCGTGATCAAGATCGTAAAAAGATGGAAAATCTATTAAATCAGGGGGACCTAGTTGTATGTCCCGAAGGGACCACGTGTAGGGAGCCCTATCTCTTAAGGTTCAGTCCTTTATTTGCAGAGATGAGCGAAGATATAGTCCCTGTTGCAATGGACAGCCATGTTAGCATGTTCTATGGCACAACAGCCGGTGGCCTGAAATGCCTGGACCCACTTTTCTTCCTCATGAACCCACGACCAAGCTACAATGTCCAAATGCTTGAAGGTGTATCTGGCTTGTCCGCTTGTCATGATCATAGTGAAAGATCAAGGTTTGACGTGGCTAATCATGTTCAGAATGAGATTGGTAAAGCTCTGGGTTTTGATTGCACCAAGCTTACGAGAAGAGACAAGTACTTAATCTTGGCAGGCAACGAAGGACTAATTAGCAAACCCTAATGAATCAACTTGTTGTAAGAACATTAATGGTTTCCCTCGTAAACTTACGACGTTGCCAACAAATGTTACACGTAATGATCAGGTTAATGATTGTTGGGTTTGGCGTGATCACTGGACCTACTTATTGAATATGATCATCTTTTGAGCTGTAAGTAGTTAGTTGTAAGCTGTAAGTAGTTAGTTGCAAGCTGTAAGTAGTTAGTTGCAAGCTGTAAGTAGTTAGTTGTAAGCTGTAACATAATGTATACTTATATATTTTTTGGCCGTATTACTCAATTCTTCTTCGTATCCTGTGGTGGAGATCAGTATTAATAATATCATCTAGGCATTTATGCATGGCTCTCAAGGACTCCCAGTAAAGGAATAATAAAAGAAGAAATATTAATTTTGCATCCAACACAGCATTCTATTAATTATATTGGCGCTTATATATACAAAAATTATATTGGTGCTTATATATATATCTACTTTATTTTTAGATATATTGGTGATTTTATAATTAAGGAGTTGTTGCAATATCACCAAAAAAAAAAAAAGTTTTTAGAATAAAATTGTATTTATGAAAAAAAATGCATCCATCCGAACATTTGATTCAAATGTAAACGCAAGTTATTTTAATTTTTTTTAAATAGAAAATAAAAATATCATTAAATTAAAAATGTTAAAGCAACGATTTATGGTAAATCCATCTTTTACTACTATTTTATTTAGATTTGATTTAGATGCGATGAGAGACTCTTGTCCATCCAACTAAACTCACTATTTTTTTTTTTTTATTTGGGATATCCGGAAAGAAATGAAAGGATTTCAATTTGAACAAAAGGGAACACAAATTGTTGGTTGTTAGTAGTAATTGTCATCCTAGAGTCAAGCAAATGGATTTATAAATGAATGCTAAATCTTATCTTTTTTCAACTTTATTTTTTGTGTTCATTGAATTGTGCGTGTTAGCAATTTCTCAATATGATAGGACTTGCCTACAATTTCAAGTTCTAGTAACTTTTTTTTTTTTTTCATGTATATGCCTTCGCCCTAGCATATATTGGCACCAAATGAAAATACAATTCAGTTCATTTCATTTGAAAAACATATAATACTATGCTAGACAATATTTATGTATGAGAAATTATGTTTAAAATCAATAGTTTTAGGCAATCAAGAAAGGCAAATAAATTTCAAATATGTTTCATTTAAATATTATGAATTTTATTTGTTCATTCCAAATAATATCATCTATGCATTTGCTTAGGGAAAAAAAACATTAATTGTTTATCCAATACGTTCACGAGTGTTTTAAACGTTTTCTTAAATCTATTTTTTTTATTTTATATATTTAAAATTATCAAAATTAAATTTTGTTCATTGAAAATTTTTGTAGGTTATATAATGTACGGGCCCAAAGCCCGATAGTTCAATTAGATGCAAAACAGACTATTTTATTGAACCCAAAAAGGAAAGCTGGATCCAAAGAAGGTAAAAAATTACAGAAAAAGATTGGGTTGCCCTTCCTGAGCCAACTCAAAAATTGAAAAGCTCGAGTAAATAAAAAAAAGTTTGGGTAATGGTTTCGAAAGTCCGTTTTATTAAGATCCAATTAAATGGGCCCAAAGGCCTTAAGGGAAGCATTAAAAAAAGTAATATAATAAAACCATCACTAAATTTGAAGAGGGCTCATGGTGATTTTTTTTGTCGGTCAACGAGAAAAGGTTCCCAAGTAAATTAATCAAATGGTAGGGACCAATCAGTAAATCTGTCTCTCGATCTTTCTTTTCAACATATAACAAGTATTGCTGCTATTAAAATAAATGTAATAACCTGACGCAAATAACCTAGCCGCCCTCTTTTCCCCAACCTTGAGTTCCGCTTCTAGGGTTTTCATTTTTTAAAGAGGAGTTTTCTTAGCTGACCCAATCCAAATTTCCCTTTCTATAAGGTCTAGGGTTTTGGATGGGTACGGAGAGGAAGAGGAAGGTGAGCTTGTTCGATGTGGTGGATGAGACATCGGCTAAGATCGGGAAATCGAACGGCGGAGGATTTGCGGCGATGAACGTCAACAGCTCGATCAACAAGTGGAATGGAAGGCCTTATTCGCAAAGGTATTACGAGATTTTGGAGAAGAGGAAAACCCTCCCTGTTTGGCAACAGAAAGAGGAGTTTTTGCAAGTGTTGAAAGCCAATCAAACCCTTATCTTAGTCGGTGAAACCGGTAGCGGTAAAACCACTCAGGTTGCTACTTTTTGCAGCTGTAAATTTTTAATTTTTAATTTGATTTACTACCTATGAACAATTATTGGGGATTTCTGTTTGATGAAAGAATTAGGCAGTTACATTTTTAGGGTTTTTTTTTTTTTGGTTATACAGATACCTCAGTTTGTATTGGACGCCGTTGATATAGAAACTCCGGATAAGCGTAGGAAAATGATGATTGCCTGTACCCAGCCGCGAAGGGTTGCTGCAATGTCTGTTTCGCGGCGTGTTGCTGAAGAAATGGATGTAACTATTGGAGAGGAGGTTGGTTATAGTATTCGTTTTGAAGATTGCAGCAGTGCAAGAACTGTGTTAAAGTAAGCTTATCTTTCTTGATCTTATATTTGGTATTATTGGCTGCGACGTGGATATGAATGAGAGAAGTATTAAGATTTTCTTGTTTATGTTCTTGGCAGGTACCTAACAGATGGGATGCTTTTAAGGGAAGCTATGACTGATCCTCTTTTAGAAAGGTATAAAGTAATTATTCTTGATGAGGCCCATGAAAGAACTTTGGCGACGGATGTGCTATTTGGGCTTCTGAAAGAAGTGTTAAAGAATCGACCTGACCTTAAGCTTGTTGTTATGAGTGCAACGCTTGAGGCTGAAAAGTTTCAGGGTTATTTTTATGGTGCACCACTTATGAAGGTTCCTGGTAGGCTACACCCTGTGGAGATATTCTATACCCAGGAACCTGAAAGAGATTACTTGGAGGCTGGAATTCGTACTGTTGTGCAGATACACATGTGCGAGCCTTCTGGTGACATACTTGTTTTCCTGACTGGAGAGGAGGAGATAGAAGATGCTTGTCGCAAAATAACAAAAGAAATTGGAAACATGGGGGATCAAGTAGGACCTGTTAAAGTAGTGCCTTTATATTCAACTCTTCCACCAGCAATGCAGCAAAAGATTTTTGAACCTGCTCCACCTCCTTTGAAGGAGGATGGCCCTCCTGGAAGGAAGATTGTGGTGTCAACCAACATTGCTGAAACTTCCTTGACCATTGATGGCATTGTATATGTTATTGACCCTGGGTTTTCTAAACAAAAAGTTTATAACCCACGAGTGCGTGTTGAGTCCTTACTGGTATCTCCGATATCAAAGGCAAGTGCCCACCAAAGATCTGGACGTGCTGGAAGAACTCAACCTGGCAAATGTTTCAGGCTCTACACTGAGAAGAGTTTTAATAATGATCTGCAGCCGCAGACTTATCCTGAAATATTACGATCAAACCTTGCAAATACAGTTCTCACCTTGAAGAAACTGGGAATTGATGATCTGGTGCATTTCGACTTTATGGATCCGCCTGCTCCAGAGACATTGATGCGGGCGTTGGAAGTGTTGAATTACCTGGGAGCATTGGATGATGATGGGAACTTAACAAAGTTGGGAGAGATAATGAGTGAATTTCCCTTGGATCCTCAAATGTCAAAGATGCTCGTTGTTAGTTCCGAGTTCAACTGTTCAAATGAGATTCTTTCAATTGCTGCCATGCTTTCAGGTACTTTTATTTGTTTTCTGGCATGCTTTTTGATTTTGTTGAGTCAGGTCTTAGGAGGTAGTTGTCATGGGGCTCTATCATGGTTGATATTGTCCCTATCTCAATAGTGTTTGCACGGGAGCTAGTGCACAACACTAGATGTTTAACTGTTTGCATGCATACGCTTGTATGCATTGATACAGTTAAAGCTGTAACGTGTCTTAGGTTGTCATCAGCAACTGTCTTGTCTGGGTTCCATGCCCCCCGGTTGGCATGCACCATAGGATTTCTAAGTAAGTGCTGATGCAGATAGTTGCAGTTCTCAGTATTCTCTCATGAAGCAAATGGTGTCTCGACTGTATGCCTCTGCTGACCTACCGTGGGCCTGTTCTGTGATAACTAAATTCTTTCTTTAGTACCCAATTGCTTTGTACGGCCTAGGGAGGCACAAAAAGCTGCAGATGAAGCTAAAGCTAGGTTTGGGCATATTGATGGTGATCATCTCACACTTTTGAATGTTTACCATGCCTACAAGCAAAACGGTACGTACTTAATGCCGTTCTCTAAGATTACGCAAATTTATTTACTAGCAACAATTTATCAAAGAGTCTTACCATCTTTGAAAAAACTGCAGATGAGGATTCGTCTTGGTGCTATGAGAATTTTATCAACCATAGAGCGCTGAAGGCTGCTGATAATGTTAGACAACAGCTGGTGCGCATTATGGCCAGGTTTAACCTCAAGCTGTGCAGCACTGATTTCAACAGCCGTGACTACTATGTCAACATTAGAAAGGCTATGCTTGCTGGGTATTTCATGCAGGTAGCTCATCTGGAGCGCACAGGACACTACTTGACAGTTAAAGACAACCAAGTCAGTATCAATATCACCTTTCTCTGTTTCCTGAGCATGCTTTCTTTGTTGGTGATGTTTTTTCCCATTTTGGAGGTGCATGGGTGGAATGTAACAAGGTGTGTTGCATTATTTATTTTGCAGGTGGTGCACTTGCATCCATCAAATTGCCTCGATCACAAGCCAGAGTGGGTCATCTACAATGAGTATGTCCTGACAAGCCGGAATTTTATTCGCACTGTGACAGACATTCGTGGTGAATGGTTAGTCTCTCCTTTCTTGTAGTTGCCACACTAGTGTGATTGTTTCTTCTTGGTGTCATCATCCAAGAACAAAACGCTGACTTCCTGGATTTTAGGAACCCTAACAAGGGTCTCTAAAATTTTTGTTTGATCACCGGTTAATTGATACATACACTTTTTTGATGAATGCAGGTTAGTTGATGTAGCACCACATTATTACGATCTTGAAAACTTCCCACAGTGCGAAGCCAAGCGTGTCCTTGAAAAGCTTTACAAGAAAAAGGAAAAGGATCGCGAGGACAGTAGGAACAGAAGATGAAGCTTACACTCGTACAAGAAGTTCAATTTTTCTATGGTGCTATTTGCGTGTTATTCCATATTTTAGTTGACAAATTGGAAGATACCGAAATTTCTTGTACCATCGTAAGAATAGGAAGTTTGTCCCTATCTTTCTGTATTTACATGTCGGTCTAAATTTGTTTTTACCTGTTATTTATTATTTAGTTGTTGAACGAACGATTGATATGAAAAAAAAAAAAAGGACAAACAAAAGAAATGAGCATGATTTTGGACCTATAATATCTCGTTCTCGTCAACTGGTGTTTGGTCCCATTTCCCAAAAATTAACCGTGCATAATGAGCCCATGTCAAAACATTTTAATGTTTCGTATCACTAGGGGTTGCTAAAATTTAAGAACAAGAATTAAGAACCTTTTATTCTATTTCATTTTTCTAACTTGTCTTTGCCCCATAGAAACCTAGATCCCAGAGTCGGCGGCCATCGCAATCTGAATACCAGTTCCTCGCAAATCAAGACATCATCTATACATATCTAGATGCCAAGTCCAACAGGCTATAATAGTCAAACAGTCGGGCTAAGGATTTGAAGTTAAGAAGCCTTATTGTATTAAAGGATGTAGTGCATGGCTGTATAGGTTCATTTCACTTCAACGGGAGATTCAATCCGACCGAGAGCCTAAATTTAGTAACAGTACTCCATGTCCCTGTTTCATCGTGTATCTTTCTGAACGCTGAATAAACAGCAGGATAATCCATTATCAATTTTAAAATACCTTCAGTCGCAAGTTTACGAGGTTCCAAACTTGAGTGCAAATAAAAGGCTCTAGCAAATGCACCCCAAACAACCACATCAAGCTTAAAAAGCATCCCCTTACCAATTTCTCAGCTTTATCAAGCTGACCTGCTTTCCCATAGATCTCCACTATACAAGCATAATGCTCCAACCCTGCTTGTATTCCATACTTCTGGTCCATGGAGTTGAAGTGCTTTTAACCTTGTTCAACCAATCCATTATCCCTGCATGATAATAAAATGTAAAAAATTGTAATCTGATAAGGCCCGACACCACCGTTAATCATTCTATCAAATTCCTCCAATGCTCTTCTTCCGAGCCCTTGTCTTGCATAACCTCCTATCAAAGAATTCCATAATACCAAATTCTTCTTTCACATGGACTCGAAAATGCAAAATGCAGCCCCAATATCCCCACATTTTGCATACATATCAACAAGGGAAGCCGAAAATATTAAATCCTCATGTGTCCCAAACTTCAGGATGCTTGAATGACTTGCTGGCTAGTAACAAGATAAGAACTCCCAGCACATGCATCCAAGACACTTGAAAATATTAACTGGTTATGCCTCGTCTCCGACATTAACATTAAAACAAACAGCTTCAAGGCCTCCTGAAACCTTTCACTTCGCATATATCCATTAATCATCACAGAAAACATATTCTTCTCACTCATCTTATTGAACATAGACCTAGCTTTGTTGATCCACTTATTCCTAATGTACCCATTAATCGAGTCCAAGAAACAATATTCCTCTCCGGCATCTTATAAAATACCCTACGAGCCAGCTTAAAATACCCTACTTCCATATATAATGAAACCAAAGCATTCTAACAAGCAACATTCTTTACCAAAATCTCATCAAACACTCTCCCCCACTCCTCTATATCCCCCACTTGTGCGTACCATTTCATCAACGCACACCCACAAACACGCTCATATTAAGCCTCAAACAAACACCAACCGCGTGAATTTGAGGCACCAATAACTTAAACTCTGTTCCCCAAACCATACTAACTAAAATCGAAATGGTGCAGTAATTCGGTTTCAAACCAATCCTACCCATTTCTATAAAGCATTTATAAACTCCCTATGGGTTTTGGCTCTTGTTTAAGCCCGAAAAAGAGGTGTTCCAAGAAACGGGGTTTTTAAGGGTCATTTCATCAAACAGGTCATGCCCCTGTTCTGCCGGCCTTTTTGTAGGTGGGGTTGGATCATTGCATTGCACAAGAATATGTTGCTGGCGTTTGGGTTTCGGTCGAAGAGCTTTGAGGCTTCGTTCAAGTGGTTATATTGGAGGCAATTGTTGATATCGCTATCGAGATCGCCCGTCGAAAGTGCACAAAGATGACGGAAATTTTTCAGAGGAAGGATTCGGGTTCTTTTCAAAATGCGCATGGCAGGCAATAACTTAATCGACACACGTAGGAGATCAGCCGTTGGCCTTTTCTGTTATTGCAGCAATTTGTGTGAACGCATTACATAAACTTTTAGTAAAATTTAAATGCAAAGAACAGCCAGCCTAATACAAATAAAGATAAACACAAAAACACCCAAAAGTAAAGATTTTATTTGGGCATACAATAGTGAATATGATTGCATTAAAGCCTAAGAACCATTTCATCTTCCTCCTCAAATCATCAAGCTTGCGCCTCTTGAAATTAAACTTGAAAACCAGTTCTTAACAACTATTATTAATGTTATAGATTAAGCATTAGCATTCAACACAGCCTGTAACAAACATTTTTTCCTGCTATATAACTTTAGCTTCATAATTTTGCAGCCAAGTTTTGGTAGAGCTCATCGATTTCAGCCTGTTCAATATCATGTAAAATAACTTGTGAGTCTCCTATACTATTTGAAGAATATAATGTCCAAAATTATGCAAATTACCTGATAATATTTAAGCAGTTTGTTTCTTTTTTTCTTCAATGTTGCAGTCACTAGATCTCTTTCCATGTCAAAGGGCACGGGTTCCAAAATGACTCCTTTGATAAATTCAAAACCTCTCATCTGGCTTTCAAAAGATGCAAACAGTAAGTGGATAAACAACCATATAATGGAATGAAAGGAAAGTGAGAGGACTTTTGGGTTTTGCTCAATGCATCCCTCCTCGCCGGCCCAAGCCGCCTTTTGGTTTTGGAGTAACAGTTATTAGCACTCTGTGAAGTCGCAGACAATTTAAAAAAATGTTCTACTCTTGTTAGAGTTCTCAACTAGAACAATGAAACCCTGGTTTTTACAATGTGGGTGCTTATTCTGGTAGTCCTATATGAATTCTTACACAAAAGTTATTGGTTTCTCGGATTAAAGGCTTGTGTTTTCGCATGCAAACAACTGTTACAGCAGCAGATAGGCAGATTATTTTTAGATTCTGCATAAGGCCATTAATCCGTGCCTTTAAATTTCACTATGAACAGAACACAACAGTAAAAGGAAAAGAACTAACAGAACTTACCCCAAAAATTTCATTTCATCAATAAGTATTAGGTTGAATTTAAGTAGATGTTACCTTGTTTTTCTCAGCTGTGGATTTTAGCTCTGAGAGGACATAATTCTGTAGCTTGCTGAGAGAACAGAGCTCAGAAAGTGAACCTGTGTAACCATTCAAGTTTGCCCACTTTTTAGCATTTTCTTCATGTAGCACAACCACAGCAACTAGCATCGACTTGAAGCTGTTTCCATAGACCCATACCTAAACATAATTTATTCAAACATAATTTATTCTATATGGAATTGAGAAATTTGGTTTTGAATTACTTTCTTGTGCAAACAATTAATGAATTAATAAAAGGAGATGCTCACATCATCAACAATTGGAGTGAACCCATAAACATTTTCCAAATACTCAAGTGCCACATACTCTCCCTGGGAGAGCTTAATAAGATTTTTCTTCCTATCAATAATCTTAACAACTCCATTAGGAAGCATTTGGCCTATGTCTCCTGAGAGTATCAAAGAATGATGAAATTAGAATGCAAGATTGGTGATTGATAATTCAGTTTACGAGTTTGACAGGAAATTGAACTGCCCAACCTGTATGAAACCATCCATCCTTGAAAGATTCTCTTGTCAGTTCAGGATTTTTATAATACTCGGAGAAAATAGTCTTTCCTCTCACGCATATCTCACCAAAGGGAGGATTTCCGAGTGGATTGTAGCCCATGTCTGAAACCTCCTCTAGGCGTAACTCATTGTAGACGGCTGGGGCCCCAACAGCACCAACCATGCACATCTCATCCGGAAAACCAATAGTGCAAGCTCCACAAGTTTCTGTCAATCCTATACGAAGGGCAATGCAAATTGTTCAATAGGCATAAAAAATGTATAACAATTATGTATCTGATCATCATTCTGCCTAGAGTAACCGTCAAGGCAACATATGCACCAAACAGTAATAAGCAGTCATGCTTTAAATAGGGAAAGAAAAATGAAAATATCCAAGATGTTTTAGCATGAAAGTGTTATAGGATATAGCTAAATTGTTGTTTTGAAGGTGAATTAAGAAAAAAGTCATCATAATAATTTATTTTCTTCAAAAAAATGCTAGGAACTGCAGCAGAATTTACACTTTCTGCCAACCAACACATTCATTTCTTTCCTTGTTCTTTCCCCCGTTTTAATAGAACCTTGATAGCCTGTTCTTTTTTTTTTTCTATACTTCTATAGGCAGGAATTTACCATAGCCTTGGACAACAAAGGCACAACAAGTGACCCGCAGGAATTCTTCTACTTCAGAGCTCAATGGTGCACCTCCAGATAATAACAATCGAATCCGACCTCCTAACTTAGCTTTGACCTTGTGAAATGGAAAAGAAAGATGACAGTACGTTAGATAGCGGAGAGTTTATTTTCCCCAAAACTTAAAAAATACACTTTTCAAGGAGAATTAGCTTGGTTTGGATCAGTCTCCAGAATTCTAAAGCCAAATATAAAGTAGCACTGAAAATTTACAGCCATTTTGAATAATGCAAACTCGATGAACCAGTCTTTATAGGATCTAGACCCATTAATCAAGGTTCGACAATTTTGAACATAGATGCATGGTAATTTTCTGTTTAGAAGATAAGTTTTTAAAGGAGATAAGACACTACCTTTCTGAAGGCCAACAAATCTGCTAAAGGTGATGCATATTTATGTTTATACCCTCGCTTCATCCAAGAAAGTTTGCTGCAAACGAAGCAAGCATGCATCAGCATCATGGTTATTCTATATGAACTTCTACCACAGGGGACTGAGTTACTATTTGGATGGAGCACTGTCTTACTAATTGTAGAGAGCATCAAAAATCCACCTCCTCAAAGGTCTGAGTTCTTGTAGTGCTTTTTTAATACCTAAAAAATATATTAACTTTGATGAGTGAATCATTGTCACTTAAAATCAATCAGCAGATAAAGGTTTGTCAATGATTTGCCTTCATGAATCATATCATAAACTCGGGGTACACCAGCTAGAAATGTTGGTTTCAACTCCATTATGTCATCTCGCAGTTCCTTCAAGTTCTATAGGAACAAACATTTTTTGAAAATAAGTTATGATCAATATTTAATAATGGATTTGAACAAAAATTATGACTAATCAAGCACATTTGACTTAATAAGGAAAATCATAAGTGAACTTTCGGTTTGTGGACACAGACAATCACTTCCGCATTTTCTCTTTTTCCTCCTTTCTCTGACCTTATGTTTATCTATCCAATCATCACCATGCCTCTGGATATGGCATAATAAGCACCATTCCATAGTGTTGACGTCCTGACAAGACTTTCACTTCATTAATATTACAAGTTCATAACTTCCTTAACACACATACACCCCCTCTTCCCTAGGGGGTGCATGACAGGAGCGTCCCCACCTTCATCCCCCTCTTGCTTTTACATTTCCTCAACCAAACATGAGAATACTATGTTTTTCATTTCCAATCCCTTTTCTCCCCTCTTATCTATTCTTTGACATGTAACTGGGGACCCAAAAGAGTTCCTGATATGTTTAAGAAACAGAGTTTCAGCAGCATACCCCATGATAGTAGCCAACAGATGCTCCTTTATGGAAAAAATATTCCTCAATCATGCGATCAAGGATATGAGCAAGGGGCAGGAAGGACAAATACACGTCATCCACTGTCATCTGCTTAACAAAAGGATATATCAGGAAGGTGAACCAACATTATACTTGTACAAAAAGCACACTTGAAATCCCAGTTCTGTTTTAACACGAAGTAAGTATTAGCAAGAAAGATTACTCTGGTGGTACTTGAACAACAGGAGAAGAATCATATCTGTAGAGATTGTCTATGTGAAATTCAAGGATTAAGTATACCTTGTCCTCAAATTGATCCAAGAAAAGATCAATGCCGTGTACAAATATTGCAATTGTTTCATGTGTTAACACAACACCTTTAGGATCTCCACTGGTGCCACTTGTATACATAATTGTGCAAATGTTAAATGGTTGAGGTGGTGAAATCTCTTGTGGATTTTCCTTTCCCTGATGAAAAAATATGCTCAAAGGTTAACATAGTATTTCAAAAAAAAAGTAATAACGTATTTCAGAAAGGAAAAAAATGGCATGAAAAAAGTTGCAACATTTAAAAAGGTGAAAATGAGTTTCATCAGATCTTAATATGATAGATTTTGATGCAAAATCAAAATGTCAAATAGAGGAATAGTTGTTACAATTTCTACTGAAATTCACATCTAAGCAGACTAAAATTTGGAAAACCATGGTACTTCTACATAGGTTTTCCATAATGCGATTTAAATTTTGAGCATTGCTTACTATAATAGGACAAGAAAGTTATAGGATGGAGTAAACAGTCACAAAACATACCAAACCCAAAATGAAAATGAACAAGAAAATTTTATTTTATTGGAAGTTGAATTAATCTCTCTCTCTCTCAGAATATAGAAATTGAGCGAAACCTAACCATGTGGAGAAACTCGGTCCATGAGTATGTCTTAATCCCCATCTGAGACGCCTTAGCATTGTCTTCCTCGGTCAATGAGGTGAAGCAAACCATTGCTGCAACCAGAATAAAACTCAGTACAGTGCCTTCTAGCAGTTCCAGCAAACTAAAGTTTTATCTAGTCATTTTTCACCTTTCAACCGCTGAGCAGACGAACAATTTGGATTCAAAAGCTGTAAAGGCACGTGCAACATCAGAATGTTGATTGTGAAACTGGGGAATAATATGGAAAAGGGCATTAGTTAAACCTAAACCTTACTTCTTTTACTTTTTTGTCTTGTACAAATACAAAATCAACCTCTGCATGATCTATAATAAAATTTACAGCTCCAGGCCCTGCACACAAGTTACAAGAAGATGAATCCTAAGATTACGCTGTGGATGCTCTTCAATCAAGGAACTGAATTATGTAGGACTAATCTCAGAAAAACATGTGGCAGCACGCCTAGCAATACACTGATTGATGTTGCTATCAAGCAGAATGCTGTTTAGTTCAATTGTATCATCTGGACTAGAGTGCAAAAGGAGTTGAATATTCTATACTATTCAAATCAACAGTGAAACCCACAAATAGCAGGGGAGAGGAACCTGCCAGTCATCCTGATGGTTCAAAATGTATGTACATCATCATGTGTGATGGAAACACCTTCCGCAAATATCTTTTTTTCGGTACTTAAATTTATGCAAGTGTTGAGATACCTTCAGCAAATATCAACTAAGCTTCTAGGTAAACTAACTTATTAAGCAGAAAAGATCTCACTATAATGGGGCTTGAACTGCTTATGTACATGTTAGCCCCAAAGTTGCCTGTTGCAATTGCAATAGACAATGGGATCCATGAAGAATCTCAAATGTCAAACAATCAAATTATAAAAAGCAAAAAGAAAAGCTTCTTCAGCAGAAAGAGGTGATAAAATTTGCTCCAAAAGAAGGAAATTTCTCAAGAGGCAGTTACCCAGTGTATCATAGAGAGGCACACAAACCAAACTGTGGGCACCGCAGGCCTACAAAAATTGGAAAAGGATAAAAGTTATGGAGCCGTTCTAAGGAGTGCCTAAAGGACACTTGCAAGCGCACTACTTTTAAAAAGATTCTCATATTTGATATAATAGCCGTCAGGATACCCATGAGGACGGAAAAAGCAGACTTATTACTTAAAAACTTCAGTAAAACACTTCACACAGAAAGTCTGAAAGCATACCTCCATCGCCATAATCCACTGCGGGCAGTTTGCTCCATAAATCCCAACCCGACATCCCTGCCACACGTATGTAAATAAAACAGTAGAGAGAAAAGATCAGAGTACAAACTGAAATCCCTTTGTTTCAAAATTTCCCTTAATAATTACAAGGCCTCAGAAAATAGACATATTTATGCTTACAGGTTCAGCACCAGATGCTCGCAATGCAGAACCAATGTGCAGAATTTCATCATAAACTTCCTTGTATGTTTTCCAGATATAAGGGCCCACCTAAAGAATAAACAAAGTCAAAAAGCAACTAGTGCGAAATCTGGTACAAATACTGAAATCTTCTTTTGAACATTAATTTTACCTTCCCATCAACAATATTTCGCCATCCAAGCATCCTGTTTCCAGGGTGCTTCTGAACGGATGAACTGCACAGTAAGATCCTTACTGTTGTCAAAAAGAAAAGAAAATTTCTAGTATGCTAAGATACTTAGTTTGTGCAAGGATAATCTAGGTCAAAGTTACCACTAAGTGAGCTTGCAACTGTATTAGTCTAATCACATACTAGATAAGGCCTTCCTGCAGGTATTTTTTAATATCATCCAGTATCATTTCATTGCCTTGAGATGTTTTTCTTTTTTTTTTTTCTTTTTTCTTTTTAGGAATTTGCCTCGAGTTGTTAATGTAACAGTAACATAGCTTTTCCTTCATCTTTAAAATCTAGCATATGACAAATTTAATGGAAAATATTAAGCATAATTCTGTTTTATCAGGTTGTATCAATAGAACAAGTAGCTGAAATCCATATGAAAGAGACTTGATAATAATAATAATAATAATTCCAAACAATAGTGCAACATAAACAGTTACCTGAAAAGAGTCCAAGCAGTAGACATATCATGATCAGGTGAAGGATATCCATTCTTGGCTAGTAGGTTACGATATACGGGACCAATGGATGGCTTCCCATCTTGTCCTTCTCTTCCATCTTCCACCTTAGCAGAAAAGACCTTCATTATTTCCTATACAGAACCTGTGCAGGGAAAACTCTTAGTACATAAAGAGGCTTCCAAAAGTCCAAAAAAAAAAAAAAAACCAAGTATAGTTCAACATACAGCAACAAACATTGAGCTAACAGGTCAATGAAAAGGAAAATAAGGAATCAAATCTTCGCTCCCAATAAAGTTCATCAATAGCATTTCAGTAAGGTAAATGACAAATATCTATAAAAGAAAATTAAAAGTCATTAATGGTGCTAAACAATTTGGACAAAAAATATATGGGAATCAAACTAACATGTACTAAATTCACTTCTAAAACTTTCACCTGCTGACAGAAATTAAAACATGAAAATCAAGTGGACACTAACATATATCATGACCCAAAAGCAAATTAACCAACCGTTAGAAAACCGTTGAGAACAAAGCAAACAAAAAAAAAACAAAAACAAAAACCAGAAACTGCTGCTTACAAGAAAGTGAAGATACCCGAGAGTTTACGAGGAAAGCAAAGAAGGAAAGGATGTTGCTTACAAAGTGAAATCATGAAACCCTGCGAGAAGTGTCATGAATTTAAGGGTAGGAAAGGAGAGAGGGAAGCCAGTTTCAGGGCCGTTGTTAATGTATTTGTCGAAACAGGCGGGCAGTAGTGTTGGTACCTTCATTAATTGCTAACATTTATTGCACCTTTTGCTTGAATTCTTCACGGAAATTTTGGTTTTTCTTCTCCGCCAAAATAACAGCAGAACTGGAAAATCTTACAGTTGTGAAAGTTTATTTAGTCTTAGCATTATTACCACGCTATGTTAATGTTAGGAAACAGCGGGGAAAGGGCCATAATTTCTTGAATATGTTTTCATTACGTCCTCGAGCTTTTCCACTTTCTTAATTGGGTGAGTGAATTTTCTTCAGGAAAGTTTTTCAAGTCAATTACTTACATATTCTCTCCATCTTAAAATATTTATCATATATTATTTTTTATGGATTTAGAAAAAAAAAAAAAAAAACTTTGATTCTAATATATTTAATATTTAATTTTAAATTTTTTATAAATTTAAAATTTCCTAATTTTTAATATCAAAAAATAAAAAATTTTAAAAATATAATTTTAAAATATAAAAAATAAAGTTTTTAAATGTTCAAAAATATAAAATATAATTTTGAGACATCCAAAAAAAAAGTGAACAAAAAACTTAGAGACAGAAAAAGTATAAATTAATATTTAAAAAATAAATATGTAATTGAAATCTTAAATTTTTAAATAACGTATGATTTATACATGAATTTTCAAATTATATATTACATTAATCCAAACTTTAATCTCAATAACTATATAGCTTATATATATGACTTTTAACTAATATTATCAAATAATATATTCATCATACATACTTTCAATATTTTTTAATATAAATTAAAAATATAATATTTTTTATTTTAATTGTTAAAATTGTCTAAAATCAATCAATTATTTTTTGTCATGTGATATTCACATAAAAATTTTTGCAAAATATTTAGCATTTTTATTTAACAAATAATATGTGTATAACAAAATTATATTGATTAAATATATTATAAGTGAATTAAGTTAAAAATATTAGAATTTGAATTAAAATAATATATTATTTAAAAGTTTAGACTAAAATTCTTATATTTAATTTTTTAAGACAATTTGTACAGTTTTGTCAGAACTCATGCTAAAAATATAATCAACTCACTTTTTTATATTTACATAAATATTTTTTATAGCAAAATATAAATAAATGAGTAATTTCACAATAATGAATGCTATTGGATCTAAATATTTAATTTAATAATTTTTTTTCAATAATTTAGTGAGTTTTTTTTTTTTCTTTTACAGATAAGGGCGGACAGTCGAGGTCATTAGGAATAATTCGGTGCCTGTAAAAAGAAGCCTAACCGTAGTTAGGCCTCACCCATTGGCCCACACTTAGATAACGTTGTTGGCGCTCATGATTTTCAACTCTTAAGGACAGTAGCTTGTCACCTCAGATTGATATTGTACATATATGATATATGGACAGTGTTTTCTTTCTTTCTTTTTTTTTTTTAATTAAACAAAAAAACATTAATCATGGAAAAAGACTCATAACCACCAGCTGTGAGACGGAGCTGTCTACAAAAGCTGATTAAGGTGGGGGAAATGAGTTTAAGGTGTGGAGCAGGCTAAGCCATTAAGAAGTAAAATAATTCGATCGAAAGCAATCTTCAATGGCGAATTAAGTTTGTGGATCCCATTGTCCCATATAGTTTATGCATTGAAGATATCCTTACTATGGATCGATATCTAAATTTTAAAATTAATAATTTAAAATATAATATGATAATATGATATAAATATATTATTTATAAAAAATATAAAAATAATTTAATTTAAAATTTTAGATATAATTATATATATTTAACAAAATTAAAAAATATTTTATATTTTTTTATCAATATAAATTTTAAGTCGTTATTTTTATATAAAATATAATATAAATATATATTTTAATTTTTTATATGATATAAGTATATGAATTATTAGATTTACTAATTTTAACATTCATAGCTCTAGCAGAAGTTAAGCTGAGATTTCACGTTATAATCTTCGATCTCTTAACAGGGGAAACACGCATATGGTTGCACTTCCATTTAGGGAAACCCTCTAAAAAAGAGGGAGAAGGAAAGCAATTAATTCACGCGCGCAAGCTGGTTCACCCACCCGTTTATGGGTGGGCAGTGTCCCATGTTACTAAAACCATGGGCTTGCTCTCCTTGATAAGATTATCCAAAAAAAAAAAAAAATCGATGGTCAAGATTGAAGGGAAAGGCTTTAATTTCTTGATAATTTAAATGGCATGGACTCTTGTGGTAAGTAGCGGTAAAAAATGAAATTGAGAAAATCAAAAATTAATTTAAAATTATAATATTTGATTTAGTTTGGATTGATTTTTTTGTTTGATTTGAATTAAATTTAGATATTAAATGTGTATATTAAATTTAATCGAAAGGTAAAAAATAAAAAAAAATCGAATTGAAAAAAATTATATATTTTTTTTAATTTGTATAAAATAAAATTAATGTTTTTTATATCAAAATTTACTTAAATATATTAAAATTTTATATTAAAATAATATATAAAAATAAAATCAATAAATTTAATCGAATCGATACAGTAAAATTCAATTCGATTCAAATTCGAATCAAATTTTAAAACTTTATAATATTATGCAATATAAAAAAAAATCGAACCGAATCTGATCTCATCAAAACTGTTATCACCCTTATGGGACATTTGATTGCAAAATATTATATTCCAAGAAAAAATGTGATATATGAGAAAGTGCAATACTTGAAGTTTTTTTTAATTTCAAAGTATCTCATGTTTAAATTCACTTGTTTTGTTGTGGATAATTCACATATATTAATTTTTAAATAATTATTATAATCTCTTTAACATATATGATAATAAATTTTTATTAATAATAAATATCCAAATGACAAATAATACATTCAACAACAAAATAACACAAATATTTTATTTAATTGTTGTTTTTCTTTACAAAATATCATCAACAAAAAAAATATTATGGATTATTTAAGATTTTTTTTGTTGAAAAATGTCTTAAATAATTCATTTTATTTTTTTTAAATGGATTATTTGAGTTTTTTTTTCAAAAGTACCTTAAATAAATGTCATTTAAAAAATATGAAAGGATTATTTAAAGTATTTTTGGTCCAAAAATACCTTAAATAATCTCTAATATTTTTTTTAAAGGAGATTATTTAAGGTATTTTTACTTAAATATTTTTTAAAATGGATTATTTAAGATATTTTTGGTAAAAAATATCTTAAATAATAACCTTCACTTTTTTTGACCATATAATTTAAAGCTTTTTTACTTAAAACGCATTAGAGTATATGAATTAATTATAAGGTTGTGAGTTCGATTTTTTTTTTTAATGCTTTAATATTTTTTAAGATGATTGTTTAATGCTTTTTTTATTAAAAATACTTTAAATAAACAGTTTCATTACTTATAAGATTTAAAATATAAAATATAAAAAAATTAGAGTATCTTAGTTGGTTAGAACATATAACTATTAATCATAAAGTCATAGGTTTGATCAATTCCTTTAGTATTTTATTTTTGGGGATTACTTATTTTTTTTAGGGATTATTTAAAATATTTTCGATAATAAACGTCTTAAATAATAATAATCAGATTTTTGAAAGGATTATTTAAGATGTTTTTCTAACAGAAAACACCTTAAATAATCTCATTTAATTTTTTTATGATTATTTAAGGTATTTTTCGATAAAAAACCTAAAAATTGAACAAGATTATTTAAGGTATTTTTAGTTAGAAAACATCTTAAATAATCTTTAAAAAAATTGAACATGATTATTTAAGGTATTTTTATACCAAACGTCATTAATTGTAATATAAAAAAATTTTTAGTAGTATAAATCTACAATTGATTTTTAGTCACTTCCAGACATACATTTTAAAATAGTAACGGTTATTTTATAATTTTTTATTTAAATTAAATTTGAAAATAATGCAAATTTCTCTTTTGAAATCCTAGAATACCATAATGAGATGTGAGTTTTTTATTATGAGACTTTACGTACTATTGAAAATCTGTCAATTTATCTCTAAATCAAATTACCTTAACTAAATATTAGAATCAAATACCCAATAATAAAATTTTGAGAAAAAATATATGGATTCCTCAAAATCAAACACTCCCTTAATAATTAGGGGCATCGCTAAAGTACTACACCGAAATTTAAAATTTAATAATAATAATAATAATAATGTTTGATGAACAATTTATAAATATGTTTGATTTCTTTTCGTTTATATTTGTTTGTTAATTTTAATGAATGATCATGAATAATATTTTAAAATTTGTTAATTAAATGAATAAATTACGAATATAAAAAATTTCATCCATATTTAGATTATTCATGAAAATTAATAGAGTATTTGATGAATATTTTGTGAATATGTTCGATTTTTGTTTATTTATATTCATTTATTAAACTTAACAAATAATCATAAATAATATTTTATAATTTATTAATTAAATGAACATATTACAAATATAATCATATTCAATTCGATTATACCTTTTTATATGCTATTAATTTAGGACAATTTATCAATTTACTCAATTAAAGAAGAAATTTGAAGATAAATGTACAGTTAATGAAAAGTAAAAATCACATATTTGATTTTTGTTCTTAAAAAGTTAATGAAAAATATATAATTTAATTATCCATTATTTTTTAGACTTAAAGTGAATTCTATCATTATACTATGAATTTAATTTGAATTTTGTCATTGTATTTAAAATTTATATTATACTTTTAATTTTGTTATTTTGAAACAAAAAAAATTAAATTGGATTATTTCACAAAATATTTTGTTTATGTACACCATAAATTTTACTACTCTTTTTTCAATTTCATTGATTTTTTTGAAAAAAAAAAATATTATACAAAATATTATGTTAATGCAAATTATAAATTTCATCAATTTCGTCAATTTCATTATTTTTATGTTTAAAAATGAACAAAAATAAAAATATAGTGATGATTTAATGAAATTTAAATACAATGATAAAATTCAATATTGATTCACAATCAATGATACTAAAATTAGTTTTATTTTGTCAATTATAAATGTAAATACAAAAAACAAAATATTTTTTCAACAATGAAAACAGTGATGAATCTAATGCATATTGGAGTAAGAAATAATTTGATAATTTATTTGATTAAGAATGTTGAAATATTATTTGATAATATTAATAATGAAACAATTAATAAAACCGTTTTTAAATATGTAAAAATGATTATAATATCAATTTATTGAAAAAATATTGGTTACGCCATCAATACTGAGTTGTGACGCATAGACACCTCTATGACCGTCGGTAAATGTAATAATTTGTATTATCATATCTTATAAAATATTATATTTATATTATATTTTATATAAAAATTATATATTATAATTTCTATAGATAAAAAATATATAATATAATTTTTTAAATTTTATTAAATTTTTTATTCATATAATTTTTATATTATCCTATCATGATTCAAACTTTCAGTTTTACGGTCGGTTAACCAATTGCTTTCAACATTTTTGGATCAGAGTAGTTGTGATCTGACACGACTGATGACAATTTGACACAGATTGACGATGAACATGGAAAGTGAAATGCGCAGCCCAATCTTTGTTCCCTTCGAATTTGATAATTTAGATAAGATAATATGAATATAATATTAAAATAATATAATTTAAAATTTTAATAATAATTAAGTAAATTTATTAATATTTTAAAAAATATTTTATATTTTATATTAATATAAATTATAATAAATATAAATTTTAATATTTTATAAATAATCTAAAAAATCACTCTATATACTTTAATAGACATTTTGATGTATCCTATTTCAAAATGTTTTTTTTTATCCTTTTATCAATGTGCTGTTAGGTAATCGTTAATCAACATAAATATGAAAACACATAATTATTTTTAAATAATTATAAGTAAAAAAATAAAAAGCTAATTATATAATGATGAAAACATTTTTATAATCTTTATATTCAAATTTATCAACTCATAAGCAAATAAAAAAAATCCATAATTAAAAAAGAAATTAATTACTTATTTTTTTAACAATCAAAATACTTATAAGTTTAAGAATAAAATTTAAATTTAAATGAAATCATTATTCTGATTAAATTAAAAGAAAAATATAAATATAAATTAAAAAATATATCTAATTTGTTTGGTTAAATTGATAAATTTAAATGAAAAATATTTTTATTTTAATTAAATTTTATAAAGTTTTCTATCAATTATTTAAAATAATTATATTTTTTCACATTTGTTGATTAATGATCGATTAACATGATTAAAAGACAAAAAAAAAGTTTTATTTTGGAAAAGAAGAATCAAAATGTAGGAATGTTTTGAAGGGATTTTTTTTTTTTTTCATAAATGTTTTGAGGAATCAAAATTTTTACCCGCATAAAAACGTCATAAGTCCGCTGCGCTGTTCGCTGGTGTGTTTAGGTTATGCCGTCAATGAAAACATCAATATGAAATTAATTGCTGCCTCGTTTGGGTCGCTTGCTAGCAGCCTCTTTGGTGCCCACCGTTTCAATGATACCTGCCAGCCAAAGAAAGTGACTCTTCCGCCGCCGCCACCCCCGTCTAATCCCACGACATTGGTTTTACCTGCCTAGCTACTCCCCCATGGTAACAAGGTGGAGTTGGCAGATCCCTTAATTACTTTTACGTGTTTTTATGAAACTTTAATCATTAAAATTAAAAATTTAACCCTTCATCAATAAAATTAAATCGGCTGTTCAAAATTTTGGTTGTCATAATCAATCTATGTATTTATCCTCATCAGTGATGTGCGTTTACTTTATATATTTGATAAGGTAATCCCATAAATGCACCGTCTATAATAATGTATAATTGATTCAGTATAGTTGGTTAGAAGAGCGAGGGGGAGAAATCCAACTTATTCCATGTTTTAATTAGTCTAGTTGTTTATGGTTTGTTGGTATTAGTTGTTGGTTCTTTAATTGATTTTTCATTATTTATTTGTAAAGTCTTTGTCAATACTTGCTTCCTAAAGACTATTATTAAATTTATCAATTCATATATTTATATTATATAAAATATTAAAATAGCCAAAACTGTCATCTAGTGATTAAAAGATTAAAAAAAAAACATGTGAACATAGATTTTATCCCCGTAATCCTCTTCCCCCTAGCACGAGCATTTGTCCTCTTATACACAAAAAAAAAGAAAAAATCGTGAAACAGTATTTGGGATCATAACTTGGTCTATTCCTTTATCAGATTTTGCCTTTGCCTTCTTGGTAAAATTCAACACTTGCATATATTCATTGAAATTCAAAATAAGATGCTAACGAGACGAAATATATATGCGTTGATAAAAAATAGAACTTGAAAACCTCAAGTACCCCCACCCACCCCCCACCCCCCCCCCCCCCCCCCAAAAAAAAAAAAAAAAACGTACTAAAAACGAAACACTTTTTTTGACAGAAATGTAACGAGTCTGATGACCATACAACAATGACTTCACCATTTTATTCAAAAAGGCCCAACACCTAAACTTGGTAGCCATCATGCCCTGGTCCAACGCTCAATGGAAAGAACATCACCGAGGAAATCTACAAGCCCAATACTCATCTCTCACACTCCAGAAAGCAACCCGAGCTCTCAGGAACCCCCTTTATTATTATTATTATGTTTACATGGTAATAACATCACATAAAACTGGAGTCCAATTCCCTCCAGCCTCAGGAATCCAATCATCTGCGATTCACCAGAATCACAAGTAGTAAAAGAAAAAATTAAAGTCTCACATCATGGGTGAAAAAGCTTCACTTCTGTGAGTGTCGGTGGAGCAGCAATATGTCAAAAATCTATTAAAAGGGCATCAATAAAGGTTTCCACAAAAGTAAGTGTTTCACATTTTTAGTATTTCTATTCTAGGGAAGCAGGTCCATATTTTGACTCAATAAGACCCATTACTTAACATACATGACTCCGAAGATGTAAGCTACGTGCATGAAACAACTAAAACATTCGGATGATCAAATCTAAGAATCAAAATGACCCTACTGACCTACCCTAAACACAACAGTTGAATCCGCATATTTAAGAACAACAATAATCACCTGTGGTGCAGGAGTCTCAGCATTATGAATAAGTAGCCATGAGTAGCGTACCCTCAATCATGGCAACTTCCAAGGGGCAGTAGCTAATTTTTTAAAATCACGTGAGTCATTCTGAATAAGTTCGCTTAGAACATCAACGTGCAGCTTCAAGCTACCAATCTTAAGATTCTTAATCTCCTTCTCTGACTTTATTACAGTATGTCGTTCTTGTAACTGAATAATCTTCTTTTCAATCTCTTCCATCTCTTCATCAAATTTACTTATCTCCCTTGTATACTCAATTATCTCCCTTTCAGCATTTTTTCTTTCCCCTAGATGCTGGTCTTGTCCTTCTTTGATTGACTGTAATTCACTCACGCGATGTCGAAGCAATATAACATCAAATCCGTGCTTTTCCAAGTCATTAAGACTTTCCAAAATGCTGTCAAATGTACTTCCAGGATCATCAAAATGCAACATGGATATCTTCTCGAACAAACTGGCAAAGGTTACCATGATACCAATTGCTGATCCTTCACGAAACTCCTCTTTGTTTTCAGCCAGAGGTTGAAAATGTGGTTGTTGGGGCACAACGTGGAAGACATCCAAAGATTCAATTGTTCGCCAAACAGGTGATTTCTTCACAAAAGGCAAACTCCGATCCTCATCCAATGGACTTCCACCTCTGACATCAATTACAAAAGATTCTACAGGAACATCAACCAGTCCTCTTTCCTCATTCCATTCATTGAAAAGCCTACCAGAGGAAAGTCCTAGAAGAAAACAAACACTAAAAAATGTCATAAATATAAAAGCCAAGTGATGATCTACATTTATGTACCCACTAAGCAAGCAAGAGAGAGAGAGAGGAAATGAACGACAAAAGAAAATGAGGATTCATAAATCTGATGAAGCAGCTTACTTGATTCTTCATCACCTGAAGAGTGCATTCCTCCTATCCAAGTTGATAGAGGTTGATCTTCATCAGACATGCTGGGAATCCCAACAATTGCCAACTGAACCTCTTTTGTTTTGTAATCATCACTTGTCCTTCCTCTAAATGCATCTTGAGAATACATTTAACAATAGAATGTTAATTTACCATTTATAAGGAGATTAACCATAAACTAGAAAAGACTAATGGATACTCGGACTACATCTACGTCAGGTAAAAGACAGCATAATAAATGAGAAAAAAGTGGTCGGTAACATGCATAATCTTTCCTCCGAACATCAGCATCCCTCCCCCACCCCCATGCAACAGAAATTTCACCTTCTTTCTTGTGAATCACTAGCCCAATCTTTTTTCCAGGTAATTTCCCCCATTACACCTAGTATTCTTCCATAAATTAGTATACCACTTGGAAAAATCATTTAAGAAGATGATAACTGCTACACTTGGGTTATAACATTGTAAGTGTTCACCCCAATGCTTCCGAGAAGCCTTATATAGCAGTTTTATACTTTCCTTCAGGCATATCAGTAACATTGACAAACCAAGAGTTGAGACCCCCATGTACCTGCCAGCTCCACCCCTTTATGTATTGACAAATCAGCTTCATCACTCATACAATCTTTTACAGCTTTTTCATCAGTAATACCTCCAGCCCCATTTTGCTCCTTACCTACAAATCATAATACTAATTTTGCATAGACACAGATTTACATATACCCATAAAAAGGGTGAAGCTTATTTATCATATACCAGCTTCAAAAGCCTCTGGACTTGTAACTACGGATTTTCGTGATTTACATGGTCTTCCCCTCTTTCTTTTCTGATTGCTTACTCCAACTTTATGCTCCTCTATTTCCTATATCAGTAAAATCAACAGTTAAAAGAACTACTAAAGGTACATATGTTTATGTCTATGTATATACATATACATATACATTTATATATACATATATATATATATATATATATGTTAGATAACATATTAAGATGAAGACACAGACCGTGGAGCAGGCTCAAGAAAATAGAAAATTTTAGCAAAATGAGCTGACGACAATCAAACAATTAACCAGTTAATTATGCATTAATTGTAAAACAATAACATTAGATATAATTTTATTCTTTGTATTAAGTGTTTCAAATACGAGTAGCACAACAACATGCTTTTCTCACAAGAAAACAATATCCAAAGATGAACTCCTTTTTTTTTTTTAAGGAGTGGGTAGCAGGAAAGAGGATGTGACATCATTTACATTTCAGGGGTTCACAATAGGTTATAGGAACAATGACAAAGCGTACAGGAAAAACAATTTGTAATGTATAACATAGCACATTATGGCAAAGTTGCTCAACTTCTATAAGCATTTGAGAAATGATATCCCAGAAGTTGAAAGTTTGACACAAATATAGTTCTGCACACCTTAAACTTGACCACAAGTGCTACATACTTATGATCATGAGAAGGTAAAAGAAATATAGGTCAAGATTAAGCACTTGCAACAGTTTAATGACACACTTTGTTCCCATTAAGAATTTAAGCCATTTCGAATTTAATAGAATATATTGGCAGTTTTCTCTCAGCCAGAGACTATTAAGAATTTTGCTTACCATGTTCTCATTTTGGACTGAATCATTTACATTATTCTTTTCCATTAGCTTCAGAGATTCCTCATTAGGAATCTGAAAAGAATTTTCAGCCCGTAAAGTCTTTGTGAACTTTGCTGTTAATCCTAAGATGATAGGCAGTTCAACTTCTTTTGTTTTAACCTCTCCATTGATTTCTTCTGCAATCCCTGTAGTTCCCTCATTGCCTAAAAATATGTAATACTCATTAATTTAAACAATATATCAAACTGGTGCACATGTAACAATGGCTATATTTACCTGCAGTCGAAACCTGTGGGCCTTTACTTGGTGACTTTCTAGCCCTTACATTCCTTTTCACAAGGTTATTTGTTTTACTGTCTACTGAACCAACTTTCTGCCTCTTAGTCGTCTGCATTAGTAAGGGGAAATGTAGGTCAAATGACAGAAGTAGAGAATGCTGATAATATTGGCTGATGGAGCCAGCAAAAACAAAGTGACAATAATTAAGCCTCATTACCCAGTTAGAACGGTGATGTTGACAGAAAAGGCAGTCATTCGAAGCAGTTTGCTGCAAAGCAAGTAGGGCACAGTGAATATCCCAGTTGAAAAACAACTTTGTTTAACACTTGGAAACAACCCATTGAGCAGGATCAACTATGTCAAGCAGGCCAAATTTTGATGATATTCATGTAGATATGATTGTTTTTAGTTAGCATGATTCTAAAGGGGCAACCTAGTTTTTACTTCTTCTTTGTGTAAACCTTTTGCAGGTTATACTTGAATGCAAACATGATTTTCTAGCATATTTTAGAACAAAACATACTCTAACACACTGAAGTGTTAGCAGCTATGTGCTTCAAAGGAAAGGCAACTCAGGGACACAAAACAGAAACTACAGAGTAGTAAAGTAGTACACAGGATTTTAAAGTGATATTTATACATTTCTCATCATCGAATAGGAATGTATTAACATATCCAAAAGAAAAAAAGAAGGAAATGAAAATGATCTGATGGTGATAATATGAATAATGAAACTCCAAAAGAAGAAATCTAACTCACAGTTGTGGCTACGGTTAAGAGGCTTTCACTCTTAGAACAAGACTGATCACTAATCACCATTTTCTTCGTGTGTCTTGTTGCAGTACCTCCAGTCCTTGGAGTGCCTTCTTCACATGATATTTCATTAGGCATATCTTTTAACTGATCATCTGTGACTGATAATCGCATCTCCATTGCATTTTCTTCAGTTAACTTGTTCAAAGGCCGTGTGCGGGAAGTGTTACCATTTGATGTTTCCAGATTGATCCTCTTCTTGCTTGGGAGTAAAGCATTGTTTTCATCAGTGGAAGTTGGCTGCTCCATAATATTCTCACTTATCTTTGTCGAAGGAGTCTTATCTTCAGTGTTATCCTTTGTGGAAAAGGAATGTTCAAGTTCACCAGCCACCTCGGTGTTGTGGGTACCAGCGAGAGCATTTCCTATCTGCTCGTGCTCGTCAGAAGCAATTAAGACTTGCTGAAACAAAAGCCTATTGCTTAAGCTACCAATAAATGAATGACATCTGCACTTGCATGCCACTAAATTTCTGAAATAATCACAAGGAAGTATTCTCAAACCACCAAAGGAAGTCTAGGTGATGGCAGAACTAGTACAACATTTAAGGCATTCAACACACCAACTAGTTACTTGTAAAACTGAGCAGATTTTAAAGCAAAGTGAAATGTATAATCCACAACTGGTTCAACATATCCATCTAACGAAAGTTGAAATAAGAGTAGAATAGGAGATAAGACATAAAAACTAAGCATTTTTCAAACTGGAAATATAGAGAAGGCTATCACTGAAATGAACACAAATCAACCTAGACACAGTCAAAAAGCACTATCACAAATTGTTATTTCCTTCTCCTTTTAAGATAAAAGTAAAAGGTATGAATTGGACCCATGTTCGATACCACAAACACAACATAAACAGCTCATTAGTTTCAAAGTGGAAAAATAATCTGAAAAAGAAATTTATCATCCAAAAGGAAGAGATAAAGGGAGAGGTACCTTGGAATTACTAACCCATTTGCCATCAATCCATTCAATGTTAGGCCTCAAATCAGAGTGACTGAGTTCCTTGTCCTCATTTCCATGCTTAAAAAAGACATTGTACCTTCTTCCGGTAAGAACTTTGGTAATTACTCCACTTCGCCAACCAAAATTATATATTGTATCGACTCTTTCCAGCAATTCATAATTTCTATCTGCATAACGAGGAGGAGTGGGTCTGATGTGGAGAGAATCTACAACAACTTTTACTGTCCCAGACTCATCATCATTCCTAGAGCTCTGATACTTCACCAAGAAAGTATTCTCCTCATTTTCTTTTATTACTATTGCAGGGAGCCAAACATCACGTAAGTTTTCTTTGTCAATATTTACCTCCACAGTTGTCCCTGAGCTAAAAATGGAGCCTGTTGATTGCTTTAACAGAATAAAATTAAAAATCAAATCACTCATATGGTACCAAAAGTCAACCAGGCTGCAAATGTCCTCAATTCCAAAAATGACAAAATGACAGACAACAGGCTAGCACAGTTTTGAAAAAACAGCAGAGATGTATCGAAATTTACAAATAGATGCAGAGTAGAAACCAATATAAAAAGACGACATAAGTTAAGTATGACATAGCGGAGAAAAAGGCAATTACATTTAAAAATAAAAAGAAACTAAACAAGCAGCATGCGTGACTCAGGAAGATTACAAAGTTCGTGCAGCTATAACTGCCTTTAGCATCCAACCGAATTTGCATGATTCCAAGGCCAAAATAGATATGAAATCAAAATTAGCAGAGATAAAACAAAGAGAGCATAGCAAGTGAAACATATGGTTTGAGTTAATTATTCAAATCAAACAATAAAAAGACCCTAACATCCTCTATAACTAATTATGAAAGCATAATTGAAATAGCAAATATTCAATGTAAAAAGGCTACATGCAGTGAGATCCGCAGTTTCAATATCGAAAAAAAATTATTCCCAAAAATTAATGAACCCCACAAATTACCCTTTCCCTCCAAAATAAAAATACAAAATATGAGCTCTCAAATCCGAAATAAGACCCCAAAATTCCAGATCAAAAAGAATTGAAAAATACATATATAAATAAAGAAACAAGACGGGCATGTTGCAACATACCTGCTTTCCTGGTCGAATCCATTTGCCATCGATCCAGTTCCAATGAACCCTCAAATCTTTCCCATCAAACTCAATAGCGTCAGGTGGATTATCAAAATAAACCCTATATTTCGACTTTTCCAAAACCTTTCTCACAACCCCAGTCCACCATCCATCTCTATACCTCGCATCAACGACGTCGTTTAACTCAAACCCCGACAGAACACCCTCCTTTTCATTAGGTGGCAACGGCCGTATCAAAGCGGGGTCGACATATTCCGTCAAAGGGGAGGAGCCATCTTCGGCGAGTAAAGTCCTGTACTGAACCAGGGCCTTCTTCCGTTTCTTGGAAGTGAATTTGGGAGGGGATTCAAGAATTGTGGCAACGTACCAAGCGCCTTGTAAGCCTTCCTCGTCGCTGCTGACCTCGACTGGGGTTCCTTTTGCGAAGTGTTGTTGTTGGAGTAGGTCAGTGTCAGGAGGATGATTCAACATTTTTTTGGTGAAAAATGTGGTTTGTAACATTTCCAGCAGAAAACCCTTCCGAACTTTTTTTTGGTCTTTACAGTCAAACAGCTCGAAAAATTGAAAGGTTTAAATAGTCATTTGACTCTTACACTAGGCCATTTTTACTGTCAGTTTCATACTTAAATAATTAAATTTTACATTTAAATACTTAAACTTCACAATTAAAATTCTCAGTTACATAAATTTCACTTTCGTGTGCTAAGATTACTCAAAAAAACTATCATCGTTAACCAAAAAAATATTTAAGAGATAATTTATATAAACACTTAAAAATAATATTCAATCATTTAAAATTCAAATTTTAATATTTTTATTTTTCCTGTCTGATTTTAGTTAGCATTGAATTTTTTATCAGTAAGAACCTTGGCATGAGATACCACGTCACACTATACATAATTAACAAGTAAACAAATGGAATTTTCCGCACATTGCACCAAGTTTATCGAGCACTGACAAAATTTCCTATCTGGCGAACTTTGAATTGATAACTAGCTTTTTTTTTTGTTTTATCCTGTGCAACCAGACCTTGCTTGCACACTGAAGCAGCAAGAAAAAAAAATGGAAGCAAACCAGGGTAGCGACAAGGAAAGGACGCTCAAGCTGGATTGCGTTGCATCAAATAATTTCTGAAAGACTGGATAAAGGGCGCTTTGGGATTTCTTTTAGCCTTGACGATAATGTGGTAGAACTGTAAATGTCACGCATTTTGAAAAACAACCTTGAAAATTACTTGAGAATTCAGCCAATCAGGTACTTCATAATTTGTAGTCACGAGTTTGAACAGACAAGCTTCATAGTGGATAAGAGCTAGGTGATTGACCAGCAATACCTATGCAGGAATATGAATTGGACAGTGACGCGACTTCTTTAGTTCTGAAATCTGGGGAAGTATCTGATCATGCTCTGATGAAGAGGCAACCCATTACTGGTCTCTTGGTTAGAAAGATTATCTATTTAGCTTAGTTTGATTGGTACTCCTGGTGAGAAAGATTATGAACTTAGCGAGTCCCCGAGACCTGAAGAAAATTGGCGAGGCACCGCTGGAGTAAACAGCCACATTCACCAACCGGAAACTGGAGGAACCGATTTTTGTGAGCTTTTATTGACATTACGCAAACCTTGAGTAGAGATTTTTAGAGCCAGCATAAACATTGATATACAAAAGCAGGAAAAATAAAAACACATGAGATGACACTCTTTGTATGTATTTGTTCTCGTCAGAAACTAAAAACTAAAAGGTACATTTTATCTTCATCACTACGAATTTTCCTTACATGACATGTAAATTTCCATTCTCATACAGGGAAAAAAAAATATTAGCAGTCACCTACCAGGAACATCTACAAAATCAAATGTCTAATTCTCAGCTAATGAAATCGTTGAAATATATGTTTCAGGTTATGGATTCTGATGCTTTATGCATATCATTAAAAAATATGTTTGACTTTTCCCTACTTGTGACTACAAAGCTTGGTCTAGGGTAAAAAAAAAAAAAGCTACGTAGTCAAACCATGGAGCTTCAACATCTGCTTCTGATGTCCTTGGCAGATTCACAATTGGCTGCCACGTGCATGTCCCTGAAATTTGGCACCATAATCAAATCCAGCACGGTGAATTTGGTGAATTAGAAAAGCAATATCCTCATCAAATACTAGTGAAACATAGTAAAAGATACAATAGAAAAACCATAAATGTATTGTGTATAACATCTAAACTGACACCTAAACCAAGCATGGAACATAGCCACACCATAGAAAACTCTCTTAACTTATATGAGGTCAATTTGTTTGCTCACCCTTTATTATAGGTCTGAAGCCTTCTACTTTCTTTGCCTTTTATGCTGCTGAAGATGAAGTCTCAGATACTCTTCCAGATCCCTAGAAACAATATCATAAGAGAAGATAAATTTCTAAACTTAGCAAAGCACGGAGAAAGAAATACAAAGGCAACAAAATAAATAATAATAATAATAATAATAATAACGTACATAATTGGCACATACCTTGCATTTCTGCTCCCTTTTGCCAACTCTGTCACCAGGAATTACAATTAAATATGAAAGTAATCAAAACCATTAAACTAACTCATCTCAGATTGAAAAAAAAAAAAAAGGAAAATTAGATATATTACCTCTAAAACTAATGGTTTCAGGGACAAAATGTACAATCCTGATCCGCAGCACCAGGTGAACGCTGCTCAATTAACAGACTTCAAAATTTCAATATTTAAACAATTGAAAAAGGGCAGGGTTCTCATAATCACACGTCTGTAAAACTATGAGATTTAAAAAAATTAGAAACTCCAATTTTCAACCTTTGATGTGCCTGGCATTTTACCATAGGAGCCATCACAGAAAGATGAACCCTCTGCCTCCTTGTATTGCAACTGTTAAAGGACATAAATCCATGAGCTGTGAAAACAGCACACCGCTTCTAATACTGTATACTACTAATCAATCATGATTCATATACTTATAACACCTTAGCTTAATTACTGTATTCTACTGATAAATAATAGTACATAATTTAGATTTTCCAAACTCAGAATCTAAAACCCCACGCTTTTAACACCTTAGCTTAATTGGTATAAGTAAAACAAATTATCTAATTTATCTTCAGAACTTCCTATCAGAAAAGAAAATATTATATTCAGGACTCAAACGAAAATGAGAAATACCATGACTAAAACACATTCTTTTTTTCATAAATAATAAATTCATTAAAAGAAACTGGAGATGTGAACTATCACTACATCATACAATAATTTTGAAGGAATTTTTTAACTGTAGATCTTAATAAAGTTTGGCCCTCCGTTAAAACCTAACAAAGATACTGACATTGTCAGGGAAACACTAGAAAAGAAAATGAGACACCTCAGATTCTAAATAATGCTGAGTCAAATCCTGAGCATGTGCAATAGTGCATGAAAATAATTAATATTTTTACAGCACGATTCATGCATTGTTGTCGGACATTCACCAAATGACTATATATCACTGTCTTAGTTTATCAATTGCAAGTCATTCTTGTCTTAGTAAAAAACAAAAAAAAAAATGAAGACAGTTAACAAGGGAACAGCACATTACTAGTGCTAACAATCATCCAAGATATATAGACAGAATGGAAGCCTAGAATGTATAAAAAAGAAAAAAAAAAGTGGAAAAGCATCTTACGCTGAAAAGGAAAAACTTTAAATTGACATGTAAAATAAACTTCCATTCATCAGTTTACTTTTATGGGGAAAAAGGAACTAGAAAATAGAAGCAAAATACAACTTAGGCACATTTTCACTTAACTATAAGCCTTAAAGGGGTGGCACTTTCTACATTGAAGGATTACGTATTATAAGAACAAGCACAAAGAAGACTGGCATTCTACAGATAATTTTGAGATATGAAAATCAAATAACTCTTTCTGGAGATTTAGCAGCGTTAGAATTTCTTTTTTTAATTCAAGATGCTCAGCACAAACAGCCTTTGTTGGCACCTTTGGCTCCAAATTCTAAATTAACCTGTAAAATATTAATTTAAAATTTTTATAGCCAATTTCAGAAAGATATTAAACTAGAATAATGAAGAGTGTTCATAAGATTTAGAATTAAATAACAATCAAATGGCTAGAAATAAGGAGCAGGATCTATTTCGCCCTAAATTGGCAATAATTATTAAAAGTAAATGATAAAACAGGGTCATCTTACAAAGACAAAAATTACAAACAAGCACACTCAAGTTAAAAAAAAAAAAAAGGTCTGTTTCACTGAACCTCTACACTGTCTCCAATAAAACCAATTTCATCTAAAAACATAAAAAGGCCTTACGATTTGAGAAATCATAGATTGAATAGGCTGAAACCCTCTTCGAGAGAGCGGGAGAGGAATCATTATGCATAGAACTTGCCATTAGACTAAGGTTAAAAAATTAAGTAACCATAGAAAAGAGTTTTCATATCTGGTCATCGTGCATATAATATAACATCATCCACCAATAACTCATAGCACCAAATTTCAGGAAGCATAGACAAACCCCAAGATCTTGTAAGGTTTGCTCAATCCGCTTGATTGTCTGAAGTGCAGCAGATGAGCTTGCAGCTTGGACTATTTGCTCAAATGCATAAGTTCTCCAATATACCCGAGGCTGAAAATTATATCACAGCAGTTAGAGAACTTTTATACAAGAGCAAAAAGTATCAAGTAACAAACTTAAAAAAAAACACACATACACACAAACACTCTTCCATACAAACTTCCAAGGAAAGGTAACACTTGCCTCCTCAGGTATTAGTTTGACCATAAAAATATTGGAAGCAAACAGAAATGAATTATTAAAGGGGAGCACATATAGTAAGTCAAATTACATATATTTCCCAAAGACAGAAGCAGTCACTTCCAATCATTTATTTTTATTCTTTGATGGAGAGAGAGAAGAGGAAAACAGAAGACTAGATGTTGCACATACCATACGGAAGGAAGCAAAATTAGAGAAATTATCAGCCATTATTGAGGTAGAAGGTGCAACAGCTGCAGGTGGAACTTGAACATTGGATGGAGATATAGTATCCCCATGACGAATAGCCCTCTCAGCACTTTCAGGACCAATACCGGATGTGGCAGGAAAATCAGGCTCTTCAGCACCTTGAACAGTATAAAACATAGAAAGCTATATTATTCTAGATTGTGGAAAATCCAGGTGAAATCACATATGCAAGTACACAAAAGCACACGCCCCTTTGATTTCTAGCCAAGTTCCAATTCGATTTACAACATCATGTGACTATCAAATCAAGTTGAGAATCTTATGCCTTTAGGTTTCAATTGAAAATTCAAGTGTGAAATAAACTGACAGAATTAGTTAAACTCCTTTTTCAGTGGCAATTGCAACTGCCAAAATAGTAGCTTGTCCAGTTAATACTTACTCGTGCAGCCACGTGTGAGTCAGCTATTCTTTTTGCTTCAGCAAGAACCTGCTGAAACAAACCATAGAATAGTGAAGAATTCATGTACGTATTCAACAAACAAGTCTACATGCAAATAACTGCTGGGAAGGTCACATATCAAACAGCAGTAATAAGTGCCAAAGCAAAAAAAATGTACCTCAGCATCTTCCGCTCTTGGTGCTTTGTTTGAGAAAGGACCATTGATAAAGCATGCTTGCATTCTGTCTATTGAGAAATATTATAGGGTTCTTATACCCAGAGGATAATATAAGAGATACACTGTATAACAATTGAAAGGAAATAATAATCTAGAGTGATATTATAGTCACCAAAATAGCTTATTTCTGTTCCTAGAAATTCCAACATAAAAGTAAATCATTCTATAAAGTTCCACGTATATAGCTACCAGACCTTAACAAGAGGTTGCCCTGCAACTTTGCCAGGAGATGGAGCCCTAGCAATCAGTATGGCTCGAGCCACTAAATAAAGATAGTGCCATAATCACCATGAGAACCACGTAACATCTCAAAGATAGAGTGAAATAAAATCATATGTAAATCCAAACTGTAAAAAGAACAGCATGAGAGTGATTTGAATGATTGGAAATAGCTAGTCTAGAAATTAGATAGAATACCACTATAATAACAATCCTTCAGTTCCTCCAGAGTCCGGAGTGTTGAGAACATGTCAGAGTGTCAGATATAATGATGAAGCGGAGATCAAACCATTCACACAAGTCAAACAATTGATCTGTCTCTTCCTTAGTCCAGATCTAATTAACAAGGTAAAACAAAAGAGAATTAACCTGGCAAATTGAATCGTTGGCAGCACAAATACGGGACTTAATTCTACTATCTACTTTCACTATTTCAGTTAGACAAAAAATGAAAAAGCAGTTAGCGTAAAAAAACAAAAGAAGAGCTGCAACCTCAAGTTGATACATACAGGATCAGTTAAAATACTTTTCATACTCCTCATCGGTGTATCTGATAACATCAACAGAGTACACCACACCAGAAAACGAACAAACATGTTCAATTTCATGAACAAACAAATGCATAAAAGCAAAAGATAAAGAAAATAAATACAGCATTAATTATTTTGCAGCATAATATAGACAGAGAGAAAAAAGAAAAGCAAAATATGCGCATACCTTGTTATACTTTGCAAAGGAATAATCACCTGTGGGTGGAACACCATTTACAACTCTCACCTGAAAGGCATAAGAAAGACTAGGACCTTAAAAATGCCAACTTAGTTAAGAGGGAGTTTTATCTAGAAACATATACTTACCCAGTGGTAAAGTTGCAAATAATCCTTTCGGGCAGACCTTGTGAAAGGAAGTCACTGCCATGTGATCTGAAGAGAATTTCAAAATCATTGAGAAACAACCCCCCCTCCCCAAATTATAGCGTTAAACCACCTAGAAATATCAATGTAAATCATTCAACATGAAAATATTGTAGTAATTTGTATTTTTATGCTCCGTTTGATTGTTGCTTAGCTACTTAATTTTCCTTGTTTGCTCTTACTTCCTAAGATTTTGATACATGCAAACGTATTTCCATCAAACTCAAAATTTTAATCTTCGATTCGTCAAAGATATATTTTTTGCATTTGCATCCAAATGTACTTTTTTCTTTGAAACCAAGATGCATGCAAAAAAAAAAAAAAAACACTCTAAAAAGTAAATGGGGTCTTGGCAAAACCTTCTTGTCCGATGGTGGGCGTCGTTTCAATTGCGAGACGTCAATCGAAGGCATAGGGGAGCCAACCCTCCTGTATGGGCATAAACCTTCAAATTCCACCCTAAAAGATAACTAAACAAAAGAGAAGCCCTCTTTCACTCGGTTCAAGCTAAAAAAATGAAAAACAAGCAACTTAATTTGTGTTTTTTTTTTTTTTAACCTCACTAGAAATTCCATCGGGTTTTCTATGGGTATCTTTCTGGGGCCGTGATTTCTTCTCTTCGGTTATTGGCAACGGAGTTTTGGGAAGTCCAAGGACGTCCTTCGCGTCCTGTAATGACATGGTGCGACGGTTTTGGTTGACGTGGTTATAACCTGTTAATCATTTTTGCATGAATATTGTAGTGGAAATTGTAGTATGTTCTGTTGGTACAATTGTCTTATTATCCATCATCGTAGCAAAGTGTTTCAGGCTGTTACTCAGTTTGGTATAACTTAGGTCCTGAAAATGCCATTTGGGAAGACTACACTGTGTTGAAATCACTGTTTCCTTCATTTGATCCTTGGGGCCAAGGATCGGTTGAAGAGGGGGGCAATGTAATGAACTTAGCAGTAGGGGATACTGCCAACTACAAGGAAGTTGAAATGAAACATGGCGCGACGGTTTTGGATGATGTGGTTATAAATTGTTAATCATTTTTGCATGAATATTGTAGTGGAAGTTCTATTATGTTCTATTGAGACAGTTGTCTTATTATCCATGATTGTAGCAAAGTGTTAGCATCAATTGCGAGTGGGTTTGTGAGTCATGTACATATAGCAAGTAGGTTATACTGACCAGTTATGATGAAAATGCATAATCATTCTGTTATGCTAAACTCTTTGCTGTAGGAAACTTACTCCAAGACAAGGAACAGCTTAGTAAACTGATGATTGATTAATTAACCAAAGCCCAGGATAGGATGAAATATTACGCAGATAGGAAGAGGAGTAAAAGGAGGTTTCAGGTGGGTGACAAAGTTTACTTAAAACTTCAGCCATATAGGCAAACATCATTGGCCTTGAGAAAAAACTTGAAACTTTCCTCCAGATACTGTGGTCCTTAGTGGTCGAATCTAAAATTGGTTCAGTTGCCTAGAAGCTAAATTTACCTCTTACCTTTAAGATTCATCCTGTGTTCCATGTACATTGCCCCCCTCTTCAACCAATCCTTGCTCGTAAGGATCAAATGAAGGAAACTGTGATATCAACACAATGTAGTCTTCCCAAGTGGCATTTTCAGGACCTAATTTGGACCAAAGTACTAAAAGTTGAATAACAGCCTAGTTATTTCTTTTAATAATCCTCTTGTCAAGCATAGTTGTTGGATATACCAATGGTTGACCATCATCATTAACTTCAGGTGGTGATATATTTGGAACAATCTTAGTTCCGATCAATGAATTTAGTAGTAGGGGATACTATCGACTACAAGAAAGTTGAAATGAAACATGGTGCGACGGTTTTGGCTAATGTGGTTATAAATTATTAATCATTTTTGCATGAATATTGTAGTGGAAGTCCTAGTATGTTATGTTGGGACAGTTGTCTTATTATCCATGATTGTAGCAAAGTGTTAGCATCAATTGCGAATGGGTTTGTGAGTCATTTACATATAGCAAGTAGGTTGTATTGATCAGTTATGATGAAAATGCATAATCATTCTGTTATCTGTTCTTCTCTCTCAACTTGCTTACTTCTCATTCTCCTCTTTTTGTGTTGTCGCAGACTAAGGTTGACGATTGGGAATCAGCAATGATGTAACACCAAAAAAAAAAAAAAAAGAATAAGAAGCAGAACAAGTTGAGAGAGAAGAATAGATAACAGAATGATTATGTATTTTCGTTATAACTGATCAGTACAACCTACTTGCTATATGTACATAACTCACAAACCCACTCCCAATTGATGCTGACACTTTGCTACAATTATGGATAATAAGACGACTGTCCCAACAGAACATACTAGAACTTCCACAGCAATATTCATGCAAAAATGATTAACAATTTATAACCACATCAGCCAAAACCATTGCACCAAGTTTAATTTCGACTTCCTTGTAGTTGGTAGTATCCCCCACTGCTAACTTCATTACATTGCCCCCTTTTTCAATCGATCCTTGCCTCTAAGGATCAAATGAAGGAAACTATGATTTCCATACAGTGTAGTCTTCCCAAGTGGCATTTTCAAGACCAAAGTTGGACCAAACTACTAAAAGTTGAGTACTAGCCTGGTTATTTCTTTTAACAATCCTCTTGTCAAGCACAGTTGCTGGATATACCAGTGGTTGACCATCATCATTAACTTTAGGTGGTGATATACTTGGAACAATCTTAGTCCCAATCTTCTTTTTCAATAAACATACACGGAACACAGGATGAATCTTAGAGGTATGAGGTAACTTCAGCTTATAAGCAACTGAACCAATTTTAGATTTGACCATATAAGGATCATAGTATTTGGAGAAAAGTTTCGAAGTTTTTTCTCAAGGCCAATGATGTTTGCCTGTAAGGCTGAAGTGTTAAATAAACTTCGTCATCCACCTAAAACTCCCTTTCACTCCTCTTCCTATCTGCGTAATATTTCATCCTATCCTGGGCTTTGGTTAATTGATCAATCATCAGTTTACTAAGCTGTTCCCTATCTTAGAGTAAGTTGCCTGTAACAGAGACTTTAGCATTAGTACTAACATCCCAAGCCATATCTGGGGGCTTATATCCATACAAGGCTTGGAATGAAGTCATTCTCAGGGCAGTGTGAAAAGTAGTGTTGTACCACCATTCAGCCAAAAAAAGCCATTGAGCCCATGTCTTAGGCTTCATAAAGCACATGCATCTTAAATACTGTTCTAAACACTAATTCACTCTTTCTATCTGTCTATTTATTTCTGGATGATAGGGAGTACTGCAATGAACATTTGCTCCAAATAACTTCTTAAACTTTTGCCAAAATAGACTAGTAAAAATCTTATCTCTGTCAGATATTGCAGCATTTGCAGTTTCACGCAACTTATGAACCCGATTCAAGTATGGTTTTACTACCTTTGAAACTGTGTATGGGTGGGTTAAGGCTAGGAAATGAGCATACTTGGTGTATTTATCAGTGATGACAAATATACAGCTGAATCTTTGTTAAAGTGGTAATCCTTCAATGAAGTCCATGGTAATAACTTTTCATGCTTGCTGAGGAATAGAAATTGGTTGGAGTGAACCAGGATAAGGGACATGTTCATCTTTATTTCTCTAACAAGCATCACACTTTTAGACATAGTCTTGAACCTGTTTCTTCATTCCTGGCCAAAAAAGATGAAGCTTGACTCTGTAGTAAGTTGCTTAGATCCCTAAGCATCCTTTTTGAGGGGTGAATCATGTAGATTATGTATAATTTTCTCTCTAAACTATCCAGTACTGCCCACATATACTCTCCTTTAAATCTAAGCACTCCATTGCTAAAGGTATAAGAAGGTTTTCAAGTTGGTTGTACAACCAATGTTGTAGTCAGCCTTTGAACCAAATCGTCACCAATATAGCTTTGCTCGATTTCCCTAACCCACTCTGGCATGACGGTAGTGGTGTGCATACATAATAGTGGGCTATTTCCTCATGCTGCCTAGAAAGGGCATCAGCCACCCTATTAATCTTGCCTTTTCTATATTGGATTGAATAGTCCAATCCTAGTATTTTAGTTAAGCTCTTCTTTTGAATACCAGTAGTTAATCTTTGTTCCAATAGATGCTTTAGGGCTTCATGGTCTGTTTTAATGACAAACGGTCCACCTTCAAGATAATGTCTCCACTTGTTTACTGCCATTAGGAATGCCAAATATGTCTTGATAAATCAACATGTTTGGGTCCCAAAGCTATGCTTAAATAAGCTACTGACCTTTTTTCTTGTGATAAAACTACCCATATACCAGTACTACTTGCGTCAATCTCCAAATAGAATGGCTTGCTAAAATTTGGTAATCTTGGAACAGGTGCCCTACACATCGCCTCCTTGAGTTACTGAAAAGCTATTAAAGCCTTGGAAGTCTAACAAAATCCATCATTCTTAAACATGTCAGTAAGCGGTTTGCTAATCACCCCGTATCCCTTGATAAACTTTCTATAATAACCAGTTAAGCCTGAAAACCCTTTCAATGATTTTAGATTTTTTGGTTGCTGCCATTTTTGCATTGCGATCTGTGGCCACCCCATTTGCAGAAATTATATGCCCCAAATACTCCACTTGCCTCTGACTAAAAAAGCACTTGCTTCCTTTTGCTTTTAACTGGTTCTGTCGTAAAACTTCAAGAACAATTTGTAAATGACTTGTATGCTATTAAGGTTAGGGCTATAAACAAGGATATCATAAAAAAATACTAAAACAAATTTTCTCAAATAAGGAGCAAAGATAAGATTCATCAAGGACTGAATGGTAGCAGGGGCATTAGTAAGGCCAAAAGGCATTACCTTAAACTCATAATGGCCTTGATGAGTTCTAAAGGCTATTTTTGGTATGTCTTCCTCTTTTACCGTTATCTGCCAATACCCTAATCTGAGATCAATCTTGGAAAAATAGTTGGCCCCTATTAACTCATCTAAGAGATCTTCCACTACAAGAATGGAAACTTGTTCTTAATCATCGTAACTTTTAATTGTCTGTAGCCAATACATAGCCTCCAAGAACCATCTTTTTTTTTTACTAGCAAGCATGGTGAAGCAAAAGGATTTTTTCTGAATTGAATGAATTTAGTAGTAGGGGATATTGTCGACTACAAGAAAGTCGAAATAAAACATGGTACCACAGTTTTGGCTGATGTGGTTATAAACTGTTAATTAGTTTTGCATGAATATTTTAGTGGAAGTTCTAGTATGTTCTGTTGGGACAGTTGTCTTATTATCCATGATTGTAGCAAAGTGTTAGTATCAATTGTGAGTGGGTTTGTGAATTATGTACATATAGCAAGTAGGTTGTACTGATTAGTTATGATAAAAATGCATAATCATTCCATTTATCTATTCTTCTCTCTCAACTTGTTCTGCTTTTCATTCTCCTCTTTTTGTATTACATCATTGTTGATTCCCAATCTTCAACCTTAGTCTGTGACAAATTAGTATTAGAGCCTGCTAAGATCTAACATATAAATTGGGAAAGAACAAGAAAATAGTATTGATGGTTGAAAGAACTTGCTAAAACACTATGCAGGAACAAATACTAGCTATTCAGAGTCGGTTGGAGAGCATGAAAGTGGCAGATACCTCCATTCCCAAATGGTGAGAAGAACAAAAGAGAACCTTTGAAGTTCAAATGGCTGAGAATCAAATTAGCCTTACCAAGATAATAGAATCTATGCTACAGAAAGGTATTATTCCAACTCAAGCTGAGAGCTATTAGGGATTACTTATTGTGCAAACCATAAGGGAAGGTAAGAGCCCCCTTGAGATAACTGTTGTTGATGAACATAACAAATATAACTTTAGACCAAATGACCTAGGAATATTGCCTAAGTTTTCCCAGGAGAATAAATAGCAAAGCCACTATAATCATTTATCATCTAGCAAAAATAGTGAGATCACTCAAAGTCTTAACTTTTCTGTGAGATTGAGTGCCTTCACTCCTAGGCCCAAAATTGAGTTACTGGAATTTAAAGGTGATAACCCTAGAGGTTGGCTAAGGAAATTTGAGAAATATTTTAACTTTTTAAAGGTTGCTGAACATTAAAAATTAGAAATTGCTGTAATGTATCTAATTGGGAAAGCAAAAGTTTGGTTTGATGGCTATGTGATGCAGAAACCACGGTTTACCTGGCACAAGTTTACAATTGATTTATGTAAGAGGTTTTGTGACAGGTCCTATTCAGATGTCGTAAAAGAATTCAACAAAATAACCCAAATATCAACTATAAAAGGGTATTAGAAAAGATTTGAAGAGTTAAGGCCGTACATGTTGGAAACCAATCCTTACCTGGATGAAATTTATTTTGTATCAAATTTTATAAGCGAATTGAAGAAGGAGTTAAAGCCTCAAGTTAAGGCTAATGAGCTTTTAACATTAGCAACAACTTATAGACTTGCCAAACTGCATGAGTTATCCTTGAAAATTGAAAGTAAAAAGCATAAACCATACACCAAACCAAACATTTTTGTGAACACTAACCTATACACCAAAAACCTCACCCCAACTTAGAACCAAACACAAAAGCACCTAACCAATGCACCAAACTCATCTCAGAAACTAACCCTTATAAAGCAAAGAATGATGCAGAACCTATGCTTTAAATGTGGAAAAATTTCTTTTCCTGGTCATGTATGTAGAAATAAACAATTGAATGCTATAACAGCCGACGAACAACTAGATATAGAAAATAAAGACGAAAGTGTTGATGAGCTTGAAAAAATAGGACAGCATCCATTAAAAGAATCGAATCACAACGACAGTAGCCTGGAGATCTCTATTAATGCCTTAACTGGGAATGTTGGTCATAGTACTCTTTGGATCCATGGAACCATTGTAGACATCAAATTTGTCTTGGCCTTTGAGTTGAACATCGATTCTAAGACTGGGTCCAAATTTGCCATTTTTATTTTATTGCTATTAAATAATATATATTAATAAGATAATAATATTATTATTAAATATAATAATAATACAAAAAAGAAAAAAAAAAAAACAAAAGGGCCGGTGGTAGTGGGTGCCATGCACGGCGCTACTACCACCCCTTGTCCACCCATGCATACATTGTCACCTCCTGTTCACCTCATGTTCATCCTTGCATACATTGCCACCTCTTTGTTTAGCCTTGTGCTCCTGTTCACCAAAGATCTATAAAGCATTAGCACTTATGCCCTACAAAAGAGGGATTCGTGCCTTTCCCAGTCACAGCCTCCACACATCTTTTTTTTTTATAAAAAAAAAATCCAAAACAAAACCAAAAAGTCTACCAAAAACCAAAAAATAAAAAATAAAAAAAAATACAGTTCTCCCCATAAGAAGGAACCATCAGCGCCAAGCCCCTACAACAAAAAATAATAAAAAAAAAAGTCAGTTTTAGTTTATAGAAAAAAAAAAGAGAGAAAAGAAACCAAAACTTTAAGTCCTGATCTACGTTGATTGGGACTGTTTTCGGTGATCAGAACACCAGATCTGGGAAGAAGACAAAGAAAGAAAGCATTGAGGTGTTTTGGAAGCTCTCCAACGTTGGCGACTGGCGGTCGGTGGTGAAGCACGATAGACAACCACCGATCATTCTGTCTAGAGAGAAAAACTCTGAGAAATGAGAAAGGTAGAGAGAGAGAATAAGAGAAAAATAAGAGAAATTTTTTTTTTAGCTTTTATAGAAGGCTGAGATTAAAAAAGACGTCGTTTAAGGAAAGGCTGAAACGAAGTCGTTTTGCTGAAGGAAAAGACCGCGCGTGGGCTCGGATTCGACCCGAGATTCGCGTAAATCAACCCATCGACCCAACTCCCTTTAGCCCCAGGCCTAACCGATCCAACTGAACCGAAACTGAACCGCTGAACGCGATCCAGATCAAACCCGAACTGCTGAACCTGATCTGGACTAGCCCCAAATCGTTGAACTAGACCAGACTGCCAGATCGATGTTGATCGGACCGTTGACCGGTCTGGTTCAGGTAAAAAAATTTATTTATTTATTTTAAATATTATTTTTGTTACTTTAAATTTTATTATTAATATTTATGCATGTTAAAATGTTTAAAATTGCTATAATAAATTTTTGCTATTTTATAATATTGTTAAAATTTTTATAATTATGTTATTTTTAAAAATAAACCTAATAACAATACAAAATTAATAAAAAATATGTAAAAAAAGAAAAATTTTATCCGATGATAAGATTCAAAGGTATTTCGAGTATTGATACCTACGAAATCTCTAGGTGAGAAGATTTTTTTTAAATGCTACCAGTGTATTTGAGTATTTATAAAAAAATTTCAATACAATAAAAAAAATTTTTTGTTATAAAATAATAAATTAAGAATAAATAATAAAAAATTTAGAAAAAGCAAAATTTTATCTAATGACGGGATTCTAAAAATATTTCGAGTAGAGATGCTTTAAGAAATACCTAGGTGAGAAGATTTTTTAAAATATTATCAGTGTATTGAAATATTTATAAAAAAATATTCAATATAATAAAAATTTCTATTTTCTTCAAAGTTTTATATGAAAGATTAATAAAAATTAATAAAATTTCTAAATAAAAAAATAAAATGTGTGCATTAACGTATTATCATTTGCATTGTATGCATTACATAATTTTTTTACGAAAAAATAAATTTGAGCCTCCAAAGATGAGATTCTAAGGTATTCCGAGAAGCGATGCCTAAAAAATCTCTAGGTGAGAAAGAGTTCTTCTAATGTTACTAACCTACTAGAGCATTTTAAGAATTATTTCAATAAAAAAAGTTTTAATTTATTTTTCTTGAATAATATTTGAATAAAAAAAACCAACTCCCAATAAATGAAAAAATAAAAAAAATTATTTTTTAAACACAAAAAATAATATTGTTTTTTATCAAAATCAAAGGATAATACGTATTTAATTGATACCATTTTAAACGGGTACTGTGGGGGTGCTAATCCTTCTCAACGCGTAACCGACTCTCGAACCCAGATTATTTTACAGACCATAAAATTATTTTTTTAATAAATTTTAATAAATTTTAAAATTTTATTAAAATGATAAATTTTAATAGGTGGCCAATCGCACATAGCCAAAAAAGATTGGTGGCGACTTTTATTTTTTTTATTTTCATTTTTCAAATTCGTCGGACGGCTTCAAAACCATTATGATAGCTTGGCAACTCCGCTGGGAAAGCCATTTATTTTCGAGAGTCAGGCCAAAATTAACTATATGTTATCATTAAATTTTGATTTAAACAGTTCTAATCGATTTCTTAGATTTTTATTTTTCACTTTCAATAAGAAAAAAAGTAAAAAAAAATTAACAAATTGAAAACAAAAAGAAAAAAAAATTGACACATGTTTCTTTTACTATGCCTCTTATGCTTTATTTTTTTGTATATATTACTCTTGATAAATTATGAAATATATACACAGACAATGACATGATGCATCTCATGCATGAGCTCTATACCCAGGCTCCGTCTTTTATAGGAGGAAGTAAAGTACCTATGCCCTCATGAGGTGATAACATCCGTAATGGCAAACAAAATACTTTCACTCAAATTGAATCGTTTTCGTTCATAGCCTGTAATGGGTGAGGATCAAGATGTTTTACTAGTTCAGTGTGGACAATAGTAAGAAATAATTTGAGAACCTTTAGATGCATGTCAACCCAAATCAAGCATGTAATAAGCCATAGGAAGCTAACCTTAAGTAGAGCTTTGCCCACCCTCTTGTAGAAAATACCTAAGTCCAAAATGTATATGAATAAAAGTTGTGTGTAATACAAAAATAAAACAAAATAAAAAAATCTCAAAAATTTTTTTATTTCAAACCACCTCCTCACACTAACTCAATTTTGTTTTTTTTTTCTTTTTACATTAATCATATTATATAGTTCTACATAAAGGTATTTGCTTTAAGATATCTTTCTCCTAAGAAGTCTTCATGGATCCCATAGAACTATAGACTTGCTCAAATATCATGAAGAATTTTTAATGTTAAAATTTGTCCAAAAGCAAATATCTCCCACTTGCATTCATGCATTATGTGCACCATTTTTTATTTTTTTAAAAAATAAAAAATGTAAAATAAAATTTTCAATATATTGCATTTTAATTTTTTCTTTTAAATTTTTTTGGTGTTGAAGGGTCAAGAATAGCTCGTCCACCAAAAATTTTTGATTCAACCTACTTGCCATTCATACAATACCAGAGCTCAAATAAAAATTATAGAACAAGAATAGGTCAATCGATTTGAAAGGATTGAGAAGGTTCAAGAAGGACTAAAAGAGGATCCTAATAGGGTAATGGACATGCTCAAGAATTTGGATAAAAAAAAAGCAGTGAAAGAAAATTCTAGCCTTCAAGAATAATCTTCAGACATGGTGGATTCTACATACCCTCCAGGGTTTGAACCACGACCAACTTAACCTTTTCAAAAAATCAGCATTCAAATTTCTACCCTCGGAGGATATGCCAATCTTTATCCAGGGATGACCTCTATACTTGTTTCAAGATAATTCCAAAATTTTACTAATCCTGTCATGATAGAAAAATCATCTGAACCAATCCTGATTCCAGACTCAGATGATTCCAAGGAGAGAAAAAAGCTAGAGATAGAGACATCTGAAAAAGTAAAAGATACCAGTGCTCAATAGAAGATAAAATTATTAGAAGAAAGACTTAGGGCCATAAAGAGAATAGATTTTTATGGCTCCACGAATGTAACTGAGCTTTATTTAGTTCCAGATGTGGTCATTTCACCTAAATTTAAGATCCTTGAGTTTGAAAATATGATAACATAAAATGCCCAATGACTCATGTCACTATATATTGTTGCAATATGACGACATATGCTCGTGACGAGAAGTTATTGATGCATGTATTTTAGGATAACCTTACAGGATCTGCAGTCAGATGGTATATTCAACTAGACAAGATTCGTATTCATTCCTGACAAGAGCTCTCAAAGGCATTCATTACACAATATCGACATGTCATGGATTTAGCTCAAGATCATCTACCTTTATAGAACATGAAAAAGAAGGTAATCAAAAGCTTTAAAGAGTATGCACAGAGATGGAGAGATATAGTTGTATAAGTTTAACCTCCTCTCACTGAAAAAGAAATAACTGTTTTATTTGTAAACACCCTGAAAGTACCGTACTATGAGAGATTGATAGATAATGCCACTAAAAGTTTTATAGATATGGTGATATCCGGTGAAATTATTAAAAATACTATAAAGAATGGCAAGTTCGATGTAAGAGAGATAAGCAAAGCAAAGAAAGGTGAAACCCCTAAAAAAAAGAGAATGAAGCCCAAGCAGTGAATTATGTGAGGTAACAGTTCAAAGGTTTCACTTCATACCTCACACCAGTGTACCAAACCCATTACCCTCCCATAAGCAATGTTACATCCATCCATTATCCTTGTCAACCGTATCAGCCACTACAATAACCAGTTTATCCATTCAATTTTTAACCATTTTTTCAGACACTCAACTATTCATACAATTATTTCACTGCACCTATCAGATCAAAACAAAAATCCAAACTAAGTAGTAGTCTGAAAGCCTAAAAAATACCAAAAAATGAATCATTTTTGACCTTATTCCCATATCTTACATAAAATTGTTACCCCAATTTATCCAAAATCGACTTTTGAAACCTGTGCATCTAGAACCCCTTCAACCTCTTTACAAAAAATGATACGATCCTAATGTAAAATGTGATTACCATAATGAAAACCAAGGTTACTCAACAGAGAACTGTCTTGCACTGAAATATAAGGTTAGAGATCTCATTAAAGTTGGGAAAATAAAATTAAAAACTAACAGTGATCATCATGTTGTTGAAAACTCTCTACCTTGATATATTAGAAAAGAGATAAACCAAGGGTGTTAAAGCATTGATGTGATGGACAGATAAGGAATTAGAGAATGATTCTATGGTTTTTCTCAAGAAATGATGGATACTTCATTTAATGTTGCAAAGAGGTAGATTGATTCAAAATAAAAAGTGTGCCCCTTTTGTTTCCTTTTTCACTTATGTATTAAACATGTGTATGAACTTCATGATTTGTATGAAAGTTGAATCTGAATGCTAAAAGCCTTTTTTTAAAATTTTTTTTTTCTTCTTTATAATAAAAAGTCTCAAAAATTTTAGTGGTCGTTATTATGAACCTATTTGAATAAAATATTCCCATTTTTTTTCATGTCCCAAAATCACTTGAAAAAAAAAAACTTTAATGCTTCAGAAGATACAAGTTTGAACTTTGTGATAGCTCTCTCAAGGCAACAAACACTGAAATGATCAATCTAAAAAAGAAAAAAAAACTTTTGAGTTCATTAAAAATTTGGCAAATATGATGCTCTTTTATCTAGATGTTGGTGATTTGATAGGTGTTAAGACTATGCTTCAAACAAAAACTCATCTAGATAGCCATGAATACCCAAACACACCATTTTTTTTTATCTAAGAGACATACTGACAGAAAAGCATGATTTTTAGTTGCCCTAAGATTACCTAGTTTAGGGAACTAGGTAATTGCATGATTGGGACCAAAATAAACCATTTAGCATGATTTTCATTATCACATAAACCTTGTTGACTTATCAAGATAAAACAAAGATTGGTTGTGATGTGAGTTATGAAAACAAAAAGAAAAAATAAAAATATATTGATGGTTACATTGTGCACTCTAGATATTCAAATGATCCAAAAAAAAAAAAAGAGGTAATAGAAACAAATTCTAGGTTTTTTAAGGAACCGATCTTCAGCACAAGTGACCATGCTTGATATGACAAATGACCATCTTTTCTTATCCTTTCACAAATAAAAAATTATCCATTTGCTACCCATTTGAGCCTAGTGAATCCTTTTTAAATGAACCTTAATCAGAGATCACTTTTTACGTTAACAAAAAAATACAAAGAAAAATCCATCTGATGAAGGCATGCTCCGATAATAAAAAAAGAATGCCTTAAGTTGTAAGGGTAAATGTCAAACAAATTGAGTTTAGAAGTTCTGAACATATTCCAGCAAATGTTGAAATATGCAAGAAAGAGCAAAAATGAAAGCAAAAAAAAAAAAAAAGATGATTGGATGTTACGATTAAAGAAATAAAAGGAATGAATGACCAAAAGAAAGTCTTGCACATGATGTAAAATGGTCATTGGTCTGATCACCTTTAAACACATGTTTTGAACCTATTTAACCATTCCTTCAGAACCTCAAACTTTGGCCTACGTTACATACTTTGAAAGTCCATTTTGATTAAACATGGATGCTTAAACTAAAGAGTTTGTTTCTTGTAAAATCTTTTATGATCGACTTCGCTTTTGTCCATTTTCTTTTTCATAAGAATACTTGAGTGCATGATGAAATCGTCCAAAAAAATAAAAAAAAAGAGCAAAAAAAGGTCAAAAAAAGAGAAAAATGAAAGAATAAGCTCTATGGTGAAAACTAAAAAATGAGCAGTCTAAAGCAAGAATGAGATTGCAACATGAGAACTCATCACAACCAATGATCGAGATATGTGTAAGGGTTATCATAAAAAATTTTAGCCTTGCCCAATATGATCTTGAATTAACCACGGTTGGTCTTGACATCTATTAAAATATCATATTGTGATACTGAAAAAGGTGTGAATCTTATTTAACCATTACAAAACCTCCCAAAAAAATTTATTGTTGAGCCTAGATAAAAATTTAATTTTCCCATGAGAACCTTAATTTGACAATTGATCATCCCAGCCTTTTGAAAAGATAGAATTGTCATGTGCATAATAATGATCACCATTTTTTTTAAAGACTTAAAGAGTCACATTATTTCATTGAGGTTGACTAAGGTAATTTTTTTTTTGAGAATTTTGTCATTAAAATAAAATATTTTTATAGAGAAAAATAAAATTTTGAAAAAAAATTTGAGAAAAATAAGAGGCAGTATGTGAATTCAAAAGTATGTTTAATCAGTTGAGTTTTACCACCATTCGATAGCTCATTTTCTTTAATTCCCTTTCATCAAGTTTGAATTGGCCATATGCATGTTTGATTTGAAAATAAAAAATGAAAAAAAAAGTCGAGAAATCCAAATTGTGAAGAAAGAAAGTAAAATTTTTTTGTTTTATTTTTTTTTTTTTAAAAAGTTGGGATCGAATTTTCGATAAATCCATCTGATCTAATATATATAATATATTTTATTATTTATTTAATTTTATATTTATATTTTTTTATATTTTATTTAATTTTATATTTATATTTAAAAAATAGTATCTTATTAAATTTTGATCAATTACGATTTTATACATATATGAGTCGAATCAAATAAAAAAATTATTTTAATATATAATCGGGTTAAGATATTTTTTAAATAAAATCAGATTAAATTTGAGACGAGCAAAAATTTAACAAAACTCTACTCATTGTCATCTTTAATATTAATATAAAAATTATTTTTTTTAAAATATTACTTATTTATTTATTTATTATTATTATGCACTATAGGAAAGATTTGGGCTTAGATTTTGGGGCATGGGTCCAAAGGACAGCCCACTAGCTGGGTTCACTTCACATTGAGAAAAGATATTTTCTTCATTGTTTTATTATATTTTGCCATCACTATCCATCCAGCTATCCATTTTCCACCCTCTTTCTCTCTCTGCGGAAACCAAGCCCAGGTTTCTTCGAGGTATGAAAAACATTCTCAGCTCCTAAAAGAGACTTCTGTTTTGCAAGAATTCATTCTTTTTCCGTTTCTCTCATTTCAATGCTTCCAAATTCCTGATCAATTATTGTTCTTTCTTCTATCTTTTTAGTCCATTAATGGTTTGTGATCAGCTCTTTGTTTTAAAGCAGGTAGGATCGATCTCATAGTTAATTAAACAACCTCGTTTGCTTTTGTCAAAAAAAAAAGATGCTACATATATATATGCTATGTTGGTATCACTTCAGAAACACACAGCATAGATTAAGTAAAAACTAAAGAGCAATCCTTCTTTGTGCTGTCGACTGTCCCTATTTACATATTCGGGCTCTTTAAAAAAGGCAACAAAAGCAACAGATAGAGGGTGCTCTTTTTTATTATTGTTCCTCTTGCATTCGCTGTTTCTACTTCTAGCAACTAATAGTAGTATTTTCTCACATATCAATTATACATATAAAATACTTGTTTTTTCATCTTATTTTTAAGATATCCTCTACTGCTACTTCTACTGCAGTTTGATGAACAAGTTTAAAGATATTATCATGGACGCTATCATCGCTAAAACTGGCATGGTTGACAGCATAATCCTAAGGATATTCTGCAGAAGAGAAATCTTGATGGACAATGATCAATCCTTGGCAAGCTTCTTCATAGCAAAGGCTTGTTGACCTGTCTTTTGGTGCTATCCTACCTGAGCTTATTAAAAAAACCACCCCCCTCTTCTTCACCTTGTTCCCTCTTTCTCCCTCCCACCATATTCTCTTCTTGACCTTGTAAGGCCTTTTCTGAACCTTGTAAGACCCCTGGCGAAATCTGCTACTCTCTTTATTATTATCTTGAAGGATTCTTTACCAGAATTCTTATTTAGAGAGCTAAGCAATTAGCATCCGCTGTTCCCACCTAACCCACCATCTCCTTCTCTGTCTATCCCTCCTGAGCTATATAACAAGCAAATCATACTGCAGTGAAACCTAGGGTTTCCATATGTCAAAATCCCCTATATATATCAGAATTCAGAGTAAGCCATTACCATTGCCATTGCAGCAGCTAGCTTATAGCTTTAAAAGTGGCATGGAATGTCAAGTTTCAATGTTATGGCCTCATGGTCATGGGTTATTCGTTGCTTTTATTGTAATATAAATAGAGGCAAAAAAAAAAAATAGTGACAGAGAGTACTGAAATGATTGTGAGGCTTTTGCTCATAATCTATCGTGGTTGTAGCATCTTTTGTACACATCTGAGAAAGCATTAAATCTCACTTTGTATTATTATGACTGCAGGAAATAGAATTCATGCCGGCAATAGAGTTGTCAGATTGTTTGACATTTTGTATTTCGTAACAGGAACTTTTTATTTTTGCCACTGAAAAGTCTTTAATATTCTCTCATATCTTTTTGAAGGGCCACCACCTCGTGATCGTTGTTGCAGGAGTATAGAGTGATATGACCATTGCATAATTGATGTTATGCTCTTTTGTGCTTTATTGTTCGTAAAGCCTGTGAAGTGGGGATGGATTTCAACGCCTCTGTGTATGGTTCTTCTGTAATTGGTTCTCTTGGTACATCATTATCCTTTTTTTCTCATCTCTCTTTTGTCTGAGAGTCAATCTGTTAAAACTTCAAAAAGCAAATAAAAAAACCAACAAGCTAAACGAGCAGGCCCACTGAGTACAACTCACCAGGGAGGAAAAAAAAGAACAGAGGAAATGGAACAGGCAAATTGACAAAATTTTGAAAATTGGAGGACAATCAAGTCTGAATGTTAAATGGACTGATGATATCAAAACCGAGCATGTCCACAGATATAGTACAAATTGTAATGAAATGCTGGCTTTAGCTTTTCCATATAAAAGTCGTGGTGGCTATCAACTGCAGCAGCAGTACTGCATGCTAGAGAACACATCATATATGATGGGGATATAGGGTCGTCTTCCTACTCTTATCCAATGGATATTGCAATAAGATTGCACTGTTGCCACCAAAAACACATTACTTGAATTATCAAAGCCCAAATGTTCAGATTCATAAAAACTATGAAATATGAAATGTTAGTATTGCTTGAGCTTAATTACTCTTTGGGGTTTATTCCTTTGCCTTCCCATGACGATTGGGGGTTAATATATCTGAGCTTTTCCCCTGGTTGTCTGAGTATTATTTTTCAACTAGGAAAGAATGAATAGGATTAATGATCCGAGCCATATTTGAGGAGTACATTTCAAAGCATGTAGGGTGAATGGGGGATAAGGGACATGGGCAGTGCAACATCTTAGGGAAAAGAAATCTATTGTAATATTCCCTTCAGAAATATTGCAATGCCACTATAATTTGCTCCATGGCATCACTCACTGCCTCCCCTTTTCCCCCCCAATGGTTGAATTTTAGGTAAAGAAATCATGTTTGTCGCAATGGATTCAATCACTTTTGTGAAGTGTCAAGCACATTGAGCTCATCTTTTCAAAAAAGCGATTTCTATATTTTGGGTAACATGCTAACATTGGGCACATTTAATTGGAAGAAATATCAAAGATATTATCAATTTTCTGTTCAGCGTATAATCTCATTCTTTTTTCTAGTGGGAAAAGTAGAAAATGACGCCCGGCCCTCGTCACAATTTTCATTCACCTTTGCTAGGGGCTCAAAAAAGTTTCAACCCCTCTGGTCTATAATAATGCCTAACAATTCCCCCTCCCCCCCAAGTTATCCGTAGGTTATGGGCATATACTACAAAAAACTTAGACGATATACGATCTTCTATCGTACGGTTCCGTCACGACAAAAGCAGAACCCGTCCGATATTTTATAGGTGGGCTACACGTGGATTTTTTAATCCCGACATTATTTTCATGGATACACATTCATGTATTTATGAGACCTGTCGGCCCACATTAACAAGGTAAAAAGGCTTAAAATGAAGAAATTTATAGGGCTTTATCATCAAGGTTGAAGACCTGTCTTTTTTAGCTTGTTAACATCAAGGGGTAGTCCCATAGTTCCATTATTTGCTTTGGATCCTTGAGTTTGCCTTTTCATTTTTCTACAACTGATTGCAGCTCTTAATACTGTTTGGTAGGCTTTGAAGTGATGGCACCTTTTCGGGTTATATCTTGACCTGATATATTGCACTTCACATGAGGCCCATAGACGTCCGTCCTTCAGAGTCCATCATCCTGTTCCTATATTTAGAAAGGGCAATTTCATCTTATATTACAATGCCAAACACCCAAACTGTTTGGTCCCCCCTAAAAATAGTTGTAGTAGACCGCAATTAATGGTGGGCCGCGGCATAAGATCGTTTTTGTAATATTAGTTGTATAAAATTTTACCTTTGTTAAAATTATATGTTTTAATAAATAATGTGATGTCTTTAGCAAAAAAAATTAAAAAAAATTAAAATTAATGGAAAAGAATGAAATTTCAATGAAAATTCGTACTTGATATTACAAGGGTTACATTTGTATGAAATTTAATGGGTCAATTATCCAACATCAATGATTTGAAATTGGATATAAAGTTAATCTTATCCTTACCCCTTTAAACATCGCTCAACAATTAATTTTTGCATAATGCTATTGCTCTGCATGCTTGTCGGCTTAATGCTCATACCAATTGCTCGCAACTTCAATTGGATTTTAAATGCTTCTGCAGGGTTGCATGTTCTAACGAATTTGTTAACCATTTTTTTGGCAAAGGGAAAGCGGAATTCATGGATGAATAAATGGCAATGGGCAATTTGTTTTTGGCGGTCTTGGCAGGAATTGTTTTCTTTGTCTTATGGGGTGGCTCTTTGCAGTATTGCTCCGGAGGCTGCATATGTCACCCTCAAACCGTATAAACTAAATCATTTGTACTATGTATATTTAGTTTGATTGTGGGAAATTAAAATATAATAAAGATGTGAAAACTTACATGATTTATAGAATATTCTGTTGCATAACACAAACATAATAAGGCTAACCTGCCTCAAAACATCCTTAAATCATATAATGAAAACCTATGCTAGTTTCTTAACAGTTCTTGTCCGAAGACTGCAGTCCAAGATTCATTTCATATGCAAACAATGGCAAAGATTTGATAGTCCCTATGGCTTTATGATGTCTGCATTGTTCTCTACTTCTTTGTTTGCTTGCAATTTGTCATCATTTGAAAAGTGTTCAACTTAATTGTTTCATTTCAATGGAGATTACGATTTGATTGACAGAACGAGTTACAACAGCTCCGGCCTGGAAGTGTAGAAATATTATTCCAACTGGCAGTCACTTTGAATCTTCTCCACGACAAAAATTCTCTACTTAATTTCACTTATAGTTCTCACAGAAAGAGCCAAGGAAAATGTCGTAGCAAAATCTTGGCATGGCAAATGTTTTAATGACAATGATCTTCACCAGTTGGACTGTTGGAGGCCTAACAAAGGACTTTTGACGAGCTAGCTTTTTGTTGCCGACTAGAGTCGTTGGACAATAATAAGACACAACAGCACGAGCACGGTTCCAAAGACTGAAATGTTTGACATTATATTATAAAATTCATGGAGAATACACATAAATCAGTTGTTTATTTATTCTTTGTATATATAAGAGGTTTAATAAATTCCGTTTTAGATGTTTTGCTGTCCATTCACACCGTATGTTAGATTAATTTAAAGATGAATAAGTTATTAATCTTGGTTTTAGGGTATATCGGTTAGCGGACGCAAAAACAAGTTTGTTTTTGTTGTTTTTCCTTTTTATCAATGTCGTTGAACACCTATTAATTGGTGAAAGCTTTCTTCTTGACTCTTGTCCCGGCGTAACTGTCTCAACTTACCAAAAATTTTCTTTCTTACTTTTTACTTTTTGACCGGTGTTTCCGCCTATTAGAAGCTGCAATTTCTCACTGGAACTCAGTATGTTGTTCCGAATGTATGCAGAATAAGAATATCAGTTCTGTTTGTTTGCTAGCTACTTTAAACATTCAAGTTTATATTAGTTTTTTGAAACATTTTCTAACAATCTTTCTGTTGTTGTTTGCAACTTGTTTCTATGATGAATATTGAATGCATTCTGGGTTGCATTTTCTGAAAAATATAAAATGGGTTCACTTATTCTGTCCCCATCTGGCTGCAGCTTACAAAGATCAACCACCACCCACCTTAACTGAATTTATATGCAATTTCCGATTATTCTAGCTAGCTAGGAAATTAAAAAGGTTGATAACGTTCTTTGATGACCAGGGGGGCAGTTACATCAGAAGAAAAAAAAGGGGGCAGTTAAGGGCAGGTGGTTCCCAAGGAAAAAGGGTGGCAAACTATTTATTGGCAAGGGTCTTAGCCAGGCTATTGCCTGAGCCTGACCATACATGTCTGCCTAAATGGCATTGTACTAGCTGTCAGCAAATTAATCCAGCTTTTTTAATCTGTGGCTCCAGATTTTCTGATGAGATTGTTGCTAAAGCTAAACAGGTTCTTGAGCTCAATCATAGGCAAAACACTTCCATCATATCGGATAATTAAAGTAGCCGTCTCAACTTATCAATTGAACCACCGGAACAATCAACAGCAATCGGGATTTACTTTAACTTTCATTCCTGCCAGCTCTTAAGTCACACGTTTGCACTAATTTTTTTTTTCTTTCCCATTTGTTATTATCAATATTATCAATATCGTTGTCAATATCACCTTATTAAAGTTAGTAGATAACAACATTCCAACCTAAAGTTAGAGCTGGGGAGAGCCAAAATGATTGTCAACTGCCCACAGGATTTGATATTGTGACCTGCATTCAGCTCAAGTTAATTTGATTTAATATCGATCATTGTTATATTATTATTTCTTTTTCACTTAAAATAAAGGACCAAACCATCTTATCCTGAACTATGTCCTGAGCACAAATGGAGGGGGCTTTCTATTTTTCTGGATTTATTATTTATGAATTCGATCTACATCCTATGGCAAAAAATTTGTTACAAAATAATAATATAATTAATAATGCTATATAACACAAACGAACATGATACGTATGATCATGTCTCATCACTCTATAGTGTTTTAAGGCTTTCATATATATATATATATATATATATATATATTTTTTTTTTTTGTGACTAAAACTTTTCAATAAATTAAATGGCTGCTCACGGACAGCACCACGTGGTGACTGAGCAAGATTATTGAACCCCTTACTTTTTGTCCCAAACAATTTGAAAGGATAAAATCCATGGGATCGCATAAACTTTTTTTTTCCTCTTTCAGTTCTTGGTCTCGTCTACATGTTTGGCCGGCCTTCCACCATGGTATTAAGGGTCGTGTTTGAGGGAGAGCAACCGCAATTTATGGAGACTGACACTTGTTACCCTTTGTAAATTTGCTAGTAATACAAAAGAACTACTTTTGCTTTTTTATATTTGCTAATACAAAAAAACTCTTTTTTAATTTTAAAATTTAAAATTAAAAAATAAATATATTTAAAATTATTTTTACTAAAATATTATTATATGATTTATTGATAATATCTAATATTATATATTAATAATACATTGAATATAAATATTGTTTTATTAATTAAAATATTAAAAATTTAACTGCCACAAACTAAAAAATCTGTATGCACTAATTGAAAAGACTATTTACACATGATACTAATAATAAAATTTATTTTAATAGTGAAACACAAATCAAATTTCAAAATTGAGCAATAATAAGATGGCTCGGTCCTTTTTTGATTTTCAGATAAGGAAGCAGGTGGAATTACTAAGCCTAATATTGTTGTTTCTCATAGCAACTTAGGTTCAGATCGTTCACGGTAAAAATTCATTATCTTTATATTTGACTCTTCAATCTCACTTGTGTTTTTTTTTTTTTTTTTTTTGCTCTCGGTAAAAAAAGAGGGTGGGGGGGGGGGGGAGGGGAGAGAAAATAAATCCATCAAGCTAGAAATATTATTTAAGTAGTTTTCATCCCAAATTTGATAACGAAAGATGGGAATTAAAAAGAAGAGTAACTCAATTGGAAGTATTGTTTTATTTCTGCGACGAAAAGAGCATAAAATGTTAAAAAATTACTCTTCCTTTCGTGCAAGTTATTAGCAACAATTTTATTTTGCCAACCGCTATGAAAACTGCAGCAAAAGAAACAGTGGTAGAGTGATTAATGGTGTTGATAATATATTGCAAGTTAAGAATTAATTAATGTGACTTGAAATGCTCATATATATATATATTTAATGTGATTAATGAAGTGAATATTTCATGTTGTGGGATTGGCTCTTCTTGTATTACTATTTTTTAATATATTTTTAATTAACATTCATATATATATATGTGTGTATACGTGTGCATGTGTGTAAAATTTTACTTAAAAAATCGTATAAGAGTCATAATTATAATAATGATTGAAAGTGCATCGGTGATTAAACCTAATATGCAATAGTTGCTCCATATCATTATCAACATGTTGTATAAATAATAGTAGAATAGCATATTTTCTACCTACAAATGCAATTGTCTTTATCTTTTCCAATAAGTAATTAAGAGTGTTCGAATTCCAATTTTCTTCTTAAATTAAGCTCATTCACACAACTAAAAACGCTATCAGTTGCGATTGGCCCAACTAAATCTAGGAGTTCCGGATGGAGAGTCCAAATAGCAATTTTGGTTTTCAAACAAAATGGCTATTGGCCAATTCGGCCAGTCAAATGAAGGAGGAGCAGGAGGTCAAAACACGCGGATGCCGGAGAGTGAAATGGGCCGAAAACTGGTTAAATTTCATTTAATTATTAATTAACAAAATTTATAACCCACACGCTTTTGAAAAGTGTCTGATAACCCCAAAAGAATCCCAATTAGAGGGGACAGACAGGCGCTAACAGGTTGGCCCCCAACCTTTCTATTCTCACCTAATGTTTCATAAAATGTACTTACGTTTTAATTTTGTTTTGATAGTATAGGTTGGTATGCTTTAATTATATAAAAAATTATAAATTTAAAGGTATTTTTTTTATTTCAGAATTGATATTAAGTAATATTGTGAAAGTAAAATATATTTTGTAAATTTTAATTTATTTTTTATTATTTAACTATTTTTAATTTAATAATAAAAAAATAACTTTGAAAATTAAGTTTTTCATTTTTTATTGTATTTTTTATATATTTTATTTTTTCAAACTAAAATTCATAAATATTTCAATTTCTTTTAAGAAAAAATTTGTTTTCTCTCTCTAAAGTCATAACAATCCTTAAGACAAAGTTTTGTTTTTCATCTTTTTATTTTTATTTTAATAAATTTTTGTATAAAAAAATATTCATTTAAATATAAGATGAATGGATTAAATATTTAAAATTATCTTAATAAATTGATAATATTATTTCTTATACTTTTTATTTATTTGGTTTTTGAATATATTTTATATTTATTTTACATATTATTAATAGTATTATTATATACAAACATATATATATTTGTATTAAATTAAAAAATCTAAAAAAATATATCAAAATAATTGATATTGATATATATAATTTAAAATAAATAAATAAAAATATTATTAATAATTTTGATAACTCTATCAGGCCCTTTTCTCCCTACGCCCATCCTTAATACGAGAAAAAAAGAAAAAATTTACCCATCATTATTTATTTATTAAATTTTTGGACCCTTCACATATTATAATTTTTTTGTTATAAAAAGTCCACGTCTTCCTAAATTCACGATACTCACTCGAAATTTTATTAATCATCCTTTTTTCTTTTTTACATAATAATATCACAGCCTCTCTTTCTTGTATAAATAGCAGGCAGCTTCTCAGTACAATTACACCTCTTCCAACTCTAGGCTCAAGCCTGCGCGTACTTCATTAAATTCTTTAGAATCCTGTTGATTTAATCTCCTTTTTTTTTTTTTTACAAAGAAAATAAAAGAAAAGAAAAGAAATGGTTGTGCTGTCCCCAGCTGCTACGAGAACCAAGAAAACCAGGGCAGTAGGGATTCCTGTGGTTGATCTTTCTCTTGATAGGTCGATCGTGTCGCAGCTGATTGTCAAAGCTTGTGAAGAGTATGGATTCTTTAAGGTTATTAACCACGGCGTTCCTAGGGAGATAATATCGAGATTGGAAGGTGAGGGGGTTAATTTTTTTGACAAACCAGCTGGTGATAAGCAGCTGGCGGGTCCTGCTACCCCTTTTGGTTATGGTTCGAAAAACATCGGCCCCAATGGCGATAAGGGTGAGCTTGAGTTTCTTATTCTCAATGCCAATCCTTTCTCCATTGCTGAAAGATCCAAAACCATCTCCAATGATCCTGAAAATTTCAGGTACGATTATTTAATTTCCCCTGGATTTAAAATCTTGTTTTTCTATACACACACACATATATATATTAGCCTTTTTGTTCTTCCTTCTCTCTTTTCTTATTTCTATCCATACATTCATAAGTAAAAACTTTCTCCTCACGTTTTAAACTTTGGGAAAACATTTAGTAGCCATTCACGTTATAGTTCAAAAAAAGTTTAGGAAGTTTGACGAAAAAAAAAAAAATATATATATATATAGATATACATACATATATATATATATACACACACATATGAATATGTTTATAAACCATAAACGGTTGAGTCTAGTGTGATGCAGGATATATAGCGGGGTTTATGCTTAGCCTATAATATTCATTTTCTATAAAATTGTTTAATACCATAAGAAATGAGTAATAAAGCAGAGCGGCCACGATCTTATTATACTTAGTAAAGAGCCGCTTTAAATTAAACGACATTTGGCCAGTGTACGATGGGGATTTAATTTTTGCTGGAAGTTTGCCATTAATGCTTGGTATCCCAGAAAGAGACATCTTTCGTTTATGAAAAAAAGAAAAATATTAGTAAAAAAAAAGAGATAATGTTTGTTATAATTTGGTTGAGTTATAAAAATGTTTACTATATTAATTAATATAATATAATGGTTTTTGTCTAATTATTTCGTTTTCACTGATTCTCCCCTCTTTTTGATAAAGAATTTAGGATACTTAGAATTAGTTGGACGCCACCCTTTCATGAATATATTTGGGCAAGTCAATCACTGCCACACGTGCAATCCAAAATAAATGGGAAAACAAATTACAACTCTACTCAGTCTAGGGAGTGCTTTAATGCTTTTGTACTGTCAACAATTGTCTTCAACTTGGCATGCACTGCTTCTTTATAGCAGCCTGGGGCCTACCCTCTAAAGAATTGTAGGGAAAAGAATTAGCATGATCCGATGGGTTAGATTTCCAACATTCTCTTCTTTTTGTTTCTGTTTCACTAGCATTTCTATTGATTAAGCTAGCTACTGCTGTTGTTTGAATATCTTCCATGCTTTCCAGCAATATTATTGTTTCCTTGACTTGTAAATTCTTAAAACAGTTTTAATTCATGAATCTAAGCATGTTCCAGTTTGATCCTACTTTAAACCCATTTCCTAGACAAGAAAGAAAATTTTAGAAGCATGAAGTCCACTTCTGTTAAGACTTCCTCCGGCAGGATGCAAGAATTTGGCCAAGTTATCATATCACAAGTGTTTGCATGAAAGGGTTCAATTATAACTATAGGTTCATAAAAATCAACAGACAAAATCAATAATTTCATGACCAAATGAAGAAAATAAAAGATTCTTTGAAAAATATAAATGAATGCTAAAGCCTCCATGAGTCACATGCTAGATTTAGAAAAGATTTGAAAGGGTCGTTTTCATGAACAATTTTTTTAAAGAAAGCAGGAAGAAATTTATTTCAAAGGATCAGTGATCATATTCAAGGGTAACATTATTATTAATGTTAATGTAGTAGCTTTTGTTTGTTTTGTTTTACAGTTGCGCTGCGAATGAATACATAGAAGCAGTGAGGGAGTTAGCAAGCGAGATTCTTGATCTGGTGGCCGAGGGACTATGGGTGCCGGACAAGTACGTCTTCAGTAGGCTAATCAGAGACGTCCAAAGCGACTCGGTTCTAAGGATCAATCATTATCCTCCAGTCAATAACAAAGACCCATCATCAAAAGCATGCAAAGAGGATCAAATTGGATTTGGAGAGCATTCTGACCCACAGATCCTCACCATTTTTCGATCCAACGATGTTGCTGGGCTTGAAATCTCCTTGCATGATGGGTTCTGGGTCCCAGTTCCACCTGACCCCTCTCAATTCTACGTTATCATTGGTGATGCCATGCGGGTCAGTAATATTAATTAATTACTCCATTAATAATTATCTTTGCTATCCGAATAATTGTTTTTGGGTAATTGATACATGCCAGGTTTTAACAAATGGGAGATTTCTGAGCGTGAGACATAGGGTATTGGCAAACTCGTCAAGGGTTCATTCAAGAATGTCAATAATGTACTTTGGGGCACCAACTCTTAACGCAACGATCTCTCCTCTCCCAGAATTTGTGTCACCCCAAAATCCTGGCCTCTACAAGCCATTTACTTGGAGTGAATACAAGAAATCTGCCTACTCCTCACGCTTGGGGGATTGCCGTCTTAACCTCTTCAAGCAATGATAAAATTGGCATTGTTGAGCTACACAAACTTTCTGCTTCCGCCAGGAAATTAATTAAACAGGAACGTACATTGGAACAACCACACGTATCAAATTCATGATATTGTATAATGTATATAGGTCTCAATTCAAGACTTTAAGTTGAAGGGGCGATATTGATAGTTCTATTTAAATTAGCAGGAACTATTTTTATCTGAAGCCCTTCTTTTGAAGTAATAATCAATTTCTTTTAGTTTTATTTTTTATTGGATGTAATTTAAGTAGGGGAAGGTTCCCATTAAAAAAAAAAAGAATGAATGAAAAAAAATTATTCAATGATTTTATTTGTACTATATATAAAATTATTAATGAAAAAAAAATATATAGAGTGGAGTAATTTATAGTAACAAAAAATTCTTTCTGTTACTTTCTTTTCTCTTGGAGCAAGTATATTGTACACACAAATTAATAAATGCCAAAATTCAACATTAATTTCTATTTATGTGGCTTCGTGACTTGTTTATAAAAACATTTATCGCATTTTGAAATTGGTGAACAGATTCTAATTAGAAATATCTACAGCATCACCAATTAATTGAGCTGGTGGACATTGCCTTTTTTTTTTTTTTACTGGTTTTTCCTCCTTCAATATCTGCAAGGTGCAGCTCAAATATTTTTTAGTATAGCTGGGTTTGTGAAAATGACTGGGTAAAAGCTTAATTTCTTTGCCTTGCCTGGGAAAGCATTCCAAAGGGAAAGTTGGCAAGTAGTTTAGTATCAGCAGGGACGAAAACTAAAAAGAGAAATGCATATATGGGATCTGACTAGAACAACGAGAAATATTGCAGAGGGTAGCATTAGCACCAAGCTATAAATATATAGGGCGATATGTATATAGTTCTTAGGTTGCATTGGTATAAATGTGTAATAAGGCACATCATGAATTTAAGGTTAATGAACAATTCAAACGGCTTGAATTGGCGCTAATGAATTTTAAATGAACTGTATGTTGGTGAACATAATATATAAACTTGTTGAACAATATGTAAGTTTTATATAGTGGAATTGATCTCAATCAAGGTAAACTAGGCCAGTGGAACTACCCGTCGAACGAAAGCCCACTGGCAGATGATGCATTGGACCGCTTTTGAGCTGTGATAGAGGCGATCTTCTAGGCTATGGAATTCAAAGAGCAGTGCACATGAACATAAAAGAATGTGTTCTTCTAGGCCCAATACTCTCTTCATAATGCAGAATTATAAAACCATGTAATGAAATGGACCTGATGTCTTGCGTTAGCAATTAACAACTTCGGGCCCAATTGAAAGCCCAGTATATTAATCATAACTGACTTACCTCGTAAAACGACGCCGAAAATACTGGAAGATATCTATATATATATATATATTTGGTAAGAATAGTGGAAGATATTATTTAAAGTAAAATGGATATTGGAGTGTAGATCCTCGTGAATTGTGATCATAAAGAGTGCCGTGATCTCCGTAAAAACTGCAGTTATAAAATGTGGTCCTTGATTTGCCAACTGCCACGGCTTGACCTCGTAGAACTCCAATCTTATGTGGGACTGTGTTCTGCATTTCAACCAAATCCGGCCGCAAATTTTCTTTAGCCAATTGATAACTCGATAAGCATATGAAAACATTAGTTTTTCTCCTCTATTTATTAATTTTTGAAATTCATTTGCCTCCAATAAAACATTATAACTTGTTAAAATTGCTTCAAACTTATATTTATTACTTAGTTAACAAATTTTCTCTAATAAATATTCAACTAGAAAGGAAAAAGCAAAGGAAAAAAAATAAGAAATGTGTTAAGATCTGAATTTAAATGTTTTTTTGAAATACAAATTTAAGAATTTATAAATGTTTAAAAGTCCCCAACTAATCGGGAACGAGCTTCTAGTACTTGTATATAATCATAGAATTTTGAAAAGAAAAACAAGTGTGAACTTTTTTTTCTAGCAAAGGAGCGACCATCACGCTAACGTAAGTGGTGACTGCATTTCTCATAGAAAGAGAAGTCCATTTTTGAGCCAACAATTCAATTTTTAACTCCACTAAAACGTTTACTTGTTGGCCGATCGATTCTAAAACAATTGGCTGTTGCATCTGGAAAAAAAAAAAAAAAAAAACCTTTAATTTGGAGAAGCATACAAGAGTCAAGCCCTAGCACCTATGGCTGCTTGGCTGCTTTACAAATTTTGAATAACCAGCAAATTTTCTTTTAATTGTATTCGTCTTCCACTAAACACTATTAATATTTATTTTGTAATAGAGAAATTATTATTTCCATTGACAATGAAGTTTTTAACGTTTGTAAGTAAGGGTAATAAAATGACACATAATTCATAAAATATAATTAAATTAAATTAAAAAACAGGATATGTAAAAGTTTTTTAATTTCAAAATTAAAAATTATTTTATTAGTGTAAAAAAAAAAGAACTCTTGTTGTCCAATTACCAATATTTTTGTCCCTCCACTCCTCTCTCTTTTCCCTTCTCTTTTGTTTACTTTCCAGCTTAAAATGAATAATATTCAACTCTTTTTCTCAATCTTATAAGACTTATGAAGATACAAAAGTTGAATTTGAATTAGAACTATAGTTTACTTTTAAAAAAAAAAAATTATATCTAATCATCAAATCATTACAAGCAATTTTCTAATTATGTTTGTATGTAACAACAGTTGAGTTCGATTGTAATTGTATATTTTTCTTTAAAAAAATTAATAATTATATCAAATACAAAAATCAATAATCTTGACATTTTACAATGAAAAATGTGTTTGTTTCTCTTAATTGAGGAAAAATGTTCATCTTTACTACTTCTAATGGACAAAACCTTATAAGAGTCCAGTGATCATGATTACTTTCATGGGTAAATGATGAATGACGAAATTAATAAAGAATAATAATTGATTTGAAACTTGAACGGAACGTTATATTAGCCATGCCCCATTGTTTTTAAATGATAATAAGTGCTTTTAACAAAATTGCAAAGAATGGATGGTTGGGTAATTATGGGATTTGGCCAGTTCAACTGTTCCCCTGTGTTTGAGTTGACTGCCTAATGGGTGTCCGAACGAAGGGATGGCTGGTTAGACTTTTGGAGGGAGGAGGTGTTTTCAAGGGTTGCGGCAGTTAGTGCTTCAGTCCTGCGGGAGGAAGCCTACGGCTACCGTTGAATCCAACGAAAAATGAAGCTTTTCCTCCAAGGAAGGCTGCAAAGGAATCAGCCTTATTAATATTTTTTTTACATATAATTTTAGTCAATCAATGCCTCCTCCACCCTTCGATATAGTTGCATTATCTAGAATATCCAAGCTGTAGTAGTCACGAGGGCTAATTCATTGCAAGGATAAACATAAAGAAAATGTGCAAAAAACAAGAGATCCACAGGTTTTGTCCCCTGAGATGATGTTCCTGTTCCCCCTTTGGAGGGTAATTTTCATCCCAGGCTGGCCCCGCAATATTTTCTTCCAAGTGCTAAACGATATATATTTATATATTTATATATTTATATATTTGCTAAGTAACAAACACATGATAGATAGTATTTGCTATGAATTATGAATATCGGTTTTCTTTTTTTTTTTTCATTCTAAAAAAGAAATTATTTAATAGTTATTGTCCTATTGCTACCTACGGAAAAGTTATTGTACGATAAAACAAATTACGTGTCCTAATTTTGTTCGTAAATGTTTTAAAATAAATGCTGGCATCACTTTTCCTGCAAGTAGTGTCACATCTCCTAATTTGATCATTCTAGTTTCTTGGTTGTACACTTTCTACTTATGATTATTTTGATGAATTAATATATTAATTTTTGGAAAAAAAATAAAAAAACTAATGTAAAATTAAGAATATAAAGTTAAATGGCATATTTCCCTGCATGGATGCCTTGAAGTTATATACACTTGTTCTACATAAAATAGAAAATTAAACCAAACTCATTGTCTTGCTATGCATAAGTTAAATAGTGACCCAACATAATTAATTTCACTGCCGGTGAAATCTGATTTCACCTCTTATGACTATTATTTTTTTCACATTTGAAATTATCAAAATTTAAATTTAAAATTTTTTTTTGGTTCAATAAATTCGAAAGTAGATAAGTTATTCAGTTTCTTAAAATAAGATGTACTGTACTTAACAGCCTAAAACAGGTTATTGTGTCATTATCAAACGCTCCAAAAGGGAGTAGGTAGTGTACTCCAATCTCATATCAAATATGAAATAGAGGTTATTAGGGTATAAAAAGGTTCACATCATCGTTTTCTTGTGAAGTACTTTTTGTGTGATAAAATCGTGAGGTCGGAGGGGTCAAAACGAATAATACCTCATAAAGATGTAAATTTTATGTTGATTTGGGATGTTAGATAAGTAGATGCTTGGGTTCTAGAACTGTAAGAGCATGGATGTTTAGTTTTGTCTCATAACAAATAATATCAGAGCAAGCTCTGAATTGTTCGACCCACGTTAAGCGTCTCGAGGAAGATGGACAAAGTGATCAGTCTCTGTAAGAAAGACGTCACAAAATTAGGTAAGAAAAAATGTTATGTCAAGTGCTCCAAAAGAGAGTAGATAAGATACTGTAATCTTACATTGGACATGAAAGAGAGAATATTGGATGAGTGTATGTCTGAGTTTTGGAGTCGCACGAATTTAGAGATTAAATCTCGACAGGTGACAATTGTAAGTTGTGCATTTGAGATAATTCCAATAAACGATCACCAATAAAACTAAAACCTAATTTTTTTTTATTAAAATAGATTAATTTTATCCAATTAAACCAACATCTTAGTAGCTAAAATTTGAACATTTTATTACGACAGACGGTTCACGTGATGGTTCATCAACTTCCAAAATCACATTATCACAAGAATATTCCTTCTTTTACAAGGTTGCCTGGAACAAGACCAAATATTCTGCCGCTAATTTCTCTGGCTACCCTATCCTCAACTTTCTTTTTTCCTCCGAATATGAGTAGCTTCATCTTTTAGAGATGCTAGTAACATATCTTGAGATGCTTTCCTTCTAGAAGTAGTGCTTTTTTTAAGTAGTAAAATTGTTTTCAATAAAAATTAAACTACATATATCTATGGATGCTCGAAAAGGAAAGATAAAAAAACACAGAATTGAGCAATTGATATTCTTCAGGATACTCTAATGTCATAAATCCCTATCATCCTGACTTTGTTGCGTGAAACATTTACATTCCAAAAGTTGTCAAATTTTGTGGTGTTATATACTCAATCAGAAAACAAAATAGCGAAAATATTTAAATATAATAATAAAACATGATACTTCACGTAAGCAAATTCATATCGTTAGGCCTCATCATAAAGCTGCTGCTGTAAGAACCAAATATTCTCTTCATTCCACACAGTATCCATCGAGTCCCCACCACCCAACCAACCATTGCTCTGCTCCTCTGTTGCCTGAAATTCTACCTCATCATCTCTACCCCATGTGGCCGTTAAATTTTCCTGGTATAAACCCGACCCATTTTGGAAGTTATTTGGGAAGTTTGAAACATTTTGGGGATTGTAACAATCTGTGAGGTCAGTAACGGAAGAGACTTGGGTGTCCAGGGAGTCTGATGAAGTGCCTGATAGCTCGGGCATGAGACTTCGGTCAACCTGGACTGAACCAATTGTTTTTGCATAGGTGATTTGACTGGTGGTTATATTGCTGATACTATCGATGTAGGTGGTGGTGGTGGCGGCGTTGGTGGAGGGTTGACCTGAGGGGGAATCGGATGAAGCACGGATCCGTTCAATTAGACGGGGAATCCAAACGTAACGCATGGCATCCCTGAATTGTTGGCTGTTAACGTCATATTTAAGCTGCTTTGCCTGCTTCTGAACTCTTGTTCTCCAATAGTTCTTTATTTCATTGTCTGTTCTTCCAGGCAAGTGTTGTGCAATTTTTGACCACCTTCAGGTTTTCAGGATCACAATTAGACAAGGTAGCTAAAACCATTCATATGTTTATTGAATTTCAGGAATGAGGAAAGCACTACGGGAGTCAAGTAAAAACCTGTTGCCCCATCGAGAATGGAGTTCAAGAATCAATAGCTGCTCTCTGAGGCTGATGTTTCCTCGTCTGACTTCTGGTCGCAAGTAGTTCAGCCATCTTAATCTGCAGCTTTTGCCGGTTCTTTTTAATCCTGTACACATAAATGGTCATGTCAATAACACAAAAAAATCATGTGCAAACAGATGCAAAAAAGCTAAATATTCTTGGGTTTCTATCGATTTTGAATGAAGGAGACTTTTTTCCAATAACAAGGAAAGAAATAATCGTGGAACAAATTGTTAACCTGATAAGCGAGCAACAGAATTCCAGTGACCTTCACCATGAATATTGACATACGCCTTGAGCATGGAGTCCTCTTCTTCAGTCCACGGACCTTTCCTTACGTCCATCTCTTCTTCACTATGTGGAATTTCAGGTATGAAACCTCTCTCGTAAACGTCCATTCGTCAACTGAAAACAGGTTACTTTCTGTTGAAGAACGGAGGGTAAGAATCTAAGAGAGAAAGAGAGAGAATTGGTTTGGGGTTTGGATTAGTGTTGAAGATACAGAAGATCGATGAGCTTACCAGGATATTAGATTAGAGGGGATTATATAGAGAGCTGCAAAGATGGATTGGACTGATTAAGTAAACAATAATTTTTTCTCATAATAAACAAGAAAAAAGAGGGACGTGTGATATAGAAGTTGAACGCGCCACGACCCACAAGATATTCATAGTAATCAACTCAACTGATTAAGTTAATAGCAGAAAACTGCTATTTTATTGAACCATTTGTGAATTTTCTATTTGGCTTTTGACTGTCTGACTTTTCCATATCTCTCTCACGCGCACAATTGGACAAAACATTTGAATATGAACTATGAAGACCAAGCGACACTATGTGGAAAAAAGTTTTCCTCATCAGGACGAGTTGTCATTGTTTATTACTACATGCTCAATATTTTCAATGTGTTCTGCTGTGGTTTGCAACATGTGAAGATGTTGAATTAGACCATGGTTTCAAATCGGATTTTATTATTTATGACTGACCAATTCCTTCAACCTTTTGGTTTATGCTCATCCCTTTTTAGTGGCTAAGCATTACTACAATAAGAAGCAATGTTATTGCTCTTTGTTGAGTGTAAAATTAGAAGTAAATTTTTTCTCTTTCTTGTGGGGTTTTAAAGTGTCATTTTATCTGCTCTTTGAAACTCACAATATTTTGAATCCAGTTTATATGACAAATGGCTAATTTGCATAGGAAATTTTGTTTGCTTTTGGATTCGGGGAAAAAAAAAACGAGTTAGGTGAGCTTGGCTAATCGGAAGAATTTTAGGCTCGTAGAGCAGAGGGAAGTCAATTTGGTAACTGATGCGGATTGTGACTGGCATAAACTGTTTTTCAGTGATGACTTGAAAGCTGAAATGGAGGAAGATTGATGCAATTTTTTCTGCAATGGTGTGCTGACAGAAGGAAAAAGAAGTACCTGAGTTTATAATATTGAATTCTGTGAAGAAACCAAATTTAACAATCAATATAGTGAGGAGGGTTGGTGTGATGATGTGATTAAAACAGACATAAAATGCTCCCCCCGAGTCAAACAAATTTCACTTAAATTGTCAAATACATGTGATCAGTACCATCTTCAAACTGAAAATGAAATATTGTTAATAAATTATTCTCTCTCATTTTCACAAAACCTCAAATTGCGTTGATTTTCCACCAATCTTTTCTTTCTGCAATTCCGAATTGCCAGTAACTGATCAGTTCTTCATACATCAAGTTTTCAAGGTGTTCCTATTCACAAGATTTTTGTTAGTGTGGTTCAACATCTGATGACAAAAATCTCCAGTACTTCAACAGGGAGTCTCCCCTTCCTGCTGCGGATGATTCTGATTTAACCCCTCTGCATTATCAACAGAGGAAGGATGTTCTAATCCTGACCAGTAAGATTGCAATAATCAGGTGCTGTTAGACAGTAACATTCATGAATTGACCTATCCTAAACCTTAAATCAGACAGCATATTCTTTAAAATTACTAATTTAGAGAATTCGAAATATAAATATCCTGTATTTTACTAGCAATTAAGCCTTGTAGACTTCATTGTACTAGAAATTCCTCTAGACTACAAACAGCATCGAATCAATCCCCATAACTTGTTTCAACCTTCGTTTGCATCGACGTAGTCTTCTTCTTTCTGGGTTTTTTCAACACTTATAAATGATGCTCAGAAAGATTAAAATGAAAAGAATAAAAGTAAATCATAAGCAGAGAACACTGATAACCAATCAAAAGCGAGAACATTAACTTTAGGTTCTTAATGGGGGTGGTAGAAAGTCCCATAACATTGAAATTTAATTAATAATAGATGAAATTCTTTTGGTGGAATCAACGATTGGAATAGATCCAAAGCAGCCACTCAACATGGTGTTTCTCAGTTTCCCAAAGATGTGTTTTCCCTTTTGGTCAAAAGAATCCAAAGGGTAAAAAAGCTTGACTATCAAGTATTGTTTTATATATTTGCTTGGCTAAAATGGAGAGAATTTATGGGAGTATCACTATACCATTCAAGCACATTTATTTATTTAGAGAAGAATGTTGCCACGATTGCTTTCAGCCCAAAGCACACGAAGTTCAATCTCATCCAAACTTTTTCTGTCATTAAAAGTAGCTTTGAAAGAATTTCCAAACAAGAAGCATTTTTTTCTTACATTCTTATTGGTATGAACAAAAAAAAAAGAGAGAGAGAGAGAGAGAGAAACTATTAAAAAAAAAAGGAGGAGAAATGATTGATTTTTTTTTTGGCATTAACGTTCTGGATAGGAAAAACTGAAAAATAGATATAAGGGGAAAAATGGGGCTTTATTGATGCTGTTATGCTGTATTAGAAATTTAGAATAATATGAAAGAAAATGAAATTATATTGTTCAATCATTATATCAATAGTTATATCTCAAGAAAAAAAAAGAAAGTTAAAATTTAAAAGTGGAAAGAATCCAGGTTTTAGTTAACTTAGAAGTTTATTTGGTGACATTTATCAAAGTTCCATTCTCGGCTAAATCACACTTCGCTTTAAATTTCAGTTAAGGGCTCGACCATGAAAAAGGGAATGCAATAGGCACGTGGTCGGTTGACGCTGTGGAGTTCTCTCCACGATTCGATGAACCACCAATTGACAGAGACTTTGAAGTGGAGAGTAGAATTGGGATTCTAATGTGGTTGGTTTGAAAATCATGAATCTATCTATATAGTTTGATTAATGGCTTGTTTGGGGGGGGTGGTGTTGGTTAGTAGGTCTATTTAGTTAATAGACATGTCCGAATAGACAAAACAATTCTTAAAATAAGAGTAGAGAGTATAGCAATGGGAGATTGTCCCCACAGTAATATTACCATAAAAAAAAAATCATTTTGCTTAACCGGCCGAAATGGCTCTTGTTGCATTGACTTTCGTTTTTATCTGATTCATATTTCACATTTACATTTACATCACCTTTTATATATAAATATATATAAGATATTTTTAATTTAGTCAAATGTAAAAAAATGGAACAAACCCAGATCTTATTGGATATAATTAAATCGCAATTATACTCCATGTCTTTTCAAAGTCTCTATCTTCCAAATTTCAAAAGTGGTTTTTTTTTTTTTTTCATTAGGAAAAATTAATCTCCTTCTATCTTATTTATTTCATTAAAAAAAATCTCCTAATAAAAAATTTTTAAGCTTTACCCGTAATGCAAAATGAGTGAAATATATTAAAAATATTGATATAATTATCAGTCAGAACTCGTAGTCTTAAATTTGCAATGTGAGAGGGAAGACTTATATATCTTTTACAACATGAATTAAATTATGGAAACTTTTTATTAATCACAAAGCAAACGACTTTATTTATATAAAAAATTTCCAAATTATTATTAAAAAACAACATTTTTAAATTTCTAATAATTGCATTCGATTAAACTTTCCATGTATAGATATTTAAATAAATCAAAGAAATATTTACCAGAAGTGCTTTTCTTATGTTTTGTTGAGACTGCTGCATCCGATAACCAAGCTACATACTCTGGAGATAAGTTCGCCGCTGTTTCCCCAAAGTTTCGTTAAAAAAAAATCCGAATCACCTCCACATGCAAGTTGTATATAATAAATTGTTTAATTCACCTGAATTAAACTGATCCGACCCATTAACTTTCATGACGAGAACGAGCTGACGACGGTGGTAATGACGATCACTATGTCAACAGTATCAAGAAAATAAACTAGAATATTAATAAAACAAAAGCATTTGCTGTTGCGTTCCAAGGATTTAGCTTGTGAAAGCTCCAATCGTAAAGAGAACGGTAGAAAGAAATGATAATCTAAAATATTATTTATTCCACTAATTCTAGATTCAAGGCTTCTTTTTGGCAGAGGCACTACAATTTTTTTTTTTTTAGAGGGAAATATGTTATTGGTCAGAAGAGAATTTTCTAAATATGATTTCAATCATAAAATTTCTTCTTGGAAATTGTAAGGTTATTGAATTGATATCTCATTTTTGTCATCTATATCACGTTATGAGTAAAGGCTTCCATTGTTAGTGGTAACATTTTAACACCAAAAACACAAACATTTAAAAAATTTTAAAAATTAAAAAAAAAAAAACTCATTCATCTATTCGTTTTGGTAAATTTATCAAAGATTAAATCATAAAACTTAAATACCATGAATATGTACAAAATTTAATATATTTGATTCATATAATTATTTTGTTTTAAATATTTAACAAATTTTGAGTTCAAATCCTATCATTTACAACTTTTAATTCATTCTTCTATCTTCATATTATAATTTTTTTTTTTTTTGTAAAAACAAAATAGCATACATTAAATCAAACTTGGAGTTATTTTTCCAGAGCAGACAAAGAAAAAGAAAAAAACAGCAAAAAGAAAGTTCTTCAGTTTGATTTATTTAATAATATAAAAATATAAGTTGACTGTAAAAATCCACACTAAAACATGGTATTGTATATAATTTATGTATTCTCAAATTTAACATGATTCAATAGAGTCGGCTTTCAACATACGCATGGCTATTTACAAAGTAAAAAATGGATTATAAAATTATACTGCTATTTCTTTTCATACAGATGAAATTAGTTCCCAAAGAGATCTATGTTTGACAAACTATTTCATGAGCTCCATAGTCCAGACCCTAAAAAAATAAATAACTTATCTAATTAGCTGTTCCACTATCTAAACTTTTTCTCTTTTTAAAGATGAAGAAAGATAGAAGAAGACAAGTATTAGCACCATAAAGTGGCAGACCTCTCTGACTGACTGTAATCAGTTTTCACAGTCAAAATAGAAGCTTCTTGCACTAAAATTATATTTCAAACACCTTGTATACATGTTAAAGGTGTTTTACAGTCATCAAAACTATAATGTGAACACTAATTATTAAAATAATGTCAAATGATATCTCTTTTTGACATAAGAAATGCATTCCATTTTAAAGTTCCCTTAATCAAAAGTGGGGAAGAAGGGCACTCATAGTTCCAATTAAAGAATTTAATCTTTGATCTCAGATGCATGGTATGGTCCAGAAAGGCACTCTAGAAGATGTCTGATAAAAAGCAACAGTTCTGAAATACTAAAATAGAGGATAAAATATATTAAGGCCAAAGGGCAAAAAAGAGGGAATAAAGGTAAAAAAGTGGGTTAGCGAAGAACAAAATAAGCATCATAAAATTGGGTCTCAATTTGAATGAAGCTTTAAGCAGGGAGAGGAAGTATACAGAACTTCATTACAGTTGTAAAGGCACAACAAAAATTAGCAGAAGAGTAAACTTTGAATTCTAGTAATGTTAGAAAAGTATAGAATAAGAATGTGATATTGATGAATGAATCAGAAGCAAAATTCAATTGAGAAACAAATAAAAATAGGAAAAAATTAGTGATTTGAAAATTTCTTTTTCCTTCCTTTATTGGCATAAATCACTATAAGTACACTTTCCACATATGTCACAAGGAGCGTTCAGAAAATTTCGAGCAAGTGAAGGCATTATTTAGCTGATATTGACCACTAGAAAAGAAAAAAGAACAGCGGTGTATTACTAGGAATAGCATTTACTGCCTAGCATTCAAGCAATCTGGCCAGTACAACTCATACCACGCTAAATGCTGACTGTATTGTAGATGAGACACGAGAAGCAATGGCCTGAGAGGCAAACGCTTGAATCTTCTTCTTGGCATCTGAATTCATAAAAGGCACTTTGTAAGATCATAGAAATGATCTAAACTGTAGATAAGAATTAGCATTACATAGAAGGTTCAGGTTAGAATAAGACTAGGAATTAAGAGCTATATGATAGGCCTGAGCCAGCTCACCTTCAATCAAACAAACAAACCCAAGCCCAAGAAGTAAAAATAATAGAAGGCGGCCTCAACCTACCCACCCTTTAGCTCATTCTTCAACACAATTTTATCATCCTATAACAGGATTGAAATTACTATAATCTGAAATGGCAGAATCTTGTACCTTTACGGCATTTGGTAAATCCGATGATGTTGGCAACGCCAAGGCTCAAACAAACTCCCACAACTAGGAGATAATCAATATTGAACCTTACCAGTGAAAATAATCCAAGGATTGTCCAAGCAACTGCCTGAAAAAGGACAAAAAAAAGTATGAAATGTTAACTTCAAGTATATCAGACTAAAAAATTTGCAAATATTCCTAATCCTGCAAAGCATTATGCATATCATTACTTAATAACTAACAACTCTAGATGACTAGGATCCATTAAAAATAACATAATCCAACTTTTAAATCTCCACGAATACCAGTAAAAAACCATCAGCAAGCCCCTTTCATGAATCCATCTTCCCAATAATTACTTACATTAAGGTACAATGTCCACCAAAATAGCCAGGAATCTTTTTGGTTAATACGAGCTAACGACTGCATAGAGGAAAAAAAATGACAAACACCATAGTCGTAAAATGTTACAACAAAGCAAATCAAGACATGGGATAACCAAATGTAAGAATTATGTAAACAACCAACCTCTTGGTCAAGGCACTCAAATTTCCATATGCTCTCACCTTGGTCATTGATTTCATTCCACCACCTAAGCCCAACTAAGATACGGCCGCTGACATTCTTAACGACCCAAAAATCAAGAGCAGAAAGCACAACAGTGATCACAAAGATGATAACAAAACTATCGGCAAACAGTGCTGAAAGTATGTAAAATGCCAAAGCTGAAGCCTGTCAAACAAAAAAGACTGAAATCAGTTACACTAGGGGTGTCACTCAATTCTTGAAACAGAAAATTTTAGCAATCACCTTGAAGAGCACGTGAAAGAAACATGTTTTGGGATTGGCATAGCTTTCCTCTACGGGCTGCATAGAGAACTTAAATCGTGTAACAGACAAAAACATTGAAAAAAAAATATATGTTAAAAAACAATGATGATTTGAGTAAAATGTAAAGCAAATTTCAAGCTAAAGAAAAAATTTTCAAAATTATTGGTAATGTCATGATCTGATGAGAAACTAAATGGCATCAAATTCTAACTTTGGGTTGAAGGGAAATTTTACCTGGATTAGATCCATAAGTAAGATAAATATTCAATGAAAACTGTGACACTCCTTTCTTTAGAAGATGGATTATAGAGGAATCAGAGATTTTGATACAACAAATTTGTAGGGAGGGAGCGAGTCTCTGCTTTTGGATTTTGGCTCTTTTCGCTCCTAGAATTTTTCCCACGTTCTCGCACGAAACGTTCTTTATTTTTCAACAAAAAGGACGTTTGCAGGCTTGGGCCGCCTTGGCGTTTTGGGATACCATTAGTCCATTGGACAGAGACAAAAGCTCAAGCAGCGATTTAGCTAAGCATGAACATGGTCCTGAATTGGGTCAAACTTTTCAGACGAGAGAAATCCAGGGCCTTCAATTGTTCGGTAGGATCGGGCCTTTACTATTTGGATCCAGGGAATTGGCTTTACACAGAACCAATGAAACGGCGAATAGCCACAAAAATTAACTCAAAAATCCTACTATTGGGTCTTAATTTTGGTCAAACAACTCAACTACTTACAATTTAGTCTCAAAAATATGTCCAAAACATGGAAAAAGGATAAAAGAGTTCCCTGTTCAATAATTTCACGACTGGATGTTAGAATTTCTGAATTTGGAAATAGAAGTCACAAGAACATGAAAGTTCAAGGTGGCAGAACGTGGGGACAAAAACTTTCCAGCTGAGCCCGTTTGTAATTTGCCTAGTGCGGAGTTCTGTAGTCGACCGTGATCGTCACCCCTCCAGCTCCAAACGCAGATGCTTTCCTTTTATAATCAACATGACAAACAAGCTGGCCCCCGCAATTGTGGGTCCATATTTCCACATGTAAAACGAGGAATCAAATATTTTAGTGCCTGGGCCCTCACCGTTGTGCGTCGAGGGCTCCACATTGTTTCTGTAATACATGGACTGGGGAGGAGGAGAGTCTCCTGTGCATTCTTTTCCAACAAGTCAAAAGTGACAGAATCGTCGGCCTTCTTAATTTTGTCACATTACTATGAATTTATTGAAAGCAAGCTCTGGTTTTTAATTCCCACGGTTAGGCAAATCGAGAAAAGGAGAGGGAAAAATCTCAATCAGCGAAAATTAAACAATACACTTGTACAAGCGGTGAAATTCTTTAAAGTTCCATTATTATTATTTTTATTTAGAAAAACATGAACAATAGAGGGACCGACCATAAGCATCAAATCGTCCTGTTCAGTTGCAGATATTTGTGACATGTTTTGGACTTTAGCAGTTTAGATCCAAAGTAACTCAATCAAGGAGAAGGCAAGCGATCAAAGTCGTAGTTTACGGACAAAAGCAAGATTGATATTAGAAGCTTGTTATCATATATAGTAGAAAGAATCATGGTACTGCCTTAAAAAGAGAATAATGGTACTAGTGGTCGGGGAAATGGAACCAATCCAACAACATTTAGATCTCATGACTTGATATTTTTTAAGGTGACCAAAAAAATTTTAAGAAGAAATATATAGTGGGAGTTCCGATCATCCTCTATTTCCTATATAATGAAAAATAAATATTTTTTATTAAAGAAAAAGTAAAAGAAAGGATACCACAAATCAAAGATCCTCCTTTAGAATAACATATATTATTTGCAATTTGCCAAGTTGGTGAAGAAAAGTAATGTTTTTAAATATAATAATGATTTAGATATGCAATTCTCTTTCTTAGTGATTTAGAATTTTTTTTTTTTTCAAAATCCCAACTATTCAATATTTCACTTTTTATACTTTAATTGATCACATTAACAACTTGGACTACCATCTTAGCAATCCTTATTTCACATCATATATAACCCATGACATATAAAAGATATTGATTAAATCGAACATGTATCACATTCTCTACATATTTTCTTTTCTTTCTTTTTCACTTTCTTATACTCTCTCTTATGTTCTTGCTTCTTAAATACTTCATTGACTTGGTGGTTATTTGGACTTCACCGCACTTCTAGCACAATATGATTAAATTTATTATATTTTTAGTTAAATTCAAATATTAATTTTAGTAACATTAAATCAGTATAAATTTTTTATTAAAATTTATTTTTTAATCATAATTATAATAATTTTTTTAAATTATAATTATAATAAAATTTATTATTATTTTTAATTTTATTATAATCAATCTCACTATCAATCCAAATAAAACCTATCTTGATATTTTTTTTACTTTTTTTATTATAGATTAGACATAATTTTCGTCTTAGTTTTCAACATTCCACAATCATCATTATCATGACATTAACACTATTACTTTTTCCATCTAAAAATATTTATATGCTTTGATTTTTATGAAATTTAAAAAATAAATGTTGATTTTAATGTATTTAATATTAAATTTAAAAAATTTTTAAATTAAAATTTTATTATTTTTAATATAAAAAAATCATAAAAATAAATTTAAAACGTAAAAACGTATAAATTTTAGATGTTTTAAAAATATATAATATAATTTTAGAACATCTAAAAAAAAGAAGGAATAATTAATTATTTCATAAGAATAAAAGTGAAAGTTCAATTTTACCACTATTTTTATGCATAAAGAAGTAATTGGAAGTGGTTAGAGTTGTGATAAAGGCCATTATTCCATTACTATTTGGACAGAAAAAGAGCGATTCTTCTACTTGATTCAAGGCTTTGATGTAGCTTGCATAAAAATCTTTGAATTGCTGCCTTATACTGTCAACCTCAACCCATTTACCAAGCAAGGCACAAATGAGTATTTGTGGTCCCACTTTTGTTTGATTATTTGTGGTCACAAATTTTGGATTTCACCCTCCAAAAAAGGTAAATTTTAAATGCTGATTTCTGAGCCAACGATTAATTAGTACACAATCTGATCAAATTTTCTTTTACCAAATAAAACTCCTTCCACTAAACTTGGATGCTTGAGTTTTGATTTGATGCAAATGATCATCATGATCGTTTTCTTTTATTAATATTTGGCCAGAATATCATGAACCATCATGAGAAAATTTAAAACCCGTGACCGACGTATGCACCAAATCTCAGGTGATTAAAACTCTCTCTCCCTTAAAGAAATATTAAAGACTTTCCAGAGTCTTCCATTGCAACTTTTGCACCATGTCTCTACCTAGAACCTTCTCGGAACCAATAATCTCACCGTTGGATCATTCTACGGGACACGTGGATGGCACAAATACCAACATCACCGGAATAACTATTGTAATCTTCCCATTTCAGGTTCTATTTAAACCCCTTCCATACGGTCTCGAAGCTTTCAAATAGAAAATTCAGAAAAGCCAAAGCGGGAAAGAGGTCTCTTAAGTCCTCCTTTAGCCATTTCCCTTCTGGACGTTCCCCACCAAGTAACACTATCATGGCTCCTGAGGTAGTTCAGCCTGGTGCTAAATCAACCGTTGTCGCTAAACCAGTCACTTTGCCTAAGCGGGCTTATATTACGTTCTTGGCTGGCAATGGAGACTACGTGAAAGGCGTTGTAGGGTTAGCCAAAGGGTTAAGGAAGGTGAAATCCGCGTACCCATTAGTGGTTGCTGTTTTACCCGACGTGCCTGAGGAGCACAGGCGAATCCTGGAGAACCAGGGTTGTATCGTTCGAGAGATTGAACCCGTTTACCCGCCTGAGAACCAGACCCAGTTCGCCATGGCTTATTACGTCATCAACTATTCTAAGCTCCGTATTTGGGAGGTACGTTCTTTTCTACTACCACACGTGGTTGATTTTCTTGTTCGAGTTGACACGTGTTAGTCTCTCATGTATGACCTGAACTTTAGCCTGTGAAATCTTTGTCTTATGTCTGGATTCATGGTCGGTACATATTTCAGGAGATGTGCATGCAATCTTTTTTTTTTTTTCTTTTCGACGGGATTACCCTTTAATGATCTGGACGGTTCTATATTTGTTGGAGGAATATTAGTGTCATTTACTGTGTACATAACTTTTTAAGATTCTGATTTTACTTACGTTGTTTACCTGGATTTGTCGTGTATAATTAGCTTTTCAATTAATGGTGGTATTGATTTTGAGCGTGCAGTATGTGGAGTATAGTAAGATGATATACCTTGACGGAGACATTCAGGTATATGACAACATTGATCACCTGTTTGACTTGCCTGATGGGCATTTCTACGCAGTAATGGACTGTTTCTGTGAGAAAACATGGAGTCACACCCCACAATACAAGATCGGTTACTGCCAACAGTGCCCTGACAAGTTCAAGTGGCCTGGTGAAATGGGTCAACCCCCTTCTCTTTACTTCAATGCTGGCATGTTTGTGTTTGAACCAAGCCTTACGGCCTATGAAAATCTCTTAAAGACTCTCAAAATCACCACTCCTACCGCATTTGCTGAGCAGGTAACTAGAAAAATCTCCAATTGATGTAGTTAATGATTAGAATATGATTGGATGTGCGATTAAATTAAATGGATTTTGATATTTCATCTGTGGCAGGACTTTTTGAACATGTTCTTCAAGGATATTTTCAAGCCTATTGCTTTGGCCTACAACCTTGTTCTTGCCATGTTATGGCGTCATCCTGAGAATGTGGAGCTTGACAAAGTGAAGGTTGTTCACTACTGTGCGGCGGTAAGTAGTTAGTACTTCACTTTCTATATCAATTTAACAATATAATTCTTACTAAAGTTCTTTCTTTTTTGGGTTAAATTGTTGGTCCTGGCCTTGATTCCTAATGGTGTGATTTGGGTGTGGGAATAAACAGGGATCAAAGCCATGGAGGTACACTGGGAAAGAAGATAACATGCAAAGAGAAGACATCAAGATGCTTATGGAGAAATGGTGGGACATTTACAACGATGAGTCACTTGATTACAAAAAACCAACCATTGCAGAAGGAGAGGCAGAGGCCGTGAACCTGCAACCATTCCTGGGGGCACTCTCAGAAGCTGGTGCAGTCCAATACGTAACAGCCCCATCAGCGGCGTAAACATGGCCAGCTCTGTTTTAGGAGGACGATAAGAAACAGCAACTACTCATAGATGTATAAAATTTGAAGGGTAAAAAAAGGAGCCTATTCCTTTTCCTAATTGACGACGAAGGTGGTCTCAAATAGGGATTGAGGAATTTACAAGCTTCTAGGTTTTGCATGTTTCTCTTTTTTTTTTTTTTTTTGGTAATGAAGTGATGAAGTCTAGTGCCAACTTCGATATGTGGGGTCAAAGTTGGATGCGTCAGTTGGTAGTGTGTTTCGGAAATGAGTCCTTCATGTTAATGAAAGGGGTCTGCAGAAATGGGCCATTGGAATCTTTTGCAGCAATGGGGAAATGAAAATACAGTACAAGTTTCTGAATCACGTGTGCCATTTTCCACAAAATTCAATTGATAATCTCTACTTATAAATTAGTTTCTGTTGTTTAAGCCAGGTTAGAACGTGGAACGAGAGTTCTAAATTGATCATCTCAATGTATAGTTTTGATGGACTGATTAGAACATTAATGCTTCCTTTTACTAACCTGTTAGTAATCAGTTTTCAAATTGATATATCGTGGAAGTCTCCATATTTGACGAAGTTGCGGACCTTATATTTAAGACTTGAAATATTCAATATAATTGATCAATGCATCCGTTTCCCTTGCAACAGTTTTTAATCGGCCGACTTGCATGGTCTTGCCCTGATCTTTTTTTCAGAGAAGGTTGATCAACACAAAGTTTGTCAAATACCCAACATTCTTTCACAAGTGAGAGACTCTCTTAGGAATAAGCGGGTAGGGTTTGCCAAACTGATTACAAAAATTCACTAGCCAGGGAAGTTCCATGTTGCGTTCAGTTTGACGGTTTGAAATGCTTATGGAGACACCATCAACTTTGCCAGGGATGGAACTAAGGCAATCATTATAAAAAGGATGGTCCGATAGCCACATCACCTGATTGCCGGAGACGATATCATTTTAATAACCTAAATAAGAATAAAGGATTAATATGAATGTGGAAAAGAATAAGGTGTTAAACCGGCTCTCTTCTCGTCCCAAATGGTAGGTGCTTGACATTTAAACTTTAAATCAAAGTTCGAGAGCTGATAAAGTAACCAAAAAAAAAAACCATAAGATGTTATTATTGCCTTATTCATATGAAAATTAATTTAAATTCAAATTTGTTGTATATTATATTTTAAAATAATTACAAGAATCAATTTAATTAAATTTTAAATTCATTTGATATGAGAATTAAATATAATAAAAAAAGGAAAGGAAGAATGCTACAAATATAATATACATCTTTATGCCATTTACTTTATGTAACCTAGATAATTATTAATAAGAATAAAATTTGAACATTATCTTAAAAATAAATAGGTACATGATTAAGTCTCCAAACAAAAGAGTTAGATTCAATTTCCTTTATCTAAGTTATAATCGTAATTGATAAAATAAAATTATAAATTTATACCTCTATTTATAGAAACATGTAGTATATGCTTGTATACGTAGAGAAGATTTGCTTTTGATTCTAACTAAATTATATAATTCATTTCATATCCAAATTCCAAAATGTTCCTGTTCTATATATTTTATACAATTGGAACTTTAATTGTTAAAATGGGTTACAATGAGACATTACTCTTTAATTCAAACAAAAAATAAGAATTATTTATAATATAATATTGAATAAGCTAGGCATTCCTCTAAGTTTGTCTTTTGAAAAAAAAAAAATACACCATTTAATAGATTTAATCGTTTGTCCTGCTCAAACATTTTTTCTTAAAAACATATAGTTCATTGAAAAATAGGTAGTTTTTTTCCTTAAAAAATAGTTTTTTAAAGAAATAAAAAATTTCCAATCATTTAGCCAATTTTCAGCGTTGGATGCAACTTAGAAATGCGTAACGCAGCCTTTGGGTGATACTTGAAACGTTCTCAACACTAATACCGTTTCGCTTCACCTCTTCAGAGTTCAGACCAGCCAAAGATCTAGGCAGAGCGCCCTCGATTCCATTCCCTCACTGTGTAAAATCCAATAGCAAAAAGAAAGAAAAACGCTCACCATTTAATCATCAGATGTTGCAAAATAAGCAATGTATGTTCGAATTCCTATCTGTCAACGATCCCCTTCAAGGTACGTTTCATCATTCTCGTTTCTTCTCGTCAAATTCCTTTGCTCTGATTGCAACCTCCCCAAAACGACGATGTTGACACCTTCTACCGCATTATAACTAGCTCTAGTTCTTCCAAAAACTTGACCCGATCCTTAAAATCAACTGGGATTTTTCTCCAATGATTTAATCGATAAAGTACTAAAAAGGGTCAGGTTTAGCCATGGGAATCCTATGCAAGCTTTTGAGTTATTTAAATATACAGGAAAAAGATAAGGGTTTTAGCACACCGCCTTGTCTTTGGAATTTGGATACTATGCTCTATAATTTGGGTAAGAGCCTTAAATTTGATCAAATTTGGGAGGTTTTAATTGATATTAAGAGAAAATAGCAGTCTTTGATCACCCTAAAACCTATGGAAGTCGTTTTAGCTAGAATTGCTAAGATTTGTTCGGTTAGAGAGACTGTAGAAAGTTTGAATTAGATGTAGCCTGTTTTAATGCTTTGTTAAGGACATTGTGTCAAAAGAAAAAGTATGGAGGATGTTAGGAATGTTTATCATAGTTTAAAGCCTGATTTTAGGCCAAATTTTCTGACTTGTAAGATACTTTTGTCTGGGTGGAAGTCCTTGGACCAAAGCTGAGGGGTTTTTCGAGGAAATGAGGGGATTGGGTGTTAAACCCGATGTCGTTTCATATAATTGTTTAGTTGATGGGTATTGCAAGGTTAGAGAAATGGATAGTGTATAGTGTGTTTGAAAAGATGAGAGATGAGGAACCGTGGCCTGATGTGATCACATATACAAGTATTATTGAGGGATTAGGATTGGTTACTCAGCCTGATAAAGTTAGGGATATTTTGAAGGAAATGATGGAGAATGGATGTTTACCCAGTTGTTGCAGCTTATAATGCTGCCATTAGAAATTATTGTAATGCGAAGAGGCTTGGTGATGCTTATTGTTTGATGGATGAAATGGTCTGACGGGGTTTGAGTCCCAATGCAACTACTTGCAATCTCTTCTTTAGGATCTTTTTTTGGTCGAATGATTCGAAAGGCTGGTTTAGTTTGTACCAGAGAATGATGGATTCTGGGTGTCAGCCAAGTACACAATCTTGTATGTTTCTAATTAGGTTGTTTAGAAGGCATGAAAAGGTGGGGATGGCTCTGCAGTTGTGGAATGACATTGTGGAGAAGGGTTTTGGGTCTTATGTTTTGGTATCTGATATGTTGTTTAATATGCTTTATGAGCTGGTGGAGGCCGTAAAGTGTTTCTTGGAGATGATTGAGAAGGGCCACAAGCTTAGCAATCTTTCTTTCAGGAGGACTGGCAAACAAGCTTGAGGCTATTGAGAACTTGAAAGAGAAGACGGCCGTTTTTGGTTCTTCAATCGAATTTTCTGGAGGTGAGAAGAATCTTACCCAAACATTAGATTTTGACCCATTTAATGGTTAATCATGAAAGAATTAACTAATGTCAACCATGGTGGTACTATCATTCCAGAAGAGGCTTTTCTAAACCATCAAGAAGATGCAGCAGCATATTAACATCAAAGAAGCCCTGAATACAACATTTATCTTTGTATTCTTAGGTTGGTAGGTCCATTACCAAATCGCAGGCTACCATTTGACTTGTTTTTGATCTAGGTCTGTGGTTTTCATTTTGATGTCAATGAACCTGTCACAGGAAGGGAAGGGTTCATTATCACCTGGTATTCTTATGTTGTGAACTTTTGATGGAGGTAGCAGATGCTGTCTCATTTCTTATTGCACAATTGCCGGAGAACTATTTTGTACTTGGCATACTTATTTGTTGCTCGGTGAAAGAGACAGCCGATCTGGAGGTTGATCTCAATTCGTATCTCTCCCATGGAATTCTCTACTAGCATTTCCTCTATACCATTATAATGTTATGCACGACAATTATATCTCCAAGCGGATCTCAGCTGTGTCATTTACTACGGGGATTTTTTCTTGAATGAAAATTTTTTGCAGATGAGGTTGATTTCCGTAAAATTTAATTTGTACCTTGTACGCTAAGTTTCGATTGTATTTGTGCGACATCCGCAGGTAGTCTGTCTTTTCTTTGGATTCTCAATTCCCCATTCATCACCTTGCAAGGCTCGCCCAGTGATTGCGACTATTCATCACCATCAGTTGATCAGGTCCTAAAAGTTTTCAAATGTTTGCTAACTTGTGTAATGAACCTGGCCAACAATCAATTTCCAAACTTGGGATTTTTTTTTAATTTTTTTGCCGCTATCGAGACAATAACACTAGGGAAACCAGAAAATTTATCAATTATTGTTAAACTACAAGAAACAAATGGAGATGTTTGCAAGAAACAAAGAAACTTGAAAAACCAAAAACACTAAAACGGGGTAGACATCCATAACTCCAAAAGGGGCCAGTAATAGTGGGACTGATAACTCAAATATGCCATCTATGCCTGCAATTGTGTACATATATCAGCATCAGTAAGTAGAAGATAAGAGAAACTGAAGATACCCAAAATGCTACAATCTGCAACTTCAGGTTGTACTATAACTATCCGCATGAGCTTACCTTGTTTGCAATGTTGTTCGAGAGCCAGTCCAGTCCCTCGTACAGTCCTTCACCAGAAGTAGCGCATGTGCTTTGGATATACCTGCAAAATATATCATATAGTGGGCGACCCTCATATAGATCCACAAATAGAGAGGGTCAGATACACAGACACCGAGAGAGAATTGTTCTATCTTACCAGTGGCGCTGGCGGAGAGAATGAAGGCCAAGCTTGTCGGTAATCTCAGCAGCATTCATCGCATTTGGAAGATCTTGCTTGTTTGCAAATACTAGCAGTACAGCATCCCTCAATTCATCCTGCCAATCCACATAAAAGAGTACGTTAGATTTCAGCACGAAACCCAATCCATAGAACAACTTCAATAATTTCACAACCATGTTCATTAGAATCATTGCAACAGTAATAAGAAACTTTCCGCTCAAATACCTCATTCAACATCCTGTGCAACTCATCTCTAGCTTCAACCACACGATCACGATCATTGCTATCAACCACAAAAATAAGTCCTTGTGTGTTTTGGAAGTAATGTCTCCACAATGGTCGAATCTATGTAGAAGATTAAAGCAAATGAGCCAGTTTAATAATAGAGATAAACAAAAACCAACTGATCTAACCAGATCAAAGATATATTCAAAACATATGGTCCAATTTTGACCGCTAAGCATCCACCTATGCATACACCTAACGACATTTGGCATGTGTTCACTCCTTTCATGGAACTAAACATTATAGAATAAATGAAACCAGCACAATCCTATCCACAATCCTTCCTTTTCACAAGCAAGTGAAAAATAAAAACAAGAGCTAAGAATGCAAAACAAAACATATTAAAAGACATCCTAGATATTTCCTTTCATGCAATCTTTACAGTTAACAGAAACATGTTTGAATGAAAACTAAAACTACTTACCTTATCCTGACCACCAACATCCCAAACAGTAAAGCTGATGTTCTTGTATTCCACGGTCTCAACATTGAAACCTGCAAGATTATAATATATCATAATAAGCCATATATCCTATTCGATACAAAATTTATTTGAACGACAAATGTTAAACTTTATTAGGAAAAAAAGCGACTTACCAATGGTGGGAATGGTAGTGACAATCTCTCCCAACTTTAGCTTGTAAAGAATGGTGGTTTTACCAGCAGCATCAAGCCCAACCATCAGGATACGCATCTCCTTCTTGGCAAAAAGCCGGCTGAATAGCTTTGTGAAAGACAGCCCCATTGTTCACGTCTGCCAAACAACAAAACCCACATATCAATTTACATAATCATCATTTTAATTTGAAAAAAAATAAAATAAATAGTATTATTCAAGACCGGAGCAGATCCAACGGCCAAAATTCAAAACATAGGATAAATTTCCAAAATCACCAATTTAATTTGAAATAAAAATAAATAGTGTTATTCAAGATCAGAGCAGATCCAACCACCAAAATTTAAAACAAACATAGGATCAATTTCCATAATCATCAATTTAATTTGAAATTAAAAAATAGTATTATTCAAGATCAGAGCAGATCGAACGGCAAAATTCAAAACAAACATAGGTTCGTTCGAGGAAGGATCAGAAACCAAACATGCCAAAATTGACCAAGATCAACAAATCTCAATCCAATCCATTACGACATAAATTCAATTCGAAAAATGCAGATCGGAACAATTTAACTAACTTACGAGGCTTCCAAGACTCAGATCGGATGAAACTAAGCAAGGAATTGAAAATTCAAGAGATTTAACACAATTTTGTAACAAAACTGAAGTCAAATTTTAAAGAGAAAGGCAGAAGGCAGAGACGATAAATTAGAGCAAAACAAAGTGAGAAATGAAAATCTTTTTTGGTTTTTAGAAGAGACAGAGGCTTGCCTGAGAGAAATGCTAGCGGTTATTACGCGGAATGGAAGGCGATAGGCGAAGATTAACTCTCTCTCTTGTAATCCAAGGAGCTGCCGTTAAGCACTTTACGCAGAATTGGAGATCGGATATTTATAGATGCAAACAAGATCTTAGTTTGACGGAACGCCGTCTTCTTTTTTGATTTTTCAGAAAGTTTCGGGGTTAGTTAGCTTCTTCCTTTATATTGCCGTTATGACGACGCTTCATATGCACGCGTTGTAGATCGTCGTCTGTTTGGTATTTGGAAGGTCGGTTTCCCTGGGGAAAGAGACTAATTTTATTCTGGGGCAAAAGAGAGATTTAAAAAAAAATGAACAATGTCCCCGTCTCCCATCCCCAGCTCAAAAAAAAAAAAAAAGTTTCATTTTTCAATTTTATTTATGTAAAAGTATTATTTATTTTACAAATTTAATTTCTATTTACTAACTCTTTGTAAAAGTAAACAACTGCATTTTTAATTTTCTGAGAAAATATGGCTTTTATTTTATTCCTCCTAGACCATTTCCTTTCTCCTTCTTTTTCTGTTTTTCATTCTTTTTAATAAATTTTATAAACAAGGGAGGCAGAGGACTTGCCTTTTACTTCAATTTAACATGGATTAATATGAGAGGCATTGTTGAAGCTGCAGCTCTTCGCCAGCTAATGGTCTCCAAACTCCCCATGGACCACTCTTTTCATAACCTCGACATTATTGTACCCAAAAGGAGAGGTTCATTATCAAATGACACCAAAAGGATTAACCAGGGCTAAATAGAATGGCAAACAACATGTTGATGTTGGCATAAACTACAGCAGTCAGGCCATCACTGCACACCTTTTATTGAACTCCGTTGTGATAAGATGGAAAACTTCATGACTAGGTTTTTCCCTTATTTCTTCTTATTCACCATCAGATAATGTATATAGAACAATGGCAGTATCATAAGAATCTATGTCTACGACAGGCAGCAGCCGGTATATGATTAAAGTAGGCTGTGCAACAATGGCTGCAGTGGTAATCAGCGGCGTTGACATTGCAACTTAGGTCAATGCAGTGGCTGACGTATCAGCACGTCCTACTGTCATCCTCTCAGCTTTCTCTTGACTGACCTGAAAGTTGTGTGTCTACAATTATTAAGACGCACTTGAAGAGGCACCCATCCTTGATGTGGTCTTGCTAAAGCAAAGAAATGATGAGTTACTCTAATCTTGAATGGTTATAATAATGTTACAGTGGGAACACTTAAAACGTCCGAGAAAGGTACCACTGTAGAACCAGTGAACATAATCAAGAGTTTGATCACCGGTTAAAATATTAGTATAATTAATCACCAACAACAGGTTAAATTCTTCATATACAGGCATGAAAACCAGATCATTCTGGACTCTTATAACAATTTCACTCATTCATAAGTGGCTAGGATACAGGAAAAAATAAATAAAGAGACCAAGAGAATTTCAGAATGTACTGATCAGTGATGCCAGCTGTTATGACATTTAGAATTAAACATGCAGAATTCAATCAATATTATTCTGATTTTGCCAAATTTCAGCAAAAACATGGAGAATTTGATCCTTATTCCCCATCACACTAAGTATTATTGTCTTCTCACATATCTCTGGTCTGCTGACAAAACCACTTTCCCTTCAATAAAGAACAAGACTAGAAAGTTCCAAACAAAACTTAATGGGCTAAAGTTTTCATTAAACAGGTTTCATTAAAATTTTAATATAATTTAATGCATCATCAACCATTTGCTATTAGTTTTCATCATCACCAAACTCTCCAGTCCTAATTGCTTCCTCAACAATCATCTTGTCTATTACCGCTTCGACCTTTGGCAGGATACTCATTTAGAAATTACATTATGGTGTGAAATGAATATCGATATTCTTCCAAATGTTAATATCAACAAAATTGTCTTCAGAAAATTGAGAGCCTACGGAACAATACACGTGAAGAAAATTTAGGCATAAAAGAGATTATCAGCAAACTGATCAAGTTTCCCTAAGAAAGACTCGAGAAATTAACTAAAGGTACATCAACTTAAAATCTGCTGAATTATTCGATTAAATCGCCATGATCAGATATAGATGATAATTAGTTTCAGAAAGGATAAATCAAAATAAAGAAGAAATTAAGAGGTAAAACTTTCAACCCTTGTATATGACAGAAGAGAGAGCAAAAACGAACATAAAGTTTGGTTTTTTTTTTTTTCAAAACATATTTCTTATTTTTTAATATTATTTTAAAATTTTTTATATCTCAAATGCAACGTGGCTATCTTTTTTTGCTACCTAGCTATCGCTGTTAATAAGCTTATCTATACTTGTATTTTATTTTCGTCCTTCCGTCACAGAAAGCTTTTAGTTGACGCATTCAAAAAATATCCTTTTGATTTGTAACAATTAAAACGAGCGTTTTACGCATTCTTCCTTATGGATTCTGGAAACTGTTTGATTGAGCAATAATGACGTGAGCTCATCAGGCTTGTGGCAAAGTTAGTTAAACAAATGGTTGATGTTGCATGAAATTAACTTCAAATACGACAAGACAATTACGTATTTTCATTTGACCAAAAACTTATATCAATGCATATATGTCTATTATTTATATACGCACTCCATTCTTTTCTTTTACGTTAAAGTTTTAGAGCTGTCTACAATTATTTGGATTTATTATTCTGTACACTACATAAGATTTTAAGACCGACCAAAACAGAAACCATACAATTAAACCATTTAAAGAGAAAAAGAAAAGAAAAGAAAAGAAAATTAAAGCTACTATAAACGGATAAACATTACACCAATATTTATGTTGTTATATATAAAATCAGGAACTGGCTGGCCAATAATAATTTTCTTTTACATATTATTGATTTTTACATTAAGCTTTATCAATCTATTGGTTTAGATTTTTTATTAAAATTTTTATTTAATCATTTTTGAGAAAAAATTTCACAAACTTCACATAAAGAATTTCATAAAATTTTTCTCTTTTTTTTATATGTGCATATAATTTTTTTATTGACAATATATGAAAATGTATGACTATATATAAAATGATAAGTCCCAACAATATCATATGTATGTATGCATATAATGTCAAAAGAATGTAGTATGTCTGTACATTTTTTTATGAAAATAAGTGTATATATTATAGTAATTGTAATCGTTATGTATGTGTTTTTAAGTTTCTTATTCTTAATTTGAAACTCGTGGATGTATAAAATAAAGAGTGTGCTTTTGACTATGTGGCCTTTTACCATTTTTTTGTTCATTTGTCTTTTTTGAGAAAGGCTGTCATATTCTTCAAAGCAAAAATGATTATATATTTATTATTAAGATAACACTTTGATTTTAATACAAAAATTTAATAAATAAAAGATTCATGGACCGAATATTAAAATTTATCTAACCCTCATCACTAAAAAAATTTAACGTTCCAAACTCACATTTAATTTGATTTTTTTTGTAATATGATGAGAGATATCTTTAAATTTTATTTAAATTTAATTCTCTATTAGAATAATATAGAAAACACATGTTCTCAAATCAACTTGATTTACTCATGATTTTATTTTGTGAATGCTTCTCACAAAGATCAAACTTTGATTGATAAAAAAAAAAATACTCTTTATTAACTAAATTAACTTTTTGTAGTAATATATACCAATTTGTTTTTAACCACTTGCTAGGAAAAAGTGTATTATTTTTAACATATTGATCATAAATAAATATACACCTAAAATCATTATCATTAATTTCCACCGAGTGTTAGTGTATTAGCCTCTCAAAGAATAAATTAAGAAATATCCTTAACGGTCCATTTATAATATATATAATATATAATGGAAGTAGTAATTATTATTTATTAATATGGTCCAAACGTAATCAATTTTGTGTTGGCAATGGCATGCATGATGCAGCACAGCAACAGGGAACCGTGATTTTGTCCATCACGAGGGAGAGAAAATTGTACACTTTTTTTTACTTACAAAAAGCATGGAGAGTTCGTGCGTCGAGTATATTTAAAATAAACAAATAAAAAGGTCGGTATTACAAAAGTAAAATCTGCAGCATGTGATAGTCCCATAATTCAAAAAATATTTTTGATTGTTTGATAACTTAGCGTTACCCTGACAAACATCCCAAGAAAATTGAATCATGGCCTACGTACAATAGTAGCCAATATGGTCATGGTGATTGGTTTTTTGAAATTGGAATGGATATGGTAAAACAACATAAGCTAAATGTGCACAGATATGTATATACATGACGTTCACGGCACGAAATTTAGGATTCTAGATGAATTTTTTTGAGAAATTTGTAAAATTTTTTATTAAAATTGATCAAAATTTATTTTAAAAATTAAAATGTTCAATCAAAATGCCACCAGTAATGTAGAAAAATAATTATTAAAATATCATTTATAAACAAAATTTGATCAATTCTATTTAATTGAAGAATTTTTATCAGAATTTTTAATAAAAGTACATATTTAAATAATACACAAAAAAAATTAAAACTTATATTTTGGATCTATAATATAAGACTTGTTAATTTATGGATATGAAATTGTAATTTTGAAATTTTATAGTGAATATAGTGAAATTTATGGATATATATATATATATATATTTATAATTAAACCTTATAATCCATCCCATAAAAAATTTATATAAGAATTAAGATCTACACAACCGTTAAATCACAATGATCCAACAAACCAAAAAAAGTTATTGTCACTTCTTATATTTCGAGAGTTTACACCAAGTGAAATTCTAATCTGGGCAATATCAACCTTCAAAGGAAAAAAATTTAAAGCTACATTAGTAATGTTTGTATGGATAACTACTATCTATTTCTTTTGGCAAGAAAGAAATTTAAAACATCCGGTTCGAAAGAAAACTCTAAATGATATCCTTCAATTGATTGTTACTGATGTGAGAGCTCGTTTTTCTTTTGTTATTTCCATGAATATTAATAATGTACAAAAAAAAAATCTTTGTAAAAATTGGAATATAAGACAATAAAGTTAGATTTGTTATAGCTTTACCTATCTTGTTTTTTTATGTCATTATAGTATAGTGTATCAAAAACATGTATGCGGGAAAATTTTATGCAAAGTGAGATTTGTGAAAGTTTTTATTCAAAATGATTAAATAAAATCGAAAATAATAAATTAAAAATTAAAAATTTTTATTAAATAGATCAAGTATATAAAATTTAAAAAATAATAATAAATTTTAATTTTTTTTAGATAAATATTTTTAATAAAAATTTTGATAAAAATTTTATAATTAAATAAATATTTATCAAATTTAATTTATAAATAATTTTTTTACATATTATTTATCTTCGCGAATTGTATTTCATCATCCGTTAAATTTTGGAATTCAGATTCTAGACGCTAAACAGCTAATAGGTGCAGCCGAGTGTAGCAGTTAACATCCCATCAAAAGAATGAGAGTGAGTGTTCCCTCATTCCCACTTACCCTTGTAGTTATCTGCACCAAATCTGCCTGATCACCTTGCAGCTTATATATGTTGGATCCTTTCTGTCATCCTTCTTCGCCCATACATTGTAAAAAGAAGCAATTTAAAAGCCAACGGTGCCTTCTGCTTTTGTTAATCAAACCATCAATTTCTCTTCCTCAAACTTTGATAGTACGTACTTATGTCCATTTTTGCTTGATCAGTCTTCTCTCGTAGAAGATTATTTAAGGATAAGGGAACTAAAGCCAATTGTTTAGTGTTCCAGATGACAAAACTAACCATGGCGGAGACCTTCGTGCCTTTTCACGGCATCAAAAATGACCTGAGAGCGAGACTGCTGTGTTACAAGCAAGATTGGACAGGTGGCTTTAAAGCAGGCTTTAGGTACAATGCTATAATACGCTTTCCGTCTTTGCCGATATTAAAAATATTCGTCATGGTCTATTATCTTTTCTTGCACTTTTAGGCTTTCCCTATTGGTTATTCCTAGTGACTCAACTCTGATCTTTACAGGATTCTGGCTCCCACCATTTACATTTTCTTTGCTTCTGCGATTCCTGTCATTTCATTTGGTGAACAACTTAAGAGAGATACTGGTATTTTAAACACTAAACTGATCTATAAAGATTAGTTTTAAATCTTCTGTAGATTTTTTTTTTCTCTTTTCTTCTGATCATCTTACTTTACGTGAAGAACAAAGTGAGCAACAGAAAAGTTTGTAACATATATCTGATCGATTTTGTTACATGTAAAATCTCTTCACCTTGTAATCTGCAGATGGAGTTATCACAGCAGTTCAAACATTAGCATCCACGGCACTTTGTGGGATTATACACTCAATAATTGGAGGTCAACCTTTGCTGATATTAGGAGTTGCTGAGCCAACTGTCATTATGTATACATTTTTGTTCAACTTTGCTAAAGACATACCGGGTTTGGGTCGGGACCTGTTTCTAGCATGGACTGGATGGTGAGCTGTTGCCTCTACTTTTCTTTAATGAATAATTAGCCATACCATGTTAATATTTTTGTCAGGCCTTCAATAGGATTCATTAATTAGATATTTAATACATTTGCTGCTATATTTGATAAAAGTTGCCTGGTTTTTTTTAATTTTCCAGGGTATGTGTGTGGACTGCAGGCTTGCTGTTCTTACTGTCTATCTTTGGAGCTTGTTCCATAATCAACAGGTTTACCCGTGTGGCTGGAGAACTGTTTGGTCTGCTTATAGCTATGCTGTTTATGCAGCAAACTATCAAAGTAAGAACATTTATCATGATCTGATAGTTATTTTCTACTACTGTATTAATTACACCAATTAAGATGCTACTAATGCAATTCGTGTAACATGGTGAATGTTACCGGAATGTGAAAGATTTATCTAGACCTTTTGATAGCTTTACTCAGATATAGTAGCAAGCAGCAACTTAAAATAAATCTCGTGTACAGGGCCTTGTGGAAGAGTTCCGCATTCCGGGACATGAAAATCCCAAATTGACAGAATTTATACCTTCATGGAGATTTGCCAATGGCATGTTTGCTTTGGTTCTGTCATTTGGCCTCCTTTTCACCTTATTAAGAAGCCGATATGCAAGGTCGTGGAGCTATGGGACAGGTAAGTTGATTTTCCTTGGTCACTTTTTGGATATATGGCATCATTTGCTTTGAGAACTTAAAAAGAAGCTTTTTTACAGGTTGGCTTAGAAGCCTTGTAGCAGACTTTGGTGTGCCACTTATGGTACTAGTGTGGACAGCTGTGTCTTACATACCTTCCGGAAGTGTTCCGAAAGGAATCCCACGTCGTCTCTCCAGCCCAAATCCCTGGTCCCCTGGCGCTTATGAAAATTGGACAGTTATCAAGGCATGTTTAACCAAGTACAATTGCCAATCAGTACTACATATACTCGTCCCCTTACAGGACTAATAAACTGACACTAGGAACTTGAAAAATGACAGGGCATGCTAAATGTTCCAGTTGCCTATATTATTGGAGCCTTCATTCCAGCCACAATGATGACAGTGTTATATTACTTTGACCATAGTGTAGCATCTCAACTTGCTCAGCAGAAAGAGTTTAATTTGAGAAAGCCATCTTGCTACCATTATGACTTACTCCTTTTGGGATTCTTGGTATGCAATAAGTTTCCTCCTAGTCTTTTTCCTTAATCTAAAATTTGCCATTCAAACAATTATTTATTTTGTTTAGTATCCTTAACATTAATTTGCTTGCTTCTTGATGGCAGACATTGTTATGTGGTCTTATTGGCATCCCTCCAGCAAATGGGGTCATTCCACAATCTCCAATGCATACCAAGAGCTTGGCTACTCTCAAACACCAGGTACAATACCTTCTTTAAACCCTCTGAATAGTCCAAATTGGCGATCTTTTTCTAAGAAAAAACCTTTTGTTCAGCCTTCTTTTATGATCAAAATATTTTGCTGATACTGATTTTTGGTTATTCTGTAGCTGCTTCGTAATCAACTGGTTTCAACAGCACGCAAAAGTATAAGAAGGAATGCTAGCTTGGGACAAATGTATGGACATATGCAAGAAGCCTATCAACAAATGCAGACCCCTTTAGTTTACCAGGATGGTTCAGCTCGAGTAAGATTGTGTTTAATTTCCATGACTACATAAAAAATATACCAACTTCTTGGTGAAACTAATTAAATACTATTATACATCAGAAATTTAGGGAGAAGTTGCAGTGCATATAAAATTTCATGAAGTGTTTAAAAAAGTTGACTACCGTGCTTCGATGACTAATAGATGACTTCACCTTTAAGTTCCGTGAGACAAAAGAAATTATTATTGCTGGCATAATCAAGCATGCTACGCTATGATTAACTAATGATATCACTGTAATTTTAAAATTTTGAGTTCAATAATAGTATTCTTCAAAGGTCTTTAAGTTAAAAAATATGATTATCAGTCTTCTGTTGTAATTAATTAATTACTTAAACTGTCTTAAGAAGGGACTGAATGAACTAAAATAATCAACCGTTCAAGCTGCTACATGTTCAGGCAACATTGATGCCTCCATTGATGAGACTTTATTTGATATTGAGAAAGAGATTGATGATTTATTGCCTATTGAAGTAAAAGAACAGCGTCTCAGTAACTTGCTTCACGCCATCATGGTAGGAGGATGTGTTGCAGCAATGCCCATCCTGAAAAAGATCCCAACTTCAGTCCTATGGGGCTACTTCGCCTTCATGGCTATCGAAAGCTTACTGGGTAACCAATTTTGGGAAAGGATCTTATTGCTCTTCACTTCACCAAGCAGAAGATATAAGATATTCAAAACACATTTATATTTTAGTTAGTCTAAAGTTTCCTTTGTCCTTGGCCATCTTGTATAACAAAGAAAGCTTTTTCTTTCCTGCAGAGTCCTTGAGCACCAACATGCAACCTTTGTGGAGACTGCTCCATTCAAGACAATTGCAATATTCACCATTTTCCAAACTGTTTATCTGCTTGTATGTTTTGGCTTAACCTCGATTCCTATTGCCGGTGCTATGTTTCCTTTGATCATCATGCTTTTAATTCCAATAAGACAATACATCCTGCCCAAGTTTTTCAAAGGGGCACATCCTTTTTATTTGAATGCCGCGGAGTATGATGAGGCACCTGCTTTGCCATTTAATATTGCCACAGTAAGATATCGTGTCCTACAATCAAAACTTTCCACTTGCCATTTATTACTAATCATTTAAACTTCCCCTTACATCTTTGATGTTTTGGGAATACAGGATTTAGAGCTAGGACATGGAGCATCCTATGCAGGGGATGGTGAGATATTGGATGAAGTTATTACCAGAAGCCGTGGTGAATTCAGGCATACATGCAGTCCTAAAATCACAAGCTCCACTGCGACGCCAGCAAATGACCCGAGAAGCTTTCAAAGCCCGCGCCTCCAATGTAGTCCACGTCTTAGTGAGTTAAAAGGAGAGAGAAGTCCCCGAGCAAGTGGAAAGGGGTCACACAGTCCAAGGGTTGGGGAACCAAAACCATCTAATCTGGGGAAGAATCCTCTTAACCCGGGATCGAGCTAGTGGGAATATTGTTGAACATTTTGATAAATCTGTTTATAAGGAGTTTTTAAATGTTCCCTCTTCCCTCTTCTTCTTAAAGCCCAACTTCATTTGTAGCAACAGATTTCATTTGCATTTCTTGCCAGAAATATATATTAGGGATCACCAAATTTGCAGGTAGAGAGACCTGAAACAATTTGTCGCTTGTCTAGTCAAACTATAAATAATATGTGATACAGTTTATTAATGTCATCCTCATAAACATATCATATCAGAAAAGAAAAGGAAATGGCAGATTCCAACAGGAAAATCTGTTCATAAGATGAAAGACAGAGTTTACCTAAATCAGTGTTTCGTTTAAATTAATCAGAATATAGATCATGAAGGAAAGTAGATGCACATCCAAAACACTCCAAAAAAATAGAAAGTCGTTTTTTAATAAATAATTATGACATCTACTTTAGCATAAAACAAAGAAGATAAAAGGATAAAAAGGGCTTCTAGCTTACGTAACTGCATCCACGCACTCTTCTAAAAGTAAAAGACAATCTCCAATGAAATGAAAGCTATGACAATAACTCCTGCATATTTAATTATGTATGATTTAAAAAAACCAGAAAGAGCAAATATCAAGCAAAAGAAACTAAAAATATCATAGTAATAAGATAAACCAACCCTGAAGATGAATATATTATCAACAAACAACAATTTTTATCACATCTTTTGTGGGTGAACATGACAGAAAAAGTAATAAGACTAGACATCAAAGTGAAAGGTTGAGATCTAATTCTTGATGTTCCTCTGTTTTGCGCTTTTGTTCTCCAATCTTGGAAGAACTAGGAAGTGTTGTAATATTGTTTCTAAGATGTGGATCCTCAGCAAAGTCTTCCCATTTGAATGACGGTGTCCAAGTTGATTTGGTTTCTTTCTCTTTTGCTTTCTCTTTCTCCTTTGAATCCTGCGACCGAATCAACATCTGGTTATGTGCATCTCGAATATTTCTAACCAAAGTGAAGAAAGCATTGATCTTCTCTTCTTCTTCTTCTTCTTCTTCTTCTTCTTCTCCTCCTCCTTCTTCAGCATTATCATCAATTGCTGGAGTCTCCTTTGTCTTTGCTTCCATATATTTTCTCTTCATCAAAAATGGCTATCGTTTTGTTACATTACTGTTTCTTTAAGAACATTGGAAGTTGTACTTGTACTAAATGGATTACTAGTTCCAAGAAGAAAGACCAATCAAATTTAAAAAAAAAAAAAGGGAGAATTGGGTAGTAAGGACAAATGAGAAGACAACCATAAAATGACCAAGCCACCCCCCTTAAACTCCCACTACAACTACCTCGAAATTGGACTTGCATAAATATTTTGGTAAATTTCTGTGTAACCTGAAGAATCAGATGACTTAATCCTAAAGGTCGTGATGCGTGAAATTAGGCGGCTTATGTCACTTTTGTCCCTCCAAAATTGATCCTTTGTAATAGGTAAACTTTTTTATTAATTAAGTTTAATATAAATTTGAGTTAAATTCTCATGTGATAAAATTTAGATTTATGATTTCAAAATCTCTGTTTTATTATTGAATCGATCGTTGACATATATTCATTTATTAAAGAATTTAATTTAGATGCTCCTTCTCTAAATAATAAAAAAAAATAAAACTCAAATTCAAAACAAAAATTAATTAGATTTTAAAATCATTTATTGAAGCATCATTTAATATTGAGTGGTATAAATTAATATATTCAGACAATATAATTTTTTAATTTTATAAACGAAATTAAAAAATATCACATTTTATTTATTTATGTAATCTAAAAATATATATCATTCTATTAATTTTATTTATAAAATTTAAAAATATATGTGATAGTAAACCAAATAAATTTTTTAAAAAAATGATTTGGCTTTATTTTGTTCATAGAATATGCAATTTTCTAAATGCTTTGGTGGACCCGAAATCCCGCACCATTATAGAAAACAATACAAATGAGGAAAACGCGGGACCTCAACTGCTTCGGCTTAAAGTTAAGCAATGTTGACCAAAATAAAATAAAATAAGAGTAATAGGAATACAAAATTTGTACCAAAGATTGTGAAAAATGTGATTCCTCATAACTTTTAGTCCCACCTTATTGTTGTTCTAGTGTTCTTTCTCACCCTTTATGTAAGCAGTTCCATCATCCTATTTACTAAAGATCCAAAGTGAAAGAAAGTAAACAACCAAAGTCATGGAGATGGCATAAGCTAGATTCTTCTTGTCTTCCTTTTTTTTATTTTTCTTTTCGACCCTTTTCCAATTCACTCTCTTTGGCACATGACAATTTGGCAATTAGAAAATGAACGTGGTTTCAACACAATATCAATACGCTGGACAACAGAAAAACGCGGCTCAATTTCTTCCGACCCAAATCAAATATAGGCCACTGTGTTGGACTCCCCGGTAAATACAAAACTGAACCTGTTTCTGAAAATTTTTGAAACAGATCATAATTATGAAACCTTGTTTAAGGGGATTTTTGTAAATTGAATTATCGATCCCTCCTATTTACTTTTCCAGTTTCTCTCTTCTTTTAACCCTCCTAGGCTGGGCCAATTTGGAAATGACACAATGGCAACAATGTTGGGGTTGGTAGAGGTGGCCCCATTAGTGGAGGCCGGGGCCCGTAAATCAGGGGGTGTTGTGTCCATGTCAAATTTACTGTCGCAATTGACTTCCAGCAATTTACATTCGTTATGATGACATCATCTGAGCCTGAACAATTGAAATTAATTTGCAGACCCTAACTGGACAAGAGATTGTTTTTGATAGAATTGGATAGTAGATTAATTTGCATTAAGACACTACAAATTAATTTGCCCAGTAATATATTGTGTGAATGATAAAAAGTTTTTGTCACTGCACTGTGAAAGACAGATAAACAGAATGCATGTGGGGGCCTGACAGGCACAAGTTGGAAATGAAACTACGATTAAGAAACTTGGAAAAGATATTAATGGGGATTTTAGCATTGTAGCAGAGTTATGGTTAAATAGGTAGAGATAAAAAATATCTGGGGACAAACGGAGTCCTACCCTTTACTCGTGAGACCACAAAAAAATACTGTTTCTGCTGTCTGAATTCTGAACAAACAAACCAAAACCACTCCCGTCTCCTACCCACCTATGTACTTCAGTCAAGATTTTTATGAAAAGCTTTCCTTTCCACGTTAAAGGAAGTGGATGCTTGACGCAACCCACCTCTTTTTTTTTTTTTTATATACTTTGTCTATGATATTGAATACCAGCTGTGATTTAATTTCAAAACCGAAACATCTTTCAAATGGGGAGACTGCATTCTACAGGAACTTCAAAGTTTAAACATAACAGCAGGTATTAACGAGATTGACCATTGATCACTAAGAACAAAACAATACATGATCAAACTCCTTTTGAACAAGAGAAAAAGTTGAAGCTGGTTAAAGGGTGAGCTTGAGATCTAAACCATCATCTTCTTCTTGTTTTTTCTTGTCTTCTTTTTTGTTGTATGGACTTGGAAAGATGATAGGTGGCCTTCGAAACTCAATCTCCTCGGTAAAATCTGCCAATTCAAAAGTTGGAACCCAACTTGATTGCTCATCATCTAACCTTCTTGTCTTGTTTTGCTTCTTCTTAATCTCCTCCCTTTGTCTGAGCTCATTCTTTCTCCTATTGCGCGCCTCGTGAAAATTCCTTATGAGGTCATAGAACTGCTCCATCTTCTGATCTTCTTTATCCTCATCTTCACCACTGCAAACTCGACTTCTCTTCTGGGTTGCCATATGAAAAAAAAAAAAAAAAAGAAAAACAGGGGAAAATTCAGAGCTAATTCAGAAATTTAAAAAAAAAAAAGGCTTGTTTTTTCCAATATCTGGTGTTTCTTCTTACAATTTTTTTTCTTTCAAATTTATCGACTTACTTATACAAAAAAGGGCATTTGGCCGAACTCATCAGGGTTGGGTTGATTTTCTAGAGAAAACCCTGGCCGTGGGGCGTAAAAGCAAGAATAGAGAATAACGCGTGGACTGATCGGTTCTATCACATCATGACATGGGGGAATGTTGGTGGCATGGTGACGTAAAGACTAGTAAGAAAGTTTACGTAACTCAGATGACGCAATATCAAACATAAAACAAAGGCTGGCATTTTGACTTGCGATTCTTGCCGCCGACCACACTGTTAACTGCCTTGATTTTGATTTTTTACCACAAAAGTCAAAACCCTCGTCCCCACAATCTCGCTCTCTCTCTTTCTCTCTCTCTCTCTGCTGTCCTTGACACTTTTTCCGCTACGGCCAATAAAGCATAGAATAAAATATCCTTTTTTTTTTTTTTAAGAATAAAAGGCACCGAAATTTTAGCAGCACGTACCAATCTTTATACAAAGATGAATGTAATCAATGACGGAGTCGCAAGAGGTTTGTGACACGAATTTAAAAAGAAATCTTAAATTTTATATCGAATATAAAAAAAATTATTAAAATATAAAAAAAGTTTATATTATTTTTTTTATAAAATTTTTTGTAAGATAAAATTGTGAAGTGTCAGAACGGATAATATCTCATAAATGTGTGAATCGTGATAGGTAAACTGATTTGAGATACCAAATAAATGAATGCCTGAGTTTTGGAACCGTAAGAATTCGAAGCATAAGTTTTGACTCGTGATAAGTGGTATCAGAGCCAGTCGTTCAATTTACACCAAGCGTCTCGATGAAGGTAAGCAGGGTGGTCAGCCTCCGTGACGAGGGCTTCACGACGTTAGGTGGAGCAGAATGTCACGGACCTAAGGAAGAGTCATGAATCTAACATCGAATATAAAAAGAGAGTCACTGGGATATAAAAGGGTTCACACCATCTCTTCCTTGTGAGACACTTTTTGTAGGACAAAATTGTGATATCATAGGGGCTAGAGCGGATAATTACTCACAAGGGTGTGAATCGTGACAGGTAAGTTGATCTGGGACATCGAATGAGTGAATGTCCAAGACCTGAAGCCGCGCAGGTTCGGAGCTTAAGTATTGACCCGTGACACTTGCGCATGACGAAACTAAAAAAAAAATCACGTATCTTTTACACAGCATTTTTTGTTTTTTTTTTCTCATTTTATTCTTTATTTTTACATCATTTACCTAAATCCAAAATGATTTGTACAATTTTCGATAATATATTATACGCTAGTTTTCGAAATGAAAAAATACGTATATATGACTTACTATATATGACTTACAATTTTCGAAATGAAAGCAAATACGTATATATGACTTACTATATATTATACGCTAGTTTTCAAAACATAAAGCATTGATGAAAAAATAATAAGGTATTAAAGTCATACCAGGTATTTTATCCTTTTTTTTTATTCTTTCATATTTATTTGCACAATTTTTTTATTCACTTAACAAATATACAAAAAATTTCATAATTAGAAGTTATTGTTTCGAGACATTCTTGTTTTTGGTAACAAATTTTCTTTATTCGGTTCTTATGTATTTATAATTTCTTATCACGAATTTATATGCTATAAGCTCAATATTTATCTAGATAGTTTAGTCATAAAAAAATGGTGTTTATTGTTATACATTATAACTTGTTTGTGACACGTGCGATGCACGAATTAATTTTATTTATTAATTAAAATATTTTAAATTTGTGAAATTATTAATTAAAATTTATTATTACAAACAAAATCAAAAAATTATATTAAAATATCTGTCAACAATTAAACATCAATTCACACTAAAATATTTATGTAACCAATAGATAAAAAAATTACTTTGGATCCAAAAGAAATTTCTTTGAAATATAGTTGATTCTCACTTTTAGATCTGTGTGATTCCAAAACCAATAATTAATGTAAAAAACCTACTCAAGTTACAAAAATATATAAAAACATATTTAAGTTACAAAACAGTAAAAAATAATCTAAAAATTATTGAATTGAAAAATATTTATTGAGTAAGCAAAACTTATTATCATTATTTTCATGAAAAATAATATTTTCTGGCATAATATTCATATGCACAATTCATGCTATCACTTTCTTAAATTGAGAAAAATGTGTTAATATAAAAGTTAAAAAGATAAATATTTAAAATTTTAAATATAGTAGCAATAATAATAATTATTCTCTTTACTTTATTTTTGTTTTCCACTTTTCATTTAATAAAACATTATAATAAATATAACCTTGCATGTTAAAAATCATTACCGATAAGTTTCATATGTCCAAAAAATAAGTAGTAGGATTAATGACTAAACAATTATTTGGCACCTAAGTAGAATATTCGCATAGAATAGGATTTTCATAAAGTTAAACTCAATACATAATACAAAAAATCTAATAAATGAAATACATGTATATTATCTATAAATGATATAAAACCAATTTCTTTATTCAATGATTTTTTCTTGGCATAACAAAAATATATATACCCCAAAATTTTGTTTTAGTTTTTGAAAACTATGATCTTGATAAAAAAAAAAAAGTAATTAAAATAATTAAAAAATGTGAAGTAAATAAAAAAAGAGTTAAAAAAAAACAATAATGTTAGAAAATAAAATTAACACAAAAAGAATTGACATATCATAATTTAACAATATTGATCAAACCATTAAAAATATTAAGAAATTTACATTAAAAAAAAGAATTTGAATAAAAATAATATACTTTTAGGATTATTAAATATGGAAATACATACTTCATATTTAACCTGTAATCAATGCAAGTTCAATCGAGGAAATATTAAAAGATTTTGAAAGTATAAAGGATATAATAAATGATTTTTTTAATTAAAAAAAATACACTAAATATTAAAAGATTATGAGAAAATCTATGAAGATATTGAAATTTTCAAATTTAAAAGAGATATATGTATATTATTGAAATTTTTTATTTTAAAAGAAATATATCTAAATTATATTTAATTTGTATGCTTTACATATAATTAACCCAAATGCTTAAAGTAATGTACATACGAAAAAGCCAAAAAGTTAATAAAACTATAATGATTTCATCGAAAAATATTTGATATTTAAAAGTTAGCATTTGAATTTTGGATTTGATATACATTGATAATAAGAGTTAGTTGATATTTTTGTGATTTAAATTAAGTTAACGTTTATATAAATTTGAAATATTAGATAAACTTAATTTTTAAAATTTTAAAATTATTTAGTAAATTAAAGAATTATCTTATGTATAGATTGTACATGTAAGTAATCATACAAAAATGCTTATTTGCTCGTACATTTAAAACTATCTTATGTGTCATCAAAATATATTGTATACATAGAATTTTACGTGAGCAAATCTTACAAGGTATTATTATATGTTGTAATATAATATTATATATGATTGATTTTTCATTTAAATCTTTATAAACTTTAATCCATAAATATATTTAAATGAAAAATTTTATCTATAAATAATATATAATTAGATAATAATATTTAAATTTTAGTATTTTATATCTTTATCTTCTAAAGAGAAATATCTAATTAGATAATTATTTGATAAATCTAGACTTAAAATATTTCATCAAAGTGATCAACATGGCTTATTAGAGTTTAAATGTTATCTAACACAAATTTTCTTCTTACTGTTATTTAGTTGTACATTGTTTATTTCATTTGCATAAATAAATAAACAAATTTATTGAGTTTATTTTCTTATTTGTTATTAAATCATACTAAAAAATATCTTAGCTTAAGTAAATTCCAATTAAATTTATTATGAATTAAGAAATAAAAAAAATATTATAGCTGATTTGAAAAAAAAATCCTACTTGATGGAGTGAATAATATGTTTAGTGAAATAGTACCTATCATATAAAAAAAAGCATGTTAGTTTCTATAGTAATAATAGACTAATAAAAGAGAGATTAAATTAATAGTAAGAAAAATACGTTTAGCTCATATGTTTTGTAGGACATTAGAAAAACTATATAACTAAGAACTACTAATAATAAGGGTTTTCCTAAAATTATTATGGTATTTATATCTTTTTTTTTTCACATTTTCTTAAAATATGAATATTAAAAGTCTATGACAAATATTGATTTAAATTTAAATTTTATTTTAATTTAGATATATCTAAATCTATTTTTTAAAGCTAGTGGATTGTTTAATAAATATTTTTTTATCTATAACTAATATATTTAAAAATTGAAAATAATGTGAGGATTATTTATAAAAAAATTAAAGATATTAAATAATATTTTTAAAAGTTTTGATAAATTTAAATAATCATATTAAGTGCAAATAAATTGGAAAAGATAAATTATTTTAAAATTAATTTTAAATTGAAATAAGGTAAAGTACAGGAGAAAGGAATTTCATTATCATTTAAATTAATTTTTAATTAAATTTTAAAACTTTAGATAATTTTATAATTTTTAAAATATATTTTTTATAAATAATTTAAAATTAATAAATATCTTATGTGTCATCATAATGAGAAGTTTTATAAATTATTTTACGTGTCAAAAAAAAGTTGTCAACATGAGCGTTCATGTCAACAAATACTACATGATAACTAGGTATGTTATTTTCTTATTTGTTATTAAATCATAATAAAAAATATTTTAGTTTAAGTGGGTTCTAATTAAATTTATTATGAATTAAGAAATAGAAAAAAATGTTACAGCTGATTTGAAAAAAAAAATACTACATGATAGAGTGAATAGTATGTTTAGTGAAATAATATCTATTATAAAAAAAAAATATGTTAGTTTCTACAATAAAAATAGACTAATAAAAAGAGAGATTTGATTAATAGTAATGAAAATAAGTTTAGCTCATATGTTTTGTAGGACATTAGAAAAGTTATATAATTAAGAATTACCAATAATGAGAGTTTTTTTAAATTGTTCTAGTAGTTATATGTTTTTTTCATATTTTCTTAAAATATCAATATTAAAAGTCTATAGCAAATATTGATTTAAATTTAAATTTTATTTTAATTTAGATATATCTAAATCTATTTTTTAAAGCCGATGGATTGTTTGTTTAAATTATATGTATCTATAACTAATATATTTAAAAATTGAAGATAATGCAAAGATTATTTGTAAAAAAATTTAAAGATATTAAATAATATTTTTAAAAGTTTTGATAAATTTAAATAATCATGTTAAGTGCAAATAAATTAAAAAAGATAAATTACTTTAAAATTGATTTTAAATTGAGATGAGGTAATGTACATAAGAAAGGAATTTCATTATAATTTAAATTGATTTTTAAAGAAATTTCATTATAATTTAAATTGATTTTAATTTAAATTTAAAATTTTAGATAATTTTATAATTTTTAGAATATTTTTTCTTATAAATAATTTAAAATTAATAAATATCTTATGTGTCATCATAATTAAAAGTTTTATGAATTATCTTACGTGTCAAAAAAAATAAGTTGTTCACGTAAACGTCAATGTTAACAAATATTATCTACTAATTATGTATGTTGTAATATAATATATATATATATATATATGTATATGATTTAATATATTTAAATTAAATCCCTATTAAATGAAAAATTTTGCTCTGCCACTTATTGTGAAAAGTCTTCACTATTTGAGAAGAGCCAATGTTGTTGGAAATTAAAAGGAGTTTAGATGAACAAATAATAAATTTATAAAGTCAAACTTTTATAAAATTTAAATGAAAAATCAACATTCAAACATTTAAATGAATAATTTGTGTATGATTTCTCTATTGATTATTTAAAAAGAAGAATTTGAATTTTTTGAACAAAAATGAATTAGATGAACAATCTATAAATAATTGATGACATATCTCATGATCATTTCCAAAAATTAATTTCATCCCTAAAGACTAATCAAAATATAAATGAGAAACAAGGCTAATTTTTTTCCAAGTATTGTGACAAAATCTATACTGATTATAAAAGTTTTGGTTATTTAATATTATTAATAAAGTGTTGAAAAAAAACATAAAAATTAAATACAAATATATAATACAAATTAATAAAGTTATGTTAATAATTTATTTTTTGAAAATAGGGTTATAAATATTTTTTAATAAAAAAAATTTCATTTAAAAAAATTATACTTGCTATCAAATTAAGAACTAGTTACCTTTTCTTAGGGGCTATTTCCAGGGAATTCCAATGTTCAAAAGCATTTGTAATTTTTGCGAATGCAACAAAATTTACATGAAAATTTTTTAGTGAAGTTTGTAAAATTTTTTTAAAAATATAATTTAAGAAAAAATTTAATAAAATATTTAAATTAATAGATTTGATAGAATTCAATATAAAGATTAAAAATATATAAAATTTTTAAAAATATTATTTATAATCTAAATTTTATTGACATTTTATTTAACAGTAAAAGTTTTATCTAAATTTATATTAAAAATATTTATATAAAAATATCTATCAAAATTTATTAATTTTTTTTTAAATTTACACACTTACTATATGTAATAAAATATTTTAATTTTAATTTAATTATTTTTAATAAAAAACTTTATAAATTTCAGTTAAAATTTTTCATCTATATCTTTTTCCTACCAGCAACTTCTTGAAAATTGTTGGGAAAAGAAAAGTGTGTAAAGTGTGACAGACATTCAAGCCCAAAAGTCAGAGATGATGAAAAACGTGAAGCACCCATGCGTCATTGTGCCTCTGTTATCAAACCTTTCTTTTTACCCATCAATTTCACAATTTGGGTTTTTTTTTTTTTTTTTCCCTTAAAGGAATAAGATTATAAATATTTTAATAATCATAATCTTTTACAAAAAAAATTTTGAATGAACAAAAAATATGTGCACTTATGATCCTTAAAAAAAAAAAATTGTGGAGGTACAGCTTTGGATGTCATTATGATCTCATTAAGTCTTATCATTGGTTTAAAAAAATGTGCAGCAAGTCATTAAAAGTAGCAGCAGACCATTAGTACTTTGCGTAGAAAACTGACAAAGAAGCCATCGTCAATGAACAGCATTGATTGTCACTACCAAACGTGAACCACCGTTCAAGTTGTCAGAAACGAGTTCTGTAAATACTCACTAATTAACTCGTAGAATTCCTGTCAGAGTTTAATCAACTCCAAAACTTGGATCTGAGTCCACACCGTTCTAATATTAGATTCGAGCTGCGTGCAGTTGACATGTTCGATTAAGTCCATTTCAATTAAATTTATTATGAAAATATTAAAAATTATTTTAAAGTTAAATTATAAGTGCATTAAATAAGGTTACATTTGTTAGGTTTTTTTATTCAAATTTATTTATTGACAAATTAACTTTTTGACTTTGATAAACTAGTTAAAATGCATACAATAAGTAAAAACATAATACTAGGTATTAACATTAAATATAAACCTTAGAGAAGACTTAATAATGATGTATTGACGACGATAATTTTAAACAACTATTGTCTGCGTTCTGGTTTTACACGACGGCTCGGCAAGTGATCATAATATAATATATTAACAATTTGCTCAGCCGCCGACAAAAGTTGTTGGAATGGTTCTTGGCACGCGCATATGGATCCCAATCTATCAACGTGCTCTTTAATTAAACAACAATCCTCAAAAACTTAACTTCATTTATTTTATAGTGTTTTAAAATGTTCAGCTAGATGGAAATTGGTTAGAGACTAAAGGTGAGGGAACTTTAATGTGCAGGTTGAAAATACGATCAAAGAATATGGAAGTTGGTTCTTTGAAACACACTCCAATGCTCAATTCAATAAAAATGTTTAAGATTTGACGAGGAAAAAGATGAGAAGCTACAATAAAGGTAAATGCTCAACTCTTACATATTTGAGTTATATATATATATATATATATATATATATATATATGAGATGAAAGATAATAATTTATGATGATTCTTTGTAAAATTTAAAGAAAATTCATATAAAATTATAAATTACATCTAATTTTGAAATGATATTTTGATGGAATGGTAGTTGAGGTATTGGACGAATCTTTTCTTGACGATGGGTTAGTCAATTTTAAGATAAAGGTTCCAAATGTTGACCTTTACTAATGGTGATGCGGCAACTATGTGTTTGTTAACTAAGTGAACAAGAGAATTGACTTTGTTAACTAGGTAATAACACTTTCCGATGTTATATATGTTTGTAAAATTTGAAAAATGATAGAATCTTTTACAAGAGAGAACGAAAATTCCCATTTGTCGGATATTAAAGCTTAATTGAAACGGGTTAGGTTATAACAAATGCTTCTTTGTCTGTTTATAGGTATTTAAGATTGAAAAATGATAAAGTAATTTCAATGAATATTCATAAAACGTAAATGTTCATAAACTGGACATGAGATACAATATTGGATAAATTCAAAGGTGGAGCCTATCAATTTTTGAGCAAACTGCCAAACGTGAATGGGCAAAAATGATGAAACAATTTGTATCTTCCTTGGATAAAATAGCATTTAGTGACGGTGAAAGTGTGAAATCAAATTCACTGCAAGAATTGACGCGCAAAACTAGAAGAAAAGGAATAATGGTAAGGTTGTTAGGGGCTTAGGACCCAGATTGGATATTAAGATTCTTTGTTTGATGATTTTATTTCTTATTATTTGTTTTTATATTTATTTTTTAAAAATACAAAAACAAAAACAGAACACCAACAAGACGCTCAAATAATAATATATATATAAAAAAAGAAAATATATGATGATCTCTATGACTAAGGAATAAGGTCGTCATATTTCATGTATATAAAGTCAGAGGATTAATTAATGGTTGTGAACTAATGTGATGACTAATATGGCTCAAGCTGATCGGTTTTTCAAATCAACAGCGGTTGCAGGCTGCTGCCTGATACGAATCTAATAAATGGAACTTTGAATAAAAGGTAATTAAAATATTGAGACGGCATTCGAAAAGATGTTTGATAATCCGTTTGAAAAGCCATCTTCTTTGAATTTGGATCATGTTATTGTAACTCCATTCCCCTGGAAAAACCCATAAAAACAATCATTTCATGGTAGCTTAATTTGTGAAAAAAAATTATAATAATACCCCCTATGCCTATCTGGTTTAATCAGTGTGAATTTGATGATTTGAAATTCTTACCAGGTAATGAGAGGTTTATTTTTTATTTTTATTTTTATTTTTTTTGGGGGGGGGGGGGGAATGTGAAGTTTATGTGGTTGTTTGTGGGCCCAATACATTTTTGCAATGGATGAGGGAAGTGGGTCCAAGCATTATTTATCCCAACATATTCTATAACCCATTAATCCTATATGTTAACATATCTAATGTATATATTAACAATTTAATCACTACTATATATATGCTTTAATACTACTATGTACTATGATATGTTATTTTATTTAAATAAATATTTCTTAAAAAGAAATTAATCGGTTAAAACTTGATTAGATAAAAAAATTATAACAGAAAAATAAATAAATTTATTAGAAATTGATATGTATGAATAAAATATGTAATATAAATATTATTAAATTTATAAAAATAAAAAATTTATTAAAATTAAATAAAATGATTTTTTTAAATTTTGTATTTGATCATAAATCATGTGCACTAAAAATTAAGAATTTGAAAAAAATTTTAAATTAAATTATAAAATTCTCTCTTATTTATCAAAACAAATAAATTCATTTTTAACTTTTTGAAAAACTTGATTGAAATAAAATCCTTTCTTTAAATGCTCCATCCAAACACTCCCTACAGGTAACCTTTAACATTGATCCCCGAAAAACAAATGCAAAAACTTCAGCAGATGTCACAGGAATTCCCTCGTTGAAAAAACAAAATAGCACCGATGAGTGTTAGTTAAGGGGTATTGGAATTAATTCCAGGATTAAAAGGTTTTGAATTTAAACGTCAGTGGTAACCAACAAGAAAAAAAATAAAATTGCATACCATCAAGCATGAAGCAGACCACGCGAACCCAACAGCTTGTCATATACTATGTGAACACTAAATATTACTCTAGTATTGGACGAAAAGATTCACAGAAGAAAAAAAAACCAGACAAAAATTCAGTGTACGTTTAAGAAGAAAACACAAGTGAGATTTTTTTAGGCCGAGTCAAAACATGTCGCATATATTGCTCGACTTGGAGACTAATTCATAAACCTTGCTAGCTTTTCTACCCTATCTTGGTCTCTGGAGTTAGCTTAGTTACAGGGCTAGCTAAGAAGACCAAAACTTGGAGCCAAAACACATTTTCCAGGCCTGATAAGGATCAAGGAACAGAGATTGAATTCCGTCAGCCATCAAACTTATAATCGGGTCAACTAAATTATACTAAAAGGAAACAACTTTGAATCCAATATGTTTTTACGATCTGTCATCGATTAGAAATAAGGGACTCGTTAAGGTCTTATGAACAATATTAATAATAGCAGACATTCTCAAGTCTGCTTTCTACAAAAGGGGAAAAAAAGAGAACATAAATATAGGTGAAAAAAATTAATAGAGGGAACAAAAAACCATTGAGGGTGAAAAAACAATTAACATTGCTTCCATATGATATAACTGAAACAGGCAACTACCTACTTCTCTACAATAGACCTTGATTTCTGCAAGAAGCAGACATCAAGAAGAAACAACGTACCGCATCACAATCCAAGGAAGGCACATTGCTTTCTTGCATGCTCGGGGATCAGCTTCACTAGCACATCAGCAGGCACTCCCTTCAGTTCTGAAAAATGGAAATGGCAGGGCAATAATAATCATCAGTTCCACAGTTCCATATGCAATTAGTAAAATAGTAGAAACATCAATGCCGTATTGGTTTGCTTGTTACCATGGGGCTTAAAGTTGAATAGTGGGGGAAGAAAACGTCCATTAGGTAGGCGGGTGTTAGGATCACGTAGCTCATCAAAGAATGGATGGATCAAAGCCTCGATCTGTGTAGAAAATAAAAACTCATCTTAACATGGTACATATGAAAAAGAGACATATCTAGCAAACTTGAAATACAATAAAGTAGCGTATGAATAAAAAAGTTAATTGAAGAAAAGAATATTTGCAGGATCCATGACATGTCAGGTCTAAACATAATTACCAAATGATACAGTAAATAAAATATGAATTAAAACTACCAAGGGAATTTCATAATGAATGAAAATTTTTTTTCTATTATTAGAATGAGGACAAAGAAAACTACAGAGAAAAAAAATAACAGAGTTGTAACCAGTTTGATACTTACAGCTGAGCTACGAAGGTTTGGAGAGTACTGCAATAGCCGTGAAACAAGATCCACAGCTTCTGGAGGCATACGCTTATGAAATATCTGCTTACCCATGATACATTGACCAATACCATATGTTAGACAAAAAATCTTTCACAAACTAAAGAAATGACATGTCATCCCCACTACCTTGTGCCATGGATGAGCTTTAATTTGGGGAAATTTGAACTCTGTGTAGTTAGGATTCATGCATTTTATTTCTTCTCTTGTCGGGGTACCAAGAACCTGCATAAAAATCACATGTATTAGAAAAAGGGAAGAAAAAGTAATGAAAGTATAGCGAACATTAGGTTAAATCAGAAATACAGTGTCAACGATGCCAGGTAATTTAAGAGCCTCCAATAAGGAAAGAACTTGGATAGGTAATATCTCCCATCCTTCATGTTTACTTGAGTATTTTCCAATAATGATCATGTTGAAACTATGATGAGAATTTTGAACTAAAATTTACCTTAATAATTTCAACAAGCTGGTCTACTCCACTCTCACCGGGAAACAGAGGCTGGAGTAAAAAAATAGTTGTTTAGTAATATAAAAGGAAATATATATATATATATATATGTATATAACAAAAAAATGCAAGGAAACTATCCACCTGTCCAAGCAATAGCTCAGCCAAAACACAGCCAGCAGACCAGATGTCAATGGCTGTGGTGTATTCAGTTGCACCAAATATTAATTCAGGTGCTCGGTAGTACCGAGAACAAATGTAAGATATGTTTGGTTCCCCTTTTACCTGGCAAATTTAAACCAACATTAGGCTCATGAACAATTAGATAGTGTCCAAAGAAGCAAATAAAAAAAGTTTTTAAGATTCTAATTTAAATACCAAAACTTTTGCACTTCCAAAGTCACACAGTTTTAGCTGGTGGGTGTGTGGGTTGACCTGTCACAAGAAACCAATGCATTAATGAGAAAGTATGCTTAAAAGTGTAAATAAGTTAATAAACGATGATAGATAAACCCAACCTTATATAGTAAATAAACAGATACGATGGGAAAACTAAGTTATTCCTAAATGAATAACAAGACATTTTGTATCTTGACAACAAGGGACGTCATGGTGGCAATCTTCAAGTAAAAAGTTGATAACAGTGATTCAATAACCCTAGAGACCCATTCTGTTTAAATTACTGTGATCGCGAAGCTCTTCAGCATAAGTTTCAGATTTCTCATTATAATATAGTAGCATGCATAGATTCGTCAGAAAGGTAAATTGTTTTTCCCTTGCCAAACGCCTAATGGTCCTTTGAAATCATTAAGATGAACCGCCAAACTATTTCTTGACAATGTTTCTCCGGTAATAGTTAGAAATTTAAAAACAGATACAGCTGTACTGATCACCAATAGAAAGCATTTAGCAAGTTGCTTGACAACATACCAATAAATTTTGAGGCTTTATGTCCCTATGGCACACGCCAATACTGTTATGAATGTAAGCGAGCGCTCTGCAAATCTGCAAAAAGACAAGAATAATACCAAATTCTTGTAAGTGCATATTAACATGGATTTCTTGATTCCATAAAGATATAAGAGATAGAAATAAGATAGTTAAAGTGAATATTAGTGGCATATTAACATCAATTTTAACCTAGCTCATACCTGGTAAAAATAAAGTTTAACATATATCAGTGGCATCCTTTGATTTATCTTATTATAATGTTTGATAACGCGGTGGACAGTCTCCGGAACATACTCAAGCACAAGGTTAAGATAGAGTTCATCTTTTACAGTTGTGGAAACAAAACAATGCTTCAGAGAGACAACATTAGGGTGGTCTAGAAGACGCATGGTTTGCAATTCACGGTTCTTGTATCTCTTGTCTTGAAGAACCTTCTTAATAGCAACAGTTTCGCCCGTCTCTAAACATTTAGCCTAAAATACCACAGTTAATTCAGTACAAACCTAAAATTTAACTTAAAATATGAAATCCAAACATATCTTCAAATAAAACTAAGATGAGGAAGAAATCTTCCTGTACCTGGAAGACAACCCCAAATGATCCATTCCCAACAATGCGCTCAGCCATATAGCTTATGGTCTGAAAATGATTGGAAGGTTAAGTTACAAAACCATCACACACCCAAAAATAATACAAAAAAAGCTCTAGTTCTCGAGGAGAAAATTATAAAACTAACCTGCTTAGGCTGGCCATTTTTACCACCAACAGTGGTAACAATTATATGCCCTGTCTCCGTTCCATTTCCATCAACTATAGTTGCTTCCACTTCCTGCAACATAGTAATAGGTTTTGTAAAACTAATCCGAAAGATCAACAATCAATTACCTAAGCAAACAAACTAGAAAGATTAATAACATACGTTGTCACCCCCAATTTTCATATCATTCAATTCAGCAGGCAATCTATCAACACCGACTGTATTTCCACTATGTTCTCTCAATCCAGAAGCAGGCGCCATACTTACTGAAGCCATTGGACTAAACTAAAAGCAAAAACGAGAATCTCACAGATCCTCTGTCGAAAATTCTTTCTTTAACCCAGCAGAACAACTCAATAAATCACCTGCAAAACACAGAAAACAATGTCAAAGGTGCATCCTCAAAGAAATAGGCAATGTATCGGAAACTCAAATAACATAACAATAAAAAAGCTCTAAAATCCCCAATCTGTGGAAGAAAATAATAAACAAGCACATAAAAGAAAAGCTCATTTTAACTACAATTTACATGAAATTAGATAAAAAAGAGATCGTTGTCTTTCTTAGCGCATTAACTGTTGCGTGTTAAGCTCATCGTAGTTTATTTAACACATGAAAATAACAGAATAAGAGGAGTTTCCTTTACCTCACTTCCTCAGGAAAAAAACAGAGCAAAACCCTGTACTTAAATAACAAAAGTTTTAAAAAGTAAAAAAAATAATATTTGAAATCCTAGAAGGAAAGAAGGATCTAAGGAGATGAAAATATAACAAGAAAACACACTGGATCCAACAGTCAAACACGGCAACCATTAGATTCACAATCAACAACAACAAAAAAAAAAAAGAGAGTGGAGGAAATTAATTACCGATCGTATCAAGAAATCCGGAAAAAAGGTGGGTGAGATGGAATCATGAGAGGAAAAATGTGGGCATGGAAATCGGATCTTTCACGGTGAAGTGGCGGAGAAGAGTGTCGTATTCAAGAGGCGGTGTAGCTTTGAGCTTTCTGGCCTGGATTTCTTTTTGGTGGTGGGAGGTGTTGATGACAGTCAGTCAAACATTTATGAGTGTTTTTATTTTCAATTTTAAATTAATTTCCTTTTCTTTCTCGCATTTCAACGGCAAGTAGGCCTTTCTTTTTGACCGTTCAAACACAGACAGGCTAGCTAACTATTATTCCCTTTTGTCTGTTTCCCCTCCCACCCTTTTTTATTTCTCAAATATCTTATTATTTCATTTATTACGAAATAATTTTGAAAAAATATAAATGTTTAAATCCGGTGAATTTAATACCGAGATATTCAAATTTTGAAAATTTCAAATTAAGAAGGTTTTTTTTTATAAAATTCAAATTCAACTCCCACTAAATAATATTTTGATAGTCAAAATAAATTTTTTTAATTCAATTTATTCAACTCCCAGCCAATAAAGCAGGGGCACTTTTTCTTTCTCTTAACAAAACAAGTAGCTATGTTTATTTTATATGGTTAAGATTGAATTAAAATTTTCTTGTTGTCGCACTCAAAAATAGTTGGAAAAGCATAATTTATGTTGTACAAAATTTAATAGTTGTTGGAATAGTAGATATTTTAATAATACTAGTTTGACCGAAGTACCCTTTTGTTGGGTATTGCCGCATATTGTCAAACCGACTTTTAAGCGGCAGCTTAGCCAATTGATGACTGGCTGATGATTTCCGTTCAGATTAATTCAAAGACGCGCCTTTTGCCGCTTTCCAAACACTTGTACTTGATTTTTTTTTTTTTCTGTTGAATTAAAAATGCCTTCTAAATTGCAAAAAACGTATAAGAATGGGTTGAAAAAAGAAATGGAAGAAAAACTCTAACTGAGCAAATAAAAAAATCAACATTATTTTCATATTTCGTATTTTGTTTGAAATGATGTTTTAAAACAAATTTATGCTCCGTAAAGCAAAAATTATCTTGATAATTTTATATATATGATATAATAATATAATATAAAATTTATGTATAAATTTAATGTAATTAAAATATAATATTATTTATGTTGTATTCGTATTAAAAAATAATATCATATTTAAAATATATTACTATTCATAATACAACAAAATTTTAAAAAATATTTTAATTTATTTAAAAATAAATTAATAATTATATTTATCATATCATTTTATATTTAAATATATTATAAATATTTAATTTTTTAATAATTTTTTGTTTAAATACTAATTTAAGTAATTTTTTTAAATAAATGAATTAATCGTGTTTAATTATGTTATTTGTATAAATCATATTAATCGTTTTATGTCGTGTTATATTATTTAAGTAATTAATTATATATAATCATGTTATTCATATATAATCATATTAATTATATTATATTAGTTAAACATAAATTAATTTTAAATATATTAATCATATTATGTATATATATATAATAAATATCAAATTCATATTAAAATTATTTAAATTATAAAATTATATTTAATACGAAATATGGTACAACCATATGAACTGAATTACCAAGGCTAAAATCATCATAAAAATGTAGTACGCTGACCAATAAACACAAGTAATAGTCGAAACCTAAAATGCTTTGAGATATGCAAATGAAAATATCACAAGTCCCGAAGTCACATGGTCCCATGCATCTTCCTTTTTCCAAGTGCAAACCCAAAAATCCATGGCGCGTGGAAATTGGATAATGATGAAAGTTTTCATATCTATCCGATCAATGCTAACTTACTCTCCAAATGAAATCATTCCAAGGTTAAAAGCTAAAGAAATGAAGGGTAAAATATCAGGTTTGAAGATTTCATTCAAACAATGGAACAAATATGTCAACACCCACAAAATGCATGTGACTGTCTCGAAAAACCTTTGATTCAATCCAATTTCCGGAGTTTTTGATATTTCCATTAGAACTAGTATTTCATGGTAGGGTAGATTTTGATGGCTGTGGTGGCAGTCGAACGGCAATAATTATTGCCATTTAATTAGTTTTTGTGCAGGTTGGAAGTTGGAGGAATCTGTGGAGGCTGAGGCCCCCTAATTTCTTCATCTAAAAAAAAAAGGGCTTTAGATTTTAAAAGGGCTAATTTCTTTTTTTTTTTTTTTTGTGATCTATAATAACGATCGATGCTCCAATGAGGAAGAGTTGATTTGAACTTCTCATTTCAAAACATTTATGATGAGGAAGGTGCCGGGTAAATCAGCTAATCTAAGCAAAGCAAATGCTAGATCCTTGCCTACATTGAATTGTGTACGCTACCAGCACAACAGAGTCAATGAAATCACTGTCAGCACCACTCCAATTATGCCTGACAGCAAAGCACTCATATGAAAATTTTGAACTTGAGAAACATATCATATAGGCTAAAGCATCGTAACCACCAGAAACAGTATTCAAACAAGAAAGTAAATAATGTCCAACAGGTCTTGGCTCTTCGAAACATGCTCAAAAGTTAAAAGGAATCCATGAGTCGTGACTTTGAATAGTAGCTCTATTCAGTCAAAACCATGAACACTGGAGAGTACTAGGGGTCAGAGTTCACGTCTTGGTGCCTGTACCTGCTCTACCAGCTTCGCTAGTTATTCAACTTCTCCAACTACCTGATTCAAGGATGGTATGGACTGGGACTTACTCTTCAAGCAAGGAGGCTGAGCTGATAATTGGTTAAAGACCCTAGTCCTTTTTTCTGTGAACCAAAGCCCAAATGAATAACAGTATCTCATGAATATTTGGAGGCCCGTTAAGAATGTTCCTCCGAGTTGGTAACATTGAAATCAATTAATCTTTCGTTTTTGGCTGTCAATCAAAAGCAAAACAACTGATCTTTTTCCTTTTCTTTTTTATGGTTTAGGTTTTGCTAAGATAAGAAAACCCTCTCTGTTATACACATGCATCATTATATCTCACCAACCAGGTAGATTTTCCTAAACGGGGCAGATGAAAAGTGTGGTTGCTATACGTTGTATTGAGCTCACAACACTTGAGGGAGATATAGCTCAGCTAAATATATAGTAGAAAAGCACAGGTAGGAATAGTTACCAAAGAATGGGAATTTGGGTTTTGGCATTGCCATCTGTTGGATACAAGTTCACACGCCTTTCCAAATTTGTTCGACTATAGATACGGTAATTTGTATTTTTGTATTATATCTCGTATCATATTTAATATGTATAATAATATAAATTATTAAAATATAAATACGATACGAATTATAAAATATGTTTAAATTTTAAATATAATACATTTAATATATGTGTTATATGCTACATGACACAATCAATATATATACAATTAATTTATTTAAATATAATACAAATAAATACTATCAACACGAATATATGTAATTAATATGAATATATACGAATAGATATCACTAACACGAATATATATAAAAATATGACTAAAATAATAAATAATTATAAATTATTCATTATTTATAACTTTATAAATTTGACATATTAATAATATAAAAAATACTTACATATAAAAAAATAAAAAAAATTAATACTCATTTAATATGTATTTAATATATATATATTAATTTATATTACATAATCATATTAATTTTTAGTATCAAATTAAAAATGATAAATTATTAAAAATTAAAGAACAAAATAATAATGTATAGGACTAATATTAATATTTATATTGTATTTATATTATTAATATAAAAATAATTTTATAATAATTATTAAATAAGTATCATAATTAAATGTTTAAAATAACTTTTATATGAAATTAAATAGTTAATTAAGTACCATAATTAAAATATTAAAAATTAAAATAATCTTTATATGTTTATATTAAATTAAAATAAATATAAAAAAAATGTGTAAATCATATTAAACATACTAAATTTATACTTATATAATAAAATTAAATTAAATATATTGTTCATATCATGTTCACGTGTTTAAATAAGTAAACACATAGAAGACATAAATTATATTATACCAAAATTCATGTTGATAAAAATAAATATAAAATATATTTTTTAAAAATACATATATAATTTTTTATATCATTTTTATATTATATTATCATATTATATTTGAAATTATTATCACCTGGTTACTTTTATCGTATAAAGTGGTAAGCACGAGCAATAATGTGGAAAACATTGCTGTGCTGTCGCATTCCTCTTAATTCTGAAATACTTTAAAAAGCATAAGAAAATCTGATCTTACCATTCAAAATGTCAGCTAGAGGTTCCTTATCTAACCCCAACGAGATTCTCTCGTGCATCCATTTTCATGCCAAATCTACCAGTTCCATCATCCATGCTTACCTTTCGACCAACAGATCAAGGTTGTTTCATTTAAAAAATTCATGATTCGCACAATTATATACTGTTTGTTCTGGACATGCTCAAATTATTGATCAATCGCCATTACTATTTCTCTAGCTAGGTAGAAAGATTAGTTTGTATTCTGAGAACCATGATCAATTAGATGATAATGGACCATCCAAATTGTTTAAAATTTGTTCATGACAGCTAAAGCTTATCCAAATCTCAAACCTTTATGGCCCAAATGATTCAATTTGCCACCTATAATAATATGCATATCAGATGAAATTCAGTCAATAATGCTGCAATTAACAGGAACACTTGATGCTCTCTGATGTCTTGGGTTTCTCCAGCAAAATCCTGCGTTATTCAGGTTGACAACTCCACACTGTAGATATTCTAAATTATGCAGATAAGAAAGGCCAAACATTTTCCAAGTTTTTTAAACAAATATATTTTATATATGTGCAAGTTCTTTTTTTTTTTTTAATATCAATTGTAGGCACTCTAATTAATCCGGACTTGAATTCATTAAGCTTGATCTAATAAAATTTGGGCCTAAGCCCAAATTAATTGAGCCTAGCTCAATAGGCTCAGATTATCTGGCCTAATTGGCCACTCGATTTTTTTTTCCTTCCATCTTTTTTTTTTATTTTATATTTTTTGGTTTTATCTTCGTTTTTTTTTTAATTTTATTTTTGGACTTATCATTAAAATTTTTTAAGAGATAACATGTTGAATTTTATGCAAATTTTACCTTGAATGACATTGGTAGAGTTGTAGTTTGATTCAATTTCTAAAAGGATAAGTGTAAACAGAGGAATCAAAATTAATCAAAAATTCTTCTGATTGTTCCTATAAATAAACTCAGTAATCACATAGCAAACACAGAGGGGGAAAGGAGTAGAAAATTAAAAGTAAAAAAAAGACGAATCATAAAGCTAAAAAACAGAAGGCAAAGTCTAGAAATATTTTAGAGGTGGTTAGAAGCAATTTAGAAATTTTAGGAATTTTTGGAGAATTTTTGGCTTTTTTTTTTGAAAAATTTTCAAAAATTTTTCAAAATCCGATAAGATTTAAGTTTTTCGACGAATATTCTAGCCAATTTTGAAGTTTTCGACGGGTTTTTTAGATTTTGACATAGCTTTAACCAGAATCTGGGTTATGTTTAGAGATAATAGGGAGAAAAAAAAAAAGGAGAGAGAGGATAAAGAAGTAATCTGCTGAAAATGCTTAGTTTGAAGCCTTTTATATCTTACAAAAACGACGTCGTTTTGGCGTTACAAATCTCAGAAGATTCGTGCGTTTCTGTTTGGTTCAACCCAACCCGATCGCAACCCGATTTGCTGACCCGCGTTCCAGCCAACTATCCCAGTCGAGTTGAGCCAAGCAACGATTTTTGTTTTCCATCCTCGCCATTTTCCAACTTGAGCCAAACCATTTTAATTTTTTTTTGGTATTTTCTTATTTATTTTATTTAAGCATTTTATTTATTTTTTAGTTTTTTATTATTAAATTAAAATAATAAAAAATATATGGAAATAAATATTAATTATCCAATGATAAAATTTATATAAATTTCAAATGGTAAATTTATGTAAAATTTTTAGGTGAGAAATTTTGTATAAATTTATCCTAAATGGTGAAATAATTTAAATAAAATTTCAATAACAATAATTAATATTTATTTTTTAAAAAAATTAAAAAACATAAAAAGCATAAGGATATAAAAATTTTTGGAATTAAATACAAATTACCCAATGATGAGATTATTAGAAATTTCAAATGGTAAATTTCTAATAAATCTTTAGGTGAAAATTTTCCTCTAAATTTGGCTCAAATGGTTGAATGATTTAGATGAAATTTCAATACAAGTAATTGTATTTTTTTTTCTAAATAAAATTTGGATTGAAAATATTTGATAATTATCTAAGAATGAGATTTTTAGAAATTTCAAATGATAAATTTTTAAGAAATCTCTAAGTGAGAAATTTTCTCTAAATTTGACCCAAATTGTGAAATAATTTATATGAAAATTTTCAATAAAAGTAATTGTCATATTATTTTCTTTCAAAAAATAAATTATAAATAGGTTTAAATGGTGAAAATTTTTAAAAATTTTTAAAAAAATCTCTAATTTGACTAAAATTGTGGAACAATTAGATATATTTTTGAATAAATAAATAATTAAACATTTTTCTAATGACAGAGTATCTTTAAAAAATCAAATTGGATTATTGAATACTCTTGAGATGAGTAAATATTTTTTAAAAATTTTACCAGATTAATGAAAGAATCTTATAAATTATTTTTAATATTTTAACATAAAATTTAAAACCATTAGACTTAAAGCCTTAGGATAAATTCGAAATAATATGGTACCATCATTCGGATAGATATGTGGATGTGCCATAACCTTTCTCATATGTAATCGACTCTCGAATTCTATTCTGATTAGTAGATCTGAATTTATTTTTTTAAAAAAAAATTTAATCAAACTTAAAATTTTTTTAAAATGATAAATTTTTTAAGTGATCAATTATATTTAATTAAAAAAATTAATGATAACTTTATTCATTTGATAAATTTAATTATAAATTTATGAATTTATACATTATGATATCGACTAACAAAATTATCTTCAAATATTTATTTGCAAGCAATCGCATCTAAAAATGCTAAATTAGTGCACATTAATTCCTGTCGTCCTCAATTTCCATTTTGTTTCATTTTTGTTAAATTCTGGCATTCAGCCTTGTTATGCACGTGAAAGAAAAGAAAGAAAGATGAGGTTACCACTGGCTATAAACGTGTGGTACTGAAATTAACCGTACAGTAGGGAAACTTCATAATAGAAATTCAAAAGCTTCAATACTCCAGATTTATCCGGACCGTCCAAAAAGCAAATGGGGCCCAACGATGCTGACAAGACGGTCTTGATGCCGTTATAACCGCCTTCAGATTTCAGATTTTCCACATGCAAACGATAAATGCGATGTAGTACTAGTCTTATATCACAAGCATGTCATTTATGCAAAATTGAAGGGTAATTTTGTCCATTGAATAACAAATACCTGATTCGCTGATCTCCCAACTAACACAAGCTGCCGCTTCCTTGCTAGCTAGTATGCCAAGCGCTGGGAGGTGCCCGAAGGATGAATCGGTCATTTTACATCGAAGCAGGGCCTTCGCCTAATATAGTTTTTTGAAAAAACGACGCAAGCCGACGTAAAAACTGTATTGCGTGTGTCCGTCAAGCCAAGGCTGCTTGCTTTTATATTGCGCGTGTCAACTGTGATGATCGATGATCAAACCTGCTCCCAACAAAATCTAAAGGTTCTAAAACTTACATGTGTCAACAAACAATAACTCCTTTTAACCCATTTCTAATTACCTGTTCGTCCCCATTTATGACCTTATAAACATCAATTAAAGTCCACACGCGCCAAGTTTGATCTTTTTTGCTAACAAAAAAAAAAAAAAATCAATTTACAGAAAACTAAATCGTTTTCATTAGAGTTTGAAGAGTTTTAATTCTGTTGCGGTGGTTTTGTTTTTTGTTATGGTTATTGTCTGAAAAAAAAGAAAGATGGTAGCTGAAGCTGAGGTTGTTTGTCAACAGAACGTGCCGGTGCTGGAGGTTCCGTTTCTTGGTAAAGGAAGTAATATCGAGGATGTTGATGAAATTGTTGCGATTTCCTCACCGGTTTCTTCATCTAAGTTTGGACAAGTTAATGTTGCTCAGTCGGTTTCCGCCGATTTATCCACCTCTCAACTGGTTAGCCTCCCCCACCCCCCCCTTTTTTTTATGTTTTTAAAGAATCTGAATTCTGATGAGGGGTTGACTTCTAAAGAAATTTCTTTACAAGATTGCAAAAGTATAATTATGTTGGCTGTTTTATTCTTCGAATTTTATGTTCTCTGGAATTTTAGCCTGAAATGTTTTAACTATTTTTTTGTATTTATGGATAAGTTTTAGAGGGAGTATGTTCTTAGCTTACAACATTAAGATCCATAGATTTTCTGTTTTCAGGGTTTTGAAAAGAGATGTTAAAACTGTTAACTTTATAATCTTTGTGATTGTAATTTTGCATATTTGAAATTTGAGAAGGTTGTATCTATCTACCCATGTTTAGTTGCATCTAGGGAATAAAAAATGAAATTTGTCTAGCTTTGGCAACAGCTGATTGGCGAGTTCTTTAGGTGCTAGTGAATATATATTAGTCTGCTATTATGTCAATTTAAGAGAAATATACTTAGTGGTTTAAAGTTTAAACTTTTTAAGCGATAAGCATTATATCAATCTTGTTCCTATTTCAGGATGTGAAATCTCTAGAAAAAGTCCCAGATCCAAGGATTGAATCTACCGTCCTGCAATTTGAACCGAGCATCCGTTCAGGTAGTTTTGCTGACATTGGACCTAGGAGATACATGGAAGATGAACATATTAGAATAGATGATCTATCATCAAATTTGGGATCCCATTTCAAATTTCCTAAACCTAGTGCTTTCTTTGGGGTAATTGCTATTTTGGCTAATGCTGCTACTGCCGTAATTTGATGATCTTGTATGATTTATAACTAATTTAGGTTATGCTTCATATCCAGGTGTTTGATGGTCATGGAGGTCCTGAAGCAGCAGCATATACAAGGAAAAATGCACTTAGATTCTTTTTTGAAGATGTCAATTTTCCCCAGACTAGTGAGGTTGATGATGTTTTTCTGGAAGGGGTTGAGAACTCTCTCCGGAAATCATTTCTCCTTGCTGACCTTGCTCTTGCGGATGACTGTACTGTGAATAGCTCCTCTGGAACAACCGCTCTTACTGCTCTGATATTTGGAAGGTATCTTCATGCTTTATAGTCTTGATTGCTATTTATTCACTTCAGTCATCTTGAGTGTTGTTTTAAGCTTTTAAACCTCTACCTTGTTGTCTGCGCTTTAGGGTTCTAATGGTGGCCAATGCTGGTGATTGCCGAGGAGTTCTCTGTCGAAAAGGGGAGGCAATAGATATGTCGGAAGACCATAGACCTATTTATCCATCTGAACGAAGGAGAGTAGAAAAGCTGGGCGGGTTTATTGATGATGGGTATCTTAATGGTGTTCTATCAGTTTCCCGGGCCTTGGGGGATTGGGACATGAAGTTCCCCAAGGGTTCTTCTTCACCTCTCATTGCCGAGCCTGAGTTCCGACGGGTGGTTCTGACAGAGGATGATGAGTTCCTTATCATTGGGTGTGACGGGATTTGGGATGTTATGTCAAGTCAGCATGCAGTTAGCCTAGTTCACAGAGGGTTGCAGCGGCATGATGACCCTGAGCAGTGTGCTAGAGACCTTGTCATGGAGGCCTTACGTCGAAACACATTTGATAATCTCACAGTGATCGTTGTATGCTTCTCTGCACCTGATCACCAGGAGCAAACATCTCCTCGGCAAAGAAGATTGAGGTGTTGTAGCCTGTCTGCAGATGCCCTGTGTAGCTTGAGGAGTTTCTTAGATGGCATTTCCAATCGGTGAATGTAAATAAAAATTTTAAACTTTACTCTTTGGTTTTTTCTTTTTGTGCCACAATAGTACTCTTGTTCATTAGGGGATATTATGCTGTTTCTGGCTATTTCAATTAGAGCTACAAAAAGCAGCTTGAAGTTTTGCAGGGATTGGTTTTGGTATATTTATGGCGGATTCTGGTTGGATGTACATCGAGGATGGTGGTGTAGAGATGGTCCAATTTATGAGTCTGCTCAAGTCATTTGTGGATTCTTTTACTCAAAATCCAGGGTGGCTGCCCTTGTGAATTCATTGTTCATTTGCGAGGTGTACGTTCATATATTGTCAATAAAGTTCAAAGTTTTCAGTACTGTCTTCTTGTTCATCTCATGCAATTGCATGAGATGCTTTTCATAGTATTTTGCTAGTCCCTGCGTTTCTTGCTCAGGCAGTAATGGCAACAGAAGCTTGCATTACTGTATCAATGCCTTGAAGGCTGAAAGGCTGACATTAATTAATTTCTTTCTTTGTTGACAATATATAGTTAACATAAGATTAAGATCCTCCCGCAGAGTAGCTAATTATTTGAAGAGCAAACAATATATCACAGATGTGGTTTTCTTTGACCTATTGTTTCTTTGCATGTCGTGGATAATCGCTAATTTGACTCACGTCTCATTTTGCGATTGTGGGGACGGGAGGGGCTCAATGCACACACCAAAACAGCATTTGCTGTTTTTGGGCCTTTGAGGAACCGAACCCTCCTTTTTATTTGGATTTTTTGGGGCCAACTGACTGCCCCGATCTCGCTGCATGGGTGCCCACTAGACGCTTTACATTACGCTGCTATTTTCCTTTCTATGTACGTGTTATTTGACCAGCTTGTTGCTTCAAGTTCAACTACATGCTAGTGAAGTTTGGATTTTTGCGTCAGAATAATCAACAGAAGACAAAAGGCCCAGCGTCAAAAATGGATCCATTTTGTTATTTCAAATAACTTTGGGAAAAACTTAAATGGGGGAAATCTACACTAAATAATTAAAAACGATTATACTTTATGATACACTTCCCTCTCTTCCATTTATAGAATTATATTTATATACATGTAGCCATGTGTGTGAACTTGTGTTTAACGCTTTGGCTTGCTTGGTTTCCAGACAAATTGAACTATTCTGGTGTCTGATGCTGAATTTTAAAAGGAATATTGTACCTTCCTTGTAAAAGAAAAAAAATATATATGGTGAGACTTACCCTAAATGACCCACCACCTGCTTTTTCCTCCTCCTGATTTTATGGTTTTATATGTCGTGTTGTTGGTTAAAGTGATATTCCAGCATCAGCTCTCAAACGTTCTCTTATGTTCTTTTGCCTTTCCTCTGGGATCTTTTCCCTGAACTGTTCTAATTGTTTAATTTGCTACCAAGGAAGAGCAGGACTGACAAAACATCAATGAAAGTTTGGTTCATCCCAGTTGGGTTCTTGGTTTTTTTCCCCCTGAAAACATTTCAAAAACATTAAAATTCCGATTCCCATGAATTTAATTTATTCGACAAATTGGACTGGAATGGTAGATATATAATGGTAGTAGCTTTCAATGAATTTATCTATATAGATAGTATCTCAGAAATGGAGGTGATAAGCTTCTTTTTCATTTTCACTTTTCAGTTTCTTTCAATTATTCCTCCGTTTAATCTTGTAGTAATCTCTTTCTTCTGCAATACAATTGCTGACATGGTGGGGGAGCCAGAGGCTGCACGTAACCCCAAAAGGCGAATTACTTGGGTTCTTAATGTCCTCTTGTTGCCGAGACAGGATAGGAAATAGCCAAATAGCATTGCTGTGCTGTAGCCAGCTTTGCTTACATGGATTTTGAAGGTGAACATTGGGTTATTTTTTACGATGCCAGTGGACCAGCATTTATGTCACACTCGAGCAGTGCCTAACAATCTATGAAGAGACTTTTGGTCTCTAGGACACTGTTTCTAAAACATACAATGAATTTTATAGAAGAGTATCGACAGTATTATGTGGTATTTTTTTTTCTTTAAATTTATTTTTGTGCTTTTATTTAGTTTTTTTTTTTATTTTTGTAACTTTTTTAAAATGTTTTTTTTTTCTTTCTTTATTTTTACTTTTTTAAATAAACAATATTTTATAAAAATAGAGATGATAAAACAACTGCTTTTGATTGATTGCAATTGAACCCGATTCAATAAGTACATTTAAAAAGAAAGACTAGAGTTAAGTTTTTCAAATCTTTAAACCATGAGCAGTTCAAAATCATTTAGGGTTTTTGATTATATATATATATATAAATTTATTGCTTATTTAATTCTATATTGATATGTATAGAATAAAAGTTGCAAGATTTCTTGCAACCTTAGGGTGTTTACATTGAATAATTTTTTTTAATTTTTTGTATTTTAAAATTTTTAATTAGATAAATTTTATAAAAAGAACAGTAGAAGTATCACTTGGCACCACAATTTGAGTTTTTTCTTTTATTTTTTATTTTTTAAAATTAAATAAATTTTACAACAAAAAAATTGGTGAATAAAGATTATCAAAATAATTTGTATTTACTTGATTTTGATAAATTAAATTTTTTTTGTTATTTTTAAAAGATTTTGATTTTTAAATTAGATTAATTTTATGAAAAAAAATCCAATGGAGGTGTCACACAATATATATTTTTTTATTTTTTTAATTAGATAAATTTTGTAATAAAAAATTTCGATGAATTAAAATAACAAAATAATTCGTATTCAATGAATTTCGAACCAACTCAATGAATTTTTTAAATCGGGATAAAATTGAGGTCCATTGCCTTTGTTTTCAATTTTTTTTTTGTTATCTACAATTGTGGTGTAGTTCTTTGCCAAGAGATAGTTTCATAAGATTTTATTTCGTCTAAGGCTACCTCCTCCTGTGTTTGAAAGTTTGATAAGTGGTAAGTATATTGTTAAAACATATGTGACCATGTACCATGGTAGATTTAAACAATTGAGCATAGATATAAATATAATTTTGTATGGATGCTTAATGTGCTACATTTATGAAAGGATTTGCCCATGCTTAATTTGTGTTCTTTCTCTTGATATTGTGATTTATTAGATTGTTCTATAAGACTTATTTTATTTGCTAAAAAATATTGCTTTCTAATTATCAAACAATATTTTTACATATTTATGCTAAAAAATTTATCATTAAACAAGATGCTAAAATGCTTAATTTCATCTTTTATGTCAAAAATGATATGATGAATATAAATAATTTTATACATAAGTTCCCATTATTAATATATAAATTTGATGAATGATTTTGTTCTACATTAATATTAGTATATATTAAAGCATGTAAAATATCTAAATTTTCTTTTTAAAAAAATAAAATAATAGTGAAAAAAAAAATCATGTAATAGTAAGAAAGGGAAGTTATGTTTATATAATTCCTAGTCATTATCTACCAAAAAGTGCTTGCCTGGTAGCGGCTAGCTACAAGCAACAGTTGTGAAGACAAGATAAGAATCATAACCAATGGTGTTAATGCAATCATGTGAAGATGCATCATGGTTGTATTTAACTGGAATAAACTATTGCCTAGTTGCAAGAAAATCTAAAATAACACATGAAATTTCTTATGCAGACAATGAATTTGGTTTGACACAAGTTCTAAAGTAGATTAAATAATTATAGAGATGTACAGTTAACTTAAAAAGAACGGTTGATGAAGTTCCAAGTCCCAAAAGTTGTGCTTTTACAATGATTAATTAACATGGATTAATTTCTCTCTTGCACAAATAACAGCTACAAAAACATAATCCTGATCGAGCTCTGCAGCCTGGTAAATCCTATAAATAGGCAAGATCACGAGGTTAGAAAACAGCAGATCCGAAGGTCTTATTTATAAGTTTGAGCAGGCTCAATAGGAGACTTCTCTGATGTCTAAGTCAAGGTATGTTTAGCTTTGTTTAATACTCTGTTAGATCTGCCTGTGCTAATTGACACTCTTTCTCCTGTGATTGACTGATTGCATCCCAAAAAATTCCTAACTCTTAATTGTCTTTTCCAATGCTGCAAATGTTTTTATAGAGTAACAATTTTCTATGTATGAGATTTTCTAGGTTGGAAGGTAAGGTGGCTCTTATCACAGGTGCAGCCAGCGGGATTGGTGAAGAGACAGTGAGGTTGTTTGTAGAACATGGGGCTTTTGTTGTTATTGCTGATGTCCAGGATGATCTTGGGAATCAAGTTGCTGCATCAATAGGCCTAGACAAGGTTAGTTACTGCCACTGCGATGTAAGAGATGAGAAGCAGGTTGAGGAAACAGTGAGTTACACGGTGGAGAAACATGGAAAGCTGGACATTTTGTTCAGCAATGCTGGTATTGTAGGTCCGTTAACTGGTATCTTAGAACTTGACATGGATGCCTTTGACAACATTATGGCCACAAATGTTCGAGGTGTTGCTGCCACGATCAAGCATGCTGCTCGCGCTATGGTGGCTAAGAATATACGCGGATCCATCATATGTACTGCAAGCGTAGCATCTTCTGTAGGAGGAACTGGTCCGCATGGTTATACAACATCAAAACATGCTATTGTCGGCCTTGTTCGAGGAACTTGTAGCGAACTAGGGGCTTATGGGATCAGAGTCAATTGCGTTTCTCCATATGGAGTTGCTACACCTCTAGCTTGTAGAGCTTACAATTTGGAACCAAGTCAAGTAGAGGCCAATAGTTGTTCCATGAGCAACTTGAAAGGTATTGTATTGAAGGCTAGGCATGTTGCAGAGGCTGTATTGTTTCTAGCTTCTGATGAATCTGCTTACATTAGCGGGCAAAACTTGGCAGTTGATGGAGGCTTTACAGTGGTTAATCACAGCTTTTCAACACTTTCAAATTGATGGTATTTACAGTGCAGAAGCCAATATTTAATATAGATTGGCTTTTAATTCTGCTTCTCTGTAAAATTTTAACAGCAAAGTTTTCACTGCGAGTCAAACCTTGTTCCCAGCACATTCCATGTGCATTTTCCTTATAATCTGCAATGACATATTTTTCTATTTTCTACTTCACAAATCCATCAGTCTTGTCTGCCAATATCTCAAATCTAAAGCTTTCTCCACGGTTCTTTTGTTTGCTTTTCTGATTTCCCGCCCTGTGTTTCGTGGTAAAGGACAAAATGCATCAAAAGAACAAATATAAAAGCGAATAATCTCTAATTGCTTAGCTTTTTACTAGTTTTCAAGTACTGGGTCATGAAGCTAGCAACTTACGGCTTCTTGAGACAATAGTCAACAGTTTAGTGTCAGAAAGGATGACAGAAACTAGAAGCTGAAGCAGAGAAGACTAGCAAATTAATCCAGTGACAGCGAGAGTACATGGGGTGAACAACTAGAAAAGAAAAACTCTTAATTGTTTTCCAAATAATTTTCCTGTGGACATTTTATTTTTACGTTCCTGGTGGTAATTATGGATTTCTAAGGAACAAGATGCCTTTTTACAGGAACTGCTTTGTTCATCCAACTACAGTGTAGCAAGCAGACAACTCATGCTTTTTTCGTAGACCTTAAAAAATGCATTACTAGCACGAGCACATTCACAGGAATTTTGGTTTTCTTATTCAGGAATTTGGACTTGTCTAGCTAATGGCGCCCGAAGGATTAACTCAGCTATAAGGCTTCACTTCATGGACTTTACTGATATGTAATTATCTTCAAAGATGGAAGTTCCCTGAGATTGTCTACCAGTTATAAATTATAGCCAAACACGTCTGGGTAGGGCAATTGGATGCTTGATAAGAAATCTGATTAGCTCAAACGTATGAGACTATAAGTGGATAAAATTGGCAGGTACCCTAAAAAATTTGATCATCAGAAACAGACGGACTATCTCAGGTTTTATTGATCAAACTTGAAATTTCAATTTCAATGAAAACTGTCCGAACCCTATATGGAATTTTCCTAATATTATATTTTTTTACTGACCAGATTTCCCTTGATGTCAAATTTTATCATAAACGTATTTCCAAAGACTCAAACCAGGCAGTTAAAACAGCCATTCTCGTATCAAATTCAAAAGCTAATTCTCCTCTAAATTACTAAACAAATTTCTTGTCTTCGACAGCTTACACCAATGACGATCATTAGATACCCTTCTTCCCTCAAACTTTAACATCAATCGCCTGCATTGCAAAAGGGCAAGAAACTGATCCCAAAGCGTTAGTCTGACCATGGCCCAAGTAGTATATTGGTATGATTTCAATTGTTTTGGCATTGTGGCGGCTGCCTTCATTGGGTCCTTATGGGTTTTATGGAGAAAGGACGCTGCAACTAGATGCGTGGAGGACAGCGTATATGAGAGTCTGTTAGCGGCTCGACCGGATGCTGATGGGTTCGTACGCGCCACACTAAGGGCTCATGTTGGCTCTTACCAGCTATGGACCAGTTGTTGGGAAGGAGTGCATCCCCGATGGCTAGTGGTGACTCGTTTTGTTTCATTTGCAGTCCTTGCCGGGTTCCCGTCGTAGGACATTGTCGAATGGGATGCTTCCGTTTTTGTTTACTACACCGAGGAAGTTTCTTCATTTTGGTTTTATACGCATTTTGTACTAGAAATTAAAAGCCCCTTTTTCTTTGATAGTTTTTTTTTTTTTTTGGGTTTCTCTTGTGTTTCCTTTTACACATATATAACCATTTCAGTCATCAATATTAGTGAAATTTTGTAAAATTTGAGGTTAATTGATTAGATCACACAGAAACATTTTAAATTCTTGACTACAGTTTGGTAGAATATTAAAATTTTAATTTTAATAATCAAAATTTAAATTCTGATAATCTCTAACATAAAAAAAAAATGAATTCAATTCCAATTTAATATAGGAAGGGAGTTCAGTATGAAACAAGCAATTACTTGAAAATTAATGGTTACCATATAGGGTTGGTCCTCTTGGTGAACAACTAATAGTCTTGTCACTTGAGAAACTAATATTCTGGATTCTTTTGATTATTATTATTTTATTGTTAAGATCACAAAAATGTTTAAATTTAGTTACATTTATAGAAAGAATTGGACTACTAATTAGGTAATTTAGGTAAAAAGAAATTCTAACTTCAACAATAAAGAAAAATGAAAAAGTTGTAAACCAGCCAGAACCTTTCTTATGGTCCAATTCCATGGGCCGGATAGTCTGAAAGAAGTGAACTAGGCCTTGATTGACTCCTTAAAACAAAATATAAAAGCCCAGCTATATTTGGAACTTACCCAAGTCAACTACCTTTGACCTCCGACAAAGCAATTAATCTTCATTGTCCGAGAGACAACTTGGAAAGCTCTGATGACCAAACTCCAATAACTTTCTCATATTCCCAACTTATTTCCCAAGTCCCCAAATCTTTCCTTCCTCTAATCAAATGAGAAATGTCGAATTATAACGGTGAAGATCTGGGGTACTGGCTTAGATGGCAAGTTCCAGTGTGTGCATTAATCATCGTAGCCCCATCTGTTTTAGCTTCGTAAGTGATCAAGAAAGTTAAAACAGACCCATTATTTTTCGATGATTTTTGGAAGCCACAGTGGAGAAAGCTCAATCCCTGCTGGCTTCTTTGTTATAGAGCTTTGGCTTCTATATGCTTGGCTCGGATACTGTATGAGGCTATTGCCTTGGAGGGAGCTTTTGCTTTCTATTTCTACACTGAGTATGATCATCTCCGAACTTTCCTTCATGTTTTGGTTTTTCATACTTTAATCTTTACATATTATTCTTAGTATTTGCTTTCTTTACATTAACACTTTGAAGACTTTTCCTTCATCCTATGCTGAACATTTTTTGATCCACAAAATATTACTATCTTTTTTTTTTTCTTGAGAATGTTAAACCCATTGCCTATAGTAAAGAAATGAACGCTTCTGATAGCTAATCCGGTGATGCAACAAATCTGCAGGTGGATATTTGCATTGGTTGTGGTCTATTTTGCGGTATGTAAAGAACTTAAATCCCATGTCTCCCATTATCTTTTCCTAGTACTAATATCCGCTTATTTATAGTCTATTTTTAAGATGCAAATATGTGATTTCAATGATACTAAATTACATACCTTTTTCTTTGTTGACAAAAACTTTATTAAAGTTTCTCCTTCTTCACATATGCCCTTTCTATGCGTAGCTGGGGACTGTCATTTCTGCTTATGGATGTTGGTTGTGCTTAAGTACACCTCTTCCTGAAAATGGTGCAGGGGATGAGTTTCTGAAAAAAGATGTGGAAGAGGGTGGAACTGGAAACTCTGTAACTTATGGGGAAAAAGATGTCGGGTAAAGCCAAGTTGCAGAGTCACTATGCTCAGGAGAAGTTTCAGCGAAGGGCAGGATTTTGGGGATATCTTATGCAAACTATATATCAGGTCAGTCATGGATATATCAAAATTTTCTGAGGTTTGTCATCAAACCACATCGTATGCCGCATCATTAACTACCAAATTTTTTTAAAAAAATTATGTCCTAAAATGTAAATAATAAAAGTTTACTTTATTTTATTTTTAAAGAATTTTTAATTTTCAAGTTTGTTTATTGATTATGTGGCAACTTATACACCGTTAATACGTCAAATATAAACTCAATTTTCTGTCAATCCTAAAAGCTGATTTTTTCTTAAGTTTTTCCATTTAAAACGTGCAATGCATCTTCGAGTTCTTGATAACACTTCAACGACGTGTTTTAATATGATCTTTGTCCCTTTCGTGTTTACAAAGTGATTACCAAAAACTTCAAAGCAACACTGATCAAAGACAGGATACCACCACATCTATATTAAGTGTTCTGTGACCTGTAGTACGGAGTAGTGTCTTTCTTTCCCTGCAGACAACTGATTACTCACTTTAGCCTCACTGCAAACTTGTGGAGGTGCTGTTATCCTAACGGACATATATTTTGGTGTGTTATTGTCCCGTTTTTATCAACTCACACCTTGGCCTGAACATGGTGAGATTAACTTCATATAAACTATCTATGCTACATTTATGGAAAAGTCTTAATTTGATTGCAAGGATTTGTCGTCTGCTTTGTTTATTCTGTTCCTCCAAGCTTGTTGAAAGATAAATTTATGACTGGGCTTTGTCGAAAGTCCTCCCTACATTCTTGTATAACAGTACTACCGTTAGAATTCATCATTCTTACACAAGAGAACTAGACAAAATCTATAACGGTCATTCTTCTAGCAAGCATAAAATGTTTCTCTTGGACCATGTTATTGACTAATATTCTCCTTAATGTTCCTCGAATAATTTTTCCTGATGAAACACTTGAGTGTCACAAAGGACAGTTTCATGGTACAAAACCAAACTGTTCCATACTAGTTTTTTTTGTTTTGCTACTTGAGGTTCATGTTGAATGTTGTGTTTCCTTACACAGTGCTGCTCTATGCTATGCGGTTGGTACCAACATCCATCTTAGAATTCTTTCTTCCAAATTACTTCTCCTTTGTTCACAGACTTGTGGCAGAAACCATCAATAGATAAGCAAGAATTATGCTTGCTGCTAAATTTAATTTGCAAACTTATAAGCAATAGTGGCTATATAATGTTATGACTCTTGCTCTTATCCTAATATGGTGAATTACTAGAAAGTTCACTCATTTCTGCTTATATCTTCTAGACAGTTAATGGGTTGCATGCATACTATGAATGCTGTTTTTCTTATACTGGATGCCTTTCTAAATAGCCTTGTAAGTATGTCACCACTCCATAAGTGGAAATACTTTTCTTGATTACTCTGCATTTCTACAATAAATTCATGGGTTCTACTTCTCTTCCGTAAGTACTCAAGCCATAATGTTGAATATCTTTCAAAAAACTGTGTGTGTGGAGACTCCAAAGAAGATAAAAGGATAAAGGAAGAGGGAACAGATATAACTTCTGGATTTCATTTTTTATTTACTGCTTTGGCACTGCACACGTTTTATTATTAATGAAACTCATATTTTTTGCCTACCATTTCATTGGTTCCGGCTTGCATATTTTGTTCAGTGGAGCTTTTTGTATATTGTTTTTCAGTGGGTTATTCATGCCTGGGGTTTTACATGGTAAGTATAGTTCTTTTTTCTATTCTCCTGTCTCCTAAGTTCTGGTTAAACAACTAGTAACGTGCTGGTACTTTCCTAGGTAGCAATATCCTTTCCTCGAACTTAATACGCCATGGGCCCGTTTATGGTATTTGGCTAACACAATTCATTTCCTCCCTCAAAATTGTTAATATAAGAATCTGATGAATGGAATCCATTGCACAGGTACTTTGCCCTGGCTGTGGTTCACATCCCCTGCTATGGAACATTCGCACTGATCGTAAAAGCAAAAAATTTGATCCTCCCAAGATTGTTCCTTCATGCTTTTGAGAGGGTAGGAAACCAGATATGGAAGAAGGGAAACTACAACTCCAGCCATTTTCCCAGCCACTTTCATTCTCTTTCATAGTCTCCTATGCCATCATCATAAACAGACAAGGATAGATAGAAGAACTACTTTGAAATTTCATTTTCCTACTGGGAAACAATTCATAAAGGAACACCAAAAATAGAAGAGAAATATACATGAAGTGTACCTTATAAGAGGTACTGTCGTCTATTATTCCATTACCATCAGCAAGGCAATTGGCATTCAACATCGAGCATATCATTGCAGGGAATCAAAAGTTCTAGGTTGACATATTTCTTAAAAGAGTATTACCGAGTTTTACCCCCAAAACATCTTAAAAACTGTATCCACCAACATGCAATGACAACTATCTCGAATAGGCCTACAACGTAAAACACTGGAAACAGAATCAATAATGACAGGTAGAGGGGGAGAGAGAGAGAGAGAGAGAGAATTGACAAGCCAATACGGGGACTCAGGCCTAATGCAATGCAAAATTTCTAAATTCCAAGTGATTTTGATCAAAATTATGAAAGGAAAATGAACACAACCATAACTCTGGCGCTGATAGCCTTAAATGATTGGTAAAAAATTAGACATTTTTCTATGACCTCATTTTAATCAGATAAGAGTCTGAGTCACTTGACCCTCTCCATAATTCAATCCTCAGGGTTCCACTCTGCTTTACAATACAAAGGGTCTAAAATCCATAACATGTCTGGCATATAAAGCAAACACCAGCCTTGGTCCCAAAAAAAGAGCTTCAATCCAAATTTCAAGCACACACTAATTCACCAGATAACAAAGTAACATATAAAAGAACCACATCAAGTAATCAACCAAATAAAAATATATAGAAAGCAGCATAATTTGATTCAAGCAGCTAAATTTGTAATCAAAACCCCCAAATCATATCCGAAGTATTATAACATAATAAAACATAACCAAAAAAAAAAAAAGTCCAACGATTATTGAAAATTAAAATCCTAATACTCATGCTTTAAAAAAAAATTATAAATCTATTTTTGGAACGACCCAAACCGAAGGTCGAACCCGACCCAAATCAATCCCCACCAGCCTTCTGGTAAACATAAGTGAGCCCACACTTACCGCAGTAGTGCCTATCAAAATGGTTAGCCATGAAAGTCCCGGCCCCACACTCCGCGTTAGGGCACTCTTTCCTGAGCCTCTGAACCTTCCCGGATTCATCCACCTTGTAGAACTGGAGCACGGCGAGCTTGACCTTCTTCTTCTTGTGCTTGATCTTTTTGGGCTTGGTGTAGGTCTTCTTCTTCCTCTTCTTGGCGCCACCCCTGAGACGGAGGACGAGGTGGAGAGTCGATTCCTTCTGGATGTTATAGTCGGCTAAGGTGCGGCCGTCTTCGAGCTGCTTGCCGGCGAAGATGAGACGTTGTTGGTCGGGTGGGATGCCTTCCTTGTCTTGAATCTTGGCTTTGACATTGTCGATGGTGTCAGAAGACTCGACCTCTAGGGTTATGGTCTTCCCCGTTAGGGTTTTGACAAATATCTGCATCCTGCTGTTGGCTGCAGATGCAGAGGAAATGGTGGGCGTTTCGGCTAGGGTTTCAAAATGAGATAGTCATATGATAGGATGGTTAGGGGTTTTGTGGGAGTTTGGGTGGCGGTTGAAAGTACGTAATTGCCCATGCCATTTTAGGGTTTTGGGCTCATTGATCATGCGACGTGGCCCAATATTACAGAGCCCAACCACAGCCGAATGTAAAGGAAAATTGAAATATATACATTGAAATACTTTATTTTTAATTTTGATTTTCTTTTTTATGACTAAACCAATTCTAATATACTAACAGAAAATAAATTATAGGAGAAAATTTTTTTCTATATTTATTTATTTTTTGTAGTTCTAGTTTTAAACTTTTCATAACCTACCAAAACTACATTGGGTTTTTTTTTTTATTTTGCTTGATTTAACGATATTAATTAGATAAGCCCAAATATATGGCGGTTTATAAAGTGCTCTCTTACATGTAACCACATATAATGTTAGAGTGGATGAATAGATTTGCATTTGATAATGTTAATTCTCTATGATAAAAACTAAAAGGGTACCAAAAAGAAATGATGATGTTAACTATATATGTAGTTTTTCTCTGGTGGTGAACAAGAAGAATTTGATTATTGATTGGCAGTATTGCACTAACTTGTTGAAGCAAGATTTCTTTTGCTCAGGCTTGAGTCTAGCTTGGTCAGCAAGCAGAGTCGTAAGCGAAGAAATCGAGTAGTCATGGGTTTAGAATTTTTTTAGAGTATTCATGTACAATATATATATATGTATGTATAGATGTTCAAAAAACCTTTTAGAAATAATATTCAAATGAATATATATATTTATATACTTTTTGAGATATTAAAAAAATATTTTTTTTCAAATTTGTTTATTTATTCCCTGTTTATAATATGAGTTTACAAAAATTATATATGAATCTGATTGTCTTTCATTTTTTGATTTAGTGATTAAGAAGCTTTAAGAAAGACATGTGGGCATGAGTTTTAAACTTGTCATCTTCTTTTCTCTTTGTATATATATATATATATATATATATATATATATATATATATATATATATGACCCTAATCATTTATATTATATCATAAAAAAATTAAGAAGGATTGAACTTAATTATCAAATTACATAGAAATACTACTAATGATTTAGTAATAGTACCGTGCATTAATCATGCATCTTTAACATGTAAAAATTGTGGCATTAGAAAAGAGAATAAGCAAGGAACATTCCTTGATTTTATTGGAAGAAAATAAGAAACATGTTACATCACATCACATATTACAGAAAAATAGAATCTCACAAGTAATTGAAAATGATTTATACTTTAGATTAGCAATAACAATTAATAAATGCATGAAAGAATGCAAATATTAATTTCGTGTATGAAAAAAAGAGCGAGTATGGGAAATAAAAATGAAACTAAACAAGACACACAAATATACTCCACTAATTTTGAGTGATATCAATTCACCACACTGCAAATTCTCCTTATTTCACCTTGTGATCCTGTGAGAACATCAAGGGAACCCATGTGCACCATTGCCTTAGCAAACTTTCTAGCCCACGATGCACCATTCCTCTCATTGTTCAAGACCATTCTCGAGGTCAAAGAGCTGTCCATCAATGTCTGGTCAGAGGTTAGTAAACCACGACGACGCCTCAGTTCACTGTAGTACTTGTTATCCAGGCGATTGGGCGTCACAGTGTCAAGTGCCAGTAATGGTTCTCTACCAGCACCAGGAGTAGTTGGTGGTGGGCATTTTGTTTTCAGAAAAGCTGCGTAGTTAGGATCCAGAGAGGGATCTTGGGCATGAGTGGCATTGAAAGAGTAGAGGCGGTTGGAGAACGAAGAGCAACGTGAGACACCAATGGAGTGTGCCCCTGATAATGTCACCATCTCATCAAGTGACATTCCTTTCCTTGCGAAATTTTGAGCAATTTGTTCTGCATTGAAGAATGGAGGGGGAAGATTTTGTGCCACTTCATCAAAAATAGAGACACGGCCATCCCGGCGTCCAGCGGGAACGGCGTAGTATATTCCTCCGGTTTTATAGGTGCTGTCCCGCGCAGCAAAAGCAAGAATGTCTGCACAAGACACTGTCCCTGGACATAGTGCCTCGATTTGGGTTTTGGCTTCATCAATGACCTCGAAACCTCGTGCACTTGGATTGTTTGCGGGATGGTCCCTCTCTGCTGGGTTTCCAGGTGTGGATTTTAGAAGCAGAGAAGCATCACAACCCTGAATTACAAAAAAAAAAAAATTACATTCAGTTAGAGGAGGAAGAAATATAATCCATATAGAGAGTACAAATTATTAGAGATTGTTGAAAATGAAAGTACCCTGACAAAGCAGTCATGGAAATACATTCTGATAAGTCCAGCACCTATACCATCATTTCGTGACACAGCTTTGTTTACAACTTTTCTCACAATTGTCTCTGCAGATTGACAACTTCCTTTATAGAAGCCCACCTTCAAAGATGCTGCTGATGCAGATGCCATTGTGGACAACAGTGAATATGAAAACATAAATGAGACCAGGACAATGATATGTAACTTTGAGCACAAAAAATTCATTGTGGCAGGTGGGAGAAGAAAAACTTATAAATGAGGAATTAGTTTCTTTGGAAGCAAATTAGAATAAGCGAAAGGCAGAGGAGAATGATCGTGCTAGCTTTATGCAGTTCAAAGATTATGAAAGTGGGGATGGAAGAACTAGCGAATCCAGTGGGAGTATTTATAGGTGAAGATACAAGTAAAGAAGGTAGAGTTGGTACTACTTTGGGAACCCAAAACGTGTGTAGCTGTAAGCTTGAGAGCTTAGCTTCAGGCTGACGTTTTCGTCTTTTGAACAATTCTGCCCCAGCACCAGCTGTTTCTTTTGCAGAACACTTGCATATCAGCAAGCTCTCATCTCTTTTTCCCTGACCCTCCCTTCCAGGTAGATAGGACAATTTAAAACATAATGACATGAAAGTATTACCAAAAAAAAAAAAAAAGACAGGGCTTAAATGTTTAATATACCTCCACAGTCCTATTCGGGTCCATATCCTTGATATTGTTTTTGAACTCTGAACTAGTCTTTTTAGTTTCTATATTCAAATTGCAAGTTGCAACATACAGTTGAAACAGAGCTCTGGTACTCGAGTATGATTTCTTTTGGCTGGCACTAAAACAGCTGCATATATGTTTTGCTTTTCATAGTCATTAAATACGAACTAAGCCGGCAGTTTGACGGAGCAAATCGACCCGGTGACTTAACCCTCGATCCGTCGATTTTATGTTTGGATTGTTTATACTAATGATCTGAAAAATTTTGAATTGATTCGTTAAATTTATGAAAATTTTGTAATCTGTCAATTTTAATATCATATTTAATTTAATTTTTGCATTTTAATTATTGATTTTTATCTTTTACTAAAAAATTTAAAATTAAAAAACATTTTAAAAAATAAAAAGTAAAAAAAAAAAGACTTCGTAAGCTTAGTTTTTCTTTTTTTTTTTTTTAATGATGGGTATTTTTAATTCTTAAATCTTAACTTTTTACTTTATATACAATTAAGAAAATTATTTATAAACTTGTGATTTTATTTATAATATATCTAAAAAAAGTAGTGAAAATGAAGAATGCATTGGCGATGCGAACGGAGTTGAGGCCGTTGCAATGAAAATGAAAGCTATTGACATAGAAGCTTGATGTGGGTCAAAGAACATGAACTAGAAACTCAGCTTGTTAATGCGTTCCATCAAGCGTTTCTCCAGAATCGGTTGAAAAATCTGTGAAATGGAGATGCGGGGGATCGAACCCCGTACCTCTCGCATGCAAAGCGAGCGCTCTACCATTTGAGCTACATCCCCTCACGTTATTTTTTATTTTTTTTTAAAATAAAAATATCAAGAAGTATTGGATTTGTTAACTCAAACAAGATATCTGTAGTTCTTTTAAAATAAATGTAAAAACTACCCCTGCAAATTCTTTCCTACATTTATATGAAATCTTGACATACTCTTTTTGTTAAAACATAAAGTCAAAAGATAATGGAAAATCCAATTGGTAAGAATTTGTGAACGATAACCTCAATATTGATGATCTTATTCGGATCAGTCTAATTTAAGCTCAGATAAACAGCCGACGTGATCTCCTGACGTTTAACACATTATCTTACGAATTACTTCTGGACATGCAAAATCACGAGGCCAGGCGGATAAACAATGCTACGTCAGCTCAAAGTCAAACGAGTAAACTTTTTTGTTTTAGAATAACAATTGACCACCCTCTTTCCTGTGAATGGGCAAAAAAAAAAAAAAACCTCTTTCCTGTGCGAACCACCTTTCAATCATCTTGCCTCTATCACCCACTTTACTTTTGGTCGCGGATGCTTCTTAATGCAAATAATTCAGGTTTTGAGACACTTTCACTCCCACTCCCACGCCTTCCACTCGTAGTACAATGGACCCTAAAGGCACCATCATTTTCATCTCCGTCGGAAGGCTACAGTACGGCTTCGACATCTTCACCGTCAATCTGAACCAAACTCCCATCAGCACTGCCACCTCTGAACACTGCCTCACTGACGGTATTTTCATCAACGTCAACGCTAAATTTGCAAACGAAGATCAATCCATTGTCTTTATCTCTGAAAGATCAGGATCCCCCCGGATTTACCTCACCCACCCAGCCCTATCCAAGCCTGAGCAGCTTCCATCTGCCCCCAACAGCCTCTTCCACGATTCACCCATCATAAAAAATCACCGCCTTTAGTTCATTTCTGCTCATGAAAAGCCTTATCAACCTTTCAAGAGTTGGTCCGCCCTTTACTCAACCGAGCTCCAGGGTAAAAGAGGCATTATACGATTTTCTCCTAACGGGGTTGTTGACTATAGTCCTGCTATTTCAAAATCTGGAAAACTTGTAGCCGTTGCATCGGACGGTTCTCGTTCTTGGGAAGGTGATTTTCACGAGCTCAAAACAGATATAGTTGTTTTTTCAGCATCCGACCCGAATAACCGTTTTGTTGTTTGTGAGACTGGCGGCTGGCCCACTTGGTTCGGTGATTCCACCATTTTCTTTCACTGCCAATTTGACGATAGCTTGTGGAGCATTTTACGTCTCGAATTTCCAGAAAATCCTCTTGAATTTTTTGGGTTCCCAGTTGTCCCTTGCCATATCATTCCGCCTGGTCTCCACTGCTGCACTCCGGCCGCCTTCCATGACAAAAAGAATCGCAGTTGCGACTCGGATACCACAGGTTCAGAGGTGAGTCGACTCAGGGCGAGTCCACGGTTCCACATCTCGAGCCAGTTATGTCTCCAATCAAAGAACTATGTATGCTGCGACCCGACGGATCCTTCCCTTTCTTCTCTCCCAATGGTGATCTCCTAGCCTTGAATCCCCCGCTTTGGATGAAAACGTTGGCGTTATCGTCAAATCGGACGGGTCAAAACATTGGACTTTGATCTACGCCCGTACAACATTTAATAACTCGCGGAGCCCAAGTGACAAACACGTGATTTACACATCCCTGGGCCCAATATTTGAGACAGTTAAAGCAATGGTCCAGATCGCAAGAATCACATTTGACCCTTCAGATCTCAACGATGATCATGAAGAGATCCCTTGCCATGTGAAGATGCTTACGAGAGAAGATACAGGGAATAACTCCTTCCCGTCCTGCTCTCCCTCTGGGAAGTCCCTCGTGTTCCGTTCCGGACGGTCTGGATATAAAATTCTATATATACTTGACGCCGTTAACGGTGAATTTAATGGCGAGATGCGTAAGTTCTGAAGGCCTTTGGATTGATACAATGCCCTGGACTCCAACGTGGGACTCTCCGGGCGAGGTGAATATAGGGCGCTTGTGCACGGGAAAGGCGGCAGTGATCAAACTTTGTGATGAAGTTTTTGAACCACTAAAATTCGGCCCCACTTCGTAGGGGTCAATTATTTTTAAAATACGTAACTGTTTTTAATTTAAAAATAATAATACAATTTTTAATCGACATGTTAAATATTATAAATATATTAAAATTAAAAATTTTAATATGCTACTATTACATTTTTGTTTTTGGTTTTTTGTGCTATTTTGTGAAAGTTTAGGTTTTATTATATTTTTAATATTTTAGTATTTTATATTTAATATCCAAACAAAAATAAATTTTAAATCCTTTAAACACTTTTCACAAGAATTCATAATTTTTTTTATTTGAGAAAATATTTTAAAATTTTGAAACTTTTAACTTTTCAAAAAAATCCTTTTTAAGAAATACTTTTTTAAATAATAATAATTTCATTATATTTAATTTATATAATTAAAAATCATATTTTTTTTCACTTTTTTACTGTAGATATTATTATATTTTCTATTTGAGTTTATTATATTTTTTTGCTCTTTTAGTTTAGGCTTTATTATATTGTCTATATGACTATTATATTTTTTATTTGGCTTTAAGGTAGGAAGCTTGGTGTGCCAAATAAAAAATATATTTTTCAATTTTTTAGTTTAGTCTTTATTATATTTTAAATATTATGGTATTTTATATTTAATAATAAATATATCTAAACAAAATAAATTTTGAATCCTCTCTTCATTTTTCATAAGGATTTTTTCGAGACTTTTAGATCTAAAATATTTTTTTATTTGGTACACTTAAATTTAAACTTTAAAGTCTAAATTAAAAAGACTCAACCTAAAAGCAAAGCCAAAAAACCTACTATAAATTCACAGCTCACAAATAAATAAATTATTGTAGAGTTTTTGTCGATAAAAATACAAAAAACCTATAACCAAATACATAATTTATTGAAAAACTTAAAACATTATGGATTACTTGTGATTTTGATTAGACTTCCTCATTGCTTATTTTTTAGTTTCTAAATAGAAAAATAATCATTCGAGGATAAATAAATGTTGCTTCTGATATTGTCAATCATTTTATGCTTTTATTTATGCTAAGTTGTGCTTTTTTTTTTTTTTTAAGTGTAAATAAATAAAATGTTTGATAAATAATTTATCCATAAATTTAATATGATTTATTATTTTTAAATTTAAAAAATGATTATAAATAATATTTTATAATTAAATGAATAAACTACGAACATAAAAAAATTTATTCATGATTGATTTATTTTACATCCAAAAATGTTAAATAAACAAAGTTTTTGACAAATAATTTATATAATAAGCTTGATTTTTATTTATTATTTATTAAACTTAACAAATAATGACAAATAATATTTCAATATTCATTAATCAAATAAATAAATTATGAATATAATAAAATATAAAATTTATTTATACGTTTACACCTTTTATTTATTTTATTATTAGCAATATCTATAATAAATTGGACAAAAGTCATGAAGCCAATAATAATACTATTATTATTAAAGGATTAAAAACAATTAAACATGTTCTAAAAATAGACAAAGTTTTATTTAAATATAAAATTTGTCAAGGAGTAAATATATAAAACTTAAATATACATATGTTTTATATTCAGGTGTTTATGAGTCGAATCAGATTGGATTCAAATTAAAATTATATTTAGTATTAATAATTTATATATTTATTAAGGCTTAGTTGGCTTGAAATCTTAGGTTTTAAAATTTGTTTAAGTTCGGTTAAATTAATTAAAAAAATATTAAATTCATTCATTAAACTTAATTTATATAATAAAAAATTTAAAAAATATGATTAAATTAAATTTAATGAAATTATATTTATAAATTAAAAATAAAAATTATATATGTAAAAATTACAAATACAAACTATATAAAAAAATCAAGTTTAATAAAATATATAATTTTTATTTTTAATTTATATATGTGAATTAATTTATATATAATATATAAAAATAAAAAATTTTGTATGTATATGAATTTGAATTGGATCATACTAAACTCAATTTTTAAATTTTTTGTTTAAAACTTGACTCGAAATTTAAATAGGTCAAAAATTATGTCAAATTAGTTTAATAAATTTTATTTTTTTTCTAAATATTATCAGGTTTTAGACGAATTTTGAGTTTAAAATAATTTAATCTTTAAATAAATCTAATTTCTTTACCATATAAAAGGAACTCAAAATTCGTATCATATCTCTTCAATTTGGCCATCAAAGAAAACTTGCAAAGTTAATTGTTGTAAAACAAAAAAAAAAAAAAATAAAAATCATGGAAATTATAAGCAAATGAAGGAATTATCTCCTTCATATTAGTGCCCGAACTGACATGTGCATGATCATTGACCTCCTTCTTATGACCAAAATAAATATTAAAGTTTAAGAGCGTAAGACTTGAAATATTAAGTTAATAACAGATATAAATTAAAATTCCAATGTCCCTTTCTCCTTTCGCTTTTCACGCTTTTCACGTTTCTTCACCAAAATACCATTACTACCATAATCTTTCTTGAACTGCAAGTAACTTGACTCCTAATTTGGATATGTATATATTTTTTTTATCAATTGACACTGCTATTTAAAAAAAAAAAAAACCAATATATATAGTGCTCTTCGTTGCCAGAACCTTTTATTTCAATATATAAAGTTTCTCTCTTAAACTTTTGGCTGGAAACTGGTCACCAGTAATTTCTCACCTAATTTCCAAATTCCCGGAAGGTAATTTCCAAATTCCGTGCGCCGTCTCTCGCCGTCCAAGTCTCACGTCATTGACTAATTGTGTTTTTTTTTTTCTCAACAAAACCACCATATATGTAATATTATTATTATGAATCTGAATTACTTGTCTGCGCAAAAATAAACCCTAGATTATTTATTTTTATTATTTTCTCCACAGCATCAATTTCCAATCGATCTGTTGAGCAATAAGGTTTTCCGAGAATATTATCAAGAAACGGAGATGGACGACAGCTGTGCGGTTTGTGCTGACAATTTGGAATGGGTTGCCTACGGCGCGTGTGGTCACCGGGACGTGTGCTCCACGTGCGTCGCTCGTCTCCGCTTCATCTGCAACGATCGTCGCTGCTGCATCTGCAAGACTGAGTCCAACGTCATCTTCGTCACTAAGGTTAGGGCTTCCCTCTTTCTGTTTTGTCACCAATCTCAATTTCGAATTGAAATTATCCTAATTATAACGTTCGATATTGCTTTTGTCTGATTTAATTAGCTAATTCTTTGGAATCTTTATTAGATGATGATGATCACTAAATCAAAGCCAAGTTGGAGTCCGCATTTTACTTTTTTTTTTTTTTTGTTTATAAAATATTTTAGACATAATAAGTCTTTGTGGTTCTGGTTTTGTTCCAGGCTTTAGGGGATTACACGAGGATGATCAATGACTTCTCTGTGTTGCCATCTGAAGTAAGAGAAGGACGGGTGGGTTCGTATTGGTATCACGAGGATACGCAAGCATTTTTCGATGATGTTGATCACTACAGGATGATCAAGGCAATGTGCAGGCTTTCATGTAGTGTATGTGACAAGATGGAAGATCAGTCCAACGATGGAGTGAAGCGGCGGGGGAAGTTTAGGAACATTGAACAGTTGAAAGGTCATTTGTTTCATAGACATAGACTGGTTATGTGCAAACTGTGTTTGGAAGGACGGAAGGTAGGGTTAATATGTTTGACATTATATTTAACAGTTCTAATGAAAATATGACCATTGTGTAGCTTTGTTCCTTTTTGATGAATCGGTTGTTTGTCCATCAACAAAAGCTGTGTGTATGCATTGATTATCTCACTGGTTTCCTTTGGACGATGTAGGTGTTTATTTGTGAACAAAAGCTATATACTAGAGTGCAGTTAAATCAACATATACACACAGGTGACTCTGAGGTGGATGGATCTGAAAGTGAGAGAGGTGGCTTCATGGGACATCCAATGTGTGAATTCTGCAAGAATCCATTCTATGGGGATAATGAATTATACTCACACATGTCCACAGAGCACTATACATGTCATATATGCCAAAGGTACTGGGGCTATTCCTGGTACTGATTTTTAGGATACAATTTAAAACAAGTGGACTTATTTTTGCATGTTCAATGTTCAATGCTCAATGCAGACAGCATCCTGGACAATATGAATATTACAAGAATTATGACGACCTTGAGGCAAGATGACTGATTTATTTCTTTTTGTTTCCTTGTAAAGTTAAATGGGACTTTGAAAATTGTCTACCACAGATTCATTTTCGCCGAGATCATTACCTATGTGAGGATGAAGCTTGCCTTGCCAAAAAGTTTATTGTCTTTCAGTCTGAAGCTGAACTAAAGGTGACTTCTCGGGGCATATAAATTTTGGTTTTTCTTTTTGATTATTTGAGTATTTCCTTTGTATAGCTAAACTTTTCCTTTTCTCATGTAAAGTTCTTATATTTTCACTTTTATCCTTTCAGAGGCATAATACCATTGAACATGGAGGTCGCATGTCTCGAGCACAGCGTAATGCTGCTTTGCAAGTATGTATCATCCTTCTAATTAATAGACTCCACATAAGTTGTAATTTTCCCAATTCATTCACTGATATATATCCATTTGTAGATGAGTTGGTTACTTGTTGTTTTGTTAATTAATTGTACTTTTTTGCAGATACCAACTAGCTTTCGGTATAGTCGAAGTAATGAAGGTAATCGTCGTGGAACAGGACGAATGTTTTGGTGTGAGCCATCTGATGAACTTTCAATGGCCATTGAGGCAAGTTTGGGGACAGCCAGTGATCCACCAGCATCATCCATTGCACAGGTGGGCTCTGATCATGGAGAAACAAATGATATTGATCCACTAGTTCAGCCTTTTGAATTATTATCGACAACAGATTTTGAATCATCTTCAAGATATCTTCAAGCATTGGGGGGAGGCTCAAGGGGTGCACCTTTTCAAGAATCTTTTCCTCCTCTCCCCATGGCTCCCAGCAACATTCAACAAAATTCTAAACATAGCTCTGAAGGTTTGCCTAATAACACCATGGCAGCACATCTACGGCGCCAGAAGGTTGGGAATAAAAATATTTTGAGTTCAGCTCAGGCATGGCCAGCAACAAGTCGCAGGCCCATGCAAACATCAAGTAGTTCAAGTCAGTTTAGACCAGCAACAAATATTGCCACTGTAACATCACTTGATAGTGGTAACAGAGTTTCACAGTTGAGCTATTCAAGTTCAACTAATGCACAGGCTCAGGCGCAGGATCAGGCACGACCAATAACAGCAGATATATTAATATCATCTGGTTCTCGAATGAGCTCAGGCAACACAAGTAGGATTAGCCATTCTTCATCAGCTCCAAATCTTGCTGATGGTGGATACTCAGAACCATCTGTCTCTGAGTTTCCTCCAGTTTCAGCAGCACAAAGGCACAAGCAGTCCTCAAGCAGCCAGGTTCTGAGGAACGTGGAAGATGTTCATACAGCCAACATATCTTTGGTGGAAAAGATGCGAGCTGTTCTTGAATATGATGAAGAAAAGTACACTGCTTTTAAAGAAATATCCGGACAGTATCGTCAGGGCTTAATTGGAACAGACAGATATTTGGATTATGTACAACAGTATGGCTTGTCACATCTAGTTCTTGAGCTGGCTAGACTCTGCCCTGATGCTCGGAAGCAGAAAGAACTAATTGACACCTACAATGCTAGTTTTCAAAGCAATGGTTTGCAAGAGAATGGTGGGGCTCAAGTTGGTGTCTGGTTGAAGGATAATAATGCCTCTAAGAAAGGGAAAGGGAAGTCTCTGGATGCTGCGGTCAGTAATTCAAAGGATACACTGGCTGATAGTATTATGAGCAGTGTCCACAAATTACAGTCAAGTTATAAGCCTTCTGGAGAACAGGCAAAGGTGCTATCAAAGGATGGCTACCGTCCTGCCAAAGGCAAATCAAAGGTGATGGGCGATGAACAGCAAGTGGAACTGAATTCTAACAATCAGCCCTCAATAAAAATTGGGGGCCAAAATGATTCCTTATCTGCTAAATCCGGGGATGGGGGGGGTGGTAGCAAGCAACGAAAGAAAACTTCAAAGTTTCACCGGGTGCGGCTTGGTGATGGTTCAATGGCAGCACTATTGGATCTAGAAAATTCTGAGCCAGAACCTGATCCTAAACCATTAGATAACGCTTTTGATGGCGGCCAAAACTCTACTGACGGATTGACTGTACGGGGCGATTGGAAGAAAGGAGGAAGTCGGAAACTCTTTTTATAGGTGATAAGCCAAAACCTTGCTGGAAGATGGTGTTTGCCGCCAGGGAGGTCACATCTTTCTTGGAAATGACCTAGAAGCATTTTCAAAGGTGATTTGAGTGCTATGATGTTAACAGAAGTGGTGGCTATAGATGGAGAAGATTGCATTAATGGCCTGGGTTTTTAGGGAGTTACAGAAACTATCCTAGTTGTGTTGGCTTTTATTACTTAGCCACTGTGGATGATAATTTTGTCCAACATGGTGATTTAGAGGTGAGAAGGACCGATCTGGAGTTTGGATATTGTTCTTTTAAGTGTGTTTTCACTGAGCGATAAAAGAAACCTTTTGCAGAGTTGAAGATTGTGGGTTTGTCTTCATACATGCTTTTGAAGGTTCTTGGTTTGAAGATTGTGGGTTTCTTTTCTTTGCTCTCACTTATTTTGAATTTTTATAAGAAAATAATTTAACATTGATACAATAAAATAAGTATTTAGATTAAAGGCGACTTAAATTTGGCTTTGTTTGGATCGATGTCAAATTCCGCTAACAAAACTTTCGAACTGAAAATCGAAATCAAACTGATGTGAGAAGAATGTGATTGTTTTTGTCAAGTTTTAATGTTTTATGCAGAACCCTCATGAAGATACCTTACCGCATAACATAGTATTTTATATCAATACCACTAAGCCAGTACGTTTTATGTAGCAATTGTAACATCCCCTCCTTTACCATTAGACGACCTTAGCTTTCTAGACAAATCCAGCATCATAGAAACCGGGTTGAGTGGTCAAAATGAGAACACAGAAAGGGGATGTAAGATTTCCCATAGTTAACCATTTGCAAGCAATGGATGGATATTTGCATATTTGCATCACGATTACATATTTGCATGCCAGTCCATAGATATTGATAGCATTAACTTGTAGAATGACTCGTATGTCATAAGGACTTACAGAATGAATGATATGGTTGACAGATTCTACAACACCAAAATACCAGGCTGAGTTTCATCATTCAAGATCCATCATTGGGAGAAAGGGGGGGAACCAATGGATTTTACAGTTATGCACAAAGCTTACGGTTGAAAAATATGATTAGTCGCAAAACCGAAGGTTTTCTCGCTGCTGTAACACATATACAGAAATCCATCATCCTCTTTGAAATATTCATATACAGGATCCATAAGAGTAGCTGCAAACACAGGTCATAGATAAGGGTTCGTTCGACACAACAGAATCATATAAAAGAAGTATGACATAAAACATTATCATGGCTTACTTGTTTGAGGTAAAGTGTTCTTTACAAACACAAAGAGCGCTTTTCCTGGGGTCAGACGAAGCCTCAAGCTTAAGATGTGTCTGAATTGTCCAACAGACATGTTCCGAGGAACCAGATACCTATAATTGAAACAATGTGGAACAAATTTATTCTGCCCGCTCATCTTTTAACAAGAAACTCAAAAGTTTTGACATCTACTAAAGACTGAAGTTCAAGTGTAGGAATGCTGAGTGATAAAATGAGAATAATATTACTACCAATGTTTAGCAATTATAGAACTGGGTTTCCCACTTTGGATCTTTTCATCTACACAATTCAACATGCCAAAATCTTGATAATTACACAAAGTTAAGAAAATAGAGCACCCATCAATCCATCATTAGTAGTCTTTCTCAGAGTTGATAAGAACAAATTGTTGTTGGCCATGGCTGAAACTTATTTTTTCTTTTCCATCTTGGGAAAATCTGCTTTTGAGTATCTTTCCACAATGACCTGCAAAATGAGAAGAAAAGGGTCAAATCACTGTTTTTAGCATAACCATAAGCCATATCCATGGATAGGTAGAAAATTAATCAACAAATAAATAATAAACCCAACAGATTAAAAATTGAAAATTGATCATATCTTCTAAAAAAATTAACTTCCCGGCAAAACCATAAAGGCAGAATTTTGGAAACACAAACTATGAATGATATTTACATGGAAACAAAAATGAAAAAACGGAGGAAAAAGTTTGACCAAAAGTAAAGTCAAAGGAAAATGAATCGGAAAACTCACAGGGACCCGATTGGGATATTTGGCAATGATATCGCGGGATTCTTCGAGCCTTTGGTCTACGATTCAATTTAGAAGAAAGAATAAATTAAATTAAGAAAGAAAAAAAAAATTTTGTTTTGAAGAAGAAGATAGGAAGGGGGTTTATTGAAGCAAACCGAATGTGAACTCGTCCCTTAAAGACGGGATCTTTCCCATGGCAATGCAGTAGAGTCAAGTCGAATCTTGTTAAAGACGGGGAACGAAGAAAGGACTTTATCAACATTTATACGCAACGGTTAAAACTGGAAGAAGACGATGCTTTATAGCAGAGAGCGAAAAATAGCTGAAGCGTAAACTCAATTACTGTAAGTTTACAATAATAATATATGGATGAAATAGATCAACTGGCGGGGATAGCTCAGTTGGGAGAGCGTCAGACTGAAGATCTGAAGGTCGCGTGTTCGATCCACGCTCACCGCAGTCCATTATTTTTATGTTCTTCGTTCTTTCTCGATTGGGCTATCCCTTCACAATTGGCAAGTCTACCGCTTTCTTAAAGCCCACGAAATCGTTCAGCAGACTAAACCTTGGCAACTTCAACCTGCTTCGAGTTCCACTTCCAAGTTCTCAACCATGGAGGACTCGCAGCTGAAACAAAGCCAGTGGAATATACAAAACAGCCAAAAGCTCGGAGAAATATCAACTTTCTGTTTTCTTCACCTTCTCCTTCACCTCTCTTCCCTTACTTATCTCCTTGCCAGTAATACTTTTCTTCCCTCAAACATCACCTCCCGCCCACTTTTTTTTTTTTTTTTTAAATTCTAAAATATCGACCTCTGTTTAAATCAGGTTCCGGTTCTCAAGTTCTCCTTTATGATCTATAATCAGCAAATATGATAAAATCTTTTCAAGTCTTTGAAGGCATTAGCGTACATGGGATCATTTGTGGCTTACCCGATAATGCGTTAACTTATAAAGTTGTTGCTTGCGGTTAACAGAGAGTAAAGTTATTGAACTTAAGCTTTGCCAGTCAATGGTGAAGAAAGAGCAATGGTTGTCATGTAAAATGCCCTAGGGATAAGAGCAAGTAGATGCAACAATTCCTGATTGAGTTTACTTGATGAAATGGTAAGGTATGAAGGTTTCTCTTATACAGGGTCTGCTTCTTATTGGTTCATGAGGTAGAAGCAGACATTCAAAACTTTAACTCACCCTCTCAGCCAATCAGTACAGGTTATCTTTGATTTTCTTCAAATCATTGAGATTTTTACAAAGCAAAAGGGGGAACCAGGAGATTTTTATTTTCTAGTAATCAATTTTCTTCTAAAGCTAAGCTGCTCACTTTTTAGCAGCCTGACTAGCCGTAGAATTATGAACCTTAGCTTGAGCGTTTAGTCGATTTTGGGCTAGTTATTGGGGTTTGTCAGTCATAAGATTGGCCCACTATTGCTTCATTGGACTTCCAATCAAGCCTACATCGCAGTGGTCGGTCATCTGACTAGAGCTAAACCAAGCCACCTCAACCAAAACTAGTAGTAAAGGAGAAAAGATGAAGAAGATTCAAAGTCCAAAGCTGACAACAGTGTTTGTTTACCGGGGGAAAACGAATGGGATTGATTTGCGTGACGGCTATTATTTAGCTGTGTGGGTGGTTGGGTTGACTAATTTTGTCAAAGGATGCTACCTCATTGTTCGCAGAAATACTTTGAATCTTGCCGGCATTCCGCGGATGCAGATCTCGCCCTTCTCACGTTGCGCAATTAATGTTTTATTATCTAAACTAAGTCCAATAGAGTATAGAATTTTGAGTTGAATTTTGTTTATTTACGTAATTATTTTTAAGAAGTAATATAATTAAAATTTTAAATTTTAATATTTATATTTTTATATATTTTTTATTTTGAGATTGAAAGTAAAAAAAAATAACGGAGAGAATTATCTATTTAAATAATAGTTTTTATTAGATTGGAAAATAATAACTTGGTTAAACATTAGAGAGTGAAATGAATTTAAAATTTTAATTCAATTAATTTATATAATTATATTTAAAAGATTATATGAAAAATTTTAATTTTAAATTTTAAAATTTTTTTATTCTGAAGGGGCTGTCTTTTTGTTTTAAAAAAAATAACAAGGTAAAATTTGTTTTAACCTAAAAAAGAAGTCAGGGTTTCCACTTTTTTAAAGAGCAACTCATGTGAAATATGCACATAAATACATGGTTTATGTTTCCATTGTTTTCTGTGTACTATTTGTCTCTTTTTCTTATTTAAATAAACAATCCCCTGTTAAATATTTTCAAACACAGTGCAAATTAAACACCGACCCCGCGCCTTTCCGTTCTGGATGTTTTCACCATTCTGTCAGTCACTGTTGGATGAAGTTCGGGCATTTTCCATTCCACCGTCAGCTGATCGCTAACAGAGATCAGCGGGAAACACTTTATCCCGATAATAATAGGACAGCATTTTGACAGGAAGGGACTATCGGGAGCATTTTCGCAAGATTGGGGTGCACTTTTTTATTAATTTGTGAGGGTAGGGTTACATAAAAATTATTAAGATGGTGGGACTGGGCAATCGGAGAGTTGAATTCCGGTGGGTCAAGAAAGGGTTGAAAGGGTTCAACTGGGTTAGCCAGCTAGCAATAGCGCCGGAAATGCTTCGTAGCAAATTAACATTGGAAAAAGACATGGCATGTGGTGCATGCACTTGATCGATGGGGGTTCAACAATGGTTGTGGAAACTAGAAATTTATTCTAAAATAACCTTTCGTCGTTGATTTTGCGAATAAAGTAATGGACAACAACTGAAAATCAATTAAAAAAAAAAAAGGGACCGAGAATCCTCCCGATTATATATCCACGTATCCAACCGTTGGGTCTTGGGGGATGAGGGATCAAATATATAATCAAAGGTGATCTTTAGTTTTACTAATATCCCTTGATAATTTACGAACAAAGAAAATCTATACGGCCAGCCATTAATCACTTAAATTAAACAAAGAGGCCCAAAAATCCACACGGCCAATAAAGACAAGACAGCCGATAAACCGAATTTTATTAAAGCAAGCCATTAGGCAAAACTCATGTGGATGGATGTTTCTCTAAATAAGGGTATAGTAAATTTATATGGCTAAAGAGTTTTTATAATTAGTTAAATTTGATTATAATTAACGTTGTTTGGAAGACAATTCAAATTTTAAATTTTAATTTTGTATATTTAAAATAAATTTTATTTTAATTTTTAATTAAAAACAGATAATGCTTGTTTATTTATTTTTACTTTTGTAAGAACAAGAAACAAAGAACAAGGAATTTACGTTGACGTGCAGCATACGAATAATTCTTACAATTTCAAATTCAATCTTAAAATATTAAGGGAGTATCTCTACATATATAAAGGCAATCCACCAAACCCAAGTCAAGTTTTGAGTAGTGAAGTTTACAATATATTATCGCATCGAGTACCATATATTAAACAATTTCAAATATAACAGTAGTCGAATAAATGCTGTCAAAACAGTATGATTTACTCTGGCCGAAAAAAAAATAGTACTATTTACTTTTTGCATCAATCTTTTAATATAAAAAAATTCAACCTCGTTCAAGAATAAATGCAAGTTGATCAATAAATTTTCTGATGCAATTAGCACATACTTAATTTCTTAAATTTTCGACCTAACCGGCCTACCTGGATTATTTTCTTCCAAAGAACAAAAGAACAGAAAGAGGATTCGAAGGTCAATTTAACGGACAAGTCATCTCACCAACTACGAACAACCGGCACGAGCCAGTTATGAGTTATCCCCCCAAGCTTTTGGGAAAATCCCTTGTACGACCAACAGCACCATTTACTTTTCTTAGTAAGTAGGAAACGCACCTAGCTTGGAGTCCCACCTGCACCCACTACTTTACTTAGTTGTTGCCACATCATTTTGTGGTCGACCAGCTCCACGGCTCAGCGCTTCTCGGCTTCTGAATTCCATTTTCAACATTGCCCTTGTCACCCTTTCTTCGGTCATCTTGGTTGGTGGAAGTGAAACCAAATAACCATGTTGAAGAAACTGATTAGTATTAAAAAATTCCAAAGTTTGGCTTGAATTTGTGACCCTGAGATACTAAAGTAGTTGAAATCTAACCAACCCCATTCGGGAAATGAATTTTTTTTTACATTAAACATGGCCAGTTTTCTTTCAGTTTTGGTGAAGGGATCGTATCTTTTCAACGAGAAAATGTTGCCAAAATAAACAATATGTTATCATTATTTCCTTTACTTCGTTAAGGAGTTTGAATTTGACCTTTCAATATCTTCTGCCTTTTCCCATTCAAACCCCTAGTTTCTATTGCTTGAAAATATTCTTTAATTCTCACAAATAAAATTCCATGCTATTTATATATATACACACATTAAATTTCATACCACATTTTGCTTTGGATTTTTATTCTTGAAGAGAAATCAAACTCATATATCTTTTTATCTCTTTATTGGAACAACGAAATTAAAAAAAAAAATTATTAATAACATCATATAAATTTATTTAGTTTGAACATAATTTAAATATTATCACTTATACATAAATAAATTCATATTATTATTACATGAAAATAATATTAATTGCATAGAAATTCATGAAATGACGTGAAAATAGTGATACCCATTTTAAAACAAACAAAACATCCATGCATTTTTAGTAACCCTCGAACAAACACCAATTGACTACTCGAGTGTAAAAAAAATGAATTTAAAAGAATTTTGCAAAAAAAAAAAAAACAAACCTCTCTTTCACAAATTTTTCTTGAATAGTCTCATCCCGCAAACTCGGACGATAGGGCCAAATTTAGCATACCTTCCTCCATCACATTTGTCCAACTTTTATACAAAAAATAGGCAAAATTATAAAAAAAAAAGAAGAAAAATAAACAAATTTTCATAAAATTACCCATTTAAGATGAGGGAGGGATTTTTTTTTTCTTTCTTTCTCATCCTTTTTCTTTCTTTTCCCTTCCCCTTTCATTCATTACTTGGCAAGTGAGATTCTAATCGGAATCTGGTGACAGCGACCAAAATCTCCCATTTTTTCCTCTGTTCTGCTGCAAGTTTCGGCTTCCTTCTCCTTTCCCTACCTCCATGTCCTATATCTCTGTATTTTTTTTTTCCTTTTTCATTTTCTCACTCATCCTCCAGTCTTGGTTACCTCTTTTCCATCTTCCCTTTTTATCACTCACCTCTTCCCACTTCCATATCCTACCTTTTATTTTTTTGTCATTTTCTTTTGCATTCTTTCCCTCGTTCTCAGCTATTTCTTTTTCATCTTTCATATCTCTCCCCTGATTTCTTTTCCTTTTTTTTTTTCTGTCAATTTTATTTCTTCTTTATCTTTCACATCACAACTAATTCAATCCATCCATCATTTATTTCAAAATGCCAAAAATATCTTCAAAATTTCAATAACTCATAATTTTTTTTTTACCTTTCCCGAAAACACTTGGCGTTCATAGACGTGGCTATTATTAACAGATTTTTTGTCAGCAACTTTATATACTTTCTCTCGAACCTTCCTCCGCTTTCTTTCTTATTTTATTTTGTTTTTTATTTAATGATTGTCAATTAAAACTTTTTTTTACCCTTAATATTTGTTAAAGTTTCTTTAATGTTTTTTGGGCAGCTGTCCCTCATACAAAACGTCTACAGTAGACAAAATTATATATGTTTAGATTCGATCCAGTACCACATCTCATTTTTTAGATTTGTTAAAATCATTAGTTAAAAAAAATACAAAATTTTTTGTGTAAATTGATCCATCCCCTAATTTAATTAATAATTTATTTTTGTTTTTTATTTTCATTATTTTACTCTATTTTTTAACTATAAGCTAATGAGAATTTAATTAGTTTAAAAATTATTTTTAATTACTATCAAATTAAATTTTAATTAATTTATATTCTAATAGAAGTATATATAAGTTAAATATCTTAAACTTATCTTTAGATATCAACTTTGAGATGAATTCATTAACTTAATTTTATTTAAAATAAATTAATTACTATTATTCACAAATTAGTGATGAATAAATTGATTAAAAAATGAGGAAAATAAAAGAAAAAAATATAATTATCATCTATGAGATTTTATTAAAAAGGAAAAAACTCTTGTGGCCTTTAAATTGTTTTTTTTTTCTAATGTGATATCTAAATAAAAATTTTCTAATTAAGTATCTGAACTTCATTTTTGTATATTAAGTTATTCTAACCCTTCAATGCCATTAAAATAATGCTTATGTGATATTTAAATATTGATATAAATGACACGTAATTATTATATGATCTAAGATGTGATTGTTATATATTATTTTTAAAAAATTTAAATAGATTTTCTTCAAAAAAAATATTTCTTTTATTTTTCTATAAATGACATGTGGCAACCATATAACTGTCACATGATAATCACATGTCAAACATGTTAGGTTTAAGTGCCTCATTATCATTATTTTAATAGTATCAAAGGTTAGGACAATTTAATACATGGAAGTGATATTTATTTGATTAGAAAATTTTTTAATTTAGATACCATATTAAAAAAATTATATTAATTTAAGGACTAAACGAGATATTATCCCTATTAAAAATAAACTTACCTTTATTAGTTTGAAAAACAAATTTTTTACTTAGAAAAGTAATTAATGTTAGGATTCCATTAATCAAACTAATATTTGTTCAAATTTTAATTTAAATATTAAAAAATATACTCTCATTTTTTTTTTCCTTTCCGTCCATCCTTTTGTCATTTTTTTTGTTTTAATCAATTTCTTTACATAAATTTTTCCTTAAATAATTTTAGATAATTTATTTTTAATAAAAATAATTTAATGAATCTATCTCATGGTTAATATATAATTGAATTAAAAATAAGATTAAAATATTTAACATATACTTCCATTAGAATATAACTTGATTAAAACTTAATTTAATAGTAATTAAAAATATTTTAAAAACTAGTTAAACTCTTATTCTTTTGTAGTAAAAGTTTTGGATAAAAGAAAAAATATAAAAATAAATAAAATAATAAAATAATTAATAATTAATAAAATAGTACATTTGTAGTTTTCATTTAAAATTAAGTTAGTAAATATATCTCTAAATTAGTGTATTTTTTATCACACCTCAAAGGGTTAAAAGAAGTTTTTCAAATTAAAGAAAGACAAATATATTTTCTTTCAAATTTCGTAAAGGTAAGTATTTTATCCTATAAATGATGAGTTCTTTGAAAAATAAGTAGCCCCTCAATTTAAAATTTTTTAAATATATTATTAGGATGTTTTAAAATTAATTTTTTTATATTTTAAAATTATATTTCAAATTTTTTTACTTTTTGGCATTACATTTGATGAAACTTTAATAATGTTATTAAAATCAATAACACCAAACAATTTGGTACGGAAAGAGTATATCTTAAACAAAATTTGCCTTTCAATTTTCTTTCATACATGTAACCCAAATGGTAAGATAAATTTTGACCATTAATTTTATAAACGAAAAAAAAATAATTAATCTTAAGAATATGCTAGAAATTTTCAACCAAAAAAATAAAAAGGCAAGAAAATTGTGCACCCGAAGTCCCGAACCCATGTGGAGACCACAAATAAATACAATCAATTAATTGTTTTTTTATCTTTTTCCATGCAAAACAACAGATCTCATATATTAACAGCAAAAAATGAAAAAAAAAAAAAAACAAAACAAAACAAAGAGGCAATTTGGCATCTACAGAAGGATGGCTATCATCAATTTGCTATGACATTAATTCTCCAACTTAAGATTTTTTTTTTTCTGATTGCAGACAACTCGTTAAAAAGATCATTCTCTTCATAACTTTGCTTGTAAGGATAACAACGGATATAGACATGAAGGCGTTATTCTTTCTTTTTTTCTTTGGTGCCACGCTTCATACGCTACTACAATGTTGGTGGAATATTTTTTGACCGAAACGCCCTTGGAAATATTATTGGCAGACGCATTCTATAAGGGTACTTTGATACTTTGACTAATTATTTATCCCTGCAATCATTTAATAGCGGTAGATTCTCTTGATAAGTAGAAGGACATGAGAAAAAGCATTGGACGAATAATACTTTTAACAAGGAAGCCCCTTTAAGTCCCCTTTTTCTAAATTTTTTACATAATTTTCATAATATTTCCTATTATTATACATAAACAAACAAATATTTGACTTTATAATGAATGATAATTCCAAAATAATCTTAAAATTTAAGGGACAATCAACTATGGTATTATAAAAATCTGTGTTATGGTGTATATATATAAATATTTAAATCTATATTTGCGGGATATTTTTTATAAAATAAAATTTTAAATTTTTTGATATAAAGTAATAATACTTTATAAATTGAATACAAATTTCCACATATTTATAAAACTAATATGACTATATAAGTCATCTTTAAAACTTGTAGTGTAATCTAATTCTAGACTGAAAAAATCTCCTATCACCCTCAACTTCTATGTATCAAAAAAAAAAAAGTAACATTTTATTAATAAAATTGACAATCTATTATTCAATTCATTTTATCATTTAATAATATAATAAAATAATAGCAAACGGCTCAAGCAAAGCCATCAAGCCAAATCACCGGCGAAGGTTGGTGAGTGACGTGACCCAAGTTTCCTGGTAAAAATCCATAAAAGAAACTCATAAACAATAATCACTGAGAATATATCATTTATAATAACTAATAATTATAATTAATTAATTAATTAATTAATTAAAATTTAAAATTATGTAAATTTATTAAAATATTATATGAGATTTACTTTTATAAATGATAAATCTTCGTATAATTTTTAATTAAGATTAATAATTATAATATTATAATAAAAAATTTATAGTTAAAATGCTCTCAATAATATAATATGTAGTTTTGTAGAATCAGGCAATTGTCCTTCTCTCCCACCAACCCCAACGAATCCCCTGACAATCCTCTGACATCCAACGGTTACATTTTTTCATAAACTTTCATATCAGCCGTCAGATCCTGATTTCACCAGATTCTTACCCAACTCCAAAAAATATATATAAATAAATCCAAACTGACTAAACCAGTAACCGGTAACACATCCTCTATAAATAGCCGCGTCCGAGACTGGACTCTTCGTGCCGTTGAGTTCCGCTTCTTTAGACGTCTGGTCTGCTCAACAAACTTCTCTTCCCCTCTCTTAGATCCGCAAGGAATTCTGATCCAGGTTGGTTTTTCCGTTTTTATTTTTCTCTTATGTTTATTTCTTTGCTCTTTAGTTTTTGTTCGGTGATTTTGCTTTGTTATTTGTTGTAGCAGAGGAAAATGAGTGTTCTGTCTTTGTATTTTCTGTTTGTCTCGTTTTTTTTAATTTAAGTTTGACTGAAGTGGTTGTAGATCTGTGCGGTTTTCCGTTTGTTTGGGAGTTTTTAGTATATTGGTTTTTGAAAATTTTAAAGATCTGAGATTCTGTGGTTTCAGTATGGATTATTTATGGAAGTTTTACTGCAAAAAAGTTCATTTTGTTTTGGAGTAACGCTTTGACTTGATATGAAGTAAATATTGTCGGTTGTCGGTTATTGATGATGTCTTAAACTTTGATTGAATTTACTTTTTTACTTAAAAAGTAGTTCAGTTTTGAGTAGGATTACTGGATCTGGAAATCTTACATCATTATCGATCTTTCAGATTTAGTATAAAATTTATGAGCGTTGATTTAGATGTGTGTCAGTCATTTCTGTGAAGGCTTAAACTCCTGCAACTTTTTATCTGCTCAGGGATATTTAAATTGTGGGTGGGTACTTTTTTCTTATGTCAAATCAGCTAACTGTTCCAACAATTTTCACAAAACGCCCGTCTGCAATTGAATTGCAAGGGTTGTGTCATTAAGGTCCCTCCTTTTGGATCTTAGAAAGAATAGGGGAGAAAAGGAAAAGAAAGGAATGAAATTAGTGTCAACAGTTGAGCATTCAGAGAATTAGAAATTACAGTGAATAACATAACTGTGAAATTGCAGCAGCATCCGTGATTTAAAAAGAATACGATTCTTAAATTATAGATTCTGATCATTTATTGTTGTGATGCTAAAGGAATCTGCTAATTTCCTTACTTATTGTTCTAAGTTCTCACCCTCGTTCATGTAGATTCTCCCGCTGTTGAAGTGTTCTAGAAAAGCATGAAAAAGTTAAATCGTTTTTTAAATTATTTTTTATTTTGTTCTTTTATTCTTATAGTCTTTTATCATCAGCATATTCTATTGGCCTACCTCACTAATTGAGATTCCTTTTATGAAGTCACTAATTAAGATTCCTCACTATGGTACTAAGATTCTGATCATTTATTGTTGTGATGCTAAAGGAATCTGCTAATTTCCTTACTTATTGTTCTAAGTTCTCAACCTCGTTCATGTAGATTCTCCCGCTGTTGAAGTGTTCTAGAAAAGCATGAAAAAGTTAAATCGTTTTTTAAATTATTTTTTATTTTGTTCTTTTATTCTTATAGTCTTTTATCATCAGCATATTCTATTGGCCTACCTCACTAATTGAGATTCCTTTTATGAAGTCACTAATTAAGATTCCTCACTATGGTACTAAGATTCTTTTGGTGTTCTTGCAGTTTGCAGCTCGTTATAATGGAGACCTTTCTATTCACATCTGAGTCTGTAAACGAGGGTCACCCCGACAAGCTTTGTGATCAGATCTCTGATGCTGTGCTCGATGCCTGCCTTGCCCAGGACCCTGACAGCAAGGTTGCCTGTGAAACATGCACCAAGACTAACATGGTCATGGTCTTTGGAGAGATTACCACCAAAGCCAATGTAGACTATGAGAAGATTGTCCGTGATACATGCCGCTCCATTGGATTCGTTTCTGATGATGTGGGTCTTGATGCTGACAACTGCAAGGTCCTGGTCAATATTGAGCAGCAGAGCCCTGATATTGCCCAGGGTGTCCATGGCCACTTTACAAAGCGCCCAGAAGAAATTGGAGCTGGTGACCAGGGCCATATGTTTGGTTATGCTACTGATGAAACCCCAGAACTCATGCCTCTTAGCCATGTCCTTGCAACTAAGCTTGGGGCACGTCTTACTGAGGTTAGGAAGAATGGCACCTGCACCTGGCTAAGGCCTGATGGTAAAACCCAGGTTACTGTTGAATATTACAATGATAACGGTGCCATGGTTCCCGTTCGTGTTCACACTGTCCTCATCTCCACCCAGCATGACGAGACTGTTACAAATGATGAAATTGCCGCTGACCTCAAAGAGCATGTTATCAAGCCTGTCATCCCTGAGAAGTACCTTGATGAGAAGACCATCTTCCACCTTAACCCATCTGGCCGCTTTGTCATTGGTGGTCCTCACGGTGATGCAGGTCTTACCGGACGAAAGATCATTATCGACACTTATGGTGGCTGGGGAGCCCACGGTGGTGGTGCCTTCTCTGGAAAGGACCCTACCAAGGTGGACAGGAGTGGTGCTTACATTGTTAGGCAGGCTGCAAAGAGCATTGTAGCAAATGGGCTTGCCCGCAGGTGCCTTGTGCAGGTCTCCTACGCTATTGGTGTGCCTGAGCCCTTGTCTGTCTTCGTGGACAGCTACGGAACTGGAAAGATTTCTGACAAGGAAATCCTCCAAATTGTAAAGGAGAACTTCGACTTCAGGCCTGGTATGATCACCAACAACCTGGATCTCAAGAGGGGTGGTAATGGCCGGTTTTTGAAGACAGCTGCCTATGGACACTTTGGAAGGGACGACCCAGATTTCACCTGGGAAGTTGTGAAGCCCCTGAAGTGGGAGAAGCCTCAATCTTAAATCCAGCTTTGCCGTTCTCCTGCTCAGTGCTTGCTTATTCTTAGTCCTGAATAATCTACCTACATGTTTCCTTGCTGCCGCCCTGTAACTCTAAGTAATCCTCGGAGTGTTTCTAATCTCATACATATGATGCCCTATTCATTTTCTTTTTTCTTTTCCTTTTTTATTTGTTGTTTTTATCAGTGTCGGTGTTGCAAAAATGTATGAGAATTTTGCTTATATTGATGGCAGTGGAAGTAAAAAGCTTGCCCTCTCAGATTGCTTGTAGAATTCTTCGCTGCAAGGCAGCAGCAAAATTTAGTAATGCGTACTTTCGGATAATCAAATAATTGTTGCAAAGCTCTCGCCCTCCCTGTTTTTTGTTTCACATTGTTTTGTCAGCGGCCCATTTTTTATATACTTCAGTTTTTTTCGCCATTTTGAATTCTTCAAGCTCCAAAGATAAATTTAATTATTCATGTATAATATAAAATATTAAAATTTATATATTTATTTAATATTTTATAGAAAAATTATGTTTAATAATTTATGCGAATACATGAAATATATTTTTTTATTAAATTTATATATAATAATAATTATTAAAAGTAAACTTTCTTTGCCTTTACATAAAAATATTTTATGGCTAAGGTAAACTTTCAAAGGAGGTAAACAACATTCTAGCTTCTGAATTCATTCTCACGCATCTTCTGTGAACTTACCCTTAAAATAAATTTTACTATGTACAAAAATTGTATCATCAAGATCACATAGCAATCCTCGTTTTATACTATAAAACATTTCATATCCTCTTTCTATTTTTTTAAAAAAGTCTATGACATGCCATGAATCTAAAATATATTGAAATGATATAAAAGGATTAGCACAATTTATGAGTAAAGATAAGATTAGGAATGGCAACGGATAAGATTGATATAGATTTTTGTTCGTTTTAAATTCGATCTGATCTGATTTTTTAAAATTATTTTATATCTAAATTTAATCCGATTCGATATTGTATAAAAGTATATCCGATTTGATCTGATCTAAAATTAATAAAATATTATTTTTAATATAAATATAAATTTAAATAAAAAAAATATATAAATACAAAAGTAAATAGTTAATTAAAAATAAGTTTTTATAAATATATATCGGATAAGAGCTAATTTATCTAAAATCTAATCTCGAAATTTTTTTATTGTTACTTAACCCAACTCAAAATCTGATTTAAAAAAAAAAAAAACCCTAAACAATCGAGTTAAATCAAAACCTATCGGTTACGAGTAGATTTATCATCCCTATATAAAATGTATAAATGAAAAAATAATCTAAAAAAAACCTTTGCTCAAAAGAATCTGTTGGCATCAACAAGTTTTCAACAAATTTATCTTAATTGAATAATCAATAAAGCATCAATGAATTGAGAACTCTTCTCCCTGTAATTAGTGGTATGTAATGTAACCACATGCAGATCTCAACTACTATTTAAACAAAATTGAAAGTTTTCAACAATGAAACATTACAATTATTATATTATATTTCGAAATGCTAAAAGTTAACCACTTGCATTTCTCTCTAAACATTTCTTAGCATCTTCCAAAATTAAAACACATGCAAAACTAGCATTGCTACCTACTATTTTCATTAAAAATAAAAATACTAGTATAAAAGAAAGAACCCCTCAAATTTCACCATGTAATTAGGCGAAACCACAATGTGGAAACAGAGGGAATGCATTTAAAGTACAAACTACAGTAACTTATTATCAAACTCCTTGAGATCCTGGTGGCTTAACCGAGTTCAATGTTGTTCCTTTCCCTCTTCTTCCTTTGTGTCAATCGGATCTTGTCTGACAATTAGGAGATATTTCTGTATTTTTTTTTCTAAAGTTTTTCCATCCATGAACTTCCAAAGAAATGAATTTCAAAATGCATATTGTTATAACTTATAACAATATATTAAAGTTAACCACTAAAAGAATCTTTAAATTTTAGATGCCATGGGACAGTCCTGGTGCTAACACATTATTTTTTTTTTATAAAAAAAATTATTTTAATTGATATTTTTTAAAAGGTTTTTAAATGAAAAATAATCATTGGCCTTTATCAAACGTAATGGATTAATTTAAAACAATTATAAAAGATATATGATAAAAATTATTTACAAAATTATATCATCAAAATTAAGAAAAGTTTTTAGTTTCTTAGATAAATAAAATTTTAATAAAAATAATAACAAAAAATAAAACGAAATAGTTTTTTAACAATTTAAAATGTATAATAAAAAAATTTATTAAGTGAAGTGTAATTATCAATTAATTATTATATTTTATTAAGAAGTTTCAAATTCAATTAATTGAATGAGTTTGATACATATTTTTTTAAAAAATAAAAATAAAAATAATTTATATTCTAAAAATTAAAAAATTTAATCTGGAAGAGTCAAGCAGTTTTAGGTTCTGTTTATTTCACAAAAAATAATTTTTAAAAAATAATTATCGTAGTTTCAAATATTTGTTTGACGAAAAATTGATTGATCAACATAAAATAACTTCTTAATAAATGAAAAATGAGATTATTTTTTTTAAAATTATCTTATAAATTTAAAAAATGAGACATTTTCAAGAAAAAAACTGTCTATGAGTAGAATTATTTATTAATATTTTTTAGTATAATTTTACTTATAAATAATAGTATATAAATAAATAATATATTATTAATATAATATATTAATAAATAATATTATAATATATTAATAAATAGTATTATATTAATATATAATATTATAATATATTAATAAATAATATTATGCTAATAAATAATATATTAATAACTATTATAATAATATATTAATTTTAATAAATAATATTATATTAATAAATCATATATTAATAAATAATATAAAGAATAATAAATAGTTTTATTTTACATATTTTTACATTAACATAAAATTTTAATAATAAATAATTTCAATATATTTTAATAATAAATATTTTTTTAATTTTTTAATAATTATATTAATGTTGTTTATAAAAAAATAAATTTTTCAAAAAACAATCAAATAACAAAAAATATTTTTTATTAACTCATCCAAACAACCAAAAATTTCTTTCAATTCACAAAATGCAAATATTTTTCAAAAATCATATTTTAAAAATCATTTTTTACAAAACAAAAGGTGCCTTGATACAATCATCCAAAAGCTTGCTTTGCCCTAGAATCAGAATCAACGCACGAACCCCAAACTTCTAAAAATGAAGAAACTATTTAATTTAATTTAATTTAATTAATTATATCAAAATAAAAAAAAGAGAAAAAGTTAATAAAAAAAACTTCATGTTCAATAGAAAATGAGATCATTTTTTAAAAAAAATTATCTTACGAATTTAAAAAGACCGAGATATTTTCTAAAAAAATTATCTATGAGTAGAATTATTTATCAATATTTTTTAGCATAATTTTACTTATAAATAATATTATATAAATAAATAATATATTATTAATAAATAATATTAATAAATAATATCATAATATATTCATAAATAATATAAAGAAAATAAATAATTTTATTTTACGTATTTTTATATTAACATAATATTTTAATATTAAATATTATTATTAAAATATTATTATTTTTTAATATTAATAATATTAATAATAAATAATTTTTAATATTTTAATAGTTATATTAATATTATTTATAAAAAAACATATTTTTCAAAAAACAATAAAATATTTTTCATTAACTCATTCAAATAATAAAAAAAAAATTTCAATTCAAAAAAATTAAATATTTTTCAAATTTTTTTTTTTAAAAGTCATTTTCTACAAAAATAGACCGAACCTTAATACAATCATCCAAAAGCTTGCTTTGGCCTGGAATCAGAATCAACGCACGAACTCAAACTTCTAGAAATGAAGAAACTATTTAATTTAATTAATTATATCGAAATTAAAAAAAAATAAAGAGAAAAAGCCAAAAAAAATTGCTCACACAAAAAGCCAAAAAGTAATTTTATTATATTGAAGATTGAAATTTTCAACAATAAATTAATGAACTTGATTTTCTGGATCTTTCAGAAAGTGAACCAGCCATCCAGCTTTCTGGGGTTGTCTTACAGCTGTTTAATTCAACCCCAAGCAAATTAACCTTTGTTTTTTAGGCCAATCAAGCAAGCAAACAAGTTAATTTTATGCAGCAATAGCATGTCATTAACCTTTCAAATATCAATGCTGAAGGAATGATAGTTGAACTTTAAGCCTTTATACTTTTACTGATGTCGATCTGAAATTTCGATGAAAACCCACCCTATTTGTTGATCAATTCTAGACCCCAGATATGGGTAAGCTCTGGAAAATGGAAATCTCTGTGTTCGCCCTGTTTACAGAAAAACACTCTGTTCCTAGGTTCTAGTATTTCCATCCTGACCAAGTTATTTTGGTGGCCTCTAACGAAGAAAGACTAGAAGAAATCGATGGATAGGCTGGCACCTTCTTCATTGTACAATTCTGCATTGTTTTTTTAAATGATCAAGTGATATGTTGAACAAAATCAATGAAGTTTGCTCTATGAACTTGAACAAATTAAGGAGGGAACCCATAAAAAGGGTGTCATAATAACAGTTTTCTTCAAGCCTGGCATGAAATTCACAAAGATGCATATGTCACAAATATAGCGCACTACTACCTGCTTTTTTTGAATTCTTTAATAAATTAAAAAAAAAAATGCATGCCTCACGGTATGTCTAGTAGAAATCAACGAAGATCCTATATTTGACTCTTGTTAATATATAATGAAATACGTTTCAAGTTCTATGCACAAAAAATTTTTTTTTCTAAAATCAATAATATTACTGTAATTTAGACTCGTCTAAAGAATTACTACCTAAATTAATTTTTCATTCATTGACCCAAAACAAGAAAATTAAAAAAAGACTCAACACAGCGCTGTGAATCGAGTCAAGTGACTCGAGTTGTATAAGTTTCCAGTTTAAGCATGTCAAAGAAACATGCACGGCAATTTAGTTTGGAGCCATCTTGACCGAAAAAGACTAGAGATCGATGGCGCATAGTGTAAGGGAAGATCATGGGACAGGCAGCAGAAGCTTCAGATACTCATTCCGTCACCTTTCTTCAAGCTTCAGGAGTACTACTTCAGATGCAGTGTCATTTAGAAAGAAGGACGATGATGATGAAGTAGAGTTGCAGTGGGCTGCAATCGAAAGACTGCCAACTTTCGAACGGATAAGAAAGTCGTTGTTTGATCAAAAGTTGTTAAATGATGGGAAAGAAGATCAGGGCGGAAGGAAGGTGGAGATGATAGACGTTACAGAGCTTGGAGCGCTGGAACGCCACGTTTTTATTGAGAAACTGATAACAAAGATTGAGGAGGATAATCTCCAGCTTTTGAAGAAACTAAAAGAAAGAATAGACAGGCAAGGAAACTCAACCTCATCGTCAAAAAAAAATTTTTTTTGTTTGTTTTAGCGGAAAATTAATCAAACTGGTTTGCACATTTTCGATGAAAGTTAATAGTTGAGGTAAAAATGTAGTCATGAAGATTTAATTGATAACTGTATCTGATGAAAAGTTATGTGTGTTGTCAGAGTAGGATTGGAATTGCCAACCATTGAAGTGAGATACGAGAATCTATCTGTGGAAGCAGAATGTGAAGTAGTTCATGGGAAGCCCCTCCCAACACTTTGGAACACCATTAAAAGCATATTCTCTGTAAGTTCTGTAATAATGGTTTTTTATGCCAAAGCTTGCTGATATTTCTGTTTGACATACAATGAAATTATGAGATAAAGGATAATTTTAGAAATCAATATTGGGAAAATTTTCCTTTAGGCAAATGAGAAATTTTCTATCCAAAGCAGTAAGTAAAAATAATTACCTATTATTGGTGTTGTTTTGACTTTCTATAATCAAACTTTTATTCCTTCTTTTACCATTTTTTTTAAGTGGAAAAATATATGATGTTGAACAGGTTTTGACAAAAGTTAGCAGATGCAAATCTCAACCAACCAAGATAAAATTTCTCAAAGATGTCAGTGGCATCATCAAACCTTCAAGGTCCTGCATTCGAGCTTGTTATCAGTTCATTGTGAAATCTGAGTTAAAAAAAGGAGCAGTAGCTTAGACTAATCACCAATCCATATTAGTTGATAATTTTTCATGAACATGCTCTTCATGCAGGATGACTGTATTGCTCGGTCCTCCGGGCTGTGGAAAATCCACTTTGTTACAGGCACTTGCAGGGAAACTTGACCCATCTCTGAAGGTTATCTACTATCAAACTCCAGCTAAAAGAAAAAAAAAATCAACATTTATAAGTTGTCATTAATGATAAAAGTTACAATTTTAAGTATTAATAGTTTTAAGAACAACAAATAGATTTTGTATATTATGAATTTAATTATAACAATGACAAAAAGAATAGTGAATCAACAACAGCTGGTTGATCAAGATCTTTGGAAAATTACAATTTTCAGGTCACGGGGGAAATATCCTATAATGGTTACAAGTTCACAGAGTTTGTTCCTCAGAAGGCATCAGCTTATATAAGTCAATATGACCTGCATATTTCTGAAATGACTGTAAGAGAGACACTTGACTTCTCAGCACGCTGTCAGGGCACTGGAGGCAGAGCAGGTAGATTTGATTCTGCATTTATACTAACAAATATACACTTTATAACAGTAATCTAATCCCAAAAGTTGCCTTCAATTGAAGATATCTTGAAAGAAGTCAGTAGAAGGGAGAAGCAATATGGCATCATCCCCGAGCCATATATAGAAACTTACATGAAGGTTGTCAATTTAAAAGAAATAGTTCACTTATATACCAATCATGTTAAGAGATGGCTAAGCACTGACATCGCTGACAATAATCTGTATTCTGAATTAACAGGCAATTTCAGTTGAAGGATTGAAAAGAACTCTCCAGACAGATTATATACTGAAGGTGTTTCTCTCAAAAGGAAAAGAATGTAAAACTTTATGGATTTGGGTCCTCTCCATTTGGACTTTCATGAGAGAATCCAAATCTTGTAGCATATATTCTTTTCTAAAAGTTGTGATACAATTTGTGGCTGTTTCAGATCCTTGGACTAGACATTTGTGCTGATACAATTGTTGGAGATGCAATGAACAGAGGGATCTCAGGCGGTGAAAAGAAAAGGCTGACAACAGGTTCTGTACTTCTAGTCTGCTAACTTTCTAATAACATAATGAGTTAAATACAACTAATAATTATGTTTCATAAGAAGCTCTGCAAATGATAAGAAATATGTAACTAGTGAAAACCATTGGAGTAAAATGATTAGAAGAATACAAATGCGTTAGAAAATTTTTTCATTGTTTTGAATGCTTGATTTTCACCTTTGGCAGGGGAAATGATAGTCGGTCCTACCAAAGTTCTGTTTATGGATGAAATATCAACAGGCTTGGACAGCTCCACCACCTTTCCAATTGTTACCTGTCTACAACAATTGACACATATAACAGGAGCAACGATTTTGATATCACTTCTTCAACCCGCTCCAGAGACTTTTGATCTCTTTGATGACATAATTCTAATGGCAGAAGGAAAGACCGTATACCATGGACTTCGCAACAATGTTCAAGAGTTCTTTGAACACTGTGGATTTAGGTGCCCACCACGAAAAGGAGTTGCCGACTTCCTCCAAGAAGTAGGTATCCATGTTTAATCTATTTAGCATGTCAATGATGTTTTCCTCGAAATCATGTTTTTAAGTTGATTTCTTTAATAGGTGCTTTCTGAAAAGGATCAAGCACAGTACTGGTATCATAAAGACAAACCTCATAGTTATGTTTCTGTGGACATGTTCAACGCCGCATTCAAGGAGTTCCGTGCAGGACAGAAGGTAAACGAAGAACTCTGCACTCCTTTCAACAAATCTGAGAGCCACAAAAATGCCTTGTCATTTAGTAGTTATTCATTAGGAAAATTGGAATTACTCAAGGCATGCGCGGCTAGAGAATGGCTTCTAATGAAGCGAAACTCATTTCTTTATATCTTTAGATCAGCACAGGTAACAAATAATCACTATTTGTGATTTATTGATCAACACAAAGAACTTGAATCAATACAGTCTTACACACCTTGAATATTTTCTGCATGCAGCTTGTTCTTATTGCATTGATAACAACGACAGTATTTATTCGCAGTCGGATGAAAATTGACCTGGTCCATGCAAGCTACTACATGGGTTCCTTGTTTTATTCTCTTATAAGACTGCTGTGCAATGGAATTGCAGAGTTGCCATTTTCTGGTTCAAGGCTTCCCATATTTTACAAGCAAAGAGATTTCTACTTCTATCCAGCAAGGGCTTATTCAATTTCTTCAACAATTCTGAAGATTCCACTTTCATTGCTGGATGCTGTTCTTTGGACATTTCTCACATATTACGTTATTGGTTACAGTCCTGAACCAGGAAGGTATGTTTTTTAAGGACAAGTATTCGCCATTATGTTATATGCAAATACTAAACTCTATCCTTAATTTCTAAGCCCCGGTGCTGCTGTCAGGTTTTTCCGTCAACTCCTACTGCTTTTCCTTGTTCATCAAGTGTCGACATCACTATTCCGTTTCATTGCTTCAGTAATTCGAAACCAATCCGTTGCAGCAGACTTTAGTCAATTTACTATATTGGTACTATTTTTATTTGGTGGCTTCCTAATTCCAGGACGTAAGGCCTCTCTTTTTTGCTTATAATAAGAAATTCTGAAATGCCAAGCATTCATGCCAATATAATTTATTAACCTCTCCTCACTGCAGCATCTTTACCTGGTTGGGTAAAATGGGGCTTCTGGCTTTCCCCAATCACGTATGCTGAAATAGGAGTCTCAGTAAATGAATTTCTTGCCCCAAGGTGGCAAAAGGTGAAAGCAAACTATTAATCTCTTTCCTTCAAATGAATTTATGATCAATGTATCTTTACTTTCTCACAGTCCATGTTTGCTGGTGCTGGACATTGAAACTTGCAGGTTTCATCTTCAAATGTTACTTTAGGGCAGCAAATCTTAAGGAATCGTGGCTTAGATTATAGTGACTACGTTTATTGGATATCAGTTGGAGCTTTAATAGGATTCTGGATAGTTTTTAACTTCGGATTCACCATTGCACTAAGTTATTTAAAGCGTAAGTTGTAACATGCATGCAGATATAAGAACAATAAATGATTCAAGCACCAAACTGGATATGTGAAAAACTGAATTCTGTGCAGCTCCAGGAAGATCTCGGGCTATTATTTCTTACAAAAGGTTTCATCATATGAAGGACAAAGCAGATTCAAGCAATGTAGTTCATCAGGAAAAGGAATTGTCTCCTGTTGCAGCTGTGAAAACTGTTAGAGAAACAAAAACTATGGAGATGGTTTTACCTTTTGAGCCCATAACTATATCATTTGAGAATGTGCAATACTCTGTTGATACTCCCCAGGTAGCAAATGTTATTCATTAGTCCCCATTGCATTCCTCATAATTTTGAATATGTAAGATTCTTTTTCAAATGTCTTGCTATATCTTTGCAGAAACTGAGAGAGCAAGGGTTCCAGCAAAAAAAACTACAGCTCCTTCAAGATATTACGGGTGCATTTAAGCCTGGAATTCTTACAGCTTTGATGGGCGCTAGTGGAGCTGGGAAAACAACCCTGATGGATGTTCTTTCTGGAAGAAAAACTGGTGGTCATATTGAGGGGGAAATAAAAATTGGAGGATACCCAAAGATGCAAGAGACATATGCCAGAATATCTGCTTACTGTGAGCAAACTGATATACATTCTCCCCAAATTACAATTGAGGGATCTGTAATGTACTCAGCTTGGTTACGCTTGCCAGAAGAGGTTGACAAGCACAAAAGATTGGTATGAAGTTCTCCAACTTTACATTTAGGAAGAACTTGATGACGTCTATTAGACTTTTTAGACCAAACTTGATAACAATATGGTAACCTTGGGTGAATAGAAATACAGTTCTTATTCATGGCATCAAACATTTGATTACAAATGTTTCTTTATTTACTGATAAGAAGATCTAATTTAATTGGATATCCTTTAAAGGAAGCCTATAAAAACTAAAGAAGCAGCAAGGAGGAAGTTGTAGTCATGTAAAGTTAGCCTAAAGTACCTTTGACTTGAAGAAATACTAGAATTATGGCCTGTGATAATGAAAGGGAATTGCTTCATCAGAATATTTCATTTTTCTTCCTTATTCTAACAGGAATTTGTGGCAGGGGTTCTTCAAATGATTGAGCTTGATGAAATTAAAGACGCTATAGTTGGAATCCCTGGTGTTAGTGGAATATCACCTGAATAGCGTAAGCGGCTAACTATAGCAGTAGAGCTCATTTCTAATTGTTAGAAGATGTGTTTAGGACTGTTAATGTGGATTCATGAATGTTGCTTAGTTGAATGTTTCATGTTATTCCTATTTTTTTGGTGTTGATTATTTTTTTTTGTTATTCATGCTGGTGGTCATGGCTTAATCTTAGGATTATGATTTTAGTGGGTAGTTATTAATTAGGTTTTAAATTGTAATGTTTCTGATGTTAAGAAATGTAACAGTGAGTAAAGTTTTCTTTGCTTCAAAAATAACAATATTTGGTATCAGAGTTATCTTCTTAAGGGATCTATGTGTGAAATTGATGCGTCATGGAAGCTGAAGCCAGTTTCTCCACAATTGTTCCGGCGGTGTTCGACGGAGACAACTACCAGATTTGAGCAGTACGTATGGAGACATACTTGGAAGCTTTAGATCTTTGGGAAGTAGTGAAAAAAGACTATGAAATTCCTGCACTTCCAAACAATCCCATCATGGCACAGATTAAAGCATAGAAAGAAAATAAGACAAAGAAATCAAAGGCAAAGGCCTGCTTGTTTGCTGCAGTTTCATTCATCATCTTCACTCATATCATGTCTCTGAAGTCAGCAAAAGAGATATTGGATTATCTCAAGAATGAATATGAAAGAGATGAAAGAATTAAAGGGATGCAAGTCCTTAACTTGATTAGGGAATTTGAACTTCAAAGAATGAAGGACTCTGAGACAATTAAAGATTACTCTAATAGGCTTCTGAGTATCGCAAACAAAGTAAGACTTCTTGGATCTAAATTTACTGACTCAAGAATTGTAGAAAAAATTTTTGTTACAGTACCTAAAAGATATGAAGCAACCATCACTGCCTTGGAGAATACAAAGGATCTGTCAAAAATTTTCTTAGCAGAATTGCTTAACGCTTTGCAAGTACAAGAACAAAGAAGACTGATGAGGGAAGATACAACAATTGAAGGAGCTTTGGTAATTAAGCATAAAAAAGTGGCCAAAAACAAAAGAAAAAAGATTTTGAAGGAAATGGGGCAAGTACTGCATCAACCAATGTAAAAGGAAAGAATGAAAATAAGAAAAAATCCTATTCATCTTACCAACATTATGGAAAGAAGGGTCATCTTCCATTTAGATGCTGGAGAAGACCTGATGCTAAATGCACTAAATGTAATCAGATGGGGCATGAAGCTGTTATCTGTAAAAAGAAAAATCTACAACATGGTGAAGATGCAAAGATTGTTGATCAAGAGGAGTAAGATCACCTATTCATAGCTACATGTTTCTCTGGCATCAAATCAAGTGAGAGTTGACTTATAGATAGTGGTTGTACTAACCATATGACACATGACAAGGATCTATTCAGGGAACTAAGCAACGCAAACTCATCGAAAGTTCGAGTTGGTAATGGTAAGTACATAACCGTGAAATGAAAAAGGAAAAGTTGTAATTTCAACTTGTTCAGGTACAAAGTTCATTTTTGATGTATTATATGTCCCTAAAATTGATCAAAACTTGTTAAGTATTGGACAACTAATTTAAAAGGGTTATAGAGTTGTGTTCGAAGATAAAAGTTGCTTGATTAAAGATGCAGTTGGCCAAGATATTTTCAAAGTAAAAATGAAAGGGAAAAGCTTTGCTCTAAATCTATTAGAGGATGAGCAAACTACTTTCTCAATAAAAAAAAATATCACTGAAGTATGGCACAAGAGGCTCAGACACTATCATCATCAGGGGCTGCTGCAGATGAAATCCAAGAAGATGGTAAATGATTTTCTAAAACTTGATGATCATATTCCAAACTGTAAAGCATGTCAGTTTGGAAAGCAAAATAGGAAACCATTTTCCAAGACAACATGGAGAGCATCAAAGAAGTTACAATTAATTCATACTGACATTGCAGGCCCACAAAGAATGCCTTCTCTGAAAGGTAGTCTTTATTATGTTACATTCAGTGATGATTTCACCCGTATGTGTTGGATATTCTTTTTAAAGTACAAGTCAGAGGTGGCTCAAGTCTTTTGGAACTTTAAAGCTAGAGTTGAGAACGAGAGTGGCTATAGAATTCAAACTCTTAGATCAGACAATGGCAAAGAGTACACCTCTGAAGCATTCACTCGTTTTTGTGAAGAAGCAGGCATCCAACATCAATTAACCACTCTATACACTCCACAACAAAATGGAGTAAGTGAAAGACGAAATAGATTCATATTGGAGATGACAAGATGTATGCTACATGAAAAGAACCTGCTAAAGCAATTTTGGGCTGAAGCAGTAAATACTACTATTTTTTTACAAAACAGGCTTCCCACAAGAGCAGTGAAGGATCAAACACCCTTTGAGGCATGGTATGGTTATAAACCATCTCTGAATTTTTTAAAAATATTTGGATGTTTGTGCTTTACTTATGTTCCACAGACCAAGAAAGATAAATTAGATAAAAGAGTACTTCCAGGCATCTTCATTGGCTACAGTTCAGTTACAAAAGCTTATAAAGTTTTCCAACTACAAACTAGAAAAATTATTATAAGCAGGAATGTGCACTTTATGAAAGATGAAAAGTGGAACTGGGATGATGCAAAAAAGATGGATCTAACCTTAAAAGAGCACAAGCTCAAGTTTTCTAGCATTAAAGACTGGGAGAATGAAATGGTGGATGACAGTTTTATCAGAGGTACAAGACTACTTTCTAATGTTTATCAAAGATGTAATATTGCTGTGTGTGAACCTATAAATTATGAAAAGGCCAAGACAGATCAAAATTGGATTGTTGCAATGAAAGATGAGCTATTCATGATTGAAAGGAATGAAACATGGGTGTTGGTTGATCGACCCCAAAACAGAAAAGTAATTGGAGTCAAATGGGGGTACAGAACCAAGCTTAATGCTGATGGCTCAATCAACAAGTATAAAGCTAGACTTGTGGTCAAAAGATATGGTCAAATACTCGGTGTGAACTACTCAGATACCTTCGCACCAGTCGCTAGACTCGACACCATCAGGTTCTTACTCACCTTTGCAGCACGAAAGAATTGGAAAGTGCACCAATTAGATGTCAAGTTAACATTTTTGAATGGTTTTCTACAGGAGAAGATTTATGTAGAACAACCAGAAGGCTATGTCAAGGAATGAGAAGAATACAAGGTTTATCTTCTTAAAAAAGCACTTTACGGATTGAAGCAAGCTCCAAGAGCTTGGTATAGAAAGTTTGATGAACATTTACAGAACTTGAGATTTGTCAAAAGTTTATCTGAATCAACATTATATGTCAAGCACAATGGAGCTGACATTCTTATCATCTCACTATATGTGGATGACTTACTTGTGACAGGAAATAACACAAGTATTGTGGAGAAGTTTAAGCAAGAGATGATGGAGTTTTTTGAAATGACAGATCTTGGATTGATGACCTTTTTTCTTGAAATGAAAATCAAACAGAATGAACATGAAGTCTTCATCTATCAGAAAAAATATGCCAAAGAGATTTTGAAGAAGTTTAAACTCGAAGAATGTAAAGAAATGAGGACAGTCAAAGGAAAAGCTCTGTAAACAAAATGGAACAGAGAACATTGATCAAGCATATTTCAGAAGCCTGATTGGTTGCTTAATATTTCTCACAGCAACTCAACCTGCATTTTGAATGCTGTAAGCATTTTGTCTCGGTTTATGCATTGTGCAAGTGAATGGCATCTCAAGGCTGCAAAAAGGGTGCTTAGATATGTGAAAGGCACAAGTGATTTTGGCATTAAATACACAAAGAGCAAAGAGTTCAAGCTGGTTGGTTTCTCAGACAGTGATTGGAGAGGTTCCATTGATGATATGAAGAGCATTTCAGGCTATTGTTTCACACTTGGTTCTGGTGTTTTCTCATGGAGCTCGAAAAAACAAGAAATTGTAGCTCAATCCACAGCTAAAGCAGAGTTTATTGCTGCAATAGCTGCTGTTAATCAAGCTTTGTGGCTAAGAAAGATTTTAATCGATCTTAACTTAGAGCAAGAGAAAAGCACGAAGATTCTTGTTGACAACCAAGCTGCTATTGCTATCTCTCAAAATCCTATGTTTCATGGGAAAACTAAACATTTTAATATTAAATTATTCTTCTTAAGGGAAGTACAGAAAGATGGAGCTGTTGTTCTTGTCTATTGCAAAACAAAAGATCAGGTTGTAGATGTTTTCACCAAGCCACTGACAGTTAGCAAGTTTGAATTTCTGAGGATAAAACTTGGTGTTTGCAGCTCCTAAAGCAAGGAGGAGTGTTAGAAGATGTGTTTAGGACTACTAATGTGGATTTATGAATGTTACTTAGTTGAATGTTTCATGTTGTTCCTGTTTTTTTGGTGTTGGTTATTTTTTTTTGTTATTCATGTTGGTGGTCATGGCTTAATTTTAGGAATATGAATTTAGTGGGTAGTTATTAATTAGACTTTAAATTGTACTGTTTCTGATGTTAAGAAATGTAACAGTGAGTAAAGTTTTCTTTGCTTCAAAAATAACAACACTAATCCATCCATAATATTTATGGATGAACCCACCTCTGGATTAGATGCTAGAGCAGCTGCAATTGTCATGCGTGCTGTGAAGAATATTGTTAATACAAATAGAACAATTGTATGCACCATTCATCAACCAAGTATTGACATATTTGAGTCATTTGATGAGGTAAATATTATAACACATTCATACAGTACATGACAGTCATTTCCTGCAATGAAAATTGCATCAAAGCTGACCAACGAATTGATTTTTCTCTTTATATTGTTTTATATAACATCAATGCATCCTACAGCTCATTTTGATGAAAAAAGGACTGATAATATATTCTGGGGAGCTTAGTCAGCATTCAAGTAGACTTATATTTTGAGGTAAGCTTGAAAACATCAATAGGCGAGTTCTGTTTTATGGCCTCATTTGCATATTTACTGCCTTTCATTTTAGTATGTTCTTTCCGTCGTTAGTTAGAAAAATCATAATATTGCAATAAGAATGATCCCAATGAACAAAATTTAGAAACAAGGCTTCCTTAATGCAACCTGCATACCTTCAACTCATAAGAAACTATGATAAATTTAAAATCCATTCGACAGGGTATACCAGGGGTAGCAAGAATAAAAGAAAACCACAATCCAGCAAGATGGATGTTAGAGGTTACTACCTTCTGCTGAAGCTCAACTTGGAGTAGATTTCGCCCATCTCTACAAAGAATCTCATCTATACAGGTAGGTGCCATGTAAATTAGTCCGAAGCACACTTTAATTGATCTATCAGAGACCTGTGATCACATCTTAGAGTAAAATACAATACCCTAACAAAATTGTTTGTGCTGCACGTTTGTCTATGATACCAAGTAAATAGTATATCTTACTTTATCTAACTTTTTATGTAGGAGAAACAAAGAGCTGAGTCATCCTGCAGAGGGCTCAAAGCAACTACAGTTTCACACACGCTTTCCGCGAAATGGATGGGAACAACTCAAAGCATGTGTATGGAAGCAACATTTGTCCTACTGGAGAAGTCCTGGATATAACTTGTCAAGGTTGATATTACTTGCAGCATCTTCTTTCTTATATGCAGTGCTTCTTGCGCAGAAAGGGCAGAAACTGTAAGCTGCTTACTTCACTATAGCAGATAAGACTTGCTTCATTTATGGCATCAACAAAATTCATGTCACAGGGTTGACAGAGTTCGTGTACCATTGTACTCGAACTCATAAATGAGGGTCACAGCTATTTCTTACAAACTATTGCGAGACATATTCCATGATGAATTGTGCCAGTGGAAACTACTTAAAAATTTTTGAGTGAGGAGCCAACCATTTAGAGTACATTTATTATAGAACTTACCTGACTAAAATTCAATTCAAGTAGGAATCTGCACCCCCAAATTTTATAAACGCCAAGTTCGTGGGAATTCTATAGTTTTACCTTCAAATATACTGAAATTCTTATCCTCTTTCTAGGGATGATGAACAGGACCTTTTCAACATAATAGGATCGCTGTTTGACATTGTGATAAGCATAGGAATAAGCAACGGTGCATCGGTTCTTCCAATCGTGGCTGCTCAGCGTACTGTTGTGTACCGAGAGAGGTTTGCAGGAATGTACTCCTCCTGGGCATATTCGTTGGCACAGGTCAAAATATTTTCTATAGCATTTCTGAGGATTCCAAGAGCTCTATAATAAATCCTGAATCTCTAGTTGTTCTAAATACATAAACTTGCACTTTTATTTTTAACAGGTGATTGTTGAAGTTCCATATGTGTTGCTTGAAGCAGCTTTGTTCTTGTCTATTTCATATCCACTTGTCAACTTCTATGAATCAGTTCACAAAGTATTTTGGTACTTCTACGTCATGCTATGTACTCTGCTCAACTTCAAATATTTTGGCATGATGCTTGTCCCTTTGACTCCAACTCATCAAATGGCCGCAATATGCGCCAGTTTCGCTTACCCATTGATGAGTTTGTTCTGTGGATACCTCATGCCAGGGCCTGTAAGCCAACTCTATCTTTTTCTCTCTCGCCATGATAAAATTCCAGTTACTATTTCTCACGAAAATTCATCAACTAGGCCTGTGAATCAGAATAAAGACATATATATTCGAATAACTTGTAATCATAGAGCCTAGAATAGTAAACCTGGAAGCATGATATAGAAGAATTTCGAAATAGATTTTCATTTTTTTTCCTCCGTGGGAATTATTCTTTTTCTCTTGTTACAATGAAAAATACTTGATTGATCAGCATATATAGATGGTAATCTACATGTTGCTTTTCACCGTTGCAGAAATTACCTAAATGGTGGGGTTGGATCTACTGGATATCTCCAATGTCATGGTCCCGAAAGCTTTCCTTACTTCACAATATGGAGATATAAACCAGGAAATGATTGCATTTGGAGAGCGGAAACCAGTGAGCGCCTTCTTAGAAAGCTACTATGGATACAAACATCAGGATTTACCCATCATAGCCATTGTTCTTATTGCTTATCCAATTTTCTTTGCATCCATTTTTGCTTTTTGTATAGCTAAGCTAAATGTTCAAAGGAGGTAAAATAAACAAATTCTTCTGTTTCAGTTCCCAATTTCTGATTCACCTTTTCTACATTTTTCGGAAAGAAAAATGTATCATATCAACGTTGATAAAGAATTAGTACGTGCAATTCATAATTTTTTTTATTAATAAAACTAGTTATAACAAAAACATCAATCAAACCCAATATAGATGAACTTAATAAAAGAAAAAAAAAAAAATCTCTTTACACCAACAAATTTTTATCATCTATCTCTTAAGTACTTCAAAATCTTGTGCAATTTTCTCATCATTCTTTCTCTCTAGGCACCATTACAATGTTTTGACAATCTAAACCCATGGTAGAACAACTTGACATATCGATTTGTTTCGAAATGCTGATCTCTAGGGAGCTTGGCCGGTGTGGTTATAATTGCTGTAATGATCAATATTAAAACCCTTCAGATTTTGTCCCTTTTTTTAAGTTTTACAAGGTCCAATGTTTCTTTATTATATATATATATATATATATATATTCTTCGTGTCAGCTCAAACTAGCTCTTCCTCCGGCAGCATCAGATTCTATCTTGCAATAATTTAATTATCTCTGAATCCCAAGTGCTGGTATTTCAACGAGAGAAGTTTCCAAGAAATGACTAATGAGAGTAAATGTTTAAAATACATAGCCTGATTCCCGCGTGAACATTTGAAGTCGGCTTCATTTATTATTATTGTTGTTGCAGACAGTCAACCAAAGGGTTCGCTTGAAATTAACGCACGAATCACAAAAAATCCAGACAAAGGAAAGTAACTTTTGATTCTGCATGCATCACGATTTTGCAAATTTAATAAGAACAATTAATTGATTTTGCATGCACTCTTTTGAAACCTGTTAAAATTTTAGGGTTGATTAAGTTAAATTTTAAATTTAATTAATTTTTTTCTTGCGTATTTTAATTAAAATTTAAAACACGTTAAAGACAATTTCAACTATTATTGAATTTATATTAATTAAGAATTTCGAATAAATATGTGCACTTACTTTCTAAATTCACAAAGTTCCAGCTAAGTAAAACAAATCATCCTACTTTGAGAGATTTCTTAAGCTATTATACGAGAATAATATGTGAAAACAAATCAACTAATAGAGCTAATTAAAGTGGTTCATTTTATTTTTTTTTTGCTTAATTAAGAATTTCGAATAAATATGTGCATTTACTTTCTAATTTCACAAAGTTCCAGCTAAGTAAAACAAATCATCCTACTTTGAGAGATTTCTTAAGCTATTATACGAAAATAATATGCGAAAACAAATCAACTAATAGAGCTAATTAAAATGGTTCATTTTTATTTTTTTTGCTTAATTAAGAATTTCAAATAAATATGTGAATTTACTTTCTAAATTCACAAAGTTCCAGCTAAGTAAAACAAATCATCCTACTTTGAGAGATTTCTTAAGCTATTATACGAAAATAATATGTGAAAACAAATCAACTAATAGAGCTAATTAAAGTGGTTCATTTTATTTTTTTTTTGCTTATTTTGTACTTTACTGAAAGTTCAATGGAAGGTCCCATTTGTTGAATAGAAGACCGCTTCCTCAGGAGCAAAACTCGTCATCCCCACCCTGGAAAATTTACAAAAATCTCTGCATGCCAATCGAAGAAGTTTAATTGGTGATTGCATGAATTTCACATGTTAATAAAAAAAATTAAAAAGAAAAGTTGCAGTCTAGCAATGTTGTTGGTATCGACAAAATGATAAGATATGGAACAGATTTTCTGGTGTAGACGATATGGTTTTATAATGGGATTATTTTTTTATTATCAATAAAAACAACTGATATGCCACATGAATGAACTGGAAAACAAAAAATTAGCTGAGTCCTCAACTTAATTACTATTTTTTAACTCAATCTTTGGTCTTTAATTTCTTGGCATTATTAGAATTTAGGCCGTCTAAACTAAGAATTAATCCATTTTCTTTTCCAATGCTTCCATATGTATTCTACAAAAAAGCTAAACCCATATGAAACCCAACTTCCATTTTTTTCTTATTTAATTTTTGTTCTAATCCTTGAGAGTATTTTTTAAGTCGATTTTTTTTGACAATTTTATTTTATCATGATCATAGATCGTTGAATGTATTATTAAGTAATCAAACAGGAACTACATTTTCATACTTGTTCAAATGCTGTGTGTGCAAGTGTGGAGTCATTCTTTCTTTGAACGAAACTGATCTTCAAACAATAAATTGTATTTTGACCAAAAAAAAAAAAAAAAAAAAACCAGCCAATGCTCAAGATTTTTGTTTTGTTGTTGACTCATAAGATACGCCAGTATTTTTATATAAATATCTACGTACGGTTAAAATTAAAAATTATAGTATTAATCTTAATTATCTTTTTTACATTCATCATTCATCATTCGAATTAGGAGATAAAATTAATTATATCTCAATTTAATATATTTATTTCGAATAAAATTACATTACTATTTTACACATACACGTTCACATTATCCAATATTCCTAGTGTTATAGATGCCTAATGTATATTACACTTACTCTTTGTATATATACAAGCAAACTTAATTTGCACACGTGTACACATTTATTATAATTTTATAAAATCTAAAATACAAATTATATCATGAAAAAATATATATAGACAATCGAATCGAATGTGACGTTGACGTATATATAACTTTCTTTTTTGTCAAAAAGGCAACTAACAAAATCAACAGCGTTTTTAGCTGTACCACAGCCCATGCCATGCCAAATTTCTTCTAGCTTTGCCATCCTCTGCTTGTCCGTCTGACATTTTCTTCATCAAAAGGACCTGGCGTAGCTGTATATTGACCCTCCCACACTGGACTGCAGGTTAGGCAGCCAGTTATAAAAGCCAGATTCCTATCACCCTGAACCTCAAACCTTTCCTGTAAAAACTTCTTACGTTCGCCATAGAAAGAAAAATTAATTAGGCCATACTGCTAAGTAATTTAGGTTCAAGAAAGGATTCCTTACCAAAATCATCAACATTTCTAAAAATTAATTAGGCCATACTGCTAAATAATTTAGGTTCAAGAAATGAGAAATGATTCCTTACCAAAATCATCAACATTTCTAAAAATTAATTAGGCCATCCTGCTAAGTAATTTAGGTTCAAGAAATGAGAAATGATTCCTTACCAAAATCATCAACATTTCTAAAAATTAATTAGGCCATCCTGCTAAGTAATTTAGGTTCAAGAAATGATTCCTTACCAAAATCATCAACATTTCTAAAAATTAATTAACATTTCTAAAAATTAATTAGGCCATACTGCTAAGTAATTTAGGTTCAAGAAATGATTCCTTACCAAAATCATCAACATTTCTAAAAATTAATTAGGCCATACTGCTAAGTAATTTAGGTTCAAGAAATGATTCCTTACCAAAATCAGCAACATTTCTATATATTATCGGAAAACAGTAGAGTGAGCAAACAAATGAAGGCAACTAAGATACCGTAAAAGAGAGAGGGAATCAAACACGTATGGCTACATTTATCATGAACATGTGATTTGATCTGATATGAGGCGTCAAGTCCTCAAATCAACTACAGCCTGTCTTTGACTCTATTACATAGTTATATATTTGTAGTAATTATTTTCGTATGTATATACGTATATATGTATGTTTTTTATTTACAATTAAGTAGACAAATTAATCCCTACACGTAATTAATATCAAAAGATACGTTAAACATTCCTTACTCTAATATCTTATTATGTAGAAATAAATGTAAATAGTATATCATCAGTTATCTTTTGATATATGATAGTAGTATAAGATTTTTGACATGTATTGTACATGTCCCATAAAATACAAAATGGAAAAGGGGACTCGCTTTCAGACTCAAAAAGGGGATTCACTGAAATATCTAAAAAAAAAAAAAATAGCTGCATCTACAAGAAACGGCAAGCATATATATGAAGATAAGCACTGGAAGACAAATCTTGTTCATTGACCAGTGTGGAAGGAAACAAATTATATCACGACGCCTAAAATTTGTTTTTATGATAGCATATCACTTATAATTTTTTTATTATAATATTATAACTATTTAATCAAAAAAAAATTTTATAATTCATCACTTATAAATATAAATTTTATATAAAAGTTTAATAAATTTCATATAATTTCAAATTGTAATTGATTAATTATATTAAAATTATTATAGGTGAGATAATTATTTGTATTATTTTGACCAAATAATTATTGTGGAGAGCAAAAACTAGGCAAAAGAAGCCCCATTTTTCATATTTGCTGGCATTATTTTGTGTAATTTGACCGAAACCGCCCCCCCCCCCCCCCAAAAAAAAAAAAAAAAAAAAACAAAAAAGGAAAAAGAAGGCCCCCATTGCATTTAACGTCGGCTTTAATTCGTATATATAGAGGCAAAGGGAGGCATGCATGACTACAATTCTCATTTCTCAAGCAACTCCTTGAAACTCTCTTTACGTTGAAAAAAAAAAAAGCATGGGGCATGAACTAGGGAACGATGAGATAGAACAGCTGGCTGAGACAGGGAGAAACCTCAGGTCATCTTTCCGCCAGTTCTCTTCAAGCTTCAGGAGTGCTACCTCCGTTATCGCTGAGTCGTCGTCGTTGAGAGAAAATAACGACGATGAGGTGGAGTTGCAGTGGGCTGCAATTGAGAGATTACCCACTTCCAAGCGCCTAAGAACGTCATTGTTCGATCACAAGCTTTTAAATGATAGCAAAGAAGATGATGGTATAATTGGCAGAAAGGTGATAGATGTTGCAGAGCTTGGAGATTTAGAACGCCGCGTTTTCATCGAGAAACTCATTACCAGAATTGAGGATGATAATCTCCGCCTCTTGAAGAAACTGGAAGAAAGAATACACAGGCAAGAACCACCCTTAAAGTCTCTTTCTCGCATATATCTAACCATTTAGTCATCCATGCATAAAACTTTTGAAATATATATATATGTGTGTGTGTGTGTTTGTTTATAAATTCAATCTTTTCATAATTAATTTGCAGATTTTACAAACTTTTCGTCCTTATTCTATACGTCTAGAAGTAGATGCGTTATGTTTTGATCCTTTGTCCTATAAGTGGCAAATGACAAGGGAGATTTGCATCAGTTGAAAAATGAAAGTCAAACTTATATTTAATCAATGGTGACAGAAGCAAAACCTTAAGCATGATGGAATGTTTATGCATGTATCTAATTATGATTTGTACACAAACGTGCAATTGATTCATGAATAACTCAATAAAAAATAAATTATTTATGGATTAATGACTCACAACTGATAGTGACGTTTGTGCTTATAGAGTGGGGTTGGAATTGCCAACCATTGAAGTGAGATTCCAGAATCTGTCTGTGGAAGCAGAATGTGAAGTAGTTCAAGGAAAACCCATCCCTACTCTTTGGAACACCATCAGCAGTGTATTCTCTGTAAGTTTTAATCCCCAGTTGTTTGCAATATGTGCCAAACTGATAGAATATATATTTCCAAAACATTGAAACTTCTATTCATAATCGCTTACATTACATACTAAAGCAAACAATAATATACAGTGGTTTCCTGCTATACTAATAAAATACAACGAATGTCTTTGTTTCAGAAAATTAAATAATTGGAATCATCTTCTTCTGACTAAAACACTTCACCTTAATAATATTTAAAATAGTTATACATTGGTTTGACCTTCATGAAACCCCTCTTGTTCACTACAATCTGGAGATATACATTTATATATTTTTCAAATACTTGTGATAGCTTGATGTTGTCCGATAATGAAGGAGACCTATGATGTTGAACAGGCTTTGACAAAAGTTAGCAGATGCAAGTCCCAATCACACAAGATAAAAATTCTCAAAGATGTCAGCGGCATCATTAAGCCCTCAAGGTTCACCCGGGATGTTGACTTTACACGTTCATGTCATCTGTGCAGACCTATGAGTTTAGGCTACTTTTATGGAGAACAATAGTTTTACTAAACATAGTAATTGATAAGCTGTCATAAACTCACTTTTTATGCAGGATGACTCTACTGCTTGGCCCTCCAGGCTGTGGAAAGACCACTTTGTTGCAGGCACTTGCTGGGAAGCTTAACCCATCTCTCAAGGTTTTTTACTTTTCCTTCAGACCCCTCTTGAAGTAGCAATGTGAATAATCTGCTTAAATTGACAAAGGCAATATAAAGCACAATTTTAATGATTGATTTGAAAACTACAAGCAAATGATATAGTATCTCATAAGTTTTAAAATAATGACATTGAACAACAATCTTGAGGCATATTTTTTATTTCAGGTCACAGGGGAACTATCCTACAATGGTTACAACTTCAGGGAGTTTGTCCCTCAGAAAACATCAGCTTACATAAGTCAATATGACCTACATATTACTGAAATGACTGTAAGAGAAACACTTGACTTCTCAGCTCGTTGCCAAGGCATTGGTAGCAGAGCAGGTAGATATCACTTTGTGTCTTGTACGAACAATCATACCTTCATAACAATAAACTAATCTTAAAAGTTTTCTACCGATGAAGATTTGTTAAAAGAAGTCAGTAGAAGGGAGAAGCAATCTGGCATTGTCCCAGAACCAGATATAGACACGTACATGAAGGTAATCAATTTGCAAGAAATGGCTATCTAGTTAATACTTAAATTAGCAGGAGCTGGATACCATTTCCTTTGGGACCTTCTCTGACAATAATCTATGTTAACAGGCAATTTCTATTGAAGGATTAAAAAGAACTCTCCAGACAGACTATATATTGAAGGTAATTCTCTCAAAAGAAAAGAAATGTATAACATGAAATCCATATTCTTTTCTAACAGTTCCACATCCATTCATTACCATTCAGATTCTTGGATTGGACATTTGTGCCGATACTATAGTAGGAGATGCAATGAACAGAGGAATCTCAGGTGGTCAAAAGAGAAGGCTGACAACAGGTTTGTGCAGTTTTATCACCTTTCTAATAAAGTTATAAAATTAAATAGAACCAAGATTAATGTTCCATAAAGCCCTCACAAATGACAAGGGACCTTGATGAAAGCCTAATGATCAGGATAATTCCCAGACTATTACTAAATCATGTCATTCTAATAGGTCTTCTATGTTCACTTTTGACAGGGGAAATGATAATTGGTCCAAAGAAAGCTCTCTTTATGGATGAAATATCAACTGGCTTAGACAGCTCTACCACCTTCCAAATAGTTACCTGCCTACAGCAACTAACCCACATTACAGAGGCCTCACTTTTAATATCACTTCTTCAACCGGCACCAGAGACATTTGATCTCTTTGATGACATTATTCTAATGGCAGAAGGAAAGATTGTATACCATGGACCATGCAGTTCTGTTCAAGAGTTCTTTGAACATTGCGGTTTTAGGTGCCCTCCACGAAAAGGCGTTGCTGACTTCCTCCAAGAAGTATGTATCCTTCTTTAATCTACCTAGCACATCTGGCATTTTCCTTGAACTGATGTTTAAAATATATAAATCTAATAGGTACTTTCTGAAAGGGATCAAGCGCAGTACTGGTATCGTAAAGACCAACCTCATAGTTATGTTTCTGTGGACAACTTCATGGTTGCATTCATGAAGTTTCACTCAGGGCAAAAGCTAAATAACGAACTCTGTACACCTTTCAATAAATGTGAGAGCCATAAAAGTGCCTTGTCATTCAACATCTATTCATTGGGAAAATGGGAATTACTCAAAGCATGTATGGCAAGAGAGTGGCTTCTCATGAAGAGAAACTCATTTGTTTATGTCTTTAAATCAACTCAGGTAATACCAATTCTAATAAGTATGAATTTATAATATCTAACATTGGCAACCCAACATGCCTACTAACCAACCTTGGATGCTTCCTACATGCAGCTTGTAGTTATTGCACTGATAACAATGACGATCTTTATTCGCACTCAGATGAAACTTGACATGGTCCATGCAAGCTATTACCTAGGTTCCCTGTTTTATGCACTCATAAGACTTATGACGACAGGAATTGCAGAGTTGGCATTAACCGTTTCCAGACTTTCAGTATTCTATAAGCAAAGAGATTTCTACTTCTACCCAGCATGGGCTTATTCCATTCCAGCTGCTATTCTAAAGATTCCATTTTCATTGCTAGATGCTTTTCTGTGGACAGCTCTTACATACTATGTGATTGGTTACAGTCCTGAACCAGAAAGGTTTATTTTGTTAACAAAAATTTTCGTTTGTTGTGTTAAAGTAGATAAAAATTTAACAAATGTTATCACCTTTTAAGCCAAGTATTATTTTCAGGTTCTTCCGCCAACTCCTCCTCCTTTTCCTTGTTCATCAAGTGGCAGTATCACTATTCCGTTTGATTGCATCAGTTGTTAGAGATCCACCTTTTGCAGCAAATTTTAGTCTTTTTACGTTATTGGTGATATTTTTATTCAGTGGCTTCATAATTCCACGACGTAAGGCCATTCATTACTTATATGAAAAGATTAAAAAGATGTAAAGCACTTATGTTAATATTCCAAACCTTTCCTGCAGCTTTACTACCGGCTTGGGTCGAATGGGGCTTTTGGCTTTCACCACTTGCATATTCTGAAATAGGTGTTGCAGTAAACGAATTTCTGGCTCCAAGGTGGCAAAAGGTGAAAGACAAACCACTGATATTTGTTGGTCAAATGCAGATTCGAATATCTCTCCTCACACTTTTATGTTTGCTTGTAATTGTTCACTTGCAGGTTTCATCTTCAAATGTGACCTTAGGACAGCAAGTTCTAGAAAAACGTGGGTTAAACTTCACTGACTACTACTATTGGATATCAGTAGGAGCATTGATAGGATTCTGGGTGATTTTTAACATTGGATTCACCTTCGCATTGAGCCTTTTAAAGTGTAAGTTGTACCTTAACATGCACATACAAGAAAATAATGATAAAAAAACAAAAACGAAGTGAATCAAATCTTTAAAGTACTAACCTGTCTATGCCGTTGCAGCTCCAGGGAGTTCTCGGGCTATTATTTCACATGAAAGATTTTCTTACCTAAAAGAAAAAGAGGATTTGAGAGCCAAAGTTCCGGGAAAAGAACTGCTTACTGTTGACTCTCTAAAAGCTCAAGAAGAAACAAAAGTTATAGGTGAGAAGCTCTTGTTGTTCGAGTAGTACTACTTTATATGATAGAGCATTTGCTGGATGTCACATACAATAAACAAATAATATAGGTTAGCATGTAATATTTTCTGTACTATAATTGAACAATCACATTTCTATACTACAGGGATGGTTTTACCTTTTGAGCCCATGACGATATCATTTGAGAATGTGCAATACTTTGTTGATACTCCCAAGGTAACTATGTTATTCCTCAAGATATTTCCCCGCATTTTCAGATATAAATAAAATATTTTCCAATTTCTTCTACATATTCCAGAAACTGAGAGAGCAAGGGCTTCCACAAAAAAGACTGCAGCTACTTCATGATGTTACCAGTGCATTTAGGCCGGGAATTCTTACAGCTTTGATGGGTATTAGTGGAGCAGGAAAAACAACACTAATGGATGTACTTTCTGGGAGAAAAACCGGTGGTCATATTGAAGGGGAGATAAGAATTGGAGGGTACCCCAAAGTCCAAGAGACATATGCCAGAATATCAGCTTACTGTGAGCAAACTGACATCCATTCTCCACTGATTACGGTAGAGGAATCAGTGATGTACTCAGCTTGGTTACGTCTGCCAAACGAGATTGATAAGCATAAACGATTGGTAAGACATGTTCAAACTTTATTCAAATTTACATAGTTTAATCATTAAATGGCACATACTTGCTAGGCCAAGAACCAAAACTCAGACCTATCCTTACCCATTGGGTGACCTTTGTATCTAGAGAGGAACAGTTGAGGCAGTGCTCTTACTCTTTTGCATTGAACTGGTAAAACTGTATATGCTTTATGTCGCCAAAAAAGTGTAAAAAATTGAACAAAGAAATAAGTAGCGGAGGACCATCACCCGGGTTGTATAACTCACTTACCTATGTCCCTAGGACTTGTATGCATGCTAGAATTATATCATGATTATGAAAATAAATGCTTCAAAATGTTTAACTCACTTACCAATCTAACAGGAATTTGTAGCAGAGGTTCTTCAAATGATTGAGTTGGATGAAATTAAAGATGCTTTAGTTGGCATCCCTCGTGTAAGTGGAATATCACCGGAGCAGCGTAAACGGCTAACTATAGCAGTAGAACTTGTTTCGAATCCATCTATAATATTTATGGATGAACCCACTTCCGGTTTAGATGCCAGAGCAGCTGCAATTGTCATGCGAGTTGTGAAGAATATTGTTAACACAAAGAGGACAATTGTATGCACCATTCATCAGCCAAGTATAGACATATTTGAAGCATTTGATGAGGTAATTAACTGGCAGATTCACATCAATGATAATTATTGCATGTAATAAAAATTAAATGTAGCCTTCCAAGAGAATTATTCTGATGTTGTTCCATATTTTAAATATTTTAAACATACTACTAAATGTTATTAGACATGATTCAATCAGGCAGCAAGACCATAATCACCAAAGAGAAGTTGTTATAGCTTACTTCTTACATGTTTAGCTCCTCTTCATAAGCTAGAGAATATAAAAATTCCATTGGTTGGGCCAATTATTATGTTAATAGAAAATTTCTCACCAAAGTTTTGCTCATTAGATTCAAGTTAATTTTCATTTTCCTTCCAGTTTATGAAACTACTAGAAGTGGAGAAAGTATGTTAATTTAATAGGATGGAAGCATTCATGCCCAAATAAGTATTGTCAGGTGCCATATTTGTTTTTGCATAACATGCGCATATCCTTACAGCTCATTTTGATGAAAAGAGGAGGACAAATGATATATGCTGGAGAACTGGGTCAGCATTCAAGTAGGCTTATCGAATACTTTGAGGTAATCCTAAAAAACAATATCACCATGTAAATTTTATTTTGCATTATATGTTTACATTCTTTCTAGCTAGTAGCCTAGGACATTCTTTCCCATGTTAGTCATGAAAATGATATTATAATAAAGAAATAGCACCATACGTAAAATTAATGGCATTTCTATAGAAATTCTCTCTAACTCGTCCTACACTCATGACAACATTTTACGCCCTTCTGGCAGGGTATACCTGGAGTACCAAAAATTAAAGAAAACCATAACCCAGCAACGTGGATGTTAGAAGTCACTACTCCTTCTGCAGAGGCTCAACTTGGAATAGACTTTGCTTGTCTCTATAGAGAATCTCATCTCTACCGGTAAGTTCATTATCATAAATGAGTTAGAAAAACTATTAAGACGTCAAGGTTTCACCACTAACCCTATATTTTTGGGTTCACATGTAGCGAAAGCTATTGCAGATATCACATTTGGGTATTTTGCAGTTTTTCCTTTGATTTTAGTTGAAGGAGCCATAAACACTCTTACAGAGTTTTTTTTTAAAAATATTTTTCAGTTTTTCACCCCATCACTGCAACCATCCCTATTTAGTTTTTCATAAAACTTCCACATTCATTTAATTGTTTCAGCATCCACCCTCTTTGCTTTCTTACACCACCTCCCCACCACAAAGTAACATAAAAATGCTTTATCAAATAAGGTTTCTGGTGCCTAACTTTTGTGTATCATACCAAGTGATATAATATTCCTTTCTCTGTAGGAGAAACAAAGAAATAGTCAAAAGCCTAAGCCTTCCAGCACAGGGTTCAGAGCAACTTCATTTTTCTACACCCTTTCCACAAAATGGATGGGAGCAACTCAAAGCTTGTCTTTGGAAACAACACTTGTCCTATTGGAGAAGTCCCAAATACAACTTAGTGCGCTTGGGATTTACTGTTTTATCTTCTTGGTTATATGGAGCATTGCTTTGGCAGAAAGGACAGAACCTGTAAGCTACTTTCTAGCTAATTTTTTTTCCCTTTTAATTGCCAATCATTTAAACACAATGATCACAGCAATTCTAAGAAATGTTTGTTTATGAAGCATGTCCAAGAGTTATGTCATTGAGTTAACATAAAATGCATCTTCATATAGTAAGTTGATCATCAACAAGCCCTAAGAAATATGGTTTTTGGGCACTATGATATTACTATTTAAATTTGCATATTTTCACTTGTCTAACTTAATGAAACTTTTGTACCCCAAAAAAGAACCATTTAATGAAATTTTATTGTATCATTTTGACAGTCTAACTACTCTAAAGCATTCTACCAATCAAACTACATCTATATATAAATACCCATATATGTATTCTCCTTCGATAATGAAAGCTTTATACTTATCATTTCAAAATAATAACTATAACAAATCTTCTACTTGATAACCATTTGCACACAAACTTTCCTGTTCAAATTGGTGACTTTGTTTACAAGGATAGAATTCAATGCTAAAAGAGACAAGAAAAATGTATCACTAAAAACTTGTTTGCTCATGCTAAATTTAAAGAGGATAGAGAAGGCAAGAGTAAGAGAAGTTAGTAGAGACATACAAACTAAAATTTAACAGATTAATAAAAAAATTAAGCAGTGGCATTAAGTAATGACTCATCATAACAAGTCAATTAGTAAGTGTCATTTAGCATACCCTAGCAACACATATTCCAAAAGAATGCATTAAATATCCTAGCACATAGTTAAGAAAGCTACTCGGTGGAAAGAGAACAGAATCGGATTTTATAGGAATTTCACGGCAAACTAGAATCATATCTATTGAGAAACTGAAGTAAAAACTACAAAAGTTGATTGCTTGAAGTATAAACTTACTGTATAACGTGCTGACATTCTATTCCCCTTTCTGAAGACATGATGAGCAGAATTTTTTCAACATAATGGGATCGATGTATGTTTTCATGATATTCACCGGAATAAGCAATTGTTCATCTGTTCTTCCATTCATAGCTACTCAGAGGACAATTGTCTACCGCGAAAGATTTGCCAGAATGTACTCCTCATGGGCATATTCATTGGCACAGGTACAACAATTGATAAAAAGCCTTCTAAGCATTTACAAGAACTATGAGATCTTTGAAGGTCACATATCTTAGTATAAATTTGCTCCTTCATATTTGCAGGTGATTATTGAGATTCCATATATCTTTCTTGAAGCAGTATTATTCCTGACAATCACATATCCGGCTGTAAACTTCTATGTATCAGCTTACAAAGTATTTTGGTACTTCTACACCATGTTTTGTACACTGCTCTATTACAAATATTTAGGCATGATGCTGGTTTCTTTGACTCCAACTTACCAAGTGGCTACAATATTTGCTAGCCTCTGTTACACATTGATGAGCTTATTCTCAGGGTTCCTCATACCAGGACCGGTAAGCAAATTCTATCTTATCTTGCTGAGGAAACCCAATTTCAACTCATAATTTTTACAATTCCCAATAAACTAAATCGGTTAGGCACCTTTAAAAAGTAAATTGCAGAATGATTAGATTAACAATAAGGAGAACATTCTTCAGCTTAAATACTTTATAAACTAAATCGATGCTTCATATGCATTACAGCAACCATCAATACTTCACTCATTTTTAATGATAACTTAAGTAACCCATATCTGCTAATTTTTACGTGCAGCAATTCCCTAAATGGTGGGTTTGGGGCTACTGGATTTGCCCAACTTCGTGGTCCCTGAAAGGTCTGCTGACTTCACAATATGGAGATATAAAGGAAACAATCATAGCATTTGGAGAGCAAAAAGCACTAAATGCCTTCTTGGACAGCCAGTATGGGTATAAACATCAAGATTTACCTATCATAGCCATTGTACTGCTTGCTTTCCCACTTGTCTTTGCATCTGTTTTTACATATGGTATAGCTAAACTAAACTATCAAAGAAGATAAAAACATGCTTCTGCTTGAGTTTCAACCTCTCAGGCAAGCTTCTGTAAAATGTAAATTTATTTTGCCAATTAATTGAATATATATCCCTATAATCAGTTTCTGCAACCCTAGCAAACAATTCTATCCTCTATATATCTTAACTGTTAGTCTAATGAAGACTATATCTGCCGTTGAGCACTTGTCAAAGTCAATGTCATCCTAATCTGTTTAATTATAGTTTATGTTATAATTTTTCATCTTCCTTCTAAAATTTGTCATAAAAACCAGAGAGAACGCACTAAAAATACCAAAATTATGCAACTGAAATATGTTTAATCAATCATAAGGGGCATTGCCATTGCCATTGCCATTGCCATCGCCATTTTAACGAACAGTTAAAAGGGCATAAATTATTTTACTGCAATTTAACGGGAAACAGTTTTAAAAAAGAAAAAAATTTTGAGTGAAAAAAGCTCACAGAAGAGGAGGCTTTATCTTCACGTGAATTATCTTTCTGGCAATTGGTGGGTCATTCTTCACAAATTAGCTCTGCTGCATTTGTCTCTGAAAAAGAGATCTTTCTCTCTACATGTTAGAACTTGGAGCGGACATTGCCGGACTCTGTTGGGGACCCTGGCCTTTGGCTTCTACTTTTAATGCACTTTGTTTTGTACACAATTAGCAAAACATTCACAGAAGTCGCCTGGAGCAAAATGTCGACCATCCATAAGACTAACCTCATCTATCTTCCCATTTGCTAACAATGATCAATGAGTGCTGCTGAAAACCCCTTTGAGTTTTTACCCAGAGGAAAACATAAAACTGAACCGTTGGTTAGGTATTTTCTTCCCATCCTGGATCAGTTAGTCTGTACTACATCGTTGAAAAGAGCAAAAGATCACAAAAATTAAAAGAAAGGGAGTAATCATCCTCCTCCAGAAATTGCTTTCTGCCGCAGAAACACAGTTTAATTATTATGATAAGATAAAATAATGGTTACAGTGCTACCTCTCCCGCTATCAATGTCAAAGACGGGAACCTTAGACCCCAGAGAGAGACCTATGCATGTGTTATTATGTTAACACCCTGATAACATTACATTGATGACTGAACAACAAATAAATATATATCAACAATATTACTGAGTTCCAAACTCAGTCGAAAACAATGGTGTGATACACCAAATCTCAACTTCATAGTCCATTACAAACGGATTACAAATAGAAACCACCTATTAAACATTACCGACGTAGGAAGAGTTGCTGGACTTCAGCTTGTTCCGTAGTCCAACAATTCCCATCTGAAGGGACGGAACACGTACAGAACTTCGGGATAGCTCTTAAATAGAAGAGCAACACAGACGCATACTGCAGCAATTGCTACCATTGAGAGCATTGCAGGCCTGTAAACCAATGACTTGCTGGTTGTTCCATAGCCAGAAGCCAGCTTCTGATCACAAAGCTTGCAATGTTGCTTCATGGATCTCAGTTCAAGCTGGCCAATCTCAAAGCTGGAAGTTGACTTGTTGTTTTGCTTCTCATTTGTGCTGCAGTCAGAGAAGGCACCGGGAATGTCAACCACCACATGCCCAGAAGGAGGTCTCTTATTAATTTTTTTCTGTACCAGGTGGATGTATGAGTAGTGGCCGCGTAAGCGAGCATAATCTTCAGGTGTAGAGCCAGTGCTGTCTCGAGCACTCTTCCAAGCATCAATGCCAACCTGAATGAAAAATACACAATATTTTTTCAAATGAAATTTAACCCCAAAAAAAGAGAGAAAGGAATAGAACTATGTTCAGATTTAAACACTTTCAGTCTTAATTTCAGAGGACATTTCAAAGCAAAGAACTTATGTTCAAATCCTTTTAGAAGAGTTGGGGGAGTGCATTGGGCAGTTTATCACAAAAGTGTACTCGTTGGATGGGCAAAAGTATACTCCTCGGATGGGTAAGTCCTAGCAATTTTGAATCAAGCAATTGCATTCATGGCAGGCAGTCTTGCACTTTTCAGCCCAAACTTAGAGATAGACTATGGCAGACAAAATCCAGATTGAACGAGGTACAAAGGAATGCATTTCAAAATATCACCAAAATTCATGCTAGAGAATGGAAACAAAAATTACTGTAGTTCCCTTCCTGGCATGCTCAGAAATACATCAATACAAGGGATTACCTTTCCAGGATCATCGGTTAATGCATCCAGCACATCCTCAGAACCATCTTTACCAGCAGCAATGTGAAGAGGAGTCAAACCTGCAGGGCCGAGGGCATCAGGTTTAAACAAGAAGCTTTTATGAATACCACCAGCTACTGTTTCATTTTCAAATCCTAGTCTATCTGAAGCTTTGTCAGGGACAAATCTTAAAAGGAGCTCCACTAGAGGTCTACAATTTTTCCTAACAGCTCTGTGAAGAAGACCCATCTCTGTTAATGCAAGGTTAAGGGAAGGCTGCTCCCCTGAATCCACTATTCCATCAAGAAGAATATTTAAGAGTTTCTTCACTACGGCACACCATTCATGGTCCATAGAGAACTCCACAAGCCACTTGAACCGCCTTAGAGAAAAGGGTTCTAGGTTAGGATCCAACTGGCCCAATCTAGACTTCAATTGACTTCTATGAAGAAGCCAACCAACTTCATGAATGAAGGCCATTGCTTGATTTTTGGCTTCCATTTTTCCGGTTCTGCCAACATCTGCATCAGTGTCAATAATCTCCAGTACATTCTCAAGCATACGGATCTCTGAACAAACATCATCCTCAGCAACTATAAAAGGGTAGAAACTGCTATTAAAACCATGGTCTTCAATCTGGAGAAGATCAAGGGAATGTCAACTTCAGCTAAAGAAAGGCATATTCAAAATAAATTATATAAGATGCATCTTTTATTAACATGCATGCTTGGAAAAGAAAAAGTACAAGAAGCAAAGACATATTACAGTAGATTCTATTTATTTCCTACTCCATGAAAAGAACATAGTGACTGGAAAATAAAATGAAACTGGAAAACCAGAAAGAGTCATGCTTCTACATCTTTCTCTACAATTTTACTTTAAACACAATAATACCAGAGCCAGCCATGAAGTTATAAAAGCTATGGAAGCAAACCAGCATCTTCTAGGATCCTCTACAAATACTTTCAAGGATTTATATAAAGTTCACACCATTCGTCTCAAATATTCATCATTCTAGGACCTTCCTCTTTCCTCCTCCCACCCTCACTTCCCAAAATAAGATGGAATTTCATGTAAAGAATTACAACAGTCCACCTCAAAGAAGTACTAAAGTTAACACCAAACTTGGACATATTTACACTAAACCTATTATCCACAATCTACATTGTAAACTCTCCCTCCATTGAAAGGAACTTTACTAGAATTCACATATAATCCGTGTCAAAGATAACAGCAAGGGATGAGGGGGAGCAACAGGATCAATTATAAGAAGTAGAAGAAAAGACCACCTCAATGAATCCTCTTCCAGTCACAGTAGGGATAGAGCAAGAAAAGTCGACACACTGAAGCTCATCTTGCTCCTTGAAGTCATCATTGTCATCCATCAACTCACTAGTAGCTGCCTGTACCAGATACTTCCCTTCTACTGCACAGAGCAACCTAGGATAGGAAATCCAAGAATATAAAAAGCTCTAGAGCAACCATAGAAATCCAATACAAGACATACAATACGTAAAACTAAATCTAATTTTATATACACTCCTAAGGATCAATTCAATCCAAGAATATCAAAGGCAATAAAGCAACCATAGAAATCCAATACAAAACATACAATACAGTATAACTAAATCTAATTTTATATACACTCCTAAGGATCAATTCAAGCCATTGAGGATTAAAATGACACAATAAATATTGACTCCAAGAAGAGAGTAAAGAATACCTTATGGCTGGCTGAGACAGATTGATACCTTTAACTGAAAATTGAGCTCTCTCAGATGCAGATATTGCAATTGGTTTGACGCTTATAATTTCACTATAATGGTTGCTTCTGAGATGTAAAGATGTATCTATGACAACCTGACCTGCAGCATAAAAATAAAATGGTCAGAAAATTCATCCTGCAGACAAAAGTGCTTTTGCTAGCCAATTATTTGGTCATATCAATTAAAGAAATACCAATAAAGATAAAGATAAAGACCAAACAAACCATTATAAACGAATGCTATTTGATCTTGCACCCCTATACAAATCCATCCAGTACTCCAGAAAGTGTCATCTGAAGAATCCAGAAGCCGACTCAAACTGAAACTCAGATCACCACGAAGCTGACAAAAAGATGATAAAGGGTTAAAATTATGAAGAAATTAATATAATTTAAAAGCAAAGAAGATAAAAATCATAGCTTCATGCAAACAAGCTTACTTCATCCCATGCAGCCTCAGCTTGACGAAGATAAATTGTCAGAACAATGCAACCAGGCCTAATATAGCTCTCAATGTCAGTGGGACTATGAGATAGCCAATCAAGAATCTGGAAGTTCAAACATTTTACATAAGTATACTTTCTGAGGAAGCAAACCCCAAAGTACAGTCACATTCAAAAACTTTAAGTACCTGTGCTCGCAAGACCAGAGGAAAATCATTTGGTTCTTTCCCAAATAATTTAAACACAATCCTATCTGTACGGCTCTGCAATGATCAAAGTCAAAAACAAATCATCAGAGGTTAAACTTTTAATAACATATAATTTTATGACGCTACGCATATTACTTAACAGAGGAGATCGATCATCAAAATATTCAGTCTTAATTGCTTGTCATGAGACAAAAGATAAACTCCCTGCCTAAGTTATATTCATCAGAAACTGTCTAGAATTCTTTGAAGTAACTAGTTGAGGTTAGCATAATCATGCTAAAGTTAGCCATGCATGATAACTTAATGAGAGCATAACCTGGCTCATTCTACACCTTCCCCAGTTGTTCATGGATTGAGGTTCAGAGATGAGACTTGACTGCTTAACTATTAACACTCCTAGAACATGAACTTGGGGAAAATTTGAAACTCCTCCATAAAATCAAGACATCTAGCAGATGTCCTATACCTCAGAGTAGTACTCACGGAATTTTAGTCAACAAATGGAATGCAATCATGCATATTATGTAACATAGAGATACCTGAGCATCACCACTGGAACTAGAAGGTGATTGGGCAGATGCTGAATCTGAATTCCTACTGGTCTGTGGTGGACTAGACTGATGAGAGTCCTGTTGGACCCAGGAAGGGCAATCAAGAGAGCTAGTCCCTGCATTCAAAGGTGCAGGTGACCTTTCTATGTCATCGGTGCCCTCATCCAAGTCAACATATATGTCATTCAAATCAAAATTATTCATCTTGACTGCTCCAGCTGTATTGCTTTGGACTTTGGCACCCATAGTATCACAAGAACGTACTCCTTTCTGTGGCATCTCTGAGGCAGGTTCAGTGATATGCTGCTTGAAAGGCTGAGGAGGGCCTTGGCCATTCAAAAACAAAGTCGAAACAGCTTCTGAATCTTGAGGTTCCGGCAAAACCCCAGTTATGTTTCTTCCCCCTTGTTCACCATTATGGTTTGCAAGGCTCCTTAGGAGATTAGATAGCACATCCTGATCTGTGGTTTGGTCAGATCCGTTAGCTGTAATTTAAGAAAAACAGAATCATTCACCCCGTGTAATGAAAAAGCAAATACAAAATATTCCAGGCAAAAGTATGATAGCTATAATCATGCTACTATCGAAGTATGATGCCAGCTTTTTTATGTCTAACTTCAAAGTTCACCTAAAACATAGATTTCACAGAAAGTGCATGATAAACTAGCTGAAATTTCCTTTTGCATTGCTTGTTTAAACATAGCCATCAAATCATCTTACGTCTCCAAAAAAATTAGGGCAAATGATTGTGAAGTATGAAAACCAATTGCGAATTGAGCCCCATTGTTCAGAGAAAAAATGAAAGGTTATAATCAAAAGACATAAACCAACTAGTATTGGTAGCATGGGAAAGCCATTGAGTTACTTACAATGCATGCCAGAAAGTATCCTCAAAAGACGTAACAATAGATAACCACTAGTCTGCTCATCATTCACTGAATTGCCATTGACAATAGTATCAGGATTTGTTTTCCTCCTCCTTTTATTGTGGCCAGCCAAACGTCGGCGACAGCTTCTCTTACCTTCATCAAACTCTTGAAGGACATGAAACCTACCAAAAACCAAACATCATGTCATCCAACAATATGATTTTCAGCTTGAAATACATAAAATCTTCAAGACTTCTATCAGAATTTATACAAATTAAATTAGCCTCTCATTTCAGCAAAGTGCTGCAAATCATAAATGCTTACCTACTACACTGCTGACAAAATCGCTGCATGACATTTCCAACCAGAGCCTTACTTGCCTTGGAATGCATCTCACAAACCTTATGCCGTCTATGATAGTCCTTGGAATTGCTCAGATCAGCCCCACAGTCCTCAACCTGACAAACTGCACACTTTCCAGAACCTCCGCTCAACTTAGTCTTCTTCCCGCTGGTTCCCTCCCAATTTCTCATCTCCCTTTGGCTGATTGGATTACCATGACCACCTTGGCCCCCAAGCTTCAAAGTAAGGCTACTTGCTTCTTCATTCAGACTGTCATCTTCAACCACAATAACCCTCCTCTTCTTTTCCAATTCCCTTTTCCCCTTTTCAGTTTCCGGATTCGCTTCATCAGAGTATGACGATGAGCTATTGGACGAATTCCCAGGAATCCCAGACGCCAGTGGAAAAAACTGCCTTCCCATGCTATCAGCAGACACCGGATTTATGGAGCTAGCAATGAAAAGGTCACCATCCCATTTCCAACCATTTAAATCCCACTCCAACGTCCTTTTCCCTACTGCCCGCAAATCCGCCCGATTCATACCATAAAAATGATGAGCTTCACTTCCAAATCTAGCCTCCATTTATCAAAACGCAGATAACCAGAAGATCTAAACCCAGCAATTTAACTTCAAAAAGGACAATTTAACAACAAAAACCAAAACTTTAACCCTATTCCAACTACAGATCAGAGCTCCTAAACCCCCAAATAGAAAAACTATACTATTAATTACAACTAATCAGCTTCAGTTCTTCCCCAAAAGTCCAAAAAGAGCACCCCAACACATCCATGATTCCAATTAAGAGCAACCCACATACCAAATCAACTTACAAAAAAGAGCCCAATTGTCAGTTAACCTAAATTCAAAGCACTGAATTTTTTTTTCAAATCTCAGAACAACACACCCATATAAAAGCAGAAAATTAACTAAATTTTAAACAAGCAGAAAGAGTGAAAGGTAAAGATTAGCAGACTTAATGGTTACTTGCGCAGATGACAGACGGCGTAAGGAATAGGGAAAGTGATTGCCGGAAAGTGATCGGAAGTTAAGACTAGTTGCAAAAGGTTTTCTCAGACGATGATGAATGGGGAATGATGAATGATGATGGTGACGACGATAGGAACGAGTTTGTTTTTTGTGGGAAAGTGTTTGGGTAATTGTTCGGTGTGGTATGGTACACAAAAAATCATAAATTTATTAATTATTGATTTTAAGACATCAAATTGATTAAAAAAAAAAAAGAAAAAGGAAATGCCCTTTTAATTTTACTTGTTTGACGAAATGCGTAAAAGAGAAAGGGAAAGGAGAGAGAAAGAAAGAGAGGGAAGGAAAGGAAACGTTCCAACCCTTGAACAAAATGGCGGGACCACTTGCACACCGCGTGTCTCACACACCCTTGGCTCTCGATAATATAATCATATTAAAAATAGTAGCCCACCCCACCTCCTGCCTTTTCTTTTCTATAACTTCTACCCGTCTCAGCGAAGTTTCTTCCGGTGCTTCACGCAATTTGGCAAGTCGATGCGGTGAACCTGTACGAAAAAGTCGAAAAGTAGAGTAGTATTTCGCTGCGACCGAAACTATAATAGGATCCGATTTAAAGCTGACGCGATGGAGAAATCACAACCCTTTATCTTTCCCTGTCGTTCCTGTATCTGACTCCTTCCATTTCTATCGGATTACTGGCGTACAGGATCACTAGATTCTCTAAGTAAGTCAATCTTTAGATTTGAGTGAAAAGAAAGTTTATGCGCGTTATGAATTTTTTACCGAGTAAATCGTAACTTAAAATTTAAAAATAATTGCAATTTTTAAAGACTGTTTTAAATTAATTGAATTAAATTTTATATTTTTATTAATAGTTATTAATGATAAAATTTATTTTTTAAAATACATACAAATATAGTAATTGTAATGCGTAATAAATTATCGCAAGACTTTGCCACTTGTTGGTTATTAAAAGTTGACCCTCCTATCATCAATACACCAACACCATGATTATTGTGTTCCTTTTACAATCATTGGTAGATTGTTTGCATTGACCATCACATTTTGCAAATTTAATATTTTATTGTTCATAACGGTGAATATAAGAAACTATTTGTGATGTAAACAAAGTAATCATTTAGATGAATACAAACAGTAGAATATTGTATATGTTAGCTTTATTAAGTTTAAATAGTAATCAATTTACATACATATATATATAAAGCTAAAAGTTTAGTCAATTTTTCATATAATTTGTAACATTCAAAATATATAATTTAGCAACAAATAAAAAATTAATTATGTTACACTTTAGTGAATTGGTAAACAATTAAAATTTAATCAATATAATTATTTTTTTTATCATCCGAATAATCAAGTCATTTACCTGACTCGTTTATTATCAAATGAAGGATTTGTTCAAAGTTTGGCTAATATTAAATAAAATAATTATTTTGAAATTGATTATTTAATATTTAATTTATTTAAAATCATAAAATGTGATATACATTTGATTAAAATTATTAAATATAACTAATAATTATTCACATAAATTATTTTCAAACTTCATACAAACATCTCATCAATTATTAATTATATCGATCAGATCATTATTACTTAGTTTGAGACATAAAATAATTAAAAAATCAAATACATAAAAAAATTAAGTCGAAGAAAATACCTAATTAAACTACACACACTCTTTGAGCTTCATCTAATGAAGCTTCTTACACACATGGCATCATATGCATCTTCCTTATTTGCATTTTTACCTAACCTCAAATAAAATATTAACTTAAATATCAAAACACACCTTAGAATAACAACTTTGATGTCTCATAATTGTGTTATTTAATTATATATTACAACTATCATTTCCTTTCACCTCACTCCTTTTTTTTTAGTTGGGACACCCAAAAATATCATCAATAAATTATAATCAAATTTATTAATTTTTGATAAAAATCTTTTCATTTGATAGTTAAAAATAAATATTTTCATAGTGTGTAATTATCTTGTGATTTAATTATAAGAGTATAATATAAATATTTTAATTAAAGAGGTAAGACTGTTTCCGTAAAAGAGTCATTCCCATGATCCAAAATAATTATATCTAGTATTATGGAGAGTGGATAGTATAACTATTTTGTCTTTGGAAAAAAGAAATATTCTATTATGTATGGAAACTTCGCCCCCCCCCCCCAAAAAAAAAAAAAAGTGATTAATGAATTAGAGGGATGATTCAGTGCATCTGCATTCAATGATGTTCGAGAGCGAACAGAACTGTCGGATCAATCAAGAAGCCCATTTGCATTGACTTTGACCTTCACCGAAAGCAAGAAATAGGTTTGCGGAATGGTCACAAGGTCAAAATCAAGGAGTCTGCAGGTGATCAGGTAATCAAGTGTGGCTAAGTCTTCGGGCCGCAGCCGAAGTCTTGTCGGGATCCGCCATCTGCCACGTAAGTCGTCCGCGATGGGCAACTTGGATACCTGTTGGCAAAACAGAAAGGGCCAAGATAATCTCATAATTTTGAGGTGGATTGTAACAGTTATAATTATTATATTATATTAATAATTATAATTTAAAATTATTTAAATATTTTATATACACCATTATAAGTTGTAAATTTTTTATATATTCTTATTATAGTTAAATAATTATATGATTATAGTAAAAAATTATAAGTGGAATTCATTCAAATTAACAAAATATTTTCGTTGGTATTTGGTAAATTAAACAAACTTATTTAAATAAAGTATTACCTGAATTATAGTGTGAACTGTGAGGCCAATAGATAAAGAAGCTTGGGTCTTTCTATTGGTTGGGTTATGGCTTGTTGGTGGGCACATGAGCCCACGAATCCACCGAGGGGTGCAAATCTTTCGCCATTTCCTCACCAACCTGTCTGTTTTGTTATGTCTACAACCAGTTTAAACACCCACATGATGACCAGCACCCTCAAATCTAACCTTAACCATGCGTATATATTCTCTGCTTAACACACTTCTAGCTCCCTGCAAAAGAATCTCCAGACCAAAGGAATAAAATCAATACTGAAAGAACAATTAAAGAACAATAAACCTTGTTTTGTATCTAAACCAAGAATTAATACTCAAATCACATTTTTATTACATTATTTTATTTTTAATAATTTAAAAATCATATATGATAGTAGTGATCTAAAGGGTGAAAAAGTTTTATTATCATGCAAAATTAAATTTTAATATTATTTTTTTTTATTAATTTACTTTGATAAAAAATTTAAAAACATTACCTTAATAAGCTGGTCAATGAAAATTTTTAAAAGTCAATTTTTCTAATCACTTTTTTTTTATTATAATTAAATAAATGTTTATTGATTAAAAAATACTGAATATATTTAATAATTTAATCAAAATTGACTTATATTTATAATTTTTTATAAAAATAATATTTTAACTATTTTATAAATTATTAATTCAATAAATATTTAATTTTTGCTTTCCTTTTTGTATAACTAATTTAAATATTTTGTGTTTTATAATTTATTTTTCATATAATATCAAATACAATAATTTAAAATTAATAATATTTAATAATATTACATAAAATGATAATTTAATATTACTGATGATCAAATAACTTTGATGATTTTATCATTATAGTGATTAGACCATTATAATAATTTTAAAAACAACATCAATCATTATCTTAATGTAACTTTTTTTTTTTAACAATACATATTTATCACGTCGAATTAAGTCAACAAATGAAATGAATATATAACAACAGAAGAAAAAGTTAGAATAGAATATGAAATGCTATTTGCATAAAAAAAAAGGTGGCGGCCACAACATTCAATTTGGCATTAATATAAGGCATATAACTTTGGTGGATGGTTGATTCACGTGAAAGAAAAGCTAAAGGGGAAAATGGGTAGGGCATAAATAATAGTAAATGATAAAAGTTGAAAAGAGATGATAGAGACATTCTTATATAAACCAAGATATCACGTAAAAGAAAAAAAAAAGATTATTCTATTTTCAAATTTATGGTAAAATATCAGAAGATTAAATTTAAAAAATATTTAAAATTAATATAAAATAGTTTTAAATATTTTAATAAAATAAATCAATATTCCGAAATTTTGTTTAAAATTTATCGTCAAAAATTGACCAAGTATTGCTACCAAAACACAATTTGTATCTTACCAATTTTTAAAGATTTTTCATTTTTTCTATCTTTCCGGAAACTCGTTTTCTTTATTTATTTATTTTTCATAATAAAATAATTAGGATCCGTTTGGTTTTAAAAAATATTTATTGTTTTAGTTTTTTATTTTTATTTTATAAAAAACTTTTGTTCCTTAGAAACTGTATTTATAAGCGAAAATAAAAGTTATTTTTTAAAAATGTAAAAATAAATAAAAATTTAATAATAATATTATTAATATCATCTAATAATAAATATAATATATATTTATTAATTAATGATATTAAAAATGTTAAAAAATGATAATTTAAAAAATATAAAAAAAATAATATATATCCCTAATTTTTATAATTAAAAATATTTTTTTATTTTCAAATTTCAACTTATTTTCATTTTTATTTTCAATTATCAAACATATTTTCATTCACATTTTTTATTTTTTAAAAAATTAAAAATAAAAAATAATTTATTTTCTGAAATCAAACATTACTTTTAATTTTTTTTTTGGGTTTTCATAATTCAATCCGATAAAAGATAGCCACGTAACCTTACCGGTGGGCTTGAATTCCTCCAAGTCCAAGTCCAATCACAACTCACCTGACGCTGGTGGAGTCCAGTCTGGCTAGCTCAGCGTACGACAACAAAAGCAAAGTTAGTAAGAAAAAGGAAATAATAATACAATTAATGTAAAATTAAAAAAAATAAATCCTGTAATAATGCAACCTAAGGGAACTGCCAACAAAGTCAAGATTCCGATTATCTCTTTTATCCTACGCACCCTTCGGTTCTCTTAACCTACACATCTTTCGCCGGCTTCACCGTCGACTCAACTAGTACTCACAGTCTCTTATCGGACTGGACCGAGTATAAGTGCTTGGTCCACTTCATCGGCGCCAAATTCAGGTGATGTTTTGCACTATTTTTTTTTTTTTAAAATTTCTTTGACTTTGTCTTCGTCTTTGATTCTAATACTAGGTTTTAATTAACATGCATGCGGATCAATGTAACTAGTTGCTTTTACGCAATCGTGAAACCGTTTGATTTTAGAAAATTCTGATCAAAGAAATGGTCGTTGAATGTTGAGTTTGACTGTTCTTTTATGCGTTAAATTGTACTTCCCCAAAATTTGACCTTATAAGTTATAATTTTCTTGGTGAATGGTTGATCTGCTTGGTTGAGTGGTTGAACATTTTAAAGAAGATTTAACTTGGAGAACTGTGCGTCGTTGTACACGGAAGAGTTTGTGGAATAGAATTTGTGATCATACGTGGGTTTTATTTAACTTGGAACTGAATTACCGTGCTGGGAAACTTTTAGGTGTGTCATGTCGGTGAAATTGTAGATTTGTGCCATTTTCATTTTACTAACAGTTGCCGCAGCTAAAAAAACTTACCAAGCTTTATGCCAATATCCTTTCATGCATGTGCCATTTCAAAGTTGTGGTTGTGAGCATGAATTCCATGTGATTTCTTTGGATGTTTGCATAAGCCTGGCTGCATTTTGATGATCCAATGAAAGATTTAACTCATCTTGCCTCTCATTTCGTAGGGAATATTATGTGCAAGAATGAAGTGCTGCAATTCCATGAATTTATGAAATTGTTCTCGAATGCATCCCTAGATGGTTTTTTTTGTTTCTTCCCATTCCATGTTTAGTATCTTGAATGTATATGCTTATTATGCAAAAGAAATGAGAGTCTTCTTTGGAGCCTGCTATTTAGATTTAAAGACAAAAAATAGATGGCAAAATATGTTATCTGGTTTAGAATACTAAAGAAATGCCTCACATGGGCAGATGGTAAGACACAATCAAAAGACTTTCAGTTCATTAATATCCTGACCACAAACCAACTTGTGGAAAAACCAGATGCATTTTGCTTCTGCTTTTTTTTTTTTTTCCTGGCAATTACTTTCATCTATCTAACCAAATACTTGTGCTCTGCGTATTTTGCAATTTTGTTGTATCTATTTGCAGCTTCTATAACTGCAATGCTTGTAAAAACTCGGTGCTGGTTAAGCTTTTTTTTCTTTGATTTAACAAAAAAAAGTGAATTATTTTTTGACATGTGTACTTATTCTTATGCTACCTCGAATTTTAGATTTGGGTTTTATAAATTTGAGATAATTCTCAAGGGATTGAACCATGAGTTGCTTTGGCTGTTGTGAAGAGGAAGATATCCACAAAGCTGCTGATAATGGAGGCCAACACATGTTTAAAAATTCAGCAGGTAATCCTGTGGTTGAAATTTACATCAAGGCTGATAACATTGCATCTTTATGAATTTCACTTGGATATTTCTGCATCATCAATACAGTGAATTAGTTGAATGAATCATGATAAGTAGGATGGCGTAGACTCCTTTGGTGGTTATGCCCATATTCATTTAGAATTTAATTATAATTTTTTATTAGTTTTATTTCTGTGCTTTCTGGATATATATATATATATATATCTGCTATTTAATTTCCGACCTAATTTATTTTATTACTTATACTTGTTACATGTTTATTGCAATCTTATCTTTTGCATTTTATGGTTTGCTGTACTGAATCTATTGCTGTAATCTGGGTTGAATTGGCCATTCAGGAAATGATGGAGGTTACCATACATCTGAAACTGCATCAAAGAGTGCTCAAACTGTGAAGGTTCAGCCTATTGAAGTCCCTGCTATTCCAGCAGATGAATTGAAGGAAATCACAGATAACTTTGGTACAGATTCTTTGATTGGAGAAGGTTCATATGGTAGAGTTTATTATGGAGTCCTTAAAAGTGGGCCGGCTGCAGCAATCAAAAAGTTAGATGCCAGCAAGCAACCGGATGATGAGTTTTTGGCCCAGGTTCAATCAACTGCTATAATTCATTGCATTTACCACATCTAGGTATTTGTTTTAGAGTTTCAGATTTATATCCATTGATGCATGGATTTTCAGGTTTCCATGGTATCAAGGTTGAAGCATGAAAACTTTGTACAATTGCTTGGTTACTGTGTTGATGGGAGCTCACGTATACTTGCATATGAGTTTGCATCTAATGGATCGCTGCATGATATTCTCCATGGTATGTGTGATGATGCTTCATTTATTGCTCCAGTTATACAAAAGTTAAAACCCATTGATGAGGGTAATGATGCTTGAAGCAAGGAGCTATTTTTAGGCGATTATAAAATTTAATTAAAGTTTCTTCCTCTATTGGAAACAAAGTCTCTGGTTTGTAATATTTACTTGTTGTGCTGTTAATATCGCAATGTCATTATTCCTTTAATGCAGGGAGAAAAGGTGTTAAGGGAGCTCAGCCAGGCCCTGTTCTGACATGGGCACAAAGAGTAAAAATTGCCGTAGGAGCTGCTAAAGGGCTTGAGTACTTGCATGAGAAAGCTGATCCTCACATCATTCATCGTGACATTAAGTCCAGCAATGTGCTAATATTTGATGAAGATGTGGCAAAGATTGCAGACTTTGATTTATCTAATCAGGCTCCTGATATGGCAGCCCGTCTGCATTCCACTCGTGTACTTGGAACCTTTGGTTATCATGCTCCTGAGTAAGTAATTTGTGGGTTCTTTTCATACTACCATCTATCATATTTATTTTGTCAAAGATCATTTTTGTTGTTGATAACATGCGACTATGGACGAACTTTGTTGTTGAACTTGTTATGACGTGATGTTTATGAATCAATCACGAATTGCTCTTTGGAAACTAAAGTAGAGTAGTTTTTCATTTGACTACTAATATATTTCAGGGAACAAGCATAAGTTCAATATCCTAAATTTTTCCTTCTATTTAGCTTGATTTGAGAATGAATGTGTTGAACATTGACTGTTCTGTTCTTGTGGTTGGCAGATATGCAATGACTGGGCAATTAAATGCCAAGAGTGATGTATACAGCTTTGGTGTTGTGCTGCTTGAGCTTCTGACTGGGAGAAAACCCGTTGATCATACTTTACCCCGTGGACAACAAAGTCTTGTGACATGGGTACTTTTCTGCTACTTATTTTCCTATATCCAGCTTGTTTTTCCTTGTTAAACTTTTCAGACATGGCTGATTAATGAGAGTTTGGAATTGTGTTAGGCTACACCTAAACTTAGTGAAGACAAGGTTAAGCAATGTGTTGATCAAAGACTAGGAGGAGATTATCCTCCCAAGGCTGTTGCAAAGGTACTAATATGCTTGGTTGCTCCTGGTAATGTTTGTTTTTATTAGCACATTTTCTCTGTTAAGATTTCTCCTTCCCTTGGTTATTGAATTTGATTCTAGATGTCTCTGTTTTTTGAAAATAATTTTTGAGCTTCAAGAAAAAGTGTACCGCATAAGCGGTAAGAAGTAAGGTTAGATTAAAAAATGTTATGTGACAGCACCAAAGAGGTGTTCATGTGTATAAAGAGTGTTTCTTTTTGGATAATTGACATCTCCCAGTAGGAGTGGTAGAGAGTAGCACTAGTAATGATTAGGTTGCCAGTGAGGTAAATCAGAATAAACGAGAACTGGAAAAATAAATTCTTTTGGATGGCCTCTCGAGCTCCTCTCAACAACATTGTTTTAAACCTTGAACATATCTTGGCCTGACTTTCCACGACTGGTGCCCTCACTGAATGTCAATTTCATCCGTGCCTAAAGCATTTTATTGGTTTGATTGTAGATGGCTGCTGTTGCTGCATTGTGTGTGCAATACGAAGCTGATTTTCGGCCAAATATGAGCATTGTTGTGAAAGCTCTTCAGCCCCTGTTAAATACCCGGCCTGGACCTGCCGGTTAAATACCAAGCACATAACTTTATCTCTCACTCTCTCTCTCTCTCTCACACACACACACACTCTTCCTTTCTATCTCTATGTGCCCATGTGTGAGGAAGTGTTCACGCATTCAAGCATCCAAAATATATGAAGGGACAATTTTAGAAGGTGATGATAATTTGTTTGAGTTCCATATGCATCCATTATATACTATGTATTCGATTTGTACATAATGTGTGAGGTTTTTTTTTTTTTTTTTTTTTTTTTTCCTCTCTTGCATGTCTGTTCGATGGTCTTCGTATTTAACACCCTTTTTCTAAATTTAATCTTAACCTCTCTTCCTTTCATGAAATGGTTATCTTTTACTTTTTCTTACAAATGGTTATGCACATTTGATTGCTTTGATTACAAGAAATCCCCAATAAACAAAGAAAAGGACTGCTAGATGCTTTAGCCCCCCGTATGCCAGATGGCATGTAGAAACTTCTTTCTTCGGTCCCGTTAAAATCTTAATCCCTAGCTAGCTGATTAGGTGAACAATTGAATTTTTTTTATATTAATAATAATAGTGCTATAAATCATAAAGGACAGAGTGTAGGAATATTATTAGTTGGGATTATTACGCCAATTTGACTTCAACACTTTGAGGGGTGGGTTGGCTAAAATTCATTGCGTGAACAATGGGGGTTAGAAAATTAAATCCATGAAACCACTTGTACTCTATATTACATCGACCGGCCAATAATACCAAAGAAAAAACGCATCGTCTTAACAACTACGAGTACTAATCCAAAACCCCTAACCTCACTCCAGACAAGAACCAATGAAGAATAAGAAAAACAACAAAAAAGAAAACCTCAAAAGAGCAGAGAAAAGCAACAAAGAACCAAAGCCAAATTATTTTAGATGCATTCGTCCGCCTAACTACTTTTATCGTTCTATCTTGCCCAAACGTGGAAGAAGTAACAGGAGCAATCACCAACGCCACCGTCGTCCCCAGCACGGCAGCCCCACCCTATGGTGGAGACGCGACTGAACCTTAGTACGCTGCGGCGAAGACGTCGGTTTGTTTGGACAGAGAGAACTGCCAGGTCCCCAAAAACAGCGACCAAACGCGATCGCGCAGAACATTAGTTCGGCGCTAGTTAAGATGAACAGTCCACCCATGCTCAAAATCCTTCTAGTTTGTCCTCGCTCAATTGGAGAAGAGTTTAAAACAAGCTCTATCGAGTGATTGGCTAATCAAGCTGGCCTAAATGAACCACAAAAGAGCCATGTGCAGCACGGTAGCCAAGCATGTCACCATGATACTTATAATAATAGGTATCCACGCGGTCCTGAACATTAGTCAGGACTCAGGATGGCAACCAATTACAGTTAACGAATCCGAAGACTAAAACAGAAATGGGTACTGGAACAGCAGCTTGACCTGATCAAGAGTGGTTTAGGTATTGAAAGTGGCCCTGACTCCTAAGGTGGTGAACGATGGTAAGAATTGGGCTTGGAGAATTGGGGGTAAGAAACAAACAAGGGTCACCATGGCAAAAAAAAAAAAAGAAAAAAAGAAAAAACAATTATCAAATATCAAGAAAAATTATTTGCATGTCAACATTTAAACAGCTCAAGGTCAAGGTATAATTGAAATCTGAGTCATACTTATAGCACATCCAATAACATCCAATACAGACTAAGGCTCACATTAATTGAAGCTTTCCACAATTCATACCACATCAAAAGCAGCATAATTTCTAGCTCGGAATCTTAGTCAGGGGAGGAATGGATTGTGAGAAGGACATGCCTCTTTTTGCTTTCTATAAGCCCTGAGAAGACGAAAACACACTATTTAGACCCAAAAATGTACAATCAGCCAAAAAGAATAAACATCCTCATCATGTTGCTAGGTGCTGGCTACCTGGAAGCATTTAATCCCCCAAGTCCAATAGTTCCCAGAACAATAAGCAGGAAAGGAATCTGAATCAAAGCACGATTTCTTCTTCCCCCATGAACATTTGGTACTCCCGTTCTCACAACGTGTGAATATGTAGCTAAAGATGAAAGACAACGTCTGAATAGCAAAACAAAGAAAGAACATATAGTTGCTAATTCTTTTTGAACAAGAAATTACCTGAAACTGAACCTTCTCCTTCTGAACCTGTGATAATCATTACACAGAATTTCAATAGCATGTAAAAATAACCGCTATTGCTATGTTTTTACTTGTCTAATGTACTTATTAAGAAGATGGAAGGATCTCAATCAGGTTTGCAAACTCAATTCTACAAGTTATGATCAAGAATAGTTGCATCCACATCTGAGTGATTAATTTTTAACCAGTTTGCGGTCAGTACACCTATACTTACTAAATCCAATCCCATCTAGTGGAAATCTAGGATTGAGGATACAAGATGAAGATCCTACAAAAGGTAAATTAAAAAAAAAGAAGGCTAAAAGTGGAAAGAGAATGCTACAATATATCAAGTAGAGAATTTTTATCATTGAAATAACACCAATTTAATAAATTAAATCCAAAAAATACCAACACATCAAGTACCATGAAAAGAAAAAGTGGGTTTAGTGAGAATGCAAAGAAGAGAGTACAGTTGTATAAGCTAGATAGTACCAATAGTGGCGATTGATGCAGACACAGGTGCACTCTCCCACTAGATCCTTTTATCATTGAAATAACACCAATTTAATAAATTAAATCCAAAAAATACCAACACATCAAGTACTATGAAAAGAAAAAGTGGGTTTAGTGAGAATGCAAAGAAGAGAGTACAGCTGTATAGGCTAGATAGTACCAATTGTAGCGAGTGATGCAGACACAGATGTGCTCTCCCACTAGATCCAATTCCATCTACTGGGAATTTATGATTTAGGATAACAGATGACTAATCTACAAAAACTAAATGAAGAAACGAGCGGCAAAGTTTAAAGAGAATGCTGCGGTATATCAAGCAGAGCAATTACTATCACCAATATATCACAAGTTTTAATAAAATAAATCCAAAAATACCAAACAATCAAGCAATAAAAGATGAAAAATAAAATGGGAAACCATAATGATGCAAAGAAGAGGGTATAAGCTTGACAGTACCAATTGTGGTGATTGATGCAGACAGATGCGCGCACCAACTGAAGAATTGGCATAAAAAGAGAAGTAAAATTGAAAACATGCTGATGATGTATTCATACCTCATAATAATATATGGCACAACAAATTACAATATAAGAATTGGTCTTTGACAACATCAAATTACTTTTTTTCTATCAATATCCAGTTACTGGAAATGAGTATCTCATGGCTTACTCCAAGTTTGATGAGCCACATTGAGGATAAACTAATCTGTCAAACCATCATCAAGAAAATCGAGACCATCATCATCAGTAGTAACACCTCCAGCAGCAGGAATAACATCCAATGGTTCAATCAAACCAGCTAATGTGACTATTTCTGGTCTCTTTTGTTCACTCTCATGTTCATCCATATCATCTCCATAAAATTGTTCCACCTCATTATAAATGATCTCCTAAATCAGGAAAAACGATTCAGGAATAGCATTAAAAATCAGCAATTATTCAAATCAAAATACATAGATATTTCTCAAGACTTAAGTTAACAGAAACAATTTAAATGGAAATAAAAGGTACCTCATCTTCTTGCATAGCTTGCTTCTCTGACTCAACAAACCAGTCATCTAATACACTTTCTAACATGGCACTATCAAAGGAAACCAACTCATCAGGTTTCCTTCCTAGTTGGCGTTCTCTCAGTCGCAAGTTGTAGTGAACATAGGTGTGATCATTCAATCTCTTCCTAGACAAACAGTTGTGTCTTTTGCTGTGAACCTGATCAAATGTACTCCAGGAATGCTCACATCCAACTGATGAACATGTCTGGCTTAGTATGCGTATAGCAATTCGTTGCAGCTCTAAGCAATTTATCCCATGTTGTTGCCACCATGAAGCTAATGATCAATCAGTGATTAGCACAAAATTTCAATAAACATGAAATTTGCACCGAAATATTGAAAAAAGAAATTGAATTTATCTAATACAAGTTCTTGAGCAAACAGGGCTGTGTATAAATCCTGGTTGAATCACCTGGATCAAGCTCGCTTCTAGTACTTATGGCCAAATCAGTTCCAAAATCAGCTTTTGCCGACACAAAATCAGGTATCTGATAAAATGACATCAAAGTGTCACCAGAAAAAAAAAATCCATAGTCAGATAACAGGGCCAGTTGGCTGCTTTCACAGCCACTAATGCAGCTCCATGGATAATTTGATCTTGAAAACACAGGAAGCAACCAAATCACTTGTAATAAGTCATCTGATTATCACATTAGATGTAAAATGTAACAGAAATGAGAAACCATTACCTGCATGGATGCAGAAACCCTTTTCCCATGGTCTGCCTCCAATCGAACAATACACTCATTTAGACCACGAATTACTTCAGGATTCTTCAATAACAAAAAAAAAAGTAGAAATTAAGAATGGAAGAAACAGGCAATCAGGAAAAGATAAGGGTCAAGTCACTGTATTTGTAATTTTGTACCATCGAAAAATCCGGGAGGTACCGATAGGATGGATTGAGAAAGTATGCAGCAACATGAAGAGGATGATGGAACAATGAACTCCAATTAGTGTCAATCACACTCCAGAAAGGTCCGTATTTACGCACATCATCACCATGAATGGCTTTAATTGCCAGCTTTGTTCTACACATGTCATTATATATAAATGGCATTGATCGGATTTCGTCACTACCTATCTTTTGAAGAACTTCTGCCACTGGTTCTAAGGATTTCTTCACATACTGCATTTTCTTCCAAAATGTGACATTTAGTACAATTTTTTCAACCTCTCTACCTTCATATAATTTGGAAAAACGGGATGAAAGCCATCTATTTGATTGGAACATTCTCTTAAGACCAACTTTTTGGTCCAACAAATTCTGTAAAGTAAAAAAATTAGTGCCAAACTTTGTGACAGCTGGCTTAAGAAGTTCCTGTCCCTTCGTAAATTCTTTCTTCATAAAATTCAACAACCAGGTATTGTTATAAATAAACCTTGTCACCTTTTTTGCTTTATCTATGCATTCCCCCACCCATTTTATATTCACAAAATCCTCAAGCATTTTATCAATGCAATAGACAGCACATGGCATCCAAAATAAGTTTCTCCTCTTCTCTTCAAGCATCTTTCCAGCACTCCTGAAACTCGAAGTGTTCCTAGTGATCACCTGCAATGAAAGATGTGAGGGAAACAGCTCAGCAGTAGGCACATTCACACAGATATAAAAGTAGATTTCAAAAAGAAACAAAAGTAAAGTTATATAACCTGCACTACATATTCCTCGCCGACCTCATCCACTGCTTTGTCTAACAACTTGAAAAGATTAGCTGCATCATCTATCATATCAGTTGCATCAACAGAAGAGAGAAAATAAACACCACGAGAGCAAGAGACCAAAAAGTTAATCAGTGTCCTCCCCTGTGCATCATTCCAACTGTCAGCCATGACAGAACAACCAGTAATTGCCCAAGATGCCTTAAACTCCGCTAAATATTCCTTAATATTAGCAATCTCCTCCTGAAGGAAACGACCGGATATCAGTCGACTTGAAGGACCTTGCAAACCTTGCCCGTATTGACCAACCAGTTCCAACATTTTATGGAAATATGGAGAGTTTGCTGCATTAGAAGGGATTCCTGCATGATAAAAGAATTTGCAGATGGCGGATATCACTTCCCTGCGAGTTTTCTTCTCAAACCCTATCTTTGCTCTTGTTTGTTTGTAGTGCCCTGATGTCTGGCTCTTCAGTGACTTTAAAAATACCGAATCCAGTCTTGATCTTTTAAGTAGTGGTTGAGCACCATTACCACTACTACTGGGAGATCTACCTCTGACATTATTTCCAATGTCATTATCAGAAACTTTATCCTCAATAGCCAGTATATCCTTACTCATACATTGCAAATACCCGTCCTCCTCTCCACCTTCATCCTCATTATCTGAGTGCAAGTAGAAAGTGGATATCTCCTTGGTATCAGGTTTTCTATGCTTTCTACCAGTTCGGTGCCATTTCATATTTTCTTTGATTTTGAGATATACCTCCTCAGGCGCCTTTTCACAATATGCAACTTCTCCGGGGATCCTAGCAAGATGTTGTTTAAACCGATTTATGCCCCCACTTATTATTTTTTCACAATAGTTGCATTTTACTCTTTTCTTCTTCTCGTCTTGAGCAACACAATGCTCCCATCCCGGGTCCACATATCCTAATGATCGAAGAGGGGTAAACTTGATAACCAAGTTCTTGTCACCCATCACTTTCTTGCCCTTGTGTTTATAACCTGCGGATGATTCTTCTACATCATTGTACTCATTAGACTGGAATTTTAGAGCAGCCTGTTCATATTCTGATTGCCTTCGTTTTCGAACAGAACGGGATCCTTCCAGATTTTTTCTCATATTCAAGCATACTTCTTCAGGAGCCTTTTCACAGTGAGTAACTTCTCCAGACAATCTGGCTAAATGTTGCTTCAATCTGAATATTCCACCGCTGACTATTTTCCCACAGTAGTTGCATTTAACCTTCTTTTTCCTTTCATCTTGAGCAATCCCATGCTCCCATCCAGGGTCAACATAACCTATGGACCGAAGTGGGGCCATCTCTTCAACCAATTGGTAAGTAGCACAAGAGCAGAAAACTTTATATCACAAGGTTGTTCATGATTAAATTAAAAAATTGAAATAAACAAAAGTGAATAAAAGTTTTTAAAACCAGCACACTAGAATCAAATTTCAACCATACAGTGAATTTCGCCGTTTGGAAAACTGGAAATCCCTCTCCAAATGCAAATCTCCTGTTGAATATCCTTCAAAGATCTAGCTCACTTATTTTTATTCCTCAAACCATTGCACGAGTCCTTAAAGCAAGCCTGAGCTAATTACATAACTTAAATACTATGTGAGTTGGGAACCAAACAAGGCAGGCAATGCAAAAAGAAACTAAAAAAAATATCCCTCAGAAACATCAACAGATATAAATAAATCAATCAAAGTCGTTTTGACAGCCAGAAGAGACATCATAAAGTGGAAAGAAGGTAAATCTACTGCTTCCTAAGTGTGGAAAGAAGGTAAATCTACTGCTTCCTAAGTTTAGACAACAAGTTATTACGTCTTCACCAAATGTGCTACCTTTGGAGAATGTTAAACAAGAGACTTCTTCCCATGTGAGACTTTATAGCCTATTCAAGAGTTTGCAAACCATGATTTCTTGGAATAATCTTCAAATTTTCTCAAAAGTATATGTAGATGGGAGAATTACCAGACCGTAGGCAAGCGTAAGCTTCTGCAATCTGCGGAAAATATACATCTAGAGGTTAGATTTCTCACATCCATAAATGCAACAGAGTTATTATTTAAATTGCAGAATACATGATTAAAATTATTCACACTATTATCTCATTTTAATGTTCCTGGAAGAAGGAAAACTTTTATTTTCAGGTACAGCACACGAACTAAACTAAGTGAAAAGACTGAATCTTTATACTGCATTGGTTACTTGTGTTCACAGGTATGTTGACTCTTGTCAATAATGGTGACCTCTATAAGACATACAATAATTTTAGACAGTAAATGGCTCAAAAAGACCATTCAAGGAACAAAGTTCCCACTTAGCTTCTACATAAAAAAAAAAAAAAAAGCATTAAAATACTGTTGCCACTCTAGAGTGAGATAAGTTTCTTTGATAGTAAGGAAACTAAGTCCAATTAAAACTACTAGTTAAGAAGATTAACCCTAGCCTTTACCAGGTGAATTTTAGTTTATCTCCCAAATCCATGGTCAGACTCTGACGGGTCAAGCAGTTATAAATCCAAAAAACTTATGAAAGAATATAATACTAGCAGATCTAATTACTCCCCAAAACATTCTACTAGAAATCATTGCTTGCACCATGAATTTAACCAAAACAAGATACAAATTCCAAAGCAATCCAGCTCCCTCCATGAATTTATAGCAAAATGTAGCAAGAAATAGTCACCAGGCAGTAAATTCTAAGTAGAGTAGAATTACTAACATTCATTAAACTGCTGTAAGCCCTCAAATCACTCCACCTTTAAATTGTAAAAATGCTTTGTTTGTTCAAAACAACCTCTAAAATGCCTAGACTTATTTCAACATGTTTCAACTGTTCCTTTTCAATTCCCTACAAAGGGCGTCGCTAATAAGCTAAAACCAATTCAATAACAAGCAGATTTTAGTTTCACAAACCTAATTCAATATTCAAAGCTGGCACCAACGAATTTGTGCACTCCAATCAAAGCATATAAAAAACAAATATCAAATTTTTAAAGGCATATCGATGCTTACCAACTTGAACTTTGACTCGGCCGAAAGCTTTTCGTGAACTGGAAACAAGTCAGGATGCGACTCCCATACTTTCTTTCTATAAGCTGCTTTAACCTAACCGAATCAGAATTCCCAGTCAAAATTTTAAAAAATTTACAAATTCATGAACTAAACAAGAAAAAAAAAAGAAAAATCGAGTAAATTTGTTAGTCTAACTGATTGAAAGCAAGCAACCAAAGCTACAATCTCCAAAAGCAAAACAACTCAAATTCATAAATTTCAATATAAGCCAACGACAAAAAGAAATAAAATAAAAACCCTAAGAAAAATCAAGATTTAAGAGGGAAATAAATAGGTGAAAATGGAATTATCAAAAAAAAATTACGAAAAAACAAAAGAAGAAAACCTGAGAAGGGGTAGGGCGAGAATTAGGTGGGAAGCCTAGCAAGAGTCTGGCTTCATCACCCTGCATTTCTGTAAATTGGTGGGACTGAGTCGCTTCATGATTTTATCTTCCTGTGCTTTTAAGTTTTCTTTTTTTTTTTTTTTTTTTTTTCTGGTAATATTGGGAAAGTTTTTGGGTGTGAAATGCTCGGATATTTTACAGGTGTTAAATAGCTAACGGACGATCATCAAGATCCTGATCACTGATGAGACCAATATTTCAATCTGATGTAATTTATATTATACATCAGAAAGTTGGAATCTACTTTTTACTGTCGCTGATGTAAGGGATGGACTAATTGGCATTAAGGTGAGAGGTTTGGGAAGCTTTCTCGTTTCAAAGTTAAAATAAATTGCAAGTTTAAGATTTATTGAAATATAAATTAAAAATCAAAAGTTTATTTCAATGCAATAAAAATATATGAGTTATAAAATGAAAAATTTTAAAAGTTTTTTGTTATTACGAGACTTTTGAACTATTTTTCTAGTATTGTATTTTAAATTTTTTTTAAATACATTTTTTAAGCTACGATGAATTTTTGGGTTTAATGCAATATATCATCTCCCACAACTAGTTTAAACAGATTTATTTTCTTTTTCGAAGTGGATATATATAGTTTTAAAATTTTTCATTGTTTTCTTTGAAAAGTTAATTCTTTTCATTGTTAATAAAAAATATAGAAAACTGCAATAAGTTTAAGAATAAATTGTTTTATTTTATTTTTATATATATTTGATGTTAATATTTAATATTATTCATTTTGGTTTATAAATCAAGATTGATTTTTTTTTTAATTAGAATCATAATATATATATAATGAGCAGAATTTTTCATCCACTTATATTAATATAAATGTTACATTCTTAATTTATAAATAAAAATAGTTAAATTTTAAAATATTTATTTTTATATAATTTATAAGATTAAAAATATAACACTTATATTAATGTAACTAAATCTTTATATACATACATATATATATATGTTACATACATGAAGACACACACAAACATTATGTATAGAACAAGTTCTCCATCCAATAGAAATCAGTTATCTGAAATTACTATTGATTTTTTTTTTCTGTTAACTTCAAGAAAAGAGTTTTTCGTTTGCCTACCCCATGTATTTGGGGGTGAAAAAAAAAAAAAGAAAATCGATTTGAAATATAATATTTTATTTTGTTTGGATTAAATTCGAATATTAAATATATATTAAATTTAAATTGAATTTTAGATTGAAAAATAAAAAATATAAACCAAATCAAATTATATATTCTTATTAGTTTTTATATATATTTTAAAATTTTATAAAATAAAATAATTATTTTATACCTAAATCTATTTAAATATATTAAAAATCATATTAGAATAATATATAAAAACAAAAAAATTAAAAATTAAAAAACTACTGAATTGAACCAAATGGAATCAACAGAATTTTGACTTAGTTTAGATGGTATAAAAATTCGAATACGAATTAAATTTTAAAAATTTATAATTTTATATATTATAAAAAAATTAATTCAAATTTGATTAGATCAAAATCATTATTATTTTTATATATAAACAGTACTTATTAATTTTCATAAAGTTAAAGTTGGAATGTTTTATTTAATTTTAAGTTGAAATTTAACATAAGAATAATTTTCTTTATTGTTAATAAACAAAATTCCACTGAATTATATACTTTAAATCGTAATGCTTATAACTCCTCTAGAAATCACTTAAGTATTTCACTTTTCATTTGCATATTTATATATTAATTAATTGGTCAAAATATATATTATTATCATTTTATTGTTATCTATTATTTATAAATAGAGATTCACTTATACTAATATAAGTATTGCATTATTTTTTGACATTTAAATCCATTTATCTAAAAAATATTTATAATTTTAACCATTTTGATCAAAGAATAAAAAAGAAGCAAAACTTATATATATATATATATATATATATATATATATATTCATGGTCTACATAGATGACATTTTTTTTACCTTTTCCTTCTTAAATCATTTAATCATAGAGACAAATTAATTAAGTCTCACTCTAATAAAGATATAACTATACTAAAGGAAAAAAATAGTAATATCAAGGTTTCAAAAAAAAAAGAAAGTAAAAGAAGCATAGATCATGCAGAAATTTATCTCAAAATTATACAGTTGAAACTCAGAGACATCCAAACGTTAAAAAAAAAAAACCGAAAATGAGAGACCGAGACAAAACTTCTGTTTTGTCTAAATTTAAAGCTGATCACCGGTCAAAAGCTTTGTCTCAAACCACGAATTCTGACCTATCCATTGGAAAATACGATAAGCCATTCGATTTCAACGTCCATTTCCATGCAAAGAACCCTAATTTTAGACGGTCCCACTTGCTATAAAAAACCCGCATGCATAATCAATTCCATCAAGCAACAAAACAAAGACGAAGAGAAACAGCACTTTCCAATAAAGTCTTTCTCCCGTCGAGTCCCTTCGAGTTGGTTGGGAATCGGATCGTTGTGCTATAGTCCCCATAGCCAGCCGGAGGGAGAGATTATCATTTATTAAAAAAAAAAAAAGTAAAAAATATTGACTGAAAAAAGAAAAAATTAGCAAAGATGACGGGTAAAGTGATTATTTCGGGGATTTCCATCATTCTTGTGGTGGGAGTAGTCCTAGGCGTTGTTGCTGCAGTTCATCGCAATGGGGATGCTAAGGCCGAATTGTCTCCAAAAATGAAGGCCGTGTCTAACTTCTGTACTTCTACTGATTACCAAGAAGCTTGCCACAAGACCCTCAGTTCTGTCAACAGCACTGATCCCAAAGAGTACGTTGCCCAGGCTATCTTAGCCTCTGAGGAAGCAGTCAAGAAGTTCTTCAACTATTCTGACTCCCTGATCGTTCAGGCCAAGAACGATAGCCGCACGAAGATGGCTTTGGATGATTGTAAGGAGATGATGGACTATGCCGTTCAGTCACTTCAGGCATCATTCTCCGAGGTGGGTGACAGTGAATTGCGCAGCATGAATGAGCGCATAGCGGATCTGAGGACCTGGTTGAGCGCTGTTATCTCATACCAACAGTCATGCTTGGATGGTTTCGAACATGATAACAGCATGAAACAAACGATGACAAATGGTGCTGTTGATGCTAGCGAACTCACAGCCAACGCCTTGGCAATTGTGACAAAGTTGTCGGATATTCTTTCGAAATTTGGTCTCCAGTTGAATATTCCTACCTCACGTAGACTTCTTTCTGTTGAGAAGGATGGCTATCCCTCATGGTTCTCGGCTGCAGACCGCAAGCTTTTGGCTAGGATCGATAACCGCAACTTGAGACCAAATGCTGTTGTGGCTAAGGATGGCAGTGGCCAGTTCAAGACCATTGCTGCAGCCCTAGCTGCCGCTCCCAAGAACTCCAAGGTCCGACATGTGATCTATGTCAAGGCTGGAATCTATGACGAATACATCACCGTCGACAAAAAAACTACCAACGTCCTCATCTACGGTGATGGCCCAAGAAAGACCATTGTCACTGGCCACAAGAACTTCGTTGATGGCACATCCACCTGGCAGACTTCCACTTTCTGTAAGTTTCACCAGTTAATTCATCATATTTCTCCCCAAAATTTTTTTTGATATAATTGCATAATTTTAATGGTGCAGCTGCTATTGGAGATGGGTTCATTGCCAGATCTATGGGATTCCAGAACACTGCTGGTGCTCAAAAGCACCAAGCTGTGGCTCTTCGCATTCAATCCGATAAGTCAGCTTTCTTCAACTGCAGGATGGATGGCTACCAAGATACCTTGTACAATCAAGCGAACCGTCAGTTCTTCCGCAACTGTGTCATCTCTGGAACCATTGACTTCATTTTCGGTGATTCCCCTACCATTATCCAGAACTCATTGATCATTGTCCGGAGGCCATTGGATAATCAACAGAACACGGTGACTGCACAGGGCAAGGCCAACGCTGATGAGAACACTGGTATCGTTATCCAAAACTGCAGGATTGTCCCTGAGCAGAAGCTCTTCGCCGACAGGTTCAAGATCCCAACATACTTGGGCAGACCGTGGAAGCAATTCTCTACAACTGTTGTGATGGAGTCCACCTTGGGAGACTTCATTCAGCCTGCAGGATGGATGCCTTGGGCTGGAAGCAATTTCCTTGACACTCTCTACTATGCTGAGTACAACAACCGTGGCCCTGGTGCTAACACCGCTAGGAGGGTTACCTGGAGGGGTTTCCATAGGATCGACAGGAGGACTGCCATGCGATTCACTGTCCAATCATTCCTTTTAGCCCGCGAGAACTGGGTGCCCTTCACTGGCATTCCTTTCACTGCTGGGTTGAGATATTAAAAAGACATTTGAGCGAGGACAATCAGGACCTGAGAGTCCAAAAAAAATTAAAAAGGAGAGATCAACTGCAAAAGAACCTTATACAAAGAAAACAATTTTATTGTGGTCTCTCAGTATAATATCAAACGGAGGAGCATGTCATCTCAATCATGATTTTCTTTTTGTAAGTTTCTGTTTAGATATTCCTTTCAGGTCTCTTGAGTCCTTGCCTTTGTCTTTTGGTGTTCTACTGTAATTCTTTTATTGATAAAAAAGCTCATTCGTTTAATATATTCCATAATTGAAATTTTAACCTTCAAGTTCTGCAAATGTAGGAATCACTTTTTAAAAATAGAAAAGTAAGTTACTCCCAATTGTATAAAAAATACGATATGCAATTATTATTTTTCGCCAAAATATGCGGTTATTTATGAATGATGTTTTTTTTTTTTTTTTTTTGAGAAAAGAGAATTTGAACTTAGCTTTTGAATTAAGAAATATTATTGAGAAATGATAAAATTCTTTGCAAGTGTTAGGTGAGCTTACGGAAATAAATACAGTTTCATTGGGCTTAAGTCTGAATTTTTGGGTCTCTAACTTTTACCCAGTACCCTAGCAGGCCTGGGTAGGCTGCTCCTGGCCCATAACTTCAAAAACTGAAACCAAGCCTTTGCTTCTTGCGGGAACTGGCCTTTTTTGCTACATGGCCTTGAGCCCCAGCCGCTGCCCGCCTAGCAATGCCAGGTTCCAACGCCGGAAATAAGTTGGCAAGAGAGTAGCAATTCTTCAACCGAAAAGTGAAGAAGAAACAGAGCTCAGCAGTTGAGAAGGCAAAAAAACGAAGAAAAGAAATAATAATGAGGAGACTCAATCGGGGGTTTATTCGGTGCATTCATTCATTGAGGCAACTTGAAGTAAATGATAATCCTTATAATTAAAGATCGTTTCTTCTAACCGAAATTGCCAACATTTCTCTTTTTTTTTTTTTTTTTTCTCGTTATTATTCCACTGGTGAAGCCTTTTTATGTCTTGGTTTCAGTTTCAGAAAAAAAAAATTTTGCTTTCGATTAATTGAAACAATATTTTCGTAATGGGCAGAGTTGCAACCTCAGCTTTCAACTGACCTTAAAATCATAGAACAAAGATTATCCGCTATTAAGCATAGGAGTGTGTTTCTCGAGAATCTAATAAACCAGGTAATATTTTTTAAATTTCTTTTTTTTTAATGTTTCTAATTAATTGTATTTTGAATTTGTTGGTGTTGATTGAAGACAGCCAGAAGCCTTCCCGGCTGAGTATTCAAAGGCTAACAAAGAGCTTTGAAAACTTAGGGACTCAGTGGACCTTATCACTGAATTGAGAACCAAACAGAAGATATATTTGTATTGTCATTTTCTGCCTTTTACTAATGTTCTGTCTTTCAATTTATTGTCTGAATCGATGAGTGAACTTTTGTCTACCTTGGCTGATGGTATCCGTAGCTTTCCTATCTAAGTCTCTAGTTGAGTTGTTGTGCGTCGATAATATAGTATATACTATGGGTATGTTTATGCGTTATCCTATTGCTTTCTATAGTTGCTATTGTCATGTGATTTTGTCCTACAAAGACGCAATTTTAGGCTTTTCGTTTTTCATTTTACATAGGAGATTGATGGTTTAAGGCCATTGATGGCTGAATAATCCGATGATAAAGACATGCTTGGGATGGCAACTGAGGATCTGGGTCTGGCTTTGTAAGAAGAGAAAGGCAGCGGAACTTGCTGCCCAAGTTGTTACTTCCTAGGGATGATGCTGATGGGAGCAGGTAACAAGTGTAGGTTGAGATGGGCACTTAAATGCGAGTTGTTGTCATTGTTTTTGTTGATTATTTTTTTCATACTTTTTGGCATTGAACTTGCCAAAAAGTTTGATCAGTGACTGATGGGGAGGAGGCTTCTTTGTTTGCAATGGAAGTGTTTGAAATGTAAGTCGTTACTCAGTACACATGGATTGGACTGTCTGTGAATCACCTAATTTTGTTTAGAAACGGGTTATCTGAGAATTGTTTCTTTGCTTGTGTTACAACAGGTATGAGAGGTACTCACAGAAGAAGGGTTGGAATTTTGAAGTGTTAGATATAGCAGAGTCTGATTTGAAAGGATAAAAGGTATGTGTTCCATATTTTATCGAGTGTTTTATCTTATGTCTGATTTTAGATAGTTTCTTTTGTTTGTTTACCTGGTGCATTTGCTAGGGTCTCGTTCTTTCTAAAGTTTTTGGGATTAACATTTGGAGTTTATCTTGTTTCTGCATCATTGAACTTTTACTTCTTGTACTCCTAAGCAGGAAGCTAGTGCAACAATCTCAGGAGCTGTTGTTTATGGGAAACTTAAATTTGAGAGTGGAATTCACAGAGTTCAGGTTTCATTTCTGACTATTTAACATGCAATATAAGGCTTAAAGCATAATTTACATGGAGTTTTCTTTTGGCAGCGTGTTCCTGTGACAGAAGTCTGCACCTATCTGCACTAGTGCTGTATCAGTTGCTATTCTCCCTCAGGCTCATGAGGTACTTAAGGATATGAATTTGTGTTTCATTTGGGGTTTTTTTCGCTTTTTGAAAGATTTTTAGATTTATTTGGTTGGGAGTTTTGTTGAGTGCTCTGACTGCTTATGCTAGTTCACTTTAACCTTAGCGTTGGACATTATAGTATCACAATCTTATGTTCTCTCGTTACTAGTTTTGATTTGATATATCCTTTTTGCCTGCTTTCATTGATGTTCGTGTTGAGGTTTCTGCAGGTAGATGTCCAGTTAAGGAATGAAGATTTGAGAATTGATACTTACAGGTCTGGTGGTTCTGGTGGTCAACATGCCAACACTGCAAACAGTGCAGTTAGAGTCACACATTTGCCCACTGGTATAAACAGTATCTATACAGGATGAATTTTAGTCTGGCATTCTTTTGTCTTAAGATCTTTTGTACTGGACTTCAATTTCCCATATTTTGTGATAGTTATTGCCAAGTCAACTACCTTACTTGTTTGTCCTTAGGGAGACACTTTAACAGTTAGAACTTGAACTTTCAACCCGGCGGTATTTTTAGCCAAAAAATTATCTTGGGATGGGGGAGAGTTATCTCCATGTGTAGTTCAAAGCTCAGTAGGCTTCTACATGTATTTAAAAAAGAAAATAATCTTTTGCGAATATCTTGGTATTTCTGTATTGACATGATTGCATCCATGAGCACAGAAAGTTAGTCTTTGAAACTTGGTGATTACTGATATATGCAAAATATTTGAGGTCTCTTAAGTAAGGTATATATTATATATTAGATAGGGATTTTAACTTGAAACCATTTAAATGTGAATTTGCATGGTTTGCTAAACCATTTTCATCCCTCTCATCATCTTCATATAATAGAACAAAGCCAAAGCACTTAAGGCGTTCCGAGTGAAGCAGTATGAAATAGAGAGGTCTAGAATTCAGATGAGTCGAAACTTAAATCTGAACAGGTGTGGGTTACTATTAGATGAAATGTTAGATTTTTTGTTCTTCATTCCAGATGATTAGATACTGATCACTTTGACATGAACAGATTGGCAGCGGGGATAGATCTGAGCGCATTCGAACCTATAACTTCCCTCAAGGGTGTGTCACCGATCATCGTGTTGGCATCATTTATCATGCAAAAAAAGATGTGATGTAGGGAGAGAATCTGGATGTTTTTGTTGATGCTCTTCTTTTGCAACAGGAAATGGATGCAATTACAGCCTTCACTTATGCTCAATGACCTTTTCTAGTGGTCGTAATGTCTCGCCAGTTGCAGATTTTTTTTTTCACTAATCATCATTTTCTAGCATGAAATGGTCATATTTTACGTCGTACTTTTTGTTATCTTGCAATTTGGACCTATAAAATATTCTAATTCTTACTAGTGACGCATATGTTAAGAGACAGGCCATTACACTTCCATGACATATGCAACTGTCTTTCCTTTCTTATTAATTTATAAGATATTATTTATTAAATCTCATGATTTTATTTAAAATAAATGTTTTATAAAGTTAAGGTGCTATAAACATTTATATTTTAAGTCAAATCATAGCACTAAGATTAATAGTTCTTCCAAATCATGACACATCACCTGTTGTAAAGACACAATATTTTACAATATTGTGTACACAAATTCTTTAGATTATAGATGCAATCTGACAAAATTGAATAAATTAAACATTGCAAAAAGTTAAATATTTAACTTTTAATTTTGAATGAATTTAACTATCGAATTTATGATGTAAAAATTGTTAGTAATGTTTGAAAATGAAATGTTTAATAGATGTTTATGAAATTTTTGTGAAAAGTAAAAAATATAATTTTATAATTACTTTTAATTAATAAAAGTTAAAGAGAAAAAAATAAAAATATCATATTAATATAATTAAATAATATTTTTAGATAAAATTAATTTAATGTATTAAGTAACTTTATAAAATTAATAAAAAGTTACTTAACATTTTAAATAATTTTTATTAATTTTTTTTAATTTTCAATGATTTTAATTAAGTGAATTGAAATTTGTTTTGATGCCCCCACCAGACTTTTTGGTAAATAACCCTGTCAAAGTTTCCAACAGCCTTGTATTACAAGTATGCAAATTTTTTTTGCCGCAAAAACTGTGAGACGCGATTGCTTTCTTACTTCTGAGATAATTGCATTCACCGGGGCCTAAAGTCTGGGAGCGCTAGCTACTGATGGGACTAGTATTAATGTGAAATTCATCTCATCCAATCCAGATTATTAGAAGCTCGTGGTCATGAAATTGACAAATAAGTTTTGGGTCAATAGTCTGTTCCTACCCCTCCCTCTCCCAATTTTTTGATCAATGGCTCAACAGCCATGCTTCAATTCAAAGGAAGTGGAGATGCTGCAGGATTCGAAGGTAAAAAAATGGTGGTTGGCATTTCTGTCAATTGGTCTGAGCCATTTGGTCTAACTGACCCACCTAGACACCGACCCTATCTATGCTGGTAAGCTAACACTAATCATGTCGCTTTCGCCAAAGAGAATTGATGGCTCATGCCACTAAACAGACATAAATCTCTGATTGAATCCATCTCCTTCTAAAAATAAAACAAAGATGATAAAATCATAAAATTAATTGCCTTGAGTAAGTCTATAGTTCACCTTCAAAAACAAAAAAAAGCCTGAGACGAATTGACTGGATGAGATTTGTTTGATAAGTGGGCCGTGGGGTACGGTACAACCTTTTTCGGCCGAAATCAAGTTGTGGGGCAACAACTTTAGCATGGAAAATGTTGCCACTTTTTTCTTTAAAATAAGTCTTCTTTTAGATGATAATGCATTTGTGCAGCCACTCATTGTTGAATACACGAGGAAGTACTGTAAGGCTGTAGGCAAAGCCCAGAGATATTGTTCAAATCCCTTAGGATCCAAAACTGTCCGGACTGAAGGAGACAGGTTAACAGTTAACACATCTATTAAAAGCAAACCTTACCCTAAGAAACTCCGCGAATGAAAAAATAGAGGAAGGAAAAGTTGGTTTGGGATCAGTTTTCACTGCCAACGATGGTGTCCGATCAGGAAAAACTAGTAAGAAAAATAAATGTTTTCTTCTACAACCAAGTCATTCCACCCATTAAAAAATCCTTGAAATGATCTAGGTGGTCTGAACTGTAATCGCTTGGAAACTTAGAAAAATCAGCCAATGTGTGATGCTGCCCACAAAAGTCTCTTTCTTTAGTTTCAAGGTAGAAATTTGGAAAAAAGTGAAAAGGGATGATTGGCTTAAGCTAAAATCATGCTTAGATTCTTTTCCATTGTTGCTTTTAATTACTTTAAAATTACATGTAATGCTGTATTTCGGGATCTAACAATATTTAGAATCCGATGCTAGAATTGGAGAAAAGTGGTATTCTACTTACTGCAAGAAATGGTTGGTGAAGTCTTCAAGTTATGTCTGTTTTTGACCTTTGGTTTTCCTGTTTTAGACCAGATGGATTAGTATATTCTTTTATGTAGAGTTTATTTTTGTTTATTTTACTATTTTTCATTGCCCATGGTTAGATCTAGACCAAGGAAAGCCGTGTTGTATCTGACAAAAAGACTCCCTCAAAAAAACAAACAAAAAGGGAAGATTTGCTGCTGAAAACGTTTGTCTGACACCCCCCCAAAGACACGGGTGTTAGAATTTGGTCTAGAGAATCAAACAAGTTAACCCAAAAAAAGATTCCTCTTCAGCTCTTCTTCTTCTTCTTCCATGAATCCTAGAATGTGAAGCAATTATTAACTCTTCCTTATTTTCCTCAAAAGAACCATATCAATCAATCAAAGGAAAAAGCCAAGGTTTTTTAGAGGTGATCTATGGATAACTTTCCAAAAGTTTTATGTGGGTGGAGCTGGGAGGAGAACAAGTTGTTTGAGCTGGCTCTAGCAGTGGTTGATGAGCAACACCCAGATCGTTGGGAAGTGGTTGCAGCCATGGTTGGAGGGGAAAAAAGTGCAGAAGATGTGCAAAAACATTATGTGATACTTTTGGAGGATTTGCAGTTTATAGAGTCTGGCAAACTGGACCATAAACTTGGCGAAGCTCAGTCTTGTATTCAAGTCGACTCTGCTCAATCCGTATGCTGGACTGATGAAGATAACAAGTATGCAATCTTTCTTATCTGCGAGCTTCTTTTGCCTCTCTTCTACCAATTCTTTATATTCTTTCCCCTCTCTCGCCCATCATGTTTCATGAAACTGTCTAGTCCATTTTGATGATTAGAGAGTCTTAATTCACTAGGATCGTTACAATTCATAGCTAACGAGGAAGTAAACTAGGATACACGTGCATCTGAGTCTGTTGACTCTGCAAACTGTATCGTTTGATCTGAGTGTTTACGCATGCATAGCCATCTGGGCTAATTCCCAGTTCAACAACTTGACCTGGCCATTCATAAGGGACAAGTAGAAGGATCCTATGTTACTATGCCTCTCAATCTAGGACTTTTCTTTTTAGCCTTTCCTGCATCATAAATTCATAATACAAATTTCATAGGAAATTTTTTCTCTATTTTATTCAGGATATATTTTTCTTTAGCTAGCATTTTAGGCCACTGAGACAATAACTGAATTGAGAATCATTCTATTTCTGGTGTTATTCTGCAATAGATGTAAAGTAAGCAATTTCAGCTTGAGCAGCTCTAGGCCCGAATTTATTCCTTAGCTGAAAGCCTAAAAAAAAGTCAACTTCTGAAGGGTGTTTTTTACCCTTTGTTTTCTTGCTTTTATTTTCTTTTGGACTGTATTTGAGTAACTCAAGTTTATATCCATAATTGGAATTTGGATGAATGATTCAGCTAATTATGTGATTCTACATCTATAACTCAAGCCTTTACTATAAGCAGATTTAAAGTCCTTGCGTAAGGTCAATCAGATTCAGTATGTATCTGTCTAGCTAACATGGTCATCTTTTTTCTTTTCTTTTTTTTCTTTTCTTATCTGATGGTTATAGTATTTTGGCTTACAGCTTGCTCGTCCGATTGGACATAAATTGATCCCCAGAGCTAGTTCTGGTTTATGAAATTAAAGCAGATTGGTTACTGATTGCTGCCAGAACTCATGCCCGCAAAGAATGCATGGCATATTGACAACCCTGGTTGTTATATTAATGCATCAATTCTAATGCTATATCCGTTGTTCCTAGAGGTAATCAGTCTCTTCATTGTAAAACAAAAATTATTGGAAAGATTTCAACTTTCCGATTTGTGGATGGTAGAAAGGGGTCTGGGTCCTTGTTTGTTGGAAATTTAAGTAGTATGCTGTGTTAGACTTGTTTTACTTGTCTCTTTAAAGATTATGAGTCTCTATCTGGTCACATTGCGGCAACGTCCATCATCTGACTTTCTGGGAGAACTTTGCAAGTTGCAACCACTCCTTTTATATTGCTTAATATGATTGTGATTCTGCTCCTTGAAAAAAAATTGTTTCCCAATTGTGAAATCCACTTAAGGTAGTTAATTACAAGCATAAATTAAACCAATCTATCTTAAACGAACTTGATCTCATTATTCACATAAAGAACATAGGTAAATTACATTTCCATCAACGTACAGGGTGTCTACCGCTAATCGGAGAAGCAGCGATGGAAAGAACAGTGAAAAAGCAGTGTTTTCATGTCATTATTCTGTACGTGGAGTTCAGAATCGTTTGCTATTATCAACTTGAAATCTTAAATATCAAGAGAAATTTCATCTCTATGTACAATGAAATGAATATTCCACAGTATATTCAGAAAAAATAAATACCTAAACTTTGGGTCATATACTCGTATCACAAAACAATGCGATCATATTCATATCTGGTACCACTTCCAGTAACCTCATGCCATGTCAACAATTTTAGAGGGCAGCTCCACTTGGATTGGAAGAATAGTTTATCTTCAACAAAACAAAAGAAAATGTGCAATAGGGGAGAAAAAGAGCTGGGACCGTAGGGGCAAAATTCACCAGACTCACCACATTAGTTTTAGTTTCTTGTTAAACGTAGCTGTCATAAACCTGGATCTAAATTCAATCAATTGGCTATTATAATAAAAGATAAGAGAATAATCCCAACCATAAATAAGATGAAATAAAAGGGAGGAGAAAAACGGAGGAGGCAGAGCCAGGGAAGAGGCAGTGCATGAGAGGAGAAACAACAGAAATCTGTTGGTAGATCCATCCATGCTCAGCCTGTTCCCTGTCTTTGTCTGTCTCTCACATATTTCTCAATCTCTCACTATTGACTTTCACCTCACCTTGTCCCGGTGCATCTGTGAAAGCCCAAAACAAACCTGGCGCTTGCACAATGACCTCAGGGCTCAGGTCTCTATCCTTCTTTTTTGACAAAACTCATAAGCCATAGTGCGGTTTCAGCAAACCTGGGAACTTGGTTTGAGTCTTTGCTGTCATCTCAGCTATTTATGCTACAAATCCAAAAGGATTAGTGGATTACAGTACAACATGTACTAAACTGACTCTGTACTGGCAATTTTGAGTACTGGTTGAAAATATGTTAGTATTTCTGGAAGGACGAATATGTACTACACCTGATAGTACTCTCATATTCTCCAATGATATGGATACTATACACTCTCACGGCCTCTCCCAAAAAATAAATAAATAAATAAATTACTTTAGAATTTAAAGAATTGAATGATGTCATAGCGTAGCATCTCCACGGTAATCTTTGAATAAACAGATTCAGGTTATCACGTTGCGGATTTGGAATGGTATGTTCCATTAATGACGAAAGTCAATCAAGTATGTTTGCTTCTGATAGGAGAAATCGGTATTCTACTACTATCTCTTTTCAGGCAGATGCAGAAAAGCAACAGATACTGATTGAAAGCAGAAGATATTGGTCTATTTCAGCAAAAGAGATTGAGGTCTTGGATTACAAAACTTGGAAAGGGAGAGCTGATGGTGAAAAACAGATGACAAATGTTGCCTGTCGATCTAAGAAATTGCCAAGAACTAGAATGCGGCTGAGCAACCTTAACTACTAAGCCTTCCGAAATAATTTCAGAAAAAAAAATAAACAGAATAAATACAAAAAAAAAAAAAATCAGAAATTAAGAGGAAGCAGTTACCTTCTGAAAGATTGAAAACCCTAATTTCGTAATTGGTCTTGAATCGTTAGCGGTGCATTCTAATTGGAGTTCAAAGAAGGAGAATTTTCTGGGAGAAATCTCGGTTTGATTTTCTTTTGGGCAATTTTGGAGGGAAATTGATCACCTCATTGATCAGCAGGAGCAGGCGAGACATATTGATGGAAGGTGTTTTCCCAAATGCGACATCGTTTAAGAGGAAGTCTGCGGTGCGCAATGATCTGCCTTTCCGGGCCTATTCGAAGAACAGAGAACAACGGATCTTGGGTTTTAAGTTTATTAATAAAATGTTAACCGATCTGGGCTACGAGTTAAGCCTGGATTTTGCATTTGAAGGCCCCGACACAACTCTTTTTTTTTTAAATTAAAAGCATGGTTATAATTTAATCACCTAATGTATTTTATATATTCTTGTTAGAGATTTTAAACTTAAAAAATATATTTATATAATGAGTATTTACTGTCACGTCAACATTTTAATTTTTTTATATAATAATTGCATATTACAAATTTGTATTAATACTTAAAGTTATTGTATGCTAATCAAAATTTATATTAATATGCAAAGTTTATTACGTGAGAAAAATGTATTAGATTAATATATGATTTAATTGTTTTAAAGTTTAATATAAAATTGGAACTCTGAAGATAAAATAATTAAATATAGATCTCAACTGTTTTATTTATATCAAATAAATTTATTCAGAGAAAAGCCTTCAATGGAAATAAATTTTCATTTAAAAATTGAATAAATCTCATTAATATTTACAATAAAAAATATTTAAAATAGTAATTTAAAAATATAATAAACCAATATATATGATTGGTGGGGAAGGAAAGGAGGGATTGGGGTTCACAGCAACTATACGGACACTTGCTCTAGCTGTAATGCATCATCTTCATCTCGGCATCCAGCGAAGGTTATACAACTGTTTTGTCATTTGTGTGTTTATGACAGGATAAATTTGGTGGAATTTAGATGCGCACATGGTAGGACATTAAGACCACCGAACTTTAAAGATCCAAAACTAGCATGATTAATTATGTCAAACCCTTTGACGATGGTCCCATAACTTTTTCCCAACCTTTGTCAAAAACACCCATAATTGGAATTTGGAACCACCATGGGAGGTTCGTTTGTATGTCAGGAACAATCAGGTTAATTAGTCACTTTCTAAACAATAAAAAAAAAAAAAAAGCACTCAATTTTCTGCAAACAAGCCATTTCTTAAGCAAAACTTAACTTCCGAAAGTCCCAAAGATGCAATTAATAAGTAATTTATGGTCCATGAAGCTTCGAATTTGATTTCCTAGAGTAAGGTAATGAAATGAACAAACTTTCAGGATTAGAAGAACCAAGCCCTTCGAGCTTGATTGGCTACTATATCCTTGCACTCTTGAATAATTGGCATCACAAGCTCTTCCTAATTAAGAGGCTAAAAACAACGAAAATAAATAATAAATGGAAGGTGAAACGCTTGAATAAACAATCACATGAGAAGAACATCGAAGTCACTAAGGGTCCATTCTGCCTCTTCATCTTTGTCACTGACAAAAATTTCTGTACCCATGTCGATAGATGTCCATATTCTTTTAGCAGGAGGGGTGTCTGGATCCTGAAATTGAAAAAAGAGCCATAAACGGTCAACAAGGAACAAGATTATTTCGCAGTAACGCGTTCTCAGATAAGTTATACGCAATACCTGATAAAAGTAGAGTCTACTGGCTAGGCCTCCGGTGTCGAGCACCCAAGTTCTTGGATCCCCAACCCAGCCTTGTCCCTTTTCGGTTGGGTAGCCATATTCAGCCCATATGGGGTGAGGCAGCAACTGAACTATTTCTTGCGCTTGAGGATTGCTGTATGGATCACAAAGGCTAACAGGTTCCTCCAAGTGTTTAGCATTGCCAGGAGCACAGTAGTAGTGATAAGCACCATATGGGAAATTGGCAGTGTCATTTCTGTAAATCTTTTTGTTGTCTGGAGTAATATGGTATGGTGGGCAGTTGCCCAAAGCGGTCGGGCTACACCAATCTGGAACATCTGGATTGACGATCATCTCACTGTATCGTGTAACGTCTGTGAGCACATCTCCATCACAAGGCTTACCATTATTCTTCCAGCAGCTGCCGATATCTATCAGGTAGAACTGGCTCTTGGGTCCTCCTCCTTTTTTTACATCCAAAGTGAACCTGACTTTAAAATCAGACTCTGGGAGCTGAAAGTAAACCAATTCGTTACTCTTTCAAAGTGAGAGTGACTAACAAGTATGCAGTGAAAGGAATCAAAAGATCCAAATCATAATCATAGACCACTATTGTTTTATTAAGAAAACTAATTGATAGCATGACAATATGACCTCTGTGGTCTTGAATCAATCTGTTTCAAGGCCTGTCAACTCAGGTACCAGTTCAACCCACATCCAGTTAATGTACAAAGTAAGCAAGGACATGGATTTGGTATGAATTAGTTGTAAAAGTAACATGGTTAGGCCTGATTTGATATCAGCCATGATTAATGTTGCAGAGACACAATTTGCCTCCCAAATAATGACATATTTCACTCACCTGCCACATGAATGGTATTTTCAAGAAGCCAAGAAAATAACACCATCAGCAATTACAGCACTACATTATGTCCTCGAGAATTTAAGAACACTGAGAGATTAGAATAATCTACATTTTTTGTTAAGCACAGAAAATCAAGATTAAAAAAATTGTGACTGGGATCTTAAACTAATTAACCAAGTAAAGCAGTAGTATTTTTCTTCCAAAGAGTTTCAACTTACGGTATTGAGCATTCCTCTTGTTTCATAATGGTAGCCTCCAGAGAATCCTTTGGTTGCATCAGCTCTGAGGTATAGCATCAACCATGGGTACTTCTTTGAAGTCTTGAGCTTATGCTTAAAGACCCAACTTCCAGAAGCAAGCTTCTTCTCCCAAACCACCTCATAAAAGGAGATATTGTCAAGTCCTTTCCCAATATCAGAATCCAAATCATAAGTTCCATTGAACCATCCTCTCATTGTTCCGTCACCTAAGAGTTGTGTCGGTTGATGATTAAAAGTGGGCTGATTCATGCACCCTTCTCCAAAGCAAGGAAACCTCGTTGTAGTAAAAGGAGGCACGAATCTCCCATTTTCAGGACACCAACTGGTCCTTGTGTCAAAGTTGCCATTTTTTAGCATAACCATCCAAAAATGCCATGGCTTTGAATTTTCTGAAACTTCACATAAAGAACCTAAATATAACTCCTTCTCAACTGCATATAGATCTGGGCTGTGCAGTGCATTTAGAGTCAGTCCTTTGAATGATTGGCCTATCCCAAGTCTGTTATCAGCCTCTGATACCTTGTGTATCAGAGTTGAATCTTGCCCCATTTACAAAAAAGAATTAGAACACTAGAAAATTTTCAACCAAATTTAAGAATACTAAACAACTGTTACAATAGAAATCATATTCTTTTGCTAGTTCCAAGGAACAAAAACAAAACTCATGCAGAAATCAATTACTGCACCCGTTCTGATAAAATTATAGTAAATTCTATAAAAAATAATTCTAATTCATCATATCATAAAAGCTTTAATAAAAAGGAAAAAGTTTAAGCCTTTGGTTTACTTTTTGTATGTATGTTTGTTTTTTTAATTATTCTTGTACTTACTTGCAATATCAAAACAATCAGCAGCTCTGGGGCTTCCCATGCCAGGAGCTTCATATGCAACTTCATTGCAAAAGTTCCAAGCTTCAAAGGCCACTCTTAAACCATCTCTTTCCATTCCTGGATCACCCACTGCTGATATTTCTTTTTCGGCTGTTTTCCTTTCTACTACCTTTTCAGTTCCGGCACTAACTCCCCACATAAGCAAATTTACCCACAGAAACATCGTAAGCAAATGCAACTGCTTCTCCATGGTGCCTCTCAACTCTGCCTCTAAAGCAAACTTACGTTGTGATTTCTTAGGTTTCTTTTTTTCCTTTGTATGAAAACATGTATATAAATAGAGATTCGGCCTGAGCTGGTTACCCGACTAATTTCTATCACTAGTATTTACCAGTTATAGGACTTCATTGTTATGTCTAACTACATCTTAACCCGGTCGAAGATCTTTCGTTCCTGTTTTTTCTCCCGAAACATTTTTTTTTATCATACGAACTCTTCCTGTTCCTTTGAAGCTAAAGAAAGTTACCCTTTTGAATTCTAATTTTATCTTTCAAAAGTATAGTTGTTTCATTGTTTGACTTTTAAATAATGGTAAAATTCATTGACCAAATTTCAACATAGCAAAATAAAATAGAGTTAAGGTAGTTGTAACCTGATCTAGCATTATTTTCTCCTTTTTCTTGAAAAAATGAGACATAATACAATATGTTTAATCAAGATAATTACTTAATTAATTAATGCAAAATCAATCTAAATATGCAATTTTATATCTTATATAAATATATAAAAACTAAACTTTTCGATAAAAAAGAAAACAGTCCAATCTGAATTGTTTATATTTTTTATATGTAGATGGATTTAAAAATCACTATGTATTCTTTAATAAATGCATTTTATTTATTTAAAATGTTTTTATTATTTTTTATAGTAATGCTTTTATTACTTAAAAAATAATTAGTTAGACTAAATTAATTACATTTATTACATTTTAAATAACCAATAATTTTACCTTATAGGAATAAGTCACAATTAATTTGGTTAATGATATAGATAAAAAAAGAAAGAAACTAAATAATAATAAACTAATTACTCATGAATATATTTTCATATCTGCTATTACTTATGAAGAATTAAATAAAATTTAATGTGGTAAATAAGGAAATAAAAATGAGTCATTTAACAAGTTGACAATAATGATATCAATAAATTAGAAAAAAATTGTTTTTTTTAAATGCAGCAAATTAAATAAAAATTCACAATTTATAATTTTGAAAGGAAAATTGAATTAATTCTATATATTTTTATTACTTATTACATTAGACAGTTAATGATAGTAACTTTTTAATACATTTACAGTAACGTTTATTGATAGTAATATAAACACAATGTTTTCTCAAAAAGAATATTAACAAATCGAATTTTATTATTCTCCAACTTTTGTTTTACTACTATTTTATCTCTATTATCTTATAAGAAATTTATTTTGTAATCTTGCTTGCTAGTCTTTTGTAAGTTTATGGAGATTTTACCCTTTTTTTTTTTAATTTTTGCAATGGTTAGGCTTTATTTTTAGAATAGCAATTTTATCAATTATAGATTTTAGTATAATTTATTTAATCTATAATTTAAAGGCGAATCTTTGATAATATATATATATATGTTGAATATGATGTTGCTAAATATATATTTTTTTTGCGAGGTATTAATTAGTAGATGCTTAATAATTTTGGTTTATTTTAAGAGGTTATTCGATAAGATTATATTAATTTGCAAAGTTTTATAATCATATGTTAAGAAAAATTTATTAATTTTGATGCTATTATACTAGAAGGCTATACATTGATTGTGTGCCAAATCATAAGAATTCTTAGATATTATATTGTAAGCCAAATCGACCTAAAATGATTTAATTGATTATGACCAAATTAAATATGTTTTGGTCTTAATTGAACAAAAAAAAAAGGTATTTTCTAAGTTCTCATGAGCAAAGCTTTAGATGATGTAAAGGGTAATTAGTTTGTAATTTTTAAAAATCTTATAAAAAATAAATAAAATTTTCAATTTTGTGAAGTTTATCATTTATTTTATTTAACAAGTCATAAAATTTTAAAAATATTAAAACTATAATTGAAACTCTTATACCAAATTTCTTATACTCTTCTATATTTCTTTTTTAGATATTTTTTGTTCAATTTCCTTTTTAGGTAAATAGATATATATGATAAAAATTATAATAATTTACTTATTTATACATAGCACCGGCTTAAAACTAGTATGCCACGATAGGCAAACCAATCCATATTCAATAAGCATTGATTTCATCAACTGCATAGGGGAAAGTTGAATAGTACAGCACTAATTTTCCAATCCATATATATATCCTGAAGAAAAGAAAAAGAAAATGAAAAGAAGCTATTTTTGATAAAATAACTCTCCCAACTCTTTTTATTGAAAAATCAATCTAGCATTTAATCATAAAAATTTATAAATTTAAAGAGTATTTAGTGGGAAAGACTTAGGTAAATTGCTTAGATGAAATTTGTGAATTTCATATTAAAAATGATTAAATAAAAATTAAAATTAAAATCAAAATTAATAAATTAAAAAGTCTTGTTACATAAAGTGTAAAATTAAAAAATAATAATAATAAAATTTGATATATTTTTTAAACAAGTATTTGTAGTAAAAATTTTAACAAAATTTTTATCAATGAATAGAAATCAAATTTAAATTATAAACAACATTTAATTTTTTTTACATATTATCATTTTTCATAATAAATTCTATCAATTTGTTAGTTTAGGCTTTTTATTAAAGTTTTTATTAAATTGTTTTTAGAAAGGAATTATACAAGTTTCATTTAAAGAATTTTATCTAAGTTTGTCTTATATTTTGTAACTAAAAAATTATAATTTAATTTATATTCATAACAAAAAATATAAGTTTTAAAAAAATGACAAAATAATCCTATATTACATGCCAATATAGATAAAAGAAAATTATCTTACGGTAGTCTTAGTCATTTGGAGTGTTCAAATTTTGATTTTAACTTAATCGAACGATTAAATTTATTTAATTCGATTAATCAGTCGACCAACAATCAATTTTAGTTAGTTATTAGAAATAATTTTAAAGAAATTTCAAATTTCAAATAATTCAATTCAAAAATTAAATTAATTAAAATTTTAATTAAAATATAATAAAATCTATATATAAAACCAAAAATATATAAAAATGTCAATTTCATTTTAAGTTATTAAAATTTTTAATTTAACATTTTGATATTTAAATATTTTTATTATATAATTTTATTTAATTTATTTAAAATATAAAAATTTAAGAATTTATAATATAATTTAATATATTTTACTATTTGATTAATTTAAAAAATTAATCAAATTGATTAAATTAATTTTAATTAATTAGTTTTTAAAATGAAAAATTTTAATTTAATTAATAAATTTATAATATTATAATTCAATTAATTGGATTCAAAATTAATTACACGATAAAAAAAGTACCTCTAGTAATAATGCACAAACAAATTAATAAAAGAGAGTTTGATGATATTTTATTTAATTAATTTTATCCACTTTTTTATGGTTTTTTTTTTGTTTTTGATTTTGTTCGTTACTTCCTTATCCTATTTTTGTCATTTAATTAATAAGTACCGTCGAATCAAAAAAATACCCCTAGTACCTACGTAAAATTATCCTTGTTCATGAAAGGATCAGGTAAAATAATAAATGCAAACAGAAAATAGCTAATCCGCCGGCAGACCTTCCCCAATGAATGTATGTTATGCCAGTTGGGCATTTTCTGACCCTCCACAAACTGACAAAGCCAAGGCCTATGATTCAGAGGCAAGCAAGATCACTAAGTGCATCACTACATTCTGGTGAAGAAGTTAATTGAAAGGACAGTGAATAATTACATTGACCAGTTCTGTCTTTTTTCTTTTTTTTTCCTGGAAGAGTGACAGCATCTGCAAAAGACAATACATATATTATATACACAGTTCCATTTCCTTTGTTCGTGAAGTACTTGAACCAGTTGATAAAGGAAGTTTCCTCACTAATATGCCGAGGGATCAAAATTAGCTACCTAGGTAAATATTACCATAGATTTTTAGTGGAGGTGGAAAGTTGTTGGTTGGGGGAGATATTGCTTTGTATCCGACCAAAATATAAACTTCCAACTGACTTCCTTTTCCTTTTTCTCTTTTGTTATACGCCAAATGATTGATATTGTGATGGTTGGTGGCCATGAACACGGCTTCCAAATTTACCCGTAAAGAAACACTTGTTATCTGTGTCACATGGTTCTGAAATCAAATTTGGTTGGTTTGAACAAAAAAATATCAGAAGTCTTTGTCTTTTCTTGATGGAGGATATGATTTCTAAGTTTAAAAAAATTTCTCTCCTAGCAAATCATAACTAGAGGTATTATTTTCCTAGAAAGTTACAATTTCAAGGATATAATAATTTTTCTATAATTATATTCCTCCTTTTTCTAGTTAAAAGAATTTCTTTTAACAAATGGTATTATCTTCCAAGCAGGTTCTATTACAAGGATATAATAATTGTTCTATAATTCTATTGCTCCCATATGCTGTAAACACGAACAAATCTTGCCTGATTTGCTTCACAATCAGGAATTAGAGCTGTCTAGAAATTTGTTGGAATAGTATTACTACTACTGTTTATTATATGGGCTTAGTATGTGATAAACGGGTGTTAATCAATTAAAAACCGGCCTATTAATTGATTCTGTCACTTTGTCAACGGCCCAATTTCTCACAAAACGGATCAGTTTTCAGGTAACCCATTAAATAATATATGGGCCTTCAAAAGCTCACTGAGCCTGGACGCAGAAGTAGTTACAGCAACTTACATGCATGCACCGCTAGCACCCTAGTCAAAACTTGGCGATCACGTTTCTTGCAGAAGGGTTTAACTAGGGTTTAAAACCCATTATATACTTTTATTCTCCTTCTTCTTTCCTAGAAACCCCAATGTTTTCATCAACACAACAAAGAAAAGTAAAATAAGCCAACCAAGCTTTAACACCAACAACAACATGCAGCAGATGGGTTGAGAACCCTGTCAACTTCTTCTTCGACCGGGTACTACGATATGGGAAGGGGTTTGAATTTGTGGCTGGTCTTGAATTTCTGATGGGAAGATGGCTGGCGTGGAGATTGATTGTGGGGCTGTGAAATAAAAGCCATGATGGTCATCTTCAAGGACGAGTCGAAGTTGGGATTTGGATTGGGGAGAGAGAAAAGGCTCATCTTCCATCTGAGAAAAAAGAAAAGAAAAATGCCTTCAACTTCGCAAAGGAGACGAGCTTTGAGATTGTGGTTGCTGTCGCGGGGTTGTTGGTTTCAACTGTTGGGTTGTTTTGTTTCTTGTTAATTGTCATACGCTGACATAAGAGCTTCGTCCAATCTTGCGTCAGTGGGACCAATGTTTGCCAATTGGCACAGCTTCTTCTTTCTCTTTGCAACTAACCATCGCTTGGTCGCAACAATTGGTTTAGAAAAATTAAAATTCCTATACTCACTCTTTCTTAATTGCAAAACTGATTGGTCCCCTAAAATTTAATACTACTATAGTTTAGACAAATTATACAAACTATACTATTTTTATCTCTAGGCTTAATTAAAAAGTGATGTGTAAAAAAAAATGTCCTTAATGCTACACTAACTTTTTAAAAAAGGTTATAAATTAGTATCAGAAATAGTGGTGCTAATAACTTTATTATCAAATTGAAAATAGTGACAGTGGGCTTCAAATGTACGTGTAAGTTTCCCTATTATTCTAAAAATTAATTAATGTAGATCATACTTTAAATATTCAAAAAAGCACCTGACATCTAGAATAATATATTATATACACTCAACCTATATCGGGCAAACTTATCTTGTTTCATTGCCAAATTGAACTTCAAAGCCAAGAAGTAGTTTGGTCTAGTATTTAAAATACAGATATCCAATATCTAATTTTATATATAAAAAGATGTCCTGTTACAAATGTTGTTGCAGGGCAATGATCATCGGGCCTTTCCTTTCTTAGCCATATTCTTCTCAATGGCTCTCTCTGTTATCAGATCAAAGCGACGCCTGGTAACTCCATCTCAGCAAACACCATCTGGCAAGCTAGACTTATCATTCATTGATAAAGTACCGGTTCTCAGATGCTATACTCGCACATTGCACGTCTATAGATATGGCCCTGAAGCATCAAGAGTCGTTAGAGAAGCCTTGTCAAAGGCCTTGGTACCCTACTACCCCCTTGCTGGACGGCTAAAAGATTCAGGCGAAAATCAGCTTCAGGTTGAATGTTCCGGAGAAGGCGTGTGGTTCGTTGAGGCATCAGCTGATTGTAACCTTGATTCCTTCAATTACTTCGATAATGCTAATTTTGTTGCGCCTAAAGCAATAATCACAACAATACAGAAGCAATAGACAACAATCAATAATCAAATACGCGGGAAAAATAAAGCACACCAAGATTTACGTGGAAAACCCTCCAGTGTAGAGGGAAAAAAAACCACGGGCCACCAGAAAAATCTTCACTATCAAATAATAGTTATACAAAGTTCTTCTCTAGCTAAAACTAGAGCTAATCAACAACTAGAGAAACAATTGGAGAAATCTCACCAAATAAGTGACTCAACAAATACACCCTGGATTTGTTTCTAGAGAGCTTCAAACCCGATCTTGACCGTTCAGAATGTAGAACTCTGAATCATAAACCTCCTGACAAGGTTCCAACTCAATCGGACCACAGATTGACTTCCGTTCAATCAACTCTCCCTTCTCCTTTTTCTCTCTCTGCTTTTCCTGGCTTTTCTTCTTTCTCTGCTTGGTTGTCGACACACACCTTAAACAACCCCACCTCTTTTTTATTAAGTAGCTAGGGCTCTGTGTAAAATAAAAGATCAAGGCCCATGGCCTTTACTTGGTCCAAAACCACTTACATGGGACTGGACCCCATTTTCCTAACAATCTCCCCCTCCAGTCCCATTAGAAGGAGATTCATCACCATAGCAATTTCATTTGGAACTTACCTTGGCCAGGGAACTCATTCCGGCCAAGTTACTGCAAAGCTCAAGCTTTTCCCTGGGAAGTATCTTAGTCAACATATCTGCCACATTTTTATCAGTATGGACTTTTTTCAATAGCATCTGCTGTTCTTCAATCACTGAACGTAACCAATGATATCTAACATCAATGTGCTTTGTTCTAGCATGGTACATGGTATTCTTACTCAAATCTAAAGCACTCTGGCTATCACAAAATACCACATACTCTTTCTGATTCAACCCTAATTCAAGAAGAAAACGTTTCATCCAAAGCATTTCTTTACATGCTTCAGTTGCTGCAATATACTCAGCCTCTGTAGTTGACAAAGTAACACACTTCTGCAACTTAGACTGCCAAGATACAGCTCCTCCTGCAAAAGTAAACAAATACCCTGAAGTAGATTTCCTACCATCAAGATCGCCTGCCATGTCAGCATCAGTAAACCCTTCTAGAACTGGTTGTGAAACTCCATAAGTCAAGCACATTTTTGAGGTACCCCTCAAATATCTAAAAATCCATTTCACTGCTTCCCAGTGAACCTTCCCTGGATTAGAAAGAAATCTGCTCACTACACCAACTGCATGAGCAATGTCAGGCCTTGTACAAACCATAAGATACATTAAAGAACCGACTGCAGAAGAATAAGGAATACTAGACATAGCTAGTTGCTCTTCCTTAGACACTGGACAAGATTTCTTACTTAGGTGAAAATGGTTGGCAAGTGAACTGCTAACTGATTTAGCATGTTGCATGTTGAATCTACCAAGCACTCGTTCAACATACTTTTCCTGTGACAACCACAGCTTTCCAGCTCTCCTATCCCGGATAATGTCCATACCAAGAATCTGCTTTGCTGGACCTAAATCTTTCATATCAAAAGACTTAGACAATTGTTCTTTCAACCTGCAAACCATACTAGCATCTTGTCCTACAATCAACATATCATCAACATATAATAATAGGATAATGAAGTTACCATTAGAGAATTGTTTAACATACACACAAGAATCCGCTGCTGTTCTTTTATAGCTATGACTCACCATAAAAGAATCAAACTTCTTGTACCACTGTCGTGGAGCTTGTTTCAAGCCATACAAGCTTTTCTTCAATTTGCAAACTAAGTGCTCTTTCCCTTTCACTTCAAAACCCTCAGGCTGATTCATATAAATGTTCTCCTGCAAATCACCATGCAAAAATGCAGTTTTAACATCAAGTTGCTCAAGTTCAAGATTCAAACTAGCTGTCAATCCCAGTACCACTCGAATAGAACTCATTTTTACAACTGGAGCAAAAATCTCATCAAAATCGATGCCTGGTTTTTGAGAAAAACCTTTTACTACCAATCGAGCTTTGTACCTCACTAGTTTGTCACCATCCTTTTTCAACTTGAACACCCATTTATTCTTTAATGGCCTCTTTCCTGTTGGAAGTTTAACAAGATCATAAGTACCATTCTTTCGCAATGACTCCATCTCTTCTTTCATTGCTTTTAACCAGTGCTCTCTATCCGGAGTAGCCTGCACATCTTGAAAGCTTTCTGGCTCCCCTTCACTGGTAACTAAAATAAAATCTGAACTTGAATACCTGGTAGATGGCCTGCGCTCTCTAGTAGATCTTCTGGGCTGAGACTCTACATCACTTGATGCTGAAGGTAGCTCCCCCTGCTCAACACTCTCAGGTAGAGAGGATTGCTCCCCCTGCTCAAAACTAATAGCATCTGGCTCATCACCAACTGTAGCTGGCTCATCCATATCCCCAAGTTCTGTTTCTGGCTCATTTTCACCATCTGTGGCTCTTTCCTGTGAAATCCCTGTCGGTGTTGAAACATCACACTCAACAGTAACTCGTGTAGTCTTCTCATTTTTCTCAAGGTCTGCTATGGTTTCTTTTTCATGAAAGACCACATCTCTGCTTCTGACTGTCTTTCTCTTTATTGGATCCCATACCCTATAGCCAAATTCCTCATCACCATATCCTACAAACACACACTGTGTAGCTTTACTATCAAGCTTTGACCTCTGCTCTTTTGGTACATGCATGAATGCTTTACACCCAAAAACTTTTAAGTGAGAGTATGAAGCATCTTTTCCTGTCCACACTCTTTCTGGAATGTCAAAGCCCAAAGGAACTGATGGTGACCTGTTAAGTAAATAACAAGCTGTGTTGACTGCTTCACCCCAGAATGGCTTTGGTAATTTTGCCATCCTCAACATACATCTGACTTTTTCCACAATGGTGCGATTCATTCTTTCAGCTATACCATTATGCTGCGGTGTTCCAGGTTCTGTCCTCTCATGCCTGATCCCATGCTTTGAGCAATACTCTTCAAAGCTTTTAGATGTGTATTCCCCACCATTATCAGTTCGAATACACTTTAAGGGTAACCCTGTCATCCTTTCAACCATGGCATGAAATTTTTGAAAATACTGCAGTACCTGACTTTTATATTTCAACATATACACCCAAGTTTTACGTGAAGCATCATCAATAAAAGTAACAAAATATCTGCTACCACCTAATGACTCAACCTCAATGGGACCACATACGTCAGAATAAATTAATTCCAATCTATTTTCTTTTCTCTGAGAACTTTTACGAAAAGAAACTCTATGATGCTTACCAAACAAACAATAATCACATGAATCGAGAGACATACCTTTGGTCAAGGGAATGAGAGAGTGCCTTGCCAAAACCTGTAACCCTTTTTCACTCATGTGTGCCAGCCTCCTGTGCCACAAGTTTGCTGAAACATCATTTTCAACGATATTTACCTGGTTACCGTTCAATTGCATCCATGTCTTATACATTGTGCAGCATAGTTTTCCCCTCGCAACTACCATAGATCCTTTGAGAAGCTTCCACTGTCCATTCTTTTGTCGGCTTTCATATCCCTCCTTATCAAGGACATTAATAGCAAGCAAGTTCATTCTCATATCTGGAATGTGTCTGACATCTCTCAAAGTCAACATGCAGCCTATACTAGTTTGTACAACAATATCACCAATCCCAACAATCTGCGACACACTCTTGTTTCCCATCTTGGTACAACCAAAGTCTCCTGCTTTGTAAGTTGTAAACAACTCTCTCTTAGGAACACAATGATATGCCGCTCCTGTGTCAACTATCCACTCAATGCCGGGATCACTAACATGATTACAATCACCATGTGTACAAATCAAAGTAACTGAATCACTATCTGAATTCACTGCTGCAACATTGCCATCATCTGAACTCTTGCCTTTCTCATCTTTTCGCTCTTGCTTTAAGATTCTACAGTTTCGTTTTATATGACCCGCCTTACCACAATGGAAACACTTCACTTTACCTCTAGACTTGGATCTATGTTTAGACTTACCATGGCCTTTTGAGTCCTGACCTCTGTCGATGTTTCTACCCCTGTTCTCTGTGACCAAAGCTTGATTCCCAGGGTCTACATCTTTTCGCCTCGCTTCTTCATTAAGCATACTGTCCTTTACCATCTCCAATGTCACCTTATAATCAGGAGCTGAATTAAGAACAGTCACAACTAGAGTATTCCAGCTGTCTGGCAATGAACCCAAAAGAAATAATACCTTCATTTCATCATCCATCTTAAGTTCCATAGTAGTCATCCGATTAAATATATCTTAAAAATCACTCAAGTGCTCTGTAACAGATCGTCCATCCCTGTACTGTAAAGTTGCAATCTTTTTAACAAGCATAACTTTATTCATACCTGTTTTTCTCTCATACAATGCTGCCAATTTTTCCCAAACAATGTGAGCATCTGACTCCTGCGCTACATGATGGAACACGCTGATATCAACCCATTTTCTGATTGTAGCCAGCGTCTTTCTACCTAGCTTCTTCCAGCTTTCATCTTTCATATCTGCTGGTTTAGCCGAATCACCCAATACTGGCTCATACAAATCTTTACAGTATAGATGATCCTCCATCATAGGCTTCCAAATTGAATAATTCGATGCTGTCAATTTTATCATGGAACCTGTATCACCCTCCATGATCTCAAACAGAATTTACTTCTATCCTGGGTTGCTTCTGTATCGATGTCTCAAAATAACCCTCGCTCTGATACCACTTGTTGCGCCTGAAGCAATAATCACAACAATACAGAAGCAATAGACAACAATCAATAATCAAATACGCGGGAAAAATAAAGCACACCAAGATTTACGTGGAAAACCCTCCAGTGTAGAGGGAAAAAAAACCACGGGCCACCAGAAAAATCTTCACTATCAAATAATAGTTATACAAAGTTCTTCTCTAGCTAAAACTAGAGCTAATCAACAACTAGAGAAACAATTGGAGAAATCTCACCAAATAAGTGACTCAACAAATACACCCTGGATTTGTTTCTAGAGAGCTTCAAACCCGATCTTGACCGTTCAGAATGTAGAACTCTGAATCATAAACCTCCTGACAAGGTTCCAACTCAATCGGACCACAGATTGACTTCCGTTCAATCAACTCTCCCTTCTCCTTTTTCTCTCTCTGCTTTTCCTGGCTTTTCTTCTTTCTCTGCTTGGTTGTCGACACACACCTTAAACAACCCCACCTCTTTTTTATTAAGTAGCTAGGGCTCTGTGTAAAATAAAAGATCAAGGCCCATGGCCTTTACTTGGTCCAAAACCACTTACATGGGACTGGACCCCATTTTCCTAACAAATTTGTCCATTCCTTATGATGAACTTCTTCCTGATCAAGTTCCGAAAAGTGAAGGCATGGAACCTCTTGTACAAATGCAGGTATTAATTAATTGTGTTAATCAAAAATTGAATTCAACCAACAATACTAATAATGTGATGAAGCTAAAATACGTTTCGTTGGAATGCATGGTTTTTGTTTCAGGTGACACAATTTGCATGCGGTGGTTTTGTGATAGGCCTTATATTTAGCCACACTATATGTGATGGCCTAGGATCTGCACAATTCCTAAACGCTCTAGGGGAGTTGGCAAGGGGTCTGGAACATCTAAGCACTGAACCAGTTTGGCATAGGGACTTTTTTCCAACTCCAACACATGAAGCAAATGTCAACGTATTGCCAAACTTGCCACCCCCAACGCCTGACTACCTGCTAGAGCATGTTAGTATTGACATTTCCATGGATGAAATCAACGAGCTAAAGCAAGGATTCCATGAGTCGACAGGGCAAGCTTGTTCTGCTTTCGAAATTGTAGCTGCCAATTTATGGAGCCTTCGAACAAAATCAATAAACTTCAAGCCAGATACTGAAGTCCGGCTTCTTTTCTTTGCAAATTGCCGTCAGCTTTTGGACCCTCCTTTGCCTAAAGGCTTCTATGGAAACTGTTTCTTCCCAATAACAATTGCAGCTCCATGCGAGTTGCTTACACAAGCATCAACAATTGAGGTGATTAAACTGATACAAGAAGCAAAGAATAAGCTACCTGTTGATTTTGCCAAATTCAAGGATGGCGATTACTTAAGAAATGGTAAAGACCCATTTGCACCACCTCTAGGCTACACCACTTTGTTTATTTCAGAATGGGGTCGGTTGGGGTTCAACCAGGTTGACTTTGGATGGGGCCCTCCGGTCCACTTGGTTCCAATACCTGGCTCCGCCATCATCCCAGTTGGTATCATGGGGTCGCTGCCATTGCCCAAGAAAGGTATCCGTTTGATGACATGGTGTGTTGAAAAGGACCATCGCCAGCCGTTCCTTGATCTGATGACAAAGCTTGTCTAACAATTAAAGAATGCTTGAAGTCTTAAACTCCTATTGCTTTCTTCAGGTACAAAGTGTAAAAATAAAACAGGTGTTATTTTTTTGTTTCCTTTATGCTTTTCCCATTTTCCCATTTTGTTCGGGTTTGCTGCGAAATCGGTGACTTCATCGACACAAAATAAAGCAGAATTTATGCTGTTTCAATGTGAAGTATTGAATTATATTCAACTATTCTTGTTTTTATCTATGCACACTACAATGAGTCCAGTAAAGATTTAATGGAAGAGAAACGAAAAATGATTCCAACTCCTCTGTTCGAGTTGAGATTTGAATAAAGTAAAACCACAGCCCAGTATAAGGACAGACTTTTGGTAGAATGTATGGATAAAACTATTTGGGACTTGGGAGTCGAAATTTGATGAAATGCCAAGCTAACGACATAGAAGCCCAAATCATAGAAGCCCTCGATTATTTATTAGAACTCGGGGGGGACAAACCCACATGGAAATGCCCACTTACTCGAGACAGATAAAGTTATTTCCTACTTGCCTAGCCTTCTAGCTCTGTCCAGCTTAACAAGAAAGTGCCTTTATACAAGTCTAAATACCGGAGGAATTGGAAAACGTAATGATTGCTGTTGACGGGGGTGTGCATATGTTTTTATGCCCAAATTGAACCATAAAAAGTTGTCAAAGCTACATCAGAGTGTCTTCACGCATCTAATCCTTTCCCACTAAGTGCTCCCATGCTCATCTTTTGATTTGCGCAAATTTTGCTTTCTGGGTATCATTCCTTTTCTAATAGTAGATGATTTTCACTTAGATGCTTAGTGGTTGGAGATAGGCTTTGAATGTTGTGGAATTTTGGTTAGACAATGATGTGATAGCATCATTTAACAAATGAATTTAAATGCACTGTTATTCCTTCAACATTTTTATTGGAGACCTTTTTCAAAAAAAAAAAAATTATTGGGGTTTTATTCAACTCTTTGCAAATTCAATGAAAAACTTTCAACAAAGCTCCTTATATTTATTTCTCCACCATGTCATTTTCTGAATCATAGCCATGATTTGATCAGATTATTTCTCATTTGTTATAAAACATTTTTGTCCAAATAAAGACTGATCTATAACAAATTTTCGTTTTGTTGCGGATTGCCAAACAATTATGTGTATTTCCGATGGATCAGGTTCCTATTCTTATGTTATATGTGGAAGGATTTTAAACTTAAATATAAGAAAGCTAAGAATAATTAAAGTAAAAAAAAAAAAAAGGAGTGAGAAACCCATGAAAGCCTTTAATTTCCCAAGTAGTTGCGTTACATTTCGGTCAAGCAAATAGTTTGAATTTTATGGTATAAAATGAAGAAAAAAAAGAAGAAATATATATATGTTCAAATTTCATCTTGTTGGCTTTATATTCTTAATCAAGAAGATTTTGTATGCACCCACCAATAAATTCAAACGTTGGGTCGACCGAAATAAAATTTAAAAAAAAAATGTTTAAACATATTCAATGTATTATAAGTTACAGCAAAAAAAAAATCAATGGATTATAAGAATTTATATTCTTGTTGTTCTTAATTTCATCTTTTTAATATTTATAAATTTTAAGAATTTAAACAAAATTAAGGAAATTTTTTTTTAAATTACAATTAAATATGGGTGGTTGAACTATATTAATCTATCTTCGTTTTCAAAAGCAAATATCAATTACCTTGCTAACGACTTCTCGTCAGATTGGCCCAAAAGGCCAAAAAGACTTTTCATCACATAACTCTGAATAAAAAAAAAAAAAAAAGAAATAGATTTGGAGTTACATAGGATCCAAACCAAACACTTTTCTCAGTTCTCTAAATCGATCCGTCAATAGACAAAAGCAACACGTGAACATACTGTTGAATAGAGTGGAAAACAGTTGGATACTTCTAGAGGGAGACTAAAAAAAAGTCAGACATCAAATTTGACCATATGCAATTGGTCCAATTTTTTTAATTTTTAATATATTTAAAAAATATTTATCATCTTATAAGCTTCTTCCACGTCTAAAAACTAATATCTCATATCAGAATTCTTCAAACTATTATAGTTATTTTAATTCAGGGTTGGTAGGTCATAGTTTTCTCGCTTGGTTCATTAAGAGGAGGGAAAATGACATCGTATAATTTCTTTATATTTGCAATTAATGATTTTTATTTTGACAAAAAGGAATTGAATTCAGTTATTTTTAATTCATTAATTTATTATTAAGTAAAATATTCATGATCAATTAATAATTAAATTGTATCGATACAAAAGATAATTCCAATTAATTTTCTTGCTCCTCCGTTTTGTTAATTTGGACATAGTTCAATTGTTTAATTAATACCCATCATTTTACAAAAACCTATAATTGAGGTTAGTCCCCGGAAATTATGATTGTCTCCCTATTCCAAAAAGGCTAACGGAGAAAATTTGGGAGGTGGGCAATTTCTTCTTGCTTTCTCTCGTGTTATGCCCGTCCATATCACTTCAAATTCATTTTCACAAACGCATGAAACGTACACTTCTTACATCAAAAGTTTGAAATTTGCTTTCTCCTAAATATTTAATGCAACAACGATTCAAAGCAAAGAGAGGACGGATGAAATGTGACTCAGATTCATATGGATAAATTAATTTAGATTACCAAGTGAATATGGTGAAAACCCATTTCCTCAAATAAAAAAAAATAGTGCCTCAGCTTTGTTGGGAGCAATGCTATTACAGTCATGTTGAGGTAGAAGTAGACTCAGAATTTGCTGCAATAAAGATTACAGTTAGCTAGTCCTATTAACGATTCTCAATTCCTTGTTAATTTCATTGAATCTAATTTATTAAATATTTAAATTAAATTAATTTAAATGATTCATATAATTAATTATTTTTTAAAAAATCATATTTAACAAATTAATTTAATATTTATAACTCATTCTTTTATATTTAGGAGGTGACTTTCTTTATAAAAAAATTTGTTGGAAATTTACTTGGGAGTGCACAATTTGGTATGTTTTTCGTAGAAGCAAAATGGATGATCTCAGTTGGGTCTTCATGTCTTCAACAATCTTTTTAATGATACATATTAATTCTATTCCTTTTTTTTTTTTTTTTCATGATTTCATTGGCGTTGTTTGGTTTTGATATATTTAAATTTTAGTTTTATATTTTCTTATTAAAAAAAAAAATTAGTGCTTAAAAAATTTTCCAACAATGATCATATCTAGGTAATTGATTCCCTTCAGCTTTATTCCATGACTGTCTTTTTCCGTGGTAAGCCGTTACTCCAAGCCAAGCCAAGCTAATTGAATTACCAGAAATATAATAGAAAACAAACTTTGAAAAGTCGTTTTTGGCGTTTAGCCTGAAAAACGAAACAAGTATCGCATTGTTTCAAATGGAGAAAAAATTGAAAACTAAAGGGTTAATTTCCAAAGCTGTTATTTTCCAGTACAACCGAACATGGTTGCGTTATCCTAGAAGATATGTAAAAATAGCTAAAATCTTATATTTTATAGGATATATTTGATTATAATATGTGCGGCGCACATGAATATATATATATATATATATTAATTTTTTTGAAATTATATTTAAAATTTTAAAACTCATAATATATATAAAATTTATATATATTGACTTGTCATTAAAAAATAAGTTTTTTAAAAATAGTTAAAAAATTAAGTATTTTTTTGGATATTTGTGTTTACAATAATATTTATATATTTGTAAAATTATATCAAATAAAAATAAATTATGCATTTTTTTAAAAATAAAAAATATATTATTGAATGATAAATTAAATAATAAAAGAATTATTATCACACTTTTACTTTAGAAATAATCTTGACTAAATTATTATACAAGATATGAAAAATATTAGAAAATATGTAAAAAAAGAAAAAATTGAAAAAAATTATTTTGCATAAGAATGAAATTGTAATAACAATAAAATATATCTGAAAAATTTTTATAAAAAATAATAGAATATACCTTATAAAAAGTTACTGAAAAAATAAAAAATTTGATGTATAACATATTATATTTGTAATTTTAAATTTGTAAAAATTTTTTTTCGTTACAATCACGATTAAATAGATAATTTTTAAAATTTAAAATAGCTATAATAAGTGATAAAGATAATATTAAATTGTTTGCATTTATTTGAAATATAAACTTGATAATTATAATTCAAATGAATATAATTATTTTGATAATTTTATTATTTAAAGATTTAAAATGAAAATTTTAAAAATTTTCAAAATCCGACATAAAATTACTTGAATTTTTAATGTCTTATGTAAAATTTTTAAAAAGATGAATTTTTAAATCAAGATAAAAAAAGATTGTTGAAATATTTGAATAAATTTAATCTTTATAATTTTTAAACATGTTTGAAAAATTTTGATAATTAAATAATTTTTTAAATAAGATTATGAACTAAAATTCTTTATTAAAAATAAAATTCATATTTTAAAATTTTTAATTTTAGAATATATATCTCTAAATTGATTTGATTTTCAATTATAATTTGAATAATTTTAAAATTTAAATAAATTTAAAATTATCTAATTTGTAATTAAAAAAAATTATTTTATGTGTTATTTAAGAGAATTATTTATATAAACATCTATGTGATAAATTTATTTTTATATATATATATATATATATATATATATATATATATATATTAGATTACATAATATTGCTTTAGGGAAAAACACAATTGGGATATGGTTGACAATGTGAAAACTCAAAAATTTTGACTAAGATGAAGCTAAAGGTTTACGTTTGAACTTTGAATGGTAGTAAATACTATTTTACACGACAAAACTTGGTGTTCAAGGAATCTCTCTCACGAAAGCGCATATAAATATGTTTTTAAACAACTCAAAAGTAAAGAGAGGCCAGCCAGCCACGAAGTTGGAATAAGTGTTTCATTTCAACTTCTTTTTGAACTTTTGGTAAGTAAATGCTTCTCAATGACTCTTTTCATCATTTGTGTTTTCATTTTTTCTCTTTTTCTTCTTATCTGTGGTGAGTTAGGAGGGTATCTGGGATTTGGGTTAGGCTCAAATAATGGCTTTGTCGATGGTATGTTCTTCACTCGGTATAACAATGATGATGAAGTTTTGTATTGAAAACTTCAGCTTTTGCAAATTATTATTATTCTTAGATGGGTGCCAGGGAGGCGTTGTTGCAGAGAAATTTTCCTGTCAAAAACAGGGGAAACCGTCTTAATGTCTCTTTTAATAGTCTTTTCATCTTATGATATGAATCACGACTATCCTGCCTTTGCTTTTCTTTTAAGGTGTGTGCTTCACTAAGTTAGAAACCGCCTTTTCTCTTTCATTCCCATCTTCTCTGGGATCTTTGTTGTCTATTTTTTGCTGATGGAAAACTTAATAGAGGTAGTAAATTTTTTACGTCGTCGAGAAAGTTTATTGTGAATTAATTTCTTACACCAGTAATTCCAAGATGGCTGTTTTTCTGGGATTAAAACAATGACCTTGATAGAGAATTTTAGCCATGGGTTAACCTTTTGTGTCTGCCTTATTTTCCAGGACGTTGTAAAATTTTGAATTCTTTCATCTGCTTTGACTTTTTTCTCTGTTACGCATTTCAAACTTTGGCCTTGGTGTTTCTGTGACGAACATAAATCTGTGGAACTCAAAAACTGAGGTTGTTGAGTTGTTAAGTCAAAAAGCTTTCAATATCAATGACCACAGTTTCAGTATTTTTTTTTTGGTAGAACAAGTCTTTTAGCTACTCATAGAACTAGAAATCCTTTGAATCCTCAAATGTGTGTACCTTAGATTAATCAGTTTCCTTCTGTCAAGAGTTTCAGATCCTTAGCTAGTATTTTCGTAGCAACCGTTCATTTGTTGTGCTTATTCTGACTTTGATCAATTAATTCAATTGTTTCAATAGGCGCAACATAATAAATCCTATAGATTCTGAGGTTTTTGAGTATTAAGCTAATAGCTTGGGAGCCGCACAATGGCCTCTGAGAATGGCTTGAAGGGTCATACTGACTTGCATGAGGCCAGCACATCAAAAAGCCAGGAAGAGCCAGAGAAAGTCTCAGACGTAAAAGGAGAAAATCAAGATTCAGAAAGCAGCAAAGGAGATGAGAAAACTAAAACGGTTCCGTTTTACAAGCTGTTTGCTTTTGCTGATTCAAAGGATATCTGGTTAATGGTCATCGGCACAATTGGTGCAATTGGAAACGGTTTATGTATGCCCCTTATGACGATCCTGTTTGGGGATCTCATTGACGCTTTTGGACAAAACCAGAGTAATGACAGAGTGGTTAATGTGGTCTCCAAGGTACCATACTTTGTAGCATGAACTTAACTTATAAGATCATGTATCAATTCAAGTTTTTTTTTTAAAGTTTGTTTATTATTTTGTTGAATTTCTGAAATAAAGACATCATTAATCTTAGGTTGCTTTGAGATTTGTCTACCTGGCGGTGGGGGCAGCGGTGGCGGCGTTTCTCCGTAAGTAAATCTCTCGTTTAAACCCTATGCCTGATGTTTTATCACGTACTAAAGTATTTAATGTGGCACGCACTCAGAGATTGAGAAGCTTGGGTTTTTTTTTTTTTTTTTTTTTTAATTTTCAGAGGTGACCTGCTGGATGGTCACAGGTGAGAGACAGGCTGAACGAATAAGGGGCTTGTACTTGAAAACCATATTGAGGCAAGATATTGCTTTCTTTGATGTGGAAACAAACACAGGAGAGGTTATTGGAAGAATGTCTGGGGACACAGTTCTCATACAGGACGCCATGGGCGAGAAGGTATTTATCTTTACTCTGTGACGATTAGAAATCTACGTTTTGCAGGCTGGGAAGTTCTTACAGCTGGTTTGAAATCCCATGAAAATCATCCTATACATGTAATCGTGGAAACATTTTCCTATATTTTGCAGGTTGGGAAGTTCATACAGCTGGTATCCACATTCTTTGGAGGTTTCGTTATAGCGTTTATCAGAGGATGGCTACTTACCCTTGTCATGTTGTCCTCTATCCCTCTCCTTGTGATATCTGGTGGAGTCATGGCCCTTCTAATATCCAAGATGGCAACTCGAGGACAAAGTGCTTATGCTAAAGCCGCCACAGTAGTTGAACAGACGATTGGTTCCATCAGAACTGTATGTTCTATATAAAAAATCGTTGCAAATCTTTTCTGTTTTTCAGTGAAAATATATGACCAATTATTCGATCTGATTCCAGGTTGCATCATTTACTGGTGAGAAGCAAGCCATAAGCAATTACAACAAGTTTCTTGTTACTGCTTATAAATCAGGCGTTCATGAGGGCACTGCTGCTGGACTAGGTCTTGGCATGGTTATGCTAATTATATTCTGCAGTTATGCTTTGGCTGTATGGTTTGGTGGGAGGATGATCTTGGAGAGAGGGTATAGTGGTGGTCAAGTAATTAATGTGATCATCGCTGTATTGACCGGTTCCATGTGAGTTAAAATTTGAATTTTGTTCATCTTCTACTTATTATGCATGCTTCATAGGCTAAATTTCTTGTACTTATGGATGTTTCAGGTCCCTGGGGCAGGCATCTCCCTGCATGAGTGCATTTGCCGCTGGTCAAGCTGCAGCCTTCAAGATGTTTGAGACCATCAAAAGGAAGCCGGAGATTGACTCCTATGACATGAGGGGGAAAGTATTGGAGGACATTCGTGGGGATGTAGAACTGAGGGATGTTTATTTCAGTTACCCTGCCAGACCAGAGGAGCAAATTTTCAGTGGATTTTCTCTTTCTATTCCAAGTGGCACAACAGCTGCTTTGGTTGGACAAAGTGGAAGTGGGAAATCAACTGTGATCAGTCTGATAGAGAGATTTTATGATCCGCAAGCCGGTGAAGTTCTTATTGATGGCATTAATCTCAAGGAGTTCCAGCTTAGATGGATCAGGGGAAAGATTGGTCTTGTTAGCCAGGAACCTGTGTTGTTTACATCAAGCATTAGGGATAATATTGCGTACGGAAAGGAAGGTGCAACCACAGAAGAAATAAGAGCTGCAGCTGAACTTGCAAATGCTGCTAAGTTCATAGATAAACTGCCTCAGGTTTTAATTTCTTGTCCACATGACATGATTATTTCTTATTCTATATCTCAACTTCTATAATTATATATGAATTACAATTTACTTTCGAAAATTTTGAACTCCATATATAGGGACTAGATACCATGGTTGGAGAGCATGGAACTCAGCTTTCTGGTGGACAAAAGCAGAGAGTGGCAATCGCAAGAGCAATTCTGAAGGATCCACGGATTTTACTTTTAGACGAAGCTACAAGTGCACTAGATGCAGAATCTGAAAGAGTAGTGCAAGAGGCGTTGGACAGGATAATGGGCAATAGGACAACTGTCATTGTTGCTCATCGTTTGAGTACCGTGAGAAATGCAGACATGATTGCTGTAATTCATCGAGGAAAAATGGTTGAAAAAGGTTGGTTAAAAGCATATCTTTATTGAACTACTCCACAACAAAATGCATACTCAATGTTGATAACATTTTTGCGAATTGAGCAGGGTCACATTCAGAACTACTCAAGGATCCCGAGGGAGCTTACTCTCAGCTTATTCGATTACAAGAAGTAAATAAAGAGTCGGAACAGGTAGCGGATGTATCAGACATTACTCCAGAATCGTTTAGACAGTCAAGCCTAAGAAGGTCATTGAAGCGATCAAACAGTAGGGGATCATCTATGGGAAATAGCAGCCGCCATTCTTTCTCTGTATCTTTTGGTTTACCTACTGGAATGAATGTCACTGAACCTGCAATGGTAGATACAGAAGACCCCGCTAAACGACCATCAGAAAAGGCTCCAGATGTTCCCATCCGCCGGCTTGCTTACCTCAACAAGCCAGAGATTCCCGTGATCCTACTAGGAACCATAGCCGCAGCTATCAATGGTGTGATACTACCAATTTTTGGTATCCTAATTTCCAATGTAATCCAATCATTCTTTAAACCACCTGATGAACTGAAAAAGGATTCAAGATTCTGGGCACTGATATTTATGGCCCTTGGCCTGGCATCATTTTTGGCATCTCCAGCACGGACATACTTCTTTTCTATCGCTGGATGCAAATTAATCCAACGAGTCAGATCAATGTGTTTTGAGAAAGTGGTCCGCATGGAAGTTGGTTGGTTTGATGAACCAGAGAATTCAAGTGGTTCAATTGGTGCAAGGCTCTCAGCAGATGCAGCCACAATACGTGCCCTGGTTGGAGATGCACTAGCTCAGATGGTCTCAAACATTGCATCAGCAGTTGCTGGTTTGGTCATTGCTTTTGTTGCAAGTTGGCAGTTGGCATTTATTATCCTAGCAATAATTCCTCTCATAGGGATCAACGGATATGTTCAAGTAAAATTCATGAAGGGATTTAGTGCAGATGCAAAGGTATGCTCAAAACCAAGGACTTTGACATCTAAAAATTGCTAATTGAATTTACATATATTACTTACGTAATTTGAGTTAAAAAAAAATAAAAGCAATATGTTTTGAAGCGTATTATTGATTTAGATGTAAATATAATGATTGCAGATGATGTATGAGGAGGCAAGCCAAGTTGCTAATGACGCAGTTGGGAGTATAAGAACAGTTGCTTCCTTTTGTGCAGAGGAAAAGGTGATGCAGCTCTATAAAAAGAAATGTGAGGGTCCAATGAAAACAGGGATAAGGCAGGGGTTGATCAGTGGATCAGGATTTGGACTTTCATTCTTCTTTCTGTTTTCTGTTTATGCAACCAGTTTCTATGCAGGAGCTCAACTTGTTGAGCACGGCCAAACGACATTCCCAGATGTTTTTCAAGTGAGTATAATTTCCAGCTATATAAAGCTTCTCTTGAAACCTTTTTAAGACCTCCGATTTACTATGTATGACCCTATGACACTGAGACTGAAATCTTCTTCGCAGGTTTTCTTTGCTTTGACCATGGCAACTGTTGGAATTTCTCAATCAAGCTCCTTTGCTCCTGATTCCAGCAAAGCCAAGAGTGCTGCCGCTTCCATATTTGCAATTATTGATCGTGAGTCTAAGATAGACCCAAGCGATGAGTCTGGGATGACGCTAGAAAATGTGAAGGGAGATATCGAGCTTCGTCATATCAGTTTTAAGTATCCATTAAGGCCAGATATTCAAATTTTACGAGACTTGAGTTTGTCTATTCATGTTGGCAAGGTAATGATCCTATTGCCGTTTAAACTCTAGTTTCTCGTCAAATACTCGTATTTCATTTTATCAACATATTTGTTGAGACTAAGATCATATAATAATGTCAATCTTTCTTTCAGACTGTTGCTTTGGTTGGAGAAAGTGGGAGTGGGAAATCTACAGTAATCTCATTATTGCAGAGATTTTATGATCCTGATTCAGGACGTATTACTCTTGATGGAGTTGAAATCCAAAAGCTCCAATTAAAGTGGCTGAGGCAACAGATGGGTCTTGTAAGCCAAGAGCCTGTTTTATTTAATGATACAATCCGTGCTAACATTGCATACGGAAAGGGAGGAAATGCAACTGAGGCAGAAATTTTAGCTGCTTCAGAGTTGGCCAATGCTCACAAGTTCATTAGTTCATTACAACAGGTTAGACATCATAAACTAAACTGTCTCCTAGTTGGCTCAATAATGCAACTTTTACAAAAATCATTAAATAAAAAAACATAATTTGAAAATATGCTTGATTGGTTACTAATATTTTTTTCTTTTCCTTCAAATAATTTGTAATCCAGGGCTACGATACTGTAGTAGGAGAGCGAGGAGTTCAGCTGTCAGGAGGGCAGAAGCAACGCGTAGCCATTGCGCGAGCCATTGTTAAAAGTCCAAAGATACTGCTATTAGATGAGGCAACGAGTGCATTGGATGCTGAATCAGAGAGAGTGGTTCAGGATGCACTAGATAGAGTCATGGTGAACCGCACAACAGTTGTGGTTGCACATAGGCTATCCACAATCAAGAATGCAGATGTAATCGCCGTGGTTAAAAATGGCGTTATCGTAGAGAAGGGAAAGCATGACAGTTTGATAAACATCAAAGATGGTTTCTATGCTTCCTTAGTTGCACTTCACACTAGTGCCTCCACTGCATAAACTACATAATTAATTATAGTTTTTTTTTTTTTTGGAATTTGATGTAATCATACATTTCGGTAAAGGTTCACTTCTCTTGTTCTTTTCTCTGCTCTAATCATCGGAAAAACTAATTTGTTTTTTCAATTTATATAAAAAATGGGCCTAGTCCTTTGGATTGGTCCAATTGAGCCCAGAGTGATCTGGACCTTGGCAATCCGTCTTCAAATCCACCACCGTCTAATTTATATCTACCTGGCAAACAGAGAGGAAATCAAATTGCCGCGAGGCAAAAGGCCAATCGAGCTGGCAAAATCGTAACCGTTAGTTTTCAGCTGATGTCATCGCACCGCTAATTTTAAACAGAAACGCATGTCAAAGGCTCCTTAAAACGTGGCAAACAATTTCTTCACGTGCGTGCCACTGCTAAACATAACAATCCTTCCACGTCAGCTTTGGCTTTTAACCAACCAGTAATAAACAGCCACGCGTACTAATTCGTTCCTACCAGGAATCCGATACCGTTGTGAAAACGGGCATTTTGTATTCACTTCTTCATTCCTTCTTATTTCTCTACAGGAATCTATAGCATTGGATTCATAGGCCATGGAGACCTCTGGCATTCTTTACAGGACGGTTTTAAGGTTACCGACGACCAGGGTTGATTTTGGCTGTCTGTTTTCCAGGGAGTTGAATCTTGGTGTTGGCGATTCCAGGGTTTCAGTTAGGCGTAGGAATTCTTACGGGAGATTGAGTTGTCAGTTTGCTGATTCAGGGCATATCCGGTATTATGTATCGCCAAGGGTTGGTGTCGGTGGTGGTGGCGATAAGAAAGAGAAGGAAAAGAGGCGTGAGATTAAAAGAGTTAAGAAGAAGTTGAAGTTTATTAAGAGATTGTCCAAGGACTTGTCCATGCTTCCTAATATGGTTGATGGAAAGGATATTGGGATTGGATTGATCGGTGAAGTTAAGATGACGATGGTTTCTGTAAGAAATTAATTTTGCCGTTTTTTTTTTACTTTTTTTTATTGGTTTGATGATTGATCTGGTTCATGGTATTTGCCTGAGGAAATAGTTCATAGTTGCCTTTTTGTTTATGGTGCAGATAAACTATGATCCTTTCTTTGTGACAGAATTAGGTGATATTTCTTTTTGGAATTAGGATGTTTGTATTATATGGATTGGAAACTTATATGTTCTTTTGTTACTGCAGGAAGCAAGCGACATTTTACTGGCACTACTGAAGCAGTTGAGATCAGAAAATAAAGAGTTGAAGAGAGAATTGAAAGAGGACCGAGCTCAGCTCAAAGCCACTTTGGAGAAATCAGAATCATCATCTTCCTCTGAGTCAAGTGATAGCGAATGTGGGGAGGTAGTTGACACGAAAACCCTGAGAAGCAATGTTTTGAAACCATCTCAATATATAGAAACACCAAGTGAGGATGATATGAGACAACCAGAAGATGTCGAAGCAGCAATGGTGACAGAGGAAGCAACATTAGTTAACTCTCTTATTGAACTAGAAAACTCAGATTCGATCCCCCAAATACGGATACGGGTACCTTGCTCTGGTTTTGGTAGTGAATATTGCTGTACAAATGGCTTCAAGAATGATCACAACAACAGACTTGTGGAAGGTGCATCCACCAAGAAGATTGAAATTTGCATGGGTGGCAAGTGCAAGAAGCTAGGAGCTGCTGCTTTGTTAGAGGAGTTTGAGAGGAAGGTTGGTGCAGAGGGCACTGTTGTTGCGTGCAAGTGCATGGGGAAGTGCAAAACCGCTCCAAATATTAGGGTCTTGAACTCTCCAAGTGGAAGAGAAGCAAAAAGCGATGAAGACTCTGTTGGACTTGGGATTAAGCCCACATTCACCGGCGTTGGGCTGCAAGACGTGGATATGATCGTTGCAAATCTGTATGGCAAGAACGTAGACGATGAATGTCTGATGCTCTCTGCATGAGTCTTTTGTTTTATTTTTTGATTAAATTCGTGGATTTAACAGGGTGTGTGAATATGAGATAAAGTAGATGTGATAATTGCCATGGAAGAAACTACCTGTATTTCTAGGATCCAGCTGTTAACGTAAATGCAAATGATCTTTTTTTTTTAAATCTTTTGGTTCAGCTTGAGAATTTAATTTGTCGGGTGAAATGGGTGCCAGATTTTCAAATTTTGCTTTCTTTCTCCTCTTCTGCTAAGCTCATCAAGTTACTAATACAATATATTAGGCAATGCATTACTGGCAATAAGTCCTTTAACGAATTCACGTAAAATGTCGGGCTGGGGCAAATGAGTACATGATGCCATTGAGCAGCTCAAGGACAAGGCAAATATGGCACAACGAAAATGTTTTGGCGGAAACATATGAAAATTGACTATCCCTAGATAAATGTTAAACAAGCTTGATTTATGAAATTCGTATCAACTAAGGATATACTGTTAAACAAGCTTGCTTTATGAAATTCATATCAAACTAAGGATATACTGGCTACAACAATGTACAAACTCAGACCCTGGAGATATGAATGAAAAATCAAATTCAGCTGAAAGCATATTGATTGCTAAAGAATGCTTGCATCCATAGATTTATTGTCCAACTACAGGGATTGATAGAACAAAGCCCCGAAACGTGTCACACTACATTGGTCAAAGGTTCTTACAAAACCTTTTTGCGGTTCTAAGAAGCACATATAACCATTTCTTGCGCGGTGCTCTTTCCCAATTATTTGGTTCTGTAAAAACTGTGAGAAGCAGCATGCATCAGAAAGCTGGAAAAACACAGATGTTAATCCGCGGAAGGCTTCTCCAATCTTTATGACTTCCTAGTCAAGTGAAAATAGAAGAAAAATTAAGGTACATAATCTTCTAGATTAGAATAAATTTCGTACAAATGTAAAAGCACACAAGAGAACATTTGATTGTTTTGGCATGCGGTCACTAATTTACAACTTGAAACACATGAAATTAACCAATGCAACCATAATTGATCAACGACTATTGCTTAAGATGCTATTGCATCTTACGCAAAGTATATTCCACAGACCAGGTTATGTCCCCATCAACTGTCCCATCCCAGCTCCCCTTGCCCCTCTCCTTTTCACCTCCCGTGAATATGGGTTCCCAGAACTATTAATGCATCAGCACCAGCAGTACATGATTGAGTTTCTAGAAGTGCCATTCATATTTATATATTATCTAATTCCATTCTTCCATTAGTATGATGATATGAACAAAAATTTTGCAGAGAAATGATTCTAAATGATTAGGCAGGTTAAATCGTTTCATAAACAAAACATTTACTTTCATCATGATGCAATTAAATTAGAATCAGAAACATTTCACAAACATATGATCCCATTTTTCCATTAGTATTGTGATATGAACAAAAATTTTGCAGAGAAATGATTCTTAGCTATTAGGTAGGTTAAATTGTTTCATAAACAAGACAAGAAGTTTCATCATGATGCAATTAAATTAGAATCAGAAACATTGCACAAACATATGATCCATAATGCGGCATTGAAGTAATAATCCTTTTTTTTTTTTCCTAGTAATAGACTTAGAGCATAGGATTCTCTTTATACAGTAACACAATGAATTTACACCAAGAAATACTAACTAGGTCTTATGTTTCCAAATTATATGTTTCCCTTAAATATATATAACAATCAGCTTTAGCTAACAGGTAAAGCTTCTTAAAAGCAAACACTGCACAAAATAACTCACCAGGCAACAAAGTCAAAAACCTTACCTCTTCATTCTATACAAAGCATTTTGCAAGTTTTCCCATCCTCAACTAACCGATTAATAGCATCCCTAAATTTCTCATAATCCTCCAATGTATTATAAACTTGATGAGAAATTCTTGCATATCCTGTAATAAACCCATCCTTATCCCTTACTCCCTCCTCCCCGTCCTTCAAAGCCTGATAAAAAAGTGGAACTTCGACCTCATAATAATCCCGCAAATGCGACCTCAATCTCACTGCATCCTCCTCGCTATTAAGACACAACCTTGAAGGCAAACCAACCATCAGCATCCCTGCACACATCTTGGGAGGTGACCCTAGATTCGTCCCCCAAGACTCAGCCAACATCTTCCCCATCTTCACCACTTCATCATGGTTCCTCTTCATTATCCAATCAATCCCTCCTTCGAACCGGTTAACAAACTCCAAAACTGCAGGAACCACTAACTGAGAACTATAATCCCTAGTCCCAATCCAGGCGCTTTCGATAGGTAATCCATTTCCAAACTCATGTGAAACAACAGGGTGATGCACATCAGAGGATACATTCGAATTTTTACAATATAAAAATGCTACAGAAGGCGGGCAAAAAAACCATTTATGTAAATTGCTAACATAAAAATCAGCTCCAACTTCTTTAACATCTACTTTCACACTCCCAATAGCGTGAGCAGCGTCTACGAAAACCTGATCTATTCCTTCCGCTCTACAAATCCTAACTAATTCTTTTACCGGAATAAGAACCGATGGCATTGATGTAATATGATCGATAATCGCTAATCTTATCTTTCTACCGTTGGATTTTCCCTTCTCGATTGATTTTTTGAATTCGGAAATTATTTCTTCCTCTGAATTTACCGGGAATGGTAACCTTACCTCGATGGCGGAGCCCCCGGCGCGTGTCACGTACGCTTGGATTGATTTTTTAACGGCTTGGAACGCGCAGTGGAGCATTAAAACAGTGTCATTTTTCTGGAATTTTCCTTCGGCAAAACTACGGCCAATCTGTTGGAGGACGATGGCGGCGGCGGTTGTGGCGTTATCAACGAGGGAGACCTCGTCGACGTGGTCGGCGTTGATGAGGTCCTTTATGATTTTCCGTGACGCTGTTATTCCGTCACGAAGGGTATTAAAGTAAAAAGCATCAGGTTGTCGGAGGAACTGGAGCTGCAACTGGCGTTGAGCCGCAAGAACCGAACCGGGGCAGCTACCGAAACTCCCGTTGTTGATTCGAGCCATACATGGCTGGTGGTGGGAGAACTCGCCCCTGATTTCAGCTTCGGATATGAACTTGGAAGAAATTTTGGGTTTTTTGGAGCTGCAGTGAGTCGACTCACCGTTTCGAGGGTCTTCATGCTCCATGGGCCGAGATAGGGAAAGAAAATTAAAGCGGATTAGGGTTTGTGAAGAAAAAGCGCATGATTTTTTGAGAACTCGACAGATCTAACTCAGTTTTTATATTGAACTTTCATCTGCGATAAAAGGATATCGTACTGTTCGCATACAGGGCAGGAGTTGGACCGGAACTGAAATGTGTCGTTATCGACTTTTCTATACGAAAGATGCAAAAGAAACGGCGGCGTTTAATTTCCTTAGCAATTTATAAACATAGCCGTTAGATTGTGAGAATTTCCTTTGCGGGAATCTAAAATCAGGGGCCAAAATTTAACACGTCGGAAATATAGGCGGCGTCGTTTCAATTTAAAACACGTCATACTGTTTGCTAACAACAGCTGTTGACCAATCAAAAGAAGCGATCGAGCCAGTAGTGCCAAAAAACATTGCCGTAGGTAAAAATGAGTGGGTGGGTGCGTCCATGGCTACCTAGTTTAGTAGACCGAAGAGAACAATGGGATGTGTTTTTGGGGCTCGTCTCGGCCATGTCATAAGAAACAAAGCCACAAACGCAACACCGAGACGAGACGAAGGAAGAGAGAGTCTGATTAAAACGAGTCAAAGATTATTATGATTCCAAGTCTTTGATATTTCAAATAAAAGATTCTCCTTTCTTTCTCAATTCCCCTTATATCAGGTATGAAATTTGTGTATTTTTCTATTACATGGATACAAAAACCCTAGATTTAATTCCTTTTTTTAAAAAAAAAAAAAATTTGGATGCTAGATTGGATTCTGGAAGAAGGAATTGTATTGAAGCTTGATGGAGGTGAAGATAGAGAGCAGCTAATTGATCAAGTCCCCTTTTTTTTTTTTTTATTTTGCAAGGTGAATTCTGGTGAAGTTATGGGTCTTGAATATTGATAGAATTCGTGGATTTGCTGTGGATATCTTGAATTGGGTTTCCTTCAAAATCCAATCTTGTTCGTTGTTTGTTTGTGGGGTTTTCAGGTTTTTTTGTGGCTTTTTTTGGGTGAAAGTTGCATTGAAGTACTTTGCAAAAGCTTAAAACTTACACCTTTTAATTCTCTTCCAAGAGCTGGAATTTGGCTGGCATTACTTGTTTTATACCCCCGAGTTTCACTGTTCTTGATATTCAATTAAGGAAGGCTTTCAATAGCAATGGCTACACGGCCACAAGCTTCTCCAGGATACTCTAGGACTATTACTCCTCAGATGGATTCTCCTTCACCAAATCCTGATAAAAGTCCAATTGCTCCTGTTCCTCCCATAATCTCACCTGGAGCACCTAGATTTCCTCTGCCAAATTTACAACAAAATCAGATCGCTTCCCCTTCAATAAAAAATCCTACTATTCTATCACCGGAAAATGGGGTCAAAACTAGGAGCCCTATTTCCCATCTTAGTACTCCCCCTGGCCCTCCTGTATTTACATCACCAGTCCGGCCTGCTGCTGTACCTTTCCGAACCTCTCCTGCAATTCCTCAGCCAGTCGCTTTCTCTTCAGGTTCATCTTTGCCCACATCCTCACCTCCCCATTTTTCAAATGGGTCAGTTGAGCTACAACCGCAACTTCACAGTGCTATAGAGGAATCTGTGCCAGATGGAGAGTCACCGTGCGTTTTATTCTCAGCTCATAAGGTATCTTCCATCCTCTGTGAGATGAAATGAAAACCCGTCTATTTTCTAGAATATTGATACCAATGTCTCAAATTTCCTATTCAGATTTTATGATGATGTACATATTATTAAATTTTACAATCTATTTAGCTTTGTAATTATATGCAGTTATGCACTATTTCTATTTATAATTTATTTGTCCTCCTCTTCCGTCCATTTTGTATATTAGGTGTTGAAACACAAGAAACAAGCAAATATACCTAGTTTAGGTTTTGGAGTATTGGTTTCTCCTGGGAGGGAGACTTCACCAGGTCCCCAAGTGATACAACGTGATCCTCATCGATGCCATAATTGTGGAGCTTATTCAAATCTGTATTCCAACATACTAATTGGCTCTGGCCAATGGCAGTGTGTAATCTGCCGGAATCTGAATGGGAGTGAAGGTGAATACATAGCATCAAGCAAGGAAGAGCTCCGTAATTTTCCTGAGCTTTCATCAGTTTTGGTTGATTTCATTGAAACAGGGAATAAGAGACCAAGTTTTGTTCCAGTTACTGATTCTAGAACGTCTGCACCTGTTGTTCTTGTCATTGATGAATGTTTAGATGAGCCACATCTTCAGCATTTACAGAGCTCCCTGCATGCATTTGTTGATTCAGTGCCACCAACAACAAGAATTGGAATCATTTTGTATGGTCGCACAGTATCGGTCTACGACTTTTCGGAGGAATCCATAGCATCTGCTGATGTGATCCCAGGTGGCACTTCACCAACTCAGGAGACCTTGAAAGCATTGATTTATGGAACTGGTATATACTTGTCACCAATGCATGCTTCAAAAGAGGTGGCACACCTGATATTCTCTTCATTGAGGCCATACAAGCTGAATGTTCCAGAAACATCAAGAGATAGGTGCTTGGGTACTGCAGTTGAGGTTGCTCTGGCTATTATTCAAGGACCATCTGCAGATATGTCTCGAGGTGTCGTTAAAAGGCCAGGTGGAAATAGCAGAATCATTGTGTGTGCTGGTGGACCAAATACTTATGGGCCTGGATCTGTCCCTCATTCTTATACTCACCCTAATTATCCTCATAAGGAAAAGACAGCATTGAAATGGATGGAGCATCTTGGTCGTGAGGCTCATCAGCATAACACGGTGGTTGACATTCTTTGTGCTGGAACTTGCCCTGTGAGGGTTCCTGTGCTTCAGCCTCTTGCAAAGGCTTCAGGGGGTGTTTTGGTTCTTCATGATGACTTTGGCGAAGCCTTTGGTGTGAACTTACAAAGGGCATCTGCAAGGGCTGCTGGTTCCCATGGTTTGTTGGAGATACGCTATTCTGATGATATTCTTGTTACTCAGGTTGTGGGTCCTGGTGAAGAGGCACATATAGACACCCATGAAACCTTTAAAAATGATATTTCTCTCTGTATTCAAATGCTGAGTGTTGAAGAAACACAATGCTTCTCAATATCGATGGAGAATAAACATGACATCAAAAGTGATTACATATTTTTCCAGTTTGCTATTCAATACTCAAATGTTTATCAAGCTGATATAACTAGAGTGATTACTATCAGATTGCCAACTGTGGATAGTGTTTCAGCCTATCTTCAAAGTGTTCAAGATGAGGTGGCTGCTGTCCTAATGGCCAAGAGGACTCTCTTGCGAGCAAAAAGTTATTCTGATGCAATTGATATGCGAACAACAATAGATGAAAGAGTTAAAGATATTGCTTTAAAATTTGGGTCTCAAGTGCCAAAGTCAAAGCTTTATCGGTTCCCAAAGGAAATTTCTTTACTACCAGAGCTTCTATTCCATCTTAGAAGGGGCCCACTGTTGGGAAGTATAGTTGGTCATGAGGATGAGAGGTCTGTACTGCGGAATTTGTTTTTGAATGCATCCTTTGATCTTTCACTTCGCATGGTTGCCCCTCGCTGTCTGATGCACCGCGAAGGAGGCACTTTCGAAGAATTGCCAGCTTATGATCTTGCCATGCAGTCTGATGCAGCAGTTGTTCTAGACCATGGTACAGATGTCTTCATTTGGTTGGTATGTAAATTAAACCATCTTTTAGCTTTGGCATGTATAGCTGCTATATTTGCTTTCTCGCTATTGTTGCTTCTATGTTGTTCATCTTTGAGCCATGGAATCTGGCATTCATGTGTGTGCCATATGTTGTCCATTTTTCCTTTGTGACTGAATAGTAGATCCAAGAATGTATGTTGTCTGAAGGCCAGCTTGTTTGTTCCTTTCCTCTGCATGAACACCATCATGCCTGGTTATTATTCAGAATTGTATTTCTAATGTTTATATCGGGCCACAGTAGAAAAGTGGTACTGGCCTCGTGTAGGGGAACTTGGAAAGAACGGTTTGGAATTGAGAAGCTATTCATGCCTTGCAAAATGCAAAAAAGTAAATGCGGTCACAGCTACGACATCCATCTAACATGTTTCCATCATTGTCACTATGTAAATTGAATTCTGTATAGTATACCTCTACATATATATATATATATATATATATATATATTACACCCTATGAGAAGCTGACCCTGGATGTATGCATATTCTATTTTTCTGTTCTACCTGTGTTTGTTTGCATGGTATGTTTATTTTATGAGAGAAACACTGGTGGATTATTTCATTTAGAATTGTATTCAGAAACTGCTTTTTGTTTTTTTTTTTGGGAGTAATGTTGAACATCTTTCTGTCAACTGCTGGCTTCAGGGTGCTGAACTTGCGGCTGATGAAGGAAGAAATGCAGCAGCTTTGGCAGCTTGTAGAACATTGGCAGAAGAGCTCACGGAGTTAAGATTTCCAGCACCTCGGATCCTCGCATTCAAGGTATTTTTCCCTTGATTTGTCCCCACATTCTATTAACAATGCATCTTAGTGTTGTTATTTGTTATCCAACAGACTGAAAAGAACCTAATGATCTGGTTTTATTGCAGGAGGGGAGCTCTCAGGCTCGATATTTTGTTTCTCGGCTGATACCAGCACATAAGGATCCTCCTTATGAGCAGGTAAGAGAAAAAATATAATGGGAAAGCCTCTTAGCTTTTAGTCCTAACAGGTCTATTTATTTCTGTGTATTTTACTGGAAAATAAAGGACCACATCTATTTTGGAAACAGTTAAGTGATATATAACTTTTGCCTGATATTTATGCAGGAGGCAAGATTTCCACAGCTTCAAACCCTGACAACAGAACAGCGAACAAAATTGAAAAGCAGTTTTATTCATTTTGATGATCCCAGCTTCTGTGAATGGATTCGGAGTTTGAAAGTAGTGCCACCAGAACCAATGTAAGAGATGTTTTACGATTTTTGCGGTTAAAATTCCTCCAAAAAGGAGTCCCAGAGAGTTGCATCCAACCATCATTTATTGGAGTCTTTCTACTCTTCTTTTTGTGCTTCTTCTCCCTGTGAAGGGAATGTAATGTAACTCATTCATCTTTCATTTTATTACTACTATTATTTTTTCCCCTTTTTAGCTCTCTGTTTTACAAAATTCCCCACCCGTTTCTGAACTCCAAAGAAACAGTTATAGTTCATGGTAACTCCAAATGTTAACATTGTTCTCATTCTTAGCTGAAAACTGCGGCAAATTAGTTTTGTGATAGTCCAATTCTAGGAAATGAGTTCCTGTAGCTTTTGCTTTGGCTTTGTGTACAATTGAGCCAGCAGATGAAAGATATTCTATTTAGTGCAATCAAGCTTTGTGATTTCTTTTCAAAATTTGGTTTGATTGAAAGCAAACACTGAAATGGTCGACTGGCAAGTAAAATTTTGTGTTGGTGGCCAAATTAATAAGCCAATAATGCAAAGGAAAGCCATAGCTTTCCTTGAAAGGAGTGAAATCTCTCCTTCAACTTTAGCTGCTTTTTTTGGTTCATGGTTGGTTATTAGTTATTTTTTAAAATTTTTTAATTTATTTTATATTAAATATTTATTATTATTATTTTAATATTTATCTATTGTCACTGTTTTTTATTTTTAACAAAAAGGAAGCAAGATGAATATAAATTACTTAATGGCTTTATTTTATGAGATACACAAAGGCTTTTTAATGAAACCAAAAATTGCACACTCCAATGTGAGTGAGTAAAAATGAAAAGAAAAATAATTTGAAAAAGATTATAAGTATTTTGAAAAAAATACCTAATGGGAGTAGTTTTTGAATAAAGTAAAAAATATAAATATTTTTAATTGCATTTTATCATTATAATTTTTTTAAATTTTTAAATAAATTTATCAATTGAATTGATTTACAATTAACTTTGCGCAATTAACTTACTTAAACTCAATTAGTTATTTTAATATTATTATAAATAATAATTTAAATAACAAATTTGTATTTCAATTAAAAAAAGAAATGAAAGGAAATAACTAACACTTAGTGTAATTGTGTTTAGTACAAATTTGGGACCAAAAGGAGCTGAATAAATTAAGTTGATAATAATAGAAGAAAAATAAGTGGATAAACAAAATTATTGAAATCCAATAATTTATTTTATAAACACTTTAGCTAGCCACTATCCCATTACCACCTCCCAAAATAATAATAATAATAAAAAAAATAGAGAATCGGAACTAGGAGAGGGTAGATCCGTAATCGCGGCTGAAACGTGAGTAACTGAATTGCTCGGGTCCGGAGTATTAACGACGACTATGTACACTCTAAAACGGGTCCCCATTTCCCAACAAATAAATTAAAGAGCGAATTTCGTTACGGGTCAAAATCGAGGGTTTTACACTCTAATTTATCGCCGCCTTTCTACGCCCGGCCCATCTTCTTTATATTCTCTTCACTTTGTCCAGAGAAGAAGCCAACGCAACCAAAGATTCCACCGCCATTCTCGGTAAGACTTAGCATCTTCGCCCTGGCTTTCATTTTTTTTAACTTTTCCACAGTTTATTTCTATTTTCGTTTCCCACTTCCTAAATTTTATCTGTAGCTCTGTAAGTCCAATTCTAAAATCTGATAATAATTAAGTATATTTAGTTTTGTGAGCGATTTATGGGTCACCGATCTGAATTTGGATGTTAATGCACTTTATCTTGCACATGATTCTGTTTTCTTAAAAAGTCGAAGGGTCTTCGGACAGCCAAGAAAAAAATACTTTCAAATCGGCGGGTCTTTGATCTGAAAGTTGGTCAACGCAGTCAAAGTAATGGGTAATTGTTTGTTCACCAATCACGATACTTGTTCTTCAAGGATTTTTTTAGCATGTTCAGGACCCACTGGCCCAAAAAAAAAAAAAAAAAGCATGTTCAGGACCCAGAATAAATTGGCTTAAACAGATTCTAGAGTCATTGAGTTAATAAACTATAGTAATATGTGTAATTACTAGGATAGCTGTTTTTATTTTGCCTTAATGCGGATATCAGCGTTTTAAACTGATTGGAATGCACTGTTTCTAGTTGTTCTAATTTTATTTTTTATTTTGTTTGCACTCGAAGTTGATGATATGGCTGGAGGGGAGCAGAAAAAGTCTGGCGGTGGTAAGTGTACTTTTCTCGAGTTGGTTAGATGTCATTATTAATGTGCACATAAAGGTGTGATGGTTTCTATGTTTGTAAATGTTGTGTTGCTGTTGATATTTTAGGAGGGAAAAAGAAGGAAGTGAAGAAGGAGACTGGTTTGGGTCTCTCCTTTACCAAGGATGAGAATTTCGGGGAATGGTACTCTGAGGTATATTTTGTTGCAATAGTGCAATGACTTAGTGCTTGTTATACTTATACTACATTATCAGGATCTTAATAACTTATTATTATATCATCATTTTGTTTTTTTCTAGGTTGTTGTCAATGGTGAAATGATCGAGTACTATGACATTTCTGGATGTTATATTCTGAGGCCATGGGCAATTTCAATTTGGGAGAACATGCAAGTGAGTCATATGATGTTTATACTCAATTTGCACTTTAATTAATAATTAAGAAGTGTTGATTCATTACAAGGAAAAAATTGGTTATGGGTGCCATGATCTTTGTTTTGGTTACATTCCGTTTCATGTATAACTTATCCATGATGTTAAACTATAGACATTCTTTGATGCGGAAATCAAGAAAATGAAAGTCAAGAACTGCTATTTCCCTCTCTTTGTATCGCCAGGCGTTTTGCAAAAGGAGAAGGATCACATAGAGGGTTTTGCTCCAGAGGTGAGAATTAAGTTTTTCTAGCATAATTGACCTTGTGGAATTCGGCTTGAAATTGTTAGTTTCTTTTTTTATCAAATTTTTTGAAGCGATTTGAAGGTCATTTTGTCCCTAAACTTTTCTGTCCTGTTTTTAATAATTTAGTTCATTTTGTGAAAATCCATAATTTAGTTTCTATCTGGGGCTCAAAATTGGAGTTAGGTTTTACCTAGAGTTCAAATTGGAGTTAGTTTTTTTATCCAGGGTGCAAAATTGGAGCAAATTCTTCCTCATTTGAGCAAGATACTGTCATGAATATGCTGAAAAAAATGACAATATTTCAATGTATCTAGACTTAGGGCTGGACTGACGTAACACTTATCTTTAAGTTTATGCTTTTATTTACTGAAATGTTGTGTGATTTAATGAAAAAATTACCTGTGAATGGCTTTTTGATCCTGGTTTAATCAGGTTGCTTGGGTGACCAAATCTGGGGAGTCTGAGTTGGAGGTGCCAATTGCAATCCGCCCAACTAGTGAGACAGTTATGTATCCCTACTATTCTAAGTGGATAAGAGGACACCGTGACTTGCCTTTGAAACTTAACCAGTGGTGCAATGTTGTTCGATGGGAATTTAGCAATCCTACACCATTTATCAGGTAGTTTGTCTTAAACTTGTTCAACTTTATCTTTTCCATTGTGACCCTGCATCCTCCCCCCCCCCCCCCCCCTCTTTTTCCACCCAGTGGATGGGATATTCTATGCCATACATGTAATGAGATGTTAATTTTCAGATAATTTTCTAATCTTCTATCAATTTTCTTACCTTAGTTATTAATGTTTGTTGATGTGCAGATTATTTTCTCAATTATTTTGATGCCATGTTAGAAAATTAATTTAAAATGATTTGTGATAGATGGGTCACTAGTAACTTGCTTCTTGATTGTAGGAGTCGAGAATTTCTATGGCAGGAAGGGCATACCGCCTTTGCAACAAAGGAAGAGGCAGACACTGAGGTAGTGTAGACTTAAAATTTTTACTTTTGACCAATATTTCAACCATAGAAAGGTGAATTTTGTCCATTGTATGTTTCGTGTATGATGGAATAGGGAAGGTCAAACTAAACAGAAATTTTGCAGGGCCTCCATATTTATCAACAATTGATTTTTGGTTTAAAATGGCAGTATTGCCTTAGAATTGCTGAATTAAGTATTTGAGCATTTCAGAAATTTCAAATGTGTTCTTATTTTGAATAATGTCAATATTTTGTTGGTTTCTGCACCGTGTCAAAAATCAAAGTCATATTTCTTTACACTTACAAATTTCACTTGTCTTGCCTTTTGAAGTATCTTTGAAGAATGTGCCATATTCTTGGAATCTTGTACGTGAGTCTAAATATGGTTTTGTTGGTGAATATATAACGAAAGGAGGACTGAGGTGCCAAAAATGACATGCTGAGTTCTATGTATTTTATTGTTGAATTACTTTGTGCTTGGTAGATTTTGGACCCAGTTCCAAAATCTATTCACTCATGCGGTAGTTATACTGAATTATGATGCTTCTCTTTTCACATTATTTGTGATATCTCATGCTGTTAACTAACCAGGCAAAAAAGAGACTTTGCAACCAATAACAATTGTAGAGTTGTCAGCTGGATCTCTTTACATGTCTAAATTTCATTATATTTCAGGTTCTTCAAATATTGGAACTGTACCGACGTATATATGAAGAATTCTTGGCTATTCCTGTCACAAAAGGCAGGAAGAGTGAACTGGAGAAGTTTGCAGGTGGACTTTACACGACTAGTGTTGAGGTATAGCATAAACTATCATGCATTTATGCACGTAATAACAATCTCTACTTATTGTTATGTCAATGAACTTAATTTGTCTGTTTGATCAATTTGCCTTAATCTTAATTAAGGAACTTTTTTTCTGTTCATAATATGATAGGCATTTATTCCAAACACTGGGCGTGGTATTCAAGGTGCAACCTCCCATTGTTTGGGTCAAAACTTTGCAAAAATGTTTGAGATAAACTTTGAAAATGAAAAGGGAGAGAAGGCTATGGTCTGGCAGAATTCTTGGGCATATAGTACTCGAACGGTATAACTTTTTATCTCTTAACTTAGAATGTTCTTAGCATTTATTATTTCAAGTCCTTTGTTATGCCATCCTTGTCATTTATACTTTGTTGTTTTGGATGATTACATGGGCTTGCATTTCAAAAGAATCCTTAACTACTCATATAATTCACCTTCTAGTCCTTTTTCCTTATTCCTGCTGTTCTGCATACGTTTTCTACTGTTTTTCAATTTTCACAGATTGGGGTAATGGTGATGGTTCATGGAGATGACAAAGGCTTAGTGCTGCCTCCAAAAGTAGCTGCTTTGCAAGTTATTGTGATTCCTGTGCCTTACAAAGATGCAGATACTCAAGGTATTTTTGATGCTTGTGCTGCCACTGTGGCAACCCTCTCAGATGCTGGTATTTGTGCTGAAGCTGATCTTAGAGATAATTACTCACCTGGTTGGAAGTACTCAAACTGGGAAATGAAAGGTGTTCCCCTAAGGATTGAAATAGGACCCAGAGACTTGGCAAATAATCAGGTGAACCCCCATCCTTTTTTTTTCCAATATCGTTTTCCTTCTAGTCTTTTTTTTTTATATTTTCCTATTGTATCTATACAGTTGAAACCAGAAAATGCTTTATTTGACAGGTACGTGCAGTTCGCCGTGATAATGGAGCAAAAACTGATATCTCTAGAGCATCTTTGGTTGAACAAGTAAAAGAAATGTTGGATAAGATTCAACAGAACCTGTTTGACGTTGCCAAGCAAAAACGAGATGCCTGTGTTGAAGTTGTAAAAACTTGGGAAGAGTTTGTAACAGCTCTTGGGCAAAAGAAACTGATCTTAGCTCCTTGGTGTGATGAGGAGGTATGACTTGAATTTGCAGAATCCTTTTTTTTTTTATGACTATTTAGTATTTAATCAGTTTTTTTTTAGTGCTTATTTGTTACCCTTCGTCTCTGCATTGCATCATTAATCAGAAGTGTTTTATTGTGCATCAAAATGAGTTGAATCATATTTAAAAACTCATTAATTTCCAAGACTCCCTCTCCAGGCATCTATTGGTCAGGATGGATCCTGCTCATTTTCTTAAAAGACTTTTCATGTTTTGTATATATGTAGGAAGTGGAGAAAGACGTCAAAGCACGAACTAAGGGTGAGATGGGAGCAGCTAAATCTCTTTGTACCCCATTTGAACAGCCTGAACTCCCAGAAGGTACTTGACAACATCAAAGCAGGCATTTATTTTAAACAACAGGATGCTCTTCCTCTCTCATAATACTAGTTTTATTTTGGTTTTTTGATAAACTGTTAGTGCATCGGTTTCCAGTGATCAACAACAGCCAAGAATCTTAATCTGTGAACAAACTGTGAAAAGTTATTGGAAATTTAGAGAAATCATACTATATTAAGAAAAATAGGAGATAATATATTAATATTAATCACTTGTTCAATAAATTTGAAGGATTAAGTAAAAGTCATGCAGCCGGTGAGCTTGGTCATGTGATTGGAAATATGTCATTGTGAATAGGAATCAAAGCTTAGTAGTTCCTTCTGTCATTAACATGCAGTCTTTTCTCAGTCTGAATTTTGTAAATTCCACCATGCATTAGTATGGAAGAGATTCATGCGTAGATGCAGTTTGATCATTTGTAGCTTTACATCTATAAAAAGAAAAGAATGGGGAAGAAGGAAAGAGGATATTATATGTCTTTTGTGGAGTTCTTTACTCATACAAAAAAAATATTATGCAGGTACTAAATGCTTTGCTTCTGGGAAGCCTGCAAAGAAGTGGACATATTGGGGCAGAAGTTACTAAGATTATTCTCTTTTGTATTACCATCTCCTTGACATGGTCCTCAGGCTGATGTCAACGGTGCTGGTGTGTGGACCATTCTAAACAGGGAAATTTTCAATAAAAATTGTTACACGAAACTGATAAGGTTTTATCATATTGTTAAAACCTCTGGGATTGTCTTTTTTGGCAAGGTTGTTTTGTAGAATTTTTGCTTTGCTACAATTGATGTAGTGCTTTATCTTGAGTTATTACAAACTTAGAATATGGTGACGGTAATTGGAAATGTTAAATTTCTTGTTGTGATTGATCTGATAATGGCTTTGTCCTTTTTTTTTCAATTGCTTTGTCATTTTTTTCTGATGTTGTTACTCAGTGGACTGTGATTTAATCAAGCATTTGAAAGAGAATTCCATGGACTCTTCTAATCCTTTTGCATGAACAAATGCATTATTGGAAAATATGAAAGGGTGGCAGGGGGCAGCATATTTGTGACGTTGGTGGCGCTTGAAGCAAATATAGCATGAATTACGGTATTATTGTAAACAACTTGGAATGGTCGAAGTTGAAACACCCACTTCCTAGAAATAATTGTCGATTTTTGTCCAAGTTTCACATTGTTACGAGCCTCCCCTAACAATGATTGTTTACCGACTATTTGTTCATTGACGGATATTGTTTTGAGAAATTCCAGTGAAAATGAGAAAATTCTTTTTGACGGTTATTGTTCATTGAATCAAAAGAGAAAGGGGCTTTGATTGATTGATTGACTGATGGTGTAATGCAACGCCGCATGCAAAGCCCTAACCAACGACTTCTCTCTCTCTCCTCTCTTCTTTATGGCGGTAATCTCTCAACAACCAAGACAGAGCTCCCTTCTTTTATATTCACTGTCTTGCACTCTTTTGGCTTCCTAATATTCGAATCTACCCTCGAAAATGGCTGCACCATTCTTCGACTCCATGCTGGTAAACTACGACCACCACTCTCCCTCTGTTTCACCATTTGCTTCTAAATTCCTCTTCAACTGCAGAAACAAAAACTGCCCTTCAATTAACCATGTGGGTTCCTCATTCTTCTGTGGGAAGTCCCTTAGTGTGGTCGAAATTGGAGCGAAAAAACCCAAATTGGGAAGTAGGAGGAGGCGGAGGATGAGTGTTGGGGCTTCATTTGGGGTCTTTAATTCTTTTGGATGTGATTTTTGAAGGGAATGATACGACAGAGCCCACTAGGCAGCAATATTGGGGGACTGTGACGGCTATTAATAGACTGGAATCGGAGATGGCTGCATTGTCTGATGCAGAGCTGAGGGAAAAGACTTATTGGTTTGAAGGAACGTTCCAAGGCGAATCTTTGGACTCTCTTTTGCCTCTAAGTTTAAATAATTTCTTAGCCCAACATCTTCTATCACTCCAAAGCCATAATAAAGTACAACGTTAGGAAAAGTTTAAGGAAATTTTCTTCTGATTTTCGGTCTTGTAGGTCACTTGGTACTGGTCTTTTGGTTTAATACACTTTGGTTTATAGCAAAATAAGTAATTTTGTTGCAGGAGGCGTTTGCTGTTGTAAGAGAGGCCTCCAAGAAGATCCTTGGCCTTCGTCTCTTTGATGTCCAACTGATAGGTGAAGTCTTTTTTTCGTATCCAACTCCTGGTCAAAATCGAAATATACTAATAGACTTTATCTTGCCTTCATATCAGTGACTTAAATGTCCATCCTGAATATATTAAATTTGACGCTTATTCCTGATTGCTACTATTTGATTTCTGCTACCAAAAGTTTTAGATGCCGAGTAACTGGCAATAATCTATAGTTGAAAATGTTATCGGGACTACTTTCACAACCAATCCAATATCAATTGTAATGATCAATTATATTTGAATTGGACATGGATAAGTGGCCACTTCATTCTGTGAATTGTAATCTTGAGTTTTTCACTTACCTGGTTCTAAAAGGTTTTTGTATGCTTGTAGTGTAAGTTCTTCAAGCTTGCTGAACTTTGGTCATGTAGGTGACATGGTTCTTCAGCTGAAATGAGAACGGGGAAGGAAAGACCCTTGTTGCTATTTTACCAGCTTATTTGAATGCGTTAAGTGGGAAAGGAGTTTGTGTAGTTACTGTTAATGACTATCTGGCCAGACAAGATTTTTGAGTGGATTGGTCAAGTTCCTCGGTTTCTTGGGTTGAAGGTTGGCCTAATAAACGTTCGTCTCCTTTATTTGTTTTAATGGATATTGCATAAGCTATTCCCCCCTCCCCCCTTTCCCTTTCCAGTTATTTGATTTCACTCTTCATTTGTGCTGAAGCTGTGCTGGAAAAGCCCAAGATTAGGTCAATCAGTGTAGCTAAGTACTGATTCTTTCTTTTTTGGCAGGGAATATGGCAAGTGAACAGAGAAGGAAAAATTACTTGTGTGACATTACTTTTGCCACCAATGGTGAGCTAGGTTTTGATTATTTGAGAGATAATCTTGCCATAGAAAGTAATTATTTCCTTATGAGCTGGTTTTGGTTTTTAAAGCTGTTGCTTCAGTTCAATCAAAATATTATAGCATTTCTACTTAACTGACTGGACTTTATGCCCTATGCCGAGTGTTGAGGAGCTTGTTTTGAGGAATTTCAATTGTTCTATAATAGAGGAGGTTGATTCCATCCTTACTGATGAAGCAAGAACACCACACATCATACCAAGGACTGCAGAAAAACCTAGTGATGCATGTTATAAAGCAGTAAAAATAGCTGCTGCCTTTGAACGAGATATATATTATACTATAAGACTGCTAAAATCTATTGTGTTTCATTTCTTCTAAAAATTAGTAACAATCTAGGTATTAGAATTGTTTGTCTTCTACAAAACCGTCCTCTTCTGAATTCGGTTGTTACATCAGAAAATAAATTACTAGAATACTTAGAATATTTAAGTTGGAGCTTCCTTGTATGGTTAATGTAAATATATCGGTTTGATGATTATTATTGATCTTGTTTTGGTGCATATAAACATGATTAGAAGTTGGCATAATGGGTATTAAGAATCACTGTCAACATAGATCCAAGTACATGAAAGAAATTAGACAAAGGGCATTTAAAAGAAAAAGAAAGAAAAAAGCCCCCTTATTTAAGATGGTTGTTTATGCAGGCGGATGAAAAGCAGAAAACTGTTCTACTTGCAAAACAAGGTTATGAAGATGCTGAAGAAATTCTGGATGTAAAAATTTGTTTGATCCACGGGAACAATGGGCATCATATGTTTTGAATGCTATTAAAGCAAAGGAATTGTCTCTTAGAGATGTAAATTATATTATCCATGGCAAGAAGTGCTTATTGTAGATGAGTTTACTGGTCGAATTATGCAGGTAAATCTATTTCTCTGGCTTGCCTACTGAATGAAGAAAGGCAACTATGGCTAACTTATGAGATCACTTACATGAGAACAAAAAAATTAGGAAAATAACTATATAAATTGGGACTTCAAGTTGTATAAATAATGTCACTTGTGTTTCCATCAGGGGAGGAGATGGAGTGATGGACTTCACCAAGCAGTTGAAGCAAAAGACGCTTTACCTTTTCAAAATGAACTGACTCTGGCATCAATCAGTTACCAGAACTTTTTTCTCCAGGTTGGAGCAATTCTTCTCTCAGATAATTTGGTGAAACTCTTTTGGAAATTTATGTTAATTCAACATCCAAGTGTTACACATCTGCACTACAGTTTCCAATACTTTGTGGAATGACTGGCACTGCAGCTACTGAAAGCACAGAATTTGAGAGCATATACAAGCTAAAAGTTACTATTGTCCCCAAAAATAACCCCATGATAAGAAAGGTGAGTTCGAGATTGCCATACTGGTGTTTATCTCTCTCAACTGTGCTGCAGGTCTTGATCTGCAGATGATGAGAACTGAGATAATTTTGTCATTTTGATCCTAATCTCCAAAGTCTGTAGCCTTATATTTAAGATTTTATCCGAATCTCTCCCTTTGTTCTTTAATGTCTATCTCAGGATGAGTCTGATGTAGTTTTTAGGGCAACTAATGGAAAGTGGTGGGCAGTTATTGTAGAAATTTCTAGAATGACCAAGGCAGGTCGTCTGCTACTTCTTGGCACAATAAGTGTTGAGCAAAGTGACTCATTGTCAGCGCAATTGGAAGAAACAGGAATCCCCCATGAGGTAAGACTCTTTTTGAGTTACAGATATGGCTATTCGATTTGGGGAATGCACATTATTTGAACATTGGAAATGAAGAATTGTGTCTGAAATGAAGTACTTTATTTAATTCTTTTTCCTACAAAGATGTATAACTTTGTCTCAAGCTTTGAGGAAAAGAAAGTCAAGCATAACCTAGCCACCATATTTAATGTATTGGGATGAGAGATTAATAAATTTATTTTTAAAGGTTCTCAACAGTGAACGCAAAACCATAGAATGTGGAGAGAGAAGCAGAGATTGTAGCACAGAGTGGTCGTCTCTTGGCAGTGACTATTGCGACCGATATGGCAGGCTGTGGAACAGACATCATCCTTGATGGCAGTGCTGAATTTATAGCCGGGCTAAAGGTATGTGAGTTGCAAATGCCAAGGTTCAATCTGAGATATTCACCGAATTCATTTTGCTTGTAATAATTTCTAAGTTATTGCTGTGTCTGACTCAGCCTCATACTGGCTATTTGCATCATAGAAAGTGGTTTACACTGAATTACAAGTGTCTAAATGTTGCAGAGTTGTTAAGCCAATTGAAGGACCCTACATCTCAGTGAAGAAGCCTCCTCCAGTGAAGACATGGAAGGCTTTATTCTGAAGTTCTATATGAAACTAATTTTGGTTTTTGTATATAAATTAAATTCAAATTGAGGTTTCTGTGTTCTGACTTTAGTTTTATTTCTGGTAGCTGGTGCTAACTACTACTTAATATTCCAGGTGAATGAGAAGTTATTGCCATGCAAGCTATCCAGCAAGAATACCAATTTAGCAGAGGAAGCTGTAGAGTTGGCTGTCAGAACTTGGGGCAAGAAATCTTTAAGTGAGCTGGAAGCTGAAGAGCGCCTGTCTTATTCTTGTGAAAAGGTTTACTACAGACTCATAGAATTTCCTGCACATATTATCTGACTTGTTTGCACTTTTAATCCTCCTTGTTACCTGTTAAGAATTAACAAATCCATGATATACTACCAAATAGTATCTATTAGATTATATTTAGAGGGCCCTGCTCAGATAAAGTTATAGCCAAGCTGTGAAGTGCGTTTTTAGAAATTGTACTGGAATATAAGGTCTACAATAAGGAAGAGAGGAAGCAGGTTCACTTTTTCCCCCTCAATAAGCTTATAATTGATTTGATCTATTAATGTTATTTGCAGGTTGTTAATTTCTCTTTCACTGCAGGTTGTGGCAGCTGGTGGGCATCATGTGGTGGGGACAGAACATCATGAGTCACGATGAATAGACAATCGGGTTAATTTGAAATATATTTATAAAATTTGAGCTGGCCATTTGATTACATCATATTCATTGTCTGTTTAAGTCAAGGTGCTTTTTCCGTTTGTTGTTGTTAAAAAATGAGAGGGGAAAAAAAAGAGAAGAAAACATTTCCTCATTTTCTTTATGTACACTTTTCATGAAATAAACTTCTGTAGTCTTTATTCAAATTTAGATTACATTTTTATATCCATGCAGCTTCGTGGGAGAAGCAGCAGGCAAGGGGCTCCTGGAAGTTCTCACCTTTTCCTAAGTCTTGAAGATAACATCTTTTGAATTTTTGGAGGGCACAGAATTCAGGTTTTCTCTCTGGTTGCAATTTTTTAGTTTCCAGTTCACTATTTGATGTGCTTGTTAAAACTCGTTAATGTCAATGCTTGAAGGGTTTGATGAGAGCTTTCAATGTTGAAGACCTACCAATTGAATACAGGATGTTGACTAAAGCATTTAATGAAGCTTAGCGGAAAGTGGAAAACTACTTTTTTTTATATTCGTAAACAATTGTTTGAGTATGATGAGGTCTGAAACAGTCAGAGACCGTGTCTATATACAGAAAGAAGACGAGCCTTCATGTCGGACAATCTCCAATCTCTTATAATTGAATATGCTGAATTGACAATGGATAACATCTTAGAGGTGAAGTATTTATGAACTTTTGGCTAACCCTCTCTTTTATGTCCATCTAGGTTCTAATAAGGTCTTGGGGTATTTATTTCATTTTAATTTTTATGACATATAGGCAAATATTGGGTTGGATGCTCCGAAGGAATGCTGGGATATTGAAAAGCTCATTGCAAAACTTATAAAGTAAGAGGCTCCTTTTATTCTCCATGGCTCAAAAAGCACACAATTGCTCAACAAGATAGTGACAGGAATTGTCGAATTACTTGAAGCAGTGTGCACTAATAATCTGGTTAACTAATTGCAACTATCTTTCTATTGTACATCATTTTTTGAGTTTCAAAACATGTAGTTACACTTCTGCACTTTGAAATACAAAACTTCAGGAATGCTCGAGGATCTTGTTTATCATGTTAATATAATGGATCAGTCTTGTGTTTTATGTGGAAATAATTTTTCTGGCAAACGTACTCCCGTAATTTTAGGTACTGCTACCTGTTGAATGATCTGGCCCCAGATTTGTTGAGAAGCCAGTGTTGGTTTTTTTTTTTTGTTGGATAAGTTGTATTTTATTTATCCAAAAGAAGCAATAAAATTGCTACAGTACATACACTTCATATATATAATCAAATCATATTCTAATTATTATGCAATATAGCTTTATTTATATTTCACGCATCACACAAAATCTTGTTGACTAGGTTAGCAGCAATCGAATGCAATCCATGTAATCGAGTCCTAACAGCTTCTTTAATCAGCTCATACACTTGTTCTTCTGTTCCTTTCTTTATTCTTGAATAATCTATGGTTCCTTTCTCTCCATAATGCGCAATACTATTGATATCAATGCCTTGCCTTTTATCCTTGTCACTGTTCATTTCAATTCTTCAGTCCACTCCCCCCCCCCCCCCCAACTACTTTGTCAATCTTGCATGATTGTAATACCTTTCCCCTTTTCCACACTATTTTTGCATATTCACAACCAAAAAATAGGTGGTCTCTAGATTCCCTCCCATGTTGACGTAGGCAGCATCTTTCATCCACTTCCATTCTCTAATTCCTCAATCTATCTTTTGTTGGAAGCCTATTTAGTATAGTCATCTATGCAATCATTGAGTGCTTTGAGATATGATACTGAAACCAAATTAATTTGTGCCACTCAACCTTTCGTTGCTTAGACCTTATCTCATTCCAAACCGTTGCAATAAAATAGCCATTGCTAAGGACAGGCCACACCTCAATACCATTTTCCTGTTTTATGAATTGGCGTGCAATAGTTCGAAGTTGAAGTAGTTTCTTCCAACCCCAACTGTTACCTTGCTGTGGTTCAACTTGCCATATACTTCTGCCTTTCAAGACATAGTGTTGTTATTTTGAAGCAAAGAAAACTTTACTCACTGTTACTTTTTTTAACAACAGAAACGTTACAATTTAAAGCCTAATTAATAACTACCCACTAAAATCGTAGTCCTAAGATTAAGCCATGACCACCAACATGAATAACAAAAAAACAGAAACAACATGAAACATTCAACTAAGCAACATTCATGAATCCACATTAGCAGTCCTAAACACATCTTTTAACACTCCTCCTTGCTTTAGGAGCTGCAAACACCAAGTTTTGTCCTCAAAAATTCAAACTTGCTAATTGCCAGTGGCTTGGTGAAAACATCTGCAACCTGATCTTCTGTTTTACAGTAGACAAGAACAACAGCTCCATCTTTCTGTACTTCTCTTAAGAAGAATAATTTAATATTAAAATATTTAGTTTTCTCGTGAAACACAGGATTTTGAGAGATAGCAATGGCAGTTTGGTTGTCAATAAGAATCTTCGTGCTTTCCTCTTGCTCTAAGCTAAGATCGATTAAAATCTTCTTTAGCCATAAAGCTTGATTAACAGCAGCTGTTGCAGCAATAAACTCTGCTTTAGCTATGGATTAAGATACAATTTTCTTGTTTTTTCGAGCTCCATGAGAAAACACCAGAACCAAGTGTGAAACAGTAGCCTGAAGTGCTCTTCATATCATCAATGGAACCTCCCCAATCACTGTCTGAGAAACCAACCAGCTTGAACTCTTTGCTCTTTGTGTATTTAATGCCAAAATCACTTGTGCCTTTCACATATCTAAGCATCCTCTTTGCAGCCTTGAGATGCCATTCACTTACACAATGCATAAACCGAGACAAAATGCTTACAGCATTCAAAATGTCAGGCCGAGTTGCTGTGAGAAACATTAAGCAACCAATCAGGCTTTTGAAATATGCTTGATCAATCTTCTCTGTTCTATCTTCTTTACAGAGCTTTTCCTTTGAGTTCATTGGTGTCCTCATTTCTTTACATTCTTCGAGTTTAAACTTCTTCAAAATCTCATTGGCATATTTTTTCTGACAGATGAAGACTTCATGTTCATTCTGTTTGATTTCCATTCCAAGAAAAAAGGTCATCAATCTAAGATCTGTCATTTCAAAAAACTTCATCTCTTGCTTAAACTTCTCCACAATACTTGTGTTGTTTCCTGTCACAAGTAAGTCATCCACATATAGTGAGATGATAAGAATGTCAGCTCCATTGTGCTTGACATATAATGTTGATTCAAATAAGCTTTTGACAAATCTCAAATTCTGTAAATGTTCATCAATCCTGCTGTACCAAGCTCTTGGAGCTTGCTTCAATCCGTAAAGTGCCTTTTTAAGAAAATAAACCTTGTCTTCTTCTCCTTCCTTGACATAGCCTTCTGGTTGTTCTACATAAATCTCCTCCTGAAGAAAACCATTCAATAATGCTGACTTGACATCTAATTGGTGCACTTTCCAATTCTTTTGTGCTGCAACGACGAGTAAGAGCCTGATGGTGTCAAGTCTAGCGACTGGTGCGAAGGTATCTGAGTAGTCCACACCGAGTATTTGAGCATATCCTTTGACCACGAGTCTAGCTTTATACTTGTTGATTGAGCCATCAGCATTAAGCTTGGTTCTGTACACCCATTTGACTCCAATTACTTTTCTATTTAGGGGTCGATCAATCAACTCCCATGTTTCATTCCTTTTAATCATGAATAGCTCCTCTTTCATTGCAGCAATCCAATTTTGATCCGTCTTGGCCTCTTCATAATTTGTAGGTTCACACACAGCAATATTGCATCTTTGATAAACATCATAAAGTAATCTTGTACATCTGATAGGACTGTTATCCACCATTTCATTCTCTCAGTCTCCAATGCTAGGAAACTTGAGCTTGTGCTCTTTTAAGGTTGGATCCATCTTTTTTACATCATCCCAGTTCCACTCTTCATCTTTCATAAAGTGCACATCCCTGCTTATAATAATTTTTTCAGTTTGTGGCTGAAAAACTTTATAAGCTTTTGCAACTGAGCTGTAGCCAATGAAGATGCCTGGAAGTGCTCTTTTATCTAATTTATCGTTCTTGGTCTATGGAACATAAGTGAAGCACAAACATCCAAATATTTTAAAAAAATTCAGAGATGGTTTATAACCATACCATGCCTCAAAGGGTGGTTGATCCTTTACTGCTCTTGTGGGAAGCCTGTTTTGCAAAAAAATAGTAGTATTTGTTGCTTCAGCCCAAAATTGCTTTGACAGGTTCTTCTCATATAGCATACATCGTGTCATCTCCAATATGAATCTATTCCGTCTCTCACTTACTCCATTTTGTTGTGGAGTGTATAGAGCGATTAATTGATGTTGGATGCCTGCCTCTTTACAAAAACGAGTGAATGCTTCGGAGGTGTACTCTTTGCCATTGTCTGATTTGAGAGTTTGAATTCTACAGCCACTCTCGTTCTCAACTTTGGCTTTAAAGTTCCAAAAGACTTGAGCCACCTCTGACTTGTACTTTAAAAAAAATATCCAACATATACGGGTGAAATCATCAATGAATGCAACATAATAAAGACTACCTTTCAGAGAAAACGTTCTTTGTGGGCCTGTAATGTCAATATGAATTAATTGTAACTTCTTTGATGCTCTCCATGTTACCTTGGGAAATGATTTCCTACTTTGCTTTCCAAACTGACATGCTTTGCAGTTTGGAATATGATCATCAAGTTCTGAAAAATCATTTACCATCTTCTTGGATTTCATCTGCAGCAGCCCTTGATGATGATAGTGCCCGAGCCTCTTGTGCCATACTTCAGTCATATTTTCTTTGATTGGGAAAGCAGTTTGCTCCTCTTCCAATAGATTTAGAGCAAAGCTTTTCCCTTTCATTTTTACTTTGAAAATATCTTGACCAACTACATCTTTAATCAAGCAACTTTTATCTTTGAACACAACTTTATAACCCTTTTCAATTAGTTGTCCAACACTTAACAAGTTTTGATCAATTTCAGGGACATGTAATGCATCAGAAATGAACTTTGTACCTGAACAAGTTGAAATTGCAACTGTTCCTTTTTTTTTCACAGTTATGTACTTGCCATTACCAACTTGAACTTTCGATGAGTTTGCGTTGCTTAGTTCCCTGAATAGATCCTTGTCATGTGTCATGTGGTTAGTACAACCACTATCTATAAGCCAACTCTCACTTGATTCGATGCCGGAGAAACATGTAGTTACGAACAGGTGATCTTCCTCCTTTTAATCAGCAATCTTTGTATCTTCACCATGTTGCAGATTTTTGTTTTTGTAGATAGCAGCTTCATGCCCCATTTGATTACATTTAGTGCATTTAGCATCAGGTCTTCTCTAGCATCTAAATGGAGGATGACCCTTCTTTCCACAATGTTGGCAAGGTGAATAGGATTTCTTCTGATTTTTATTCTTTCCTTTTGCATTGGCTGATGCAGTACTTGCCTCATTTCCTTCAAAATCCTTTTTCTTTTTTCTTTTGCTTTTGGCCATATTTTGATGCTTGACTGCCAAAGCTCCTTTAATTGTTGTATCTTCCCTCATTAGTCTCCTTTGTTCTTGTGCTTGCAAAGCATTAAGCAATTTTGCTAAGAAAATTTTTGACAGATCCTTTGTATTCTCCAAGGTAGTGATGGTTGCTTCATATCTTTCAGGTACTGTAACAAAAATTTTTTCTACAATTCTTGAGTCAGTAAATTCAGATCCAAGTAGCCTTACTTTGTTTGTGATACTCAGAAGCCTATCGGAGTAATCTTTAATCGTCTCAGAATCCTTCATTCTTTGAAGTTCAAATTTCTTAATCAAGTTAAGGACTTGCATCCCTTTAATTCTTTCATCTCCTTCATATTCATTCTTGAGATAATCCCATATCTCTTTTGCTGACTTCAGAGACATGATACGAGTGAAGATGATGAATGAGACTGCAGCAATCAAGCAGGCCTTTGCCTTTGATTTCTTTATCTTCTTTTATTTCTGTGCTTTAATCTATGCCATGGTGGGATTGTTTGGAAGTGCATGAATTTCATAGTCTTTTCCCGCTGCTTCCCAAAGATCCAAAGCTTCCAAATATGTCTCCATACGTACTGTCCAAATCTGGTAGTTGTCGAACACCGTCGGAGCAATTGTGGAGAAACTGGCTTCAGCTTCCATGACGCGTCAATTTCACACACAGATCCCTTGAAAAGATAGCTCTGATACCAAATGTTGTTATTTTTGAAGCAAAGAAAACTTTACTCACTGTTACTTTTATTAACATTAGAAACATTACAATTTAAAGCCTAATTAATAACTACCCACTAAAATCATAGTCCTAAGATTAAACCATGACCACCAGCATGAATAACAAAAAAAAAAAATAACCAACACCAAAAAAATAGGAACAACATGAAACATTCAACTAAGCAAAATTCTTGAATCCACATTAGCAGTCCTAAACACATCTTCTAACACATAGGCTTCAATCCAAGCTATCCATATAGATCCTGCTTTTGAGAAAATAGACCAAATATTCCTCATCATGCATGCCTTGTTCCAAGTTAAGTGTGTTTTTGATACCCAACCCTCCTTTAGATTTAGGGTGGCAAACGGCTTCCCAGCTGACTTTAGCTCCTCTGGCAGTCCCCTCCTAGCCTTTCCAAAGGAAGCTAGAGCAGAGCTGATTGATCTTTTTTAACACATGCTTAGGCAATATAAAATGTTTACACCAATAATTGTGTAAGTTGAAAAGTACTGACTGGATTAGCTATAGTCTTCCAGCATAAGATAAGTACTTATTAGTCCATCCTTTAATCCTAGTTGTGATCTTCTCAAGCAATGGAGCACAATCTTTTGCAGTGAGTCTTCTAGTGACTAGTGGGACTCCTAAGTAAGATAGGGAGTAAGCCTACTTTGAATCTGTGGCTTGTTGAATTGATTGGATCTCTTCCTTGCCTATTCCTGTGGCATATATCTCACTCTTTTCGCAATTTAGTTGCAGCCCTGAGACCAATGATTGAATCCTTGCTTCCCTTTGGAAAAATCAACAAATCATCCGCAAAACATAAATGTGTCAGCTTGATCTTCTTGCACTTAGGATGAGAGGCAAACACTCCAAACTTGGCAGCTTCATCTAGCATTCTTGACAACACATTCATTGCTAGAGCAAATAGATATGGGGAGAGTGGATCCCCTTGCCTTATTCCTCTAGCACCTTGAAAATAGCCCACTAGCCCTCCATTAAGTGATATAGAAAACATTGGGGTTGTAATACAATTGTTGATCCAGCCTATAAATTTTGAAGGCAATCCAGTTGCTGCCAAAATGTTGTGGATAAAATTCCAATCCAATGTATCGAAAGCCTTTTGCAAATCAATCTTTATAGCACACCTTAGGGATAATGTGGTTCTACCATATCCCCTTACCATCTCCTGTGCCATAAGCACATTATCTGTGATGCTCCTCCCTTCTATGAAGCCAGTGTTCGAGTCATGAGGAATTACAGGATTACCTTGCTCTTTGTGGTCGTGAAGCATATTTGCAGAAAGGGATCAGTACAATAATCTTGTTTACTTGAATAGCAATTTTTCCTGTATCTTTAGCATGATCAATCAGTGAGAGTAAGTTTCTGCTGAATTTCAATACTGAACACATGTAAGCCCTGTAATTGGTACATTTAACACATCTAAGCTTCCAATTAGTGATGTTTTTCCACCTATTGTGGATAGGTAGAAGTCTTGACCGCTTTAACTGTTTTTTTTTTTTTTTTGTGCCTACGCAAGATTCAAGCATATCTGTGTTATATCTTTTGCTTTTTTTTTTTTTTATGGTTTTGATTTTCCCAAAATTTTGAATTTAGGATATGATGGAGAAGCAAGCAGAAGGATTGATGAAGGAAACTGAAAGGTTCTTAATTTTAAGCAATATTGATCGCTTGTGGAAAGAACAACTGCAAGCCCGTTAAGTATGTACAACAAGCTGCAGGCTTATGAGGATATGCAAAACGTGATCCACTAATCGAGTATAAGCATGAAGGCTATAACCTCCTCTTGGATATGATGGCTCAGATAAGACGAAATGTAATGTATTCTATATCAGCTATGAAGAAAACTGGGTTCTAGAAGTTATGAAGCTACACTTTTTCCACCATGGCATCTCGTGTTTACTAGTTTTTCTGTTCACAATTTGGCAGTTCCAACCATTGCTGGTAAAGAAGGATCGGAAGGAGAAGTAAGATAACGGTAGAAGTAGTAATCAGAAACCTGATGCAGTTGGTGCACTTGAGTCATCTTCATCAGCTGCGAGCCCCAAAGCTAGTGCCCAGTGCTCATATCAAGTACAAATCTTTGGATTATTTCATAGGGGAAGGTCAGAATAGATAATTTAGAAGTGCCGTTTTATTGTATATATAATTGTGTCAAGCCAGTATCTATCTCAATTTAAAAAGTGAAAAGAAATATGCCCTGTTTGATGTACCATAGAAAACCACACCAAATAGATTGTAACATTTTTGCTACAGGCTTAGTAACTTACATTCGGAGATCAATGAAAGTTTTGCATTCCTTTTGGGCAAATATCACTCATCTACCATTCTTTTTAGGTGATTATAGTGGGCAGATAGAAAAAATAGTATGCATTTCTGTGTAGTTAAAGTTTATACCAGATACATCTGTTACAACTCTAGAATGTGTGTCTTCATTTACAACCCGTCACCATAGGGGGCATGCCTGGCCTCTAACATCTCAACTTGAGAAACAACCGCTCACCATAGGGGTCAAGTTCAGTCAATGGTTCCCTTCAATTGCGACCGCAAGCAACTGGCAGGTCATTAAGCATGGTCACCAAGGCATCCCTCATCGGACTTCACGATGCTCCTTGATTCACTTCATCACCATCAAGAATTTCCTCCATTATTTGATTGATAGCATTTTCTCGAGCCTACATTTGAAACGACAAATATTTCAGTTGCGAGTCCCATGGAAGAAGACGACGATTTGCAAACCTATTCCGAAACCCCTAACCTTTACTCCAATTGCAATGGCTGTTTTCAGCCTGACAAGCTCACCCAATCTTAAGGACCCCTTCCCATCATCTTTAACGGTGATCAATGGTACCTTCCTTGACGAAGCCAAAGTTGGCAGGTGCTTCGTTAGCCACTTTGGATTGCAATCAGCGGCTAACAAAATAGCCTACGAACTCAACAAACATATAGCAAACATTGAGTAGAGCTTGTAATACAAACATGACAGATCACTTTAATCAAGAAACAGGGTAGCCAACCTGAAGCCTAACACAAGGAGATTGGGCAGAGCTTCCCTTTTCAGCACTGGGCGCCATCCGTTCAAGTACACGTGTCACATCATTAACACCAATGGCAAATTGTTGCTAAATTACAATGCCCCAAATACATATAATCAGATAATAATAAAGCACAAGGTTAATCAAAAGAAAATCAATGAAGGATTGAACAAGGAATTAAACCTTAAGCCATATTTTTTCAGGCAAGGAGTTTCCACCCAATATTCTTGCGGACTCTATCCCTCTGTTCATTGCAATAATTTAAACCTATTACCTCCCGAAAAAGGGTATTTTTTAATTATCGATAATTTGTTGGAATCATTTACCTTCGGATTGATTTAAGCATACGAACAAGACGTTCCCCATCATAGCAACTGTCAAGACCAAAAAAATTAAAGGAATTAGATAAAAAGACCCACAATTTGTATAAGATCCAATGAAACAAAGACAGACTTACTCTTTCTGCTGAGGAACGGAGCCATCAAGAATGCTGTTTTTTGCTGCTTTATTTCTAATCGGCATTTATTTTCAAGAGTTCGCTCCTCGTTTGAAGAAAAGCTTGAAAGAATTGTCCTTTTAAGTGTTACTTGCCATTTAGGCCAACAAAGTAAAAGAAATTTGGACATTGGGCCGTCGAACTTTATCGTGTAGAGATATACATGGGCAGAATCAGCCCATTTTTATATTATCAAGTTAAGGGGCCCATGTCTAGCTCCAAGCCGACAGGTTACAACCTTTGAGCTCTTTTTTTTTAATTTTCATTCCTTTGTATTCAAAAAAGGAAAAAAGTTCAGTCCTATAATCCAAAAGAAAAGAGAAGAGAGGAAGAAAAAAACGACTTGCGCAATCGTATCATCAGATGTAAATAAAGAGTAAAGCAACAGGCAATTTATGTAGGGACATCTATTTTTTAAAAAATTTGAGGGCTCATGAATTAGGAAGAAGGGGACAATTTTCAGTTTTGGTCCCATATCCTTAGCATGTGTGTTTGCCTTATTGGAATAAGTTCCAGAACCCAAAATAGAGTATCAATGCAGTTAATTATTATGATTAATTCCTTGTAAAGTTTAAACCTTAAAAGCAATGAAATCAAGTAAAGAGCAGTTGTGGTCCTCCCTGAAGATCTTCAATGGGGTCAAAAAGAAATAATTAAAAGAGAGTAATGAGCATAGACAGATCCAATAACACCTGATCTTTAAAAGTGATTTGGTAGATAAATTGGGATGGTCACCCTCCTTAATCAAATGTTACGCCATGTAGGAGAAATATTTATGCTACATCATAACGCTTTCTACATTCAGAACCATAATTTTTTAGTATTTGATTTGAGAACCATATTATAACCAAAAAGAGATGTTTTAACTTTATATAGCTTTTATATTGTACATATTTTATTGTTCCTTTTCCACCATTTTGCATTAATAAGATTGTTAAAAGCACGTAAGGTCCAGGTATAGGTGAAAACGATTTATGAAGGTCTCTACCACATGGAAAAGTGCATGTTTTTACCAAACCCCCTTTCTCCCATTTTTATTTTGAAGTATTACTTATTTATACACAACAGACAAGAAAGTAGTGGGTTTGTTGCTAACATGGTGGTGGTCCATTTAAAAAAAAAAATACATTGTTAATGTGTTGAGTTTGTCCTGAGATAACGGTGCTTAATTACTGCAGCTTTTTTTTTTTCTTTTTGTTGCTTGTTCTGTTAGTAGTGCTTCTTGTTCTATCTGAAAAAATATGTTTTTCAGTGGCTTTTAAGAGGAATAACCCAAGTTAATTATTGCTAATAATAAGTATGATTTTGCTTGTAGAAGTCAAATAAGCCGTATTATTAACTCAAAGTTTAGAGCTGTGAAAGTGATCTAAAAACATGAAGAAATGGTTATGATGTGAAATGAAAATCATTGCTCAATGTAAAAGCAAAAACTCCTCATTTCTTTAGAGTTGGTTGAAAACACATCAAAATTTTCCCCTAACATTGTCAGTGAGAACTAAAATCTGGTAAGTATAAGTGGTCCTAGTTAATGCAAGTTTTCTTTAAGTGTCACTTTCATAAATGTAAATGGAGTTGTTCTTGTCATTGAACCAATTAACACATGTTTTTATTAATCTCAAGCAATCCATTTGAAACAATGGAATGTTTAAAGACTAATGAAAGCTTTTCAAAGTACCCTAACCAAGATCTTACTCCAAATCCAATATTTTTTTTCACTATATACCCAAATCGTAATGATGTGGAAGAAGGTCAGAACTCAGAAAAGAGTACTAAACACGTTCAATGTTATTACGTTGTGGTGAAGTTAAGGTAAAGTGATCAAAGAAATAGGTGACATTCAACTAGGAAAAAAAAAAAAAAAACACAGTCTCTCTCTCTCTCTCTCTGAAAGAAAAGTTATAGGCCTGAGCCTGCGTATTGACCCTTGACGGTCCCAAAAAAACTGTTTAGAGTTTTGTTTGAATGGTGTCATTGGATACCTTACTTTGGAAACTTTTATTACATTCCTGTGATTTAAGACTACCCTTGGTGTCTGTCTTCTTATCCCACCCTGTGACTTTGTCCCCTTCTTTAAAAACATTTATTCTTATTTCCTTAAATTACTGTTATTACTTGGTACCTTCACGGATTCAGTTCATAACCATGAGATATGCAAAATCATTTTATTAAGTAGTCAGATTGTCAGTGGTCACTGACTTTTGTTCTCCATGTTGTTTTGTTGAAGCTAAGTATAAAATTTGAGACCGGATTCTTGTCTGGTTTTACTGTTTCCTTTAATTAATCTAATAATCATGATGTTTGAAAATATTTTCATAATTTCGTCTGAGACATTAGCTCGTGAAGGTGGAATCATATTAGGAGTAGACTTTCTGACATGGGATAGTATATATATTTTTTGGAACGTTATACGGTAATAAAAATATGGTTAAAGGGAAGCCTAAAAATTTATCCGAGAGGATTTTTTCTCTAGAATGCAGTTCTTTTGCCAAGGCAAAAGAAGCAATTCAGACATTCAGTAAATGTTTCCCATAAAAAAAATTCTCTTAAAAAAAAAAAGAGGAAATAAAAGGGAGTCGAAAGCCATGAGTCATGAAGGAGATGCGGGAAATGATTTTTAGGGCATACTAAGGGCCAATCAAATGGAATTTGTTTTAGGTTTTGCTTTAGGGGTCAAACGACCAAACCCTGATTCATGAAGAGAGAAAGTAAGGTGGTCCCTGCTTCCAAAGCAAGCGGCAGTGAGTTCACCATCACCAAGCCAACTGGGTTTAACTACTCGGTTACCGGAGCGCTGGTAGCTGGCAGGCTCCTCTCTAACTGGTCAAGCCTGTTTCAATCAATCTAGCAAAGCCATGTGTTAACATTAAAAAAAAAAATTTTGACCACCTTTTTTTTATTTATTTAACAATGAATTTGGAATTACTGAATTAGTGATTCCAAGGACCATGCTCTATAAGATACGGAACGGCTAACCTAACAGACAATTTGGATAGAACAAACGACGCCGTTGCTCTTGTAAATTATAATGCTTTCCCTGACATAAACTAATATTCCTTTCCAAAATCAATACTTCTGTTGTATTGTCTTTTATCATTATCAGCTTGTTTTTGTTTTGTTTTATGGATAGTTATATCCTGCCTTCAATTTATCAGCTTGTTTTTGTTTATATCCAGCCTTATATTTATCAGTTTATGTATATAACAAACTACAAGTAAAAAAAACAAAATCAGAAAAAGAAGGAAACAAATTTACCAATTCCCTATTTTTAATGAAGATTATGATTTATGAAAGAGGTTTTTTGTTTTTTGTTTTTTTTTTTTTCTTTTTACGGATTTTACGAATTAAGTAAGATTGTGATCACAGAAATAGGGAAATGGATGGACAGAGAGGTAGAGAGAGAGAGAGAGAGAGTTTATCCATGATGCCTCAGCTCATGCAATACTTTTAATCCGTGTGTATCTCTTCCAACCCAAACCCCATCTAAAAAAACTCACTCATTCTACGGCGAAAGTTCCTTCTATCAATGTTTTCAAAATAGAAACCAGCAGACAGAAAATGTTTTCAATATAAAAACCAACCAGCAGACAGAGAGAAGCAGTGTATAGAGCAGGAAAGACAGAGGGAAATAATGGAACAAGTGACGCAATAAGAGGGACCTACTGCTTAATTTTTGACGGACAAAAACCGTCACTTTCAATGATTTTTCATTGGTGGTGGTTCTGTTAATTGCCCAAATCTAATCATCCTCTCTGAGATCTTATTCTTGATCAGAAGAAAGAAAAAAAAAATCCTCTACGCTTGCTCTACCATTGCCTTTCTTTTATTTTTGATCAAATAAAAAAGGAGAGCAGTGGTTTTTGTGACAACTGCGAACTGTCTTCTGAAAGGAAAATTGTAGATCTCATTATATGAAGCCATTTTTCAGTGTGAGTTGTTTGATCATTGCTTTTCTTTAGACTTTTTGTTTTATTGTTTTGAGTTTTTATTTTTCTCTATTTGAGTGAGTTTTAATTTGTTACTAGTCTTTCTACTACAACACTAAGTTCTTGTTCTGTAACAGGATCTTAACAAAATGTTCAAAATATGCTAAATTCTTTTGCACAAGTTACTGATTAAAGCAATTGTGGGATTTAAATCAGCAAAAATGTTTTTTTTTTTTTTTTTATCTTTTATGAGTGCGCTAGACTACTAGTGGTTGTGAGTAAACGCAATTTGCTTCTTACATTTTTGATTCGTTGTGGCTTCTGTTTGCTTAGTTCCCCTTTTTGTAAATTGCAGTTCAGTTTATTACTTTTCTATGCAATCTGTGAGTCACAAATTATCCATGACTTGGTTAATAAAGTTAATCCCTCCCTACTTTTGCATGTTTCTCTTTACCTATTTTCAGGTTCTTTTGATTCTCATTACTGTTAATCTGGCTTTCGTTTTCTTTTATTTCAACTCTGAGTTTGTTAAATGGCCATACTTGTCTAAATTACTTAATTAGTAAATTGCCCATATCTACTTATCACGGTCAATCAGGAATAACTGAAGAAAAAAGGGGAGGTGAAGTTGTTTAAACTGATTTAACATTCATGATCAATTCTAAAAACATTTCATTTCAGCTGGTGGATGTGCTTCTAGTGCTTGTATTTTTCAGTCATGTTACATGGGCTGTCAATGGCACCTCACATTGCAAACAGACGGACTCAAGGGTGATTCGGCCTCACAGTGTCAGTATTACCGAATTTGGGGCAGTTGGAGATGGTGTCACTATCAATACGATAGCGTTTCAGAATGCCATCTTCTACCTCAATTCATTTGCTGACAAAGGTGGGGCCAAGCTTTTTGTCCCAGCTGGCCGGTGGTTGACAGGAAGTTTCGATCTCATCAGTCACCTAACTTTGTGGTTAGATAAGGATGCAGTAATTCTTGGATCGAAGGTAAGTCCCTTAACAACTTACTTCAAAAAGAACATTTACCCATAAGATGTGAAAAAGAACATTGCATCATAGTCGCATGGTCTTTCTTGTGATCCCCTTCTGGCTAGAAGTTTTGTGGTATATGGGATTTCATCTGTTGTTAAAATGCTATATGTAATGAATGGTTGATGCTGGAGAATATGCATTCAGCTATTTGTAAGTAAATCAATGCTTATATGGTGAACGTACTAATTTAATAATGCGAGAATAGCATCTCATTTGTGATCATCGATGCATACTGCTAGTCTATTAGATATCTTTCTGTCTATGCCCCAAAATCAACTGAGCATTTCCATCAGTTGTAAGCCTAGCACCCTAGATGCTTTCTTATTATCACATATTATAAAACAGCATAGCTTCTGTTGTTTCAGAATTCTGATGATTGGCCAGTTGTTGATCCTCTGCCTTCCTATGGCAGAGGTAGGGAGTTACCTGGTGGAAGGCATCAAAGCCTCATATTTGGCCGCAATTTGACTGATGTAATCATAACAGGTTAGTAACATCGATGAAAAATCATCTTCCATAAGCATTTTATTTCTCTTGTTTATGCCACTGGTTCTGCATGCAGGTGATAATGGAACTATTGATGGCCAAGGCAGTGTTTGGTGGAACTGGTTTAGAAGTAAAACTCTGAAATATACTCGGCCCCATCTGGTTGAGCTGATGAACTCAACTAGCGTTGTAATCTCAAACTTGACTTTCTTGAATTCTCCATTTTGGACCATCCACCCAGTATACTGCAGGTTTGTAGTCTTCGTTAATATTAGCATGCTCTTCCTTGAATGTTTTAAATTGTTTACATTACCATTTTTAGAACAGAGCTGTCAAGAGGGAAAGCAACTATCGATTAAGTTGAGGCTTTTATTTTCTCAATGAACAGCCATGTCATAGTCCAGAATGTCACAATCCTAGCTCCTCTGGATTCACCAAACACGGATGGGATTGATCCAGGTGAGTTCTACATGCTAACACCTTTAATGATTGCATGTTGAAAGAAATTAAGGCTGTAACACCTTTAAATTTACCAAATTTTGGAATACACAATATCCTACTTCATAACACCTTTTTGTAATGAAGTTTAATCAACATTCTTATGTCTATTTTTCCCCGTTTGCCAAGTTAACCTCTCACATCTTTCTTACTGATATGTTTGAATACATTCAGATTCTTCTGATGATGTTTGCATTGAAGACTGTTATATTAGCACTGGTGATGATCTAATTGCCGTCAAAAGTGGGTGGGATGAGTATGGCATTTCATTTGCTCGCCCCAGCGCAAATATTACAATCCACCGGCTTACGGGACACAATCGAAATGGCTCTGGGATTGCAATTGGAAGTGAGATGTCTGGAGGTGTTTCTGAAGTTTATGCAGAAAACCTCTATTTTTTCAATTCAAGCACAGCTATTATAATAAAGACAGCTCGTGGAAGGGGTGGCTATGTGAGAAATATCTGTATATCAAATGTTACCTTGGTTGGTGTAGACACAGCTATAAGGTTCAATAGTAATTTTTCTCAGCATCCAGATGAGTTTTATGATCCAAATGCTCTCCCTGTAATAGAAAGGATTACTGTTAAAGATGTCATAGGAGAGAATATAAAAGTTGCGGGCCTCCTCAAAGGCATAGAAGGTGACATTTTCCATCATATTTGCTTACTGAATGTTGCTCTGAATGTAACCTCAGATCCATGGAACTGCTCATATATTCAAGGATACTCTGCTTTGGTTTCCCCAGAAACTTGTGAACCTCTGAAGGAAAGTATCTACCCCAACCATTCTTTAGATTGTTTTCATCTATCAAATCATTTGTGGAGTTCAGGTAATCAAAACAGAGGTTCTTGGTTGCTTTCTAGGTAAATAGTGGAAACATAGCATTTGCTTTACAGTGAAACCACCTTCTTTCATGAATTTTGAATTTTTAGTTGGAATTTTGATTCTTGGCCATTTTTCAATACAACAGCCCATCACCTCGCTAAGGAAATGATGCCCGACATAAGAAGTTGATTGGAGTGGCTGATATGTGGTTCCTGACCTGTAAGATGGTGTTTAGATTTTTTTTTTCTTTGTAACTTTGTGTGCAGTAACAAATAATTGAGTTATTTGTCAGAAAAATGAAAATAGAAGGCTTTTTTTGAGCCTTCAACTTTGGTTTGTTATACTCTGAAATGCGAATGGATTAAATTTTGGTATGTTACCTAGAGCAAATTATTCAAAAGCCCAATGAAAACAGACTTTTCATGTGCTGTGTAATTGCTTGAGTTGCCTTGGCGTGATTGTGGCCTATCTTGTCTGTTTCCTGGAAAGTTACATCGTTTGTATGAAAAGGAAAGGCAATTTCCGTACTTTTGAAGGATATTTAGAAGTGCTCAAGTAAGACCACATGTTACACCTATGTCTTTGGTTTTGTACCATAAACGATTCTTGTCATCAATGCATGTACTAGGTTAGATGCAAGTTTTTCAACTGTATTTGTATTCATCAATTTCAAGAGAACTTAATTTTAGTATGTAAAAGTTGAAAAAAAAAATGAAATACAATTATAAATAGAGTTGGGGATCGGGTTTGGAATGAGTTTTGTTTGCTTCAAATTCGATTCGATTTTATACATTATTAAATTTAAATTTGATTTTACTTGAATTTTTTTTATTTTTTCATATTCGAATTTGATTCGAAATTATATAAATTGTATTTGATTTTATTTGAAATTAATAAAATATTATTTTATAAAATATAAAATATTATTTTTTAAATATAAATATTTAAAAATATCATTATATAAATATATATAAATAAAAAATTAAATAATTAATTAAAAAATATTTTTTTATATAATATCAAGTCGGATTTATCTGAATTTGATCTTATTCGAAATCCGAATTTCAAAAAAAAAAATCAAACTTATAGGATCGGATTGGATTAAAATCATGGATTAAATTGCCGACCTTACTTATAAATCTAATGAGATCAGAGCCTTGAACTAGCCAATGAATCTTTCTCAGAGCTAAGAACCTTAAAATTCAAACGTCTTTATCTTGGAGATGCCTCACTGCCATCTTTTTTTATAACAGAACATAAAACCTGCCTCGAAATGAATGTTTCAAGCTCCCTGGAAACCTCTGTTAACTTCAAATCGAAATTGCTCCTATATTTTTCTTTTGGTGACGGAATCACACTGGAGAACATGGTAGGTGAGCCAGAAAATCGACGCCTTGGGCTTGCAAACCATCTTGGTGAACCAGGAAGCCTGCTTTTGGAAATGAGAGGCGGTGGTGTTGCTGTTCCTGAGGCCATATTTCTTTCTAGATTAATTAATGGGCCATGTTTTGTCTCCAATGGTAACGGCTTCAATGGATCAAGTTCCACCGCTGGCTTTTGTTTCATAAGCCTTTCTCTAGCCTTCTCTGCTGCTAGAAGAGCTTTCTCCCTACTCAGATATATCAGTTTCCATGGGTCAATGCTTACATGGAAGCCTTGTTTCTTGCTGGTTAAGGTGGAAGCTTCTGGATCTCCATCAATTCTTATGGACACTCGTGATGGGTTCTGAAATTGAATTGACCAGTAAGATAGGCCTGCTCAAATTCTTTAGATAAAATTTAAGATGGGATGTCTTGTATATATTACCTGAGTTCTCTGTCCTCTGCATATAAGCCTTGACAACAATGTTGGTTTTTCAGGTGAATCAAAATCAGAGCTATCATCTGACGAGATATCTGAGTTTTCAAACGGGTCTATTGTAAATTGGTTCTCCTCTTTCAATGCCAGTATATAATCATATGTTCTCATTCCCTGTAACAAGAATCGAAACATACTATTGAGACTGGAAAGGAACTAAATAACTCAAGTCTTTATAGCAACAAGCCATGGGCATCGGTTCCAGTATCCAAACCTTCATCACTACGTCCATGGCCTTTGATACAGCAAGATATGACACAGCTCAACTTGAGAGCACTAATTCACAAACAACCAAAGTCCTTGGATTTATTTAAAACTTCTAATTAACCATATTTTAGCATATGGGTAGTATATCAACATAATAATATATCACAATGGTCAAATTGCTAGCACAGGCTAAAATAATAGAAGTGGAAAAGTTCATTAAGGGGGCTTTGAAAACATAAGGTATGCAGAGATAGTGACAATTCGAATCCTCAGCTGAGGAAACCGCAAGGAAATTTTCTTCAAGGACAGGGGAATTGACAGATAACAAGTGCATGCCAAAGTTTCTGATACATTGTGACGTTCTCGGAATTGTTATAATTCTAAATGTCATAGATCCATAAATCTATAACTATCGGAACCATATCACATCCCGGATCTGATGAAATAGGATGAATTGAGACAGTATTCCAAACATTCATGATCTGGATATGAATGAGGCGAATGACTTCATTTTTTTTATTTTTTAATTAATAAAAATAAACACTCCGGACAGATCGTGGTGTCTACAGTAAATGGGGTACAATATCAAAACGACAGAAAATTTCCTAAATTTCTTAACTTTACAGCGTAAGATTTGCAACTTGCAAGATGATTTTCTAGTACCAAAGGGAATGACAATGAAGTGACAATGGAATGAATGACTCCCATCAGAACCATTTCTTTTCTTGTAAACTGACCACATGGAAAGAGCCTCATTTCATACGCAAAAAGTTACAGTGGAGATGTTGAAGGAAGCAAGTGATGGGAAACTTGAGGTGGAAACGACCATAAGCAGATATCGTGTGCCTAACCAAACAGATATGGTATCATATTTTTTCTAACTACTCCGTTATGTTTTGCAAAATAGTCCAAAGAAGGAAGCTATAATTACTTACCTTTCTTATCAGAACTACATGAAAGAAGAAAAGCTGTCCCATTGCTGCCGAACCATAGGCAGTAAACAAAGCCAACAAAATCTGTAATATTTTCAAGAGTTAAAATAAATACATACCAGAATTTGTGATCCAAATAAACTTCAATAAGAGATAATATTTTTACTGTTATTGTGGCAAGAACTTCTCTAGGGAACTCTATATATAGCCTTTTCTCCAGCTCCTGCTCTATTCCCTTCTTATCTGCAAAGCACCTGATAAATATGGCAATAGTAGTTCCACCTTCTAGGATTAGCTGTAATAGTAACGATTTGATGATAGTCAGGGTAATAGAATTACCTTAGAATTTGAAGCCTTTTTGGAGATAAAAGTAGGGGCATTATGAAATTGATCTCTAACAATTGAAAGACGTAGAAAACCACTTACCATTAACAAGACAAAAATCATTAGAAGAATGAATGTTGTATAATTTCTTTTCCCTACACAGTTGTTCAGCCACTGACATAAAACGAGCAATTCTACATCAATACAGATTAATTGCTTCTCATATAGACTGCAAACTGAAAAAGGAAACCAAAAGAAAATTAAAAAAATCCAAGGCCAAAATTTGAAAGGAACCCCGGCCCTTACCCTGCAATGGTGATCAAAACCTTCAACACACCGGTTGCAAGTCCTACAGTGCTTGCTATGTTTTTTCACCTAAGATAAAGCAGAGAAAGTTGTAAAAGACAAACTACAAGGCCCAAAGGAAAGAACCGTTTTTTTCTTTTGAGAAAGAAAAAAAAAAAGAATTGCTACTAGAACAAAGGCAAACCTCAAAATCACAAAGAGAACAATAAGAGATGTCGCCCTCTTTAAGGTCAGGTGAAATTGCATCATCTTTCATGACGAGGGGAAATGGTAGCAATGGTTCCATTTGGATATCGGTTTTCCATGGATCCAGATATTTCCTCCTTATAAAAGTCCTAAGAATCTTCTTCTCCAACCGCCTAAAAAACCTTACAACAATCTGGGTCAATATGAACCCATAATTTAGCTTCAGAATCCCTTTAGATTTGCCTCTTTTTTTCTTCCTAGAGCTGATTTTATCAGTAGGATCAATAGCAGTACACCTAATAAACAGGAACATAACTGAGAGTGCCTGGAGTTGGAAAAGCAAATTGACAGCCTATTAATTTAATTCCCAGCGAGTTTAGGCTATAACAACAATAAAAAGAAAAAGTTTACAGTTTTACTTTGAGAAGATTACCACAAAGGAAAAGATAGTTGTGACAGTGATTTCAGCAATTCTGTTTCCAAGCAAGAGGCCTAAAAATGTATAAAAGACCACAACTAGAAAACTATATACTGCCATTCCCACCATCTGCAAATCCAACATTTTCGATCCAACATAATCATCAGAAATTTAAGACAAAAAAAGGGTCTAAGTGTGACATTTACCTGTAAAGGGTGGAGAGGTCGCTGCCAACCATGGCGTCTCATGATCCTCATGGTCTTAAACTTTTCAGCTTTTGAAACCAAACAACAACAGAGTTTTTTGGGTGTTAAGCTAATCCAAATCCATGGAATGTGCTTCGTGGTGTTTTGTGTTTTTTAATGTTTTCTTGAAGCTCACGCTTAGCTTGAGAAAACATCTTCGGCTGTAACGGTCGAATTCTGATAAGGCGGTTTGAAATTTGAACGGCGATTCTGGATGTTGATTTAGCCCCATCTGACGGCCATGAGTTCGTCATCATTGTTTCTTTTCCACGTTTAGGTGCCCGAAAAGACACTGTGTGGGGCCATTCCATGGGCCGCCAGCCTTAATGTGCAATGGGTGGGTCTGAAAAGATTTAACCCACTAAACCCAGACTTTATGAGGCTGTTTAGGGCTAAGTAGTCAAGACAATGGGGTTTTTCTGAAACGGAGTAGGGGAAGTTTGGCAGCACCCATGAGTTCCTCCAAACTCTTCAGTGAATTACTTCTAAACTAACGAAGAAAGCGCAACGCCGAACGGCCGAAGAATCGCTGAAGAATCTGGAGGAACTCAAGGTTGGCACCAAAGGTGAAGTACTTTCTGACTTTAAAGCTGTTGCCTGTTGTAGGCTTATTTTTCTTCGTTTGTCCTGAAGACGATCCTTGTATATATATATATATATATATATATATATATATATATAATCGCACCTTCAAACTGAGCTTACTAGAATCCCATGATGTCTCTCAGGTGCAACTGGCGAATGTTTTTTGGATGAGAACAAATCCAAAGAGCCATGCATGGTTGAAACTGGCGTTTTTTCTGGTTGAATTCGTTATAATCCAAAGGAGATTCATTGAACTTGGACAGTACTGGGATGGTGCTTTATTCTTCTTATGGGTGAAACTTGTAAGGAAACGGAATCTTATCTGCACTGACAACTATGTGTGCATTTTACAGTGTGTTGCAGAAATCTTTGTCCCAAGTTGATGAAAACGTGTAAAAGAAATAAGTTTTCTAACGTAACCCTAGTTTTTTCAACATAGGCATTAGGCAGGGCTTGCTCTCCTGAGTCCTGATTGGTTCGTACTCATCCTTTAGCTGCTACTGCTCCTCGTATTGGCTAGCTAGAGTCAGAATTAGTAGGCGAGAAACATAAATATGATCTCTTTTTGGGTACGAAACAGAGAAGTGTCAGTCCGTTGAACTCAATCGGTGATCGGGGTCAAATGCGCAATCTGTAGTTATTGTTTTTAAATTATCAAATGTGATGTATTTTATTTTAGTTTGAGAAGTTGGATAGTTTATTTATTTTAAATTTAAAAAAAAAAATCAATATGTTAAAATATGAATCTACGAAGTGGAGGAGGAAAATAATTAAGATGCACGGAAAAGAAATAAAAAAAATACTGAAATTATCTTTTTAATCCCTATTTATTTGGTTTAAAAAAAAAGAAATTAAGTACTTCTTTATGACTATTATAGGTGCCATGTAACATTTTTTTAAAGTGCCCCATGCTCAACGTAGCATACTTAATCCTTAGATTTTTTTTTTTTAAGAAGTTAAATTGTCACCTTCTGCCTCTTACGGTAAAACCAATATTAGTGGATTTACTTTATCCCGAGGTTTTTTCCTTTATATAGAAAAATTTTTCACTTTAAAATTGGTTTTTTTTTGCATTAATTTTTAATTTTTGGGCTTGAATTAAATTATTTCGATATTATTATGGACTAAATTGAATTATCAAGATTCTGTTAATATTTTTCCAATGAGATAGAAACGTTCAGAAAACGATTCTGATTAATGTGAGACCTAGTAAACTCCCTTATCTCAAAATTTTAAAGGCATAATTTTTTTTCTAGGTATCATGTACTACACTACATGTAATAACTCATACTCCCTCTAATATTCTTGGACAATATCAAACATCTGAAATTGATGGATTAAGTTAATTTTGAGTGTAAAGTACTGATCATGTGGAAAAATCTAATTAATTCCATTAATTTCCCTTACGTCTAATCCAACCAAAAATAGAATTGGTTGCTACATTAATCCTTAAATAACTAAAATAAAAACCTATAATATGATAATTCTGCAAAAGTTATATAAAGTACCCCTTTCCCCATACATGTATATGTCTTCATAAATAAAACATTATTTTAATTAAGTACGAAAGCAAAATCATCTCCAACACAAGAAATACTTTAAATTTGTTCACGAATTCATTTTTACACCCCACTCTAAGCTTTTCCTATGCTTATATACTGCATGTGACAACATATAATATTCTCTACAGTGAAAAGTATAGCCATATTTTGATTGAAAAGACCGTGATTAATATTGGGTTCTGAAATATTTTCTTATGGCTATAGACATTCGGAACCGCGAAATTGCAACTGCAAGCCCAAACCCACCAACCAATCAATATACTGTTGTTGATCAAAAGAGTTGATAGGAATTTGTCTATATATAACCCTGCGGTGGTACGTCAAAGCTTGCTCTGTATATTCTGCTGATCTGATCATCATATTGGATAGCCTGGAACTGCCGGTTAATATGATCATAAAACAGATGGGCTCCTTCTCTCGGGCTGCGTAATAATACCTAGCAAAAGCTTATGCAAGAAAATGATAAATATCCTGAGCATGCCAAGACCCAAAATTTAATCACCCTTGGCTAGTTAGTGGAGAAAGTGGTGCAAGACTGTGGAAGCTGTGGTGATCCTGGAAGACGAGGCGCCCCATTGGAGGAATTGTTATTTCCACCGTTGTTGCTTGGCGATGCTGCCATAATTGTCGAAATAGCTGCAGCTAAGGCTGCGGTGAAATTTGGATCCGAAGCAAGGGCTGCTGTAACAGTTTCAACCATAGAAGCAGGACGTTGCCCTAACTGCATTACCGGCAATGCAGATAGCTTGTTAGGAGCGAACAGAGGGTGCCCTAAAAGCTGCGGATAACCGTGCAAAGGTAACGGAAATGTAGCTGTGGAAGGCGGGGGACGTAAGAATGGAACGGCATTTGGGCCCTGACTTAAATCAAGGGTTATGGTGGGAAACGGGGCGGAGGCAGATAGGGTGGCCATTGTTGAAGCATATGGCAAGGAAGGGAAGTAGCCAGAACTTGGTAGGCCATCCTTGCTTGTGGTTGAACCTGATAGCAGCATGGCTGCTGCAGCTGACGTAGTGTTAGCCATAGCTGTGGCTGCTGGTGGAAGAGGGTGATTATGATTTCCTTCATATGTTGTTATGAGAATGCCTCTATCCTCCGCACATCTTTGAACCTGTCAAAAAATAATGTAAGGCTTTAAGTAGTTGGAGGTTTCAAATTAATCGGGCCATTTTACTATCCTCCTTGTTTCAAAAAAGAAAATTTAGAAGAAAAAGACGAGCACCTGCTTACGGACTGGGCAGCCAACAGCCATGGTGCAACGATAGTAGGCGCGTGGACAAGGGTTACCCTTGGCCATCTTTTGACCATATTTCCTCCATTGACATCCATCGCTTATCTGCACCACAGAAAAATAAGACGGCCGGGGATCCATCATTTCCACATATTCTCTTTAAAGTTTTTGCAAATAAATCTTGAGGTAAAATTGTACAGTAGTACTATATAGTACTTACCGAGGGAGCTTCTGATCTCGTTCGAACCGACACTCTGGCCTTCCTGAAAGGAACTTCAGAGACTTGCTCTTCACTCTTTGACTGATCTACCTTTGGACTTTTGGGCGAACCCTCCCTGGTTTGAGACGTCTGATCAGTACCATTTTCAACAGAAGCGTGCCTTCCTGGAATTTGAATCATTTGATGGTCGCGTTTCTTTGACTCGATTTCCACAGTGTTTGTTGGGGATGCTGACAATTCTTGGGTCTTGTCGTCAGATGCCGAAGGTCCACTGACATCTAATGCTGCCGATGGCCGTGGGTCCATTAATTGTTGGACTGACACTATGAGACTTGGCATGCCATTCACGGCATCCTTCTGTTTGAAAACCATCTCTTTGATTAGCCGTAACCGTGATAATCGTCAATGAGAAAGAAAAATATTGCTAGGCTTATCAAACAACAAAATGCTCACCCCTCAAACTGGTTTAACGTAAATTCAAAAAATAAGAGAAATGAAAGTACGCGAATAAATAACTAATTATCTTTCTCAAAATTAAGAATCATGGGTTATCCTTATAATCTGTTTTGAAGCACGGAAAGCAAACCTTTTACATATAGGATGTCCACACACTGCACACGAGGGGGTTGCAAAATAAGCCTAATAGACAAGTGGTTGAGCGAACGCCGCCTATTCGATAGTAGTCTTTACTCTAGATATCACTTACAAGGACAATTGGTGGATGGTGAACCATACAGAATCGGGATCCAACTGTTTATGAATTTGATGAAAATTTCACTTTGGAAGATAGGCGGGTTTCCAAAATTCAATGTGATTTTGCATAATAACAAAGGTGGAAACTGATCGATTGGCAAAGATATATTTCCAATCTGATATTTAAAAAAAAGAAGATACGGGATCAAGGAAGCACACTTTCCAATTCAAGTTAAGCACGTTAACCAAATTTTTTTGCCAATAAGATAAGCACAATGAAAAGACATATATCCATATCATTAATGGATAATAAAAACCCTCCCTCCCACTTTGATTTTAACCACATGGCAAACTGATGATGATGATGATATACTCGAATATGTCCGATGTGTTTAATTGAACTTAAATGTTTCACCTGTTCTCTTTGATTTTCAAGCGCCTGTTTTTGCACCGCCATGAATAGTTGACCTTGTAGTTCATTGTAGTTTTTGGTAATCTGATCCAACAGGCCACTCAGTCTCTGATTCTCTTCGTGCAACCTTTCTAACTTGACTTTAAGAGCATTTATCTGAAAACCCAATTTTCCATTTAACAAGTTCAAACTCACAAATCAAAAAGAAATTAAAATAAGAAACAGGATGAAAACGTTTTCCATGAAAAAAGAATCTTTAAAAAACTTACTTCAGCTTTGGGTTTCTCTTCATTAGTTGTTCTTGAAACCCCCTGACTTGAACTGAGAAGATTTAATCCAGTCTGAACAACATATTTTTAGTCAATGAGAAGTAAACTCAAATAGTACTCTATTTAAATTATTCCTATTGCATTATCACACCAGCCAGGTTCAATGGATATATGAACATAAAAAAATATAAAAATTAAATACGTCCGGATAATAATCCAAAACCTTACGTTTACACCCGAATCAAACAAAGAAGATGATCCATTATTAATCTTGCTCTCTTGATGATGATCATGTAATTGATTATTAGTAGCAAAGAAATCCATTTCCTTGGTGTGTGGCTTCACAAGATCGCTAGAATCATCAAGCGTACGATCAGGCACACAAGAATTCTGCCGGAGGAAGTCACCGGAGTGCAAGAGCGTCAATTCTCGACGGTGCTGCTTCTCCATGACTAAAGGAGAAATTAGACGGAGAAAATAAGATAGAGAGAGATCGAAGAGAGGGGTAGTTATGCAGCTTTTTCAAGCTTTCAACAAGAGAGAGAATATTTTCCCTATAGTTATATAATAATATAGTAATAACAATTCAAAAATGAAAAAATCAATGACTTAACTTTAGTGGTGGTCCAGAAATTAAAAAGAAAAGGGGATAATTAAAAAGAAAGAGTAGGCGAACGCTAGCCGTTTTTTTCGTGGGAGATATGACATAACAGTTAATGCAGAAGGCGACGTGGCAAATTCTGGGTACGGTAGGACAAAGCAAGGAGTGAATCGGTGGGGAGACAAGGGAGGGAGACGGATTGTCGTTAAAGATAACGGTGGGATAAAGGATTTTAGTTTGTTACTGTAGAAGAGAAGGATAAGGTACGGGCTGTACACGTGGGGCGTCGTCTTTAGGTCAACGGAGTTGACGGCACGGCTCTTTCTGACGGTGGTTAAGGATAAAAACAAAAAAAAAAAAGAAGAAGGGTGGCCGGGTCGGGTCTAGCCAAGGGAGAATACCTTATCCCACTCACCTATGAAGCCAGGCCCTCACGGCTCTCGTCAATTTTTGGATCGGTCCACAAATCCTTCTCCAAGCTCTAGGAACCCCCCCCCCCCTCCCCTCCTTGGGTGCTAGCTCACCTGGCTCGATCGGGGGAGATTATCAGAATTCACCTTATCATGGTCATCATGATCTCTACCTAAAGAATTTAAATTTAGTTGAGTTTTAATTCTGTGATGAATTTAAAAATTGGGGAAAAAAAATCTATTAAAGATTTTTATTACCACTAAAAGACAAATTTATAATTTTTTTCCTTGACTAATCAGAAGAAAATGCAAAAATCTTAAAGAGGTTAACATGTGTAGGCACAGCGAATGGTGGGAGTGCTTGCCTTCTCTTTCACGAAAAAAAAAAAAAAAAAAACATGGAGGAGACTGAAGACTTGGACTAATATCAACTAGCTATCACAGGTAAGACGCTTGACTCGAGCTCTAGGAGGCAGCAATTACCAAATAGTAGCAAATATGCAGTAATTAAGTACTCCTTACTCTTGGAGTCTATATGTCTCTCTCCAAGTGGATGCATGTTGGTTATTTCCTTTGCATTTGATCAAACAACCGTCGTTATTCTTATTACAAAATTAAAGAAAGCTCTTCTTTTTTTTTTTTTGGTATATAATAGACTAAGATATAAAAAAATGGGAAAAGCATTATAAGTGTTAGGGATTAAACATTAATTTTATTGGAATCCACTTCTTAAAAAAATGGATGAACCATTTAGATTAAACCCATGCTCAAAAAAATTCTTTTGTTTTCATTATTTTGAAGAAAAAACCGAATCTAATTCTTTAAAGAAGAAACGTGAGACTTTATCATTCAATGGTTCGGTAGAAAAGGAGAATTGTCAATTCGTACGCATATGATTTTGTAGCGCTTGGATAATGTTGCCCTAGACTATACTCTCAATCTTCCACCCAAGTTATTTTTGTGTACACGGTACCACAAATTTTAAAATTGACTTTGGCTAATTTTAGTATATATTTAATAATTAATCTAATTGATTGACTAAAAATTTATTAATTAATGTGCAATTACGGATCAGAACGGGCGTCAATAATTTTAACAGCTATCTTGAAAATGGATGGTGGATGGTTGAAATTTTTTATTCATTGGCAATCAATGTGTTTCAATTTCTCAAGTCTTTTTTCATTTCATAAAATTACATATTTCTTGACAAGTTCAATGACGATCTTTAGCAAAACCAAAAAAATAATTGAAACGTGGTAAGGAGTAGTATAATTTTTTTATTGAGCATTGCAAATTTAAAGTTTGATAGAATCTTTTGTTTTTATTTCAAGTACTATTTTTCTACAAATTAACTAATGTTGCATTATATATATAATATGTTCAAAGTTGCTGGTAGAATATCAGGTTTTGAAGCTATGCTTTCCTATTGGCCAGAAAAAAAGACCATTCGCTAAACTAATTAGGAAATTTGATTGAAAAAGTTTATTAAACATTTCTTTAGTGAAAAAAGATGGAATTTAATCTTTTTGTCCTTGATTTAAAAAAAAAAAAAAGAGATACCAAAAATTATAATTCTAGTTAGCCAGTTATGTTATAGCAAAAATTCTTTTATATATACAACTAGATAAATGTACTTACATATAATTTAACATCCTTACTCAATTACTTATAAATTAATTAGTTTTTACAATCATTCTTAATAAGTAATATTTGAATTTTAAATTTTAACACTTACAATTTTTTTTATATATTTTCAAACTGTGATATTTTATGTACAAAAAATTCCTACTCGAGATAAAAATAATTAATTCTCCAAATTTTTATTTAATTAATTACCTAACCTATGTATATTAAACCCGAACTTAAGATCCCTATTGATTTTAAAACAATGGATATATTGCAAGATTGATAATGAATACGTAGTAATTAATTTCTTTAACCAATATAAGTGAAGAATCAATACCTTTGACTCTATACTTGATTCTCCTTTCTCCCATCCATGCCATGAATTAAGACAATGATCCTAGAAACCAGCAACTACTTAATTATTACTAAAGGTTAGTTTAACTTGTTTGAGATTCTTATAGCTGAGTAGCTTCCCCTCTCTTTTGAGCTTGATGCTATATTTCTTTTTTTTTTTTAATTAACACAAATTAGAATTAGAAAACTTACCTAAAATTTGTCTATGAAATTAAAAAAATGACTACGTCTAAAACGTTGTCGTCAGCGTACAGGTATATCTCATATGCTAATTAAAACCATATTTGTATACACAAAATCTCAGTTTAATTAGTCAATATGTGGAAAAGTTTTTTCAATGGTAGAAAGATGCCCCTTTGACACTGGAAACCACAGCTGGAAGCTCCCTCTCTTTGGTTTTATAATATTTAATAAAAAAAAAAACAAGTATTTAAGATCAGATTGTCTCCAGCTTTACACAATCAAACAGGCCAAATCTACTTAAAATATAAATTTTCCATGTGAAGGATTCTTCAAGGCAATGATAAACTAAACAAAGGGTAATCTTCTATTCTTTTTTTTTTTAATATGTCTATTATTTTGAAATTGGAGGCCTTTGGAAGTATTACCAACTTGATCTATTGGCCTACACACCGAACTCAAAGCTGATGTTGATGAATGAAGGTCATTTTTTCAGCTTCCTGGAGGTTTAAATGAAAGCAACATTTTTATTTGTTTAAACTAAGTAATTTGGATCTTTCAAAAGCGTCCTTATCTTTTTCCAAAGAAGAGGGAGACGTGAAATTAAGAAAAGGAATTCTTACAAAGTTTCCAGTCTTTTCATTCACATATAGGTGAGATAAACCATCAATAACCCCTCCTTAAAATTAAAATACTATATGAATCCAAAAGGACAAATATTTTCTGATTATCATCAAGAAACAAACACATCAGCTTAAGTATTCATAAATCAAATGGTTAATTATTAATTACCTGTCAAGCAATTACTCATCATCTCGGTTCACGTGTGATTTGCAGTAGTTATTACTGGCATCCAAAAGAAATCTCCAGTTTTTTTTACACTAATTAATATTCTAATTCATCATTTTTTTTTTTTTGTGATGAACATCAAATTCAGTAGCTGCGGAAGCAAGATTTAAAATTTCAGAAAACAGTTGGATCAAACACAATTTTCTTTTCTTTTCTTTTTTATAAATAAGATATATTATATATATATATGTAATATAGTAGTCTTGTCTAGGTTAATTATATTAGCAGTAGTAGCTAGGCATCTAGATTATAGTTGGTAATAGGAGAAAATGATTCAAGTAATATATCCTAATAATGGGTCGTAGGGAAAGTCACATGCATGGTGCAACGTGAGGTTTCAAAGCCTTTTAGGGTAATTAGAGTCAAAAGAAAATTGAAGCCGAAAGCACATAAAGCTAGAAAGGCGCTTGTACAAGCTGGCTGGCATTGAAAATGCACAGCCACATCCTGGGAGCGGCTAGAAGTAAACCCCCTTTTCTGGATAAAATATGGAGAAACACCTTTGCCCACACGTCCCCTCAAAGCCTAAATCTCATCTATATCGCCTAACCAAAGCCACAAAAAAAAAAAAAAAAGGGAATCGTGCTTCCCGTGTGCACTACCTTATCTTTTATTTGTTGCTTTATATCTATTACTGACATCTCCTTTATAAAGTAAATTTATAAACCCTAAAACCCGCGCTAGAATCCCCCACTTCTCACGCACGATTGGATTAACTGCCCCGCCCTGCAAACATTTGTATGTTTGGCCCTCCGCCTCTAACTTTTAGATCAACTTACGTTCGCATGACGTTTACATACATCTGTACAACACACTAGACTCTAACTAAACATGTAAATATCATTACTGTCTTTGATCTGATCAATTCATGTTATTGTATTTGTAATGTCATAATCAATTTTCTAGAACGAATGAAGTTTCATGTCAAGAATTGTTCATTAGTTTTCTTTTCTTTGTAACCCCGATCTATTACATTAATCAAAATAAAAATTTCATCAAATGTTTTTTTTATTGCAATTAAATGGAGAATTAATGATTAATGACATCAATTTATAGCTAATTCAAATTAATATCTAATTTATTAAACTAATTTAACATTGTAAAGGATTACAAAAATGTTTGTTGGACTTCATCATTTCCAATTTTTGTAGAAAATGAAGTTCAGGGAAAAAGAAAAGAAATGAAGAGACCTACACTGAAGTGGTTACGAGTACATGTTGTGTAAAGTTGGTTCCGTGTAAAACTCAGCCTAGTTGACGGAAACTGACAAAGAGATCTTTTCCGTTTTTCCGTCCGTTTTAGCTTTTGTTGTCATTTTCTTGTTGCAAATGGGAGGCTTGACTTTGTTTTATCCCAAAAATCACGTTCTCTCTTGGGACCAAACTTTAAGGGATTATTAATTGGCTAATCAAATGGGCCAATCTCCTGCTAGGAACTTTGAAAATGGGGCGACTTCCGAAAGGGAGAGAAAGAGAGAGAAAGAGGTACCAACAACAAAGACATCGGTGATGATCAAAGGCTAGTGTTTCCATTTTCCTCTTTCAAGCTTGTAGACTTTGAATCCCCCTCTCTCCTCTTGTTTTGTTCTTTAATAATTGAAAATTTTTCAATCCCTCTCCCTCCCCCTTTCCCTCTCCCTACTTATTTTGTTTGGGTATGTGGAAAAAGGGTAATGGGATGAGGATGTGACTCACCTAACCTAGTCCTCAATTTTTTCTTTCAGCTCAGCTTAATTAGGCTTGAGCAACAGAGAACCAAAGTAAAAGAAATAAATATTGGTGGTAGAGTACCCTTTCATGTATGGACGTTTGATATCCAGTTGAGCAAATCAGACGTGCCATAAAAGGGGGTGGGCAGCCAGTCACCTTGAAATCGAACCAATTATTAATGTTAATTAATTAATAAAAATGCTTTCTATTTCAAAATTTTTTGATTAATTATTAATTCAATTTCAAATACACTTCAGCATATCTCCATGTTTCACTTAAAAACACAATTTCCACTTATTTCCTGAAGTTTCCATCTCATAAAAATCAAAGGGACCACAGCCCCATGGAAGGTACTTGAAATACAATGGAACTCATGTTTTAAGCTTTAATTTAACCCAAAAAAATAAATAAAGTTTCAGTACAATAACAAAAATGTTGAAACCTAGTCAGCATTTTACTGCCATTAAGGAAAAAATTAAAAATATTGAACTAGAAATTGATCTAATTTATTTATATAATTATTTTTAAAAAGTGATATTGATTAAGTTTTAAGAGTCAAAATTTAAAACTTATAATCCGTTTTTATTTTTAAAAAATCGAGACCTCTTTTGTATAAAAAAATTAAAAATTCAACATTAATTAGATCAGATAATTTAATTAATGATGTAGCTGTGCGTATGGTTATAATTTTTCTATGCTTTAATTTTCTGTTAGTCATGTATGTGGTTTAGGGAGATTGCATACATTGCAAGCTTTTCCAGAATAGGGTTCGTCAAGAGAAAACGAAAGTGATTTTAGAAAAAGCAATAAATCCACACAGATGGGTCGTTTTGGGGCTTTAGAAAAATGTTGAAGAATGGTCTTTAATGGGGCCGAGAGGACTGCTCTCTAATAAGCATTTTAACTCCCACGTTACTCCATTTAAACATTCAATTGTGCTCTTTGATGGGAATGGATGGCATTTTTCCCCATTTTGTCAAAATAGAACCTCTTTCTTTCGTCATGCATGCATCCAAAAAATTTTATGGTAGTCTTAATTCTTCCAAAACAGGACCACTTTTCTTTGACTAATAAAGTCTAACGCTCCCAGCCAGCTCCTTTCCCTCCTGTTGGTCTCTTTACTTTACCTAGGAGTTTCTACAAGGACGACAATATTTTGAGAAGCTTACGCTTTCTGGCCCCATTTGTTGGTGGGCCGCCTCAAGTAGAAAAAAAAAAAGCTAAAGTTGACCATGTTACAGATCTGTTATGCCATAACCTTGGGCTCCTCTATTGCCAAAGAAAAGGGCCGAAGCTTAACTTGAACTGTATTGGGGTTTGGGACAGCTTAATTACTGCACGTGCGTGCTAAGCATTAATCCATGAAGAAGACAGGATCAGATGCACCGCCCCTTCAGGGCCTGATTTGCAGGGATTGTGGGAATTTAACTGAACAACCGGTAGTGATTCGGGTGAAGTCCATGTTCATGGAGGGATTAGTTTGATGACATGTTTAGGACATGGTCCAATTATTATTTTCACAGATTCTTTTTCGCTCTTTTAGTAAGTTATTGTTTTTTTTCGTCCACGTGGACTTTTGCCTTTACCGCTAATGTTTAACTGCACCAAGCCCTTAGGAAAGCTTTGCATTGTAAAAAAATAAAAAAGTATATTATTAAACCATAAAAAGGAAGTGACATTAAATGAGAATGACTCCATTAGTTACTGCAATGAAGCTTGAATAGGGCCAGATAAATGAAGGAAAGTAAAGGTAGGAGCTTCAATATAGATCATAATGAATGAAGGAAGTAGATGAGCTTTCTCTTATGTCTTGTGTATTTTCCAACTCTCTCTTTGTTATCTGACAGCCTTGATTGATGACTCCCTTCCAAAGCCCCCTACCGTCTACTAGAAACTGCATACTGCTGATCGTAATTTATGACTAATTCCGGATAACTCCAACTATGATTAGCCTTTTAGCAAGTTAACTTTAGTTTCACCGAACTATTTTAAAATTTTGATTCAATCAATGCTCAATATAACAAAAAAGGTTGATTTGAAAACGTCTCCAACCTCATCATTTGCCAGCTACTACCATTTGGCAGAGGTACATCTTTTCGTCCTTTAAATGATGATACGGATGCACGCACTTAATGTAAAAGTGCAGCTTGAAACATTCATTCTACAGAAAGTTTCAAAAGTTAAGTAAAGAATAAATAAAATATAAATCCCGCCAGCAGCTTAATTTCTTTGCCATCCCCGGCGACTTTACTTCCAAAAGAAGTCATGTGCTCATTCACAAGGGGTGAGGGCTTAGTTGTATCAACCGATGACAGCGCCTTGGTCAACTCTAACAAGCACGTCTATATGTTGACTAGTCAAAAAATGAATTTTTTTTGCTATATTTCTCAACTCCCCATCGGCAGCATGAAATGAAATTAATACTGGAAAAATTAATGGATTTTTATTTTTTAAGTTTATAACAAAGTCAAAAACTCGATATGCAGACTGGTTCATTTGTGGTATAATAACTCCCGCCGTGTCGTCTGCAAGTTCATATGGGGACATGAATGTATAAATAATAGGAATATCTTCATCATTTGCTCACACAACAAAACAATTATGGAATCATCCTCTCTTATTCCCTTTTCTTTAATATTCTGCTCTATTCTCCTCTCCTTTGCATCAAATGGAATCGAAGCTCGAAGGCTCCAATACATCTCACATTTGATTAGTGAAGATCTTTTTGATTCTATATTTCTTCACAAGGATGATAATGCATGCCCTGCAAGAAATTTCTACACTTACGACTCCTTTATTCAAGCTACGGAAGTTTTTCCACTATTTGGTAACACAGGGAATTTAGATACGCGCAAGCGTGAAATTGCAGCTTTTCTTGCTCAGATATCCCACGAGACCACAGGCGGATGGGCTACTGCACCCGATGGACCATACGCTTGGGGTTTGTGCTTCAAAGAGGAAATGAATCCTCCAAGCATCTACTGTGACTCTACCAACACACAATGGCCTTGCTACCCTGGAAAATCTTACAAAGGAAGAGGACCCATTCAACTGTCCTGGTATGTAATATTACACTTCCCCAAACTTTTTTTTCCTCGTGGCTAAGGTAAGCTTTAACCGAATAGATTGTTAATATTGTTGTTAACAGGAATTACAATTATGGACCAGCCGGCAAGGCTTTGGGATTTGATGGGCTAAGGAACCCAGAAATAGTGGCCAACAACTCTTTGATTGCATTCGAAACTGCTATTCGGTTCTGGATGACCGAGCAGAAGCCAAAGCCCTCTTGCCACGATGTCTTGGTTGGTAAATATGTCCCCACGGAAGCCGATTTGGCAGGTAATCGGACGGCTGGATATGGTTTGGTGACCAACATAATCAACGGTAGGCTTGAGTGTGGAAGACCCAACGATACACGTGTAAATGATCGAATTGGATTCTTTAAGAGATATGCTCAGTTGTTTAACGTTGATACCGGACCAAACCTAGATTGTGATAATCAAAAGCCGTTTTAACCTAGTTTTATTTTCCTTTTCGAGGATAATAAAGGACGGAGCTCGTTGTTGTCGTTGTTATTGTCATGCAATTGTAATTTCCATAATGTTTTTCCGACCAAATTGCAAAGGCTTTCTCAGTGAAATTCTCTATTTTAGCACTAATTCCTATTGAGATTTGATTATTAGAATATACAAAACTATATATATATATATATAAATAATATAGATATATATATTCAACTGATTGATTTAATGATCAAGATAATCTTAAAGAAGATAATAAAATTGAGATTCGAATCTCAATTTTTTTCCTCCTCTTAATGTAGGATTCTGTTCCCTTAAATGATCAAAAAATATATATATAAATAATATATATAAATATAAATATATATGGGTGTGGAAAACTGTTTAAATAAAGAAAATCTGTAATATTGTTGTATATTATTAATTATATTTCTAAATGGTTATTCGACAAATTTTTTGTTTATAGTTTTCTAAACAAAAAGTCAATGCACAAGGTGGGAATGAATTATATGAAATAAACTTTTGATTGCAGGAGTTGAAGGATTATTTATTATATTAATTCATCCTCTAACCAAGCGGCTTCATATAGTTATTTGGACAGAAGATGATTACATGCGTGGGTTGTGGACTATGAATCTTATAAAAAATGCTGCCCTAGATAGCAATTAGCAAGTATTACAAGACATAGATACTTAACCCTACAATAGTATTAATAATTCATAATTGATCACAGATGAAAGAGGGACATACAGACAGAAATTAATTAGGAAGAACAAATGTATAATATTGTGCAAAAAAACATCAAGTAATTGTGGGCCGAAGATCAAAGGTAAAAATTAAAGTGGACAGTGACAAATTAAACTTAATCCTCTTTTTCTCAAAACTCCAATGGGAGGCAGGGCCAAGGCAAAGACGAAGTCAGTGCACCCCGCATCTCGATCCCACCTTGCATTTAGCTTTACAGCATTCGGATCTCATATATATATATATATATATATATATATATATGTCACGAGTCAAGACTTAAGCTCTGAACTCGAATGGCTTTGAGATCCAAGCATCTATTCATCCGACGTCCAAAATCAACCTAATCGTTACGATTCACATCTTTGTGAGGTATTGTTTGCTTTGAGATCCAAGCATCTACTCATCCGACGTCCCAAATCAACCTAATCGTTACGGTTCACACCTTTGTGAGGTATTGTTTGCTCTGATCTCTTGATCTCACGGTTTTATCCTACAAAAGACGTCTCACAAGGAAGAGGTGGTGTGAACCCTTTTATATCCCAATGACCCTCCTATTATGTTCGATGTGAGATTCAAGACTCTTCCTTAGGTCCGTGACATTCTCTCCCACCTAACCTCGTAACGCCTTCGTCACGGAGGCTGACCACCTTGCCTTCCTCCCTCGAGGAGCTTGGCGTGGATTGAACAGTATAGGGCTGGCTCCGTGACATTCTCTCCCACCCAACCTCGTAACGCTTTCGTCACAGAGGCTGACCACCTTACCTACCTCCCTCGAGGATCTTGGCGTGGATTAAACAGTATAGGGCTGGCTCTTATACTACTTATCATGGGTCGAGACTTAAACTCTAAACCCGCACAACTCTGGGACCCGGGCATTTACCTTTCTGGCGTCCCAGATCAGCTTGACCACCACAATTCATACTCTTGTGAGGTATTGTCTGCTCTGATCCCCTGACCTCATGGTTTTATCTTACAAAAGGAGCCTCATAAGGAAGAGATGGTGTGAACCCTTTTGTACCTCAGTGACTCTCCTATTATGTTCGATGTGGGATTCATGACTCCTCCTTAAGTCCATGACATTCTCCTCCACCCATAGGTCCGTAACATTCTCCTCCACCCAACCTCGTGAGAGGCTGGTCACCCTGCCTACCTCCCTCGAGACACTTGATGTGGGTCGAATGGTTTAGGGTTGGCTCTGATATCATTTGTCACAGGTCGAAACTTAAGCTCCGAACCCACGCGACTCTGAGACCCGAGCATCCACTCATCCAGCGTCTCAGATCAGCCTAACCGTGACGGTTCATACTCTTGTAAGGTATTGTCCGCTCTGACCCACTTGGCCTCACAATTTTGTCCTACAAAAGGCACCTCACAAGAAAGATATGGTGTGAATCCTCACAAGAAAGATATGGTGTGAATCTTTTTATACCTCAGTGACCCTTCTATTATGTTCCATGTGAGATTTAGGACTCTCCCTTAGATCCGTGACATTCTCCCACACCCAATCTCGTGACGCTCTCGTCACGAAGGCTGATTATCCTGCCTACCTCTCTCGAGGCGCTTGGCATGGATCGAACAGCATAGGGCTGGCTCTAATACCATTTGTCACAAGTCGAGACTTAAGCTCCGAACTCGTGTGGCTCTCGGGACCCGGGCATCCATTCATCTTGCGTCCCAAATCAACCTAACCGTCACGGTTCACACCCTTATGAAGTATTGTCCGCTCTTGCCCCATTGACCTTACGATTTTGTTTTACAAAAGGTGTCTCACAAGAAAAAGATGATGTGAACCATTTTATATCCTGATGACCTTCTTATTATGTTCGATGTGAGATTCATGACTCTTCCTTATATCCGTGACATATACTCGTGGCTAAAGAAGAAAAATATATATCGATTGGTGATCGGATCGAAAATGGATGAGAAGCGCAGCTATAATTCTGAAGGCAGGAGAGGCATTAAGTTCTTTTACGTTTACAGGAAAGCGAAGGTTCAGGTGGAATAGCAGCCGCCAAATGCTGCGTAGTTTGGATGATTAATGAAACCAAACATTTTATGACGTAAACAAGAAATCAAGAAGAAAATATATTCGATATATATATATATATTAATTAGGTTGTGCTCATGTTTTCATCAAGCAAAAGAATCGTTTGAAAATACACTAGCCAGTAACATTATATTAAATACATGACGCAATTCCACCTATCAATTCAATCGGTTTTGGGCATCTATTCCTCCGTGTTTCTTATGTCTCTGATCCATAGAAATTAGGCTTCCTTTTTGCCTTGGGCCGTTTTATGTGTTTGCCAAAGCTTTTTATTTTTATTTTTTAAGTTGATTCTAACCGCTAAAACTAAAAGAGTCCTGTATTTTATAAATAAACCATGCCGTTATCGGCTTAAGTTGCTAACTCTATTTATTATATGATGTTTTAGTTTTTCGTAAAAATTTAACTTTTCAATAATTAAAATTTCGTTTGGTTGATTTTTTTTTATTTTTAATAAAAAATGAAAAGTAAAAAAATTAAAATGAATTAAAATAAAAGATAAACCAAAATATCTATCAAATGGCATTGTCCAATTCAACTCAAATTTTTTATATATTCAATTTGAGATACATTTGGTTCGATTTGATTATCAATTACAAGTTCAAAAAATTATTTGAATGGAAGAAAATTGTATTTTTATAATAATTTTATTTTTCATAAAATAAAATAATTTTATTTTCTAAATTTAAGTAATAAACAAAAAATAATATTAAAAATTTTAAAATTTTAAAATTTTTTAATTTTAAAAATTGAAGAGCCAAATTAATGGAATTCGTTTCTACTTAAGTTCAAGTTCTATGAACCAAAATATCCTTAAGTAGCATAAAAGAGGTTTAGGGCGTGGAGACGAATATTGGATCCGGTGCGTTGTTCGAAAAGCATATTAATCTTCTCTTTCAACCGGTATCGAACTCATCGGCAAATTGACGTATGCATGGTGATGTGAATGGATGAAGATTGAAAAGAATAACGGAGCAACAAAAAAGAACTGAAGTCGATAAGCGTCGAAGAATCCAATTGATAACGAAAGTTATAAAATTAATTATGTTCTCTTCCAATTACCTTTTTGTACTTTGCAGTTTGAGATAAGGAATTTGGTTCCTTTCATTTCTGTCTCTTAGAAGGAGAAGGCAATCCAATTATTTTTTGAAGGAAATCCTTCTTAAGTGGTACTACATAATTTTTTGACAACTGAAATGAGTACGTAGTAATACAATTAACGACAATATCTAAATTCGATGCCACAATGTTCATTTCGATGATACGACGATGGCAGCATGGATGCTTCCTGGCACATATCCTGCTATCGTCAGGACTACATTTGCCCAGAATTTGGCCTGTAATTAACTCAAAAACAGAAACAGACAGTCAGCTCTTAATTAATTACTACTCATTTCTCTCGACTTATAATTACAGCTTCCGTAAAATTATATATGTTACCATCTTCTTCTGTGACTTCAACAATTTGGTACGTAGGTTGAACGAATTCATTCCCAATTTCTCTATTGTTATTAGATAGATTTTAAAATCTTGTAAAAATTTAAATTGATAAGTAAAAAATCAATTCAATTTGGAAGAAATATGCTAGTAAGATAGAAGAAAAGGAGAGACTGACCGTGCAGCCTTCCTTTTTATATATCCCAGCTGGAGGCAGAAAGATGGCCAGGGTCATGTCAACACAGTCTTCTTCCTTCTTCTCTTCCTCGCTTGAATCTTTACAGCTAAAGCATCCGCACCTGATGCAGATACACATGTTGGTATATGGTTGAAGATAGATCAAAGAGCTACCTTGTTGTGAAGATGGAGTCTACTACTACTTACTTTTATAGAATCCAAGATATGCTGTGAAAACAGTGACAATATTTCAGCCAAAATAAAAGAGAACCAAACTAGGGAATTGGATGAGTTAATAGTGACATTGGCAAGCTGTTTTCACGTTGCTGATTTCATATATTAATTACTACTATAGATGAAAGAATTTTTTCCTTGACGTGTTAAGGTCAATCTATATATTTAATCATCTTCTGCTTTAATTTTATGAGATGCTCGATTCTGTACTTTAGGCTTGTGGGAATCGATCAAGTTGATGGAATCTGAATGGTAGAATGTTCCCCAATTATGGGATTGCATGCCTTGCACAAAATTAAGAGCACTTGAAAATGGATAATATTACAGAATTGTTCCTCTAGTTCTTCTAGAGACATTGGTAAAAGGAAAAAAGATTGCGGTTCCAAAACAAATTAAAAATTATTCAGGGCAACGTTACAAAGAATACTTTTGCTTTCCATCTCCACTTTAGATGGAAATTTAACGGTGATTTATCAAAAGGGCTTGTGAAAGTGTAGAGAATGGAATTTGATCCTATCTCCCTTCTCCAAAATTTATTGAAATTTTTTTTTAATTTTAGATAATAAGATATTCAATTTATTGGTTTCATTAAACAAAATGCACATTTGGAGTGATTGTGTTGGTCAAAGGTAAACTTAAGTTTTGGCCATGCAAATCTCTTACATTTTCAATCTTTTATTATATTGAATTTGATTATTAAGCTGTACGAACTACGAATGCTACAATGTTGTTTTAAAAGAAAACCTAGGCTGAGACACATTTAGTTGTGTTGTCAAGAAATCAAAAAGGCCATTTGATTTTCATGTCTCAAATGGTCAAACAGCTATTCCTCTCAATTGACAACATAATCAGACTTGTTACATGTGGAAGACGGGATGAGCAGTAACCAACCAGACAAGACAATGGTTCAACTGGTTAATTAATTTGTTGGGCCCATCTAATCTGAACCTCAAAAAACTTTGATCCCTATAGGTCCGTATGTGCAGCCAGTAGCCCAATAGTCTTGACCTTGACTAGGCAGTTATTCCTTCTAAATAGGCTCGATCATGGGCTGTCCTGACTCCTCCTGAGCAATTAATTCCAGGGAAAATCACAAGATCTATCCAGTCACATTTGATTGATCACATTTTTTAAAGTTATTTTGAATTTTTTTGGTTGGCTTTGTACCCTGTGGTTGTAGAGCCTGGGATGTTATTTTTCTGGTTCTTGTCTACCAAGATATAGGAAAATTTTCAGTTTAATTTTAACCATCTTAATATTGAATCCAAAACCATTCTCTTGAGAGTACAACTCCTTAATCTGAATTACAATCTCCTCTCTTCGGACGTTCCATTTCATGAATAGTAGTGCATCTTAGGTACAAAAACATGAAACTATCTCATTCAGAGGATTATCCATTAAATTCCCCTATTAAGAGGCCACAGATTGAAACTCTTCAGCAGGTTTTCCGTTCACTATAAATTGAATTTATTGGAGTGCTTAAGGAAAAAAGCATCACAATCATCCAAAAAAAAAAATTGACAGCCCAGTGACAAAAGTGATGCTTGTTACTCTATCATCTTAGTATGCAAATTTACATTCAAAGTCCTAAAACATATTCCACCCTAAATTTTCTGCCTACCTATTGATTTTCACTCCACAAAAAACAACAAGAGTTTAAAAAAGAAAAAAGAATCAGAGAGATTTTGTATCAAAATTCAGCACTTGGTGATCTTCAATCTCCTCACAGCTGACAAGAACATCCTACAGTACATGCATGAGAAGAACAGATTCAGCTCTGGTGTACTATAAGGGATCATCATCATATATATATATAGAAATAACTGAATTTGACAAATGGGAATGTTGTTTTTAATGGAGAAATCTGGTTACTTACTCCCAAGGAACATCACCGACCATCATCCAGTCCCCTTCCTTGTCTTCATATGTTAGCACATGATATTTCTCATAATGATCTCCATCCACCTCAGCCTCAGCCCCTGCATATTTATATATCAAAAACAAAACTCTTGATTTGTCAAAATTTTGGTTCAGAAAGATCAGATTCAATAAAGGAAATTAAACAGCAAAGATGAAACTTACAGATAATGTTTGTGTTGAACATGTGCTGGAGAGTCCTTATTAGGTCATAGTAACTCTCGTGAGCCAACAGGTCCAGTTTTCTGCCAATAGGAATCCCATCCATGTAAACCTTAACAAAGAAAGTTGCACTGTCACACTCATTTTCTTCTTCTGCAAGCGCCTGCCTTAGCGGCGGCTTGATTGGTGGCCAATCCGATGGTTGCTCCCTGATATATACATGCAATTTACTATTAACATGAATCATAAAAGGAAAAAAGGAAATTAAAGAAAGGATGGTGACTAAATAAACACCTTCCATAAGGAGGAGAGGTTGAAATGCTAAGACCAAGCTGAAGATCAGTGCTAAGGTCCCTCTGCGAAGAAGCAGAAGCACCAGTGCTTGAGAAAGCAAAGTGGTTGCTGCTCTCGATAGACGATGAAGAAGAACTGGTTGCCCTGCCCATTTTCAGAGATGTGATGAAGACTGAAGATTGAAGACAAATGAGCCGCCAACTTGGGTTTAAATAACCAGAAACATTAATAGGACAAAATTTTGTTGGGAGAAGCAAAGGAGGCAATTCTTTCATATGACTGGCTATGGTTGGGATGATATGTTGTTAGGGCAGCCGACATGTACACGTGTCGTCTACCAACCCAACTTGTATTAATAATGACTTTAACATTTTTTTGGACTTTGATTCAATGAGGTTCATGTGCAACTTTTCATTTTTTCTCTGCTTTCTTCTCTTCTGTTGAAGGATTCACGGGTAATTCATAGCAGTTATTTGCGGCATCCCTCGTTGAAAAAGTGTGAACTGCATTTAAAGATTTGAGTTCTTTAATTGATGATTATGTCTCTCTTTTTACAGAATTAATAAATAAATTCAAATCATTTTCACAGCTAATACAACCATGCATTCCCTTAAACTATTGAACCCGTGGGCTGCGGGGATTCATTGATTCCACATTAATCAGAAACATAATCCATGAACATTCAAACAGGGTAAAAAAGCTTTTGGGTCATCATCATCAAGCTTACCTTATTATTTAAACCTATAACCATTTAAAACTATGAATGATTAAGGGATCAATCTACTTAAAAATTGTTTACTTTTACATATATATGGTTGAGGCAATGGATGTAGACAAGTGACGGGCATTCGAACAGGGATACAAAAGCATCGAGTTTGGAAACGTTTTGACATGGGAACAACACTAAAGCTTCAAAATCAATGTTCAATGGATAGAATTATTGTGCTGAGTAAACATAATTAAGGGAAGGGCGGAGGGTATTGGTAATGATGAATTCAGTTTATATATTAAGTTGTTTGCAATGCGAAGTGACTTGTTATATTTATATTTTAAAAACAGTGCATGTATAATCAACATAATATAAACCGAACCATTGGGGTTGCGAAACTCAACATGCAGAGAAAAAACATCTAGCGTTTGGATGTCTGGGATTAGGAATTAATGGGTTCCCTAGTGATTCTTCATATACAAATTTTTTAAATCAGTTCTACCGACGTAAATGTCAACATAGATGTTGACATAACTAGATGAATTGTAAATAATTATTTATTTTGAAATTATGTTGAATATTGATAATATAATTATAAAATTAATTATTAATGATGTGATTATTAAGATAAAACAAGTTCATTGTATGTTACCATTGCTCTCTCAAATTGAGGATTGAATTAAAATAAAATTGAGAACAAATGCAAATAAGTCGGTCTTTTTTTTTATTTCATAAGCTTTAAGGATTATTTTTTTAAATAAATGAATTAATTAAAAAATAAAGAGATATCATTATACAATAGTAACAAAAAGTTGTTTTGTCGCTAATGACTTCTTAAAGAGAGGACCTAAAGATCCAATCACGAAGATATGCAATCAAACTCAATTTGCAAGCACAGGAAAAAATAAACTAGGAAAGGGCACAAAGGGAAAAAAATCTGTTCCCACGTGTAGAATCCACGTGTCGAAGGTAACTCTTAGTTTTGTCTCTCCTAAGTATCTAACTCTATTACTATTGTTGTTTATCGCAGCAAAGGGGGAACAAGAAAGGTTGCTTGCACCAAAAGAAACGCCAATTTGCGAGGGAGGAGTAGTAAACAAAAAAGGAAAAAAACAAACGAGGAGAAAAGCAAAAGCTGATGTCCCCCACTAGCCCTACCGAAATGTTGCTTCAAATCGCCATCATGGGAGACCTTTTTGCTGCTCCGAAGACCGTTTTGTCTCTCAAAAACACCATTGACGTTGAACCTAAAGCCTTCTAACGTTAAAAGAAAGAAAGAAATAAAGAACGCCCAAACCCTTTTTTCAGAAGCGTCAAATTTCTTATCTCCCTGCCCTCCCACGAAAATATTCATCGTCCTGTCTCCTCCTCTATGGGGCTCTTTTTCAGTTGTTTTTATCAGTCAAACTTAAGATTTGCTTTTTATTTCTCTACGCTGAAATGTCTCAAAGATAGGCCCCGGAGCTGGGGGTGGGAGCATAATCCCATTTTCGGGCTTTGGCTTTGCCTAAAACTATATTCTTGCTTTGAAATTAATCCATTCGTTTTTACATGCAAGGACAAAAAAAAAAAAGTCAGGCCGCCTACGGAGTAGTAGGCCAAACATTATGCTCCCCTACTGTCCAAAGCGGATCAAGTCTTTTGTCTATAACGAGAGTCTTTTTTTGGTAGTTACTAGAATAATGTCTTTTACACATTTTAAAGTGGATTCTATGGGAGTGGCAAGATCTAACTATGAGACCCAAAATTGTGTTAACCGGTATTTTTTTTTTTTCTTGGCATTGCTTGAACAAAACCTGTTGATGTCATTCAATTGCATTTGTTCGTCAACGATTACTTTGATAACCAGTGATGACCATTCGCATCATCTATAGGTCTAGAATAAATAATTGATACTAGTGCTAGTAAAATCATACTGGTAAAAAGAATAATGAAAAGATTACTTGGCTCTCCTGGACTCCTCGTTGTTTAAATAGAGAAAAGGAGACTTTGCCTGAGAAATGAAAGACAAGGCTCTGGCGAACAGCATGTTATTCTTGGAAATAATTGTAGAATGACTCCTTATTCGCTACCAAAAGAATAAATACAACAATAAATTAAAAAGGACTTGCCCTTGCTGTAAAAGAAATACTACTAGTTAATAGCATGCTAATGGCAAAAGATACTGCAGACGAAATAAATATCAGAATCGTCGGGAACATAAATGAAACGGAAGAGATCAACAGGAAGAATTTGCTGCTGAAGATTTTGGGTCTAGAAAGAACAAGCAATTATGAACTCTTGACCCATCTTTAAGTTTTTCTTTTAGCCCAACCTCAACCTCGGCGTAAGTTTGAAAACTCAATTTTTACACCTTCTTTGAATCCATTTGCCTTCCATCCAATCGCTACACTCACAAACTAAGAATTCAAATTCACATTTTCTTTATGCAGCTTCATGATTTTGAAACATTTCTACCATTCTCAGCCTGATAATTCATGAATAATTTACAAGCATAACTCCTCCCAACCAGGCAACCCTCCTTTCGACATTCTGAGCCTGACCTGCTCATAGCAACGAGTCCCAAGCCCTTCTAGAGGCAAGGTGACTACTAGCCCTAAAGCAGGTTGTCCAATGCAAAAGCAACTTTGATAGACAGCATGTATGATCTATAATTACAGCACACGTTCCAGGACAATCAAATGTTTTAGTATCATGCTCCAATTCCTAATGCATGTGTGCCTCCAATGCTGGTACCATGGGACGAGAAAATTAAGTATGGTATGATTGCTATCAAGAATGATATTGCGACATGAGAAATAGTAATTTACAAATATAAAATGCTAGCCAAAACTCCTAAAGCAATCAAGGAACTGCATCATCAACAAAACCTACCCAAAACTTGGCTAAAGAGATACTATTCAACAATGCATTTCTACATTTGCAGCCTGCCCACATAAATTCAATATTAATTGCATGCATATTGTGACAGGAAGCCCTTCACTTCAGCTGCAACCTCGTAAGCACCTTCCACACATCGTCCTAATGCCACACCAGATACATAGTTGCCCCCAAGAAACAGCCCATGAAACCCAGAATCCCTGAGAGCAGTTTTTGCGGTATGAAGGAGATCCAAATGACCAACCAAGAATTGTGGAATGGCTTGTGGCCATTTTCTCACACCCAATACAAGAGGATCCTTTGCATTAGGATTTATAAGCATTTTTCTCAAATCACGATCAACTGCTTCTACAAGTTCACCGTCAGTCTACAGGAATATGCAGTGTCAGTAAGAATTCAAAACTATAATAATATAAAAGGGAAAAAAGCATCAAAGAATATGATTCTAGATAAAATCCACCTAACTATAAATCTCAAAAGAAAAGGAAGAGTAGATATTGAACAGAATCATGCAAGAATGTAGTCGGCTGCAGACCAAAAACACGCCAATTCATTTGAGCAATGAATTCCTAATCATGGAAAACAGTATTTGTAGGTTCATGTGACAAATCATAGCAGTGATAAAAGTAGAACCTGTCAACAATCTTGACCATCATATATCTAAAGTTTGCTAGGCAAACTCAGTAACTTGGCAGCAATTATAACATGTTCGTAATATCTTCAAGAGGGATTACAACAAATATCATTGTTCTTCCGCATTTAGAGCATGAGAAAATCTCAGATCTACCGTCAAGTGCTTCCTTATCATTAATTTCCTTGTCCACAACATAACATTCAAATTCTGTTTCTCAAAAGATGTCTACCTTGGACAAAATTCCAGGGTTGGTAGCTCCTCCAATGTAATTCAAGAGCAAAACTCTGCCAGCTGGAGCTCGATTGGGAAAAAGTGACGAACTGTATATGGTCCCTGCAAGTTTTTTGTCACCCAATCAAATTTCTCATAGTAACTTTACTGCAAATAGCATTCAGCATAAGACCAGGATATGATACTTTCAGAAGGAGTACAGTTACCTAAGGTTTCAATTCCTTGGCTGCGTGGGTGCAATTGGCCAAATCCCTTAAGTTCACCATCAATCAAGCATTCTTTTCGAATAGCTTCTTCTGGATATGAGATTGTCACTGATGCAACTGGTGGGTAGTAAAACTGGGATAGTGCATCTGCAGCAGCAGCCTGCATAGAGATTGTAGAAATGGATCAAAAAATCATATTAAAATTTTAAACTCAAGTGAACATAACTAAATTAGTAAAGGACTAGAACATGGCATCAATTAGTCTGTTAAATAACTATTTTCTTCAGAATATACATTATTAGTATACCAGGAAAGTCTTAGAGACCCATAAACAACAAATCATGCATGGAAAATTTCTTAAGAAGCTGGACTGGCATCATGCTCAATAACATCAACAACTCCGTGAGCTAACACACCACATAACAGATGCCCAATTCGGTAGTTCAAACCTGGCCAACAGTGCTCTATCAAATTTGGGAGGAGAAATACACACTCCACCTAGAATTCAAAATTTAAAACAAACACACATATGCACAAATATGAGCAAATAGATACAGGCATGCAAACCTACTTTCCTTTTGACCAAAAATTTTGATAATTTCACATCCTAGACAGAACAACATAAAGGAGCAAACCCTCTATGCCAGATATCATAAAAGTATGTCTAGCAAGGAGAAGGGAGAAATGGAAACATACCGAGAGAGGATGCAACAGGTTACTGGCAACATGGGATGGAATGGTCATGACAACACTTCTACTCTGAAGAGAGACCATTCCTTCAGGTGTTTCATATGTCAAGCTATACTCGCCATTACCCAATTTAGTAATACTGGAGAGCTTCCACAATAATTTTACATTGCTACCCAAACTGCCAAGTCAACACAACTAATTAGGATCCTGAAACCTGAAGATCCCTAAAAGCAAATTGACACTTTAGAACCACTACAGTGGCTAAATCATAGCAGTGATGGTGACTGGTCTACCTAGACGCAATTGCCTCAGGCAGCATGGCAAGTCCCTTCCTAAAAGATCCAACTGTTTGGCCCTTTGGTGTTGGTAGACGCCTGCAAGATAACCATTCAGCATGACGAAAATAAATATCATGAAAGAATCACATCAGAAGCCTCAATATGTGCACAATTACGGGTCTCTGGGTGGCTTAGGTGTCTTATTTCTCTCCTGGATTGTCTTGAAAGTACCACCAATGATGCTACCACCACTCTCTTCAAGCTTCCATACTCTTCCAAATGCTGCTTTCATGCTTAATTTTGATGGATCCCCAGCATAAACACCTGCAACAACAACTTTTCAGTTATACAAATTATGAATTGGTTAAAAAACAGAAATTAAGTATCAGTTCTAAGGTTCGAAACTTCAAATCAAAAGATGCTAATTGGAAGGAGGTGGTTCATTATTGCACTAGTATATAAATTGTAATAAACTTGTTAGTTGAAAAAAAATGGCCTAAGAGAAACAAAATATTGACCATTAAAATACATCATTGCAGATAAGTGAACACATAATAAGAATGGAATTATCACCAGAAGTACTGTAATAGTATCAGATAAAGGGAAACTTCAGGAAATGCAAATATTTTAACTTTCAACTTTTCAAACTATCATCACAGCAATGGCAATTATGCTAAGGTAGTTAACACGTAGTAACAACGGCATCATTTACTACCCTTATCTGCATAACTCAAGAAAACAAACCCAACTCCATGTGCAACAAGACCCCATGGAGCTAAACCACGGAGATAAATGATAACAATGTATTGAAATCAGAGAAATTTCCTGACTCTTTTTATATGAAATGCCAAGAAAAGTCAGCAGATATTAAGGACAATTAACATGCCAAAATGACAAGGGGGTTTAGACAGAACAAAATATATTTCTAAATTATTGACATTCTTCACAGATAGTGACTAAATAACAAATCTTTGCGCACACATGAAACACGAAACCAAAACAAAAGATTATTAATCATCACCTGAACAAAATGGTTCAATCAAGCGCTCAAAAACCTCAGCACCAAGATTACGACGCACAAACTCCTCCACTGATTCTTCATGACCCTGTTACCTTTGTCAAATTTTGCTATATGAGAAACTTCAACTGAAAAAATAAAACTTATGCAAATATATGGCACACACTTTTGATATATAACCAAACAAAAGAAAAAGCTTATAAGAAAGTTAAGAGGACAAACTGGAGGAGGCGGCCGAATGCCAATAGCGCCCAATCCAGCCCTAAGTTTTCCACCGATGCTCATCAAATCAAAAACCGGTAAGTCAGTTGGCTTGGAGGGTACAGGCCTTAATTTCCCCTCCCATAGAACAAATCGCGGCGCATTAGGGTCACCTAAAACTAAATCATCCTTCAATCCACTATCCACCTATAACAATCAACAAACATTTATTTGGAAACTAACAAATTACTGAACCTATAATTCATGTGTTAATGAAGTTCAATTAAGCAGCAAGTTAAAAAAACTAAATTGCATAACTAATTACAGTAAAAATTACGAATATGAAGTCAGGAACAATGTGGATTAAGACGAACGTACCGCCATGGTGAGAACAGGATCGGACGGCTGGAAACTGTTAGGTCCTTCTTCCCACAGATATCCATCTCTCTCAACGGTTGTGATGTTGCCACCGACTCGGTCTCTGGCTTCCGTCACGATCACATTGGAAGTGACGTCATGGTGCTTGGTGGCGAGAGCTTGGGCAATGCATAGCCCACTGATGCCGCCTCCTACGATCACACAATCCACAACGGATGATTCTCCACCGTAGATCTTTGATGAGGAAATTGCGGGCCCCTCGGCGATGGAGCAGCGGAGTTTGAAAGATTTGTGAATGCGGTGCGGTATTTGGTGGTTGGGCTTGCAGAAGGGGAAAATGGAGGTTGAGGAGCGGAGAAGAGAGAAGTCAGTTAGCGTTTTCATGGCTGGTGGGACCTATCGAGCGGGAAGCAGAACGGGCTGGAATTAGAATAAGTGGATGTTCATGGCTGCCTGCGAGTTGAAACGACGATTTTGGCCAGATTGTGCTATCTGCAAGAGGATATATCGAGTGTGGGCACTCACACGTCTGAGTCAGTTTGACTTTCATTTTTTCTATTGGCAATCAGTCAAAATACTCCAGCAACGGCTTGACATGAATTTTTTTTTTTTTACTTTTAGAGGAAAAATCAAGTGTGATATCTCACACGTCTGAGTCGGTTTGACTTTTTTTGGGGGGGGGGGGATCAGTCAAAATAAGTAACGGTTTAATATGATATTTTTTTTTTAGAGGAAATAAAGGTAAATAAAGGAAATTTACAAATAATGGAGGATGATAAATGAAGAAAAGCTAAGAAAATAAGGGATCAGAGTGATCAAAGAGTCTCATCTAATGTTTCTTTTACATCTTATTTATAAACAAATTGAAAATAATAATTATGTATAATTATCGTTATAGTAAATAGTATAATTTTTATTTACAGTGATTGTTACAGTGACTTACTATACTGTTTTCGGTGGTAGGTCTTTGTCTTTTATAATAACTTTCTACTACAGTGATTACTACATAATTTTTTGTCGATAATAGTGACTGCTACAGTACTATTGATTTTTTGTTTCGAATAGCTTTATCTTTTGTATCGATAGCTTTGATAAGTAAATTCTTGCTTGAAATATCCACAGGATGGTTTATCCTTCCATATCATTTTTTAGATTATGCAACTCTTCATCTTCTGGGCTAAAAGATTGACGAGAATTAGTTTTGATTTTATTCCACACCTGTCATCCTTCTTTATACTGGTATAGCATTTATATAAGATGATCAATATCTTTCATTTTGGAAAGTCTTTCCAGAAGTTGTATGGCCTCTGGTTCATTTTTTATTTCTAAATCATCATGACAGGAATAATAATATCTTACTATTATCCTTCATCCATCAGTTTTTACAGATATTCTAGGAAACTTTGTAGTAGTAACCAGATGAAACAAGTGTTTTACTTTTTTTATCATAGAAATTCCTGTTTGGAATTGGTATTGGGAAGGATTGATATATTTAGATATTATTTTGTTTAAATCATTTGAGTGGATTTGAGCATCTGTATGAGGGTCAAGGAAAGCTACTGCAATTACCCTTTCAATTTTTCATATTTGGTAAGGTTGATAAAATCTTTCTTATCGAAATACTCTAAGAAGGTTGGTTATGATGAAACATATATAGTAGAATTGTTTAGCATATTTTACGATTTGGTAAAATTGATGCTTGATAAAAGCTGAAAATTTTTTTATAAGTTCAAAATAAAAGTTTTGGATTATAATTTAGCCAAGTATTCCCAATTCGATACTGGTTATATCAAATGGTTCATGATTAAAGCAAATTTTGATTTTTAGAATGGAATTGTCAATTTCTGTAATAAAAATATAAGTAGGGAAATAATGTTTTGAAAATTTTTTCGATCAACAGTTTTTCTGTTGTCTGGGCAATAGAAAAATTTATTTGTTGAAACAGTTCATTGGTTAGGAATACTGTAGCTTTTTCAAACAAAATAATTCTCTTAAGCTTGTTTAGCTTAGGAGAATTATAATTTTTGAAATATTCACATAAATTCAATAAATTGTTTATTTATTGAATACTATACTGATTTTCTTCAAAAGCAAAGAAATCAATATATTGTTATTTTAGCAAATTAGTAGAAAAAAGGCCTTGGAAAGCTGTTTCTTTAAACCTCTGAATTTCATTAGCCCGTTTGCCTAGAAATTCAGCTAGTTTGATCATCCATTTGTTTTCTGAGAGATGAGATTTCTAAACATTGTTTAGTAAATCATAGACTCGTGGTACAAGTCCAGGTTTATAAAAAAATTTTATTTCAGAGGTAAAAACCTTTGTATCTTTCAACGATTTTTTTGTAGAATAAATTATTTCTGAATAGCTCATGAATGTCCATTGATTTGAGTTTTTAGCAACTTGTGAGAAATTTGTTTGAAATCTCAAAAGAAATAGCATGTATGGGGGTATAAAATTTTGAGGTTAATAGAAAAATAATCTTTGATTAAGATCATTATAAAAACTAAATCCAGTGTTAGGATTTGTAAATAAGTTAGGAGATCACGGAGAAGTAGAGGTTGAAGAGAAAGATGAAGAATAACCTTTTTTAGATTGCTTATTCTTTATAGTTTTTCATTCTCTAAGAATTTCTTGAGGTATTTTATCTCGATCTATTTGGTCTACTAAGAAAATCAGTTGAAATATTTTTATTAGAATTGATACACCCAATAAGAAAATTGTATTGACAAATAAAATTATATCACATGATTCTTCTTGGGTTGTCTGAGAGTTTTTTGTTTTTTAAAAAATCTTAGACTGCCTGGTTATCGTTATTGTAACAAATGTCTCAGAAGTTAAATAAATATGAAATCACTGTACACCATTTTTTATGGCTAATAGCTTTTTTTCATAAATAATATAATTAACTTCATTTGGTTTAAATTTACTAAAATTATAACTACAAATCAATTCATCATTTTGATGAATATTTTTTGCTTTAAAGATACATCTCCAATGTTCTTTACTGGCATATCTCTAATATCCGTAAATCTCTCTGTTTGGGTAAATAAACTTTAAGTATATAAGTTAGCTCTGATTTTATTTATTTAATAATATCAGAGTCTGCTGTTGTTTAGACAAAATCATTATTTTTGCGTAATTTATGCAAAAGAAGGCTTTATTTTTTAGAAAGATTTTTGAAAAATTATATGTCATAATTAACTATACCTAAAAATTGTTGAAATTGTTTGATATTTTTCAGTTTTTTTGAAAACTCCTTGATCTTTGAGATATTATGATCCATGAATACTAGGCTAGAATGTGGGCTGGTAATTGGTTTTATCAGACCTTTGTCTAATAGTTTTAAAATTTGAATATCAAATTTATCTATATCCTATTTGGTATAGATCATGGGCTTTACTCTTATAATCTCTTTTGGATTGTGAATAGTAAGTTCACAGTATCTTATATTTCTTTTCCAAAGCTTCAATGGTTGTTCACTGAGGTTTTCCTGTAAAATTTTATAAAGCCAATAAGTTTCATTTATTGCTTTTATAGTATTTGTTAATATTTCTAGTTAAAAGTTTTTATCACAAATATGCTTATGTTCCTGTAATAAAAGAATTTCAATTGATTTCTTATCAATTGTAAGAGTAACATGAATATTAGATATAGAGAATGGAACATAAGTATGTAAAAAATTATTTCCTAATAGTATGTCTCCATACACATTAGGAAAACATAATATTTTTGGTATTATAAATCTAACATTATTAAAATAAACAAAAATATTTTTTGCTTTGTAACCAATAATAGTTTTCTTACCATCTATACCTATTATGATGATATGATGCTTTATTGGTTGCCATTTATTTATAGGTAAAGCATGATTGCGACAACTTGAGATTGTTGTTCCTGTGTCTAGCAATATATGTAGACAATATGGTTTATAATCCTGAAAATAAAAAATCACATTTCACAAAAAGTATAATATCGATATTTATTAGAGAATAAGATTGTGTTGGGTGCAAATAATCTAAAATTATTTATAAAATGTAACATTTTGATTTCTTCATTTCTATGATTCCTAGAAAAAGAATTGTGTGAATTTAAAATATAATTAACAGAATGATAATAGGATCGATTATCACCTGTATTTTGCTGAGATGAATTATCTCCTGCAAATATAGAAACTTAAGCATTACCTGTATAGCTTATATTGTTTGCTCGTTGTAGATATTCTGCACTGTTTGTATTATAAAATAAAAAAAAAAACTTATATGAGGAGTATAAAAAGATTGATTACTAGATATACTCTCAATATCATAATCTTTTTTATGCTAAAAAACATTAGTATGAGGTAAAATTATATTTGGGTTAAAACTGGATGAAGCATGAGGATTTTTAAAATAAAAATTTTTCTCAAATGAGAAAAATTATAAACTTAATACCTTCTATTTTTCAAAGGTATTTTCAAAAATATGATGAGTTTTTTTCATAATATTTTTAAGTTTAACCATACCTTATTTTGTCGTAGTGTTTGTATATGTAGAAAAAGTTATTGAAACATTATATTGGTTAGATTCTGTATTTATTATAAAAATATAGTAAGATTCATCATCAGAATAACTATAATCTGTTTCAGAAAATACTTCATAAAATATCCTTTAGCTCAATTCCTTAACTTTTTAGTTTTTACGTGCGTGGAAGTGCGATGGAATGATTAAAGATGTTGATCATAATTCAACATTTTTCATTACGACGGAGTGAACAACAACTAACAACTTAATTATAACATCAAAGACAATTAGTTGTTCCTTCGTTGACATGATATAGAATCCATTGATTTGAAGGTAAAATATATGTTAACGTATCTAGAAAAAAGAATAAAAATACATATTATTTAATATAAAATGGATAACAAATATTGGAATTAATTAAAAAAATTATAAATATAATAATGAAAATGAGAATTAATGTAATATTGGTATTATTTTAATGTAAATAAATATGTTAATAATATAAAGTTTAAATTAATTAACCTCCTTAAAGTATTAAAAACTTGAACATATGACTTCAAAATTTAAAAATTTTTTTTTTTATTCTTACACTAAATTAAAATTTCGTTGACTGTTGATAACTTTTACTAACAAAATATAAACTATTAAAAATATGTTTTTGTTAAAATATTTCTTAATATCATTGACTGTGTCGTCAAGTACATTTTTATTGTTTAAAATAGTTCACGCATGAAGTGTAATAATCAATTATATTCTTAATTATAGTATTTGTACTAACAAAAAAATTTGCAATGTTCGATGTAGTATAAATATTATTTGTAAAGAAATACGTAAATAACAAAAATATATTTATTAAAAACACTAAGATGAAACATAATAATATAACATCTTAATTTGAATGAAAAAAAATTGAAATTTAATTAAAATGACATTACTCTCATTTTTTTAAAGAAGGATTCTTCTAAAATTTTAATTTGAATATTTAATGCTTAATTTTATTTTACAAAAAATGATTTTTGAAAATAATTTCATATTTTTAGGTGTTTTTTTAATGAAAAACTAATTGATCAATAAAAAACGAAATCATTTTTAAAAAAATTATCTTACGAATTTAAAAAAAATTATTAAAAAAAAAACTGTTTACAAGCATAACTATATCTTAATACTTTTGAACATAATTTTACTTATAAATAATATTATTTATATTAATAAATGATATTATACAAATAAATAATATACTATTAATATAATATATTAATAAATAATATTATATTATTAAATAATAGTATAATAAATATTATTAATTTAATTAATAAATATTATAATAGTATTATTAATAAATAACATACTATTAATATAACATATTAATAAATAATATAAAGAATAATAAATAGTTTTATTTTAAGTATTTTTTATATTAACATAATATTTTAATATTAAATATTATAATTAAAACATAATTATTTTTTAATATTAATAATTTTAATAGTAAATAATTTCAATATATTTTAATAATAAATATATTTTAATATTTTAATAATTATAGTAATATTATCTGAAAAAATAGATTTAAAAAAAATAAACAATTAAAAATATTTTTCATTAATGCATTCAAATAATAAAAAATCTCATTCAATTAAAAAAATATAAACATTTTCATAAATCATTTTTTGAAAATCATTTTCTGTGAAACAAACGAAATTTAATATTTGTAATTTTTTATTATATATTCTTTTATGCTTTGACTTTCATTATATAAAAAATTTTAATTTTTTATTTTTAAAAATAATGGAAATAAGTATAAAATATGTAAAATATATTTTTTATTTGCTAGATGGATGAATTTAATTTGCTACTTATGTCCCCTTAAGTTAACACTTGCTCAGCATAGCCTTTTAAAACCACTATTACAAATTTACAGCATATAATTAACTTGCTACTCATCATTTTGACAACTCATTTTGATGACTTCAGAATCGAAGTCGTGAATTTCTCGTCGTACATGGATGAAATGATGATAAATTTTTTATATAAAAGGGAGTTCTGATTATATACAAATAAATATATATAAGTTTAAAACATCGCATGTATAAAATTTTGAATTAATTTTTTATATTTAAATTTATCAAAAATTATATTGTAACTACAAAATAATATTCTATAAATATTTTTTATGAAAAATTATAATTTTCTTTGCACCAAAATAAATTAGGATAAATTGAAATTTTATTACGATAAAATAAGAGATTTTCACCAGGGCAGGAAATTTTGATGGGTGGGCCGCCGCGTCGCCTCGCACCCTTGGCTGGCTATCGCATCTCGAACTTAATAATATTAAGAAAACGCTTATAGGGGCAATCTAGACAATTCAGTGAATTCAGATGTGTGCGCAATGCGCATGCCGAACACAATAATCCCTTTAGAACGTTGCAATATCGCATTTCCAATTTCAAGACGGTCAGAACAAATTTCCTTCTCCCGCCTCTTTTCCCCATTAGCTAGAATTACTCGAAAATGCACCACCCTCCCTTTTCTCCTCTACGATTACGGCTCTACTAGTCTATTTTTCTCTTCACTTCACCTTACTTGTTCCAATTTTTATCTGTCAAAATCCCAAAGAAAAATCGAAAACCCATCGCTTTTTAATTATCGGGGAGAAAAGTGACCCGTAAGCAATTAAATTTATCTCAATTCAATTAATTTCACATCGGATATCTTTTTAAAATGTTATTTCATGTTTTCTTAGATTAAGTATAAATTCATTATGGTGGCGCTCTCTGATTTTTTTGTTTCGAATTTCAGGTTGTCGTAGATTTTGCTTCCTACTTTGATCTTAGAGGTTTCGGTAATTGCTCGGGATTTGAATTTATGCTATTGATTTTTTAAAATTTTTTATTGTTCATGATTTTTTTTCCTTGTGATTGAGATAAATTAGGGTTTAATAATATTCGATCTGAGTTTTCTTGTTATCTTACTTCTTAGAAGCATAGGATAATTGATTTTTTTGGCTGCATATATAATATTTTTTGATAAGTTCCTTGAGATCTGATGGTTTGGTTTTTTGCCTTTGCTTTACATTTTGTTTGGTTGGTGAGAAAATAACAAAATCAGAGGAGAAAAAACAGTTAAAACCTGGCATCTCATGAGAAAATGGAGATCTCCTAAGATTATCTGAAAATTCCAATAAAGCAGAGTTGAACCTTGAATTTGCTTTTCGAGTTTTCTCAGTAACCAAACAGAGTTAGAGATGTACCTTTCTTCTATTTGTTTTCTCTTCTAAACTTCAATTGCTCAATCTGCATGTTGCTTCTAACAGCGGTGTTGATTTTGTGCATTTCAAGATAAAATTGTGATAATGGAAGTAGACGTGAGGCAAAGTTTACGAGAAGTAAGTAGGAAAAAGTAGCAGTTTCTTAAGCTTCATTTTCCTTTCATTGAACCATCTTGCCTCTTTCTTGCTTCAAGAGTTTGTACTCAATAACTTACAGATCTGCAATTTTTGTTGCTAGCAGTGCCTGCTTATTATAAAGTTCTACTGGACTAAAATATTAGTTTTACAATATATGGCATATTCTATTAATTCATATATGGTGGGGGCATGGAGCATAATAGTTCTTAAATAGTTTTCTAGTTCTAGTTGATTTATGTGCGTTGTTTTTCCTATGAGTAGATTCTTTTCCAGTTCTTGCAATTTGTAGGTCTTGTTTTCCTGGAACGTGTAAGTCAGTTTTGGACACATTTGAATACGAATTTAGCTTAATTCTCATTGGTTTATATAGCAAATTAATACCAGTGAACTGATATTGCTGTTACTGCATTATGATTCCGGTAACTTATTACAATTCCAATAACTATTGCAATAAATTAGTGTTTGATGCCTTGCAAATTTATATTTCAGGATCGAATGAGTGACTGTCGAAGTTTTGGCTGCAATTATCATCCATCCAGCCAATCGAGAAAGATTTCAATAGGAGTTACGGTAGACTCTTTAGCTAAGGGAAAACCTGGAGCCACCAAGGAAGATGAAGGTAAACAGCCAAACACAGAAAGAATTGAACCTAGCATTGGAATTTCCACAGAGGGAAAAAACAAAGGGGAAGCTGTCACAACCTCAAAGGGGAAGCAAACTGAAGATACTGAGCAGGTTAAATCTCCATGGATTACTCCTAGATCCTTACATAAAAAATCTCTTGCTGCAGAGACTGCCTCTTTCCCAGAAGAAACTAGCAACCCTAGACAGAAGAAAATTAATGCAGTGAAGGATGTGCCAGTAACATATTCAATTCAGTTTTTTCCAAACCAAACCTTAAACGCACAGAATGTTGGTAGCGAGTGGCATAAGTTTGATAGCCTCATTAATGGCCTCACCTACAAAAGGAAAGGAATGAAGGATGGCAACTCACAGAGGCTGGAGGAGTTCAATTTTGCAAATGCACGGAAAGTTCTTGAGTTGGATAAAGTGGTGATAGAGGACAAAGCAGATAAAACACAAAACATACAAACTGAAACTTTGAAAATGAAGCTGTGGGAGTTGTTGGGAACTGTTTCTTCACCAAAAAGTCTGCAATCTAGTTCATGGTCTCATAAGGTCAGTGCCAATAATTTAAAACCAGAGATAAGCGCTGATCATATGGGAGACACAGTTGTAAAGCCCAGACAAAATTCAGATACTATAGAAACTGATTCAGACAATCCTGATAAGACCATTAAGAGGCCAGTAACCCATTCTTTGACCCGAAAACGAGCTCCAGCCAAAGTGCAACCAGACAAGACTAGAGTTGGTTTATCCTCCAAGCATAAACATCAACAAAGCATCTTCTCTTTTGGAGAAGGAAAATCTACAAAGCTAGATGGTGCTGTCAATTGTGGGTCATCATTGTCCAGGAAAAAGAAAATTTTGAGGAAAAGTTCTAAAATTGGTCCACGTAAGCTCTGTTTTCCTAGAGAGGATAATGGAGATGAGGTTAAGCAAACAACCTATAGGAGTGAAACTCCATTGCCTGGAGAGAAAACTTCTATACTTGGTAATAAGATTGAAAGCCTTCCTGGTTCCTTTAGTGAGAAAAGGAGAGAAAACTCCGAAAAGGTTCAAGAAAAGGACTCTTTTCATTCTCCAGTGACCAACAAGACAAACCAGCAGGTTAATTTTGACAATCCAACATCACCAGAAAAAGGGGATAAACAAGAAGATTTAGGTAATATATCTTTGAGGAATTTTTTGTATACACAAGATGATTTCCAAAGTCCAACTTTTGGATTCAACACACCTATTTTAAATACATCTCCGATCCCTACACCAAAAACTGTAGAGATGGAGAAAGGTGCTTGCAATCCTGTACTATCTGAGAGAGGATTTACCATAGGAAATATCCGGAGCTTCAGGACTTTCCAAACTTCAAGAACTGTTTGTAATGATTCCAATGCGCAAGCTCAGTCACCTGTATCCTTAACTATTCTTCAGGATTGTAATATGGGAGTGGAATATATGTCTAAACTTGAGCATTATCTTTTCTGCCTTTGACCTTCCTTATTGAGTTTCAGGAAGATGCAGAGAAGCATACTGTTTCTTCACTCAGGAATGCCATGCCAGCTAAGGAAAATTTTGACCCAGTAAATGAACTTTCTGAAGCATCACCAGAAGAGAGGCGGTCAGAGAGCTTTGAAGAAGGATCACCCATTATTAAAAGATATGATTGTAAGTATCAAAAATGCTTTTCTGAAACATGCTATGCAATATGCTTCCAAAAATTTATTGGATAACTCCATTTGGGATATAACTTACCATTAGTTATTTCCAAGTAATCAGTTGATTGGATGATAAGAGTTCATGTGTCCTGATTCACATTCTTACAAGACATTCTACCTGATTTGTTATCAATGACTGTATGTTTCTGTAATGAATTGACGGGAGTAGATGTTATGAAGAAGATCGAAAATGTATGTTTCAAAAGTAGAATGACTGAAAAGTTGCAGTTTTAATTTTGGTCTCCCTTCTTGTTCTTGATATTGCACCCTCTGCTTATGGCTTTATGTTTTGTTTTCTCTTTAGTAAACTGTTTAAAGCGAAAATCATAACACCACTCCACCCTTGTAACTGCTGTTAGTTCTTTTAATATCATGCCATGAAACTATTAGCCTTCTTTATTGATTGTGAAATTCATGGTAACTTATCACTTTGGAGAAGAATTCTTGGTAATTTGTCATATCAGGCCGTTGCTCCAAGATTGGTTAATCTACTTGATTGTGTTTCTCAATTTTCATAGCTTAATTGACTTCACAAGCTTTAACCAGTCTGTACTGTGAATACTGTATGCATTGGCATGGATTCTTCTTAATTTCATCTCCATTTCTGATTTATTCTTCTAAATTTTCCTTCTTAATGGAAGCTTCTTTGGTTCTTTATATGATGGTGTTGTCAAGGTCACAGAGATGATCTGCTCTCACCAGAGACTGTTATTTCTGAGAAACCAAATTTCGTGCATTGTCCAATCAAACGGCTTCAAAACCTTGAAGATTTCAGGCTTAGTGAATTCAGTCCCACCTCACCCTCTCAAGAAGGCACAACTTCTTCACATTTGAACATCTACTGCTCTAGTTATCCTCACATCAGTTTCTTTCTAAAGTAGTTTCTTTATTTTTGTTCCAAAGGGGCAGGGATTGGAAAAAGTTATTGGTTCCAGGAACCCTCAGAACAGGACCAAGAAGATGAATTGACCAGGTCCTCATTTATATCTAAGCAAAGATTGGAAATACCCACTGATGCTATCTCTGGAACACCAACTTTATTCTTGATTGAGTTGAGTTTTGCTTGGCAATGTTTCAGGGCTGTTACACTGTTTGCTTTGGCTCTAGAAACCTTTAAACGCAAAATGGATTCAGCTACTAGAAAGAAGTCCTCTGAGATTTTAATGTCCATTTCTGAGGAGATTAAGTCAATGCTGCTGAACGTTGAGTTTCAGATTGAATCTGATGTGTATGTATTTAAAACTGAAAGCTTTCCTAATCCAACATGCTGATACTTAGCTTTGGTTTTCTTTATCTTTCAGAGGGAAGCTGACTAGTCTCAGTAAAACCAAAAGGAAACACCTGGAAACAAGATTGCAAGGTGACAGTTTTTATTAACTGAATGACTTGATTGGCTTCAATAAAATGCCATCAGCTCCTAATTGTATTGAAAAGTGCTTATTTGTATATGAATTAGAGTATTACTTTTATTTTACTGATCCGGTCTCTCAGATTACGAGCCCCAAAAAGTGCCTATCAATTTGTAGTTGTAGTTCACTGGTCTGGAATGATGAGTTACATTTGGCCTTGGTGTTTGTATGTCCACTTTGGTAGCATATATATGTGTCTAGGGACTAAGCATCACATGTGAGGTTTTGTCTCAGAGGATGCTATTTACATTTAGTTTTGATACATTACCCATCTTACTCATGCTTTTAATGAGAGCACACATGCTTCTAACAAAAAGCACGATTGGGATCCTATCTTCTGAGAAAAACATGATTACTGATATGTGGTGGGAAGCAAGCCATGCTAGTGTGTGAATGCAAACATAGTTTCACCTTTTCTTTTCTTACAAATTTGCAGTGTTATTATTACTAAACTTGAGAGAGGAGTGCCATTGGTCTTATGGTTTCTCTGTATTTAATTATTTATCTTAGTAAATTAACTATCAGGGAGGCCTTACTTGATATGTTTTCTATTTGATTGCTTTTTTCCCACAGAGCAACAAGAACAATTGAAGCTGATGCTTGAAAAGTTCAAGGAGGATATCCATCATCATCTCCTGGACTGCAATATTATCCTTGAAGGGATGGAAGCTCACCAAATTGAGTTAAAGGGAATCATGAAGAGACAAAGTATGGCAACTTTATTTATTTTGAATAAATTCATTGACTATGACTGCATTATTGCATCTTGTTTTCGTAGATTTTTCATGTAGCTTAATCAAATGTGAGGAGTGTGTAAAAATATGTGACCCATTTGCTCCATTATGAGATGCATGCTGTCCTTGTCACTGACATGTGAAGATGAAGCTAATTTGCATGCAAGTTTTCATTGGTGGACATGGAATAATTTTATGTGGAATATTTCTTGGAACGTCGGGATTCATTGGGATATTGATGCAGTCCATGATTTTTCATGCAAGGATATTTCAGTTTGGAGAAATTACTTTGGTCATAGAGGTTCTTGGGAAAGTTTTCATTGGTGGACATGGAATAATTTTATGTGGAATATTTCTTGGAACGTCAGGATTCATTGGGATATTGAAGCAGTCCATGATTTTTCATGCAAGGCTATTTCAGTTTGGAGAAATTACTTTTGTCATAGAGGTTCATCTAGGATATTGTGATGTATCCCAATTACAAACAATGGACCAAAGGAAATTTTATACTTGATTTGAGAAATACAATGGTGTTCTAGGTCCCTTTTCAGCACTTGAACTTCTAAAACTTGGCATTACTGGTTGCATTCAGGAATATAGTATTTACAACCTTCACTTATCACCCCCTATATTCTCATATTTTAAAATTATTTATCCCTGGCTGAACATTTTAAAACTGGTTACACTGCAGCTTAAAACGATTAACTTGAATTCAGATCAAGCAGCAAAGTGACAATTAATTCTTTTTAAAATTAGAATACAATGTATAGTCATAGAATTATTTTTGACATTCTTATAAGCTTGTATGTAGCCGGTGTTATATTTAATTTATATTCTGGTGTGTTCTGTGTCTAATATATTTACAGAAGTGTCACACCAGAAGCTTCTCATGCATGCGGAAGAAGCAGCTGAAATCCAACTTAATAATGCTGAAAGAAGAATCACAGCTGTCCATGAGGCAAGTTCGTTGTTTCTGTTTATAATAAAAGTTTAGCCTAACTTTTCAACAATTCAGGCACGGTGTAATCCACATATTATGTGGGCATCCACTGGCCAAATGCTTGGTTCTGGTAATATATCCATACAGTTACCAAAACTTGGTGAGTAGGTTAGATACATTAATTGGGAGCCACTAGACGTTAGATTTGTGTGGGCTTGGAAATCTAGTGCTGTTGGTGTGCATCACGTTTTTATGGAATTCGCTCACTAAGTACTGATTAAAAGAGAAGCCTATGATAATTGATAAGTTTATCTTTTTGCACCTCCAATCTTGCAAAGCTTGAACCTATGAACCTCGTAGTCAGGCCAGGATCCTTCTATTGCTATCCACTTTATGTCGAGTCCTCACACTTAAGATAGTCTTCGTAGACCATGCCTTTTAGCACTCAAATTCTTCATTATAATTCAGAGCTGAATGTTTTGTGTCCTGTATAACATGCATGTTATCATCCTAATTTAATGCAGTCGGCGAGCGAAAAGATGCTCCACCTGAAACATGTAATAGCTGAGTGCTTGAAAGACAGTATATACTAAACTGACAGAGGCCTGAAGATCGACTTTCATTCATCCTAAGAAGTTAGAAATTGACTTTGTAAATTCTGTATGTCCTAACATTTCCCTAATACCTTATTCTACTTAGCCCTTGATTCTATATTTTTCAATTGTCCAGTGGAACCTTATCTGTAATAGTGGAGACATCACTTTTTCTTTGAGTAGCCTGTAACTTGAGTTCTTGATGCGATGGTGCGATTGGTTTTACGTATAAAATGAAAGAATCTCGGACTATATTGAATTAGATTTATGGCAAGCAATGATGAGATTTTTTTTTTCCCGAGTATATATTTTTAAATGATTTTGTTGCAGATTTACTTTATATTTGCACTAACTCTTTGTTGGCTTTATATGTGAACCGAGATGGAGCCACTTGTACATTCTGAAGATTTGGTCGGTTTTCTTCTACATTACCGTAAAATGAAGGAAAAGTATAGCACTGTTTTCTTTTGGGTACTGGATGAAATGGATATGAATGTTCCGATTACGTAGTTTCTCATTGCATATTTGCAACCATATGCGGGAGCGTTAAGCTCAACAATTTGGTATTGTATTTATGGTGTTCGATTATTAAAATTAAAATAATGTGTCTTTCTGTCCAGGGGTTGATGTTGTTACGTCATGTTCCACGCAAGTTTCTATCCACCACAATCACAGTGAGGTTGTCTTGCAATTTTCTTTTTTTCCCTTATTGTGGTCTTTTTTATCAGCATAGAACCAAAGAAAAAAAAAAAAACATTACGGTTTCTTTGTTAGGTTGTTAAAAGAGAGCCGCGGTAGAATTTCTGGGGTTTCTCAGGCAGCTAGAAAACGAAAGACTGAAAATTTCGTTCATGTTCTACTTGGGTTTAGTTTCTACGTCTGACATCATTTAATGTTCGTTGAATTTGGGGCTTTCATTATCCTCATCACCCTGGGTCCCTCCCTTCTTAGCACTGTCGTTGTCTGTCTGTTTTTCTTTATGGATGGATTGACCACAGCTTTCTTTTGTCCACCCTTTGTTAATTCGTTCCGGCCCGGGTGAGTGAAATTTCAACCGAAAAAAAAAAACACATTACAGCGACAAGGAAACATAGGGGCATGTGAACCATATGTGATCACGTCAAGTACACGCTTTTTTTCTCCAATCTTTCTTCCTTAATGCGTGGATTTGATTGGATGTTTCTGACTGACTGATCTATTGGGTTACGTGTCGCCACTGGGCGGTGGCTCTACTACACTTCGGACTGTGGCTAGTCCTGGTCCTGATCCCCCAGTTCTCGTGAGAGTCTTAGATTCCTTCGTGGGCTCGTACAAAATTCTGGCCATTTCTTTGTCATGCGTTGAACTTTCATTTTCAAAATTCAATTTCAAGATAATGAAGATAATAAAAATGATCGTCACTGTCCTCTCGTTGGCATGCTTTTCCTCGTGCTTGTTGTCAATTACCATCTACTTATGGTATGGGTTTCAATTAATCAACTACTATAATTAATGTATCAATGCAAATTATTGGGATATCTTATTTGCCGGCGGGGCAGTGTTCTATATTAATTTTACAAGGAATTCGACTCATCCTATTCCTAGTGCTTGATTTGATGCTCATTTTTTGAGCATTTTTAAGTTCGTTGATTTCTAGAATTTCGGGTGCCATATGCGGAGTTTCCCTGTTGGTTGGGTAGTATCGGGGAACCTTATCTATGTTCTGGTCTTTTTTTTTTTTTTCTTATCCTTTATCGTTATCATCACTGTTCTTCTTTTGGAAAGAAAAATAAGCGATTCGTAGCGGTGAAAATAGATTACACAGGACTAATACAAATTCAGACTAACATTATTTTGTAGGCAGAATTTCAGTGTTGTGTATTACTGATGTAGGTTAGGTAACGATTCGAGTTAACACTAATGGGTTGTAACTTATAACTGATTTAATCAATTGAAATAAATCAAGATATATTAATTTGATTCAATTTATTCGGTTTTGATAATAAAAAATATTTATTTAATTAGTTTGATTGGTTATTCATTTTCAAAATTAATGATTGAATGTAACATTCTAATACTGATCGATTTTATTAATTTATTTTTAAATACATATTTATATATAATATTTTAAAATCATATATAATTTATTATTAATTTTATATAATATATAACATATGTAAGTCATATTTGGTATATAAGATTATGATAGAATATAATAAAATAATATTTATGATAAGATTAGATTAAATAATGTCATTCTATCTTATGTTTGATGTGTGTAAAAATTAAAATAAAATAATTTATTTATTGATCAAAATTATTTTTTCTCAAAGTTTATATAATTTAAATTATTGATATAAATTTTAATGTTATAAAAAGACATATAAATTTAATCTTATAAATTAAAAATAATCTTTTACTTTTCCAAAGAATAGAGTTATCCTATATGGTATAAGATATATAATCCTTTTAATAATTCAATCATTTTATTTAAATACATAATAAACATGTGATATGATGATTAGTATCCTATCATTCAATTAATCTTACGTGTTAAATGTATAGATAAATCATATTTGATACATATAATTATTGATAAAATAAAATAATAATTATTTTATAATATATCTAATTTGCATATAAAGAAAGTTAAATATCAAATCCCCTAGAGATTTAGAGATTTGGCATTTCATTCTTCATCTTTTTTTCCCGTCTTATTATCAATAGGCTTGGTGGTTTCAACTTTTCGTGTTCCTTAATTATGCGCTTTTCGTAATACAAAACGAGGGAGGCTGCTATAACTAACAATTACTGCATCTTTGCGGGAGCCCTATTTCAATCATTTTTCGAGCCAGTGGACGAAATTGGAGATCCACACGCTTCTCCATGAATTGGCTTGTTTCTGCCCTCCATCGGTTACAGTCATGGAATGAGATACATCAAGGAGGAGAAGCCTTTATCAGCAAATTAAGAGTAGTAAGTTGTGACTGATTAAGCTAGATATTCTTCTGAAAATTCAAGGACAAGTGACCCCTTTTCTCAATCAAGATGGTGAAAAAGCCAGAATAAGTATTTTCCAAATGAAACGCAGAATATTCACTTCACTAGTGGTTCGCAGCATGTTGATGTTTTTTCATATAATTACATTACCAAAGGAATATACAAATTTCATTTTGCAGCTGCTTAGGCTTTTTCTTTCCAACATTGAGATCTTCTCGCTGAATACAAAGTACACATAGTGATGATCAACTTGAATTTGTAGTCAGACGACGAGTTTGGTTAAAATTCTTGATTTTGGGTTAAAACCCTCCTCATTGCAGTTATGTATATATAGCCTCTCATGTAACAAAATAAATTTATAAAAGGAAAAAAGGCATAATGTTGGTAAACATTTAAATCTAACAAAACAAGATTGCTTTAAGTTTCTATTTGGAACAAGAAATATTTAATCTGTAATCTCTAGTGCACAGGAATCTTAGCAGCAGCAGCAACCGAGCTAAAAGCAAACTGAACCAAACTCACCACTTTTCAATTTAATTAATCCTTTAGAAATCATTCTCAGATGTGAATTGTTCACCTCTTTTTTAACCTTTTGAATCATTGTCCACCCTGAGTCTGGTGGAGGTTGATACTTCCAAGGTGATCTGTTTTACTTCTGCCAATTGATTATTAAAAGTCTCAGCCAACATCAAAATTCATCAGATCATTAACTTCATACAGAAGCTCATCAGATGAGAAACTTGGATCAGGCATATATCCTTCATTCCTCATCACCAAAAATAGATTTTCCAGAATGTCTTGAATCTTACCTAATTTGGATTGTGTAGCATAGAACATATAAATACCAGAACCTACCTCAATCCAGCTATTTCCAGGTCTCCTAGGCAGACGCTTCTCTTTTACCATTGTTCTGACTTTCACTGCATCTTTCCATCTTCCTGTGGAAGCATATATATTGGATAACAGAATATAATGGCCTGAATTTTTCTGATCTTTCTGTAGAATGTGCTTCTCTAAATACTCAGCCAGCACAACCTTGTTATGAACTCTGCAGGCACCAAGTAAACTTCCCAAAATATTCATGTCTGGTTCCACTGGCATTTTTTTTATAAGATCATATGCATCATCAAGGTGGCCTGCTCTAGCAAGAAGGTCCACAATGCACGAGTAGTGTTCCATGTCTAGTGGAATATTGTAATCATATATCATAGAATGAAACAATGACCAGCCTCTATCAACTAGCCCAGCATGACTGCAAGCTGTCAAAAGTGCGATAAATGTGACTTTATTGGGTCTAATTCTTGCCTCCTTCATTTGCTCAAAGAATTGAAGAACATGTTCTCCAAATCCATAAATCCCATGAGCAGAGATGATTGTGTTATATGTCACAATATTCCTTTCCTTCATCCGATTGAAAATACTTACTCCAAGTTCAAGACTCCCACATTTGCAGTACATATCTATTAGAGAATTTCCAACAGAGACTGCAGTTCCAAGACCGCTTCTGATTGCATAGGCATGGATTTCTTTTCCATATTTAAGAGTTCCAATTTTTGTGCAAATTGGAAGAATAATGACCAGGGTTATGGAATTTGGTCTGAGATTGGAATCCCATATTCTCTGAAAAATCTGAAATGCAGTATTAACCTCACCATTCAAAGAATATCCTACAATTATTGAATTCCATAATGTGATGTCCCTATCTGACATTATCCTAAAAATGTGCTCAGCTTTTGTCATTGACTTACAATTGGCATACATTTCAATCAGTGCAGCTCCCACAACAAAATCAGATTCAAACCCTTGTTTTAGGATATAACCATGCATCTCCTTTCCGTGCTTCAATAATTTGAGCTTGGACAATACTGGAAGAACACTTGCTGCAACAATGGCATTCATTCTTATTTCAGCATCCTTCATCATGAGATACAGCTGAAAACCCTCATGGTACTGGCAATTCTGTGAATAACCAGCAATCAAGGTACTCCAAGAGACTACATCTTTATTCTCCATGTTACAAAATAAAGAATAGGCAAAATGACAGGCACCGCATTTACAGTACATATCCATCAGAGCATTAGACACATACAAATCACTCTCGAAACCGCACTTGATAGCACATCCTTGAAGGGTCATTCCCATTTTCATATCTTCCAGTCGGCCACAAGCTGGAAGAATGGCCGCCATAATAACTGAATCAGGTCTTAGCCCTTCTAATCCCATCCTTTTAAACAGAGACAATGCCTCGGACCACTCTCCACTCTGCATATTCCCACAGATCAGGGCACTCCAGCAAGCTAAATCTTTCTTTCTTATTCCTTCAAAAATCCGTCGGGCTTCACTTAGATTACCACACTTGGCAAACATGTCTATCATGGCACATTCAACATAAACATTGCATTTGATATCATAATGACCCTCATTCCAAAGAATAAAATCTCTAATCTTCTTACCTTCTTCAAGATCATTCAACTCAGTACAAGCCCTCAAGACAAGTGGGTAAGTGAAATTGTCAGGAATCATCCCTTGACTAACCATCAACTGATAGAACTCAATTGCCTTGGAAAAACGACCCACATCAATAAAACCTCTAATGATTCCATTCCAAGCAAGATTACTCCTTTGGGGCAGTTTATCAAACACAAAAAGTGCATCTTGTAAACAGCCAAAGGTTACATAAACATTAACAAGCTGTGAACCAAGGACCCTATCAGCATTGCTGGAGTTAAGGAATCCATTGACAATCAAAAGAGCGTGTAATCTTTTGGCTTCAGACAGATTTGATGGTGACCTAAGTTGAGAGAATAGGGAGCTATGCAAAAGATTTTGATGATTGAATAACTGTGGCAAAGAAGAGATATTTGTGAGATGAAAGGTGGTTTTGGATGGAGCAGTGGATTTATGAGGTGGGTATTTGGTTGGATTTGGGTTAGGGAAGAGAGTCGAAATTGGTTTGCCGATAACGAGGGATAGTCCACTTTGTACATGAAGTGTTTGTTTCAAAGCCCTAGTGGATTTTCTGGTTATTCTCGGCAACATTTTTTTCCAATTCTAAGGCGTCATGCCGGAGATCTAACATTGTTTTAGATTCCGTTATGTACCAAAATTCGAGCATGCATTTGTTTTAGAATCTTCAGAGGAAGACACGCCGGGTTGAGACTTGAGAGCAAACAGTAAATCTGTCCGTGAGTTAGGGCTAAGCACTATCGATCATTCGAAAGTTGAGCTCAAGATCCGGCCTAACTTGGCTCATCGGATTAAAAAAACCCAAAATTTTTAAAAATATATTAAAATTTTATTTTTCAAAATTAAAATTAAATAAAAATTATTAATAAAATAAAATTTCAGATGGAGTCAAACTGACCCAACTTGAATAGGTTTGAACAAGATCAAACTCACGGGTCCAACGAATAATCCGATCCGAGGACAAATGTAGCAAAGAGTGGAGACTCTTATATATTATCGTTAATGAAGTGAGACGAAACTGATGAGGTGACTTATAACAAAACTGCTACAGAGGACTTTTGCTTTAGAATTCTAATAATCCTGGTTTGCTCTTACGAAGAAAGTAAGTATAAAATACAGATATCTGTAATCTCAATCTTATTATTAATTGTGACGATGGTTAACATGTCAAAACCAAAGTTTTCATTGGAATTGCATGCTGAAAATGAAATAATGACTTCAACGTGGATGCTGGTGTTGAGTGATCATCTCAAGTCCATTTTAAGGGATCGGATAAGCATTTTGGAAACTGATGAGGTGACTTACAACAAAACTGCTACAGAGGACCTTTGCTTTAGAATTCTAATAATCCTTGGGCCTGTTTTGCTTTTACGAAGAAAGTATAAAATACAGATATCTATCATCTCAATCTTATATTAATTGTGACGATGGTTACATGTCAAAACCAAAGTTTTCATTGGGATTGCATGCTGATAATGAAATAATGACTTTAACGTGGGTGCTGGTGTTAAGTGATAATCTCTAGTCCATTTTAAGGGATCGGATAAGCATTTTGGATCACCCAAAAATTATAATAATTTCTAGAAACGAAAAAAAAAAATCAAACATCAGCAAAAATATCTTAATTACCAACGGCTGCAGGAACAGCTTGAAGAACAATGGGGCCAAACTAAAACGATCGAATATGGCCATGGATGTCTAACAATTTAACTTGATAGGTATTTCATGGAACAAGTAGAAATCTGTCATCAAAACTAGTCAGCATCAAGATATCAGTAGCCTTACTCTAGCCAAGCCCAAGTCGCAATATTATCCCTGGCCCACATATAAGAAAGCTCCATTTTCTTGCCTCAGCAATGATCTCATTCTCCTCCACGAGGCATCCATGCATGAAAATGAAAGGACTAATTTCTTCAAGAAACATATCGACGCTTCCAAGCCACCACTTCTTTTATAATATTTATATATATATAGACACACACACACACACACACAACGAACCGCAAAACACTAGACAACCTTTGCTCCGCCCCCAAATTTAATTAAGCAGAGGAAAGTGTCAGGATGGATTCTGTTATTTGCTTGGTCTTGAAAATTGCTTTGGCGGTTGTTCTAGTGTCCAAGATTTTGCAAGTGTTTAGGATTGTTGTGTGGAGGCCACATGCCTTGACGAAAAGCTTCAAGAAACAAGGAGTCACAGGCCCTCCATACTTTCTCCTTAAGGGTTCTCTTGATGAGGTGAAGAAGTGGAAGAAAGCAGCCAGGGAAATCATATTGGACACAAACTCAAATGATATTTTTAAGCGTGTTATCCCACACTACTATATATGGTCCTTAAAATATGGTCAGTTTCTTCCTTACAGATTACTATATAGTACTAGAAATTTAATTGTATTGCTTCATTTTTAGTACTCATGAGTCGATGTACAAGTTCTTAATAGTACTCCAATTCGGATTAACCTTTGCACGGTATTTTCATGTCACAGGAGAGACATTTCTGTTTTGGCATGGAACACAACCCCATCTTTGCATTTCAGACCCCGAGCTGGCCAAGCAAATACTATCAAACAAATTTGGTTTCTATAATAAACCGTGCGTGAATCCTTTTCTACAGACATTAGCAGGAAAGGGATTACTTTTTATGAATGGACTAGACTGGGTTAGGCGCAGAAGAATTGTTAATCCTGCCTTCTCTTTGGATAAGTTGAAGGTTTCAAACTTCCTAATAAATAATTCTATTCGTCTTGTTACTTGAACAAAGATTTCTTCATCGTTTTGTTGATTTCTTGGGAAATTTATGTGCATGTCCATATCCACTGTTTTAATTAAGGGGGCACATGGATCTTAATTGCAGGCTATGGTAAAGAGAATGGTGGCATGTTCACTATCCATGTTTGAAGAGTGGAAACATCAAGCTGAGTTAGCTGAGAACAACTGTATAAAGATAGAGATCAATGAGGAATTTCAAAAGCTAACAGCTGATATAATTGCACACACTGCTTTTGGAAGCAGCTATGTCCATGGAAAGGAGGCTTTCAAGGCTCAAAGAGAGCTTCAAAGATGGTGTGCAGCTTCAAATGCCGATGTTTTCATCCCTGGCAGCCAGTAACAATTATACTCTTACACCTTAATTTCTTCAAGTTTTGAGATTTGTCTTCAACTCTTTTTTTTTTTTTTTTCCTGTTTTCATTCAGATATCTCCCCACTCCATCCAACCTTCAAATATGGAAGCTTGACAGGAAAGTAAAGGGTTCACTAAGCCGCATCATAGAGAGTAGATTGAAATCCAAAATCACCGGTGGTGCAGATTTTCCTTACGGGGATGATCTACTCGGTGTGATGATGGCAGCTATAGAACCTACTCAATCTAATCGAAATTTCAAGTTGCAAATCGATGAAATCTTGGAGGAATGTAAAACTTTCTTTTTCGCAGGGCACGAGACAACTTCCAATTTATTAACTTGGACAATGCTCTTGTTGAGCATACATCCAGAATGGCAGTCAAAACTCAAAGAAGAGGTCTTAGAGGAATGTGGGATGGGCATTCCAGATGCTGATATATTGGCTAAGCTGAAATTGGTAACATTTCAAGAACATTCCTTTCCTCCTCTTAAAACATTTTCTAAATTTTCATTGAGAGGTGAAATTTCTAGCGCTCTTACCAGATGAACATGGTTCTACTGGAGATCTTGAGACTGTATTGCCCAGCCATAGCGTTGGTCAGAGAGGCATCCGAGGACATGAAGTTGGGGAACCTGATGATCCCGAAACATACACGTCTAACAATTCCAATCGTGAAGATTCATCGAAGCAAAGAATATTGGGGAGAAGATGCAAATGAGTTCAATCCATTGAGATTCAAGGGTGGGATCTCCAAAGCCGCAAAACACCCAAATGCATTAATGGGCTTTTCAGTTGGTCCAAGGACTTGCATTGGGCAGAATTTCGCAATGCTGGAAGCCAAAGCTGTGCTTGCACTGATTCTTCAGAGGTTTTCATTCTCTCTCTCCCCTGACTACAAACATGCCCCAACAGACGTCCTTACTTTACAGCCAGAACATGGTCTCCCTATTATTATAAAACCTCTAAACATGTGAAATACTAGCAAAACTTGCTTACAAATTATTGGACTTTTTTCTCTGCTTCTAGTTTAAGGTTGTGCGATTGTGTTTTTTATAGATAGTATTGCAGCCTCATAGTCATTGGACTTGGAGCCTATTTGGCTTCGTGATTGAATTGTCTTTGATCGCAATCATCAAATTTGATTGTACATTCAATGACAAGCAAAATATAAAATCCCTATTAATATCTAGTTTACAGTGATTTTTCTCAATTTTAAAAGTAAGTAGGGGTTTACAATTGCGATCGCAATGCCAAACTCAAGTATGGCCTACTCCGACTTCTCAATTCCCAATTAACATGGTCCCACCCGAATGCTCACATGCCCCTCTAATATAATTATTCACCAATTTTCTTATCAAATATTTTATTAACCAATGGAAATTGAAGCAAGATATTAGTATACAAATCATAGCATTCAAAATAACAATCATTAGACATTTATTAACAAGCGCATATTCTGAAAGAAGTTGAGACACAGAATCCTAATTTTGTGCTGAGGCAACAAACTTAAACATGTACAAACTAACGCCACTAACGTCTTCTATGTCATGCCTATTGTACACTTTGCTATTCCATTGTATATCATCAGTTTCCAAGGATTCCCAGAACTGGGTTTTTCCTATCAAATAATGAGATATCCCTAAACTGAGTTGTAATATATAAGAACAGAAAAAAAAAAAGAGGAAAGGAATCAGAAATCCAACCCTTCACTGCCTGGGAGATGTCTTGGGATCATGATCAAGGAAAAATATGGTCTCAATCTCTTTCCCGTTCACAGTCTTCTTGGGCTCATTTTTATCCGCTGAGAAAGAACCCTTACGTTTCCTTGGGGCTGGAGGACATGTCATGGCTTCAGGAATCTTATGCTCTGTAGCAGTCGGGGTCCTACACGTTTCATTGTCAGCAACTGGATCACCTGGCTCTTTGTTGCACTCTCTATCTTCTACATTAACGGTTAGCCTTGCCATTTTATCAGAAAGAAGTTGTTGCGCGTCTTTGCAAATGGGTAGCATGTTTTTCTGGATTTGTCACAACGAAGACAAAGATGTGATTGGAAAAAGGGTGGGCTTGGAAAGAGAAACAAGGGGAATTTTAGGGCATAACAAGTACAAAACAAAGCAGAGTGGGGTCGGTAGTGTAGTTGAGTTTGACTTCTTTTCCGTTTGCATTCAATTTACAAGCCGGCGGACGTTTTATGCCCATTTTGCGTTTGCATTTTTCATCTTTTAATTTGGGATTAGTATAATTTTTTTTCAACATTAATTAAGTGTGGAGTTAAACTGATGTAAATAAACTACATATCCATTTTATGGTATTGAATAGATATTGGAAAGGCCGAGAGTTTGTATGGAATTTGTGAAACTTGCGAATATTTTGATTAGAATGATTTAAAAATTAAATTTTAATATTTTTTAAAAAGTCAGAACCAATAAGACAGATAGTAAATTAATTGTGAACATAAAAGTTCAACTAATTATAAAATATAAAATATTTTACTTAGAATGTGTTTAATTGAAATTATACAAAATATTTTTTATTTACTATGTATTTAACTATTTTATTTTTTATTGATTAATCTTTAAATCAGTTGATATGTCATTAGAATTAACGTTTGAAGGTTATAGATTTAAAATGTTTATACACATAATATTTTTTTCAATTAAATAAATAAGAAGGTAGGAGAATTTAAAAGTAGATTTAAAGCTTTAAAAAAAATTCCCTTTTAAAATTTACATAATTATGTGATTATGTGTTTATAATTTTCAATTAATTTTTAAATCTAATAAACACATTCATCACATTGGTTTTTGTTTTTGTTTAATCACTTATAATTCTAATAAAAAATTTCATAAATTCTACGTAAATCTTACTTGAAAAGGAAAATCTAATTTGGAGACAGCTAAAGAATTAAAGAAATCCTTTAACAATAAAATGTAAAAGGACCCATAATTACACGTCCCCTTTTCTCCAAATCAAATTGTAAACGTGGAATTCAAATTTCCATCCCAATGATCAGTTCTGTATGTGGAATCATAAGATTTTGGAGAATTACAATTTCTGATACCACTTAGCTCTGCTCTTCAACGAAATTCAATAATGTCCGATTTGCGTTCACCGTGACAAATGAAACATGCCTCGAGGCCCGGAAATTCTGGTGTACTTTGTTGTCTTGCCTGGGACAAATAGAGTATTCTGTTATGTGGTCGACAGGCTCGGCCAATGAGGGTTCTTAGCCCACCCAGTGGCTGAAAAGTATTCTGTTATCTCAAGTTGCTTTAAACCGAGTTATGAAAGGTGTCCCCGTTACTCATCCTCCTATTATAGCTGCTATAATCCATGATTGCAGGTGGTTACTGCAACAGCTCCTAAGCACCATGCGCAACACAATTGCTGAGAAGAAGCCTGCGCCAGGAGCAGATAACTTAATTAAAAGGCTTGATCAAAATCATTGAGTTTCTAATTTACGATGAACCTCCTAATACCAATAGCGTAAGCTTTCAATTTTGCTTGCTGACTTGGTAAGTCTGTCACCCCAGGACGGACGTGTTTGTAAACCCAGTCCCACGTTCATTCTAATTGTTTTTGTTTCCTTTAAAAAGAAAATTTGAACAAGAATTTCAAAAGCTCCCTCAACCTTCCTGGTATCTCAGGGTTTGCTTTTGCAGATAGCTCATTAATCATTAGCATGATGTCGGCCATATATATGATTTAAGGCGAAGTTCATGGTATTGACAGAAGGAATGTATATATATGTTTATTAGAATAAAATGTGTAATCCTAGTTTAGCTTCAACTGAAAGTTCCTTTTCTGCCAAGACAAAATACTTGATCGTCTTTCAGTTGGTTTTGGGGATCTGTCTACTCTCTTTTTTGGTCTTTTCCTCCTTCACATGCGGTTTCTCACTTTCTTGCCTTTCCCGTCTTTTCAGCACTAAGTTGCCAAGGGCCAGTTGAGTGGTGACCACATTGTGTTAAGGCGGTTAGTGGTGCTATCTACGTCTGATGACGACTTTCCCAATTTTGTGACGAGCAAATAGATTACAATTGGATAACAAGACTAATCTGATACTTCGTTATGCCGGGCTATATATGTTTCTTGTAATTGGTTGAAACTTTGTAACATCAAGGAAGGTACTAAATTTTGAGAAACCAATAAAGATGGGATAAAGATGAGGTGAAATGATTCCTATAGACTAGGAATGACAACCATGGAAATCAGAAAAGATCAGCCAATTCAATTCCTAGAACACTACTTGAAGGGAAAATGTTCAAAACATGGTTTTTTTTTTTTTTTCCCCTCTAGTACTTGAGACATCAGGACATTAGATGACTAAATTGTAAACCAGCTCCTTCTTACGTGCCATGCTAGCGTTCTGTAAGGTGAAGGCTTTGAATTCTTGATCTTTTAGCTTGGTTGCCAGGCCTAGATTGTGCAATATAGAGCAGAGTCGTGTTGCTACTGATTCATTGAAATGTTCCTGACTTAGTGAGAGAAATCGGACAGATTAGACGCTACAGCCTCTACAATTCTGTAGGATTTAGCCCAGATCAGTCAGCCCATTTAGAAACAGAGTGGATTCATGTTTGCTTTCATTTTAACGTGCACAAAAAAAGTTTTGATAATTTTTTTTCAAAAGAAAACCAAAGAAGAAAGAGGATTCACCAAAAATTGGACGCCCCAACTATTACTTTTACCAACCTTTTTCCTTTCTTTCTATTAGTTTAATTCAGAGTGTTTCAGGACAGGATCATCATCATCAAAAACACCGAAGTGAATCTAGTTTACCAGTTGACATGCTGCTCTTTTATCCTTGTTTCTTTTTAAGCTTTTATGCTTCTGACCTTTCGAATCTATAGCTATCCATAGGGACATCAATATGAGGTAAGCAGATTGTATTTAATTAATTATATAATCTTAACGACACTATAAGAGCATGCAGCAGAATTTCTATTTGCAGGTTTGTCTCTGTCTCCATGATGCGACCTTGCAAAAAAATTGATGCTTTCCTGTAGCCAGTAGCGACCATTTGTTAAGGATTTTTTGCTTCAGCCAACGACTTTTGAAAACTCTCCTCATCAAATGGCTCATGTTCGATTGAGTGTCACTGATCAGGATGTGCCTTTGGTACCTCTTTTCTGAACTGGAAAGGGAAAAAAAGTTATCAATCAAACCTCGTCCCTTTCACTCCCACTCTCCAATTTATCTTCAAACCTGCCCTTTCTTAATTATTGCTTTCAACAATGATGAAGGATATTCCAGACCCTGGAGAAGAAACCACTTGCATACTTCTTAGCTTCCAAAAAGAAAAATTTGTGAATGATAATATATAATATGATTGCTAATAGCTGTATGAGCTGTTTAACATTGAATTTTTAATTTTAATAATCAAAATTTAAATTGTGATAATTTAAATTAAAAAAATAATATTATAATATTATTGTTTCTAAGGGTAAATAATGACCAATTCAGAAAAATCGGGGTCCAATGATGTAAATATCTGATGAAAGTTGACTATCATTTTCCACTGTAAGCAAAAGGGGAAGGTGTAATTATACAAAGTAAAGGGGAGACAAAACAAGCATTTAGCTTGACAAAGCTCGATAAGGCTTTAATCAACTTGTCTAAGCTTTTTGATAATTGATGGGGGTTTAATAATATGTCCCCCTTGTAATGCTTTCTTCATTCTCATTAAAATTAAATTGCCTATCATACTTTTGGTCTCTCTAATCAGTTAAAACCATATATGTATACATATATGATAGATTACAATTAAAAGCTGAAGCCCTTTTTTTATCTGCCAAAAGCACTACTTTTTGACATTTTACTTTGGGGTTAAATACAGTTTTCAGTTGTGACTAACTGAAAAAAGATTCAGGGCTTCTCTGTTTCACTAATTATGATGGTAGAGTTCACCTTAATGAACAAGGCCTGCATTTTTTTTTTTTTTAATATTTTAACAAAAAGCAAAGCTGATGAAATCAGCCATGTTTTTACATTCAATCAATTTCTTCTAATCAACTTCTACTAGAAAAAGCCTTGTTGGTCTTGAAATACAATCTTATGCCTCATTGGTGCATTAAGTATCAGACCCTATGCACCAAAAATTTTCTTTATAATTTGATTTAAAACGATAACGATAAGGTCAATTGCTACAGTTTAAGTTCAAATCAGTCTTAGTTGAGTGTTCAATAGAGATGTATATGACAAATGCACGTGCTTATGCTGCCTCTAATGTTAATGGTCCTGGTTTAGTGGGATACATTAAGGGTCATCCTGAATAGACCCCTCTCTCAGTGCCGATGGCTCTCTCTAGGCACTTAAGGAGGAACGTGATGTGCTTCCTCCAGCTGAAAAAAAAAAAAAAGGAAGGAAAAGGAGTGGGACATTATTGTGTAAATTGTGAGCAACTCTTGGGCCGTTAACATCAATTTCCTGGCGGCCTCAAAGGATGGAAAACAAAAAAAAAAAAAAAAGAGGGGTTTGTCCAATATCATATGTGAAATTATTAGGGAATTTAATGAGGACTTAGCACAATGTCTAATCCCATTACCCCAATGTGATAGTTGATCTTTCTTGTCAATTGGTTGTCATCCTTTTTGAAAAGGGATGGGTTAAAAAGATAATGAAAATGTGATGTGAGGCACCTCTTCTTTTGTTCAAGGACATATAGATTATGTCCATTTGATATTTCAAACAGCTTGTTGATTAGAATCTCAAATATCGAAATCCTTGGTGAATATCGTCCTCTAATATCCCATCAACTACTCAAACTCCTTTTTATTTTGCAATTTTGACTTATTTTTATGATTCAATTAATTAATGGTTGATATTCATTTTTCTAAACAAGATATTTATTTTAAGATGAATCATCAATTGAAGAAAGAGAGATGGAAAATGAAGTTCAAAATATCAAAATATAGTGATATATACTCATTTTAATTCTTTTTCTTTCAAGAAGAAGGCTATAATTTGAAAGTAACGGAAATGATTGCAAGTATTATAATTTAATCTTAAATTATGTCAATTCTTAAAAATAATTACATAAATTAATTAAATTAAATTTTAATTTTAATTTATTCTTTCTTCAACTACAAGGGAAAAGAACATACCTTTTTTTTCCTTCCTTCAGATGCAAGAAAAAACATATTTCATGATATGATTTTTTAAATCTTTATCTAAATCATCAACATTTCGGATCAGTCATATCGAAAACAACTAATCATAGTTGACAATGAAATATAATTATAGATAACAAGTTGATTATATTCTTCTATCATAAGAATCAGAAAATTAGTTTGATAAAGATAAAGAAAATCGATGAAATATGGTATTAATAAATAAAATTAAGGAGAGGGGGAGATCTGAACCTTTAATTTGATAGGGTGAAGACACAGAAAAGAACAAGGACTTGGTCAGACTCCACCGTCATCTAAATTTTCATTTGGAAGCCATTCCACTAAAAAAATTAAAAAACAAAAAGGAAGTTACTTGTATTATTTTACATTCATTGGTAAAATAAAAAATGAATTCAACAAATAAATTTATATATATTTTTTGTCATATTATATTCAAATCAATATTTTTTTTTTAAATTTTAATTTTCCTTTTATTTGATCTAATATAAATATAATTATAAGTGACAAAAAATGATTTAGTTCAACTAAATTGATATAATATTAAATTTAAATTTAATTTAATTAAAAAATTAAAGCATAAATTTAGTTGAATTTTTTAAACTCAATTTAATTTAACTATAAGTATATCATAAAAATTATCTATTATTAATATTCAAAATTTTGATAAAACTTACAAACCACTTAAATATAGTTTGATTTGTTACTTCAACAACTCTAGTTCAACATCCATTAAGCAATAAACGAATCAAATTCATCTTCGGCAACTCGCCTTATTTACTTTATTTTAAGGAAATAGCTATGCATTAAATGCAGCGGCGGGGCTGACGAGCCTGGTTCCCATTGATGTAGCCAATAAGAGACTGACATTAACCTAAACACGACATGGAGGTGGGCGTACGGGTGAAGATGTGACGTGGGATTTACAGTTGGCTGAGGTAGTTGATGGGGCCAGCGAAACGCACACGTGTTGGAGAGCGAGCCAGATTACAACGGATCTTTCCTTCTTCTTTCTTTCGTGTCGATCTGCCCTGGTCTGCCCTGGTGAGTGTGGGTTAAAACCGAACTTCTTTGCGTAATCATTAAACAGTTACGTCCCACAAATGTGGGTTTTTGTGGGTCCAACAGACATTTTTATTGCTCTCCCCTGCGTTTTTTACGCTGCCTAAAAATACTTTTGCCGGCTCTGTTTGGTTACGGCATTTTTGTGCCTAGATTTCGAAATGTTCCCGTTTAACGGAATTTGATAGAAGGGGATGTCAAAACTTTCTAAAATAAAATCAATTGCATTACATCCTCAATTGTTTGTTCGGTACATCTAAAAACAAAAATTAAGGCTCGTTCAATTGCCTTGCTTTGACAATCATTTGGTTATATGTGTTTTAAAGTCATTAATCAGGCGGTCCTTTTTGTTTTTGAATGATTAAGGGTTTGATAATCATAATCATCATTTCAATTATGCAATTAAAGAGGTGTCATTAAGTTACATTGTTACTTGATTTGATTCTTAAGACAGGTTTTATAATGCAATTGTTGACGCCCAATGAAATTTCCAGCCAAACAGGGAATAAGTGCTATCAGGGTTTGTATGGCAGGCGAAATAATAAGTGAGATTTGTCAATGCCACAGCTGACACATTTACCACACAACCATTAAAATATTCATAGTTAAAATCAAAAGGGTAAGCTTTTAGTAATTATAAACAAACTTAGTAAAGAAATTGTTGTGAGGTCAAGAGGCAAGAGTTTAATTACTGCCAAAGTGCTATTTATTATTTTCAGGTGTAAGTAAAATCGTGATCATGATTATAATAATGGCAGACAAACAGAGAGAAAAATATTCCATCACTCAAACAATATTATACAGCAAATTGGTGGTAACAAATGAGTAGCTTCGGGTTAAAACATGGGTTTGCCGACAATCCTTGTTCAACTGATGTAACATTAAATGTTTCCACAACTTTTTCAATCCCAAAAAAAGAATCAAATATGATAAATCCCCAAAAAGATATAGCCTTCTCTGGAAACAATGGATGATGAATTTGCTTTACTTGATTGGGTTTTACACTTTCCTGGATGAATCCCTCAGGAATATCTTCGGGGTCAAGAAAAGCAAAACCCAGATGAAAGAACTTTTGTTTAATCATGGGATTTTTTTTTTCATCTTTGACATCAATGCTTTGCATGGTAATGATAATCAATCATAATTTTACATCCCAATGCAGGATACATCAAGTCATCGGCTACTGATAGAGAGGGGAAAGGAAGCGTCCCCAATGATGGACGGCCGGATCATGAGTAGGCCCACATATATATCCAAAGCTTTCTTGAAATTGTGTGTAAATGACCTGGGTCCCAAAAAAGGAGGGAGAGGGGCTGGGGTTGGGTGGGGGGGGGGGGGGGGAGCCCTAAGAGAGGGGCTGCCCCCTACATTTTCCTTTCGAAATGAATGGTTTTAGATGCCTTTCAGTTTCATAGCATTCTTGAAGTATCCCAGATTACCCTTTTGTGGTGACTTCGGGTGTTTAGGTGTACTTGACAAGAAGAATGTGACACATCCTTAGAATAGAATTAAGGTCACCTTTTCTAAGTTAGGAGCTTCCCTTTGGGGTTGTTTGGGACCCTTGTTTCAAACCCTATATGCAGGGTTTTTCCGTCATGAGATTTCTAACTTTTTTCTGCAGTGCCTTTTAATGGTGATGAATCAAATCATGGAAACTACAGGGTCGGTTCCTCTATTTAATTTCCCTAATTGATGAAACGTCCAGTTTGACCGACTTTGTGATGCTAATCTTTCTATGAGAAGAAAACAACACAAAAAAAGAAGATTGAATAAAGAAAAAAAAAACTATTTTCGGATGAAATATATGGTACCATATATATCCCATGAATTTTTATTCTTTGCTTTCAATGTTAGTTTCCTTTTTGGCATTATTTTTAACCTTAAATGGGGAGAATGATTAAAGAAATGGCCCCTAGAGGTGGGGTTTAATTGGACAAATGTCACATATTCTAGACCCCACCAACACCAAAAATATTATCTATATATCTTAATTACCATTATTTTTTTTTTCTCTTTCCCCTGTAAGGATAAACACGAAGTGGGCAAGGTTTAAATGTGATTAGATTTGGAGGGAGTTGAATCCCCAAAGCCCAGCTCAGCCAATTGAGGGGGACAAACATAAACCAAGTACCTAAATTTTGATTTTAGGCTGGATCCGGTAATTAGCACACTCGTGCAAGCAATGTACCTAGACAACTGAAAGGATTTGGCCACACCCTTGCTTTGATCCCAGTATCATTCTTGATTGAACTCCTTGTAGGCCATCGCCTAATATTTGGTCTTAACCTTAATTGCCGCTTGATCCTTTAAATTATTTGATCTCTCTCTCTCTCTGAACTCTGGCTTTGCTTTGTACTTTTCTTGGGCGCCATTGGATGATAATGAGAACAAGTGAAAAAAAAAGCCTGATGCTCCTAAAGATACCTTTTTTATATTTGCAAATCGGTGAAATGAAAACCAATGAGATTGTAGCGCCGGCAAATTCCGTATATTCATTAAATTTCCATGTCTGTGGACTCCCGATTTTGGCTTTTGAGAACGTTTGTAGTACTTATTTGCCTCTAGCTTTCTTTTTTTTTTTTTCTTGAGAACTCCAAAATTTGACGTCCAAAAGGACCAAACCTGACCACTTCTTGACCATGACTAAAATTTCGAAACCAATTATGATGGTAATAATGCTGTCAAATTAAAGCCTGCAGCAACTAAACAATATTTCTTTTCATCAACCCAAAACTCAGGAAACAAATTCCTTGTGTGGAAAAGGATGGAACTCGGAAACCGAAGTCAATGTTTGTATAAAAACCAAATAAAATTGAAACTAAACATTAAAATAAATAAATAAAGGCCGACCGGCCATGGAAGTTCTTAGGGGTATCAAATATCAATATCATTAACTATAACGTTTTTACATTTAACGGTGAAAGACAACGGTTGACAAAAGGAAACAGCTCATGTGCTTGCATATGATAAGCTCACGAGTGAATGATGAGGCATGGAGATATAATTATAAGTATCTTTTTTTTTTAAATTCTTTTAAAAAGTTTTTCTGGGTTTTAATTAATTTATAATTTGATCTTGTTGGATTTGTGAATTGGGACATTGCTAAGGTCAAGGAAGCCTCATAATGGCGTTACAATGTAGACAAATTAGCTATAATACGAAAATGAGAAAAAAAAAAAAAAAGGGGCAAGAGAGTTGAAGATGCTCAAGGCTTTGGTTGTTTGTGTATATAAGATTGAACACTTTTAAAGGAATATTTGCCTTTCAATGAAACCATATATGCAATTTGCTCCTCGATGGACTTTTTCCATGTCTTTTACGAACTTTGAAATAAATATTTATATATGTGTAGATAAAATTCAAGGAATCTTTCCATCCTGTTGTTCTAATATAAACAAGGAATTGGCTATAATTGTCAGAAGAGACATACTCTTTGGTTTTTAATTTTGTGTAATGTAGAGTAAACATATAGGAATATTTAATATAATTATGGAATAACAGATTGAATTATGCTATCTTATAAACAAACAAACAAAAAAAATTGAACTAAGCTGTGAACTATATAATTATAATTTGCCTAATTTCATCACATAAATAAAATAAAATTGTGTTTTAAAAAAAATTAAAAAATATATCATGAATATAGTAAAATTTATTTATATTTAATTCTTTTATATTTAAAAGTAGCTTCAATGAACAATTCATGAATATGATAGGTTTTTATTCATTTATAAAATTAAAATAATGATCACAAATAATATTTTAAATTTATTAAATAAATAAATAAATCACGAATATAATAAAATCGGTTAATGTTTGGTTCATTTACATAGTTAATTAAAAGATATCATGACAAAATTAAAAAAAAAAAAAAGAAAGATAACTGCGTTTGAGCATTCAATTAGTAACAAGAGTATGTATTTTGTATTCAAAGAAGTGGATTGGAATTTACATTTTTTTAATAGAAAAACTATCAAAGATAGTTAGAGGAAAAAGACATGCACCTGATTTTATTTGATTTTTGTGTTTGTCTTGAAATCTTGCAAGATGGAAAAAGTACGTAGAACAACAACCCTATATGCTACACTATTCTATACCATGTTTTACCTTTTTAAGTTTAGAGGTCATCTAATGTCAAGTTTGATCAATCTACACATTGTTGTCATAATATCATATAGTATTGTTAGGATTTTATTATCCGAAAAATCCGAAAGTGAAACCGTCATGTACTAATAACTTTTTTTTTTGTCCGTTTCTCGGATTAATGATCAGATTCAACCCTTTTTTTTTTTTAAATAAAAAGAAAACACTAGAAAAAGGTTTTTTTTTTCAGAAATTGTTTCATCATTATTCATTTAATTTTCTGGCCTGATTAGCTTAGCAATTCCCCCATTTATTGTTTATCTCTTTCTGTTTTCCGTTCCTAATACCTGTTATCTGTTCTTTGTTTTTAAAATACCCATTTTACCTTATTCTTTACTATTACACTGAGACTCGTCGGTTCTTATTTTTAATTTCGTTGACTACTTGAAATCCAATGAATTTGATCATATGGAAAACAAAACTACTTATAAATTGAATGGGTTTTTTTTTTTTTTGTTCATTTGAAAAGATTAAGTTTGGAGAAAAAAATGTACAAATACTTTTTTTTTTGTTTTTATTTTTCTCCTACAAACAAAGGAAATGATGAAAAAAATTATTTCCATTCCATCTTTTTTTTTCTTTTCCTTTTTTTTCTCTAACTAAACGAACAAATAAATAATCTAATGTTAATTTCGTGTTTTTTTTTCCTTATAAAAAATTAAAATAGTAAAATTAAATAAAAATTAGAACGACAAATATATATTAAAGGTTCATATCTTAATTATATATCCCATGGCAACGAAGCACTTTTTTTTTTTTTTTGAAGAACGAGCAGAGGTAGCAGCTAGCATTAATTTTGAATATAAACTTGAGAGAGTGGCTTAAACTCCAAAATTGAAAACTAATACTAATATTAGTAATTAATTACAATGGCTTGCAAATCTCATATTCGATATTACACGTAAAATATTAATGAGTAAAGACTTCTACAACCAAACAAATATATATGTAACATCAGATCAATTGTTAAAAGAAAAAAAATAAATTTTAATATATAATATTTATTTTATTATATGCTTTAAAAATCAGATTCAAGCCTACTTTTTTTTATACGTTAAACAATGGGTTTCAATGATATTTTTTGTGATTGCAAACTAAAAAAAACAAAAAAAAAAAGATGGGTTTTTTCTTGTTAAAGAAAATAAAAAGAAAAAAAATGAATTAATGATGAATCTGTCGGTGGAGGAGTACGGATAATGTGAGCATTCCATATCGCCATACTCCGTAGCCTAGCAGGGTCCCGCACATCTCGGTTATGTGTATGAGCAGCCTCTATGCCCCTTTCTTTTGCCGCTGATCTTGACTTGTTTTCATTTGATTGGCCTTAGATTTATGGCACAGTCGAATGAAAGTGAAATGCTTGAACTATTAACTCAATTATCCTACTTGTATATATTTCCAACGTGAAAAAATAAAATAAATATTAAAAAAATTATTGTATTTAATTATAAAAATTTAAAATTTTTTTTATATTTCCCAACTTTGATTGAAAAAAAAACCCATCAATTTTACTTACAATCAATCATAAATACTTAATTTGTTAGACATATTCATTTTCATCTCTCTCAAAAAAAAAATCACATCTTTTGTTTATTAATTTTAATTGATTAAAGAAAAACATAAGATTGAAATTAAAAAATTTATTAATTATGTTAAAATCTGGATTCCGTTATCTCAAACACAAAGTTGATTTGAAAAAGGCAAGAATTTGAATCTAATCAAACAAAGAGGATAATGCATTAATCAGTGAAGCAAACGTTTTGCTGTAAGAATTGAAACATTATGGACTTGTTATTTGTACGAAATAGGAAGCGTGTAGCATTGGCTATAGTATAGTAGTATTCAACATTTTACTCGCCGATAGAAAACTGAAGAACATTAAGAACTGGAAAAAAAAAAGAAAAGAAAAGAAAAACTTGAAATGACAAAAATAACCATTTAATCATCATCTTCCGGATTGCATAATTTTGAGACATTTGGGACCCAGAAAGATGGCGGATCTGTTATTTATACAGTGTGAAGCAGATGCAAATGTTGTGTAGTGCTCAGTATCTAATGGGTCCATTCCTCCCTGGACAATTTTACATGCACACAAATTAACTCCATTGACTGATTCTTAGCCATCTGATCATCAACCTAATGATACCCTTTCCATATCTGTATCAGCCATTGATCCAAACCTTCAGTATACTCCATGGGACCCCTTCGAATGATGGGTTCAACCCCAAATTCCCATGAACTTCTTCAGATGGCTAAACTTGTCATTCCAGAAAAAGGAAAGAAAAAAAGGGTAAAATTAGGCACTGTTGTTACCTGAGATAATTTTAACCTTAAGATCATTGAATATTTTGATAGATAATACCTTCCTTGGGGCAATTATTAGTCTTTAGAAATGTGTGAATTGACTATATTACTCGTCAACGTTTTGCAATTTTTGTTTTTTGGGTGAGGGAGAACATAATACACTCGGCTGTACAAAGGAGAAAAAGAGAGGATTTTCTTTTGTTTTAAATTTGTCAAGTCGATTGAATATAAACTGGTCCTATGTAAAATTGATGTTGGAATACTGTGTTGCCGCCTATGATCGATACCTTCTAATCTTTTTATCAAGATTCCCAAGGGTTTCACATTTCAATGCGGGCCATCCCCAGGACAGCTAATGATTTGGAATAATTTGATGAATTTCTTGCTATCTTTCAAGTCATCAGCCTGTTAAATCATTTAAAATCTGCAGAGAAAAAAAAAAAAAAAAACCTAAGGTGGTTTCTTGAGAGTTCTAGTTTAATCTACCTGTTCTTGATCATCTCTTAGAAATTTTTAATTTCGTTTTTGTCGTGGCTGGCCAAAGAAAAGTTGCAAACAGCAAGGATTAGGGAGTTTAAATCTGGAATAACTAATAAAATTTCGGCAAAGGTGGTCCAGAGCAAGAAAAAACAATTGAAATGCATAAGAATTTGGTTCTGTTTGATATAATATACAGTGTTCCTGGAGGTTTACTCTCGTATGAATTAAATATTCAGTTTCAGAGAATTATCTGCTCTATCATGCATTGCTGCTATAAAACTTCTAATCATTAAGATAAAATATAAAATTAATCTCTAAACCGAATCCTTTTTCTCATTTATTTATTGTTCAACTTTGTCATATTGACATTTAAATAAGCTTTCTTGCAGAAACTGGATTCATATAGATTAGTACCATTTTATCAAAATTGTGCATATTTTTTTTCTTCTTTTTCGGGTTTGGTTTTTAAATTCATAATGCATTTGGCAAGGTTTTGAATTAGGGAAAGATTTTTCGTGAACATATTGAAAGACTTGAAGTTCTTCAAATCTTCTATTTTCTATGAAGGATGGCCAGGTTTTAGAAACTGTAAACTCTGGCCTTTAGAGGGTTTACCGAAAGGAACATGCCATAAACCAAGTTTAATGCAGCATTTCTGATGAATTCCCCTTATGAATCTTGAAAAGTCCAACCTTGCTGCGGGATTTAGATTCATGACTAATTTGATATAGACAGCTTCTTTGGTCCCAAAAGTTATTGTAGCGTCTAGTATACCTTTAACCTTCTGTTTTGCACCTCCACCATTAGACCAAGAAAAAGCTATTCTCGTCCTCTATAGGTTCATGATGATCAGCTGCCTCAAAGTTAAAAAAAAATACTATTTTTTGTCAACGAATATATGAAGTATGAACTGAGAAGCTAGGACATTGGAATCTTGGAAAATCATTATGAATGAACCTCACTTTTTCAGAATACAGCAAAATCTGTCATGTGAATAGTGATTGGAGAAAGGGTTATGCAGAAAGGTCAGATATTTGTACAAAATGCTGGGGAGGGGGGTGGGGGTGGCCTGGTAGTAGTGGTTTGGTCCAAATGGGGTTGTTTACCAAAGTCTCTATTAAAAGATTTTAATTATAGTTCCGAATTGTAATAAATTTTGGGCTGTGGTAAACCTGAAGGGTTTAGTTTTGCCCGTTGCAGTTTGTGTTACTAAAAATAAGAAACAACAGATTTTCGTGGAATGTGTTGGCTGATCTGATAAATACAAACTACGTAGTCACCTTCAACGTATGTAAATATATGAAGACAGCAGTTTTAATCTGTTTCTCAAATTTGGTCATTTACGTGTGAAGAAAACATTCCCATCTTCAATCAATTAGAGGAAAAAAAAGGGGAAAAATGTGAATAAGTCTTAAATCTCAAAGTGGAAATTATTTGTGGAGTAAAGCAAATTTTAACACTGAGTGGAATTCATCACAAACAGGAAAGACATTCTTAATTTTCAGAACATGAACAAAAAATTTTCTTCTTTCCACTTAATGATGAAACTTTTCAAAGTGATCATGATTTGGAGAATTGCCCAAAAAGCTCATAGAGTAAAAGAAGGGAGTAGACTCTGTTTCCTTTGTGACACAAAAAGTTGTTGTGCTTGTGCATAAGCAAAGAGATACTTAATATAGAACCTTTTTTTTCCTGTAGAGGAGGAGAACTTTCTGTTATATTTTTTCTTCCATCTTGATCTTGTTGTTGGGGATGCTTTTGAATTGGGATTTTAAGAGGTAAACAGAAGTCCAAAAACCACTATGGGAAATTCTTTTGCCTAGTGTAAAGAGAGTTACTGTCGGTCTCCATTGACTTAAATTTACCATTTGGAATAGGTGTGGCGTTTTCCTGGTTTGGCAATTCACTGATGAAGTTAAAAGCATGGGTTATAATGAAACATCTGTTTTCCTCTCAATATAATATCTGGAAAAATGTCCCACCACCCCTGCTGAAGACATTAATTCTCAGACCTTGATGAGACACATGCAACTCAGACTATTATTAACTCATCTCCACCCTTAGTCAATATGAGGAGAAGAAATGAAAAAAAGTAGAAATAAAGAGGAAAAACTAGAGAACAAAAAAAAAAAAGGAAGAGGAGGTGGGTCGAGAGAGAGAGAAACTATAACACCTTAATGAATGCGACTTTTCTTTCTGGAGAGCCTCCTCTTATATTAATTCAATTCCCTTTCTCAGCTGCTACTTCAATTTCTAGCCTCCCTATATCAAAACCCTCTCTTTCTCTCTCTCTATAGCTTTTTTTTTTTTTTTTTTCCAAAGCATTCCAAAGGCACTGTTCAAAACCAGCCCTGCTCATTGCTGACAATTTCACCTAGGATTCAGCAAAGTTGCTGTTTTAGGAAAGGTCCCTTCCTCATTGTAATTTGATCTGTCTCAAAATGGGGAGGCACTCTTGTTGCTACAAGCAGAAGCTGAGGAAAGGTCTTTGGTCTCCTGAAGAAGATGAGAAGCTCTTGAGGCATATTACAAAGTACGGTCATGGTTGCTGGAGCTCTGTCCCTAAACAAGCTGGTAATTTTAAGCAACTTTTAACTTCCTTTTTCATGTTAGTTTCTTTTTTAAATCATCAGGCCTTCACGAAATTAAATGGCAGAGTATTCATGAATTGTTTCCAAAATATGACAAATTGGCAGGTCTGCAGAGGTGTGGAAAAAGCTGCAGATTAAGGTGGATTAACTACTTACGGCCTGATTTAAAGAGAGGCACATTCTCTCAAGAAGAAGAGAACCTCATAGTTGAACTTCATGCAGCTTTGGGGAATAGGTATTCTTTCTTTCTCGTAACTTTTTTTTTTCTTGTTTTTGGATTTTATACAGAATTCTGTAAACAATCTTTGCGTTCTGTGGCTTCCTCAGGTGGTCCCAAATCGCTGCACAATTGCCAGGAAGAACCGACAATGAAATTAAAAATCTATGGAATTCTTGCTTAAAGAAGAAGCTTAGGCAGAGGGGCATTGACCCTGTCACGCACAAACCGCTCTCAGAGGTTGAAAATGGAGAAGACAAGTGTCAACCGACAAATAGCATGGATATGGTTTCCGGGGCATCTAGTGAATTAAACCTCAACGCCGACAATGTTAAACCTGGAGCAGCTTTACATGAACAAAGACCAACATCGGTTACTGCACAAGGTTACCAATTGGAAATGGAAGGATCTTCCAGCTCCAAGACGATGAACAGCAGCAATAACAGTAGCAACAACCGCAATTTGATAACATCTACAGCCAGCAAAGATTTTTTTCTGGATAGATTCTCAACCACTCACCATGAAAGCACAACAACCAACGGCCATCCTTCTGATTTGGTGGGTCTTCTTCCAATTCAGCAATTGAACTATGCATCCAATGCAAGGCTCTCATCTACCTCAAACCCTACTCTCTGGTTCACCCAAACGAGCAAAGCTTTCGATATCAATTCTGAATTTTCTTCAACTTCGATGTCTACCCTTCTTCCCCCCTTGACAAGTTCATTTCTCTCTGCTCCTATGGGCTTCAAGCAATCTGTCACCGTTTCCTCTGATAGTCCTTCAATGGCCTCGTTTACTGTTAATGGATCCCGCTATTGGGAAACGGTTGCGTCCGCTAATAACAGTAACAGCGGCAGCAGGACTGAGCTACAAAGCAACAGTTCCTTCTATGAGAATAATAGTTTCTCTTGGGGATTGGCAGATTGTAGCACACCGGAGAAAGAAGCTCCAATTCATCTAATGGAAAGCCAAGCAGAAGAAATCAAGTGGCCAGAATATCTCAATAACCCATTATTAATGGCGGCTGCTTTGCAAAATCAAACTCCACAATCCTTATACAATATCGAGATAAAATCAGAAACACATTTCCTGACTAATAATAATAGTTCATCAAACTGTATGTGGCCTCATAATCAACAGCAGCAACAAGAACCTTTACAAAATTCTGATACGTATGCTAAGGATATCCAGAGACTTACGGCAGCTTATGGAAATATTTAGCTTTGCATCTATGAAGGGTCCCATCTTCTTGGGGGACTTGAACAAATGCCATTCTCATATCAGGTGTGTACCCACAGTTTTTTTCTTTTTTCTTCATTCTCGTGTATATAGGTCTGATACAAAAATTTATCATCTCTGCTTTTGGACTATTTGTGAGCAAAACAATTGTTGTTAGCTTTTTCCATCTTTTTGTGTGTGTGTGGGGTAGAAACTGCAAAATAAGGCTTGTTTTATTGTCTTTTACTCTTCTTTGCCTCGTTGCATATGGCCATATTTGTGCATTGGAATGTTGCAATTCTCTCTGTAAACAATTGTTGATAAAAGAAAAAAAAAGAATATTTGTTATTCATCCATGGGGTTTCCAAGCACTCTTTTGTTAATAGTCAAACCACTTTAAGCACGACTTACTTTTCAAATCGAAAAAAAAAAAAAAGTGAAACAGAAACTATGGAGCAGACATTAAGTTACATACAATCTATTCAAGTATCTCCTTTAGACTGTGCCATCTCCTTGTTAGGATAATAATTGAAAAATACATGAAACTTATGTCATCAACACTTTTTTTTTTCCAGTTCCAACACTCAAAAATTGGTTGTCTATCACTGTCTAGAGGACACAAAGCAATCGTAATCGCTTCTACAACAGCATTATCACTTTTTTTCCTTCCCTTCAATTTTAGTTGATTTTTAGTAAATGAATCCATCACTCAAAATTTTCAATTGCTTGATTTTCAAGACTCAAAAGGAGTTACTGAATCCCCACCCCTCCCTTTCCCCCACCACTCGCCTTGCGCTCTCATTTTCTTTTCCCCCAGGCGGGCACACACGCACGCTCACACATACACCCAAACACCAATAAGAGCATGAGCCCAAATTTTCCTTCTTTTTTAAATAATGACATATAGGATTTAATAATGACTTATGCCACTTCATGCTCAGGTAAGAAAAAAAGAAAAGGAAAAAAAACGCCAGGAAACAAATTGAGAGTTATTTACTTTCTATTCCGTACATGGGGGAAAGTGACTCTCAATCTAATAAGGGCCATATAACTGGTACTGTCCTGTAGCTACTTTTAAGACACCAACATTATCTTAAGAAACACTTGATAAAGCATGAAACTTCCGGTTCAAGGGATGGACAGAAGTCAATCGTGCAGTGAATGCAAAAAAGAAATGAATATTGATATGGCGAATAAATCTGACACCATCCACTTGGCAACATCTTGCATTGAATACTTTCAACTTTTTATTTGGTTTATTACTATCGCAAGTGTTCGAACCTTTGATCTTCGACTGTCGAACATTTACCCTCTTTTTGCTGCTCTCATAAGAGAACAGGGCATTTATGGTCCAATCACTAGTTTCTTTTTTTTGGTTTGTTCTGGAACCTAAGACTAAATGGTTCGAAATCCAATGTGGTTTGGACAAGGAAAGATGAAAGAAAATGCGAATATATATATATATATATAATCTATGTCAGTTTGGAGATAATGAGCTTAACCCAAATGTACTGTCATTAAACAATTCAATTGTACAACTATTATTTATTTACATTGAGAACTGAAAGCATCTGAAAGCCAAGCTGTCTTAAAGGACCCACTGCAATAATTCTGGTTAGGGTGAGTCACAGGGGGCATCTTTCTTGTTCACAGGCACGACATAAACCCAAGCCATGATGCCTGCCGCCAATGGTATATGTTATCAGGAAACAAGTTTTTCAGCCCTGTTTTTTAAAGCAAATAATCACAAGCCCGACTAATCGACACCTTATTTTACTTAGACTCTACTGTTTGCTTTGGTGAGTACTCTTGAAAACTTTGAACTTGTTTTTCATGCATTCAAGTTTAAGAATTGCAATCACGACATTGCTTGACCATATTCACCAAAATACAAAAGTAATCACTGCCTACAAAGGGTGAAAGTTTTCAAGATTATTTTAGTGCCAGTTAGTTAGAATATAAAAATCAAATCCTCATGTTGAATTTAAAATAGGTTTTGATATCGTTGTCAACAATAAAATAAGCATTAATCCTCGCTCACTAAGTTAGGAAGGCACTAATTAATTGTAACAAATCTGTGTACCTTAAACCCCAAGCAATGAAAACAGCCAATCAATTTTCAAACATAAATCAAAGAATAAAATCTTTATTATCAATCATGTTCCTTCAGCAGAAATAAATTAAGGAACTTATTATTATTGATAACGTAATTAATTTTTATCAATAACCGATGAATTTTAAAGTTTATCTAATTATGGGACTTGCAAAAATCTGAGGTATTGTGAAAGAACTGTCAAGTTTCATTGTCAAGCCGAGCCCAACTTCACTCGCTGAAACCCAATAACATAGCAAAGTAGTGGGATGATACTCCAGCCTCTAGCTACTGTAACGATTTAGGACATTGGTGGTCATCGGTGCGTGGAACTATGGCGTGAGTGCTTGACCTGTGCTTGCTTGTAAGCATGATTAACTTCCATGAAATAGTTTTACATGGATTGATGAGTTAAAAATATTCTATATTATCTTGATCTGTTAGCTTTAGCTATAGAAAACTTGAAACTACTTTTGAGAAAGGAAACACCACCAAACTATAACCAGACCCACTTTGAAAATTTGCGAGATGAAAGATGAAAAATGATGACATATGAGAAAAGCGACTTGCAATTTTTGACATTTATTCTTAAACCAATAACGTTGACCACAATCTACAAATAGCTTGGGTTTTCGTTCGACACTATCAATTAATTGCTTTGATAGTAAAAGTAGGGGAAAGAGGACCCATAGTAACAACAAAATGTGCTAAACTATTAATAAAACAGAAACTGCGGCAGTTAAGAAATCCATGAATATATCTTAAAGTTATAAAGGCTGTGCCTATAAATCAACTCCTAAAGCGAAATAGGTATAAGGAACGAGCAATAGGCCGGATCAACCTAAAAAAACAATACGGTCGGTCCCTAAGTAATATGAAAAAACTCAACAAAACCATCTTATTTTCTTAATTTAACTTATCATTTACACTTGCTGTTTCATAATATTATTAAAATCTTCTTCACCACATTTGATGCATAGGTGCGCACTCCACAAAAATTACTAGAGCTCCCTTTAGTTGGTAACATGATATTGGGAATAAAGGTTCTAATTGGCAATATAAGCTAAAGTTGTGTTATGGAGTGGAACAGAGGACGTCGAGGGTGATCGGAGAACTTGGACGTAGATGTAGACTTCATGTGATGCGTCTTTAAATCAGTTGTAGACTTCAAAAGATTTTTAAGAGTGGAAAAAAAAATACAATAGCTCATGAACCTATTTACAGAGGAACCATCCGTAGACGAAGCCTCTGCAAGGGTCCAAAATCCAAATGCTTTCCTGCAAAATAAGACAATGATGGGCCTTTCCTAAGCCCTTCAAGTTGGCCCTACAAAGCTTGCTGGGCCTATAATAAATGCATTCCTAGTAAGCTGGGAATTCTCATGAACTGAAGTTGGCCGATTCCATACTCCACAAAATATAGGAAGGGATGGCAAGTTGGCAACATTTTGTAACAAGAGCTTGCAGCATTTTGTTGATTCAGCTTTGGACTAGGCTCATCTAATTGGGCTACCTCCATCTCCCAAAGCTCGAGTCAGAATTTATTCTTTAATTGTAATTGGCTCAGCTTTCTCAACAGCTGGACCAATTATGGGTGAAGGTCAGGTCCACGCTGCCAACAGCATTTAAACGAATCAAATGAGGAGAAACATGCTAAAATATATCGCCCATTCATAATTTTTACAATTGAAAAACCTTAGGATATTTATTGTTTTATAATATAACATAAACTTTTAGAAAGGCTACAATACATTGCCAAGTAACTTTTAAACTTCGATTGATACAGATGATGAAAAAAATAAAAACAGAAAACTTTAATTTAATGATTAAATTATAAAATAAAAAATAGCTACCAAGCAAACCTTTTTTTTTATCAAGCAAACCTTAAAATCTAACGATCTTCTTCCCCCTTTCGGCTCGAAACATAGAACTCTCTCTACCTACTCCCGTCACTCATCAATTTAACTCAAAGTTTTCTTTTCCAGGGCCCCTTGAACACGTGACATGGACCTTGACTTTTCCATCATTCTTGAACCTCTCCCTGATCTTCTGTATTTTTAACCCCCTTTGTTAGCATTGTTTCTCACAAACCACACTAAGCAATTGATTTCATTGGCCAAATGAAAAACACACACACGAACAGTGACTACTTTAAATTTACATCAAGACTTGGTTTCTCGTTAGGAATTATAGCCCGTTTACAATTAACTAGACAAAGCTGTTATTTTCGTCACTGAAAAGATTTGTTGAATCATAACACATTCCAAATTCTAGATTCCACCACCCTTTTACCATTCTGATACATTACCTTTCCCCACCCCTCGGGGGCCCAAGAAAATTAATTTAGAAATGAACAACACAGTATCACATGGGTTCTTGGGGAAGAAAATCTTGGTCAAGTTTTTCCATATCAACCAAAAATAATTAATAGATATTCGTCAATGGACTCTCCTCCTTAACCAAACAATGTTTTCTCCCCAGGGCTTTGGAGCCCACTGCCTATCGCTATCAATCCATTGTCGGCAAGTAATAACGTAATATGGTTTAGAATTGCAGCAGTGGTCTTTGCAATATGTGAATATCCAACTTATTTGCAATTTCAATTTCTTGTTTTTTTATTCAAATTTATAAATAAATTGCCGAAGATGACGTTAGCCTCGTATTGATAATTAATTGTTTCAAATGTATTTCTTTCCACCAGAGAAAGGAAAACAGACGGAATAAAACCATTGAAGAAAATGCCTTGCCTACCTATCCGAACATTACGTCAAGTCACTCGTTTCACTTCTAATGTAGGCAAAATTCCTCCCTCTTTTCCGCCCTTATATACAGAAAACATTGTTCCTGGTCTGCTCTAACAGGGAAATTTTATTTTTTTATTCTGAAAATCCTCTAGAAGGGAAGTTATCTTCCCCCTTATTAGTCCTTCCAAAAAGGAATTTAAGAAAAAAAAAAAGTCCGAAAAAAAGAGAATTATTCTGTGAATAATTGAGATTCTTAAGCTAACAGTAAGTAAAAGATTGGAACATCACCCATCCTCTAATTTATCTTTCTATAAGTTTTTTTTTTTTTAAAGTAATTCAACGTTTCATCATCATATTCTTTCGTTAGATTTGATGTGGAATAAGAAAATAAGGATCCAAGAAGATTTGCATATGATCATTGTAATAAGCTTCATTATTTCATATATCTTTATTTATATTAAAATACATTATTAAATTAATATCATGAGTTAACCGAATATCAATTCAATTAATAAAATCACTTAAGACTTAAATAAAATAAAAATATTAGAAACAATTACGTATTTTAGATTTTAAAATTTTTATCAAGTTTTATTTTTTTAAGTCACTTTTTTTCTTCTACATAATGGGTGTTCAAATTCTAATTATATTAAAAAAATTTATCCTAAATTTAAAAAAAAAAAAAAACCTTTGACTAATTTTTATATTATATGAATATTTGATAAGTGAAGCCACAATCTAATCCACCAATAAACTGAGCAATGAGCCATCAAATTCATGGAGGCCATTAGGCTCACATAGAGCAAAAACAACAAAATGGCGTTCACTCCTCCTAGGCTAGATCCTATCCGCACAAAATCTGATGAATGCTCATCACCTCACGTCTCTTGATCATCGATCATCCACGTCGGCCTTTATTCTATTCTATGGCAGAAATAAAAAAATATGTTTTTAATTGCTCTATTTAACACGTGTAAGCATCACAGTCACTATCAGCACCATATCAGCCATCCTTTTACCGTTGAAATCAACAAAGCTGGCTTAAAAACAAAATATAAATAAAAAATAAAAAGAGGAAAAGGCACTAGTCAGAGGATTGACGGTCGGTGAGCGGCTCTGGTAAACATTCTCCGTTCCGCGGAATTAACTAAACATTATTATTAATAAAAAATTTTAAAGCGTGGCTAAAAGAAATAATTAAATATTAAATGAAAATGAAAAGAAAAAGAAAAGATAAAGGAAAAGCAACAGCTCATGCTGTTGCAGAACTCAGAAGTGATGCGTTGGGTCCATGATGGGGATACTATTTGGCAAGTTATGGGTGTGGACAGGGTGGACCCCATAGTGGGCCCCTAAGGTTTTGTTTGGAAAATCCACCGTTGGGCGGGGGGGGGGAGGGGAGATTTGTCGTTTTGAAGCTAGTAAGGATGAAAAAAGCGGACATCTGGCCCTTTAAACGCGGTAGCATACATTATCTTCAATCATCTTCAAATAAAAATACAACCTCGTGGGCCTGATGCTGCCAAGTACCCCACAAATAAGCTTATTCCATTACCCAAATTATCCCTTACTGTGTTCCATGGGATCAACGCCTTCTTAGCCATGAGACCCTCTCGGAGGGCAATTTGGGACTTTGAGTTTGTAATAAACTAGTGATCCATAAAAGTTTTACAATGTGGATAATGTTTGGATAACCCCAATTTTTTTAAAAATTTCCGTTATTCTTTTTACTTGATTATTTATTAGTATTAGTGTGCGGTCGTTTAAGTTTTTTTTTTAATTTTATTAAATAAATTTTGATTTCAAATAACTAAAATAATTGGAAAAAATATAGACATTTTATTTATTAATTATAATATTTTTTATAAAAATAATCAAATGATCAAATGAGTTAAATAAATATAATTTTTATTAAAATAATATTTTAAATAATTTATTATTTAATTGTTTGATTATTAAAAAACTGTTGCGTTTTATTTTTTAAATGATTATTTTTATTATTTAATTAATTTATTATTTTTTAATCTTACTCTTTTTACAAATTAATAATTTGATAAATTTAATTCATATACAAAATAAATTGGGTAGAAAATATTTAAATTTTTATTATTTAACTCGAATTTATGATTTTTCTCCTATGTGAATTGTGTATTTTTTTTATTATCATTTTTAGCTAAAAATGAAACTGCGTTTTGATGTAATCGCAACATACAAAAAAAAAAAAAAAAAAAGTAAAATTTTCATGAAAGTCAGCTCGAATTATTTGATTTTAGGTGCACTTTCCTCGGGAATATTATTGTTTGAATACGATCGGACAACTATCGATATCTATTAATATATATTTTTATAATATTTTTAAATATTTATTTATTTATCTATCTAGTTATATCGTAAACTAAAGAGTCAAACGTTACTTAGATGTGAAACTTTTGGACCTTATTAGTTGTGATATTGATCTTACGGGCCTTTTTTTTTTTTTAATTTCAGGATATTTTATTTTTTTTAATGTTTATAGTATTTAATTTTTTTATTAAAGATAAAATGATCACTATATAATATGAAAGGGATAAAATAGTCATTGTCCAATATTAAACACTTGTCAAAATTGTTTTATTATTTATATTTTAAATTAATTTTTTAAGAATAAAAGAATTATTATAGAATATAAAAAAGATAAAAGAATCATTATTTAATAGGAGACACTTGTCGACAACTAACCCACTTAAGGAATATTTTTCATATATAGATATTATTTATATAAATTTTAATTTAAGAAATACACTTGACATCCAAAAAAAAAAAAAAAAAAAACTCAGAGTTCATAAGATAAAGTGATTATTGTGGTATACAAGCATGTGTCAGCCTCTAATCTCTTTAGGAATTCTAGAAAACTTGACATTAAAATGCCACCAAAGTCATAGTTAAACTATGATGTAAGATTATTACAACATTTAGAAGAACAGCATACGCGGGAAACACACTGTGAAACAAAGTGTGAACGTCCATTCAAGGACAAAAAGTTGAACTTGACTTGCTTAATCATAACTGGAAACTAATATAGTAAATGAAGATATATGGTTTGAACAACTTATGAGCAAGGTATACAGTTCGAATCGGGACATTCCCACATTTAAGAAGAAATCAAATCATTCCTACATAGCCAAAAACGTACTGTTTTAGTGATTTACTGTTTGTTGAACACCGTAGAACATCGAACGGACGTGAAACAAGAGAAGGAAGCAAAAAAAAAAACAACGACACAGTAAAATGTTCCGAAACTGGGCTAGATTTTGGGTAATCGTGCGGGCAGGTCTCAATCTTTGTTTCCTTGTAGACACCTAGTGAGTCGTGACCCAGCGACGGATCAGAGAGTGTAACTGTCGTTAGCAGCAAGGGAAGTTTGTCTGAAGCTACTTGTCGATCTGAGTGGTGTCTGTGGGACACTCCCTTGTTCAGCCTATTCTCTACGTCATTTGTCTCGATGTTTGCCGTGTGTGGATATATCTTAATCCATTTTTAACTATTCAAAAGGATCCCGAGATGTTCGAATCTTCTTATTGAACTGATTTAAGATCAAAATTACAATCTCACCCCTGTTTCTCAACAACCACAAGGGAGCTGAAAAGGAAGTGAATATAAAGCGAGGACTAAAATTGTCATATCTGGAATTAATGGTTTGAAAATTTTGCTATAAATACGGTCGTTGGAGGAGAGATTTGGGTTTACACTTTTACCTTATCATGAAATGAGAAACGAATGAATGATTCACGTTAAGCCCAAACGCCACAGCTTGTTATTAAGTGCAGCCGCACTTTCTGTTTTCTCTCTCGCTAATCAATAATCACTTCGATAAGAAAAACTCTTTAATCTTCTTCACTCTTTTGGTTTCATTCTCTTTTCTGAGTTGCAAAATCACAGGAAGAAGAAAAGAAGAAAAAGATGGCATCAGATGAAAGTATGACGGTTGTTTCTTCTATGCAAGAAGATGAGTATGATGATATTGATGTTGTGTTTGATCATGATCATGACCTTCTGGCTCATACACATAGCTTGTCTAGGCTTTCCATGTGTACTAGTTCCATGTACACGAACGAAGATGAGGATGATCAAATAGGGATGTACATGTCGAGATTGTTAATTGAAAGCTTTGATGCAGATGTTGATGAAGAGTTCTCTGGCAAAGAATTGCTTGAATTGTCATCGGACTCTGACAAAGAACCTAGCTGTTACTCTCTTCCTGCCATCCCACCTCATCGCAGAAACGGAACCGGGGAGTTGTCTCACCAGTTGATGGGTGTGGTCAAAGATTATGCTAGTGAAAATGAAGCTCAAAACGGTAGTTTTGGTAGGCCAAAAGGGAGCAAGAATTTGAGGAAGAGGAGGATTATAAGGGAAAGATGGGCAGATAAGGAAAGTAAAAGTAGCAGCAAAAAGAAAGATGGGGATTTATTGGCGGGATATAGCAATTATAGTGGAAGTTTTAGCGGGGAGAGTGAAGGGGGTAGTGCGGGTGTGGTGGTGATCACCAGGCCAAAAGGAGGGAAGAGATCGCTGTGTATGGACTTGGAGGAAGTGAAGGCGTGTAGGGATCTGGGGTTCGAGTTGGAACATGAGCGTATGTTAGAGATGCCGAGTCGGGTTTCCCTGTCAGGTTCCACTCTTGATAATACTAGTAGCGGTGGCAATTCTCCCATAGCCAACTGGCGTATCTCCAGCCCTGGTTAGTCAAAATATTGCCAGCCTCTCTGAATTACCTTTAATTTGGACCCCTTTTTTTCTGCCTGATTGTTGGTCATTCACGATTGTTTACTTAATATAAAGGGCTTTGTTTACTCTGTAATTTAGGTGATGACCCGAGAGATGTCAAAGCTCGGCTCAAGGTGTGGGCACAAGCAGTGGCACTTGCATCTACATCTAGGCATTGCAGCTGACAATCTACTCTCAACTATAATCATCGACTACTATTTTTGGTTCCCAGTTTTATTTTTCTTTTTCCACCGTCGAAATCCCTTTGGTGGGACGGATTTGGTGCTTTTCTTTCTTCATCTTGATTCCTAGAAAAGAAGTTTTTCCAGAGGTTTATTTGACCTTTTTATCTGTTGGGGTTGGCATTAGATATATTTAGCCACCTTTTTTGATTGCTCATGTTATGTACAGCTTTCCGCTTGTAAATATAACACGATGGAATAGGAGCCAGATCGTTCTGACTTCTGACTTGCGGCTAAAAGCATATTTCCAGTTCACGTATTCTTTGCTGATCAGTTTTCTGTCAATAGTCTTCAATCATGATTTTGGTAGTTTCGGGAACAGCATTCGGATTGAGATTTGTTTCAGTGTGTTCCCAAAAAATGGCATTGGAAACTTTGTTTTGCAGAAAGAATTTTTATTAATTACCCTCTGTTCAAACGAAACCAATCGATAAGCGCCCACTCAAAAGCCTAAAACATAGACAGGGAAACTTGGTATTGGTTCCAGGGTGGAAGCAGTCAAGCGGAATTCACAAATCGCCAAAATAATGATTTATTTAATTGTTTATATGTCCAGAGCAACAAAAGAAGGCCTTGGTCATGTGTTCATTATTAGGAGAAAGTAAAATAATCAGGTTCTCAATAATTAAGAAAGCACCTCAAGCACAAAACTATAAGTACAGTCATCCTAGAGGAAAACTGGACAGCACAAAATATTGCAAAAACTGCCTAACTACAGCTTTGTTTCGGCTTGTTTAAAATCTATACTTTCTGAATTTCAAACTACATAGTCTCCTGCGTACGTTACGAACTCTTCTTCCATTGCTTAAATTAACCATTAAACGGGATAAGCGACTGTATGTCAAAACAGAGTTAAACTAACAGGAAATAACAACCAAACTTGCAAGGTAAGGACTAGGGAGACAGCATGAAGCCCTAAAATCTAACAGCTCAAATGTTAGAATGTAGCAGCTTAATACATACAACGGCAATATATCAGCCAAAGAAAATCAGGAAGACACTATCTTTTGGATGAAGTTCAATCCAAAAGAAATTATTACCATGAGATCCCACTGATGACCAAGCCTCCAGCCTGGATTAAGCAATCTCGTACAATAGTCAGTTATTCAGGTAAGCTGTTTAAACAGCCCACCTACTTAGTTTCACACATCTCAAATCCTACCAATTCAAAATAAATGTAAAAGCACTTGAAAAAAAAATATGGAATAGACTTGATTCAAAATTGCATGATACACCAAAATACAGCAAATCAAGGGATCAATCCCATTTGGTGGCAGATGCCAATAAATGTCCTTCTCAGTGTTCATTTTCTTCACTTCCTTGCTATCATTAATACATACATGATTGAGTACAGGTAAACCATTCCACAGCATCAACTGTGGCAACCACAGAATTTTAGAAAAGAAATGCAGTGGCTACGAAAGACGTGCTTTGAATGAATGATTTGAAATGGTAGCAAGCAAAAGATCCACCATATCTGCTAGGATGTGGACTTTAAAGTTATAATTATTAGTCATTGGCCAAATTGAAACTCCATGGTGCATTTAGAACATATTAAGGAGATCAAGAAGGCACTAAGCAGATTTAGGAGAGAAAATTTCAACCTTGTGGACCGAGAGATCGTTATGGTTGAAGTAACATCACTGCAGAGGAAGATGGTAATTTCAGTCCAACAGTCGACGTGGAGAGAGGAAATCCAGAAAAGGGTGCATAAGGTATACTGAAAGCCAAGAAGCTATCTATCTATATATATATATATATATATATATTACAATAATGCACTCACCCACATGGGGGTGGGAGGATTTGAACTAGGACCTCCAAGGTCATCAATCCCATCCTTTTACCATTAAACAAGGCCTCACAGGCAACTGTTTTCTAGATTTATTTATAAGTATAAAAACATATATCCCTAAAGATATAGAAGTGACAGATTAACAAGGTTCCTCTCTTGATTTTTTAACTAAGGTGCATAGAGAAATTCAACTTGAATAACTAACATCAGTGTGGAAATAGACATTATATTCTGTATCCATTCCACCTTAATTTACTCAAAAATATTTTTACCATAGCAATTTTATGATTCTGACTAAAAAATGTCACTATAACAACAACAAAATTGCAAGTATTAGCCTTTATGTCCCACTTTTGGTAAACTTTTTCTTGGAAATTCTGGGCATACTTTGTGGTCCTAGGGATATATTAGAAAGTATGAAACAGAAATAATGTGAAGGTGGCGGTTGGCAATAGAAGTATGCATAGTGAGGGTTCCATGAGTTTAGCCTCCTTAAATCTCAAATAAAAGATATAAAATGTATTGTATCTTTCTGCTCAGCTTGAGCATGAGGATATCAAAGGTCTTTAGAGACATTGTATTGCTTATAAATGATATTAAAAAAAAAGAGATGATAATGCTAATCATTGTGATTTGAATAACCCAGAAATCCCATAGCTTATCACTTTATTATCACAACATATGAATGTAACAGTTTCCATAAATGGCAATTGGTGAAAAGAATAAAATGGAAGCCAAACAGGCATCAACAGACAGTCAATGAGAAGTTCTCACTCACTTGAAGACAAGATCGTGACAGGTATTGTCACAGGGGTAAGGACAGTCAATAGCTTTAACAGCTGTTCGATCAAAGAACCAGTCTCCAACAGACACTGCAATTGCCTGCATATCAATAACGAAAAAGATACTCTTATAAATTCTGACCATACATGCAGACAGAGAATCTATTTGCAACTTTATATTCAAGCCTTAGCAATCATTTGAGCATAAAGTATGGAATTAAGTTATGGAGTTTTATGTTAATTCCACCGCAAAAATAAAGTGCTAAATGAGGTATAGTTCTCTAGGAAATTCAGAAGATGGAAATTTTTATCACATTTATCTGCAGCTGCTGCAAGAACTTTAACATAGATAGGACATACCTTGCTTCCAATACGAGGAGAATCATTCTCATACCATGTATCCTGTCTCTCTGACTGGCAGTGAGCAAAACAAGAATTTATGAATAAACCATTTTGATCGGACATTGAGAAAACATTTACGGCATCGAGCATTTGATTCCTGAAGTCTGCTTCAACGTAAGAAAGAAGAAAAGAACATTCACATGCAATTCATTTGCCATTTGACAGTACAAAAATTTGAATCAAAACATAACAGAAAACAAACATGAAAATCACCTTGCAGAAATTGCATCTGTGATGAGTTACAATGAGAACGATCCATTTTGCAATCATTCCAGTAGCCGTGAGGATCAGCAGATGATGGAATTAAACTCTCTTGGACCTGAAAACAGAAATTAGAGATTTAATCCAAGTTATTTGGTGTTAAAAAGGTCATCTAAGTGATAAGGCAATCTTTTCGAGTAGGCCTATATATACATATTAAGGTTCAATATACATACATATATATATATATATAGGTTCAAAAATTGTTGTCATAGATAAACCAATGCAGGACAGGACCCAACAATGACCTCTCCAGGCAATCCCAAAGTTTCAATCTGTTGACAACTGCCTTGAGGAGGTGTTGAAGTTTAGCAGTATGAATTCTTGTCTATGATATGTTTCTGGGTAGACATATGGATTATCATTTGAAAAAAAAAAAAAAGAAGAAATGAAAAGAAGATGAGGAAGAGAAAAGAAGAAAAAGAAGGAAAGTAGCAAAAAGAGGAATATTACCTGCCATGCATCATAGGCTGCATTGAGAAGAAACATAGGGGTCTTGATATTTGCAATCAAGTTTTGAGGGAAGAAGCACTGCGAATGAAAGATAGAATTATGGGTTTTCTAATGAGTTACATCTACTCTCTTAGCCTAATCTAGTACATGAATGCCAATCAAGAAAGCAGAGACATTTACCGAAGTTGGATCCGTTTGACTGGTACAAGTATTTGGCAAATTCTTTTGCACACCCTAAGATTTCATAGAAATTTTATTTTAGTGAGCAGAAAGCAATAAGAAAAGATTTCATGACAATGACAGGTTGATTACACATAACAGCACTAGCTTTTCTTTCTTGAGGACCAAGATTTATCTTAGAAGGTTACTGAAACAAACTATTAATATATAGCTCAGGGACCTCAGCTCAAGAGCAATGAAGCAACTAAAAGTGAAACTTACTTGGCCTTCTGACGTTTAGACACGAAACCTTACTTATTAATTAAGTTTTGACCACCACAGAAACCTAAAGGAGCATAAGTAGTACCTGTAAGGTAACCACACCACCATACATATCCCTTAAGGTATGGCCACCAGCCACATTAGTTCTGCATAATAATGAAAACCATTAATTAAGATTATATTTTTTTAATTGAAGAGAACCTACTCTAACCAAAAAGGAGGGAATGGAGTAAAGTTCATTACGCATCAAGGAACAGGCCTGCATCACTCAGACATTTCACTTTGGTTGTTTTGGGAAATAAATACTTAAATTCATCACAATGAAGAATGGATGCTAGACCCCCAGCTGAGCATCCGGAAAGAAGAGCCTAAAACACAATCAATTTTAACATATATTAGATATCCAAAACCAAATTGAAAACTAAAATGAAACATGCTAGATACAAAACCTGCTCAGCATTCTGCATTCCATTAGCCATTAATTCTTCCATAGCAGCTGACCAGATCCTTTGTCCTCTAAAATAAAGTTGGTTAGCCTGAAAGTAAAATCACTGAATACCATAAATACTTCAACAGATAATGAAAGTAAAAATTCTATAGAATATATCCTAGAGAAGAGAAACAATCTGTTCTAAAACAGAGTCTAGTCTTAAAGAACTAAACATGTTATTTTTAGCCCCTCCCCCACACCCCCCCTCCCCCCCCAAAAAAAACTTGTTTATTTAGAGTAGGGTTACAATACGACATCAAGTAAATTTCTAACAGTTTTAAATCATTGAAGAGAGTGAAGGGAAAATGAGAAAATAATAGTAGCCGTAAGGGTAGATGAATCCGAAATAAGCATTTAGTAAATCAAACTTGACCATTAATATATAGGTAAAGCAAACTTGACTAACACTTTCACTGAATAGGCTATTCGTGTCATGAGTAACAGTTCAGGGAAATGTAAAGGGTTAAAAGGACTCTCCTAACCTCATTCTGGGCCTCCCCAGCAAAAGATGCCCCATCACAATAACGTAGCTTGACTCTATTCCAGTTGTAGAAATCTGCAGGACGCAAGAGGTCACATTCAAAATTTTTATGAATAAATGCTGTATAAATACTGGTCCAAAAATAAAAAATGAACTAAAAATTATACAAACCAGGATTTTCTTCAGCTTTATTGCTTAATATTCCAGTGAAATTTATTTGCCTCTCCATAAATTTTGATGAACCACGTCGAGTAGTTTTGCGGGAGACACAAGTTCGAATGTCAGTACACCATCCACCTCCCTAAAAACAAAGATCAAATCCAGCAATGTGACTAAAATCAACTACATAGAAAATTATCAACTATCAAGAGTAAATGAAACCGATAAAGTGTTCTATCTTGACATAGGAAACATGAAATGACTTTAGAATCCAAGACAAAAAGGATTAAAATCAATATTCATTACAATCATAAAGTGCTAAAAAAGTATTAAATGCATTATCAAAGTCTGTTAACCGAACCTCCAATTGAATGAGCCAGCTGTTTGCACCTGACGTCAACCCACGATCCAGATGATAACCAGGAGGCGTCCCATCCAAACAAACTGTGACCGAACGCATCAAAAGGAAAAAGAGAGAGAGAGAGAGAGATGAGAATTTAGCATCTCAACATGAATCAAGAATCAGACTTTCAGGGCAGTCCTAAAATACAAGAATTAAAATGATCTATTTCTAAATTACCAGCTCCTTTCGAAGCAGCTCCTTGAATGAGAGTGAGGGGAACCATGAGAGAGTTGGCATCAGAGGACACTGCATCTTTCTCCAAGTACGAAAGCAAACTCTCTTTAGCTTTCAGTTCTTCCAACCAAGATTCAGATCGGCTCAAACCGATACCAACTACACTCCACAATCTCAAAACCCATATCAAAACCCCCTTCATTTTTTTTTTGTTCTCCTGTCTTTTCTCTCCTATCCACCAAAAAGAAACCTATTTCTGCCTAGGACTGTGAAAGTGGAACCTTTATCTTTTTCCGGAAAATATCAACATTTTTCAGAAAATAAATTTCTGAAATTGATTTATGCGAAACAAACGCAGCCGTCCAACATTTTTCCCTTTTAAAGGGTCTGCCTTCTTCCAATTCAATCTTCTTTCCTTTGAAATTTTTGTGATTTGAATTGGAAGGAAGAGATAAATGAAATGTATTCAGGTACGTGGGCAAAGCAGACAAAACAATTAGTAGTAGTAAAAAGGAGAGTGTGTAAATGTGGTTTTTTTAAATTACAAAATAAAAAAAGAAAGAGAATGTTCGTTTGTTGTTAAAAAAAAAGTGCCTGTTGGTTTGAAACGGGTCTGTTACTTGATTTAGTATTGGGATACGAGCACCGACCCACATACCATGGTATAGCTCGTGTAGTTGTCACCAGCTCACAGCCCACACAGCACATACTGCGACATAGTGTGGTGCTATGAATGACGATCGTGAAGTCATTTGACATACGCCCTAAATAAGGGGATAATCCGCCTTCCAGTAATTGCGCTTCAATTTTATTTGAATATTTCCAACATTATAGTATTGGGTTTATTTATTTCTTTCTGGATAAATGAATAAAGAAGAAAATTTTATTCAACTAATCATTCTTTCTTGTAAATTGACGAGAAGATCAAAGCCAGGGAATTCCCATTTTTGGCTACGGTGAGATACAAGGGTGTGTTTGTTCTTTTTACTTTTTTTTTTCCTGTCATTTGCCAATAAAATTACTATTGGAATATCATCAAATTTCAATATGTAACCAACTGGGTTTATTGATGAACTTAAGTTGGCAGGATTTTAGCTTTAGAATATAAGAAGAACTAAAAAGCTAAATTTTGGGCTGAATTCCTGCTCCGTTGTTTCAATTATATGCTACAAATTCATATTTTGATGGGAAGGGCACTTGGCCAATTGCATCCCTAAATTATTATTACACTTGTGAAAAAATAATCAAAATTTGGAAACAAAAAGGAGGGAACAAGAAAAGAAATAATCCCATCAAGATACTGAAGCACTTGATAAGATCTCGCCATCTTCACCAAAATGATAGTGCTCATAGATTTCCAGTAACAGTTCTCTGCACGGTACAACAGCCCCCAGCTTAATGCAAGCCAAGAAAGCACCTGACAGTTTCCGATGGAGACTGTAAGCCTCATCAGGAGGTGGTGTAAGCCTGTGCCTCAGCATTGTTGCCCCGAGGTTTGAAATGCTTTGAGTAATATTAGTTGATCGGAAGTCATAGCCACCGGGCTTTGAGAATGGCAATCCCACAACAAAACCAGCCTGAACATGAGCCTCCAGCATTACCTCTGATTCCATCCCCGTGAGGAACCCGAGTCTCTGTGACATCTCGATAACTGCCTCTCTGTCATTATTTGCGCAAGCCATAACCTGGTCAAATATACAAGGAATCCTTCAGTTCATATGGTAGAAAAATCAGATCCGAAGATGCCAAATTCAACAGTGTTCAACAAATAATTGCAGCACAAGGTTAGACATCTCGCAACATTAATAAGCTAAAAGCTAAGTCACTTTAAAGATCAAACTATGTTAATAGAGGTTTATGCAGGAAATCTCTAAAAGAGAAAAATATATCCATAAAGGTCCAACCCATAAGAATGGTTGGTTTTTCAGCTTAAATGGCAACAGCAAATCGTGCCATTCATGCAGAAAAACAATTGATGCCACAAGCACTTTGGAAGGGAACTGACCATTCTCAAATAGTCATCAACAAAACGTTTACGATAATCTCGAGCTGCTCCAAAGTCAATGAGATTGATTGTTTTGGTGGCCTCATCATATAAGAAATTACTCCAATTAGGGTCAGTCTGCATCAGAACAAACACAATGTTTAATACAAAAGAAAGAACATGACTTCTTCAACAAGACTTCTAAAATGAAATAATGCAGAAGTTTAAAAGAATATGAAGAAGCAACCTAAGAGAAAGGGCAAAAAACATAGATCTACATAGTTTTCTAAAAAGAAAAGTCAAATTTCTTCTTGAATAGATTGCCTCAGGCTTAGATAAAATTTTGAGAAATACACAAACCAAAACATTTCATTATATTTAAAAGTAAACTTAACCCTTAGATGGCAAAGCATAAATAATCTTCAGGAATTTAAATGCTTTCTAAAGAGTAGGCAAGATAGAGAAACACAATACAATAGCCTCCCAAAAAAGCAAAAAGAAATTAAAGAACGCACACCTGCATGAAGCAGAACACAAAAAGCTCCATTAATGTCAGTTGCAGCAACTTTCTCCCAACATAATTACGAGTTCCCTGGTTTAGTAATGCAACCTTGTCGATTGGAACTCCTATAGCAAGTAAATAATATATTCAAACTGAACTAATAGAACTCACAAAATAATTCTATCAACTTTGTTAACTGGAAACTGTTTTAGAGTACCGAATCACATTTATGCACCTTGATCTATCAGAAATTCCAGTTAAAATATCTTCTTTTCACACAGTTGCAAATTGTCCTTTAATACTTAGAGAACATGGCACCATACTATCTATACCTAATGCTTTAAGAAAAATAAAAACCTAAAAGACCACATAATTACCGGAAACAAGTTCTGTTGTTAAAACTCTTTTGTGTGAAATATCATCCACAACAAGTGGAACATAAAATCCCTCTTGGCCACATAGCAGATCACGAAATCGTTTCTGATTGGACGCCTCCAACTGATAGTCACATTCACGAGATAATTCTTCTTTAGCAACCTGCAAGAATTCAAGGGACGACATAAACATCCAATTCCTGAACACAGAATCTTCAGTTGTCAGGAGCCCAGACAACATCCTCCAATAACTTAACTTACATTCTCTAGCATCCAATACAGGACTAAGCAATCATTTTGAAGCATGGGAAGAGTACACATTAGAAGCAGGAAAAAGGTGCATTAGAAAGATCAAACAGTCATCGGAGAAAGATATTCTAGTAATATGCTGGGGCGGTCCAAATAGCTTTGTCAACTATATCTATATGCGTCCATCATTAAACTGGCTTGGAAGGCTAACCATTCACTTAGTATGTCAAATAAGAATACTTAGACACTGAATAATGCAAGTTCATAAATGCATAACTACATACCTTCATTGCTCTGTCAAGATAGAGTCCTTTAGGAATTAGATTTGTATAATCTAGCAGAAGTTTTACATTCTCAATATCACTCTCAATGCTATCTGCCACACCAGGGTACTGAATTTTCATTGCTACATCCATACCATCTTTTGTAACAGCTCGGTGAACCTACAATCATTCACAAACTATAAGTTTAGGATAGGTAACCATTAAAATGATATAAAAGGACATTGGAACAGGACGACAGTTGTTTCATCCAAATCACCTCATTGAGCATAATATTTACTTTGAAATGATCAAACACAGGTGGTTCATGGTAAGGAGAGAAAAATCAATAGGTAAGGAAAGCAAAAATTAAGAACCGAATTTCATGCATACAAAAAGGAAACCACTAGTAACTGGCATTAAACAGACAGGGACAAGTTAAATGTGCAAAGCAATAAATGAGCACATAAAACACTAGTAAACTAAAAATGAATGTTGAAAAGAAGACAAATCCCAGAGCTTTACAGAATGATCCATTCTGACCAAAAAACATCAATGCTAGAAATAATAATGAGTAATTGATATTAAGATGCTCAAATCTAGATCAAAAGCTTGTATACATAAAGACTCCTGGTAGCATGATCAATAAAATAAGCAAGAAATAGAAAAAGAAATATGCTAGTGCGCCACCTTAACATATAGGGAAAATCCTAGACAGTGTCACAACGGAATAAACATGCAGCCATTTTGCTTCACCTGGCCTATACTTGCAGCAGCCATGGGTTCATAATCAAAGCTAGTCAACTTTGAAGACCAACCAGCGCCTAGTTCAGCATCCAAAACTTGATTGAGCTGGCCCCTTGGCATCACATCTGCGCCTTGACGCACAATATCCAGAGCAGCCAAGATCTAAAGAAAATGAAAGAAGTTAAATGTAAGATTTAGCCACTGTACAAAGTCTTGAGGGAAAGTAATCTTCGTCAAAAAAATTATAAACAATAACCTCCTGCATCATATCTTCTTAACTGATTCTAAGAAAAGAACCATGAAAATACCTCTTCTAAAATGAACAAAGCATCCCACTATTAAATTACATTCATAAAACACCATTCTAACATATAGAGCATAAAATATAAATTAGCATACCGGAGCCGGAACAAGGGATTCATCCTGTATGCTCAACATCTGCCCGATTTTAAGAGCTGCGCCACGCATCCTACATAACGCAAGGGCCAATCTTTCTGCATTTTTTTCAGACAAGAACGGTGAAACTGCAGATTGCTTGTCGTTTGTGTTTGATGATCCATAAACAAGCCTCTTGGCAGATTCCTGAACTGTTCCCCAAGCAAGACCAGCTCCTAATGCAGCAAAGCTTTGGATGTTATAAAAAGCACTAGTTAGCAAAATAGCAAATAATAGAACAATTTTGCAATAGCCACATAACTAAAACATTAAAAAAGAGCTTACCCAAATGCTCTAGAAAATGGAGTAGCAGGAACTTTTCTTTCCCTTGGCCTCCGTCTCTTCACAGCTACTGGCGCCTCTTCCGCCATTGCCGCGCCTTCGCCGCCTTCAACATCGCGCTTATTGTCCAAATTGGACTCACTTTCTGTACCTAATCCATCATTACCAACCTTCACTTCAATAACCGGTTGATCATTACTACTAACACCTTTACCGCAATTGATTGATTCATCAAGGTTAGGGCTCGCCCGGGCGACATCGTTCGAGGAAGAATTTGCATTGGCCTGGCTCCCATCATTGTTGCTGTTGAAGTAGACGACGGATTCGTTGGGACAGGGCTTGGAGAACTCGCGGACCTTCCCTTTAGTTAGGCCCGCTAGGTCCGTAGCCGAGACTAAAGCGTTTTTGACAGATGAAGCGATTAGGGTTTCGAGATCGCCATTTTTGACGCTCTCGATCGTTTGGGAGCGTTTGGCGATCTCTTTTGCGATTAAGGAGAGACCATTCACGAGCCTCCCCAGCTGATTCAAAGAACTCATGGCGCGCTTAATTCAAAATATCATTTATTTTCTCCAAAAAAGGTTGCGCTCCCTAATCCCTAATCTAGTGAAAAACTCCATTCGTGCTCTTTGCAAAGCATTCTGGCCAAAACAAAAAAACGGCAGTAAGCTCGAAGAGAGCGTGGGGTTTGAATTTGAATGGAAAAATGATATGTCCTAAACCGAGGGTTCGACCATTTTAGGGCAACGTGGGCTTTTTTATGTCCATGAAATTGGGAAGTAAGCAGGGTTGGAGACGTGGAGGCTGGCTTGTGGCTATTTGTTTTAGGATGGAATGGCCCAAACAGCCCAAACATGTTTGACATTTATTTCCAGTCTTCATGGGCTAGCCTTAGCCCGAGGCCTGAAGAAAATGGATGGAAAAGAAGAGTACTGATTTCGAACTTTGTTGGTCTCAGGGTCTACTTTTTGTTACTTAAAAGTTTCATATGGGATACAAATTAGCTCAATATAATTGGAATCGATCCTAGGATGAAATTATTGGGTTTGAATTCCAATAGTAATCCAAAAGATTAAAAATAATCAGTTAGGATTAATGTATGATGATGTGTATTAGTGCTAATTTGGTGAGGAGAGCTGATCAAAGGATTCTTTCTAGTAGTTTTTTTCCCTCTCCACAATTGTGTAGCCATTCATATGTTCAATTGCCCTGTGGTTAACTTTTTGGTCAACCACTAACCATTAACAAAAAGGAGTGGCATATAAACTCTTCAAATATCACATGAAAAAACTAAGGATTTGAGAGAAAATCAACATTTGCAAAATCTACATAACATGGGGTTCATGTCCCATCTCTTCCACAACAATGCAGGAATATGCTTCAATGACAACCCACAAATATTCATGATATATACTCTTTTTCTCTTTGATTTGTTTTTTCTTTTTTTCCCTTTTTAGCACCATTGCCTGGATTATGCCCTTATCTGCTAAGATATTACAACTCTTGGGACCAGAGATGGGTTGCCTGAATAAAGGGCACACCAAATAGCAGTAAGATAAGTATATGCTTTGCTTTTAGCGAATCAACTCAAGTGCTGTAGCATACTTGAGTATGGCAATGCTTTGACACTCGTCCAGGAGTTGGCTTTAGTTTAAGTAATGAGTGTATAGTTTACATAGGTTGATCAATATTTCCATCAGTTCTTCATTTTCCTTCCACTGATGCAGAGTTCCCTAGGGGCAAAAAGTCTAGCTTGGAGCCCCCGAATCCACATTTAAGCATGTTGTACTTGGTTGAGGAATTCAATTGTCTTTTCTCATTTGGTTTTATCCCCTTTCTATTCATCATGCCAACTGGTAGATTCAGCTCACTTATCCATCTTATAGGTCAAGCAGATTTTTGCTTTCAGATCCACGTGATGAGTGCCCCATTTGCCCTGGTTGAAATCAATGGAGAGGAAAACAAATAAGCAAATTGCACAAGGACTAAAGAATAGCTAGACCAGTATATAATGCCATTTCCTCGTATTAAATTTGATAAGTGGATATTTGCCGAAAAGATTTTATTCTATATGTATACCATTGAAAGGAATATTACTCATCTTCAAACCCCATTTATATGTAGCTAGCCCCTTCACTCATATTCTGTATTCCAAGATTCCAGAGACCAACTTGAAGCCACTCGTAAGCCTCCTTACAGAATAAAAAAAAAAAAAAAAAAAGGCTCCCCGTATTCTCATTCTGCGAAATGCAATGCAAAGCACGCATCATCTACAAAGATAAGAAGTGGCCAACATGCATTGGAACACTTGGAATTTTACTTTATATGGGGTCCAAAAATGAGTACATTTTGTATTGGAGGGTGGGGTGACAGATTTCTAACTAAAGCAGCTACAATCACAGAAAATGACAGGTGACAGAACTAAGGGTAACTAACAATTCAGAATCATACATTTTTTTTAAAAAAAATTTGATGAGTGATTCATGATCATACTAAAACAAAGAAAATAAATATGCTTCCCACCTGAGCCATTTCAGCATCAATCTCACACATCAATACATCATTCAAATGGAATGGCTCATCTTTGAGTTCATATAAATAGGCCCCATCAGCCACTACTGGATCGTGCATCAGAACTGTTTCATTCATTCTACTGGTCTAGGTATGGCACTATTATTTTTTAAATGTTTTCTTGTAGGTTGTTTTCTTCTGGAAGTGTTTTAGACTGTTCTCTCTCGGCTTATGTGGTTAATATTGACAGAATTGCCTTGCTTTCATCATAATTTAAGTGGAATTTTCTGAATATGCTGTCATTTTCAAAATGAAGACACAAGGTTTTCTTGTCTTTATCAAGCTCTAAACTCTTAATCTTTGCTCTTCCATAGCTCTTCTTGATGGGTTTATTAGGTTTCTCTCAGATTCTTTTATCTCATTACATCACTAAGGTTCTTTGAATTCAGTGTTTTTCGTCTGCTTAAAATTTAGGAAATCAATAGAACTTTACTGCTAATGTGCATATAACTGCAGGGTTACGCTTATCCTGGCATTGTCTGGGGGAACTTTCTTACAGGTACATTCATGAACATGGACGCTGTTGGGAGGGCCAGTGGAGCTAAATATGAATGCTTGCTCTTTGGTATGTTATAGCACAATTAATCTCTTCATTAAGAACAAAATCATGTGATATAGCTGCTGCTTTTAGAACTATTTCTGATTTATGGGGTTTTGATTATGATTTACAGACATGGATGATACCCTATACCCCTTGAGTACAGGTGTCAATTTGGCTTGCCGCAAGAATATAGAAGGTATGACCCAAAAAAAGTAAACATGATTATTTGTGTTTTTGTTTGTTATAATTATGATATCAGCAATTTGACTTGTTTTAATTGTAGAATTCATGCTGCAATACCTGAATATTGAAGAAAGTGAAGTACCAAGGATGTGCTTGGAATTATACAGGGAATATGGAACAACAATGGCTGGATTGAAGGTGAATGAGAGTTTATCTTGTCCTAAATTCCCTGCTTTTTTTCCTTTTAGCTCTTATGTTTTCCTTTTTTATATGAAATGCATTTTACTTTGCGTGCATCTGAAAATTTGAGTCACAAATGCCGATTTTTCAGGCTCTTGGTTATGAATTTGACAACGATGAGTTTCATGAATATGTTCATGGAAGATTGCCATACGAAACATTGAGGCCTGATCCGGTGTTGAGAAACCTTCTGCTTTCCATGCCACAGCGGAAAATAGTAAGTGAAATCCAGAAAAAAGTTCATTGAGAAAACACACTATATATTGGCTGTTCTAAGATGTTTCTTGTTGTTTTCAGATCTTCACTAATGCTGACAAGGCACATGCAAGACAAGTTCTGAAAAGAATTGGCTTGGAAGATTGTTTTGAAGGCATTGTATGCTTCGAAACTCTTAACCCTCCTCTTGAACCAGCTGATTTCCTGGATGCATTAGATGATAATCAAGTTCTTGCTGGAGGTGACCAAGAGCCCAACACTGCTAACAGAACTGATGCCAGCAGTGTCAGTTCCAAGTCACCTGTTCTGTGCAAACCCTCATTGGAAGCTTTTGAAGCTGCTATTCGGATTGCAAATGTCGATCCAAAGAAAACGGTAGACTTTGAACACAATTTTTCCCTCTATCCCCTTAGCATGATATAAATGATTCATGGATTCATGGATCGCCCTTCTTTCTTTCTTTTTCCAGATTTTCTTTGATGATAGTGCTCGAAACATTGCAAGTGGAAAAGTAGCAGGGCTCCACACGGTTATAGTAAGCTATAATTTCGTTTTGAATCGCAGCACCTATAAACCTGCCCAAACGAATATAACAGATTAATTGATTAAAGCTCTGAAAAGTAACACCATCTTGAATGGCTATACATAAAGAAGCATAACATAAGCATAAATCATCCGTACTCTCTGCTACCATTAACACAGTTCAGCATTCTATAGCTAACATGCGAGAATAATGATGGCAGGTGGGGAGCTCGGTATTGGTGCCAGGTGCAGATTATGCCTTGCGCGGCATCCACAATATCAAAGAAGCAATACCTGAGATATGGGACGGTAGAGAGGAGCAGATGGAACAAGTTATCCAATCTGCTGCGGTTGAAACCGTGGTCCTTGCATAGATTTCACTTCAAGTTGAAGCTTACTGGTTTTGAAAGGAGACTGTCCTTGTTATATTATATACATGGGAAGTATTCATCTTAAGTTTATTAAATAAATGACTGAAGCTCACTAATATCCACATCTACTTAGAATATAAGAAATGTTCATGTATCTTTAAGATTTCATGTACTAAACCCAAATTTATGGGGATAAAAGCCAATTGGAAGGAAATAGATCAAAATTAGTAAAATCAGATGCTCCATTAAGAGTAGAGTTTTGATAGAATCTGCAAGCTTTCACCCTAAAAATCATTAAGCACAATAGCACATCCCCGCCAAGAGCTTACAGTGTATCATCCAAAATTCTCTCACCTGTAATTAAGGCTAACTGTTATACATATTATCGAGTAAAAACACCTTGCAGCAGAAAAAGCATCACTAAAATATTATTTAATGCTTGTGGTTACATGAACAGGATATTAGCCCTCAATTGGTAGCTCCCCACAATTAACAATTCTGCATGGCAACCGAGGGCTATCTGACCTGCTTGTCTCTTGGGATTCTAGTTCACGCACAACATCCATTCCATCAATCACATGTCCAAAAACAACATGCCGATTATCCAGCCATGGAGTCTGTAAAACACAAACATAATGAAAACAAATTTTGAACCAAAAAATAACCTACTTAAGCAAGAAAATTGTGTGTATGAATATTTACAATTTGCAAGTCATTAGCTAGCATGATTAATTAGCCAAAAATATCAGCAGCACCAGTCAGCATTCAGCGATAAGCAGATTATGCACAAGTATAATAGATATCCAACTCAAAGTTTATAATTAATAAGATATAATTCCAAACACAAAGCAAAATCTACTCTTCTAATAAACATTTATACCTTTTTGGTTCTTAAAGACTATCATAAAAACACGAATTCCAATAAATATAATGGTGAAATTATCCTTAACATGATATCAAATTGGAATAGGGCAATGAGATAAATAATCTACAAAAAAGAATAACGCAGCAGCAGCTACCTCACCTTTGCTGTGCAAATAAAGAATTGGCTTCCATTTGTATTAGGACCTGCATTGGCCATGCTTAATACTCCGGGTCCAACATGCTTCACTGCAGATAACAACCTCAAATTATCAGAACCACGCTAGCAATTCATTACAGATATCACCTAACCTAACAACCCCAAACATAAACACCCAAAATTTGAATTTTGCATGCTCTTCGTATCAGAGAGAGCACAACTTACAGGCCAAGCTCTCATCTTCAAACCTGGATCCATAAATACTGATTCCACCAGTTCCCTGCAGCCAGCAAATGCACCAGTTTTCTACTTTGCAATGGAAAGTTCTTTCTTAAAAGGTACTAATATATCTTTAGAAAGCCAGAGGAGGAGAAAGAGAGGGTTTACATTTCCATTAGTAAAATCACCACCCTGGATCATGAAATCTTTAATAATGCGGTGAAATGAGCATCCTTTGTAACCATACCCGTTCTCTCCTGCAACAAAAAACAAATGTTGATCTAATAAAGAAAACACCAGGGAAACAAGAATAAAAGTGCCTTAAAAAGAGTGAATGTAGAAGTCTTAGCCTAGCTTGCCTGTGCAGAGGGCACGGAAGTTCTCAACAGTTCTTGGAACAACATCCCCAAAAAGGCCCATCACAATTCTACCAACAGGTTCACCACCAATTTCAACATCAAAGAAACACTTGGTTGTCACTTTTGCTTGCAACTCTACATCCTAAACAAATTCCAATTACGTGTAAGATTCTGAACAGCGAACATTAAACCAAACGTCAACCAATAGACTTCAAATTACATATTTTCAGACGTATTACTTATCCATTTTACAGGAACAAATAATGAAGTACTTACATTTGCCATGGAGTTGCACACCATTCTCCGGTATTTAAAGGAAGGAGATTTAGAAAGTTGGGTAACAGGGAAACTTGATACATAGTTTAATTTCAATGTTAAGGCTCTTCCAGGTGAGTTCAAAGTTCGAGTTTGGGAGTAACCTGACCATGAATTTATCATATGTAGCCTATGCGCATTTGAAACATCTTGACCCTGTGGATTGGGAAATAATGAAAGAGAAGTCAAAGACAATGAGAGAAGATGTTGAAGTAAAATCTTCCAACAAATCTAACCTGGAAAGTGAGGTGAGGGCTTTGGACCATCTGCAATGAGAAACCGGAGGCCATTTTTTCGTCGTTGAATGGAGGAAAGTACTCTGTTATGGGGCGTCCAGCAGTAACTAAGTAAAAGACTTAAAAAAAAGAAAAGTTTATTTACATAAAGCCTGTCACGCTCTCTGGGTCTCGGGTTGCACAAACTGTGATTAAAAAACAAAGAGATGTACAGGTTGGTGGTTGGGTACTTGGGTTGGTGTTGTTGTGGGTAACGGGCGGTTAGATTTGCACATTGTATTCACCGACAAAATCTTTAATATATCCGCCGCACGGCTCACGCCCAACTTCTCTTATTCCTTTGTTTGGGCTTGGCGTTTGAGAGACTTGTAAGAAAAAAAAAAGAGACCCGACATTAGAGATATGAGGACCCTTTTAATTTCAAGATGGTTTTGAAGGGTCACCGATCCATATAATCATCTTGTATTTTCCTTTTCATTAATATTTGCATGCCAAAAACTAAGCTGAATTTTTTATTTTATTAAAGTCATATCTTCAATAGAATTGAATTGAAGAATGGAAGTTTTGGTGGCCGTTGTGTAGTATTGTTTTGCATTTATACTAAGATTATTACAAGATATATACAATTGAATTTAAAAAATATAAAATTATGTTAGAGATATTCGGGGTGAGCATTTAAGTAATCTTCTACTTCAACAAATTTATGTCATAGGCTTTTTTTGTTGTTCAGTTTTAATCTTTGAACAAATTTTCTTTCTTTTTTGTAAAATTGGAAGCCCGATTGGCCTAAATCATTGGGTCATGAGTAACAATTCTCTTGAAACGCTGCTGCTCTTGAAAAGAAGCGACTAATGGGCTCTGGCCTTTCAGTTAATCTAGACAAAGCATGCCCGGCTATCCATGTCCACCCTCACTTGCTGCTGTTACCAACATTGCACTCGCCCGTTTCCCCACCACCACACGGTTTCTTCACAACCCATCATTCACCAACAAAACCACCACCTCACTTTCCTTCTCAACTCCCTGCCCTTTTTTGTTTTAACTCTGATGCCACCTCATCCGACACAAACGATGATGATGATGTTTATTTTGACGATAATTTTGTTTTGTTAGATGAGAAGACACAACCATTCTCTGAAGATGGTATTTTTATTGAGATAAAAAAGCTTGGAGGAAACTCTTGGAGAATTCGGGTCTTGCTGTCAGCAAAATTGTTGAATAGAAAGACAAATTTGCTCGTCTTTATCAGGTAAATTATTCATCCCCCATTTCTTTAAATTTGTGTTATTCGGTTTGGTGTTTGATCTAAATTTTGTTGCATGTGAACCTTGACAACGTTGTACTTATGTTCAATTAAAGCTTCTTAAGTAAGACAGCAACAAACACAAAATTTTGATAATAGAAAAGAAGGTTTTTCTGGATAAGGATTTTAGTGCAAATGTTAAGCTTTACATGCGATTGTCAAGAAAAACTGGGAATTTTGAGTTTCCACTGATTTAAGCAAAGGGATAAATGTAGAATTTAAGTACATGGATTGAGAATATCTATTGTTATTCATTCGAAATTAATTTAAATGTTTGATAGCGCAGAGCTGCAGTGAATCCATCTTCTCAACTCCATTATAATTGATGGCTCGCATATGCGTATAAATGTTGTCAATTGATGACATATGTCCCTCAACATCAAATTGCTAAACGTGTTCTTTATTTATAATACTTGATATTTTGTCCATCACTTGATTGAAAACTTTGTCTAGATACAGATTTTTTTCCTAAAGTTTTGTCATTGCCTTCTGTCATTGATGTAATCGTTCTGTTACATTCTTTCAATAGATTGGACAGCAAAACTTGCCATTGGGTTTGAAATTTATTGCTAAAGGAGTTACAGATTGTTATGAGAAAGATCTTGAGATTTTGCCTTCCGGTAAAAAGCGTGAAATTCAATTTAAGATGGTTGATGGTGACTTCACACGCTTTGAAGGAACATGGTTGATTTAACAGGTAAGAATTAGTTGTTAAGTACCTTTAAGTTTAAGTTATTGAGGCTATCAAATTGTTTTTGGCACGTGTTGCTCTTTAGGGTTGCGCCTATCAAATTGTATGGTATAGCAGGTCTTGTAGAGGTAAAGAAATCCCTGTTTGGAAACTTGAGGCTTGGCTTGGGAATTACTTGCACAACTGTTTTTTTTCCTAGGGTCATGACGTATGTTTTGTGAGCAAATAGTTTTGGCTCATGGGCTGGGTGAATATATTGTTGTCACTCGTGTCAACTTCACCAAAAGTAATGGTTTGAATAAGTTAAAGCCATTCTAATGACATTAAAAGCTATGAGTATAAATTTTGAAGTTCTGTATGGAACTATTATTTGATCTAGTCGTTGATTACGATATAAGGTCCATAATCCAAAAGCTAATGATTTTTTAAATGATTGTGCAGTTTGATAAAGGAAAATGCGAAGGGGACAAAGCATTTTTTTTATCAAGAATCCCAGACAAACCTTTCGTATTTAGTTGCTGTAAAGCCGAAGATGTGGTTGCCTGTTCACCTTGTTGAGAGCAGGCTTTGTAGCAAGATAAAGACGAACCTTCGTGTATTCGTGAAGAAGCAAAGAGAGTGGTAAGTGCTTTGAGCTCTCTTAACAATATGTGCTCGGACAGAAAACTCTGCATGCACGCTACTCAATTGTAATCTATTCAAGATCAAGTTTCATAATTCAAGAATGATTCACCCCAAACATTTTTCACATCTTTAAAAAACTTGTCTGAGAAAGAGCTGGGGAAAAGGGAAAGAATTGAGTATGATGGACACTCCGGTTAAAGGATGTAATATTTTTTTTTCTAATTTATCATATTATTAATTTTAGTAAAAAGTAAGGATGTTTCATGTCATTTTCGTGGGTTAAAAATAAAAGTGATGATAATGATGTTGTTGAGCACATTGGGTTAGTTCTTGGGACAGCCTTTATGAGCCAAAGGAAATGTTACAAGGAAATGAAATTAAAGGGAACATCAAAGTGACTGTAAAGGCCAAACTTTACTAAAGGTTATCCCACGAAGTCCAATACCATGGTGACTGAACTATCAAAACCCAAGAGGGTGGAAAAAAAAAATAAAAAAGAAGGGATCAAGGGATAAAAAAAAAAAACCTTTGCAGTTTTGCAACAGATGTATACAGCAAATAAATACTGTAGGATTGGTCGGAACTCGGAAGGGTAACTCGATAAGCAGTTGAATGTTAAACTTGGACAAAAGAACATGAACAACTCGAGCAGTGGGTCCACCATGTTTGACCTAATTTACATACAGACAATTCGTACAACAGACACCATATTTTTCCTGCTTAGCAAGATTGTAAGGTTTTGTTGTTTATCATCTTCCTGTTGTTGTACTATTGCCGCATTGACATCCTGGAGGGAAATGGGGCAAAGCAGACGGCTCTTGTAAGAGCCTGGAATCTAGATGACTTGCATGTTTGGATTATTAGGAAATTGTTGGTTTTCATTTCCAATCAAATTCATTTGTTGCCCTTAAGATTGCCCCCTCCAATAAGCAACAAAAAGAGAGATTAGCAATTGATTGAGTAACCGTTGTCCACGCGGCTTGAATAAGAATATGGATGGAATCTAAAATGAAAAAGATTTCAACTTCTTTAGTCAATGGTGTTGATATTCAGGAATCTAATCAAAAGATTTTATGGTGAAGTTTCACCAAAATTTTTTTACTTTCCTTCACTTTCTTTCTTTTCAAACTTCTTAGTTAAATTTCCAATCACTTTTATTAAATCAAGCTGTTTTGCCTGATGAATCAGAAGAAATTATTTGGTAATTTCATAAATATATATTTAGCAAAGATTGAAAATATTGATTCTAAACTAAAAATTTAATTACGTTGATTTATCAAATTATTTTAAAAAAATAACTGTTTAGAATTCAAATTAATCTTAACATTTGTAATATTTTTATTACCGGACTGTGATTTTTTTTATAAAAGAAAAAAAAAAACATTGATTGTACATTGGTTTAAGATAAGCTAGTTAATTGAGAAGATGTGAAACCAACTAAATTCTTGTCTTTTATACGTAGGGGGTCAAAGTTAGATGAACAAGTAGGCATGTTTCGCGGTGAAAAACCAAAATAAAGTTGCACCAAGCAAGTTTCATTAAAAATTAGTGACTACTTTGAATTCTAGGCCTTGTTTGGAAGCCATCAAAATTGAATTTGTCGGATAATGTTTGAAGAAAATGGCAATAGATTAGGGACTAGGGTTAATAATTTAGGGCACGTAGCGAATGACTTGTCACAAAGCGGATACTGTCGCCCCGTACTAGAGTACCCGTAAGAAACAAAACTAAGGTACATCTTTCTTAATCAACAAATGATCATTTAATCGATCGAAATTTATATTTTTTGATGAAAAAATTTTAAATTTAAATTTTATTAATGATTATTTATTAAAATTATTTTAGATATATTATTTATAATTATTAAATATATTTTATTTTATTTTGATTTAAAAAATTTAAAAAATTATTTATTTTTAAAATTTTCTTAAAAAATATTTTGAAACCAATTAAATCCAATGATGTCTTATTATAGTAAAAAAAAACAATAATATAATCATATGATGAATCCTGTTTGCTTTAAGAAAAATTTTATAATTGGCACTTTCCCATGTTGCTTTACTCTCTCCTTCTATGTCTGTCCCTTCTTTTTTTTTTTTTTCACTATAGCAGAAACATTCGCAGTTTCTTCTCCACTTAGAATAATAAGAAATAAGTTCGTTTGTTTTTTTTTCTTTCACCTAGTGAGAAATTAATCATTCAACCAGCTGGGTGATTACTCCTTTTCTATTGAGAAAAAATGGTTCCGACTAATAATCATTTGATGGAATCATCGTTCTTCTGCCATTTGTGATTGTGAAATTTTTTCTAGATAGAGACACTTGGGCAGAGGAAATCCACTATAAAAATAAAACCCATTTAGAAAAATAAAGTAATGTTTTATTTTATGACATGATCTCAACTTAATCATCAGGATCCATAGCCACATAATTGTCAAAACCTATGACCTTTTGGCAAGTCATAATCAACTAACACAACCCATAAATGGATTTGGAAAAACCAAACCAAATTTAAGATAACTTAAATTTACTTTTTAGCTTCAGATCTTATGAGAAAATTAAGAAAAAATAATTTTTTATAAATTTTTTAAGTTCAATATAAATAATCCTATTAAAAGTTAAAAAAATATATAGAATAAAATCCAAAAACCTATTACTACTAAAAAAGTAATTAAAATTTTTTTTTTCACCCTGAAGTAATTATTTAATTGGAGAGTGATTTCGGAAGGATGTGGGAACCACATTAGACTTTCGGGGATTTTTTTTTTTTTTTTTTTTGTGATTTGATTTCATACAACGATTAATTTGTGGGCTTAGCCTAGACTTTGGTTTAGAGATACCCACTTCAACCCTTTTTTTTTTTTTTTAATGCAAGTGCCATTATTCTATTGAAGAATTTACCAAAGTAATATAATGTATTTTAATAGACACAAATCATGGACAAAAAGAAATGATCCCAATAAAATGTAATTAATTTATTGGCGTAAAAAAGAGAGGAAAACAACTTGGGGAAGGAGGGTTTGGTCATCATATTATAATGGATTTAGTTTTTTTTCTTTTGGCCACAACTAGTGCATTTAGTTTAGTTAGTCAACAATGTAAGGTTTAGAGATATGTATTTGGCATCCTTTGATCGAGTTAGGTATTACGATTTATATTAATTTGTAAGATATTATTTAATTTAATTTATTAAATATTATGATTTATAATATATTATGGTTTATATCGATTTATAAGGCATTTAATGCTCCTAATCTCATGGGACCAAATTGATTTATATGGCTGGATACCTTAATTGAATTGTTTTGATATTGTGTTTTGGGTTTGATCCTTCTTTTCATTTTCATTTTCATTTTGGAAAATTTGTTTTCCTGACATTTTCATTGATTGCAAGCAGCTTGTCTTGAGAATGTCTTTCGAAACTGTTTTTAGTCAAACTATAAACACGTATTTTCTTTAAAATGCGCGTGCGTTTTCATTTGACGACGAGCTACTAATAATCATGATATTATCCAAAGCACGTAACCATCAAACATTTGCATGTAAACAAGTCAATTATAGGTTTACTTATATTATCATCGTTCACACGGGGTTAATACGTTTTAGCTATTTCATTAATTTTAGGTTTTTTTTTTTTATTTATAAAAATAATATTACAAGAAAATTTGAATTATAATAAAATATTTAATATAATATTTAAAATTTTTTAACATGATATATAATGTGATATTTAAAATATTATTTATTTATCACGTATTATTATTTAAGAATAATCATATTAAAATTAAGAATTATATTTTATAATTCAGATGATAGTTTAATAATAAAAATAAATTATAAATTTATTAGATATTATTTTAAAAAAATAATATGTGAATCAATTAAATTAAAATTTTACTTTTAGGTTATCTTAAAATCAAACAAATGAAGATGACAATCAAAGCAAAGATGATAAATGCAAATGGTAAGTAAGATCATGAAATGAAGTTTGCAAAATAAATAAATAAAAAAAACCCTTTTTTTGGTATTTGACTATAGTAAAGAGATCATTAATTGAAGAAGCAAATTTATGGATTTGAACAAAATTTAAGGTGTTAGAAAAATTTTAAATCACTTAAAAAAAGGGGGGTTGGCTAATTAGTCAGACCACTTAGTTTAAAATGAAACCTTTATAGTTTATTCAATGAAGACTTATTAATTAAAAAAAAAACAAATTGAAATTATAATTTATATAAAAAATAGAAATTGGAGTCTATAAAAGGCTTTGTCATGATCTATTCCCGTATCTTCTCTCTTTGGTTTCAATCTTTTAAAGAACAGAACAACATTCCTAAGCCAATTACTTATCATCGCATTATAAAAATTTTAAATAAAATAAAATATAAAGGAAAAGATTTTTTTTTAATTTTAATTTTTAGAGGGGTGACCCTACTTTACCCCCACCCATTAAATTTATTGATGAGTATGATTATTTATGGACTCCAACAAGACCATACAGGCATACACATCGCCAATCATTTGAAACAAAAAATTTTAAAAATTTAAACTAAAAGTAAAAAAAAATATATAAAAAAATACAAAATGAAAAACCAAAACCATGTTATAACTGTCACCACTTTTCAAAGTTGTTATAAAAATAAAATAATAAAATAAAATATTTTCCCTTTTTTAATTTTAATTTCGTTTTCTTTTTTAGTTTTTACCCTCCCGAACCGTTTGAAAACCCCAAGAAAGAGACCTTCTTGATGAACTGAACTTTGATTCTTCATTATCAAAAATCAAATCCCAATTTTAATTTTTTTTCCTTTTAATATCTCTCAAAGACTAATACCCACATTTCCTCTCACTCTTCTTTTTCTCACCTCAAACTTCCATCTGTTCCCTCTCCAGTTCCATTTCCCTCTCCTTGTTTAACGCACTAAAAAATCTCTCCTTTTTTTTTTTTTTTTCCATTTAAAATACACTGTATATTCTAAATATAATAAATATATTTATTTGTATAAACTTATGTCTTAATTTTAAACAGTTGTTACGTGGTTGCATGATTCAATCACAGGCAGGGTAGGGAAGGGTAGTTTCAATCTGGGTTTTTGTTTTTAATTTTTACTATGGGTATTTTGTCAGATTCTACAACAAAAGAAAATCTTAAATTTTGGTTTCTTTGTTTTTATCTGATGTGTTCCATTTACTGTTCCTTTGTTTCTCCAGTAAATCTGTTTTGCTGGGTATGTTCGATCCACTGGTTTATTCATGCTTCAACTCCCACTCTTTAAGGTCAGATCGTCACATTTTTCACTCTTCCTAGTTATTGCTTTTTCTGCCTACAAATATACTGTTTTTCAATTCTAATTATTAAGGAAAGACTTGGGTTTTTGTTAATTTTAGCTGCAAAGTTGCTAAATTTTATGATGCCAAGTTATCAGAATAGTGATAGGGTGCTTAACGGGTTTATTGGGTTTTGGCGTTTTGGTTTGCGTTCTTTTGTTTTGCATTTGCTTCTGGTGCTAAGTCATAGAAACCTTCCTTATCAAAGGTTTATTCTTTAGGGGGTACCTAATAAAGAAAGGAGAAATGGGTAATGGGACTTCTCGTGTTGTTGGTTGCTTTGTGCCGTTTAATGGCAAAAGTGGGGTTGATTTAGACTTTTTAGAGCCCTTGGATGAAGGTTTAGGCCATTCATTTTGTTATGTCAGGCCTTCGATTTTTGACTCTCCTGCCATTACTCCATCAAACTCTGAGAGGTTTACCCTTGATTCAAGTACTTTTGATTCTGAGACTTTGAGTGGGTCATTTAGACATGATACCATAGAGGATCCCTCAGGACTACAAAGACCGCGTAAGTGCTTTCCAGAAACCACATTTAGGACCATCTCTGGTGCGTCTGTCAGTGCGAATGTTTCTACAGCTAGAACTGGTAATCAGAGTGCAATGTTTGCTACTGATTTCCAAGAGCCTGCTGCATCATTTGAGAGTACCTCCTCATTTGCTGCGATCCCTTTGCAGCCAGTTCATCATGGATCTGGTCCTCTTAACGGGTTCATGTCTGGACCTCTTGAGAGAGGGTTTGCTTCAGGGCCTCTAGATAGGGAAGGTGGTTTTATGTCTGGACCAATTGAGAAGGGTGTGATGTCTGGACCCCTTGATGCTACTGATAAATCCAATTTCTCTGCTCCACTTGCACGTGGTCGTAGAAGACCTCGTTTGCAGCATTTCATGAGAAGTGTTAGTGGACCAATGAAAAGGACCTTTTCAAAGCATTCAATGGGCTCTGGTTGGATGCAAAGATTTTTCTTGCACCCGGTGACCCAATTGGCATGGCATGCTAAGGAGCCAAAGTTTCGATCAGAACCCTCTCGGAATTGTTTTGAAGGGGGGCCATCTGAAGGGGAATATGAAAACAGTCACAACTTGCAATGGGCTCATGGAAAGGCTGGTGAAGATCGGGTTCATGTTGTGCTTTCTGAAGAGCAAGGATGGCTGTTTATTGGGATATATGATGGCTTTAGTGGCCCTGATGCCCCAGATTTTCTGATGAGCCATCTTTACAAAGCCATAGACAAAGAATTGGAAGGACTATTCTGGGATTATGAAGATAAATCCGGAATTGATCCGTTAAAACCTGAAATATATAAGAGTGGAAATCCCAATACTGGTTTAGAGTGCGGCGAAGAAGATCAGTCAAATTCTCATTCAGATCAAGAAATATCGTCTAGCGTAATGGAACTGCTTAATCGAGAAGATATCAAAGGTCAGTCTTCTAATAATGAAATAGCCGAGGAAAATGATGATGTGAGGGGCAATGTGGAATGGAGTTTATCCAATTGTAGAAAGTTCAATTTAGGGGTTGAATGTGAGTTTGTTCCACTTGCAAACTTAGCTGGTCAAGGCAGGAAAAGCAGGCGGCTATATGAGCTACTTCAGATGGAGTCAAGGGATGGTCAAGGTTCTTTGTTAATCTCACAAACGGATAGACAAGGAAAGCGTTTTTGCAATTGTCAACCACTTTCAGATAATTTAGACTGCATCAACTCATCAAATTCCAAAGATGATAGTTCTAACATACGAGGCAAAGATCCTTCTACTTCTGGAGAAGATAGTGGGGTTGGGCTTGATTTTGATAATCAAAGTGCTGCAACTGCTTCCATGTTGGGGCAAAGACAGACTACAAGGAAATCTTTGATTGGTTCAAAGATACGGAAAATATATAGGATGCAGAAGTCATTACGGAAGAAGCTTTTTCCTTGGAGTTATGATTGGCACAGAGAAGAGATTTGTGTGGATGAGAGAATAGTTGAATCTTCAGGACCTATTAGGAGGTGCAAGTTTGGAGTTGTTGATCATGATGCTGTGTTGAAAGCGATGGCTCGAGCACTAGAAACTACCGAAGAGGCTTATATGGAAATGGTGGAAAGGGCTCTTGACACAAACCCGGAGCTTGCTTTGATGGGATCATGTGTTCTAGTGATGTTAATGAAGAACCAGGATGTATATGTCTTGAACCTTGGGGATAGCCGTGTGATATTGGCACAAGAAAGACCAAATGATCGCCACCCCAATCCAAAATTTGCGAAGGATGATTTAAAGCATAGAAATAGATCAAGAGAGTCCCTAGTGCGTTTGGAGCTGGACAGAATTTCAGAGGAGTCTCCTATGCATAGCCAACACGGTCAAGTTAGCATAATAAATAAGAACAGAGACATCTCTATCTGCGGATTGAAGATGAAGGCGGTTCAGCTTTCCACTGACCACAGCACAAGTATTGAAGAGGTTTGCTACTGTTTTACGGACAAGCTCAACTCAATTTATACATATATTGAATTTTATTTGTTTTGGACTTTTGATGATATTCATCACTATTATGTCTTTTTAAGCTGTGAAAATATTCTTTTTGAGACAACTTGCAGTGATAAAATATGTCTATGACACATGAGATGTATAGGAGGAATGACGTTTGAATCTAGAGTGATCATAATTTAATGAAATATTTTATGCATTTGTGTATTTAGTTTGGTCTCAATTGACAGTCAAATCTGCATTATAATATCAGATCACTTCAAACACCTTTGTTTTTCTGCCACTTATTTGATATTTTGATCTTAACTGGATAGATTCCACTTTAAAGAGCACTGCTGGCTAGGCAGTGTAAGTTGATGAACTGAAAAAATGGTGGTCCATTTACTCACATAGTGGGCTTATCCTCCTTTAGCAGCCTTGGCCTGGTTGTGTTGCCAAATGGCCAAAATCCATGGATATGTACTCAATGTGAATGACTAACTAAATATTCAATTGATTAGTTGCCTGATGATGGCTTAAAAAATTAGTTTGTTTATAATTTTCAGGAAACTAAAAGTAAAAGTCATCAAGTTTTTATATATGGCAAAACAAGATATGAATTCAGAAGTCATTTAGGGAATAATCACTTGTTTTTGATTGTCTATGGCAGGAAATCTTAAGAATAAAGGCAGAACATCCTGCTGATGACAAAGCCATTTCAAATGATAGGGTGAAGGGGCAATTGAAAGTCACTAGAGCATTTGGTGCTGGTTTCCTCAAGAAGGTTGGTTGAGCTAGCATCTTTAACTGTTATTTTTGTCTTTTTTTTCCGACTCTTGCTTTCTATCATTTGAGATTGAATAACCAGTAGAAAAGATAAAATAATAGAAACTATTATGCTTTTGTGTAAAATAAATACAATCCGACAGAATTTCTTGGTTGTTCTTTTGCTTCTTTCTCTTTTCTTGATCAGGCAAGGTAACCTGTTGTGCCATTTATTATTTGGTTATAACAAGAATTTGTTTGGGTATTTTAACTATTAACATGCTAAATCTATTTGGGTAAAATCTTTTACTGGATGCATAAAAATGATTGTTCTATTAGTTGTGGTACTCAAAACGTGAGATGATTTTAGTTTAGCCTTTCATAGCAATTTAAGAGAGCAGGTAACTGATTGGTTTATGTCAAATGGATAGGTTAAATGGTGCAAAATAAATGAATTTTGAATAAGAAATTCTTTTCAGATGTTGCACTGAAAGGCAGGTCTATAGGAATTCGGGTAGGAAATTTGTTTGTGTTTCTGTCTACATATGATGAAACATATCCACTAGAAGTCTGATACAGTGTTACCACTTCATTTCAGATATTTGTATATGTTGACACATGCATGCAAACACACACATGCCCGCAACTGTTGCTGTGCCTACATTGTACCACTTAAACTGTCAGCAAAAATATAGCCAAGTTTTGTGTGCTCTATCCTTTTCAATCAAATTTAAATTCTTTCTAAGAGAATCATTCCATCAATAGTTTCTACCTCCCTCTCTTGCCCTTCCTCCTCAAATAACGTCTAGTAATCTCATCAAGCCCCTTCTGGCAGTTAGACATTCAAATCACATACCTGTTTCTTGGCTTGATGAGTGAAACTATATGTAACGTTAATTACTGTATTACATATTTTATAAAAGAAGACGCTTAAGCAGTGTGCTTTGAAAATTAGTTCTGAAGGTTTTTGGATGTCAGTTAATCATGAGCCCTAAATTTTAGTAGCTTCCTTTTAGTCCATTCATAGACTACATCTTTATAGTGAAGTAAAACATGAGGTAAAGCTGGGAATGCCATTAACTTTTCATCGAATTTGCTGCAGGCCATGTTTATGAAGACCCATCTGCTTTATTTGTCGTCTTTTTATGCTATTTCATTTATGTTGAAAGGATTGGTTCTCTGTTGATTTCACTTGTTTGGTGCAGCCAGTTTGTAATGAAGCTCTGCTAGAGATGTTTCGAATTGATTATGTGGGAAATGCTCCTTACATTAGCTGCATTCCCTCTGTCATTCACTATCGACTCTCCTCAAGTGACCGATTCTTGGTACTGTCATCTGATGGACTTTACCAGTATTTCAGCAACGAAGAGGTTGTTGCCCATGTTACATGGTTCATGGAAAATGTTCCTGAAGGTGATCCTGCACAGTACCTCGTTGCAGAGCTTCTATCCCGTGCTGCCAAGAAGAACGGTATAATTATCGAATATATTGTCTTTCCATTATATTTTATGTAGTTAAGGCTATATTCTTGTGATTACACATAGCTGCATAATCAATGTGGTTTGCTGTGAAAAGAAACTGCAAAATACAACTTTGTCATTTTTCTTGGTTTTTTTCTTCCCACTTCAATAAGGGATGGATTTGGATTTCAATCAGCATTCTGAATTATATAATGCAATCTTTTGAAAACCATGACTTAATATTGTACATTTACTGATGGAATTTTTTTTATTTTTTGCAGGAATGGATTTTCATGAATTGCTTGACATACCTCATGGAGATAGGCGGAAATATCATGATGATGTTTCTGTTATGGTTGTTTCCTTGGAGGGAAGAATTTGGAGATCTTGTGGATGATTTTTTTTTTGTCACATTTACATATTGCCTCAACAGTGTGTAATTTACACTTTTTCAAGCAAGGGTAAATCATTTATGCATTTCAGAAATGAATGAGAATCCTAAGTCTCGGCATTTCCCTCAAGGAAGTTTTCATTTTCATGCCCATATTTTCATTTTCAGTTTTTCAGACTATCATATTCCGCCAAATATGTGAAAGATCGACTGTTGATAAGCTTTTATGAATTAAAATAATTGTTTCATTATAAAATAAAAAATCATAACGTAAAAGAATGTGTAATATATATGTAAATATTTAAATTTAAATTTATAAAATATTTTTTGTAAGATAAAATCGTAAAATTATTGATTCAAAATAAATAATATCTTGTAAAATAAATGTGATTTTTATAAATGATATCAGAATTATCATATTTGATAAAAATTAAATGTTATATTTAAAAATAATTAAATATCATAGGTAATGAGAATCGTTAAATGTTACATAAAGAAGAATTATTTTTAAAATTTTCACGTTTGATGCGATCAATTAATTCGGTTTTTTAGACTACCGTATTCTGTCAAATACGCGAAAGATCGACTGTGGTACGTCGACATCCGTTTCTGCCATTAGTTTTTTATATGCCAGAAGTTTTTCGAAGAAGATGAGCATTTTTTGCTTCACTTGTCATTGAAGTCAAGATGCAGCTAATTGCTTTATCTAAAGCTTATCGTAACCAGAACTAAAATGAACTATGCATGAGCTAAGCGCCAAGGATCTTGTAAAAGACTGTAAGGTAAGCTACTGCAGATAGGACAATTCAACCACTGCAACAACAGCTGGTAAACCAACCCATTTCTATTTATTTATCTACAAATCTAAGTAAACCTTCTTTGAAGGTAAATTTTTTATTTGGGGGTTATCCAATGATTTGCTTATGAATTATATCATTTTTCACAATTGTTACTTACAAAAAAATTTTCGAGTAATCATCCAAAATTTATTTATATCAAGTATTTTATCCCATAGTAATTTTGTTAATAATAAATTGATGTGATTAAAAAACAATCAATAACATAATGACATGTGACGTTGTTGATTAATATTTATCACGTCAATCTTTTCACTAATAATATCAGTCAATAATACAAAATATTTTCGAAAAATAAATTTAAAAAACTTAATTATGAATTCTTTTATGCAAATATCTAAATCATTAGAATTAACCCCTTGACAGAAAAAGAAAGTGTTAGTAGCGCCGTCCCATCCCAAGGGCCTGTTTCCCTACTCACGGGAATCGCTGTCTTTGTGGTAGGTGCTGGCATGATGCAAAAATGTCTTGCTTTTCGCTCTTTTGACTTCCCAAAAGCCAGAAAACATCTTTATCCTGTAAAACTCCCCTCCGCCAAACTTTGATTGCTGTTCTTTCCACTTTAAATTCTCCACCATGTAAAGCTTTTCTCTTTAATTTGCTAACACGTTTGATCTTTCATGATGCAGTTTCCAAGCTCCAATCATTTTTTTTCCTCTATTTATTAGTGCATTAAAATTTTTCTTGGTTCCTTGTTCGTTACATGTTGTCCCCTTGAAAAGTCCAGAATGCTGGCCCATGGGGTCAAAGATGGTTGAGTTTGTACTGCATTTAAACAAATTGCTTTGTGTTAAAGTTGAAGTAGGCCTGATTCCAACCAATCCGTGACCATTTTCCTTCTATATATGAACCAGACTGCCCCTTTCTCTTCCAACAATCAAAACAAAAACTTTTCTCTGATTTTTTCCCGTCTATTAATCGTCCCTTTTTGCTTCTTTTGATTGTAATTGTCTTCATGGCCGCCAAGGTTTTTGTATGTCTCTTCGTCTTTCTTGCCTTCTTTGGCATGGTTGCATCTGATCCTGATCTTCTCCAGGATCTCTGCGTAGCTAATAAGGCTGCAGGTATAACAACTTTAACCTAAACGCATACTTTTTCTTTTCTTTGACCAGGAATTATCTAACGTCTAATGTATATAAACTTGTAGGAATAAAGGTGAATGGGTTTCCATGCAAGGACGAGGCAAATGTTACGGAAGCTGATTTTTTCTTTAGCGGTCTAGCCAACCCAGGAGTCATCAACAATTCAGTGGGATCAGTGGTAACATTAGCCAATGTTGAGAAAATTCCAGGGCTCAACACACTTGGTGTGTCACTTGCCCGCATTGACTATGAACCTGGTGGCCTTAACCCACCCCACACCCACCCACGTGCCACTGAGATCATCTTTGTTCTTTATGGTGAATTGGATGTTGGATTCATCACTACAGCAAACAAGTTGATCTCCAAATCCATCAAGAAAGGCGACATTTTTGTCTTCCCCAAAGGTCTGGTACATTTCCAGAAGAACAATGGTGACAAGCCAGCTTCCGTGATTGCAGGATTCAACAGCCAATTGCCTGGAACTCAATCTATTGCCGCAACATTGTTTGCTTCAACACCCCCAGTGCCAGACAATGTGTTGACCAAAGCCTTCCAAATTGGGACCAAGGAAGTCAACAAAATCAAAAACAAGCTTGCCCCCAAGAAAAGCTAAAGGAAGCCTTTGAGTTCGAGGAGGACAAGGGAATATCATCAAATCCTGGCTCTCATTTTGGTTGAGGTTGCTACTTTGTATGAATTCTGTATTCATTTTTCAAACTTTGAAGTAAATCTATGGGTTGAACCCAACATTTTATATGTAATAATAATGGTTGAATTTGAGTTTATGATTTAAATTATTTTCACATTCCCAAACAAACAAGATATATGACAGTGGTACTATCATTTTCACATGGTTGAGAAATTTAAATCATAAACACATAAGTCAAAGAGTATAACTTTTGCTTGCCAACTCATATTTTGTAAGGTCAATTTTTTATTTTGAAAATCAATTCATAAAGACAAATAAGTTTGCAATCATTAGAACTAATGGGCCAATGGCATAACACTCAGGCCTGACGTTGTCCCATAAAACGCGTTTGAATCTATCGTTTTAAATTATCCTATATTCCCTTCGTTTCGTAAAAATTAATTTTGAAAAAATAATTTTTAAAAAATATTTATATTTTTTGAATTAAAAAATATTTTTTATTACATAAATGAGTTAATAAAAAATATTTTTTGTTATTTATTTTTTAAAAAAATTGCATTTTTTAAAATAATATTAATATAATTATTAAAATATTAAAAAATATTTATTATTAAAATATATTAAAATGATTTATTATTAAAATTATTAAAATTAAAAAATAATTATATTTTAATAATAATATTTAATATTAAAATATTATGTTAATATAAAAATACTTAAAATAAAATTATTTATTAACATAAGTAATATTATATTAATAATTAATATATTAATAAATATTATTATAAATAAATATTATAATAATATAGTAATATAAATAAATAATATTATATTTATAAATAAAATTATATTTAAAAGTATTAATAAATAATTTTACTCATAAACAATTTTTCTTCAAAAAATATTTTTTTTTCAAATTCATAAAATAAATTTCAAAAAAATAATCTCATTTTTTATTGATAAGAAAATTATTTTTTACTTATTAATCAATTTTTTGTCAAACAAATACCTAAAAACAAGAAAATTATTTTTCGAAATTTATATTCTGCCAAACAACCGAAACCTAATAGTAATGGATGAGCAAATTCTCACTTATAGAGACCCATATACAAAGCAGCAATTACCTTTTCCGAACATTCCAATAAAAAACCATTCAAAATTCTTGAAACCATCTAACCTCAGGAAATCATTTCACTGAACTTCCATGTTTAAAGAACAAATGTAATTGGAATTGAAATTGGATTAACATAAGAGAATTTACCTTTCAAGAATCCAAAACAGGATTCTGAAGTAAGAAACGAGCATTACTCAACACTCCACTAGCCTCCTCATTTGATGCATCTGCCAACCTCAGTTCCTTGATCTCTTCCTCCCATTTTTCCATCTGTTCTTTATGTATCCTACCAACAAAAAAAGGAAAATTTGATTAAAAAAAGTTCTTCGTTAGTAAAATTTATCGAATAAACCATAAAAAAACGCAAACTGAAGAGAAAGGGAGAGCGAAATCGAAATCGAAAACTGAAAGATGCTTAGGACAAAATCCCTCGGTTTTCAAATTTGGGAATTCAGGAATGCGCGGGAATTTTATTTTATTTCGTCTTTAGAGTGAATATCAATTTGGTGGGCTAAGATGAAAAGGGTTTAAATTTGGCAAAGATACCGTGGGCCGGTGGATGCTGCATTTTATTGGGCCTTGAAGGGCCAAGATGAGGGAGATTTGTTTTGATTTGTTTTGTTGTGGGTTAAATTTAAAACCTAATCCTTTCAAAATATTTATTTTTGTTATCTTTGTTTTTGTTTAAATGCAATTGATTGTGACTGAGAGAAAGCGATTAAGATTTGAATGTTGGATTTTTTTTTTTGGCCAAAAACCCATTATCAATTACAAATTGATTAAAGAGATAGTTTAACGAGTAAAGAGATTAATTAGACAAGTGTAGAGAAAAGAAATTGAAGTAATTACATTTGTGGCATTTGCTTGCACGGCAAAATCCACCAAATACTCAAGGCATTTGTGTCATTCATGTAATACGTGTGATTCATGGATACTTGTAGTTGAAGAAACCCCTACGACAATTACAAGAAAATGCTATAAAAGGCAGTTTCTTTTACATGGTACGTCAAGATTCATCCATCAAAACATAATAGTAGTTTCAGAAATTCATATACGTCACATGAATCAACAAAAAAAATCCAGTAGATGGATGATTTGTACAAATTTGGTGCCTTATTTAAACCACACCACCATTGCGCAACCTACAATCTCTCAACTTCCAATTTATTTTCTCTGTATGTTTTCTACAATCTCGTTGTCCTTTTTATTTTTTTATAATAGATTTATGAACAAACTGGCTTTGGTGCTTCATTGACTACGTACACTGTCTGCCTACAAAAATTTCCAAGTCCTGTGCAATATGAAGGAAAATCGTTGGTTCTATAGCTTCGTCCTGTTAATCCGGATGATGATGATCTTCCATCGAGGAATTTGCCATGCTCGGCCTGACCTTGGAGGCAGTGGCTTCGTTCAAACAAGAGGAACCAACTTTGTCATGAATGGAAAGCCTTTTTACTTCAATGGCTTCAATGCTTATTGGATGATGATGTTTGCATCTGACCTTTCTACAAGGAGCAAGGTTACAGATGCATTCCGAGAAGCCTCCAAGTATGGCATGAATATAGCAAGAACTTGGGCTTTTAACGATGGTGATTACAGGCCTCTTCAAAATTCTCCTGGTTCTTACAATGAGGAAGTGTTCAAGGTAAGGCGGATTAATTAAGTTTTCCTGTGGGTAACAGTTTCTTTTCCTTGTTTCAAAATCTACACATTCATGGGTAATTATTAATTTCCAGGGACTGGACTTTGTTGTAGCAGAAGCAAAGAAGTACGGAATTCAATTGATTCTAAGTTTGGTGAATAACTTCAAAGATTTCGGAGGAAAAGATAAATACGTTCAATGGGCGAAGCAACGAGGTCAGAAACTTAGTAATGAAGATGACTTTTATACAAACTCTATTGTCAAAGAATACTACAAGAATCATGTTAAGGTACGTTGGTGCACAGCTTTTGATTTTCTGGAACTTGTATTAATTTTTTGAAACCACTTTTTCTCCCCTTTAATAAATGTTTGCAACTAATTGCTGAGTTACTTGGGGATTTTGGGTTTAGTCGTTAAATCATTACAGTAGCCGGTGGGAATCATAAAATCTTTTCCAGTTTTGCAAGGATGGGGAGAACCTAATGAAAGGACTGTGCCGGGCCCCTGGCCTGGTTAGGTCCACTCTATGATTGATAGTTTCATCCACCCAAATTTGAAGATGGGATTGACTTCATAGCCTGATGTTCTACAGTTTCCTTAGAAAACTTGAAAAAATGATTCCTGGGTAGGTTTTTATTAAGTCATAGAACAAATAGATATCGGACAGAAATTAATTAATATTTGACAGGTTTGGCTTGTTGCATCGTAAGAATAGAGATGCCATGGCCAAAGTCTCAATTTTTTTTGCACTGTATTTATCAATTTCATTTTCCTTTTCGGGTGAGGAGGAAGAGGTCTTTGTTGTTAGCTACTATTACTTGATTTTAAAATTATGGCAGAATAACGATGGTTACAGGCAGTGCTCATGAGAATCAACACGATTACCGGAGTGGTATATAAAGACGATCCTACCATTTTTGCTTGGGAACTCATGAATGAACCTCGTTGCCCTAGCGACCCCTCTGGTGCCGATCTTCAGGTTTATGCTCGCTGGCCCTCTCTCCGGTTGTGCTTGATTGCATGCTAATTTTTGCGTGAAATCCTGCTTGTGTTTGTCTTATGACACATAAAAGCGACTCATGCAATACTGTACAAAAGTGGTTTCAGGTTTTCTGATTATCATGTGAACGCTAGAAAGTGGAATAATAAAGAATAATGTGAATAAGACACTAAGACGGTAATCAAAACAAATTACCTAAGTCTACAGTTAATTGAATTAAATTCATAGGAAAAAGGAATTCAAGCCATCACAGCTAAAGAACAAAATCCATTTTCACATTGGTGGATCAGGGATAGAAGATGACTAAAGATGATATGACCATATCAAGAAAAAAAATTTGGTTTGTTGTTACGCATTGACATAAATGATAAGAAACTGATTAGCTATTTTGGCTTATGTCTGTAGCATACAGGCATGTAACTCCACAGGGAATCATATGAACAAACTCTCAAAGAGCAATAGAGAATCAAAATCCTAGATTGATGATGATCAAACTTCTGTCAACGTATAATCAGCTTCAATGCTTATAGAACCACGGCTAACTACTTGTTTTTTTTTTGCTTAATATCTTTACAGAACTGGTTAAAACAAATGGCTGCACATGTCAAGTCCATTGATAATCATCATCTACTGGAAATAGGACTTGAAGGATTTTATGGGGAATCGATGCCTGAGAAGAAACAGTACAATCCAAATAGCTATCCCTTTGGGACTGATTTCATTTCCAATAATCAGATCCCCGACGTCGATTTTGCAACTATTCATCTCTACCCTGAGCAATGGTAATCTGTAGTACTTCACACACTGGATATCCTCTGTCATGCACCAAGGAGGGGGAAATTTCATTTTTCTTTTCACTAATCTAATCGCAGGTTACCATCAACAAATTTAAGCGATGAGGCCCAGCTTGCTTTCGTCGACAAATGGATAGAAGCCCATATCCTGGACTCCAATTCAGTACTGAAAAAACCACTTCTCATAGGAGAGTTTGGCACGTCATCCAAGTTAACAGGGTACAGCTTAGAGAAGAGAAACTATTACTTCCAGAGGATATACAATGCAATCTACAACAGCGCTAGAAGTGGGGGATCATGTGCTGGCGGGCTCTTTTGGCAACTCTTGGGCCTTGGAATGGATAATATGGGAGATGGCTACCAGGTTGTTTTAGAACAGAGCCCTTCAACTGCAAGTATCATTGCTCAGCAGTCTCACAAACTATCGTCTCTCACTTGAAGATGATATAGTTTCCTTGAAACAATCAAATTATTATTAAAGTACTACAGGCGAAATCATCAGATGACTTTAGTTGAACAAATGCCTAATGAACTACATTCTGGACATGGTTTAATACCACTAACCATATTCCAAGTCAAGATACCAACAATAACAAAGAATAGGACATCCAAGAAGTCCCTTTGATAAAGTCAAATTGTGAAGTGTGTTTACTTTATGTTGGTAAAGTTGATGAAAGTTTTGTGCTAATCTCCACTTTACTTCTAGGAAATTTGCACTTGCATGTTTCACTGCTTTGTTTTTCCAGCCAAGAGGCCAACAAAATTGTTCCGTCTAGCACCTTGAGCAAACTACAAAATTAATCAAATACTATAACGAATAATTTACACTGCACCTTCCAGTAATCAACCTCACGAACTTATTGATATTTTCCCGTAGATAAAAATGTCAAACCAACCTTTGGTAAATCAAAATGCATATGATTGACCTCAGAGAAATGTACTAAATAATAGTTCCATCCTTAATTACAGAATTTAACACTACAGTAATCCCCGATCGAATATAGAACCCCTCAGATGGTCTATCTGCCTCTTCCACTTTCTGCAATTCAACCAAAAAAGAGTAGACGGATGGAAGTCCTTGGTTACTGCCTCATTCAGAATGACTTTTTTGCAACAACTAATACAGTCATAAGACCCAGAAGCATAACGAATGTAATATTAACCAAATATCTACCAAAAACCACATTTCTTCCCTGTAACAAAGAGTTAACTTACATCCTTGTTTGCAATGACAACATTCATTCCGATTCTCGCATTTGTGTCTATAATACAATTCCTGCGGGATAGATATAGTAACAAGCAGTTAATAAAAAATCAAAGCTTAGAAAAAATCAATTATGCTCTTTCCATCAAGAAAATAAACCTGAGATGGTCTAAGAAAAAAACAATGAGTATATATGGTTAAATTCTAACTTGGAAGCATAAAGTATAGTACATTGTTCATAGTTTGTGACAGAGAAGACACAGTCAAAGGAAACTTACGTAATTTTAGTATCTCTCCCAACACCCAGTGGAACTTTTCCCTCTGCTAAACAGGATGCTATTTCTGCCTCAGTTTCGTAATTGTCAGCACCCATCATCAATGTATCCTGTAGAATCAGTGAAAATTATAATTTCCACATAGTTAGAGATTTTCGGCAGGCTCCTATTGGCTCCATTAAACGTGATCATACTCAACTTCGTAGTATTTGAATTGATAGGAAGAACAATATGAATATGATGCAGTTATGTAGAGGATGAAATTTTGACTAGTGGATGTAAAGGGATCCAAAGAGCTATAAAACAGTGGAATAGACCACAAACAAACTAGATGGGATTTTTAGGATGATATTAAAGAGTCTTGGTTCAAAATAACTATATCTGCTTCAACCATATAATATTCTTCCTTCCATCATTCTTATTATTAGATAGTATTCCTTCCATTGCACATATAAATATCAGATAACGTTATCAACCAGAAAAGCATGAAATAAAATTAAAGGAACCTTATGAATAAATAAGTAATGGAAAAAATTACCTTTAGCTCTACCCCATATTCTAATCTTGAGCGAATTCCCACAATGGAATGTTCGACACTGCATTCTCTCAAGAAGCAGCCATGCGAAATTATAGAGTCCACAACCTAGAATAAACAGGGGTAATTGCATGATCTCTATATGCATCAACTTAGCCATGCCATGTAATCACACATCAAGAAGTTCAAAATAAATTATTACCCGGCAGTGTTCTATTTTTGTTGGTGGTAGATACCGAGGAGAGGTGAAGATTGGCTTTAGGGGATCATAGAAGTGAAACTTGGGGGGCTTTAAACATACAGACAACAAGTGGCAGCTTGTAAGTGTGTGTTAGATAAGGAAAGACTGCAGGGATAGATTAAAAGAGGGCTACCTTATCTGTGAGGGCCAAATTTGCATCAAAAAAGGATTTTATAGTTCCAATGTCTTCCCAATAGTCATCAAATAAATATGCCTGCCATGTATAAATGACTGCTGCAACTTAGGGGCTCTACTACAAACAACTGAAAATGGAAACCCCCAAGTAATAGTGATCCCTAATTATCTTTTAAGAGCCTACCTTAACATTGTTATCTTTCATAGCCAGTGGAATGATTTCAGATCCAAAATCATTTGCTGCAGGATAATGCCACCTAAAGAAACAAAAACAATAGAGAAAAAGAAACATCATCTCTTTCTGTGGCACAAACTTAAGAATTGCCAACACATACACTGAAATGGTCCATCTAAAATAACAATTACAACCCCTAAAACAAAGTGATGCAGTGTTGATGAGAGAAAAAATATATCTGTTCTGGTTAAAGCAAACCAGAACATTAATGCAGTTTATTGGAGACCCTTTGCATCTCAAGCTTTATTACCTTAGTAGTTTCATTAGAACTTCTGTCTTGAATAAATATATACCCATCGATGCAATGTAAGGTGATTTCTTTGCATCTTGAGCTGTTAATCCCAAAACAGTTGTATCGACTTGCTGTCATGATAAGAAGTTTCAATCAGCTAACTGCTAGTTTCAAATTAAAACAAGTTATATCAGGAGAAACAAAGGACGAGTACCAACCATCGATCTCAAACTTTCACCCTTAGGTTTCTCAAGAAACTCCCTAATCTGTCCGTTCTCATCAATCTTTAGCAATCCAAAATCAGAGGCACGACTGCAGGATAAGAAGATAATTTCTTTAACGAGGTGGAAAAAGATAGAAGTGAAAGAAATGTTTCAACCAAAATTTTGTTAGTGCAGTGTCATTTTACTGGTGATAATATAATCTTATAGAAGGCGAGAAAGAATCTTATAGAAGGCGAGAAAGAATAGGCACAATTTAACCGAAAAATGAGACAAATTTTGGTTAAAAATTTTAACCTTTCATCCACAGGGAGACAAGAAACAGATATATCAGCACCAGAATCAATGTGCTTCTGCAATAGAGATAGGTGTTTTGTAAAGCCTACAATATATAACGTAAAAGACAACGGAGTAAGGAAAAAAATTGAGTGAGCAGCTGCGGTTCACCTGCAAAAAGTCCATGTAATCCATTCGATATAGATGATCACCGGATAATATCAGAATGTTCTCGATATGTCTATGTTTAGCATCCTACACAAGTTACCCCAAAATATCACCCAATTTGAGAATAGAAGCATTCATGTTTCCATAAAATATCACCCAATTTGAGAACACAAACATTCATGTTTCCATAAAATATCACCCAAATGGTAGAATAAGCTAATACAACTTTCTTCACTTAACTCTTATTCCCTTAGCATTTCTATTCTGAATTGGAAAACACAGACCAATTATGAAGGAAGAAACTCATAAAACATAACAACGACAGACATGTTTGGCATACCTCGAACAACCAAATGAATTGTCTTACGGCATCTGCTGTACCCTGAAACCACTTCTTTCCAGATTCACCTGATGTTTGTGTAGCTGCTAATACCTATGGCAAGACAAGAAGCACCATTAGAAGCATATGTAGCAGAGACATCATAAAAAGGACACTTAATCCCTTTAGCAAACATGTTAAAGCTCCTTATCCAGTCTTTTCTATAATCCTTCTTGACTAACCAATCATCAACAACACTGCCATAGTTTGAAGCTTTCATGGTTCTAAAAGGTGAATCTTAGAAATTCAGAATTGTTCAAAATACCTCAACAAACCCATCACCAAAGGTCACACCATTGCCCAAATTATATGTCCGAGCAATGTGGCGGTTGAGAGATTGAGAATTGAACTGGGTGAGGATGTAAATCTTGTTAATCCCGCTATTGATGCAATTACTCATGGGGACATCAATCAGTCTATAACATCCCCCTATTGGAACCTACAGACCATGTAGAGTATCAAAGAAAGCAAATGTTAGAGGTATGTAGATAAATATAACCATAAATTTAAAGGTGGCATCGAATATTTGAAGTTAGCTTACAGCTGGCTTGGCCCTTCTTCGAGTAAGGGGAAAGAGCCGAGTTCCAGCTCCACCACCTAATATGATAGAGGCAACGGTCTTGGGGTCTGCCTCCTGTTTTGGCAAAATATTTGCCCGGAAAGCCTGCATTGCAAGTTCAGGGTTGGAAAGGAAACGGAATTGAGTGGTCGTCCAATACTAACTGCTAGAAAATTGATCAACATAACACAAATAGAGAATTACCATGAAATCTTTCGCAACATCAGCTAGAACAGCAGAGATAGAAAATCTTTTGGTTGCAGCATATTTCCTCCTAGGGATGTTGGTCTTCCCCAACCCAACACCAGCTATTGCACTGTTGGATTTCCCTATTCCCACTGCATTACCAAAGAATGAAGATGACAGAATCCTGTCCTGGTTGGATGGCGGTAGTTTTGATGATGGACCACAGCAAGAACCCAACATTTTTTGCCTTTTGGCTGTGTTCTAAACGAAATTCTTACTATTAAAGATTTCTCTTCTTCAAGGAAAGAATATAGAGCCCAAGAACAAGCCTTTTTCTTGACACTTCTCCAGTTATCCTCCTGTTAGTTGCACTTCTCTGTTATCTTGATGACTGCTCAACAATATCAAAGCAAGAAAATCAATATTTTGAAAAACGGATCATTACTTACCAAAATTTCAATGCCGATTTATTGGGATTTGATGTTACTATAGTTCCATCTCAAACATATAAAGATAACTTAAACAACAGCCGACGTCATAATGATATATCCTTTCAATCATAAAATACAAAACCAAAAGCTTTAGAAGAGAAGAGAAGCTTACGCAATCTTACTAAATTAACAATTCACTTATAAAAAATGAAAAAAATTATACGTAATCACATGAACCATGATGAGCAATAATAATGAAGGAAAGAACGTGTAAAGTTTCTAAGCGATGTTCACACGAACCATGAGGAGCCATGTTAATGCCTGCTTTATAGGGTCAAATATTAGAAGCAAAAAAGATGAATTAATGAAATAAAATTGCCTCCAGAAGGAGCAAGGAATGGCTCCAAGAACAAGACCAACACCCAACACCACCGACTTTTTATTGTTTTTCGACATATAAAAATCTATTTCCAATGGAAAACCCAGTTAAGTTTTCGAGATTCTCAAGTAGAATATAGAATAAAAGCCTTTACCATTTTTATAAGTTAAATGCATAAACAAATATGCTTATACAGTTGAAGTCTTAATGATGCAGTTAGGACCGTACGCTGTTTCCCTCTTCTTGGGCTTTCCTTCTTGCATGTGCATGAAACCCATATTTATTTAATTGTTTCTTCTTCTTGAGTCAAAAGAAAAGAAACAACCCAAGAAAGAAAAAGAACGAAAACAACAATGGTGAGTTCATTAATTTATCCAGAGAAAGATACCGACCAAGCAGAGAAAATGGGAAGCAAAAGCTGGCAAAGATTTGTTTTCCCGCACCACCACCGACCTTTACACCCTTAATGTTCTCTCCTTGGGATCATGATGCAGCTTTCTGTAAGGAAAAATAGGAAAACAGAGTCTGGTTTCAGGATTCAAAGAGAGCGACTGAAAAATACTGTGGGTGCGGGTTTCACTCTCACACTGTAACACACATTCTCTCTCTCCCTGCAACGGTCAAAATATCCCTCTCATCAACAATCAATGAGTCTGTTGCGGTTGACTAACGGCCCAGGATTACCGGTCTTTTGATTTCTTTGTAAACGTTTAATATTCTATTATTTGCACATATTTTCAGATTTGATACCGCCTTTGATTATCATGGAGAGTGACATGGATTTTGTTGTACCAACACAATATTTGAATATCTCAAAGCAATGGAAAGAATTACATGGCAATGGTCTAGACAAGATCAGATCCATGTCCATGAATTTGAGACATACTTAACCCTTTTCTTTTTCTAGTTACATCGGGTATCGAAAGTACTTTTCTGTTTCCTAGGCAATAGAAAACATCGAACCGTTAACTTCCAGCTCGTGCTTGCTTGCCATATCTGCTCCTATGCGTGATCTTGGTTTTTAATGAATTTTGTTGTACAAGAAAGAAAAATCTTTAACTCTTAAGATTTGTTTTTTGCTTTTTCGAAGATTAATATGACAGATAGAAAGCAAAATGAAAAGCAAACATTACATTTGATATTTGGATTACTTCGATACGGTTACAAGCCAAAAAAAAAAAAAGAAAAAGGGAAGTACAGTTCTGTAATTGGACAAATGATAAAAAAAAAAAACTAGTGCTGCAGTCTACCACGTCTTTGGATTAGTTTACTATTTGGGTTTTCACTTGTTCTACAATGGCCATCCTGTAGATAAAATAAAAAATTGAAGAAAAAATGTGTCCTACTCCATGAATCTCAGATATAGCACTTGGACACTGTTCCATAGTCTTTTGAGGGGCTTCACTTTATGATCCTATGAAATTTTAACCTGCTAAGCCCCCTAACCAAAACTAAAATAAAAGGCTTCTAAAGGATCTAAACACCATTGGCCGAGTGGTCAGGTTTCTCATCACCAAATCACCAACCCTCCTGATATAAAGCAATCAATCATAAACTGGTGGGAGTGGGAAATGTGGAAGGAGATTATTAAGGGAGAAATACTGATAATTATTAAGGAAATTAAGAGAGATATTCTGATACTAACTCATTTTGACAGTTCTGGATTTCATCCACATTAGAAGCTAAAGCCTCCCTCTCTCTTGTTAATGGTATCCTCCTAAGTCCTATATGCTATATATCCCTCATCTTTTAGAGCAGCATATACTTCAGCAGGTGTCTTCACATCATCAGCAAAGATGGTTTCCCGGTATCCTACAACATTAGACTGATTGGATGATGGGCTATATTCTTCACAATGTAAAAGCATTCGACCACCAGACTTTCTTTAGCCGTGCCTCAATGTGTTCTACCTGTGTTATGGTCACAATGCAAGAAGTTGGCTTAAGTAATTGGTGCTAAATAACTTATGAGTTACGACAAACAGTAAACAACATTCATGATGATATACCACAGGCCAGTAATTCTGACATGCTTTAGGGTATCAACAGGCTTATTTAACCCCTTCAGTACAAATGGCATGCAATTAATGAACACAACTGCCTCTTTTCTCAGATCAGTTACCACCACTTTCTTACCAGCAACTCCTTCTGCATTGAACTTGGCACCAAGATATGCTAGCATCTCTTTAGCACCAATAATTGTTGGAGTTGCCATGCTATAAACAGGGTATCCATCCACTTGGAACAAACAGGTTCAAAGGCATATAATACACGGGCTTTGTCAATGTTTAATCATTTTTCATAACTTAGGACCAAGAACTTGCCTGCTTGTTGTGCATGTGTGACACTTAGCAATTTAAGATAGGATAAGAGGCTCTGAACTATACTAACATGTGCAGTGAATGCAACCCTAAATAAGCAGAAGCCAATCTAATACAAGCAAGTCTAAAAGATTAAAAAGGGAAAGGCATTTCCATTTACCATTGAGAATAAAAATAAAATCTTTACAGAATTTGATGAACCACATTGAGTAAGCCACATCTCATATTCTCAAAATTATTTTTATAAAAGAATCATGTTTTTAGTAGTCAATCAGAGTATCCTAACTGTCAACTAAACATAGCATTCTGTCTATATGCACTTATCAACAAACAGAAATCAATTGGTTAGATATCATTTTACCGGTTCCTCCCGAAGACTAATCCAAAAAGCATGTGCTTGCTTCCCATCTTTCTAGGCTCCAATATGCTTAAGAACATTTTGAATTCCAACAATTGTTGGAATCACAACACCATGAACATGCAATGAATCCGCCTGTTAATAGCAGACCCAAAAAAGACAAAGGAAAAAGGGTTAAAAAAATATGAAATTTAACAAAATAGATCATGCTATAAAATAAGTGCTATCAACTCGAAGCGGTATTCCAATATGTAAGCATGGCGGCATCTAGGACACTTAAAAGACATATGAAATATAACAGTTAAGATGAAACCAAGGGCATAGTACACCATGTAATTTATGGTTCAGCCTACCAAAATAGTTAGAACTTATATCACCTATGATATTACCACCCTATTTTTGTAAGTCTAAGCAATATCCAACAGGAGCAATTCACTAAGGATGTGAACTATTTTATTCTTTCACTTATTAATGTGTTATATTGTTCAGACAAACTTGTTAAATTGACACGTGGAGATAATCAAAATGTAAACCGAAAGAAAGTAAGAAGCATAAATTGAGTGAAAGTTTTTATGATTACTGGGGAGAACAAATATAAGGTGAAACGAAGTTCATAACTAATTCTCCATTGCCTAATTTTTTTTTCACAAACAATAAGCAGATGTCTTCATATCTTGTAATCCCTTCTGTTTTAAAGATAAGATATCCTAGAAAAGCTATAAAAAGGCAAGAATTCATCCTAGATGCCCATTCCTGTCAATTCCCTAAACAAAAATGCAGGAAAATAAATCTCTGGAAGGGAAAACAAAGAATCAAAAGGGAAAGAACCTGACCGTAATTGGGAGCACCATCGATCTGTGGAGACAAGCGCTTGTTTTGGCATCCAGGGAAATGGTCGCTCTTGAGAATGGTCTTTTTGCCCAACACTGATTCCCCTCTCATCTTCATCACTTGCTATAGCTCCTTGGCATCGACATCTTCTCATGCAAAACACTTTTATCCTCCTTCCAACTTTAGCCTTTTCCTCTAAAATTCCAAGGAACCCAATACCAGAAAATTAAGGAAAAAACAGTTTTTAACTTGAGAAGACAATACAAAGAGAAAAAAATTCACTTAAATCCCTCCCAAGATTCCAACTATACCCTTTTTCTTGATAATTCTAAGGAACCCAATGCCAGAAAAGAAAAAGTTTCACTCGAGACAATGCCAAGAATTAAAAGTAGAATAAAAAAAATTCAACTTCTTTCCATAGTGGAACTTGACCCTTTTCCTTGATATTTTGAAGGAACCAATGACAGAAACCGAATAGAGAAAAAGAGAATTTAGTCGCTGGAGACAATGGCAAATGAAAGGAAAGGATAGTAATAGAGGAGAAACAATGGAGAAATTTATTGGTGCATGTGTCCACTTAAAACCACAAAAACAGAACAGAGAAAAACAGAACGTGAGCCTTTTTGTATCAATCAATCTACGACGGAGTGATATTATTATTTTTATTTTGTTTTTCCTTCTTTTCTTCCCGAACACAGTATCAAAGTGAAAGATTTGTGTAGAGAGAGTATCAATTATTACTTCATTTCATCTAATATTTTTCAATAATTAAAATATTTGATAGTATTTCATTGTTTTTGTGATTTTAAACGCGTCCGGGAAAGCCAGAGACTCGTTTCGGTTGGGATTTTTTTCCCTGTCCCTCCCTCGATGCCCAAACAGCCACTTGGCCATTGCCACCTAATCTTCTCCCCTCTTGTACAACTGGGAAAATGCAAAGCGAGAAGAAAGCCCTTTTAATCTCTTTGCTTTGCTTGCTTTCCTCCTGTTCCAGAGGGGAGAAAAAGAATCAACCACCCATAGAAATTTCCCTTCTTTTTTTGTTTTGTTTTCTTTCTTACTGAAATCCATCTAAACTCAATAACTCAGTCATCAAAAGTTAAATGGGACTGCTGCCAATGCTGGCATGGCAGAATCAGGTTACGAACTTGCGTGCGAGAACATGCATTTTTTTTGTGTGTCCTGTTTATAGATCCAGCTGACTATTGTTATTTATTGCGTTGTTTTGCTCTTTCCTTGTTTATAACAGGACTAAAAATCCTCTCAAACAGGAAATGAAAAAAAAACTCATACAGTTCATGGCAAGCCATTTCTGATGATAACTACCAGGCCAAATTACAGTGGTAGTTTATTAGAATTCATGTGGGAACATTATATATATGATGAAGCAGAACACATACAGGATGAAATTCTTGCAGGATGAAGCATAATATTTGAAAATCAACATGGAAACATCAATAGCAGCTTACGCACAGATAGATTATGATTGCAACTCCCAACTGATACATAAATAATAGTAGGCCTGTCTAGATGAATTACTCTCAAAATGAAGCATCTTCGAGAGTGCCCATATCAGCAACCTCTCTAACAAGATTTTTGGTGGAAGGCAAGCCAGCTACCACATCAGATTCAATGCCACACTCATCTGTGCCCCTTCTGATCTTGAAGTAACCATCCTGCATTGCAAAATATGATAATCAATATTTAAGCATCCTAAAGACAGTTTTTTTTCCTAAATGAATATGGAGAAAAGTTTGATGGAAAACATACATCACCCCAGCCTCTATTCCACTGGTTTGCAAGAAGCTGCAATAGGGAAAAGGTAGAATATCAAAGCATTAACTCAATCAATTATATGATTCTAAGATATCTGGCTAAAGATAAAACTATTCAAACATACCCAGTAATCCTCCCCATCATCAGAAGTTCCCCACCCAATAAGCTTAACTGCATGGCCTCCCATAACACCGCCTGTCACATATTTGTAAACTCCTGACTTGTAGTGAGCAAAATCCTGTAAAATTGTGAAGAAGCTAGAATATCAAATACAACATGCCTCCTATATATTGTTATTTTCATGCATTTTGAGGTCAAAGAGCTTGGTAATATGCGATAAGGAGCAATTTTCAAGGAAAACCAGGTCTGACATCTAATCTGATTCTTAAGTGCCAAACACATGTCAGCTCTTGCTTGGGATTCATACAAAAGGTCTAGTTTCAAAGCCAAGCTGACCACATTGAAATTGCTCACCAAGAGAAGCAGCAAATTCAATTAGAAAAGTATGAGAGCTTTCTTCACCTCATAAACAGTAAAGGAGACTTCAACAGGTCCATTCTTATAAACTTCGGCCATGATATCAGCTGGATCTGAATTGATTCTATATGTGCTGACACTATAGTGCTTGGACTGCCTCCAAAGCTGGTTTCCCTTAACACACTTTTTCACACATTTGGGAGTAGGATACCCAGGCTCACAACCAGGGTGAGAACAACCAATATCATCAAAGTATGGATCACACTGCAAGAGGAATAATCTATTCATTACTGAGAAAAAGTATATTTCAGAAAAACAAAATAGAAAGCAATGCATCAACTGAGAATAAGAGGCAAATTAAGTTAAGCAATAATTTTCAGCAATAAATCAGATTGGAAGTTTGGAAGATTTAATCACAGAGAGTGAAATCAACAATTTTGAAGGAAATAATCTTATCATTTTATTATGTATATGATACTAAAAACTACTAAAGATAAGAAACTAATTGCCCATGATTAGAGACTGAAGAGCAATAACAGTAACAATGAAGATTGTGATGATGTCTCCAGTGAGCAGAAATAATTATGTTAATAGTAACAATAATACCTCCTCAGTGACAACACCACGGCGCTTAAAGTATCGCCACGCAGAGATTGGGTACCCCCCATCACAACCACTTCCACATAAAAAGCCACAGCAGGCAAGAAGATCATTAACAGACAAAGATATATTCTGCAATGAAATAATTTGTAAGTACAAATAAATTTGCCATTAACTGTAATGATGTCTCATTTTCTGAAAACAAAAGTTTCATTTACCATGCCAAAATGGATACAGAACCGATCAGAGAGTGATTCAACAGCACCAAAAGCCCAGCAAGAACCACAGTGACCCTAAACCATCAGCAGCTAAACATAATAAGAATTTACATAAAATATGAGATATAAAAACCGAGAGAAATGAAAATGGAGTTACCTGATCTTCAATATGGAAATTGATTCAAGAATTGATTCATCATATAAAGAAGGAAATCATCAGTCCATTAGTCAAAAGTAGTAAAATTAAATAAACTTGCACACAACTCACCAAGAATTCTTCCAATCGTGCTACATTGTGGCCAAGCTGTTCTAGCATCAAAATTAGCTGGCAACTTTAAGGATTTGTCATAAGTTATAACAGGAATGCCCAGAAGTTCCGTCTGGGGTGTTGGTTTGACTCCAAGAAGGTGCTTAAACTCGCCAACCTTTGCACCAAAAATGACAAATTTGGAACTAGTAAGCATACAGAACTACCAACACATGCCTCAGAAAGAGAAAGATCACTAACAAGGTCCTGCAACTAGACAACTTACAGAGTAATTAGAAAATCGAGGATTAAGGTCAGCTTCCCATCCAGCCTTGGGGTTTTCATTTACTTGTTTTACAATTGAATCCTACATGGTCATAGTGAGAGTAAAGAAATAATAATTTGTTCTTAGACCTGAGAAACTTTTTTTTTTTTTTTTGCTTAAAGACATTCAATTGGGAAAATACCTGAAGGATTCGAGAGTTAAGCTTGACCTTGGAAAGTTCTTCCACAGCAATCACCTGCTGACAATACAGCATCAACTAAGTTCCAATTGCATCTAAAAACTTATAAATGCCGAATAGAGCAACAAATGGAAATGAAATACATGTAAAGTACTTAATTTACCATAGAAATAGAACCCCGGATGCACAATTATAACAATCTAATCAATAGCTAATCTAGCACACCAATGATGGCAGCCACACATCAAAGCAAAACTACCGGTGATACACTATACCCAGTATAATATATAAGCTTCTCCAATGTCTCCCTTGAGAAAACCATTTCTTTTTTTTAATGTTGAAATAGGTTACAACTTTCATCATACAAAACCAAACTACCTAAAGAAAAGATTTTGAAGAGGAAGACTTACAAAGGTAACCTAGAAAAAAAAAAAAAATTTGTCTTTTCACCACTATCAGCTCAAAAAAAATCAACAATTTAAGTTTCCAATCTAAAAAACTGAAACCGATCGAGCAGAACTTAGATTCTGGATACTATTGCCATTTATCAAAGTCAACACAGTTGCAGGTTAGCTTCACATAATATTCACACATAATTAACACAGGTTGATTGATATCAGAACCCACAACAATCAAAGGAAATAGATTTTACAATCCCAGAAGGGAACGAGAAAACGCATAATAGAAAAAGATAGATCAGACCCAAATTAGGAAAACAAAAAAAAAAAATCGCAAAATACCTTTGGGTGAAACGTGGAGATAAGTAACAAAACAGTAGCCAAAAAGAGCAGGGCACTCGCCATGCCCTTCATATCTCAGGTTGAAGAAAAGAGCCAAGAGATGAGGGGATGAGAGGAATTCTATCTTGAGACCCTCCCTTCTTCTTATTGGATGGGTTGTGAAGAAAACGACAAAGGAATTAGAGAGAGAGCAGGAGAGAGAAGCAATTGGTAAAACCGTAAAAACCAAGGAAGCTTGTCCGGCTGGACTGATTGGTTTGTTTTGGACTTTAAGAGGCTGCGACGTTGAACTTTAATAAGATATTTTTCTGATTCGCACCGGATTTTCAAGGAGGGAAGACAGTTTCAATCGTACATGGCGGTAATCAATTTTTAACAGTCTTACCCTTCCCAACATGAGGGGAAAAAAAAGCCTTTATCCAGTTATGTCAGTTGACTTTCTAAATTAGAAATTAAGGCTCTTAAGAAAATATTTTTTGTTTTTTTTTTTTATTTTTAATTTTTTGTTTTTTAAAAATTGTATTTAGTAAACAAAAATAAAAATTATCTTTTAAAAATGTAAAAATAAGAAAATAAATAAAATATTCAATAATATTAATATTAATTGCATTTAATTATAAATACAATATATATTTATTAATTAATGACATTAAAAATATTTAAATATGATAATTTATAAAATATAAAAAAAATAATGTAAATACCTTTTTTTCACAATTGAAAATACATTTTTTTTTTCATATTTTAACCTATTTTTATTTTTATTTTTAAAAAATTTACTGCACTCATGATTTTTATTTTTCAAAAAAATAAAAATAAAAAATGACTCTATTTTCTTAAATCAAACACTACCTAAATATTTGAGATAATATTTTTTTTGGTAAAAATATATTTTAATATATATATTTTTTGGTATTTTGAAGAATATAAATTTGGTTTGTTTGAAAGATATAAAACTTGTGAAGAAATAATCTTGTACGTATACTTAAAATAAGTTGAAATTATTAATGAATGATTGACTCAAGTGATCAAAAAAATATGTTTATTTTATTATTTGAGTTGAATTTATTAGAAGGTTATAATAAGATAATTGTTTTATAAATTTGTTAAATTTGATATAAATAATTTTGTTTAAAAAAGCTAGGAAAGGAAATATTGGAATAAAAATAAAATTTTTTTTTATCATTGAATAAAATATAAAAAAAATGAAAATTTAACTTTTATTATACGTAAAAATAGATGATCATTTTGAGTAGTTTTTTCGATTTTCAATATTGTTTCCCATGCAAAATATGAAACCTGTGGGATGAGTTGCTGCTAAATGGACATCCAACCTAGACCTGGTCTTTTTCATGATAGGGTTTTAATAGAAGAAGAGGAAGAGGAAGAGGAAGAGGAAGAGGAAGAGGCAGGAGAGAGATGAAGAACAATACTCTCATGCCCATACTTCATTAATCTCCCCATGTCACTTCCACCTCTCGGCATCCATCACATGCTGACCTTGAATAAAGATGAATGGCTAAAGAGATAAGATTGAATTGAAAAATGAATTTTGAGTACAAACGAAGCAATGTGGTTGCTGAAAAGAAATACTAACAATGGCTACCATCCAAATGATTGAACTGGTGAAATGGCGAGGTAATGATTAATGTTGTGAGAAGCCAAGTTAAATTGATCGTTGGAAGAGGAAGATGGAGGTTGAGGTTGGGGTAGCATCGGTGTACCCATTTTAAAAGATGCTTAACTTAAGCTTTTCCTGTTGGATTCTCCACCAGAGTTTACGCTTTGTAAAAGTCAATTTGTCGGTTGTTGGAATTTCCAAACAATGACTTAAGTCTAACCGGAATAGAATGTGTCGAAAAAGGCCAGTAATATTGCTGAGAATGTAAAGCAGTATAAGTTAAAAAAAGATAAGACTAGACTTGTTAATCTTTCTCAGATGCCCCTTTGCTTTTCCTTGTTCAACTTTCTACCATTGTTTTGACATGCCAACTTCCAAGTTGCCGATCCGATTATTATCTAGCGCAGGTAATTGACTACAACCCGATCAAGAAGCCATTGACAAACAACGACTTTGCTTTTATAACTAGGTTGATTGATGAAGATATAAAATAAGCCATGGATTACCCTGTTAGAGTAATAGTTAGCTGGTGTGTGGTTTAAATGATAGCCATTGCAATGCAAAAGCATAAATAAAATATCTTAAATTGACTATCAGGATGATCTAATAATCAAACATAAAGATGAATGAAATCAAGATCATGTCGGAATGAAATATTGAATTTGTTGATTGTTCAACTTTTACCCTGATGATATGGATGGAATTTGATCCTAAAACCTTTCATCCCAATACGGCAAAGTCACCAATTCCTTACCTTTTTTTTTCTAAGGTTATAAAAAAAACTTAACCATTTAATCTATGGTGCGTACCAGTGGATAATGGAAATGCAAAGGAAGTCAGCAGATTATAGTACTCTTACTTGATTGACAATACGGAGAAAAGTTGATAACATTCTGACTTGATAATAAGAACTTTCTTTCTGCAATATATACTGATTTTATGCAGATAGACGAAGCCTATAACAGAGGAGTGATTTCACCACAATATGTGGCAGGCTTTTATACTATGAAGGAGCTAACTAAACTTTTGTCCTTGACATACCGTTCAAGATTCCCCGTTCAAAGGAGTATTTTCCCAACCCATGAATTTTATCTTCAATGCCTTCACACTCTCCCCCAAAGGTTGATTTGATTCTTTAGGACTACCAGATCTTAAATTAGTACCTGTTATTAGTGAGTTGGTGACGCCTGATGAGTTTTTGGCTTGAGGCCTTCTTCGCTTGTATGTCAAAGGAAGGGCGAGATCATACTTGAGCCTCTCTGAAACACTGGGTTTACTTGGCTTCTCTGAATTTTCAACAGTAAAATCACTTGGGCTCTTCATTTGGTTGGGAAAAGCCATTAACTTTTCCTGCATGCCACCCCTAATTCCCGAATCTCTTAAGACTGCTTCAGGAACTGTTGGAAGAATGGTGATGCACTCTTTTTGCAAGATTCTGGTCTGCCTCTCTCCTTCATGGTATTGGTCAGAAAATGGGTATGATTCCAAGGATCTCTCAAAAAATCCTTTCTTTCCCATGGCAAAGTTCTGCCACAAATTATGACCACCAAATTTGAATCTCTTTGAATCAATGAAGCTTTCCTCATCTTGTTCAAACAATTTATGTTTATCTAAATCGGCAATGTCAACTTCCTTCCTTACATTTTCACTGGAGTTATGTAAATATCTACTGTTTCTTAAAGCGCTATCTTGACGATTTAACATACACTGAGATTGCTCATGGTTCATTTTGCTACCAGCAACCTTCTGCCATAGAAACGGTGACCCACTAAAATCACCTGCATTTCCCAAGTGTGTAGATGCTTGCGAATAAGATACTCTATGGTCCTGTAAATCTTGGGCACCAACAAGCAATGCTGTTTGTGACCTTCTTGAGAACACTTTTGATACTAGTGGTAGGACAGAAGGAACTTTGGGAACTACTTTCAGCAGGCCCTTTGGTACTGATCGACGTTGTTCCGTTATGTCACCTACAACCATCTTTTGATTGTGATTGTGAATCGCATTGCCAGAAGTCTTAACATTCAGAACACCCTTTGTGCTGCAGTTGGGGGCAATAATGTTCATTCCATTGGCAGATGGACTAGCAACAATGTTTTTTGCTCTAACACTTTCCCAAGACTTCATTCTCTTTGGTAAATGACGCATGACTGCATCTGAGTTAAGATCCTCATTTAACAGATATCCATCATGAGGAACTGCATTAAGGTCAAGCAAATTGGCATCCTCGCATTTCCTCGTTCTCCACATGTAAAGTCTTTCTTCAACACCAGCACTCGTATCACATTCATCCCACAACCTTCTCATTTCTATTAACATTTGTGCCATTTTGTCATGATAGGATCTTAATGCATGGTAATATCTTCTTCTCTCAAGAAACTGCAAGGATTCTCTAAGACAAGTAATCTTTGGAGAATAAAATCCACCCTTCAATCTTTTGAAAAATGTATCCATGGGATTCCCAAAATACATATCACTACCTGTGAAGAGCTCTTTCATAGTTAACCAAAAAGTCCATTCGTCCATATCAGGAAGGTAGGCTGATAAAGAGAACCTTTCTTCCTCCGTCAAGCATGAGTTCCATGTGTCCAACGATAATATCTCCCTCAAACCTGGTAGATCAAAAAGTTCATACGGTATGCTGCAAATCTGACCTTCCACCATGCCAAGCTCACAGCTAATTCCCTGGAAGTCACAGTCATCAAGATCATTACCTGAGTCTGGCCCATAGACAGGGTTATCTTCCTTTCCCTTGCCCTGACCTTTTAATAAGCCAGGAATCTGACCATGGCAAATACTAACCCCTGATTTCCAATGACAAATCTTCTGTACGCCCATTGAAACCAGAAAGACGTTCAGCTCTACAATCTAGTTACATGGAGATGCCAAACAATCAAGCAAAAACTTGATTGCCAAACGTAATGTACCTGCAAAGCACACAGATTTTTAGCCACCAAAATTGGCAAAAAAAAATGTAGTAGAACAAGAACATTAACTTCCCTTTAGTTTAAAACCAGCATGAACATAAAATTTCGCAACAATAACCGAAGGCAAAATACATTGCTAATAGACTGTTCATTTCAGTTAAAAAAAAAAATGCATAGGAAGGCAATAAACAAGTTTTTAACATAAAAGATCACAAATTCTTCATCAAGAGAAAACCAATCAACTAGTACAAGATATAATAAGATTAAGCAGTTGTTAACTTCAGTAAAGTTTGAATGAAGTTTCAAGCTATCAACTATCAAGTACACAAGCAATTCACACAGATCAAAGCAACACCTAAGATTAGCAAGAAGAAAAGGGAAAGACTCACTGATCACTGGGAATTTGGAGGTAAGGAAAAGCAAAAAAAAAAAAAAAAGATGATCAAAGGATGAAGCAATCCCAAGAGAATTAAGAATAGTTTGTTATGAGAACAGTAATGGAGCGAAAGAAAATTAAGGGAACAGTAAAGGAGTGCGTGAATCTAGGGATAGAAGAGTGGGTTTCTTTGTTTCTTTACCTTTTGTTGCATTTCCAGAGAAAATGGCGAACCACAAATCTGTCAATGGAATTTTATTGTTTTTTTTTCCTTTCCTTTTTCTCTTTTTATATTTACTTTCCTTTCGTTTTAACCTTTTCAACTTGCAGATTGTGTTGTTCCTTCCTCTCCTTCTTCTTTCACTCACAGTTTCCTTTTTGTTTTTTTCGTTTATTTTGGCATTGAATTTTTGTACTGTTGAACGTCCAACTCCCGCGTGACTCCACCGTAACCTGAAAACTGCAGCCGCTTTCCTATGATGCGAGTACTAACATAAACTCATAAAAATGGAGAACAACAAATAGATTAATGGGCATCTAATAATAATATTAAGAAATATACTTACATAATTGGCAAGTGAGGTGGAATGGTGAGATTTTTTTCATGCAATAATTAGTGTGATTAGGTATAAGAGTTCGAATTTTAGATGAATTAAGTGAGATTTATGAGAATTGTTTAGGAGATTGAAGCTTTGGCTCGAGGAATTCTCTCTCTTTCAACATACATATTTTAATAATGAGCAAAATCCTGAAAATTTGCTGAAGGTGGAACAACTATCAGATCGTCACCTTCCTATTTGGCTGGCAGCACGAAGGGGCATTTTTTTTTCAAAAGAAAAATAATGTGCTGCCATTACCATGTGCTCTATACATTAAAATACAAAAAGAACACTATTAGGCAGCAGGGAGAAGGCATAGCAGGTTGCACTTATGCTTCCATGCTTAGTATTTCATGAGTAATGAGAACTTTGTTTGATTGTTTCCTGACTTCCAATTTATCGACTTGCCACTATGGAGGTTCTGCCGATTAAGCTATTGATTAAAATAGTTCCTTATAGCTCAAGGGGTTGAGCCTTGGTAAACACAAATATTCCTCCACCTCCAACGGCTCTTCCCAGGAGCATATTTTTATCCAGATATGAAAGGTAATAAAGCCCCCCAACTGATCTCCTGCACTCAGATATGTTTCACCATTCATATCGCCATAGTGAGAGCACGTTTAAGAGCTATGATAATACACAAGTTCATGATATACCTCGCAGTCCCTGGGTTTCTTATGGGAACTTGAGCGCTGAATGTTCGAAGAAACTGCAAAATCTGCACATAAACATGGACTTCTCAAAAACAAACACTAGCATACAACAAACTGTAACCACATGTAGAAAAGCACAATCGTACTAGATTGCTAGACAACCTAATGGCTTGAATTTGCTGAGCCAACCAGCTGAACTTCAAGAATATTTCTTAGAGATTAGATAATATGATGATGAACAGATGAGAAGTCTCACTGATGAGAATCAGTTACTAGTTGAAGATCGAAGAAGGTCTTCCATAAACCTAAATTAGTGGATATAGCTATATGTAGGATTCCAAATTTCACAAGGACAACTATGCAGAGTGGGAGAAGGCAAAATCAAACAATGCCAATTTGCCAACAAGAAATTCGGGAAATAATTAGGCACCTGTAGACTTAAAAATGACCTTGGTAGAAGTGCAGGAGCAATCAGTGCTTGCAGCTGTTCACTGATGTTTATATCTTGAATTTTTATCTGCCAAATACAACTTGCAGACCTGAGATCATTTGAAAGAAATGTATATCCACTTTTAACTTCCACTAGTAAATCTAGAAATATCTCTAAGCATGATCAGGAAACAGTAATCAAAAGGCCCACTTACCAAGAAAAATTTGAGCACTTTCTTTGCAGATATAAGGGTATAAACTACAGCTCTATATAAAGGGCACGGAAATGAAGGAAAAGACTCAATCATAGATGAACTTATGCGTATAAACTTGTCTCACAAGAAGACAGTTATGCACTTAGGATCACCTGAGTATTCCTTTAAATACTAACTAAGCAAATTTAAGGTCATGTAATTCTAGTATGAGACAATAGAAAACGTAGAGACAAACATATTTCAAAAATCTCGAGCAAAACTGTTTTTAGCTAATGCAAACCTGGGAACACCTCACCAATAAATCGACCTTATATGGCCATAAATTGCTACCATGCATATTCCTCCAGTGTTTGATTAATGTCCGAGATTGAACGGTAGTGAGAAATAGTTGCAGGTGAGAAACCTTAACCTTTTATGGAAGTAATATTTTTAAAGGAGGAAAGGTTAGCTAACCTCTTCAAACAGAAGATAGATGTTCCGCACAGACACAACCTCAAACTTAGCAGAAACAACCAGTGTGGCACCTTCTTGTTCCTGTAAAGCAAAACAAAGACAAAATTAGATTGTACTATATTTTCTCAAGAATAATCAGTTAAATATATTCTTGGGGTTGACATAATGGAAGCTAGTATAGCTGAAGCAAAAAAAAGTTGCACACACCAACTTTGATTATAAAATTAAAAGCATATTGGAACAAACTGCTTGAGGATTTATCGTTTATCCAAGTACATTAACATTCAAGATAACACCGGTGGAGAGATGGAAAGAAGTTTACCTCTAACAAATTTGGAATACTCCACCGTACAACATTTCGGATGACACCTCCACTGTACTGATTCCGGCATTCAAATTTCTGGAAGATCTGCCCAACCTACCCCAATATGAAAGCAAGATATCAAAACAAGTCTCTTTAGCAATTGATATTGACAAACAAAAGTAACACAAACGTTGTAACCGTTGAGAACTAGAGCTGACCCTAAAACATGAAAAGCTTCCTAATTAAAATTAGATTGGAACAAAATCTAAACATCTAATGCATTCTATAAGCAAGGGCAAAGGAATTCTATGACAGGATTTCAGATTTGGCACCTGAAAAAAAGGAAGTCTTGCAGCAGCTTCCAGCAGAATGAGAACATCCGGGGCAGACGTGTATTGCAGGCGCCATGTTCCATCCAACATCACCAGGTCAATTGGTGCACCCCTGTTGTATCCCTCCACGCAGACCTACAAAAATTCACAACACAAAGAAGAAAATACTATAAAATTAAGAAAAAAATCGTGTTTACTTGAGAATTTAAGCTCTTATTTCCAACTGTGGGGGAGCAGACCATACCAGAGCCTCCTCAATAACAGAGCGTTGATCAGCAGTCGCAACAAGTCCCCGTTGTGTGTCTTGAACAGCCAAGAGAAGATCATGTTTCCTGTTCTCTAACTCAACCTCAGACACCTGAAACCCAAAAAAAAAAGCAAATCCCAACACCACCCAAACCCCAAAAAAATAAATGTTCTAAAAAGGGAAAGGGACGAAAGAATGCGAACCCGATTCCCGTCAGGAGCAACAACAACTGAACATAGGAACCTGTTATGAAAAGACCGTTTCTTGGCGCTAACGAGTTTTGGGCTGAGAGGTTTTATCTCGTGGATGGCTCTCGTCCCATTTGCAGGGTACACTGAAGCAGCAAATGCCAATTCCATAATGTTTCAGAGATTGGGTAACAATGGGTATTATGATTTTTTTTTCCAACAGTTAATAACGCAAGAAATTGGATCAAGTTATAAAGAAAGGACAGAAATTTGGGTTCGATTTTTGTTCACAGCCTTAACTGTTGCTTCGTTATAGCTTAGTGCCACTTCCGTTATCCATTTCCCTCTATTTTCGATCGTTTTGCGCCGCCGGCGGGACCCACGGATGGGTTTTAATTTTTTATTAAAATAATTAAAAAGCCTTTGAATTTATAAACTTTTGCATTTTTGTTGCAGTTAAATAAACATTTTATTTTTATTGACATTTAAATAAAATTTTAATTTATATCAAAATAGGTTATTAATTTTTAATTTATACTTAAATAAATCATTAACATAAATTAATATTTTATTTAAAATATCTAAATATAAATAAAAAATAAAAAATTATTTGAATATAATAAAATAAAATTTATTTAAGAAAAATAGAATAATTTAAACGTTTTTTGGTATTTTAACTTTTTTTGCCATTTTTTATAAATAACCGGCCGGAGATAACCCGACCCGAGCCATGCCAGTAATTCGGCAGAGGATTTTGACGGTGACAGCCGGACACTGCTTCTGGACTCCTCCCCCTGAATCAGTGAAAGATGGCTCCAAGAACTTAGCAAGTCTATCTGACAGAGTTGGCTTTGATTCCCCACAAAAATCTTGCATGTATAAAGAAATGGATCCACCGAATGGCAAGCTCATAACCAGTGGTGGATAATATTAACAATTTCAGAATGCTTTTGCATCCTAAAACTATGATAAACAAATTTTGTCCAACATGGCTGGACTCCTACCTTTATATTCCAAGTAAAAGCAATGAACTTAATTCAGTTTTTAGAGGATGCTCCAAAAATGTTCATAAAATTGACAACAGAGTTGGCTTTGAATCCCCGCAAAAATCTTTGTACTTGCAGGAACCTCTTCCCTCTTGAGCAGCAAAAGAACTTTACTTCTACACATGAAACTGATATATTGTGTGTCAGAGATGTTGAAAACTGGAGTATTTTGCCTAAAAGCTGTGTCAACCGTTAACACATTACAAGTCAGTGATCTTCATTGTCTTGACCTTGCTCATTAACTTGGTTTTCGTCAACTAAGCCGTCTCCCGCAGGTCCATAATTAACCCATGGTAGCAGCGATTCAAACAAGACAGCCAATGGATTGCCATTAGCAACATCACGTGGTGCTGGAGCATAACCACCAGAAGGTGGATTGGCAACCTGATCCCCAATCTCAGCAGCTCCCCTCCTGTCAACCGTAAAGTTTTGCAGATTATCAGGAGGAAGAGTTTGCACCGTGTCAGAAGTCCTGAACCAACAAATGACCATACCTGACCACAGGGTGAAAAGATTGTCACACAAACTACCATGTATCAATAAGCTCAACTAATCTAATTAAGCTAGCAAATCCCAATCATTTACAACCAGCTTAATCTATATTCAGCCTCAACACTAATTTAACACACCTTTATGTTCAACTAATCTAATAGAAGAATTTAGGGCTTAAAAATGTAACAAACATGAGTGTTGCAGTCAAAAATCAAAGACAAAGGAAATCTAGTAATAACAAAAAAAAGCAACAACACAATTAAATCCTGATACTCACTCATTTTTGTCAGATGAGAATTCTTCTTTTCTCACACAAGCCCAATCTTTAGCATCACTTTTATTATGTTCCAGTGTTTCAATTACAAGGAGGGCACGGCACCATTGCGAAGTAACTTTTGCAGACCAGGAAGCCTCCATATGAGATGATTTCTTTCTACATAAATATTAATCAGGTGATCCAAAGATGGGATCCCTATTTGATCTGAATGGAAGAAAGAATTTTTTAGTATATTTGTCCATGCCTGATCTTTTAAAGGGACCTTGGCCACTATTTTCTTAAGGACTGATGGATGGAGCATCAAAGCCTGATTCATAAGATCAGCTGAAGAAACCTTTGTGGCGTCCAAACAAGTATTATGGGAAGAATCCTCTTGCTCAAGATAAAACCAGCAAACAGCGAGGGAGTATGTAAAATTGGGGAACAGCCATAAGGAGGTATCACTTCTATAGACTTCAGCAAACTACCATGCACACTCCCCTGCCCTCAAAGCAAAGTAGTCAAGGCAGAACATAGCTCCCATTGGGTCATCTGAATCAAATGCAAGCAACAATTTACAAACTTCTAGATCAGATCGATTACAGCATCACCTATCCATGTTTTTCATGTGACTGAAAAGTGCTTTGAATAATGGCTTGTTTGAGTCATGACTGAACTTCAATTGGCAATTTTCCTGTACGGGAGTGAACATAGGATGCCATACACATTGCAAGGCATGTAAACACTTTGCAATAGCATCTGCAGACATCTGATGCTCACCCACAAATTTAAAAATCTGCCATGGTTATAAGTGAATCTAAATGATAAGGATGATACAACATAACACTTGCTACACTATTCAGATCATGAATAGCTTAAGCAACTTTAAATGCTCTCTGAGCTTCGTCGTAGGAAGACGAGTGTGCATATCTACAATACATGAACAAACCCACAAAGTTAGGACACAGTAAAACCAAAAAAATATGCAGCTGATTTTAGCCAAATACAATGAAAACAATTGCCATTCACATGAACTAAGTTGCGAGAGATAGGAAATGCACTTTATGTGATACTTTTGGAATCCCTATTATGTCTAGATCAACAAAGCTAGGCATACCTTCCAATGACAGTAAAAATGCTCACCAAAGCACCACCTAGGTTTAATTCTTTTTGCATCTATACTCACGCAAATGTTGTAAAAGCATGTAAAAATTTCACTCAAACTCAGGAAACCATGGGAAAGAAACAGATTCCTGCATCATATGCGTCAAAAGTTATCTACTACTATTTCTCAAGTTGGTAACATACACTCAAAGTGGGTGAACATAAAAAATGGGACCATTCAGAATGGTAATCAACAGTTAAGCAAGTTTTAGCAATAACAGAGAGACTTGGAAAGATCTTTACCTGAAGAAATGGTACCCATTCTTAGTTTCCAGAAATTCCATTGACAGAGATCCATCCCAGTGAGGCCAATGATCTGATGGAGATATCAAAATAGTCTTCCTAATGTGATGGCTTCCCTGTCTTCTACCATGCACCTGTCTGGAACTGCTGCTTTGATTGCTTTTCTCAAATGATTTAATCACCTTAGAACCAAATATTCTCCGCAGCTCATTCTCAACATTCAGATACTTAGGATCCACTTGTAATATAGACTGTGTAGACTGTTTAACTAAATCCTCACAAATTTTATCATTTTCTAATATGGGTTTATTACGACCTGACTGATGACTAGAAGAATTAAAATCCAAAGATAAAGTATCTAAACTCACATCCAAAGGTGTTTAATTTTATCCGTGCTTGAACAACCCTCTTTCCTTTTCTTTTTCTTCTGTTTCTTTGATATGCTATTAGATGTTCAAATTGCATTGGCAGTGCTTTTCAAGGAAGGCGTTTCTCGTTTTCTGATCAAGGTTTCATCAGCAACTTCAGGTGCATCTACCTGCAACCAAAACCTATAGTAAGTCATTGAAAGTCATACAACATCCAATATTACTCTCCAATGGGGCATCATTTGATCAATACAATGGAACTAGCACAAGAAAGATTATTATTTCCATCTAAATTTTTGTAATCAAGAATACGTTTGTAGCATTTTAACAGAAGTAAAGCCAAGAAAGCATCAGTTTGGAGCTTGAACTATCCCAGTTATAAAGACTTAGATATTTGGTACAATAATAAATTAAAATTGGAAGTTAATTCCAAAGAAAAATATGATCAAATTAAACGGCAAATCCTAGCTGAAGGCGATGAACAATTAATCGTAAAAAAAGGATTCTTTATACAGGATAGAGTTAAGGAACTAAACCTGGTCAACGTTATCCTCGTCCCCGTCGTCACCTTGGTTGAGGAGGTCGAACGGATTCTTTGAAGAACGAGGTCCGGAATCCGGCGACTCCGATTCGTTGCCGTTTAGCTGATCCTCCTCCTCCTCTTCTTCTTCTTCAATAATTCGTTGTTTTTGCTGTTCTTGTTCTTTCAAGACTTTCTTCATCAATCTAGCCGACATCGTTTTCTTTTTCCCAGAGATTTTGGGTTTTCGGATTCACCTGCTCTGTAATTCGAAGCCAACCCGGTGTCGGTAATACTCTCTACTCTATTTTGTCATCATGTGCGAGGTTTGGAGGGTAATCTAAATGGGCCGACCCGGATATGCTGCTTATACTTTTGAGCTTTTGTTATAGATGAGGGCTGGAAAGCCCACTTAAACTCTGTATTGAGCCCACTTGTTATGGGTCGATTGGGCAAGCAGCATAGTGGACGCGGGCGGGTTATATATTTATCCTGCTGGTGGAAAAAACAAACACTAATCCCCAAATACGATTAGATAACCTTCCCAAACGGCCAAACCCAATCCCTCATCGCCTCTCCCTTTTGTTTCCTGCACTTTCCCAGTACAAAAACCGCCGCAAATTCTTTCTTTTCTTCTCTATCTTTCTCTCTTCCTTTCTCAAGTTGCACCTCTCAAGGTAGGCCGGTAAAACCTAGATTTCTTTTTCAATTCTCTCTTGTTTTTTCACTCTGTCAAAAGAGAACGGACCCATCTCTTTCTTTTAGCTGCATTCCAAGATGGGTCAAGCATTTCAGCATGTTATCATCCACTTTAAGGGTTTAGGGTTTATTTCTTCTTTGCAGGTTTTTTTATTTGGGTTTTCTGAATTTTATGCAGTTTGCTTCAATGGGTACCCCTCAGCCTCGTGAATGGCTCGGTCTTCAACAATTCCCCGCCGCCACACAAACAAAATTGTTCGAGTTGCTGGGCAACTTGAAGCAAGAGGTTTTTGTAAACCCTTTAATCCCTTTCATTTACTTTGACTTAGCAACATATTTACTAAAGATTAAAATTGCAGAATGTCAACACTTTGACTATCCTTGTTATGGGCAAAGGCGGTGTAGGAAAGTCTTCCACTATCAATTCTCTCATTGGAGAACAAGTTGTTCGAGTCACTGCTTTCCAAGTGTGTATTGCTTTTGTCTGTTCCTTTGCATTCTTGGGTTGATTATTTTATGCTGTTTTAGATTTCATAAGCATGAATTGTCATGGTATTTGCTTGTTTTGCAGTCAGAGGGGCTGAGACCCGTGATGGTTTCACGGTCCTGGGCAGGGTTCACATTGAATGTAATTGATACACCTGGACTCGTGGAGGCTGGATATGTCAATCACCAAGCTCTTGAGTTGATCAAAGGGTCAGTACTTGAATTGAGCAGTTAAAGTTAGAATCTTATTTGTTTATTTATGAATTTAGTTTAATTAAGTAATTCTCAATAAATGCGAGTAATAGTTTCTTTTTAGAATTAGTTTTACCACATGATATGGTTTATTTTGGTTAAAAACAAAATCTTGTAATTATCATGCAGGTTTCTTTTGAATAAGACCATAGATGTTTTACTTTACGTTGACCGCCTGGATGCATATAGAGTGGATGACTTGGATAAGCAGATTATTAGGGCTATCACCAACAGTTTTGGCAAAGAAATATGGCGCAAAAGTTTGCTTGTGCTCACTCATGCACAGCTTTGTCCACCAGATGGACTGAATTATGATGTTTTTTCCTCTAAAAGATCAGAGGGTGTGCTAAAGGCCCTTCATATGGGAGCTAAGATTAGGAAAAGGGATTTTGAGGTATGTATTCTCTTTCAAGTTTATTTAAGTTGGAGACATGTTGGATTGCCTAAATAAAGGTTTTGAACAGGTTACCATGAAGAGAGAAGCTTATTTATTCTCAAAAAAATTGCATGTTGTGCTAACATAATCTTTTTCACTCACTTGTAAATTGCTGGAGTAGAGAGTTGAATGGTTCCACACACTGGATGAGCAATTGGTACTTGGTAGTTATGAGAGAGCAGAAGAGCTGTGGGTGGTTTCCCACTCCTAGAGCTCGGTAGTTATGTTCCTTGGTACTTGTAATTTGCTGAAGTAATTAGTACTTGGTAGTTATGCTCCTTTAAAATGCCCAAAAATGCAAATAAATATAGAAGTGGTCAAGGTCTTTTGAATTCTGATGCTAACAATTCGTTCAGCTTCTAATTGTTGACACTTCCTGTAGAAACAAATTACTTACAACAAACCTTCACCTCTTTAGCTGATTCTGTCCTAATCTTCTTTCGCATGTGGCTTCCAAATGTAAGAGATCTTATTTTAAGTGGTTTTATACATTCTAGATCTTTGGTGCTAATCAGCTACCCTCATTTAATTATACAAATAGTGTAGGATTCTATTGCATGTCACATGGCTGCTTGATTGACCTCATTTATCACTATTCAAAATAATTTGAGTGAATTTAAATTGGGTGGAAAAAGATTTTAAGGCATATATTTTCTTTCAAATTTATCTGTTTGATCCACGGGGAAGGTGTTGGACAGGTTGACGTGAAGAGATAAGTAAGCTTATCCATCATATTAACATTGCTTACTGTACTGCTGTGCATGTTCTTTGTCATTTAATTATAGCTTTGAAAGTCACTTCTAAAAATGAGGATGATCTGAGCTTTCACTTGATGTTAATGAATGCCGCCTACTAAGATTCATGTTTCAAAGAGTGGGGAAAGTTTCAGGGGAAAGAAAGAAAAAAAAATAACAGGTGGTTTATAACTGGACTGCTTTGTCTGAGAAGGATATGTTAGCTCTTAAATTTATTTTAATTAATTACTATTTCTTTTCTGATGATTTGCTTAGAGTGTTGTGATTACATTTTCAGATATTTCCTTGCTTTTGGTGCTTTATAGGATTCTGTCATTCCTGTTGTTTTGGTTGAAAACAGTGGGAGGTGCAATAAAAATGACAATGGCGAAAAGGTTTGATCTCTTTTTTTTGGTTTTGTCTTGTGCTTTCAATTTATTAACCTTCATGCATTTAAGTTCCTTGCTTCTTTGATAAATACATGTTTTGTTTCAATGCAGATTCTTCCCAATGGTGATGCTTGGATTCCGAACCTAGTAAAAGCCATCACAAGTGTTGCAACAAATAAGAGTAAAGCTATTGTGGTTAGCAAGAAGTTGGTAGACGGGTCTGATGCAAATGATAAGGGAAAAATCTTGATTCCTGTTATTCTTATGCTTCAGGTAAAGTTTCCACAGTTTATTGGTTTCTGTTTGGGCTGAATTGGAATATAAATGAATAGCATTTTTCTAATGCCTGTCTTTTTTTTGTTGTTCCAGTGGAATGTTATCAAATGGATTCGTGGAGCAATAAAAAGGGATATTGCAACTGGCAAAGGACATTTATGAGAGCCACGTGGTTTGGTCCTGAAGTCAAGTTCATTTTGGTTGTTTGGTATGCGTATGCTTAGGCAGATACTGCTAGTAGTGGCTGGTCGGATGGGATATTGTTGAGTTATTTCTAGGATTAGCGTATTTGCAGCGAATGTTCATTTGTTCTTCACTTCATGTATTTTCATCCGTTTCTCTTGGTTTTGTTTTCTTAAACCATGCAGTGACTGATTCACAATAGTCCCCTCACAAATCTTTTGTTTTTTTTTTTTGTTTTTGGTAAGACTGTTTCTTATCTAATTAATAAATTTTATTGAAACTTAAAATCAGTTAACGAAGATTTAATAGTTTGTAAATAAATATCTAATTTTGTTTACACCTACAAATTATAATAAAGAAGGGTTTGTAAATAAATATTTCTTCTCACAGGTTCACACGCCCGTGAATGGCTAGTTACTGACTCGTCGAGTATATTTTACGGGCTGAACTCAAGATGGCCTACCCTCTTTCTCAAAAATGAAGTTGTTGGAGCGGTATCCTCTAAAAATGAGAATGTTTAATCATTGACTAATCAGTTAATAGAACCCTTACACACTTCTAACACTATAGGGAAGTAGTTTTTAGGGGAAATATTGGCCAAAACCCCGAGTTCTATTCTCTTTGCCATCTTTTAATAGCATAGCATAATAACGGTATAGCAATCTTTTCCTAGTATGTTTATTGTGAATTGTGATATCCAAGTTCACTCTATGCAACTGTTTTGCGTGTATGTTAGGGGATAACATCTTTGGATTTGATGCCAAGGATTCAGCCAAATCATTGAATGCAGCATTTGCCCCTGCAATTGCTGCAACAATTCCATGGGCTGCTGTTTTGGGCAACCATGACTAGGAAGGAACCTTATCAAGGGAAGGGTTTATGAAACACATAGTTGGATTGAAGCATACTCTGTCTCAATTCAATCCTTCTGAAGCACATATTATTGATGGTTTTGGCAACTAAAACCTGGAGGTTGGTGGAGTTGAAGGGTCTGGTTTTGCAAACCTAATCAGTTCTCAACCTCTACTTCCTTGTCAGAGGAGATTACTCTACAGTTCCAGCTATCCCTGGCTATGGTTGGATTAAACCCTCTATGCAGTTGTGGTTTCAACGCACTTCTGCAAAACTTTGGGTATGAACCTCCTTTAGACTATAACTGTACAATATTTGAAGGTTATTTCTTTAGTAAATAGCAAGCATGTTTGTCTGAATTTGATCTTTGACCTGTGGCCTCAAGGCTTAAGTCTTTGTCAATCGGCTGATTGGATGCCATCTTTGTATCTAATAAATCATTTTGTTTGTATCCAGAGAGTCTAAATGAGCCCACCAAAGGCTCAGAAATCATCTGCCCCTGGACTTGTGTATCTTCACATCCTGCTGCCTGAATTTGCTAGTTTTGACTCATCTAAATTCACAAGGGTGAGACAAGAAGGCATTAGTTCTGCTTCTGTGAACTCGGGCTTCTTCACAACCATAGTAGAAACAGGGGATGTGAAGGCTGTTTTTACAGGTCATGATCACCTCAACGACTTCTGTGGTCAATTGACTGGTATACAACTGTGTTATGCTGTGGCTTTGGATACCATGCATATGAGAAAGCTTGATGGTCCAGGAGCGCCAGAGTGGTGGTAGCATCTTTAGAGAAGACAGAGAATGGAGGGTTGGGGGGGGGGGGGGGGGGGCTGTCAAGTCAATCAAGACATGGAAGCGCCTTGATGATCAACGTCTCACTGCCATTGATGGCCAGGTCCTCTGGAGCTAGAATTCTGCTGGTAAAGTCAAGTAACTTTAATGGATTGATCTTGCCCTAAATATAAAGGCAGTCAGCTATATGGGAACATCTACATGGAGGGTTTTAAATCTATTATGACTGCATGTAGAAATTAGCCAACTAAATAGGACAATGATCCAAACTTGCTATGGCTACCGTTGCCTTTTTGCGCTGTGTGTTCAGAGGGAAAAGTTATTCATGTTTTTTTTGACCCCCATGTTATTCTATAATATTTGACCATATAGGCAAAAGTTAAGGGTAGGTCATCAAATGTTGAGATAAGTCATTGACTTACATGTTGTAGAATGAAGATGTCATTTCATTTTTATATCCTAATAAGCAACAGAGGTGGTCAAATTATTCATGTTCATGGACAGTCTTTTGGAATTGAACTTGTCTGTGCTTGTGAAATAAATCTGAAGGAGTTGAAGTATCCGATATCTCGATTCCTATTAACGTGTAATTTACTTCAGTTTTCTTCTGGGTCCTAAAAAAGTTATGTTTCTCACAACAATGAACCAATGATTCTATTTAGTTCCTCTTGCCTCTCTCTTTCTCTCTCTCTCTTATGCTTTACTTATCCTCTCCAAGTAATAGGGTGCATACATGCAAGTGATATATATATATGTTAACCCAAATGCTTTTTGATCTCTGCTTTAAACTTAATTTTGTTCCAGTGTTCATTTTATTATTATTATTATTATTATTATTGTAAAGATGTGGAAGAGTTATAAATCTTTAGGTGACATTTTGTAAAATATTTCATTTAAAAATTATCGAAATAAAATTATAAACTACAAGTTTAAAAATGCAAAAATGACGGATTTGTGTAGCTTCCAAAACAAAATCAAATTTGTACAAATAAAAAATAATTTTAATAAGTTTTATTGATGCTTAATTAAAAAATTTTACCTCATAAATTATTGATTAAACTGTGTAGATGTAGGCCTAGTTAAAATGGGTTTGGGCGTAGAGTATCATTTCAAAAAACATTTAACAAGAAAAAGCGAAGAAAATAAATTTAAAAAAAGAAAAGAAAAGAAAGGAAAAAGTCAGGTGGACGTTGGTTGAACGACTTCCTCAAACCTCTTTACATCATTACATTATTATATTTATCGAAATTGGGAGTTAGGGTTCGAAAAATCATTGCAGGAAATCCTTTCAATTGCAGCCCATATGCGGCGGTTCATGGCAACTCTGCTCCACATCTTAACCGTCCTCCTTCTCTTCTTCTGTTTCTGTGCACGGATCGCGCAATCAGTGCCGGATAATTTGGGATCCATCCGTTTACCTTCCGATGGATTTACCAACTCCGGTGAAAACGAAGGCGTCTGCGCACGATTCACGAAGCCGGCTTCGTGTCCGGTGAATTGCTTCCGGACGGAGCCCGTTTGCGGCGTTGATGGCGTCACCTACTGGTGCGGTTGCGCCGATGCCATATGTGCTGGTACTCGCGTGGCGAAATTAGGGTTTTGTGAGGTTGGGAATGGAGGTAGCGCTTCGTTTCCTGGTCAAGCGCTGCTTTTAGTTCACATTGTCTGGCTGATCTTGCTCGGATTTTCTGTATTGTGTGGTCTTTTCTAATTATTCAAAGGAGAAAGATTTTGTGTCTTTCTTGGATTCGATCTGTATTTCTCTTGTCTACTATTTCTTATACGTATTGTTGTAAATGAAATTCTTTGGATTAATATACCAATTTGATTCTTTTTGTTTTAATAGATAAATCCCATTTTTGTGCTTATTTTGGTAAACATCAGGTGTGAGTTCCCAAAATTGTAAATCAATAATCCTTTGTACCAAAATAGAAAAAAGAGAAAGAATAATCGTTGAATGGCTGAGGCCATTTCCACGGTGATCCAGAATTGCCCCAAATAAACAAATATGGAAAAAGCATAAACAGGTTTACTCCAAAAATGGATTGGCAAATGACAACGACAGCATTAAGCCAACATTCTTCGGAATCTTTATACAGGGTCCTCACATTTGCAGCAGAACAAAATAATAAGCATCCGATTACTTGTTTAATATTATTTCTTTTTTCTTCTGAGACTTGACATATTGTTCTCAAATCTGAGCTCTAATCCTTCTGTAATTACCAGGTCAATCTCTATCTTCGGAGTTGGATGCCACGCGGAAGAAATGGATGCTTGGTCTTGTCTGTCACCGCCTTCACAGATGCTTATGACCACTCATCTACTCGAAAGATTCTGTGGCATGAAGATCGATTATGCTCTAATTGTGGTCAAAATTTGTAAAACAACACGTACTTGGTGCTGGTGGTGAATCTCTAAACTCATTAATGATGATGCACGAACTTTCCCCAGTGGTTCTGTGATCTCTCACTGTTCAAAAAGATACTTCAGAAAGCGTAGAAACGGAATAATAATATGGAAAATGTGACAAAGTTGACTGCTTAAAGCATGGACGTGATGGGAATATAAAAACAAATCATATTCCAATTTCGGAGGAGGCTATTATATATGGTACAGACAAATTGGTAAGGCTGAACTGCGCTTTGAAGGTCAAGAATTTACCAGAGATAGGGAGAGGCAATTTCTCTAATTGCTTCCGGCATATTGCTCGAGATGAACTGCTGCAGACAATGGAAGCCTGTTTTGGCAATGATAGCTATCAACTTTGCGTTTGCTATAACCAATGTACTTGTCAAAAAGCTTCTGGATGAAGGAGTGAGCCATGTAATCATCTTAATGTACCGTCAGTCAATTTCTGCTGTTTTTTTGGCACCAATTGCCTTCTTTTGGGAAAGGTAAACACTTCTAGCATTTAACATGTCCCTTTCAATGAAGTTCTATAGCCTATTTGTTGCTTGCACTCAGCTAATTCGTTCACCAGATTGAATCCTGGAAGTTTCTAGCACTTTTGACATGGCACTTACTAAAGTTTATTAGCTTCCTTGCAGAAAAAGTAGATCCAAGCTCACAGCTCGTATCTTATGCCAGCTTTTCCTCAATGCTCTTATAGGGTTAGTTGTAAAATCCTTAATAGCTCCGTTTCTGTTGATTATTCTTCTGACTTTATAAATTACTAAGAACCCTTAACAAATGTCCTCCAGGGCAACACTCACACCGTACTTTTTGCTTCTTGGACTCAAATATACTTCTGCAACGTTCTCATGTGCATTCATAAATATGGTTCCTGCAATCACCTTTATGTTGGCGCTACCATTTGGGTAACGGCTTAAACACCAAGTGCATCTCAGTAACTTTTAAACTGAGTCATAACTCTTTGATATCATGCATTTTTAGTCTAGAGAAAGTGAACATCAGAAACAAGGCTGGGAGAGCAAAGGTCCTTGGTACGTTGGTTTGCATCGGTGGAGCTATGGTATTGACCCTTTACAAAGGAAATACATTGGTCAGATCAAATTCTGCTACAACTCATATCATAAACCATGGCAATACAATGATTTCAAGTAAGAAGAAAGGGAGATGGGCCATTGGTTCGATATTTCTTGCTGCAGGCTGCATCTTCTCGTCATCCTGGCTCCTTCTGCAAGCCTGTATTGGAAGGACATATCCATGCCAATATTCCAGCACTGCTTTTTTGTCTTTCTTCAGTGCAATTCAGTTAGCCATAATAAGTTTGATAACAGAGAGGGACTTTACCAAATGGATTTTGAAAGAAAAACTGGAATTAATAACAGTGACATATACTGTAAGTATACTCTTTGCAAAGTTTGATTCTTAGTCTGTAAAGATAGATTAAATACGGTTAATAATCCCATCGTTTCGAATTTATCCAAATAGGGAATGGTGTCAGCAGGCTTGTGCTATGTGGGAATGTCATGGTGTGTCAAACAAAAGGGTCCTGTCTTCACATCTGCGTTCAGTCCACTCCTGCAAATATTTGTAGCCATGTTTGATTTCTCCATTCTACACGGACAAATATACTTTGGGAGGTTGTACTTTAATACTTCTTTCCTAATATTAGTCGTTGCTTCTCAAATATTTATATGGCTTCTAAGTTCTAACATCCCTTTATTGGCTATGAACAGCGTCGTTGGATCTATCCTAGTTGTAATTGGTTTATATACCCTGCTATGGGGCAGAAACTCTGAGGCAGAAGAAACTAATCCTCAGCTAAAGCATCCCCAAGTAAAAGAAGAAGAGGACTGTAATGCAAGGTCACAAGTCTAACCAATATCTAATTTCTTCTTGTTCAACTAGTATTGTAAATTTTGTGCTGTTCCCTGATCCTCCTCCCAAGAACTACTTACGGGAACAAAAATTTCTGCAATCATGCTTGCCTACGGAATAGATTACTTCTCGAATTCCAATGTAATCCAAATTGCCATATCCATGGGAGTTCAGGCAAATGCAGAGGATGATACGATGTTAATTAGGGGACTAGTCACCATAATACTAGATATTATGGATCATTTTAAGAGTCCAATCTAGACCATCATGTCTATAACATTCCAGGAATAAAGTTGCCTGACTAGCAATGAACAAGGCTATTCCATTCTACACCCATCAAGCATCTTCTCCGGCAATCACCAAGAGTTCCCATCTAATTAAGAGGCTCCCTATTATTTAATTTGATTTATTTTTGAAAATGGCAGAAATCAAATATCATAACAATGTATAGTCTTCAATACAAAAAAAAAAATTATGAAAAATTAACCTCCTAATTTACCTTTTATTCTTTCCTAACTTGTCATGCAAATTCCACTAAATTAGCATATTCATGCAAATAAATTATAAGCAATTAATATTGATGGCTCAAAAACAAATATTAAAAATAAATTAAATTCAGTTAATTAGTTATTTAAATATATATTATCATAATATCTAGATCCAATGACTTATCGCTAGACATTGACTTAAGGAGTCGCCATCAATCTTTTTTGTTTAGGTACGATTGATCGTCTTATGAATCTATCCCTTTAAGGAGTTTCTAAGCTTAATAAAGGGTCCCTAAAAGAATATGTTCAGGTCTATAAACTAGAACAGGGTTCAGGAGTATGATTACGTGTGAGGAAGATTATAACACCTCACAACGCCCATCGAAAGATGGTACCAGCTCAATTTCGTGTTATCCGATAAGCCTTAAAATTTTATCAAGTAATTAATTATTGAAAATTATTCTTAATTAACTCCAATACTTTTAATAAAAAATTAAGAAAAATCTCTTCACCTCAAGAGTATACAAAAAACTATTGTTTCACTTGCAGAGACTCTATCGTTAGATTATTTAACAAAAAAAATTACAAAAAAGAAAGAAAATAAAAAATAAAATAAAATAAAATAATAAAAAAATAATGATTCACCCTTTGATATAAATCATTTTCTTTTCATTAAAAAAACTTATTGCTTTTGTGTAAGAAAATTGATACTTTCAACTTTTTCTTAAAAATATTATTTTTAAACTTTTATTTTAAGAGAAATTGATACTTTCAACTTTCTCCCCCCAAAATGTTTTTGAAAATTTTTATTTTAGAAACTTTATTTTTAAGTAAAATTGATACTTTTCAACTTTTCCTCAAAAATATTTTTAAACTTTTTTATTTTCAGAGAAATTGATACTTTCAACTTTTTCTTAAAAATATTTTAAAAAAAAATTTATTTTCAAGAAAAATTGATGCTTTCAACTTTTTCTCAAAAATATATTTTTTGAAAATTTTATTTTAGGAAAATCATTAAAAAAATAAAATGAAATAAAATAAAAATAAAAAAATTAAGGAATACCAAATAATTCTAATTTAGAAGAAATAATAATAATAAATAAATAAATAACTTAAGGCGACTTGGCTCAGCAGTTTAAATCGGCTCGACTCCAGGAAAAAAAACGACTCGAAAAAGTGGCTTGAGAGTGCGCAGCTCGGCTCGGCTCCAGGGGTCGACTAGCACTGAAGTCAGACCCGAGTAAAAAATGAGCTGGCGCTCGAGTCGGGTTGGATCTTGGCAAAACATGAGAATCTTGTTTAAACTTTGATGGAAAATGACGTCGTTTAGCTTGCGTATAAAAAGGAAAAATTTCTTCTTTCCTCAGATGTTTTCCTTCACGTTTTCTCTTTATTCTCTTTTTTTCTCTCTCTAGACGATTTTCGATCGTCATTTCTGGTTGAATATCATCGAGAAAGTCGTCGATTTCTGGGTATATCACCGAAAATTGGGTTTTCTCACTGGAGGTCACCAAAAAACTTGAATTTTCGTCAAAAAACTTGAATTTTCTTCAAAAAATTCACCGGATTCTGTAAATTTCCAGAAAAATTTCAAAAAAATACAGCCAAAATTTTTTAAAAAAAATTCTAAAATTCCTAAAATTGCTAAACTCTATTTTCTTGCTTTTGTTTTCTCCTTTTTTTCTTTCTATGTTCCTTCCTGTATGTTTTAACATTTATTTATAGGGATTAATCAAAGGAGTTTCTAATCAATCCCAATTCCATCTGGGATTGAGATTCAACCTTTACATCTAATTTCAACTCTGTTAGCCCCTAAATTCATGTCCAAATCCACTTCCATCACTTCTTTTTTTATTTTTAATTAAGTTAATCATTATATCCTAATTAATCAAGAAAAGATAAAATCAATCAAAATAATAATAATAATAATATAAATAATAATATAATAGTACATAATAAAAATAAATAATAAACGAAAAAACAATAAATAAAATAAAATAACAACAAAATAATAATAAAAAGATTAAAAAAAAGGGTCAATCTTGCCCATTTAGACCAAGCCTAATTGATCCGGGCTTAAACTAAATTGGGTGTCTACAACTGCTCCTATTTACACATTTTCTGTTAAATAGAAATTGTGCAAAGACGTAGACACCCACCCATTCAAGACTCAACTCACCACTTTTTGTTGTTTTTTTTTTTAAATCTTAATCAAAGCTCATCTAATCAGAGGCTCAACGACTTTTAGAAAAATAAATAAAGCTCATCTCAGCAGAGGCTCAACGACTTTTGAAAATTAACAAGGCTCCTCTAAACAGAGGCTCAACGACTTTGAAAAATAAACAAAGCTTCTCTAAGCAAAAGCATAATGACTTTGGAAAGAAAAACAAAGCTCCTCTAATAAGAGGCTCAATGACTTTGGACAAGTAAATAAGGCTCCTCTAAACAGAAGCTTAATAACTTTTTTAAAAAATAAATTACTCCTCTAAACAGAGGCACTACAAATTTGAAAAAATAATTTACTCCTCTAAACAGAGGCACCACAACTTTGAAAAAAATAAATAAATGCTCATTGACAATCATGTCTTGAGGAGTCAAAGATAGTGTTTGAAGAAATTCAGGAGATCATGCCCAAAGGTCTTACAAATCGATCCTGATATAGAGAGATATCTTTTTTCAAGGATTAGAATCTTACCTCATAAGCTTTTTCTCGAATTTGAAACTTTTACATCAGAAAGTCTTCATATCTGTCTTCTTTATATGAGATCTTAAAATACCTCTGCTTTTTGAATTTATGCACTATGTTTTCCTAAATGTAATATATGCTATGTGAAATGCAATGCATGCGAAATTCAATGCATGCTATGTAAATGCTAGCTAATTAATTTCCATTCGATTGTGGTACTCAAGTTTCTCAAGCTCTTTTATTGGGCCTCAAAACCTTTATTCTTCAAAGACCAAGTCAGCATAATTCTCAATCATCTTTCTCATTTAATTCTCACATTCTTTCTATTAAAAATCTTTTTCCAAATTCAATGTCCTTATTAGGAACTCAACATCTCAAATTTGCCCTTACCACTCTCGACCTTTCTAATGGAATGTAAAAATCTTTCACGCTATTATTCATTTATCAGTCATTATTTTAATCTCAAAAAGTAAGAATGTATTCACACATTTTTTCTATTGTAAGGTATTAAAGAGAAAAGAATAAGAATAATTAAGAAATAGTCAATAAAAAAGACACATAAAGATGAAGTAGAATGTCTTTTATTAGCAAAAAATGCTGGCAAAGCTTGGCCATAAAAGAATTACAAAGATAGGTATGGGGAAACATTGCCTAAAAATGAACAATCGGACAATCATGATAACATATCTTGAGATTTTTTTCAAAAAACTCAACCACATAATGCATTTAACAACTTAGAGCTTTTCAAAATATGTTAGCCTCCATGTCAATGAATTTTCAGATTTGATGTTGTGTTCTCCTTATCTAAGTTGTCTTTTTAGGTTTTCAACTTAGATAAACCCCTTATGACTCAAATCGTCCTTTTGGAGTTTTCGCTTTGAGTCTTTTTTTTTTTTCATTTTTTCCTTCTTTATTTTTTTTTCATTTTTTTATTTTTTTATTTTTTTATTTTTTTAGCATAATACTTTTTCACAACATCAGAATTTATAGGATGGGGTAAATCATTTCCATCCATCTCAGCCAATATCAACGCTCCATCCGAGAAAGCTTGTTTCACCACATATGATCCTTCCTAATTTAGAGTCGATTTTCTTCTATTATCGTGCTGATTTGGAAGAATTCTTTTCAAGATCAACTCTTATTCTAGAAAGCAACAGGGTTAAACTTTTTTGTTATGAGCCCTCATCATCCTTCTTTGATATAGCTGATCATGGCACAATGCAGTCAATCTCTTTTTTTCAATGAAATTCAATTGTTCATAGTGCTTTCGAACCCATTCAGCCTCTTTCAGTTCAACTTCTTTCAAAATCCTCAGTGATGGGATATCTACTTCTATTGGCAATATAGTTTCTATCCCACAAACTAAAAAAAATAGAGTTACCTCAGTAAAGGTTTTTCACTGACGTTTGATATGCATGCAGTGCAAATGATAATTTCTCATGACAATCTTTATAGGTTTCGATCATCTTCTCAAGAATTCTTTTTATATTTTTGTTAACTGCCTTAACTATTTCATTCACTTTCGGATGGTATGACACCGAGTTATGATGCTTGATCTTATATTGGGCACATATTTCTTGTATCATTTTACTATTCAGATTTTTAACATTGTTTAAAATGATTCTCTCCAAAAGTTTATATCTATAAATAATATCTCTTTTTATAAATTTATAAATCACAAATCGAGTTACATATGCATATGATGCTACCTCCACTCATTTCGTGAAGTAATTTATCATCATGAAAATAAACTTATGCCCATTAGAAGCTTTTGGGGTAATAGGGCCAATGACATCCATGCCCCACATAAAAAATGGCTAGGGTGGTGCTAAAATATGTAAATAAGATGGCAGAGCATGAATCTTCTTAGCATATATCTGACATTTATGATATTTTTAAGCGTAATCAATGCAATCATTCTTTATTATCAACTAGTAGTACCATGTTCTCATGATCTATCTTGCCATTATATGTCCATTGACATGTGCCTCACATATTCTATTATGTATATTTTCAATGATTTTTCTTGCTTTGGCCTTATTTACACACCTCAACAATACTTAATCATGATTTTTTTTTGTACAGAACATCTCCATCCAAGAAAAAACTTATAGCTAATCTTCGGATGACCCTTTTATCGTTCTCTATTGCTTGAACTGGGTATTGTTGGTTCTTGATGTACTGTAATATATCATAAAACCAAGGCTTCACATCCTCTTCTTCTTTTATATTAGAGCAATGAGCTGGTATATCCTTGACATCTAACCTAATAGGTTGAATATTAGTATTATCACTAATTTGGATCATTGCAGCCAAAGTAGCTAAGGCATCAACAATCAGATTCTCTTCTAAAGGTAAATGATTAAACTAGATATCTTCAAACTGCTTTATCAACTCTAAAATATACTTATGATATGAAACGAGTTTTGAATCTTTCATCTTTCATTTTTTTTTAATTGATATATAACTAGAGCTAAATCCTCAAACACTTTTAATGCTTTAACTTTTCTATCTATAACAGCTTGTAAACCTATAACACATGCATCATATTCAATGACATTATTTGTACAATTAAAATTTAACCTCACTGTTATAGGATATTATTGTTCTTTTGGAGAAATCAAAATTGCCTCAATTTTATGTCTCAATGCATTGGCAGCTCTATTAAAATACATCTTTCAACACTTTTCTTCATGCTCCCCTTTCTTTAATTGGAAAATAGTCATCAGATCTTCATCGAGAAACTCTAATATCATTGGTTCATATTCTTCAGCAGCATGATTTGTAAGAAATTCAGCTATAGCATTTTTTTTATTGCTTTTTGATTTACATATATGATATAATATTTCGAGAGCATCACTTGCCACCTTGAAATTCTCTTAGATAAAAAAGGCTTCTTGAATATATATTTAATTGGATCCAGTTTTGCTATAAGCCAAATGGTGTGATAGAGCACTTATTGTCTGAGTCTTTTAGTAGTTCAAGCTAATGCACAATACATTTTTTCTAAAAAAGAATACTTGAACTCATATTCTATGAATTTTTTACTCAGATAATAAATAGCTCTCTCTTTTTGATCATATTCATCTTGCTGCCCCAGCACACATCTCATTGAATTTTTGCACACTATCAGGTATAAAATTAAGGGTTTCCTTAGAACAGGTGGCACCAACACTAAAGGATTTGACAAGTATTACTAAATTTATCAAAAGTCACTTAGCATTCCTCGTTTCATTCTCTAGGATTATTTTTATGGAGAAACTTAAAAATGAGATCACATTTATAAGTAACCTGAAATATGAACCATGAAATGTAATTCAATCTTCTTAGAAAACTTCAAATTTTTTTTGGTGTACTCGGAGGTGACAAATTTTGAATGGCTCGTATTTTATTTGAATCGACTTCAATCTTTTTTTCATTGACCACAAAACCTAATAACTTCTCTGACTTTGCCCGAATGTGCACTTAGCTGGGTTCAACTTGAGTTGAAATTTTTTCAACATCTCAAATAACTTTTTGAGGTTGATGGTATGATCTTCATTTTCATGAGATTTTACAATCATATCATCCACATACACCTCAACTCTCTATGTATCATACATGAAAGAGCATCACCATTGCTCTTTAGTACGTTACCCCAGCATTCTTTAACCCGAAAGGCATAATTTTATAATAAAAAGTTTCCTACATGGTCACGAAAGTGATTTTTTTCATATCATCTGTAACCATTTTTATCTGATTATACCTTGAAAATTCATCCATAAAAGAGAATATTGAATGCTTAGCTGTATTATCTACCAGTATGTTAATATGAGATAAAAAAATTATCCTTTGGGCTAGCCTTATTCAAATCACGATAATCTACACGTATTCATATCTTTTCATCTTTTTTAAAAATTCGTACTATATTGACTACCCATTCTGGATACTTAGTTACTTATAAGAAACATGTATCAAACTGCTTCTTTACCTCTTTTTTGACCTTTAGTAGCATTTCAAGCTTCATTCACCTGAGTTTTTATTATACTGGTTTACATTCTGACTTTAAGAGTAGCCTGTGCTTTACTATCTTTGTACTCAATCCTGACATATCCTGGTAAGATCAAAGAAATACATATATGTATTCTTTAAATAGATCTTTCAAATGTTTCTTATCTTTTGATAAAAGTGAAGTGCCAATTTTTACCTCTTTCTTATCCTCCACATCTTTTAAATTTACCAAGTCAGTTATCTCTTGATGAGGCTTAATTAGCTTACTTTCTTGCTCAATCAATCTCATTAGGTTCGAAGATATAACATACTCTTCAAAATCATCTTCATTGTCAAATTCATCAGTGTTAATTGAATTCTCAAAATTAATCGCTTGATTGTTATCATAATTATCTTATTGTTCATTTAAAGATCTAAAATTAATGAATTGAGATATGTTGGCAAGATGTGTTTGAAAAATGAAAAAATGGAAATAATAAAGGCACAAGAAGAAATGAATGAAAATGCATCATTCTTAATCTTTATTAAAATAATAAAAGATAAATGGCCTAAATAAGAAAGGCCATCCTAATACCTTGAAAAATAGCTATTGGGATATACAATTATATTGCATTAGTCTCAAAAGTATAGGGCATCTAAATGGTACTCCAGTTGTTCAGCTCATAATCTGGCAAACAAGAAAGAACCCACCCTTCTTGTTCAAGCTCTGTTTCATTTTTAATAGCATGGACTGTCAATCAGGCGAATGCCTCTTTCATACTTTTTTTTTTTTACGTTTGGGTACATGAATCCTCCAAGCTTGAAAGTCTTGTATAAGTGTGGGATGATAATTAATCTTGTTGTTTTACCCACTGGTCTTCTTCTGATCTTTCATTCTGCTATTTCATAGTTTAGGCCTAGCCTTTCACTGTTGTCCACTACTGTTGAAGGCTCTCTTATTTTCTGTAAGTTTTTACCTAACCCTACTCTTGGATACCAACCCTTATTGATGACTTAGCTCATCACTATCTTTGAAAAGGGTTGATTTTTAAATCTTTCACCCATAAAATTAACCAGCTCAAAAAATCGATAAGAACATTCCACTATTTTCTCAGTAGCTTCCACATATAGAGCATTCAATGGTTGGGTCACTAGCATGTTCTCTTCTCCAAACACTGCCACTAACTTACCTTCTATAAAACTTAATTTTTTGGTGCAGAGTAGAAGGAACAACCCCTGTCATGTGAATCCATGACCTTTCTAGCAGACAACTGTAAGATAGATAGATATCTATTACTTAAACCTTTACATTAAAAGTGTATGACCTAATTTGTAAAGGCATTTCGATATTTCCTAATACTTTTCTTCTAGTCCCATCAAAAGCTTGGACGATCATTTGACTATTTTTCATATGAGAGTAATCAATGGGTAGCCTTACCAAAATTGACACAAGCATGATCTTGATAGTGGAGAGCCATTATCAATAAGGACTTTGGCTATGATATAACTCATGCACTTAATCGTGATATGCAGAGCCTTGGCACCTCTCCCTCCCTCCAGGGGAATCTCACCATCACTGAATGAAATATAATTTGGCATGACTAGATTTTCAGTCAAGTGATTCACATATTCAACAGATACATTATGTGCCACATGTGCTTAGTTCGACACTTTCAATAAGGCATTTCAATGTAGTTTTGAGTTTAACAGTAATGATAATAATGAGATTCATGCTGTCATTTTATTCAACTGTTTAATAACTGAATATTCATTATGTTTTACTAGTTTTAAAAATTTATAAGCCTCTTTTTTTTATACCGATTTCGGATGATCCTCTTCAGGTTTCACTTCAGGATTGTTTCACTCTTCTCCTACCTTGGCTTTTTCTCTTTTAGCCTTCTTCAATATTTTTAGAATGTAGCATCTTCCACTTCAGGTAATGCCTCCTATACTAGTTATATTGACAGTGTCAGTCTTAGAGATATTCTTCTCTTACCTCTGAACTACTATATCATAATCATATTTTTAGGGTATAACTTTATCATCTTTATATGGGAATGGAGTCAAAACTTTAAAGTTACTAGCCTGGGAATGAGTTTATCTATGATGGACTTTGACTTCTTACCCAGTGAATTGTCACTGGCATTGGAAAAAACTTTGCAGGCTTGTCAATCATGGATACTTCCACACTCTTTGACTCTTCTTTCTCTTCACAGACTTTCATCTGGTATGAATCCAAGAGCTTTTGTATCTCTTGGAAAAACTACTCACAAGCTTCAACAGAGTGACCAATTGTCCTACTATGATATTTACAACTAGTGCCTGTTATATATGCTCCATGATAATTGTGCGGACTCACTGGTTGTATCATGTCAACTCTATCACTTTTCTCTTCAAATGATGCTCTTGTTCCATACTTAGAGCATTCATATTATGATTAGGCAAAAGATTATCGCTAACATTTGGTGCAGTTACCCCTCCTGTATCGAATCTAATCATTCCATCTTTAATCAGCCATTATACTTTATGTTTCAAGATAGTGCAATTTTTAGTAAAATGACTAGCAATCTCATAATGATAGTCACAATAGGTTGTAAGATTATACCATTTAAGGTAAGGCCGCTTGAGTGGCTCTAGTTTGCTAGGAGCAATCAAATGACTATTGTAAAGCTCATGATATAACTTTGTATAGGTCATGGGGATTGGATCAAATACGAGCTTTTCATGAGTAGTTCGTTGCTCTCATGATCCACCCATTGGGCTAGCTAGACAAGTCTGAGATCTTGAGGTAGGTTGAATGTTAGAACTGTATGTAATATTTTAAAGCCTAAAAAAGGGTTGATAGGTTTAGAGATAAGATGACTGTAAGAATGGTTGATATGGGTAAAAAGAAGTGTTATTTACAGTAGGATAATATGAAAGATATCCTTATGGTGGGTAGGGTTGATAATCCTTAAATTGTTACCTATCAAAGCTTACAGCTTGAGCTTCAGTCTCTTTTTTCTTTGGGGCTTTTTTGGTGGATGTCTCCCCTCCTTCTATCTTACCATTCTTGATGGCATTTTCAATAATTTCTCTTGAAATTATCATGTCGATGAAATTCTTGATTGTATTTCTTATCATTTTTTCATAATATAGAGGTTGCAGAGTGCTGACGAATAGCACTGTAATTTTTTTTAGTTAGAGGTGGTTGTGCTTGAGAAGCTACATCCCTCAACCTCTTGGCATATTTCTTAAAGGACTCATTTACCTTTTTCTTCATGTTTTGTAAAGACAAATGATCAGGAGCTAAATTCATGATATACGATATTGACTGATGAAATCATGGGTCATGTCACTCCAAGAACGGATGCGAGTTCTGTCCAGCTGGACATACCACCTAGCAATGGAGCTCATAAGGCTATCTTGAAAAACATGCATTAATAGTTTTTTATTATGGGTATGGGCTATCATCTTTTGACAGTACATAATGATATGAGTTTTTGGGTACTTTGTACTATCATATTTTTTAAATTTTGATACTTTAAACTTGGATAAAATAATCACATCTAAGACTAAACGCAGCTCAACAGCATCAACAGAACCATAAAACCCAATTTCTTCTATAGCTCATAACCTTTGTTCAAATATACTAATTTTTGAATCTTCCTAAGATTCTACCACCTTTGTATTTTTTTCTTATTCTTTTTCAAGTAATTAAGATCAGAAACTTAAATTGGTTTTACTGCCTTTTTAGTAAAAACATGATTTACATAACTATGGTAATGCCCAGGGTTTGAAGCTGATATGTGAACTACTGTAGTGGTATATCTTGTGTGGATTAAGCTTGTTGTAGATAAAAACTTGAGGGATATAAAGGGTCAGCTACTTCTTATGATGGAGGGCCTTGTTGGCTTGTGTTTTTTTCTATCTCTTTTATCTTATTTAACTTGTTAAGAGTATCCAAAATCCTGCCTAACTCATTCTCAATCTTTTCCTGTGCTTTTTTTAATTTTTTAAATCGGTGAGAGTTTTCTTGCTCTATTTATCTAGTTTTAACTCTTGTGTTATATCGATAGGTGGAATTTTTGTTGGATGGAGCTATCTTTGAACCTTGAATACCATATTTTAGGATTAGCAAGTTTATATGACTATATCATTGTTATTTTAAATATGATGAATGAGAATGCAATGAATAAAAATGCATGTATGCGAAGAATATTTACTTTGAGATAGTGTTCAACCAAAATATTTCATTTATTTAAAAAAACTTTCGTTTACATAGAATTTATCATCCTAGAGTTATAACCATAAAATCACTTGATTTGCTCATACTGATTTCTTGTTTCCTCGATGAAATTTAACAAGCATTGCCCATGTTTTTTTACTGGGGCCACCACTTATTTTAATACCTCTACCTCTTCTATCATCTCTCTTACCTTGCATACCTTTTTATAAATTTGGGTCATTAAGTGCTCAATGTACTTTTATCTTCTTAAGTTCTCTCTTTTATTACATCAAACTTGGTATGATAACTCTCTATGCTCTTTAACTAATGCAACAATGTAGTCTTCTTATTCATTCAACTTTTATCTTAACCTGCTTAAGTAGCTGTTCAACATGTTATTCTCTATCTGTATTTGGGCATTTTTTCTTCTAGTTCAGCATATTCTTGCTTTAATCGCGTATTTTCTCCAATAAGCTCAATAATTGTTATCTCTTTGGCATGGTGTAATTTCGATAAGTCTTGGACAACTGTGTCACATTCTCTAACAATCTTACAAACTTTGACTTCATGCTTTTTAGCTCTATCTTTCTATTTATCCTTATTCTCTTGAAGCTTCTGAATCTCTTGCTTTAACCTTTCTTTTTCGGCATCGAATTCTTTCCTTGCAAGTTCTAATTCTGATGGTGTTTCTTCGGGCATTTTCCCTGTTGGCGGTTAAAAGCTTTTATAAGTGAATATCATTTTTTGTCTTCGTCTAACTTTCCAAACTAAGTACCCCTGAGTGACTTTGTTAGTGAACGGTCTAGCTCTCAATGCTTTAATCACCTTATTCATCCTTTGAAATAGTTTTGACTCACTATAAAAAAAATCTGATTGACGAAGCTTATGTGTCATGAGAATGAACTGTTCTACCCTAAACTATCTCCTCACTAGAAGTAGAGTATAACTTGTTGCTCCTCATAAACCTAGAAGTGGGACCATAGTGTTATCTCTACACTGATATAGCGTAGGTTCACGATTCATCCACGGAACCAACCACCTTACTTCGGCACTTATCAGTTTGTGTAAAAAAGCTACCCATTCTTTTTTAAACTTTTCTTCTGACCATCCACTTTCGTAGAATTTCTTAATCAAAGCTTGATTATGGACATAAAGTTTCGAGAAAGCACATTTTCTCCATTCGAAGTGGTTTTTCATCTATAAGTACAATAACTGTATGTAGCCTATAAAACGTCTTCTATTATGGTGACAGTAACTTAAAGATCTGACAGTCTCTGCTAATATTACCATTGAAGGATTACAGCCATTGATTACACTTTCAAAAAAGTCGCTATTTCAATATAACTCAGAACCTTCAGAAATATCACCATTTCGTATATAGCTAAGGTAAATATGTCTAACCCCTGTTTTTCATCGGTTTGTTGTACTAAAAAATCATGAAAGAACTTTCAAAGTAGGTAAACTTGTTCTTGTTTCTTCTTTATATGAAATCTATAATCTCCTTGTCTATCCCTATGAGATGGGCTAAATTTTTACGAAATCTTAACTTGTATTTTTTTACATATATCTTGTCAGGAACCTTGATATGCAGGCCTAACAAAGTCGAATATTCTTTGATGGTCGGTGTCATGTCAACCTTATTAAAGATGAAACATTTGTATACAGGATCTCAAAATTACACTGCAGCTTTAATTAGTTGATTGTCAACTTTTACTATAAGAAGGTGTGCTATGTGCCCATGCCTCTGGCAAAACTCCTCTTGTCTTGATGGACTAATTTCTTTCATATATAAACTAAATCCTCTAGATTATTTTGTTTGAGAAGGATAGATGTCTCTTGAGACGAGGTAGAAGCATATCCGATTGGTAAATAGTCACCCATTTTTAGTTGAATCTTTTTCTGACTAGATCTTTACTTCATTGGGTGACTCACAAGGGGTTAATACAGATGAAGAGTAAACTAATCATTCTGTGGAGTCCATGAAAAACTTATTGTTGAAGATCGTTTTTTCAGGTAAATGTTCTTTATGTAACTTTACGATACGAGTATGAATTATGCAAACATGAATAAGAGAAGAGGTTAGTATATCAAATAAACAAAAATAAACAAATAAATACCTAAATAAATTAAAATGTCACACATAATAAAATTGAATCCTATGTTTTTAGTCAATTCTAAAGGGAAGGTAATGACTCTATCTATAGGTTAGGCATTTCTAAGGTTCACTATATGTGGTTTGAGGTTAAAGTCTAAAGGTTCCCAAATTACTTTTTACATCATCGTCTATTATAGACTAGTAAGGTATATCAATCTCACTCATTACAGGCTACAAGTGAAAAAGGTTCAATTTGAGTGAGAGTATTTTGCTAGCCACTGCAAAGGTATTAAAATCTCACGAAAACAATAGGAACTTTACTCCCTCATAGAAGGACAGAGCTCGGGTTTAGAGCTCATGTTATGCACATGCATATGAATGACATAATTAACTAAGTAAATAAATATAAATGAATAAAAAAACTATACAAATGGTTCAATTTTATTAGGCTTTTGGATAACACAAATTTATTTGTTGGCCTGACTCTTGGTTGTTCCCCAGTGGAGTCGTCAAACTGTCATAACGTCTAGATCCAATTACTTATCGCTAGACATTGACTAAGGAGTCGTCACAAATCTTTTTTGTTTAGGTCCGATTGGGCACCTTATGAATTTATCTCTTTAGGGAGTTCCTAAGTTTGACAAAAGATCCCTAAAAGAATAGGTTCGGGTCTACAAACTAGAACATGGTTCGAAAGTACAGTTACGTGTGAGAAAGGTTATAGCACCTCACAACACCCATCAAAAAATAATACCAGCTCAATTTCGTGTTATCTGATAAGCCTTAAAATTTTATCAGTAATTAATTATTGAAAACTATTCTTAATTAACTCCAATACTTTTGACAAAAAATTAAAAAAAAATCTCTTCACCTAAAGAGTATACAAGAAAACTACTGTTTCACTTGCAGAAACTCCATCGTTGGATTATTTGACAAAAAAAATTACAAAAAAGAAAGAAAAAAATAAAATAAAATAATAAAAAATAATGATTCACCTTTTGATATAAATCATTTTCTTTTCATTAAAAAAACTTATTGCTTTTGCACAAGAAAAATTGATACTTTCAACTTTTTCTTAAAACAATTGAAAATTTTTATTTTAAACATTTTATTTTTAGAGAAAATTGATACTTTCAACTTTTTCCTAAAAATATTATTTTTAAACTTCTTATTTTCAGAAAAATTAATAGTTTCAACTTTCTCCTCCCAAAATATTTTTGAAAATTTTTATTTTAGAAACTTTATTTTTTTAAAAAATTGATACTTTCAATTTTTTTCTCAAAAATATTTTAAAACATTTTTATTTTCAGGGAAATTGATACTTTCAACTTTTTCTTAAAAATATTTTTAAAAAATTATTTTCAAGAAAAATTGATACTTTCAATTTTTACTCAAAAATATATTTTTTAGAATTTTTATTTTAGGAAAATTATTAAAAAAATGAAATAAAATAAAAATAAAAATTAAGAAATACCAAATAATTTTAATTTAGAAATAATTAAAATAATAATAATAATAATAATAATAACCTTGAGACGGCTCGGCTCAGCGATTGGAATCGACTTGGCTCCAAAAGAAAAATGGCTCGAAAATGTAACTCAGCTCTAGGGGTAGGCTAGCACTCGGGTCAAACACGGGTAAAAAACGACCTAACACTCGGGTCAAGTTGAATTTTGGCAAAAGTGCAGATCCTGTTTAAGCTTTGATGCAAAACGACATCGTTTAGCTTGCGTATAAAAGGAAAAATTTTCTTATTTCCTCAGATGTTTCCCCTAACTCTCTCTCTCCCTTCGCTTCTCCTTCTCTCTCTAGGCAATTTTCGGTTATCATTTCTGGTTGAATATCGTCGGGAAAGTCATCGATTTCTGGGTATATCATCGAAAACTGGGTTTTCTCATCGGACGGTCACTGAAAAACTTGAATTTTCGTCAAAAAATTCACCAGATTCTATAAATTTCCAAAAATTTTCTAGAAAAATACAGCAAAAATTTTGAAAAAAAGTTTTAAATTTCCTAAAATTGCTAAACACTATTTTCTTACTTCTGTTTTCTCCTTCTTCTTTTTCTGTGTTCCTTCTTGCATGTTTCAACATCTATTTATAGAGATTGATTAGAAGAGTTTTTTTATCAATCTCAATTCCATATGGGATTGAGATTCAAACTTTGAATCCAATCCTAACTCTACTAGCCCCCAAATTCACGTTCAAATTCATTTGCATAACTTTTTTTTATTATTTTTAATTAATCTAGTATTATCTCTTAATTAATCAAGAAAAGATAAAATCAATCAAAATAATAATAATAATAATAATAATAAAAATAATAAAAATAAACGAAAAAAATAAAAAATAAAAAAATGAGTCCATCTTGCCCATTTACATTGGGCCTAATTGATTCAAGTTCGGATCAAATTAAGTGTTTACATATACTATTTAAATTAAAAATTAAAAATAATTTTGTAAAATTTTAATATTTGACTAAAATACTTTCATTTTTTTTCTCCTTCAATCTGTTCAATTTGAATTGATTTGTTTTTGTGGACAAATATGAAAAATAGTGTCTTCAACTCTCTGATCTAATGGTTAAAAAACTTTTAAAAGGATATAAAGGTTTTAGTTTCGAATGTCATTAAATTTGATTGAATAAATTTTAAAAAATTATTAGAATTATTTATTTTTTAAACATTTATTTTTTTGGTAAAAAATTATTTATAAATTTTTAACATGTCTTAACATATGTTATTATTTTTTAATTTTAAAAATATAATTTGATATTTTTTATAAATTATTTTAATGATAAATTTTCAAACAAAAACATTTAAGTAAACAAAAAAAATAAATAAAGAAAAGACAAAAGCAAAAGAAAAAATATTTTGCATAAATTTGATATTTTTATTATGAGTACTTTAAACATTAGATTCATTATAATTAACTAATTATAGCGCATTTAAAGAAAAAAATAGCAAAAAATTATGTCTCTAATAGACCCTTAAATCTTAGTCCGTCCAAAAGTAATTGGGCCATAAAAGATGATTTTGGGTTGAATTGTTTTTAGTATTTTTTATTTTATTTTTAGCCCAAAAGGCCGAAACCCATCTCTTAAAAGGAAGCCAATCTCTATGTCGGAACTGGAATCAGTGTACTTGCATCGGCCAACTAACCGGAGAGACAACGAAGCCGAAAAACATGGGCGGAAAAAGAAAGAAGATCGAAAACGAAGAGATGGAGGGAGATAACGGTAGCAAAAACAGTAAAAAAAAGATGAAGGAGAAGAGCGTGATACTTCCTTCCTTCATAAAGAACAAGGAGAAGAGATCAGCAGTGCACGCCAAACTTAAGCACCAAAAGAAGCTCGAGAAACGCAAGAAGCTTAAAACTCGCGACGCCACTAAAAAACGCGCTCTCGAACTCGGAGAAGAGGTCTTCCCCTATTTCCTTTCTTTTTTTTTTTTTTTTTTTCAATTTTTAACGGATCAAACGGTTGCTGAAAATTAAAGAAAAAATTTTGCAGCCTCCACCGAAGCAAATCCCTCGCACTATTGAAAACACAAGAGAGGCCGACGAGACTGTTTGCATGCCTGATGATGAAGAGGTAAATTTATTGGCTTATTTTCTTGGAAAATTCGTTTTCTTTCTATATATTTTTGAAATCTGAATAGAAAATTATAGTTTTTTTTTATTATTATTTCAGTTGTTTGCTGGTAATGACGCAGACGAATTTCGTTCGATTCTAAAGCGTGATTGCACTCGACAGATATTAATCACGACTTACCGTTTCCATTCTACTGTATGCTCTTTTTTATCTTACTCATTTCTCATTAATGATTAAACTATGCATAAAAATGCATGCACCATTTCCATTTCTCTTTTTTTTTACCTACATTTAGATGAGTTTTGTCTTACTATATATTCTGATATCTTTTTGTTTATTGGATAACTATGTTTTCTTCAGAGGGACCTGCTTTTATCTCCGAATTGCTTTCGATGATCGCCAATGCCCATTACTGTAAGAGAGGAACATATGACTTGAAAAAGGTGCTTCTTATGATATTTTTCTTGAATTGTTCTGTTATTAGACAATATAAAACAATTAGGGTTAGTAAGTAGCATTTAGAAGTATCTTTTTGAAGATAATGTATTCATATTACTTCAGATTGTGGAATATGCGAGTAAAAAAGAGTTCGTGTCAATTATAGTAGTTCACACCAACCGAAGAGAACCGGGTTTGTGATATGAATTTCTACGCAATTCTTTATTTTGACTCTGCTCTTGGACTTTATTTTTTTTGTGGCTCTAGTGTGCATTCTTTATGAGAATTAAAGCTTACTAGTAGGTTCGGCTATCATGTAGATGCTCCTCTAGTCATTGGATTGCCTGATGGGCCTACGGCCCATTTCAAGCTTTTGAGTCTAGTTTTAAGAAGGGATATTAAGGTAAAAAAATTGATTCTTTCTACTTTTTGTGTGGTTTTCTGTTTTACTGATTTGGATTGGGCCTAAATTTCATGTCTAAATGTTGGATTTCTACAAAGGAGTTCTTAATATAATCATTTTAATTGCCTATATTTTTGTTCTTGTAGAATCACGGAAATCCTACCAGTCATAAGCCTGAGCTAGTGTTAAAGAACTTCATGAATCGCCTGGGCATCGTATTGGGAGGTTGTGTACTGTTCTCTATCTTTTAGTCTATTGCTGAATTTTTAGATTCTGCCACAAATTGCACATCCCCCTCACTTTTCTAAATGTTTATACTGGAAGTCTGGAACTACAAGCTTGTTCTTCTGTAAAAATGTGTGTGTTAGCCTTCCAATCTTATGATCTCCTCTGTAGGCTTTTCTGTCCGAGAGTCTCTTTTTGTTGTTGGTCTGTACTGTCTGGGCTAATTCAATCACATTTTCCCCAAGATCTTAGTTTTCAAGGTTGACGAGTTGTAACCTTTCACAATCAACCAGATTTTATATTCTTCCGACATCATAGGTGTGCCTCAGTGGCCTCTGAATCTACTGCAAGTTAAGTAATTGATGATTGTATGAATTTCTTTTTTTTTACATGTGTATTCATGCAATCCGGTATATATTTGAAACCAAGGAGAGTGAACAGAGTGACTCAAAAGGTAAAAAGGGAAAGGATGCTAAGGGTGACAGCATCACTAAAGAAAAAGTAGTTGCTCATCTTCAGGTTTGTTTCCCTTCCTCTTTCTGTTATTACAATTGTATTTAGAGGTTCTGAAAATCATTTTGCTAGTTCTGGATTTTGGAAACCCTTTTACCTTTTTCTGAGGAGTATTGTCAATCATTTGAGTTAACTTCTTCTCTAGAAGTGTCTTTGCTGCCCTTAGTCATATGGTTTTGTCCTGTTGATAGTCTGGCATTTGCACTCATAAACTGTTTATACCAGCAAAATATGTTATGGTTAACAGTTTTGTCAAAACATGCAGGTGTGGTCCTCGGTTTTCATTAAAGTTAATAAGTCTACTGCATGGGACATTTGATACCAAAGGGGGTGAGTATGAGTGGGTTCACAAGGTAACTACTTGTCACCAAATTTTCTATTTTATATTAAATTTTTGGTGTTTTTCCTCCTACTAAACTATCTCTATCAGTCTCATTACTCACATCTATTCTTCCCCATTTTTGAATGTCAGCCTGAAATGGACAGCAGCCGTAGGAGGTTTTTCTTGTAACTTTGATTGATGCTTTCATTTGCTTTCTCAAATGCAACAATTTTCTATCAAAGAGGGAGAGTATCAACAAGGAGAAAATGAAGTCGATATTTTTATATTCTCCCTTCTGCTGACATCCTTACTGTTGTTTTGAGCTTTGTTAAATTTATATGATCAGTTTTGGCCGATTGCATGACAGATGTGGGAAAAAAATTAGATTGTTGTCCCATAGAAAATTAATAATCATGATAATCTGTTTCCATGTTCTCAATACCTGGAGACCCTTTTATGTTTGTTCTCATTGTCCGAGTCTTCTGCCAAAATAGCTGGATAAACATAAGCATGGAAGTCCATGATAGATACAGAACAGCTTTTCCTCCAATTCCCTCATTTTCCTTTTTAATTAAAAGGATCAATGTTTTGTATAGTCTTTTAAATATAATGAAATGTTTAATGTAATATTTAAATCATGAATTTATTAATTAATATAATATTTAAAAAATTGTTTGTTTGATATGTATAATTTTTTAAAGTTAATTGCATTAAAAATGAGTAATTCATTAGTTTTAGCTATCATATTCGAGATTTTTAAAATTTGTGTAATATATTAAATATTTTAATTTTATTATAATTTAAGGGTTATTTATGATGTTATTAAATTTTAAAAAATAGAAAAAAAAAAGGGTTAAGTCACCTTTGAATCATTTACAATAGAGGATGCGGGGCAAAACAATCAACTAATTCGTTCTACAGTAACGCAGTGATGCGTATTCAACGGTACTTTTGGCTTCCCTAGACAACCTTTATGGAATCTTCCAGCGAACCTTCAACCGTCAAACTTGCGGCAGCTACTTTTATAGTTAATAGAACAACAATTAATTTACTCGACAGTTAATGGAAAGCCCATATTCATCTGGTTACCGTCCTCGTATCCTCCTCTACAAGGCAATCACTTCAAAATCATCAGTGCTAGTGCTTAATTCGTTTGCAAACTTCTAATATCCATGAATGCAAATCAATACTAGTTTGCCTCCAAAAGCAGCAGCTTGAAGCAGTGATTGTCCCGGCGTAGAGTTTGCTACGAGATAAATGCAATCTTTGGTGATCAAGATCCAGGCAATGTGGACTTGATAGATAAGAATTTCCCAAATAATCCTTAAACACACAGCTCCGGTAACTGAAAAATGTAGTGACTAACAATCCCCTAAAGACAGACTCAAGATATTCACTCACCAGAAAATGTTGACGATGCTAGAGCACCAATACCTGCATAGTAAGGAAGGAAAATAGAGTCCAGGTATACGCTTGCATGCAAAATCCCTGAAATGGTTGAAGCTTCCAAGAATGCGTACCTAGTGTTGCCAGGTATGAAGCAGTTATAAGGAGAGGAACTAGAACATCCATAGCCGGCGGATAATTCCCAGGATAAATGCCGTCGCAAAAGTAATGAAAAGGGCAGTTGATTGGATACAGAGTTTCTTCTACTTTCCATCTAGTGTATTTGAAGAATGCCATGCAGATATCTTCCAGGTTCCATTCTGGTTGAAATGCTGCAACTTTTGGATGCAGAATTTGGCTCTCCATTCTGTTGTTTGTATTCCATTTTTCTCATGCAAATAGGCCTTTATTTTTTATGTAAAACCAAAAGGCAGTCGCTGTCTTAATTTCACCTTCTGTCTGTTGAGATGCTTTAAGGTTGGTGAAATGGATGATGAAGTTCTATCTATTGTTTATACCCTTTTTTCCTGGTGAATCATTCTTGTAACATAGAAGAAAGAAGCAGTGATATTTGAATCGTTTGGAAATAATATCAGTTTTGAAAAGGTTGCATGTGTATATATATGTTAATACAGGGTCGGGAGTAATTTGGATAGTTTTGGTGCGGTAAGGTATATTCAACGCAAGGGATGAGAGAGTTTGAAGGAACTTGGTTCTGAATAAATGCTGTTCGGTGAGTGACATATTGCTACTGATTTGATGACCAATTAAAAATCCGCTGCTCAAAACTTTAAACATATATTGATTCTTGAGTTTAAGGTTTTTATAAGGTGTTGTTTCACTGCCATGTGGTACTCTTAGGTTTGGTTTTTGGGGTTTTGATTTACTTTATGTTTTTGAGTTATGAGGATTTATTTTTAGGCCATCTTTTCTAGAAGTTTGGGATATCAAAAAAATGTTTAATTTATAATTTTTTATTAGGTCTAATAGAAGATGGGCTACTGTATGTTTGGGCCGAAAAGGTTTGGTTCAAACTTGAGTGCTTGTTCCAAATCACGACCAAGCCCAATTCAATAGGGTTTTAATTGACCAGTTGTATACCAAGAGAACACTAACAAATCCCATCTGAATTGCATCAATCATTTCTCCATTAACTTCCTATAAATAAAAAATCTCGACCATATGAGTTAACACGTTGTTCACCCTCCATCCAACTCTGTCCACAGGCCAAGGCCGAGGCGAAGGCTTACGTCTAACTTTAATAAAGCCACCCTTTTCAAAGCCTTCATTTTCTGCTTACCTCAATAACAACAACAATCGAAGTGGCAACTGCCAAGAAGTCTGAAATGGTATGTGGAAATTTGGAATCTTTGTCTTGTTTGAGACTCTGGGTTTTGTTTCTCTTTCAATTTACTGTCTTGTGATGCCGTTTTTCTTTTTTTCTTTTAAATTTTTGTTTTGTTATGGAAGGTGATGTTGACTGGATTTTATAATGACCCTGATATTGCTAATGTGGATTCAAGTGAAAATGAGTCTGTTACTTTTGAAGGGACGATTTTGAGGACTAAAAGTGGTTTTGTTTCTTCAACAATGGGGGAGTGCTGCGTTTCTTGTACTACCTTCAACATCCTGGCTCCTATCTACAGACGATTGGACCAGTAGGTGATTTCTTCTTTCTCTTCCTTTTTATATTGCTACTCTTTCTCTCTTGCTTTGTTGACGTCTTTAACTTTGTAAATTTTACGAATTTCATTGTTTTTTTGGGTGATGATTGAACAGAACCAGAGCGTACGAGAAAGTGATTGTAAGGCATTTGGTTAGCTAGAAATGAGAGGATTGTAGATTGGTTGCTTTATGAAAGGCCTTCCATTATCTGTCTCCAGGTGCGTTTCATGTGTCCTTTTCTTCTATTGCATTCTCTCTCTCATCAGTTTTACTTTCGAATTTTTAAAGAAATGACTCTTTCCTTCCATTAAGAGCCTTAATATCACCTCCGATGACATTAGCCTTTTTTTTAATGTGTATTTGTTTTGTTCAATTATTAGGAATTTTGGGTTGGAAATGAAGAATTGGTGCATATGTAAGAAGAAATGTTTGGTACTGCAGGCTATGATACCTTCAAGCTTGCAAGAACCAACAATCGAGGAGATGGTACACACTCTTTAACTGATTTGTTCTCAAACCGGAGACAAATTTTAAGATTTTGTTTATAAATGGGTTAGACCGTAGAGAGGGATGTTCTTATATGCTCTCCTGAGTACAAGTAAATTAACCTTAAATCAAGTCAAAATCATTAAAGAATTTGAGAGCTTGATGCAAAAGTTTGTAATATTAGATGTACTTTGATGCAGTGGGGTGCTCTTCAGTTTGGCGGTTCATGCCTAACTCGTCCTCTTTCATTATGCTAGTCTACCATTTGGCTTGGCTCCTAGAGAATAGGGTAAACAGAAGAATGATCATTTTCTCACTTTTTGGGGGTTGAACTGGTTCCTTTATAATTCACACATTTTCCCCAGTTACAGGGTAAGAGGATGGTCATATCTTTTAGGCTGTTTACAGTCCTTTTAATATGTGTAGACCATCCTGCAAGATTTAAATTTAATTAGTTTACTTCCACAGGTTTGCTGACTGCTATACACAAGGAGTACTTCAGGTTTTAAATCATAGAGAGTTGCTTTTCAATGACTTTGGAGACCGTGTTGCTCAAATGTTACATGTTCAATCAGTTATACCTTTCTCAATAAATCAGAATGAGAGTGTTGAACAAGAAATTATTATTGTGAACACCCACCTTTTATTTCTTCATGATTCCAGTTTATCCATTGTAAAACTGCACCAGGTAGATATTATCTTCTTTTGAAATATGTCCATGTCTGACTCTGGTTTCTGCTTCAGTTCTTTTCTAAGTGAACAGACTATACTTATCTCTAGCTTTGATATTCTTCTGTTAGGTTTACCAAATACTAAAATATCTGGAAACATATCAGAGAGAAAACAACTAAGTCAGATGCCTGTTATACTTTGGGAGTAAGCATTTTCTTTGGTTTTATTGTTTGATGATCTCCTCAACAAAGGGCATTCTAATTTATTTTGTTTTCTTTGGCCTCATTTTATTTTGTTTTTTTAATGTTTTTGATTTTGCAGTGACTGGAATGGAATCTACAATTTCCTGAGGTCCCAGATACTGCTCATGAGTATACAGACCGTGATGCAGGTGCTCACGAGGTAAATATATTCAATTTCAGATATTAGCATCTCTTTGTCAATATACCACTATATTGTTGGAGTCTGCAATGCTTACCGATTAAATATGTTGGCTTTACTCCTAATACATCCTACAGTGGGTTAGCCATCAAAATCATGGGGGAAGCATCTGTGGTGTTGATTTCATATGTCTTTGTAATCCTAATAAGTCAGGAAAACCACTGAAGATAAGTGGGGCTGAAGCAGCACTTGGTATAATAAAGGTTAGTTCAGCATTTTTCATACTGAACTGTTAGTTATCATTCCAAATTGTCTTTCTAGCTCACATTATAGCTTATTTAGTTCTTATGTCAGTATTCAAATTTTTACTTCCTCTCTCTTTAGAGCATGCCATTAGACATTTACATCAAGGCAAGCCATATCTGATGCTTGGCTCAATTTCTTATAACCTTATGCATTATAACTACTTGTCAAATCTGCTATCCATGCATCTCTTGTTGATGACATTGTCCAGTGACTGGTTCTTAAATCTTAATTTTGTAGTGATCTCTCTTATTCTTACCTTACACTTGTGTATCTTATGATAAGGAGCAAGATGGGGAAAATATGTTTAACCTTTTCTTTTGCAAATGAAGATCACCAATTATCATACTTCCACATCTAAAATTTACTTTCCATTTTCTTGGTTACAGCATCAACTTCAAAAAGGCTTTGTCGGCTGAAACGATGCCTGTGCCTTTCTAAGTGCTGAAAACAATGGCAACTATATAACTTATTCTGCTTTTTGTGTTGCACTTGAATAGGTAGTTTTCATTCATTTCCTTGATGTAATTAGTATAATGGTAGCGGTAAAATTCTCACCTTTTCTGAACCATATACAGGTGAATTAACTGGTCTTTCTCATTGATTAAGTTTCCAGGAGACAAAAGATCTCTGGGTCTAAGCAGACACTGATGAAAATGGTGTTCTAGACTATGAAGAATTTAAGGTGTATTGCATCCCTAATTTATGCCTTTGTTGTAAAGTTCTGTCATTTTACTAGTAGTAGGATGCCTTTGTGCTATGGCCCATATGTAACTTTAGTGCACCATTTTTAAAAATTTAGGTGATCTAACGGAAATATGAGGAAACACATGTGACATGTATGATAATATGAGAGGACACACGTATTATAAGTTGTGGCAACGTATCTGATGTAACCTTAGTCTCAAAAATAGCTTTATGTCAACATAGTATTTAAGCAACTTTTCTCCTGAAAACCAAATAGATGAAGGAAATTTAGAATTTCATTCTGTATGCATAGAGCATTGAACAGTTATCATCAGTCACTGGTCATGGTGGAAAACTTCATATCCTTAACCCCTTGTTTGTAGAAACGTTCAGTAATTGGTTGACATTGCCCCCGAGAATTTGGGACTCTAACTGGTCACAACAAATGGATGAAGACTGCAGCTTAGAGGGCTCAAATGGAGGCATTGTGGAAGAAGCTATCATTTTTGCAGTAAAGAAAGCAGTTCTCTTTCCCCAAGTGGAGAGTGGGATATGGCCTGAAACCTACTCTCTTTCTGATCATGCCCGACTCACTGCAGTGTTCTCACCAGTGCGATTACGGTGTTCACAGCAAAGCTTGTAGAAAATTTGTTGATAGTACAAAAGAGAACACAACACTTGTTACACATTTAGATAGAAAAAAATCTTTGAAGTTTAGGAAATACAATATTGTATAGTCCACGGAAAGTTGCTTACACACATCTGTTTAACCATTTATGGCGAACAAGCACCCAGAGAGGAAAATGGAAAAGCCAAATTTGCTTAGGCAAGCAGATTTTTCAAACTATCTGGCTTTGTCTGTATTTACAAGTTTCCAGCGTTTAAGCAGAACAGCCTATTCAAGAAAAAATCATAGCTCGGGCGTGTCTGGATTGGAGCTAGCAGATGTATGTGACAAGGCAACTGGCGCTTTGACACACATTGCAGCAGCCAAAAGCCGAAGGGCATAATGGAAAAGAGAGTCAAAACGGTGGGGTCTCATCAATGCGACCTGAAATTTCTAGAATATACAGAAATGAAACTTTTGACCTCAGACCAATAGTCTCATTCTGTCTTCACAGCCCGTATAATCACCATGTTTTTTATTTTTATTCAAACAAGTTATTTAATAAAAAAACAAATCTGTGCGTATATATTTTAAAAAATTTTAATTTTATATTCGTCTATGACCTTTGATCTTTATTAGATCTAATGGTGGTAAGACTGTTTTCACTAGTTTAATACGAATGAATTGATGAACATATAGATAAAGTCTGGGAATCTTTAAGTCTATCTTTGGATTGAGTTAGTAAAAGAACTGAAAGAAAAGGAAAAAAAAAAGAAGGTTTTTAAAGGAAAGAGAATGATAATTCATTCTTTTGATTGGACAATTAAAATGAAAGAAAAGGAAAAAAAAAAAAGGTTTTTAAAGGAAAGAGAATGATAATTCATTCTTTCGTTTGGACAAATAAAATGAGTAAAGGAAAGGAAAGAAAAAGATTGATAATTGATCATAATCTTTGTTTGGTTAATTTGTATAAAGAAAATGAAAGAAGATATTATATTATATTGTTCTAATTGTATCTTTTTAAAATAAATTTTTTTATAAATAATCTTAATATTAACTATTTTAAAAATTTTGAAAATTAATAAAAATAATTTCAATTAAAGAAAATATTAATAATAATTAATTCATAAAAAAGTATATTTAGAATTATTTTTATACTATAATTTTTTTCAAAATTAATCTATAAATGAAAAAAAATAAAAATTTAAATATTTATTATTAAGATAAAATTAATCATAAGTTTGTTTAAGTATTAACGTTTTCCAATCATTGTATATGTCCTGTCGTATTCTTTTGTTTTTATAATTCAAAATTTGTATGAAAAAAAAAATTAAGACCCAGGCATAAATTAAAAAAAGTATAAAGTTGAAGTTATTAATAAAAGAAATAATTGAGAAATAAGTTGTAAAAAATTTAAAAACAGTATCAATTGTTAATATCAATGGTTAAATTAAAATATTATAATAATATTTTTTAAAAATAATAAAATATTATAAAAATATAAAAATCATTTTATAGTTGAAAAATTTTAATAATTTCCTTTTCTTCCTATTTACCTTAATTTAGAATAATTAAAAATTAGAGCTTATGAGGATAATGGAGAAATGCTCAATTTTCTTTTCTATCATTTATTAAAATATAAATGATAAATAAACAAAGAAATATTTTTTTAATCAAAGAAAGAAACGTTATTTACTCAATTGCAAGATCTTTGTCTCCGTCTATTCTCAAACCCATCTTTGTTAGGCAGTGTGTGGACCTATTCCCTTCCCGGTTTATACGCACGGATTCCCATATCAGAAAACCCTTCAAACTCATTTTGACTTCCTCACTTCGGCAACAAGGTTCGTTTTCTTTCCTTCGCCAACGCCAACCATAAATTGCCTACCCAAATATATCTGATTAATTAACGTTATATCTGATCCCTGCCATCGCAAACGCGGGCGGTCTAAACGTGGCCCACGTCTCTTAACAATTAAGAAGCCAAAGGCAAAAAATTTGCAATGGCCTTTTATATAAATAGATGACAGTGGCACATTTTTATTTTTATTTTTATTTTCGAATATTTACATTATATTTATTTTTGTAATTATCTTCATTTTTACAAATATTTAATATATATGAATAATTTTTATATTGATAACTTTTAAAAAATAAAAATAAAAATTTATTTTTATTTTGTATATTTAATTTATTTTTTATAATATTATTAATATATATTTCAATAAAAATATATTAATTTTAAGTTAAAATTAATATATTTTTATTGAAATATATAACCACAAAACCCTACAAAAAGGTGAATCTATAGTTACTTGTAAAGCAGACATAAATTGACTACCCAAGTATTATAGTTTTTAACGTTATGCTTGAGCCCTACCATTGCAAATGCGGGAGGTTACGTGACTTCTCTTGAGATTTATTTCGATGAACGGTAAAGTTGATTTTGATCCGATTAAAAATAATAATAAAAATAAAATTATTTATTATAATAATAAAATTAATTATTATAATGATAAGATTAAAATTAATAATAAAAATATATATCTAAATATAAATATAATAATAATGATAAAATAAATTATGATGAAAAGATAAATGATTATTAAAAATATTAGATTAAAATTTATATGTAATAAAAAATTTAATTATTTGACATTTATGAAAATAATTTAAAAATATTAAAATTATATTTATGTCAAATAATAAACTTTTAATAAATAATTAAAAATTAATAAAAATGATAATAATATATCAAATGATTTTTTAAATATATATATTGAATTATCAATTTTTTTGGTAAAATAGTAATAAAGGGCTATTAAGAGGACAACAGAGTTAAAAAGAAGGTGCGATGGCTCACCACACCCCTTTCTCAGTTCTCACCAGTGAGCAATCGGGCTTTCATTAGTGTGCCATGTCAGCACAATTATATTGTAGCTTTGTTGCCGAAACGAAAATTTAAGGTATGTTTACATCAAAAAGATGCTTGTAGGGACGATTGAATCCAAATGAACGCTTAACAATTAAGGGTGGATTTGCATTCCACTGAAGCGTCAGTGGTGGCATTGGTTTGTTTTTTGACCAACCGCGTTAAGATTTGTCCTTTGGATGACAAAATTTTGGTCCAGTGGCTTTCAACGCACTTCTTTCCAAAAATAATCGTACTTTTTTATTTTTATCTCTTTTTTACCCTTGAAGTATAATGTAAAGTAAAAAAATATCCTTATCACTTAACATCTTTTTTCATTTCTTTTTTTTTTCTATTTAAAAATTTTAAATAAATATTGATTTAATATAAATAAATGATATTTTATAATTATATAATAAACTAATTAATAATTAAATAAATTTTTATAGTATTCATTTTAATTACTTTTCATTTTTTTATGACTAAAATTATTATTTAATATAAAAATATTTTTATACTTTTAATAATTTATTAATATAAAAATATCAAATATATATTATAAATTTATTATATACAGATTTTAATTTAATATATTTAATGATAATTTTTTTCACTATAATTTACCTTATCATTATCATTACATTTACATTCAAACATATATCTCATCACTAATTTTAATTTTATTGTTATAATAATTAATCTCACTTCTATCACTATTTTTAATCTCATCAAAACTAATTTCATTGTCCATTCAAATGAATTAAGATGTGCCAAATATAAAAAATTTGCAATGGCTTTTTATATAAATAGATGACAGTGGCACATTTTTATTTTTATTTTGAATATTTATATTATATTTATTATTGTAATTATATTCAATAAATACTTTCAATTTATTTCATCTTCATTTTTATAAATATTTAATAAGTATGAATAATTTTTATATTCATAATTTTTAAAAAATAAAAATAGAAAATTATTTTTTAAATATATATTAATATATTTTTTAATAAAAATATATTAATTTTAAATAATTTAAAATAATAATTTAGACTATTTAATAAAAAATTTATTTATTAATTATACATAAATAAAGTATATTCGTCACCCTATAAAAAAGTGGCTCTCCAGCTACTTGTAGAGAGAAAGATTTTACTTTCTTTTGTTTTGCCCTTTTTGTTTAGTAGCATAGCAGCAATAGAAAGGTGGGCTGCGAGAAAATGAACATCTTTCCGCCAGATGAAGAAATCATCAATTTTCATCTTTTGAATAAGATGGAAGGCTATCATGATCGCACCCGCTATATCAGAGAGGCTGAACTCCTCGAGCACGAGCCCTGGGAGTTACCTGGTGAACTAATTTCATCTCACTTCTAAATGATTTTCCATTTTATTGTTTGTATGCTGTTAAGTTTGTTATATTGAAAAATGGGTTTTTTTTTTTTGGCGAGGATAGCCCTGTCTATAGTACAGTCGAGTTATCCAGAGTGGCTTTTCTTCTATAAACTAAACAGGATTTCCGAGGGAAAAATCAAAAGGGCAACGAAGGCTGGATTTTGGAAGTCGACGGGTAAAGATCGGGAGATCCTTTGTGGAGGTAGAAAGATTGGTACCAAGAAAACTTTAGTTTTCCATCAAGGCGATACTGATCCGTCCAATACCGATTGGGTCATGCGTGAGTACCGTGCCGCTGCCGACTTCGGTCCCCCTAATGCGGTAATATTCGTGCACACGACACATCCATACTTCAAACCACAAGCTTTCCTTTTGAAGAACATGGCTTTTAGTACGCTATAATTAACTCCATTCTGCAATTTTTAGTTGTTAATTTTTTGCTCTTATCGTTTCACAATTGATAGCAGAGCACGCTTACCTTTTGAAGTCTTTTTTTTGTCCTTCAACGTCCATAGGGCCGTAGTTACACCGTCGGCCGCCTAAAGAAAAAAGCTGCCCAGAATACTATAAACTCAATTTCAAATGATGGTCGGCCAAGTACCCTTTTTACTGCTTCTAGTTCCCGAAACAATGTAGTTGGGGTTACGTCTGTGGAGGTGAGAAGGAACATGACTTACAAGCAACTTTTTTACTAATAAACTTTTATCTTATACGTGTGTGAGCCAGCATTACAGAAATTAATGCCTGCTTACCAATGATTCTCACTCAGGTGGCTCCTCAACAACAGTCCAATATTATGGATTACGAAATAGATTGGCTGACACGTATCATCTTTGATTATTATTCCTCACTGTTGAATGGCTCTCTCGATATCCCATCATCCACTGCCGTTACCAATAATGACCAGAACAGGATGGAAGAGCTCTCCTTGAGAGATCTCCGACCGAATGGTGATTTGTTTGAGGTTGAGCAGAATGAGTGCCAACTTAAATTTCACTACAGCATCGACGATGAAAGGGATTTCATGGCTTCCCTGGTTCCTGACCAAGATCAACACAGAGGCTGGGCACCCTCTTCGCCCTGATTACAGGGCACTACATTATGCTGAGGATAACAGTGATACTGACCCTAAATGGGCCAATGCATGGATAAAGAAATATTCTCTAGTAGTTACCGTTGGAGAATATTTCTCCGTGCGTAAAAGCAGCCAGTACTATAGGAAAACAATTACTGGAACAATGTCCGATACCGTCACACGTTATTACAGCGTCCAGCTAGTTTTCTAACTTTAATGTTCTCCAGTGTCTTTATGATCTCTAGCAAATTGAAAGTCTTTAGTTGTGTGGATGTGATTTAAATTGTGACGGCGGACACCCTTTCAGTTGTAATTGTATTTATCGTTATTATAGATATAATTGATATTATCGTAGTTATTATGATTATATGATTGTAAATTTTTTTTAAATTTATATAATTTGTTATATAACAAAACGTAATAATTATAATTATAATCATTAATTTTTTCATAATTTTTAAAATAATTAATGATATATTATGTTATTTTATTTATATAAAAAATTATTTATAATTTTTTAATATTTTAATAAAATATTCACATTTAAAAAATTAACAATTTACAAATATCAAAACAAAAAATCATTAATAAAATAAAAAAAATGAATATGTTAATCATTTAATATTTTATTTTTTATTTAAATTATAATATAATATACCTTTCAAATTTATATTAAATTTTTTTATCTCAAATTTTTTTATATAAATCAAAATTAATTTTCAAATTTTCAATTATTTTTTCTTCAAAATTTTGGCCCTAAATTAAAAAAAAATTTTGATCGGTGACCGAACATAATGCCCACATAACTTTCCACTTACACTCAAATATTTCTTTTAATTAAAAGAGCAAAATTCCCTGCATCCTCTTTGTACTCAAGCATCTTTATTTATTCTCTCCAACCCCTGCTGCCTGCAATTCCCGCAAATCATCCACTAGCCATGGCAGCCAACCAGTCTCCAAGCTTTCACTCACCTTCAACTTTTCACCCAATCCATGCTGACTCATCTGATTTCTTCTCCAATCCCACCAGTCCCAAACCTACGCCCACAGAGTGCTCGTTTGAAGCAAAATCTCTCAAAGGTCGAAGTTCTTTTCTTGATCTTTTATGGAGGCTGGTTTTTTTTACTGAATCCTTATAAATCTAGGATTTTTTTTTCTGTGTTTGTGTTTTACTTTGTTAATTTTTATTGAAATTGTGAAAAAAACGGAAATGGTGCCGATTGCGTCGCCCTATTGTCGCAATTAGCCGTTATGACGTTTATTTCAATGAACTTCTTTACACCCATATCGGTTGAAGAGCGGTGGTGGAGGATACCGAATCCGCTAAATAGTGGCCGCGATACTGCTATTGCGCCACAATTGGAATCCACTCTCGAAGAGGTCATAAAATGTTGCTTTGCTTCGGTCCTGGCAATGTAATTACTTAAGATTTCCATCACTTTAGAGTTTCATGTCAGGGATACTAGAAAATTTGACATATATCCTCTCTCTATCTTATATAACAGTGTGATCCAACTGTTCCTATGTCTGGCCATGGCAATTCGAAAGGGTTCAATCAGAAGCGGATGGAAAATGGTGTCCATCATGACGAGATCCTGATAATGGATTCCCTTGTTGACTCAGTAACAGTACAGCCTACGAGAACAATTGTCTCGAATCGGTCCGGGAGGAGCGGTCTGTTAATTCAAGAACCTGCAAATATCAATATGAGCCAAGATCCCACAAGTCAGTGGTGCAGGGGCATCCTACAAGAGTCCAAATGCAGGTTAAATCTTCAGGGAGAGCAATATCGGGAGACAAGGTAAGTTCATCAAACACTGCAGCTCGAGCAGTGTTTGAGACACTGGGTTTTGTTTCTCTTTCAATTTACCGTCTTGTAATGCTTTTTTTATTTTTTACTTTGTTGTTTTGTTATAGAAGGTGATGTTGACTGGATTTTACAATGACTCTGATATTGCTAATGTGGATTCAAGTGAAAATGAGTCTGTTCCTTTTAAGGGAACGATTTTGAGGACTAAAATTGGTTATGTTTCTTCAACAATGGGGGAGTGTTGCGTTTCTTGTAGTACCTTCAACATCCTGGCTCCTATCAACAGGCGATTGGATCAGTAGGTGATTTCTTCTTTCTCTTCCCTTTTATATTACTACTCTTTCTCTCTTGCTTTATTGACGTCTTTAACTTTGTAAATTTTACAAATTTCATTGTTTTTTTGGGTGATGATTGAACAGAACCAGAGTGTATTAGCTAGAAATGAGAGGATTGGAGATTGGTTGCTTTATGAAAGGTCTTCCATTATCTGTTTCCAGGTGCGTGTCATGTGTCCTTTTCTTCTATTGCCTTCTCTCTCTCATCAGTTTGACTTTCGAATTTTTAAAGAAATGACTCTTTCCTTCCATTAAGAGCCTTAATTTCACCTCCGGTGACATTAGCCCTTTTTTTAACGTGTATTTGTTTCGTTCAATTATTAGGAATTTTGGGTTGGAAATGAAGAATTGGTGCATATGTAAGAAGAAATGCTTGGTGCTGCAGGCTATGATACCTTCAAGCTTGCAAGAGCCAACAATCTTGGAGATGGTACACACTCTTTAACTGATTTGTTCTCAATCTGGAGACAAATTTTAAGATTTTGTTTATGAATGGGGTAGACCGTAGATAGGGATGTTCCTATATGCTTTCCTGAGTTTAAGTAAATTAAGCTTAAATCAAGTCAAAATCATTAGAGAATTTGAGAGTTTGATTCAAAAGTTTGTAGTATTATATGTAGTTTGTTGCAGCGGGGTGCTCTTGAGTTTGGTGGTTCATGCCTAACTCTTCCTCTTTCAGTATGCAATTCTTCTATTTGGCTTGGCTCCTAGAGAATGGGGTAAACAGAAGAATAATAATTTTCTCACCTTTTGGAGGCTGAACTGGTTCCTTTATAATTCACACATTTTCCCCAGTTGCAGGGGAAGAGGATGGTCATATCTTTTAGGCTGTTTACAGTCCTTTTAACGTGTGTAGACCATCCTGCAAGATTTAAATTTAATTAGTTTACTTCCACATGTTTGCTGACTGCTATACACAAGGAGTACTTCAGGGTTTTAAATCATAGAGAATTGCTTTTCAATGACTTTGGAGACCATGTTGCTCAATTGTTACATGTTCAATCAGTTGTACCTTTCTCAATAAATCAGAATGACAGTGTTGAACAAGAAATTGTTATTGTGAATATCCACCTTTTATTTCCTCATGATTCCAGTTCATCCATTGTAAAACTGCACCAGGTAGATATTATCTTTTTCTGGAATATGTCTGCATATGACTTTGGTTTGTGTTTCAGTTCTTTTCTAAGTGAACAGACTATACTTATCTCTAGCTTTGATGTTCTTCTGTTAGGTTTACGAAGTACTAAAATATCTGGAAACATATCAGAGAGAAAACAAACACAGTCAGATGCCTGTTATACTCTGCGAGTAAGCATTATCTTTGGTTTTATTGTTTGATGATCTCCTCAGCAAAGGGCATTCTAATTTGTTTTGTTTTCTTTGGTCTCATTTTGTTTTGTATTTTTAATGTTTTTGATTTTGCAGTGACTTTAATGGAAGCAAGTGTGGGCATGTCCACAAGCTTCTCAGGTCCCAGGGATTTGTATCATTTTATGATATTGCTTATGAATATACAGACAGTGATAAAGATGCTCACTAGGTTAGCATATTCAATTTCAGACTTTAGCATCTCTTTATCACTATACCACTATATTGTTGGAGTCTCCAATGCTTGCTGATTAAATATGTTGGCTCTACTCCTAATACATCCTAGAGTGAATTAGCCATCAAAATCATGGGGGAAGCGTCTGAGGTGTCGATTTCATATGGCTTCATAATCGTAATAAGTCACGAAAACCATTGAAGATAAGTGGGGCTGAAGCAGCTTTTGGTATAATAAAGGTTAGTTCAGCTTTTTTCATACTAAACTGTTAGTTTATCATTCCAAATTCTGTCTTGCTAGCTCACATTATAGCTTATTTAGTTCTTACATCAGTATTCAAATTTATGCTTACTTTCTCTTTAAAGCATGCCATTAGACATTTACATCAGAGCGGGCCATATCTGATACTTGGCTCAATTCTGATAACCTTATGTATTATAACTACTTGTCAAATCTGCTATCCATGCTTCACTTGTTGATGAAATTGTCAAAGTGACTGGTTCTGGAATCTGAATTTTGTAGTGATTTCTCTTATTCTGAATCTAAATTTTGTGTATCTTATGATCAGGAGCAAGATGGGGAAACTATGGTTTACATTTTCTTTTGCAAATGAAGATCACCAATTATCATGCTTCCACATCTAAAATTTAATTTCCATTTTCTTGGTTAAAGTATCAACTTCAAGAAGGCTTTGTTGGCTGAAAATGATGCCTTTGCCTTTCTAAGCGCCAACAAGAATGGCAACTGTATTAACTTATTCTGCTTTCTGTGATGCACTTGAATAGATACTTTTCATTCACTTCCTTGATGTAATTAACATAATGGGAGTGGTCTTGGTGTAACTAGTATAATGGGAATGGTAAAATTCTCACCTTTTCTGAACCATATATGGGTGAATTTAACTGGTTTTTCTCATGGATTGAGTTTCCAGGAGACAAAGGATCTCTGGGTCCAAGCAGACACTGATGAAAATGGTGTTCTAGACTATGAAGAATTTAAGGTGTGTTGCATCCCTAATTTATGCCTTTGTTGTACAGTTCTGTCATTCTACTAGCAGTCGGATGCCTTTGTGCAATCGCCTATAAGTCACTTTAATGCACCATTTTTTAAAATTTAGGTGATCTAATGGAAATATGAGAAAACACATGTGACATGTATGATAATATGAGAGGACACGACGTTTTGTCACAATTATAAGTTTTTGCAGCTTATCTGATGCAACCTTTGTCTGAAAAACAGCTTTATGTCAACGTAGTATTTAAGCATCTTTTCTCTGAAAACTAAATAGATGAACGAAATTCAGAATTTCATTCTATTTGCATAGAGCATTGAACGGTCATCATCAGTCACTTGTCATGTTGGAAAACTTCATTTCCTTAACCCCTTGTTTGACATTGCTGCAGAGAATTTGGGACTCTACATGGTCGGAACAAATGGATGAAGACTTAAGCTTAGAGGACTCAAATGGATGCATTGCAGGAGAAGCTATGGTTTTTGCAGTAAAGAAATGCAGTTCTCTTCCCCCAAGAAGTGGAGAATGGGATATGGCCTGAAACTTACTCTCTTTCTGATTATTCCCCACTCACCGCGGTGTTCACACCAGTGCGATTATGGTGTTCACAGCAAAGCTTGTAGAAAATTTGTTGATAGCACAAAAGAGAACACAACTTTTGTTACACATTTAGATAGAAAAAAATCTTTAAAGTTTAGGCAATACAATTTTTTATAGTCCATGGAAAGTTGCTTACTAAATCTGTTTAGCCATTTATGGCGAACAAGCACCAAGAGAAGAAAATGGAAAAGCCAATTTTGCTTAGGCAAGCAGATTTTTCAAACTATCTGGCTTTATCTGTATTTACAAGTTTCTAGCGTTTAAGCAGAACAAGCTATTTAAGAAAAAAAATCATAGCTCGTGCATGGCTGGATTGGAGCTAACAGTAGTATGTAATAAGGCAACTGGCGCTTTTGCATACATTGAAGCAGCCAAAAGCCAAAGAACATAACGGAAAAGATAATCAAAATGTTGGGGTCTCATAACTTAGGATGCTAAGCTCAGCACTGTGACCTGAAATTTCCAGGATATGCAGAAAATGAACTTTTTGACCTTAGACCAATACTCTCATTCTGTCTCTTCACACATCATATACTCACACTATGCTCTCACCTTTTCTACTGGAAATACTATTTGTGATCGAAGCAGAGAGTGGAAAAGAGAGATTTTAGGGTAATAGCTTGATGGCTAAGAAAAGACAATATTAATTATTAAATTTTTGTCCATTTATTAATGGTTCAATATTAATGATTAAACCAACATTTGACATCAAAGTAGTAAATTTGACCACAGTTTCCTGATCATGTTTTTTATTTTTATTCAAATAAATCATTTAATAAAAAATAAATCCTTATGGGTGAATATATTTTAAAAAAATTTAATTTTATATTTATTTATGACCTTTAATTTTTATTAGATCTAATGATCAAATAAAGCTCAAAATGTTGTCATTAATTTAATATGAAATGATAGATGAATAAATAGATAAATTTTGAAATTCTTTAATGAAAGAAATGATGAGATTAATTATTGTTTATGTCGAGCTCCAATCTCAAGGTAAGATTTTGAAAAAACAAAAGATTATAGGGGTTAAAGGTAAAGTTAAAAAGTGTTCTCTGTATTTATATTATGACGCCTAAGTCAAAACAAGTAAAGTTAGAGTGAGAATAATAAGAAAAAATAGGAGTAGTATGAACTTACTTTAATGGTATCTGAACTTTCATATTTATAGATAAGCAATGAGGAACCATTAAGGGACAATAAAGATAGTGTCGAGCTAACATGGCACTAGATGTGTCAGATTGACCTGACATGTTAAGTTAGCACAAATGACAAAATTACTCCTAATTATTTGCTCAAGGCTTATATCATAGAAAAAAACCATTATATCTTTTTGACCACCAAATATCCCTAACACTCTGTCCCTCCACTAAGTAGTCAGAGTATCAAACTGTTAGATGTATGATCGATGCACCTGACATAGGATAGGTAGGCAAAAGGGAATGATGTGAAATTTGATTATTCGAAGTCGACATTATAGAGAGGGGTCGGTATTAGGGGATAACTAGCCTTGAGCCGTTGTTCGACTTGTGATTATCTGATCTTGCACGTATGTCTTGGGTTAAGTGTATTGTTAGCTTGAAGGTTACCGAGGTAATAATTATTAAGAATGATCTGAAGTTAGTGTTGGAGTTCATATGGTCAACGTGAGACTTGTGTTTTATTTCAGGAGTTTAGATTCGAGTCTCTACTTTGAACTCTAATAACAAACTAAGCATTCAGTTTGTCTCGAGAGTTGTCCGATCTGGTCAGTTTGACTTGGAATTCGTTCGATTTGGTCAGTCTAACAGCATTAAATGAAGAGAAAGGTAATCTGAGCAAAAAAATTTAAAAGAGGTGCTTTGACACGTGATGTGGTTTATGTTGTTCATCTGATCTACGGCGTGGCTATATAAAGAGCTGTTGGGGCTTTCATTTTTTACCTTTTTATTTTCTTTACTCTCAGTTCAATCTAAAATTTTCAATCTTAAAAGCTTTCTGGCCTTAAAGTTTTTCTTCGCTTTTTTCGGTACATATTTTTAATCATGTCTTCCATTATAAGTTCTGGGTAGGTCGAGAGTTTCAGGGTAGAACCTAAGAGAGGTCAATTTGGTTAGGACAACGACGATCTTATTCCACTATTCATCAGGGACCATAATTGTGAGAAAATGGCTTTTTGGCTTAATCTAATGTCCAAAAATGGGCACGAGAAAAAGAAAAAAATACTTGGGCAAAAAGAGAACGGGTCATGAGCACAGAGGAACTATGTGCTCAAATAGACTTTAACTTACAAAATCCATCATTTTTTTCCATATCTTAGGTCAATCCATCTTCTATGATTGATCTTCTTTCATCTTTTGTTGCTCTCCCTTCTGGGGTTCAGTCTCATCAATTTTTTTTACTTTTGTTTTTTTTCCTATCAATGCTCCCATCGTCACTTCTATTCCTCCTTAATCAATTCTTATTGAGATCACTTCCTCTCCTGAAAGGTTTTCACCTCATCATTCTTCCTTTGAAGTTGAGTTGCTCCAGCCATGATTTAACCTCGAAATCCTACTTCTATTCAAGAGTCAAAGTCTTCTAACGATGAAGATTCTGGTAATGAATAAGGTTTTGGGAAAGAATAGAAAGAAGAAAATAGTGATGGAGAGAAGGGAAATATTGTGGAGTAGGACAAACTGGCCAAGGTCTCTGTATATACTCCCTATGACCTCGATATGATCCCCAAAGATGTGATAAGTGAACTAAAGGGTAGGGTAAATCCTTAAGACTATCCTAACATATGTCAGCTCATTACGTTTATGCTCTGACAACAATATTTCTTTTTCTCAGAAAGGGTATAGTATAATAATGTTGAACTACTTAGACTAGATCACTAATAAACTGGAGTCATATTGGTTTTATGTATATTGAGATTCCTTCATGATCGGTCTGAGGTTTTTACTTTATTCTTTGTTTGTTTCAATTTTTAATTCTTACAATTAACTATCACTTATCTCATTCCTAACTTTGTAAGGTACATAGTTATTTTCATCATTATTTATCAACATCTAAATATTCTTCCTTCTCTTCTTTTATTCAGGAAATTCTTTTCTATTAAAGCGCACTCTAGTGATAAGAGGTGATATTATATAATAGCTCGATCCAATAAAAAATTATTCATCAATTGTTCGAGCTCAATAAAGAATTAGAAATAGTTCTTCATTTACCTTTAAAAATAAAGATAGTACGACCAAGGTTGAGGGTCGAAAGCGTTACTGAGGTCAAGACGTGAGAAATAATAAATATGCCCAACATTTTTATGGATGCACCGATGGTTTTTTTCATCGTAGATCTATCAGATCAAGATAAAATAATATAGTGTATCTATAAGAGGAGCTCGTTATTGATGCCCATAGGCTGAGCTCCCTTGAAATAATAAATGAGATGAAGTATTGGGGTAAATTTAAGGTAAACTCATATGATTTTATTTTAACTTAATTTTTATTTGACTATTAGCTCGATCTTGTAGAGATGTCCACCAATGATGACTTCAACGTTATCTTGTACTAGCACACTTCCAAGCCTAAAAGAGGCCAAAAGAAAATTTAGCTCAAGACCTCATCTTGCAAGGGGACTAGGTCGTTAACCCTTAAGTGCAACACTCTTTAGCAGCCTAAAAAATGAAGGCTAGGGTTGGTTAGGATCTCTCCTCAGCACAAGCACTTTTTTCTACCAAAAAACCTAAGGAAGAGATCTCCTCTTCCACCTTAGAGAACCCCGAAGCCAGGGTGTTAAAACCCAGCTCGAAGAAGATTTCTACAAGGTTGAAGTATGCTCTTATCAATGACCCCACTAGAAACCTCAATGTGGTGAAAAGGTTCTGCAAAGTTACAGTCCATTCTTTTGGTAAGTACTACCTGACTTCAGCTCAACTTTATCATTATCTTTCATTTTGCTAAGTCTAAGTTCGTTTTATATAGTCCAACAAAAATTTTTAACTTAGCCCCTAGACAATACCAGCCAAGCCCTCCATCACATTACCTTGCAATGGCTCACATGCTGAAGGTCGAGAAAGATATGGCTATATTAGCTGAAGAGCACAAAAAAAGCTCAGAAGATCTGGGCAACGTCAAGTTTAACTTTAACTTATCCCATAAAAAAAAAGCTAAGCAAAAAAAAAAAGAATAACGAGCTAACAGAGTTGGAGGCCATATTGGTTGACAAAGCCTTGATCGAGTTTATGAGATAGTAGATCAAGCTAAAACTCAATAATGCTCAAGTCGACATAATGAATCTAAGATTTAAGTTGGAGGCCAATGAGAGAGAGGGAAAAAATATGAAGAAAAAAACTATTAAAGAGTTCAAGGCTTCCAGTGAATTCTTCTAGCTAAAAGTGGAGTTCTTCAAGAAAAATGTACTCGATGCCTTTAGCCTGGCCAAGGATGAGATGCAATTTAAGTTTTTTCACCTTAACATCGATCTCTTTGATATTGATATCAACAATATCAGATTGAGGCCTCTTCAAAATCAACTTGAGAAGGAAGAGCAAGAGGAAGAAAATGATGCATAAAAGTCATGCTCGAGGCAGCTCTAGGGCTTAAGCACAAGTGAAAGAGGCTGAGAAGGGTGAGGTCATTATTGCTGCTATTGTTGATGAGGATGATGCTTCTGCTGCTATTGCTGATGTTGCTGATACATAATTTTTTTTATTTTTAACTTTTATGTTTTTAATTTTTGTAAATTTTTGTTAATGTATAGGTCAGTTTTTGTAATGACCTCAGATAAAAATGACATGCTTAACAAACCATTTGTTAACATATTTTGTACTTGATAGAAAATCAAATAAAAACTTTTGTTCAGTTCAATCCAATCTTCAGCTCAATTCTATTATTATAATTTTTTTCTTTATTCGCATAAATTTAAGCACGGTTATTCAAAGAAGTTTGAGCCTAGTTAAATGAACTAAGGATTTACTAAATCATTCTAATTAAATTAACTTAAGAATGCATTTAAGTTTCAGGTTAGATTTTGTTAGATTGGTTAGGCATGGGCTCGTTGAGCATAATTTGATTTTTGTATTTAAGTATAAAGTAGAAGTGTGCACTCAGTTTAAACCAAGTTATTGATAATAAACTTTTAAATTATCTGTATTCCAATCCATGGGATGATATTGCCATTCATATCCTATAGTTTGTAAGTTGCATCATGGACGATCTGTTTAACTACATATTGTCCCTCTCAAATTAGGGCTAACTTGCCACATTGGTCATCTACTCTTAAGACTTCAACTTTTTTAAGCACTAGGTTACCTTTCTCGATATGCTTACGTCATACCTTTTTATTATAATAACTGAGTACCTTTTACTGATAAGCTACTATCCGTGTTAGGACTATGTCTCTTTGTTCTTTGACAAGATCTAGGTCGACCCTAGTACTTTTTCATTTTTTTTTTTTACCTTAATTTGACTCTCAAGCTCAAAAGGTCGATCTTAATAGGTACCACAACCTCTGTTTCAAATGCTAGATGAAATGGGGTTTCACTTATTAGCACCTTCGTGGTCATCTTCAGGGCTTATAGCACTCTTGGTAGCTCATCAACCCACTTCCTTTTTATTGCATCCGATCTCTTTTTTAGAGCTTTTAATATTATCTTGTTCTTTATTTTAGCTTATCCATTAGACCGATGGAGGTAACTGACATAAATCTCAGGTCGATGTGAAGTTTTAAACATTATTTCTTGAACCCCAAGTTTTCAAATTGTTTGTCATTTTCCATTATTATAGATCGAGGTAAGTCGAATCTACAAGCTATATTCTTCCACACAAATTTTTTCACTTAGACATCTATGGTAGTGGCCAAGGCCTCGACTTTAAGTCATTTTGTGAAATAATCTAATGCTATTAAGATAAATCTCTTCTAACTTGTGATCGAGATGAACGGTTTGAAGACATCTATTTCTCACTGCATGAAAGGCTATGAGTTGATGATAAGGGTAAGCTTTATCTAGGAAATATGTTGTACATGAGTAAACCTCTTATTTTTATCACATCTTTTTACTAGTTTAGTTGTATCCTTTCTTATAGTGGGTCAATATTAACCTTGTCTAAGCACTTTATACTCTAATGGCCGAGATCCGAGGTGGCTTTCATATATTCTTTTATGGATTTCTCACGGGATATAGTTTATTTTTTTTTTCATTAACACATATTAAATAAAATAGACTAAAAGATCTTTTGTATAATTTTTCCTTAATTATCGTGTATCTAGGAGCTTTCTTCATCAATACCTTAGCTCGAATTCTATTTTTGATAATGCTCCAATGGTCAAGTATACCTTGATCGACATCATCTAGATTTTTTTCTCTATGATTTATCTTACAAGCTTGTCTTCGGTACTTTTTTATGTCAGCTTTTCTACCAAGACTTAATTTAAACTTTTTGTTGTTATTTTTTAAGCCAACTTAAATAAGGAGTCCGTCAATTAATTTTTTAACCTTGATTTTTTTTTACTTCTATTTTGGTAAAACAAAGCACCAGGGACAATGTTTTATCTAGATATTTTTTAACTCTTTCTTCCCGAGCTTTAAACTTTCAATTGATTTGGTCGACCACTAATTGAAAGTCACTATATACAATTATATGTTAAACATTTAGCTTGATTGCTAATCTTAAACCAGCTATCAATGCCTTATGATTTGTCTCATTATTAGATGTCTTGAATTTAAATCTCAGAACGTATAGATACTATAGTCCTTCTAAGCTAAATAGAATAAGATTGACTCTTTTACTGAGGTTTGTGGTCAATCCATCAAATAAAGCTTTCAATTTTCTTTATCTAGGGTTTTCTCTTTTTTTCAAGTTATCTTTCAAGTTGAGCCAAGGTGAGCTCTACAACGAAGTTTATTAGTACCTAAAATTTTATGACCGACTTAGATAGTATATATAAGTTAAACTCCCTAAGCTCTAGTGCTTATTTAATTAGCCTTATTAACATTTTTAGCTTCTGTAAGACCTGTCTTAATGATTGGTCGATCAGTACATGGATCGCGTAGGCTTGGAAATACGACTTGAAATTTTTAGCTGAAATGACAACTGCATAAACTAGTTTTTCTATGCTACTATAGTTAATTTCTGGCCCTATCAATACCTTGTTCACAAAATAAACATGTTTTTGCTTTTTTTTTCTTTTCGGCTTAGAACTGAGCTAACGACATGTTTCATGGTGATCATGTATAAATATAAAATCTCGTCAGGTCTTGGCTTAAACAAAATAGGTGAAGAGGATAAAAACTCCTTTAGTTCTTCAAAAACTTTTTGACATTGAGGAGTCCACTTGAAGTCAGAGATGTTTCTAAGAATTTTGAAGCATGACAAACATCGTTCTATTAACCAGGACATGAATCGGTTTAAGATAGCTATTATATCAGTTAACCTCTATACTTCTTTTATTGAGGTTGTTGCCTTCATATTTAAGATTGCCTGAACCTTTTTTTAGGTTTGCCTCTATCCTTTTTTTATTGATCGTGTAATTGAAGAACTTACCTGACGTGACTTTGAAGTATATTTGCTCGAGTTAAGCCTTATATTATACTTTCTTATGGTATTAATGATCCTCTAAAGTCTTTCAAGTGCTCGATCAAGCTTTTGCTTTTGATTGTCATGTTATCCACATGTATTTTCATGTTGTAGCCAATCTGGTTCTTAAATACCTTATTTACTAATTTTTGGTAGATTACCCCGGTATTTTTTAATTCGAAAGGCATTATCTTATAATGGTAAAGGCCTTTCTCGATAATAAAAGCTATCTTTTTCTTATCATCTTTTAGTATTTTGATTTGATTATAACCAAAATAGGCATACATAAAGTTGAAAAGGCCATGCTCGACAATATCAACCATCAATCATCTATACTAGGGAGAAAAAAGTTATCTTTTGAGCATGCTTTGTTCAAGTCAGTAAAATAAACATATATCCTTTATTTTTCATTGTACTTTTTTATCATGATCACGTGAGCTATCCATTCAGGGTAATAGATCTCTCTGATAAAGCCTGTTTATAGTAATTTATCGATCTCCTTCTCAATAGCCTTTTATCTTTCTGTGGCAAAGGCTTTCATTTTTTGTCAAACTGGTTTTACCTTGAGATTAATATGCAGCCTATAGACCATCACTTCGATATCAATTTTGAACATATCAGATGGTGTTCAAGTAAATAAGTCAACATTATCTCTCAAAAGTTAAATTAACTTATCCCTATGTTGAAGTTTGGTTTCAATCTGCATATGTTTTTCAAGGAAGCTATCCTAGAATAGTATGGCTACCAGATCCTTGATCAACTTAAGTAGGTTTTTGTTTGAGTCCGATCTTTAGTCAATTATTTTTTTTATTCAATTAGGTTAGGACCATTTTTTGCTAAAATAGATCCCAATGATGATCAATATATTGTCAATAATTTGTTGAATATATATGTCATGAAATTGGTATGTATTCTTCGTTTCATACTATCTTTTAGCCGACATGTTAGCTTGGTCCAAATGACATGTAGTTATTCACTCCAACTTTAGAGCTCGATCGTCTTTAGAGTTACCTTAAAAAATTCTAAATATAAAATAATTTTTTTTGGTAGAGCTTAAGAGCTTGAAGTGGCTTAAGAGTGCGTTTTTGTTAAGTCAATTTTACGTTTTATATTCTTGCTTATGGCTTCTTACTTTTTGTTGGCCTTTACTGTTTATACTTTCTTAGTGCTTTTATTCTCGATCAAACTTTCAATCTACTTCCTAGTCCTCCCTTTCATTGTTGTGATATAATACTATCATGCCGTGGACTAGTTTTTCCTAACCTTTTCAACCCTATTAGGTGGTGAAAATTTCACTTTCAAAAGGGGAACTGAGCCTATGAGCCGCATAATAGATTGACGAGTGTAGACACCTTAATTGGTTCGGGCCCAAGCCCATTGGGTTTGGTTTAATAAGGTTCGAGCCTAAGCCAATCGAGCTCGAATCAATAGGGTCTAAATGGTTAAGGCCCAATTGCTTATTTTTAGTTTTTTTGGATTTTATTTTATTTTATTTTATGTTTTTTATTTTATTTTGATGCTTATTTGTGTGTTTTTTTTCTTTTCATTTTAGTTGATTTATCTTTAGGTATTCAGGGGTTAGGATAATGGGGAAAAAATAAAAAAATAAAAAAATAATTTCTGCCGATGGAAGAGTTATAGATTGATTTAGTTTGCAAATAGGGTAAATCCATGTTGGGTGATAATATTGAAATCTTGTCAATTATGAACTCATGATCAAATTGAAACTCTTTTGAATTTTGGCCCAATAAATATGTACATTGATCACACAGATCATGTAGAGAGGAAGATCAAATAGACAAAGAAAATACATAGCAACAGATTAGGCAAAAAATGGACAGAAGATAAAATGCAAAAATCAAAGTGATCACACATAAAAAAACAAAAAGTAGAAGCAGTGAAAAAATGTTTAGAAGAGTTACGACAATCCTAGAATTTTTAGGAATTTTTTTTCAAAATTTTGATAGTTTTTTTTTTGGAAAATTTTTGAAAAAATTTTAAATTTCGATGAATTTTACGGTAAAACTTGAATTTTTCAATGACATTTTCCAGTTTTCGGTGTGTTTTTCCCAGTTTTAGGTGAAGCTTCAATCAAAATTCTGGGTTTGTAAAGAGAAAAAAAAAGGAAAAAAAAAAAGAAAAAAGAAAAAATATGAAGAAAAGATCAAATTTTGGGCTTTTATACGGGCCCCAAAACGATATTGTTTTCATCTTTAAAAAAACCCAGGATCCATGTGTTTCTATTTCGACCAACCCGACTCGATCGCGACCCATTCTATCGACCCGCATTTTAACCAATCCATTCTAGCTGAGTCGAGCTGAGCCGCACCCTCAAGCTGCGCTTTCAAGCCATTGTTTCTGTCTCGAGCTGAGCCAAATTTCAGCCACTAACCTAAGCCGTTTAATTTTTTTATTATTTTATTTATTTATGTTTTTTTTTTAGTATTTTTGCATGATTAAATTTTAAAAAATAAAAAAAATATTTTTTAGAATAAATAATAATTATCTAATGATGAAATTTTTAGAAATTTCAAATAATAAATTTTTATAAAATTTTTAGGTGAGAAATTTTATCTAAATTTATTCGAAATAGTGAAATAATTTAAATAAAGTTTCAATAACAATAATTAATATTTATTTTCATAAAAAAGAGAAAAACAAAAAAATATTTTTTGAGAATAAATAATAATTAACCAATGATGAAATTTTTAGAAATTTTAAATGGTAAATTTCTATAAAATTCTTAGGTGAAAAATTTTATCTAAATTTGTCCCAAATGGTAAAATAATTTAGATAAAGTTTTAATAACTATAATTAATATTTATTTTCAATAAAAAAAAGAGAAAAAAATTAAAACAAAAAAACAAAAAATAAAATTTTTTTTAGTTGAAAATATTTGACAATTATCCAAGGATGGGATTCTTAGAAATTTTAAATGGTAAATTTTTTAAGAAATTTTTAGGTGAAAAATTTCTTTAAATTTGTCCCAAATGGTTGAAGAATTTAAATGAAATTTCAATAAAAAATAATTGTCACATTATTTTCTTTTCAAAAACAAAAAAAAAGAAAAAAATTTTCTAAATAGATCCAAATGGTGAAAAATTTAGAAGTTTTGAAAAAAAATATTTTTAATTTGGATCAACTGGTGAAATAATTAGATATATTTTTGACAAATAAAATAATAAATAAACTTTTTTCGATGATGGAGCCTCTTCAAGATATCAAATGGGATTCTTGAATACTTTTGAGGTGACAAAATATTTTTAAGAATTCCGTCAGATTGATAGAAGAATCTTAAAAGTTATTTTCAATATTCAACATCAAAACTTAGAACCATTAGAATCAAGACCCTAGAATAAATTTAAAATAAAATGGTATCATCTTTTGTATGGGCATGTGGGGGTACTATAACATTTCTCACATATAATCGAACTCTCGAATCCTGTTCTGATTAGTAGACTCGAACCTATTCTTTTAGGAACCCTTCGTCAAGCTTAGGATCTCCTTAAAGGGATAGATTCATTAGGTGATCAATCACGCCTAGTTAAAAAAAGATTGGTGGTGACTCCATTCATTTGTTAAGTTTAACTATAGATATATAGATTTATATGTTATTACAGAATGGCGACTCCATTGGGGATAGCCATAGAGAGTCAAGCCATAAACTTTTAAATTTATCCTATTCTTTGGTCTAATAGTTTTAAATTGTAATGATTTATGTTATCTGTATACTAACATTTTTATATTTTTTATCTTTTATTTTTGAGGCATGAAACTTATATGTTCCTTCACACACTCTATCACATGCATTTATATTACATGAGCTGTATACCTGGACTCCATCCCTCTTAAGAGGGAGTAAATTACCTACATTCTTATGAGATGATAATCTCTATAATGGCTAGCTAAATACTCTCACCCAAATTAAATCTTTTCTGTTGGTAGCTTGTGATGGGTAAGGATTGGATTGCTTTACTAGTCTATGATGGACAATGATGTAAGGAATAATTTGAAAACTTTTAGTAGTCAAAATCACCTAACCCTACATATAGTTCACTTCTAAGAGGCTAACCTTAGGATAGAGCTCTTACTACCTAGTGATAAATGTAACCCGAAGATAAGACATAAAAAAGAATAGTTTGTGATTTAACCATTTTATTTGTTTGACTTTGTGCATTTGCATTATCATCTCATGCATCATTGTCATATGTAACATTGTACATCTACATCATTTTCATTTCATCCATGAAAAGATACATTTCATTTATGCATTAACATACTAAAAATATACCATAGCATTTTTTATCATAATTATGGTGCTCACGATTCAAGGATAGCTCCACTAAGCAACCTCATTCACCAATACAATACAAGAGCTCAATCTAGACAAATGGAATAAAAAAATTCTAATTGTCTCAAGATAATAGAGAAAGCTCAAGAAAAACTAAAAGGGGAGTTGAGTATGACTTTGGATGCCTTGAACAAGTTGAATAAAGAAAAAAGTATAGAAAAAAGTATTAACCAACAAGATCATCCAGCACAAGAGGTGACTCTTTTTGTACCCTCATGATTTTGGGTTACAACAAGCTTAGTCCACTCAAGATGCACTACCCCAACGATTTACGTATCCTGTATGGCACACATACCTTGGAATGCCATCAGCTTCAAATCTAAGGCAGTATCAAAGTTATGTAAATCTTGTTTTTATTGAAAAAATAGTAGAACTAATACCATCCCTAATTTGGATGATCCAAAAGATAAAAAAAAAAAAATTAAGGCCTAAGGAAAATGAGATTTTAGAAGTCTCAAAAGACGAATAGAAGATGAACGTATTAGAGGAAAGGTTACGGGCCATAGAAGAAATTGGTTTTTATGATTCTATAGATGTTGTCAGGTTCTATTTAGTCTCAGATGTGATTATTCCCCCAAAGTTTAAGGTTTCAAAGTTTAAAAAATATGATAGTACGAAGTGCTTAAAGATCTACATTATCATGTACTATCAAAAAATGGATGGTCATACTAATAATGAAAAACTATTAATGCATGTGTTCTAAGACAGCCTCATAAACTCTACTAATAGGTGGTATGTCCATTAAACAAGACCCGTATTCATTCTTGGAGTGATATGACCTATGACTTCGTTAATCAATACTGGCATATCATAGATCTAGCTCTTAATCGCCTTTTTTTACTGAATATGAAGAGAAAGGTGACTGAATCATTTAAAGAGTATACCCAGAGATGAAAGGATATAGCTTCTCAAGTGCAACCCTTTTGACTTAAAAAAAATTACAGTATTATTTATCAACACTTTGAAATATGCTTTTTATGAAAAAATGATAAGAACTGTAACAAAAAATTTCATTGATATGGTGATCTTAGGTAAAATTATTAAAAATGCCATTTAAAATGGTAAGTTAAAAGGAGAAAAAACCAATAAGGCATCAGAGAAGAAAGAGATCAAATTTTAAGCTATGAGTTTTGACAGATAGATCAAGGGATATCAACCCTATCCACCATAAGGTTACTCTCCATATTATCCTGCTATGAATAATACTTCATCCTACCCATATCAACTAGCCTCATTGTCATCTTATCCATTAACATACCAACCTATTTTTAGCCTTTAAACTCTTATATATAGCCTTAATATCCAACCTCCCGTAAGATCCCAAATTCATCTTGCTAGCCCAACAAGTGATTCATGAGAGCAACGAACTACTCGAAAAAAAATTTTGTTTGATCCAATCCCCATGACTTATATGAAGTTATATCAAAAGCTCTACAACAACCACTTGATTGCCCCAAGCTGTTTGAAAGCACTCAAGCCACCCTATCCCAAGTGGTATAATCCTACAACTTACTATGACTATCACTACGAAATCGTTGACCATTTCACTAAAAATTACATTACTCTAAAGTATAAGGTGCAACGATTGATCAAAGATGAAATGATAAGTTTTGATCAAGGAGAAGCAACAACACCTAATGTTAATGGTAATCATTACCTAATCACAATGTCAATACTCTGTGTAAGAATCAAGAATACATTGATCCGAAAAAGCCTAGAGGGCTGCAATGAATCAGAGAGCCAGATGTTAAGAATGATTCTTCATTTGATCACATAGGGCTATAAATTTTGGAAAGAAAAAAGATGTTAGGGTTGATTGAAAGTTGATTGTTATTTTAAGATTTCTTTTAGAGTAATGTTAAGATTTCTTTTATGCAATTGAATTTTATTTGTTATCATTTTAATAAAAGGCAAGGATAATGCATTTCATTACATTTTCTTTGTCATTCAATCATTGTCCTATGTTTTATTACCTTTTATAACTTTTCAATCTTAAAATTTAGATGGTGAATATTTAGACAATGATAACAATAATTCTGACATTTAATTTTGAGAACTCATTCACATTAATCTGAGGAGATTATTTAAGCAAAAAAAGCCAGCTACTAACAGATGTAAAATAGATATGTCTTGAAGTTATGCAATCTTTTATAAAGATCTATGAGCTTGTTTTTGTTCAATAGATGATCTTTAAATAAAGCATTCATATTTGACATGAAAAATGATAATTTTTCTTTTACCATTTGAAAAATCATTCATTGCTATCCATTTTAAGCCTATTATAATTTTTTTATCTAAAGAACCCCGACTAAAGATCACCTTCCACACTGAGAGGCAATTTTTAAAAAAGAAAAGAGACGAAATATCACAAAAAGATATCAAATAAAAAAAAAGAAAAAAAAGCAAAACAAAGGAAAAAGAGAGAAAAAATGAATGCCGCACATGATTTAGGACAAAGTAATGAGAGTTTTTTTATGAGAAATGAGATGAAAAAAGGGAAAAGTAGTCTAATGAAGTGGAATTGGGTAAAATGCCAAGTTGTATCAAATGATGAGAAATGATCATTTGGTTTTGAACCCTTTAAACATATGTTTTGAGCCTATTTTATCTATTTCTTTCATGATCCCTCACCATGGCCTACGTTACGACCTTTAAAAGTTCATTTGGATCAAATGTGAGTGCTCGAATTGAATGATCATATGTTGGGCTAAGACATGCTTGTGATGGAATAACGAAATCATGCTACATTACTCTAAAGATTGATGAATGTGAGATATCACTAATGGATTAAAAATGAAAAGAGAAAAAAATTAAAAATGAGAAGAAAAAATAAAAAAAGAGAAAAATGAAAAAATAAAAATAAAAATAAAAATGAAAGAAAAGAAAGACTCAAATTGAAAACCAAAGAGGGCGATTTGAATGAAAAAATCTCTAAGCTGAGAGTTGGATAAATAGTTTACATGGATAGAAGATTAAAGACATCTGAAGATCTCTCAAAGTTAGGATAAAGTTTGATGAGCTGAAAATTACTTTGAAAGTCAATGGAATGAGTTTTTAAAAAAATCTTAGATTAATGTTCAGAATTGTTTTAATATTCATTGTTTGGATATACCATTCATCCCAATGACATGTGTCCAACTTATTTCTTTCCCTATTTATTTTTGTACCAAACTCATTCTTCATTGATTACCTTTATCTCAATTCACCTTGTGCTATCTTATTTTTACATCCCCAAAATAAAATCGAGAAAATATATGAATGCATTATATTTTTCATGATTTGAAATGATGATGAATGAATGACAATGTGCATAAAAGAGTTTTGCATTCCTTTGAAAAAAATCTAAAATGATAAGGGAAAAAATAAAGAGGGTGCAGAAACCTAAAAAGATGATTTGAAAGGATGCATAGTGTGACCAAATAATGAATATAGTAATGGATTGGCTAACAAAATGAAGAAAAGGTAAAATTTGAAAAGATAATATGACCGAGTGATGAATATAGGGATGAATTGGTTGACATAACCTGTGAGTTGTGATCGAATGATAAAAATAATGTGGATCAATGGGTGAAATTTATTCTAAAATGATTAGTGCTGAGAAACCTATAATTGGTGACCAAGTGATAATGGGCGAAATTTGTTTTGAAATGGTTAGTACTAAGAAACCTATGATTGATGACCAAGTGATGGAGCATGAAATTTGTTCTGAAATGGTTAGTGCTGAAAAACCTATGATTAATGACCAAGTGATGGAGGACGAAGTTTATTTTGAAATGGCTAGTGCTGAGAAGCCTATGAGTAGTGACCAAGTGATAGAAAATAGAATTCATTCTAAAATGGCTAGTGTTAAAAAGCTCAAAATAGTGGAGTCTTGAGATCCATATTACCACATTAGAATTTCATGACATTGACATCCACATTACATACATTGCATTTGCATTATTGTTTGGGGAATATTTAAAATTTTGGTTTGGCCATGCACTTGCATTATGTAGTAAACATTTGACTCATGGTTGAAAATATGGCATTTGTAGTATTGTGATGAGCTAGATTATTGCATTTACATAATTAAGAAAACATTTGCATCATTGATCATGACATTCATTACATATAAAATTTTTATTTTGATAAAAGTTTAAAAGTCATCCGAAAATTTTTTTTGAATATTTTGATAGAGTCTTTGAGACAAGATTGTGATCCTATAATGAAAATCTTTGAATTTTTGAGTTATTAAATGAGAAATCTTGGAGTTTTCAAAAAAGAATCTTCAAATTTTAAATAAGAACTTTTGAGACTTTAGATGTGAAACTCTAAATGTGAACCTTTGAACTCAAATGAGAAGTTTTATACTTTTGGATGTGAATCTCTAAAATTTGAATGAAAAGCTTAAACTTTTTGGATGTGAACCCTAAATTTGTTAAATGTGAACCTTTGAACTTGAATGAGAAGCTTTGAACTTTTGGATGTGAATTTCTAAAATTCAAATGAGAATATTTAAATGTTGGATGCGAGTCTTGTAATTTACAAATGCGAATCTTGAGATTTTATAAACTTGAATTCTTGTGAAACTGAAATTTTGATAATCAAATTTCAATGAATTCTTGCTAATTTGAACCTTTGAATTTCAAACTCAAATTATGAATCTTTTGAGTTTTCATTACAAATTTCATCAGATCCAATCTATAACTCCTCTGGACATGAATGTCAAGAAGCTTTTTATTTTTCAAAATTATTGTGTCTCTATTTAGATGAGCATTTTATTTTTTTAAATTATTGTGTCTCTGCTTAAAGGAGCATTTTATTTTTCAAAGTTGTGCCTCTGCTTAGAGGAGCCTTTTATTTTTCAAAGTTGTTATGCCTATACTTAAAGGAGACTTTTATTTTCTAAAGTTATTGTGCCTCTGCTTAGAAGAGCTTTTTATTTTTCAAAGTTGTTGTGCCTCTACTTAAAAGAGCTTTTTATTTTTCAAAGTTATTGTACCTCTGCTTAGATGAGCCTTTTATTTTTCAAAGTTATTGTGCCTCTGTTTAGATGAGCTTTTTTATTTTTCAAAGTCATTGAGCCTTTATTTACAGAAGCCTTATTTATTTTTCAAAGTTGTTAAACTTCTACTTAGAAGAGCCTTTTATTTTTTAAAGTCGTTGAGCCTCTACTTAGAGGAGCCTTTTATTTTTCAAAGTCATTGAGCTTTTATTTAGATGAGCCTTTTATTTTTCAAAGTCATTGAGTTTCTTCTTATGGGAGTTTGATGTCATTCAGCCAGTTTGAGTGTCTGATTTAAAAAAAAAAAAACAAAAGCAAAATGAATGTGTTGGAATGATGATAAGCATGCTATCTACGTCTTTGCACAATTCTTATTGCACAGAAAATGCGTAAAGAATAGTAATTATAGACATCTTAATTAGTCCGAACTCAAGCCCATTGGGCCTGGTTCAATAGGGTCCGAGCCTAAACCTATCAAGCCCGGATTAATTGGGTCCAAATGGTTAGAGCTCAATTGCTTATTTTTAATTTTTTTAGATTTTATTTTATTTTATGGTTTTTTTAATTTTATTTTGATGCTTATTTGTGTGTTTTTTTTCTTTTCATTTTAGTTGATTTATTTTTAGGTATTCAGGGGTTAAGATAATGAAGAAAAAATAAAAAAATAAAAAAAATAATTCCTGCTAGTGGAAGAGTTATAGACTGATTTAATTTGCAAATAGGATAAATCCATGTTGGGTGATAATATTGAAATCCTGTCAATTATGGACTCATGATCAAACTGAAACTCTTTTGATTTTTGGCTTTATAAATATGTACATTGATCACACAGATCACATAGAGAGAAAGATCAGATAGACAGAGAAAATACATAGTAATAGATTAGGCAAAAAACACACAAAAGATAGAGTACAAAAATCAAGGTGATCACACAAAAAAAATAAAAAGCAGAAGCAGGGAAAAATGTTTAGAAGAGCTACGACAATCCTAGAATTTTTAGGAATTTTTTTTTGAAATTTTGGCAGTTTTTTTTTTGAAAAATTTTTGAAAAAATTCTAGATTTTGGTGAATTTTTTTGCAAAACTTAAATTTTTCGATGACATTTTCCAGTTTTTGGTGTGTTTATCCTAGTTTTCGATGAAGCTTCAACCGAAATTCTGGGTTTGTATAGAGAAATAGAGAGGAAAAAAGAAGGAAAAGAAAGAAAAGAGAAAAGAAATCTGAAGAAAATATCGAATTTTGGCCTTTTATACAAGCCCCAAAATGACACCATTTTCACCTTAAAAAAAATCCATGATCTGCGCGTTTCTATTCGGACCAACCTGACCTGATTACAACCCATTCCGTCGACCCGCATTTCAGCCAATCCATTCCAGCTGAGCCGAGCCGAGTCGCACCCCTGAGCAACACTTTTAAGTCATTGTTTTTGTCTCGAGCCGAGCTAAATTTCAGTTACTAAGTCGAGTTGTTTCATTTTTTTGGTATTTTATTTATTTATATGTTTGTTTTTAGTATTTTTGCATGATTAAATTTAAAAAAATAAAATAAAAAAATATTTTTTGAGAATAACTAATAATTATCTAATAATGAAATTTTCAAAATTTTCAAATGATAAATTTCTATAAAATTTTTAAGTGAGACATTTTATCTAAATTTATCCCAAATTATGAAATAATTTAGATAAAGTTTCAATAACAATAATTAATATTTATTTTCAATAAAAAAGGAAGAGAAAAAAAATACAAAATAAGAAAATATTTTTTGAGAATAAATAATAATTATCCAATGATAGAATTTTTAAAAATTTTAAATTGTAAATTTTTATAAAATTTTTAGGTGAGAAATTTTATCTAAATTTGTTCCAAATTGTGAAATAATTTAGATAAAGTTTTAATAATAATAATTAATATTTATTTTCAATAAAACAAGAGAAAAAAATAGAAAAACAAAAAATAAATTTTTTTTTGGTTGAAAATATTTGACAATTATCCAAGAATGAGATTCTTAAAAATTTCAAATGATAAATTTTTTAATAAATCTTTAGGTAAAAAATTTCTTTAAATTTATCCCAAATGGTTGAAGAATTTAAATAAATTTTCAATAAAAAATAATTATCATATTATTTTATTTTCGAAAATAAAAAAAGCAAAAAAATTTCTAATTAGACCTAAATGGTAAAAAATTTAGAAATCCAAAAAAAATTTTAAAAAAAATTTTTAAATGGGCCCAAATGGTGAAAATTTTAAAAGTTTCAAAAAAAATAAAATATTTTTAATTTGTCTCAAATTATGGAATAATTAGATATATTTTCAACAAAAATAAATAAATAAACTTTTTACGACGACGGAGCTTCTTCAAGATATCAAATAAAATTCTTGAATACTCTTAAAGTGAAAAAATATTTTTAAGAATTTTATTAGATTGATGGAAGAATCTTAAAAGCTATTTCTAATATCTAACATAAAAACTTAAAACCATTATAATCAAAACCCTAGGTAAATTTAAAATAAAATGGTACCATCGTTCAGATAGGCATGTGGGGGTGCTATAACATTTTTCACATGTAACCGAATTCTTGAATCCTATTCTGGTTAGTAGACCCGAACCTATTCTTTTAGAAACTTTTTGTCAAGCTTAAGAGCTCTTTAAAGGGATAGATTCATTAGGTGGCCAATCACACCTAATTAAAAAAAGATTGGTTGTGACTCTATTCATTTGTTAAGTCTAGCTATAGATTTATAGATCTATATGTTATGATAATGAGGTCAGTTTAATATCATGTTGTAAGCTGATGGGACATCAACAACTATAAATTCTATAACTGAGGTAATAATCTTCGATTTTATTCCTAAAAAGATCGATAGCTTGATTGTTCCTTTCATCGATACCTGTTCATTCCTAAATCTTATTAGTCCTTAGTGATCGGTTGTAGCTTATTTTCACTTATTCCCATTTTTTTCATGGTATCGTAGTACATGATGTTGGTCGAGCTCTCATTATCAAATAGGATTCTCTTGACTATGTAGTTGTACACCACATTCGTGATCACTATAGCATCGTTATACTGGATTTTTTTTAAGATCTTTCAAGCTAAATGAGATTGGCTCATCTCTCAAATCTTTTTCTCTCTTTGACAAGGTGCCTACTTCCATGACCATGCTTGGATTGAATTTCTTTTTGGTTAAGGTGGAGCTGCCTCTAGTGATCACATTAATCACCTCAATGATCAGCCTATTGTTATAGTTTGAACCTCTTCTTAAATCAGCTTATCTCCTTAAGCTTCCCTTCTTCCATTTTTTGGCACTTTCTCTTTGTCTCGGGTGGGTTTCTTTGGTCTTATCTATAGTTTATTTTGGGTTAGCCCTATCTTCGCTACTTTACAAACCTTTTCAACTGACCTCTCTTTATCAGGGCTTCGATATCATTTTTCAAGTTGACGTAATTTTCAATATTATGGCCTACGTCTCTATGAAAGACACCTCTTTTGGTTAGGTCTCTTTTTATGTTTTTGTTTTAGTGATTTTGACCATCTGAGGTTAGAAATTTTTTCAATTTACATCAAAATATTCTTTCAAAAAGTGTTCAGTGCAGTGTAGTTCCTTTCTTCACTAGTGTTTCTAAATCTATACTGTCTCCTTCTTGGAAGAAGATCATAGAGATCTTTACCTTTCTTACAAGCGAAGAAGGGAGATAAGTCTATCTTACCTCGATCGTCAAGAAGGAAAGATAAGCCTTTTTCACCTCAATTGTTTTTTATTATAGCTTTTGGCATTTATATATTTCTCAACTATCAGTAGGACATTGGGCAGAGTTTTGGTTGGCTCTAACGATGAGGTTAACTTTAGGTGGTACTCTTTGTCGTTGAATCCACTAGTTAGGATGGCTACAACGGCCGTTTGTTTAAAGTTTTTAACTTGCAGAACTTTCACATTAAAATGCTTGGCATAGCTTTTTAAAGATTCATTACGACCGTAGTGGATTGACATCAAACTTAGAGCTATCTTCTTTACTCTTTGACTACTCATAATTTTAGACAGAAAAAAGTGGTTAAGCTTTTTGAACGTTGTGATTGGCCTTGATACCAGGTTATTGTACTAGAACCAAGCTGCACCTTTCATAATGGTAGCCATGTTTTTGCACATCAGGGCTTCGTCTTCAACTTGTATCATCATGTTAGTCCTATAATGTTTCAAATGATCAAAAAGGCTAGAAATACCATCGTAAATCTCTAAGGTCAGCATTTTGAACCCTTTGAAAGACATGGCTCTATCGATTTTTTCAATGAAGGGTGAGGTCTCTAGGAACTTAAGCTCATGCTCACATGCCACTACTTTTATTTTTAGCTTTTTCTCCATGCTTGCATCCAAGCTTCTAAGTCTTTGTTTGGTTGCGTTCTAAAGTTTATCTGTTTGGATTTTTGGGTTGTGGCATATGTCGAATTATGACTAAGGTAATGGCAAATTGGAGTGTTATGCTTATTTTCTCTAAAGGTCGAGGAGGCTTCCAGCTCCTCATAGCTTGGATGTCTTACTGCGGCTCCTTGGTCAGAGGTGATCAAGTCAGGCACTTTCGGAGTTTGTGGTGGGATTATAGTTTACAACATCTGTTTAAGGGCTTGTATCTGCTTGGTTAAAGCCTGAAATTATTCCATAGTCAAGCTTATCAGTGGTTGAGGAGGTCGTTTTGAGCACTAGATATTATGTGTTTCTGTTGCAATCGGGATGGTCATATTTCCTTCCTCTAAAGTTTTTTTCTTTGGTGACATTGTTTCGTATTCGGCTAGTGAATGAAAAGGTTTCCCTACGTGGTGCACCAAATGCTTATGTTGAGTTCCAATCTCATGGTCATATTTTGGAAATACATAATAGTGGGATGGTTAGAGGCAAAGATAAAAGTTATTTTTTGTGTTTGCACTTCGACAAGCAAGTCAAAATAGATAAGATTAGAATGAGAGTAATACAAAGAAATAAGAGTAGTATAAACTTGCTTGAATGGCGATTGAACCTTCGTAAGCAATGTGAGATCATTAAGAGACAATAAAAATAGTGCCAAGCTGATATGATTAAACGTGTCAAATCAACTTAATATATTAAATCGGTACAAATAATAAAATTACCTGTGATTGTCTAATGAATGCTTTTAATATAAAACAAGATCATTATACATTTTTAATCATTAAATGTCTCTAACAATTATATATATATATATATATATATTGTTTTGTAAGAATTTTATATATATATATATATATATGTGTATATGTAAATATGAATTGTACGGTGAGTGCCACCACCAAAATATCTGTTAATGTCATCACATGTCTAATTCAATCACTGTCCAAACTCGCAATTCGACCAGCCCCACGTCGCTTACCGACTAAGCTGAGCCGAAGACCAAAAGAGTTTGCGCGTCAATGCTTGCAGATGATACTTGAATTTCTTCTACGCTTGAAGACATATCTCTTCTTCAGCTAATTGTAGAACAAGCAAAAACTTCACTCGCTCTGTTTTTTTTTCCCCTTTTTTGTTTACTAGAGTAGTAGTAATAATAAGGTGGGTTGCGAGAAAATGAACATCTCTCTGGATATCGGGTTCAGATTCCTTCCGCCAGATGAAGAAATCATCAATTATTTTCTTTTGAATAAGCTGAAAGGCTATCATGATCGCACCCGCCATATCAGAGAGGTTGAACTCGTCAAGCAAGAGCCCTGGGAGTTAGCAGGTGAACTAATTTCATCTCATTTCTAAATGATTTTCCATTTTATTGTTTATATGCTGTTAAGTTTGTTATCTTGAAAATTGGGTTTTTTTTTTTTTTTTGCGAGGATAGCCCTGTCTATAATAAAGTCGAGATATGCAGAGTGGCTTTTCTTCTATAAACTAAACAAGATATCCGAGGGAAGAAACGATAGGGCAACGGAGGCTGGATATTGGAAATCAACGGGTCAGGATAGGGTGATCCGTTATGGAGGTAGGGTGATTGGTACCAAGAAGTCTTTGGTTTTCTATAAAGGCCGTACTCCTCGTGGGGTCAAAACCGACTGGATCATGCATGAGTACCGTGCCACTGCTGACTTCGTTCCCCGTAATGCGGTAATATTCGTGCACTCGACACATCCATACTTCAAACAACAAGCTTTCTTTTTGTTGAACATGGAATTTAGTACGCTATAAATTAACTCCATTCTGCAATTTTTAGTTGTTAACTTTTTACTCTTATCTGTTCACAATTGATAGCAGAGCATTCTAACTTTTGATGTCTTTTTTTTCTTTTGTCCTTCAACTTCCATAGGACAGTAGTTATGCAGTCGGCTGCTTAAGGAACAAAGCTGCCGAGAATAGTGAAAACTCAATTTCAAATGATGGTCAGCCAAGTACCCATTTTGCTGCTTCTAGTTCCCGAAATAATGCAGTGAGGGTTACGTCTATGGAGGTGAGAAGGAACATGACTTATAGGCAGCTTTTTTGCTGATAACCTTTTATCTCATACGTGTGTGAGCCAGCATTACAGAAATTAATGCTTTGTTACTAATGATTCTCACTCAGGTGGTTCCTCAACTACAGATCAATAATATGGATTACGAAATAGCTTGGCAGACACAAATGGAAGATCAGGATATCTTTGATTATGATCTTGATTATAGACTCTCACAATTGAATGACTTATTCGACAGTGCCGTTACCAATAATGACCAGAACAGGATGGAAGGAATCTCCTTGGAAGATCTACCACCGTATGATGACTTGGTTGACGATGAGCAGAATGAATGGCAACATCAATTTGACACCACCATCGAAGAAGAAAGGAATTTCATGACTTCCCTGTTTCCTGGCCAAGATCATCAACACTCCTATGCAGAGGTTGGGCACCCTCTTCGCCGTGATTACAGGGCACCATATTATGCTGAGGATAGCCGTGACACTGACCCTAAATGGGCCAATGCATGGGTAAAGAGATATTCTCGAGTAGTTACCGTTGGAGAATATTTCTCCAACTGTGAGTATAAACTGCCAGTACCATAGGAGAACAATTACTGCAATAATGTCTGACACTGTCACACATTATTTCAGTGTCTAGCTAGTTTCTAACTTTGATGTTCTCCTATAGCGTCTTTATGATCTCTAGCAAATTGAAAGTCTTTAGTTGTGTGGATGTCTTGAAGAGGTCATACAATGTTGCTTTGCTACGGTCCTGGCAATGTAATTATTTTAGATTTTCTTGCATCTCTTTAAAGTTTCATGTCTGGGATACTAGAAAATTTGACATACATCCTCTGTATCTTATATAACAGTGTGATCCAATTGTTCGTATGTCTGGCCAAGGCCATTCAAAAGGATTCAATCAGCAGCGAATGGAAAATGGTGTCCGTCATGATGAGATCCTGATAATGGATTCCACTGTTGACTCAGCAACAGTTACGGCCTACGAGAACGATTGTCATGAATCGGTCCGGGAGGAACAGTCTGTTAACTCAAGAACCTGCAAATCTCAATATGAGCCAAGATCCCACATGTCAGTGGTGCAGGGGCATCCTACAAGCGTCGAATTGCAGGTTAAATCTTCAGGGAGAGCAGTATCCAGAGACATGGTAAGTTAATCAAACACTGCTTCAAAGGTGAACTGAAATCAATAATGCTTTCTTTAGTATTAACTGTTTTTTGCTCCACATGATTTCCTTTTGCAGACAAGAGAAAGTAGTGTACGTTGTCCTGTTGTTGAACTTGTCCAGAACAAGAAATCCATTGTGCAATCTAACAAAGGCCTTAAAATGGATCGGGACAGGAATGCAAAATTGGATTTGAACTCAACATCTAAAGGGTCAGCTGACAGCGTTAGAAAAAGATCTTTCAATTACCTGGTGATGTCCCAGCTGAGCTCCAAACCGAATCCACCTTTAGTACATGTTGGGAATGTACTTTTGGGCGTGATTTTGTTCATAGTTGTGGTTAGGGAAGTTATGTTTCTTCGTTAGGTAAAGTCGTGTGTGTTTCAGGCATTCCATTGTAGTAAGACATAAGAGAGCCGCAAGTTCATGCAAGGTCTAGATCGCTTGGCTTGTGTCTCTTTTGAGATGGAAATTGGAATAAGCTATAAAGATAAAGTGTTACCATTTACAGTGAACTTATGTTATTTGTAGTTTGTCTGAAAAATCTAAATATTTTCAGAACCCTGTTTTAATTTCGATAGCCGTGTATTATAGTGTTCTAGCTTTAGGATAGATGATACCCCAAAAGCTGAAACGGTTCAAACTTCAAAGCTAAAACGGAAATGATGCAGTTGATGATGGGGAATTGTGCATATCTAAATCTGAATATAAAAGCGTACGAACATTTAGCTGTTAAAATATAACATATCACCCATTTTAATTATTTTTCCCCAGCTAATTCATTCTAATTTCAATTTTATGATATTATTTTCTATATGCTCACAGTCACATACATTTAGGGCATCTTTTCTTTTGTCAAACAGCTTTGTTTTACTAGTGGAATATTTATCTTTTTTTGGTGGGAGTAGATAAGTGGGTAACGCAACAAACCAACAAATGAAAATTGTAAGAATCTGAATGGGATGGCAATGCCAAAAAGAATGGCGAAGAATGAAGATGATGTTGGCCAAACCTTAGGGGGCAAGTTCATAACAGTGAAATGGAAAAACTGAAGTATTAGTCAAAAGAAAAAATAACCCTTGTAAAGATACCAGAATAAGAACAGTGGCTTGGGTTTTACCAGACTAAACTGAACTTGACAACATTGGTAATCAAATGTGAAAACTAGTAAAACTAAGACAGTTTTGGGACCCACATAAATAAAATCTTTTTCCACAACTTCTCGAGGAAGGGGAGTTTTGCTCTCTATAAAGTTTCTTTTTCTCTCGACTTAGATTTCAGGGGAGCACCCTTCCTTGTTCCTTCAGAGGAAAAACATGCAATTTCATAGCAGGAATTAGTGTTGGCTTTGGTTTTGTTTCTTCCATCGTCTTCTTGTTGAGTTGCCCTTTTGGTTTCTCCTCAATTTCTGATGAGATGAACTGTTGTAGCTGCAACGACATAGTGGGATACAGATTCCATCCTACAGATAAAGAACTCATCGATCATTATCTATGGAATAAAGCTCTCGATCGTGATTCTGCTGTCCAAGCTATTGGTGAAGTCCCTGGCGACCTATGCGACTGGAAACCTGAAGAATTAACCAGTAAGTATCGAGTTGATGGTTTTTTTTTTAGGTATAAAATTTGTAGTCATGCTGTTTCTGTATCGTTGACTTTGGTTTTGCTTTACAGGGTTTTCAGCAAGAAAATCTAATGATCAAACATGGTTTCTGTTTTCTCGAAGAAACCATAGTAAACGGGTCAAGAGGAAAACCAAGTTTGGGTACTGGAAATTGACGGGCAAACATAGGAGTATAAAGGCCAACGTGGGAATTGGCACCAAGAAGACTTTGGTTTTCTATGAGGGTCCTAAGGTAAAATGGACACCTTGGGTCATACATGAGTACACTTTACCTGATACACTTCCTAATCAAGTATGTTCTTGTATCCTAACTCTGAATTATGTTTAGTACATTTACATTTATTTCAATTTCTCTTTGGTCGCATCGATGTTTATGTGTTAGCAGCTCAAAGATTTATCTTTGCTTGTACTTATTCATTTGTAGGACTGATACCAAATTCAATTTATGTGAATCCTGAATTTTGTTCTTCTTCTCTTCTGTATTTTGAAATTTGTTTGAGAAAGTAACAAAGTGTCTTTCAGTCTTTCTCACTGTTGAACTTTGCTTTGGTAAAGCAACTCTAGAGAATTTAATTTTGAAGAATTACTGCTAGTTCCCAAATTAGATATGTATTCTCCTCTACGAGTTCTATTTCAATTTCTTAAATTTCATGGCACAGCTCAATTTGTTGCTTTGTTTCTTTTATTATGAATTGCATACTTTGGTATAATCTTAATTAGGAGTGTTGATTACTGCTGCAAGTCATTTAAAGTATGTGATCTCTAGTTTAGACTTTAATACTATACTGTTTTGTCGTCTCTTTGTACAGAAGGGTTTTTTTCTCTGTAAATTGAAGAGAAAAAATGATGAAAAGGCTGGCATTAGTGGTGAAGAAGGTCAGCCAACTAATGTTGCAGATGACAAAATTTTTGATGTAAGACACCTTCTAATGAAACTTTTAATACATGTGATGCCTATAGAAATGGTAAAAAGTATCTTGAACTATGTTTTTCTGTAAATCAGAATTCATTGGCTATTAATGTTGATGAGTTACTGGCACAATTAGGAGAGACAAATGGCTCTAATGAGGTTGAAGATGAGGTTGCTTCTGCACAGAAACTACAAATGTATGGTGAGCAGGTGCCTTTTTGTAATGCTGACTCATTTTTGTACAACCCTAGTGAGGATTTTTATGGGGTTCACAATCAATCTAGCACCAATGAACAGGATGATAAGTTACACCTCCTTTCTTCTACACTACAATCTCAGATGCACGAGAAGCATGTGCCTTCTTGTAATGATTTCTCATTCTTGTGTGGTTCTAATCGTGACTTTCATGAGATTCAACGTCAATCTAGCACCAATGAACAAGATGATGAGATTCAACATCAATCTAACACCAATGAACAACATGGTGAGATCCCACTTCAATCTAGCACCAATGAACAAGATGAAGATTTTTGGAAATATATTTTCGTCGACGATGATGATACCTATCGGTAGTGTACCGGTTCTAGGCATACTTTGCTTTGTAGTAGTATTCACTTTTGCATTGAATTTAAAGAGGAACTGGAAGGCATATCCCTATTCCAACTAATCAATGTGGATACTGACTCGACCTACCTACTGTAATAATGGAGTTGTTGATTTTCTTATGTCAATATAGAGCAAATCTTTTATGTATCCTTAGTAGTTTACAATGCTGCTCTACATAGGGCATTTGTAATGCATCCATGAATCGCCTACGATTGCCATTAATATACGGATGATGAGTTTCTTCATGTTCCTCTTCTACCATGGATGAAATTCTCTCCCAAGTTTTAGACCTTATGATATTTTATCTCAACATATACTAAAGCCTAAAGTAATTAACGGATGAATGGGGACTCAAAATTCTAAATAATTTATCAAAGAGAATAAAACGCCACCAAAAACCCTTTCTCTGAGAACATATTAAAGAACTTGCATGCCATGATTTCAATTAATGGAAGAATTTAAACAGCGTGGCATGAAAGATTATAGAATTTCTAATGCTAATATTTCTTTCATTCTCTGGCTTTGAAGGGAGGCGTAAAGGATCAGCAAAGCAAAGGCAGGGAAATTCATTGGTTGATGATAGTGACAGAGAAATGAGAAGAGAGAGATGGGGACAGAATTAAATCTAAGCGTATAACGAAATTCAAACTTCAATCGATCCTTTTCACTGATCAACAACTCAAAAATCTCCCATGGATGCACAAAGGGTTTGCCACGTTGGAGCCATGATCTAAGCCTATGGCACCGCACCAACCTCCTAAGTCCTGAAATTGGAAAAACTGTAAACACAGTTTCTTGGGGGCCCATTCACTTGAAATCATAGCTCATGACAAAATTTACATAGAGATTTTTTTTTTACTGTAATTTGTAAAATTAAAAAAATTAAATTAATAAATTGATAAATTTAAATACAAAAATATGTAAAATATTATTATTAAAATATTATTTATAATTAAAATTTGATCAATATTTTTTTAATAATATAAATTTTATTAATATTTTTGTTAAAAATATCTATTTAAAAATAAATCAAAATTTATTAAATTTTACACGATTAATTTCTGTAAAATAATTTTTTTATATATTTATTTTGATTTTTTATTTTAATAAATTAAACAACTTAAAATTTAAATTAATCATTTTTTACCAAAAATGTTTTTTTAATCACTTTAATAACTTAATATCACTAGATTCTATTCTTGGAATAGATATAGTAATAACTCGATGGGTTTTTCCATGAATTAGACTGCATGCACCAAAGCCTTGGGACGTTAATCGTTGTGAATCCCAATTCCTCCAAGCTGCGAATCTGATGATCAAAGGTACCAGCCTGGCTGGTGCCAGCAGCGTCCCACCAATAAGCTCTTTGGATATTCGTGTGGAACAAGGCATGCGGGACCCACTAAATCTTTGTCTTTTTCCTTTCCTCAAACTTCTTGAGTAAGGGAGTTACAGTAACTTACTATTGTGTTTGTTGTTTGTGATCATATTCAGGGGATGTCTCTCTTTTCAGATGAAGACATCTGAACCAGCTTCACTTTTCTTTCTCGTTTCTTTCGATCATCGTCCCGTTTGTCTCTTGAACTCATCTAATTTCTTTCGTTTGTTCTCGTTATCTGATAAGATGACAAGCATCAATAGCAACAGCGACATAGTGGGGAACAGATTCCACCCAACTGACAAAGAACTGGTAGATCATTATCTATGGAACAAAATTCTCGACCGTGATTCTCTCGTCCAAGCTGTAAAAGAGGTCGATGGTCTTCTCAACAAAGATCCCTGGGAACTACCCGGTAAGAATTCTAGCTTTATTTTTTTTACATATATACCAGTTTGTGACTTTAAAAATACTACTGTATTTATTAAGCCTGGGTTATATTTTTGAAGGTTTTTCTAAAATAAACTCAACTGATCAATTGTGGTATTTCTTTTCCCGACGACGAGACAACAAACGGGTCAAGAGGACAACGGATAAAGGGTTCTGGAAAGTAACGGGAAAGGCTCGGAAAGTAAAGGGGAAGAGAGGGAGTGCTGTAAAGAAAACTTTGGTTTTCTATGAGGGGCGTGCCCCTAATGCAAAATGGACGCCATGGGTCATACACGAGTATACTTTAACCTCTACTGTTCTTGATAACAAAGTATGTTCTTTTGTTTATCTTAGTTTTAGAATTCTGTCATCTGTCTTAGCTTTAGCTTGCTTATGTTTGTTCGTTATTGGCGACTGATATTGAATTCAAAGTTTATCTCCTTGCTTAGTAACTTTCTTGGTATTTAACGGGGAAACTAACTCTATAGGGTCATGATTGTTGTAGGAGTAAGTCTTGATAAGCTAATTGATTGTTCCCAAATTTGAAAAACTGGTGTCTATCTTATCTTATTAGAATTTCTTTAGTAATTTTCATTAGTTGGTTGGTAACGTGGTCCAATTGAAGTGCAAACTTGTTATAAACCAACAAGTTGATCAGTGATCACTGCTCTTAAGTCATTTACAGTGGTTATTGAGGTGATTGGAGGAAAATGGTAAATCCAAAGAGTAAGTTTGATGTGTAAGCTCTGTTCAGGTTTTGTTATATATATTTCTGAAATTTAGAATTTAAGGCTGAAATTGAATTTCTCTTCCACCCGTGCAGAAGGGCATTTTTCTCTGTAAATTGAAGAATAAAGAAGATGAAAATGCTGACACTTCAAGTGGTGAAAGTTGTCAGCCAAGTCTGGCTGCATATGATGAGATTCCTGAAGTAAGATGCCTTGTACAAAGTTCTCAAGTCAATTCCTTGGACTGATAGAAATATACATAACTATTTTTGTTTCTTTGTGATTCAGAACTCAGCCGTGTTTAACCCTGATGAGATGCTTGACACATTGGAAGAACCAGATGGGAGGGATGAGCCTGAGAACAACTCTCTTGCAAAGCATGAGGATCAGGTGCCCTCTTGTGAGGAGTTCACTCATTTGTACTTTCCTGATGCCAATGATGGAGTTCAACACCTGTCTAACTCCGACGAACAGAATGATGAGTCCTGGATTGGATATTTAGTCGACAATCACGAACTCTATCCTGATGAAAGGAGCAATGAACAAGTTGTTGAAAACGAGGGCTGCAATTTGCCGCTAGTTGATACGACTATGATCTACCCCGCAGAGTCCTCTGGAAAAGGATCACGCTTTGATGATGGTGTACTGTTTGGGGCCATTGAAAGTGAAAGTGAAGAATGTCAAGCAACGGTAAAAAAGTACCCTTAGGGTGTATTTGGTGCATAATGTTATGATAAAATAGAATAAAACAATATTATGATTAGCATTAGATTAAATAGTGTTATGTTATCTTGTGTTTGATGTATGCAATTATTAGAATAAAATAATTTATTTATTATTCAAAATTATCTTTTTTCAAAGTTTATACAATTTAAATTATTGATATAATTTTTAAGGATATAATAGGATATATAAGTTGAATCCTATGGATTAAAAATATTTTTATTCATTTTGAGAGGATTGAATCATGTTATATTAAGATGATGATTAATCATTTTTATAATCCTATCTCTTTCTTTAAGTACACACTAAATATAATATAAAATGATTATCATCTATGGTACCAATAATATTATGCATCAAATATGACCTTAAGAGTATTATGATAAGTTGAAAAGTAACACCATTAGAATATTATACTACGCAAGCAAGATGGGTAGTCCATCTTCTTGTTATGTTGGTTTGGTGATATTGTTCTATGGAAAAAAAATTTTTTTGGTTGCCCAGCCTAAGGATGAAATAGCATGCCTATTTCACAAATGAAATGTTAAGCTGGTTCCAAAAAATGAATACGAAAGTGAGTAGTACAATCTCACACTATTTTTGGTGGAAAAAATAATGAAGGGATGGAAAGAAACGGAATGAAAGAGAATCAATTCTCTTTTGCTTGTATCTTTTTTTCCTTTTACATAGAAACTTGGTGTTAGTGAGAATGATTTACATCCCAAATTCTTATAATTCTCCTATCATATATTATTTTGTGGATTAACCTATGTTTTTTAGCTCCAATATAGGTCTCATTAATTTCACTAGGGTCCTGGAAAATGCTTTGCAGCAAATGGTCATGCTTTGCTGCAGTCTTGGCCCCCTTTAACCTTTCAGAAGCACTAAATTGCTTTGTACTTTCTCTTTTAGGATGTTTAATTAATTGTCTGTTTCTTCATCCATTGCAACAGTATCAGCAGGTAGTAAGTGCTCTAAGCATGCTTGATGAACGTGCTGGTTCAAAGAAATTTCAAGCAATGACAATGGTTAATGCAACAAATGTGACTTTTAACTGTTGTAGAGCATGATCCCTATGGGAGGGAAAGGATGTTATCTGCCCCTAATGAATCCGGGGAAATGGACGGCCCTTCCGTTGATTCAGCTGTTGATCTGCATTTTCTTGTTCGTGTTGCATTAGCAGAAAGTCTAGATTATTCTTTTGCCACAATATTCCACAATCCTCACTATCAAAAAGATAGATCTCAAAATTTAATTGAGCAAGAAGATGATCCAAAAAGCATCACTAAGAAGGGAAAGTTTTATGGAAAAATAGTCTCCCAAGACAGGGTAAGGGAATCAACCTGCATCAATTGGAACCCTGACAATTCACCTACATAAAGGAAAGATGTTCTCATAATGAAATTGCTCAGGTTTATGTCATTTGCTTTTAACAAACCAGCTTGACTCCTTTCGCAGGCTATAGATGTAAAACAGCTGTCAATCCGCCTCAAAAGGAAAATGCTGTTACGGAATCTAACAGAAAGTGGAAAACAGCAGAAAAAAACAATGGAAATAAGAGCTAGCAGATGCATTTGAATGAGTCAGCTGACAGCGATAAAAAAAGGTTTCTCCATATGAGTAGATAAACCTTCATTAAACCATAAATCTAGTCAATCGTCAATATGTTTTGTCAATGCTCTTGTAGGCATGGTATGGTTTATACCAGTCATTTATGAATTGATTTCCGTAGCAATTGGTCCTAGGAGTTGTTGATAAAGAAAGAAAAAAATAGCCCTAAGCTGTTATGCCACCCGATGTCTATAATTTTATCATGACAAATCCCTATCTGATTCCCTCAAATAAAACCTGTGTCACTTGGGCAAATCCATTTCACATGTAGCTGATAAGCCTACCTTCTTCATGAACCAGTACTTTGAGTCGAGACGTCTTAACTCTTAATGGTGAAGCTATATATAATATCTTCATAATTTGTATTTGCTGCTCTTAGTTGGTATCTTTGTATTTTTCCTGTACCCTGCCCGTGCAATTAATGCAAGGATAGCAGATTTCAGTCTCAAAATTTGTCACGCGTGTTTTCAAACTAGAAATAAATAAGTTCATGATGTGGCTGCGGGTTTTCTTGGCTGTTGCTATAACTTGACTCTTTTTCCTGGTGACTTCACTCTCGAAGCTGTGTGAAGATTTGGTTCTTGCGTCCGAACTTGATGGTTGAAGCTTTTTGAGAAATACTATTTTCTTATTCATGCCACTTTTCTTCTTGTATTTTAGAATTAAGGTTTTGTTTGGTTAGTTGAAAAGAAATATAAAAAGATGAAAATTGGAAGAGAAGAAAAGTGGAAAGATGGATATCATTTTTTTTTTTTGTTGGTGCGTTTGGTTGGAAAAATTATAAAAAAAAAAATGAAGAAAATGTAATTTTCTTTTCATTTATTGTATGGTAGAGTTGAAAAATAAAATAAAAGAAAGGAAAAATTACATGATTTTACTATTATAATCTTTTGTTCGTTAAGATGAAAAAAAAAATCTAAATATAATTGATAATTTGGTAAATATATAATGCATGTTCACACCTCTCTTATTTTTTTTCTTTCTTTTATTTTTAATTTGGAGTAATTTGTTTTTGTTAATGAATGTGAAAAGTGACAATCTTTTTTCTTTTTTTTTCCTACCAAACACAGTCAAAATTCATTTATCTTTTACTTTTCCATCCATTCTTTTCTATCCTTTTACTTTTCAACCGTACCAAGCACAGTAAGAGTGAAAATTAATTTTATCTGTTACAGGAATTCAACTCAATAATCAATAATTCATAACTCTGTAATATCTGAAGATTGAATGCAGGTAGGTCACCTCACTAGTTGTTGTATTTTCGAACATCAAAGCATTCCAGTTAGCATTTGGATGCAATGCTCTTTAGTTTATCATTCATCTTACGCACAGCGCCAGAACTTCACCCTCATGTTTACAGATTCTCCGAGACTGTGCATTCCCTGGACTCTTTAACCCTTGTTTCTTTCGTTCTTAGAGACACGTAGGTCAAGCTTAATTTCAAATTTAATAACTGATGCAAGTGAAATAAGAATCAAACTAAACAGAACTCGAAATGGCTGGAAAATACATTGATATCACTATTCACTTTGTTAAAATTCAAAAGTTATGAGAGGGATTAAGAGTTAGAACCTCAGCTAAAATGCCCTTCTCTTACTACAACCATAGCATGAAGTCACGATCTTGCCCTTATGCTTATTAACAAAAGGATGCTTGTCATGGAACATTCTAGACCTCCAAATAAAAATAGTTTCAAAGGTTTGGTTTCCTACATTCTAATCATGATCCTAACGAAGATTCTAGAATCGAAATGAAACTCATTTCCAAAGGTTTGATGTAGTATAATTTCGTAATAGATAGTGGGGAACATAACTTACATAAAGAAAGGCCAGAGGGTGACTGATTGAAAACAGTGAAAAAAGAAGAATCGAGATGGCAGGGATGGTGGTGTTGGCTAGAACATGACAAGCAATTTCCTAAAGCAATCCCAAGTAAATCAAATACCAGAGTATGAGTCCAAAGATTGACTGTTTAATGATAAATGTCTCAAATACTCTTTACTATTAGTCCTTTTGTTCCTTATGGTCATATGCTCATTCCTTGAATATGTCATGCATGCATAAAGAATTTGCCACATAATTAATAGTACAGCAGATTTCTAAGCTTCAAATATCACTTTTGCTGAGCTCTCTTTTTAACTTTAAACAGGTTAAGGATTGGAAATTGGAAATCAGACACGGTCTAGTGGGGTCAAGATGCAATCTTTTTCCACAAGTATACTTGAAGGTAAAGTAGTATTCTTAGTATCTTACTGGTTAGCTCTTCGACTGTACTTCTGCTATTGCTAGCAGACTGTTCTATTTAATCCTGCTGTCCCTCCTCTTCATGCAGTGGGCAGCAGTGTATTTCCATCAAATATCAAATTCTGGCTCTCAATTTTGTTTCTCCTGTTTCTTCTTCTAGGTGGCTATTTCGGAAATCTGGATGCAATGAACTACATGAAGGGATTCAGATTCCATCCAACAGATGAAGAAGCCATGGAACTTCTATGGGACAAAATAGAACACGACAGTGATTCGATTGTCCAAGTTGGTGATTCCTCGGTTCGAGTCATAACCCAATTAAAAGACATCTGCGAGTTCGAACCTTGGGAATTGCCTGGTAAAGCACTTGTTGCATGTTGTTGCAGTTTCAGATGCCCACTTGTAATTTTTTTTTTCTTTTTTCTCTCTTCGTTTTTGCGTCTTGCAGGGCGGTCGGAGTTAGGGTCAGGTGACAATGTTTGGTATTTCTTCAGCTCACCAAGATACAAGTACCGCAATAGTAAACGAAAAAACAGGGTTACCAAGAGAGGATACTGGAAACCAACGGGGAAACCTCATGAGACAGTTATAACATACGATGGAAAGGAGATCATCGGAAGCAGGCATACTTTGGTATTCTACCAAGGTCGTGTCAGTGATAAAAAGAAAAATGAAAATAGAACCCCCTGGGTCATGCATGAGTTAACTCTTAGTCTCCCTAACCAAGTATGTTCTATAAGCTATCTGCCAAGCCATGAATCAGATTACTTCTTTTTTACTCTTTTATCTATTTTTTTGGTCTCTTTTGTCACAGCAAATTAATCGGCAGTGATATTTGTTTGTATGCTGCATTAATGATGCAGCACCATGGTTTTCAAGGAGTTTTTTGTTGGAATTTTTCTTAAATTACTTGGCATGGCGACCCTGTTCGTTTGTTTTTGAAAGTTGATTATTAAACTGTTCATTTTTTTTTTATAAATTAATTATAAATGTGATGAAGAAACGTAGATAAATGCAGTTGATGTAATTCTGTTTTATTTGGTGAAAGTTTGCCAACATACACTATTGTGTTGTTTTTCTTTTACCTGTATTATTACTACGATAATGTCAAAATTTTTCGTGGGTGTCACACTATTTTTTTTTCATTTAATTTTGTGTAGAAAAGTTTAGCTCTATGTAAACTGAAGAAAAAATATGGGAAGGTAGATGTTTCAAGAGGTGACGAAGGCCAATCAAGTCACCCTTTGCCTTCTAGCTTAGAAAACCACTGTACAAACAACGCAATTCCAAAGGTTAGAAGCCTTAATTTCTCTATGTTAACAATGATGAACATATAAAAAATTATGGCTTATTTGTGTATGATTCAGGACCAGTTAAACTCTAATGGGGTATTAACAGAGTCGGAAGCATTTACTGAATATAGTGGAATTCAGTCTCAATCTACCACCAATGAACAGGATGATGATGAATTTGTTGGTTCACTTCTTATTGATAATGATGAAATCTACAGCAAACACCCTTACGTTGTTGATGAGAATGAAGGCAATAAGCTATCCTCTACCTATAACTTCCAAATACATGTTGCTGATAATGATATTCCAAAAGTAAGCTAGGAGGAATTTTTTTTTCTAATCATTTATCCATGTGGATGATGATAATCGCATCTAAAACCAATTTTTATTTGTCTATGATTCAGCACCAGGAAGGCTTTTGTGAGCTAATAAACCAAAAGCCAAAAGCACCTAATGAGTGTGTTGGGACCCTAGATGAAGTTAGGACCAGTGAATATGATAATTCCTCGTGGAGTTCGATTCTCACTGCCAATGATCAGACCTACTCAAAAGAAGGAAGCAGATTATTTGCTGAGATCGAGGGCTCTAGCTTGGCTTTAGAAAATCACATGAAAGTGGATTCCATTCCAATGGTAAGCCTCTTCGAGAAACTTTTCAGTTAAATTATTCATGCACGTGACGATGAATAGATCAATAACTAATCTGTCTTTATTTATGATTCAGGAATGTCCAGAGTTTGATGAGCTTTTACGGAAAGGGATATTCGTGGCTGAATTAGTAGAACCCCTGCCAGAAGCACCTAAAAACTCTGATGGGGATCAAAATCATCAGTTTAGCACCAATGAACAGGATGATGAGTTTTGGAATTCAATTTTGTTCCCAACTGATGAAGTTGAGGCTTACCCTGAAGTCCTACGAAGCAAACAACAGAACTTAGCAGATAAGAATGATGGCTTCAACTTCTCCATGAGCATAGAAGAGTCACCGAATGATTCATTTCGAATGGGGTCAACTAGGAAAAGGCCACGCATAGAATCTGAGGGGTTAACCAGTAAGGAAGATATTGAAGCGGCTCCAGCTCTGGAAAAGAAATACTGTTTTAATACAGAACAAGCACAAGCTGATTCTTATAATAAAGGAGCCTTGGAATACGATGGAAATGTTACATACAATTAACAGGAGAATTGGAGAGAGATCAAAGAAAGCTTAGTGCTGAAGTCAATCAGTGTATGTAAATGAGAATATGGATTTACCTATTTTATATAAAAGTGTGGGCATGAAAACAGATGGAGTAATATTGTTGTGAGCTTGCTATACCAAGGATCTTTGATTTTTAGGTCCAAGTAATGGTGAAAGAGTATCAATCTCTAGACCAGGAATTTGAGCACTCGATGTTTACATCCACACATCCACCAAGCACCAATAAAGCTAGATAATGAAAGAATACAAGATTAGAGGAAAAAGGAAGAACCAAAAAAACTATTTTTAGTTTGAATAGAGTACGGACATTCAAAACAAAAATGACAGAATATCTTAATGATCTTAACTAAAAAACCTGTGTTGTACAAAATTTTACAGCATGCGCAATCAAGCAGGCCCCTACACATCGATTCACAGTGGACTCCGTTATCACTAGTTCATAAAGAAACAGTTTATCAGTTCCTGACAACAGAGCTGAAGTACACAATTCAACTATTTTTTATGTGTCCACATTGTTAAAGTTTAAGCAGAAAATTAACTAATTCGGGAAAACATTTGAGATCTTACATATCAAAGTGCCAAAAAAAATCATATCAATTAAACACAAACAGGAATTTTTGCATGGATGGAATCCTCAATCTCATTCCTCCCCCCCTCTCTCCCACTTGGGTGAGTTTCTAACCAAGTTCCACCAAGGCATTTTCATTTGCCCCTACTAACCTTGATTATTAAAAAACCATCACATTCAAAAGCAAGCAGAAATCATAATTTACAACATTTCAAGGCTCATGCAGTTGGCATACAGTAGTAGGGAAACAACAATCATAGCTATAAAGACTGCATAAGCACAAATGTCAATTATTTGTCATGTGGAAAACTGTAAAGTATTGATTATCTGACCTTTTAATGCCACTGTATTAGATGATAAAACAAATAAATCAATGATGTAAATCACTGAAGGTGGAAATTCCCAGACCTGTAAAATGTAAAACTGGAGTCAGATGGATGATCTTTGATTACAAGTATATAGATAGAGGTGAAAAGATCAAGGGAAAATGAAGAAGCCAGCAATATGTTTCTACAAATAAGATCTTTGTCTAGTCAACAGGCCAAGAAGCATATAGAAAGCAAACCATCGTGGCAGCGAGAAAAATCTTGAAGTAACTTGAAATTAGAACAGCAAGCAACAGATCTCTGAACCTGTAAAGTTTAGAAACAATAGGTTCATTATTTGCTATGATAAACAGAGAAATATACCAGACAAAAAATCCATAAATAGCTAATCCAGTAATACTATAATTAGTTTTTAACAAATCCTTATTTTTCTAATGCCTCATCAACTTTTTCACACCACCTAAAAGATCACATACAACTACATTGTAGACAAATGTCTCTAATCTTTTCACTAGTGCTACCTCTAAGTTCTCAATTCGGAAATTTCCATAATTGAAAATTTTTTCAAGCTATCCCCTATCCTCCCCTCTCCTTTCCACAACTTCTTTTTCTATTGCCATCTTGCAGACCTTACCCTCATCAATTCTTTTACACTCATATTTCATGGGCATGTCTCCTGCCTACCCTACCAATAAATACTAAAATGAGTACCTATCAGTAACCCTATAACCAACAATTAAATAAACCACATTATCAAAGTTCACTGGCAGAGATACCTCTAACGTAAGTAGCATACTAAGAAAAATGCAAACACAAACCTAGAGAATCGAGCTGATGTCTTCAGCACGTTCCTGATTGCAAGAAGAAAAGAACATAGAAACAAAAAGTTTCCAAGAATTACATCCACCAACATCTATAATTGGCATTAGCAAAGATGTTCAGAAACTATATACAAACCAAACACATCAGAAATCTAGAATCTGAAATTTACCCACACGTGCATAAGATAAACAAACCTTTCGATATATCCAAAAAAATGAAAAAATGCTCATGGACATGCCCCATTCTTCCTCAGGTCTTTTGACAAACAAACTTCTGTCTTAGATGGTTAAGGCACCCAATTTATTATACAGAATTCGAAGAATTATTGAACAGTGTTAAATTTAGTTAAACGATATCTATTAAGCAAAATTTTCTCCAATATGGATACAAGCATCCATAACAAGAAAACCAAATAATGACTTCCACAATAGACCCTGCAAAGTTTCAAAATACCCAATTCATCGTAAGAGCCAGCATTTAACCATGACTATCAATAATTAAATAAAGACCAAATATTCTGCTTTAGTAACTAATCAAATAGCCAAAAGAATGTAAACTGAGTAGCAGTCTAAAACGAAACAATTCAATTGTACCTGAAAATGGACACTTTGTTGGCTGAGCACATTGTAAATTAGATGCCTGTATGCTTTCGGCTTGTGCAAGATTAAATCAATCAAAACAATCTACACCAATTTTTTTTTAAAAAAATCATTACCCAAATTTTTTTAAAGTAATAACTAACAAAAAAATAGAGTATTTGAGAATAAATGCCAAAATATTTTCTCTTGAGCTATTACCATGAGCTCACATTCAATATACTCATCAGCAACTGCTTTACAATTCTCCTGTAAAAAAAAATCAATAAGTTAATAAGAAATTGGAAAAAAATGTGATTTTTACAAATAAAAAACAAAAGTAAAGCTTACGCATTTCATCAATCGAATGTTTCCCGGAGAGTATTGAACGAATAGGCTTTTGACCAGAAACCCGCACTGGACACACCGGTATTCCATTAACCAGAACAAGAAAGAAAGCTAAACTTTTTTTTTATGGGTGTTTTCGCTACAATAGACTTGACGGTGAAAAGGCTGGATTTCAACTGCAAATTTGCAGAGGCGAATACGAATCAGAGAGATGGGAACTGAAATTTGTTCCGTTTGGGAATAATCGGTTTGAACAGACTCCTTATCTGACCCATTATTTTGTTTGGGTCATGAATTTATCTAGGAAAAGCCCAATGATTTGGGCCATGCTTACATTCGTCATGGCTATCTAGTTTTTGTGGCCGAACAATGGGCTATCCATTTTACTTGCAAACAAATTCTCAAACCCGTCGTAGGGTTTTTTATATTTTAGGGTTAGATTTTCCATGAAATTTTATGGTCGAAATAAAACGTCAAAATCACTTTCATTTTTCAAACTTATTGAGCTTTTTATTTCCTCCACTTCCATTTTTCAAACATATGCTACGAAGAATAATGTTTTGGATCTGACCCATTATGTTTTTTCCCCCATTTTTCTATTCATTGTCGAAAGATCTGATCAATAGTAAAAAATTACACTTTTTAATGCACAAGAGGAAGGTACTAACAGTCTTTTTTGAATTTTAAGAATGGATGAAACTGAGTTTTTCTAAAGTGTGACATAACGATTTCATTTAACAAATTGAACATATATATTACCGGCTAAAAGTATACATTGAACTCTGTGATATTTCCTCTATCCAGAACAGGCAGATTTCTCTTTAAATGAACAAGCTTATATATAGTAGGTTACACATCTTACAGATATGTATAGAGCAATGGAACTGGAATAGCCTCTAGATTAAAAATTAAAACTAGTAGTAGTAGTAGTACTATTCTTTTTCTAAATACCCATTTAGTGGGTGTAAAATTAAGGGAGGCTAGCTAGAAGAGATGAGACATCAAATTAGCTCTTGAGAATCCCATCAAACTCACTCACTTTCTCCAACTCATATTTGTTTTCTTCTTCTAATTAATGAGAAATCAAGGTAGATATTATTATCAAACTTAGATATGTCATTTAATGCACATAAACAACAATTTTTAGCCTATATGGTCCCATATATTCAAGTTCAACACCCAAAAGAGAGTTTGGTCGACATTTCAGGCCTCCTGCAACAACCTCAAAATAAAGTGGATAAAAAAGGTTTAAGCTTCCGAAAAGAAAAGAAAATAGGAGGAAAAACTTAGCAGTGAAATCAGAAATGAAAGAAGCCACCGATTTTTTTTTTCTTTTTTTTTCCCATGGCTCTGATATTCTTTCTCTTCATCATCTTCGCTCCTCGCACATGTGGTTTCTTTCTTATCATCAATTATTATGCCTATCAAAACCTAACCTATTTGTAACTCTCTTTATAGGGCGTGGGGAACTTCAATTTCAATGACTTTTTTTTTCTTTCTTTCCTTTTGAGCGTCGCTTGCTAGGAATCTTGTGATTGAAATTATAATGAATCTTTTTAACAATAATTCCACCCATCTTGCTGTCATATTTATTATTAAAATTAAATATAATAACAGTACCCTATGCTTTAACCTTTATATATAAAATCTTTCCAACAACTGTGGCTTTAATCTTCATTAGTACTAGACTATACTTTACCCCAACTTTCCCTTGTTACTAAAGCATCATGGAAACATGAAAGAGACATTGTATATGTTAGGAACAAAATGGGTATCCGTAAATTGATTTGCTTTGTTTCTGAAATATTATTATTGGTCTCCTTGATGCTTATCTATAACTTTTTTCACTTCATATTTGTTTATCTTTCCTTTTTGAGCTTCTTTACCCCTCTCTCTCTCTTGGCCAAGAATAACTCTTATATGGCTTAGAAGTTATAAAAAAATTGCCGTTAAAAACTAGTTATATCTGATTTCCTATCTAACAGACTGAAATTTGCTTTTTTTAGATTTAGAAGGAATGAAAATGGAATCTTCAAAGTTCAAACACAGAATGAAGGGATGGAAATATTGAAATTTGTTTCTGTTAAACTCTTTTTATGTTAACTTATAATCTATATCAGGCAAGTCCTGATGTAATGCAACTGTTTTATAAATATCTAATTAGCCATCAGCTTAGAGAAATTGAGGCTCTTTCGGTCAAGCAAACATCTCCAACTTCTATTCTTTTGCTTGATGTAGTGCAGCTGTGTCTCAACTCTCGTGTACAGATGTATATATAGTTTGAGACTGCTGCGATGTTAGGAAGAGTGGATGAGTTTACAAAACAATACTATTTTAAGTTCATTAATATTTGGTTAACTTTGCCTAATCAAATGGAAGCAATTTGTTTGCTTTCTATGTTAATTTAATCTAAACTGATGGCTATATGATTGTTAGAAAAATAGACATGTATCTATATGTGTTTGCATGTGCATAGATCCTAAATACTGCCACCTTTAATATATATATATATATATATATATATGTGCATGGTATTTTACATCTTTTCTTCAATATCTCGAACTAATGAAACAATAACTATAAACAAATTAACTATATTAGAACACTGCAGGCTTTAATTTCCTTTAAATGAAATTTTATATCAATGTTCGTATGTTGAATGGCAGTTGTACCATTCAGTTACTATGAAAAACAGTACATTATAGTAGTATTTATTTTAATAAAATATTGCACTGCATGACCACACACAAAAATGGATGATCACAATTATATATATATATATATATATATATATATATATATATATACACTCCATATTTTATCATTGCGCAATTCAGAAATTTATGCTTCCATAAGTAGAAAACCATATGCAACAATGAAAATGCAAAGAAAGTATATCATCAGAGTATTTTGTTTCTGTTATTTTTGGTTTCTTACATTTTAAATGATCATCGGCATATATAAATAAGCCAATCCAAAAGCTTTAATTTTTTCTCTCCTAGTTGTCTTACATCTAAGGAGTAGTATCAGATAAAATTTATATAAATTTCCAGCATTTTATATCTACACTGTCAACAAGGCCAATTTTATACAGCTTTCTTATTAGATGCAGATGTCCTAATCCCCAGATATGTAGAATTATGCAGTAACTAATTATGGCTAGCATGAATTGGCCAAAAAAAATTATGGCTAGTATGAGTCATGCATCTAAAAAACATCACATATACAGAAATTGGTCAAAATTATATCAAATGCCATGAAAGATATGCATTTGCTGCATAGATACTTCAAAAACCTGTAAAACTACCCATTAAGGCTAAGGCAAAATCGTACTTCTAATATAGCAGTGACCACCAGATATATATATATATATATATATTATATATGTAGTATCACGCACAGATATGCCCTTTACATAGCTAGAGAAAGCAATATATATATTTACATAAATATATTATATATACACATCAAAGTGGAAATGCATTTCTTTTATATTGACTGCATGACATAGATGACAGAAGGTGTTATATGTATTTATTGATGAACGCAATTCAACTAACCAGGAAGAGCAAGAGTGAATTCACTGGATTTTAATGCTTTACTACTATTTTAGTCAATTTCAAAGCAGTATCACTCAGTAAACTGAAGTGAAAATAATTGATTGGGAATGTTACAATAAATATTTTGAACCACCAATTACCAATTAGCATGCATACCAAGAAAATCAGATCTTCTTCAAGTGATAATAGTGTATTTGAATGCTTATAAATTGCTGATATAACCATCCTAAACGTGTTTATTAGTTGGATCAAACATCATTTTAACCCATTTCATGTCATTTGAGAAGCTATATTTGATGTCAAATTACTGCTATACGTTTATTAATTTTCCCTAGCATACTTGCACTACCTGATGTTGCACATCAGCGTCTTCTCGTCCCTCATTTCTGCGAAATCTAAATATTATAGCAAAAATGGAAATTTGACCAATAAGAACCTATGTAAATGGTGCGAATATTTGGTGCAAATGTATAAATTTAAAAAAAAAAAAATCCGAACCCTCTTTTGTACAAGAGACTTTGTTTTTGTGTTAGCAGTTCAGACAAGATCATGGCTGTAAAGAGAAGACACAAATTACCAAGAAGTAGTAAGGAAACTCTAACCGGTAACAAATGAAAAGTGATGATATATATGTAAGAAATTTTCAAATTAAAAATAAGAATACATATGATACCTTTTTACAGTGCTGCAACTTTTCTGTGCATGCATTACCTGCAAACCTGCAGCTTGATTAAATTTTATAAACAATATAGTTTTTATTGAAAAAATAATTATTAAGAAAAAAAGAACCTCTAAATTATACAAACGATAATCCTACTCAAACAATTTTCTATACCAAATCAATAAAATAATAAAAAATAATTAAATATATAATTATAATTATTTAAATGCTGTTAGCTTTTGTTGTTTAGTTATACAACTTATATATGGTTTTTTAATATTTGTTTGCCAAAATAAACCTTTTCTATCTCTTGTTTTCTCCCAAATTGTAAAACAAATTAAAACAATCGTAACTCTAAAGAAACTATGAAAGATAACAAAATGTATTTAAAATTAAAAACTAAAACAAAAAAAAGAATGTCACATGTGGAATAATGTTGAGCTAAGTGTCAAGCACATATGTTATTTGTTTTGGTTTTATTAAGTTAAAAATAAATATCCATTACCAACACATGCATAACAGCACAATTAAACTCTGTCAGTCAGGGAGGAAGGAGGGAGGGGAGGGGGAGAGAGAATTACAGATGATAAGATAACTATATATAGAAGAGGGGAAACAAACTGGGGAATACAATCAAGCCACAGATTCAGTTTGGAAAGGGCAGGGCCTAGTAATGGAAAAATATTATTTAATAAACAAGTTGGGAATACGCTTATGATATATTTGTATATGTATTATACACAATTTTCACCTTCTTTCATATTTAGCTCTTCACAGATCCCAAACCTTAACTAACTAAAACAATATTTAAAGAAATAAATAAAGTAAAAAAAAAAAAAAAAAAAACTCGGAATGCTAAAACTTATCTCCAACGTCTTTCAAACCTTTTTCCTAAATCCAGAGGCTGTCGAAATTTTGATGATAAGGCAACAAAGAGAGAAAATGCAATCCTTCACTGTATTTTCCTCTTCATCAGAGATCTCAATCAATGGACAAGGAAGATTTTCCTTTCATTGAATAATCAGCTTGCATTCCGGAAAGTGGGGTTTTATTATTATTATCGGACAATTTTGGTTGGAGAGAAGAGTAAGAGAAATGAGGAGAATCATCTGATTCTATTGTGCCATGAGGAAAAGTAGAGGAAGATTCATCTTGTGTAGGACACTCCATGTTAACACCAAACAACCTTAGCCTTTTAACAGCAGTTTTATGACCCTGAACAACTGGCACTGAATCAATCACCATTGGCTCTTCTCCTCCTTGCACTGACACAATTTGATGATGGTGATGTGACCCAGATGATGACCTTAGATAATACTGCGCCATATTGCCATAAGTAATTGCCTGATGCTGCATCTGTAGCTGTTGTTGTTGCTCTTGCTGTAGTAGTTGTTGTTGATGGTGATGATTATAAGGATAAATACTGTAATTCAACCTATGCAAAGGCTCATAGTTCCGTGACTCGCACATGGATTGAGGCAGCGAGTAGAGTCTACCCCACCGGACTGACTGAGGAAAGTTGAACTGATTTTGGAGCTGAATATGTGCAATCGATGTTGGATCTGGTGCATTCGGCCTGCGCCTACAGCCAATGTATAACCGGTCTTTTCCTGACTCCCCAACACCCCGTTGAAATGACACGATATCACCTGCATCAAGCTTTTTTTCCTTGACAAAACGACTCCACCCTTTGGTCATCACATAACTCTGGCTGCTATTCCAATAGGAGTACCGGAACCGCCACGACTTGCCGTTCTGATCTTCAAAATTCAGCAACAGCCCTTTTTCATTTGATGACGAGTCAAGAGGGAAGTACTTCTCAGCATGTTGCTTGGGTATAACAAGGCGGTTGAGCTTGCCTACATCGCTTGGTGTGACAACTTTATCAAACATGTGTTCTCTCTCTATATACCTACTACTATCACCGCCAGCTCTACAGCTTCCAATATTTGATTCTTCATTATTGTTGCCAAGTGACAAGTCCATCAGCTCTAGTTTCTTGTCAAAATTGATAGCAGACTCTTGGGTTTTGTAATCTTCTCGAGAATCCAAGGTTCCCAGCCACAAGTTTTGATGTTGCTCAGGAACAATATCTTTGTACTTAGAAGGAGCAGAAGAAGAGTAAGAGGAACATGGGAAATTGCTCGTAATTTCTCTTATGACTTCCTCATCGTCTTCCTGATCTTCATTATTGCAATACCCTTTTTCTTCTTGCACAAAGTTCATTATGATGGTATGATGACCCCCTCCAAATTTTATCTTCTTTATCACACTAGATGATATGATTTAGATGAAAATCCAACCATAAGAGTGATGGCAAAATGGGGGGAAAAGGAAAGAAAAAAAAAAAAGAAAAAAAGTAGGTCGAGATATTTAGCTGCTAAGACTTTTTTGTTTCTAAGGAAAAATAAAACCAAAACAAGACCTGACCTGCAAATACTGGTTTCTTGGAAGTACGATTTTCTTTCTTCTAGATCTTTGAGGGCCAAGGGAAGCAAAAGACAGGTCTCAGTACAAAGAACGATCAGGTCGGTGCCTTCTTCTTTGAAAAAAAAAAACAAAACACACCGAAAACCCTAAACAAGACAAATTAAGGCCATAGAGGAATCAACCGGAAAAGTTGTTTCTCGTCTAATTGACCTAGCATTTGGCTTAAAGAGAAAGCAAAAAGAGAGAGAGAGAGAGAGAGAAGAAGAGAGAAGTGGGATGAGCAATTAGGCTTTAACCCCAGTTTTTTCTGCCTCCCTCTCGAGGTTTCTTTCTCTGCCAAAGTTGAGGCGTCGATTTTCTTTTCTTTTCTTTTTTGGTTCTTAAAGAGAAAGAAAGACGAAGAGTAAGGTAAATATTCCTACGTAATGGCCTATGAATGATCTGGTTCCACTCATGTGCGCTCGTCCTTTCATCATTTATGGCTTATCTCTATTATCTTCGACCCAAATGGCCAGTTGGACTTTTAACTCTCACTCAGCTTTGAACTGTTAAAAATTTACCTGCAAACTCTTTTTTTTTTATTGGTTGGGGGGGGGGGGGGGGATTTTAGGCCAAGCCAGTTTGAGAGAGAGAGAGAGCATGTTATGGTTAGGTTTCGAGTTTTGACTTTGGTGTCATTGATTGTGTGCTGTTGCTGATCCTGCGAAAGGAGGAAAAGTTGAGGCCATTGAAGCAGACCGACCTGGCTTTTCCTCCTCCTCCTCTCTCTCTCTCTCTCTCTCTCTCCCTCCCTCTCATCCTCCAACTAGTCGGCAAACCCCCCCCCCCAAAAAAAAAAAAAAAGATTCCTCTATTATCATACAACAAGCCACACCCCCTCATTAGTGCAGTTCAAGTTCATCAACCCTTTTTCAAGCTTTCAACTTCAAACCCCACTCCCCATATTACTTTTTGGTTTCTTTAATTTCACAGTGAATCATATATGAAAAAGGGAGCCTATAGCATCAGAATATGGAAAAAGATATGGGTTAAAAGTGCTAAAATTTATATTCATGACTATTGAATATTATTTTTTAAGAATAATTATATGAACTAATAATATATTCTTATTCATACATTATTAATCCTACCATATCAAATAACCAATTGTTTTTTTTTAATTTATGTCAACTATATATATATATATATATATATATCTCACTTGCATGTACATAGTAAGCCTTTGATGTTTTGAACTGTCTCCAAATAAGAGGACAACCTAATTTAAGGATTTGAATTGAAAACCAAAAAAAAAAAAAATGTGTACCATATTGCAACTTGCTAATATGACTACTTTAATTTGTGAAAGGCTAAATATTAAATTTTGTTGAGTACTATAATAATATCTCAATTATTACAAAAGCTCAAATCATAGAGTGAGGATAAATGCAAGTACCCTCTAAAATTAAAACAGTGGACCGTAAATGCAAATACCAAAAGCCTAAAATAATTAATTAAAACAAACCCAAAGCATATCTAATTTAATTTTATCTATAAATACACCATTTTCATTGGTTCATAAAATGCAAAATTTTAAGAATTAATGATGACCCAGAACGTTTTAGTTAAAAAAATAATAATTAAATGAAGTGATGATACTTTATAGCTAGGAGTGATTAATATTAATACATGTACATGAATTATGAGTCAATTAATTAATAATTACTGTATGTTTGCCTGATGACCAGGGCAAGTAAATAAGAAAATTAACGTGGTTTTAATATTGGATAAGTAATTAGAGTAGTAAGTTAATGAGCTGGATGTTCTTTTGTATTCTGATGGGTGTTGTAATATTGGCTGTTATTACAAAGTAATGAAATACTATTGATTCTAGAAAAAAAAAAAAAAAGGATTTATGCACCTAATTTCCCCTCGATTTAGCCTTTTTTACTTAATTTTTTATTTTTAACAGAAATAAACGGGCCTATCTATCAATGTAAAAAATTGTGAGGTAGTTATGCGACAAAGTATTCATTCCCCATAATGTCTAGTAAATGAGGACCTTTGGAATTTAAGGAAACTGGCGACCTAACAGATCTTTTCAACTCTTCAACTAAGGGTTTAAATGAAACGTATGTACATGAATTTTGTTATGTTAATAATGTATTTATTTGATTAATGAATTAAGAAATATTATTTATGATTATTTATGAAATTTTAGTTTTTTTTATTTGTTTATATTTTTAAGTGTAAACAAATTTAATATGAATAAATTTTGTTGTATTTGTAATATATTTGTTTAATTAACAAACCCTAAATATTATTATGATTGTTTATTATAAACCAAATATATTTATGAATTGTTTGTTTTACGTATTGTTCATTTACACCTTGTTAATCTTTTTTTTTTTGCAAGTCCAGGGATATTTAGATTGAACAGCTAGAAGACTGATTTTAAAAATTCTTTAGTACTATAATTTTAAAGTGTTGCTTTAAGTATTGTAGTTTCAAAAGGCTTAGGTTACCATGGAAACTTCAAATATTGTTGCACTAAAGGATTGAAGGTTGTGTTAGATGATTTTGCAATGAATTAGGTTTTAATCTTTAACCATACACATAATATTAATTTTGCTTTCTGCAAACATAACTAGTCATCAGCAGGTGGATGTGGCTATTGATTTTTGTGGTCCAACTAGATCTTCCACTATATGCGTTGGACAGAAACCTCCATCAAAACCATATTTTTTTTCTTGCCTTTGATGGATTTTGGCGATAAAAAAATAGGTTAATATTTAATACATTAAGCATGTGTATCAACCCCAACATCGGTAATACTTATACCGACAAGTTTAAGGTTAATTCTATGAAAATGAATGAATATCTTAGACATTGTAATTTATTGTATCAATAATGTTTGTGAATGATTGGATAACTTGATTGTCGGATCAAATAACACTATCATAATTTTATGTATTTCGAAAAATTCGTATAAGATCAAAGATTTAACATATGTGTTAAAATGATATTATCTCACATCTAATAAATATTTAATATCATATAATTTTATATTCAAGTTGGGCTCCTCCACTTACTACTAATTAATTTTAAGTTAGATACTAACATGATATCAGAGTCAAGAATTTTTTTTTGTTATCCATTTTAAATCTGTTACGTGTAGATTTTTTTTCATTTCCACCCACACGTTATGTAAGTTTATTAAAATTGTATTATCTCACATATAATAAATAATTTTATATTCAAATTAGACCTCTTCACTTACTACCAATTAATTTGCTACATGAAACAGCTAATAAGGCCTGCCCCACTTATTGACTTGGGAATTTGCATGCCAAATTTATCAATTGCAATTAGTGTCCCAAAAATCAGTACGTAGCCCCACTGGTCCAGACCATTTTGGACAACTATCATTTTTATTATTAGAGTAACTGTATTTATATTTTCATAAATGCAAATTCAATGATTTCTGGGTAATATAAGTGATATTGGTTCAGATGTATATGGTATAATATATAGTATTAGTAAATTTATAACTCCAACCATCTAGTTTTGATGGTGTGGGGTTGGAATGTACAAATTATTTGAATGTGTAAGGCTTAAAAAAATCTAAAAAAAGACATGAATTTTGAATAGCATCAGAGGGTCATTATTAATTAAAAAATATTTGTGAATGCTTTTGAAGTTTTTAAGGTAGTTTTAGAAACAAAAGAAAAATGCTAGAAACAAAATAAATGCAAATCCAACATATAATGGTTAATAAGTAGGTTAATATTTTTTAGTGAATGTCTTGATGAACTGTTAGATTTTCAATTAAAACAACAGTTCAATTTATAGACATAGTTAAACATTTCCTCTACGATTTTTTTATTATAATATTATAATTATTCAATCAAAACAAAAAAATTATGTATGGATTCATAATTTATAAATGTGAATTTTATATAAAATTTTGATGATCCTTACAAAATTTTAAATTATGATTAGTTAATTATATTATAATCATTGTGAGTGATATATATGCTCCATAAATACTAGTGCATTTATTTTTTAATTAAAACAAACATTATTGGATTTAATCTTTCCCCTCATGATGAGACCATAGGCTTAATTATTTGTTTATATATTTGTTTTAGTACAACGATTTTTTTTTCTGAATTATGCACGTAATTCAGAGAAGTGCAGAAATCAAAATGGCACCGTGGATTTAGATTCAGCCACATTATTTAACAGATGGCAATGCAGGCAGGAAATCTGAGGGAGGATCGATCACTAACTAAAAAACAAAATGAAGGAAACAGCTGCAAAAGCAAACAAAGCAAAGTATCGTTCCTTTAAACCCTCTTTTTTTTTTTCGCTGCCTCTAAAAGGTGTAAAGAGTACAATGCATTGATCGAAAAAAAACAGGTTCGTCTCAATCTCTTCAGCTACCCGCACTTGATGTATGTAATTGTAGTTATAACGTTTACCGAGAATTTATACGAGGAAATCAAATGAGTTAACATCAAAGCTAATCAGAGACAAGAAGGGGAGGTATGGGTTCTCACTTCTCACTGCTCAGTCTGCCGTTTTTAAAGCTGAAGCAGCCTATATATTTCCAAACCCTATACTGGGGACCTCTTTCTCTCTCTCTTTCATCATTTTATTCAGATGAAAGGTCCTCATGCTCCACCATTTTTATATAGTTTTTCTTTTCTTTTGCAATACTGTTTTTCCTTACAGCAATAAGTTAATGTTAGTAGTTCTAATTTATTTCTTTATTACTGTCTGGTAAAATTGCATTTAGAGTACTTGCAACTGTTGGGTTACAGTTTATATGTAATATAGGGTCGAGCTAATAGGGACAGAGGGTCAGGACCACATTCCTACCTCGGGTACCCCCCTTCCGCACCCTCCCCCTCTTCTTCCTCCCAAACAGACTTTGATCCAGTTAATGGTTATCTTGTTTCATATCTTGTGCTGGCTTTTTGTCCCCTTCCTTCTCTCTCCCTCTCGGTTTCGGATATATTTCTTCCCCTACCTTGTCCAGAGACCATCATTTTCTTGTCACTTCTTGTAGTTCAACAGTACTCAAGACAGTCAGACTCCCCGTCCCCATTAAAGAGGTAGATGAGATTATTTTTTTGTATACCACTCTTAACAAAAAAAAATGGGCTGGCATCTTCATTAAGTACCCACTAATATTGTTTAAGTGATAGTAGTAAATATTTAATTTCAACAGAAATAAAGCTTGAAAAGATTTGAGTTCTATATATAGTCTTGATTTTTTTTTTTGGTGAATATATTGAGATTGCAGTAACCATGATCATTAAACAATAGTGCTTTTTTTTGGTTAGATTCTAGTCTTAATTAGTAGGAGTTTGTAGATATAATAAATATTGACATCAAATAACTATGATCATCTTTAGCCCATTAAGGGACAAATTTATGTCATGTTTTAAAGAATATGATACTAGCTACTGTATTTGAATGTTTATGATTATATATCTGAATTTGGATCCACTTAGAAAGACCAGCAGAAACAAGGAAACAGGGTTTTTTTTTTTTTTACAATTTTTTTTATTGCTTCATGCGTTTGGCTTATGATGTTCTGTGAGACACATATCCTTGCTTTCATTGGTCTTTTCTTTGGTCATGTCAGCGGTGCCCACAAAACCAGGTTTTGTATATTCATAGTTTATTAACCATAAAAGCACCGCATACATGGGGTCTCCATCAGTAGTGTTATCTCATTTGATGAAGATATGACGATAATTGCAACAACTGTCATGCCCAAGAGTCAAGGGGCGAAACTAAAGTAAGCTGTAAGATTGCTTTACATCAAATTTCATATGAGGCTATGCTTCTAGTTTGAGAGATTAATTATTTAATGATATTGCAAATTATACAAGAGTCTCAAACAGTGGGCCCTTATGTAAGGGCAAAGGGATTCTTACAAAATGCACAAACCAACCAGCTAGCTAGCTGAAGAATGGAACTTGAAATCCAGCAAGGATACCAAAATAATTCCTTTTGAAAATATGGGCACACCCCCGGGGGCTGCAGCTGCTTGCTCTAGCCTTGTAGCAGGTACTGCACAGTTTAGCAACAGCATATATGTGTAAATGTAAGAGAGATAATAGTTTAAAAATTAATTAACCTCACACTAGTAATCTAGTGGCTCACCCTGCCCTCTGAAAACCGTTGAGCCTGCCTGTTTTGGTCACTTTTCCTTTTTCTCATCAGACATCCATGGATCTTAGCCCACCAGCTATCTGTAGCTCTCTCATTTATTCATGTTTTGTGGTGCCTAAACTACATAAATTTTCTCCCTTTCATGCACCTTTTTCTCTCCATGATGTTTGGTTTTTGTATTCAAATCGAGCTGTGTCGTTAAATTATCTTTCTTGCCCAAGCTGTAACCACAAATTCGGTCGAGCTTTTTGGTTTCTTGGAAGTCATTACTGATTAGATGTCACTTAATTACGAGAAAAGTATCCCCTACTCAGGACAAGGAAAAGATCATTAGACTTTAGATAAAATTTTTTATTAAAAACATAAATAATAACCACAATAGAAAATTAAAATCAATAAATTAAAAAGTCTTATTTTATAAATTAACTACACAAAATTTGAAAAAATTTGAAAAATTTTTTATATATTTTTTAAATAGGTATTTTTAATAAAAAATTTGTTAAAATTTTTAATGTCAATAAGTATTTATCAAATTTGATTTATAAATAATTTTTTAATATATTATTGATTTTTATATTGAATTTTATTAATATATCAATTTATATTTTTTATTAAAATTTTTATTAAATCATTCATAAAAAAAATTTCATAAATTTCACATATATAACTTCATTTAAATTTTATCCCTAAATGACAAAAGCCTATGTTCATATATTCAATTAACCTCTTCAATTAAAGGGAAATACAGATATATACCCTATGCTTTATGCTCATGCATGTCTTTCTTATCCAAATCATTTTCCCCTTTTGTTACATCAATATGAAATAAAAAAAAAAAAAACTATATATAATTTTCATGTATGACAGTATAAGTTATTAGACATTCTTTTTTCTAAATGAGATAACAAATGGATCTTGGGTTAGACAAATTGTAAAATAGACGAAGGCAAGGTTCAGTATAAAATAAGCAGTGTAATGAGATGGAGAAGGCTTCCCACTACACCACACCTCAGTGTCAAACGGTGCCTAATTCATAATGTATCGAGTTAATAACATATCTCTGTCTATTTGATTGTCAAGATCATTCACTGCTTTCTATGAAAATTAACCAACTACTGAAAATAGATGCATATAATGCCCCAACAATAAGTATCCCTGGTCCAACAACCTTTTGGACTCTAAACCACTCGTTTTCAAATACTTATATTGCTAATAGTGAATAACATAAATCTTTCCATGGGTTTTTAATTTCATCTACCTTATTCATAATTAATAATGAATGTCCCTTTTTCTTACATAAAAAGTTAAAATTTGAAAAAAAAAAAAAGAGATTATAAAATAAGAATGATTTACATTAACGTTCTTTATTCCTTTGGTTACCTGAATTGTTTAGCACAAAAAGGTTAATTTTTATCTTATGTCCTGTTCTTTTCTAGTTCATGCCTAACTAGACCTCTAAAGAGCCTATAAAGCTACCAAGCTGCCCACATCTAGCATGCATAAATGTGGCCCTAACCCATTTACCCATCCTCCCTATCCAGCTTCCTTAGTCACTCATCAATGTCAACTGTCAAGGGTCCAGTTGAACGAGGAAAGAGAAGAACCACATTCGGTTTCTTAGCGACTAATAAACGACCCAAATCTAGTTTGGGATCAGCGCAATCAGTGTGGCTCTTATTATACCAATGTCCTGAAACGACACTGAACTTATAATCATAATCGAACCGATCCATCGATTTCTCTAATATAAGTTACCCTTACAGGTGATTGAGACCTCCATCTGACTTCCCACATAGTCCATTGAATTCTGGAAGGTAATAAGAATTTTGGGTGATGTCTACCCCCACGAAAGATAAAAAATAGAACTGCGGAAGAATTAATTGCAATAGGGTAAAATCATGTAGAATAAAGTTCATCTGTTTCCATCCACGGCATCTATATGTACTACTTGTACCGCTCAACTAAATAGTCTTTTGGTTCATGGTGAATAAAACCAAAAAGAATGACACTTGATGATGACTACCTACTATATTTCTCTTCTAATATAAGATTTTACTTCCTACTCTCCATTTTGTTACTGATTATACTGTTTTATTCTTATTTGTTTCTGCTTATTTTCACTGGGAATTTTGGAGGAGTTGGGTACGAATGGATGATAGCGGGGCAGGCAGGAGAAAGTGAAATTTGAAGTACGGTGGCAGAGAGTAGACGGCCAACAACCTGATAATTGAACTTTATTCTGACTATTATTTCTTCCTGGTCAGCAACCTTTTTTACTTTCTATTGCTATTTTGTCAAACACGTATACAAATATGACTTCATTTTTCAGCACTGTTCTAACAGCTACAATGAAGGAAAGCGTGATCCATATGCACTTTGAAAAGTGGGTCATGGTGGGTCTATGGATTTGGTCTGTTAGATTTAGGAGCACTTTCATGTAACAAGGTTCTTCTGTTTACAGGCTGACTCAAACAGTGTGGAGAACGTAGGCCCATGGTCATTTAATTAGTCTGCAACGGTACCCCTACTTGATGCAGAGCCCATTTTGGGATGCCTAGCCCATGATAAGACAGATGAAATGGGAATCTATCTAGATTTTAGGCCTACTAAAATCTGAAACCGAGACAAATCCAAAACCTCTGTTTCTTTTCTTTCATCTTTTAGAAACCAGATGTTCTATTCCATAGCAATGTACAAAAACGCAACGCTTTGAGACCCATTGATAATGGGCAGGAGCAGGATGATGGCTGATGGGCTTTCGTCTTGCCTCCTGCTCGGCATTCGGGACTAGACTAGCTTTGATAAGATGCAAATTTAAAGACCTAATTTTTTATTTTCGTCCCTTTATACGATATTGTATAGTAAATGGTTGATAGAGTATTCAATTCTTAATTTTAACGATCAACACTCAAATTTTAAAAAGCTCATGTATAAAAAATATTTAGTAACATTGGCATATATATTTATTTATTTGAAATATAATTTTTGATTTTTGTCTTAAACAAACTGCAAATTAAACCTGTTGAATCTGACAAATAAGCAAGTTTTGAATGGATGTGTGCATGGATCTCTTCTCAAAGTGCAAGTTCTGAATCTTTCTCAGAATAAAGAAAAACAATGGTTGATTTGATGAGGGAAAGAGGGGAGTAGGAAATGTGGAATATTGTCGGTTTGAATTCATCTGATATCTCTGACCACATGCAAATTTCGTGCACTCTTCTTATGTCACTGAAATTCAGGACAGGAAGCATATCCGAAAGCTAACTAATTTTTGCTGATGAGAAATCTAACTGATAATAGTATGGTTGAGCGACAAGCAATGACAATTGGCGGCATGAACGTCTAGCTTTTAGTTTTTTTTTTTTTTTTTTAACTACTTATCACTGAAATCGGTTAATAGACATGTTTAATATCTTGGGAGAGATTGGTCCGGGTCTGACTGCCCTTCCCCTGTGTGGATTGATGTTGCTCTAGTCTTGATGCTTCTTTTTAGCAGTATAAATGATGAATGGATCCTATGATATTTCTTTATCAACTTTTTTGCCCTGTAAGTTGTTTCCCATCACTTTATCAGGTTCAGTAAAACATATTTCGATATCAACTCGTTGCATGAAAAAGACCAAGCATTTCTTGCATGAGTGGTGCCCGCCCCCTCATTCCAAAGCATTTCAATTGACTCCATCAACTCTATTCTAATTTCATCAATCATGACCCAACTCTCATAATTAGATGGCTTAGCTTTTTACTGTCAACAATTTTTTTTTGAAGAAAAGTTTAGAAGTAGAGAAGTTATTATATTTTTAATAAAAAAAATTTATGAATTTTTTAATATTTTTGAAATTTATAAATTATTTATTAATAGAAATTTATGAGGTTCAAATATAAATATTTTGTGTTCTTCAAATTTTAACTACTTGCATCAACTTTTATTAGTTCTGCTAACAATTTTATTTCACTTTTTTTTATTAATAAATAAGTTATTCTTTTTTATATGATATTAAAATTAAAAAAATTATAAGTATTAAACAGTAAATACGTTGAAAGTTACCTGATGGGTAAATATGATTGCGTGGTTGTAAATGGGTTGTTTTTCTTTTTCATAATATTAATATCTAATGTAACCCATTTCTTTTTTTAGTTCATCACTCTTCTAACCAAGCATTAAATGATCGACTGAACTTTGACAGATGAAAGAGTCGAAACTTCACAATTCCCCATAGCTATTTAAAGAATCCACCAGTAAATTAATAAATTTCTCATCTAATTAAGAAACAGCGTACTACTTCATTTATTTTGATTAGACAAAAATGGGGTCAGAGTATAGAAACATTAATTATGAAGTTTTTGAAATTTTGTTGTTGGTACAAAAAAAAAATTTTGAAAAATTAAATCTCATAGTCTTAGTCATATTTTAAATTTAAATTTAATATTTTTAAATATGATAAGTAAATAATAAAAAAAGTGAAATGATATAGATTAAAATTAAAAAATATATGTATATATAGTAAAAATAAAAATATATATAGTTTATATATAATATATAATATTGTGATATAATAATTTTTTTATTTTATATATGTTTGGTATGAAATAGATATAATATATATATATACATATAAATTGTTAAATTTTTTTAAATTGATTAATTACTATATAATTTATTAATAAAATATTATATTTTTAATTTCAAATCAGAATTTAAAATTTATCAATCTCTATTAGAAAAAATAATGTTCTAAACTCGTGAGTATTAAGGTTAATTGATTAAATACCAAAATAATTTTAACAAACATTCTTAAGGTAGATGTTAAAAGCAAAAGGAAAGCATATTTTCTATTACTTAAAAATAAATAAAAATTTTATTTATTTATTTTTGAAGATGATAAATATTTATTCAAAGCGTTTTAATCATTTTAATTAGTTTTTATATTTAATTTTAAATTATTAAATTTTAATAATAAATTTAATAAAATTAATTTATCACCCATAACTTCTACTAATTGTTAAATAATGTCGCAAAAGTAAGATATTGTTTTTCTTCCGAAATCACACTGATTTAATGAGAAATTTGGTGGGAAATTAATGCAAACATCATTGAGATGCAAAGAAAAAAAAAATCATGGATTAATTATTATGCCAATTAGAAACCAACCGGGCCTTCAAAATTCACCCAATCACAGCACAAATGCCCATTTAGTTGACCCCACCAAGGGATGATTTCATAGGATAAAAACATTCAGCCTGATCTAGGGAATAATTTCCCTTTCCTCTTTTTTTTGAGAATAAATCAAACGGCTCAGAATGTTCCACCACTTTTGACCTTTGAATTCGTCTCTTAGACTTAAGTCTTTTTTTCGCTTCCCTCATTGCAAGAGTGGGCTCCATCTGTGTGACACGTGTATTCGTACTTTTCTTTTTCACTCGTAATAAAATTTGCTGTTCATATGTTTTTTTCTTAGCAAAAACTTGGCAATTGAAAAGCAAAAAACCTTAAAACCCCCCACTCCCTACGGTAAACACAGTTAGACTGACAGCATAGTTCCCAAAACCCTATCGTACTATCCTCTCATAAATCACCACGTAATCCCAAAACCTTATAAAATCAACGTGGCACAATCCTATTGGTCTAATCACTTGAAACACCGTCGCACGTTCGAGTTTGAAGTGGAAAAAGAAAAACACAACCGCCTCAAGTATAAGAAGTTTCTTTGTAAATTGTAAGAGAAAAAAGAAACATTGCGTAAAGAACAATAAAAAACCCCTTATTTTTGTATTTTTTTTTCTTGTTTCTTTTTCTATCTCTCTTTCGGAGAAAAAACGGAGCTAAAACCCAGAAGCAAAGAGAGAGAGAGAGAGAGAGAGAGAGAGAGAGAGAGGGAGGGGCAAGCACAGGAAAGCAGATATAGAAAGAACGAAGAGACAGAGAGAGAGAGAGAGAGAAAGGCACACGCTTGAAAAAAGGGGTCAAAAGAAAAGAGAAAAGGAAGATAGCAGAATAGGCGTTGATAGACCGTGGAATCTAAGAATCACACACAAAGTTATGGTGGGGATGCTGGTTTTATTTATTTCAAAGTTTCTTTTATTTTCTGTTTCTCTTTTTAAATGAATCCCCTTCCATAACTATATTTCTTGCGTGTTTCCTGCGGTCTATCTACTCTTAATCTGTGTCTTCGCTCTCTTTTTTCATCTCTCTGTTTTTTTTTTTTTTTTAATCTTTATAAAAACTCTCGCCTCTCTCAAAAACCCAATCAAGATCCTTCGTTTTCTTTCCAAGTTCTTTCTTTTTCTTTCTGGGGTTTCTTTATAATTGTTGTTGTTCCTTTTTTTTTTTTCCATTTTTTTGGTGTTCTTTCTTTTCTTCTTTCGTGTTAAAGATTTGGGCTTTTTGTTGTTGTCTTGAAGTGGGAATATTGTAATTTTAAATACTTTATTAATGGAGGATGAGAGCAGGGTTTCTGGTAGCAATGGGTCATCTTACTGGCTGGATGCTTGTGAGGACATATCATGTGACCTGATTAATGATTTTGTTGATTTTGATGCTCCTATAGTTCAAGAATCAGCTGACAATGCTTCCAATCAAGATTTCTTTGGAGGACTTGATCACATTCTTGATAGCATCAAGAACGGCGGTGGCCTTCCTCCAGTGGGCAGTAACAATAATAGCTCTATTGTCAATGTAAATGGAATTCCCGATTCCGTTGTTGGAGATGAATGGTCTCCGAATGAGCCTTCTGGGGTTTCCAAGAATTTAGCTGAGAACTCGGTTCCACCACCTAAAGTTGTCGAAAAGAATAACCTTGAAGGCAAAGGGCCGGAGAAGAACTGTGATAATAGTAATTGTAATTTGTTTGATTATTCTACTAAGGAGAGTGGAGTACATAGAGACGAAAAAAGGTCTTGTGAGTCAAGGGATAGGGGTTTGGATAGTGAAGAGAGGTGTGGCAAGAGGGCTCGTGCGAATGGTTGCAAGAGTGACAGGCAGTATTCTAGTAGAGGCCAATATTACCCCAGGGATAGGGAGAGGTGTTCTGCTAGAAAAAGAGTTCGCGATTGGGATGAAATTGATAGGAGAGATAGGGAGCATGTTAGGAGAAGGGAACATTATAATGGTAGTAGTAGGAGGGATGGGAGAGATAGAGAACCGAGGGGTTATTGGGAGAGGGATCGGTCAGGGTCCAATGAGATGGTTTTTAGGTTGGGCACTTGGGAAGCTGACCGATACAGAGAAGGGAAGGCAGCTAATGATAAAAGTCAGGAATGCAATGGAAAGATGGAGAAGAAAGTTGAACAGCCTAAGGAAAAACTTTTGGAGGAGCAAGCTCGTCAATATCAATTGGATGTTCTTGAACAGGCAAAAAAGAAAAATACAATCGCATTTCTTGAAACAGGGGCAGGGAAGACACTCATTGCTGTTCTCCTCATCAAAAGTATTTGTGATGATTTACAGAAGCAAAACAGAAAAATGCTCTCTGTCTTTTTGGTTCCTAAAGTTCCACTAGTTTATCAGGTAGTAAAATTTGTAAAATTTTAATGTTCTTTTTAAGATTTGATGGGTTTTGTTGTTTTCAAGTTCAGTTCATCTTATTGATTTTATTTGCCCCCCTTCAGCAAGCTGAAGTTATTCAAGAGCGAACTGGTTTCCAAGTGGGTCATTATTGTGGGGAGATGGGTCAAGATTTCTGGGATGCTCGTAGGTGGCAGCACGAGTTTGAAACAAAACAGGTAGCTTTTCAAGTTCATTTTAAGCTTTTCTTTCTTGTTCTAAGGTAGGATACTACTTTTTTTTTTTTTTTTTTTGGTGTTTGTCGGTACTAAGTAATGCTGTATATTACTCTAAAATTTTTTAGGTATTGACATTACAATGAGCGTTACACAAAATGTTTGTATATCCAGTCTGTGGTAATACTTTTATTACGCCCAGATTTATCTCATTTGTTTATTAGCTATTATATGACTTAGGTTAGATTTTTGAACCAATGTACCGTTGTTCAATTTTGTTGAAACAAAAGGGTGATATTGATAAGTTCTCGAATGCTAGCATGGTCCTTATATGCCTACTCTATAGATTTGGAATTTAGTGGAACTGTCCACCCTTTATCCCATATTAAAGGGAAAAGAGGAAGAAAAAGGAAAGCCCTCCTTGAATCGAAATACGTTTCCTGGATGCTAGCAAGATCCTAATATACCCACTATATAGAATTGGAATTTAGTGGAAATAATAGTAGTATACCCTTTATCCCATTTTAAAAGTAAAAGAGGAAAAAAAGTCAAAATCTCTGAATTAAAACTTGTGCAAGCATATTTTTATTAAACAGATGTAGTTCTACTGAAACATGCACAATCAACTGAAAGGAGCTGTATTTGATATTTTGGATGGATGGAAAACTTCTTTATTTGTTTTGTACTTTTTGACAAAGTATTATGGCTTCCGTATTCTTGTCATTCTATATTTAATCGAGCAACTTTTAGTTGGCTGTCTAGCAACCAGATGTTCTCAAAACAGTTGTATCTTTTTCTAGCCTTCTGGAGCTGTTGATTCTGCATATATGAATAATTGTTGAACTTTTGCTTAAGCTGGTTGTTAATGTATCGGGTTGCTGAGTGCATATATACAGAAATGGCTTTTATTTAGCTACAACTCCTTTTGTTGGTTCTGTAACTTGAGATTATTTCTTGATTTACTGAATTGGTGTTTTCTTGCAGGTTTTGGTTATGACAGCTCAAATTCTGCTGAATATTTTGAGGCACAGCATAATTAAGATGGAAGCAATCAATCTTCTTATTTTGGATGAGTGTCACCATGCTGTGAAGAAGCATCCATATTCACTGGTGATGTCCGAATTTTATCATACGACGCCAAAGGAGAAGAGGCCTTCTGTTTTTGGGATGACCGCTTCTCCTGTTAACTTGAAGGGTATATTGTTATTTTCTAGTTGTGGGTTTTTCTTCCAATTTATATTTCTTCTAGTTGAAGGAGCATCTCTTTCCTTCAGTTGATTGTAAGATTTTTCATGTAACACAAATATTTTGGAATTGTTATATTCAGGTGTTTCGAGTCAAGTTGATTGTGCAATAAAGATTCGTAACCTAGAAAGCAAGCTGGATTCTGTAGTCTGTACAATAAAAGACCGCAAGGAACTTGAGAAACACGTGCCAATGCCCTCAGAAGTTGTGGTAGAGTATGACAAAGCTGCCAGTTTATGGTCCCTTCATGAACAAATTAAACAAATGGAAGTGGCAGTTGAAGAAGCTGCACAGTCAAGCTCTAGAAGAAGTAAATGGCAGTTCATGGGAGCTAGAGATGCAGGAGCCAAGGAAGAGCTTCACCAAGTTTATGGTGTATCTGAAAGAACAGAAAGTGATGGAGCTGCTAATTTGATACAAAAATTGAGGGCTATTAATTATGCACTTGGTGAACTGGGCCAATGGTGTGCTTACAAGGTATCATATGTTTTAAGTGATTAAGGTTACTATGACTTTGCTTTTTTTCTTAGTTGTGCAGAAATGATCTTGGTTCCTTTCGTTTTCCTTTTTTGCAGGTTGCACAATCTTTTCTGACAGCTTTACAAAATGATGAGAGGGCAAACTACCAGCTTGATGTGAAGTTTCAAGAATCTTACCTAAATAAAGTTGTATCTCTCTTACAATGCCAATTATCAGAGGGAGCTGTTACTGACAAAGATATGAACACTGCAGAAGCAGAGAACTTTAATGCTCAAAATGGGACCAAGATTGATGAGATTGAGGAAGGAGAGCTCCCTGACAGTCATGGTGGATCTTTTAGTTTACTTTTCTAGCTTTCTTTTGTTACTTTGCCAGCCCAACTTGAGACTGATTTGTTCCTGATTTTGAAAACTGATATATCAACCAGATGTTGAATATAAGAAACCAGCTCAAACTTGCATGAGTTAGACCATATTATAACAATAGTTAAGGTCACAAATATTAGGTTAGTTCCTGGATACTTGATGTCAATGGAGTTTGCTAGAATCAATTTCCTTGATACACCAGTTTTCTTATTCACGCACGTGGGGCACTTGAAGTTAAGTTATATTTGCTAGCTAACTTTGAATGTTTGCTTGGGGTAATGTTAAGTAAACCACCAACATATATTGCTTGTTTTTGCTGTGTTTCTTGTCCTCCTTTTGAAGGAAAATTTTATTATCCAATATATTTGTAAATAATGATATTTTAAGAACATTTTGGTCTGTATTCTCAACTGGTGTAAGTTTTTGACATAGTTGTCTCTGGTGGGGAGCATGTGGATGTGATAATTGGAGCAGCTGTAGCTGATGGAAAAGTGACCCCAAAAGTACAGTCGTTGATTAAAATACTTCTCAAATATCAGCACACGGAGGATTTTCGTGCAATCATCTTTGTTGAGCGAGTTGTGGCTGCTTTAGTTCTTCCTAAGGTTAGAAGGAATGGCATGTTTTATTATGTTTAATGATAGTTTTTCTCCCACTTGCAGTTTCACAATAAATGCTATTTCAATTCTTTGTGAATGGACAGGTTTTTGCAGAGCTTCCATCTCTGAGTTTCATTAGGTGTGCAAGTTTGATTGGGCACAACAATAGTCAAGAAATGCGGACTGGACAAATGCAGGATACAATTGCTAAATTCCGAGATGGTCGTGTATGTCCATATTCCATGCTTCCTATCTTAAGCTGATTGAGATCTGAATCATGCAATTGTTCACTTTTGATAAATGTTTTTGCTTTCTATTGTAGGTGACATTGTTAGTTGCAACTAGTGTTGCTGAGGAAGGATTGGATATTCGCCAATGCAATGTTGTTATTCGTTTTGATCTTGCAAAAACTGTTTTGGCATACATTCAGTCTAGGGGTCGTGCAAGGAAGCCTGGGTCAGATTACATCTTGATGATTGAGAGGTACTTCTTTTGGGTTTGGTTAATTTAAACATCTTCTTTCCACCAAAAATGATCCAGACAAACTCTACTCTTTATATTGTCTACAGAGGAAATTTATCTCATGCTACATTCCTAAGGAATGCTAGGAATAGTGAGGAGACCTTGCGGAAAGAAGCCATTGAGAGAACTGACCTTAGTCATCTGAAGGATACTTCAAGGTTGATTACGGTAGATATGGTACCAGGTACAGTGTACCAGGTTGAATCAACTGGTGCCATTGTGAGCTTAAATTCTGCTGTTGGACTCATCCATTTTTACTGCTCTCAGCTTCCAAGTGACAGGTACTGTACTCATTATAAGATATTGACATTTGCTGCTGTCTCTATTGGGGTTCAGTCTTTTGCTTAGTGGCCCTTACTTTTGGATTTTAGATATTCAATTCTTCGTCCTGATTTTATTATGAAGAAGCATGAGAAGCCAGGAGGTCCAACAGAATATTCTTGCAAACTTCAACTCCCCTGTAATGCACCATTTGAAGAGCTTGAGGGTCCCAAATTCAGTTCAATGCATCTTGCCCAACAGGTATGCTATCTTGTCACTATCTACTTCTTCATCAAACATATATTTAAGAATATTACTAATGTTGGTAAACATGTGTAACATGTAGGCTGTATGTTTGGCTGCTTGCAAGAAGCTTCATGAGATGGGAGCATTTACTGATATGCTTTTGCCAGACAAAGGAAGTGGGGAAGAAGCAGAGAAGGTTGAACAGAATGATGAAGGAGACCCACTTCCGGGAACTGCTAGGCATAGAGAGTTCTATCCAGAAGGTGTAGCAAATATACTCCAGGTCAGTTCCTCCACGGATTTGACTTCCTGTATGTGTATTATGGGAAACTAGCAGATGCAACTTTTAGCTTATGCAATTTATTGGATGTCAATTTTAACTGTTTCTTTTCTCATTTTTAAAGATATACATGCTAGTGCATATGTCCATCTTTATATTCTGCAACCACCATGAACTGGATAATTTCTTCGTCGCTACCTGCTCGGCTCTTTGTTTTTATAATTTGACCAAGTTTTCCTTTGTGTTGCTGGTACAACACTTTTTTTTTTAATGCCTATCTGAACATCAAAGTTGGAAATGCCTCGTGTTCTTCTTGTTGTTAAATAGTAGTATGCGTTGGGGTTGTTATACTCTGGTTGCCTAACAGGCATATGAGAAGTAATTGCTGTTGTGAGATTAGTGCTCTTTGTTGTTTTGACAAATCAAGAGTAGAAGTACAAATGTTGTTTAATGTTTTTATATGCTGACTTTGGCAAGTGAATTGTAAAAATAGAGGATCATAACTTGCAATATGGCATTTGTATTTGATTGCATGAGAGGTAGATTCATTATACCTATATTTGCTTGTTTTTGAAGTTCTGGTACCAAGTAACATGGATGATGATTTTGGCTATATGTTTTAGGGAACTTCTATTTTGGTAGAAGACTACAGTTGTCTAGTGTTGTATGTACGCTAAAAGGATTTGCCTTCTTTTTTCTTATGAATGAGGAGGGGAGGTTGTGGGAAGAAAACAAATGTGGTTCAATACGTCTTCATAGGATACCCTTAATCTGAGTAAAAGAAAGATGAAAATAAGGAATCATTCAGAAAATTTTTTTTTTTTTGGGAGGGCAGTAAATGTATTTATCTTAACTTCTAATACTTCAAATTACTTGAATGATACAATGAATTATACAATTTGGTTTCAAAAATTAAGGAATAGATAGCAAAGTATTATCAAATTTTCAAATACTTATACATGCATCATAAAGGACAGATGAAAGTTTTCAAACTTAATAAACAGCCAAAGGTTTATGCACAATGTGGATTGTCTGTTTCATAAGGGGATATAATTTTTTTTTATGGGTTTTAAAAAACTTTCACAATACCTCAACCATGAGAACGTTGTTGCTGTGAGTGATACTATTTATGATGAAATACTTTGGATAAAATTGTATCTTTTTAACTAAGGGCTACATATGTCATTCTTTATGCCCTTGGTGTCTAATGGCTTTCTGTTTAAAGCAAAATGTTAAAATGCTTTCTGGTCCACAGGGAGAATGGATTTTATCTGGAAATGGCACTAGTGACTCCAAAATACTTCATCTGTACATGTATGCTATCAAATGTGTAAATAATGGCTCTTCAAAAGATTCATTCTTAACTAAAGTCTCAGATTTTGCAGTGCTTTTTGGCAAAGAGCTGGATGCAGAGGTACTTTCTTTTGTTTTTATTCTAGCATAACATGCATTTGGTAAATAAGATGTTAATTACAAATCAAAATTTTCAATGACAGGTGTTATCGATGTCGGTGGATCTATTTATTGCTCGAGCGATGATAACTAAGGCATCTCTTGTCTTCAGGGGATCAATAGATATTACTGAAAGTCAGGTGAGTTGCTGTTTAAATTGTTTGGTTAATGATTACAATTTGAGGCTTTTGGTGTTTATACTTCAGACTATGCTTTTGATATAACTTAAAAAGTCTGCTTATGTGCAGCTGGCATCCCTTAAAAGTTTTCATGTAAGATTGATGAGCATTGTACTGGATGTGGATGTTGATCCTTCCACCACTCCTTGGGATCCTGCCAAGGCATATTTGTTTGTCCCTGTGGTTGGCGATAAGTTTGTAGATCCTGTAAAAGAAATTGACTGGGATTTGGTTGATGATATAATCACAAAAGATGCATGGAGCAATCCCCTTCAGAGAGCTAGGCCAGATGTTTACCTTGGCACAAATGAGAGGTCGCTTGGAGGTGACAGAAGGGAGTATGGATTTGGGAAATTGCGTCATGGCCTGGCTTTTGGGCACAAATCTCATCCTACTTATGGTATCAGAGGAGCTGTAGCGCCATTTGATGTTGTGAAAGCTACTGGTGTGTTTCCTAGTAGAGATGTTATTGAGGTACGAGAAGGGGATTTGACTGAAGGCAAATTGATGATGGCTGATGGTTTCACACATGCAGAAGATCTTGTTGGAAGAATAGTAACAGCTGCCCATTCTGGGAAGAGGTTTTATGTGGATTCAATACGCTATGACATGACAGCAGAGACTTCCTTCCCGAGGAAAGAGGGCTATCTTGGTCCTCTGGAGTATAGCTCATATGCCAATTACTATAAGCAGAAGTATGAATTTGATATTTCTTATTTAATTCCTGCTTTGTTCTCTCCACCTTATTAAAATTAAAAGTAACAATTGGTTGCCTATTGATTGCTTCTTTTTAATGGATGGGATAGCCTTAATGCACCTCTGTTGTTGTGTGTGAAGAAAAGAAAAGCATGTCTTACTCTGTGAAGGACATGGTTGACTACTTTTGGGTGCAGAATATGTGAGCTTTTCTCACAGTTCTATCTGATAGTAGTGGATGTCCTTGCAGATTAAGATGCTTTTTGTTTCTTCTCGCGCAACAAAGAGTGCATTAGGCTATTAAGTCCTCTGTATATCATTATCAGGTACGGTGTTGAGTTGAGATGCAAACAACAACCTTTAATAAGAGCTCGTGGTGTTTCATATTGCAAGAATCTCTTATCTCCTCGATTTGAGCACTCAGAAGGTATATTTAGAAAATGCTTCTTGTCTCTGACATTAGTTTGGCATGTTTTATGGTCCTTTTGGTGCTAAATGTAATGTGTATGTATCATATGAAGGTGAATCTGAAGAGTCTCTTGACAAAACATACTATGTGTTTCTTCCTTCTGAGCTGTGTTTTGTTCATCCACTTCCTGGATCACTTGTTAGAGGTGCCCAGAGGTTGCCCTCTATTATGAGGAGGGTTGAGAGCATGCTTCTTGCAGTTCAACTTAAGCACATAATACAATTTCCAGTCCCTGCTTCAAAGGTGTGATGTAATCCTCACACTGATCAAATTCAAGCAGCTTTCAGATGATCACTAAATGTTTTCTTTTATATATACAGATTTTGGAAGCTTTGACTGCCGCATCCTGTCAGGAGACGTTTTGTTATGAAAGGGCGGAGCTTCTGGGGGATGCTTACTTGAAATGGGTTGTTAGTCGCTTTTTGTTTCTTAAATATCCCCAGAAACATGAAGGTCAACTGACCAGGATGAGACAACAAATGGTGAGTAACATGGTTTTGTATCAGTGTGCACTATACAAGGGACTTCAATCATATATCCAAGCGGATCGCTTTGCACCATCTAGATGGGCTGCTCCTGGGGTATTGCCAGTCTTCGATGAGGATTCAAAAGATGGAGACACGTCCTTATTTGATCAAGAACAGGCAACTGTTGATGTTATACCAGGAAAAGAACCTGGTGATGGGTTTGAAGATGAAGATATGGAAGATGGTGAGATTGAGAGTGACTTGAGTTCTTATAGAGTCCTCTCTAGCAAGACCTTAGCAGATGTTGTTGAAGCACTAATCGGAATTTATTATGTTGAAGGTCGCAAGAATGCAGCTAACCACCTCATGAAATGGATTGGGATTCAGGTGGAGTCTGATCCTGATGAGATGGAATCTGTAGTGGGACCATCCAACGTTCCAGAAAGCATACTTAGGAGTGTAAATTTTGATGCCCTAGAAGGTGCGTTGAAAATCAAGTTTAAAAATAGGGCCTTGTTGGTAGAAGCTATTACTCATGCTTCACGCCCATCTTCTGGAGTATCCTGCTACCAACGATTGGAGTTTGTTGGTGATGCGGTCTTAGATCATCTTATCACAAGACATTTGTTTTTCACATACACCAATCTGCCTCCAGGTCGCTTAACTGATTTGCGAGCTGCTGCTGTAAACAATGAAAATTTTGCGCGTGTTGCAGTAAAGCACCAGCTGCATGTGCACCTTCGACATGGATCAAGTGCCCTTGAAAAACAGGTTTACTATCTGATTTCTTCGCTGTCCATATTTAATGTTGGGGTGGCAGTTTTAACCCATATCTATGTCTGTTATGACACAGGCTGCAGCTGCGTGCTTCTTGTTTATGGTAGTAATTTCTTCTTCAAGTTATATCAAAAATTTTTTTTTTTTACTTTAAAACTAAAGAAATCTCTAGAATAAAACTATTTTATTCTTCTATATTTGTCTTATTACAATACTAGAATTGCATAAAAATATATAGGCTAAAGACTGAATATTCTTAGCCTTAAAACCCAAGATTTTCATGCATTAAAGCAGCTAATCAAATGAGTAATTTACTCTCTATACACAATAGAAAAATATCTAATGGATTTGGTGTAATTAACCAAATCACTTCTTATTCTAAAAATAAGAGACTTAACTAAAATAGATAATGTCAATCAATGAAGAAATAATGAAGATTACATTTTGACAAAAAAAGTTTTCTAGAATCAATCTACTTAGTCCTATCATGTCACTGCTGGGTTAGGTGGTGTGGTGTACAGGTCAAGTTTTAGATGGTCACCCTTCTATAGTTTTAAACCAAAATTTCGTTGTTTATGATCCCAGTGAAAAATTTGCAATCTTCTTGCTTTACTTTCATTTTAGTAAAATCTTAACTGAAGAAAAATTGTAAAATTCATAAATAATAGAGTTTAGGATATAATTCGAGACTAACTGGTATGTTTATGTGACAAGTGAAGTTATGCTTGATGAGTTTAAAATTGGTACATTCTGTTTTATGGGTAATAAGTTGAACAGAAAGGACATTATTTGCTTGGTGTAGGGCTCCTTGAGTCTGCAAATGGTGGGTTCCTCCTAACTTAGTATTCTTGGCCACTGTTTCAGATTCGGGACTTTGTGAAGGAAGTTCAGGATGAGTTATTAAAGCCTGGGTTCAACTCATTTGGTTTGGGAGATTGCAAAGCTCCAAAAGTTCTTGGAGATATTGTTGAATCTATTGCTGGTGCCATTTTTCTTGACAGTGGACGAGACACTACAGTTGTCTGGAGGGTTAGTTTCAGCCAAGAGACCAAATTTATTGTCCCTGAAACCTTCCATTGCTTTTCTTGCAGCTATATGAACAGGAGATCTGATAAGGGAAATTTTTGTTCTTGCTTTCCAGGTTTTTCAACCTCTGTTGCATCCCATGGTCACTCCAGAGACATTGCCAATGCATCCTGTGCGGGAACTACAAGAGAGATGCCAGCAACAAGCTGAAGGCTTGGAATACAAAGCCAGTCGAAGTGGCAATTTGGCCACCGTGAAGGTTTTCATTGATGGTATCCAGGTTGGAGTTGCTCAGAATCCCCAAAAGAAGATGGCACAGAAACTAGCTGCCAGGAATGCGCTTGCTGTTTTAAAGGAGAAGGAAACAGCTGAAGCTAAGGAGAATACTGAGAATGGGAAAAAGAAGAAGAATGGCAACCAGACATTTACCAGACAAACTTTGAATGATATCTGCCTCCGTAGAAATTGGCCTATGCCCTCTTATCGGTAGGAAATTACAGTCAGTACATTTTCTTCCTCTTGTGTTTTGACAATAACACAGATAACTGATCTGAGGCATCGATATCTTTAGGTGTGTGAATGAGGGGGGGCCTGCGCATGCAAAGAGATTTACCTTTGCTGTTAAGGTGAATACCACTGACAGGGGGTGGACAGATGAATGCGTAGGTGAGCCAATGCCTAGTGTTAAGAAGGCCAAGGACTCGGCTGCGGTGCTTCTCTTGGAACTTTTAAACAAATGTTATTCATGACAATGTGGAGGACAACCATTATCTTGGTATTCTGTTCCCAACCCTATCTTTTCAATTGACCCCGTTGGTCGTGGAGTATATCGCAATTCATAGTAGTTTTTTTTTCCCCATTAATGGACATTATGCATAGGCCAAGGAAAATTTATAAGCAAATGGATGAGTAATTTTGCATGGATTGATGTCCATATCAATGTAATGGAGGAAGAAAAAGATCAAAGCATAGATGATGCAATAATTCTTCCTCTTTGTACTTAATTAAACGAGATACAGGAGGCAGTTATCTTCTTTTTATTTTTTATTCTTTTATTCTTTTTTACTATAATCTATATTTCTACTGTGTATGGTTAATAAAAAGTTACACCATTTAGCACCAAAAATAGTTGAAAACAGGCCGACTAAAGTCTACAGTAATGCTAAGTAACGTGGAATTAAATATATTTTGAAAATGATACATTCTAAATGTCTCAGTTGCTTCAAGGTTGTTTTTGAACAAATCTCTCAAAAGATTACAAGAGGCCAGTACAGAAATACATAGAAGGTGAGCATGATCAAAATGATCTGCACAGAAATAGTGAAAATCCAAATCACATTCTAGTAACTGATACATTCACTCTTCATTTCTTCTCACAAGAGAGTTTAATACAACAAGCAATATATAATAAACATTCAGAACTACAAAAAAAGAAGAAAAAATCAAAGGAGTTGTAATTCTTATTCAACTGCAGTTAAGATGTTTTATTCAGTATAATGCATTTCCCTCCAAGAATGAATGGAAAATTGAAGGAAAATAGCTTTTTGAGCCTATGGCCTCAGGGTGTGCAGAACGTACTCGGCATAAAGGTCCCTGCACCATAGCAACACAAAAACCTCAGTGAGGTGGAGAAGTGTAAGAAAAATGCTGACTAATATAATTATAGCTCTTTAAGGAAGGCATACATTGAATATTGGATGGCTTCAAATGCAGTGCTTGCAGGTAAAAACTCGTTGACTGCAACCGCCTTGTTCTCGTTTTTCTTGTCTGTGCCATGTTAAGAAGCCAGTATTTCTCACATTGGGGAACAAACTTAAATATTCTTTCAATAAGCAACAGATATGTTGAGCAACGAGTATATAATTTGAAATTGAAAGGATACAATCTTCAAAGAAACGGCGGATCTCAGTAAGGCGGTGAGGGGGAAGATCTTTGATATCAGTGTAATGTTTGTATTCTGGATCATCAACACAAACTGCAATGATCTTATCATCTTTCTCCCCCTGGGTGACAATAATGAAGCCATTATCACACAAACTGAATGGAAGAAGTGTCAAAAGGTTAGCTTCAAACTTCAATGAAATACCTGGTCAATCATGGGCATTAGACCAAGGGCTCTGGCTCGCAGAAAACATCCAGGAAGAACTGGCTCCTATTCAAAGAAATGACATTATCTGAGTACTTGCAGTTCATTTGTTAACATACAGCTCAAAGATGCAACAATCGAGTTGTAGGAATAAATTTGGCATAATGTACTTAATGCCAGATACTAAGCCATGGAATTCCTAGGCACCTTAATGAAAAGTTCCTTGTAAGCAAAGAGGGTGATTCAGAGCACATTGAAGGAGAGGGGGCGTGGAAATCAGGTGGAAGAAGCAATCGTCGACAATGAAACACATAAGATGCTATTATAGTGATTAAATTAAGAATAGTAAATATTAATATTAAAGAAAAAGTTATTGATAAAAACAGAATCATATCAGCAGCACGATAAATGCTATTATAGTGATATAGCGATTAAAGAATCATATCAAATGAGTAATACTATAGTATTAAAGAATCATGTCAATAACTTTTTCATTAATACCATAGTAAGGTTACCCATTTGATAAAAACAGAATCATATCAGCAGCACTATAAACTTCTATCCTTCGGCATTATAGTCCATCACAATATAAACTGGAGATGGATAGAGGAAGATCAGATAGGTATTTCACCTGCATGATAACCAAACAATCCAAGGGATCATTATCTTCACATAGTGTGTGAGGGATGAAACCATAGTTGTGAGGATAGACCACTGAAGAATACAAAACCCGATCAACCTGAGATTCATTTAAATAGTAGGAAACAATTACAATATGGAGAGACATACAAGAATTTAGAATTTAGGGAGGACCAGGACTGTATTATGTGAAGTAAATACTTCCCTTGTTCAAAAATTTTCCAGTCCTAGACTGAAATACTGGCATATGTCCTGATAAACAGGACAAAACTGGAATTGTTTGGAAGAGGGGAAGAGTCTTGGCCCTTGAGGTATGGCTCTATCTATAGTAGCTCAGGAACATGTTCTAGGAACTTCTATCTTTGAAGGATGTAAAGTTTTTCGTACCTTAATCATTCCGGTCTTCTTGTCAAGTTCATATTTAACCTTACTACCTTTTGTTATCTCAACAACCTGTACGGTTGGACAAAAAATTCAACAAGCAAACAATTAGCAGTGGTTGGAGGTTAGAAATTTCGGCTTAATATGAGAAACTTTTTCCAGAACCTTAAGATTGTTTCTTCAAGGAGGAAAACTAGGGGAAGTTCAGGTGAACCTAATAAAATTGGTGAAGGTTGTTGTTGATACTATAAAACAGGCTAATGTCAAAAAATTTAAATCCATAAAGGTTCTATTGACGAGTTCAGGCTCCATAGGATTTATATGATTGATTTGATATAGTTAAAAAGAATGCATACACAGTTGAAAACGGTTGGAGCTTCAGGTCCTGCAGACAATATTTTTGCAACATGTCAGTTACCTAGTCTGATTTTTTTCTTGGCCAAGCACATTCTGATTATTCACTCAGACAATATTAGCTAAAACATCAAATCTGATTATTCACTCAGACAATATTAGCTAAAACATCAAATCTGATTATTCACTCATTGGATAGGTACCAATCTCAAGATCATGCCAAGGATGTGCAGCAAATGATCTCCTTGACATAGATGAAAGGATCCTCTCATTCAGACGGGGTGCTTGACGTGGAGATTCCTTTTGACCTGCTTCGCTCATCTTTTTCCACAAGAAGAATAAATTGCATCAACATTCAATCAAATTCTAGTAATTATGTCAGTCCAGTCATCAGTTGAAATGAATATTGATCCAATTAGAGTGGCACTATAAATCAGATTTAAGAATTTATAATAACCATGATGCATAAAACATGTAGCTAAATGTTTCTTGGAGCTGAATGAATCAAATATTAGATACATATGGTGATAAAATGCCCAAACAACTAAGTATAAATTGTCCCATTGCTCAGATGATGAATGCCAGGGAATGTACTAGAAACTATTGCAAATTTTGGCAAAACCAATAGCCAACATGATCTTCAAGAGTAAGGAAAAAGCTTACAGAACTTTCACACTCTAACAACCTAATACGTGGCTTGTGCTTTGGCAATAAACTGATAATAGACCAGCAAGTAACCCAATACTATGCCATCGTAAAAGTCACATAATTTTACTTTAATCAGTACACAACCAAAGTGACTTTGCACTGCGGATCACCAAAAAAAAATGTGAAGAGAAAATAACATAAATAATCTATTACAATCTGATCCAATGACGCATAAATCTTCTCTTAGGGATAAGCCATTATGGGTCAGGAGTTTATGCTTACAAGTACATTATAAAAGATAGTACTTCACAGTACTATTGATCTGTATGAAGGTTGCTGCATCAATCAAATACAAGACAAGATCAATAAATAAGCAACTTTCTTACAAATCTATTTCTTCTGCAATCTCTTTTCCCAACATGGTAAAACTACTAAGTAAAAAGGTTGCTTTTATTGCTTTTAAAGCTTTACATCTATGCCCGGCTAAACCAAAGTCTAGAGCTTGTTCATGAATCGTAGTAGGATTCAATAAAATCCTATGGAACTTGTGCCGTTGCACTGAAACCCAGGAATGTTAAGGCCATGAAATATTAGCCGATAAAGTGTAAACGCGCGATCTATAATATATACAAAAAAATAAAAATAAAAAGGGGTTTCATTTGTGATCCTAAGCAGTGCAGAAGTGAAAGAAACGTACCTTGGTTCTGCAATAAGAGTGTAGACACAGAAAAAGTTTTCGATTATTGATCCTAAAGCTGCGGTTAATCTACAGGTAAATATTTATAGCATGGAGGGTTGAAAGTTTGTTTAAGAACAAGAGAGAAAAGAGCTTGGTCAATGCTTTGAGGCAGTGCCTCGTGTCTGCTGTTGAGAAAAAAACAGGTTGGATTTAAAGTTCTGCCTCTGCCCACCTCCTCGGCACATCCTTTTTTCTCTCTGACCTGGCTAGTACTAGTAAATATATTTTATTAAAAAATTTCCTCTTCCAATTACTTCTATTTTGGAAATAAAAATGATTGTGCAAGGAAATAAAAGCCAAATTTAGTTCTTTAAGACAGAACCCTTTGTCGCATAAATGCAGGTTGACCTGAAAATGTTTGCTTAAAATCTAAGCAGTTAAATGTCGGCCCTGAGAAGGGGCAAGGGTACAGGTGTTGGTGAATGGACTTACAATCTGAAGACAAACAGTAGTTAAGGTTAGTACAGCATTTGAAAACCTCAACTAGGTATCGATGAAGATATTCGGAGGAATATCATACTTATCTTCAATAAGATTCAGAACATGCCTCCACAGGTAAAAAACATAATCCGTTTCACTTATTTCATGTTTTAGTCTTTTTTATAAAACAATAGAATAAAGATCTATCTACAACATAAAAAGTGAATTTACCACGGTAAAAGGTTTGTCCATAAAGGAAAGAAAACGAATCTGAAATTCCTTAAATATTCCAATTCTTTCGTTTCTTCCTTTCCTCGTCAAAGTGCTTCATCAGCCCTGCAGCCATCGGCGTCGTTTCCACACAAACAAAACCGGAATGAAGGGCAAAAATATAGAAATAAAAAACATAGTCCAATAAGACAACTGCAAACGTTTTCAAATATTTTCTTTCTTTCTCTGTCTGTCTTCTCTCTTCTTTTTCTTATTTTCTTTTGTTAATTGAGGAGCTAAAAAAACCCAAAGGATTTCTAACAAAATCATCATCATCACCATTACCAAATAGCAAAACGACAAGAAACGATGATGTTTTTAACTCAGGGAACTAAAACCCAGTTAAGCGAGTGAGTCAATTCGTTAGTCGTTGATGATAACGATGACGATGGATCTCGGGGGACGGAGCCCAAGCCATGCCCAACTAGTGGGAGACTATATACTGGGTCCCAGAATCGGTTGGGGTTCATCCGCGGTGGTTTGGAGGTCAAGGCATAGGCAACTTGGGTTCGAAGTAGCAGTTAAAGAGATTGATAAGAAACTCCTGAGCTCTAAAGTTGGTGAAAATCTACGAAACGAAATTTCCATTCTCAGCACCATTAATCACCCCAATATCATCCGCTTTTTTGAAGCCATTGAGGTCTTTCTTTTTTTAAAAAATTCAATTGAAACCCACTTTTTTGTTTCAATTTTGAATTATTTTTTGATTGATTAATGTGTAAGTAATGCTGTGGCAGACTGATGATAGGATATACCTAGTGTTGGAGTATTGTGATGGAGGGGATCTTGCGGCTTATATTCATCAACATGGGAAAGTGTCAGAGGAAGTTGCCAGGCATTTTATGAGGCAATTGGGTACTATATCTTGAATTTTTATAAATTCTATTGCAATGTAGGATTGGTTTTTACTTCCCAACCTCATTAATAGTAGTAGCTGGTTTAAAGTTAAGTATTTAATGGTTGGGGCAATTAAGTTAGATGCTCTTCATTGGAATGTTTAGGGAAGTGGGTTTTGGTTGGGAACCTCATAAAACAGTTAAAAGAAGAAACTTTTGCTTGTTTAGTACTAACAGTATTTAAATTAAATGCTTGATAGTTAGGCAGTGGGTTTTGCAATTTTTATTGTTGGAAAAATTTTTTTATGTCTAATTAATTGTAAGATCTTCTTAATTACAGTGTTTAGGTGTATGGATATGATGCCAAACGTAGAAATTTGTAACTTTTCTTTCCTTTCTCTTTTTGGCTTTTATCTTCACTCATCAGTTACAGTTGAATCCTGTAATACTTATTTAAGTGGTTGGGCAATTTGGAGCAGGATCAACGTAAATAGTATTTGGCTGTTCAAATTCAAACATATTAATTCTATATAAGTTGGTGGTTAAGGGAGTGTGTTGTAAGTGTTTCTTCGTAAGAGCTCATTTTTTCCTTTTATCCCACATTCACTTGCTATTTAGCTTATTGAAAAATCTGAAAGGCCACAATTTGTGGACTATCTTGTGCAGCTGCAGGATTGCAAGTTCTTCAAGAAAAACATCTTATTCATCGGGATCTAAAGCCACAGGTCTGGTGCTTGATTATCATAGTTTAATTGTATATTTGTTTGGTAGAATATTGATATTCTCATTAGATTGTGTTATTCTATGCTATGAAGCCAAATTTAGATTATTGATATGAGAACCCCTAGTGTCGACCATGTTGTTTGGTTGGAGAATTTATTTAGTTTTAAAAAAATTTAGACATTATTCTTTTGTAGGATTCTGTAGTGTGCTTCTCTTTTTTTGGATGTGAGTATCTCTATTTGGTAATTACTGGCATCTAACATCTGTAGTTGTAATGTAATGAAGACTGGATCTTTGGTTTATCAATTTATTTCTTTTAAATTTGTTGCAACTTTGCAGAACTTACTACTGTCAACTAAAGCAGCAACTCTGCAACTGAAGATAGGAGATTTTGGTTTTGCAAGGTGAGCACTTTAATTGGGCTTTTAGCATAGGACTAAGTTCATTGACATTGCTGGACTTTCAAACATGTGGTATAACTTACATCATTTTGTTGCTTTTGATACTTTGGCCTTGATACTTTCGCTGGACTTCTCTTCTTAGTTTCTTAGAATGGAAAAGTCTATTTCCTACATACACACATTGACCCACCCCCACCCCACACCCCCCCCTCCCCTTAAAAAATCTTCTGTCAGAGCCTGTATAGAGCAATGTGTTCCATGAAACAACTGGTCAGCCATGTTTGCATGTGGTGATTCGAAATTATATAATCATGGTTATGATTTAGATAATTATAGAATGTTTTGACACATGGCTGTTGTTCATAGAAAGCCATTGATAAACCTTGTATGGCAGATCGCTGACACCCCTAGACTTGGCTGACACACTCTGTGGTTCACCATTGTACATGGCTCCAGAGATTATTCAGAATCAGAAATATAATGCAAAGGTGAAACACTACATTGTTTTTCTCCCCTCACCCCCCCCTCTTGTTTTTTTTTCTTGTTTTTCTATCTTTTACATAAATATAACAATCTATGCAGGCTGATTTGTGGAGTGTTGGGACAATCTTATTTCAACTGGTTACTGGGAAGCCACCATTTGATGGAAATAATCAGTTACAGGTTTCTGAGAAGAGTAATCCGTTTTGCTTATTATCAAAGCCTAAATGCTTCTCATATTTATTGTGATTCTCTGCTGTACACAGCTATTTCAGAATATATTGAGATCCACTGAACTGCAGTTTCCAGAAGGTGCCCTAGAAGAATTACATCCAGATTGTGTTGACCTTTGCAGAAGCCTGTTACGTCATAATCCAGGTACTGGTTACTATTGTGCAGGTTTTTGTGCTTTTTGCATATATTTTTATGTTAAAGTGATTGTTGTCCTACACTCAAGTTTGTCTTCTTATATAGTACTAATAATTATGCTAAAAAATATGAAAATTTGATATTATGCCTGCAATTTGCTAATATTTGAGATCTTTGGTTTACTTGCAATACTTATGTAAGGATCCTTTAATCTAAAGTTTAACTCAATTTGCAGTTGAGCGTCTGACATTCATGGAATTTTTCAGTCACAAGTTCCTTGGGGAGTCAAGGTAAAATCCTCTTTTAGTACATTTGATGCTCCCTGTTCAACATGCTCTACGTTAAGTTGTCCAGTAGTCAAAGCAATTCAAGCTACTTGGATTGAATTTATTGTATCATTATCTGTAGCAAGAAAGTGGATCTTGAGCTGGACTCATCACTTCCACAATCAAAATCAATGGTTGAGCAGTTTGATTCTTCTGCCTCTGAGAAGAAATCTCAGTTACTATCTGGGCATCCCATGGACACATCTAGCAGAAAGATGAAATCAGCCAGTTCATCTGGACATGGTATAGAATTACTTTCAAAGGAGCATGGTTGTTCATCCAGTGTCGAAGGTGCTCATGGGGCAGTGCCTCTTATTGTATGTGATAACAAACGGAAATCTGTTGATAACCAATGTTCATCAGATCAGCCTAGAGGTGAGTTCTTCTGCTAAAGCATTTTCCCATTTATGCTCTTTTCTCTTTTTTTTTTTTTGAATTCCTAATTTTCCTCCTATGACCAGTAGCTGACTCAATGGAGTACATTGAGAAAGAATATGTCATTGTCAACCCTCATTTTGCATCAATGGAGGCTTTCTCTTATTACCTTGAGACATCCCTGCAAGATAATTCAACTAGTAGGCTTTTAAAGTGCCAGGCAAAGAAGAGTGACCAGGAATCAGCAGTTTATGTGGAAACAAAGGAGGCTGCTGGGAGTTCTGCTAGTTTTGCAATAATTCCACAATTTCAGGGATCAGATCCACAGGCAACATCATCTGAATCAGCTATGTTAAGGGAAGTGCAGGGACTTAGCATACTGCATCCCTCAACTAGACTGCAATTGTTGCATCGGTATGCTCAGGCTATAGCAGAACTAGCTCAAGAAAAGGTTATCTTTTTATTCTTTTCTGCTGAATAAATACAAAGTATATCTTGTTTACTGATAATGGCATGACCGAGAATGTCATGGATATTCTATTCTAGCAGCAGCATTTTGTTGCTTTTAGAGGAAAAGCTAAAAAGTCAGTTTGTTCCCATTTATATACCCATCCTATCTGGGCGTTAGATTATCTGGCATTTCAAATTTGCTGCTCAACTTTCAAGAAAGCCTGCTTTTTTTTTGGTGATAAACTTTTAAATGCTTTAGATTTTGCAGTGTAGGAACATGAGTTGCAACATATGGCCTTTAGTGCTGTATGTGCTCTGTACTCACAACTGATGTAAAAGACAGTTAGTACTCATTATATTTTAGCATGTGAATTTTCCATTCATAGTTGAGTAAAAGCTTGTTAATTTTTCTAAAAACAACATTTCTATTACTGTTGTTGCAGATGACATTCTTGGTCTAACTGCATTCTCACTTTGTAGTAAGGTTTCTGATATGCTCAATGGCCTTGAATTAAGTATCTCTAACAGCTGTTGGCTGCAGTATAATGCAGGACTATTTCTAGAATCATTTTCGGTTGAACTTGTTGTCTTGGCTATATGGAAGAAAGCTCTTCAGATCTGTGGCTCTTGGATGACCTCTGCTGCAGAAAATGAATTACCCGGAAGCAGTTCAGTCAATGAACCTAGCAATGTTCCGGGTAGTGCAAACTTGTCTCTAAATTCAGAATATAATGTAGATTTAACCAGGCCGTCATCTGTTTGCATCTGGGCAGAGCAAGGGTTTGTTGTTGCATGTGATCGTGCGGAGAAGTTATCATGTCATCTTCAAGATATGGATGGTTTGGCAGTGAATCTGAAACAATACTTTGTTATTAACTACTCTTAATTGGGTTTTTGATTGATTTAAGATATTTGTCAAATAATTGCAGCTACTGTTGAGATGCCTGATGCCATGGAAATAATATATCAAAAAGCAGTCACTATGGGGAGAAGAGCTGTGAGTAACTTGTATTTATTTTCTTCACCCTTCGTAGTTGTGATTAATCAACAAAATGGGTTTTTTTCCTTGTTCTAGGTAGATGAGTATACGGAGAACAAAGGTATTGCAGCAGCATCGTACTCTAAAGCAATGCTTTTACTTTCATTTATTGTAAGAGAGGCGTTTAATCTGCCATTGAACCCACCATTTTCACTGACTCCTGCCAATAAGATGCGAATTCAGACCTACATTAACTATTTGCAGACCAATCTCAGTTTCTAACATCAGCACCATTTTCCAAGCTGTCTGCAGACTCCCCCAAGTGAATAACGCTGCTTGTCTATAGATAATTTCAACTACAGCAATTTTTGAATTGTGTTTTCTTGACAAGGATATAAAGAAAGACTTGTCTGGTAATGACATTATACGGATAGATTTGGACATATATCTAATGTATAGAAAAAGTACATTACCAAAGCTGTCTGGAGCAAAATGATCTATGTTGAGGAGGAATTACATGTAAATAATAGTATTCTTCCTCGTGATAGACTGCAAATCTGGATAGAAATTATAACCTGTACAGTCTTATTTACTATACATGGATAGAGTTCTTTCAGTTAATGTTGGATCTCCGGAAGCATGCTTGATGGATTTTGTCTAGCCTGACAGCGATTATTAAATGTTGATAGATAGAATCTGCTCTGAGTCATGCCCGCAGCTCTCTGGCAGGCTCAACGCAGTGACCCCTGTTGTCTTCAGAAATGAAATTGTAGTGGAAACAACCATATACCTGAAATAAATTGGAGATCAAATCATCCTCCTCAAGCAGCAACTACAAGGGGTATGAAAACCTGGTGGCATACTTCATCATATTGAAAAATGTCACTCACCATTCAACATTTTTTTGACAATGAAATTTTAGATATTGACTTAAAAAAACAAGGAAAAGTTGACATCTAAAGTAGAAAACTATAGTTAAGGCTGGAAGAATGAAAGAAATAGGCCTAAAAGCAGTTAAAAAGTCTCCATAAACGAGTCTGTACCCCTGGCAACCGAAAGGCAAACAAACCCTTTCTTATTAATTAGCCGTTTCACTGCATCAAAAAGGTTTCAGCTTTTGCAGAATTTGATCACTAAGCAAAGGGATAGAAGAATAATATAGACAAGGGCATATCTTCGAAGAAAAGAGGCCAAATCAATGGCCATTCAGTACTTAATGTTTCTTATCTATTTCAAAGGAGTTTTTTTAACCGTAGTGGCATGGTCCAGGTACGTCAACGTTGACATATAGTACACACACACCTACACGAAAAGTCTCGTGAGCTGCAAGCCTTAAGATTAAACATGAAAGGAAATAAGATATTGGGGGGGGGGGGGGGGGGGTTACAAATTACACGCAATAAACAAAATTTTCCTTTGTTAATTGCATGGAATAGTGTAAGTCAAGTTGAAGCTTCCCCTCCCAAGCGTATCCTCTTAGGACCTTTCTCTTCACCTTGACTGCCGGTGTTCATCACTCTGTTTTCCATGGCTTCCACAGAACACCTTTTGTAAGGTTTGAATCCTGTTCGGCGGGCTTTAAGCTTTGCATGTCCTAGTCCAATTGTTAGCAGGCTCTCTTCCACAATGCTCTCTCCTCTTGACAATGCATTTTTCTCAACTTCTTGATGGTCAGAACAAGATCCCCATGCCTTGCTGTTGAGGTCTAAAGTTGATGCCTCTCTGTCTTTCTCATCTGTATTTCGCTCGTCTTCCCCTACATTTTCCTTTTGCTGCGCCTTATTCTTGTCGTCATGCGGAGGAGAAAAGCTTTGTGGCAGTACGTCTCTGGAGAAGAGGGCTTGAAAAGCCAGTCGCCCCTGACAAAAAAGATACTAACAAATAAGTAGTGGAGCCATAAATGCGATCATATCACAATACAATTAGAATAAGTTAAAGCTACATGGAAAAACAGACATATCAACTCACCTCTTCGGATACTTCCTTCCAAGAGTCACTCAGGTTGCTAATGCTTCTACTACGACGATTACTACACTCAGCTTGTGGATGATTTGCATCAGCTCCTTTTGAGTCTTCATTGTCTTTTTCATGTTTTTCTAACATATCTGTCTCCACCTCACTACTTGAAGGTGTATTGGAACCACACGAGGACCGGTCAACTTGTTTCCTGTTCTTTGTTTTATTTGCATCTTGAGGCTCAGTTACTGCACCAGCCTTCTCATCATCGTCAGCTTTCACTTCAGTATTCACTTTTGCATCTCCACTCTCTTCACAGTCTGATGATGATGAAGTAGGTGATCTAGATGCTGAATGTTGACCTTGCAAACCTTCAGAGTATTTGGGGTCCAGCTGTTGGTCCTGCATGGAAAAATCTTGATCAGTATTATCTTTTCTTTCTGTCTTTGCAGTTGGAGCTTGACCATTCTCCATTGGAGGATCTGCAGCAGTGGATGCAGGAGCACAGTTAAAGCCAGCGTGTAGAGGAGCACATACAGGAAGAAGTCCATGGGCAGCCCACCATGCAGTAGCAGCTGCTACAGTTGCAGCAGCAATAGCAGCCATACTTGGAGCAGAGTTCATCTGTCCAGATGGAAAACCTCCTTGGCTGCATGCTGGAGAATCAACAGAACTTTCAACATTTGCATATGGACAAAATGTAGCCGCAAAGCTTGCTGCAGCATGAGCTGCAGGATTCTGTAACAAAGTAGACACAATGAGACTGGAAAAATTGGAGGAGACGTGTAGAAATGATCGATAGTCCTCTTGATTGGGGCGAACATGCATAAAGGGAGTATGAAAAGTTGGAAATGCCTGATGAGGAGATCTTGGTTCATTATTCTGATGTTCAGTAGTAGCAGATGCAGCTGGATTTGCAAACATGTTAGGTTGTCCATGAACATAGCCCATAGGATGAAATACAGAATCCTGAAAATGCGTATCCTGGGAAGGATTCTGAGCACATGTTCCCAGGCTTCCATCTAAGACATGCACAGCAACATGCCGAGGATAATTTTGAGTGGCTTGCATCTCATCGGTATGTAAAGCACCATCCAAATAATCCTTTTTCTGGCCTTGAGCTGATTTATCATGTGACATGCAAGAATTCTCCAAGTTTGAAGCTTTATTTGTACCATTATCCTGAATTGTCTGTTGGACATTAAGTTTAGAAGCCTCATAAATTTCTTTAAAGTTCTAGAGTAACATAGGGTTCATGTTTTTCATCATGATTTCTACCTCTTTTAGCGAAGGTACAAACTCCCTAAAAGTGCAAGAGTTTCTGACTGGTGCTGATGATGATATAGAATTCTTGTTTGCCGAAGACACAGAGGAGCAATTTGCTTCGTGGAGAAGGGTAAAACCCTCAGAGCAACTCTCATCTTGATTTTCTTTCAGATTTCTAGGCTTTTCATCTCCCTTAGGTCTCTAAGAAAAAGATACATATGAAGCTTAGGTAAACAAAAAAAATGGAAAATAACTAAGCAGCATGAATAATTAGATAAACAAAGTCCGTGAGGAGAAATTAACCTCTGGAAGTGGTTCTTTCTCCAAGTCCAACACTTTTTTGCAACGCAAAGATATTGACATTTCAGATTTTCCATCCTTGGATCCCACCTGTGCTGAGGTGGCAGCACCCGTCTTTCGAGGATAAGGGTTGCTTGGTTTTCTTTTAGGGCGTGGAGGTGGAATTTCTATGTCAAGAGCTTGACCTATTGTAATGCCTTTAGCAAGTGCCTCCTTCTCCAACTGATAATGGAATATTTGTCGATAGTCAACTAAAATGAAAATTTGGCCCAAAAATCAAAAATAAAAATATTTACAGTTACTGATTTTGCCAATGTAACATCAATAAATGAAGTGTGCTATGAAAATATATGATACGAATGGAATAATGCAATTTGCCTTTAATTAATTTATTTTCCCAGGAATTATTGTAGACAAAGAGATAAATTTGTTTTTCTCATATGAATGCAACATAGAAAAATCTAACCAGAATAATACAAAATATTATCACGAAAGTAGAAGTCCACATATATAATTGCTCCAGCATCTACATATATCTCATACAGTAGGTTCATACAAAATTTTATACTCCTATTATCAATTATAAAGGCCTGTTTTATGCATTAGATTTCTCTGCTTCTCAGCAAATAATTAGAATCCATCAGCAAAATTTATAGAAGATTAACACATTTTTTTCTACCCTCCCTTCTGAAAGAATATAAACAATTGTGTCCTTCGTATCAGGTAAGATCATTCCAAAAGGTAAATCCTGTAAACTGCCTTTAATGAGTTATCTACATTTTTTCAGTCCTTTAAATCCATCATGTGTTCTCTCAAAGACTCCTGTGAAATATAACATTTGACAGCACAAGACATGCACACAGGCCACAATTGAACTAACATACACGACCATTGGCTAAATGACTGCTTGGCTAAACCAGCCCCTCTCTTTTACTAGGAGAAAATTTTAATATTATATATATATATATATATATATAGAGAGAGAGAGAGAGAGACGGAAAGAAAGGGGTTAGTCTATTATACAGAAAGAAAATTAATGGTGGTTTTTTAGGAATCACACTTTAAGTTCTGCATAAAATAGTTTAATCTTGCATAAGGTCAACTTATCCGTATAATGTGAATCAAACTATCCATGATGTTTTTTGTCATGTAAAATTGAGATCATTACAATGTTATGGTTCAGACTTCAGAGGGAAGAAAGAAATTCGAAAAGCATTAACCATAATAATCTTGAACAATCTTCATTTGCTTATCCTCCAGGTCAGAGTTATCAATCATAAGCTAATCAAGATAAATATGATGTTGGAAACTACTAACAACAAAATATGAGCATTTTGTTTGAGAAATCAAGAATTTGAAGGAATAAAAGTAATCGTTATTATGTACCTTTAATTTAACATAATTGGCAGGTGACCGCCAATAACCTGCGGGATGTAAATCTTTAAAGGAGAATCCAGTAAAATTTCATGAGTGGTTCCTTTTACTGAATAAGTATACCACATTCACTAAATAAGAATAATCTCTTCATATGGACCTATGAGATGCTTACCTCAAATCTAACATCATAATTACCTATAAGGCACATCTTACACACCCAAGCAGCTGCTCCTATGCTTGGCTGCAAATCTTAAGGTACTCTGGGACAGATTGATCCCAGCATGATCATATCGTGGGTATAATATAGTTTTCAATTAGCAATCATCTTTCTGATGAAAAGTAAAATATGCAGATTAGTATTATATGTTCCTCATCACCAAAAATGACATTAGTTCTGTGTCATAAGTTACAGATCTTTATAGATGTATTATCCTCAACCATAAATGAGTAGCTTATCCTGCATGCCAAACTCTCCCAATTCCCAGAAATGGAAGGAAAGAAAAAGAAAATTCATATTTTAGACCTAGTGAGTCTCTAATTCATACTAGGTAATTCTTGCTAACATTTAAAGAGATTTCACACCACTAATCTAGATGCCTCAACTCACCCTGTAATCCAACAAATTATAACCTACACCATAAGACACGTGACATCCTTGCTAGCACTAACTACTCAGCTGATTCCACCCTATCACAGATAAGGTCATATAGAAGAACATATGGCATAATGGGATCAACATCTTAAAACACATAATGACTAGCAAAGAACATCCTTTTGGTAAAAGTTCATCAGACCTCCTGCTGGACAATATATGAAACACCCTAAAACTACATTTTAAACTCCCACCTCGTACTGGAGACATGTTGCAAATGCAGGTAATAAGGTGGACAAAAGTCCCTTAGAGATTGTCTTGAAAGGATGTGATACTTGCCACTATAATTGAAGTTTAGCTAGCTATCAAATTTTACTAAGTACAGATTCATTGTCAATATCAGACGCTGATGAATTGAACTATTAGCAAAGTCAAAACCTTTAGATAGTCAACACATGAAGGATACGTTAATTGGCAATCCTAACTGTCCATGAAGTACATACTACCCATGGATGCTGAAGAATTCAATTTGAAGCAGAGCCAAAATTTTGGGACATGGTTACTGCTGAGTACCTTATTATTGGTGGATTTTACTCCCTTTACAAATTCAGACTAGCATTTAAAATGCACCTAAATGACTATTATGTGCCAAAAAACCAAAAATATTAAATGCCAAAACCTCTGCTGTGGTAGATTAAGTAAAAAATTGCATCAGACGGTTCAAAAGTGACCAGACAAGTGGATGCCTTGTGCATAAAAAGCTGGTGAAGTTCCTACGAGAAAGTAATAATTTATAGCAACTTAAAAATGGAACATGCTCCTTTCTTTTCTGACAGATAAGATCTGATGATGATGAACCATCCTTGAACACACCTAATGGCCGATCTCATATGGAGACCAATAGCTGAACATCTCCAGAACAGCAAAATAAATTTGTAGATAGGAGAAAGGCTATCACCCTGAATGAGGTATGCTAAATTAGTATTTAGCAGCTCAGGTGCTCATCTTACTCAAGGTTGATGCCTTTTCTAGATAATAAATAAAATCCAGTGTGGTACTTCATATAACTGGTTATAAATTTGATCACTGATATAGGACACATGTTTTTGACAAAGAAAAGTTATGTAATCTCTACAAGTATTAGGTATTAACGCTTCCTCCTTATTCTGTTGCTTGCATATGCCAGAGGAAACCTCTTATATCCTTTTTGTTGTATCAATCAACAAAATTGCTTATAAAAGTAAACGGAAAGGCAACATAAGGTAGAGAATAATCATTAAGATTTCCCAACCGATCAAAATAGTGAAATTGATGGATCAATTCCATGTATTTTCAAGCAGAAAAAAGAGTTGAGAAGCAGAAATATACATTGAATATAAGCATAAGCAAGAAGGCACCAAATGACCTTTGAAAAGAACTTTTGAGCATGACTCCTGATCTGCACAGCAGTCTTTGTTCCTATGTGTTCTGCAAATCAACAAGTAAACAGAAAAGAGAGAAGAGAAAGATCTCCAATTAAGAAAATAAAGAACAAAAGCATTTCATATGTCAGTCCAAACAGGCATATCCAACGAATTTTAGCTCAATCCACAATAACAACAGTTCTAAAATGACAGTAACTGAAATATTTCTGTTTTTCCACCTCACAAAAAAATAAAATAAAATAAAATAGAAAAATAAGTGAAAACCTTCAATGCGTTGCCAAGCTCGTCCATAGAGCTTCAAGGCCTCTAGGAACCTATTATGCTCATCCTCGGTCCATCGTTCACGTTGTTTCGTAATAGTGTAAGGCTTCCTAGTCTACCATTGGACATAAAAATTCAATAGTTAGAGATTTTAACAACAAAAACTCCACTTTTACAATTCCAGCAAGCATAAGTTAAAAAAAAATAAAGTTTTAACTGTTTCAATAATTAATACCTTAAAAACGAGTTCTTCCCCGGAGGAGTATGTGTCCATTGACAGGACCTGGGCAGCGCTAACGCTGCTTCAAATCCTCTCTAACGAGCAACGGGTAAAGCAAAACCTCCTTTTATTTCTTTCCTCGTCCTATACTACAAATAACAAAGCCGTTTTTGAACTCCACAAAACCTGATGATAGCTATTTACTACTGCAAAACATAAAAGCCAACAACAATCGATAGAGATCCGTCTCTGTTTTTTATTACCATTCCAATTGATATTATTTTCTCAACATTCATAATCATAACAATAAAATTATATACTTTTTCATAACTATTTTATTTAATCACATGGTAAACTTTGGATGAAAGTTAAATCTCTGGAACTTTAAAAAAAAATTATATATCCACCGTAACAGTGAGAAGAGACGGCTTCTTCCAAAGAACTTAAAAGAAAATTCCTTTATTCAGAATCCTCACCCAAAACGAACCCGTAGACGCCAAAACCTTTCAAGAAATGAGAGAAAAGCTTTAATTAGTAATCAGCAACACAGTTCCACATCCAAACCTCCAGCAAATGCAAAACTTTGCCGTTTTGACAGCCAAAAAAATAAAATTTAACGAAAAAAAGTATTCTTTACCTTCTATTTGGTTACCAAGAAAAAAGAAACTCAACTGCGTGCAAACAACATGAATTTAAACTAAGAGCGGAGCAAAGTTATTAAGAAAACAATCATTTTAGGAGGCAACCAAACGGAGAGTAAAGAAGGAAAGCCCTAGAAATGCGGTGGAAATACCTTGAGAGACAGCCATGTTGGATGAGAACTCTAGAAGCAACAATCACGCATGAAAAAGAGTTCACCGGAGACCTGTCGGAGAACTCATGGTTTCCGGCAATGAGGAGATCGGAATCAAAAGAATTTGGAAAACGGTTTTTTATTTTTGGTTAAGAAGAAAAGAATTTAAAGAAGCAAAGCAGAAGCGAAAGCAAGCTTATTTTCGGTGAGACCTAAAACGCCAGAAACTACAGTTTGGAAGAAGTGGGGAGAAATCTCAGCCACTACAATTTCATGTGGATTTATTTTTCTAAAAACCAAAAAAAAAATGTTGGGCAACTTTGATTTGAGGCTGCGAAAGACTGAACGGTAAACAGAAAGGAGAGACGCACTGGATGTTGCCAAGTGGCAGTAATTTAATGGTTGATTTAGCTAACGCCCAACCTTGCGCTTTTTCACTTATTTTTCTTTATTTTATTTATGTTATTCTTTTTTGCACTTGGACTGCTGCTTCCTACCTTCAAATCTCAGCCACAAGTTCCTATCCTGTGAGGTTAAGTCCGTAAAAGCGCCTCCAGCTATGCCACGTGGGACCCTCCTGTGAGGTGGACTTTTACCGCTTGCCTGTTTGTCCCGGTGGCTTCCGTACTTACAAGTGTGAAATAGAGGATGACGTTGTGCAAGCGAGGCATGTGTAACCGGTACGTGGCGGTTGGGGGCAGATGTGGAGTCCGGCATTAATGGGTGAAAAGCACGAGACGCGAGTGGGAATGGATGTCAAGTGCGACGGTTGCGGTTCATGCGGTTCCGCGAAGCTTTTGGGGGATAAATCTTTTCCACTGTTTGCTCAGGCAGAAGCCGTAAGTTTAGAGTCAAAGCCACTGGATTTGGTTCCATAGCAGATCTACGGTGATGATCCCCTAGCAACAAATCTAGGGACATTTTCCCTCCCCCTGTTTTCTCTTTTATTTTATTTTATTTTTTTTAAGATAAACTTGAAATTTAAGATTGTTTGCATTGAATTGGGAAGAACTGAGCCCCACAAGACTAATGAATTTCAAAACAACATATTTCTAGACCTGAATTAGTTGTTATTGCATCACACAAAATTTCAGAATCTAAATGGATGCTTCAGGAAAGAGATTAATAGATCTACTTTTCAATTTATTAGCATATCTTGCATAATAATCGACATTTACCTAAAAAAAAAGAATAAAATCATTGTGAAATTAGGTCTCACCCTTCAAATGATCTGTCCTTTCCTTTTTGGGGGTTTAGACTTTAGATCATCTATATAGGGGAGGGGACAGGGAGACTAACTTTTAAGTGGCCTGCTATTTTAAGTAGAGAACAAATTTACAAGGATGGGCTTCAGGGTAAGAATGAACCCAAATTGATGGATTTTCCAATGGGCCAACAGCAATTCTGAACATGAAGAATGTTGAAAGCTCTGAATTATAAATATGGGTCAAAATCGAAAAGACATGGATTGCTTCCTGTTCTGTCCAAAAGTTCATTTCTATTGATACGAAAAGACAAGACTATCGATTCTCTGACTTGGAAAGATGTGCCCCTAATTGCGTTTATATCTATACGAGAACTAAAATGAGGCTTTCCTGCTGCACTTTGATTTCTTACCAGGATTAAAGGAAAAGTAATCAAGCCATGATGTCTCCGATGGATTGTACTTTTCACATTCCAAGATCCAAATTTCATAGATTATAATTGGAATTGGAGTTTCATGGCAATTGGAAAGCTCCTCTTTGCTTTTACTACAAAAAGATGGAAAATTTCAGTTTCAGTAAAATGTACCAAACAGAGTCTGAGAAGACAAGTCCCAAAGTACACATCCAAAAGAACTGCAATTTACAGTAAAAAGCATTGTTGCATAACCGAAAAAGATTTGGATTACCTCAATTATTCATTTCTAATTTTTTTTGTTGCTTATTTTTTAATTCAATAATTACTACCTACTTGGTTTTCCCATTTCTTTCAAAATTTGTAAATTGATGATTGATTTATTAAAAATACTTCGTTAATTTCCCTTTAAACAGAAAATTACCAACCCAGTAAGCAACTGTCAAGACACACCAGTTGTCAAAGGTGGCTGGTAGATATGAACAATTGAACACCTAGTCATCCCCTCACCAGTTGCTGACTCATGCTCTGGGTGACGAAGGAACCATGACGTTATTCCTTCGTGAAGCAGCTAACCACGGACTTGGGGAACCCTGATGTAAATCGTGAGCATTGATGCAAAAGCTCACTGTTTTTATCGGGAAACCTTTGGCAATGGTGGTTTTCAAGATGAAAGTTAGACTGACTTTGTCAGAACCGTTATGTTTGTGCGCTTCTCGTTTATCTCTTTTTCCTTGGTTGCTTTTCAATGCTTTTCCGGTTTGGGCGTTCACCTTTTTGTTGTCCGCAATGTATACGGTTACAATTAAACAGCGTTTGAGGCGTTTCTCAGCCGCCAAGCTAAAAATATTTGATGAGTTTTGCAAGTTAACTCTTTAGTAGATACAAAGAAGATAGTAGACTTTTGCCAATAGTTAGTATATCTCAAGACTTGTATAAAGATGGTTGTGTTGAACATTCTAAGTTCTGACTAAATCTGATACATACGTCAATGTAAAAAACATTTGCAACGCCATGAATTCAGACTATAAGATCTCTGATTGTTGAGTTTATGTCTTAAAACGCCGTTGCAAAAAATTCATGTCATTGAATAACTAATGCACAAGTGCATCTTTTTCTTCAGTCAAATTTGACAATGGAACCCTGCTCACTTCATTAGTTTGCGAAAAAACTATCTTGAAAAGTTCATATGTCAGCCATCGATTCATCATTCATAAATGACCAACTTTTTTATTTGTAAATTAATTTTAAAGTATTTTGAAAGTAAATCTGGAGCTATTCTGTATTTGTATATCAAACGAAACCATAGGACAGTTACCAAAGAAAAGTGTTCCTCATTGCCAGCTCAATCCATAAGGAGGACATCGGCAGAGATGATTTAATCGCTAAAAAGTGAAGAAAATAAAAATAAAAACTAAAAAGACCATGCTGGAAGCACCAAAAGTCATTTGCCTCCGCTTTTGTAACTGTCGTTCTGCATCTACCACTAGGCAACTGTTTCACCAAGATTTTAAAACATAACAATGTCCCTTTCTCGTGAGAAGAACCCCGGGAATATGAAAGATAATAGATAAAGAATTAAATCAAAATCTTTATTATCTTCTAAAACAATATTTTATATAATTTCAAGTCTATTAAATTATAACTTTTTTATGTTGGTAGAATATACTTATATTTTTAATAACAAATCTTTTAAAATTAATAATAAAATACTTACTTTAAAAATTATATCAATCTAAGGACAAATACTAATTTTATTAATTCAAGTAATTTTTAAAATTAAACTGTTAAACGTACAAATATCAAAATTTTAAAAAATAAAAAAAATTAAAAAATAAGTATAACTACTCAATAAGCAATTAACATCTCTTCAATTGAAATAAATATGATTAAAACATTTAATCCAAAACAAAAGAATTAAAGATCAATTTCAAATTTTCTTATTCTTCAATGCTTCAAGGATCGTTAAAACTTGTTTTTAAATGCTTCAAAAGTTTTGGTAACTTGATCTTGAACAAATAGAATTTATCTCCTTTCTTTAGAAAGAATTAAGATCAAAAAGCAATATCTTGTTTTTCGAGTTTTTCAAAAATTTTTCAATTCTTAATAACTTGCTGTTGAGATTTTAAAGAGGCTTTAACGTTTTCAAAATATTTTTCTTTTATTTAGAATTGTGAATTATATAGTTAAGAAAAACACTACATTTATAATGTTAGTATGCGAGAAAAGAAAGAGTTTTAAAAGAAAACAACCTTTTTTATTTTATTTTTAAACAATTGTAATTTAAATACAGATAAAAATTAATGATTTATTGATGAAGTTTGATTGGTCAAATTAAGTGTTTTATCTTTAATTAATAAGTGATATATTTAATTAGTCATAAAATTAATTAATTAATTATATGATTAAATTAAATAATATCATTAATTCACATTTCGATAATTAATTAATCATTTAAAACTTTTTTAATTAATTAATTAAAAAAATTTATTGGATATGTGACACTTCGTAATTGAAGAAAATTTATCTTTTTACAAAGATCACTGGAAGATTGTAAAAAAAATAAAAATTTTAATATAATACGTGGATATTTTTTACAAAAATTATAATTGAAAAGTGTAAAAGATAAATTTTACTTTAATCATTCTATTGTAAACTTATAATATCAAATTGCAACATCTTCGGAGTTTATTTAAAAAAAAAAATTTTTGTCAGAAAAAGCTATTAATGAAAACTGTGGATAAATTTTTTTTTTTACATTAATAATATTCATGGACTGAGTGAATTGATTAGACTATAATAAATTTGGACTTGAGTATTATAGAAACTAATTTAGATTTATCTATTCTTAGGAAAATTATTTCCTTTCCAATAAATGGAAAAGAAAGGACCCCACCAATGAATTCAGCCTGCAATTTCATAATATCTACGCTTCAGGGCTCTATAAATTTGTTAGTTTGCCATCATCAAGACCATCCCAGAAATTTGACGAGTCAGGATAGAAGTACTATAAGACCAATTCCTCCAATGGCTACACAAATGAAGCCACTATTAACTGACCTTGTATCAACGGTGAGCTCTGTTCCTCCAAATTATGTTCGATCTGAATCCGATCGTCCAAACCTCAATGAGGTTACCTTTGATCATTCCTTCCCTGTTGTTGATCTCGAAAGCCTTTATGGTCCTAACCACTCTAGTGTGATCAAAGAGATTGGCGAAGCATGCCAAAATTACGGTTTCTTTCAGGTACACGATATAGCTTAGTTTGTGCAGTCCTTAATTTCTTTTGTTTTTACTCCAGATTTACTTCCATGTAAAAGATGTATCCATGACCATGAGTAACATTAATTACAATATTTCAAGAAACGTTGTTATCTGTGAAGGTTAAAAATCATGGCGTTCCAAAGGAGGTGATAGATAAGATGTTGCATGTCTCAAGAGACTTCTTTCATTTACCGGAGAGTGAGCGATTGAAGAATTACTCCGACGATCCTATGAAGACGACGAGACTTTCTACGAGTTTCAATGTGAAAACTGAGAATGTATCTAGCTGGAGGGATTACTTAAGACTCCATTGCTTCCCTTTAGAGGACTATGTTCATGAATGGCCAACCAACCCTCCATCTTTCAGGTTCCACAACCACATCTTCAGGGGTATATTTTATTTAATTTATTCCCATTTCTTTTTACTTTCTTGTTCCACAGAGAAGATGCTGCTGAGTACTGCAAGAATACCGGAAGACTGGCACTGGGGCTGCTTGAAGCAATATCAGAAAGCTTAGGCCTAGAAAGGGACTATATCAACTCTGCACTGGGAAAGCATGCGCAACACATGGCTATCAACTACTATCCACCCTGTCCCGAGCCAGAGCTGACCTACGGTTTACCTGTTCATGCTGATCCTAACGTTATCACCATTCTCCTTCAAGATGATGTGCCTGGTTTGCAGGTGCGCAAAGATGGCAAGTGGATTGCTGTCAACGCCATTCCCTACACCTTTATTGTCAATATTGGTGACCAGATACAGGTTTGACATTTAATACGTACATATTTATAGAAAGTCCTATCAGTAATTATGAGTTTCCATTCATTTTCCCACTCAATTTGGCTTGGGAAACGTATTCTCAAAACAATCATAATATATAGGATAAAACTTTAATGACACGTATATTGATTTTTCTGTTAATTCCAAATATATTTTTAATTAGAAAAATATTCACCTCCTTAAAATCAATTGAAAACCCATGTTGGTTTTATATTTTTATTTTTATATGGTAAGAGACATCTTTGACACCATTTTATATTGTATAAGAGATTTAGAGTAGACCGCTGCTAATTAATAGAAATCAAGAGACAAATTCAAGGGTTGTTGACTTTTCAATTCGGCAATTTAGAAAATTTTATGTGCAGTGAAAATATTGAATTTGAAAAGGTCTGCCCGAATTGTTCCAAGTAGTTCTAGAAATTAATTTTTTTTTACATATTTTTGAAGATAGAAAAGCTCTCACTTTCTGTTGTTCAAAAAAATAATAATAATTAATTCCCAGGTACTCAGTAACGATAGTTACAGGAGCGTGCTGCACCGGGCAGTGGTGAATTGCAAGGAGGAGAGGATCTCTATTCCAACGTTCTATTGCCCATCACCCGACGCCGTCATGCGACCTTCCCCGCAACTGATCGACAAGGATCATCCTCCCTTCTACACAAACTATTCATACAGTGAATACTACCAGAAGTTCTGGAAACGGGGTCTCAACGCTGAAACATGTCTAGACATGTTTAAAATTTAACACATTTGTCTTTATGTAACGAGACGCAAGAATTTACTATTTTTAGAAATAAATAATTAAATAATTAATTCATATATACTCCTCTAAATTTAATAATATATATCTTGTATATTATTTTATATATAATTTATATATTCTTTTAATTACTTATCAGATGTTATTTTTATTTTTAATATTTATTTAAATAATAAAATTATTTTTCATGTCACTCAAATAGTGGTGTGCCATGTACTAAGATGGTAAGGCACTTAAAGATGAGAGAAATTCATTAAAGAGACTTCAAACAAAAATTATTGGGTGGAAAAAAAAAAGGAATTTGGAGGATGAAATGTTTAGTTACCTTGATTTAAATATAGAGTTGTAAACCTTGAATGAGATACAAAGAGAAATTCAGATAGAACCCTATATAACGAACAATAATGTGACAAATCTATTAGCTAATCCTAAAAATTCTAGAAGCTTACTTTTCTTTTGTAATTTGCACATCTCAAAGTGTTTCTTAGTTTGATCTTTCTTTAGAAATAGAGGAGAGGTACTGAGGCTCCACAGCCTTTTACTCTCTTGCAAAAGAGTGAATTATCTTCTGTAGCTCATCATGAAGCCAAGCAAAAGCACACTGGAAATTTATACAGTTGTAGTTCTTACTGTTTACGTTGACAAAAGAAGATCATTATTTGCACCAGATAGAATGCTACGGAGGAGAAAATAAAAATATGCATGTATCTCAATTTCCCATGACCAAAACCATATCACATTAGTTTACTCTGGTTAGCACTTATGCTAAAAAAATGAAGCAAGATCACATGTTGATGCTGCAAGTATTGGCTTCAGATTTCAACTGTTCACCTCATCTGAACAGCATACTTAACCAGTTTCCTCTAGCTGTTTCCAATTATTTCTTTGTATTTGTCTTTTATTTTCTGTACCAGAGCTTCCCTGAATTTTAAGAAGTAGGATGAAAGACCGTCAATGATACGGGTAATATTCTTAGAAAGGATAGAACATAATGGTCTTTTCTGCTAAAAAGATTAAATATAATGCACAAATGAACTGGCAACGAGAGATTTAATTGAGAGAGCATGCATTAGAAGACTTGCCTGTCAGGCCTGAAAATAAGGTTCTTGTATGCAAACCACTGCAAGGAGAGACAATATATAGAAAAATTCATAAGAAAATGGGAATTCCCGATTTAATAATTTATAGATTATTTTATTCATGGATATATCTGATCAGTCAACTCATTTGCAATTGAGAGGAAGTAGAGAATATATTCAACCTTGTCTTGGAATCTATCAAAATCCTAATTAACAAGACTGATAGTAACAGAAATATGTTTCTCAGTTGATAACTTGATACTTTAAAGAATTGGCTTTTAAACAAAATATATGGATATGATAAATAATCCTGACCTCTAGTAAAGAAGATGATAACTTATTTGGGGGTTCTTATTTCTATAGAACTTTCACTTGAAACAAAAGGGAATTAAATCCAGCTCACCCCACTGTAGCCAATACCCACTAGCTCCAGAAGGCCAGGAATCAGAGGAAGCCTATCAATTGCCTGTTAGGGAAGACACCCATTGAATCAATTTAATTCTCATATTTGAAAATTGAAGTGTAATGCTATTCATGATTAATGCTTAATCAGTTAAGGCTTAAAAGAATCCGCATATTTAGAATCTCACCGAGATCAGTCCAGTAGAGCCCCAGAGGGCAACCACTCCTGCTACAGCAAGTGAACTCACAGCATACTTGTCCTCAACTTTATCCCACTGAAAACCAATAATATCTTCGTGTTATAAATACAAAATCCTGCATAATAACAGGAAAATGAACAAAAAGAACAAATATTACAAGAAATGTGAGGCAAAATTCTTACAGTTTCTTGAATTGTCTTGACAATTTCTGGCAGCTCAGTTGTCGCAACTTCCGCTGGAGCCTCACCTGTGGCCATAGCCATCATATTTCGAGCAATCTTGCGACCTGAAACAGTTAAACACCATTCCGTATTGTACTTCAGGCATGATCAAGTGTGTGATATATCTATGAAATGACATATTGACATATATGTCATTAAACTTACAGTAAGCAGTGGTCTTCCAGGGACGACTCTGGGAATGAACGGGCAGAGGAGGAAGAGTAGGAAGAGTCACACATTGTAGGGATGCAGCAGTTGTTTGACGAGGGGACTTGGCATCTACAAGGGTAGATGAGGAAGGGATTGATAGTGCACTGGAGGAAACTGAAGCCATTGATAGTCAACCTCTAACAGGATGTAGTTCTCTAGTCCAGAGAGAGTTTCCCAGGTCAATGAAATGCAGAAATGATGCAATTTGGTTAGTTTTTATAAATTTATTTGCTTTATGTTTTTGTTGCTTTCCTTTTTTTCTTTGTCTGGTTTTAGTTGGAAATAATCTGATAATTTGGAAAGGGGAAGTGGAGATGGTTTGTCGTCCGCCTTTAAAGCCACAGAACCACTCATTCAGTTCATCCAGATAGTGCTGACATGGAGGTTGGATAGGCAATTTATGGTGTTTGATCGGATATTGCTCCAGGTTGGCCCTCCACTGCGTCAAAATCTTTCTCAACTCTCAGAAAGAACCCAAAGTTTTTTTCTTGTACCCATGTACTCTGTAGTTTCATTTCTCAAATGATAATAATTTTAAATTTAATTTTTAAAACAAGATATTTTGAACACATAAAATCCACATCATTATATATAAATGATAAATCATATCAACAAAAAAAATTACCAAAAATTCAAAATTAAAAATAAACTCCTTTAATCCTCTTTTAAAAAAAATTAGGGTTCTTTTCCTACTCCAATCTCCTTTGACCAAGTGATTTCTTTTTTAAATATTTTTTTATAACCAACGTACTTAAATTTTGGAAATATTTTGTACAGGCATGGGTGAATAATACCCTAAACCTATAATCCTTTTTCTGAGGATGAATTTGAAAGAATCATAAAGGGGGTACTGGGAGCCTACGAACCCATTATTTTTTCAGAGAAAAAGATTATAATGCACTTGCAGTCTTTTTTTTTTCCAAGCATTTATTGATTGAAAGCATATTATGAGCTTTTTTTTTTTTTTTTGGTCATTGGGTGTTTTTTGGATTTGATTTTTGTAATGATTTTTTGATTTTCTGATTAATGCTATTTTTTTCTCAGTAATGTTATTAGTCACTTACAACAAAATTTGTTAAACTTAAAGATGCATTTGGAGCCCAACTACACTTTGAGATTCCAAAAGAAAAAAAAAAAACCGGTAGATGGAGGGGCCGAATACTTAATTGTTTTCTATTAAAAGGCACATAATGCTTAATCTTGAATGAAAAAAAATCTGCTCGAGCAGAGGCCCGTCTAAATCTCAACAGTTTGATTAATATATTCAGTTTTCCATTCATGATACATACACAAGGTTAGATACTCATTGTCTCAAGTACTGGTGATTTTTGCAAGAAGAAATTTGATGAACTCCATCTCATGACTCACACCAGATATATCGTCAAAACTTTTAGTTGTTTGAATGTGAAATCTGAAGGAATTTCTTCCTTCTAAAAATCCAAATCAGTTGCATCTATAGCAGCTAATGTGTTTTGAGGATCCTGAAATTTTAAGTGCTGATTAATCCTAATTCTTGTATTTGTTTATTTTAATTTTTAAATTCTATCACAGATTGCTGATTTATTATGCGACAGTTTAGGTTGTTCTACAATAATATTGGAGTAAAAAAAGAAAAAAAGACAAGAAAAAAAATCAAACTCAATTGTCATATAACTAATGACAAAACATAAACCTTAAATTTACCCAATAATTTTAACTAGAAAGTAGAAAATTTCCATGAAATATACAATTCTCCTGTTTGTTTTATTTTTCTCATTTGTCCTTATATTTGGTGCTTGTACATTAATTTTTTTTCAACTTCACAATAGGTTAGATCAGAGTAACTTGGGTTTCAATCTAAAGCCAATCCATCGGTCCTGTAAACGGGCCTAGAGAACATCACACTAATCGCCTCAGCACCTGATGTCAATTATGGTCTAGGTCCATTAAATACACTACTACCAACGATATGTGAGAACGACCTTAGCTGTGTTAGATATTAGGCAACATTTGAGAGTAAATTTTTTTTCCCAAGAAAAAGCTTTTCCTCACCCAATTATTTGGGCTCTCTGCAGACTAAAGCACGTTGATAACTGGAATTTTAATCGTGACAAAGACAACTTCTTTCGATAACTAATGAGGTTTTCTTAATATTCTATCCAAAATCCGAAGCTTTTTTTTTTTCTTTATTCGAATGAATTCCAAAGCAAATTGATGACATAACGGAAATAAAAGTTTATTCCTCAGAACATGAAAAGGGTCAATTCCAAATATCCAATATATAGCTAGGTAGATGAAACAATAGCAACTTAAAAAGTTACTGCATTGCAATAAGAGATTATGTCTGGACCACTTGGAGGTGAATAATTACTGGTAAAAAGGGGGGGAGATTAGGATGCCATAACTGAAGTTCTAAGCATATTTTGATTGGCCAATCTCGAAGTCCCCACAACCTACTATAACTTTGTCTTACCACAATGACCATTTGGAAAAGTGAATTTTTAGTATTGGTCCTGCAAAAGAATTTGATATTCTTATCACTTTTCGACTGCCTACGCCAAAGCGTAAGGGAAAAAAAAGTACTCCAAATCCGCAGAGGTAAGGGTCAATTAGAAACCTCAAGACTTAGCTGTGGAATACATTACGTAGTAAATGTACGTCTCCAAATTAAAGGCTACGTTTAAGAACACATCATTCGCCGAAAGCTAACCAAACCAAAAACCCTTTCAAGACCACAGAAGAGAAGAAAATTAAAGAAATAAACATTTCCTGATTTTCGACCTTTTTTTTTTTCTCTGGCAAACGTGCTACATGCACGAATAGAAAGTGAAGTCCGCAGTTGAGAAGCCACACTGCACGCGCTCGCTCGCGTAGACAAAACTCCTCACGTCATCCACAATCTTTTGACCCTTCTTTTCCTTCACATCCTAAAGCATTGCTTTGATTGATTGTACGGTGAAGAAGGATGAAAGAAGGTGAGATGTAGCCATGGGGGCACGAGAGAGAAGATTTTACGTGGAGATCTCTCTGGTCAGTCTCTGTTAAGATGCGGGATGCCTTTCCATCAGAAGGGAATCAAGCTCTGATTGTGACCCCACTTCAAACTTTGGGACATTTCAAAAAAAAAAAACCCAGGTTTTAAGCCTTGACCATGTCAACACCCAATCAAATTCAAACCCTATGACCTAGATTTGTTTGCATTTTTTTATTTGTTCAATATTTTTGTTAGGGGATTAGAATTAGAATTTTTTTCATGTGAGTTTATAATATAGATAAAAAGCAATGCTTGCTCAGATTTTTTTTTCTCGTTGGAATTTGTAGTGAAAGACTGTACGCATATAGTGCAATTGTGGTACATGATCGAGCTTAGCATTTTCTTCATTGGAATTTAAAGAATGGTGAGATGGGCAGGGATTTCTTTTTTTTTTTTTTTTTTAACTTTTGAAGATGAATGAACAGGAACCAACCACTTATTAGCCATCTTCTTCGTTTAGTAATGCACATATATTTTTGAAAGATGCACATGTATACATATATATTTCATACTTGTGACTGGTTAAATTTTATTTGCTAAATTTAATGATTTAATATTTTATAAACAAATTATATGATTATTGACCAATTAAATACATTTTTAAAAAGTTTAATTAATAAATTAATGTGATTGAATATTCCTAAATTTTGATGGGAAATAATCAGGTGGGCGGTGACTTTGTTTTATGGTTAACTCCCTTGCTCGCATTCTTAGGCTATACAACTGTTGTTAACCATGGGACAATTAATGCTTATATTGTTAAGCAGGCATAATGATTCAATCTCCTTATTTTATTAATACCATCACTAACCTTCTTTAAGAATTCTCTACTCCATTGTTCATTAATAATAACAACAAATTCAGATTATTGAATAAATTTTACAAAAATTATGAGATGAAAAAGAATTTGAATAGGGGTTTTGAAAGCTTAGTTTCATGAGAGGACGTAGTCACATTCCCATGTCACCTGTGGTATCAAACTAGGGGCAGAGACGCTGCAAAAAGCTGGAAAAAGAAAAAGCGATCTTCTGAGTGGTCCCAATGTCTTTCTTTCTACGGCTGACGGCGATTTCTTTGGTAAACCACTTTCAACTTCTCAATTAATACTTTCTAAAAGCTTAAACAAATTTACAAAACTCAAGGTAATGCTAATGATAATGTGGAAAAGCGTGAATAAAATAAGCTACTGCCAATGATAATCATATATAGAGATGCGAGATTAATTGCCTTTAGGTTGAATATGCTGGCTCGTCCAGTCGTCCTTCCCAATGAAACATTCATTTATGCCATTATCTGTGACCAACGTTCTTCTTGGATCCATGTTCTATATACTAATTTATTTTTAATACGGTTGGAATTGCCCATGTTTTGGCTCCAGTATAGTATGTCTAAAACTACTGTAAATTGCTAGTACTATTTTTATTAGAGTATCAGCTTAGTTTAGGATCATTGACTTGGAAAGAGAGAGCTTAGGATCATTGAAAAGAAACTGATAACATAGAAGGAGGAGGAGGTAGTAATCATGGAGCTGTAGCTTGTATAGGGGTTTTAGAAAGGGCTAGGAAGAAACCATATGATGTTGGATTGGGACTGACCTTGGCCGTAAAAAGAAGCAACACGAAGACCACAATGACTAGGACTTGGCTACGATGGGAGGATGATTTGTCCCTGGCCCGGACATCTTTTGATTCTTACACATGGGGATGTGTGCTTTAAGCTGTTGCACACTTTGCAGCTCTCCCTCTCTGACCCCTATGACAATTTTCAGTCTAGAACGTGGGTTGCTCTTCATCAATTAGCTTTGACTTTGCCTATTTCCATCAAAACCCTTCTCCTTCTCTTTCCTTTGTAGTTTGTTTGTATAAATAAGAGTACTTTTGTCTCTACACTAAATGTATCATTACACTTTTTTTTTTTTTGGTTACACGAAGCTAAAGCCCTAATACAAATAAAAAAAAAATTTAATTTAAAATCAGATTTTTGATGTTTATTCAAGCACTTTTAATCATTAAATTAAAGACTTGGAGACCATTATACTTTGAATGTATGCATTATACTTATTAGACTAAATCATATTTGTTTTGAAGAAAACCACTGACCCTTAATTTATTTATTATTGAATACATCCAAGTGTAGTTTGAATCCTGTATTCACTTCTATATACCACGTCACTCATCTGCTTTTCTTAATTAATTCTCGCCCCATTAGTTAAAAACATGGTGTGATTAGTTTGGAAATTTTGTGTTTAGTTAATGGGTTTGTCAACTTAGAAATTGTCACAGGCAGGGTCAAATTTTGCTGATGCGTGAAAGTTTCAGGTTGTCATTTCAATCCAAATACCCCGTTGATAAAATTTAGGAGTCAATGCAACTGAGTAGAGTACCCAAGTCGATTATGAGACATGAGCCCATGAGCTCTGTGGTTCTTGGTGATGCGTCAGGAAATGGAGACAGTTTGGGATTCATCAAATATTTGTAATCCCAACCCATCATCACTGCCATTCTTGTCTTTCCTGTCAGGCTTTCCTCAAGTAATTGAAATTCCTGCAACTATATTGTAATTGTGAATTACCGCTTTATCTAGTCTTGGGGAAAATTTAAAAGGGCTCTTCTAGGTCATTAACCTAAATTTTTGCAAAGTAATGTTATGATGTTAATGTTCCAGGTTTTGTTTTCATGTAGTTTCTTAGCTACAAAATTCTTAAATGGGGCCTAATGAGCACCTTCGAGGACCAAAAATTGGGGATTAGAGCATAAATAATATTATTTTGCTAATATTCCTCAGTTTTGTCCATTCCTTTACTTTGATGAATTAATTTTAAGCTAATATTGAATCACAATTGATGGCACACTGAAGAAGTTCAATACAAAAAGTTGTGATGAACCAAAAAAAAAAAAGGATTTACTGGTTGTAGCTTTTGATAAAAAAAAAAAAAAAAGGATTTACATGTTCAAAAGAGATGATCATGATGCCATTTCCGCCTCAGGACTAACTCTAATTCCAAAACCAGATTCTGATTAAACATCTTTTCTTCATCTTTTTCTTCTTAAATAATATATAAATCCTAGAAGTACAACACCAATTGCTTCTATATATATATATATATATTTATTTATTTATTTTTCCTTTGCCTTGCATTTGGCACAAAATGCACTTTTTAGGTTCTCATATTACTAGTAGATCGAGACTACAACAGATTATCTCATGTTAACTTCTACGCAGACCATAATGGATAGTACTAAATTATTACAGCATTGCTTGTATTCTTTGAATTTGTATCTAGTAAGGTCATTTTGATTCAGACAAATATATCATTACGTTTATGAAAACTTAAAGACAATTATGATAATACCATAGCGGATGTGAGTATATTATTAAGAAATGCCAATTAAGAATTTAGGATATGAAATTGTGATGAGTTTGCGTACTCTTAGGTTTTGAACGGTTGTGAAGAGTGATGAATCAGTTGTACTTTTGAGAGTCATAAATATAAGAAGTGGTCCATCACCCATGAAGTTAAAGCTGGAAAATGAAGTGTGCCTAAAAGAACACGAGTCGAAAAAGAAAGATGCGAACAGGAAAAGGCAAAGGAAAAAAGGAGTAGGCGGAGAGGACAGTGTGTGATGATGAAACATCCATGGCCATACATTACGGACAAGTATAAAAAGAGGAGCATCACTCGCAAAAGTGCAATAACGAGATTTAGATTTATACAGCAAATTTTGAAACTCGATGAAAGCCATACACCCTAAATTGGACCCCCACTCACCCTCAACTCTCACCACTCCACAGTCCACACCAAAAACTAGTACTAGGATAGAATAGAATCATCCTCCTAAAACCACAAAATACGAAAAAAGAAAAAACTTGGAAAGAGCTAACCAAAGATTAAATATATTTATCATTCTAATAAGTAAGAAATAATTAGTGATAAACAAGGGAAGTTTCTTAAGTTAAGCTGTAAACATCAAGGGCTCTGTCTTGCATTGTCTTTGTGGTACAAAACATTGCTTCAAATGGACACAGTGGAAGGTGCCCTCTGTTTCCTTTCTTCTATTCTCAAAAGCCCCAGCCCCCCTTTTCTTTCAACCTTTTCCCTGGTCTTCCTTTTCTACCCGTACTATTCCCTCCAGGAATCAAGTCAGCTGCCTAACGACCAAATCCTTTTTTTTTTTTTAACCTTTGAATTTAGCTGAATATTTGATGAACTGCTGCTTCTATCTCATCCGCTGATCTTAGGTGACAGCCGTCCTCCATCTGCCATTACAATTTGCAGCACACCCCAGAAAATAACAAAAAAAAACAACAAAGAACAAGACAAATATTGAGAAATTTTGGAACTAGGGTTTGAGCAAGTACTTGTTGAATAGTAAAGACCTAGGTTAAAAAAAGAAAAAACTAAACTAAAAAACATATTAGTTTTACCTTGAGATTGAATGAGTAAAGAACAGAAGCTTGCGTAGAAGTAATGTTGAGATGCAAAACAGTTAATCTAAGACTTTCCAGGGTGACAATGGCTTGTAACAGCTGACCGGGTCTTCTTGAACACTGAATCTTTAAGTTTACATGATTGTGTATTACATTAACATCTATTTCAGCTGCACCTGACTTGCTTTCTGCATTTACTTCCTCTCCGCAATTCCCATCTTCAGATCCAATTCCAGATTCCGGCTGTGAAATTTCCATTGCAGACTTTGACACTGAATTATTACTTTCTTCAATTCTTCTCATTTTCTTTTGCGCTTCCTGGGATTGAAGAAGTTGCTCTAGTTCCTTAACGAAGTCAATTGCACCTCCTATAATAGACGCTTGGTCACCCTGTAAAACAAAATAAAATATGATATTTGGTAAAGAAACGATAGCTATACCACCTAACTGTGGGATTAAAAATTTGCTGGGATTAGATTGATATACTCTTTGGATATAAGATGGAGGCATAAGAGAGCGGAGAGAATTTAGATAATCATTCATTTGACGTCTACGGTTGCGTTCAACGGCAATGTGGGTCATCCGTTGGCTCTCAACTTCTTCTTTGTTCTTGGCTGGCTTCGTTCGTTTTCGCTTTCTTCGTTCTCGAGTAATGGAAGGGGATTTTGTGAAGTTTTTCTGAGGTGAGGAACCAGAGTTACCTTCTCTACTACAATTGTCTGCTGTTGCTGACTTTGGTGGGTCTTGGTTGGACTCGGAGCTGACAACTTCAAAACATGAACTGGAATTTGCGTTCCTTTTAAAGTCTTTGGTCTCAGATATGACTGGTGAATGTAAGTCGAGCACTTCATGGGTAACACAGCTTTCAAACTCTATGGCTTGAATTTGGGTTTCCATTTCCAGGACGAAGGGGTTGTTGTTTATCTCCAAAGTCTTCTTCGAGTGTTGCAGTCTCAAAAGTGTCTGAAAGTTGGGTTCTTTGAAGGCAAAAAGTTGTGGGGATTCTACACTTTGAAGCATCTGAAGGAATGGCATTTTGTCTTCTAAGCTTGGTATTGAAAAGTGTGCATCTTCTTCTTCTTCTTCTTCTTTTTCTCCAAACCTTAAGCTCTCTGAGTTAACAAATCCTTGTTCTAAGCATTCCACTTCCAAATCCTCTCCTAATAACTGCAATGAATAATTTGAAGGTAGGAAACAAAAACCAAAAGGAAATGATAATGTGAGAAAATGAGAAAAATTCTTAAGTGGGTTCACATAACAACCATCTAAAGAAATTTGAAAAAAAAAATACTGAAACTAATCGGGTGGAGGACTCAGGTTTCTCAGCAGATAAGAGAGAATGAAAGCAGTGTGAGAATAGAATGTTAGAAGAGTAAGAAGCAGCAGTAGAGCAGTCGCAGATGTTAGAATTTTCCAGCAAAAAACCACGCTGCATTGAATGCAAGCATTTTTACAGGAGTAAATGCAGATGCAATCTATATCTTGATTCTAGAAAAAGGATTGAAGAAAAGAGGAAGTATAAAAGAAACAGAAGTACTAAAGTAAGCAAAGTAACATACGCAAGGATTAATTGGTCCTTGGAGCCTCTCCATAACAGTTTAGTAGTAATAAGTACTTGGAAGGAATGCCTTAAATTCTCTCTTTCTCGTTCTGTATCTCTCTCTCAGTTACCAACATTCCATATGGTGATGCTAAGAAAACAAACACAAGTCATAAATGTAACCCCTAAGAAGCAGAATAAGACCCCATACCCGAACACAATTTAATTCCTTAGTTTTCTCGTGCTGGTAATACTCCTAAATAGAATAATATTAAATGCTTTGAAGAACTCTCACAGAAAGAAAGAGAAAAATGTCATCAGAGTAAGAATGCAACTCGAAGCTGGTGTAAAACAATGGTGAAGAAAATGGAAACAAGAAATAGATGTGGTGTGAAACGAAGGGGGGAAAAGACCCAACTGAGAGTGAGAAGATATGCAGGATATATTTGGGACTGGGAGAGTTGGTGAGACTTAGCTTTTAGCAGAGAAGCGGGGGGGGGGGGGGGGAGAGAGAGAGAGAGAGAGAGAGAGAGAGGGGAGGTTGTCTAGTTTACAAGGTCCCAAGCATTATTGGCGGTGGCAGTTTTGTCTAGCAGCGGGGACAGACAGTTGTGGGGGCTTCCCTTTCAAGCGTACGTAAAAGAAAAGCTTTGGAAAGTCCTCCTATGGATTGTGTCACCCGTCTGATGATGGGTCATTTCCTTATAGCGCATCTATTTCTTTTTTGTTTTTGTAAAAATCCACCAGGGAATTCCCCCTTTTACTGCTACGCATATAACCTTCATTTTCCATTGCACATGGGTCCAATTGTACAATTAAGACTTCCTTTGCCTCCAGGGTGGTAATAGTGACCCTTCCTTCTGGTTCTGGTTACAAGGACAAGGGAAGAGTTTGCTAATTCAGTTCTATTTAGATTCCTAGCTCAAATGGTTAAATGGTTAAATTGATTTGCCTTCAAACTCAGTACTTACTATCTAATTTGGGTTGAAAAGAAAATGGGGAAGGAAATGGTATCACCTCCATCATGCTGTTAGTTAAAATAATAATAATAATAATAAGAGGTGAGACTGAGACAGGAAAGGAAAAGAGATTAACTTTTAATATGATCTCATTTGGTCAAATTCATATGGATAACAATAAATTCGCAGCTTACAAACTTATCATTTTTATTCAAGGATGAGCGTCCTTGGTGTCCCAAAAACATGTGGAGGAGTTGCCATTTTTCTTATTCTCAAAAATTGAAAAAACAGCTTTGACAGGGACCTAAGCTCTCCTTAGCCACAGCTGTGAGCTTATTCTACATTAATTGTCTCGAGGACAGAAAATTTGTCTTCAAGTGGAAGCAGAAGGAAATTGAGTTTTAGATCTGTCTTTTGCTTCAAGCTTAATTAGTCAAGTTCCTCTTCAACCAATGGAGAGTCCTTCTTGAGTATGGTTAAGATTTAAATGTACCAATGAGCGTTAATGATTTCAGGGGGCCTCCACTGGTAAAATTTAAACTGTCTCCATGACTTTACTCTGCGACATTGCTCCTATTTTGCAAGTCACTTACCCCATTAGAAGGGCCTTGTATGTCGAAAATTGTAGGAAATAATGTTCTTGGTTCATCTAGTTTGGCAGTCCTAAATCTCTCTGCCTCCACTATCAGATAAAAACGCTACCTTGTAGTTGCTCAGAGCCTAGTAATACTATACAAACTTGAAAAAAAAATTATGCCTTTTTATTTAAGAAAATAGCACCTCCAGCAGCATTTAGATAGCTTCAGAGGAATTACCTGATGATCAAGGCATGACTCTGACTCGAATCTTTCAGAAGCCTAACAAAGACAACAATCTTGACTGCCAGACCAAGTAGTAATAATTTTTTGGGTTGCTATTAGAACACCGTTGCTGTCAACTGTTTTATGGAGACCAACCCTGTCTTATAAGGCGATTTCCTTTCCCATTCAATCAATTTTTTATAAAAAAATTTTCTTCTGAATGATTATTCTGCATGTGGCAAACTCCTTTCTTTCTACCTAATAGGAAGCGATTGAACAGCTCACACGTCCCTTCATGGTTCATGAGTGGCAAGATATGTACGTGACTAATGCGTTTTTATTCACAGCTTCACGCACCAACAAAAGCAGAGATAAAAGACGACTTACAAAATTAGACAAACACAATCTAATAAAATCGGAGCCTGAGAATTGAGGACACATAATTCATCTGATAATGTCTTAATAATCTTATCCATTTGGACTGCGGTATAGCCCTTTTCAACCTATAAAACTATTTTGCACATCTTTAGCCACACAACCAGAGGCATTCTCTTTCTCGAGAAAACTGCAATTTTTGGTCTTGTCCTGTAGTTCATAGATTACGCCCACACATTAGAGTCGGTCTAAAAAAAAGAACCGTAAATGTTACCACTGCATACCGAGCTGGCATTAGTCTCATCAAACAGTATTCTTGTCTATCTTCTTGGTTAAACCAAAGCCCCAGGATTGCAAGGAACCTTATCCCTTTCTTGCAAGTTGAATTTCATTTTCATTTAATTTACGTAACTGGTTTCTTCAGCTCATTCACCTGTAACCATGACAGATTCTAGATTTAAACGGGCTGCCGGACACATTTCAGAGAAAAAATATCAGGGTATAATGGAAATCTCAAGTGCACAGACTGAGTGAGACGATGCCAGTGTCCCCACCTCCCAACATCACATGCCAATCTGTTCATAGTAACTGAGTACGTGTTCACGGACCAGGTGCTTAGCCCCATCTCATATGATCCCTGTGACGCAAAAAATTTAATTGGTGGTAGACCCCAATTATTGGATATGCACCTGTGTTGGTAAAGATTGCTAACTTTCTTTCACAGCATGATGAAAACTTTTCCCTTAAGAAGAAAGATGCATGCATCTATCGAACTAAAATGGTAATAAACATGAAATGCACCGAAAGGGATGATTCCATGAACGAAGTTTACATAATATCTACTGATTAAGTCTTGGATATGGACTTCTAAGCAGAAAATCATGTGCTAATCCGGATAAAATATCAACCATAAGCCACCTAATATATGTAGAGTTTGATCCTTGGGATATAAAAAGCTTTCAAAAGAGAGGACAATGAGGCCCCAAAAAATCTTCCCTTCCATTAACGCTCTATGACTGCCAGTATGGTAACATGACTGCTATTATACTCCCTTCTCATACGTTCTATTACGTTGTCTAAGACCATGTCAGCATCTGCTTCTGGCCTGATTTCGACATGGCAAGCTAACAGGATCTTCACCACAGTAATATCCCATATAAATAAAACATTAAAAAGATCATTAAGCTACAGGCTTAACACTTGGACCAGGTTTTAAAATTCATTGGGCCTCTTCTTTTGTGGACCAAAGACCAAAAGCTATTGGCACTACATTTTTAATACTTTGGGCCTAATTAAAATGAACAGTCTGGATGGCCATTAATTGTTAGTTGGCTGGGCCTTGTTGACCAATTAAATGACCTCCATCGAGCCTACCACGTCTTTCTCCTTCCTGTTTATTCAAAAAAAAATGTTTTTTTTTTTAATGAGTGTTAATTCAATCTTTAAATTTAATAAAATACTTGGTGTTATCTTCGGCCAATTTAAACACATTCTCATGGTCGTTTTTTTTTAACAAATAGGATAATTTTTAGTCTTACATGGTTAATGTAATTTTCAGAGTTAAAGAAAACATAGGCGAGAAGTCAAGCTTTTGGGTTGGTCTGTCAATTTTAATAGTAATTTAGTAACTCCAAAAACCATCGAGATTGTTTAATTTGAAAGTTGCAGAAAGATTGGTTAAACAACATGTTCTCTTGATTCAAGACGCTTTAGCCTGGTTATTGGGTTTAGGGTAACGCACTAAGGCTTGGCAATTGTAGTCACCTCTATCACAGGGAGTGCGTTGATGGGTGGGTTGATCAGGGACACGGGACCTGTCCCTTGTGCAGGTTTAAGCTCCTGCCTTGTCAAGCGGATGATGAGGACGCAAAAGGTAAAAAAGATCCATGATGGTTGGAAAGAATTGCCTCTCTGTTTGGCGAGAATTATTTGCTTGATACCCTCTGACCCATGTTATTTCTGCAAAAAAGAAAATTAAGGAATGCTTTTTTTCAATCAAGATTTTCATTAGTATATTTTTCTTCCTATTCTTTATTCTTTCTCTTGGTTCAATATGTTAATAAGATATGATTTAAGCAATCGATATGAGGTATATAAGGCAACTAATTAGTAATAATAAAGCAAAGGTAGATGAAGGGAATATTACTTAAAAGGAATACAGAAAACGAAAGGTTCTATCAGCACCTAATTAAAGAATCCTAACTTTGTTTCCTTGTCGGTGAAATACTTTGCCTCAGTTTGCAAGTGAGGAATGTATAGTCAATATTATGTATGACAAACAATAAACTAAAGATAAATAAATAATAATAATAATAAAACAGATGGTGGCCAACTTTAGACGCATGTACAGCCATGCGTCTAAACTTTGGGGCCATGTGGCAATCCATCTCAAAAATTGTAAACCGACAAAACACAAATTTCAGAACAAACTAGAAGCTACTACTTCATAGTTTACACTGATCTGCAGTCGAACTGAAACAAAGATGATAGTGAAAAAGTGAAGAAGAAACCCCTTTGCATTAATTTTTCTGATCACATTGCTTAGGAGTACATGTTTGATGTTCCTCAACATACTTCATATCTGATAAAGCAGATAGAGATACATATACATATCTCTACATAATTCATATATCAACTTTACAGGGAGGAGCGCCAAGCAAAGGCACCTGCCCTACTACTCCCTTCTTCAAACCAACCCAAACATCACATTTCACATAAATTCCGTACTTTCCTGTCTTTATAGCTCCAGTTTTCCATCTCAACTTTCCCAACATCACCACCCTCAGCACCACCACTCCGTAAGCTTCATCCATCATCAGTCCGTTCACCACCTCTGCCGATGCTGGCACCGTCTCGCTACCAAGCACCGGAGACAGTACCACCGTGCTCTTTGTCTCATGGTACAGTGGCAGCAAGTCCACTGGAGGAGTAATCTGTTGGTTTCTATACGAAACATAAGCTTGCAGCTTTTCATAGAAGATGGAGACTCTCCTGTTGGGGTTTCTTGTAACAATTGTGAACTGCATGGAAGTGGAAATGAAGGGTTGTGAGGTGGCGTTGAGTTCATAGATAGCAGCATCGACAACAGTGAAACGAGGCTTGTGGGGACGGTAGATGAGCCAAACAGTAAGCGCTGTGGCTCCTGCTAAGAGGAGGAAGATGAAAATACATAAGCAAAAGGACCGGCCTGCACCTCCTTGGCTTTTGCTTGGTGGCCTGGGTTTAGGATAGAGAGGGGGAGCTTGCTTGTCTTCGCCCATTTTGGGTGATGGGGGTTGCTGTCGCTGAGGGTCTTGTGATTGCTCTTGGTCTTTCATGGAAAAGTGAATATAAATGTGACGGTATTTGCACAATAAAATGGATAGAAACTGAAAGAGGGAGGAGGGTTCCTTGGTGGTGACGGCTGGCCTAGTGACAATATTGTTGAAAACAAAATTAAAGAATGAGAACAATATGTGTGAATATATACTTCCTGTTTCGCCTTTTACTTCAAGGAATATAGCCGGAGGCCCCCTTCAGATCCATTACTTACTAGTCCCTCATGATACATTAATCATAAAAGTTTTTTTTTTCCTTTTATCTCTAATAATTATTATTATACATTAGAAAGTAATGCAAGTATTGATCAAAATTGACTTAAAAGTTTCTTTTACCAAAAAAAAATTTAACAAAACATAAACACCTTAAATTAGTTTACTCAAGGTTCGATAGAGCTGCGAAGCTGATGATTGGTATGATGGCTCGTCAATAGCTTTAGGCCTTGAGCCAGTAGTAGGACATTATATGATGTTAACAGTATAAGGCCTCTGTGGACTGATACTTATCAGGCTAGAGCTATCAGTATCACATACTAACAGACATTATTATATATGATGTTGTCACCTTATCCAATATTATCATCCTTTTGGTACTTTGTTAATGTAAAAGAAGAGGGGAAAATGAGATAAAAGAAAACAGTAGAAAGGGAAAAGATGAAGTTCCAAATCATTTGCCCAAAGCGACGGTTGAAATAATTTGACGTTCATTTTCATGCTTTTGATTTAAAGATTGTAATTTGTAATCCGGGTCCCGAAGAGAGGAGCCTTCGTGGGTAAGAGATAGAGGAATGATAAGGGATAGTTTCTTTTTATTATTATTATTTTTTCTCTCTAGATGGTAAGCAGAAAAAAAGTAGCACATTGGGTGGGGCATACTGTGCCCACTGACCAGCAGCTGCAGCACCGACAAATGGATAAGTTCTTACCCAAATGTATATGCACTGGAAGAATACGTGGCTGTTCTTTGCCTTTTCAACATGCTTGGCCCCGAATCCCGATAGTTTCATGCCTCGTCGATGCCGTCATTCACTGGATCCCAGTATTCCACGTTGCAATTGAACCGAGTGCCACCTGCATATGTATGCATGTCAGAGTTCCATGGGTCTCCTCTCTTTCTCCATGTGACAAGTCTGGTATTTCGCTCCAACTCCATTCACCATTTTAGTTGGAACTTGGAAATCACTTTCTTCAATTTCTGCAATAGAAATTACTTTGTTTCTCCTCTTTTGTTTCTTCCTTTTCGAGTTTTGCCCCCACCCTTTTAAGGAGGCAGGGTGCATATCTCATGAAACATCAATCTCAAAGAACAATGATACATTTGTTATAGAATCATAAATGCGTTTCCCCTTGATTTTGAATTCAGGAATATACCTTTCACTAGAATTATTTCAACTCTATTCAACAATCAGAACTTTTGCATCCGTTTACATTTGATACAAAAAAAAAAAAAAAGAAGAAAAAGACGGAATGAAAGATCCTACGCAGTCTAGAATATCAAGTTGTACAGAAAAGAGTCAGCCATGAGAAATCCGTATTTTAACCTATTGAAGCAAATTACATTATACAACTAACCTGCCAAACTACAATCAGTCAGTTGTAGTTGGATGCAAAAGAAAATGACAGCATCACCCATGGCAATAACAAAGGATCAGCTTGCAAAATATTTCGTCTATAACATGATCCTACTTCTTTCTTAAAACTTCTTGAATACGCTTGCAACAGTAAATTAAATTCATCACCATTAATTAAACATGGGAGAACAGATACAACATATTTGATGGTGGTTGGGCTTCCTTATAGCATAAGCCTGCACTCCCACGCTGGAAAAAAAATCCATTTAATTATTTTATGTGTATCTATAGCTCCAATATGTGGCAGTGATGGAAACATGCTAAAGGAATTAAAAAATGTTGGCAATAATAATTACAAATCATATTATTGCTTCTAGTCGCTTGATATTGTTAGAGGGTGATTGTCTCACGAGCCGGAGCTTAAGCTTAGAACAAGCTGCGTCTCAGGATCCACTTGACTCAAGACTTACGCACGGACCGTGACAATTGCAGGTATATGGAAGATTAGCTGTCTGCCTCTAGCTTTAGCCACCCGTTATGGGAGCATGATGCAGAGATACCATTTTTGGTGAGTGATGTTTGGATCCACAGAAAAGCCATCAATAGAAGCTTTGATGGCAAGTGGTTTGATTCAATAAGGGCGCGCTTTATCACAGTTGTCACAACGTATTTCCATGGTCCACCAAATTTTGTGGCGGTACCAAGGTTGTTGAAGCTCCAGCATTAGAATCAGATGGTTGGTAACTATAAAAAATGGTTTCTTCAAGCGATTTTTGTAACTATCATTACCCATTTGCAATTAAAATTGGGCCTGATTCCTGGTGTTCCAAAGGAAACTGGTTTCAACTTCCAAAATATTTACAAGAAAGTGGGATATATTTTCTTGTCAGCGCTTGAATGAAACCAAAATTTGATGCAATATGTAGCCATCTATTTGTTTCGATGGAGTGATGAATTAAACCAAGAATTCATTACGGTAATTATTTATGCAAATTGTGGATTTTAATTTGGAAAAGCGATACCAAAAGATTCTCTTTTTTTTTTTTTCCTTTAAGATATTGTTTCATTTATATCCTATTTAATATATTTTTCTAAGAATCAAGTGAATAGCGTTGGAATTAATTAATAAAATTTAATTATTAATCAATCTTGTCATTTTTCTTAAACTAAAATAAACTAATAATTTTTAACAAAAGCAATTATTATTATTTTTTAAAAAATTATTAAAAATATCAAATGAACAATTAAAAAAATATTTATATTTGATGCATTATTAATATATAAATTTTATATATTATCAATAAATAAAATAATATCATATCATTAATGAAATAAATTAAATGATGTTAAAAATATTAATTTTTGTATATTTATTTTAAAAATTAATATTTATTTATTAATAAAGTGACATTTGGTTGATAGTGCATAAATTTTATACTCTCAAATATAAATTCTCACAAAAATCCATACCTAATATTAAAAACTATTAAAATGATCAGCTAACACTAAGCAAGTAAGAAAGCACGTTCCTTAAAGATAATAAACATAACTATGACTCAAACAAAGAGCTTTCAAGTTTCTATTAGAAGGGTCAAAAACGAAAAAGCTAGCTGTTGCTATGCTGAAATGCTTATGAGAGGCCAAACGAGGAGTTTATAAGAAATTACAAGAAAGACCAAAATAGCAGGAAATAGGGCCAACCAACCCTTTGGGGTTTGCCATTCAAAGCATTTGTCCAAGTAACAAATGGAAATTAAATTAAAAAGAGCACATAATTGCTACACAAGAAACGCTAAAAAGATGTTGACAAGAGATTGCTTGCACAAACTGAATCTATGAGGCCATGCAATAATAAAAAGTGAGCATAAATAGATTGATCACGACCCTAATTTGAAAGCTTAGACATGAGCAGTTCCTTCAGTGAACTTTGGATCCTCACATCTATATCGGCCATCAGGTCCAATTCCAAAACCTTTTGGATCTGCAAACACATTTTTGAGCAGCTGGCTCCGAGGAGGAAGGGGGCTTTCATCTGCAAACTCGACAGCATCCTCTACCACCTCATCAATCTTCTTATCTATGGCCTTTAACTCTGCCTCACTGGCCAGATTGTTCTGAATGAGGTAGTTCTTCAGGGCTGTGATGGGATCTCTTGCTGCGTAGTGAGCCTTCTCAGCTGCCAAAGAAGAACCAAGAAATTGAAAAAAGTGTACATTTATGAACTCTTAAGATCCAAATTAAGAACAGAAGTTAAATGTGCAATCTCCCTCGACATCATTTATTCACTCAGGAACTAATCCCCAAGAATCCAGAAACTCAATCATTTAACTTCAATCAGCATGCTTTTACCAATAACATAACAAACGGATTCTTATTGAGCCATAACATAACAAACAGATTTTTATGGAAAAAATAACAGAGTTTAGAAAGCAATCACTTCAACTTTAAGACTATACAAGACCATTACAACACATGCATGCGGGTTGTTTTTTTGTTTTATCATTGCAATCTAATAATAGCTCAATCAAACCAAACATTTCGGGAAACAAAATAATAGGAAAAAGCAAAGACTAGAACTAGCTATTTCTATCATACAAAAAAGTAAAAGAGGAAAAAAAAAACAATAACCAGAATTTGCTAATTAAATCATAAAAATAACACCATAATAAATAAGCAAAGATAATAAAATGCCTACCAGGGTCACGAAGCTCATCAGGGTCAGCCAATGAGTGTCCTCTAAACCTATATGTCTCGCATTCGACCAATGTTGGGCCTTCTCCTCTCCTAGCCCTGGCAATTGCCTCCTTAGCCACTTCCCTTACCTTCATAACATCCATCCCATCGACATGAATACCAGGCATCCCAAAAGCCGGTCCTTTCTTATAAATCTGAGGATCAGAAGTAGCTCTCAAATGAGACATCCCAATAGCCCACAAATTATTCTCAACAACAAACACGATAGGTAGTTTCCACAGCGCAGCCATATTCAAACACTCAAAGAACTGCCCATTATTACAAGTACCATCCCCGAAAAACGCCAACGTGACATGATCACAATCCGCTTCTTTCAAAACCTCCCTCTTATACTTAGATGTAAAAGCCGCTCCTGTGGCAACAGGAATCCCTTCACCAATAAAAGCAAAACCTCCAAGCAAATTGTGCTCACTGGAAAACATATGCATCGACCCACCTTGGCCGCGGCAGCAGCCGGTGGTCTTACCGAAGAGTTCGCTCATGACGGCACGTGCAGGAACGCCTTTGCTTAAGGCGTGCACGTGATCACGGTACGTGCTTACGACAGAATCTTGTTTCTTTAAGAGCTTAATAAAACCAGTAGAAACAGCTTCTTGGCCGTTGTAAAGATGAACAAAACCAAACATTTTACCTCTGTAATACATCTGAGCACACATATCTTCAAATGCTCTCCCTAATACCATATCCTCGTATAATTCCAATCCTTCCTCTTTCGTAATTAACTGAAAAAGTAGAAAACTGAATAAAAATCTAGATTTGTTATTAAACAGATTTATATGAGTTGTATATTGGTAGCAGTGAATAACTGTTTTAGGCAATAAAATTACAAATTATCCAAAAAAAAAAGAGAAAAATGAGGTTACCAGATTGGGGGTGGATTTGGATTTCTTTTCCTTGACGACATCGGAGACGGCGACAACGGTCCCAGATTGACGATGGAGATTCAATTTAGAGGAAGAGCTGAGGCGGAGTTTGCGGATGGATCCGAGGAAGGGTGAGGGGGCGTTAGGGATTTTGAGAAGGTCGAAGAGGAGCTTGTCATGAGATCTGGGGGAAGTGGTTTTGAGAGGGCAAGGTTGGGTAGCGAACTTGGCTGTGGAGAAAGCACTAGACATTTTTTCTTCTGAAAAGGAGTATTTGTCGAGGAGGTGGAAAGGAGAGAAAATGGGAGGTGAAGAGGGAAGGGATACAAAGAGGGTACTAAGATATAAATGGGAGGGGGGAGGGATACGGCGGAGGAAACGAGGGAGAGGGCGTGGTAATAATCGACTGGAAGGATTTGATGAAACTCAACGACACATAAACACAGCTGGGGAAGTTGGAGGGTTTTCTTTTCGTGAAGTCAGTAGGACTGCAACAGACATTTATTTTTTATTCTTAAGTCTTAACCAAAATATTTGTGATTCTTGTTGCCTCTTTCTTTTGCTTTTGGGGCTATGACGGTTGGGAGTTGGGAAGATGTGTGAATCTGCCTTTGCTACTATCAATTCTCGTTCGATTGTCAAAAACGATGTCGTTTGCTGTCCTTCAAGTTTCATTTCTTTTGACTTCTGAAAATATTCTCAAAGAAAAGACTATTAAGATCGATTTATCAAATTAAACAATTAGCCAAATTGATATTGAGATAAAAAAAAAAAAACGTTATTAGGAAAAAAATAGGTCTCTTCACTGTTGGTTTTTTGAGTTTGGATCTGTACTAGGGAGTCCATTCGGTGTGTCGGCAGTGCGTAGAAACCATGGGCATCACCATTTTGATCATTAACATGCCCGGCACCATCATGATCACCATAATCATGACCACCATGATTATAGAAAAGCATTATATTTTCCATTTATGTTGTACTAGTTGATGAATGAAGTGGTAGGGAGACGAGTTGGAGCACGTGAAACTGAAGATGAAGGATAAAAACTGAGTGTTGGTGTTGGCAGCTTCAAAGGAAGTTCATCTCTAGTATCGCTAGTCTACACATGCCAATTTTCGTGAGGGTGTGCTGGTTGTAGTCTAGAGGGCCATCAACTAACTAAACCTTCCTCTGTAAGAGCAGATTTATTTCTAGACTTCTGAGTATCCTTCTTAGGCAAACAATTAGAGCATCCAATTGATGCCTCATTTTCCAGAAGCTCACATTGAAGATTGAGTTGCGTGACCACAACTGAAAACTTGAATACGAAAGCTAAAAGACTTCTTGGTAAGAAGGCTGTTGCATATACAACATAGTAAACTTCGTGGGGCACATCTATGAGAAGCTCCCTTCTTCAGTAAGCTCATGGAGTAAAATTTGTCATCCTCAATCAAAGATTTGGAAGTATCCCTAAAAAAATTCACCAAAAATTTTAATATTAAAATTACTCGTTGCAAATTATTACTGAAAGAAGAGTTCTACTAAGTTGCTACAAAATCCAACTTAAAAGAGAAGGGCTGGAAACATTTAGTTATTATGCTGAAGTCAAATGACATTTCCGAAATAAAGTCTTGCTGCATAATTTGTTGCCTAATTATGTATACTACAGTAGTATATACATCATGCCAACGGAATCAGGGTTTTTGTTTCTTTTAGATGCCGCCAATTCAAGATTTATAGCATCAGCTGTGAGAATGAATTCAACGCACTGTGATGAAGCCTACAGTAAAGCTTCCCTAGTTAGTTCTGACGATGAACTGAAAACATCAGGAGGATTTACTTTTACAAATTAAAATTCACAATTATGTATGCAAATTTAGTCATGAAGGACTACTTGTGTGGCCCACCAATGCACTATCCTATTTACAGGGACAGATTGTGGAATGTGGTGCAGTAAATGGTAGGCTATATTTCTTGGTATGCTTATTTCTTTTTCCCTTTTAAAGAAAAAATGATAAAGATAAAACAATGCTTCAACTAAATTCAGTTACAAGTATATAAACTATCTTTATATTCAAAACAAACAAACATACCAGAATTCTACTTTCGTAGCCATAAATTCCAGCATTCCCAATTTGGTAAGCTTAAAATCTCCAAATTCCTGGCTACCATTATCAGATAGTAGTTTTGATACAATAGTTGGAGGACGAACATATCCTATCATTCCCTCTACAATCTCTTTGATGAACTGAGAGAACAGTTTCCTCAATACATGACCACCTTTGTGAGATATAGGGATCCTCCCCTTGATTATGCATTGCTCTTCCTCTTCAGAACACAATGATTCAACTAGCATTCCCAAATGATTTTCCTTCTCAGATACACTTTCATCGCAGTTTGAACCCATCAAAGGTTCACAAAATCTGCATTGAAATTTAGATGGTAAGCATAGGAAAGAGTAAAACATACCCAAGCAATTGGAGATTATAGCAGTTTTCACCTTTCCTTTTTCCTTGTCGTTTCCTAGATACCTCAATAATTTACTGTATTTTCTTGTTTATTATAGATTCAAACTCTGTCTCTCCATCTTTAATCATTTGAAGGTGATTCACCCTAGATGTACTCTTTCTATCACATATAATGTAATCTCCTCTACTCAGCTATCAGGTCTCGTGCAAAAAATAATGAGTTTCAAATTTAATGAGGAAAATGGGAAAATAATAATGCATTTTTAGTTGTCTAAAGTTGATCAGTAGTTTTACACAACTCATTTATAAATATTTAGCTGAACATTGAAAACATGGGATAGAAGGCTTAAATTTTGGAGAAAAGCAAATAATGAAGTTGCTGAACTTACGAGTAAAGTAATCTAAACCAAAGCATCTCAGACTCTTTTGGATTCAAACGAGGTGTATTCCAATGGCACAATTCAATACACGCATGCAATGTATTGTGTATGTCATTCATCTGTTTGATAAAGATCAAAAATAACATCAGGGTTTCCAGTCATCCAAAAAATAAAAGATCTCAACGTTATTTCCTAATCGCAGAGATATACACTATAAACCTCCTTCATTTTTAAACCAGAGTTGAAAACTGACATAATAACTGCAAAAGGAAAATTAGAAGAGGCAGGATCATAAAAAGTGGCTAACCTAAATCATAAGAACAAATATATATATTAAAAAGATAATATGAAATGACAAATAAGGAACGCCATACAATGTGACTTAAAGCTGTGCATATCTATTGTACAGCAAGGGGAGTTGGGCAAGTTGCAAGCTATTACATAAGCAATGCAATACATAGGCACTTACTTCCAGATAAAGCTCAATCATCATCAGTTACATGAAGACGATTATTTTGCAGCAACTTAGGAAAATTAGAGATTCTTTCCAAGTATGCTTCAAGTTCTTTTGATGAATCTTTCCCTCTTCTTCCACTAAAGACATAATCAATCTCTTCTTCTCTTAAACAAGAGTAGTTGAGGGTGCCTGATAAGAGAACCTTGATGACTGTCTTTAAGGAAAGGAAAAGGCTTTTTGGATGAGAGTTAAGTTCAGATAGGATATACGAACTTTCATTATTAAAATGGTCAATAACTAAGAAGAATGTCCCCTCTCTGCAAAAGATCATAAAAGCATAAGGTTGACAAGAGGAAGAAATCATTTCTAGAACAGCAGAAACAACCTTTTTAAAGATAACAAAATAGAGACAAATCCGAAATTCATATGAAGTACTACCTGCATAGATTGACCAGCTCTGGAATCCAAGAGATAACTGCTGATTGAAAAGTAGTATAATCTCCATTGCTCAGCTGCATTAACGTGTTGTTGATAAAAGCCAAGGCATGAATTGGCTCATCCACATCTTTTATATAGCTATCGAGAGCAGCAAGATACTGATGTCTGATGGCATGAATTAAGCCACAAACCTAAACATAAGAACACAAACCTTAAGACCTGAAGAGAGAAAACTAAACCTTCAAATTATGTTCACAGTGAGAAATTAAAGAAATTAACATGGTAAATATACCTGGTAAAAGTGTGCATTCTCACAAAGTTGTAACACGTTAAGATTGATCCCAATCAGTCTCTGGCACTACCTCCCAAAGTGCCAGTAATCGCTTCTCTCTTCTTTTGGATGTTTCAATACTAATGGTGGAAAGACTATTATTTTCTAAAGTCAAAGTATTCCAAAGTCTGATTTGCAACATAGTATGCAACAAACTCAAACAGATAACCCATGTCCTTTTTTGAAGACCATGCTTCTATAGATTCAGTGTCTTCATTGCTTTCAAGCCCATCTGCTGGAGAGACAGTCTTTATCAAGAACATGAACAAAGCATTGATGGTATTCTGAACCAACATAGTTTCAGATTGAGCCATCAAATGTATTTCCATTTTAGCTTCGACATTTTCATTGCCAGACTCAGAAAAAGAAAGTCTGGTTCAGGGGATTTGTCTTCTATGAAAGCACATTTGAGAACATTTAAAGTAGCCTCAGTATCTAACTCTAAGAGATGATACAGACTAAGGTATGCCCCTTCAAAAGCCAAAGTTGAAGCTGATTTTCGATCCTGGCCATTAGAAACCTCTAACAAAAACTGCGGAAGTTCTGTCCTAAGAGATGACAAGCCTGACGGTGGAAGAGTACCTTGTCCTATGGATAGAGAATTTTGATATTTTAGTGATAACTGACAGATTCGATGGTGCCAAAGTTTCTTAGAATAAAATTGTGCAAATGATCAGCATCAATCATTTCCAAACCAAGGTTGATAAATCATTCAAAAATATGTAAGACCCTACATGTACTAGTTCAGAAATGCAAAATCGCTAGAAATCACTATAAAATAAAAGTTAATATAGGATGTCTTTTTCAATAAGCCAATGCATTGGATAGCATTTCAAATGTGTGTTAATGAAACAATAAGCAATTAAACTAACAAATTCCACATTAATTACAGGTCAATTAACTTTCTATGGTTCAAATCAGTTCAAGATCCACATAGCCAGGAAAGACAATTAATTTTTTTTAAGTCAAAAGATAATTTGATTAACATCATGCATCTTTTTCACCAATTCAATAAAGCAAAACTCATACCTGGTGGAAAAGCAAGACCGGAAAAGCAGTACTTCAAGCAAACAAGCATCCTGTACCTGATAAGTAATGATAGAAAGCTAACAATATGAAGATCAAAAGAAATGCGATATTAAATATATAATGAATTTAAAATACCACGCTATTAGAAAATAACCACTAATCTAAATAAAGTGGAAAGAAATATTAACAGTAAACAATGCAATTTTTTGCTCCCCAAATCTTGTAAGAAGGCCTCACTTTCAAAGAACAACATATAGAATTCTATCAGGAAAAAATATTTTATAAACTTGTAAACTAACATAGACTGTTAGAAGTTACTCCGATATATCTTGTTCCTTCTGTTAATTTAGGCAGCTGAACAAACAAAACAAAGCAATATATCAGACTAAACCACATGGTCTGTACTACTGTCTTCATATCATTTCAATCCTCCACATCTAATAAGAAAGCATTGAAAAGTGATTAAAACAACTGTACCTACATGCGTTAGTTTCTGCTAATTAACATATAATTGTCTCATCTGTTTTTATTCAAGCTTGCTAAAATCAGCTGAGTAAGGCAGAAGCCACCTTAGACTTGGGGGTTGGGCTGCTCACATGGACAGAGGTTATTTAACTGGTTAAGACTTAAGAATGGTCCGAGGAGTAAAGAACAAAAGGTAGATAAGTTATATAGCTTGTATGAGTCCAGAACAAAATAGAATCTATCCTTTAACTAAACAAGCATCATCTTGAATCCCATCAAGGAAAAAACCCTCCTAATCAACATGCCTGTCCATCTATCTTACCCAAGGCCAAAAGCACTTTCTCTTTGACTATTTCATAAAACTACCAACTACTCCTCTAAAGGTGCCCCGAAATCATCTAATCCTTTGTTGAAAAGAAACACCAGAGCACCATACAAGCCATGCTCCAGACTTAAAATGACAACCTACAATTTAGATAAGGAATATTAATGAAAATTTTGTGATTAAAAAAAAAGAAAGACAACAAGAAAGCAACCAAAAAGACATGTAGAACACATATAATAACCAGATTGAAGTCCAAGGAAGAAATGTCCATGTGGAGAACACACTGTTCCACTCGCTGCAACCATCCTTGGCTGCTGTAATGCTCTACCAGCACTTGCATTATCTTCCCAACAAAGTAAAAGTAAAATTACAATGCTGTAAGATGAAGAATAGAGCTACATATTTAACATTAAATGGTGCATCAGGAGGCAAACATCCAAGCATGTCCTTCCATATGTATGGCTCCAAAAGCTCTAAAAATGTATCTAGAACATAAAAAAGCAAATTATTCAGAGATCTATCAATTATGTTTAATGAGTGCCAAACAAGGCAGTCATCGTAGGAAAGATTATATTATGCTCATCTTCACTAAACTGTGCATAGCACAAATTTTATGGAGGAAATATCCCTTAAATGTCACTACACCAAAAACCATGAGAAGAAGAGCCATTATACTGATTCTGGATATAATTCATTCATAACTCAAATACCAAGAAATCCAATAAATAATATCTAAAATAAGAGTTACTTCATCAACAATTAAAACCTACTAAGCATCATTCTCTTCAATATCTTCCCAAGTTGTCTTGCTCTGTCATTAAACTACTTAAATTGATTTTTCAGTGCCAGTTTGCCCCAAAGAGATGCAAGTAAAAATTAAATTTTTGTTCTTAAGTTTGGGTTCAGAATTTATCGATGAATAAGGAGTTCAGAGAAACTATGCATATTTATGACATTCAAAAACTAGTTCCAAATGATGCTAACTGATAAGAAAGCACTCTAGCTTGAGTCCATTGGATGTGCAATTACCATCACAAACAGAGCCAAGATTATCAGATATCAGGCATGACATTCTTTCCTTAAGCTTCAATTATAGCAATTATACCAGAAAGATAATTATTCTACATCATTAATTGTTTGACTTGGCAATGTAGATCTCAACTTTAATATTGAACAAAGAATACAGAATATGGAAGTAATTATTGCAGGCACAGAATGAGCTGTGTGTAATACCTCTTTGCTGAATAGCCATGAATTTGGAGAAAATTTCATCAAAAAGAATGTGACTCCTCTTGGCATGGGCACAAAATTCAACAGCGGCACCACCAACACAAGTGAATTGCTCTTTTATTTCGGAGTGCACAGAACCGTTTCTGATTCTTTGGTCATCTGGCTGGTCCACTATACCAATTTGGTTACGAAATGCGGCTGAAATATAGGAAAACACTTCAACTACATATGAAAAAACCAAATCTACAAGATTGGGCATTATGGCCTCCTGCACTGCATTCAGGTTTCTAGGAAGGTCAATAACGCCATGGGCTTGACCATCATAAAGTGTCATTGCCATGCTCAAAGCTCCCATCCAGTCACTGGCTTTCTGTAGAACCTGAATCCTTTCCTTCCATGGAAGAAGTTGGCAGACAGCAAGATGCATAGGTCCTAGTACATATACGGAAGCTCCTCTCATGGATACATGATTATGATAAGATTTTTCAGGGTTTCCAAATACTTTAATGAAATGAGTATGATATGCAATGAGATCATCTCCTCCCACACCATCTACAGAAATACTTGTTTGGTGAATCACAATTCCATCCCTAGCAAACAAGTAGAGCTGTCCTGTCATTGTAAAAACCACCATCATCTGTACAAGAATGAAAACCTCCACTAGCAAAATTGTTTTATGAAGGAACAAAAAAAAGCACAATAAAATCTAGATGAAGTGGAAATGCCTGTGTAATTAAACAAACAAAACCATGCATACCTGATCATCCAACCAAGCCACACCTATCGCTGAACTGTCAAGAGACCATTTCCCATATACTTTCAGGTCAGATTTGACCAACTTTGCAACCTGAACTTTCCGATCCATGCAAGTGCAAGCAGTGAAACTCTTTCTGCTGTTTCTATTGATGCATTTTCTGCAGCATATTCATATCAGAGAAAATTGTCAATGCAAAAAATAACAACCTCGATCACTCTATACCTGATGAAGAACCAGGAGGCCATGTCATACTTGTCCATGCAGTGCAAGGCATGGAACCCTCCTGCACACCATCTGGCCAAGAAAATTGCACATAGACTTCTAATGTTGGTGTAAGCCTTACCTAAAGATGAGAAAAAGTGGCTTCAGCAAATGGTGGATCAGAACTGTCTAGAAGAATGCAAATATAATCCTCAACATAAAAGATACATCGAATTTGCGCAATCATCCAGACTTCATACCACCAAAATAGTTTGATAGGTGATAAATATGACCACACCTTCTTCAACCAGAGAAGAGCCTTCGGAGAAGAGTTTCCAACCTGCATCTCCCCCAACTACACCTCCCATCTTGCTACCAATACTGCTAGTAGAAAATGTAGCATTCCCTTGAGATGTCACCAAAGTGCTCCCGCATGAATCATCAAAAAGAAGGGCGAAGCTGACAATACAGTGCCCATTCTTTGTCCATCAAGAAGGCACTATGTCAATCAATATCAGTTTAGAATAAGTAGATCCTCAATGCAAATAGACTTATTTCAATGGAGTAACTTTTTACCTGCATTTTGATCAAGAACCTATTAAATAAGGGCACAACGAGAAAGCATGTAAGAGGATCTGGCCTTTACTATGACCTTGAACCACTTTAAATTGGCAAGTAACTTGAGAATCCTGCCCCAGAAATAATGTATCACTGGTGTGGTATGTTCTCCCATAACAACTTTTGCTGCCAATGCCCTCTGAACATTCCAAACTGTAACATGACCGTCACCATAGCCAGCTAAGAGCAGGTCTCCTGGCTGATCGAAGCACATGGATGTTACAGGGGCAAGGAACTGATCCCCTTGCAAACCAAGTATCACCATCTAGAATACATATGACATAGTTAAACAGCAAAGTTAACTCAAAAAATTAAATAACAAATCAAAAATCAAATTCAAGAAAGTGTGAAAACTGTATGCATAATAAAGCTTCGAAGCTCATCAGACAATCAATTGCAGTAGAAGTCAACAGGGATAACTACAATACTAAGATTCACCCGTATCTTGTCAAGCTGCTGCATCATGTCTTTTTAGCCACAATGCACTAATAAGATATGGCAAGATTCCATCTTCCTAATTTCGATCCATCAAGCCAGTATTTGATACTAAATTTTATTGTTTTGGGCATTAGAATGCATTGTCATAAGAATATTTTCCTAGTACCCTTAAATTTGTCTTTAACAAAAAAGAAGCAGAATTAAACAACTTTAAAAAGGCATATATTTCCAAAGAAATGCAACCAAAGATGGAAATTAAAGAGATAGAGCAATTGAATCACCTTAGGATCCATGTTTTCAGCATGATAAACATAGTATTTACTGGGCTCTAGGATGGTGACTCCTTTAGTCATCCCACAGTACTAAAATTCAGATGAACAGCCAAAACTTGCGGGGAGTCATGATCAATCCAGAATACCTGTGATAGAGTCCGAGTGATTGCATTGTTAGCCTCAACATCAAAGTATCCCAACGTGGTTGAACCCCTCCTAACACCTTCAAGCCGCATTGGTTAAGCAACAGCGCCCTCCTACCAATGCAAAGCAGTAGAAGCTGTTTCTTCTCAATCTCTTCAGCCAATTCAAGTGGCTTAACAATAGCACGCGAATTCTTCTCCACCCTCCTACTTATCCTCTCACTCTCTAATTGCACCAATCTCACCTCTACAAGCTCCCAAATATCACTTATCGAACTTGCATCATTACCACCTCCACTATTAGCAGCACCAGCAACATGCTCCTCACCATCTTCACCACTAGGCTTATCATTTACTATATTCTCTCTTTCCAAATCCACCATCTCTAAGTCCTTATCTATGTTTCTCCCCTGAACAACCTTAGGCAAAGACAAAACACTCTTTATATGAATCATTCGCATCAAGAACAATAGAATTCTCACACACAGAAGCAGGGGGAATTTCTTTATCGAAAACTTCTTCCAAACCCGTAACCGTAACTTCTTTATTCAAGTTCTCCTCAAAATCAAGCTTACAAGAGCCATCCTCTCAATCAATTACTTCATCCGTTTCACTTCCCTTATCTTTAGTATCAACCTCACCATTCTCATGGGCATCGGCAGATTGAAAATCGCCCATTTCATTATAATTATTATAATCATCAATTTATAATTTTTCACCAACGTTTGATTCAGAACTAAGCCCAACCGGTTCCCCATTCAATGAGCTTACCTCGTGATCATCACTATCTACAACCTTGTGGAGAATCCCACCGCTTACAACCCTTATCGACTTGATCCCGTCAGGCATGTGGTGTTGGAACCGACCTCGAAGCGCTCCTGGTTTCGTATTGGATTTCACTCCGCCGAACAGCGTCGGCAACTGTTTTTGAAGAAGACGTTGACGAAACTCTCCATATCGGATCCCAAATCCGCGTGAATAGGCTAGGCTTCGACGATTCCGCTGGTCCTTGTGCAAGGGCGTCCCTTTCCTTCAGGGAATCCGCGAATCCTTGCGGAAGGATGTTGAACCGGGCAATATGGTTATTGGAGTGGTGATGAGCGGAGGGAGGCGATGAGGGTGCGTAGGACGAAGAGGTATTAGAGTCGTTGAGGATTTCATCATCGATGGTGCGGTGATATATGATGGTGTTGGAATCGGCGGAGGTCGAGTCCCATACGGTGGAACCTTTCCCGTTGTCAATTAAAATTCATCGTTTATTCCTGGAAATAACTTCGCCGGTAGTGACAGCATTGTTAGAAGCGTGTAGTTAAGGAGGAGACAGATCACAAATTATTTCCGGACAATTTCAGTTTGATCAATTAAACCCATAATTTATTTTATTTTTCACTGCTTCAAAAATAAATAAATAAAGTTTCCCTAATATATAAGGATGTATACCATATAACAACATATACTTTTACAAGTTATAATCAACAAGATTAGCAAAATATTATGCCAGAAAATTAGATAGCAAATTTCGCCTATTATGTCACCCAAAGAAATTTTAACATTATCGAAGCAACAACTTTGCTTTACAAAATCCAAGCTACATAGGCTATTCTAGTCATCGAATTATGAATTATAGATATACTGGAGATGAATTAAGTCAATAAAGAAAGTAAAAGATAACCAGAAAGAATCAGAGTAAAACATTCAAGCATCAAAGACCCAGCCCTGGGTCCACTGTATCGTACTCAGAAGAACAGATATAATAGGAGATTCAGTTGATGTTCCTTGTACCAAATGGCTAAATTTACCAGTCAATATATTTGGCAAGAGGAAAAGGAAAGGTACCAAATCCAAGCAACATAGCAAAAAATAGACAAACCGAAGCTTAAAGGACTAACATTCAGCCAAAAAATAAGAAAAGTGTAGAGCTCAGAACCAATGACTAATTACAGTAATGAAAAGTTACAACAATCTGTTAACATGTATAAACAACCATCATACCAGTTGGATAAAATCAAGAGATGTCATAGGTAGCATAACGATGAAAACAACAATCTGAAACAAAAGCATGCATAGCCATGGAATAAACCACATCAACTCAATACTCTGACAAATGGCAAAAATTGGTCTAGAATACTCGTATATGTAGGAAGATTCAACCATACAACTCAAAAGCGAAAAACTACTCAGTCTCACTTCATTCAAAAAGACATATACTTCTAATTAACAGACAAGTACCCATGCTAAATAAAACTCAAACTACTGTTATAGCTTAATGCACTAATCCAGTAATTGACCAAATCACAAACTGAAAGGAGCATCTAATCGAACAAACTGAATCCCATATCATCATCACTCTCTTCCTCTGGCTCCTCCTGCAAAATTACCAAAGAATCACATATCAGAATAAATGGTGCAAGGCAAACATCTACACTTATTTATTTGTAAAGTTTAATCCCACCTTCTTCTTTTCCTCAGCAGGGGGTGGTGCTGCTGCACCACCTCCACCACCAGCTGCAACAGGTACAGCCGCAGAAACTGGAGCACCACCACCACCAGCTCCAACATTGGTTATGAGATCCTCAATGTTACACTTCTCGAAAAGCTTTGCGAACAAGCTTGGCCAATAAGATTCAACAGAGATATTTGCAGCTTTAATTATTGTTGCAATCTTCTCAGCCTATTAGCGACAGTCAAAGAAAAAAAAAATCTTCCCATACATATGGGGAATCTCTCATTCTCTCAACAACAATAATCAAAATTGCTACTTTTCCTTTTTCATTCATAATCCTATCAGAGAAATTAAAAACAAAATTCAAATTATAAATCATAGAACCCTAAAATGCATAAAGGATACGGTAATGGGGATTCCATCATCATAGAGAATCAAAGCAGCGTAAGAGCAAGCAGCTTCTCCAACCGACGACATGGTTTCAACTATGAACATTAAAATAAATAAATAATAAACAATTAAAAGCCAATCCATATAAAGATTTTTAAAAACATCAAGGCTAGAAATGAAAAGAAAATTCTTGGAAATCTCTTGAAGGAAACAATTTTCCGAAGAAACAAACAAGAAAAGAGAGGGAAAGGCAGAGAACTACCTGAGAGATGAAATCTGGGCGTGATGAGTTTTCGGTAAGCTGTGCAGCGCCTCCTCTCAAAGCAAAGTGTCTCTAGGGTTTCTTTTCGACTTTACGAGAAGGGGTTTTAAAGAAAAAGTATGATTTGGGCTCATAAGATTTATAAGGCCTAGTGAACAACTGGCCCGTCTTTGAAATTAGGGCTCAATTACAAGAAAATTATAACGATTTTTTCCCGGAAATAGCGATGTCTTATGATACTCTACAGCATTTCTAACTTTTTCATTTTGATGATAAATCTGATTTTTGAGTTACATAAAGGAAGATTTTTACGTATTAAAAAAATAAGAAATCATCCATTCTTTTGACTCATGTACACCCAAAATAATAATAATAATAATAATAATAATAATAATAATAATAAAAATAAAAAATAACGTATTTTGACAATTTTTTTATATATTTATTTATAAAAAGATTCATTGCATTCCGTGAGAAAGTTAGAGCGAATTTTCAATTTTACCATTTATACGAGTCAGTTCAAGATGTTAATTACTACAATGGAAGAAACAAAAAAAAAAAAAAAAAGTCTTGATTCCAAAGAAATTCACAAATTAATACTAAATAGTATAAAAGAATACATAAACCTCACCACATACTTTCATAAAGTAACGTAAATTTTCATTTTTTTTGCAACCAAAAAGTATAGAGCAATTTTCAATTGATTTTGTTTAAAAAAAATTTTCTAATTATGTAATTTTGCATAATTCTGATTTACCTTTTTATTCTTTTCTCCTCTTTTTGTTTTCACACAGAGACACATCTGAGCATGCTTTCAACCTATATATTGCATGTATTATGTATGTAATAGGATGAATGTTAGCATTAATTATACAAGAAAAAGACTGGTTACCGGACAATATTATCATGAGGGAACTTCATAAAAAAAGCAACCTCTCCTCTCGGTGACATAGGGAGATGACCAAAGTAACACTTCTTCATAACTAGAGTTTTATCTCTTTATGGGTCAAGAATAAGTGCAGACATCCACAATAATCACGCCACTTGTGAACATACAAAGAGGGGACAACTCTGACAGATCTGACATTGTTATACTGACAAACATATAAAATATGGTTAGTTATTGCAAAGATGATATGAAAGTATGAAATATAGCCACAAATAGAGAGTATACAATGTCGACCTTCTCCATCGTAGTTAAACTACCGCAGTGCTGATAAAAGGACAAGCTGCTGGTTCTGAAATTGAGCTGATCATTAGGAAGAGAACTAAGGCAACAAGGTTGATTATAATAGGAATAGCATCAAATTTTAACTACAGCCAGAGCACGCATAAGCAAAAGCAAAAGAGGGGGTGGGTATACAGCTAGCTTTGAACATTCATTCGATTAACATCTTTTTCCGTGGGGAATTCACAATCAAAGAGCTCACAACAAATTTCAACAGTTACATGGGAAAGTATTTATCTAATATCTAACACAGGACAGCTTCATTTACATCGAAAATCAAGAGAAATTTTAATAACCAAATCCAGAACAGAACAACGATGTTTTCAATCCCGAAAATAATCAAAAGCGTTGAGTAAAACGTCATATAATCAGAAAGAGGGAAAGAAAAAACAGAGATTTTTATTTTTTGACAACAAGAAGTCGAGTCGTCAATGTTAATGTTTGATATCTTCTTCGATATAGCAAACCCCACATCACCAAAAATATATTATCTCTGCAATTTAATCTCCACAATTTCCTCTTAAACACAATATGAATCTCAAAAATCTAAAACGTAAAAATATTCGACAGAAAGTCTTTAAATTTAGAAAACAAGACGCGATTTCTTGTTGAAAGCACAAAGAGCAGGTCATGTAAATTGACTAATATAAGAATACATCAACACATAAAAGATGAAGCAAAACCCTACATAGAGCAAAAGACAGGAACAACAATCGGAGACGAAAAAACCTACCCTGTTTGGAGCCAGGCGCGAGAAATTTTCCACGTTCTTGAGCAGAAAAGATGTAAATAGCCTTTAGAAGCCTTCATGCGTTTAGATTTAGGTGGCACCACGGATTGGCTGCTTAATCCGAACCCAACGATTTCGATCTGATATGATTTTATAAGATTAATTTAAAAATAAAATTAAATTTTGAGTCGAATCGCGTATTATTAAAAAAAAAATTAAAATAAGATTAGGTTCGAATTTTAAATAAATTCGATTTAATTCGATCCGATATTATAATAAAAATTATTTTTTAATTTTTAATTTATATATAATTATATATTTATATTTTAAAAATAATATTTTATATTTTAAAAATAATATTTTACTAATTTCAAGTCAGATCGAATCGGATACGATTTATGTAATATCAAATTTCGGATAAGATTCAAATATTAAAAATTATAAAAAATTTTAAATTATATGCTAATATAAATTTTATTATTATATAATCGAATCAAATTCGAGATTTATAAAAAATATGTCTTCACCCAACCCCAAGCAGCAGCGTCTATTTATACGTGTGTTTTTGCCTATAAAATATAGTTTCTTGCAACCGAAGAAACAATTCAAGTCGGCCTTTTTTTTTATATAATAAGAGTATTAGAAAGCCCAACTAAACTCCAAGACCAAGCCCAATATATTCACTAAACCATGAGGATTTTAGAAAGGAGCGGCCAGCCCAATCTGCGTTTTTTTATTTGTAGTAGAATTTCTAAGCCCCATGTCACCGTATGAGCGGAAGCGGGAAAAATTACAAGTCAGTTTTAATGATTTTTTAAACGTAAAAAAGTAGTAATTTTTAAAACATTTTAAACGTATAGAAATTATATTTTTTAAACGTAAAGAAATTTTTTTTTTTAAGTTATCTAATGTCAAATGTGTGGTAATTTTTTTTTTAAATGAAAGAACATAAATATCTTTACTTTTTTTTAGTTTTTCTCATCTCAAATCAAAATCCAATCTGAACCTAATATATACATTTAATATTTAAATCTTATCCGAATCGAATAAAAAATCGATCTAAATCAAATCGAACAATATAATTTTGAATCAATTTTCAAAATTTTCAATTTTTTTTATCCTTATTTGGTTAAAGAATGATAGAGCACATCATCAATCTGATAAAACTGATGAAACCATGACATATACATGGGAAATGTTTTGCAAATTGGAAGCATATATGAATAAGACATTTCCTCATTAATAATTTGAAACTAATTATAAGTAGTGAATTGTCCAAGATGTTGAATATTACCAAGTCCAAGTGCGCTACTGTATTGTTTCGTTTCTTTAAATTAGGCTTACTTTTCTGAAAGAAGAAAAAGAAAAGGCTTACTTTTTGTGAAGTTATTAGGCAAAGGGACAACTTTAAAAATTAAAAAATGTTGCTAAGATTCTTTTATCATATCGAAATCTTTACCAAAGAGAAGTGGGTTTCAGACCAATTGAGATTGTGACGCCTTCTGCCATGCAACATGCTGGCTGGTCCATCTTCGACTATTGCGCAAAATACCAGCGATGCTATATATTAGAATTTAGAAAAGTAAAATAGCTATTGACCCAGCATTAAAAATCCCTCAAACCAAACGGCCCTCGAGAGAAAATTGATGAATAAAATCTTTGCAAAAGCCTTTCCAACAATGACTTTGATTGACATGTCGAACAACTTGCCCTTTGTTAAATGTTTTGGAACCGACCAACTTCGTTGTTGTATATTTTTATGTTTATGAACAGTTGCTGAGGGACAGAAGAGATGCCTTGGAGGATGCAAAAGCTATTATAGCACAGTGTTTCTCCTGGTTTTTCTCTTGACACACTTGGGATGATTTGTTGCAAGACAATATTCTTAGAAACTTTTCCAGGCTGGCTTTCATTGAATTGGAAGGATCAGAAGTATGATATGATATAACCGGCATGCATGCTCGACTCTGAATCATTAAAAGGTACACCCCTACAACCATTGACTTCTTTTTCTGAGATCATGATCCCCTAGGATTCCAAACACATGCATTGAACCTCAAAAGTGATGATCATGGAAAAGAATGATTTGATCGATTAAATAAAAAGAATAACCATTGAAAGCGAAAGATGTAAGATAAAATTAAGAGATGATTATCTGTTAGAAGAGAGAGACAGAGAGAGAGAGAGAGAGAGAGAGAGAGAGAGATTAACACCATCTTATTATCCCAACTAATCCTATGATGAACAAACAAAAAAAATTACAAGTTAATGGGTGAGCTATCCGAGCTTGCCCTTTTTCTTGACCAATCAATCAAATTTGGGTTCAAAGATACAAAATCAATCTTGTGAACCACTTGCTACAAATATGAACAAGATTGTCATCGGATGCTCTCTGCAACCGAGACAAAATCATCTAATAATTAGTGTCTAAGGTAGAATCCAAAGCCTATATTTAGATTCCACCTTATGCAAATATATGAATGAATATGATTTCTTCTCCTAATGCTAACAACTACTTATGACTCCCTACTCTCCTAGACCAAACATGTATGATTAATTGGTGACTAAAGATGATAGCTAGTAAGACAATCCTATTGGGCATGAATGGAGAATAATGAATTGTAGACAGTTAGTGGATCGAGCTTTACATCTAAAACGCCCGTTCCATGAATGAACAATCCCCTGCTGAAATTCTTGAGTTCCATCCCTTGTTATGCTAGGCGATCAGCCATGAAGCATCCTTCTTTTGATCAATAACTTGCTTGTATTCTTTTATTCAAATGTTTCCTTTTTGCTTGACCTTTACGTCACTTTCAAAAGATCTTTGATTATCTTGTAAAAGACACTATATCAGTCAACAAAGATTAACTTGATGGTTTCTTTTCAGTAGGTGTCCCAGAAGCTCGTGAAGGACCTGGCACCTTTCCAACCTCCTCAATTGTTGCTGTTGTTGCTGGGGGTAATGGTGCTGTTATTAGTGGTGTTGCTGTTTTCGCTGTAGTTGTTGATGACATTGTTGTTGTTGCTGATGTTGCCGATGCTGCTGTTGCAGTTGCTGTAGTTGTTGCTGCAATACCTGTTTCATATTTTGTTTGATAATTATCAACTGCTGCATTTTGTATCAATGTTCTCTTGCAGTTGTTATTACACACCAAGTGTTTAACTAATTGAAAATACTCTGAATGTATTTAGAGAGATGTGTAAAATGACACCTGGGGTAGTTGCTGCCATAGGCAATGAATATGGAAATGATAGGATTCCTGTCGAGCTATACTGCGGAAGCAAATAAGGATAATGTACCATTTGGGGATATTGAACTCCAAAACCATGAGCCTGGCTATTTGGTGCATATTGAGCATAAAATGGATAAAAACTATGAAACATCCCAGGTGTCACTGATGCCTCGGTAGTGTAGTAAGGTGAAAATTGTTGACCTCCATAGAGACTATAATAGTTCTGCAAAACACCAATAAATTCAGCTAAAGAAATGTCAAGGAATTGGTGTAGTATATATTATTTCTTATTTTCAATCTCTGTTTGTAAACACTAACCAAAGGATAAATGTTGTCTTGTGAATATCCAGTGCAACTGAAAGTAAACAAATAGAGAATCAGATTGGTGAAGCAGAATAAATGAAACAATCAAGAGTACTACAATGCAGGTTAAAAGAAATGCCATTGGATTTCATTTCTACAATAACTCACCCATAAGCTGAGTAAGGAATTGAATATTGACCAGTTGGTTGTTGGATATAAGTTGATGAGGAACCATGATAACCAGGCGGTGCCATCAATCCAGGTGCTGGTCTAAACCTTCCTGCCCCTGCATTTAAATATTCTTCCTAAATTAAATTATTTTATACCTCAAGTGTTTAGATCCACATTTCATTCTATCAGATCACATTGACTAACTATTTATCTTGATCTAGAAACATAAACCAAGATGAAAATGCTTTCAAAATATAGATCCCCAGAATGAATAAAAAGGGGATTTTTGAACTTTTGAAATATCATTATCAAACAATGACATTTTTCTCACCCAAATGTTGGTGAATATTTACAGGACCATTTAACATATGCATAAAGAGTTGACATTGAGATAAGAAGATGGCATTTCAACAAGAATTAATACTAACAAAGAAAAGGGAAGGGATGAAAGAAATAACCATGTTGAGGAGTTGGTGTGCTAGTCTTTTGTGCACCCAATGAAGCAAGATTGCAATTTGCCCTCCTTCCATCAATGATAGGAGAAGGATTTTGACATGCTCTCCTAGCTGCCTCTGGATCCTTAAAGGTAACCTGGAAATGAAAAATAATGAAAAGTGATTAATTTTTTTATTGTCATAGAATGGATAACAAAGGAAATAAACAAGGCTTTTTACAAAAGGATGAATAAGCTTACAAAGCCATAACCCTTGGATCTCCCAGTATTCTTATCTGTGATTACAACAGCCTCAAGAATCTCTCCAAATTGCTCAAAATAACGCCTCATGGTATTTCTTTGAGTTTCCCAAGCCAATCCACCAACAAAGATTTTTGTAAAAGTTGTGTCATTGTACTGCCCCGGATTGTTACCACTCACCATCTGAAATTGCCTTTGTTGAGACATATAGAAAACAGACCAGACACCCAAATAAAACAGGGAAATATAGTTTGAAGAAAAAGGCTAAAAGAACCCAGAACCAAAAAAAAAAAAAAAAAAAAACCACCTAGAAGCCAAATATAGAGTGGTTAAAAAATGATAAAAGAAATTTCAAAAAAAAAAAAAAGGACTTGCAGTAGAGCCGTTTTTTGGATTATCACATCAATCAACCCAAAGCTCTTTTTCTTTTTGGCCTTCCTCAAGCACTCTTGCACTCGTGTAGGTGATTTTGTTCTTCTTCTAGATGTTGTTTTTCTAATGCTATAACTGCCACTTTTTCACAACCAAAACTCCTCAGATTCCTCAACAACGATACCCGTAACGAGAAAATCATTACTGTTCAGGGGATGGAAAAGGAAATGACAGAAGATAAAGAAAACAACAACAAAAAAATCCCTTCCCCAACAAGTATAAAATATATATATTATACTCCTCAGGGACCAAGTTATAACAAAATTGAGAGAGAGAAAGAAAGAAGGATGATAAAAGGATGAAGAAGAAGAAGAAGAATAAGAAGCAGGAGTAGCAAAAAAATTAAGAAAAATGGAAAGACAAAAAAGCTGCTAGTGGGTACCCACGACAGTAGTAGGCAAGAAGAAAAATCAAGACCAAAGACCCACCCTTTTTTGCTGTAACAGCACTTTCTCTCTCTTTGTATTACAACAACAACAACAAAGACAATATACATATATGATTAACATGTATCAGCGTGTTAGAAGGGAATGGGGGGACTCCTTAACATCTGCTTCGCTGTATTCAACCTTCCATTTTCCTCTCTCTTCTCCCTCTTACTATGATATTCATTCGTACACTATCTTTCTTTCTTTCCCTTTCCCCCTTTGTAAATGTCCTGCCTGTTTGGCTCCGTTCAACTCCCTTCCTCTGCTGCTACAGCCATTCCCTTAACCAAAAAAAGTACAGATATTGGGGTTATGTTTGGTGGGCCAAAACTTTCTGGCACAACCTTCTAAATTCTCCTCTTTTTTCTTTAAATTAGTTTGATTAACAGTACTAAATTAAGGAGGGTAACAGTTAACAACTAACCACCTTGGCTACCTCTTGTTTTACTTGGATATAAACAGGGCAAGTTCTCCAATTTGGAACCCGCAAATTGCCCTTGAATAGTGATCAGTTATCACCCTGTGCTTTGCTCTGCCGCATATTGATATGCATGTTCATTAGATTTTTTTTAAATTGAGAGTTCAGAGAACTTATATGCATAAATTTTTTTTTTGCGATGAATTAAAAAAATAAAATTTTAAAAAATTAAAATAGAAGCTCACATTATTAGTGTTTTCTCCATTAATAAAGAAAAGCTAAAATTTTTGTACATAAAAGAAAATAAAGGCGTGAATTAGAGTTTGTAATGTAGCAAGCCTCAAAGGGTTAAATTTGTCTTTTCCTTCCTCATTTTTAAGCATCATTATAATAATTAAAAAAATAGACATGAGGATAAATTTAATAGTGAGCGTCCAAGCGTGGTAAGCGGCGTTTATAATGGTAAAAAGATGAATAAATAATTAGAGGTGGAAAGAGAAATAAAAGGGTAACTATATTTTTACCATATGCCAGTAATTAAAAAAAACAAATCTCTGGAACCTAAATCATGACTGTCGCTACCACACCAACGGATTTGGACTGTCGTAGAATTCGGTCAAACCTCTTCTTTTTTTAAACATTTTTCAAATTTATTCAGCTCTTTTCTCTTAGATTTTTTTTGTTTGTTTGATCTATATTTTATTTTAGCTCTGGGGTTTGTCGACTCTCTTGGCGGCTACTAGCCTAGTACACTGAGGCTAAGCCTAGGAGAACGGGAATGTATGGAAACTTGTCTTCACCTGTTCCAAAGGAGTTGATAATGACAGCAGATCCCAACTTAATTTTATTGGACCATATTTGGATGAGTTCGTAAATCCTTTAAATCCAAAATCTCGTTAAATCTTAATTTATTAAAGACTAATCTAATTCACAGTCATAGCACAATGATTCCCTTGTAACTATCATACTATTTTTTTTAATTGGTAAGAGATTATTGAATTTTACTCTGCATGTTTTTTTCTAAGCAATCTAGATTATTGAACTTTATTTAATATATATATTTTTTCTATCCAAATTATATAAAGTCTAAAAATTTAACCAGAAAGTTTTTTTTTTTTTTTATAGTTTTCAATGTATCCAAACCCAAACAACAAGAGAGAGAAGAGCATCACTTGAGCCAACTATTAGTTAATTACTTACATTTTGCAAGTTGTTTATTTTCTTATCATACTATTATTTTCTCATAAATTTTTTACCGTTGAAAATTGTTAGATTTTAAAAATGATATGAAAAAAATTACCATTTAACTCAATAAAATTATACTTAAAAATATATATTTGATAACATTTTAATCCATTTGTAAAACTTAATTGCATTACCAATAAATAAATTTTAATTTAATTTAATTATTCTTTATTTCGTACTAAGGTAATTGATAAGTAAATGGCTAGTTATTACAAAATTTACAACACACACCAATAGAGTGAAAACGTCTAACTGCATACAACATATATATTTAAGTTTATATTTTATACATTAACAATGTATAAATTTTATACGTTATTAGTAAATTGAATTATATTATTTTATTAATAAATAAAATTTTTAAAAAATATATTAAAATTTTATATATTTATTTTAAAAACTTATATTTTCTCTTTAATGATGTTATATTATTTGATTTATTGATAGTATATAAATTATATACAGTAACAATATATCAAATATAAACTTTATATAATTACATAAAACTTTTTCTAATGTTGCATGCATGTGGGGGTTATTATTCTGATTCTAAGATGTCCACCAGTTGTAGCCAACTTAATTGATATTTTTATAATGGAAAAAGAAAGTTAAGGACTTAATTAAGGGACCTGCTCATTTTCCAATCAACGATATATGTTAATTGACCATCCATGTGCCCTTCAATCTTTGAATTTGGTGCGGTGGGGATGCTACTGTTTATGCATAAATGATGCAACTTTTTTTTTTCTTGTTTTGAAAACGCATAAGGTAAAGATAAAGAACAGATTTGACTCATGATTGCCACATTTCAAATTTAGTCCCCAATTTTGTAAAGATTAAGAAAATTTGATTGGAGGACCATATTCTAATGGTGCAGTTTGCTTTATATGCTTTCACTCAATTCAACTTGTTGTGAATGCCCCCACTTGAATTCTTCTCAATCAATTGGTAAAACATAAAAAAGACTTGAATTTAATTTAATTTAAATCACATTAATTAATTAATTAATTAATTAATTACAGATAGAAAGGTGCGTGGATATTAAATCATGACATGAGGAAAAATGCAAAATTTTTTTCATAATGGTTGGTAATGCGAGAAAGAGAAACATCTTCGAAAAACTAACGCAAAAGAACCAAACTTTTTTTTTTAATAAATTTTGAAGGGAATAAAGTGGGAAAACAAAACATAAACAGAAAAAAAAATTTGCATGAAAATTCGAGTCTTAGAAAAAGGGTAAGAAAGTTGTTATAGGAGGATGGCTTGGAGACAAGCAAGCCGAGCTGAGACAATGGAAAAGTCTAAGAACAGAAAAAGAAAAGCGTGAGAAAAAATGTGGAGACTGTCGTACCATCATCCACATCAAGGCTGCAAAAAAAAAAATGACAGACAGGTAGTCTAGCGTCAGAGCTCGCACATGCCACTCGCCAGTGCTTTACGTTATTATCTTCGGCTTTTGCTTCATCAGATTATTTTAGGCTGTTGCATGGTGGCTGAGGATATTTTTGAAGGGAAATTGGAGGTTAATAGAGAAAGAACAATGCAACGCTGAAAGTGAGATATCGCGTAAGGTAAATGTCTGAAGAGAAAAGGATGATAATAATTCGAATTAAATTGTATTTGATTTAATTTAATTTAAATAATATATAATATTATAAAATTATAAAATTTTATTGATTTGATTTGATTTTGTTTATTAATTTTTATTTTTTAATATATTTAAATAAATTTAGATATAAATATTTATTTTATTTTATAAAAATTTGAAAAATCTAAAAATTATTAAAAATATATAATTCAATTTAAGTTTTTTAATTTAAAATTTTGATTCAAATTTAATATATATTTAATATTTAAATTTAAATCAAATTAAATAAATTTAAATTTAAATTTAAATATCAAATATCAAATATTATATTTTAGATCATTTTTTTTATTTTTTTTCTATTAGGGGTGGTCGGCCCCTGCATGTGATGAGTGGGAGTGCGAGAGACTGTAAGGTGGGGGAGATATGTTTCTTTCGTATGACTACTTTTGTATTATCCGTCCTTTCTAACAAATATTTTCTTTCTCTTTTAAATTACGTCACTGTTCCTATCAGGGTTGTACATCACTGTGATTCTGCTGTTAATTTCTTGACACGTAGCAAATCCTTAATTTTTCGTTTTTTTTTTTTGGTGCAACCATATTGCGTTAATCCAAAGTCTTTTTCCTCCATGGACAGCATATAAGGTAACTCGAACTTAATAATTTTTTTATCTACTAGTTGAATCCAAACATTATTTTACTATCTCCAAATATTGCACTTCCATTATTGAAATGTTATAATTTAAACTGTAAGTGCAAAATTTTAACCCTTATTCATGTGTACGATGATATCTGTTAAAGTAAATATTTATAGAAGAAAATATGTAATTAATATAAGAAGCTGAAGACTTCTGAGCTAAATTTACGTGCCTAGCCTGCCAACCCTTACGGCTGAAACCAACCCAAAATGGAGCACGGCATTTCTACCAAACTGGGACCTATCAAAACCAGCTAGAATTGTTCATTTATACCCTGTTTTCCTTCAAAAATTGATTTGTTATTGAATCTATATTTGATCTACTATTAGTATATAAATTATATATATTCTTAATAAATTTGATAATAATATATTATTAATAAGATGAATCAGATGATACCATTATTAATGAGTAAGTTTTATAAAATATATTAATTTTTTTATATTTATTTTAAAAGTTGATATATGCATAATAATGAGATGACATCATTAAATTTATTAATAGTGTATAAAATTTATATATTAATAATGTATCAAATATAATTTTATTTGTTTTTGAAATATTTTATTGAATTAGTTTGCTTTTGGGACGGCCACATAGTTGGTTGCTGGCATATGTTAGAGATAAGTCACAAATAAGAATAATTTATATAAAACATTTTAGATGAAATTTGTGAAATTTTTTATTATAATTAATTTAATAAAAAATTAAACTTGATTGATTGATAGAGTTTAATGAAAAAATTGATAATATGTAAAAAAAAATTATTTATAATTAAATTTGATCAATGTTCATTTAATGATAAAAATTCTATCAAAATTATTACTAAAAATATTTATATAAAAAATATCAAAATTTATTAAAATTGTTTTAAATTTTACATACTTATATCTATATAATAAAAAATTTCAATTTATCTATTTTAATTTTTAATTTTAATTTTTATTTAATATATTTTAATAAATAACTTCACGAATTTTATTTAACAAATTTCGTGTAAGTCATTGAAAGTCTCAAACACTTTTTTCATTTCTTCAAAAAGAAAAAATAAAAAAAAATGCATTTCACGGTTATCACCTATAATAATGATAATATAATTAATTAATTTAATTTAAATAAATATGAGGTCTATTAAAATTTTATATAAAATTTTTACTTATAAATAACATATCTCTACATAATTTTTATTATGATTGAATAATTACAATAAAAAAATTATAACTGAGATGCTTTAAAAAAAAAAAAACCCTTTTATAACAATCCCGTATAAATTAATATTTAAAAAAAAAAAACTCAGTGAGGAACCCAGCTATCATTGTTTCGGCCCAAGACATTGTTCATCAAAGCTATTTGATTGATTTGGATACCATTGCCGGTTAACAACCCAAGAAATGCCAAACTGGTGAAGTCTAAGCCCACCCTAAATCCACAGCCATAGGACCCCGTGTCACCCAAACCAACCCAAACATTCTTTTTTTAAAAATCATAACAATTAAAAACATATTTTTTGGATTCAAAAGATCGGACCATGTTGGGAGAAGGGGAGACATGTTTTTTTAAGACAACAATAAAAAAATTCATCTGTTAAAAAAAAAAAAAAAAAAAGCATACCATCAATCAAATACTCAAATTGAAGAGGGTAATTTGTAGATAGTCATATTTTAGCTCCTCTATCTGCCTAACTCCAATCAAGTGATTCGATTTAAACATTCGATTGTATACATATATGAGAATAGTTCATTGTTGTGGGTAATGTCAACTGCACTAAGTAAATGGGCTTTAATTTTGATTTCTTGAAGAATGAAAACTTTATTACAGTTTTGAACATCAACATACCAAAGCCATTGGTTAATTAAATATGTGAAAAGTAGTCAATATAAAGTTTGAATCGTTATAATTATTCTAGTTGACTTGATGCATAAATAATAATGATTAAAGTTCATGACCCGATCCCTGCAGCTGTGTTATCACCTCTATTTACCTAGCTAGCTTCAAATTTTGAGTGATTTTACCACATTTAAACCCTTAATTATTATTAAACTGTAAGCCAAACTTGTTGAAATCGGATTACTCTATAATTAATCTCACGCCTTTCACCAAGTTGGAGATGAGCTAGTTGCTTAATTTTGTTAATGTACATAGCTTAAGTTTAATTTGTTTAGTGTTGAAGTTGTCCGTGTTTCTCTTATTATAAAAATTAAAAATTTAATATTTTTGATAAATTTAAAACATCCTTGCATTCCTTAATTAAGCTGTGTCTTAGTAAGAAAACGATGTCCTCAGACAATGATTTTACTGACGGTGATAATATTCTCCTTTTTGTCTGACGTGAATCGGTAATTAAAGCTTTTTAAGTTGTACGTACACTATAAACGCACCAAAGAAATTAAAGAAACTTTGGCAATTTTTTTTTTTTTTTGGTTATAATTTCTAAACACCAAAAGACGTTTCCTAAATATTAAATAATTCTAAACCATTGTAAAGAATCTTCCTTCTTAAAGGGGTATTCAATCATAACCATTGCACGGAAGAATATTTTGAATGAAATTAGTTCAACGAGTGCCATTACCACTAAATTACCGAAAGCCGTAAAAAATGCTCTGCATTCCTTAATGATTCATCAAGGCTATATATAGGACCTTGTGCCAATATTAACTAGGTGTTATTATAAATTAGAAACGAAATTTTAATGATTAATAGATGAGCTTTCATTTTCATCTTGATCAATCAGAATCTTTCCAGCTGGTCCCCTCCTGTCCTTGACCTACCCTATATTTTTTATTGGGGGAATTTCAACATCTCCAAACTGAAAATTAACTGCGTTTAAGCCTACATCAAACGATGGTTAATTTCCATGGTGGAAGTCGATGAAACCATTATCCCGGCTTTGTTTTACTCTTGAACATAAACCAGCCTGGCATTGATCGTGCTCAAATTTAACTTGAGCAATCCAACACTTCTCTTCTTTTCATGTCGTAGTCGCCGAAAACTGGGCTCCACTTGTTAAAAGCACAAGGTAAAAGAAATTCACACACTTGATGGTTCAATTGACCATGAATCCCTTGACGATCATGATCTCATACGAATATTATAGTATTGAGGAACCAAACGTTGACTTAATACTATAATTAAAAAAAAAAAAAACAGATAAAGAAAAAGAAAAAAAAGTGGGAGATACATTTTAAAAGAATAGATTATATTCTAATACATATGCCATACCCAATTTCTTATATTCTGTTTTTTGGCTATTTTCTTATATCAACGGTGGATCTTTCTCTTATTACACAAGGGGGCCATTCCACTATAAAGGCCGCAAGATCTTATAGTTTGGGATGATAAAAGGAAAAGGTAAAATTTAGATAATTTTTTTAAATGTAGTTCATAAAGTTTTTTTTTTAATTACAAATAATTAAATAAAAAATTATAAATTAAAAGATTTTATCAATATATAAAATATAATTTATAATTAAAATTTAATCAATATTTATTTAATAATACAAATTTTATCAAATTTTTAATAAAAAATATTTATTTAGGAAAACATATTAAATTTATTACTTTAAAATTTTATACGCTTTGTATATGTAAAAAAATTTTAATCTATCAATTTAAAATTTAGATTATAATTTTTATATGATAAAATTTCACAAACTCCATTGTAGTCTTGTCTAATAAACGATAATAATTGTGTCGGCTGCACTACACACCGACGGAAGGAAACCCTCAAGAAACTCCTTTTCTCTCTCACCCCTTAATCATATTTCTCGGCTTATATTTCACCGCCAGAGTTTTCAAAATTCCATCACATCAAACCATACAGCCTTTCCCTATCTAAAAGCGACAGCAAGAAGAAGATTAATAGCATCCAAGACTGAACACCTGATATGGGCAATTGCGTGTTCAGAGGATTTAGAGAAGTTGAAGAAATGGTAAGAGTGGTAACATCCAGTGGCGGCATCATGGAGCTATTCGCACCCATCACCGCAGAGTGCATAACCAACGAGTTTCCAGGCCATGCCATTTACCGCACACGTCACTTGTTCTCTCAACCTCTCCTTCACAACGAAGAGCTCCATGCAGGCGAGCTCTACTATCTCCTCCCTTGCACCGACAGCTTCGCAAAACAAAACGATCAAAACAACAATGTTGAACACGTCGACGGCAAAAGTAACAATAAAAAATCTACTTCTTCATCCACGAATACTCTATATCGCATGTCGTTTGATCAGCAGAGGGTGTTGAAGAGAAGCGACTCAGAGGTTTTACCGAGGTATAATAGCAGTGGACTGTGGAAGGTGAAGCTTGTGATAAGCCCAGACCAGTTGGCAGAAATCCTGGCGCAGGAGGCTCGAACGGAGGCGTTGATAGAGAGCGTGAGGACGGTGGCTAAGTGTGGAAATGGGGTGTCATCGGTGGCTAATTCTGATCAATGGAGTACAGTTTCTAGTAGTTGGAAAGGATCCTCGGAAACATATGCTGAAGATAGATGGTGACTTCATTGTTAGTGTAGAAAAAGATAGTAATATTTGGATTCTGATATTTGATGTTTCTTTAGCAAGTATTTGTTTTAGATTGTAGAATATCTAGTGGTGTGTTATTACTGGTATTTTATCCTGAACGTGACAAGTTTAAATGGCTGAGAAACATGATTTTTCTTGGTTAATTCCATAATTTTGTGATATTATATTATATTAAGGATGTTGATTTTCTGATGGTCTCTTGTGGATTCACGTGTATGGATAATTACTAGTGTTAGCTTTTTATTTTCAAGAATAAAATTACATGAACAAATTTAGTTCAACTACAAATCCAAGGTTTGATGGAGCTGCCGATGTTAGGCATCCTATAAAAGGCTCAACAGTATAATTAAATTGTCGTCTTGCGCTTTCTTTCATATAAAAAATATTTACTAACCACAGTGCTTCTCCCGTGCTTACTTTAAATTTTGTGAAAACAACGACAATATTACTTTTCTTGCAGCTTACAAGCCAAATGAACTTAGAGTAAAATAATAATAATAATAATAATAATAATAATAATAATAATAAATAATATTTTATTGATAAGTATTAAAATTTTTATTATCTTAAATGATTATCATAAAAAAATACAACATGCTTCCTAATTATAAGATTTTATAGTCATGTTGGTATATAAAATTATGATATGATAGAATAAAATAATATTATAAATAGAATTAAATTAAATAATATTATTTTATCTTATGTTTGATATATGTAATTATTAAAATAAGATAATTTATTTATTGATCAAATTTTTTTTCAAAATTTATATAATTTAAATTATTAATGTAATGTTTAATAGTACAATAAGATTTATAAATTTAATTTCATAAATTAAAAATAATTCTTTTCACTTTAAGATAATTGAATAATTATATACAAAAAATATGATAATATTTTTTATAATTTTATTCTTTTTAATTAAATATAAAATAATTAACATACTATATTATCTATCATTTTATACACTTAAAATTACCTATAAATATTAAATACAAGCACTCAAATTATTAAGAGAACAATGTTATAAAAAAATACAAATGAATATATAATTATTTTATAATAACATTTCTGAAAAATAAAAGAATAAAAGATATTAATACTTTGGATGGGACATTGATTCTAGAGGTATGAAACACGCGATAATTATTACTGTATTATTGTGATTTTGACCCAAGGAGTTTATAGATTAAGTTAGTCTTACTTTTTCTTAGAAAAAAAAATAAAGAGACAATGAAAAGAAGAAATGAAAGAATATTTTGTTTTTATTTTCTAAAGTCTCATCATTTCAATCATGTGGCATTTTTTATGATATAGACATGTCATTTGTCCACTGATATCATATGTATAACGTGTTCTATCATCATTTAATTACATATTAATTAAACACTAATGATTAAATCGTAAATTCTTATAATCGAATGACTAAAATAAAAATCACCCAAATTTGAATAAAATTTTCCTGTAGTTTACTCCTGTTTTTAAGTGAAGATAGGCGCGCGGGAGAGGAATCCTGTTCCAAATCAACAGAACTTGGGCCCATTAATCTAATCTGATAACGACCCACCCTACTGTCACCCGATCCAAAGAAAGCCCAAATAGCAACACGTCCCTTTCATAAAGCGGGCCCTGACCAAGATCAGACCCGATCCAATGGTTATTATTGATTTCTCCACATGTGGTTAACGGTTTGGGGGTCGAAGAATACGTTTGGAGAAAAGCTGCTCCCAACATTTGCTTGGGAATAGCTTTAATTTCATAGAAACGAATATAAAGTACGTCGACACCTCAAGTCTCAAAGGGCCTATTGAAAAAGATGGCTTTGTTTTTGTAGAAAGTGAGAAGCAAAACGGGGAAAATAATTGAGGGGCGGCTTTCTACGTAGGCCTAAATCAAGTAACACATCTGGGCCCCGAATAAGACATTGAAAATATTAATTAGGCCTTTAATCCAATCCGATTTGATGATAATCACATCTAAATCTAACATCAAAATTATATAGCAGTGGTGCAAATGCATGCGTTGCAGAAGGAACCAGCTGGGCCAGCTAGTTAGCTCAACCATTTACGTAAGTGCTACCAGCAAGGACGAAAAAGATGTAAGAAATGCAAAACGGTCTGTGAAACATGATTCTTTCGAGAACATTATTGTGTAGATGGTGAAAACTGCGAATGTTATCAAGGATTCTGGATCCTAATTAATTAGCGAAAAATTTTTAATTTCATAGTTGATTTTTAGCAGTTATAATTACGTAGGGGTGATTGCGATTTAGGTGAACAAATTTTAAATTTGAGGCTTAATACTAATGTCTTAAATTAAAAACAAAAAATATAAAAAAAATGCTATAATTTATTAGCTAAGACAATATGATCCAATCGGTTCATCTCAACAATCTAATATTATTTTCGGGGTAGCTCTTTGTAACTTGTTTGATTGACCTTTTTTTTTTTTTTTTTTTTCCTGAAATTCAACTTTATTTTTCCCCTAATATTTCTTTGATAAACATAAAGTTTTAATGGGTTTTTTTCCCTGAAATTTTGTAGGTATCATGGCGTTTTCAAGATAACAGTGGAGAAAGATATATTAGTGGCTACAATTACGTGCAGGATGTTCAGTCTTTCCAGGTTAATTTCCAAGGAACAAAGTAGAAGTGGTAAGTGTGAACTGTGAAATGAAAATGGAAAATTGTTGATTGAATGACAAGTTGAGTGACCCCATCCGTAAGAATCTATACCAATTATCATCAGACACAATTCATATTCTAAAAAGTTTGGGAATCTCCTGCTACTGCTTTCTTAGCAGTAATGCAAAATTTCTCATAATTGATCCAAAAACATGATTGGAATCATGAAATGATGTTTATAGCTAGCTAAAATATGTCATCTGGGGACGTTTGGTTGCTTTGCAAAAAATGAATGGACCCCCGGAAGAGAAAAAAATCAGGACAGGCCAAAAATTTTAATTCATTTTAAAAAAAGCAAAGTTTATCCATTATTAATTCCAAAAAAAGTATATAACCCAATGCAAAAAAAAAAAAAAAAAAAAGAGAAAAAAACATGAAGACAGGCTTCCGGACTCTCAAAGGAAATAATATTTAATAACAAATGCAATTTAACAATCTTTGTATCAATAGGGTTGAACACACCTTAATTTGAAGCCCCTCTTATTCATACTAAGGCAGCTATATTCCTTCCTAAATGGTGACAATGAATTAAAAGATTTTAAGATGACAAGATAATTAATGGAACAAGGAAACATGACCTGATTTTCCCCTTGCTTTGTGGAGGAAATTAGAGCTTAAAAAAAAAAGAAAAAGATACAGTACTCATATTTTTTTTGCTCAGCAAAGTTTTTATATAATTAGTTATATTTTTGTTTGTGCTGTAATAAAAAATGCAAATAGATCATGCATTAATCAATTGAACCAAATGCTTAAATATTACGTTAAGTATATCTAACAATTCATATATTATAATATAAAATTCAGACTTAAAGATCATTAAGTCTTTCCTCGAAAAGACGTTCAAAACTCGAAATACTTAACTTATTGTTCTCACCTAGACTTATTCTTCCAATTAGGTTACATGGTATGACAGAGATTTGTACTATGATTCGACCCTGGTACCAAATTAAACAAAGTTCACTTGATCACAGCCTCGAATATAATAGTCAGAAAGAAACTGTTAAACACCTTTTAATGGAACGATAACGACAATAGAATTGTTTTAGAAGAAACAACATTTCAATATCAAAGAAAAAGACAGTGTCACAACTCACAACCAGCTTTAATGTAAAAAGTATGCTGCACTCCCTTAAAACTCCTGAAGAAAGAGAGATCGTGATTCTCGCTTTTCCTCTATTCAGTCATTTTTGCTCCCTAATTAATTAGCAAATGATTAGATTACAATTCAACATATGAATCACCTAATATAATAAAATAAAAAGGCATTACATTAAACAAAGTTTTTCTGTATGCCCAACAAAGGGATAGAATATATAATATAAGATAGTAATCTAATCTTTTGGCTAGAAGATTTGCATAGGGAAAAGACAAAACTCAATAAACTTTTAATTTGTTTATAATTAGCGTAGTTATTAATTTGTCAATCTGAGAAATCAAATTTGATTATTGTGTTCTAAATGCATTGAAAAAGAGCTTTGATTTTCACCCAAAAGGGCAAAAAAAGGTGGAAATATGATCTATATATGCTCGTGTATAGGTTTTGAACTTCTTGAATGTGCCTAATATTTTCCATTTTTCCAGTTTTGAGAGAAAAAAATAAAATAAAATGGAGGCCAGGGCAAACTTTATTGCCAACCCCGAAGGCATCTTCTCTCATTTCATCTTTTTTTCTCCAGTGGTCCCTTAAATCGAGAAATATTCTCCACTTGCTTGTTTTTCTAAATTAGTTTTAAACGATTGTCGGGTCGACTGATTATCGCTTTGTTTTTTTGAAAGATGCTTTGACAATATTCTCTTGGAATTTTATGAACAGTAAAAAGTTAAGACTTGAAAAACATAATTTCTGAGGGTCCTCTCTCTGGTATATCGATTGATCTCAAAAACAAAATAAATCTGCTTAATTTTTCTTAGATATAAAAATTTAGAATATAACTGGGGAGCGTTTGTCATGGAATCGACCAACACCCAGAATCGCTCCATCAATATCCCTTAATTGCATCATTCACAATTATCTAACTTAATAATTGAACTAATAATCCCTTAAAAGATTCCAGCATCAGTGGCTTTTCTTGCAAAAGTTAAGACAGAGTTCTTTACCAGTTTTTTATATAATAAAAGTACATCAAACATGAAGAAAACAACAGAATATAGGATAATATCAAGAAGCTGAAGCCGCCTCATTAAAATCATGGGTTTGTCTTATAATTCCTATAGAAAAGCACCTCGTGTTCGAAGCTCTTAAATAATACTCGTTTCTAAATCGTCAGATATAGACGAGATATATTCATGAAAGTATCAAAATGTCACTGCTGGTGCAGACTTTTGGAGCTTTGATATTGACAATTTGATTGCTACAATTTACAATCTATATTTAGCCAATGAAACACATGGTTAACTATTCAGTCCTTGACCTTTTGGATCTGCTTGCTTTCTGTATCCGCAACTCTCTTATACTTTGCTTGGTAAGAAAGATAAAATGAAATAAAGATGAGAATTTTATTAAATTCAATAATTAAAATTTTTAGTTAATTGTTGCAATGACTCTACCCATATATTTTGCTGTGATGATATTATATAATTCATAGAGCAATATATGACGGCGAGAGTAGGTGCCATCCATAATCCTTGGGAAACAAAAATTTTACCCAAAAAATGATTTGTCATCTCAATTAATTCTCTGCTTTCATTTGTATTAAACCAATCATTTATCTGTTTGGGTTTTTTTATTTCTTTTTCACTTTCAGATTACGGCTTCTTGTGGGGGTGTTTTGTTGGATCATTAGAGCACGTGCAAGGGTTAGAGAGAGTGGGTGATCAGTGTGGTAGCTATATTTACTGCCTGAAAAATAAGATAATGAGACGATTACAGTGTGGGAGCTCGTTATGATTTTAAGATTTTGGTATAACTAGTAAACTGTTTTGTCTTTATATTATAGTCATTTTATCAGACGGCCGTTGCAGTTCCATCTCCTAAACGTGGCACTGATTATGTTTAGCATTGTGCCTCTTTTTTTAATTTTCCAACTCAATTATTGAAAGCCGTTCTTCAAATAAAATTTGGTAAAAATGATAATCAAAGTTCACTTTTTTGGGTTTTAAGAAACTACAATTTGGATTTATTAACTTTTGAGTTAACTGATGTGATATTGAAATTGACGTTTGAAGATTATATAATTCAAAAAATTTATACACATAATATATATTTTTTAAAATAAGGATAAAGATAAAAGCATTCAAGAGTAAATTAAAATTAAATAAAAAAAAAAAACTGCAATTAGGAATTCTTTCTCTGTTTCTGAAGAGCTCGGCAAAAAAAAGAAAGAAAAAGCTTGGCATTAAATAAACATTATGAAGAATTCTTTCATTGGTCTTAATAGGAACTCCAAGAATCCCAGAACAGCAACCACCGATTGAGTCATTGTCTTGAGATATTCGCCAACATTGGCCCACGTTTGGCATATTGGTTTCTATAATTTAGTAGCAGCCATGCAATAGAAAAATTATGGTGGTCGCAATCAATTACGACGAAATGTTTTGGCTGTTTCCGGTACTGACAACTTAAAGTATATAACATAAACTTTTTTTTTACAGATTGTCTAACTCAAAAACAATTAGTTTCAAACTCAAATTGATGAAAAGGGAAAAAAATAGGTGAGTTCCATTGGCATTGAAAGGTGGGTGGGAATATTTTGGTTATCGTATCCCTTTCATGATTTTGGGTTAATGGCTAGAAGTCTGAAACAGGTAACAGCGAAATTAAGAAAACTACAAAAAGAAACAAGATAATTGGTTAATTTTTTCAACATCGTAGGAAGTAATTAGTAGTCTGTCTTTTATATAGTACGTACCATTCCCACTAATATCATAACATTAATTCAAAGATTCATTTAATGTAGGCGATTTGCAGTACTCTACGAATTTTCAGTCGACAAGAATGACAGATCCCCTTCCTACAACTCAATCATGTCAAATCTATTTCTTTTCAAAATATCTTCAGGGTATGTTATATGCTACTAATTAGTACCCTGGCGATCGATGGTCATGTGTACAGTGTCGCTTTATGCAATTTTTAGGGTACTGGAATCTGGAATGTTTTGCCAAGGCTTGTAAAATATAAAAATTATGATGCTTACCACATGCCATGAAGTTGTGATTTAGCTTGTAGCAATTGATTGCAATATTCGGACGTCTGTAGAAGCGTTTCAGCATGAGTTTGTGCCAAACTCTCAGTCTTATATAAAAGCCCCATTGATTGAGATCTTTGCAACAAGGATTCAGATCTTTTAAATGGTTGGTATATCAAGGATTCAGAAATTAAATTTGTTTGCTCTGAAAATTATGAATCAAACAGCCAATTCTCATTTTGTAATTCGATCATTGGAACAAATGACAAGTTTTGCTATCATCATGCTTTGACTATTCCATGAGAAATAGTACAACGAGTTGTACATGTCCGACATTATCAATATCATGCTAGATGTCTAGATATAATTCAATTCGAATAATTGATATGCACATAAGAAACACGAGCACAAATAATTGACAACATAATTCAATATAATTGACGACATATTGTCACTTAATTTGCACTCGAGACCCTGATTCAAGTTTATTAATGATTCGACATTAGATTGTTAACAAAAATAATTCTCGAATAGCTAAAAAAAGACAATAGGATTTGATCCTTTTCTATAGTAATATCAATAATACACTGTCAGTAGAGTTTTTAATTCCATAAATGAAATTAATAGAGTGACATATGTTCTATTATTTTTATAATTAATTTTTTATTTTTTTAAATATAACCTAAAGGATTTTACTTGTGGAGTTAAAAAAACTCCACTAACAATGTGTTTGATAATTCTCCAAAAAAAGAAAATCTCAATGAAAAAAATCTTATTCAATTAGATAATTATCTTATAAATGGATAAAATTTACATAGAGTTCTTTAGATAAAGTTTGTAAAGTTTTTTTTAAAAAAATGATATAATAAAAATTTTAATAAAAAATTTAAATCGACAGATATATAAAGTTCAATGTGAAAATTAATAATATATAAAAAATATTTAAAATATTATTTATAATTTAAATTTAATTGATACTTATTTAACCATAAAAATTTTATCAATATTTTTACTAAAAATGTTTATCTAAAAATATATACTAAATTTTTTTCAAAATTTACACACTTGATCTATGTAATGGGATTTTTTAATTTTGATTTTTTATTTTAATTTTTATTTAATCGTTTCTAGTTGAAAACTTCACGAACTTCACCTAAAAAATTTCATCTAAATCATTCCTCTTATGAATGTCCTAGCAACCATAATAATATACATAATGTTAATGTACAAGTAAATAAATACCTTATCAAATACAAGTGCCACATTTTAAACATGTATAGATAAAATTGAATATTAAAGAAAGGTAAGGTATGAAAAACAATGGCGGTTAGTAAGCAAAGTATAAAGTGGTTGCTCCGTCATTTTATCAACCAAAAATACATGATTAGAGGTAAGGAATTCAGAGCATAAATAAAATTATTTGAATGGCGACCTTTAAAAGTTTCTTTAACTAAAATACAAATATGTGCTACCGCTTGCTTGTCACAAATAATTAAGGAGATGATTAATTTTCTACAGTTTGATCAATTTGATGCCCATAATTATTTTTATTGGGAGATATATATAGTAAGAATTTACTTATATTAATGTAATTTTTATATTTAAAAATTTTTTAAATCAGTATTAAATTTATGATTCATTTAAATCAAAATAATATTTTAAATTTATTAATTTTGATTTAAAAATTTTAAAAATATATAAATTATACTAATATAAATAAATTCCTTCTCATATTCATATATATATATATATATATAAGCATTAATCACCAAAAGGAAATAATTAATTCGGCTTGTTCTGTTAAAAAGGATAATTCACTTATAACATCCAAAAAGTGTCCTGCCGTAAGTGCCATCATGCATCATATTGATCGTCAAAAAGTACAGCTTACAGATCAGAAGAAAAAGTCGAAAAAATCTCAGAGAGAAAGAGAGAGAGAGATTGCCAGGATTACTATTTACTGGCTGGTTGGTCCAAAATGGAAATAGCTAGAGCCAAGCTTCGGCCTTTCGCATCTAGCTTGAAGTTAAAAAAAAAAAAAAAAAAACCTAAAAGGATGAAAACAAAAGGTGAAGTGAAGGCATAATGATCATGAAGGGGAAGTAAATGCAGCTGAACTTGCAAATCAGCCATAAAATAATCCTGCCTCTTGGAGTTTTTCAAGAAAAAAGCTAACTACTACTACTACTGCGACTATATGCATGTAGTATGCCCACCACTCATCATTATTTTTACTCTTTCCTTTCCCCCATTCAAATTTAATGCCTGCTCCATCATCTCTTTCTTGTTGGGGGACGTGGTTGTACGAGCCCAAGGGGAGAAGAGATCAGATGGAGGAGGGTGGAATGAATCAGCCGATGGATGGGCAGTTTGAGAGGTGTTTTTCTGTGGAGATTTTAAGGTCCAAGGTCACAGTTTTGATGGAGGCATGCCCCCCGCAATATAGTTGCTCACAACGTCCATCTGGGTCCTAATCATCCTTTTAATACCCACGATTTTGGACCCCATTTCAACATTTTTCCCAAAACAGTGTCGTTTCTCTATCTATCTAGGTGGCCGGCTCTTCTCGAAGCATAGTAAAACAAAACTAGACCCCACCTCATCATGCCTTTGGCCAGCGCCAGTGCCCATAAAAAACACAAAGTTTTTTCTTTTGCTTTTTTTTTTTTCTTTTCATTGTATCTTTGGCCCTTTTGTGTCCTGCAGCACATATATATAGACTTCTCTACATACTCCATTTGGTACACCAGCTTTGTCATCAGTTATTTCTCTCATCTCCCTTTCTATTTTCTTTTTGGGTCTCCTTTGATCTCATCAATCCTCCCACACTCTTTCTTCTTTTTAAATGCCGGAAAACATGAGCATATCTGTAAATGGACACTCTCAAGTGCCCCCCGGATTCCGATTTCATCCCACCGAAGAGGAGCTTTTGCAATACTATCTGAGAAAGAAGGTTTCGTATGAGAAGATCGATTTAGATGTAATTCGGGATGTTGATCTCAATAAGCTCGAGCCCTGGGATATTCAAGGTGTCTATATATATATATATATATATATATATATGTATATAGTATTCTTATTTAGTTCCGTAATTTTATGTTCCATTGCCATTTACGTTTTCAAGATTTTAACTCTATGTTCTCCGGGGCTCTTGCAGAGACGTGCAAAATTGGAACCACTCCTCAGAATGATTGGTACTTTTTTAGCCACAAAGACAAGAAGTACCCCACTGGTACTCGCACGAACCGTGCCACGGCTGCTGGTTTTTGGAAAGCGACCGGGCGAGACAAGGTGATATACAGCAACTGCCAGCGGATCGGAATGAGGAAGACTTTGGTGTTTTACAAAGGGCGAGCCCCTCATGGTAAAAAATCTGATTGGATCATGCATGAATACAGACTAGACGATAACGTCGTTGAAACCAATGTAAGCCTTTAGACTAAAATCTTCTTCTCCTTCATACGTCCACTAGTATTTTTCAGCAGTCAGATATAACATCTTCGTAGTAGGAAAAAAAATTTGTCTTAACTTTAGACTTTCAACTTGTGTTACGTCTTATTGTATGTATCTTTAACATGAGAGGACAAAAAAAAAAGATAATGATAGGTTCTGAAAAGAAATAATATACCCACATATATATAACTTTCATAGTAATTTTTTTTGTCATTAAATTAATAGTAATAGTACTTTTTTTTTCTTTTTTAATCAAGGTCTCCAATGCTATGGGGGAGGGGACACAAGAAGAGGGATGGGTGGTATGTCGTATCTTCAAGAAGAAAAACCACCACAAAACCCTGGACAGCCCTATTATCTCATCTGTCACAGCAGAAACCAGGAACCATATGTTCGAGGCGTGCAATGAAGGAGCCTTGGAGCAGATATTTGAGTACGTGGGAAGGAATTGCAAGGAAGACAGTAAAGGAAACAACAATACGAGATTCCTCAGGCCTATCGAGACAGCCATCAGCGATGGCTACCGGGAATCATTCATGAAACTCCCAAGCCTAGATAGCCCAAACTCCAGCAGCTGCCAAAACTGTAACCAACCCATGATGACAGACAATGAAGGTTCAATCACCAACCAGGTGATTGGAGATCCGAACTCAGTTTATCACAACGGCTCAGGGCTCACAAACTGGGCAGTACTTGACCGGCTTGTAGCCTCTCAACTCAATGGCGCCCAAACAGAGACCTATAGGCAATTACCCTACTTCAATGACCATACCATGGCCTATTGCTGCCCCAGTACTGATCACCATGATCTCCAATTACCAGCCCTTCGGTCATCATCAATACCCTACAACAGGTCTTACCATGGAGCTCAGGATTATAACAGCGAAATTGACCTCTGGGGTTTCACTAGACTATCGTCATCATCCGACCCACTGTGCCACGTGGTGAATGCTAGTGTATAACAGAATTACCCTAATATATAATCATACCTTAGTGCCTGAAGTCAGAAGGTTATTATTACATCGGTTATGTTGATGAATATATAAATCATATTAATATAAATAAAAGTGAAATTTATTCTTAGATGGGGTGGCATTGTCAACCATTATCTTTACTTAATCAAGATGTCTACCATTTTCATAACTCTTCTCTCCAGAAGTCTAGCAAACTCTAGGTGATTTGATAATATTTCTTTCTAAACGCAACAATAACAATAATAATAATAATAATTCACTTTTTCTCCCTTCAAAATAATCATTGTGGTCATGTTCCTAATTATCTCTTAAGCCACATGGTTTGTCGGATTGTTTTGGGTGTTTAAGGAAATTGGTTCGAGTACTTGTCCATGCATTTTCTCAGATAGTGTACGACATGAGCTGTTTCTAACATTCAAAAGATGTTTATCAACCAATTAAATTTGATCTTAACCGACAAAAAGGGTTGTAATTATCATTTTCTTATACAACAAAACCAATCCATTCATTAAGCAACATATGTGAATTCACTTTCTTATATTTTTGGTTGGCTCAATACCGTCGAGTCGTCAACCTTGATCAGTGTATTTGAGTTTGATCACATGTTTGTGGTTGAGGAAGGGAGAATGTTCTAATGATCTTGTTGAAAGTTGAAAAAAGGAAAACTGATTCATCATTCCCAGACCACCATTGGCGCTCGTAGAATGGGGTCCCTCATGATTAATTGGTAAAACAAGGGTTGCCATTTGAATTCATCCAATGAATCAATGATCTTTCAAAATGGTTGCATGATTAAAATCGAACGAAAGGCAAACAAAAAGGAAATTAAACAGCTGAATGCAAACAACAAGCGGGATTCTATGCCATGCCACCAACCAATGGATACGAAAAAAGCTTAACTACGTACTTTTTTCCCGCTACATATCCGACCCGACAAAGTCCAATTGATCGTGCGGAGTCTCAAAAAAGTCTTATCACTTTTTTTTTTTTCAGAAAGAATTTCTCTCAAACATTTTGAAGAAGATGAAGAGAGAAGCACGAGAAGAGAAAAGGAAAAGACAGTATTCCTTAATCATGCATTAGGCCTCGGGCCTCTCCAAATTGTTTCCCCCATGCTTATATCTCGACATTTTTTAAAACAACGAATACTACTTTTTGCCCGACTTTTGCATTAGAAAAGACGTTACACTTTTCTGCTAGTATGGTGTCTAACCGTTTGTGGCGTCCCCTGTCGTCCTACTTACATGATTCATTGTTACTGTTCATAATTTGTTACTTGCAATTATTAGCTAAATGGTGAAAATACTAGCCAAATTATATTCCTGCAAAAAAGATTAATTTTAAGCTCTCGTATTTTAACGTAAAAATATTTTTATTTGATATATATTAATAAGTAAATTTTATATATTATCAATAAATTAGATACTGTCATTTTATTAACGAAGTGAATTAAATGATAATATTTTATTAATAAATAATTTTTTAAATTAAAATTTTATATATTTATTTTAAGAATTGATATTCATTCATTAATGAAATAATATTATATGATTTACTTATAGTATATAAAATTTATATATTAACAATACATCCTTAACTAAAACCAGTGTTAATTTTGTCATGTTGCCTTCTACACCAATTTATAAACACCCGAAGTCCCCAACCCTATATTTTTTTATTAAGTAGGGTTGGGTGTGGATGGCAGGCCAACTTTATTAAATATAATTGTCATTCAACTATGGAACTCATTGCCTAAGATGAGATAAGAGTGGATTGTTCGAATTCCCTGACAATTGTTATTACTTTAAAAAAATTAATTTGAAGATAATATTAAGAAGCAAGGAACTTATCAACAATACAGCTGGTTGAGTAACTAGCTAGCTAGGTTTCTCAAATTTGGTATATTGAATGACTAGGTTTTGATTAATTGGTTGTATTATTGACTTTGCAATAATAAGTTTAAAAAATAGGAGATATTGATCATTTAAGCTACACTATTGATTTAAGGATCAATTGCCTATTATAATTTCAATCAAGTAGCTTTATTTGTTTTTCACAAAGGAGGACGTAGTCTGAAAAAATATTTTGAACTTTATTCTTGTTAAATGTATTATCTTTTTAAAATGATTATATAAATTAATTAAATTAAATCTTAAATTTCAAGTAGCCATATTATATCTAAACATGAAGTAACATCTTAATCTTTCTTTCTTTCTTTTTTTTTTTATCTTAATCATCATAGTGCCAAACCGTGTAATACTTTCTATCGCCTTTAACTGTTGCGTTATTCTATATGAAACTATTTAATTATCAGTGAAAAACTAGTTTAAGTCAAACTTCAATTGTACCTTTATGAAATTCTCTCATTGTTTTAACAATTGATTCTTTTCATTGTATGGTACAATCCCAACAGCTGGCACTGAAATCAAGAATGCCAATTCGGTGCATAAAGCAAGGATAGAAATAAAGCCAGTGCCTACACCTCTAACCTGTTGAGTTTAATCAACAGTTCAGACGACATACTAGTTAAAGTCAATATCCAACAAGTTCTTTAAAAGATTCTTCTCGCTTTGATTACAAAGCCTTTTCCCTACGCGGCAATGAAAGCATATTCCGATTCATTTTAATGAATCAAAAGAACAAGGAAAGTAAGGCGTAGGATAAAGGAGAGAGCCTGATAAAAATTTTACAGGTTCTTTGTCGCCTGCGACTCCTCCAAATGGTTTTTTCTACTGAAGATGGTGAGAATTTGGTTGGCATCCTCCCATCAACTCTTTAAACCAATATGTCTTGGACATTTCATACATAACCGACACTTATATTGTGTCCATCGTCAAAATGATAAAAGAAATTTGTGTTCGTATTCCCTTCTAATTTCTTACCAAGTCAATCACTTGTTTTTCATCAAATATGACAAGGAAAAAAAAGGATCAAAACTGTCATTACACTTAAAAATAAATTTGATTTGTCAATTAAGCAAAGCGTATTTTGATTATGAATCAATTTACATGCAATTACAAGTCATAGAAAAAACATTAACCTTTACGTCACAAAGCCAAAACTGAAAGTGGAGACTAACGGTGACAAGGGATTTGCCGACAAGTTCTTAACAACAACCGTTTTTGCTAGTCGGCATAGAAGCCAATACGCTTTCCAGGCAAAAATTGGTTGTTGGTAAAGGAAATTGGAAAGCCTGGATCGCCATCGATCGGTCATAATTCTTCTTCTGATAGGTATAATCATAGTTGGGACAGCTAATTCTCATTTAGAAATGAATATTAGAGAGTTAATCATGTTAGGTACGGGTGGGGTCGGACCTTGCGGGCAAGGTGTTACATCTTGGATCAAAATGGGGGCACATAGAATAATTTTAATTTGTTGATGGATTAAAGTGTTAGCTTTGGAAGACCATCTCTTTTGAAAAACAGGGCCGGAGAATCAAATCTCGAAGGATATGTGATGTGATTAAAAGGTGGGAGAGACTAATACCTTTCTTTAAATTTTACGACAGTTATTTTTTTTCTCTAAAATACTTAATCTTTATCACACAATTTATTCTCTTTCGCTAACTTCCAGGCAGCAAGAAAACATGAGGCTTAATTCAAACAGGTGTTATACTCTGCCCTACATTGCACATGTGATTGGTGCCAGATTCTTCTTTGAAAGTAAAATACATGCAGGACTGCAGGCAACTGTGACTCTTCTTAATCTGTTATCAATGTACGAGTTCAACAACCACTGCTTGTTTCAACAAACACTGCTTGTTTCAACAAACATTCTGATGTGGGATCGTTAAAAGTACTTTGGTTTCTTTTTTTTTTTTTCTTTGCATGCAGTCACATGAGGACAAGCGAATGCTTACAAATGAACAACAGTCAATATTCAAATGTGCACGCAACTGGATTTTCAAGCACTGCATGTTTCTTAATTTATACCTTTTGAATGGGATTATTAGTCTTTAAATCTTGGTTCTATATGTATCCAACATATCCAATATCCTTGGACTTTAGTGAGGGATATATATTCACAAGGGCATAACCAACTTCAATAACTTCTGTTTTTATATATACGTGGACGTGGTTTCTTTGAAGCCACGTGAGTAATACTATATAATAATAATTATCATTATCACAAATCAAGGGGTTAGGAGTAGACTAGAGCACCAAATTGTACCCTATGAAGCAGACAGCAGAATAAAACAAATTAGTGAAATGGAAATTAGTGTTTACTGCATCGAAGCATTTTAGGCGTGAGTGACTCCTGAGAGGTAAAAATGGACCAAATTATAAGATCCAAAAGGTAAGTATCTTTAGTACTGCTTGTTGTTACTTGATCATCACATGGGCATGGAGTACTTACCCATTGCTGGATTCCTCCATTTCTCTTACATCCTTTATTTTTTTCGCTTGTTTTGGATGGTTTAACTTGGTAGCCATCGATCTAATGCAATTTGTGTCGACAACCTCTCAGGAAACTGGAATAGTGAATATGTAACGGAGTATTTTATTATTAAACCCTTAATTTACTCTCTTTTTTAGAAATAAAGAAAATTAATTCAAAATGAAATTTCAATTATCAAAATTAACTAATTAAAAATGCCTCTTATTTGAAACTATATAAGGATTAAGATTGTATATAACGATAAACAATACTGTAATTTTTCAACAAATTTTATATTGATTTCCTTTTGAATATTATCATAAATTGATTTTAAATTGTATATGCATAAAAAAAATCAATTGATTGTAGATCGTAAATCTTATGATAAAATTTCATATACTATATCAAATTAAGATCACTTGACTAGTTTATCATACATAATTTTTATCTTTTATTATTATTATTATTATTATTATTATTATTTTTGTTCTCATTCATCCCACCAAAACGTTTTAAATTACTAATAATTTCTTTTGTATAATTCATCTAATTATTATAAATAAAAGGTATGCCTTTTGTTTTGTGGGACTTTTCTTTTTCTTTTCTATATCGAGCCCCGCCTACACTGTCTTTCCAAAAGGAAAAATTTTCATTTGCCATAATTAAAATCTTAATGGACCTTTTTTTTTAATTTCTTTGACCAAAAAAAAAAACCTTTATGGACAGATCGTGTCACAAGAGAAGGCAGTAAAGTAATAAAGTACTTCCCGCTCAGTGAGAAGAGAAGAGAAGGGAAGAGAAGGGGCCTTTCCACAAGGTCAGTCATTGGGCCAAGTTGGGTTTCCACTTGGCAATAATGTTTAATTAGACCTTGGCCTGTTTGAGGCTGAGTTCCCCCTGAAAGCCCAATAATTTGAGCCTTGACAGTATGGACACTAAGTAATGGTACGTAAGTGCTGGTAAATAATTTTAAGCTTGACATCTCATTCTTAAAAATTGTCATGATCAAACCCAATACAAGCCCACACAGCATGTAAATGTAAAAAGTAAAAACCAAATTAAGCTGCACGGTTAAGGAAGACAAACTCACAACGTAACTAGTTGTGCTAATCATAAAAGTCAAGAGTATTGCTAGAGCCAGCTCTCCCTCCCATTCGAGATTCGATGAGCCCATGGTCCAAAAATCGATTTCACTTGAATCCTTTTAATATGCTTGCTACCTTGGTGCAACTATTTTCCCTTCATGGATAATGAATCAGTTTACCGTTTTTGAGTTTCAATTTTACTAGTCCCAGTACCAGTTCCAGCCAATTTGCATGAAATCGCCTGTCAAATTGTTTTTTTTTTTCACATTAGCTGTATGAATCTGTTTTGGTATTGCATGGGCAATATCGTTCTTCGTTCTCTTTGATTTTATTATTTCTGCTGGTTTCTGTAAGGAATCTGTAAGAGTATCACCGACCGTAAGAAACGAAAGCCACAGGTAGATACATAATAGATTCAAGACTCGTAACTATCGTAATCATAGTCTTTGGACCACCTGATTCCTCGTTTTGGTCGAATCAATCAAAGGAAAAAAAAAAAAAGGACCATCGTGCTCCATCATCCACCTGATTTTACACTGCTTGCTCAACTGCTCCTACCACGTGACACCACGAGAGGTATCAAATTTTAAGACAAATAAAAAAGTTGGAAACTCAAAAGTTTTTTACGGAATAAAATTCCACAAAAAGTTTTCTCTTTTTAAATAGTAAATAATAAATAAAAGATAAGTAAGAAGAAAATAAGGCATTGGTTGATGTGCAAAGTGCAAACTCAACTTGCTTTCCTTTCTATTTTTTCTTTTCGTCGCTTTCAACGTTTCTATATCGAACCACGTCCACTACACCCTGTTTCTCACGTTCTCTTTAAATTATTTTCATTTTGATTACACAAAATCTCTCAAAACACCCTGTGTTCTTACTTGTTTTTATAGACTCACTTGCATGCAAAAGTTGTTGACGTACCACATTCTGACACCACCACGCTTGATGTCTGCCCATGCCACCCAAAAAAAAAAAAGGACATACACCAAGCTTAGATCAGATAGATATCACTGTAAATATATTGAATCTAAGCTATTCGGTTTGGTTCTTTCCCTCTCTCTCTTGGAAAAAAAACCATTAAATTATCTGTACATCACCGTCTTCCTCTGGCAGATAAAAGAGGTGGGCACTGTCATTAAAACAAACAAGAATCCATATTCCCATCATATCTCTATCTTACAGCTCTGGCTCTTTCTACTTATCTTTTTTAGCTGTATTTGCTGTAAATGCAGCCTAGTTTAACTATTTCTTTTAGATGGGGAAGAAAGGAGGGACTTCATGGTTGACTGCTGTGAAAAGGGCTTTTAGATCTCCTACTAAAGAGAGTCATGACAATAGAAGTAGTAGAAGGGAGGAACCTGACCAGCTAGAAGAAGATGAAGAAAAGGTTTGTAGTTGTATTAATTCTTCATTAAATTATGTGGCAGGAAAATAGAATAAACAAAGTAAATGAAGTTGAATCTTTTTAATTTAATGGCTCTAAAATAAATAAAATTCTTGATCTGGTTTTGATAGAAGGGAGATAAGAGAAGGTGGATATTTAGGAAACCCACAAGTCAAGAAACGGGAACGAAACAAGCCCCAGTGAAGGCTACAGGTAGTGGTGGTGCAGGTGCAGCAATAGATAGTGCAACTGCGGCAGCAGAGCAAAGGTATGCTATTGCTGTGGCTGTGACTAAGGCAGCGGCAGCTGAGACTGCTGTGGCCACGGCTAAGGCGGCTGTACGTGGGGCTCGGTTGACTAGACCTTCTAATTATGCTAGAGAACACCACTATGCTGCCATTGTTATTCAGACCGCTTTTAGAGGCTACCTGGTAAGAAAATTTTGTCCCTCCAAAATTAGATGCAGAAAATTTGTAGAATTATTAGGATTTCATCAATTGTTTTTTGCACTCATTGGAAGAATGGAATTATTTTTGTGCGGTGATTGTGAAGGCAAGGAGAGCTCTTCGTGCACTAAAAGGATTGGTGAAGTTGCAAGCTTTAGTAAGAGGTCACAATGTGAGAAAGCAAGCCAAGATGACACTGCGGTGCATGCAAGCTCTGGTTAGAGTGCAGGCTCGGGTTCGTGATCAAAGAATGAGGCTCTCGCATGATGGAAGCAGAAAATCCGCATTTAGCGATACAAATAGCGTATGGGAATCACGATATCTTCAAGACAATACTGACAGAAAATCACTAGTAAGTTGTTTTGGTCAGTTACTGAAAGTAATTTTGTTCGTTATTTTGTAAGCAATAATGATATTGAAAAGGAAGGAGCATATGTTTTGGAAATTAATAATTAAAAGGAAAGAAAATAAATCATGGATTTGGAAAGCAACTGTTTGTAAGTTAAGCAAGTTTAACTCTAATTTTTTTGCTTCAAAGATTCAGATTCTTATTGTCTTTCCATGGCATGTGTGTGTTTCAGTCAAGAGAAGGAATTAGCATTGCAGATGATTGGGATGAAAGGCCGCACACAGTTGAGGAAGTTAAAGCTATGTTGCAGCACAGAAAAGAAGCTGCTTTGAAGCGTGAAAAGAACTTTTCACAGGCATTGTCTCAACAGGTTCATTCTTTTGCTCTTAAGTCTTAACCCATATCTTAAAGACCTACCTCCTCTGTTTCATTCTACTGATTCCCATAAGATAATTAGTCCAACTTTCCTAAATAGATGTGGAGAGCTCGTAGGAGCCCATCAATGGGTGATGAAGACGAGCTCGAAGGTAGACCAAAATGGCTTGATCGTTGGATGCCTGCTAAGCCATGGGATAACAGAGGAAGAGCTTCAACTGATCAAAGAGATCCTGTCAAAACTGTAGAAATTGACACCTCCGAGCCTTACTCAAATTTAGCACCTAATTACCGAAGAACAAATTCAAACCAATATCACCAACATCAAACCCAAACCCAAAGGCCTAGTTCACCCCTGCATAGATCTCAACAGAATGCACCCCACCACCACCCCCTGGTTACACCCTCTCCATCCAAAACCCGACCTATTCAAGTTCGGTCTGCGAGCCCTCGTTGTCTCAGAGAAGATAGAAGCTCAATTTCATCTCAAACACCGAGCTTAAGGTCCAATTACTATTACATTGGCAGGGTTGGTTCTCATACTAGTGGTAGTGGCAATAATGCTGCTACATTGCCTAATTACATGGCAGCAACTGAGTCTGCAAAGGCTAGAATCAGGTCTCAAAGTGCACCAAGGCAGAGGCCATCTACACCAGAGAGGGACCGAATCGGTTCAGCAAGGAAACGGCTATCATTTCCGGTCCCAGAACCTTATGGTGTTGGGATGAGATATGGATGTTATGGTCATGATTTGAGGAGTCCAAGTTTCAAGAGTGTAAGTGGATCACATTTTGGTTTGGAACAACAGTCTAACTATTCTTCTTGCTGTACTGAGAGCCTTGGCGGTGAGATCTCCCCATCTTCAACTAGTGATCTTAGAAGGTGGTTGAGGTGATCCTTGGTTGAAAGTTGAAAAACAGTTTGGTAATTATGTAGCTTCTTTGCCTAGTTTGCTTTTATCTGTTTTGGAGAGGGTAGTGGGTGGCTATTCGTTTAGGTAATTGGATGATCAAAGTGTGTTCGTTGTTGATTTTATTTTTCACCAATTTTTGTTTAAAAGTGACGCTATAAGTGAGGCAAATGTGATGACCCTCCTCACTGGAATCTTATTTCATGAGATTCATAACCAAATTGAGTGACTCTTTTGACTGTCTAATACTATTAAGTAACTCCGTAATTCTGTTCTTCTGTTGCCTCTACTTACATAAAAACCTTCTTATCTTTCCGTGTACAGTATTCAAGTTTAGTCAAGGCTCCAATCCACCGTCTCCCTCTTGAGTAGAAATTGTAGATTAAATCAATTTGAAGTGACTGGTAAACTTTTCAGTTCTGTTTCTTCACAAACCCCACGCCTTCCTTACTATTTTTATTGGAGGAAACCATTTTGTGGGGATAACTTTAGAATTCTTGAACAGTTGAACTATCACTAACTCAGGAACCTAATTTGGCTTCAAAATCATGAAAGTAGGGCCAAAATTATGTCCACTTAACAACTATGCTAATCCTAGGAGAGTTTTCAAATTTCTTTTCATCCCAACCAGTGGAAAAATCATATATGGATCCACAGCAACAGTAAAATCCAGCTTTCATGTAGTGAATGGGACCCCCAGCATTCCATTATTAGAAGTATGAGTTATCTTTCTCGTCAACATCGCTTTATAAATCAGCATGTTACCACAGCAGCCAATAGTGATGCTTTTGGTGGGATAGATAACGTCCTTTCCTGACCTGTTATCACAAAAAAAAAAGGACCTTTTATCGTGTCCACAAAAAGGAGCAGCCTGATCACAATAATGAGGACGAGCTGAAACAGAGCATGTGCTATGATTTATGCCACTGCCCATTGCCAGTCTTATCTTTCACAGAAATTCATAATGATCACGGGGTTTTGGGTTTGAAGAAAAGATACCCCGGCCTCTGGATGTTTTGTGCTCGTTCATTGCACGTTGGGAGGTAGAGTGAAGGGCAAAGAAGCATTCATTGAAAATTGAGAATTTCATGATGACAATTTCTTATTCTATTTTCTTCGTTCTAATTTATGATGACAGTGAAACTTGGCGATCTACTTTTCTCATTTCACATGTTGGTTATCTGAAACGTGCTTATCTACTATTTTTTTGGTGCTTATTTGCTTAATTGTTAGACATTTATAGTTTTTTTTTTTCCCCTTGCCAACGGTACATTATTTCACCAACACAAATAGAACCCAAAATCCCATAGGATTCAGATATTGATATCTCCCATGAGTAAGGTGAACAATCCAATTTGTCTAATAAATTTCGATTCGATTTGATATTGTAAGATCAATTTTTTTTAAAAAAATTAAATTTTAAATTAAATCAAATCGAATAATGTTAAAAAAAATAAAGATCGAATCGAATTTGAATTAAATTTGATCCGATTTAATATTATATAAAATTATTTTTTTATTTATATATTTATATAATTATATATTTATAAAATAATATTTTATTAATTTCGAATCAAATTAAATATAATTTATACAAAATATCTAATCGAATTTAGATTCAAATATTAAACAAAAATTTAAATCAAATCAAATTTAAATTTAATAAATATAAAATTAAATTAAATTTAAAATAAATAAAAATTCGATTTGATCCGATCCGTTAACTTCTGTAGCCGTGAGTATAAAAGCGTTAGATTTTATCTCAAGGACTCAAAATCATTGATGAGACACATCTGATTGGGGAAAGCATTGACAGCAGCACTGGCACATCATTTAACAGACACCAAGCTCTATCAGACCCCACAGTCTGTGGTAGCTAAAAGCCTAAAATGCTTTTGCCAGTTCCAGCTATCCCACGTCTTAGAATCCTATTACAATTCTTTATTTTTTGAACTGGGTATTTGATTTTTGTTTTTGAATAATAAGAAAGGAAATTCACACCTAGTTTATTTTATTGCTATGCAATAGGGATATAACCCCAAACGGAGTCAAGATTTCAACCCTGCAAATCAACCCCCTAAAGGGGAACATGATCCGCTGGGCCAAACCCCAGCAGCTCGATATATTTTGGCCAAACGGCCTATTTTACTTGAATTCCTCCTTGTTTGTTTCTATATTATCGTTGATTATACAAAAAACAAAAAAAAAAAAAAATCAAGTAAAATTCACAATTTAATAAAAAATAAAAAACTGTATTTTTAGTGTTCATAGCCAACCATTTTTAAAAATTCAAGCTTTATACATACCTCTTATACATGCGAGTGAAATCGATATAATTTGATTATTTAAATAAATATTAAAAAATTTATATGTGATATATTATTAATATATAAATTTTATATATTATTAGTAAATCATATGATATTATTTTATTAATAAGTAAATATCAATTTTTAAAATAAATACGTAAAAAATTAATTTTTTTAAAATTTAATTATTAATGAGGTAACATTATCTGATTAATTTTATTAATGAGATTAAATCATTTGATTCACTAACAGTATATACAATCTATACATTAACAATATATAAAATATAAACCTTTGAAAAGTAAAAAAAAAAAGAGTAAAATATCTATAGGTACAAGATTTTAAAATAAAAAAAAATAATTGAATTTTAAAATATGGATTCACACTATATTTTTAAGAAAAAAAATTGTCATTTAATCTCATTAATATAACATTTTATTGTAGTGTTAATAGCATTTGTAGTTTATAATTTTTTACTTAAATTTTATCTAGGTCCTTAATCTTTAAAAGTTTTAATTAGATTCTTAATTGTCAAAGTTATTCCACTTTGGCCTTTCTGTCTATGAGATAGTATAAATTGATGATAAATGCAAGTTGATACCATATGATAACATTAGTTGGTACTCATGGTAGCAAAGGAGGACTAAAATAAAATTTTATCAAAGTTTAGATACTAATGATGAAATTATCTTAAAATTTTATACATTTTATATATATTTTATCAAAATATTAGTTTAAAATTATATTTTTATATTTTTTGTTGTAACATAACTTATAAGTTAGATTTTTTATTTTAAATATAAAATAGATATCCAAAACTTAAAATTAAGTTAAAAAATTTGAATTCCATTTTAAAAAAATCGATACATTTTAAAAACAAAAAAAAAATTATACTAAAAATATTATTTTACTCGTAAATCATAATAAAAAATATATTTTTACATTTTAAAAACAAAGTTTTTTTTTCTACTAAAAATATTATTTTATCATAAATCATAATAAAAAATATATTTTATATCCAAAAATGTTATTTTTTAAATAAATAAATTTTATTTTTTAATTTTAAATATATTTTATGAAATATGTCTTATAAAAATAAAAAAAAATTTAAATTATAATATTTTATATGAATATAAAGTTTTTAACAAAAAAATATATTCAAATTAAATTTTTTATAGAAAAAAAAATTTTGAATAGATTAATAAATTTATTTTTTTAAATGATATAAAATTTTTACATAATATTTTAAACGATACGGAGTTTTTATTTAATTTATTAAACTAGTATAGAAAATTTTTACTTAAATTTTTAAAATGATATGTAATTTTAAAAATTTTAACTTAATTTGAATTTAAAAAAAATATATTTTCTATTAACAATATTATTTTTTTAATAAATCATATCATAATAAAATTTTAAAATATTTAAAATTATAAATATCTCAAAATATATTTGAAATATATAAAAAATAAAATTTTCTTTAATTATTTTTATATTTTTCTTTTTTTATTTTTTATAAAATATATTTGATAAAGGAATATAAAATATTTTAAATATATATATTTGATAGATAATAATATTTTATTATAATTTATGAGTAAAATAATAATTTTAATAGAAAATAATTTTTTAAAATGATATTGAATTAAAAAAGAATTTAATTTTCAACTTAATTTTAATTTTAAAAAATATATTTTTTATTAAAAATAAAAATAAAACTAATAAATTATATTACAACAAAAATATAAAGATGTAATTTTATATTTTATAATATATACATATATATATGAAATATATATATATTTTTATATAATTTCACCTTTAATCTTTAAACTTTGAAAAAATATTTTATTTTAATCCTTCATTTACTATATAAGATATTAGCTAACATCATTATGTGACGTCAGTTGATATTTACCATCAATTTAGATGATTTTATAAAGGAAATGACCAAAATTGAATAATTTTAGATAATTTAAGATCCAATTAAAAATTTTTATAAATAAAAAATAAAAATAAAATTTGAGTACAAATTTAGAGATTATGAATGTTATTAATCTTTTATTGTATAATTTGCTTTTTTTAATTAATTTCGAGTTGAAGAACCTGAGTACTTAGACTCGTGATATTAATTCAGTAAAAAATTTAATGTATAGATAAAAACAAGCTATTTACATTTATAATTATACTAGTACAGTAGTTCCAATTACCCTTAGCCAGGCAATCAATTTAGCTCAATGAGCTTGCCATCTATAGTTTGTTCGGTTGTGTCTTCAAGTCGAATACTTCCAACTTGCAAGTGAAGATGGGCCAGCCCATGTTTAGCCCTCTTTTCAGGTTTAATTGTGATCATCGGATTCGCTATAGGATCATTGCAGGCTCAATGAGGCAAAGATTAAATAAAATAAACCGCAGGCTACTTCTTGACTCAAGGAGTCAAGACAATCATAAATGTCAACGATTTTTATTTTTTAGAACATATTGTGTTTTACTTTTCCTATTAAAATGTTAGAGAGTGCACATGAAAATTTGTTAAGATGATATTTACAATTTTTTTTTTTGCAATTAATATTTCATTTTTACTTAAAATATAGTGAAATAATGCATTAAATAAAAAATAAAAAATTAAGTTTAAAAAGTACTTACAAGCAAATGTTAATTAAACCCTTCTTACCAAAACCTAACAAACTTGACATAAAAGTTAACCTAAATCTTAATTATCCAATGAATTGTTAGTAATTGATATCAACTCCAGTCATCATCATTTATTAATTTATTAAAATCACAATTAAGTTATAACTATATCAAGTGTTTGGCTTTATACATTTTTTTTTCTTTGAAAGCTAGATATGAATTTTTTTAATTATTGCATGACTAAATTGACAAAAGGTAAAAAAAAAAAAAAAATTAGATCAGGCATCAAGACTAAGACAACATAAATTAACTACGTAGGTCCATGGCCAATGGCTGGCTGCAACCTCCATTAATTTACGTACGTATTAACCTAGAATCAAATTGCATTGGCCTAATGAATAACTGTATCAAGTGGCTAATTGACGCATAATCAAATTTAATTAACTCCAATAATGATATTTGTTTTTTTGTGGTATATAGGAAGCCGCATAACATGGATATAGAGAAAGCAAATGTAGATATATTGATTTGAACTCAAAATTTGTTGAACGTCACCAATTAAAGGAGACTGAACCAACTGAAGCTTTGATTCTAATGATCTTTGTTTCACTAATCAAAATGTATGCAGCAGCTTCATCAGAACTTGATTTTAACTGAAACCAATACTCTTGTAGCTCAAGGATTCATGAATCCCTCAACCCTCCACTCTCTTGGATTCAAAAGTTTTTCCACGATTAACCAAGGCAAGAATCTACCTTCACCTCCTTTATCTGTAACAAGTCAAATCTTTCCAGTTTGGATTCTTGATAGCCCGTGTCTTGTGCAGTAGTGCCAACCTCCTTCACCTCCAAGCCGTGTGGTTTCTTTTACATTTTCCACTAGTAGCCAATGAAATTACTTTTTCTTCGCTCCATAATACGAATGCTGTATATAAGGTTAATACTTGTGGTGTTAAAACCCTGCTTAATTTATTTCTTCAAGTAATGATCCAAAAGCTTGACTTTGGAACGTTGGGGAAGATTAATGCGTATTTTGACTAAGCGTAGCTAAGATCCAAGATCCCTTTAAGGGAATTTTTCCGAGTTTCTGTTTCTTCGGAACTTCAGTATCTCAATGCACTTGATTCAGACAAAATATATATATTTTTTTCACTTAAGAATTAAAACACCAAAAACTATGGCTCGTTTATGACGTTGATTTACTTTAAATAAAACCACGCCATGGAAAAAGCAAATAAGCAATGTCTATTCTTTTTTTTTTTTTTTTTTTTTTTTTTCTGGAGTAACAATATATAAACTACAGTCTTATTACAAATTAATTCATTCTCAACTATGAATTCATTGAAGTTCAACAAAATTTTATACAAGCCTTAAAGGACCCCCACAACCACAAATAATTCTGGACCACCAATTTATGTTTAAGATGAAATAATTAATGTGACAAATATTGGAAATGAATTCTAGTTGACTTGGGAGTATGATATACAAAATTTTTTTTTTTTGCTACAAACTTTGATATTGAAAGTTAATAGGCGATTAGAGTGGAAATAATGATTCATCAAATAGTGGCTTTGGAAATATAATATTCCCACTTGGAAAATATTGTAATGAAACAAATTAAAATTCAAGTTTGGGATATGGGTGAGAAGCATTTCATTGTTCAATTAAGTTGTCTAAAAGTTTGTAAGTGTGGAACTTTAGAATTTAAGGGATGCAAGTATGTTACAAAGAAGTTATGTTTAATAATTACTTTGCGTCACTGTAAAGAAATATTTGTCTATACTTGGGAATGGGAAAATTGAAGAGCTGTTTTTAAGGAATTCAAAGAGTTGTTACGAATGGAACAGATCTAAGGTTATTGCATCTCACCTAACAAAATGTCAGTCAAATAATCATGTCAGAGCAGGATGTTAATTTTTAAAACGAGCAGAAAAGTGTGTAGGATAAATGAAAAAAACCGGCGAACTAAAATGAAGTCGGAACCCACCAAAGTTGCCACAACAACCACATAATGTCGTCTCCACTGACTTGAATTCTTTTGATGTGGCATAATGGCCAGGACTCATCCTGTTGGGAAATTTTTGGTTTTCTGAGTTGTGAGATTAAGCGTGTCGGCTCCAACATCCCCAACTGGTACGCACTGATCATGGTGAAATAATCTCAAGCACATTTCAGTGCTCATGATCAGTCATCACTTCCTCCACTATTTATATATCTCTCGTATCATATGCTTTGACAGAAAGTTTGCAAAGTTGCAAGAGAGAGAGAGAGAGAGAGAACGTAAACTGTTCTTTCTTTGTTTTCCACGCATGGGCGAGCCAACTTATAGTTCAAAGCTCCATGTTTACAAAGCAACGAAACCCGATGATTTTAAGTTTAAATAACCGTGACCAACTACTAATACTACTACTTGTCATGAAGCTTTCTAGTCCCAACTATCAGTTTTTAGTATTGGATCGAGCTTCTCATCCAATGGACTTTTTTACAAGCAAAACAAATTACTATACCAATCACATGAGTTTCACTGTTACAAATTAACTAGACCGAACAAGTAATTAGAAAAGGATACCCCAATAAAGGAATTAATACAATTTCTACTTTTTAATAGCAGTATTAAAACTATTACAAAAGGCTAGAAGAAGTAACTAATAAAGAACTAACGTTATCAAAAGTCCTTAACTTCAAAGCACCTATTTGTTGTGTTTCTCGCCTGCCATAAGCCCCTTCTACGCTACACAACTAGATATAGAAGGTGTGAATTTGCAGTTTCATATCAACTATTCTACAGTTGACAGATTAATTATATAACCAAGCAAAATTCCAACCTTTCCAACCATACCGATGTCGTATTCTAAAAAGACAAACAAGTTTCCCGAGTTTCTCCGATCGAAATGTCTTTTCCTATTGGTTGTTATGGTGAGTTGCAGCCCTCCAGAGGAGCCTGTCAAATGTTCCACTAAAAATTCGAACTGCACAATCACAAATTCTTATGGCACTTTCGCCGATCGAGCAGTTTGCCGAGCGGGGAATGTGGCTTTCCCAACCACGGAACAAGAGCTTGTTTCGATTGTATCAGCAGCAACCGAAGCCAAAAGAAAAATGAAAGTGGTAACACGTTTCTCCCATAGCATTCCCAAGTTGGTTTGCCCCGACGGCCAAGACGGGTTGCTTATTAGCACGAAATACCTTAACCATGTATTAAAAGTCGATGCGGAGGCAATGGCAATGACAGTGGAGAGCGGTGTCACGTTGAGGCAACTCATTAATGATGCCGCCAAGGCTGGCCTAGCATTACCGTATGCACCGTATTGGTGGGGGCTGACCATTGGAGGCCTTATAGGCACGGGGGCTCATGGGAGCTCGTTGTGGGGGAAAGGAGGTTCAGTTCATGATTATGTCATGGATATGAGAATTGTAAGCCCGGCAGGACCTAAAGAAGGGTACGCTAAGGTCAGGGTCCTGAATGAGAGGGACAAAGATCTTGATGCAGCTAAGGTTTCACTCGGAGTCCTTGGGGTAATTTCGCAGGTAATTACTTCTTGGATCCCTATTGTTTTTGTTCTTTTTGATGATCGTTTTGGCTTCACGCTGCTGGTGCTTTCTCCCGCATTGGTTGACACCACATAAGAAAAATAATCTGATCGAACAGCGTTTCTGGTTATCAAATCTAGTCATTTTCTCTTTTGGATTATATGAATTAGTAATTTCATCAAGTGATTATGCTATTCATTCTGTCAATAAGAAAATAAAATTTTGTTTGCAAATTGTTTTTTGAAAAGTTTTCGATTCCATCACTCACTTTGTACCACGCATTTAGGACAGAAAATTCAGGATTTTTTAAAACTAATCAGTCTAGTTAGATGTCACCTATCTATCTTATTACGACAAACATAAATATGATAGAAATAGTTTTAATAATATTAATAATAGGCAATTCTTTTATGTCTTTATCAGTTCAAGTTAAAAAGGATCTTCTTTGGAGCAATGTTGAACTAAGATTCCTTAAGGATCATGTCCCATTTCGCTCAAATTAATCCCAATCAAAATTACTTAATCTTAATTTCTTTTAATCCTTTATAAGCTACTAAAAATTTAGTTGCCCAATAAACACCCCGCTTTTCCATTTTCTTAAAGTTTTCCACGTTTTAACCAAAGCTTAATGAGAAGCCTTCTTCTTTTTTTTTTTAATAAAAATTATAATTTAAAAATAAAAAATTATAAATATTAAAATTTAACTCTTAAATTTACGAATGAACAACTTGACTCCATGTTTTCAATAAAAAGATAAATACACGATAAACCCTATTAATAGAAATTTTAGGTTCAGACGCTCAATGCTAGGTTAGATTTTAAATATTCTGAACAAAAATTTTCTATTAATATTATATACAGTTAAAAGGCCATCGCATCTTTTCCTTTCTAGCTTAATCTGCTGTTGTAAGGAGGCTTTACCAAAAATGAGTGCACAAAATGCAAACCCTATCAACATGATAGTAATTACCTGCATTGCCGCAAGGTCGTGTCCAACTCCAGCAAAAAAAAAAAAAAATTCTGAATTTTATAATTAGACCTAGAAACAAACAAATCAAGCATGATATATGTTCATAAAGAGACAAATTATGTAATATGTAATATCATATCATACATATAAAAAGCTTATCTATAAATTTTAATCTCCTCAATCCTATCACTTAATACATGTTTTTTCTTTTACATGTAATTTTGAATTGAAAAATAAGAGTTATGTCTTCTCCCATATAATATTATACCACTCTCATTCAAGTAATGAAATTTGTTTTTCAACTTAAAATTTCAAATTATATAAGTATCTCCATAGGATCAATTTAATCCCTTGATTTTTTATTACATTACATAAAGTTATTTATGAATAATCATGAGCAAGATGGGAATATTTAATTAAATTATGGTTATTCTCTAGGAAAAAGGCTTTTAAAATGGACAGGTTACAATATCTTGAAGTTAGGGCCTTGATGGAAATAATGGAATAAAAGCCTGCTTGGAGCAGGAGCACCATTATAATTGCTCTACAGGTGAAAATGTTTTCCTTGCGGAGAAAATACATGGATAAGCTTCTTGAAAGAACTTTGGTGGTACTTTTATTTAATTGTCATGACTTGATAACTTAGAAGCCTAAAATGTAAAAAATGCCATAAACAAAATAAGACGATACTAGAAAAAAACAAAAACAAATTTGGCTAGGAATGTGGGGGATTATGGTTCTAAATGCAGTCTTAACCAATAACCATGAATATAAGTACATAAATTTCGTTCTTCTTTTTAAAAAAATCTTCATTTTTCTCCCTCTTTGATATAGGTGACGTTCAAACTTCAACCCCTGTTCAAACGTTCCGTTACTTATGTAACAAAGAATGATACAGATTTGGGAGATGAAGCAATGACCTTTGGCAAACTGCACGAGTTTGCAGACATATTTTGGTATCCTAGCCAACGCAAGGCTGTTTACAGAATCGACGATCGGGTCTCCTCTAATGCATCCGGAAATGGTCTCTATGATTTTACTCCATTTCGTCCCATTCTTTCACTTGCTTTGGCACTTCTCAGAAGTACAGGTTGGTTGATGATCAGCATGCACTTGACTATTACTATAAAATTAACTCTCCTGTAGCTCCTTTACCAGACATTCAAACTAATTCAGTTGTTTATAATTACTTCAATGAATCAGAGGAAACCCAAGAATCCTTGAGAGACGCTGATGGGAAGTGCCTCAGTGCAAAGCTAGTTACATCTACACTGCGAACGGCTGCCTATGGATTGACAAACAACGGTATTAAAATCTTACTAGTAATTATGGGCAAATTTGATGGCGTTAGCCTATTTGTTTGACTCCGTTAAATAAAAATTGCAGGGTATATATATGATTAACATCAATTTATTTTGGATCATTTCGTTAAAATTTCTTTTCTTTTTTCTTTCTATTTTGTTTGTGAGATTGCAGGTATAATTTTTACTGGCTATCCAGTAATTGGATTTCACGACCGTCTTCAATCATCGGGGACTTGCCTGGATAGTATTGATGATTCGCTGATCACCGCATGCGCTTGGGACCCAAGAATCAAGGGTGAGTTCTTTCACCAAACTACATTCAGCATTGGTTTGTCAGTAGCGAAAAGCTTCATCGAAGACGTCCAGAAACTAGTAGCACTGGAGCCTAAAGCATTATGTGGGCTAGACCTTTACAATGGAATCCTCATGCGTTACGTTAAGGCTTCAAGTGCTTACTTAGGCAAACAAGAAGACGCAATAGATTTCGACATCACCTATTATAGGAGCAAAGATCCCATGGCTCCAAGGCTTTACCAAGATATTTTAGAAGAAATTGAACAAATGGCGCTGTTCAAATATGGAGCTTTGCCACATTGGGGGAAGAATCGGAACCTGGCATTCGATGGGGTGATCAAGAAATACAAAAATGGTGGAGAATTCTTAAAGGTTAAGAATATGTACGATCCATCAGAGCTTTTTTCCAGTGAGTGGACTGACCAGATTCTTGGATTGAGAAATGGGATCACAACAATGAAGGAAGGGTGTGCTTTAGAAGGATTGTGCATTTGCTCACAAGACATTCATTGTGCTCCAAGCAAAGGCTATTTGTGTAGACCAGGAAAAACTTTTCAAAATGCAAGAGTTTGTACTCGTGTAAAAATTAGGAATTGAATTAGTCATGACACGACAGGACCCGACCATGAGACCCAAAAGTTTCCTGATTAGGCTTTGATTTTTTGTTAACTTATACAAGACAATATATATGAAAAACAAATTTACCTATACTCCATTTTAAAATACACGTCGAAAAAATCAATAACGACTATATTCATTGGACCAATTAACAAATACCCACATGTCAAATACGTGGCTCCGTTTGATTTGTCACTCCCATTATACCAGCAAACCTCAAACCGTATCCTTGCACTTCCCAGTTAGGGTGGTTCTGGAACGAACGATCACGCTCATTCGGCTGGTCGGATAATAAACATCATAAGAAGAAGCACCGGAGAAAAAATAAAGTACCAAAAAATTTCAATCCAAATATATTTTTCAAACACCACTCCAAGAAATTTCTTAAAGCCATCAAATCTAATCTCACAAAGCCAATAAATTATCAATCGGTAAGCTCAAATTTCACCCTCTTTTATTTCTTTTATTTTTCTAGTATTTTTGTTTTAAACTGCCTTAAATCTTTTTTTTTTGCCTCATTTTGATTGGATTTTGTCACTTTTACATCTTTTTTTAACTGTTATCTGTTTGCTTATAGTTCGCTGTTACAATTTTTTATATTTTGCATCGGAATTTAATAGAAAATTTAAAGTCGTAAGCTTTTGTCTAAAAAGGTTTTATGTTTCTGGCATTGAAAAGTTTTCAACTTTCTTCAATTTGTTACTGGGTTTTTAGGGTTCATTGAATTGGGGATTCTTTTTTCTGTTGACGCGCTTTCTAGCCCTTGTTTCAATCTCAGTTCATTTTGAGAGAAATTGATTCCTGGTTTGCTACTTTATTTTAATTTATTTCTTTTTATTTCAAATTTTTAGAATTTGATTTTCTTTTCGCTGTTTGAATTTTGTGAGGGCAATTTGTTCCTTTTTACCCTTCAGTTTTATATTAATGTCAGTACAGCTCTGTTTGGTTGCTGAGAAATCAAAGAAAAGAAATTTCACCTCTTTTTTTATTCATTCTTTCTTTCGGGCTGTTTTCACCTCTTCAGAGGTTCATCTTTTTTTGCTTTCTTTTGATTTTGTGGACTGAAATATTTTAAACGTTATGAATTTTCATTTGTTACTGCACACTGGAACATGTTTTTGTATAAACATATAATGTGGTTTCTTTTGTAGTTATTTGATGAGCTGAACTGGGAAAAGAAGCAGAAATGGCGGAGAATGCAGAAGTTGATGAGAGGGTGGATCTTGACGACAATTACATGGAGGAAGAGGATGATGATGTTGAAGAACATCTAGATGAGGACGGAGTGGATGATGGTGGTGATGGAAATGGGGAAGAAAATGATGAAGAAGAGTATGGGGACTCCAAATCTGGGGGGGATGGAAAAGATCAATCATCAGAAGTAGAAAGAAGCCACATTGAAATAGAGCACGTGGAATATGAAGAAAAGCCCGAGGCTTCTGTTAGTGAAGAAGAAAAAGAGAAGCATGCTCAACTTCTTGCCCTGCCTCCGCATGGTTCTGAGGTTTTCATTGGAGGGCTTCCAAAGGATGCCTCAGAAGAAGACATGAGAGAAATTTGTGAATCAATAGGAGAAATTTTTGAGGTTGCAACTTTGTGCTTGTGATCTTCAAGCTTTTTTCTTTTAGTAATTTAGGATTTTCATTGTTAACAGTAAATTATTTTGCAGATACGGTTAATGAAAGACAAGGAATCTGGTGAAAACAAGGGTTATGCTTTTTTGGCATTCAAATCGAAACAAGTTGCACAAAAGGCAATTGAAGAGTTGCACAGTAAAGAGATCAGGGTAATTTTGGTGCCTCTTGTATTTGCTTTAGATATCTTGCTGATGCAACATAGTCACCTCCATTGCTTTTTTTAACAATGCAGTTTGGTATTTCTTTTTAATATGCATGATAATTTCCACAGGGTAAAACCATAAGGTGTTCTCTCTCTGAAACTAAGAACAGATTATTTATTGGTAATGTTCCGAAGAGCTGGACTGAGGATGAGTTCAGAAATGTCATTGATGGTGTTGGTCCTGGAGTTGAAAATATTGAACTCATAAAGGTGGAATTTTGAACTAGATGATACTTTTAGATTATAATAAGGGTGAATATTGAAAAATCCCTTTACCGTTTCAATTTGTGAATTACAGGATCCTCAAAATACAAGCCGAAATCGTGGTTTTGCTTTTATCTTGTACTACAACAATGCCTGCGCTGATTATTCTAGGCAGAAAATGTCAAGTGCAAATTTTAAGCTTGATGGCAATACCCCTACTGTCACCTGGGCTGATCCAAAGAGTACACCTGATCATTCTGCTGCTTCGCAGGTAGAGTCTAATGGAATTAGAACAACTTAGAACTTGAGATATACTTTTAATTGCCGTCTTGAGGAACCCCCATTGAGTTTCTTCTGTATCCCTCTCTACCTGCGCCCCCCCCCCCTTTTTTTTCTTTAAACAGGGAGGAAATCTTCATGAGCTCCTCGTTTGGATTATTAATTTCCAAATGATAATAATTGGTTTTATGTAACCTCCTTTTATAAGTACATCGCTAAAGCAAAGATCTGATTTTCATGTTGTAACCTCTTGGGCTAACTATGTTGCATGTTTTGGAATTACCAGGTGAAGGCTCTGTATGTCAAAAACATTCCTGATAACACTTCTACTGAGAAACTAAAGGAAGTATTTCAGCACCATGGAGAAGTTACAAAAGTGGTTATGCCACCTGGCAAGGCTGGGAAGCGGGATTTTGGGTTTATACATTATGCTGAACGGTCAAGTGCTTTAAAGGCTGTCAAAGATACAGAGAAGTATGAAATAGATGGTAATTTTTCTCTGCATTACTTCATACTCTTTTGAAGAAAAATTATAGTTTTGATTGGTCTGGCGGCTGCTTAAATCATTCTGGCTATCTTCAAAAATTATTTAAGGAAAAACAGGGTGCAGCACACTTACTGATATACTCTCTTTACTGCATGTGATCAACTTCGGGTGTACTGATTTTGAGACTGAGGAGATAGCCATCAGTTTGGAAAATTGAGGATTCTAATTAAGATTAGAAATTGTTGACCAAAAGAAATTAAGATAATAAATTAAATGATCTAATAACATCAGAGGAAGGTCCTTGTAAATATATTGCCTTAAGAAATATATCTGGAAAAACTACTTTCCATTGATATCAGGATTTGTTTAGAATTGGTTTCTTAAATAAACGTAACTCTACTTTTGACATATAAAGGCACCCCCTAGTTTGGTTGTCTATGAGATTTAGCTTTGAAGTTTATTTTATATGCTATAATGATTGCCTTTCCCCTAAAAATGTTTGACTGACTTTACTGTAGGCCAAGTCTTGGAGGTTGTCCTTGCCAAACCTCAGACTGATAAGAAAACTGATGCAGCATACCCTTACAGTGCTGGGCTTCATCCAAACCATCTTCCGCATCCTGGGTATGGTGGTTTTACCGGAGCTTCATATGGTTCTATAAGTGCCGGATTTGGTGTTGCTACTAGTTTTCAGCAGGTACTTTGGTTGATTTTTATTTTTCTTCTTAGATACATTTCCTTAGTTGGTAAAAGTAATGCATAATCTTGCACATGTACAGCCAGTAATATATGGAAGAGGGCCAATGCCAGCAGGGATGGCTATGGTACCCATGGTTCTACCAGATGGCCGAATAGGATATGTCCTGTAAGTTTACTCTTGTTAAAATTGTAATTTTTTACTTGGATGACAACACACTTTTAACAATTGCCTTTGCTCTTCTGGAATTGGTGCAGCCAGCAGCCTGGAGTGCAGATGCCAACCCCTCGTCCTCGAAGAGTTGATCGGAGCAATGGTCTAGGTGGACCAGCAGGGCGAGGTGGAAGTAGTGCTGGTGATGATGGCAACCGCAGTAGAAGGTATCGACCCTACTAGTTTGTAGAAGTGTAGAGACATGTTGTAGTTTTTTGAAAACAGGAGACATTGTAGTTGGGTGACTGTTTATTGGACAAAAAATAACAAACTCCTTGGCCACCCTGCGTCTCTCTTTCACCCTCTCCCCCAGTTCATCCCCACCCAAAATCAAGAACAAGAAAATTTGAAACAATTAAAAAAAAAAAAGTTGGAATCGGGAAATTGGAGCATCATATAGAACTTAAATGCCTTTAGGAGAGGCAGTTGAAGTATTGATTGACAAGTTTTAGCTGTTATTCGTGGTTTTGTTTTATGGTCATATAGCAGGAAACAAAAGTTGGCCTTTGTTCCAAGGGCTGTACTGGCTCCAGTCCATAATCCAAGTTAAAATCGATTCCTTGTAATTTTCTCGGTTTCATGGATGGCCGGGTTGGTTTTGGGTAAATTTCAACTAATTATTTTAGTGCAGGCTGCTTCATCTTTGTTTTCTTTTTCCTTCTGCTTCACCTTTTTCGCTTTTTGCTGGCTTGTCTTCTCTTTTAGATCTTAAAGGAAAGAGGTCAGGCCTAAAAAAGTTATTTCTGTAGCTAAATTCCATCAGTGACTCACGATCTAGCCTGCTTGTTAGATAAAAGAGACTGACTTTGGAAACATTGAAAGTGCAGCAAACAATGAGCAAACAGGACCAACTGAAAATGAAAACAAACTTCAATTATTATTGCTAAGAAAGATTGTCATCTGTGCTAGACTTATTTTCCTCCAATCAAGTCGAACTCCGAGAATCCAGCAAAAGGAAATCATGTTCAATGGCCAAACAAAAACATGTTCCAAATCACAAAACCCTCTAAGTGAGTCAAGCACAGCTAACAAAGAAAAGGACATTCTGCAACTTGAATTTCAAGTTTCAGGCCAAAATTTTAGGAATAGATATTTTGAATGTTTAAACGGTAATGACAGCTTGCATATAACTATTGAATTATGCAAAGATTAAAAAAAAAAAAAAAGAAAAAGAAAAAAGAAGCGTGATTCATGTGGTCTCTTCCAGCTCATCCAACTCAAGACTCCACGCACTCTTTATTTCCAAGGGCCTAGCATTAGTGTAATTAATGCCATCCTTTTCTCCATGACCGGCATCAGATGTTACCAATCCCTTCTTCTTTCTCTGGGCTTTCTTCTTCTGGGCGGCTGCTCTCTGCAAAGCTCAAACACGTCTGATCCGCTTACCTCCTTTCTCTCTTCTTGCTTGGGGTTGTTGCCTCCGTTGGAGGCGGCTGGTTGACGAGGTAAACGGGAATTGGCTGAGACGTTGATGGGAAAGTGGGTGAGAGTTGCTGATTTTTGGTGGGTTTGGATATGTTAGCCGGCTGGGAAATAGGGTCCGACCTGAGTTACAGACAGATAGCCCACGTGCTTGTTTTGCCTTCTCTAATTAATTTAGGTGACCGGACCTCTTTCTCTTTGGAAGTTGGAATAAATTTTCAATTATCCAAAAAAATAAAAAAAGATAAATATTTATCAAACTAAACTTTAATATTTTTTTATTACGTAAATAAAGTTGGGTGACAAATTATTGAAGTGTTGTAGAACATGACAAACAGATTATTAATAAAAAATTAAATAATAAAAAAGATAATGATAATCTTAAGAGATGTTTAATTCGTGAAATTATAATTTTTTTTAAAATGTGATATATAAAAAAGTATAATTTTAAGGTATTTTATATTTAAATTTATTCGTTTAGTTAAAAAAAATTCACATATATTAAATTTTATATAATTATTATAATCTTCTTAGTATATATGAAAATAATTTAAATAACCTTATTCAATTAATTGAATGAAATTATTCAAAGCATTATCTAATAAAAAATACATTGAATAATCTCTTATAAAAATTAAAAAAAAATTATTTAAGGTATTTTTTTGCCTTTAATGTTTTGAATAATCTTTTTCAATTTTATGAGAGGATTAATCAATGCATTTTTAGGCATAAATATCTTGAATAATCACTTCTTTTTTTTTATTATTCAAAATATTTTTGTCAAAAATCGTATTGAATAATCTTTTATAAAAAATTGATTAGGTTTATTAAATGTGTTTTCTAATAAAAAATGTTTTCAATAATTCATTTCAATTTTTATGAAAGGAATCCCTCTAATTTTTTATTAAAGATAATTCAATACGTTTTTGCCTAGAAAACCTCTTGAATAATACTTTATAAAAAATTAGATGAGATTTTTCGAGGCGATTTTGATAAAAAACGTTTTGAATAATCTATTATAAAAAATTGAATGAAGTTATTCAAAACATTTTTAACGAAAAATGTATTGAATAATCCTATTCAATTTTTATAAGGGGATTATTTAATGAGAGGAGATTATTTAAAGTATTTTTTTATTAGAAAACATCTTGAATAATTTCATACAAAAAATTAAATGGGGTTATTTAAAACTTTTCTAGCAAAAAATACATTAAATAATCTATTTCAATTTTAATTAGGAAATTATTCAAGACGTTTTTGATAAAAATTATCTTAAATAATTTTCTTCATTTTTTTTAGAATTATTCAAAATATTTTTGCTTAAAAAACGCTTTAAATAATATTTTATAAAAAATTAAATAAAATTATTCAAGATATTTATGGTAAAAAAACACATTAAATAACTTATTCATTTGTCAACCCATTAATTTTTTTATTTAAAATTATCAAAAATTAAAGTATAATATTTTATTAATAAATTACATGATTGAAACCATTCACCTTTAAACCTGTCAAAACTTCAAATTGAGAAGATTTACCTGTTATCTCAAGTGTTTTTGTGGGAATAAAAATAACAATAATTGTTATATATTGATGTATATTAAAATATTCATAATGTTGTCTTAATTAAAGATATAGGGTTTGATAGGGAAATTAGCTTAATTGATCACATGTTGTTACATTTGACAAAGAATTCCCGAACTTCCAACCAATTTGAATCAAAGGTGTTTATCAAATATCATCGCCATATTTATTTGCAAATTGCATATCACCACACAAAATCTATCATTTGTATTTTTTTTATAACGACAGGAATATTCATTCTAAATAAATTATATAAGTATCATTTCAATTTGTTTTTGTTTTTTTTATACATTAGAATAATTATATTTCCATTAACGAGAAATATTTTCTTACAGCAGCAAATGGTGTGGGGTTAATTTTTTTTTTCCCCTTTCAACTACCGATTAATTACTGAGGACATCATGATTGTCGAAAAATACGAAATTACAAAAAAGAGAAAGAAAGAGGCAGACACAGAGATTATAGGAACAGAAACGAATGAACCCTACAGGCCACAGCCAGGCCGTCACCATTAATCTGCTTAATCACAGTTCACATGTAACAACCGATTGGAGATATCAAGCAAGAGGAACCTTCACCGGGTACTTGTCAATTTCATCCTTCCACGGGTTACCCCTTGACTCGCTCAGGGGAGTCGACCTAAGAGCTCTCCAAACAGCACTGTTACACTTGAAACCCGAACCGAATGCAATCTGCCAAACCCGGTCTCCATCCGCGATCCTACCCTTAGCCTCCGTATAAGCCAACTCATACCAAAGGGAACTACTTGAAGTGTTTCCAAATCTATGTAGAGTCATCCTTGAAGGTTCCATATGCCAATCTGTTAGCTGCAAATTCTTCTGTAATTCATCCAAAACCGCCCTTCCACCAGCATGGATACAAAAATGCTCAAAAGCAAGCTTGAAATCAGGTATATAAGGCTTAACTTTGTCTTTAAAAATCTTCTTTCGAACAAGTGTAACAAAGAACATGAACTGCTCCCTGAATGGTAAAACAAGGGGACCCAGAGTGGTGATATTGGTTTTCAATGCGTCTCCAGCCCCAGCCATTAATTCACGAGCCAATGAAACCCCAATAGTTCCTTTGTCATCCTCTCTTTGGTAAACGCAGTTGTAATGTTTATCATCCGCGCCTTTATGTGTTCGAACCAAGTGAACGAGCTCGTACTTTGAACGAGTCCTGTCTCGTGACTTGTTTGACAAGAGCACAGCGGCTCCACCCATGCGGAATATGCAATTGCATAGCAACATCGACCGGTCATTCCCGAAATACCAATTCAGAGTAATGTTTTCAGTGCTTACCACTACGGCATACGTGTTAGGATTGGCTTGAAGGAGGTTTTTAGCGAGCTCGATTGAAATAAGGCCTGCGCTGCAGCCCATTCCTCCAAGATTGTAGCTCTTGATATCTGTACGTAACTTGTAATGGTTGACTATCATGGCTGAGAGAGATGGGGTTGGATTAAATAAGCTGCAATTCACGATAAGGATGCCAATATCCTCTGGTTTGACACCGGTTTTCTCAAAAAGTGAGTCGAGTGCTCCGAACATGACAGCTTCAGCTTCAGATCGAGCCTCTTCCATGCACAGATTTGGTGGTCTAGATGTTATCCCTCTTGGGAAATACGTCTCATCGCCTAAACCAGACCGGGTTGATATCCTTCTTTGAAATTGAAGCGTGTCCTCCGTGAAAGCTCCGCTATCTTCACTCATCTTCAGGAACGATTCAATTGACACTTTACGATCATCTTCAGGTTTGTAACAAGCGAAGTCGATGAGATAAACCGGCCTAGACCGCTTCGCATAGTAGAGACCAAAAAGGAAGAATAGGATTAGTGAACCAGCTAGTCTTGTAGCAGCATCAATGCTCTCAAGTCGAAGGGTTTGTTTGGTCCATAACTCGGGAACCAGGTCCAATCTTAGACTAGTGAACTGAACCAACGTAGCGATGAAAAGTGGTAGGATTAAAGCAAACATGAGTATGGTGGCGGGGTTACATGAATAACCATAGCCTAACTTTACATATTTAAGCTTCACAGATTGCAGGAAATCAGGCAATCTTTTCCTGATTTTGATAACGGCGGAGGAGGAGTCTTTGAATGCCATTTCCGCCGTCAGCCTCTCCTTATCCATCTGTATGCTATCCCTATCCATATCGTCTCTCTAATTACTCACTTTTTGGGGTCTTAAAGAATATGGGATCGTTGTCTTGTCTATAAGAAGCTGAACTATAAAATCTCCTAAAAGGAAATTTGCTTAAATAAGAGCAGAAGGCCTAGAAACTAGAAAGAGTTGGTTGGGTAGGAGGAGTGGGATAAAGCTAGAGAAAATTAGCTCTGAAACCTGACCAATGGGGAAGCTAGACCACTAGCTAGAGTTAATATAACAATGACTGCAAGAAAAGAAGGGGGAGAGAGTCTTGAATTAATGGAGGGTAGTTCCGAGAAAGGAAAGATAGCTCAACCACCGTAGGAATATAGTATGGGATTCGTATAAAATAATGAAGGACTAAAGCCCCATCGCTTTGAGTCAAAAAGTTAAAAAAAAAAAAAAATCAGGGTTTGGGAGTTATATTTTTGTTGATGGGATTGTGGGGGCCTAAGGCATATGCCACCATGTGAGATTGCGAGGTTTCTTTCAAGAAAGCTTAAAGAGTCTTTTCGTTTTCCATTGCATGGTGTTTTGGTTATTGCCAAGAAATCATTAACGCTGGTGTTTTACGTAAATGGGATCCCGTGGCCTTCAAAGCAAGGGAAGCAACCATAAAAGGTCAACAGAGAGAGAATGGTACTAAAGGGAAAGTAGTAAAATGGGCCGGTGGATTGTAGGTGACTGGCAATCAGAACAGAATAAACAGAGGGTCAAAGAAGGTTGCCTCTAACTTGTCCAAATTCCGGTATAGAAACAGACGATCTGGTCTTGGTCTTTGACTTTACACTATTTTTGACAGGAGAGAGGAAAAACAAAAAGAAAATTACTACGTTTTGTATGAAAGATGGTAAACAAAGGAAAATGAAGAAATTAAAAGTAAAATTTGAAGAAAAAAAAAATCCAGCCGCCAAAATAATGAAAAGACAAAATTGTATATAGGCACACATTCCTCGTCGAAGGCCTCCCTTTTGCTACTTCTAGATTTCGGTTTTCATTCAATTGAAAAAAAAAGGCCTAATATATGCAGACGGCTGCTGCAGCAATTGTTGTCAGTCCAACTATGTACAATTTAATCCAAATCTCAACTCTAGTAGTAAGGGTTTGGTTGAAACTAGGGTTGAGCCAATTTATAGCTATTATTTATTTTTTTTTTACTGCGTTTTATGGCACTTATGGAAACTCCAAACCTAATTTTTCTTTTTGGTATAATTTGATGCCTAATTTTTTAATTAGCAGTGTTGAGTCTTGTTTCTTTCTCTGCATTAAACAACATTACATTCATGATTAATCCTCCCTACCTTTTTATCAAACTATACTGCAAAATTAAATAAAACTCAAGTTATATCCATAACAATGTTTCAGTGATTAATTGTACCTTGGTCAAAATCATTGAGCATAGTGAACACGTTTTAAATTCAGACCATTTAGCACATCTCGAAAGAAAATATAGCTTGGATCAAATAAAAGTAATTAAATGGAAGTAGTTCCAAATATTAGGGAAAAAAAATGTCTACATAGACTTAATTGTATGTCATGAATGCGAAAAATGAACAAGAAACTGATGATGAAGGAATTGATATTAAAATTTTGATTTTTTATTCGAATAGAGATAAATATAGATATTATATTGTTGATATAAAGATAAGAATGGATATAATTTTAAATTTTTATTTAGTATAAAAATAAAAACAGATAATATAATACACATCTCATACCCTATATATATTTATATATATTTAATAAATAAAATTTTTATTAAATAATATAAATTATTATTTTAGATTAATTAAAATTAATATATTTTTATTAAAGATATATATTAATATGTATTTATAAATAAATTACCAAAATATACAAAATAAAAATTAAAAAAAAGTTAAAAAATAAATTTTAGTTTTTATTATCTTTAAAGTTAAGAGTTTAAAAATTATTTATACCTATTAAATACTCATGAAAAAAAAATAAATTTAAAATATTCATTAAATATAAACACAAAAATGAATATAATATAAAAATAAAAAATTAGAGATGAAAAATACTTACTCTAACCATTGAAATTTCAAATTGATATATTTGAAGTTAAGGAACTGAATAAGTGAAATGACCAGGCTTTCTCAAGATGTGTAATGGACCTTTTGGGCTACAACTTACTAAGCCGGATATGCCTTTTTTATCCTTTTGGGGCTCGGCATTCAACCAGCTACTTCTCCTTCACAGGGTTTAAGGCCTTGTTCAATTATTTTTTTAATTTTCTATTTTCTATCAAGTTGAGTTTACTTTTTTATTCTTTTACGATGTGGTTATTAAATTGAGATACATATCACAAATTGTCGTTAGCTTATTCATTTTACAACATAATAATTTAATTAATATATATATTCTCAAAATATAGCATTAAGAACAGCATTTCTCCATCTGATGAACAGTAACCTAATTGCAAATTTTCAATGGATTTGACTACTTCCCAAGTAAACAAAGCTGAACCCCCTTTATATAAGAACCCGGGCAATGAACCATGCCTCACGTTTGAGGTATCTAATTCATTCATCTTCCCCTACCGCGCAACCAACAGTATGTACTAACGACTCCAAGAAATACGTGCATGAGGCTAAAGCAAGGATGAACCAAAACAAGGTAGTTTTAGTTATGGCCTGAAAAAGCAAATTACAAAAGTCGATAAAACCTTTGCTCATTACAACAGTAACATCAAATGAGGAGAGAGAGATCACCTTTCCTCTTCAGCAATTTCTTCAGATTTCCAGACTATATCTTTCAATCCACAAGAAAAATTTTTGTAGAACTGTCATTAAAAGAGGAATTAATGCATTAGCCTATAAAAGCCTAAGGATTACCAGATAAGAAATCATTCAACAATCCATTTATATTTCAATAAAACCGGAGAAGGAAAAGAAACGATTGGACGTCTTATTAATTGGACAAATTCAAATGGATATTTGGCTCAGACAAGAAGGATCCCAGTTAATGTGGGTTACTAAAGTAATAGGATTCAAAACATTTTTTCACCAACAACAAACCTAAAATTAAATGCAACTACTATGCAAGTATACCTTGTGAAACTCCAATGTGTCACCGCCAGTTTTCCGGAGCTCCACCACATGCAAGCAGGGAGCCACCTCAAACACCTGAGGTCAAAGAGCAATGAGTTTTCCATGTTTCTCTGATAAGGAATAATCTTAAGAGTAGATGCTGAGTGAAAATTTTTTGCAATGCTCCGCTATATCTAGAATATTGATTTTGAGCCCTTGGATTTCTTACCTTTTGGACAGAGGGATTATTATTAAAGATTAAAAACCATGTCCTAATATTTTAATAAAACAGGATACATTTGAGGGGATCAGCCCTCAAGCTTAGATCTTAAATCCTTTCAGGTGAAGTTAGAAAATGTTACTTAGGCCAAGCCTGGAGCAAAACCAGGCTTGAGACAACAAACATATTTGAGTAATCATAACCCTGCATTGCCTGTCCCATCTTTAAATTATTCAAAATCATATAGACTCCAAATGAGAATAACTAATGTGCCTTCATTCAATCAACAGTAAATTTCATCATATTCAAAAGAACTTAAAAAAGGTGCTTGACCGGTTAACAAACAATTCAGTACCTCCGTAGCTACAGAAAGCTGTCCCTTTCTCCCACTTTTGTCACCTTTCAACTTCATCTGTGATGATATGAATATAATAAACACGTGAGAGTTGAAACAAAATTTATAAACATACGAACTAGCAGTTTTGAATAAGCAAAACCCAAATCATATCACAGAGAATCTGAGCAAGCAACTTAGCTTGTGCAACATAAATATAGATAATCCAAACCTTGTAGTTTCGCTTGTGAACATTAAAGCCCAGAGGCTTTGCAGCTTCCTCAATTTTTGAGAGAATTTCATTAGGAGGACATTGGGAGGCAAAACTGGTTTCTCGCTTCACAATGCCCTATAATTTCATTTCAAACCGACAAAACAAAAATGATACACTTAGCTAAGAAAGGATTTCTCAGAATTGCAGGCCGTAAAAAATTCTCATAAGATGGAAAGTGGAGATACAGGCTAAAAACATTTAATACAGGGAATTGTTCAAACTCTTTAATTAACACTATATTTAATACAGGGAAAGCTAAAGGGATCTTAATCAGATACCTTCTGCTTCTCAAACAAATTGTCTAGCCTAAAGCTTTGCGACCTAGAGATAAGCTCAAAAGCATTCATTGACACGGGTTTCTCCTTCCTTTCTGTAACAAGATGTTCCTGCAAAATAAACAAATGAGAAGTAGCATCAAATGAAATTCATTCTCATATTATTCTTTCATTTTGAGTAGATAGTCCACAAAGAAACGGACACAAACAGGGTCAATGGTCAAAAGTTTTGGACAACAAAAAACAGTATCAGCCCGCATTGTAAAATGCTTGCAAGAGATTTTGCTTATAATAAACCTTTTCCCAGAGAAACAAAACAGACCCAATACAAAATGTCTTACCATTGAGTCATTAAAAACAGCATCTACGTCATCAAGATTTACATCCTCCTCATGCTCAAATTGTGGTGGCTTGTACCCTTTCTTGAACCATTCATCTTGTAAGATTTCAGGAATAGTTATACGCTGTGACAAATAAAGGGCAGAGTTTTAACAGAAATGCATGTTATCATAATAAGTTTAATGTTTATAAAAACAAAAAGAAAAAAAAAGAAGTTAATTTTTCAATATGCTTATTATCATTTAAGAATAGAACCTATGCCGAGGACAAAGATAGCAATTAATCAGTAAGTTTCAAAGCATGAATAGATTTTAGAACTTACAGTAAGAGGGTTTGGATCAAGAATATGCTTTATCAATTTCCTAGCACCAGATGAAAACCATGATGGGCAAGTGAAATCAGCCTTCCATATCTGAATTACATAAAGATGTACCAACAGTTTTAATGAAGTTCTCATCTAAAAAGAGAAGCCAAATCTGGGATTACTCACTTTTTTATACAAGGCTATAAGGTTTGGCTCATCAAAAGGCAAATAACCAGCCATAAGTACAAAGAGAATTACTCCGCAAGACCAAATATCAGATGATGTACCATCATAACCTTGATCTTTGAGCACCTGATAAGAAAAATGTCACACACCAGAGTGAAGAAAAAGTTGCAGCATTGCAACTCATAAAGTCAGGGCTGAATACCTCTGGAGCAACATAATTGGGAGTCCCACAGGCTGTATGAAGCAAACCATCCTCCTACATTTGGAAGAATTTTAGAAAATGTTGCATTCATATTAGAAAGGAAAAGAAAGATTACACTACTAGACATGGGTTATTCCTCCATTATTGATAGTTTATAGAATCTTAATTGAAAACTAAAAGCCTTGACCAACTGTTTCAAGCATTTTCCCAGTACATGTTGTTAACTAAGTGGATATATAATTTCCATCATGTCTTCTTCAGTCTTCCCCCCCCCCCCCCCCCCTTTGACTTGGACATTTTCCATTAACACTCTGTTTGGTAGGAGGGAAAGAAGGGAAAGAAAGGAAAATGTTTTAATCTAATGGCTGAGCTAAAAAATAACGCATGCTATGAATCTCAACCATCATATTAGAAAAATTTTCCTTTCTTTCCTTCCAAGCAAATGAAAAAATGGAAAATTACAACTTTGCTATAAGAGACTAATTTTTTTCTTAAAAGCAAAGGATTATACAGTATCTCTGTAAAAGTATAACACCATTTATCTAAAGACTTTTTTTTTTTTTGAATTAAATGGTCAAGGGTAAACGTATCGTCACACAGCATCAATGATTTATGTTATGAATGCAATGCCATATAAAAGTGGCTTAAAATCCCACATGCCCTTCCTATTTCCTAGCTATCCTTAGAATGGGCATTATACGCTATCACATCTATACCTTAGGGTATCCAAAAACCATTACAGGTCCAGATTTCAATATCATAAAACCATTCTAGTCAATAAGAAAGCAGAACATGCTTACCCGAACTTGCTGTGATAAAGCACTCAATCCAAAATCCGAAATTTTAAGTACACCATAAGAGTCCAGAAGAAGATTCTCAGGCTGCAAAACGGGAATATGCATAATTATTACGAATTAGAAGTAGAACCCAAGCTCCAAAGTCCAAAACTTTTAAGCACACTCATCAATCAGTTAATTAAAAGGGAAGGTTTGAACCTTCAAATCTCTATGGTAGACGCCTCTACTGTGGCAGTAATCAACAGCGTTAATAAGCTGATGGAAATAGCTTCTAGCTTCATCCTCTTTGAGTCTCCCGCGCTTGGCCTGCAAATACAGATTTAGTCCCATAAACAATAAACTACCTAATATTGTTTTTTAGACGTTGAACAAAAACTCCATGTCCGGTTAGACATTCATTTAACCATAAAATACCCATAACTAAATTACCGACGATTCCTTACAATTTTGTCGAAAAGCTCGCCTCCATCAACAAACTCGATCACTATATAAATCTTCGTCTTGCTTGCCATAACCTATGCATTCAAAACAAAGAAACTTAAATTAAATACTGTAATCAGCAATGCTAGCCGCGTGCTAAAATGAATAAATAATACATCATAACGCCGGGGAATAGTTTATTTACCTCAAATATTTTAATGACATTGGGATGCTTGATAAGCTTCATTGTTGATATTTCTCTTTTTATCTGCCCCACATGAAATCACCATTAATGAGAAGAAAAAACCCAAAAATGTTAATGCTTGAATAGTTTGTTAAACGGTCATAACAAGTTAACTAAAAGACTTTGCAACAATCATAAAACTAGATTCGATTAATCCCAAGTCCCAGCCTTTTCACCAGAGGACCCCACATTAAACGTGGGTCTTAGGTGGTCCCACTTTTTGTAATGAGTTTACGTGAGTCGCACGTTTAATGACGGCCGAGATAGCTTCGATGCAATCTTTTTTCATGTTTATGTGCATGGAGCAGATTGAAAGGGAAGGGAAGTTTTACCTGTTCAACCATTCGATGGCGGAGAACTTGGTCACGGTCCAGGATTTTAATGGCCACATACTCGCCGGTCTCAACATTCTTGGCCAACTTAACCTTTGCAAAACTCCCCTCACCCAAGGTTCTTTCGAGTTCGTACTTCCCTACACGAGTCCTCGTCCTCGTCCTCTGAACCTGCGTCGTTTTCTTCTTCGTGCTCATCCTCCCCCTTAAACCGTCCGATCAGATTACCAGATTTCGATTTTTCTTGGTTGTTGACTTCAGGTTTTTTTTTTTTTCCTTGTTGGCAGTAAATTGAAATTTCAAGTGTGGCAAAATTGGCGAGAGAAACTAAGAGGGATAAAGAAGGGACAATGGGAGAGAGGAAGTAGGAGGTCGGAATGGAAGGAGCGGAGAAGGATTTTGACTGAAATAGCATATTTATTATTGTGTAGGGGTGTGGGTGGGGCCCATAAGATGATGATGTGGACCCGTTTTTCTTCAGTTGACATATTCCGTGTTACTTCCGTGGCTGCCGATGAATTTACCAATCTCTCCCTCCTATTTCGGTTTCTTTTCTTTTTAAAGAAGAAAAAGATAAATATTCAAATCAAAGAGAGTAGCAGTATATTGGCGGTTAAATTCTATCCGTAATCTCTAATTTTTTTATTTTTATATTTTAATCATTTTATCTTTTTTTATAAATACTTGAGAAAAATATTTATATGACATATTAGAGAAACACATGATTTGCTACATAAACTATAACATGAAAATTATATCTAATATTAACAAATTATTTTAATAAAAACCTAATATAAAACCATTTTATAAGATTAGAGATTCAAATAAATAATTCAAAAATTGAACATTAAAATGAAATAAAAAAATTAAGATTATGAATGAAATTTATCAAAAACCTTTCTCAAAAAGTGTTTTCGAGGACCAGACAAGAATCCTCTCTCCCAAATTAAAAAAAAAAAATTTCTATAATAGTGTATACATATCGTAAATTCTTTATATTTGAAATACATAAAAATTTTAGAGTTAATGTTGAAAGGAAATATTTTCAGTACTTTAAATGAAATAAGTATTATTGTATTTGAAATTTTTTTACTTGTTAAAAAAAAAGCTTAGATTATCTAATAAAACTATTTTTACCCTATAATAATTGATACATAAAAAAATTAATCCCAAATAAAAATAAAAGAAGTTCAAGTAGAGAATCACGTCCCTAGATATTTTTCCTATCAAAAGCAATGATCGGTGGTCCTAAGTGATCTGGTGATAAAATTTTACTTAGATATTGAAAGGGTAACGTAGTAATTGAACGAGAAAGGACAGAGTGACGATGGGACAGAATCATCCATATTCTTGGTACAATGACTGAAATAAGAAAAAATGGATCAATAATTGAGAAAGTCCAAAAATCCAAAACCACAAATATGAAGTCTACTATTGGGATGAAAAGGATATAATAAATATTGAGAGATGAGTAGCGGTTGCTAGGTGGCTTCCTGGGCCGCCTTAATAGTGTTAGCCTGAAAGCCCTATCTTTAACTTTCTGTCGACGTGGAGCAAAGCGATGGATCTCTCGCCACAAACAAATCTATTGGTGGGGATTTTTGGGCATATTCTGCTCCCATATTTGACCTAAATAGGTAATTTTATTTTTGGAGGGGTCTAATTGATCAATTTCTATTTTTTTTTAAAGAGACTGTACTTGACAAATAATGAAAAAAATCACAGTTGAAATTATTTTTTTAAAAGTGATTGAAATAATTGAATTAAAATTAAAATTTAACGATTTTGATTTTTTAACACTATTTGTAATGAAATCGTATCCTACGTTAGGTCAGCTCGTTTTGGCCAAAAATTATGAGGTAAGAGACAAATTTAAGGTCTTGTTCTACCGGTTCAGTTTTGGGAATATTAACCTCCCATCATCAACTTTAGAACAAAGATTGGATTCGACCACTTTAAGACAAAATGGCGTTACAATCATTTGGGGTTACCAAAGAACAACTTTCTAAAGAACGAAATCATGTTTTTAAACCAAATTTTAGGAAAAGTGGCCTTCAATTTATATTGGGAAAAAGTTTAGGTCTTTTGAGCTCTATAAAGAAAAACTCATTCCTCACCCAAAATTATTTTTTATTAAAACAATTCATTGAACATGAAAATAAAATATAAAAAATATAGTCCTCAACTCTTTGATTTAAGTAGTTAATGAACTCTTATGAGGATATAAGGTTGTGTTTAGTTGTAGAAATTTTTTTTTGTTTTCATATTTTATTTTTATTTTTTATAAACAATTTTTGTTTTGTAATTTTTGAATTTTAAAAAACATATTTGGTACATGAAAATGAAAATTATTTTTAAAAATAAAATTTATGAAAATGCGCTTGGTATTTGCATTTTCAAAAAAATAAAAATAATAATTAAATAATTAAAACCAACAATTAAATAAAGTATCAAAAATTAAGCCAAATAGTATTAAGAAGAATATTTAAATTTAAGCAAATTACATAAAATCACCTTGTAGTTTGACACGAATTTAAAGTGATTTTTAATATTTAAAATGTGACATTTAATTATCTTATAATTTATTTTTTTATTTTTTTTGCCCAAAATTGTGACTTCTTCTTTATTTTTAGTTTTTTCCTTAATTTTTTTTCCTTTTTCTTCTCTAACAATTCACTCTTTTTTCTCCAACTTTCTCTTTCTAACATTCAAACTCTCTCACTTCTCTCTAATTTTCCAGCTAAAACCTAGAAAACTTAAGAAGTAAGAACACTAGCCACCATGTTCTTCAAATTTCTCATAATCCAACGACGTTCTGACGGATTTTAGGTTCTTGGTTTTGAATCTGACGTGAAAAAAGAACATGGGTGGAGGCATGTTTTCAAGTAGCTCTAGCACTTTATTTGACGGCAAAAGTTGTTTCCTCAACTTCCTCTAGTTTACAAATTAATTTAAATATCCCATTTGGCTTCAATAACTTACAAGACAACAAAAATTATTGTCATATTGCTGGGTTGCCCCACATGTCTGCAACAACGTTGCTGTAAAAAGTGGCACAAATGGGTGCAATTGTAAGTAATAGTATAAACTCTCCCATGATGCAAAAAAGCTTTGCTAGTAGCAGGGCAAGTTCTGACCAATCCATTAGACCGATATCTTTTGGAGGAATGCCGCAGCAGAACACGTCTTATAATCACTTCCCAACACAAACTGATCATTCAAGCATGGTTGAGATCAACGAAGGAGGATTCTCTAACCTGCTCATCCAAAAAAGCCACAATGAAATGATCCAACTTTTTAATGCTGTCACATGAAGCTTAGGAATGAATGATATAGGAATTTTCACTAACATGTTCATTAACGAAGCTGACCGAAGCCAAGGCTTAATGAAGAACATAGAACATGACGATACTGGCCGTTTTAGCTTGTTACAAGGGAGAATTCAGGCGATGGAAAGGAACCCGTCAGGACCAGCAATATTGGGAGCGAGCCGTAGAGGAAGTTATATGACAACCCTTGATTTCATCGGGATTCGAGGGTCAAGGCTAGTCAATTTGCATGAACAATAACGTCAGCAACAAAGATTAGAACTGAAAGTAATAAGCCAACAAAGATTGCCAATGATAAATCCTTTCCAGCAACAACTCTAACATGGGGATTCAATTTCTAACGTCACCAATTGGGGTTACTAGAATACCTAAAACCTGGTGGTGGGCAGTGGCTATTGAGTCTAGTCTTGGGTTGCGCATCCTTCTTGTCCATGTTTACGCTTCCACCATTTTTATCTTTTGAAATAACAGAAAAGATAGTAATTTTAAACTTAAAGACTCAAACTTTATTTTTTTCCTTTAGGTTTTCTTCTATCTCCATGAAGCAGGAAATGCAGAACAGAGAGAGAAAGAATTATGGGTTTTAACAAAAAAAGTAAAAAGAAATGAGAGAGTTTGAATGTTAGAGAGAGAAAGTCAAAGAAAAAAATGGTGAATCGTTTAAGAAGCAACGAAAAAAGTTACGCTTTTGAGTAAAGAAGTAATAAAACAAATTATAAGAGAGTTAAGTATCAAATTTTAAGTCTCAGATACCACTTTAAATTCGTCTGGTTTTATGTAATTTTCCATTTAAATTTTACCAGACATATGATGTAGTGTTTACTGCTAAACGTGGTCCGCCTGGTTCATAAAGTTGACTAGAGCTTCTTACTTTTCCATTGCAGTAGCCACATGAGGAATGAAACTACCTTCGCCCAATTGACCTGTTACGACAGTCGCAGGCACAGTTTCCTGGAGTTTCTTCATACCTTGTGAAAGCACATCTTCAACTTGCTGACGTGATTGTTTCAGGTTACAAACTTCCAAGAATTGATGTTCTGCCAATGAGTCAAGCTGAGGCATGAGCACCTTAAGAAGTTCTATTTTGGCAAAACCCTCTAATCTGTTGAATGGGCTCACAAATACCAATATTCCTGAAGGTACAAACTGGGTGGACGGAGAGTTCACGCTTCTTGAACTTTTGTTTAAAGGGACATTAGAACAAGTTTTCCACTGAAGTGTTTGCAGTGAACCTTTGCGTCTATTATGATTCCATCTTGGGTGTTTAATAAGTTTGCATTGAACAATTAAAAATGGTTTACAAAACCCGTGTTTTCTCATTTATCAATTGCTCTTTACGTTTTATTTGAAAATGCTCAAAAACATCTTTTTTTTATTCTCTACTTTTGACCTATTTTTATTTTCATTTTCCTAAATTTTTTTTTAATTTTTTGAACCAAACATGTTTTCTATTACATTTTTTATTTTATATAAAAATAAAAATAAAAATAAAAAACATCTATATTTTTTTTTAACCAAACACTACCTAAAATTCTCGTTTTTTAATAAGCAATGTCTATTTTATGTAAATAAAAAACATAGCTAGACTTTAAGACATTGGGCTTCATTCAACTTCAGTCCAGATTATAGTGAAGCGTAAATCCAAAATCCTAGATGAAATGGGCCTGAGAGACAAGATTGTAGTGTTCGGCTTCTGGGCACTCATTCATTACTGGTATATAAGTGGATCGGATGTACGAACATTCAAAATACAACAGCTTTATCATGGGTCATGGTTGAGCCCAAGCCAAAGAGATGGGCTTTTAAGTCATCCTTGGTCACAGGTCTAAATTTTGAACACACAGTAATAAACTAAAAAGTTCATTACAATGAAGAGAATTTATTTATTTTTTGTGGCTGAGAAATCGCAGTCCTGTTTCAGGATTACATCCCCATCCCTTTCAGTTTGGAAGAATAACGAATTGTAGTTATGGAGGCAAGACACTGGGAAGAACCAAAGCCACTCAACCATTTTCTTGCCCCGCTAAAATACTTCCTTTGCTGTTTAAATTGTTTAGTTGATAACTATCAGAAAGTGAACGCCCACTTTGTCACTGAACGTAAAATATTACTAAATTTGGATTGGATATGTCCCCACGATGAAACTAATTTTGTCATGGTGCCTCGTATCTGAAAAAATTTCTCTGTCCCAAGTTTCCTAGAGTCAAAGCCTGTAATGAAACTCATTTTCAATACCTAGATCCATAGAATCCAAGAAATAAAATTAATTTTCGCAATAAATCTGACATTTTTTATATAGTTAAATGTATATAATATTCAACATATTTGATATTCAATTCCAATCTTTATAAGCAATCTATTTTCTTTATTTTCGTATTACAATTAAAAAAAAAAAAGTTTCCGCAATACATTACTGAACCGTATGTAGCTGCTTTTAATTTAATTCACGTTTATTTTATACGTGTTTCCTTTGCTGGCCCTCGAACTGTTTAAATACGATACAATTTCGTTGTAAGCAAACAACGCACCTGTCAAACTAACAGGGAACCCATTTAAAAAAAATGCAAAAGAATCCGCCCTAGATACATCCATGCATCACTACTAGTGATAAAAGCTGAGACGCAATCGTTTTCTTCTTCACAATTCTTTTTATTTTCTATTACTATCAAAGAACGACTTTGATAAAAAGCCACGCCTGATTGGTACTTCCATCAGTCTTACTTGGATGAGTATATCGCCCACATTCAGGCCCGAAGTCATGAGAATCTTGCGTTCCTAGCTTTTTATTCTTCCCCTCTGCCATACCTTCTCAGCTTGTTTTCAGCACACAACAACTAACTTTCCAAAGGCTCTACGTCTTCTTCTTCTGCTTCTATCATCGATTTAACTTTGGTATGTTAAACTAACAGGTTTGCTTGTCCTCGTGTAATTAGCTAAGACATATATATAAGGCTAATTCGTTGTGTTTTGTGGAAATTCAGGGCCAAAAGAGAGAGAGGTTCTGTTTGTAGGTTGTTTTGTTGCTATGGATTCTGATCAAGAAGAGAGATCTGAGACCAAGATGAAGGAACTAATGAAGATTGTGAAGACATACATAGCTTGCTTATGGTCGTTTTTGGTGAGTTTAACCGGAGGTCTGATGTTGGCCTGGTGGGAATATGAATATCATCCAACAAATAGGCAGCTGTGGATGGTGCCCTTAGGTCTTATTCTGTTTGCTACTCCACTAATCATTTGGTTCGCCATTTTCGTTTCTGATATCTGCAGCTCTAAAGATGATGTAAGGCCATCAGATGGCTCAGTTCATGACCCGGAAAAGATGATCAAGCAAGTTATTTCAACTTCCTATTGATTGTTTCTATCAAGCTTTACATAATTTTTTTCCGGGGATAAACTTTACAAGAACAAGAATTGCAGGCTATAGTATCACATCACCCTTATGCCTTGTCTTTTTTACAGTTTTATATCATTACTTTTTATAATTGCTTCATGTTAATTGTTTTCAAATTTTTTATGCTAATATTACTGACTATGATTGGCAGAGGTATAGTTCCTTGGCAATCAGATTGCATAGTCAAAGAGTTTGGATTAATTGGTTGGTAGTGCATTTGTTTGAGTAGGCTTTTTGGATTGGCTAAAGCAAATTATATATAGATTAAATGGTGATATTCCAGGCTAAGGACAACTTCCTTTCTTATGAGAACAGATTAAAAATCTAAAGCATGAGGTAATGATAGGTGTCAACTTGGTGGGGTTTTATATGATTAAATAGTGAGTGATGTATTGGCCACAAAATAATAATGAGTGAGGTAGAAGAAATCAATGAGAATCAAGAATATAATATATATATATATATATATATATATATAATATGATGAGGTAACCAAAGGCAGACTAAGGCGAGAATGTTGCCTTCCCCAGTGTTTGTAAACTTCAATGGTCTGCTCCTATCTGTTTGTTCTATTCCCATAATCTTCCATCCATTTACCTATCACTATGAATTATTAATTACTCATTACCAAACGTGGCATTGGATACCCAACATGTTGTAATAATAATAATAATAATAATAATAATAATAATAATAATAATAATAAAATACAGGGAAAATGTGTACGCCTGCCGGTGTGTGCAAGCCACTCGTTTCATTCAGGATTATAATTCTTCTCAATGGAAGCGAGATTTCAATAAAATAATTTCCAAGCTTTAAGAAAAAGCATAAACATTTAACAATTTCAGACCCTGAAAAAAAAAATTATAGACCTCAAACGGCCACGCCCGTACCATGTCAAACGAGTCACGCCAGCCGTTTCTATTTTTATTTAAAGAAACAACACGGTCGAATGTTTCCTGGAACGGTTGATATTTAGCCCTTATGTACTATCCTATCGAAGCCATCTATATTTATTTCCCATCATTTTCCGCCGGCCACCATATGACTTCAAAATATCAAGTTCGTTCAACCAATAACAACAACATAGCCTTCAAACATGAAAATGCATGGCGTTGAGGGATAAGAGATGGCAGGGATAATAAAGTTTTCATGGAAAACTTTATTTCCATTCCATAGGAACTAAGAAATTCGCTTCATTATTTTCTTACCTAGCTTTTAGCATCTTTTAGCATCCCATTTCAAAGATCTTAACATCACCGGGAAAATGGTTCTAATGAAATGCGTCTTGACAAATGAATTTTCGGAAATAGACGATACAATAATATTTAAATTACTCTAAATTATCACATCATCATGGAGGCATTCCACCCACAATTCTCTTTATCGAATATATACTTTTGTTTGAATTACTTTAAATTATCACGACATTGATGAAAATATTTCACCCCCAAAATTTTTTATTAGAATCCTGCAATTAATCTATCATAATAAAAAAACATATAACGACTCACTACGTAAAATGTGAATTTTATATAATTATTTTACTAACACTACATAATATTTATAATTGATTAATTATATTATAATTAAGTATAAGTAATATCCTCCCGCAGTTGACAGGATGCCTCTCCTTGAAGGAGAACTTAAGTAACAAAGAAGCATGATCGAGAAGACATTTATTTACATTCGCTTTAAGGCAGTATAACGACAATATAGAATAAAACATAAAGTGAGGTGTACCTTTCAGACTCAACATTTAAACATAAATTAATAAAAATGAAATATGATACACAGAAAGTCACTTTGACTAACATAATAGAGGCATTGTAGCCTCAGTAAACCTCAAGCCTCAACATCTGAACGTGTTGGAAAATCGTCTGTTATGTTGTCTAAATTGTCTTCTGAGAGAAATGGGAAGAACCAAAAACTTTTTTTCGTGCCAAGCACCTTAAACAGGGAAAATGGATTATGAGAAAAGTTGGAATATGCTGTCCCTTAAGAGGGAGGAAAGAATCCTTTTGCCATCCATTTATATCAAAATCTATATGATCGTTTTATTGCATGATACAGCACTAACTATTAATATGACTCATTCGATGGCCACAAAAGCCCACACAAGGAGCGTCTTCCTCTTGCATTATGACTTTCGTTAATCGCTTAGGCTGTTGATTATACCATACTGTGAGCCCGAGATACATCTCAAATGTTATAAGTAGTCTGTCCTCATATTTATGTCCATAGATAAATAAAACAAAAAGCTACAAGAGTATGCTAAGCAAGTACACCTGCTCGAAATTCTTTTTCCTGCGCAAGTCATATTTCCACCTGACTGCTCCTTTTTTCTCACGAACCTGAAAATATTGCTTCAGAAAGGTAACATATAATAAATTAACAATCAAATAAAGCCTTCACCAAAAATAGAAAACGTAGTCCATCCCAATGATAATATCATTACTCAACGGTGGTTAATTAAAATAAAAGTATGAGCTTCATATGGATTCTCGACAAAAAGAAGATATCACATAGAATCAACATCCACCACTCTACCAAATCTCCAAGCAGCAGTAGCAAAAACACCTTAACAGATTGAAAATGGCCGTAAAGATATTAGTTGTAAGCTATACGTGTTGCTTGATAGAAGAAATGCGTGCATGACTATGAAACAAAGAAGACTCAGAGCAAAAGCCAAATTAAGAACTCCATCAAGGTACAGAATCTGTAAGAAACATGAAAACAACGAGAATGCAGAACAAATATGTTGAGCTGAAAAATTATCTATCAACTTGAGTTGACAACTTACCAAAGGCCACAGAGATTATTGCAAACTTGGCAGGACTGGAGGAATGATTCTTGGCTTCATCAAATAAATTGATAAAACTAGGCAGCAACACTATGGTGTCCAATATTGCTGTCTCCAAAAATGTATATAGCTTTTATTAGGAGAAATAAATGTCACAAAATATAGGAAAGATGAAGTGACCTGATCACTCCCGCCCCCTTTTTTGGTTCAAAAGAAGGGGTAAGGGGCGGAGAAAGATCATACTTTCGAAGCAAGTTTAAAGATATGAAGCCAACATTCAGTCCAGCCACCTTTGGCTTGAGAAGTATGAGGCTTCTAAAAAAAAAGGTGAGAGAAAAAGAAAGGAATGAGGCAGTTAAATCTTTAAGGACGCTGATGAACATCTTACATGCTTATTCTGAAATATGCAAGTAAGTCTATGTAAATGTACTTACTTTTGCCCAAGAAGGATGACATGAAGCAGCAGCAAACCCAAACTATAAATTAATTGTTATGAAGTACAAGTCAAAGATTCAAGAAAGCTCAAGCCATGAGGAAATATTCAAAATTTTTATAAATTAGTAGCAGAAATTACTTACTCAATATACCAACAAAAAATTATGTTAACTTCTTAAGATGATTTTCAAAAGTTCAAAGGGTTAAAGAGTTGCAAAATCATAGGCTGGCTGAGTTCTTTCCTAGACATGTCAAGGAGAATGCAAAACATTGATCCAAACTTCAAACAACCATTACAAACGATTCCTCCTTAGGCTTACTAGGAGTTAAATGAGAAAGTTATATATTTAATTAGTCATATTTGCAAATGATGAGGCATTTTTTTCAAACACAAAATCAATAAGAAATAACCGATGGAGTCTAACAGATCTTTACCAGATAAAATCCAGTTAAGGTGAATGCAACCAAAGCACTCTTATGTCAAAAGACACCCTGACAAGACCTCCAGACTAATTTAAAATGACTTGCCTACTTCGAAGCTCAACTCCATTCTAGCCATAAATTGAAAAACAAGAATAGAAAAAGGAAGATGGACATACTTCTTAAAGTCTTATTCCATATAACTACAAATTCACTAAGAGAAATGGCATGTTACCAAGAAAAGAAGAAAAAACTTGTAGTTGCATGCTCCTACACAATTCACCACCCAGACACAATAGTGGTCCATCTTGAGAACACATCTTTGACTTACAGAAACACAATGTAAAAGAAGTCATGTTTCATACTATCAACTTGACTCATTGTTATACTTCACTTATGCCAACTAAAATCAATAGCAATATACTAGAGATGCAAATGGTATCAGAGATGTAAAAAGTAAAGGATGGTTTTGAGGCTCTACAAGAGAAAGATGGCCAAGGAAAGTAGAATCACCACTCCCCTCAATATGTTAAAATCCTCATTCTTCTCCTTGGATTAAGTAAAGAGCAATTCTTTTCCAATGTCAACCAAGTTCAACCACAGTCCGCATTTCTTTGCTTCATATTCCTGACCCTAACTACTCCCTAATTTCTAAAACTCATTCTTCATTAACAGTTAGGGATTAGCCTTTTTTCAATCTAAATCGTCCTCGAGATAACTCCTTTCTACCATTTTTATTCTTTTGTTAAAATTCCATGGTACAAAATTATGTTTCTTTAGGATAAATGGATATAATAAATCCAAAAGCAAACTGAAAGAGATTTAAATTTGACTTACAAACAGAACAATGATGGCACCGCGGCAGCTTCCCATTCTGGCAATGGATGCAACAGCCACCAGCACCAAGTGATCTTGTCCGAAATCCATCATCCTCAGCTGCCAAGAACTACCAACCTCCAAATTCTCCTCCGCGGAAACCGCTCTCCAATTTTCAGGTACAGAGCCAGGGTCCTTAAACACTACTTTAAAATAACTCCATAATAAAAGCATAAGTTCCAAAAAAAAAAAAAAAATTAAGTTCCTTAGCAAACGGTAAAGTTAACTAACTGCCTAACTAACAAACAAATTTACCAGAACATGGAATATAATGATGATGGTGAAGGACAAGAAGGAGTGGAATCCGCCGTGGAGTAACTGTGGGACACGGGTGAGCAAAACAACGGCGTAGTAAGAGAAGCCGATAATTACGGCGACGAGGAGGATCATGAAGTAGCCGAGGACTCTGAGTTCAGAACAAAGCTTGAATTGGTTTACTTCCATTCAGGGACTGAACCGGCGGGTTATCCCGGTTTGTGGATGTCCAGAGCCAGGGTTCAGGTTTGGGTTTGTTGGTGTTTGGGGATGGGAATTTTAGTGGCGGGAAAGGTATTGATTGGGAAGCGGAATTAGGTCGTTGCATGGTTGGTGGTTGCCTTGAACTCGAATCGGTAACTTGGCTTGGCTCGATGCGAGTCCTATATCGAAAAAACACGCCAAATGGACGCTCATTTTGTAGTGTTACATTTTTATTAAATTAATTATTAATCAATTTAAAATGTTATAAAAAAATTAGAGATTGACAATTTAATTTTCATTATATTACGATTATGATACAGATTCAAAGGATGAAAAAACCATGTAAATTTAAATCATCATAGGGTAAAAGGTATATTCCTTATGTGAAAATTTTTTTTATTAATGTTCAATAAAAAAAATGAGAATAAAAAAAGTTTTTTTTCCTCATTTCATTTTTTATTTTGATAGGAAGAAAATAGAGAATAAAAAAAAATGACTATACATTATTTTTCAAATTTAATTTATTTAAATTAAATATTTATTTATAATTTTATTCATGTTTTTTTAATCTTTTGTGACCGTCATATCAAAGGAAAAAAACAATTTTCCTGTTTTTCTTTATTTTCCCTTCTTTTGAATATTTTCTACTAAATTTAGTGTTAATTTTTTTTAATCCTTTTTCCTACATGTGAAACATTTTAAGCATGGACAATATTGTTGTGATTTAAATTATTTTTTATTTATTAAGGGTAAACTTTTTTAAAGTTTATAAATAAATTTAAAAAGATATTACATATATTCATTAAATTATAATTTAAAAAATTACAATCTCACCATCATATTTTTGATAGGATACTTTCTTTTGATTAAGCAATCAAATATCTATACATTATATGAAAATTATCTTTATGAGAAGATAATTAGTTGTTACGTGATAATAAATTACTTTTTAATGGGATAAATTTTAATTTTTAAATCTCACAATAATTAGTTTTTAATAGTTATTTTTTATTTTTTAAGGTTAAAATTTTTATTTTTAATATTTAATATTTAAATTATTTTCTTAATATTAAAATAAAAAATAAATAGTGGATAGAGAGAGAAAACAAAAAAATACAAACAAGAAAAATTGCAAATAATTAAATCAAATATCTGCAAAATTTTCCCTTTATTTGCAAAAAAAACGATTATTTTATTTTTATTTTTTCCTGCAATTAAAAAAAAAATCAAATCTAAACTCATAAAAGAATCAACAGTTCCAACCCAAAGCAGAGCAAAAGCCCAAACAAAGGAACAAAAACCAAACTGACGTAAGCAACCGTGCAAAAAACCAATAAACTAAATAATCTTTTTTCGCGTGAGTTTTGTCTTAACAACATTACAGGACAAACCAAATCTAACCTCTTTTGTTTGTTTGTTTTTTTTTTATTCTTTAATTTTATTTTATGAATACCCTTTTTCTCAGTTTATTATTATGTTTACTTCCCTTGTCGTAAATTCCAGAATCATCGTCACTGTCTAAAAAACCCCACTTCAAAGATTAAGAAAATTGAAAAAAAAAATTCCTCCACACTTACCTGCGCAAACAAGGTAAAAATAGTACATACCCTTTACTTCTTTTTCATAATTTTTTAGCATTTGCGGATATTTGATCTAGGGTTTTTTTTTTTTAAATTTTTGGGGAAAGTTCTCGACGGTGATCAGGGCTAGGGTTTCTTTTTGGAGTAAAGTAAAGCAAAAACTCACACAAGATGCAGCAGCCACCGCAAATGATTCCTGTGATGTCTTCGTTTCCACCAACTAATATCACTACCGAGCAGATTCAAAAGGTATGTATATTTAGATTAATTTTTTTCCTTTTATTTTCATTTAATATCCTTATATATTGCGATTAATGTTAGTAGTTTGAAGTCATGGGGTTACTGAGAGGGAGATGCTGACCTGGAACTTTTCATTTTTATGGTAATTTTTAGTTATGGCTGAAACCTTTTCTCTTTTCTTTTTTTTTTTTTTCTTTTTCATGAGATATAAGAAGCACATTTTATTTGTTCCAAACCAAAAAAAAAAAAGAAAAAGAAAAAGAACAAGAAGCAGTCCTTTTAGGGATGTTTATGAACATAACGTTTATGAGATGGAAGAGTTGTGCTTTTCTGTGAATTGATTTCACCTGTATTGATAGTTATTTGGAATAGAACAATGATGCTGAAAAGGTAATGGTCGGTTGATGTTGGTTTTAAGCAGTTATGATAACAGCAATGGCTAAAATAGAGAGATGAATGAAAGTTATTGGTAATGCAGGGGGATCTAATTATTCTTTTTGTTAGATGCGATGCGGTTGATTAAATTGTTCTCTTTTATTGGTTATTTTGGTATCTGCTGTCGAAAGAAAGAGACTTGTGCCATCTTGAATAGTGAGATACATCTGGCACATCTAGTGGTTGTGCTTGATATCGGGGAGAATTAACAGTCTGATTACTCATGTCAATTTGATTGTCTGTGTTTTATCTCTATATATGAAGCATGGACACTTCTGAATCTTTCGTTTACTCGGGTCGTATCCGTGTCTGACACTCTAACGCATGCAACACACCAAAATTCATGTCAAACTTGGCCGGATGCAACAAAAAAGATGAAAAAGACAATCTTCATGTGGATAATGATACCATATGTTATTTTATTGTTGTATCTATCACCAGTTTTTTTTTTTTTTATAAAAGTAAATATCTTTTAAAAATGAGCCCAATAACTAGCATATATTTTTAACTGATGATTGTAATATATAAAGAATATTTTTTATTGTTGTGTCCTACCATATCTGTGTCCTCATTTTTATAAATTGCCGTGTTGCTATGTCCGTATCCTGTCGTACCCGTGCTACATGTCCATGTCCGTGTTTCATAGGTTTTCTTGTTTCTAATTTTGGTTTGTCTTTTACAGAGTGTGTGAATGAGTTTCTTGGAAGTCTTCTAGCATCTTTTAGAATCAATCTATGATTTCCACCTCTATCTTGCCTTCTTTTTTTTTTTTTTTTAATTTTGAGTTTTAAGGCTAATGATGTCAGGATAAAGTAATCCGCATGTCAATTTTTGAGTTCAACATTATTTTCTTTTCTACATGGTTACACTGAATGAGATTTCCTTTCATTTTGTTAATTAAACTAGTGATTTGCTGCTATTATTTTTCTGGGCGCCACCAGGGAACCTCAAATTAGATTTTTTTTTTCTGGGTTCTAATTCATTAATGCAATGAAATATCTTCTTTGGAATATTGATGGTGAAATAAAAATTGATAGACCTGTTTGAAAATTTTCTAGCATATGTATTATAGATCCATGTTGAGGTGTTGCAGATTTTATAAAAACATATTGTTCTATGTGATAGCAGATAGATTTTCATAACATATGAGATTATATATAATCATTTAATTCTTATAAATTTCCTTTTGGATACCTTGTCTTGAAATGGCTTCCAATTGGATTAACAAGAGTGGTTTAAGCTGTATACATGTTTCCAAACAATGGAAATGTATGGCCATTGCAGCAGAAGTCTTGAATAGTGGTTTCCTAATAAAGGGCCTATGAGACTGATTTCCTAAAGCTGTCCAAGTGGCTCTCTATCAGGTCATTGCTTGAGTTAAATTAATTAAAAGCAAGTAAAAAAGAAAGTCCTCATATGCCTCACCAATTATGATTTATTTTTCCCTTGCTTATAGAAATTCTTTCTGTTAGATACAGGGTGATAGATGAGATCTTCCTTTTTTGCTTTAGATCATTTGTTCTTTTCTTTGAAAGAGTAATAATCCTTTTAAAGGTAAAGCATTAGTTAGCATATGCTCTTAATATGAAACATCAATTTAAATAAGGAATTTAATGATATTGCATCCTGTTGCCAGAAAGTCTTAATAGGTGTGAGATGCCAGAGCTGTAGTTGATTTATTAAAACTGTGGGCTTTATATATTAATTCTCATTGATGATCACTACTTTTGTTTTGACTAAGCCGAAAGCTTAATAGCTCTTGTTTGTTCAATTGAAGGGAATGCATTTGAAGGATTTTTGAATTGACTCTATATCCTTAAAATCCTACTATCCTTTTTATCCAGCAACTTCCTATTGAATGGGCTATCATTACCCAGGTCAAAGTCTTTTTTGGGAACCCAAGATTGAGAAAAACTTGAGAAGAATTTAAGAAGTGCTTAAATGCAAAAGCTTTTGATGGATTTTGGGTTATACTGTGTACCTTAGATTTTGTTATTTATGGCTCTAGTGCTGCTTTTGCTCCTGATTGTAGGAGACATGCTTTAAAAGAATTGTGTATAAATCTCTGCCCGTCTCTATCTGTTGTGTATAGTCACAGTATTTGTCACTTAATGCCAAAGAATGGAGTATATGATAATAAAGGCATTAAGTTGTTATTTTCTTTTTCTTTTTCATTCTTATTGCAGTACCTTGATGAGAACAAGAAGTTGATTTTGGCAATTTTGGACAATCAGAATCTTGGAAAACTTCATGAATGCGCCCAGTATGTAATTTATAAATTTCTCTTTCTCTTTTATCTACCTTAGTGGTGTGTGCAGCATTTTAAATTAACATTCGAGGCTTAAAGCATGTTTGCTTTAAGTAGGAAGTGGCTTGTCTAAACTGCTACATGTGTTAGCATGTCAGAACTGTTGCCAGATATTTGTATCAGAAACAGCTGTTGCTATTGTGAGATGGTAGTTCATATACCTCAAATTGAAGTATCTCATGTTCCTGCCAATTAATTATAAATAGTTCTTTCGTCCTAGATAATTGTATGTCTTTCTAGTTAAAACTGGGATCCGAATTGAGGAATCTCTAGATCCAAAGTGAGATAATTCTTTCCTTTTGAATGCATATACAGATAATGGCACAATCTCTACTCCAAAACTAATTTAGTGCTTCATTCCCATTGTTCTTGCTGGCTTCGGAGGCATAGATAGCTAACAATGATTTATTATTTATCATTTATCATCATCAATATGATATGCTTGTGATAATGGGTCTTGTGGTTTACTTGTCTATTATTGGTTGTTGCATAATTAAAACATTGAATATCTGGAGAAGGCAGGATTAATTTATTCTTTTGGTTAGCAGAATCTACAACTTTCTGTTGTTTTATCTTGGTTTTTCTTTATAATGTGCTATCAAGGATTCATGATAGAAACTATATCAGCATGTCTACTGTTTGTTGATAATTAGCATATGGTATGGTATCACTGATAATGCAGTTGGGTTTTCCTTCCCGACTCCCCACCCTCCCCCCTCTTCCAAGTGATCTTAGTGGGTATTCAATCAAGATTGTACAAGGAGGTGAATTTTAGTAGCCACAGAGGAGGTTATCACTTATCAACCTATGAAGCTTGCAAATTGATACAATAGAAATATTTGGATGTTAATATTGAATTGTTGCAATTTCTTTTTTTTCCCCGTAAAATTACTTTTAGTTTTTATTCCTATACGTTAGTTTTGGTTTTGCACATTCACACATGCACACATGCTTACATGTATGACATTTGGGCAGCATACATGTAACATTTTGATGATTTAGGTATCAAGCTCTGCTGCAAAAGAATTTGATGTACTTAGCTGCAATTGCGGATGCACAACCACAAACAACACCAACAATTCCTCCTCAGGCAAGTGTTAAAAATAAATGGTTCCTTCTAGTCTATCTGCTGTTATGGTGCTTGCTCACATGTTTAGGAACAATTGCAGATGGCACCACATCCTGCAATGCAACCAGGAGGATATTTCATGCAACATCCTCAGGCTGCTGCAATGGCACAGCAACCAGGTATTTTCCCCCAAAAGATGCCATTGCAATTCAATAACCCACATCAAATGCAGGATCCACAGCAGCATCTACAAACCATGCAAGGTCAAATGGGAATCAGAGCTGGAGGGCCAAATAATGGCATGCATCCCATGCATGCTGAGGCTACACTTGGAGGTGGCAGCGGTGGTGGTCCCCCTCCAGCTTCAGGCCCAAATGATGGACGTGGTGGAAACAAGCAAGAGGGTTCTGAAGCCGGTGCTGATGGGCATGGTGGTGGTGATGGAGCGGAGGAGGCAAAGTGACTGCCCTAATCAGTTGTTTTGAAGGGATACTTGTGGCTGTTGATTGTAGGTGCCTCTTACAATAGGAGTTGTATTGCTGTAGACGGTGTTAGAATTAAAATTTATGGTTTCTCTTTAATTTAACAATTCAGGAAGTTAACTTTTGTTGAGGTTTTTGGTATGCCTATGAATTAAAGAACAGGGGGTTAGACGACGATAGTTTAGTTGTAAAAGGAGGCTTAAAGCCTGTGGTCACTGCCTCCGGGTTTGTCATTTTGTAATAACCTATAAAGGCTTGCATCATGCATCTGAATTGTGATCCAACCAAAGTTTCTTGGTTTGTTATTGGTAATGATCGTGTAAAATCAGGTCGTGGTTGTCGAAGTGGAACCTACCATGAGAGCTCCGCATATTAAAATGACTGGTCAAGCTCCTGGACCCATGTTAAGGGAGCTGGAAGCAGTTGGCTTCTCATTTACAACAGGGGTCCATGAGATGAGGCTTAGGCTATCTGGCTATGGTTGGGCGAAGATGATACCAATCCCTATTGTTTCAAAGTAAAGGACATGTGCAAGAACTGTGTACCTTTACTTGCCTCCTAATCATCTAAGTTGGGAGAGTATTAAATTTCTATACCAGATGAAATAAATGGCGCCGAACTTTGAGGAAGGAAAGGAGGAAAGGTAGAAGGAGAGGAAAAGAAAGAAAACGCAAATATCCATGACCATAATCATGATTTTCCTGGAACCTTTTCCGAGTCATTGGTGAGAGTCCTGTACGAACTGTGAAGTTTGGAGACCAATCTAAAGCTATTTTAATTACTAAAAAGTTTCATAAAAAAAAAATAAAATTGAATCTGTTTTAAGATGTTGACAAATCTGATTCATCTTCTAAATGCTGCATTTACAAGCTAGTTGATATGGGGATAGTCCAAACTCATTCAAACCCAACCACACCAAGCCATGATCGGTTATCACTTTTCAACTCCTTAAATTCAATCTTTAATGTAATTGAAAGAAAGTTTTGACATTTCTTCAACCAGTAAATTGCAATGCTATGGATGTTGTCATTTTAACCTTTAAGATTCGAATCAAAATTTAAAAACGAAACGAAATGATTTGAGAAAATTTAAACATATTCTTTAGATGTCAGCCCTCAATTGTTGAAAACATAATTTCAGTAATTAAAAGTTGTTAAAATACTTAAAAAAAACATTACAATATCTCTCTCATTTCAAAAAAAAAAAAAAAAAATACAATCTCTCTAAATGTTTGGCACCAAAGAAAGTAAGAAAAGAAAAGGCCAGAGCCAGACCTCCCTCCCAGCCCAAGGCCTTTTCGTTCACCGTATTAAAACCTTCTGTTTTTTTTCTTTGAACACTTTTTTCACTCTTCAATGCTTTGAACTTTGATCCTTCAAACGCACGATTTTTTCCGGTCTTTTTCGAACATAAAATTCGAGTAGTAAACACGCAACTTATCTCATCCTTTAGCAAAGACCTTCCTTTTTGTCTCACAATTTGATCAAAGAATTCCTTCCTTTTTTTCTTCTTTTCTCGGATGAATACATTAGTAATTCATCTTGCAGTTTCCTAAAAGGAAAGGTGATTGTTGGCCAAAAAAAAATAGAAAAGTTTAATCTTTGGTTGTTGTATTCCCGTTCTTTCTTAAACAAACGACAATTGCCCATTTATTGTCAGTCATCACTCTCTCTTTTTGCTATTCAAGACTCAACCAAGAAAAGAAAAACCAAAATCGCCATGAAAGAAGACCAACGCCCTCTTCACCTCCATAACCCCCAAAGAAACAAGCTTTCCATCACCAAACTCTTCACTCATACCACTGCGTACGTTATAATCGTCTTGCTCAGCTACACCTTGGGTTACCTCTCCCATTCCTCTCCTCCCCAACAACAACAACAACAACTACTACAGCTTTCTCAACTAAATCCTCCTTCAGTTTTCCAACTCGCTAACTTACCAAGCCAACTCGACAACTTCCGGGTCACAACTCACTGCTCCAACTCGCCTCTCCCTCCTCACCTCGTCTTCCCAACGGTTCTTGACCGCGTCTTTAACGGCTCCTCTCCTTACACCAATTTCCCGCCTCCCTACCTTCGCTCCTTTCTCAAGCAAAAAAGAATCAAAGGCTGGGGCTCCGATGGTGCCGTTTTCGAAAACTTGATCAAACGAGTGAAGCCCCGAGTTATCATCGAAGTAGGCACTTTCTTGGGTGCTTCAGCTCTCCACATGGTCAACCTTACTCGCAAAATCGGCCTCCAAACTCAGATACTCTGCCTCGATGACTTTCGTGGATGGCCAGGTTTCAGAGACCGTTTCAAGGACATTAACACGATAAACGGCGACGTTTTGTTGCTTCAACAGTTCATGCAAAATGTGGTTTATTTCAACGCTACCAGGTCGGTTTTACCCGTTCCATTCTCAACAGCGTCGGGTCTACAGAAGTTATGTGAGTGGGGAATAACCGCTGATTTAATAGAGATCGATGCGGGCCATGATTTCATATCCGCTTGGGGAGATATAAACCGGGCGTATCGGATCTTGAGACCCGGTGGGGTAATTTTTGGACACGATTATTTTACCGCGGCGGATAATCGTGGGGTAAGAAGAGCAGTAAATTTGTTTGCACAAATAAATAATCTCAAGATCAAAACTGATGGTCAACATTGGGTCATTGATACTGCTCTAGCAATACAGATTTGATAGCAAATATAGTTCTTTTTTCTTAGGGGGGAAATAATTTTCTTGGGTTTATCCATGGAAAAATGTAACAAAATTTCCAGAGTTGATTCTATAATAATGGCATTATCCAGAGTTGATGGTAATCAAACAAACATTAACGGAAGAAAAAGAAATGATTTTGGACAGACTTTTTTGTTTTTACATTGGTTGTTGGATCATCCTTGGAACTTTAATTTTTGTCCCAAGTCTTGCACATATTATTGTTTGATTAAGAACCATAGCTAGTCTCTTTTGATTTCTCTTAATTGTCTTAGCCAAAGGCCTTGACCTTGAAATTCAAATTTATTCTAATGAAATTGATTAAATCGGTAAATTTTGAACTATAACAATCCCTCTATAAATCCAATATAAATTCTTTTTAAACCTAAAATCTTCCCTAACCCTCCTGAAATGGCATAGTCTGATCTCAGCCTAAACTTTTATTCACCAAAAACAAACTCAAATCTATGGTTCCATTGTCTTTCACATTCCTTTTCCTAATTCCTACTTTTGGCTGTTAGGGCTAGGCCCAACTATGCTTAAAGCCCATACATGCATTTGAAGGGGCTTCACCCATGGGCTCACACCGATATTAAATTACTCGCGTCCGTCGGCTATACAATTTGGCATTTGCCTCTTGAACAACTACTGATTCTCAGGCTACAAACAAGTATACAGAAAATAAGAATAATTTAGTATATCCTTAGAACCCTAAATTCTACGACGATGCAAATTAGAGTATCAAGTAAGATTGTGTGGTTTGCTCCACCTTGTTGACCCAAGCAGTATTCCAATTTAAAAGATCATATACCTACATACATACATCAATATATCCACTTATTCACCCATTTTTAACTTATAATTCATATGTATATATGTAAATAAGTATGTATTTATGCAGGCATGCATGTGCCTGAATGTGGTTCATCCATGAAGCTTTTGCTCATTTCGCAGATAACAATGCCAATGAGTTGTAGGATGTTTTGGGCTTGGCCCTGGAGCAGACAAGGAGAAGTGATTCACTTTAACCTAGTCCACTGGGCTCGTATCCCGCTATGAAAACTATCACTTTTGTCAGAAAAAGATTATTATGTGGTATTTCTAAATTGAAAAGTAAACACTGAAGGTCTTAAATTAAAATATTGGGTAAAATGTGAGATTTATGAAATAGAGGATGACTAATTTAATTTGGTTGTTCAATAAGTCTTTTTTATTTAATATATGCTAGAAATAAAGTTTTAGTTATCTCAATAAATAAAAAGATAAATAAATTTCTAGCCTGCCTAACTAATAATTAGCCATTAATATATTTGAATGCTTAATTAAGAGTACAATGGAAAGGATGGACCATAAAAATATTATAGACTCGTTAAATTTACTCACTGATTTGTAAAGTATTTAATTGATAACCCTATTGGGATCGGTCCGAAGGCATATATTAAGCAAATCTCTAGAAACCACTAAAAAAAAAAAGGCAAACAAATCAATTAGTAAACCTAATAATTAACATTAACATACATGAGCAAACAATAAATATTGTAACCTTTATGAACAAATAATAACGGGTAAAAGGTAAAAGAAAGTGTAAAATAAAAACAAATAAGAACCTGAGGAATGGAAATTGGGAAAACAATGAAATAAAAATACCAAAGCTATTGCAACTTATTAAAAATTTATCCTTGTTTATTACTTCAAAAAAGTATTTACCTAATCTTGGTTATTTTGGTTTTTACATGACTATATATATTGTGGACTTTTACTTATTGGTTTTATCTTACAATTTTCACAAAGCCAATTATTTTTTAATGTTGTTTTAAAATGTTACGGCGACTTGCATCATTGAAGTAATTGTCTACATTTGTGTAATTCATAGTAGCACGGAGAGATGAATAACTATGTGTCACATTCGATATTAAACCCTTTTTTTTTCTCCTTTCGCTTTCGTATCATTTATAAACAATAAATATGAAAAATGCATCCTCACTCCCTCTATATATCAAAATTAAATATTCACTTTTTTTTTTTAATTTTATAAAGAGATGGAGAAAAAAAATACTTCGATTTTAGGTTATTTTATATTAAAATATTTATTATAATTAATGTTGATTTAGCTGCTATTACTTTATTTTGCATTGCGCAAAATGCCAATTTATTTCAAGTAGCAAAATTTTTGTCCATAAAAAGTATGAGCCACGTGTTTAAAATGTCGTTCATGCACTGAACTGAAAGTCTGAAGCCCGTTTTTTAAACTCCGTTGAAGACTATTAAATAAACATTTCAATGTACGAAAAAAAAAACCTAAAAAAAAAAAAACATATTCCATTTTCCATGACTAGGAAAAGCTTTGCCCCACCGCCCCACGAAATAAACATGCTGCAATCTCAAAGTCCGGACTCCGTGATATTCAATTTCTTTCCTCCTAGTCCTAGGAGGCGCGTGGCTCGTTTCTATCTATTTATAAATTTCATTTAATTTTTTTCAACTTTTTTTTTTTGTTTTTCCAATTATCAAATGACAGTTTTTTATTTGGGTTTTTCATGTCGGATGATGAGCTGTTAGTTTTTCCCCTATGGAATTTTGCCAGAGTGACGTCATTTACAGTAAGATTGAATATTTCCATCCTTGAATATTATTAAGCCCTGCCATTGGGATTTGTTTCCGGCTTTTTTTGAATAATGAAGAAAAATTCTCTGTTTTCAGTACGAATAAATTAATCACTGTTCTGATACATATATTTCTTTTTAAATAAAGCACTCATTTTCCTAGCCGCTTTCCATTCGGTGGTATGGGTTATATATATATATATATACCAACCCATATGGGGAGCATAATTAAAATTCTTATACCTACCATGTGGAAAGAACCAAGTAGGAAAATTATATGTTTTTTTTTTTTTTTTTGGTGATAACGGGTTAAGCATGGGTGGCGGGCACAGGTACTATAGCCCTGGTGGGTGCCCACAGGCCATAGCATTGGCCACCAGCAAATCTAGAAGGATATATCCAAGCTTAAACTATATGAATTACACCAATAAATAATTAGTTCAATTAATCAAAATTATTATTTTTAATAAAAAAAATTTTGAGTTCAAATTTTATCAGTGATCATTTATTGATATTATTTTAAATGCACTATCTATAATCATCTGTCTTAAGTTATTATATAACATATCTTATTTTAACATAAAAAATTAAATAATTTATCTATCTTGAAAATTTTTTTTTAAACTATATGAATTACTACCCCCATCTGATACTATTGAAGTTGGACGTAGGTCTTTTAATTACAGCCAAGTCCAGCTACGTACAGGCCACCACAAAATACCACTAAACATGGAGTTCTTAATACCAGTAATCAAACCGTTGATGACGATTTTGATAGATCATCATAACCATACAGAATTCATGCACAGATTTAATGTACCCTTCTCTTGACACCGATTATTTTCCCCTTTGAATGCATGCATGCATGCAACTATGGCATCCTCTGATCAGTCCTCTCTCAAAACTATGGGAATGTTAACCAAGACGTAAAGGCAAACTCGGGAGTTTTTTCTTGTCAACAATTTAGATTGGGCTTTGCTGACGTCCCAAATTGTAGCTGCTACTTTTACTGGTCCAAGCCGGCCACAAGCTTCAATTTCTTTATTTGTCACCCCAAAAAAAGCCACAAAGTATAGCTAAGCGTACAAGAAGTAGTACTCGAACGTTTTTGTGTTTGTTTTTTTTCACTGTATCTGTCCAACCATTTTAAAATTTAAAGGCTATACGCTCAAGAACCTTAACTTAAATGCAGAGGTACCACATATTACAAAGAGGGGGGGGGGGGGGGGCAACTTTGATAGCTGGTGAACGTCCCACCCTTTTTTTTTTTTTCTTTGGGTAAAACCAACCCTTCTTTTAATTCTTCTTTTTTTTTTTCATCAACAAAAGTTGGGACATTATTATTGGATTTTTTACGCGTGAAAAATTAAGGGACCCAATCTTTTTTTTAAAAAAATTGAACTGCCCTTTGACAGTATATGTTATATATGTAGTTCATAAACGTGCAGGTATATATAATACATGCATTATTGTCCCTTTTTATTTATATATATTTTTGTTGTAGGCTTGGTCGGTAAGGTACGGTTTCCTTCAAGCTCAAGCTTGTCATAGACTTGGGGAACAACCAGAAGAAAAATATGTAGAAAATTTAGATAAAAGAAAGTACTACTGAAACTGAAAAAAAAAAAAAAAACAGCTGCTTTATTTTATCTCCTTAAATTACATGACAAGCAGAAAATAAAGCTCAAAGGGAAATACGATGAAGCAAAAACACAAAATTAACCGAAAAGATCTGGGAGAGAAAAAAATAAAAAGGACAACACAAAGAAAATAAAGCATTACAAGCAGCTATTCCATACCCTTATTAAATAACCTTACTGCTCTAGCCTCCTGAGAAGAGCAGATTTGAGGCCTTCTTCAGTTTTCAATCCATCAGGAACCTTGACGAGAATATCCTGGAGCATGAGCTCGTTAACACACGACATGCTTGCATGATGGACTTGAAACTCCAGATCACGAAGGACGCCCATTAACCTAGCAGCCGGATAGTTCACATTCTCCGATTGGACCCTAATCATTGTATCACTTCCCATAATCTTGATATCAAGCTCAAGGCCACCAAACCCAGCAGTTCCAGATGATGAATTACTAGGCCTGACTGCCTGGTCCACGGAAGTGGTGGTGCTTTGGTTATCCATAGCATCAACCATTTCTACCTTCACTTTCTTACACTCTCTCTGAAGCTGTGATTCCAATTCTTCTATTTTCGCCTTTAGCTCATTGATGTATGAAACAGCGTCAGATAAGAGCGATGCTTTGTCCATGCGCGACACGTTCGGGACTACAGCTCGGAGCGCGTAGAACCTGTGGTTCAGCTTCTCACGGCGTTGCCTTTCAGCTTCCACGTGGTTCAACGGTGTCTCTCGTCCGAGCCCGGGTTTTCTTCCACGTTTCTTTGGGGTTATCTTCTCTATATTGTTCATGGAAAGTAATGGACAATCAGAATCCGAATGCTCTGAGTCCACAAAAGAAGATTGCCCAGGTTTTGTGGAATTTTTCTTGGTTTGGTTATTGTGGTCTTCTTGCTTGGTTTTATCATCAAGGGTTGCATCTTCCTCTTGAACACCGGCGATTATGCCAATGTCTGCAAAAGAGATGTTTCTATCAAGGAACTGGATTGGACCTGGGGTAAGATTTGGATTTGGATTTGATTGTTTTGGTACCAGGCCAATGAGTTCGGACTCGAATAGGGACTTCACTTGTTGGACTAAACCCCAATTTTCCCTGATCATTTCTGAGGATCCTAGTTCAAGAACACCACAAGAAGTTGGAATACAAACCAGCGTTTCAATGCCATGCATTTGTGCTTCTCTTGCTCTTTCACAATTGTAAAATTGCAACTCATGAGCACCAGTTAACCAAACCAAAGAGCCAGTACTAAGAGCCTTGCCTAGAATCCCATCTCCAGCAGAGAAAGATCGAGTCAATGACATCACGTAGAACCATTCAGCATCGGTGATATCAGTGCCGTCGATCATCGACATGTCGAAGCTATGGTTGTCTCCAATGAGGGCTTGGATTCCTTTCATCACCTTTCTTCGTTCATTATGTAAGCACTGCATGTTGTAAATATTGGCACTTAATGATTTTGGAGACGTATCATTGGCGCCTTGAAAATGACCATCTCCCCAAGCCAAGAGCAGACGACCGTGGTCATCGTTTGATGTCTGCCAAAATATAGCATATGCCCACCAGTCTTGCTGGCTTTGGATTACAAATTGGAGCCTCTGCTGGAGAGTTGTTGGTGGAGTTTCCTGGGAAAAAGGGACCAGTGAAGAAGATGAAGATGGAGAGATTATTAGCTCTTCCATGGCTAACAGAATGAAGAAGAAAAACTTGTGGGCTGGATTGGCAAGAGATTGATGTAAGAAAAGGGAGAGAAACGAGGACAAAGAAAATAATACGAGGGAATCTAAAAAGTTGAGAGCCCGGCAGAGTTTTTTTTTTTTTTCCTTCTTTTTATTACCGGTTTTTTACCAGGAGAGCTTGTAAAAAAGATTAAATTTTACAATAAATGGATGGAAGAAGTTGAGTTATATATTTGCTATTTAGGCTTCTGTAATATATATATATATATAGAGAGAGAGAGAGAGAGAGTGAGAGCACATAAATATGAGAGAAGGTTTTCGACAATGAGCAAACAAAGGAAATTTAAAATGAAAAAGAAAGAAAAGGGATTGAAAGTTTTTTCTCATAAGGAAAGAGAGTACGAAGGAATAGAAGACAAATACAGGGAGGCGGTGGGGGTTTACAAGAGCAAAATCCGGTTACTTAGTTTGGCGTAGGCGGGGCCAGGCCAATCTGTCCAAATTGGCCTATTAGACGTGTCACTATCGGGCACCTCTACCACGTGAATTGATAGCGAGAGGCCCAGTCGCAGTGACAACTGATGGGTGCGGGGGTCCCCCGTGAATAAAATTCCTGTTCCTTTTCTCTTAAACATCAAATACAAAATAAATCACTACTACTCCATATATTTTACTATAACACTACTCTACTTTTTTTGTTTTTAAAGTTCTTTTATTTCTTAATTATTATATATAAAGCATTTTAAAAATTTTTGTGTAAATTTATAAATTATTTAAAAATTTAAAAATTTCATCATTGAAAACGCTTGTAATCAACCTCTTAAACTATAGGCTAACATTCGTGGATGATGGTTCTAACACATTTAGAAACATGTTTTTCAGGTAAACTCAGAATGTGGAGATCTGCAGTTTTGTGCTTTATAAATTTAGTCCCAATTTCATAATTCTAGTTGCCCGCACTCTAAGCTTTTTTTTTTTTAGTAAATAAAAGATTTATTATAATCCAATATATATGTTTCCAATAAAAAAAAAAGTATTGTTCAGCTTATATTACGTGTGCATCCCCCGAAAGAGAGTGTCTAATCACTAATCAATTTTTAAAAAAATTTATTATATATTATTAATGATCATATCTTACTTCAAATGACTAGACATAAAAAAGTACGCCTTCAAATCTAATAATATATTGTACTACATATCGCTCGGAATCTAATAATGTATGAGATACGAAAAACAATTATTTTTTACGAGAAAGGTGAATCTCATGTGAAAAGGGACAATATTGCACAAAAACATTTTTATTAGAAGAATTACGTACTCCCTCAATCTTAAAACAACTGTCTCTTATTAATTTTTTGATTAAATTAATTTAATTTTAGGCTAAATTAATAAATTTATTAAAATGTTATTGTTTTAATGAAAGAGAAATAAAATTTTTTAAAACATATTTTTTGAAATTTTAATTTAATATATTATATATTTTAATAAATAAATGTTAAATTATATTTTTTTATTAAAAAATAAAATAAAACACACATAAAATGGTGTTATAAAAGTTTTGAAACCGTTAGATGGAATAAATTTTAAAATAAAAAAATAAGAGAAATCATTATCAATATTTTTTAAGGTGTGATTGATTATTCAAAAGTTTATTTTTTTAATAAAACTATAAAAATGAGTTTAAAGTTCATAAAAAAGATAAATTTTAATCTACGAAAATCAAATTAGATTCAAGAATCGATTACATATAGAAAAAAATTAGTACCTCATAACGTCCATAAATTAGTACCAATTAATTATGTATTATTTTTTACATTGGATAAAATGGTTTCGATTTAAAACTTAACAATAATTCTTTTTTATTATTTAAAAAAATTAATTTTATCAAAATTTTTTATTTAGGAGTATCGAAAAAATCTTTAAGTTAAAAAATTATTTTAAAATTCTCTAACATCTAGACAGAACTTTAAAGTTAAATCTTTTAACTGATATTTATTACAATATTCCTCGAAAATGAAAATAACATTATTTGAAAAAAATAATTATTGGTGACTCTCTAACATTTAGGTAGAGTACAAAAAATTATTCCCCTTGAAATGCTATTTTTGTTTTATTCCACATTTTTAAATTAAACGCATTTTTTTATGCGAAAACTGTCAACAATGGTATTATAAAACAACAAACAATAATTAAAGATATAAACATGCCAATTGGGTGTAATCAATAATAAATATATGCAATAATAGATATTATGTGTGATGATGAAATGTAATTTTGAAATTAGGTTCTTAAATATAACAAGATCACCCTGACTCTTTAACATCTACGCAAAGTTTATGTGTGACTATTTATATTTAAGATCTCATTTTATACATATTTTTTATTATTTTTAATCCCATTGTTAAATCGAATTTAGGACTCGCATAAAAAACTTAATGGAATAAAATTTTCTTAATATCTCATCGTTTAGGCATCATTCGAGAATAAATTACTCTACTTGAATTTTCGTACATATCCTTAAAGTTTTTGAATAGTTTTGAACATAAGTATGGGCTAAGGTTTTAAAATTTGAATGACTTTTGAATGATGATTCAGGATTGAGTGTCAATTTTGGGGTTTAGGTTAAAATTTAGGATTTTGATGAATTTTGATTTAGGGTTTTGTCTTTGAATTTAGACTTTAGAGTTTTGAGTTTTAAGGTTTTAAGGTTTTTGACAGTTTTAAAGTTTGAAGGTTTTATGGTTTGAGGGATTTTGGATTTTAAATTTTAAAGTTTAAAGGGTTTAACGTTTAGATTTTAGGGTTTAAAGTGTTTCGATGTTTAGGGAAAAGACAGGTGTGTGTGGAGACAGAAGGGGGTCAAGAATTCTGGCTGCAAGATCCTTTTTTTTTTTTTGCCTCCCGTTGCCAAGGCTCTATTGGTATTGATAAAAGGGAGATTAGTGCACAGAGGAATGTGTTGGAGTAATTATGATGCAGTGATAGGTGCACAGGATAAGGTAGCAGGTGAAACAGGGTATGGGTGGCTAATAGGGTGGGTGGTCAGTGATACCGTGTAAGGCACTACTACCACCTCTGTCTTTTTCTCTTTTTTTATTAATTAATTAATATTATCATCATTATTAATATTATCTTAATATTAAAATAAAAGTATAAAATGAAATAAAAACAGTGAGATCAGGCTCACATAGGAAATAGAGTTTCAGCCCACGAACTTATTAGAATTAAAAATTTTAAATCGAAATTCTGACAAATTTGATGTCTACAAATGGGACTGATGAAGATATATTTTTTTAAATGATAAAAATTTACATTTTCTCATACATGTTGATTGAAAAAAAAATGTGTTGAATCTTTAATAATTATCGTTATAGAAAATAGCCCTAAACATTTTTTTAACTTCGCAGCTTCTCCTATACATTATTTTGTTTCAGACTACTCACATGCCCGTCCTTTTTTGCCTAAATGGAAAAAGGCCAATCACGACATATATACCGACTCACCATGATAATTTTTTTCTGCCACTGCTGCAATATTGAGGTAGCAGTATATATAGTTATCCTCTCAGCTCATTGCTTGCGGCCATGCCAAAATTAATCATCGACATCCATATAATTTCCAAATGATGATGGGAAACAAATAGAAACATCCTGTATATACATACATATATATATATATGTATCTAATTATTCTTTGCATAATGATTATCGAAATTCTAAACCCTACTTTGTTGGAATTAATAGATTCTCCAAGTTTTCATTTGTTAGTGAAATGACAAACAGCAAGTTTTTTTTTTTTTTTTTCAAATGATCTTATCAAAGTGACTAAACCTTTTTCTGAAAGAAGGGGAGATGGGTTTCATGTCAAAGGATATATGTAGTCGGTTCAATAAGAATCGAACTGTTGTGAAGATTAAAAAAATAAAATGGAGAATCCAACTTTGGCACGATGCTTTTTTCATTTAGTAACAGTGAAAAATTTATTTTAGAAGGGCTTAGGGTCATTGAAAAGTTCCAAAAAATTTTTTTTTTTATGTTAGTACAAGAAATGTGATCGCTTGACGAGGAAAATTTTGTGTAATGTTGAAAAATACTATAAATAATTATGTTGTAAAAATATTTACTTGCAGTGCATACATTTTATAACACCAATTATGTTGCAAAAAGATATTTTACAACAAAACATAAATTGGTGTAGGTGTCACAGCTAATAATATTGTACTTGTTATAATATATGGAATATATTTATACTACTATTAAGTCATTTTGTTGAAATATAAGGGTGTAAATAAACTAAATATGAACGAATATAGTTATATCTATGATTTATTTATTTATTTAATAAGTTATAAAATATTATTTGTGATTATTTATTATGTTTTATAAATGAATAAAAATTAAGTATATTTACAAATTGTTGATTAAACATAGGGTTGGTAACCCAATTCATTCCCGACGGGTTCCGATTTGATCTAACATTATAAGGTCGATTTTTTTTTTTAAAAAAAATTGTATTTCGGGGATGGTCGAGTTCGAATTTTAGGTAAATCTTATCCAATCCGACTCTATATTATATAAAAATTATTTTTTAATTAATTATTTATATATATATATTTAAATATTAATATTTTAAAAAATAATATTTCATATTAAAATAATATTTTATTAATTTCGAGTTAAGTCGAATCGGGTACGATTTATATAATATTTGATCAGGTCGGGTTCAAATATAAAAAATAAAAAAAAAATTTAGATCAAGTCGGATTTAGATTTGATGAATATAAAGTCGAGTCGAGTTTGAAACGTATAAAAATCTGTCTCAATTCGATTCGTTGTCAACTTTAATTAAATATTTTATTAAATTTTTTATATTTATATTTTATTTATTTAATTAATAAATTTAAAATATTATTCATAATCATTTATTAAATTAATAAATAAATAAAAATCAAATATCTTCATAAAATTATTCCACAAACATTCTAGTCGATTAGATCCCTGTTGATTTTATTTTTTAAGGCAGAATTAAAATATAAACGTCATACTCTATAATTTGTATTTATCATGACAAAACGGCTCCGTGCAATAGTTGGGCCCAGTTGCATTTTTGCGTGCAATGAATTATAGTGATGATGTTACATGCATCACATAAAAAAGGATCAAATATGAATGGATCACCATAGCATTACTCAGAGATAAACCAATTTCAACGATCCATTTGCCATGTGATAGCATAGCATGCATTAATGTTGCTTTCATGTTAAAAGAATATATATATATTTATTATATCTAAAAAATTAGCAAGGATTTTATGACGCTATGAATTTTTTAATATCTCAAAAATATTATAAAAAGAAAAAAAAAGTCAGATTCGATGGAGCAACGAATAAAAGAAAAACTTGCCGATCCAAAGGCAATTAAAGCAATGGTTTTTGATTACACTTGATGATGCGTTTCAGAACATTTAATTAGCTAGAGCCACGTACGAACCAGAGTTATTGGTGAATTAATCAAAGATTACTTAATTTAGACGTAAGGAGAAGCATTGAACCAGCCGAAGACGGACTTATTGTTCTGGCATTTTTTTTTTTTTTAGTTCTTTTACTCGTCAAAGTACCATGGAATAACGGATAAAATTTAGAGATATTAATGGATATGATATGTGATAAATAAAATTTTTTTTTTGAATTTTTATATTTATATTTAATAAGTATTTTAAATTTATTTTCATTTTCATTCATATATATATATATATAAATAATCTCCATGTAGTTTTAAAAAAATAAAAATAAAGATTTATTTTTTAGTTTTTTTATTTTAGTTTTTTATATTTATGAAAATTTTTAAAATATATTAATATATATTTTTTAAATAACAATATATTAGTTATAACTAATTCTAAATAATAACTTATATTATTTAATAAAAATTTTATTTATTAAATATATACAATTATATATAAAATATATATAATTATATATAAAATATAAATACGAAATGAATATTATATTATTCGTCTTTATTTTCGTATAAAAAAAATTTTAAAAGCATATAACATTTTATTATCAAATTTAATATTTACTTTTATTTTTATTCGAATAAAATTTTAAATTTCATTAAATATAAATAAAATAAACATTTGTAATAAAACTAATAATTTATCTGTAAATCATTCTCTTCGTTCAATCTCTCCCAGCTGGGCATGATTTTAATGTACAAGGACATAATATTTCACGCATATTTTGATTGTGACAGATGGCTAAATGTCGGTAATGTCCATTACCATACATCACATCCTTTCATCAAGTTGGTTAAGGGGGCAGCTGCTGTTGCTAAAGCTATAATTGTTTCTCCTCGGTTCAGTATCAAAACAAAACCAACCTCCAGAAATTTCTATCATGTGGGAATTGTGGACACAGCAGGAAATATTGCAGTCCTATTCAAGGAAATCGAGAAAATCTTCCAAATAATGCTTAGCATTATCGATGGCGCTCGCTTGATTTTTAAGTTATTAATTTTGCAACATCTAAACTAGATGGGTTAGGAGGTAATAATATTATATTAAATTATCGTTCATGCGAATTTGATACTTAATTAAATTATTTTATGTAATTATTTTTAAAAAATAATATTTAATAAATTTAAAATTTTAATTTTAATGCTTATAATTATTTATATTCTAAAATTATGAGCTCACAGCCTCTTCATAAAAAAATAAATAAATTATCCCCCATGCATGCGATATATATATATATATATCCTAAGTTTTTGTTTGATGTGGAATGAAAGAGATCACTGCTTAAAGAGGAAGCTGCTTGGAAACCTCCTCGAAATAGATTTGTCTTTTTTCCAACGGATAAATTGAAAATTTTTGCACCGATATAAGTATTCTCTTCTTTTTATTCGTGATCACAGCTTAACGGGTCCATCCCCAACAATTCATAATACCTATCTGTTTTCTTATTTGTTCGTTCTCTTATAGCATAAAGTAAATCAATTGAGTTTGCACTAATTTAAAAATGGTGTTTTTTCCTGTGAGCTGTCCTCCAAAGCAGATAATGTCACGACTCACGACCCTACCAACATTTAAGAAGGTACACACAGTTCCTGAAAATATGATTCCTGGAAATATGCTTGCTTTTCTGGGTTTATATATATGTAAGAAGAGTTTCTTTCAAACGAATTTTTCTGAGCAAGGTTCCATATTGTTTGTCCATAGATGGCTCAATAAAATCAACCACATTATTATATGGACAATAAAACAGCAAAATATCTAAAGTTCTGCTTGTCGATTTGATTCAACAGCAAGACATGTCAGTAATTTTGCGTCTAAGAAGATGAGGCATTTCTCACTAAATATTAACTGTTACCCTCATTTCCTCTTTTAATATATGTAATTAATCCAATCCAAATTCATATGTAATTCCAAAATTCATGATCATCTTCATTATGATAATGTATATCATTGATTTCATTGCCCCATCTCATCATTTATCATACAATAAACATGTACAATGAAAAGTTTAATACGTTCGATGCTTCATGATCACTGTATATATTCAATTGGCATTTGCAAATTGATTTGACTCTTAACATGGCAACTTTGCATTTGAACAATTGTTTGCATTTAATAGATGAGTAAGTATATTCATAGGACCTGATTAGATCAGATTTATTTGATTTTTCAAAAATTTATTCAAAATTCAACTTAATTCATCAAAATTTTAACTTTATTAAATTATATATTAATATTTTTAAAAATATTTATAATTAAAATTAACTAAAATAAATTTTCAAAATCAAATAAAATAAAAAAATTTAAACTTGTATCCATAACTCGAATCAAATAAGATCCACTTGTCGGCTCTTAAAACGGTCTATAAATAAGACAACCTCGTGCGATGTTACCTACATTTTCCTTCTCTATTTTCAACAAATTAATACGAAATGTCCATATTTATCTATTTAACACAAAACTGTTCCTTTCAAGGTACTTTTTGTTTAATTTGATCAATTAAGATGCTGCTTGAATCATTTAAGAACCTTGCCATTACTATCTACGTACAATTAGAGATGATAGTACAATCCATTCTCGGTAGGTATCAACTCAACTTGGCCTCCAAGGGTTGAGTTTTTTTTTTTTTTAAATTAAATTTTGGGTTGGATAACAAAAAAAAATCGAGATTAAAACTAAATTTTAAATAAATTTAATCCGATTACATTTGATATTATAAAAAAATTATTTTTAATTAATTATTTAATTTTATATTTATATTTAAAAAATAATATTTTATTTTTAAAATAATATTTTATTAACTTTAAATTAAATTAAATATAATTTATGTAATATAAAATCAAATCATTTTTAAATATTATAAATATAAAATTAAATAAATTTAAAACAAATAAAAATTTACTCCAACCGGATTCGTTGTCATATTTACGTAAAATCAATTAATAAACATCTGTACGAAAAAAATAAATCGCGACGCAGATTCCGCAAAAAATTTCAACATACCAACAAAAAAGTAATTATCATCGTAAAAACTCATAGTACTATTTTTTGTCACGATATTACAAATGCGACAAGGTAGTAGGTCCCGTCCTTAAACCTGTGCTGGGCAGAAGGGTGGACGTACTTTTCTGGCTGTGCTGTCCCCAACAGTTTTAATATAATGTTGTAAGAGAAAGAGCAGCAGGCGCAAAGATGAATCGATGATTACGAAGCATGAAAAGAAATAACGATCAAAGCTTCTTTTTGCTCTGGTGCTTTTAGTATACAAGGAGGGTGGCGAACTCTTAAATAGATAGTGTGGCAGGTTTAGTATATGTGAACCAAAACACGAGTTGTAATAAATATCCAACGAAAACCCTTTTTTGGTTTACGAGAAAATAATATTTTCTTCGGAATTTTATTTTTGATAATTTGATTTTTTTTATTTAGTTCATGAAAATATGATTATTAAGATTTTTTAAGACTTTAACAGTATTTGAGAAAATAAGAAAATAAAAACTCTTGTTTTTATGAGATTTTTTAAGATTTTAGAGGAAAAAAGAAATTGTTTTCTATTTGCACTCACTTAATTGAATTTTTAGATTATATAAATAATATTATTTACCTTAAAAACATTGTAATTTTTTATAAAATATTATAAAAATAATTTTTTCTTAATATATTTTAAACAAATGTCATTTTTTTAATACAATACTATTGAAATTCTCACAAAATTTATAATTAAAAATATGATTTTTGTTGAAATAAAAAATTATTTTTCATAATTCAATAAGAATGATATTTTAAAGATAAAAAACATAATATTTGTTAAAAATATGAAAAAAATATTTTTTAAAATTTCATAAAAATAAAGTTTTTAAGATAAAAAATGCAGTTTTTGTTAAAACGGTAATATTTTTGAAATAAAAATGTAATTTTTTTATAAAAATAAAAAATTTCAAAATTTAACAAAGATTATATTTTTAAGATAAAAAACATAATTTTTATTGAAAATGATATTTCTAAGATAAAAATACAGTATTTGTTCAAAACATGAAAAAATATATTTTTCAGATTTAACAAAGATAACATTTCTAAAATTAAAAAAAAAAACACAATCTTTGTTGCAAAGATTATATTTTGGGATAAAAAAGTAATATTTATTGGAAACATAAAAAAATATATTTTTCATAATTCAATAAATATGGCATTTCTAAAATAAAAACGTAATATTTGTTGAAAATACAACGTTTTCAAAATAAAAATATAATTTTTATTAAAAATATGAAAAAAGATTGTAGACACCCCAATCTGTATTAGGTTCTACTTAAGTTTAATTTTGTTAATAAAAAAATAAAAAATCAGAAAATAGGTGGTTGAGTTTGATTGAGTTGTTTGTGTAAGTTTGAGTTGAATTTGGGGTTTGAAGTTAAAGTTTAAAAGAAATTGAGATTTCTATTCGGATTATGGTTTTTTGGATTAAAACCCTATAAAAACATACCCTAATCAAGAGATCAGAAGGAAAAAAAAAGGGAGAGATCAAAGAGATACAAAAAAAGGTAGAGAAGAAAGCACGTAAAAGAAGTCAGAGAATAAAAGATTTTTTAGAGATTTTTGGTTTGAAAAAAGAAGATTTTTTTCTAGAAAAATCTAAAAAATTCTTAGATTTTGTCAAAAATTTTCAAATTTCGGTGAATTTTTTGGCGACGGTTAAATTTTTTAATAGGTTTTTCAGAATTTGCTAGAAGATTCTGACGAATGTTAAATTTTTCAGTGAATTTCGGCTAAACTAACCCAGATTTTAACGAGTTTTTGAAAATCCAATAAAGATTTAATTGGAGTTCTTTGGGTGGCAGGGAGGGAGAAAAAAGAAGAGTAGAGAAAAAAACAGAAAAGAGAAGAGAGAGAGAGAGAGAAAGAAAGAAAAATCTAAAGAAAAAAAAAGAATTCGACTTTTTATACTGCTGTTAAATGACATAGTTTTAGATATTTAAGAAATTCAGGATCCACGTGTTTTCTAGTGGGTAACCTGACTCATAGCATTTGACCTATTTTTGACCCAATTCCCTATCCTTAGCTCCAACCAAGCCGAGCATCAAGCTGCGTCGTTCCAATCACTTCCCTTACCTGTAACTGAGCCAAGTTTTTTAGCCGAGCCAAGCCATTTTTCTATTTTGGTATTTTTTATTTTTTTTATTTATATTTTAAAGTATTTTTTATGATTAAATTTAAAAAAAAAGTAAAAAATATAAAAAAATAAAATATTTTTTTGAGAATAAATAATAATTATCCAATGATAGACTTTTTAAAAATTTTAAATGAAAAATTTTTATAAAATTTTTATGTGAGAAATTTTTTTCTATATTTATCTCAAATTGTGAAATAATTTAGATAAAAATTCAATAACAATAATTAATATTTATTTTCAAACAAAAAAATAAAAAATAAAACTTTTTCGTAAAAAATACTTGACAATTATCCATAGGGTCGACAACTCAACCCACCCTCGACAGGTTCCGACCTGACCTGATCTTATAGGGTTGATTTTTTTTTAAATCAAATTTTGGGTAGGGTTCGAGTTTTATGCAAACCCAACCCGACCAGATACTATATAAAAAATTAATTAATTAATTATTTATATATTTATATAATTATACAGTTAAATATTTATATTTAAAAAATAATATTTTTTATTTAAAAAAATATTTTATTAATTTCGGGTCAGGTTGAGTTCAGGTTTGATGAATATAAAATCGGGTTGGGTTAGGGGTGAATAAAACCCTATCCCGACCCAACCCATTGCCAACTCTAATTATCCAATTATGAGATTCTTAAAAATTTTAAATAAAAATTTTTTAAAAAAATCTCTAAGTGAAAATTTTCTTTAAATTTATTCTAAATGGTAGAAAAATTTAAATGAAACTTCAAGAAAATAATTGTCATATTATTTTCTTTTCAAAGATGAAACAAAAAATTTAAATAGATCCAAATGGTGAAAATTTTAAAAATTTTAAAAAATAAAATTTTTTAAAAATAATCTTAAATTGTGAAAAATTTAGAAATAAAACATGTAAAATAAAAAATAAAAAATAAATTTTGATAATGAAATTCTTAGTAATCGCAAATGTTTAATTATCTAAGATATTTATAGATGAAAAGATATTTCTAATTTGACCCAAATGGTGGATGAATTAGATATATTTTCATTAGAAACAAACCAAAAAATGGAAAAATGATTAAACATTTTTTCAACGACGAAACCTCTTCTAAAAAACAAATAAGATTTTTAAATACTCTTGAGATGAAAAAATATTTTTAAGAATTGTACCAAATTGACAAAGAATTTTAAGAATTATTTTCAAAATTTAAACATTAAAATTTAAGACCACTAGAATCATGATCTTAGGATAATTTAAAATAAAGTGGTACCATCCTTTGGATTGGCATGTTAGGGGTGCTATAACCTTCCCCATATGTACTCGAACTCTCGAATCATATTCTAATTAGTATACCGAAACCTATTCTTTTAGGGAACCTTAGTCAAGTTTAGGATCTCCCTAAAAAGATAGATTCATTAGGTGGCCAATCACACCTAGTTAAAAAAGATTAGTGACAATTCCATTTGTTAAGTTTAGTTATAGATTTTCATATCTATATGTTATGATAGTTTGGTGACTTCACTAGAGATGCTATAGAGAGTTAGCTCATAACATTTTAAATTTATCCTATCCTTTGATCTAATGGTTTTAAATTATAATTATTTTTTTACTAATGTTTTTCTTTTTTTGTCTCTCATTTGATTTGTTGGGGTTAACAATTATATGTTCCTTAACACACATTATCACATGCATTTGCATTACATGAGCTCTACATCTAGGCTCTATCTTTCATAAGAGAGAGTAAAGTAATTACACTCTCGTGAGATGATAGTCTCTGCAATGACTAATGAAATACTCACACTCAAATTAAATCTTTTTCATTGGTAGCCTATGATGGGTAAGGATGAGAATGCCTTACTAGTATATAGACAAGGATGTAAGGAATAATTTAAGAACCTTTAGTAGTCAAAGTCACCTAACTTTGCATATAATTTACACTTAAAAGGTTAATCTTAAAATAGAACCATTCCTATCCATTAATAGATCTAACCCAAAGATAGAACACAATAAGGAATAGTTTATGATCTAACCGTTTTGTTTGTTTAACTTTGTGCATCATTTTCATTGTCATATTGAACATTGTGCATTTGTATTATTCTCATATAGGAATATTTACCACATATCAGTCATTGATAAATCAGATCTCATACTTACATCCATGAAAAGTCAAATGCAATCAAAGTCTACATCAGTTCATTATGATTTACTTATCAATTGAAAATTAAGTCAGAAAAAGGTCAAAGAAAATAGGATAATTGCTTGCTCGAAGGTTTTATCTCATCATTGCCTGAGAGAGTTCATCTTAATCTAAAAAAAATGACTTGACTGACCTAGGTAATATTGATGATGCATGAATGAACAAGGCAAGAGGTATTTGAGAACAAATATAGAGACATAGCTTTAATGCTTTAAATATATATGGATAATAATATGATCAGAGCCATCTTTAAGTTTTGGGATCATTTTTATAGGTGTTTCATCTTCAATGAAACAAATATGGTACCTATAATTAAGGAGGACATATTCTTACTTTGCTTTGATTTGTCAAACCCAAACAAGATTTATTGGTCAAATAAAGTGGGTTATCGTAAGAAGCTTGTGCAAATGCTTAGACTTAGCTTACCTCAAGTTGATACATGTGTTAAGACCAAAGGTGAAAGTAAGGCTATCCCATAAAGTTATTTGCGAGACTTCATCTAGGGGCATTTGGATGATGATCAAGGGTTAGTGGTAATGGTTATAGCTCTATATGGATTGGTGATCTTTTCAAAAGTCATTGGACATATTGATGCATAGTAATAGACTTTGTTAATTAATTAACATACAATGTCAATGCAGCACCAACCATTTTAGCAGAAACCATTCGTTTCTTGAATTTTTATCATAAAAATGGTAAAAGTCAATTTAATGAGTGCTTACAACTACTTTATGTATGGATGAAAAGTCGTATTGAGTGTGAAAAAAGTCAGTTTCGTAAACCATACTTTCATTTCAGTGTTTCAATCAAGGAGTTTTATTACAACACATGGCCTAAAGCAAAGTCGAAAGAAGAAGGGTTTTCATATTTTTGTGCGCTTAATAACCAAAAGATAATCTAGAGAGCACCTTAGATATGACATAATACAGTGTTATATAGTTGTGAAAATAAATCTTGAGTGTTCTTGTTAGGCCTATAGGATGCTATTACTTATATCTCAATTTTGGTAAAAAGATAATTTAGAAGCGAGCAATTTAATTTAGAAATCTATGGACTTAACTAATGAAATTTTTTTTACTGAAAAAGAGACATACAAAATGATTGTAAAGATAAAAAAGACATGAAAACAAAACCATTAGAGTTAATCAAGGGAGGACTTATGATGTGACTTCAAAATATATTGTGTGGCATGTAAAAAGAGGCAAGAATATTATGCTTCCTAGAAAATAAATAGTGGACCATTTCTCAAAGTTGATTCTTTAAGATCTTTTGCTCAAAGTGGAAATGGCAAAAAAAAAAAAAAAACTCCAAATTGAGAAAGATGAGCTAGAACAAGAAAATAAGTGACTAAAAGTAGAAATGGAAGAAAATTTAATGCACCAAGAATAAAAAATCTAAAGCCTCATCGAGTAAAAAGATCAGTGGAAAGCCTTATTCAAAGATTTAGACAAAACATATTCATTAGTCACTTTGAGCTTGATTGACTTTTAAAAAAAATGAATTATTAAAAATAAGGGTGAAAGAAAGACAAGAGGCAATTGCTAGGGTGCATATACATACCCAGATGCTATAAAGATAGTGGATCAACGCACAACACAAGTAGAAGCTTTGATTAATGAATGCAAGAAACATGCTAAACAGAGTGAGCTATGGATAGTCAAGTGCATGAAAAAATAAAAACATCTAAGGTACCTATTTGATCAGATATGCACTGTTGCAAACAAGGCATCAAAGATGGAAAAAAAAGTGAAAGATTTAAACATTATGGTGCAACCAGTAAAAGCTCATGTGTAATGATCACTTGACATTTTAGATGAGGTACAAAATCATTACCTGCAAGCTAAAAAATTTATAAGAAGGCATTAGAGTAATGTTAATGTTTAGGACTTTATAGTATTATTTTGGCTTTGTTAGATGTAGTTTTGAAATTTTATTAAATAAAGTTTCAAATTGAGATTTATTTTATCAATAATAGTTGTGTGGCAAAATTAGTACATTTCATTCATGCATTAACATACCAAACATAAAGCGTAGCATTTCTAATAGTGTAATTATGGTACTCAAAGTTCAAGGATAGCTCAACCAAGTAAAAACCCTACACAATTAACTCATTAACCCTACACAAGAACTTGAGATTGACAAATGGAATAAGAAACTTTTTATCATCTCAAAAAGATAGAAAGAGCTTAAGAGAAGCTTAAAGAGGAGTTAAGTAAGATTTTGGATGCTTGAAAAAGTTAAACAAGAGAAAAGGTATAAAAAAAATACTAGCCAACAGGATCATTCATCATAAAAAGTGGTCAACCCTCTAGACCCTTCTGGTTTTAGTTTGCAGCAAGCTCAGGATGCACCACCACAGCAATTCATATATCTTGTAAGGTATACATACCCTAAAATGGCATCTACTTTAAGTCTAGGGTATTACCAGAGATATATAAATCCTATCTTTATTGAAAAAGCAGTGAAACCAATCCAAGTTTTTGATCTAATGATTCAAAAGAAAAAAAATTAAAACCAAAAGTGGGTGAGTCACTAGGGGACTCAATAATTGATAGAAAAATGCATCTGCTTGAGAAAAGGTTACGAGTAATAAAGGGCATTAGTTTTTATGGTTTCATAGATGCTGCTAGACTTTGTTTAGTCCAAAATGTCATTATTCCTTTGAAGTTCAAAGTTTTGAAGTTAAAAAAATATGATGATATAAAGTGCCCAAAGACCCACGTTACCATGTACTATTAGAAGATGACTATCCATGCTAATAATAAGAAGCTGTTAATGCATATGTTCTAAGATAGCCTTACTAGTTCTGCTGCTAGATGGTATATTCAGTTAGATATGACTCACATTCAATCTTAGAGTGATATGACTCGTGACTTCATTAGTTAATATCAACATATCATAGATTTATCTCATGATAGTTTATCTTTACAAAATATAGAGAAAAAGACAACCAAATCACTCAAAGAGTGTGTCCAAAGGTGGAAAAACATAACTATTCAAATGCAATCTCCTTTAACTGAGAAAAAAACTGCAGTGCTGTTTATCAGCACTTTAAAATTTTTTTATTATGAAAAGATAATAAGAAATATAACAAAAAATTTCGTCAATATAGTGATCTTAGGCAAAATCATTAAGAATGCTATTAAGAATGACAAGTTGAAAGAAGAAAAAACTAAGAAAACTGTAAAGAAAAAAGATATCGAAACTCAAGTTGTGAGTTTTTAGAGATAATAGTTTAGGGGTTATCAATCTTATCCACTATAAGGTTATTCTTCATACTACCTTACAATGAATAATACCTTACCCTACTTATATTAGCCAACGCTATAATCATCTTACGCACTAACATATCAGCTTACTTTCAAACCCTAAGCTGTCATGTATAGCCCTAACAGTTAGACTCGTCTTGCTAATCCAACAAGTGGTTCACGATAGCTACGAACTATCTAAGAAAAACTTGTATTTGATCTAGTTTTTATGACTTATATGAAATTATATCGAGAGTTTTACAACAACTATTTGATTACCTCAAGCCATTTGAAACCACTCTATCCTAAATGGTATGATCTTATAGTTTACTGTGATTACCACTATGAAATTACTGGCCATTCTACTAAAAATTATAAGGTCATAAAACATAAAATACAATGATTGATCAAAGATGAAATGATAAACTTTGAAATAGGAGGGATAACAACACCTAATGTTAGTGTCAATTCATTACCTAATTACAATGTCAATCTTTAAGTAATAGTCAAGAACGAGTTTGATTCGAAAAGGTTTTGTGAGCTTCAACAAATTAAGAGGTCATATGTCAATAAAAGCCTCCACCTGATCATATGAGGGTAAAATTTTGAAAATGATAAAGGTGTTGTTTGTTATGTTGAGATTTCTTCTAGAGTAATGTTGAAATTTCTTTTATGCAATAAGATTTTATTTTTTTTTATCATTTTAATAAAAGGTAAGTTAATGCATTTCATTACATTTTCTCTTTCATCCAAACCATTATTTCATGCTTTGTTATTTCTATTCTCAAATTTCAAATGATGAATGTTTAGACAATAATAACAATAATTTTGAGACTTAATTTTGGAAACTCATTCACATTGATAAAATGTAATTTGTGAAGATCATTTGAGTAAAAAAAAATAAGCTGCTGACAGATGTGAAACAGATATGTCTTGAAGATATGTAATCTTTTATAAAGATCCATAAGCTTGTTTTTGTTTAATATGTGATTTTTCAAAAAAAGCATTCATATTTGAGATGAAAAATTATCATCTTTCTTTTACCATTCATAAAACCATCCATTACTACCCCTGTTGAGCCTATTATGATTTTTTTTCTAAAAGAACCTTAACCAAGGATCACCCTCTATACTATAGGGTAAATTTTGAAGAAAACATACTTGAAAAAGAAAAAAAGGTAAAAGATCACCAAATATCTCAAAAATAGAGTAAAAAAAACCCATTTACAAAAAAAATTAAAAAAATGAATGCCACAAATGAGTTAGGGCAAAGTAATGGGATCTTTTTATGAGAAATAAGATGAATGAAAGAACAAAAAGTAGTGAAATGATGTGAAATGGGGTAAAACACCAAGTTGTATCAAATGATGAGAAATGATCCTTTAGTTTTGAACCCTTTGAACATGTATTTTGAGCTTATTTTATCTATTTCTTTCTTGACTCCTCACCATAGCTTACATTACAACCTTTAAAAGTTTATTTTGATTAAGTATGAATGCTCGAATTAAATGATCATATGTTAGGTTAAAGCATGCTTATGATGAAACAATAAAATCATGCTATATTATTTTAAAGATTGATGAATGAGAGATATCAATAATGGATAAAAAAAATGAAAAATGAAAAAAATATAAAAATAAGAAATGAAAAAAATATAAAAAGGTAAAAAAAAAGAAAATAAAGACTCAAATTGAAAATCTGAAAAAGCGATTTGAGTAGAAAAAATATCTGAGCTACAAGTTAGATGGACAGTGCTAATATATAAAAGATCAAAGACATCTGAAGATCTCTCAAAGCTGAGAAAAAGTTGAATGAGCTCAAAATAATTTCAAAAGTCAATGGAATGAGTGTTAAAAAAAATTTTGGATTAATGTTAAGAATTGTCTAAGTATTCATTATTTGGATATTAGTACCTTTCAATACCATCATTAGTGACATCCTTGGAACTTTTTCTTTAGTTCATTTATTTTTGTACTAGACTCATTGATTACCTTTCTTTCAATTCACCTTATACTCTCTTATTCTTACATCCCCAAAATAAATTGAAAAAAAAGTATGATTGCATTATATTTGTCGTGATTTGAAATGATAATGAATGAATGATAATGTTCATAAAAAATTCTTGTATTCTTTTGAAAAGAAATCCAAGATGATAGGGGGCAAAAAAATGAAAAGATGGTAGAAACCTGAAAATATAATTTAAAAGGACACATGGTATGATCAAGTGATGAATATGGCAATAGATTGATCGATATAACTTGTGGGCTATGATCAAATGATGAAAATAATATGGATCAACAGATAAATTTTTTTTTGAAATTGATAGTGCTAAGAAGCCTATGAGTTATAATCAAATGATAAAAATAATGTGGATCAGTGAACGAAATTGATCTTGAAATTGCTAGTGGTAAGAAGCTATGAGTTGTGATCAGATAATGGAAATAATGTGGATCAATGAATAAAATTTATGCTAAAATTGCTAGTGCTAAGGAACCTGTGAGTTGTAATCAAATAATGAAAATAATGTAGATCAGTTGACAGAATTTATTCTGAAATGGCTAGTGTTAATGAGATAAAAAAAAGATGGTGGAGACTTGAGAACCATATTACCACAATTAATTAAATTTCATGACATTGATAATGGTGACATCTGCATTACATATATGTAATTTGGTTTGGCTATGCACCTACATCATGCAGTGAACATTTAAATCATGATTTAGAATATAGCATCTATAATACTGTGAGAATCTAGACTATTGTATTTGCATCATTAAGAAAGCATTTGCATGATATTCTTTAAGAAGTTTTGACTTTGATAAAAGATTGAAAATTTTCATGATAAGAAATTTTGAACTTTTGGAGGAAAAATTGACATTTGCATGCATTGTATTTATGAATGTTTAGTGCATAGCATGCATTGCACTTGAGAATGTCTAGTGCATGAATTTAGGAAGCAAGGATATTTCAATATCCCATATTGAGAGGATAGATATGAAAGTTTTCCAATGAAAGAATTTCAACTTCTCATTTGAAAAAAAACCTTTAAGGTAAGATTTTGATCATTAGAAAAGGATATTTCTCAATATTAGGAATGATTTGTAAGACCTCTAAGCATAATCTTTTAAAATTTCTTCAAACAAGATCTATGACTCTTCTGGACATAATTATCGAGGAACTTTATTTTTCAAAGTCGTTGAGCCTCTGTTTAGAAGAGCCTTATTTATTTTTTGAAAATCGTTAAACCTCTATTTAGAGGAGCCTTATTTATTTTTTAAAGTCGTTGAGCTTCTATTTAGAGTAATTTTATTTATTTTTCAAAGCTGTTGAGTTTCTGCTTAGATGAACCTTATTTATTTTTTGAAGTCGTTGAGTCTCTGTTTAGAGGAGCTTTATTTATTTTTCAAAGTTGTTAAGCCTCTGCTTAAAGGAGCTTTATTTATTTTTTAAAGTTATTGAGCATCTACTTAAATGAACTTTATTTATTTTTTAAAATCGTTGAGTCTTTGTGTAAAGAAGCCTTATTTATTCTTCAAAAGTCATTGAATCTCTGCTTTGAGGAGCTTTATTTATTTTTTAAAGTTATTGAGCTTCTGTTTAAATGAGCTTTATTTATTTTTCAAAAGTCGTCGAGCCTCTGTTTAGAAGAGCTTTATTTTTTTAAAAAAATTGTTAAGCTTCTACTTAGAGGAGCTGTATTTATTTTTCAAAAGATGTGGAGCCTCTGTTTAGAGAAGTTTTTACGTTATTCAAGAAGTTTAAGTATGCTTAAAAATAAAAAGAAAGAAAAATATAGGTTGATTCTTGCTTGGGTTATCTATATCTTTGCATAATTCTTATTTCATAGAAAATGTATAAAATGGGTAGCTATAAACATCCCAATCTGTCTAAGGTTCTACTTCAGTTTAATTTGTTAATAAAAAACAAAAAAATAAAAAATTAAGAAAATAGGTGGTTGAGTTTGATTGAAGTTATTTGTCAGTCTAAATTGAATTTGGGGTTTGAAGTTAAAGTTTAAAAGAAATTGGGATTTCTATTTGGATTAAGGTTCTTTGGATTAGAACCCTATAAATACAAACCCTAATTGAGAGATCAAAAGAGAAAAAGAAAAAGGGAGAGATCAAAGAGATACATGAAAAGGCAAAAAAGAAAGCATGCAAAAAAGGTCAAAGAATATAAGATTTTTTAGAGATTTTTGGTTTGAAAAAAAAAGATTTTTTTTGAAAATTTTGAAAAATTACCAGATTACGATCAAAATTTTCAGATTTTGGTGAATATTTTTATGATGGTTGAATTTTTCGATAGATTTTTCAGAATTCGGAAGAAGATTTTGACAAAGGTTAAATTTTTTGATAAACTTTCAACGAACCAACCCAGATTTTGATAAGTTTTTCAAATCCAATGAAGATTCAACTGGAGTTCTTCGGGTGGTAGAGAGAGAAAGAAGGAAAAACATCTGGGAGGAAAAAAAAAGAATTCGACTTTTTATACTACTGTTAACTGACATCTTTTTAGGCGTTTATGAAACCTAGGATCCGCGTGTTTTCTAGCAGCTGACCCGACCCGTCGTGCTTGAGCCATTTTCGACTCGATTCCCTATCCTTGGATCTAGCCGAGCCAAGCCACAAGTTACACCATTCCAGCCGTTTCCCCTACTTGCAGTCGAACCGAGTTCTTTAGCCGAGCCAAGTCGTTTTTTTGTTTTAGTTTTTTTATTATTTATATTTTTAGATATTTTTGCATGATTAAATTTTAAGAAAAATATAAAATATAAAAGCAAAACTAAAATTTTTTTAGAATAAATAATAATTATCCAATGATGAAATTTTTAAGAATTTTAAATGGTAAATTTCTATAAAATTCTTAGGTAAAAAATTTTGTTCTAAATTTATCCCAAGTGGTGGAATAATTTAGATAAAATTTCAATAATAATAATTAATATTTATTTTCAAACAAAAAAAGAGAAAAATAAAAAATAAAACTTTTGGTTAAAAATATTTTATAATTATCCAATGATGAGATTCTTAGAAATTTCAAATTGTAAATTTCTTAAAAAATCTCTAGGTGAGAAAGTTTTTTAAATTTATCTCAAATAGTGAAAGAATTTAAATGAAACTTCAAAAAAATAATTGTCATATTATTTTCTTTTCAAAGATAAAAAAAAATTAAATAGACTCAAATGGTGAAAATTTTAAAATTTAAAAAAATAAAAAAGAATTTCTAAATAGTTTCAGATTGTGAAAAATTTTAAAATAAAAACTTGTAAAATACTAAATAAAAATTAAATTCTGATGATGAAATTTTTAGTAATTGTAAATGGTTGATTATCTAAGATATTTTTAGGTGAGAAGATATTTCTAATTTTGGCCAAAATGGTGGATGTATTATATATATTTTCAACAAAAATAAACCAAAAATGAAAAAGTAATTAAACTTTTTTCTGACGACAAAGCCTATTCAAGAGAACAAATGAGATTCTTGAATACTCTTGGGGTGAGAAAATATTTTTAAGAATTCTATAAGATTGATGAAGAATCTTAAAAATTATTGTCAATATTTAAACATTAAAATTTAAGACTATTAGAATCATGACCTTATGATAATTTAAAATAAAATGATATTATCATTTGGATGAGCATCTGGGAGGTACTATAACTTTTTTCATATGTAATCAAACTCCCAAACTTTGTTTTGATGAATAGACCAGAACTTATTCTTTTAGAGACCTTTAGTCAAGCTCAGAAGCTCCTTAAAATGATAGATTCGTTAGGTGACTAATCACACCTAATTTAAAAAGTTTGATGGTGACTTTATTTGTTAAGTCTAATTATAGAGTTTCATATATATATGTTATGATAAATATTTTTTAAAATTTAATAAAAACAATGTTTCTAAAATAAAATTATAAATTTTTTAAAAAAATGACTTTTTTGAGATGCTATATTTGTTAAAAATATGAAAAATTAAAATATAAAATATCTTTACTTAAAATTATTATATATAAAATCTAAAATACTACTTCTTTCTAACCTCCACATCGACCTTATCAGGAAGGTTAATTTGTGTGCTTTCTCTGCTTATAAACAATTGATGTTATGGTAGTAATTATAATTGTAAAATTATATTTATTAAAAATATAAAAAAATTAATTTTCCTAGTTACTTAATTTCAATAAAAATAATATATTATTCACGTATTATTCACATATTATAAAAAATAATATAATAAAAGATTTTATTAAATAATCTTATATTCTCTTAAATCAAATACAAAATTCTTAATTTCTTAAGTCAATAAAATTCAATAATTACATTTTTTTTTCAATATCACGTTTTTATTAAATTATATTTTTTGTCAAAGTTAAGAATTTCACAAACTAAACACCCACTTACACATGCAAAGATATTCCAACATCAAACCTCTAGATTTTTATCTTAACATAATTTTAATTCTAACCGTGATTGAACAGGAGTCATAATTGTTACAAATTATGAAAATGATTACTAGAATTTGTATTTATTACATTGTTTTCTATCGTCCAGTTTTGCTTCAAGTGTCTATGGGAGCAAGGTGAAAAATAAACAAACAAAAGTGGACACCCCATGTTCATTATCGTACTGGCCACATCAGCAACATTCCGATGGTCACATCACACATAATTATAAGATAGGTAATTATTTGTCCGTTTAACCATGTTATTACTCATTAAATATTATAAAAAAAAAAATCAAATCCGACATACAATATTTATCAGTTATTGACTTACGTTCTATTTATACGTGTAATAAGATTAATTATGATGAGAATAAAAATAAAATAATTATTATTATAATTATGATTAAAAAATTATTATAATTATTATTTTAAAAAATTTAATAATAAATTATATTTAATAAATTTTATTAAAATTAATATTTAAATTTAATTGATAATACAATAAATTTAATCACATCATTCTAAAAATTCAAAATCTAAATAAGCACTTAAGCATCAAAATATGTACTAAAATAATATATTTAACTGCTATTGATTTTTTTATTTATTTAATAACAAATATAACATGCTCTTCAATTTAACTTACAAAAGCTTCACCAAACCAAAATGTACAAAACATTCACGAAACATGTAACCACGGAAAAAGGACAATTCCGCACTGGCCATCCCCTTTCACTCTCTTCCTCAGGGTGTGTTCAATTGCAATAAATTATAAATCTCAACGGAAATGCATCGTTTTAATTGCAATTCGTCAGCTCAACATCAATTCGTTTTCTCGAGGCTATCTTTCACAATCATTTTGCAAATTGTAAGATCCTTATACATACCATCATTGTCTTCATTGTCTCTCTTGAGTTGTAACAATGCAGACAAAAATCGCCACCATATTCATTTACTGTAACTATTAAATAACTCGTCCCATTCCAATGGACCCCTTAATTTTGGTTTATCTTCTTAATTATTTAATCATTATTTTTAATATTAATTTGGGTAAAGTTGTCGTTGTCTATGCTTAGAATATCTCATGGACGGTGAAAAATTAGGGTTTTTCCGTTTTTTTTTTTTTGCATGTACCACGACATAAACACTATGGTAGGCTCATAAAATTATTGAATAAAGACATAAGCTGATCTCTCATTAGTCTGACTTAATTTTTAATCCGAATAAAGACACCTCCCACTTGGTAAGAAAACTTTAATGATTGAATTTAATTGTAGTCTTTTTTTTGGTTTAAAGTTAGAAGCCAAACATTTCATCGATCAACTTTGTAATAATAGGAAATAGTACAAGATAGACAATATTTCAATCGTACAGAGTTTGGATTTCAAAATTTATGCCTCTCAACGTTTGTTTGACACGAAAAAATGAAGATTTGACCCATGTCGGGGAACGCAACAATGAACAGAGAAACGCATGATTGAGATCTAAATGATTCTTGCAGCTTCACCATGTGCTTTATGATAAAGGAAATCTCAAATCTGTTTCTCCATTTTTGTGACCTACACCTAGTCCACATGTTAAAAACTCTTTTGTTTTTTTTTTTTTTTTTTTTGGCTTTTTTAACCGTTCATTATTATAGTCCAATTTTATCCGCGCAAGACAGACCCAAAAAGGTCTTAAATATATATATTTTTTAAATGTTTCTGTTCTCTTCATTTGTGTTGTCGTTGTTAAAGTGTTGGTTAAATTTGGAATATTTTAAATATGAAAATATGATACAGTCTTTTAAGCTTATTTTAAATTAGTTTTAAGTTAGATTCGATTTAGGTTTTGAATATGATATAATTACTTTTTTATTGAAAAATTTCAAATTTTGTGTTTTGAAAAAAAAAAATTGTACATCATTCACTTAATCAACTATATACTTTGATGTTTATATGACACAAAGTTTAAAAAATTTAACAGTTGCACATTTTATATTGCAATTTCATGTTAACCAAAAAATGAGTGGATTTGCCAACCGAGAATTAGTTCAGATGGTATGAGTGCTGAAGCAGTTCTTGAAAGTTACGCATTCAAAGATGAAAACACTTAATGGGTTTTTTTTTTTTTTTTTTCCTTAAGATGAGTTAAGCAAATAGGATGAATTTAAGGAAAGAAAATTTTTTTGCCAATGAATTTAAAGATTAATGACACATTAAAATTTTTTTTTTTTTAAAAGGACCATGACCTACAATCTGCAGCGAAACCTCTCTTTAATGCTTAATTAGTTAATTTAGAAAATTAGAAACTTGTTCTTTATCCCTTTCAACTTCAAAATGATTAAATCTGGTTTTCTTATGCATCATATATAGTTTTTTATTAGAGCTGGAAAATGAACGGAGCTAACCGTACAATAATGATTAAAATATTCATTCATTTATTTATAAATAATTAAAAGGAAGCATTTTCAACATTGATCATGATATTGGTTTAAGTTCAACAACATTGCTTTTGCTTAACTTTTCTTCTTATGCCTAATTCCATCCAAAAAAAGTACTAATATATAATTCTTCTTTGAAGAAAGTCAAAATTATATAATTCTCCCTAAGGACTAATGAACAACTATATAAATATATATACATATATATAAATTCAAACTTTAATTCAATTGATTTTTATAATCATTTTTAAAAGATAATATCCAACAAGTCTAAGTTTTAAATTTTAATATTTGTAACCTCTTTCTTTATTTTATTCTTATATTGTGACTTTCTATGTAAAAAAATAATTATATATATAAATTTTAATTTTAATTCAGTTAGTTTATACAATAATTTTTAAGATGTGACATTTAATAAATATAAGTTTTGAATTTTAATACTTGTAACCTCTTTTTTTATTTTATTCTCATATTGTAGCTTTTTATGGAAAAAAATAACAATTATATATATAAATATATCTATATATATATATATTAATGTAGCCCGGGATGTGAAATGTTCTAAATATGTTTATGATAAATTGTATGGCCATAATTAATAACTAAAGATAAGGTATGTTGCCATAGTATTATGTCTTTTAATTATAAGTGATACATAAAACTTAAAGCATGATTTAAAATATGTTATTATCACTAATAATTGCTTAGAGTCGGTCCATCCAATTAGATCGACCCTTTCTTTTTCAAATTAATAATTCATAAAAAATAAAAATAATAATTGATGACAAAGATTTACTTGTTAATTATTTTAATATTAGTTGAATCCTCGTAATCCCTCCACCAATTTACATTTTCAGTTGCTGCTGCACATATCTCTTTTTTAATAAAATAATCTAACAAATTCAACTAACATAACGTCCCAACTGTTGGTGATAGCCACTTTTCCCATTTAATATGAACCGATTTTAGCTTTCAAGAAACCTACATTTCTTTTTTTTTCTTTTTTTTTTTGGTTTCCTTCTGCATTTTGGGAGGAAGCTGATTTCTTGCTGTCTTCCATAGCTATAAAAATCCACTGGCCCATTTATCCAGAGAAGATAAAAAGGCCCAAAATTGAACCGTTGCAAAAACTTCCTTTCAAAATTTTGGCCCACTTAGATGAAGTGGGTGCACTTTGTTTTTGGGCCAAGTTACAAAAATGTCCTGAGCTTAAGGCATTGGCTGGTTTGCCTTCTATTAAAATAATCCAGAAACAAAACCATAACCTCCGGAGGTTTTGCTGTGGAAGAAGATAAGAGTGTTATGCCATAAATCAACAAAAGAGACGATTTCATGTCTCCGTTTCTTTTCTTTCCCAGTAATGAAAAGAAAAAGAAAATTTGCCCTATCCTTTTTTATTTACTTCCATTGTGGAAGAAGACTTCGATTCAGACAGGCATTACATACTCAACATTTATCATTCTTTCAAACCTGATTTTTTATCAAATTTTCAACGCTTTATTGCACATCACAAAGCTAGTTCAAGTAGACAAACTGTTTGTCTCAGAAATCAATAATCTATAGCTTCAGTTAGTGCCTCGAAACAGATCCTACAAACTATAAATTTCGCTCAAACACTAAGAACTACGCCATTATAACGGCATACACAACCAGCAATCACCACATGATCAACAAGGAACATATAATCATTTCAGGATGTGACAATGATGTATCACGCCCAAGCTTCTCCACTTCCTCTAGTATTTACAATTCCAAGATTCCGTGTCTTCTTAGTCGACTTATTCAACTGAAATACGGGGTGCCTGCATAACCGCCTTACACCTTTTCTTAAACTTAGCCGGTCCCCGTTATCATATCCACCTTTACATTCATTTTCAGCAGTATCCATTTCACACGCATTTGGCGTGCAGTTAACTGAAATGGATTCAAATTCCTCTTCTACATCATTCTTTCGAAAGCTCCATAGTTTCTTTTCAGGGCCACATTCCAGTCTAATCAGTGTGGCAGCCCTCAAGAACTTAGCAGTGGCAGGTTCCTTAGATGCACATGCATCCAGAGCTTGCTCATAGGATACCCCACTGTTTATGGTTGCAGAATGAATGTCAGTTATACCGGTAGGAGAAACTGAGCATGATCGCAGCAACCTGTCCTTGGCAGCTGACTCCTCCCTTTCACGAAATGTCTTTAAGATCAATGTTCTGAGGAAGTTCATCACTTGCACAGCATGAATCAATGCTGTCAAAGGATCAGCCATCTGAAAAAGATAGAGATAGCCTCTCATTTAGATTTTGAGTATAACTAGTGTTTAAAAAGAGAACTCCCAAGTGAATTGTTACAAAAATAGCTAATGTTGCAAAGTTGATGGTTCGAAAATCCAGCAAAAAAAAAATTGGAAAAGAAAAAGGTTAAATCGCTTAAGATGGATCCTTTCCAGTCCTAACCGTCCTAACAGTCCTAACAATCATTCAGAGTGATCTGAGTGGTGCTCAGCCCTGATTGCATTAAAGGCCAAACATATTTGAGCCATAATTTCTTTAAAAGAAACTTGCAGCTATCACTTATTACACTAGGGAAGGGTACAGTTGTGTGTACTCCCACATCCACATGTTTATCTCCTCCATTACTATTATCCCAGATTGGGCTGTTGTGAAACCCAGAAGTTAACTCACCTCACCGGGCCTCTCTCCCCCAAAACCATGATATCTTCAAACCTTAGGCAGGGTGCATAATTAACCAGTAAGACCCCTAACTTTTATCAGATTGGTGAGACTAAAAAAATGCAAGAAAGAAAAGTAAAAAACCTGAGTCATGTTTGGTGCAAAAACCATCGCAATGTTGCGTGCATTCATTTTGTTATATTGTTCATGCCGCACAACATCTGCCATCAAATTGATTGCCCAGCCAAGTAGAGCAGCTTCTGTTGAAGGTAGTAACTTCACAAGTTCAGTGCAGTCATCTTCCGTATTGCAGTGCATCAACTGCTCTGGTGTGAGGGAATCAAGTACTCCACTAGGAAGTTCTCTAAGCCATGCCTACAAAAGCAATTCGAGTACAGCCACCAATTGAGAGATACTAGTAAAGCTCTCATGCATGAAAACAAAATGTAGGAAATAAATTTAAAAAGCTCATGACAACGATGAGTTACTAGACACTACTATCAAGGGATATGGGTTGAATGGATTTGCAAGGCACAAATTCAACTATCTGCAAGGTCCAAAACCACTTTTATAATCCTGTTTTTCTGTTAAATATAAAATGAACAACAAAAAATTTTGAAGTGTCATCTCAATTTAGAAAAAGAAAAAATCAGAACTCGTGATTTATTCACGAATCCTCCAAATTCAAAATTGAAACGATATGCCAGTGGGTGTACTCAGGTGAATGCAAAAAAAAAAGTTCCAATAAAACTATTTAGTATCAAGTCTAGTCAAAATCACAGGGAGGAACCACTAAAAAGTAAACCATAAATAAGAGAAAATCACATATACATAGGACAAACTCCAAAATCAGTATTGGAAACAAAACCCAGATAATATATAGTTTGAATACCTTAATCAGACCTGCCAAACAATGGACATCAATTCCACGTGGTACTACACCTTTGTTTAACTTGTCTCGGACATGCTCTTCCTGACTATTCTCAGCATTAATCCGGAATATTCCTTCAGCCTTCAACCAACACAATCAAGCTTGGTCAAAACCTTAAGCATTCAGAATACTATTTAGTCATTAATCCAGCATAGGCTTAGACTTACCTTAAGGCCTCCTTCTGCATACAAACGCTTCTGCATCATAAGAAGAATCGTTGGCACACTGTTCCCTCTGTCATCATAAGAACACTGCATTGACTTGGCAGAAACTCCAAAAACGCTTGCACTATACAATGCAAAAGATTCATCTTGTATGTTTAATATAATGAAAAGAAATATCAAACAAGGATACAAAATCTTGGAAGAAAAATATTACAAAAATTCTGGAAAACAGTTTCCAGCAGATTCCTTTCACAACAGAGTGCTTTTGGTTTTCCATACTTTAAACAAAGGGAAAGCCACTAGCAATCAACTCTGCTCAACAAGTTGCTTGCATGATAAAAAGCAAAATCATGAATAACATGCTAAAATCAAAAGAAAACAATGGCCAATATCCATGCTATACCATGCAACTTTATCCATAGCAAATGATCAATTGATTCCTTTAGGACCCATAACAAGATCTTTAGCGGTGGATCCATGCCAACCACTACTCCAGCAAATAATCCTTTGGACCCAAGGCATGTGCATGTCAGAAGGATACAAACCCAGAATCCATATTTGAAGGATCATTTTAATAAAAATTGTTTACCATTTGACTGTGACGAATAACAACGAAGCATGCAGACTACAAGACACATCCTAATGGGCGAAAGCACTATCCTCGGATTTCCAACTTAATCAACCCCTCAACTTTTCTGTAAAAGTAACCATAGAAACTTTTATTGCAGAACAATAACTTCCTCATCAAACATAGCAAAAGTAGTTGGCATGTCCCTTTCTTGTACAGCTTTAATCAAAGACGTCCATAACCAAAATCTCACTTTTGACAAACAATTGATGGACTCAATTAAGTCAGACATAATAATCAAACATACAAATACACATTCAAGAATAGTTGAAATTAAAGAAAAATTAATAATTTTTTTGCCAATTAATACCATTAGTATAAGCAATAGTAAAAAGATTATTAATTTAATGTTATAGAAGAATACATATCCGCCCATTCAAGACGTTAAATTTGTTCATAAAAATAAAAACTATAATTTTAAAGATAACATTGGAAAATTCCAATATCAATAAATTCAGAAGATTTATCTTGCTTAATAAATGCAACATTAAAATAAATTCCAAAATTAGCAATGCATAATAAACCCAAAAAATGAATAAAACTCTCCCCAAATTGAACAGAGTTGAAGAACCAAACCTGGCACTGGGAACCCTTATGGGAAGATCAAGCTGGAGGTCGGTAGGTAAGCCGAGGAAACCATTAAAGCGGTCGAAAGTCACGTGAGAGACGTGCCTGACTTCAGTTGGTAAGCTAATATCCATGGAAGACACGTCGTCAGTATCCACGCTGCACGTGACCAGAGACTTCCTTAACAACGCCGCCAAAATATCCAGAAACGGGAACTGGCTATTATCTTTCGACATCGAATAACTGTTTTGCCCGTGACAACGACCAAATCTCGACGTGAATGGCGTCGTAGCAATGGGGTTTCCATCAGAGCCATTTTCTTCATCTTCATCTTCGTCTTCTTCAAACTCTTGCTCTTCTTCGTCATTGGCTTCAATGTTGTTGGCTTTGGTTTGGTGAAAGAAAGGACTCGGAGGAGCATGGTTGAACTCAGTGATTCCGACGAGTCCGCGAGATTTGGATCGAAACAACCCAGTCATCTCTCTCTCTCTCTCTCTTTCTCTTTCTAATTTAAAAGGGGGAAGGGACTTAGGAGACAAAGTCACAAAGAGAAGAAAATAACATATAATTATCAAGAAATTAAGAAATAAAAGAGTTAGTTAGGTTGAAAAGAAAATGAGAGGGGGGGGGGGGGTGCATAGGTTGCTTGGGAATGGAGATTGTGGATAAAATGGTAAGGGAGTTGATAAGGACATTCGGTTTCCTTTTTGTTGTTTGTGTTTTATTTGGTTGATGGGAGGGAGGAGAACAACGGGAAAACGAAAACAGAAAAGGTTGACTTGGATGTGCTGGACGGCTCGTGAGCGTGAAGCGTTAGTCGACAACCAAGGGCCACGGGCCAAGGCCAAGGCCTGCGGGGGTCTTGTTTTGAATGTTTGCGGGGCTTAATATCTTTTACGGTCGGATAAATTACCTTTTTTTTTTTGCACGCACTTAATTCCAATGTGATCGAAGAGAAAGTGGCAAATAATAGGAACGAAGGTTTCCCTTTTCTCTTTTTTTTTTTTTGTGTACTATAGTAATACTAATGCATTTTCTCTTTCTAATTAATAGTATTATATACATTTTATATATGATTTTTATAAAGATTTTTTTTATTTATAAAATTTTTGGTGTAGGGAATGATACCTCATCTTCAAAATTAGAACAGATCGTCAATTTATAAAAATATTTTGAATATTTTAAAATTTTTTAAATTTATAAATCGTTTAACAATTGTCTTGAAATAAAGAAATTTATTTTAAGATCAACTTATTTCTTCATTTGGTAATTGGATTAATTATCTCTCTTTAATACTTTAATTGCACAAAAGAATTATGAGTATTAGCAAATCTGCAAAACATTTTTTTTTTTTGGAACCCTATCGATGTCCTACTAATATGCATGGTTATACTTAATATATAAAAGCATTTATATTTGATACATTGAGAGTATATATATTTTATATATTATCAATCAATTATAAATTAACATTTCATTAACAAGTAAAAATTAAAATTTAAAAATCTTTAAAAATAAATATCAATAAAATTATGTATTTAGTTAGACAAAAAATTATATGAGGAATTAAGGAATTTTTAGGTTGAACTTTTTTTTTTTTAATCTTTCAACTACAGAGAAAATTGAAGAATAAAATATATTAATATCAATGAGATTTTTACGTTAAATATTGTGGGATTTCGTAAGAATTTTCAAAAAACTTAAAATATGATTGAAAAACGTTACATGTCTTTCATGCTTTAACAAAAATCTTCTAATACCAGTAATTTTTTTGTTGAAATATATATCACCATTAACTTCACAAAGTTTCAAATTTATATTTTGATATTTTTTGGCCAATGAAGAGAGCAAAACATTAATCTGACTAAGCAATTTTAGAAATTCATGACTCAGTAGTTAAAAAAAAAAAATTAGAAATCAATGGTTCAAATGTGTAAAAGTTTTGCCAGAAAAACTCAAACCCCAAAATGTCAAAACCAAAAAGGAAATGAATGATCACTTAATTTAAAATACTCCCGAAATTGCTTGCATCTAATAATAGAGTTTCTTAACTATCCACGAAGCCTAACATATAAATCCTTATTTCATTAGAAAATTCAATTGATTTTGTTTCTTTTCTTTGTTTGTTAAAAGATTCAAGAGAGAGAGTTAAAAAAATTTTCAAAAATCTTTAAGTAATTAAATGCTAGTTTGTTGACATTTATTTTTTAAAATTTTTAAATTTTCAACTTATTTGTTAATGAGATATCAATTTGCGGTTGATTGATAGTATATAGGAAGTATACATTAACAGTGTATCAAATATAATTTAATATAAAAAAATATATTAATTTTATGACATTGAGATAAAGATCTTAATTTATGTCTCAACAATTTGAAGACAAAGAAAGTTAATCCATTCTTTTTCTTATCCTGTAGGGACAGTATAACTGGCTTCGGAAATGAGAGAAATATTGGATGTAAATTAGGATCTGAAATTTTCTTGTGTGTTCGATGTTTTTTGTAAGCTTGCATGCCAATAATCCCCACAAATATATATATTCACATGGGAACATGCCAATTGTTGCTTTCTTGTCCCCAATCTTAAACTTTTGTGGGTTCTTTCTAACCTACTAATTTAGCTGTCATTGCGGAAGACAGAGTTTAGAGAGTATCAGAAACAAATTATTTTACAAAAAACCGAAAAAAGAACCTTTAATTTAATCTATGTATGGTACAATTAATTTCAGAAACATCATTTAGTTTATATATATCCCAAATTCCTTTAATTTAAAGGGCATGCAAAAGCATCTTATATAATCTTAAATATTAATACTTAAATTTTTTGAAAGCGAGGGCAATGGCGGAAATTGAAAGGCATCGATCGGATATTGAGATGGGGTACCAGGAGACTTGTAAACAGGACGAGGCACGTGAACAGTTAACATCTACCATGCAAATCATGCAAAATGCAGCTATTCTGGTCGCACTGCTACCTTATAAGCAGAAAGTTTCACATGTGTACTGTCGCATGCACTGGCGCGGTTCAGTCAGATTTTCTGGGTTCTAAGTTCTAACTTTGATCATTTCGATTTTAGTGATCAAATTAGCAGCAGCTGAGAACAACGGTACAACAATTTTGGTGACCAATTATACATCATAAAAGCATATTGTATTATATTAGTATTATTATATAACAATTAATTAACTTAATAATTATGACTTGTTCCTACTATCGATAAAGCAACTTTACTTTATAAACAAGATTATCCGCTTCCTTATATTAAATATTGGAATAACTGTTATCTTGATGGATCTAAGAAAAAAATTTGTTTGTTTTACTGTGTGTATTTACCATAGCTGTAATAATTCAAACTTTGACGGAAAAAGGAGTCCAGAACTCTAAAAACATGAATAAGACATGTAGAATACTGCGGTTCTAGACCTACTGCGATGGATACAGAAAACTGTTCGACGTTATATTCTGTTATCTGCATGGGGGTTGTCGCTTGCCATTTATTTTTGGTAATGATCTTAACGTCTCAATGACTCAATAGTTGTGGTGGAAACGTTACAGTTCATGCACCGTAATTTCATGCAAAAATGGTTATAGTTAGAAATATCAGGAAGGATAGGATACGGAAGATCAAAGAAGATTTTATGTATGCACGATTTGCTACGAGTATCTTTCAAGCTACTCCAGAGAATTGGTCAAGCACACCCAAGGAGGTGGACAATAATATTATATATACGATATTAGGTGAAATCTTGTAGTCGGCGGCTTAACTAAACCACCAACTAGAATAAGCTACTTGGCAGAAACATGATTGTGGTCTAACTAGAATATGAGATGAGACCAACCTCTCTTAATAGCAGTACGCCTGCACTCATAATCTCATAACGTTAACATTAAACTTTAATCAACTTTAATCGTGTGATCTGTTAGAAATTAATAAAATACTAAATCTTTAATTCCAATGAAATAATTCTTGACATGTCTATCAGACCGAGAAAGAGAACTCACTTAAGAGGCCCAATTGTGTGCCTCGAGAGTTCATCCTTGAGAGTGTGTAGCCTTAAGGAGCCGATTACACCGGGCCGTATCATTACTTTGAAGAATACAGTATTCCATGGCCCAAGGTGGATTGTCATTTAGGTTTGACAAAATGTGATAAAATTTTTACAGAACAGAGGTGTCCCAGGGCCAGCCACACCTCTATTCACCCGAGGAAAAAAAAGGTGTCCCGACCTTATCTTCCTGGAATTATTCAACTTAATGCATTACTTATTCTGATTTGGGACCCTTGAAGTTATGACCAGTTATAAGTTCCACCACAATAAACAGTTTCTTTTTTTTTTTTTCTTATCGATCGTGTAGAAATGAAAAGCAATATGTGGATGTACATTAGTGCATACTTGCATATTCATAGACTTTAATGTTAAGAAAAAGAAGTTAATACGTGAAGTATTGGGAAAATCCAGCTAGTAAATTGTCGGTTTGGTGACCCTTTGGTAAAGGGTTCTGTCTTGAGGCCCAACTAGTTCAGTGGCTGGTTCTGTTTAAATGATTTACCTATCTGCCGCTGCAGTCAAGTAGTTTTCCCATCAATGGGTGCTTGTTAACATTTTCAACATTCATCAAATTTTCTGTGACCAGGAAAATGGAAAATGGGTTCCAACCAGTCAGTTTGGTTTAAGAAAAATCAAGCCCTGGCATTGATCCTAGCCCTTGTTAATTGACTTTTCTTATACACTCTGCCAACTTTAAAGCTTATGGGTCTCTTCTAGACTCGACGTGCTAATTATAAATACAAGCTTGGCCCAATTCAACAACTTTAGTAATGTACCTAAACGATGGTATAAATTTCATAGTGGGTCATCTGAGTTCTCCCTCACTGCTAGTTTTCAAGAAATTTACTCATGCCAGGACAACCCCCATCTCCTTCATTGGCAATAAACCATCTATTTCTAGAAGTTCAAGAAAATCTTAAAGCCATTGTGGGGGGGGGCTCAGTTCATTATAGAAATCTTAATGTAGCAGCTTTACCTGTTAGGAATTAGTACAATGAAAAGGCCAGCCTGTTTCACATTGCAAAATGAGGGGCAGACTGTTAGCTGAGGAATGATACTACTGCTTTAAAAGCCTATAGGGCCATTAGATAAACATCCATTTCCTGTTTGATTGAGTTTCAAGAAACAAGAAACTTGTTTTGGATATAAGCATGCCTGAATGATTGTTCCTAAATCAAGTGATTAAATACACTTTAAAGCCATTACCGTTAACCATTGTTTGTTTTGACTTTTGATCTTAATTTATAGATTTTGCATTTTTTTTCCCTTCTCTGTTTAACTTAGTTTCCCAAATTACCTAAAATGGAGTAATTATTGTTCGAAAAATAAATATACTACAATTTTGTTACTATCGTCCAAACATCTACATAAGACATAAGCGGCTAAGTTATGGCCTTTTCATGCAGTTTTTGAATTGGCAAGTTTTTTGGGTTACAAAGACCATACTTTATTATAGCTTCTGGCTTTAAAGGGAGTATCCGACCCTGGTTATGTAATACATTAAAAAGCTTGAAATCTATGAGTGGAGTGGGTGATAACTTCTTACCTAATCCACTCAATAGATCATATAAACAATGAGATTAATTGAGCATTAATTCAAATGTCATTCAAATTAGATAAAATTTTAAACATTACAAATTCGAAAAGATTTGATTATGTAATATTCTTTTTAATAATTAAATAAATAATAATTGAAAAAATTAAAAGGAGGATGAGAATCATCGAGTTGTAACTGTTTATCTAATCTCTATTTTTTTTTTTTTTTACTTTGTATGAATACTCATTCAACTACAGATACATACATATTTATATTCAAAAGATTAGGTTTCGAATCTCTATTCTCAAATAAAAAACAAAAAAAAAAAAAATTCATCCTCAAAGGCAAAAAGGTTCCAAAATTCCAGGCTGGATTACAGGTGATATAATTATGTTGGAGTAAATAACTAAATATTTATAGTTTATAGTAGTAATGATTTTACCATATAATACGGCCAGGGAGAGCAGTTGCTTCAATTACGCTGTCCTACTTTGTTCTTTCCCTTATGGGTTTAAGTAGAGCATTTAATTTAAGATAAAAACAATAGAGTATAAACATGGTGAAATATAAAATAAATTTGAGGAAAAAGTCAGCTTATCTGCTACCATGAAAATATATATATATATATATATATATATAGAGTATTTGTTTTGGACTAATTTAATCTCATTTCACCTTAATCATCATTCAAAATTAAAAGATAATTAAGTTTTATTTGATTAATTCTAATTCAGCAGCTCCCCTTACCTTTTTTTCCCCTGGTGTTGCATCGTTAACATAGAAAAAAGAAAAATAAGATTAAGCAAAATTAGCTCGAGAAAACAAAAAAAGCATCAATGGTTTCCAAATTATTTGTTGTTCCGAGAATAGTGTTTAGATTAAGCAACTTTCTTTTTTTTTTTTTTATAAAAAAAATTAATAAAATATGCTATGAACAATCCCTTCTAACAAATATAATAAGAATTATTAAAACCTCGTGATTTTTATTAACATTTACTATGAAATAAAATGTGTAATGATAGTGACTGAAGTTGAATTGATAGTAGTCATTATTATTTTTTTAAGCAAAAGTAGTCATTATTTTAAAAACAAAATCATTAACCTTTTAATCAAATCAAAACAGGCATTGACCTTTGGAGTATATATGTGTATATATATATCCAAGCTAAGCACATATTCATTAGTAACCATCAAATAGCAGGAGCGTACCTAATGTTATTATCATTGGTTGATTTAGCCAAAGTATAATAAAAACAACAATAATTAACAACTTAAAATCGAATTGTCACATGTATCCAACCTTCGTTAAAACACATATTAATGAATTTAGTGATTGATTTGATTCAAAAAAAAAAGGGACCGTAGGTTATTAAAATTTAAAATTATTAAATATTAATTTTTAATAATAACAATGTAAATTAATTAAATTAAAATTTTGAATTCATTTAATATTAATATTTATTAATTACATTTTTGTCGATGTTTAAACTAAACAACGTTTGCATACTTGAACTGTAAGTCTTAGCGAAAAGCTCAATCCCGTTAGAGCAGGTGGTGGTGCAACCATCGGAGATCACAAAGGTGGGTTATAGCCTCCCACATAATCATTGGTCATTATACAAGTGAACGAGTGTGCCGATGCCCTAGCCCATAAAGGCAGCGACCTACCAAATTGCTAGAAATTATGTTACCCTATTAGTTTCTAATTGAATGGTAAGTACTTCTTTAAAAAATATTAGTTTGGTTTCAAGGGTTTAGATTAGTATTACGTCGGAATAAAATTTTCATCTGACTACTCACTGAAATCTCGCGTATTTGGAACTTTCGGACCAGTGCCTGTTTTGTCAGCTCTGATTCATCAAATCCCGCCACTTTTATTAACGACTCCCCTATCATCCGATACATGCCTGTCATGCCATCTGTCCATTTGAGGGTGTTTTAGTAATCTACGTAAATGTTTGTTGTTTGCATCTCAACTTCTTTTCAATTTACTCTTTTATTATTAATATTTAATTTTTTACTAGATGCACTTTAAACTCAAAATATTAATTTATTAAAAACTCAAACATTCATCTTCTCACATCTCATCTTCTATCTTTATCTCTTCCGATCTCAAATCTTAAAAACCTTAAAATATTAAACCTCAATCACCTATTTAAAGTTAGATAACTTTTTTTTTAATTTTTTCATTTGATTTAGTAAGATTGAAATTTTGAGGTATAATTCAAATAATTTTAAAAATAAATTTTCAAAAATAAATATTCAAAATCATTTAAAAGTTTTCAAAATTTTATTTTCAAAATCCCCTATAAGCTTTTGGATATTTATTTTTGAACATTTTTAAGAGCTTTTATAAGAGAATTTTCAAAAAATTTTAATGAATTTTAGATATTTATTTTTAAAAACCTTAAAAAACTTTTGAAAATTGATTTACGACATATTAAAAATGTTTATGAAAGTCATTACTCCTAGCACAATAACTTGGTACTAGAACAAGCATTGTGCCAACAATATTAGAAACAAATCGGTAAATTCAATAGTAGGGACTATTAATCTTTTAGCCATCTTATTAAACGGATAAGGACTATTAATCTTTTAGCTATCTTATTAAACGGATAATGTCTATTCGAAAGATTAAATGTCTTTGTTACTAAATTTTAACAATATATATATCAAAAAAATTATTGGAGACTCATTTAGAGATTTTAATAAGTGATATATAATATTATGCGTCACACACTGATTGAGATAATGAAATTTAATTATTTGTACTTAATGCAACAAAAAAATTGAAATAAAAAATTACTTTCGTAAAAATAGTTTTGAATAATTTTATTACTTTAAGAAAATATTTTTCGGTACATTAAAAAGTTTTCGAAAATAATTTTTGATAATTTTTGTTTAATTTAGAAAATAAATTTTCAATGAAAAAAAGCTTTTTTGAAAATAAAAATTTGAAATATATTAAGAAAAAATAATATAAAAAATAAAAAATAATTGATTAATAAATATTTAAATAATTTCATTAAAGATTATTTTGTAATAAAAAATTTGAGATACATTGAGTAATTTTTGGGATTCAAGTAGAGGTATTCATCTAATGGCTCACTTGAATTCAATTACACCCGCATTACAGTGCGATGGAGTAACTTTTTAGTTCAATTGCACCTTAATTGATTGTTTGGATTATAATATAACTGAATTGTAATCGTGCTTATGTACCACCAGTGAGGTGAAAAATTTTTACTGGCGGGGAAAGTGGCAGTAAGCTAACGCAGCTCACTTTGGACATTTTTGCCTTTATTAATATTTTTTAATTCAATTTTATTCATATATATAATTTTATTAAGATTAAAATAATTATGAGTGAATTTAAAAGTAATATTTTATTTCCATTCATTATTTTTTAATATATTTATATCCTCAAATAATTAATTTTTTAATATTTTAAATATTAAATAAAATTAAAATATATATTAAAATGAAATCTTAATTTATTTTTTGATTAATATCTCTAATGATTATTTTTATTTTCATCTCATTATCATCATTATATTTAAATTCAAATATATATTTAATAATTAATTTTTTATTATAATAATTAATTTAATCGTCACTGTTATTTTTAATTTCACCGTCAAAAGGATTTTAAATAACCTAAACTCATTTTCACTAAAAGTCGAAAACACCCTTTGAGAAGCACTGAATCCAAACTGTCACTGTTTTCCAAAAATCCCAGTATTGATTAAAAAAAAAAGATAAAATAAGGCAAAGAAAAGTAGAAAAAAGACAGAAGGGGAAGAAAACAAATTTTCTTCCCAATTTTGGAGCCATTGTGAAAAAAAAATAAAAATACAAGACATCGTGATTTTTATTTTCCTTATATAAACAAGATTGTACAAATCCAACGTCTCCAATTTAATGCTGAAGATTTCCTTTTTTTTTTTTCTTCGGTATAACATTAAATAATAAAAACTCTTTATAATTTGCTTCCTCAACCCTTCTCTCTCTCCGTGTCTCTGTCTCTGTCTGAATCTCTGCTTTGTTTTTTTTTTCTTCTCTGACTCGAAATTCTATTTCATTCTTTTCTTTTATCGTTTTCTAGCCGCAGATCTCTTTTATTATCAGATCAGGTGGGGAGGGGAGGAAGATAGCTGGAACCCTCCGATGTGTAGACTTTTGACTTTGTTGTCATCGGGGGGAATTTAGGATGGGGCAGTGTTACGGCAAAGTTAATCAAACGGGAGTAAATGAAACGACGACGTCAAATGCTACCACTAGGACAGTGGTGGTTTCAGCCGATCCGGAACAAACGCCGGTACAGTCGGGTAACGGCGCTGTTAATGTTCCGTCAGTGAAGAATACTCCAGCTAGATCTTCAAACCACAGTCCATGGCCCAGCCCATACCCGCACGGGGTGTCTGCCAGTCCGCTTCCTCCGGGAGTATCGCCTTCTCCGGCAAGGGCTTCAAGGGGTTCGACCCCGAGGAGGTTCTTCAGGCGGCCGTTTCCGCCGCCTTCGCCTGCGAAACACATAAAAGCGTCGCTGGTGAAGCGCCTTGGCGGGAAACCAAAGGAAGGACCGATCCCCGAGGATCGCGGAACTGAGCCGGAGCAAGCGCTAGATAAGAGCTTTGGTTATGGCAAGAATTTTGGAGCTAAGTATGAGCTTGGGAAAGAAGTAGGACGAGGACATTTTGGTCACACTTGCTCTGCTAGAGTTAAAAAGGGTGAGCTCAAGGATCAACCCGTCGCTGTTAAGATCATCTCAAAAGCTAAGGTACAATGCTCTCTCTAATCATTTTCCCCCATTCGTACATTATTTGTGCTTAGTAATTTTAGTTAATTTAAGAAATTATTGAGATTTATGGATTGATTTCTTTCTTTTTTTGGCCAAAATGGATTAATTTGTGGGTTTTTTTTTTTTTTTTGAGGTATTAGTCTCAAAATTGGATTTCATCAGAATGTTCTTTAGGGAAGGTCCTTTTAGTTATCGATGGTAATGTTATATATTCCAAACAATAGATAGATTTTTTTTTTTTTAATTCAAGTAAACTCGGCAGGCATATTTCTTAGTTGAAGAAGATAAGTTACATAAGCTAGACTAATTATAGAACAATCATGTTAACGACTTTGGCACCGCCAACCTCTCATGGTCATTGATGTTTGGCAATTACATGAGCTATTTGGGACATATGTGAGTTACAGGGATACCTCTTGCTTTGATTAGCCGTATCTTTTTTGTCGGTTAGGGGGAAGCGTGATTGTGATTGTAATTCTAGAAAAAAGAAAGAATATGAAGGTGTATTTGTCTTTATTTGATGATCATGTAGGGTATCTAGCAATAATACAGGGTATTTGAGTTGAGATCTTTTGCATAAATGGAAATGTAACCGTAGCTACAAAGTACAATAGAATTAGGTTGGAATGGTAACCTTGTTTATACAATGAGAGGTTTTTGGTGTCTTATCCACGTGTTACCAAGTATGACTTTAGTGTCCAGACCTACGAAATGGACAAATTTTGATGCTGTATATTGTGGGGACTTTGCCGTGGCATTGTGGCTGTCATGGTTTTTAAAGGAGATAGGTATACGATAAGACAAGACAGGGTTGTGTGATTACCTTATTAACACTACCAGTCTCTGCTACCTTGTTTGATATGTTATTTTTTAATTTGAATTGCTGATAAGGAAAAAAACTTTACTAAGAATCGAGGGATTATTGTAGAAAAAAAGAAAGAGATCCCTGCATGTGGTTTAGTATCGCATTAGAATGGTCAAGTATTTAATTAGAAAACTTTTAATTGTTTAATGCTACTACAATTTTGTTATATGATGGAAATGTGAGGTATTTAACTGAAAAACCTTGAATAACCAAGATATGCAGTGGTAAAGTCTTTAATTATGTTGTTGTATGGGAAACATGCATGCAATATGGATGGATCTATGCAACAGAAAGTATTAAAAGACCCATAATAAACAAAACTCTTTGGTAATGCCATAATGAGTTTCCCTAATGAAGTGAGCTCAGCCAAAATGATATTTAGCTGTCTCTACTGCTTGAAATTAGAAGGTTTCCCCGGTGTGGTATTGGTTTAGGGATGAGACAAGCCAAAATCATGCAGTAATATTTTCTGGGTCATTATTTTGTTGCTTCATTGGAGATAGTGAGATACTTTCTGATGTATATTACCGCACAAAAAGGGTGGTTCTGTTTTCTTTGGATTTTTCTTGATTATGATCAAATGTGATGATAAGGGTAGCACAAAAGATGTATAAATTGCTGTGAAGGTGGTGTAGGACTTCACATAAAAAAACTTAAAAGATTAATTATCCTCCAATTGATTACAATATGAGATTTACAAATCGTTTCTACCAGTTATGGCCAGCCACGTAGGAAAATATGCAGCTGGCTATTTACATTTTCCAAGGAATCTATAGGGAGGAATTTGAAGCTTCATTCAGTTGCAATTCAGACCGTGAGGTCATGTTAAATTTACAATCATCTAATTGTTAGAGATTTGTTACATAGTTGTCATTTCTTTTAATGAGTTGCCCCTATGTGAGCATGTGTGTCTGCTTTTCTTATCTAAGCAAGAAAGATACATCCCTTAGGCCATCTCTCTGCCGACTTAAATGGCATTGTGGGTGAATGAGCTTGCGTTTGACAACTATGTTCTACCTTATTTTCTGTCAAAGCGATTTTATCTAAATTTTGGACTTAGGATCATTCTAGGGTTTTTTTTTTCCCTCATAATTTAAGCAGAGAGCTGCTATCTTGTCTGCATTATGCTTGCAGTTAATTTTTCCAATTTAATCTTTTTAATTTTCCCTTTCTGGTATCCTTTTCACTGCCAAGTTCTCAAATTTTGTTACTAAATTTGTTGATTGGCCACAGGGCTTGACCTGGTGGTTGCCCCCTCCCTTTAGTGGGGTGTGGTCTTCCCCAGGACTAGGATCAATCCCAGGTCCTGTATCTCTAAGGGGTTAGGCTCTTAAGCCCCATGGGGAAAAAATATAGAAGAATGAAGTGTTGATTCCACCTGCTGAATTTTTTAACCAGATTTATTTGACAGATGACAACAGCAATATCAATTGAGGATGTTCGAAGGGAGGTGAAAATATTAAAAGCACTATCAGGACATAAGCATTTGGTCAAATTTTATGATGCATGCGAGGACGCCAACAACGTGTACATAGTCATGGAGTATGTCTTTTCTTGTTTCTGTTAAAATTTAGTTTGGAAAAATGGTTTATCTTTGTTAAAGCTATGTCCTTGCATTATCCTTTCTACTTGCAGATCATTTTATTTTTGGTTTTAAAGTAGATTCAATTCCTTTATTTTAGTATGTTTCTTTTGTAACTTTTTGAACCTTTCTTGATTCTGGTTTTAAAATAATAATAATAATCGGCCTGATTTTCTCTGTGGAAATTCAGGTAATATTCCAACTGTAGCTTCATAAAATTTTGTATTGCATTTCTAAAATGTTGGGTCTGACATTTGTGGAAATCTGTTGCTTATCAGATTGTGCGAAGGTGGAGAGCTATTAGACAGAATTTTGGCGAGGTAACTTGTTTTTTTAATGTCTTTGTTTCTAGGCCTAGTTATTCAGCAGTGTTTGAATATCATTATCTTTATAGAAACCAGAGGGTTAGATAGATGTCATCTTTTGTTATACCCTCAGATTTGTCATGTTAATGGCTGTTACTTGGGTTTTATACCCCATTTTTATTCGCAACCTTTTTTGCCCGTAGATTTGACGTGATTATACAGAAGGTTAAATGGTCTCTAAATGTGATTAGTTTGTTATATGGTGACACTAAGATGAGAATTTCTCTATTCCAGGGGAGGAAGGTACACTGAGGAAGATGCAAAAGCTATAGTTGTACAAATTTTAAGTGTGGTTTCATTTTGTCATCTTCAGGGAGTTGTGCACCGTGACTTAAAGCCAGAGGTGTTTATACTTTTGTATTTGATTTAAATGGATTGTGAAACTGAAAAGTGTATGTTCTGGCATATTAACATATCTCTGATGCTACTTTTTATTGCTTGAGATACAGAACTTTCTTTTCACTTCTGGTGGTGACGATGCTGACATGAAACTAATTGATTTTGGTCTTTCTGACTTTATTAGACCAGGTAATGACTGATTGTAACCCATCAACTTTAGCTTGGTTTGCCAATGAACATACCTCCCTTCATAGCTTTTGTAAAGCTATCAAATAAAAGACTGTAATCAGTGATGATAATCTACCAGCTATTTTTTTGTTTGGTTCCTTTCTAGACTAGTAAATTTCTTATATTTTTACAGGATAATTGAGTATAACATACAAATTTGCAGAAATGTTCTAGCACCTCTCCTCTACTGTAAGTTGGAGAGGAAATTAAGTTGCTTTCATATGTATAAACCCTAAAACCCTGTGAAGCAAAATGTTGCAGGGTATTAACATTGGTAATTAAATAGGTCTGCACATGTTTGAATGGGTTACTAATTAAGCAAATAATGTAATATGAAATGGATAAATTTATATTGGATGTTTATCAATTTCCATTTGCTACATTATATGATGGTCACTATATCAGGAGGCTGGATGTCAAGTCACAGCTGATAGACTGTTTCATTTTTTATAAACTTTTGTGCCATGTATGTTTGCAACAGATGAAAGACTCAATGATATTGTTGGAAGTGCTTATTATGTTGCACCTGAAGTTCTGCATAGATCTTATAGTCTGGAAGCAGATATATGGAGCATTGGAGTAATCACCTACATCTTGTTATGTGGAAGCCGGCCATTCTGGGCACGTACAGAATCTGGAATTTTTCGTTCTGTGCTAAGATCCGATCCCAACTTTGATGATTTGCCCTGGCCATCTGTCACTCCAGAGGCCAAAGACTTTGTTAAAAGACTCCTAAACAAGGATTACAGAAAAAGAATGACTTCTGTTCAAGCTCTAAGTAAGTTGGGACTTTGGGCTAAACTGGTGAACACATGAATTTTACCCCATTGTGAACATGATTAATTGCATTTGTCTGACAAGCCAGTCACTTGTGATGGTAGGATTGGCACAGATCAGATGAATTATAATACACTTTTATGTCATTTCAGCTCACCCTTGGTTGCGGGATGACAGTCGTCCAATCCCTCTTGATAGATTGATATATAAGTTAGTCAAGTTATACCTTCATGCTACACCATTGAAACGTGCTGCACTAAAGGTACGATTTTTCTCTTCTTTCATTACAGAAATGTGTGCAGAAACTTTGTGAACCTTTTCTCTCTTTTTCCTCCTCCCCTCTCCTGTCCCTCTGAAGATGTCCTTAAGTGTATTTCTTGCGCTAATTTGCCAAAATGCTTTGTGACAAATTGCAAAAATCCAAGTGAAAAGTTAAAATTGTTACAGAAAATAGAACACTTGAATTTATATTTTGATTTTCAACCATCCAAATAAGTTAAAACTGTGTAACATCCTTTGCATCTGCAAATTTTTGTGAAAAGTAGTGACATGGTAATGATAATTCTAAATTCTGATTGGTATTTTCAGGTGTGCATGTTAGCTTATTTAAGATTCATGTTATATCGTATTGGTATCGTTTTCAATTGAAGTTAAGTTTTTGGCATTTTTATACAACAGCGACAACAAATTAAATCTTATATCTCATAACTCTGGGGTTGGCTATATAAAAGGCCAAAAAAAAAAAATCATTTTAGGTCGTAATTTTGAATTTTCTTGTGTCACTCATTTCTATCAGAACCAACTTTTTCATCTACTTTTTTAACCCTTATCTCTTTTCTTATTATTTGCATCCACGTTATTCGTGGTCTACCACTAAAAGTTTTGGTTTTTCTGAAATCTTGAAACTCATTTCTCCTAATTGGTGCATAGATAGACCTACGTTTCATGTATCAAAACCATCTCAAATAATCTTTTTATCTTTTCCTCAATTTGGATTACCTCTAATTTTCCTTGAATCTTTTCATTTATGATTTTGTCTCTTCTAGTCTTATTACACATCCATCTAAGCATCATCATCTCAGTTATGCTCATTTTTTTCTCATTGTTTCTTAAAAGCCCAACACTCAGTCTCATATAATAATGCAGGCCTTACAATTGTTTTATACAACTTCACCTTTAACATTGAAGGCATGTTGATCACACAACACACTTTAACTCACTTTGTCACCTCACCCATCTTACTTGAATCCTATGATTTACATTCCTTCCTATCTTAGCATCGTTTAGAATAATTGATCCCAAATATCGAAAATGATTACTCTTTGGTATTATCTCACCATCCAACTTAATTCAACTTAATCATATTAGCACTCATTTCCCTATTACTATTAAACTTACATTCTGTATATTCAGTTTTAGTCCATTCAATTTAAAGTCTCGAGACTTCAGTTTATGTCTTCATAATTCTAATTTTGCATTAAGATCATCACTAATTTTAGCAATTAAGACTGTATCATCGGCAAATAACACACCATGGCACCTTAATTTAGATATATCTAGTGAGCTCGTCCATAACTAATGCAAAAAGAAATGGACTTAGTACTGAGCCTTGATGCAAATCTAAGGTAACGAGAAAGTTGCCTTGATGCAAATCTGAGGTAATGAGAAAGTTATCTGTCAAGCTCCAAACATCCTCACATTCGTTACAACTCCATATATATCTTTAACTATGTTAATGTACTTTAAAAGAACTTCTTTCTTCATTATGGCTCACCGAAGCCCCTTTCGGGAATTCTATCATATGTTTTCTCCAAGTCCATAAATATTATATGTTAAAACTTGTTTCTCGCTCGAAAACTCTACGACGAAAGCCTTAATAGGTGAATTACCTCTGTTGTCAAGTGTTCTGGCACAAACCAAAATTGGTTTTTGAAAATAGTGACTTCATAACGCAACCTACATTCAATTACTCTCTCTCAATGTTGCGTAGTATGACTCATAAGCTTTATTCTTTTTTGGCATTTTTATGTAAAATTTAAATTCCTCATGCATTTCTTTTAGTTTACAAGTCTTTCTTTCATTAATTTTGCTGCATGTGTGACTGCTAAAGGAATTTAGAGAACTGTTCTTTGTAGCAATTAACCATGATATCCATATAAACATATTATTTTGACTGGCTAGAGCATGTAGAAATATGTGAGTGTGCAGTTGCATGAACATGTGTTTTGCTTTCTGTCATGCTTTAACTTGTGTTTCGTAATTGTTACAACTGTAGGCTCTTTCTAAAGCATTGACTGAAGATGAGCTGGTTTATCTCAGGGCACAGTTCAGGCTGTTGGAACCGAATAGAGATGGGAGTGTCTCTCTTGAAAATTTTAAAATGGTTATTGACTATCTTTATAATCGCTATCAATTCAAGTTTTTAGACTAAAATGGTTAATAAGTTGAAGTTGATTTCTATTCTGTTTGTTGGCATGCCATGTTGACTTAATTAGTCTTTAATAATGTATCTCAATAATCTGTCCTTCCTCCATTTTGTGGACCTTATCTTTGATCTTTGTCTTTCTCTCTCTCTCTCTTAAAGTATTTTATTTACCTTATATTGGCGTATCAATTTTGCAGGCACTTGCTCGAAATGCTACTGAAGCAATGGGTGAATCAAGGGTACCTGACATTCTTAATTCTGTAAGGCTCTTAACTAGAAGTTCTCCTTGGTAGCAATTTTTATTAAGCTTTCTTCTCACAATTTAGTCATGCTTAAGACATTTTTAGCATATAAGAGTCTTCATGCCAAGAAGAAATTGGTTTTGATTTAAAATTGCGTATTATTATCAAAAGATCTGTGGAGTTTGGTGCCTGTCTATGCTTTTACTTTCCAAGATGTTTAGGCATCTTAATCAGCATTCATGATTTTTACCTGCCTCTATCGCCTTATTCTGTGTTGTGTAGGTTTCTGTTTTCTTGGAAATACCACAAGACATCTCCCCCCTTCCTGTTCTCATTTTGATTTGTCATTTGAATTTCAGTTCCTTATTCACCATTGCATTATTGTTTGCTCAGATGGGATCCCTTGCATATAGGAAGATGTACTTTGAAGAGTTCTGTGCAGCTGCAATTAGCACACATCAATTGGAAGCAGTTGAAGGCTGGGAGCAGATTGCCTCCACTGCTTTTGAGCATTTCGAGCGAGAGGGCAATCGAGTAATTTCAATTGAAGAATTGGCACGGGTATGTTGAATTGTTGCTTACAAACATCTCACAACCTCATCTTGAGCTAATTTTTATATGATTCCTTTTGATTTGATGTACAGGAGTTGAATGTTGGGCCTTCAGCTTGTGCATTCCTCAAAGACTGGATCAGAATATTGGATGGAAAGCTTAGTTTACTTGGATATACAAAATTTTTACATGGTGTGACGCTTCGTAGCTCCAATACAAGACATCATTAGTTTTTAGCCATTGATATTATATAGTTGTTAAAATTCATGGCATTTTGAAAGACTTGTGATTTTTTTTTTATCAAAAATTATTTATCCTTGAAGGTTGGTTACAGAAAAATGTGCATAAGTGAATATGTTAGTGAGATTGATGAGGAAAATTTACAGTGAGAATTTGTTCTCGCTTATGTCCCACCTTTGCTTCATGGTGCGTGTATGTGCGTTTGAGTCGAAGACGCTAGCTAAATTCATTGATGCTGAAAGGTTCCACCACCACAAATTGGAATGATTTTTTCTTTTTTAAATGGTTTGCATAAGTCAATGGGCTTCTTCTAATTTTTCTTGCACCACATGCTACCTTAATAATTAGTCTATATTACCCTTGTAAAAATACTTGCATCCAGGCGAGGCCAGCTATCAAACAACAAAATTCATTTCCCTGTTGAAGATTTTGGTGGGATTATTTCCTGACAAATGACAACCAATTAAGCTGTTAACACATGTTGTTCTTGAACACCCTGATCCAGGGCCGAAGAATAATCCTCTTAAAGCATTACTTTTATATATATATATATATATATTATTATAGATGTTGTAGGTTATCCAATATAGTTATTATTATTATTATTATTATTATTATTATTATTATTATAGATGTTATAGATTATCCAATATAGTGGTTAAAAAATAAGCGGAGGAGAGGAGACTTTCATTAAAAAAAAAAAAACTGCAGGAAATGCAGTAAACTATATATATATATATATCATTATAAAATTGGATTAATAAAAAATGTGAAGCGTGAATAGACGCGGTACAGCACCTTCGAGTAGCTTTTCCGTGCCCGTATCGCGATCATTGGATACTCAATCGTGTGATGTGAATAAGGGAAACGACATATATGTAGAAATTTTATTTAATCTATTTAATAATTCATTAATCAATAAATAAAATAGGAAATTTTCGACTGATTAACCATTAAAAAAAAAAAAAAACCAAGAAACAAATACATGATGAATGATGATGATGATACATTAAACGTCTGAATAGAATGGGATATGTCACAAGATTATAATATAACTTCAATATTTTAATGTCAGAAAGAGTAATATAATTCCACCCAAGTATTGTGAGATTGCAAGGCCTGTCTTAAATTTTTATATGTATATGCATTTTCCTCAAGTCTGAAACTTCTTCCTATTGGCCAAAAAAAAAAAAAAACCCTTCTTTCTAATCAAATTAATTAAACTACTTATTTCCTTTTTTATTATTGTTCTTGATTTGGTCAACTATAGCGTAGAAAGCTCCAAAAATATTTTGTATTGAATTAGGTAATTAACAATTTTAAACACAACCGTCCACAGCACCCCCCCCCCCCCAAAAAAAAAAAAAAAGAAAAGCAAAATTCTTGATACTCATCTTCAGTCATTCCAAGATTTTAGAAAGAGTAAAGAGAAAAATCAGGGAATCTTGAATGCTCAATTTCATGAATTAATGAATTTCAAAATTTACTAGGATTTTTCTTTGTATGCATGCTGCCCTTCATTTCTGCATCTGTGGTACCCCGCAATGTAAAATTTTTATCATTCAATGAGTCATTTTCTACCCTTTTGGAGATCAAAATCTTCATTTCTTTGATGCAAAAGGGACGTCTGTCCAAATATCATTTCAGGCTGTGGATTCAGATCATCGAATGCCTTATTCAGTGCTTCCATTAAACCTCCTACTAATAATTCTGCAGGATTTGTTGTCGGGTTTTATACTTCTAATGCTGATGTCTTCAAAGCCAACCACGACGAACTTGACTAGGAAATGCTCTCAGGGCAAGAGTGGCTTGTCCAAACCAATCATTTTGGGAATAACGAAAGTGTTTTAGGCAGAGATACATGATTTATTCACATTGTCAAGACCGGCGGAGGTATCCTATCAATCGTTAAACCCAACTTGCTTAAGATGTAGCCACTAGGCGTGTTTCATTAGGAGCATGCAAATGGAATTTTCAATTCTACATAATTAAATTTATAGTTATAATAAATGTGATACATAATTTAATTGCAGTTATTTTTAAGAGTTAACATTCAACAAATTTATTTGTATAAAAAATTAATCTATGGTATGTAAAAAAAATCATATCTATAGTTACTTTTGTGCATCAAAAGAAGAAATCATTGGAGATCTTTGAGATAAGATTTGGATTTGTTCCAATCCTTTTATTTTTTGTCTAACAAGTTGGACAAAGTCAGTAGTACTGTTCTATTAACTTCAACATCCAATGGCATGAATTTATGAACTCATCATCCATACTTTGAATACAATGACTATAGGCTCAGTGTTTAACCAACGAAAAAAAGAAAACCAAATGTCAAATCAAAGTTTATCTCTGAATGCATCATATTCATATTTATTATGTGAAGCCTATCTAGAATATTGTCTGACCTAGAGTGAATGCATGCTTCATACAAAAATTTGTTCTAAAAAAATTTGATAATTATTGTAACTTATAATTAAAAAAAATATATAAAGCATTCCATATATATGCACCATTTAGTACTCCCAAATGACATAGCTTCTCAAGAATGGTTTGTTTACCTAAATTTACTCACATTGACTTTTGAATTGAGTTCATACCTCATAATAATTTTTATTAATTTTAACGATTTTTTAAAAATTAATTTAATTAAGAACCTAGGTTAATTTTGGTGTTACTTGATACATTTGGTCAACTATATAGCTAGAATAATGTCTTGGATTTTTTTCCTTGGAAATTCCTAACTAATTTTTTTTTATGAAATAAAATAGTTCCAAGTGATATTTATTTATTCCACTGTCACAATCAATGAAACCAAGAGTTTTTTTTTTTTTTTTTTTTAACAATATTAAAATTTTAAAAATGCTTTTTTAAAACCCCAAAAGCTTAACATGAACAGAAAAATTAATCACTTGAAACAAAGAAAAGCTATTTAAATGGATAGTGCCATTGTCATCAACTCTTTTTCATTTACAAGTCATTAAAAATTTAGTGTACAACATTGAAACCCCACCACCAACTCGAAGGCCACAATGTTTTCTTATCTGCCGTTTGTTTGGCTTTAAACTCTCAATTTCCGTAACATAAATGGCTCCAAAGGATGCCAGAGAAGCTCTTTATTCCTGACCCATATAAACCTCAATAAATACAGTGTGAAAAAAAGGTACAAACTGCCCTTTGTTTGTATCTGGAGTTAAGGGCAGAAGATACGTGCCCTACAAAAACATCAAAACCTTGGTCTTACTTAACCAAACAGGGTATTGAATTGAACCCAACCCTCCACTACTGACTTGCTTGACCCTCTCAACACCTTTCTCAATTCCCCCTTGCCTCTCCTCTTCTCTCCCGTCACCTCTCTCACTCCATTGCGGTTCAGACAACAAAAGAATAGTTAAACACACACATGTTCATGTTTCAATCAGTTTTTCACTTTTAAAAACTCAGTTAAGTTCAATATCTCAAGTCTCATATGTTTGCATGTAGGATACAGTCTTTCACCCATTTCGAAGAATTCTCAGTGACTTCAGATTTCGTGAATCTAGGAGCTGTGGTCCGTACTCTAATTTCTACAGCTTTCATCGTAGCTAATGATCAGTTCTTGACAACTATGAAAACTGATTTTTCATCGGTAGAAAAAAAAAAAAAGCAGTCAAATTTTGTTGACTTACATTTATCCCTTTGACTAAGGGATAGGATAATCAGAGCTTAACACAAAACCTGTTTAGATAAAGATAAAATAATTTCCGATATACTCATATCCATTGTTGCAATTTGCACACAAACAACAGCAACATATTAACATTATTAAACAGATGTTTAATCCTAGACTACATATATAGTGTTTTTCTAAAAAAAAAAAAGGGTCAAATTGCTAGATCTTGATTAATATTTTTTTTTTATTTTTAGTTGCTTGTATCAATTTTTGAAATGTAAATCATCATAGATATCAATACTATCAATTTTCAATGATAGATATGATGACTAGAGATCCGAAACACTCATAAATTTGTCAGTGCAGTTAGTGTACCTAGGATGAAAGGATTTATGACTAGTCTTTCCTTTCAAGGAACCTATTTGAAGATTTGTTAAGGCAGGTGTGGATAATTGTACAGAATTTGCTTCGTTTGGTGATGCTTTCACTAAGGGTGGTGTGAACAAAGAAGTGCTTTTCATGGATGGATTGGTGTTATCTAGCCCACTCTAATGTTTTGGTGACTATTCTTCTATAGTATAGATGTTTTTGTGGCTATTCTGCTATAGTATAGCTCTGTTTATTGGGCTTGATATCTCTTGGCGTATGTTTCTTAATTGAGTAGTGTTTATGGTTTTATCTTGCTGTGGAGGATGGATCAGACTCATCTTGGCTCTCCTTTACTTGTTGGAAGTATATGAAATGGTTGATTTGTGATAGAATCTGGAGTTTCAAGGGGTAAATCTTTTTTGTGTGTGCAGTGGTTAATAGTGGTTTCATTCTTACTGTCAAATGTTAATTTGTGTTTTGCTGCTTTTGGATCATATACTTTGTATGGCATATTTGATGTTTTACTTGAGTCTCTTGACTATCATCCTATTAATAAAATGATTTTGGCCTAGAAAAAAAATTTCAAAGAGTTGGTATAGAAGAAAAAAGAAATTCTAAATATTTCATGATTCACAATCTAAATGTAAATATTTAGAAATTAATTCCAAGATTAAATTAATTTCGAGATTAATGAGATTGATTTCCACAGTTATCGTGCCCAATATTTCAGACTTAAAGCAAGAGCAATGACCCTACCAAGAGCCCTTGTCTATTCTAAAGATGCCAAACGCCATTCAATTCTTCAATATATTCCTCTTTAAGATTGAAAAGAAAGGAAATTAAGGAAAAAAGGCATTTACTTCTTTCCCGTTACGATTCCTAACAAAATAACCAAGTCACTACAATTGCAAGCAACAATTGTCGTCATTATCGCATCATCTTTTATCATCATCCTCTTCAACCAACCGTCTAAGGTCTACCAACAAACAGGAAAAAGCAAAGCACACCCGAATTTACAAATTCAAGAAAAAAGATTATACTACTAATTAACAATCAAATCTTGTTCTTCATGGTTTTAGGCCGCCCTTGTTTGGCACTTACAAAACCATAACTCATTTTTTTCTTTTTTGGTCTTTTGATTGGTTAATAACAAGAATTCAAACCCTAAAACATCCGATATGATGGTGATGATGAAGCGACTTTTCCCTATCAATCAAGCCCCGGACATTCCTAAACTCCTCTACATGACAAGGGATGGTGATCGTACCCTTCTGATCGAACCCGTACTCTTCCTCAGCTTCTTTCAACAGCTGCATGAACAACGGGTGATTAAAGTACATAACAGGCACCACAAATCTCTGTTGCTCCTCCCCTAGTGATCCAACCTTGATGGCCAAACACCCTTTTGGTACATCCCTTGCATGTTTCTTCCCATGATGATGATGATGAAGGTGTGGTAGGTGTAAATGAAAATTCCTCAAACTTTTCTCTGCACTACCCATTTCTCCAACAATAACCAAAAAAAAAAAACCCAAGAGCAAGATTATCCAAAGGCAAAAACCCTACTTCTTTTACAAAATAAAAAAGTTAGAGGCAAGAACAAGAAAAAGGGCAATGGTTGTTTGCAATGGGTTGTTCGAAGATGGTGAGTGAAGAGTATCTGAGAGCCTTAGGCACGTTGGTTATGGTTGGTAATCCAAACCAACATGTAAACTCATACAAACCAGAAATTGGAGAAGATAAATATATATAAAGCCGAAGCAATAGAAAGAGAAAGAGAAAAAAAAAAAAGGTGGTTTTTATATGCCCCGGAAAGCACTATGGTTTTCTTGTTTTTGTGTATAACGTGGATTCACAGACGTTTCATTTAAAAGGGGTTTAAGGGAATCTGATGATGATAAAAGGGGTTATGGTGATAATTGATTAATTTATCGTTGTAACGAACAAAATTTGGTGGGAATGGCAAAGTGTGTAATTAAGGGTGAATCGAAGGGGTAAGACAGGTAGATGGTGAGTGATAGACAAAGCGACACGTGGTTAGATGTAGAGGGTGATGTGGATTTCACGAAAGGGAATAGCTGACGGCCGACGTGGAAGGTGTCGTTTTACAGTAAAGAAAAAAAATATATATATATATATATATTTGTGGAAGACAGCCAATAACTAAATAATTAATTAATAGATTATAAATCAATAAAAAAAATAAATTTAAAAACTTTTTTTACCACTAAAATAAAGCTTTAATGACACTTGTGCTTTTATTTCTCTACGACATTAACTATTTTCTTTTTTGTACTTCGGAAAACCAATCCGTACTAAAAAAATCATGTGGTTTTTATTCTCAATAGAATTTATGGATTTCCAGATTCTTCTTTTATTAAAAAAAAAAAGAAATTCAAGAAATAACCCTTTTACTCCTCCCACTTACCTGTTAATTGGGTTTTGTCTTTTTTGGTTGCCCTTTTTTAAGTAATCCATTGGTTGGTTGCTTCGAAAAAAAAAAAAAAAAAGGTACGAAAAGTGAAGGTCTTAATTTTGTGATTAATAATTTGATTAGCACTTCACTCAAACTCTCAAAGGAGAGTAAAAAGAAAAGTTGAAACGGAATCAAATGAAGAAGTAATTGGGATTGAGATGTGTTTTTTAATTAACAAAATAGGATTCCAGAATCCGTGAATTTATGAAGTGTTACAATCTATCTGCCATGGCTGATGGGACACAAAATCTGAATCGCTAGATATGGTGTTGGATTTCATTGTCAATCCAGAATGAGATGGCAAATTTGTCAATCTCGAAAAAAGTCCCAAAAGAGTTTCTGACCCTTTGATCTGGAGCCTAGCAGGGTCAGTCACAGACGATTTTTTTCCTTTTTTTTTTTTTTATAGGCTGACACTATTACGCTTAAAAACAATAACAATAACCATTTTATTATGGTTATCTTTAGTTGCATTTTAAATTTATGTTTAGTTTGATTCGTATAATCATAAAATATTTTTTTAATAAATTTAATAGTTAAATTTTAATATTTATAATTTTTTATCTTCATATTCCGTTGTTTTGTAAAAGAAAATTACTATGTTATTGTATATTGATAAGAAAAATTATTTAGTATATTGATAGCAAATTTTTTTTAATTTTACAAATGTAATTACTATGATAATAAATATCTAATTTTTTTAAATTAATTTTTTATTTTTTAAATATATACTAACAAATATGTTTCATAATTTTAATTTCGCTTGTAAATTAAAAATTATCACGATTGATATATCTAATAATTTCACATTAAATATATATATAAAAAGATCTGATTTGATTTGTTCAAATACCAGATATATTTTCGGGAGCATCATTCTCCATTATTAATTTTTTTTATTTTAAAATTGGTAATGCCAGATTTAACTTTTAAGAAAATGAAATGAGGGATATTCATTTTTAGTGCTTACCAATGAAGGACACAGCAATGCAACAGAATATTAGCATATTATGATAGCAATTATAAACCTATCACAAATGAACAAAACAAGAGACAAAAAAGGATGGCTTAATGACTTGTTTTTGCCAATAACAACATCTAAACATTAATTAAAAAAAAATTTTCACTCCCTAAATCTGTATTTGTGAATTCAGAGGAATTTGTATGCAATTAGTGAATTTGACACAAAATACCTCCTATTAATTGTCATCATTTACTTAGAAAATTTTCAATTCATTGGATAAACCAAAAATACAAATGTTTATCGATAAATTGAGCTCGGGAATTACATTTTTCACGTTGCCATTGGATGGTCAACTGGGTCTGAAGTGCATACGCAGACAACCAGCTGCCACGCATTAGACACAGTGCACAGTGCACACACTAGCAAAGGTCAATAGTAATTTCATAACAATGGTGCACTTTAGCACATGATTAACCAGCCAGTAGCCCCAATACCCCGTTGCCCGAATCAGAATGTTGGACTTTGGAGAAACAACATGATCCAGAACAGGGCCTTAAATCATCTCTACTGGCCCAAAGACTTTGACTTGAGCTAGCACAGCCATTTGACCAAGGAATCAAACTGGTTTCATAATTTTAGTCCTTAGGGCAATCATTGATTTTGCGAAACATATTCTGTTATATCTGCTTTAAATTTAATAAGGTTCATTTAAAGATAATTCATTTCAAAGCTATGCCAGTTAGGCAGAAATGAGTTGTAGCCATTTCTGCCTATTTTCCTGAACTATTATAACACTTTAAAACATAGGCATTTACTGGTTTTTAAAATCTTGGTCTGTTCATGAGTACAACGTGGAACAAGGGCAAAATTTGGGTTGTCTACGTCGTTGAAAACTCAGTTGATGTTGAGAACTCATCACTCACAAAGCTGGAGAATATTGCTTTGATAGTTTTTTTTTTTTTTTTTTTTTAACTCTGCACTCAGTAAGACTATAACAGTAGTGCTTTTCTGGCCAACTTGAATCTTAAAAAAAGCCTCAAATGGAATATTTCAAAGGAGAGAATCTTTCAAGTTCTTTTTTGGGATTTATAATATGCTCACTTACAAATATGCTCATAGTTTGAATTTTCAAATGCATGGCTCCTTTTGCCTTTCAAATAGTTGATTGCCACCCAAGTTTAATTGCCTTTCATAGTTTACTGTTATTTTCCAAGATCTAAAAATGATTAATGATTTTTATTGGATGAAAAATTGGGTTGAGTAGGAGACATACATGGTGATGAAAAAAGATGTAAAGTGAAGGAGGAATTGGGGAAAGGAGACACCACCCAAAGTGGGGGAGGACTGAATGTGGCTTTTCTGAAGAAAGAAAAAGTTATTCTTCTCTTCCTCCTTTTTTGGGGGATGCCCTAATATAAATATAAATAAACTTTCATATGTGAACATTGAAAAATAAATGATATTACCATATTTTGAGTTCAACTCATAAAATTATTGAGATGTAGGATATAATAAGGTCGAGCATATAAATCACTAAATTCGGACATATGGAGTTCCTCTCAATGGAAATTGTAGGCAGATATTCAAAAATATCAATAGCCAAATTGTATCCATCCCTTTATTTGTATAACACATGCATCAAAACAACCTTTTTTTGTAAATTATGATTGACAATTTTTCCGCAATTGTCTTACTCATAAATATACGCAAAGAAGAGAGCAGTGTTTAGTTTGGGAAGGTTCTAAATTTATGGGTTAAGCACATCTCCTTGCACGCCACCCCCACTCATTCAGGTTAGGTCTGGGTCGTTGCCTAACGCAGATTGGCTACGTCGAAGGTTTGGTTTTTTTTTTTTTTTTTTTTTTTAAGAAAGGAAACGAAGAATGGATGCTTTCCTTTTTGGGTTTTATACGAAATTTTTGGGCTTCAAAAAATTTGGTAATTGGTATGAAGAACAGGCAGCCTCATTTGTATTGTGTAATGACAAACTTGGACTCACTGATGGTGAACAAATATTGGGCTTTTTTACCACAATGTTATTAGTATGCAGCATTTTCTGCCATTTCAGAATTTTTGGCTACAAGAAAAGAAAGGGGAAAAGAAAAAAAAAAAGGAATTCTGAGGTTTCACTCAAGAAAAATTACAGCAAACAAAAATTTACCGTTTTAGAAAGAAGTGAAGTGGTACTTTGCTGATTTGCATAAACTTGTACGAACACAAAAGGCTAAAAGAAACAATTGTAATGCGGTTTTAGGGTTTCCGTTATTGTTTTATGCTTTTTGGTTTATTAACTAGAAGATAATAGAGAGTTTAATTATGTATTACTAGTACAAATTTCGGAGACCAAATCAATTCCAGTTTGTCCAAGGTAGTTTTGTCTGAAAAGCTGCAGTATAATCTGCAGACATCAAAGGTATTCTTCTTTTACCATTGGATTTTTAGGAGGTCGATTACTAAATTAAGCATTTGTGTGATTTGACACCCACAACAGTAGTGACAAACGCAAAAGAATCCTTTTTATAACAAAAACAATTATCAAGCAAGATTTTGTTTGCAAAACTAGAAGATGGGTTGACAGCAGTTTGCAAAAGTCCGAACTTTGTGAGCTTTGCTGATGGATTGAAGACCTAGATATGATAAAACCAGGGAAATAAGTGAGCTGAAAGGAACAAGAGATTAAAACTTGAAATCCCAAATCCAAGACGGCCTTGTTGCTGATGGTTTGTTGCCACTAACTATATTTCATGGCCAGTGAGCCTTCGTTGTCACCAACAGGCTTTGAGGAGAAAGACAAAAATGAAAGACAGACGAAGGAAAAGAAAGAAGAAAAAAAAGGCGCAAATAGAGAAATACTAGCAACTACGAAAAATCGAAAGCTAAAAAAGGAAAACCGAAAAGAAAAGCAAAACAAAAACTACTGTAATAATACTTTCCATTCGTGTGAAATAGTGTTAAGAAGGCTTTTTTCTGCTGGGGTCGGAAGAAACAAGTTAAATTCTGGATAAAATTCATCCAATTAATAGAACCCAAATCAATTGTCTGAGATCGTATGAATTCTATTTAAAATAATTACTTTACTCCATCTTTTCCTTGATTTTTTCATCAACCACGTATATGAAAACAGTTCCATCAAACAGCTTGGCATTGGCAATGGGATTCATCATGGGTTCAAATCATGGGCTCCTCCAACTGATAGGGAAGTATCTAACAACATTGGAAAAGTTTACTAAGATGAAAGGAAGCCAATATATGTTTAGAGGTCATGTTAAAACTTTAATGTACTGCCATCAATTCAACTGTAAGTACTAGATTGTAACCCTATGCAGGAAGTAACTGTTTGGGTACTTAACAACCTGTTCAAAGTCCATTAACCATGTATAGGAAAACGTTTCCGTCAAACACAGATTGGCAATGGTGGCACCCGACAAGGGTTCAAATCATGGGCCCTATTCCAGCTGATGGGAAAGTAGCAAGCAGCAATGTTGAAAATTTTTGCTAAGATGAAATGGAGCCAAGACAGCTTATATAGGACCACGTGATATGTTTAGAGGTCAAGATAAAACATTAATATTGTACTACCATAACACAATTACTAGATTGTAATCCTATCAATGGAGCTACTACTAGTACTATTTAGGTACTTACATCCTGTGCAAAAATGCGTTAAAACCTTTTTGGTCAAGCTACACACAAAACACACTATAGTCGGCAATCATTCACAGGAAAATTGTGGCCTTGGGGCTTCACGAATTCATCAAACACGGCCCCAATAAACTTATTTTCTCTCTCTAGAAATCAAGGCTACTAAAAGCTAGTCTCGAAAATCATGATCAAAAGCAAAGCAGAAAGGGTTTTACTTTATGTTGTGAAAGGTCGAAAAGATCCAATTCCCCAAAGGGCAATTCTTTTTTATTTTTTATTTTGCCAGAAAAAGGCGGTTCTTTAGGGGACAGCATTTCATACGACTGCTTTTTCAACAAGATGAATGAGAAAATAATTAAGAAAAAAGAGGGGGGAAACAACAGAAGGATAAGTATCTTAATCCAGTGATTCAAACTATAGAAACTAGGAAAATTAATGATGTTACTCTCAAGGTACAATGCACATGAAGTAATAAAAAAAACCTGACATTTGTTTCCTAGATTCCTAACCAGGATTTAATACACCGAACTTTCACCGTTCAAAGCATTAAAAGAAGTACTCCACGGCTAATCTTTCGGCTGAGATTGTAAACAGTAATGTGATTGTTGGTCAATGTAGGTTGCTGGGAAGGACAAAGAAGGTGGAGGATGAATGCCGGTGTGACAAGCTACCAGGGTACGAGCTACCTAAGGCCTACAGGCCTAGATAGACTCTTCTCTGCCAATCTTTCTAATCAACTGTTTCTTCGTATGTTCTGTTCCTCAGCATTCATGAGTAAAAGCAATTGCACATTATGGAAAAAGTATGATGGGGAATGTAAACAATAGTAAAATTTTACACCTCGTTTTAATCACTAATTCCTTCTATTAATAAGCACTGAAAACGCACAAACATAGGGAAAAACTCCCTTCCTTCAAATGAAAGTTACTTGTTGATTAAAGCATGTGGTTTACAGCACAAAGCTCCTTAACCAGTTAACCCTGTTGTAAGAAAAACAAAACAAGTAAAGCACACATCTCAACCACTGGAGGAGCAACTGATCCCTCTTTAAAAACCAGGAGAGAAGAAAGCATTTGATGGAACATTAATTAATGATGTTATAAATTTTACTAAATTTCAACACTCAAAGGGACATCTTGTAATGATCAAATTTAGGGTTTTAGATAAGATGTCATGACAAAGCCAAGGCATGTGGGTTTCCTTTAATCAGTCCCATACCTGTGCCCACACTTCCATTAGCACAGCTCTGACTCGCAAAAGCTGTCAATGTCCTATGCTAACTCTACAAGACATGTAATATTTTCAATGAAAGCTCCATTATTCATTCCAGTAGCACAAGCTAGCTAGCTATAGAGAAACTAAAAACAGAATAAATATAACTGAGATATTCAAAATTATTAATGCATCATATTACATTCGACTTAATACATTTCCTTCAGCATGCAAAGCAGGCAAGTGATGATACAGATCTAATTAGCTAGTGTGCATCAATGAAGAAGAAAGCTTATAAAGAGCCATGTGTGTATATACGAGTGAAGGACAGTTATAATACTACATACCCACAAAATTAAACATCCTCTCAGAATTGAATTTAGTAACTCATTGCAAGAAATCTTTTTTCATGGAATTTTCAAACTGTAAAGAAAGGGCAAACCTTTCTTTTCCGTTTACCTTTGGTCCTTTACTGAGGCCTACCTTGGTTCAAAAAGATTCATTTTGAGGAAGAGCCAACAAAGCTCTCCACCTTGAAACCCTAGAGAGATGTGAAAAGGAAAAAAAAAGGATAGCGTTGAAAAGAAGAGAGAATGTTTACCAAAGTTCAAAGCCAGATCTGAAACAAGCAGAAACAGACAGATCAGAAACAGGAAGTCATCATGGGAAAGATCTGCCTAATGATGAACTAGAAAGGAGGGTTAGGACTGACAAAAACAACATCATAGCATCACAGAAAAAGAAAAAAAAAGGAGTAATGATTAAAACTTTTATCCAGATGATGAAAAAAAATTGGTCAAAACCCTCATCATTACACCAATCTGCACATAACTAACAACCTTAATTGCTCTAAAAACAAAATACCCAATGATCCAAAACCAACAATTTTTCCCAAAAGAGAAAACAAATAACAACCAAAATAATCATTAAAGCTGAAAATCAAACCTTTACATGCTGCAGTCCATGATCCAGAATATAGCCTTTGCTGCGCAGTTCCATATGGGAGCAATAATTGGGGGGAATGAAGCCTGGTCCGACGACACTGGCACAAGATCAATCCATTACAACAATAATCAGATCATAGAAGCAAACCAGTGCAAGAAAATTGATTAAAAAAGTGTCCTCGAGCCAGACAACATTCCCCTCAAAACAGTAGCTCCCTTAAGACATCCTTTCATAGAGACTTTTCTCACGAATTGTTGGTATCAACTAAGTGATTGTGTATGTCTTTATATGATTCTCTTATCTGTTTATCCCCCAAGAGCCTCGCCTGTGTTCAAGGGGGACTGAGATAGAGAAAGGGAGAGAGAGAGAGAGAGAGAGAGAGAGAGATGGGAAAGTGGTGGTGTTGGATGATCATGAGATGATGAAGAGAATGATATGGTGAGAGGGGGGGTATAAGATGAGTAGAAAGAGTGGAAAGCCAACGTTCAAAAAGACAAAACAAGCAGCGACTCGACCCTACCAGCTGCTTTCTCAGTTCCAGAAATGACCACGACGCATGCACTCTAATCCCTCTCCCTTTTACTCTTCTCTCTACTTTGGTTGTTATACGTATGTATCAGAAATCATGTTTTAAACCCTTTCTCAACCATTGGATTCCCTTGATGATTACGATGTTAAACTCCTCGTGCAAGCAAAGTTGACTGAGGAAGGAGTACATTGGAGCAAAACCCACCATCAGATTTAGGGGCATGATCGGTGATGGTGTCATCAAACATAATAAAAAGAACTACCGAAACAGTACTGTCTATTCGCAAATGTACCCTAGGAATCCAGACCCCTTATGAACCGTAGGATTTGTGAGATTTGTAGAATGATGTTAAAAAGACTGTACTACGATAAAAATATAATGATGACATAAATAATTGAATAGAAAAGGAATCAAAGTAAAGGAGGGCCTAAAAGTGAGTCAGAGGAGTGGTTGGGTTATTGAGCTGCCCGATAATGGAAAAACAAATTTAATATCTCACACTTTTTAGCATTGTTTCTTTTAAAAAAATATTAAACATATTAGAAATTGAATTTTTTAACTTCAGAAATACTAAAAAATGGTAAATCCAACGTGTCATTTTTTAGAATGACGAGAAATTCGAGACGGTGACCGACTCTTTGGCCTTTCACCTTCCTTTTCACCTTGGCCTTTTTTAGCCGTCCCAACTCTTTGGCTAAGCTAAGGTCAAAGTGACTTTGCTTTTTGATTTTTTGATTATTCCCTTCAGCTAACATTAAGGCATCCCGTTAATTAGAAATAAAAAACAAAGAAACCAAAATATAGAGAATCATAATGCCGATATTGATAAGTAATTTGGAAAAATAGTCAATAGAATTAATGTGTAAATTAATCCCTAGACTATATCATTTATCATAATTTAATATTATAAAAAAAATTTATGATTTGATAACTTAATTTTGTTTTCATCTAACATTTTCAACTATTGACTAATGATTTTAAGTAATATGGTAAATATTAGCCAATAAAAAAGCATAACGTGTAATGATTTTATTAAGTAATTTCTTGCTGTATCAATACATTATTAATGGAGTTAACGTTTGAAGTAAATTATATGTTAGAATAAAAGTTGAGATATTAAAATGAAAATTTTTTATAAGAAATAAATAGTTAAAAAAATATATAATTTAAAGGTTAAATTAAATATTAACCCAAATCAAAATATTCATAAAATTAGAAAAAGCCTGGAATCAAGTTTGAAATCCCATTTCCACCAGCAGATCATCATTGATACGTACAAAATGGAATTGACAACACCAATGTCTTTCCTCTGGGAAAAGGCATTAGCTTATGGCTACAATATACCATGAGAGTGGCTCCAATTAGGCTTTTAGAAGAAAATTTTGGAATAAAACAAGTACTTGCTGCTGTCTCCATATCTGGCTATTCAAACGAAACAGATGGGCATGCAATAAAAATAATTAACCTTTGAGAAAATAACTCTACTCCGTCTACTACTGTTAAATTTTGTTACTTTGCTAAGAAATCGTGCCTTTCATGAGATTATGACGTCTTTGGATTCTTGGAAAACATACATTACTTTGTGGGTGTCAGGATAAAGACTTAGCGAAACTAGTATCATTCTGCAGTACAGGTTAGCTCCACGAATTAATGGGTTCGGTTTTCTTTTCTGTCATTGTTTTTTTTTTTTTCTGGCACCCCATTTCATCAATCTCTTTCATTTCTCTTCCTACAACACAAAAAAAAAAAAAAAGCAACCTAAATTTGGCAATGTTTAGCAAAATACCGAAGCAATTATCGAAAAAGATAAATAAACATTGCTTTGGTATTTGGTGTTTTGAAATCCAAAGTGACTATTCAAATGATAAATATAGGAAGAATAAGCTTATTATCTTGCAGTACTTAGTCAAATGTTCAAACAAAACAATCAACATTAACCACAAGTTGCAGGCTTTGTTTTGCACATATACAACTGGGCCGATTAATATTTGGGGGTTTGGCATTTTTTGGACGACAAATTCAAATGTGTTGGTGGGCATATTTGAAACTTTGAAGCTGAAGAGCCGAAAGGGATGCTGTGGTTTATGGTGGTGAACGTAGAAAGTTGCTGTCATTACATATGCTGCAACTTGCTACTGCTCCATTTACTGTTCCCATTGCAGAGTTTTATGAATCACTGCTCGCATAATTAATAATCACTTAATTGTGGGAAATCTAGCTGGCAAATATGACAGTAATGTTTCTTTGTACATTTCCGGATGTCAATTAAATTCCACGTGCACCTAATCCACAGAAAACCAATTCAGAAATAACTAACTCTTCAATTCATCATGCACTTATAGCTAGTAATCATAATAAATTCAACAAATCTCTGGAAAAGGTAATAAGTATTTTAATTGAATGATGCTTAGGGTTTTGATCAACTGTAATGTGAATTCAAACAAGCTAAAAAACGTCAAAATTAATTATTAGCAGTACTTTAGTAGAATTGTTGTGGGTTTAGGGTAATTTGAAGTTGATGGGAATGGTAACAGAGTTGGCGCCTTGGTGAACACTATCGGCTTTGTTTTTATTTAAAGGGAGTGCCCGGAAGATGTGCTGCCATCTCTATGTCCTCCACAGCAAAAGGCTCCACCATTTTCTCTCTCTCTCTCTCTCTTTCTCTCACTCTCAACTGTACATCAGAGTGACAAACGGAGAGGACGATACTGGCTCCAGATTTCAACGCTTTACAGTCTTGAAAATTGTGTGAAAAAGAGGGGGGTATGGAGAGAGAGAGAAAGTGGGAAAGAAACAACACGTAAATGTCAAATCCTGCATCTCCAGCCCAGGTTGTCGATAATAATAGTAATAATAATCAATGACCGTTGCAATGCATGAGTTTTTCATTACAAAACCAAACAAAATTTTAAAATTAAAAAAAAAAGACACTCAAAGGTAAGGTACCCTTTTTTTTTCACAGGCCTTAGCTTAGCTTTGATTTCTAGTTTGTACCAACACTCCCACCTGGCTGGCTTTAACAAGTTCACTCTTCTCCATATGCATGGTCACGTGCTCTTGCTCTCTCTTTCCTCTCCCTCTTTTTGAGTCCTACGCCATTGAGAAAAGGTGAAGTAAGAGAGGAGCAGTTGAAAAAGGAAGGTAAATTTTAAGCATACTTTAGGAGCTTTTCCCTACTCGAAGTCAATTTGGTGTCTGAATCGAGAAAAGGAAGATACTTTATAAAGCAAAACCAACGTACAAAGGAAAGGGAGAGCCTACGTGGGATGTATTTGCTGATTGTAGAAATTTCAGTGGACAAAACTTTTTTCAATCTTCTCTTACACCACTCTCGCCCCTATATCTTGAAACAAAAAAGGAAAAATATTTTCTGGTTTATTTTAAATTACAACCCCTCTCCCCTAATTAAACTACTTCCCCTATAGGCTGTAGCATTGTAATTAGTGAAAGTTGTAAGTACATAAAGACCTCTCTGTTTGTTTTGTTTTGTTTTCTTATCTTTGTTTTCTCACTACCAGCATCCAGCTCACCTGTTTCCTTTGCGTTCCTCCTCCTGGTTTCCAGCCCACCCGCAGCATCTCCCCTCCTCTCACCTCTTTCATAAAAAAAAAAAAGAGCGAGAAAGAAAGTTTGACTATTCGAATTAGATAAAAGCACAGGACAATGAATGATTCTATATGGTCGATGAACTAATTCACAACTCGTGAACATCATTCATGCTGATAAATGGGGGTCTTGGAAATGAGGAGAAAACAAGCTAAAGCATTAAATTTTCATACCTAAAAGTATTGAAAGGGTTGGATACGGTATACAGATCAAATAGTAGATCAAATGAATTATTTTTCTTTTATTCATTTTCTAGACCACTTACAAGTTTGAAGATACCCGTTTGATTCATGAGTTTCAGCTTACTTTTTTCTAATGGCTAAATTTGGGCCACTTCTATAAAAGGTCAGCCTATGGACCCACCCTGCTTTTGCTCAAAGTTGAAGCTTTTGCATTGTATACGAGTAAAATGTAGCATCAGCATATGAGTAAAGCCATATAAGCCTATGAGGTAGATAAAAGACAGTTTGTTCTGTTGGTGATATGTTACCTAATTCATCTTTGGAGCTTGTTGGGCCTCAGCTAAGGTCATTCCTAATATCCAGTCCTTCCTCGAGACCAAAAATCAAGGATCAATTTTGGTTGGTTTGAGGTTTTCAACGCCTGGAGAGTGTACGTCTCTACGTCTGATAAAATGGTTTGTGACTTAAATGAATAATATTCAATTTATAGAATTTTTAAAAAATTATTATCTTAAACATTTATCATCGAACTTATTTAAGTGAATCTAAATAAATATTTTTTATAAAATAAATCATTTATTTTAAAAAAATTTAAACCAAAAATTAAATATTTTATACCGTAAAGATTTTAGTTACAATAATATAAAATTCATAACTTTACTTTTATAAAATAAAAAATTGAAGACATATTTACATTTTAGAATAAAGTTTGAAGATTTATCTAAGTATTATTACAATTAATAGAGATGAATTCTTTTTTTTATTATTTTTTTGTAGACCACTTTTGAAGATGCCAGTTTGATCCATGAGTTCCAACCCACAGTTTTCTAATGGCCCAAAAACAAAAATGGCTAAATTTGGGTCATTTCTAATCATTCTAAAAGCTAAGCCTATGGACCCTGCCTTGCCCAAGCTTTGCCCAGAGGGTGGACAAGAACAAGGAGGCAATATCCATTATCCAGTCCACAGCCACCGCCGTGAATGCCATCGAAAGCGGACAAGGAGTAATACTTATCATCGGATGCATTAATCATTTGACATTGACAGCTTACGACTATTCATCTACAATGAAATTCATTCCATCTCCGTAACTTGCATTGCTTTGAACAACTTCCTTAAACTCAAAGCGACAAAACTCCTTGACTATGACTGCAATGTAATCTTTTCTATCTTCCTCATCCTTCAGGTTTATGGGCATCAACATACCTAAAAGTCCCTCTCATTTTCAGTCAATCTTGCCACGGTAGCCGTCTTTGCTTGACCTTTAACCTTTGCTAAAGTGACCAAAAGTGCCAGCTTTCTCAACCAAGTGTAATTCCCTTGACCCTTTAGCATCCCCTCTTTAACTCGATTTTGATATACTCATTAATTTTGCCACTCTAAGGTTATAGATTGGTTCATTGTATTAATCTTACCCAGACGGAAGAAAATGCTATTAATCAAGCAATGACAGTCTCGCATAATACAAATAAAATTTCAAGTCATTATCAAATACAGTCTCTATCACTAACTTACCACGATTACAAAACTCTTTTTTTTCCTTTTATTTTCTCTAGTCTTATAATACTTTAATTAATATAACATTAAATGTTTATTATAAAAATATTATTATTATTAATTTTTAATTTAGGAAATTCTAGAAAGAAAAACTTGTATTCTCTTAGCTTGTACTTGGTACTTCTGCTTCCATTTTTTCTTAAATATTTGATCGTTTAAAAGATAAAAAATTAATGTTATGAATAATTTTTAAATTACTCTAAAATATTTAATGTAACATTTAAATTTTAAAAAATTTTAATTTAATATATGATTTGAATTATAAATTTATTAATTAATATTTAAAAATTATTTATTGATTAATTTGATATTAATCACATTTAAATAAAATATTATATTAATTAATAAATTTAAATTTTAAATATTATATTGCAAATTTTAAAATTTAAACATTACATTAAATTCTTCAACTGTTGCTCACATTAACTTGCACAAAATGATGATGGCCTTAAAAAGAGGAAAAATATTGTTGCTGCATACCACGTGGAAAGCAGGCAGGGCGTAGTAAAAAGCAAAGTGAGACAGACACCTGTACTTAGAAAGCTTCGTCCCCACATGCAGACTCTCAATAAGCTACGATATTGAACAAAGCTTGGGCACGTCATCAAGCGCAATCTATTCCCACGTTGAACCACAAATTTCGCGACACGTCACCGCGGGGCAACTAAAGCTCCAGAGAAAAAGACGACGTAACGGGATTCAGAAGTTTTGACCGATGGCGGATGGCAAGTGTTGATTGGAAAACGTGTGACTGGTGAAAGTACTTGTCCCGAAGCAACTGTTTTTATTGGGGAAGAATATTAGTAGAAGTATTTCATTGAATTTCTTTGGTTTATTTGAATGTTTCTCTTAGATAGAGGAAAGGGTTATCTAAAATTGTATCTAAGAGGAAAGGGTTATCTAAAATTGTTCTTTTATATGGAAAATCAAAGGTGGGTACTTTGAGTTTGAGACTGCTCTTTTGACAAAGACTCAACGGTAGCACTCCCCTGGCTCTAGCTGGTTTAATCAATGGCTTAGCTGAGAACTCGAGCCCCGGACGGTTTCTATTAAGATGAAAAAACTGATGAGACGAAGGAAATTTGAAATCAACATGGAATTGGCCAAGAAATGTGGAGAAACGATGATAGTCAGGGCATGTTTCTGCAAGAAACATGGATATATAATTGGTTGTAATATCTGTACATAAAATTAAAGATGGAATTTGATTTTAAGTGGTGAAACGTGATTCATGCAGCCGACACTTTATGATTAAAAAAAAATGCTAGATGAAGTTGTGACGATTATGATACTGACAATATACATTTTAATAATTTTACCATGAAGTATGGAGCGGGCAATCTCTAGAATGTGAAGCCATGCTAAAACATGATTAAAATTAGATAATAGGCTAGCCATAAGGGCTAAGGGCTAAGGGCTAAGAAATAAGACGGCTTGGACTTAAGGCCGACATGAACCCCTATTTTTTCTATCCTAATTTTTCTCACAGCTAACTTTTTCTCGGCTTAATCAAATAAAATATTAAAAAAAAAGAAAAAATAAATAAAAAACTAAAAGGAGTCATGAAAAGGAAAATTGGTAATGTTCACAAGGCAAAAGAGGAAAAGTACTATACGTTATCACTTATCAGAGATCCATCGACTGGGATATAAAGCATGTAGTAGCAATTCCAAATCCATTCAGACCCAAATCCAAAGGAGATACTTTGGTTCCAAAAAACATTCCCTTTTTCACCACCGTTTAGAAGTAGTAGTACTTATCAGCTTGTATATGAAGGACAAAGATTTCCAGCAGGTTAGGAAGAGTAATCCTGGAAAAGATGTTAGATGGGGGAGAATATACTCAGGGGATGGCAGAGCCTTTTTCCAGCATGACTGAAGTTACAACAACCAAAAAGAAGAAGAACAAGAACAGGAGGAGGTTCAGTGATGAACAAATCAAATCGTTGGAATTGATGTTTGAATCGGAATCCAGGCTTGAGCCACCGAAGAAGTTGCAGGTGGCAAGAGAGTTGGGGTTGCAGCCACGACAGGTTGCAATATGGTTCCAGAACAAGAGAGCTAGGTGGAAAACGAAGCAGCTTGAACGAGATTACGGCATCCTACAAGCCAATTACAGCAATCTAGCTTCCAAGTTCGAAAATCTGAAGAAAGAAAAGCAGGCCTTGGTGATTCAGGTACTAAACTAACTTAATCACCTAGTTTGCATACAAAGAAAGCAATGAAGCTTTATAAAGGCACTAACAAAGATATTTTCGAATCTTATTTAACAGTTGCAGAAGCTGAACGATTTACTTAAGAAGCCAAAAGACGAAGGCAAGTGTTGCGGACAAGTTACAACAATGAACAGCATCGACGGAGACTCAGATAAGGGAGAGGCTGTCAAGTCTGATTCTGAAGGGCAGCTCAGTTTGTCAATGGAAAGATCAGAACATGCGCTGGGAGTCCTGTCGGATGATGATAGTGCCATGAAGACAGACTATTTTAGACTGGAAGAAGAGGCCAACCTTGTAAGCATGGTGGAACCAGCTGATGGTTCTTTAACATCTTCAGAAGATTGGCGCAGTTTTGACTCTGATGGTCTCTTTGATCAGTCCAGTAGTGGTTATCAGTGGTGGGATTTTTGGTCCTGAACAAATGAAATAAACAAAAAGTTGGAGGAGTATGTATGCAAATAATTTTCCTTCTGTACACAACCCAAGAGAGTGTTGGGGCAAAGTAGCAAGTAGAGGAAATGGGAGAGGGGAACACTTGAATATGTACCATTGAATTTAGATGATGAGAACTAAATTTCGCGGTCTGACAATATCTAAATTCAGTTGATCCTATCTCTCAAATCTAATTTCAGCTTCCCTGGTTTGTACCACTTTTGGCCAGGAGATCAAATTGGAATTCACATTTTACTCTGAAATCATGGGCAGATAGGGCTTAGGATGCCTTCAGACAGTTCTTCTGTATGATGAAAAGATAGAATTGAACAGTATGTGTAAATATTTGCTTTTGAGACTGGAAGAGTCTGTGAGATAGATTGAACAAGGAGTTCACTCAGACAAGACCTATGACCATTTCCATTGCTCATTCAAGTAGAACTTTAAAGGAGTTGCGAGATTGCTCAAAAATGATATCCCAATCATTTCTTTTATTTTCTTTCCAATCATTTCTTTTATTTTCTTTCTCCTTGTTGTTTTAGTGGTGTCTTTGTTGTTGTTTGCTCAATTGTTTCATCCTGCAAGAGACTCAACGGGACTGGTTAGGAAATAAGGAAAAAGAATAATCAGTAAAGATAAGTACCTTTTTTTGAGTATAATGAGGACAGGTAGCTTAGCCTTGTGATTTTGCAGATATTCAGAAGCAGTTCATGAAATGAATTATGAAGCTTTGTGGATAGCATAGCAAATAAGCTTACCCTGTCCTCTCTGAAACTAAAACAGAGCATGTACATATAATTATAAAAGCAATAAGCGTAAATAACTGAATCATTCGAGTCTTTTCCTTTTATGGACGAACTAATTATTGGCTTCAGAATTAAACATTTTGACGCCTAGGTACTAAGTTTTTGTAAAAACCACCGCCAACATGCAAAAATTAATGCGAAATTAACAGTTACATATCAAGTTGAATTGACAAAAAAGAAAAAAACTCTTTGCCTGAAAATCCGTATCTTTTCCATAATGTCTTTGTGTTTTATCTAATTTTCTTCTAGATTCATTGCCTAAAAGGAGTCTCCACTAATTGTAAAGACAAATATAGGCCTTGTAGCACCTGAAGAAGCAACATGTGACAGAAAGAAAATGGGAAAACAACCAGTATCCTTAAGTACATCCAAATTAAGTATCTTTTAGTACTACACTAGAACATTCTGCATTCCAGACAATGTTTGTTATGAAAGAACTGGAATTCCAAAACAATTAGTAGGTGGAAGCCTGTTAAAAACCAAGAAGACTTCAAAATTGCAGCAAATGTCAAATTGTCAAGTTTTGCTTCTTTCGATTTAACTAGAACAACAAGCTTTGTCATTCCAACTGCAGAAGCAATGGCTTCCCAAATCCTGGCCTTCACAATTCCCTTTTTCTTCTTGATTGAATCCACTTTTATAATTCTGTTAAAATTGGAATACTACATTTTAGAATATAATTACATAGAAAAACATCTTTGTTTCTACTGTTTGTACATCAGACTTTAGAAAATTTTTGGCAGTAAGCCTCACCTTCTACCAGTAATTACATAGGTGATATGTGTATGTAGTGAAGGAACTGTTTTTAGTAAAAAAATCAAACAAAAGCACAGCTTACTAGTATAAAAGAAAGCAGACAATGGTAAATGAGAAACTTAAATATCAATTGATCAATTCTTACCGGACAAAAATCAAGCAAAGAATGACCATACTGTATACATTACAGCGGGAGAAGCTATAATTTGCAGGAACCCTTACCATTGGAATTGACCAAATAGCATATGGTTTGAGATACCATTCAAATTTATATAAAACCTACAGCAGATAAAGATAAATTTTCGTTTATTTCTTTCTTGGAAACCCTATGTTAAAGATTGTGTATACCTAAGAGTGATTTCAACAATAAATTGATAGCAAAATATAGACCGTTACTCTTCTATTTAATTGGACGTTGGAAAATGAAACGAAGGGAGAACAGAATTTTTCATCTTCCGAAGGGGGCAATTATGGAATCAGGGGGATTTAAACGAGGCCTGAGATTCTTTTTGTTATATTATGGACGACAGAGACCTTACATTCTGATGTCTGGGGAACTTCTTGGGTTCCGAACCGGGTTTCACCATTAGCATTCGCATACTGTTAAACGGCCTAGTTTAGCGTCCACACACACTTTGATTTACTATTAACAATTTCTCATCCTAGTATATGGATCAAATTAAAAAAAAAAAAGATCTTGCAATTTCCTGTGGGCTGGACCGTAATCTTTAAAAGAGTTTTAAGGCTGTGGCCCAACTTGACTCAAGGAAGAACCTCGGCAGTGTTTGCTTGTTTATTTCTACAACAAAATGGCTCTCAGAAAAATTGCATTTTGAAGTTTCAACTTTCAGTTCACTCACACCCGGTGTCTTCCTCTTCGTTTCAGAAAATAAAAAGAAAAGAGTGATGAAAGACCTCTCCAATGCAGCTTTAAGAGAGCACCAAAGTAGCCATAGTTGCAAACCCATACCAAGTACTTCTTTTCTCCATTGGTCTCTTTGTCACTGGCGGATCCTCGTGGAGTGGAGTGTCCATGAACACTCAAAAAATTAAAAATAAGAAAATTTGAATTAAAATTTTTGTTTAGATACCTTCACATTTTTTAACATTTTTCTCTTAATATTTCAGGTAACGTAATGTGGAAGTCTCTCTTTAGAAACTTCATACGAAAGGGTTGCCAGATGTATCTATGCGTTTACGCTTTTGTATGAATACAGACAATTTGGTCTGACGCCGGTTAGCGTTTAACAGATCTTGCTTTCAATGGAACGTAGCATATTTTGAGGTATGTAAGCCATTTCGCTGAAGTACTGGTCTTCTGTCAGCCATTAGGTCTCCGAACTTGTACTTCGTTCTTATTGAATTGAATTAAACTGATGCCATTTTTTTTCATTGGTTCATTGTGCTAGATTATATCTTTGATGATGGTGATGACCCTTAACCTTTCTCTGCTTGTTCGTTGCTACAATTTTTCATTACCATTTGTGCATAATGCTCTTAACTCAACTCCTGCCAACCTCCATTAGCTTCATCATTTGATTTTGACATTAGGTTCTAATGATAATGATATCTTCTGTTAGACACTTGTGACTATATTAATCATTGCCTCATCTGCTATTCTCTTTAATTCTCCGCCATTGTTTCAACTGCCATTTGAACTTCAATAGACAAAGTCTCTTTATTTTACCAGTTCAGTTTTGGTTCCCATTAATACCACTGCAGACTGCACATTTGGAGAAATCATCAATTTCAATTCGCTTGACTGTCTTGCTACTATCTTTCCTACATCCTTAGTCCAGTTTTCCTGATTTTGTGTTGATTTCTTCTGCTCAAAGTCTGAATCATAAAATGCAGCTAAATTTGAAGACTGAGACTCGTACTTTTTATTACCCTGGAATTCAATGATTAACTAGAGTATATTGTAAGATCACCTAGTTAAATTAGACATCAGATAACCCCCTGCTAGAGGTTCCTAATGGAAGTTTGTAATCACCTTTTTATCAAACAATTTATCACTAATGAAAGATGATTACAAATGACTGGCCAGCATCAGCCGAGGAGCTAAATTTGTAGTCGCTGCAGATTTTTCACTAATGAAAGATGATTACCAACGACTGGTGGCCCGCCATATATATGAGTATAATTAGGGCAAGCAAATTATATGTGCAAAATTTTCTAAATACCTTTACTAATAATATTACAAACGACCGCTTATTGAATATTCATAGGGGCAATCAACATCAGGGATGATTAGGTTCCGCACATCTTAGCTTAGATTAGCTGACATTTTCATGGCATGTGATTATGAGATAGAATTCCGGTTTTCGTTGGCTGTCCACATTGGATAATTCTATCTGAATTAGTAGAATGAAGTCAATTTCAACTTTGCCACGAGTGAGGCAGCAATTGATTTGATTGTTCACTTACCCTACCTATTTTCTTTTCATCCTATTGTATCAGGTGTATGATGTAACCCCTTTCTTGGAGGAGCATCCTGGAGGAGATGAAGTCTTGCTTGCTGCTAGCGGTAAGATGATGTCAGTGCTATCTTCCAACAATTCTAGCACATTGTATTTCTTTAGCCTGGGTTCATTCATCTTATTGATATTGTTACCAATATGAACAACTAATTATGCAGGAAAAGATGCGACTCAGGATTTTGAAGATGTTGGTCACAGTGATGATGCAAAAGAGATTAGATTGCTTAGTTTCCCATTGTGGAACATTCAAAAATAGTCCACTTGCTCAGTATAAGCTTGTTAGAAGCTGTCTTTGTTGTAATTTTCATGCTAATAATAATGGCTTAGCATTTCATTCTCTCTCTTGCTATTGTTTCAGATCCTCTTAACCATCCCCCCTCCTACTCCCTACAAGCAAACAGAAAAAAAAAAGGAACAAAAACGTTGGAACTTTAGCTGAAGTATGAAGGACAACATAAGGAATGCCTTTGGTCTGAAACAGGGAGAGAAAACAAACGTGCTAGGTATTTTAGTCTCTCTAATAAATCCATCACCAGATAAACTAATTTCTATTGACTACGTGCTAGTATCCTTCTGTGGACTAATCACACTATCAGGTTTCTTTTGCTTGGAAATTTGAGTACTTCCACTTCCAACCAGAGCTCTCTGGTGGGATACGAGGTACCGTGACCTGCTACCGTTGGCAAATGGCAATGCATGCTCTCCCCCTCTTCGATGCTTACATAGATACTGTTGTATTGTTCATTATTCCAATAGCTGCTTCACATGATCCCGGCCGCACCCCCCAAGATCGTGCCCTCATGAAGGACTGCCCTAATCTCATGTTCTACAACTACCCCAATTTCGCACAGCAACAAATTTGTGCAGCATAAAAGCTGCTTCTACGTTTTATGTTTTGTGCTGGATGTTCTTTTTTTGATCCAATGGCTTTCCCATCCGAATAATCAGTATGTTAACCACGAATCAGCACACCTTCGTTGAGATTAGTAACTCAGCAAAATATACCACATTCCGAAATGGACTTGCTTGAACAAACAACGTTGTGTATTTACTTCTAGCAGACTTCAAATTGCCCACACTCCCAAACGTATATGATTTATCTGTCAGTATCTTGGTTCATCCGGGCATTGTTAGCCCAAGACGTTTCCTACACGATCTTTGACTAGGGCTACACCTTTAACATATTATTTTATATCACCTACGGTTGAAATGATACAGTGCTTCTTACTGACTCATGGCACACAATTTTCAGATTTGGTGAGACATTCAGACAACCATAACTGGGTATCAGTAATTTATCAATAATAACAAGACGACATATTGATGTATACATATAATTAATGGAAGAACAAAAACCTATGGTGTGAGGTTCTCCGAAAGGAATATTTATAAATGTTTTCAATAATCCACTTGGATGATGGATTATTCTGCTGGAAGATCCTGATCTGTCAACTTTTTAGCTTAAGAGGACAGCTTGTCTATGAGATAGGCCGAGCCTTGTAATGCTTATAATCTGCAATATTGGCCCAATGGGTCTCCTCGGATTCCTATATCTATGGTTGAAAATCGTACACATGCTATGCTACTAGAGAAAGACGAATTGAAGAAGGAAATTAAAACATTTAACTAACGCCAGAAGATATCTGCATGAATGAAACCTGGAAGGAAAAGATATTCGCAAACAAAAAACCGACACACCAAGAAATGTATTATGGGTTGAAGGAAAGATATTTGCTGCTAATAGATATTCCTGAAGAACAAAAGATGGGTTGGGAGAAATGGATGGCAAAAGCGTTGTTCTCTCTTTTCCTTGAACTATATTTTACATCCCAAAACAACAGATACAGATATCTGCTAGGGCAAAAGCAAGAACAAAACAAGGTTTTTTTATTAATTTATGAAAAATTACAATTTGAGACGAACAATGAATCAAAAAATAAAAATTTGAGCTTCTCAATAGGGGTTAATATGTTGCCACATCAAAATAATAATAATAATAATAATTATAGATATTTGTGTTCAGACCTAACTAAGTTCATTGGTGTCTGGACCCAATTAGGCTCATTTGTGTCCGGATCTAATTGGGCCGATCTCTTTTATATTTTGTTATTATTTATAATATATATTATAATATAGTATATTATTATTAATACTATTATTTATTATTTACTTTTTTTCATTCCTTTTTTTTTTTTTGTTCTAATTTGCAGGTGGATGGAAAAAAGGAATCAAGATCAGAATCTCTTGGTTAAACACAAAATCGTATCAATGTGATCAGCTGAAATTTTAGACCCAAAGATCACGCTCAACAGAATGCAATTCCAAGATTCAAGCTTGGGATTGATTCTATCTGTTTCCTAAAATTATTCTTAAGGCCGCCTATAAATTGGATTGATTTTACAGAGAACGGACACATAGAAAATTTTTAAGAAAAAAGGCTTGGAAAATTTTGAACAGTAGGGATATTTTGAAAATTTTAGGATTTCAGGTTTAATCTGGAGTTTTTAGGTTGATTGGAGTTTGAATTAGGATTCTAGGAGGTTCTAAGAGTAATCTAGGTAAGTTTGGGAGGAATCTGGGAAAATTTAAAAAAATATTGGTTTTTTTTTTTTGGAATTTTTGGGTTTTTTTTTTAAGAACATGAGTTTTTCGATGAAGTTTCCGATGATCGGTTAAATTTTTTGATCAAATTTTGACCAATTTTCCAAAAATCGATGGGATTTTCAATTACGATTATATTTTTTGATGACTTTTCTAGAAATCGATGGAATTCCTAGTTTCGGTTAAAGTTTTCAGTTGATTTCTTAGGAGTTTTAGAAAGAAGGCAAAGAAAAATTGGGATAGAGAGAGAGGGAGCATAAGGCATTTGAAGAAAAATGCTGAAAAGTGCCATTTATACCGTCCTAAAATGATGCCATTTTGGAAAGCCTTGACTCGCTGGTGACTCGACGAGGATATACGCGTTGACCTTGGTTTGACTTGACCCGATCGTAGGTTTTTTTTTTCATTTTATTTTATTTTTATTTTATTTTATTTTAAACCCATTTTATTTTCTTTATTTTTTTTATATATTATTTCTTTCATGTTGTTTTTTTTTTAAATGTTATTTCTGCTATTTTATTTTTGAAAGTAAAAAAGAAAAAAATAATTCTATAAAAAAATATTAATAATAAAAAAATCCTTTCAATAAAAATAAAAAAATAATTTTTATCCTCTAAACTATTAGAAAATTGCTTTAAAGTAAGTCATACCAAACTATTGGAATATTTTACTAATTTTTTTGAATAAAAATATATTAATAAATCTGACGATGGAGTATCTTCAAAGTAAAACACTAGTCTTCATGAATACTTATAAGGTGAAAAAATTATCTTAAATTGCTACCAAACTATTAAGATAATTTTAAGATTAATTTTTAATATTAAATTATTTGATAAATAATAAAATGGTCAAGACTTGGATAATTTGAAATCAAACTGGTACCATCATTTAGATATGTATTGTGGGGGTGCTACAACTTTCTCCATACGTAATCGACTTTCGAATCTAACATCTATTTTCATATACCAGAATATGTTTCAGGTGGCCAATCACACCTAGACAAAAAAGATTAGTGGTGACTCCTCTAATCTATGTTTAGCGGTAGGTCTATGGATCTATACGTTATGATAGTTTGACGATTCTACTGGGGACCTTAAAAGTCAAGCCAGTAAATGATTTTCTATTATCCAAGCATCGCTTAATAAATTTAGAATTATCTCCTTTCATTGCTTATATTTGTCTTTACATTGTGTATACTTGCTTAATTATTCATTTGTTTTTCTTTTTATTACTTATATTTGCTTAATTACCTATTTATTATATACATATTTGTCATTCATCTGCATGTGCATAACATAAGTCCTCCACTTGGGTTCTACCTTTAGGAAGGAGTGAAGTACTTATGCTTTTGTGAGATTTCATATCTCCGTATTAGCCTACGAAACACTCTCACTCAAATTGAACAATTTTCACTCATAGCCTATGATGGGTGAGGATCGGGGTGGGGTGTCTTACTAGTCTTAATGGACCATGATGTAAGGAACAATTTGAGAACATTCTAGAATTAATCAAAATCGTATATAGTTAACCTTAAGAGCCCAACCATAGATAAAACCCTATCTTCTCACCCTTTATAGTTCACCCAAAATTCAAGGTCACGCTGTTATCTTACTTGCTTTATTGAAGTGACTAACTAATTTCTTTATCTTTTTTTTATTTTTTTCCTTTTATGCATTTTGTGCATATCATAAACATGCTTACAAATTACATAGTGTCATTACCTTAAAAGTTGTTTCAATAAAAGTTCTCATGGATTTCACAGAACGTCAAGTTTGCACCTCATCTACACTGTTTAAATGTGACTTTCCCATAGATGTAAAGTTAGAATAAAAAAAGAAGTAGTGAGAAGTGAGAGATTGCTTACCACCCGATCATGTCCCTACACTATCAGAAAAAGTTTGCCTACTCTTCAAACATAATTATCTGAAAGGCCTATTAGATATATGGAATAGTATGACTCCTGCAAGGTAGGAAGCCTTTTATGAAAAGTTTAGACATATTACATATCTTTTATCAGTGGAGGTTGATAATTCACTTATCAAGGTGATGGTACAATTTTGAGATCCTTTCTACCGATATTTCATCTTTAATGAGATTGATCTAGTACCAATAATAGAGGAGTACTTAACTCTAGTAGGTATCCATCTACTCTATCTAGATAGAATATACATGAAGAAGCATAAATCAGGAAGTCGTAGGAAGCTAAGTCAAATTCTAAGAATAGGAAAAGAGGTCATAGATTCATACACCCGATAAAAAAGAAAGATAAGGGTATTCCATGAGAAATTTTTTGATATTTCATTATCAAGCATCCAGATGATGATAAAAAAATGAATGCATTTACTCTAACCATATATGAGTTGGTCATTTTCCTTAAGGTTTTAGGTCATATTGAGATAAAAACGGTGAATTTATTTAAGCAGATTGAAAATGGGTGTAATCTTTCACCAGCTATCTTGGCGAAACTAACAAATCTTTGATTTTTGCTGACAAAATGACAAAGCACGTTTCATGAGCTGCATACCCTTATTATATATATAGATGAAAAGCCATTTCAAATGCAAGAAAAGTACCTTCACCAAACTTTATATTTACACTCAAGTTTGATTAGAGAGTTCTGTTAGACCATTTAGCCAGAAGCAAAGACTCAGAAAGAATGGAAGTGTCTGCTGCAAGGGCTCACAGTTGATCAAGTAAAATGGTTAGCTTCATGGATAAACAGGAAACCTATGTTGTATCAATGTGAAAATGAGACAGGGGTATCATTTTTAGGTCTATGAAAGTCAACAAGTTATGCACCATTGATGGTAAAGAGACAGCATGGATCCGAACAGTTTACTCCTATGACTTGTAAGCTCAGCCAGTTTAACTGTTCATATAGAGAGCTCAAAACTTTTCAAAAAATTGATAGCATGATCAAAGCCTGAAAGAAGCCCAAAAGAGTTAGCCCAAGGCCATTCGCTGACAGAGTTATTCAAGGGTATATGATTTTAAGAAATAAGAAGGGTCAAGGGATTACATTGATACCTTAAGATCATCACTTACCAATAGGTCAAGAGTCAAACAATAAATTTTCAGAGTTAGAGCATGAAATGGATAAAGAGAAACTAAAACAAGAAATTTTGAAGTTACAAGAAGAAAAAGACTAATGGCAAAAAAAAATTAAAAAATTAAAAATCCAAGTCCATAATATCTCCAAGGAATACAGCAAGGCCCAAAAAGTTGTTAGAGAATAGGATGATACCTTTAAAGAGTTGAAAAAGTGTGGTAACATCTAGATCCATGGACCCATTGCTAGACATTGACTGGAAGACTCGCCACCAATCTTTTTTTGTTTAGGTGCTATTGACCACATAATTGAATCTGTCTTTTTTAAATAGGATTCCTAAGTTTGACTTAGGTATCTCTAAAAGATAAATTCAATGTCTGTGAAATCAAAACTAAGTCTGAGAGTACGGTTACGTGTGAAAAAAGTTATAGCACCCTCTCACAATGCCTATCAAAAAATAGTACCAGCTTGATTTCGTGTTATCCATTAAGCTTTAAAGATTTTACCAAGTAATTAATTATTGAAAAATATTCTTAATTGACTCTAATACTTTTGACAGAAAATTAAAAAAATTTTCTCACCTCAAGAGTATGCAAGCTACTGTTTCTCTTACAGAGGCTTCATCATCGGATTATTTAACATTAAAAAAAATTCGAGAAAGGAAGAAAAAGAATGATGCTTCAACTTTTGATAGAAATATTTTTATTATATTGTTTTATAAAAAGGAAAAATCATGCTTTTATACAAGAAAAATTGATACTTTCAACTTTTTCTTAAATCATTTCAAGGTTTTATTTTTCAAGAAAAATTGATACTTTCAACTTTTCCTCAAAAGTATTTTTTTATATTTTTGAAAATTTTATTTTTAAGAAAAATTGATAATTTCAACTTTTCCTCAAAAATATATTTTTTTAAAATTTTATTTTTAAGAAAAATTGATACCTTCAATTTTTTCTTAAAAATATATTTTTTATTTTTGAAAATTTTATTTTATATTTTATTTTATTTTATTTTTTAAAAAATTTATTCATGCAAAAAAAAAAAAAACTCTTAAAAAATAAACAAACACATAAATACAAAAAATACAAAAAAAAAATCAAAACGACTTGACTGGAAGGTTGGCGCGGCTCGACTCCAGACACAAAAAATGGTTCGAAGGCTCGGCTTAGAGAAAATCGACTCAGTTTGGCTCAGCAGCCAGGTTTACAAAAACGGGTTGAAGCGGGTTATGCTACGGGTCGGGTCACCCAAGGTGGAAAAATGCGGATCCTAGACTCTTTAAAGGCCAAAATGACGTTGTTTTGCGCAGGTATAAAAAGTTAAAATCAATTTTTTTTTTAGATTTCCCTTATTCCTTCTCTCTCTTCCCTTTTTTTTTCTCTCCCTTTCTCTTTACAAACCCAAAATTCAGTTGAATATTCAACCAAAAACTGGAAAAAGCTTTCAAAAATTGGAGAATGTTGTCGAAAAATTCAAGTTTTGCCAAAAATTTCATCGGAATCTAGAAAATTTTCAAAAATTTTTCAGAAAAAAAATCCCAAAAAATCTTGAAAATTGTTTTACACCCTTACTACTCTTACATGCCTTTTTCTCTGACTTTTTGTGCTTCTGCTTTCTCTTTGTGTGTGTTTCTGATCTATTTGTTCTATTTCCCCTTCCTCCTCCGTATATTTGCTCTGTGTGATTGGTGATTTATAGGACTAGATCAGAAGAGTTTTTGATTAGATAGAAGTCCTCCTTCGATTAGGTTTTCATATTATCAAAAACTTTAAGATTTATCCCATTTTAAATTAGAACCTACAAGAACTCTACAAACACCAATTCATGACCAAAGATATTTATTATTATTATTATTATTATTATTATTTTTATTAAATTTGTTAAAAACTAATGATAAATCCAATAAATCAACTAAAAAAAACAAAGATAGATAAAAACCAAAAAATAATAAAATAAAATAAAAATGAAAAGAATTAAAAAAAAAGGCCAATTGGGCTTGTTAACTGGATCCTATTGAGTCAAGCCTCATTAATTTGGGCTTAGGCCTGGACCTTATTGAACTAGGCCCAAATAAGCTTGGGCTCGGATCGATTAGAGTGTCTACAGCTGCCCTTCTTTGCATATTTTTTATGAAATAAAAATTATGTAAAGACGTATACACTCAAGCAAGACTCAACTCGACACTTTTTTTTTTATTAAACAAAGCTCCTCTAAATAGAGGCACCATAACTTTTGAAAAAATAAATTGCTCATCGACAATCATGTCCAGAGGAGTCATAGATCAGACCTGATAAAATTTGTAATGAAAACTCAAAGATTCACAATATGAGTTCGAAAGATCAAAAGTTCAGATTCGCAAGAACCTTTCAACTTTACAAGAATTCATTGAAATTTGATTCTCAAAACCTCAGTTTCACCAGAATTCAAACTTGTAAGATTTCAGGCATGCAAGAATTCAGATTTAAAAGATTCGTATTTGCAAATTGCAAGACTCACATCTAACATTTCTCATTCAAATTTTAGAGGTTCACATCCAAAAGTTCAAAGCTTTTTGTTCGAGTCCAAAGGTTCACATTTAAGAAATCTTAGAGTTTTAAATATAAGTTCAAAGGTTTTCACTCAAAAACTTAGAGATTCACATATAAAAACTTTTCATTTTAGTTCAAAGATTCCAATCTAACAAACTTTAGGATTTTACATCTCAAAGATTATCATTTGAAAATATCTTAAAGGTTCTTATTTAAGACTCAAAGATGCTCATTTAAAAATATCTTAAAGATTCTCATTTGAAACTTAAAGATTCTCATTTGAAAACGTCTTAAAGATTTTCATTTAAGACTAAAAAATTCTCATTTGAAAATGTTTTAAAGATTCTCATTTGAAAATATCTTAAAGATTCTCATTTAAGACTCAAATATTCTCATTTGAAAATGTCTTAAAGATTCTCATTTAAGACTCAAAGATTTTTATTTGAGAACGTCTTAAAGATTCTCATTTAAAACTCAAGGATTCTCATTTGAAAACGTCTTAAAGATTCTCATTTAAAACTCAAAGGTTCTCATTTGAAAACGTCTTAAAGATTTTTATTTAAGATTAAAAGATTCTCATTTGGAAACGTCTTAAAGATTTTTATTTAAGATTAAAAGATTCTCATTTGGAAACGTCTTAAAGATTTTCATTTAAGATTTAAAGATTTTTATTTGAAAACATCTTAAAGATTCTTATTTAAGATTCAAAACTTCATCAAAATACTCAAAATCATTTTTTCAGATGAGCTTCAAACTTTTACCAAAGTTAAAATTTTGTATGTACCAAATGTCATGATCAATTATGCAAATATTTTCTTAATGATATAAATGCAACAATCTAGATTCTCATAATATCATATTCTCAACCATGATTCAAATATTTACTGCATAATATAAATGCATAGCCAAACCAAAATTTTAAATATTCTCTAAATAATAATGCAAATGCAATGCATGTAATGCGGATATCCATGTCATGAAATCTTAATCAAAATGTGATACCATGGTCCTCAATACCCCACCATCTCTCATCTTTCTTTTCCAACATCTCAGCACTAACCATTTAGAACAAGTTTCATTAATTGATACTTGATCGTAATTCATAAGCTTTTCAGTACTAACAGTTTTAGAATAAATTTCATCTATTGATCCATACCATTTAATCACAACTCACAGGCTTCTTAGAACTAGCCATTTTAGAATAAATTATGTCTTCATCACTTGGTCACTACTCATAGGCTTCTCAGCTTAGCCATTTCAGAAAAAATTTTGCCCATTAATCCATATTATTTTCATCGCTTGATCACCATTCACAGGCTTCTCAGCACTAGTCAATCCAAAACAAGTTTCGTCCATTGCCCCACATCATTTTCATCATTTGACCATATCTTACAAATTATGTCAACTAATCCATCACCATATTCATTATTTGGTCACACTTTGTGTCTTCTCAAATCATCTTTTCAAGTTTTTACCATCTTTTCATCATTCTTTTTTTTGCCCCCTATCATCTTGAATTTTGTTTCAAAGGAATGCAAGAACCTTTTAAGCACATATTCATTCATTCATTATCATTTCAATTCTTGACAAATACAATGCAATCATACAATTTCTCAATTCATTTTAGAGATGTGAGAATAAAAGAGCACAAGGTGCACTGAGAGAAAAGCAATCAATGAGGAGTGAGTTTTGGTGCAAAAGTAAATGGGGAAAAAAACCAAGTTAGATGTATGTCATTAAGACAAATGAATATTCAGACAATTTTGAATATTAATTCAAAGTTCTTTTTCGAAAACTCATTTCCTTGACTGTCAAAATCATTTTAAGCCCATCAAACTTTGCCCTAGCTTAGGAGAATCTTTAGATACCTTGATCTTTCATATATTTGAATTGTTCATCCAATTTTTAGCTCAGAGATTTATCTACCCAAATTATCCTTTCGAATTTTTAATTTGAGTCTTCATTTTCTCTTCTTTTTATCTTTTTCCATTCTTTCATCTTTTTTTATCTTTTTCCTCTTTCTTTCTTTTTTCATTTTTTTCTCATCTTTTTCATTATCATCTTTTTTTCTCATCTTTCATCCATTGTTGATATCTTCCACACATTACTTTTCAGAGCAATGTAACATGATTCCATTATTCTATCATGAGCATGCCTTTGCCTAACATATGATCATTCAATTCGAGTATTCACACTTGATCCAAATAGACTTTTCAAGATTGTAATATAGGTTATGGTGATGGGTCATTAAAGAAATGGATAAAATAGACTCAATATATGTGTTTAAAGGGTTCAAAATGAAATGATCATTTATTATTTGATGCAACTTGATATTTTACCCCGTTTCTTTTTTCACTACTTTTTTTTTTCATCGATCTCATTCTTCACAAAAAGATTTCCCTTACTTTATCCCAAATCATGTATGGTATTTTTTTTCTTTTTTTTCTCTTTCTATCTTTGAGACCTTTTTGTGATCTTTTATGTTTTTTCTTTTTCAAATATTACCCCCTAGTGTGGATGGTGATCCTTGGTTGAGGTTCTCTAACAAGAATCATAATAGGCTAAAAAAGGTAGCAATGAATGATTTTTTTAATGATAAAAGAAAGATGGCCAAATGTGAATATTTTTTTTAAAGATCATCTATTAAACAAAACAAGCTCATGAATCTTTATAACAAAATTCATCTTCAAGATATATCCATCTCATATTTGTCAGTAACTTATTTTTTGTTTGCTTAAATAATCTCATCAAATCAATATGAATGAGTTCTCAAAATTAAATCTAGAATTATTGTTAGCATCATTGTCTAAACATTCATCATTGAGAATTGGAATGCAAATGAAAAGTTATGAAAGATGACAAAGCATAGCATATTAGTTAAATGAAAAAGAAAATGTAATGAAATGCATTATCCTTGCTTTTTATTAAAATGATAACAAATTAAATCTTATTGCATAAAAAAAATCCTAACATTACTTTAAAAAAAATCCTAGAATGACAAGTAGCTTCCAACCAGCTTTGACATCATTCTCTAAAATCATGCCCCTGTACAATCGGGTGAAAAATTTTTATTAACATCTTGCCTTATTGATTCATTGAAACTCACTAAATCTTTTTGGATCAAACTTTGCATTTTATGTTTAAAGTAAAGCAAGTTTCAGTAGAATGATCCATATTCTCATTTATGACAATTGCACGTCGCATTAGCATCGTAGCACTTTGGATATGGTGACTTTAATGATTCTAAAATAACTAGAGATACCAAGTTATTTTCAACTAGTTCTAAGAATAACTCAGTGTAAGTCATGGAGATATGATCAATATATGCCCTTTTTTTATTATCTCAAGATTTTTTTAATCCCCTTACTTGGTTGTTAGGCCTTGAAGTTAATGCAGGTACTTGAAAGACTGACTGTGGATAAGCTGGTTGTGGATATGGTTGGTAAGGGTAAGGTGAGATATTATTTATAGCAGGATAGTATGAAGAATAACCTTATGGTGGATAAGGTTGATAACCCCTAAACTGTCTATCAAAGCTCACGACTTGAGTCTTAGTGTTTTTCTTCTCTAGCACCTTTTTGGTTTCTCCTCCTTTCAACTTGCCATTTTCAATGGCATTCTTAATAATTTCGCTTGAGATCACCATATCGATGAAGTTTTTTGTTGTATTTCCTATCATCTTTTCATAATAAAAATATTTCAAAGTGCTGACAAATAACATCGTTGTCTCTTTCTCAGTTAAAGGATGCTGCACTTGAGAGGCAATATCCATTCACTTCTGGGCATATTCTTTAAATGACTCAATTGCTTTCCTTTCCATATTCTATAAAGAAAGATGATTTGAGGCTAAATCTATGATATAACGATACTAACTAATAAAGGCATGGATCATATCACTCCAAGAATGAATATGAGTTATATCCAGCTGGACATACCATTTAGCAGCAGAGTCAATAAGATTGTCTTCGAATATATGCATTAATAGTTTCTCATTATTAGCATGGGTAGCCATTTTTTGATAGTACATGGTAATATGAGTTTTTAGACACTTTGTACCATCATACTTTTTAAACTCTGGTACTTTAAATTTTGAAGGAATAACAATATTTGAGACTAAACAGAGCCCAGCAACATCTACTGAACTATAAGAGCCAATGCCTTCTACAACTCGTAATCTTTCCTCTAATAAGTTTATTTTTTGTTTAGCTTTTGAGGGTTCTAAAATCTCTTTTTCTTTGGGCTTCAGCTTCTCTTTTTCTTCTGGATCATCCAAATTAGGGACTGATATTGGTTCTACTATTTTTTCGATAAAGACAGGATTTATATAACTCTGATACTACCTCAGGTTTGAAGTTGATGGCATTTCAGGGTATATGTATCCTATAGGATAGGTAAACTGCTGTAGTGGTAAACCTTGTGCGGGTTGGGCTTAATGTGACCCAAAATTGAGAGGGTACAGTGGGTTATCCACTTATTATGATAGATGGCCTTGTTGACTAGTACTTTCTTGTATACCTTTCCCCTTGTTTAATTTGTTTAAAGCCTCCAAAATCCTATTCAACTCCATTTCTAGCTTCTATTAGGCTTTCTTTATCCTCTTAAAATGATTAAAATTTTTTTATTCCATCTGTTTGGCTCGAGCTCTTGTATTATATTAATGAGTGAAGTTACTCGGTGGAGCTATCCTTGAACTTTTAGCACCATAATTATGATTAGAAATGATATGCTACGCTTTATGTATGATATGTTGATGCATGAAAGGAATGTGGATCTTCATGGATGAAATGAGAATGATGCAAATGATAATGTTAAAACATGATCATGAAAATGATGCATAGAATGAAATGATGCAGATGCACAAAATCAGACAAATAACATGGTTAGTTTTACGGATGAAATGAAAGTGATGTAGATGCATAATGTTACATATGATAATGAAAATGGTGCACAAAGTCAGATAATCAAAATGGTTAGATAAATATAACTTGTTTTTTTTTTGTGTCCTAGTTTCAGGGTATATCTATCATTGGGTAAGAAAGGCTTTATCTTAGGGTTAGCCTCTTAAGTGTACACTATATGCTGGGTTAGACGATTTTGACCACTAAAGGTTCTCAAATTATTTCTTACATCATCGTCCATCACAGACTAGTAAGGCAATCCAAACCTCACCCATCACAGGCTACTAACAAAAATGATTAAATTTGAGTGAGAGTATTTTGCTAGCCACTGTGAAAGCATTAAAACCTCATGAAAGCATAGGTACTTTACTCCCTCACAGAGGGACGAAACTTGAGAATAGAGCTCATGTTATGCATATGTATATGAATGACATAGTTTGTAACATAAATAAATAAAATGAATGGAAAACAAAGAAAAAAATCCTTACAAAGAATTTAATTTTATTAAGCTTTTTTAGATAACACAAATTTATTTGCTGGCCTGACTTTCAATTTTTTTCAGTGGAGTCGTCAAACTGTCATAACGTCTAGATCTGTGGACCCATTGCTAGATATTAACTTGAAGAGTCACCACCAATCTTTTTTTATTTGTGTGATTGGCCACCTAACTGAATTTATCCATTTTAAAGAAGATTCCTAAGTTCGACTTAAGTATCTTTAAAAGGTAAATTCAATGTCTGTGAAATCATAACTAGGTTTGAGAGTACGATTACGTGTGAGAAATATTATAGCACCTTCACAACGCCCATTAAAATATGGTACCAACTCGATTTCGTGTTATCCATTAAGCCTTAAAGATTTTATCAAGTACTTAATTATTGAAAATTATTCTTAATTAACTCCAATACTTTTGGTAAAAATTTAAAAAAATTCTATCATCTCAAGAGCATGCAAGAAAACTACTATTTCTCTTGCATAGGCTCCGTCGTCAGATTATTTAACATTAAAAAAAATTCGAGAAAGGAAGAAAAGGAATGATGATTCAACTTTTGATAAAAATATTTTTATTATATTGTTTTATAAAAAGGAAAACTCATGCTTTTATACAAGGAAAAATGGATACTTTTAACTTTTTCTTAAAGCATTTTAAGGTTTTATTTTTCAAGAAAAATTGATACTTTCAATTTTTTCTTAAAAATATTTTTTTATTATTTTAAAAAAATTATTTTATATTATTTTATATATTATTTTAAATTTATTCATGCAAAAATACTCTTAAAAAATAAACAAACACATAAATAAAAAAATATTAAAAAAATCAAAACGGCTCGACTGAAAGATTGGCACGACTCGACTTCAGACACAGAAAACGGCTCGAAGGCTCGGCTCGGGGAAAATCAGCTTAGCTCGGCTCGACTCGACGTAGTAGCAAAGTTTGCGAAAATGGGTTAAAACGGGTTACGCTAGGGGTCGGGTCACCCAATGTGGAAACACGTGGTTCCTGAACTGTTTAAAGGCCAAAATGATGTCGTTTTGGGCAGGTATAAAAGGCTAAAACTGATTTTTTTTCTTTAGATTTCCCTTCTTTTCTGTTTCTCTTCCCTTTTTTTCTCTCATCTTCTCTCTACAAACCCAGAATCTGGTTGAATATTCAACCAAAAATTAGGAAAAGTTGCCAGAAATTGGAGAATGTTGTCAAAAATTTTAAGTTTTGCCGAAAATTTCGTCGGAATCTAGAAAATTTTCAAAAATTTTCTAGAAAAAAAATCTTGAAAAATCTTGAAAATTTTTTAACGCCTTTAACTACTGTTACATGCCTTTTTCTATGATTTTTTGTGCTTTTTCTTTTTCTTTATGTGTGTTTCTAATCTATCTGTTCTATTTTTTCCCCCGTATCTTTGCTCTGTGTGATTGATGATTTATAGGACTAGATCAGAAGAGTTTCTGATCAGATAGAAGTCTCCCTTTGATTGAGTTTTCATATTATCAAAAACTTTAAGATTTATCCCACTTCAAATTAGAACTTACAGGAACTCTACAACCACCAATTCACGGCCAAAGATATTTTTTATTTTTATTTTTATTAAATCTGTTAAAAACTAATGATAAATCTAATAAAAAATAGATAAATCAACTAAAAAAAATAAAGATAGATAAAAAAAATAATAAAATAAAATAAAAATTAAAAGAATTAAAAAAAGGCCAATTGGGCCTACTAACTGGATCTTATTGAGTCAAGCCTCATTAATTTAGGCTTAGGCCTGGACCTTATTGAACTACGCCTAAATGGGCTTGGGCCTAGATCGATTAGAGTGTCTACAAGGAGCTGTGACAAGAACATAAGAGGTTGCATGTACAGGTGCAAGCCAAAGAAATAAACAACATATATCTGGCTCATAAGAATGAAAAGTTGAAAAAAAGTGTACCCAAATGGAAGATGACTTTGTAGAGGTTGAAAATGAGAATTAAATGCTTGCATATTACATTTTGACTCTAACAATGAAGTTGAATGAACAAAAAAATCATGTCAGAACCCTTATCGAAAGACATAGAGAGTTATCCTATCAGGTTTAGTGCGACAAAAGAAAAGGATTGAAAAGATAAAGATACATAGAGCACCTTACAGCTCAGATAAACAAGGCCATGATCAAAACATATGAGATGGCAAAAAGACTAAGGCACTAAAAGCTTTGGTTACACTAGTAGGGAAGCATCAACAGAGGCTGCTAAACTTCTTTAAGAGGTTAAAGATCAGTATGAGCAAGTTAAATACTTTTATAAAGGGACAATATTAGATTTGATGTAAAACAAACTCTTGTGGAATAAATGAAAATTTTCTTTTATTAAATTTTTTTACAGGGGCAAATATTTTCGTTTCTTTTTTTTTTTTTATGCATTTGCATCACACTCATTCATTATCATAACATCATCATTGGATCTTCAATTGTGGTACTAAGGTGTAAAAATAGCTACACATCCATATAATATCCGTGCTTGAGCTAAAAAGATGGAACAAGACAATATAAGTCACCTTGAAAGGATAGAAAAAGCTCAAAAAGCATTAAAAATAAAGTTAAGCAAGATTCTAGAAGCCTTAGAAAAAGTAAATAAAAGAAAATCAATGGAAAAAAAATACTTCACAAAAAGTTACTGAATCAGTATATCCTCCAGGCTTCGATCGATAACAAACTCAAACTGGCCTAATATTCCAACCTCAACAGGCAGTTTTTTCAAAATACAATTATTCGAGAATGACTTATGCACCCAGTCATGAAAATATCCAGAGTTATGATAATCCTATTTTCATCGAAAAGACAACTGAGCCCATTCAGCTCCCTACTTTGAATGATGCAAAGGAGAAAAAAAAGCTACAGATAGCTATGCTTTTGAAGAATTCTAAGACTGATCAGGCAATGAATAAGCTGGAAGAAAAATTAAGGGCTGTAGAAGAAATTGACTTTTATAGATCCATGGATACAGTGGGACTTTGCTTAGTACCAGACGTGGTGAGGCCACCTAAGTTTAAAGTATAAGAGTTTGAGAAGAATGATGATACTAAGTGTCTTATCACACATATCACCATGTACTATCATAAAATAACGATACATGCTAGTAATGAGAAGCTATTTATGCATATGTATCAAAACAGCTTAACTGGATCTATAACAAAGTGGTATGTTCAGTTAGATAAGACTCGCATAAAGACATAGAAGGATTCGACTTGATCTTTTATTAATCAATATCATCATATCATTGACACGGGCTTCGATTATCTTTTTCTACAAACAATGAAAGAGAAGGCATCTGAATCTTTAAAGTAATATGTCCAAAAGTGGCGAGATGTAGCTACCCACGTATAACTTTTTTTAACAGAAAAAGAAACTATGTTATTATTTGTGAGCACTCTAAAGTCACCCTATTATGAGAGAATGATAAAAAATATGACTAAAAATTTTACTGATATGATGATTTTGGGAAAGATCATCAAAAATGTCATAAAAAATGGTAAGCTTGAAGGAGGTGAATCTTTCAAAAGAGCACATAAGAAAAAAAATAATGAGTCATAACTAAAAATGAAAGATGTTACACTCTGGCAACTTTGAAAAAAAAAAAATTGAATCGTAGACTCCAAAAAAAGATACCTCAAAGTTCGTGCCTAAAAAAAAGGCCTGCAAGTTTTTTAAGTTAGTTAAGCACAGTGAATATTCTATGATAGAGCAACTAAATAAGATACCAACTAGAATTTCTTTACTATCACTACTCTTAAACTCTGAACCACATCACAATACCTTATTAAAAGTATTAAATCAGGCTTATGTAGCCCATAATGTATATATGAAGTATGTGAATCACTTGGCAAAGAGTCTAATGGTGCCACATCATATTTTTTTTTTTGCGATGATGAGATTCTACTTAAGCGTAGAAATAACACCAAGGTGTTGCACATCACTGTTAAATGTAAATATCACATAGTAGCTAAGATCTTTATTGATAATGGATCAACTATTAATGTCATGCCTGTGTCCACTTTAGCCAAGTTACCATTTGATATGTCTAGTATCCGAAATAGTCAGATGGTGGTTCAAGCATTTAACAAGACTAGACGAGAGGTCTTGAGAGATGTTAAGTTACCTATATAGATTGGATTGTGTGTATTCATCATAAAATTTTAAGTCATGAATATCTTTACATCATATAGTTGTTTATTAAAAAGACCATGGATCCATAAAGTATGTGCTGTCTCTTCTTCATTGGTGATTGTGGCTAGAAAAAAAAATTTATTGGTGACTCAACCCATAAATGTCCCATATGTGAAAGCAACAAAAAAATCATTGGAATGCTTTTACCTATCTTTTAAACCTACCAAAGCAGTGGGATAAGAACTTAAATTCAATCAGATTGTGATCAATCAGATGGTTAACAAGGGTTGAAGTATCAGGTTCAGCTTAGGTAAAAGCCTTTAAAGGATAATAGAGCTTCCTAAGATAGAGGATCACAGCTACATATCAGGATTGGGTTATGAGATAGATGAGTGGCAGAACAACAATAGAAAGGTAAATAACGAACCAATGATTTTTTCTCATTTGAATAAAACTTTCATTCTTTGAGGATACATGCACCATGAAGCTGAAGAGGACACAAAAAAAGAATCAAAATGGGATAAAGCTTTCCCCGAGCTATCCATTCATATGGTGGATAATGAAAGTTGAAATGAGAAAGCTTTGGTTTTCTCTTTCCCGTCGAGATATGAATTATGAATTAGAGGGTCATCCAGATACCCATTATTTTTTATTTTTTTCAATGTAATCACATCTCCTAACTACTTATGCCTAAAAGCATTGGGATAAACTCTTATGTTTGGGCCTTTTATTTTTCATTACATCAATAAAAGTAGGAGCATGTATTTTGTTCATTTCTTCCATTCCATTCATTACCCCATCAAAGTTTTTTGCCAATATTTCCTATTCTATTAACTTTTAGGTCCCTAAATGAATGCGAAGATAATCATGACAATGATTCGATGTTTAACTTTAAAAATTCAATTAATAGTGATGAATTTGATATTGAAGAAGATTATAAGAAATACACTTTATTTTTGGATTTAATGAGGCTAATTGAATAGAAAGATAAATCCATTGAGCCTCATCAAAAAGTTATTGAATTGATCAATTTGGGTGATACCGAAAATAAAAAAGAAGTCAAGATTGGTACTTCATTCTCAGTGGTTGATCGACAACGGTTCGAAGATTTGTTCTGAGAGTTTATGGATATATTTGTCTGGTCTTACCAAGATATGCCTGAACTCAGCACTGAAATAGTGGAGATAAACTACCATTAAAACTATAATACAAATCGGTACAACAAAAATTAAGAAGAATGAAATTGGATATGCTGTTAAAAATCAAAGAGAAAGTTTAAAAGTAATTTGATGCAGGCTTTCTGCAAGTGGCTAATTATCCTGAATGGGTAGCTAATATAGTATATATTTTTAAGAATAATAAAAAGATACGAATGTGTGTAGACTATCAAGATTTGAACAAAGCTAGTTCAAAAGATAATTTTTCTCTGCTTCACATAAATACACTAGTGGACAATATAACCTGGCATTCAGTGTTCTCTTTTATGAATGGTTTTTTGGTTTTAATTAGATAAAGATAGCCTGAGATGATATGGAAAAGACCACATTTATCACTATATGGAAAATATTTTGCTACAAGGTCATGCCTTCGGATTGAAAAAATTAGAGCAACCTATCAAAGAACTATGGTAACCCTTTTCCACCATATAATGTATAAAGAGATTGAAATGTATGTGGATGACATGATTACCAAGTCTTGAAAAAAAAAAGATTATGTGATTAACCTTAAAAAATTATTTGAGAGGTTGAGAAAGTTTTAGCTCAAATTGAATCTGGTTAAATGTACATTTGAAAGCTAGGTCAGAAAAGTTAGTGGGATTTATAGTCAGTAAAAGAGGGATAAAACCTGACTCGAATAAAAGTTGAACCATTTAAAATTTATCTCCTTTAAGCACACGAAGAGAGGTTCGAGGCTTCTTAGGCAGATTAAACTATATTTTTCGATTCATTTCTTAACTCAGTCTTAAATGCAACCCCATTTTCAAACTCCTTTGAAAGAATAATCCTAAGAAGTGGAATGAACAATGTCAAGAAGCTTTCGACAAGATTAAACAGTACTTATCAAACCCTCAAATATTAGCACCCATGTTCTGAGAAAGCCATTGATTCTATATATAGTGATACATGAGGGATCAATGGGATGTGTGCTGTGCTAACAAGATAAATTCGCTAAGAAAGAGAAAGCTATTTATTACCAAAGTAAGAAATTTATAGAGTATGAGTACAAGTATTCATCACTAGAGAAAATGTGTTGTGCTTTGGCTTGGACAGCTAAAAAACTCAAGCAATATATGCTTTACCATACGACTTGGCTCATAGCTAAACTGGATCCCATCAAATACATCTTTGAAAAACCATTATTATCAACAAGAATTACAAGATGGTAGGTGATACTTTCTGAATATGACATAGTATATGTAAGTCAAAAAATAATCACAGGAAGTGTCATTGCTAAATTTTTGACAGATAGGATCACTGATGATTATGAGCCCATAAAGTTTATTTTTTAGATGAGGAACTAATGACCATCTTAGAGTTAGAAGAAGATGATGATGAGGAAGAGATATGAAGGATATATTTTGATGGGATTGCCACTATCATGGGACATAGGATTGGAGCAATTTTAATATCTTTAATAGAACATTATTATCCTATTATAACAAGATTGAATTTCAATTACATCAATAATGTAGCTAAATATGAGCCTTGTGTTATGAGGCTACATCCTGTTTTGGAAAGAAAAATTAAAACATTAAGGGTGTTTGGGGATTCAGCTATAGTCATTTATCAACTAAAAAGTAAATGAGAAACAAGGGATTCCAAACTCATCTTTTACCACAAATACATCTTAGAGCTGTGTAAACAATTCCCAGTAATTCAATTTGAACACTTGTCTCGTGAAAAAAATTAGATTGCAGATGCCTTGGCTACCTTAGCCTTAATGGTACAGATTAGTGATACTACTAAAATTTAGCCTATCAAATTAGATATCAAGGATATGCCAGTCCATTGTGCTAACTTGGAAAAAGAAAAAGATGGCTGCCCTTGGTACCATGATATTATCGAGATCTAAAGAATCAACAGTACCCACTTCTAACAATAGAAAATAATAAGAGAATCTTGAGAAAGTTGGCTATGATATTTTTTTGGATAGAGAAATTATGTACAAACAAGGTAAGGATCAAGTATTATTACATTATGTATGTGCCTTTTAGGCCAAAAAGATTATTGAAGAAGTTCACAATGATATATGTAGAGTACATACAAATAAACATATGATGACAAGACAGGTCATGTGAGCTTGATATTACTGGTTGACAATGAAAAAAGATTGTACTAATTATACTCGAAAATATCATAAATACCATATTTATGCTAATAAGATCTATGCTTCACCCAATGTTTTACATATTATAGTGCCACCTTAGCCCTTTTCTATGTGGATGATGGATGTCATTGGTCTCATCACGCCAAAAACCTCAAACAAGAATAGATTCATTTTTGTGATGATTGACTACTTCACTAAATAGGTCGAAGCTGCCTCATTCACAACTGTGACAAGGTCAATGGTTTACAAATTCATCAAAAGAAAAATAATTTAAAAATATGAGCTCTCGAAAAAAATCATCTCAGATAATGCAAATAATTTAAATAGTAAGATGATGCAAGAAGTATGTGTTTAATTTAAGATCGAACACTACAACTCAGCTCCATATCGCCCAAAAATGAATGAAGCAGTGAAAGCTACAAACAAGAACATCAAAAACATTCTGGAGAATATGATTGAGACATATAAGGACTGGTACAAAAAATTACCTTTCGCTCTACATACGTATCAAACTTTCATACACACATCTACTGGGGTAACTTTTTTTTCCTAGTTTATGGAATAAAAGCTATACTACTAGTAAAAGTAGAAATTTCATTGCTAAAAGTCTTAAAAGAAGTGGGATTAGAATAAGCTGAATGGATTCAGGAGTGCTATAAGCAATTAAACTTCATTGATAAAAAGAGATTAATGACACTCTGTCATGACCAATTATACCAAAAGAGAATGATGAAAGCTCATGAAAAAAATGTCAGACCTCATTAATTTTGAGAAAGAGAGTTGGTATCGAAAAGAATTCTTTCAAGTCAGTATGATGATAGGGAAAAATGGACTTCAAATTGGAAGGACCATATGTGGTTAAAAGAGCTTTGTAGGATGAGCTTTAATCTTGGCAAAAATGAATGGAGATGAACTTCTTAATTCTGTTAATTTTGATGCCATGAAAAAATACTTTGCTTAACCTAAAAAAAATAAAAAAGGAAAAAGTTCAAGTTGAAAACCAAAAAAGACGACCGGACCCAAAAAAAAGTTTAAGTTGAAAACTCGAAAGGGCAGCTTGGATCCAAAGAAAAGAGTTCAGGTTAATAACCTTAAAAGGTAGCTGGAATTAAATGAAAGCAAATAGAATATGGCATCACTTAAGGAGGTATACCAGGGATAGTGAATTTCAAAGAGCTTTGAAGTGTTGGGGTATCGTATTTTGATTGAGTTTTTAGAAGAGATCCAAGATTTGTTGTCATGGTTATTTAATCATTTGTTTCGGGGCATTGCTACCCCAAATAATCACTCCTGAATATTCTCTTTTTATCTCTATACCATCATTTGTAATTTATTGATTATCTCATTAAATGAAAATCATCTTATTGTGCTCTTTTAGTTTTATACATTGCCAATATATTTGTCATTTCTCTTCTACCTTGCCATAAATGGAAGAAGTGCATAACTTGCATCCCACACTTTGAAATTGAAATAATGATTAATAATTGAATAAAGTTATAAGAAGTGTGTGTTACTTTAAAGGATTAAAGGAGATAAAGATTGAAGATAAACTCCTTCAAAATAAGAGCAAAATAGCTTCCATAGTATTTTTGGGGATAAAGATAAATATTCAGGCTAATGAAAGATGGTTTCTTTGCTAAAGGCGTGCATTCAGATTGATAAAATATGGTTTTTTTGCTAAAGATGTGCATTCAGGTTAATTAAGGATGGTTTTTTCGCTAAAATGTATGGTAAAGATAAATATTCAAGGTAATGAAAGATGGTTTCTTTGCTAAAGATGTACAAAAATGGAATGCAGAAGCCTTAGTACCACAATTAATATTTCATTTACATTCTAGATAGGACATGCACTTGCATTATCCACTTATCTAATCTTGGCTCAGTTCAGATCATTTTTTATGATTCATGATTTTACTCTAATCATTTATTTTTGACCTCGACTCAGTTCTGGTCATTTTATTTTGACTCTTGATTTTATCCCAGTCACTTGATCTTAGCTCAATTCAGATTATTTCTTATAATGGCTTTGTCCCGATCATTTATTGTTGACCTTGACTCAGTCTTAGTTGTTTTATTTTGACTCGTGATTTTATCCTGATCACTTGATCTTTTTTTAGTTCAGATTATTTCTTATGATTCGTGGTTTCATCCTGATTATTTACTTTCAACCTCAACTCGATCTTGTCGCTCATTTTTGACTCGTGGTTTCATCTTAATCACTCGATCTTGACTCAGTCTAGATCATTTCATATGATTTATAGTTTTATCCTGGTCATTTATTATTGACCTTGACTAGGTCCTAGTCACTTCATCTTGACTTATGGTTTCGTCTCGGTCACCTAATCTTGGCTTAGTCCAGGTTATTTTTTAGATTCACAGATTGTACCTGATTCGACTTGAATAGAGTGGGTGTTTAGATCTTTGCAACATCCCTATCTAACAAAGATGTGTAAAGAGGGATAATTGTAAATACCCATTTGTATTCAAGCCCAACTAGGCCCAATTAGGCCCATTTGTGTCTAGGCCCAATTAGGTCCATTTGTGTCCGGGCCTAATTAGGTCAGTCTTTTTTATATTTTGTTATTATAGTATATATATATATATATATTATAATATAGTATACTATTATTAATACTATTATTTGTTATTTATTATTATATTATTATTTTTTCCATTTTTTTCTTTACTTTTTTGTTCCATTTTGCACGTGGATGGAAAAAAGGAATTGGGATCAAACTCTCTTGATCAAACATATAATCATATCAATGTGATCAGTTGGAATTTTGGATCCAAAGATCACGCTAGACAGAATACAATCCTAGGATTCAAGCCTGGGATTGATTCTGTCCATTTTCTAAAATTATTCTTAAGCCCGCCTATAAATTAGATTGATTATACAAAGAACGGATACACAAAAAATTTTTAAGAGAAAAGCTTGGAAAATTTTGGACAGTAGGGATATTCTGGAAATTTTAGGATTTTGGGTTCAATTTGGAGCTTTTAGGTTTGATTTTAGGTTGATTGAAGTTTTGAATTAGGATTCTGAGAGGTTCTGGGAATAATTTGAGTAAGTTTATGAGGAATCTAAGAAAATTTGAAGAAATATGGGTTTTTTTTCTAGAATTTTTGGGTTTTTTTGGTTTTTTTTTTTTAAGAACATGAGTTTTTTTATGAAGTTTTTGACGACTAGTTGAATTTTTTGATCCAATTTCGACCAATTTTTTAGAAACCGATGGGATTTCTAATTTTCGGTTGTATTTTTTTGTGACTTTTCCAGAAACCAATGGAATTCCCAGTTTTCGGTTGAAGTCTCTGATTGATTTCTTAGTAGTTTTAGAGAGAAGGTAGATAAAAGCTGGGGTAGAGAGAGAGGAAGCAGAAGGCATCTAAAGAAAAATGTTGAAAAGTGCTATTTATACCGACTCAGAATGACGCTGTTTTGGAAAACCTTGAACTAAGGGTGACTTGACAATGATCCGCACGTTGACCATGGTTCTGACCTGACCCGATCACAGGTTTTTCTTTTTTCATTTTATTTTTATTTTTTGATTTGATTTGATTTTATTTTATTTTTAACCCATTTTATTTCCTTTATTTTTTATATATTATTTCTTTCTGATTTTTTTAAAAAGTTATTTCTGCCAATTTATTTCTGAAAGTAAAAAAGAAAAAAATAATTCTACAAAAAAATATTAATAATAAAAAAAATCATTTCAATAAAAATAAAAAATCATTTTCAAATAAATAAAAAATAATTTTTATCATCTAAACTATTGGAGGATTGCTTTGAAATTAGTTCTATCAAACTATTAGAAGGCTTTACTAATTTTTTTGAATAAAAGTACATTAATAAATCCCACGATGGAACCTCTTTAAAGTGGGACACTAGTCTTCATGAATACTCTTGAGGTGAAAAAATTATCTTAAATTACTATCAAATTATTGGGATAATTTTAAGATTAATTTTCAATATTAAATTATTTGGTAAATAATAAAATGATCAAAGCTTGGATAATTTGAAATTAAACTAGTATCATTCTTTGATGGACATTGTGAGGTTGCTATAACTTTCTTCATGTATAATCGACTCTCGAACCTAATAACTATTTTCGTAAACTAAAATATGTTTCAGGTGATAAATCATATCTAAATAAAAAAATTGATGATAACTTCTTTAATTTATATCTAATGATAAATTTATGAATTTATAAATTGATGACAATTCTTCTAATTCATATCTAATGATAAATTCATAAATTGATACGTTATGACAATAATAATCTAATCTCTCAAAAAAGCAAAGGGTCCAAATCCGTGCCTGTTTTTTTTTGTGGATAAATAGTTTTACAAATAGTATAAAGATATTGATTTCACTGGCAAAAGATTGATAAATTATGAAAACAGTAAACACCAATTATTTCTCCCCATCCACAATTATTTATCACTGGTAGAAAACAAACAAAATAACTAGGGCAAGTCACATGGGCAATAAAGAACGCTAACTGCAAATCTGCAATAGTCTGTACATGTCAACTAATGGGATCAAACTGATAGAAAGGATTGGACAAATGGAATTAATGTTAATGAAAACACTGATTTGGGACAAAGGTTTTTAATTAATTCTGACAAAAATCTTACAAGCATTAACTGATGTGTTTGGTTAATTGCAGAAGAAGGGAACCAGCCATCTTAATCATATCAAAGTTATGCTGATAGAATCTCAGGCTTTGATTAGTCTAAGATTATCACTTTTTTCACTCAACTTTTTCATAGTTTCATAGCTAAAATATTAAAAAAAATTCTTAAACTATTCTACTTTTATTTTAAATAAAATTTTATATTATTATTGTATTCAAATAAATTTTTATATTTTAATTATTTTTATTTCAAGTAAAATAATGATTTATGTTAAAAGTTTATCTAAATACATATTAAAAATTAAAATTTATTTGGATATAAATTAAAGATTAAAATTTTACTTGGGTGTTAATTAAAATTTAAGGGTTTATTTGAGTGTAATAAAATTATAAAAATTTATCTTAAAAAAGGATAAAATTTAAAAGCTTTTTTTGATTATTTTAGTCTAGTTTTATATAGTAATACCTCTTAGTATGATAGCCGATGCTGGAACATTATCTTAGATTGTTAGTTTGCATTATTTGAGCATTTTATCTGCGAGATTTCTGGGATATGTTACACTCACGAATTGGCATATAGATTAGATGTTGTGAAGAAGCTATTTCAACAACTAGACAAATGGGAAAATTCATGATAATCTATGTCTAAGTTTAATATTATTATTCCGGTTGAAATAAGTTTAATTTGAGAAAATTGCGTTTAAAAAGTACGATTAAAAATTATGTGTTTGATATTATTATGAAAAAGTATAGTTAGTAATTGAAATGTTTAAATAATATTTATAAAATAATAAAATATCAAAAATATAAAAATAATATAACAATTTTTTTATTTTAAACATATTTTTTTCATTGTAAAAATATCTTTAATAAGTTTTTTTGTTTGAGTTAGAAAAATCAAGTTTTGAAACTAAAAAATAATATTTTTTTATTATTTAGCATTGAAATTGAATCAAAAGTATCTTTTAAATGTAAACTCTACTTTCAACAACAATACTAAATTAAGCCTAAATAAATTCACTTAGCAAACCGGCTAATTAGTACAATTAATTTCCTTATCCATTAGATCGTGTACTAAGCTAAGCTAAATAGTAACTGGCCAAAAAAAATACTAAGCTAATTAGTACAATTAGTCTGCTGGATTAGGTTAGTGATGTGATGCCCTCACCTTTTTCTTCTTATACTAGTAGTACTATTATTGCAAATAAATTTCAGGGGGGAAAACACAAAATTTTATAGGCCCCATAGAATACATAATTTCATCCTGGCCAAAAGCTTGTTTTGTTAGGGTTTTTCAAGCAATCGCATCATCTGTGAACAAATAGTTTGATAATAAATGATGAATAATTCATTAGTTCCTTTGTTGTCAGCCCGACAAATATAATTCCTCAATCTCTCTGTCTCCTTTATACAATTTCATACATATACTTCGTACAGGTGACATAATATAGTATATAATTAATAAGATATTTATGCTCCTGCTCAAACAGATTACTAAAAACTATAAACAGTTGACAAACCACTAGAAAGAAAAGAAATAATTAAATTAAATTAAATTATTATATGTAGTTGCATCTCAACTCAGTTTGAGCACTCTCAAGTGGTCCTAGAAACTTAAAATAAAGCATCCAATTATCAGACCAATCCTTTTAACTTATCAACGAAGAAATTAACAAGAAAAAAAACTTTGTTATCATGATTAACAAGTAGGCAATTCAAATTAATTAATGAGATTGAAGCTGAATTGTTCCATGCATATCCAAACAACGGGCAGTCATGGTGTTTTGTTTCATGTTATTGGATTTCTTTGCCGGTCACAGTCTGTTTCTGAAGATAAGAGGGCGAGGGAAGGGGTTGGAGAGGGTCTCTTGCGGCTATGGTTGACGCTATCTTTCACATTGTTTAATTAGGTTATCGAAACCGGTAGGGAGTCGTTATCAGGTTCATCAAGAGAAAGGTTTGAGTTATTTATCATCAGATCGCTGTCATTGGCTCCATATGTTCTTCTCAACCGTCTTAATTGCCACGACCCAAATGGGCGACAGCAACTTATCAGGATTGTACACATAAGATTTTGTTGTTGAACTTTCTTTTATTGTCGGCGATTTCCTCATGTTTTGAGTATCCCATCTGACCCCTAAAAGCAAAAGAAAATTCATAAGCCCTAGGCGACTGAAATGCACCAAGTTTAGATATTTCCCTTAACCAAAAGATGATGCCCCACTTTTCTGGCATATATTAATCAGGCCCTGTAATTTTGGTATGTCAGGAAAATTACTTTTGTTTAATTAACTATAATTATCATTTCTCTTCTAACTCTTTTCACTCTGGATGATTAGAAAATGGCCAAACAGTTGTGATCAGACTGATATTAATTTCTCCCCTCCGATAGAAATGATTCCAAGATAGTCATAAGTTGGGTATTTTTAAATTTTTTTAAATTTCAATTTGGATTTGCTCCGTTGAGGAAGATGATGATTTTTTTAGCTTGCAAGCAGTCAAGAAAAATGAGTAGGATGATGTGATGCAGGCAGAGATATCTGCTATATTTAAATGTTTTCTGGTTTAGTTTTAGGAAAATTTGCATCCACAAGAAACCAAAGATGAAAAGGAACCAAATCCATTATTTTCTTTGCACTAATTACTCTACCCATTAAAACCATCAATGACTCATACCAAACCTATAGCCTTTTAAATGGTGATGTAATAGCCATATTGTTATCAACAAATTTTAATCATGTTTTTGACTCAACAATCTGTCATTTGAACACTTGTACTCTTTCGACTAAATTGTGTCAATGTTTATTGATTATCATCACAGTAACTCAAGGTTTGTTTTATGATAAAGTCAACATTACCAATGTAATATAAGACGGTTGATTTTGACATCCGCCGCTAATGTAAGAGATCTTAATCATGAAGAGTTCATCTTGCAGTAATTTACAAATACTTAAAAACTTATATTTCTATTCTCTTATATATGTTGATGGTATCAGTTATGACTGAGAAAAAGGGAGATATTACTTTGATATTTTGTTCACTATATTAAATATATTAGGTTAATTTTGGATTCGATGAAAGTAGATTTTGTTAAAAGTTAAGTTGAAGATTTTATCAATTTTATTAGATATAAAAAGATCAGGAAATATGAAAATTAAGATTTTGAAATACATTCTGATCTCAAATTAGTAAAATATTTAAAATAAAAAAAAAACGAATTAAAAAAAGATTAGAGTAATTTACATATCATTCTTACCAACTCTTTTTTATATTTTATAAGGTGACGTAATTATTTATACAAGTGATTTATTTATCTCAAAATCATATTTAAATTATATATAAATGTTGATAACGTGACCATCAAGATATGATAGAGGTTAAGAAGTAAAGCCTAAAAAGAGCAAATTTTAGATGGTACCATTATGCTTAACTTGATCATTTTTTTTTATAGTCTAAAAATTAGGGGATATATATGATTAAAAAAGAAATATAGAGTAATATTTGAGACCGGCTTTGTACTTAAAGAAAATTGTTTATTTGGGGGCTAAATAATAACTTATGTAAATATATATATATATACTAATGAGTATTAGCTACTTAAATCACGCATCCATCACATGATGTAATTTTCTTTATATTTTCAACTAAATAAACAAAGTTAATCTTGCCTCTCTGTCCTGTCCTATCAAGCAGTTAAATGGGGAAAGATTTTGTTGTGGTCCAAAAGATTCTAGGCATGAACTGGGAAAGCCCCTTCTAGGGTCAGGTTGGAATGGCTCCAGATAAAAATTGATTATGTAAAATAAATTTTAAAAAAATTATAGATTATATGATCCAATTTTTCATGGTTCTCAACTCAAGAATGTGAATATTTCCAAGTTATATAATAGCTTGTAACACCAAATGATCTTATGAAGAAAAACTATTTATTTATTAATATAAAAAGGAAATTTTGGGGACAAACTATAAACATTGATATCTCCTTCACCATCATCTGATGATGGGGATTAAAAATGTCATTTCGATGTTCATCTTCTTTCCTAAAAAGTTAGAACATGATATTTAATGTTTTGGATTCTTACCGGAGACCAGCCACCATGGCTGGGCCCTTTAGAGTTCACAAACGTGCTGGGTTTTAGCAAGCTGGATTACACTACTGTTGACGCTCATCCACAGGCTGTCTGTTGGAATTTAATCCCAGGAATAGCCAAAGTGATTACTGATTACAGGAGCTAACTTACATGATATATGAGGTAAACTCTTGTCTCTTGGGCGCTTATTTTCAACTTCAAGTTTGGTTTTTTTAGTATCTCATCTTAATGCTTCACCCACCTTCCTCACAGGGCACCTGACTCCCGAGACCCGTGAAAATTTCTGCTAAAACAGCTCTCTTTCCCTTCAAATTTTGGCCTAATAAAGCAAAAAGCACTATCTTATATTAATTTTACAGATACGTCGTTCAACTATATGATTTCTCTTTTTTTTTTTTTTCTTTTTCACGCTAAATCGAATGCCATGCTAGTATTTATTATTAATACTACAATGAAAACAAAAGGGAAATAAGGCTAAATGAAGGCATGTGATAGAAGATTTCTGAAAGCGAAAAAGAGAATGCATAGATCTGCACAAAAGTTCAAACAAAAATGGTATATTTCGATACCATACGCCAAGATTTTATCACGATGCATTCGGTCTTGGATTTGTTCAGATTTTTAATCAATAATGAGGACAGCTCTAAAATGTGATGACCGTTTGTCTTTTCTAATTTTATTACTTATTTTTTTCTTAAATCTTTTGATAATATTACAAGAAAATGGCCTAGACAGAGCAATATAGTACTCTCAGATAGCTTCAACTCTGCTTCATTTCAGCTTCAGGTCGAATTTTTGAAAAACCAATTCAGGTTTTGCAAATAAAACTAGTTTCACAACGAATATTATGTTGTCACTTCAAAATTTATTCTTCCATGACAGGGACTCCAAGTCCTTATATCTTAGTGATATTCGCGTAACAATTTTCATTTTAATTATATAGAAAATTTTATTGAGATTCTCCAAATACACTCAAGAGTAAATGAGCATAGCCCATAGTAGCAAAAATATTGTCATTTAATAACATCAATTCCAAAATATTTGTTAAGATTTTCGTATATCAATATCAAGTATTGAAATTTTCAAATTTGAAACCATATCTATAGATACCTGTCAATTTATTGAAAATACCAGTAATATAATATTATTATTAGCAAATGCTATCTTTTATAAGCAATTAAATGGTTTTGGCATTGTGAATATTTGCTTGTGAAAGTATAAAAAAAAACTTGATCCATTGAACTTGTACTTAATCAAAATTTAATCTTTACCATATACTATAACAATAAGCACAACAAACATTTTTTTGCACTTGAGGTTAATTATCATATATTAAACTTTGATAATTAAAATTAAAATTTTAATATTTTATTAACATATTATAAAACTGATGACACCCACAACAAAAATTTTATCATTAATTAGTTTCAACTCTCCTTCTTCATTGATCTATGCATTTTTTAGCCATTTTCACGAAAGATTGGAGAGTGGCAAATGTTAAGCATAATTAGTTGTCTAAAAACCATGCAAAAGGCGCATTAATAATTAATTCATTCAATATAATAGTAAAAATAGATTATTAACAACGCATTAAAAAGGGGGGGGGGGGGGGGGGGGATAGAAGGAGGAGAGTAATAATACTGGGGAACTAGAGTTACTCTCTCACCGTATTTACAGCGTTTAAAACAACTAAAAACCTGACACTCTAAGAGACACGACCAAGATAACATTATCAAAGGTTTAGATTTTCAGACCCCCTTGCATAAAACTACTACTATTCCATATTCGCTTTCTTAATCTCATTTTCCTATGTGACAATGGTAGCAGTGACCCTAGTGAGATAGGCTTCACCTACGCCTGGGGCGAACTTTAACACTCAAAGGATTGGCCATCTCACAAGACAGCCTTAGAACCTCGGATAAGTCAACAGTATTCTGATCGGACGGTAGCCATTCGAACTCGTGCAACAGGGATGCAACCCAGAAGGTGACGGTGGTCAACCCCAAGTTCTTGCCCGGGCATGTCCGCCTGCCCGAACCGAATGGAGCGAGCCTAAGGTCCGAACCAAGAACAGAAAACTCCACCTCAACCTCTCTAGTCACAAATCTGTCGGGCATAAATTCAAGTGGGTCCGCCCACACTTTGGGGTCCCTTGTGATGGCCCACATGTTCACCATTGCGGTGGTCCCCTCTGACACGTGATACCCATCAATAGTTGTATCAGTGATAGCTAGGCGGGCCCAGGAGAGTAATGGGCCCGGTGGATGAAGCCTCAGAACCTCCTTGATCACAGCCGGAAGATAAATCAAGTTCATTACATCAGACTCATCGACGGCTCTTGATCTGCCAACAACCTTGTCCAGCTCATCATGGACCGTTGACTGGACATCAGGATGAAGCACAATCCTGGCTAGTATCCACTCGATCAGGACCGCAACGGTATCAGTTCCCCTGAATATCATTTCCTACACAAAAATAAATTATCAATAAACAAATGACAGTATTTAGTACCCCCAAACTCAGTAACAGAAATACTATTATTTGATTTGTCATACAGTAGACTTCATTTCTTTTACACCTTTCTTAAACGAGAAACATTTTTGGACTAAAAAATATTAAACATTTGAGCCACAGTAATTATAAGAACAAAAGTACAATTGGATAGCTTACCCACAAAACGGCGATTATATCGGAGTCTGATAATTTATCGGCACCTTGGAGAGAAAGTAAAACGTCAACGAAATCTTGAGTTTTCCCGTTTGTTTGAGCCTTGTGTTCGGATATAATTCGGGTGACAAAGCAGTTAACTTTAGGTACAAGGTTTGAGCATCTAACTCTGATTTTTTGAGGGTCAAAATATGATAGCCAAGGAAGATGGTCAGACCAATTTAATGTTCCCAGTAAATCGTATCCTTCATCAACTAAAGCTCGAAGCTCTTCAACTTCATTATTGGTGGAATCCAACTTATACTTTCGTCCGAATATTGAGACCATCATGTTGTTTAGAGAAGCTCGTTTGAGCACTTCGCGTACGTGAAAGCTTTGGTTATGGTGAACAAACAAGGTGAACATTTCAGAGGCAATCACGCGTCTCTGATCTTCTGCACCTTTGATTTGCTTAGGACAGAAAAGGTGTGCAGCCGCGATCCTCCTAAGGGTTCTCCAGTAAACTCCATAAGGAGCGAAACCAATTGCTCTGTTGAACATCAAGCTATAAGCCGACTCTTTCACTGGACGATCAGCAAATACAGAGCTGTTAAGAATCTCTCTTGCTACATCTGGATTGCACGTGACAATAACACGAGTATCACCAAGGCTAAAGGCCATGAGCCTCTTGGCTTTGCATGTTTCAGCAGCGGCTGCAATCCTGTGGTGAGAAAGGGGGCTGGCCATGAGGTTCATGCTGCCAATTAGAGGCAAACCTCTTGGCCCTGGAATTCGCTTGTTAGCGACAGAAAGAGAGGAATACTTTTTGAAGCTATATTTGCCCCAAGCCGGACCACCGGGGTGAGCCCAGTAGACTAGGGTCATAACTAGCCAGGCAAGAGTAATGATCAAAATGGACCATGCAATGTTTTCTTGAGAAAAAGCTTGGCATTTGGATGCAAGGGCAAAGACCCAGACACCCTCTATGTCACTCCTCATGTGTTGGGTAGCTAGCTAGTACTTTGAGAATTGAAAGAAGCTCGCACACCAAAGCACAGGGCAAAATGAAAAAGGTTTCGGGCTTTTTAATTTTGTGGCGTAAAAAGTATGAGTCTGTCTGCTATTTATATAGGGGCGGAAGAGCTTCGGCAGCGAGAAAATTAAATAACCGTTATAGTAAGAAATAGGACCTTATAACTGAAATTCTTTATTTATATATTTATGTAAGAATTCTGCACATAGAATTTTTTTTCTTATGGTACTTGCGCCGCCTGCAAACACGCTCTAATTCCCTGGGATCGTGCATTCGTGTGCTTACTCGCTGACGATTTTTGTCGGGATCAATGCTGCACAAAACGAACAAGACAGTGCTTAAAAATTGGGTTGACCTAGTTCTAGCCTATGCAAGTAAACCCTCGATGACGATATTATTTCTTTATTAAAGCCCAATTTGGAGTGTGAACTGATAAAAATTTCTCAACGTGAGGATGACATTTCAAGAGCACAAAATATTTGTGAAATATATAAATGAGTAATTCATAGATTTAAAAAGAATTTGCAAGAAGAATGTTCACTTGTTGACCTCATTTGATTGAGTGAAGTAATGAACAAAAATGATGCTAGTTCTTCTATCATTATTAACGTTTTTATTACTAGTTTTATGTCACTTTCAAAAAATTTCTATAAGCCTTTTCATTTTCATTCCCAACCAAGAAATGTTCCAAGGAATATCCTTTTTATATGTAAATTTCATTTAATCTACATTTGAGGTTGTTAGAAAATAAATAAATGATCAATCATTAGCATGCCTGCCAACTCTAAGGAGATAAAATTAAACCGCACACACCAAAAAATTGAGAAATTTCAGGTTGAGCTACCAGCCTGTGAGGTTACTCGGTAGTTGGGAGGGAGGAGCGTGAAAAATTGAGAAATTTTCGTGTGGACGGATGGTGTCGGGTGGCTTTGCAGCGGTTGCACATGAGACCCATGCACCCATGCCTTCCCCCCCCACCCCCCTCCCTACACTGCTTTTAGGCTTAAAAATGCGTTAGATAAAACAACACCCAGCATGGCTTAAATCCGCCGTATCTAAACCCCTTTGGAAAACACCAAAACGTATATGAACCATCGCCTGTCGTCTCGACACGTTTCCGTTTCATGCAATGTCTATGTAGATGATGGAGACAACTCTTTCTCCTTGCGTACCGAAGTGTCTGGCTCTTTTTGATACGTATCCGTCACACGTGGCCTTTCATTGGGGTTTAAAAGAATGATGTAACGCCCTCTTTTGACACCATTAATATCGCATTCCCTTTAATGCCCATACTTTGTTTGCAATTATGGGTCTATGAGGGCTAGAAAACATGGGTATAATTGTCAACTAAAATTTAGACCGTCACACATGAAATGATATGCTGTGGCCTCGGATAGCGTAAACGGGAAGCTAATTGAATGAGGACCCACATCTGTCGGTACCCGTTGAACGGCCTGAATTGCGAAGTTGCAGTATGATTAATCCCTGACCGTTGATCTTGTTGGCCTTGAAGCAACCAGGTAGTCAAAATTTTGGAGTTTTTAGAATTATCAGTTGGCAAGAAAGGACAAGGCCAAGACCGAGAGGAAGACCAAATCTTGGTCAATAATAATGTAATCTTCATTTATAATGCGTTTTTTTCAAGAAAATGGACAAAGCTTTCTGAGTCGACCATCAATGTTGGTAATTAGTTGAATTATTAATATTTAATTTATAATAAAGTTACTTTTTTTAAAATAAAGTTATTTGAAATGTTAAGTTTACAAAAGGAAAAATCAGAGACTAAGTGTAGAAAATTTTAAATATTATTGTCTTAATTATTGTTTATTACTTATTGTCAATTGAACATATTAAAAATTTGAATCTTACTCTTATGTAATTTGGATTCAGCACTTCTAATTTAAAATTAACACTTGAAGGCAAGACGTTGGTTAATATTATCAATAATATATAGATATTAATATATCGAGAATCAAAATTTTATTTTTAAGAAACGCGTTTAAAGTATAATATCATATCGTGAAATATGAAATATAGCTTTAAAATTAAGTATAAATAACATATATATATATATAATAAACTAAAAATAATAATATGCATATTAATAGGATTGAATAATTATGTGACATAAATAAAAAATTTGGTTATTTTTCAAACTTTTAACATGTTCATTAACAGTATAGATTTTTAATAAAAAAATTTCTTGTATTTTTCATATTAATTTAGTAACTAAAAGTATGAAAATTTTGTTTTATTTAAATTAAAAACCTTTAGAAGATGCGTTTACAAAATTTTTATCAACAAATTATTCAAATTATATTTTTTTATAATTGAAATGATTAAATTTTAATTGGGTCTAACTCAAATTTATTGCAAGTGCATTAAAATTTATCATATGTATTATTCGATATACATTGATTTGCTTGCATATCAACAGATATATTATCGATTTATGACAAAATCGATTCGTCATATAAATATATATTGATTGAATTATACCGTGTGATATATCTGAGTATCGTATGATATTAACAGCTAACAATGATTAACAATAGAATTATGTTGCGACAACCAAATTTCTTATCATGGAAGTAAGTCGTAGAATAGCATTTTTTAATACAATTTAATTAGCTAACCACTACATAAATGACATCTTGGTCAATTTTCATAAATATGATAATGGAAGAAAATCCAATATAAAACCGAAGAGAAGTAAGACAGAGTAAATTATACTCTTACTATATGAAAAAATATATAAATTGACACTTAAAATATAAATAATTTGTATTTTGAACTTTTAAAATAATATATTATTTTAATTCAAATTTTAATATTATTAATTTAATTGTTTATATGGTATTTAATTAGTATAATTTTGTTGGATGCATATTATTTGTTAAATAAAAGTGTTAAATCTTTTGTAAAATATTATGTGGATATTACATAACAAATAATAATTGATTGATCCCCTAGATAATTTTTTTTGATTTAGGTAAAAAATATTTTTTAGATCCTTTTTATTAAAAAATGTTTATAATATATGTGATGAATAAATAATTTAATAATATTTGTAAAATACCATATATAAGTTGATATAGTTAACAGGATTAAAATTTAGGTTAACATGATATATAATTTAAAAGTTTATAATACAAATTGTACATTTTATGAAAATTTAGAATGCAAATTATATAATTTTTCAAAATTTAAATACAAAAATATAATTAATTGTAAGACAACATAGGGCTCCAATATATGAAATGTAGGGGTTTTAATTTTAAGAACTTTTGTAATTTATCTTTGATGCAATAACTCATCATTGACTTAGATTTCAAATTCAAATCTTGAAATCAAGTGATAAAATTAACATAAGATGTAGGAAAAAATCTCTCACAATGTAATATTTTAAGTTTCAATATACCTTTTTATGTCAAAAATAATAATTAAAAAAAAGTATTTATAAGAAGCATTTCTTCATAAATAGTATGACCAAAAGAGAAGCTCTAGTCTTGGCATTTAGTAAAATGTTATGCAAGGTGAAAATATGCTTACCATCAATTGGTTAACCTTAATTTTCTTTGGTCCTTATCCTATCTTTATTTTATATCAATTTAGGTTAACATGATATATAATTTAAAATATTAAAATATAAATTAATTATATATTTTACGAAAGTTTTTATCTAAGTAATCTTATATCGATTTTAATTAACATAATACATAATTTAAAATTTTTTATCTAAATAATCAAATTCGAATGATTCTTATGTTTTCTCGAAGTTCGTGTAGTTTAGGCGAAGCACCAGATTCATGGGGTCACCAAAAAGAAAAAGGAAAAGAGGAAATTCTTGGAATTTTTTTTTCTTTTCTTGAATAGGGAGTAATATAAACACTCTTAAAAAATCACTTCAAAGCAAATTACACTGGTTTTGGAGGACCCCTGCCGATCGAATCATTCGATTACTTAGATAAGAACTACAGATTGCGCAATCATCCAATTTGATATAGCTGTAAAGACCCATATAAATTATACTATTAGTACATTAATCCCTCTTCAATGTTACGCAAGTTGTGTAGTTTGTAACTTTCAAAAATAAATAAAAGAAACTTAAACATGGGAATATATATTAAGAAATTATCACAGTTGTCTTAAATTTTACTATCAGCATTAGCAAAACAATACATATTTTTTAGAATATATTAAAAAGAAAAAAGATATGTGATAATTTTTTAACTAATTTGTAAAATTAAAAAATATATATATGTAAGAATGATTAAGATGAAGCACAATTCTAAATCAGAAAAATTAAGCTTCATGTCTCCCACGAAAGCTCCTTTGAATATATTAAAGCGATTATCATAAACCTAATCATATATACCTATATATTCTTCTTGTTGCCATCATAGGTGAGAAAAATAAACCAAACAGAGCTTCAAAGAAGCTTCCCCATGGTGCCATTATAATTGTTATTATTTTTTTATTTAAGTCTCTGCCAAAACCTTAAAAAAAACCAACACCAAGAACATATGTCTTTTACTTTATGTCTGAACAACAAATCAGGCAAACTCCGAATCTTTACCAAGATGCCACTGGCGGGCTTTCAAAGCGACTGCTGACTGACAAATTACCAGATATGCTAGGAAATGCACGTCGCGGGTCATTCAATTCAACAAGTTAAGCATTTCCATATTATATATTTATTAGTAATGATCAGAGAAGATTCCCAGGAAATGAAGTCGACCGTTGCAACTTGCAAGCCAGTTAGCACGGTGTTTGAACTTGGAATTTTTTTTTTTTTCCAAATACAAATCCATACCGACAAACAGTTGCTATAGAAAGAAACTTCCTGTCATTTGTCGGAAGACAACAAAATTGAGTGGCTGTAATACTAGTTTTGTTATTTATAGTATATATATATACATGTCATTTCTGATGGAAGCAGCAGGGGAAGGAGCGGGTGAGGGGTGGGAGGAATCTGCAGTTTGGAGATATATATTGTGATTGTCTTGTACCTCCACGGTAATCTTCTTTAACCCTAGAACTAAAATGAGAAAGCAAAAGAAAAAAAGCCAAAGGAAATATTTGAACATTATATATTGGTGAATATGAGAATCAACTAAATATCATCTCTATCAAGTAGCAGATGCTATTAGAGAATCAAAGCATGAGTATACTTAACATTGATATCATGTAATGTAAAGATATGTTCTAGATCAGGGCATTTCTGATATTCCTTTCTTTTTTTTTCGTTTCTTTTCTTTTATATGGTAGTTCATGTATATAGATAACAAGACATGTAATTAACGATTAATTACTTTGATTTGTATGATTCTACTTTAAATTAATGGTTCCTTTGGAATTCAAATGGAAATGCAGTTTGTCATATTGTGTTTTAACAAAACAATATTTAACTTTCCCATTCTTAAAACAGAACATGCAACTATTTAATCTGATAGGAGACCCTAAATATTCAAATTACTTGCGCAAAGGTATGGATCAAGTAGTAGCTTTTCTTTCCTTGAATACAAAGATCCTTACTAATTCAGGGGACTATTTTTTTAATAAATAAAATTTATAATGTTACAAAAAGAAACTTAAATGTACTTGTGTGTGTATATATAACTGCTATTAAAAAAAAAAGAAAATAGGAAATTACTTCAAAAAATTTTGTTTTCTTGTATTATATATATTAGATTATGTAATTTCAACATTTACCATATATACCCAGCAGAGCAATATTAAATATCAGTATTGGGTAATTGGATTGGGGAATGGAATACCTGAACAAACACATAATTTTGATGGTTCAGCCACAAGGCATCAAACAGTTCCCTTCAACCTTGTTGCTTAGAGACATAGTTTGGACCATAACTAACGTTAAACTAATGTAAATTGGCAATGCATGCAGTGCCACGTCCGTCACCCCTTTGTCTCCATTTTCTATAGTTTTCCTCCCCTGTTTCTCTTTTGTGCTTTCGTCTTTGGCGTGGAAAAACCTGCTCAAGTTGAACAGTTTTTCTTCCAATATTTAAGCGTCACAAACAGATACGAGATTTGTTTAGTAAAACATGAGATTTGTCTGCAGTTACATCATCTTTTGCATAGATTTTCTACCAATTCAGTCCAAAGTCAGGCTTCAAACGATGCCTTCATTTTCCATCATCTTTTGACAAAAAACAAGCGCCATAAACTCTCAAGTAATGAAAAGACGGGGGACAGAAAGGTTTACCAACTTGGTTTCATCCTGGTCAGTCCATGGAAATCAAAACCAAGTGAGCTTAAACTAGGTATATAATTGAATTCAGCACCAATCTTTTTAGCTTGATAAGATAATGAGAGAGCACTAATCAAAGCAACAAATGAATGAAGAAGAACCCATTGTCCAGATTTTAATATTAACAATTTGCATTAAAAAAAATCTCTATATTAGTGGGATAGTGAAGGCCTAACCCACTGTGGCTTAAAAACCTGGACTATGATTGGATTTGATGCCTTGATGTAACGGGGAAATTCTTCTCTGACTAGCCATGGTGGGGTGGGGGGAAGGTCTAATGATTCTTGACTTCCATTATTTATCTTTCTCTCTCTCTTTTTTTTCTTTTTCTTTTAAGTTTTGAATCTTTGAATAGCGAAGGAATATGTTCAGGTTTGAATCCGTGGTCCTTTGAAGAGCCACATATTTGGATTATTTTAGGCCATGATGCACAAATTGTTGATGGATCACATTTCCTTGCCATTGCTCTGCATTTGACTGAGAAAAGTTGAACCCCGGAAGCATTGACAATTAAATTTTGGGCCCTACAGCTAGATATGCTTCCTCTGAAATATCCATTAAAAAACTCCCAACTGACTCTGCCCTCTTACCTATATCTATCAATATTCATATTTGTTAAATTGGGAAAACTTTGCCTTTTGAATGTCAAGTTGTCTGACCAGATAGAAAGTAAGCATATCATGTTTCATTCAACCTCAAAGCAGCCAAACTATAAAATGCATGGTCAAACAGAAACTGCCTACATATTTAAGGATTTGATGGCCACCATTGAATACTTAATTTATTTATAAGTCGATGACAGATTAAAGCTTGCAAATCATTTTGAACTTTAGACCAAGACTTTGATTGAAAAATCTATAAACTATATATATCTATTTGATCACCATTCACCCATTTCATCGTTTAATTTGAACTTGTCAACATAAATACCGTAAAAAGATAAATTACTAAAATAACATAAAGAAGGGATGCTTTAGATGTGTCTTCTTATCAGTGCTTCAGGGAAATCGTTGGTGCATTTACAAAGTGCAACCAACTCAATTGGATAAACAACAAATTAAAATAGAAGTTTTCAGCTCATATTCCTTCTTACTCTGAAGAATTGATTCAAGGCAGAAGTTTTTTTTTTTATAGTTCATTTCATACACCTGAAGCAACTTGCATGTTTTGTGTTGGTAGGCCATGCACAGGGATCTAGACCTCTTTTAGAAAAAGATAATAATAATAAGTAGGAAAAGAATAAGTCTTCTATATATAATCTTTGCTTTTTTTTCTTATTAAAATTGCTCGGTGCTGAACAACTCAAATGCAGTTTCATTAGCATATGCCCAGAACTCATGCTTCTTTGAATCAGCACATCACACTTTATATCAGTTCATATAAATAAATCAATAATAATGCATAAAAAAAATCAATATAAAAACTGATGATATTACGATATTCTCATGAATCTAATCTGATTAATTAACTGTTTGGTTACCATTTAATTCCATATTGAAGATCAATATAACAATAATTAATGATGATTGGAGGACTTCATTTTTGGCTGCATTTTCCACCATATATAACTTTGTTGTTATCTATTCCAAATGTTACATTCATTTTTTTAAGTTATTTGATTTAATGAAATTGTTATAACGTGGAGATCTATCATTAGACATTGACTTAAGGGAGTCGTCACCAATCTTTTTTATCTAGGTGCGATTGGCCACCTAAAGAATCTGTCTTTTCAGGGAACACCTAAGTTTAAGGGTCCCTAAAAGAATAGGTTCAGGTCTACTAACCAAAACAGGGTTCGAGAGTTCGGTTAGGTGTAAGGAAGGTTATAGCACCCTCACAACGCCCATCTAAAAATGGTACTAGCTTGAATTTGTGTTATCCAATGAGCCTTAAAATTTTACCAAGTAATTAATTATTAGAAATTATTCTCAATTGACCCTAATACTTTTAGCAAAAAATTGAGAAAATTCTCTCACCTCAAGAGTATGCAAGAAAAACTAATATTTTACTTGCAGAGGCTCCATTGTCGGATTATTTAACATAAACAAAAAAAATAAAAAAGGAAGAAAAATAATGATTGTTCTTGTGCAGGAAAAATTGATACTTTCAACTATTTTCCAAAATTATTCTTTTGAAACTTTAATTTCGAGGAAAATTGATATTTTCAACTTTTCCTCAAAAATTTATTTTTTAAAAATTTATTTTTAAGAAAAATTGATACTTTCAACTTTTTCTCAAAAACTTTTTTTGAAAATTTATTTTTTTAGGAAAATTGATACTTTCAAATTTTCCCGAAAATATTTTTTGAAAACTTTGATTTTCGAGGAAAATTGATACTTTCAACTGTTCCTCAAAAACTTTTTTTTTAAAATTTATTTTTAAGAAAAATTGATACTTTCAACTTTTCCTCAAAAAAAACTTTTTTGAAAATTTATTTTTAAGGAAAATTGATACTTTCAATTTTTCTCCAAAAATATTTTTTGAAAACTTTGATTTTCGAAGAAAATTGATACTTTCAACTTTTCCTAAAAAAAAACTTTTTTTTTGAAAATTTATTTTTAAGAAAAATTGATACTTTCAACTTTTCCCCAAAAATATTTTTTTGGATTTTATTTAAAGAAAATAAAATAATAAAACAAAATAAAAGTGAAAAAAAAAAGTAAAACAAAAATAAAAATAAAATAAAGATAAAAAGAACATTAAATAAACCTAATCCAATAATATAAAATAAATAAATAAATTAAAAAAAAAAACCTGGAGTGGCTCGAAGAAGGGCTCGACTTGGCTCGACTCAAGGAAGAAAAACGGCTCGGAGAAGCGGCTCGGGACGTCGGCTGGCTCGACTAACGGGCTTGGGGAGGCAGAACAAGCGCGGATCGAAAAGCGGGTCAACGTTCGGATCGGGTCAGGTCGGATCTTGACAAAACGCGCGTATCCTCTAGGTTATTTATCGCAAAAATGACGTCGTTTTGAGAGGGTATATAAGACTATTTCCTTTGTTTTTTTGGCAGAAACCTTCTCCCATCTCTCTCTCTTCCTTCATTTTCTGTCCCTTCTCTCTAAAACAATAGAAGAACTCCGGTTGAATATTCACCGGATTCTAAAATTTTTTCGCTGAAATCTGAGTTTTTCGTCGAAAGTTGACCGAAAAATTGGTCGGTTTCTAGGGATCGTCACCGGAAACTTCAAACTTGGCCAGAATTGTCGCCGAAAAATTCAACTTTGGCCAGAAAATTCAATCGAAATCTGGAATTTTCCAAAAATTCTCAGAAAAAAAATTACAAAAAATTCTCCAAAAATTCTTGCTAATTCCTAGAGCCGTTCTAAACGCACCAAAACCTTCCTAACCTTTAAATCTTCTCTGTATCTCTTTTTCTCTCAACCAGTATCCTTTTTCCTTGTGTTTTTTTATGTGTATTCTTCTGTTCCAGAGGATCCCTTTTTTAGAAATTGATCAGAAGAGTTTCTGATCAATCCCAATTCCTCTTGGGATCGGGATTCAATCATTGAATCCAACATGAACTCTGCTGATTGAATTCCAATCCAATTTTTCATCGGATAAACCAAAAAATAAAAATAAAAAATAAAAAAAATCAGATGAAAATAAATTAGATAAATCAAAAAAATTAACAGATAAATTAAAATTAAATAATACATAATACATAATCTGATATACACAAATATTAATAGGAAAAAATAATAATAAAGATATATACATATTAATAAATAAGTAAATACCTAAGATAAAAATAAAAGAAAAAAAATATAAAAATAATAATAATAATAATAATAATAAATAGAAATAGAATAAAAATAAATAAAAATAAAAATAAAAAAAACATAGACTTATTTATTTGGACTAGGCCCAATTGATCCGAGCCTGGATCAAATTGGGTGTCTATAGAAATAATTAAGCTAAACTGCAAATCATCAACCTTTGCTTCATGGATACAATTTCCATCAATTTGCTAATAGGATTACTTCAGATAGGAAAACTCCATTATCCCTTGAATAATTTGTTGTTTAATAATGTATCTTCTTTAGCCAAAAACTTCTTTGAAAATAACCATATTTTCCAAGAAAGAAAATTTTGATAAAAATTATTTAAAATAATCAATTTTGTGTTTCCAATTTGAAAAGTTAAAATATTAAGCAATAAAAATTAAAAATAACAAGAATTTGGATTTCAAATATTTAGAAAAATTAGACAAGATTTATGATATGAAAATTGTTTTTTCTGATTTTGTTTTGGACCAAGGCCTGGTTACCTTGAATTATGATATGAAGTCCAAAATACACAGCACGACGGGGCTAGACCACCCACAGCCGTAATCTTAAACAAATTTCCTAAACAACCCAAAAGGCCCATTAATTCCGCCGAGATCTATGATTTTCGGGCATTTTGTCTTAATATGGTATTGCAAAAAAAATTCTTGTCATTGAGTAAGTGACGCACAATACATCTTTTTCTTGAATCAAATTTGACAATGGAACCCCCGCTGTTAATACTTTCGGTAGTTTGCAAAACTATCATGAGAACTGTTCTTTACCACTAAATTTCATATTCATATATCAACCATACACTCAAAAATTCATAAATGATCGTTTTTCCTTTTTATTTGTCAATTAATTTTAGTAAATCAATTGATTAATTAATTAATCAAGATGCCTAAACATGAACAATCCAAGCATGGGAATACTCTGACAATCAAACCAACAAACATAGACTAAAGCCAAAATAATAAAGAAAAATTACGAAAGGGGAATGACATGAACTCACGTTTACTGTTGCTAGCTTGAAAGTTTCATTAATCAATAGTATCTGATATGATTATTATATATTAAATAAAGATGCCAAAACATGACCAATCAAAAGCCTGTGCCAGTGCTGGGACAATCAAACAACCAACATTACAAAATCCAAAGTAAAATCAAAGAAAAATTACAAAATGAGATCAATCGCATGGTTCCATATTTCACATACATGAATAGCTTGATTAATTAACATTGTCCATAAAAAGAAAATATAAAGATAAATTATTTAATGAGTACAACACCGGGAACACATTAGTTTGTAGCAGATTACTTAGTCATCATCATGACTCAAAGTTCAAGCTGTAGCAGCGTCTGCAACAACATTGGTGAAACATTTATCAGCAAATTCACCTCCAAAAACAATTTCAAGAACTGCTATGATAATTATAGGTTATAGGATACTCATTTCTTCGTCAGCAATTTGATACTAATAACGAAGGATGGTCAAAGGATAATGGGAATTTGACCCTACCAATCTTATAGCGGTTTCCTTGTTGGATTTCTACTTTGTGTTATTTTTCTAAAGGGTCCCAGTTTCCCGATCATTACTACCCTATCCATGGAAAATGACAGTGAGGACAGCTTCAGCTTCTCTCTTGTCCACGCAACTTGACCTAACCACGCAGAGATGGAGTACATACAACAAGAACCGGCTGCAACCCTCACATATAATACAAGAAGTAGGAATGGAAAGACTGACAGAGAAGCATTTTCCTGTTAGGATATTGACGGTGGCAACTTATGTTGCCACAAAAAAACAATTAGTACCCCCATGTTGGTGCCATGCATCGATCATCCCAAAAGTAAAAAAAAAAATTTGTGGGTTTAAACTTGCTTAATTCTACGTGATTAGCTAGGTCACATCAAAACTAGTCATGGAAGTGAAACTGATAAGCTTTCTGGATATAGGTTGATAAATTTTGTTGATACACCCTATGATTGGAATTTTGAAGTTCGAGACTCATACAAGGATTTGGGTATTTTGCCCAATTATATTACTTTGGAGGTTACCGTTTGGGCATGTTTCACTATTGAGATTTTGTACGTAAAATTATTTTGCAAGTTCATTAATTATGTACAGTGGATCTGAGTCCGACAAGCTAAATTTTGAGCAGAAACAGTTCTAAAATGTTTGAAAACATACCTGGAGATTGAAGCAGAGAAACTGACCGGCTTCATGTTTCTTGCTAGCAAGAACATCGATTACACTAGGCTTGGACTGCCCGTCCAATTTATTACTCTTGCCTTCAAGCTCTGGATGGATCTTCCTTTTCAACATCCTCCTCATCTAATAACCAAATAAAAATTTTCAATCAACTAAATTCTGCTCAATATTTAGGCTTTAATTGTTTAAAAATATGGAAATTTTTGCAATCAAATGGTCAAGTTTAATAACCATTTTTTAAGCATATAACTATTGAATTTAAATTTTATTTACCTTCTCATTTTCATCATTTTTACCACGTAAAGCCTTAATCATACATCATAATCCAACTTTAACCGTGGTCAAAATGAAATTAACACAATGGTGAGTGAATATTATATTTATAGGAAGGGGCAGAACATTTTAACACTCACTTGGTGTAGCATTTTGATCGGACGTGAATCCTCTCCAACTTGAGGAATGAGTTTCTTGGCAAAAGAAAGCCCGTTTTTTGTAGGAAGAGAAGCCTTTGTGCAAGAATTTGACTCCAATTCAAGAGGGCTCGGCTTCTTTTTCATGTCAGAGTCCTCATTGAAGAGGTCTGCAAGTGTAGTTCTTCTTCTAAGCCTTCCAGAATGGCCCTCAGTGATATCCAAGTCAAACTTGATTGTATGACCAGTAGACCCCGCAACCCCATCAACCATCATTATCACATCAGGTTTTCCATATTTCGTGTGATCATCAACGTCCACGAAACTGTGGTCGAAAGTGCTGAACATCAGTGGGTTCACTTCTTCATCACTATTATTGTCATCATAGTCGTCGTTGTCATCTTCTTCATCATCATTGTTATGAGAGTATCGTTCTTCGTCTGCCCCTTCTTCGTCATCGCTTTCCAAGGTTAAGTAGTCTTTTTGTTCACTGAAGGATTTCAAAGGATCAAAACCAAGGGTGCCAATTGTTAAAATGCCATCTCGCCAACCATCCAGCACGTCAACCAGAGCCACTTGTTGGAGTAAAGCTTTTGTATTTGTGTCAATTGCAACGGAATCAGTCTTCTTAACATTTCGAGCCAGCCCATCTGCAAAAAATGGAAGTTTTCTCATGATCAATTCTAAAATGAAAAATTCGAATCTCCAATGAAAAACACTATTCTAGAGAGAATATACTGCTACTACAATATAAAACCGCCGCCAAAATGAATTAAAGAAAACAAGATACTCAAAATTGGACCGTAATAATATAGCAACTTTCTAGAATGCAAGAGATTGGGTACACCCTACAATGGAAATTTGTCACATTCTTAAATTTCCCAAAAGAAATTTTGGTTAGATTACAAAAATTAGCTTTAATAATGTTATGAAGAAATCAAACCTTTGAGAACGTTATGATGGAACCTCCTCTGCACCCAGTTGAAGATCTATTAAGGAAATTAACATTAAACACGAAAACCCAGAAGAATTCATTAGAAAGGAAATCAGAGTTTTAGTTTCTAGAAAAAGAAGTAGTAACAAATTTATGGGTATGTTCTAATTACCTTCATTTTCTCAGCCAAGTTTTAGTTTGGTGACAAAAATCAATGCAAAAGCTCAAGTGTCAAGCGAATGCAGTGAGGGCGAGTGGGAAAGTTTATGATGTAGAAGAAGAGAAGGAATTAGTTGGTAAAAAGCAATGGGACGATGGCTTAAGGAATTACGATGCACCACATGGCGAAAGAAGTGGGACCTAGAAAATTAACATGTAGAGTCTAATAGGCCAAATAGCCCTAATTTAATTAAATATTCACGCTAGTAAAAATATAATCAAATAATTAATCAATCACAAATAAATAATAATTTAATGTGATTTGATTCAACTGATCTACGCTAATGGATGATAAAAAAAATCAATTAATTGGAGAGAATGCAATCATATAATTTATATCAATCAGTATTCAACAATCAATAGTTATAAATCTTTTTAATTTTCTCTAGTCATATGAAGTACTCTCAACTCAAACAAATATATACCTATATACACTCATGCACCCTTACCTATGTGAACCCTCATAATCTCCTCTAGTCTACTTACAAACATTCACACCACCATACTTATGTGGACCATCTCATTCTCAAACATACACACTCATAAGGACATTAATCTCCTATAGTCTTTTGAGATGTCTATCTTATAAAATCTTACAATTTTCTTATATCTTTTTCTCATATCTAATATTGTAAAGACTTAACCTATTTATAAATATACAAACTTTTTTATCAAGAATCATTTTTTTCTTATAATTATTCTTTTACAAGTCTTTTTATCTATTAAGTAATATCTAACAAATCTCAAACAAATCTATTATGAGATTTGAGTCACTATTCTTAGCAATCTCCACATTGACTCAAATTTCATCAATCATCAGTCTTCATATTAGATATACTTAGCTCTACCTACAATGAAAATCTCATAATAATTTTCTCTTATTTATTTGCAAACTTTATGCAAATCAATATTTAAAACACGAACTTAAATTTCTTCATTGAGTCGAGCTCTTCTGGACTTGTCTCTTCCCATAATTTTAACCATGCTTTGATACAACTGTTAGATTAAATAGCCCTAATCTAATTGATTATTCACGTCAACGAAAGCATAATCAAACTATTAATTAATCACATAAGAGATAATAATTTAATATGATTCGGCTCAACCAACTTACATTCATAAATAAGAAAAAAGATCAATTAATTGTAAAAAATTGTAAACATATAACTCATATCAATCAGCACTCAAAAATCACTATCCATAAGCGCTTTCAATCTCCTCTAATCCTATGAATATTCTCAATCCAAACAAACATATACCTATATACACTCATGTACTTATAGCTATGTGAACCCTCTCAATCTCCTCTAGTCTACTTACAAACATTTACATCACCATACTTATGTGAACTATATCATTTTCCTCTAGTCTACTCAAACATACACACCCATAAAAACGTTAATTTTTTGTAGTCCTATGAGGTGTCTATCTTATAAAACCCTATAACTCTTTTATATTTTTTTTTTCATGCTTAATTCTATAGCGATTTCACTTATTTATAAGTATACAAACTTGTTTATCAAGAATCATTTTTCTCTTACAATTATTCTCTTACAAATTTTTTTATTCATCAAATAATATGTAACTAGTCTTAAATAAATTTATTTTGCCATTTAAGTCACTATCCCCTACAGGATCTTCTACTTGATTGATGTGGGGAAATTCTCCAAATGGCTCTCTCTCTTTTTCACTATCAACTACTCTGTTGCATTTGGCCAGTTTCTTCTTTTGAATATAGAAAAAATGCAGTAGGAAAGGAAGAGAGCAGTGAAGGATAAGGGCTAGTTCCCTCACCTATCTCTACCTAATTTTTGTCCATTCTTTTCATTTAGTAGTATCTAATATCTATAACTATAACTATATATGATACGGTGAGAATGAGACATTATTCATCATTGAGAGTTTTGATGTGCCTATATGCGGTAGGAGTTTTGTTTTTGTTACGCTTAGATAAATAGATAGATAGCCCAGAAGTGCTAGGGAGTCTTAATAACGGTTTTGGGAACAAACAATGTCTTTGGTGTTATATGAATTCTAAGATTATGAATTTTTTACTCTTGTCTATGTACCAAAGATGAAAATGATACAGATTAATTCTATGATGTTGATATCACTCTTGAATTTTGATGAACATGATCCATGGTTAATTTGGTCCATCATCTAGGTCAGCAACCTTCAAATATTTTTAGATGTACAAAATATTTTCTCACATAAACTTAAATAAACGGGAAATAGTATTCAAGTCTCATTCCATATTTTAACAAGAGTTCATTTTGGTAACTTTAAGTTGATTGAGTACATGAGAAAATCATCAAAAAAAGATTCCAAAGGATAGTGAGATTAGTGCTTTGTTTTTCTTTTTCTCACATGGAATCAGGATAAACTTTCCATGGATAGAGGGACTGTGGTACTACCTTTCTTTCTTCTTGTTGTCTATGGATTACCTGTTATCCATTTTCGATATGTTTATCCACTTTCAATATATTAATTTATATTATTATATATCATGCTTATTCATGCATGTGATCTTTCATATTCACAACGAACACGAGAAAAAAAAAATCACTCTACAATCCACATGGACGGCCAAACTCCTGGCATGCCTTCCAAGCCTAAAGAAATTTTATTTATGATTTGTATTATAAAGATCAGTATATTAGCTTATAATGTAAATATTCCATCTCCTTAATCAGGATGGAAAAAATCTTTTATTTATCATAAGAAAAAAAATATTTGGTTTATTAATGGTTAAGAGCATGTATTTCCCGTTCAATAAGTGGATTGAAATTCCCTTTACTCAATCAAAAAAAAAAAAAAGATGTGAAGTTTCATAATGGTTTGAACAAAAAATATTTGGTGCTCACATAAAAAGAAATGAAAATCGGAGTGAAATGGATTGTTGGTCACGAAAATGTTTAATAAAATTTTTATTTGGTTTTTTATTATAGATAGCCTTTTAATTGTTTCATTTAAATCTCAAATATTAACAAATAACAATTTAGTCATTATATTATTAAAATTTCCTGTAAAATGACAAGAAATACTTATGTAGGATAGATGACCATAGTATGAAAGTTGGTCACTTTCTATTTATTTCCATGTAGGGTTCTTAACCAAAAAGAGAATTTTTCTATATTGAAATTATTTAATGACTTCAAAGTAGGGATGGCAACGGGTCGAGTCGGGACGGATTTTTGTTCACCCCGAACCCGATCCGATAATTTTTTATAATTTTTTATACTTGAACCCCGATCCGACCCGACATTATATAAAATCATATCCGATCCAATTCGATCTGAAATTAATAAAATATTATTTTTAATATAAATATAAAATTAAATATATATAAATATATATATAAATAATTATAAAATTAAATAAATAATTAAAAAAATTATTTTTATATATATATCGGGTCAGGTAGGATCGGATTTACCTAAAACCCAATCCCGACTTTTTTTTCATGTCATCCGACCCAATCCGATATTCGATTTTCAAAAAAAAAAATCGACCGTAAAAGATCGAGTCGGGTCAAAATCCGTCGAGTAAGAATTTTTTTGCCTTCTCTACTTCAAGGTCTAAATATAACAATTAAGTGGGTACATTAATTGCACAAAAGAACATTTTTTAACATATTTTAATTTTTTTTCTCTTGAAATAATTTAAACAAGACCTGATCTAGGTTTTGGATGTGATTACCAAATAATTTGACCAAACGTTGAACATTTTCATTTGAATTAGAGCATAATTCTTATTCACTTCTAAGTACCTTTACATATGGATGAGTTTGAAATTAGCTATAAAAGTAGTTGAGCTTGAATCAATTGGCATATTATTGAAATTAAAATTTAAAAGTTTTAAATTCGAAAAAAAATTTCATATAATATACTTTTCAATAAGATAAACAGGAAGATATATGAGTTAAGGATGGATTAAGATCGTAAAAAAAAATTGGCTGGGTTCCTTAGGGCAAATCAGACATTCACAAGCAGAAAGTTCTATGAAATTGAAAGCTTATCTGGAAAAAAGAAAAAGAATATGCAACAAAGGCTGGGAGAAAAAACTGAACCATAGAAGTCGTGGAAAAAGTCGTCGTTGGTACTGTCATATGACCTTTTGCAGCTTGTCTGGTTCTATCAAAACCTAAAAGCCTTACAATAATCAAAGGTGGCGACCGTGGAATGTAGGCTTTCTGGGTCTTGTTGCTGCCTTAAAGAAAATAAACATCCACATTTCACCTCCCATAGCCGATGCCTTGGATTCTGATTAAAGCAAACTGATTAAAAAATGTTGGGACATATGCCTCTATATAGCCCGGTGGGTCACCTTCGGTCCCTTCTGATTACAACCAAACATTCTTTCGATTCGCAATAAAAGCAAAACTTGGGCGGGACACCAAAACCGACAGAGAAGAAGAAATTTACTTGATCCGCGTTGCTTTGTAATGATGAAGTGGGTAAAAAACTAAAAAAAGCATGCCCAATTGCCCAGCAGCGTTCACTTTATGCATATATACTGAAGTACTCCTGAGTCCCGAGAAGTTCATTTCCAGGAGAAAAATTTGAGCCTTTTTACCTTGCTGTCAACATATATATCTCATTATTGGAGATCAAATGGCACAATCCTGTCTGCTCTTCTTTATTTTCCTATTCCTCCTGACTCGTTTGCTTTATTATTATAGGTCGCCATACATCTTTGAGAATTAATGAGGACCAGACATTCCTGAGAGCTTGATGAACAAAAAAAGACATTACTCAGAGCTAGCACTGTCAACAGATGACATATCTGTTATCTAACGCACATGCACTCAAAGACCACTTTAAAGATTGATAGAATTAGCTCGTAGGCCAAATCTGGTGGATCAAATAAGCATCCCATTGGCTCATTTTTATTGGAGAATTTAGTAGTATCGTCATATTCCAACCAAAATTTAAGCACAAATTTAAAGAGTGTAGGGACATTGTGGGGGTGTTTTGTTTGGGGCATTAGTCCTCTCCCTAAGCAATGAATGGAACCATTCTAACATGTGCAACTGATGATTCAACTCAGCAATCAGTCCAGAATAACAAATAGTAGGATATTTTATAAAATACAAATGATGGGGAGAGCATATATACTATTGGGTCAATTTTTCTTGTTTTCAGGTCTTACTGAGTTGGTTGGATTCACGAGCTACTTTTAATTTAGTTCTTCCTGCTGAACCTACTGCCACTTCAGTATCAGGGAGCCAATGTATACCGTTGGAATTTGGGTCGATCTCATTTTTTTCCTGAGACACTTATGTTCATTGGTTCACGAACTACTATTAATTTCTTTCCTTCTTCCTGGTGAACCCACTCCATCTCCAAATGGTTCTTTCAACCTTAAAAGTCACGGGATTTTATTCCATTCACGAATCATGGTGAAATTAAGGAAGAAAGAGCAATTATTATCGATCCTCTAATAATTCATCTTCTGTAATAATTTAATAGCATTATTTTTATACGTAAAGTTTATTATAAAGTTGAATATGCTAAAATCTAATTAGAGAAGTAGCATGTTTGTGATCTTTTTAAGAGACACTTGCATATGTCCTACCCAAATCATGTTTGCATTTGCAATTTTTAATCAGCTCTAGCACCCTTATTTTTTTCTAGAAAAAAATCTAGTGTTGTTCAATTTGTTACACCTCAATGCTGCTACCTTAATTATTTGTATTGTATAATGCAATAAAAAATTATTGATTAAATTCATATAAGTGAACTTACAAATTTAGAAATATTTTGAACCAACAAATAATTATCAATTCGGTCGTATGAGCAAATAGTTGGAGAATAAGTATTGATCGGCAAATTCCATTTTTACAGAACCTTATAAGCTTTAAAGGAAGGTTTTTATATCATTGTTACCTTGGAAAAAGACAATTAGGTAAATTACTTGGCCTTTTACTAAATGGTAACGGGAAAATGTTACAATATTTTTTTTTTAGTATTTGATGCTGTTAAGAATTAAATTTTAATTATTAAAATTAAAAATTCAATGCTTTAAAAAAAAATACGAAACTGTTAGCAAGATTTACAATATTTGAAAGAACAATTAGTGTGGGAATCATATTTGAAAAAAGATCAAAGACGTTTTTAAAGAAAAAAAAAAAAAGCAGGCCCGAAATGTTGGATTGAGATGAAGGACTGATAGCGAAATCCAAACTTAAATCAAAATATTTGGGCTCACCCTGGACATCTCGTGCTAAATCTTTAAAGTCTTAGGGATTCAAGCGGGATTATAGGGCCAAAGATACAGCCCAACAAAAACTACTTCTGAAATTAGTTTTACTCATAGCAGTTGCCTTGGGCCAAGAGATTAAGATCCTTGCCTGTAACTGTATTGTTTTTTTTTAGGCCAATCTACTAGCATTCGTTTGGTGGTATTAAAGATTGTTAAAGAAAAAATGTCTCAAATTGTTTTTTTTTTTTAATACATTTTTCTTCAATTTTCTTGTCGTCAATTTGTCTGTCGAACTAACAGAGTCCGGAAAATTTGACGGAAAATTCCTGGACAAGGATACTTTGAGTTCCATAATTCAACCCTCGAAGGAAGAGCAAAGGCATAAAAATAAGAAATGCCCTAGAAAAGCATTCCTGGAACTTTTTCAGATTGGTGATGTGAGAAGTATTTTCCATCTTTCATTTTTCTTTTGGAGCAAGTGTCATGGATGGTCCTGTAGATCCGTTCGCAATAGGATAATTTAATACCAAAGTGTAAAAAGCTGAAAGGTCTCTGTCATCATCTTGGATGAAAAGTTTTCCTAATGCGAATTTCAGAAGTTTTCCACATCGTGGTATAAAAACAGAAAAACTTTGGATTTAACGGAGTATAAATTTGGAATATGGGCAGTTGGCAAGAAGTTTTGAAAGAATATATAAAGGCTAATCGGTGAACATCAAACACAATGGTTTTATCCTTAACCTTTATTGTAATCGGAGTTTAGCATATATACTAATAATCCTCAATGCTAAAAGGCCTGCACATGGACCGTCTTCAATTAGGCCCACAAAAAAAGTGGTACTGAAGAATCCGAATCCTTGTGTCCGATAGCAATCACTCATATAACTTGTAAAGCATTATTTATTCTGAAAAAACGTAAGTACTGTAAGTAATTAAAACCCTTTTGATGTTTTACTTTTTCCCTAGCTGTTGTAACCATTGGTCCGTTCCTCAATATCGAATCCATTACCAGTTTATTTTACGTGGAGAGAAAGGTGCACACCAGGGTCATGGTGAGTGCATGAAGAATTGTAGACAATTGAGTTATTAATGCCTTGCACGTTGCTGTTCAGGAATGCTGTAATAGGCATTGTCTTTGATTTGTTGCTCTTGTCCTTCATCTTACGATCACCTTCCTCGCTGCTGCTTCTGTAGCTTTGGGGGTCACTGCCATCCCCCCCAGTTCGAGAAGAAATTACTCTCTTTTGTAGATGATGAGGACTGCCCTGAAAGCCATTTTTATGGGGTGATCGGATTACCTCCATGAAAGCACCTTTGTTTTCACCAGCAATTGTTATGACCCTCATACCGGCATCCTCCGAGTCCGAAGAAAACTTCTTGCCATGACCTTTCTCCTTTTTCTCACCATCCTTGGACGGTTCTTTCTGTCCATCCAGTGGAATGCTAGGTTTGTGTGTGTCACCAAGATCCTTTTGAGGGGCACCACTAAATAGCCGTTCTTTGAGCTTGTCAATCGTCTTTTGAACAAGCACAGTCTTTTGCTCTGCCTCAACAGGGATTTTGGGTTCAAGCTCAGCTTGAGCTTTCAACTGGGGAGGTGGGAGAGTTAAAGGAGAAGGTGCTGGAGCAGTTGGTGGTTTGATCTTTGGTGATTGACTAGGAGATTGTATGGCAGGTTTGACTGTTGTTGTTGATGCTTTAGGGCTAGGTACGTGAGTCGTGGTGGTCACAAAGGAGTCAGGTTTTTGTGTTGGGGAACTTGTCACTGGTGTTGTAGTTGGGGCTGTCTTGTCTGGAGAAGTTGGCACGGAGGTAGTAGTTGTCACTGGCTTGGCCGGAGAAGATGTCACTGACGCAGTTGTTGCTGCTTTCAGTGGAGAAGTAGTTTGCCCCGCCGCAGCTGCCGTTAAAGTTGGCACTGTCTTCATGGGGGAACTAGGCACTGAAGAAGTTGTGGCACTGACTGGAACCGTTGTGGTAGTTGTAGGTTTTTTATCAGAAGGGGAAGACGGTTGAGAAGTTCTACCAACAGCTACAGGGGATGATGGAACCGAAGAAACACCACCCACAGGTGGTGGAGCATCGGATGTTGCTTGAGGTTGATTTGGTGGAGGCTGAGCCTGTACTACCAGCCTGAATGTAGGTCGGACAGCGGCTGGTCGTGGCGGGGCTGGTGCGGGTTCAGGGCTTTGACTAGGTGCTTGGGGTGCTGGCCTTGATATGGATCCTAAACGAAACCAGGGACGAGTTGGTGCCGGTTGGTTTGACATAATGCGGTAAGGTTTGAAAAGATTTAAAGATCAAACGCTCAAAAACTAAATGTACTAGAAATGATGAAAGAAAGGACACAGGGTTAAATGACTACCAAAATGCGCTTATATAGTAATCCAGGTTCAAGTACAAACAGGAATTGTGGAAAAAGAAAAATCTCATGAGGAAAACGCGCCCAAGCCATAATCCACAAAGAAGGAAAGAGAGAAAGAAAAGCATCCAATCAATAGCATATAACACTATACATAAGCTGACAAAAGTTAACATCTTACGGTAGGTATCAAATGGAGTAATTTACTTTTTTCTAGCCAGGTTTAGACTACTTTACTGTCTGGTTGGGGATTCATTGAAGTTAAAAGTTCTGTCTCAGCAGAATCCTCTACCGACGCCTTGTATTGTCAATCAGATTAATTAGGATAGCTAGAACTGGCATTTCCTTTTGATCAACTTATAATTCTGCAAGCCATTTCTATGAACATTTAACCAGAACCCAGAATAAAAGAACTTGTTCTTATAATTTTGGAATCCTTGGCCAACTGTTCTGGTTGGATAGGTCTATGTTCAATTGCTCATCCAACACGGCAATCTTAATTCCATTCTTTGCAGAAATTGAAAATATTTTTGAATAATAGTTGTGGAATTCATGAAAGATTAATCTGTAGGAACAACATTTTTAAGGAAAAAGTGCTACTCACTTTTTATATTAAAATTTTCTCCTTCACAAATTAAAATAGCTCGGCTAATTTGTAAAATGTTCTTAATTTCTTATGCATTTATCATAGTATTGCGTTTAATGGCTGCTCTCTTCCTCCCACAATTACAACAACCTCGCCTTTTGCTTGAATGATCTGGTTGGAATTTTCAGCCTGTGCTTATTACGGCTGCACTGCATTTATATACATTCTTAACAATTCACAGCATCTTAACTTCGTCAACGATTCTTCATGTCCCGCTTAGATTTCACACGGCTAACTATGACAGATTCTTGCAAGACAAAATTGATGCGGTTGCTGTCTGTTTCTTCCGACTTTGCTTGCTGAGATTGGTCACAACAGATTTGATGCCATCCACTACACCGCTACTGCTTTAGATCTTTCAACTTTTTTTTGTTTTTAGGATCCTTCAGGGTTTTTAACTTAAGAGATGGGGTTGTTTTGATAATTATTATATTAATGAAGAATATTGCTCTATCTAGTAACTTGACTTTAGTAACCAACAACATTCGACAATTGTAGTAATTTACTTGTTGATTGAGATTGAAACATCAACTCTTTGACTCTTTCCTATACCCATTGTCGCAAAAGAGAAGAAACGAATTCTTTAAGGTGGGACCTTGGAATATAAGTCTATTTTTACCCTTCTTTTTAATTAATCAGCTTTCAAAGATAACACCAAGTATTTACTAAGCCGACTTAAAGTATAATCCAATAATTAAATTTTAGTCCTCATAATCTAATCAATATAACTCGTGAGGGCTTACCATCTATTGTTGCAAATATCCAATTCATACACTTTGTTTGCAGGAATCAACACTTTCACATAAAACAAGCTCTTTTGTCATTTTTTTTAATACCTTCGGGGGAACTCAAAGCTTTTCCCTCAAAATCAAATTTAAGGATACATTTCTATCGAGTCGAAATTTTACTTTAAAAATACTTTCTATAAAAATTAAATTCGAGTTAACAAGGAAAATTTTCTCTTTACCGATCACTCATGGTGTGTTTTGTAACCTTTAAATAATGATTTCATGATTATTTATTTACAATAATTAATAATTAATAATGATGTCAAAACCCATGCGAAAAATGGATACAGCCATATACTTAGCACGTCAACCGTCGGCTCTCTCTCAAGTTTCTGTTGGGCCTGACAAACAAAAAGAGCTTGGGCAATAGAGTTTGTTCATCTATAAATTCTTAATATGGACTTATGTATTTCTCAGTGTATTTGAGCATCTAAAAGGAATCAAAGTAACGAAGAAGCATGCTGGTATTAGTTCCTTGAAATGCCAAACTCAATATAAAACGCAATTGGCTGAGGAATGAAAGCACAATTGATTCATTAGAGATTGAAGCACAAGGATCATAATTTCTCTGACGTAGTTCATTATATGCTTAATTGGCATGTTACTTGCTGTATCATACAAGGGAGAAAGACAGGAGCAGAGAAGAAAACTGAAGTTGATGATACAAAAGTTCTAAGCAGAGAAAATAAATACGCTAGCAGGCAAGAGAGGTTATTCTTGGAAGGTCTGTACGTCAAGGCCATTTAGTGAAGTCCAAAACTTTGAAAACTATATCTGTGGGGATTTGCCAAATAAAATGTATAACATATACTGCATTCAATGCAATGTAAAGGCTCCTTGCAGTCTCGCTCGCTTTCTGCTTTGATGGTGCTAGCGCTGCAGCCGCAACCCATAACACTGTAATGGCTGTAAAACAAACACCAAGGCAGCAAGGTGGAGTCAGTTCCTACTAAATTTTAAATATTGAGGTTAGCTACATAAATTTTGAATTCCTATTTGTCATTATATATTTTGTGGAAGAGAACTCAGAATCAAAAAACTACCTGCTCCAGCAAACAAATGGGGGCCCGGGAAGAGCATTCCTGTCCTAAACCTTGTGTTGACACCTCCACCAACAGCCTCAAGAACCCCAAATCCTAGCAGCATGGATCCTGCATTGAAGTGTCTATACCTGTAAGACCCTTTCAGCAACTCCTTCCTCTCCTGAAGTTAAATGACAAATGACCAGATAGTATCAGGAGTTTGCACAGAAACCACATAGTATAGCACGAATCTCGACATGCTACAACTTACAGTAATTAGCTAACACTCACTTATAAGGCATAGCTTTGATACATCACCACCAAAAGAATTTTTGTTATTTTTGTCATGTAGAGTTATATGGTTCAGAGTTTGTTGTGAGCATGTATTAAGGTTGGAAGTGTCTACCTATTGCCAATTGATTTTCGCCTTTTCGGTTGGATGCTTAACAATGTCGAAGTGTCAACTAATAGTCAACTGCATTTAAGGAGAAATCATTATGTATCACCAAGCACTCTCGTAAGGATTCAGTGACAGAATAGGGATATGAAATCTTGACATTATGCTTTAATAATGAGATTTGTGAGTTAAAACTATATAAAGTTATGTTGTAATGAAGCAAACCTCAGTGAGTAGATGAATCTTGAGTTCCCCCGAAGATGGAGCTGCTTCCACTGAGTTTCCCTTCTAGGGTAACTGGGATGGGCTTCACTTGTTTCTTGAGCTCATTAATGTCATTCTGGATGGTCCTGACTCGCCTCCATTGCCAACCCAAGTACAAAGCTAACAAAGCGTAAAAAAACAAACCACCCATGACAATCGGGTATGTAAGTGCAAAACTTATTCCCTCCAAAATCTCAAACGCCCCATTAACAGCAAGAGCATCCTGTTGTTCGTTGGGATATCACATTAATTGACCTCCCAAAAAAAATTCTACACTAAAATCGAAAACAAAGAATGAAGAAAATGAAGGAGTATCGTATTACCTTTGTGCCTAAGAAGAAGGGCAATGCAAGCATTGTACGGGGAAGAGAAGCTTATTTTAAGTGATGGATAGTTTCAGTGAAGAGATTGTGAGGTTTAATTGACTCATTGGAGATAATTTGCTTTGTGGGGTTTGAAAGAAATGGCAGTTTGGATTGCGGATGGTGGGCAATGTGGCTGCCATGCGCTCTTTGTCTTTAGAGAGGGGGGGAGCAGAGAGAGAGAGAGAGAGAAACGGGGACAAGGGACAGAACTGTCTAAGAGAAGAAAAGGAAAAAGAGATTTCAGGTGTGTTTTGCAGTGATGTGGTTCACTCTGTTTTGATTGGCCTTTGCTTGTAAAACGGGCCCTTGCAAAAAACTTTTCAGACAGAGTCCCGACACCCGACCGGGATACTAGTTGGGATGCACTTCACATGACAAGCGTGTGTCAACGTGGAACACTCTTAGAATCTTAAATTTTGAAGAAAAGTACGACATTTGAAATTTTGTTTGATTTCTATAATATTTCGTTTAGTAAATTATGTATATTGATCATAATCTCTTTAATAATTTATAAGTAATTTTTATTTTATTTAAAAAAATAAATGATGCATTTATAAAAAGAAATATTTATTTTTTAATTAAATATATGTAATTATCATATTTAATTACATATTATATCGTAATTAAACAAAAAATTTTCATAATTGAGTGAATATATGTACTTTTTAATGCCTATATTTTAAAAATACATATGTAATTCATAATATTGAATTTTGAAAGAAAATATGATATTTGAGATTTTTTTTATTTTTAAAATAATTCATTTTTAAATTCATTCGTTTAATTAGTGAAATGTCAGTTTAATAAATTATGTATATTGAATAATATCTTTAACAATTTATAAGTAATTTTTTATTTTATTTTAAAAAATAAAAAAATAAATGATGCATTTATCAAAGGAAATATTTAATTTTTTAAAATTATATATATGTAATTACGATATTTAATTACACATTATATTGTAATTGAAAAAAAAATTCTTGAAATTGAATGAATATATATTTTTTAAGGTATTTATTTTTTAAAAATACCGTAATTAAATATGTGTACTTTTTAACGTGATTATTTGAGAAAATACTGTAATTGAGTAAAAATTTTCTATAATTGAATGAATATGTATACTTTTTAAGGTATTTATTCTTAAAAACTTTCTCAATTAAGTGAATACGTATACTTCTTAAGGGTTTTATTTGAAATAACGCCGTAATTCCTTGAACATCGTAGAAGATGTAGCTTACAGCTTTAAATTAAATTTTTAAAAAATAATTTTTTTAAAATTTATTTTTTTATTCATAAAATTTAAAATCAAATTTTTAATTTTATTTATTATAATAATTATCACTTTTTTATTACATAAGCGGATAATCGAGATATTTTTTTATTTATTATAATAGTTGTCACTTGTTTATCGCATAAGCACTACTTTTTATACTATATCTCATTACCGTTTTCTTAACTAGTTTCCATATCAAATGTTCACCTGTCCCCGTGCCTCATTTCAGATTTTTTTAAACATGGGTAATTATGAGGTATGTTTAAAATAATGTCATTGTCGTAATAATTTTGGAGTTGTATGATGAATTTGAAAATGAAAATAAAAGAATGAAAAATAGAATCATCATCAATTTTTTTTAATTAAATACGATTAATCATCTATTAAAATATATCATTTTAATGAAATTTTAAAATTAATTAAAATTTATTAAAAAGATAATTTTAAGGTCTGCATAACAGTCTGAGTTCGAGAATCAGTTATATGTAAAGAAAGATTAGTACCCTAACAGTGTCAATTTAAAACGGTACCAATTAACTACGTGTTATCCTTTGATTTTGATAAAAAAACAATCCCATTTTTAGTGTTTAAAAAATAATTTTCTTGATTTATTTTATTCGAGAAAAATAAATTAAAATCTTTTTATTGAAATAATTTTTAAAATGTTCCAATACGTTAGTAACATTAGAAAAACTTTTTCTCACCTAGAAATTTCTTAGGCATCGCTTCTCAGAATACCTTAGAATCTCATTCTTAAAGGATCAAATTTATTTTTCGTAAAAATTATGTCACGCATGCAATGCAGAATATTACCATGTTGATGCACACATTTTATTCTCTTTTTTAAAAATTTTATTAATTAGTGTATTTAATTTTTTAATTTAAATTTTTGAAGGAAAAAGAAATTTTTATTATATTGAAGTTTTTATATAAATATTTCAATACACTGGTAATATTTTTAAAAATTCTTCTCACTTAGGGATTTCATAAAGTATCACTACTCGGAATACTTTTAGAATCTAATCATTGGATAAAATTTTCTTTTTCCTTATTTATATTATTACTTATTCTTAATTTATTAATTAGTTTTTATTTATTATTTTATAAGAAAGAAAAAAAATTTATTGTATTTAAAATTTTTTATAAATACTCCAATACACTGATAGTATTTAAAAAAAAAATCTTTTCACCTAGAGATTTCGTAGGTATCACTACACGGAGTATCTTTGAATCACATCGTTGAATAAAAATTTATTTTTTTATTTTTTATTATTTTATAAGATTTATTTTTAAAATAACAAAATTATCACAAATTTTTACTATATATTTCATTATTTATTTTTATTTGTTAATATTATAAAACAACAAAAATTTATTCTATCAAATTTAAACATTTTAGCATACATAAATTTTAATAAAAAATATAAAATAACAAAAATAATATTTTTAAAATTTTAAAAATTCAAAAAAAATTTTTTTTACCTGAACGGGATCAGTCAACGGTTTGGTCAACGTCAATCCGACGGTCTGATCACATTTAGCAGTTCGACGCGGTTTGATTCGATCTGGGTGATTCAGCGATTCAGTATGGTCTAGTTTATCTGGACCTATCATGTTCAAAAGGTGAGTCGAGTCATCAGGTCAGATACGTGAATTTCGGGTCAGATCACGGGTTGATGCGTGGATCTTCAGGGGCTTAAAATGACATCGTTTTGGGGTTTTATTGAAACAACGTCGTTTTGGCTTTAACAGTTTCTATAAAAGCAAAAAAAAAAAATTTACTTCATTTCACGCCCTCTGTCAGAAAAAAAATCTCCCTCATTTTTTTTAGACCAATCTAGTGCCGTTGACCGTCCGCCGTAACCGTCGCTTTGGTCCTCGCCAGCAATAAGCTCTGACTGCTGTCGTTAGTGTCAAAAAATTTAAAAAAACACTAAAATGCTCATTTTGATCCCTAGAATATAGATCCAACCTCTTTTCCTCTGAAAAGAAACCCAAAAACCTAGATGTGCTCTTGAAGTTTCGGTTAAACCTCTTTTTTTTTTGTATTCTGACTTCTTATTTTTTTAAACTGACTTTGTTATTTTTTTTGTACAGGGGCTCTCAGCGCTAAGTTCCCCGTTCAAGGGGACTAAGTTTTTATGTTTATTTTTTGGTAGAGTGTTTTTTTTCTTCATTTTTTGGCAACGTCCTCTCTTTCTCTTCTCTTTTTTTGGGTTCAATCAAAAGCTCTATTTATATAGCTTCGACTGTGCCCTATGCCTGAGTAGGTGGCATAGGGCTCGACATGGAGGTGCAAGCACGAGCCCTCATACCCCTTTTATTTCTTTTATCTTATCCGATAGTGGTAGGGTATGATGGCTATGATCAGATTTGCAGGGTATGAGTGACCAGAAGGATGGTTGATCAGAGGGGTAGGTAGCCAGTGGTGCCGTGCAAGGCACCATTGCCATCAACCCCCCATTTTTTGTTTTTTCTATTTTTTGTATTTTATATTTTTTATATTTTTATTTAATTTAATAAAACAAAAAAAATAAGAGGCAACTGGGTTTAAAGAACAAAATGGGCTTCGAGCCTGATCAAAATCAGACTTTAGGCCCAGTCGAATTGAAATCGAGCCCGAAAATCAGTTGAATTGAAATCGGGTCTCGACCTGATAGCTTGAGAACTATTAATTAAAATCTAAAAAAATTTACTGTCTACAGTTGCCTCTCTTTGCGCATTACTGAGAATCAATAATATGGTAAAGATAAAGACAACAATTTTATCAGAAATCCAAAGGGATTTTTTTTTTAACATAAACTACTTAGAAAGTTTTTTTCGTCAAATCGAAAATGCTCCTCTCACTTAAGGCTCAATAACTTTTAAAAGTTTAAAATTTGAAAAAGGCTCATTTCAGCAAAGGCTTAAAAACTTTAAAAAAAAAATTCTCATCTTGAAAAAGCTCATCTCAGTAAAAGCTTAACAACTTTTAAAAATTTAAAATATGAAAAAGGCTCATCTCAGCAGAGGTTCAACAACTTTAAAAATCTCATCTGAAAAAGCTCATCTAAACAGAAGCTCAACAGCTTTAAAAATTTCATATGAAAAAGCTCATATCAGCAGAGACTCAACGACTTTAAAAAACTTAAAATCTGAAAAAAGCTCATCTCAGCAGAGGTTCAACAACTTTAAAAATCTTATCTTAAAAAAGCTCCTCTAAATAGAGGTTTAACAACTTTAAAATCTCATCTGTTCTCCAAATCGAGTTCTCATCTTTGAACAAGTAAATTTTTCTTTTTTGAAATCATTTGTTTGATCTTATTTTTCATTAGAAAATGGAAGTCTCTGTCCTTATTATTTATGGATGCATGTACCGAGTCTCTAAATGCAATCATGTAATGCAATCAAAATTATTCATTATGGTAAAAAGGTTCTCGAAATCTCTTGCTTTTTGGTTTCTTTTATCAAAATTGCCATATGACCAATCTATTCTTAACATCTGACCATTGTATTCTTCCCTAAAAATACTTCTCTTCTTTGAATGTTTGTAACATTAATACTTGTCATGCTTTTCTCATCCCTTTTCATTTGCCTTTATCAACTTTTAAAAAAGTAATGCTGAGACCTTTTGTGTTCGTTTTTCTTTTCATCATTTTAAGTTCAAGACAAACAAAATGCAATTACACATTTCTTCTATTTGTACGGTAAACAAAAATATCAAATGAGAATAAAGGAATGGATAGGCATTATTTTTAAAAGAAAGATAGCATATTTCATTAGACTAATAATAAATGCATGGCAAAGTGTTTGAATCTAAACAAAGGTGCCTAAATAATGATCATAAAATAATCATGAACAAAATATTTTCAGATTTTTTTTTAAAAACTAAATCAGATAACTTTCTTGATCTTTCAAAATTCGTCAAACTACAGTTGCCCTTATGTTGTGGGATGATGCTTCTCTTTCGTATCCAAGCTACCTTTTTAAGGTTTTCAGCTTAAATACATCATTCCTTTTCACTTTTTATTTTTATTTTTTTGTTTTGTTTTTTTTAAGTAAAATATTTCTTTATAGCATCTGAATTTATTGAAGTAGATATATCACCTCCATCCATCTCTGTTAAGATAAATGCCCCACCAAAAAATGCTTTTTTCACCACGTACGAGCTTTTTCAATTTGGTGTCCATTTTTCTCGATTGTCATATTGACTTAGAAAGATCCTTTTCAACACTAAGTCTCCTTCCCTTAAGCGACAAGGACAGATTTTTTTGTCATATGCTTTCATCATCCTCTTTTAATATAATTGACCATGACAAAATGCTGTAAGTCTTTTCTCTTCAATGAGGTTCAATTACTCATAGCAATTTTAAACCTACTATGCTTCCTCTAACTTTACCTCCATCAGGACTCTCAATGAGGGAACTTTCATTTCGATCGGTAACACAGCGTTCATTCTATATACCAAAGAGAATGGAGTGGCCTCGGTAGATGTTTGAATCAATGTTCTATAAGCATGCAAAGCAAAAGTAACTTCTCACGCCAATTTTTGTAAGTATTAGTTATTTTTTTTAATTCTTTTGATATTCTTGTTTGTAGCCTCTACTGTCCCATTCATCTTTGGACGATATGGTGCTAAATTACGATGATGGATCTTGAATTGAGTGCATACTTCATTCATCATTTTACTATTTAAGTTTTTGGTATAATCAGAAATAATCATTTCTAAAAGCCCATATCTGCATATTATCTTTTTTTTTATGAACTTGCATACCACCGATCGGGTCACACTGGTATATGATGCAGCTTTTACCCACTTGATAAAGTAATCAATCATCACAAAAGATGAATCTATGTTCATTTGAAGCTTTTGGAGTAATAGGACCGATGACATCCATGCCCTACATAGAGAATGGCCATGGAGGAGCCAAAACGTAAAATGTTATTGAAGGAGAGTGGATTTTGTTAGCATAGATATGACACTTATGATATTTTTTGGCATAATTAATACAACCACTCTCCATTGTCAACCAATAGTAACTAACCCTCATAATTTACATAGTCATCATATGACCATTTGCATGTACTTCACAAACTCCATCATGCACTTCTTCAATAATCATTTTCGCTTCAACTGCATTCACACATCTTAAGAATATTTGATCTCAACCCTTTTTATAGAAGATATCTTCATCAAGAAAAAAACTCATAGCCAACCTTTTAATAGTCCTCTTATCATTTTTTGTTGTATGTTCTGAGTATTGTTGGCTTTTAATGTATTGCATAATGTCATGATACCATGGCTTCCTATCGACTTCTTTTTCGATACCTGAACAATGTGTTGGTTCATCCTTTACATCCAGCTTGATGGGTTAAATTTTAGTATTTGTATCTATTTTAATCATTGCAACTAAAGTAGCCAGTGCATCAGCAATTTGGTTTTTTTCTTTAAGTAAATGCTCAAATTAAACTTCTTCGAATTGCTTGACCAATTCAGAGATACTTATGGTACCATATTAACTTGAAATCTCTCATTTTTCACTCTTCTCATAACTGATAGATGACTAAAACTGAATCTCCAAACACATCTAACACTTTGATTTTTTTTTCAATCGCTGCTTGCAAACCCATAATGCTGGCTTCGTATTCAACCACATTGTTTGTGCAATTAAAATTCAACCTAGCCGTGATGGGATGATAATGCATGTCGAGAGATATTAAAATTATCCCAATATCATGGCCTAAAGCATTTACAGCTCTGTCAAAATACATTCTCCAAGATTCTTCGATAGGTTCATTTTCTTTAATAGCCATCACATCCTCATAAGGGAAATTTAGGTTCATTGATTCATAATTTTTTACAACGTAATCGAAAAGGAACTCGGCTATTGCACTTCCCTTTATAGCCTTTTGAGTCCCATAAACAATATCATATTCTAAAAGCAAAACTTACCACCATGCTATCTTTTTTGTCAATAAGGGTTTCTTGAATATGTATTTAATGAGATCCAACTTTGCTATGAGCCAAATAGTATGATAAAGCATGTATTGTCTAAGCCTTCGAGCTGTCTAGGCCAATACATAACACATTTTCTCTAATGGTGAATACTTGAACTCGTAATCAGTAAATTTCTTGCTCAAGTAGTAAATTGATCGTTTTTTCCTGTTAGTTTCATCTTTTTGCCCTAGTACACATCCCATTGAATTTTCATGCATTGTTAAGTACAAAATCAAAGGTTTTTCTGAGATTGATGGCACCAACACAAGTGAATTTGATAAGTATTCTTTAATTTTATCAAAAGCTTCTTGGCATTCATCATTCTATTCTCTTAGATCATGTTTTCTAAGAAGTTTGAAAATAAGATCACACTTGTAGGTGAGTTGAAAAATGAAACGAGTAATATAGTTCAATCTCCCTAGGAAACCTCACACTTCTTTTAAGGTACGAGGAGGAGATAAGTTTTGAATGGCTTGTATCTTATCCAAGTCCATTTCGATTCCTCTTTTACTAACCACAAAGCCCAATAGTTTTTTTGATTTGACACCAAATGTACATTTAATAAGATTTAACTTCAGCTGAAAACTTCTCAACCTGTCAAATAAATTTTTTAGATTGCTAACATGATCCTCTCTTTCACGAGATTTTATGATCATATCATCTACTTATACTTCTATTTTTTTATGCATCATGTCATGAAAGAGAGTCACCATTGTTCAACATTTTTTAACCCAAAAGGTATGACTTTGTAATAGAATGTCATCCATATGGTCACAAATGTAGTTTTTTTCATATTATCTCGAGCCATCTTGATCTGATTGTAACCTAAAAAACCATCCATAAAGAAAAATACGGAATGCCTAGCAGTATTATCCACTAAAGTATCAATGTGAGGTAAAGAAAAATTATCCTTAGGGCTTGCTCTATTTAGATCTCGATAATCAATAAATATTCTCACTTTTTCATCCTTCTTTGAGAACTAGCACTATGTTGGCTACCTATTTGAGATATTTTACCACCTTAAAAAATCCAGCATTAAATTACTTTTTCACTTCTTCTTTAATTTTTAGTAGCATCTTCAGCTTCATCTGCCTTAGCTTTTGCTGCATCAACTTACATTCTGATTTTAAAGGTAACTTGTGCTCTACAATATCAGTGCTAAGTCTTAATATATCTCAGTAAGTCTACGTGAACACACCCACATATTTTCAGAGCAATTTTTTTAGCTTTTACCTTTTAGTTGGTAAAAATGATGTACTAACTTTGACCTTTCTTTCATTTTCATTGTTTCTCAAATTCACTAATGCGATAGTTTTCTGGTTGGGTTTAATTGGCTTATCTTCATGTTCTATTAATTTTAGCAAATCAAGAAGCAGTGTGTAATTATCCAAATCTTCTTCATTATCAAGTTCGTCAACATGAATTAAATTTTCAAAATCAAATCCGAGATTATTGTCATAATTATCTTCGTGTTCATTATTTGAAACCCTACAAAGGGTAAGATGAAAAGAATATTGGCACATAAAAATAGAATGGAAAAAAAATGATGAAAAGAGAAAATGGAAAACAAAATGAAGATAAAAATAATAAAAGAAATACGGATGCATCTTCTAAGTCTTTTATTAAAATGACAAACATAAAGACACCACAAAAGATCACCCAATGCTTATAAAAGCAATTAGGGATTTAAAGTTTCATAATACATTACTTTTCAAAAGTTTTAAAGACAATAGGCAGCTCTATGACTTTTCAATTATCTAGCTCAAAATCTAAAGGACAAGGGTGCATGAATAGCTCTTTAACTTGACTTTTTTTTTCATCATCCACCATTTGAATGGTCAGCTCTAAAAATTCATCTATAAATCTTGCATTTATGGCTCCAGACAAATCTGAGCAAATATATCCTTCCGAACGAAAAAAATTATAGAGGTATGAAATGATCATAGGCTCTTACTCTGGCTCATATCTCTCAAGATTAGCCAATCTCTTATCTTTTTTTTCATTCACCATTTTCATTTTATCTTTTCTTGTTGGCTTATATCCTAAGTTGAATCTATCTTTCTTGTCATATATTACTGGTGGCTCTATAATTCTTTGTAGATTCTTTTCTAGTCTAGTTTCAGGTTGTCATCTCATTTTGGTAAGCTATTTGACTTCCATTTTAGTTGTCGTAGACAAATGTGACGAATATAATTTAGATCTTTTAGCCATATAGGTTGTATTAGCAATCTCGAAAGATCTATAAAAACATTTTAGTGCTTCATCTACTAATTCCACATAAAAAGTATTTACTGATTGAGTTACTAGTAAATCTTTTTCCCCTACCACACATGTCAATTTTTTATCAATAATGAATTTGACTTTTTGATGCAATGAGGATGGAATAGCACCCGTCATATGAATCAATGGGATTTTCAATAAGCAACTGTATGAGGAAAATATATCCATAACTTGGAATTTCATGTTAAAAGTGTACAGACCAATTTGTAATAGCATTTTTATGTCTCCCAACACCTCTTTTCAGGTCTCATCGAAGGTTCAAACTATCATATGACTAGGCTTCATATAAGATCCATTAACAGAAAGTTTTGTCAAAATAGTCATAGGCATAACATTGATGAATAAGCCATTATCGATCAAAATCTTAGCCATTATATGACTCTTACACTTTACAGTAATGTGAAGAGTCTTGGTACTTTTTTTACCTTCAAAAGAAATCTCTTCATCACTAAAAAATATATAATTTAAAATCATCATACTGCTAACAAGCTATCCACATATTCAATAGAAACATTGTGAAACACATATGCTTGATCGAGCACTTTCAGTATAGCATTGTAGTGTGACTCTGAGCTTAGCAATAATGATAATAACAAAATTTTAGCTGACATCTTGTTCAACTATTCTACTATACTATACTCATTATGTTTTATTAACTTTAAAAATTCACAAGCTTTATTCTCAAAGATTGACTTTTGACATTTTTTTTTTTTGGAACTGCAATAGGATTATTTTGACTTTCTTTTTCTTTTATGACCTTTACTTTTTTTTTCCTGGTTTTCTCTAAAGCTTCTGGAGTATAACACCTTTCACTTTGAGTTATACCTCATACGCCCGTTATGTTCATAGTATCTGGATTGACTATGACATCACAATCATACTTTCACGAAACTGCTTTGTCATTTTTGTATGAAAAAGAGCCAAGAACTTTAATTGTCACTATTGGTCGAGAGATGGGTTTTTTTGGCCTCGATGTTGACTTTTCATCATAATAAATTATTACTGGTCTGAAATAAAAACTTATTCTTTGAATCAATGGTAGACACTTCAATTTTTATCAACTCTTCTCTTTCTTCGTAAAACTTTATCTGATTCATATCCATCAACTTTTACACCTCTTGATGGAATTGGTGACAACTTTCGATAGAATGCCCCAAAGCACCTTTGTGATAATTACAACTTTCAGTGGGGTTAATCACTTTAGAGCAATGCTGAGGTTCTATTGATTTCAGCATATCAGCCTTAACTAAGGCTTCAAACACCTTAGCCATCATAGTTTTAACCTCCTCTATCCTTTTCTTCATATAGCTTGCTTGCCTATCGATTAGAGCATTTATTGATGATTTGGTATGGTTCAGTAAAAGGTTTTTATTAACATTTAGAGTTTCTCGTTAACTGGTTTTAAAATTTAACACCCTTTCATTGATTAATCCTTGTATTTTTTGCTTTAAAGTAGTACAATTTACAATAGAATGGCTTGGGTTTCCATAATGTTAATCACAATGTGCATTAGGGCTAATACCATTTGAAAAATAGAGGTTTCAAAGGCTTAACAATAATAGGGGCTAGTAAATGTTTCTTAACAAGTTAAGGGTACAGATCTATGTATGTCATGGGTATGGGATCAAAAATAGTTTTTTTTTTTTTGTAGTTCTTGGAGCTTTTAAACTACTATTAAGATTAGGCATCCATTCTGGTTTGGTGGATGTAGTAGAACGATTGTAGGTGGGTATCCGAAAGGATGACTAAAAATTATGTAGATAAACTGATGGTTGTAATGGCTGGTATGGTTAATATACATAAGAGATAGATATAACATTGTTTACGAATGGGTAATGGGTTTGGTAGACTGGTGCAAGGTAGGGCGTAAAACTTCTAAACTGTTATCCCATATAGTTCATCGTTTGAGCTTCATTTTTTTTTTTTTTTAGAGCTTCACCTTTTATTGCTCCACTTATCTCTCATGCATCGAGCTTACCATTCTTTATGATATTTTCAATGATTTCATTTGATATCATCATATTTGTAAACTTTTTGGTTGTATTACCTATCAATTTTTTATAGTATAGTACTTTCAAGGTGTTCACAAATAAGATAATTGTCTCTTTCTTGGTGAGAGGAGATTGAATTTGTACAGCAACATCTCTTCATCTTTGTGCATATTCTTTGAAGCTCTCAGTTACCTTTTTTTTCATATCTTGTAAAGATAGACGATTTGGAGCTAGATCCTTGACATACTGATATTATGTAAGAAATGCCCTTGTGAACTCTTGCTAGGAATGAATACTAGTTTTATCTAGTTGAATATACCATCTGGCTACAGATCTTGTAAGGTTATCTTGAAATATGTGTATTAACAATTTCTCGTTATGAGCATGTATTACCATCTTACAAAATACATAGTGATATAAGTCATTGGGCATTTTGTACCATCATATTTTTTAAAATCAGAGATCTTAAATTTTGGTGGAATGACCACATCTGAGATTAAACAAATGTCAGTTACATCTGTAGAGCCATAAAAATTCATTCCCTCTATGTCCCTAAGCCTTTCTTCTAATAACTTCATCTTCTCTTGGGCACTGGTATCTTTCATTTTCTCTAATATCTTTATCCCTAGCTTTTCTCTCTATTTGGGATCATCCAAATCAGGAACTAAGATTGGTTCAGGTGATTTTTTCATCATAACGGGATTAACAAAATTTTAAAATTGTTCTGGAGTAGGTGTGGATGTCATTCTTGGATAAGGATTGGGATATCCACCAGGAGTAAGAATTGGTACTCTAGTTCTTTGAGAAGGTTTGGTCGATCGTGACTCAAATCTTAGAGGGTAAACAGGATCTACCATATCTGACGATTGCTCTTCAAAGTTAGGATTTTTTTTCATTGCTTTTCTCTTGTCAAGTTTTTTGAGCATATCTATTATTGTACTGAGATCTCCTCTTAGTTCTTCTTGAACTTTCTTGATTCTCTCAAATCGACTAGTCTATTCTTACTCTATAATTCTTGTTTAAATCTTAATATTGTATGAATGACGAGTAGGTTGGGTCAAAATTTTTTATGAGCAAGCTATTCTTGAACTTTTATTACCACAAAATTTTTTTTGAAAAAAAAATCAAAATATTATGTGTTGAAAATTTTATTTTTGAAAATGATGTACATGATTCATGAATGCAAGTAGGAGATATTTTCTCTTGGATAAATTTCAACACTAGAAATTTTTATTGATTCCATACAACTTTTATTACATGAGATTTACCATCCTAATCTATAGAAGCGTTTGACTTGTTCATAATGGTCATTTATCTCATCTAAAAAGTTTACTAGGCACTGTCCATATTCTTCTATGGGATTAACTTCTCTTCTTAATGCTTTTACCTTTTTAACCATCTCTCATGCTTTCTTTACTGCCTTGCAAACTTGATTAGTCAGGTACTCTATGTACTGTTACCTTCCTAAACTTTTTACTTTCCACCTCATGCAAGCATTCTTTTTTGAATCGCATGTGAAGATCCAATCTTTTTTTCTTCTATGCCACTCATCTATTATTGCTTAAATATGGCTCTTGTGGTCTTGTAGTTGCGTGTCTAACCCTTGGATCAATTGGTAAAGTGATTCTTTTTCATTCAGTACTTCAAAATGTTTTCTTCTCTATTTTGCAAGCATGACTTTCAACCTTTTCTTTTTTTTTTGGATTCCACCAATCTTGCTGAGGTTGTAAAGTATAACCCCTTTCAATTTTAACATTCTTAAGAAATTTTGGAAGTCTCCTTTTGCTTTTCTTGAGCTTTACCCTTACATCGGTTTATTTTCTCTCGGAGCTCATCCGTTTCACGTTACCGACTAAGGTAAGATTTGATGAATTTTTTTATTTTGAATTAGACTTGTAACCTATTGTTTTCTTGGTATAGATCTTTCAAATCACTATTGGTCACATCTCATTCTTTTATGAATTTTTCTAATCTACTCACTTGTATCTCTACTTCATATTTCAATTGTCCTACCTTCTCACAAAGTCTTAAATTTTTTCTTCTTATTTATTCTTTTTCAGCTTCTAATTCTTTCTTAACAAGCTCAACTTCTGATAATTGTATCTCTTTTGAAAGATTAACCAATTGATATGAGCTATAATCATAATGGAGTATTATGTCTCTAAGTCACTTTACCTTTCAAATTTGATAATCAGGAGTAACTTTGTCGATGAGAGGTCCTAACCCCATTCTTCGTGCTTTTTTCCATACTTGGATCAACTGCTCGAGGTTCTTGATAAATTCGGTTCCCCATAAATGAATTCTACTTGAACCAAGCCATGAGTGGTAGGAACATAACTTACAATGCCCCATAGCCCTAACAGCGAAATCTATGGCTCATTTCCTCTATGATACAACAATGGCACTCTAGACATCCAAGGTGTCATCCATTCAATTTTATCCCTAGTAAGCCTTCATAAGAATAAAATCCACTTTTCTTTGGTCATTAATATCGGCCATTGACTTTTACAGAACTCTTCAATTGGTGTCTTATTTCGAAGATACGACTTTGAAAATGCACTCTTCTCGCACTTGAAATGACTTCTAACTCACACATATCATAGCGATGCACATCTTATGAACCGTCCTTTTTCATTCCATTGACAAAAATTCAATGACCTAATGGTTTCAGCTAGGACTACTGGAGCGGGATTAATTGCTTGAGCTTTAATTTGCTCAAAAAAATCTATCACAATTATCTCAATGTAACCCAAAGTCTTCGAAAAGATTACCATACCATACAATGCTAGAGAAAACATAGTCATACCTTGATCATCATTTAAATACCCTGAATGAAGTTTCAAAGAAAGTTCCAACAGATGTCGAGATGTTCACCTTTAGGCTTCATAAAGAAATCAATGGTTTCTACTTTAACCCTCATAAGCTTGGCCAACTTTTTACAACAACTTAATTTTAACTTTCGGGTAAATACTTTATTTGGATACTGTAGTTCTATCCTAAGTAAAATCAAATACTCCTCAATAGTCGACACTAAATCTTTTTTATTAAAAATGGAGTATCTATAGGATGGATCTCAAAACTGTATTACTGTCATGATCAACTATTTATCAATCACTACCGAAATGAGGGATGTAATCTGTTTGTACTTTTTATAAAAGCTTTCTTTTCTTTCTTTATTTAATTGACCCCAGATGGTGGCTAAGTCTTCTAAATCATTATATGCGAGATCTAAATACATTTTCTTAAATAATTCAGACACATAACCGTTAGGTAAATAATCTTCACTCTTTTGTTGGACTTCTTTTGACCAAATATGTACTTTATTATATGGCTCACATGGGACACTAACTGAAGATGAATAAATCTGTAGTTCTTTGAGATCCATAAAAACTTCTTGAAAAAAATATGTCTTAGAGCAAATATCTCGATACAGAACTGTATGATATGATTAATACAAAAAAAAAAACAAAACAAAACAAAATTGAGTTAAAGTGAGGATGCAGTTTGAGAAAAAAATATTTTTTTGTAAGCTTTAAGATTTTTTTTTATTTTGTTTTATTTTGTATTACACATAACTTTTATTCTTAGGTATTTCCTACAATAAGGTGGATGAGTTGTACCTAAAGTTGGTTTTTTAGGCTTATTACATGCTGAGTTTGGATTGATATGTGTCTAAAAGTTCTCAAATTGTTCCTCACTATCGTCCATGCTGGACCAGTGAGAGATCCCGATCCTCACCCATTACATGCTACGAACGAAAAGGGTTCAATTTGAGTGAAAGTATTTCGCTTACCATTACAGAGGTTATTACCTCACGAGGGCATAGGTACTCTACTTCTTCCTATAAGGGACGGAGCTCGGGTGTAGAGCTCATGCATGAGATGCATTGTGTTATTGTGTGTGTATATGTTTCCTAATTTATCAAAAGTAATATATATAGAAAAATAAAGCATAAGAGGCATAGTAAAAGAAACGTGTGTGAATTTTTTTTCTTTTTGCTTTCAATTTGATTTTTTCTTTTGACCTTTTTTTAAGTGAAAAATAAAAATCTACAAAATCGATTAGGACTGTTTAAATCAAAATTTGAGGATAATACGTAGTAATTTTGGCCTGAGTCTTAAAAATAAAAGACGTCCCTAGCGAAGTCGCTAAGCTGTCGTAACGATTTTGGAGTCGCTTAACGAATTTGGAAACAAAAATAAAAGAATGAAAAACGGAGTCAATTGGCCACCTATTAAAATATATCATTTTAATAAAATCTTAAAATTAATTAAAATGATAATTTTAGGGTCTGCGTAACAGTTTGAGTTCAGAAGTCGATTACATGTGATAAAGGATTAGCACCCCCACAGCGCCCGTTTAAAACGATACCAATTAATTACGTGTTATCTTTTGATTTTGATAAAAAACAGTCTCATTTTTAGTGTTTGAAAGATAATTTTTTTGATTTATTTATTAGAAATTGTTTTTTTGATTTATTAATTATTGTTTCATTTTTATTCAAGAAAAATAAATTAGAACCTTTTTATTGAAATAATTCTTAAAATGTTCCAATACGTTGGTAACATTAGAAGAACTTTTTCTTACTTAAAGATTTCTTAGGTAACGCTTCTCGGAATACCTTAGAATCCCATCCTTAGAAGCTCAAATTTACTTTTCGTAAAAATTATATCGTGCATGCAATGCAAAATATTACCATGTTGATACACACATTTTATTCTCTTTTTTAGAAATTTTATTAATTGTTTTATTTAATTTTTTTAATTTAAATTTTTGAAGGAAAAAGAAATTTTTATTATATTGAAGTTTTTATATAAATATTTCAATACATTGGTAATATTTAAAAAAATCTTTTCACCTAGAGATTTCGTAAAGCATCACTACTTGAAATACTTTTAGAATCCCATCATTGGATAAAATTTTTTTTTCTTATTTATATTATTACATATTCTTAATTTATTAATTAGTTTTTATTTATTATTTTATAAGAAAGAAAAAAAAGAAAATTTTTATTGTATTGTAAATTTTTTATAAATACTCCAATACACTGATAATATTTAAAAAAAAAATCTTATCACTTAGAGATTTCGTAGGTATCACTACTCGGAGTACCTTTGAATCTCATTGTCGGATACAAATTACTTTTTTCTTATTTTTTTATTTTTTATAAGATTTATTTTAAATATAACAAAATTATCACAAATTTTTACTATATATTTCATTATTTATTTTTATTTGTTAATATTATAAAACAACGAAAATTTATTCTAGCAAATTTAAATATTTTAGCATGCATAAATATTAATAACAAAATTTAAAACAACAAAAATAATATTTCAAAAAATTTTAAAAAAAATTTTTTTTTACCTGAATCGGATCGATCAACAATCCGGTTAATGCCGATCCGATGGTCTAATCACGTTTAGTGGTTCAGTGCGGTCTGGTTTAGTCTGAGTGATTTGACGGTTTAGCGCGGTCTGGTTCGGTTTGGTCTGATTTATCTGGATCGGTCAGGGTCAAAGGGTGAGTCAAGTTAGTAGGTCGGATGCGCGGACTTCGAGTCGGGTCATTGGTTGATGTACGGATCCTCAAGGGCTTAAAATGACGTCATTTTGGGGTTTTATTGAAACGACGTCGTTTTGGCTTTGGCAGTTTCTATAAAAGGTAAAAAAAATTTTACTTCATTTCACCCTCTCTGCTCAAAAAATAAAAATCTCTCTCTTTTTTTTAGACCAATCTGGAGCCAGTGACTGTCCGCCATGACGGTCGCCATGGTCCTCGCTGACAACGAGCTCCGACCATCGTCGTCGATATCAAAAAATTCAAAAAAACATCAAAATGCTCATCTTGATCCTCTGAATACAGATCCAACCTCCTTTCCACAAAAAAAAAATCCAAACAACCTAGATCTGCTCTTGAAATTTTTATTAAACCTCTTTTTTTGTATTTTAACTTTTTTTTTAAACTGACTTTGTTGTTTTTTTTTTGTAAGGGCTCTCCGCGCTAGGTTCCCTGTTCCAGGGGACTGAGTTTTTGTATATTCTTTGTTTTGTGTTTATTTTTTGGCAGAGTATTTTTTTTCTTCATTTTTTGGCAGCGTCCCTTCTTCCTTTTCTCTTTTTTTGGGTTCTACCAAGAGCTCTATTTATAGAACTCCGACCGTGCCCTGTGCCTGAGTAGGTGGCACATGGCTCGGCATGAAGGTGCAAGCACGAACCCTCTTATCTTTTTTATTTCTTTTATCTTATCTGGTAGTGGTAGGGTATGATGACTAGGATAAGATTTGTAGGGTATGGGTGACTAGAGGGATGGGTGATCAGAAGCGTGGGTAGCTAGTGGTGCCGTGCAAGGCACCATTGCCATCAGCTCCCTTTTTTTGTCTTTTCTATTTTTTTGTATTTTGTATTTTTATATTTTTGTTTAATTTAATAAAACAAATAACATAAGAGGCTGGCTGGGTTTAAAGAACAAAATAGGCTTCGAACTCGATCAAAATCAGACTTTTAGCCCAGTTGAATTGAAATCGGGCCTGAAACCTAGTTGAATTAAAATCGGGTCTCGACTTGATAGTCCGAGAACTATTAATTAAAATTCAGACAAATTTGGTGTCTATAGTTATAATTGTCTATTGTAGAAAATATCGAAAAATGAATTTAAAAGTGAATCAATTACGGTGATTTATTCAATAAAAAATGTTATAATTGAGTTAAAATAAATTTTAATTTTAATTTCAAATTTGTTTTTCAAAAATATAATATGAATAAAAAATTTTATTTAAATCAAATTTAGAAGTCAAATAACAATTCGTTTAAATTTTTAAAATATCACAAAAAAATAAATTTTTAATTTCGAAACTGTAAATATTATTAAAATTTTAACATTTTTTTTAAGAATTAAATAATTTTAAATTAAATGTAAAAGTGAAATAATCACAATTAAAATTTTAAAAAATAATTTTTGAATTCTCTCAAATCAAATGCATCCTTGAGCTAATCACAAAAAGCGTCCATCATCTTTGTAGTGTTGAATCAAATCATATCTAAATAATAGTAGAAAAATTCTACAGGGTCATTCATGTTACTACTGATTTTCATGATGAATTGTTTCCTCCATCCTGCTTTTTTTTTTTTTTTTTTTAAATCTTTACATGTAATCCTTCGCAAGAGGTAAAATCAAAGAATCAAATTTGTTCCCAAAGGGTCTATAAAGAAAATGTTTTAGAGAATCTTGAAAACTTAGCCAATGCCGCTAAACCCAGAAAAAATGTTTTAATCCGATTCTTCAAAATATAGCCAATGAGCCAAAAACCCTTGTATGTAACCCGGGATTTTCAAAACAATTACTAAAAAGAATTTCAAAGACTAAAATCCACTTTAGAGCGCACTGGAAGGTTGGGCCGGCAAGAGGTTGCAACATCAAACTGCAGTGTGATTTTTAATGTGGTTGGGCCCATCATGTGCGTCTGCAATAGGACTTGTGGGGTTGGGGATTTGTTTTCTCAAGCAGGCCAAAAGCCTATTATCCATCCATTTTTATATTTTCCTCTCGAGTGATGTTATGATGATGGCTAAAAAAGTTGCCAACGTGCTCTCTACCTTTTTTCAGTCGAAATCGGCAGTGTTGTGTAGATAACAACAACCAGACCATATTTAAGCACTAGCCGCCATGGTTTATTTTTCGATTTGAAAGCAACTTATTAATTAAACGCAACTCCATGCACTTTGCAGTTTGTACCTAGCATTTCGAATATACTTTGTTTCAAACTATTAGGCCTACCTAGCCAGGCTGCCAAAAAAAAGGGTTGGTTTTAGTCAGCTAAATTCTAAATGGAAAAATCAATCAGTCAAAGGCATATTCCACACTTTCTTTCTCATAGAGTACTAATTAAAATATGACTCTGGCAGTAGCGGATAAAGAATTGGTGCATTTTTTTATATATAAAATAAGTCGTAGTTTAAGATAAAGAAAATAATTATAAATACTAAAATATAAATTTTGAATGTGTTGAATTTTAAGCAAAATTGGTCTATTAACACAAACACACAACAACACTGATCAAAATTCGTAATAATGTATTACTACTAATCAATTCCATTTATTAATTAATTGAACAATCAAAATCAAGCACAATGTCCAAACAAAAAATGTAAAAACAAAATGTACCTATTAAGATTAGCTAGCCTCTCTTAATTAGTTAGTTTACATTATTTGGTTGTCTTGTTTTGACAGTAATGTTTTGTCTCCTTGAGGTTTAAGTGGATTTTTGTTTTGGTAAGACATTCAAAATATTGCCACATTGCAGAATGGTTGCCGATCGTATCATGTGTTGATGAGGGCGCCCTGTTGATTTTCTTTTGTTTCTACCTTGTTGGTCGATGATATTAGGTGACCCGTAGCCAAAACCATCTCAAATCTGAAAACTTGTCATTCTCGTCATATTTCACTTTCAGCTTTAGAGTATGTCAAATTATTTCCTCTAGTCTGCATGTTTGGTTCATAACCACATCTATTGCAACAATGGAAGAACTGAAGAAGCAACAAAAAAACCTACAACAGGAACAATCATGCCATGATATAACAAGATTAGGGAAAAAAGAACAATAAAGGAAGAAATAGTGTTGCTGACTGAAATTACCTGAACCCATAAAACCCATGAGTGGACAGCATGAAATTGAGACGAGCATATGGGCCGTGAGAGCCAGGGAACCTATGGATGGTGATCGATCAAGAACTGCTGGATGTCACGTCACAGGGTTCAAACATTTCAGTCCAGAGGTTTTGGGATTTGTATCCATTGAATTGTCGCATGCACTGTACATGTTGTTCAGATCATCTCTCCTGACAATAAAGTTATCAAGTCCAATGGTCCAGTTAAGACTCAGATGTTTTTAGCAAAAGACGTATCAACTAAAACTGGTAAGTTAGCTGTTGCTTGTCTATAAAATACAAGCAAAGTTGGATATTGTTTAGGCTACCGATTTTGACTGTATAATTTCTATTAGGTTGGAAGAGCGAGATATTAGTTTTCATTTCAATCGAGAAAATTAAGTTTAATATCAAATTAATTTTCAATTATATTTTGACCCATATTCATATTAATTAAGAACACATGTATATTTTAATACATACCGATCTCCAGGATTAAACTAGTAATTTTTTAGAGTTTGCCCCAACATGCATAAAAGAGCTGTCCGTATTTGCCCCAACAATAAGCACAAGCAAGTCCAAAAACTACCAAGTAGGAAATTCATTGGAGCTAGCAAAGTTAAATTGAGTTTGACATCTCACAACTTGATGGAGAATATATTTATTTCAAAATTTCAACTAAGCAATGCCGTGGTAATTTCGTGAGCATAAAGAAGTTTGAAATTCAAGCTCAGACAAAGAAATTGCTTAGTGCTTTACCTTTTAGGTTTTATCATGTTACCACAAAGTTGCTCTTGTAAAAGTTCATTTTCCCCGATATTTTATGGTTTCATGCATAAAAATAAAATCAAAAGGCAAAGTAATCAAAAGTTTATGGGTTATTAGACCATCCCAGCCACACAATGTTTTTATTAAGAAATAAGAAAGCTGAAAGAAGAGTTCAAATAAAAAATAAAAAATAAAATCATTCTTATTCCGCATAAGGAAAAAGTACTAACTGTAAAAAAAATAATAATAATAAAGTTTAATTATAAGTATTTAAGGTTCATTCGAATAGATGTTGAAATTAATTTTGATAAAATTAAAAATAATAATAAAGATTAATATAATTGTAATTAAAAAATTATAATTGTGATTAAAAATATTCATAAAAAATTTATATTAAATAAATTTTAATAAAATTAATAGTTAAATTTAATTGATAATATGATAATTTAAATTGTACTGTGGTGCGATGAAATCCATAAAGACCTTTTGAAAATATAATATAGGGGTAATTAAGTTTAGCCACTATTGCCTCTTAGACTTTGAAAACTTTTTAAAATTGAAGTAACTTTTCTTGTTGGTTTGATACTTTGATGCCAGTTCGTTTACAGTTGATGCTTTTTTTGGGGGGTAAAGTTTTAGTCGGTGAAGTATGATCCGTCAAATTAGACAAGCAATTGAGTAGGCTAACTCTGTATATGTAAGATATCAATCCACACGGAGAAATTCCAAGCAAAGATGATCAATGTCTTGTCTTTCGAGTATTTGGAAGGAATATTATGGAGAAATATTGGAATCCTCAGTCCTCCAATGTATTTAAATTACTAAAAAATAAAGTGCTCTGATAAAAAAAAAAACATAAAATTAGGTTTCTTAAGCTAGCTTGCTTAATTAGTTTAATATTTATATTGGACTAATCTAATATTTTAACTTTTTGAGCATGCTCTTTCATCACTCGTGTGGTCATAAATTATATTTAGAAGATATTTTTTTTTTATGTTGCATGATAGATTTTTTTAAATAAATTAACTATGTTTAATTAAAATTTTAGCTTAATTGATTACTGAAATGATTTTTAAAAATAATATTTAATATATTTAATACTTAAATCCTAATCCGAAAAGCTTTTTTATCCTCAAATTATAATTTTTTATAAAAAAAAATATTTTTAAAATACTTTAATTTGAGTGTCACATGTAAATATTATATATATATATTTAAATAACAAGCTCACAAGAAATATCTTCATATTTATAGTGTGAAATTTCATATTAAAAAGTTTGTGTCCATATATAAGGTAAGAAGTTAATTTATGGAATGATAAAATGCTATTTTTCATTATATCCAATGTCATATGATATTCTTCTCAAAAAGCTTAGCTTGAATAATACTATTTTTGGAGTTTGCAGCCACCATAGCATATGTCACCATTTAGGTGGTCTAAATTGTGGTTGAAAAAAAAAGTTGAGTTTAGAAAATTATATACTTAATAAAAACGACATCTTGAGTAGAAAAACCTAATTAAAATTATCAAAAGACATGTAATATTCCAAGTGGATGGGTGTTAGCTATAAAACTTGAGAAATATCAAAATAAAATCCTATTATATATATATTGGAGATACCTCATAATTAAAACGAATCATGCCTAAGCTATCGTGGTATCATTAAATCGTGGCATCACATACTGGTCAATTATATTTTGCATTTTGGCAAACCGAAGGCCACAAAAACAAAAACAAAAACAATTCTATATGTTTTACGTGGCCAAATCGTGTTGGGAGAAGCCAACCCAAGCAATTGGTGGTTGAGTTATATATTTACACGTTTGTTTTTTTTTTGTTGTCGCTGACAAGTAGGCTTGAGCCTACGACTAAAGTCTAAGGAGACCCTAAAAGAGAATTCCAATTCCTCGTCATCCTCGATTCCAAATTCCTACAAATACAGTAGTTGGATTAAACAAACTTCCGATTGAAATCCCATTCCCCTCTGTTTTTTCTTCTTAAACGCAATCTTTCTCCCATTGCTTTCGCTTTTGAGTCATCAGATTTGCCGGCTAGTGGTCCTTTCTCGCCAAATTTTATTTTTTATCTTTTATCTTTCCCTCACGGATCTTTAAACCCCCCCCCCCCCTTCTTAACTTCGTGTTTTCCTATCTTTCCTTTTCCCCAGAAAACATGTTTTTGTTTCCTGGAAGTAGAAAAATTCCCTTTAAAATCCTCCTCCTCTAGGTTTCTGCTCTGGATTCTGAAAAGCCATGGCGATTCTTTATAACCCATTTTTTCTCTTGTTGATAACTTTCATTTTCCTGTTCCTTTTCCGGGTTGTTTTGATCAAGACCGGTTTGATTTATGTTGTCAAGAAAAAATGGCGATTTATCGAAGATTGTTTCCATGTCTACCAGTTCTTCAAAGTCCCAGAATTCAACGAAAGCATGCAAAGAAACCAACTTTATTACAAAGTTTTGGTTTATCTGAATTCTCTCACTTCCATTGAAGATTCGGATTTCACCAACCTCTTCACCGGAAAAAAACCAAATGAAATCGTCATCCGTCTCGACCCTAACCAAATAATCAAAGACGATTTTTTGGGTGCCAAGATTTTTTGGATCAACGAAGACAAAACTTTGGTGTTAAAGATTCGGAAAGCCGATAAACGAAGAGTTCTTCGGCCTTATCTCCAACATATCCACACAGTTTTCGATGAATTCGAAGAGAAGAAACGAGACTTGAAGCTTTACATGAACGTCGTTAGTCATCACGATGATCAAAAGGGACGGTGGAGATCTGTTCCATTTACGCACCCTTCAACGTTTGAAACTATAGCTATGGAATCTGACCTTAAGAACAAAATCAAATCTGATCTTGACTCTTTTCTCAAAGCCAAACAGTATTATCATAGGCTGGGTCGTGTTTGGAAACGAAGCTATCTCCTTTACGGTCCTTCGGGTACTGGAAAATCAAGCTTTGTCGCTGCCATGGCTAATTTCTTGAGTTACGATGTTTACGACATTGATTTGTCCAAAGTTTCAGATGATTCCGACCTTAAATTTCTCTTGTTACAAAGCACGGCCAAATCCGTGATTGTTATCGAGGATCTTGACCGGTATTTGTCAGAGAAATCAACGACTGTGAGTTTATCAGGAATTTTAAATTTTATGGATGGGATTTCATGCTCCAGCTGCGCCAACGAAAGAGTCATGGTCTTCACAATGAACGGCAAAGATCACGTTGACCCAGCGGTTCTTAGACCGGGAAGAATCGATGTTCATATACATTTTCCTTTATGTGATTTTACCGCTTTTAAAACGCTGGCCAATGGTTACCTAGGGCTCAAGGATCATAAGCTGTTCCCACAAGTAGAGGAGATTTTCCAAAACGGGTCGAGTTTAAGCCCGGCTGAGATTGGGGAGTTAATGATTACCAACCGGAATTCGCCGAGCAGGGCTTTGAAATCGGTTATCAATGCTTTGCAAACGGACGGCGATGGGAGGGGGGCTTTGAATATCGGACGGCGGTTGTGTGAGAATGGTTCGAGGAAATTGGTTGAGGAAATTGGTGAACCGAGCGGGCTCTTTTGTAAGGAAGGTGCAAATGCGGTTAAGGAGTTTAAGAAATTGTACGGTTTGATGAGGGTGAAAAGTAATAGAAAATCTCAGTCGTTCGATCTTAGTAGCGGCCAAAGGGAGGGCTAATGATGAACTCTGATCACAGTTTATAGGAAGCTTATCTTGTAGTTTTAGTGATTTCAGCTAGCTTTTTCCCCTCTTTAACAGCGGAATTAGGATTTGGTTCAGTTAAATGGTAGAAATAGTAAATTTTCTTAGCCCATTTTGTTAATTTTACAGCTTGCATTGAAAACATTTGTTTTGTAGTAGCTTGTAATTGCCTCTAAACAGGTACATAATACCATTAGATTGATGGTTGTTTTGTTTATTTTTAATAGGAAATATGATTAAATTCACTTCAAAGCTTTGAGTAATACTGGTAATGACAAGTCAACCTTTGGCCTACTTTCTTATGAATTGAGAAAGAGGGTATCTTTATCAGAATTAATGCAAATTATAAGTTTTAAAAATAATTTATAGTAAATTTATAAATTATTTATAAAAAATTACTGACAATAAAACTTGAACTAAAATTTTATAAATGAAATATTGAAACTCGCCAACCCGATCAACCTTTGTTGTCGTTAACTGTATTTATCTATTCTATCTCCAATCATTTGGGGGGCGGATATATTGCCTGTGCAAGCATTTTATTTGGTTATTTTTATCTTTATTATGTACAATGAGTAGTTGAGAGTGAGAGAACAATGAGGAAATTTGTGCAAAAGATTTGGTCTGAGATGGGCCATGGCATGGTGGATCTGAAAAAAGAGAAATCCAGGATAGCCCTTTAGAAGTTGACCGGGTTTATATTTTTTCTCAGTTTCCCTGTTTTCAGCGCAAATGTCGTTGTTTTGCTGCTGTACAATTTATGGAGGAGCAATTTTCTTGCTCTCTGATCACTCATCATAAGCCATGATGTGATTGACCCTGTAATGCCAATGGGCTGAGTTTGTCTCCAGTCCTTGGACCAGAATTACAACAACAAAATGACATTCAAAAACAGTATTACTAATTCATATTGCGAGCAATATTTTTATTCTAATTATGCAATGCTCAAATCTTTACAATACATCGTTTTCCTGGAAGAATATCAGTAGAATGGATGCCAAAAGAAATCCCAGCTCTTTTTCTTGATCATTTCCTCATCCATGACTGAAAAAATTACTCACCATTTCGGATTCGGGTTTGAGTTTTGGTGACGCAATGTTTAATGTAATTTTTTCCCCACTCTTTTGTTCTCGTGTTATCCTATGGATTTGCTGATCCCATGCCTAAGTTTATAATATTACCTCAAACATACATCATTTGTTTTTTCTTTTGTATAGAAGGTACAATTATAAGGGCTATATTTAATTCAAGCCAGCTAGGTCCTTTGAGATGGAAATTATGTTCATTTGCCTTTGAATGTGGATTGGTAATTGCGATACCGTTGGATCCTGAAGGCATGTACCAAACTGCCTAGCTAGCCAGTCGTGAAAAATGCTAATTGCTTTTGTCCCCACTACACCACGGCGCTGCTTGGTTCCATGATTAATTGCCTCGATAATGAGCACGACTACGTTGAGTAGTAATTACACAATCACGAATTAAATGCTACAGCTCAACTTATAACTCATTTGCATTTATTAGCTTTATTTCGATCTTTTCGTTTTAAAGGTGTCTTAAAGTGATTTAGTTGCTAGCAGCAATACTTAACTTGTTAAAACAGTACGGGATCTTAATATTTAATTTTAAAGAGATCAATTAAAATTATATTTTTTTATTTATTATGTTATTTAAATTTTAAAATAATTGTCGAATATATATTCATATTTAATCTGGATATACTTCTTTTATTTTATATATATTTTCAATTTTCAATTTTCATAGTTATGTTTACAATATATGTGTGGACACATATTTCAAGAAAATTAAAAAAATCTAAATAATTAATTTAGTTCATTTAAGATTTTATTAAACAAAAAAATTAAAAACGGCCACAAAATATAAAAAAATGTAAGTACAATAAATTTTAAAAAACATATTTTTAGTACTTGATTGAAGATTGAAATCTTATTGAAAAATTTTTTTTTTCTTTTAAGTATAATGAGTGTAATTTTATATTTATGACAAATTTATTATTTTTAAAAATTTATAATAATGAATATTATCGTAATGATTTTGGGATCGTCAGACGTAAAAGATGATGTTTTAAAATTGAAAAAAATAAAAAGAAAGAGTCGCCACCAATCTTTATCAGAGTGTGATTGGTCACCCAAAAGTTTATATTTTTAATAAAATTATAAAAACGGGTTTAAAATTTATCAAAAAGATAAATTTCGGTCTACGAAAAATCAGGTTGGGTCCGGGAGTCGGTTACGTGTGAGAAAAGATTAGCACCCCCATAACGCCCATAAATTGATACCATTTAATTACGCGCTATTTTCGATGTTGGATAAAAATGATTTTAATTTGAAATTTAACACTAATTTCCTTAATTTAAAAAAAATATTTTTGCTAAAATTTTTATTTATGAATATTGAGAAAATCTTTAAGTTAAAGAATTGTCTTGAAATTCTTCAACATCTAGGCAGAATTTGAAATAACTCTTTTCGCTTAAGATTTAACACAACAATCCTTAAAATGAAATAACATTCTTTATAAAAAATTGTTTGTGACTCTCCAACATCTAGGCAGAGTATCAAGAATTATTTTTTTGAAATGTTATTTTTATTTTATTTTGTAATATCATAATTTTTTTAAAAAAGAAGTACAAATAAAAATTAAAGACAGAATAGTACAAATAAATACTAATAATAGCATGCTAATGTGTGTATGTCAATGAATGTTATGTAAAATGAAATGTAATTTAAAAGTTAAAATCTTAATTATAATGAGACCACCCTAACTCTTCAACATCTAGGCAAAGCTTAGGTGCAACTGTTTATATTTAATATCCTAATTTACTATTATACTTTTTATTTATTAATCTTATTATTAATACGAATTAAGAAATCGTGTGAAAATACTTAACGAAGTAAAATTTTCTAAATACCCCATCATCTAGGCGGTATTCAGGAACAAATTGCTTCAAATAGAATTTTCACACGTGTCTTTAGAATTTTTAGGATGTTTTGAGTAAGAGCTTGAGTAGAGATTTTGAAGGTTTGGTTTTAAGGTTTAGAGGGTCTTAAAGCTTGAATTTTAGGATATGGAAGGTTTTGGGTTTTGGGTTTTGAGTTTGGAGATTTTAGGGTTTGGGTTTTGAGGTTTGGGGTTTTGATTTAAGGGATTGGATTTTAGGGATTTTGAATTTTGGAGTTTGGATTTTAAGGTTTCGGATTTTAAGAGATTTGGATTTAAGAGATTTTGAATTTTTAGAGGGTTTTAAAAACTTAGGATTTTGAAAATTAAAAATTAGTGTTTAAGGTTTAAGTACAACGCGAACATCTCTAAAAATCTCTATCATTCAGGTGGACCTTCGAAGCAAGTTCAATTTTTTATAATTTTTAAAAATTAATCAATAATTTATCATATATTTATTTTTTTATAAAAATTTATTCATAATAATTCTCCAACATCTAGGCGGAATTATTTTTTAGAAAAATATTTTTTTATTCCCTCCAACATCTAGACAGAGAAAATAATAAAAATTATTAATTTTTTTTTAGTATTTTTAATATATATTTTTAATTATTACTTGTTTTTAATTTTATTATTATTAAAACAATAAAACATTTATTCTAACAAATTTAGAAATTTATCATGCATAAATATAAAAATATACTTAAAATAACAAAAATAATAATATAAAAAATTCAAAAATTAAAAAAAAAAAATTTTTTTTACCCGAACTAGACCAGTCAACGGTCCGATCAACGTTAGTCTGGGTCGGTCTGACCGGTTCAACGGTTCGATAAGCGGTTCGGGTGATCCAATGGTTTGGACCGATTCACTGACGGTTCTTCTGGACCGGTTCAAGGTTGGCTGAAGCGAGTTGAAGGGTCGGTTCGTGCGGATCTTGAGTCAAATCCAGGTCCACGTGCGGATCCTCCTTATATTAAAACGGCATTGTTTTGAGTTTTTCCCTAAACGACGTCGTTTTGAGTTTTGCTTTCATATATATAGCTAAAAAAATTTTTTTGGTTCATTATTTTTTGTTTAAAAAAAAAAAGAAAGAGAGAGAGAGCTCTAGGGGGAGAGCTCTGATCATCTTACCGTCCGATCGTCGGAGCACTGTGCCGACCGCCGCCTAGTCCACCGTAGTCGGTGACCAAAAATTTTAAAAAGTGACCAGGAAGCTGCTTTCGATGCGATCTTTCCAGATCTGAAGTTTGTTTTACTAAAAACAGTCTCGATCGGCATAGATCAGGGTTGAAGCTTTCGGTTTCTCTTTTTTTTTTTTTTAGAAATGGACTTTTTGTTTTTTGGTTTTTACAGGACTTGCTTGGCACTGATGGTTCTTTGCCGTAGGCGAGGACTGTGTTGTTTTTTTTTTTGTTTGTTTTCTTTGGTTTGGGTATTTGTTTGGTTTTCTGATGGGTAGGAGGTTGCGTGAGAAGTTTGGATTTTTTTGAGTATGAGAGGCTAGGATTTTGGATATTCAAAAGAGGGGGTTGTGTGTCAGAAAAAGCTTTCGAAAGGTGGGTTCCAGAGAGAGATTGAAGGGGATTCGAGTTGTTGATTTTAAAGAGCTTCAATTAGGGGGATTTGGGTGGCTATAAGGTGGCTGTAGGTGGGCTGAACAGGGAGCTGGTCAGGGGGCTGATAGAGTTGTAGGGTGGCTGGTTGGGGGCGACAGCAGCGCCAGCCACCCTACTTTTTATTTTTTCTCTTTTTGTTTTGTTTTTTGTTTTTTTTTATTTTTCTTTTTATATGTTTTTTTATATAATTAATAATTATATATTTTTTTAAAATTATTATTATTATTATTATTAAAATTAAAACAGTAGACCCGAATAAAATCAGTGTCTACAGCTGCCCCTCTTTGCACATTACTGAGAATCAGAAATAGGACAAAGACAACGATTTTGTCCGAATCATCATTTTTTTATTTTTTTTTAAAAACACAAAACAATTGAGATGACACCGTAAGTCAAAAAATAATGAATCGATCGAGATAATATCGCGAATCGAATTTATGCTCGAAGGTCTTATAAAATAATGCCCGAAGGTCTTACAGAATCGACTGGGATAACACCGCAAGTTGAAAGATAAAAAATTGATTAAGATAACACCGCGAATCAAAACTATGCCAGAGGTCTTTAGAATCATGCCCGGAGGTCTTTAGAAATCATACCCGGAGGTCTTACAGAATCATGTCCGAAGGTCTTACAAAATCGACTGGGATAACATCGCAAGTCAAAAGATAAAGAATCGATCGAAATAACACCACAAATTAAAATTATGCCCGAAGGTCTTAGAAATCATGCCTGGAGGTCTTACAGAATCGATTGAAATAACACCACAAGTCAAAAGATAAAGAATCGATCGAGATAACACTGTAAATCGAAATTATGCCCGGAAATCTTAGAAATCATGCCCGGAGATCTTAGAAATCATGCCCGAAGATCTTACAGAATCATACCCGGAGGTCTTACAGAATTACCCAGAGGTCTTAAAAATCATGTCCGAAGGTTTTACAGAATTGACTGGGATAACACCGTAAGTTAGAAATAAAGAATCGATCGAGACAACACCGTGAATCAAAATTATACCCGGAGGTCTTAAAAATCATGTTCGAAGGTCTTACAGAATTACTCAGAGGTCTTAAAAATCATGCCTATAGGTCTTATAGAATTGACTGAGATAACACCGTAAGTCAAAAATAAAGAATCGATCGAGATAACATCGTGAATCGAAATTATACCCGGAGGTCTTACAAAATTGACTAGGATAACACCGTAAGTCAGAAATAAAAAATTGATCGAGACAACACCGTGAATCGAAATTATACCCAGAGGTCTTAAAAATCATGCCCGGAGGTCTTACAAAATTGCTCGAAGATCTTAAAAATAATTTTCAGAGGTCTTACAGAATTGACTGGGATAACACTGTAAGTTAAAAATAAAAAATCGATCGGGATAACATCGTGAATCAAAATTATGCCCAGAGGTCTTACAAAATTGCTCGGAGGTCTTAAAAATCATGTCCATAGGTCTTAAAGAATTGACTGGGATAACACCATAAGTTAGAAATAAATAATCGATCGGGACAACATCGTGAATTGAAATTATGCCCGAAGTTTTAGAAATAATGTCCGAAAATCTTACAGAATTGACTGAGATAACACCGCAAGTCAAAAATAAAGAATCGATCGAAACTACATCGTAAATCAAAATTATACTCGGAGGTCTTAGAAATCATACCCAAAGATTTTACAGAATCATTCTCGGAGATCGTACAGAATTGTCCGGAGGTCTTAGAAATCATACCCGGATAACACCGTAAGTTAAAAATAAAGAATCGATCGGGACAACACCGCGAATCGAAATTATATCCGAAAATCTTAGAAATCATGCTCGAAGGTCTTAGAAATCATGTCCGGAGGTCTTACAAAATTACCCGGAGGTCTTAGAAATCATGCTTGAAGCTCTTACAGAATTGGCTGGAATAACACCGTAAGTCAAAAATAAAGAATCGATCGGGACAACATCACGAATCAAAATTATGCCTGGAGGTTTTAAAAATCATGTCCGGAGGTCTTATAGAATTGACTAGGATAACATCATAAGTCAAAAATAAAAAATATATCAGGACAACATCGCGAATTAAAATTATACCTGGAGGTTTTAGAATTGACTAGGATAACACAGCAAGTCAAAAAATAAAGAATCAATCGTGATATCACCGCGAATCGAATTTATGCCTGGAGGTCTTCGAAATCATGCCCGGAGGTCTTACAGAATCGACTGGGATAACATCACAAGTCAAAAGATAAAGAATCAATCGAAATAACACCGCGAATCGAATTTATGCCCGGAGGTCTTACAAATCTCAAAATCTTTGAATGCTCCTCATAATCAGAGGCAATAAAACTTTAAATTTTAAAAATCTTTTAATCTTGAAATTCATACACAGAGGCTTTTAGAAATTATGCCCGGAGGTCTTAGAAATCTCAAAATCTTTGAACGCTCCTCATAATCAGAGGCAATAAAACTTTAAAAACTTGAAAATCTTTTTAAACATGGCTTTTACCTGATCAGAGATTTTTGATACTCTAAAGGTATTTTTCTGAGGAAGGTTCCCTCTAAACAGAGGCTTTGAAATCTTGATTGAAATTGATTCCTCTTAAACAGAGGCTTTGAAATCTTGATTGAAATTGATTCCTCTTAAACAGAGGCTTTGAAATCTTGATTGAAAACGATTCTTCTTAAATAGAGACTTTAAAACTTTAAAAACATGCCTTTTTTTTGTTTTTAATACTTACAAAGTTGATAAATGCAAACATGATACAAATATCTATTCTCATCAAATGATGCTAATAAAAATGTTAATGCAAATGTCAATGCCAATGTAAGAATGCAAATGCTTGATACATTTGACTTTTTCACAATGTAAATGATAATGTCTTTTTCATGTAGATGGCCCTACAAATACCTTTTCTTAAAATACAGATGCCATGATGCAAATACAAATTCTTCTTATGGTGTGAATGCAAATGTCTTATACAAATACCAATGCAAGTGATACAAATACAAATGTCTTTCTTATGATGCAGATGCAAGCGATGCAAATGTAAAAACTATTCTTGGCCCCCTTTTTTTTGAAAAATTTTTGTTTAAATTTTTATTGTTTCATTTTCACCCAAAAAATGATCTCAGTATTATGTACAAAATGCTTCAATAATCTTAAAAATTTTTAAAAGTAATAAAAAATTACCCCACATAAAGTATTTTCATAATTAATGAAAAATTTAGAATTCAAGACTTCTGAATCTCTTGAAAGTTGGTGATCACTATTTGGAAAGCTTATGGATGGGAGGGTAATTAACAATTCAACTCATTTTACTAATGGGCATATCTTGTGGAAAAGCTCGACAAGGGTTGCAAAGATTTCATCTTGGGCTCACAAAAAGAGATAATTTTTAAAACACTTTTTTTTTATTGAAAACGTGATACTCTAATGTGAGTCAAAACTAGCCATTACTTTTCAAACAAGATTTGAGAAGAAGATAAAGCTGACCATTTTTTTTTTAAGGAAGGTCTTTAATGGGTACTAGTCCTTCAAGAGGCTTTGTATCGAGACCTTTTATTTCGGATAGAACCTTGAAACTATGAAATTCATTATGAGGCCTCAAAAATGACTTTAGCTCTAAACTACCCTTTTAGGGTTTTCACCTTAGAGCTATATATATATATATTTATCAATGAAGAATTCAACAAGTATATACAAATTCAAGGATATTGCTCTTCAATCCAAGTATCCACATTTGATCAAAATGGGCTTTTCAGGGTATGTAATGTAGGCCGAGGTTAAGGGTTCTGAAAAAATGGATAAATAGGCTCAAAATATGTTATTCAGGGTGATTAGGCCAAGGATCCTGATGAACACTCTCTGACTTTCTTCTTTTACCCTTTTTTTTGAAACATTTGGCTTTAATTTCATCAACTTTACTCACCCCTTTTTTTTACCTTGAATTCTCATTTTCAAGGTACATATTTTCTCTTTTTTTTATTTAATTTTTTTCGAATTCTAAGTAAAGCTTCAGATTCTTATCTCTAAGGTTTCTTTGTTTTGCCTTAGAAATACTTAACTTCATCTTTGGCTGTTCACTTTCTTGAATCTTGAAATTCCAATTGAAGTCTTGTTCACTTTTTACCCCAGACTTTCACCTCCGAAGGGCATGTTAGATGCTTTCAATATTGGATACTTTTTTTGAAGTTAATCTTGAATGTATCCCAAATTTACCCCCTAATGTAGAAAATGATCCTTAGCTAGGGTTTATTTTGAAATAAAAAATTTAATAGGCTCAAATGGGTAGCAAATGGATAATTTTTATGTACAACAAGGATAGAGAAAGATGGCCATTCATCATTCAAACATGATCACTTAGCTAGAAGAGCAAATCATTGAATATGTCCATTTTATTTTTTTTATTTTTTTGCTTGTTTTATTTTTTTATTTTTTTTATGCCTCATCTTTTTTATTCAAGGTTTCAACGACGACCAAGTCGCACATGATCAATCGTATAGTTCAAAAGGCTCTTTGGGCTCTAAAATTTTTTGACATTTTCTTGGTGAAAGGAAGAGAAAAGGTATAAAGGTATGAAATAAATTATCTTAGGCAGAAAGATATTTTTTTTTCTTTTCTCAATGTGGCTTAAGACATGGAACAAAGGTTATTTAAGAAAAAGGCTTAAGTGTTTTTGTATCTATGATCATAGTAAAATTTTGACACATATTGAATTATCAATTGAAAAATTTGAAAGAATATCTGATTTTTGAAATTCAAAACAAACTTTCAAAATTAATCTTTTTTGTTCTTTGCCCAAGAAAAGATTATCGCCCCTTTAAGGTCTGAACTCAAATTCACATTCCTTGAAAGGTTATGGTTGATGAGTCCAATCATTTAAGTGATTAGGGACATGAAAGTATTTGAAAAGGTGTGGACATATTTGATGAGCTTTTTTCTAATAGTCATCACCATTTTCTTTAAGAATCCTTTCATCTTTATTACAAAATAAAACTTTTTTTTCTTTTTTTTTTTTTGAAAGTTACTTACGTGGGACTTTTATCCAAACAAATGTATAAAGAAAAAATTTCATGAAAAAAAATTCAAAGTATTCAATTCTTCCAAAATAAGTTAAATAACTCTTAGAGACACAATGTACATGTCCTACATACATAGTAAAAAAAAATCATCATATCTTGATTTTTAAAACTTGACATCTCCCTCTTCATCTCAACTTCTCACATTTGACAATTGAATGGAGTAAACAACTTTCATTGTTCTATTACCTCCAGAGTCAGAATACCATTCTTGATAAGATCTTCAATATTTTTCTTTAACTGCCTGTATTTTTCAATTGAGTGACCAATTACCCTCATATGGTAATCACACTTATCATTGAGATTGTAACTCATTGCTGATGGATTTGATGTTATTTTCAGAGGCACAAGAGTAAGATATCGACCTTCTATTAGCAAAGATAAAAGGTGAAAAATAGGGATGGGTAATTTCTCTTGATCATTCTTTGGTCTCTTTCAATTCTTTGTTGGTCGGGTCGTGGATTCAAATGTAGGAATAAGATCATGAATGACCACTTGAGGATGAGAGTTTGCTGGAAAGCTCAAATGCTAGCTTGGTTGGCAAAGATATAGGTTTTGAGATATATGGCTTATGACAGAGTGATGGGATTGATAAGCAAGATAAGGATTGTACGGGATAAAGCTATTAGGTAGATGCTCTTCCAGTGTGACTGCTTGCACATCTTCTTTATTTTGTTTTGATGTACTTTTTTTTTCAACATCTGTCGTATCTTTTAACTTAATCCTGTCACTCTTAATTGCATTTTCTATAATTTCACCAGAAATCACCATGTCTAAAAAATTTTTAGAAAGATTCCTAATCATTCTTTCATAATAGAGAGTGTCCAAATAATTGACAAATAGAACAGTAATTTCTTTCTCTAACAAAAGTGGTTGTACTTGAGCTGCTATATCTCTCTATCTATGTGTATATTCTTTGAATATTTCAGTTGATCTTTTCTTCATGTTATGTAATGAGAACCTATCTGGCACCATATCTTCAACATGCTTGTATTGTGCTAGAAAGGCCCTAGCTAATTCATTCAAAGAGAAAATCTTACTTCGATTTAACTGAGCATACCATCTTGCTGCAGGTCCAGTGAGACTATTTTGAAAGTAATGGATCAATAATTTATCATCATAAGTGTAGCTTGTTATCTTTCGACAGTACATGATAATGTGTATTAAAAGGTATTTCGTTTCATCGTACTTCTCAAAATTGGGCTTTGAATTTTGATGGAATAACAAGATCAGGTACTAGACTAAGTTCACTGGTGCCAACATTCTTGTACACATCATGGCTTTCAATTACTTTCAGTCTCTCTTCTAACAGATCATACTTATCTTTCATCACTATATCTTTTGATGGATCTGGCACCCTTTTTAATTTTTTTAATTATTTATGATCATCCATATTAGGCACAGTAGTGAAGTCGCGAGGAGTATGCCCAGGATTGACATTTATCTAAACTGATGGTAACTTGACAAAATGGCCAATATAAGGTTGATGAGTTGTTGGAAGTGCTTGTGACACATGGGGATCTTGAACATATGTGAACCCAGATGGATACAATGGTGTCTCGATAACTGTTTCCTCTCTTGTCCTGTGCGTCTCAACAACTTCTTTTTCTTTTGTCAATTCCACTATCATCTGTTTTAATTCTGCCAGTTGTCTATTCATGTTTTGTTGCATTCCCGTAACTATTTCACCGATCTCTCTTTGGGTTTTTTTTACTCTGTCCATTCGACTGGCACCTTTATTTTTCATGATTATGGTACTGGCTCGAGTGCTATAAATGTGCAGACTCAACTGACCTTATTTCCTAGAATAGCTATCCTTGAACCTTTTATTAATTACCAAAAGTCAAAAATGCATGGCATGAATTCTATTATCAAAAATCTTTTGGCCTTGAAGATTTAACAAAAGCATATTCACAATCATCATCTTTTGTCTTTAACTAGCATGAAAAATAATGAATTCAAATAGATGATGCATGATGTGCAAGCCATAATTCCTCTTGATTCAACTTTAAAGCACTAATCCTTGCTTCCAATTGATCTCTCATTTTTGTCACTCTGATTCTCACCAAGACAGACATTTTATTCCAAGACTTAAACCAAAAATTCTAGACTATTACTCTTATTAAATGAATATCACAAAAATAATGGCACACAAAGTATTTTATAAACACATGAATATGAGAATGTCACGGAATGCATATATACTTATGACAATGGATTTTTATATGTACAAAGACCCAAATAAAAATTTTCGTCAACCATGAATGCATATGTAAAAAAAATGTAATGTTATGTTGCAAGAATGGTGGGATATGAAATGCAATGTACGTTCCATATGACCTTATTATTCATGAATCTATATGCATGAAATGCAATGACATATTTATATGAATGGTGAGATGTATTCTTATGACTAATGCAACATACTTGTATGAAATGCACGGACCTACTGTATGTATGAGATATGTATGTATGAAATACAATGCATGTATTATGCTGGCTTAATAAGATAAACACTGCCTTAAGATACGTAACGAGATAGAATGCATGCACTATTTTTCAAGAAGTGCATGGGATGCATGTGCATGAAGTAAAATACGTGTGCTACCTATTGATATGGATGGGATGGAATACACGTATTATCCTATTATAATGCGCATGGGATGAGATATATGTATAACGTATGAAATGCAAAAGATGAAATTTTTTGTTTTGAGAAGGAAAAAAGAAAGAAATAAGGCTTGAAAATTAGTCTTTATTCGGCCAATAAACAAAGGATTTAAGAAAAATCTTTAATCTTTGAAAATGTTCTTTTGTCTTTTTTTTTTCTTTTCAATGATTGACCTAAAATAAATACCACATATTCAAATATAATGCACACAATCAAAGAATATATAAAATAAAAAAATAAAATGACTCGAGAATTCAAAACAAACAAGTAAGAGAAATAATATAACAACCATACAACCAAATAATATAACGTATAATGTTCTAATTTTTGGTAATTTTTTAAAAAGGTGGCATGGCTCTATCCTAGGCAGGCTTCCTATGGCTCACGATATGCTGGGTTAAGATTTATATGTCTAAAGGTTCTCAGACTATTCCTTACATCATCGTCTATTATAGACTAGTGAGGTTCCCCGATCCTCACCCATTATGGGTTATTAACGGAAAGAGTTCAATCTGAGTGGAGTATTTTGCTAGCAAATACGGAGGTTATCACCTCACGAGAGCGTAGCTACTTCACTTTTTCCTAAAAAAGATGGAGCTCGGGTATAGAGCTCATGCATGCGAGTGAATATGCAAAGTGTGTGCAAGGTAATGTATTAATAAAAAAATGAATAAATCAAAAACAAAATTAAAATGAAGTAATAACTAACACATGATTTATTTTATTTATTAACATGAATGTTTTCAAAAAAAATAAAATAAAAAAATTAAATTAAATATCAAATAAAATCAATTAAATCCAACCATTGTCAATAGTGCATAATTAAAATTTTGGCTTGACTCTCAAATATGTCTCCAGTGGAGTCGCCAAGCTGTCGTAACAGTTTTGGGATCGTCAGACGTAAAAAATGATATTTTCAAATCGAAAAAAATAAAAGGAAGAAGTCGCCACCAATCTTTGTTAGGGTGTGATTGGCCACCCAAAAGTTTATCCTTTTAATAAAACTATAAAAACGGGTTTAAAGTTTATCAAAAAGATAAATTTTGGTCTACGAAAAATCAGGTTGGGTCCGGGAGTCGGTTACGTGTAGGGAAGGATTAGCACCCCCACAGCGTCCATAAATTGGTACTATTTAATTACGCGTTATTTTCAATGTTGGATAAAAATGATTTTAATTTAAAATTTAACACTAATTTTCTTCATTTAAAAAAAATATTTTTGCTAAAATTTTTATTTAAGAATATTGAGAAAATCTTTAAGTTAAAAAATTATCTTGAAATTCTCCAACATCTAGGTAAAATTTGAAATAACTCTTTTCGCTTAAGATTTAACACAACAATCCTTAAAATGAAATAACACTTTTTATAAAAAATTGTTAGTGACTCTCCAACATATAGGCAGAGTACCAAGAATTATTTTTTCGTAATGTTATTTTTATTTTATTTTGTAATATCATAATTTTTTTTAAAAAATAGTACAAATAAAAATTAAAGACAGAATAGTACAAATAAATACTAATAATAGCATGCTAAAGTGTGTATGTCAATGAATGTTATGTAAAATAAAATGTAATTTAAAAGTTGGATTCTTAAATATAATGAGACCACCTTAACTCTCCAACATTTAGGCAGAGCTTAGGAGCGACTGTTTATATTTAAGATCTCAATTTACTATTATACTTTTTATTTATTAATCTTATTTTAATGCGAATTAAGAAATCGTGTGAAAATACTTAACAAAGTAAAATTTCTTAAATACCCCATCATCTAAGCGGCATTCGAGAATAAATTACTTCAAATAGAATTTTCACATGTGTCCTTAGGATTTTTAGGATGTTTTGAGTAAGGGCTTGAGTAGAGATTTTGAAGGTTTGGTTTTAAGGTTTAGAGGGTTTTAAAGCTTGAATTTTAGGATATGGAAGCTTTTGGGTTTTGGGTTTTGAGTTTAGAGATTTTAGGGTTTGGGTTTTGAGGTTTGGGGTTTTGATTTAAGGGTTTGGATTTTTATGGGGTTTTAAAAACTTAAGATTTTGAAAATTAAAAATCAGTGTTTAAGGTTTAAGTACAACGTAAACATCTCTAAAAATTTCCATCATTCAGGCGGACTTTCGGAGTAAGTTTAATTTTTTATAATTTTTAAAAATTAATCAATAATTTCTCATATATTTATTTTTTTATGAAAATTTATTCATAATAATTCTCCAACATCTAGGCAAAATTATTTTTTAGAAAAATATATTTTTTTATTCCTTCCAACATATAAGCAGGGAAAATAATAAAAATTATTAATTTTTTTTTAGTATTTTTAATATATATTTTTTAATTATTACTTGTTTTTAATTTTATTATTATTAAAACAATCAAACATTTATTCTAACAAATTTAGAAATTTATCATGTATAAATATAAAAATATACTTAAAATAACAAAAATAATAATATAAAAAAATTCAAAAATTAAAAAAAAAATTTTTTTTACCTGAACCGGACCGGTCAACGGTCCGGTCAATGTTGGTCTAGGTCGGTCTAACCGGTTCGACTGTTCGATCAACGGTTCGGGTGATCCAGTGGTTCGGACCGATTCAGACCGGTTCACTGACAGTTCTTCTAGACCGGTTTAAGGTTGGCTGAAGGGAGTTGGCGGGTCAATTCGCGCAGATCTCAGGTCGGATCCGGGTCCACGCGCGGATCCTCTTTAGTTAAAACAGCGTCGTTTTGGGTTTTTTCCTAAACGACGTCATTTTGAGTTTTGCTTTCCTATATATAGCTAAAAAAAAGTTTTGGTTCATTATTTTCTGTTTCAAAAAGAGAGAGAGAGAGCTCTAAGGGGAGAGCTCCGATCGTTTCGCCATCCGGCAGTCGAAGCACTGTGCCGACCATCGCCTGGTCCACCGTCGTCGATGACTGGAAATTTCAAAAAGTGATTAGGAAGCTGCTTTCGACGCAATCTTTTCAGATCCGAAGTTCGTTTTACCAGAAATAGCCCCGATCTGCGTAGATCGGGGTTGAAGCTTTCGATTTCTTTTCTTTCTTTTTTTTTTTTTTAGAAACTAACTTTTTGTTTTTTGGTTTTTGCAAGGTTTGCTAGGCGCTGATGGTTTCTCGCCGTAGGCGAGGACAATGTTTTTTTTTTTTTTTTTTCTTTGGTTTGGGTATTTGTTTGGTTTTCTGATGGGTATGAGGTTTCGTGAGAGGTTTGGGTTTTTCTGAGTATGGAAGGCTAGGATTTTGGATATTCAAAAGCTTGTTCAAAGAAGGGGGGACTGTGTGTCCAAAAAAGCTTTCGAAAGGGGGGTTTCAGAGAGATTGAAAGGGATTCGAGTTGTTGATTTTAAAGAGCTTCAATTAGGGGGATTTGGGTGGTTATAGGGTGGCTGTAGGTGGGCTGAACAGGGAGCTAGTCAAAGGGCTGGTCAGGAGGCTGACAGGGGACTGGTCAAGTTGTAGGGTGGCTGGTCGGAGGCGGCAGCAGCGCCAGCCACCCTACTTTTTGTTTTTTCTCTTTTTGTTTTGTTATTTTTTTTTTGTTTTTCTTTTTATATGTTTTTTTTATATAATTAATAATTATATATTTTTTAAAAATTATTATTATTATTATTATTATTATTAAAATTAAAACAGTAGATCCGAACAAAATCGATGTCTACAAATATGATTACAATAAAAGACAGATAAAAATATAATTAATTTTTTAAAAATTATAATGCATAATATTAGATTGAAGATAAAACTAAAATTAAAATGTATCAATTTTAATGTAAAAATCAATTTAATTTAATAGAAATATATAAAACAATTATAGTATATATTATATATAGTACATGTTAAAAGGATTTTGAAACTTTTGGGGTCAAGCCCCCACTAGCTCAAACGGCGGTCCGCCATTGCATTTTTATTTATTTTTTCTTTGATTTTGAAGTGTTAAAGAATAAAGACAACTCTGCCCAACAAATTTCATTAAAGAGGTATTGGATGTTTGATTGTTTGAAGGTTTGTGGCTTTAATTTGGACAATAATCTTCCTAACAAGTTTTGGGCATGTTTAATTTGTTACAGGCAAAGTCTGTTAGATGTGCAAGTCAGAGATTTTGTGGATATTTTCCCTTTTCTTCCTTTCATAATGGTAACACTTGCCCACTGCCCACTGCCCACTGCCCACTGCATTTATTCTCATCAATACAATCAAGAAAAATAAAAAGAAGAAGAAAAATATTTGGTTTACAAACCTATCAAATTGCTCACCAAACTATCCTAACCACTCAAATTGGTTGCGTTTCAGCATTTCTGGCAAGTTCCTACCAGCATGTCAAGTAGTAATTGTAAGAAAATTTATGAACCTTTTAGAAATTCCCAAAACCCATTCATATCTTTCCTCTAGCAATTAACTATTTCACTTGTTTCATTGAAAATTTATGTACTTGTTTTAATTATTATTTTAATTACCTGTTTGATTGAATCATCTAGAGGTGTAATTGAGTGAAGCCTTTTATTTGTAATTTTTGGCTTGGGCCAAGTTTCAACCGTTTGTACAGAAGATAGTTAAGCCCATAAACAAACTAGATCTATGAGTATCTATTCATAAATTAATATATCCAACCCAAATTGGTTTCCCGTATATATATACCTCCACGATTAAATTTTAATATTAATTTTTATAGAACTATTTCCCTGTTTTTAATTATTTATTCTTTTTTTCTATAAATATTTAACCATATGTAATTGCTAAATGCATGCTAATTTAGTGTTGACTTTTATTTGTATCAGTTAAATAGATATGTATCATATTCAATTTTTAAAATATTTAAAATTATCAAAAATTGAATTTAAATTTTTTAAATAAAATATTTAATAATTTATCAACAAATTACACAATCATTGATAAAAAATTATTACTACTGCTTAAATTTAACAACACATAAAAGTAGGGGGAAAGGCAATATCACCCAAATACTTAAGATGCATGGTTTTCTTATCACAAATATATAATTTATAATGTGCTATGATTTAATTTAAAAAATATAATGAACAACCCAAGAAAGAAGGGAAAATAAACCAGACATTCTCGTCCTTTAAAAACAAAATCAACAAGAGCATGTAGATAATTTTTTCATCTCACTTATTTCTAAATCAGAACCAGCGATCAACTCAATCTTTGATCCTTTCAACGCCGTGGCATGATAGCCACCGTTGGATTTCCCATTTCCGCTTTCCAAAGATTTTTTACACATCACATCGTAAATTTCATCCAACAGCTTGAAAAATGCTTTATCCACGTTGTCACCGCTAAGAGCGGATGTCTCGGCGAAAAATAGGCCCTGATCCTCTGCGAACTCAACAGCGTCTTCAGTTGGAACCGCCCTGTGGTCCACTAGATCAGCCTTGTTTCCAATCAGCATTATCACAATGGAATTGTCAGCGTGGGCCCGTAGCTCCTCAACCCACCTCGCTACGTGATCAAAGCTCTGTCTCTTGGTGATGTCATAAACTAGCATTGCCCCTAGTGCACCTCTATAGTATGCGCTTGTTACTGCTCGGTACCTACCGACATGAAATTGCAAAATGTAAAACAAAAACATTGACATTTGCTTTTCCTTAGTCAAAAGTGGCATCAAGCAGTCCAAAATTCCTACTGGTAGGTCCAATTGTAGGCCAAAGCACCGAAATCATGTAATTAAATCCAAAGCCTAGGATAAGACTATTAAGTAAATTTAATCCAATTTATTAGAGAATAAACCAAAGTATAAGATAAGACTAGGTCACTTACTTGACTGGCTTCATAATATAATGACATCAATTTATTTTGTCTTTTTCATTATATTTGAATTCAAGATTTTTTTTAATTTTAGAATCGTTTGTGATATGAAAATTTAAAGCTAGTAATGGAAACATGTTATGTCATAATTTTATTGAAACCGAAAATTTCACTTAAATTAATATACTTTAAGTTTCACTCTTATCAAATATAGTATTGATATTTTTTACTAAACATTTCCATGATTTGCATTTACATATCTTTCTGCCTTTGTCTTCCACATGACAAAAATAAAAATTATTTGATGGAGCAACCGGACAACGTTGAGATGGTCAAACTTTTAATTTATTATTAATACAATTTTGATAATTTTAGATACAGATTTTGTAATAATTAATATAATTTTTGTAATATTTTATATGATTTTTATAATTATTGATACAATTTTGATAATTTTTTATATTTTTTTAATCATTGATATAATTTTGATAACTTTTATAATAATTTTGATAACATTTTATATCATTTTGGCAACCTTTTGCATAATTTTGGGAACTTTTAATATAATTTTGATAATCTTTCTTATCATTTTAGTAAGTGTTGATATAATTTTGGAGACCTTTTATATGGTTTTGATAACATTTGTTATAACTTTGGTCACTTTTCATACAATTTTAGTAATATTCGATAATTTTTTAATAACATTTATATGATTTTATTAACTTTTTATATATTTTCAATAATTTGATATAAATTTGAAAACCCTCAATATTATAAACCATTCATACAATTTCAGTATCCTCCAATAAAAGTTTGGGAACCTTTTACTTAATTTTCATATAATTTGATATAATTTTGATAAATTTTTTAATAGTTTTTGTAATATTTGTTATAATTTTTTGTAACCTTTCGTATTGTTTTGGTAACCTCTAATATAATTTTGGCAACTTTAGTAAATTTTTGATAACATTTAATATAACTTTGATTAAGTTTTGAAGCATGACTCAAATTTTATACTTGGATATTGACCAAATTCCACCCTAATTTTAGTCTTGCTTTATTGAAATTTTGAAGTAGTACAATTTAAATCAAAATAAATGAAATATTGAAACGCTGACAGTGTTATGCTTAGCTGCACTATTAGCTTCAATGAAGCACCATTTAAATTCAAATTCAGATAACGCTTACAGAACCACCCAATTCAACTATGGAATTTCAGCAAATCTAAATTCAGGTTCAGAACCACAATTTAATATTTGACCATAAGCAAATGATAAATTATGTTTTCCTGCAGCATTTGGAAATACCATCTGACCAATCAACTAGATTTTGATTAATTTGCATTATTAACTCAGTGATGAAAGTTAAAGATATCTCAGGTAAGGTAAAGTCAAAGAAAGAAGAATTCAGAGAGCTTCAATCTCAAAACAGAGAGGGTAGAGGGGAAAGGGGAGAGAAGTTAACCTTTCTTGGCCAGCAGTGTCCCAGATCTGGGCTTTGATGACTTTTCTCTTAATGGTAACAGTCCTGGTCTGGAACTCAACCCCAATGGTGGACTTGGAATCAAAGCAAAACTCATTCTTGGTAAACCTGGAGAGAATCTGAGTCTTGCCAACAGCTGAGTCACCGATCACCACCACTTTAAACACGTAGTCTATTTTCTCAGGAACAATTTCTTGATGCTCGACGCCAACTCCATTCATCTCTTCGTTCATTTTCACTCCTTACAATCAATCAACCACTAAAGCCAAGAAAAAGAATGAAAAACACTTTTTTTTTCTTCTTTTGCAGAGCTGCAAAAACAACTACTAGTATAAAACTAAATATGATGCTTAAATCTCGGTACCGTTCTTGGCCTCTAGTGTTGCGGGTAAGAGGGAGTCAGTAAAGAAAGAAAGAAAAAAAATATAAAAAGATGTAAAAAAGATGATCAGACAAGATTTGGGTTCAAGGGTTGTAGCCACCAGTCACTGATGAAAAAGAGAGAAAGTCATGGCAACAAGGGTCCCGTCCTTGTCTCTCTATTAATGCTTTATCGTGAGTGTACCAATGCTGTTTTCATTAATTTACTTGAAAGAATGATGAAGGCTAAAGGCTAACCACCACTCGGCAGAAAAGCTATAATATAAAATTTCTTTGGCTAAATGGGGTGGCGGATTAGGATCTGTTAAATTGAAACTTAGCACCACATACACAGAACAATAATCTCATAGTTCCTGGCATAATCTCCGGATGAAGCTGTTTTCTTGATAGTCAGAAGTGGATTTGCAAAGTTGATTGAAAAGCAAAACTTGTTGTTTTGTTCCTTAAAATCCTATCATCGAAATTTTTGAAACCTTGGTTTGTAACTCATAACTTTTAATTAGGATGATGCTTGGCTTATGCAGATGATCGAGAGTAGTTAATATGATCAAAGCAAATATGCGGTCTGCCAAGTTATAAAGTTGACATTAAAGGAGAGGGCAGACCCACCATTTTATAATGACCCCAATTTAATACGTTGGGGGTACAAAAAAAATGCAGTCTGATTGGCAGGCTTTAATTTTCTGGTGTTGAATTAATTTGCATTTTGGAATAGCAGTTGATTTTTTTTTTCTTAAATCCTGCCATGGTCGAACGTGATCCATCTGATGGCATGGCTATTGTATAATATTAATTTTGGATGCTAAACTATTGTTCTTTGTGCATAATTATAGAGTAGCAATAAATAACAAGTGAGAAAATAGAAAGGGAAAAAGGAAGTGAAGCTTCTAAATGATCTTTTGCCTTTACAGGAAATAACGTGGACCGTCGTATGTTTTGCACCGACAAACTTCAGCATATTATCGTTCCCAAGAATAATGATGAAGGACCCTCGTCTCTGAAGGAATTCAAAATTGAATCGATTGATATATCCTTGAATAATGGAATTCTGCCACCGACAGAAATTCTTTTTATCAAAATTATTGAATGAGTATCTTCCAAAATTTCCAACCCCAAACCGATCGTTATGTCTTGACATTGATTTTCCATCAATGTGGCGTCCCTAGCAACTGAGCAATGTTTTTTTTTTCCCCAAAATACCGTTGCCCCAGGATTATCAGCAATAACTGCATTTGTTTAGTACTGTTAGAACGACCTTTTTCAAGGTTTAACGTGATGACGCTCGCATGTAGGTAATGAAGCTTAGTGAAAAGGGTAAATGTACAGGAAAATAAAGAGAGTAAGAAGGGGAACACAATGGAAGGGAAAAGATCCTGAAACAGTGAGCAAAGGATTGGAGGCTTCACTGGTTATGTTCTCCAAATAATGTTTGCTTCGATGAAATTCCCATTCAATCCCAGACACAAAGACTCCGTACATTTGAACTTTAGTGGACCATGAAATATGGGTGTATATTTGAAGGGTTTCGAGCTGGGTCCCAAGAGGCCTCAAACAAAGAGCAAAGGGCAGAATACAGCCCAGGGAGTACAATTGGTGTCTTCTATTGATTTTGAATTGTGATCTCGTCTTTTTGGCAGTGTTAATGGGCTGATCCCATTGTATTTTACAGAGGTTTTGTAGGCCTTAATGAGGAAGAAACAGGTGTACCATCATGGGCCATTTTAGTGAAGTCCAGACTCGGTCACCAATCTAACTCTCTCGTTAACTTCCTCATCGTAAGTCCCTTTGACTCGCACTCCAACACTTGTTCCTCTCAATCAGCATCTTCAACAAGCTAACCGGGTGCTTATTGAACTTCCCTTGGGCAGAGCATCAGAGTGGCTTGTGGCCATCTTTTATTGCTGCGAACGCAGACAGCTGTTGCCAGGTGGATAACGAATTAACGATTGCCCGGTGGATTCAGCAAAAGTTAACTAGTAGTTTTAGCTTGAATCCATACTCTGAAACATGAAAGACTAATGACGATACCTAATTCTTTTTCTATGAGCATGAAAAACGCCAGGGCTTCGCTTTCTCGCAACAGTTTTAGCATAACGTTTCGTTAGTACATCCTTTCTAGCCAACCTATAACAGATCAGCCTAGTTCTGAAAGATGTCATGAACCAACTGAAACAATCCCTTGCTTACACTCTTAAAAATGGCCTGGACCAAAACCAAACTCAGCTTCTCATCATCCAACTTCTCCAAACCTCAAATATCCCTTACGCCCAAAAGCTCTTCAACCTCATTCCAAAGAAAACTGTCTTTCTCTACAACAAATTCATCCAAGCCTACTCCTTAATCAACCAATCCCGCCAATGCCTCACTCTCTACTCTCAAATGTGCCTCAACAACTGTTCCCCCAACGAGCATTCTTTCATCTTCCTTTTCCCTGCGTGTGCTACACTTCCTTCCCTTCTTCACGGTCAAATCCTTCATACCCATATCCTCAAATCTGGGTTTGGTATTGATTGCTATGCCTTAACCGCTTTGTTGGCCATGTATGCAAAACTTCGTATGTTGCCGTTGGCTCGGCAAGTGTTCGATGAAATGCATGTTAGAAACGTGCCCACTTGGAACGCATTAATTGCTGGGTATTCGAGGTGTGGGGATATGAAGGAAGCCTCAGAATTATTTAAATCGATGCCTGAGAAGAATGTGGTTTCGTGGACCTCCATGATATCTGGGTACTCGCAGAGTGGGCAATTTTCGAGAGCCTTAGATATGTTTCTAAGGATGGAGAAAGAGCGAGGAGTTAACCCGAATCGAGTAACTATTGCTAGCGTACTACCAGCTTGTGCAAATCTTGGAGCATTGGAGGTTGGAGAAAGGATTGAAGCATATGCAAGAGAGAATGGATTGTTTGAGGATTTGTACGTTAGCAATACTGTCCTGGAAATGTATGCGAGGTGTGGTAAAATTGAGGTGGCGAAGCGGGTGTTTGATGAGATCGGCCAGAGGAAAAATTTGTGCTCTTGGAACTCAATGATCATGGGTTTTGCTCTTCATGGAAAATGTACTGAGGCTCTCGAGTATTATGATCAAATGCTGGTTAGCAGTTCCTTGTATAGTTAAATTGTTCAAATTGTTTTGAAATATTTTTTGCGCTTCTATTTAGTTCTTTTTATGTTTATTTCAATGATGATAACAGTATGAAGGAACTGCACCTGATGATGTTACATTTGTGGGAGTTCTCTTAGCATGCACGCATGGAGGATTGTTGGCCATAGGACGAGAATTTTTCGAATCGATGGCTGAAAAGTATCATATTAATCCCAAACTGGAACATTACGGATGCATGGTTGACCTCCTAGGTCGGGCTGGAGCATTGCAGGAAGCTTATGATCTTATAAAAAGCATGCCTATGAAACCCGATGCGGTGGTTTGGGGAGCTCTTTTAGGAGCTTGCAGCTTCCATAACAATGTCGAACTTGCAGAAAAAGCAGCTCAACCTCTCTTTCAGCTTGAACCATGGAACGCGGGAAACTTTGTCATTCTTTCTAATATATATGCATCTGCGGGCTGGTGGGATAGGGTTGCGAAGCTAAGGAAGTTGATGAAGGGTGGCCAAATTACAAAGACAGCAGGATTTAGTTTCATTGAAGAGGGAGGTGAAATGCATAAGTTTCTTGTGGAAGATAAATCACATCCTAGATGTGAAAAAATATACGAAATTTTAGATCAGGTCTCAACAGTGATGAAGATACAAGACAAATTCATTGACTCTGAATCCGAACTTAACGAATCATTGATAATGGAGTAGATCTGAAATATTATTTCCAGTAGACTATCAAGTACCAATTATTCATTAGCTTTCTTACAAAATGAAGGACATGCCAATCATGAATTTGGATTTTAATTAATTGATTCATTTAATCATTTTTTAGAGAAGAGATGCTATAAATTTAAAATTTAAATTTCAACATCCCTAATTTTTTTAAAACCTTTTCTTTTGTAAAAAAGTAAATACGTCAGTCAATGGAATGGAATAAACCAATGTATTTCTTTCAGATGATTAAGCAAGGTATTATCGGCCAAAATGAAGATGAGCTAAGAATACAAATTAACGTAGTCCCAGTATTTTCCTATCTGTCAATACTACCTCGCAAAAATCCCTTGACCCAGATATAGACCTGGTGCTGTTTTATGCTGTCTTCTCCTTCACCCTATATCTTTGACTCCTTCCAACAAATTTAAGAATCTCATCGATGAATATCACGGGTATTGAGAGCAAAATCACCAAAAACCACTCATTCAGACTCAATGGAACAACACCAAACATTTTTGCCAGGAATGGAATGTAGAGTACAAAGCAATGGAGTCCAAATGAGACTAACATGGCAACCAAAAGCCAAGGGTTCCTCCAAGGTGGCACCGTAAGCAGGCTGCTGTCTTCAGAAAGCGCGTTCAGGGAATTGAACATTTCGATTGCAACTAACACAGATAGTGACAGAGTCATTGCTTTCACTTTACCAATGGTGAAGTATTCACATGGGTTTGAGAAAGTGATCAGGTGACCTCCACCAACCATATATGGAGCCACGGAGAAATTTGACCATGTAGAGCACTCTCCCCAGTTGCGAAGCTGAGACAGTTCAACTAGTGTGTGCCCATCACTCACAAGGTTGATACCCAAAAAAGAAGCCTGAGTGTACCACAAGATGAAGATGCCAACAGTTGCTATCCCCACATAAGAACCTATTATCTGCAATTGGAAAAAAAAATGTAAAACGCTAATCCATTTCAGTTTTTGCTTGCTTCAAAACAGAAGCACAAATTCACGGATAAACACATCCATCTTTTGCATCAGACAAACATAAGTTGTGAATAGTTTCTGTTACTCTTGATAATATTACAAAAAAAACCCACTAAGACTATCACCACTACTGCAGTGAATATGTGCCTGCTTAATGATATGAGAACACTGATCCAAGGGGGAAAAGAAATTGGCATTCGTTAAACTATTTTGATGCTACCAGAAAGAGAGAAACGGAAGGATGATTCGGAAAAAGAATATGCCAGATGGAAGATATTATTATAAGTCAGGATAGACGATTCCTCTTAACCATTTTAAAAATTCAGTACCTTGCCTTACCTAGATATTAGTAGGCACAAATTAACATAAAGTATGGCATACAGAATTTCAAGGGGGAGATAATAAGTGATGATGAACACAAACCAAGTAACGGAAAAGAACCCAGGAGTTAATGAGAGCATCATCACTTCTGCCGGGTGGCTTCCGCATTACGGCAACATCTGGAGGATTAAACCCAAGAGCTGTCGCAGGAGGACCATCAGTAACCAAATTCACCCACAAAAGTTGCACAGGTATCATACATTCTGGTAACCCCAGAGCAGCAGTCAAGAATATGGATATTACTTCTCCAACATTGGATGATATCATGTATCTGTGAATTTAGGAAATGACTAAATAAGGGATATCTTAATTGCTCAGAGTAAAGTAGAAGAACAAATTAACATACCTTATGAAAGCTTTCATGTTATTATAAATTGAGCGACCCTCAGCAACAGCTGAAACAATGGTGCTAAAGTTGTCATCTGCCAAAATCATATCCGAAGCTTCTTTTGCAACCTGGAAAATTGAACAATGAGCATGTTGAGTCTAAAAGGTTTTAAGCAGGATTGACATCCTTTTCTTTCTCATTTTCTTTCTGAAGTAGCAAGGACTTATTTGATGGACATTAGTAGGGAAGAATATAAAAATATTAATTCCCAAAAATGGTACAGATTTATGTCAAGTGATAGGAAATGCCTAAACAATCATAGAGTTTGCTCTAGGAAAAGTCACATGCAGGCCATAAGAATCAAGATTCCATTTTCAAGAGAAAGAATCATAGTGATAAATTTACCTCAGTTCCAGTTATGCCCATAGCAATTCCAATGTCAGCCAATTTGAGGGCAGGTGCATCATTCACACCATCTCCAGTCATTGCAACAATTTCCCCCATCTCTTTTAGCATCCTAACAATTTCTTGCTTTTGCCTAGGCTCGGCACGAGAGAAGACCTTCCCCCCTGGCTTTGTCAAAGTTTCAATTTGTTGTGAAGGGGAAAGAGCCATGAATTCTTTACCAGTAAAACTTTTTCCTCTAAGATCCTCTCCATCAGTAAACATTTTGATTTCACGACAGATAGCCTCAGCTGTGGATTTATTATCTCCAGTTATCACCATAACTCTAATCCCCGCTCCTTCACAATCTTCAATTGCTTTGTGAACTTCATCTCGTGGAGGATCCTATAAGATGGACATGGCAAATTATGTCTCTGGAAATCATTAACTTGAAAATTTATTAACTAATATGAACGACAAAAGCTGTCGACATATGCTTACCCTGATACCAACAACCCCTACAAAAACCAAGTCACGTTCAATGGAAGAATAGCAAGTTGGATCAAGCAACTTCTTATGAGCAGAATGTTTCTCAGAATAGTAGTCTGAAAATTCTCCCAGTTCATCCTTATATGCCAGTCCCAAGCATCTCAATCCCTTTGAACTCATCTCTGAATGTCTTGAAAGCAATAATTGCCTACAAGGTTCATCCATTGGAACAAGAGTTCCATCTGCAAGTTGAACATGCGTACTACTTTCCAGTAAACTCTCAACAGCACCCTATAGATAATGCACATTAATTTAATGATCAAAGAAGAAAGGACATAACAAATCATTTATAATATTAAAAAAATGATGTGAAAGATTAATTATAGTTGATAGGGCACAGTAACAACTGCAAATAAAGCAATATACATAACAAACACAAAATGTATATAAATATATCTATACTGTTTACTATTTCAATCTATTTATGCTTCAAGTTTAACATAACTGCTAATTTCAAATTGGAGGAAGTTAAATTCTAAATAAACAAAAAAGATGGTAGTCATAATAATCTAATCCACTTAACCAAAAGCAGAATAAATTGTAGACAACAATATGAAGAATATGGCCATTTATCCATTGATGAAAGCTAGGAAAAAATTTTGAACCAGCTTAAAAAATGGGAAAAATATGACAGATACCTTGACAAGGAGCCGATTGAGCCCAGTAGGCTCTCTGACAATAATGCTCATAGACTTTCGTTCCCGATCAAATTCCAATGTTGCAAGCCTTTTTGATCTTTTGGACCACCACTCGCAGCAATCTATGTTTTGCAATAAATCATAAATCAAAGAAGTGCATCATAATGCCTGACATGTGATGTACATAGAACTAGAAAGATTCAAGCTCACCTAGCTTAACTGTGCTTCGGTCAATCAAATAGTTTGCAACAAGTTGTGAGTCACGGATTTTGTTCCTCATCTTGGCATCTGGAACTCCCATCTTTTCAACCAAAACCTTCAAAGCTGCTTCTGTGGGCAAACCTGTAGCTCGGAAAAGACGACCATCACAGAAAATCCCAGCATCATTGCAAACGGCACATATTTCAGCCATGACTTGTAAGTTAGGATCCATATTGTAGCAGGTCCAATCAACAATTCCACCATCCTTAGGATCATAGGTTGTGCCTTCAACATGGAAAATACAAGTAGTAGTGGTTTTTCCACCCAGGGTAAAGAATTCAGCAACAGACATTTGATTCGTGGTTAAAGTCCCAGTTTTATCTGAACAAATCACAGTGGTGCATCCTAATGTTTCAACACTAGGAAGCTTCCGTACGATGGCATTCTTCTGAGCCATTTTTCTTGTACCAAGAGCTAAAGATGTTGTGATTACAGCAGGGAGGCCTTCTGGAATTGCGGCTACAGCAAGGGCAACGGCTATCTTGAAATAGTAGGTGCATTTCTCAAAAGAGAAACGGACATTTGCAGGCCATCCATCCACCATATCCCAAGAAATGAAGTTTTTGTAATTGATAAGCCACACAATGAGACAAACAAGCCCGATTGCAGTTGTAAGCCTGCTCCCAAATTCATCCAACTTCTTTTTCAAAGGCGTGTCACTCTCTTCCAAAGAGGCCTCATGTATTTGCGTCTGTATTTTCCCAATCTCGGTGTTCATTCCAGTGCAAACAACGATACAGACACAGCTACCATTGACCACAGTCGTGCCTGCGAAAACCAGATTTTCTTTTGCCTGCAACTCACATTCCTCCGGGAATATAGGACTTGTACCTTTCAAAACAGGCATTGCCTCTCCGGTCAGTGCACTTTGCTCTAATCTCAAAGTTGAGGTTTTCAGAGCCGCTATTCTCATATCAGCAGGAACCTTATCACCAACCTGCAATTCTACTATGTCCCCAGGGACAAGCTCCCAGGCTGGAAGGTCTGGTACAAGGAACCCATCTCTTAAAACCTTTCCAGATTCGCATTGCATCTCCTTAAGGGCCTCAAGTGCCTTCTCAGCATTGGTCTCTTGCCACACTCCGACAATGGCATTAAGGCCTAAAATCAATAGTATCACAAATGGCTCCACATAGGCCTCAAACCCGGACTCCTCAGATTCACCTCCATGCATATACGCTAGAATAAAAGATATAAAAGCTGCAACTAGAAGTATCTTTACAAGCATGTCATCAAATTGTTCTAACACAAGTCGCCATAAGGGCTTCCCTTTCTCTTTGGCAAGCTCATTCCAGCCATACTTCTCACGCTGCTTTTCTACCTCATAACTACTCAAACCCTTGTCTAGTTTCACATTATACTCTTTCAAACACTGCTCAACAGACCATGACCACGCAGGGAAAGGTCTTTCCTCCATCGAATCCTCAACTTTGGTTATCACCGCAAAGTAAAAATTCCTTCAATTTTCACTTAAAACCATATCATTTTCCTGCAAAGCAGATCAAAATATATGAAGCTTGAACTACAATTAAGTTATAAGAAAGAGATAAAAAGTTCCCAAGTTTCCACCAATAGCATCATAATTAAACAAAGAAAATAAGTAAGAAATGCATAAAGTTTAAAACCGTGGTTCAAAAACAGAACAGAAGCAGAAGCAGAAACAGAAAGCTTGCATTAACTTCCTCTAACTAATATGAAATTTTGTCGAATTACAACAATAAAGAGAGCTATTAATTACCCAACAACAAAAGGCAATGTTCTTTTTCCACTTTAGCTATAAAAAAACAACCACCTACACGAACTAACTAGCCACCATAACAATTATTGATCCAACTGAACAGAGGAATTACAAAACAGCAGTTTTAACAAAGACCCAAAAACTCAAAAAAAAAAAAAAAAAACTGCTCAGAGTGGCAATTAACTGCAAACAAAAGTTAAAAAACTGTAACTGCAGTTACCCATATGACAAAGAAACCAAAAAAAAAAAAAGAAAAATGTGTAAAACTTTACCTGTAAAACAAAAAACAGACATGAAATGACTAAACTCCATGACACATAAAACTTCTTCTTATATGAAAACCAAAAAATAAAATAAAATAAAACCTTTGAATAAGAGTTAGACCAAGAAAAAAAAATGACTTGGAGAGCGAGTAAAGTTCAAAGAAAAATCTTTCGTTCTCTTTTTCTTTTTTCTTTTTTTCGTTTAAGAAAGAACTCTTAAAATATAAGGAAGGAGAAGCTGTTATTGGCCAGCCTTTCTTTTGATCTTCCTGTGGCTCCGCTTTCTTTGGGAGCGTGCCCCTGATATGTAACGTACTGTAGCTCCATGTGTTGACCAGATGCGGCCGTATCATTTGACCGTACAGCGCTCAAGAAATCCTTGTGTTTCATTGAATAAATACCAAATACTAAGAACGAAAACAAAAACATTACTTAAACAACAAAAAAGTTTGGCTGCTTGGCCTGAAACGGCACACTCCAAAGACAACATTGTTTGAGGTGGTCTTACACAAATCTTTTTATAAATTAATATATTGTTTATTGCATTTAATTCATGAATTCTTTAAAAAAACCAATGAGGCAGCTAATCGTGCATGGTTGAGATCTTAACTAAAATTCCAATTTTCAAGAATAATTTTATTTTCAACATTGTTTATTTATTATTTAAATCCTCACTTATAAAATATATTTTTCATAAGAGTGTTTTAAATTAAACTTTTTGAACCGTTGATTTTGATGTTTAAAGACTAAAATATATATTTTTTATTTAATTTTTATAATAAAATATAGAGCACAAAAGAATTAAAAGTTTTTGAATGGGATTCGAAAGTACTAATCTATTTTTCATTATTTTGATATGAAATGTTTGCTTTGAATTAATTTGTTTGCTCCCATTATTACAAGAAAACAAATTAATGGGGCCTAAATCAATTATAGCATTTGGTTGGCAGGCAAATTAAAAAAAAAAAAAAAAGGTTGGGAAATACAGTAAATAAAAATATTTTTAACCTCACATTGCAACTTTTCAGCAATTAAATTTGTATTGCATGCTTGAAAGTTTTTCTTCTTTCACTTTTTCATTGTTTCCCAAATTTTAGCGGTAAAAATTTTTGAAACTACTATGATGAAACTAGGTTTACATATTAATTACCCAAAAAAATCGTATAAAGTCCATTGGTGACATAACAGAATAGCTGGTATAGCTTGTTAAAAGAGAGTTTAATTTTCCTACTGCAAAAGCAATGTCTGTATGGAAAGTTGGGAACCAAAATTCCAGGAAACTTCCTTGTTTCACCTGCCACCCAAATCCATGCTAGTGATCTCATCATTTCAGCCTCCGAATCATTTGACAATAGCATGGTTTTGGTCAATGGGAATCGATGGCTTATCAATACACTTCATTTATTTATCTAATTTACTCAATTAACAATGCTTTGATATAACATTGTTCTTTGTGCTCTGTCCATCTTTTTCTGCAAGTTGGAGCCTCTCCTCTGTTTTTCTTCATTTTTCCCATCCTTTTTCTCTGTTAAGATTTGAAAAGTTAAGGTGAGTCCAAATTTGCTAGTACTACTAATATTTAGATTTATTCATGGCTTAATGGAAAAGCAGTCCAAATTTGTTAATAATGGTGCTTTACAGAACTTTGTGAAAACGATTACTTTGTTTTCTACTGTCAAAATATCACGAGAAAATAATTGGGTTTTACTTCTTGCTGCTACTAGCCCGTAAGAAATGCATGTATTATCAACGCATAAGTGATAAAAAAAATCTGATTTTTGCTTTATTATTTAAGTTTAAATTTATTAAGATTATGATAAAATAAATTTTTTTATAAATTTATTAAATTTAATGTAAATAAATTTATTTAAATCGTTCCAATAAAAATATATATCGGATAAAATCTAAAAATCATTTTTCGTTAAATAAAAAAATATATATATCTATGTATTAACATTATATTTTCCATATGAAACGGTTGAAATAAGAAATATCACCTTTTTCGATCATGAACTATATACTTACACATGTAAAAATTGACAAATAGGAATCCAAGGCAAACGCTTTTTTGTTTTTAATATTAAAATGAAAGAAGATTTTTTTTTTATTTTAAAAAAATTTTAGGTATTACATTGAACAAGCAACTGTCTATTTTCCGACATGTGTCGTATGGCAAGATTAATAATTCAAACATTTGATAAGTTTTCCAGCAAGAGTCCACTCACAACTTAAATAAAATAAAAAAATAAAAAAGACGAGGTTTTCATTTTTCACGCATGCACGAGTATAACATTAGATAATTTATATATATATATATCTATATATTTTATATAAAAATTATATATTATAATTTATATCGATATAAAAATATAAAATATTTTTTATTTTATTAAATTTATATAATTTTTTTAAAAATTTTAAATTATATTATTTTTATATTTTATTTATTTTTTTATCGTATTATTATATTATATTTTAAATTATCAAATTTATATCTATCAATTGATTATATTTAAATGAACAAATTTTTTTTATATAATCTTAGGAAGCATGAAATTTAGGGTAATATTTTTTATTAGAAATTACCAAAATTTAAATCTTAATCAATAAAATTAAGAATTTAACATTTTACTAAATATTATTTGAAAATAAATGAAATTAATTTTTTATTTGAAGTATAAAAGGGCACTTTTGTCAGCGCAAGTAATTCGACACCAGGTGAGTCGCGGATTTTTTTTTGTTTTCCTAATAGATCATGTTTGACAAAATCACTATAATGTACTTCTTCGTGACTTCAGGTTTCATTATCCGTACCTAAAAAATCAAAGACTTTAATTTTAAATTTATTGAAAGTTATTAGTTAAATAATTATATAAATTAATTTAGCTAAATTTCGACTTCTTGTATTATTAACAATTACATAAAGTTATTTTTATTGTTGTCCTGTAAGCGGTATAGTACTCAAAATCTATTGTTGGAATTGTCTCATTCATAACAAGTCAAATATTTTTATAGGAGTATTGGAGGTTAGGGTTTAGGTTATTTTATGATCTTGTTTGGTATTTTTTATACAATTGTTATGATAATATAATTATTGAAGTGATTTTATTATCGGTGATTTGAAATTATTTTATTTAGTTAATAATTATTAATTTTTTAAAATTAAAAATTATTGTATTTTGTATTATTAAAAATTAAAAAATATATATTTAAAAGTATGAAAATAATCATATATATTATAATAGTTACACAAAATATTAATTTTAATATTATTTATTTATTAGTACTATTTTTTTATTTTATAATAAAATATAATTAATTTATTATATTGATAAATATATTTATTAATAGGTAAATTAAATTTTATAATATAAATTATGTAAAAGAATATTTGGATTAGAAAATAAATATAATCTATTAAATTCATAATAAAAAATTATATATAATATTAAAAAACAAAAAAATACAAATTATTTTAAACTTGTTATAATGAGTATTGATTTAAAAATGTAAAAAATTATAATATAAAATAATTACATCTTTAAGATGAAATAAAAATTTAATTTACATATTAAATGAATAATATTAAATATTATTAATTTTACGTATAATTTTATATCAATAACAAAAGTTTCTCATTTTTTTATATAAGAATTAAATTATACCTCAAAGTAATAATATGATCACTATTAGTAATACAAGATCACCAAATGTTTATTAAATACAATAATTTAATTATCATGATAAATTATTGTGATTTTTAAAGTGATTACCCTATATCAAGCACCGGTTAATATAAATATAATCTTCAAATATTTTCCTTTCTCTTCAACTAATTTTACAAATTTATTCGACAAAAAAAACCAATATTGCAAATTTACATGAAATCCACTCATTCACGTTGTTGTTGGTTTTTTTTCAAACGCTTTTTTAAATGAACTAAACGGGAATTTAATATTATGGTAAAACAAAGAAAAAACCCAGGAAGATAAAAAGCAATATTCGATTCATCAACAACTCTCGATATTTATGATAATATTTCATGAACATTCCAAATGTAGCCATTTTAAAGCATATTAAAAAAGAACATCTAGGTTCCAAATTAAAAAATTATAAAAATCTTAAATGTGACAAAAAATTATTATTCTATCGTGGCATGCATCAATTAATCCAAAGTTGATGATTTTTTTAATTAATTGTTCCAGTAAAGAGTATTACTAAATTTATTGTTAAGAATTTTGGTGAATGAAAAGAATTGAACATATTTAAAAGTATTAATAATATTAAGTTTGATTTTTTAGATTACAATTGAGATTTAATTTCAAAACTTCTAATATTAAAGCATATTAATTAACTGACAATTCATTGGTATAATACTATTTACATTAATGATTAGTGTTAAACAATATTATTGGCGTTCATTTTTCAAGATTATTTTTTAGATTTGTCTAACAAAAAAATTTAAATCCTCCTTGAGTTAAAAAAAAAAAAGAAAAGAAAAGAGGAGAAATGGTTTGGTCCATTTTGTTCAGCGTCGCTTCTCAGCTTTGGGCCCAATGATCCACATTCAGATGGGCCAAGTCTGATTCCGTATTGAGAAGAGGCTATTTCTTTGTCGGGCCGAAACAACCCATTTTGGCCCGCCCTGAGTTTACTTATCAAGCTACGCTCTTTACATTCCAACGAATATTGTGTTACGCTGGATGGAGTAATAATCAAACGGCCAAAATAGACCAAGCCAGCGTTGACTCTTTGACTCTTTTAGGGCTTTCTTTGAGACTAGTATAAGTAGAATTTACGCCCTTGTTAGTTATTTACTTCATCTTAACTTTCAATATCCTATTTTCCAAACACGCTTCCTCCCTCTTCTAGGGTTTTAGATTGAGGTTTAATCGCAACTTCGCAAGGCACTTTCCTTACTTTTTTCTTGAAACATCTTGTCTCGTCTGTTTGGTTCCCAAGCAAACGAAGGAAAACGTAATTAAACGTTGTCCATTGTATGTTAATACTAGTGAATTCTTTTTGTTTTTTGTTTGTTCTAGGGTTTTATAATTTTCTTTTCTGTTTTTTGCTTTGATTTAGGTTTCAGTTGGGGACAAAGGTGCTAACACTTTTGGGGGGCAAATGAGGCCTGTTTTCGTTGGGAACTTCGAGTACGAAACTCGGCAGTCAGAGCTGGAACGGTTATTTTCAAAGTACGGGAGGATCGAACGAGTTGACATGAAATCTGGTAAAATATCTATTCCAATGACTTAAAAACAATGAATGTGTCCTGTTTGGACTATAGTTCAGTGCTATTAGCTAATTGGTATTGCTTTTATGTTATATTATATCGGGCCCTGACTGACTTGAAGCCTTTCTGAATCAAACGGATTTTATTATTTTGGTGGGGTGCACGGTCCCTTTTACATTTTTTTTGATAGTTGGTTGAGTGTGGTACATATATCCTTTCCTTATTTTAATTGATAAAGAGGATTTAATTTCATTGTTTTTGAAACCGTTCTGGAATCTGGATCATTTGGAAATGCTGGTGTCTCATCAATTCTTTTTCCGATTTAACTCCAATGGAGTTTCTCTTATAACTAATACACTGGTGTAGTTACGCTTTTGGATTTCTTCTCCCTTCAGGTGGCTAACATATCATTAATCTTTTTTCTTTTGTTCATTTGTAAATGAGAACAGCTCATTTGCTAGTTTTGTGCTTTGCCTTTTTGCCTGCCAGCTGAGCATCTTGTTAACCCGTCTCATATCGTTTCGTTAATAATGTCTTAACTGTGAGTATAATGAGGAGGATGTTAGGACTGATTTTTCAGTAGTAGTCCTGCCTATATCCTGGCTCGAGGATGCATGTGGCACTGATTTTTGAATGAATGGAAATTGTTAAATGGGCCGTTACCTTGTTTTGGAATTGGATGTCAGATATGCAGCATCTGCTGGGGTCTGTATATCTGATTACACAATCCAGGAAGAAATTAAAATGGGACCCGCAGGTTTTCAGTTTTTCTGGAGAAAACCTCCATATTAAGTGTTTGTTTTGACGCAGGAACTTCTACTAAGGGAAAATGAGCTTCTATCTGGGCTCGCCAACTTTGTGCAAAAAACTTCTATTGCAATGGAAATATTCCTGCCTGCCTGCTCTCCTGCCACTCACAGATGGCATCATCCTGCATTTTCTTCAATCGATTATGTTACTCACCCTCCTCAATGGCTGGTGTGGACTTTTCAAATTATCATGTCATGCCACTACCACCGATTATAGAGGATCACTGAATTCTGTCATGCCATGCCTTCCTTCCATTTCTGAACTGCTGTCTGAATGGCGAAGCATGCTTTGCAATGTCTCAGACCTGAAAACTTGGCTTTTAACCTTTAACATGCCACTATCTTGATTTAGTTCATCATGCAACGCTTCTACATCCTTATGTGCATCAGCCCTTCCTTCACATATATGCAGGTGTCGTATATTTTTCTTAGTTCTTGCAGGGAAAAGAAATCCTGTGATTTGGCTGATCTACCACTAGTTGTGTGGGTATAACACCAATGGTACAAACTGTCATTTCTTCCTCTGATATGAGTTTATATTGCAGGGTTTGCTTTTGTTTATTTTGAGGATGAACGTGATGGTGAAGATGCTATTCGTGGACTTGATAATATCCCCTTTGGTTATGACCGGCGGCGACTGTCCGTGGAGTGGGCTAAGGTGTGTTTTTGTTCTTTCTGAGTTACTCATTTCTAGAGTTGCTGGTTTTGGGTTTTAATGGGTATGGAAGCAATAATTTCTGATTTTAAGATGTATAATTTATTGTCAGGGTGAACGTGGTCGGCATCGTGATAGTTCTAGGTCAATAACTAATCAGAGGCCCACCAAAACCTTGTTTGTTATCAACTTTGATCCAATTCGAACAAGGGAACGAGATATACTACGGCACTTTGAGCCATATGGGAAGGTTCTTCATGTTCGCATTAGGCGAAACTTTGCATTTGTGCAGTTTGCAACACAAGAGGATGCTACCAAAGCCCTCGAGGCTACACAAAGGAGGTAGAAATATACTCTTTTTTATTGATTTCATGGTAAGATGGTATTGCTTCTAAGGTATTATGTTGTGCCTTTGCAGCAAATTACTGGACAGAGTTGTGTCTGTTGAATATGCTTTAAGGGATGATGATGAGAGGGATGACCGATATGGTAGACGTGGTGAGAGTCCATATGGGAGGTCCCCAAGTCCTGCATATCGAAGGCGACCAAGTCCTGATTATGGTAGGGCTCACAGTCCTGTTTATGATCGCTATAATGGTCCTGCTTATGACAGGCGCAAGAGTCCTGAGTATGGGAGGCACTGGAGTCCAGAGTATGGCAGATACCGAAGGTAGTGATTAAAGCCATTCATTGTTGGTTGCTGGTTTTTTTTTTTTTTTTTAATCTCTGTTTTTCAAGTTTGTTTTGCGAGCCTATTATGGCATGTTTCAAATTATTTATTTATTTTCCGTAAATAATTACATCCTTATTGTTCATTGAATTTGCAGCCGATCACCTGCTCGAAGGTCATAAATGGCTGTCAGATTAATGGGGAAAAATTGTTCAACACATGGGTCCTTAAGTATTTTGTGGCTCTCTGCGTCTCCTAGAATGATGAATTAGCATTTTCCTTCTCTTTCCTGTTGTACTTAAAGTCTATAAGTTGGGAGATTGTTAAAGTTAAACTACAATTAACACTCGGTTGTAATTTTCAGTCTTAGTTGGGGTTTTAGCGGCTGATCATTTTGGTACGCACTGGAGAACCTTTTATTCGTGTTAATATAGATTGCTGTTTCGATAAAAATGTGATGTTTGCACGATTTTCTTCCCCTTTAATATCTTCTATTGCAATTTAGTTGATATATGATTTTCTTTCATGACTTTAAACTATTTTCAAATATCAGGATAGAGAAATCATCGTAGAGGAAGGGAACCGAGGAAGGGAACCATGGAAGGTTACCCTTTTATTTGAATTTATGAAACGCATGGTTGTCTATCAGAGATCATTTCATTTGACCAGGCTGGACAACTTTTTGGTCTATTTTGTAGACGCCGAAGAGTCACAAAATAGCTAATGCTAAAAAACAGGGCTTTTAGGAGACCTGCCTGCAAATTTGAATTCCGTATTCAGTCTGATGTTTTTCAGCTGCAAGTTAATATGTGGTAAGAAGTTTGGCTTTTTCTTTACCCAATACCCACTAATAACTCAGCGTGCATGTTCCCTACCCAGATCATCAACTGGATCATAAGTCATAATCATTTTAATTAATAATAAAACCTTGCAGTACAATATGATAAATGTAATGCGCCAAATACAAATACAGTTAAAAAAAAAAAATCAAGACGAGGATTTGCTTAGTTCCTGATCAATCGCCTTCTGAAGCCAGGTCTCAGCATCCTCCATCATTCCAGGACTAAGTCTCACCATCAGGATGCAGAACTCAGTCTGGTTAAGTGCCCCATCTCCATCAAGATCACCTTCTCTAACCATCCCTTCTGCTTCCTCTTTGCTCATCCCTTCCGTCCCTAGAAGTGCTGAATTTCTCCTCAGACTCTCAGGCGTTATCAACCCTTTTTCCTGGTCGGCTAGAAGCCGAAACCCTCCACATAATTCAGACACAAAAGCTTCCACGTCGAGTTTTTCGGCCATCACAGGTAACAAATCCTCGTACTCGCATCTTGTTGTTGTCGTAGTTCTTCCGTTAATTCCCTTGTTTTCCATGAGAACCTTTTTTTCTCCTCGAGTGGTCTAACAAAAACAGAAAAAACAATATTGAGGGACAAGGATTGCGCACTGTGGACTTTGCACCAATGGAGCGGGTTATATAAGAACTAGCGAAGCCTTTACGAGCATGCAAAGTTTCATCACTTTCTCTAGCTTTCACACCATTCGATGGGATGATGTGACACCAGAATCCATTTTGCCCAAAAGGAGTGTAATAATCAAGTCTCTAAGATCATCTTCTATTAAAATGGACGGTTCGATTCATTATGATGTGAAGATTTTATTTTTTCTATTTTATGGTGGTGTAAAGTGTAAGTATAACCGCTTTATATTTATTCCTAATTGGTATTACTATATATATTGTTTTTTTTTTTGGATGGGTTTATATTATTTATTTTTATTTTCTCAATCTAACAGTTTCTAGGAAGGTGCAGATGTAGGAGCGATAAGGGATTCGGTGGATAGACGTAATCCTTTTGGCAGAAGGGAATTGCTTAAATTGTCCGGTGCTGGCTTTCTATGAAGGTTCCTATTCCCTATCTCCCTCTTAAATTAGACATAGACTTCGTTTCTTTCAATGTGTTGTCAGCTCTATTGTCCATGATATCTGCCGTCCAATTTTTCACTTCTTCGTAACGAAACAAGAAGATTTCTACACCTCGCCCAATCCTAGCTTTCTTTACTTTTAAAAAACATTATTTTTTATTATAATATTATAATTATTTAATCATAATAAAAAACTATATAAAAATTTAATATTTATAAATATGAATTTTATATAAAATTTGATAAATCTCATCTAATTTTAAAATATGATTGATAAATTATAATATAATAATTAAAAATAATATATATTTTTTAGACATACAGCGTCGAACTACCATGTGTTATTGTCCTCGCTGTTATGCTCATTCCTTGGTGTTTCTCTTCTTATTGAATCCCTGATGGTTCTTGGCTCTTCCTGCTAATAAAATTACAGTTGTATTTCTTTTGGTTCCCCTCAATTGTTTTTTTTTTTTTTGGGTATTTTGTTTTTTTAATCTTCATGCCGTTTAAGAAAAGATATACTAGTACTTTCTACGTATTTTTGTATTCATTAAAATAGGCTTTCGTTGTATGTCACTAAGATTTGTAATATATTTGATAGGAATTGTCGTCAATGTCGCCCTCATCACACATCGATTATGTGATTGCCGTTTGGAAAGAAATTTTTTTAATGAAACACGGGGCCCAACCCCAAGGATCATTCTCCATTAATACAAAGACATTAAAGTGGGAAGGTAAAAAAAGCCGAAGGAAGTTTCTTATTTCTTTTCTCCGGTTTCTCGAATCTTGGCAAAGCCCAGTGTAGTTGGCATGTCAAGGCAATTATAAAATGGGTTCATACCTTATAAATATACGTTTATAGGTGCGTGATGAGTCCGTCTCCTGGGACATGCCTCCCCTTGTACTGCAGACATCAAAGCTTTTTTAAGGTATATTATTTCCATTTTTTTTGGTGAGAGTTGTTCCCATGATTTTGTGGCAGTTAATCATCTAAAATGTTAATTAAATTGATTTTAGTTTTACCCATTTTAAAAAGCAACAAAGCACCTTGGCAATCTTAAATTTCTGCAATTTTGCCTTCCATTAACTTCTCTATTTCCTCTTAAACTTTTATATACCTCGAACCCAATCACACTCCACAATCAGAGCAGTAAACATTTCACACTCCACAATCAGAGCGGTAAATATTGGTTATAGCATGGAGACCGGTCATAATCACACTGCACAATCAGAGCAGTAAACATTAAACATTTCACACTCCACAATCAGAGCAGTAAACATTGGTTATGGTATGGACCGGTCATTACTTGACAGTCCTTAGGATCATCAATAACGTTTTGCACATGGCATCCTCTGTGTCTAAGGTTCGCATCAACCATAAAAAAGATCCGATAGTGTGAATACCTTATATATAAATTGATACAAATTGAAGGTAATGTGGATATCTTATAACAACTGACATGGAATTTATGATCTTTTATTAAGATGATGAGATCATTCCTATTTTATTAAAGATCTATCATCCTTCATATATTAAAAGGTGATTTGAATACTTATATTTTAAGATAAATTTTAATATACAGTTGATGTGATGTTCATGATTTTTTTAAAAAATTATGATATTTTTTTTCATTTCAACGAGAATTTATTATTTTTTGTGATACATCGTTAGTATACCAAAACTAATTTTGATACAAAATGTCAGAATTCATATTAATTTATGAAGTATTGTCCGCTTTGATTCTGTTATATCTTATAGTTTTATCTCACAAAAAAATATTTTTCAAGTTGTAAGCGATTTAATCACTTATATACGAAAATCAATTTTAATATACTACTGATGTAAAATTCATGACTCCTATCATAACACCTTCCCTAACTCATTGGTTAACATTGAAAATCAAGCGGTTTCATAACTTTTGGAATTCAGATTGAGAAACACTACCAAGCAAGTTTACATGAATACTGATTATGATCATTGAAGAGATTATCAATTCAACTTACAAAAAAAAAAAAAAAAGACCAAAATGAAGAAATAATAAAAAATCATAAGTAAAATTTACCCGAAAATCTTTAGAAACATTATTGTCGTGACTAAATAATATTTCCACATTTTTTTCTATAGTATAGCCTTGGCCCTATCATGCAGTCCGCCATTGAAGAACATGCTGCTCGCTTTTTTTTTTTTTTTTTTTTTGGTACAATGGAGGGTCAAAATCCCATACGATTAACTAGAAACAACACTGGGGTGACAAACCCATGGCATCTCAACAAGCAAAATAACTTGTTGCTATAATTATCACTAAATAAACATAAATTTTGATCAAGAAGGATCACGACTGTCAAAAAAGAGCCGCATCCAATGCAAGAGGTTTAAGTTGATGACATCACAATTCTTAAAGGGGGAAAAACGACAAGATAAACAACAATGAAAACAGAATAGTAAGAAGAAAATTGTTCATGTTCCTTATCACTGAACAGCCAACTTTTTCTTTGCCATCCATCTCTTTTTAATAGCCTCCAATGCTTCCTCTCTCATCCTGGAAAGCTCTTGAAACCAATGTTGATACTGTGCCTCAACTGCATCAAGCTCCAATTTTAGTTCAACATCTAGATCTTTGTCCACTGTATACTGGGATGAGCAGCTACTTGGCAAGCTCATAACTAAATCGGTGAAAGAGAACCCTGAAGTCTTCAAAAATTCATTAACTGGTATGCACTCTTCTGTACTGCTATCATTTCTTCTTGAGTTGCATTCATCATAACAAGTATCCTGAAGGTCTTGCTCAGATATATATCCACCTAAATCTTTACAGATTCCTTTTATTTTTGAGTCAGCAGCCTCAGACGACTTAGCATTCTTAGTAGAAATCTCCTCAACCAGTATATCGGAAATGACTGATGCTTGTGACTCTTGATCTTCTAAAGAAGAAAGATACTCATTATTGAAACCATCTCGGGCTTGTATGACACCTTCTTGGAGGCTTGTATTTAGTGCAGAGACACTTTCTTTCGCAACCACCGCTGTAGGATCACTAGCTGGAAATGCATCCGGCGGGCAGGGTATTGAGGTTTTGCAGCTTCCAAAAACTGAAAACTCACCACATGGACCTGCAGTTCCACTCAATGGATAATCAGAGGAGGGCTTCCAACCAGGTAGAAGTTTCATTATCAAGTAATCGATAAACTCAGCTATGAAGGCAACATCATGGTCTGTTAAGTCTAGTTGTTCAACCATCTCAGCAGCAACTGAGAGTGCCGTATCGCTATCAAGGTAAAAGAGAAAATGTATGTTTCTGACTCTACCTGCGAAATAGCAGTTAACTTCTGTGTTATTATACTTTGATCAGGAATCAGCTCAATGTTTGAAGGTACTCCAAGCACTTACCGCAAGAATCAGCAATTCGCAAGGTCAATGAAACTGAGTTATCATCATCCTTTTTCCCTCTCAACCTGAATTCATTGTTCTTATGCATCCTCTGGAACTCCAAAACAGGACACTGAGGACTCTCACTATTGCTTCCAGTGCATGTGCTTATAGAAAGCTGCTTATAGTCAGTATCTATGTCCATGGAAGAAGGCCCTGACGCAGGTACGTGTATTGCTTTTGAACTTGGGTTGGGTAGTTGCAGGGGAAGTCGGATTGGTTCCTTTGGGTTCTCTACTTTAAGAAATGGATCCTCCAAGAGCTCCTTAGCTGACGCTCTCTCAGATGCTGGTACCAGACATTTCTCAATGAATTCCTTTATTTGTGGATCAACCACCTTACCCAGGGAAGCAGGTTTAATGCCCTGAATGAAATTCACCGAGATAAAAAAACAGAAGTTCACAAAAATTCAAAAACCAAGTCCAAAATAAATAAAAAAAAATTCCCTGTTCATAATGTGATAACAAGCAGTTGCATGATGTACTTACAGATATAACTTTCTTATAGATCTGTGCTGGATTTTTGCATTCGTTATATGGATACTCGAAAGTAACCATCTCTAACATACACATTCCAAAAGAGTATACATCTATCAGTTCATTATATTCCTCCTCATAGAGCTCTGGAGCCATAAATTCAGGGGTACCTGATATAAAAGGAAAATTAAAGATTAACTTGGTTAAATCTACTGCAGCATTTTGACAATAACTATCTCTTACCAATAACACTCCGAGCAGTTGGCTGCTGCATGACAATTGCCAAGCCAAGGTCACCAATTTTAATTTCTCCATTATTCCCATTAACAAAAATATTATCACACTTTAAATCCCTATGAATAATAGGGGGGGCACGACTGTGAAGATACACTAGGCCTCGAAGAATCTGCCTTGCCCAGTTCTTTATGGCCTTCATATCAACGTTTCTATGCTTCTTTCGATATCTAATAACAAAAAGATATAAAATTACTTCATACAGAACAGGATTGAACAGAAAGAACAAAAAGAAAACAATCAACAAGTGCATACATCCTTAAACTCCCAGACGTGAATAGCTCAGTGATCATGTTAACAGTTTTCTTCTTGTCATCCACCCATGAATTGTACAACTTGATGATGTTTTCATTTTTCAATGATCTCAAGAGATGAACTTCAGAATACAGTTTTTCCAAATCTTCTGGCGACCGCAAGACATCATCGATCCTTACTTGGTTCCAGGCAACTTCTATTCCATCAACTTCATCAAATGCCCTATAACTGCAACATTGCAAACAAAAGCCTTAGGGTAAACAATCCTTAAAACAGTATCCAAGTTGTTCCTAAGACCATAGAAGATTAGGAACCATACACTGTCTTAAATGCACCCTTGCCCAAGACTTCATCTGACTGTAATATAAAAAGAAAAAAAATTAAATAAACATTAACATTTCTTAAAAACATTCCACTACTAACTTCTGGCGATAGCTTCCAAATCTTTGTCTTAAATGTCAAACATTTTACATAAAAAAAAATTCAACTTTATCTTTTTTAAACTATTGCATTTGTGAATAAAATAATATTGGAATAACGTAAAAATAGATCCATACCCGAATGTAACGACCCGTAGGATCTCTTTCTACGAAATCGGGTTCTGCTTTAGAAGTATAAAACATTCCATCATTCGCTGGCATTACCAATTCTAACCCAGAATTCATTCCTGATAAGAACCAAATAGCTACCGAAAAGAAAAGGAAAAAATTGTATTTCTTTTTTTTTTCAAAATTTTAAATTTTTTCACTTTTTTTTCTTAGAAGGGGTGTGCAGAGGGTGAAGAGAGATTGGTACTAAACAATCAAAGCAATGGCCGTTAAAAGGACCAGGATGTGAAGGAAACGACGGCGTTCTTGTTGTTGCTGATGCTGCTCAGAGAAGGCTTCGGAGGCAATGGAGAAAGAATCGAATGCCGACCGCGAACGGAATCGGCATTCGAGCACGGCAACAGCGACGTGGTTTCGAGGCAATGAACCGTGTTTACAATTCATAACCCCAAATGCCTTATCTCGCAACCCCCTCATTTCTTTACACCAAACCCAGCTTCTCCAATAGCATTTTGTTTCTCAAAAACAAATTCTCTTTCAGAAAACAAAAAAAAAAACAAACAAAAAGATAGGAAGAGTGCGATTGGGGATTTCTTTTTTCTTTTCAAACGGATATGGAAGGAAGAAAAAAAAAAAAGTAAAGAAACGGTGATTGTGGCTAAAATGGGGGAAAAGGAAAAGCGGTTGAGACATGAGAGACAGCTGTTGGCGTGGATAAAGATATTATGGAAATCCGAAAGACAAGCTTTGAACAAGCACTTGTACGGATTGAATTCAAGGAAAGCTTATACTAACGTTTAGACTTTTTCTTATCGTGTATTTGTGTGGTACAACGTTAGCGCTTCCTCGATTTCTCAATTATATTTTTTTGGGAGTTGTTTTTTTATTATTATTAAATTCTGCGACTGACAGCATGATGTTTCATGGCGCCGCCTGCTCTGATTTGTTTTTTTAATTTAGTCTTCGTAGGTAACTAGCTAACTGCCCGCCCGTTTGCAACGGCCTGGATTTTGTCTTGCCTTAAACCGCACTGTTTTAAGCTGTCTATTTCAAGCGCTCGTGGGCCGGTGGCTATCAGTTTGGCTGTCACTATGAGATCCTGTTTTTTAGAATCCATGAGGAATCAACTCTCTTTGATCCAAATTCCTTAAAAAATAATAATAATAATAATTTTCTTATTAGCTTCTGCATTTTTATATAATATGAGTAAGCTCTACTTGGTCTTTTTTTGTTAAAATTATATTATATATAATAAAAGATATTATGCTGTATAAATAATTTTGAGTATACTATAAATATTAGATTAGATTAGATTTTCATTGACACAAACACGGTGTCGTGGTGTAGTTGGTTATCACGTCAGTCTAACACACTGAAGGTCTCCGGTTCGAGTCCGGGCGACGCCAACGTTACTTTTTCTGTTCACCTTAACTTCCCCTTTTTCCATTTTGTTTGTCAAGGCAATCAAAAATTAGATCTGACAGCAGAGGAAGGAAGGAGCATGGTGGACCAGAAAGCCACCCGATCTTTACCCCAACCTCCCACTCTTCTTCTTGTCTTTAATAAAAACAAGACAGTTATGGTTAGTCCAGTTAATCTTTATTCGTTCCACGTTCACATCACTTCTTCCACTCTTTCAATCTCTTGGAACACTCTAATTCCCCCCGATATCTAATGGAACCAAACCCGGATACAGTATTCTTGAGAACCAAAAGGAAAGCCGACTTAACCGCCATCCTCCGAAAATCATGGTACCATTTAAGGTTGTCGGTGCGCCATCCCACTAGGGTTCCAACATGGGACGCCATTCGTGCTAACAGCAGCTAGCCCCGAACAAGCCCAATTGTATGACTGGCAACTCAAACGGGCCAAGCGAATGGGTCGAATCGCTTCTTCCACTGTCACTCTCGCCGTGCCCGACCCGCAAGGTCAACGGATCGGATCTGGAGCTGCCACACTTAATGCAATTTACGCCCTCCCTCAACATTACGAGAAAGTTATTCCATTTGAAAATGGAGGGAGTTGTGGAGATAGTGCGGTTAGTTTGATGGGTAAAAAGCATATTTTATTGCTTCACGCTGGTGGGGATTCTAAAAGGGTTCCATGGGCGAATCCAATGGGGGTTCTCGCCGCTTCCTTACTTGGCTAATTATGACCCTGATGGTCCCGTCCCGTTGCTTTTCGATCATATTCTTGCAATTGCTTCTTGTGCCCGACAAGCTCTTAAAACTGAAGGTGAATTTCAGAGAAAATTTCAAATACTATGAAATTCTGGAAAATCCTCACTGTTAGTCTCTGCTTTTAATTGTTGGTTTTACTGGTTCTTTTCAGTTAAACTTTACACTTGCTAAAAGGTAAAAGTTGAGCAAACAAGTTGGTTGCTCTTTCAAAGTATGCCTTTTTTTCTTTTTTTTTTTTTATCTCCGGAAATAAATAAGTGTTCCTTTGGGTACAAAAGTAAACAACAGTTTTGAGAAATGTAAGATTTTAGATTGCAAAACGCATTAAAAAACACCTTTTTTTTTTTAAGTAGTAATCCTTTCTTTACAAATTTTGTGTTTATATACCATTTTTTTGGTTTTATCTTGGACAGGTGGAATATTTACTATGACAGGAGATGTTCTCCCATGTTTTGATGCCTCCACTTTGATTCTTCCACCCGACGCATCTAGCATTATCTCTGTGCCTATAACTCTTGATATAGCTGCTAACCATGGTGTCATTGTGACATCTAAAAATGAGATCCTTGAGGAAAGTTACACAGTCAGTTTAGTTGAAAACCTCCTTCAGAAACCTAGTGTAGAGGAGCTTGTTAAGAATGAAGCAATACTAGATGATGGTCGAGCATTGCTTGACACTGGAATAATAGCTGTTAGAGGCAATGCATGGGTGGAGCTTGTCAAGCTTGCTTGTTCTTGCCAACCATTGATTTCAGAGCTTCTGAATAGCAAAAGGGAGGCAAGCTACTAATTCTTATATTGGTACCTAATTTTGTGGTAAATATTGAATGTATTGAATTATGAAAACTTCTATATCCTTTGATAAAGAAAACAATATTTATTCAATTTTATATGTAGCATTAGAAAGTCTTAAACTTCATGTAATTCTAACAGTTTCAAGCTTTTAACACATCCTTGTACTTATGCAGATGAGTTTGTATGAAGATCTTGTGGCAGCTTGGGTACCTACAAAACATGACTGGTTACGACATTGCCCCTTGGGTGAAGCATTGGTTAGCAAATTGGGAAAACAAAGGATGCTCAGCTATTGTGCCTGTATGTTAAACAATAAACTTTGTTTTAAAGCATCAAAACCATGCTATATAGTTATCATTTTGTTAATATTTATGTGGTTTGGTTTATTCTTGTTATTCCTTATCATTTTTCCACTACAGATGATTGGTTGTTTCTACATTTTGGAACTTCAAGCGAAGTTTTGGATCATCTTAGTACAGCTGATTCAGCACTTTTAGGTCGAAGACACCTATGTTCCATACCAGCAACCACCATGTCAGATATTGCAGCATCTGCTGTTGTTCTTTCTTGCAAAATTGCAGATGGTGTCTCAATTGGTGAAGATTCTCTAATATATGACTCAAACATTTCAAGTGGAATACAGATTGGTTCCCAGTCTATAGTTGTTGGTATCAATGTTCCAGAGGCCAGTGATAGGAAGATAGATAATTCAGTTAAGTTCATGCTTCCTGATCGTCATTGTCTTCGGGAGGTTCCCTTGGTAGGATGTACTGAAAGAGTAATCGTATTTTGTGGCATCCATGATAACCCAAAATATCCACTTGCTAAGTATGGGACATTTTGTGGGAAACCCTGGGAGAAGGTCATGTATGATTTAGGTGTTCAGGAAAACGACCTGTGGAGCTCAACTGGCAGTCAGGAAAAGTGCTTGTGGAATGCAAAATTATTTCCCATTCGTTCTTACTTTGAGATGCTTAGTGTTGGAATGTGGTTGATGGGCTTGAGTGATGTAAAAAACCAATACTTTCTTCCCTTGTGGAGAAACTCACAGCGTGTCAGTTTGGAGGAGTTGCATAGATCAATTGACTTCTCAAAAATATGCATTGGCTCCAGTAATCATCAAGCAGATCTTGCAGCTGGAATTGCTAAGGCTTGCATTAACTATGGCATGCTTGGGCGCAACTTATGTCAGTTATGTGAAGAAATTTTACAAAAAGAGATTGACGGAGTCAAAATATGCAAGGACTTCCTAGCCCTTTGTCCCAAACTTATTGAACAAAGTTCAAAGATTCTTCCCAAAAGCCGGGCATATCAGGTGCAAGTTGATCTTCTTCGAGCATGTGGAGAGGAAATGAAAGCATGTGAGTTAGAGCACAAAGTTTGGGCTGCAGTTGCTGATGAAACTGCATCAGCAGTTAGATATGATTTTAGAGGTCTAATCAAGTGCATTTGCCTTAGATATTATTTGGGAAATGTTTTTAAATAACTAAAGTTGTTAAATACGACTCTAAACCATCACTCAAATCTTTGTAAATTTGCTTCTGTATTTCTCAATTTTCTTTTTCTGTTGAGATGCTTGCTTTATTTCTGAATTTCACATCTAATTCCATTGATCTTTCACCTTGGTTTAGTAATTGTTTTCTCCCCCCTTTAGAAGATCTCATGGACTCCTCTGCCAGCAAGTCTGCTTCAGCCTGTGAGAACAATAATCATGATTGCTCCATGGATCAATCTTTTTGTTCAAGAATAGTAAAAGTTGAGTTACCAGTTCCAGTAGATTTCGTTGGTGGCTGGAACGATACTCCTCCATGGAGCTTAGAGCGTGCTGGCTGTGTTCTGAATATGGCAGTGAGCTTGGAAGGTTCTCTTCCAATTGGCACTACTGTAGAGACAAAAAAGTCAAGCAGAGTGTAAATTAGTGATCATTCTGGAAATGAGTTACATATTGAAGAGCTTCCTTCGATCACTCCTCCCTTTGATGGCAATGATCCTTTTAGGCTTGTCAAATCTGCACTTCTGGTGACTGGAACTATTCATGAAAACATTCTAGTATCTAATGGCTTGCGAATACAGACATGGGCTAATGTACCTTGTGGCAGTGGCCTGGGAACTTCGAGTATCTTAGCCGCTGCTGTTGTGAAAGGACTTATCCAGATTATCAATGGTGATGATAGCAATGAAAATGTTGCCAGACTTGTTTTGATACTCGAGCAGCTCATGGGAACTGGTGGTGGTTGGCAGGATCAGATAGGAGGTTTGTATCCTGGGATTAAATTTACTGCAAGCTACCCTGGAATACTATTGCGAGTCCAAGTCTTCCCACTTGTGGCATCTCCTCAATTGATTTCAGAATTGCAGCAGCGGTTGCTTGTGGTGTTTACAGGTCAAGTAAGTAATTAAGCCTTCCTTGCAGTTTTATTTTGCCTTCATATATTCTTGCATCTTCAAACCTGATGATCATTTTATCATTTATGTTCTAATTACTACTTATGACTTAATTTCTGATAGATTTTAACTTAAATGTTATTCTATCATTATCGCGAAGGTTCGACTTGCACATCAGGTCCTACAAAAGGTATTCCTTTGGTACCTTAGACGAGAGAACCTTCTTATATCCAGTATCAAGCGACTTGCTGAATTAGCTAAGATCGGGAGGGAAGCTTTAATGAACTGTGATGTAGATAAGCTAGGGGAGATAATGTTGGAGGCTTGGAGGTTGCATCAAGAACTTGATCCTTACTGCAGCAGTGAATATGTTGATGAACTTTTGCATTCGCTGATCGCTTCTGCTCTGGCTACAAGCTTGTGGGAGCTGGTGGTGGGGGCTTTGCATTGTTACTTGCCAAAGATGCCACATGCGCCAGAGAATTGAGAAGAATGTTAGAGAAAAACCCAGAATTTGATTCAGCAATCTACAATGGGAGCCTCTACTAATTATATTCTACACTCTAGAGATGTTATATTATAAATAGAAACTTGTCATTCTTTACCACAATCCATAGCTAGTTTTTTTTAAGTTTTAGATGATCTACTTCTTTGTCGCATTATAAATATTATTATTGTACAATATTTATAAAAGGATTGCTAGAAGATGAATTGCTTCATTGAGCATTCAAAATGTAAGGTTAATAAAAGCATTATTTGTGTCATATATATTTATATATTCTTCCAAATGCTGTTCAGGTTTACATATAAACGCATAGAAAGGCAAGGAATGAAGGAAACTTCCTAATGTAGGAAGGAACCCAAAGCCCTTTACTTCGTTGTTTCCTTGCCTTTTTCCCTGGGTAACGGCAACCCTTTATCTTTTCATTGTCTTGGGCCCTTAAACATGCTTAAAATCCTAAGCTTGATAAACTTCCTCTGCCTCATGGTGGTGGATTTAAATTCCAAACTTACCCTTTCTTAGTCAAGAGAGGAAAGGAAAGGGAAAGAAAAAAGGAAAAAGCAAGAGAATTTGTTCATCATCAATGATCATTTGTATATTCCCATTACAAGAACAATGATGGTGACTTTTTAAAAAGAAAAAACAAATAAATCCAAAGGCACCGATGTATGGTCAATTTAGCAACCGTTGTTGAGGGAACGACTCGGTCAGCCAATAAGATTAAGCCACGCTACTAAGAATACAAAGGCTTAATTATGTCGGGTCTACCATAAGCTGTGTTTTGCTTTACCAAAGCAGAGCTACATTATCCGAGGCAAAGAAGCAGAGCAGAAGAAGGAGAAGGGGAGGCAGGCGAAAGAGTTAAAAGGGTGAAAAATGGGTCTGCTTACAAACAGAGTAGAGAAAAATGAGATCAAACCAGGAGATCATATTTATACTTACAGAGCTGTTTTCGCCTATTCTCACCATGGTATCTGCTCTCTCCTTTGACTTGAATTTGGACTTCGGAAATTATGGTTTTCTTCTTTCCTTTTAAAAACAAAAAAAAAAATGGAAACTTTTTTCATTGTGATTTGTGCATTTATCTCGGTTTCTGGGTTTCATTTTCTTATTTTGTTCCACCATTTTGCCTGCTTCAATTTACCTTCTCTTTGTTGTAAATTTGAATAATGTTTGATAATTTGCGGCGATTCCCTCTTGCAAGCCTTGTTTATGGGTCTTTTTGACCATTTTTGTGCCAATATAATTCCCGTGTCTTCGTAACGTGCTGGAAAAAGTTACTCATTTCTCTTTTTTTTCTTGCATATGTGAAATTTGCTTCAAAAGTTCTGAAACTGAAAATGGTCTTATTAATTAGGATACCTTTCCTCGTCATTGGCTGTTCTTTGGATGTCTAGGAATTGACATATTCTGATTTCTGTCTGTTGGAGGTGTTCTAAGTTGATTTTTTTTCTTTTCCTACAAGTAATGGTGCAGATCGATAATATTTAAGGTAAATGGAGTAAATAAAAAACTTTAATCCCTTTTTAAATCTGGTGAATGGAGTTCTTAGCAGTTGAAGATATATAATGGTGGTTTAAAATTTCACCATTCATAGGTGGTCTCTTTCTTAAGCTGCTGGAATGTTATCATTGGCAGTTCATCTTTTTTTGACTTTTTCTTTTGAATCAAGATTTGGCTATGGTCGAATTAGCTATTGTAAAGTCTTCTGTAGAAAGTAATTTTTACAGAGATCAAGTAGTTGCTTGATAGTGGCGTTGAGGATAATCAAATAATGTCATGTCAGTATGAAGAGGTTCATTTACTAGCACTTTGGAAAAGTCTACAGTTCTTAGCTTGCAAAGTCATGAGGACAATCTGTCTCTGCCACTAGCCCACAGCCAGAATCCTAAATGGTGCAGCTATTTGAAAAATATTAGATGTGTTTCACTCTCTCCTCTCTTGTTGTTCAGAAGTAGCATTGTCATTTTAATCCCAATAATGATCCCTTTAGCCATAAAGTTTTAGGGCCATTCTATTTGCCCCATAGGTTAACGACTTAAAACTTGAAATTTAGCTGATATTTGTGGACTCCCCAGTTATTCATTTGTTGGTGGTTTAAGACTGAACTTACGGCTTCATCAACTGAATTATGTTTTGAGGAGTCGTATCATCTTTCTCAAGATTTCTTCACTTTGTAGGATTACTGCCGTAATCTGATTGTTAGGATTCCTAAGGATATCTATGGTTCTTGCTTCTTATTCCTATATTTGTAAGACTGAAGCAATCTTGTTCGATTTCCAGGTTATTATGAATTAGTAAGCAAATATAATTATGATTCCATGGTCAAAATCCTCAGTTACCCAATCCTTGCATAAATCCTTTCTTTATCAAGTTTATGATCAGTTTGTTATTCGACCATTTTTTTTTTGGCCAAAAGTTTGTTATTCTAACTTAATACCTTATGGCTTTGTTCCACGTAGTTTAGAGGTATCTTCAAACTTTTCAAGGATATATTACATTGATGAAAACAGTACTTAGACAATAGATGAGGTTGTGAGATGTTTACTAAAGCAGTTCCTTGTATGCACATGGTTGAATAAATTAAGCTCAATATTATGCATGCACTTGTTGAATGTCAAATCATGTAGGTATCTTTGTTGGTGGAAGCAAGGTGGTTCATTTTAGACCTGAACGTAACTTAGATTCCAGCATTGAGACATCTTCTGATCTATATGATCCTATATCCCCCGGATCATCTTGTCCAACTTTTCCTGATTGTGGCTTCCGGCAGCCAAACAGTGGGGTAGTACTCTCATGTCTGGATTGCTTCCTTCGAAATGGATCTCTCTACTGCTTCGAATATGGGGTGACCCCATCCGTTTTCCTTGCCAAAGTGCGTGGAGGCACATGCACCACAGCAGTGTCTGACCCTCCTGAAATGGTTATCCATCGGGCCATGTATCTTCTTCAAAATGGATTTGGAAATTATGACATATTCCAGAATAACTGTGAGGACTTTGCACTGTATTGCAAAACCGGTCTTCTGATTATGGACAATCTAGGGGTTGGAAGAAGTGGTCAGGCCTCTTCTATTATTGGTGCCCCCTTGGCCGCTCTTCTTTCTTCTCCGCTAAAGTTGTTGATGCCAAGTCCTGTAGGTGTAGCAACAGTTACAGCTGGGATGTACTGCATGAGCAGGTTTGCAACAGATATAGGTGTTCGAAGTGATGTGACCAAGGTGGCGGTCGAGGATTTGGCTGTGAACCAAGGCTGGGCGGGGCATCATGATGAAGCAGCAGAAGAAAATGAGGCTTCTAACAGACAACTTGTGACATTGTGACATGATGTGAATTTCTTGTGCATGGGATGCTGCTGGGTACATACTTCATTTTCCAGCACAATAAATCATTAGCTGAGATCTTGATTGAACTCATAATGTGATTCTCTCCTCCAAGTCTCTCTCTGCTCATGACTTTTATCATTTTTTTAGACTACTTTCTAGCTGTTTAAATTGTGTTGTATTCAGAAAGAACTTGAACTAAAGATTAATGAAGCCAGTGACAGTGGTTGCTTGTTATTTATTCTTTCATACCTAAGGTGAGTATGAGGTGTATAAAAGTGTGCAAATAATGTTTTCCTAACATATATATATTGATTCTAGTATCTTTCATACTTAGGCATTTTAAATTGAAATTACGTTGATGGTATTGGGGATAAAGCAATCAATTATAAGACGAGATATAAAGTGTGGTCCATTCTTCAGGAATTTGACATCAGAAAATTTGAGGAAACACTATGGCGAAATTTCATAAGTAATCCACTCCTCTCCCATGTAAGTTCAAGGAGGCTTCCTCCTCTATTATTATTCTAATAAGCCCACTGACCACCTGCCACATCTTCTATATTTTCCAAGCTCAAGCAACTGCATCAACGTTATGGGCCATAACGTTGTTGTCGGAACGAACGAACGAACGAACGAACAATTAAGTAATGAGATCACTGGGTCAGCTTGAGCCTAGTGGTCCTGAGCGATGAACATCTAAACTGGCTCCATTGCAACTTTTAACTGTAAAATCCGTGGGCTGAAGTTGAGCCCAAACATATCAACTTATCAAATAAGAAATTACTATTAGTTAAAAGAGCTTGACATAATGAATACCGATATTGATATTACTTCATTATTTTTTATTAGAAGATTATTTATTTGTCATCAATTATTATTTAAAATTAATCACATTAAAATTAAATATTACATTAATTAATATAATTTAGATATTATATTAAAAATTTTTAAAACTTAAATATTTTATTAAAGTTTAAAATTTGTTCATAAAATTAACAAAAAAAAAAAAAAAATCCCGCACCAATAACTAATCATTCGTGGAAAATGAGATTTGTGAGGAAAGAGCCTTATCCCAAAATTAGTCAAAGAATTTTAGAAATAGTTAGAAGGTGAATCTTTTGGCTAATAATTAAATGCTCCCTCTTTTGGTTGCAGCCAAATAGATACTAATTTTTTTTTCCCTTCAGTAATCACATGGAAAACTAAAATTGGTCAAAATTTATGCCCATCTAACATTGTATTCAAAATGATATATTCTTAGACACACAGCTACAAATTTTGGGATCAGACAGACTCTTGCTTTGTAATGTAATATGTAATCATCATTTCCATTCTTTAAAAAAAAAATGGAATTGTCCCAAATAATGGTCATAAAAGAAAACAAATTCAAAGTAATAAACTAAACCACAGAAAATAGATGTAGCCATGGAGGGGACATTCTTAACATAAATAAATAGGGTAGCAGCTACAACAAATTTCAGTGGTTACCTATTCCAAAGGAAGAAGGAAAATAAAAACTCGACGTAAGTCGTTCATTTTGGGGGGTAGAGATCACAGTCATTGTTGCCACGCCATCCTTTTATTCTTCCTTCATCGTCGTCTTCTACAAAAAGGAAGCTCTTGAGGGGTCTCGGGGTTTTTTGCCTTTCAGATTCCTGAATAAATCAAATACCCAAAGAAGCAAAGTCTTTCAACTATTTTTTATATAAATCGATCAAATCCAAAAGGACAGGGTTGCTTGAGAAAGGGGAAGTCTGGTATTTGGTGGGTATTGAAAATAAATGGCGAATCTGTATGTGAAAGCGGTGCCACCGGCGGATCTGAATCGGAACACGGAGTGGTTTATGTACCCTGGAGTATGGACTACCTATATTCTAATCCTCTTCTTCTCGTGGCTTCTTTTTCTCTCCATCTTCGGTTGCTCTCCTGGCATGGCTTGGACCATCGTCAATCTCTCCCATTTCCTCGTACGTTTTCTTTTTTTTTTTCTTTAATTTTCTTATTGTATTGAATGTTCAATTGGGTTTCTTTTTATGCATGCAAAATCCCCTTTTTCTTTTTGGATTTTATTCTTGTTGAAATTGGCTTTGTATGGGTTGTTTTGAAGGTTTTGAAGGGTGTTTGTTTCCCCCTTTTTTTATACTTTATGTTTCTTAATAATATAAAACGGGATATGTTGTTGCAATTTCCTTTGGTTCTTTTGTCGTTAGTTGATTTATTTTTGTTTTAAGCTGTGATGAGACTGTAATTCTGAATCGCTGCATCATTTTTATCATTTTGTGTCTTACTTGTCATAGAGCAATTGTTTAAAGATTGAACTTTGCCTTGTTTTGCTGCCTGCACATTTTTGGGAACTGAATCCTATCTAGTGATGTAGTGTTTGGGGATATTTGATGAGCATCAGATGGATCATTCTCTGAGAATCTGTTTTGAGTTGAGATATAGGGTGGCATATATTCAAGTTCTTGGTTCCTACGCATTTCCACATGTCTCTACACCATAAATTATGCTTTTGCTAATGCAAACTTTGTCCAGGTTGAACAGTTTGGCAGCTTGGCTAAATATTTGACCGATACTAGTATTTTTGGACTTTCTTATTCATCTGTATATGTCTGTTTGTGAAGTGCTTTATCTGCTGGTTCATTTTCTATTCTACATTAACTTATTAGAAAGTCAGCATCTTTTTAATCAATTGAAGTTTTTTAATAATGACAATGGATGAATGATGACTAATTAATTTCTGTGTTTAAAATCCTCATGGTAGTTTAATCTAGCAGATCTTATGCTTCTTTTTTCTGGTGACGCTCTTATTTACTTATTCTTTCACTTTTTATATTCAGTTCCAGAACCTGACCAATATGCTTAACAGTTATCTGAACCAACATTTTGGTATTGGTCATATTTTCAGGTCACATACCACTTCTTTCACTGGAAGAAGGGAACCCCATTTGCTGAAGATCAAGGGATTTACAATGGCTTGACTTGGTGGGAGCAGATAGACAATGGAAAGCAGCTTACACGTAACAGAAAGTTTCTGACTGTTGTACCTGTTGTGCTGTAAGACTTCTCATATGATATTTTACAACTTTTCTGTAACTTGCTGATGAGCTTATTCTATTATTTTGTGTTGTATATCTGTAAATTATGTGTATGCGCTTGATCATTCTCAATCATTAAATGTTGATTATTCAGCCTTTTCTTTTTTTTTTTCCCATAATTGAATGTTAATAACAATAATTTTATGCACTGATGTCAACTGGTTGTTTTTAGTAATTTTTTCTCCCCGTCATCCGTATATTAGCCCTTGACACTAAGATTGGTGCTAATTTTTGCATCATTGTTTAGACTAATACTACTTGTGATGCTTTTTTTTTTTATAAGACATTCATCAAGAAAATCCTGCCTTATTTAAATGGTTTATCAGCACTTTTTCTTGGAATTTATTTCAATACTCAAGATAAATTGGAAACTTGGTCCATAGGTAAATGGAATGGCCAAGGCCTTCGAGGTAATAGGTTTAAATCTCCCACCCTCTGTGTGTGTGTGAATAGATTGTTTGGTATTGAAAAGACAAAAAGAGAAGAACCTCTATCCTGCAATTAGATTTTAGTTTTGCTATGGGATCCAGGAGATTAAGATTGCAGACTCTGTTCAATTTGGTGCAGACTTGCGCAATGCGGTTTCCTCAGACAAGTCTAATTAATTGCCCTACAAACTGGACATCGACTATATTTGGATAGATAATAGCAACAGCTTTTCATCCTTGATTCTCGTGCTGCTTTTAGGAACCACCTTGACATGAGTTCATGCATAATTCATGGTCTTCTTGTTTTGCCGTAGAAAATTTGCTGTTTTTATTCTAGTTGGATTTATTTGCTGAAGTCAGACATTTAGTCACCATTTTTGTTTTCTGACAGGTACTTGATAGCCTCTCATACAACCGACTACCAACATCCTATGCTCTTTTTGAATACACTTGCAGTGATTGTGCTTGTCGTTGCCAAGTTCCCCAACATGCACAAGGTCCGGATCTTTGGAATCAATGCAGACAAGTGATTGGGCCTCGTGTTTAAGCATCGTTGGTTTTACCGGCTAGAAAGCCACCCCTCCTTCCCCTCTGTTAAAACAATGGGTATATCTTTGTATAGGACATTTTGAAGGTGTAATGTATTTTTTTTCCCTGCTGAATTTGCTGACTGCATTTACAAGTTTTCTCTGATCATGAAGGAATAAAATATGTATCAAGTTATCTTTGTACAGTATAGAAATCTAATGTATCCGAAATATCATTATACTCTTATCAGCGTATCACATATCTTCATACTGTTATTTTGTTGTATTTTCATATCTGTGAATCTCTTATTGCAGCTGATCGAACATACAGGAGAGCCGGGTGTTAAAATGCCACGGCTCAGCCTGGACTCACCATTTCGTTTTATATATTACTACTTTGAAAATGGGTGTTATTGTTATTGGATTGAAAATGCAGTCGCCTTTTAAGGGAGTTTTCAGAAACAAAACCCTGCAGGCATCCTGAAGAAGAAAGGCATATCAGCCAACAGAAAGAGTTGAAAGAGCAGAGCAACATAGATTGACTTAATACTGAGCTTTACCTTAGTGGCCTTTCTATCGTGTTATATGTCCATTTCTAAATCAGTTTTTAGTGTAAAAGAATATGCAATTTACTGCTTGGAACCTGTGTAATCACAAGATTGTATTGAAAAGTGAAACCAAGAGCTGTTCAAATTTAAAAACAACGAATTATCAAAATATATCTATACTTCACGCATCTTGTGACAGGCTGCTTTTTTTTTTTTTGGGGGGGGGGGGTGGGGGGTGGGGAAGGAAATGAAATTTCTTTTCTTTCTACAAATTATCCTATTTTAACTCCCAATTGAAATACAAATGATCTTACTTTGTACACAAAATGGGATTAATCTTTCTTCTAAAGAACAAAGATACTCACAAATTAAATAAAAAAATAGTGGCAATTGCTTTCAATCTGATGTATTTGTAGGAATTCCACCATAACTGGTATGGCATAAAAAGTGACGTGATTCCAACCACAATTTTTTAGATTCGAGAAGAATAAATAAATAAATAATTAATTAAATAGGAGCCAACAACTAACGCCGTGGAAGAAGCCAAATTTATGAACAAAGATTTGATAACGTGATAAAGACAACCATCGTAACACTAGAAAAACAAAACATTTTTTTCTAGATTTTCTAGATGGGATTGACTTCTCAGAATGGAATGTTTCTGTAACAACAAAGTGTGGGGCAGCTTTGTCACATTTTTCTTCCTCTGAATATTTAAATTGGATAATTTTAAATATAATATAATAATACAAGATAATAACATGATGTAAAAAATATAAAAATAATATAAATTTAAATTTTTAATAAAATTTTTGTTATATTTAAAATATTAATATAAATTTAATATAATAATTTTATTTAATATATATTTAATATAATATAAATACACAAATTATCATATTTAAATTATTTTCATTCTTAAAGAAATGGGATATAACGTTAGAGCTGCTAGCTGCCTCTTCAAATGGCTTTAAATTAAACTTAGTGGGCATCAAAAAATAAAAATTAAGTACTATAGTTGGAGTAGGTAAACTGGTTTTTTCAAAGTACAATTTGCTAATTGTTCCCAAATAAGACTTGGGTGGCACATGGCAGGTGGGATGCCTTTGTATTGTAGTTTCCTATTCAAAAGGTTCACCACCGATCTTTAATTAAGGTCTTTCAATGCTGCCAATGAGATGTTAGAAGCATAAATGGAGTGAATTTCATAGGAGCCAGTCATCCGGAAAAGGAAAAAAATTTAAGGCCATCACCCACGTTGGAATCTAAGTGAAGGGCAAACAGCAATAATAATTGGCCTTGCAATTAATAGTACGATGGAGCGTCTTCAATGGTATGTCAAGAAACTCCGAGTTTTGAAAACAAACTTTCCCTCTATGCCTAGCCTACAAACTAGAAACCAATTATTTGAACAACTCTTTAGATTCAGACACAACACTGTAGCAGTCCTAGTTCTGATACAAAATCACAGCCCAGTGTTCACTTTTCTTTTTCTTCCATCCACACGTAAACATAGGACAGCCTATTGAAACCAAACCCAAATGGCTCCAATCCGTTTACGTTGTTCAGAGGTGAGAAGGAAATAAAAGCAAAGAAAACCATTACGTATCCTATAATCTGTTAGTTCTAAACAACTTTAAACGGGGAATCAACCATGTGAAAAGAGTGGGAAAAAGCAGTTCCTTCTTTCTTTACCATGATCCTCCACCTAACATTCCATTGTTCCAATATCCAGCTGAATTGCAATGTCCCTTATTTTGGTCAACTTCATTTGTGCTTGAAATTGGCTTCATTTCTTCAAAAGGGAAGAAAAGCCTTCCTCCATTCTCTTGAACACCATGGATACCAGCCCTACTTCCATGTCCATCAATTGAAAAACCAAGGATCGGTTTATAGTCTTGCATAGAGAATCCAGTTGAGTACAGTGTAGTTGAGTCTGGTGTCGGTGCTGGAATGAAAGAATTCAATCCCCTTGGTGCCATTCCAGTCCTGAGCAGTTCCAAAGCTGAAAGGGGGGATGAAGTATTGCAAGAAGAGGAGTAGTTGTTTTCAATTTTAGATACCTGTAGATATTGGGACATACCATGACTCTCTTGCATAGCAGGGAAAGCCAGATTAAGATCCTGGCTTTTATGGGACTTTGGCTGTGAGAAACTTGGTGGGTTTAGATCAGGAACTTTGGCCGCAGCTGAAGAAGATGACGAGCTTGATATTGTAGATCTTTTGTTCTTTCTCGAACCACCTCCAACAGGAACATTCCTGAGCGACCCACCTTCAGTCCAGTACCTTCTGCAAGTCTTGCAGAAGTATCTTGGCTGAGTGAGGCTGTAATTGTTGTAGTAACAGAACTTGGTGTTGGTAGAGTTACATCTTGGGCAATTCAATTGCTCTGGTGGCCTTGTCTTTCTCTCTAACATTCCCCTTGTGCATGTATTAGAAACCATCTCTTCCATGGGCTTCACCAAACCAATATCCTGAAGACCCTAGACATATATGAAAGAGAGAGAGCAGTCATTTCACTAGCAAGACAACAGGCCAGGAAGAACATAAATACCAAAATTAACCTGAAACAGAAGAGAGAAAACAAGCAAACACACAAAACAAGGTAGGCTTTTTACCAGCTAAATTTTATTGAAAACAAGAAAATTAATAATAACAAACAAAACCTTTTCCATCGCTTTATCAGCCATATCACAATAAAGAAAAAAATATGGAAAAAAATAAAAGAAAAAGTGCAGCCTTTTGTGTTCCAAGAACAAAATTAAACTTCACCTTCCAAAAAGGATTGATCATCCTCATACTTATGGTACTTGCACCCTCCATGAATATAATTGAGAACGAATGAAAAGAGAAAGAAAATATAGCTTTTATTGTCTGAAAAAGATATCGGAGCTTGATTTTTATTAATCTATAAAAAAGAAAAAAAAAAGTACAAAAAAAAAGAAACTCTAGAACAGAATAAAAGCTCAATTCAATTGTGAGAAAAAAATTCAGGATCAAATCCACCTACCTGTGACCACTTAACAGCATCCATTAACTCAGAAGATGAAAAGTGAGGAGAAAAAGAAAACAAAGTGATGATTTCACAGAGAGAGAAATAAAGATAGAAAGAGAATTAACCTCCTTTGTTTGTCTGCAGCTCCTCTCTTTAGTGCAAGAAAGAATGTTTTAGACTGTTTCTCTGCTCGCTTTATGTGTCGTTTTCACTTTATGAATGACGAAAAGAAGAAAAGAGAGGTGCGTTTGTTTTGACTACTCATAAATATTAACATTAATTCTGTTTTGGTCATATTTTATATGAGGAATTTCTGCTTGATTTTATTTAAAACGACTAAATGTATATATTTGTTTATTGACTGTTGGTGGAATTATGAGTGTGTGTACTGTAGTGGGTTTCTCCTTTTTGACCTGATAAAGGGAAAAGTCTTTATTCTTGTTCCTCTCCTGTCGCTTCTTTCAGTGTTTCTCCGAAGGACCATTCATGAGTAGTAAGAGGTTTGGTTTTGTTTTGTTTGATCTATCAAAAGTATAAGATTTTGATCGCACAACCACTCCCTGTTAACTTGTCAAAAGATCCTCTCCGCTGCTTCTACTTTCTCATGTTCTTAAAAGCAGTTCCTTTAGTTTGCTTGCAGTTAAAGTAATCTATGATTCACTTAATTTTTTAATCTACATTCTCTTATATAGGAAACCGTTTCTCTTCTTCTTTATATAGTCTGAAAATGGTATTAGTTCATCAAAGCAACAAATTTTATCAAGTTTCCAAGACCATTTCCGTCTCTAAAACATAACTTCATGGTTCTTTAAGTCTAAAAGTATGCCATGGCAAGTAAAGAATTAATTGAGTCTCCAGGCTCGGTTACAAAATGAAACTACTCCATACCCTTGTTCGAAGTTGCTTTTTCAGTTTCAGGATTATGCCTTGTAATTTAAAAGTAATAGAATTTCCATTTGCAAAAAAATTCCACATGTAGAAATCCAAAATGAAAATGATGGCATAACAAAAGTTACCTCGTCAAGAATACTTTTACTCGATCAAAAGAGAGAAAAAGAAAAAGTTTTGTACAGAATAAAATTGAATGTTGATGGAGGGAGCCGACAAAGGGAAACGTGGGGCCCAAATAATGCGATAGGATGAGAAAAAAATATTTGTTGTTTCAGCAGTAGTAGAAATGGTAACAATTTTTTTTTTGCTTCTTTTCCTGTGATGATGACATTTGGTTTCGAATTCTTCGAAACAGCCAAAGACTCAAAATCTCAGTGCCTGTTCCAGTTTGGTTACAACTTACAATCAACCGCTCTCTTCCCCGACACAAATGAACTTGGAAACCCCCTTGCATTTTCTTCCTTCTTTCGTTCATTGTAGTTTCACATTGTTAAGACATGACACCACTACTAAAAGATTATATCCTTCTTTTCCCCGTCATCACTCCGCTTTCATGTACGAGACACGTGAATAAACCAATTTAAATTGTTCATGAACGCGTTAAGCTTGTCAAGTTACACTTGAATGAAAAAAATAAAATAATTTAATTAACATGTAAATTTATCGGTTTATGAATAAAATCTACTTTAAAAATTAATTTAATTAATTTATATGATTATTTTAATAGATAATATTTAATAATTTTAATTTTTAATATGTTTAATTTTTTTCCTATCCTAAATTAATGCTTAATAATTTCAAAATTCACAAAGACGTTTATATATGAAAATGTTTGGATTATCTTTAGTGATTATACAAACGAAGCTACACAATAGTAAATGATAGAGTAAGATAATTCATGGAATTTATCAATTTATAAATGAAAATTATGTTATTTAAAAATGAGTTTATATTTGATATATTATTATAATATAAAATTTATATATTATTAATAAATCATATGATATTAATTTATTAATAAATTTTTTAAAAATAAAGCTTTTGTGATTTTATTTTAAGAGTAAACAAAATTTCATATTTAATTATTTATAAAATATTATTATCTGATTTATTTTAGTGATCTAATTTAAATTCAAAATTTACTCTTGATTCAAATTTAAAGTTTACACGTGTCAACTTATATATATATATATATATATGTGGTTGGGTTATCTATAATGATTATCAAATTTTCATTTTACAACCAAAAGCCAAATCTTTGTCTTTGAATTTCAATTTTAGCCAAAACTTTAATTATTTTTTTTCTCAAAACAAAATGATGTATGTCGTTTAATTGCAGCGGAAAAAAGGCTCTTTCTACGTAATTATAAAGAAACCTTTTTATGTCCCCTAGAAAAGATAAATTTGTGTGTACTATCCAACCAAACAATCAACAGGTAAAACCACTTTCTAGTTTCGAAGAAAATAGAAGAACAGGATGGAAATGGAAAGTAGCGTTTCAATGCACAGATGCTTTGGTGGCTAAGCTATGAATAAAATTTATTCGCAGCGACAGGTTCAAGGTTGATGGCTTCATTTGAATGATTTTAACGTGTAACACATGGCTGTGGTGCTCTACACGTCATTGGCGCTTTTTTCGACCGTTCACTTAATCTGCTCTACACTTGTTTCAGTCAACCTTCGTAGTAATCACGCCAATGAATGAACGTATTCACATGGCCTTTTTCCTGGAAAAAATAACTCTAAACGCCCCTGTTTTACGGCTTCACTGTTTCCAGGGTTGGTGATCAGCGGTTGAAGTTTTTAGTGCGTTTCGAGCATTTTAGATGCTACTGGCTACACTCTTGACCAAAAAATCACTGGGACACTGTCCTTTCTTGGGTAATGATTTGCCAGGGAGGAATTAGGGGCCAATTCCGATGAAAGGCCTCAACGAAATAGTTGGCAGGCCGCAGACAATAAACTTAAAAAGATAAAAAAAAAAAAGAAGAGAAAGAGAAGAACCATCCATTAAAGTCCCAATTCTCTGGTTGTTTTCGTTAACCTAAAAAGTGAGTCAAGAAGAAAGACCCATTGCTTTACACCATTAGAATTACATAACAATATCTATGTTTTATTGATCTTTTGTCCAATGATTCAAAATCAGTAATAATATGGTTTCTTTATTTTTTTTCCCTCATACATCTAGCTAGAATGAAAAAAAAAATCATTTAATTTGAAAAAAAGGTGTAAGATTTTTTATTTGGACGATATGAATTTTAACTGTAAATCTATTACTTATAATGTTAGGTGTTTACGGAGCTGTAAGGTTTTTCCATATGTTTAACCTTGAAAAATATGGACTGGAACCCATCAAATATTGGGTCCAGTTTCGACTATCACTCAACTGAGCCAGGCTAAAGGATTTCAAATACTTCAGCCTGAAGCCTTGAAACTAAGCAGGCCTGGGTTATGTGGCTTTCGATTTGAGCCCTGATTAGGTTTGACCTTGAGCGTGCCAGTTCCTACCCTTATTGACAGCAAATCAAGTGTGAAGGTAAGAGGAATCTGTGAAAATTTTCTGTTTGCATATCAACATTCTTCGGAAAATGTATATAATGGTTCTCGTAATAATGAGAATATAGAACACAGACTATTAATATCGATATGAAAAATGTATATAATGATTCTCATAATAATGAGAATATGGAACACAGACTATCAATATCGATGTGTGTATATATATATATATATATATGTAGTTAAAGGGGAAGCAAAAGTGACGTTAATGTAACCAGATAGGCAGATGTGCCACGTGATAATGATTTATTTCAATCAGTAACCCAGAAATGCTTTTTAAATGATCATGATTCATGATCGGTGAACAGTGGATGGGATCTATAATTTTGGACCGAAGCAAGAGAGTTTTCTCAACAGTTCATTTCAGTTGTCGACATCACATTCATCGTGAGGCTTCAGCAACACTTTTTGCAAGAAAATCGCATTTGTGAGAGCCCCAGTATATATGCTTTTGTATGGTTTACCACTTTCGAAAATTTTTTTCTGTTGGTTTCTGATGTGAAGCAGATTTTAGAGTAGGGTGTTAAGGCTATTCCTGGTTTCTAGCCTTGCCTCTGTATTATTCCATTTCTCTTGACCCAATATTTTATGCTCTCTGCTGAAACAAAGAACACAGAAAAGATTCATTGACTCCAAGCTAAAATGAACTTCTGGTTTATATTTGCCATGTTAACATCCTAAATTTGTCATGGCCGTGAATAGTTTATAGTACCACATTTTAGCAAAATGTGAATAGAATCATCCAAATTTCATATTAAAATGCAATGGTTAGAAAGATGAAGTTTAAGATTCAATTGAACTAAGCAACAGCCAACAAGCGTTAAAGTTATTTTGGTGGTTAGCATACGTGGCTAAACCCATTTGCTCCCTTGCCTTATTTGGCTCTGGCAAAACACTTTACTGAAAATGCGATTTTTTTGGCCTAAATTTCCCCCTCCTCTCTCCCATAATGCGGAGATGATCAATTCAAGCCTTTGTCCGGCACAAGTGGGAAGATCAGCAAACGCAGCCAAGCTGGATTGAGAAAGACAGCAGGCCTTGCTCTCTGGCCCGGCATGTCCTGGCGGCTGGCGAATCTTTTACGATGCTAAATGTGGTTAATTTCCATGCTTTGGCATTTATTGATAACCGTCGTCAACACACCAACTCTATATCGTTCTTTGGCCCCTTAGTTAATATATTATGGCGGCTGCTTGCATTCTCTTAAGTGGATACATTCGAGTGATATGCGACATTTGGATTGTTCTACTGTCACTAAGCCAAGCTAAGTCTTCTGTCTTCAACCTAGGAGAAGTATTTGGTTTACAAGACGTTGGCTTGCTAGCCTCAACCCTTGTGATGCAGGCAAGTCTTAAGTAGTCATAATTAACTAATGCACAAGCTTTGTATTTAATTTTTTATTACCCTTGAAACAATTGCAAGGGTTGATTATAGAAAAGAAAATTTTGCACAGAGGATCTGATGTTTCTCTTTCTTTTTTTTTGGTGAAAAATTATCCCACGTATCATTTCAAGTGTAATATACTTTTGTGAAAAGAAAAAAAAAAGAATTAGTGTTTGAGGTAGAAGTTACTGGGGTGCCAGAATTTGTAAAATATATGCAAACGCATTAAATTTGAATGGTGAATGTACGATCAAGTTTTGATGTATGTTTTTATCTATGCTTTCAGAGTAAGAATTAGTTTTTGCGAGGGCGAAACGGCATCAATTTTTCCCCTTTTGTTAGTCGTAGTTTTGGGCCGAGTTTTCCTAGGAAAACGACTGTTCTTTTCATTCTCTTTTGAGGCTTTCAGCAAAATGTTCATCAAGGGAACAAAAATGTCAGAGGAATTGATTAGGATAGCAGAACCTATCTTCTTTGACTGCAAGTGGGCTAGGAGGCTAGCCCTGCTGCTAAGTAAATGAAAGGCTGCATGCAGTCGCTTTGGCTGGTGGATTTTGACCTTTCCTTTTTGGAGTCTCATTACTCAGTCAGAAACCAGAATCAATTATGGGGTATGATCAATTCAAGGAGCACAAATTTCAATCACTAAAATGTCAGACTAATATAATACTTACCAATGTTTGAAGAAATAGAAAAAGAGAGAGAACAGGGAGTATTACACTACTACTGGAACAGGAATGGTGATATTATAATAGTTCTCCTGACCAGTAACTTATATGCGCAAAATTCCAAGTAGTACAATTTTTTGGCCAGACAAGTTGTGGGTATTCTTTTTTTCTTGGTGTGCTGGTTGGGGGTGAAAGTAAACTATCAATCGTGTTAGCTAGTCCATCGCTTTACTGCAAACGGGTCATGGAAGGAAATTAAGACTCTTCTTTTTTTTTTCTTCTTCTTCTTCGTTTGTCTTGTTATTACTCAGTCAGAAACCAGAATCAATTATGGGTTATGATCAATTCACGGATCACAAATTCAATCACTAAAATGTCCCACAAATATAATACTTACCAATGTTTGAAGAAATAGAGAAAGACAGAGAACAGGGAGTATTACAATAGTACTGGAACAGGACTGGTGATATTTATAATAGTAATGTTTACAAGTACTTTACAAGTGCAAAATTCCAAGTAGTACATGTTTTGCGGCCAGACAAGTGGTGGTCATTCTTTTTTCTTGGTGTGCTTGTTGGGGTGAAAGTAAACTATTAATCGTCCTAGCTAGTCCATTTCTTTACTGCAAACGGATCATGGAAGGAAATTAGGACTTTTCTTTTTTTTCTTCTTCTTCTTCGTTTGTCTTGTTCTTACTAGTACTAATTTTTCTGGTGCATATGGGGGTAGCATTTTCAGGGCGGTCAATGGCGTTCCATGGCCTTCAGCTGGGGTAACTCTACTTCTAGTGGCAATTTTGTTGTCTTTTATTGCTTGCCAATTGCCAGATAGGAGGAGAACATAAAACTGTGCAAGACTTTTGGAACTTCCTACTTCACATCTGCTCGGCTTTTCTCGGATCCGCTCTTGATTACAAATCGAACTCTTAGTGCTTAGGTGGAATTTAAATGCATTAATTTACCATGATGCGGAAGGTTGGAAATCATGGAAAACATTGGAATATTATATAGTATTAATTTTTGTAAACAACCTTCACCGGTTCTTTATCAAGTTGCCAATGAAGAATGAATGCTTGGCCTATTCGTGGATGGCCTGTCACTCAATTTTCAGATAGTACTCTTTTCTTTGGTCACTTGGAGTCTACAGTTCCGAATATGCTTTCCCTGGTAGCTTTCATGAAAGGCAAATTTGAACATTAATTCATGTTGGGTCGTACCTACTACAATCAGAATGAGCGGTGAACCATATTTGCAAGGGTAAGGGTGAGTGATCCAGATGTACTACTTTTATTTTTATCTAGTTTTCATGTAATAACACTAGTTAAGTGTACCCAAAAAACCTAAAAGAAGCCCGCGTCTCAATTAGAATGGCGCAACAGAATAGATATTCGTTAAATTTTTATGCATTTGTAATAAAATTTTATTAATTTTTATGGTATTTAAAATTATTAAAATATTTAATTAAATTTAATATTATTATTTAAATTATATTTCAACTAAATAAATGCTATCTATTAAATATTTGATTCTTTAAATTTTTTCTTAAATATAAAATAAATAAGAACTAAAATTTAAATTTTAAGTTTACTTTTAATTAATAACAAACAAAATTTATTTATTATAGTTCAAATCTTTCATAAACATAAAATTTTACATATTTTACATATTTAAATTAAAAATAAATTTAGGCATAAATTCAAATACAGGATATTATTCATTAAAACTTAAAATATTTGAATATTACAATGATTAAATATTACTATTAAAACTTTATCAAATTCAACATAAATGATAAATTTTTTATCTAAATCTAATAATTATCATTTATAAATATTTGAATTCGATGTAATCAATCGAATAATATAGGATCTCTATTTATTTAATTGGTATCATCAAAATAATCAAGAATATATATATATAAAAGAGGAAGAGTTCGAGGAATAAATTTATATTTTTTTAATTATTAAATTTAATATATTTAAAAGATAAGATTAAAATTTTTATATTTTTTTAATGTATTAAAATTAATAATTAAAAAATATTAAATTAAAAATTTTCTCTTTCTATATATACATTAACTAGCATATGGCTTGGCTGTGGTCATCCGGGCAAAGACGTGACCTCCAATCATCAAAATTGCACATGTTTTAGGTTTTTTTTTTAACTACAGTCGATGAGCTGCCGACCACTGGTTTCCTCTGCAGTAGCGTCACGGACTCGAGGTCAGAATCATTTGGGATTCCAATTCCCATTTATGATAGTAGTAATATCTTACCAAAAAAAACAAAAAGATAGCAATAATATAATACAATAAAGAACAGAAATCAATAATTACCTCCCATAATTAAGGACGTTGGATTAATTATTTAGAGCTTCAGCAAGCTAACTATTCAACAGTTGTATGTTTCTTATATGAGTATTTAATTTAGTTTCATGCACGTTTTTCTTTTCTCCTCTACGATCTTTCCCTTGTAATTTATTCTCTTGTTGTATCTCTAGGGAACCTAAATTACAACATAATTATAAATTATCAATGTAAAATCAAAAAATTTGTCAGCATTTAGATGAAAACGCTGGAAAATTTAGATAAAAGGATGTGATACGGTCACATGTGATTCAATAATATATGGAGCGGGAGAGCCTTTCAATGCGTCAAATTTAAAAAAAAAAATGCAAAACAAGCCAATTAAATTCTTGGGATTTAAATGTTTAAAATTCTTGGGTTTTCGAGGCATTAATTAATATTTACATACATAAAAAATTTAATTTTTTTATTTTTCTTGTTGATTTATTAATAACATACAACTAAGTAGATAAATGAATTAATAATATGGATAAATGGCTGTTATTATAATATTTATATATTGATGATATATTAAATATAAAACCGTTAATCACTCTCTTTTTAGTTGAAATTTAATTTAATTTCAAATATTTATATTTGGAAAAAACAAAAAAAAAAACCCAATGTAACTTGAAAATGATGGTGGACTCATATATATTTGTAAATAATTTACTGTTTCAATGCTTAATTATGGCTTAGTGCACCGCTAGTATGTAGCTATTCAGTTTAGTAATTAAAAAGCTTCCTTAAATCGAAGCTTAAACCCTTAATTAACAAAGGGTCCCAAAATTTTCCTTCATTACTATTTCCATTAATTAATTTTCATTTCACTAATTTATGATACTATATTGTCCCATCCATCGGTCGGTTCATTGAAGTGTCAGGTTGTATAAATTAATAAATGTGATAATTTAATTTGGATCAGATTCAATTTTTTTAAAATATTATTATAAAATTTGTAAATTTATTTTGAATTCAAAATAAAATTTTATCAATTTTATTCAATTTGATTTATTAATTTTTAATTTTTATATATTATTTTAATATAAAAATTTAATATATTTAAGTAGATTTTAATATAAAATTATTATTTTTATTTTATAAAAATTTAATATATATAAAAATTAAAAAATATTTTTTTTATTTGATTTTTTTTTTACTTTTAAATCCATATGAACTTAATAGATATATTGAATATTCAAACTTAATCAAAACCAAATAGAAAAAATTCGAATAGAATATTATAGCTTTGAATTGATTTTTGAAATTTTAGATTATTTTTCTCATCTTTATAAATTAGGACCCCAAATATTTCTTTTGATAGGAAACTTTCTTGTTTCATGAATGAATAAACAAATTTCGGAATTTCCTATATAAAAGAAAAGGAGAAAACCCAAAAAAGAAAAAAGTTACAGCTATTTAGTATTAGTGTAGACCAAAAGAAAATTAAACACAAAAAGGAACGGAAGATTAATAATTTATAAATAAACATAAAAAATTAGTACTAAGTAAAATTGAACTTCATTGATCATTTAATTAATATGGACCTTAAACTTGATCATCATATATGTTTCCATTGATCAGATGACGATGAAGAGGTGTATGTTTTGAATTTAGCATCTCCATTTAAAGCTTAGATTTGGTCAAAATACTCCATGACATACCATATTGAAAAGAAATTAAAAAAGGAAAGACGATGCAAAAGGACGGCAGGTAGCAAAAAAAATGACGAAACTAATGAAAATTTTGAAATGGAAATAATTTTGATTTTGACCTTACACTTTCCACGTGATGGACGGCCGTAATTGAGGAGCAGCCATGTAAGGATAGCAATCTAGTGCGAGCCAGGGACGTACAGTTTGGGTGCGAGGGATTGAGGATTGAGAAGGGCAGGTAGGGGGAAGGGTCGTTGAGTTACGTGTGAAAATTTCACTCGAAGTATAATTTTGATCGCGTGCTTTGTAAATGATAGCATACCGGACCAACGGCTCTTCGACTGTAACCCTTCGTTTACAACCAAATCAAGTTTGCCAAAATGCAAATATATATTTTAACTTATAAATATTCATATAAATATTTTAACGCATTAAAATATAATAAATAAATTTGTCATATAAATATTCATTTATCTAGGCGGTTTTAAAAGGCTTGAGCCAAAGCTTTTGGGACTCGTGGTGCTTAGACCATCACTCTCTCTCTCTCGAATCCTTTGCTCTGTCTTCTTGCTCTCTCTCTCTCTCTCTCTCTTTCTCAGTTGTTTCAATGTTTGAAAAGTATTTGAGACAGATACAGAGAGAGTAAGTGAGTTGAGTTGCTTGAAAGCAAAAAAAAAAAAAAAAAAAGGGTAGAAGAATAAAAACAGAGAGAGAGAGATGGGAAGGGCTCCTTGTTGTTCTAAAGTTGGGTTGCATAGGGGTCCATGGACTCCAAGAGAAGACACATTGCTTGTCAAGTACATTCAAGCCCATGGTGAGGGTCACTGGAGATCGCTTCCTAAGAAAGCTGGTAATTGAATTCATTAATTATAAGTTATGATTAATAATTAGTTCACTATTTCCTTTGGAGAATGATTTCTTTTTCTTGTCAATTGTCATGTGCATGTTTTTTTCAATGGTGAATTTGCAGGGTTACTTAGGTGTGGAAAGAGTTGCAGGCTGAGATGGATGAACTATCTAAGACCGGATATTAAGAGAGGGAATATATCACCAGATGAGGATGATCTTATCATCAGATTACATTCCCTTCTCGGCAACCGGTGGTCTCTCATTGCCGGGAGACTTCCTGGTCGAACCGATAACGAGATTAAAAATTACTGGAACACCCATCTCAGCAAAAGACTTCTAAGCCAAGGAACTGACCCTGATACCCACAAGAACCTATCAGAGCCAGTAGTTCAAGAAGTGAAGAACAGAAAAAAAAGCCGAGGCAGCATTAACAAGAAGCAGAACAAGAAGAGCAAAACAAAACAAATAGTTGAGCCTGCAGAAAAGCCCAAAGTCCATCTCCCAAAGCCCATAAGGGTCACTTCTTTCTCTTTACCAAGAAATGACAGCTTTGACCAATGTAATACATTTAGCACCGTGTCTTCCACCCAAGGAGGGGAGGGAGGATTAGAACTTGTACGAGTCCCTTGGTCAGAATATATCAACAACAATGAAAATGGAACCGGCTTTCTTTCTGCTTATGATGATCATGATCTTGTTAACGGCTCAGATTTCGAGTGCCACTCTCATGTAGCAGCAAATGAAGATGATACTTCTCTAGAGAAGCTTTACGAAGAGTATCTGCAGCTTCTGAAAACAAACGAAGATCCAGCGCAGTTGGATTCTTTCGCTGAATCATTTCTGATCTGATAGAAAACAAAAAGAAAAAAAGAAAGGTGGGATATTGTTCTTATCAAGTAATTATGTGTGCATGTCAAATAGTTCAAGCTTAATTTTCTCCCAATAAAGTTGGTTGAAGTTGAATCTTAGCTTTCGTGTCACGTGCTCACCTTCTAGCCATAAGTATTTAGTAATAACAAGGGAACATATCAATCTAACATGTACTTATATATATATATATCCTAATAATTGATCGACATTTATATTACTTATATTCTGTAACATGTGGGCCAGAAGTTGATGAATATATTGATTTGTATATGAGAATAAAGAGTTGCATGGTGATGAACAGATCAAGCCAGAGTTGAAACTTCTTGATTTGTTGACATGATAATCATAAAACTCGAATTCCAATATCATAAAGTCACTTCCCAAAAGTCTGACTCCGGTTGTATAGTCCATTGGAGAGGATCTCCCTTCCTCGTCTCTGAGCAAACTTTTTTCAACTGATCATTTCTAATAAAATTTTATTAAAATATTCTGATTTATATATTAATCATCTTTGCAGAGTAAACGAAGGTGTTTGTCTTTATATGTTTCAAGGAAAAACAAATGGCGGTTAATTTTTCCTTTAGGAACATTGTGGGGGGGGGGGGGGGGTGTTGGGATCTATATAATCATGTCATGCTTATTTGTTGCAACAGTAACAGTACTCTCGATCTGAACACTACAATCTGCAATATTTCAATTACATCTTCAGGAGATTAATTATGGTTGCTTCCCATCAAATGGTCAAAACTAATGTGGACAATACATTACTAATGCACTAAATATAGAATTTATAGAAGTGTCATTTATCTTTGTTTATTAATGAAATTTCACCGGCTTGATTAAGTTAGGGAAAGTTTTCTTGCATATTTCCCTAGCTACATGCTTTCGTTGGAAAGAATTATACTTAATGATCATTCAAGCATATATGTCTATACATACAAGATCATAGACGAATCCGAAGGAGGTGGGCATGGTATCAAGCCCTCCATTTTTTTTTGTTTATGTCATTGTATTATACTAATTCAGTCCATCTAACATCAGTATTGATCTTCCCTTTTTCATTAACTTCATTGTCTGGCCCCCTCTTTACCTTATGTCTGGCTTTGCCCCTTTACAGAGTTAAATTTAAATTTGACACTTGCAAAATTTGAAATTAGGTCATTCCAATTTAAGGATTTTATGCAAGGCAAAACCAAGAGCAATACATTAATTTCATTATAATATGTATTATTTCACTTGAATATTTGACTAAATGATATGTATATATGTTTTCAATTAAATAATTAATTTTGAATCTCTCATTTTTCAAATAAAAAAATATGTATAGGTTATGAAACATAATACTAACAGTTTAAAGAAGCATTACATCCTAAAAATAAGAATATCTTTTTAAATGTGCAAATTAATAACAAGAAAAAAAAGCATCAACGTAGTTAATTAGCTTATCACTAGAATAATATGACACCTACTATGCACGTGCTCTTGATAATACTATATTTTTACGTATTAAAATGATGTATTTATTTTCTGAAGGTAGAAGGAAAATGGATAATATTTCTCTTTTGCGTTGTAGAAACTCGAAAAGTTGAGGTTTAATTTTGCAAAAGGAATTCTAAAATGAAATTTTGATAGTGGAAGCAATCATTTTGATTCAAGAAAGGTTATAAAGTTCTATCTATGATTTATAAAGAGAAACTTTCAATTAATTCCTAAAATGAATAGTTATATATATTGTTAGAAAATTAAAAAAAATTAAAAAATATATATATAATTTTGAGACGTGAAAAATATTATCTTAAAAATAATTATGTTTACATGATATAATAAAATTTTAAAAAATTACCTAAATTAAAAGTAATAAATCGATTAGGTAAAAATATTTGTTTATAATAAATCAATAATCATTAATTAAATTAATTTAAAAAGTTATGATATTTTGTATTATAATATTTTTATATTTAAATGAATTTTATTTAAGCAATCATATTTTTTTGTTCAGATATATTTATTCGGATAATTATTTTTTTATTCAAATATATTTATTTAAATTTAAAATAAATTTTACTAATATTTTGAAATAAAAAATTTAAAAATTAAATTTATTTATTAAATAAGTTCAAATACCAAATGACTATTTTTTATTTTTTTACTTCTAACAAACTTAAATAATTTAATTTACTCAAATTAATTACTTAAATAATATAAATAATTTTTTTTAAATTACATATAAATAATTTTTTTACTTAACATAAGATATATCACGTTATAAACTATCATCGTATCGTGGTTAGCAGTTTCTTGCCTTGAGAATATTAAAACAAAAAGCAAAAAGAAATGGAGTAAGGTCCTGGTGAACCACCTAAAACTAAACAAAAACGCCAGGATATATAGAACAAATAATATCAGCTCTTATAAATTCAATGCCGTGTCAAATGAATGCAACTTGACGAATAGCCAACGATTGGCTGCTCCAGTTTCTGATAAAGACTTGAAAGAAATTAGATTAATTTCGATTGGATTGATGTCGTATCATAATGTCAGAATAGCCACTATTAACGAAGCCTTTTTCTGAACCTCGAGACTTTCACGCTTATTATACTATGTATGTATGTATATCAAAAGTAAAGAAGAACAAGTTGATTCACAAGTTATTATTGAGGTGGGGGAAACACCACTAGAAAATAAAGACACTAATTAATGTTGTTTTCACATTATTTGATTTGCCTTTAGAAGTTAGATAACCTCGTGACCAACTTCAATTCCAAAATTGGTAGATGCACAATTTATTTTGACAGTATGGGGAGGGCAATGGTTATAACTTATAATAGTTTGATGATTGATTTAAGTATTGTGATGTCGACATTTGACGTTATTAAAATCGTCATAAACAATTTATTAAAATTCATAGGCTAATTAATTAATTACAAAAACTGTTCCCAACAATTATTATTTATACTGTTGCTCCCATCAAATGATCCCATGCATTTAGACTTTGAAATTTTCAAACCAAACAAAGGGAAATTAGTACTCCGTGGTCATGATCCAGGCACTGTGGTCCAAAAGATATTTGGACAAGTTATAAATATTTTATTAATAGTAATAATGTTAATTAGATGTGAACAACCTAAGTTTTTTTTTTTTTTTTTTTGGATTTGGAATTTAAAAATATTCATTATTAAAAGTTTATTTAGACTTAATTGAATTATTTATGAAATATCAATAAATAATTAGTTTAATCGATTAAGATCATTATTCTCAACGAATAAATCTTTAGTTCGAGTTCTGTCGATAATCATTTATTAAAGTAATAGTAAATGCTCGAAATTCATTTAGCAACATATTTTTTTCTTCTATTTGAATTCATTTCACTAATTCTTTTAATTGCTTTGATAGGTGCAATTGTTGTGGCTCGTCAGTAATAAATCTTTCTAACTATGAATAGCAAGCAATTCGAATTAAACTTTTTTTTGTCTTATCGCATCCATTTTCTTTGAATTCTTGTTCGTGTATAAAATATAAAATAAAAATTTGTTTATTCAATATATTTTTAATATATATTTTTTGTTATATTCTATTATAGTCAATCAAATCCGTTGAATTATTGTTCACATTAAAATGAATCGAATTTGATAAGGAGTTGGTCAATGATGCGCGAACATATTCTTGTTTTGAGTGCCTATTTATTTTTTATCGGTATTTATGAATTAATCACGAGTTGAAATATGGTTCGGGCTCTTATGTGTCTTGAACTTATACCGAATGCAGTTAATATAAAATTTGTAACATTTGTTGAATTTTATCTATGAATTGAAGTTACAATTAGTTAGTTTAGTTACAACAAATGAGTTCTCTTTTAAGAAAACACAAATTATAAAATATCTGTTGAAATAATTAAATATTAAACAAAAAGATAATTAAATAAAACAAGAAATAATAAAGATATTTTTTAACCTTCAAATTGCTATTTAAACGAATTTTTATTCATCAATTTAGTATGATACATCTTATCATGATTTGAAAGATTAAGCAGTTTATCTATTTTTAGATTTAAAAAAAAATTATTTATGAAATTAGTTGTGGTGGGAGATTATATAAATTTTTTTGTATAAAAGAGATCATAATTTAAAAATAAAAAAAGTTGTAAATTAAAATTTAAACATAATTATATAAATTAATCAAATTTAAATTTACGATAAATTATACTTTCATGCAACAAATATGTATATATACGTGGAATTGCTGAGTCCACGTAACTGGATATTTTGTGGTGGTTATAGCTGAACATGATTTCAGTTACTCTCATGCCTGCAAATAAAACTACCCGAAAATTTCAACTCAAAAAAAGTTCAGTAATGGGGCAATTAATTTAAAAGCGGCATATATAGCTAGACGTACACTTCACTTCGTATTGCAGAATTGTAGTTTCTTTGTAGCTTAGAGATTGATGTTGTAGATGAGTACAATTTGTTATTAGTCAATTTAAAATTATTTTGGTACAATATAAGATGAATGGTATGTATATTAAAAATTAATTAATAGATACGTTTATTTTTTAAAATTCGCATGTGAAATTTAAGGAAAAACAAACTGTTAAATTATTATCCACGCTAAAATAATAATAAAAAAATTCTAATGCTTTCGGATGACTTAATATTTAAAAAGAAGGAAAAAAAGGTTATACTTGGAAGATAATAATAAGTAAATATAAAATTGTGGATGTGAATAAAATTTTCTATGATTTAACTAATTTTAAGTAATTTTTATTTATCATTATAAATTAAGATCAGTGACTGTAGTTGTGCCATGACAAATATATACGACAGATTAAATTTGTGAGATAAAAAAAACATAAAATTTCCCTATTTAAATGTTTTATTTTTATTTTATTTTATTTTGATATTGATAATTTCACCAATTGAATATAGTAGAGATTAATTAACTTTTCGTATTTCTAATTTCTCTTAAATTCTTAAAATGAGCTATTCATGAACGGGCTCAAGCTCAACTCTAACTAAGTAACGTTAACTTTGGGGGGCCGAGGTACTGTCCAACTGAAAATATTCGGGCTTGAGGTGGGCTCGCGAATGCGTCTGTATATATGTGAGATTGATAGCTCTATAAAAGTTAAAACAGGAAAGGGAGCGAATGGGAACCGTAACAGCGCCATGGAAGCAGCTTCTTCTCAACGCTTTGGAATCCAATTCCCACCTCAAGCACTCTTCTTTCTTTCAACTCGTTAGCTTTTTTCCGCTTCAGTTTTCTCTGACTTTTTCTTTTTGTTGGAGAATCGTTACTTACCATTTTCTTCACTACGGTTGTAGGCAACGGTTGGATATAACGGAAGACCCTCGAATCGCACTGTGGTTTTTAGGTACCTTATTGATGAATTTGTATGCAAATTCTTGTGAAACTCTAATTTTTGTTTGGAATTCAAAATATTTTGGTTGAATCTACAGAGGATTTCAAGAGAACAGCGACTCGTTTCAAATCAACACCGATAGCAGGAGTCATAAGGTTTTTACATTTAATCTTCCCCTTTTTCTGGATTCTTTCAATTCTCATACTGTCTTTTATCTTTCTATTGAAATTTTGTTGAAATGGGTTTTCTCTTTTTGGTTAAATTTCCTATTGCGGGAGTTTTGTATTGGGTTGAAAAATCATTTGTTAATGTTGCAGATAGAAGAGCTGAAGCATTGCCCTTTTGCTGAGGTAATTTTTGTTTGAGGTATACCCCATTATTTTAAAGGACCTCTTTTAATGTTCACTGTCCTTTGCTTAGGGTCTACTGTTGAAGCTTTTTTTTTTCCTTTAATCTTATTTAATTCATTTCCTTAATGCTTATGTATAAATTGCTTTTCATTTTTCTTTTGGTTGCAGATATGTTGGTACTTTACTGATTCTTGGGAACAGTTTCGAATCGGTGGAAGAATTGATGTTATTGATGGATCCAATCCTGACACCCTAAAAATTCAGGTTAGACAAGAGTCAACCCAACTTTGAGTGCATTATAAGAACTGATTTTTATTGCTAATATTAATGACTTAGGATTTTGGAGTTTACTGAAGCTATCAGAATCAACAATTTATCCATTAAGTTTGGGTGACGGTGCCATCATTGTAGTTAACATCATAGAATTTAAATACTGAATGTATTCCCATTCTATAGAATCATCTATTGTCTATCATTTGCTATTTAATCTCTAAGCTAAAGCAAAATTATTTTGTAACTAAGAAAAACAACATTTTAAAAACAATTTGATGGCTTATTTCACGAGAGCTGAAGCTTAAGGCTTTAGTTGTTTTTAGTATGGTAAATCTAAACCTCAACATTGGCATTCCCATTCTTGCAGTAGCTTATATTTAATCCATGCATAACAATAATTAAGGTACTCTGAAACGAATAAGCACGTTATAACTTATAACTACTATTCCATACTCCCCCATATATATTTATAAAATTTATTCTGCAGCAAAGGGAGAAATCTTGGTTTGCTAGTTCTGTTAAATCAAGGCTACAATACTTGGGACCTAATCCTGGTCTCCCCTTCATAAGTGAGCAACTGAATGAGGAAACTTCTTTAGATCCTTCAGCAGGTCCAGTTGGTGCATTTTGTCTGCTGGTTCTAGATCCTGACCAGGTTTAGTATCTTGTCTACACTTTAGTTCCTTTCTTTAAATATTCAAAAAAAAGAAAAAGTTTGAGGTAGAAATTGGCGAGAGATAGGGTGCTATATTCATTTCTTCATTTTATTGCTTATATGTTAAATTTCAAATTTATCATAATTTGCAGGTTGATTATTTGAATTTGAAGAATAATCAAAGGGTTAAGTTTATATCCACAATACGCTCGGACAGAATGAAAAGCTGGACTTCAGAGATGATCAACCCATAATTTCTGTTTTCTGTTTCTAAAACCGTACTGTGACTGCACATTCGTATCTTCTACGCATTTGATGAATCTGGTGTGATTGATGTTGAAGAAACCTATTCTATATACATTAATTTTCTCTTCAACAGTTGATTTTAGATATTCCATAAATAAATAAATATTTTTTCTTGTTGTTGCACACCTTTCTGTTAGGACAAAGTAAAGATCATGTAATAAAACTCATGACCACTTCTCAAATGAAAATGTACTAAAAGCTGTTACTGGATCTCTCTGTTCTTGTTTAAAAACCCTTGAATCTGCATGCTTGGTTAAATTCAACTCTGTTTGAGAAGTTGCACTAAAGTTGTTTAATATTAGCTAGGAATGGATTCTTATACAAACTGTTACAGTTGGATGCAATTTGAAGCCTTGAAATCAATGGCATTGACAAGAAAAGCCTCTAGGATTTTTTGCTCTTTTGACATGGAGAAACCATCTTCCATCTATATCTTTATATGTATCCTAACTTCTGCAAGTGATCCTTTTGTTTCTCACTGGTGGTCTTACCAGTCTTCCTATATCTTTCCTCCTTTATGATAGATATTAGTTGGGCTGTTATAAGGATGTTAGTTACACATCTTTATTTATTATGAAATGATGTTCCCACCCCTGTTCGCATCCTGCATTTGCTTATTAGATAGAACCTACTGATGCTTAGAAAACTGTTGAAATAATAATTCATAATATATATGCTTATGTGTAATATGTTACTTCTAGTTTATTGTACTACATTCAAGTGCAATGTACTACATGCATTGTAATAAAATAAACCTATAATTCCTGCCTATCATTTCAACTCTCCTACATCTAGGTATCTCTGATAAATATTACTCAATATCATTCTTGTTTTAAACTGCTGTTCTTCACAGTATGATTTTTTCTTTTCCCCTCGAAAGCCAATGACTCACAGTTGCGGCTGAGCGATGAAATGGTCAATCAGATGGGCTCCTACGGGTTTAATTTGAATGATGAATGGAGAAACGCCAAGCTGCATCTTTTTAAGGTACGCTCCAACCCATCTGAGATGTATTAATCTTTTGTTAGCACTCATCCATTACAGTTTAGGATCATATGAAGCGCTGGTGACAGGCATTTACCATCCACCTTTCAAAGGTTATCTTTATGTTGTTGATATATCATCTTTCATCTCAGTTATTTTGACCTAACAACATGCGGATGGACAGGTCTAATTGTGTAAGTCATGTTTGAATATTGATTCTTGGTTGCCTGCACTCTCTATTGCACTAGCACACGTTATGAATTTATTGTTTTCATCAATAAAGCCATCGATCTCTAGGTATTGTTTCCCAAAAATTTTATGTGGATATTCTTATTGTAGTGCAATGAATGGATCTATCATCCATGGCATATGTGTATATCTATGTTTTCCACATAGTTTGCCACTTGAAATGTATATGCCGATCTTCATCACCTGTCGGTCAAGAATTTATACCCATAGCATACTTTTCTTTTCTGGGTCTTAAAACAAATATCATAACAGTTTTTTCTCCCAAGTTAAGGTATATCTATTGGGAAAAAGAACCTGGGCGTGTGACTTGTGCGAAAAAAAGACCGGACCGCCTAGGCCAACTACCTATATTAAACGGCTAAAATAGGAACCTTTTTCTGACCATTAAGAACCGGAAAAATCATGTGAACCTCCTATAACTTTGGGCTGTTCTCAACCCAAATTAAAATGAATTCTTAAAACCCATTTCCATCATGTTATAGCCCATAACTGCCGCCACACCATCTCTCTTCAATATTCAGCTATTGCCCCCCCCCTCCCCCCCCATCACTTTGTCTGGCTTCTAAAAGTGATGTGTTCCTCTTGGGTCCTTTTTAGTTGTTGTCGTCTTCGTTTTTTCTCTTCATGTTTGGATTTTAGATCTTTTTCATACTTTAAACTTCAGGCGATATTTTAAATATAAATACCTGAATCTATCTTGGGGTTTTCCAATAGTTTGGATATTATAATCCATAGCCCAAACAGCCAAAACAAAAAAAAAAAAAAAGTGCTCAGTATGAAAAAAGAAAGAAAAGAAATTTGCAGTTTTATTCCTCCAATCTTTACTTCTTTACATACACAATTTGATAATCAGGGCATATAACAAACACTTGCGCCTAAAAGAATCCTCGATCAGAAAGATCACAGCAACCCATTTCGTTCCATTTATTCGAATGCAAGGGGATCTAGCACCGGGGCAGGTCCGCAGGAGGATGAGGTAGAGTCTCCAGCTCTCCTTTCCCGTTCTTCACTATCAACACCGCACCTAAGCCCCATGACTGGTGTATATCCAAGTGGCAATGCATAAACCAAACCCCTAAATATGACACAAGAATCCGATTATATTTTTTTAGTTGCGATATAATAATAAAAATCTCAAATTTGAGTTGTAATTTGGATTGTTAAGAGAAAAAACAAATACCTGGATTGTCAGCGACAAATCGAATTACTGCCCATCCTCCTACTGGAACACCTATTGTGTTCATATAAGGTGGATCAATCAAGTTAAAATTTGCAGTCTGTGGATTAAAATTCCCGGTACCATATCCCACAACATAAAAGCTGTAGCCATGAAGATGAATAGGGTGGTTTTCAGTGCTGAATGTGCCAGTATCCTGGAAGATAAGCTGCACCCTGCTTCCAAATTCAAGGACCTTGGTCCTAGTTCCGTTGATGGCCTGTGTGTTATTAGGAGCATTATTTGGTGCCCCATTGACAAAGTCATAGAATTTAAGGGGCGCGTCAGGGAAGTCCTCCGTGAAATGACCACCAATCTTCTTATAGTAAGCTTCCAAAACAGAAATAGTAGGCTTGACAAAGCTTATATTGTTCATGGAAGCTGCAAAAGTCCCATTGTTCGGGCCCTGGCAGTTTTGTTGCGGTACCTTGGACTGGCATTTGTTGACATTTAATCCCACGGTGACAAACAGGCTAGTATCAATCTCTTTAGGAACATTAACAGGATTAAGGCTTCTAAGCCCATCCATGACAGTCTTAACAGCAAGATTATCATTAAAGCTTGGCAATTCTGCCGGTAATGATACACTGTTAGGGACAGCACCCAAGTATTGGAAGTAAGCAATGGCTGATATGTTTTGGAACGCAACATTCTGAGCAGACATGTAAGGCCCCATTGCCATGGAGTACTTCCCTATGGGCTGATCAGCAGTGACAAGGACATTCATGGTCTGCCCTGGTCCCAGCATCACACGGTCCGTGGTGAATGGCTTGGTGTACTCAGCATCAGCCTCCACAATTGTTAGTTTATGATTAGCTATGGCAAAGAAGTTCTCCATGTTTAATCCTGCATTAATTAGCCTTAGCAAATATGTCTTTCCTGGAACTACGTCGATCTTGTAGACATCTGTAAATCAGTAATTATATTATTAGAACGATCTATCATTCCGTGGTATGACTTTTAATGAATTATTACTAATGATTACCTTTTGATTGCACATAAGAAGGAAGCCTAGTTTAATTTTATCCATTTTACTTATGGTTCAACAATTAAAGCAGATGATCTAATGTAATTAAATACTGTAAAGAATTGCAGTATAAATATGTTTTTTACCATTGCTGGAGCAATTGTAGTCAGGGCCTGGGTGACCGTTAATGGTAAATGCATCGGCAGGTGGTGAACCTCCTCCGCTTGCTAGAACTTGTCGCTCAAGTTGTAGTACATCTCTCAGCCAATACTCCCCTGCCACATTTTCAGGTTTCAGATCCAAACATAATATTCCATCACAATATTTACAATATTTCAGTAAATTGGATCAAAGGAGATATACCTAGGATTACGATATGCTCTTCGAAAGGGTGTTTGAATGGGTAAGGGACCCCTGTCTTAGGATACACAACAATGGCACCATAAACAGTGGCCCTAAGCCAGGAAACATGGGCATGCCAGAAAAAGGTGCCCTTCTGCTTCACCAATGTGAACTCATATGTAAAAGTCTGGCCAGCTTGAATGGGACACTGGGTAATGTAAGATGGACCATCGAACCAGCATGATAGCTTCTGCCTGACTCCATGCCTGGGAAAATAGGCAGCAATGATTAACGATGACATTAGTAGAGTTCTGGACTTATTTTGATTAATTAGTAAAATCTTCGTCATAGAATTAAAAGAAAATACCAGTGGATTGTGGCATTGAAGGGTGTCTCATTGGTGACCTTGACGATGATTCTATCGTTCTCTTGAGCGTAAACGACAGGTCCTGGAAACATTTTGTTAATGGTCACAATCTCTTTGGTGTTACACAGTTTAGTAACTGTCATCGTTTGTACCTATTTGAAATCAAAGCCTTGGAGTTAGAAAAAACAGAATTGAGAATGTTGAGATAATTGTATAGCGCATCATTTCGAGAGAATTTACTAAGACCTTGAAATCATAGATCCTGGTTGATCTCCCTCCAGGCCACTCATGTGCCATAGCATGGAAAACTTGGGGATAGGTTGACATTGACAAGCTTAAGCATAGAAAAAACAAAGTGGCTAAGTTGGCCATTTTGATTGAGAAGCAGAGAGAAAGTTGGAGTCTATGGAGGGGTAGAGAAGAGGGGCAATTTAAAAGGGTAAAGCCATATAATATTTTAAGCTATGGATGGGAAAGGAGAAAGGTTTTGTCTAGGTGTATTATGTTTGTCAGCTTTCATGATTCCTCTAACATGGTTTCGTGATAATAAGGTGTTGGGTGCGTGATTTTTTTGTGTGACCCATTGTGGGGAAGGGATTTAGCCATCTCTCTGTCTTAACAGGGAGAAAACAGATTATCTATTCTTTTTGATTCATAATCTGTCAACGCTTTCCCAGTTAAATTATGTCTTTTGACTGAGAAAATATGCACTCCAGCTTCTACATTCAAGACCCCACCTCAACAGCTATCACAAGAAGGCTTTCAGCAAGCTTCAGCCGTGAAAACTAAGCCACACCAACCAACGTGTGTTTTTTTTCCTAATAGCGGTTGGCCTTCTATATTTTTGCCTAAGTGCTCCAAACCTCAGGAATATATATCTCATAACTATTCGAATGCAAAAATCTCAAAGGACAATTTTATTACTCTACAATACTGAGCGATTTCATATTTACCACTATCTAGTGTTATCCTTATTCTTTTATATATCTTTCTGTTTTTAAAGGTATGATATTTCATGTAAGTATGTACACATGTACGTATGTGTATGTCTTGCCAATAAAAGACAGCTAGCCCACCCTTTCACTTGAGGTCTTTGTGCAACAGATGAATGTCGAGTGAAGAGAAAATATAAACAAGTAAAAGCAGCAAAAGAAAAGCCATAGCAAAAGGGGAGGATGGGTTTTGTTTGTTCTGCTTTTTTTAGACACCTGACTTTTACTCAATCATAAGCAAAGTTGGAGCACGCCTTCCTAAACCTACTTTTGTGAGAAGGAAAAAGGAAAGGCCACTCTGCACTCTGTGGCAAGAACTTCCAAAGCTGTCTTCTAAATCTCTCTTCCTCTTCCTTCCAAATTGACTAGTCATTATTATATTTCTGCTTAATTGCTTATTATCTCTTGATTAGATTGCTAAAACTAGCTGTTTCATTTCCTTCATTTGTAACTTGCCATGCACTGTTTTCCCTTTTCACCTTTATCACTTTTGAATTTTTTTTTAATTTATTGGGATAGGAACCTTGGATATGATTTTCTGGCACGTTTGACTATGTAATGACCCACCATATTCACCCTAGATAAAGTGGAACCTAATATATATGATTTGATCCTTCAAATTGTGGAATGAAAATTTTTTTTCCCTTGGTACTTGGTTGTTGGTTCACCATATATAATCATTACTTTGACTAACAATATTATCCAGCCTTCTTAACCTCTATTCAAAACTTTTTTCAATCGAATTAACGCACCATTTCTGAATAAATAAGAAGAAGAATCATTATCAAGAAAAAAACAAATAATTAGACCATTGCTTAAAGGTGATATGTTTGCAGCTTTGTAAAGGATTTCCAATTTAAGAGAGAAAAAAAAAAGGGTATGTAGGAGCCATTGGATGATTGTGTCGCAAGGGCATGATCTTGAAACTTCAATGTCAGGCTACAGGCCACGCGTTTGTGATTCTCTCTGCGGCCCTGCTTCTAAAGCGTGTGGTTTTCTTCACAAATTTCAAGCAGGTTTAAAATGGAGCAGTTGGCCTGAAGTGTCCACGTAAAGGAAAGGAAAGGAAAGGTAAAAAGGGGCTTAACCCACGTTTTAACAAATGTCTTCTAATTTTTATGCTCCCAAGCAGCAGTTAAGTAATAAAAAAAATGAAGATTCTAACATCAACAAGTAGTAGGTTTAATCAATTAGACTCGTCTTTTTTTATGAAAAAATCTTGAATTTGAGCTTTATTGATAATCATTTGTTGAAATCATCTCAAATATTTAACTTGTAATAACTTTTTTTATGTTGTTAAATACAACATATCTTGAGTTTTTTCTGTTTCTTACCAAAATTGAAGATTCTAACTGATGAAAAGTCCTTTGCTTTTCTTTCTTCCTATCAATTATGGATGTACAAGGCTGAGACAAAAAAGTTTAGCTAAATAGAGCTGACTTTATGTATATATTTTTAACTACATAAAAATAAATACTACAGGCAACACCATAACTAAATAAGAAAACAAGGGATTTTCAACTCTTTGAATCAAATGATTTCGTATCTAATTTTAAATTGAGAGTCAATGAGCCTCTATGCATGGTATACCCCCGTTGCCCTGTTTGGTTAGTCTTATTGTCTAATTTAATTGCCAACACAGATTTATTTGTTTAGTTTATTTTGCATCCCCTTCCATCCCCTCTGGGGAGTTTTAAATTTATTTGTGCAGTTTATTTCCATGCCTTTGTTTGTGTAATAAGTAGCAGCAATCGTAGCAGCAGTATCATTATCATGGTCATCATTACTTGATTGTTTGCTGGATACGTTGGAATATATTAGTCAGTAAGACTGAATAATGTCTCTTAATGTATAATTAATTTCAGGAAAAAAAATTGTAGGACAATTGACAAATGAGGGGGGAAAACATGTTTCTCTAAAAAGGGTCGTTGTCTTTATGATTGCAAACACAAATGCGAAAGCTGTCCCCGCTACCTGCTTTCCTGATATAATCCAATCCAGTTGCCAGTCGTTTTCTTTTAACAAATCGGTATTGATGGCAAGATTCTGTTCTGGAAAACACTAAAATAAATATTTAACTTGAGGAAATTTTTGAATAAAAAAAGGAACTTGAGCCTTGTTACAACCAACTCATAGAGTTGCTTTTGAAAGCTAAATTCAAAAACAGGATTGAAATCCTCATTTCTGGTCACGGTCTGGTCTGCTCAGCTATTGATCTGCAATCGTAAAACATTCACTATAATTTCAGTTCGACTCCGTGATGACGATGATCACACACAATATCCATTCTTCTGACAAAGATGAGCAGCCATTAGAAGTTTAAACCGTTTCTTCAGTTTCCAATATATTTCCACTGGACCTATAAGTTGGCACATGGAATACCTATAATAAAAACAAACAGGCATCGAGGTAACCCAAGTGTCTGAAAACACTTGGATTGGTTTGCCCAGGAATCAGATATCCAGAAATTCCTCCATGTACAGATGCCAATGTAGCAAACACTGCATTTGACTATAAGATTCTGGTTACCTGGTGTGTTGCGGAGCTTCCAAGGACAATCAGGTCATGGGCTCCAAATCATAAATATACAATAAACATGCATGTAACTTACGGCACCAGGAGACAATATATAACCACCCTCTGTAACTTCCTCTATTCTAATGTGTATTTTATTCATGAAGAAATCACCCATTATCTATTACCAGATACTAGGATAATCAAACAGTGATAGCACTTACTCTGCTTTCTAGTCCTCTGGCAATTCAAGAAAAAGCAGTAAAATCTCATGGCAACAGGACGTCTGGCTTTTAAGGTGAGGAAACGAGGCAAAGTTCAGTTAACAAGAAGTAAGATCTTAAAGGAGAAGCGAGCAAGGCTGTACATTATCCAGCGTTGTGTGTTGATGCTGATTTGCTGGAGAGACCCCAAGGATAAATAATAGATTTGACAAGATTCACCTATCTTAGGAGACATAGATGAGAAATCAAGAGCAAGGCACTGTAAATTAGAAGCTCAATGCACTGAACTTAGCCTTTCTACGTAATATCAAACCGCTTTCAATTAACTCACCTTTGGTCTGTGCAGAATTTTCTTTTCCTTTTCTGCCCTTTTTTTTCATTTTATTTACTATTCTTTTACACAGCAGCATCCTGAATAAAGAGCATATAGTGCATATAATTGCATCCTCAGGCCTCAGAAACTTGTTTCCTTTTCTGTCAGAAATCCCAAAAATAGTAGGCAGACAAGTAGACACACCAAGCTAAAAATCTCATAAGCTGTCTGAAGAACCACAATCATGTATCAAGATTCTAGTATCCGGATTTTGATAAAAGGACTGTTATGTCCATTTTGTAGGAATTAGGGCTAGTAATTTACGATGCATTATTTTCTTTTTGTCGTATATTGTGAGGAAGGCCTAATTTGGAGGCACATACACTAATGCCAGTCCTCGTTATGGTGCTGGACATATAAATGCAATTGTTGACACCTAACATTCGACCATAGAATCTATACAATGAAGATTTCCTAAGCAACACTAGATTGAGAAACAATACTTGAATTACAATAATATTGCTAATAATTAGAATTGCAATACATCAACATATCATAAATTTTTGTGATTCAATACAAATCAATAAGTAATCTCTATGATTTTCTCAAGGGTGGCTTATGAGGTTCTGAAATTGGAAAGGATGCATCAATGATCTAAACAGACAATAGGTGACCAATTGACCCGGATACTTAAGTGAAAAGAGCTTTCACCAAAGTCCCTAAATCCAATACCTAAAAGTTGCCATTTCATCCACCCAGAATCATTGATAAATAATTAAAGCTCCAGCCATAATAAATTCTACCAAAAAAAAATGCAATGAACTCTTTCTTATCTGTGTTAAAACTTAGGAAATGCATGATAATATATCAAGTGAACATATTAGAATTCCAGGGTAGAGCAGACACAAGGTTTTATAGTACCAAAGGGAACTGTCTTGACTAAGAAAACAGATCTCCCATTCTCCCGTTCAAGGGGAAAAAGAAATGCTCCTATGGAATACACAATGAACCGCAACCAATGAAAATAGAATGCTAACAATGAAAACCTAAATTCATTACTGCATCTCATCCCACCTTAGTTTCAGTCAGCGAATAAGATCTAGAAAACATGTTAGAGAGCTTAGTGAAACGAACACTATCACTACAATGCTCTTGGTATTTACTCTTCATGTGTCACTTACTGCAAGTCGCAATAAATCTGCTTGAAATCCAAGGAATCGAGGACAGAAAGTCAAGAAAACTCAGCAAGTTTAAGTCCAGGTAAAAGAAGAAAAGTGAAAAGGAAGACATCAAGAATGAAATTCATTAACATAGAACATAAATGTAACTATTCTAGTCATTGGCCTTAGGCATTCAATAATTCAGTTAAAAGAACAATTTATTAGTAAAATTAAAAAAAATAGTAACAATTAATTCACCTGCTCGCAGTCCATATTAATGGACTTTTCTTTAATGAAGTTTACAGTGTACAAAACAAAATCTTAAAATCATAATCCCAATGAAAAAAAAAAAAGTTTGGGAGATCACAAATAGTATCATACATCCACAAATGAGTCGAAATTTGTAAAGCTGCATCATCTTTGAATTATCCAAACAAAAAGAAAGCTAAAAATGAGAATGAAATTCACAAATTCCATTGAAATTACAATTCAAATAACAAAACAGAAAACAATTTACATCAAATTATAAACTAATGTGTAAGGGAATTGATTCACAATTAACCTAGAAACAGTCTTGACACATATACAAAGAAAAAGAAAAAGTATAGAAACATAAGAAACAAACACTAGAAGAGGAAATAATCAAACGTTGAGCTTATTGGCGGTGGGGTTGGTCCCAGCGGCTGATTCTGGTTGGAGTTGGGGTTGGGGTTCGGGTTCAGTTTCGTTGTGGACCACGGGCTTGGTGAGCATGAGAGGGCGGTCCTTGGCTTCCTCTTCGTCATCGCAATCAGTGGTGCTGAGGTTAATACAGGAACACCGCTCCAATGATGCAAAAAATCCGGAGGCCACGTTGGTGCCCACCCAGCTAGCCATACGATCTAGCTTGTTACAGGATATGAAGCTGCAGCTGTTATCCATCGCCTAATTTGATCAAATTTTTAGATGAGATCTTTTAACAACAGATGTCAGTTAATCAGCCTTGTGCAAAGACTCTTTCTTTTTTCAGCTGCTTTGCTTTCTTTCCTTTTTTAATAACGGATCGTTGGCTGTGATCTGTTGGCGTAATGCTAAGCCGGCTGGAAAGAGAGAGAGAGAGAGAGAGAGAGAGAGAGCAGTTGGGCAATTGCTTTCGATCCAATTTTTCAACTACATTTTTCCGTTATTTTGTTGGACTTGGGCTTAACTAATGGTTTGGGCCCTTGGCATTATTTCTTGCAACTTGTCGCAATTTACAGGTGTGGACGGATGGTGATGGGATTGTCATTGACTTTTTATCTTTAATTAAAGTATGAATCCAGTCGTCAATAAAGCGCATCTGGTGTAGTGGTATCATAGTACCCTCCCACGGTACTGACCGGGGTTCGATTCCCCGGATGCGCACTTTTCCTTTTTGCATCATGCAGTACATGTCAAGACGTGTGGAATCCAACCTTTACAGAGTCCATACTTCATACAACCTCTTATGGCAAAAACTGTCTCAATATGAACATTTTGATACTTTCGCACCGTCCTTTAGGAAAAAAGACAAAAATGCTAATGTAATACCGAAGTGTCATGTTATATGACTGCAAGAATATCCCTATCACCACGATTACATCTTTCCTCTGTCGGATGCAGTTGTTTTTAGAACGAGATAGAGCGGGTGAGCTTTGGCTTGGCAATCCTTTTATCTTCTTCAAGAGAGATGATAGGGAGATTGGCTGGGTTCTCAATCATCATCTTTGCAACCAAGTAGCCAGAAATGCTCCATGTTTGATATTTCCTTGCTTGCTTCCCAACATAACGCCCCGCCTTACCATCATAGTACTCAGGCCATCCATCTTTGGAAAGGCGGTTTTCAACAAGCTCTATGGCTCGTTTTGCAATTTGAGGCCTTCCAGTCTTGATACACGCTGCTGTGAGTAGCCATATCAGAGCTGTATACAATATTCAAAATACCAGGTCAATCAACATTACAAAAATCATCACTGCATAAATCATTTTCAAGGAAATAATTAAACAAAGCTTTAATCAAGTACCAAAAGTTCATATTCATTTCATGCTTGATGGTTCTAAATTCATTGGACGTTTTCAGTTGTGCCAGCGGAGTCTATTCACACTTACCCTAGATGTTACCTTATGAAGTTTATCAGCAGAATCAGACCATAGAGCGTTTTAGAGTAAAAGACTAGTAAATTAAGCAGATTTTGACACTGTTGAGGCAGTGATCACCCAATTATCCAAATTGCTTCCAGCTTTCCACACCCTGGGAGCATTTTGACAGCTTGCAGACAGATTTTTTTGGTAATATTCACAACAGAAAGTTCTGCTACAGCCTAAAAGAGGCCGCAACAAGGACCAAGCAAATCCTGTTGTATCAACAACACCTTAATTGCGTATTATGCATGGGAAATATAACTGATCCACCTAAAACAAAACAAAACGAAATCCGAACCTGATAAATAAAGTATGTTAAAAAGCCATTTATCTCCTAACAAAGTCCTAAATCAATCAATAGTCTCTTAATTTAAAGATCAAAGGCTAACAATAAGATAACCTTCATTGTTAATAGAAAATTTAAATTAAATAACATAAATACAGCTATGCAAATAACATACTATGGAACTTTATTTTCATGACACATACCTGGCCATGATCCACCATTATGGTAACTCCATCTTGTGTTTTTGGGATCAAATCCAGTGATAATTCTCCATTCATGACCCTCCAGGGCTGGATAAACTATCTTCAAAGGCATCTCTCCTATCAAGTCCTCCCAACGCTCCTCAATCAAATCCATAATTGCTGATGCTTGTGCAGGTGTAGCAAGTGAACTCAAGATTGCAATGCAGTTTCCAACCAAAAACCAGCGGAAATCCATTCGAGCAGGGCTGACATTACCAATAAGATATCCCCCCCGTAAGGGCATAAAATCAAACAGCCAATCAGGAATGGACTCAGGGATGACATTAAACTTATTGACAGCGGTGTGGGAATACTCCTCAGTTTTGTAACGATATATGTTGTTTAACTGTGTGAAATCAAGCCAGTAGTATTTTTGGATGTGAAAACTGAGAGCAGCGATGCGCTTATCAATACGCTCAATCAGTTCCTTGCCATCTCGCTCTGGTTTCAGCATCTGCCTAGAGCACCTCAGTGCAAAATAGAAGAGAGCTTGGATCTCAATAGGATACCCATAAATTCCCTGCCCAAAGTGCAAGCACATTAAATTCCACTCAATCTCAGTGCAATGAAAAATCACTAATCCCAATGAGCTAGCACATTAAATTCCACAAATCACACTCAATCTCAGTGCAATAAAAAATCACCAAGTAGCAGCAACCAACCAACTCTCAAAGCAACTCAAGGTATTGCAATACATAAAATGAGTTCAAACAATTAAAATGATGTTTTGGGAGCTATAATACATTGCTCATCCACAAAATCAAGCTAGAATTCTACAAACTCACACAAGTACTAGCATGGTGAAACTGACCAGTTTGCCTTCTCTGCTACTAGACAAGAGCCAGGACAGATCACAGGCTCTAAGGGCACTACAATATTGCCAACTTAGATTAGCTACCTATATACTTAATATTAGAGTAGTAGTGATAACAAACCATTCTAACTCCTGATCTTGTTTCAAACAAGAACTACATATCACTGAGAACTCAAAGGATACTTCTGCAATAACAAGAAGACTCAATACTTCTGCAATAACAAGAAGACTCACCATCCTCCTATCAATCATGCTACACCCATCTGCACATAGAAGTGTAGGAAAAGTGTCAAATCCATCTGAAAGGCAAAGGTTAAGTATCAGCTTCATTCCTCTCTGCACCTCAGGCATTTCTGAAAGCGTATAATCATGCGTGCACTTGGTATACGACCTTAGCAGGATGATCCACCAGAACCCAGAGTCAACAGGAGCAACTCTTCCTATTGCACTCCCGCCAAAATCTGCAACCAAGGTTTCCTTCTGCCGATGTGTATCATAAAGAACTTTAAAACTGGCAGGCATGACACCTTCTCCAAGTGTAAAGTTGTCAATCCTTTTCTCCCAACCTTGGAGGTGGAGAGTCTTTAACAGAAAGTTCTTTACTATCTCTGGTTCGCCACCAGCAGTGGCTGGTCTCATTAGACAGGCTAAGCCACTGGGAACAAAGTCTCTTATAAAAACCTGCAATATAAGAATGGGGCAAGAATAGTGGTTCAGTGCAATTGGCACCTCTGCAATAAGGCATTCAACTTGAAAAACGGCAGCACTATGAATTTGATCAAGCAATAATACATGAAATGCTATGATTGAATAATAGCTAAACAAAAAAAAAAGGTTCTGTTTGTAGTGGGTGTAAAGGTCTCACTCACTAATTCCTCTCACTAGCATCTACAAAGAATGGTAATCTTGGAAAATTCTCTTCCACGTTTGTTTTAAAATAAATTTGAAAAATATAATCACTCATGCCACTCCCAAAATATTAAGTTTCAACTCAAAATAATTTGTAAAGACCACAATAGTCAAGCATCCCACTTAACTACTTAAAGGAAAACTTCAACTGATTTATCTTTCAACTCTAATCCCTAGCATTCCCACAAATTAAATTTGCAAATATATGTAGGGCAGGTCGTGAAGTGTATATTAGACCACATATTCGCCAGATGAAAACGAAAAGATTACAAAACTAAAAGGCGCAACTACTTTCATAGCAAACCAAATAATAGGAAGCGAAACTATATATCAAATAAGTAAAGAAAAAGACTAAAAATTAGATATACGCGCTTATCATGAACGCAAAATAAGAATTTCCTTAACACCCTTCAGAAAAACAGAAAATGCCTCAAAATGCTATAGAAAGAGCAAATTGGAATAAGTAAATTTCTGAACATCAAATAGACTCCTAACAAGCATTGATTTGAAGGCTAAAGAAAGACCGCAGCGCATACACATTCTAAGAGAAATGGAGCTTTACTGCAAAATAGCCAAACGAAAGAACATAAAAATACTATAACAAAACAGGAGATGTATTGAATTTGAAAAATCAAAAGAAAACAAAAAACGATAACAAATAACTAACAAATCATACCTGATTGTAATTCAAAGCCTCAGCGATAGGATCCATAGCCGCGAGCGTTCCCACAGGCTTGCCTTTGTAATATACGTAAGATTTCTGTAATCTCTCCCACGCTTCTTCCATCATCGCACCGTTCTCTGCACTCCCCGGATGACTGTCGACCGATCTAATCGCATGCAATAAACTGTTGAGTTCAAAGTTCTCAAGACTCGAGCCTACGCTGGGACACGGCTTCAAGGACATCTGTACAACGCTGGCGTTATCAGAGACGCTCTCGTTGCTCTGCACTCTCGCCGTCTTCTTCGGCTTTCCCGGTTTGTCGGTCGATTCTTTTTCTTCCTCCAACTTGGATGACTCTCCTTTTCCAACAGAGTCTAGACATATCTCTTTTGGTATGTTTGGACTCTCTCGGTGGCTTGATTCTAGAGAAGTCTTTCCTTTATCAGTTGATTTTACATCTTCAGTTTCTAAAGAAGGCGAAGGTTTCTCAAGAGATTCAGAAACTTCTTCCTCTTCTTTAGAAATATTTTCGTCTTGTGAATGTAGAGATTTCTCAGTAAATTTAGACTTCTCAAACACCATAAAATCAGAGAATTTCTCACTGGCTTCGTCACTTTCTTTCTCCATAGTTTCGGAAGGCCGTTCCTCAATAGGGATTGTGCACTCTTCTTTCTGTTGAAGATCGAACAAAGAATCCGCTGAATTCACCTCTTTTCCCAACGAAGCTTCTAGTTCTTTCTCACTGTATTCGGCAGAGAGAGTCGAAGAAAGCGTAGGAGCCGCCTCTGCTTCCTTTGTATCCACAAGAAGATCTCGCAGAGATATCCAAGTTGACATTCTAAAGGAAAAAAAAATGATCAGCGTAAGATTTTAGAGAGATAAGCAAGCAAAATTGCCTTTTAGAGAGAGATACCTTTCTCAGCTCTTCGCTTTTAGGCGGGACGCCAAAAAGGGGTTGGGCTAGAGAGGAATGTGAAGTGTGTACTGTAATTCCGTTTTGGCGGTTAGAGAGGGACTTCAAGAAATCTGGACGGTGTTTAGGTTTAGGTCTTAATGTCTAGCTTATTTACGAATGTGCTATTCCTCGTTTCATGCCTTGGTTATTTGATAAAAGTAATGATTTTATGGATAATTTTATTAATGACCTATCTTATTAATGCCTTGGAAAGTGAAAAATGTGAATCTGTTTGATTTGACACAACAAGAGGCTATATACGAGCTTTTTTTTTTTTTTTAGCAAAAGTATTTTTATTAATTTAAATTAATATGTTAGCAAAACATTCTCACATCTAATATTTAAGGATTGAAACTGTGATTGTAAACGAGAGTCCCTCTTGAGATAATTTTTTCAAATGATAAAATCACAAGAATAAGATAGTGCAAAGTATAATATAAAAGGCTGAAAAACTTTATATCTAAAATTAATAATAATAATCAATATTATTCATTTAATATATGTTTTAAAATTATAATTATTTTATATTATAAATTTTTACATTTTCAAATTAATATTTATTGTAAGAAGTTCAAAATTAATTTGTGTATTTTTATTTTTTAATATTTTATATATAGTATAATTTTTTTTGTTTTTCTTTTATTATGAATTTAATAGATTAGTTTATTTTTAATTAAATTTGTTTACATATTTTATATTTTAAAAATTAATTTACCTATCTATAAATATATTTATTGATTTAATAATTTAATTATATTTTATTACAAAATAAATAAAATATTAATAATATTTTATAAATTATTATGTTTAAACAACATTAAAACCATTAACTTGTGTATAATATTCATGGTTATTTTTATACTTTTAAATAAATTAATATTTAATTTTTTATAATATCAAATAAAGTAATTTTAATTTTTAAGAATTAAAATCATTAATTAAACAAAAATAATTTTAAATCATGAATGTTAAAATCACTTTTATAATAAAATCATATTGATTATTACAATACGATTATAATTTTACAAAAAAAAAAAAAATCAAACATTACCGTATCTCGTAATCTAATAATTATTGCATTAACCGTATTAATATGTTGCATTAACAATGATATTGTCTATGGGAAACCGTACTGCTCCTCAGTAAAGACAAATTCATATTCTTGATCAAAAGATTAGTGTTGAGGGAAAACAATTCCAAATCTAATAGCTAAAAATTGTATGGTGATATATAGTAAGGACCCCATTCCTCTATGAAACCGTTCATCACAAAAAACTATATGTCATAATCAGCACAGTCAAATAATTTTTATATCAACAATGTTAATCCCTTACATCAATGTAATATTAACATTTATTGGATTTTAATTTTGAGATTAAATGTGAATATAATAACATCTTCAATTTTTCCGAAGGAGCATATGACGATATTACATTTCTCGTACATCATTAAAAATATCAGGATAGATGGAAAATAGATAGGCAAACTCCAGGACTAAGTGATAGAATAATGTATCTTATCTCTTTCTTTCTATAAATAAAAAGCTTCTAAAACTTTTATACATGGAGTTAATTACTGATTTAATGTAGATAATCCCAAAAAAAAAAGAGAGTAGATTATATGCAAAAATATATTTCAAACTTAGTTTTATCATAAAATTGGTCTATCAGTCCAAAATTATTCATCATGATAATTTTTACTAAGCCATCTTATTATAGAAAAGTGGATTGAGAAAATAAAAACTATTTTGGACTCTTCTTTTTCCATGAAATAAAAAGGTTGCATGGGCATAGTTCAGTTCCCTTTAAGTGGAAGAAATCGTCGTACAATCGTATGTATCATTGAATTGAACACACAAAGTACATACACCCTCTACTCTGCGAAGAGATTATTTTCAGTCCACAAAAGAAAAAAAAAAAAAAACCGGCTATCAAATTATTCTTTAGAGAACGAAAAATTAAATAGGTGAAAGAAACAGAAAGACGAGTACTGGCATAACTAACAATCTGACAAGAAATAATGGGCGAATATTGTCGCTCAACAACCAGGCGGGACCTTCCTACTCTCAGCTAAAACACTACAAAACGAATCAACCAAAGGGGTGGCAGCCAGGAAATGAAGGCGAAACCCCCACTCTCCTTAAAAATTAAGTAAAAACTGTTCTACTAGAAAAGAAAAACGAATGAGTAAAGAGGAAGACTCTTCACGCTCATGAAAGCCCCAAAATCTCTCGTTGAATGGATTTCGTATCTCTCTTCCTTCCTTTTTTCTTTCTAAAACTCTTTATCAAATTAAAGTACCCAAATTCTTTGATCATGGGACGTTTCCTCCAAGCAACCCTCCACCTCCACCTGCATCACTGTCATCACCATTAATAATCATTCTTCCCTTCTCTTTTGCTCTATTTTAAAATTCTATATGCTGGTTTCTTACAAACCAAAAATTTTCCAGTTGCGAAAAAGAAATCCTTAGCCAATGCCGGGTCTAGTTTCCGTTAAAACTCCACCCAGTGCGACGCCGTTGCGGATTCTCGTAGCCGGAACAGAAAATGGCCGTGGCTCCAAGCGAACTCCATCTCCGTCACCTTCGGTTTCACGTTCCAGGCCAACAAAAAGAACCCCAGATAAAACCCACTTTGATGAATCCTCTCTCGACAATCCGGATCTGGGTCCATTTCTCCTCAAGCTCGCCCGAGATACTATAGCTTCCGGTGATAACCCTAATAAGGCCTTGGATTACGCCATTCGAGCCTCGAAATCGTTCGAGAGGTGTTCGGGTCCGGGTTTGGAGCTGGCTATGAGCTTGCACGTTATGGCGGCGATTTATAGTAGCTTGGGGAGGTTTGAAGAAGCGGTTCCCGTTTTGGAGCGGTCCATTGAGGTTCCGGATATTGGAAGCGGGCCGGATCATGCGCTGGCGAAGTTTTCTGGGTACATGCAGTTAGGAGACACGTATTCAGTGATGGGTCTATTGGACCGGTCCATTAAGTGCTATGAGTCCGGGTTGAGGATCCAGATTGAAGCTCTTGGGGATTCGGATCCTAGAGTTGCTGAGACTTACAGGTAACTAACAGACCGTTATTTATTGATTTACCATTTGGTTGGTGAGTTCGGCGCGTGCTTGTCTTTGGCCGTGGAAGTGCTGCAATGCGCCTTGTTTTGTAAGTGGCGTTGAGGCTTGTGGGCCCAACGTGTCGTTAAATGGCTGAACAAGTAGGTATGAGCCGTTGCTTCGGGATTCGTGTTGAATATTTACTGTTCACCCTCCTGACAATTCTAATACGCATACTGCAGCTACCAGACTGGCTTCTGCTTTCATAACTTTTTTTATACGAATCACTTTTTAAGTGATTCGTATTGTTTGAAACTTTGATATGAAGTGTCGTGATTAGTTTATTACTGTGAGATTTTTTTGCTGAAGAATCTTGTCAAGTTGATATTGTTTGTTCATGTGATGTAACTTGAGCCTTAAGATAGCAATTATAGCTATAGCACTGGACTGCCCTTACCTTCATTGTAGAGGTTGGAATAAAACGTGAGTTTCTGAGAAACAGCTACAAGCCTATTACTTGTGATCTGAGAGGCCATTACTGAATTAGAGAAATAAGAATTGGTTTTAATGATGATAATAATAGACTAAAGTTTAAAGACATGTTGCAGGCAAGACTAGGTCCTCGTGAACCAGATTATAGGTTCCAATTGATAGTTTAGAGCCATACAACATAGTATCCTCTTCTGTACCTTTGGGTTTGGGTATTTTCTCTCATTACTAAATATGGTTTTCAAAGATTAAGTAGCATAACTGCATTTTCAACTGACTGAAAATGGCAGGTATTTAGCTGAGGCCCATGTTCAAGCAATGCAATTTGATGAGGCAGAAAATCTCTGCAAGAAGACACTTGAAATCCACAGGGAGCACAGTGCACCAGCATCACTTGAAGAAGCAGCTGACTGCAGGCTTATGGCCCTTGTGTGTGAGGCAAAGGGAGACTACGAGTCTGCCCTCGAGCTCCTTGTCCTTGCTAGCATGTCAATGATTGCTAATGGTCAAGAAAATGAGGTGGCTGCTATTAATGTTAGCATTGGCAACATTTATTTGTCCGTTTGCAGATTTGATGAGGCAATATTTGCCTACCAGAAGGCACTTACAGTATTTAAATCCACAAAAGGTGAAAGTCATCCTTCTGTGGCATCAGTCTTTGTTCGTCATGCTGATCTTTACTACAAGACGGGCAAGCTAAGAGAATCCAAATCATATTGTGAGAATGCCTTGAGGATATATGCAAATCCTGTACCTGGAACTACATCAGAGGAGATTGCCAGTGGATTGACTGAAGTATCAGCCATCTATGAAGCTTTGGATGAGCCTGAAGAGGCTTTGAAGCTCCTTCAGAAGGCGATGAAGTTACTGGAGGACACCCCTGGCAACAGAAGCACCATTGCCGGAATTGAAGCACAGATGGGTGTGATGCTCTACTTGGTTGGGAGGTATAGGGAAGCTCGAAGCTCTTTCGAGAGTGCTGTGGAAAAGCTCCGTGCTAGTGGGGAGAGTGAATCAGCTTTCTTTGGAATTGTATTGAACCAGATGGGACTCGCCAGTGTGCAGCTGTACAGAATAGATGAAGCGGTCGAATTATTTGAAGAGGCAAGAAGCATATTGGAGCAGGAATGTGGCTCATGTCACTTAGAGACTCTTGGAATTTATAGCAACCTTGCTGCCACCTATGATGCCATGGGAAGGTGAGCATTCTTCGGCATTTATTCCATGTTCTTATTTAAGTCATTAGCCATGTAGTCCCTGTATTTTTTTTAGCTGCTCTGGTTACTTGCTAGGTATCTGTATCTATTATGAAATATCATCGCTGCATATGCAATGAAAATCTTCTTGCATAGGCAGGTTATCTAAGAAAGCATCATAGATAATGGCAATAACCCTCTCATATTAGAAAACGCTTATCTAGATTTACCCACAAGGTGGCAAGGGTAACTTTCTGTCTTGTCAAAATCTCTTGTAAATGAACGTCAGTTATCTTTGAAACATTTTAAACAATTTATGATATTACTGGTTTATAGTTCTTTAGAATGATGTTATTAGTCTAGTTAAAACATTTAAAAGTTAAAAGCAATTTACAATTTGCTCATTTGATGACACAGTAAAAAAGGTCCTTGAATTACATATTGAACTTTTTATATATAGTTGAACTGCATCCACCCCTTCTCTGTTTTGTTTTTTTTTTAATCTGTGACCTCTATAATTCACTTTGGGCCTGCTTTATTGAACAAGAACTTTTGTTATTCACAGGGTAGAAGATGCAATTGAGATATTGGAATACATCCTCAAGATCAGAGAAGAAAGGCTTGGAACAGCAAATCCCGACGTTGATGATGAAAAGAAAAGACTAGCTGAGCTCCTGAAAGACGCCGGAAGGACACGAAACAGAAAAGGAAAATCACTAGAAACTCTTCTTGATGCCAACTCGTATAGAACCAAGAAGGAAAGTGCAAAGAGGCGGTCCATGTTTGGTTTTAGATCTTGACTGAAGCATGACACCTTCTCGCTACCCTTCTTTTATATTTAACATAGAAAATCAGCTAAATATCAAGGGTCTCAACTTAGTGGAACCTTCATGCTCCTTAATACATATGTTCCAAGTTTTTCGTTTCTGCTTAACTTGATTTGATTGTTGATTTGGATTGGATTGGAATTGGATAAATAATTTGTAGTTTTGAATCGATTCAAAGTCGTTAGATATCTTTTGAAAATTTCTATTGTCATGACAATGAATCAACAAATTTTTTTTTTACTCTAAGCTAGTTGTTTAGAGTTAAATTAGCATATTACGAATCCTAACATGATAAAAACTAGTGGTCTAGAGTATAAAAAGAAAGATGCGACTCCGTGCACGAAAGTCTTAAATCACCAGGTTTGGAGAGAATCAATTATATGCAGTCTTATCCCACCTCCACCATTTTGTAAAGAAGCTATTTATGCGAAATAAGGAAAACTCCGAGACCAGACAAATATGGCGAAGAGTGCAAACTCTCCATGAGATCTGCAGTTTGACTCCCAATTCATGGTGTCGTAACATCTAGATATGAGAATTTATTGTTATATATTAACTTGAAGAGTCGTCATCAATATTTTTTATTTAGATGTGATTGATCATCTAATCAAATCTATCTTTTTTGTAGAAGAATCCTAAGTTTGACTTAGGTATCTCTAAAAGATAAATTCAATGTCTACAAAACTAAGACTAGGTCTGGGAATACGGTTATGTGTGAGAAAAGTTATAACACTTCACAACGCCCATCAGAAGATGATATCAGCTCGATTTTATGTTATCCAATAAGCCTTAAAAATTATCAAGTAATTAATTATTAAAAATTATCCTTAATTAACTCTAATACTTTTGATAGAAAATTAAAAAAAAATTTTCACCTCAAAAATATGCAAGAAAATTACTGTTTCTCTTGTAGAGGCTCCATTGTTGAATTATTTAACATTTAAAAATTTTTCAAAGAAAGAAAGAAAAAAATGATTCAACTTTTGATATAAATTTTTTTCTTTTTGTTTTATATAAAAAAAACTCATTGATTTTATACAAGAAAAATTGATACTTTTAATTTTTCCTTAAAAATGTTTTTCTTGATAATTTTTATTTTTAAGAAAAATTTGTACTTCCAACTTTTACTCAAAATACTTTTTTCTGAAATTTTAATTTCAAAGAAAATTGATACTTTCAACTTTTTCTCAAAATGTTTTTGAAAATTTTTATTTTAGAAATTTTATTTTTAAGAAAAATTGATACTTTCAACTTCTTCTCAAAACTATTTTTAAAAAAATTTTATTTTTAAGAAAAATTGATACTTTCAACTTTTCCTCAAAATATATTTTTTTTGAAAATTTTATTTTCAAGAAAAATTAATACTTTTAATTTTTCCTTAAAAATGCTTTGTTTAAAGAATTTATTTTATATTTTTTCTATTCTTTTTAAATTTATTCATGCAAAAATACTCTTAAAAATAAACAAACACATAAATAAAATAAAAAATATAAAAAAAATCGAAATGGCTCAGCTGGGAATTCGATGCGGCTCAACTTCAGGCATAGACAACAGCTTGGATGATGCGATTTAGAAACTCGGCTAGCCTGAAAAGATTAGTTGAGGGGCAGGTCAAACTTAGGTCAAAAACGGGTTACGCTACAGGTTGGGTCACTCGAATGGAAACACGCGGATACTAATAGTCACTTAACTCCAAAACGACGTTGTTTCAAGGCCCTATAAAATGCCAAATTCCTTCTTTCTACTTCAAATCTTCTCTTCCCCTTCTTTTCTCTTCCTTCTCTTTCTACCCGGATGAACACTGTTTAAATATCAATCGGATTCTAAAAATTATTGTCGAAATCTAGGTTGGGTTGCCGAAAGTTCATCGAAAAATTCAACTTTCATCGGAATCTTTATCGGATTTTAGAATTCCCTATCGAAAAATTCAAACAACATAGAAAAATTCGTCGAAAAATTCAACCGACGTCGAAAAATTCAATGAAAACTAAAAATTTTCAAGAAATTTTTCAAAAAAAAACTCCAAAAATTCTATAAAAAATCTTAAAAATCCTAAAATTACCTTTGACACCCTCTAAAATTTTTTTGAATTTTGCCTTTTGTTTTCTGCTTTTTTTTTTCTCTATGTGTGTGTCTTTTTTGTTCTCTGTGCCAATTTTATAGTAAAATTTAAAAGAATCCTTGATTAACTCAACCTTTGACAAGATTTTGATATTATCAGAAACTTCATATTTTCTTTAAACAAATTCAATCACTTAAAAAAGCTATCAGCATGCATTCACACGGTAAAATTTTATCTTTTCCTTTTTTTTTGCTGATATCCTAAAATAAAATATAAAAAAAAAATTAAAAAAAATAAAAAAAAATAAAATAACAAATACCTAGGCCTAATTATTTGGCCCCATTGAACTAGGCCTAATAGGCTTAGGCCCAAATTCTGTTGGCCCAAGCCTAATGAGTTTGGGTTCGGACCGATTAGGGTGTCTACAGCTATCCTTTTTTGTGCAACAGGAATTATGCAAAGACGTAGACACCCCACATATGATCAACCCAACACCTTCATCTTTTTCATTTTTTTTAACAAGTAAACAAAACTCCTCTAAATAGAAGCTCAATGACTTTGAAAAAAATAAACAAAGCTCCTCTAAACAGAGGCTCAACGACTTTGAAAAAATAAACAAAGCTCCTCTAATTAGAGGCTTAACAACTTTAAAAAAAATAAACAAGGCTCCTCTAATCAGAGGCTTACAACTTTTGAAAAAATAAATTGCTTCTCGACAGTCATGACCAGAGGAATCATAGATCAGATTTGATAAAATTTGCAATGGATACTCAAAGATTCACAATTTGAGTTTGAAAATAAAAAGTTTGGATTCGTAAAAACCTCTCAGCTTCGCAAGAGCTCAATGAAATTTGATTTTCAAAATTCAGTTTTATAAAGATTCAAATTTACAAGATCTCAAGATTCGCATTTGTAAATTGCAAGATTCGCATCCAACATTTAAATATTCTCATTTGAATTTTGGAGATTCACATCCAAAAGTTTAAGTTTTTTCGTTTGAACTCGAAGATTCACATCGAAAAGTTTAAAGCTTCTTATTCTAGTTCAAAGATTCACATCCTAACAAACTTTAGGGTTTCACATCTCAAAAATTCTCATTCGATAAATTTCGGGTTTCACACCTCAAAAAATCTCATTTGAAATTCAAAAATTCTCATTTGAATTCGAAGATTCACATTCGATAAATTTTGGGTTTCACACCTCAAGACCCCACTATCTCACATTGCATAAGTTTCATCAATCAATATCTATTATTTTCATCACTTGACCACCATTCATAGGCTTCTCAATTGTAACTATTTTAGAACAAATTCTATCTATTGATCCATACTATTTTCATCGATTAATCACCATTTACAGGTTTCTTAGCATTAGCCATTCTAGAATGAATTTTGTCCATTGATTTTCATCATTTAATCACTGTACATAGGTTATGTCGATCAATCTATTACCATATTCATCTTTTAATCACATCATCTTTTTAGATTTTATTAAGCAATCCATCAACATGTTCAACATTTGGCCATCCCATATGTCATTTTTCAAGTTTCTGCCATATCTTCATCATTTTTGCCTCCGATCATTCTAGATTTCTTTTCAAAGGAATACAAGAACATTTTAAGCACATATTCATTCATTCATTATCATTTTAATTTTTGACAAACATAATGGAATCATACATTTTCTCAATTTATTCCAAAGATGTGCGAACAAAAGAGCACAAGATGCACTAAGAGAAAAGTAATCAATGAGGAGTGAGTTTTGGTACAAAAGTAAATGGAAAAAAGAAACAAGTTGGACGTATGTCATTAGGATAAATAAATATTCAGACAATTTTGAACATTAATTCAAGATTCTTTTTCAAAAACTCATTTCATTGATTGTCGAAATTATTTTGAGCTCATCAAACTTTGCCCAAGCTTTGGAAGATTTTTAGATGCCTTAATCTTTCATATATTTAAAAATTTTCAGCTCAGAGATTTATCTATCCAAATCGCCCTTTTCGAATTTTCAATTTGAATCTTTTTTTTTTCTCTTTTTTTATTTTTTTTTTGTTTTTCTCTTTTTTTCATCCATTTTCCTTTTTTTTTTCTCTTTCTCTTTTTCATCTTTTTTCATCTATTGTTAATATCTCTTACACATTAATCTTTAGAGCGATATAGTGTGATTCCATTATTTTATCATAAGTATGCCTTCGCTCAACATATGATCATTCAATTCGAGCATTCACACTTGATCCAAATAGACTTTTCAAGATTGTAATATAGGCCATCGTAAGGGATCATAAAAAAAGATAAAATAAGCTCAAAACATTTGTTTAAAGGTTTCAGAACCAAATGATCATTTATTATTTGATGCAACTTGGTATTTTACCCCATTCCATATTATTTTACTATTTTTTTTTTCATTGATCTCATTCTTCACAAAAAGATTCTCTTTATTTTGTCCTAAATCATGTGTGGCATTCATTTTTTTTTTCTTTCTATCTTTGAGACCTTTTACAATTTTTTTTACCTTTTTTTTTATAAAAATAACTTCTCAGTATAAAGGGTGATCCTTGATCAGAATTTTTTAAAAAAGAGATCATAATAAGCTCAAAGGGGTAGTAATGAATGGTTTTTCGAATGATAAAAGAAAGATGATCATTTTTCATCTCAAATGCGAATACTTTCTTTGAACATCATCTATTGAACAAAAATAAGCTTATGAATCTTTATAAGAGACTACACTTCTTCAAGTCATATTAATTTCACATCTGCTAGTAACTAGCTTATTTTGCTCAAATAATCTCTTTAAATCAAAGTGAATGAGTTCTCAAAATTAAATCTCAAAATTATTATTATCATTGTCTAAACATTCATCGTTTACAATTCAAGAATGAGAATGAAAAGTTATGAAAGGTGAATAAGCAAGGAACAGTAGTTGAATGAAAAAGAAAATGTAATGAAATGCATTAACTTACCCTTTATTGAAATGATAACAAGTGAAATCATATTGTAAAAAAGAATTCTTAACATTTCTATAAAAGAAATCTTAAAATGACAAGCAGCTTCCAGCAGCCTTAACAACTTTTTCAAAATTATGCCCATGTGTAATTAGGTGAAAGATTTTCATTGACATCTTGTCTCTCTGATTCGTCGAAGCTCACTAAGCCTTTTTGGATTAAACTTTGTACTTTATGTTTGAAAGCATGACAGATTTCAATGGAATGACCTATATTTTTATTGTGATAATCGCACGTTGCACTAGCATCATACCATTTTGGATAGGATGGCTTTAATGATTCTAGAATAACTGAATAAACTAAGTTATTCTTGACGAGTTTTGGGAATAACTCAGTATAGGCCATAGGGATAAGGTCAATTTATGCTTTTTTTTGTTATCTCGAGATCTCCTTAAACTACTTGCTTGATTGTTAGGCTTTAAAGTTGATGCAGTGATATGACTAGAATCATATACAGGTACTTGAAAGACTGATTGATAAGTTGGTGAGTTGGTGAGTAAGTTGATTATAGATATGGTTGATATGAGTAAGGTGAAATATTGTTTCCAGCATGATAGAATGGGGGATAACCTTATAGATAGGGTTGATATCCCCTGAATTGTCTACTAAAGCTCACGGCTTGAGCTTCAGTCACTTTTTTCTCAGGTATTTTCTTTGTTTCCCCTTCTTTCAACTTATCATTTTTAATGGTATTTTTAATAATTTCACCATAAATTATCATTTCGATGAAATTTTTTTGTGACATTCTCTATCATCTTTTCATAATAGGGAGATTTCAAAGTATTGACGAACAATGTCATGGTCTCTTTCTCAGACAGAAGATGTTACACCTGAAAAATGATATTCTTCAATCTCTAGGCATACTCTTTAAATGATTTAGTGGCTTTCTTTTTCATATTTTATAAAAAAAAGGCGATCTAGGGCCAAGTCTATAATATGCAAGTACTGACTAATGAAGGCATGGGCCATATCACTTCAAAAATGAATACGGGTTTTGTCCAGCTGGACATACCATCTAGTAGCAGAGCCTATAAAGTTATCTTAGAATACATGCATCAATAGCTTCTCATTATTAGCATGGGCATCCATTTTTCGATAGTACACGATAATGTGAGTTTTTGAACACTTTATACCATTATACTTCTCGAACTTTGGCATTTTGAATTTTAGAGAAATTATCACATTTGGGACTAAACAAAGCCCAGCAGCATCTATTGAACCATAAAACCCAATGCTTTTTACATCTCGTAACCTCTCCTCTAACAAGTTCATCTTCTATTCAACTTTTGAAGCTTTTAAAGTCTCCCTTTCTTTGAGCCTCAACTTTTCTTTTTTTTTAGATTACCTAAATTAAAGACTGGTATTGGTTCTACTACCTTTTCAATAAAGACACGATTTACATAACTTTGATACTGCCCTAGATTTGAAGTTGATGGCATTTCAGGGTATGTATAGCCTACATGATAGGTAAACTACTGTGGTGGTGGACCTTGTACGGGTTGAGCTTGATGTGACTTAAAACTAAGAGGGTACAGTGGGTCATCCTCCTCTTATGAGGGATGGTCTTGTTGGCTAGTATTCTCCTATACATTTTTTCCCTTATTTAACTTGTTCAAAGCCTCTAAAATCCTATTCAACTCCCCTTCTAGCTTCTCTTGAACTTTCTCTATCCTCTCAAGATTATTAAAATTTTCTTATTCCATTTGTCTCGCTCGAGCTCTTGTATTGTATTAGTGAGTGAGGTTATTTGGAGAAGCTATCATTGAACCTTTAGCACCACAATTATGATTAAAAATATCATGCTATGCTTTATGTATGATATATTGATGCACGAATGAAATGTGAATCTTCATGGATGAAATAAGAATGATGTAAATGATAATGTTAAAACATGATCATGAAAATGATGCATAGAATGAAATGATACAGATGCACAATGTTACATATGATAATGAAAATGATGCACAAAATCAGACAACCAAAATGGTTAGATAAACACAACTCGTTCTTTCTTGTGTCCTAGTTTTAGGGTATATCTATAATTGGATAGAAGGGCTCTATCTTAGGGTTGGCCTTTTAAATGTACACTATATGTTGGGTTAGACGATTTTGACCACTAAAAGTTCTCAAATTGTTCCTTGCATCATTGTTCATCACAGACTAGTAAAGCAATCCAAACCTCACCTATTATAAGCTACCAACGAAAATGATTCAATTTGAGTAAGAGTGAACCTCACGAAAGCATAAATACTTTACTCCCTTCTAGAAGGACGAAACTCGGGTATAGAACTAATGTGATGCATATGTATATGAATGATATAATTTGCAACATAAATAAATAAAATGAATGGAAAAGAAAGAAAAAGAGAATAAAAAAAAATTCTTACAAAGAATTCAATTTTATTAGGTTTTTTTTGGATAACATGAATTTATTTGCTGGCCTAACTCTCGGCTGTCCCTAGTGGAGTCGCTAAACTGTCATAACTTCTAGATTTGAGGATCTATCGCTAGACATTGACTTGAAGAATCACCACTAATATTTTTTATTTAGGTTCGATTGCTCACCTAACTGAATCTGTCCCTTTTAGAGAGGAATCTTAAGTTCGACTTAGGTATCTTTAAAAGGTAAATTCAATGTCTGTGAAACCAAGATTAGGTCCGAGAGTATGGTTACGTGTGAGAAAGGTTATAGCACTTTCACAACGTCCATTAAAAAATGGTTCCAGCTCGATTTTGTGTTATCCTATAAGCCTTAAAAATTATTAAGTAATTAATTATTAAAAATTATCCTTAATTAACTCCAATACTTTTGACAGAAAATTAAAAAAATTTCCTCACCTCAAGAGTATGCAAGAAAATTACTGTTTTTCTTACATTTCTTGTAGATGCTCCATCCTCGGATTATTTAACATTTAAAAGTTTTCCAAAAAAAGAAAAAAAAATGATTCGACTTTTGATATAAATCTTTTTCTTTTTGTTTTATATATAAAAAAAAAAATCATTGCTTTTATACAAGAAAATTGATACTTTCAACTTTTCCTTAAAAATATTTTTTTTAATAATTTTTATTTTTAAGAAAAATTGGTAATTCAAACTTTTTCTCAAAATGCTTTTAGAAATTTTTATTTTAAAATTTTTACTTTTAAAGAAAATTGATACTTTCAACTTTTCCTAAAAATATTTTTAAAAAATTTTTGTTGTCAAGAAAAATTGATACTTTCAACTTTTCCTAAAAAATATTTTTTAAAAATTTTATTTTTGAGATAAATTGATACTTTCAATTTTTTTTCAAAAAAATATTTTTAAAAATTTTATTTTCAAGAAAAATTGGTACTTTCAACTTTTCCTAAAAAATGTTTTTTTAATGAATTTATTTTATATTTTTTTCTATTTTTTAAAAATTTATTTATGTAAAAATACTCTTAAAAATAAACAAACACATAAATAAAATAAATAAAATATAAAATACAAAAAAAAAGTCGAAACGGCTCGGCTGGGAATTCAGCTCGACTTGACTTCAGGCACAGACAAAGGCTTGGATGATGCGGCTTGGTAGCTCGGCTCGACTGGAAAGATTGGCTGAGACGCCGATCAAACCCTGGTCAAAAGCAGGTTGCACTGCTGGTCGGGTTGTTCAAATGAAAATGCACGGATCCTAGGTAGTCACTTAGCTCCAAAACGATGTCGTTTTAAGGCCCTATAAAACACCAAATTCCTTTTTTTTTTGCTTCAGATCTTCCCTTCCCCTTCTATCTCTTCCCCTTTCTTTTTTTTCCCTTCTCTCTCTACCCAGATGAACACCTGTTAAATATTAACCGAATTTAAAAATTATCATTGGAATTTGGGTTGGGTCGCCAGAAGTTTACTGAAAAATTCAACTTTGACTGAAATCTTTATCGGATTCTGAAATTTTTCGTTGAAAAATTCAAACGGCGTAAAAAAATTTACCGAAAAATTTTACTGACGCCAAAAAATTCAACAGAAACTGAAAATTTTCTAAAATTAAAAAAAAAACTCCAAAAATTCTATAAAAAATCTTAAAATTGCCTCTGACACCTTCTAGAAATTTTTTGAATTCTGCCTTCTATTTTTTGCTTTCTATTTTCTCTCTGTGTGTGTCCTTTTTGTTCTCTGTGCCAATTTTATAAAAAAATTTGAAAAAATCCCTGATTAACTCAACCTTTGACAAGATTTTGATATTATCATAAATTTCTAATTTTTCTTAAACAAATTCAATCCCTTAAAAAAGCTACCAACATGCATTCATTAGTTAAAATTTGATCTTTTTTCTTTTGTTTTTTTTGCTAATATCTTAAAATAAAATAAATAAATAATAAAAATAAAAATAAAAAATAAGAATAAAATAAAATAAAATAACAAACACCTAAGCTTAACTATTTAACATAATTTAATCAAGTCTAATGAGCTTAGGTCCAAATTCTATTAGACCATAGTCGAATTTGGGTCTAGACCGATTAAGACATCTACACGTGGGCTCAAGAATTAAAGTATGATGATGATACTTCCTACTTGTGCAAAGCAGCAAATGAAAGCATTTTCCATGCGAGACCGCTACCTTAACAGCAAATGGGCAGTAAAAGAATATTGTATTACTCCTAGGACTCTGACCTCTGTCTAGCTTGGAGGCCAGGACCCATCGACCATGTGCTGCTTGTAGGATGCTACGCAGGAGTTGCGACAGTTACTGCATTCTTTCCCTATATTTCTCAGGTAAAAAGATTAAGAAGTTTGCCCGGGTGCATAAGGTTTTTGGTGCTACCAATGTTATCAGAATGATTCAGGTTGGTAGCAATATCATTAGTACATTCTTTAGTTGGTTTTGTTGAATTGACAATGACATTTTTCTGTGACAAGAGATCTCGTCATGTTAATTTGTAAATCCAAGATATGGTTATGACATATTGATATACCAGATGGTTGAGGAAACAAACAGGGAGGATGCTGCCGAAGCGCTATTCTATGAAGCAACAGCAAGGATCAGAGACCCTGTTTATGGTAGCACAGGAGCTATTTTCCAACTGCAGAAGATTGTTCAAGAGCTTAAGATGCAGCTTGAATCAACAAAAGCTCTAGTGTTGGAGTTGCAGCAGCAAAAAGATCAGTTGTTGGGCATTCTTCTGAATGTTAATCATCTTGACCATAGCGGCAGTTTGTCGCTGGACCATGATGATTCTATGGCCTATCATCCAGCCAAATTCCCTGTAGAATGTAACTGGATCTTTGAATACCCCATTAAATGTTGGAAGATCTAATCAGAACCCTATTAATTGTTGGAAATATATACACTGAAATTCAATTTGAGAATAAGAAAACCATCTACTCGTATTATTGATTTGATCCTAAGATTTGTTTATGTTTCTGAGTGCTTATAGTCTTCTAAACTTCTAGCCAAATACAAAAAAGAAGAAGAGTGTATTTCAATTTGATCAAAATGCCTTAATTCTTATAATGAACCACACAGCCACATCTATACTAATAATTTAATTGAACATTAAAAATAATAAATTGATCATCTACTTATCCCTTATTCTTAATATTTAAAAAACAATTATTATTTAAATGTAATTTAATACTAATTATCATAGTCTATAAATAAAAAATTAATTTAACATTTCTATCTCAGATTTCACTTTTCAACAGAAACGAAAAAAAAAAAAAAAAAGACAAGATAGACACTCTGTAAATTGCTCTTTCTTCTCGTCCTTGTTCTCTCTTCACTATTGAAACGACATGGCAGGGGCAACTTCCACTTCTCAAAACGCAACCTTCGATTCCGAGGTGGATCCCATCGACCACCTCCCGCTTTCCCTCCTCAGATCCGAACTCATCCCGCCTGCCGCGAACCTATCCGAATCCTCCATCGACTGGCTACCTGACTTTGCCGGTTACTCATGGGTTGCCTACGGATCCTCCTCTCTCCTTGTGATCTCTCACTTCCCTTCCCCTCTCTCCTCCGAACAAACTCTTATGGGCCCCATTTTCCGGCAAGTCTTCGAGCTTTCTTCCGGCGCTTCTTCCCCTGTCACCGCCGTTTCTTGGTCTCCGGTCACGCCTTCGGCCGGCGAGCTCGCGGTGGCGTCGGAGAATTGCATTTGCTTGTTCTCTCACGACTCGGCAACGTCGAATTCCAAAGGTATGTTGAGTTATTTTGAAAGTTACTGTCGGAGTTTGGAAATTTAAATTTTGCTCGTTGAGTTAATAAGTTTTTGTGCATTTGCAAATTTTGAGCTATACAAATTAGGGTTTAAACAAACTTTAAATGCCTTGGACATCTTAAATTGGAATTTCCTGTTTCACTGATTCAGGTTCTTTTTGTTGGAGCCAGAATGCAGTACTTTTACAATGTACAAAAGTTGAGGCAGTTGAATGGACGGCCTCTGGGGATGGGATAATAGCCGGTGGATTCGAGGTTGTTCTATGGAAAAGGAAGAGTAAATCCTGGGAAATAGCTTGGAAATTCAAAGCAGATAAGCCTCTAACTATGGTTTCTGCCTCCTGGTCCATAGAAGGCCCTTCCGCAGCTGCATCTTATTCCAAGGATACACTGATCGAACGAGGAGGATTCAATGAGCCTAGCAAGTCTGTTTTGGTATTTTACAGGGATGGAAGTTCTGGATTTGCAAAAACCATGTTAGCCCATCCCCAACCTGTTTCAATGATTCAATGGAGACCATCGGCAGGGAAACAATTTTTGAGAGATGCAATACATTTGCGGAGACATATATTGTTAACTTGCTGTTTAGATGGAACTGTGAGGTTATGGAGTGAGGTAGACAATGGTAGAGTTAAAAAAGCAGGCAAGGATGGTAGTTATGATCATAAAACTACAAGACGGTCCTTTTGTGTTGCTGCTGTAATTGAGATAGATTGTTCATTGTGTGGAACTTTAGGGGTGGATATATTTTTAACATGGGCAATGGAAATTGGCGGTATAGTTAAAACCTGTGAAGAAATTAACCAGTATTTCTGTACAGAAGGATACAGGCGTGAAGTTGGTAGGTGTGAGTGGTTAATAGGGTTTGGTCCTGGAAAATTGGTTACTTTCTGGGCAATCCATTGTCTTGATGACATATCTCCAATGAGGCCCCCTCGAGTTACATTGTGGAAGAGACATGAGCTTCAGGGCCGTGATGGACTTTCAACATTAAAACAACAATTACTTCTTAAAAAGGCTGTTATCATGAGAAATTCTTTGTCTGGACCACCAACTGTATGCTCTTTGATTCATTTATTTCCTTCTAAATCTTTGGTCTGGTCCATGTTATATACCAAAACATCAAATGATACAGAGGATCCTAGTGGCTCCGGGACAGAGAATTTTTTATCATGTTCAGTAGGTGGAATTTTAGATATAGATGGTCATACCAGGACAATCTTACAAGTTGCTATACACCCCTATGTCTGTGAAGTTGAATTGGCTGTTTCTTTGGATTCTAATGGGCTACTTCTCTTTTGGTCACTTTCTACCAATTCCAATGGCATTCTTGACCTTCCAACATTGATTCCCGCTTGGAAAATTTGTGGAAAATTTGCAACTCAAGATAAATGTTCTAAATATACAAGCTTGAGTTGGGCACCTTTAGTATTGGCCGAAGATCAGGTTCTTCTTATGGGACATGTTGGAGGAATCGACTGCTTTGCAGTAAAGATTTTTCATGGTGAAGAAGATGATGTACTATGTCACTACATATGCACTATACCTTTTACAGGTCATGATCCTTATGTGGATGGTCCAACTAACATATATTCAGTACCCTTGTCTTTGTCTTGTAATAAAACTTCCATGTGCAATGGGTTTTTGCTTTTGGGCATATGGATGAAAGAGTTTCGGGCTCTTTCCTGGGAAATAACCATGCACACTTATGAGCTGACTGGAAGCTACTCTGAATGTAAATTCAATGATAATAATGTTGGTGAATGCAGCATGATGAAATTTGAAAATACTATTTCTGGTACAAGATATTGTCTTCATGTTGTTCCTTCCTCAGCGCAGTTGCCTGAACCTCATCTTTGTGATCAGGTCACAAGTTTTGCTGTGATCTCTCCTGGTGGTTTGACACCTGTGCAGCAAAAATTACCTTTTGATAATGATCCATATAGTAGTAAATGTCCTGCATATGTTATGGCCACAGGATGCTCAGATGGTAGTTTAAAATTGTGGAGATGTAACCCCTACGAACCATCAATTTCTCACACACCATGGGAGCTTGTGGGTATGTTTACTGCTCATCAAGGTCCCGTCAGTGCTATATGTTTGACCACTTGTGGTAGGAAGATTGCATCCATTGGCTCAGATAGTCCGTCAAATGCTGTCTGCAATCTTTGTATATGGGACTCTATACACCTGGTAAACTCGGGGACTTTTATGTTAGAGGACACATGGTCCCTTGATGAAGATGTTGTTGCTTTAAATTGGTTAGCCCTAGGAAATGGTCAGTTATTACTTGCTGTTTGCATGCACAATGAGTTACGGGTATATGCTCAAAAGCGTTGTGGTGGTCATGCTTTGTTAAACTCTAAAAAGTCTCTGGGTATTCAAATCTGGTTCTGCATTGGGATCAGTCATACTTTTTCTGTTATTCACGATTTCTTGTGGGGGCCCAGGACCACAGGTGTGGTTGTCCATGCTAGTTACTTGAGTCTTTTAAGTCCATGGCTGTTCCTTTTAGACAAGAAACATCGGACTGAATACTCTGAAATTGGTATGGATGAGGGCACCTTTTCTGAAATATTATGTGATCATGATGATGTTAATCACATAGAAACATTAATTGCAAACAGTAATGGAGGATGCAAGTCTGGCCTTCTTAAGAAGATGAATACAAAAAATGCTCACCTATCCAGTGCATTTTTAGTTGGAAAGGCTCAATTGAAACTTAAGTCAAAGATCTTACTTGGTTTCTGGAGCATGCTAGACATAGTGGAGACATTAGCAGGAGTTTTGCCTGTTTATCACCCTGAGGCACTCTTTGCCAATATATATATAGGTAATGGTACATTTTCTTTTAAATTCTCAAGTTTGACTCTTAGATGAAGAAGATACTATCTGTGCCTGATTTTTCCATGATTATTGGTGCTGTGTCATTATTGGAACAGAGTAGTGCTTTTGCATTGACCTGTGTTTCTTAATTTACATCCGGGGTTACATGTCACTTGACAAAGAAGATAAGAGTGTTGTTGGCTAATATTTTTCACTGCAATGATATTTAATCGATGTTGAATGCCTTTCTACTATATCTAATTATTCATGCGCATCTGATTATGCCACTCTTCTCTCCTTCAATCAGATATCTAGAATTCCTTTATATAGATCTCAAATGTTTCTGTGCTATGAAAGAATTAAGCAGCCTATATAGCTTATACTCATTTTTGTTTGTTTCTTTTAACCTTACCATGGCTTGGCTAGCCTAGGAGAAAGTCTGCTAGTATTTAGCTCATCTTGCCTTCATGTTGCCAGCATGAGACGCTAATTCTAGGAGCCACTTGCATTTTATTCATCTAAGTTGACGTTTTAAACTGAAATTCTGCTGGTTTGAGTCACTTTTAAGATTTTATTACTCTGTGAAAGATGAGAATAATAATAATGTTTTCTATATTTTAAACACTCTTTCAAGATTGTTTATCAGGCCAAAATAAGCTTTTTCTTCTCTGCTTCTCTTCTATTTTGTTGCACTCACTGCACACCGGTTGTCTATTGCATGATATGTATGGATAACTGACATTGGGACTTACGAGAGCATTTGCATTATTGAGAGGGTTTAAAGTCTAGTCAGAGTTTGCTTAATAAGTAATTAGCTTGCATTCTTGGAGGGAAATGACAACCTTTGCATTAGCTTTAGCTAAAAACTATTTACAATGACAAATATATCTGGAATATGTGCACAATTGTTGGTTATATACTTGAAATTATCATGTTCATTAATTTGGCTTGGCTGTTCTTTGAGTAGGCTTTTATAAATTGTTTTCATGAGGCTGCTAATGTCAGGTTACCTAAAGCATGTCATCTTCAATGTGTTTAGGCAATTGGAAACGTGCATTCATCTCTGTGAGGCATCTGGTTGAATATCTTAATTCTCGTTATATTTCTGAGAAGAGGGGTTGCCATCCTAAGAATAGCAATATTATTCCACAGATGCCTTTGTCCAATTACGTTGAAGTGACTCTCTCTAAAAGTTCAACTGAGAACACATTCCAATGGGGTGGGAATGCTACTTTCATGACATCATCCTCACAATTTCAAAGTGGCATGATGCAATTTGCTTATGATTTGGCACCTGAAGCTCCCAGCAATATGGTCAGCTTGTCTTCAACAAAATCTGGACTTAGGGACTTCCTTGAGCCTATTAATAAGTTGCATGAGTTGGCAGCTATAACCGCAACAGAGAAGATGCAAATTCTTGCAATCATAGATTTTCTAAATGAAGTTAGTAATCTTCAGTCTGCTTCTATGTATGAACATCTTGATGAATCAGGTCGAAGGTACTGCTTGATCTTTGCTATCTTTATGTATGATTCTCAGAAATCTTATAGGAGATATACTTATCTTAGAATTTTATATTCTGCTCAATCTTGGTAAATGAGAGTGTGAGGTGGAACCATATTAGGTTCAAGATTTTGCTTATTGCCCTCAAAAAACAAAATGTTTGTTTCTTAATAGTACCATCCTGAAGTTTATTTGTTGCCTTGAAAATTTGTGGTTGTTTTCTGGCTATAGGTTTCATATTTATTGCTTTATTGCACTTTCAACATCACATTCTTTTTTTGCCTTAAAGTTGTCTCTCATACTGGTTCTTTTCTTTATATTTCTGCAGATTTTGGGTCACATTAAGGTTTCAGCAGCTGTATTTTTCTCAAAGGTATGGTAGATCACCATCTTTGGAAGAGCTTGTGATTGACTCTGAGCTTATAGTTTGGGCATTCCACTCCGATTGCCAGGAAACTTTGTTTGGTTCTGTTCTACCAAATGAACCATCTTGGGAAGAAATGCGGAATTTGGGTGTTGGATTTTGGTTTACTAATGCAACACAGCTGCGCACAAGGGTAATTATCTGATATTTTGATTATTAAGAAACACCTCATCTCAATGGCAAACAAGGATTTTGTTCTTTATTCTGCTGGAATAGTACTTTTTCCATAATATCTAAATACAATCTGGCACAAATTATCAATTATGCTTTATTATGGCACCATTCCACTTAATAATGAAAAAAAGGGGAGTGGTGGTGGGATGGGGGGCAGGAATGAACAAACACTTCAAGCGAGGATCCTGTCATTGAGGGATTCTATGTGGTCTATCCTTGAAGGTACTGCAACACCTAATTTAGTAGTTGAATCAGACTTGTGATACGCAATTGCCGGCTTGTATACCAATTTTAATACTGCAACAAGGTGTGTTTATCTCATTGGGATTTATGTAAAAGTAACAATCTGAGTGAATTGTTAGTCTTGTCAAAAGATTCCCTTGTTAGGAGGCTGAGTGTAAATAGCAGGTTAAAGGCAGGTTAGTTTTGAAGTAGACTTCTTCTCTTTTATATTAGCAGTATTGGAGGTAATTTCTTTTTTAAAATAATAACATTGCACATAAATTTAAGGTTAATTTTGTTTAGTTGTTGCCATGACATCATATGGTCACTGGTTTAGGTGCTTAAAAGCACAACAGAAAGTGTGGAAATTGAATGTATATTGAAAAACTGCTTATTTTCAATTATACAAGAATCTTAGGTTTATATACAACTAACTAGGGGTTAAATTAGGAAACTAAATCTTCCTTAATTCTAGGGATACAAATACTTAATTCTAGAGATACAAATATAAATATACAGATTACAAGATTACAACCAGCTGTAAATAAGTGTTTTCCCACACTCCCCCTCAAGCTGGTGAATAGGTGTTTTCTATTCTCAGCTTGGAAATAATTTCTTGAAATGTTGCACTGCTGAGACCTTTAGTCAATACATCTGCAAGTTGACCCTTGGTTGATACATAAGGTGTACAAATCAACCCACTGTCTAGTTTCTCCTTTATGAAATGCCGGTCTACTTCAATGTGTTTTGTTCTGTCATGTTGCACAGGATTGTGTGCAATGCTTATTGCAGACTTGTTATCACAGTAGAGTCTCATTGGTCCATCCCACTTGATCTTCAAGTCTTCTAGGATAATCTTTAATCATAGTAGTTCACAAATTCCTTGAGCCATTGCTCTGAACTCTGCTTCAGCACTTGATCTTGCCACCACATTCTGTTTTTTACTCTTCCAAGTCACAAGATTACCACCTAAGAAAGTGCAGTAGCCTGAGGTAGATCTTCTATCAGTTACTGAATCTGCATAATCAGCATCTGTATATGCTTCTAAAACTAACCCCGAATCTCTTTTGAATAAGATACCTTTCCCAGGATTGGCCTTCAAATAGTGCAATATACGGTAGACAGCCTGTAGGTGCACTTCTTTAGGACTATGCATAAATTGACTTACCACACTCACAGCATATGCTATATCAGGTCTAGTATGTGAGAGATAAATGAGTCTTTCAACTATTCTTTGGTACATCTCTCTATTTACAGCAGCATCTTCATTAGCTTCTCCAATTTTATGATTAGGATCTATAGGGGTATTTGCAGGTTTACATGCAATCTTCCCAGTTTCCTTCAGAAGATCCATCACATATTTCTGTTGTGAGATAAAAATACCATGCCGTGAGTGAGCTACTTCAATTCCTAGGAAGTACTTCAATCTCCCAAGCTCTTTTATCTCAAATTCTCTAGCCAAACATTGTTTTAGAGATTTTTTCTCTTTTTCATCATCTTCAGTTACAATTATATCATCAACATACGCTAATAGAACTGTGACTCTCCCTGAATCAGAGTGCTTGATAAACAATGTGTGATCTCCTTGACTCTGTTTATATCCCATTGCTAGCATCACTTTGGCAAATCTCCCGAACCAAGCTCTAGGAGACTGTTTAAGGCCATATAAAGCCTTTTTTAGCCTGCATACTTTGTTTGCTTCTAGATGACCTCCAAATCCCGGTGGAACCTTCATATATATTTCTTCTTCCAAATCACCATGTAAAAAAGCATTCTTTACATCAAATTGTTGAAGCTGCCAATTGTAATTTGCAGCCAATGATAACAAAATCCTAACTGTATTCATCTTGGCCACTGGAACAAAGGTTTCTTGATAATCCACTCCATAGGTCTGAGTGTAACCCTTAGCCATTAACCTGGCTTTATACCTTTCAACAGTACCATCTGCCTTGTATTTTACAGTGAAAACTCATTTACACCCCACTGAATTTTTTCCTTCAGGCAACTCTACCAGTTCCCATGTCTGATTTTTCTCTAAGGCTTCCATTTCTATTTTCATGGCTGGCCTCCATTTCTCACTAGATAATGCCTCGGATAATGTAGTTGGAATAGAAATAGTGTTTAGGCACACAAGAAAATTTTTGTGGGATGGTGAGAATTTTTCAAATGATACAAAATTAGATATTGGGTATAGTGGATGCTTGGTACATTCTCTGGTTCCTTTCCTAATGGCAATAGGCAAATCATAATCACTAGTTATAGTTTTAGGAGATTCATGCTCATTTTGAGAAACAGAGTCAAAAACTGTAGTTACCTCATTTCCAAAGTTAGGATCAGGTTCTTGGACTGGCACTGGTTCAGGATCTGGAACTTTCCTTCTTGAGTACACTTGTAATTCCTTCATAGAATCAAGAACAATATTATCCTTTGTCACATCTTCCGTATTTGGAATGGGTTCAGACTCAAATTCAATGTTTGACTTGGGCTCAGCAAAAACAGGTTTCGACTCATAAGAATTAATGGGTGTAAATGTTGAAGAAGGGGGCAAATCAAGCAAAAAGAAGTCTTTATCCTTATCTTCCATGAATGAAGTCTCCCCCTGAAGATAAGGTTGAGTAAAAAATGGTTTATTTTCTTCAAAAGTGACATCTGCAGACACAAAAAAATTTTTGGTAGGAGGATGATAGCACTTATATCCTTTTTGAGTTGAAGAATAACCCACAAAAATACACTTAATCGCTCTTGGATCCAACTTTCCCCTGTTATGACTGTGAACATAAACAAATGATGTACAACCAAATATCCTAGGTGCGAGATTGTTTGTGATATTGAGGTTGGGATAAAATTGTGAGAGTAGTTTCATAAGAGTTTTAAATCCCAAAACTCTTGAAGGTAATTTATTTATAATGTGTGTGGCAGTGAGAACAGCTTCCCCCCAATAAGATTTAGGTACATTTGCTTGAAAAAGAAAGGCTCGGGTTGTGGCTAATAAATGGCTATTTTTTCTCTCTGTGACTCCATTCTGCTGTGGAGTATTAACACAAGATGACTCATGGATAATCCCCTCTTTTTGGAAATAGGTGGATAGACTCTGGTTGAAGTAGTCTCTTGCATTATCAGACCTAAATCTCTTGATTCTTACTCCAAATTGATTTTGGATCATGTTTTGGAAGCTTAAAAACACACTATTCACATCTGATTTGGATTTAAGTAAAAAAACCAAGAGACCCTAGTACAATCATCTATGAATGAAACAAACCATCTCGCACTAGAAATATTAGGAATTGTAGAGAGACCCCAAATGTCATTATGAATCAAGTAAAATGGAGTAGAACTTCTTTTGTTACTTATTGGAAAAGACACACGTCTATGTTTTGCAAATTCGCAAATATCACAATGAAAATCTTCAACATTTAATTCTTTGAACAAAGAAGGAAACATGTTTCTCAAGGTTCCAAAAGAAGGATGTCCAAGACGAAAATGATAAAGCCAGATTTTGTCTTTATTGAAAGATTTTTTAGAAAGAAATGACAAAGGTAAACTATTTTTTATACTACTTGTGTTATTTGATGTCTCAAGATAGTATAATCCATCCTTCTCCTTAGCAAGTCCAATCATCTTCCCTGAACTCTAGTCCTGAAATTCACAATAAGAGGGATAAAAAGTTACTTTGCAATTCATATCTCTGGTAAGTTTTTGTATAGATATCAGATTAGTAGACAATCCAGGAACATGAAGAACATTTTTGAGAACAAACGAGGGATTAACTTGAACATCTCCTAATCCTGCCACTGTGGTAAGTGAACCATCAGCAACAACAATTTTCTTATTACTAGGACATAGGTTATATGTACTAAACTTTTGTGGGGAATATGTCATGTGGTCTGTGGCTCCTGAGTCAATGACCCAAGAACTCGTAATAGGCTTAGCCGAGACATTTAATCCATGAGAACCGGAAGCTTTACCTGAACTAGAAACTTTACCCAAAGAACATACCATAGTAGGCTTTTCAAGGATTTTCAATAAGTTTCTCAGCTTTTCAATCTCTTCCCTGTTGAACTCTCCTTGTTTCTGAGACATCTGTAGTACTCCAGTGATTTTTCCAGTCAACATTTCCTCAAATTGGGTGATAGTGATATCTTTCTTTGAAAGGGTTCGGCAATAAAGGCCTAAACAGGATTCGACAATGAAGGCCTAAAAAAGTCGGCAATGAAGGCCTAAAAAAGTCAGCAATGAAGGCTGAAAATTTTTCTTCCCAAGAAGAGCCTAAAGCTCTGATACCATGTGAAAATTGAATGTATATTGAAAAACTGCTTATTTTCAATTATACAAGAATCTTAGGTTTATATACAACTAACTAGAAGTTAAACTAGGAAACTAAATCTTCCTTAATTATAGGGATACAAATACTTAATTCTAGAGATACAAATATAAATATACAAATTACAAGATTACAACCAGCTGTAAATAAGTGTTTTCCCACAGAAAGAAATTTAGATTTCCCAGTTTCCCATCTCAGTTTTGATAAATGTTGGGGTTTTGATATGCATAACCAGAAAGTGACGAAAATTCATGTTCTATTTGAGTGATAGATTTCCCCCTGATCCATGGACTCCATGCAACTAGCAAACTTCGTTAGATATGGACTTAATTTCGGTGTCAATCCCTAAGTTAAAGTCTAAATCTTGTTTGGGCTGCTTTCAATGAACTAAAAATTGTGATTGATTCATTGTTGAATCTGGTTACAACTTTTCTGGTCTGTGTACTTGAATGTGCAACTAGCAACTGTATTCCTCTTTTTGCATTTGGTTGAATTCTGCTGAACAGTTTTCATCAGAAGATTATTGGCAACTCTTTTCTACAAACCACACCCCGCCCCACCCCTCAAAAAAAAAAAAAAAGATGTACTTTAATTGATTCTGATGTTGTCCATCTACTGCAGATGGAGAAGTTGGCTAGAATGCAATATCTTAAGAAGAAAGATCCAAAGGATTGTACTCTGCTGTATGTAGCACTAAATAGACTTCAAGTTTTGGCTGGTCTATTTAAAATCAGCAAGGATGAGAAGGATAAACCATTGGTTGGATTTCTTTCACGAAATTTTCAGGTATTTTGTAAATGTAGGCTGTTGACTTTTTTATTTAATTTGTTGGAATATATATGAAAGTTTGTTAGAATAGCATCATTTTATGCAACATAGATCTCTATTGCATTAATTTTGTTCTGTATCCATTTTGTTTATTGTTACAGGAGGAGAAAAATAAGGCGGCAGCTTTGAAAAATGCTTATGTCTTGATGGGGAGACATCAACTGGAGCTGGCTATTGCTTTTTTTCTGCTTGGAGGTGATACTTCTTCTGCAGTTACTGTTTGTGCAAAGAACCTTGGGGATGAGCAGCTAGCACTAATAATATGTAGACTTGTTGAGGGGCGAGGTGGATCATTAGAGCGTCACTTGATTAAAAAGCTTATACTTCCATCTGCAATTGAGAGAAGTGACTATTGGCTTGCAAGCCTTCTAGAGGTGGTTGGAAATGAACTTTTGAATTTTCACATTTTTCTTGCAGAGATGTCTTGGATAATAGTCCATGTTTTAAATTTCAATTGTCACATGCCATGACTTTTAGTGATCCTTGGTTTGCAGTGGGAATTGGGGAATCATTCTCGATCTTTCCTGATCATGCTAGGTATACAAGTGGATTCTGCTATTGATGCATCCACTCTTTCATCCTGTCATGTTGCTTTCATGGACCCCAGTATAGGTCTGTATTGCCTCACACTAGCAAACAAAAATAGCATGAGGAACGCTGTAGGGGATCAGAATGCTGGAGTCCTTGCTAGATGGGCATCTTTGATGACTGCTACTTCATTAAACAGATGTGGGCTGCCTGTAAGTTTATTTTGCTGCATGTTTGCTTAATTAGGGGAAGATAACAACATCAAATGAGAAATAGGTTCTTAATTGTTTCTTATATTTTTTGCCTGTTTGTGAGCATATACTAATCATGTGATGATAAAAGATAATTGATTTTTTCCCGATTTCTTATTTTAAGCTTGAAGCCTTGGAATGTCTTTCATCTTCTCTGAGTATTCTTGGGGGTACAGATCGAGAGAATGTATCAGATTTTGCATGTTCTAAAACTTCACTGGGAATTTTGAAACCTTTTATCAGTGATTCCCCTTCCTGGATATTGGGTGATGTTGCTTCACATCTTGAGTCTTACACTAAATTAGATTTGGCACTCCAATATATCTCAAAGTTGATGAGGGAGCATCCTAGTTGGCCTCGAACCTGCATTAGATCTGCTGGAGTGAACACTTGTTCTGAGGATTATGAGAATCAATATCATAAACTACTTGAAACTTTTCAGCATAAGTTGCGCACAGGGCTTGCGCAGTTTGAGAAGTTCTCATTGGTTTCATCCTGCCTAATTAATATGGTATGCAGTTTCTTCATTCCTTATACGTGTTTTTCTTATTTGGCCAATGTTTATGTATGATTTGTATAAAATTTCTCCTTTTTTCAGATTTTTGTCTTATTGTACAATAATGGGTTTTGGTTCCTTGGATATGATATATTACATGGGTATTCTCATGAGCACTCCCAGTATGAGAATCATATAGTTGACTATTCCCTCTGGTATTCCCTTTTCCACAAGCAACTTTTGAAGGTGACTGAGGATATCTCCTTATTGTTTTCGCATTTTATTGCTGCCTGCGGCATAACCTGGTCCCCATCAAAATCATGTTATATGGAAAATGGAGTGTCCCGTGAAGTTAGGTCCAACTGGGTAGATGCCTGGAGGTGTTACTTTCAAGGGGTCAAACTATCATTGTGGAGTTTAAGAGCTGCTATGAGAATTTTCTCTGGCATCTTCAAAGGGGTTGTGACCCAGGAACTTCTTACTCTTCTTGATTTGTATGAATATTATGCACATTTTGCATCTGCTTGGCTTCAGAAAAATTCAGAAGGTTTAGTTCTGATGGTGCAACCCCTCTTAATTACATATACTAATGGGCATACTCCTTACGAAGTTGATATGTCAGCTCTGAAGAAAATGTCTCACCAGGTTCTGGATACAGTGACTCACAAGACATTGACTGATGATTTAATAGGTGGCCTTGAGGTTGACAGATGTGCAGAAGACAAACAAGTTGCGGAGCTATTGCATTCAATTCCAGAGGATGAGAGATGGCATATAATAGGGGCTTTTCTGTGGCAACACATGTCCAGATTCATGAAACATAAACTGAATTCATTAGCCATTTCGGATGACAGTTATCCTTCTGGTTTTTCCCATGATAAACTTTCTTCTTGTGCTGCTGGTTCATTGGATTTTGAATCAGATAGCAAGAGCATAAGAGAAAAGATTAAGTCATCATCATGGATATTGGCTAAGTTACTTAAAATTGCACTTGAACATATTTCTTCTTACCATGTGAAACAACTTGGGTTGTTCTTGCAGCAGAAAATAGATAATGGATTTCACCTTCCTACTCATGTGTGGTTGGAGGAATTTAGATTGTCTTCTAGGGCTACACATCAGCCTTTAACTCAGGGTAAAGACATAACAAACAGCACAAATCAACTTTCTGGATTTGATATCTTATGGAATATGTGTGCTGATCCTATTATGATAACAGAAAGTTTTGCTCAAGAGAAAATAAATTGGTCAAGTTATTTTCATTTTAAGCCTTCCCAAGGATGGGGTGAACTATACAAAGACATTACAGGGGAGCCTGAAAGTGATGAGTCCCATAATCCTGAAGGCAGAACTAGCAATAGTTCTTTCAGTGGTGAAGCTGGATCACCTTCTAGGAGTATGTTTCGGAATGGCCATACTTTTCTAAGTTCCTGGCAGAAAGATACAATTATGGAAAAGGAGGTCACACCTTTCCAAAACCCGAAAGAAATATATAAGAGAAATGGGGAGCTTTTAGAGGTAGTACTTCTAATTTCTTTTTCCTTATTGCAGATAGAATAGAATGGGTTTCCATATCATTTCCTGAATTTGTAATTCTCTTACCATTTTGTTTTCCTCAGGCATTGTGTGTCAACTCCATTGATCAAAGACAAGCCGCACTAGCTAGCAACCGAAAGGTTAGTCCATGTGTTCCAACTTCCAGACCCATTTTTCATAACCAGTAGATGAAATTTTTTCTCCCTCTTGAAAACCACTTTTCTTGCCAGAATATTTATTAGGGGTTGCAAATACAAGGTACACCTTTAAGTTGTTAGCCATTTGGTGAAGTGTGTGATATCCATGGTTTGCTTGCAGTTATACATAACACACACATACCCATTGAGATTTCATGAATTGAAGTGGTTGAATTGCTAATATGCCTTGACTCAACAAAGGAATGGGAAAAGATTTGGAAATAGCCAATTTTCCATTGTGCACCCAGCTGATCAATCCTGCTGTGGAAGACTTCAACTGTTAAGAGTTTAGCTTTCTTCATCATGGAGTTGCTTCTGGACCAACATATACATTAAATGACAGTAGTAGCCTTTTAGAAGCACCATCTCTGATTCTGTAGGGCTGGACCTAGAAGGTTGCTTTATGCTTCAATGCTGAAGTGACCATTCTGTCACATCATTGTGATACTGATCAATGTTGGAAGACAGTTTTTCTCCTCTTCTCTAGTTTCCTATAAATTACTTGCATGTGTTCATATGTGAAGAGTAATTAACAAATAAATTCTGTGAAGAGTACTTAACAAATAAATTCTATCTGATTCAGGGCATAATTTTCTTTAACTGGGAAGATGGTTTACCTTACATAGACCGATCAGATTATATCTGGTCAGGTGCTGATTGGCCACACAATGGTTGGGCTGGTTGTGAATCAACCCCAGTTCCAACCTGTGTATCTCCTGGTGTTGGTCTTGGTAACAAGAAAGGGGCTCACCTGGGGTTGGGTGGGGCAACCATTGGTGTGGGTTCTTTTGCTAGACCAGGGAGAGATCTGACAGGTGGTGGAGCATTTGGAATTCCAGGTTATGCTGGTATTGGAGCCTCTGGCTTAGGCTGGGAGATGCAAGAGGATTTTGAGGAGTTTGTTGATCCGCCAGCAACTGTGGAAAACATCAGTACAAGGGCTTTCTCTAGTCACCCCTCAAGGCCTTTCTTCTTGGTTGGTTCTATCAATACACACATTTACTTATGGGAGGTATGAAGCTGACAGCAAAAATTACAATTGTTCTAAGATACCATACATAACATTCATAATCTTTTCATTGGACATGTATTAACTTTGTCTCAAGTTTCTTCTCTTGGAAAATTGTCATGGTCTCATCTCCTTTGAGTGAAAATCCAGTGCTGATTAGATTTTTCTACTTATGAGGGTAATAATCCGATATAAAAATCATTTTTATGTTTTAAGAGACTGTCTCTGAATGCCCTATATATGAAGCTAGGAAGACAGGACTGATTTACCTACAGCATGCACTGAAGTGTCTTTAAACTCGACATGAAAACACAATATATTAGTCCTTCTATAAAATGCAATCCATGAAACTTTATTACCATAACTTCACTATCTGTAAGGCATGTAGCTGAATCACAGTGTAACATGTGCAGTATGGTAAGTACAAAGCTACAGCGACTTATGGAGTGCTGCCTGCTGCAAATGTTCCTCCGCCATATGCTCTTGCCTCAATATCAGCTTTGCAGTTTGACCATTGTGGACACAGATTTGCTACTGCTGCGCTAGATGGAACTGTTTGCACGTGGCAGCTGGAGGTGGGAGGCAGGAGTAATATCTGTTCAACAGAATCATCTCTCTGCTTTAATAACCATGCATCGTATGTATTCTGCCATTCGATGCTTAAAGAAGCGATGGCAGTCCTTACTTTACTTTAACCTGTATTTCAGAACTGAAACATGCATCTGTGAGATATGTTTAATTTATTCTCTGTCTGCTGCCCTCTGTGTCTGGCCTTGTGTGGTTTTGCTGGGCTCTAAGTTCATATAATGAAATTCCTATTGTTGGCCTGAGATTACCACTTTCCACGAATTGTTTAAGATTTCTTTGCAGATTCAGATTGGAGACTTTCCTGTTATTATTATATTATAATGTGTTTCTTTGTCTGTGGGCCTTAGATTAGTCATGATCAATAAGCTATTCTGTGTTGCAGGGATGTCACTTACGTTACTTCAAGTGGATCAATCATTGCTGCTGCTGGATATAGCTCCAATGGTGTTAATGTGGTTATATGGGATACATTGGCTCCGCCTGCAACCTCTCGAGCTTCTATTATTTGCCATGAAGGTAGGTCCCCCCCCCCCCTTCCCGTACAAAGGTTAGCCTTCAAATTCATATGAAGAATGTGTTGCACTATAAATCCATAAGCAGAGTAGGTAGAGTTTTGATTTGAGGTGAAATCAGAATTTGACTACTCTGCATAGTAACTGATTACTACAAATATAATACATTGTTACAGCATCAAGTGTCAAGTCTAATATTGTGCATTAAATGTGATTATATTGATTGTTTAATCCTAATTAATTTAATACCTTAGTTCTTTGTGCATTACTTGATAATATCAATCTATTGTGGTAACTATCTTTTGCTTCTCTTTCTGCAGGTGGTGCCCGCTCCATTGCAGTTTTTGACAATGACATCGGAAGTGGTTCTATTTCTCCCCTAATAGTAACTGGTGGTAAAAATGGTGATGTTGGACTTCATGACTTCCGGTACATAGCTACTGGAAGGACTAAAAGGCACAGGCACCATGATGGTGTTGAAACTGACATGAGAACAGGTACTAGTAACCAATTTCGGGACCAGAATCTCGATGGGATGCTTTGGTACATACCAAAGGCTCACTTAGGTACATGCTTTTCTTTATGTCTCCTCAATCAGAGCTACTTGTGTATGATTTAATTTTGATCTAATCTTTACTTTATCAAATGGTCTGAGTGAAGGTAGTATCACCAAAATATCTACCATCCCAACTACCAGTTTGTTCTTAACGGGAAGCAAAGATGGAGATGTTAAACTCTGGGATGCCAAAGCAGCCAAGTTGGTTTATCATTGGTCAAAATTGCATGAAAAGCACACCTTTTTGCAACCAAGCTCTCGAGGTTTTGGTGGTGTTGTGCGGGTAATTCTTTGTGATTATCCATGTTTGAGACCGTAACATCCAATTTCTTCATGTTCCTCAGTCTGAAAATGTTGAATTTATTGATGTTAAAAGACTTGTTTTTTGATGCAAGATTTGGATTTGCACTAATGCAATACTTTGCTTGAATGTAATAGGCTGCTGTTACTGATATTCAAGTTGTGTCACATGGTTTTCTTTCATGTGGCGGAGATGGCTCTGTAAAGCTGGTTCAGCTCGATGATTACCGACATCGAACATGAAGTTATGAAGAAACTTATCTAAGCCCAAAGGGCTGATTTTTTGGAACAGTGAAGAAAATTGTACATTGCAAGAAATTTTTTGGCAATGCAAGCTGGAAGCCATTTTCGTGTTCCTTCAGAACAGACTGCATTCCCTGAACTTGGTTGACATTGTGAGCTCTGTGCCTTTGATATCAAGAACTCGCTTGGTATCACCAACATATATCATCTTTTCCGCAGGTATTGTTAATTGCTGGCTATTGAAAACACAAATCATCAGGGAAGCAGAAAAACCGTCTGCGAATGTTCATCCCATCTGCACCTGCATTGAGGTTTACACTGTGAACAAAAAAAGTGTGAAAAAAACCTGTTGGTGGTGAATGTTGAATGTATGAGAAGAAAAGCAGATAGAAGTTGGGGTTGTGGGTGCACATTTCAGTTGTTGGTACTCTTCATCTACTCCATTTCCAGTTTTCTCCGTGCCAAAGTGTTTGTAGATGTTTGTGGGGATAAATTTTAGTGTGATTTTCCAGTATATAAACGTATGAGAAAAACAGAGTTCTTCTCAGTGATTATTGTTCTTGTATATGTATACATAATTATTTGAAAGTGGTGATGATATTTTATGTACAATATTTATTTCTTGACGGTATTGTGAGAATGGTTTCTCGAAGTGCATGGAGATGATGGGCTAAGAGGTGTGGGGGGTGCAGTTTGAAGAGAAAGAAAGCGTACAACATGGCCAGGTGTCGAAACGAATTGCCTCGTCTCACTTCTCATGTTGCTTAATGCATGGTGTATGGGTGTTGGTGCTATTGCAAAAGTTTTTCTCAAAAGTCTAAAAAGAAAAACAACCGAAGACTGTAACTTCCTGTCACTTTTGAAAGGTAATGTTTATAATTTTTTTTATTTTAAAATTATGATATTTTATGTATTAAAAAAAGTCATCTCTTCCTACTCTTGAAAAATGTTTCCCAACCAACTATACGGAATTCCATTTCCTCTAATCATATTATGTTATTAGTAATTAATAAATCAATAGTATGCTTGCTATATACTTATCAACTGCGTAGCTAGTAGCAGTCGGTGGAGTCAAAAATTGCAAAACAAGCAAAATGTGTAGCAGCCAAAAAACAAGAAAAGCAATGGGCAAACCAAACCCCCATGACTTATTATAGCTGCCCCTTGTTTTCTTGCACACCGTAATTACATGAAAAAAAAAATCATATCATTCACAGCTGAATTTTTTAGCTGAATTTCTTTAAATGTAGCCCCTTTTCTTCTTCCTATTTCTTGATTTCCTTTTAAAAAAAAAAAATCCGTCTGCGCCGATATTGCTTCCAAAAGCAGCGACACTTTTCTATAAAATGCTAAATTTTGTTGGCATTTCTTTGTAAGTATTTATCTATATTGTCCTAAAAAAACAAAAAAGAACCGAAAGGTTAGACCCTCGGATTTTCCTACGTGGCCCTATCTTTGAATATCCTCCCCGTAATTAAGACAAGAAGATGGCACCTCTTATCTTGTAAATTTTGATTGGGACCCACTACCGATGCCTTTTTCTCCTAATCACCCCCCACGTGTAGCTTCGTCAACAGCCCATAAAGGCTTCATGAAATCACTAAATTAAATTACAGTATGAAAATCTCCACCCCAAACCCCCGAATTACCATGGGCTAGAGAACTCCATGACATTGACAAATCAATGTCCGAATTGAAACGCTGTCGTCTTCCTTTACCCTTCTTGCTTTAATGAAAAAAGTAAAAATTTGTGAAAAAATAAAACCGACAGAAACGAAAAATTGGTAACAGAAATCCAAAAAAGCCTGAAACTATGACAAAAAACCACTCTGTTTCCTATGTGGGCCGCGTGCTCTGTTGAAATTAGACGGTTTCTTTTACTTTAATTCTCCTTAATCTATTCTAGGTCTATGCAATTACCGCTTACCCAACTCTTTTCAATCCTCCTTTCTGGGTTTGTGCTCTTTCTCTTTTATATATTCATCTTTCTGTTACTTGATTGATTATAGCTTTATTTTCTCTGCTTTCTTTTCCTTTCTTTTCTCATTGGTATGTTTATTTTGTTGAATTATGTTAGTATTATCCAAACTTGTTGCGTGTACCGTTTAATCTTCTTTTCTATCTGGACTTTTGTGGTTCTCGTTCTTGAATGATTGGTTTTTCATTCTTTTTCCCCTCTTACTCTGTTTTATATCATTTATCAACTATGTTGTGGCAGTTGCTTGCGGTTGTTTTGGATGGTAGTTGATTTTTGTTGTATGTTTCATTAGTGATCAACTGATCATAATAGAATTATCAGCTTTTTTGCCATAGTTTTTTATTCTAACTTTCCTTTTATAAGTTCCTAAAGACAATCTGATTACAATCTTTGTACATCGAGTTTATTGGTGTGGGATTGTTTTAGTGAATATGATGTGTAGTTAGATGGAGTTTGGAATTTACATTGTATTTTTATGCAATCTTTTTGTTATCTGCTTTGTTTTGTTTACATGTTTTAGTGATCTCATGAAGATGGTATCAGGGATGTATCTGAACTTTACTTGAATTGAATGACAGTGGGTTAAATAAACTCTTGAAGTTCAATCAAGTCTTATTTAGGATTTTGCCTCCATTAAACCCTTTTATGATAAGTTTGTGTCAGCCTGCTTCTGTAAATAGATGGTTCTTGTGTGTCTTAATAATAAATCTGCCACTTCCTGTTTTCTTTTCTGTTTCTGACATGAGAAGCATGGTATATACTGAAGTCCCAAAGCACACTTGAAATAAATGCTCTTTTAGATCTTGATTGAAGGCAATGAACGTTAGATATGGTATTTGTTCAGTTTGTGAAGTATGTATCATGGTTGAACTTTTGTGTAGTTCTTATTGGAACAAGGACATGGATTATCTGTTATTCGATTAGTAATCATTGATAGAACTTTAAGATTTCCAATATGGTTAGTGTCTGTTTGAACTGGTATCTTTATGTGTTTTGATTGGTGTTCTGTTTATGTATTTGTCAACTTATAAAGTAATTTTTCTTAATCATGTTCAGTTGGCTAGTGATTTTGTCTCTGATTTAATGAAGCAGAGGATTAGAAGTTTCTCTTACTTATCTAGCATATTCATCTCATTTCTAACAAGGTTTAGTTATTTTCAACAGCTAAATGTGTCGAAGAGGAGTGTAATGGCAGCATCTGAATTGAGGGCTGTCTGGCAAAGAACAGCTAATCGTTGCTTTGTCCAAGAAGATGCCAAAAGAGCTCCCAAGTTAGCTTGCTGTCAATCATCATCTTCCTCTAAACAGACTGATTCTAGCCCCACTGGTGTAGCAGATGCACGTGAACACCCTGCAGTAGGTTTCATGCCTCTCAACAAGAACCCTTCCTATTCCAATCTACCCCCTGATATGAGGTGGTGGCTCCAGCTTCAGCCTAGCTATGGACCCCAAAAGGGTTTAACAAATGAGCAGTTAAATGCCTTGGAGGATGAAACAGAAAGCTTGAAGGATGAAATAAACTCCCCCTCCGAAGTAAGTTTAGTTCTTCAGCAGGATGCACAAGGTGCTTCTGGTGTTGACAGAAAAAGGAACAATGGATGTTCTCTTGATTCAACAGAGACAATGAAAAACGGGGAATTTTTGGAGATAGAATCTGTTGAATGCTATGTTTCAAAAAAAACCAATGACTTCTGTTATGATCCAGAGTCTCCCTGGGATGGGCGTGGGAAGGCTGGGCCATGGTGGCGCACAACAGATAAGGACGAGCTGGCCTCCTTGGTTGCACAAAAGTCGCTGGACTTTATTGAGAATTGTGATCTTCCCCCACCACAAAAGTCGCATGTAAGGAGGTACTCAAATGCAAGTTCTGGTTCTTTTGACGGTGGTGAAGTATCTTCTTTGGCTTGGAAGTCCCAAACAGGCCCTCTCCCCAGTCTAATCATTAATGCACAAGCCTCCCCTGATCCTGTAAGAACACATGGAAGACAGATGTCTTCAGTTGGAGAAGAAAAGATGCAAGGTGCTTCTGACACATCGTTCAGGTATTTATTTATAATGGTTTTAAGTGGTTGTGTTATCGAATCCATTGATTAATTCTCTGAATGAATATGTTAAAAAAGTGTCCAAATAGGATCAATTTGCCAAAATTGCTTCTTACATGAGCGTATCTTTTACATCTCTAGCTGACCTCTTATAAAAACTATTAACTTATCTCTGTTTGTTCGACTTTATATGACTTGCATCCTTATAGTACAACCCAAAAGGATATTATAGAGCAAGTTACAGAGTCTGATCCTACCAAGGCTCAGCTACTAGAAGCACTTTGTCGCTCACAAACACGTGCAAGGGAAGCTGAGAAGGCAGCAAAGGAAGCCCAAGCAGAGAAGGAGAATGTCATCAAGCTTTTCTTCAAACAAGCCTCACAACTCTTTGCCTATAAACAGTGGTTCCAAATGCTGCAGCTAGAAGCCCTTTATGTCCAGATCAAGAACAACGAGCAGCCAGTCTCCACTCTCTTTCCTGTAGTCCTTCCATGGACACCCTACAACAGTCGGAAATTGCGGAAGAGCTGGCAAAAAACTGGAAAACGTAGACAAGGGAAGCGGGGCCACCCTAGACCGGACATAACCAAGTATGTTTTTTGTCTTGTTGGTGCTGGTTTGCTGTTGGGATGGACTGTGGGGTGGATGTTACCTTTCTAGATAATGAGAGAGTTTCAACTAATCCCCTTGCTGTCATAAAATTGTTTTGCAACACAAAAGAATGGTCGGATTATATTTATTTTCCATGTGTACGAACAGTTTTTTTTTTCCACCAAATTTTACATGTATTAGGCCCTGTATATTGTAAGTGGCTTTTCACTTTTCTGTAGCTGTTGATTGGGTGAAAATGTCCTGAGTCAAAGTATCTCAATTATTTCTCTTTGATAAATCCAGCAATGTAATGCGAAATTTGTTCAGTGTCTATAAATCGAATAGTTTTTCGGTACTAAATCCATCCTTTTTTCTTAGTAACCTATGGGTGGTATTTATGTAATTTGAGTATTTATGTTTGTAAAAATATTAAATATATATATAAAACATAAAAATTATCGTATTACAATTGAAATGAATTAACATGAAATATATTTTTTATTTTTATTAAATTTATATATGATTTTATTAAAATATTAAATATATATTTTATTTTTTAAAATTCATATTTAATTTTAACTAAAATTTTAAATATTTCCATTTTTCATATTCTTGATATCATGTCGTATTTTTTTATTAAAAGCAGTAATGTTTTTTAGTTGGTATAGAAACGGGATTTTTTTTTCTTCTTTTTGCTAATGAATAAAAACGGGATTTGAATTTTACATTTTATTCATGCATGCAGGAATACCGAGCCAAAATTCCACAACCTTTCATTCCTTCTGTTTTACCCTTTTACCCTCTTTCCACAATGAAAAATCTAGCCGGACGAACTTTGGGGTTAAATATAGTTTCCAGGCGTTAAAAGGGGTCTTTCTGGAAATTTAAAAAGAAAAATAGAAATACTACAATAATAATGTTCTACTTTTTTTGGATACCCGACCCAAACCAAAATTTCCCGACTTTGATTTGATTTGATCTCCTAAAAGAGGTGGATCATCTGGATGATCCATTTTATTCTTTGGGCAGCCATTAAAAAACAGAGTTGCTTGCTCTTGGAAGAGAAGTCAGTGGGAGCAGGAAAATCGATTAGAGAGATGGCCGTGATGGAGAAGCTGAAGATGTTCGTGGTGCAAGAGCCAGTTGTCGCAGCTTCTTGCCTTATCGCTGGGTTTGGTGAGTTTTCTTCCTCTCCTTCTTTCTTTATCTTATCTAATGAACCTTCCGCTTCATTATCTACTATTTTTCACAGCACTCTTTACCTTCATTTTATGGGTTTCTTTTTCTTTCATTAATAATCCCTAGTTTTATGCTGTTTGGTTATTTAGTGATTTGAAATTAGGGAAAGCATAGGGTTTTAAAGTCAATTCAGAATGATCTTGGCTTTTTTTTAGCTTGAATTAACTGAACTTTCTTTTAAGGCATTCTTCCAATTTTGGTTTGATTTGGTAAAGATGGTAGTTACTGTCTGGTTGCAATCCTCAGTGTAAGGCTTTAGAATGATAGAAAAGCTTTGGATAATATATTAATATTTCTTTTGTGGAAATTTATGTCCTTTTGAGTATGTTATGGCAAACATTGCCAGAATTCCTGAAATTCAATTCATAAATTATCATCCAATGTATGATCCTGTACATATATGTCATGACGAAGGATTCTAAATCTGAAATGATGCTTAAAGTGGGTACATTCCATGTTGGAGATCGCCGTGATTGAAGTAATAATGTGTCTCATAATCAGAGGAATGGTGATAAGACAAAAGGCGGTTTTTTGGGTAAACAATTGTCGGGAGGGCACACAAATGTCTAAATTAGTACATGAACTCAAATTAGAGTGTTTTCGGAGTTGCTTGTATGAATCTATCCTGAAGAGAAAAACATCATCCTGGTTCATCATTCCTTTTTCTTTATTTTGGAAAGGTTGGCTTTGAATTTCCATTTGTTTCTACAATTTGTGTGAAGATCGCAACTTTCTTTTTCTCTTCTTTATAATGCAGATACTTTATCTTTTTTTTTTTTTTTTGAGCTTACACTTTTGTAATATGCAGGTCTCTTCCTTCCAGCTTTTGTAAGGCCCATTCTAGATTCATTAGAATCATCAAAGCAAGTCCGTCAGCCTGCTTTAAATGATGTAATTATAGCACTTAGCTATATGAATCCTTGTTATTCAGGACATTTTTAATTATTTGTGTTTGAGAATTTAGTACACCAACTATAAATCAGGTTAGACATGTTATAAAGGAGAAGTTTTGAGATTGTTTTCTTAGTGTCAGAGAAGAGTATTATTTAATCAATATCCCAGTTACCGGGTAATTTTTTCTTTTGACATGTGAATTTCTAATCCATGCCCGTAGTTGTAAGACTATATTTGAAAATGTGGATAATTTTAACATTTAATGACTATGGTTTTAGTCACTGCTGTCTTCAACACCCTTCTACAACTGAGAAATTCACATTCTTGCTGCACTAAAGAGAGTTCTTTTCAGTAGATCTTCCTTAATTTTACCTTGCTTTAGTTGGATGACAAATTTGCTATTAATGCCTGTCATCCTTTTTTATTGTACTGTTGGTGGAAAGAATTATCTCTTTTCTCATCTAAGTATAAGGATAGATCGGTGTCACATAAGGGGAGGAAAGAGACTATAATACTAGACTACTACATAAGTTCTAGCAGTCTATTGCAGATTGTAGTTGTTCTTTGCATATAAGATTTTTTTTTTTTTGGCCAATTGCATATAAGATAAGATAAGGCTTATTATAAGCTTTTATCATCTGGATTGTGCTTCTCTCCCTTGATTTTATTATTTGGAAAAAGATACTGGTTTCAGTTGGCATTGTCGGAATTGTTTTAACACATTGATGTGCTCCATTGTTACAGGTGGTTGGAGGTGTGACTGGTAAAAAGCAGGGTTGATATGATTTATGGATTGAAAAGAGGCAAAAATTCCAATGTAGCTAGTAATCAGCAACAAAATAAACCTGCCTTTTAAATTGAGGAACTCTTTAAAGAGTGACCTGTTCCTTCAACCTCCTGTTTAGTGGGAGATTTGAGTGTTATTTAGTTTTGATTCTCAGCAGTTGAGGATTACTCAAGGCATGGATGATTCATATCAGAGTGAAATATGGGATCTTCTGCTTAAGTTGCTTCCTTATAATTAAAGTTTATTCTTTGGTTTCCTTTATGCCTTTCCTTTTTCTATTCTTATAGGTAGTAACAATGTGCAGGTGATGTTTAGGGCATGGCATGGTATGTGTGAACCCTAGAATTCTATTCTTTTTTTTTTTCAATTTTGTCGTTGATTACAATAGAATGTAGTATATTTGATGGCGGGACTATTAGATGGGCGATTGGCGTCCTCATTCTTTGTCAATCCCTTCGTAATGTCTGGTTATAGGCTACAACCTACAAAGTGGTAGCATAACATATATTGTTAGTCTTGCAAATGGTACTCATGTTTCTCCAAATTGTTCGCTCCTTCAGTTAACCTTCAAATAAGTTGGAATTTTATTCTGGTCAATAAATAGAGTTAGGTTTATTTTTAGAACTGAAAAATTGAAATAACTAGTCAAAGCCATGGAGGAACCATCTTCTATAGCGAAGCAAGACAATAAATTGCATTAAGGATGCCTCCACTTGAATGGTAAGACCCACGACAGTTATTGGTGGTGAATAGCAGCTTGAAGACTTGTTCTCTGTTATGGGCAATGACTGGTTCTTTGATGCACCGAAATCCTGCTATGGCCTATGGGTGGCAGCCAATAAATTAAGGGTGATAATGGTTTGGATTTGATTAAATTCGTTGTGAATTTTTTTAATAATGTATAATATTATAAATTTTTAAAATTTAATTCAAATTTGAACTTATCTTTCTCTTAAAATGGATTCGATTAAAATTAAATTTTATCAATTTGATATGATTAGTTGATTTTTAAATTTTGAATTTTTATTTTTTATATATTATTTTAACAAAATTTGTAATATTATATAAATAAATTTATATATAAATTAATTATTTTTATTTTATAAAAATTTAAATATACATAAAAACTAATAAAAATACATAATTCAGTTGGATTTCGTTTTTTTTTTATATTTTAAATCTCAATCTAAGCTCTATATATATATATATTTAATATTTAAATTTGAATTAATATTTTATTTTTCGATTTTTTTTTTTTTTACCCTACCGATAGTCCGAGGCAGTAAACTAATTGTTGAGTGAGTCAAACTACAGATCCTATGGTTTCTGAAGCAGTAGGGAACTTCCAATTCTCAAAGCAAGGAAACTAGTAGTTGAGTAACAAACTACAAATTCTCCCGTTTCTGAAGCAGTAGGGGAACTTCATCCTCCGGGCGAAACCTCGTCTCTAACACCCCCAGTCCTCGGATTCCCCAACCGTAAACATAATTAGGCCTAAAATGCTGTTTGGGTGGGTCTTCCGTCGGACTGCCCCCGACATAAAGACAAAGAAGCCGAAAGAACAGAAGGAAATGAAGCTAGTAGTAATTCATAAGTGGTAAAGATTGTTATGATACACAATGGAGTGGTAATGTTACACTTTCCTACCCCAATCGAAAGAGCTAAGCCATAAATTTGACGTCGTTTGTAAAAGTTCCCCTGCCCACGGTATGATGGCCTGTTGGTACATTTATTGCTGCTATATCCAGGCCAACAGAGTCTGAAAACTTTCACGCTGGTTTACATGCAAAAGATCAAGATTGCAGCCATAGCCACAGACAAACATAGCAGAATACAGCCCCACAAGTATAGAAGAAACAAAGTAGAAATGGGCTAGCTAAATTATATTTGATTAGTCATTATCATTCACAGGAAAATATCAACCGGCTAAAATGGATTGGAACACAGCCTGCGGACAATTTATCAACTGTTTGTATCATAGAGAAAAAGTCAGTCCATAAATCCATCCTTCTTTCCCCTTTTACTCCATGGAACCACTTGCTTTAACCCTTCATAGATACTTGCCTGTCATGTCCGAGCAACAAATCAAACAACTTTTCGAATGTTGTTGTACAAAAATTAAAACAAAAAGCTTTATTTGAACGAGGACAGGGATTGAAATTAAGTTGCATAAATATAGATTGCCCACAAAGCTAATTGAAGTAGCACATTATTATAAAGTCAACAGTAAAAACTAAAAAAATGATTGTTTATGCTTTCTAGAAATGAGAAATTAACAGATTGAAACTCCAAAAGTAGGTCGAAAATGAGGTGGGCGCCTACAACTTAGAAAATTTTCTTCGGGGACACTCGATTCTAGCCAGGTCCCTCCTACGGCAACCAAACCTTGAGAGCAAATTATATCAGGTAATCTCGCCCTACCCGCCTACCGTGGTTCAAATCAGTTGAACTTGAATGCTTGATCCATCATTTACCTTCCTTTGTCATTTTTGTGTCCGGTTACACAAGATTTACCAAATTTAAGCCAATAGAATTTGATTTAATTAAACATCCCAATGTGCCATCACGGGAACCCAATTTATTGCCGTGTATTGTTAATTCTCCATAAAAATTAAGTGAATTATCAGTGATTAATAAGCAAAATTATTCAAAGATGAAGTAAAAGGGATTTTGGTCTAGAGGAAGGAAATGGTGTTTATTGGGTATTCCCGATGAAAGGAACAGAATGATAACACCCCTCAAAGACACAAATATGTAATTAAAGAAATTGAAAGAAACTTACCCAGAAGTGTGACTTGGAATGAGAGAGGCTAGGAAAGCTGCCAACCCTTCTAATTCTTGTGATCTTAACACTGGTACTACTGCTTTCTTCTCCTTCTCTGCTGCATTCACTATCTCTATCCCCAGAAGATGGAAAGACATAACCATTCCAACCAACTTCTCTTTTAGCCTTCAAGGCCCTTCTCCTCCGAGAACCAAGAAAACCTTTTTCTTTGTACCCTCTCTGGCTAAGAACCATTCTACCAAGCTGCACCATCTCAGGACTATCACTGCCAGAACGAAAAGATCCATAACACTCACTTCCCACTCTAAAAGAAGAAGACTGAAATCTAGCCCTGCCCATGTAAGGACCTTCCAAGACTGTGGTGGGTGAGGGGAGTTTGGTAATCTTGGCATCCAGTAGCAATCTCGGAGGCAGTTCCAGGCACTTTGGAGCAACGTCACTGGGGTTAGAAAAAGTGGTGAGTGTGGTACAAGGTTTGGGCTTTCCAGGTTCCTCTTCCCAGCGAAATGGGACCGAGGCTGAGGCGTGTAATGGTGGGGTTAACATCCCTGATCTTTCTGGCGACTGCATGTGTGCATGTGGAGCTGAAAACAGCGGTAGCATTGGTGTGTAGCTTGACTCGTTCTGTGCCTCAGATCCCATGATTTCTTTCTATCGCTGTCTTTCTCTACCCTCGATTTGTCTATACAATTCACTGTCTATTATGAGGAGTGGGAAGAGTTGTTTTTATAGTATATAAAAATGAGATACAAAGAGGAGAGGATAGAAGGCTTTCGTGAGAAAAAAGCCAGCCTTTTAAGTCAATCACTCGTCGCTATCTTCAGTCTCTACCTCTAGCAAAGGTTATTCAATGGCCGTTCTTATATTTTTCCTATGAGCTCTCAAACTTTATCATGATCTTGCTAGCCATGTGTTAAAGACTAAAAAAAACAAGCTTTAGAAACAAGAATGGAATGTCATTGTCAAATAGGAATGAATTGTTTGATTTTGCGATTCATCAATAGAAAAAATTGTACTACTACTAAAAGTAAATCATAAGCAAGATACCTTGATTGCATTGCATATCCCTTCAAAAGATGTTGACTGAGGCACCTAACCCTAAACCCTCCCATTTTAAATTGAACTAAAAGGTTGATAAGAAACCAAAGGTTAAACAGTGAAAGTACTTAAAGCAAGAATCTACTTTGGGGTGATCTCAGCTTTATTCAACTGTTACTGGTTTGCCTTTCATTCAAAATGAAGAGACGTGGCAACTTGAAGAAATTTGGAAATATATTTTTAACTGGTGTGAAGGCTTGGGTGCAAGCAACTACGGTGGTCACGAGCCTATATGATTGTACCTGGAAGTTCATTGGATTGGATGCCAGTTTGGCATGATCCAGAGGGAGAATCACTCCTTGCTTTTTTCGGAGCTTGTCTTGTTTGGACTTTACTTGATCAACAAATGCCCTTTCAGACAAGTCATTCCTCGTTGCCACCAAATTTCAGCATTTTCCATTATTCACTTGCCAATTGCGGTTCTGCGACATGTTTTTTCATGTTGAGTCTTGGTTATGATCATCAAAATATGAAAAATGAGGATCAAAATTTTTTCTCTAAAAATAGCCATCTCTCTCTTTCATTCTCCTTTTTTTTAATCACATATTTCTAACTAAATTTTATTAATCGAACATAAGAATTAAGATTGATTTAACTGTACAAACCAAAGAGGATACGAATAAACGAGCGTGGATGAGAAGGAATGTAAATACCATTATTCATGATTTACAAGCTGAACCGAAAATTAATGTCTATTCAACAATGCACAATGTACAATCAAATAGATGTATGACCTTTGGAAGTTAGCAAACATGCGCAACAGTCCGAGAAATCAACGAGTTTGGACAAATATACGATCACACACTTACGGAACTTGTGCCCCCACGAGTTCAAAAACCTCATATATATATATATATATATATATATCTATATATATATCAATTATTAAAAGATGCCTTGTTCGGACAATATAGTCGAATGTCTATGTCCCTTCTCCAACAAGTTAGGCAGATCAAATATCACGCCTGAGTTGGAAAGGCTATGCGGTTTTGAAACTGATTGTAGCTCCATATATATGACGTGCTAAGAAAACTAATATGTTTCAATTTCATTAAATTGAAAATGTCTTATCTGGATAACATAATTGGCAGCCTTAATTGCTTCAATTTGGGTTTAATCCATACAACCTGATCCAAACATAACGCCATTGCAACAAATGTTGATGCAGCTGCTAACTCTGGTCGATAACTTTTGGGTGTTGTCTATTTCTAATAGAAAACTACGACCAGCTAGGGTCACTTTTACAGGTGGTGAGGTAGCAAAAAGATCAACGGCAGATAAAAGACTCAAAGCAGAGGACTCTATCGCCAGCTTAGCTACCGACCGTTGCTGATAATGTAAAAGTCAAAAAGGGTGAAAGCGGTAGGAATGGATTGATCAATAATGGTTGTCAATAGGGGAGAAAGCTTATAAAGCGGGGTGGTTGAAGGGGAATGGAAAAAGTAACTCATCTCTCCTTTGACTTGAGGCTCTCTTTGAAAACCATTAAGAATCAATCTTTCACCTAGTCTAATTTCCTGGCTACCATTTTCCTTTTCACCATCTTTAAGGCGGTGTTTATTACAGAATCCTCTTTGGTCGTTTTGAGCATCCAGAAAAGATATATGACAACATTGTCGCCATGGGGTAAAAGAAAGGGCCAGAAAGAGAGCAACTATGCATTTGATGTCATAATTAGTAACTAAGATATCTATGTAATTCGGTAGAATATTAAATTTTTAATTTTAATAATTAAAACTCAAATCTTAACATCTTTAAAATATAAAAAAAAATAGTAATTAAGGTTGTGATTTTAAAGAAACTTAAAGCTCAAGGACCAAATAGATTCATTATCTAACTAATACAAAATCTTAATGTGTTAATGACTATTAAAGAACTAATTGAAGGATGGTCATACTTCAATTCCCCATAGAAGTTAATTCTAAGTCCACATTATTTCGCTCTTCCAAGTTAATCACTTAGACTAAAGACAAACCCTACGATCAGCCATTCTCAGTGTCACGTCTAATAGCTGATCCTTGGGCAAATCTAGTCATCCCTGCAACAAAAGGTAAAAGTGGCCACACAAGGATGATTCTTTGATGCATGGACAAAAGGAAAACAGGTCGACAGACGACAAAGAAAGAAAAAAGAAAAAGGAAAAAAGCGAGAGCATTTTTTATGAATTTTTAGTAATTGAGAAATGGGAATATTATAGTTCAATCTACAGTTGCATACTGTTCCATCATGAAAGGACCATGGTTTAGTAAGAGTGGGTGGGTCACCACTCATTATTTTGTAATAAACTTGCTAAACCAAGTAATCATCGCTATTATTCAATAACTAAATTGGAAGAAGAATATGATTAAAAGCGTCAAAAAATGGCACCAACCCTAAAGCAACTATACAGCAATAACTATTTTCTGTGTCATTCTTTTTTGTTTCTCATCCTAATTATCAGGGACATGCTGAATATATCTTTTTCTTTTCCCCCTTTCTTCTTCATGTAGAAGCTTTCAAAGCACCGACAAGTCTCAAAGCACTTGCTGCCTCCAGCGTTACACGTAAAGATGGATCATATTAATTATCAAAATAATTCATTGAAAGTGACTTTGAAATATTGGCCAAAACTATATGCATAATTCATTGCAAGCAACAAGATAATGCGGGTATGGTGATTGGTCCTTTTGTGATCGGTGATCCCTTCATGTTTTATTTTAAAAAGTTGTAATCAGGAAAGATAAACTATACTATTATATTTGACCTCAAATTAGCTACACCTTATCAATTTCCAAATTTCAACAGTAAACCAACTTCCAAACTCCTGGAAAGTCAAATTCCCCCCCCCCCCCCCCCCCGACGCCTTTTTTTTCGTGTTGGAGAGGTCCTTTCATGGTCTACTCGTAGGCGTAATAGAATCGTTTTAATATGGTTTCATGGTTTTCTCTTGAACATTAGAATCAAATCCCCAACTTGAATGAATAAGCAGAAGTCAATGAAGCCACAGCTTTCCCTTCTTTGGATTCTAACCATTTTTCCCCACAAATCACTGCTATGAGCATGAAAATGCACCCCAACTAGACAACAAATCTTTTGATTATCATTCTGGTAAGTGGGAGTAGTTGCGTGAAACAATTTTGCTAGAATGTCTTTCCGGGTCTATCCATTGTAATTGATAGGGAAAAAAGGCCCATGGCCATGGGTAAGTGACCTGATCATGTGGGGACCACCATTGACCCATCTCCAGTAATCCATCCGGCCCATCGGTAATTGTCTTACGACAGTTCTACCAGTTACCATTTTCAAGGATTCTAGTTCTTCCAGAAATTTATGGAAGTTTAATAGAGGAAAGCTCTAAGCGTAAGGGAATCCTGAAAAAAATTTCCACCAGAGTTCCTGATGTTAAGAGTTAAAGCCAGTTATCAAACAAGGTTGCAAAATTAACTAACCACACAGGCCATGTGGGGTAACATAATTACGTGGGTCTGGAGGCCGAAAATTTACCCAATAAAGAACAAAATAATGAGATCTTGGGCCTTCGCAATAAGACCTGGATTGTGGACTTTAGGAATACGGCTTCGCTGGACAGAGAAAATGGGCCACCATATTTAGAACCGAATGTTAAGTGATGGCTTTCCTAGTTTCTTCATGTTCATTTTTGTAATTATTGAATAATACATGAAATTATTGTTATAATAATAAGAATGGAAACTAAATTAAGTTTTTTTTTTTTTTTTAATTCCTGTCACTTGTTTTTAACAGTTTTCTTACTTTATTTTGGATAAATAAATTGCTTTAATTATTTAAAATATATATATATATATCCTTCGTTCCTACATTTTATATCCACAATGAGCAGATCCTTTTATGTGCTCTTTTTTTGGGCCAAAATCATTTTATATTAATTTATTATTATTATTATTATTATTATTATTATTATTATTATTATACTCTTGATAATGTATACACTTTGGTTTAGCAAGTAAGAAAATGACCTTCATATAATGTTTCCGACACGTTGAGGAGACAGACTTTCTTCCATGTTCTCTCTATAGTCCTTGAATAGACAAGTTGCCGTTAATTACGTGTAGAATCCTTTGCCTTTTTTTTAAAAAAAAATTTTTTAATCTATCCTTGACTTCTTCCTTTTACCTACTAAATTACGTGCATAAATCTTCCAACTCCTATAACTTTCAAAAGCTGCATCATATATCATGTTGTCTAAGCTAAGATTCATTTTGCTCTTTGCTTGATTTCTAATTCTTCGTCATTGGTACGTTCAAAAATTTCTGTAGCTTCTTTCACTTGTCCAAGTCGTTTTCGTTTTAAAAACCTAGTTTCTCATAGCTGATACTGACCGGTGGGTTGTTTCTCACCTAAATTTTTGATAAAAAGCTTTTTCTTCTTTTGAGAGAAATACTAAAAATGGATTGGAAATAGAAACATAGGGGTGACGAAGACTACAGTCATCAAATCCAATATCTTGAATGAATGTCATTTTCAAATGGATATTCCACAACCTTTAAAGAGTCCAATTTTCCCGTCCCCCAATCGGACCGTTACTGCCTTCAGCAGAAGCAATATCTCCAAGAAAACAACCTTTTACCTATGTTGCCTCTCCCCATTTTGGACATATTTCTGCAAAAGGGACAGCTAACCCACCTCCCCCAACCCTTCCCCCCTATATTATAGAACCCAACCCATTCTTTCCCTCTCCTCTCCTATGCTTCTGATCCTTATATCCATGCCGCCTGCCGCACTGGCGCATTCATTCTTCTTTTTACTTTGTATTTTTTTTTCTCCGAAATCGCATTTATTCTATAACATGATCACCATTTGCTCTGTTTCATTCCGCAACCAAATGGAACTTTTGCTCTTATCTCTAAGTTCATGGAGCCAAAATCATTAATAAGGCCAAGCAAAAATAAAAACAACTAACCCGGCAAGTCTAGATTGAAGTATGTTGGAACTAGTATAGCAAAGCAATTGTCAGCAAGGGAGCCACGCCCCTTTAACACTTAAATCAATTAACTCAAAAAACCTAGATAATGTTGGTGGGTTCTACAATGGTCGAGCAAGTGACGAGCAAGAACTGCCAAACCTAACAAGACTAGCTATCATGTTAGACCAGCTCCCTCCCTTGTATGTCTGAAACACTACCTAACCTGCTGCTCTGTCCCATAGGAAAAATTTTGGGACCATAAACTTTACAACTATAATGATAGGACACATAATGTGGAATGGCCTGCAATAGGAAACAGCAGCACAGCTTTTGGCCACCGGTAACTTTTTGACAGCACAATGGGGCCGTCTGGCCAGGAGGAATCACAGCCGTAGAGATTGATTCCAAAACGCAGTGAAATAAATGGAAATCTCAAGGCAATGTCTGAAACAATATCTTGGTCAGCTTTCCCTAGGGGGCCAAACAATGGTGAAAGCTACAGCTCAGACTATGCCAACCCAAGGGAAACCAACCAACATGAACTAAGCGCAAATTAAATGCATGCATTTATATTTTTACAGGCTCATTCACTGAAACCACACCACCACCCAACAAAGCAAAGGTATACACAATCCTTCCACTTCTAAACCTAAAAGTCTTCCCATTCTTCTACCATAAATTACGAGTTTACTTTCCCCAATGCGTTTCATTCACTCTCCTATTGTCCTTGAGCAATGCTCTCCAAAAAAAAAAAAAAAAAAAAAAAACAAAACAAAACTAAGAAAAATAAACTACCAACATTTCTTCTCCTACCATTCCAAACCAAGGAAACCAAAATAAAACCATATAAGGGTTTTCAAACTTTCATGTTTCAGACCTATGTTCTGAATCCAAGCTTACAACCGTCCCTTCACCCTCCAAGGATGACGCTGGAAATTTGCATCTTGCACTAATCTTCTTCACCTCCTCACTCGAATATATAAAGATCTTTCTCACCATCTTACAGAATTCCCTACAATTAAAATAAAGGGCAACCGATGTTTTAAAAGCCAGCTCTTATAAAAAATAAAATAAAATAACAGATATGTTTCTGAGTTTACTTACACCCATGGATCATCGCCCAGAAGCATCATATCACCCTCATCATCAGTAAAAATAACAGACCATTTACCATGGGGACAAAGCTCTCCCTTGATATCAAACATTTTCTCCAGCTCATTTACAAGATCATCATATCCTTTCAATACAGTCAAGTCAACTGCACGACCAACTGCAATCCCTTGCATGTGTACCTTTTGAATCCAAAAGTATTGTTTTGATCACGAACTTAACTAATGAATGCAATTTAACAGTAAACCAATAGATACCCCAAAGTTTACCTTAGTTCGAGTTCGCATTGAAGTAGCAGCACCCTGCTTAGCCTGCTTCTCCTTTGTTGATGTCTCTGATGCAACTTGCCTCTGTTCCTTTGAAGACTTCAAAGTTTCTGGATTCTGATCAATATGAGATGCAGCTGGAATCAACCCTCTCACACCATTATAATCGACAGTTGTGCTTGCTTGTTCCTTGTCAGGGGGCACAGATGCACTAGTGCTGTCTGTCAAATTAAACCCAAACAACCGGCAACCTGTGGAAATCTTGGATTTTTTTCCTTTTTCAACTTGGTCATGCATCAGGCCCTTGCTTTGCCTTGATTGAACAGAAGAGGCATAACCAGCGAGAACAGTCTGAGGTGTTCCAGTTTTGTTGCTGTCATCGATTGAATCGGGAAAAAGGTTTAGAGAGACATTCATATGAGGAGAAGGTGGCCAGGCATTTTCAGGTCGAGTCCTTGGGTTATAGCCTCCACTACTATTGATAAGACTATTATCAATTTCTTTCTGCCTCATAGACCACATAACTTTGCTTTCACTGCTTTGGACATCAGGTGTGCTTCCTCCTCGGGTTAGTTGATGAGACTGGGTTGACCCGCGACACCAGAAGGCTGAACCAGCTGAATTTGTAGTAATTTCTACAATTTTAATTAATGAATCAAAGTTAATAAAGTCAGCACCCAAAATTCTACTGAAAATACTTGAAAGAATAAAATTTTCCCACACCAGAAGCTGGAATATCAACCGGTCGTGGTCTTTTGCTCTTTACAGCTGGTTGTACAAGATTTATAGAAGCAGAGGCCACAAATGGTTCTATTTCCCAGGGAGAAACTCTCTCCGGCCTTTGTATTGTTGCAGGTTCATCCCATTGAATCTAAAGGGAGAAATAGTTGGGTAGAACTACTATCAAAAACAAGAAAAGAATTTAGGATTTCAAATCAGTACTTCAAAACTATATTCAACCTTCAAGGACCGCCATTTAGATTCTGACCAATGTGGGGAAATATCTCCAACCCCAACTATGGTACCAGTGAACCTGATTTTGACAAAGAAATCCAAATACGGAAAAAGGATCAGAAAAACAAAAGGTAAACATTAGAGCACAAGCACACAGACACAAAATACCTTCTCTCAGGAGACTCTTCTCCCTCAAATCTCATCTTGAAACGCATGCCAACGGAGAATCTGTTGTTAATAGCCTCCAGATACTTATTTACTCCTATAATGAATTGGCTTGTCCTGAACAAGAGCAAAGTGAAACTCAGTCCCGAGATAACCAGAATAACAAACTAATACTGCCCACTATGTTTACACCAAGAAAGAACATTAAACCTTGGCTTGTAGTACACAACAAAGAGGGTATGAGTTGTAACAGCATGAGCAGCAGTAGCAAGCACTCCTAAATGCATGCTCTGGCTAGATATCACAGACGAAGGCATTGTGCTCTGTTGACGAGCAAGCCGCCGAACTCCAACTCTTAGTTCTCCATTATCACCTCTAAAAAATGCAAATGCAGTTACAACAAAAGAGACTGCAAAATGGCACACCTGAACCAGCATACAAGCACAAGAAGAAAAAAAAGTTCCACAAGTCCAAGTACCTGAGAAACACAAATGCATCACCTGCAACCAATCTCTTGTTTGTGACAAAGGTGCTCCACCCTGTTGTAAGTAAATGTCTCCGTGGTTGCCCTGATCATATGTAATTACAAGTTAAAAACAGATCAACAAGAGAGTTTCATATATTCTACTTAAGAGGTTTATTTACTGCTTCCGAATCATGACAGGTTAAGAAAGCAAATCTGAAACCATTACCCCTAAATATATGCTTGAACCTCCACTCATGCCCATGAAGATCTTTGGCAGTCAACTCCTGAGTTGGGGTTGCTTGACTCATATCCTGGTTTAAATGAATAGAAACACGGGCTTAATCAAACACCAGAATGTGACAGTCTATTATTAACAGAATAAACCAAACTTATTACCAAAGGAGGCAAAGACTCAGTGGCATGCTTTCGGAGAACAGAGAATCCTCCATGAGTGCTTGTGTCTGATGCAGTTAAAATCTTACAGAAGGAATGAACCGTCATCTTTGGAGCCTCAGTCGGGCAGGGATCAGGACTTGTAGGTTCACTTTGCTGATTTGATAACATAAGCATGCATAAAAAACAACTAGAGAAAACAATTAAAAAAATCTTATCTCTCTTCAAGGGAGACAATAACTTAGAAAATATCCAAATCTTGAGACTTATTTAAGGCACTAATATAACTAAATAATAATTAAATTAAGTTAAATTATATGTTTTCATTCCCATTTCCTCAGAATATCTATCAACCGGAAAAAGAAAGGTATGAAATAGGGAACAATAAAAAGAAATGAATGGACGGGATAGGTTTACTTACATCTACTTCAGGCTGCAAAGTGATCTGAGCATAAACCTCATCTGTCTCTTTTTCTGCCTATTTAAACAAAAAAAAAAAAAAAAAGACACGAATAACAATAAGAGGACCTCTTCAAGCTCGAAAAACAAAATAAAGAAATAATAGGAAACAGAATCAGAGATAGAATACCAGTAACTGGAAGTGAAGAACGCGACATAGGATCTTAGAAGGAAGATTAAACAGCGGGGCTTGATTATTAAGTTCCTGATTAGTTGATGCTTCTAACTGCAGAACACAACAGTGCAAACTCAAAAAAAAAAAAAAAAAAAAACAGAAATCTTGAACGACAAAGCCAAGAAAAGAGAAATATCAGTGGCAGATTTCAAATTTTCGATCTAAACCGAAGCATTTTTTTTATGAAGAAAACAATAGTTTCTAAAAAAGGAGAATTACTTGTTCCATGTGACCCTGAGGGAAATAAAAGACTCGCTCGTGAACCCGAGGAATCTCCACCAACGGTCCTGCACATAACTCCCATAGCTCCGGATATAGATCATCAACACCCACACCTATTAAACAAAAAATAAAAAGGAAATTCAACAAAAAATATTTTTTAGTTATGATTTCAGAAAGACAAAAAGTAAAGTCAAACCAGGTCCAACAGAAACCATAGAGGAAAAAAGGAAAAATCAAAACTTCAAGCTCCTGTTGGTTGCTAGGCAAACGCAAAAGAACAAAAGCATAGAAAGTAGAAACAAGCAAAATTACCCAGCAAGGATTTGTCATGATTTAAAGCCTTCAAAAAAAGTTTAGCTCCAACTCTACCAAGAAAAATTCAAGTTGCTCAACTCAACCCAGTTGGGCTTGCAAAAACACCAATGTCCGTACCGTAACCATACAACAGCAAAAAGAAAAACCCATTTTTTTCCTCATAGATTCTGAGCAGCCAAGCAGAGCCATTTTTACAGACATACAAATTTTTTAAAAAAAGTTTACCCATTTTTCTGTAACTCAACACTCACCTGACTCCTCATGAGCAATCGAGGAAACCCTTGGATTACCTTCTACATGAGCCATCAAAAGGAGGTCGTACAGACGATGCAGAGAAAGCAAAGCACTAAAGAAGAAACACTATAGCTAAAAGCCAAAAAGTCTTTGAAGCAGGCAGAGTCTACCCCATTAATGAGAGCAGAGAAGATCCCCCAAGAAGACTCCAAATAACGAAAGAAAAAAAGAGAATAATAAAAAAAAATAAAAAGACTAAATAGTAACGACGGTTATATATGAATTCATTGTTGGTAGTTTCTCCGTAAAGACTGTGTGGATTTTTCTTTTTTCCCTCTTTCAATAATCTTTTTCCTGCTCTGCTTCAGTTACAAAACCGCTTTCTGCTTTTGTCCAATGAAACCACTTTTTTTGGAGTCTTCAATACCGCTTTGTTTTCTTTTCTTTTCTTTTTTTTTTGTTTTTTTTTTTTTTTTTGGGGTGGGGGGAGGGTTGAAGCACTTCCGTAATGTAAGAGTGATGCTGTAGTTGCTACCCTCTGCGGTTGTTGTCGTTCTTCTTGTTTTTTTTTTTTTTTTCCCTTCCTTTCCTCTCTAAGAAAGAGCTCAGAAAATTGTATCGATGTTACCAAATCCCCAAAACCGCTCTCTTTGTTTCTCTCTGTCTCCCTCTCTGTCTCTGGTCTCTTTCTTTAGTTTACTCTCAAGTTTCTCTCTCTAGTCTCTCTGCTTCAGTTGCTTTTTTTAGTTTCTCTCATAGATGAGTTAGTTTTAAGTCCTTTTTCCCCTCGCTTCATGTGATTTTCTCTGCACTTTTTCTATCTCACCACTCATAACTTGGTCACGTTTTTTTATCATTAAAATTGTTTTTCATTTTAGTAGTTCCAATACTTGTGTTTACAATTCTAGAATGAGTTTAGCCATGACAATGGGATGATTCAGGTGTTGGTTATAAGTCTGATAAATTCAAATTCGAGTTATTTTAAATTTTAAAAAAAGTGGATCAATTTTGGATTGAAGGCTTTGAATCCTTTCAAGTTTAATTTATTAATTTTTAAAATTAAGTATAATTAAATTATTTATTTAAGTTTGAGTCAAATTTTATTATAATTTTTTTAAAAAAATAAAAAGTAAAAATTAACTATTTTAAAATTAAATATAAACATTGTCATTTATATGCTTTAAATTAAATTTATTTTTTATATAAATAAAAAATATAATTTTATTAGATTTTATAATTTTAAATACGAAAACATTAAAATGTTATAATAAAAAATATATGAATTTAAAAAAAAAATATTTCATATTTAATTATATCGATATAAATTTTAACATATGTTAGATATAAAAATTATGTTTAATTAATTAATACCATACAAATTCACGTATAAAATAGGCAAAACATGTTTATCTTGTTTGATGTGTTTAATAATTCTATATTTATTTTAATTTAACATAATTATATAAATACTATTTTAATTTTTATTTATAATACACAATTGCATATTTAATACAATCATAGTAAATTTATTTAAATATTTAATTATAATACACATTTAATATGCAATTATTTTTTATATTATTTTTATATTAATAACATAACTATAATAAAAATAATCATTTTAGTGTAATTGTAACTCATTATTTAATAGTTTATTATTTTAGATTCTAGTATAATTATAATTTATTCTAAATTATATGATTAAAAATTAATAATATAATTATATCGTAAATGTAATTTATATACACAAATCAATAATTTATTTCTATGCTTTACTCAAAATCACATGATAATTAATATCCATATATAATTAAAAAGATATAATTTATTTTAAATCATATTATAAATTATAAAAAAAAACTTTATAAATAAAATAACATATATATTTTTGTGTTATATTTATAATTTTTATTAAATTAATATTTTTAAATAAAATTACACTTAATTTAATATCCAGTTAATTTTTTTGATCATTTTTATTTCTAACTATTTTTAGTTTAAAATAATTTGAGTTTAAATTAATTTAAATTATTGATATAAGTTTGAGTTCGATGAATTTAAATTATTAATTTTTTATAATCAATTCAAATTAGAATGAATTCTTAACGAGGACGCATCTCCCTTAAAAAAATGTTTCATCCTTTCAAAGAAATTGAGCATGTGAGTAAAACCCTGCTCATGATAGCTTAATTGCCATAGTTATATTAGCAATATTCAATGTACTTGATTAAATAAAAATAAAAGTTTCGGTCCTTAAGTATAATAATAATTTGATTATTATTATTTAATTCATTTCATAATGAAATGGAGAGTTGACAGCTTGATTCTGATTTTTTTATTATAAAAAGTGATTGAGTTTATATCATTTTAATTATTGATTTTTTTGTTTTTACAAAATTACTATTACAATTATAATATAATCATAATCAAAATATTACAATCATTTAAAAATATTTCAATTAAATCAATCAAATCAATCAATCAATCAACTAACACATAACTAAATAAATATAACATAAAATTAAATTTAAAACTTCAAAATTTTAAGATTTTTTTATTACCACTAAAACAATATCTCAATAATTTTAATCTTGAACTGACAATCATTTAAGAAATATAATATTATCTTATATAATTTATATTTGGATAAGAAATTATATTTGAGACTCTTATATAAATATAAATATATATATATATACATGCAATTTATCTCGTGAGAATGTTTTCATAATGAATCTATACACATTCTCTTTTATTTGAAAATGTAGATTTTGTAGATAAAAAACATTAAAGTTTTGCATGCTCTTATATGCTTTTATTTTTTTCTTTCTCGTGATTATATGTTCAATGACATAACAATCATTTATAATCCACCATCGAATTATCATTAGTCATTGAAATGAAATTATGGCTATTAATATCATATCAGATAATATTTTGATTTAAAATATATATATCGATGGTACAAGTTATTTTGATATATTATTTTAAATTTTTTAATTTAATACATATAAATTTATAAATATACATCATTTGTACATAATAATATTATTAATAATATATAAAATAAATTTGTAATATTTTTAAAAACCAAATAAACAAATTTAAAAATACAAGAAACATCATCATCAATTTATCATAATATTTTTAAATACTTAATATGATTATATAATATTTAAATGAGTATTTTTTATGTAAATATTAAGATAAAAACAAAAATATGAAAAAAATTAAACTTTGCTTCATAATTATTAAATTTTAAAAAGAAAGCACAATTATTTTTTAAAAGATATTAAAATATTTATAAATCTTGAGTTAAAAAATAAAGTATAAAAAAAGTTACAGTAAAAAAATAAAAAAACATAAATTTTAAAAATTATTTCGTCAATTAATTTTATTTTTTAGATTAAAAATATTCAAATAATAAAAAATAAATTTATAAAATATAAAATATAATCACATTTACATAAATTAATTTATTTAAAATTATCAAAACAAATTAAAAGTAACTAAAATAATTGATACTACTTTATATCAAATTTAATATAAAATAATATTTTAAAAATATTATATTTTAATATAATTAAAGCATATTGATCAATACAACTAATACCAAAACGGCATTAATAATATTAGATGAAACAGACCCAATACATTCTACAAAACAATACAAGAGGAATAATGATCACCAGCGTTACACATCTACACAAATTAAAAAAAAATTTACTCATAGTAGGAGTAAATGTAACGACCGCAGTTACTTTTTATAAATAGGAATCAAACGAAAACCGTACGACTGGCCCTGGAAAAGGGAATGCAGGTCGTCTGATAAAGGCGGCTTACAATTGAATGATTGTACATCACATCACTGATTGCTTTGTTTGACGCCACCTAGGGAAACGTAAGGGCTTGCCTTGGCGGAGAAAAAAAAAAAAACATGGGAGTGGAAGCTCCGGTCTTTCGCGTTACATCTGTCGAGGCCGTTAGCCTTTTTTCTTTTTTTTTTTTTGTGGCCGATCGCCGTCTCTTTCTATGTATGCATCATGCCAGGCAAACCGTGTTGGCTCGTGTAAAGCCGGCAGAGAATTTTGGGGTTTATTTTTGGTTTTCTTCATATAAAATAATTAATTTTGTTTTTTCGGTAATGAGTAATTAATGAGGGCTGTTTTGGGATTTTTCATTTTGCAGCGTTGTGCATTGAGGATTTACCCATTTTGCCCCTGTCGCTTTGGGACCCATCGAACGCATTGTAAGTGTGTGGTTTTTCAATAGATTGTCAGATTTGTTGCATTTGATCCCACGCATCCTTTAGGTTGATTGTATCACAAGCGCGATAATTATTTTTAATGCAAATTTGATTTCTTATGCTGTTATTTTTCCTTGGCTGAAATAAAATAAATAAGAAAATTTAGTTATTTATATTTTTTTATACTTGAAATATCAAAAATTAATTTTTATCATTAAACTTACAAATTTAACACTCTAATAACAACCATTCAACGATTGACTCTTTATAATTTATAATTTATTAGAATAAAAATAAATTATTTTTATTCATGTTATGTCTTATACGTATAATAATATTAATTATTAAAATATAAATATAACATAAATTATAAAATTTTTAAATAATAAATACGAATACGACATATTTAATATATTCAATATAATACGACTAATAAATATATAATTAATTTATTTAAATATAAATTGAATAAATATGATTAAAATATGAAACAATTATCCATTTACAAGTTACAATTAACCAAGTAAAACTAATACTAAATAACTGAAGAATTAAGCAATAGTTTATCATGTCATTAACGAGAAAACAATCAATTTAATTTAAGTATAAACATTTAACATTGTTATCAATTATTATTCAATCAGAATTTAATAGAAGTATATGAATTAAATTCATTGAAATTAAGATAATTTAAAAGCCTAGAGAGTCCAAAATGATTAGAACTCTATGGCAACTTATAATTATTAGAGAAAGGGTTCATATGTAATTTTAAATGTATAATCTCTTATATTAATCATTATAATTTAAAGTAATCTATTATCATGATTCATATTATTAATATAATTATATAATTTCTTATCATTATACATGTTAGTTAAAATAATTTATCAATATAATATCATATAATATATTCATGTAATTTTGATTAGTTTGATCAATGAGACAATGACCATAATGTTAAACGTTACTTGTTATTAACAATTAAATGTATATTATTATTTTCAATCTATTTTTTTAAATAACAAAACTTCTATATATATTTAATATGTTAAGATTTATACATATTTAATACATACATTACTAAAATAAAAATAATAAATGTATATATAACCATATTTGTTTTTAACAATAATAAATTTAAAATATGAGCTATTAAAGATTAAAAAATAAATTATTAAATAGTGACTCATCGTATTAGTATTATTATTTATATTGTATTTATATTATTAATACAAAAATAATTTCATATTAATTATTAAATTAGAATCATAATTAAATGATTATAATATTTTTATATAGTTATATTGGATAGATAATTAAATATAATAATTAAAAATTAAAATATTTGTATGTATTTATATTAAATTAAAATAGATATAAAATGTGTTAAATATGTTAAACATAAACCTAAATAACACTATTTAATTAAATATATTTTTTAATTCGTATCACGTTTTAAATGTATATATGTATGATAGATTTTATTTAAATATATTTTTTATCTTATACATGTTTAACAATATTAATATACATAAAACACAAATAATATTATATCAAATTTTATATCCATATAAGCAACTCTAAAATATATATTTAAATTTATATAACTAATCTTTATTAGTCTTCATTATAAAATACCAGTAATGAAACAAAAGCCATATTCAATTAATTGCACCCAGAACCTTGCGTCATGGTTCAAGATGTCAACATTTTTAACGTGGAAAGGCTATAAATGTACTATTTATGTTAGGATGATTTTTCAAATCTTACTTATTCACAAGGTAAAAGTCAAAAGGCTATATATATATATATATATAAAAAGGAACTTTTTGTGTTTAAATTAGAAGACCAAAGTTTTGCAGTTATATTTTTGTCAAACTACATGATGTGTTTTTGATGTCACAAAAGGTTACATGCAACATATTCAAAATTAATTAATCACATGTGACAATATATTATATAAAGTGACAATATATTTTTGTTATTATGTTTTTATTTAAATGAAGGACTAAAATTTTTAATTTTTTTTTTAAAATATAATATATATACCGTTGAATCAATATTCGAGTGTTATTTTTTGTTATTGACTTTTTATTTTGTACTTGTCATGCTACTCGCGTATATAACAATTTGAATAAATATTTTAAAACTTGCAAAGCGAGGCTATAAATACAATGTGATAAAAAAAATATAAATATACGAGTGTTCCCAACAAGAATGTTAACAACATTTTTTTTAATCAAAAAAATATTTTTTAAATGATCATATTAAATAAAGTTTCTCATAATAAATTAAAATTTATCAAATTAATTGTTAATTATTACATTTAATATAAGAGTGTCTTAAGATTAGCAGTAGTTAGGAAAACCTTTTGATATATTAACTATGTCATTGTTTGGTTTCCATAATTTAAGCTCTAATTTCCTTTCATGTTAACTAACATGTATAAATGAATATTTTTTTTCATAATAAGACTAGTTTAGTATTGTTGAAAAAAATTTTGAGGTAGAAAAAATGCATTTTAAAGTATGATTAAAAAATTGATATTATTATGAAAAATGTTATAAATAATTGAAATATTTAAAATATATGTATAAAAATAAAATATTAAAAATATATTTCACTGCAAAATATATTTTTAGGAGTTTTTTATTTGAACTAAAAAAACCAAAATTTTAAACAAAAGAACAAATTTTCTATTATTTAACATTGTATTTAAATAAAAAAAAATTGACAAAGCCTAAAAATGCAACTTTAATTAGTCTTTAGGGTAGAGAAAAAAAAGGTACAAACGTGAAATAGCAAGTGTTGGCACATTCTTTGGGAGGGGCGTGAGTCAAGCGAGTGCAAAACAAAAAAGTAGCATAAAAAGATTTTTTTTCTAACCATGCCCATCTGTTAGGGGTGGTCCAAAGTACATGTCATATCCGAAACTCATAAAGTTTAGCCACGTGGTCTGGTCGTTTTCGTACTCACGTGTCATCAGCCGACTTGTCTTGCCTTCTCCGATGCAGGACATTCTGTTTCCGATTTCTTCAACATAGCGAAACCTCCCAGTCATTCGAAAATGGGACACATCACCTTTAAAAAAAAAAAAAAATTTTTTTTATAAACCAAGAAACAAAGAAAGCTAGATGTAACCTATGCATATGTTTTTCGTCCTTGGTTTTAGCCTTCTTAGGTTTCACCGCGACGAAGCAAACAACAAATGCAAACAAATTGATTATGAAAAAAATATCTTCTAGATTTTAATATGATTTATTATATATATGGGGTTGAGCAAGTAGAGGATAAATAATTGTATGAAAATGATATTAAGAATCAAATATAGATTATCTCAACCTAAATGGTTTGAATTCAACCAATAATATCGTTTATAATCAAAGATCCCTTAATTATTAAAAAAGCATATTAAAATCTTAAAGGAGTACATTTAAAAATAAATGAAACAAAACCTACTACTACAAACTTAATAACGAATTTTATTGTCAAGGAATATTGCTTACTTCTCAAAGCATGTTGGGTGATAAGGAAGATAGAAGTAAACATTACATATGCATTTGAAAAACGTTTGTATTCGAAATAGTGACCAATGACAATCTTCTCTTTTTTTCTTTTTTTTTTTAACAAAATAAGTTATAATTTGAGAATATGAAAAATAATTTTTTTTAAATAATTATATAAATTTATTGAATTAAAATTCAATTTCTTACTTGATAACCATTGCATTACATGGTAAGTACTCCACAAATTTAGGAAAAAAAATGGAGCATATAATATGAATCTTTTTCTTGTCTTTTATTTTATACATTGATTTTAGAGGTAGAATGCTACATTTCTTGATTAATAAATAATGTGTGAAAAGCAGTTGGTTTTATCAAGATGGAGCAAAGTGATTTCTTGAATGTTGAAAAATATGTGCTAAAGAAAATGAAAAAAAGGTGAGGGAGAGAAGGATGATAATTACTTGGATGAATTTGAGAGTTGAGAGTGATTGAAATTGAGATTGGGAGGCCAAAATTATATAATGTTTGAAAAGGAAGACATAGGATAGGAGGATCTTGACTGATCGGATGGGGGCATGCTCCACTACCCACAAATAAGGATGACTTTAATTAAGCAATAAATTGCACTGAAAACGAATATACTTGATGTCAGCACCACAGCATTTAAGAACAATGCCAATTGTTGATGAAAAATGCCAAAAAAAAAATTGATCATACTCTTATCATTCAAGCTGCTTCTGATTAGCACTTAATTTTAGCTGATGGAATATTACACTTTCGCTCGTAATCTTGCAATCTTTTTATTGAAGCAATGTAACTTAATAAGGTGTATAGATACGTCTTCACATTTACACATGTTTTCAAAAATATTCTCTACTAATGATAAAATAAATAAAAAAAAGATTGAATTTTAAAGTATAATGTTGGACCGTTCATTTCAAGCAACCGACGGTAATAGACAAATCATTATTCAATTATCATTTGTGGAAGTACGGATGAGAATATTTTTTGCAAATATATACAATAAGCAAAGCTTAGTGGTGGAGGTGGAATCCAAATCATATAATCTTAACTATGGTTAATTAAACCACCAAACCACCGTTTTATTCAGCCAATATGTTTCACTAATCATAGACAAAAACAAACAACTTGGTTAAACATCAATTGCCATAGCCTCTCCCCATCTATACCCACTTCCTTCCTTTATACTTAATCAAAATTAAATGCTCAAATCTTGATTAAGCATCGAAATATTGTTGTTTACTTTAGAGCATCAGACCTTGCTCGACCATGAAATGAATCAACGAAAAATTAAATCGTGTAATTTTATTTTTTTTTTGAATCTTTTTAAAGAATAAACCGAAAGTGAAGGAGAAAAGGCATGTTTGGAGAACAAAACTTTGATTAAGCTAGAGATGAAGATTTTATTCCAACTTTGCATATTTTCAAGATTAAGCAACTCTTTTGACTAAATAAAACAAGAAAAAAAAAACCCCAAAACATAAATTAAAGAAAATTTGTATTATAATAACAATTAAAAAAATAGAAATTTATGATAATATTTGATGGAACATTACAATAAAATCTTTGATTTACATAATATTTGATGGAACATTACAATAAAATCTCTATTGATGGCTGTAATTCAATTAAGCTGATAACCAAAAAAAAAAAAAAAAACCTCTAGGCACCTCTGAAGGGTTAAGATTTTTAAATAAAAAGTTGTATTAACCTTGCCGTATAATCTTGTCCATCAAATTTTGCAGATTCCTTTAGGAATAGAGATGAGATATCCATGACTATCAAAGTTGTCGAAGAGAAATTAGATATTTATAATATATTGGCATCAATAATTTGATGACAAATGCAAAGAAAATGATCCTCGAAGGTGCTTGCTTCTTTCTTTGATTCGATGCCTCCATGAATACAAATTTTTGTGTATTAAAAAAAAAAAAAAGGGAGGGGTGCTTTGGTATCTTGACAGGATCTCCTAACTTGTTCCCATTACTTTGGGTTTATTTTGAAAAAGCACTCCCTTTCTCATTGGGTCTCGTTAAAGTTAAAAACATTAAAAAATAATAATAATAATGTGAGAGAGAGGTTGACCTGAAGAGAATATGGAAGCCCATTTTTTTTTTTTTTTTTGGAGAAAAAAAATAATGGGAAACAGATGATTGGTGTGGGACTAAGTTAATTTTTTTGTGAATGCACACCCCCATGTGGAAACCAATTTGCCTTAGTGTTTCTTCGGTTTTGCCATTGGCATTGGCCTTGGCCTTGGCCTTGGCCTGTGGCTTAAACTTTAATAGATGAGGCTCCACAGTCCCCACGCACTAAAGAAAAATTTGGCCACCCTTATATTATACCAACTCCATGGTTCTAGGATATTTGATGTAGGGTACACTAATTATAAATGTTAGCTTAGAAAAGCGAACTTTATCTTAATGCCTTGGGAATATAATAAAGAAAGGGTGAGATTGAAGGGTGGTGTTCATGTTAAAACATGTGAAATCAAACAATGGGCCGCTGGATTTTATGAAGTTTGGTTTTAGTTTTGCTTCTGCAGTGGACTTTCTTCTCCATGCTTCGTCTTATTATTTGATAGTCACTTTTTTTTATATAAAAAAAAATCAAAATCTAAAACAATCGAGAAAAGAAAATCTTTTTTGGTGGGCAGCCGGCATCTCTGTGTTTATTTATTACCTAATTAACAGTAGTGAGTTTAGAATTAGACGGTAACAAAAAATAAATGAATTAATATTATGAATAATTTTTAAATTGTAATAAAATATTTAATATGATATTTAAATTTAAAATTTTTTAATATGATATCAATTATAAATATGAATATTTTAAATAATATAATATTCACTTTTAATTTGATTAGTTTCAATTAATTATATATAATAAATAAAATTTTTTTAAATATTATATTAATTAATAAATTTATATGTTACGTATCAAATTAAAAAATTAAAAATTAAAAATATTATATTATAATTTTTAATATCGTTTATGATATTAATTTTTTTTATTTTTAATATTTAAAGCAGCATAAGAAAGGGGCTGAGATGGGATATTGGTTTATCTTTGTCCGTACAAAAACGACAGACAGTTTGACTCATTTTGACAACTTTGTGAGCCGTCAGATTCAATTCTAAGCCAAGAATCTTGAGATCCATTGGAGGTCCTGTCTTTTTCATTCTTTTCAGAAACGAGGCCCTCCAACGCAAGTCATTTCACCTTTTCACGACCGAGACGAAAAAAAAAGGCTTTTTAAAATCTCAATTTGGAAGGTGCCGAGTTGATAATATTCATGAGGGGTTCCATTTCCCTTTGATTTTCTTTTGTTTATTTATAAACCCCAAGCACGTTTGCACATTTTTGGCAAATAAATCAAACATTTTAATTCCTATTTTTTTTCCTTTGATGCTCATTTTTTTTTTTGGTTGGATAATATTATTTGTCTTCCTTCATCATTATCACTGTAAATATTATTATTAATTTTAGGGTTGTCGGATCCATAGGCATTATTGAAAAAAGTCTTAAATTTGATTACCGTGTAAATCAAAATAATTAAGAAAATAAGAGATAGAGATTTTATTGTAATGTTCCATCAAATATTACGAAATAATTTGTTCTTAGATTTTTAGGGTAGATTACGTGGATTTATATTCTCTCCTTTAAGCAAAGAAGTCAACATTTTTAATTAAATCATAAAATAAAAAAAATTTTGGATCAAAACGTATATTACTAAAATTTTGGACTATTCATTTAAAAAGATACTAAAATCAATTTCTGAATAAAAAATTCCCAAAAATCACTTGGTAAGTAACAAAAAAAAAAGGATAATTAATTATAATGAGTAGAAATGGAGGGATGAGATGAGCAACGTAGGAGGGCAGGTGATGGCGGGGTCAAAGAAAAACATCATCATCTTTTATATTTAGGAATGTAAAGGTCTTTAATTGTATAAATAAATAATTAATAAAAATTAAAGAACCGTAGCCTTAGCATTATTTAATCACCAAACAAAATAGTGAAAAAAGAAATGTTGTAGTGGAGGTCAGCTAGGCAGGCGAATTAAAAAAGAAAAAAAAAAGTCAAAAGCTGTACCACAGGAAGCATCGGGTGGATCAAACTACATGATGATTTTATAATTTATGGGTATTTATTTATTTTATTTATTTACTATGAGCTTTTAATATATGAATAGGCGAAGACGTGGCGTGGATCTGCGTGAATTTGAGGTGCGGATTGAAGAAATCTCATACGTTTCAAAAACCAAAAACCAACGAAAGAGAAATAAAACAGTAGTACATAAGAGGATTATAAGAGAGTGGGGTCCATTTCTTTTAGTAGAATAAACAATATACCAAAATCTTTAATGTAATGGGTAGTGTGGGGGCAAAATAGAAATGGAGTACATATAGCATCTGTTTGGATGTAAATGGGTTGGTGGCTGTGCTTTGGTTTTTAATGACAAAAAGTTTTGGTTTAATCACTCACACTAAATATGTTTTTCCAGGTCGGATTTTTGGCTTTTAATAAATTATCATTATTAGAATTAAATTAATGATTGATTCAGACCCCTACGTGTAGCTTTCATACGCATGACTACAGCATAGGATATGTTTACACAAAGCCACACCCAAGTTTTGATAGTATTATTGTTATTCTTTAAAATCACTATGGTTACAATAGTATTATATATGTATAATATATAAATAAATGAGAAACAATTCACTTACACTAGTGTTATTTTATATTTTAAAAATTTTTTGAATCAAAATGAAAATTTTAAATAATTTGAATCAAAATAATAATTTTGATCTAAAATAAAAAAATATAAAAATTACATTAATGTTAAGTGGATCTTACCTATATACATGACTAAGAAAGTGTTGGGGATAAATGACAAATTGACGACCCTCCTCGTTTCGTAAAGTCATCTTCCTACTCCCTTCCAATCCATCTCAAATTCTTTCATCTTTGCTTCACACAAAGTAAAGGATCTAATGATTAACATCCAGTTCTAATTTGAATGTGATTACAACAAAGGCTGAGTCGTGTTCAGGGTTCAATCACTTTCTTCAAACTTACGATGCCCAAATCTTGATGTTGGATCAATCTAAAAAAGCTCGAATGAAGAGAACCGCTTGCAAACCATAACCTACCGATCACTGACTTCCAAAATTAGTTCGGCCAAAAGCTACACGTATGTTTCCAAAACAAAAAAACAGAAGATCAACATTACATGCTAAACTTATGGTTTTCAGCTCTCAAGCTTAGAAAATGCAATAATAATCACTCATGAGTGAGAATTTCAAGCAAAAATTCAGTGTCAATAACTAAAAGGATTCCTCCAGCTTCTTTCTTTCTCACAACCCTTTCCAAAATTTTCAAAAGAAACAATAAAAGAAGGCAGGAAATATGAAGGTAACCTTCTACGCTACAACTCTTTTCACCATAACACAACAGATCTACAAGTTGGGGACAGATGCATGCCAAACAAAATCCATAAATGACGACAACAAAACCAAAGGAAAAAAAGGGGCTCATTCGAACTCAACCATTAGAACAACCATCCACCAACTCAGTGAGCAACCACAACTGCAAAATCTAGCACCCACCAGTAGATTCGATCCTTCAACTTGCTTAAAAAAAGCATCCATTGCTCACAAATGCATGCTCAAGGTAATGCACTGAACTTCAACCACCGAAATAGAGAAGAATCGGAAACCCAGCAACCTAGCAATAAAACCAAACCGTGAGAAGGCACACCCCCAATCTAAACATAAAATATAAGTAATTCATTTTCTTTGGACAAGTAGCAGATATAAATCTGCAGTGGAATAGAGTGCAAAAGAAAAACGGAATCCAGAAGCATAAAGAGATAATCAAGTGCTTTAATGAGTAACTGAGCACAATTATTAACTCACCCTTACATGATTCCAGATAGTGAGCACAAAAATCACAATTAGGGAGAGACTATTTGGTAGCTTTCAGAAGGTCAAAACATCCAGCAGTTGGAAGTTTAGATAAAAAGCACCACACGCTTTGGCATATGCATGAGATTCTTGCTAAAAATCAGGATCACAATAGCACTCCAAACTCATATTTAAACAAACCAGATCTGACGATTTCAAACTAAAGTATGAATTCAAAATGTAAACTACGATAATACCTCCTCATACTCCCACCATGGAGTGAAACGACTTTCTCTCCAAAACCTGTGAACCATAGGTTTGATAAGGTAAGGATATTCATCCATACATCTATAATCCACTTTGATTCTAACTTCAGTTCAGCAAAAATTGTTAATCCTGGTGTCACAGGATACTAATTCAGTGTTAAAAGAGTATAATAACAAGAAGAAGCCCTGTCCCTAGGGGTGAGCAAAAGTCGGTTTGAACTTACTAAACCGACCAAAATCAAGTAAATTCGATTGATTCAATTCTAGTTATAATTCGTTTTTTTTATTGGTTAAATTGATTAATTTGGTTGGTTTTCGGTTCTTAAAACTAATAACCAAATCGACTAAATTAACTGACTTTTTAATAAGTAAAGGTAAAAAATTTGAGATGAGTACTTTTATTTATTTTTTTCTTGTAAAATATAGTTGAAATTATTAAATTCTTTAGTAATTTAGTTTGAATAATACTTGAGTTTAAGTTTTATTGGATTGAATTTGGGACTAAATAATCGTTCATAATAGGAGGAAAAATGATGAAAAGTTCGGTTATCTAACTGAACCAATTTTAGTCGATTCGGTTATGGTCGGTTATTTAAAAATTTTCGGTCAGTTCAGTTATTTGTTAAATGAAAGTCGACTAATTCGATTATCAATTTTTTCAAACCAAATCAACCGAACCGACCAATTGCTCACTCCTACCTGCCCCACCACAATCCCACATCTAAACCATCATTCACTCTTTACATAAGCTAGACAAAGTAACCATAATAAGACAAACAAACAGAAAAGCACTTACTCAAACTATTGTGCAATTATAAGTGCCGCAAAGCTGAAGTAATGCTGCTTGATTTGCTGGCTCAAGATTTTCATTGATGGTCTGGGGGAATCTCCCAGGGGTAAGTGCAGAAAGTTTAGACAATGAAGCTACTAAGAATTGCTTTGGATCCTTTACATCAGTCAGGGGATCATCTTCTTTTTTCCCAGCATTGTAAAGTTTAACAAAAGTGGCTGTATATCCCACATTTTCTGCAATATCTGTCATTTCTGGTTCTTCCTCGACTCTGTCCTCTTCAGGCCGTGAAAGAAGGGTAACAATGCTATCCAGCATTCTGCCCCACTGCCTAGCAGCTGTGGCATCCAAAAGAACCGGGCATTCACAGATGAGTCTGGTTGAAGCAACTGCAGTTAACTTAAGTTCAATTGCTCCAGTGATCAGCTTAAGATTGGGAACCCAAAACTGCTCCAAGATAACCAAGAATATGTTGGCTTGAACTGCATTCATTGTGTCTACTAAACTTTTAGCCCCATGCTTGACTAAAAAGAGTGACATGAAAATCACAAGAGACTTCTGAAACTTTATAGTACGATTGTTTTGGAGACGCATGAAAAGGACATTCCATATATTACTCATGTAGGGAGATATGACACCATATTCAAGATTCTCAATAACAGTGTTAAGCACGTAGAAGCCCTGTTCATCTGTGCTAGGGGATGAGACAAGCATGTTGAATATACCAAGCACCTGGTTCAGTCTCCCCTCTTGATTGAGCTCATGTGGTGCCTTCTGAAGGAAAGCCTGAAGCAGACGCACAAGGGCTGGAACATTTGAAGTTCTCCTCCATGAATCAGGGGAGAGAAGAAGCACGAAAATCTGCATGTAACTGGGAGAGATGGGAGGTTTGTTCAGCTCAACAAGCTGAGCCAATAGCTGGAATGCATAAGGTAAGAATTCAGTCACATCATTGGCCAAGATGGTTTGGAGACTGGGAAAAAGGCTTGCTTCAAATGCTGATACAAGAGAGGTATCCCTCTCACATGCCCGTCTGATAAGGATGGCCACAGACTCAAAAATATAATGGTTAAAAATAGGATTTTTTGGATTTTTGCAAACTTCATTCAGAATAGAGGTTAACCCACCAATGCAAGGTCCAGCAATCTCACGGGAAATGTCTGCAATTCCAAGAACACGCATTATACACTTCATTACATATTGATTCTCCTCAGACTCTGGAAACTTCAATGCATTAAAAAGGTTGTTCATCAGCACTGGCACACAAGGAGTTATATCTGCCGAAGTATATCTAGCTTTTCCCCCTTCATCCTTGACAAGCAAGAGTTTTTCTATACAACTTGCAGTATAAGAATGAACCACATTTGATTCTGCACCCAAATATCGAACCAAATCTGGGAACAACTGAAATGCAACAGGTTTTTGTATCTGACCACGAAACATAGTGAAAAATTTAAGAGCACCTGCCTTAAGCATTGGAAACCCATTAACATCTTGGCTTTGCAACTCGGGGATGATAACTGATGTGAAGAAGGTCTGAACATCCACAAGATCAGTTGAAACAGAAGTACCCCCAGCCTTCTTCGTTGCAAGAGAGACAACTAAATATATAGCACAGTCCTTGTCCTTCCAATTAGCAGAAGGGTTTGTAGCAAAGGAGCTCAACAAATTTTGTATCTGAATAGAGACAATATCAGTCACCTGCTTCTTATAATTAGTTGCAATTCCTTTAAGCAGTTCACAAGCGATCCTTCTCCTTGTATCAAGATCACTCCCCTCCATATCCCTCCTTATGAACTCAACGTAGTTCATCTCAAAAAGCTCCTCATCCTCATCCCTCAACCGCACATTTGGAATCACAATACTCTGACAAATCTGCGGTATAACTCCCTCATTTGCAAACAAAGCATGATGCACACTTGTACTAACCGTGGTTAAAAACTTCATTGCTGTAACAGCCAGTTTGTCCCTGCTTGAAGACTGAGATACATTTGTAAGCAAACTCCAAACAGCTGACGCAAAATCATTTAAATAACCTTGAAACTCCTCCTCATTCTTTTCCATGTAAAGACTAATATTTTCACATACTGCAGCCCTAAGTTCATCAACCAATGCTAGCCCATCTGCGCTACTCTCAAGGGAAGAGTAGTTCGTGGTCAAATACTTCCTAAACTCACCCATCCACTCTCTCATATGATCCTCAAAGAATTCAGGCAATTCTTGAAAGTTCAATGAATAAAATATCCTACAACATAACCTCTGAGATTCAAAGAGAGGCCGGAGAGTCACAGGGGAACCACCGCCAGGAGAAGCAGCGGTTGAGTCGATTAACGAAGCAGTTTTAAGAAAAATCTCTAATAATGGACCCGCGAAAGTATCCAAACAATACTTTAAATCAAGCAGAAGGTCGTTTGTTTTATACTGATACCTAAATTTCTTAAAAATTGAATTACCAGTTCCGAGAATACCGTTAATGGAAGCATAATCTGCGGATTGGGCAGCCTTTTGAAGATTGGAGACCAGCTCTGGAAGCAGGGTTGGCCACGATTTCGGGAAGTCGTGCTTGCCGATAACAGCTAGGGCTTCGCTGAGCTGGCTTTGAATGCGAGGAGTAGACGATAGCATGAGAGAGACGATTAGGTTTTTGATCTGGTCCTTTTCGGGGTCGAGAATAGGTGAGAATGTGGGGCCGGTGTTGGGATCGTTAGAAGGAACCCAACGGGTTCGGAGGTGGTTCTTAAAGTTAACAGCAGCCGCTTGTCGGATCTGCTCGTCGACCGAAGGTTCCGCCACGAGACGGAGCACAGCGAGCCCGTAGTTTGGACGATCGGCGGCTTCTGATAGCGAGGACTCGGCGGCGCGCCGGGGTTCCGGCTGGGAAGAGAGCGTGTGGAGGAAGCATTGTGAGAGGAATTGAAGGGTTTCGGGATTCCACTCCATTATCAAATTAAAAAAAAAAAAGAATTATCTGAGATCGCTTGAGTATAAACGTTATTCAAGAAATGAGATTTCTAGAAGTTTCGAGAAAGAATTCTAGGGTTCATAAATACATACAAGTAGACAAAGAGAAACGTAGTTTAACGGAGAGAGCAGCAGCGACCAGCGAGACAGTGAGGGTTAATGAATGAAAGAGGGAAATTTTGGGGATTTTAAAAGAGGGAAAGGGGAGGGACTGTAGACAGTGATTATGGTATGCGAAAGTTTATGGATGAGAATTAGAGCACGCAGGGTATGGAATTGGGTTTTTGAATAAGATGATAGTTGGGCCTTTACCAAAAGTGGCATAGATGACCCAAATTTCAAATGCTCAACTCACCATACTTTAGACGGTCCAAATCCATAATCCTAAAATTATTGGCTTCACCAAATCATCAATATCAATAAACAATACATTAAAAAATATATAAATTATTACTGTAACTGTTGGCTTATATCTAAGTGACAGCTGTTATTAATAGTGCATTTTTAATTTTTTAATTTAGTTTTTTTTTTTTCAATTTATCAACTAAATTTATGTCATTGACTCGTGACACCAAATTAAATTAAAAGCTTTGTATGTATTATTATAGATAATAAAAATAAAAATTAATACTTTTAATCATACAGAAATTTTAAAAAAAATTAAAACCATGTGTTTAGCTTTGTTCTAAGGTAATTGGTGAACTCGTATGTGATGTGTAAAACAAGGCCTTGTTCACTCTTAGCCAATTTAAAAAGATTAGATACTATTCCACGACCCAATCAATATTGGAATTGTTTTGGGCTGTCCTAGCTGCCTCGGATTGGATGATTTCAGATATAGCTTCAGCAGTGGAGTAGAAGAAGACATGGATGAAGGATGACCGAGGGACAAGGTGGCTTGACATGAATACAATAGAATAATTTCATTGAGTTATATAGTTTTAATAAAATTTATGTTCAAATAATGTAGGAATGTTTGTCTTTTTTCTCCTTTATATAAAATGGGGACAATATTATTAAAGCATACAAGAAAATATTTTGTTAAAAATAATAAATAATTGCGTTATCAAAAAAAAAAATTAATGTAATTTAAATTTCTAATAAATGTCCTTATAAATTTAAATTTTAGCTGTTTTTTTTATCTCCATACTAAAACATATCAAAGAAGATGAAAATTTTAACTAATGAACCATAGTTAGAGTCAAATAGAGTAGAAGTTATTTTTCTCAATTATAGTTTTTGGAGTGGAAATTGGGGCTGTAATTTTGTGATTTGTATCTTATCTTCATCCTTTCTCCTGGCTCCATTGAGGCTATAACTTGTGGATGAGACCCTATGCTGGCATGAATGGAGGCGAGTATAGGGTTGGCTACCTTAGCCATATTTAACCAATCAAGTATTTCAATGGTAGATACGTACACAGAACAAAGCCTTCTTCCTCGAAGACGGACAAAATTATTTAAGCCCAACTGTCCCTTTTGGTATGAAAGTATTTAGTGTTATTCCAACCGCTTCGCAAAGGGAGGGGTCCCGGAATGTTAAAGGAATATCTCAGAAGTAGAAAATGAAAGAGATTCTTATCTTTTTCATAAAGAAACATTTATGAGTAATTGTTTTCCCATTAATTTTCCGTAATGAAAAATTATACTTATGAATAGAAATGATATCTAATAAGTCTAGAATTTAAATTTTAGCATATATATAACTCTTTCTCCTTTCTCCAAATTACGACTTCTTTGAAAAAAAGTTCTGTTAAGTAATTTAAATTGTAGGAACCCAACAAATCCATTAATTTTTTGACCTCCTACCTTCCACTAGTTGTTTTATGTCTTCTTCACATGCTTTCGCAGACCCCAAACATCATTCCAGCTCCCTCTCAATCCCTTGAATTATTTACATGCACTTGTATCTTATCCTTTTCAAAACACAATCATCTTCTTATCGTTTTCATCAGTTTTTCTCCCCCGTTATTAGAACTTCTTTTAAAAATTCTCAGGGAAAAAACACATAGCACCTACATAAATAAAAGTTCAGTGCATAAGTGCAACAACAGCATTAAAAGAAAAACTGTAAGAAACATTAAATTGTACGAGTGACAAACAAAAATGTACAAAACAATACAGATTATCCAAACCTTATAAAAGAATACAACATTGAATATGATTTCTATAAAAAAAAAATAAAAAAAAAAAAGAAAAACGTTGTTAGAATGGCAATCTGACATGTGGCGATTGGAGGTTAGTTATGAGAGCCTTCCAGAAATTGTCGTGGGTTTAAATTTTGAGAACAACTAGATACGGGAGTTCTGTCATCACTGCAGCACCTCGACCCTTTTTCTCAGTACATACTACATTGAGAATATCCTTGGATTAAAAGTTCTTTTTTTTGGATTTTGCCCTTATACTGGTGCGGCAGATTCTACAAGGTAGGCCCTAATAGTTTCTCTCCCTTTTTTTGTGAAAAGGGGAAGTAATATATATATTTTTTTAATTTTTAATCATCTTTGAATTTTTTTATCTTAATATTTATTTGATTGAAAAAAATTTACGTACATAAATTCTTTTCAATCCGTAATCTCCAATCTTGACAATTGGTTGACAATTTCCCTTCCCTTCTAAAAAAAAAAAATAGTAAAACATTATGTAAACATATATATACTATATGGATTAATACATACTTCCCTAGGAACTTAAATTGATTGCATGTTTAGTGAAGGATAAAAATTAAACGTAATTTAATCTTTAACACAAGTTTAATTTGTTTTTTAATTCTTCTATCTATCTTGATTAACTAGGGTTTACATTTTCAGATTTCATTGTTCCAAAAATAATTGTTCTAACTTGTAACTGACCAAAAAAAGAGGCATGTAGTGGTAGCAGTGTGATTAGATGATGTTTCATATAATGGTGGGGTAGTTGCAGTATATTCATGCTGGAACTATAGAAAACTCGAAAGCCGCCCATGAAAGTGATAGCAGCAATGTGAAAAATTTTCAAGGCACAGCCGCACAGGGCGACATGTATAGAGCCAATAATTCAATATTTCAACGTTGGTTGGCCCCCTCGTTCCCGGTGGTCCAATCGAATATTCCTTTACAACCTTACCAAAACATAGTTTCAAAAAGGTTTTCAAGTTTTTCTTACAGTTCCAGCCACTTTTAACAGTTTCACCCACATTCAAATGTATATAGGAGTGCCAATCCTGTGATTAGTATAGGCTCACCAATCCCGAGCTTAGTAAAGTTAAAAGTACAACATTTATTTAAGCTCTTGTGATAGATGTTGGTTTGGCTTTTCTAAACCCTCTTGTGAAATGATAACAAACAAGCCTGTTTTTCAAAACTATTCTGTTATTGCAGTGTCCTTTTTCTTTAATACTTGCCTAGCCTGTCACACTCACTTATATATACCAAAAAGATTAGTTTAATATTGGAAAGGTTCAAGCTTTCAACCTTGTTGAGCGCAACAACAAAAAAAAAAAAAAAAGATTAATATGAATGTAATTTTGAATTTTGAATCTGTTTAAAGTTTCAATAGAAAAGTTTATCCCCCATAGCTAGCCGATGATTAAGACTTCCCCTATGGTGATATAGATTTCTAAGTTCATTAATACTCTTAAACATATCGGGAGCTTTCCAGGGCACCTGAGTTTCCCTGAATGATAGATAATAAAGAAAATTTGATTTGTACAAGTTTGAGTAGAGATTTGACAATACAATTAATCTTGATCTCGTCTCTTTGGGTTTTCAGCTAATCAAATGATCGCACCGTGATGGTTAAGTTCTTGGCAATACCTAAGGGGGCAGCATCATTTTTCAGACCCATCAACACATACCTGGCACTAAATTCTACAACGTTTTCATTTTTCTTCACGTTGCCAATTTTGCATATCCTGTGTCCAAATCTGTCACTTTACCCGAGCACGATCGTTCAAAAAATAAAAATAAAAGTAAAAATCTTTTAATTATCCTTAATAAGATCGATGTGTGGATCTGTATTATTTCCTATTCCTTTTCATCATCTCAAAAAATTCCAAAACATATCATTTCAAAACTTTTGTATGTTTCACAAATAAGGTGTTCTGATTTGAAATTTGTTTAGAAACATTTTTTCCTATTTATACAATGTGTGAATAGACAAGATTCGAACTCGAAATCATTTTATTATTTTTTAAGTAAAAAACTTCCTATCATTATTCTTTTAAAAGAATATGTAAAGTGGTATTTTTATCTTGTATTATGATTCTTAATAGCCTCTTATAGTTTCAAAACGAATGGGTCTGTTGTATTGTTGGATGTATAAATGTAATACCAACATGGATATCACACTTGTTCAGGTGACATTGAAGTGAAATAGAAACCAAGGTTTGCCTGCAGACTCAGAGGTTTTAAATATATATATATATATATGTATGTCAAATACCCATTAGATTGAAAATTTTTTTGAGGCACCATAAAATTACATTTGTTTCAGTATAAGGGGAACTTGATTAATTACCAATAATTTGATAGGTTTTGATTGGGTTGCAAATGCATGCTTTCAAGTTACTACTATTATTTGAAGGAGAGAGCTAACGGACCAAGTCAAATATTACTTTTTAGCCACTAGAAGATTTACGTACTTTTTAACCAAGGGTAGGATACTCATCATATTTTATTTAATAAATTTTTTTTTAATATCCAGTGACAATAATTTGATATTTAAGAGAAAATATTGGGATTTAATTTTTTTTTATTTTTAGATTATGACATATCCTATAAAAAAAAATAAAAATGTGAAGTTTAGTTATTGGTGTCACAGTGTTAATTTTACCCCAAACTGCTTAAGACAACCCCTAATATATATATGTATATAAGACTCTTTTGAGCCACAAACATTCCCTTGAAATTTAAAAAAGACCCATAATAATGAATTAGTAAAAACAACCGATGCAAATTACCATTTAATTTTTTAAAAATTATTGTAAATAAATTCCAAAAATCATTTTGGTCATAGAGAGGACTTAAATTTCTTAAAAACTCCTTTTAATGTCAAATTGAATGGAGCAAAAGACCACTTTATTGACAGGCTAGTCTTAGTTACATACAGAATGTCCCCCAAATTCCATGTACCCAATTAATTCACTTAATCCTTTTATAATTAAGTTGAAAATTAAGGGGAAGAAATTAAAAAAAAAAAAAAGTAATCAGCTTCTTCCTCTTCTAAGTTCTAACATAATAAAAATTCTGAAAATCTGAGCTAAAGATTGAAGGAACGGTGAATTATTTTGGAACATTGCACCTTACCCTACCAAATGGCTGCCATACCCAAAACTTAAAGCATATGGTATACCGCCAAAACAAGTACATAAAGAGCAAAGAGAAGAGGTTGGTGAAACATTTATGAATTTTTTTTTTTTGTTGAACAACGCAACTATCCATACACATCAGAGACAAGCCAAGAACTGTTGCTGCTGCTGAGCCTCTCCTTCCAGCCACGACGAATCACCGGCGAATGTCCAACCACGAGAATACCATTGGCAGCCATTATTCATCAATTCTGGCAGTTCAATTTCGCCCCAAAAATCGTCACCACCATGGCCATCCCCGCCCTTGGATGATACTTGACTTTTTTTCGACGAAACCACTGAATGCGCCGCCTTTGCTGCTGCAGCTTGAATATCTCTAGCCGTACAAGTTGACGGTCTAGGTAAATCTTCCACTTCATCGGGAAAATTTAGCTGTGCTTTACGTCCTCGTAAGCAAAACGCCGCTACGTCGTAGGCTTTAGCGGCCATTTCAGGCTTGGGAAATGAGCCTAGCCAAATGCGTGACTTTTTGCGTGGCTCTCTGATTTCCGACACCCATTTGCCCCACCGCCTTTTTCGGACACCCCGGTAGTTAGGATGGCGAGTGCCGCCTCCTTTGGAGTCGTGTTTCGAGTGGGTTTTGGTGGTGGTGGTGGTGGTGGTGATGGTGGAGGTGGAGGTGTTCAAGCCATCTTCAGTGTATGGTTGTTGATCCATTACATTAAAACCGTTGGCTACGAGTGAGTCGTAGGCATTTATATATGCATCAGACATTAAAACGATAAGTAAAATTACAGGAATGCCCATACCAAAAATGTGTGATGCCATTTGTCAAACTTTAAAGCATGCTATTGCGGGAACATATAGCTTACATGCCACTCGTTTGTGTAAGGATTGCGATGGCGATTGGATTTTTACGACAAAACCCTTTGTTAGGTTCAATCATTTTTGTCGTGATCATGTAGCAAGTTTGGCAAAAACAGAAAATAATGGCAGTACATAATATTTATTTATAATTAATAAAGTTTTTAGTGAAAAAAGCAACTTTACATTGGAGTTATACTTTATTTAACAAAATTATTTTATACATATTTTATTAAAATTTATTTATTAATAATTAAATTAACACGTAGTGAAAATATTTAATAAATTTTATATGTAGAGTTTAAAAAACCCATATCATTGATATATAAACCAATAGTCTTATTAGCTATTAATATAAGATTTAATGATCATAATTTTTAGTTGAAATTTTTAATGAATTTATTTTGCTTTTACAGTAGCCATATTAACCAAGTAAAAATTGGAATTAACCAAAGTAAATTTATAATAGTAGTAGTAATTTTTTGGGGATATTTAAGATTATAAAAAGTTGAACCAATGAAATTAAAAGCTTAACATTTTATAGAAAAATTATACAGTTGTTAGTTAGTAATAATATTTAATATATAGCGTTTAAAGCAAAAAATATATATATATATAGAAGTATATACTCGTACGAATCTACTACTAAATGGACAAGGAGATAGAGAGGAGAGAAATATGAAAATTCGTAGGGACTCATTTCTAGTGAATTAGTCATGAAGTGATGATTAGTGAAGGAGCAAAGCGCGTGCAATTGGTGGAGCTGAGCTGATGATTTGGTGTGTCTAGTGTCTCCTACCAAGAGTGGCGGAGCATCGACATACTGGCACCGCAATGCCAAAGTTACCCCTTCACGTAAACTCATTGTCAAAAAGCTGCAAATGGGGAAGGTCTCTTAAAAAAGGGCTTTCGGTCGTGTAAGGTTGGGGATTGTTCACACTTTCACATGGTGGAAACGGTAACACGAGATTTCTATGAAGCCCTTTTCCTTTTCTTCTAAGCCTTTTTTTTCATGATTTTTTTTTTAAATGAGGGATTTTATAATTTTTTTAGCTACGTTGATAAGTTTGATTTTAACACGAAATCTTTGTATGTTAGATCAGTAGAGATGCTGATTTGCTGCCGGTTCTTTGATTTTTTTTTTTTTAATTTGTTTTTGGTCGGGAAAGATGCCCATGCTGCCAAGTCATATAAATCTATCTAGTCGTTGCATGTCAGGATTTCAGGAGGACCACAACATCTTCTATGAACTTTCTAATCAACTTAATTCAGTTCAATCATTAGCCTCTGATATGAAACAAAACATGCAAGCAGGCCTCGTTATCTTTTCTTTTTTTCTTTTTTCTTTCAGAAGATATATGTCAAGAAATTTGGATTATTTTGTATTAGGACAAATTCGTTACAATAGGAGTTAATTCTTTAATATCTAGCTTTGTAAGGTACTTTTACATGAGCATCAAGTTCAAGGGTGGATGCATAGTACATAGCAATCAAGGATTTCATGTGAGAATGCTAGTAAATCATAATGGTTCTACAAAATATGAGTTTGACCCTAACTCATTACTAATTTAAACGTTTATGGTCAATATTGATTTTTTAAAAAAAATTTCTTAATCTAATTTAAATCCTTTATCATGAGGACATTATGCATTTAAAGTCTTGTTGAATAATTTAATTTCAAGAGCCTGTCTAGCACATATGTTATCTAAGCTAATGCTTAATTTTGATTAATTAGTTATAACTACTTGATTTAATAGTGAATTATCTTAACTAAAAATTCTAACATCTGTTGCTTTATATTTTAAACATTATTTTTTTTTTTTTGAAATGGCATAAGAATTTCAAATATGCTAGATAGAATTAAAACAAGAATATGAAAAATGGGCATCTTTTGTCTTGAATCTTGATTGCAAATCTACCCCCGGTGACCATGAACCACATAGCCCCAACAGAACCAAGGGACTCGGATTCGGAGAGATGAAAAAAAAAAAAAAAAAAAACAAAGGGTCTCGATTTTTCCTTTTTTCTTTCTTTTTTTTTTTTTTTTAAAGTGACCACAATATCGTTTTTGTTTTCTCTTAAAAAGGTAACATCACCATTGGGAAGCCACGCACCAATAAAATCTTATCTACTGCCTTCCAATAAACAAAAAAACAACAAAACATAACACTAATGACGGATTTACGCATCCTTTCTTTTCCTATTAATATTTTGTCTTTACTTGGTTTTTTATGGGAAGTAAGAATTGTTTACAACTTTCCCCTTGATGAAAAATTTTTTTCCATCATTTGCTGTGACGTTTTATGCCCCTTAAAATTGGGTCTACCACCAAACAGGCTACGTGTTATGAAAATATAGGACCTTGCATCAAAGAAAGGGGGGGGGGGGGGGGGTTGCTATAGATAGCAGCTAAAGGATTTGGGAAGAAGGGGTAACTAATTATGTATGTTGAAGACTAAATTGATTTTTGGGGTTCATTTCTTCTTTCCAATTTCTTCATCCTTTAAAAGATTTCCATTTTGGCAAACACACCCAGGAGGTCAGTCCCGTGAATCTAACAACAATGTCACTAAAGTGACAAAAATAATAGGAATTGGGTTCATTGTATATCGTTAATTAGGTTTAAAAAAAAAAAAGAAAAAAGAAGCTACTAACATCTAACTTGAAAGTTAAAACAATACATCCGGATTAAAACACACATTTTTTAAAATTATTTTACAAAAAAAGACCAAAATCTAAAACATATCTAGAGATAAAATCCCAATCTTATGAAAATACACTTTTTGTTATAGCTGTCCATGGTATCAAATTCGTCATGATTATGATAACATGAAGTAATGCAGGAAGTTTTGAAATATTTTGTCACCCAAAATTTATAATAATTTTAGTAACACCAGGATACAATTTATTGTGGTTCTCTTGTTTGTTCAATAGAATTGAATGCAAATCTGGAATGGGTCCATGGATCCGTTGGACTGAAAGGTTTTACAATCTGTAAATTATGAGACAAATTAGGTGATATCTAAGTCTACCTACTATTCGGCAAAGCAAAATAAATGTAGCGGTCAATTTTATTAGGATGAAACATGTGTGCCTCATCAATATCATCTTTTCCTTTCTCCTCCTTTGTTGTGGCTTTTAGGTACAGGGCTGTAGGCGTATAGCCAGAGCTAACCCAAAAATCACCTCCAACCATCTTTAAACATTTTCTCTTCATACATTATATATAATATTTTAATATAAGAGTTGGTTCGTGTATTTAAGTTGATAGATGCAATTATTTTTTTAAAAAATGATATTCAATAGTTTTAAATTTTGTAATTTTTTTTTTATTTTTAAGCAGCGATATTTATATATTAAAAAATAATTTAATATAAAAAATTGCATGAGCTAAATGATCTAGAGGAAAATCCTGTAAAACAATGCAAATTTAAAGCAAAGATTTTATATGTATTATTTGAGTTATTTGAAATCATTATATTTTAGGATTCTTACAACCATTTCTCTTTTCATAATCCAAGATGATATGGTTAGAAACACTAAAAATGCATCATTGATCTGAAGCTGACACATACTAACAATTCAGATCTGTAATTAATTTAATATTTCTACTATCAGTAGCATTTACTGAGTCAACCACTAACTTGACTGAAGGTATATGAATTTAATTTACCATCTCTTCAATGGCCCCATACTATTTGCAAGGCAAACATCAACTCTGAATTTAAGTGAATGGCTAAAAAACGTGATGGGTTATTTTTAAATCAAAGCTGAAATGGACAAATAACAACATGTGGATTATCCTTTGGCTTTACTGTCAGTGAAGATTTTACTAGATTGATCAAATTATTCTTCTGTTCAGCAGCAACTTGAACCGTACACCACCAAACCAACTTTACTGCTATAATAGCCACATGAAAGTTACTCCATTTTAGCATTGGAAATGGCAGCGAAAGCTGAAAATCTCACTTTAGATATATATCCACGTTTTAGATCTTTGCAGCTTCCGCAGTTTGTTGGCTGTGACCGTGAGAGTGTAATCGATGCTGCTGATAAGCTTTGTTTTGCCGTTGAAGTTGCTAACTTGGCTTCCCAGCAAACATGCAAGGAAATCGTGCATGTGCCATGTACTGTTGTCTTTTGACCCATTGCCGTTGAATTGAATTAATTCAAAACTATCTCACCTGAACAAAATTTAATTGCCCAATCTTGAGATTATTACAGAATTATCAAACTTGAAAAAATATACAGTTTTCAATAAATTCATTATATTGTTACATCAAAGGTCAAAAGAAAAATGGTGTTAATGTGCTCTGATAAACAGCTTCAAACATTTTGGCTTTATTTTTTTCTTTTTTTGGGATATTAATTCTGGGTGTCAAATTTTGGGTCGTGTAAGAAAAGTTAGGAGCAAAAGCTTCTGATGGATTGTGATGGAATTTGGATTCAACCTCTTGTTTCCATTACTGCACTTGAGAAAACGTCGGAGATAATAATATTCTATGGTCAGGTATTTTATTAATTATTTTATTGAATATATTGAGTCATAGTACTTGTTTCTATAGAGAGATCAGGGAATTAATCTATTTCCGGCCTGATTTCTTTGAAATCGGACGGCTGATAAAACTTGAAAGGAGCACGATAGTAAGCAACGAAACAGAAAATCAGACATCCGGGTTTTGCAAAGATTAAAGGGAGTTTGGGGTTTGGGTTTGGTTTTGGCACCATATGTCAATCCGCGTATCTTTCCGTGAGCTTCGGCTTTACAATCCTATCTGTCACGTTTTTGTAGGGGACACTTCACTTGTCAACTTGCATGTTCTTCCAATCACGCGTCTCTTAAAAAGGGCACTTTGCTAGGGAAATTTGGACTACTCATTGGACGATAGAAAACGCTGCCACATGGCCTTATTTGATTTGGCTACACATGGAGAAGGAGAACCATGAAGCTCCAACTCATCCGTCAAAAAGTCAAAAGTTGAGGTCAACTCTGGCGCAACTGCCGCGGGCTTGTCTGAACCCCGAAGTCCCCCCCCCCCCGCCCGTCACTCCATTGGCGATTAAGAGCTCATGAACAAATTCAATAATGTAGATGGGTGGGCACTTTCTGAAATCTGAATGAATCTGTGTTGTATTGTTGGACTGGAAAAACCATCCCAAGCGTGATGCGACAAATCTTTGCTAACCAAGGGACACGTCGATTTCAATACTAAAATAGTTTGTGAATTATGTTCTTATCTGCCCTAAAGCATAACTTCAAGTACTAATGATGGCTTTGGTAAGGGTTAGGATCTACATGTTACAGGCTTTAAAATTTTTTTTGTGGGTATATTTTCTTCCTTTTCTTTGTTCATTTGATGGGAAAAAGGATCGACCGTCCTGAGAATGCGTGAGAAAGATGACACTCGAGTTCGTTCCAAATTGAAGTATTCTTTTCCCTAGTTTTCTAAAGAAAATTAAATGCAAGACTCATTATGCAGAAATTATCTTAAAAAAATTGTTTTGAAGTTGACACTATCTACTGAAAGAATTTTAGGCAGTTTGTGAAATACTGTCACTCTCAAGTTGTTTTGAATTATAGCATTTAAAAAATGAGATTGATTTGGGCTTGACTATGGGCTTTCAAATGAAGGAGATGGAGCGTGGGGGCTGACTCTTTGCGGTCACTTATGATCTGAGCCCAGCCTTTTTATAGGCTCCACATCTTTTGACGAAACAATTGCAAAATTGGCTCACCACATCTCTTCACATCCATTGTTGCAATGTTGAGCCACACCTATTCAAAATTCTTTCTCCTTATTTTGTGTAGAATGGATTGCCTATGGATCGAATTCTTTTGCCTGTTAATTTTACTAATCCTAAAACTTGTACAAATGGTATGAAACCAGTCCAACAAAATCCAGAACCCAAAATATCCAAACCTACTTGCTGGGCTTATCTACCCGGTGGGCCTATTATAACAACATGAATGTCTAGAGTCATTACCCCAACTTGATATGGAATATATTTCCTTTTTTGATATGTGACCCCATGTATAATCATTTTGGGTTCTGACTTATCTACAGTCAAGTTAGGTCGGGTTCTATAAAAAAAATAACAACACTTTTTTTTTTCATTTACAAAATTTTAAATCAAAATCTTACCAAAAATCGAGCTCTTAAACCACTCGATCTAATAGATGTTGATAATATAAAATGTATTATTTATATAGAGGCAAAGTATTATAATAAAGAACGTTATCTCTCCAACAATAATAAACCAAAAGCTAGCGAATGTTAGTTGATGATTTGAACAATCGTTGGTTTCGAGTTCCTAAACTGCATCTCTGCATGAGCAAAGAAATAAACCAAGATTTTCGTTATCACTCAAACGAAAATCTTTGACAACTGTATTATTGATAATTAATGACACTGAAGTTTAAGGTTTATCGTTATGATGATGATTATTTGGATCATTCAGGGGACGAAGGTTCTTTACATGCAGTAGTACCAGCCGAGACTCTCAGCTCAAACTTTGGCTTTTTTCAGCATTGCCATGAACAATGTTTATCGAAGTTTTTGGTTTTTGGGATAAGATTGTAAAAAAAAACACATTGTGGGTCGTCTTGTGTCTCGCCGAGCGATTATTACAAGTTCCCGAAGCTTAAAGCTGGATCGATAGCAACTATTTCGGGAGATTTAATGAGTAAACAAAACTTTCCAAAGAACACTCAGCATCTCAAGCTGTTAAAAAGAAAGATCTCAATTTCTGAGTTCTGAAACATGACAAAATTCTGAGTTCCGAATGTTACGTAGCTAAAGCAACAAGTAACATAAAATGAATGAGGTTAAAAAGCATGGGAAAAAAGTACTAGTAATTAGGAAAAGGAAAATTTGTTTGATTCTCCCCATATATCTATATATGTATAGTGTAAATCAGATGTGAAATAATTAGCTCAAAAATGCTTGAAAAACATTACAAAACCTCCAAATGAAGGTCATCACTCATCATAAATGCATTTGTCCTTTTTATGTTAGTAGCCAACATTTATTCGCCTTTCAAGTGTTGCTGGCTCAGAAAAGGTGCATACAATTACGATGCAATTCTAAACGGTATCATCGTGTCAACAAGGTACATGAATAGCAGGTCATGGGGTTTTATAATCCGTAAAAAGTAAAAATTGCAAATCCAAAAATGTGAAATTCAATGTACTGAATAATAAATAATTGGGACATTTGAAATACGCGTACTTAGGAATTAAAAAAAAAAGAAAGTTTGATGTCATCAATGTTAAGTATATTACTATATACATAATATATATAATATCCTTCATTGATCTCGGAAATAATTATAATTAATGTACAATTATGATTAAGATTAAGGAATCTGAATGGCAAAAGGCAAAGTAAATGATTTTGGTATGAGTTCGCTTTCGGGTGAGGCAATTTATTCAAACCAAGGACGTCAGTCACTATTCCTAATTAAATTACACACGATAACCGTTTACCAGGTGCCAATCACGGCTAAAATAGTTCTGTTCATTTTGGGACCCACAAGGGGTTTGCACGTTCCACTCGTGCCTGACTTGTAATTTTAGGGCTAAGCCTAAGTCTGTACAATTACAAAGCCTGCACCACTCTGGTCCCACCGCTGCGACGAAAGGGTATTGAGTATTGACCGCTGGTTCTGGTTGAGCAGCTGGCGGGCAGGCCACACTGGCTCCTCAATTATGGTTTGTCGGCCAAAATTCTCCTCTCCTCTGTAACATCCCGATCGTTCCATGCGTTGATAAGAGTCATGTTTATATTCATTAATTAAAAAAATAAAAAAAATAAATGCATGGGTATTGTTGGAAAATGAAATTTATCTTCCGCGGACATGGATGATGATGGATGCCGTGGAATTTAGATTTTTAGAGTAAGAAAATATTCTTTATCAGTTGAGTGGGCCCAAAGTCGGTGTATGACATGTGACTGACACGGTCACAGCGATCGGAGGGAATGGAATGGATACGGACGCATCATGCGTGCTTGCAGCTAAAACGCAAAAACCCATTTCACATTTTCCTTTCGTTTCACCAGCGACGCCTCAGATTTTCGGTTTTGCTATAAATGTCAAACTCAAGTACACATCTCTCTGCATTTGTACGTCCTGCTCCAGAATGATTAAAGACCAAACTAACCTTTGTGTTAATAAATAAATAAACATTTCATATTAATGACAAATAATCATTTTTTATTTCATAAATTTTTTTAATCTATCAGTACGATATTCTCAACTATTTTTTTTATAAAATAAAATTTACATGTCTTAATTATAAATATAATAAACAGTAGTTAATAAATTTAAAATCATTTATCACTGATTAAAATCTTCATAGTGTTAAATGCAACAATTCTTTTGAATAGATATGGCCAATTACGTAAAAAACAAGAAATATTAACAAACTTCATTAATATAATAATAAATTGCATTCCATGTTTATTTAGGTTATTTTTTTTAAAAAAGTTAAAATTAAATTTTATATTAAAAAAAAAGATGCGTACAAGTATTTACAAATTATAATTTAAAAGCAGGGGTGACAATGGTAAAATTGGGGTGGACCAAAGAAGTGTTGGAAAGAAAGGTATTGACACGTAAGTAGAGCAGAGCAGAAATCCAGTGGGATTATCAAATACAGACACACGCCAAAATCGTTACACAAATAGTTTTTTTTGTTTAAGAAATATTAAAAATAGGCTGGTTTAATTAAATGCACATCACGTTCTTCTCACTCTGATACCCCACCTCGATTCACTTGCCCTTCACGTGCTCTTCACGAACTTTACATCTGTTAGTTCAATTAATTTACTACCATAATAATACATAAAATTTTACTAATTTTTAATTGGTTTGTTTGTTCGATAAAATCGGCAAAAAGCAAAAACAACATGCGGTGCTGACACGTATGAGAAGGACAGAAAAGACCGCACGAGGCACGCGTGTTCTTTGTTAAACGTGTTTCCTTTGACAGTGAAAAAACGCGTGATGGATGGACGAGGTCGACCTGCGCCTACGGCTTACGTCCGTGATTTATTTAATTCAATTTCTCCTTTCTAAAACCTTGTCTTAATCGTTGAAAAAAACATATAAAATAATAAAATCTCTCTGCCTCACGTTAACTTTGGGCAGTGGACAACAATCCCAGTTGTTTTTTCCGAACGTAGTGATGTCACGCTCCATAAAGTGTTTGGTTGAACATTTTTCATTTTTTTAGCTTAGGCAATTTTCCTAATTCCTTTGACCTTTTATCACGTTACCTACAAACGCGGACCACCCACCCTACGTGAGCTCGTTTTTCGACTCACGTTACTATTTTGGCATGAGTATTAAACTCGTAAATCCGGTTTTACTGGAGTTACTGCTAAATTTTAGAATATTTAATTATGATCATAAATGTTTAATTCATAATAAATAAGAAATTTTATATTAAATATCTTAACTAAATTTGTACATGATTTTAATTAAAAGTTTAATAATTATAATTAAGCTGTTTCAAAGTTTTATGGTTATTCTCACTGAACTAAATTTATGATATTAATAAAATCAGCTTTTTATAAGGTTTTTTTTTTAAATAATAAAATTTGAAATTTTGTAAAATTAAAGTGATGACAAATGAATTAAACTATATACTTTGAAAAAACAGAGGCATCATTACGCATCAGGACAAGTACTTATTGAAAATTGTAATAAAACAAACACTTACTTACAAATTACAACTGTTTTTTTTTTTTCAAATTCTGTTGAATTTTTTTTTTTTATTGAGACGTGATATCCAATAAATTGAAGACACGACACCTTCAATTTATTATTGAAGATTTCATTTTTTGTGTTGATTTTTATAGAAGTTAAGGGATAATCTGTCACGTGTAAATGGAGAAGGGATATGATTTATAATTTGTTAATTAGTTGTGCTTGTGCTAAACAGTGAAATACACCCAAAAAACCCTGACAAACCTTTTTCCTTTTTTTTTTTTGACTGCATCTACTGCTGCTGCCGCTGGTAGCATTGGATGCATCTGCAATATGATAAAAGAAAACAGTATAATTAAGTTTGATAATTGTGAGCTTTTGGGGAGATTTGTGTTGTCTGTAACATCTCCATGGAAAGAGGTCAGTGTTTCCAACTGAACTAACACTCTGGACCGTTAATCTATAGGAAGATTTGTCACAGAAATGGACCCACACTCGTTCCCTAAAGAAAGATAAAACCTTACTAATAGATTTAACTATACAAATTCTTTTCGAAATAACCTATCTTAGGAATTAAACAAACGAGCCCACAATCAGACCTTTTGTTTTTTTGGCTTGATATCACTTTCGACATTGGTTTTGCCTTAGATTCTACTCAATTAAGGGCCCTAGGGATGCTCATATTACCAAATTAATCTTCAAACCTCAAACTTATAAAAAAGTTGTTGGTCTCCTAGGACGTGCTTTTCGCTAAACTTTCAACGTCGTGATGCCCAAGAGACACGACATGAACTCAAAATCTTATATACTAGTATTTTGTATAATTAAGTTTACTTTATCGTTAATTTATAGTACAAATCAAACCTTAAACTTTAGGTCAGCGCTTCCTTTACTTTCTTTGATAGACTTACAATTTTTTTTTTAATACAAAAAAATCATAATTAAAAAAAAAGAAAATTTTGCTATATTAGAATTTAAATTTTAAAATTATTAAATATTATATTTAAAAAATAATCAAATAAATCAAATAAATTAAATTTAAAATTCATTCGAAATTGTGCTCACCTTGCGAATTGAATGATAAAAATCAATCAAGGAATATATTATAAGAATAAAAAAGAATGTTTAAAAAATACAAAAAAATGAGCCTTTAAGTTGCATTGATTTTTTTTTAAATATATGAATTATCTTTTACGCTTATTACTTTTACAAATTTTACCATATATGCCATTTCGGTGTTTATTTTATAAGGGTAATAATCGTTTTTTTTTTTTTTCAATCTTATAAATAAAAATAATCCAAAACCGTCAATTATAAAAAATAATAATTACACTTTTTTGCATATTTATTATATAAAAATAGAACAAATAGGATTTGAAATCTTAAAAGATGTTTTAGAAAAAAAAATTCCGAAAAAAAATCACATGAAATTTTTAGATTTTGTACATAAGATTACCAAAATAACACGTTTCTTTAAAGGTATAATTAAAATAAACAATTAAAAATATGTAACGGCTCTTTAATTTCATTTATAATTTAAAAAAATTTCAAAAAATACTAATTCTGAATTTACATTTTCTATTTCTTAAAATTAATAATGTAATATAATAATCCTAATTGGGGTCATGGGAAGAACGTGTTCCGAGTCTAATTTATTACGTGGCATTATCGAGCATGAGATTCACGCAAGTTTATGTCTCCCTAGCTGTCACAAGAAAAAGCTTTTTTTCATTATTTTTCATTTATTTCAACAAAAACAGTGCTAAAGTCTCATGAAAAATGATGTCCAAATAACAACAGTAAACTCTCTCTTTTTTTTTTTTTTGCTACAGAAAACAAAAAAAAAAAAAGAAAAAAAACAAACCTCAAAAACAAAATCCTTGCCGACTACACCTCAACCAGCTACCAATTATAATTTAACCCAAACAATTTTAACCATGGTTAGTATTTAACCCTAATATCCCTTGCTTAACCATGGTCCACTTATTGCGGTTAAGATTTAAGAAAAGAAAAACAAGAACAAAAACAACAAATTCTCCTCCCTTCCCTCCTCTTCCTCTCATTTTATTTTATTTTATTTTTTTATCTTATGATTTGCTACAAAGAGGGAAATTGAATGAAAGGCTTGTTAGTTCTTCTAGTTTCCTCCTAACTGATCCTTCTGTTACCTGGGGAAAATTTTTGGTTTTCGTTGGACAGTGCCCTGGGACTTTTCAACACTCTTCTGCTGATCCAAATGTGCTTTTCCATGTAAACTGGTTTGTGTTATCATATATCTTCAATTACTATGTCTTTTTCGCTTTAAATTTAGCTTATTTTTCTGTGTTTTCTTTATTATTTACAAGCCAGTGAGATCTAAAAAGGGGGGGAAATGGTTGCTTTATTTTGGGCATGCAAAGAAGCCTCATGGTGTTTCTAGTTTAGTGGGAAATGCATTGAAAAAAGGTTTAATTTTTATTGCTTTTGGGAGTGAGATTTATTCTGGGTATTTGAAAAAAAATTCATCTTTGTTTGATTTTTGGGTTATTTTGGGGTGGTTTAGGATATGAAAATTGAAGTGGGTATGGGAGGTGGGGCTTGGAACGATGAAGATAAGGCTATGGTTGCTGCTGTTTTAGGAACAAGAGCATTTGACTACTTGATATCAAGCTCAGTTTCAAATGAGAACCTTTTAACGACCATAAGTAGTGATGAGAATCTTCAAAACAAGCTTTCAGATCTTGTGGACCGGCCCAACGCATCCAATTTTAGCTGGAACTATGCCATTTTCTGGCAAATATCGCGGTCCAAGTCTAGCGATTGGGTCCTTGGTTGGGGTGATGGGTGTTGTAGAGAGCCTAAAGAAGGAGAAGAATCTGAAGCTACTCGGATTCTTAATCAGCGGCTCGAAGACGGGAATCAGCAAAGGATGAGGAAAAGGGTTTTGCAGAAATTGCATAATTTGTTTGGTGGATCAGATGAGGATAATTATGCTCTTGGGTTGGATAGAGTTACTGATACTGAGATGTTCTTTTTAGCATCCATGTATTTTTCTTTTCCACGAGGAGAAGGCGGTCCAGGGAAGTGTTTTGCTTTCGGGATGCATGTTTGGATCTCGGATGCATTGAAATCAGGTTCTGATTATTGTGTTAGGTCGTTTTTGACTAAGTCTGCTGGAGTTCAGACTATTGTTTTGGTCCCTACTGATGTTGGTGTTGTTGAATTGGGGTCTGTGAGATCCGTACCTGAAAGCTTAGAGTTGTTGCAATCAATAAGAAGTTCATTCTCGTCTAATTCGGCCTTTAGTAGGGCAAAGCAAATGGCCGTAGCAATACCAATGGTGAATGAGAAGAATGATGAAAATACCCATTTTTCGAATTTTGGGAGTGTGGAGAGAGTGGAAAGCATTCCGAAGATTTTTGGGCAGGATCTGAACAACACTACACATGGTCATTCCAATTGTCGGGAGAAACTTGCCGTTAGAAAAATGGAAGATAAATCAACATGGGGAACACTTGCTAATGGTGGTAGGCTTTCATTTTCAAGTCAAAATGGTCTTCATGGTTCAGGTTGGCCACATGTTCATGGTTTGAAACAAGGAAGTCCAACAGAAATTTATGGTTCTCAAAACACTTCAAATAATTTTCAAGAGCTTGTTAATGGGGCTAAGGAAGAGTTTCGGCTTAACCACTGTCAGTCACAAAAGCCAGCTCAAATGCAGATTGATTTTTCTGGGGCTACTTCAAGGCCTTCTGCAATTACTCGGCCATTAAGTGCTGAATCTGAGCACTCAGATGTTGAAGCTCCGTGCAAGGAAGAGAAGCCGAGTGCAGCTGATGAAAGGAGGCCCCGAAAAAGGGGTAGAAAACCTGCTAATGGAAGAGAGGAACCTCTTAATCATGTTGAAGCAGAGAGGCAGCGGCGTGAGAAGCTGAACCAGCGGTTCTATGCCTTACGAGCTGTGGTGCCCAACATATCCAAGATGGACAAAGCTTCGTTGTTAGGAGATGCAATTGCTTATATCAATGAGCTTCAGGCAAAACTTAAGGTCATGGAAGCAGAGAGGGAGAAGTTTGGTAGTAGTTCAAGAGATTTCGCAGGGTTGGATCCTAATCTAAATGCAGAGAATCACACCCGAGCTCTTGATATTGATGTTCAAGCTGTTAATGATGAGGTTGTTGTAAGAGTAGGCTGTCCTTTAGATTCACATCCTGCATCAAGAGTAATCCAAGCATTTAAAGGGGCAGAGATTAATGTACTTGAGTCAAAACTTGTTGCAGCAGATGATACTGTGTTTCATACATTTGTAATCAAGTCTCAAGGATCAGAGCAGCTAACAAGGGAAAAGTTGATTGCAGCATTTTCGCGTGAATCGAATTCCTTACAGCCATTATCATCGCTTCGGTAGCACACAATTGCATTTAGCATAGTCCATAGGCATAAAGTTATAGTGAAGAACCAGATTCGAAGCTTCTTCAGAGGTTTTTGATATACAGCAAGTGATCCTTAGAGGAGCAGAAGGGCCTGCTAGGAGTAGAAATAACTACTTATTGACCAAGTAGGGCAGCAAATTTTCTGTGATTGTTTATATCATACATATTCTCTTATAATGAGTTATTTCTGCAAGATGAATTAAATTTTGTAAGTTCAACCAACTATGCTTTTGTTGGTTGTTTAGAAACTGATTTTTTTTTAGTTTGTTTAATTTTTACCTTCCCCCAGTGTTTTGTTCTTTGCTCTGTTCTCTACCTCATCAGACTCACCTTTGACCAATTAAAGAATGATTTAAAGCATATCATTTCAGTTTTCTTGATTTGGTCTTTTTTTCCCCTCTGCAAGTGATCTGCAATGGGTTGTTAATCCCCAGTATTATACGCCAATGTATCTACTTGTAAAGCTAAGATACATTTGTTGTAGAAATAAGTATGGTCTTCTATTGGCGAAATTGTGTATTAAAGTACTTGTGCTTAATGGATATATATAATATGATGTCTTTGCGTTTCTGTACTTTGAAAAGTCAGGATGATTTTCTTTTATTTTTTTTCGAATAAAAAGTCAGGATTGTTGGTTCTTCATTTAAGAGCAGTTAAGTTGGTGGGTTGGATACTTTAGATTTGATCCAATTTGGTATAATAGTCTCGTTGTCTTCAGTCAATCATGACTGACACTTGGAGATAAGGAAATTTACTATGCCAACACAGTAGAATCTATGATAAAAAGGCCTATTTGGCAAATGAGTTAAAGGAAGCAACAGCAGAAATTAACACTAAAGTTGGCTTTGTTTTGGTAGCACATTGCGAGTTTCAAACTTGTGTCTGTCATTGTTTCCTCGCCACTCTCAAGTTTTTATATCTCATAATTGTTGTGCTCTTAGCTCTTCTGTGCCACAGACATTATGCTACTGTACGAAGGTCTTATTAGCTGAGCAACTTGCAACTGTAATGGATGATACTAGCAAAACAGAAACAGGTTGGCCATTTTTCTTAAAAAACAGAAAAGGGTCCTTAATATATATAAAATTAGTGGAGAAGAATGTTCTGTTCTGTTGCTGAGATAGAGGTGAATCTTCTATGCACATTATTTTTTTGACCTAAGAAGGCAAAATATCTAGCATGGAGTAAGCAAAGTAGATGCACAGGGGTTTCGCTGTGTAGATCTTTTGTCTATTTTATTGGAAATCAACAAAACAATAGGAACTGCAATTAGGAACCTTGAAGTCAGTTCGCTTTTCTTCTTTTTTTTCTTTCCTTGAACCAAGTGAAGCTTCTTCATATGCACATTAAAAGGTTTAGAGAACCGATTCTCTTCTCAAATTCAACGTCATCCTTTAAAATCTTTTCCTTTCTATAAAGGGAATTGAGGTATCTTTAACTTTAGCGGAAAAGAATATGAGGTTTATGAAGAAAAAGAATTCTATACTACTACATTATAAGTATTTCCTAGAACAAAAACCGAGCAGATCCTTTCAATAATTTTGAAGATGAAGTGGTCCAATGGTGTCCCCGGTGTTCCACCTTGTGAAGGTGTTTCAAGCCAATCAAAGAGCAGTTGACATCATTCATGTGGTACATGTGTTTTCTATTTTTTTTTTTTGAAAGGAGTTGAAATTTGGACCTTGATAAGCGAATCCAAAAGCGTGACAATGCCACATCCTTGCATGTGTTTCTGCTGATAACCAAAAACGCATGAAGCCCATGTTCAATCGATTTAGCTATGGTCCTTGGATCAGCTCCTGCATATGCAAATTTGGTAGCAGAACATATTTCACCCGCCAGAATCTAAATCTAAATCTAACCAGAAATTTTAATTTGCCTTTAATTACTGCATCCTATTCCTTCCCTATCTTAACTCAAACCTGCGCTTGAAAACGTTGCCATGTGCACCCATTTTTTTTTCATAGAAGATTTCGTTTTCTTAAGTCTGAACAATGGGTAAGTCCTGAAGCATATGGCCAATTGAGGGGCCACCACACAAGTTGCTTCTTCAGCCTTTTGCTTTCTATTTGTTGTCCACAAATTTGGCCCCATTTCTTTTGCTTCTTATTTACGGAGTTGTTTTGAAAACTTCATTACTTTGTTTTTGAGAAGGACTTGGGGAAATTTGAAATATCCCCTTATTTGGCTTGGCATGTGATTTTTTTTGCAAAACGAGCAACAGGTTCAGACAAGAGATTGAAAGCGGTGGCATGTGACGATGAGTCAAATTCAAAGCCTTTCATTTACAAATCATGAATTTTTCACGTCAAACTTGTAAATGTTGAAGGGAGTCCACGAAGAAAAAATCATAGCCTTTCGATTATTGTTTGACTCGTCCAATCATGGGAACCAACCAATGTTGAAAATATAAAACACAGTAGCGTAGTAACATAGAAAAAATGTAAAATTAGTTCAGTTTTGGAAAGACATGTTTGAGGGTCAAACACGATGCCAATTGGTGCCCAACAGCACGTTGGAGATTTCTATGAGATTCTTTATGAAATTGAGGTATTTTGGACCCATTCCATGTCAAATGGGACCAAAACAAAACGCGGTGTTTGGTAAAGCACGTTTTTTTGGTAAACTAGACTGACAGCAACAATAATTCACACTCTTTTATGTTCTATTTTATTTATTTTAATAAATTCCATTTCCCGTACATATATTTATTATATTATTTTATTGGGAGAAATATATATTGGTTCTGGTATCTTCTTCTATTCAATTAAATGTCGTAAGAGTGGGCTATTTGGTTCCTCTATCATACTCTGTCTCAATTTGTGCGTTAATGTTTGATTTTTTTTTTTATCAAATGAACCTAATTTTGATTATTATTTTTTAAAAATATGTTCAAACTTTGTAATTTTTAATTTTTTTAATTTTTAAATTTTATTATAAATAATGATCAAACTTAAATTCTTTTGGGTGGATTTGAGCCCAATACGAGGCTGGTAATGGACCTGACCAATTTAGGTGTCCGCCTGTCGGGGAAAATGTTTTAGCCATATGGGTGGGCTTGGACAAACAAAGCGAGCCAGGTCGATATGAGTTGTGGACTCCAAGAGAATCAAGCCCACGGATTACAGCAGTCACTGATGAAGGATGGTCGACGCCAACCCTGAAACTGCAAGTGAGTTCATCCCATACGAAAACAGCCACTTTCAGTTAGCTGAAACTAGCGTTTACATCTCTAATAGGGACGTCAATCTTACGAAACTCGGTTTTTTACTCGAACGAGAATGGAGATAAATATCATATTATAAATATAAAAACGAAAATAGGTATGATTTTAAAATTTTATCGAAAATAAAATAAATAAAATAATATTTATTTTGTAGTCATATCTAATATATATTTATATATATTTAGTATAAAAATTTTTTGTTAAGTAATATAAATTATTATTTTAGATTAATTAAAATTAATATATTTTTATTGAAAAAATGTATATTTATAAAAATTATCTAGATAAAATAAAAACAATTTTTAGTTTTTTTGTTAAAAACTATAATTACATGAATTATTCATACACATTAAATATTTATGAAAATAAAAATAAATTTAAATTTAAAATATTTATTGAATATAAATATGAAGATAAATATAATATAAAAATTAAAAAACGGAGATAAAAAATGTTCTATCTTACCTATATCTTACTGACATCCTTAATTTCTAAGTTGATTTGGCAACTAAGATCAATATGTAGAAGCTGAGATTTTGGAATATGTAAAGGCCTGAGTTAGGGGCCGAAACAAACTATAACCCGCAGATTTGAAAGTGACAAAGGATCTGAAACGTGTTACCAATTCCAAACCATTTACAATATCTTCCAGCGGCTAAGAATGATTTATATTAATGTTACGCTCATCCGCTTAGTCAACATAATCAACTCCCTTGAATTTCTTTGGACGCAGAGTCAACATACACTCAGTTACCATGTTATATTTTTCCAAAAATTGGTTTGCCCTTCGAAAAGGAAAAGCTTGTCCAACATTTTTATTGACATTCTATTAAATTATCACTTTAAAATTAAATTTTTAATTTTTAATTTATTTAAAATTATTAAATACAAATCAAATTCATTAAAGATAATTAAATACAACTTATAATTACCTACGTGAAACTTTTTTAAACATATCGTATATTTTCTATCAACATTATCAACCGTTACAGTCAAATTACTGTCTTTTTGGTAAGAAAAAAATCAAGTACGGAAAGACCCTAAAACCTAAGCCTTGTTTCCATTGATGCTTCCTTAATACACTCCACTCTTTTTTTTTTCTCAAAAAACCTTAAATATTTCACTGACTTCAGCTTTGGAGCACGCCTCAAAAACCAACTTCGACGTTCCCTGACTGTATTTGCTGACTGTAGATTCAGATCACCTCATCCTCAACCTCTTGTCAACTCCTTCCAGTTAAGATACCCAAAAAAACCATCAACAATTGTTACGAAAAATAATACATCAGAAAAACAACAATTTCGAAGCCATACTTACATGGTGAAAAGATAGAATGTATGCCGATAGAATGTATGCCCCTAATACAACTGAACTAAAAGCCTAAGCCTACGAAAACAGCATCTATTTCCATTAGCTATACATTGCTCTCAACCATGTTGACCTTTGAAACAGCAGGCATAGTTGAATTCTCCCCATTTTGCTTCCCATTCACATCTTTTTCACATTTTCTATGACGACAGAACTGGGAAACATGTCCCTTCTTGCCACAATAGTTACATATGAAGGGCTTGCCATGCATTTCTGATTCTCGCTTTTTCCAAGACACCCCTGGTTTTTCCGTATCTCTATCATCGGGCCAAAATTGTAAGCTGGTTGAAAGATTGCAGACTTTGAATGCTCCGCTTGTTTGACTATGTTACGAGACTCTTTCACAAATCTTATATGATCCAACAATATCCAAAAGGAAACCTCTCAGGCACAATAAGCTCTTATCGAGTAAAATTAGGATTTTTTCTGCTTCCTTCTAGTGATAATTTACATCTGCAAGACATAGATACAAGCAACTCAGCAGTTACCCCTTTTTTAGGCATTACTGAAACTTCCTGTATATTATTGACAGCCTAGATAACATTAAATAATATTTTATCGCTGACTTCAAGACTCAAAATACAATCCCACCTTAGTTTTGATTGCATTTTTGTGACAGCTTCATTAATTGCAGGGAAACTATTCTTTAAAGCTGACCAGCTTTCGCTCGTCAAACTAATTCCTGGAGTAGGAAAAAGGAAATGGACGTTGAGGGAAAAGCATTTGGTCCCAATACAGAATAATAGCATGATAAAACAAACAGCTCTGACAACAGAAAAAAGAACGAAAAATACAAAATCCTTGAGACATTAAGATGAGCAATTCGGTCATAGTAGGGAGGGCAGATACTCAAAACGACAATTCGATCGGTAAAATAGATATTCAAAACAACAATTCGATTCGTAAAATAATAAAGGAGTGTGAATCATTATTTCTCAATCCGGACGCCGGAGTCATATAAAACGACAACAGGAAACTAAGCCTTTTTTTTTTTTTTTTTCCATGATGTGCAGTTGGTTATATGAAAGGAAAAAGGATATTGTGAAAGAAAAAAGGGGCAGCAAATGAAGCAAAGACAGATAGCATAGCCAGCTTCTAAAGTAACAACCTTTATTCATTAGCATTCTCAGTTTCCAAAAAACGAAATAAATCTTTAAATTACTAATCAATAAATAAATTTTACGACCATTTGGTAAAAACTGCAAAATTTTTTTCTACAATTTCTTCGAGCCAAAGAAAAAGTGAATGGTTTTAAACTTGCAAATAAGGCTATTTTATTCCTGATGCTTCTCCTTTGTTAAAAATAAATTAATCGATCAAGCCGAAGTCCAGGTCCATGGAAGCTTTTGTTGAAAAACGCGAAGAAACTAGAACAATCTCTCAAGGCTGACTTGGGCTTCTTGGGGTAATTCATTGTTTTGATTGAGCTCCACCGGGGGCTTTTAGGCCCAAAGTTACAATAATGCCCAAGGCCGAGCCCGTAATAGCTATTGCTAGGCCTCGCTTGGTTGATGGACCACATAAGCCACTGATTAATGTTGTAGGAATAAAATTGGTAATCTTTTCGGAGTCGTCATCACGATATTCACTATCAGTGTGATTAATTTAAAATTAAATTATTTAAAATTAAAATTAAATAAATTATTTTATTTTTATTAATCAAATAATTAAAAAATTAATTGATAGAATTTAATTTGATTGATTTGATTAATTTTTTATTAATTAAATAAGAAGATATATTTAAATAAAATTATTTTTTAAATTCTTAATTTTTAATATTTAAAATAAAATAAAATAAAATAATTATCTAATAAAATATTCAAATATTCAACTATTAAGTTAAAAATTCCAATAACTTATAAAATAAAATTATTCATTTCATATGTTTTTAGTTTTACATAGAGTTTTGTTATGTTTTGTCTAATATTTTTTTAATTTAATTATCGAATCAAAAAAATTTTAAAATTATTTTTAATAATTAATTAAAATTAATTTAATAATCAATTGATTGATCAAATTAACTTAATTAGATAAATTAATTTATTTTAAACAAAAAAGATTTTATGAAATAGTTATGCTACATGTATCACTTCAATTAAAATAATATCATAATCATTATTAAAAAATTAATTATTTATTATAAAATAATTAATTAATATATTAAAATAAGTATTTATCATTTAATTATCATATATGATTTATAATAAATAATTACTTTTTTATAATATAATCACGTAAAATAGTTTGAATAAAAAATTATACTATGAGATAACTATTTTATCCAATTTTTTTCTTAAACAGCCCTATTTTAGACAGTGATGCTCAGATACACAATTAATTATTTGTATAATGACCTTTAAACGGATTTTTGAAAAAAGAACAAAATAACTTATCACACTGACAGTTCACTTGTTAACAATTACAGCCCGAACGTTGCGTTTTGAACCCTGCGTGCGTGCGTGCGTGACTCTTTGCCTCTTTTCCAACTCAGCTTTCTCTTTCTGTCTTGCCGTTACCATCTCACATTATTACTCTCACAACGATCTACGAAAAATCTATTCCACATTCTGTCGTCGAAGACATACAAATTTGTATTGCTCCAGGTGCCTTCTTTCACCCTCAAAATTTATATGTAAGCTTATTTATTTAAATAGAAAACATATAAATTTGGAAACTTTTCTCCTTTTGTTCTCAACAACCTTAACTAGTTTGTGAAAATGCCTGAACAAGAACCTGTTTTAATTTGATATTATAAGAATTAAGATCCTAAAGCCGTATTCTTTTTTTTTTTTTTTGTGACAGCCTTGATCCTTGGCGTCTTGCTTCTTCGTCGACTTGCTGTGGTAGTTCCTCGCTTCACAAGGTTCTTCAGCAGTAAAGATAGCCGTGACCTTGCAAGCACCATAGCTGAACTGAATAAGGTATTGCTAATAGTATATGTTTATCAATTAAAGCAAAGGCAATTGGTATACCTTTGCTTTTTAGTTTTCCTAATTTTTATGTTCTATATTTACCATAAGGAAAAAAAAAAGTAGAAAAACTGAAGAGATATGCATTGCTTTGTTATTATTTGCTTGTTTGATAGGAGATGACGATAAAGGACTAGCATTTGCGGCAATATGATAATTACTGAACTGAAACCATATTTGGAATTTTCTTTTTTGATTGGATATATGTGATTCAACTTTCAAGCCCTGGTTTAATGTCTCTGTTTTTGGTCCTATGACTGGTAATATGCCCATTACTGTCTTTGTATCTAAATCTAATACTAATATTTTGTTTTCTAGAGGAACAATTATTTTTGCGTTTATGTCCTAATTTTGGTTTCAGGAAATGGAATCAGTCTTTGGTGAACCTCCTCCGATTGAATCTGTCAATTCTGGGAATAAAAGTTTCATGGGTCAAGACTCCCAACATAATTCTCATGTGATTTTGGGTTCTGCTAGTAATAAGTTTATGGCTTAAGAACTTTACTCTATATCTCAAAATTTAGATGAAAATGCGTCTGACCCATGTTGGCAGCACAGGGAAAGCCCAAATGGTGGATGTCTCACCCAAAGAAAATAGTAGTAGAACTGCTACTGCTAGTTGCAAGGTAGTTTTGGGTAAGAAGGTGTTTGATTTGGTCTTGGCCAACTAGATGGCTAAGGGAGATGTTCTTAGTGTGGCAAAAATTGCTGGCATAAATGGTGCAAAGCACACCAGCACTCTAATCCCACTATGTCACAACATCATTTTGAATCATGTTCGAGTTGACCTATCACTCAATCCTGAGGATTTTGTGTTGAGATAGAAGGAGAAGCAGCTTGTATAGGTAAAACTGGGGTTGAAATGGAAGCGATGACAGCTGTGAGTGTTGCAGGATTAACAGTGAATGACATGTGCGAGGCAGCTTCAAAAGACATCCAGATCACAGATATGCGGCTTGAGTGTAAAACTGGTGGGAAGAGTGGATACTGGTGCAGGGAGAAATGATGATGTTTCAAAAGAAGATTTTGACGCAGAGTGCTGCCAAATGTTGTGGAGATTAGTGTTTTAGTGGATATTTGCATTTTTCATCAGAATGGAAATATTCCTCATTCTTGTAAACATGAAACTTGGAGGCATAATTCATGTTCTCAATTCAAATTTACAGTCAGAGGTATGATAATGTATGACCAATATGCAAGTTGAAACTAATCTTACCTCTTGCTAATTTTTTTTTGAACTTTTTAATTGTCAAATATTCCAAAGTTTTAAGCAATTCATGCACATGAAAAAATAAAACAAAGAAATAAGAGATCTTGAATTATAATGAAATGTTCAATATGATTCTTAAATTTTAAAAATCTTTAACGTGTTATGTAAATTATGAATCTGTTAACTAATATGGTAATTAAAAGATTATTTGTCTATCACATGTTATGATTTAAAGTTAATTTCATTAGGGGTGAATATCACATTAGTTAATAGATTCATAGATCATATATTATATTAAAAAATTTTAAAGTTAAGATACCACATTAAATATTTTAGAAGTGGGTATCATATTAATTAATAGATTCATAATTCATGTATCATATTAAAAAATTTTAAAGTTAAGATATCACGTTAAATATTTTACTATAGTTCAAGAATCATTTTTGACATTAACCCTAATAACAAACAAAAAGGGGAAGGGGGGAGAGATAGTGTTACCTATTTGGGAAGAAGATCAATATCACACCTTTTTTAGAAGTGTATTAACCGGAAAGTATTGATTTTTACGGTTAAAGAAGGCATAAACTAGATAGAGAGAGAGATGTGGTAGTCAATATGTGAGCCTTTGAAATATGCAACTTTTAGTACGGTTATTAAGTGGAAAGCATAAATATCTACATTTACAAGAGGCAAAAGGTTGTTGGGGAATGCGTGTGAAGATAACCTTTAGTTCCTGCATACTTCTAGTGCTAACAGGCAAGGACCCTATGTGACTGCTCAGGAAACTGCAAGAAATGTGAAGGACAAACTCTAACAGGTAAATTGTAGAACTGATGATTTAATTCTTGGGATTATTTTACAGTTTACAAGTTAGCCTGCAATCTGTAAGTGAAATTAGATTTAAAGTAAAAAGGAAGAATAATGTCAGAATTAGCATCTAACTATTGAATAATTGTTGATTTATGGGATTAACATTGTAATAATTAGACCTTAAATTGACCTACCTTTTCTTTTTCTCGGGTTCATTGGGAGCCAATATTGCAAATATTTTTTTCTCATTCTAATTAGCAGATTGCTTTATTTGGTTGTTGAATCTAAAGTTAACTTCTAAATCTGATGTTTGCTTTAATTAGTTAGTTTCTTCTCCTTGAAGTTTACTTTAGGATGTCATTTTGAGATATATATCATTCATTGCCTAGCAAGGCAGCGACCAAAAGGGAAAGCCAAAGCCCTTTTCTTTTTTAATAGTTTTTTTCGTGATTCTTTATTTAGATTTTTTTTAAACAACTGCAATCATATATAGGAATTAGGATCCAATTCTGAGGGCTTGTTATATTTTGTCACTAACTGGTTGAATTGGATGGCATCATGGACTGAGAGCATAGACATGGCTATTTATGTGAAAAAGTCTAAGACATGTCAAATGCTTATGTATCATTTACTTTATCTTTACTGTCTTGGATTTGCCCTAATAAATAATAATGTCCTTGTTCTGTAATTCCTTATTGAGTCTCCCATTTAGCAATCTTTGCAGCTTATTATCTTCTTGTTCCTCTACTCTCCTTTTTGGCTCTTTGGAAGTTCTTACCCCACACGGTATGAGAAACAGGTTTCAATTGAAATTTATGTAAAAGAGAAAAGTTGATGTTTCTCTCAGCTGGCCATTGTGCTAAACCTACCTTCCAAGAATATTTTTCTTATGAAACAAAGGATCCTTTAAAGTTACTTGTGGGCTTTCTTATCCTCTCTTTATTTTTTTTTCCTGATCCAATAAATTACTTCTTCTATTTTTTTTTTTTTGGTTTCAAAGAGGGGGTGGGGGGTGGGGTATTATGTTTATCTGCTATCCCCTTTTTTAGATGCGTTTAATATAAATTTATGTCAGTAACCGAGATGGGTCTCTTCATGTTGCATCCATTCGATTGGTCATAATGTCTACGTAGTGGTGGCTTTTATGTTATTCAAGTAATCCTGACAAAAGGCTAAACATCAGAAACTTCATAAAAATTTTCCTAATTCACATTTATTTGCTATCCGACTCAATAAGAAATGAATATGGAACAGGAAAATACTTGTGGAAATCAATGCGATATGGTGAAAAATATATATATATATATATCTGCATTCTTGAAGAAAAAGATTTGTGCATTTATTATACAACATGCCATGCCGCTGCTGCTACTAGTTTTGCAACCTCTTCAAGCATTTACTTTCTTTATCCTTTACCTGTCAAATTTAGTTTTGGCCGTAAATAAGTATCCACTGTATACTGGTCTGGATTTATATCTTGATCTTCCAGGGACATGAATTTAAGAGAATCCGATGACTTGGTTGGTTAGCTTCTCTAAGTCTATTTATGACTACAGGATTTGTACTTTAGGGGTTTAAGGCATAAATTTCATATTAATTATCAAGATCTGCCACATCATCAACATAACAACATCTGCAGCTGAATGATATCCTAGTTTTGGTCATCATCAGCACCTCAGCAGGCACCCTTTTCTTACTAGGTTTTACTGTTCTTTTTAGCAACTTGTTTTGAAACAAAATGCACTCTTGATTCATCTTTGGAGCATTACTTATTTCATCTCTTTCACACCCAAAATAAAAACCATAGCTTGAATAGATTCATCATTCTGATGCATCTCAACTATAGTTTTTGTGATTGAAAATATAACATATAAATATAAAGAGAAAAGTGTAAATATCAGTATATTGTTTGGTGAGAAGTGCGGTAGCAGAAAGGTGTCCCATTAATGACAACTGGACCTACAGCTTTCTGTCTGTTACCCTTTCATGTCAACTTTCTAATAAAATATATTCCAAGTGGAGTACTCTCGAGTCTTGACTAGTACATCTTCACGTTCTAATACTACCCGACATTCTCAGTATTGAGAAATCCTGAGAAAGATTGCGTCATTGTGGCCTATCTTCTTGTGAACTTTCTCTTCGTGAGGAAAGGGCAAAGGGAGATGGTGAGTTAGAAAACAACAATCAAATCAAAACAAGAAAATCCAGTCACGGATGAAGATCAGCCTTCCAGAAGAAGCTAATCCAAAGGGGGGTGAAAAGCGTCAAATATGTCAAACATTGTTTTATTTCTCATCGATCGGAGGAGCAGGGGAATGCTGTTATGTCGTTGAGGCCAGAGTCATTGGATTGTATAAACAGTGTTGGAAATACTAAAATTGATCACATTCACATGATGTCTTACAACCAATCCAGTAAAGTGGTCTTTTCTAATCTTAATTCTTTCTTTTAGTCAAAATCGAAGAAAATTGTTATACGAATGCAAAGGTTAGCACAATTCACTGTATTGATATAACGAGACAACAGCACTGCCACGTTTCCATAATCCAAATGAGAAGTGCTTCCGTGGCTGAAACCGTACCCATTGGTCCAATGGTACGTTGAAGACTCAAACCCTCTTTTAGTACTTGCTATATTCAACCAATCGCCTGAAAGTTGCATCAAGCTGGTATTCCAATGACCTTTGGAACCTGACTTCTGTCCTGATATGGCTAAGCCAACGCTAAGATATCCCTTCGAAGGACCAAAGGAGGCAGCTATTAGCCTTCATAATTTAAGTAATAACTGCTGAAAAATTAGATGGCCTAAAGTCACGGGGAAAGTTAAGGTAAAGAAAACAAAAGCTTCAATTTCTCCATGATGTTGGCCTTATATTGGTATATGCTGGTGGTCCTCTCCACCTTTCTATTTTTCTTTACTTTGATGTAAACTCATTATTACTTTTCGGTAATTCACTCTTATGCACTTTTTCTTTTGGTGCATGCAGTCTCAAGCAGGGAAGTTTCCGTAAACATTTAAGAACTGATTTCTATGTTGACTCTGCAAATTAATTACTATAGACAAGCTTCACTTTGGCGTTTCACACAAAATTTTTAACCAGAAACGTTTGGATTTTATTCAATGATAGTTTTGTAATTTTATGTTGTCTCCATCGAATTATCATAACCAACACGGTGCAAAAATCCAACTACCGGTATGTTTGTAGCACATGCCCAGCATCAGGTAGTCAACAAAGGTGGGCACCCCACCATGTCTTCCCCGTAAACAAGTAAACAACAACAGGGGCATGGATGGCTGGAGAATCTGCTAAAAAGTCGACTGTTGGAATGCGTGGCATAGATAAGATCATAGGAGCAATTGCAGTTTTCTTCTTTACCTGTTATGAGACTCTGTTTTGATTGCAATCATGGATGTTTAGAACTTCTGCTTACCATGTTGGCCTCTGGTGCCCAGAGGGTTGAAGTACAGGGAAGGAGATTTTTTTTTCCCCAGTACTTATCATTCTTCATTCCTTGTCACACTGTTTTGTTTTCCATTAAAAATATCATTTCAACTCATTAGAGATCTATTAATTATACGGTTCTGAAACCAAGATTGAAATTAAGAATTGACATTGACATTTTTCTGTAAACTTCTCCATTTCTTCAATTAATGCAACAAGAACATGTCTGTGGGAAGTAAGACCAAAACAAAATTATTCATATTAAGATCATATGACCAAAAGAAATGACACTATATAAGTGATGGATTGGATATATATTGGCCCCAATCGTATAACTACCAGGAAACTTCTGATTTCAAATGAATACAACTGATACACACTTGCATGAACATGGCAGATTTTTTTTAATTAATTATCTTAAGGACAATGTTCAAAGATCTGAAACAGGGATTCTTATTTATTATGCTTGTGAAAATTTAGAGCAGAGACCAGTTCTCATGAAGCAATTATTTTATTAAACTTGGTACTATAGTAGAATAATCACGAGAAGACAGGAACCTCCATCCCTTTCCAACGCATGTGCTGCAGAATGCGGTGGCCCAGAACCGAAGTTGATTATTTTACCGTTTGATGTGATCAAATTACAAACAAGTAGCTACAAGCCAAGGGTTCGAATATTCAAAATATTCAACTCATTAAGAATTAACATATGATCGCCTCTGTAATCTTAATTAGCTGGACATAATTTTCTTAACCTCTCGAAGATCTACTTAAGTCAGATAATTCTTGTTGCACAAGTGAGTTGGGTTCTTGCTTTCACACCCAAAGTTTTTAATATATTATAGTCGTGTTGGCATTGCCGCGAAGCTCCACTGGCAAATGGGTGCTGATCATGATGGGGCCAAGCTGCATGTGCCTGTAACCCACACAAAATCAGCTATCATAAGGATACGTCATTTTCTTACAAAGATGTAAGCCTATGAGTGGAGTACTGGGCTTGATGAATGGAGCACCTTGTTCAGATATTACAAGCCATTTATATACACTATGCTTCACCTTTACCACCCCTATCGACAAATCTAGGATATGTATTTGTGTCTCATCAAACCTTAATATACATCTCAAATGTGTGTAGATTCACACGTAACTTATAAAATATTATTCGTTTTAATTTAAAAATTTTATAATTTTATCTCACATAAAATATCTCATAAATTTAAGTTTAACTCTCAATATATATATTATATCTACATATCTTTTCAATATAGAACTGAAAGGGTCACAAAATATTAAATAAAATAAATTAATAGTTGAGTGATTTGTTGATAAAATATTAAAATTTTAATTTTAATAATATGGATTTAAATTAGTCGTAAATACTAAAAATAGTTAGACAAAATAGACATAGCTGATTTATATATTATCAAAAAGTTTCACAGCAAGCTCCAGCTTGACGAATCTTGTAAGGTTTGTAAAGGGAAAGGGAGGTTGGGAAGTAGCTTAAGACAAGAATTCAATGAAGAGAAGACATGAGTCACGGCAGTAAAGATGACACTTTCAAAAGAAGCTGAGACCTAAGAACATGAAAAAGCTTATGAAATATATCTGGGACGTGAGTCATTGTTTTGCCACCTGATCTAGAGAACTGGTAACATAGGAATACCGTCATTGATTCGTTGCTATCAGACTCAAACAAATCTTAGGAGCAGATAGACTTTGGTGCAAACGCAATGAACTTGTTGGAATTTTTGACAAGAATCGGATGATGTTTTGGATCATTTAACTCTCGTGGCCAAAAAGAACAAAAAATTTGTAGTCGATTAGTTTGTGAATTAATATGTAGAATTAAGAGATTGCTTTCTTTGCCCAATTTTTTGAAGTTCATTTCATTCAGTCGTACAATGTTAAGTAAATAATTAATGCATGAGGAGTAACATTCAGAGAAGTGGGTTACTATAGAAATCAAACATAAATTTCATAAAATTAAATCAAAATGAAAGTGAACAAAAACATACCTCGAGCCATTTTCATCTCTACTGCAAGACATATACTCCCGCTCCCTTTTACCTTTTAGGCATTAGTTTGGATTCACACCGGATCTGGGGTCCCAAACCCAAAAACAAGAAAAACCAGACCACAAGGGTAAGACAGACATTTTCAGTTTCTTCCACTTGGAAGTAATAAAACGGGGGTAATGATAAGATTAAACCAGAAAACGTGATAAATCCACTAACTAAAGAAAGAATGAGTGTAATAAAGAACCGCGTTACTCCGTTCACATTCCATTATTTAAATTCTCCCTGCAAAGTGCAAACTCCATAACCTCACTCGAATCAATGGGAGAAATATCAAAAAACACCCTTCTCTTTTCCTCCTCCATTTTTCTCCTCCTCCTTTCTCTCTCCGCAGCTGTCTCCTCCCCATTCCACTTCCAAACCCTAGTGCCCGGCCGTCTTCCTTCACCTCCCACTCTCTCATGGCACGACTCTCTACCGGAATCCAATTCCCTCGTCGAAAACTCCGAACTCGACACTGTTCTTTCCAACACGACACTGGAAGTGCAGTTAGAATTGCACCATGTGGACGCTTGGTCTTCGGAAGAGACTCCGGAGCGACTCTTTGACCTCCGACTCCAACGCGACGAGCTCCGTGCCCAGACAATCTACTCCCTCGTTTCGAAAGCTGTTGCGCGTAACCCTCCACGCGCGCCCGGAAGACGTTCTGGGTTCAGTAGTTCCATTATTTCCGGACTCGCTCAAGGTAGTGGAGAGTACTTCACGCGCCTTGGTGTCGGTACTCCTCCGAGGTATCTTTATATGGTGCTCGACACTGGTAGCGACGTTGTTTGGGTCCAGTGTTCACCTTGCAAGAAATGCTACTCTCAATCGGACCCGATTTTCGACCCGACTAAATCACGCTCTTTCTCCGGTATTCCTTGTGGATCCCCGCTTTGCCGTAGCTTAGATTCATCGGGATGTAATAAACGCCGAATGTGTCTTTACCAAGTATCCTACGGCGATGGTTCGGTTACTTTCGGCGACTTCTCGACTGAAACGCTGACGTTTAGAAGAACTAGAGTGGGACGCGTGGCGATCGGTTGTGGTCACGACAATGAGGGCTTGTTTGTTGGTGCAGCAGGTTTGTTAGGGCTTGGTCGGGGGAGATTATCATTTCCCTCCCAAACGGGACACCGGTTCAACCAGAAGTTCTCTTACTGTTTGGTCGACCGGTCCGCTTCTTCTAAACCGTCCTCCATGGTTTTCGGTGACGCCGCCATTCCCCGAGCCGGCCTATTCACTCCTTTGTTAACAAACCCGAAGCTCGACACTTTCTACTACGTTGAACTGCTTGGTGTCAGTGTCGGTGGGACCCGTGTCTCCAGGATCACGCCTTCTTTGTTCAAAATGGGTCAAGATGGTAACGGAGGGGTCATTATCGACTCAGGTACGTCCGTGACCCGCTTGACCCGACGCGCTTACATCGCAATGAGGGATGCTTTCCGGCTTGGGGCTTCGAATCTGAAACGGGCGCCTGATTTCTCATTGTTCGACACATGTTTCGACTTGTCAGGGAAGACTTCCGTTAAGGTGCCGACGGTGATGCTGCATTTTAGAGGAGCTGATGTGTCATTGCCGGCGACGAATTATTTGGTTCCGGTTGATTCCGGGGGGACTTTTTGCTTTGCTTTCGCGGGTACCATGAGCGCTTTGTCCATAATTGGAAATATCCAGCAACAAGGTTTCCGGGTTGCTTATGATTTGGCGGATTCTCGAATCGGGTTTGCCCCCCGTGGATGCGCTTAAAAATGGCGTTAGCTTTCTTTTTTGGAGTGTAAGAAGGGAAGAAAAAAGAATCTTTCTTGGATTTGGATGTAAGAAAAACAAGAGATGATAAAAAGGCAGGTAGCTGGTTAGGAGAAGGGAATGTCATTTGGCGGTTTTCACGAGTTGTCTGTTGTATTTTTAAAATATGATGATGATCGACTGCTCAAGAGAATTGTTACTCTGATATAGGGGTAATATATTTATATATATTTTTTATTGTAAGTTGAATTTAACTGCTATATGTTGAATATCAACAGCATTTGCATCATTATTTTCTATTTCTCGTTGTTGCCTGTATTTTCCTCATTGTGGATTTAGAATTGGTTGAAATGATGATTCACTTAAGAGGGTATTGAGATCCTGTGAAGAGCATTGATCATGGTTACGAATGATTAGTGATATATCGTTGATAAGGCTTCTTTTATTGCTTTGCATCTCTAGCTAAAGAGATCTTACCCTGTTTAAATGGAAGAAGAAGGTGTTGAGTTACTTCTATTCCACTCTTCTCATATTTGCATCAAGCTGGTGTTCTATTATTCTTCTACCTGGTGGCATCGTGTCTTGAATTGAGATCTTCAAGAGATCCAACGGCTGGTTGTCCAACCATAAGCAAGTGGTTGAGACAGACCAGACCATTGTAACTTCTTTTTCACAGGGCATTGAAGGAGTGGCTTGGCACATGTTAATACAGTGGATGTATCGTTAATATGGTGGATGTAACAAAATTTGCCATACAAGTCCAGCAAACTGTTTTATTTTTTTGGTTTAAGGTAAGGGGAAATTTTACCAGTATTCATTTACTCAATTTCACTCTTAAATTCTACACATTTGCATTCAAAGTGTTGTGCCCACCTAGAGTTTTATGTATCTGAATGTCACTGCTAGTGCCATGTGATAGAATGTAGAATAAACTGTATGAGACTCAATGGCAGATTCCTCATTGAAGTACTTACATGGGCTGATCCCACATAACTGGTCCTAGTAAATCAGATACAGATATTCTTGTAAGTTTGTAGGCAAGCATGCTCCTTTTTCTTCCCAAGCCCCCTCCCAATATTAAGGCTTTACAGTTTTTATTGCTCTTTATGGGATCTGGTCTTGATTACTTGTTCCTGTTTTATTTAACAGCAGAAAAATGTACATAGAAAACTATTTTGTGCATCAATAGTTGTACTGGTCAGTTATTACAATCTTACATTTGCTGTATCCCATAATGTTCAAGAATGAATTACTTCTAGCTTTGATTTGGACGGTAAGTTCAATAAAAAAACATTTGGGAGGGAAGTTTGATAAGTCACTAATGCCAGTTTTCTGTTCCAGTTGTAACAGGAAGCATTATTATTCGATTGCAATGGCAATTTTTGGGACGTTTTGGTTGCCAAGATAGAAGCCTTTTGCTTTCTCTAATGATAGAGTATGGTTTCTACATTATAATGCTATATGAGAGTAACAATCTTCTTTTGTTTGTTGATATTGCAGATGGTATATTGTTCTGTCTCCTCTTTTTTGCAGGCTGGCTGCAAGGAAGTAGTCATCAGAGTCCTATCCTGTCATAGTGGGTGCCTATATTTACTTTATAAAGAAGCTCTGCCTTTTCTCAGGCCAATTTACAAGAGCCGGGCTTAGAAGTAGAGATTATATTTTCAATTGAATCAAGCTGTAAATCTGGTTTGGTGGCATCAGATTTCATTCTGGCGTTGAGTACTAGCCTTTTTGTAGCTTGAGCTGTTTATCAATTACTTTCCCTGGACCCTGATTAACAATCCATTAAACTGAAACTGGGACAGTGGGTTGTGAAAAGACGATACTGTTGGTGAAAACCCGTAGGACACTTCATTTCATTATTGTTACTGTATTACGAAATCTAGGGTCATGGCATCAAATTTGGCAATTAGCAATTGAGCACATGGATCAAGTTAAGGCTAAGAAAAGAAAACTGAACTTTCAACTTTATTTAGTACGTTGGCATATGAGCGGTGGCTCCCTCCACCTTTTATGTTTTATGTTTTCCTTCATTAGAAATCAATCTTCCGTTTTTTTGTCTATAATGGGACACTTTGGATGAGCAAGCAGGAAACTAGGGCAAGTTTCTTATATGATATTTAGTAATTGACTTATTTTGACTTTGCAGATTAGTTGGTTTGGACAAATTTCACTTTTACTCCACCTTAACAAATGAAATTTTTCCAAGGGAAGGTTCCTTGTTCATACTTCATGTACATCATTTAAAGTCTACTAGAGTTCTAGTAAAAGAATGAAAGTACCCACTGGTTGCCTTGTGGCATCGTAATGGAAGAATATTCCTTTATTTTCACTTTTCATTCCATTATTTGCAATTACAAAAAAAAAAAAAAAAAAAATCCATCATTGAATCGATTTGGTTTTTTAACTGGGAGAATATTCTCTTAATTATCTAATCTACTTTTGATACTTGTTTTTTATATTTATCTGATTTTAAAAAAAATATTTTGTGCATGAATTTTTTTTTCAAATTTATATTTTTCAAATGTCAACATCAATGATATGTTAATTAATCCATATATATATATATATATATATATATATATATTGGTAACTTGGAGAATATGGTTAAGAACTATAAGTAGCACTTACATTTTACAGAATGTGAAAAACCATTTTCTTCTAATAATGCAAGCACTCCTCTTTCTTTATCTTGTTATAATTTAGCAAAGCAATCATTGGGAAACAATGGAATCTACATCCCTTTCCAATGCATGTGCTGTAGTGGCCCATGAAGAACAAAACATTTTGCCCAATATATATTTTTTTTCCATGCGATGTAATCTTAAAGGGAATAGAATAAATGAAGCCTTGAATCTTGACCTGGGACATCGAGAAAACAGTCAATCACTGTTCCAGAAACTTAAGAGAGTATTAGGTATATATACATGGGATTTGTCAAACTGCCTAGCTTCAATAAAGAGCAAGAAATTCAATTTTCTAAATGCATTAGTTGAGTAATTTTTAAGCCTTTTTTGAAGATCAAACTTGATTTATAATCTACCCAAATCAATAAAAGATTTCAGCACAACTACCAATAAGAAGGTATACCCTTCCAATTGAGGACCACAGCTTCATATTTCAATCCTTTTCCTTGAGTGGTGAGTTTTGTCTTTTTTTTTTTATGATTTTTTCCAAAAAATGTAAGAAAATTCGAAAAGATGATAGATTATTTAAGTTCTAATTTCAATGATCAAATTCAATTTTAAACTTTCAGACATAATTAAAAAATGTTATTTCAACTTTTGGGTTCTTAGCTTATGCTAAAACCATGCCCATTTATTGATCCTATTCTTACAGAGTTAGGCCCAAGATTTACTTTACTTTTTGGGCTGAACTCTGACTGCCCAAATCTCCAAAAAAGCCACGTTGCAGGCCTTCTTTACAAAATGCCACGTAAACCAAATTTAACCTTTCCCTTGGCTTTGAAACCGCCGCTGTTCAGTTAACTGTTGACTTTGCGCGCATTGTAAAATTAAGGAGAAGTTTCAAAACCCTATATAAATTAGGGATTTTGAAAAAAAAAAAAATGGAAAGCTGATAAGATTGGGGATGGGGATGGAGATGGAGGAGAGAGGAAATTTTAGGGCTTTGATAGAAAAAGCCGCGAACTAAACGGCTGCCGAGGTTGATCCATCCTTCTCAAAGCAATCTAATCGGTGGTCCGGTTCTGTGATTCGGAGCTCCGAGTCGCAGCCCATAACCTGATGGACCTCATGAAACGCGATCATTCCTAGGTTCACTATCTATCTTTCTTTTATTAGTTACTAAATATGCATATTTTGAATTCCGTAACATTTCTCATTTTTTTCTTGGTTTAATTCAATTTTAATTTTGCTACTTAATGCATGTTCTGATATCTCGTTTCAAGAGTTTCCATTTATTTTTGAAACAAAATTTAGGATCTTTTCTTTTGAACAAGTATTCATTTATTGGTTTTAATGCAAAAAAAGAAAAAAAAATCCATAAAGATTGGTGTTCAAGGAATTTGAGTTTTGAGACTTGTTATTGCAGGTTCGTTATCTCACGCTTCTTATAATTGATGAACTTCTCATGCGGTCTCAGCTTTTTAGAACCCTTCTGATTGAGAACTTAGATCAGCTGTTGGCCTTAAGCGTCGGATTCAGAAGAAAACTCTGTTAAGTTCTAAGGCCAAAGCTAAAGACTGCAGTAACTTAAGTTATAAGGGCAATGAGTCTCTGGGTAGTGAAAACTCTGTTAGGAGTAAGCTTTTGGCTGAAGCTCCAGTTGTCAAGTGGGGTTCTTTCTGGATAATTGGGGCTCCGTCTCTAATGGGGATATGTTGGCTAATCACAGAGGCTTGGAGGTTGAAGGTCACTGGGAAAGAGTAGATTATGATGCTGTAATTCCGGCAGAAAAATTTGTAGAATTGAATCTTCAGGCGTCTGTTTACCAGGAAAAGTTAGGAGAAATCCAACCATGCCGTGCACCTTTTAACAAAGGTGGACTTTGTCAGAGAAGAGATTTGAGGGTTTGCCCATTCCGTGGGCCCATTATGCCTCAAGATGATGAAGGAAACCCAATCTATGAGAATTCTTCAACAGATGATACAAATCCTGATTTAGGGCCTGATTTAGCAGAGCATTTAGCAAAACAAGATGTGAAGAATGTTAGGGAGCGAAATAACGAGGAAGCAAGGAAGACAAAACTTGATAAACAGTCATTACAAGGGGCAAAGCTTGCTAAAGTTTGGGAACACAATGAAGTTCTTCTTCGTGATGCTGCAATGGCTTCAACATCATGATCTGCAGTTGTTGGAGAAGATATGGGGAAAACTATTGGGGAGATCAGTGGGGAGAAACAAACAAACTCTGACATCCATGCTGTGGAAGAAAGTTACAACAAAAGATAGGTTTGCTCAGGGACTTCTGAATACCTGGACAGCAGATGCAACAACAAGTCAGATGACCGGGGTGAGGATGCAACTTATAGAGAAGCCTCTTCCAATCAGTGGTAGATGGTTCCCCTACTAAGTTTTCAGGCATTCGTTGGAGGGTAAATGGCCGTATATCCATAGGCAAGTACTGGACAAACAACTCCAGTGGTGTCCCTGTGCATATATAAACACAAACTGATCGAATATCTATTGCATTAGTCAGGGTACTTAAATGAAATTCCTCTACCACCTGGGGAACCTGTTTGCGTCATTTTGTGAACCAGGGATGATGAAGCATTTAAGCACAGCTGTTATTAGGTTAGTTTATAATATACATAGTTTTGGTTTATTTTTTTTGAAGATTTCTTTTTACAGATTCTTGGAGACAAATAAAGAGCTAGAATGTTAAAAATAGGTTTTTTATACAGTAAGTGAGATTTTCTCTCATTGCGAACTAATGAAGTATATTACTCTGTTTTCTTGTTGTAACAGTTACAGAACTTCATTCAGGTTGATTGTTTCCAAGGAAATTTTACTGTATTGTACAGTTAAAATTAAGAAAATGAAATTGCCTAGTTTTCTAACTATGTCACAAATAAATAAGGAAACTTATTCAGGTATATATTTATGATCTAACTGGCCTAAGGCATAAGCTGTAGTCCATAAACAAAACTATTTCTATCACTTGGATAGGTACGAGTTCTTCTCAGAGACACATGCTGTCATGTTCCGAACAACAGACAAAGCCAGGAGGAAACAAAATGTATGTTCGGCCTTCTATCCAGCAAACCAGCTCGGACTTGGGTCGTAAAAATAAAAGTACTAACTACAGTTAAATAGAAAGGATTATTGATTTCCCTTTCAAGTTGAAGTAACGTCGAACCCAAGTCACCTCTCTATGCCATTATTCTCCTAATATTTCTTTAAAACTAATTATAACTAACCCATATTTCTTTTTTATTTTTGAAATAATATTGGCAAATGGCCATTCCACGTTCCAATCACTACATATACGACGACAACGACGTACGTGGATGTAGACCTGACACATCCTAATTGTGAATTCAATTTGTACATAGTTACCAAAAATAGGTAAAATTTTCAAACAAAAATCCTTCAACGATGCTTGAAATTAAACCCTTTTAAGGATACGATGTGATCAACTTGTAGTCGTATCCCATCCGTTGTCTCAAGTTCCAATAAGGTAAGGTTGGCTCCGGCTGAGCTATTTGAGTTTTTTTTTTTTTTTTGGAGGTTTGATTATATAATCTTACATTAAGTTTACCTTGATATAAATGTTTAATGGTTTTGTTAATGGATGTTTATGAACACTTATTAATGTTAGTTAAATTGTTATTTTAAAATTGATTTTTATATTTAATGCATTATTTTTATCAAATCCAATAAGAGGCAATGCATTAATCATAATTTGTTTTCTTTAAATATCATCTTAACCAATGTCATTACTCATTAGACTTTGGTTATTATTTTTTCAATGTTTAAAACATATTTAAAACCTCAAAATATATTAGTTCATGATTAAATGAACAAAACTTAAATGAAGTTAATTATGTGAGTTTTGTAAATTTATCTTGGAAATCAAAACTTATAAATTAATAAAAATCAATAAAAAATTAATAATTTTTTTAATTAATAAAAATTAATAATATGTAAAAATAATTATTAAAAATATCATTTATAATCAAAATCTTATAAGTATAAAGTATTTATTCAAAAGAAAAAATTCTCATAAAGTTTTAATAAAAATATTTATTTAGAATATCAAAACTTATTATTGTTTTTTAAAAATTTAACAAAATATTTTAATTAATTAATTTAAAATTTTTTAATAAAAAACTACGCAACTTTATCTACAAAATTTAATCTAAATCTTGTCATGGTCAGACACGGTAGGGGCAGAAAGCATTGAATGAATAGCGGCCACATGCAATAAATATAGCAAGAACACGATAAGGATAACTGGGACAACTCACCGCAAAAGATGATTCAATTCTTTAATACTAAGCAAATACTAGTTGTAGGCCAGTTGCTCATTCATACACTATAATTATGTGCATGACATGCACCCTAGAAAGTGGCAGGAAACTCATCTCGTCAGCATTTGCTTGAGACCCTGGCCCTACTCTCCCCACTCCCACCAAATCCAAATCTATATACAATTAACAAGCGGTAACAACCAGCATCAATTGTGAAATGTTAGTAGTAAATTTTTTTATTAGTTTAAGTAATCACAGTGGATGATGATAATTACTGTGTGTTTCCTCTCATGATTCCACCTAATCCCCTTATCAATCTTTACTTCTTTTTCTTTAACTGGAAACCGTTTGATGTTGATCAACTGTCTCAGAAAAGTTTGACGGTGACGCACTCTCTCTCTCTTCTCTTCTCTTCTCTTCTCTCTCTGGAGCCAATGAAGAAAGCACAAGAAAAGAGAAATAATAGTTTTTTTTTCTGTGTAGATTGAATTCATTTTTGTCTGGTTTTTTTGACCCATTTTATTCTTTGTTTATTCTTCAATCAACTCAAAAATTGACTTGCCATTCCACAGCCAAAGAAAAGACCGTCTTTTTTTTTTTTCATCAAACAAAGAGCACCCAAAGTTTGTGTCTTTCCAAAAAGGAATTACACCCATCGGTAAATAGCCGATCAAATTTGATTAGTTTTATTTCATCTTCTATGGAATTGGATAGCATTGATTGCATGACATCTTCAGATGTGATTGATGATGATGAGATCCATCATCATAATCATCATCACCATCATCAGTTGCCTTCGTTGTCGAAACCCCATGGCAACAATGGCAACAACAACGGTACTACTTTGTCATCAGTGGTTCACCCAGGCACCACCAGTGTCCATGAACTCCTTGAATGCCCTGTTTGTACCAATTCTATGTACCCTCCTATCCATCAGGTCAGTCTTTAATCCAATTTCTCTGATGGTTTTTTTTTTTTCTTTTGAGGTAAATTGCTTTCTTTTGGGTGTTTGAATAGTTTAAATTTCTTTCTTTTTCTTGGTTTTTTTCTGTCACTTTGTGGCTTTGAGTGATTTATTGAGGTTTAATCTCGTGTTGAATCTGTGTTTTTTTAGGGTTAGAATTAGGACAACAGATTGGAAAAACTTGTTGGCAGGGATGCTATTTTAGGGTGACTTTGTTTAATTGATTCTTTGATATGGGGTTGTGTTAGAGAGGGTGAACTTGAAGGACATTTAATGGATTAGAGGATGGCATGGGTCTAAAGTTGCATCTTTTGGGAATTTGATTTTTGGAATTTCTGTAGTTCGGTTTTGCTGTGTTTACTTAGAAGTACACTACACTGTTTTCTTTTTGTTTTGGGGGATTAAGAGTTAAGACTAAGGCAGATATTCTTCGTTGGTTTTCTTATCCGCCCCTTCTGTAAGTTGCTTACTGCTTCAGTTTTAATTGATTAAAGAAGTTAACATTAGAATCCTTTCCATATAATGATGAAATTTTTAACAGCTTTTCCATGAGTAGGATAGAAAAGGAACAAATAGAAGAGGGTGATGAACTGATCATATTGTAAATGTGAGCGATCAAGACTGTAGTTTTTTGTTTCCTCTCCTGCCCCCTACTCATGAGGATGTCTTTTATTATATTTGGCAAAGGTTTCCTAAGCTGATTGAGCTTTTCAGATCAGGTGCAGGGAATTGTGGATTATTAGCAGAGGTGGCATGCGTATCTGTCTGTTCTGGGAAGGGTATTAGAAAAGTGTGTTTTTAAGTTTGATTTTCATTTTCTCTCATTCTGGAGAGGCTAAGAAGCGCATAGTGAAAAGGAAGCTAAAGACCTTTTAGAATACTATCTGGTCAGGCATATGTAAGAATCCATGTCTATTCCCATGGGAGTTTACTAGGATATTTTGGGAGTCAAGAAAATCAGAGATGGATGTTTTTTAAGTTTCATAATTTCACAGAAAAAAAAACATAGCATAGTGCCTTCATCTACATAATAAGAAATGCTGATAAAGATTGTGTTTATAGCTATAGTAACTGAAGAGTGCCTTAGGGTCTGTTGTTTCTGTTCATCCTTCTCACAATAATGTATTTCCTATGATAAAATACTTGAATTGAGGTGGAGTATCATCTTGAAGTTAAGTGAATTCCGTGCATTTTTCTTTTTTTATTCTTTTTCCTTCTTAGGGGTGCCAGCACATATCATTAGCCCGCACAGGATCAGGTGGTTGGTTAAATAGGCTGCTGAGCAAAATCAATGATGCTTAAAACAGCCTTTTTTCCTTTGTTCTTTCACTTGGGGGTTGGGGGGTGGGGTGCAGGAACTTTGGCATATGTAATTATTTGTTTAGACGTTGTACATCTGCATGTTTTTATGTTGTCTCTGTTGTGTGCTAGTATAACCATATTTGCATGTTTTGCTATGAAAGTTGTCCCAAAATTGTGCCGGTTTCTCAAATTTCACACTTCAAACGCTAGATTCTGTTTTCTAAACCATTGACTTTTGTGCAATAGAGTTTATCAATTTCTTTGAATGCTAGTACCACTGGACTGGATTTCTCATTGTCCTAAGCAGAGAAGATCTAGCTGTCCAAATAATTTGGTACTTATGATAGGTGTTTAATGATTTGTTGTTCCACAGTGCCACAATGGGCATACCCTCTGTTCAACCTGTAAAACAAGGGTACACAATCGGTGCCCCACTTGTAGACAGGAGCTTGGTGATATTAGGTGTCTAGCACTTGAAAAGGTAGCTGAATCACTTGAACTGCCTTGCAAATATACATCGCTTGGATGCCCAGAAATCTTTCCATACTACAGTAAACTCAAACATGAGGCCCTATGTAACTTCAGGCCATACAATTGCCCATATGCTGGATCAGAATGTGCTGTTGTTGGTGATATTCCATTTCTTGTTGCTCATCTAAGGGATGACCACAAGGTGGACATGCACTCTGGATGCACATTTAACCATCGTTATGTGAAGTCTAATCCTCGGGAAGTGGAAAATGCCACGTGGATGCTAACTGTAAGTACACTCATTCTTAAGCATCTTTGTTCTGATTAAGAATTGAACTATATTGGATAAGAATAAACGAGATATGCATCTTGTTGGTAATTTATTTCATTTTTATACATGGAACATGGTCTTGACAATTATGTGACAAGGAGTTCACCTGTATACTCTGTACTTGAAAAGTTACCAGTTTTTCCACATGGTAGCCATACCCTTCACACAAATGCCAGAAGTTCAACTAATATCCATGATGAATAACCAATAATGTACAATTCTAACGATTACGTTATGTAATGTTTGTAATTCCCAAATTATAAAATCGCCCGTTATACTGTTGGTATTTTTTTTTTTTTTGGGAGCAAGTGCCTCAACTCGTTAATATTTTTTGAAACTCAAAAGGGAGATTACAATGACAGGATGCTTAGTCTATCCAAAAAATAAATCTTCATTCTTGTTCTTGCTCTCTCTGCCTCCACTGAACCAGTCTGTTGCTTTAATTTTCTTAATAAAATGTATTAGAAATATAGATATGTGACAATGTAAACCTTGCTAAACCGCTTTGATGTAGATAATGAATAATATGCTGTTGACATATGTTCATTGCCTGTTATTCGAATTTCCAGTCCTGAAGTCAGACAGTATATTACAATCTTCTTAAAATTTCCTAAATACTAAATGGTTTGTATCTTTCGTAATCTCTGTTTAGGTATTCCACTGTTTTGGCCAGTACTTCTGTCTCCATTTTGAAGCCTTCCAGCTTGGGATGGCCCCTGTTTATATGGCATTCCTTCGATTCATGGGCGATGAGATTGAAGCTCGCAACTACAGTTATAGCCTAGAAGTCGGTGGGAATGGCAGGAAACTCATTTGGGAAGGCACCCCAAGAAGCATAAGAGATAGCCATCGAAAGGTTAGGGATAGCCATGATGGCCTTATTATACAGCGTAACATGGCGCTTTTCTTCTCTGGAGGGGATAGGAAAGAGTTGAAGCTGCGAGTAACGGGACGGATATGGAAAGAGCAACAAAACCCAGAAGGTGGTGCCTGCATACCCAACCTTTGTAGTTAAAATGTCCAGTTTGGATCCCTGCTGCACAACCAATTATAATGTTTGCTGCATATTCTTGTAATACTAATAGTAGCCTGCTGTTATTGTTGAAGATTCTGGAATTCTGTATGGATATTGAAGGCTTAATCCTTTTCTCAATTAACAATAAGCTTCCCAGCTCTTTTTATAGCCTCAAAACGAAAGTTCTATATGGTCTGCATAATATTGTAAATATTAGAAATGCAGTCTAAATGAAATCATCTATCAATTCCCCTTGCAAAAACCAATCTTCTCTCGATGAGAAATTTTGGTTTAGTAAACAACTAAAACTATGGATTGTGTTGAGTGACGTCACACTCTCAGATTAGAAAGTTAGGCATTCTTACGCAACTTATCCATTAGAGGCACTGAGATCTTGGCTTCCATCTTGCAATTTCTGCTGCATCCTTGCTTTCCCTGACAACTAAGCTGCTGATATGTCAGTTCAACTGTCCGTGGCCTATAGGGTAACCGAAAGCCTTCCTCTTTGTTTCTTTATCTGCAATGGGTCAGCAATGAGCTGATGACCATTAACTTGATTTATAGAGTAAAATTCAATTATACTACCAGCCGATCTACGCATCTTCATATCTTTTCAATGCCACATGTAATCCAAGTTACGTAGCTCGAATACGCTTTCAGCAAATAAAAGAAACAATTTTATTCCAAAATTATGGAATCAGCACACATGATTGAGAGAGTAAGATAAACTAATACTTTTTATGAACTAATAGTGACTACAACTTAAAACCTAGTACTTAAATTCATTCTAGGGTGAAAAACCTAATAATGAACCAAAAAAAAAAAACAGTGAAATAAAAAGAAACCCATGTCTTCAATTCAAATCTCAAAAGACCAATAAAAAATATCTCAACAAATTAATTGAAATGAACGTTAATCAAGGCCTCAAATTAAAAAGCTTTGGTTAAGTGCCATAAAAAATAGAGAATCACAAGAAAAGGTTGAGAAGAATAAAGCATTGTGCCTTCATAACCAGTCTGCCGGGCCATTTGAGGTCCCATCATCTAGCAATGCATGCACAAGTACGAGTTACACAACTATCAACTATGAATCAGCAACTACATAACTATCAACTATGAACCAGCATTCTCTACAGATGTTCAGCACTTCTATCATAGGAGTGACCCATCAACCTCATCAAGACGGCGATCCATGATTTGAGATAGTGTTTCGAGAAATGCAGCTTCACTTGTGCCAGGCAGCACAGAATCCTGAGCCTCTTGGACAATTTTCTCAATGACAGATTCCTCCTTCAAGTTCTCTCTGCACATTATACTTCCAATGGCAAAGGGAGTGAGTCCCCTCTCCGCACCCTTCTTGAGAAGCATGGTGGAGATGCGAAGAGTGCGTGCACATTTAGGTGGCATATCCCATCCAAGGAATTTCAGAAGGGCAATATCTTCTTCGGCATCCAGGGATTTTATATAGTCAATTGTCTCAGAAGAGTAAGATTGGTGAGCTTGAGGCCAATACAGCCAGTCAAATGTGCAATCTTCAAACTATAGAAACAAAACATATAAATAGTGATTAGGCAAATGCAGGCGGGAAAATAAAATTGGAAAGACCCTAAAACAGAAAGAATATGACATTTTCAAGGTTGTGAAAGAAAAACGACAAGTGTAATGACAGACTCATAAACACTGCATGAGATAAGGTTTAAAAAAAAAAAAAAAAAACCCAGAAAATGTAGGGACAGAATCAGGCTGGCAGCACCACTCAGCTTGCCAGACAGTTTAAAATTAACCGGATCAGTGAATCTTGAGAATTTTTGCAATGTATTAGAGTATCTTGATTCAATAAGACTTAAAACAAGTTCAATAGCCTTCTAATCAGGAATCTATATACGATTTGAGTTCAATTCAGAGTTGAATTCAAACAAACCTCAGTATGATATTTAACATATATAACCTAGTGGATGAACCTAGAATAAAAAATAAAAAGAAAAAAGGTCGGGGTAAAGTACGAAAAAAATAAAACCAAAAATGAAACATGCATGAAATTGCAGGAAATTAAGACATCAGTAGAGAAAAACTTACGCTTTCAGGCAAGCAATAGCCATGATCGATCGGAATCAGCAATGTCTGCCCATCTTCATCTTTGCTCAATAAAATATTTCCAGCATGCCTATCTGCATTAGCCAATCTTATATCCAACACACAGATTTTATGTACTTGCTCGACTGGGAAAGACCCAGGACCCATATCCTCACAACTTCCACTGTTTTCCACAAACATCTGCAATGACCCAATCTTGACTGTTGCTAAATCATCAGGATTGTTAAACCCACTATGCAAACACTTGATCATAGCAGTAGGAGGGACACCAGCAAAACCCTTCTCATGACCATATATAGTGCGTTGCTCATTATTAGGATGATCCAAAATATAAGCCGCAACTTCCCTGAATGCTCCTTCTCCAACTCTTGTACCCTTCTTCAAACCTTCCCCATCAGGTGACACCGGTAGTTTTCGAGGGTTGTTAACAGCTAAAGGCTCCTCATCAATTGGCTTAAAAACAGCAACAAATTTTTGGCCTGATGAATCCTGCATGAAATAGGCTCCTCCAGTGCCCTCCATGGACCTGATTGGAATTTTCCTGCTATCTAATCCATCGAATGCGGAATTAATCATATCTACAATCACTGAAGGTAATTCAACCTCGGGATTAACAATAACTGGTTCCAATGAGAAATCTCTATCAGGAGGCTTTCTTGGTTCTACATCCCTATCAACTTCATATCCTCTACTATAATTCTCTTCACCACCAACATCATATTGTTTTCTACTGTTCTTCTCACCAACATCATAATATCGCTCTTCTTTCAATTCTGGTGCCACAATAGTCAACTCAAAATTCTTCGCAACAGGCTTAGACCTAACTTTGGCAGATTTTCGGACCAATAAATGCAATACAGCATCATTGTGCTTACATATGTCATCAATAAGCCTCTGATCCTCTAATCGCTCCCCATCACAAACGACTTCTTGCTCATCAAGATTGGTAAACCCTTTCTCCCTCTTTGCAATCTGCTGTTTCACATAACCAACATCGCGTCCCCGTTCAACATGAAATGTAAATTCTTTCCCAGACGTGGTCTTAACATTAATGACCTGAAGATCAGAAAGCCTAAGTATCAATTGCAGAACATTCCCATCATTGACTCCGTAGTCACGAATAAGGGAATTGCTCCGAGCCAGCTCACGGCCCCCACAAACCAACTTCTGATTCTTCACAACAAACCCTTTACAGATTTGAATGCGTAGCTTCACGGATTTAATAGAATCTGATTCCAGAACCTTCATTGGAATCATCAATCCGGAAAGGTCCAAATATATCCAAATTGATTCGTTTTCGCAAAGACCCAATTCAGGATTCATGTGAACAGGTGGAACCATATGTTCATTTCGAACCGGAATAACAGCAAGACCAGCCGACGACATTTCTAACAGTGAAATTTAGAAGAACCAAGAGATTCCAACACTCTAAAAATGAATGCTAAAATTTAAACTAAACTGTACAAATTCGCAACAGTTTCCCCATGTTCTTACAATCTAACAGTTCTACAGAACAGAGAAAAGAAAAATCCCAATCGAGGCCTAGGGAAAAAAACCCCTAAACCAGGGAAATCGAAACCCTAGGTATCAGAAACGATATATTAAAGAATCTCACAGCTCAATCATCTTGATTTGTAAGATTATGGTTTAGAGATTGGATGTACGGAAATTATTAACAAAATAAAAAAGGAGAAAAATTAAATTACGAAAGAGTGAGGATCCTTACCAGAAGAAGAACCGAAGAGAGGGGAGACAAGAAATTGAAGCTTAAGTCAAAAGTCAAATTTGGGAAGCTATTGTTTTTTTTTAACTGATGCTTACGCAGAAAATAGTTTAGCTGAAGAGAAAAGGATTGGAGAAGCGACGGTCGCGTGGAGCCATCATCCTTTTATAGGTAACGCGTAAACTTGTGCTAGCTTTGCCCAATTTTTGTATACGTGTGAATTGTACGAAACTTTTGCAACAAGGGAAAACGATTTTAGGTATTTCCTATATTTAGGATCTAAATTTTCCTAAAAGAGTAAAATTCTTGGAGTAGTTTCCAAGTCTCCCTATCTATTAATTTTGTACTCATCTCTCCTGATATTATCCCTTCCGATAACTCTTAACTTTAATGATTTGTTTTAAAGTACACATTTTCTCCAATATAAAACAAATTAAATGCTAAAGATTTATGCATGGCCCAAAAGACTTTTATATAGACGGTGATATATTTTCATTTGATTGGTGAATTTTTTTTTTATTTAAAAATAAATATAAATAATAAAAATATAATTCAAATGAAATCATAAATATTTCAATAAAAATAATTACTATTATAATATTTATATTCTGTAGTAACTTTATAATATTTTTTCTATTACTAATATTTACCTCTTAAAATTTGTTCCTCAATTATTCTAAAATAATGTTATATTATTCTACAAATGAAATAGAGATTTTTTTATTATTATTGTTTTCTTGCCGTCACATCTCAAGTTTTGAAGTGGAACACAAGCTGGTCAAAATCAAACACAGGGACGTTAAAAACAATATAGTAATAATACAATCAAATTCCAAGGACAGCGGTGCGTATTGGTTACGTCTGTTCCGATTCCATTGGAATATTCGGTTTGGATAATAATATTTTTTGGAGGTTGGAATTTCTCATTTGAATAGGATACTTTAAACGGCAGGCGTTGTTGATACGAAATTTCCAAGTTTTCCAGAGGGTCGGTGATGACGACTGAGATGGCCGATCAACTATCTTTTTAATAATTTTTTATTAAAAAAAAATCAAATTCAGCAGATAAGACTTGATCGCTTGAAGAATTAAATATTTTTATATAAAAATATGATAATAATTACTTTGTGAAAACTCCATTTTTTAACTTTCGAGTGAAGGGAAATTACGAATCATTTGATAAGTAAATAAAATAAGAAAATAAAAATATAATACTAGTTCTTTCAAAATATTTATATGTATATATTAGTACTGTTAGGAGAACTCTTTAATTTAATCCTTCCTATTAGATTAGTATTTTTTTTTCTAAACATTTAAAACAACATAAGAAAAAATATTTAAATTCTTCACGATCTATCTTGTCATATAATTTCCAATCACATATTTCAAATTAAAATAGTAAAAAAAACCAATGAATGGGAGCTGAAAAGGGTGTGTATTCACCCATTGATCAAATATGTTAGCTTATTGAGTCTACAAGAGACATGTTATGACAGATTTCATATATAGTACAGAAAAAGCCAGTTTTAAAGAAGAAATTAGGGGCTAGGTTTTCAATTGAGGCAGATTCTGCTGTCAGATGCGGAAGGATTCCTCGTTGAACATGCCGCTGCATAAACTTATTCGTATCCTAGACGCCAACATTTTTCCCCCAGTTCTCACCAATCTGGAACTTTTCTTCTTTGAATAGTCGCCGAGAGGTGAAACCATGACGAAAATAAGTTGTATTTGCATTCAGGTATGCTAGCTGCTTGCAGTGTTCTGCTTCACTGTTCAGCACAAAGCTAGGAAATGCTCGAGAAATGTCCGTAAAAAGGTGCAAAGACATGAAAGCGTTACCAATTCAAAGTCACTCATTGCAAACTATTTAACAAACATGTAATTCAGGTGACAAATGTTGATCGTTAATTTGTAGTCTATACAGCATTTCATCCTACATAATCAAACAAACGGTTCATCAAACTCAGAGGTGGCAACTGGGAAATCAAATGGTTGCAATTGAGCTTCAAAGGAGCTCTAGACCAGACCCTAACTGGAAATAATATTTTGCAATGAAAATTAATCGATCTGTGAATTTAAGTTTCATGAATACACTTTGCTGCTACTACTTTATTTTCTCTTTACTTTTGTCGTTTTCTATTTTCAATTTCTTTTACCTTTCAGGGCAAGTGCGGGTAGGAGGTGGTAGTAGATTTTTCAGTTTTGCTACAAATTTTTTTATAATCTAAAAGCTGAAATTATGAATATGATGTGAGAATCGTCGAGAATTTAGTTCAACAGATGTGGCTAACTTTCACAAATATTAGGCAAATCAGCCATTAACAAAATTAGTTGAATGGTACGGAAATGAGAAAAAATGTACGAAAAGAAATGCTTAAGAAAATACGAGACAAAGATTTTGGGATATTCAGCTGACATAAACTGATAAACAGAATGACAGTTGTTGTCTTGAATCTTCGGAAATTTTTATTGTTTCTCTTTTGGTTGACCTCTGCACAGATGTACATGATTCGGACAGGATCTAACGAGAGATTGATCAAGGAGGTATTTGGAGGATACCGGGATTAATGGTTGTCATCAGCAAACGTGGTGGATGTGTGGGCCGTTGGATCATATGCCCACCACGTGGCGCATTGCTATCGGTTCTTTCGAAGCCTTTCACACATACTAAACCTTAAATGAGATGGCACTTCTAGCACATGCTGGAATGGCTGGTGGCCGTGTCCTAGAAGATAATTAGGTAGCCTCGAGATAACACTGTCCCAGAAGATATACAAGCTACCACAATGCCAAGCATAGCTCCAGCAAGGACCTGTGATGGAGTGAGCCAAGAAGTTCCTTGAGTTTTCTTTGACTGATAGGATGCCCTGCAGCCCTTGAAATAGGTCCACAACGATCATACCAAGAACCTACAACCAGGAATACAAAATTATTCCATGATTCCTACACAAGTTAGCAATCACAGAATTAAATGACAGTTCTCAAGGCAAGCTAGCTGCCAGAATGTTCACATATTGCATATAATTATTTGAGGAGGAAATAAAATTCAAGTTAAGGTCATGTTTGAACCCAGGTCAAAAAACGCATGAAATTTAGGCAGATATAAGTAGACATTAGGCAATAGGGAAACTGCAGCTATAGACCTGTGAAAAACATGCTTACCCTGAGTTTCAATATTTCTGTGTGATAGAAAAAATGCAAAGACATTCATATTACATATGATAGCACTGATATGTAGCAGACAGATACTGCCAATTAACCATTATAAGTTGAAGCATGATATCAGCTATAATATTTATTTCCCTGATTCAGATTCAATTACCAGCTGCAAAAAGGTTATTAAAATGTTAAATGTGTCTTTCAAAATTAGCCACATCACTTGTCCTGTGATTTACCTAAATGAGAATAAAACTTCATTATTTGATATAAATTCATTAACACAAAGGAAAGCAACACTGCAAGTCAAAATCTGTTCATAACTTGAAATAATTTCAAGCACCGTTTACTGTGATAACATCTTTGCTTCTCCAATATTAAAAGAATCCATTCCCACATTTCCACTTCAAAGCCCAAAACAACGGTATACTAAATCAAATCAAGCTCCAGTCACCATGGGGAAAACTATAGTAGGAAATTCACTTATAAAAGCATAGGATGTAACCCATAATACCATATCTAAGACCCTCAACCAGATTTTGAAAATGGAAACTTAATGTTATTTCTAACACTATATTATGGTGTTACATATTCCAGGGAGGATATCATCGGCTAGTCATTCACCCACAATTTAGGCATACTTTAGTGTTCAAACTTTGGCAATAACCATGTATAATCAAACATCTAATCCAATTATCGCCACATTTAACAGAACTAATGACTTGTCCGGATAATGCTTGAAAAAAAAAAAAAAAGGTTAGCACTCTTACACGACCCTTCACGACCATTTGCAGATAAATAAGTGAAGCCGAATTGGTCGTGTAATAGTGTTTTTTTTCAATAAGGCGACGATTGGGTTAGTTATTGGGGCCTTGGAGGGAGATAAAAACAACGGTGACGTGGATACTTTACAACGGTTTACTTCTGGTTGGGCCAGTTGTTGGGCCTACGATTAGATTTAGGTTTTATTCAACATCCAAGCCTAATTTTGGACAAATTTCACCGTAATTTATCCAATTTATGCTCAAATCTAATTTGGATCATTAAATTTTAATTTGTTACATTTAGGTCGTTGAATTTATTAAATATATTAAAATTAGTCACTCTAATATAATTCATTTAAATTTTGATAAAAAATGATAAAACTGTCATATCTTAATCACATCATCTTACTAAACCACATAATTTTATGTCATTAAACTTTCATTTAATTTTCAAATAAAATACTGAATTTTAATTTATCATCACAATATCATTAAAAATTGTTAAATATATCAAATTTGATTATTCTAATAAATATTATCCAAAATAAAAAATTTAGATAAAATCTAAATATTAAATTCAACCAAATAATATCCAAATTTTTTATGTCAAAAATGCTCCATACCTCATAAAAATAAAAATAAAAAATTAAGTAAACCGGGATAAGATAGACCTTTAATAAATATTTATTTTTTAAAAAATATTATTATTTTTATTTAAATTAAAGAATATAAATATTTAAATAAAAATAAAAAAATTAATTAAAGCGTTATTTATTATAATCGAAGCATAAGCAAAAATATAATCAAAGAGCCAAATTGGGCTTCCACATTGAATCAGACCGCCCAATAACTAGCCCAGCCAGTAGTTGACCGTTATAAAGAATCCGCGTCACGTTCGTTTTTCTCTCCATTCAAAGGCTCCAACCGTCTCTTCCGACTTTTTCCCGGTTCCTTAGCCAACCCAAAGTTCCCACTTGAAGAAAAATGCAGCCTCCCTCCTCCTTCTTCTTTCCTTTCAATTTTCTAATCAAAACAAGGCAAAGCACATTTTTCTTTGAAAAAGTGCTACCTTCCTAGTCCGCTCACTCGCCTCGACCTAAACTCGGCTCCCCCATTTTTTTGACTCCTTCATCACAACATGGAGAACCTGATATCATTGGTGAACAAGATACAGAGAGCGTGTACGGCGCTTGGCGATCACGGCGAAGAAAGCGCTTTGCCTACCCTTTGGGATTCCTTGCCTGCCATCGCCGTTGTCGGTGGCCAAGTATGATCCCCTTCGTTAAAACTACGAATTATACTTTTCATTTTTCTGATGATTTGCGTGTTCCTCTCTTGATCTTTTCTTTTTGTTTGATTTTAAATTATTCTGCCGAATTTTAATATTTATTTTATTTTGTTTATTTCTGCGTTGATCCGTCTCCTTTACAGTTTGATTCTAAGGTGATTTTGACTAAAAATTTTGTTTTTCTTTTCCTCAAATGCGACGATCATTTCTTGGTTGTGCTTTTCCTATTTTGAAGTTTGAAATTTGAATTTATTCAAATTAGCCCCTTAAATATGGTTAATTAATTAATTAAACATTCACATTCTTTTTATAGAATAAGGTTTTGATATAATAATTTCAGAAATTTAATGGTTGTAGAGTTCTGGTAAGTCATCTGTGCTAGAGAGTATTGTTGGAAAAGATTTCTTGCCTCGTGGCGCAGGTAATTTTTGCTGTTAATTTTTCTTGTTATTTCTTCACCATTGTAAAAGCCTGGATATGATGCAAAATTCTTGTTTGCAGGGATTGTTACAAGGCGGCCTCTCGTCTTGCAACTTCATAAGATAGATGAAGGAAAAGAATATGCAGAGTTTATGCATCTCCCGAGAAAGAAATTCACTGATTTCGGTATGCGCTCGTTGGAGTAGAGTTTTTCTTAGTGCTAATTAACTTATCTATATTATCTTCTTCCCGTTTGTTAATCTAATAGTCATGATCAATTAACTTTAGTGCTGTGTTCTTGAATTAATTTTTGCAGCTTCTTTTAGTTGTTTATATCTTTGTTTAATCTTGAAGGCTAGCTTATATATGAATATGATACATTTTTGCAGCTGCTGTTAGGAAGGAGATTTCTGATGAGACAGATAGAGAAACTGGCCATACCAAACAAATCTCTAGTGTTCCAATTCATCTCAGTATCTTCTCTCCTAATGGTGAGATAGAGTGTTAGTCAAGTTGTTTAATCCCTTTTCATGAATAGGCGTTATCTAAAATAAACCAATAATTAATTTGTACCCAAAATGAACCTCCCAATTATTTTCATCTCAGATAACAGAAATTAGAGGATTTCAGATTAGACATTTAATGGTTTCAATTCATCTTGCCAACTTTTTTGCAATATCAACATGAGCTGAATTTGCTTTTGAGATTAACAAGTAATCCTACTGCCCATCATTCAGTGGTTATTATTAGTTTATTGGTAGATTGGATCTGTGCTATTTCTTTAAATTGGCTTGAATTATTACATCCAATTTTATGAACTTCAATTCTTTCGTAAGAGCTGCTAAATGTATTTCTTATCTCTTGTTTTTATTTGTTTGTTTATTTTGCTTCAATTCCTTTGCAGTGGTGAACTTGACATTGGTTGACCTCCCTGGACTTACAAAAGTAGCTATTGGTGAGTGTTTCAACCTTTTGCAAGTTTTTTTTATGTTGAAATAATCATGTCACAATGTCGATTAATTTAGCTAAAAAGTTGTGGTAATTGACTTGTCATGTAGAGGGACAATCTGAAAGCATTGTGCAAGACATTGAAAATATGGTTCGGGCATTTATTGAAAAGGTAAATAGAGGCAGAACTTGAGAGGTTCTTGCTTATTCTTGGTACACTAAACTAGCATAATTGAAAACAGTGTTAACTATTGTTCATCTAATAAATGTGCAATTATGTAAATATTTATGAAGTGATAAGCATGATGGTATGAAGTAATTTTCCAGGGTCTAGTAAATGCCTAAAATATTCTTTGTTTCTTACATTTTTATCATATGTAAAAGGGTATGCTTTTTGAAAAAAAAATTATTGTGCTATACCTGTCTCTTATTGCAGCCCAACTGTATCATACTGGCAATTTCTCCTGCCAATCAAGATCTTGCTACTTCTGATGCAATAAAGATCTCGCGCGAGGTTGACCCTAAAGGTATGATTTTGGCCAAATTCTTTCATGTATTGGACAATAGACATTATTTTTATTCAGAAAGTTGGTAGTAGAAAGAAATCTACTTGCTGTAATAGAAATAGGTGAAAGAAGGGAGGTAAAACAAAATAAAATAGGCTTAAGTATTTTAAAAGTTGATATAAGATTCAATAATGAAGAGTATGGGAAATGGAAAATAAAATCGTCTTGTTGATGGAGGGCTTTTGAAGGGCATGCTAGAGTGGTATCTCTACAAGTTACTGTATGTTAACACTAGTTGTTTGAATTGCTTTTCCCTGTGCAATATGCGGATACTAATGTGACAGGATCTTTCCCTACAACACGAGGATTGCTGGATGCACCTCGTTTGTACCAATTATTGCGTCTGGCAGTGCAATTATTTTATGGTTTTAATTCATGCACCCCTTGTAGCACAGATGGGATCCTCCTGTAAAATATCTATGAGTATTGTGATCGAATGGTTCATGTGTGCCCCATAGGTTACGGTGCACTGAGCATGGGATTTTCGCTGTAATTAAGTTTATAACAAGAAAAATTATTCTTAAAGAATCAAGTCTCCTCCAAAATTGCATTACCTCTTTGAATTTGATTAACAGCCACTCTTGAACTGGTTGACAGAAGTTGTATGAGGTAAAGATGGAATGAAATTTGGCTGGAAAACAATTCCAATTAAAGAAATGAAGTCCATTTCCTTTGTTGGAGCATCGGTTTCCTTTGCCTTCGCCTTGCCTCATGCCTTTGCTGACCTGCTCAACTGAGTATTTTCAACTGGTGCTTCTGTGGTATAATAAGCATCTATAGCAGAAACTTGAATTTTGCAGCTATTATCCTGCATAAAAACATCTTGTAGAAAGGATCCTGCTTAAAGACGATATAAAAATGTGTATGGAATGGTGATGTAACTGACCAAAGGGAGAATAGCAATGGTTATGGCAGCATTGTTGGGTTTCATTTTAATGGTCTTGATACTTTTCACTATGATTCGGGTGTCAATTGCCTTCTGGAATGAGAAATGGATAGTTATTGATTTAAACTATCCATCATTTTCAGCATTGGAACTTCTTTTCCTATTTGCCGAGATGATTATTTTCCTAGTTTTCCATTTTACTTATATTGAATTTCATCTTGGTTGGTTGTCAAAAATCAGGAGAGAGGACATTTGGGGTTTTAACTAAGATTGATCTGATGGACAAGGGTACCAATGCAGTTGATGTAAGTTTTTACTTCAAATTGTTGACATAACTGATATTATATGATATAATGTTAGGAGCAGCTATATGATAATATATTTGTCTTTTATAATATATACAAATCAAGTTAAACTTTTTTTCTTTTAAAGCCTTTCCGTTCCTAGACAAGAATATTCTTAGAAAGTTGTATTTGAACTTGTTATTTATTTCAATATCTTTGTGCATTTTGTTACCAATAATCATGTATTCAGTTTCTTGCAATGACTATTTTTGCTTCTTATATTTCGGGATTTAGATTCTGGAAGGAAAAGCATATAAGCTACAGTTTCCATGGATTGGTGTTGTTAATCGCTCTCAAGCTGACATTAACAAGAGTGTTGATATGATTGCTGCTCGGCGTAGAGAGAGAGAATATTTTCAAAATAGCCCGGAGTATAGTCACCTTGCTAGCAGGATGGGTTCTGAGCACTTGGGAAAGATGCTTTCTAAGGTATACGAATACTATTTTCTTGAAATCTATGTAAATAGATTTATATTATGTGTTTCGATCCATTTTGAGGCATACAGAGATTTTTATGTAGATGGATATACACATATTTTCTTAAAAGTTAATTATCTGGTAGTTTCCTGCATACGCATCTATTCTTTGATGTTAATTTTAATAGTTAAATTCATTCAAACATCTAAAACAGAAAAAAAATTAAACTAACATTTAATTTGTCTACTGATAAATTTTTTTTTTGGGATTCCTTAAGTGATAATTTGCATTTCAAGTTATTAATGTTATTCTTAATACTGAAATTGGCTGATTTTGCAGCACTTGGAAAGTGTGATAAAGTCTCGAATCCCTGGTCTTCAGTCTCTTGTTAGCAAGACTATTATTGATCTGGAGGCGGAATTGAGCCGTCTTGGGAAGCCTATTGCTGCTGATGCTGGAGTAAGCGTTAAACCTATTCTATCCCTTTCATGTTTTGCCTCTTTTCAAATTTTCTCAGCTTAATTTATTTTGGACGACCTTTTTATGGAAGTTGTATTACTATTACCGATTTGTCAGTCTTTGATAGGTAGGGTGGAGGGACTTTTCTTTCCCTCTGTCTTTTGGTATTTGGAGAACGCTGTTGACAGGTTTAGCCACTGACTATTTTCTTTCTTTGTGCAGGGGAAGTTATATACAATCATGGAAATCTGTCGAGCTTTTGACCAAAACTTCAAAGAACATCTTGACGGCGTGTATGTTTTTATGTACTAGTGTGTTTTATCAATTTGTTAATCTCTTGCCAATTTCCAATTTAATGTGCTTTTGGTTACATCAATGTTTACAGACGCCCTGGAGGTGATAAAATATATTCCGTATTTGATAGCCAACTTCCTGCTGCTTTGAAGAGGTTGCAATTTGATAAACATCTTTCAATGGAAAATGTACGCAAGTTAATTACTGAAGCTGATGGATACCAACCACATCTTATAGCCCCTGAGCAAGGATATCGCCGTCTTATTGATTCTTGTTTAGTATCTATCAAAAGTCCTGCTGAAGCAGCTGTTGATGCGGTACTAAATTCATTTCTATATCAATCATCTTTCTGAACTTTTTGTGGCATGTGGTTTGGTTGATACATTTCATGATTCAATTTCAGGTTCATTCTATACTTAAGGATCTTGTTCACAAGGCTATGAGTGAGACAACGGCAAGTTCCTGGCCATGCTAACTTTATGATTTTTATCATACTTTATATTTTTTTATTTTACATTCTATGTTAGAGTCAAGCATCTCTTCTTTTCTTGTTCAGACCTCAAATATAATTGCTCACCATCTTTGCTCTGTTGTGATGATTACTTGTTCAATGCCATATCAACTCCCCCTTCCCCCTTCCCTTTTTCCATCTTAAATTCTTAATTTATTTTTTATTGTATATAGGAACTAAAACAGTATCCCACTCTGAGAGTGGAAGTAGGGAATGCTGCTATTGAATCATTGGAAAGACTGAGGGAAGAAAGCAAGAAGGCAACTCTACAGCTAGTTGATATGGAATGTGGTTATCTGACGGTTGAATTCTTCCGGAAGCTTCCTCAAGATATTGAGAAGGGTGGAAATCCTACACATTCACTCTTTGATAGATATAATGATTCCTATCTTCGACGAGTCGGTAAGTACTAAAAGGCTCGGACAGTTTTACTATTGGAAAAGAAGCTTTGGCTCAGTTGGTTTATGCAATGTTTTGGAGTTCTAATTTCTAAATTTTTGAAGTTTCTATTTTTCATGGTTTTTTCATCAATTGTTTGCTCAGAGAAGACTCTCCCCCTTTTCTCGTTTCCTAAAGGAAAGCAGAAGAGATGTTAGTTACTGTGTTAATTTATGATATATCCTACAGATAACTAGACTACTAAAAGGCTAGCTAGGGCCTAGGGACACATTTCATCTCTGTGACTCTGTCCCATTCTAACTATGATCCGTTCCTGTTTCTTAATGTTTTTGATTGGCAAAAACAGGTAGTACTGTCCTGTCATATGTCAACATGACTTGTGCAAGTTTGAGAAACTCTATTCCGAAGTCCGTTGTCTACTGTCAAGTTCGTGAGGCGAAACGTAGCTTGCTTGACTACTTCTTCACTGAATTGGGTAAGAAAGAGGTAAGCATTCCCACGGCCAAGTCTCCCCTCCCTGTTGCAAATTGCAACAAAATGGAAAATGGAAAAAGCAGACAGCGGATGAACTCTGCTAATAACCTGTCCATTCGCTATATTTGCAGTCGAAGCAATTGGCTAAGTTGCTGGATGAGGATCCAGCAGTTATGCAGCGTCGTACCAACCTTGCAAAGCGACTGGAATTGTACAGGAGCGCACAAGAAGAGATCGATGCTGTTGCCTGGTCGAAGTAGTGGAGAATTAACTATTTTAACCTTGTTCCGTTTCTTGGTAGTTGAATTGAGATTTATCCATAGGATGATTCTTTTATTCATTGGAAGAGGAGGGTGGAGAGTTAATTTGCCACGGCTATCTTGGTTAGGACATTTTGATATTATATATCAACCAGCTTTTATTCTAGTTCCTTTACGGCTACATTTTATTTCATATATATATATATATATATATATTCCCATTTAATATCAAATTCTCCTATATACATATTTCCGTTGGTCACTATATACATATTTGCGTTCACACAAAATTCTGGCATAATTTGACGCAACTCAACTTGAAGGTGTTTGATCTGATCCTCTGCTTGCGAATTGTGATCATCCTAAATGAAGGTGCTTAGTTCACTGACACCTTTCTGAGTGCCGAATCAGGGTAGATAACCAGTGGCTCTAATTCACAGCACCATCTTAAAAAATAAGATCATTTTTGACACTGGCAGACCTTTTGATCAATGAGAAGTTCTACTCTGTCCTGTTTGGTTCCTTCATGAAGGAAAGGAAGCACTCTGATTAATCATGGTTAGCTTTGAATGTTCAGCAGAAAAGAAAAACAGAGTTTTTCAGCAAGAAAGAAAATAGTGGAGGTGCGGGGAATCGAACCCCGTGCCTCTCGCATGCGAAGCGAGCGCTCTACCATATGAGCTACACCCCCTTTGATGAAGTAACGCCATCAATAAACCTAAAATGTGTACTTGTTGTTTTTCACCGACAGACTCCCCCTGTGAATGCAAAAAAAAAAAATTAATTAATGTATCCATAAGTTACACACCAACACACTGGAGCTACTCCCCCATAATTCCATTTATTTTTTTCATGATCCTTACCAAGCAGCAAACCAAAAGAATTTCGTTTGGAAGAAGGCTTTGAGAGGTAAAATGGAATCTAGAAACGGTTTCAGATGGAGAAAGCAAGCTCCCAAACCGACTGAAACAAGAAGATCAGGAAACGGAGAAGAAGAAAAGGGAGAGAATATTAAGAATGGCCAAAGAACAGCAGAAGAAGAGCCGTTGAAGAGCCGTTGAGCCCGCCATCTCGTCTGTATCACGAACCAAACTTCAACGTGTATGTTATAACCATCATGGGGTGCAAGACTAGAATTTACCCAGATGTTGTCAAAGCCAACTTGGGCCATACTTTGCTTAAACACCCTCGTTTCTCTAGTTTGCAGGTACAAAAAGAACACTACTCAACTTTTATATTAAACTTTCTCTCCTTTATTTTTTATTTTTTATTTTTTGGGTACTGAAAGCAGCATCTCCTAGCCAATTGAAGTATACTTAAACTTGTAGAGAAACTATGTCTATATATTTAGTAGGCTATTTGCATACATCTTAAATACTACTACTAATAATAATTAATTATAGGATTATTTCTTGAAAAATTTTTAAGTAGTTGATTTCATTTAAATTTGATTTTTTATTTCCTTTTGCTTTTCTAATTTTCATTTTTAATACACCAATATACATAGAAATGTTAGGTGGTGGACGAGAAAAAAAAGGGAGAAATGAAATGGGTTCGAACGGAAGTGGATTTGGAAAGGCATGTTATTGTCCCAGAACATGGACCTCACCAGCCAAGTTCCTTGAAGATTACATCTACAACCTGAGCCAAACCAACATTGACAAATCACAACCTCTCTGGGACCTTCATCTGCTTAACTTAAGAACCTCAGAATTCGAGGCAGTTGATGTTTTCAGGATCCATCACTCCCTTGGTGATGGCACTTCTCTGATGTCTCTTCTACTTGCTTGCACTCGTCAAATGAATGATCCTCTGGCTTTGCATACCATTCCAATCAGGAAGAACCAAGAGAAGAAGAAGAATGATCATAGAGGATGTTGGAGAATTATGTTCTTGTTTTGGAATACTGTGGTTGATGTTTTCATGTTTCTTGCTACGGCATTGTTCTTGAAAGATATTGAGAATCCTCTCAAGGGTCCGCCAGGAAGTGAGTTGACTCCTCGGCGAATTGTTTACAGGACAGTTAGCTTGGATGACATCAAGTTGTGAAATTTGCAATGAACACTGTAAGTCCATGCGTTGCATACTTGCATTAATTAGGAAGAAAATCCCATAAGCAAGCTGCTCTCTGATGATCATGAGTTATTTCAGAAAATAAAATCTTTCAAACTCAATTTTCAGAGTTCAGACCATAAATAGTGTTGCTTTCGGGATCACACAGGCTGGTTTGTCCCGCTATATCAAGAGAATATGTGGTGAGATTTTTTTTTTTAACTTATGGGTGAAACAAGAAAGATTGTCTTATTCATTTTTTCACTTGCTAGGGAACAAGAAAGATGGGGGGGGGAGCGATAGAGAAGGATAATCTTCCAAAGAATATTCGCCTTCGATCAACTCTTCTCGTCAACATAAGACCATATATCTCCAGGAATCCAGGTTAATAGTTCTCTTTCAAACTAATTTAGCAGTTATATAATTTCACCAAATGTCAAGCTTATTATGGTTTACAGGTTTAATTAGGCATCCTGGGTGTTATATTTGCCCAAGTCTCGAAACTTATTCACGTTTAATGCCTGCCAGGCTTTAGCAGATATAAGAGGGAAGGATGGTGAAGCAAAGTGGGGTAACTGGATTGGTTATGTTCTCCTCTCCTTCACCATTGCAATACGAGATGATCCATTAGATTATGTTCGTGATGCTAAGGCCATAATTGACAGAAAGAAACGCTCCCTTGAAGCTGTATCCACTTTCTCTATTGCTGATTTAGCGCTCAAGCTTTTTGGCATCAAGGTTTAATTTGAATATTCCAATTGACTACTTTCTGCTAAAATGAAAAGAATTCCTCTATTATAATTAGTTTGTTTTTCCACTGGTAATAACAGGTGGCAAGTGCTCTGTCCCAGAAAGTAGTATCTCGCACAACAATGTGCTTTTCGAATCTGGTTGGACCTCTGGAGGAAATTCATCCCATAGCTTTCCTTGCTCCAAGTTCTTATGGTCAACCTTATGTTAGTGTTCATTTGAGAAAAACTACTATGTTTGTCCTGTTAATGTTGGGTTGATCGATCAGCTGGTGACTAAAAATTGCAGGCATTAATGATCAACTTCTTTACATCAACAAGATGAGAATTGTACTATCGGTGGATGAAGGAACTATACCCAACCCTCACCAGATATGTGATGACTTCGTGGAAAAACTCCAGCTCATCAAGGATGCAGTACTGACTACGGGTCTTGCCTAGATAGAAAAGAGAAACATCATACCTGAACCTCAAAGTCTACTTCATGAGATACTCATCTTCACCATCGACCAATAATTCATGAACCTCAAGCATTAATTAGAGATTAAATAATGGTGAAAGAGGACTTTCGTCAAGTCATTACCATCTTATAGTTTATTTAATTATTTCTCATTGTTGCATATTAATGGAATTAAGTAATTTTCTAAATGCAGTAGGATCTATTATTGTCAAAATTTTGTGGTAATCCCATAATTTCGTTCAATCGTCCGTGCATGACACATCTTCCTTTCAAGTCTCTCCCTCTCTTTCCCTGATCTCATACGAGGAAAATAACCAAAATCTGGCAGACAACAATGGGACTCCCAAACACCGAAACCCAGATTTTCACACTCTTCATCTTCGTCTTCTTCTTTCAACTATTCCCCATTGTTCTCACTTTCCCAATTTTGCCCAACTTGAATCCACTCCGGCAACCAAACTTTCAACAACCTCAGCCGGAGACCCCCCTGCCGCGGCCCCCCCAGTCGCCTCAATCAGAACATCAACAATTCCTCACTGCCCACAACGAGGCCCGGGCCCAGGAGGGTGAGCCCCTTTTTGTCTGGAATGAAACCTTGGCCTCCTACGCTCGCGCGTGGGCCAACAAGCGGAGCGAGGACTGCCTTATGATCCACTCCTTCGGGCACTACGGCGAGAACATCTTCTGGGGCGGCAGAGACCACTGGAGTCCCCTGGATGTCGTCAAGTTATGGGTGCAGGAACACAGGTTTTACGATCGGAAGACCAATGCTTGCCTCCCAGGGAAACTCTGCGGCCACTATACACAGGTTGTATGGAGGGATACGGTCAGACTAGGATGTGCCCGAACCAAATGTTCAAACGGTGGCGTCTTTGTTATATGCTCCTACGATCCTCCTGGAAATTACGTTAATGAAAACCCATTTCAGCCGAATAACAACAACTAACAATCACAGTAGACCATCTCCGGCAAACCAATCTTCTCTCTAGCTTAATTAATTGTTTATTTTATATTTTATATTCTATTTATAGTATATTGTTCGTTTAACAAACGTGGAATAATCTTTTTTTTTGTCTTTTAATTGGGTAACTTTTGGCTATTTGTGAATTTTGATGGTTGATTTCATTTAGTTTTTGCATGAAATCAATGAAGTCCAAATGTCAGTGTTGTCAATGAGAAGTAACATTTGTTGTCTGTTTAAATTTCCACCGTTAGTTTGCTATTGGCTTTGTAGTATCTGTTATAACCTGAAAAACAGAAATTGGAAAACGCAAAAACGTTTAAATTGTTTTATCTCTTCAAAGCATGCATACTGGGCATCTGGATTTGAAGGGATTTTTTTCCGAAAACAATGTTAGTCAGTATCAATTTAAAGCAAAAACGCAAAGCTCAAGCCTTGAGCCTCTCAGGTTCTCAGAAACTTAGTACAGATGATGAGATATTGCAATCTAACTTCTTTTAACATGGTCAGTTGATACCCAGAAGATAACCGCGCGTGGATAAATTTTATATTTTGTTTTTTTTTTATTTATCGATTTTTTATTATAAAATTTATTTAATTAAAAAAATAAATAAAGATAATAAGTGAATATCTTGATCTTATTTTTTATAAAATTTACCTAATATAACAAATAAAAACCAACAGCCAAAAATTAGAAAAAATTGAAAAAAAAAGGACTTGGGTTGACTTTTTTTAAAAAATTTATTCACTGTTTTTTTTTGTAAAATTTATTTAATAAAAAAATAAAAAACAAAAAAAGCAAGATAGAATGCACGTGTACACATTCGTCGACTTTTTAAAAAAAATTGATCTAATTAAAGAAAATAAAAAAAACTAAAAAAGGGAAAAAAAAAAAAAAGCAAAAGAAAATTAAGTGATCAAGATAAACTTTTTTTTTTTTTGAAAAATCTATATTATAGATTTAAAAAAATTTAAATGACCCGCCAACGTTTCTGTCAATATCTTTTTAAAAAATATATATCTAATTTTAAAAAAAGAAAAAATAAATGTTTTTAATTAATAATATTAAATGGATCTTACAAAAATTAAAAATATAAAAATATTTATTAAATATTTAATAAAATTAGAAAGGAAAATAAAGAAAGTAAAAAAAAAGAAATAGAAAAAAATAAAAGTGATTTCACTGCAAGGGAATGGCATATATGTCTAAAATTTAAAATATAAATAGATAGATAGATAAATAGATAAATTTATTAATATAATATATATATATAGATATACATATACATATATATATATATGAATATAAAATTAAAAAATTAGTGATTTTACGCATTATAACTTTGTAAAATTTTTATATTATTAGTAATAACTATATAATAACATCCATATTATATATATTAATATTTTGTTTTTCGTAATTTTATTTATCTATTATAATTATTTTTTATCTTATCAAATTCTAATATTTAAAATTTTTTTAAAAAGTAATTATTCAAACAATATAACTACAAATTTTATTATTTTGAATTAATGCATCTCAAAATGCTAATATTTTAAATATTTTTCGTTCAAATGCACCTTTCAAATATTTAAAATAGATATGATCCATATTATTTCGAATTGATACATCTTAAAATACTAATGTTTCAAAAATTTTCAAAATCTAAAAACAAATCTAGTTCATAAATAATAGTTATGGAAATTTACAGTAGATATGATCCTTGTTATAAACGGGGCTCCAACCTTGCAATGTTTGCCTGGAAAATTTCCTCCGACTCAAAGAAAAGATTCAAATGATTGTTCCTATTTATAATTGATAAACCTTTTTACCCTTTATTTGTTTCTAATCAAATATATTTTTTAATCATTTACTTATACTTTATAGTAGTAAATTTTAAGAAAGCATATTAAAAAAAGGACATAACAACTAAGTCGAGCTTAAAAAGACTCATTTCCTTCAAAAACAATCCATCCAAGGAAATTTCATCAGGAAAAGTCATCATAGACATTCCCGAATTCTTACTGATTACCTACTATTTTGAATCTAATTGTGTTATATATCATATCTATTAAAAAGACAAGAAACTGCATAAAACATTGGTTACAAGTTTTGGTCAAGGCAAAAGTTAAAAATGAAAGGCGTGATTACCAATTTTGCTTACATGACTGATATTAACATATCAAGTGCAATGTTCCATCAACTTCTTTTTTGGTTGAGTTGTCAAAACTAAATCTCTCTTGCAAAGCAAAGCAAAGCAAATTAAATAAAACCTTTTTGTCTTGAAAAATCTATCAGAGCTAAAACATTAATAACTAAACAAAAGGAATTGACATCACAACCTAAATTTGCTAAAAATTGGCTTATTTTGGAAGGCAAAAACGTCTTCCTCTCCAATATTCTAATTCAGTTCAGCCAATTCTTGTTGCTAAATGACAGCTACCCAAAACATATAAAAGGCTTTAACAGATATTAAACGTTCATAAAACACAGAGAGATAGAGACAAAAGAAATACGATTTGTTGATGAGTTTGCTGGCGAGAATGATGATTACCCACCATCCCCACCATCGCCAACAACAACATAATTCAGTCTTGAGACCAAAGAAACTGAAACATCTTAACCTCCTTGGCTCACTTCACCTTCACACTTTCTCTTCTTGTTCTTGACTTTCCTTTCCTTGCAACTGCTTGTCAGTTGATGCCCTTGTATCTCAATGGCAACTTCAAGATTCAGGGTTTTGTTTTCCAGGATTCTTGTTGGGTTATACCTTCTTTATATTTTCCTAGAACCTAAGGATTTCGCCACTGCAGGGTTTAATGAGATCCTGGTCGACCCTGATAAAACTGATCCAGATAATGATGCTAAGTTTGAAGTCCTCATCCATGATACCAATGATCCTTTAACCAATGCCACTATTAGTACTGCTGGTAATGGTGACGGTAGAAGACATGAGCTTTGCGGTACTGATCTAAGTTTTCTTGATCCACCATATGGCAACATATCCACTTCCAATATGGTCTGTTCTCCTATATGGAATACCTTTGTTTTGAGGGTAAGTTGTTTCAACTCTTATTTTCTGGTTTTGTACGTTTCTCTGTCTATTGTTGCAAATTTGAATGAATTGAATCTTATTTCCTTAGTTGATTTAGAGGTTTTAGAAAATGGTGAAATTTGTGGAGCTTGGTCTTGCGGCATTGATTAGTTGGTCATTTCCCGTTATTGCTGCAAGAAAAAAAATGGCTTCTAGAAACCTAAAATAGCAGTCTTGTGTTCTTTCTCTTTTAGAATGCTATGTTTCAATGTGGAGAGTTTTTTTTTTTTTTTTGGGAGGGGGGGGGGGGGGGGCGCGGTTGTCAGTGTTGTGCCTTTATTGCATGTAATAATTGTAAGATCATGTTCGTTCATCGTTGTGCATTGAAATCAGACTTTGTTGACAAGACAGAGTGACATAATATGAATTAGCCAATCTTCTACTTAGCTACTCATGTCTGCCACCGTTTTATGCAGTATTATGAGAGAGCAGATAAAGTCATGACAATCATACTATCGGCAGTCTACACAACTGGATGGGTAGGGATTGGTTTTTCGAGGAATGGAATGATGGTTGGATCCAGTGCCATGGTGGGATGGTTTAATAGAAAAGGTCACGCAAGAATTAAGCAATACTACTTGCAGGGTGCCCATGTATCACAAGTCATCCCTGACAAGGGTGAATTGCCCCTTAACAATATTCCACCGGTTGTGGCCCTTCATGGGGCCATGATTTACTTGGCATTTGAAGCGAAGTTCGAACGTCCTCTTGGTCGGCAACCTATTATATTGGCTTTTGGAAGCAGATATCCTACCCATTTGCGCCTAACTAAACACGACGACAAGACGGCCGTTTTATTTGACTTCTCTCAAGGTTTGCTCATCCTAGAAAATCTTCAATTCAAATATTTGCAACTGTTAGCTTACCATTCTTTCAAAACTATCACAATTTGAACCATTGCTAACAGAAACTCATGGACACTGTTTGCAGCGTCCGTTTTAAACATAGACATGAGCCAGAAAAAGAATCATGGGATATTGGGTATCATAGGATGGGGTTTAATCCTCCCTGCGGGGGCAATCGTTGCGAGATACTTAAAGCACGAAGATCCACTATGGTATTATCTTCATGCTGGGATTCAATTTCTAGGATTCATCATAGGACTCGCTGCTGTTGTCCTTGGAATACAACTTTACAGAAGCATGAATGCCGATATTCCAGCGCATAGAGGCATAGGAATCTTTGTGCTTGTGCTTAGCATTCTTCAGGTTTGCTCGTCATCTCCGATACTACTTTATAGAGCTTGAATTATTGCTAATGAAATATGACAAATATGATTTCAGATAATGGCATTTTTTCTACGGCCCAATAAAGATTCCAAGTACAGACGATATTGGAACTGGTACCACCATTGGTTTGGAAGGATCGCCCTATTTTTTGGATCTTTGAATGTAATATTGGGAATTCAAGCTGCAGGTGCAGGGGATGAATGGAAGATTGGCTACGGATTTCTTCTAGCTATAACTCTAGTTGCGGTTATTGTTTTAGAAGCATTATCGTGTCTGCGAAGAAGAGACGAGTCTAGTCTGCCGCCAACCTTCCAAATGAATCCAATTTAGTAGCTCATGTTCAAATATTCTCAATACTTTGATGGAACTGAGTGGTTGATAATGATGGATCGTGTTTTGCATCTGAACGGAGCGCTCAGCGTTGCACCAGTTTAGCGTTGTAAGTCAAGCCATGTGTGACTGTATTTTTCAACTCATATGGGACCTGGTTTGAATTCATCTCCTGACCTGACCCTGCAAAACAAATACAATCCGAATTGATGTGTGAGTTTTCTTCGTGTGAGGAGATTAATTAGCTTCATATTTGTTTCCAAGTTGAACCATTCTAGTTTCAGTTTCCCTGGGATACAACCGGGACTCAACTTTCCCTGCCAAGTGTAACTGTAATCTTACTCAAAGAATGAAGATGCATTCATTTGTCTTTTGTGGTCAGATAATGACGGTCCATCAAAGATGTATCTAGAGCGATTTTGATTTTAGCTTCTTGATGTTGTTTCCGTAAAATAAAGTTACATTTTTCATCGAATCCTAGTATTTATGAAGCTCATCATTATATCGCTCTGTTACAATACTATTACCATGCAAGAGTAGGGCAAGCACCAACATATATATCGAGTAGTGCTCATGGATATCTCTCTCCATAACACCAATGAGGAAGTTCAAGGGAAGCAAAAGCTATTTGCTCATGTTGCAGTCTTTTTATACCGGAGCAACAAGTTATTTTGAACAATACAATACCCAAGTGGAAAAATTAAAAGGCCAAATTGAAGTCATATACAATTGAATGAAATCAATAATCAATGTCATTGCCATGGAAAATCAAAAAGGCGAAATCAGTCTAAAATTCTGTGATCCAAGATATTATAAATTTCCCAACTTAAGTATAAACCAAAATTGTCACCTTAACAATGCCTACTTAATCCCCAATAGTTAATTACCACTTGAACCTGCAGAACAAACCAAAATGGCAAGTGAGCACATAAAAACACACCAGCTTAATGAGGGGAAAGTGAAGTTCATCCTTGTAACAAACCAAACTGACAAAGCCCCGAAGATTAAAAAAATAGGGAACTCTACCCCCACCTTGTTGGGCATGCTTTTCCAGTCTCTGACCCAACATGACTCAAAACGTCCTCTTTATACAAGAGGTAGCTCAATCAAAGGTTATCTTTTCCAGACCATAGTCACTTAAAATGTTTGAACACTCTTAAATGAATGTTTTAACTACTATAACCTAAGTCATATTCTAAAATATGGAGTAATTAACAGTCACAAAGACAAACTAGAATAAGACTAGAGTTTTGAACATTCATCCTTCCCCTCCTCCCTCCCTCTTAACCAAGTTGGATCATTTCCTACAATTTTCTAAGCAGCAAAAAGATGACACACGTAGAAACTGTGAAGTCACAATACCTGATTTGAAAAGTCACTTCCGTCCTTGTTCAGACTTCAGCTGAATCAAGTAGAAGCCAAATATATAGCATCTGCGAAAAATTTTATGACTGTTAATATGATGGTTCAAAGGGAAAGAGAAAAGTCTTCTGCATCAGTATGATTTTACAAGAGAGAAAGAGATGGATGAGCTTAAAAGAGTTATCATAACCTAATTTTGTGAAATGGAAGTATCAAAATTGACAGAACATAGTGAGGCAGGCCATGCACATACATTTTTCACTGTGAGCACAATTTCAAATGGAAAACAAAAGGCCTCTCTGTTAAACAAAACCAACCTGAATTTTTAGATCACAAATCCAATGGGCAATGTAGTTTGTTACCGTGAAGCTAGAAAGATTTGTCTTTGCCTTTCATAGGATTGATCGAAGTTTGTTCCTTCTACCCCGTTCCTGACAATCCTGCTATGCTAAATCAGCAAGAAATAAAACTTTCAGCTAGTAGAACTAGCTGTATAATTTTCACTCGAACAGAAGCTAGCAGATTTTGGAGCTTCACTCCCTCTGACCACTCTGTTATATACAACTTTAAAAGACTGTGAGCCATATGGTCGACTAAGCAAACTGATTGGCATTCTCAACGTCTGCTTTCGGTTTCTTCTACCCCTGATTAAAATGCTGAAGGTTTTCTCACCATCACTCTTCCTTTCAGCACTGCTTTCAGCATTTTTGTTTGGGCTGTTGTATTGGCTCAGTCCATTCCCAGAACTGTCAACCATACCTTGATTCAAGTGACCATTTTCCTTTAGACTTTCCGGCCCAACTCTAGCTACTTCATTAACAATATTTTTTGCCTCAGATGCTGAAATGTTGACTTCTTTCTTAGCTTCTCCAACGGTGTCAATATCCACCGGCAGCATTGGAGCGAAACTTGGGTTTGCAACATCACCTTGCATTTTGGGCTCCAATATCTGATCAGCAATTGGCTCAACAATCAATGGTGGTATAGAGAACTCCAATGGATGACCAGGCCAAATTGCCCCAGGAATGAACTCTGGTACACTGGGGTTCACATTGCACTGCCATGAGAATTGACTGGGATGAAAAGGATTGCTAGTTATAGGAAAGGTGCTTGTTGGTACAGGTTGGGTTTGGGTATAGGGTGGATACATAAAGGGTAGAGACTGCATCAAGTTTGGAGTTGGAGGGGGTGATGGATATGGATGGTGAGGGGAAGAGCATATTGGATTTGGTAAGACGGTAGGAGGTGCAGGGTGAATAGGCATGTTCACCGGCCAAGGGGCAATGGCTGGAACAGGTCTAGGAGCAGGAGGAAGGGTGATGTTGATGGGGAGCGGTGCCGCACGTGAAATGGGTGTTGATGGGTTGAAAGGAGCTGCAGATGCAGATAACTTCTTAGTGGCAAGTCCCTGAACATTACCTGAATTAAGGACCAAGGGTTTCTCCTTCAATTCTTCCACCCCTTGTAATTTGGAGTTTGAATTACAGAGTTCCTTTTTAGGAGAATCAATTGAATTCGGCATGCCATTTATGAATATGCCATCCTGTACAACTTCAAGAACCTCATGACCACCAGCTTCAAGTTCTTGTCCCTCCACTCCCTCAGACATCACCAAAGGAGAGTTATCTTCCATCACAGCAGTTGGCCTAGTTCCTTCTTTGTTTTCAACTATACCAATTTCCTCTTTCGAGCTGTCTGTTGGATCCAATATGGTGTTTTCACTCTTCTTTTCAAATATGTTTGTTATCCCCGTAGTCAACGGATCAAAATTGTCTTTCATTTCATTCATTTCCTCTCGACATTTTTCAGTGTTGAAGTTTGGGTTATCAGAACAATCAGTTTCAGGCCTGAAATGCAGTTTGAAAATACTACCTGGAGGGGCCAACGCTACTTCAGACACCACCAAAGGAGAGTGATCTTCCATCACAGCAGTTGGCCTAGTTCCTTCTTTGTTTTCAACTATACCAATTTCCTCTTTCGAGCTGTCTGTTGAATCCAATATGGTGTTCTCACTCTTCTTTTCAAATATGTTTGTTATCCCCGTAGTCAACGGATCAAAATTGTCTTTCATTTCGTTCATTTCCTCTCGACATTTTTCAGTGTTGAAGTTTGGGTTATCAGAACAATCAGTTTCAGGCCTGAAATGCAGTTTGAAAATACTACCTGGAGGGGCCAACGCTACTTCCTTGTACGAAGGAGATTTCCCAAGACTGACCATAGAATTTTTTATTGGACGGTGATCATTAGGTGCAAGGCTGGAAGCAGATTCCCCTGAAGAATTAAACACCTCACCTCCATTTCTATAGATTTCAGTTGAATTTTTAGAAGATGAAGGAGTGGGCTTAACCCTGTATGTAACAGTTTTAATTATTCTCCGTCCAAATTTTGAACCTTGGGAGGGATTCATTGTGCGCTGATCTGTATAAGCTCCATGAGATATTGTTCGTTTCTTTAAAAGGTAAAACCTACTATTTTGTTGAGTGGCCTTGACCAGAGGAAATTCCATATCAGAATCAACATTCTTTTTCTGATAACTGAAAAACTTGCCTATGGTTGCTCGCCTCTGCTTTAGTCTCCGTCCAAGCGAGACAGATGCTCTTGGCCTTTGAACAGATTGCCACCCATCATCCCCTTCAGCATGTGATTCAGACAGAATGTGGTTATCAAGGTTTCGTCTTGCTTCTGTTGTCTCTTCCACATCAGGAACCTGGGACTGCACTGATAAAGAAGAGCCCGTCTCCTTGTTAGCATCTGGTTTATCTTCCTGTTCAGATAAAAGTGTCTCTTCATCTGAAGCTTCGTTTGCAGCCTGTTTGGGGGATCCCTCAGAACTTGATGGATGGAGTTTTCCCTTCACCTGCAGAGGAGAATTGAAATTGCATATAAGGTGAATTTTAGGTAAAAAGAAAAAGAAATATATCACATGCACCTGATGGTGCACTCCAAAAGTCATGCAGCCCTTTCCCTGGTATATGGACTTGCAATTATCCAGGCTTGTCTGGAGAGTCTTTGCATGATTATGCCTCTACCAAGATGCATAGATACTTTCCTCTTTAATTTAAAATTGTTAAATAAAATTAGAACGAGAAAATTTTCCCTTCGTTGGAGAAGAATGTGCCAACATGTCTTTTATTGTAGAAGGCACAGTTATTTTTCCCTATTGGAGAAAGATGGAATCCATTTCTGAAGACAATATTTTCACCAGATTCTATAGATACCATGCCAGTTACACAGCCCCATATCTAAAGGTTCTAATTTTCACCATTCTCCACCCACCCATGATAAGCCTTCTGATTGTTACATGGACAGATTGAGACCAGGTTCAATTAAGCACAATATCAGGCTATTACCGTTTGGCTACCTCAGTAATTAAGGACCTGAAACTACAAATTTCTTTCTATAGTTCTTAGCCACTGGTACAGTCTGCATAAACTTGTTCACCAACATCTAGGTAATGCCCTACTGACAGCAGCTACATATTAACTCATTTCAAGCAATGGTATTAGTAAGAGAATCAGATTTGAGTCTGGTTCCTATCATGAATAATAATAGTATGTCAAAAATAAGTTTGACCAACCACATATTAAACTCCACCCTACCTTCATAACATAGCTTCTTCTCTTTCCTGCTGCAAGATCTTTCCCTTTGGCATCGTGATTAGGATTAATATAGTCAAGCAAATCAGATACACTGCAAAGAAGCATAAAACATCAGCACCAATACAAGGATGACCAAATTTTCGCTTATAGGAAAAAGAGGGTGTCACATTCATAACCTCTAGTGGACACAAGAATAGAGAATACGTATACAACTGCTGATAATCCAACAAGGTGCTGACCAAAAGAATTTTTTCACTTTGGCCAAGCACCAAAAGAATTTTTAGAGAGCTAAACTAACTACTACTATATTAATTTTTAAATCATTACAGCAGCCCTTCATATATTATGTAGGTAACAATGCCAGCTCTAACACACCTGTAACAATAAGCTGATTCAAATTAATATAAAAAAGCATTAATCCACAATAGAAATGAATGGGGTATCAAAGAAAGAACTTGAGAACAGGTATATGGCGGGGACAAATAAACCATGAAGGTTGGGTCCAACAGCCATGAATGGAGTAGGTTTTGTTTTGTTTCTTTTGTGTGGGGAACAAGGATCTGGGTAGGGTGAGCCAACATGAAAGGTGAAGAATAGAGGTACTACAGAAACAGAGGCTGACGCAGGCTTTAAAAACACTCTCCAATTAGAACTCATAAATAAAAACTGATTTCTTATTTTGTTAATGTGCTCAAGATGCGTTTTTGGTTAAGCAGATATAAATATCTTTCCATAAGCAATTTAAAGATGGTTCCATAAGCAAAGGCATGGATTACTTTTTCTACATCAAGCTGGGAGATGTAGAAGAAGCAACTGGCAAAATAGCAGGACCAATTATGTGAATAGCACATGAAGTAGCAAGACAAAACTACATGACATTCAAAAACAATAAACTATTTCCTAGTCCACTTCTTTAGGGAATATGTTAAGATATTTTACCTTAAATGGCCCTTGCTAGCAATGGATGCATCTGGCTTCCTAGTACCATTTCGAGCAGCTTCTTGCTGTTCAAATGCCTTGGACTCAAAGTACTCAAGCCATGCAGCAGCATCCTTCAAGAATTCATCAAAATTGAACTGGTGATGATGAATAAAATAAATACAACCCTAAAAAGTTATCATATCTATCACATGCTGCCAGAAATTATTGATTTAAGTCATGCATTTGATGTGCTTCTGTCAAATATTATCGAGCTGCAATTGCTGCCAACTTTCACTTCATTATACTTTGCTCGTCAAGAAAGAGTTTTAAGCAGTAGCTGCATTATCCCTAGTTCATAGGTTACTTAAATCTTTTAGTGGTACGAATCATATATCCAAGAAAGAGAGCACATGTTCAATCTATGGACTGCATAAGAAAGATACCTGGGTACGCAAATCATCTGGGCCTAGCTTTGCTCGGAGAATGTGCAAGGTTGTTTGTTCATGTTGGACACTTAAAGGGTATGCTTCCATCAACGAGAGAGCAATTGCAATTGCATGATAACTTGCTGCTGTCTGAAGGCATTAACAGAAAAAAGGATCATTCCTTCAAAAGTTTTCTCTTTGTTATTAAAAAGAATGACGGAGAAAAAGGAAGACAAAAGTACAAAACAGGATAAAAAATTAGCAATACTTCCTAACAGCTGATTGGGAAGCATGTATAAACTCAAAATTAAGTTTCATCATTCATGCAGTCATTTACATGTTTTATAAAAAGCCGCATTTCAGCAAAAACATCTGAGACAGCATTGTCTTACCACCCACAATATGACTTAACTTTATCATTTTTATAAACAGCATTAATTCTCTGTAGTCCTGAATGCATTTTGTTAATTAGTTTTATACAACCAAACAACCTTTAAAAGGAAACCCAAGCCAAAAAGTCAAAAACCTCTGCAATGACTTTAGTTTTAGGCATTTAGCCATATAAGAAAGGTTTTGTAATGATTTAATTTCTCCAGATCACAAAATAGTATCATAGATGATATAACAAAAAGCTCAAAGAAATTAAGTGAGAAAAGATAGAAACTCAAACCTGAATATGGTCTGGACCAAGTAACCTTTGGTTACACTTCAGAGCTTTGTGAAGATATCTGAGGGCAACATGCACATTGCCCAGGCCTTCTTCCATCATAGCTACATTTATGTATGTTGCGGCAGTATTTGGATGAGATGGGCCGCAGGTAAGATGTAAAAGATACAGAGCGCGCTTTACATATCTGATCCAACAATAATTTATAGATGTTCAGGTTAAAAGGTTAACGAGAAAGATGAAAAATATGATTTGAAAGTGCCACTGCCATCTTGCAAGATATTTCTTCAGAAACTTACAATGCACAGAAGCAAACAATAAGATTAGGTTCAACAAGTAAGATTTGAAAAAGAAAATGCATCTAGTTATAGGAATTTAAGCAAATTAAACTTTATCAATGACAATGAAATCCATTTAATGGCCCACTAGAAAATGCGCAGATGGCTGGTTCAACATCTATAATGAATATTGTATGCTATTAAAAAGTAGACTATGTGGGAAAACACTTATTTACGGCTGGTTGTAATCTTGTAATCTGTATATTTATATTTGTATCTCTAGAATTAAGTATTTGTATCCCTAAAATTAGGATAGACAATCCCTCAATTATAGGATTAGTTTTTTAGGAAGATTTAGTTTCCTAGTTTAACCTCTAGTTAGTTGTATATAAACCTAAGATTCTTGTATAATTCTCAATAAGCAGTTTTCCAATATACATTCAGTTTCCACACTGATTTATTTCTTAGTTTTTCCACATGGTATCAGAGTTTTAGGCTCTTCTTGGGAAGCAAAGTTTTCAACCTTCATTGCCGAACCCTTTCAAAGAAAGATATCACTACCACCCAATTTGAGGAAATGTTAACTGAAAAAATCACTGGAGTACTACAGATGTCTCAGAAACAAGGAGAGTTCGACAGGGAAGAGATTGAAAAGCTGAGAAACTTATTGAAAATCCTTGAAAAGCCTACTATATAGTAAGGTTTCTAATTCAGGTAAAGCTTCCGGTTCTCATGGATTAAATGTCTCGGCTAAGCCTATTATGAGTTCTTAGCTCATTGACTCAGGAGTCACAAACCACATGACACATTCCTCACAAAAGTTTAGTACATATAATCTGTGTCCTGGTAATAAGAAAATTGTTGTTGCAGATGGTTCACTTACCACAGTGGCAGGATTAAGAGATGTTCAAGTTAATCCTTCGTTTGTTCTCAAAAATGTTCTTCATGTTCCTGGATTGTCTACTAATATGATATCTATACAAAAACTTACCAAAGATATGAATTGCAAAGTAACTTTTTATCCCTCTTATTGTGAATTTCAGGACCAGAGTTCGGAGAAGATGATTGGACTTGCTAAGGAAAAGGATGGACTATACTATCTTGAGACATCAAATAACACAAGTAGTATCAAGAATAGTTTACCTTTGTCATTTCTTTCTGAAAAATCTTCCAATAAAGACAAAATCTGGCTTTATCATTTTCGTCTTGGACATCCTTCTTTCGGAACCTTGAGAAACATGTTTCCTTCTTTGTTCAAAGGATTAAATGTCGAAGATTTTCATTGTGATGTTTGCGAACTTGCAAAGCATAGACGTGTCTTTTCCAATCAGTAACAAAAGAAGTTCTACTCCCTTTTACTTGATTCATAGTGACATTTGGGGTCCCTCTACAATTTCTAATATTTCTGGTGCGAGATGGTTTGTTTCATTCATAGATGATTGTACCAAAGTCTCTAGGGTTTTTTTACTTAAATCCAAATCAGATGTGAATAGTGTATTTTTAAGTTTCCAAAACATGATCCAAAATCAATTTGGAGTGAGAATCAAGAGATTTAGGTCTGATAATGCAAGAGACTACTTCAACCAGAGTCTATCTACCTATTTCCAAAAAGAGGGGATTATCCATGAGTCATCTTGTGTTAATACTCCACAGCAGAATGGAATGGCAGAGAGGAAAAATAGTCATTTACTAGCCACAACTCGAGCCTTTCTTTTTCAAGCAAATGTACCTAAATTTTATTGGGGGGAAGCTGTTCTCATTGCCACACATATTATAAATAGGTTACCTTCAAGGATTTTGGGATTTAAAACTCCTATGGAACTACTCTCACAATTTTATCCCAACCTCAGTACCACAAACAATCTCACACCTAGGATATTTGGTTGTACATCATTTGTTCATGTTCACAGTCATACCAGGGGAAAGTTGGATCCAAGAGCGATTAAGTGTATTTTTGTGGGGTATTCTTCAACTCAAAAATGATATAAGTGCTATCATCCTCCTACCAAAAAATTCTATGTGTCTGCAGATATCACTTTTGAAGAAAATAAACCATTTTTTACTCAACCTTATCTTCAGGGGGAGACTTCATTCATGGAAGATAAGGATAAAGACTTCTTTTTGCTTGATTTGCCTCATTCTTCAACATTTACACCCATTAATTCTTCTGAGTCGAAACCTGTTTCTGCTGAGCCTAAGTCAAACACTGAATTTGAGTCTGAACCCATTCCAAATACGGAAGATGTGACAAAGGATAATATTGTTCTTGATTCTATAAAGGAATTACAGGTGTACTCAAGAAAGAAAGTTTCAGATCCTGAACCAGTGCCAGTCCAAGAACCTGATCCTAACTCTAGAAATGAGGTAACTACAGTTTTTGACTCTGTTTCTCAAAATGAGCATGAATATCCTAAAACTATAACTAGTGATTATGATCTGCCTATTGCCATTCTATAAAGGAATTACAGGTGTACTCAAGAAAGAAAGTTCCAGATCCTGAACCAGTGCCAGTCCAAGAACCTGATCCTAACTCTAGAAATGAGGTAACTACAGTTTTTGACTCTGTTTCTCAAAATGAGCATGAATATCCTAAAACTATAACTAGTGATTATGATCTGCCTATTGCCATTAGGAAAGGAACCAGAGAATGTACCAAGCATCCACTATACCCAATCTCTAATTTTGTGTCATTTGAAAAATTCTCACCATCCCACAAAAATTTTCTTGTGAGCCTAAACACTATTTCTGTTCCAACTACATTATCCGAGGCATTATCCAGTGAGAAATGGAGGCAAGCCATGAAAATAGAAATGGAGGCCTTAGAGAAAAATCAAACATGGGAGTTGGTAGAGTTGCCTAAAGGAAAAAATCCAGTGGGGTGTAAATGGATTTTCACTGTAAAATACAAGGCAGATGGTACTGTTGAAAGGTATGGAGTGGATTACCAGGAAACCTTTGCTCCAGTTGCCAAGATGAATACAGTTAGGATTTTGTTATCATTGGTTGCAAATTACAATTGGCAGCTTCAACAATTTGATGTAAAGAATGCTTTTCTACATGGTGATTTGGAAAAAGAAATATATATATGAAGGTTCCATCGGGATTTGGAGGTCATCTAGAAGCAAACAAAGTATGCAGGCTGAAAAAAGCTTTATATAGCCTTAAACAGTCTCCTACAGCTTGGTTATGGAAATTTGCCAAAGTGATGCTAGCAATGGGATATAAACAGAGTCAAGGAGATCACACATTGTTTATCAAGCACTCTGATTCAGGGAGTGTCACAATTCTATTAGTGTATGTGGATGATATAATTGTAACTGGAGATGATGAAAAAGAGAGAGAATCTCTAAAACAGTGTTTGACTAGAGAATTTGAGATAAAAGAGCTAGGGAGATTGAAGTACTTCCTAGGAATTGAAGCAGGTCACTCACGGCATGGTATTTTCATCTCACAACAGAAATATATGATGGATCTTCTGAAAGAAACTGGGAAGCTTGCATGTAAACCTGCAAATACCCCTATAGATCCTAATCATAAAATTAGATAAGCTAATGAAGATGCTGCTGTAAATAAAGAGATGTACCAAAGATTAGTTGGAAGACTCATTTATCTCTCATATACTAGAGCTGATATATAGCGCTGATATATAGCATATGTTGTGAGTGTGGTAAGTCAATGTATGCATAGTCCTAAAGAAGTGCACCTACAGGCTGTCTACCGTATATTACACTATTTGAAGGCCAATCCTGGGAGAGGTATCTTGTTTAAAAGAAATTCGGGGTTAGTTCTTCTAGAAGCATATACAGATGCTGATTATGCAGGTTCAGTAACTGATAGAAGATCCACCTCAGGCTACTGCACTTTCTTAGGTGGTAATCTTGTGACTTGGAGGAGTAAAAAACAGAATGTGGTGGCAAGATCAAGTGCTGAAGCAGAGTTCAGAGCAATGGCTCAAGGAATTTGTGAACTACTATGGTTAAAAATTATCCTAGAAGACTTGAAGATCAAGTGGGATGGACCAATGAGACTCTACTGTGATAACAAGTCTGCAATAAGCATTGCACACAATCCTGTGCAACATGACAGAACAAAACACATTGAAGTAGACCGGCATTTCATAAAGGAGAAACTAGACAATGGGTTGATTTGTACACCTTATGTTTCAACCAAGGGTCAACTTACAGATGTATTGACTAAAGGTCTCAGTAGTGCAACATTTCAAGAAATTATTTCCAAGCTGGGAATGGAAAACACCTATTCACCAGCTTGAGGGGGAGTGTGGGAAAACACTTATCTTGTAATCTGTATATTTATATTTGTATCTCTAGAATTAAGTATTTGTATCCCTAAAATTATGATCCCTCAATTATAGGATTAGTTTTTTAGGAAGATTTAGTTTCCTAATTTAACCCCTAGTTAATTGTATATAAACCTAAGATTCTTGTATAATTCTCAATAAGCAGTTTTCCAATATACATTCAGTTTCCACACTGATTTATTTCTTAGTTTTTCCACTGACTACAATAGCTACAAGGCACCAAATATAACTTGTAAAATGCAAACAAACATACTTAACAGCAAGTTCTGTATGTTGAAGCCTGTAATAGAATACAGCAAGGTCTCCATAACTCTTCATTGTGTCTGGATGATCTAGTCCCAGTTCTCTCTCGTTGATATCCAAGGCTTTTTGCTGGTATATTGTGGCCTGCAATTGGGACAGATTAATGATTCAAACTAACTTGAAACCCTCGGTGAACAGAAATCAAAACAATGGTTTTTAGTAAGAATACTTCTATAAAATTGTTTAGGCTGCTGTTATTCTAGTATGATATGGATTTCCATACATTGCAGATAGAAACAATTAACAACAAGACCTGATTGAAGTCCCCGGTGTGATATAAAACTACAGCAAGAAGGCTGTAAACTCCAGCTGTCATTCGATGATATGGACCACAAACTGCTACCAGTTTTGAAAGAGCCTGTCAATACCGGAAACGTACAACAGGTTAGAGACTAGAGATGAAAATAAAGTTGATGAAGCACATGATAGAAATACCATCTTGGAAAGAGGATACAAGTCATATACCTTGGTTCCAAAAGTCACTGCATCTTCCAGTTTTCCCTTATCTAAGGCTGTTTTTGATGATTCTAAAAGTTGCCTTCCATCAGCAGATGAGCATGCCGCTTGCTGAAGAGAAATAAAATGCAATCAAATACAAAACCATGATAAAATCAACAAATTCTGAAACAAAGTTGAGGAAGGAGAAAAGACAATGTTCCGGGAATGATTTATCACCTTATGCACAGGAACCAGGCTGACAACATCAGATGGTTGGAATGGACTAGGAGAATCCATGTCAAAATCCCTTGGAACCAACTCAATTCCTACCTAAAAGAAGCAAGGGAGAGAAAAAGGAAATTGATAATTAATGTTCATGCTTCATCAACAACCACATCCTACTTTTGGCAACTTAACTAGGCATACAAAGTACCCTAAATAGCCATAGAGAATTGTTCCCTTATTCTCAATTCTGATCAGTAAAATTTGATTTTAATCAATTTGATAGCAAAATCCATCATAAATCTACTAAGAGAGGGAAGGTGACCAAGGTACGGAGACGGATTCTTCCCAACATAGCTTATATGCATCCCTCTTTCCATGAGAAAAACAGTAATGAAACTACAATATAAGCTATCCAGGATGATCCTTATGCATAATCTCATTGCAATTTCAAAAATAGTGACAAAGGGCAATATAGCTTCTTCCAACTACTCAGTGAACAGAATGGAATGTACTTCATCTCCAAATCCTTAAAAGCTTTAACTGGAAGTTATAGCCTTTAATACCTTATGGCATAATCCGCGTAGAATTGCATATTTCCTAATGTCCTTGAAGTCTAAGTTGCTAATATCCCATTCATATCGCTTCATCAAGAAGACCTGCAACCACTTCCACACTAGGGAATGGATTTTGCATGACTTGTGTAGTTCTCCGTTCTCAGGAACTCCAAGCATCAGGTTCAGAGCAGAAGCTATTGATAGAGCCATTTTATAAGTGTTAACAACAGTGGCAATCACTGCTTGCAGAACATGCTTGAATGCCCGAACAATCATCTCATGAATACAAAGTGACTGCACATGTGATAGCTTTTCTGAAAGCTTGACCTGAGCAGAAAAGAAATATCAACCAATAACTTAATAAGGGAAATAATAAAGTATTTCATTGTGCCACATCTCACAGGCTCACACACCCCGAGCAATTTTATGACATGGGATAGGTAGCAAAGGATGGACTGTGTAGTGAATTTTCACAAACTATGATGCAGTGTCTGCAGTATACATTTCTAACAAACACATATATAGAAAATTGGCAGTGCTTGACAGAGCTTTGGAAACAAAAAGGAAAAAGTTAAAGAATTCCTTTTCAAGCTGGATAAAGATGTTGTACAAGGCAAGCATTTAAAAATCAAAAGATATCAGAGTATGGCACTTACAACATGTCCCAAAGAACGCATCTGAAGACCTCTAGCATGCATGAAATCAGTTAGAGTCCGTCCATCAACTGGTGAAAGTTCCAAAGAACCAAAATCTGCAACCTGTAATTGCATAATAAGTACTAGGACCAGGAACTACTACAAACTTACCAACAGACACAATCAGGAAAGTGAGGAAATAACACTCAGGATTACCAGTTTTGGAAGAGCAACTTCAGTGTAATATTTCTGTGACAACTCAATTAGTTCCTGTAAAGACTGTCAAGCAAAATGGACATCTTAGACAAATGCTTCCTATATACAAAATTCAATACCACAGTATTCAAGAATATCTACCTTGCAATGAAGTCCAGTCTCTGATTCTTTTAGTCGAGCAAAGGCCTCTTCAGATAACTTCCTCTTCAGCACAAGTTCATCATCTCTTGAACTGGTTTCAAGCTGAGATTCTATAGAAGCTGCTGTAACATTTTCAACAGCATCTGGATGAGAATTTGAGTTTCCAGACACCATATTCCCATCTGAGTTTTTCTTGTTTTTGAGGGACCTAAGAGGCGTCCCAAGTCCCTCAACCTTCATCTCATTCTTAGGCTTCTCCCCAGATGGTTTTTTATCTTTTTCTGTATTATTTTGGTCCTGTAAATGTTGTATCCAGCAGGCTCCTAGTTCCCATCTAACAAATGGTTTCTCTTCGAGTTCCTCTTCCTCAAGCTTAGCAAGACTTTCTTCCAGCAGTCTCTCTACCAAGACTTGGGAAGAACTAAGCTCTTCATGTTCCAAAATTTGTGAAGGCAAAGCTGGTTTATTGAGTTCTGAAGGTATTGTTTTGTGAAGAAGTAATCTCAAACTGAGAGAAAAAAAGGAACTGTTAAGAATTCTGCTCATGAAGCCGAAGAAGCCAAAAAAAAAACCACAAACTACTGAGCAATAAATGCATCACAGTAAATGAATTATTATGCCTTAACATTTCAAAGGCAATTATTATGCCTTAACATTTCAAAGGCAACTCTCTTTTTTCAGGCTTTTTTGAAGGAAAAAAAAGAAGAAAAAAATGCATAAAAGGACATAAAAATGTTAAAACTCCATGAAAACCAACAACCGTATGTAAGCCAAACCATCAAGATGCAAGTCAAGCAACCACCAATCCAATGATTTCCATCATTGGGGTTTGAGTTTTCCTTCCAGGACAAATAAATACTGAACACTAGGAATGATTTAGTTGAAACCTAAAAATATAAGTGAGCCACACCATCTAGATGCAAGCAAGTCAAGCGACCAACAATCCAATGATTTGCATCTTTGAGGCTTAAGTTTTCCCTCCAAGATAGATGAATATTGAACATCAGAAAAGATTTAGTTGAAACTTGAAACATTATTATTTTTAAATCAAACTATAAATACACTTAAAAAGAGTTTCATTTATCAAACTTGTGAAAATATCTCAAATTAACAGTTTGATCCCTCAACTATAAAATATAAAATATAAAATATATTACAGCCATACATGTATATGTTTGACACACAGTAGGAATAAGAATAACCTGTTAATATTGAGGGCATTGGCCCCGCCTTCAGGCTGTTCAAGTTCAATGCTTTGAGATGGGGGACTGCTTTTCTCATTCTCTCTCCCCTCAACTTTCACAATGGCAATATAGCCACAGTATCTCACATTTAGTACACCAAGAGTGGAAATGTCCTGCGGTCAAAAGGAAAAATTGTTTCAATCTTACCAATTCAGAAAGTAGCATCTCGAACTGTGAACAGACTTTCATTCGTCATTAACATTTTCCAGAAAATATCTTACATCTGGAGCCGTATTTTCATCAGCTGTTATCCCTTTCAATAAGTTTCTTTCAAGCAAATTCTTGTGATCTACTCCAATTGCTTGAATTCCATCAATTTTAGTATCCACCTTGCAGCTTGCATTGGAAGCATCTTTCATTACCATAATATTCAAGTCCCCCACTCTCTCAGTGTACAGAGTTTCACAATTTTTTACTGAACAACTGGGATTCAGCTTTTGCATTACATGCTTCACAGCCTTAATGGCTCTAAGAATGGCCATGTCTACAAATAGGCTGTGAAGAAGGAATGCTTTCCTGTCCCGTGTCTGTCTCTCCTCTGCTGTCTTGCAGGGCATAGATGCAAGAAATGAAAACTCATTGGCCCAAGGTATCAAATTAGTTTTGCAATCTCTTTCTACACCGCCTTGATTACCCCCCCATGTTTCATCCTCCATAGGGAGAGGTGGGAAATTTGAAGGTGATTGTGCTGCAATTGGAGGTATGAGCCAGGTATTGGCTCTGAAGCCATAGGGAAGATTCCCAAACTGGAAAAGAGAAGAGGAAAAAAAACAAAATTGTGAAACAATACAAGAGCTAGGCTATCTTAATGAACAATATCTTGATTCTTGAGCATTGTCAGTCAAAGTAACTAAATAAAAGGACAAACAATGATGAAATAATCATATACCTTGTTCCGTTCTGAAAATGCTTTCATGAGATCAGTGTATGCCTGTAATATTCTTATCAAAATATTAACATAAAAGAGGAAACATGAACTGAATAATACACATCCATTCAAAGAGAAGCCATTTAACTTGACAAAAATGAATTTAAAACTAGTAAAAAAACATATAAAACGAAATGCATCAGATTCATAAAATTGTCGGGCCCCAAACCTAGGATTTAGGACATAACAATGTCACATACTCGTAAGACGAATCCCATAAGCATGTAAAGCAATCGATATTGAACTAAACCAAAATCAATACTTCCACTATGCACTCTGATATTCCATTCAAATATAACCTAAAAACAACAAATTTTACTTTCAATATTGTCTTTATTCCAATCCATGTCAAGTAATTATAGCCATATAAAACTTTAAATCTGAATATGTCAACAAATCATCTAGTTACCTCAAAAATCATATACTAATATCATTTTCTTTTCCACTGATTATTGAAATATTTCTCATAAATTTAACCCTTATACAACTATGATAAAGGTCAAGCCAATACAATAGATCATATTTCACTAGTTTCGCACCACACAAATTCAAACATAAATCTTTGAGTACCCAACATAACTCCAAATCCAAATATTATTGCTTTCAAATTTCCAAGGTCAACTATCACCTAACAATTGCACTACAAAGCTTATAAAAACCACAATATCCCAAAATTTCCTTTTAACCCAATATGTTGTTATTATTATTACCTCCAAGTCAAAGTCAAAATCTATCTACCAAAAGGAAAATCTGCTTATAAAATTTTCAACCAATAAAACTCCAAGTAATAGAAATCATATTAGATGTTCAAGTACAAAAACCAACCAAAATAGACATTTAAATAGCAAACTTTAACAAATGCACGCACACCAATTCTTAGCATCAAGTTTAGATACTTTTTCACCAAAACAAACAACACCAAAATAAGCAAACATCCTCTTAAGCATCATAATACTGATTCACCACAAGTGTAATGTTAAAAAAAAAATCCACCAAGGCAATTCAAAAACAGTAATACCAATAAATACCTCAAATTTTCAAAATATTATCTCATGACAACTCCAATACATCGTACTTTAGTCCCAAAGTAGCACAATTCAAATCCATGATCAAAGATTCACTAAAAATCCATCACAACTCCAAAATCTATATAGATTGAAAATCTAATCTCATATCCATAAGATCTCCCAGTGTCAAAATCATTCTCCACAATACTCATTCAGCTTAAAAATATCTATATTATCAAAACTCTCATCACAAAAACTCCATGGACTCTTAAGATTTGCAGATAAACAAACTATGCCACCAAATATTATCAAGGGAAAACCATTAAATAACGCATGAAAGACTATCATCTTCAATACCAGCAAGCTGGTTAAGAAGAGAATCAAAAGCTTATCACATTCCAAAGCATTTTTCAATTTAGATAAACCAAAAATAAAGGCGCATACGTAATATCTTAGGAGAAGGGAAAACAAAAAAACTGACATTATCAAAAGCTCTGCTAAGTTGGCGTAACAAATCAACAAGATTGTGACAAAGAATCCGCTGCTTCCCAACGCTATAAAAACCTTCCCGGCAAGCTTCCACGTGAACCAGCTTTCCATTGCAAAGCTTAACCTGTCATTATCATAAAATATATCATAAATATAAGAGAAATACAGAGAACAGTTTAGCCATGAAATAGTCGCATCCTTGCAAGTGGTTCAAGGACGAAGATCTCACTTCAAGGAAGAAGATACGATCGTCGCCTGAGGTCCCCTTAACTTGCCGCTTAGTTGTCCTCCTTATGACTGAAAAAAAGAATAGTTGCTAAGTTATGTTGAAACTGAAACAAGAGAAAATAAGAAGAAAGAAGGATGAAAGAGACAATACATTGAAGAGGAGGAGTGAGATGAGAAAGCGAAAAGAATTCATAGAAGGTGCCGAGTTTAGGACAAGAATGGCTCATCTCTCCTTCTACATCCACCGCCACGTCCTTAGATGAAGATTTTGACGACGATTCCTTATTCGCACAGGTGGTGGTTTTCTTAGCGGCGGCACCGCCCTTGTCCTGCGCAAACGGAGCATTCTTGCTGGCGTCGGGCTTGGGCTGATCTTTGGCCGTGGCCGATGGACCAAAGCACGTGGTGCAAGCCACGATATCCAGAACCCGTCTAACGTGCGCCACCGCGCTCTCTTCATCGTAGCCCTCTGTGTGCGTGTTTTTTTTTTTTTTTTTTACAAATTTTGATGTCGCGAAACAGAAAGAGAGAGAAACTAGCCGTTAAGTCTTTTATGGGGGAGAAGGGAATAGCGTAATTATGAAGCTGAGCTATGCAATGGCGTCATGTCTAAGCAGAACGTAACGGTCATGGTAAACCAACATGGTTAAATTACGTCTTTTACATTTTTACCCTCGTTAAGTCTTACCTTCGGTCAAAGTTAGGACGTACGGCTTGAGCGCTGAAACGTGGACAGTGTCTTTTAACCGCGACCCTCTAACCTTTAAAGCGTTGGGTAAATGAAGTTAGTTCCACTAAGAATGGTCATGCCCTTCAATTAAGCCAAGAAATTTCTTGGCATTAAATTTGCTAAAAAGAGTATTAAGCCTAACTTTCTCTAAAATCTCATTTATATTTTTTATAATAATAAACTGAAAACAAAAATATAAAGTTGGAATTTCTTTTATAGGTAGTAAAATTTTTTCGACATATGAAATAATTAAGTTAAACATTTATTTTTACTAATATCTTCATTATTATGAATATTGAAAAAAAATTTGTATCTTGTGCAAAATGAAATGCACATGAACCCTTTACCGAAAAGAAGTAAAAACAAAAATCGTCCATTATTCCAGAGATTGAAAACGATTGTCATAGTCAATGCAGGACTTCATGCAATATTCCAAAAGCCATGTTGTCAATTTGAACCTGATGTGTGTGTCCCTTCTGCTTTTTTCAGATTTTTGGTCAAAATTTTATGAATTTTAAAATAAATATGCTAACGTGTCTAATAATTTTATCACTCATAAAAAATAAATATTTATAAAACTAATATATTTTCTAAAGTACTTCACCAAAATAATGCATGCACCTTGTTATCCTTACCTCATGGGATAACGAGAAATTTGTGATGTTGCAGGTCTCAGTATTCACCGATAAAAGACGACGAACATCAATGATCCTGTCTGTTGATATTCCCTGCCCATTTTTTCAATTTAAATTTAGACCAATTGCGAAAAAATAAATAAATAAATAAAATTGTTAATTTCTTCCGAAATAAAAACAGCCAATTTGACCATAAAAACCAATACTATTACAATAGTCAAATTACGCAACCCTTGCTTTGTTGTGGTACTTAACCACGCAATTGTTGATAACCACTTATTGATTTTAATAAAAACAAAATAGTAGTAGCATATCTGTAGTCAAATGACAAAATACCTACCTACTAATAAAAAAAAAAAACTTATACTAATAATGATTTTGAAAAAAAAAAAGATTTTTTTAAATGCATTTTTTCCATAATTCAACTGCTTTAATTTTTCATAAGTAGTTCAGATATTTAGTTTGTAATCTCCGTTTCATTGAAACCCAATCAAGGTAACGAAAGTAAGCGTTTTGATGATAAAGGTATTAAAATATTAATGCTGGAGAAGACGATCTGTAAAACGAAATATAAAGCTCGAAAAGCGTGAACAAGGAAAAGACGCCTAAAGAAACGCGCACGCACCACGCGGACATGGTGCCACGGTAAACAAATATTACAAGTGGAATAATTTGAGTAAGCTTGTTAGTTATGGGGGACACAAGAACATGAAATTTTAAGAACGACGGACGAACCTTGAGAATAACATGAGTTTCGTCAGGAAGGTGTACGGTGATGTCCATGACCACTGGAAGAACTGCAAAAGAAAAAAAAAAGGAGAGGTTACTTTCGGGCTATGCAGAAGATTTTAATAGGGGAAGTGAGAAGTGGAAATAATTAATTAAGCTGATAGAGAAATACTAATACCCTTCTCTTCTTTCTTCTTCTTATCTCCTTTGGCCTTTCCGCGGCTGTTCCTGGGAGCCATTTTCAACTGAGTAGATAGGAAGAACGAGTTTCTTTAGCTAGATATATATAGCTGCAGGCCTTTCCAAGAAAATGAATTAGTTGCTTGTCATTTTCTTTCCAAATGTTTTGTCGTAATCAAAACTTAAGCAAACAATAATCATATTTGTAAAAGTATGTTTTGGAGCATAATCCAATTCTTATTTCAATTCCAAGAAAAAAAAATAAAAGGCTGAAATTCAGTATCTCCAACAAAGAATCATTGCTTAGATATCTATACCTCATTAAACCTTAAAACTAGCTTAAATTCTATGCAAAATACCAAAAGAATCCCCCCCTCCCCCAAAAGAAAAAAAAGTACAGTTCAAGCAAACTTTCGAACATATGGACTACTTATTTCGAATGTTGGAATTAAGATTCAATAATTACCGAGCAGCGGCAGCAAAACAGAAGATTTTCCGAAACTTCAATGTTGAAGAACAGAGAGAAAAAAGGGGTATTTAATGCACTGTCAAACTTCTCAAGGAAGGGCAGCAATAGCCAATTAGTTAAAAGCTGAAAAACAAAGGTATTTTAAAGATAGGATAACAAAGAGGGCATAAGCATTGAAACAGTAAGAATTGAAGCTCTCATCCGCTAGAAGAGAATGGTGGTGGGGAGACGATATAAGAGAGTGTGGGGTGTGATAAGGAAGGAAGGGCGGAGATTTAACATTCAGATGAGTATATGGAAATTTATGGCTGCTTCTAGGCTTATATAATGATTATCATTTTGTGGATTTTTTTAACTTATATTTTTTTATTAGTAATACCAGTATACCTAAAAATATAAATATAAAATAATAAAATCGTTTCTTTCAAGAAAATGGTAAAAACTGAAAAGTATATTTGGCCACTGCTCCTCACCATTTAAAGTTATATTTGTATGGACGATAAAATTAATTATAATAAATTAAAAATAATAATTATTATTATTATAATTATAGTTAAAAAATATTTTATAATAATTGTAATTAAAAAATATCAATAAAAAATTTATATTGAATAAATTTAATTAAAATTAACATTTAAATTCAATTAATGATATAATAAATTTAATTGTATTGCTATAAAAGTATATTAAATCCAACTGGACACTAAGTTTTGATAATTCACATTGCAAGCGGGGGATCTCCTCATCCTTATCTTATCAGAGTTCATACTAAAGATCCATTTAGATGGTCAATGAGATTAATTTCATTGATATTGAAAATAATAATAAATATAATATTAATTAATGTAACGATGAAATTAAAATCAATAATAAAATATATGTTTAAATGTAAAAATATTGATAACGATAAAATGAATTATAATAAGAAAATGACTTTAAAGATAATATAGTAAAAATCATATTAAAAACAAAAAATAAATTATTTAATATTTATAAAATTAATAATTTATTAAAATTTATTAAATTATTTTTAAATAAATTAATAATTTTGCTAATCAAAATTAAAAACAAAAAATAGTGTTAAAATTTAATAAAATAATTATTATATTAAACTAATAAAAATATTTATATTAAACAAATAAAATAATTATAATATTAAACTAATAAAAATAAAAGTTAGTGACAAGGATTTTTTTTTTTACAACACTTCAGTGAGGAGAGTTAAAGAAAAAAAATTGAAACACGGGCAAAAATGAAAAAGGTAGACTGCGATGGGAGAAGAAACTTCCACCAGAACCTTGAGGTCTAGCGGCTCTCTGGAGCTTCAGTGCGATGGCCAAGCTTCAATCTCGCAGCACCTTGTTATCTAAACAAGTTTTTGGCGCGATTGGGTACTTTAATCGTGTCGCTCTGAAAGAAACCGTTGATCAAAACGAACTCCTAGTCACCTCTTTTGATGATAGAAGAAAAATAAAAGGATGAAAAAAAAAAAGTGAAGTTATTTATTTTTTTCGAATAAAACAAATTTATTTATTCAACTTAAATTAATTATTTTATTTATTTTTTATATGAACACAACGAAAGAAGAATGGCCAAAAAAAGCACCATGAAAGAAAATTTTTCCTCCTTTTCTTTCATTTTTCTTTTTAATTTCTTGCCAACCAAATTACATAATCACACTTCTTGCATATGACAATCTTTTAGGAAGTAATACAAAAAACATACACTTATTGCGTATAAAAGTCTAGGTGAAATAATTAGGACTAATGGCATTAACTAGTAGCTGGGCGAGAACAATTAGCTGGTGAGAATGCCAAGAAATGTACTAAATAGTACACTACTTATAGAAGCTCGTCCTTCATTTTTTTTTTTTTTTTTAAATTTAAGCATGGGAAACTTTTCATTAATCAAATTCAACATTTGCCCATCGGAAAAAAAAAAAAATGCCTATAATCCCATTTGCCCAGAAATGCAGTAAAAACGTTTGTAGTACGTGTAGTCGTGAACCATGTGGCTGGATAACTCTGAAAATGATGTTCTCCGGATAAGTTTGACGTCGACCTTCCATTTTTCTCACTCCTGGAAATTATACACTCCATTTATTTCTTTAACTATTACGATGAATTTAGTTTTTAAAGCAATAATTAACTTGATTATTTGAAAACATAATATATACTTTTTTTTACCCAAACACGAGAAAATATTTATACTGCAACAAGTAATATGCACATTTGAATATGTATATATTATTAAATATAACAAATGGAAAACAAAAGAGAACAAAAAAGAAATTTAATGTTACATTAAGAGACAAATAGACAGTAGTTTGATTGACAGATAAATCTCTAGTTGCGTGACTTTCTGCTCTACTTTTTTCTTTGTTTTTTCTTCAATTAAATCGCCACATAATTTTCACGGTTTATATTTTATAATAGTTTCCAAAATTATTGTATTGAAATTAGGATATTGGGAGTACAAAATTTTCAAGTTCTCAAAAAATTAAAAAAAATATATAAATTATAAGACTCGTATCTGTGCATATATACAAAGTGGCTAACATAAAGGCAAGAATTCAGGTCAAGACAACAAATTCTATCACATTAAAAAGATTATTAGTTCAATCTACAAATTGTGTCAGTAGTTTTATTAATTTATTTGTTTATTTATATTATAACAAGAAAAGAGCATAATTTTGTTTCATGTACGAAATTTGATTACATTAGCAAATACTATAATTTTGAATTCCACCAAAGATGGACAGAACCGACGCAGCATTAAGTTTTTCATTTGCTTTCTGTATATGGATTACATCAGCACTCATGAAAGTGGAGGAAACTATTGTGCCTAAATTAACATGATCTCAAACATACATTCCTTTTAGGCTATTACTTTAGCTGTTAGTATCAAAATTTCATACCACTTGATGATGCCTACATGAACACGAAACATTTTTCATTTCATGTGGATTTTTCACCAATCGGATTACATTTTTTTTTTTTTTGAATTCATCATTTTTTTTTCATTTTTACTTGAGACGCGGTATTCCAAAAAAAAAATGTTGAAAATCAGTTACAAGGATTGAACAATCTTAATAATTAAGAATTAGAATAAGTAAAATTGAATTTTAATATTGAAAAACGAGTCAGCGAAGACTGGGTTCTTCTATCACTCGTGGAGAAAAATAATTTGCTATAGTCTTTTATGAAGGTGACATGCTATAACATACCATGGATTAACAAGTAATATAATGGCCACTACTTCTACTGGGCACTTAACTAAACCAAGTGGGGCGGCATTAGATTGAGTTTTAATTTTGTTTATGCTTGAAAAGATAGTCGATTTTGATAAATTATAAGTTCTTTTTCGCATTTGTCAACGGTATCGTCATTGGCTAGTGTGCATTTAGGGCTCTTGCACACTCATTTATCATTTAATTATCGTAATAATTTTGGAATCGTCAGACGTAATGTGCTTTAAAATTGAGAAAAATAAAATGAGAGTCATCATAAATTTTTATTAAAGTGTGATTGGTCACTCAAAAGTTTATCATTTTAATAAAATTATAAAAATATGTTTAAAGTTTATCAAAAAGATAAATTTCGGTATATTAAAAATCAAGTTGAATCTAAGAGTCGGTTATGCGTGAAAATGATTAGCATCCCATAACGCCCATAAATTGATACCATTTAATTTTACGTTATTTTTTGTGTTGGATAAAAATGATTTTAATTTGAAATTTAACACTAATTCCCTTCATTTGAAAAAATAAAAATTTTTTAAAATTTTTATTTTAAAATATTAAAAAATTCTTTAAGTTAAAGAATTATCTTAAAATTTTTCAACATCTAGGTAAAATTTAAAATAATTATTTTCGGTTAAGATTTAACACAATAATTCTTAAAATGAAATAACAATCTTTATAAAAAATAATTGTTAATAACTTTCTAACATCTAGGCAAAGTATCAGAAATTATTTTTTTGGAGTGTTATTTTTATTTTGCTTTATAATATCACAAAAAAAATTTTAAAGCATTATTTTTTTATTATAAAATATTTTATCATCAAATAGTAAATTAAATAAAGAATAATGTCAACAATTATTAATGATAACACGCTAATATATATATACTAATGAATGTCATGTAAAATGAAATGCAATTTAAAAGTTTAGTTCTTAAGTATAATGAGACCACCGTAATATTTAGGCAGAGTTTAGGTGCGACTGTTTATATTTAAGATCCCAATTTATTATTATACTTTTTATTTATTAATCTTATTATTAATGTGAATTAAGCACTCGTGTGAAAAACTTAATGAAATTGAGTTTCATAAATACCCTATCATTTAAGCAGCATTCGAGAACAAATCATTTCATGTGAGATTTTTGCACGTATCTTTAAGATTTAGAAATAGACTTAGGGTAAAAGTTTAGGGTTTAAGTTTGGGGTTTAATTAAAACGCGAACATCTTTAAAAATCTCTATCATCTAAGCGAACTTTCGGAGAAAGTTTAATTTCTATAATTTTTGAAAATTAATAAAAAATTTCTTATATATTTAATTTTTTTAAAAATTTATTAATAATAATTCCCTAATATTTAGGCGGAATTACATTATTTAGGCAGCATTCGGGAACAAATCATTTTATGTGAGATTTTTACACGTATCCTTAAGGTTTTGAAATAGATTTAGGATAAAGGTTTAGGATTTAAGTTTGTGGTTTAATTAAAACGTGAACATCTCTAAAAATTTCCATCATCTAGGCGGACTTTCGGAGTAAGTTTAATTTCTACAATTTTTGAAAATTAATAAAAAATTTATTATATATTTTATTTTTTTAAAATTTATTAATAATAATTTTTCAACATCTAGGCAAAATTATTTTTTAGGAATACGTTTTATTCCCTCCAACATCTAGGCAAAAAAATAATCAAAAGTATTATTGTTATTCATTTTTAAGCATTGTAAATATATATTTTTTAATTATTATCTTACTTTTATTATTATTTATTATTATTAAAAATAATTAAATATTTATCCTAATAAATTTAAAATTTTTTATCATGTATAAATATAAAAACTTAAAATAACAAAAATAATAATATATAAAAAAATAAAAAAATTTTTTTATTGAATTGGATCAGTCAACGGCGGTTCGATTGGACCGAAAAAGATTTGGTTTGGCGCGCAGTTCGGTTGAGGAACGGTTCGGACCGGTTCAATCGGTTCAATAATGGTTCATCTAAATCGGTTGAAGGTTGGCTGAAGCGGATTGACGAGTCGATTTACGTAGATCTCGGGTCGGGTTTGGTCCACACGTGGATCCTCTTATGCTTGAAACGATGTCGTTTTGGTTCTATGCTCAAAACGACGTGGTTATGCTTCTATGTTTTTTATAAAAGTCAATTTTTTTCAACTATTTCTCCATTTTCACCAAAAAAATTTTTGTAGAGCTTTCAGTTCTCTCTATCCTCAGCCGAAATCCGACGCTGTGCGTGGGGCCAGCCGCCGTGTGGGTCCCCGTCGGCGGTGGTCGCCAGTGATTAAAAATTCTGAAATCCTCCTGAAAGCTCTTTTCGAAGCGATCTTTCCAGATCCGATCTCCTCTTTGTTGGAAATAGCCTCGATTGATATAGATCGGGGTTCGAAGTTTTCTGTTCTTCTTTTTTTTTTTAACTCAAACTAATAACCTTTATTTTTTGTTGTAGGTATCTCTTTGGCGTTGGTTCCTCACCGATTTGGTGAGGACTATGGTTTTTGTTTTTATGATTTTTTTGTGTTGATTTTTGTAGATCTGTTTATTTTTTTGTTTGGGTATTTGGGGGGTTGTTTAGGTTTTTTTTTTGTCTGAGAGATTGTTAGTAGGGGTGCGTATTTTTTGGTGTTCTGATGAAATGATATCTAACCATTTTAGAGGAGGGAGATCAAGTATTTTATAAGGTTAGAAACGATGGTTGCGTATGCTGATAGAGTGAAGGGATTGGACGATGGGTGGTATGATGGCTGGGGTAGCTTGACAGGGCGTAGGTGGCCAGCGGTGCCGTGCACGGCACCTGCTGGCACCAACCCTTTCCATTTTATTTATTCTGTTTGGATTTTTTGTTTGTTTTTTTTTCTTTTTTTTTTAATTTAAAATTTTAATTTTTTTAATTAATTAATTTTTTTTAGATTATAAAAAATATAGACTCGAACAAAATTCGGTATCTACATTAATCATCATGGTATTTTAATGTTAATTTGAACAAATTTTAATGACAGCGGACTGGTCAAAACTGGCCAATGAAGTCATTGTGTTTATTTTCCAAGAGAACCAATGAAAGAGTCCCAAAAAGCTACGTTAACCGGAGAGTTCAAAACGCCAAATAATGGGAGTGGCATTGCATGATCCTGATGGGGACCAAACACACTAAATTTTGTTCGTTGGCACTTTTATAAAAGTGATTCTCCTTTACATTATATACATTGCACGATTGTAGTTCCCTGTTTAATGGTCAGATATTGCCTGGTTCATTTTCAGTAATATATATATTTCATAATTTGACTGGGAAACAGAGAGGATTGCATTCATCAGAATAAAAGTTTACAGTGTCAGAGCTTGTAACTGGCATTTCCACCTTCAAAGCACAAAGTTAGTTTAACGATTTCCCACTCTAACAAATCCAGATGCTAACACTTAACATGATTTCAAAGAAGTTAATGCAAGGTGAATCTTATAAGTGCTTTCTCAATAGAATAAATGAAAAATAAAAGAAAGGATTAAGGATCAGCATGGAGATTTGATCAACGCAGGAATCATGAAGGAGCTGACAAGACATTTTAAAAATGTCAAGACTTAAGAGAATTCAATACTAGAATACATACAGCCCATGCCTTTTGTTCCAACCCATTGCCAGCCGTTTTGATCAGGATTTTAAGCAGAGGCTGCAAAACTCACCATGCTATAACTTCAACGAGGACGAGGGCCCTCCCCCTTTCCATTAATGCTGTCACTACCAAAATAATTTTCCTTCCCAGACCTTTTTCTGTCGGCCATCATTTCCAATTCCATAATAAACAATTAAAAGAAAAAGAAAACAAACGTGAGCAAATCTGATTAGGTGGTTTATAATTTATAAACAACCAAAAACAGCGTCGTTTTGTAATGTGCCAGCTGCCTAATTTCTTGATATCGTTTCAATAAGTAATCAATCATAATATCCTAATGGACTATCGGTTTGTGAATTAAAAAAATATACAAATGTTAACTATTATTGCATTTTTATTAAAATAAATTAAAATTAATTATATAAACTAAATAAAAATTTAATCCTAATGGATAAAACTCAATACAAATAAAATTTGAATTAATTTTATATTTTTTGAAAAATAAAATTTTAACATGATCATTGTCAAGTGCTAAATGATGAGACTTAAAATGTTTTGTGAGTCAAGTTTATTATATAATTTTTGAAATATTGAAGGATAAAATGGATTATAAATACTATTTATTGATGATAAAAGTGAGATAAATTTTATATTTTATTTGAAATCTTAAAAAAAATTTAAGGAAACGAAGGTTTATGATTTAAGTTTATTTTCTCCTTTTTTTGATAAAATTAAAAATTTTAAAAAATTATATTAAAATATCAAACAAAAAATATATTATAAAAAATAAAATTTTAATTTTTACCGAGTCAAACTCCTCTTGATTCCTAATTTCCTACTATTGATAGAAAAAGGCTATCCATTCGAGTTTGGATTTTAGTAGTAGTAACTTTTTTTTTTTTACCACATTCTTTTGATCTAAACCGACAGTTTCACTGCGAGACATCTTTTTATAGCTCTAGACAACAGAGAAGATACACCTGTACTTTAAAACAGGATAGAGCAGAGGCCCAATGCCCACACCACATGCCGAAGAGTAAGCCTCGAAAAACTTCCCAAGTCCCAGCCCATTATATACCCATCCCCACTGCCACTTTCTCCCAACCTTTCGATTTTCATTTCGCGCTTCGCACGAATTCAAAAATTTCTCCTCCTCTCCAACTCCCGCCATCATTCCAATAGTTGGAGGCTTGGAGACGAAACACGCCGCCATCTGTGCCACCCCGCCACACGGCCCCAATCTTTTTAATTAAACCTATAATATTATCACCTTTTACACCAGTAATTAAACCCTAAAAGATTATTTTAAAAAAATAATAACCGTCTCGGTAGGCCTTAAGGTCGTTGGCAAATTTGGTCCTTGTACAAAACAAGATCCCTTCCTTTCCTTGTCTATGAAAATTCCAAATCAGCACTAATTCCTCCGCCAACTTTTTTATTACTCTATTTTGTTTTTCCATTTTTTTAATCTCTTTTGCTAAAATTAAGTCTTGATATTCGAACCTTCTTTCAGTGTTTTGTTGGAACTTGGAAGATAACACAAAGCGGGAAGAAACGTGCTAATTTTATAGATCCCTTCTTTATTTTTGGTGCATTGCATCGATTGGGAGTTTTTAGGGTTTTAATCGGGATTCCGGTGGGCGTGGTTTTCAATTGCACAACCACCGACTTGAATTTGGGGCAACCAATTACGTTAAAATTTTATAGCTTCCTTCTTTTTTGTATCATTGCATCGATCGGGAGTTTTTTAGGGTTTTAATCGGGATTCCGGTGCGCTTGGTTTTCAATTGCGCAAACACCGACTTGAATTTGGGGCAACCAATTACGTTAAAATTTTATAGCTTCCTTCTTTTTTGTTTCATTAAATCGAACGGGAGATTTTTAGGGTTTTAATTGGGATTCGGTGCGCTTGGTTTTCAATTGCGCAAACACCGACTTGAATTTGGGGCAACAAATTACGTTAAAATATTGTAGCTTCCTTCTTTTTTTGTTTCATTGAATCGATCGGGAGATTTTTAGGGTTTTAATCCGGATTCCAGTGCGTGGATTTCAATTGCGCAACTACCGACTTGAAACTTGAATTTGGGGCAACCGATTACGTTAAATCTAGTGGGGTTTTGTTTCAATGTGAAATTAGGGTTTTGGTTGACGTGCCTAGACAGATAGGGAGGATAATCAAACGGACGGGGAATCTTGAAATGCCGAGCATGAAACGCTGCAAGATGGAAGAAACGAGCCACGACTCCTACGAAGAAGAAATTTACTACGATTATGACGTGAATCCCAAGAGATTAAAATCGAAAGGTTATTATTCCTATGGCGACTTCGAAGATTTCAGCAGTGGCTCAGGTTATTGGAGCAGAGAGGTGTTGTACCAGGCTGGTGAATTGAAGTCGAATTCAATGAATTTGAATAAAGCAAAACAATGTAAGAAAAGTTCCAAGAAGAATTTTAAGCCTCCGTTGTTAAAATTATCTGGAGGAAGAACTCAAATGCTTCCTTCCAGATTCAACGATGCCGTTCTTGGTTCATCGAAAAATGGAGAATTGAATGTCGATTACACGGATTCGAGCTTGGAGGAAGATGAATTTGATGAGTCGAGATATATGAAACTTAAGTTAGGATATGGAAGCTCCGACTTGTATCTAATTAGTAAAAGAAGAGAGGAAAGAGAAATGGATTACGTAGGGGTTAATAGTAGTTTTGATTATGGAAATTATTTGAATTTTTCTTTGGCATTGCCAGACACTGAGGAGTTTGTGCCTAGGTATAACACTTATAAGGGTCTAGAAAGGTTGAGAAAAGAGAGAGCTGGAAAAAGGAAAGATGTGTATAAGCCTGAAGATTTTGCTTTGGGTGGTATAGTTTGGGCTAAATGCGGGAAGAGATACCCTACTTGGCCAGCTATTGTGATTGATCCGATATTGCAAGCTCCTGAAGCCGTCTTAAGTTGTTGTGTTCCTGGTGCTATTTGCGTTATGGTTTTTGGTTACTCAAAAATGGAACTCAGTGGGTAATCACATCTCTTAAGTAGCTTTTGTTGTTTAGTTAATGGCTAATATGCTCATTTATCTGCAATTGAAAGCAGGATTATGCGTGGGTGAAACACGGAATGATATTCCCATTTGCAAAATTCATGGACAGGTGTGTACTTTGTAAATGACCATCCTTAGTTGACTTTACTATAATGCCTTGGAAATAAGGGGTTTCTAATGTTCTTGAAAATTTCCTTGTTCAGATACCAGGGATAGACCCAGTTTTACAAGTGGAAACAAAGTGATTTTCAGATGGCACTGGAGGAGGCAGTTTTAGCAGAAAATGTTTTCCTGGACTCAGGCCATGAAAGCCAGCAAATAGGATGCCCAGATGCTCAACCCAGTGGTTCAAGTCAGGATTTGGATTATTTATACTCTCAAAACCTGGCAAGTTTATTCAGAACCATTTATGTTGTATTTATGACTTTAAGCTTCTCGAAATTAATAGTTTTATGAGGCATCCTTAATTTTGGGGGTCTAAGTGACATGGAATGCACTGTAGTTCTACTATGGACGAGCTCAGTTGGATATTTCTTTCTTCATGTCAATTTTGGTTTAAGCTCTTTGGTTTCTCCTTTTTTGGTGTGTAGGGCTTGCAAAGTACTTCAGTTTTGGGAACTGCTTGTTGATTTAAGCAGGATGCAAGACCTTGTGACAGCTGTGGCTCAATTGTCCCTTTAAAAACTATGAAGAAAATGAAGAGATCTGCTTATGAGGCTGAGCTTTTGTGCAAACATTGTGTTAAGGTTAATAAAGGATTCTTTCTGTTGAGGATGTATGTGTCTTTGAGTTGAACAATAAAATTTTACTTTCTTAAAATGGTGTTCTTGTTTCATTACAGCTGTGGAAATCAAAGCAGTATTGTGGCATATGCAGGAAGATTTGGCACCATTCAGATGGTGGCAACAGGGTAAAATATTTGCTTTAGAGCTTTTAACTATTTTGAGTATTTTCTTTGATCAAACAGTTGCTTATTTTGAGATTGTTCGTTTAAACCTGTGGATTAGGTCTGTTGTGATGGTTGTAATGTGTGGGTACATGCTGAATGTGACAACATTAGCAGTAAACTTTTCAAGGTATGCTTATCATAACCAACTTGCCTGTTTTTATGTTTATGATTCTTTCTTATTTTATGTTGTACCTAAGTCATAAGTACTGACTTGGTCACTGTCTGAAGGATCAGGAGCACATTGATTATTACTGCCCTGAATGTAAAGCAAAGTTCAAATTTGAATCATACTTAGTGAAAAGTGAGCCAAAAATCTAGTATGTTGGTTTAATCTGTGTTCCTCCTCTTGACAGTTTCTAATTTGAATTTATGTATTTGTCTTAAGGGAATCCTCTGACTCATTTCCAAAATTTAGACCTAATAATGTGATGAAACACTAAACAGATCTACAGAAAAAGGGGAGAAAGTGTTCCTCCTGACAAGCTAAATCTAGTTTGTGGTGGTGTGGAAGGATCCTATATTCCAAAACTTCATTTGTAAGTCTTGAAAAGCTTTAACATATTTGGAATAGGTTAGAAAAGTAGGTTGTTATCTATTTTGTTTCTATCTACTATAATTTTCTTCCATAAAAATTTCCATTATGTTCCAGAGTTATATGTGAGTGTGGTGCATGTGGGTCAAAGAAGTATTGGCTTAGTGAATGGGAGCAGCATACAGGCTGTAGAGCCAAAAAATGGAAGTACAGCATGAAAGTGAAAGGCATAATGATACCTCTGGAAAAAATGGGTCTGTTCTGGTTTTTGTGATTTCGGAAGTATGGCTTTGATCTTTTACTTGATTCATTTATAGTTTGATTTGCTTTAAAACTTTTTTTGGGGTAATTTATAGGTTCATTAGGAGAAGAATGTACTCTTTGGTTTAGCCCACAAAAGAAACAAACTTTCTTTCTTTTTTTTATTTTACTTCCACCTTCTCCTCATGAATGGTTATTGTTCATGGCTGTTCTTTAATGTTCTTGAATCCAATGTGCTATTTTTCTTCTTTCTTTTGAGCAGTACATATCTGGCTTTTGATTGTGTAGTCATTACATGTAAATGTAACTTAAGCTTATAATCCTTTCAGATAATGTTGTTAAGGCTAACTTTTGTGTGTATCTGTTGTAACTGATGTGAAGATACTAAATTGTCGCTGATTTCTGATTGGTCAAGCTCAAGGCCCCATCTCAACCTCCCAAAAGTGCCAAAATAATCCCATTTTTTTTTGTTGTTTGATATAATCTATGCTCACATGAAATATAAATTTGTGGTTCTAGTGTGCAGATTGTTGAATATAATGCCTTTGGTGGTGATACACTGAAGCTAGATAAGCAGAAGTTAATTGGTTTATTTGCAATGTAAAATACATTTTATAAGGACTATTTCTTGAAGTTCTTTTATCCCCTATTTTTGTTTGGAGTTGAAGAAGTTAACCAATTTTGAAAAGGTTGAAACTTAATTAATTATTACTTTCATTGTAATAGAAAAATATGAGCCTGTTCATGCAAAATGGACAACCGAAAGATGCGCCGTATGTAGATGGGTTGAAGACCGGGATTATAACAAAATTATTATCTGCAACAGATATTTTCATCATGCATCAGTTCTTTATGTTGACTTGCAAACCATTTTATAACTGCCAGATTTATTGGAAAGAGAGAAATTTCTTTGTTCAGGTGTCAAATAGCTGTTCACCAAGAATGCTATGGGGCAAGCCTTGTTAAAGATTTGGCTTCTTGGGTTTGTAGAACTTTTGAAACACCTGATGTTGAGAGGGAGTGTTGCCTTTGCCCTGTAAAAGGCATGTCATGTAAAATTAGTTTTCATGCTTCTTTTTCATTCTCATTTATGTAGCAGGAGGGAATTAGGAGGGTGGCGGGTGGAGGGGGGGTTATTTGCTTAGCAAAATAATTTTGGGATATATTTGCTTAGTTGCAATAAAATATGAATGGCACTCCTTTTATTGACTCATATTTCACTTCTTGCCATCAAAGTCATTTTTGGGATTTATATAGTCACTTATAAATGGAATAGCTTTTTGTGGAGTTTGACTGTTTCTTTCAACAGTTTGTTCTTCTAATATGTAAATCTGCTTCTACAGGGGGTGCTTTGAAGCCAACTGATGTTGAGTCACAGTGGATTCATGTCACAGATGCCTGGTTTCAGCCTGAAATTGGTTTCTTGAATCATGAGAGGATGGAACCTGCTGTTGGAATCCTTAGATTTCCATCGAGTTCATTTTTGAAGGTTCCTTCTGAACTAAATGATCATTCTAAATTATTATGTCTTTTGAGAATTAAGTTCTAAGATCTTTTGTTGGTAAGCTTGAGAACTGCAATGTCATCATTTTCTGCAATGCATTTTCTTATTATTATGATTGCATCACAACAATTCGGTGCTTTCCATCTAAGTGTGATTTAATCATGTGGATGACAGAGTTGCGTGATTAGTAAGCAAACTCATGGTTCTTGCACTCAGTGTTGCAAGTTTGCAACTTATTTTCATTTGATGTGTGCATCAAAAGCAGGATATAGCATGGAAGTAAGTCTTTAATTTTTTTTTTAATGTTTTGGTTAATGGCAAATGTTTATACTAGATTTCTAAGTGGAAGAGTCTTGTATGAACTCCAATGGCTGCTGGAATGCATATGACTGACTTTTTAGGTGTTCGTACTTTTATAGAAAATGTTCTTTTATTGTCAACTCATATTTATGCCTATTTTACATATTAAATTTACAGCTACACTGCTCAGAGAAGAATGGGACACAGAGAACAAAAACGTTAGTGTACTGTGCTGTTCATAGGTTTGGATTATGTCCCTTCTCTTTTTTCATTTTTTCTTGTACCTATTTTCTCAACAACTGGAAGCATAAAATTTTGGTTCTGCTCCTGTATGCATCATATCTTTTCTTTGGATTGGATCCTCATAGTTTGGTCTTTGATACAGGAGGCCAAATCCAGATGCAGTGGTTGTTATGCATACTCTTTCAGGGGTTTTTGCCGCCAGAAACATTCTTCAGAACGAGAATGAATGTCTTCAAGTTTCAAGGCTAATTTCGTCCAAGAATGCAGAGCTCCCTGGATCCCCAGCTCCAGAGACAAATAAATTTGATGCATACTCTGCCGCAAGATGTCATGTTTTTAGAAGGTCAAATTTTAAGGTAGATGTCCAGGAATTTTGTGATGTGCTTTCATTTAATTTTTTTTTATTCTGTTAATATTTTCTAATTCTCTGATTATTATTTTTATACTTCCTTAAACCTTTTTATTTCCTTCTTCATGAAGGTGAAGTCCATTGATTTTATGTGATTAATTTTTCAAATTTAAGCTAAAGCCGATTGCTGGTACTAGTTACCAATAGCTTCATATAAAGTAAACTCCTAACATGGTGAAATTATTGGTATCATTATTATCTTACTTATACTACTCTTGTTATTTGCAGAGGGCTGAAGCGGAGCCGATATTCCAATGACTGAGTAGGCCAAGTCGTCATCCTATAGATGCATTAAGTGCATTGAGCACATATAAGGTACTATTCTTGTCTTTGTTGTTTTAGATCTCCTGTCTTTTGAACACAAGTTTTTCATTTGGAACAGACGTCATTTATCTTTGCCTTCTTGGTCCTTTTGGATTGGTCAATGAAGTTACTATCTTTATAATTCCTTTGTCTTATAACAGGAAGTAGATGATTCTACCATTTTCTTGTCATTCAAGGATTGACTGTACCAGTTACAGGTAGCTATGATTCTTGATTATGTCCCATGATTATTTCTTCATTTGATGTAGCTTTCTAATTCAATTTACATATGTACTTTTAGAGAACTGAGAATCACTGAGTTTGTTTTGGTAAATCTGGTATTCCTGGATGGGGCCTCTTTGCACGTTGGAACATTCAGGAGGGAGAAATGGTACTTTGTTTGTACTGCTATCTCTGTTTCTGTCCATTTCTTAAAGCATCTATGTAGATTGGGTTGGAAGTTGCATTTTCATTCAGACAACCATTATTATGTTTGGTGTGTTGATAATCAGCATGTCCATCTCCTGGTTGTTGAGTATTGTGGCGAGCAGGTTAGGCAGTGTTGCAGATCTTAGGGAGGCACAATATCGTTCTGAAGGAAAAGATTGCTATGTAAGTTTCTTATAATCCCTCTGTTTAATTTGTGGATGTGCTGCATTGGTATTTCAATCAGTTTAGATTTGACTATCTTTGTGGTCTAGATTTTTAGTTGATAGAAATAAAATTTACATACCAATGAATTGTCATGAAGTACTGTAGTTCTGCACAAGATTTTTCAGCGGCTTATAGTATACAAGTACTACTTAGAGTGTTAAATTGATAAGCGAATGTCAATATTTTCTTGGTTTCATGAACTTTTAAGGTTTGATAATGCTGAAGTGCCCATTTGACTATGTAGTCTGTTTGGAAAAGGTTCCTAGACTTTTGGAACACCTTGATATATACTGTAGATTGGATGAATCGGTGGAGTTCCGGAAATAGATTGCATGTCAACGGTTTGACTCAACCATCAAATATTGAACTGAATGTAGGCCAAGATAAATGTCATTATCATCTTTGTGATCATGTGTCTGTTAACAGCATTTATAGAACGTGTGAAGTTTCTCCATTTACTGTACTGACTTGACACATGCTAGAGTCTTAGAGCCTCTTTGATTGTTTCTAATTAATCAAGCTTGAATCACCCTTGCTATTTGGACAGGTCTATTTTTTATTGTTGCTGCTGCTGCCCGCTGATTTTTTTGTTTTACATACTGAATTCTTAATGATTGTTGAATATGTAATGCAGTTGTTCAAAATCAATGAGGAAGTAGTGATCAATGCTTAATCAATCATTCGGTAACGGCTTACAATTGGATTGATGCATCCTCACCCCCTGTTCCTCCCCATGAAGAAAAACAGAAAATGATGCCCCTATGATTACTTTAGTGTTGGTGTTACTAGTGTAGCCTTCTGAATTCTCTTTGTATGCTGAAAATATCATCCTTTTTGCAGTGCATGCCTAATTGCTACGCAAGGATCATCAGTGTTGGTGAAGAGGAGAGCCGGATAGTTCTTATTGCTAAGGCCAATGTGTCTGCAGGCGATGAGCTAATGTAAGATTTGTGGATCCCTCTTTTCTCCCTATTTTTGTTCTTGGATATTCAAGTTACTGCATTCATTCATCAATACTCTAATTACAATTTGGATGATACAATAATCACATCTGTATGATTTGTCTGACAGGTATGATTATTTGTTTGATCCTGATGAGCAGGATGAACTCAAAGTTCCTTGCCTATGTAAAGCTCCCAACTGTCAAAAATATATGAACTAAGATCTACAGTCCCATTTATCTCTGAAAGAAGCGTTAAAGAGCTCCTAACTGATGGGGAACGTCTCCCCTCGAGACAGTATTTTGCTCACAGTTTTTTTTAGGGTTGTAAACGAGCTAAATATAAATGAATAGATTTATATTTGTGTTTTGTTTGTTTGTTTATTTTTAAAAGTGTTTGATAAGAAAATTATTTTATTTATTCAAGTTTAGTTTGTTTAAATGATATGATATTTATGTTCAGTTTATATTTGATTTAATTAAATTAAATAAATTCGTTTGTAAATATTAAACGAATTTGTTTACAAATAATAAATAAATTATAATAAAATAAATTTAAATAAACAAATTTTAAATGAATGTAAACGAATTTAAATTAACATAAAAATAAATCTTAAAATAGATTAAGATTAAAGATAAAAATATAATTTTATTAGTATTATTATAAATAATAAATGAATGAATTTTAAATAAATTTTAAATGAATTTATTTATGAATATAAAAAAATTGAAGAGATTTTTGTTTATTTTTTATTTATTTAATAAATAAATATAAAAATATTTGTTTAAAATTGCTTGTTAAATTTAATAAATAACCATAAATGAATAGAAATTTAATAAATAAATATAAATGAATAAAAATTGAATATATTTACAAACAATATGTTGAAAATTTTGTTTGTTTATACTTCTAATTTTGTCACCAGTGAGCTTGTAATTCTTTCCTTTTTTGTCCCCTTGACAACATAGTTTTAATTCTTTTTCAATAACATGTAAATTTATAAGCTCTTACTGGTGCTTTTATACTATAATAATATTGTTGCTCTTAAATTTAAAATTAAATCGTTATAGAAAACGTATAATAGGAATTAAGGTATTAGGCCTTCGCCATTATCTCCCAAGCCCAATCAAACAGATACGGAGCAGGGTGGCTCAAAAATATTTTTAGAAAGCCCAATAGCAAGGTCCAGGTTTCAGATCCGTTATTGAATCGATCCCGTTCAATTTTCATTTTCCTTTTTGAATTATTTTTAAATATGAGGATTTGGCGCGTCGCTTATATATGTATATACACGGAATTTAAAAACCTCTTAAATATCAATCGATTTCAAATTTCTTTCCAGATTCAGAAAGGAACACGGAAGAGAGACAGAATGAGGAAGCGATTGAAGAGAACGAAGGGAATTAGCAGTTGCACCTCTCCTCTTTGCACTGATCGCTCTACTTTCAGTTGGTAACCTCTCTCTCTCTCTTTTACGATTTGGAGCTTGATGATGATTTTGAATTTTCGATCTCTTCTTTATTCCTTTGAAATTCTGAGCTGGTTCAGTTCATTTTAACCTAAATTCAGTTTTTTTTCCCAAAGTTAAATTTAGATTTAATTATGTCATTTTAGTAACTATGAAAGTTAAATCTAATGAAGCGAGCGATCAAAAGGATTTGAACTTCTTGAGTTTTAGCTGATTCAGCTAAAACAATTACATGATGAATCTTTTTCCGTTTATGATAGTTCTTCTCATTCTTCGATCCTCGAAGTTTCGCGCTTCTTCATGCATCGATGAGGTGTTTTCAAAGAAAGCAAAGCAAAGAAAAAAAAATCATTTCTGTTGTTTTTTTTTTTTTTTTCCAGGAAAAAGTTCTCTACGAACCGTTGATCTAGAAGTTTCAACGAGTCTATTCTCTTCAGGGATAAATCACTTTTAAACTCCGTTAATCCTAGAAATTTTGGCATTGCAAATGCATTTTGTTCCTCGAATGGAATCGGTCTCTGTTTTTGAGTTGGTTGTACCAACTTTCAGTCAATCGAGTTTATTTTAATTGTCAAGATCTGTTTGGTAGATGAGAAATGGCGGAATCTGAAATATTCACTGTTTGGTAGCTCAAAACAGAATGGGACAACTCTTAAATTTTCGATTCTCACGAATCAATTTTCTAGAAAGTGATTGGTCCAAGTCAAGTTCATATACTGATTCAATTTCTTTTTTTTTTTTTTAGTTTTTTTTTTCTTAGCAGCCAAAGAGTTATTAATTGTTAAATTCTTGACATATGGTTAAATTAATCTATATTTTTCATATGCTTAAAAAGGTACGAGCAGGATCTATGGACATACATAGCTAGGTTTTTGGGCGGAAAATCATTGGTAATGCTGGGAGTGACGAGTAAATGGTTCAACAGCGTTATCATGCAAGACTGTATATGGAAGTTCGCATGCTTGCGTGATCTTCAGGTTCCAGATACTGGCCAAGTGTCATTCAGTTGGTCCAAACTCTATGCTTCAGCTTTTGGTAAACATCAAATACCTTTAGATATCTTTGACGTGTATATTAACTGTTTGAAATTTAAATTCCAACGTTTTTGCTAGATGGGAGTCACTCTTACATGCTCCGCCAACAGGAGAAACATATTGGTGAGCTCTCTTTATCAACCCATTAATTTGCTTGTTAATAGTTAGAAGTTTCAAGTCTATCACCATTCTATCACCTTTCACTTTAGATTTTGTTGGGTGCACTTGATCATTAATCTATAGTGAGATTATGAGCTGGTGGTCTTCGTGTATAAGGACAATTTGGTATTGACTGCATTATACTTTTTCCTGGGGAGTAATCAGACTGGATGCGCATTGGGGCGTTTTCATTCGATTCCGAAGTAGCATTTTTGAGCGAAAGGATGAGTCCACCTGTGAAAATCCCGAAACAAGAAATTATAGATGATATTTTGCAATCGTGTGGGACATGCCTGCTAAGGGAAGTCAAGACAGGAATCTGGATAGCTGGTATAACTCCTGGCATTTTTCTTTTGTAATATGGAACATGCTCTTATGCAAGTTGTGATCAAAATTCCAACTAAGTTTGTATTTTAATATGGTTGATTTTTCAGATTTACAGCTTGTTCGGTGCCCAGTGTGTGACCAAGAAAAATGTGAAGGTGAGCAATGAAAATGACATACTACTGCCCATGAAAGTGCAGTGTGAGATTTTGTTCTTGATAGCAGATAATGAACATGCAAGTATGATAGTAGATTATGAACGTGCAAGTATGATAGTAGATTATGAACGTGCAAGTATGATAGTGGCATTGAAATCTATGATATTCCTCTTTCATTCATCTCTTTTGCCTCATTTTCTGCTGATCTCTGTTCTGTTCTCTGGAGTCTCAACTACTTTCGGCAGGGATCATAGTTGCCACATTAACAAAGGTGCTAATTAATCAACAGAAAGGATATCTTTGTGTTTGGCAGGACACCATGCTTGACACTGGATGACGTAGAGAAAAAAAAACTAAGAGGATCATGGATGCATCATATCACTGTTTCCCGTTGAAACCTAGATTACTGGTTTGTTTTGTGTGGTGCCAAATTTATCCGAGGGCAAGTTGAGTAATCTGCAGAGCATGAGTTTAGACTTTGGACTCTAAATTGTACCATACACAAGGTGCTTACTTTTTTCAAAAAAGGAAGCAACAGACCTGAAGAAAGAACTTTTGATTGTTTATGTAGGTACAATGCAGATGTTAGATGCAAGGCACATTGAGCTGTTCCTAAGCCAGGGTTACCAGGATGGAAGTTGGGGCTATGAACTTGTTGGATCTCATGAAATCAAAAAGAGAGTACGAGGAGCTTATGGGGCCATTTTTGACTTCAAGTACCTTACAAGCAAGATAACAGCGGGTAAAACCTAATTCTCCACCTGAAATTTACTCGCGTCATTCTCTTCTTGTCTAGAATGCATTAACATTAGCCCGCTGGGTACGCTCGATAGAATCAAACAACTATTAAGATGACAATGCTTTTTTGGATGCCTGATCCATGCTTGATCATGCCAGAGAAGTTTATTTACTGAGCTTTGCTTAGTGAATTAGGTAAGATAAGGAATGAAAACCTTTGCCCCACAAAGCTGACGTATGTGGTCCAAGCCTCCAACAGACTGCTAAGAATTAAATTGACAATTGAAAACTGGGACTTTTATACAATGGGATTGGGGCAGCTTTTGGTGTTCTAAAATTCCAGTTTTCGTTAACCATTCAACAAATTATGTAATAAGTTGGAGAGGTAGAATAGTCCTTGTTTGCATTTAGTATAAGGCTAAAGGATAGTCCTCTTTTTGGTTGCCTGCATAGCTAAACCTCGAGTAATCCTGTTAACAAAAAGATAAACTGTTTTAAAACGAAAATTACATTCGATCACAGCAACTCTTAATTTAATTGGTTAATATATATTATTGGCTTAGAACATTAACATATTTTCTTGAGATCGGCTGAGGCCATCAAATATCAAACAGTACCTATTATTGAAAAAAAATTTGAGGATCTGAATTAGTTTACCAATGACCTCGCAGGGGTCTTCAATTATAAGTCATGGATAGGAAAAGCCAATGACTTTCAACCAAAAGCTATAATTGCTCTTCATGCAGTTGCGGTCAACACCAATTTACAAGAAAATCAAGGTAACAAATCCATAAACTACAAATCTTGTGTGAAAGTTGAAGGAAATTTGCAAATTGCATAAACAGATGGGCTGTACCTGGCTTAGATTGGAATTATTCATTGCGGATTTCAACTATGCATGACATGATTGATTACAGAAGATCTCTTTTCCTATTAAGTAATTCTTAATGATTTGCTCACTGTTCTTTCTTTTTCTAAGAAGCAGGAATTCTAATAAAGTACCATACCATGAGAGCTGGAGCTCAAGGAGAAGTTGTTTCAATTAGAATCTCTCAGCAGCTCCTATGACATTGCTTGAACACCACACGATGTCGCAGAAGTTCTGTTTCTCTCTCGAAGGCCGTTGTGATGCCTTTCAAAATTTTCTCATCATTCAAATTGATTTGTTCTTACTTCTAACCGTTCCAATAGAATAGGAAAAATTAACTCAAATAAGATTTGCTTTGATTGGACTTCCTTCACGTAGCTTTGTTTTTCTGCCCAATATTAAAATGACACGCCACACGTTAGGACAAACATCTGCTTGTAAACTTGCCTGAATTTTAGTGTGTGTGGGCGGATTAATGGCACAGTGAGCTTTTTTTTTTTTCGGCTATCAGAGCAAGAACCAGAGAAACAACGGTACAAAAAAGAAACAAAAAAAGTGAGTAAAACAGATACCAGAGGAGCGGAAACAAAGAATTTAGGGCCATTCAAAGCAGTAAACACGCTTGCTTGTCAGTAGCGTCAGGTTTCCAGTTTACTATTGTAGTGGATGGCACCAAGCACATGGTATACTTTCTATGTTTAATCATTAGGGTTTTCGCCTTTCTGCATTTGGATGCAATATAAAACGAGTAGAAATAAAATATTTGCATATGGTGTTTCGAATTTCGATTGGTGTGTCTATATAGTCTATAGAATCCCCAGTAATTACTGACCATAAACAGACGGCCTTGGGTGATGTCATTGAAAGTTTTCCCTCATACAAGCTAGATAACTTTTTTTTAATAGTTGACTTTCTATGTAGTTGAATAATTTAATGGAGTCTTGAAATGGATTGCTCCATTTATCCCCTGAGACATGCCCATCCCTAACTTTAGTCTTTTTGAGTATGGATATCCTCAATCTTTTTCTCATTCTTGTTTCCCTTTATATATGCAGCAGAGCCTTGTTCCATAGCCAAGTGTGGCAAAAATTAAATTCCTACCCGATTCCCTTTCTGACTAGAAGGCAAGCTACCAGAAAACTGTGGATATCCTGGATTCGACCTAGGATGCAAATGTCACAGTACAATTGTTCTAAAACTTCCTTATTCTGGATAATTTTTTGTTGGCGACATATAAATTATCTGGACCAACGGATATCTCTGTATGACCCTTATAATTGCCTTTCCAGGCGACTTCTCATCTTCAATCTTTCAGGTTCTCCCTTTCTTGCTGCTTTTCACCAGAACTACACCTTCCTAAACTGCACAACTCAAGTCACAAAGTCTCGCTTCACCACCATTGATTGCCTAAGCAATTCAACAAATTCCGTCTTAGCTATTTCTTCCAAAAGTCTTGTGAATTCAGTGGCCTCATCATGCCAGATAATTACTCCATTGCCGATTTCAGTCTCATGGCTAGCTCAATATGATGGCGCGTTCTCAGCTGACGTTGGTGATGATATTCAACTAAAATGGTACACACCACCTCAATGCGGAGATTGTGAAGCAGAGTGCGGTATCTGCGGGTTCAAGAGCAACAGTGGTGAAGAAATTGACCGTTTCCATCTTCCTAAATCAGGTAAGGATCTTTCATGCCGAATCCGCTTATGAAGCCAAAGGAGAGCACCAACATGTACACAGACCAAAAAACACCTTAATATTCCAACTTATTGGAAGGATAAAAAAGAAAGAGAAGAATGGGGTTTTATAAGCTAAATCATCAACATCATCATCATCATCATCATCATCATCATCATACCACAAATCTCAAATTCAGTTTAGGCAAGGTGTAATTTATAGCAACCATTTGTTGTTCCATTTTATTAAAAAAGAGCACAGACTGTCACAATCTCCTTAGATAACAGGGTTTCATCTTACAAATACCATGTCATACAAATATTAAACAGAACAAAAAAATATAATCAATTCTTGGTTTGACAAAATGAAACTCCTTAACAATACTATAACGTGAGATGAAGCCTACTACATAGGTTTTCATTTCTTTGCAAGCAGCTTCTTTGGAAGCTTATCTAAAGGGATAGATTTTAGCAGGAAAAGACGGGCAGCTCGTTCTTGCAAAGTACCCCCGCATTTTAGACCACGTGCCTGCAGTTCCGATTTCAACCTCTCCAATCCAAGAACCTATAGAAATGATAAAATATTAGTGTTGAAATGACATTAAGCACTATAAAAACAACAGCATCACCATGACAATTTAATTCATACGCAGATTTCAATTTCACTCCATGACATCTTCAATATTCTAGTTTGCATGATGCAACTATTTTTTAGCAAGGACATACAGACAAAAGCCTAAATAACATCAAATAACTATGACCAGATTTAAGCTTGGGCTATAGGAAAGCATTTGATAAAATTGCAACAACAAGCTACAGATGGCTGAATATCCTATCTCGTCTAGGTATGCAATCATAGAGTTGGCTGGAAGTTCTAACTTTTTTTTAACCTCCTAGATATGTCAATGCTATTGATCTATATTAAGGGTGAGAGTAATAAGGGCTACAGCGCAGAGAAAGCCAAATAGTTGAGATTTCTTTTTGCAACTCTATAAACACTCTCCTTCAAACCATCTACATCTACAAACTTTAAAGATAAAAAAAGAGAAAGAAGCAAGGGATGGGAATCAACTAAGCCTACACACAAAGAGGAAACAGGAAGAGAACTTCAAGTGTGTAGCCATACCTCCATCTCTTCTGGAGAATTGAAGTCATCAAAGTTAAATGGCTTTTCTAGTTCTGCCACATTAGTATTTGAAACGACCGTTTCTTTGTGAACTTCTGATTTTGCATTAGAAGAACAATTGACTTCATCAATCAGTTGGCTTCCAACAGCTTCGTTATCTGCAAGTGGAACACTGAGAGGCTGACTAGCTATTTCCTCCTGATCTTCAATGTTAGTTCCATTATGTTCCAACATCTCAGGTTGAACTGCTTCACTTCCAGCAATCACATCTAAATCCATGCAGGCTACATTTGCACACCGTGCAGCCTTCTCTTCATAAACCTTTGGTTCGACTTCAATCATGGCATTAGCATCTTCCCCACCAGATTCCGAGCTTTGCTGCAGAGCAATCTTTTTCTCTTCCTCAGAACCACTCTCACTTGAGACTCCACCTGAAAAATCTCCATCCTGTCTTCCTCCAGAAATTGAAGCAGAACTCCCCTCAGTTCCCTTACTAGAATCTGAATCATTCCCATTGTTCAAAACTACAGATTTCTCATTTTCCTCATCATCTTCATCCTCACTGCTATCATCACTATCACTCTCATTCAATTTCCTCTTTCCCAACCTATATAAGCAAACAAAAACAAATAAATAATCCAAATATTAACACCAAACCCTACATTACAAGTTAAATTATCTTAAAAACTTACCAAATTTTCAATCTTTTGGGGTCAGCTCCTCCTGGCACCGCCTTCTGCTTTGCATTCCGGCACGCTGCCCTAACGGACTCTTCAACCACCGCCACGCACCTCGCTGACTCCTCCCTGTACTTTTCCACATACTTCTCGGCCTCTCCATCTCCAACCCCCTTTTTCCCAGTTTTTGCCTTTTTCTTTATAAAATTCTCTGCGATCTTCTCCAACTTCCTCTCTTCCTCCTCCGCCTTCCACTCTTCCAACCTCTTCTCAGCATTGACATGCCTCAGCCTCCTTCCACTCATGTCTCGGCACGCCTCGAAATTGCTCGTCTTTTTTTGCCCGGCCTTTGTGGCTGCGCCACGTAGCAGCGATCCGAATCCTCCTTTTCCACCAAGAAGACGGAAGGTGAGGTTGAGGGTGGCGTTGGCGTGAGAAATTACCGAATCGTCCTTGAGTTGATGACCATGAATCAGACGCTGAAAATTGATAGGTATTTGGGTAATTTTCTGGATTCGGTGCTTGATGGAGCCGACTTCGACTTGTGGGGTAGGGAATTGAAGAGATAAAGTTTTGCCATTGAGAAGTTTAACGAATAGCTGTAACTGCCTTGGCTTCAGGTTCTTGATGTTGTCTCCACTGATTTGATGATCTTCCATAACTGTTAAGCTTGTGATTTGAGATAGGAAAATTTCTGGGTTCTGTCTGAATGGAATATGGAGATCAGGGTGAAAGAGGGAAAATAGGGTTGGGGATCCTGATTATAAAGAATCCCTAATTTTGCCGAGTAATCAATTTTTTTAATCGGGTTATTTTGGGAAGTGGCGGTGAATGGCCGTTTGTGGGTCCCGCCTTGTACAAGTAACATTACATTCTGTGGATATCCGGGTCAAATATTCGGGTTGTTGCTTTAATTAGTCCCAAATTTTTCCTTTTTTTTTTTTTTTATTAACCTTCCTCAAGTTTTGTCCATTTATTTGCTTAAACTTTAAAAATTTTGTTGCTGTAATTTTATGTTGAACATAATCGATTAAAAAAAATCTTTTTTTGTCAAATTTTTTTAATAAAATGTGATATCAATATACTTACTACTAAGTAGTTAACAAAGTACTTCAACATTTTAATAAATACATTTTTTCTTATAATTAATCAAAACATCTTTTTAAAAATAAAAAAAAAGTTTATTTATATTTATAATCTATTTATAATATATATAAAAATATAGATATAAAAAATTTTAAATTAACAAAAATAATCATTGATATTCACTATATTCTTAAATTATTATTATAAATTATTTTATTATTAATATTATAAAATATATAATTATATGTTTAAAAATAAATCAAATAATAAATATTCATGTGAACGTAAATATAAATACCCATGACCAATGCTAACGGTACTACCTATTTTATAAAAAAAAAATACTACTACTATCTATCGACCACCAATAATATAATTAATGGACATTTCTTTTAATAAATAAATAATGAAGGGCAAATGAAAAATAAAAGAATCTGATTTTAGATCCGAATCATCTCAACTCCACCGGGTATGGGTAGTCCTGGAAAGGAAGAGGAAAGGGTAGAGGAAAAAAGTGATTCCGTCGTTTTGATCACGAAACAAACAAGTTATAAAACTGTTATGATTTCTTTCTTCAGATCTCACGGCTCAACCATCGAAGCAAAGAAACCCACATCTCTCCACGATTACACGACAACCCGAACATCTCCCCTCATATAAAATTCGAATAGCTAAATGAAGAAAGAAGATATACCCGATAAAGGTCGGACCTTTCCCGTCGATCCGAATCTTCCTAGATGCGTCTGCCAGAACTGTCACCACGCCCTCTGCATCGTAGGCGTCGATTCCTACGTCGAAAAATTCCCAAACGACTCCTCTCGCTCCGGTTAGGGTTTCTCCAATCTTTACCTATTTAAATTTAGTAAATTTCTTCTTAAATTTAGGTTTGCGTCCAATTGTCGAATTTAACTTTTTTTTTCAGTTTAATTAATTGAGAAATAATTGGTGTTACTATATTTTCTCATCGACCTTGGAATAGAGCAAGTTCCAAATTTTATAAATTTGGTAATTTTCTGTTATCTGCATGTATTTAAGCAGACCTAAACTTTGTGGATTCTTCAATTATTTAACAAAAATTTGGCTAATGAGTACGAAACCAGACTACGATTGCAATATTTCAAGCTGATGTTTCGTGCTAAGAAAATTGGTCTGTATGAACAATGCAGCAATGCAGGGGTCTTTAATTCCTGGAGCTAGCAGCGTGCTGGGTTCAACACGAATGGATAACTCTTTTGTTCTGCTGCCAAAGCAAAAGCCCCTTGCACAAGGGATCCCACCCGGTCCTCGTGGTGTGCCTGGTCAGTCTGATGCAGCCCAACCTGGGAAAACTATGGAAGAATCATTTGTGGTGGTATATAAATCGGAGTCTGCTTCTGATGGAGGTGGGACACAATTACCATTGTCTGAAGGTGGGCCAAATAGTCCTTTGCAGCCTAACAACTCCGGATTTCACTCAACTATTACTGTCCTGAAACGTGCATTTGAGATTGCCACGACTCAGACACAGGTGTCACTCATTTTCTGGCTTTTTCTTTTGGTTCTTCATTGTTGTTGAGGGTATCTAGATTTGATTCTGTTTTTAGGTTGAGCAACCACTATGCCTTGAATGCATGAGGGTGTTGTCTGACAAACTTGACAAGGAGATTGAAGATGCGAGTAGGGACATCGAAGCATATGAAGCCTGTCTTCAGCGCTTGGAGGGGGAGCCACGAGATGTTCTCAGTGAGGCTGATTTTTGTAAGGAAAAATTAAAGGTAACTGTTTGGCAGTTTCTATGAGTAAACTTTTATGGTGAACAGAAACATTATGATTCTCATACCATGCTTAATCTACTGAGTGAATCATTAAGGGCTTTTAATCTTTTTTCGATGTTTGGACACTCTAGATTTTAGTTCCACTTTTTCTTATTGGTTGGATGAGGGAGGTTTCACTTCCAAATGTGAATAAATTTTGGGTTTCAAAGCAAGGTATTAATTCAGTCTATCAATTATCAACTGCTATGGTTAATATGCAGGAAAATATCAACTGCAATTTTTTTTAAATGCATGGTTGGCTAGCTGTTTCATTATATTAAAACTTTTTCCTAAGTTAACTCGTAGTGTACTACTGAAAGAATATGGATTTTAAACCAGGATACTAGTAAACAACGTTCCTCATAATTAATATAAACATCAACTGCATTGTTGAATGATTTTCTGAGTTAAATGCATATTTGATTATCTGTTCATTCTGTAAGATTGAGGAAGAAGAAAGAAAACTTGAAGCAGCAATTAAAGAAATAGAAAAACAGAATGTTGAAGTAAATGCTGAACTAAAAGAATTAGAGCAAAAATCAAACCGCTTCAAAGAATTGCAAGAACGGTAAGCTTCTTCTTCTATATCTTTTTTTTTTTTGACAATTATTCCTCTATATTTTTATCCTTCTTATTTGTTCTCAGATAAAATTGTAGTGTACAACACTTTTATTTTAGCTGTTTTCCCTTTGTTAAACCAGAATGCAAAGCACACTTCAATTCATATATGGCTGGGATTTTTAAGTCTCAGCTCCTTATGCTTCTTGAAATAAATGTGTCACAGGTACTGGCAAGAGTTTAACAACTTTCAGTTTCAATTAATTGCTCATCAGGTTTGTTGCAGATGCATTTTCATGACCATTTTTTCTTAGATCTACTATTAATCAATGAACTCAGTCCAAGATGGTTCAGAAATTTTCTCAAATGTCAATGTTACTAATGTTGTTATTTTAACACTATGCTATTGGATCAAACTTTGTTAACACCAAAGTGTTAGTTAAATAGCTATAAGCAGTAAATTTAATCAACATTTTCTAACAAATGTTTCTTTAAAATAACAAAAGAACTCTTTAACAGCATTCTTACATGAGCAAATTATTTCTGCTTAACAGGAAGAGAGAGATGCAATTTTGGCAAAGACTGAAGTTTCACAAGCACATTTAGAGTTGTTAAAGCGAACTAATGTGCTCAACGATGCTTTCCCCATCTGGCATGATGGAGAATTTGGAACTATAAACAATTTTCGTCTTGGCCGACTGCCTAAAATTCCAGTATGAAATTGGCTTCATTTTCCATATAGAAAATTGCTTTCGTTGACAGTGAATAGTGACTGATATTTGGTGCTTTTGGTTTAGGTTGAGTGGGATGAAATAAATGCTGCCTGGGGCCAAGCTTGCCTCCTCCTTCATACAATGTGTCAATATTTCCGGCCAAAATTTCTGTATCCTTTCTAATCTGTGTTTGTCTATGGAGTAGTTCCATGAAAAGTCATATCTACACTATGTGTGTGTATGTGTAATTGTTGAAGTTGAATATGGTCAACTATTTTTCTCAAGTTGTCATCTATACAAATTCTGCCTGCGCAAGGTAAAATAATATTTTAATGTGCAGTGTCTCAACTATGGGGAACTTTGTTACCTTTCATGCCTAAAGCTGTTTATAAGGTGATATGTGATGTATCCTTAATTAGTGACTTCCAGCTATCGGATAAAGATAATTCCCATGGGAAGCTACCCTCGGATAATGGACAGCAACAACAATACATATGATTTGTAAGTATAAAAACTTTCAACTTTCTAAATTATTTGATTTGGAACGTTAGTTAAACCACAAACATGTAAACATGAAGGGGTAGCTGTATCCTCAGAATGCATAATGCATTAATCTGGGAAATGTCCTCTTATGTGTTTTATGGATCATGCTTGCTGTATGTTTTCAGTTGCTTGTAGTGTTTCAATTGACATGAATGTGTTTTAGGTTTGGTCCAGTGAACTTGTTTTGGAGTACACGGTATGACAAAGCAATGACACTATTCTTGACATGCCTTAAGGACTTTGCTGAGTTTGCAAATTCCAAGGATCAAGAAAACAACATTCCACCTGAGAAACGCTTTAACTTGCCCTATAAGTAAGGTTTCTTTTCGGTATAGAATAGCACTTCTTAGTCTTTTACGTATCTGAATCTCAATGTGATTTTGGTGGTTTTAAATAGACAGTAGATTCAAACTCTGAGTATACGGTGTGACCTCATTTCCCTTCACGCTTCATCCTCTTTATTCATGGAATCTTACAGGATTGAGAACGACAAAGTGGAAAACTACTCCATCACACAAAGCTTCAATAAACAAGAGAATTGGACCAAAGCTCTGAAGTATACACTCTGCAATCTGAAATGGGCTCTCTACTGGTTTATCGGGAGCACTAATTTCCAGCCTCTGTCCGCCATGGTTTCTTCAGCTACCGAAGTTCCAGCTGTGGGCTCTTTATATGCAAAACGTGGTCCTGATCCCAAAATTTTAGCTCGAAAACCATCAAATTCGTGATAGAGATCTGCACATAATATACCATTATGTAAATAGTGATTGGCTGTTTAGTTTCGTGAAGTTACTGCATTATTAATGTTGTTGTATGATAGCACATGTTCGAGGCTAAATATTTTTCAGTAATTCAAATCGAAACGCCAATAATCAGTCCTCAAGTGGCAGCTTGCTCAATCAATTTTCTAGCCATGCTTGTCTTAATGTATCAGCCTTGGCGTTTGCATAAATTTCAGCTGTAGCGTCGCGCATTGATGTGACCAAAGCAGTAAGCTCGTGCCTCGCTAAAAGGCAAAAATGCTGGAGGCAGCCAATCGCCGGCATGTTGACGTTATGCAGGTGCTAAAGGTAGTGCTAACCAAGCAAAAACCAAAAAGATCAACAAGTAGTATGCGAATGCCTTAAAGTAGTATTGGCAAAAGTTGGCCCATATGACACCTCCCGAGTGCCTCTAATTGCCAAGAAATGCGGTGTTGATGTTTGTATTCCTTCAATTACTGGCAATACAGATTGTTACCGGTAGGCAAGTACCAATATTTTCCTTTGTCTTCCATCTTTCATTTATGAATATTTCAGCGTTAAAAAGTCATTTTGATTTTGAGTTTTCTTCTTGCATGGTCTTCGCTTAACATTTTTTTTGATATATCAATTGTGCCAAACTAGGGAAGAGTTAAAAGTTAGAAACGTCAAAAACAAGAGCATATCAAATAAATTGTATCTATATGAATCAATCATCTCTGAAATTAGTTACGCAATTACATTGTACTCGATGTTAATGTGTAACAAATCCTAATTGTGGACATTTATGATCATACTTGATGTTAGAGAAATCATGCTTCATGCACTGCTCTTTTTCTTTTTTCTTTTTTTTTCTCTTTTTATATATAGTATTATACATATCATACAGAAAATTTTACAGAAACTTTAATTTCCTCCGGAAAAATTTTGGAATTAAGAAAAATTATGCAGACATCTGTTTAGCTTAATGCATTATACAAACAGTGATTTCTTCCAAATTTTCTCGAACATAAGATCAAAACTCTTAATTAGCTATCTTCAGCAGTAAAATGAGGCTCGGCTGGCTTTTGAGGAAGCAGCGATGGTAATCTTTGAGGAAATCTGGCGCTTTGTGAACCATTGTTCCTCAAGGTTCGTAATGCATTGGCAGCAAATTTTGATGCATAAAGAGTGGCACCAAGGCTTGGCGAGGTTCCAGACTCTTTTGATAAAGCGTCTTGCAGCTTATCCTCCGCTTCACGTAAAGAATTAACAAGCTTCCTCTTGCAGTGCCGGCGCCAAGCTGCTTGTATAAAAGATGCTGCCCATGTCTGCCATTGCACCGAGTAGAACCTGAAAATAAAGCAATTGATATAAGTATGTGATTTGGTAATAGAAAGAAAAAGGAAGTACTTGGATAGGAGTTAAAGAGAGATGTTGCTCCTAGACTTACTTGAACGTATGCTGGAACTGCTTGCTGTGAAGACGTCGAAACTGGGAGGCGACAAATTTCAAATCACCTGCCATTAGACCAAAGGCTTCAACTTCTGTTACGGCCTGAACAGTTCTAGTTGAGATAGGCAAGTTGGAAGAGGACTGGGGATCCAAGGCCCAGGTAAGAAGATCATCTCCACAAAAGTCACCAGCCTTTAGATAAACAGCATTGAAGAAGCCAGTTCTTCCACCATTGGTGGTCGTACTTACTAGATTTCCTCGGATGATAAATAGCATCTCTTCCACTGGATCCCCCTCTCGGACAATGTAGCTCTTGTCAGTGTAAAGCGCCGGCTTGAGACGATCACACATTGCATCTAATAGTTGCTCATCCATTTTTTCAAACATTGGCACCTAAAAAACAACAATTATGGTTTAATCTTTGACGTAATTCAATTTATTAATTAGGTGAACATGCGCACTCACTCTCTTGAGAAGATCCAAGCAAAGATGCCTCTTTATATCCCTCTTGAGATCTTTAGGAAGGTTAGACATCAGCGTCTCTTCTTCAACCCCTCTGGTTTCTTGCCATTTGTACTGTTCATATCGCCTGATACGTTCCCGCAGGTTCTCAGGAAGCATTCGATGGGACATCCATTGTTCTGCATCTTGCCTTTTCACTCTCATTTCCTCTATTCTGACTCCTGTTGACTGCAGATATTTCTGTGAAAATGGAACAAGTAATGTTCAGCGACTATGAAAGAGTTTAAATTGCCAAAACCAATGAAGAAGAGTTATGAAATACCTGCATATTCCCAATAAGCAGTGAAAATAGAACCAGTCCAGCAATTGAAATCCCAATAGCAAAGAATATCTCCCATACAAAAGTGCTTGTTTTGAGATTTTGGCCCAGAGAACTAAACAGGAAAAAGGGAAAATAATCCACAAGTAAACAAACTATTCAAAGGAATAGTCAGTCACGTATATGAACAAAACTAATGGGTTATTATTTGCAAACCTTAGATTACGCAAACCCCACCAAAAGCAGTAAAAAAACTTTTTTGGAAAATCCCAGGTTTCCACCACCCCTGAATTAAGTGCATCAATGAATATACCGAAGTTGAAGACCTCAGGATCCTTTATGTCGTCAGGATTTGTAAAAGGGCATGAAGTATTCAGCAGACTCACTAATGTGGCGTTTTTTGTTGTACCATGTTTATCACAGGACAACGCACTTTCTTCACCACTGCCTATAGCATTGCGCCAGCACGTGTCTTCTCGTTCTATTGAAAACAAGTACCAAAAGGCTCCAACTATCTGCAGGTATGTCATATTTTTATTTCGAGATTAGAAAATTGCTTGGAATAATGTTAAATGATTCATAAACTATATCAAATCAAACCTACATGACTGGCTAGCATGTAGAGGAAGAGATTCAAAGCAGCTCCAGCCCATGCTGTTTCAGTAAGTATGCCAGAAGTTCTTGTAACTTCTTTGTAAAGAGGAAAGATTCGAATGATTCTTGGAACATATTGGCAGAAAATAATGGATTTCAATAACTCCTTTGTGATCAATGAAACCGGGCCATCTATTGTAGGAATTATAATTAAGATTACCACCTAAGCAAAACCAACACAAGTGTTAAGCAACAGAACAGATGAAGATGAAAATTGTAGTTCGAATGGAATTTTCTTTCATTTGTCATTTGGTCATGGATGAAGATGATAGTGTAGCTTCAAGCTCAATGAAGAAAGTGCATTTAATACCTGCGGCAGTGGAAGAATCGCCAGAAAATCAAAAAAGAAGTACTTGGACAAGTATCTCTTTGCTATAGCCCGAGGATCCTCAATCAACTCACCCCTACCAAATACCCGAGAAGGAGGGGCAACAAACGCAGTACGGAATTGAAAGATCATGTGAAGTATATAAAAGACATCAATGAATGTACGAAGGACGCAAGCAGTTATTTCCAATCTGTCATCCAAGTTAAGGCATTTCCGTCGGCCATCAATCACAGGGATGTAAAAGAACAAGGGATCCACGGCCAGAGCAATTGCACAGGAGAGAAGAAACATTTTATTCCAGGTCTGAAGAAATTGTCCCTGTGGATTAAGAATTCTATTCCTGGAACCCTTACCCAATGCCTTCTCTTTTGTTGGTTTATTACCCGAAGAACGGAAGCTTATTGGTTTCTTCAAGCTTCTAACCCTTTCAGAACTCTTCTCAAATACTCTCCGGAGACCGTCCATGGCAGCATTCAATGATGGTCTAACTTTCATTGGAAATGATCCATCATCCGAACTCCAATCTTGAAACCTGAGCAATCCATGAAAAAATCATAAAGACCAAAGCCTCGTTGAAAACAATATTAGACTACTTCAAAATCAAATCATGAGGCAAGTTTTCATTCTTCCAATAATTAATACAAGTGAATTACCCTGCTTTCATTCTTGTGCCAACCATCCATGTAATTAAGCTCCTACGGTTGTTGACAATTACTCAATCCACGGTCCTCCAAACAGGCGTTACAGTTGACTACTATTCATGATTTCATGCTAGGATTTGTACTATATACGAATAGGTAAATAATTCTACTATTATACAACAAAATGGGAACTGTTTAAGCATTAAATTCTACTTACAAAGACTAACCTTACAAATTTATCTCGTCGGAAGTTCATTACTTCAGCCAAGTTCTGTGTAGTTTCAAACGCAAAAATGTTCAACTCTGTCTAAAATCCAAACCCTGCCAAACAAAACCAAACTTCATATTAGCAATGCCTTCAAATAAGAAGTAAAACCAACCCAATAACTTGGAAGATAAATAATACTAATAAATTGGCATGTATTATAATGAAAAGTACGTTTACGTATATATTGAGTAAGGATTAGTTATCCATAAAATCATTTAAGAAAAAGCATTAACTTCAACTTGTCCCACGATCACCATCAACCTTACCTAACGCAAGTTTTTGGTCTTTTTGGTCAGCGTGTAAAAAACGTTAAGTTGCAGAAATCAAAACAATGTCTGGTATCACTATGAAAATAAGGGTATTCAACAAAAAACGAAAGAAGAACAAGATGAAAATCCAATGAAGACCATGATCATCAATCTTTTATAAATTCAGGAAAAAACTCACCATAAAGCGAAATAACAAATGTCGTTGTTACGTTGCTTTCTCCCCAAAAAGAAAAAATATATAGGAAAGACTTACCTTAACAAAGTCGATACTCAAGAAGGATTAAGTTTGATTTCATTTATGAAGAGGGGTCTGTAATAATTCAGATGATAAAAACTTCTTTAATTTATTGTTTTCAAAGATTTTTCAGACCAACCAAACCAAACCAGGAACAAAGGAAAGAACAGAGCAGCAGCGGTTTTGTTTGTGGTCTCATAAAGACATAAAAACGAAGTTCAAAACAGCGGAAAATGAAGGAGAAGTTTCGCTAAGGGGCAGCCCTTTTAAAAAGAAGAAAAGAAAGTTCATGGAGGGGAGTCGCTAATGGCGGTTATTGTCAAAAAAATAATAATAATAAGAGAGAGAGGGAAATATATATATATATATATATATTAAAATATAACAAAAGAAAAATCAAAGGAAGACCGAGTCCACGGGGAAGAGGAGTCAAGCCCAAAGCCATGTTAGGGCAGTGCTTTCGGGGCCCATTACCAGTACATATTAAAAAAAAAAAATCATTCAAGTATTATATCGTATGATTTTACGGTCCAAATTGCTAAGTTTTGAAAATGTAGTAAGTGCTAGGATTATTAAATAATTATTAGAACAGTTGTTGACCAAAGATAGTAACATTAAAAACAGTCGATTATAGACCCTAATACGAAAGTGGTTTGTTATATATTGTTTTTGATAATTGAGCTAATGAAGATTTTATAAAATAGTTGTATTTTTAATTTTGAAGTCAATAGAATAGTAACAATGAATGCAAATTTAAAAATTAATTAAGGTGATTTATATAATTATTTTTAAAAATAAATATTTAATAAAAATAATATATAAAAAAATAATAGATAAAAGTAATAAAATATATTAACTCCGCATAAATTAGAGACTAATAATTACCTTCTCACACAATTTATTTCAAACAAAAGCTTAATTATTTGCAAACAAAAATGTTTGGATAATTGGAATTGGAAAATTGAATTTTAAATTAATGATTAACCTATGGTCATGGTCCTTATGGATAAGAAAGGAGGGTCGATGAAAAGTAAAATTAAGTTGAAACTATGATTTTTTTTTTTTCTCAAAACCACGTTGTCCCAGAAAAGAATTTGGTAAATTTGCAGATAAATATATTTTGGTCAAACAAAATGAAATTTTGGCTTGTCTTACTATGAGGGTAAGTTGTTTCTAATTTCGGACTACATTCCAAATTTAGGAAGCACAAAGTCAGAAACACAACCACTAAAGGTTATTGTTTCTCTTGTATTCTTTTTGAGAATCAATTAATCAAATGATATTTGTATTTAGATATGATGACCTTTACCTCATCAATTTCTCAACTTTTAAAAACTCAGTTGGCCTTTGAAGGCAGTGTGTCAAGTTGAAAATAAGTGTCTCAATCTTTGATTAAATCAAAAAAAAAAAATTTTTTGGCTATTAAATTCTTTAATGGAAAGACGGTGACATGATCTTAAATTTTATTTATTTATTTATTTATTTATAAAAAAATTTAAATAGATAAATTATTTAATTTTTCATATCAAAATAAGATAAATTGTATCTGATAACTTAAGATAGATAATTATAAGTCGTACATTCGAAATAATCTTAATAAGTGATCACTGATAAAATTCGAATTTAAAATTTTTTTATCAAAAAAATCAAATCTTAACCGATTAAATCAATAATTTGTTAATTAAATTTTATTTATTTATTTCTTAGGATATCGTCTCTACCACTAGATTAAACTCACGTATTGATTACCGTCAATAATGTCACGCACTTTTTTTTTTCATTTTTACTTTCTAGTTTCCACCATTCTTTATGTCACGTGAAAAAAAAATCATTAATTTCAACTCAATTTTAACATAAAAAATTTTCATTCAAATTATATAATTTAGTACTTACGATGATTCATGTAATTTAAAAAATATTAGTTTTTTTATATAAAAAAGTCATAATTTAAAATTAAAAAATTATATGTATTAAAATTTAAAATTTAACTTTATTAAAAATTATTTTTTAAAGATGATGCCGTGAAAGAAATAAACTTAAAAAATTTTTAATTTTTCAACAAGTGAAGGGAGAAGTTTCTCATTCATGTTTTTCTAACATTGGTCAGACAAGACGACTACGGATATAATTATAAATAACAATCGAAAAGAAAATTTTTAAAACAAATAATGAGGATTTTAAGACAACCAAGTCAAAATAATGGTAGGATTACTTTATGACACCGATCGGAACAAATGGTTGAGGAATGTTCCGTACAACGAGTCACATTTTGCGTATTAACGCGTCAGAGTTGTCTCACTCATTTCCTTCGCTACAAGAGCCCCACATTAAAAATATAGTACCCTTTGCTTCGATGGGGACGAGACGACGTTAATTATATTTGTTTTTGTTATTGTTAGATTGTTATGGTTTTAGAGTCTAAAAATTCATCGAATAAAAAAAAATTTATTAATTAAATATTTACTATTTTATTATAATTAATTAAATTTTTTATTTATTATTTCAAATCAATTAAATACTTAAAATTTATTTCGACCTAATTAAATCTTTATACATATATTTTCACTCAATTAAACTTTCAATTAAACAAAAATAATTAACATTTTTTCGCTGATAAAAACTCAAATAATAAAAATAAATAATTATTAAATTTTAATTTAGAGACTATTTTGACCCTTTTATCTTGTCCGTTCCATTCAAAGTTGTACTTTCAAGAAATGAATATGCTCAACAGTTGTAGGCCTCGTGGGCTTTAATCCATACCTTTTTTTTTTCTAATGCCATCTTTGAGTTTTATATTCATTCATGCTGATGCTGCTAAATTCTAGTCTCTTAATGATAATTTTTTGGTCAGGACACAGTCGTCGTTCCAGAAACTAATCACGAGCAAAGCAACTGACACTCTAGATGAATCCACTAAAAGTCACGAGGAACTAACATTACCACAACACCAAACAAATGAAATTTGACAGCTCGACTTTCTAAACTAGATGACCTGATAATGCAAAGTTTCCAAAAATGAACTTCTGGTTTGAGGATGTAATTGCATATGCTGCAGCTCAGTAGGTATTATGGTAAATCATCAACTCACAGTAAAGAAAGTAAACAATACTCCCATTGCAATGCTTTTTCCCCTAACATTCATGTGGATGCCACATCCACTTGTGATGTGAAATTCACTATCAGTGCAGGGTCAGTTGGGTATTCAACAGTTTAACGAGGCATGCCCTGTCCCCGATGCTAAGCAAACCATTTAAATACTCCTACTGTCATAACAGAATTTATTCCATTTTCAGAATGGAAGCTCAATCGATTGCCTCATCACAAAGTCAGGTAGGATGGGAAAAGATTGCAGTGATTTCCTCATTTTAAACAAAACAAAAGATTAAGAACAAACGGTCCTCAGGTTCTCCAAGTAACATTAAAAGACTCGTATCCACAATCTGAAAAATTACAACTGAGGAGAAGTTGGCTACTTCCCTGTTTGTTGATTGCTATTGATTGATCAAGATAAAATTACACTGCCGAAATGTTCAAATTTGTTAAAAATTCAAAATGCCTACTGGATAAATGTCAAATGATGTTCTTATTGATCTAACTCTATTCTATCCTAACAATTTTACAAAGATAAGGTACAGCACTCACCTTGGTCTAGGATCCCTCTTCATCAGACGGAGAGCATGACTGTCCAGGGACAGAATCAACAAAAAATTCCTCCACTGAAACAAGTGAGATCTATCAGTGTAGGGTAAACACACAGATACAAGTATATATGAATGGCATAAATGTCAACAAGCTGAGTATTTCAAAATGTCACATGGATGCCATTTGCCCACTTACCACTAGAATTCACAAGCCCTAAATGGAGATTTTAATTGCACATGGATATAAATTCAACCATAACAAGTGCATGAAAGGTCTGGTAAAATCATACTTCATGCCAGTTAAAGCATCCCACTTCTGTTAATAAATAGAATGGATATCACAATGTTTCTAACTTTCTAAGCTACATCAACATCCTCTAATGATTCAAAATAGGCATCAAGGTAAATAGTATTATGCAACCTCATTACCTATATCCTCTTGCTCCAAAATTTCTGAATCTGAGGGAAGAAAAGGAGAGCCAGGGTAATTCTCAAGGGCTCCTAAATCTGTAGCAATTCCAAGGACCACACTTTATGAGAATGAGCTCCATAAAAGAAGAACAATAGAAAAGAATGATAAAATAACAAACATGCCAGGTTCCTGGAATAAGGGTTTCCTAGACCAATAATGGAGCAATGCACAAATTATTAAGAGCAGAAGATTGAAAAGCAAATACAAAGGCATGAGTCTTCAAATGTGTGTGTGTATGATAGAGAGAGAGAGAGATAACAAACAACAAAAATGAAAATTTTTAACTGGATATCTTAGTGTGGGTCTCATAGTAACAACTTACCTCCCAAGTTTGACAAGTCTGCTGTCAGATCTGTGAGACTGAAATTCCACTGAATCTGATCAAGTGATCTAAGGGAATCTCTAGTACTCCCAGCTCCATTATCAGGTCCCAGCTGCAATCCTACTGAACTTGCCACATCTGTTGTAAAGGCTGAATCAAGTGCTGACGTGTCTACTCCCATCCCTGACATGTCTGATGCAGTGAAAGGATAATTCCCACTGGATGCCACTGATGTAGGGCTCACAGGCAACTCTGACATAGATGACATGGTAGTGGTTGGAGGAACCGCAGGTGTTACATCAGTGACATTGTTGTCCATCACCATGCTAGAATAAGAAGAAAAGCAGTTACCATTAGCTTAACTTCTCCGTAACAAAATACTTGACAGAAATAAAAAATTATAAAAGCCAAAAAAAAAAGCATAACAAAGAGGGGTAAAGCTAGATATAATGTGACAAGGACTTAACACCTAAACATTCTTTAAGAATGTGGTTTTAAAAATTATTCATGTAGCTAACCAAAAAGAGTTTATGACAACAGTTTAATTGAACATGGTGTACAATAGTGTAATATAACCTTAAAGCATTCATGCATGTGCAGCAAATCTTATCAAGCAGTTCCAGAAGATTTCAACCAAAAAAAAGGAGAAAGAAAGCAGCACATAATTACGTTGCAAGTAGTAAATGGTTAATTAGGCAAGCTATCTTGAAAGAAATAGCATAATTTATAGGATTAGATCATGAAAATAACAAAGAAAAGCATCTTCACAATTATCAGTAAGTAAATATTTGTAAGTTTAATAAGCAATTAATAATATATAGAAATGAAGATAATTAAGTTCTCACTCATTCCCAGAATTCATCCGCATAGGTTGAAAATTGCTGGGTACAGGGACTCCATTGACCACATGACAGCTTGATATATCCATGGAGTCAAGATGAGGCTGCCCTGCAGCTGGAATTGGAGGTTGCTGCAGCACAGGGTATCCCATTGGCAAGTTGTTAACTGCACTGCAAAGAAGTGGTATTGAATAACCATGATAGTGACTATAAACATGAAAACCAAATAATCAGAACTCCTACAATAAACTTTCTGCCTCAGAGTATATTTCACAGATACTGATCCCAAAGGAAAGTTGTGATATGGTTTTAGTGCCCCATCCCTCTCACCAGTTCTTCTCTTCTCTCAATAGAGAAAAGAACTGCAAACTTACTAAACTGAAAGTAGTCAAACAAACAGCTACAAAGACAGCATATCAAGTGAATTTACAAACCATTCTCTACAAGTGTTCAAAACACAGGGATCCTTTTCCTTATGTTGTAAATTTGAAAAAAGGAATGTGATCATCCAATTTTAAAATTATTAGTATTATGTGATGCACAGTACAATCCCAGATATTTATCCAGTTCAAAAAAACAATTCTATAGCAATGCTAATACTCTTAAAATTTCTTAGCAAATTTTGGCCATTCCAAGCTGATCCTGATGATTAGGTCAGCAATGAAAGCATCACCATGTCTAACTTAAAACCATAATCAATATAATGTAACTAAATAATGGAGACTAGCTTCCATTATTTATTTAGTCAGAACTTACCAGGCATGGGATGAATCCCATTTTGTATTGGGGCCAGAGGAACCTTTGGAGGCACAGGATATTTCATCAGATGATATTGATGCTCAAGCAAATGGTTAAATAAAAGGATTTGCTTCTTCAATTTCAGCCTTATATAATATGCCCTGAAAAAATCAGCATTTTCCTCTTCCAGCTTCTGCCATACTGAATAAACAAGAACAGTAAAGAGCACACCAGAGTAAGTTTCCCAATTCTATCACTGTTAAACTAGAAATATACTTGATTGGTGGCTAAGATTTAACTAATTCAAAGATATCATTGCAGTAGATTGGTTTTTATTTTGCTTTTATGACATGTTCCACTTTATCACAGGAATATTCAATGCATTTTATTGAAAATTCGAATAACAAAATCACGTAAGCAGACTGACAGAGATTTCAGAAAGCATACCTAAAGTTGTGAATCCAGGGTCTATTCTTGCTCGAGTCAAGAGGGTTTTGACAACCTCGTCTTTATTCATGTATAGTTGTAAACATCGTTCAATTAAATTCTGGACCTGCAACAGCCAGTTTACATAAATTGTGAATCACTTATTAAAAAGCGGATAAATGAAACTCCCTCTAGCATCAAACATCATGGTAAGAAATTAAAAAAAAAAAAAAAGAGAAATATATGAAGTATAAAAAAGGATCAGTTTCTTACAAGTTCAATATCTTGCCGTGAAACTTTTCGGCTATCATTGCTTGAAGCAGATAAAGAGCCAGAGTCTGCTAAGGGGTCATCTGCCGTTTGATTGTTCTGCTGTTCTGTTTTTGGTTCATGTGAAGCTTGAGTTGAGGGTTTTATATCTTGTGTGTTCTATAATCGAATAAAATTTATTGTCAAGTAAGTATATGGAAGAAATAATAAGCAGAGTAATGCACAAAAAGGCTGTAAACAGTTCTTCTATATGTTACTTTTGGAGTTACGACCACCTCCAACTTGATGCAACGACTACTTAGCTGACACCGAATAGAGCAATTTTTTTATATATGATTACTTATTTATATAGAAAAACACCTGTAAGTTCCTCATTCCAACTGAAAGCCAACTACCTGCATCTCTTTGCTCAGCTCAGACACTCCCAGCTAAGGTCACATAATTCACCAACATTGAAATGTTGGCATCTAAGTAAATCACGTCCAACCTGGGAAGAAATTTACAAACATGAGGCCGTGAGCCAAAAGCACCGTGAAGAGAACTGCTACTGACTAACTGTTATAAATTTTAGCAGATAAAAACAAGAGCTATGTTCATAATGAAACAAGAATACCCCAAATGCCACCAATTACTGAGTTAAGAATCTTTTGGCAAAACAAAGAAATATGCCATGTTTAGCCATTCTCCTAAAAAATTTTACTCATTCTTAGGCGAAAGTGACCATTTTGCTCAAATCAATCATCAGGTTATATAATATTAACACCAAAACAACTTACAAAAAGTATTCTACTAACTACTTCGAATTCACAAACCAAAAAAGTCGACAAAAAGAACCAATCAGTGTTTCGTTACTTAGAAAACATTATTAACAATTAAAATCCTTTGCTTCCTCTCGAATTTTCTCGTGATACTTTTCGATTTTCAAATGCAAAATTTCGACAAGAAAATGAAGTCCACATTTTACCCAAAAAAGAAAAATAAGAAGCAAAGAAGTCCAGCTTTTTAATCCAATCAAACAGATCTAAAATAATTACATAAACTTTGCAAAGTCACAATCTGCACATTCCATCTTGTTTTTGCTAAAAAGAAAGACCTTTCTGGCTATCATTTTGAAAGTCCTTCGTAGCTTTTTCAAAGCAGACTTTCCCCTTTTGTTCCCCTTCTAGCTCAAAACAGCAAGCAAAATACAGTCAATTTCAGTAAATAAAAACGAAATTTCTGGAAATTTTTTATGGCATTAAGCTACAGTAAACAAGTATAATTAAGTAGGCTAGCAATACTAAAAAAAAAGAAATAAATAAATAAAGATCTAGCAAAATTTACCTTACAACCAAAGTTGCCGAACTTGAAAGCACGCGAAAACAAAGAAATTCAAACTTTTTATTTCGACAAATTTAGAGATCCGAACTTAAGATTTAAGAAATACAAAAAAAAAAAAATTTGCTCCGAAAATTTTACTGTACGAAACAGTTACACGTTCAGAAGAGTTGCTTTAACTGTAACTTGAAGGATTATTGATGGAAGATTCTCGATTGACGGTGAAATGCAAACGCTTAGGAGTTGATAGATATTTTGAGAAAGGCTTTTGAAAGATATTTACAGCGAAATAAAGAGGAAAAACTGGAAATTTCCTTTTTGAATTTAGGGTTTATCATGGCATTATTGTTGTTGTTGTAGTTGTTGTTGTTGAAAGTTTAAACCTAAAGTGGAAAGGAATGGAGATTGCAGAGAAACCAGAGAAGAAAAAATTGGGGGAAAAAAATCTCACCGAGCGATGGGTGAGTTTTTCTTTGATTTTTTATAGGTTTGATTTTCTGGTAACAAAAAGCGTCAAATTGGGGAGAAAATGACGGTTGGAACAAAAGAGAAAAAAAGAGAAATAGAAAAAATATATAAAATATTTACATTTTTTTTTTAATCTTAAATATTTATAGATTTGATAAAATACAAGATGCCTTTTGAAATTCCGACACGGCTTCAACGGCTTAAGCTTCGGCTTTGGGCGGATGATGTTTACTTATCACGGTTCACGAGGCTGTCGTGATTTGAGCATCTTTATGACAAACAACGTATTTTTGTGTGATTTAAATTATTGTTGTTTAGTTTGATGGATTTTAATTTTTTAAAATCAAACTAAAGGTAATCCCAAGTAAATTTGCGATAGAGAAATACTTATATATATATATATAAATATTTATATTTAATGTATTGTTTGTATATAAATTTTATATTTTATTAATAAATTAAATAATATAATATTATTAATTATGTAAATAAGATAATATTATTTTATTAATAAATAAATATAAAAATATTTATATATTTATTTTAAAATTAATATTTATTCATTAATAAAATAATATCATTTAATTTATTGACTGCATATATACTTTAATAATATATCAAATACAAATTTATTTATTAATATATTACTAACATATTGCTATGTTTAAAATGAAATAACCAAATTGACATGTTGATGGGGGATAAGTAAAATTGCTTGAGAATAACTATCATATAATTTAATATTGTGCAATTCAATTATTGTATCAAAATTTAAAAATAATAATTTTAAATTTTAATTTAATTAATTTATATAATCATTTTAAAAAAATAACATTTAATAAATTTAAAATTCAAATTTAAATATTTATAAATTTTTTATCCTTTAATTAAGATTTTTATATAAAAAATAAAAAATAATTGGTCAAGTATATATGTATATACTCAAAATATTTAATTTGAAAGTATTTGGATATTTTTAGTTCTTACAAATTGAATTTTATTCGTAATTTTTTAATATAAAAAACTTTCAAATAACATTTTTTACATCAAAACAAATCTAAAATTTAATTTTTATTTACATTATATGAATAATGGAACCAACGTAACCAAAATTTCAGTAATTGATTCTGCTTGTTATGAGCATAACAAGATTTTTAAACTAGTTAAAATAAAAATAAAAATTCAGGTATAGACATAAGGAATATGGAAAAGTGGGAGAACAAAAGAAGAAACGAGAAAAAAAAATGTAAGGTGGAGTGGGTTCGGCCTTCTTCATTAAGGGACCTAAGAAAACGACAAGGAATGCTGTAATGCAATTCAAGTTGTTGATTGTTGTTTTATTGGTATTCCTGGCCTACATAACATGATGGCATGATGCCCGCCATGGAAATCAGATATGCATATATATTTTCTTTAACGTGTACAGGAGGCCCACTAGAAACGTGGTCCATGCCCTGGAAATCTTCATTTGCCCATCAAGCCGATCCGTGATCATGAAATGAGATCTCATACTCCTAGATATTATTGCCACTTAGAAGTGGCTGGCTAGGAGCCTAGGACCACACCCCACAATTATAGTTGAGATCCAACTTTAAAAATATTTTTCAATGATAAACTTCAACGTTTTTTAATGGGTCAGGTTAACCGATATTTATTAAAACATTAAATATTAATTAAATATTAATTTTAAAAAGTTTAATGTATTATTTTATCATAATCAATAAAAAATAAATTTTCAAAATTTTCAAATATTATTTTCATCAATATCATTATTCACTTATTAACATTTTTTTGAATTAGTAAATAATTTTATGTTAATAACAAAAAAGAATTCTACGATTAAATTTAAAATTTAAACGTAAATTTAACCTTAGGCTTATTATTCAATCTAAGTTCGAGTAGCAAATCATTTACTAGAAGACACAGATTTTTTCTTTTTCAAGATCAAAATAAAGAAAGATGTATTTTTGTTCTTTTAATATAAAAAAATTTGAAATATTATGCAAGATATTTTTATATATGTATATATTAATACTTGGAAGCTGGCTCGTGAGCCATCACGAGCCAAGCGTGCAGATACATGTGGTATAAGTTAAAGGCAAAAGGTAATCAGGCACTAACCAATGAATCATTACTCAGAAAGGATAACATTTTCCAAGTCATTAGCATTGTAAAGACGGAAGAGAAAGAAACCAATAAAACCGACACATGTGACGGCTTTTGTTTTCTTACACACACCAACCAATAATAGTGCATCACACATACTCCGGCTATGGAATTACACATGTCAAAAAGGTAGAGGCGGAGCGTGGCGATATGTGGCCGTTTATTGCCTTGGGATTTGGGGTGGTTTTAAGGGCCGGGGAGGGATAAAAGGTACGACTTTCAAAATTCCGGCTAAGGTTGCTGTCCTGACATTTGGCGCCATCGTCTTGACTGAAATTAAGTTTCCCTTTCAACTGGTTCGGTCCCATTTGCAAATCCAGTCACTTGACTGACATGTCCCCCCACCCCCGCGGCCCCTCTTCCCATACAAATCTCCAAGCCTTGACCCACTCAGCACTCACAGTTCCAAAAGAGTGTATTTGCCGGGTGACAAATACCAACGGGCAGTAGCATCATGTTTGGGGAAACGTTGATTTCAAAAAAAAAAAAAAAATTCTGGTTGTGATTTGAGAATTTGTCGTCCGGTGCTTTCTATTTCTGTTGATAAACATGAAATTTCCAGTATGAAATACCAATCAATGTCAATTCAAGGTTTTTCGTGATTGTGTTGGTAACTTGTAATTTGGCTTTTCCGATCGAGTAAACTCTGAGCAATAATGCTCTCTCTTACTTCAAACTTTTTTGCAACATCTATCAATCAGTTTTTTGTAATGAAGATATATCATTAACATCGTGATGATGATGACAACGGTTACCGTACGTTTTAGTGACGATGGTGGTGGTGGATTATCATGAACTAATTCATATTAAAACGAACGGGCAAAACCCGATGCCCCCTACACTGTCATATCCAAACAAACTAATGACTCCAAAATTTAACTAACAAGTTTGGGCCACAATAACTTCCTTTTCAATTATTGTTCATTGGTTGATAGCAAAGAGGTTATGTAGGAATGGTAAATTGATAATATAAATGGCTTCAGTAGGCAAACATTTTTGTCTCAATCTCCATAGAAAAATAGAGTCCACCAAAAAAGGGGAGAAGGTCAGGAATTGTCGGCTGCATGCAGCATATGGATGTTACAGATGAACCATCAATTCATTTTCAAGCATCATATATATTCTTATTCATATATGTCGGATTTATTTTGGATCGTGTGGTGTCTCAACTCTCATCTTCCAAGCCCTCCAAAGGTCTTTCATAGCAACCCTTTGGTTATGTCAAACAGCACAAAAGGAACATAAAAGAAAGAAAAAAAAAAAAAAAAGAGAGAGAGAAAATCGACCAACGACCGTAGTTTTCATTTTACACAAAACCACAAAAAATTCCCTGTGCCCCACTTGATTATTACATTACACATTCCATGACACGTTAACATAAAGAAATATTGAAAGATTAAGCGAGTTTTATTTTGAGCAATTTTTCCTAATTAGCATATACAACATAAAGGAATGAAAGAATGAGCAAACAAAACATGCATGAGATGGGCCAACACATTGTTTAAACTCATTATGGGAATTATTGGGAGCAGGACCACTTTCTATCGGCTTTCACCAACTATATTTCTTCTTTCATACATTTGTCCACACTTTGAAAACACTTTCATTATTTTGAGCCACTAAAAATTCTTTTGTGTCTAAACAAGGGACAGAAACCCGGCAAGCAAATAAGCCTTTGCCTTGCCGCCTAGCTTCTTCCAAATTTATATTCCGATCAACGATGTGACGGTGTCGATTTTTTCTTCTTGCTTGCTCGCTCCGTTTGGTATAGAAAGGCCTGGAAAATAAATAAAATTTATTTCCAATTATATTTGTCTTCAATATCAATGTTTGATTTTTTGTTTCCTTGTTTTAGATTATTTTTATGTACACTATACACAACAAAATTACAAACGAATTGATGGTACGATGGAACGTCAAACTCATATTCTGATATTCATTGAACCTATCTTACAATAGGGAAAAACTTTCTTTTTTTTCAGCCCACATCAGTCAGATTTTTTGGGCAAATGGGCCAGGTACTGTGCGAAAATTTTCTTCCTTTTCAACTGACAAAAGTTAAGTCTAGAATCCTATCCCCGTGTCATTCAAACTTTAAACCCTTCGAAAACCCTACTCACCATTACGGTCATTTTGGAAATCCGGTTCAGTAAACTGTTAGGTAGTGAATTAGAAGACGAAGAATATGAAGTCATCACAACCATGAACACATCTAGTTTCTGTTTCTGAAAAATGATAAATTATACTCGACTCGTTTTTTTTTTTTTTACCATGGAAATGTAATCAATACACAGGTAACTTTCAACAAGAAAGTTAAAAAAAATGAGCTAGAAGACTGAAATCATGAAATCAATAATGAAAAACCCTATAACATTGTGGGAAAGAATCCTAATCCTTGTAGTTTATAACATGATATAGAAATTAGATGTAATCCTAACGAGCTCCTATTTCAGTTACAATGTGTAGAATCCTAAATTTAAACTCTAACCTCCGAGTCCTGTTTTCCTTTCACCATTATTCATAGTGTACATACAAGCACAAGCCAAGAAGCATGGGTGGCCATCTTGTGAGAAAACCATTAAGAATCATAGAATCAGAAAACCCAATTCCTGCTTTCATGAGTAAGATGATGAGAACAAAAACGCCTGGTAAGGGGAGGGTTTCTCATTATAGGTTCTCCCACCATCATTTCTTCTTCCCTCAGATGGAAAAGCATGGGATGGAGAATCCTCATCTTTCAATTGTGATTCTTCTTAGCCACTGAACTGGCAATAAAATCAAAATCCCCTGCTAAGATAATAAATGAGGGCATCATAAAACAATCCGATTGCAACAAAGGGAATGAAATCAGAATATTAAAGGTATAAACTTAAAAAAGAGAGTTGTGATCCAATTTTAAATTCAATTTAGTTGCCATATATGATATAACCGCTAGTCACAGACTCATGGTTTAGGACTGAAAGACAACCCACCAGAAATGTGAGAATCACCAGCAGAAGGTTATGTCAGGGTGGGATGATGGGGGAGCAGGCAGCAATTTCCACACAGCTCATTCAAGTTGGGTCATAGAAATTACTACACCATCAACTCTATTGTTAGACCAGCAAAGGCAGTTGGACAAATTAACTCAACATGCAGGGTACTTTCCAGGCCAACTGCTTTCAGTAAGTCTTGTAAAGAAACTACCTCAGACAAACAAGAAGACAAATTACCTTTGCAGGTGGGGTGAAGGCGGCTGGTCTGGTGAAGAATGTTGAGCAGAGGTACCATGAAACCTTTGCTCCTCAAATACCCCACCTGAGCTGCTTCCATCACTTAGCTGTGATACTTCATTCATGCCTGACAAACCCACTGGTCCAAGAGAGCCAAACTCAAGCTGTTCAGCAGGGGAACCATAACCAGAATTATGATCATAGGGATACAGCATGACAACAGACGGAATGGTAGGTCCATTAGATGACAACCCGTTAGGGTTCATGGCTGGCAGTGGGTAAATGCCATATGACGTGCTGGCAGAACTATTTTGCGAACAGCTTGAGGGGACTGGTTCATTATGAGACTGGGATGAAGTAAATGAATCATGTCTATGTGATAACCAAGGCCTCTCAGCTCTGCTCTCACCAGCAACAGCTGCCAATTGGTCAAATGTTAACCTTGATTTTTCATTTTGATGGCGACTATGGCTGCGCCCAGCAGCTCGCGACTTTGAATTGGCATTCCAGCTCCCTTCCCTATTGCCATGGTGGTCATTTCTATCATAATTGTATTTTCCCCTCCTCATATTTGCAGAATGGCGTTCTCTCGATGAAACTTTCTGCAGTAAAAAAAAATCACATAAAAAATTTATTGAAGCCTATGGTTCTCAAGGTTAAATGTCACAGAAATGGAAACTAAACAACGTTAATATCACTTCAAAAAATGATGAAAACAGACTAATCTAATAGTATCTTAGACCAATATAAAACTGCATTTCGAATGATTGTCCACTATAACAGTGAATACCCAATGAATTGAGAATGGGAAAAACAGGACCATGTAACCAACATTACTCTCCAAATCATGCAAAATTGAAGAGCAGAAATGTAAGGTAATAAAAGCTCATTACAGATTGTCAATATGTGACTTACAGGGTTTGGCAGGTATGTCCCAGTACCAGTGCGATGTCTTGGCATTTCATCAACATACCGTTGGTATACACTGGCAGGTCCATTTGAAACAGATTGGTGTGGAGTAACAGGAACATTACGAGGCCCATAATTCATAAGTTGAGAAAAGAGGTTCAAGTTGGATGAAAGAGGGTCCCCGGGACCATCCCATGCAGAATGACCTTGTAAATAGACAGATGGCATCACAACAGGAGAAGGATAAATCAGAGGTCGAGGATATCGTGAATTTTGGCAAAACCGTCCATACTGCAAGTTTTGCCAGTGGCTAGCAATGTCACCATTAAGAATGTCAGATTTACGCTCCAATGGCTCAAGAGATGTAACCTTTGTTGTAGAACTAGAAGTATTTAACACCTCAGACCGATCAAATCCCTCGGATGATTCAAAATTTTGACCAGAATCATTGTTATCCGAACCTTCATCCCAACTAAAAGGGCTTGTTGATGCATCTGGAGTTCCAGTTTCAGCTGGAATGTTGTACACAGGGCACAACAAAAAGGGAACTGGTGGCCCTGTTATCGTGAATGCCAAGGGAGGAACTCCAGAATTATCAATAGTTCTTTGCCCTGAACCTGGACCTAAAAGGAATGAAGCAATTGGTATCAGTGGATCCGAGCCACTTGTCTGAGCTGCCTCAAATCCAGGCATTCTTGAAACAGGCAAAGAACCAATTGGTTGAGGTCCAGTAGTTCTTTCTGCCATTTCATTGCCCACTATTGATGGTGGATTCCAGTCTCTACCATTGTCATCTTCCAGAGAGGAATGTTCAGATACATTCTTACCTTTCCCACATGCAGTAGAAGAAAGCACAGAAGCAGCTGTTTTCCTACCCGGCTTCTCCCTAGCTGGCTTAGAGACCTTTGCTGAAGACCCTTCCCAAGAACTCTCTGAGGAGGTTTTACTTCTGTGTGAACTAGTATGAGAAGCAGGCATGGATCTAGAACTTGCAGTTCTTTCATTAAAGTAGACATCATTACCTCTGTTATCTTGATATTGGCAAACATCTACATGATCTTCCCAACTTGATCCCCGAGTTTCTTTAGTAAATTTCGGTTGGACTTCAGTAGAACTACCAGAGCTGCCTACCCTAGATGAAGCGACAAAATTATAGCCAGCTAAAGTTGACTGTTGCTTATCATCTGGCTGAAGCATTTCAAAACTTCCATTATCCAGATCAAAGCCACCACTAGAGCCCCTATCTTGTTCATGCCATAGCTCATGTTCCATTTCCTCTGGGTTCATTTCTAAGGAACCAAAATTTTCACTGCCGGGCTCAATTGGATCCTCTGCATTTGAGGATAACCCAATGCCAGAAAAATAATGGGCCAAAGGAGAAGAGACCAATCCTTGTGGAAACATTTGAATATTTGTCGGTACAATTCTGCCCAAATTTCTCTGATTGTATCCCATTGATAGAGATTGGATAGGAAAAGGTAAGTGACCTGCAGCTAAATTTAGTGGAACAGGAACCTGACCATTAAAGCCATAAGCTGTAAAAGAAGCCATCATGTTCACTAGATCTTGCTCTTCTTGATGCATTGCTTGTGCACCTGGAATTGAAGAAAAGTTCTGACCCATAGTTCCCAAGCCTAAATCATCTTGGTAAGTATTTAGAAGACTGTTTGGATCAGCAGCAGCATCAATGCTTTGACGGGTTGAAGCATGCCTAATAGGTGAAGTTTTAACATTTCGGCCTGCCGTCATATCAGATTCCATATTCTTCCTCCTGTTATTATCTGACCTCATAGAAGCAATATGGGTTTTCCCACTCTCTGGCATTCCGTTCCGCCTTCCTCGAGAAGTAACTTCCCCATACGTTTCAGTAAGCTCAGGACTAGAACGTGTCCTTGCAAAAAGATATCTTCCTTGAACATCAGTCACCAAATTCTCTACTTTAGAAATTCTCTGACCTGCATCATTATGCGCATTCTGATTGGAATTAGAATCAGGTATAACCTGATCAGAGGTCTTTGAGTTGCTAATGCTACCATAACTCTTTTGGCATTGAGTACGAGAAACAGTAGATACATCACTAATCTTAGTTGTGTTTTCCGATGGATAATTAACATGCTGTGAAGACACACCAAATGATCCTTGAGCTCCTTCAGCTTGAGTTTCATGCCCTGAAGAGATATCATTTCCTTTGCTGCTTGAATTGTTCCCGGCATTCTTGGATCCATGAGTGTGATCTGAATTTGACAATCTCAAGCACCACAGATCATTCCTAGGTGCATCAGGGCGTTGGCCACTGCCATGCCTTTCCCATGTATTCATAAAGAATTGATTTACTTCATAATACAGGTCCTCTTTGGGACAATCAAGTAATCTTTCCAACTTTTTGGCCCCAAATGCAAATGCACTGCGTATCCTAAAGAAATTACCTGGAGAATAGTATATTATTTTTATGCACAATAAAACCTATCATTAGCAATGCGTACAGCGAACCAAAAAATTGACAACTCAGCTATTGCAAAAGCATTAAAACTGTGAGAAAGATTTACATAGTTGTACAGTAGAAATTGAATAGTATACATTTTTGATTCATGACATGCTGAATCATATAAGTTTCTAGTAAGTGCCAAAACTGTGCAGAAGTAAACAAAAGTAAGATTCCAATTGTTTGCAATCACCTTTCTTCCCTCCAATTACAGTCTCTTCACCTTGCTTTCTACCAATTTAAGTTCAATATTTTCAAAAGTTTGTAATCATGTGAATCTAAAAAGTTCATTGCAATATATACTCAAAAGGATTTCTTACAGGAACAAGATAGAGAGAAAGGACATTTAAATATATCAAATAGTTATGCCCAGGATATAAACTTATGACCAACAAAAGCATGCAGCAATGGTAATGGAAACACAGAATTGCTATAAAGGGGGGGGGGGGGGGGAGTCCCAAAATGGAGAGAAACCGCAAAAGAGTACAACGAATAACCACTAAAAAATTAGAGATGTAACTACCTTTGCTAACACTACGTCCAAGATTGTTATTTATACGCAAAGGATCAATCACATTGAAATGTTTACAAACAAAGGGTTGGCCCTGATTTTCTTGGCAAACAGCATATCTTGAACTGCAAGTATCAAGAAAATACTTGCAAAGTAACAACTCTCCACCATCTTGTCGAGGAGGTTCCGCTGTGAAAAAGTATTTCAAACAATATAATTAAGACTAGGAAATTGGCAAATATTCTGTAAGTAGAAGCTTCTTGTTCAAAGCCTAGTATTAGATTTCTCAGAAATGGTAGTACCTGTTATGTCCGGCAGTGAACTAATTGGAACGGGACCCCAGAGGCTAACACAAAAATTTTCCCAATCAAACTTGCTAAAGAACTCAAGAAACCGAAACAGGACCTATGCACAAAAAGGAAAAAAAATCAGACAGATGTACAGACAAATGCAAAAAGCATAAGAAAATAGAAAGATAAACATATCAACCTCAAGTGGTCCAGAAAATGACTTATTGAAAACATGGAATATGTAAAGAACCAAGGTTTCCAGGGCGTAAGTTGAGATAAGTCCATGATGAGCACCCAATATACGGCTCTCATAATAACACCATGCTTTTATCAATATGATGCTACGTTTGAACAAATGGTTCTGATTTATCAAACGATCAACCTACACAAATGGATGTTAAATTAGGTTAAAACTTACATTAATTCCTAAAAGGTCTATCATTCCAAAAATAAATCTAAAGATACACAGTGGCAAGTTTTGCATCACTAACCTCTTCAAGGAAACAAAGGGTACATAATCCACCAAGCTGATTAAATGAAATGTCTACCACAATATTTTCTACAAGACATTTTATTATCTTCACCTGAAATGTATGTGAAGGAAACAAAAATATCAAAATGAATTAATGAAGACAACAACATTGAGCAAATGTGCAGAAGTATTCTACAACTAGTTCTATGCAAGACATTTCTATAGGTAACGTGAAAAATAGGAAGAATAACACTGAACATAAGGAGTCCCAGCACCGCAGCAAGTGTCACAAATGCTCAAATTTTAATCAAAGAAATCTGGCAAATGGTAAACAAGGGATTCCAATAAGAGACAAAATCTGAGACTCCTGAGAAAGATTCCACATGATTAGGTAGAAAATGCATTTCATTATGACTTTACCTCAGCCTGAATGTACTGAACTTCTTTTACTCGGAATTCAGCATTCTCATTTTCTTCTTCATTTTCCAGCATATCCCGAACCTGATAAGCCCATGAATCCTTCAAATTTTGCTTCTTACTAAAGGCCGTTAAGTCAATATCCCCATCAGGCAAATATGTCTTGAGGGGCACAGACCCAAAAGTAAACACCTGTCAACAAAAAGTAAGCAACTCCACATTAAAATTAATTGATGAACTCAATATGCCAGTCCAGAAAAGTTACATCTTCATATAATCTAAGTTACATTCATTCCTCCACTCAACATGAAATGTAGACATTGGAACCTTTTGATCCTCTATACGAATACCACTTATCCATCCTCGACATTTTTTATAAAATATTCAATCATTTCGTTAACATATAAAATAAAAATGTAGAATTAAACATGTATAATTTCATATAATGGCATTCACTAAGAAAAGAAATTATAATGGAGTGGCATTTGATTGAACCTGACAAGGGAAGCATTTGGAGATGAGACGCTGGACATAATCAGCAACGGCATTGCGGAGACCTTCCGAGGGTGCATCAGGCTGAATGCAGGCAATGAGGTCAGCGGTTCTTTCCTCAGCCTTCATCCATCGTTCCGAGTCAATTATCTGAACCACCGAGGAGGCTTCGTTCGGTAACAAACCGTTCGGCAATAGGCCGCTCGGTGGCCTCTGCGCCGCCCACCCTTCATGCTCTCCCATGCAATCCTAAACCACTTTTCCTCCCTAAAAACCTTCTCAACTCTCCCAGAAGCCACAGCGCAACCAAAAACAAAGAAAATATATTTCAAATTAAGAAAAATAAAAAAAAAAACTAATCCGAAAAAAATGGATTGTTTTTCAATATGTACGGTTTGTTGGTAAAACTATTGACTTGAAAAAAAGAAAGGAACTTTGAAATTAGTTTTAATTTTTTTAATTAATCAGGTTAGAACCCTAGATTGTATTTAACGTTTCTGAAGTAATAATATGGCAAGTGCAGTAAATACTGCCAAAATGAAGGGGATATTCCAATTAATTTCCCAGGTAAAATGATGAAAAAAAATATGCAGGTTATTTTTTCTTTTTTTCTAGTCGATTAAGAAAATCTAAAGAAATGGATAAGAAAATCCTAGAAATTCAAAAAAATGAAACAGGAAAAGAGAAAAGGGAGAAGGAAGCGCTAGAGGGTAAAGAAAAAGGAAGCAATGGGGCGGTGAGATTATTCAAAACCCTAAATAGAAATTGCACCGATCCTGGAAATTGGGAAGTGTTGGAGAATCAAAAAGAAAGGCAAAGAAGCACGAAATAGCAAATGTAAAGAAAAGATTGGGGAGAAATTCATAAATGGTGAAAAGAGAGAAGGGTGTAGAGGATCAAAAAGAATAATACTACTTCTTTACGTTTTTGTGGTAAGAGACCGAGAAACGAAAGACGGGGTGGGAAAGAGAGAAGGAGGCGTTTGGTTACAAGAATAAGGGATTATGTAGGCGTGATAGAGTCATATAGTAATTGTTTAACGGTGAGGAGGTTTGTGCATTTGAGGGTTTTTTTAATGGAAATTTTAATTCGGAGGAAGGGGATGATAGTCACTTCCAGAAAAAGAGAAGAGAAAAAATAAATGGAAAATAGAAAAATGAATTAAAAAAATTCTGCATTCCCTTTAAATGGTCTGGCCTTTTAAGAAACAGTTAGGCCCTAAACTTTTAGGCCCAAAAGAATTGGGTAGGTGCAGCCTGCTAAGATACCCGTTAGTTCGCGTAGTAACTTAAAATTACTTTGTTTTTTCTCTGCTAAGAACAGAGGCAAGACAGAAGAAGAATTATAGTACTAATAAGTATGTAGTATATTATAAGCTTGTTTGTTGTCTTTATTATGAATCTGGGTATAGTTTATCCCTTTTCTGGTGGCCTTGTCCATGTAATTTTTGTGCTCTGTTGTTCGTAACATATCGATGCATTACTAACAGAAAAAGGAACAGAAAGCTTCGGGTTGGAGACGAGAACTTTGACAAGGGGAAGTCTAGATCTCCTACTTGCTGCAACTTTGGATGATCTGATGCATGGTTTATTTTGAAAATATTTCAAATCAAATTCACGTACTGACACCAATTCTGTAGCTTGCTCCCTTTAAGTAGAAATATTCAGGTAATCAGGTTTAAGAAAAAGCCAGGGCCGAAGCCTGAAATATATTGAAACTTCTAAAATTAAGGGGAAAGTGAGAATGAGACCACACCTGGACCAATTAAAAACACGAGCCCATTAGTTGGAGAAGTCTGACCCAGTGGTCCGAGAAATGATGTGATTGGATCGGCTGAGGTTTTTGGACTGTGCCTGGTATGAGTCCTCGAGTTCTGGACCACCAGGATACAAGCAGTCCAATCTTTATTAGTGACAATTACTCGTTGATTTATTGTTCTAACTTCAATCTTAAATGCAAATTGATGACCTTTTGGAATGGTCAAAAGTGACAAAGAAACAAACGGAAACGGCTGAAAACAAGACAGATACTTATTTATGGAGAAAAGACGAGAGCATTCTTCTGGAATTTTAATCTTTAAAAATGTTTTGGACGGTGCATCCTACATAGAATATTAGAAATTGACTTGAACTTTCCTTTAGGCAGCCAGTCAAAAAAACGAGAAAAAAAAAAAGAACAAATGAAAAAAGCCTGGATCTTATCCATTCAACTGCAAATCTCAAAATTAGCTGAGAATCGTGAAATTGTTACCTTGATAGCTAAGTATCCTGCTGAAGAGTACTGAAAGCCGAGCTTGGAACGTTCAAAGGCTGACAGGAAGTGGAAAACCCATTTACAAACGAACACGTTAGGAATCTTGCATTTATTGATGCTACTTTTGTTTGTTGGATTTTAACATTAAATTTTGATTCATATTTGTGCCGAAAGTGGTCCTAGAATTCAATGCAATGGATAATGCTTGAACCATTTTTGAAAAAAAAAAAAAAAAGCTTTTTTGCAGAGAATGAAATGGCTTTATCATTCTTTCTTTATCATTTTTGGAATGGCTTGGAGTTCAAATGAGATTTGTCTTTGTTTTCTTGTCTCTACCCCCCCTCCCCAAAAAAAAAAAAAAAAACTTTTAAAGAAAGCTGAGGTGAGAATCTGCATGGCATCAATGAGAACTTTATCTGCAGTGGACAAAATAATGCTAATGAAATAATGTTTGGTGGAGATAAGGTTGTCCTTTCTTATGCTCTGTGAAAATTGGCCCAACTGAGTAATGTGTTTCCCTTGCAAGTATTCAACGCTGAAACAATAGAACAAAAATTTGGACGCTACCTCTTTTTCTATGATGTTTTTTTGAAGATTATCCGAACCCTATTTCAAGGCGGAAAGTTTTGGATAAATAATTTGTAACATGATACATAATATGATTTAAAAATAATATAATTTAAAATTTTAAAAATTATAAATAAATTTAATAAAATAAAAATTTATATTTTATATTTTTATATTAATGTAAAATATAATATAATTTTTATATAAAATAATTATGAACATAATATTTTATATGATATTTTGATATGAATTACAAGATCTATACTAAACATCCAATCAAAATGAAGAAGGTCACTAGATAACTCACGCGATCTTCAATGGAGACTTAGGTCTTCTTTGATATTGCTGTTTGCAAATGAATTTTGTGTTAAAAATTTAACTTTTCAACTCAATAAAAAAATTTTTCTAAAAATTACATTTGCTGTAAAAGCATTTGAGGACCATGTTCGCAGTCTGACCAAATTTCAACATTTTCTCCTTTGTGCCGAGAAGCCTTTGGCCCTCTGTTTTTTTATACAGCAATGGCTTACAGAAACAATATACTATTTTTAAATTAAAAATCAGTGGTTAGTGAATGTCACATGGAGGTCCCACGAGTCGGCCATTTCCCTCTGTGGTTTTTGCAGGCCTGACTTAAAATATTTTCAGTGGGAAGCAATTAGCTTCAACTCAATGTTGTGGAATTTTATTTCGATGGAAAAAACGAACGGACGGAAACATTGAGCGTGGCACCAAGGGTCGATTCCTGAATTTTCTTTAGTGTTGCAGCATAAAGTGTCTTGTTGAATGACAATTACTTTATAGTGGGTCCTTTCACTAAACTTTAAGACCTCCCCAAATAGTTGCCTGCCACCTACTACTTGACGTAACCCCATCTTCATCCTCCGTACCCCGTGTGTCGCCAAAACAATGGCAGCAACGTAACTAAACGACACGACTATAAGGCATAAAAATGATAAAAAAAAAATTATATTGTGTTTTAAAAACGTGTTCCGTATTTATTTATATTTATACGAATTTTAATATAATATAATTTATATTTTATATATATTAACATGTTTAAATATATGATATAATATAAATAATACGTTTAATTTAATTTTTAATATATTATATATTTTTAACACAAACATATTTTTTATAATTATTTTAATTTAATATAAAAATATAAAAAAAATATTTTGATTTTTAATATTTTAATTATGATATTTAATTAGTAATTTAATATAGTATAAAAAGTGATTTTAAATATTTAATTATGATATTCATTTAATAATTATTATAAAATTATATTTTCATATTAATAATATAAATATAATATTAACATTAATCCTATACATTATTATTTTATTTTTTAATCTTAATAGTTTATCATTTTGAATTTAGTATTAAAAATTAATATAATTATGTAATATGTATTAAATTTTAAATATATATATATATATTAAATACATATTAAATGGATATTAAATTTTTTATTTTTTTAATACGTAAGTAATTTTTTATATTATTAATATGAGAAGTTTATTAATTTGTAAATTATTGATAATTTATAATTATTTATTATTTTAATTATGTTTTGTATATATTTGTGTTAATCATATTTATTCATGTATATTCGTGTTTATCATGTCTATTCGTATATATCTTAGTTATTGATATCATATTTAAACTGATTAATTATATACGTGTCAATCATTTTATCACTTGTAACATGTATAATAAATATATTATACTTATATTTATGATTTAAATATATTTAATAATTCATATCGTATTTATGTTTTAATAATTCATATCATTAATTATATCAAATACGATATAAAAATATGAATTATTAGTTCTACAATAACATATTTTTTTATTTTAAATTCGAAATAAATTAGGTTCAACTAACCAAAAAAGAACGTTTAACTTTCATATGAAATTCATTGATAAGTTAAAAAAAAAAAAAAAAAAAAAAAAAAAACCTCATAGATCCATGATTAAAATTTAAAAATAGTTAAAGAGTAATATCGTTAAATATCATTTAAGCACTATGGCATTTGTCACAATGGTCAAAATATACGGTTCAAGTTCGAAACTTTTGATTCAATTTCATTATTTATAAAATTGTGTGCTTAATTCAATTACTTTAAAAAAATATATTTAAATTTAAAATTTAAAATTTAATATTTACAATCTTTTTATTTAGATTATGATTAAAAAAAAAAATTACATGTCATATATCATGACAAAAAACAAAGATTTTGTTAATAATTGTAATAGAGAATCAAACAATTATTTTTTAAAAATAAAATAATGATTTTTTATATATTTGAGTGCCATAAATTAAATTTTAATTATTAAAATTAAAATTTCAACTTTTGATCATAAATTACACCATAAGATAAAATGTTCAATAACTATTAGCTATTTTAGATATTGCACATAAAAAAAAGGAAGGTTTTTTTTTTTATTTGTCGGCCATCAAAATAACAAAGAAATACATATATATATATATAAGAAAAAAGCCCGAGAGTAAAGCAAATTTGGATCAATTTTGTCTTTTGTGCAAATCGCACCAAGTGGGTGATGGAAATTCAATTGGTTTCATATAAAACATGTGGAGATAAAATTTCAATGCTCTCATGGTCCTATTAGATTCTTCAATTGGGTATGGATGGCTGAGGTACAAAGGTTGCAGAATCCAGACGTTAATTTGAAAATAACTTAACCATTGCAGATATGAAATATATATTATCTAACCAAAAATTAGGGAAAAAAAAAAAACTAATGTAAACTGTATTTTCGATTTTTATATAGAAAAAGGAAAAACTAGGAACTCCTCTTCACGGTAGATATGACTATATTTTTTACCTAAAATTATGGTTTTAAGGGAAACGAAAAATAAAAAAATAAAAAAAACGAGAGGGGAAATGTCCAGTTCTGATTGGCGAATCAGAGACAAAAGGGTGGACCGTGAGTGAGGGGAAACCTTGACGTACCATAACTAACGTTAGATAACTTTTTTATACTTGGTATTTAATGTTAATAGAAAAGAAAATATTATTATTTTATATATAAAAGAAGTAAAAACCAAGCAATTCCAATTGCAAGAGGATAAGGGCAATTGGAAGAGGACAGTGGGCCCAGGGGCAAAGCTGCAAGCAGGTTTTTGAGTTTTTTTTTTTTTTTATTAACACAGTATTTAGTGGATCTATAGATTTTTTATAGACTGCCAATCCAATCCAAGCTGAGCAAAGCAAAGCAAAGCCCCCTATAGGTTAAAGCTGGAAAGATTTCCACAACAAATCATCTCCTGCCAAAACCAAAAGAAAGAAAGAAGCTAATCTCTCTTGGAACTCTCCTCTTATTTTCAGCTTCTCATTTATAGAGAAGAAAGAGCATTTGTTCATTCATCAGATATATCAGTCAGGAAAAGAAGAAAAGAAAAAATGAACGGTGATGACGTTCACGGTATGATGGAGGGGCAGTACATAAGGAGACACCACTGGAACGAAATCAGAGATGACCGGTGCACCTCTGCTCTTGTGAAACACATCAAAGCTCCTGTTCATCTCGTAAGATTCTGTCTCTGATTCACCTATCTGTCCTTCAAAATTTTCGTTTTTTTTTCCTAATGCGTAATGCGTCTGTTGTTCGATTTTGTTGCCACCGCTTAGGCCGTTGACTTGTTTTTTTTCTCCCCTGGACTTCTAAAACCGGCATCTCTTTCCCATCTTTAATTGTCAACCAAAAGTCAAATCTACGTTCATGTCGGAAATTTAACAGCAAAAAAAATCTTTAAGTATTTTTTTTTCTATTTTTTCACATATAAAAAGCACACTTTTTCACTCAGATCTGAGATTTGATTTTGATTATTTTGTTACATGGGTTTTTTTTTTCCCCTCAGGAATGGGAATCCGAATTAGTTGGAGTTTAGTAATTTTTATTAATTTTATTGCAACTAATAATGGATAGGTATGGTCATTGGTAAGGCGGTTTGATCAGCCGCAAAAGTACAAGCCGTTCGTAAGCAGGTGCATCATGGAAGGGGACCTCGGAATTGGTTGCGTTAGAGAAGTCAATGTCAAATCTGGCCTTCCTGCCACAACCAGCACCGAACGATTAGAACTTCTTGATGATGAAGAACACATTCTCGGCATCAAAATCGTCGGTGGTGATCACCGTCTCAGGGTACAAATGCTATTTATTCTTTCTCCCTTACATGTTTTTTTTGGTACTAATTCTGTTGACTGATATATTTGCAGAATTATTCTTCAATCATAACGGTCCATCCTGAGGTTATTGAAGGAAGGCAAGAGACAATGGTGATCGAATCATTCGTTGTCGATGTGCCAGAAGGGAACACCAAGGATGAAACTTGTTACTTTGTCGAGGCTTTAATCCGATGTAATCTGAAATCGTTAGCCGATGTTTCAGAGAGGATGGCTGTGAGCCTATCAACCAATACAAATTGAGAAGGTGGAATTTTGATGACAAAGAAGACTAGCTTTTGTGGAGAAAGATGAGGGGTAGGAGCTGTGGATTTCGTGGTCTGAACAAGTTTTGGATACAATGCTCGATGTGATTTTTCACTTTGTCATGGGTGGTCCTTAACACTCTTTTTTTCCTGCTTTCTTAGCTTTCTTTGTTGAATGCCTTAGTAGTTATCTGTGAGTTTCTGTTCTATAAATGGGGTTTGGGGTTCCCAAGTCGAAGAACATGGGGTTCTTTTTTCATCGTTGTTTCTGGTTATCTGGGTATTGTACAATGGTGGTAATGTACGCTACTATAGTCTTATTTGTAAATATTTGTGTAAGATGAGCAAAGATGGAGGCTTTTCTTTCCGTATTGTACCTGCAGCTGTAGGTGCAGGATGAATTTGGAGAACCATTTTAACTCTTCTTGAAACGCCTTTGATCTCACCTTGAAAAAAAAGTGTGAATAAAAAATAATATATATATTTAAATTTAAATATGTGAAATAATTTTTATGAGTAAAAATTAAGTGTTATATTATGAGATTTATTAAATGATATTTGGTTGGATAGTAAGAATTATTAAATGTTATATGATGAATGAGAGTTACTTTTAAAATTTTAATGTGTTATTTGATGGTAAGGAGTTATTTTTAAAATTTTAAAATTTGATTTAAAATCAGTTGTTAAGTTTTAAAAGTGAAAAGATTATAATATTTTTAATATTATATTAAAAGAACGTGAATAAAAATAATTTATACTTAGGTAAATAAACTTAAAATTTTTGAGGATTTGTGAGATATTATATAAAATTGTGAGATTTTTTAGATAAAATATATAATATTTTATAACTCGAGTGTAAATTTTCACATTTACACACGTTTCTCTGTTTTGTATGTATTGGTGTCTTTTCAATAGTTTCTTGTTGGATTATTTTTGGTTTTTCTGCTTGATTGGGTAAACCATTAACGAATGCTTTTTTTCAACATTCAAGCACGTTATTAAGTTTATATTTGTTCAGTTCTCAGCCTCTGAATTTGAGTGCAGAAATTGCGGGAACACATGGAAATGCACCAAGGGGTCGCTTTTTGAGTCATAAAGTCGCAGAGCACTCTCAACTGAAAAGATCTTGCGACGATTTTTATTGAGTTAGACATACCACGCTAGAAGGTTCCTCTGGAGCAACCAATCACTCATTTTTTATGTAGTGAATTTCCAACACGTATCCAAACGAGAGAACTCGTGATTAGCTCTGTTTTTTTTTTTTTTTTTGTTAAACTGTTGCAGATCTGGTTCACTAATATTACCGGGAGCATGTCATAGCAAGTTAGTAACATAAATTCATTCTTTCCCTGAAAGGTTATAGGGATGTAATGCTTCTAGTTTTGAAGCTGTAACAGCGCAATGCTCCCAAGAAGAAGCTTTTAAATTTCTATGCATGAAGGTAAGTGGGTAATGAAATTTACATTTAATTTAGTCTGGGTTCTACTATTTTCAAGCCTGTATTATTGCTTTTAGCTCTCTGCTGATGAGTGTAGAATTGAATTATGGAATGATTGATTCTCCTTTCGTTGTCAAAAAAAATGTTCAAACTTCCCGCCTGGTAGATGCATTTCCTCCGCTTGAGCGGGAGAAAGTGACGGTTTCCAACCACCTTTTACCCTTCCGCAGGATTTTGCATGATGATGGTGAAAGCCATCAAGGCCCATTGTTGCCAACTATCATTGCAGGAACGCTTCCCTTAGCTAAAATGGTGAAACCGACTATCATTCCTTAAGAAAATCTCTTGGTCCTTTGCCAAAGACATGTATTTAGCTACAGTGTGGCAGCCGGGGCAAATCCTTGTGTTCTTGATTACCCTGAGAGCACGTTTGGTCGGGCGGAAGCACAATTATTTTCCGTCTCTATTCTAAACTAAACAGTAAAAACAATGTTTGGTTGACTGAAAGGCGATTTTATGGAATGACTATTCCAATCTTATTCCTTTGGAAGGCAGAATAAACATTCTTGACCACCTCACCTAATAGCAATTTCGGTTCGGATGAGGGCTCCTAATTATCATGCTTTTTATTCTTCACATCTTAATTTAAAAATTTTTTAAAGTGAAGTTATTTAATTACTTTTTTAGTAAATTTTTCACACGTGTAAATTCTCCTGCGTGTGGATCATCCGTGATAACTTCTTCGGATTCGCGTGAACTAGCGGACCGATCACTAAGTGGGGATGCTCACTCCAGCATGAGCGAAGCCTTACGGAACTGGTTAGGAATGGCCACTACTATCCCAGTGTCACGGACCTAAGGAAGAGTCCTGAATCCCACATCGAACATAATAGAAAGGTCCCTGGGGTATAAAAGGGTTCACACCATCTCCGCCTTGTGAGGCGCCTTTTGTAGGACAAAACCGTGAGGCCAGGGGGGCCAGAGCGGACAATACCTCACAAGGGTGTGAACTGTGGTGGTCAGGCTGATTCGGGACGCCGGAAGGGTGAATGCCCGGGTCCCGGAGCCGCGCGGGTTCGGAGCTTAAGTCTCGACCCGTGACAAGTGGTATCAGAGCCAGCCCTAAATCGTTCGATCCACACCAAGCACCTCAAGGGAGGCAGGCAGGGTGGTCAGCTTCCGTGACGAGGGCGTCACGAGGTTGAGTGTGGGAGAATGTCACGGACCTAAGGAAGAGTCCTGAATCCCACATCGAACATAATAGAAAGGTCCCTGGGGTATAAAAGGGTTCACACCATCTCCGCCTTGTGAGGCGCCTTTTGTAGGACAAAACCGTGAGGCCAGGGGGGCCAGAGCGGACAATACCTCACAAGGGTGTGAACTGTGGTGGTCAGGCTGATTCGGGACGCCGGAAGGGTGAATGCCCGGGTCCCGGAGCCGCGCGGGTTCGGAGCTTAAGTCTCGACCCGTGACACCCAGCCTGAATCCAGCCAGGTTCTATTGATCATGTCCCCTTCCCAACAGATATACCTCGTTTTGAATAAATTTATAATTTTTCAAAAAATTATTTTCAATGAGAAATTTTTTTTTTTAATTATAAAAAAAAATTAATAAAAATTTTTATTAATTGGTGTAATGAAAAAAGTTATTATTATAAAAAATATAAAATTTTAAATTAATAAAAAAAGTTAATTTTATTATTTTGACCTAAGAAAATAAAATTTTATGAGATACTAAATAAACTAAGGGTAAAATAATCAATTTATATTTTTATAAATTTAAAATTCAAAATTTTTTAATAAATATGTTTTTGGTATTAGTTTTTAAAATTTTATAACAGATCTAATTAAATTGAATTTTTTGAAGAAATTTTTTTATTTACTTATTGTCATAACGTGTAGATTCGTAGACTTATCGTTAGACTTAAAATGAAAAAGAATTGCTATTAATCTTTTTTGATTATGTGTGATTAGTCACTTGATTGAAGTTAGTCTACAAAACAGATGTTAAGTTCGAAAGTTGATTACACATGGAAAATATTGTAATACCCTCACAACGTCCATCTAGAAGATGATACTAGTACAATTTCAAATTATCTAAGCCTTGATAATCATTTCTTACCAAATAATTTATTAATTTTACTGGAGTAGTAAAATCTTTCAAAATTTTTATTTACTTGTTTTTTTGAAAGCATTATCTAAAAAGATTTTTCTCTTTTTTTTTTTTTTTGTTTTGAAATATATTTCTTTTAAAAAATATTAGTGGTGAAAATAAATCTTTTTTTTAAATATAAACAAAAAAATAAAAAAAATGGGTTAGAAATAAAATAAAATCAAATAAAAAAAATGGAAAAAAAAAAACCTGCGATCGAGTTGGGTCAGGACGTAGGTCGGTGCGCGGGTCTTCGGGTCAATACGCAGATCCTGACTTATCTAAAACGACGTCGTGTAGGGGGTATATAAGGCACCCTTCAGCATTTTTTCTAAAAAATCCCAGAACCTCTCTCTCTCTAACCCCAAAACACTATGCCTTTTTTATAAAAAAACCTCTACTGAAAACTTTAACCGGGACTAAAAAATCCACTGGTTTTTGAAAAAGTTGTCAGAAAATTCAAACGAAAGCTAAAAAACCACCAGTTTCTAGGAAGTTGATCGAAATGTGATGCAAAAATTCAACCGATAGCCAGAAACTTCATCGAAAAATTCATACTTCATCAAAAAATTCAACCAAACCTAGAAAAATTCAAAAAAATTCAAAAAAAAATTTCAAAAAAATAAAAAAAAACTCTCAGATGATTCTAAGCCTTCCCTGAACCTTCTACAACCCTGAATTCACCTCCGAAAACCTGAATTCACTCTCAGAACCATAAATTAACCTCAAAATACTAAGATCAAATTTCAAAACCCTTTATACCCGAAATTTCCACAAACTTTTTTTCAGTGATTTTTTCTCTATTTTTCTGTGTGTTCTTGTTCTGTAGAATAGGTTCAATTTATAGGCCACCTAGGATCAATTCAAGAAATAGACAAAATCAATCCTAAGCTTGATTCGTGGGATTACATTCTGTTAAGACGAGATTTTAGATCCAAAATTTTAGCAGTATTAATTTGATTCTATGTTGACCAAAAAAATTATGATCCTGATCTTCATTCACATGCAGATTGAGCAAAAAAAAAAAGTAAAAAAAAAAAATAATAACAATAATAATAATAATAATAATAATAATAATAATAAAAAGTATCTAATTGAACCAAAATGGGCCCAATTAGGTTCGAACCAAAATGAGTGTCTACAATTGTTTTTCTTTGCACATCTTTGTTAGACAAGGATGTTGCAAAGGCCTAGACACCCACTCTAGTCATAATTTTGAAAAATGACATGGATTGAACTAACGTTGGACAACTGAGATTAAATCACGAGTCAAATGAAGCAACCAAGATCAAGTCAAGGTCAAGAATAAATGATCGAAACAGAGTTACGAATCATAAGAAATTATTTGAATTGAGCCAAGATCAAATGACGGAGACGAAACCACGAATCAAAATAAAATGACCAGGACTGCATCAAGGTCAAAAATAAATGATCGGGACGAAACTATGAATCAATAGAGATGATCTAGACTGAGCTAAGATCAAGTGACCGTGATAAAACCACAAGCCAAAATAAAAACGACTAGGACTGCGTTGAGATCAAAAATAAATGATCGAAATAAAATAACGAATCATAAAAAATGATCTAGACTAAGCTAAGATCATGCAATTGGGACAAAATCACAAGTCAAATGAGGCGACTAGGATCAAGTCGAGGTCAAAAATAAATGATCGAATTGAAATCACGAATCATAAGAAATGATTTGGACTAACCTAAGATCAAGAGATCGGGATAAAATCATCAAATGAGACAATCAAGATTGAGTCGAGGTCAAAAATAAATGATCGAGACGAAATCATGAATCATAAGAAATGATTTGAACTAAACCAAGATCATGCGATCGAAATAAAACCATAAGTCAAATGAGACGACCAGGACTAAGTTGAGGTCAAAAATAAATGGTCAAGACGAAATCACGAATCATAAGAAATGATCTGGACTGAACCAAGACAAGCGACCGGGATAAAATCATGAGTCAAATGAGACGACCATGATCGAGTTGAGGTAAAAAATAAATGATCGGGATGAAACTATAAATCATAAAAAATGATATGGACTGAGCCAAGATCAAATAGATAAATAATGTAAATGCATGCCTTATCTAAAATGTAGATGAATCATTAATTGTGGTATTAAGGCTTTTGTCTTTTTTATTTTGGTATACTTTTTGGCAGAGAAACTCTCTTCTATTAGTCTGAACACTTATCTTCATTGCACATTTTAACAAAGAAAACATGCATATCTTCGACAAAAAAACCATCTGAGCTTATATCTTTGGCACAAAAATCAATTTGACTGTTTATTTTTACCTCAAAGAATGCCATGCAAATCAGTTCCACTTTTTTTTTTTAGAGGCATTCATCATTTGTTCTTGTCTCCTTTAATTCTTCAAGGTAACACATAACTTCTTATGATTTTGTTCAATTATTAATCATTATTACAATTTCAAAGTGTGGGATGCAAATCATGCATTTCTTCCATTCATGGCAAGATATAAAGAGGAAGGACAATGTATAAGACTAAAAGAATAATAAGATGGCTTTCATTTATTTAGATAACCAATAAATTACAAATGATGGTATAGAGGTAAAAATGAAGGTATTTAGGAGTAACTATTTGGAGTAACAATGCCCTAAGACAAATGATTAGATAATCATGACAATAAACCTTAGATTTCTTTCAAAAATTCAATTGAAACTTGATACCTTAACACTTCAAAGCTCTTTGGAATCTATTATCCCTGATATGCCTTTTCAAGTTATGCCAATTCAAGTTGCCTTTCAGAGTTTCAACCCTTCTTTTAGTTTCAAGTTACCCTTTCAAGTTTTCGACTTGAATTCTCATTTTCTCTTATTTTATCATTTAAACCGTCTTTTTGGGTTTTTGATTTGATATTTTTTTCTTTATTTTTTTATTTATTTTTTTTGAATCAACCAAATTACTTTTTTATCGCATTAAAATTGACAGAACCAAAAATTTCATCTTCATCCATTTCTGGCAAGATCAAAGCTCTTCTCAAAAAAGCTCTTTTTACCATATAAGGCCCTTCTCAATTCAAAATTCATTTTTTTCTATCATTATATTGACTTGAAAAAATCTTTTTTAACACCAACTCTCCTTCTTGAAACTGTCAAGATTTGACTTTTTTATTATGAGCTCTCATCATTTTTTTTTGGTACAATTGGTCATGGCACAACATCGTCAATCTCTTTTCATCGATAAAGTTTAATTACTCATAGCGCTCATGAACCCATTCAGCTTCTTTTAATCCCACTTCTCTTAAGACCCTTAGAGATGTGATTTTTATTTTTACTGGTAATACAGCTTTCATCTTGTAAACTAAAGAAAAGAGAGTTATCCTGGTAAAGGTGCGTATAAAAGTTCGATATGCATATAAAGCAAAAGGTAATTTTTCATGCCAATCCTTATACATTTCAGTCATCTTATCCAAAAATTTTTTTGATGTTCTTATTTATAGCTTTTCTGTCCCATTCATTTTTGAGTGATATGATACTGAATTATGATGTTTGATCTTAAACTAAACACATACTTTTTGCATCATTCTGCTATTTAAATTTTTTGCATTGTCAGAGATGATTCTTTTTGAAAGCTTATATCTGTAAATTATTTCTCTTTTAATGAATTTACAGACCACTGATCTAGTTATCATTGTAAAAAAGGTAACCTCGACCCATTTGGTGAAGTAGTCAATCATTACAAAAATGAATCTATTTTCATTTGAAGCCTTTGGTGTGATGGGGCCAATGACATCCATGCTTACATAAAAAATGGCCAAGATGGTGCTATTGTTATGGGTTGAGACTTAAGTTCTGACTTGTGTGGCTTCAAGATCTGAGCATCCATTCATCCAGTATCTTAGATTAGCATACCTATCACGGTTCATATCCTTGTGAGGTATTATCCGCTCTGATCCCTCTAGCCTCACGATTTTATCTTACAAAAGGTACCTCACAAGGTAGAGGTGGTGTGAACCCTTATATACCACAGTGACCTTTTTTCTATATTCGATGTGAGATTTAAGACTCCTCTTTAAGTTCGTGACATTATGATATGTAAAGCACTAGGTGAAGCATAAATCTTATCAGCGTAAATATGGCATTTATGGCACTTTTGAGCATAATTAATGCAATATTTTTCCATTGTTAACTAGTAATATCCAGCTCATATAACTTATCTTGCCAATATGTGCCCATTTACATGTGCTCCATATACATCATTGTGCATCTCTTTAATAATTCTTTTGGCTTCAGATACACTTACACAATGTAGTAACACATGGTCTTTGCCTATTTTGTATAAAATTTTTCTATCTAAAAAGAATCCCATCGCCAATCTTTTTAAGATTTTTTTATCATTTTTTGTGGCTAGATCTGGGTACTGTTGGCTCTTTAGATATCGCATAATATCATAATACTAAGGATGGCAATATCATGATACTAAGGATGGCTATCTTTCTCTCCTTCCAAGTTGATACAATGTACTAGTATGTCTTTGATATCCAATTTGATAAGTTGAATCTCTACGGTGTCACCAATCTATACCATTAGGGCCAAGATAGCCGGGGCATCTGCAATCTAGTTTTTTTTTTTGAGGTAAATGTTCAAATTGAATTGTTTTAAATTATTTGCATAGCTTTAAAATGTATTTATGATAAGAGATAAGTTTGAAATCGCTTGTTTCCCATTCACCTTTCAATTAATAAATGACTAGAGCTGAATCGCTGAACACCTTTAATTTTTCAATTTTCTTGTCCAAAGCAACATACAGCCCTATGACACAAGCCTCACATTCAACTATAATATTGGTGCAATTGAAATTCAATTTTTCTACAACAAGATAGTAGTGTTCTGTTAGAGATATCAAAACTGCTCCAATCCCGTGCCTCATGGCATTAACGACCTCATTGAAATGCATCCATCATGTTTCTTCTTCATCATCATCTTCTTCTAATTCTAAGATGGCCATTAATTCCTCATATGAGAAATCAAGCTTCATAGGCTCATAATCCTCAGCGACCTTGTTTACTAAAAATTCAGTAATGACACTTTCTTTTATTATTTTTTAACCCACATATACTAAGTCAAATTTAGAAAGCATCATTTGCCATTTTGAGATTCTTCCTGATAGTGAAAGTTTCTCAAAGATATATTTGATGGGATCTAGTTTAGCTATGAACAAAGTTGTATGGTACAACATGTACTACCTAAGTCTTTTAACTGTCCAAGCCAAAGCATAACACATTTTCTCTAGTGATGAATACTTGGACTTATACTCTGTGAATTTTTTACTCAGGCAATAAATAACTTTTTTTTACTAGATTTATCTTGTTGGCCCAGCACACATCCTATTGAGACTTCATGTACCATTAGATATAGAATTAATGATTTTTTGAAGACTGAAGGTGCTAATATTATAGGGTTTGATAAGTACTGCTTAATTTTATTGAAGGCTTCTTAGCATTATTCATTTCACTCCCTGAGATTATTCTTTCAAAAGAGTTTAAAAATGAGATCACATCTGATAGTGAGCTGAGAAATGAATCGAGAAATATAATTCAATCTGCTTAAAAAATCATGAATCTCTTTTTGTGTACTTGGTGAAGATAAATTATAGATTGCTCGGATATTGTCTGGATCCACTTATATCCCTATTTCGCTGACTATAAATCCCAGCAACTTCTCTAACTTGGCTTTGAATGTACATTTAGCTAGATTCAATTTAAGTTGGAACTTTTGTAACATTTCAAATAATTTTTTAAGGTCGACTACATGATTCTCTCTTTTTCGAGACTTGATGATCATGTCATCCATATACACTTCAATCTCCTTATGTATCATATCGTAGAATAGTATTATCATAGCCCTTTGATAAGTTACCCCAATATTTTTAATCCGAAGAGTATGACTTTGTAATAAAAAGTTTCCCACATGGTGATTAAAGTAATCTTTTCAATATTGTCTTAGGTCATTTTTATTTGATTATAGCTAAAGAATTCATCCATGAAAGAGAATACCGAATGTAAGGCTGTATTATCCACCAAAGTATCAATGTGAGGTAAAAAAAAATTGTCCTTAAGGCTAGCTCTGTTCAGATCTCTATAGTCTACACACATCCATACTTTACCATCTTTTTTGGGAATAGGTACGATATTAGCCACCCATTTGAGATATTTGGCTACTTGTAAAAAGTCTGTATCAAATTACTTTTTAACTTTCTTTTTAATTTTCAATAACATCTTTGATTTCATTCTTCCTAGCTTTTGCTGCACCGATTTGCATTTTGGCTTCAATGGTAACTTATGCTCTACTATTTTGGTGCTGAGTCCAGGCATATCTTGTAGGACCAAGTAACTACATCCGTAAATTTACAAAGTAAATATTTTAACCACTGTCAGTCAATAACCAAAAGTGAAGTGTCAATCTTAACTTTTTTTTTTTATTTTTAGGATCACCCAAATTGACCACTTCTTGATGAGGCTCAATGGATTTATCTTCCTATTCATTTAGACTCATTAAATTCGAAGATAAAATATATTTATCAAAATCTTTCTCAGTATCAAGTTTATAGGAATTAATTGAATTTTCAAAGTTAAATCCTAGATCATTATCATGATTATCTTTACATTCATTTTGGGACCTGAAAGTTAATAAAGTATGAGGTATTGGCCAGAAACTTTGACGGTGAATGAATGGAATAGAAGAAATGAACAAAATACATGCTCATACTTTTATTGAAATAATGAAAAATAAAGGGCCCAATCATAAGATTTCATCTTAATGCTTTTAGGCATAAGTGATTAGGAGATGTGATTACATTGAAGGAAAATAAAAAATAATAGGCATTTGGATGACCCTTCAATTCTGTAATTCATATCTCAGTGGCCAAAAGTAAACCATGGCTTCCTCATTTTGGCTTCCATCATCCACCATGTGAATGGATAACTAAGCAAAAACTTTCTGCCACTTTGGTTTTTTTTTGTGTCTTTTTCAGCTTTTGGAAACATATATTCTCCAGGAGTGAAAGTTTCATTTAAATAGGGGACAACCATTGACTCATTCCTTTTCATTCTGTTAAGGCTTGATACTTCTTCCATCTTATAACCCAATCTTGCTCTGTTACTATTGTCCTCAAGTTTTGGAAATGCTCTCATCCCTTAAAGGTTTTGCCCAAGCCAAACCCAATACTCCAACCTTTGTTAACCATCTGATTAATCATAATTTGATTAAATTTAATACCTTCACCCACTGTATTAACAGGTTTAAAAGATTTGTATGAGCACTGTAATGATTTTTTTGCTATTTCTACATATGGGGCATTTATGGGTTGGGTTACCAACAAATCTTTCTCCTCAACCACAATCACCAATTACCCTTCTACATTGAATTTGATTTTTTTGTGTAATGAGAAGGGATGATGCTTGTCTTGTGGATCCATGATTTTTTCAATAAATAACTGTATGAGGGAAAAATATCCATAACTTAAAATTTTATATTAAAAACACATGGACCAATTTGTATGGGTAGTTTAACATCTCCTAATACTTTTCACCTAGTCTCATCAAATACTCAAACTATTATTTGACTATCATGGATATGAGACATATCAAAGGATAACTTTGCCAAAGTGGACATGGCTATAACATTAGTGGCTGACCCATTATCAATAAAAACTTGGCTACTATATGGCCTTTACATTTAACAATGATATGCAATGCCTTGGTACTTTTTTTACCTTTCGATGAAATCTCATAATCACTAAAAGAGTTATGATGTGGCATAATTAGATTGCCTGCCAAATGATTCACATACTCCACGGAGACATTATGGGCTATATAAGCCTAATTCAATACCTTTAACAAGGCATTATGATATAGTTCAGAGTTTAAAAAAAGTGATAATAAAAAAATTCTAGCTAGCATCTTATTTAATTGTTCTATCACAGAGTACTTACTGTATTTAACTAGCTTTAAAAATTCACAGACCTTCTTTTTATGTATAGATTTTGATGCATCATTCTCTAGAATCTCTGGTTCAGTTTGTTTTTTTTTTTTCTATTTTATTTAAAGTCTCCGGAGTGTAATACCTTTCACTTCTAGTTATGTCCCCTACCTTTATTATATAAGTAGTTTCAACTTTTAGCATATCTTTTTACTGCCTTTGCATTGTTAACCCATATTCATAGTTTTAAAGCACAGCTTTATTATCTTTATAAGGAAATAGACGTGAAACTTTGAGGGCTACTGGTTTGGGAACAAACTTATTCTCAATCGATTATAGCTTCTTTTTATAACGTATAGTGATAGGTTTTGACACTCACTTATCTGTCATAGCCACTTCATTATCTTTCAAGGCTCTCAAATTTTCATACAGCTCTATTTGGTGGGAGTCCATAAATTTTTGAACTTCACCATGAAATTGTTTACAGACATCAATTGAATGATTTAGTGCCCTATCATGATATTTATATCTTTGATTTGGGATGTGTTTTTTCACATGAGTGTATAAAGCTACTGGTTGTATCATTCTGGCTTTGCATAAGGCTTCATATAGTTGGTCAAATGGCATTTTAAGCTTCTCTACTCTCTTTTTCACATGTTTTTCACCTATGTCCAAAGAATTAATCGTATGACTGAGTAAAGGATTCCCATTGACATTAGGTGTAAAGCTTTCACTGGTATCAAAGCTTATCAATTCTTTCTTAATCAAACTTTATACCTTATGTTTAAAGGAAATGTAATTTTTAGTAGAATGTCCTACCACTCTGAAATGGTAGTTGTAATGGGCATTGGAATCATACCATTTAAGGTAAGAAGGTTCAAGCTGTTTTACAGGGATAATGGCTATTAAATGATTTTTATAGAGCTCTTGATACAACTCTGTGTAGCTTATGGGTATGGGATCAAATGTTAGTCTTTCTCTAGTTCGTGGTTTTTTTTATATTACTTGTGGTGCTGACTGAATGAGCAAGGGATCTTGAAGAAGATGGATAAGATAGTCGAGTAATTGATTAGTATGAAGATATAAAAGTATGATTTACTATGTGGTATGTAAGGTAAGTAGGTTGAATGTAGCTTCTAAATTACTGTCCTTCAAGACTCACAGCTTAAGTCTCACTTTTTTTCTTCTTAGGTGCTCTTTTGAAAGATTCACCTCCTTCAAGCTTACCATTCTTAATGATATTTTTGATGATCTCTCTCGAAATCATCATATCAATAAAATTTTTAATTATATTTTTTATCATTCTTTCATAATAAGGTGACTTTAGAGTACTCACAAATAACACAATAGTTGTTTTCTTTATTAAGGATGGTTGTACCTGGGTAGCCATATCCCACCATTTTTGAGCATATTGCTTGAACAACTCAGACGTTTTATTTTTCGTAACTTATAGGGAAAGATGATCGGGAATCATGTCAATGATGTAATGGTACTGATTAATAAAAGATCTAGTCAGATCTTTTCATGTCTTGATGCGAGTCCTATCTAATTAGACATACCATCTTACTGTAGATCCAGTCAAACTATTTTGAAACATATGTATAAGCAGTTTTTCATTACTGATATGTGCTATTATTTTACAACAGTACATGGTGATATGCGTGATAAGGCATTTAGTACCATCATATTTTTTGAACTTTGACACTTTAAACTTAGGTGGTACCACCACGTCTGGTACTAGGTAAAGTCTCACAGCATCCATGGACCCATAAAAATCTATCCCTTCTACCGTTTTTAATCTTTCCTCAAGCCTATTCATAGCTTGATCAGTTTTAAAATTTTTTAAGGGCATAGCTGTCTGTTACTTTTTTTTTCTCCTTGACTTCATATGTAATAGAGAGTTGAATGAGCTCAACTACTTTTTCGGTAAAGATAAGATTATCATAACTTTGGATATTCTTATGACCTAGTGCATAGGTCATTTTTAGGTAGTTGTATTTTGAAGAAGCTACCTGTTGAGGTTAAAAGAGTGGTATGATTTGTTATGGACCAAAGCCTGAAAGATATGCCAAATTAATAGCTTTTTATGAAGTATCTTTTTCCACTGATTTCCCTTTATTTATCTTTTTCAAGGCCTCTAAAATTTGGTTTAGCTTTCTTTCTAATGCTTATTGGGCTTTTTTTATCTTTTCAAAGTGACTGACATTGTCTTGTTCCATCTTTCTAGCTCGAGCCTGAGTATTGTATTGATGAGTAGCTATTCTTGCACTTTAGTACCATAATTGAAGATTCAATGATAATGTTATGATAATGAATGCATGAGTGACTGTAATGCAAATGCATGAAATTGAAAAGAAAAAAAAAATATTTACCTCTTAAAAGAAATCCAATAAAAGAAAATTTTCATTTATTTCGTAGGAGTCTATTTTACATCAACCCTAATACTATTTTCTTATAAAAATATCTAACTTGGTTATACTAGTCCTTAGTTTCCTCAACGAAGTTCAACAGTTTTTATCCATGCTCCTCTGCTAGTGTAATCAAATTCTCAGTGCCTCAGCCTTTTCTGTCATTTCACTTGTTTAGATCATAGCCTTGCCTATCTGAATAGTGAGGTGTTCTATGTATTTTTATCTTTCTAACCCTTCTCTTTTGTCGCATCACACCTGATAAGATGATTCTCTATGCCTTTCTGTAAGAAACCTGACATGATTTTTTTGTTCATTTAACTTTGATGTTAGAGTCAGAATGTGGTCTGAAAGCCATTAGTTCTCCTGCTCAACCTCTATAAAAGCATTTTTTATGTGGTCACACTATCTTTCAACTTTTCACTTTCACGAGCCAACTCCATATTGTTTATTTTTTTGGCTTGTACCTGTATGTACAACCTCTTATGCTCCTATTGTAACTCCTTAAGCTCTTTTAAAGCATCATCTCGTTCTCTAATAACTTTATGGGCCTTGCTATATTCTTTAGAAATTTTATGGGCTTAGACTTCTAGTTTCTCTGTTTTATTTTACCATTGGTCTTTTTCTTCTTGTAGCTTTAAGACCTCTTGTCTCAGTTTCTCCTTCTCAATCTCATGCTTTAATTCTAAAAGCTTTTTATCAAACTCTTGACCCACTGGTAAGTGATGATCCTAAGGCCCAAATGCAATCTCTCAACCTCTCTTATTTCTTCAAACCAAATATCCCTGATTAACTCGATCAGTGAATGGCCCTAGGCTTATTCTCTTGGGCTTTTTCTAGGCTTTAATCATGTTATCAATCTTTTGAAAAGTTTTAGGCTCCCTATATGAGCAGTCAAACTGACCCAGCTTGCAAGTCACAAGAATAAACTATTTAGCTCTATGCTACCTCCTTATCATTAATAGGGCATAACTTGTTAACCCCCATAGGCCTAGAAGTAGAATCCTTGTCTCATCCTCACATTGATACAACATAGGTTTCCTGTCCATCCATGGAGCTAACCATTTTACCTGACTAGTTATGAGCCCTTGTAGCAGATATTTTCACTCATTTTGAGTTTTTACCTCTGGCCAAGTACTCTGATAAAATTTCTTAATCGGCCTCCAAGTGTGAAAATAAAAGTTTGGTAAAAGCACTTTTTTTGCATTCAAAGTGGCTCTTCATTCATACATACAATAAGGGTAAGTAACCCATGAAATGTGCTTTGTCCATCTACCTGTAGAAATTCAGAGATCTGATAGTTTTTGCCAAGATAACTGGTGAAAGATTACAACCTCTTTCAATATGCTCAAATAGTCCACCACTTCTACCTCAATATGCCCAAAACCTTGGAGAAAATGACCAACCCATATATGGCTAGAGTAAATGCATTTATTCCCTGATCATCATTTGGATGCTTGATAATAAAATCCTGGAAAACCTTTTATGAAATACCCTTGTGATCTTTTTTTTTTCTTGAATGTATAAATCTATAGTCTCTTTTTCCACTCCTAGCATTTGACTCAATTTTCTGCGACTTCCTAATTTATGTTTCTTCATGTATTTTCTGTTTGGATACAATAGATGCATACCTACCAGAATTGAGTACTCCTCAATTGTTAGTACTAGATCAATCTCATTAAAGATAAAACATCGGTAGAAGGGATCTCAAAACTATACCATCACCCTGATAAGTGAATAGTCAACCTTCATTGATAAGAGATATGCTATATGTCCAAACTTCACACAAAAAGCCTCATACCTTAAAGGTGTCATACCATTCCTTATGTCTGATAAGCTTTTCAAGTCATTGTGTTTGAGGAGTAGGTGAATTTTTTCTAATAGTGTAGGGATATGATCAAGTGGCAAACAATCTCCTTCTTCTAGTTACCTCTTTTTTTATTCCATTCTCACTTTTATGAGAGAGTCACATTTGGACAGCATAGATGAGGTGCAAACTTGACGTTTTGTGGAATCTATGACTACTTTTGTTGAAATAGTTTCGGGGTAAGAATACTATACAATCTGTGAACACATTCATGAATGTATGTAAAAAGAAATAAAAGAAGACGAAAAAATTAGTTAGTCATTTCGATGAAATATAGGAAAAACATAACAGTTAAGATAACAACATGACCTAAAATTTTGGATTATCTATAGAGGGTGGGAAAATAAGGCCCTATCTATGGTTGGACTTCTAAAGCCAACTATATGTGGTTTGGGCCATTTCTAATAGGTTCTCAAAATGTTCCCTATATCATGGTCTATTACAGTCTAGTAAAACATTCAAATCTTCATCCATGATAGGTTTTAAGCGAAAATGGTTCAATCTGAGTAGAAGTATTTCGTAGGCCCATACGGAGACATAAAATCTCATGAGAGCATAGGTACTTCACTTTCTCTTAAATGTAGAGCTCGGGTTGGAAGGCTTATGTTATACACATGCAAATAAATGAAAAATATAATAAGCAAATATTTAGGCAAATATAAATAATGAATAATAGGGCAAACAAATAAACAATAATAATGCAGATATAAGCAATGAAAAAAGGTAATTTCAAATTTGTTAGACAAGGCTTGGATAATAAGAAATCTTTTACTAGCTTAACTTTCTAATATATCCCCAATGGAGTCATCAAACTGTCATAATGTATAGATCCGTAGAACTACTGTTAAACTTCGAATAAAAGGGAGTCGCTACCAATCTATTTTGGTTAGGTGTGATTGGCCACCTGATTGAAGCTAGTCTACAAAACATAGGTTAGGTTCGAAAGTCAGTTGCACATGAGGAATGTTGTAGCACCCCCACAACGTCCATCTAAAAATTGGTACTAATATGATTTTGAATTATCCAAACCTTGATCATCATTTTACCAAATAATTTATTAATTTTACTGGAGCAGTAAAATCTTTCAAATTTTTATTTTACTTGTTATTTTGAAAGCATTATCTACAAAGATTTTTCTTCCTTTTTTTTAAAGGTTTTTTTTAGGTTTTTTTTTTGTTTTGAAATATATTTCTTTTTAACAATTTTAGTGGCAGAAATAATTCTTTTTTTAAATATAAACCAAAAAATAATAAAATAAAAAAAAATAAATAAAAAATGGGTTAGAAATAAAATAAAATAAAATAAAATGAAAAAGAGAAAACCTGCAATCAGGTCGGATCAGGACACAGGTCGAGCATGGGTCTTCGGATCAATGCACGGATCTTGGCTTATCCAAAATGACGTCGTGTAGGGGTGATATATAAGGTATCCTTTAATATTTTTTCTTTGAAATCTCAAAGCCACACTCTCTCTAACCCCAAAACCCTCTGCCTTCTCTTTAAAAAACCTCTATCGAAAACTTCAATTGAGACAAAAAAATCCATCAGTTTCTGAAAAAGTTATAAAAATTTCAAATGGAAACTGGAAAACCACTGATTTTTGAGAAGTTGACTAAAATGTGATCGAAAAATTCAACCGGTCGCCAGAAATTTCATCAAAAAATTCATACTTCGTTGAAAAATTCAACCAAAACCAAAAAAATCCAAAAAAATTGAAAAAATTCTAGAAAAATCCAAAAAAACTCCTAGATGATTTTAAGCCGTCATTGAACCTTATACAACCCTGAATTCACCTCTAGAAACTTGAATTCACTCCCAGAACCACAAATTAACCCCAAAGTCTCAAGACTAAATTTCAGAACCCTTTTTGCCCGAAATTTTTTCAAACCTTCTTTTAGTGATTTTCCTTCTATTTTTCTGTGTGTTCTTGTTCTGTAGAATAGGTTCAATTTATAGGCAGCCTAAGATCAATTCAGGAAATAGATAGAATCAATCCCAAACTTGATTCCTAGGATTGCATTATGATCAAATGAGATTTTAGGTCCAAAATTTTAGCAGTATTAATTTGATTCGGTGTTGACCCAAAAATATTGTAATCCTGATCTTCATTCACGTGCAAGTTGAGTAGAAAAGGAAACGAAAAAAAATAATAAAAGTATCTAATTGGACCAAAACAGGCCATAATGGATTTGACCAAAATGGCGTATAGTTGGGCTTGACCAAATGGGCCCAATTAGGCTCAGACCAAAATGGGCCCAATTAGGCCCGAATCAAAATGGATGTTCACACTTATCGTGATGAGTTTTTTCAATTAGCATATTAGATTTTCATAAATTATGTAGTATTCAATATTATTACTTATATAGTACAAAAAAATTTTAACTCTTAAATGTTGATAAGAATTTGTAGTTCTTTTATTATTCTTGTAACATCAATAAGTGAAATATTTAATTAAGGCTTTATAAAAGTTTATTCTTTTTCTAAAGTCTAAACAGTAAAATCAACTTTTTTTTATTAATATTAAATTTTATGAATTTTTTCAATAATAAATTTTTTTACTACTTAATTAATAAAATCTTTTAATAAAATCTCTTACTGAAAAGTGGATAATGAAGTTTTGGATATCATATTCAATAAAATTTATAACTTCCACAACAAGTGCAAGTTGTAAGGTCCTGGTCTTTGAGTTTAGCGTTATTTCAGCAACTTCAGCTTCTCCTGGATTAAATTCAGATGTTGCAAACTGCTTTGGGAACATGGGATCCTGGTTTCTTAGATGGCCTTTCATGAATATTGCTTAAATGAGTTGTTTCGGTGCTCAAATCTTGGATCTTGTCAAATGGTAGCTATGGATTTTGTTAAACTTGCAAACTTCAAGCTGCCATGGATGAGTTTTTTTTGAGAAAAGCAGGAAGTTAAGAAAAGTTTTTTTGGGTTTTGAAATTTTTTTTGGGGATAATATATATTGAGACAGAAAGAGGATGGTACGAGATTCAAAGTAAACCTTTGTAATTGCAAGAGAAAAAACAAGAGATTCTGCAACAAATGAAAAAAAGAAAAGAAAATTGGAGGGATAGATTTAAACATATAATGAACAATATTAAATTTTTATTAAAATAACTTTTTTATTGAAGGGTGATATAATATTTTACATTTATTTCTTTCTTATTCTTTGATATAATTTTAACCAACCAAATATCTTTTCAATATTCCCCCTCTATTCTATTTTAATGAATCAAATTAAAGTTCTATTCTATTCTTATATAATAACAATTTCATTTTTTTTAATTCCTCTTTCACAGGCCATGCTTCTTGACTTGATTTCTATGTGTGATTCAGCTGCATCTTCTCCTTTTCATTGTCATCATATTCTGATAAACGCACTTGACATCAGGTAAATCCAAGATTCTTCATTTCAGAAACCAGATGTTGCAACTCAAAATGTATCTCCCCTTCATCTGGATGGTTCTCTTTCGCAGAGGATAATTTTTCATAATAATTTATCTAATCAATTTGAATACAGCTCAACACTTGCCCATTTTTCACCCGTATTTCTCTCATCAAATCTTTGATGCGATAAATAGATCACAGAATAAATATGCTTTACATTTGTGAATGTTATATGGTGAATATGTAAAGAGTTAACTACGGAAATCGCTCGGAGGAATCTATAAGCCAAAGGGAACATAGACATTAACAGCTTAATATCTAAAAGGCAGATTTTGATCGTAAGTTCATGTGTTTCTCGCATCCTGAAGCACTTCTTCATAAATTTAAGCAGCTGCTAGCACAGAAGGTTCAGGAAAAATCCCCCTTTGCTGCGATTAGCAATATCAAAGAAAAGCGTCAATGTGGTCTGAAACATAAACAAACCATTATCAATATTAAAAAGAGAAGTGCCAAAAAAAGTTAGTGTAGTATTAGTATATAGTCGCAACAATTAGCATGGTATAATCTTTGTTCGTAGCCTTATAATTTATATTACAGTTTGGTGTCTTCCGAAAGCCAACATGCTTTTCTTTGATGATAGTTTTCAGATTTATCACTGAAGGCCTTCAAAATTATACCTGAAAAACAATAAGAAAGTAGGAGGTAATAGATACATGTGTTCCCATCGCGAAGCTGGATAAAATCATGATAACATATTTTCGCTCTCTTTGAAGGCTATGAACTGTAGTTTAATTTAGATTGAAGCCTTTCAAAGAGAGTGAAAAAGGGTTGCATGTCAACTCTAACGCCTCGTAAAGAAAGAAGCAGCTCGTTCATTTCCCTGGTTAGGGCTCCCAGCTAGTATGCTCATAGAAGTCTGAAACATCAAACACTACCAAAGGAAAAGCCAACATGCTTTTTCTTCAATGATATTTTTCAGATATATCACTAAAAGCCTTCAAAATAAAACCTGAAAAACAATAAGAAAGCAGAAGGTAGTAGATATATGTGTTCTCGTCGCGAAACTCATGACAACTTTTCTTCGCTCTCTTTTAAAGGCTTCGAACTGTAGTTTAATTTAGTTTGAAGCCTTTCAAAGAGAGTGAAAAAGGGTTGCATGTTAACTTAAACGCCCCGAAGAGAAATAAGTAGCTTGTTCATGTCCCTGACTAGGGCTCCCAGTTGGTATGCTCATGGAAGCCGTGAAACATCAAACATTACAAAGGAAAAGCCAACATGCTTTTCTTCGATGTTATTTTTCAGATTTATCAGTGATAGCGTTCAAAATAAAACCTAAAAAAGAGTAAGAAAGCCGGAGGTAGTAGATATATGTCGTCCCGCCACGAAACTGGATAAAGTCATCACAACTTTTCTCCACTCTCTTTTAAAGGCTTCGAACTGTAATTTAATTTAGTTTGAAGCCTTTCAAAGAGAGTGAAAAAGGGTTGCATGTCAACTCAAATGCCCCGATGGAAAGAAGAAACTTGTTCATGTTCTTGACTAAAACTCCTAGCCGGTATGCTCATGGAAGCCGTGAAACATCAAACATTACCAAAGGAAAAGCCAACCTACTTTTCTTCAAATCTATCACTGAAAGTGTTCAAAATAAAACCTAAAAAACATTAAGAAAGGAGGAGGTAGTAGATATATGTGTTCCCGCCACGAGACTGGATAAAATCATGACAACTTTTCTCCACTCTCTTTAAAAGGCTTCGAACTGTAATTTAATTTAGTTTGAAGCCTTTCAAAGAGAGTGAAGAAGGGTTGCATGTCAACTCAAACGCCCTAAAAAGAAAGAAACAGCTCGTTCATATCCCTGACTAGGGCTCCCAGTCAGTATGCTCATAGAAGTCGTGAAACATCACACACTACCGAAGGTGGCAAAGTTGGAAGCCCTTGAGGGGAAGTGAACAACCTGTGGCTTGAAGATCTATGTGAACAAAGATCCCGGCCCTAGTCTCCGGAGTCACGACTAGCTCGATTGATCTAGAGACAAGATATTTTAAAAGCCTAATTGGCTATTTCGAAAGGCTCACTTGAGCACTTGAGTGAGGAGGGTTCTAATGACGACCTTTTTATAGGCGAGGAAATGCATGTAAGAAAAATGTTACGTGCATTCGTTAATTAATTTCATTAATCATCTCATCACAACCGTTCGTTAGATGAGTTTCACGTGATAAAATGTAGAAATTGAGCTACTAAGATTGATGTTCGATTGTGCATATTACCATACGGGATAATTACCATACCGACTTATGTGTGAATCAGTGGTCCAATTTGGTCCCATGCACTTATTCTCGAATGCGTCATTCTTATATTTTTCAGTACCCAAATGGCCAAAAGAAGTGGTTCCGAAGAGCCGTAGAGGGCCAATCCATCTCAACAAAGAATAAAGCAGTTTTGGCATCTCAGTCACGTCCATTTCCTTTTCAAGACCACGTAAGAACAATTTGAAATATCATATCGAATGGAACATTTCACCAGTCGGTCCGAAAATGTAATTTATATCTTGAACAAATCATCAAGCTATGAAGATCATTTGTCGACCAAGATTCTCAGAAATCTTATACATCACTACTTCAATCAGCTCACCTGATGCATGTCCTCCAGAACAAGCTCCATAAATCTTTTGGCTTTTTTTTTTTTGTGCTGCATTTAATCCCTTGCCTCCTCTTGCAACCAAATGAATGAAAGAAATGAAAACAAGGAATATTATAGGCAAGAAAGCAACCTAAAATGAAATGGTAAAGCTATATATGTTTAATGTTACTTTAGATTTGAAAGAACACACCTGCCTTTATCTATTATTTTTCAATTATTTAACACTTAATGCAACTTGGGTTTGCAGAGAACATTCTGTTGTATGCTTCACCACAAAACAACGCTTGGCAAGCACGACAAGCATCTTCTGAAGTAAATCCATAGATGAAATCTTTTCTTTCAAATGTATTTTGCATTTAAATCTTTGCTGAACGCTCAAGGCAAGTTTATGCATCAACTGTGGAAATTTTGGATAGCCAAATTGAAATGTAAATAACGAAATAAGGAAGCAAAGAAATACTTACTGACAGAATACCATAGCTGTTTGGCAAATTGAAGTTGCTGGGCGTGAGACCAATGGTAGTGATCCAGCATTTAGTTGTATTTTCCCATAACAGAAAGTCCAGGCATGGACCAAGCCCACAAGCTTCCAGCACATGATCCGCATCTTAATTAATGGGCAAAAATACATAGACTTGGGTTCACAAGCTAAGCAGGAAAGTAGGACACTAGATAACTGCAAAATAGGATAAACTTCATAACTGAAAACAGTGCCCCTTGCATGCCTTCAAGGGCAATAAAAATACATTAACATCTAAAAGTGACTCCTAAATCATTGAAGATATGAACTAGGTGTACAGATTAGGGCTTGTCCTTTGTTCAGACTTGTCTTATATTTCCCCTTATTCAGACTTTTCATGCCCTTATTCAAACTAGGTGATATGAAACATGCCTTACATATCTTGAAAAGATCACCTGCCCTTTCAGATTAGGGCTTGTCCTGGGTACGACCCCACAGGCATGCTTTGCCTTCTCTGATGTTCCCGATCTGAATCCTGAAAAGTCTGAATAAGGCGATATATAAGGCGTGTCTCTAAACTGGCATAGCCTTCTCATTTCACCCTTAGAAATATAAAGACCCTTAGGAAGCTTAATTCTATTGATTTAAGCGGTCTATCTATAATCAAATTCTTCTCTTCGAACTCTCTAGCTAGATTTTCCTCTTCAGCTTATCAAGGAGAATCAATTAACAGCTGTGTCAAATTAAGTCAAATTAAATCCTTCAATCAATAGATTTTGTTCAATTGTTAAGGCTACGTCAAAGAACCAATCAGGCACAAAAATCATGGAAAATACCACTCAGACTTCAATGAAGATTTTGTGTTAACTGCATTGATTTAGGATTAGCAATTGCTATTATTCTATTTATGTATAGCATGATCTGTATATATATTTTATACTCAGTACAAGTTCAATATATAAGAAATATTCATTCTCCCATATTTTCTAAATGGTATCAGAGGCTTCTTTTGCTTAAACAAGCTTTATAAAAATCCCTTTATCACAAACTAAAATCATGACTTCTGCAAATGATAGTGCAAACTCTACAAATCTTGAAATCCACCAATTCTCAAATCAAAATGTTTCAAATTCTCAGTCTTTAGTCTCCATCAATGTTGCAGCACAATTACCTTTGAAACTTACCTCCAAAAATTATCCATCATGGAGAGCTCAGTTTGATGCTTTACAATTCGGATACAATCTTTTGGAATTTATTGATGGATCTCATCCTTGTCGACCAGCTACGTTAGTCAAAGACAGAATAGAGACACTTAACCCTGCATACTCTCAATGATGTAGACAAGACAAATTATTACTTCATGCTATTATTGCCTTAACCTCAGAAATGGTTATGCCTCTCATTGCCTCTAAAAAGATGTCATTAGAAGCTTAGAGCAAACTTCGTCCATTATATGCAAACAGATCCAGATCAAGAATGATGACTCTCAAAGACCGTCTCACTGGTACTAAAAAGGAAAATCTCTCAATCAGTGAATATTTAGAGCTAATCAAATGTATTGCAGCTGAGTTTGTTTTAGTTGGTGCCCTTGTAGAAGAAGATGATTTAGTGTTTTACATTTTAAATGGAGTTGGACCTGAATATAAGGAGATTGGAGCAGCAATTCAGGCAAGAGAAACAGCCATCACGTTTGAAGAACTTCATGACAAACTCACTGAGTATGAACAATTCTTGTCAAAAACTAAAACTGTTCAAGAGACTACAATCGTGACAGCAAATTATACTAAACGCACCAACAATTTTCATAATCGAGAGCGTGGTCGCAATTTTTCATCCAATCGCTCTCATTCAAGTCCTAGTTTTTTGTCCATGTAGAAACTAAGAACCCATTTCAACCAAAATCAATCCAGCATATATCAAACACAAAAGCTTGTTTGTCAAATATGCGAAAAGATTGGGCACACTGCAAGACAATGCTACAAGGTCAAACAACTATTTATCTCCCAACCACAGCCTGTTGCATATTGTGCTAATATGACTCGGTCAGATAATTAGAATTGATTCATGGACACAGCAGCATCAAATCATGTCACTGCCGACTTGAAAAACTTGTCCTTGCATTCACCCTATAATGACTCCAATGAGATTATAATTGGTGATGAATCAGGTTTCTCTATAACACACACAGGTTCCACTACATTGAACTCTCAATCTGCCACTTACTCTTTATCAAATGTTTTATGTGTTCCATCCATTCAATAAAACTTAATATCTGTTTTTCAGTTCTGCAAATTCTATAAAACATCTGTTGAATTCTTCCCTTATTGTTTTGTTGTAAAGGATCTAGCCACGTGGGCGATCTTAACACGAGGCCTAAATAAGGATGATGTTTATGTGATGCCTACAAAATTGCAACCAACAACTTTGGTTGGTGTTCGAACTTCCAAATGTGATTGGCACAAAAGAATTGGTCATCGTCGTATTCTTCAACATATGATTCAATCACATTCCCTTCCTTGTGTTTCAAATCAAAACCTTAATGTTCCATGTGATTCATGCAATTGCAATAAAAGTCATAAGCTTTCCTTTGATTGGTCCACCTTAAAAAGTCAACGCCTTCTTGAATTGTTATACACTGATCTTTGGGGCCCCTCTCCTATTAAGTCTAAAGATGGCTTCTCTTATTATGTTATTTTTGTGGATCATTTTACCAAATATATCTGGCTCTATCCTCTTAAAAACAAGTCAGATCTTTCTTTTTTATTTCTTAAGTTTAAAAGTCTGGTTGAAAACTATTTTGGCACCTTCATAGCTTCAGTTTACTCTGATGGGGGTGGAGAGTATGAAAAACTAAAAAATTTTTTGCCACATATGGTATCTCTCATCTTCGAACTCCACCACACACACCAGAACATAATGGCACAGTAGAACGCCGTCATCGTCATATCGTTGAAACAGGACTCATACTTCTGCATCATGCATCCTTACCTTTATCATTTTGGACATATGCCTTTCAAACAGCAGCCTATCTTATCAATAGAATGTCCACCCCTCTTCTTCATTTTAAATCACCTTTTGAGACCCTTTTTCATGAACAAGCAAATTACTCGAAATTAAGGGTATTTAGATGTCTCTGCTAGCCATTGTTAAAACTATATGCCAAACATAAATTAGACTTAAAATCTAAACCTTGTATATTCCTTGGTTATTTTCTTCATTAAAGTGCCTATAAATGTTTTGATCCAAGTACTAACAGTGTGTATGTTTTCAGGCATGTCATTTTTCATGAGTCAGTGTTTTCTTTTCAAACTCAATTTTCACCGCAATCATCCATGGCATTTATTCTTGATATCATGTGGTACGCATCCAATAGTTCTCCAAATCCTTCCCACTTCATTGTGCCAATTGCATCTAAAAGTGACAACATCAACAAAACTTCAATAGCATTACAAGACACATCATCGCCTAACTATTTCTCCTTCAACATCCATTCCAAGTTCATCCACTCACACCTTTCTTTCTAATCCTTCCACCAGTCCATCTGATTCCATCACAATACCACCCAACTTTTTACCTACAGCTAAACCATCACAGAGAACACATGCAATGACCACACGTTCTCAATATAATATATTCAAGCCTAAATCTTTGTTCACAGTCACAAAGCATCCTTTACCTGAACAAATGGAACCAACATGTGTGTCTCAAGCACTCAAGGATCCTCATTGGAGAGAAGCTATGTCTGAAGAATTCATGGCACTTATGGGCAATGGCACATGGGAGTTAGTTCCTTCTCAACCAAATCAACATGTCATTGGTTGTAAATGGATTTTTAGTATTAAATACAATAGTGATGGCAGCATAGCTGGATATAAAGCCAGATTAGCTGCAAAGGGCTTTCACCAACTCCCTAAATTGGACTACAAAGATACTTTTAGTTCAATTATAAAACCGATAACAGTTCGAACTGGTTTATGTATTGCTGTAGCTCGAAAATGGCCTTTACATCAATTATATGTGAACAATGCTTTGTTAAATGGTACGCTGATTGAAGATGTCTTCATGGAACAACCAGCTGGGTTCCTTGATTCCTCTCTTCCTAAACATGTTTGTCGGCTAAAAAAACCCATTTACGGGCTTAAACAAGCTCATCGAGTATGGTACCATGCATTAAGTTCCTTCAGAATTATGGCTTTGTTCAATCTAAGTCAGACAGTTCACTCTTTATTTATTCTACTCCTAAGATCACTGTATATTTCCTGTTTTATGTTGATGATTTGATCCTTACAGGAAGTGATAACTCTTTCTTTAGTGGTTTCATTCAGGCTCTATCTCACAAATTTTCTCTAAAGGATCTTGGAGAACTGAATTTTTTCTTAAGAGTTGAAGTTCTGAAGACGAAATCTGGTGTTTTCTATCTCAGCAGAAGTATATTCGACAGCTGCTTGAAAAGTCATCAATGGCAGGTGTAAAAGAATTTGCATTTCCTTCGGCCACTCCCTGCACGTTATCTCTTTATGATGGTTCTCCAAAGGTTAATGCTACATTCTACAGGAAATTAATTGGTGGATTGCAGTATTTGTCCATGACAATGCCTGACATAGCCTTTGCTGTCAATAAATTATCTCAATTCATGCATTGTTCTTCTCAAGTTCATTATGCAACTCTTAAAAGGGTTCTTCGGTACTTAAAAGGAACAATCAATCATGATCTTTTACTTCAACCACAAAATTTATCGTGTGTTACAGCCTTTTCATATGCCGATTGGGCGGCCAATTCTGATGACAGGACATCCACCACCTCTTATATTGTCTATCTTGATATAACTCAAATCTCTTGGTGCTCCCGCAAACAACGTTCAGTGGCTCGCTCCTCTACCGAAACAGAGTATCGTGCAGTCGCTACCACTGTATCAGAACTAGCTTTTGGGTGCAATCTTTACTTGCTGAGTTAGGCATCCATCTCACCAAAACACCTACTGTTTCTTGTGACAATATTGGAGCTATATATGTTTGTGTTAATCCAGTGTTTCATTCCAAGATGAAACACATTGCTATTGATTATCATTTTGTTCGAGATCATGTCAATAAAGGGTTAGTAGCAGTATCTCACATCTACTCCAAGGACCAGCTAGCTGATTTGCTCACAAACCTGTCTTAAGAACACGACTTGCTTCTCTTCGATCCAAGATAGGTGTTGTTGTTGGCACACCTATCTTGCGGGGGTGTATCGAAGAGAATCAATTAACAATTGTGTCAAAGTCAAATTAAATCCTTCAATCAACAGATTTTGTTCAATTGTTAAGGCTACATCAAAGAACCAATCAGCCACAAAAATTATAAAAAATATCAATCAAACTTCAACAAAAATTCTATGTTAACTGCATTGATTTAGGATTAGCAATTACTATTATTTCATTTATGTATAACATGATTTATATATATATATTTTACATTCTGTACAAATTCAATATATAAGAAATTTTAATTCTCCCATATCGTCTAAACAGCTAATGCAGCTGCTGATACTGTGAGCTCGGGATACCAGTGACTTAATTCCAAAGCCGGGCCTCGTTCAGTTTGAACAACACGAAAATGTAGAGGTTACCGCTGACAAATCGTGCCACGAAACTCTAGAGGAAGCCCAAGATCAGTCCTCAAATGTGCAATCTTCTCCAACAAAATCAACTTTTCCAATGACATTATCAATAACTTGCTCAACTTAACAACCAACAGAAGAGTGCTAGGGGCAACAGTTTCCACCATCGTCCTTCAACACTCGTCTGTATGGGAAGCCATGTCATTGTGTTTTTTAAATTCAAAACTTTAAACTTGTTACTCCCTTTTGTCTATTTTTTTAATCTATTTTTTCTTTTTGGGATGTACTTATGTCCTATTTCTTTTTTTTAACATTTAAAATTTTACTTTTTATATTTTAAAATTATTTTTTTATATATTCTTTCATGATATTAAAAATCATGAAATTTTAATTTTATAAAATTTTTTTTAATTTTAATATTAAATAAATTAAAATTAAAACTTTTTTTAAACAAATAAATAGGGACAAAGAAAATATTATAAGTTATATAACTCTCTGATTCCACACTATCTCCAAAAACAACACGCATGACTTAAGACCCAATTCAAAAAAAAAAAAAAGGTAAATCTGATTTGTTTGTATTAGTGCTGGATAAAAAAAAAAAAGTAATACTAAACTCAAGCATTACAACAAAGATTTTTTTTTTTTCTTATTTCTCACTTTTGTAGCTCTATTAATATTATATTATATTTCTATATTTTACTTAATCATATTTATATGTGATGTATTGACATTCATATTTATATTTATATATTTTACTTAATCATATTTATTTTTTACAAAAATAAAAAGTAAGTCCACTAAATATGTAATTTTAGAGAAAAATTATGTATCTGCTTTAATTCTAATGTTTTAGCATTTTAATGGTATCCAAATTTTCACCCACTCAAAATTGTGCTTCCTTTAACGGTATTAAATTTTTTCGCAGTTGTGATTTAAATTTTTATTGATAATGTCACTAAATAGCAAGTAATAAAATGTTTCATAAGTTGTCTAATATATATAAGAAGACGTGTTAAGGGTAACCAGGCCTAGAACTTCAAGATTGTAAGTGGTATTTTTCACTCATCTATACCTATATATAAAAACAATCTCCATACTCCAATTGACTCCAATTTTTGGCCAAATCAGCATTTTTACTATTCATTTTACCCAATCAGCTATTTTCTTAATGCCATCTGAGCTCAACATGGATTGAAAAAGGATTTATTATTTGTTGAGGATATTTGGCTGGAAAAACAGAACCGGAAAATGTCTAGAAAGGGATAAAGTTTTGGTTGAAAAAAGAGAAGGGGAAGGGTCTAGAAAAGGGGTAAGGTTAAATAAAAAAATTTAGATTAGGCAATTGAGAGAAAGAGTTAACGAGGGAAGCGTTTTCTTTCTTTAAGATCAAGATGAGATTGAATTGGAGTGGGTAGTGAGAATTCTCCTCTAAGTGACAAACAAGTTCGTGAAAAAAAGTCAATAGGTTTTTTTGAAACTAATGATAAAAAAGAAACAAGTCAAAAAGAAAGAGATAGGGAAAGGAATAGATAAGAGAGGTGATAGTTTGATGTCTAACGGGGAAGAAAAGGTATGGTGGAGAAAGAGAAAGGAAAAGGGGAAATAAAGCATGACCATGCATCGTGTTTGACAATGCCAGAATCAACCCTACTTCATTCTTTCCGTTTTAGGTGTTTTATGGGTTATTATGGGTGCAATCCTTGTTGTTGAAGGCATTTGGATTTTCATGTAAGTTTTCAAATTCATATTGCATGTATTTGTAAATTGTAATTTTTCAGATTTGTATTAGACTTGTTGAATCTGTGTAAGTCCCCAATTACAAAATCATGGACAAATTGAGTCAAATGCAGTTTATAAAGTTTTAGATTGTAAAGGTAAATATTATTCTAAGTTGTGGAATGGAGTCATTTATTGCTGCCATGGATTTACTACAAATTTTTAGAAAAATTGCTGCATTATTTTGTGGTATTGACATTTTCTATGCAGTATAAACTTTGTAGATGCTTTTAGAGGGGTAGGGGCTGAGGCGAATTTAATTTTATATCAAGGAAAGTCTCATACTGATATGTTTTTATAGGTTAGTGATCATTTCTAACTTTTTATTGTCATTATAGGTTTAATATACCAGTTTTATCAGTTTGGTCGTCCTACATCTACTTTTATGGTATGTAACTATAGAAATTTATTCCAACATGGTTGATTCCTTTTGCCACAACTACATCCCTTGGGTCATCTTTCAACCAAGAACCACTCTTCAACATTAACCAAACTACTATTTTAATCGAAACTCTGTTTTGCATAATTTTTTTAATTATAACAATGTTTAAGGATTGATCCCTTAAGGTTGGTTTATGAATTAAAAGATAAGTAAAAGTTTGTTAAACAATTTTAGCTTGAGAAAATGCACACAATGATACAAACAATTTGCTATAATTGTTATAACAAGGTAAGTAATTGGGAACTGCTAGGCATCATACAAATAATCTGAAGAAGTTGGTAGTGATGAAACTAAGATATGATGGTTATGAAGCTTATCTTTGCAAAACTTCATGGGTCAGCAATTCTAACCATCATAAAGGTCTCTTTCTCATTCTTAAACAGTTAAATTGATCAGATGAAAAAACAAAATTTTCTTTCTCATGAATATATACATATTTAATTTTGGTTTTTGTTTCGTTTTATTTATACTTGATTGCCTTTTTCCTTTAAACTGGAATACTGATTACTCACTAGCATGTTAAGAAAGTTAGCCTTCTGGCATAACCAAATAGGAAAGAGGCTAATGACGCAGGAATGAGGATAACGTAATCAATGAAAGTGCCAAATATTTGACTGTCTTTTTCCTTTAAACTGAGATACTGATTACTCATTTGCATGCTAAGAAATGGCAATAAAATCAGGCACAGAAAAATTCAACTGAAAATAAAAGGAAAAGATCAAAGAAGCAATTGTTCCTCACAAGATCTTTTTGAAGCCTATACAGGCACAGGCACCCTTGCCCATCCATTTTCATTATATTTTTTAATTTATTTTTAAAAATGTTATTTGTCACAGGAACCTGTGAAACAAGATTCTAACAAGTCAGAGAATGACAAGGAAAATGCGGCTGCCTTTGCCATGTCATTGAAGGTATATTTGATCATAAGATTTCAGTCTTTTTTATGATATTTGTTAAAATCAGGCATAGCTTTAGTAAAATTTTTTCTAACACGCCCCACCTTAGTTTCCACTGCAGCAAAAGGCCAAGAGTTTGGGAATCAAAAATCATTTCAAAATATCAATGCAGAAGAATATATTGCTGCCACTGCTGGAGAACAACCTTCAAAAAAGAAAAAGAAATCCAAACAAGTTAATGGTATGACAAAAGTTGCTAAATATGTGTTGTCTTGCCCAATCCTGTAGTGCGAATGTGCTATTGTTGAGTAATAGGCTAGGCTAATCTTGGATTTTTTATGGATTGCGCGCATCAACCAGTTAAAAAACTCATATATTGAAATTTATTTCTCATTTTGTGTTATGTGAAAAGTTTGGCTTCTTACTTTCTCTATTTCTTTGTAATAAAAGAAACATGTTGAGTTTTAAGTCATATTAATAGGAATAGGATACTTTAGTTAGGTCTCTCCAAGACATAGGCAAATGAAGAAGTTGGCAACGATGAGGATATACCCACACCTAATGTAATTTGTCAGGATGATATTGACTAGAGTGGGAGTTGTGACCAGCTATTACGAACCGCCATTATAGGCCTGGTCATGTTGTGGATTCTTGTAGCTTTCATTGCAGGATTACATGATCCTGAAAGCCCTTTTTTGGTATCTCAATAAAATGAAAGTGGTTACATACCATAAGAAATTTTAACCTTTTTTATTTTTTTCTTTAATTGTTTTAAATGTTATCAATGAAAAACTTCAAAGTTGATAATTAGTTAATAATTTATAATTTTTTAGAGTATCTTTTAGCTTCACTTATTAGAATATTTTTATTTCATAAGTGATGTTTCATATAATAATTTTTTTTAATTTTTTTATTGAGGTTTTTTTGAAGCATAAAATTTTAAATGAATGAGTTATAGAATTAAATTTATGTATTATTATTGGACAGTCATTCAAAAACTTATTTTAATTTAAAAATAAAAAAAATTATAATATTAAATTTTTTTAATTTTATTACATGTTATCATAAAAAAATAAAATAATAAATATAAAAAATTTATAACTTCAGCGAAGTGAGGGCAGCCCACTAGTTTATAAAAAAAAATATATAATTATTTTTTCTTCTTTTATGATATATATATATATATATAAAAGATATATCTAAGTTCCTTGAAAACACATTATTCTATTTCAAAACTCCTAAGAACAACCTTCCTCTTATATATGATACCACGAGTTTGCTACTACAGAATAGCACTTAGTTTGACTGAGTTCTATCTATCTTCAAATCACAGAAAACGAAAAAAAAAAAAAAAAAACACTTTTGCAGCTAATCGAGTGTCTTTAAATTACTACACTTACTCTATGACAACATTAAAAAAAAAAAAAAAAGGTAAAACACGAATCAAACTTTCGAATTTTAATTATTCAAAGAATGTAATCATAATTTTAAGAGCAAAAGATGTTCAATTAGTTGAACTTTATTATAAAATATTAGATTTTACACACCTAGGTGAAGGAGAAAAAAAATGAGTTGAATAAAAAATTTGCATTTTGAAGAAAAAGGTACATGATTGTGGATAGTTTCTTTGAGATATAAAAGGTCTTAAATAGTACTTTTAATTTTATATTACTCTAATTAATTTATTTATATTTTTAATAAATTCTTTAATTGAGTTTAGTAACATTAAACTCAATCAAATACATTATAAATTATATATATATAAAAAAAAACATTTGTCACTAAATTTGTTTATAAAATTATTTATAAAAATAGTAATATTTAATATAAATTATTTTTTGAGTGCAATAAAATATGTTTTTTCTTGGGTCACAAAAAATTAATTAGTTATTTTGAATAACAATTAAAACGATTGTTTTTTTTACTCATTTTGTATAATAAGCATGTTTTAACATTATACATAATTTTTAAAGTAAAATTACAAAAAAAAAAGTATGAAATATTTTATTCAATGATTAATAAATATTTTTCTATTTAAATAGTAAAGTTCAAAAAATTTATTTATTAAATAAAAATAAAATTACAAAAAAATATTTTAAATAAAAAATAATAGCACTATATTCAAATGTTAATATAATAAACACTAAAAAAATTGATTGAGATAAAAATTGTTCGTGAAACAAATACGAAAGATTAGTTTGCTTAACTCAAAACTTTCGGAAAAACAATGATAAAGCACAAAAATGTTGTATTTTGACTTCTGAAAAAACTAATGTAGCATGAAAAATATTTTACCTTATGTTTGGATGCAATTGCACTTTTAGTGAAACGTAGTTAAATTCCAATCATCTCTAATTAAATTTAAATGTCAATTTTAATAAAATTTATTCAATATAAATTTTTACTGAACAATCACAATTACAATAACCTTTTTTCAATTATAGTTATAATAATAATTATTATTATTTTTAATTTTATCAAAATTAATCCTACTGTTTATCTAAATAAAATTTTAATTTTTTACCTAATTTTTTGTACGGATCTTGACAGTAGATTATACTTTCATAATACAACAAAAAGAGGAGATTACCTGATTAATAGGTCGTGAGTTGTAAGTTTGAAAAGCGAAGACGTGGCTTGTTGAGTGTTGAAGTGTTGAAAGGCGCAAGTAGAAGCAACTGCCCCTAGCATTCCTTCAACTAACAAACCTTCCATTTCATTCCTGACTCATCCAAGTAAAGCCTTTCAGGCTCTGTTGTCAATCTAAATCTCAATGACTATGCCCCTTCTTCCATGATTTCAAACACTCCAGAAAACTTTCTCGACAAAGCAATAACTCTACGCCTTTTTTAGAGACCTAAATCTCTTCTATACCTCCCCAATGACATAAGAGACATGATTCTATGAGGTTGACTCACTAGAATCTTCCTTGTCTTTAACACCAATTTAAGCTTCTTGACCCCTTGAAACACATTATCAAAAGGAAACTTCATGTATCTTATAAAAAGGACGTGGGTTTTTCTCAGATTATCCCAAGAAGCAAAACCCTTATTTTGAAAAAACAAATTTTGACCAAGAATGGCGTCTTCTCTGGAACTTTTTTTGAGGGATGGAAATGGGATATCGTAGAAAGTTGCGGTTTGTCATGAAATGGGAATTTGTAAGAGAGAAATAGGAGAAAAGCGGTTGATATTGAAGCTTTGTTTGAAGTAAGCATAAGGCGAGGTTCCATGTTCAATTGTTTAAATACTGATATATGTTAATATACAGAAAAAATAAAAAAGAAAAGATTAGAGGGAAGAATTACCTGTTCGGAATAGAGGGTGAAGCTCGTTTTAGGGGTTATAAGCAAAACCACCTTTCGACAGATTCTTCTGTTGAGATTTTTGTCATCCACCATCTAGGGACTTCAATATAAAATCATCGAGAATGCAGGGTAAAATAGTTAGACCAAAACCAAATTTGTTTAAAATGGTAAGTGGTTTTCTATCACTAGAGTATCGAACTTTCTTTTTCTTCTTAAGTTCGTTGCAGTATTTGTTGGAATTTATTTTAAATTTTATAATCTCACATTGAAAGTTAAGTGAAATTATAAGAATTTAAGTTTGTTTTGTATCTCATATTAAGAGTTTACTAAAAGTATAAGGAATTTGAATAAGATATTTTGATTTTGATTTGATAATCTCAGATAGTTAGATACCAATAAAATAGCTAAGTTGGTAAGCTATTAAAAAAATATATTGGGTTTTAGGTTAAGTTTTGAGTAAAGAGTTTTTGATGATTTTTATCCAATCTTATAATTGTATTGGGTTTAGAGTAGGTCATCTTGGATTAGGCTAAAACAAATATATTTGTGTGTTCTTATTCTAGCTTTGAGCTTGCTATTTTTGTGTGGGTGCTGTGTGTGTGTCGATCTCCTAACAAGTGATATCAGAGCTGTGGTGATCCCTAACAAGTAGTATTAGAGCGAGATTTCTAACAAATGATATCAGAGCTGTGATGATCCTTAATAAGTAGTATTAAAGCCAGATTCCTGGGAAGAAGAGGCATGCTCGTATGTCTATGTGTAAGTTTGAGGTACCATTATTTGATGAAAAAAAATAATTTTATATTATGACAAAATATGATTCAAGATCTATTAATACAACAACGATTAGATTAGGCATTAGAGACTAATAAGCCTGAGGAAATATATGACAGTAATTGAAATAGAATTTAGATTAAAATTATTAGTACTATTAGATTTGAGCTAATCTCAGAGGTAAAATATAGTGTGTTGACTGAGAGTACTCCAAAGAGTTTGTGGGATAAACTTGAGGGTATTAAAGATGTAGACACCAAATTTTATCCGAGTCTACTAGATTAATTTTTGTTTTCAAGTTTTGTTCATTAATATTTTTAATATTATTATAAAATATAGTAATTAATAAAAAAACAAAAAAATAGAAACAGAAAAAAACAGAAGACTGGGGTGGCAATGGTGCCTTGCACAGCACCACTGGCCACACCCATACGCTGCCAACAGCATGCCCCAGACCCTCAGCCACCCACCCCTCTGGCCCGACCATACCCTGTATTGCTAGAACCCTTACCCTACCATACCAATCATCACCTGTTCCCCTTTTAAAGCTCCTAAAAACCCATAAAGCCTGAAGCATCGATCCTCTCTTCCTTCCATTGGCAAAAAACACTTTTGAAGCTCTTGACACCCAAGCTTCCACACCCAAAACTACCCAGCACTCACTCAAACCAATCACCCCAGTCTCAGAGTCCTAACCCTTTACTCGATGCACACACTAAATAAAGCCTTCAACACCCAATAGCTCTTCAAGCTTTTCACATACAAACCCAGATACTAGTCTATATACCCTGAGCATCCACCCTCACCAATACTGTCAGAGTCGCAGCCCACACTCATGCATCACCAGCTTGCGCTTAGCCTATACACCTACCATATCAAAAAAAATAAACAAAAAAAATAAAACACAATCCTCGTCGCTTAGGCAAGGAACCATAAGCGTTGAGCAAGCCCTGCAAAATAAATAAAAAAATAAAAAAGTTAATTTTCTTAAAAAAAAAGAAGTTTAGAAACCACAAAGGAACAGTGGTGGCTTATTTAGGAGATCGGTGACGGTGGAAAAGGAGAGGAAGGTGAAGAGAACAACATACAAAAAAATCAAGAAGATTTAACGACGGAGGAGAAAGTTTAAGGGGTTTGAAGCTTTCGGCTTTTGGGTTCATATATGGTGATTCTAAGGCCATCTTGTGCGAAACAAGGCTCAGATTTGTGAAGATAAGGTGAAAAGGAAGCTTCAAGGGGTTTTAAAGATTTTTCAAAATCGGTGACTGGCGGTCGACGGTGAAGCACGGCGATTGACACAACCACCAGTGACCAACTTCTGGCGCCTGGCCTGCCACTTATTTTTTTTTGGTTGAGAGAATCTGCCCATTTTCTAGAAAACAGAAGAAATAATGAAGTAAACAAAAAAATTTAGGTTTTATATAGGGTTAGGGAAGCCCAAAACGATACCGTTTATACCAAGAAGAATCTACGCGTGGACTCGGATCCGACCCGAGATCATCGTAACCTGACCCGTAACCCGTTTCTACCTCAACTTAAAATCGATCCAATTGAATCGATATCGAATCGACAGTGAATCGATTCAGACCAGTTTGAACCGTTAAACAGTTGAGCCAACCAGACCGATCGTTGACCAAACCGTTGACCAGACCGGTTCAAGTAAAATTTTTTTTTTTAATTTTCTAATTTTTTATATATTATTATTTTTGTCATTTAAATTTTTTTTATATTTATTCATGATAAATTTTAAATTTGTTAGAATAAATATTTGATTGTTTTTAATAATAGTAAAATAAAATAAAGTAGGATAATAACTAAAAAAAATACTAAAAATGCTTAAATAATAATAATAATAATTTAAAAATTAATAGTAATAATAAAATATTTTTTTTATTTTCTCTGTCTAGATGTTGGAGAGAATAAAAACATAACCTAAAATATAATTTCGCCTAGATGTTTGAGAACTATAAATAAAACAAAAAAATTAATAATAATAACAATAACAATAATAAATTTTCATAAAAAAAAAATATGTGAAAAATTTTAATTAAGTTTCAAAAATCATAAAAATCAAACTTGCTCCGAAAGTTTGCCTAGATGTTAGGGATTTTTAGAGATGTTCGTTTTTTTCTTTTAATTATTAAAAAGTCTAAACCCTAAAACCCTAACTCTAAAATCAAAACCTGTAAACCAAAACCCTAAAATCAAAACTCAAAACTTCCAAACCCTTGAATCCAAAATCTTAAAATCCAAACCCCAAAACCTTCAAAACCTAAACCCAAAGTTTGAAATTCCAAAAATCAAAATCTAACCTTAAAATCTCAAACCCTAAAATTGAAACCTTAAATCTTTCAAACCTTAAAAATAAACCCAAAAACCTTTAAACCTCGAAATTGAAACCCTAAACTCTCAAAACCATAAACTAAAACCCAAACCTTGAACCTTGAAATCGAAACCCTAAAATCCAAAATCCTAAACTCTAAAATCCAAAATCTTAAAATTGAAAATTCTAAAAACCCTAAATTTAGTATATAATCCCAAATCATTACCAAAAAAATCATTCAAACTTTAAAATCTCGACCCATACCCAGGTTAAAAAAATTTTTCAAAACTTTAAGAATACGTACAAAAATCTTAAGTTGAGTAATTTATTCTCGAATGCCGCCTAGATGATGGGGTATTTAAGAAACTTTATTCCATTCAGTTTTTCTTGCAAATCCTTAATGCACTTTAACAATGAATCAATAACTAATAAATAAAAAAGAATAACAATAAAATGGGATCTTAAATATAAATAGTCGCACCTAAGCTCTAGATGTTGGAAGGTTAATGTGGTCTTATTATATTTAAGAATCCAATTTTAATTTTTTATTTCATCATCGTACATAGCACCTATTGGCTTACATGCATTTACTTGTTATTGTTTGCACTCGTTTGCATTTCTTTGTTTGTAATTTTTACTTGCTATCTGATAATACCATTATTTTTTTTTTGCACAAAATATTTTTTAATTTGCTTACTTTTAAAATTCTTATATCATAAAATAAAATAAAATGACATTCTAAAGAAAATAATTTTTAGTATTCTGCCTAGATGTTGGAGAGTCACCAACGATCATTCTTGCAATGAGTGTTATTTCATTTTAAGAGATATTGTTTTAAATCTCAAGTGAAAAGAGTTATCTTAAGTTCTGCCTAAATGTTGAAGAATTTTAAGATAATTCTTTAACTTAAAGATATTTTCAACATTTCTAAATAAAGAATTTTAGCAAAAAAATTTTTTAAACGAAGGGAATTAGTATTAAATTTTAAGTTAAAATCATTTTATCTAACATAAAAAATAGTGCATGATTAAATGGTACCAATTTATAGGCGTTGTGGGGTGCTAATCCTTCCCCACACGTAATCGACTCCCAAGCCTAACTTGGTTTTTCATAGACCAAAATTTATTTTTTTGATAAACTTTAAACCCGCTTTTATGATTTTATTAAAAAGATAAACTTTTTGGTGGCCAATCACACCCTAAAAAATGATTGGTGATGACTCATTTTACTTATCTTGAATTTAAATTTTTTACGTCTGGTGATCCCAAAATCGTTACGACAGCTTGACGACTTCGCTGGGGACATTTGAGAGTTAAGCCAAAATTTAATTATGCACTATTAACAATTGTTGGATTTAATTAGTTTTATTGGATATTTAATTTAATTTCTTTTATTTTAATTTTTTCAAAAAAATAAATGTATACAAGTTAATAAATAAAATAAATTGTATGTTAGTTATTATTTTGGCTTTGATTTTGTGTTTATGATTTATTTATTATACTTTTGATTAATATGTCATTTTACACATTTTTGGATATGTATTTACATGTATGAGCTCTACACCCGGGCTCTATTCTTTTTAGGAGGAAGTGAAGTAGCTACGCTTTCGTGAGGTAATAACCTTCGTATTTGCTAGCAAAATATTTTTACTCAGGTTGAATCTTTTTCGTTAGTAACCTACACTGGGTGAGGATCAGGGAGCATTACTAGTCTATAATAGATGATGATGTAAGGAATAGTCTGAGAACCTTAGATAAAGAAATCTCGACTTAGCAAATTGAGAGCTATAAGAAGCCTATCTAGGATGGAGCCATGTCACCTTTTTAAAAAATTACCAAAAGTTAGGACATTATACATTATGTTATTTTGTTGTATGGTTGTTATATTATTTCTTTTGTTTGTTTTGAATTCTTAAGTCATTTTTTTATATATTCTTTGATTGTGTGCATTATTTAAGATGTGGTATTTATTTTAGGTAGGTCATTAAAAAAAATGAAAAAAAAAGTTCTCATGGAGCCATTAGTGGTGTCAACCTTTTGTAAAAATCATTTAGAAGTCCAAAGCCATGCCATTTTTTCTTCTTCTTCTATAAAAATTATTCAAATTAGGATAGGTGGGGCACTTTGATACAATTAGTGTTTAAGGGTAATAATAGTGTAAATAAAGTTAGGATAAATAAAAAGAGATGGAAAAAAAGTAAAAAAAAAAAAAAAAAAAAAGAGATTTAGGATAGGTAAGAAGTTGGTTTTCTTTTTGGAATTTAGTCATTCCATTCATCATTAAGTTAGTTTGTATATTTTTAGGTTATTCTATTTTTTGTTTATATCTTTGTATCATTATCATATTCAAGCATTCACAAACATGTTACATGCAAATTAGGAATTGTACCATTCATTCAGCAAGAATAATAACATAAGCATTATTGGTGTTAAACCTTTGAAATAATATTTTTGTTAGTGGGTATAAGAAGCCAAAAATATGAAAGATCACTTGGAAGCCCGAATTAGTGTGTTAGAACAAAATCAAAAGGAGTTTGGTCATGACATTCAAAATAGCTTATTGAGTTTATGAAAACAGTGGATAGATTCAAGAAATTTATTTTGACACCTTATCAAAAATCCTTATCAACTTTAACCTAAGTGAGTTTTATGAATTTATGAAGTCATGACTAATCAATTCTCATTAAGCCTGTAAACTTTCAAAGCATGATGAATCATTCTATGATTTGAACAATAATGAAGGTTTGGACAAGATCATGAAAGGGATGAGTGATCTGACTATTCAAGTGTCTGAGTTTCAAAATTTAATTTTCAAGATGAAGTTACTAGGTTTCGTGTAGTTTTCACTAATTGTTTCAAGATCAAACTTGCATTCAAATCCTTTTCATGACTATTTTCGGCCTTTTTTCCAAACATCTACGATCAGACCCTTAAATTTCATATAATCTCTAAGAAGTTCATACTTGAACCAAAATCTTTGACCTTTCATTCCCTAACCACCGGTTCAGTCGATTGCTCAAGTTTAAATTTTTGCATCATTGTTGAATCCTAAGACTCCTAGTCAACCTGTTACCCAAAAATTACAGCGAGATCTTTTCCCTATTTTATAGAAAAAAAATTTTCATCTATTTAAGAGACACTTTATTATCCCTATGCCTTCAGAGCCTTTAAAGCCTCCGTACCCAAAATAATTTGACCCCAAATGCAAGATAAGAATAACATAGTGGGAATATGAGACATTCTGTTGAGAATTGTAAGGGTTTCAAGCATAAGGTACGATCATTCATATATGCAAAATGGTTCGATCCAACTACAATAGGGGATTAAGAGATCTAAGAATAATGAAAAAAGGATTGCAAGATGATAAACATGGATGGAATTTTTGTTTAAAGAAGGTCTTCAAGTGATAGGCTATTTGAAAAATAAAATAGTTTATGAATTTTTTTGAAAAATTTTTATTTTGACATGACATTGTCTGTCAAACTTAGATATGTGAATTATGGTTCATCTTTCATTTTTGCCCTTTTACCAATTTTCATAGTTTTCACTAAAGAATTAATCAGTTGTGCATTCTCTCATTCGTTCATTCATTCATTCATTCATCCATTTATGTATTCATTCAATATAATACAACTCTTGTGTGCTCTAAAAGAAAGAATTTTTTTTTTTTAGAATAATCTCTAAGATTTCTTCTCAGGATTTGAAAAATATTGATTAGTTCAAGAGAGATGGAGAAGATCATTGATGGACAGTGTGCTTAAGGAAATAATCATCCAGAAGGACCTAATTTATGACTTATAAAGGAAAAACCAAATAATCTAAATGAATAGAGAAGGTATAATCTCTTGGAAGAAAAAGTTCGAGTTATTGAGGGATCAATCTTGTAATGTAAAGGAATTTCAGCTAGTTTCAAATGTGGTTACTCCGCTCAAGTTCAAGGTTTCGACATTTGAAAAGTATGATGAAACTAGATGTCTTAAAATACATTTACCTTAATACTGTCATAAAATGGTTGGATATAATGGTGACGAAAAGTTGTTTATTCATGTCTTTCAAAAAAGTTTTACTGGGGCAACAACTAATTGGTATTATAGTCTGAAGAGTAGTCAAATTCATACTTGAAGGGATTTATCATGGGTATTCTTGAAACAATACCAGTATATGTTAGAGTTAGCTCAAGACTGATTAACACTTCAAAATATGAGAAAGAACCTCAATGAGAGCTATAAAGAATATACTGTTAGATGGAAAAAAATGGCATCACAAGTGCAACCATCTCTTACCAATAGAGAGCTAAATTCTCTATTTGTGGATACCCTTCTTTTTCCCTATTATGATAAGTTTATCAGTAATACTTCGTCAGAATTTATAGATTTATTATTTATTGTAGGTAGAATTGAGGATGGGATAAAAAGAAAAAGAATTATAGATGTTCGTGATGAAAGAAGGAGAGATATTTTTACAGAACAAGCTCAAAAAATAATTGTTAAAAGAAAAAATGAGAGAAATCTCACCATGATGCAAGAAGATTCAATGGATGACTATTCTAATGGTCACCATATCATTTTCAACTGATATATTCAGATCAGTGATTTTCCCTAACCACTTCATCTATATGCTTCAATTTCTTCACCATAAATAATTACAGAACTAAGGATCAACTCAAGCCATTCATAAAGCCATAAGAGAAAGAGAGTCAAAGTGTATCATTCACTTCTAATACCTTACGCTGAGCTTTTGACCTTACTGATCAAGAATCATATGATCTATGTTATTCTTACAAGACCTAGAAAGCTTCCATACCCGAAGTGGTATAATCCTAATGCTAAATATGAATTTCATGATGAAATTGAAAGGCATTCCATAAAAGATTGTACTACATTTAAAGATACAGTTCAAGCTTTGATCGATGCAGATGCTGTAAAGTTTAAAGAACTGGTTGGTGGCTTGATGATTGATAGTAGTAGAGTTACAAGTTAGTGATGCTAAAGTTGAAACATCAAAGGAGAAACTTTTATTTATGTAACTTTGAATGTCATATTAAGAGCACCATCAAGATAGTAAATTTTTTAGTTAGGTCTTAAGTTTTACGTTGCATGAGTAAACATTATGCATAATTTTTTTATATATGGTTAGTTTTCTTAACAAAAAAAAAATTTTTTTAAAAGAAAGAGGATGTTAGATATGAATAAAGCCCTGTATGGTTAAGTACCGAGGCTATAGAAATACATTGAAAAAAAAAAGAAAAAAATGAAAGTTTTGAGTCTAAGATGAATTGGCAATCACTATTAGAAATTTTTTAAATACCTAAACACTAATTTTCTTAAATCATTCAGTTGACCCTATTCATCAACCATGACCCTTTGATAGCCTTGAATTAGAATTTGTGAACCTTGTTTTCACCTAATATTATTATTATATCAAAGGGCAATATTCTTTTTTAAAGCAATGAACAATGAAACAACCATTGAAAAAAATGTATGATTCCTAGAAAATCAAGTATATACGATTTTTTTTTTAAAAAATTTAAATGCAATGATATGATGTATCAAGATTATGCTGTTGTTCCAAAATTTTCAAACCTAAGTTTTGTAAAATGCACTTAAACATACTACCATTTCAGCCTTTTACCCCAAAATTGACCTGATCCTTTGTCTTGAGGTATGTTTGTTAGAAAAGAAATACATCATTGCCTCTAAGGTAACTTGAGTTATGATCACCCCTTTTGTTCTCTTTTTGTGAAGTAACTTAGATCATTTGATACTTTAAACATGTTTACCCCACATAATCATTTTTTCATCAATTCCATATGATTTTTCTCTTATAATTACTTTCATTATGAGTGGTTTGTTAAAATGAGACATCTTTCATAAAATGTATTACTAGTAAAATGAATCTATGTGTGAGTTATGGGGGCAAGTCAAAAAAAAAAAGAAAAAAAGTAAAGAAAAAAAATAGTTATAACACCATGCATTTAAAAAATTTAAGCAAATCCAAATAAAGTCCTAACAAAGTCAAAGTTTTGGAAAAGGGACGAAAAAAACCCAAAATAGAAAAAGCCAATAACTAAAAAAAAAAACACAAAAATTTTTGAAATAAAAACCTTTCTTCAAGTTTATTTTCCTAAAGAGAACTACTCTTCAATTTAAGTGTTTATGCTTGAAATGACAAATGACCATCTTTCGTTATCCTTTCACAAAAATAAAAATTTATCCTTTGGTACCCCTATTAGCTTGATTGAATTCTTTCAAAATAAATCATAACTAAGGATCACCCTCCATTGGGGGACAAAAAAGAATGTGTTTGAGGGTTAAGAATGGGAACGTATAATGGAATCTCATTGATGGGGGCAAAAGTTCAGTATAAAAGTTCATAAAAGTTTTGAATCCACTCAGTGAAAGAATGCAAAAGAACAAAAATGAAAGAAACGAAAGAATAAGAAAAAAGAAAGAAAAAGAGACGAATGGGTGGAAGGCATAAAAGGAAATATACCTCAAAGTGTATCATTCAAATGAAAAATGATCCTTAGTATCAAATACCCTTAAATACTTGTTTTGGTCCTTTCTATCCTTTTCTTTAGCAATCATGAACCTTAACCTACGTTACAACCTTTGAAAAATCTATATTGGATCAAGTATAAAAGCTTAAACTTGAAGAGTTTCTCTTGAAAAATGAACATGAATCTTTTAAGTTCTCCTTTATTATCTAACTTTCTGTTTGAACTGTTAAACCCTTTCAAAAAAATTCTTTTTCTTTTTTGGATTAGGTTTGAATTTTTTAAGTTCATAGTGAGTAAAGAAAATCTAATTAAAAAAAAATAGAAATAAAAATGGCTCTAGGGTGAAAACCCTTAAAATAGTAGTCTAGAACAAACCCTCAAAAGAAAAGTCCAAAACAAACCCTGAAAGGCCACTCCTTATGCTAAATACGGTGGATGCTAAACAAAGATAAAGCCAAACCTTTTTGAAAGATCTAAAATATTAAAGCCATAGAAGTCTGAGATAGGTTGATTTTAAAAATCTCAACTGTTGTTCATTCCCAGATAACTTTTTAAAATTTCAAGCCCTTACAGTTGATCTTGACATGTATCAAAATGTCATATTTGGAGACTAAGAAAAACATCGAATATGTTTGATTTTCAAGAAATTCATATTTTTAGAAAAACTTATGTTTCATCTGTGAGCTTGCATGAAAAGTTACATGCCTCTATCACTCCTTTCAAGTGTTGAAACCTTTTAAATAAGCAAAAATCTCTATCTACAGAACTATTACATCTATTTGAAAAGAAAATTCTCACCTCTTTCATTTTTTATAGAGATTGCCAAATTCTTAAAAAAAAAAATTCAAGCCCAGTTTAGCTGGCATCAATGAAGTCTTAAGCCTAAATGATCTGACATCAATAAAGTTTTAAATCCAGTTTAGCTGGCACTAATAAAGTCATAAGCTCGGATTATCTGGCATCAATGAAGTTTTAAGCCCAGTTTAACGGGCACCAATAAAGTCATAAGCTCAGATTATCTGGCACCAATAAAGTTTTAAGCCCAATTTAGCTAGCCCTTAATGAAATTTAAGCCCAATTTATCTAGCCATCAATGAAGTTTTAAGCTCAGTTTAGCTGGCTCCTAAGAAAATCTTAAGTCCAATTTACCTAGTCATTAACGAAGTTTTAAGCCCAGTTTATCTAGCCTCAAATGAGGTTTTAAGCCCAGTTTAACTGACCCTCAATTAAATTTAAACCTAGTTTATCTAGTTCCAAAAGAGTTTTAGCATTTCAAGGTTTTATCCAGGATAAAAAATTCTCGATGCAAAACCTTTTGAATGATCTTGCATTTGCATCACTTGTATAATGAGAAAGACATTTGACCTGCAAACAAAAAAAGAGATATTCGTAGTTGCAACACCTGTCTATTCATCATGAAGGGGACATTTGTATTTGCATCACTTGCATCTGCACCACAAGAAAGACATTCGTATTTGCATCACTTGCATTTGCACTTATGTAAGATATTTGCATTCATACTAAGAAAAATTTGCATTTGTATCATGGCATCTGCATTCTAAAAAAAGGTATTTGTAAGAGATTTACATGAAAAGAACATTGTCATTATGAAATGTATTTGCATCAAGCATTCGTATTCTTGTAGTTACATTGACATTTTTGTTCATATTGAAATTTCCATTAGCATCATTTAGTGAGGATAGATTTATATCATGGTTGCATTTATCAACTCTGATTGGGGGAAAGCCATTTTTAATTTTCAACATTTTAAAGTTTCATGGCTTCTGATTAGAAGAGCATTCAAAAATTTGATATTTGTAAGACATCCGAGCATAATCTTTAAAACTTTCGGGCATAATTTCTATTTGTGGTGTTGTTCTGATTAATTTTTTTATTTTTTAACTTGCGGTGTTGTCCCGATGATTCTTAATTTTGACTTACGGTGTTATCCCGATCATTTTCTTACTTCTCGACTCGCAGTGTTATCCCGATCATTTTTTTTATTCTCGACATTCAGTGTTGTCTCAATGGATTCTTTTTTTTTTTACTTACGGTGTTGTCTCGATCGATTTTTTACTTTTCGACTCGCGGTGTTGTTTCAGTTGATTTTTTTTACTTACTTTTCGACTTGCGATGTTGTCTCAGTCGATTCTTTACTTTTCAACTTGAGGTGTTGTCTTGATCAATTACTTACTTTTTGACTCGCTATGTTGTCTCAGTCGATTCTTCACTTTTTGACTCGCAGTGTTGTCTCAGTCATTTTCTTATTTCTCGACTCGCAATGTTGTTTCGATCAATTCTTTACTTCTCAACTCATGGTGTTGTCCCAGTCGTATTCTTAATTCTGACTCGTGGTGTTATCCCAGTCATTTTCTTACTTTTTTGACTCGCAGTGTTATTCCGATTGATTTTTTACTGTTTTACTTATGGTGTTGTCTCGATCGATTCTTTACCTTTCGACTCGTGGTGTTGTCGCGATCGATTCTTTACCTTTTGATTCGTAGTGTTATCCCAGTCGATTACTTATTTTTTGACTCGCAGTGTTGTCTCGATCGATTCTTCATTTTTCGACTTACGGTGTTGTCCCGATCATTTTCTTATTTCTCGACTCGCAGTGTTGTCCCGATCGATTCTTTACTTCTCGACTCGTAATGTTATCTCGATCATTTTTTTACTTTTTTAACTCGCAGTATTATCTCGATCTATTCTTCATTGTTTGACTTGAGGTGTTATCCCGATCGATTTTTTACCTTTCGACTCGTGGTGTTGTCCTGGTCGATTCTTTACCTTTCGTCTCAAGTTATTGTCCCGATCGATTACTTACTTTTTGACTCGCAGTGTTGTCCCAATCATTTTCTTATTTCTTGACTCGTAGTGTTGTCCCAGTCGTTTTCTTATTTCTTGACTCACAGTGTTGTCCCGGTCGATTCTTTACTTTTCAACTCACGGTGTTGTCTCGATCATTTTTTTGTTCTCAACTTTTGGTGTTATTCCAATCATTTTCTTTATTATTCAACTTGAGGTGCTGTCTCGATCGATTCTTTACCTTTCAACTTGCGGTGTTGTCTCAGTCGATTTTTTACCTTTCAACTTACGATGTTATCCTGATCGATTCTTTACCTTTCGACTAGCGATTTTGTCTCGATCGATTCTTTACCTTTCAACTCGGGATGTTGTCCCAATCGATTCTTTACTTTTAGACTCGCGGTATTGTCTCGATCGATTCTTCACTTCTCGACTTGCGATGTTATCCTGATCATTTTTTTATTCTCGACTTTTGGTGTTGTCCCAATCATTTTCTTTATTATTCGACTTGTGGTGTTGTCCCAATCGATTCTTTACCTTTCGACTCATAGTGTTTTTTCGATCGATTCTTTATCTTTCGACTCGCGGTATTGTCTCGATCAATTTTTTACTTTTTGACTCGTGATGTTATCCCAATTATTTTCTTATTTTTTGTCTAGCGGTGTTGTCTCAGTTATTTTTTTTATTATTTGACTTACGGTATTGTCCTGATCGATTCTTTACTTCTCGATTGACGGTGTTGTCTCGATCGTTTTCTTACTTCTTGACTCGTGGTGTCGTCCCTATCATTTTTTTATCACTTGACTTATGGTTCAAAAAAAAACTTTTGAAAAATTCACGATTTGCTTCCAGACAAAATTGATGTCTTTGTATTTTTCATATTCTTAATTCTCAGTAATGTGCAAAAAGTTGTAGTTGTAGACACCGAATTTTATTCGAGTCTACTAGATTAATTTTGTTTTTAAGTTTTGTTTATTAATATTTTTAATATTATTATAAAATTTAATAATTAATAAATAAAACATAAATAAAAAAATAAAAGACTGGGGTGACAGTAGTGCCTTGCACGGCACCACTGGCCACACCCATACCTTGCCAGCAGCATGCCCCAAACCCTCAGCCACCCACCCCTCTGGCCCGACCATACCCTGCATTGCCAGAACCCTTACCCTGCCATACCAGTCATCACTTAGCTCCCCTTTTGAAGCTCTTAAAAACCCATAAAGCCTAAAGCATCGATCATCTTTTCCTTTCACTAGCAAAAAGCACCTTCGAAGCTCTTGACACCCAAGCTTACACACCCAAAATGACCCAGCACTCACTCAAGCCAATCACCCCAGTTTCAAAGTCCCAACCCCTTACTCGGTGCATACACTGAATAAAGCCTTCAACACTCAATAGCTCTTTAAGCTTTTCATATACAAACCCAGATACTAGTCCCCATACCCTGAGCATCCACCATCACCAATACGTCAGAGTTACAGCCCACACCCATGCATCACCAGCTTGCGCTTAGCTTATACACCTACCCTCTCACAAAAAACAAACAAAAAAAATATAACACGATCCTCGTCACTTAGGTGAGAAACCATCAGTGCCAACCAAGCCCTGTAAAATAAATAAATAAATAAGTTAATTTCCTTAAAAAAAAAGTTCAGAAACCACAAAAGAACGGTGGTGGCTTATTTGGGTAATCGATGATGGTGGAAAGAAAGAGGAAGGTGAAGAGAACAACATACAAAAAAATCAAGAAGATCTAACGACGAAGGAGGAAGTTTCAAGGGTTTAAAGCTTTCGACTTTTAGGTTCATATTTGGTGATTTTGAAGCCATTTTGTGCGAACAGGGCTCAGATTTGTGAAGATAAGGTGAAAAAAAAGCTTCAAATGGTTTTAAAGATTTTTTGACATCAATGATTGGCGGCCAACGGTGAAGCATGGTGGCCGACGCGACCATCGATGACCAGCTTCTGGTGACTGGCCTGCCACTTATTTTTTTGGTTGAGAGAATCTGTCCATTTTTTTAGAAAACAGAATAAAGAATGAAGTAAACAAAAAATTTTGGTTTTATATAGGATTAGAGAAGCCCGAAACGATGTCGTTTAGACTAAGAAGGATCCACACATGACCTAGATCTGACCCGTAATCCGCGTAACCCAACCTGTAACCTATTTTTACCTCAATTCAAAATCGATCCAATTGAATCGGTATCAAATTGACAGTGAATCAGTTTGGACTGATCTAAATTGTCAAATAGTTGAGCCGACCAAACTGACCGTTAACAAGTCCGGTTCAGGTAAAAAAATTTTTTTTTGAATTTTTGAATTTTTTTATATATTATTAGTTTTGTCATTTTGAATTTATATATATATATATATATTTATACATGATAAATTTTAAATTTGTTAGAATAAATATTTGATTATTTTTAATAATAATAAAATAAAATAAAGTAAGATAATAACTAAAAAAAATACTAAAAATGCTTAAAAAATAATAATAATAATCTAAAAATTAATAGTAAAAATAGAATAATTTTTTTTTTTATTTTTCCTGCCTAGATGTTGGAGGGAATAAAAACATAACCTAAAATATAATTTCGCTTAGATGTTGGAGAATTATAAATAAAACAAAAAAATTAATAATAATAATAATAATAATAAATTTTCATAAAAAAAGGAAATATATGAAATTTTTTAATTAAATTTTAAAAATCATAAAAATCGAACTTGCTCCGAAAGTTCGCCTAGATATTAGAGATTTTTAGAGAAGTTCATTTTTTTTTAATTATTAAAAAGTCTAAACTCAAAAATCCTAACTCTAAAATCAAAACCTATAAACCCAAATCCTAAAATCAAAACTCAAAACTTCCAAACCCTTGAATCCAAAACCTTAAAATCCAAACCATAAAACCTTCAAAACCTAAATCCGAAGTTTGAAATTCCAAAAATCAAAATCTAACCTTAAAATCTCAAACCCTAAAATCGAAACCTTAAATCTTTCAAACCTTGAAACTAAACCCTAAAACCTCTAAACCTTGAAATTGAAACCCTAAACTCTCAAAACCATAAAACTAAAACCCACACCTCAAACCTCGAAATCAAAACCCTAAAATCCAAAATCCTAAACTCTAAACTCCAAAATCTTAAAATTCAAAATTCTAAAAACCCTAAATTTAGTACCTAATCCCAAATCATTACCAAAAAAATCATTCAAACTTTAAAACCTCGACCCATACCCAGGTTAAAAAAAATTCTAAAACTTTAAAAATACGTTCGAAAATCTTAAGTGGAATAGTTTATTCTCGAATGTCACCTAGATAATGGGGTATTTAAGAAACTTTATTCCATTCATTTTTTCTCGCAAGTCTTTAATGCACTTTAACAATGAATCGATAACTAATAAATAAAAAAGAATAACAATAAAATGAGATCTTAAATATAAATAGTCACACCTAAGCTCTGCCTAGATGTTAGAAGGTCAAAGTGGTCTTATTATATTTAAGAATCCAATTTTAAATTTGCATTTCATCATCGTACACAGCATCTATTGGCTTACATGCATTTACTTGTTATTGTTTACACTCGTTTGCATTTTTTTGTTTGTAATTTTTACTTGCTATCTAATAATACCATTATTTATTTTTTAGCATAAAATGTTTTTTAATTTACTTTTAAAATTGTGATATCATAAAATAAAATAAAATGACATTCCAAAGAAAATAATTTTTGGCACTCTAACCTCAATGTTAGAGAATCACCAACGATCATTTCTTGCAATGAGTGCTATTTTTATTTTAATGGATATCGTATTAAATCTCAAGTGAAAAGAGTTATCTTAAGTTTTATCTAGATTTTAGAGAATTTTAAGATAATTCTTTAACTTAAAGATTTTTTCAACATTTCTAAATAAAAAATTTTAGCAAAAAATATTTTTTAAATGAAAAAAATTAGTATTAAATTGTAGGTCAAAACCATTTTATCTAAAATCGAAACTAGCGCATGATTAAATGGTACCAATTTATAGGCGTTATGAGGGTGCTAATCATTCCTCACACGTAATCGACTCCCAAGCCTAACCTGATTTTTCATATATCAAAATTTATCTTTTTGATAAACTTTAAACCCGTTTTTATGGTTTTATTAAAAAGGTAAACTTTTGGGTGGTCAATCACACCCTAAAAAAAGATTGGTGGTGACTTCTTTTATTTTTCTTGAATTTAAATTCTTTACGTCTAGCAGTTCCAAAACTGTTATGACAAAAGATTAATTTGTTAGTGGATTGGGTTTAGAGTTGACCATTTTGGGTTGGGTCAAAACAAATATATTTGTATATTTTTATTCTAGCTTTGAACTTGCTATTTTGTGTGTGGGTATTGTGTGTGTGTTGATTTTCTAATAAATAGTATCAAAGTGTGGTAATATCTAACAAGTAGTATTAGAGCGAGATTCCTAATAAATGGTATGAGAACTGTGGTAATCCTTAATAAATAATATTAGAGCAAGATTCATAGGAAGAAGATGTAGGCCCAAGAGATCGTGAAGCAAGCATTTCAAGATATTTGAAAAATATGTCTAGTGTATCTATACCTAAGTTTGAGATTTTGTTATTTGATACAAAAATAATTTTATGTTATGACAAAGTACAATTCAAGATTTATTAGTATAATAAGGGTTGAATCAGGTATTAGAGAGTAATAAGCCTGAAGGAATGTCTGACAGTAATTAGAATAAAATTAAAAAAAAAGCTATTAGTATTATTAGATTGACGCTAGCTTCCAAGATAAAATACAGTATATTGACTTAAAGTACTTTAAAGAGTTTATAAGACAAGTTTAAGATTATTTATGCATCGAAGTCATTGATTAATAGATTATGTTTAAAGATGGATTTGTATTATCTAAAGATAAAAGAAAGTATGAGTCTTCATAATCACTTGAATGAGTTTAATAGATTAGTTTCTTAATTGTTGACAATTTCTATTGATGAGTTAGAAGATGAAGAGAGGCTTTAATTTTGCTATCATTTTTGCCCAAATCTTATAAATCTTTAGTTCAGACTTTGTTGGTAGGTAGGTCTACTTTAAAGTTGGATGATGTGACTGTCCTATTGCGTGAGAATAAAAAGTTTATGGGAACACAAAACTCATCAGGAGTATATTAACTGTAGAGAGTTTTGATTAGGGAATACTCAAAGAAAGGTTTATGGATCAAGAGAGAGATCCAAGTCAAGAGACAAATTACGGTGACATAGAATGTTATTATTGTGATAAAAAGGGATATATTCAAATGTGCTGTAAGAAGTTGAGAAGAGATATAACTGCTTTTAAAAAAAAAGATGATGAGAAAAAATCGAATGATGGAAAGAGAGACATTATTATTGTTATGTCTGATGATGATGTTGTTTTGATGACTATGGATGAGACTCAGACTTTGAAAAGTAATAAAGATTGGGTTTTAGATTCAACTGATATAGTCCATGTCTGCAATAATATGAGTTGTTTTGTTGAGTTAGAAGAGAATGAGAAGTATGTTTTGTGGAGTTGAAAAAGAATGAGAAGTATGGCGATATTGTGATTGTCACCAATGAAAAGGTGTAGATTCAAGGTATTGGGATTATTCGCCTTAGATCTCATAATGGTGTTAAGATGTTTCATCATATAAGGTATGTACCGGATTGTAACTACAATTTGATTACTTTAGATGAGTTAGCTTCTCGGAGATACACATACTATAGCAGTAATGATTAGTTGAAATTGTACAAAAATGGTAGTGTGATTTTACAAGATAATAAGGTCAAGAATTACTTATACATGCTCTATGGAGGCTCAGTTATTAAGATTCCTATTATGAAAGAAAAGAAAAAAGGTAACTGTGTCAGTTTTGCAGATATCATTGAAGTATTTAAAAATTCAAATCAATAGAGGATTTGTTAGGATTTGCTTTAAATCTTATAATCTCATATCGAAAGTTAAGTGAAATTATAAGAGTTTGAATTTGTTTTATATCTCACATCAGGAGTTTATAAAAGTATAAAGGGTTTTAGCTTGGTTTTGATTTGATAAACCCATATAATTAAACACTAATAGAATAATTAAGTGAATAGGCTATTAAAAGAGTGTAATTGTGTTCTCATTTCAAAAGTCTTAGTTGTAAAGATTTATTTGTTAGTGGATTTGGTTTGCAGTAGCTATTTTGGATTGGGATGAAACAAATTTATTTTAGCTTTCTATTTTGTGTATGGCTACTACATGTATGTGTTGATTTTCTAACAGTATTGGCTTGGCTGTGACTGGATAAGAGAGCACGAGAGAAATGGCCAGAAGGCGGGAGCCGAATCAAGATTGGAGCAGAGAGCGAGTCGGAACGGAAACTCATCAAAACCGACATTAGTTACCAAGAGATCCTCTCTGCAGAAAATGTTTCGCAACGGCATTATGATTTCCCTGTATTGGCTTATATTACCCCATGGTAAGATCATCTCACTGGTGTTTTTCATTTTTCTTTTCTTTTTTTAAATGTTGGTGGAAATGAAATTCTTGATTTATTTGAAGTAAAAGTTTTGCGGGAATTTGAGGGGCTATGAAATGGCAAAGAGGTTTAATTCTAAATTTTCTCACTTATCACCTGTTTGGTATGATTTGAAAAGATATATCCAACTTTGAATTAACAAATTCGAAGTTAGCATTTGTTTTAAACTTGTTTAAAATTTCTAAAAAGAAAAAATAATTGTTACTAGCCATGGAAGCAGCTTGATTCTGGAGGGGAGACATAATGCTGATAAAGGATGGATGTCCGAGCTTAGAACGAGAGGAGATGCTTTGGTAATATAAGTTTTTTTGTTTGTCTTTTTTCTTTTTTTGATAATTTGCATGCCAGCTAGAATACTATTTTCCATTATCATAACAAAAATTATTTTGATTTATATTGGTATTACCTAGGGTAGTTCTGAAAGTATTTCCTTTGGAGCTGCTTAGAAAGAAGAAACAGAGGGATAAAGCTATTGATCTCTTAGTAAATGAGTGCAAGTAAGCCTCTTTTTCTTATTCTATAGTCTTTTGTTAGTATAATATGTTACAGAAAACAATTTTTACCTGCACTTCCTAACAAAATGCTGAGGTTTTCTAATGTTATTTGTTGTGTGGATTCTTTCCTCAATGAATAGAGAAATGGAATATGTCGGTATTCTGCTAGAGTCTTGGTCAAGATGGGCTGCATATGGTATCTTGCATGATCCAGACTTGAGGAATATGGTAATCATCACCTTAATTGATGTTTCCTCTTCGTTAAAACTGTAAAATTCAGGTTCCTATGACCTTGGGGTTTAGTCATGTTTTAACATAGCAGTTGTAGAATTATACGGCTTGAGCATGCCGAGTCTTTCTTTATCGCCTGGGTTCTTTTGATTTAGCTGTGTCCATTTTTCCTAGTCCTTTGATTCCTTTCATCATTTTTCTTTTTAGGTTCAAAGTCCTTTAATTGCTTTCATCGTTTTTCTTTTTGGTTTCAAAGGCATCATGCTCTCTCTCTCTCTCTCTCTCTCTCTCTCTCTCTCTCTCTCTCTCTCTCTCTGCCTCATACTTTGTTCTATATTAAGGTTATAAGAACTACGCTTTACTATGATTATTGTCTGTTTCCTTTTGCGGCTAGCTGTTAGTGACATTTGAAATTGAAGTCTCTTTACTATAAGGAGATAAATACATGAAAAGGGTTGGATTTTCAGTTTTCTTATTTGATACTAGACGTTGACGTTCAGGCAATCATCAAGCATTTTTCTCTCTGATCTGTGGCAATTTGTTGTCTTCTAGCAATTCAAAATGAAATGGTCAACATAAATTTAGTTCTTTCTGATTTTTGAGGTCTGAAAAATTTTTGTTGTTTCCACTCCTAGGCGTTCAAGTTTATAAAACAACTTGGACATGCACTGCATTCTGTGAGATCAACCAGGAAGCGGGAGAAACAATTGCAGTTGGTATACGTTATTGGCCTCTCACTTACGACCTATGACTTCTCAGTTCCTACTAATCCAAATCCAAATGCACCTCCGAAGTGGATACGCTTTACGATGCATCTGCTCCTTGGTTTCACTGGTAACAATGCTCAGAGACTGGCTCCAAAAGTATTTCTTGGCATCAATTTTTATGGCAATGATTTTGTTCTTTCGGAGGTATTACATCTTCTTGTCCCTTATTTATTAAGGTAATTGTGTGTCTGTCTGCACTGTTAGACCATCTTGCATTTAATCATATGCCTACGACCTGTAATAATCTTCACAAATATGTAAACTTGACTCTTTAGCTTATGCTAAAATGGTCTTTTATGTCTTAACTGCCCTTTCCGTTATAAGTGTGTATATTGAATTAGGCTTGTTGACAGACAAGTTTTGTATGTGACGTAAGAGGCTTCTCCCAGACCATATTGAGCCGGTTCTGGCGGTGGAGCCATCATTGGTAGAGATTAACTCTCATTGTTGGAGAAGCACAGGCCCTATTGCAATGGGAAAAGAACAGTGGAGAGCATTTTTTTCGTTTATTCTGATCATAACAATTTCAGACATGCAGTGTTCTACCCCTCATTGATGTCAATTTACATGCTCTAGAGGAAGCCCGTTCCTGGGGAGCTGGCATTTCAATATGGGAAGTTGGGCAAGGTTTGGATTACTTTTTTGATCTTCTGTAATCATTCCAATTTGATATATTTAGGCACTGTAACATAAAATTTTGGGTTTTCTCCCTATTCATATTTCTTTTCTGATGGAAGAAATTCTGGTTAGATGCCAAATGCAAGGAAGTCCTGTAACATCTTAGCTGAAATAAGATTTCCAAGAAGTAGATATCTCTCCCGATCTCTTTGTCTCTGTGATTTGTCATTTTGCACCACCTGTTATTGGTTCCTCTAAGATATTTAAGTGTGGATTGATTTGGCATTGAACAGGCACAGCAAATGCCAACGTTGAAAACGAACGTTCTTGCATGTCCATCTAGCTTTTATCATAGGGCTTTGATATGAGCTCTCTCTCTCTCTCTGGGCCGAAGGATGTGAACGTCGGCTAAAAATACAGATATCAAACAATCTTTTTGATCTTCTACCACAGCGCATTCGGCTGATTGATGGCTTTTTTCAACCTTGGGTCCACTGGCAATTGATTGAACGTAAATGGACCAATCAGACAATAACATCAATCTTTATGGAGCAAGATATTTTTGTACCTCATTTAAAACGTGAGATTTCATTTTGACTCCAGATACTTACTATTGTGAGATTTCATTTTTATTTTTATTTCTCTAGTTCTGGTAAATTGAAGATGATTACAATTGTGAATTTGTAATATCCTCCTGTCTGTGTCAAGGAAATGCTCGAGTTGATGTGCACTACAAGTCTACAACTATAGTAGCAATGGTACCACTGTATTTTCTGTACAAAAAGACAGGTACTAGTGTATTGTAGATGTACTATCAGTTTCTCCGGACAATTATGAGCCACACAAATGCGCTCAGACCAAAAAGCCCACCTACAGGCATGGTCAAAGGCCTCTCATCTCAGTTCCAATGTGTCATTCAATGAATGGCAAAGATCTCATATCTCATTCCACCTCAGCAACTTTCAGCATTCAAAGCACACCAGCCAAATTGCTCCTTCCGAAGCTAAGGCTTGTCATCCAATCAATTCTACGAGGACAACAAAATACTCACAAACCCTCCATTTCTGATGGTTCAAGCTTTTCCATCATATCTTTGAGAGCCACCAATTGCATAATCAATTGCATAAAATTATGCCATGAAGGCCCTCAATGCAGCGAGCTTAAGACCTCTCTCGGTTCTTTTTGAGAGAAGAACAGAAACCAGGAAATTAGCTTCATTCTCAATTGCTTCACCCCTGAAACTTCCAAATTCTGCAGCTTTTATTAAAACCCCTCCTGCTCTTCAGGAGTGTTTGTCAAGAAGCTTGCATGGGGGTATAGTGCTATTGTCTTCAGTTCTTCCCAGTAGTTCTGCTAAAGCTTTATCATACGATGAAGCACTGCAGCAGATTACGGGATCCTCCTCGTCATTTGATTTTAATCCAAATGGTATTCTTGATAGTGTTGTCAGTTTTGTAACTGAGAATCCCACAGTTGTAGCTGGTGGTACTGTTGTTTTGGCAGTTCCATTAATTTTGTCTCAGCTGTTAAACAATTCAAAGCCATGGGGAGTTGAGTCTGCAAGGAGTGCTTATGCCAAGCTGGGTGATGATGCCACTGCTCAGTTGCTGGACATAAGGGCCCTCAAGGAGTTTAGACAAGTTGGTAGTCCTGACATAAGGGGTTTTGGGAAGAAGCCGGTGTCAATTGCCTTTAAGGGTGAAGAAAAACCTGGGTTCTTGAAAAAGCTGTCTTTGAAATTTAAGGAACCTGAAAAAACCACCTTGTTCATTATTGACAAGTAAGATTTTGAAACCCTATGCCTTATATTGTTCATATATATGAATTCCTGTGATTTTTTATATGAATCACATTAACTGAATCCAAATCAATTAACCTATAGGAAAATTTGTTGAATAATAAGGAACAGAAAAGCATTTCAAAAACTAAAATATACTGCCATTGTCTATAACATCTTCATTAATTTTGGTTCATTTTCATCAGGATGGTTCAGCTCTGAAACTTGACCTAATTGGTTTACTAGATCACGAGACATATGCATCCGGCTTGCTATAATTTACAATTAGTTAAGGATCCACTCTTGTTGATGATCGTATCTCTGTATCTGGGATTAAATGGATTGTGTATCGGTTGCACAAACAATATAAGATCTTTAATTTGTTTGCTTGGTTGAGGAGGAAGAATTCAGAAATGTATATGGAGGTTCATTGGCCTTAAGCGACAGAATAGAATATGGCCATGGTCTGTCTCATAATTAAATCCTAACCCATAAATTAACTGCACCTTTTTCCAAGGGTTGAAGACTTCTAAATTGATGGTCTAAGTTCTAATTGTTGAGGTGTTTCCTTGAAACATATGTAAGCACTGGCTGGCATGCATTTTATTTTTAATTAGAATCTGAAAATTATTTTCTCTCTCTTTTATAAATGCATTGTGTTTTGCAAGAAAGATGAAATTTGAACTTCTATTTGCTTTATCTTCTATTGTTGTTAAATTTGTGTTGAAAGCCAGATTTGATGGGAGCTCTGAACTGGTTGCGGAATTGGTCACTGCAAATGGATTCAAAGCTGCTTATGCAGTAAAAGACGGTGCAGAAGGACCAAGAGGATGGATGGTAATTTCTGTTTTAAATCTTTTTTTTTTTTAATTTAGCAATTGCATCTCTTGAGACTGATTGCAATTTTGCAGAATAGTGGTCTTCCCTGGATAGCACCGAAGAAAGGTGTCAACCTTAGCAATTTGACAGAAGCATTCACTGGGGCCTTTGGAGTACATATCTTCATTTCCTATTAGCTTATTCACTTCTAAGATTTTAATCTCATAGAGACTCTATAGATTTTTTGCGTCAGATATAAATAAGAAAAAATGCTGCCCTTCTTCCATGGTCTTTGTTGTAAAGTTTTGCAGCCTTTCTTATTGGTTTTCTTCTATATGGTAACCTTTTTGTGACAATCTGCAGGAGGGATCAGATGGCCTCTCTGTTGCACTAGGGATTGCTGCAGCTATTGGATTAGGCTTATTGGCATATTCAGAGGTTAGGCTTTTGAGTCCTTTTATTGCCTTGGAATTAGTATTTCTGCTTTTATTATTATTTTTCTTTTTTAATATTTTTTTATCCAACAACTCAAATTGTGGCTGTCTTATATCTTCTTCAGATAGAAACAATACTTCAACTTCTAGGCTCAGCTGCTGTTATTCAGCTTGTGAGCAAGAAACTCCTCTTTGCAGAGGTAAGTCTCCACTTTCTATTTGAGTTTTTTTTTCTTTCTAGAATTTAATTGAAAATTAAGTATTTTCTGGCTTACTTTGAATGATATTAAATTGAATAACCGATGTCCTAAAAGCTTCAGCTGATAGGAGAGTCTCAAGTGTAGAAAGAAAGTGCAAGCAGAACAAAGATTAAAGAAGCATTGCTCAGCCCAATGGGCAACAAGACACTTGTTATAGAAATATTAGAAGGGTTGCATTTTCCTAAAAGCTTTGATACCATATTAAATTGGGTGACCTTGTCCCAAAAGCTTAATCTGATAGGAAATGGCTCAACTGTTATATTTAAGTTCTAACAATATGGTTGCTGACAACTATGGCATATGCCAGTTAATTTTAGTCTCTGGTACCCTTAGGCCTAAACATAATGGTTCAACTTGACTTTTCTACACTGCTATTTGTAACAGGACCGAAAGCAAACTCTTCAACAAGTTGATGAATTCTTAACCACTAAGGTGGCTCCTAAGGAATTTGTTGACGAGATAAAGGTATCCAACCTTGATATCAATCATGTTTATTATTTGTATGCTTTGTTTATCTGGTAAGCAAGATCAATTTCTTGCCAAGAAAAGTTATTTCGATCATAGAAACAAACTTTCGCTGTGTATATTGTTGCGGTATCCTACTGTAGACTGAAATGTGTTCTTTTCATCCCTCATAATTTCTCAACAATAAACCATTGCTTCTTAACCACGACTAATTTCTCTATATTTGTCTTTACCTTGTGAACTCAGCAAATTGGAGTGGCCCTTCTACCAACAACTGCCACTACCAAGGCTCTTCCTGCACCTACAAAGGCAAAACCAGAGCCCGAAGTCGAAGCAGCAGCAGAACCCCCACCTCAAATTAATTCAGTTCCCATAACAGAATCCAAGGCAGATGGAATCTCTGGATTTCCTAGACCACTTTCACCATATCCTTCTGTAATGCCACTTTTATTACTCCATTAATTCCTCATTTCTCCTTATGCTGTTGTATATTCTTGTGTTAGGAGGGGTTGTTTTTTTTTTTCCTTTTCCTACTGTTTATGCATGTAAAACTGCTTATATTTGTTATGTTTCCTTTCTTCATGGTTGCAGTATCCAGATATGAAGCCTCCAACATCTCCTACTCCATCACAGCCCTAGATTCATGATTTCATTAAACTTTGCGTCGGTTTCTACCTCAAGCAAATCAACTGGTTGGTCAGGAATTTTTAAAGCTATCGAGTGAGTTGTGTAATCTACCCTCATGTTAAATGATTTTCTATCTAACACGATGATCTGTATCAATAAACTAGAAAGAGAGGGAAAAAAGTGACCCTCCCGCCCAAGAAAAAAACATAAAGTAGTCTGCCTCGATCATCTTGTTGCTCTTTTGTAATTATTAGGTATCATGTAGACGTTGCTGTATGATTCAGCTTAACTGAAAGTATCTCTTTTAGCATTTGAGACATCCTTTGAACAAATACACTATTATGCAAGTTTTGTGGGAAGATCAGATGGGGAAAATGATGATTGCCTCGAGGCTGCAATTGCTGTAGTTACCATGTTTTGAAGATTTTCAATGTGCTTGAGGATTCAATATTTTATCCTATAACAATGTGCTTGATGTTTTTCCAAAGAAGAATGTCCATTACCATTGCCAAGAATTCGACCTCAAAATACACTATTTTGAGAGGGTAAAAACATTAATCGACTGGTTACAAAGATGGTCGAAAGTGCATTCGTTTTTCCTTTGAATTTTTTAAATTTAAATAAAAGGGTTTTTTCTTTTTTCTCTTTTCTGTTTACTAGAAGAGAAAAAAAAAAAAAAAGAATTGAACACGTGCTGGGAAGGGGCTGTAACGGCCAAAAAAGAAAAGCGTCAAAACGAGTCGTTTTAAGCAAACCTAGCCGTTGTATCGAAGATAGCTTGAGATGTAGGCGGACGGTGGGGAACCGAAACGGGAAGTTAAATGGAGCGGGAAAAAGAACGTAAAAATACTCCAAATAAAATTGACATTGTGGATAAAGAATTTAGACTGTTGAATGTGTTTATTTTTAAAGAAGCCCTCTCCAAGCAGCATCGAAACGAAGGTTAATCGTCTCCCAAATCTCAGTACGCCGGTCTTTCAATGCCGAGAACCAAGCACATCGCTGCTAAGAAACAAAAACGGAAGCCATCTGGTATTTTCTCTCTTTCTCTAAACATAAGAATTTACTTAAGATTTTGCTAACTGTTAGTTTTCTCTCTTTCTCTCTTTTAAATTTAATCCACAAAAAGCAGCTGCCGCAGAGGCCTCACCGTCTCCGGCGTCACCTAAAACCGGATCGGTAACTTTTCCTTTCTCTGTTTTTTCTCTCGTTTGAATTCTTTCTCAGGCTTGTCTCGTTGATAGAAAAGCCATAAAATTAGGGCTTCTTGTTGATTTTTCCATTATCTTGGGGAAATTCAAAGAAGAAGAAGAAGACGGAAATTCTCTTAGTTCTCTCAAGCAGGATTTTTTCTTCTAATCCTTCTCTTTTTAGTGTTAGTTTTTTTTTTTTCTCTTTAAATTTCAATATACATATAATTTTCTTCTTCCTCTATTTGATGACCAAGTAGAGCAAAAAAATGAAGAGAGGGACTAAATTTGGAAATACTTGACATAGATTTGAACACTCATGCTTACTATTAGTTTTGATAGCAAATCTAAATTTACCATTTCTTTTTGGATAATTGAGATTTGTATTATCCAAAGCAAAGCAGGAAATGACCTGCAGTAGTAGGAAAACAAATGAAATGAATATCAAACAAAAATGTTATCTCCCAACCCCCAACTTACACTTAGCTCCCCATTGACGTGATCATTTGCAATGTTTGTATCCCACCAAGTCTGAATTCAACAGAATCAATAGTGCATTGTAAAATGTTAGATGACGTCAACTTGTCTTCCTGAAGAGTCTGTCATTCCTTTCTTTCCACAAAAAGTAAATGTCTGTGTTCCAAGCCATCGTAAGAATAACAAATAGCAAGGCCTTCCCCTTGATCTTCTGCTTAGCCCAATTGAACGCTGTCAGCCAATCTCCAACAGCTTGTTCAATCCCACACGGCTGTAAAATTCACTGCAATATTTGTTTAGTAGAGCTGCAAGTTAAAAACAAAGGTTCCCTAGATTCCACCACTTGATCACTGAAAACACAATTAGCGTTAAAGTCAGCTGGAATGGTATTCCATGAACTTAGTCTTTATTTTGTAGTTAATGTGTCAAGGATAGTCATCCATGAAATTATAGCATTCCATGGGATATGGTATTTAAAACCAAATCAATCTTTGCTAGTCCACCTTTGTGATCTTGTGTCTGATAGCTCCCCAAGTACTTTCTGTGGGATATCTAGTAGCAGAATTTAACCACAAGAAACTGTTATTCTGCTGTTTAATAAAGGTTTGTGCAACAGATCTAGGCTTCAGTAGTTTCTTACAGCTTTGGATGCTGCTTTGAGTGGGAGAAACTGGCCATAAGCTTCTGTCCTTTAGTAAATATGCTTTCACCCTTGCAGTCCAGATGGAACCAGATTGTTTTAGCAGAGCCCAAAGATTTCTCAAATGAAAGCTTTTATTCTAATCCTGAATATCTTTCACACCAAGGCCTCCTGATTTGGGATGACAAATAAACTTCCAACTGATCTTGGCATCCCTAGCTGGACCATCTTTCCCCTTCCAGAAAAAGGCACTGCACGACTGATCAATCTTCTTGATAACTTTCTGAGGTAGAATGAAATTTCTATACCAGAAGTTTTGCATGCTAAATAGAAGTGATTGGATTAACAGTAATCTACCAGCATAAGAAAGATTTCTGACAGCCCAACTCTTCCTACTTGTGATTTTCTCAAATAATGGATCTCAATCTTTAGCACTAAACCTTCTAGAAACAAGGGGTACCGCAAGGTACCTGACAGGAAGTGTACCTTTTTTGAATCTTGTAGAAGATTGAATAACAAAAATATCCTTAATTGAAAAACCACAGCAACGAATCTCAATTTTGGACCTGTTGAGCTGTAAACCAGAGATGCTGTGAAAACCTTAACATTGGGGATGAAATTCAAAAGCACCACAGAATCTCTAGTACCTTTGCAAAAGACCATGAGATCCAATAAAACAAAGTGAGTAAGCTGAATCTTATGACATTGGGGATGAAATTCGAAAGCAAGGACCTCCTTGCCACACCCCCTAACAACTAAATTTACCATTTTTATTTATTTGTTGTTGTGTCCCCCTGCCCCCCTAAATTTTCCTTCTTTATCATAATAACTGTAACATAAATCTGAGGTCAGATTTGCATTTTATTTTGCTTCTGAAGGCAGTTGTCGGAAGGACAAGAAAAACTGGACAGGCCACACCTTGTGAGTTTTTCTCAGATCTGATAACCCCCACTGTAAGTAACAAATTTTGTGCTGTATCAAGATTGAATGTTCTGCTTTTTTATTGTTAAAGCTCAAGGAACATCAAAGAAGCCTCATTGTTTTAGACCAGGAACTAGGTCTCTTCAAGAGATTCGGAAATACCAAAAGACTGTGACACTGCTCATTCCTGCTGCCAGCTTCATCAGAGAAGTGAGCTCTCTCTTTCTCTCTCTCTGTCTGTGGTGCTAATTTATTGTATGCACGTACCTAAACTAGTTTATTGTCTCCGATTCATTACTTATGCAATGCAGTATAGTTGCAACGATGTATTCAACTGTAATAATTAATGTTAAATTGAGATTGAAATATATTCTATTAATTATGAGTGCATGAGTTATGGTTGAATATGAAAAAGGAGGAATCTTATTACATTTCTAGCTTTGACTCTGAAATTTCACAATTACACATTAACATCTCCCTTGTGACATCCCAAAAAAAAAAAATCACCTTGTGCCTGCATTATGCAGTAACTTTCTGCTAAGTATTGTTATGACCTATGAGGCTTAATCAAAAGGTACTGATGTTCAATATGTTTTTTATTTTTGTAGGTAAGAACTATTAGCTACCAACTTGCACCAGATATTAATCGTTGGCAAGCTGAAGCTCTAGTTGCAATTCAAGAGGTCCGGTAACTTATCCAACCTCCTACTATAAAGAAAATCGATAAGCCTTCAAAAACAAATGCACATGTGCAAGCTGATTTTTGGGCATACGGTTGTGGATGTGGTTGGTCTGTTGCAAATCATGTTTCCCAATCTCCATATTATCATGTAGCCATAGGTTAGATTGCCAACATTAACATGCAAATATATTTTACCCTAAGCAAATCTTAATTTTGCATTCACAAGTGTCCAAAAAATTGAACTTGCATTTGAGTGTGGTGCAAGTATGCTAATTTCCATTCACTGATTTGAGCTGTATGATTGTGATTAACTCCTGTTTGTTTTGTTTGTTATATATCATTCTACAATAAGAAATAGCAAGGCAATTTTTCGTATCAATATTTTTGCTACTTATTATTTCAAACAAGTTTATGACTTTGGGTGCATTTGTAGCAGCAGCGGATTATTTGATTCAATTGTTTGGAGATGCAATGCTTTGTACAATTCATGCAAAGCGTGTTACACTGAGTAAGTTAAACAGTGGAGAAACTGTTGTTGTTTTTGATTGAAGTAGCTTATATTCAGCATATTTGTTCTGCATTTCAGGGTTTTTCTAAGTTAATGTTAAAATAGTTGTAGTGACCTAAGGTAGTCATAATAACATGGTGCTATAAGTACTGGTAACATTATGCAGTCAGCTCCAGGTTTTACTTAATCTGATACCTTGATATTGCGTATTTGATTTATAGAAGTTAGTTGTTTATATTGATGGAAGATCATGTACACAGAATGATGCCACAGGGTGTATTAAAAGTTTACCTCTCGGCCTATTAATCTTTTTTTCTGTTGAACCTCTCTCAGGTAATAGGAACATGGTGCTGTGAGTAATGTTTATTCTGAATATATAGCTCCCTCTTTGTTAAGATAGATATGTAGAGCCTAATTAATAATCTGATGTTACCCTCGAAGCAAATGATTGTTTACCAGTCCCTTGTTTTAGCTTTTTCATTCCATTTACATAGTTTTGTCTGAAAAAATCAATGAAAATTATAATATGCTAAGCAAATGACACATAATGAATATACCTAGACAGACTGGATATAGAGGGTAACGAGAATTCCAGATTAAATCATAGTAAAAAAAAAATATGAAGATGGAATGAAAAAGCTAAAACAATGGACTGGGAAACAATCATTAGCAAACTCTTTGTGTTTGCCAGTTTATATCCCTACATGATTAATGCTCATTGAAAAACATGATTTATCAATTTCAAAGAGTCAAGTACTTCTTTCAATAGGTTCATTTGCAACGTGTTTAACAATGAATTTTTTCCATTTTCATTTCCGAAGGAACAAACTAACTTTATTGCCTTTTCTTGCCTCAGTGAAGAAGGATATTCAGTTGGCACGTCGACTTGGTGGGGTGGGGCAGCCGTGGTAAGATCTTGCACTCTAACCAACACTAGCATTCCATCTAACTATTCTCTCAAAACGGAAAATTTTAATTGTCGTTTTGCATGTAGTATTTGGAAAATTGACCTTTGTGTAGACTACTACAGTCTTAATTTAGCCTTTAATGGTTCTTGAAAGTTGAAACCTGTAAGTGTTTCTTTCCCTATTTGAATTCAGGAAAAAAAAAAACATTTTTTACTTATTTGAATGATTTCCCATTTTCATGTTTATCTTTCTGACTATTTGGAAGATTGAAACAGAGTTCTCTCTCCAATTTTTTTTGATACTATTCTTTTCTTCCAAGGCAACCTTCATGGAAAGGGTAAACTACATGCCATCTCTGAAGGTTATATCAAAAATTTATTTTGAGAAATTACAGAGTATCTCAAGGTTATATAAAAATAAACATTTTTTTTCTGTTAAAAAATCGATTACTATGTAAAAGAGTAATTACATTATTTAAAAGAAAATCTATATTTTTTAAATGCAAAAATATTTATTTCTGATCTATCTTCATAATAATTTTGTAATTCTCATCCTTTCTTAATTCCCTTTGAGAATTTTTATGGAATGTATCAAAAGAATGGTAAAAAAACGCCATTTTCACATCATTTCCCCAAAGAAAAACCCAAAAACGATGTTTTTTGGCCTTCTTATCACTTTGATGAAAATTCTGGCCAAATTTATTTGAGTTTATATTGGACATGTTATTATATTTTCAGTAAATCATTATTTGTCATCACCTCAAAGTTAACAAACTTTAAAATATTAAAAATTTTATGAGATGAAAAATTTATCATTCACCCATAATGTGAATCAAAACCTGGAAAGTAATGATACATGGTTATATATAAACAGATAAACTTATAAAGAACTATATTATAGTTCACCCTTTAAAGAAAATCCAAGTCTTTCCTTGCAAACAACCTATCTTGGGTGGCTCCATCTTCTATCCTCTCATGAATTTTTTTAACAGTAAGGGATTTTTGGATTTTACTGATTTCATTTTTTTCAAGATCAATTCAAGTTTACTTGCACTGAATCTGACGAATTGATGAAAATTATCTTCTCACAACTTCCAACAAATTCAATTTCAGATAATATTCACCCACGGGCTACAGCTTTTAGCATCCAAACTTGATAGTGCTGGGGTCACCATTCCTGTTGGGATACATGTAGCCTAGATCGCAGAAGAAATACCTTTTTTCAGCATTTACTTTCAGCATTGAAAATCCCAAAAACATACACCAAATAAGTATATATATAAAAAAATATATACTAAACATCACCTTACTGGGTAAGCATCTGCAGGGTTTCACTAGCTGACCTCGCCATTTTCAGCTGTAAATTGGACAAGAGAATCACGGTCGAGCATCTCATATTTCATTAAAAGGTTCTTCATCTGTTGGAATTTGCATCTTCCCCATATAGCGTTGTTAGTGGTGTTGCTCCTCTTCATCTTCATTTCATCATCCCCTCTCCCCACAAACAAGGAGGGAAAATATTGAAGAGAAACAAAGAGGAAGGAGGTAATAATATAGCATATATGCTACATTACTACTCCATTCTTCCTTGATGATGAGTTGGGAGGAAGACATTACTATATATAGACAATTAATATAACATCTTGTTTGTGAAGTAAGGCACTACGCAGTGCTCCTTGTATGCTAAGTCGTGGAAAATTAGAAAAGATTCTAGGTCTTTCTATGATGTTAGCCTCTTTGATCATCACTTACGAAAAAGATTCTCAACGCGGCAAATTTCTTGGCCATGCAACGCTTAAATTACATGACATGATCTTCCCACACCTATGATAAATTTGCCCAAGTTGTACAATGTGACACCCGGCCTTTCTTGTTTTACTCTTCTCCAAGCCCAAAATGAGTCCCGAAGAGGCGAAGTCCTCATCTAAATGTCTCTTGGTAAGCCCATGGGGACTCAGATGAAATACCCTTTAGGAATCTAAACCCGGATTTTCGCTATGGGGAATCCACATCACAGACATTATTGTCATCTTGATTCTGTCATTGGTAAGGATCCGTTTCTTTTTACAAAGGAAATTATACCATGAAAGAAAATTAAGAACAAAGATGATCTCAGAGTTTAGCTAAGTGGCTTATTTAGCTATCTTTAAGAAGTATTATTTAATAAGCTTAAAGTTTGAATTCTAATAGTTGTAACCTTTTTTCTTATCTTAGATTTAAGTTTCTTTTGTAAAAAAAAGAAATAATAACAAAGAACATGGTAAAAACTAGAAGAGAAATTATCAAATACATTAACAATAAAGGGTTTTTCTTAAATTTCATTAGCCAAGTTATAGTTTGACATATGTTTCATTTCATTTTTCATTCTAGAAAAGCATAAAGATTTTTGTATTTCTGATTTAGCCTATGTCTTGTGTGCATATTTGTGATCCGGGACTGAATGTCAAAGGAGAATGCTTGACTTCATAGAAATTACTAGCATATTTCCTCAGCAGTCTAGATCTGCAAGTGTGCAACCGTTCGTTGGAATAGTTCTTCTATCTTCAACATTTTCAAAGGAATCAGTTTGCATCTTACCATCCATTTCACGTTCTTCATCGTATAAGAACTTAGTTACTTGGGACAGTTGTGCTTGTGCAATTGACATTTGAAAGTAGCTAGCTGTTTCTGATCGCTTCTGACTCGAATTGACATATACGTGTATCAAACAATTTTCAAATTTCACAAGAATGTATAAAGTTTTAAACAAGTAAGCAATTAACTATTGAGCCTTCTTCACCGTGGTTGTATGGCCATTTTTGTATGTATTGCCGAAAAGAGAAAAACAGGGAGTTGGCCATTGTCAGTTAGCTAGGTTTGATGTATGTGTCCGAGAGGACAAAGTTGAATTCTCAAAGACCTGCAAAAATGTGAAGTGAAAGTCATGCTCGATCTCCAAAAGTTGATCTTTCACATAAAGAGGCTTGAAAAGGCGCTAAGGATCTTTGCAAAAGCTGCCCCCAAAGTCCAAACTCATCGAAGAAAACACCCTCATCCTGGCAACTACACGGGTTGTTCAACTAACCCTAAAACATATAGAATATACATTCAAACAAATAGAATATATGAGTTTTTCTTTGGCTGGACCCTGGAAAAGGATCCAAAAAGAAAAAAAGTAATAAGATGGATGGCCAGAGGTAATTTTGGCCTTTTTCTTTTTGCCTCTATTGCTATTGCTCTACCGAACATTCATCAATCCTTTCAGTTATTCAACAATCAAGATAAAAGTACAGAGATTAACTAATATATTTTCTGGCTCATTAATTTATAGATTTGTCATAAATTTAGTCAGCCCATTTAGTCAGCTCATGTGGCCTCTCCTTAATAATAATGATAATGCCATGCAGAAAGCTTAAAAGCAACACTTTTCATCAACTCCCACTCCCCAATAACCAATTTTTCTTTTTTATTTATAGAATTTGCTCTAATCTTAAACATTAATTTGAGTTGTTTCTCCCTTGGTCTAATGTTCTTTTAATTTTCTCTTCGCTTTTTTTTTTTTTTGGTGCAAACGTCAATTGATACGGTATTATCACTCACGTGTGATTGAGTGTGATATAGACTAATCTTTGCCACTATATACAGTTAGTTCAAATGATTAGCGATGGTCAGGATTTAGAATAAAAATCCTTTATTAATTCTCTGCTTCTAGTTTGTTTCCTTTCAATTCCATAGTCCATACCCATACAAAACTCCTACGGCTTCTTCGATCCTCGATCCAAAACCGCCTTCACAGGGGGTTAAAAAATTAATAAATTAATCAAAATGGACAGAGATCCTGCTTGGTTTTTTTTTTTTTTTTCTTAGCTTGACCTTTTGCTAGCAATCACTCGACCCAAAGTACAAATCTTGTCACATCCTAACAATCATCAGTAATTTACCATTTTACTTTCAAAACATTTTTTTCAAATTTTTGCATGAAATAAGATTATAATGCTCTGTATATGATTTTTGTAAATTTTAAATACTATCATTTATATATTTTTTTTGTATGATTTTATGTCTAAATTTATCAGATCTAACTGTCTTTGCTAAATTAAGAAAACTGCAGCATCTGAAAACGGCAATGTTAACAATGGTTATTATTTGAGAAAGGATTAACGGTTGAAATTTGAATGCTAAAGAAAATTTTCAGAAGACCATAGAAGAAACAAAATGTTGAAGCAATCTGAGCAAACTGAAAGGTAACAATACTTTTGCCTAAAGGCATATGATTTTGTTTTGGAAGTCTAAATTATAGATCTCCAAAAGAAAAGAAAAAGGAAAGTAATTTAGAGAGAGACAGAGAGGGGAGGGAGAGGCTTTTTCCAGTCCCATTTGAAGTCCCAAGTACCAAATCTCGACACAGGGTATTGAGGGAACTGTCCTCTACTTCTAGGTAGCGTTTTAGCCAACAAGAACGGGCATGGAACTTTTCTTTCACTGGCCACAAAAAAAAAAAAAAGAAACAGCCGTAGAACATCACTGTGAGAGCACTTTTGATTGTATTGGATTCTGTTGGTTTGGTTTGTTGAAGTTTTGCTTTCCTCCACAACTGATGGTATACGGCGATTTAATTGTCACATCACTTTTCATCCCAGCTCATTCAAGTATCAAATCTGACAATTTGATTAACTACAAGTAATTGTTTGAGCTTAAACATCCAACCATGATTAGTTGAACTGAAAAACTATTCCTAAAATCAAAGCAGCAGCTAATGATATCAGGTGCTAGTTACATAGCGGCGAGAAGCACTGTTGAACAAGCTTTATTTATTAGTGTCATTAATTACTATGGGAATTTCTTGCTATTCTGTCCCCTCTGAATATATACATTAATTGGGTAAATCAAGTCTCAATGGCAGATGAAAGAATAAAGATAATCCAGAAAAAATAAAAAAATATTGGTGGGCTAAAGGGCAGTGCTGTCATTTACGCTGCTTAGAGCTATCCCGAGGAAGAACTTCGACCTGGCTTATGACTTTAACAGGGACAACTACAAGTCAACCGGTTTTAATTTTGTTTGTTTGGTAGGACCTGTCGTTCGTTGCTTTTGTTCCCAAGGGAGGGGGGGGGGGGGGAGGGGAGGGGAAGGGAGGGGTTTTGCAAGCTCAACTCTCGATGCCCATTTATATAGCTCATTTAAAGTCCATGGAATTTATGGTGTATTATAAATTCCCCCTTTGAGGAAACTATTAATTGCCAATCCTCTGCTTCCATTCACCACATTGCACTCAAAATTTCTACTTCGAATATTGGGTTTTTCTTTTTCACTTTAATTTCTCGGCCTTTTTTTTTTTTTTCTCTTGCCGGCAAAAGAAATGGACAAATGTGGCCGGAAGCAGTCAAAGACTAGCAGCTGCTGCTCTGAAGGTAGTTTTTCTTCTGACTTACTTTCTTTTTGTTGGAGCAACACCCGATTCCCCTTCCCTGATTCTTTTCTTTCCTCTTTCTTGTTTTTGAATTTTTGTCTTTTTTCAATCTCCATTTTGTACTTCTGGTTGGTTAAGGTTTACTCTGTTTTGTCCTCTTAATGTTATGGTAGAGGTGAGCAGCATTGAATGGGAGTTCATAAACATGTCTGAACAAGAAGAAGATCTCATTTATAGAATGTATAAACTCGTTGGGGACAGGTAAGGGTGCCTGAAATTTCCAAAACAGAGAATAAACTGTTTTCACTGGTTCATCACACTATATTTCTTTCTTTCATGTCCTTTACATGTTATGGAGAGGCAAATTTTATATCAGCTAAAATAACAAAAAACATCTAAATTTTTAATATTTAATTTGTACTATAATAAATCGTTAATCTTATTTGTATTCAAATAAACCATTAACTTTTACTTTGTATTTAAGCAAAACCAATCAAGATTTCTATATAAAATCTTGTTCCCTAATTAAACACATGTGTATTTTTAAAAAATGTAAAATTGTTTAAATTTGTTATTATATGAATTCCACACTGCACAAAATTATGGTAATAATCTTGATATTCTCAAACTTTCTCTAGGACTCTAGTCTAGTTACTGATTTTAGTTAAGGATGATTTTGGCGGTCATGCATTATTTTCTTCTCAAAAGCAAATGTTTGTTATCAATTATTATTGGCCTATTGGTCAACCTAGGTATATATGGATCCATTGTTTCATGGCACCTGTTCAGCTTGGACAATGAACGCATTCGAGCAGTAGAATAATTTACATGTTTGTTTTCTGCTTTCTTACATGAACCAACCATTTTTTTTTTATCGTACAGCCGGTGGGTTGATTTGTTCGTTCTAATGATTAACTTACTTCAATTGTTTGTGCAGGTGGGCCTTGATTGCTGGTAGGATTCCGGGTCGGAAAGCTGAAGAAATAGAAAGGTTTTGGATCATGAGACATGGAGAAGTATTCGCTAAGAGACGAAGAGAGCTGAAGAGATATAATTCATAATGCCTTTTAAATTAGTTTAGTATCATCGAGTTTGATAGGGTAGAATTTGTTTTCTTTCTCTCATGTTCACTGTGATCCCCTTCTCTTCTCTCTCTGTAACGCTTGCATGCCCTTGTATGGCACAAGGTTTTTGTTGCGATGGAAATTGAAGTTGTTGTGGTTTTAATTGGGTAATCCAATCAAAAGCCCTTCCTTTTTCGGCTCTTCTGTCTTTTCCCTCAATGGGTCTGGGGTACTCTCCATCTTCCCTGCTACAGTTACTTGGTTTGCCAAATACATCCATGTCCATGATATTATCATTCGGAATTTTTTGATAATTAAAAGTTTAGAGCAGGGGAACTTACTCGATCTCTTAAGATCAGGGCAAGTCATTAACTCATCAATAAATTTATGAATCCTTTCAGATTTTTCAAACTTATAAATTATTTATCAACAGAAAATAATAAAAGTTCGAATTTGAATGTTTTACATTTAAATTTTAAATTTTTATCATTTATGTCAACTTTTACTGACAAATAATTGGTTTCTTCTTGTTTTTGGAGGTGTCCTGGAATTGGATTCAGAGCTTGATGCATCCAAAATGCACTTCCTATAAATCCAAACTCAGAGGTGAAATAACAGTGCAAATAATGGGAAAGAAAAAAAAAAAAAAAACTGTTAAGATTGAGACTTTCTTTCTTCATAAATAGAAAAATCAATTACGTTTATGAATTTTATGGACATAAAACTCAAATCAAACTTCATAATAAATGTTTCAGTCGTTTTCATCAAATAATGAGGTACAGAAATTGATTCATTTCCTCTTACCAATTGGTTTTGCAGATTTTATTTTTGGACGGTGGTTGTGGGGACTGGGAATAAATGGCAGGTGTATCCGGTCTTGTGATATGATTGATAATTATAACAGCAACCTTTCTTTTTCATGCGAAGCCCGATATAATTAATTTGATTTTGGATTTTGGTCTTTCTTAGCATTATCAAATTAAGTTGGATAACTTGGATATGAACATATGGTTTCACTTTATCCGTTTCTTTTGTAAGGCAAGCGGACCCAAATCTTGCCAAAAGATAAGAGTTTGTTGCGGGTCTCTTTTCAGTTGAATCTCCCTTTTATTTTTGCAACGGTAAATATATAGTAAGGATTTAATACAAATTATATTAGTATATAATAGTATTTGATATATTTTGTAATATCATCATGATAATATAATTATTTTAATAATTTTATTATTAAGGTTATTTTAACATTCTTTATTTAAAATCACTTTATTTTATTAGTAATGATTAATTTTTAAGAATTAAAAATTACTGTATTTGCTATTATTAAAAATTAAATATTATTTTGTTTAAAAATACAAAAATAACTATACATATTGTAATAGTTATACAAATTAATAATTTTAAGGTTATTTTAAAATAATAATTTATAAATATTAGTAATATTTTTTATTTTATAATAAAATATTATTAAATTAATAAATATATTTATTGATAGATAAATTGATTTTTATAATATAAATTATGTAAACAATTTTGAATTAGAAAATAAAATTAATCTATTAAATTCATAATAAATGAAAAATAAAAAAATTATGCTATATATAAAATATTAAAAATATAAAAATTACAAAAATTATTTTGAACTTATTATAACTAATATTAATTTAAAAATATAAATTTTTATAATATAAACTAATTATAATTTTAAGATACAATCAATTTTTAATTCACATATTAATGGGTAAAACTATCGTTAATTTTATATATAATTTCATCTTTGTAATAAAAATTTTTCGATTTTTTTATATGAGTATTAGATCAACCTCCAAGGCAATGATTTGATCATTTTTACTAATCTAAGATCACTGCAATGTAAGATCAATGAGTGCATATCAAATATAGTAATCTAATCATCATATGTAAATCATCATACTTTTTAAAATGATTATCTTATATCAAATATTATCTAAGTGTTAGACTATTCTTCTATTTTTAAATTAAAATAAGTGAGATTTAAAATATTTATTTTGATTTAAATTCAAGGGTAAAAAAATTAACACTTACACATGCGTAAATGAATTCTTTTTTATATATATTTATATATAATAATAGCTCATCATTTAGTGAAACAATTTTTTTAATTGAAGTTATCAGGATTTAAATGAATTAAAGTTTAACACTGATTAATATATCACTAAACTATTGGTGAAATATTTTTTTATATATTTATAATAGTAATTATAAAAAATAATATTTTTTGAAATTTTTTTCAAAATACTATTGAATCAATAAGATTTTCTTGATTTATTTAAATATTATATTATGCATAAATTGACGTATCATAAATTGACAGATTTTATTTTTTAAATTATCAAATGAAATTTTGTTTTATCATGAGAAACAATTTTCATTTTATTTTGTACACATAAAGAAATATTTTTGAATCACACGAGTAGAAGTAAGTCTCTCTCAGATCTTGTGTATATTAAACAAATTCCCATGGAGTTAATTTGTTTTCTTCTATAGATTTGATGTCGTATGGTTTGTCTCATCATTTCATTCCTTTCACTTTATTGGCACTCTTTCGAGGCTTAAAGTGCTGCACCAGCTGACTGAGTTAGCTGCTGAATGAAAACCACCCAACCCCAACTAACAATCCCCCCCCCCCCCCCCCCTCCTGCCTCATCAATTAGTACAACTTGCCCCCCATCATTTACTATCTATTTAGTCTATGGACTTCAAACTTGAATAATCAATCAAAGGCTCGTTTGATTGGACCGTTTGAATATGAAGAATAATCATGCAATAATTAATAATGGTACAATAGAATGCCATATCATAAATCTGACATATGATACAGATTTGGTCTTTAGCAACGCATCAGTCCAAAAGTCACAGCCAATGGCTTTTCGGTAAATTTGATAATTCATTATTACTATTTTATATAAAATATTATATTTATACCATATTTTATATAAAAATTACCTGTCATATTTTATATTATTAAATTTAATTATAATTTTTATAAATTTTAAATTATGTAAAATATAAAATATAAAATTTTAATTTTATTAAATTTAATTAAATTTTTATAAAATTTTAAATTATATTATTTTATATTTTTATATTATATTATTATATTATATTTTAAATTATCAAATCTATTTTTCAGTAAGTTTCAAGCCATGTCCCCACTCTATAATACCCAGTACTCACTTGACCTGGCCCATGGCTCCACTCCATGGCTGGAACTCATCATCGTCTAAAGGTTCCCACAATCTATCGAAATTCAAACATCAATCGGATTTTCTAAAAAGCGCTTTCTCTTTGTTGTCCTTTTTTATTTTTGTTCCTTATTTATTGTCGCGAAAACGACCGTTCTAATTTCATTATATACGATAATCAAATATAGAGTAAAAGAAAGCCCAACAAGTGAAAAACTCAAAAGACAAAAGTGGATGGGCTTTCATTCACGAGTATGTAGGCCCAGTACAAACTCCAAAATTAGGGATCGCGACTGATCATTATCGGAAACGGGTAGGGCTTCCTTCATATGTAGAGAAACCAATTAAATAGAAAAAAAAACCAACGAGGAATCTTGCATCTTGCCTTTAGGTCGAAATCCTTAGAACAATTCGGATTGAATTTGAATTTAAGTTAATACTTTACTCTTAGCTAGTTAGATTATAATAAGATATAATCAATACAATTAAATCTTGTCATGTATGAATTTGATTTAATTTTATAATAAAATTTTTAATTATATGTTGATTTCTTGCTTGATTTGTTTTTATATAATTAAATAATTTTTATATGGATATAAAATTTAATTTATGGTTGAATTTTACTTGCATTCATTTTTCTTCATTAATTCAAACTTTATTTTAATTCCTTATTCTTTATCTTTTTCCCCTTTCTTTGCCGAATAACAAATTAACTTTACGTTCTTTTAAGTTTAAGAAAAATATCCGACAAACAATATGGAAACATCATAGACCAACATACACACTCGATCGGATTTCCTTTTAGAATTTGTGTTTCAAGGAATATGCTATTGTTTCACACCCACCTTTTAGAATAATACATGGGAACAGATTTTTAGATCAGATAGCCGCATTGCCTGATCTCTATCACTTTTTTTCTTAAAAAGTAAAGTAAAGGTGACGAATCTGTTTTATGGACCCCATCGAGATTTATTTTGCGACGATTGTTTCAAATTAAATTTCACTAAAGAAATATAATTCGCCTTTTAGTTGTCTTTTGAAAAGAGGATAGAAGCTTGTTTCTACCATCCAAAAAAATTCCTGTTCAAGGGGACAAGATAACACTGTCATCGTTTATTACATTTAGAAATTTAGAAGGAACTTTATAGGAATTGAGGTATTAATAACCATCAGCCAGATTTTTCTTTTGGGGGTTTCCTTAGCAGAATCTAAGAAAATAATTATATGTATAATCAGCTTCGTATTTCCTCAAAATTGATTAGATATTGACCGCGAAATCAAATGTTTATGGAATTACAAATTTACCTAATATAATAATGTTATCCTTGTAATTCATAGGATCATGATACATAGATTTTTTTTTTTTAATATAAAAGAGATGATATAAATTGAGAAATGTAAATATTTGAATCCTATACCTATCAAATATTATATTTCTAAAAGATAACTGTCAATTACCTAAATTAAATCTTGGCCTCATTGAATCTTGTTTAACATTGATGTTTTATTTCAACTTTGTATTAAAAAAAAAACAAAAGAAAAATCTTTTCCACGTGGGCATTGCCCGGTTCTTACCCAACATTATAATGAACAATGACAAATGCAGAACTTGACCTAGTCCATGGCAGAAGCAAAATAGAAGCTAAGAAAAAGAAAAAACAAAAAAACACTACTTCCACACGTAGTTTTTACTTTTGTACAAGGGAAAGAAAAAAAGTCAGAACAAAATCCTTTGGACCCTACATGGTTAAGAGCTTCTAATATTCGCCAAACTAATCACTTTAAAGTTTCCTACACAACAACCTTGAAATTTCTTGGAAATTAGTAGTGTGATGGACTCAGATTGGAGGCTTTTGTTTTGCCTCTTCAGTTTTCATTATGGCTTGCCAATAATTGAAGGGGAAGAAAACTATGTTCCATACATGATTTTTTTGATTTTGTCAAAAAGCTGGATTCAGAGTTCAAATTCAAGGGCAATGATGATCGTTTGGTTGGTCGACATTTATTTTTATGCAAATCGAAGGCAATACGTTTCGTCTTCTAAACACAAACTCTGATTGATTCCTTTAAATAATGGTCTGTGCAATAGTCGTAAGAAATAAATGAAGCAGAAAAAGAAAAGAGAAATTATATTCTCTTTCTTCAATTGATATGTGCATAATTACCATGCATTAAGTCAAATGTTTTATGTCTGATAGTGTAATTTACTCAAGAGCGGATGATATCGGAGAGATAAAATTATATTGAACCCTCAAATTAAGCTTATTATTTGTTAATTTTTCTATAATCTAATTTTATGTATTGTAATTTAAAATTAATTAAAATTATATTGTTACATTTGTTCATTTAAGTTAAAGTATTAAAAAATTCAATAAACTATTTTATTTTTTAAAGAATTTCTTATACTTTTATTATTTATAAACTTTAAAAGTAATTAGCTTACCACAAATATTAAAGTCATAATCATGTAATGAATTAATAAAATTTATATATGATTTTGTGAGTTATTATTTAAATATATTGTTAGCATATATCTTTTATATTAAGATATTTAAAATAAAAATATATATAATTTTAATTAATCATTTCAAAATCTATCATTAAATTTATTAATAACAGATGAAATTGCCCATTGATAGGTGCCAAATATATAATTTTTTTTTGTAAAAAAAAATTTTAGGTAAATGAATTATTCAATTTTTCAAATCAAAATAAGATACGTCATATTTGATAATTTAAGACAAGTAACTGTAAGTCATGTATTTGATATAATTCCAATAAATAATCACTGATAATATTAAAATTTAAAAAAAAATTTATCAAAAAAATAATTTTAATATATTAAACTAATTATTTATTGATAAATATATATATAATTTTTTTTTAAATCACAAAAATAAAAGAGAGGCTTAGGTTCATTAGAACAGGTTACGATTTTACATATTTTAAGCAAACCATGTGACTGGGGGTAAAAGCGATGGTTGCGATGGATTCTTTTCCGATAAGGTGTGAACACGAATTAGGAAAGGAGCTGATACTCTTCGCTTCTCCTGGAATAATATAATAGTAGGCCCTATCTCAAATTCAGATCTTAAATTTCTGCGAAACCAACTTGCAAGGCGAACTCAAAATTCAGAAAAGCCAAATCAAGCGAACACGTGCTTGGACTTTGTATTGGGGGCTCCATCTTTGATTAGTTTAGATTTTAAACCCCTTCTGTACCTTAAAGCAGTGTAATTCTTTCCAACTGTCACATTCTTATTGCTTTCGCATCATCTTCCTCTAAATAATATCCTAAAGTTTAAATATCATATTTTAAAAATAATTATATAAATTAATTAAATTACGTTAAATAAAAAAAATCGTCTTGTGTTAACAATCCTTTCTGTAGTTTGAATTAAAGGTTATATCACCTACTTAATTAATGAAATCATCCAATAAGGCCACCAGATTCAATTAACCTGCTGTTGAAATTCGCACCCAGATAGTTCCAGCTAAGCTTAATTTATGTTACAAGAATCAAGAGTGTGTCAAGACTCAAGACTCAGTATTATATTTATACAAGCATTATACTATATGAAAAAAATACAATACTTGGTTGATGGTTACATAAAAAAATATATGAGCAGTCTCTGGTATGAACACAATCTCGATATGGGTAAATTTTTATTTTAAAAATCGATACCCAGATCTCTTCCATAGTCTTTAATCCCACTTTTGTTCTTTGAACAAATTTGAAAATTTTTCTAATGTTATTTCTTTTTTCTTTCTTTCATGGTCTAAGTAGTCTTCCATCTAACAAAAATCTTCAGAACTTTGTGTAGTTGGCATTCTTAATGACGCACATGTTGAGGATATAGAGGCTCATCATGACATAAACCCAACCGAACATAAATTATAATATAATTCTTCATATATTTAATCCATAAATTTATTTCTATTCACTACACTCAATTGGAAAACATTGTTTTACAAATCTTCAAATCCCGGGCCGACCAATATTTTTTGCCGTGGATTTGGATTCAAGACTTCAACATCATTTAGAAAAAAAAAAAAAAAAATCAACATCATCAAATTTACACCTATCACCTATTCCTTTTCTCAAACAAAAGTTCAGTGCCATTAAGCTTACAATCTTTTGACCATTGTTTAATAAAATTGCGAAAAGTAAAAATATATTTTTATTAACAATGGTCATATGATCTATTAATTTAATTTTAATAATTAAAATTTGATACTCAGTAATTTTAAATATAAAAAAGGGATTTATACCGCAAAGTGAAAGAATGAAACGTTTTCTTAAGAATTTTGAAAGAGAAAATTTCAACAAAAAAAAGCACTTAAAAAATCACCAAAAAAAACAAAAAACCTCAAACTGATTTACATGAACATGAATTTCATATATAAATTTCACAACAATCATATAGAAAAAACAAGATAAAGATTCCTAAGCATTTGGATTAGTGTTTAATTATACCTTATTTTTTTTAGATAACCATTTTTCTTGTGCAAAAGGAAAAAACATTTTATTGTTATTCAGAATTTAGCATTCTATCTGTCATTACGTATGGATCCATAGATTTATTATTAGATACAAATTAAAAGAATTGTCACAAATTTTTTTATTAAAGTATGATTAGTTACCTGACAGAATCTGTTCTGTTTAAAGAATAATCTAAAAATTAACCTAATTATTTTTAAATAGTAGATTTTAGTCAACAAAATCAAAATTTGAACTCGAAAAGCACGATTATACGTAAGAAAAATTATAGCACATTCATAACATCCATAAAAAAGATGATACTAGTTTAATTTTAAGTTTTCTAAATCTTATAATATATTTAAAATTTATCAAATAATTTAATATTAATAATTTTTCTTAAATTACTCCAATATGGTGGTAATAATTTAAAAAGATTCATTATCTTAGAAGTATTCAATGAAACTTTTTGTCACACCTTGAAGAGGTTCCATTGTTGGATTTACTTAGTTTTACTTTAAAAAATAAATACTTATTTAAAATCATAAATATTTTAAAATTTGTTGGTAAGACTTATTGTTAAAAATTATTTTTCAATCTGTTAGTAGAATTTTATGCAAAAAGATAAAAAATATTATTATTATTATTATTTTTTTAAAACTTGATTTTTTAAAAGAAGTTATAAGTATTTCTAATATGTTGATAAAACTTTATTTTGAAAATAAAAAATTAATCCTTTAATATATTGGTAAAGCTTTTTATTTTAAAAAAAGGTTATAAGATTTTTCAATATATTAATAAAATCTTATTTTTTAAAAAAATAATTACCTTTCAATCTGTTGGTAAAACTTTTATTTAAATATGTTTTTATAAAAATTTATTTAAAAATTAATAGATAATCAAATAAATAATTAAATAAATAAAAATAAAATAAAATACCTAAAGTCAGCTTTATTAGAATAAATCATCATAATTCTAGATTCTGCAAAAAATATATATAAAAAAAAAAAACTACTACCAAAAATCATTTTTTTTAATGATTTTTTTCTCTTTTTTTTTTCTCAAGAGTTTTGGTATAATCTTTTCATTTCTATTCTTTATCCACCTTAGAATAATTTATAAGAATTTTCTAGTTAAAAATTTTAGGATTTTATTGATTATCAATAATTTTTAAAAATGTTTTAAAATCCTTTTAATTAAAAAAAATCAATTTAATAAAAAATCTAGTTTTGATGCTTTAAGATCTTTTTTTTTATTTTATTTCTTATTTCATTCAAGTTAAGAAAAAATCCTAAAAATTTTTCCTTACCCAATTTTTGTACAAGATTTCCAAAAAATTATGTTTGATTTTTTTTCTTTTATTTATTTATTTATTTAGTTTTTATTAAAAAATAAACAAATAAATAAAAATAAAATATTTATTAAGATAAAACCCACGTTAAAATAACGTACATATTGCTCAAAACTCTATAATCTTAACAAAATCAAAACCAAAAATTTAAATGCACACCTCAAGGGAAATGGAGTATCTACAACCTCAACCGGGTTTTCTTAGTTTGTAAGCTAAAAATCTCAAATGTATACATGCTTTAGTGCCGGGTGATCGATCAACATCATCGTAAGCAAGGGGTTGGACATGACGCCACAAATTCACGTCAGATCTACTTTGATCCCCTCTAGTATATAGTGATTTACCGATTCTCGTTAGCAACAACGCGGAAGAAGATTGGAAGATTCCTGCTTGCTTTTGTCCTATCTTCCCTCTTCTTTCTTTCATTCATTCATCTCGGACTTTCTTCTACCATTCCTCTCTAGAATATCTCGTTTTCACTCTTAGCCAACTTCGATTGGTCACCTTATTGTTGGGTGGGGTTTGAATTGGTCAGCCCTTCTCACCCTTTCTATCCACTATAATACCACATCCCACCCCATTTTGTGACTATACAATTTTCGCTTCTTAGTCAAATTCTCCCCCTTTCCACCTCCTTTCTTTCCAATATCCTCCTCCCTTCCGGGGTTTTCATTTTTTTTTTTTTAACAAAGCCTCTCTTCTTCTCATTGCATGCATAGCTTACCATCTACACCTTTCTTGGTTAATTTATATCTCTTTCTGCCAAACTACGTTCCATCATTTCCCCACTTTGTAGACTTGCTGTTTCTGTTCGTTTGCCCTGCTCCCACATTTGGGTTTTTATTTCTAGTTGCAATTTGGATCTTAACTTCTTCCATGTTGTTTGCTTTTTGGCTCTTTGTTTTTGTGAAAAGCTACAATTATCTCCTGACATGATCTAGAATTGCTCCAATCTTTTTTTTTTCAAGTTTTAAAACCCCTCAACTAGGCAAAACTATTACCGTTGAGCGCGTATAGTTTTTCCACATATTTGGGTACATTTGTTTTCAATGGAAAAAACAATGGATTGGGAGCAAAGGACTCTTTTGAATGAGCTGACACAGGGAAAAGAACTAACTAATCTGCTCAGGAAGCATCTCCATCCGTCTTCATCTCCTGAAACATGCCAAGTCTTACTTGAGAAAATCCTCCGTTCTTATGAGAAAGCTCTTTCAATGCTTAATTGGAGGGGTTTTGCTTTTGAAACTAAACCCACGGGTAGCACGTTGGAATCTCCTGCAGGTTCCATTGCCAATAGCAGCCCCGGAAGAGAGGGCTCTGATAAAAAAGATGTATTTAAAAAGAGGTAAATATAGGACTTACACCATTTTCTTATTCTTTCTTACAGTTTTGTTTAACATAAGTAGAAGAATTCGATCCAAAATTCAATTTTGACGTGTTAATCATTTGTTCCTGTTGCAGAAAAACATCGTCCGGGTGGACCGAGCAAGTTAGGGTTTGCTCTGGGACGTCATTAGAGGGGCCTCTTGATGATGGATATTGCTGGCGAAAATATGGGCAGAAAGATATTCTTGGATCCAATAATCCAAGGTGGGAAAAGTTTTAATGCAGTTATATATTTCATATATGCCACGCAATTTAACCTTGCTATAGTATCGATAAAGACATTGCCTGTTTTTACTTTCTTGGAACTTAGTCTAGTACACGACCTGGATTTGTATTTATATAGCTTCTATCATTGAATTTGGACGCTCAATGTCAGGGGATATTATCGATGCACTCATCGTCACTCGCAAGGCTGTTTAGCCACTAAGCAAGTTCAAAGATCAGACAGAGACCCTACAATCTTTGAGGTGAAATATAGAGGAAGACATACCTGTAACCGAGCCTCTCATTTCGCTACCACGTCTGTACCAGTGACAAGAGCGTCCAAAGAGAAAGGTAATCATTCTCGAGAAAAGCAGCAACTTGAAGAGAAACAAAAACAATCACAAGAGATGTTTTTGAGTTTTGAAACAGGGCTCAAGGTTAAAACAGAGGACTTGGACAATAGGGAGGACATTTTTCCTTCATTTTCTTTCCCTGTTGAATCAGAAGTGGAAAATGGCATATTTGTTTGTTCCCTAATGGAAAATGATATCATGGGAAACCTTTCTGCGGCATTTATATCTCCTGCGACATCTGAATCCAACTATTTTTCAGTTTCACCGTGTCAAATGGGCAGCTTTGGTTTAGGCCACAATGTGCAGACTTCTGAATCTGATCTTACAGAGATAATCTCTGCACCAACTTCTGTTACTAATTCGCCAATTGGAGACCTGGATATCTCATCACTTGATAAGTTGGAATTTGATCCAACCTTCCCATCTGATAATCTTGAATTCTTCCCTTAATATGGTTTTCAAATTTCCACCCCATTAGGAGCAGAAGGAGAAAAGAAGATATATGTAGTACACTAATTTGTCAGAGTAAGCTCAGCCAGCATTAGGAACGAGATTGAGGAGTGTTCATATTAGCTGTGACCAGACAGCAATGCATCAGTCTCGATCGGAGCTAATCACGAGAAATATCAGTCTGATTAGCAGCTCAACTCTTAGAAATAATCTGTTTTCCAATTCATTTGCTTTTAATTATTCATTTACCTTTCTTATTTCGGGGGGGTTTGAGAGTATTTCTTGTAACGAAGTCACAGAAAAAAGAGTTGCAACCTTCCATCCATGTAAAATTTTATAAATCTTCAATTTACATGTGAATGTGATAGTGATGTTTTGTTGATAAATGTGTGAACTAGTCTAACTAATCAATAGTTTTTTTTTTAGCTGCTAAAACAACAATATTTCAACTCAACCTTGCTTCTTTCCAAACAATAGCAACAATGATAAGTTTATTTTTATATGATGTAGCAAAAGAAAAAAAGTAAAAGAAAGAAAATTATTTAATTGGCCTTGCTACAAAAGCTTTTTTGAAGCAATCTCAATATTAGATCATCCATGCATAGCAGAATATCTTGCATTACATGTGGTGATTAGAAGCAAAAAATATCCGAGAGGATGGCTCTTAATGGGCTGCTGGAAAGAGTATTCACCCAGCCTTAGCCCACAGTTGATACTGTTTTCTAGTATCATTTTGACATCACATTTGTAGTCAAATCCAATTTCTTTTAGCTTTGAAGAGTCCCAAAAGATTTCCCTCCCTGAATTATCCATAAACCTGAAACTAAATAAATCAAAGGATGAACAAAACCAGTGAACATATGTGATTAAGGATGTTGGATCCCGAGTTCAGTTGTAACCATGTTCACAATCTGAAGCCAGCCTTTAGGTAGAGAGGATCATGGTAAGTTACTTACTCATCAGGTACGTTGATATCTGGATATTGTTTTCGACAGTGGCTAGCAATATCTGCAGAGCTTAAACCTGCGTCTGCACAGAGAAATCTACCACTGATAGAGGGCTTGTCCAGGCAAAAAATGTGAGCATCGCAAAGATCTTCAATTTGCAAAATTGGGACTTCACCCAATAATTCCTCCAAAAACCTTAGTGCGATACCTCCTCTTGTTCTTTGTGCCTTGAGAAATGAGCACTCTCATGGTTTCAGGCATGCTAGAGAGAAGTGTTTCCCTTCCCAATAGGCCACAAACAAGGCTCACTTTCTCTAGCTCTCCATCGTACCTCAACAATTTTTTCTCGGGAAGTGTTGATTCCCAATATTTTAACCATGTGATTTGTCCGATTCGCATCAGCAATGAAGAAAGTTCAAATCGTTTACTACCAATGACTCGTGACTTTAGGGAAATGCTATTTCTTGAACAGGCCAACAGTATTCATCCATCCTAAAGCCCTGATTTGTGTACCCAGAAGAAAAATATAGCCGAGAAAATGTCAAAAAGGAAAGCTAGTTAGTCCATCCACAATTCCTTTATTTGCGTGGAAATTTGAAAGCAATCAAAATTGAAAGGACAAATCATTGTTAACTAACAAGTACAAGAAAGAAAAATATTTTTCAATTAAAAGTTTAAAAATGAAACAATTATACCCAACTTTTTTCACCTTCACGACTGTTAATCACTAGATTTTACCAAACAAAAAATTCTAAATTATGGGGCTAAAAAATAAAATAATGATGATGCATAAATTGTTTCCTGTTTTTTCTTTCTTTTGCCTGCCTTTGGCTTCAAAGTCGTCTGCCACCTCTATCCATCTATCATGCATTCTAAGAAAGACAACTTATAATAAAGACGCTTCAACTGATCTATATTTGTATGCAATAATATAGATTATCCTCTTGATCAGCACCACCAATCACATTAATTATCGATCAATTAAACAATTATCTATAATAATAATAATTCTTAATTAACAATTATTTCGATTAATTAACAAAAGTAGAAATTGTCTTCTTGAATTTTGATTCATCTCAAAAATAGTTTATATACTTTTGTATAACTTTGAATTCAGACCAAACAATGTGGGACGACGAAAGCTTTGTTTTGAGTTGTGAGTCTTTTGACCCAGAACATAATTTATCCCAACAGCCACAAGAACATTTTTGCACCGAATCCAAATAAATTACAAGAAGTGATGATTCCCATGCTCGATCGTGAGGCAGGTAGCTTTTAAAGAACCAAATGACGCTAAGCTTAGGTGAGCATCTCAGGGCCGAGTAGGTTCCAACGTTTGTCTTCTTGTTATTATTTGAACGAGAGAGGGTTCCTGCTTCCTTTTGAAACTAATAAAACTTGACTTATAATGCCATAATGGTGGGGGAGTTCTAGTATGTGGAAGAGAGACATGTTGGAAGAGCGACTTTGTATCCGAAATTTGTAGGGTAACGAGTTGGTAATATTGGATTAATAGATAAAATGAAGGAAAAGAAAATTCCACTTTGAGCACATCGTGCTGAGTACCAAGTAGATTAATACAAATCAAAGTATGAGGTATGAATGTCACAAATCACTGTTTTTCATCTAGAAAAATCGGTATAGAAAATTTACCTAGAAGTCCCTTCCAGTCTCTTTCTACAATTTTTTTTTGAAGAGTATATGTAGGGACGGCGAATTAACCCGTCCCCGACGGTTTCGGCCCGATCAGACCCCGCGGGGTAGGTTTTTTTTTTTTGAAATTCGGATATCAGATCGGGATCGGATCGGATTTGTCTAAAATTTGATTCGATCTGATATTATATAAAAAATTATTTTTTAATTAGTTATTTAATTTTTTATTATATATATTTATATATTTATATTTTTAAATATTTATATTTAAAAAATAATATTTTATATTTAAAAAAATAATATTTTATTAATTTCGGGTTGGATCGGGTACGGTTTACATTATGTCGAGTTCGGGTATGAAAAATTAAAAAAAATTTCGGATAAAATCAAATTCAGATTTAATAAAAATTAAATTGAGTTAAATTCGAAAGAAATAAAATCTGACCCGAACTCGATCCGATGTCAACCCTAAGTATATGTTGGCCAAAAAGAGACTGCCACAAACGTGGGTAATGTTTGTTCATCAATCTTTATTTTTCCTTTTTTTTTTTTCCAAACTGAGTAAGATCATGTTAAGGGGAATGTTTGGGTTGCCCAAACTGATGAAATAAAGCACGAAATTTGACTGTCGCAGAAGCTAGCTGGCCGATCATGCTTCCAGAAGGGAAATCAATAGTCTGTAAATGAACCCTATAATGGATGAGGCAGTTAATAATTGATCTGTACTTGAGATATTTGAGGCAGGATGTTTTTTAACGGGAATCACCCACCTTGTTTCTTTCCTCATTCTTAGGCAATAACTTTTTCTTTTCTTTTCGCTTTCCACAGTTGCCGTACTTGTCAATGGACTGGAGTTATCATCGTGTCAATACCAGACAACTACTTTCAATAAATGCTACAAGTGTGGTCATCTCTAAAATGTGATGCAACAAGTTTTCTTGGTCGGGTGGGTCCATCCCTTCTGCATGATTGAAGGCTCTCATACACTTCAATGAATATTAGACCGTGGCAGGACAAATCTCACCTACTGCAGAAAATAAGCAAAGTTAAAGGAAGGGAAGAAAGAACTTGACTAGAAACTCCCAAGAAAACTGATTACCGTATATCAACCATTTCTAACATTCAAACACATATGCTAGCTGTTGTTACAACCAGATGGCGTAGACCATATATTGGAAAATGGAAAAGAAATGTAGAACATCAAGCCAAAAGTACACAAACTTAACGGTAGAAGGTAATAGGAGAACGAAAAAAGGAGATTGAAAATGGCTGGGTTTCTAATTAATTTCTAGATGCCTGGCTGGTTCCTCAACTTATTAGTTATCTCAGAGAGTGCCTTGGTTGAAGACCCATTTTCACTAAGCACCTTCGCTGCTGCTTCCTTCAGGACCTTCATTCTATTTCGAATACCTTTCCCTTCTTCGCCTTCCATTAGACCCCTAACAGCCTTTGCAATCTCGTCTCTGCAAACTAAGCCGTTTTCATTGGGTTTTGGTCTCAATGTAACTTTAATATCCTCAGTTAGCATCACGGCATTCATTTTTTGCTCAGCGTAGAGTGGCCATGCGATTAAAGGCACCCCATTAACAACACTTTCAAGTGTTGAATTCCACCCCCAATGGGTCAAAAACCCTCCTGTAGACCCGTGGCTCAGTACTCGAGCCTGTGGTGCCCACGATGGCAACACTAGACCCCGGCCTTTGGTCCTCTCCAAAAAGCCCTTTGGTAGAAAATTAAAAGGGTCCTTCTGACTCGACACTGAAAGTTTTGGCGTTAGCAACCTCATCATATGGGCTTCTCACAACCCACAAAAATCGTTGTTCACTCATTTCCAATCCCAGAGCCAACTCATTCATCTGGTTGTAAGACAGGGTCCCAGCGCTCCCAAATGACACATACAAAACAGACCCATGTGGCTGATGATCTAGCCACTTCAGACAATCCGACCCACCAGCTTTACCACTGGATGAGGATCAATGTTAACAAGTGGACCAACCGGGTAAACCGGTGACTTACCGGGTTCTTTCTCTTGCAAAGCCTTTATTGCTCCGTCTTCCAAGTCCACGAAACTGTTCAGCATAATTCCTTCAGCCAGTCTATACCTCTTTGTATGATGAAGAAGCCGCTTGTAAGCATCATTTTTCCTGTCTTGAGTTGGGTCCAGCAATTCTTTCCCGTGAATTGGAATGCACCCAGGTATTCTCACCAGTTCTTGCAGATCCCTGACTCGCATGAAACCATTTGGTCAAGCTTTGGGAGGTAAAGAAACAGAGACAAGGTCATGGCTGTGGAAGGGAAAAATATGTACGGCGAGACGTTGAAGTCTCTAGCAACATCAAATGCGTCAGTCCCAAAAGATCAACCACCAAACCAACAAGTTTGGTCTTTGCAACCAGTGGCTTCAAAGCATCCCGAAGGAAAGAAAGGGAGCGAGCCACAATTAAAGAAATCACCTTTTCAACTTTTGAATCTTCAGGGAGGTCACTGAAGTCAACACGAGGAAGAAAAACAGAATCTATAGAGCTTGGAAGAGAATCAAGAGTTGATTTTTGAGCTTTAGAAGGAGGTTCATCGGTGGGGATAACAAAGGTGACAGTGAAGTCGTGTTGGTGGACGAGTCGCTTGGCAAACTCAACAAGTGGAATGAGGTGACCCATCCCAGGACTCGGCAGAATGACTATATGGGGTGTTTGCGCTTTTGCCATGGCAGTGAAACAAACTACTCTTTCTTGCTTTTTTTTGTGTTTTCCTTTTTTTCTTTATCTCGTCGAGTTATAGGTGTGATGGAAAAAGAAGAAGAAAGTTGTGGTTTATATAGAAGGTTGAGTTCAGATTATTGTTGTGCGTATATAAACAGGGGGGGAGGCTCGGAATTATTTGTTGTAGGGGAATTATTTTTTTGTGGAGTTGAGACGATTTGCTTGTTTATTTTTGGGGGTCGGATTTGTAGAATAGAATAATACAGGGCTGATTATGAATATGTACTTATTTTACATTGATTGTTGAAAGAATGTGGGTGTTTCATGTTTAAAATACATTAATTAATTAATTGTGTTTTAATTGAGAGTTATTTTATTAACATGTATAAATGATACATTTATAATATGTTTAAATGATATCTTTTTCAAATAATTAATTATATTTATTTTTTTATGAAAAATATATGATTGAATTGTTAATTATATTTAGGGTTGTAATATTTTTATTATATTATTATTTTGGTTTAATATTAAATTTTTATTAAATATTTTTATATTAATCATATTTAATTATGTTTAATCATATTAATTATATCGTATTATGCTATTTATTTTTAAAATAAATTAAAATATGTTAATTATATCATGTCACATATAATATATATAATACATATATCATATTTATACTTAAATTATTTATTTCATATTTATGTTAAAATTATTTATATTATATTTAAAATTGTGTCTACCACAAAATTCCATTAGACAACACAGCTTGTGAAGTTTAGTGTGTTATTAGGTATGCAATCACATGATTGGGGGTGATGACGTCAGTTAAGACGTAAGGCTTATGTCATATAAACCTTTTCTATGCATTTTATTTTGCGCTTGAATTTGGATTGCTGTTACGATGGAAAAGTGCAGCTTTTAACTGGAACCATTATTGGCCGGATCGAACAAGACGCAGCATTTGCTAGTACAAATCATTGTTGGATGGATTCAAGCAAAAAGAAGCATTAAATTATTTCTTTTGACTTCTTTTTTTAATCTCATGCATGTATTAATCTGATTAAAATCCTCTCAAAAAGGAAGACCTTGTAAAAAAAAAAAAAACAGTAATTTTGAAAATGTCAAATTACAATTCCAATCCTACTGATTAAAATCGAAATTTTGATGATCATAAATACTGAAACTTTTTTAAAAGATTTAGACATGAATTAAGAACAAACTTTATTAGTCAGTTGTTTCATACAAATCGGACCCAACATTAAAAGGAGTGGACCAGAAATTTATGGCAAAATTTTGACGACATGTTTGTCTTGCTTCCTAACAACTCATAAAACATGATGGTGTCTTGAGAACAAATCTCACTTTTCACAAAGATTGAAGATTTTAAGGATTAGATTCTTTATATATTGTATAATAGTAATCCAATCATTGAGGAAAAACAAAAAAAAAAAAAAAAAAAAAGAAGAAGAAATGCTTTTAAAACATGTATGTAAGTGAAGTCTTGATTCAATAATTAGCCAAATACTGCAAAATGTTAATTACTTTCAGTTCCTCTCTAAGGACTTTCATAAATTCGCCAATAGCTCTATAAAACTAGAATTAATTAAAGTAATCAATTCAATATTTGACCTACATGCCTTCAATATTATGTTGGTTTATAGCCTTTTCAATTTAGCTTTAATAAAATTTTTATGTTTTATGTGTATATCCAAAATCAAAATTTTCATTTATTGTCCTTCTCCCAAGGCAATATCTGAATTATAAATTAATAATAGAGAAAGTATCGCTTTTATCACAAAAGAAAATTAATAGAGAAAGGCAGCCTAATGGTCAAATTCAAATATTACAAATTGGGATGAAGTTGAAACATAGTAGTTTGTAACTTGGCAATCTTTGTTTTTGGTCTTATATGATGAACAGGGTTCATTCAACACTGATTTGATTTATACAAGCTCTATTTTTTCCGGTACTATGAGTTTGGGCCTATTTTTGAAACTAAAGACTGAGGGCCTCTGAATTAGGGCCCGTAGTTTAGCCCAAATTATAGCTTTGTTTGGGCCAACCTAGCATTGCCCAGGTGGCCTGTTCTTTTTAAAGGTAACCGAGGTGGCCGTGTTGAATTATTGGAATTTGGGCGATTTAAGGAGAAAGAAAAAGCTGAAACTTAGCGGCGGAGACTTTAAAAAAAAAAAAAAAAAAACAGGAAATATGATTTACCGGAAATGGAGTTTGCTAACAGGCCCAGTCGTCATCCTCGGCGGAATCGTGGGAGCCACCGTTGTCGCTCACCTTCTCTTCGTTGACGTAATTTCTTCTGACCTTTCCCTTCTATTTCTAAACCCTAGTTTCACATGTAGATTAGGAATAATGTTCCTTTTGTTTTTTTGTTTTTTCTCTTTTTCAATTCACTGAAGATTACTCATTGGGAGCTTTATTTGATTGCCGAACATAAAGTTTCAAACTTTAATATATAGAAATAATCGCTGATAAACTTTTTTAATATATTGTCATTGTACTTCGTTTTTTTCTTTTTATTTAAATTAAAGTAGATGGAGCATCATAATATAAGGAACATGAAGATTTAAATGATGATTTTAGTTGTTCTATAGATTATATCCAGGTTGCTTCATTGCACCCAAGTTGAAGATTTTTTTTGTATTTGAACTCTCAATCATAGTTGAATTAAATGAAAAATTAAAATTAAGAGGGTTGGAGAACGAAAATGCCAGCAAGAAATTGCAGTTGGAAAATGAGAAAGGATCATTTTTATGAGCATATGATGTGTTTTTCCTCATTGTTTGTGTAGGTATTTTCATGTGGATTATATTAAAACTGAAACGCGTCTGAATTCATGTAAGGGGTATTGCTCTCTCTAAAATATTTCAGAATTTTTTAATGTTTGCAGGATCCATATCTTAAACCAAAGAAGAAGTTGCAGGATAAGCCACCATCAACCAAGTAGAAAGAAGTTGCTTGTTGGTTTTGGGCACTAGCTTTTCATGGCCTCTTTTGAGCAGGCAAATGCCTAGGTTGCTGTTTGAAAATTGAGTTCATCGACGAATAATATCACATTGTGAAATTTGGGCTAGGTTCTCTTTTCTGTCTCTTTTAATGACAATTCAACTACAATGTTCTTGAACATTGAATCTCAGAACAACTTTGTAAATCGACATGATAAAGCAGGTATCGGCTATCGGTTCCATGCATCCTTCCTTTCTAATGGATTTGTTGTTTTGATTTTATTTCTTGACATGTGTTTTAGTCATCCTCCATATTTGCATATATCTTTGAAGGGAGATCAAATAGTTTGCAGAAATCAAGGCTGTCAGGCTTTGTGTTTTGAACATGAAACATCAAACCAGTTTGGAATGTGGTAGATGACCTTGATAAATCCTTAAATAAGGTTTACTGGTGTGGCATATTGTTAATAGGATATGGTGGATTTACTATGAAGTGTTGGTGTCGTCAAAATTGGTTTTAATTTCTTTAGAGATGCAAATGGTAGAGTTGAAAAAAAAATTGCAATGTCCATCATTTGGTTGAAGAAGCTGAGCTTCTTTTTTCATTTCTATTGTTTTAGGGTCCATCTGGATCTCCCGTGCAATCACACTAGGATATATTTTTTTTTAATTTTACTGTTATAATCAATCTTACCTTTCTAATAATTAATTTTAATTCATTTTCCTTTTTTGTTAAATAACACAAACCTTCTATCTTTTTAGCTGTCGGGTATTTCTTAAGCCTGAATATTATAGTAGTATGATTTATGCTTCTGGTTTTGAATGTGGTCTTTGGTCAACATCAGGGCACCAGGCCACCCCATTAAGAAAAATATTTTAGTGGAAGAACCAAAAAGCGAGATGCTTAAACTAAACTAAACGTTGATTTGAGGGAAGAAAATAAAAAAATCTGAACAAGGAGGTGTTGTTCTCACGTGCCAAGAGTGGGAAAAGTGAAAAATTATAAGAGTCAAGACAAAGAGGAGGAACATGCCATGAATGTTTAAGTGTTATTGTCCCATGCAACAATGTTAGTCTTGGCTGTTGATTCGCATCCTGATGAGAGCATTTCCACATTGGGTCATGTCCTTCCAAAAAGTTATGCAGTACATTACTAGTTCTATTTCATAATTTATCCAAAAAAACATGCTCATTAATCGATCTTTAGAGATTAGATCTAATGCTAATCACCGAAGTAGATGCTTGAGGGCCTTGATCCAATGCTTAACGAAGGCAATCGTTCTTATTTTAAATCTTTGATCAACAGTGAAAAGCTTAGGACAGGATGAGGCCTTTTTTCGGCCGAAGAACAAAAGGATAAAGATGCGAAGATGCAAAGTGCCCATTCGTGGGATTAGGCTTAGCCGGTAGCAAAAACAGAGGCTAACAGTGAGGCCCACTTAGTACCTACCCTGGCCTGATGAGCACCAAACCAAAAAGGGCCAATTACCCAAAGCGCAAGCCCTGTTGTTGTGTCGTATGCTAGATAAAACGACGATTGTATGGGCCAATCTACTAAGAGATTGGAGTACCTTCAACAGTGACTTCACATGCCTGCTAAGTTAGTCAGTCTTGAGTCGGATCACGATTCTACACCATTCCTTAGCTGCAGACAATTCAGATTGTCCTTGGTAAACACTATCTACTTGTTCCATAACTTCTAGCCCCGACAACAATATATTTATAATAATAAATACATGAAAACTTTCATACATCTAGTTCATATTCAAGGCATGGAACCAGAGTAACTGGACATGTGCCATATATAGTGCGAAAGCAGCCGTGCTACCCATGTTCATATCTTGAATCTAACAGGAATTTGGTTTTCTGGTTTTAGATTTTCAACGTTGATAGCTAGGAAAGACAAAGAGAGTCCAATCTAATTCAGTGAGCAAAGTGGTAGAATGAAGGAAAATTTACATAACTTGCCTATACAAATGCAGCATAGAGAAAGCAATAATTTAGAATATATATTGTAACAAGATGAGAAAATATAAAATAAATCAGAAACCTTACAAGGCATAAGAAATCATCCAACAGTGACCAATCAAGAGTAGCATCAAGAAACATCATTCAGATCTCAGACCTTCCAACCAGTTTGCCAAGTTGGTTCTTTCTGCATTTGATTTAGAATGAATCAAAACTTTTTGTATGCCAGGGATAACTCTTTGATTGTTACAAATTCACTATACAGCTGATCTTGGAAATCTCATGCCAAAACCATGCTTCGCTTTCTCAACTCTGTTCAAAGTCACATCAACAATGCTTCAGGATATTATCCTCATCAAGAAATACCATCTTGAGATACAGAAGTTTTAAATAACAATGTATAATTAATAGAAAAATGAGTTCAAAGTAATTATGAATACACTGAAGCAAGAAAAAAGCTAAAGAGATGGCTTTCAAACATCCTACAGATCTGGACAATGTTTGGAATGTTGTACTAACAATTAATATACATGACAAGTGGAATTTAGTACCATCAGCCAAAATTGCAGGAATGATGTACTATTGTTGTAACCATTAATGAAAAGAAATTTGAAATGAATGTTGTAGCCATCAACCACTATCAGGGCATAGAGAAGTACGTTTAACTTCTAGTAGCCCCATTCCAGTTATTTCACCTGATTAAGCCTATCAACCCTATTTCTTTTCATCCTAGAATACCTCAAAGCCATGTCTTTGCCACTATACTAAGATATCATTGGCCTCAAGGCTTATTCCAAAAACCAACATTCATAAAGAAAAAGAACCATACTAGCATTATGCCTACTAAGGATTCATGCATAAAACAGTCATGAGCATATCATTACTCATTAGCTGCACTGGATGAATTAAAAGAAACAAGGCTTATTTTTTAACTAGTTAGAGCATCACTTAACTACCTACCAAATAGCACGTATAAGGAGATGAACCAAAAAAAAAAAAAAAAGTCAGAGAATTAGCTCACGTTGGAGCAAGTTTGCCAAGGCTATCTAGCTCTTCACCAGTGTCTTCATTCAGGACTCTACCCGATATCTCAATGATGTAAGATCTATCTCTATCAGTTGGAAGCCCTCTATTACCAAGCAAATCCAAATCTTTCTTGTGGAGCTCTCTCCTGTTTACAAAAACACCAGTGGTCCCACCAGCACAATTTTCTGGCATCGGATAGTTAAATTCTTCGATAAATGGCTGCAAGAGAAATTAGGTTAAGAAAAAATATTGGCAAAACCAAACAACAACAAAATGCTTATCGGTTAATATCTAGGTAAGAAATATTTAATCTTACAGGAATTATGCCAAGACAAGGCCCACCGAGAACACCCCAGAATCCAGCTCGAAAATCATACCTAATTTAGGCATTTGCAATAAAACAACATCAATCATTCAAAATGCATGAGAAACTACATGACCAAAAAAAAGATAGATTATAGTTAGATGAAGCAATATCAGAATCAGATTTTATTTATCTGGTTCAATCAAAACAATCATTTGTAGATCTATTCCTTTACATGGAAATATACACGCCTATCGTGATAGACACAAAAAAACTAGTAAAAGCCACAACACAGCAGATCAGAAAGAAAATCAATGTATGCTTACCAATACTGTCCAGGATGAATTCGTCCAGCCATTTTTTCAGCTTTTTTAACCACACGTTCAGGTATAGGATACCCGTTAACTGAAACGTTACTTTTCCCATGTTCTTCTGTTTGATTAAATATTGAGAAATCCTTAAAACTCTTCTTGATAACATTTGCAAAAAATGATTCACCTCCTTTTGCCATTTTTGGTTGATCATCTTCTCTGGTCGCATCCCCTGAATCTTGGGAAATCCCAGTGTTAGAATACTCATTGAATGACACCTCCATCTCAGTAGGTAATGATGCCTCTTTTAAAGAATTTTTGCTTGACACAACTTTCTCTTGATCAGAGCGACTACTACGATTTCCCTTCCCAAATTGGTTGACAGCATTGCTGGAAGAGTAATCAAAGTGCTCTTGAAGAGGTGAGCCTGCAGGTGGTGGAGACAAAGTGGATTTGATTAGCTGCTGAACAGAATTCGCTTCCTCCCTTGAAGCAATTAAAACATCGGGACTGTTTTCTTCCTCAGAGGTGCTTGGAGATGAAGAATGAAAGCTTTGCATTTCCTGAGGTCTGACTGAGTTCAAGGCCTGGCCAGTTGGCACTACAACAGGTTCTCTGTCCATTGACAGAGAATCATAACCAGAATGATCATAGTCATCGGACGAGAAGTTAGCAGTAATTCGGTTCACACGGCCATGGAAATGTGAGGAACTATCATTCACAACTTCATTAGAGATATCATCAACCTCCATAGAAATTCCCTTTGTTTCTGCATTATCACGAAGAACAAGCTTCTTGTTGATGACAGCAAAGTTTATCACAGTAGAACAGGCTCCACAACGCAATTTATGTACATGTTTCACCATAAGCTGCACTTTCCTGGGCATTTGTAGTAGTTCAAAGCAATTATAACACATTACAAATGGAGCACCACCAGCTATAGGACGAACACGGCGGCCACCACTGGCTAACGTCATCCTCTGGGGACGGCACCGGACAAAACCACCCATTTCTGAGTTAATATCACTTGGCCATCTAGCATGTGCTTGGGTGCCATGCACATTCAATGGAGGAAGCATCGTAGTCCTAGAACTATGGAAATGTGAACCAAAAGTTGCAGGGTTCTCAATATGGCACCATGAATTACTAGGCACATCAGGGAATCTTTTATTGCCAAATGCACTGGGTGGAACAGGTGCTGGAACTTGCTGATGTTTCTCATAGCAATGAAAACAAGAACAAGAAGCCTGGTGTAACAGTGAACTTCGTGGATAAGGCGTAAATGGATTACAATTACTTTCAATGTACTTTCCAGAAAAGTATGGATGAGGTGGCTGTTGTCGGTATTCTCCAGGCAATTGGTGCAGAGCTCTTCCAAGCATTTGGGATCCAAAAGGATCTCCATAAGCAGGAATTTGATTTGGATTATGCATTGGAGGATGCAACCCATGCCGAGGCATATCATGCCCAACAGGATAAGTGAATGGCTCTCGAAAATGACTAAAATAAGAAGGTCCTGCTCCTGCAGCATGTTTATCAGGTCCATAGAAAGGCATTGAGGGCATATGTGATCCAGAAGAACCATTTGGAAACCAGGTATCAGCAACACCATAAGACTCAGGAGGAACAACCCTCCCATCAAGCAGAACTTTCTCTTTTGGTTTATCAACCACATTACAAGACCGACCAAGTTGCTCCTTTAGCTCATCCAGCTTCCTTAGAAGCTCAGCTCGATCTTGTTCAAGGTGAATTCTACCAGAAACATCCTCATTAGTTCGATTCTGCAATGATTCACTATAACCATAAGAAGAATCCAAATGATGGTTTGATGGGCGTTCATCTGGATGGTTTGAAGTTGAGAATCCCACACCTTCGACAACAGCACTTGGAATACTCTGAAACCCCTCCATCTCTTCTTGCTTCCCAGCTTGCCAATCTGACATCTGTCCCAGTCTTTGTGATACACCAGTATATCCAAAACTTGAATCCAAATCCTTCTGTTCTCTTCCAATAGAATTCACTATTTCATCCTTATTCCTGCTAATATCATTACCATTCGCAACAGACCATTTATGACTAGCAACCTTAGATTCATTCCTACTTTTATCATTGCACTCAACATCATTCTTCTCTGAATCCCTTTGATCACACCTCAAAGACCCAGCACTGGATTTAACATCTGAATCAGAGGCATCACTCAAGTCTATTATTCCCTTCTCTGAGGAAATATGGGATTTGGTAGAAACTCTGCCAAGCCTGTCTTCTTCTGACTTCTCAGAGACAGTTTCTGCTTCACAATTCCTAGTTTTTGCTGTTAAACAAACAACATTCCACTATCAAAATTTGGAAAATCTATTAATTTTATGGAAGAAATTATGCTTATCTAATTGCAAAGGACCGAGATCAAAAAGGTTCAGATAACAAGAAACTGAAATCCAAAGCCTAAAATGGTTCCATTATTTTGATTTCAACAAAATTAAGCCAAAAACTTTTGTTATAATAACACTCGTATACTCTTATGACCACAACGGATTCTAACCTATGAAACGATGAGGCTTAAGCCCGTTTAATTCTTTCCTTTTCTTATAAATATGGTAGGTTTAATCATAAACCAAAATGAGGGTAATATAGCACGAAGTAAATTAAAAGAACAAAGAACCCAACTTTGAATTTTCCAAGAATGCGCCTTGCCATTGCTGATAAATACAAAAGAAATAACTAACAATTGGATTCTAACAAGTTTTCATTGTTAAAAACGTCATACAAAACCTCACTTAATATTCCTAATCCTTCAATTTAACCAATTGGTTCAAGTTTCAACATTGATAGAAACAAGGTTAACACAGATCAAATACTCAAAATCAAGTTTCTTTCTCTTGTCTTCAACAACTTTCTCATCGACCAAACAAACAACCAGGAGGGAAAAGAGAGAAGAGAAACGACAGGTACCTCGAAGAACAGCACCGCAGCCACCACACTCGTAAACAGAATAATCAGCAAGCTCCGGAAAAAGGTTTTCACACTTTGGACACCGAACCAACCTTACTTCGGTTGACTCGGCCATTTTCGAGTCATTCAAAGCCCTACCCACGAATAAGAAAACGACGTCACTCCAATAACAATTTAGTATCCTTCCAAATTATAAAAAAAAAAAGCTAAAAAATCCCCCGACGCGCAATAACTATCACCAACTAACTCGTTTATTTTTTTAAGGAAAAAAAAAAAAAACAATTCTTTTCAGCCACCCAAAATCAGAGAGCTAAGGGAAAAAAAAGGGAAGGGAAGTGATAAGCTGAATTGAGGCTCTCTATTCTTTTAAGCAAGTTTCTCTTTTTTTTGCGTTAGTTTTCTCAGAGGCCAAACAGGGAAAGGGAAGTTGAGAGCAGTGTTTAAGACACTTTAGCATGAAAATACAATGAACTAACCTGGAATTTCTGAAAACACTCTGAAATTTCCAGTCGAAAGAGAGAGAATAGTTTGTGTTTCTGAAACTCTGGGTAGAGAAAGAGAAGGACAGAGACAAAGACAAAGACAAAGACAAAGAAACCGAGTACACATGATCGTTTTCCAATGTTGTAATGAAACAAAGAAAATTAAACGCAACCGTTTCGTAAACCTCTTCGACGACTAGTTCAGAGTCCAACGTGGAATCGGCGACATTTCCAGTTTACCATTTTTTATTTTTCCTTTTTTTCTTGCTTTTTTAGGTTCCTTATTTGCGACCGCTGAGAGAAAAGCCGAGTTTTGGACGTTGTGAAAAGAAGTGAAAGCGGCTGCCTCTGCCTGAGTGGAAAATGGAAAATCCACCCCAACCCTGACACTGCTCTTTCATCACTCTCTCTTTTCTTTTTTACACTTTGGAAAATGAGAAGTGAATGTGAATATGATTTGGTGCCCCCAAAGCTCACTTAACATCGGATTTTGTCTCACTCTCCTTACTATTATTACCTCCTCTTGTCTCATACATCAACGTTGCAGATTTCTTATTGCATGATTTTCCACGAAACACAGTGATGAAAAATTTTCAGATTTTTTTCATCCTGACGTCAAATTTTGTTACTATAACTATGATTACGGAAATTATGTGGGTTTCAGGATTGGGATTGGGGGATGATTGTTTTTGTTTTATGTTTTGATTGATCGATGGTGTGGCAGGGGGAGTCGGCTTGGAACACGGGAGGGTTTTGATGATACGGGGATGAAACTAGCATTGAGATTTTTTTTTTCTGGCGTTTTGATTATTTTTGGTAAAAACAGTCGATTATATATTTAATTTTATTATGATTTAATTTTTTTTAATTTTATCATCCATCGAAACAAATTTTTAAAAGCAGATGGTGTGGTGAGGGTTTTAGCTTTTAAGTCCAACCTACCAAAATTAATGAAGAAAATGCCTTGAAACCCTGCTCTCCTTTCCTTAAGATTAATTTGCTCCTAAATAAAAATGAGAAATAGATTGTAATAATAAAAATAGCAATGAAATAAAGAATGCAAGATGAATCCAAAGCATTATTGTTGTCTTTTTTGTGTATACTTGGAAGTAAAGAGGGGTAGGAATTTAATCCAGTAGGTCTATGAGTTATCCACTGAAATTCTGAGAATTAGCTTGGAATTTGATGAAGAAAGCAACGCATCGAGGAGCTGCTGGTGTGCCATTGATCTCAGCATAAATGACGCATTTCAATCTGGTTGACTTCAATCAACCAATTCAGACAGTAAAAGAACAATCCCTGGCCCTTAGATTGGTAGCAGAAAAAAACAAAAAGGAAAAAAAATCAAACATTTGAATACTTCCAAAAACCTGGCGATGTTGATTATTATGTAGTAATGAATTAATGGACCAACTTGTTACTAGATTAATAAAAATTTGGTTGACTCCTGAACTAAAGATACATGTGAAGAATGCTTAATTTGCTTGATTTGATTATTTCTTAAAGCAAATGGTGCAAGTGCAACCCCGGTACCATGACTGGCCTGAAATCCCGCACGCCAATAGGTCAAAGGCATATCCAGGCAGGAGGGAGATCATTGCAAGTCACCGTAAGAAGTTTGGAAGAAATTTCTTGGTCAAAGAGGGGTTGCTTAACACATTACCAGTAACAAATACTTGCAGGAGAAGTCAATGGCATTTCTTGGGTTTCATCGAATATCATATTTTAATTGTCTAAGATCTGGCAATATGTGGGGGTCATGACAGAGAAGGCTTTGAGGTGCAGGATCAACAGAAATAAATGAAAGAAGGGTGTGATTCCCTCCAAAATTTGGAGGCCATGAAAAAGATAAGCTCATCAAATTGCAGCTCAAATAAAAAGTTTCCTCATAGCTGGCTGGCAGATTCTTTAAGGACTAATTGACTAAATGGACATGTTCTATTTGGAAGGGAATAAGGGAAGATGGTCCCAAAATTGATTCAACTCAATGTTTCATTTGACTAACCCTAAACTGAATTCCTTGAACAGAACTGCTACACCGTTACTGCTGCATTGCAGGGCCCAAACCAGGCTTGAGAGCCCCATGGCCAGAAACTTTAAAGTGACACTTGGATCACCAGGCCCAATATGGAAGCAATTGAAAATGATTTTAAGTTGAAATCGTTAACTCGTAGACTGTCATGATAAGCCTTGGGTATTTATGAAAGACTGGGGTACTGTACAACCAGCCTGTTAAATCTTTTTCTGACCCAAAGCAGGTTTTTGGGTGAGGGAAATCAGAAATTAAGTGATTAACGTACACAAATACGTACATATTTCAACGTCATGCAAAACAATCCATTCACTAGTGAGTTCTGCGTAAAATATTAGTGCCTACATGATTATATCGTTGACCAGATTCATACATTATTTTTTATTGACACTTTGGTTTTGGCTACCTGACTCCACTTTGACATATAAATGATGGCCGATTTTATTCTTGTTACTGGAATTGAGAAGAACGGAGCCTCACTGCTGTCAGCCCCCAATAAAGAATTAGCTTTGGCTCTAACCTAGAATTTCCAGGTTTTAATTTTGTCATAGGATTGAGCTAGACGCCTACAAAGCTACACCAGAACCAACTTTGCTCGGTCTTAAGCCAACAAGGTCCGTAGTCTCCAACTTCATGACGTCAGAAACACTTCCAAGTTGGAAATAGTTGACTTGACATCCACATTGAGTTTGTGCATTGGGTGCCATCCACATTGGAAATACACTGTCTCAACTCTCAATTTGTCTAAAGAAATTGTCATCCGAAACTTATTAAAAAGGAAAACGAGAAAATAACAAGATTTTTTTGTTGTTCCAGTTGTCGTGGGCTTATTGCAACCAATGATTTAAATAATCCAAACAAAAAGGAAAAAAAAAGGATGAAATAAATTCTGTTTCGTTTCCATGGCCCAACTCAAAATGCATCGGACATGTGTAAGTCGGATGCCTGGTGCTCACAAATTTGGCATTATGGGTTATGATTTTATAATCAATAGGCTGAGTGTCAGCTCATCCCCCAGTGGGACAGGAAATGAAGAGCGAATCCTCACCCAGATTCTCTAATCTCCAACACGAGAAATCACTTCCAATGAGATAATCAAAAACCCATTGTTTTTCAACATAGAACAGCTCCCGCATGTTATCAAGATAGGAAATGGAGGCAAGCGTACTGTTGCGTTGGGATGTCAAATCTGAAATATCAGTCTAAAGACTCATGTTTGATATAACAGTATGAAGAAAACTTCACGTTTATATGATAAAGGATGAAATAAATTTTGTTTTGTTTCCATGGCGCAACACAAAATGCATCGGACATGTGTAAGTCGGATGACTGGTGCTCACAATTTTGGCATTATGGGCTATTATTTTATAATCAATAGGCTGAGTGTCAGCTCATCCCCCAGTGGGACAGGAAATGAAGAGCGAATCCTCACCCAGATTCTCAAATCTCCAACACCAGAAATCACTTCCAACGAGATAATCAAAAACCCATTGTTTTTCAACATAGAACAGTTCCTGCACGTTATCAAGATAGGAAATGGAGGCAAGCGTATTGTTGCGTTGGGATGTCAAATCTGAAATATCAGTCTAAAGACTCATGTTTGATATAACAGTATGAAGAAAACTTCATGTTTTATATTATAAGTAAATATAGGAGTATAATTCTGAATATGGAAAAGAACTCCATATGAGATGTACAGTTGAGATACATTATTGAAAACCAAGAATTAAGAAAAACAGCAATGAACAAGAAACATAATTTCCCAGACGTTGGGTTACCTGTTAATCTGTTATATTCTTTTGTATTTCTACTTCTTGCAAAAGCAACAGATTCCTGTTCGTAACTTCTTAAGCTTGTCCCTCCTTTGTCCAAACTTTCTCCTCTTCCAAGACTTACTCCCCGAAAATTCTTCCAAGCTACTAATTAGAGAAGAAGATTCCTTGGCTCTGGCATTGCTTGTAGAATCTGCAATGGTGGCAGGGGTGATATCAGACGGATAATACAATCTGGTGGTCAACCTCCTTGAGCCGCCTAGAGAAGGCAGTTTCACTAGATGGCGCTCGATTAGATGACCGAGTGATGCCAATTCATATGAATCATATAAGGAGCTGCCACAATCCCATAGAGCAAATGTTGCTGCATCTTCATTTTTTTCTTTGGTTTCAGACAATTTTTTCATTTGAGTTCTAAAAACTTGTGGGGTTTATCAGATTGGTTTATGAAGAGTTTTGGAATGCAGATTGACAAACAAATTTCCCAATGTATTATATCCAAATAGAGAGATTCCATCTAGCCATGAATTTTAAATTTCAGCTGGCCTGTCCTAGTTTGCTGGGGTATTCATTTTTCTTTTTTGCAATGTGGGAAATGTGAATACTGCGTTTTTTCCCCCTTAATTATCACTGATGAGTGATTTGAAATCTTAATTTGTTAATATTTGGAACAATTATTGTCTTCTAAAAATACACTTAATAGGTGACCCTTAATTGTATAAAAACAGAGGAAAAAGGAAGAAAAAAAAAGGGGAAATAGTTGTCCCAAGTTCGGTGAAGAAAATGACTTATCCGCTCACCAAAAAACTTGGGTTTCAACGTTAAGCTGTTAGAACAATAGCATCTGACTCAGTATGCATTAAAAAAAACAAACCATATAAAGCAATGCTTTTAACCAAAAAATTTTGGTGAAACATGGGATTTTCTTCACCCCTGCTATTCCACAATATTTATTGGGATTTAATTATCTCCTTATTTGTTTTCGAAGCAACAGTTCAATCCCCATTGACAGGTCCCTATATATGGTAGCTGATTTGATATTAGATCACACTCATATATAAATTAAAAATGAATATGAAATTCCCAACTTTCGAAGGAAATAAGTAAAATAAAGGCAAAAAGGTTTTGATTATGTTACAGAGTTTGAAGTTAGACCTGGAATTTATGTATTCTTTGTTTGGTAAAAAAACTTTTTTATTCACTCGTTTAGGCTTTGCAATTTATGCATTCGTTTTGGCGAGGCTTATCCAAAAATCGTTTACGAACAGAAGACCTTTTACTTTTACTGTCAAAAGTAAACAAACTAAAACGAATCTTTGTCAGTCAAACTTCTCGCTGAGCCTTTGTAAATCCTAACTGGGGAACGAATTTGAATATCCTAACCCAACACCCTATGCAACTACAAACAGTGGGCTTTTATCATAATTAATAATTTTAATAATTATCAAATATCCAATCTAAAACTTTGGTTCTTCTCAAAATTTGTGCTCTTATATAATATACGTAAGGTCAAACCATGAATTATACCAATAAAATTATTTCTTTTCAATTTTATTGGAAATGAAAACTTTAATAAAAATATTAATGAAAAAATAATTCTTGGATTATAGAATCTAAATCAAGGGGATCTTATATTAGATGTACAAAAACAAGATCTGTTATCTCAAATAAAAATATATAAATTGAAGAAGATAATGGTACTGGTCAACATCTCTCGAAAAGAGAATTTTTATGTCGCATTCTTATCCACCCAGCAATGTTTATCTTCTCCAAATAATAATTATGTATTTTTCAAAGTTCATTTGTCATTGGATGAATAGAAGTATCAGCAACTACAGGGAAACATGAACGAAACAGTGAAGAATGGCAATAAATACTGGTAGTCTACTACTGTCCTATTCTTGAAATATTGTCGGTGGTGACGGACTAAGGTCTAACGCACATTTCTGGTTTAAATTTATAGTATAAATGTATAGTTGATTATTTTTCCGAAATCACTAAAAACCAAAGAAAGACATGATATCTCCTACAAAACAACCAGGTACTGAACCGGTGACGAAGACTAGAAGAGGCAGATCTCTCTTTAAAGAAAGTTTCTTCCCATTTTTCATTTTCATTTATGAAGATGGAAACCTTTTATAAGAACTGGATTTGAACATAATCACAATGGAAAAAAAGTTATCTGAATTGACAAACGAATGCTACCAAGGTGTTTACACTGTGATTTATTATAATATAATAATAAGATTAATCATTTGTAGACAATTATTGACATCACGACAGCCTACTTAGATTTTGTGGAATCGAGCTCATCCTTGACCAGTTTGGGGTTGGATTTTCTTTTTTGTTATGTGTTTCCTTTCAGAGAGGTCGATCCACTTTCAAGCGTTCCTACATCATCACGTCCATTGAACAAAATGGAATTCAAGTAATATCTTAAGCTATAGTTTACCTACTACGGAACATTCGCGTCGTATTGGCCTCGTGATTTGTCGGGAAGGAAGAGGGATAGTTTTGTTGGTGGAAAAATGGGCCATACCAACCTCCCAGCCGAAGAAGTCAAATGGCCCGCCTTTTCTGACAATGCACGGACATCCGGTGGACTTAACACCAAACTTCTTTTTTTTTTATAATTTGAATTTTTTTTATTTATAAACTTTTTCAAATTCGTCAAGATTGGGCTCCTCTCTACTTTGAATTTATACCGGAGGGGTCAGTGCGTGGTGTTTATGATGGCGCCTCCGATTTAGACCCAAAATGAAAAGGGGTCAAATTCCAATCTTTAAGGCCTAGCTACAATGACATGTCGAATACTAACCGGTACAAAGGCAACTTTCCAAGGTATAAATGCAATGATTTTGCATTCAACTAGATGATTAAGCCAGTAAAACACCTTTAATTTATTATATAACAAATGGTGAGAAATTTACTTTTCTCCCATATTTAACTACAACTAGAAAGCGGTACTGAAGTAGCTCTTGGTAACATTTTCACACAAGATTTGCAACACTTTATTGTTTGTAGGCCCTACACATCGCGGTGTTTTAAACTGACTAAGAGCAGCTCCTAATCCTAGGTAATGATCAAGAATCTTCTGGAAAGTTCCTCTCCGAACAACTCGGAGCTCAAGCGGACCAATGGCATTTACCTTGCGGGAACTAACATAGCCTGCATCCACAAAAGAACGATCCAAACAATTGCAGCATTCTTTCAGGACCTCATCGCCTACTTCCCCATTAATTTCCCAAAAGATCACATAGTGACCGGGGTCTGTCGATAAGTCCACATGACTAGAGAAATCAAGCACTTCCAGCTTTTCCTCAGCATTTAACTTGGCTGCTTGTTCCACAGCAAGCTGTAAATCTTTCTCAGTGTTTTTGTCGATGTTTATGGTGAGTATGAGATTTCTTCTGCAGACAAATTTCAGTTCCGGGCTTGAGTTATGGAAGCCCGTAACCTTGACCACATCCCCTAGCCTATACCTATACAAACCTGCCATTTACAGTTGAAAGGGTATTAAAGAATTGAATTATTTTGAAAGGGTAAATAGGTGTGAATGTTTGCTATGATATTTCTAACTAAAAAAAAAGGACAACCAACAAATTACACTAACATGGCAATGTTTCAACTCCATCAATAATTAGTATGCATGAACGTATAAACATAAATACAGAGAAGCATGGCTAATGCAATGTTAGGAAGGATAAAGAAAAAGGCAGACGGTCAAAATGCAGAACAGAAATTCTCAATTGCAACTACTTGCTGATCAGGATTCGGTTTCCAATGCTAAAATACAAGAAGTTCCCACCAAACATCTTTAAATATATTATATTTATGCGAGATGGGCGTGTTCATTTTAATCATTTCCTAACCTAGGCAGTTTTGTTTTCCATGATCCTAAACTTTTCCATCCCCCTTCCCACTTATCCAAAAAAAAAAAATTATCAGTGTCAATTTTAAAAAAATGTGAACATTAAAATATCTATAGTATTTCTTTAACACAGACCATTGACCAAAAAGCCCATCCATTCCTTTTCACAGTACATTATTTTGTAAATTAGTTTATCCTTAATTTCTCAAAGGCTTCGGTATAGCTAAGAAACCATTGACCTCTTCCCCTACATCATTTATGGCTCAGTCTGAGACAGCTTTCCTCTAGCCTACTCTTTCTTCTTGAGGACAAGGTAGCAACTAACTCATTAGATTACCCTGAAAACTTTCTGATATACTTACATGATTTCAGATAGGGTAAACGTATGGAAAAAGTATATTAAGAAAAACGTCATCAGCAAAACCTTCAAGGTCCTGATTAGAAAGCATGTAAATATGATGGAGAACCAATGATAACAAGTAATCTAAAATACTACCTTATTTTAAAAAATTAGCTACAAGTAATTATATAAATAAAAAACAGATATGATGCATCACACATGTCTCCTCTAAGAAGATTATCTCTGCAGCTAGGAAACAAAAGTTGCCAGATTCTTAATGCAGAAGTTTCAAGTTTAGAGCAACGAGATATATGGCAGAGAACACATGGAGGCCTTCTTGGTAAGAGAACCTCTGTTTCCTAATTTTATGCCAAACAAAAGTAACATTAAATGTACAGAAGCATATATAAAAATGCCACAAAAAATGAGCCAATTAAGAAAGCCTTTGACTGTTTGGTATATTTATTTCTTGATTATAAGAATGGGGTGTGTCTTTGTCTTAACCAATTGGGTCTGATATGTCTGAATTAAAGAATTTTATTCAGGACAATGCAGCAAATCAAATGAATTCGGCTAAGAAAACCAAAAACTATGCAAAGAAGCAAGAGTTGCTCAAGAAATAGCTTGCTCTCCCTAGCTCCTACATAGCTACACCCACATGAAGAGCATTTATGTCATGGTTGGGTCATTTTATAAACAAATAAACAAATAGAAGTTGCCGACACTGCAACGTGCAATGTTCACTTGAATATTCATTTGAACGTGGTTGAGAGACCTGGAGTTGAAATGGAGATTACAGATTGGATGCGAAATTCCACAATCTTCTAAAGTAATTGTAGGAAATGCAGCAAAAAGTTCTGATTCATAAGAAAACAAAAATAGTACCTGCAAAACTGGTGATAATAATCTCATACTCTTCACCAACCTTAACTTCAGTCAGACCCACTGGCTTGGGCTCCATAGAGAGGAAAGAATCGTTAACTTTGACTTCCACATGCTCCTCAGCATTCTCTTTCAGAGGAATGAATTCAAAATACCCAATATTAGGAAGCACAGCATAAGTAGCCGACTCAGGAGGCAGAGTTGGATTGATATTTGCCCCAATCCACCCCTCTGAAGAACCATAATCAGCACTTATAAGAGGCAAATCTCTTGCATAATGCCTTAACTTTTTCAGATAAGGCTCCATGGAACCAGTCATGATCCCATACATGTACTTTACATTAGGAAAAAGCTCCGGTATCAATCCATACCAATTACTCAATTCTGAACATTTCTTATGAATCAAATCAGCCAACTCAGGATTTGGCTTCAGCAATTTGGCCATTGCTGATCGGTAAGAAGGGAAAGAGATCCGGCTTGTGAGGACCCCTTCTCTTATATCAGCACAAAGCTCTTCCCAAACTTGTTCAAAAGTTCGAAACGCATGAACAATGCCATGGGCAAAGGTAGAGGAAACCAACTGAATTTCCTCACGGAAAATCAGCCCACATAAAAGATGGCAGTACAAAGATTGGTGGAAATCAGGACCAAATATCACCTCATCAGGGCTGCAACACTGAGATTGCATTGCTATCATCGCATTTTTAAACTGCGAATTGCGAAAGACATTGGTAGTTGCAGTTCCTGCAATCAAACCCCCTTTGGTTTCACTCTGCTTGCTACTGTAAATGAACTGCAAGGCCTTCCCATTCTCAATAGGGAATTCTCTGTATATCAATAATACAAACTGATTAATAACAAGGAAACAGCTCAAAGAAAATTGTTAAGTGGGCATATCCAACTACATTTATTTCAACAAAAATAAAAGTTGAAAATAAATGTGTGGACAAGAAGAAAACAGCCATGGAGCATTAAAAACTTTGAAAAAAAAAAAAAAAAAGAAGGTAAACGGAAAAATAATACAAGTATGTTCAATTGAATACCTGTTTCTAAAAGCATAAGATGTACGGTATATCTGCAAAGTAGTTTCCATCAATTCGTCATTGAAAGGCACAAACTTGGGCTTTCCTTGAGTAGTACCAGAGCTGCAAATTGCAAAACAAATCAGCTCTCAATTTTGAAAAATCAAACGACAGCAAACAAAATAAAAGTTAAAAAAGGTAAAAAGTACCTGAGAGATATGGTGGTTATTGGTTTACCGGTGAGAATCGAGGAAGAAGCACCATCAGCAATTCTTTGAATATAAGGCTCCAAGTCCTTGTGAGTGACGAGAGGAACACAAGCCTTGAAGCTTTCAGGGTCGGTTCTGCCATTGAGACCGAGATTCTGCAAATACTCAGAGCATCCATTTTCTTCTAGAATCTTCTTTAACGTCTCTCTTTGAACATTCTCAGCGTCTTTGGTCATCGCTTCGAACTCTTCTATCACTTTATCAACGTCCAGAATTTCCATCTTTTTTAACATCGTTACTGAAACTGAATTCCAAAAACAAGATAAGGAAATGACGCGAAATTATCATATTTAACTGTTACGTAGAGAAAAGAGAAAAAAAAAAAAAACTAATTTGAAAGCATAGAAAAAGCAAAGTACTACCTTGTTCTCCAAAAAAATTAAAAAAAAAAAGTTACAAATTTAAGTTTTATGCTCTCTCTTTCTCTGCTGCAAAACAGAAGCAAAACGGAATTTTTCTTTGGTATCAAGCTATCAATAAATGCAAGAAAAAGAAAGTAGTTCATGTAATGGAAAGACTGCTATTGAAAAAGCAAAGAAAGACAAAAGGGAGGAAAAGAAATAGGAAAAAAAAAAAAAGCAAAGGATCGTTTTTTCTTGATCACCAGTAATCCGAAAAAGGAAGACGATCATTAGGACTTTGCGAAGCTTTCATTTTCTTTGACGGAAGTCAAAGTAGTCAACCATCAAGAAGTTTCCAGGAAAGTTAAATTTTCCTCCAGGAAGTAGAGAATAGAGAATCAAAACTCAAAAAAAAAAAATCAGAAAGAAAATGAAATTGAAATCCGAAACAAAAGTAAGAGGAAAATTAAAGAAGTTGAAATGTAAAAACAAATTATTAGGTAAACATACTACAAAAACAAAATTCAGCTTCATATCCTGCTCCAAAACTTGAAAATTCGAAAGAGAAAACGAACAAAAATTAACAAAAGAAAATAGAAAAGAGAATTGAATTACCCGTGAAAAAGTGAAAGTCAACCAAAAAAAAAGAAAGATTTTTCAATAAAACAGAAAAAAAAAAAGAAATAAATCAGAATCAGAATGGGTAAAAGGTCGGTATCTGGATTAACAGCAGCTTGAAATTCAGTGAAAACTCTTTTCCAACAGAAGAAAGTCGGTTACCTGAAGAAGCTGATTTCAAAGTCATCGAATTTTTTATAGGGAGAGAAAAAAAAACAGAGGAGGATTATGAAAGACGTTATGATTTTTATTTTTTCACCGATTTCGATGCTTTCTTTTTTTCTCGCTTTTTTTTTTTTTTTTTTCTGAATAGCTTTATCTTCACTATTTCTTCTCCTGCAAATAAAACCAAAAAAACTAAAAATATATGTGTTGTAAGAAAGAGAGGAGGGTCGGGAGGGGGCAAAGGCTACTTGCTTTGAGTTTGATTTGGTAACCGGCTGATTGGGAGATAGGGAGAAGATTCTTCGGCTCGCATTTATAGGCGTTGCGAATTTCCGTCCACTTGTTGCCATTGTTTATCTTCTTAATCCCGATCCTGCCCATGGTCTAACGATAGAATTTCAGAAATGCCGTAGTGTGAAACGGTTGAACTATGAAATGACGCTTATGGGCTTGGATTATCGTCATAATTGCTTAATGTTGCGGTAAAATTACCATTACATGGGATTTTAAATTTTGGATCACCCAAAATGAAAGTTTTATTAACGTCAGATTGACGTGGGGTGCTCTGAAGAAGTGGCAAATTCTGGCAATATTGCACACTCATATACAGACGTACTGGATGGATTTTGATCGATAATATTATACTCTTTAAATTATGTTTGAAACATAAAATTATTAATAAAATAAGATAATAATTATTTTATATTATATTTAATTTATATTTAAAAATAAAAAAAATTATAAAAAAATAATATTTTTTGGTAAAGATTATTTAATCTTTTTCAAGTAAAAAGAATTATTTTTAATTTATAAAATTAAAATTATAAATTTAATTACATCCTTAAAAATTGTACCAATAATTTAAATTTTATAAATTTTTAAAAAAAATAATTTTGATAAATAAATAAACTATTTTATTTTAATAATTACATATATCAAATATAAAATAAAATAACATTATTAAATATAATTTCATCTTTTTTTTTGTTATATCAAAAAGATAAAATCTTAATACAAATAAGGAGAAAATGAGAAATTTAGTTCGAAACTAAGTCATTGATGTCTCATTAAACATCTTTAACCACTAAACTAAAATTTTTTGGACAATATTATTTTATCTTATCTTATTATAATTTTATACATCAAATATGATCATAAATAAAAAATAAGATAATTTTTATTTATCAGATTTTGATTTATTTTGATTTAATAAGATAATATTTTTAAAATCAAACGTTTAAAATTTTTTTTAAGTCAAGTTTTAATCAGAATTAAATTTTAAGAAATATCATCTCGATTTCATCGAGATATATATTATTTATTTATTTTTATATTATATATATTATATTAATAAAATATTATTTAATATTTTAATTTAAAATATTTTATTTTATAAAATTCAAATAATATTTTGTAAATATTATATTAAATTAAAATTATTAAATTAATTTTGAACTTAATTAATTAAGATCTATAATATATAGATAAGATTAGATATTATCTTATAGATTGGCCGGTGAGTTTCGAAACATGTGGCATAACCACGAAGAAAATATAGCAGTGTTTTTCAGATCGGACGGACATCATTTTGGAGATGATAGCTTGATATTGGTAATTTTAATCTAATGTCTCAATAATTGGTATAGACAATTGGTTTATTGAATTGTGTAAATATGTCATTATCTAATTTTTAATTATAGCATTTAATTGATTAAATGAATTATAATTAATTAGGAGAAGTAAAAAAATAGTAGTTAATACATACATATTTTAAATTTTAAATATATGCATCTAGCATATTTTACAAGTTTATTTGACTTTAAAGTTTAATTTTTGGTTGAAAAATGCTCAGATATGATTACTCATATTGTTCATGCAGATTGTAACCCTGATATATGAATTAAAAGTATCTTATGATTCATCTTAATAAAAAATTTTACGAATTTTTTCCCAATAACGCGATTCATGATCATTAGACACACGTTTACAATCAACTGCTAATGTAAAGCAACTAAATAGGTGAACCCAAGCCTCGAAGTTTATATTTATGTTTTCATAAAATTTTCAATCATTAATTCACTATCCTTTTCGGTTTTTATTTTGATAAAAAAAATATAACAGTGAATAAATTATTCAGTATCAAAATAAAATATATTATATCTGATAATTTAAAATAAATAATTATAATTTATATATTTAAAATGATTCAAATAAATGATCATTAAACTCAATTTTAAAATTTTTTTATCAAAAAAAAAATTTATTCGATTGAGCAAAACTGATATCTTTTTCAGCTAACCTTTGACAAACTTTTCCCCTGTACTGAGAATGACAGGCTACTAGGGATGCTCGGACAGGCTCTGTATCCTGGATTGACTCTGGTAATTTTGCTTCACTAGAAATGGTCGAAATCAGGAAACAAAGGGCCGTCGCCTGCCAGGCCAGGATCTATTACTACTGTTTTGGCTGATACAAGATAAATATATATTAGACAGATAGATGCCATTTTACTAATCATTGGCAGTTGAAAAGTAGCTTTTCTTAAACACCTTTTGATTTAATGTTACTATAAAGATAAAGATGAATGAATATAATGACCAAAAAGGAATAGTAAGTCTTGTTAAAAATTGCAGTGCGGATTGGAAAATGACTGAAAATAACGTATCCTGGCACTAACTATAACGATGATGCTTTTTTCTTGTGGGCTTTGACTCAGTGTCATGGCCAGGCCTTGGTCCTGCCATGACTGATTCTGAATCAAGCAGCGGTCGAGATCGAGCTGGCGGAAAAGTGGTTCTACGAGATGTAGGCGTGTATTTCGAGCTTTGGAACAAGATGTTAACATGTTGTGGGGGCAATGGGAGCTCCGGGCCGCGAGATATGCGGGGAAGGTCGGGACAGTGGTAGGACACCCTCAAAGCCAAGTAGCTTGGCGGGTGCCAGCAGTAGAAGCCATGTACGGGCACCTTCGAGTGGGTTGGTGGAGTAATTAGCAGAATCAAGGAGCAATGGTGACCAAGAGGAAGGTTACGGGGCCCTGAGTTAGCCGGAGAAAGGCCCTAGGATGGCTGGACAGAAAAGTGTCTCCGTTTCAGACATTCTTACGGTCACTGGTAGCATATTGAGAAAATCTCTAACGCTCTTTATAAGGGGATGATCTGGTGTCAGCTCTCCACCACCCCCTTGGCTAGCGGGCAGGCGGGGGCCTGGCTAGTCTGAAGTGAGCTACTCCTAGGCACTCGTGGTGTCTAGGTGGGCGGGCATCGTAGGGTCATGAGCGTGGCACGATGTTTCCTCGGGTAAGGTAAACCCGGGGACAGTTGGGACCGGTGGGCCTCGTATCGCGCCTTTGCGTTGAGCCATGGGGTTTGGCGGTAGAGATCGCTAGGCCCCTCGATTTCCCTTCCTCGAGCCGGAAGGATCATGTGATGGTGTTGCGTAGGAGGGATGCCATCGAGCCAGAGGGATGTGCGGGCTAGCAGGTAGGCACGCTGCTAGACCCTTATGGCCAGTCGGGCTGGTGTACTACTGCTGGGGCAGTACACCCAAGTCCTCTTGCGGGACTAGCATGATGTGGGGTGTTAATCATGCGTGCGGGCGGCCGATACTGATGCTAAGGGCTTAAGCCCTAAGAACCGAGTCTCGTGGGATGAAATGAGCCTAGAGGCTCCTAGCTGGCTGTCGACCAGCTTAAGTGGGGTGCTTGCATAAACTCAATATAGGAGCTTGCGTATGACGGGGGCGGGCATGGTGTTGGGTTCTCACCATGTCAAGAGGCTTCAAGGCCATGAGAACAGGGACTGTGCATCCCTATGAGCATTCGAGGATCGAGGCTCAAGATCCCAAGGCCCTGCGGGTAGAGCTGGGTGCTCGGGGGCTAAGTTGAGGATTGTGGACCGATGTACGATGGGAGTGGGTTCCTCCCCATAGAGTTCGGAATGAGCGACCCTACGGGGTCAAGGCCAGAAAGGGCTCATGAGCATGCGGTTTGTAGGACTGGAATTGGTCCGTCCTTGGAAAAATGGACACGATAGAAGACTGACCTTGACTAGGATTAGTCTTGGTGCCGCACGGACACGTGGTTTCAGTAGGAGGAACGCGCGGACCGTGACACTTGGTATCAGAGCCTAGGTTGGCTCAGTGGCGAGAGTTACGCGACCCCATGTGTGGGTCTAGTGATGCGAAATTACGGTGGTACCAAGCTCAAACGGAGCTATCGAGACACAGATGCGGGTTTTGTGCCTATGAAGGCTCGGGAAAGAGCCAACAATGCGTGCTGCGAGAAATATTGGGCCTATGTAAAATGGCTCTCGAGTAGACTCTTGGACGCCTAGCAAAAGGGCACCAGAGTCTAGCCTCACCTAAAAAAAGGTGTTGGCATATGTTGTGGCATGTGATGCCTTTACGGTGGAAGGAACCGTAGTGAGACCGAGATGCGAAAAGGGGCTTACACCATGAAATGGTGTTGTGTAAGGCCACGTGGGCCGAGTGAACCTTGTCTTGAGGGGCGGAGGTGTCGAGTTGCAAGATTAATTACTAATGTGTGCACTTGCTGTATGGTGCAGGTGCCCCAGCGGGGGTGCAAGCCGAAGTATTCGGGTCCGAGCATGAGACTACTACACAGAAGGGTATGAAGTGGCTAAAGATTGAAGCCACAAGCGAGGTGGTCAGTGGACCATGAGTTGCGTTGGTCAGTGGACCGTGAGTTCTTGTGGTCAGAGGATCACGAGAGTGTGTGTGTGAACCAGGATATCGAACTTGTATTGGCCGAAAGGGAAGGCTTCACGAGTAGTGGTGGTCAGTGGGCCACGACAAGATGTATTCCAGTGGAACAAAAAAAAAAAAAGGAAACGGCCAGTTGACAAGGCCTCAGACATGCAGGTAAGTGGACCTTGAGGATCGAGCTGGTGAATCCCCGAGTCAAGCAAATCAGTGGGTCTCCGAGTATAAGCGGATTTTGGGATGCCCTAGGAACTGGGCTGGAGTCAAAACTATCGAGCAATAGAACCATCGAGGAGACAGGGTTGCGCATAATGCTGTGTCGAGTTTCGAGTAAAAGTGGGGGAGACCTGTCAATTCCCCACGAGACTGAGCCAAGATAAAGGAGCTTGGGTGATGGAGCATAATGTTCAAGCCGGAGGCAAAGACCGAGTTAGCGCGTTTTAAGGTGCCGTCTTGGGGGCGGTTGGCCTGAGGGCCACACCTAGAGAGGTGACCTTGGAGGGGCCGAGAAGACCCAAGTTGGGAGATGACCAAAGTGCTTGAATGCCACTGTGCTAGGGTCATCATGTAGAGTGCCGTATGAGTGCGGTTGACCTAAGCATCACGTCCAGAAGGGCGCATCAGTGAGTTGATGCTGCAAGCGTGCAGTTGGTGTGAGGGGTCACGTCCGGTGGGACGCACCAAATGAGTGGCAAAGCTGTGGTCATTCATTCTACTGAGGGTCATCGATCAATAAGGGCACCTCGAGGTCGCAACCTAACAAGGATCAAGGGATGAAGCCATGGTATGGCCCATATGAGTACAACCAAGATAGGTTAGGCGATCCGAACTACAACAAAGCTGAGCAACAATGGGACCAATCTACACCAACAATGGACGAGTACTGTGGACGGTGCCTCATGTGACGGGACCTCGACCCAATCCTTGAGGGCACAAGTGAGAGACATATGAGGAAATGTCAGCTGTGTGCAACAAGATAGTTGGGTGTGGTCTTGGCGTCGATGAGGGCATCGACATAGTAAGTGGGGGAGAGTGTCATGGCCAGGCCTTGGTCCTGCCATGACTGATCCTGAACCAAGCAGCGGTCGAGACCGAGCTGGCAGGAAAATGGTTCTACGAGATGTGGGCGTGCATTCCGAGCTTTGGAACAGGATGTTAACATGTTGCGGGGGCAATGGGAGCCCCGGGCCGCGAGATACGCGGGGAAGGTCGGGACAGTGGTAGGACACCCTCAAAGCCAAGTAGCTTGGCAGGTGCCAGCAGTCGAAGCCATGTACGGGCACCTTCGAGTGGGTTGGTGGAGTAATTAGCAGAATCAAGGAGCAATGGTGACCAAGAGGAAGGTTACGGGGCCCTGAGTTAGCCGGAGAAAGGCCCTAGGATGGCTGGGCAGAAAAGTATCCCCGTTTCAGACATTCTTACGGTCACTGGTAGCATATTGAGAAAATCTCTAACGCTCTTTATAGGGGGATGATCTGGTGTCAGCTCTCCACCACCCCCTTGGCTAGCGGGCAGGCGGAGGCCTGGCTAGTCTGAAGTGAGCTACTCCTAGGCACTCGTGGTGTCTAGGTGGGCGGGCATCGTAGGGTCACGAGCGTGGCACGATGTTTCCTCGGGTAAGGTAAACCCGAGGACGGTTTGGGCCGGCGGGCCTCGTATCGCGCCTTTGCGTTGAGCCATGGGGTTTGGCGGTAGAGATCGCTAGGCCCCTCGGTTTCCCCTCCTCGAGCCGGAAGGATCATGTGATGGTGTTGCGTAGGAGGGATGCCATCGAGCCAGAGGGATGTGCGGGCTAGCAGGCAGGCACGCTGCTAGACCCTTATGGCCAGTCGGGCTGGTGTACTACTGCTGGGGCAGTACACCCAAGTCCTCTTGCGGGACTAGCATGATGTGGGGTGTTAATCATGCGTGCGGGCGGTCGATACTGATGCTAAGGGCTTAAGCCCTAAGAACCGAGTCTCGTGGGATAAAATGAGCCTAGAGGCTCCTAGCTGGCTGCCGACCAGCTTAAGTGGGGTGCTTGCGTAAACTCAATATAGGAGCTTGCGTATGACGGGGGCGGGCATGGTGTTGGGTTCTCACCATGTCAAGAGGCTTCAAGGCCATGAGAACAGGGACTGTGCATCCCTATGAGCATTCGAGGATCGAGGCTCAAGATCCCAAGGCCCTACGGGTAGAGCTGGGTGCTCGGGGGCTAAGTTGAAGATTGTGGACCGATGTACGATGGGAGTGGGTTCCTCCCCATAGAGTTCGGAATGAGCGACCCTACGGGGTCAAGGCCAGAAAAGGCTCATGGGCATGCGGTTTGTAGGACTGGAATTGGTCCATCCTTGGAAAAATGGACACGATAGAAGGCTGACCTTGACTAGGATTAGTCTTGGTGTCGCACGGAGGCGTGGTTTCAGTAGGAGGAACGCGCGGACCGTGACACTCAGCCTGTGACACTGCAATGTTATTGCTCTTCGACATGGGTGGTGCTGAGGGGGAAACAGTAACCCCCACTCATGTCCTCTCCTCCTGTTGGGGCCGAATATAACATCATTCAATGTTAGTGTGTTTGATAATTTTTGTTGTTGAAAAGATCTTATAAAGTCGAGATCAACATATATATTGCATTTGAATTGTGTATTCTTTTTATTTATTGCCCTTGATGCAGGGCTTGTAAGCCCAGATCAGAGAAAGTTTTCACTGTCTGCTTATCAGATCTTACTTCTTCCCTGCCTGTCTATTCAAAAAAGAAAAAAGATGGGATAAATTAGTAAATTAAGGTGAAGCATTCAGTGCACTGGTACCCATTCCTTCCAACTACGCGACTATGACAGATGATTTATGTACATATCCCTACTATAATTATGAACAAAAAAAGTTAATTAAAAAAATTGTGTAAAATCAAAAAAAAAAAAATGGCATATAAGATTTGATTTGACTAAATTGTGAGATTAATTGTGATGAAATTAAAAATAATAATAATTATTATTATAATTATGATTAAAAAAATTAATAAAAATTTTATAATAAATAAATTTTATTAAAATTAATATTTAAATTTAATTAATAATACAATAAATTCAATTGATGAAATTTAAATTGATACTAAATCTTTACTATTTGATTGAAGACTGAGCAAAGGAGTACTCTAGGTTTAGCCTCTTTCCACATTTAATTTTCTACAAAAAATTACAAAGTGACAAGTTTGAAATTTTGCATCAAGGAACTAATTTTGACAAATATTTGTATAATATTTTCTTGGTCTTTGGAAGAAACAATTCGAATTCCTCTCCTAAAAGGGGAACCTGGCTGAAGGGTCACGCTTGCATTTCGTTTCCTCCTCCAACATTGCATTTGCCATCATTTTTGGGAGGAAAAAAAGCAGTTAATGACTAATCACAGTCTTTGCATCACTAGTTTTATAAGTGGAAAATCTTTTTCGTGACCAACAAAAGTCTAGCTTTAGAACAAGCAAACAACCCACTTTAAAACTTGAAAAGCATGGTTAGGTTTAGGGACCCATTGCCGATCTCCATCATATCTATCTTAGTGTATGTATGCAATTAATTACGTAGAAGTAGAGTATTGGAGTATTTCTATTGATCGATCTTGTCATATAGGCTCGTTATTCATTCGAGAAGAGACAAAAAGGGTGATGTCAGATACCATGTAAGTTTTTTTTTTTTTTTGGTTAATTCAAAAAAATAAAAGAACCTTTTTCTATGGCAATGAATGAAATGGAACTACTTTCTTCTGCATAATTGATAGAGAAATTTCAAGTCATTGAATGATAATAAACATTTTTCGTGGAAAATGTTTCCTCTAAAGTCTATCTATGGACTAAAGGCTACAGCCGACAATCGATTAATCAACAAACAAATCAAACCATATGTAAGAAGGGAAGCATCCGTGTTCTGTTTTTATATGACTAAATATAATTTTTAGTTTGAAAATATGGCCAGATTCACTCAGATCTTATCTTGATTCTGGATAGCGAATGGTGCTCCATATTGATTTCAGACATGATTGTGCATGCGTGGCCGGCGCCGATACATGATTGACTCCAGTTTTAAGAGGTGCACAAATAGCCATAGCCTGTTCTTCAGTGCACCCAAGGTTTCCATTGCATGGCTTTAATCTATAGCTAGTAAGGCAGCAGCAACATTTTTCACAATTCCAGATTCGGCAATCAAATTAACAGTGGGGGAAAGATCTTGACATTTGACAAGCGAAAGTACTTCATACTCTCTATTTTTTAAATCAGAAAAGAGAAAACGATCTATTTGTTTATTCAAGTGTAATTATAGGATTTGCTTAGTTTAGAAGATTCCGTATATGTGCATGATAAATGACTTTCCATTTACAAATATATAAAGTGATTTAATAAGAAATTTTTAGTTGATTAGATAATTCATATATTTACTATATAGAATGTAAAGTTTATATTATTATAATTCATATTTATATATTAAATATAATATAAAAATATCATTTTTATATTTTATTTTCGAATTATATTTAAAATTATAATATTTAATTTTTAACTTCGAATGTTAGAATGCTCAGATTAGATAAGATCGGTTTCAACATACATACCTCTAGCTAATATGTGTTCATGGTTTGAAACTAATTACTTATTTAATTTGGAAGAGTAAATTACCAAGAGAAATTCAAGAAAGCATAAATACTTATATTATTTGAAGAATATTGTACAGGGGTTCTGAGGTAGGAACTTTGAGTACATTAGATCAATTACAATCCTAAGTCTGGGTGTTCTCAGATTAGCAAAATTCCCATATCTTTTAAATCAAAGACGCACAGATTCTTTAATTTTTTTTTTCATGCTTTAATAATTGCCCATAACTTATTTTAAAAATTAATAAAACAACTTAGTTTTCACCATTAAATCTAGCGTTGACAATTCAATCCAATCTCGACGGGTTTCAACCCGACTCAATTCATAGGATTGATTTTTTTTTTAAATCAAATTTCGAAACGAATCAAGTTGAATAATGCTAAAAAAAAAATTGAAATTAGCTCATGTTCGGATTTTAGTTAAATTCAATCTGATTCGATCTGATATTATATAAAAATTATTTATTTAATTATTTATATATATTTATATAATTATATATTTAAATATTTATATTTTAAAAATAATATTTTATTAATTTCGGATTAAATCGAGTACAATTTATATAATATCAAATTAAATCGATTTTGGGTATAAAAAAATAAAAAAAATTTTGGATCGAATTAGATTTAGATTTGATAAATATAAAATCAAATCGAGTTTGAAATGAATAAAAACTCGTCCTGACTCGATTTATTGTCAACTATAATTAAATCGTAGTTTGTAAATTGAGTGAAAGAATAATTTTCAAGCATGCATCATCAAAAGTTATACCTTAGGAATTGGAATTTGAGATGCTGCCCAAAAAAATTAGATTTGGATAAAATTTGAAGTAGATTTGAAAATATAAAATATGATATGTTGTTATAATATAAATATGATATAAAAATTATATGATTTAAAATTTTAATAATAATTATATATAAATTTAATATATTTAATATTTTTATATCAATATAAATTACAATATATAATTTTTATATAAAATATAATATAAATATAAAAATTTTAATATTTTATATAATACAAATTCATGAATCATCGTATCTATTTTGAAATCGGAAGAATCGTGTATTTGCCTTAAGACTCATCTCATTCTAAAGCACTTTCATTCAAACCGGCGCATTGAATTTCATCTTAAAATTTCTAGCTGAATTTTTTTTCAAGCACATGTTATTTGAGCTTCGTATAAGCACATGTGCCTTTGGTGCAGTGCACAAACTTTATATAAGCACAAATTCTTTCAAGCACATGTTCTGTGAGCTTCTACAAATTTATTTGGACAACTTTGTTGGAGCAATTAATGATTAGAACTGCATATTTCTGATAACTTAACTTTGATCCTTTTATTTATTTAAAACTCCCCCACCCCAAAAAAAAGGCTCCCACTTTTTTTTTTATGATTACAACATTTATAGTTAGGACCAGACCTTACTCAAATGTGAAATAATAGTGATTGTTGAAACCGACCAAAACCAACGAAAGAAACAAAAAAGAAAGCAGCAATGACTAGTGGCTAACCTATGAGGGGGGACTACTTTGGTCCGCAACCTTTGGCCTTGTCCAATAAAATCCCACGACGAGAACGAGTGACCTTGAAAATCTTGGTAAAAAATGCTAGCACTATTTTTTTTCCTCACGTGATAAACGTTTGCCTTTCTCTTTGCTTAACTTTGCTCGCCGCCTGTCGCACATGGGGTTCTTGTCCTAACCCCGACCGCAATGGACGCTAAACTTTAGCCATAACCAAACATGTCCATATGCTTTCACCGTCGACATCGAAGCCAAAATTCCAAGAGAAATCCAAGTTTCTTGGTGACTACGGATCCTCTTCACCACATGCAGCTACACTATATTGACGTTTTAATACTAACTTAGATTAATATTTTTTATACAAAAACTAATGCTGATCAGTCTAATTAATTAAATATTTATGGATCAATGCTTGATAAATCGGTCTATAAGTAAATAATTCGATGTACCGGTGTTCATAAATCCTAGCTAAAAATAATTAAAACACCTTTTAAAAAAAATTTAACATTTAATTTATTGTTTTAATAAAATTCAAGAGATGATTATATATTAATTACAAATTTCTTTACTTAAAATATCACTTTAACTAGTGTCTAACAACATTATTTAACATTTTCCATCAATATCTATTTTCATTGATCAAATTAATAATATTCTATTAATTGTGTATTGGTTAATCTTTAATATATATATTTCTAATAATGGTAATCTTTTAAATTATTGATTAAAGTATATATTAAAGAAACTTTGATACTTGGCTCGTTCCCATTGTGCACTTCCTCATAAAATGGGTTTGGTCACCTAATTTTAGATTTCCTAAACTTTTTTTTAAAAGTAATTCCTAAATTTTTTAATGCATAGATTTGGACAGTTTAAAGAGAATAATGATCGTTTGAAAGTTGAGAGAAATCATTTGGGAATTGCTAATTATGGTCCTAATTCTTATCTGATGTAATCAAATGCTGGCCTGATGTAGCATTTGCCTTAAGGAATTGTGAATGGTTTTTTATCTACTTATTAATTTATTTTCCAATATTAAGGGGCCCCCAATTCTCTATTGTATGTAAAGAAAAAAAAAAAAAAAACATTGAATTTGGAAGTTACGAGAAATTCAGGTAATAGGCATGTTCAAAAGTTTCTTTTTCTTTTTTGTTCTTGGCCAATGGGGAGTATTTCAAAAGTTTAAGTCATTTAGTTATATTTCATTGTCACGGTTTTTTATCTTAAAAATATGTAATATCTCTATATTTAAAACAAACAAAAAAAAAAATCACTTTGGATAGATACAAAAAATTTGGGCATATGTACATGTATGTTACTAATTTCATGTCACTTAATCATAAATAAATAAATAAATTTTCAAATCATAGCGTTAGGTTAACAAGTGATATGTAAAAAATCTTTCAAAATTTATTGACAGAGAAGCAGTGAAAGAGAAAGCTTTTGGTCATGTTTTATTAACTAAATTTTTTCGAATTATATATATGGTCCTAAAATTTTGTTATTATTACAATGTGCATTAAATCACACACATATCTTTTTTATTTTGTTACAAAGAATTAAAAATATGATGGAATATTACATGCTATTGGGAGTGCATGAATTTTGAAGGTATCATCATCAGGGATTAGAAAGTCGATGGAAAAGAGAATATTGCTGTCCATTACTTTTGGACTAACTAAAATGAAGTAAAGCGAGATGGATAGAATAATTTGAGACCAAGGACTGGTAGTTACTGCTCAGTACTAGTCAACATAATTAAGTCCGGGCTCATATGAAATGATTAAGACAAGATAACCTTCAGAGGAGATGCATGCTAAAAAGAAAGTATTTTGAAGCCATAGTTTCATGATTAAGTAAATTGACCCTGAAATAAAAAAACCATTTTCTGGTACTAAGTTCATGCATCGCTCTTGCATGCATCTATATACATTATTAATTCACCAACTAAATTGCTTTCATGAATTGAATTTGTACCTTGAGGGTCTCGATGTTTGCTCGCTCCAATAGGACAAGTTTTTATTGAAAAAAAAAAAAAAAAAAAAAAACCCTTTCAAGACTCGTATTTCGAAAATTTGAAGTTTTTATCAAGGAAGATCTGGCCCAAGAGCCGAGACCAGCTCATTAAGCTGCAAATTTGCCCATTCCGGATACTGGTTCTGGGCTAACATTAGAGGCTTAATCCGGTCTTTGTTTGGTTCTGCCCAAGGCCTAGCCTATGAAGGTTTAGCAAAATAACCAAGCGGTTCTCCAGGCTTAGCAAATAAGAAAGGATGTTAATAATGATGTTTTTCTTTTCAAGCTATAAATACATAGAAAGCAGAACATGCTTGTATTTTGTCATATTTTTCTTGTTTCTTGTATAATATTAAAATTAATATGTTTATATATTTCATAATATTATTCTTTTTTTAAACATTAATGAGAAGATAAATTACGAAATTTTGCCACTGACTCGAGTCTGTTTTAAAAAATAATATAATTTTCTCTGGAAAAATTATAGAATAATTTTTACGTAATGGTATTCTAAAAAAGGGCCCCACTTAACCAATAAGGAGATGCCATGAACATGATGTGTAAAGCGATGAACGACGTCAAATGAAAATCCTCTTCGTTTCCGTTCTCTCCCGCACATAAAACCACAACTGTGGGAATCGTACCAAATGTATGACTCACTCGCGACTGTGGTTTCCACTTCGTTACTGACACCTTTCCATTTTTAGACTTTGTTTTTTGGGTTACTTCTCATTTCTCATATTCTCTAGGTGTTGTTGAGACCCCAATTAGACGTGAAAATGGGTTTGGTTTAGTTATAAGTTTTTTGGGTTTAACATGGGTAATATTTGAAATCTAACTAGTTGATTGTCAATTTTGTCAATTAAAAAAATAATTTTGAGGTTAAAGGTTAAGTTTGAATTCAAACTTAACAAATATGATATTTTTAATTAATTTTTTGTTGTTTTTAAAAAATAAATAATTGTAATTATAAGAATATAAAATAATTGGTAGAAAAAATAAATTATCAAATAAATTAATAGTTAAAATTTTTTAACTCCAATATTAACATATCTTTTAGTGTATATTAACAAAATACATAAATAAAATACTTTTTCTTATTAATTTTACTTTTGAAATTAAAAAAAAATTATATTGATAATATATCAAATAATTATTCTTATAAAAATCAAATTGCATTTTTCAAGTCTTGAATTACACGAAGAATCAAGTTTTAAAGTAAATCTTAGATTTTTTTCTATAATTCTTACTCTATTCTTATCTCCTGTCTTTATTTAATTTATTGAGAAAGTTGTTAGGCATTTTGATTGTAGAATCCTTACTCTTCTCTATTGCATGATTGAAATCATCTGAAATAATTTTTAATTGACTCTAAATCTTAAATTTAATAAACAAAGTTTGCCTTTTACAACTTCTAAAAGTTTTTTTAGTATATTTTACTGTAATGTTAATTTTAATAAATGTTTAAAACACCTACTAAAATTAATTTTTTTAAATTTTTTTTTATATTTTGTAATTTTTTAAAAAATAATAATTCATTAAATATCATTTTTTCCGAAATCACAACCAGGGATTAAACATTACCTTTTTCTCAAATTGACGCCCCATTAATCTTGCACGAATCTTACCTAACCAAACAACAATGAGAAAACACGTGACCACAAAAGCGTCCTTTTTCCTACCACAAAACACTATGCCAAATCCACGCGCTATCGAAGAAACGGTGGCACACGCCCTCAAATGGTTCCCGTTTCATCTCGTAACGTTTCGTTTCAATCGAATTTCGATTCAATTTTTTTAAATATTGTAAGATATTATAAAAGTTTAAAATTTGATTTGAGTTGAATTAAATTTTCATTCAATTTAAATTAAATTTTATTAATTAAATTTGATTTGATTTAATTTATTATTTATTAATTTTATATTCTATTTTAATATATTTTAATATAAAATTATTATTTTTGTTTTATAAAAAATTTTAAAATATATAATTTGATTCACATTATTTTTTTTATTTTTTAATCTCAATTTAAAATTTAATTTAAACTTAATATTTTAATTTAATATAAAATTTTGATACAAATCAAATTAAAAAAAAAAATCAAATCCGACCGAGCATTACAATTTCAGATAATTTTCAGATTTCTCAATATTTTTTTCTCCTCTACGTCTCACTTTCTCATGCTCCCAAAGCCAGCCGTCACCTCCATACCTCTCTGACTCTCTCAAAAACTAACAGCACAAAAACCCGAAAATGCGGAGCATCCTTTTACTATAAAAAATCGCTTCGGAGATCCTATCCTACCGATCGCTGTTTAGTCCTCTCCGATAGTTGGAGCCCCCTGAAGCTACCGTGAAAGACTTATTGAGGTTTTGTGGCGAGAGAGCGACTTAAAAAGAGTTTTTTACTTTGTTTTTGTGATTTTGGTTTTCGATGGCTACGGAGGATGTGAAGAGTAACACCTCCCAATCCGCGGTTTCAACGATCGTGAATCTAGCCGAGGAAGCGAAGCTCGCCAGAGAAGGTGTTAAGGCTCCTAGCTATGCTATTCTTAGCATCTGCAAGTCTCTCGTTGCAGGCGGCGTCGCTGGCGGAGTGTGAGCTCTCTCTCTCTCTCCGGAGTGTTTGTTTGTTTCGACGGAAAATATTTCCGAGAATATTGAATTTCTCAATTTTTAGAATAGTAAATTTTTAAAAAAATGTTTTTTTAAAATCTATTTTATCCTATTTATATGCAGGTCACGAACTGCCGTTGCTCCTTTGGAACGTTTAAAAATATTACTTCAGGTTCATTTTGTTTTAATTTCTTTGCGTTTTATTTAGATAAGAAAAAATAAACATTTCATTTTCTGATTTGATTAACCTCTTTTGCAAATAAATAAATAAATTGCAGGTTCAAAATCCACGTAATATAAAATACAATGGAACAATTCAAGGCTTGAAGTACATTTGGAAAACGGAAGGTTTTGGCGGACTATTCAAAGGCAACGGTGCTAATTGTGCACGCATTGTTCCAAACTCTGCGGTCAAGTTCTTCAGCTACGAGCGAGCTTCAAAGTACATGTTTTGAACACTGTTTGATTAACTTCTTATTATTTGTTCTGTTGGTTGACTAATTTGACTTTCTTTTCAATTCTCTTTCTTTTGCTAAGTTCGAGTAAATCTATCGTACTGAAATTGGTTACTTTTTAGGCTACTAATACTATGCATAAATGTTTTGGTTATGGAATTGCAACCTGTCAGCCTTAGTCCTTAAGGTTCCTTGAGGGTGCAAAGTTTTCTTCCCTTTGCATTGCTCCTACCACACCTATGAAAGTTTTGCACTGAAGTAAATGTGTTTGTTTCTCTCGGCTGATTGTTCCTTGTTATTGTTTGTGGCAGGGGAATCCTGTATCTATATCAACAGCGAACTGACAATGGTATGACTAATATTGTTATCTTGTTTTTGCTGAGCAATCATCTCATGTTTGCATTACATTATAAACATATAGTTCAGTTATGATTTTTGGTTGAGTGATTGTTGTTTTGCTTCACACCAGGTGATAGTTAAGAAACTATGACTTTTGTCCTTTACATGCCCATATCATATGGTCTCACATGCATAATAATAGCAATATAAAAGCATTGGGCTTTGGAAATTACAGGATAGATTGTGGACAACAAGTTTCATTAATGTTAGGAAGGAATGCATTCATGGGATAGAAAACCAATGCTCTACACAGATGTTATTAGGTCTGTGATGAAATTTATATCCAGATGTTCTTGAAATCTTGAAAGCTCATATAGGGCTTTCCCGCTTGTTGCTGTTAATTCTGCAGAAGATGCTCAACTCACTCCTCTTTTACGCCTTGGAGCTGGAGCATGTGCTGGGATAATTGCCATGTCTGCAACTTACCCAATGGACATGGTACGGGGGAGGCTCACTGTACAGGTATTGTCTTCTAAATATCGTTTTACTTGGCAGATGCATGATGTTTCACTTTTTGGTTTAATCTATCTCAATATCATCAAGATGAAGCTTTGGAAGAGACTACTTTGTAATAGATAATAAACTATTGGCATAACTTTCTTGTTTCCTTGATTTGTATGCATAAGAAGTCAAAGCGAATATTGATTTCGTTTTAAGCTATTGCATTTTCTGTCTTTGATATCAGGAATTGTTCCTTGTAGTTTGGCTTCTGGGCTTCTAATCATTTAATTGTGTATTTTGCAGACAGAGAGTTCTCCTTATCAGTATAGAGGAATATTCCATGCTCTGTCAACTGTATTGCGGCAAGAAGGCCCACGGGCATTGTACAAGGGTTGGCTTCCTTCAGTCATTGGAGTGGTGAGTCATTTATGTTCTTTTATTTGGAGTTTCATAGTTAATAGTTTTTGAATGTTATGGCTTGATGAGAGCATGCCTTACTGGCAGAACACGAGGGTTTGTAAGAGAAAGAAATGGGGGAGGCATAAAGCATCCTTCTTCTTAAGGGTCACATAATAATCAAATCTACACTCATCTAAAAATCAGCTTCTATTCCCTTTTACTTTCTGGGGAATTTTGTTATGTACCTTTAAGCAGTTGCTTGTTCCTTTTACGCTTTAAAGTTTCTTGGTCTTTAGTCAGCTCCATCGCATTCATATGAATTATGCATAATGCTTGCATCCCCATTTTGGGTGGTCAAAAGTGATCACTGAGTCATTTATTGCTGAATCTATTGTCTAACCTGACAAAGAGAATGCTTTATACTCATTTTACGTTTGCAGATACCATATGTAGGTCTGAACTTTGCAGTGTATGAATCTCTAAAAGATTGGTTAATTAAAAGCAAACCAGTTGGATTGGTTGAAGACTCTGAGCTGAGTGTAACGACCAGGCTTGCTTGTGGGGCTGCGGCTGGAACTGTTGGGCAAACTGTTGCTTACCCTCTTGATGTGATTCGCAGGAGAATGCAAATGGTAGGATGGAAAGATGCTGCCTCAGTTGTCAATGGTGCTGGGAGGAACAAGGCCCCTCTTGAGTATACTGGCATGATCGATGCATTCAGGAAAACTGTTAAGCATGAAGGTTTTGGAGCATTATACAAGGGTCTGGTCCCAAATTCTGTGAAGGTCTGTATCTTTTGATTCATTGATGTTCACTTGTTGATAAATGCAGGAATAACATTTTTTTTCCCATTTGATTTATAGTCTCTGAAAAGAAGTTTTAGTTTGGACAAGAGATGGCTTGGAAACAGGTTGCCTGGGGAATGTTTTCATTTCTATTCTTTTTATTTCTTGAATTGTTAGAAGAATAATGGTCTTTATGTACTTTGCACTATCATGGACCAAATATTATGACTTCATCAAGACCTCTGCATTATGTTGTTTTTGATCTTTGATGAGTATATGCATGGATCATGTAGGCACGATTGAGATCTAGTTACAAGGGCATGGATCCTGCTTTGGCTGAATGCGTCAAATTGTTATCTTGCATGTCCTTAAAATATATGCCCCATTAAGCTTTTTGCATTACTGATGCAAATGACCTTGTCTTCCCAGAACAGGTTATTTGTAGGATAACACAGTAACATCTCCTTCCTTTCTTGGCTGTGCACCAGCACTACTTTACTATTAGTCGTTATCTTCACTTCATAACTTGTTATTCTTTTTTATAATGTAATTGACGTTTTGTACAACTATATCCATATTTAATATTGTTTATTGCCTTTGTTTTTTTAGGTTGTACCATCAATAGCTATTGCGTTCGTGACATACGAGGTTATGAAGGACATTTTAGGAGTTGAGATTAGAATATCAGACTGAACTGGTTCCAATTCAACTAAATGTTTATGGAATGTGTGCTATTCTTGTCGGCAAGGGGATAGAGAGAAAGGTAAACTAGGGATGGTCTTTTAAACATTTTTTACGAGCCTCTCCATAATTTCTTCCCTCATTCATGTGCGTTGTCAACAAGGATGAAGGAACAAGGAGGAAAACGAGTAACGCATTTGCCTGCCTCTGCATAAAAATTGAGAAAGCAATTTTAAAGCCTTCTCCGAAATATTGATTATGTTCGTTCTGTGGTGTGGTAGACATTTTCATCTCTGTATGTAGATTGATTGAGCTTTAATATGAAGTGAAATTCAACTTTACAAGTTAAATGCATGTTGCCGACGGATTTGGTACCTATTTTAAAAACAATAGAGCATGCATGTTGTTTGTTCTTCTCTAGTGCTCGCAAAGCAACTCATTTTGCATTTGATCTCTGGGATGACGCCGTCCATTTCCATATGAGAACACACGGCATGGCTTTAATCCCACATACAACTTCTTTTCCATTGTTTTCGCTCTTTTAATTTATGACATTCCCGTCTACAGCTTTCTGCAATGTCTGGGCACAAAGCACCAGAAGGACTGTTAACGTTAGATTCCAAGCATCTCAAATATTTCTTTTCGACAGAAAGACAAAATATATGCTGCATTTGTCACTTTTGAAGTTACACTGTACCTGGTTGGTTCTCCTTTGTATAAAAAACATAACGTACAAAAAAAAAAAAAATGTAAAATCTCACCTGAAATCCTTGGGTATTGTCTGGGCCTTTTGCGTTCGTCGTTTCATGAGCTTTACGTCGTTAGTTTCCCGTTTCCTAGCATGTAACCTGGGAATACAGGCCTTGCTCGTATTAGCTTCATGATCCTTTATGTCTTTCTTCTCTTTGTCAACCAAATTTATGCAATCTTCGTTGCATACTGAGCTTAGTGAAAGAGCCAGCATCAGGAGATTCAAATCAGTAAGAAATGTTGCGTTGGGCTCCCGCAAACCATCAACTTCACCGTCTTGCACCTTCTCCTCATCACCTAATGCAATCTTACTTTCATGCTTTGTTTCGTCATCAGGCCGTTCCATGTTGCTCTCTCTCCAACCTGAACCAGCAACATCATAATTACGACATCTCCCATGCCCCAAACAACATCATCTGTCATAATTTGTCAAATCGTTAAAAACTTCTTGTTAGGTTTGAAAGATTTGCCCTTTGATCGACCAAAATCAGGCCCTGGAAGAACCCCAAAAAGACCAAAAAAAAAAGAACATACCTTGGTGCTGTTACTATGACCATAGAATCAATTGCATCGAATACCCTAGCAAGAAAAGTTACATGTCCGTTCTCCCTCATAAATGATTCTGTTTACCGGATTTTTTTTTTCTTTTGATGGGTTTTAAGACTCTTTAACCCATCTGCACTCTTCTTGATAGTTACGAAAAGGATTTATTAAAAAAAGGTGCAGGTGATGGCTCATAATCTGTGGAGCCAAATTCAGCTATTTTAACATCTCTGATGCACCAAATGAAGGTAGAGAACCAGATTTTAACCCCTCAAATTAGTCAGGGGTTGGTTAAGAGGCTTTGGCATAAATTTTCCTTACTGTTAAAACAGTTTTTCGACTAATCATAGGGGAAGAAATGAAATCTAATTGGCCCAAAGATGGCCGAAATTTTAGGCCCAACCCCATAGTCCTCTGCTTTGCAGGTGCTAGCCGCCAACTATGGGCCGACAACCTACGTAACTCGTTATGAACTACTCGTTCCCATGTTCCTGTCCAGTTTGTCCGACAGGGTCGGCTGCTTGCAAAGAACAGCGCCATTGGAGTTAATGAAATTGCAGAAACAGACCTTCAATGAGTCTTTTTTTTCCAAATCCAGGTACTTTTAAATCTTAATTTCTTATGTAGAACACTTTTTGGCAAGGTATTTTCACGAGTACTTTTTTTTTTTAATAAAGAAAATTTATTCCTTTCTGATCAATTCAATAAAGTTTCTCGTTGTTGCCAATAAATAGATAAATAACATTTCTGATTGAGATGTAGCGTGTATGTTTTCTGTGAAGGTGAGGGACCCTCCTACCATTACAAATTGGAAATCCTTTCTGACGTAATTTTTATGTTCCTATCTGCGTTCTATAGTATTATTGCACCGGCCCTTGGTCATAAATTGAACACCTGTTCTCATGTATTTAATGGCAGTATTAGGATTTGATTATTTTACTGATATGGTTCTTTCAGCTTATGGATGAAATTAATCAAGCCTCTGCTGCATGGAAACAGGAATAAACAATACAAACCAAATAGATAGATGATCGATTGCAGTGGCCGATGCAAATGGTATGGTAGGATGGTAGGGTGTTCATGACACTTAAAATTGAAAAATAAAAAAATTTAAGGAAATTTTTTTCTAAAAATCCCAAAAATTTCCCCTTGACAGCCCCCTTTAACATATATTTTTAATTCTTTTATACTTCACTCATTGTCACTATCCAATACCCAACCAAAGCTCACAGCTAATCAACATCCAGCAGACACCACTGCAATAAGTGGACTCCCTAGGAGAATGTCCTGGATACGTCATTGATTGATTAAGTATAATTTATGACATTGCATATCACATTCTGCAATTTATCTAAGAGATACGATAAAGGTATGAAATAAAATTGATCTGCTTGCTGAACTGGCTTAAATAATTTTTATTCTTTCTGTTGAGCATCTTCTGTGTCGATAAATTTTTTCTGCTAAAGTTGTAGCAAAAAATGTCTTGTCTTCATAAATTACAGACTATGACTGTTCACCACAAATGCTAAATATATATATATATATATGTACAGAAGCAAGTAGTCAGCCAGTGAGGGCTATCATGTTCCTGCCTTAACATGATACCTCGATAAAGTCTGAGCACCTACTCTTTAGGATTGGCTGTATGAATCCTATCTTTGTCTCTGTTCCATCTTCAGCTAGAGGCCATATGTGCGTTTGTTATTATTTATGTTCACCACTGAAAACTAGATCAATAGCTTTCTTTATGTGTTCAAGCAATCAACTTGTTGAAGAATAGGGGAGCTCAGAATCCGAGGCATGACCAGATGCTGCTCTCAGTAATCTAGGACTTGTTAGAAGTAGCTGGCTTTCTGATTTCATTCTTAAACTGCGCCCATAATGAGTCATTGGAGGAGGTCTTGATGATCTTCCTTTCGGTGTCACTAGAAAATAAGACAGGTTGTTAGGGTGAGCATAATGGAGCAAATATTTTTGTTATCCCTTTAAATATAAATATTTAAAACTAAGAATATGACTTAGGGATAAGATGATAGGGATACTTTTCCTTTTGTATATGATTTAATGGAAGGCAAGTAGATGAGTCTTTCAAATTTAGGATTTTAGTGCTTGCGTATTTTGATGGTTCTTGAGTTGGTGCTACCAAAACTTTTCATTAGCATAGGAACAGAAAAACTATTCATATGCATGGAGAGATACTCAGATAGAGACAAAAATATTGAATGAGAAGGTTGATCTCTTGAATAAGTCTATACAGCTTAACGTAACATAAGTTGAAGCATAGTCAAATACATTCATTAGCTAGCAAATCATGTCCCTGGTTTCCATTCTTGCTAAAGAAAAAAAAAAGATGTAGGATTTGAACTCAAGGATTATAAATTTAGTTGGCAATGAATGATTGCAAATATAATTGCAATGTCACAATTTTGACGTGAAACAATACTTTGGTGTTGTGCTTTATTATTTCACGAGGAAAAACACGTAAACAAAATGATTGAGAATGTGGTACATTACCTGGACGTTTTGCTCTAAGATCCGGAGATTTCTTCAATGTTGAAAGTTTCCTGGGCATTGGTTCAGGTGAAGGCAAGGACCTTCTCTCGGTTACTGATGACAATGAGTCATCAGCAGTCACGTTTTCATCGCCACTAACTGAAGTTCTATCACTTCCTGATTCTGATGTGTCTTTGGGAGTAGCACCCATTTTCTGTTTTTCCAGTACTCTATAAACAAACATCTGAAAAGGGATTTCTGATGTGGGTAATGGTTTAGAAGCCTCCCATGTGGGGAATCTCCGTTGAAGCCTTGAATCAATGTCACAGTAATCCACCATTGGCATTGGTAATTCTGACTGGCTGTTGTAATCAGGGTTCAGTAGAAGGAACCGCTTTACATACCGAAGAATTCTGCAGATTGATGGGAAGCTAGGCCGTAGATTTGGATCAGCATGCCAGCACCTCTTGGTCAGGTTTGTTACAGATTTTGTTGACTGGAAAGGAAATAGTGGCCTCTCCCCTGCCCTAATGTTTCGGCTCATTTTGTCCCCTTGAAGATGGCTGTCTTCAAATGGGACTTTTCCTGTTAGAAGCTGAAAGCAAATCATTCCAAAGCTGTACACATCAGCTTTTTCTGTGTACTTTGAATTCCCTTTACTTCCTGGCAGTTCTTGCTCTTCTAGAACCTCTGGAGCATGCCAGATGAACGGCTGGGTTTCATTCTGGTTGGGTGTGCTCTTTTGTGCTAAATTAACTATGGAAGATAACCCAAATCCTGAAACCTTTGCTTGCATGTACCCTTCTGTAGACGTTCCTCTTGACTTAACATGAATATTGGAAGGATTTAAATCACCATGGCAGATTTTATTTGAGTGGAGATATTCCATTCCTCTTGCTATCTGAAGCATTAGATCAACAGCAACCAGAAGAGAAAATGGTATTCGTTTTCTTGGGCCACAAATCTCTTTTATATACTTGCAGAGGCTTTTATTCATTAGTTCCATAACCAAAAGACATTCCTTCTTTTCATCATCAGTAAATCCACAAAGGAAATGCAGTATATTTGGGTGGGAAAGAGACAATAAAGAAGAAATGTCTGGAGCTACTGCTTCTACATCTCCAAAAAAGTGTCTCAAAACAAAGCTTTCACCTAACCAGTAGACCTCCTTATATTGACTCCCATTTCCAAGTCGCCGTCTAACCTGATAGTCCTTGGAACGCAGTAGGATTGAACTCGGTAAAAACTTCCCAGTCAAAGACTCTGAACCATCCAAGTTTCTCAAAAGCAACTCTGCAAGTTTGCGCTCCTCCTTTCTCGAACTTGAGTTTTTCTTTTCCTGGATTTTATTTAGAAGGATCCATCTATCTTCTTTCCGAACAGTTTCAACCCTGTTGCAAAAATCTTGAGTAACAAGGTACTGCTTTGCAAATTTCCACTGGAAAAGTTGAGGATCCATCCATTCATTATGGTACTTATTTGAGTACACCCGTCTTTTCTTTTGCATTTCATCTAGTTCCCAACCAGATAATTCTGCTGCAGTTTCGATTGCTTCAATGACAACCGGAATGCAGGAAAACAAGTTATTGATATGCAACTCAACGCAATCGGAATTCTGATAGAGAGTTATGGCTTTAGCCCACCAGTCTTTGGGCTCCAAGCTCTGCCTGATGTAGGCTTCCGCTTCTTTGAAAACCCTATGAAGCTCTCTTAAGGGCATTTCAAGAACTTTCCATTTCATGTTCCTTTCTTCAAATTTCAGGTTCTCTCTCATTTCCTCCGCTATCGATTTGTATGCAAAACTAAACATATCGTGTAACAAAATGCATTGCCTCTGGTTGATTTGGATGTTGTCACGAAATACCATCAAAGCCTTCAAACTTCCCAGCACCTCCCCGATCTGCCGAAATTGTTCCATTTTGGTCTAAAACCAGGAGGCTTTATCTAAATGTTATAACTTATATGTTAACAATCATGTTCATGATAAATAAGAAGTAAAAAAAAGAACAAAACAAAAACAGATTTGAGATTAGACATGATATTGTTTACCATAGAAAAACAGGCCAAAACGGCTTCCTCTCAGATCATGGAAAGTGAAATAAACCCAAGCTTCGCTTTCCCGGATAAGATGTAGGTTTTTCCTTAATTCCAAAAGAAAACAAGAGCATTCATGCTTTCTTTAGAATTGGCAATGACCCCAGATCCCATAACCAGTAGCAAAACTCATCATAACCGCTAGTTTCCGCCCTCTATCCTCCCAGACAGAAATTCAGCAGAGAACTCAAATTCCAAAACCAAAAAAAGATTGTTTCTTTGCAAACCATGTAAGAATCAATGAACCAACATGCCAACGTAACGGATGTCAAAGAACAGAAAAAGAAAAACGAATTAAATTTAGTAGTACTAGGTTTTGTTTTGCACGGAGGTGGTGTGTGATTGTAGGCAAAGCTGTTTTACGACGGACTGACAATGACCACACACTTGTCAGCTTGGGTGAAAATGGCATGGTGTTCCCGCGAATTTCGATGGTGAAACTGCATTGTCATGGTGCAATTTAAAGGTGTCGTGTGACCAAAGAATGTCATGATGCTGGAAAAATAACGTTATTATAAAATTTTTATGAAAAAATGTCCTATAAATAAAAAGATGTATAATTTCGAGCATCCAACATTAAAAATAAAAATAATTAGTAAATTTTTTCATGAATTTTGCGAACAATTGTTAAGAATTTTTTATTAAAAAAAAACAAATTGAATTCTGCCACACGAAGAGGGCCGATGGGGGCATTTTATTGGCCCAACCCAAGAAAAGTAAAAAAAGTCAGAGTTGTGATCGCCGGTCGGCCCAACCAAGACGTCGATCTGTGATGCAAACGCTGCGTTTTAAAAAATAAAAAGATCCAAAAACGGTGCGGCACAAATGCGACGACGCCTCACTTTTATCAGCCGCTTAGTGATCGAACGGTGGACGCACCTGTCTCTATGCTCGTCGCAATCTTGAACTAGATGACAATGCTTCTGCTTCATTCCGTGGATTGGAAGAAATGAAAATGAAGTGGTACTCGGTAGCTTCTCTCCTCACCGTCCTCACCAGTTCTCAGGTCAGTTTTTTTTCTTTCACCATAATCCCTAATTCCCCTTTTCATTTTGCTTTTCGCACTCCCAAAAAATTCCCTACCTCTCCTCCCTCGAGCCCTAAACCCTAATTTACGTCAAATAACGATTAGATCTAAATTCATTGGAATGTTTGGCAGGGGATATTGACTACTCTGTCACAAAGCAATGGCAAATATAAATATGATTACGCCACCGTTCCTTTCCTTGCTGAGGTTTTTAAGGTAATTTTTCAAATTTCATCTGAACTTTCTTGATTTCAGATCTAAAATGGATTGTTAATGTTTTATCAGTTTTTTTTTTTGTCACAGCTTATTGTGTCAAGTGTTTTTCTATGGAGAGAGTGTAAGAAATCGCCTCCTCCGAAAATGACAACGGATTGGAAGACCGTTCGATTGTTCCCCATTCCTTCTATCATTTACTTGATCCATAATAATGTCCAATTTGCTACTCTCATGTATGTGGATACGTCCACGTATCAGATAATGGGAAATTTGAAGATTGTCACTACTGGAATTTTATTCAGGTGCTACTCTCAGACTTGCTTTTTATGTAGGTAACAGCGTTCGATGTTGATATTGTTCTCATGAATGAGTAGATAATGTTCTTTTATGATTTAGGTTGTTTCTTAAGAAGAAGCTTTCTAATCTACAATGGATGGGCATCATTCTATTGGCTGTTGGAACAACCACGAGTCAGGTACTCCAGATGTCAAACTGAACCAAATACGTTTGGTACTGAGATTTGTGCTACATTGACTTGTAATACTAGAAAAATTTTTGGGTGCTTAAGGTTAAGGTGTCCTCAGCAATTAGTGTACTAGAAAGCTAGTTATATTTTCATGCCTGAGCAATCTGTTTCGACTTTTTGAAAATTAGTCTAAAGAAACGAGTACAATGTGTGTTGGTATGTCAAAACTTGAATTCCGTGTGGGAAGTTGAAATCAGGAAATGATGTTTCTTTATAGGAATAGCTTAGCTGAAGTTGCACCATCTCTTTATAGGAAGCTGTTGTATCTCATTAGGACCAATAACATTTGCTCTTGTAGCAGTCTATCTCCAAGAAAATTTTAAAGCTTCTTGTTTCCTTTTCGTGCTAATTCTATTCTCTTAATAATTTAGTGAATTATAAACATTACTTTTACAATTCAAATTATCCTCCTGTCTTATTTTTGTTAAGGTCAAAGGATGTGGAGAGGCTTCATGTGACTCCCTCTTCTCAGCACCAATTCAAGGATACATGTTAGGAATTTTGTCTGCTTGTCTTTCAGCATTGGCTGGTGTTTATACGGAGTTCTTGATGAAGAAGAACAATGACTGCTTATACTGGCAGAATGTACAGTTGTACACGTAGGTTTCTTTTTTCTTTTTTCTTTTTTTTTGCAACCACATTATTTTGAGGAATATATTACTACGAAATATAAAATGTCATTTTTTACCTATTTTTTTCTTTAATCTTATATGGTCTCCAATCAACGTGTATTAATATATTTCAAAGTTCAGATCATTAGTTTTATTCTGATTTGACATTCCTCTTGCAGATTTGGTGCAATCTTCAATATGGCACGGCTTGTATTGGATGATTTTAGAGGTGGATTTGAGAAGGGACCTTGGTGGCAGCGTCTGTTTAATGGATACAGTGTTACAACCTGGATGGTTGTGTTAAATCTAGGTTCTACTGGGCTTCTGGTTTCATGGTTAATGAAATATGCTGACAATATAGTGAAGGTATCTTCTTTAACTATTCTGTTTGTGTTTGGTTGTCTGTGCACAGGCTGAATCTCATTTCATCATAGATTTTTTTTTTTTTATATATTTGAACCTGGAGATCCTAATTTGATTCTTTTATTTGGTTTTTCATACAGTGGACCCTAGAATATGGAATATAAGGCTAAGTGTGTTGTTGTTGTTGTATATTTGAACCTGGAGATTTCTCCTTGATACGTTTTATGCTTTTAAAGTTTCTTAACTGCTCTATGATTATTTGAAATTTTGGACTTGAACAACTATTTGTTTTTACTTATTTGTTTAGGTGTATTCCACATCGATGGCCATGCTATTGACAATGGTTCTATCTGTGTTCCTCTTCAGTTTCAAGCCAACACTTCAGGTAGGCTTCCGTGCTGTGGTCTGAACTAGATATCCAGCCCTTAATTTGGTATCTAAGTATGTTATTGTAATATACTGTTCCAGCCTCGATGTTAGATTAAATGCATGTTCTATTGGGCTTTCAGTTTCATGTTTATTGAAAAATGCTCACACACATATAGTCCAGAATATTTTATCACTTTTCGGGTGATTTGTGGGTTATCCTTTCTATTTTAATCATTTTATGTGAATATAGTTCTTGAAACCTACAGAAACTTGTCCAGAGATCCTCCAGCAGTTATGCTGCCAAATTTGTTTAGCGATTGTTTGGATCACTTATTTTACTTTACTTGGCATTTTTGCAGCTTTTCTTGGGAATCATTGTTTGCATGATGTCACTACATATGTACTTTGCCCGTCCAAGTATGCTTGTAGACTTGCCTCCAACAGTTAGATCAGATCCCGAGAGTCTTGTCAATGTTCCAGTTGATCATAAAACAGATTCATGAAGATCAGTATATTTTCTGAAGTATGTAATTCTTTTGTACTTATCCAGTTAAAGGAAATTAAATTTATTAACAGTTCATCTCTTACCAAGTGAAATTCATCGATTAGGTATTTGGTAAAGATGCTTACAGCTGAACATATTACACGAAAGATATTACTGCTAACAAGGTCAGTTGGTGGACATGACATGGAGCTGGCCATTTGCTCATTTGAATTTTTAGAAAAACTCATTCAGATGAAGATTAGATTAATTCTCTTTGTTTTATGGGGTAGGCCATGACTTGCATGACAAGACATTGACATTTAATGTGGAAGAGATTGAAAATAAAGTTGACTATGAACAGAATTATGCATTATTGCAATGGATTAATGAAGACAAACAGTACTCAAAGCAACAATACGTTGACTCAGTCACTGGCCTTATGTTGTTTTGGTTTTGCTTGTAGCTACTGGTAGCTATGGTACAAATCAAACCACCATATGTGGTTGATATTTTTCTGTTTACGAACTTTTGTTTATAACCAGTTATTTTTGCTGCAGCGCTGTTAACAATGCAGTGGCTGGTGGCCGCCACAATGAATTGTTTCAAGCAGGTGGATATTGAATGCTGTTCGGTTGGTGGGGCAAATGCTTGCAATGCATGTTTATAATAGAGTCAATGTGTGGTATAGAAGAACATGAGGATAATTACTTGAAGGTTGCATTGAAATTGAATAGCCATGGGTAATTGGGAACTAAATTATTGAATCCAACAATCTTTAGTCGGACTTTTCTGTGGGTTGGATGCATTTTTCACAGTCTAGTCAAGTATGTGGTTTGTGCGATTTAAGAGGGGTAACATTTCGCCGAGCCAACAGGGTTAGAAAAAGTTTTGGTTAGCTTGAACCGGGGAACCAGTGCCTTGCTGAAGGGTTCAACTTTGACAAGCTTTTGATTTGCTTTTCTCAGAACTTCTAGAAGAAAGGAAAGAACCCCAAAAATTTCATTAATGCGGCATATTAGCGACATTCAACAAAGAAAATATCTAAGCAGCTACTGGTGTACAATGATTATCATTATCGACCCCGTAATCATCTAATTCTGGAATATTCGCGATTTCTTCTCAAAAGTGGTTTAATTGCATACTCGATTTTTTTTTTTGGAAGAATTTGCTAACTCGATTTTAAGTTAGCTTTATTAAGAGTTTAGAAGCCACTGATACCGAGTGTTTTTGAAGGTAATTGATGAGTGTAAGGATGCTGCGTTGCTGCCAATGGTTAAAGCTTTTGACGCTCCGACGGCGCCAGAACCATGGATATCGATGACCCTACTTAACTACAGGCCGGCATGCCTGGCAAAGAGCTGGACTTCGGGGAAAAACCAATTTATTATTGTTATTATTAGAGCTGAACTTATGGGAAAAAACCAATTTATTATTTTGAAATTTATAAATGATGTAAAGCATTTAAAAAAGAGTCGATTTCATAAATGATTTTTAAATTATGATAAAATATTTAATATAATATTAAATTAAAAATTTTTTAATATGATATTTAATTTATAAATTTATAATTAATATAATATTTATTTTTAATATAATTAATTTTTAATAATAATATGTAACGAATTAATAATTTTTTAAATATTATATTAATTTTTTTAAAAAATTAAATATCATATTAAATATTTTATAATAATTTAAAAATCATTCTTATCATTAACCTGCAAATCAGATGAGCTTTGTTTTCTCGGTTACGTCAATTTTAAATATCGCATCACCCTCAACAATGCTTGCTCCAATACATTTTCCCACGTTATCTCTCTCTCTCTCTCTCTCTCTCTCTCACTCGCGCACACACATTAAATCCTCTACAAAAAGGCCATTACCAAGTTGTTTTACTAAGCCAAACCATCGAAGAACCACAAGGTTGGAGGGGTGCAGAGATGAGCATGGAATCAGTAGCCAGGGCATCTCAAACCCTAGGCAGCGGGCCAAACGGTCAGCAGGCTAGGAACTGGTGCGGCCACTTCCAGATGCCACTGCACTACCCAAGGTACAACAAAGCTGACTACGAGGCCATGCCAGAGTGGAAGCTTGATTGTTTGCTTAAAGAGTATGGACTACCCATTTCCGGAGATGTTGAGCAAAAGAGAAAGTTTGCCATGGGAGCTTTTCTGTGGGCTCGCCAGACTTCTTATTGATCTTTTCTTGGTATGCTTTTGTTAGTTCCTTCCAGTTTGATCTGGGTTCTTCGTGATTACTTACCTAAAACAAAGTATTTGGACAATGATCAAAACTGGTAGGAAATATCAATTGCGTACAACGATGCCAATGGTGGTGTTATTATCATCTTCTACTCTGAAAAAAATTGTTGATTAGGGCTATGTATTTTAGTTAATACTACTGTTAATGTTGTTAATCGTTTAACAAAAAAAAGATCTTAGTTTTTATGTTTTAATAAAAAAAAGCCTTTGTCTTCTGACGTTGGCCAAAGTTTCCAGAAGTTCTTAATTCATTTTTGAGTGAATGATGGTTTGGGTTGTTCGGTAAAAAACTGAAATATTACCCTGCAAAAGAGTGAAAAAAGGAAAAGAAAGAAAGACACCTTGAACTTACAAGTCAAGCCAAAGCCATCATTTTCACAAGGTGATATGCAAAAAGATTGATTATAATAAAATAAAAATTGCAAATGCGCTCCTAATCATGACTCATACATCATTTTTCATCCAATCACATGTCAAAACCGTGGAAGATGTTAGTTTTAAAATGTTTTATAGTAATAATAATGATAAGACAACTGGCTTTTTCCTTTGTGGGCCCATAGGTTCATTGAACAATTGCTTTGCATTATTTTTGGGAAATTGAAAATTAAAAAATATAGTCATTATGTACATTTACATGTAATAAATGTGTCTTTTACATTTTACTTTGAAAAATTAAAATAATAAGTAATACTAAAAAAAAAAAAAAACCAAAAAAGTTTAGATTTCAAAATTGAAATATATAGAAAAATTAGAGCAGATTTAACTCAAAAAAAGAAAAGTCTCATTTTGTTTCACTCCAAGGCCCAACCTACTTAATGAAATCCAAAAAATACAGCAAGACTGGGCTAGACCTTGAAATCCGCTAAAATGTCGATTAAGGGCCCAACCCAACCAATAAAATGAGAAGATGGGGGGTTAGAGCAAAGCCTAGCCAAATCGGTGCAAATAAACACTCGCAAAAGGCCGAAGCTCGGTACAAGTCATTGATATATAAAATGCTTTTCCCGGCTCACGGGAAAAAAATTCCATCTGTGATCTCGCTTTTCCCTCATTTACGGTTTTTTTTTTTTTTTTCAAACAAAGCGTCTCGCGCCAGACCCTTTTTTTCACCTTCCGACCGAAACCCTAGTTTCTGGAGAAAGGAAAAAGGAGAGGAGAAGAGAGAGAAAAAATGCCGAGAGAAATCATTACACTGCAGGTGGGACAATGCGGGAACCAGATCGGAATGGAGTTCTGGAAACAGCTCTGTCTCGAACATGGTATCAGCAAAGAAGGAATTCTTGAAGATTTCGCTACTCAGGTTCTCTTTTTCTTTTGCACTTTAAAGCTTTTGTTTCCAGTCGATTGTGAAAATTCATGTTGATTTTTTTTTTTTTTGTGGTTGTTAGTAGATTTATTAATGATAAATGTCCTCGCCAATATACTTGTGAATTAAGCCGTTAGATTAGGTCTTGAAGTTTTATTAAGCATATATTAACCCATAATTTATTGATATTGAGATAGTTTTTACGTGAGATGTAAAAAAATAAGTAGTGAGTCACTCAGTTATAGAGAGTTGAACATTAGTATCTTTATGTAAATTTGTTCATTATGGATGATGCAGGGAGGTGACAGGAAAGATGTCTTTTTCTACCAAGCTGATGATCAGCATTACATACCACGTGCTTTACTCATAGATTTGGAACCTAGAGTAATTAACGGAATTCAAAATAGTGAATATCGGAATCTCTACAATCACGAAAACATCTTTGTTTCTGATCATGGTGGAGGTGCTGGAAACAACTGGGCCAGCGGATACCATCAGGCATTTTTACTTGTGTCTTCTTTTGCATTCAACTTTCTACTTTAGTAACGTTCAATGATACATAAGTTTGTTGACGATTGTAACTTTACACTTTTGGTGGCTTTCTGTTTGAGTAATATTTTAAATTTCGTTTTCTATTGCTTTGTTGCTATCATAGCGTGTTTCAAAATGGCCAGAAACTCTTATGCTCTTCTATACATTATTTTTATTTTATTCTGTTGAAATCATCACGTAGGTTAGGAAAAACAAGATGCATAATTACTACTAACAGTAATTTATTATTTACAGCAGAATAAATATATGGTTTCATGAAATGTTGAGGGTATCAGTTTTTTTTTTTTTTTTGTTCATTCTAGATTCCTGTTTTGCTTGTTTAGATGATCATGGAGTATGTTGCAAATTCTTGTGTAGCTGACATGAATTATATGAGTTATGTGCCTGTTTTATTTTCAATCAATAATCTTTTATCAAAATCCAGTTCTGTATTCATGATTTTAAAACAGGGAAAAGGTGTTGAAGAGGATATAATGGACATGATTGACAGAGAAGCTGACGGAAGTGATAGTCTTGAGGGTTTTGTTCTATGTCATTCAATTGCTGGAGGGACAGGCTCAGGTTTTCTCACCTTATCTTCTTATTTTGCTTTTTATCTTTCTCTATTGGTCTATCAGTGATTTTAATTACTTATTTTAAGCTTATTTTTCGCTTTTTATTTATATGTCCACACATGTTTGTTTCATTTGGTTGCAAAAGTTAGGACCATAGGCAGTAACATATTCATCATGAATTGTGAAATTTTCTTAAAGACTTTGGGTTGGTTACAACTTGACTGCTCTCATTCACCATGAAGGTATGGGTTCCTATCTATTGGAGGCTCTGAATGATCGCTACAGCAAGAAGCTGGTCCAGACATATAGCGTATTTCCTAACCAGATGGAGACAAGTGATGTGGTGGTCCAACCCTACAACTCTCTTTTGACACTCAAGCGACTAACACTAAATGCTGATTGTGTTGTTGTTCTCGACAACACTGCACTTAATAGAATTGCTGTGGACCGTTTACATCTTACAAATCCTACATTTGCTCAAACAAACTCGTTGGTCTCCACTGTGATGTCTGCTAGCACAACTACATTGCGGTATCCAGGGTACATGAACAATGATTTGGTTGGTCTTCTTGCCTCTTTAATTCCTACACCAAGATGTCATTTTCTTATGACAGGTTATACACCACTTACAGTGGAGCGCCAGGTGAGTCGTATGCTTAACTCATCTAGTTTGTACATATGTTGTGAATTTATGCAAAGCAAATGACATCCCTTATAGACCTAGAGGAAGCTCTATATTTGCCAAAATCCAACCCCTTCTATTTAGTCAGGTGTAGAGCAAGATGGATACTAGATGATTCAGGAAAAGGAACTTGCAAGTCTTGGAAAATTTACTTGAGTTTAGTATTAAAGCAATGATGGTATAGAATTGTTTTTAGCAAATTTCTTTTATTTTTTATCTTACAAGAAGAATAACATTTTGCACATCTCACATCATAGATTTTAATCTTAAGCTATCCGAAGATAAGTGACAAGTTAAGATGCAGCTACTTTAACTTCTTAGATTATAGGTGTTATACTTAACTCTGTAAAATTTTTATCGTTATCATGCTTATAATGTTCTCTATTGATCCATTTTCACATGTATTGACCATGAATGCTAGAATGGGAGGAAAATGATGGTTCTTCTTTTGACCTTTATGCCTAGTCAGTAGTCAGCTAAATCATTAGTTGTACTACTGAAGGACAAATATGAAGCATCATCCTCTTATCTGACCAAATAAAAACACTCCAAATTGAGAGTGATTAAAGCTGATACTTTCTGATTCTGTATGCTTTATTTTTGTCAAATTGATCATTTTAGAATATCTCATCAGTCCTAGATTAACGTCATTAGTCTTGTTATTCCTGTAAAGAAGAATTTTTCGGCGCTGTCTGATGCCAATGTATCTCTTCTTGGCAGGCTAATGTGATCCGCAAAACTACTGTCCTAGATGTTATGAGAAGACTTCTCCAGGTGAGATATGTAGCTTGTACTTGTTTGGACAATACAGGTTGCATTTTACTGACCACAAGCTTCCTTGCAGACAAAAAATATTATGGTTTCCTCTTATGCACGCACAAAAGAAGCTAGTCAAGCAAAGTATATCTCAATACTGAATATCATTCAGGGAGAAGTAGATCCTACTCAGGTATTGCAAATTATATTTTATTGGAAATGCTGTAACTTTTGCAAGAAATATACCTCTCAAGTCTTGCTTTCAAGTTTTGTTTAGAAAACTATACGATATCATTCTTTATTCTTGAGCAAGCATTTGATTACTTTTCTGTTGACTTTGCCCGTTACAAAAACATTTGCATTCTTTGGCAGTTTTAGTTATATCTTGGCATAAAGAAGGGGAAATTATCTTAGCAATGGTAGTGGTTCTAAGATTTTGCATGTGAATTCAAATTTTTTTATCAGGCATCTTGCTCTTGTTTCTTTTGACTGTTCTGCCAAAAGGTTTTTGATAGTTCAGTTGCTTTCTTTTCTCTAAAGTGACATTGGGCATTTTATATGTTCTCAATGTCCAATTTTTTTTCTCTCTATTTTTCTTCCTTTCTCCTTTTAGAAATATCTCTTTTTTTGGACTTTTCATACTAATTTTCTCTTCTTAAGATGGCTTATGTGTGATTATAGCCAACAGCTGTAGAGCTGCTCCTCTCCCCTTGAAAATTCGGACCATTGATATTGATTAGATGGCTGCAATGATTTTCCTAGGCAGCACATCAACTTAAAATCTACTAGTATATGCTGTGAGCAAGAGGCATGTTTTAGAGGAATCCATCCTTGATTTCTTTTGACTATTTAACTATATATTTTCTTCCTTGAAAGAAAAAGAAAAGTACTTGGTAGTGATGCAGTTTCAAATTGTTTGGAAGTTCAACAAAACCTAATGCAACTATGTGGGTTCAACTATATTACTAATGTATTCTTTGTTAGTTTTATTGAAAGAAAAGTATATATAACTTTATGTCGATTGCTTGTAAATGGTTATAATGTGTATGAAAATCAACAGGAAGTTGTGCAGACCATTTCTTTTGTGGAAAATGATTTTGCATTATCTGTTCTGATTGGGTTAAGCTACTAGTGTTTGTTAAATAATTTTCCGTGTTTTATCAGGTGCATGAAAGCCTACAGAGGATTCGTGAAAGGAAGCTAGTAAATTTTATTGAGTGGGGCCCTGCAAGTATTCAGGTCTCTTGATGATAGAAGCAGTTGTCATCATTTGGTTAATCTTTTTTCTTCTGATATCTGGACTATCATGTGTTTGTTCTTTTGGTGTTTTTGTAGGTTGCTCTTTCTAGAAAGTCACCTTATGTCCAGACTGCTCATCGGGTACAACTCTAGTTCTTTCTTTTTAGAGTTTAGATCTCTTTTTTTCCTCTATTACAGAACAATTCACAATATTTTGGTCTGAATTTGATAGCAACTTTGAGCATGGTTTTGCTATCTCCTTTTAATGCGGCCCCATTTGTTGGAGAAATAATTGAACAAATTTGAGAAAGAATAAAGAAGTGCATGTTGCATTGATCAGGTGAGTGGTCTTATGCTAGCGAGTCATACCAGTATCCGGCACCTCTTCAGCAAATGTTTGAGCCAGTATGAGAAGTTGAGAAAGAAGCAAGCATTTCTTGACAATTATCGGAAGTTCCCAATGTTTGCTGTGAGTTACCAGCTTTTTTGCTCTCCTGGTTTTATTTCTGCTCCAGTTTCTAATATATGGCTGCTGTCAATATACTTTCTGTGTGTTCTTATGAACATGTATGTGTCACGGGCTCCGACCTTAGACTCAGAATCCGTGCGGCCTTAGGCTTGGAATCTCGTCTTTTATGCCTAAGTCAGCCTAAAACACAAGCGTGCGGGCACTAGAACAAAGGGAAGGGCTGATTACGCAAGTTAAAGAGAAACAGGACAGGAAAACAGAATTCTGGAAATGCTCTTGTATTCACTGAAACAGAAGTGTTTGATGGTGTACAAATGAGGGTGGAGCAGCCCTCTATTTATAGTTGAGGCTCCAGCTACAACTTAATGGCAAATCCCTAAAATAAAGGCTACAATCATGGGATTACATTTAATCAAGATGCTGGTTCCTGATTTTCAGGGTCAACCAAATCTGCCAGGATGCTGATGCTGATCCTGCCTGGTTCCAGAAGCTTCCCTTGCGTATCCAGCACCTCGGGCCCTTCTGGATGTGGTGCGGGCAGCAAAAATGCCAGGCCTTGGTCTCATGAGTTGGCCTGCAAGATGGGCGGGCGTTTGGAGCTCGTTTGATAGGCTTTGCGCACTGATACCCGCCAGCACGCCTGGTCTGCGGGCCTTAGCTGCTGGCTCGCCTGCTGGTCTGGCTGATGTGCCTGGCGCGCCCGCCCAGGGCGTGACATTCTCCCCCACCTGATTGCGCAACGCCCTCGTTGCGTCTTCTGCATGGTACTGCCTGATCTGGTCCCCGAACTGCCATAAGTCCTCTGCTGGTTCCCAGCTCGCCTCACTGTCTGGAAGTCCCTTCCAGCGCACCAAGTACTCATGTCTTGGTTGATAGTTCTTCCGTCTCACCTCCCGGTCAGCCATAATGCTGTGGACCTCCTTCTCATATGAGGCCCTTGTTCCCAACGGTGCACGCTTTGACTCTGCCCGTCTTGGATCTCCCTCATCCTCATGGAACGGCTTGAGCATGCTCACATGGAACACCGGGTGTACCCTCGGCTTGGGTGGCATATCCAGCTTGTAGGCAACCTTGCCTACTCTCTTGACTACTTGGAAAGGTCCCTCATACCTCCGGACTAGGCCTTTGTGCAGCCCCCTATGGCGCACAATGGGATGCAGCTTCACCAACACAAAGTCTCCAACCTGAAACTGCACATCCCGCCTATGCTGGTCTGCCCACTTCTTCGACCTCTTGGCCGCCTTGTGTAGACAAACTCTGGCCAAGTCAGTTTGCTCCTGCCATGCCTTGGCAAACTTGTATGCTGCTGGATTCGGCCCTGTATAACCTGCAGCAATCGAACCGGGTGTTAGTGGTTGTTGCCCTGTCACAACCTCAAATGGGCTCTGGTTCGTTGCCTCGCTCCTTTGCAAGTTGTAGGAAAACTGCGCAATATCCAGTAGCTTTGGCCAGTCTCTTTGTGTGGCACTCACATAGTGCCTGAGGTAGACCTCCAGTAGTCCGTTCACACGTTCTGTCTGCCCATCGGTCTGCGGATGCATGCTGGTGGAAAAGTTCAAGTCTGACCCCAACAGCTTGAACAACTCAGTCCAGAACCTGCTCGTGAAACGCCCGTCCCGATCACTAACAATGGTCCTCGGCACTCCCCAGTACTTCACCATGTTCTTCAGGAACAATCGAGCTGCCTCCTCGGCTGGGCACTCCTTGGTTGCTGGAATGAAGATTCCATACTTGGAAAACCTGTCCACCACTACCATGATGCTTCCAAACCCCTCTGTCTTGGGTAGACCGACTATAAAGTCCAGAGAAACACTCTCCCATGGTCGCTCTGGCACTGGCAATGGCTCCAAGAGACCCCCTGGTTTCTTGAGCTCCACCTTGTCTTGTTGGCACACAAGACAAGTCTTCACATAGGCCTCCACATCGTCCCTCATGTGCGGCCAGTAGTACCGGTCCTCGATCAGTGCCAAGGTGCGGCTCACTCCTGGGTGTCCAGCCCACCTTGAATCATGACACTCTTGCAAAACTTCCTTGCGGAGCTTCCCGTGCTGCGGCACAAACAGTCTACTGCCTCTGGTGTACAGCAACCCATCCTGCAACCAAAACCGCCTAGTCTTACCTTGCTGGGCGTACTCCATCAAAGCCTTGGCTGTAGGATCATGCGTAAGTCCCTCCTTGATGCGCGGCACCAGTGACCCCTCTGGTTGGCTAATGGCAGCAAGGTTAGCCTTTCTGCTCAGGGCGTCTGCCACTAGGTTCGCCCGCCCCGGCTTGTACTCCATCTGAAAGTCAAATTCCGCAAGAAAATCTTGCCATCTCGCCTGCTTGGGGGACAGCTTCTTCTGCGTCTAGAAGTAGCTGGTTGCCACATTGTCCGTCCTCACCACGAACCTCGACCCCAACAGGTAATGGCGCCAAGTGCGCAAGCAGTGCACCACTGCAGTCATCTCCTTCTCTTGGACCGTGTACTTGCGTTCAGTCTCGTTCAGCTTCCTGCTCTCAAACGCGACTGGACGTCCCTCTTGCATCAACACGCCCCCTATGGCAAAGTCTGATGCATCCGTATGCACCTCATACGGCTTGGCATGGTCTGGCAAGGCCAAGACTGGCTCCTCGGTCACAGCCCGCTTCAACCTGTCAAAGGCTTCCTGGCACCCTGCGCTCCACTCCCATGCTCTCCCTTTCTTGAGCAAGTCAGTCAATGGCGTGGCTATTGCTGAGTGACCCTTGATGAAGCGCCTGTAGTAGTTAACCAGCCCAAGGAACGATCTCAACTCAGTGACCTTGGCTGGCGGTTGCCACTCCAGGATGGCGTCTATCTAGCCTTCATCCATGCGTATCCTGCCACCTCCCACTATGTGGCCAAGGAATGGGATCTCCTGCTGGGCGAATGAGCACTTCTCCCTCTTGACAAACAGCTTGTGCGCCCGCAACACCTCGAACACCTGTCTCAAGTGGTCTACATGCTCTCCCAAAGTCTGGCTGTAGATCACAATGTCATCCAAATAAACCACAACAAACCGATCAAGGAATGACTGAAGTACCTTGTTCATAAGGGTGCAGAATGTTGCTGGGGCATTCGTGAGTCCGAAAGGCATCACCAAGAACTCATACGAACCATACCGAGTGACACATGCTGTCTTTTGCTCATCTCCCTCCGCGATCCTGACTTGATAATAGCCTGACCTCAAATCCAGCTTGGTGAACCACCTTGCGCTCCCAAGTTGATCGAACAAGTCCGCAATGAGTGGGATGGGGTACTTGTTCTTAATGGTCAGCTTGTTCAAAGCCCGGTAGTCTATGCACAGCCGCAACGACCCATCATGCTTGCGCTGGAATAGAACCGGTGCACCATAGGGTGCTTTCGATGGCCTGATGAAGCCAGCATCAACTAACTCCTTGAGCTGCTTCCTCAACTCCTCCAACTCTGGTGGAGACATTCGGTAAGGGGCTCTGGCTGGTGGCTTGGCCTCGGACACCAGCTCGATCTTGTGGTCCACCTCCCTCTTAGGTGGTAGCTTGCTAGGCAGCTTTGCGGGCATCACATCACTAAAGGTCTTCAGCACCTTTAGCACCTCCAAGGGTGACTCGGTCTCCTTCTCCCTTGGTTCATCATATTTCAGGGCTGCCAAGAAGGTGTCTTCTTGTCTGCTTACCGCCTTGGCAAATTGGATGGCTGACACCACCCGTGACCCAACTCCAGACCCTCTCCTCAATGGTACTAGGCATTGGCACCGTGCATCCAAGATGCAAACACAATCGGCAAAAGGCACAAGGAGGGCGTTAATCCGAACAAGGAAATCCAACCCAATCACAAACTCATAGTCGTCAAGGGGTATTACCTCAATGGTCTCCTTGCCTTTCCAATCTCCAAGCTGCAACTCCACTCCCCATGCTACTCCAATGGCTGGAACTTCCTTGGAGTTCACCGTCTTAATGGTACCAGTCCCTTTCTGCACCTTTAGTCCGAGCTTCCGGGCTCCATCACCTGAAATAAAAAGATGTGAGGCACCTGTGTCCACCAGTGCGCTCACCTTCTGACCCGCAACCATCAGATCCGCAAACATCAAGCCCTTTGGCTTGCGGCCCCCCTTACTCTGGACAGCATTGAGCACCAACGACCCAAGCTTTGCTGCCCCTGACTCTGGCTCCTCGTCAGACTCCCTGTCTACAGCAGCCAGCTTGCCCTTCTGCGGGCAATTGCGTGCTATGTGGCTCCCTCCACATAGGTAACATGCTAGTGGCTCTCGGTCCCCTTTTGCTTTCCACTTGCCTGCTGATGGCTTCCTCTCGCCATCCTTGGTTGAACGGTCTCGGTCTCCATCCTTGGACTCCCGGTCACGGTCCTTCCCATTGGACTGCTTCTTCCGGTCCCTATCGTCCCTGCCCTTACCCTTGGGCTTGGTAGACTCGAACTTGTTCAGAGGCTTGAACTCTATCAATGCCTCGGCAGTGGTCATGGCTTTAGCCAAGTCATGAACTCCCCTCCTTTGTAGCTCATGCTTCACCCACAGCTTCAGCCCATCCATGAAAGCAAAGAATGCGTCCTTCTCGCCTAGATCCGAGATCTGTAGCATCAGTTCAGAGAATTTTTGAACATACTCTCTTATGTTCCCTTGCTGGCTCAACCTGCGCAACTTTGCCCGCGCCTCATCATCGGCATACTCCGGGTAAAATTGTTCTCTGAACTCTTTTTGGAACTCTGCCCAGGTTCCAATCTTGGCGTTCCCACGCCTGACATCATCACACCTGCGCCTCCACCACAATAAGGCTACATCAGTGAGATACATAGCAGCGGTGCTTACCTTTATCGCCTCGTCTTGCATGCCCATGGCCTGGAAGTACTGCTCCATACCCCAAAGGTAATTGTCTACTTCCTTGGCCGCCCTAGTCCCCTTGAACTCCTTAGGCTTGGGGACATCCAATCTGGATCTGGACACTCCAGCAAACATGCCATTCCCAATGGCAGTCTTGCAAGTAACGAGCTCGCTGGTAAGCTCCTCCATCCGCTGGCGCATGGCCTCCATGCCATCTCGCAAAGTCAGAACTTCCGCCTCCAAGGATTCATTCTTTCGGGTGATCTCATCCAGGCCATTGTTGAGAGCAGCTGCTAGCTCACTTTGGATCTCCTCCCCCATGGAGTCTAGCGATGCAATGTGAGTTTCTACTTCCTCCAGCTTCTCCCCCATGTCGCCTATGGTCACCTCCACCTTGGCCAGCCTACCGTCCATAGTAGACCAGATATCTCTAGAACAAGCTTTCTTGCCTCTTCCTCGCCCATGCTCCTGGGCCTCTGGTTGTTGGCTAGCAACGTCGCTTTGGGATGCCATCTCCTCAATCACGATCTAACCTGCACAACACAAACACGCAGAATCGAACTTGCTCTGATACCAACTGTCACGGGCTCCGACCTTAGACTCAGAATCCGTGCGGCCTTAGGCTTGGAATCTCGTCCTTTATGCCTAAGTCAGCCTAAAACACAAGCGTGCGGGCACTAGAACAAAGGGAAGGGCTGATTACGCAAGTTAAAGAGAAATAGGACAGGAAAACAGAATTCTGGAAATGCTCTTGTATTCACTGAAATAGAAGTGTTTGATGGTGTACAAATGAGGGTGGAGCAGCCCTCTATTTATAGTTGAGGCTCCGGCTACAACTTAATGGCAAATCCCTAAAATAAAGGCTACAATCATGGGATTACATTTAATCAAGATGCTGGTTCCTGATTTTTAGGGTCAACCAAATCTGCCAGGATGCTGATGCTGATCCTGCCTGGTTCCAGAAGCTTCCTTTGCGTATCCAGCACCTCGGGCCCTTCTGGATGTGGTGCGGGCAGCCCAAATGCCAGGCCTTGGTCTCATGAGTTGGCATGCAAGATGGGCGGGCGTTTGGAGCTCGTTTGATAGGCTTTGCGCACTGATACCCGCCAGCACGCCTGGTCTGCGGGCCTTAGCTGCTGGCTCGCCTGCTGGTCTGGCTGATGTGCCTGGTGCGCCCGCCCAGGGCGTGACATATGCATGCACCTGTATGCATGGGTTTTGTGCATATACATGTAACATGTCTATTTACATGCATCCCTGCATATTTGTATAAAGGATATGTGTTACTAAAATAGATTGGTTAAAAGATGTGAATTCCATGAATAAAATAGTTAGTGTAAATTGTTTGTTACTTTTGCTACATGTCTTTTGCCTCCAAAATGAAATAATATTTTGCAGTTGGATACAAAAGCAATCCTATTATGTTGATATTTTATCCTAATCTATTGTGCAATCTGAACAGGACAATGATCTTTCAGAGTTTGATGAATCAAGGGATATTATAGAAAGTTTGGTTGATGAATACAAGGCTTGTGAGTCACCAGATTACATCAAATGGGGAATGGAGGTATATACCTTGCTGGCCCTAATTTCTCCAATTTTGAGCATCTATTGGCCGTCACTTATGGCTATGTGATGTGCAGGATCCTGACCACAGTTTAACTGGAGAAGGAAATGCCTCAGGAACACTGGATCCCAAATTGGCTGTGTGAATGAAATAAGTAAACAACAATTGTGTTTTCTCTTGGGTAAGGACCGTAAGGTTGATTCACTATCATTTTATATTGAAAGGAAAAAAAGGGAATTAAATCATTATAGCATTTTTATTCTATGGTTTGCTAATCATTAGGGGAGATAGCTCCAATCAAGAATCTGTGTCTTTGTCTTTCGTTTTGTTAAAGCTATTTTATCTTTGTTTGCAAAAATACTACTATAAGAGTCTGTGTTTCAACTCTATGGTGTTACTTGTGCCGGAGTTAGTGGGACGTGAACGCATGCTCAAGTTGACATAGAATCCTGTGTCATTTTCATAGTTATTGCCTTTGGTTTTGATGTGGTTCTGAATTGAAGATGGAAGAAGAATATGTTTTGCACACTCTCTCTCTTTTCCTTTTTTGTTTATTATTATTGTATTCCCTTGGCAATTGACATATACATTGATATTTTGAAGATGCCTCTGTCGTCCTTATACTCCATTAGTTCCTTCATGTGTTAGTTTGCAATTTATGTGCGTGCACCTGTCCATGCATTTTTACTATATTTTTTCAAAAGTTATGAAGGTCACTAGCTTGGAATTAATTTCTTGCAGGATACCACACTAATATTAGGAGCATTCTGAAGAGTGGATTGTACATTAAAAACCAAATCCATATGCATCTCCATATTTGAGTTTTTTTTTTTTTTTCTTTTGTGTTTAACTGGAAAAAAAAAAGAATTGTTTTTGTTTTGTGGATTATTGAATCATGGCTTGTATTTTGGTAATTGTCTTGAGGGTTTTGATCTAACCAATTTGGGGATTTTATATTTTTATTCATTCTACCTAGAAATATACTTATGAGGTTGGAATTGGAGAGTGCAGCAAGATTGCCAGATCTGTTAGGTGGTGTGTGGTAGTTCAAAAGATTTATCCTCATCAGTTTATGAAGCTAAAGATTTTCTAGGCATTTAAAATGGTTTGACTGGGAATATCATTCCAATGTTATCATCCAATCCATGTGCATGGGATCAACATAGCATGTGCTGTCATTTGTCTCAATATGCTTTTATGGTCCCATCCCATATTTTACTTGATTTTTCTTCTTTTTTACTGATATTTTGCATGATTTACTCGACTTGTAATAATAATACTGACATAAAACTTCTGTTGCTGTCAATTTTATTTTCTATTATGGTGCTTCTGTCGTCTCTGTCCCAGGGATTTCATAATATTAACTATTAACAACACATTTTACCTCTTGGGTTAATAATCACATTATTTAAAATTAGTTTATTTATTTATTTATTTTGAAGCTGAAGATTCGAACTTAACTTTTTAAGTAAAAAAATTATAATTAAAATTAAGATTGTGGGGAATTTGTTTACAACACGTGATGTGGATGTGAGGCATGTGTTGTGGTGCGCCTTTTTTATTCTTTTGCGCAAAACAATACTTGGATTACACGTTATGTTTCTAGCATTTGAAGTATAAGACGCGAATTAAGCAGTAAATTAAGGTCGATCTTGAAGAATGCCTACTTTTGGTATAGGACCATACATGATTGATTGGCTTTAACAGTTACAAGTAATTCAAAAACAAAGGGTAAAAGCCAAATATTTGGTTTATGACGAACAGAGAATTTAATTAAAAAAAAAAATAGTAGTTTTCACTTTAAGGAGAAACAAGCACCCATACTGGAAGGACATGTCTGTAATAGGTTAGCATCCCATGTTGCCTTTGTTTGTTTCGATTTTTCAAAAAGTCCGAAAGCAAGGCCAAACCAAAATTAATTAATGAAATATTTGAAAGTTTATTATATTAGTACCAAGCTAACATGCAGTCGTGGACCAATGAAAGAGCTTTAGTCAACAGCCACTCAATCTTTTTTTTTTTTTTTTACTAATAATTCCCTTGTCCAATTATTTGAAAATAAAAAATCATTTATAAATTTTTTAAATTTTAAAATTTGTCCCCACCCTGTCACCAATTGGCAGCAAAGTTGATAATGATGGTAGGCAACAACGGCCAAAGAACAGGAAAGACAGACAAAGGGGTAAGGTAAAAAGACGAGAATTAAGAATGGTGCATCCCTGTCCGCCATTTCCACCACCAAAGCATATTCTTTTAACCCAAGTTCCCCTAGTTAGAATTGCAAAGTGAAAAAGAAAACCAATTTCAACAATTCACTACATTAATGAGTGGAATTGATATCTCATTTGGAACAAAAATGCATTCTATTTTTTTAAGATGGTTTTGAACTATCGAATTTGCAAATTTATTCATTTTGTTTCCAGTGATAGAATTTTTAGTTCACGTACAGACCGAAATCAAGGTTCATCCAAACTCAAAACTGGCATACCAAATTCAAGTTCACACCCATATGGAAAACTTTTACTAAATAACCCAATTTGTGTTGAACATGAAAATCCCGTTCCAATTCAAATTTGGAATAATATATTCCTATTTGAGTTCAAATTAGATTTGGATAAAAATACTCCATTCAAATGATCAACTTATTTGACAGTAGGGTAGCAGTATTTCTATTTGAAATCATTTTTCGTTTAAAGTAGACAGCAGTTTGAATTAAAAAATTATAAAATGTTTGAATTTAAATTTCAAAATGTGATGAATGTTTTACATAAGCCTATGCTCTGAGCTCTTCTTCTCAAAATCATTCGAGTAAGGAAAACTAGCACTTACTTGTCAACAATAATGCAAAAATTAGCCGTTTAATCCGTTTTAATAATATGGGGTAGAGTTTGGTAGGTAAAGAGAAAAAATGACTGAGCAACAACTGCATCATAGTCTGTCTCAAAGAATAACACCTTATCACGTGGCCTTGTTGTCAACGCTTACCTAATAAAGATAATCAGCCTAACCTCACTCCCTAAATCTCATTCTTACCATTTTACTGCTTACAATTCAGTATAATGGCCTCAACCTCCTTATTTAAACCCCAACTTTCTCCTTTGAATTTCTCAGCTTAAGCTTTCTTTTTCTGTTTCTGGGGTTTTGTTCAACTTCTTTTCTCTTTAGAGCTCTCTCATTGCCCACTGGGGTAATATATTACAGAGGGCTTTGTTCAGAATTTGTTAGTGTTAAGAAAAGGGAAAATGGCAACGATATCTTCCAAGGCTTTTATGGGTGTTATGGCTATCTTGGCTCTAGTTTTTGCCTTTGTGTCACCCTATGTTCAGGCTCAGTCTGCGGCTCCAGCTCCTCCTCCTACTAGTGATGGTAACTTCTTTTTTTTTTTAAATTATTTTTACATGATCTTTTTGGGTCTTTAGATCTGTTTTCTTTGCTTCCTTTCTGTATTCTCTGAAGAAAAAGTTCTCTTCTTTAGATCTGTAGTAATGTTGGAAACTTCCTTCCTAACAGTTCTATAGGTATTGATGCATTGCCAAAATCTGTCTTGTTTTTTTACGTGGAATATTGATTTTTATTTATTTGTTGTCTGCTCCGATGTTCTTGGTAACCTTCCTCGGAAGGCTTTGTTTTCCTTGTCCTGTTTTGTGGGATATTCATATGAGGGGAGGATAGCTTAAGCACAATAGTTTTTTTTTTTTGGCAAAATGCAAATGCATTGGACAACAGACATCCTTAAAACGTTCTGATTTCTGTCTTTCTATAAAATGTTGATTTTTTTTTTTTGCCAGAACTATGAAATGTTGATGAAAGTCCTAAATAATTACATATATGCATTAATTTTTGGCAGGAACTTCAATTGACCAAGGGATTGCTTACGTGCTGATGCTTGTGGCACTGGTGCTCACATACCTCATTCACCCTCTAGACGCATCTTCCTACAGCTTCTTTTAAGTTGTTCTTAGGACTTGGGAGAGTCAATTAGGTCTGAGTTGCTATAGAACTTGCTATGTGGATAACTCTATGAAGTTTTTTTTTTGGATGATGGATGATGGTGGTTAATGGTTTGCATTTGTTTTGAGAGATTGACTGGTCAAATATTGTTTCCTGGTAGCTGCCTTATTTATTGCTATTGTTTCGTCTCTTCAATTTCTTGATAGCTTTGCTTCCGATGTTACTTCGAATCCTCCTTTTTTTTTACCTGTTAATCTCTTTAGTTTCTTTTTAAATGGTCTTCTGTTCAGGTGAAAAATGACTACAAACAACAGTGAATTACCAAATGAAGAGTACTTTTTTCATTCAAGAGGAAGAGAAACGCAAAAAATGGGCAAGTTTAGGCACAGTTTGCGCATACTGATTAAAAAAATTGAACCATCAAAACAGACTTTTATTGCAAAAGATTGCGAATATTCCCTTACAAAAAAAAAAAAAAAAACCTTTCTGTATTTCTGTTGCAACTCATAACATTGAATCGGGCTTCCATTATAAGAAAAAGAATAGGAAAGATACAGCCTGGCATTTCCAGGCACTGGAATTATTGTCGAAATGTTGGAGTCTTGAGCATGGATATCCACTAAAAAGCTTCGCCAAAGTTCTTTGAAGCAACGTGATGGATTTTTGGTCAGCGGCCAACATGTGTGTTATTCTTTTCTTTACATCATCGAGTCAGGTGACTATACTTGGAATATCATATCAACAATAGCTGGCACAAATCCAAGTCTTTACTAATGATCTTCGTGTCTGTGATGTAAAGCGTACTTGACAACTTCATAAAAGGAAACAACGATCCCCACAGAAGGACCAGCACGACCGACACGAGGACCAAGTCCAGTAAACAGACCCTTTATCCCTCCATCCCTGTTCCAAATGACAGTTTGGGACAATGAGTTAACGAAAGTTAATATTATGGATAACCTAAAGCCAGCTGATACTTTACGGAACAGAATTCCAAATTTGTGTGACCACTGCTTGTCCGCACATGAGCAAACCTAATATATTAGGCAGTCTGACTATAAGTTCGTGCAATGGGTGTGTTACCTAAAAGATTGGCCTGAAACACACACACACACACACACACACTACTGCTATAAAATAACCGCTATGAAATTAGCAATGCTTGTCCCCCACTGGAGTCTTTAAAACTATGTTGTTTTAGCTAGGATGAAGGAGACACTCTTGAATTAGTTTAGTTATTTACTAGATTGAAGATCTGCAAGTACAAAATCTGTAGAACTACAACAAAGCAGCAATATACCTTAAAGGAAAAGGAATGCTACATACCTCCATATTTCCTGCAAAGTTTGCCTTGTAGTCATCTTTAATGCCTTGGCAGGCTCTTTCTGGAAATAAAGTAAGAAATATTTAGTACCAAAATGCACTCATCCAAAGCAGATATTTGAAATCAAAACTAGTTATATCATTTCCTCAAACATACTTGCTCTTAAATCTTTAATGTCTTATGGTCATATATTTGTCTACTAACCGATGCTCTGAATATAATCCTTACCAGTAACTAGTTCGATCATTTTAGTGTTTTTTGTGTGTAAGGGGGGGGGGGGGGGGGGGGAGAGAGAGAGAGAGAGAGAGAATGGGTTGCTCTGTGCTGTTCATCCTAATCCTAAATGAATTTAAATGCATATCTAGTGAAGCTTGACTATAGAGTGGAGACCTCTATCTGCCGCCGGGTCTTTACAACATCTAGGGGACAGGTAACAGCTGCCGCAATGCTTCCTGCCACAAAACCAGAAGCAAAATTAGCCCCAAGGATGCTACACGCACCAGCTTCATCACCCATAGACACAAGCAATTTTCTCCTGATCTGGAAAGGGCATGAGAAACCAGCATTAAGTTGAATGAATTAGCTAGCATCAAGCAAATCTGACAAAAAAAAAAAACAAAACTTATCCTTCTTAAGGATTAAGGAACTGAATTATCACCGGCTCAAGTGTTGACCAACAGATTGCAGAGAAAGGAACATCACGAGCAAGTTGTGTACTAAGGCCAGTCCATAAGATGCGGTAGTTTTGTACTGTTATGAAGAATATGTCAGCAATAATGATCCTCTCTGTTAGTTTAATCAAACTTTCTCATTAGCAACAAAATTATTGTGCAACATCAAAACAGATAATGTTTCAGACAGAGAGGGAGAGTTATCAATCTGACAACAATCAATTCAATAGTTAACATACAGTTTTGAATGTAATTTGTGCTTGTCACAGGGTTGATGACTCCAACTAATGTCTTCCACACTCCTGCAGGCTTCACAACACTTTGAGTTTCTTTAAATGCCTGGTATTGAAATTAAAAGATTCATAAAGTAGAACTTCATAAATTTAACTACTCAATGCCTGCAGAATAGATCAATTGAGGAGTATTATAGTAATTCCTGGTTATAGAAGAGGCACACAAGAGTTTATACCTGCATGCGGGTCCTTGCCAGTTCAACAGGATAACAAGTCACACAAGCTAAAGAACGTGCAACTATGCCTGCAACTAATGGGACATATGGGGTCAAGATTGGAGCGTTATTAGTTGTAAATTCTTCCATAGCATTGCGGAAAATGTCATAGCAAGGCATGTAGATGCCAACCTGATTGACAAAAAAAGAACAAAGCCCATAAGCAAATGACTAAAAAGTATATAAAAATGCTTCATCAAACTGATGCAAGGGGATTAAAACAAGGAAAGAAGCCATAAAATGAACAAGGAATTTTTATAAATAGAGAGACTTACAGTAGGCACAGCCAATGCTAAACTTGCATTTGTTCCTCTCCACAATCTGGCAAACCCTTCCTGCACAAAATTCATTCCTGTGAACCACTGGCAATAAATGATGTGTCCGTGAAATACAAAGTGGATAATCCAGATGTACTGCATGTTAATAGAGTATAATACATATATAATGAAGGTTTGAATGATCACGCTCAGATAGATAAAATTCCCCCCATAAAAACATATATAAAAAAATCAAAACATAAAACTTCCACCATTTAGTTTGCCATCAGCTGGGTTTAACAGATTTACTTTTACGGTAAACTGAAGAAATTACAATATACCATCTGTTAGAAGAAAAGAAAAGAATAATTTTTTTTAGGAAAGAAGTGCCATTACAGCATCAAACACCTGAAGAACAAATCAAATATAGTAATTAGCAAGTGCAGAATTAAAGCCACCAACCTGACGAATGACTTTGTGGAAAACATCAAGGGTTCCTTTGTACCGATTACATTCAGGAGAGCATACTGGTTCAGAGCCAAGAACTGAACGTGCACATGATTGAGAACTTCTCAATTCTGGAAACATCTAAAAGAGAAGAGCAATGGAGAAAAACAAAAAATTCACAAAGCCAAAATGAAGATGCATTTAGCACAGAATAAATTGAAGAATCAAATAAACTATTGGTGTTTAAAACAGGGGAATAAATTGATCACGAAAACAAGGAAACTAAATGAAATTGATGCCTACCGTGTTAGTTTCAAAGCATGTCTTGTAAGGAACTCCAGCGGCCTGGGCTTGCAACCTTGTCTGGTTGTCAACCAAAAACAATTAAATTATTCTTAGGATTTGAAGATAACTTCTGACAAAAGCTTGATTAATTCTTTTATCGTTGAAAAGAGAAACAAAAAAGAAAATGCTTTAAAGGAACTAAAGAATCAGAACGAAAACGTCTAACTTTTTTTAAAAAATAAAAATTGGATACCTTGGCAACATCGAGAGGATTAACGACGACGGCGGAAAGAAAAGCGGCACCGGCGGCAGAGAAAGCCCTCTCTCCAAAGCTCAAATCAACGTCGGTTACAGGTTTTGACTTTTGGCTAGTAGAATCGTCGTGGACGTCTTTTAACATATCCTCAACGTTTCCTTCAAAATCGACTCTGGTCGCTGCTGCGGCGCTTATCCATGAAGGAAGTCCCTGTCTCGAGCTTACCATCCCTCTCTCTCCCTTTTATCGGTCCCGCCGTAAACTAAATTTGATTAAAAAGAAAGTCATATGAAATGAGGGGAAGTTTCCCAATTTATGGGAGATTAGTTAGTTCCCAAAGTTTTCTTCTAGTGCTTTCTTTCTTTTTATTACTTCTCAGCCATAATGTCATTCGTGGCGTAGGAACGACGGCACCAACCTGCTGAGTATTGCAGAGGCAAAGGCGAAACCTTCCACTTCTTACTCTCAAAATTTTCCATTTTAAGACAACCCAAAATGGAACTTGTTGGCCCAATATAGATATGACTGAGCCCTACTAAACATTAAGATTTTCTTTTGTCAATAACTTTTGGGCTTGGGCTGAATCGGAGATCGAGTTGAGCCCACCAGAGAATCTTTTCGGCTCTTGGCGCCGAACTAAAAGGTCAAATCAAGGAGTCAATAAGCTGAAAAGAATCCAAGAGCCGTCATTTATAGGAATACAAGCAATGGAAAGTTTATGGTTACGTAAATTACTTAATTGAATACTGAATATCATTGTCAATGTATGTAAAAGAAGTTCAATCTGCGATATAAATTCAAACTCCAAACCCATCATGTATTTCCATGATGCTTGAATTGACTATATATGTCAAGTGGATGGCATGCATGTGTTTTCATGGAATGACAGACCAAAAATTAGAAAGAATGATGAGAAGTCAAAAGAGAAACTTTTTTTTTTTTTTGAAGAAATTGAGTTGTAATTCCATCTTATTATTGATGATGTCAGAATCATCCCCTGCCACAAAACACATACAGAGGCATCTTTGAGATAGTTAATAAAGTATCTAATTTTTCTGCTTCTTTTGAATACACAACTGAAACTATTTTTCTTGGTGAATTACTGTAAGATTGTTGCTTGGCATGATAAAATTGAATGGTAGATGAGAGGCTGGCTGAAATCAGAATTAATTTTACTGCAATTCAAACACCACTCCGCCACTTCCATGTGTTGAATAAAATTCTGATGCAACAGATGAGAAAACTCGAAAGCCTTCTGCTCCTGCTTTGAACCCCGTTTTTCTTCACAGAAATTTCTCCCACATTCCTTTCAAACGTAGTTTTATTATCATTACCAAAACAAGTGCTCAACTCTTTCACTACATTCAATGGTCTTCCTTCATATTGTGTTACTTGTTTTACGAGAAATAATCTGCTTTGCTCCAATCGACTGAGAGCTGAATGCCAATCTGTCGGCTGCCAAGACTGCAACTTTTGCATGTAGATAGCTATGATTGTTCAAGACGAATGAAATGAACAGAATTGTGAACATAAATTTCCCTCGGAGGATCTAAGCATGTATAAAACGACATATAAAAGTCACGTGGAATATTCTAATTCTGCTCAATAGGTTTCAACACCAATGAAGATATTAATCAAAAGGTAACAGAATAAGAAAGATATTAACTAGATCATTCCATTAATAACAGAGTCCAAAAAGAAGAGCTTTTGAAACATGTAATCCGACGTCTTCATTATTTTTTATTAAAGGAATCAAATATTGAGAATAATTTACAATCATGCGAGATTAAAGGATTAAATGACTGTAGTTAATACTATTTCCAATGTCTCTTCAGCTTTTCAATCTATGGAAAATGGCATATTTATTAGATCGCATGAAACAAAGTTATGCCACTAAGATCACATTTCTGCCATTGCGATGTTAACATTCTGATCTAAAGGAATTGAGAGATTGAGACTACATCTGCCGAGACTGCCTAGCAAATCAAAGAGGAGATAGAAAGTACCTGCAAATGCAAAAGCGTGTTCTCAACTTCCTTCAATAAATCTCTCATGGCAATCAATCTCCCCCTCTCCTCAAATGGGGTCTGCACAACATCACAATAGCGACCATGGTCTGAACAAAACTTGCGGAAGCTGATACTGTTTTCGATTTCATAGTTCAACCACTCATGCAAAGCCCATGCCTTATCAATTAGAGTCTGCAGTTTCTTGTTATTCAACTCGATCAGTGGAGAACATAGAACACCATTCCAAAACACTCCAGTATTATAACTTTTGAAGTTCACGACTTTATTCAGTTTTTTTTTTTTTTTTTTACATATATTACTATCAATTCTTTTCAAATTTGTCCAGCCTTTTTTATTCTTGGCTGCGGTGGAAAGCTTGAGGAACAAATTTGAATATTTTATGGAATGGAAGGTAGGGCTTTACTTTTTAATGATTGGCACTCAGATGTTTGGACAAAATCATTTTGGTTTCTTTTACTTTCTTTTCTTTGTGTGGGTGTGTTTGCTCTCAGGGGAAGTTTTGTTTCGAACTGAGAAGCTTAGCTGTTCGTACCCCACTGTCTTACTCTCTTCACATGCAATCATAAATACATATGCCTTGCATGTCATATATTCCATGGTTATGCTGCTCCTCAATCCTCATGGATCGAGAACCTCTGGCATTAGCCTTGAGAAGACCGTGTCAGAAGCCCCAACGGACCATGTAAGAACAATCATACATACATTCCATTCTAGCAAAGGAAACTGAAATAGAGTATAAAAATTAGCATGCCATACCATTATCCCTCATCATACAAGATGTGGGGGCAGGGCCAGGCCGTTCGATGGTTCTTTCAGTTACCACATAATAATCAGGGGCCAGTATCAGTTGGGCTGCTAATCCTTAAACGAGATTAGCAGAAATCATTTCACTTTAACAAAGTCAACCACAGAAATAAGCTCAGCCCACTTTCTTTTTGGCCTTCTAGTTGTCTAAATCAATCAATCGCATTATTATTAACGTACAATGATTTGGCTCTGTGCAAGAAAAGACGTAACAATTTCAAGGACTAGGGAGCCGCCTTGAATATGATTATTTGGAAGAAGAAGAAGAAGAAGAATTGATCACCTAGCTATCACCCAAAATCTCACACTGGGCTTTGATATTGCAAATGAATCTGGTAGCCGAAATGGACCTGAAATGGGTCCTGCATGCTTCGTTTCACAAAATTAAATTCAACGTGACGAGTGGATGAGATATTATGTGACATCCATTTTAAACAGTAACAGTGTAGATTTCCATTGGGCTCACTGCATTTTTTTCCCATGTGATACAACAGAGATTTTGTGGGCCAACCTGTTTTTTTTTTTTTTTTCTGTAGAACATGCAATATATACTTGTTACGGCAAATATTCAGGTGGGTTCAAGCCCAGTAAGCTTGGACACTGAAAGTGATGATACGACGTGCCATTCACGTGACCAGGAGCGTCAGAAAGACATCAATGATCAGCCTTCTTTTTTGTTATACTAACAACTACAGTAGTAAAATTTTGATATATAAAATTTATTTGCTTTTCGCTTTATTAGTTAATACTATTTTTTTTTTTATATATTTTTGGTTCCATCAGCCCATCCTTTTCCTTTGTCCTTTTGACTTTTTGACGATTGTTGTTCTCTCTTTTAACGATTGAATGCAAATATTGTGCCTCAACTCAAAGTCATGATCACGATAATTTGAATTTAATTTAATTAATTTATATTATTATTTTTAAAAAATATTTAAAATTTAAAATTTAAAATTTATATATTTTTTTAATTTTTAAACTGCCCGTGGTATCTTTTATTAAGAAGAACTGTATTGCACGTTGCGTGAAGGTTATTCTTAATCAGGAATTTTCAATTCAATTTAATATACTTTTCTTTTGTGTATAACTTGAACCTGCATTTATATCAGACACAATTTTACTTCAAAATAAACACAAATATATGTACCAATTAGGTACTGTTTTTTTTCTTGGTTTAACACTGAGAGAGGAAGAAGCTGAGCTTAACTGGATCAAAATGACAATTTTGCATTTGCATGCAGCCATTACCTGTCGTGGCTCCACCATGGAAAGAGGATTCTGACTTCTATTATTATTAGTTACTACCGAATTGAATTCTGACGACTGGTGCGGTGCTGTAGGTCGCATGAAACATTGAGAGACAATATCAGAGGTAGGTCAGCTGAAGCCGACAAAAAGCTACAACTTGTAGTTATAGGCTAACAGCAAAAACTCCTTTCTTTTGTTCTTTTCTTTTCTGTTTTTATTTCACTAACAATTAACTCTTCAACTCTACGTAAAAAATGTTTAAATGTTTATCTCTGGCAGTCGAGCTTCATGGAAACAGGGATAGTTAAAAGGGAAACAAAATTAGTACAAAGTACAAACTATGTATTTATCCAGTTTTCCTATATTTTGATAGAATCCAAAATCCTCTCAAATCACTTCATAAATTCAACAACATTTGCATTTGAGCGTGATGATGGGAAAATTAATAATAAAGTTTGATTTTAGTAATGTCCCATGTGTCTTTTGTGAAAGTGTCATGCCATGAATCTGGCCAAGTTTCCTCCTCGTTTTGCAGTCTGTCCAGCTTTTATCTGTACTATTTTGGGTTTTTTACATACCCCTCCAGTCATCAGAATCAAAAGCTGTCCATCACAATAGACGGAGTTGAATGGGAATAGTAAAGCACATCTCCTAATTCAAGTTACAGGACAAATATGTAAGCTACAAAAGCTAATGCCAATAATAAACATGGCCACGGGCACGCTAATTTCCTTATGGGCTAAGTGGCTCAGGAGTTATGCATTCAGCGTTTGACCAACCCCGAATTCCTTTTATATGTAGAAGAAGGGATATTTTTAGAAAATGGTGGACCTATTACTTGAAATGCCATTGTTAGTCGCTTCTGAATCTTTTTCCCCTGGTTCACTACTGGACGATGCAGTGGTGAAGAGCTCCTTTTCCCTGATTCTCAATTTTTAACCAGTATGGAATTTTGCTCCAGATTTTTATTGTTACCAGCTAAGTAAACCCGTGCCTACCAATTCTGAAAATTTTTGCTTGAGAGAGAATGGGCCCATGGGGGAGGGGGGGGGGGGGGGCAAGGACCTCAAAGTCAAAGAAACGAGGTATGCGTTTGGCGTTGTTACATTTAAATCAGAAGGAAAAAGAATTGTAAACATCAGGATTCGGGGAGACTGTCATCTATTGGGCTTCCAGAATCCAGAGTTGCAGCTTGCAATTGGGTCTGGTTACGGACAGGCCAACGGAGACCGAAGAAATTAGCTGTGATTTTGAAATCACGTTTGCTGCTATCTTTGTACATGACCAAGTAATCTCAAAAGCCTGCAATTTTATAAATATACGAACCACCTTCTGTGGTAAAACTTTTGACTTGGGGTACTGAAAAAGATACCTCTTGCTGCCGTGCCGGAGATTCAAGCACGCTGGATATCGCCTCAAAAGTTAACTGCAATGTATTGGGATTTCTATAAGAAATGCCAGGGCCTACTGCCTAGCATAGTGTAGGTAGCCTGTGACTCTATGAAAACCGTTTCCAAGATGTGTTTTCAGTATTGTTTTTATAATACTTTTATGGTTTTCTAGAGCCTTGGACGGGGTAAAGAGGGACGCTATCGCGTGTGGATCCCACCAGGTCAATCTCTGTGGCGTCAACTCCATTTGTTTTTCTAACGATTCAAAATCAACAATGTCAAGTGGAGTTGGGTCCTCTAAACGAAAGTCCCATGGCCATCTCGCAGTTCTGACTGTTGTCTCCTGAAATGTCATTGTCAATTGTAGTCTCTGATTCAAGGTTGAAGCAATGCTAAAGCATCGTGAAAATGGTGCCATAACAATGAAATGCCTCTCTTGAACAAAAAAAATAAAAATGAAATGCCTCTCTTAAAATGGAACAAAACGCGTCTCTTATCTCTTATTCTCTTCACTATTTACATGTAATATCGCTCATAGTAGTACATTTTTAAACTTGATGGTGAAATTAGAGCACGAGAAATTGACAGTGAAAGAAACACAACTACTTTTTTTAGTCTATCAAGTGGTAAATTTCCAATAGGGTCATGATCTTTTTTCCTTGTTTGATCGACAGGCTTTGAACCTCCACGCACGGTAAACCAAACGGGAGAACATGATGCATTGAATTGAAAGCCATGCTTAAAAAGAATGGCTCTAACAGAACCCAGAAAGAGCTGATGGCTAACAAGTGTCTAAGGTGGCGAACCGTTGAACATGGGAACCCAACTTTAGCTCAACTTGGCAGCCTTTAGAGTTGGGCGCCAATGACCCCATTAAAGGTTAAAAAGAAAAAAAAAATCTCACCGACCCCCATCAAATACACAGACAAGAAAGAGATCTAAAGCTAAGAATTGAACAGCCAAAAAAAAAAAAAAAATCAGATAATGCGCTTTTTGAACAAAAGCCATAACCGCAAAACCACACTTCCAAGCACACACACACAACAACCACGCCAAATGAAACGCAAACCGAACCTTACTCAATTCACAAAAGGAAGAGAAGACATCTAAGAAAAAGAACCCCTTGAAAGAACCAAGAATTTACATATTTACTATGTCTTTACACACTTTAGTATTAGAGAAACAGACCTAGAGAGGAAGTGAAAAACCGGAAAAACGTATCCAAAATTCCACTCGGAATTTAACATCACATTCACATAGAATACGCACGACAAAGTATTTACCAGCAAATTGGGGAGCATATGAACACTCCAGGACAGCAACTCCAGCAAACTGTTTCAGGCAGAATTTCACTGATTTTAATAGTAATTATCGACATCCCACGTACAAGAAGCAAAATCAACATCTAATTCAACAGAAATATCAGCAAAATCCTGTTCCAAATTGCTGTCTTCTGGTAACCTCATTTCATCAAAAAATGTTGGCGCAGGGTCATCAGAATCAAAGTAATCACATAAAACCACCGGATCTGTTAATAAATACTCATCTGATAAGTTACTTGGTTCTTCTGGGAGTTCCTGAACAGGTCTCCACCCACTTTCTATAAGCTCCAAAGAGTCACCTTTGGACTCGGTTTGAAGTTCAGCTTCCTCGTTGGACTGAAATCTGAGAACAGAAGTAGGTGAACAGAGAGACTGAGATTCTTGGCCAGAATCATACCCGGAAATCATTTCAAGTTCAATCCCTGGTGGTGAAGGTCTCACAGGAGGCTTTACAAAGTTTGTAAGAGCGTCAGGGCCTTTGATTCGAATCGCGGCTCTGTCGTAAACCAAGGCAGCTTCTTCAGCAGTGTCATAAGTCCCAAGCCAGACCCTGGTTCGACTATTAGGGTCTCTGATCTCTGACGCCCATCTTCCCCATGGCCTTTGTCGAACCCCACGGTACTTCACACCGTTAGACAAACAGTGATGTTGTTGCTTCTTTGATCTGATATTTACAGGATTGCTCTTCCTATTCGCTTGCTTGTTTTGCTTGTTTGCTGGCTTGTTAAAATTGAATGTGGAACAATCTTCGATCCTGATTTCCTTTATATGCCTTTTCACTCTCTGACGTCTCTCCTGTTCGCTTTCGTCGCTAGAAGAATCCGTGGCATCACCATCGGTAACACAAATCCTGACAATTCTAGGGGCTTTAGCTTTAGACTTCATGGAAAACCACTTGCTTGATGGCTTTACTAGCTTCTTAGTAACTGTTCTTCGCTCTGTGTATTTCACTCGGAACGAACTCGCCGGACTCATAATCAAAACTTTAACATAAAAGATGGGATTTTTTTTAAAAGAGAGAAGAATCTGTAAAGAAACGATATTTTCGAAGCAAAATTAAAACCTTGTTGGAGAGTAAAAGGGCGAGAGACCAGAGAGAAACAGGAGAGTTTCAGTTGCAAGCGAGGAAGAGTCAAAAGGCCGAGAATCGCTGTTTTATAGGAGTATCCTGAATAAAACTACTTTATTAGTTTATTTCCTTTATTTTTTTCATTCACTTAATTTTAAAAAATAAAAATCTTAATTGCTTGTTAAATGTGTTCAAAATTATATAATTAATTAAGATAAAATGGATTAAATAAAATTTGGCGATGGTTACAGAACCGGAGATTCCGGTGACAACCGGAGATCCCAAACAACTCGCCGCATCTCCTCGTAATGACACGTGTCATAGCCCTCCCTCGAAAAGAGCTCGGTCCTCTGATTCAGCTTGGTCCTCAAGTAATAAAACCTGCCTCACGCTCCAAGGGTCCATGTGTGCCACACGCTTCAACCGCATTGGATACTTATCATCAATAATGACGTTTGATATGCTGGTGAGTACGGTTACAGCCAGTCGCTGGAGAAAACCGTAACGGGAGAGAGAGAAGGACCAGTTCCGTTGCACACGTATGTGGAATCATTTCTGTGACGCCACGTCAGCCAGATCGTTTTGACTAATCACTTGATTAACATTAAATTACCAATTAAAGTATGTTAATAATAATACGTATTAAAAATTAATATGATATTAATCAGTTTACTTTTTTGTCGTCCAACCAAATTTTGATTGCTTGTCAATCAAGCGTCTAAATTTCTCCTAAAAAAAGGAAATAAATTCTTCTCAGCCGTCTGTATTTCCGCTATGTTGACCATGGAATGAAACAAAGATTCGGTCAAAAGAAAATAATGGGCTTTTTATTCTGTTACTATAAATAATAAGTTGCGCATTTTTATTAAGATTCTCATAATTCAATTTTCCATTGAGAAAATAATTAGTTTGATTACATTTACAGAAATTAAGTGTAAAAGGCTAAAAGCTGCATCCTTTTTTATTCTTATAACTTAGAAGCATTTGAATTTTTTTTTTTAATTCTAAGACAAGAGCTTGATTATCATCAATACATATTTGAAAATTTTGGTTTTTTTTTTAGATAATTATTATGTATATATAAATGATAGAGAAGGAAAGGGGTAGCGAGTTGAAGCTTGGGGGGCAAGGAATGAAAGGAAGAGCAGGACATTCTTTGTACAAGGCAGTCGTAGGTAGGTAGAAAACGATAAGAGCTTTTCCCCTCATTTGTTACTGTCACCGTTGCTCATTTACTTCACGTGACTGTTACTTAATTTTCAACACGAACCTTTTTTTTTTTTTTGGGCCATGCAAATAAAGGGGAGTTTGGGCGTCGTTAATGTACCAAATCACGTTGGAATTCTTAAGAATTTGTAGGAGGGATCTACTTTAGAAGAGAAGTATTGCTAAATTGTTCTTCTGATTCAACTGTACATGTAGGTGTAGCCTAGTGAGCAATTATTCATGTCAAAAAAAACTTCTGAGTTATGAAGTTTCAAGAGGGATTAATTCCATCATCCTCAATAGAAAGACTCGATTTTAGTCCCCAAAAACAGAACAAACAGATATATTGAACATCGTTAGCAAATGATCTTGCAATAGCTCGAGATATCAAGTACAACATCTACAACTTCAGCCAGCTTTATGACTAGCTAGGCATCCATCTGTTCTTCAATTTGTCCATTACAGGAACAATGACAACAAATGCACGCTTGATTTATACACTATGGGTAGTGAGGAGCAATATCCTAAAAGCTTTTACCAATACCAATTATTAGACTAGCCCATGGCATACTTCTGGGTCCAGCTCCTAGCAGTTGACTCATACTTAGCCCTGTCTGTCTTGTACATATGAGCAATTTCTGGCACCAGGGGATCATCAGGGTTTGGGTCCGTCAAGAGGGAGCAGATAGAAAGCAACACCTGAAAGAGGAACCAATAACCTTTCCCACCCTCTTAAAATACAGAAATGATTAACTTTTAGAATGGAATGTACATATTTGAACCCATCCATCCACCAAATTATAAGGGCTAGAAATGGTGGAACCTAAAATGACACTCAAGACTATTTGAACCATCTTTTAAACCTGTTGCTTTTTAACAGCATGTGTTGGATGAATTCAGGAAGAAAGTCAAATGAATCACATCTAATCAAGAAAAGTTCAGCAATGAAAATGTACAATTTCGTGGGAATGGCTTAGATGGAATTTTGTCCAACACAGCTGCCAAAACACACGTCAGCATTTGCTAATAAGATTCTCAACCTACTAACAGTGCCTCATCAAGCAAGGAGCTGGGAAGAGTTCTGATAGACAAAATTAAGGGTCACTTTTGACACTTTACCCCACTGTACAAGCTTAACACCTAAGATGAAATTTTCTATTCAGAAGAAACCATATTGGCCAATTATCCTGACTTCAAGGTTTACGGCAGATGAATTATAAATATTTATTAAGCCTATCTGATATTCAATATTCTATCTACCCATACTTCAAATACACATGCCTATATTGGACTACGTCAAAATTATTGGGCATAATTAGATTGTAAGAGATTATTTAGAGTTGAAACCTTTGATATGGTCAGGGCTGGGCTCCACTGCTCCTTCAGTATGTCAAGGCATATGCTACCATTGCTGTTGATATTTGGGTGAAAAACCTTAGTTCTAAATGCAACCTGCAAGAAGCAGAAGTAGAGGAAACATTGAAACAAACAGATTGAGGTAAAGTTCATTTCATAGCTCTACTAAAAGCTTTTACTCGACTTCGACCACAGTCAAACCCATCCACCCCAAAAGAGAAAGAAAAGGAAAAAAAAAACCTAGTTTGTTGCATGAGCTACTGTATTATTTACACTCATACATACATACATACATACATATATATATATATGCACTCGATAATCTCTAAAGCATGGTTCATGATAGTCTTGCATGAAAAGGTTATAGGATAACTACAAAATCAGCATAAAAGAAACACAAAAAACATAAGATTGAATAGAATTTATCCCTTACTTTGGGAGGTTTAAAAGGATAATCAGGAGGAAAATGAATTGTCACTAGAAAGACACCTCCAGTATAAGGACTATCAGAGGGGCCCATTATTGTGGCTTGCCAATGGAACATGTCTTCAGCTACAGGACCTGTCAGCATATGGATACAAAGTAATAGATCATGCTATCATCCCATGGCAGACAGAACACACACCTCTTGCAACTGCATCCAAGAATCCCATCAAGATCAAGAGGAATTCCAATTTCCAATATCCTTAATTAGTAGTACACGCAAGGAACTTCAAACACAGAAAATAACACCTTGAACTTACAAACCCCTTAGGACTACATCCCACAACTTACAAACATGAAAATCTTGCCATTTTACAATGTTAACTCTTCAAAAATAGAACTGACCAAAAATTTCATGACCACGATTATTTAAAGAATAAAAACAGGATTAAGGAAACAAACACTGCATACCAATGAAATAAAGAATTTGTAAGTAAATCACAGGAGAAATTGCTGCATCACAAAACTATTAGACATAGATTGAATATGCTAAAAAGAGAGTAAGATAATCAATCAACCGATACCCTATTAAGCACCCAAAAATCATATCTAGCGAAAACTATATACTTCTCTGACATTGGCATCGTTGAACAGTTTGAACAACCAAATTCATCATTAAATAAAAGTCAAACCTTCATAACTAGTGCCTGGATGTGAATAGTACAAACGGATACCATTGATAATGCCAAAAACCAATAAACTTCAGTCATACCACAATCAAAGCTACAAATCTTTTTTTTAAAAACTGCACTAACTCCATGACCAGCATAGATGAAAATAAAGAACATTTGAACTATCGCCTTTATAGCATAAACACGTACAACCAATTGACATAAAATCTCATGAATTCATTGCTGTAAAATTATACAGAGGTAAGGTTGTATTTTGCGGATAAATAACCATATTAATGCTTCATGTACTACTGCGTAAGCCGTTTAATTCCTTCTTTTCATGGTAAACAACAACTCAATTGCCATATATTTTGTTACAAAGACATAAAACATGAATCATTTCAGGCTTTAATCTGTCTATTTTCAGGTTTATTTTGGTTTATCTACAAAAATTTAACCACAGTTTACTTTAGCAGCACCATAATTCAAAAACAAATACATGGAAGGAATAAAAATTACACACACACACCAACAACGAGCCATCCATATGAACACGAGTATAAATCAAGCTTCAGGAAAAATCTTTTTCAAAAAAAAAAAAAAATTGGAAGAGAAACGTAGATATTACCAGCGCTGCATGAAGTAGGAGGATCTTTCTGCAGATCCTTGAGCTCTTTCAAGATCCGCTTCGAAGCCATCGACAGAGTCCGAGGATCGTGTCTGATCTACGCAGAGAGTTGTAGAAAGAGAAAAAAAACAAGGAAGAGTTCTAGAGAGAGAAACAGAGGAGGTGATCTGGCGGAGAGATGTGGGTCCCCTGTTGAAAACTACAAATGAACGAGCCAACGACTGTGGTTGGAGATGGACATGGATGGTTCATTGGTTCTATTTCTGATTGGTCCCTGAGGACCCTGACCCTGACCCGGGATGGAACCCGCTTAGCATTTTCGGACCCTGGTCTGGTTCAAAGGAGTTCTCCTGAATCAGTGATGATGTGTCCAAGTTCGGGTGCCCGGATTTAATTGAGTGTTTTGGTTATCCGTGATGGTTGGACCTATCATGTCATTTTTCGCTTTTTCTTTTTTTTAGTAAGAAATTATAAATCAAGCTTTTAGATTTATATACCAATTTTAATGTTTTTAATTAAGTATTTTAATTTACGTAATAATATTAATAATGCTAAAGATTTTCAATTAAAAAACAAGTCAAATTACCGTCAATTGAAAAATTAAAAAATAATAATAATATGGTTTCAATTAAAATGGCAATCAAAATTATCTTTTTTTTTTTTTTAGAACCTAAATTTCGACACAATCAAAAGCAACTTCTTTCTTGTTACAAAATTTTTTAATTTTATATCCTTCTAAATTATGATTTCGAACATATATATAAATAATATAAGATATTTTGCTTTAATATTTATAATTAATTACAAATATATAAAAAAAATTTTATAAATTTTTAATTTACCGTTAAATTTTTCTTACTTAATTACATACTTACATACTTAATTAAAGAAGATATTATATATCTAAATTTTTTGAAACTCGTAACTTTCAAATTTTAATTTTAGTAACATATTAATTAATCTAATAAATAATTAATAATATGTGATATTTTTAATTAGTAATGTCTATTGTCAAGAAAAAAGAGGGGGATCCCGTCGTAATTCAAAAGTCACAGAAAAATACAATTATCAAGTCATCAACCATAACTCAGCTCGATTGGTTTGCACTACAAAATAAAAAAATAAAAAATAAAAAACATGACATAAATAAGCCATAATTTTCTTAGCTGGAAGATTAATAATGCAAATGTCATGAGCAACCTATCACAATCAACATTAGGTTGCTTTCCCATTATAGAGCCCTTCCCCTACCCCTTGTTTGAATCAAAGTAATTTGGTATTTTCTTCTCTTAAGTTTTACAAAGTCTAAGTTCTACTAATTGTATTTATATAGAGCAAACAAACGAGTACTGTAGGTATTTTAGATAAGATTATTTTAAATTTTTTGTATATGTAATTTGATCATTATAAATATGTTTATATTTAAAGAATCGTCAGTTTAAAAATTTATTATTACATTTATAATCAAATATTTTTAACAGTGAAAATTTTTACAGCAACCGAAAAAATAGGCATAATATTTCACATTAAAAGTGAACCGTGTTCAATTTTTTTTTTTTGACATTTATTTTATTATTACTTTATGAAAATAGGACTTTAATCCTAAGATATTCAACAAAGGAGAACCTATAGTTTCTTAATGAAAGCATTACCACAATTAATTACCATTCATTGAACCAGAAAAAGGTAGCCTAAAGATATTACTACGTAGTTCAATAGAAAAGAGAGAGGGGGAAGTCAATACTAATTAATACATGATATTGAGTTTAGTTGCATCCCAACCTGAAAATTTTAACAATAATCGTCAAAGTTTAAAAAGGCTAGGAGCCATGATTTGCCAAACTGAAATGGACGTGTTTCCCATAATTTGAAATATATCAATTTGGAAATGTGGCCGCAGTTCTTCTGCAACAAATGTGGGAGTGATGATGCTTCACGACAATTCGAATCAACATAAGGTTTTTTGGTCAAGCATCCGCGTCACATCCCATTCTTCTTCCTTTCTGAATGTTGCGTGGCCATTATAATCAAAAGCCAAATCGCTCGGAAGGTGTGGAAGGAACATCAAATTTACAATTTGCAACTGACACTGAAGTTTTAACTTAGATCAACAATAAAGTAACACTTCGAGACAAAAGAAAACCAATTTTTGTAAGAAAAGGGAGAGCCAATTCCAATTGAAATTTTAACAATGTAACATTGAACTGGTTTTGTGTAAAGAGAACTTAAATTACGTAGACCCTTTTCTTTATTCTTAAAGTATATTTGCCTAGTATTTAGACAACGCACAAAGACCGAACATTCCCTGTTGTATACCTGAAGTTGTGTTGGTTTTTCATCCGATGGACGCAAAAGTTGCTTTTCTCCTAACCGCAATGGGAAGGGGGGAATTCGGTGGCGTCGGTGGAACTTTTGAAAACGACTAGTTAGTGGATAACGGCAGGGACGCTCCTGCCCCACGTTGAAGAACATGCGCTTCCATCCAACCCCACCTTTACCGCCGGACACACACCCGCTACACTGACCACCGCTACCTGTATATATATATATATATATATATATATTTTCACAAGGTTAATTTCATCACTTCTTTGAAATTCAATGACAAAAGGAAAAGAAACATAAAAACCGAATACTCAAACTCTAGCTAATAAATTTAGAATATTTTCTTAAAAGATTCTATAAAAAGTAATAAATTATTGCTAATGAAAATCCTTGGCTATACTGCAAATTATGTTTTTATAATAGTTAGCATTTTCAATTTAATATTACTACTATCGTATATAATGTATAGTAATTAACTTAGCATTTATTTTTCATTTACCCAAATATAGGGTAAACAACTTAACATACCTTGAATTTTTTTTTTAATATAGAAGAATTATAATTTGAAAATAAGAGAAATGACTATAAACGTTAAAATTTATTAACCATCGTCTCTTAAAAATGATTGTATATATATTAATTAATAAATCTTAAAATTATTTAAGAAATTTACGACTCATCGGTGAAAGGAAATTTTTTTTAATATTGAAAAAAATTTTCAAGCACAGTACTTCGTATATTACATGACAAACGAAAATTTACACGGAATGCCTTACAAAAGAATATAAAATGCGTGCTTTGCTTGTAGCGTATTTTGACATAGAGTTGAATTCAATTCATTGTGTTGCAGAGACCAAAATACAGTGGCTCCATAACTGAAAAAAGAAACCCTTCTTTCCCATAAGAGACAAACTTCTCTTCTCCCCACCTATATCTTTTATAACCTTTTTTCTCTTTCTCTCCTGCTTGCACTTTTATCTCCTTCTCTCGTCTACCCTTACTCATTTCCAATGACTTTGTCTTCCTGATCCGGTTCTCTGCGTTTCCACTTTTATTCTTTCTTCCTAATTACATCATTACCAACAACAAGATTTCTCCTTTCTTTTGTTGTTTCCCCTGCGATCACAAAGCTCATCAGATCTCTGTATCATTCATTCATTCATCAATTCCTTCGATATTGCAACCCCGTTGGCTGCTGGCATATCTCTGATAAGTTTCGCGTTTCTCTACAATTTCCATGTCTTGAATTTATATGGCATTCATGTTTCTTTAGACTCTTCACCTGTTGCCTTCTTTCTTATAGGTTGCTCTGTTTTCAATGCCCATTCTCTAAAATCAAAGCTTCATTAATCATAATTGATTTTTGTTCATTAAATTCTGCCAATTTCTCTCAAATTTGCATGCATGTACCTATTTTCTTTCACTTAATTGCAAAAGGAAGCTTCTTTCTTTCTTCATTCCCTGATTTCAATTTTCATCTTTGCAATCCAGGGTATCATAATTCTATACCAAAGCAATGTCCCAACCACCATTGAAACCGGTTCTCCAAAAGCCACCGGGATACAAAGACCCAAACGCAACGGCTGTCCAGCCGGGGTTCAGACCCCCGCCACGAAAGCGGGTTCTCCCACCTTCTTTCCATCCGAAGAAAACAAAGAGTAGCTGTTGTCGAGTTTGTTGTTGCTGTTTCTGCATCTTCTTTTTTATATTGTTTCTCCTCATCATAATCTGCGGCGCTGTTTTCTACCTTTGGTTCGACCCCAAATTGCCCAGCTTTCACGTCCAATCATTCCGAATCTCCCGCTTTAACGTCACCAAAAAACCTGATGGAACCTACCTCGACGCGACAACGACGGCGAGAATCGAAGTGAAGAACCCAAACGGAAAGATGACGTATTATTACGGCCATACGGAAGTTGACGTCAGCATTGGGGAGGGTGGGGATGAGACTGAGTTGGGAACGAAAACGGTGCACGACTTCAGTCTGGGGAAACAGAAGACGACGAGTTTGAAAGTGGAGACAAAGGCGAGTAACAAGCTGGTAGTTGATGGGGTTGGGAAGAGGCTTCTGACTCGGTACCGAAGCAAGACGTTACCATTAAACGTGGAAGCTCGGACGAAAGTTGGAGTGGGTGTGGCAGGGTTGAAGATTGGTATGGTGGGGGTGACAGTGAAGTGTGACGGAATCACCATGAAACAGCTTGACGGTGGTGACATGCCTAAATGCGTCATCAACACGTTAAAATGGTAAAACAACGTTAAACTTTTCATTACTTTAATTGAATTAAAACAAATCCTACTTTCATTTCACATTTCTTACACAGCAGAGATGAAAACGTTAATTTCAGATTAAAAAAAAATGTAAATCTGCTTGTTAATGACATAAATTTTATTAATTTGACAATAGTATAGTATTATTAATCTTTGTTGTGGATGATTGTCTTCTAGTTCAAGTGGGAAAAAGAAAACAAATTTCAAATTATTTAGAATGCCTAACGGTCTATGACGAATTTAAAGCCTGAAAAGTGTTGAAATTTTGTTTTTACATGACGATGTTTGGTACCATATGATTAATTCAAAAGTTATTTTGATTTACATAAGATGATTAGATTATTATAAAATTAAGTATAGTTATTATTATTATTTATTTAAATTAAAATTTTACTTTGTTTCAAAATTATAATTATTTTGTATTATAAGCTTTTGGCTTTAGAAAAACAATATTCAACGTATTAAATTTAAAAATAAAGTATATGCTTTTTTTAACTCTTTAATGTTATATGAATAATATAATTTTTTTTATTTCCATTCTATTATAAATGCAATAGATTTATTTTTATTTTTTAACTCATGTGTATACGACTTGTATACATTAAGTGAAATGAATTTAAGAAAAAAAAAAAAGAAGTTCAAGTAATCAAATCTCAATTAGTTTAATATAAGTAAAATTTAATGGAAATGAAATAAGCAAGAAATAACAAGGAAATGATAAGGGTGAGAGTTATCCAATATAGGGAACTTTGGGGGGTGTGGGAGCCAGATACTGCTGCTTTTTTGGCAGTGAGAATCACGTCAAGAATATGGCAATTTTTCCATAAAATATGAAAGCCTTTGAATCGTGAAATATGAGAAATGCTACTTAACTTACTTTTGTGATCGATGGGTTTCACTGTGTTGATGGAGATTGTTGCTTTTGGCTGCGCAGGCTCAACATTCATTAATACACTTCACATGCAAGGGTAGAAAAAAAGACTCATCCATGACGCAATTCTTCGACATTGGATCGTAGCTAGTTTTGGCTCTTCTTTTTTTTTTTTTTTAATTTCCTTAAAATTTTATTTATACAATTAGAATAATTATTTTATTCATATATACATTATAGTTGTGGAAAATGAAAAGGAAGATCCAACACCAACCAAATAGTACCATTCATATCTATCATATAACAGCACAACATGTGTCCATGTCTGAACTTTGGCTTCTTATGTTGTAATGGGCATGAAGGACCATATAAATTCCATTTTTATTTATGGGTTTGAATTTAATTATTTGTTTATTTTTGGTGGTTGATTGATCATTTTTTTTTTCTCTTCCTTTTATCTGTTTTTAGATTAAAAGAATCCATTTTATGGTTGGTACGAAGTGGGGTTTGATTTGGTATCGATCCTGACCTACCTCACAAATTGGCATTTTGCCTAAGTGAGAAAAAAAACATTAAATTAAATGAGAATAAATTAAGGTGCAACATCGGGTGTCACATTGAGCAGAAAGTGGGAAGACAATCTTATGGGGCTACTGCTTTAGACTATGGTTGCCATGTAAAGTAAGGATAAACATCGAAAAAGATATGATATCTGCTTTCTGCCCTTAAGACTCCATTTTTTTTTTTTTTACATTAAGGAAAGGTACTTAATTTTAAGAATAAATAACGTTGTAATAATATATTTTTCATAAATATTATCTTAGCAAGTGTCATTACACATTATTAAATTTTTTTTATTAATGAATTTCCCAAACCTACACTAACCACTAGGAATCTTGTGCTTTTGCATTCAAAATGATGGTTTGGAGTTGACAGGAACATAAAATTAACATTTTTATTTTCTTGTGCTGTGAGAACACCTTTAATCATGTTATTAAAAAAATATGATCATCATGTGGTGTGAAAATCAAACCTTTGATTTGATTGCACACCAGACAAAAAGTATAACTTTCTCTTTTTTTTTTTCAAAATTTATGGGAGGTAAATTATTATAAAATTTGTAATATTCTTAATCCAAATTATTTATAACACAAAAAATAGTATATAATATATATTTTGACCTTGCTTTTGAGTAAAAAAAATTTATTTCAATCATTAATGCTTGAGTGCAATTAGATATAACATTGGTATTTGGCACGAGATTTATATAAAATCCAGGGAAATGGATACAAGTACATGAAATATAATAAAGGTATATACCTAAGTTGATAGCCAAGCCCATATCCTTGTAATAGTAAAGGAATGGAATAAAGTCAAACCAGCCCAAGAGGAAGTTGATTGGTTTGGACTTAGGCCCAAACCCACAAAGCCAGTTCCAGTCAGCTAATACTAACCTAGCTAGTTAAACGACAGCGTCTCCTAGATCGAAGCAAAACCCAGGAGGATTTGACGAGCGACAGGTGGGCAAAATTCTAATTACTTCCTGTTCTAGCCTCAATCATAACCAGTTGGGTGTTTGTCGCTTCTGTCTGGTGCAAAGATGGAATACGTGAGCCCCGAAGGACTCCGCTTGGACGGTCGAAGTCCCATGGAAGTGTGAAGCTTTCTCTCTTCATTTTTCTTCTAGTTTATTTCCATTTTGTCCATCTTAATTTTTATACTCACATTTTATCGTTTTAGCCTTTATTTTTTGGTCTTATTCTTTTATTTTCTTCATCCCAGATGAGAAACCTTCGTGCAGAGATTGGTACCGTGGCAAAGGCTGATGGTTATGTGCCACTCCTATAACTTGCTTTATTTAACAATATAGTTTTTTTGGGGTACTGCTAACGTTATATCTACTTATAAAAAATAAGTTATATCTAAAATTCCTAGCTCTTTATTATTATTATATTCAGTTCTGTTGTTTTTGAGATGGGCAATAACACCAAAGTCATTGCAGCGGTATGTGGCCCTAGAGAGGTAAAGTTTTAGTTTCATTATGTCCGTAGAGACCTTAACATTATTACACATTTATATGGCTCTTGATAGTTTTTATTCTTTGTTTTGTGGATATATACATACATACACACACATATATATATATATATATGTATGTGTGTGTATATATATCATTGTGTTTTGAATTTGATCTTCGTTTGAATCTGATGTTGGTTTATTCTATCGAGAATAAATGTAGTCATAGCCAACAAATTAGTGACCAGGTAATGGTAATGTTCTTTAAATCATATGTCTAAATGTTGCAGATTTGAATGTAGACAATCCTGGTGTTAATATGTGATGGATATCAGGTGCGCTGTGAGTACAGTATGGCTAATTTTAGTACTGCAGATCGCATGAGAAAGCCAAAGGGTGACAGATGATATAGTTTCCCTTTATTAATTCTTATGCGTTTTTGTGGTAACGGATAACAACAGCATTTTAGGATTCTCTGCTTGACAGAACCCTACTCCTTCCAAACGTAATGGACGAAATGTACAGTCTCATTTCGTTGTTGAACATCACAAACCTTGTCTGGTTCCAATGTAGCCATATTTTGGATTATTTCCATACATAGGTTCTGGCATTTTTAAAGGTCTTCTAACATTAGTGCTTATTTCAATTGCTTTTGTAGTATCAATAGTGTTATCCTTCAAACTGCTGATATAAATTACAATAGATGTATTGATGACCAAATTAACAGATGTCAAGTTTATGAAGAACAATTATATGCTTGTTGATATCAATCTTTCTTTCTACACGTAGGCGGTCAGCAGAGATATCTCTTGTCATCCGCCAAACAATGGAAGCATGCATATTGACTCATCTAATGCCTCGTTCTCAGGTTTGAATTAAATCCCTATGGTATAGCTCAAACTGGCATTTGTTGTTGTCTGTTTTCTGAAGCTTTTCTTTTTCATTGATTTTTTTGTCAGATAGATATATTTGTTCAAGTTCTTCAAGCCGATGGTGGTAACTTGAAACTTCTCTAAACCTCTAGTTAATCATTGGCTTCCTTTTACTTTTTAATTTTATGCAGTTACAAATTTATGCTCCACTCAAACCACCAGCATGGCATGAATCTGCATTCGTTTCTGCTTTGATATACATTTTACAAGAATTACTTTTCACTCTTTCCTAACTTGGCTCAGGAATGAAGCTTTTCAACGTTATTAGATATGTGCACTTATCTACTTGCTAGTTTGTTTTCCCATATCCGTTTGGATGTAGATTTTTTTACTTCTTTCTTTTGGTATAAATGAAAAATAAGCATAAGCGGACTAAATGTGCTTGCAGGAACTAGATCTGCATGCATCAATGCTGCGACTTTAGCCCTGGCAGATGCTGGGATCCCTATGCGTGATATTATCACTTCCTGCAGGGCTGGGTATCTAAATAGCACTCCTCTGCCTTGGTAAATTATTCTTCTTTTTCTTTTTTTAACTTTTTTTCTTTTTATCCCTTTGAACAATGAAATTGGTGTTTGTTGCACATACAGATTTGAACTACGTTGAAGATAGTGCTGGAGGCCCGGATATCACTGTAGGAATCTTGCCTAAGTTAGACAAAGTGACTCGTCTTCAGGTTCTATATGAATCTGGTGTCTCATTCACCTTTTTAGGTTTTTAATTCAAAAGATATGCTAGTTAACATCTTGGGCTTCTTTTCTTTTTCCTGCTTTTGTGGTAATAAAAGTTATTTATATTGCAATATGATTCTGTGTTTCTGTACACAAGCATGTGCCTTTCTTAAATTATATGTGAGCTCTCTCATTGCCTATCTTATCCTTTTTCTCCCTTCACTGTAGCTGAGCCGCTGATTTTTGCAAGACTATTTTCTAGCTGAAGTAATATGTACAATAAACTTTGAACATTGTTTGATTCTCAAAATTGGTCGAGAGGTTCTTTACGACACTGACCACTAGTTAACCTTTTACTCTTAAAAGATTCATTTTTATATTATGTAATAGAGATGGATGCGAAATTAACTGTGGATATCTTCGAAAATGTCATGGGACATGCAATTGAAGGCTGCAAGGCTGTAACAAACTACATAGAGAAGTAAGAACATTTGCCTTCTTTATCTGCCAAGTTCTCCATTTCTGTGAAATTAACTGAAATTTCCCCGTCAATGGTTTGTGTAAACATCTATGCAGTTCCTTCACTGGTTTCAGATAACTTTATCATTTAAAGCATTAATTCCTTTGCTTGGCAGATATTACAAGAGAACACCAAGCAACTGGAGTATCGCCAGGGTCTGTAATTTATAAGTAATGTAAAAAAAAATTCATTGATTCTTAACTCGTGATGCTAAATCTCTATTTCAACTCTTGATATGAACCATTGTGAATTTGGTTTTCTTATTATTATTTCTTTCGTTTTTGTTGGTTATAATTTATTTTCTTAAAATAGATTTTCGGCCTAGCAAATAAGAAGCCTTATCAAGGGCTTTTCAAAACACTTGTTCTTGTATGGAAATTGAGAGCTCAGTCCTACGATTTTCTCATTGCAGTTAGCTCATGCTTGCACTTGGGTTGCCAGGATGGCACAGTCGAGCTTGGTTGTGGACTTGCATTCCTCCTTATCATTAAGCCATGATATGGATGAATGGAATATCCTTTCACCCGCCATTTGGATCTTGTTAACATCCAGGTCTAACTGTCTGATGTAGCATTGTATCTCACTTCAAACTTATAGTTGTGAACCATGGGAAGCAATTCCTTCTTGGACAACCCTTCTGAATATATATACTATTGTTTTTTTTTATGGAACCGTTGTGGATTTTTTCTGTATCAGTAAAGACTTTGTATAGATATTATTATTATGTAAAGCTTTAAGCAACTCCTTTATTAGTTGAAAAAGCTCTGATGAATTTTCTCTTGTAAATTTTGACTAATAATTTTTATAAAAAATTGTAGCCGCTAGCAACAACAATTAGAGTGGCGGGAGGCGTGGTGGCTTTGATACGAGTGGCTTCCTATCTCTGAACAAACATTTTTCCCGTGTTTGCTTTTCCCTTGTTCTAGCATCTGTCAATTTTGCACTGAGCTGTCTCATTTTGTCTGTCATATTCGTGACCAACTCACTTTAGATAAAACATTCATGTAATCAAATCAAAAGGAGGAATGAACACAAAACAGAGCCCACTATCTCAGATTCTCAGTTGTCTTTACACCCATACAACAATTATATGTCATATCAACTAAATCTCAGTGGACATGTGATAATTTTATGTCCTGAAAGTTCAGTTTAAAATTTATACCATTAATTTTCATTTTAACAAAATTTTGACTTCAGTATCAGCATGGAAATCAACAAAGATGAAATTTCTCGTCATGAAACAGATTTTCTCTTTTTTTTTTTTATGTCAACCGTCAAAAAGTTGCGGCCATTCTTTAAAAAAATAAAAGTAGGCTTACTGTTACATGAATTCTCATCTTCTTGGCATGAGAATTTAGAGTTCCAACAAGTCCAACCTACGAGTGGAGCTACTAAAGCATCATAAAATGTAGCGGTACATGTTCTGAAACCATTTCCATCAAAATCCACCGCTCTTTAGATCAAAATGTTCGCTACAGAAAGTTGATGGTACAACTGAGAGTTCCAACCGCCCTGTCCATTCCTCACCTGGTTTCAAGGTTACAGGCTTCTCGATTGCTGCTCCATCAACACATAACATCTGCTTGTATTCATCATCCCCAAAATCTACCATTGATTTCGATTTCTTCTCCCATGGATTCCATACCACTGTAGATAAAAGAAAAGGATTGTAAACAAACAAAAATTAAAGATGAAAAATTACTTATACATGCAGTATACATTTATGCAGTCAAGTGGCTTTCATATTAAGCATTCATACCCTAAACATCCCTTTACAAGATATTTCTCACAAGTACTTGAGCAAGCTTACCAACATCAGGTAGTCCCTCCTTTCTGATAACATATGTTCGTTTCCTTTCATGATCGAGTACAGCAACTACGTTTGGGGTACTGAGATAAGCTCGTTCCACCTGTGGGTTAGACCATTTAAATTGTTATTCTTTTAGCTAAAATTAATGCTAAAAAGAAATCTTGTGTTGCAGCAGTCTTGCAAGACAAATGACTTCAAGCGTAATAGATTGATGTTATTTTGAGGCCAACATGAACAAAAATGTCCTACTGCCAGAGTTGCCATCTCAAAATTATTTTTCCTAAACCAATGATGAAGTTGCCTCTTTTTCATGAGACCACAAACACATTGGGACACTTCAAAGGAATAGTAAAGTAAAACTCATGTACCTCTGATTCAAAAGTTATAGCATCTCCTTGCTCTGTAAAACGTTGTTTATGGCAAAGGTTGTCTAGGTAGTCAAGCGTCTCCAGGCCTTCTATCCTCACTTCACTGTGGACACCATTCATATTCGTGTCAAATCCAGAAAGAAGATCCAGACTATTCATCGCGACCAAAAAAAAAAGCTGATAGATCCTCTGAGCAGTACAAAATTTTCATTTTGAACAAATCTTAATAAGTTCTGAACCAAGATTCTTTCTTGATTCTACCTCAACATTTATGGTTTGAGCAAGGCATAAGGGCTTATCCAAGCAAAATTTTGTTCATCTCAGTATAAATACTCAATATTTAAAATACTCAATACTGCTTCTACATCATAGCTGGGTGTTTAACATCGTGCAATGTCAAACTGTTTATTAATATGATATCAAATGGGAAACTTTTAAATTTAGGCAAATAATACTCTGTACCTTATGTCAGAAACTGACAAATATGTATGATACGCAAAAGAGAACCTAAATGTCTTCCCATTGACATTCCTAACTCGTGATATTAATGTCAGACTTCCATCTGCTGCAAGCGACACTCTCAAGCGAAACTCAAAACTGAGAGGGGAAAAGAAAAGTCTGTTAGCGACATATATATAGACAACAAGTTTTATTACAAAGGTCACAGCAATTGATGCAGTAGTCAGAAACTTGCAATCTATGATTTCGTTGATAAGAGTTTGGCATGCTTCTCAGCTTCAATTGTGGAAATGAAAATGCGTTCATGCATGCTAGCAAAACTAAATACTTCCTTCATATTGAGAGGATTATTTATAGTTGATATTAGGCTTGAACAATTTGCTCATCTAAATTTAATTTCTACTAAGTAGAATACAGTGTGTTGTTTCAACCTGTAAGTACCATCCTCTTAAAACCAACAAAAGAGGTAATGCAAGCTTCCAAGTGCATACCTCTGGGGCCAGCACTTGAGATCTTCTTCAGATGGTTTAAGCAATAGGTCAATGAAGGATTTGCCATGGGAATCATTTGGATTGAGAGGTGGAGGATTTTCCTCAATTGTCCAGATCTTGTTCCTTGCAAATCCATGTTGCTCGAGTGACCCACAGTTACCAAACTTAACAAGCATTGAAGAAATCCATAAGTAACTATAGATAAGATTCCATATAACTACATTTACAAAATGACAGAAAAATGACTACCTGTGGGAAACAAATAGGGATTCCCCCTCTCACTGCTTTTGGGGGCTTAAAAATTGCCTAAAATTCATGATAAAGAAAATGAATCAGTGTTCCATTTCTAGCATGATAAATTGGTTTTAACTTATAAAATCTATAGCCATAGATCGAGGCTACCTATTTGATAACTTATATAGAAATTAAACATCCTCTAAGAGATCATATGAATTAACAAAGCCCCGAAATGCTAGATAAACCTTCAGCCCTATTAGCAATTAAGTTAAAAATGATAATTTTTTCTTTGGATATGCACTGTAGCCAAAAACTCGATTACACATTTAGCTAAAAAACAAAGCAATATACAATATATAGTGTAAAAAAAAGACTACCTTACTACTAGTAAACAGAAGTTCTTCCCCTTGCTCATTCCTCCATGAAGTGACCTGTCCTCCATGTAAGCTAACCTATAACATTAAAAGACAATTAACACAAAATTATCCTTGTTTCCTTCAATTATTCTGTAATTACCAATAATACACATATGAAAAGACAACACCATTCAGTTATCTGATATAGTTGTCATGGACCAATTTATATTTGACTTTCATTTTTTCAACAAAAGCAACAAGAAAAAGACGGAAATAACAAATCTGAATCTCACTATTGCTGAAGCCCCTCGAGGGTTCCGAAGCACAACCTTGTCAGTCCCATTCCAATCCTTTATAACCTCAGTTGCCGCCCTGTAATCCCATACTGCTGCAGAATGCCCCATTTTGGAAACCAAAACCAAAATTTCCCCCCCAAAATAAAACCTCTGAAGACTTCTGGAATTTAACAAACAGTTCTCTAGAATTTTTTGAAACACTGAAATGCCGACAACAATGAGTGCAAAGAGACACTAGTCTAGTCAGACTGAGAAGTTCATTAACTTGTGACAAACCACTGATCTCATGACAATCATGTCTCAGATCTAAGGACCCTTAATTTGCCCAAACTACTGCTACTAAAAGCATGCCTTTGAAACCCTAAAGACCAGAGACAGAAACACAAAAAGGTAGAACATCAGGCAACTTTATACACCTACACCTAACACCCCAGATTCATAAAGAAATCATGAGAAAAATTTGTCATTTCCACAGCAGAAGAAGACAATCTGAATGAGTTCCAATAAAGGATAAAAACATAAATGTATATACTCAAAAACTTGAGTTCTAGAAACTTTTACATCAAATTTCAATCTTTTTTCACAAAAAGAATAAAACCCAATCCTTTAACAAAGGATTTAAGTCTCCAAAAGTCATCAAAGGATGAAATTGATATGAATAAGAAGAAATTATCTGACTATAAAGTATATTTTTGTATAGATAACTTTCAAATTCGAACAGAACCTATTTGAGGAGATTAGAAACTATGGAATAAATAAGCCTTACAAAAGTAGAAGAATCTAATCTAAAAGTATGTGTTAAACAGCAAAGATGAAATCTAAGGATTAAAGCCGCGTACATTTTGCATGGAAAGAATAGAAACATTAAAATAAGAGGCAACCCCCTTCCTAGAAGCAACTCTCATTTTCTGATTGATTTTAATACGACTAAAAACTAAAATTTGAATGAACAAAAAGCCAAATACTGGAACATTGATTAAGAGGCAAGGTAATGAAATATATATATATATACTGTGTAGAAAAGGAGACGGGGGTGCTGTTGCAAGGATCTAGGACATTGAGATACGAGAAGTACATGTCCTTTGTACAAGGGTCAAGACTATAAGATTTGAAAATGAAAAATTTTCGGATTACAATTCAATTTTAATTTTTTATCTTACCGTATGTTACCTAGGAGAGAGAAGAGAAAGAGCCATCCATTAAAGTTTAGACATCATTACCTTAACAAACAAAGACTTTGCCTTTGTTTTTTAGTCAAAATCAAAAATCAGGTTAAGCTTTGCATAGTTGCATGACATTAATTTGTCTAAAAAAAAAAATTATACCCATTTTATATTTATAATGAGTATAAATTTTGATAAAGACACTTTTGAACATTTTAGAAATTTGTAGAATGAAGTCAATAAAGTTTCAAATCAAAAAAAAAAAAAAAACTTTTTTGTTAAAAATAAAATAAAATAACTTTTTTGTCACATGATTAATTTTATGAAAACGTAATTTTGAAATGCACAAAGACAAACACTCAAATACTACTATATGCTTTCATCTATTTCAATTCATGCACTTTATAATTCCAGAAAATGCCACTTGCCATTTCCGTTGGAATCCAAGAATTCATAGGCAATAATTATTTGCATCCTCTATCTCCATCACTTGATGATGAATTATATTATAATAATATTCCCATAATTAAATTACACTCGAAATTTCATAACCCTTGTTATATACTGACATATTTATGTTTTCCTAAGTAGTTGAAATATTACTTCAATGATTTTTACTTTGGGGTAGAAGGATGGAAACAATAAAAAAGCATATTAAGAAAAAAAAAAAAAAAAGGGTGAATAAAGAGCTGGGAATCACGTTTGAGGACAAAAGCTGGCAGTGTTTGAGGGATCAAGGTTTAGATTATGTGGGCAGGCTTCAGCCTTGGTCTTTGTTTGTGACCCCACGGCCCACGTGCCTCCTCCATCTCTCATCATGTGCATTTTTCATTATTTATTTTTTATTGTTTTAAGAAGCACTTCACTCACGCACAAATTCATATAAATTAAAAAAGTTTTATTTAAGGTAAGGGTGATAGAATTCATCTAGTTCGGTTTGATTTGATATATCAACTTTTAATTTTAATTTTTTATTTTTTATATATTATTTTAATATAAAATTTTAATATAAAATAATTATTTTTATTTTATAAAAATTTAAAATATATATAAGAATTAAGAAAAATATATGCTTTGGTTTAGTGTTTTTTTTTTATTTTTTACATTTTAATTTAAATTTTGATTCAAATTTAATATATACATTTAATATTTAAATTTGATCTAAATCGAATTAAAAAAATCAATCAAAACTAAACCAAACACTATAATTTTAAATTGAATTTTGAATTTCTAGATTTTTTTTTTTCACCCCTTATTTAAAGTCTCTACATGTTAACTTGTTAAAAAAATTATTGAGAGTTTAATCTTTTGATATAAAATCAACGATATTTTTTGCCAGAAACAAAGTCAACAATTGAGCAATTCTTAGTTATCATGCAATTAGACATAAAAATAAAATTAAAAAAAGGTAGTAAATTTTGACTTAACCATAAGAAATTTCATTTGACTTAATGATAAAAAAATTCTTAAAATTTTGAGATCTTAAATTAAAATCACATTATGTGTGATTTTAATTATTTAATTATATTATTATTTATTAGTTAATTATTAAATTATTAGAATTTAATTGTGAAGCCAAACTGGATGAGCTTCATTTCATTGCCCTCATCAAATTAGAGCAATTACTTTAGAAATTAATTTGGCATTGATTAGTCATTTGGGCCACAGGAACGAATGTCCAAATTCACACGTGAAACACAGCAAAACAGATATAGGAGTGGCATTTTCTCATTTCACACATCACATACAGTAAGTCTACTACACCGCTGCCAATACATTACCTAAACTGAATTAATTAACTAAACTAAATCGCACAATCATTAGAGATTACATTACATATTGAAGGTTTCAAAAGACCCTTTCCTAAACTGAAACTCCAATTTCTCGTTAATGTACATCAGGGCTTTCTCATCACTCTGATTTTCAAATAAAAATACATCAGTTCTGCCATGAGAGAGAGAGCTAACTTACAAGTGAAAATAGCTGTCCAAAACACAAACTATTTCATCCCTCTGCTAACTGTTAGCAGTAGTTTTGAGCTTCTAATTATGCCAAAGCTACGTGATTTCCTCCGATTAAATGTCAAAAATAACTCCGGTATAACTTTTCTCCTTATTCAGCCGGCAGCCACGGCATCGGCTCTAGGACTCGCATCCAAGAGTTGATGCAGCTTGGCACCGGAGTTTGACTTTTTCTCATACATTTCACCCTCTTTATCTTCTTTCTTGTTCATAATAATTTCCTGTGCTTGTCCCAGTTGAGCATTTTTCAGTCCCTCCTGTATTACAAAAGACTTCACAAGTCAGTACATGACGCATGGAGTTAAGAATCAGGCATGTAGCAAATCAAAATTGACAAAAGTTGCGGAAAATAAATTTCAAAAAAAATGCTAAAAGTGCCTACCACTAATGTAGCATTTTCTAGCCTTAGTTTCTCTGATTTTTCAGCTAGTTGATTTATTTCAGATCGGAGTGTTGCATTCTCTGAAGTTAAGGATTCAACTTTCCGGGCTAGGTCTTCTGTCTCAGCCTACAAAAGTAAATACAGCATTAGTTTCAGATCATTCATTGTTATACTTCATATGTGGTAAAATCTAAAAGGGCTCGTAGGAAGAATTATAGGTTTTAAGCATACTAGAAACAAGATGTGTTTTTTGTACCTGCTTCCTCAACCTTGACCTTCTAGCAGATTCTCTATTAGATTGTTTCCTCCTCTCCCGTTTCAGCTCCCGTTCATTCTGGTTAAATTTGATTTTAAGTTAGAAACAGCTTAAGATAGCACAACCCACCCCCTGACCTCAGAGTAGAAAACACTGAAATGTGCATTAACTACCATTGTAATCAAAAGCATTGACTCCTTAAGAAAGCAGCAAAAAGAAATTCAAATAATAGGCAAGCTATAAAGCATAGCTTAGAAAAACAGGATAGAAAGAATGGTAGATATAGAAGAATTTCTTTCACAAATACCTGCAACCAGACTTCAGAAGGCATTACTCCACAAGGTACAACCATAGGACTGGACTTAGCATTCATGGTAGGAGGGTTCCTAAGCTCCAAAGCTGTGGTCATGCCAGCAACTGAATTAGACTTTGCCTCATGTTTCCCATCTCCACCTGCTAACAAAGAGACCATAAATCAATAAACCGAAACCTTTCACACAAGAAAGTGGGACCAAGTGTTCAATCATTTATTTCTCATTCTTTCATTTTCTAACACAAGTTTGTTCCTTTCAGAAATCACAAAAAACTTGTGCATATCAAGTTCATGAACCTTAAGTACTGCACATAGAAGTTCCAGAGGTGTGCCTGCAGATCTTTAATGGGGTTTCCTCATACTAGGGAAAATTTGATAGTGTTCCTAAATAGTTTGAAACAAATAGATGTCACCATTTCCACACAAGAGGAGGATACTGTGAATTGGCTATCCAACATGATCAATTATAGATAGCGTTTTCCTCTAAAAACAAGACATAGAAGACATAATAAAATCTGGGTTAGAAAAACAGCATCTTTGTTCCATTTAAACAGACCCACATCTTTTTGAATCAATCTGGCTTTGAAACATCATTCATCGGGCACAGTTCCTGAAAGTGAATCAAACACCATGATTACAGAGGCTAACATACACACCAGAAAAACGGGGTGTTTCTATCCCTCTTGTTGGTTATATTTCTTAGATAACCAAAGTTCTCATCAATAATAAGAATTAATAATGTTCACACATTAGAGGAACTATGCAATCACAAGATATCTCAGATTTAACAACCACCCACGACCACTCAGAAGCCTGACTAAAACATTGTGCTTCCAGGTCAAATCTATTATTCATATAGAATATAGTTGGTGAAGAATGGAGTCATACCAATGGCTGGTGTTCCCTCCCTGCTTCTTTTCTGTCCAGTTTGATCCGTCTGACCAAAGATGCGCATAACAAAAATGAGCTTTAGGATTTTGTCCTTAATCATCGTTTATGACATTACTCAAATAAAATAACTTAAAGAAAAACAAAAAGATGTCGGAAACAGATTCCACGGATAGGAAGGAGATCTCACCCCCGTTGTATTCCCATCACTACCATCAGAGGAACCTTCAGTCTCCGCCACACTGTCCACATGATCACAAAATTAGCCTAGCCACGGGGAGCGAACCAGGAAAAAATACTAGGTTGTGCAATCTCCTACAACTAGGTTGCTAAGGCATAGCTTTGATTTCCGAAATAATACTAGTTTGTCCTAAAAAGATTAACAAACCTCTGGGACAGTCTAGGTTCAGCCCCACCCTCAGAATTCTCAGCAGAGCCATTGCCTATTGACATTGCAAGGCCATCAAATCCTTTCAGCTTCTTCATTAAACCTCGTTCTGTATTTCCTGAGGACTTTGTAGGTGTTTCCGCAGGGTTCGCAGCCTGCATTACAATGCTCTGGTTATATTCAATACCACCTTAAAGCATAAAGAAAAGACTGACAACTTTCCAGCTAACTCATTGAAGCAGGTTATGTGCATCGCACCAACAATTAACATGGATAAAATTGGAACGGTTTGATAAGAGTCATTCAACAAAGCTTCACTTACTGCAGGTGATGATGGAACACCATGACCATGTGATCCTTGGATTTCAGGATCAAACAGATGAAAAATGCATTAGGGTATAATATGATACAATAAAAGCAGAGTTCTGGGTGTTATTTAGCACTCAATTCATATCCTGAGCGGGAAAGGAAAGTTTTTTTTTTTTTTGTTGTCTAGTTGTACTGATAAGGAATCCACCAAGTATTATCTAGTTGGTAAACCATAAAAAATACCACTGTCTAAACATAGGGCAGTCAGAAACCAGAGGATTGTACAACAGGACATGTACTATACATACTCAAGCATCATAAACTTCAAAAAACTAGTACTCATATCCAAAAATGCAAAGCAAACTTCTAGATAATTTTTAAAAATAATAATAATACTCCAGTTAAAAGATAGTAACAAAGTAAACTTACCAGAGGAACTGCAGGATGCGCATAAACTCCCCCATGCGAGTAGATTGTTGCATAAGGTGCCCCATAAGGTGGCATCATAGGCTGGTAGAGTTTAAAATTAGTACATTCAATAATTATTTACAGCGTAATTCAATGAAAAACTTAAATAAAATTCAATGCCCTGGAGCTATGGACGGTACCTGCGGTGGACCCCACATATAGGGGGGAGGAGCATGGCCAGATGCCACAGCTGAATTATAATATGGTGGCATAGTGACTCGAGGACTATAATATGCCTAAGTATGTAACAAAGAACCATAAAATACCCATTAGAAATTTCATTAAAAAAAATGGATTGTGAAATTTTAGTTGAATAAATGCCTTAACAACTGCAGAGGGAAAGAAGGAACTAAGTGCATGCATAAAGTAGATGACCTGCATGGCTGCCCAATCGGGATAGACATGAACATTGGTCTGATCCTGTGAATAGAAAAGGATTGACCAATACTCAGATATGAGCTTCAAAAATTAATCTCCATAGAGAGATTAAGCAAATTCTACCACAACTACCTTAAAGATCTTTTCCCTAAAACAAATTAAATAATCATATATAGGATAGTAATTGTTCTTTTCTAGCACAAAAAGCTTCAGCTTATTTCTAGTTTCAACAGTTAAACATGCATAATCTTTTAGCTTACCGTTGGCGCTGGTGAAGATGATTTGTCAGACTTACTGGACTTTCCTTCATCGTTGTTTCCCATGGTCAAACACCAAGTTGGTCGCCTCTCTGTCAACTGCAATCAAGGAGAGAAACATGAAGTGGTGCTTGACAGCAAATTTCTTGATAGCAATAGGAATAGTTCAGAAAAAATCATACAAAGAAATTGGCACTGAATTGCAATTAGATCCAATCATTTTGATTTAATGATGGAATTGCTATAAGAGTACGAAGATACCATCACTCTACTTCTCTATCACTCTTTATGTAAAAGAGAGGCCGATGGTTTGACTTGGTGAAGGCCAATGACCCCAAGTTGGATTGCAGTCACAACCCATATGCTGTTACTCTATGCTCAAAAAGAACTACATCAAATTAATGAAAATTAAATTTGTAATCCTTGAACCGACTTGATGCATGTCAACACCTTCCTCTAGAAACAGACATGATTTTCAGATTTCTACTTCCTCATTTTTCACCCAAAAAAAAAATCTTTAAATTTATAACCTTGCCCGTCCATGAACAAGAACAAAAAGAAGGGAAAGAGAGAGTAATGGAGAAAGAAACAACGATGCATAGCCCGGAAAATTTTAAAACAAAAATATGAACAGAGGAGGGTATAACTGTCTTTCAAGTACCCACACCCATAAGTAAAAAACAACAATAAAATACAAAATATATCTCACCTGGATTAATCCGTTACATGAAGGACAAAAATACCCTTGAAACTACAGTCGAAGATTTCTGCAGTTTTTCTATTCGTAACAACTTTTAAAGTTTTGTGCTACTAGTTTCCGTTTTCAGATGAATCCACAACTTTTTTTTTTAGAGAAAAGCATCTTTTGGTTAGTGCTGTTTTGATTTTCACCGTTTAATTTCCTCATATCCATGACTTTGCCTCCTTATTCCCTTTAAAACTTATTCTAAATCTTTTTCTCTCTCTCGCTCTCTCCGTATTCCTCTTCTTCAAAAGAAGACTTCATGAAATTCAGCCAAAATAGTCATGCAAATTCAAAGTTTCTAATCAGAAATTATCACGAATTCACATAGATCCAGGGAAAAATAAACCCAAGAAATTACTAAAACGACCAGAAGAAAAACAGTTTTTTTTTTTTAAATCCTACAAATTCCGTTATATTTTGAATAAAGTTAAGTTGAGTAAAGAGCTCCATAGATTTTATTTTCAGAACAATCAAAACTTGATCGTTATATCTTCAAATTGAATTCACTTCCTTACATTACCTCACCAAATAAAAACCGCCAAAATTAAATTTGACTTTAAAAAATAATATAATTTCCCGAAAGTTCATCAGATTTCTAAACAACCAAATAAAACCTTACGCATTAATCCACTAACCCAATAATAAAGAAAATTTAAAACAAATATAAAAACTATAACCGTAACTTTGATTTCAACATACCTTGAAAATCTGAAATCCAAAAATCTTCCTTCCCTTATCAGCGAGACAATGATTTACAGCATAAATTAGAGTATCTTCAATTGGGAGAAAAAGGCGGGCGTAGACGAGAAATTCTAAAACAAAATAGTCAAAAAGACTGCATTATCTTTACTCAAAAACAAAGAGAAAAAAAAAAAAGTTAAGAAGAGAGGAGAGAGATGGGGGAGGCATGGAGGCTGTGGAAGAAGAAGAAGAAGAAGAAAGGGAGTGCCAAGGCACATCCACGTCACCAAACACGTGTCGTAGAAAAAAGTATGTGTATAAATACAGCGTATATACGGGGGGCAAAATTGGTTGTTGAGTTGGCCCATCGAGATTCGCGCTAGCCATTTATTTATTCCAACGTCACATATGCCGTACACGTGTTAGTTATTTAGTCGATCTACGCTTCCGATGTAAGGGGTCCAACCTATTTCATCCGGCATGTGGGCTTACGTGGTCATGTTTTATTAATTTAAATTAATAAAAAACGAATTTGGATATTTAATTGTCAGAGATTTAACCAGAATAAAAAGGTCCTTTGGAATCCACCACTGGCCACTTGTGGACGACCTAATTGGAGTCTTTCTTAACCCATGCTTTTGCCACGTAAGAATTGTTTCCTTGATATTCTCTTTTTCAAAACATAAGATAATGAATAGAATAAATTAATAATTATGTTATATTTTATTTATATTTTTTTAGCATAGGATAATTTAATTTTTTTAAATTTATAGAATTAAACTTACAAATTTTATTATACTTTTAAAATTATATTAATAATTTAAATTATATAAATTTTGAGAAAATATATTTTTTCAATTAATAAATTATCTTATCATAACTATTACATATATTAAATATAATTATTTAATTTAATTGTATTCATAATATTATTTTATCTTATTTTTATGTATTAAACACATAATTAATGTATAACTTATTTGGATTAGCAATAAAATTGAAAATAATAATGATGATAGGATTAAATATTGTTAGAATAAGATTAAAATTAGTGACGAAATTTATATTTAAATGCAAACGTAATAATATTAATAAATAAATTTGCATCTCATCAATAATAATGTCATTAATTTCATTTTAGTATTGATCATATTGATCAATATATTTCAATTATATTAAAATATGATACATTTAATATGTGACTTTTGTACTAGACTTTGTATTGGGCAATATTTATTGTTTTCATTGGTTTTGACTAATTTTTGTGAAATTTGATAAATTAGCTTGTTTCGATTAGTATGTGAATGTAACACATATTTTATTATTTTAAACTTATATTTTATTGTTATACTATTTTTAACTTAATAAAAATTAAATTAATTGATGAAATAATCCTTAAAAGTTAGGTTTTTCTATTTTTTACTATAACTTTTTTTTTTTATATTTTATTTTTTCCAACCAAAACTTATAAGTATTTCAATTTTTTTTAAGAAAGTAACTCTATTCCCTCTCAAAAGTTTAATAATCATAAAGTCAATATTATTTTTTTATCTCTTTATTTTTATCTGAATATTTATATGAAAAAATAAAATTAATCATTTAAATAATATTTGGTAAAATTAAGTGTTTAATAATCATAAAGTCAATATTATTTTTTTATCTCTTTATTTTTATCTGAATATTTATATGAAAAAATAAAATTAATCATTTAAATAATATTTGGTAAAATTAAGTGTTTAAAAATATTATGATAAATTGATAATATTAATTTTTATACTCTTAAACTTATTTTGTTGGTTTTTAAATATATTGCATATTTATTTTGTAGATTATTAGTAGTATTATTATGTACAAAATTATGTATATTTATAAATATATTTTTATTAAACTAAAAAATATGAAATAATATACCGAAATAACTAGTATGGACATATACAATTTAAAAAACAAAAATATTGTTTGGTACAGTATTAACAACATTGGATAATAACATTACTCTTAAAGTATATTAATAAATTATTTTATATATTTTTAATATTATTTATAATATTTAAATGCTTAAATTTTATTTAATCAAAATATGAATAAATATTATTTATCATATTACAATAATATTAAATTATTCATTATAAATAAAATTTTTTATTATATTAAATCAATAAAACAAAAATCAAGATAAAAAAAATAAAAATAAAGATAACACATGAAAACTATTATAATTTTAAGAACATGGTTGATTATCGGATTATGTTATTCTTTTTAAGAGTCTAATTTTTTATAACATGATTTCTACGTTTGGTTTACGAAATGTAATTCTCTTAAATTTTTTAAAATTAGCAACATTGTCTATAAGGGATAAACTTATTTAGAATAAAAAATTCTCACTTGTTAATTTTTTTAGATTTATAGCATAATATAAAATTTATTTCACTTTTATCCTTAATAATTGATATTTAACATCAATTATATATTTCAATATCATATAAATTACACATAAACTAAAGCTCACATATCACTTTGACATTTAGCATCGTGGATAAAAAAAATGCCATTTTATAGAAATAGAAATTAGCTCAGTTATTTTAGTTTTATTTTTAATTAAGTTTTTTATAATTAATTTGATTTTAGTTAATAAAATATAAAATCAAATTTATTAATGTATGTATATTATGTTAATAATATTATAATTATTTGAATGAAACAAAATTTACAATAAAATATTTATTTTTAATTGATAAAAATTTTGTATTATGTATGTTATGTGTATTATTAACATATGTATATCATGTTAATAGCTTTATAGATGTTAAATTATTTATTTATTTATTTAACATATAAGTTGTTAAATATATAAAATAAATATGCGATACTTTGCATGTTAAATAAATATGGAACACCACTTTTCATGTTTAATTAATTATTTATTCATTCATCTTTTTGTGAAATATATGAAATTAGTTTATAACAACTCTCCTCTATTATGGAATAGTATTACAAACATTATCTATTTAATATTTTATTCCATAAAGTATCGAAAATAGGATGTTTGAAGGAAAGCAAACCCAACCCACACATTGCAAGACACATGAACTCGCATCAAGATACTATTAATAAATTACATCTACTAATTATTTTCATTAATAAATTACAAAATTTTGATATATGTATGATTATAAAATTAATTTATATCATTTACATGTTATATTATTATTTATATAAATTATTTATATGTTAGATATATATTATGAAAATATTAAATAAATAATTATATTAATGTCACTTTTTATTTAAGTATCATCAATGATAATATAATTAAAAAAATTCATTATTTAATTTTGAATTTTAAAAATTAAATACAAAAATTTTATATTTTTAAAATCAACAAAACACAAGAATCAACATTTACTTTTGATTATTACTTTTCTTCATAATCACTAATTATTTTATTATCTAAAAGTTCGGGAACCAAATGGTTCCTAAGGGTAAAAAAGATAAAAAATCATTGGTAAAAATTGGAACGTCAGTGGTAGTGAAAAAGGGAAGATTTTGATTAAGAGCTTTTAAGTGAATATGCAGAGACTATCATATCTCACTATTATTATCCAAAAAATGAAACAGTAAAATTTAACTAAAAAATTGAAAGAAATAATGTTTTAACAGTGCTAATCAGTTATTCAAGTGAGTAATTAATAACGTCCAATGAGCAATTAATCAATCAGTTATCGATTAATTAGTTATCAAAATTTTATGACCAATTGATGATTGTACGTACGTAACAATTATAATTAAGATCCTTAATTTTTTTAACTTTCAAATAAATAAAAGATTAAATTGGAGTATAATAATAATTTTGATAAATAAAAATTCATATTTGTCCAATACAAGTTATTTCCATTAAAAAGTTTCTTTCAATTTATTTTGAATTCAGACAAATTAAAGATTAAAAAATTAAAAAAATTTATATACATAATATTTTTTTTCAGTTAAATAAATATAACGGAATTCAAGAATTCTTTAAAACTGAAAAAAATATAAAATACTATACAATTTATTAAAAAAATCATTCACATTGTGAATTTAAGATTTGAAAATAAGTCAATGTTAAGGTGGCTCGCATATACACGAAAACGGCAAACTTACCACACAATTACACGCGTACAAGATTGGAAAGTGCAAATGATAATGTTTAACTAAAAAGAGTTACCACTAGATCTTATAAAAATAATTATTTTTTGTCATAAAAAATTTCGTTTATTTTATTGAATTGAGAAAGGAGGAACACATTTAAATAAACTAATATATATGTATATGAGGAAGAATCAAATTATATAACATAATTTGTAAATTTTATATATTTTTAATTTTAATATATCAAAAAGTGAAAATTAAGATAAATACAAATTAAAAAATATTTATCTCATTTATTTATTTATTAAAATTAAGAGTTAAAAATATAAAATTAAAAAAATGATATTGTATAAATTGATCCATCTTTTATATAGATATATATAAGTTCGAAACTTATAAAAAATAATTAAATACAATTCAAGCTTATTTTGATAAAAGAATTTAATTTTTGACTGAGTTAAAAAACAAAAAAACCAAGTCTCAAAAGAGACTTAAAAACCCATTACCTTTTGACATTTACTCCTTAAATTAGATTTAAATAAAATTATGGAGTAAATGGTAAGCTGATAATATTTTCAAATTTCAATGCTAACCCAATATGAAAAGATTTAGATGAAATTTATGATATTTTCAATTAAAAATAATTAAATAAATTAATTTTAAAAAACAAAATAAATATTTTTAAAAATTATTATTTAGATTAAATATGTAAAATTTAAAAATAATTTTTTATATTTATTTTAATAAAAATGTTAATATAATTTTTTTGAATAAGCATTAATTATAACAAAATATTTAATAAAATTTTATATATTATTAATTTTTTTTGTTAAACTCTATCAATATTGATTTAAATTTTGTTATTAAAACTTTAACCGAATAGTTTAATTAAATTTCATGATTTTTGTTTAAAATTTTTTATTTAAATATATTTTCAATAAAAAAATATTTAAAAAGCAAATTAAGACCTTCACTTTCCGACGCGGAGAGCACTCCATGTCTGACGCAACTTGTTTTGACTCGAATATCACGCTATCTTAAATCTTAACCGTTCATCTTTGAAGCTGAATCAAGTACCCTTTTCCAGGTCATCTCACCAGACCGCAACGTGCACGCTCAGAGTTCCATATCCGACAATCAAATAAAAAAATATAAAAATAGAAACTTTAAATTATTTCAACTTCCAGGCCCACCTCTGACGTGAAGGAAATCGGCGGTCAAAATTTCTTAATCCGAGGGATAGCAATGAACCACGACGCCCACAAATGAGAGAGTATCTCTGCCAACGAGGCCTGCCTGGGAAAGGAAAAAAAAAAGAAAGCATCTAAATACGTTCACGGTGTGGTCCCCACCAGCTTTTTCATATGTCGGTGCGTGCGAGTGGTCCGGACAGTGACGTGTCCCAAGTAGGTTGACTCAGAAACAAAGTGGACCCCACCGGGACCAGTGCTTGCGAAGCCAGCTCACATTTCACGCCCTTCGGACTTTCTAGAGATCTTCAGTGGCCCATGTGTCATTGCCAAATCTCCACGTGGAAAGACGCCACGTGCCATACCCTAATTGGTTCCCTCGTACCCGGCTTTTCATCAACTTAACCTTACGACTTACGAAAACAATAACTCAGCGAACGAAACTAAGGTAAATGATTTTACTTTTTCTTTTTTGCTGTATATATTTTACTACTAAATCATTAAAAATAAAAAGGTGCTTTAAAATCAGAAGCGAAGGTGTGCAATTAGATTGTCCAAATTTTATTTAATTTATTTATTGTTTTGAATTTATGACAATGATATGATAATAATATAAGAAGAGTGCATGTGACTGGGCCTACCTAGTGGGGTGTGACGTAAGCATCAGAGGAGCCACGTAAGTGAGAAACGTGGGCCGTTGATTAGTTGGAAAAATCAACGATGATGCGTCCTTTGCGGGGGAACTCAGAAAGGGGCATGTGATTGGAAGGATCTGATGTGGTGTGATGAGACCTTTTTTTTTTTTGCTGAAATTCGATATTAGCGGTGTTCGGGGTTTTAAATCAGACCGGGGTACGTGGCATTGTCACCGACAAGGTGACGTGTCGACCAGGCACATGTTTTACTAGGCAACGTTGGTGGGGTCAGTTAGATTTAGTCTTTCATATTTACTTAAGATTTTTATCAAAATTTTATTTATTTTTTTTTATATCAGTCTAAAATTGTCACCTTTAATCCCAATTGACGTGATCCGATTTAAATTTTAAAAATTCAATGATAAGAAAAACAAAGTATGGGTCAAACGTAAACTTCAAATTTTTGTTCCATAAATGCCCATAGCATTTCTTGACATTAACGAAAAATAGCCCTGACCGCCGCTTTTTCTGAAAGCAAATAGCGTTTGCTCCAATCGCGTTCACACATAGCTAGGTTTAAGAACCCTAATTTTCATTGCGTTATATTAATTCCCCGTTGTTGGTAAATGGTAATCCCTTGTTCTGCTAATATCAACGCCAAAATGAAAATCATACTCAAACAATCTAAAAAAAATTATTAAAAAAAGCTCTTATAAAGGCTAAGATTATTTGAAGTTTAATATGACCATTGAGCAGGGCCCTAGGAAAATATCTAAAACATTTTCTTCGTAGTTTATTACCTTCTGGGGTTTCCAATGGATAATGGTTATGGTTCGTGGTTCAGTGGACCAAAACTTAGAACACACGAACGAGCGAGCAAGCCTGTTATTAGAAGACACTTTCGCGTATGCAACAAGGTCAAAATTTAGCATCCTTGTCGTTTTGGACAGTTTATGGAGGCTATAAAGTTCGGCCTACACTAATGAAAATCCCAAATTTTTGTTGTTTTTTTTAATGATACAGGACTGAGACTAGGTCTTTGCCTCTTTCTAAAGCTTAAATTCGATCAAAATTCGGAATCAGCCAGGAAAACCTCTACAATGGGAGTTCCCTTATGTTCTAGAGAATTTGAAGTCTTGAGATGACGAAACAATTTGCTCTTGTTACGTCTTGTTGTGTAGGTTTTTGTTATACTATACACTTTTCGATATAATGTCAGGCTCCATCCGCAGCAATTGAGTTCTCTCCTCTGAACACCTCTACCAAACAAACGGCAATCCACGTCAATCAAAGATGAAACTCTCTTTATCTGAATCATTGTTAATTTCAGGCAGGCTTTGGTGTTACTGTTGTTGGTGACGATGGCAATGTTGACAAATTGTTTAAGTGAAGATTCCAAATGTGAACTTAAAGCAATCTTCAACTTTGGTGACTCGAATTCTGATACAGGCGGGTTTTGGGCTGCATTCCCAGCAAATTCACTGGGCCTTTTGGCATGACTTATTTCAAGAAACCATTTGGTCGTGCTCTACTATGGAAGACTTATAGTTCATTTCTTGGTTAAACTTTGATAAGCTTTTATTTATTGCAAAAAGTGTCAGCAGTATCTTCTCTCATCGTGTTAATAATGTTAAACGAATGGAACTTTTTAATGCTTGTGGCCTGAAATGGTGAAGATTTAGGAAATCAGATATGCTGGTTTAGGGCTCTTTCCTTAATCAGTAGATAAAATTGTCCAAGTACATTATTTTCCTGGGGTGGATACTGGCATCTCTATCAATCATAAAATCAATATGGAAATTCGTCCTTCAGCCTACCATAGAATTTGTTTGGCAGAATGCAAAGTGCCCTAATTATCAAATGCTAGAAATAATACGCACTTTATTCCTACCCGTAGGCCTTACAAGTTCGTCATTTCCTTATCCTTTGCCTCTAGGATATGGCAGATCCTGCATTGACTAGAGTTTTAGGTTTTATCGGGCAATTTCCCCACTCAAGGCAAGGAGTCGAGCCAGAAAAAAATTGGGCTTGTCAATTAACTTATCGAAAAATAGATTCAATTTTAACTGACAATCAAGCAAATATCTAGAACCAACTTTTCCACTTGTGTCCAGGACGCAGTGCACAAGGTGGTTTTTGTCAGAACAGACTTCCAGGATAGACTGCGACCTGGAATTGACCACTCAGAAATAGCCCTTGATTATACATTTTATCTTTCGCATTGGCCTCTCGTCGTATATTATCTCTAAGTATAGATACTAGTAGATGATTAAATCGGGCCTAAACCAATATTGACAAATCCTAGATCTGATGCTTGAATCTGTTTATTGCCTGCCTTGGCAATGGGGAACCGGAATCTAGGATTCTAAAACTCGGTCGTTACTAGTTATTAATTCCCATTCCTTAGCAAAACTAGTGGTTCACTTTTATGAGAGACGTTGACATTCAGTCTCTGTCTCATCCGATGAATCTGCATCATATTTTTTATCTTTATTTTAATATTTGTTTTTAAGACTTGCAGCTGAAGCTCTAGGATTGCCATTTATCAGCCCGTGCATGCAATCAATTGGCTCTGATTTTAGGCATGGAACCAATGATGCGACACTGGCATCCATAGTGCTCTTGTCTAACACCTCTGTATTTGTTACCGGGATCAATCCGCTTTCTTTGGCCCTTCGGCTCAATCAGCTGAAGGAATTCAAGGCTAAAGTTGTTGAATTTCATTTTGGAGATAAAAAAAGGTAATACAACACCACATTGCCCCTCACCTGATAATAAAACGTTAAAACGATTCTTTTTTTCTTTTGCAATGTTAAAGGTCATATAACTCATAAGTGTTTTTGGTCAGAATGATTTTACTTCAAATTTAAAAGCCATTGGCACTGAGGGAGTGAAGCAATATCTTCCTCAGGAGGTCTCTCCAACTGCTGGCACTGTCAAGGTAGGGACTGAATGGTGAATACTCCATAAGATAGTTTTACAAGTCTAAATTTCATGGGCTCGGATTCATGTTTAACTTAATAATGAATCTCGCTGCTAAATTTCCAGGAGCTATATAGTCCAGGAAGGCGTACAGTTTTTGTACTAAATCTTGCACCAGTTCGCCGTTATCAAGCATATTTTTAGTGCAGCTACCTCAATAAACCTCCGAATTGGACAGATTTGATTGCCTTATCTCTTACAACAAGGCTGTGATTGATTACAATAAAATGTTAAATGGGGCACTAAGAAAAACAAGATGGGATCTTCCAAATGCTTCGCTAATATATGTTGACACTCATGCTGTACGGTTAGAGCTTTTCAATTATCCCACATTCCCTCATAATTACATTGTTGAAATAAATTCAGGAACATTGAACTTGAATAAAGTGGATTTTCATAATGCAAAGTTGGCGGCTATTAATTGGGACTATTAACACATTGAATGAAACCATAAAATCTAATTTCTCTTTGTTTTTTCTGGAACAGGTGGTGGTGGCACCTATATTCAACGGGAGGTTTTCCGTGGAAACACCAAGGCGATCAATGGGCTTGTAAAGACACAAACAACTATGAAAACTGGGATGCGATTCATGCGACTGAAGTAGCCAACAAACTTACTACATTGGTCATTCTCAATGGCTCGTATTTTGACCATCCTTTTCCAGTACTTCTTTAGCTCTGTGATTTCCATCCCTATAGGTTGACAAGAATCCTTTTAATTCAAGAATAATTATCATGAACGTCAACTGCTTATTTGGATTATCACAAGTTTATTCACTCAAAACAACGAGTTCTAGCCTGCAGCATAAACTAAATGGGCATTTGGTTAGTGAGAAAAAGAAAGACATATAGTGGCATCTTATTTTTCATAATTAGATTTTTTAATTTAGTTCATAGAAACGTAATTCTTAAAATATTTTTAAATTTTCAAATAGTATTAAAAGGGAAAAATAAAAGGAAATGAAAAACTTTCCTCTCCTTGAAGTTTTTTTAGATTCCCAAAGAAAAATAAAAATTTATTCCATTTGTCTTTACTTAATTGTATTTTTGGATTATATATACAATGTTATTTATTTTAGAAACGTAAACATTTTATGTTACTTTTTATTTAATTTTCAGAATTTAACAAAGAAGGCATTTTTAAAATAAAAAAGCCGTATTTGTTAAAAAAATGAATTTTTTTTTTAGAATTTAATAAGGACAACATTTTAAGATAAAAACTTGATTTTTGTTGAAAATATAAAAAAATTATTTTTTAAAATTTAACAAAAATGACGTTTTTAAGATAAGAAAAAACAAAATCTTGTTAAAAATATGAAAAAATTAATTTTCAAAATTTTTAAATTTTAACGATGATAATGTTTTTAAGATTAAAAACATTATTTAAAAAAATAAAAAAAATTCAAAATTCAACAAAAACAAAATGTTTAATATAAAAAACATGATCTTTATTGAAAATATAAAAAAAATTAGTTTTTAAAATTAAATAAAGACGATATTTTTAAGATGAAAAACGTGATATTTGTTGAAATATGAAAAAATTTATATTATGATAAAATTTTATTGTTACATACATTACATGTGTAATAAAATGGAAAATATACTATTTTCTTAATAATTATTTTTTAAAAAATTAGTTAGGCCCCACAAACTTAAATTTATTGTATTCATATATATTATTTTTTATTTTATATATCTATATTAGATATATATAATAACAAAAATTATTTGTATCTAAACGTATAATTCTTTAAATTTGGTTTACTTATTATAAATGATTTCAATTTAAATTGAATAAGTTGTCAACACTATATTTTTACAAATATGTAAATTCAAGTTTAACATGTATTTGAGTATTATAATAATTAAAATCGAATTGATAAATATTTAATTTTGATAATTTTTTTTAACTAAATCTTTTGTTTTATTATATCTCACATGTTCATTTTCTTGAAAAATTGTTACATGCTAAAATAATTAAAATGATTAGTAATAAGTATTTTTTTTTATTTTTTGTAATGTAAAAATATCCCCTAAAAAATTAAAAAGTTTAATTTATTATATCAAAGCCTCGATTCTATTATTCTAAAATCTAATTTTTATTTAGGAATATAAATTTTTATAATTTTTTATTAAAATGTAAAATATTAAATATGATAAGATAATATGTTAATAATATAAAAATTTATCAGATTTATTTATTTTTAAATGTTACTAGTGATATATAAGTTTAAATTGTAAACCAATAGCTTTATATATTCATTTTGTTTACATATATTACATCTTAGTATATTTATAAGTTTTGTTATTAGATATTGTTTTTAAAATTTTTATTATTAATAAATTTGATATATTTTAAAAAAAAAATTATTATTGCAAAATATTATTTTGCTCTCCTTAAAATTAAAAGTCAAGATTTGTTAGCATCTGAACTATGAAATTATTAACTAATATGATGCTTATTATTAATATAATTAACTACAAATAATGACACAACGAAGAAATAACATTTTAAGTGCCATAAACTCCCGCTACGTAGTCTAATGATGGAAACTTCCATGCCAGAGAAATTAGAAGGAAGAGGGACTTTGTGTAAAGTGCCTTTGTGGTGCTTCGCCAATGTTTGATTTGCGTAATAACGGAACAAAGCGTCTAAAGCATCTGAATCATAGCTATCGAAACCACCAACAATTGACGACAACAATGAAGAGAAAACCATAAAGATAATGAGCCAACTTCTATCAGACCCCATCAAGACTACCCCATCAAGAACGCTTTGTTTTGGTTATATAACCCTGAAGCAGGTTTCCTTCTTTGATATCAAGCTTTTGTGTCAAACTAACAATGCAATGCAAATTCGAGAATTGTAAGAAAACAGAAAAGAAGATCACGACTAGGAATTAGAATGGGAAGAAGGGGAAGAGGGATGTGGTAGAGAGTGGAAAGGGGCAAATGAAAAGGAAATGCAGCAATGGGGAATGGAATGTCTAGCTGTTGTATTATATTTCTATGAAACATGGAAATTAACCATGTTAAACTGGCACCCAAAGTATTTCCTTTTCAACTCTGATGAAAAAGAGAAAAAAAAAAAGAATATGTTTCTAATTTGTTTCAATTGTTGTTTTTGATTCCTGGTCAGGTGGGTTAGCTGGGGAGAGAAATGGTTGAGACAGCGGTGCCAACGAGGCCATTGAGGGGAGATTAAACTCCCACGGGAGAGGACGGAAATGCGAACACACCTCCAAATTTAGGTCTGGTTATTTTTGGGCAAGTGGACTTGGAAGCTTGTCTCCTTTTCCTTTCCCCTATCAAGGCTTTCATTTAATTTAATTTAATTTTGTTAGTATTTTTTTTCTGTGGTGTTGTTCGGTATAACTTAGAAGCATGAAACAATCACATAGAAAAAAGCCATATGAAGGCTATGATTGGTGTTTGTATTCAACAAGAAATGAAATTGCCAATAAATTTATACACCACAATTTGATTATGCCATATTTCTTAGACCAAGAAATAGATTCAATGTCATAGTCTTAAAGTAGTTACGAATCTTCTATAGTTTATATATTAGAATCTATCTTAAAATATAAATGTTTGGAAGATTAAGTCTACTCTAGGTTCAGCCACTAACACACACGTTAGCAAAGGGGTGCACAGGCATTGCATTTGGATTTTATTTATACTTACAGAAAACCTAATCCTAATTAATTATGAGATTATTTTATTTTTATAATATGAACAAGAGAGTTTTTAATGTAATTTAAAAAAAAAAAAGTGTTTCCAATCATATAATGAAATAATTATTTGGTATCCGTAATAATTTTTAATGGAAATCACTCAAATTATTGTTATTATTATTTGTTAGGACAAATAACCTCTATCACAAATATATATGTACTCATTCATCATACTAATGTAAATTCTTTCAATCACTTCTAATCTACTCTTATGCACTGTACAAACATTACACTTATAAGACATAAATTACCAAACAAATATATACACTTATAAGACGTAAATCTTTAATAATTTTACGAGATATTTATCTTATAAAATTTTAATTTTTATATATTTTTTTTCATATCTAACCCTATAACCCTATAAAGATTTTACTTATTTACAAATATATAAATTTACTTATTAAAATTTTTTTTTCTTAAATTTTTTTTAACAAGTCAAACTTGATATTAAAATTTTTTTTAAAATTCTTCTTCTATAAATTTTTTTTTCTATCAAATAATATCTATTTAATTTTAAATAAATCTATTATAAAATTTGAGTTATTATTTCTAATATTATCAGCACGACATTAAACTTTAGTTATGTAATTTGTTTACATTAGAAAAAAAAAATGAATAGTAGGTAAAAGTGTTAGTGTCATGAGTCGAGACTTAAGCTTCAAATCTGCGTGGTTTCAGGATCTGAGCATCTACTCATCCGACGTCCAAGATCAGCCTACCTGTCAGGGTTCACACCCTTGTGAGGTATTGTCTGCTCTGACCCCCTGATCTCATGGTTTTATCTTACAAAAGGCCCCTTATAAGGAAGAGGTGGTGTGAACCCTTATATACACCAGTGACCTTCCTTTTATGTTCGATGTGAGATTCAGGATCCCTCTTTAGGTCGGTGACATTCTTTCCGACCCAACCTCGTGACGCCCTCGTCACGGAGGCTGATCACCCTACCTACCTCCCTCGAGGTGTTTGGCATTGATCGAACGATATAAGGTTGGCTTTGATACCACTTGTCACGGGTCGAGACTTAAGCTCCGAATCCGCACGACTTCGGAACCCGGGTTTGCACTCATCCGATGTTTCAGATCAATCTACATGCTAGGATTTACATCCCTGTGAGATATTATTCGCTCTGACCCCCTGACCTCACGATTTTTTCTTACAAAAGATGCCACACAAAAAAAAGATGGTGTGAACCGTTAGATAGCTCAGTGACTTTCTTTTTATGTTTGATGTGAGATTTAAGATACTTCTTTGAGTTCGTAACATTATAACAATAAAAAAAGATGAAAAGACGAAACAGGACAGCATGTGGCAGTTCAATATCCTTTTTTCCAAAAAGACACAATGTGTGAACTGAAGACCCTCCAAATCGTGGATTGCAGATAGGGAATCAACCAATAAGTATCCAAATCTTATCCACGTGTCGATTACTTGAATCACTGTTCTACATGGAGCACCAGTACCTCATCAATCACAGCAACACAAATTTAATTCAAACTAAATAAATTAAATAAATTGTAAAACAAAAAAAATAGAGGGGAAAAGAAAATCAAAACACTACAACGGCAGCAAAGGATAGGATTTGTAGCGTCCGAGCGGCCACATATCCGAACCAGGGAAAGTTAATTTTGAAATGGCGGCAGCAGCATCATCCTCCATTGCGGCCGCCGCCGTTTTGATTCCACGTGTCCCCACCGCCGTTAGAACCAGCCGCTGCTCTGCCTTGCCGCCCCTCCCTCCTTGCGTTTCCTCCGCTAAGTTTTCCTCTTCCGTTAAGCTAATTGCAGGTACTGCTTTTATGAATCTTAACACTTACTTCACTTGCAAAATGCACATGCATGTCAACACCTTTTTGTTTTTTAATTTTTTTGTTTTGCTTGATGTTATTGAAAGACAATGAAAGCTTAAAGCTCAAATAAGTTCTGAGTTGACTTTATCTTTTGCCCTTCTAGCACCATATTTGGAACTGAAGAATTTTACTTTTGGGTTATGAATATGAGCTTATTGAAACGAAATCTTTGGTGGCGGTGGGTGACGTAGGAATAGAAATGTTACCTTGGTGATAATCATAAGTATCGCAGTAGTTGCAGGAAAGTAGTTGTGGGGGCTTTGCCTGATGAAGGGGCAAACTTGAATGGTTATGTGGAAAAATAAGGGAAATGTGGATGAAGTGAGTGAGGCCAATTCAATGAAACAGAGCAAAGGTTGGGATAGAATGTGAGTAAAAAGTCTCAAAGAACTTTCTTTTATTAATTTAATCCTTGTTAACTTTTTTTTTTTTTTTTCAAAAACAGAATCCCGGAGGCTTTCTCTGCTCCAGACAAAAGCCTCAGAGGACACCTCTGTTGATGCTGGGGAGCTTTTCACTGACTTGAAGGAAAAGGTGAGAACATGGCCTTTATTACACTACCATTAACAGCTGCAGTCATTGTATCTTCTAAATAATCAATTTCTTGCCCTTTAAGCTGCTTAGGCTGAGCTAACTTGGCTTTCTTCTCATGTCTACTAGTGGGATAAAGTTGAGAACAAGTCTACAGTTATTCTTTATGGTGGTGGGGCAATAGTTGCTGTTTGGCTATCATCTATTCTTGTTGGTGCTATTAACTCTGTCCCCCTGGTGAGTGAACAGTGAATACTTTATTATTCTTATGACGGGGCGCCATATTCTTAAATAGATTAGCTTTTCCTGATTAATAATCAGCAATGAATTTGCTACGTGTCTTCCCGTTGGATTAAATCGCTGATCCAATCTGAAATGATTGTCTGTGCTTACCAGCTTCCAAAGATAATGGAATTGGTTGGACTTGGATATACAGGATGGTTTGTCTACAGATACCTTCTCTTCAAGGTAAGATTTTCATTATGTAGAGCCCCATGAATCTTAATACTGGGTGAGCCATTCTGCATTACACATCATTCAAACACTTACAGTGTTTAATTTGCATTCTCAGAAAGAACTAAGAGAGATTTACATGTGCATGAAGAGATGATGATGTATTTGAACCAACTTTTGAGAGTTAAACATGCACGCTTTGAAATCTTAAAATTAGCTTTATTTACGATTAAAAAGCTTGTTGGTTTCAGACTATTTAGAATAAGAATAATCATATACATGCACACCATAAACCAAGTGCTAACAAAATGATTATTTCCCCAGTCAAGCAGGAAAGAACTAGCTACAGATATTGAGGCACTGAAGGAGAAGATTGCTGGTAATGAATAGATGTACAAGATTGGCATGCTCATTTGTTTTCTATCATTTTCTTTTTGGTCCCTTTCTACCCTGTAAAAGAGACGTCTGCCTCCCGTAATTGTAGGATTGCCTTGTATGAATTTCTTGTCAGTTTTAATTTGCTCCATTCGTGGAATAATACTTGTCAATTTTATGTGTATGGGTATAATTCCCATTTTATATATATATGCCATGTTGATGTGGAGAAAGTCGTTTCCTCCACTCAAATGTACAATGAATGTAATATATTTCCTTTGCCAACGCCACCTTGGCAAATACCAGACAGCATATTCCCTTAGCGCAACATGCGTTAGAATAGAATTTGAGCCATACAGAAAATATCACAAACTTTATACAACTTTCGGTTCTTTTCCACATTAAAGAATCCCATGGCATTCGAAACATTAATAACTTCATATGGCGCCTGACGTCCTCTTATTGATTTTTCTCATTTTTCTTTCGTGCGAGTTAAGGACTGGAAATGGTTTAAGAAACTAAATCCACAAAAGATTGAATGACTCTCACCCTGCTATCATCTTCATATTCATTAACTGTGCAGAAAAAGCAACAAATCGAACTTGCAAAGACTTGACATTAATTTCTCTATAGATTTATGGGTTTGCTAAACTTAAGTATGTAATCATAGTTGAATTGGAACTCTTTTCCTTATGCCTATGGGGAGGAATCTAATAGCCTGGATGTCATTCTAAGTGAAACTTGTGACTTGTGAGTATGAACCAGGCAAGAGCTCTTACTCTAGAGGTGGAGGTACAACCATATATAAATAACATTCATTGTTGATTAACGCATGATTTCATACACTAGAACACACGAAATTACCACCGATCAATTTAGTTATGGTGAAAGAATGGGTGATTAAAGCCTTCCAGCTAGCAGTAATGGTTATGTCTAAAGCCATATCAAGGATGGCGCCAGAAATCAACATTCTCATAACACTCACGGTGAAGCTATTCTTAGGTGCCGGGAGAAACAATGCCAAAATTTTTACACAACTTAGGTCAAAGGTAGCACACTTTATCTTAGCGAAGGCAATGGGTAAAACATGAGAAAGGGCTTGGTCGTTGAAGCTGGGCATGGTTTTTAGGCTATCACCTATCAATAAATGAAATTGAATATAAAACGTGAGTGAAACACAGGAGCATCAAGCTGTGAACATCTAATCCATGAATTCCTCAATTCTCTACCCCCAAAACATGCTTTAATACAATGTTGAATAATCAAGCATCATAAAAACAGTGAAATTATGCCAAAAAAAAAAAAAAAAGCAACCATAATACTTCCACAAAACCCACAAATCAAAGCCACCCCACAATCAAATTCAAACCCAGAGTGTCACAGCTATCATCAATATTATTATTAACCAATTATCAGAAGAAAAAAGACAACAATTAAAGCACATAGCCAGAAAAGATTTCAAAATCTACCAGCCTAACTCATAGATCGACATATACTCAATTCCAATATCAGAATCAAGATCAATAACTAAAAATCCACGTCAAATTTCAAGAGAAATCAATAACATTAATATAGTTAAAGGTAAACGCACTGTTATTGGATAAATTTAGCATCCCAAATATGAAAAACCAAAAAAGGAGAAACTTTAGATCTTATCAATATCCTCGTCCTCGAATTCAATATAATCATCGGCGCCGCCATCATCTTCCTCATCGATCCCACCAGCAATGCCTTCATTCAACCTCGTATTCTCAGGGAGCTCTCCGTAAGCCTTCAAAAGCCTAGCTTCATCGGGCATGTATTTCAAGATGATGTCAGCCTTGTCATCTTGATAATCCCTTAGTCCAACGAGAATGATGTCGCCGGCAGCGATCCAGACCTTCTTGTGCATCTTGCCGCGTATGTGGCAGAGCCGTTTGGAACCGTCGATGCACATGGCTTCGCATCGGCCGTTGCCTAACATGCGGAGGACTTGTGCGTATTCTTGGCCGTCTTCTTTGAAGATTAGCTCTCGTTTCTCGTCATCAGCTTCGTTCTTTCCCCTCTTTCGGTTCTTTCCTCCCTTTCCTTTGTTCTTCGGCATCTTCGATTCGCTTCGATTGCTCCTCTCTGCTGAAAAAAAAAAAAAAAAGAAAAGAAACCCTAACTCGCTTTTCTAATTTGAAGATGGTCTTGCCCTTGATAAACAAAATTGGAATACGGTGTGTTAATGTTTCTTCTTTCTATTTATAATAAAACATCACGTGACATTTTGTGATCTGTACGGTACCTCAAATTTCAATTCTTTTATTCTTTCTGGCTTCTTATTTTTATTTTTATTTTTATGGTTAAGGTCTTTTAAATGAAGTGTTTGGCTAACTCACGTAACAAACATGTGATTTGAAGTGTTGGCTAACTGACGCAGCAAAATTTGAGACCTTTTACACTAAGCGGGATTTCGATTTTTATCATAGGGAAATAGGACTACTGATCTGAATTCTTTGAAGAATTTTATCAAACGCGTTTTGTAAAGGCATAATAATGATTTAAATCAAATTGAATTTGATTTATTTTTTTAATAATATATAATATTATAATTTATAATTTAAATTGAAAATAATTTTTTTAAATTGATTTAATTTGAATAGAATTTATTAGTTTACTTTATTAGTTTTTAATTTTTTATATATTTAAATAAATTTATATATATAATAATTATTTTATTTTATTTTATAAAAATTTAAAAATATATAATTTAATTTAATTTTTATTTTTTATATTCTAATTTAAAATCTTATTCAAACTTAATATATATATAATATTTAAATTTTATTCAAATTAAATAAAAAATCAATTGTGATTAAATTAAATATTACAATTTTAAATAATTTTTAATTTTATCTCTTTTTTCTCCTCATCCCTATCTCCGACCACTTATTTAGCCCCCTACCTGCATCTTTTCTTTGCCATTGATCAAGGGCGTTTTGCGTATCACATGTCCCTCACTTGATTGCGTGCCACCATTCTAACAGGTGTCTCCACGAAATTCCAACTGTCGGACCACATTGTGATGTTAAAGGTAATCTTTATAGGGTGGGATGTAGGGTTTTTTGAACTACTGTCTTTGACTGTAATTATTGTTAAAACTTAAGGAGTTTTATGTAGTTTAGCCTCTTATATAATATAGATTTGAGATAAAAATTTTCAACTTTTACTCTTTAAACGTAAATCATACTGTTAACTACTGAATCAAATATTAAAACAATTATATTAATGTTGATCCGAAGAATGGTTTAATTCTAAACTGGAACCAGCCATAACATTCAACTTTTCAACTCATCACATGGTCCACATCCATTTACAGTATCTCATTGGATCATTTTCTGAGCACCATTTTTGGTGCAAGACAAAAGGGGCAATCTTTAATCATACTTCAAATCTCCAAAACAAGAAGCATCTAACCCATTGTTCTACTTAGTACATCTTGAGTTTTGCTCCGCTCAAGTGAAATAACAACGAAAATAATAAACAAGAGTTAGAGCAGCTAAAGTAAATGGACAGAAACTCCATCAACAGGAGATGGTTAGTGCCTGATGGTTAACTCAGCCCTAAGATGGAGAAAACCATTTATGAAGTAAAGACTGTCTTCAGCCATGAAAGAAGTCCAAGGTATGGCAAATAAATTCCTGTAGCCAACTGCCTTGCCCCCAGTGAATGTGTAGTTGCCTTTGTATTTGCTAACAAACTCCTCTGTTGGCTTTGACCTTGCTGCAAATTCATAGTCCACTGTAAAACTAACGGAACCCTTTTCCTGCATACCTAAAAACAACCCGAAGCAATGGAATGAGCTCTGCTGGTCCATGTTGCAATGGGCTGACAGGAAGAAACCTTGTCCACCCAGGTGGAACGCCTGAGAATAAACCCGACCAGATGGGAACAAATTTGCACACTCCTCCTTCTTCAAGTCCAGGTACACAACACATTGCTGACGGGGAAGTTCAAATTCCACCACCTTAACAGGTCGATACTTATAAGCTCGCTCGACAAAGCGACGGCTCAAAGTGGCAGACTCCTCTGCAGCCAAGCTTCGCTGTCTATGCGGGGCTTCAGCCTTGAAAAAGAGGGCCTCAAGCACAAGCTTTGATGAAACATCATGATCAAAATCATTACAAGTTAACACCTTCTTAAGCTTCCGGCAGGTCATATAAGGGAAGCGAATAAAGCGTGCAAGGCGTGAACCAAGCACTTCCCTTCGGTCTTCCAGTTTTGGGTAATGAGCCCTGGCCCACTTCAATACAAAGTCATACACAGCATCTTCAGATGCAATTTGCAGATCATCACTGAACAATATTGCCTCAATCCCAGCTAGTGGCAAAGTCATTACCTCTTCTTGGAACCTGGTAAAATGTGCCCCAAAAGCATAAACATGAACTTCTAAATATGCCTTATTTCTACTTTGACTAACCTAAAAAAGGGGAGAGAGAGATAGAGAGAAAGAGAGAGAAGTAGATTCACAGCTTGTTCTGTTGCCATTAACATTACCTTTCCAGTTATCCTTAAGTTTTCCCAAGTCTATAGCATTAAACCTTTCCAGTTTTTCTTTTCACAAAGAACGTTAAAGCTTATTCTCCATGTTGAAAATGCACTTTCAAACTATAAGGATCAGAGGAGCTCAAAAAAATTACTGCCAGGAGTATGTAAAGATGGAGATCTGGAAACTTATCAAATATCTAAATTTTTATCTTACAGGCAGTTACCACTAGTTAAGGTATGTAACCTCATTGCCAGACTAATAAAACCATCAATTTCATGTTAAAAAGAACATGAAGCTTGCAGAACAGGAACTTACTTAGTCATGTCCTTGTAACGAGCAGCAAGATACTGCTTTGCAGCATCAGTCAATGGTTGGACAGCTTCAGCCATTAATACACTTGAGGGAAGATCCAAATAAAGCAAAGCTGACTCTGGTGTCATAGGCAAATTGCGCAATAGCCGGCTGCAATATCTCATGCAAGAGGCAACCTCAAATTTATCAGCAGCCATCAGCACATCAAGCAAAGCTGGAGCTGTGGTAACAGATAAGTTATTGCTATACATAAAATTCAAAAGCTCCATGAGGGCAGCTTCCTCTGTACATAAAAGTGAAGAATTGTCATTTAACTTTGACTGCTCACACCTGTTTGAATCCAAGAAATATCTATTCAAGTTTATGCATACCAGAGGCATTGATTCTTAAGGTTACATGTCGTTGCTCTGATTCCCTCATCCCATTTGAGAAAAGCTACAATTAGTCAATAAACAAGTGAACAAATAAGTAATTACCAATAAAGATAAATGGTGACAAATATTCTGGCAAGCTATATTTACATTCTAGAAACACAATCCTTCTTTTTAAAATAATTTTTATAAAGAAAAAAGATCTCTGACCTTGTAGAAGAATGGACTTTTTGCAGCTAAAATGGGAGAGCTAATATGCAACGTTTTAACTCTCAGAATTGTAGAACAATCCATGCTCCAGTTTGAATCATTGCTATTTGCATCCTCATCACCTACAAAAGTTCTAAGCTAGTTCAAAATTTGTACTATGCCAAATTTGCAAAAACCAAGAGCCAAGTGATACACGGTCATCAAGGAGTGAGAATTTAAAGTGAACAATTAAAATCCTCTGTTAATGATACTAATTCAAAATAGAGAAACTTCCTTCTCCTTTATTCAGATAAATTGTAAATATCCATAATCTTCTAACAGTTTTGTATTTTGCTCAATTTTTATTCACTAAAAAACACAAACATTTGGAAGACCTTTGGCAAACTTGCTTGATTAAAAGCTTCCATTCTTTTGAGCGTAAAAATAAATATAAGCAGTAAATAAACCTTATAGTCTATTATCTAAACAACATAAAAACCTGATAGTGTTTCTTCAACCATTGCCACTGCTTCCTCATCTTGATTCTCACAGCCCACACCATCATCCATATCAGGCTGGTTGCCATTTAAAATCTGCTCCTCAGGACATAAACTAAGATCCAAAACTGGAAAAAAAAAAAGAAAAACAAAAACCGTTAAAACCAGCCTACATTATAAAACCGACTATGTTCATATACAAGACACATACAGATACAAAGAATAAGCATCCATATGCAGGGAACACCATAAATCAGGAATCAAATCCCCTGACAACACAGGATAAAAACACGCAAGACAACCACAAAATATTATGAATAGATTTATATGCTAAAATGAGTAAATCTCATCTCTTTGAAATAGCTGTCTAACACCATTATATCAGGCTATCAGCTTTCAATCTCTTTTTTAACCTTCAAGTTCTATGATCTTGAAGGGTATGTCATTCGGCAGGAAGAGAACAACTAACTTTAGGACCATGCAGAAGAAAAGCTATCTTCAGCACAATCTTTAATTCACAAAATTTTCAACAAGTAAATTTCCTAATAAAAATTTATTAAGTGTCTAAATTATATTTTTTTAAAAACAATATTATTCTTCTTAAAATTTTCATTTTCCCCAAAATTTTCCCAAAACAAGTAAAGCCTGAATTTTTTTTTTCTCTTTTCCAACTTAGGTCCACGAAGAATAGCTTTTAAAATTAAACAATAGGCTTCAATTTTCTATTTTCTTTCATTTTCTCAGCTAACCAAACGGTAGCAATGAGAGACATTTAACAAGGAAGAAATGGAAAAAAAAAAAAAAAAAGGAAAGGAAATAGTTATATTGATAAGCAAAATAGTGGAACAAACCGTTTTCCTTCTTGATATCCTCTCGGCGCCTTTTGCGGTGGCGGGCCCAATCGGCGATACTGGTGCAACCCTCTCCATCAGGGCGGCAGCCGGGGGGGCCACCCATAATCTCGATCAGAAGAAGTCGGTCGGAGAAATTACTATCGTTGAAAGCGAAACCGAAATCACCATCGGAGGCAGAGGCCCCACGCAAATAGTCAGAGTCCATCTCCGTTCTCGGGTCAAACAGATCCGAATTCAATTGATTTCTCATTCCAATCCCCACATAAAACCTCTATTCTTTATCTCTTTTACCCCCCTTTTTATCTCAAAACAAAAGTAAATAAAACAAGAAAACAACGAAAGAGAAGCTAAACAAAAAGGAAGGAAACCCTAGGAATGATTAGCTGGCGTTACCTAAACCAAGGGAGGAGATGGATTTAGGTGCTCCATTTGGTAACGCCCAAACTGTAAATGTCCATAATAACTGAAGATTAAGAATCTTTGCAGCCTTTTGTACTCGTTTTTTTTTTAAGCTTTTTATTTCATTTATTTCGGTTTTTTTTTTTTTGGGGCCGAGAGCTTATGAAGCAGTTGATAGCTATTCTATAGTTGATTGAGGGGAAGTAGTCGGTCAGTGGTGGTTGGCTCCGAAATTTTTTTGTTTATTAAGCTCATCGGTTTTTTTTTTTTTTTTTTGGTAAATGGTAATTGTTCTTCCATTTCGTTTTAAGTTTAGTAACGGCTGCTGTTCCCCGTTTAAAATATTTTATTTTTGGTTGATAACATGGTCAGTTTGCTCGTATCTTGTTTACCAAACGGTTTATTTCTTTTCGTTTTTAATACGTCTAGATAAGCGATGGTACTAATTCCGTAATTTGTCAATAAAAATAAAAATAGTTTAGTAGTTAAACACGTTAAAAGTTAGCGTATATGAGAATGGCTGAACGGGTCCAATATTTAGCATAAAATTAGAATATCGATTAACAATATTCTTGGGATTCGATATTTCTTAATTTAAATTTTTTTGAAACTTTATCGGCTTATAATAAAAAAATAAAAAAATAAAATTAAACATAACTGAATGAAGTTTTGATTTATTGACAAGAAAAAAATTTATTAAATTATTAGGTTTTAGATTTAAGATATATTGTGTGTGAGTTTGATTAAATTTTATATTAAATTTGTTTGATTATTTCTTGATTTGTTGGTTATTTTTTATTTGATTTAATATAATAATTTTATTAAAAAAAATTGATTTAGATTGAAGAAGAAATATTCTTTCAACACGTAGTCAATAATGAAACAGCATATGAACATAAGAAGACATACAAGAAAATAATATATATGTACAAAATTGAACGCCTGGCAAACGAGCAAATGCTCACGTTGTTTTACGCGCAAAGTTGAATACATAAACAGCCGACCTAAAACCGACTGACTGAGCAAACTAATGGCGTTCAACTTCAACTAAAAGGCCTTATTGGTCGCCTTATTATTCTTCTTCTTTGCTTGTAAATTCTTCATTATTTCAATAAGCTGATCGGCTAAACGTGATAGATGCTCCCAACACGTCTCCTGAATCATGTAAACCTTTGAGCTGCGCATACATCACTGTTAACCAGCGCAACCCAGAGGTAACCATGAATCGTTTTGGACAAAGGGAGCTCCATTCGAACCTCCCAAGGCCCTCCACCCAAAAAAAAAAATTCAAAACAATAAAAAACCTCAATTAACCAAAGTCTAAAAATCACCGATTAAAGCACCCCTCATAAAAAAGTTTGAGGTGGAAGTAGCTAGGCAGTCCCTGTTAAATGCTAGACTTAGGGTAGGTAAAGCTCACACCAATGTAAACATTAAATTTGGTGGTCCTGACTCAATGCGGTCCAAGCCAAAAGAGAAGCCCAGGAGAGTGATGGAGTGCTACGGTCATACGGAGGTATTTATATACAGGAGCGAGATAAGCGTAGGAAAACAAATCCCTAGTACATAAATTATAACTACCATTGGCAATAAAAAAAGGCATTGATGGGGACAGTAACGGAAATCCATAAGGCTAGATTTGGTGTATCGTGGAAAGAGGGAATCAGAGATGATCGTTTGTGGGATAGTTTAGTTATGGGATACAGTGATCGGTAAAGCAGACAGCAGAGCAAAAGCTATTGCCATCTGCTATCTACCCTTACTAAATTTTTTCTTTAATTTTGAAAAGGAACATCTAGGAAATTTGGATTATTTTTTAATATTATCACTCAACCGATCACTTGTATTGGACCATTGGGCATCAATTGAAATTGTAGCATTTGAAATTCAAATTTTAGTTCTTATGCAATTATCTTTAACATTTCAGTAATTTTAAATTTTATATGTATTTTTTTATTAAAAAATATGATTTTTTATGTTAAAAAAATGCAAGTGTAAACCTTCAACAAATACATTCATTATTATTATGTCACATACTCTATACATGGTTGCTCATGGCCATGCAATTGATAGATTTGAGACATCTGTGTTTCAGTCTCACCAAAGAAAAAAAAATCTGAAATTCTGATTCCAACCCTATTCACAACTGCCACCTGCAAGAGTCAAGTAAAGCTAATTACTACCATTAATTAATTAGCAATGTACTTCTCAAAGACCAAAGCCTTGGAAATTGAAAGAGTTATAACGAAGTACTTTGAAGCCAGCCATGAAAGCCAATTTCCGCTGGTAGTTTGTAATTAGTCATGCATTTTAATTGTCATCAATCCTGAACATGCAACAGTTGAAATAAATGATGCAAGACGTTTTACATACATAAATAAATTAATCTAAATTTTTAATTACATACTCTCTCCATTTCACAAATTTTTACGAAATCTAAAAGAATGATTTTAATGAATATAATATTAAAAATTTTATTTTTATAGAATTTTTTGACCAACTATTTTTTTATAAATTTGATGTTTCATATTTTAATAAAAAAGTAAAGACATTTAAAATTTAAAATATACAAAAGTAGGAAATACTGTAAAAAATTAATTTTAATACATTTAAAAATAAAAAATAAAAAAAGAGTATAATCTTTCATAAACATATCAACTAAGGAATAGTAGAGCATAATTTTTGTTGAAATTAATAAAAATTAAAGAAAAAAAGAAAGAGAGAGAGAGGAAATGTAGTAAAATTTTTGTTGAAATGAATAAAAGGGCGTTAAACTAAACTTAGAAAAAGCAAAAGGAGCTCCCTTCACCCCAATGCCAAAAAGATGAAGGCAACCACGTCTCCCAGCTCATGCAAACCTTTAGGCTGCACGGGCCACACGATGTCCACGGCTCACAGCCTAGGGGTATCCATGAACTAGCAGCTGTAGCCATTATGCCATCACCTCTTTTCAGGGTTGAGGTGTTGAGAGCTCCATTGGGAGCCACCAAAACCCGATTTAACACTGATTAGACTCAAAATGGTCCCTCGTTCCTCAACCCTTATATGGGTACATGGGCTAGCTTTACAATAATTAGTGTGATCTGGACTATTAAATTTCAATGATGTAGAGAATCTCTGAGAGGGATTTTCTGCCTACGTGTTAGTGAAACGTATTATGTCATTTTGAAAAATTAGCTTTCAGGCTGCTGAAGGGCATTTTTTCTTTTGACCAAAAAAAAAAGTAAAAGATTAATTAATAAAATGAATTCTAAATTATATTATTTTTTAGGATTTTATATTTATAAAAAATTTGCATTTGATATCTTTATCTTAACTTTACTTTTGTTGAATACTTTATACTAATAATTTAACAATGTTAAATAAAATAATGATGAAATATTAGTTAATAAAAATACACCACTTGTCATTATTTTATTTATTAATTTTTTACAATATCAACATATTATTAACAAATATGATATTTTATGCAAATGAGATGACAAAATAAAATTTAAATATTATAAATCTTTTTATAAGAATTAAATGGTAAAACGTGTTATAATTTAAAAATTAAGTTATATATTAACCTAAAAATAAAATTTTAAAAAATCTTTTCTGTCGTTATTATTGACAATTTTTATTTTTTAATACAAATCAAAAGATAAAAGGTACAAAAGCATAGTCCCAAAGACAAAAAAGTCAAAAAAAAAAAATATATATATATATAAAGCTAGCTTCTATTTCTGTGGTTCTAAAGATAGCAAGTGTCATGCAAATATCTCAATGCCCAATTTTGATCGGAAGGAATTTTTATTTAAGTAGCTAAGTGTAATTCTCACATATTTCAAAAAAGTCTCAAATTTCATATCAAATATAATAAAAAGATCATTGAGATATAAAAAAAATTTATATTAATTTTTTTTATAAAATATTTTTTATAAGATAAAATAGTGTAATCAAACAGATCAGAACGAATAATACCTCACAAAGGTATAAATCGTAACAGGTAAGTTAATCTAAGACGCTGAATGCATGAATATTTGAGTCTCGGAATCGCGTTAGTTCGAAACTTAAGTTTCGATCTGTGACAAATAATATCAGAGCCAATTCTAAACCATTCGATCAACGTCAAACACCTTAAGAAAAGTAAACAGGATAATCAATCTTCGTGACGAAAACGTCACGAAAAGAATCTTGAATTTTATATCAATCATAATAAAATAATCACTAGAGTATAAAAATATTCACATCATTTTTTTTTCTTATAAGAAAAGTCTTTTATAAGATAAAATTAAAAGATCAAAAAATTAAAACGAATAATACCTCATAAAAATACGAATTCGAAACTTAATCTCGATCCGTAACATAGTTATATGACGACAGGCGGCCCAAATCAGCGCCTGAAAAAGAAAACATTGGTTATTCAGTGCAAAAGAAATCCGGTGATTACTAGTTTCCTTTAGTTAGTTTTTCATTACATTTAATCAATTATTCTCTGATTGTCTCCAACTTTCAAAACAAAGGGGAAATTTTCTCAAAATCTTGGGTCATGACAACAATAGAAGTTGGTAGATTGAACAGAGTGTTAATATTAACTACAAAAGTAAGTCTAAAACTGAACACATGGAAAAAAGAGTGCCCTTCTCTCTGTGGAGTCAACAGTGCTTGCTTCTTATCATGGACCAAAGTTCTTACCTGCAAATTTGTTGAGGGAAAAACATGAGATTAGACATACCAAAGAAAAGCAAAAAAATTTTTCTAATTGCTAATTATAAAAATAACTCAAGCACTAGAAAAAAAAATAAAAAGGTCAGGAAAACAGGGAAAAAGAACAGCGGAGCTCCCTTCACTCCAATACCAAAAGGATCAAGGTAACCACGTCTCCCAGTTCATGCAAACCCTCAGCCTGCGCACCCTGGCCTCAGTATTGCCGGTTCCTCTGCGCATCCAGGGGCATTCATGAACTAGCAGCCGTAGCCTACCATCACTTCCTTTCAGGTTTGGAGTTCGGAGAGCTCCGTAATTGGGTCCCTCTTATGCACTCGAATCACCAAAAAAGGAAAAAATCACTATAATCATATTATATTATATGCTACTACTATTTATAGTAAGTACTGCTTTTATGTAGTTGGAAGTGAGGAAGCTGAGACTCGTGAGACTGAAAGAAATTGGGGTTCATTTTATAGGCCAAAACATGAGGAACCAGAAAATTCTGGGCCTTCGAAATTGTAATTTACAGGGAATCAGAGAATAAGATTTTCTTGTCTACAAATTGATTAAGGCGAAATTAGTGGTAATGGGGGGTATCTTTTCAATCATGAGTTATTATTATTGGTTGGTGTGACATGTTTTCATTGTATAATTAGTTTGATTTCTGATCAAAATTTGCGGGTCCCAATGATGAAAGAAAATTTCTTCTTCAAGCAATAGAGATTTAAACTGCAAAGTGGAATTGGTATCTAGTTATCATTCTCCACTATTAGCAAAATAACAAGGTGGGATTTCTTTTTTATTATTTAAACAATTAGTATTTTGGCCAACAATTTCTCTGAGTTCGTGCACCGGCTAATGAGGTTTTGTTTTCTCTCTAACTGGGGTACCTCCATTGTTGCTGATTAAGAACTCTTCTTTTCGTTACTCAGAGGTGATTAGGATTTGAAAACATTTAAAGTTTAATGTGGGTCAAGATTTCCTTTTTCAAAAGTTCTTACTAGATTCTTGTCGAGTTTCAAATTTCTATAATAAATAAGGTAATTTAGTATATTTTGATGTAATATTTTTTAAATAAAATTATATTTATGTAAAATTTAAAATTTAATTCAATTAATTAATACATCAATTTTAAAAAAATGATATTAAACAATTTTAAACTTTTATCTCCAAAATCTATGATTTTTTTAATTAAAAAAAATTATACTCATGTATTTCTTTTATTCTTCTAATTTCTTGGATCAAATTTCACATTATATTATATATGTTTTAAATTCTAGCAATTTTATAGAAAAATATTTGTTTGTGTTTAGCTAAAATCTTAAGATATTTCTAAAACGACAAAAAATAAATATGATTATAGACAAAAAGCATGAAGTATTTTTTAGATTTATATTTTAATGTACAAATCAAAATAAATAAAATCAAAATGAGAGCAATAAAAAGATATAAAAATATATTGAATTTATCTTAACATTTGTCTAGATTTTTATATTTATAAATAAACGATAAGGGATCATTAAGAAACAATAAAAACATCATAAATTTAATGTAATATTGGATATATTAAATTAATTTAATATATCCAATAAACATAAATATCAAAAATATTTTTAATTATTTATGAAAGGCTTTTACCAAAAAAAAATTCATATACTAGTTGGACCATTAAAAACCCCAACAATATTGTCCTTAGAAGGCACTATTGATTACTGAAACAGGGCGGTTTAAACTTTGAAGTAACCAATATCCATCACCAAGTCGAAAGTTGTCGAAAGTTGTAGTATATTCTTTAGCAGAGTGAACCACTTCATAAAAGATAACAAAATGTTAAAATGCATAGCTATCCCAGTCCGAGCTATTTAAGTAGACAAGAAAGAAATTTGTAAACAAATTAAAAAAAATGGTGACATATGAAAATGCTCCTGTCACTTCATAAAAAATGCAATGTTATCAATTAAAAAATAAATAAATATGATTTGATTTTTTTTGTTAAATTTAATAATTTATGTTATCGTGTAAAATATTTTATATAAAAATATAAAATATAATTTTTTAATTTTATTAAATTTATTTATAAATTTATTTTAAATTATATTATTTTTATATTTTTTATTCGTATTATATTATTATATTATATTTTAAATGATTAGAACTATTTTTTGTGCCTTTATTTGTTGACGATGGATGTTGGGTCATTTCAGAGAGAAGTAAAGTTCTCCCCTTTCGGTTGGATTTGTATTTTTTTTTATATGCACAGAAAGTACCACTACAACTCTAGAAGTTCAGATCTGAACCGCTTTTGCTTTGTTTAATGGTGGATTACATCAATGTTTTTCTTTTTCTCACGGTCAAAAGCAACAAAATACCATCAAATTTCAGATGTTTTTGATTAATAAGATGCTGCACCGAATATATCCGCGCACTGGTTATCAAACAATTTATAAAATCCGCACGAACGTCAGCAATCACTGAAAGAGGGAAATTGTCATAATAAACCAATTTCATGCGCTAACTATTTCATCTCTTCGGCATTACCAGATCATAGTAATTCTAGAAACAAATGGTTCCTGAACGAGTGGCCATTTATGAGCGTGGCTAGCCGAGAAACTAACAGCTGAAGAGTATTTTTGCAGATGTTATAATCTAGAAAGACTGGATGGCGATGATGGTAATCAAGTTATGAAGAAGCAGCATTCTAGTTGATCCATGCTATCGCACGATAACATTTAATTTCTCATTACATATTTAATTCCAATATTACAGGCAAAAAAAAGTTATGTACAATCTCTATAAACTAGCACCATAATCCTCCGTCTCTGCTCTCAGGGAAGATCTTTCGCAATCGAGAGTCTCCACCAGCCACATCTAACATCAACCTATGTGGACCCCTTGGAAGCTTTTGCGCGGGACTGCTGGCTTTCTAGTCTTGCTTCTAGTAGTTTTGCTTTCAAGGTATTCTCCTTAACACCCCGAGGCAATTTCAGACAAGAATCAGATTTTTCAAAATCTGGAGATTTCAACTTTGATACCCATTGTCGAACTGGACTGGCACGGCCTTTAAATACAGATTGAACACATGAATCTTCCCTCAAGCTACTCTCAGGATGAACCTTGTCACCTTCTGAGGACAACGAAGGATTTCTGATTAAGCTATCAAGCACATGACTTGAGCTCAATCCATGGTTTCCATTACGTTTATATCTTGTATCATGTATACATTCTCCAGTAGCCATTTGTTCATCAAACTGCCCTCGCAAAACATGCAATTTAGTGCCCTTGATGGCATCCTGAGACTCCACCTTTTTCCTTGTCGAAATTGGATTTCGTAATTCTTCAGGATGACTTACAAAAGCATTGTTCCCATGAAGCTTACAGCTCCCTTTGTTTTGGACTTTGTTTGCAGTTTTGTTCAGTTCATAACACTGTGAGTCACTATTACTGGATCCTTCTTCGTCAGCTGCACCTTGAGGTGCACTAACAGCCTCATTTAACGGAAAGGACTCTAAAGAATGTCGGTGTGAGCAATTCTCTTTAAGTTCACTTTTGCTTGATCCAATGGAGCGTTTAGCTTCAAGAAAAGTTTCTATATCAAGGCTTAACTTGTCAACAATTGTATTCTTTTCAGCAGGATCAGTTTGACCTTCAGCTAGCTTCATTTGCATCCGCTCATCAAGCCATGCCTCTGAAATATGGAGAATTAGCCGCTCAGGGTTTTCCCCATCAACTTGATCAATCTCATGCTTGTGCTTTAGGAACCGCACCTCCTGTTCGTATTCTCTTATTCCCCTAGCAAATTCATCACAAAGATTCTCCAGTAGAATTCGTGCTTTTCTCTCTCTCTCAAATTCTTTCAATCCATTAGCAAAAGAAGATTTTACCTCGGAGAGTTCTTGAACTAGCTTTCGGTGCAAGATTTCAGAGCGCTTTCTCAACTTCCTCTCGCCTTCTAGCTCATCTCTCACTGGTTGAATGGCAGCTTTGATCCTGTCTTGCTCCTTGTTCTTCCTAACAAGTTTATCCTCTGTAACTTGCTTCATCAGATTGTCCATTTCTTGCCTTTCTGTTTGCTTCTCTTGCAGCAACTCTTTGATCCGGGCCCGAGAATGATCCACTTCCATTTTCAGAGCTTTTACCAATGACATGTTTGATACATGCTGTTCTTCAAGAGTCCAGATTCGGTTGAGTACCTTGAGCAACTCCGTTGATGTCTTAAGGCTATAACCTGATCCCCCAACCCTTCCCTTAAAATCCAAAGAACTAGATGGTGTCATTGCAGGGTTATATGGAGCCACCTGCAGAAAATGCAAATATGAATCTATTGAAGCAATACGGTTGCAGTAAAATAGCTGTATCCCAATCTGTTGCATGAGGAAGCATAACCAAAAAAAATTAAAAATAAAAAAAGAGAAGAAGTGCAAAGTTATCGATAAAAATCAACTTAATCATTATGGCAGTCACTGAAAATCATATGATCCAGCAGGAAATTTAGCCACAAATAATTATAAACTAGTAGTATGCATAGTCTACATAACTTTTATATATGATCTCCAATTTAAAAGAATTATCATTTTTTATCTCAAATTAGAAAGATTATCTGTTGTTGGAAGACTTAGTCTAGTAGTTGCATCTTAATAGTGCACAACACTAACAGTATTTCACACCTCATGGAAGTGTATGGAGGTTTTGGTAATGTACTTGATGATGTACTTGGAAGCTCAATGGAACATGATCTGTTTCTATTGAAAGGAAAAGGCAATGTCCTTCATTAAAAGAAATAGCTTTGTTAGTATTAAGATCTACAGATTACTGTGGATAGATGTTGACCTCCAGTGAGCTTCCACAACTTGCTGGAGATACAGGCTGTAGAGCATGACCATTTCTTTCAACTGATCGATGGTGTTGCATCAGTGATGCTGCAATATGCCTCCTCAAGCTACTTGCACTTGCTGGCTGACATGAGATTCAGGGTAGAGATTAATTATCAGTAGAAGTACAAAGGTATGCGTCCCTTCGATAAAACATGAGAGAATTGGGAGACATGTGGCCAGATGTCCCTTAAATGGACCAAGTTCAACAAGCCAGAAATAGAGAAGAGAAATTGATTAGTAGTTTGCAAGTTGCAACTAAAAGGCAATGCATCTCAAACACATATTCCAAACAAGATAATCAGCAAAAGAACCATTTAAAATATAAAATTTATATCCAAGAAAAATTAGCCAATGAACTAACCAATCAAGCAGCAAAGAAAGCAACTCTTACTGCAACAACATTACCTGTTTAGTGATTGATTAAAGCTACACTAAACACACTATATAAACTTCAACTATTACACAACCCAAAATATGTAGACCACATTAATACAAAATAATAGCATTTCAGTTCAAACTGGCCATAGATGAGAAGCACTAGAAATGGTGACTAAAGCAACTGACAATGAAACTTAAAGGAAGAAAAAGAAAGGGAAAGAAAAAGCAGTATGTTTCACACCAGAATATAGGTGTGCGCCCCACAGAAGCACCAGAAAAACCAGATATGAGACAACTAAGCATCTAAACTATTAAGTGTCAAAAAGAGGCAAATTTTTCATCATTCGCAGCATAGAATAAGCAGAGGAAAGAAAAAGAAACAATTAAGATGGACAGCGAACATCAAGAAACACAAGACAAGGAACAGTTAAGCCACCAAACAATTAGAATCTAAAAAAGGCAAAAGCTTTTTTTTTTTTTACAAAGAAAGATACATAAACAAAAAAAAAAAATTGAACCCCACTTAACATAAAAAATTAAATAAAAAAACAACCCAGAGAACCACCAAAGAATTATACTAAAACTTTAAAAACAACAAATAGTTCTTTCATTTTTTTTTTCTTTTTGGGTCTTTATTTGTAAGAAAGAAAGCGCTACCTGATCAAGGGAAGTATCAGGAGGATCAACATCAGCGTCAAAACCCTTGTCTTTAAAATTGTGAAGGCGAAGCTTGGCAGTTCCTTTGCGCATATTGGGAAGTGGGTAGTGAGGTTGAAGTTCCCAAAGGTTGGCACAGAGTTTTCTAGCAGATATAGAAGGTCCAGTAGGAAGTTGGAGGAAGTCTTGAGTAGTGGCATTTTGAGAAGAGAACCCAAGTCTCCAGGTAGGTGAAGGAGTAGAGGGGCCAGCTCTTTTCCCTACCAGGATCCCGCGTTTCGACTTTTTCACCATGAATTCTTGCTTTTCTCCTTCTCTCTCCACACCTTTTTCTGTTTTCTCCATCTTTGTTTTCCTCTCTCTCTCTTCCTCTCTTCAAAATTTCAAACTGTGGGTTGCTTTTGCGTCTCCCATTCTATTTCTCCTTTGTTTTTTCAAGGATTTCTCATGGCTTTCGCTCATGCTCTTCTCTGCTTTGTCTCTCCTCACAGTTTTGGTCAGCCTCTCAAGACTCGAATTTTCATCGCTATTTGTGGGCATGTGCGGGTCTTTCTCTGCTTTATTTTCTCTCTCTTCGTTTTTCTTTTCTTGTTCCTCAACTATTTATCGCCTTTGGATTCCCTTCTTTCTGGGGCACCCCGTCTCTAGGCTAAAGCTAGCTATAGTTTACATTCATCCAAAAGAAATATGGAGTTCAAGCCTTTTTTTAAAGCCAAATATGAAAGAATGAAATTTAATTGTCTTATCCTTCAAGGAAAAACTTTGAATTATACTGTGATTATTAAAAAGAAAAATGATACTGTTAAGTATTATTATTAAAAAAAAGAAAAGAAATCTAGTCCAGGATTAATGACCAAATCTACAAATTATAGATTAGATAAAATTATGGCAGTTGATTTTTTTCATCACTATCAATGATAGTCTGAATATAAAAATGAAAAAATGTCAAATCAATTATGACTAAATTTAAATGTATATTTTTTATAAAAAAATAAAAAAATTTGCATGTCTAAAAATTTAAATTTTAAAATTATTTAATGATATCTTTAAAAGTAATTTCAGATCTAACATAAATGCTATTGAAAGCTAAGTAGAAGACTTGAATTTGTACGAGTCCGAGCATCAATACTACTCAATAAACCATGCCATCGAAGAGAATTGAGTGTTAACTAAAACCCAAATATTATGAGCAAGGATTAACTGAAAATTTGCAAGTGCAAAGCAATGATGGCTAAAATATTCATAGGGAAGAATAAAAGATCGTGGTTAAGCTTTATTAAACACGAGCTCGTGGAACGCGTGACACCAGGAGCATCTACCTAAAGCTATGGCGAAGCGATATTATTATCGCAGGTAGGGTCCAAGAAACCTGCTTGCTCCTCTTCCTCTATTTTGCTGCTGCACCAGCTTCCAACGAAGGGTTTTTATCCACAGCTTAGCTGATGAAGCCATTTGTACGAAACTGTCCAGCATTATCTCTGCCAATCCTACCAAATTTGTGGTCCATGTCCTGTATATCTGCTCGTGTAACAAAAACTGTTTTCTGTTCCATTTGTTCCTTTGTGTTTTTCAATCTTATATAGGTTTTGCTCAAGGTGTTAAGACTTGAGAAATCGTTTGTAATTCTTATATACGCCCAACCCTTAGTTTATACATGGAAAACATATGTAATTCTGAAAAAGAAAATTGTTGGGATGCTAGTAAAGTGTTCTTAGACATAGAACAAAATAAACCTGACATGGTAAAAAAAAAAAGCCTGACAAAAAAAATCAAAGTGTTGGAACAAAGATGATGATCAGCCTGGTGGCCACCCTTAAACAAAGGCTATATTTGCACTCGCTGCTAGCTCTTTGTATTCGAGATCTTTAAAAATTTACATGGAAACAGTCGTTTTACTAGTCAATAACAAATTGAAGGCAGTGCACAAAGCAATAGCGTAATTAAATATGGGGAAACAAGAGGACCACAAGAATGATAAGAAGAGATCAGATGGACCACTTAAGTAGTTCTCTATCAATCGAATGTGGTCCTAAAGCTCATGCAATTTTACTCTATAAGTTCACCACATTCCACATATAATGCCCGACATATAATCCTAACCACTCAGCCAACCAAGTTGATGGCACATGAATGAGTGAATGTTTGTTCATCTAAATTTCGTTGGTGAGTGTTTTATTGTCACATAGTTTTTCTTAGCACGTGTTTCTCACTGCTCCATGCAAAATCATAACAAATTGTGTTTTTAATTGAAAGAGCTAATCTTATTTGATTTTGCCTCGATCAATCAAAAATAAAAAAAAGAAAAAGGCATTGTCGATGGTAACAACAACTAAACAACATCTATAGTAACAATCCGCTAATAAAATGTTAAACTCTTAGTTTTATTAAAATTCAAATCTTAATAATTTTGAATAAAAAAATTTAGTTATTGTGGGTTCTTAATCTAGAATTTAAAAATGGTAGTAGCTCTTTCTAACTCAATTTGTGGGTTCTTAATTTGTAATTGTAGGCGTGATCATATATATGATCTAGTTTAGAAGTGCCTTGGTTACCATGGGTTTATTGATCTTATCTTATCCTCGCATGAATCTGTGCCGCCTCAAAGAGGCCAATAGTCTAAAAAGGTCGAGAATTGCTCTTTAACTCAATCTATGCGTTGTTTGTTGGGTCAGGGGCGGCCCTAGCTTCTATTTTTCATCACTGCGACAAGCGCTTGTGCGCATTCTCGCTTGTAGAGAGACATCAGGAATAATTTTCAAACCGAAACCATCAAAAGTCAAGATGGGGATTTATGTGGTCTCTAAGGTTACACCATGGAAAAGCTTGGTACAAACATATGCCATTATTGCAAGGGGAAAATGCATGCCAAACTAATTTATACCAGAAATTGGAATGTTTTAGAATGCCAAACATTGTACATTTGAATACTTCATTTATCAGAAGCTAATTCCTTAGGTAATAGGCTAACAGCAACGATCCCTTCTCATATTAGAACTTAGTTGGAATGCAGAAGCAACACATTCGAATTTCTAACACACTTTATTTTCAAGTAATTAAGGAATAACTCTCAGTCTCACAGAAGATTTGTCTTCATGGTTAGTCATTGATGTCTTCCATGCATAAAGCACCATTTCTTTAGTCCTTATTTACATGCTACGGTTGAGCGAAATCATACTCAAACATCTACTCATTCCTTGCATAGATTGATCTTTATCTGCATCCTGTAAAGCACAAATTTGTACATTCATCAGTTAGGTTTTGTACATATTAAGCATGGTTTTAGGGTTGAGATGACATTAATATTTTATTAAGACTACGTCCACGAGACTTGAGAAGAGCCCCTCAAGCTTGCTGCTGTGCCACTGGGACCCAAGCAACCCATAAATTAGGACGGATCGATGCTTCATCTTTGACCCGACCTTGACCAAATGGGATTGAACGATTTTCACAAGGTCTTTTATATTTTTAATCTTAGCATAGGACATGTGAAATTAGTCCAAAAGTATAAACCAGTATAAATTTGATTCAAATGCAGAAAATTTTGACAGGAAAATTCATCATGGCTTTGCAGCATGAATGCATCATACATTTGTAGCAGGGATACAATTATCAAGTTTCATCAGCTAACCAACAAGCAATTGATAGAGAATCATTAGCTTACTCGTGTATAGTTATCCCTCAGGATAAATATTGTAAATGTTCTGAAAGCGTAAATGTTTGTGAGCTCAGAGGAGGGAGTCATCTGCTTTAAATATGTCACTAAGAAAATCCTGAAAGCGAGAAGAATATGCTTTGGGATTTATGGCTGCAATCATCTTTCGGTCGAACTGCAGTGACTTGTAAGCATGCTCAATTCGCTTGACCACATTGTAATTTTGAAAAAAATCCACTATTCCAAAATACAAAAGAACATCATGGCACTCCCGCGCCCTGGAATTTTGACGTGATAATAAACTTGCTGTTCCATTCCTTGATCCGCGAATACCACGTGCAGACATTTCTTCACCAAAGGTATAAAAATGACTGCAAGAAAACCACAGTGCGAAGATTAGAAACTATCAATTCCTTACTATATGTAGTACATTCCATATCATCTCTGAACCCCAGATTCATACAGTATTGACAGCAATGTGAAAAGACAGTGTTGAAATTGCTAAAATGGGAATCGGAATTTTACGTGTCTTTTGTTAGATATAATAATGGAAAAGATTGACTCAGAATTAGTTCCACCTGTAGTCAAGCTTATGTAGCATAAATTCCATTAAAGAGTAGCCGTATCCCATATTAAATGTCACACTTCTCCTTTGCTTTCGGGTTTCTGTCAGAAACTTCATAAGCATATCCAAATTTAAAAAACGAATATTATAGTTTTTGACCTATATATCTAATACTTTTTATAGACACGTTCAAACTTTAAGACTTAAACCTTAAAAGACTACCATGTCGAGCATACGTTTAGCAGGCAAAATTTACCTGTTATTTTGTAGCCACTGATCACCAAAACTCAATTCCGTTGCTTCATTCTCTTGGAAAGAGTCGCTGGAGACTATGTTCATGATGCTAGAACTCCTGCTGTCAATTGAATCTGCAAAGACAGGAAAACAGAATATGCCTTATACAGCTTATTGCCAACACTGTTGCCAGCTCCTCATAGCTATAGGGACATGTGGGAGAGGATGATTGGCAAAAGAGAGAACTTTTCCTAACATATATTTATTCAATGAATATGACAGCATTGGAACAGTTAAGCATTCAGTTTCTTGCAAATTCTGAATTTTCAGGTTCCTTGTCTTTTTTTCTTTCACTTTGTCTTTTAAGCAACAATGAATGATAATAATGAGAAAGAGTTACAAGAAATGGAAGGCAAATCCCTGAAAAACATAAAGGGTTGATGCCACCTAATTCTTAATAACAATAGTTTAAAGAAAGGTTTTTAAAGTAATACTAATTACTACTTTAAAATTCAGAGAATCAATTAACACAAAATTTTTTTCTTCCTGAACTTATAGTTTATATACGAAATCTTTACGAACGACATATTACATTTTTTGCTGGGCAAGACTAAGGAAGGGAAGTCCGGGAAACAGGAAAGGGCAGAGACTGTAAGTAAAACTTAGATTTATTTTCAATATATCACCTCGAAATGAAGGGATGGAGGATCTTTGCGAGGATAAATCACTTTGATGCAACAAATCATTGGAAATTCTCATGTTGTTGTCGGAACATCTGCTGTCAACAGAACCTGCAGAAAGACAATAAAGGAACATAAAATTTCTTTGGCAATTTCAAACAATGCAATATTGTTGTATTTTCATATGACAATATTTTTCCCTGTGCTTTACATTACCAAGAACTGAGGTAGCTTTATGCTTCCTCACAAGAATTAACATGTAATAAAGTGATCGAGATTCTTCAATGCAAGCAATTACCTAGATGTGAGGAGTTCGGAGAAAATGTATTTCCACGATTCAAGAGACCTGTGAGAGACTGAAAGCTTATCAAAAAATTTTCCCTGTTCCTATTATGAAAGTTTTTCATGCGTCCAATATCAAAACAAGACAGTTTTTCATGCATCCAAAATCAAAACAGTGATTCAACACGAGTAGGATCCTAAGGGTCCAAGAGTTTAATCTACTTTATAAACTCAACAAATATAACATTAGAATGTGTAATTTTTTCTGAATGACATTAAAACAAGTTTTGTCTAATTCAGAATGGAAAAACATGAAACAGTTGGAAAAATCGACCAGAATAAATAAGAAGATAAAAAATGGTGTAGCATGGCTCTTTTAACTGAAACTATTGTTATTAAATTTTCTCCTAAATAAATCTTATCAGTTTACAGATACGTGCATCCATGTATGCTATTTAGAAGTGTGTTCCAATTCTCTTTATGTAATATCTAATAGTAAGTATTGTCTTTGCATAATCTTTGTAGGGGTTCACAAAAGCTAAAGCAATGAAAGTGACTGGGAAAATTCACCTTGAGGTGATCCTTTTACATGTAAACCAAGCAACAAACTGTAATCCATGATGCCTTCAGCCTCCAGAAAAGCACAATCATGCTTGATTTGCCTATCAAATAAAAATGCTTTTGTTAATCAACAAAGGAATTGACGTGTCAGGTAACACACTCGCATGCATGCATTGGGAGTAGCGGGTGGAGAGGGTAAAAAATGGGGGTTCTATTCCCTTCTAATCTGTTCCTTTTTTCGGGTTTAATACTGTTCATGTCTATTTGCAGTTGAAGGTATTCAATTAATTCTACCTAAGATAATTCATGCCAAACTACGACAGATCTCTGTAAAAAATAAACAATAAGGAGTAGGCAACCGCATAAAAATCATGTTACCATTTATCCAAAAAGAAAACTATGTTTCCCTAATAAAGGTGGGAGCTCCATATTGCTAAGAGATATAGATTGATGGACTTACTTCAAAAGCCTATCTCGGATCAGTGGTTCGAGGTAAAAGAAAAAATCAAGATCCGACTCTTTATGAAGAGTTTTCTCTCGGTATCTCATTTTTTCGACTTTTCGACCTTGTAATGAGCCTTTGAGGTCATAACACCGATGCATCAATAAATCTGACTTGAATATGTTTGCTACAACCACAAAATAAACCTGTTTACCAAGTCAACTCGCAATGATCAATTGCAACACGAGGATGCTATTCAAAAAATTCTTTACTGTGATTAAACTTCCAGAATTTATTAGTAATATATTACCTTGATAAATTAAACATTAGTCATATATAATTCTTAAATGAAATTAATTACAAAATCTAGATTAAGAGTTTTCATCTGGGTTTGCTCCTAATTTTAGTTTATTGTTGAGGTCAAACATGAAACATTATACTTACTATTCAAGTGAGGAAGACCTTCAATTATAGGAGGGGAATTGTTCTAAAATAAGGATCAAGGTCTTCATTGTCGGACTGTTTAAAACTATGACTCAATTGTTAAGAAAAAGCAATTATTCATCTGATATTCAGAATATCCATATGCGCCTATTACCTTGCAAAAAAGAGCTAGGCTTCCAAAACTTGTCAAGTATAGCTACAGAAAAGTGAAACAATAACAAACAAAAAGTGACAACCAATAAAGGTTTCGTATCAAATAAGATATCCTTTGTTTCCTTCTTGTTGGTTGATAATCCAGATATGATTCACAACTGTAGTTTTAGGGAACATAGCTTTACTGCGAGATATAATTATGTTCCTTTTACCTTAACACCTCCTACTGGCTTCAACAGATGAACTCCATACAGCTTGTTCAATACTGTGTTGCGGAACTTTTTGAGATGGCTATAGTAGCTTGGAAGCATTTGTATTAGGACCTACGTACATCAAACACTAACCATATTTAAACATTCTTTTCTGACTCAAAAAATCGTAAATAACAACTCAGAATCCACAATAGAAATGGCAACAAGTCCAGTCTCTTTTATGTTCAAATTTAAGATGATCGTGACATAAGGTTGATTTTGTTACCTTGACTTCAGATTTCCGTAGTGTTTTTATTGCAAATCGGTTGTCCTTGGACAGAAAGAACATGTTTCCAAGTCTCAACGTTGAAGAGACTTTCCTTATAGTTTCGTCACTACAAACTAACTTCATGTAGTTATCATTGTCAATATTTTCGAGTTCTTGTATAAGTCTGGAAGGAAGAACACCCACGTCTCAATATATCAACAAAGTTGATATATATAATAAAAATAGAGAGATAAAGTATGAATTCAATGATCAAACATGATTGAAAACAAATAAAAAAAAAAACCTGAAAGCTTTAGGACAGTAATCTTTCCATTCAAAGCCAGTAACTGATCCTGGAGGGAGATTATTACGGTGCTGTTTAGAATATTGAATCCAATTGCTTTGTGTAGCTGTTAAGTCCTCTGCTGAAAGCTCGTTGTCTGATAGTGCCATTTACTCACCACCTTTCAAAATGCTCTTATATAATCGGCAATTCAGCGCCCTTTTGCATTGTAGAAATTTTGCAAATAAATATGTCAAATGGTTGAAATTCATGTCTTGATGTAGTGTTATTTCTCCATATACATAGACACGGTAATTGCTCTCAAAAGTGGATTAAAAATGAATCGTATAATCTCATGTATAACATCAAGCATTTATCCTTCAATTTCAATTATCCCCTCTTTTTTCATTCCCTAAGTTCCTACTTTCCAATGCCTAAATTTTCATATATAATCTACATATCTTCTTCAATTTTATTCAAGCTGCAATGGAGAATCAAGCAATCATGAATGCAATCAAACAATTGCCAGATTATAAAAATAACAAAAGCAAAAAAAAAAAAAAAAAGGGCATTAAATGACGTAAAACAATATTGAAAAAGTAGATCAAAACACCATATATAAAATCAATTTTTGTTGAATAGATGAATTTTGAATATACCTTTCCAAGAGCAATTCTAAAAGAATTACAAGAATCTCAAATTCCTTTTGATTGAATGAAACGCCCTCCCTTTTTCTTTTTTTTTTCTAATTTTGCTTTGAATTTTCCATTTATTCGGTTCGAATTTCGTTGTAAAAATTGAAGGGCGTGGCGGATTGGCGGGTGGAGAGTAGAAGTGAATCCAGTTTTTAGCGCCAGATTCAGTTATGAGATTCAGAAAACAGGGGGTGGGTGGGTCCCCCACGACCCAACCAACTATCATTTTAAGACAATTTCGTGTCTGGTAAGTTTAGTTGAATTTGGACTCAGTTTGTATAGTTGGTTTGGTTTTTGAGAAACAAGTAACCAACCATCATCACTTGATCCAATTTCCTGTTTTCCATTTGAACCTCTTTTCCCTTCTTTGGGCCTCCAAAAATGGGTCATGGTCCCCAGTGCTTTTCTAACCACCCAAAAAAAAAGTAAAACATTTTCTTTTTCTTCATCTTTGTTGGTGGGTTAAAACTAGACATAATCCCCCTACCCTTTTAGTACTAGAATTTAGTTAGATTGGAAGGAGGAGATGACAGGTTTTGTTTGAGCCTTGTTAATGTAGGGTTTTGGCTTAGGAGAGTTGGGACCATTTGCGACCTAACTCAAGGCAAAGAAAAAGCAGTCAGCTAAAGATGTTTAATAATAAATCATGGATGGGGATTATTCAGGGTTTTGTTCTTCAAATTCGCAAGTCTGGGGACCATTTATTATTTATCTTACAGCCTAAGCAAAAGCTTTTGTGTATGTATAAAGATTACTTTAGCATTATTGTTATAATTGAAAATTTATATTTAAAAATGTGATGAAAAAAATTATAATTTATGAATTGTAAATATTTAGTATTATTAAAAATATTGTGGTGAATTGATATATCTAAAATAATGCACATAAAATAATAAGGGTTGAGAGATATAAAAATAATAAAATCAATTTACTTAAAAATATATAATTTTAATCAATCACTCAATAATTAATATTTATATATCGTTTCAATTTTCTATAATCGTACGAATTATCTTCAATTTAAACGAACATATTTTTATATACATCATGCATCATACTTACGTGTACAATCTCATTTTTTTCTAATCCGCTCAAATAACATAGTCATAAAGACATTAATCTGCTGTAATTTTATGAAATATATATTTTATAAAATTTTATAATTTTATTACATTTTTTTTCATATCTAATCTTATATATTATCTATCTATCAGAAAAAAAATTTAAAATTTTTTTATAAACTTTTTATTTATAAAATAATATTTAATCGATCTTAAATAAATTTTTTATGAGATTTGAATTACTATTTAAAAAAGATACAGTTCAAAATCATTCATTTTAATAATCCAAATTAGAATGTGCAATAACCAGCTTTGCTGAAGGCAAAATCCGTAAGGCCCGCATGACATGTTAATCTTCTAGCCCTATGATATTACCCCACTGAATTATAATGGCACTGGCCACTGGGTGCCACACACCAAAAAGAAACTCGAGCTATCATTCAATTTCATCCTTTGCCCACTTGACTTAAGGCTGCGGTTAAAAGACACCAGTCTAAAACTTTGCCTAGTGATTATTACAACTGCTTTAGTGCAAATTAGATGAAGGTTCGATGTTCAAATTACTTTATCCAATTGTATCAAGAAATAATAGTATTTGTGGCAACTAGAAAACTAGATGGTTTTTCCCCGTAAAACAATCAAGAGTTATCATAAGCATTTAATTAAACCAGTGTTAGTTAAATGTGTAGGAAACAATGAAGCAGAGTTAATAATACAACACTTTGCCATTGGTTTCTCAAACTATGATACAGGTCAATAGGCAGAGAGTGTTAAAGTTTTCTGTAAATTTCATGCTGGCAGAAAAAAAATGGCATTCCCAGCTTGACAAAATGTGTGGTCCTAAGTCTAGAATCCTAGGCCTAACCAATCCCATCATGGACAACCTAATTTGAGGTGATGGAAATGCAGAAGCAGAGCAGCAGGAAGGAGAAAATGTTTGAACTCATTGGCATGGGAACCCATCTCTGAGTTCTGACTCCAAAGATGAAAGGAAAGTCTTTGTCTGAGACAGAGAAAGTTATCAATCTCCAGATATCGATTTGGGGATGGCCATACATACCAAACCAAGGAAAGGAACAAGAGACCAACCATCCCCAAAATTTGCCTCGGAGTATGAGAGATTTCTGGCCCGTTGATAATGAAATTGCCCCAAGAGGCGTGATGCTGAACACTGCCAGATAAGCTTGGCAAGATGCTACCTAAAGAGTTCAGCAAGGCTTTACTCTTTAGTGTTTGTCTTTCGTGAAAGCACCCAACATAATGAAAGATTCAGCAACTTAACTCTTAAAGTGTAGGGAAGTTTGAAGCAACCTCCAGCTTGATAGTTTAAGGACTCCGCAATTAAGAAAATTAAACTTGTATTTCTTTATGCAGTATATGCCAACGCTAAAGAATTACTAATACTTTCCATTTTCATAAATAAGCAGCTTTACTTGATGGTACATTCTGTGTACATTTTTTTTTTTGTGGAACGGAAATATCACAATAACTTAAAATAAAAGCCATTGAAAAAAAAGGAAAAGTGGGAATTTGGGACAAATTGATCAATGACACCCTCAAATCCAATAAGAAAAAAATTAAGGAGAAATTTCAAGTCTTGGTTCAAAGCAAAAACCGGTGAACAGCTGAAGGGGGAATTTCTTTGACACCGGACACTTCAGTGACCATTTCCATTGTTTCTGGTTCATGTCAAAAACAAGAAGAGCTGGTGCACCATAGCTTTGGATATATATGAGATTATCAGTACCACTACTAGCAAAAACATCATCCAACTCACCAAATCCTTGGAAAAACTTGTGGGGCATGCGAGCAACCTCTACCCAAGTCCTCCCATCAAGAACCCAGATACCAATGCCCTTAATTATATCAGGCCGATCTTGCTTCCCAATTCCTCCCACCATTACCAGCTTTTCCTTTAGGTTCATCAGACGGCCACAGGTAAGAAAGCCCGGTACTGGAATAAAACTCCTTATCAATGGGGATGATCGGCTAGAAAGATTATATGTAACTAGGCCATGCCGATTTTCTGGCGTGCCACCCCCAGTTGAGTAAATCAGAAAGTATAAAACCCCATCACAGATCACACTTTCATCTCCACCTCTCCATCCTGTCAAAACCTCAGTCAAGGAGGTTGCCCACATCATTGTTTCTGAATCATAAATATGAATTGAAAGGTCCCATTGAAAAAAATTTCCAGGAACTTGTTTAGACTTCACAATAGATATAGTATAATTGTGGGATGTCCTGTTCACTGAGATAGACAGTGCACTATAATCAGAGAATTTCAGACCAGGGGGGTCCTCAAGCTTCTTGCAATTTTTGGTGATTGGGTTGCAGATATGCAACTCGCTTCTACTGTCATTGTCCATGAAACAAACCAAGCCACATGATGAAGCAATGAACCAGTTGGAAGTCTGAATGCAGGGCAGTTCAATGCAATACCACTTTCGAAGTATTGGGTCATAAGCATAACCAACCGGATCATCAGAACTTGTAAACATAAAATACCAAGGCTTTTGTGATAGGACATGCGAAAAGTTCCATAGGAACCTTTTGGAACTGACAATCTCATGCCATCTTCTACACACAGAACCAGCTCTGAAAATGCTAGCAATGGGGAGATAAGCCAAGATACGTTCCAATAAGTCATCAGGTAGAATTAAGTCCACAGAAACCGAAGTTGTTCCTCTATTACCTTCGTCACCAAGTTCTGAGAATGAATCAACGTCACCAATGTCTTTAGACATGTCATCAATGCAATGGCTGATCCAAGAAGTCTCTCCCTCCATGATTAAGAGCTGATCAAGAAAATCCTGATAATTTAAAAAAGAAAAAAAGAATAAATTTCTTTACGAAATAGGCCAAATAGGAAAACAATGATGAGATGGGTACCTATCACCTCATAATGCCATAAATCATTAAGGAATATGAAAAACCTAGGCCTTGTCCAAAATCCAAGTACAAGTCAAAGGGCATGAAGATATATTACAAATAGGTATGGGAAATGCATGGCAAATAATTTATCTATGCCTTAGTATGAAGAGTGGTACAAAATTTAGGAGAAAAATCAGAAGGTGTTGAATGCACATTGTGCTAATTAATGTGCCTATCATGTTATTAGGATCAACTGACCGTACACACTCGAAACCCCTCAGATTATTAGGACAACAAATTTAAATAAATGATGAAAAAAAAAGTCGATTAAAATGAGACAAAATCATTATAGAAAACTAATTTGATCTCCCAACAAAAACAGATTCTCCCATTCAACAGCAAAAAACTAATTACCAATAATTGAATAGAGCATGCCCCTTTAAAATGAATGCAAAGCCTGCATAGCCTGTTTTCCTTTGCAAAAGGATATTTCCAAGTATCATAACATGAAAGAACAAAAAAGAAACCCATAACTTGAATCTTGAGAAATAAGAAAAGAACAATTCAATAAAGAACAAAAATATTTTTAGATATCTGTGATTACATGCATGCCTGTTAAGGATATTGTATCAAGTTCACACAACCAAGCAACCTTAGATGAGGCGGAAAACATCAAATTAGGACATCTAATAATCTATGTAAGAAAAATACATACTTAGAAGAAGATGCAATAAGATTAAGGAAACAAATCAGCCAACAATTAAATCAAATTTGCCCATAAGCAGATAAAGCTAGAAAATTGATTTCCAAGAGAAAGATAATATCAAAAACAGGAAAATTAATCAAAATAAATTTTAAAATTTTAAAATCTTATCATTAAATATATAAAGAAGCAAAAGAGAAAAATGTGAATCACTGATTTGTTACTTAAAAAGGAGAAAAGTATTTATAGAGAACAACATCGAAATGATATAAAAAGGAGACACTTTTTTAGCCAGATTTCTTACTAGAGCAAGAGTATTTGATCCAAAACGAGTTGTGTTCCTTTCCACTTAAAAAATAAAACAATCTTTCATGAATTTAGCAACCCCAAAAAAAAAAAGAATAAAAACCCTAAAGTGTTTTTAGAACAAATAAAATAATGTTAGGTAAAAGAAGAGAAGGATTAGGCAATCCTTACCTATCAATCAAACATCAAAACATAAAAAAACCCACATAACTAAAAAAGCAATAAACATCACCAACAAAATCAAAACATCATTAGATTACAGACAGGCAAACGGATCAATACAAAAAAGATGAAAATTTTCTCCCAAAAAATGGTCGCATACCTGTAATAAAACTGGTTCCAGGGTAACTGACCAATGGGTGTTGGTAGATTCGGACAAAGTTTCAAGCTTTAACACAAACCAAAGGAAGCTGAGCAAGGAAAAAAAGTTCAGACAGGGAAAAAACAGCTGCTCGCAGTGAAATATAAGAGTAACCCATTCTCAACGGAAGCATTTAAAGAAGATGAAACGGGAACAATATATAAAATTTTCTCTTTTTTTTTCCTTCAAATAGCAGAGAACAGTGAAATGGGTTACTCCAGATTTGGCTGATAACCAATTCCTAAGCAAAACCCATTTTAGAGAAGATAATGGTAAAGAGAGAGAGACAGAGAAGGGAGAGTTTTTTTGTTTACTGTTTCTTTTTTTATATAAACAAAAAACGACAGGTATGGAGTGAAGAGAAGGCGGTTTTTCTTTTTGTGTTTAGACTTTAGACTATAGAAAGAGATAGAGCGCGTATGCGCGCGTGGACTTTGATTTTCACCTTTTTTTTTTTTTTTTTTTTTTTGTCTTTTGGATATTTTTGTATAAAAATTGACACGAAATGAGTGTGGGATGGGTAGGAAGGGAATGAAAGTCTGAGACTTTGAGGTGTTTTTCAAGCAAGAGGTTGATTTTAATGAGAGAAAAAAAAATTCCAAAGAACGTATATATTGGGATTTTCCCACAAATCAAAAAGAAAATTATAATGCTGTCTTACTCATCAAACCCTATTTTTTTTACTTTATTTTTAATTCTTTTCTGGGCAATTTTTACTTGTATATTCCCCAATGAACATCCCTATTCTTTCATCTTCTTCATCAGTTTTCTGTTTGGGTTTTCTTCAATGTAGGCATATATACTTTACTAACCAAAACAAGTTAGCCCAAAAATATCATTCCACATGGGTTAACCTGTCTTTTTTCTTCTCTTGTTTTGCTTTTAACAGTGAAGGAACTGTCCATTGTTCTGGCTTTCCTTTTGGTTTATTGGTGGCATGGCACCATAGCCAATGAGCCTTTTAAATTTCTTTTTCTTTTTCTAAAAATTCTCTAATTTGCTTTCATCTATCACCATACTTCCTTATCCATTAAGGCTAAACACTACAAACAATTAATTAGTAGGAAAGATGAGAGAAATTATTTATTTCAAGTTTAAATCTCATTATATACGGATTTAAGTTAATTTTAAATTGAATTTATTCAGTTACTAACTGTTTTATTGAGTGATTTGTTAGTTTGATTAAGTTATTTGTTATATGATTATGATTTTTTTATATTTACAATTTCATAAAAGAACAAGTAACACCCAAGATTTTTAGATATTTTTCTGTACCCAAAATTTTTGTTGATATAAATTAAGGGTTAAAATTTTATTTGGATGCAAAATAAGGATTAATAATTTATTTTAATATAATAAAATATACAAAATTATTTGAATAAAATAATATTATTCAGAGATTTTTTTATTATTTTAATTTTATTTTTACCTCAATCGCATTAAAAAAAAATTTGAAAAAAAAAAGGCTAAAGCTTAATGTCACAAAGACAGTGAAAGAGACACGAGTAACACGAAGTCACGATAAGTCAGAAACTCTGGCCACTAATATTTTGACCATCAATAATTAAGTCGCAAAATTCAAATTTGCTTAATCAAAATGAATTCTAAATTAATGTAACAAAGTTATGCAACAATGATTTGTGTGGTTATAACATTAAAAAAAATCCCTTTCTTCTAAAAAAAAAAAAAAGAAATCTCATACGTCAGTAAGTAAGTCCAAGTACACTTATTTATAAATATTTTATACTGTGATTTAAGAAAAAAAAAGACATTTAATTAATAGTCTTTAATGGCCAATGCTGATATTAACACTATGACTTTATTGCATAAAAAAATTATAACTTTATAGTCTAATTTTTTATTTATTTATTTATTTAATGGAACATATGCCCGAGGATATGCGATCCTGAGTGTCATTTGGCATTTGCGATTATATATATTAAGGAAGGACCCCTTTTTTAGAAATCCACTTCAAAAATTAAAAAAAAATATATTTAATATTTTATTTATTTATTTATGTAAAGTCGGAAAGATATTTCCATTTCAGTGCAAAGCAAATACGTGTAGGGATATAAAAACCATTAAACATACCACTCGTGCATTAATTTTTTTTTTCTCTGACGTACGCTTTTTTTCACAAAGAATATCACAACACGAAAGATAAAAAAATGATTATATATAATTGATTTTTTTCTAGATTAGTTAATATATTATTGAAGTTATCAATTATAAATTATAAATTCGAAAGAATTTAAATATTTAATATTTTTTTAATCATATAATAAAATAAAAAATTTAAGAGTAAATTAAAAATATATATTTATTAAAATTTAAAATTATTAGATATTTTTATTTAAAATAATTATATGAATAAATTAAATTATGTTTTTTTTATTTTGATTACGTGATTAATCATTACATAAAATTAAATAATGATATAATTTTTTAAGATTTGAGAAAATTCAAGGGAATGAAAGACTCTAACGGTAAGCTTTATCTGTCATAAGGAGGAGTAATAACTATTAAGTTAAACCTTTATGGTTAATACAAAGAGTTTAAAATTTGGTAGAGTATAAAACATTATTAGAACTTATAATTGCTTCTAATTTAATTGAACTTAATACTTATTTTATGTTCTTTTTACATCTTCATGGACTATTTCTTTATTATTTTAATAACGTTGTAAAAGTAAAATATAAATTAAAAAAAATTTGTGAGTTAAATTAAGGATGAAAACTTAAGATTATCTCAATTTTAAGAAAAAATTATAGTAAATTTTGAGGCAAATAAAGATACGTGAAACCGAAAAAAAGGATAATAAAATATTACTAGTATTTAAACGGAGAGTGAAAGGACACGAAATCATTCACATCTATTTTTAATGCGAGATTCGTGACTAAGCTGTAGTAGTAGTAAAGAGAAATTTGAAAAGGGTTGGTGGTATGGGTGAGGAAAAAAAATAGAAAAAATGTAAAATTAATTTACAATTATAATATTTTGTTTGCTTTGATTTTTTTTAAAATTTTGTTTGAATTTTATTTGAATATTAAATATATACATTAAATTTGGATTAAAAATGAAAAAAATAAATTAAATTATATATTTTTTATTAGTTTATATATATTATTTTTATAAAATAAAAATAATTATTTTATATCTAAATTTATTTAAATATAATAAAAATTATATTAAAATAATATATAAAAAAATAAAATTTAAAATTTAAAAACTTAATCAATTTAATATAATTCAATTTGAATTAATTTTTAAACAAATTTTATTAAATTCATATCAAAATTTTAAATTAATAATATTATATAGTGTATAAAAATTTAAATTAACTAAAATTTAAACCAAACCATTATCATCATTGCTTGAAATTGTCAACACCACTACTCCAGCTCTCTCCAATTGAGCCATCTCAATACACATTAAATGTTTATTTGGATTTTACCATCATTTCGATGCGATTAAATTTATTGTATTATCAATTAAACATAAATGTTAACTCTAATTAAATTTATTTAGTACAAAATTTTTATTAAATTTTATTTTTTTAATCATAATTGTAAAAAATTTTTAATTATAATTATAATAATTTTTATTATTATTTTAATTTTATGATTCATCCAAATAAATTTGAAGTCAATTCTCACTGTTTATAATTTATTATAATATTTAAAAAAGTAAATAAGTTAATTAAATTGTCTGCATATTGTCTTACGTAGATTTTGTTGAGGAAATCCCATTTGAAACGAGAACCATGGACAGGATGACAGAAATACGTGTTAACCGAACATTGAAAGAGATGTTTTTAATACTAACTGGCACGGTCGATCCAGTTAGCGGGATGTAAAGTTCTTTTCATACATAAAATGATTATCAGTTCGGATTTTATTAATGGTTTATTTTAATATAATCAAATAAAAAATATATAATACTAATAATTTATAACATTTTATGCTCTGAAATTAAAACAATCCATTTATTTTTAATTAAAAAATGAAAGAAATTTATAACGGTGAAGGTAGGTAGGTAACTCTTATTTTAATCTTTTTATGAATAAGATGTTAATTTTAAATTCTTAATATATGATCATTAAACGGTTGTTTACTTAATAACATGCAATAATTTTTTTTGGGTGGGTTAATAAGCAATAATGGAGTTGGTTTGCTTACAATTGATCGATGAATTTGGAGTGAAAAAAAAAAAAAAAAACTACAAGTCAAACTAAAAGTGCTATATATTTTAAGTTTCAAAATCATGGATTTGTATTGATATGGATTTGGATTGGAGCTGAGCTGCTGACTTGACACCTGGTAGGACAACTTTTTAATTAAGTTGGCTATGTCCACCAGACACCAAAAACATGATGGGAGAAGGTACAATCATAGCAAGATAGTGGAGGCGGAGACTGATCAGATAGAGAGAAAAATGGCACCACAAACATGTAATAAGCTCAAAGAGAATTATTATTACAAACTAACTCATTGTCATGCAAATTGGGGCAGTGGGTACCTCTCTAAATGCTAATTAATCGTCTTTGATTTGACTTTAAAACTGGGAGGGCTACATGGGAAGAGGTCAGAAATGTGGAAAATTTGTCGTGTGCTTAGCAGGTTTCTCAGAAGGGGCGTACAGGCAGAACCAAATGCCACTGCCCATTGGTGGGTAGAATTTGTGGGGTCTTTCGAAAAAATGCACATCTTTGATAAAGAAATCAGCATATTAATGAATACATACAAAATATATACAACCATTATTTTTTTTTTTGTTTTGTTTTTAAAGGCATTATGTTGGGTTTGGTTGTAATCTTGTGACATGATTTGTTCGGTCACAAATGGAGTGTGTTTCAACGAGAAGATCATGAAAAGGAAGAAAACAAGTCAGGTCGCTAATTCTTGAACTAAAGTTAAAGCAGAGGGAAAATATTACTAGTAATATGCTTAAACGAATGATCAATAATTTTCCTTCGCTTACAAGCGTAGAAATCCATAATTGAACATGTGGTGGGACAAATTGGCTTCCTTTCAGATGACCAATGTTGAGTAGAATACCCATTTACTCTCTTAATTGACCATAATGGTGGTCTTATAAATTAAAAAGAAGTAGATGGTTCATGTTGTTCCTAGATCGGTGAGATTTCGGAGAGCTTGCTTGCTAAATTACAAGGTTGATGTAAAAGCTAATGATGCATGAAATATATGAAAATGAGAAGATAGATCCTCCATAACTGTCCATCATTTTTGAGTAGGATGCTGCTACTTATCTGGTTAATAAACACATAATCACATAAATCAAAATTGGTTAAAGGTAATTGATATCAATATATATCCAATTTAACCAAACAGTCATGGCTAGATAAGCCCTGCCTCGTGAGATTGGCACTAAAATGACATAAATTCCATTGTTATCCGAGTCCCTTGCCCCTTGCCGACAATGATGATCCACAAATAATCATAGGAATTGAGAAATATGGTAGCAATAAGAATTAGTTGATCTATCGGGAGATCCTTTTCATTTTGCTTTTGATTTTTATGAGATGAGATACCCATTTTATCACCCACGATAGAAAAATTATTGTCTATTGAAAGTAATATAATAAAAGATAAAAATTAAAAAATTAAATTATATAATTTTTTTTTAAAATAAAAATTAATAAATTTAAAATTAAAATATTAACATCTATTACTTTTTACATATAAAAATTAAAAAAAAAAAAAAATTTTTAACTCTTTTACCTATCTTCTGTGAATCCGTACACTAACATTATAAAATTATCATGTTGAAACCATTCATTGACGTACGGAATAATTTGTTGTGTGCTCTTTTGTCTCCGCGTAACATTATAACCTTTCATATCAAACCATTGATTCAACATCAGTGCTCATGGTTTTAAGATTATATTGTCAATTCATGATCTTTCTTGTATGTGTGCGTGTTTTTGTTTTTTAATTTCCCAGCATAATATCCTTTGCAAATGAAACCATTCATAATTTTATGCTACTATCGTCCTTTATGGCCCAGATGACCAGTAGCAATTCCATTTCCGAGTGCAAAACATTTGCATCAAGAATTATAGAGTAAATAATTAAATTATTATAAATTTAAAGTTTTATTCAATTTTGTGTAAAATTATTTTAAAAAATAAAAATAAAAATTTAATATTTGTAACTTATTTTTTTTATATTTAAATTATAATTAAAAAAATCTAAATCATGCACAACCAATAAAAGATTAAAAAGTAATTAATTAAGAAGGTTTGATAATAGATTTTTATATGTTAATGGATGAAAAATAATTCAATAGTACAAACGTATATAAAAACAGAACAATCTTAAGTTGAAGCCCTAGTGTTCTCTTTTAAATAAAAAAAAAATTACTTTTTTTTCAATAAAAGTGTAATCGAGAATAATCTTTAAATTATAATTTTTAACAAAAGTTTTATTTGATAAAAAAATGAAAAGAGGTAAAAAAAAAAATATTGATTTAATTATAAAATTTATAATTAATTTTTTACTTTATAACGTAAACATTTGATTAATAAATTTTTTTATTTTTTCTTCTTTCTATATTTTTCTACGCCTAAAAACAAAAGAATTGTAGTTAATCAAGTCCAAAACTTGCTCCAAGTGTTTTTTTTTTTTTTTTTTTATAAATAAACGAATAAACGAGTTGTAATCGAATTAATGCAGCAATGAAGGTTATAAAAATGGTAGCAAGAGAAGTTACTTACATTACATCATGGTTAAGTAAAAATGTTGGAGAAGTCAAGAAAACGATAATGTTGATGACTGATGACAGAAGGGAGACATCAGCATTCAGCATCATCGTCGGTAAAAGACACGAAACAGGGGAAAACAGGAGGATCGGCGCAAAATCCGGAGATTTCTAAGGGACAGAGACGAAGAGCCGTAGTGTCAGTTCCCGCGGATCAGATACTATGATAAGAGAGAAAAAAAATTTTCCAAAGACTGCTTCTGCCTCTCACAGTCCAATAAATGAACTCCTTTTCGATATTTGATTGGTCTGTCAGAGCCTTCATTAATCCGCTCTATTTAAAACGACTGCAATTACAACTATTTAGCAGACTCGAATCAGTAAAAAATTGAAGAACCCGACGTCGTACTCAGAGCTGGTTTGGTTACAGCCTACAGGGTTTAGGTCCTTTTGCGACCTTGTTAATGCCAGCTTGCTCTCTGTCTATGGTCACCTTCTTTGCTTTGTCACTTGTGCCATTTACCACTCATGTTCCAGCTTTTTACTAAAGTTCATAAAGCGTCATTTGTTTATTTACTAGCCGCCCACTATTTGACGCCTGCTTTGTTACCCTTCTTGTTATTGGTGCAAACTGCAACATACTTGCGCTGCGGAGTGCTGAGGGATAACCCTATTGCTATCAACACTCAGATGAACAGAATTACCTTGAGATGAGAACTTAAAAAAGAAAAAAAAAGGGCTTTGGGGCCTCATTTTACCTCGACGTGGGAAAGCTCTAACCTGAATGCGGCCAAGCGGCTAGCCTGCTGGCGCTGGGGATCCTGGCGTTCCAAGTCTCAATATGTCTGATATTTTCATGTCCAATGAGCGAGTTCTCAGCACTCATCCCAACCCATGTGTTCACCTATTTGGACTTATTAGCAGTTGTCACTACAGTACTCAACTATGGGCTACAAGCATCAAGATTTGTCAAGCCCAGCTTAAATTTGGCAGCTTAACTTGTTAGTTGATTGCTGACCCTCCCATCCCCAAGCTACTACCCTACCAAACTCGTGACTCGGAAGTCAAATTTTACATGCAGAAATAGATAACTCATTTTTATTTCTCTGTTTCGGGCCATTGCCAATGGCCCAATTGCTCCAAATGGCGAAAGCACAACCACTCACCTTTTTGAATTCATGGGTGGTCTATAGTGTATACACCACAAATCCTCTCTTCCTTTGAATGTGTACTGAAGAACCACAAGACAGACCGACGACCTAGTAAAACATACTGACGAAACAAACACTTTTGAAACATTACTAATCAAAACATACGTGATTGAATTTTTCTTTTATCAATCTTATCAAGTGAATCTTGACCGTCCATTCACTAGTTTCCCTTCATCAAAGCTTTGACTGAACATGAAGGGGCTGAGACAAGCAGCTTTCATAGGCGACAACCCCAATCCGCAAAACAATCCTCCACTGTCTAATGAAGACCTTACATGATTCGTTCTCTCCAATTCCCGAATTATCCCTTTCCACTCCTTTAAAGCAGTTCTTGTCGATGATGATGACGAAGTCGTCGAATCACAATCGTCCGATTGATCATCAGAATCACGAAACAAATTCTTGCGAGATATAGGGAGTGTAGACTTTGATTTCTTCATGCTCCGGTATGTCTTTGGATGAATGCTCTCGCCGATTAGATCACGGAAACCGATAGCGGAGACGCCGGTCATGGCCGGGACATCAGCACCGTCAAGAACTGTAACACCTGTTGCGTCTGAAGCAATAATCACAACAATACAGAAGTAATAGACAATAATCAATAATAAAAAATGTAAAAAAAATAAAACACACCAAAATTTACGTAAAAAACCCTTCAATGTAGAGAAAAAAAATCACGGACCATCAAACAAATCTTCACTATCAAATAATAGGTATACAAAATTATTTTTTAGCTAAAACTAGAGCTAATCAATAACTAGAGAAACAATTTGAGAAATCTTACCAAATAAGTGACTCAACAAATACATCATGGATTTGTTCCTAGAGAGTTTCAAACCTGATCTTCACCGTTCAGAATATAGAACTCTGAATCATAAACCTTCTGACAAGGTTCTAACTCAATTGGACCACGGATCGACTTCCGTTCAACCAACTCTTTTTTTTTTTCTCTCTGTTTTTTCTAGCTTTTCTTTTTTCTCTACTTGGTTTTCGACACACACTTAAAACAACCCCACCTCTATTTTATTAAGTAGCTAGGGCTTTGTGTAAAATGAAAGATCAAAGCTCATGGCCTTTACTTGGTCCAAAACTACTTACATGAGGTTGGACCCTATTTTCCTAACAATCTCCCCCTTCAACCCTATTAGGAGGAGATTCATCACCATAGCAGTTTCATTTGGAACTTATTTTGGCCAGAAAACTCATTCCGACCAAGTTACTGCAAAGCTCAAGCTTTTTTCTAAAAATTATCTTAGTCAACATATCTGTTACATTCTTATCAATATGGACTTTCTTCAATAGTATCTGCTGTTCTTCAATCACTGAACATAATCAATGATATCTAACATCAACGTGCTTTATTTTAGTATGGTACATGGTATTTTTACTCAAATCTAAAGCACTTAAGTTATCACAAAATATCACATACTCTTTTTGATTCAACCCCAATTCAAGAAAAAAACGTTTCATCCAAATCATTTCTTTACATGCTTCGATTGCTGCAATATACTCAGCCTCTGTAGTTGACAAAGTAACATATTTCTGAAATTTAGATTGTCAAGATACAACTCTTTCTGTAAAAGTGAACAAATACCCTGAAATAGATTTCTTACCATCAAGATCGCCTGTCATGTCAGCATCAGTAAACCCTTTTAGAACTGGTTGTGAAACTCCATAAGTCAAGCACATTTTTGAGGTACCCCTCAAATATCTAAAAATTCATTTAACTGCTTCTTAGTAAACCTTTTTTGGATTAGAAAGAAATATGCTCACTACACCAACTGCATGAGCAATGTCAGGCTTTGTACAAATCATAAGATACATTAAAGAATCGACCATAGAAGAATAAGAAATACTAGACATAGCTAGTTACTCTTTTTTAGACACTGGACAAGATTTTTTACTTAGATGAAAATGGTTGACAAATGGACTACTAACTGATTTAGCATGTTGTATGTTGAATCTATCAAGCACTCGTTTAACATACTTTTCCTGTGATAACCATAACTTTTCAGCTCTCCTATCTCGGATAATGTCCATACTAAGAATCTGTTTTGTTTGACCTAAATCCTTCATATCAAAAGACTTAGATAATTATTCTTTCAACCTATAAACCATACTAGCATATTGTCCTACAATCAACTTATCATCAACATATAATAATAGGATAATGAAGTTACCATTAAAAAATTGTTTAACATACACACAAGAATCCGCTGCTGGTCTTTTAAAGCTAAGACTCATCATAAAAGAATCAAACTTCTTGTACCACTGTCGCGAAGCTTGTTTCAAACTATACAAGTTTTTTTTCAATTTGCAAACTAAGTGCTCTTTCTCTTTTACTTCAAAACCCTCAGACTGATTCATATAAATGTCTTCCTGTAAATCATCATGCAAAAATACAGTTTTATCATCAAGTTACTCAAGCTCAAGATTCAAACTAGCTGCTAATCCCAGTACCACTCGAATAGAACTTATCTTTACTACTAGAGCAAAAATCTCATCAAAATCGATGCTTGGTTTCTGAGAAAAACCTTTTACTACCAATCGAGCTTTATACTTCACTAGTTTGTCACCATCTTTTTTCAACTTGAACACCTATTTATTCTTTAATGGCCTCTTTCTTGTTGAAAGTTTAACAAGATCATAAGTACCATTCTTTTGTAATGATTCAATCTCTTCTTTCATTACTTTTAATCAGTGCTTTCTATCCGGAGTAGCCTATACATCTTGAAAGCTTTCTGGATCCCCTTCACTGGTAATTAAAATAAAATCTGAACTTGGATACCTGGTAGATAACTTACGCTCTCTAGTAAATCTCCTGGGCTGAGACTCTACATCATTTGATGCCAAAGGTAGCTCCCTCTGTTCAACACTTTCAGGAAGAGAAGATTGCTCTCTCTGCTCAAAACTAATTGCATCTGGCTCATCATCAATTGTAGCTGGCTCATTCATATTCTCAAGTTCTGTTTCTTGTTCGTTTCCACTATCTGTGGCTCTTTCCTGTGAAATCTCTATCGGTGTTGAAACATCATACTCAATAGTAACCCATGTAGTCTTCTCATTTTTCTCAAGGTCTGCTATGGTTTTTTTTTCATGAAAGATCACATCTCTGCTTTTGACTGTCTTTCTCTTTACTGGATCTCATACCCTATAGCCAAATTTCTCATCACCATATCTTACAAACACACACTGTATAGTTTTACTGTCAAGCTTTGACCTCTGTTCTTTCAACACATGTATGAATGCTTTACACCCAAAAACTTTCAAGTGAGAGTATGAAGTATCTTTCCCTGTCCACACTATTTTTGGAATGTCAAAGCCCAAAGAAACTGATGGTGATCTGTTAAGTAAATAATAAGCCGTGTTGACTGCTTCATCCCAGAATGACTTTGATAATTTTGCCATCCTCAACATACATCTGACTTTTTTCACAATGGTGCGATTCATTCTTTCAGCTATACCATTATGCTGCGGTGTTTCTGGTTCTATCCTCTCATGCCTAATCCCATGCTTTGAGCAATACTCTTCAAAGCCTTTAGATGTGTATTTCCCACCATTATCAGTTCGAATATACTCAAGGGTAACCCTGTTATCCTTTCAACCATGACATAAAATTTTTAAAAATACTGCAGTACCTGACTTTTGTATTTCAATATATACACCCAAGTCTTACGTGAAGCATCATCAATAAAAGTAACAAAATATCTACTACCACTTAATGACTCAACCTCAATGGGACCACATACGTTAGAATAAATTAATTTCAATATATTTTCTTTTCTCTGAGAACTTTTACGAAAAGAAACTCTATGATGCTTATCAAACAAACAACAATAATTACATGAATCGAGAGACATACCTTTGATCAAGGGAATGAGAGACTGTCTTGTCAAAACTTGTAACCTTTTTTCACTCATGTGTGCCAGCCTCCTGTGCCACAAGTTTGCTGAAGCATCATTTTCAACGGTATTTACCTGATTATCATTTAATTGCATCTATGTTTTATACATTGTGCAGCATAGTTTTTTCTTTACAACTACCATAGATCCTCTGAGAAGCTTTCACTGTCCATTCTTTTATCGACTTTCATATCTCTCCTCATCAAAGACATTAATAGCAAGTAAGTGCATTCTCATATCTGAAATGTGTCTGACATCCCTCAAAGTTAACATGTAGCTTATACTAGTTTGTACAACAATATCACCAATCCCAATAATCTACGACACATTCTTGTTTCTCATCTTAGTACAATCAAAGTCTCTTACTTTGTAAGTTGAAAACAACTTTATCTTAGGAACACAATGATACGTCGCTCTTATGTCAACTATCCATTCAATACCGAGATCATTAACAGATTACAATCACCATGTGTACAAATCAAAGTAATTGAATCACTATCTAAATTCATTGCTGCAACATTACCATTATCTGAACTCTTACCTTTTTCATTTTTTCGCTTTTGCTTTAAGATTTTACAGTTTCATTTTATATGACCTGCCTTACCACAATAAAAACATTTCACTTTACCTCTAGACTTGGATCTATGTTTAAACTTACCACGATCTTTTGAGTCTTAACCTCTGTCGATGTTTCTACCTCTATTCTCTGTGACCAAAGCTTGATTCCCAAGATCTACATCTTTTCGTCTTGCTTCTTCATTAAGCATACTGTCCTTTATCATCTCCAATGTCACTTTATAATCAAGAGCTGAATTAAGAACAGTCACAACTAGAGTATTTCAGCTGTCTAACAATGAACTCAAAAGAAATAACGCATTCATTTCATCATCTATCTTAAGCTCCATAGTAGTCATCCGATTAAATATATCTTAAAAATCACTCAAGTGCTTTGTAACAGATCGTCCATCCCTGTACTGTAAAGTTACAAGCTTTTTAACAAGCATAACTTTATTCATACATATTTTTCTCTTATACAATGCTGCCAATTTTTTTCAAACAATGTGAGCATCTAACTCCTGCGCTACATGATGGAACACGTTGATATCAACCAATTTTTTGATTGTAACCAACGTCTTTCTACCTAGCTTCTTTCAGCTTTCATCTTTTATATCTGCTAGTTTAGCCGAATCACCCAATACTGGCTCATACAAAGCTTTGTAGTATAGATGATCCTCCATCATAAGTTTTCAAATTGAATAATTTGATGCCGTCAATTTTATCATGGAACCTGCATCACTCTCCATGATCTCAAACATAATTTACTTCTATCCTGGGTTGCTTCTGTATCGATGTCTCAAAATAACCCTCGCTCTGATACCATTTATTGCACCTGAAGCAATAATCATAATAATATAGAAGCAATAGACAACAATCAATAATAAAAAAACGTAGGAAAAATAAAGCACACCAAGATTTATGTGAAAAACCCTCCAGTGTAGAGGAAAAAAATCACGGATCACCAGAAAAATCTTCACTATCAAATAATAGGTATATAAAGTTCTTCTCTAGCTAAAATTAGAGCTAATCAACAACTAGAGAAACAATTGGAGAAATCTCACCAAATAAGCGACTCAACAAATACACCATGAATTTGTTCCTAGAGAGCTTTAAACCCGATCTTCTAAAACTAGAGTTCTAGTTTTAGCTCTAGCTAAAACTAAAACTAATTAACAACTAGAGAAACAATTGGAGAAATCTCATCAAATAACTGACTCAACAAATACACAATGGATTTGTTCCTAGAGAGCTTTAAACCCGATCTTCACCATTCAGAATATAGAACTCTGAATCATAAACCTCTTGACAAGGTTTCAACTCAATCGGACCATGGATCGACTTCTGTTCAACCAACTCTCCCTTTTCTTTTTTCTCTCTGCTTTTCTTAGTTTTTCTTCTTTCTCTACTTGATTTTCGACACACACTTAAAACAATTTCACCTCTATTTTATTAAGTAGCTAGGACTTTGTGTAAAATGAAAGATTAGGGCCCATAACCTTTACTTGATCCAAAATCATTTACATGACTGACCCCATTTTCTTAACAACACCAACGTTGAGATCCCCCGTGGAACCTATTGGAAGGTCGGTGGACTTCAACTGCATTGGAAGGAGGAGTATTTACAGCGTTGAAGGCAAAACCAGATCGAAGAAAATTACTGACGAGCAACCGGACCGTGCCAAGGAGGATATCGCGGAGGACAGCGACGTCGAAGATTTCAACTGATACGCTGGACGTTTCACTGGAATGAAAATCTGATGAAAACTTGAATAGGAATTTGTCATTCCAGGTAGGGTTTTCGCCGCCGACACGATCAACGCAAGTAAGGAGCTTGACGGATGAACCGATCCAAGCGAGGGCGTAGGTTTGCATGTGGCGGAGTTTACCGGATGGTTCCTTAATTCCTTGCCAGGATATTAAGGTTATCTCCAACACCTAACTGTTCTCCATCGCAGCCTCGCTCTTCTCTTTTTCAATCTTTCTTTCTCATTTTCTTGTTTTCTTTTCGTTTCCTGCGTTTAGGATTTGATCAAGAAAGGAAACAATATGGGAGGTTTCCGAGAATGGGATATTGAAGGTAAGGGTGTCGCCGCTGAGAATACCCCGACAAATATAGAGATCGAGTCGAGGAAAGGAAACGGCCATGGAATTAGAGGGAAAGTTAGTTAAAGTCGGTTATTTGTAAGTGTAAACTGTAATATTGTGTTTGCGTAGTTCGTTGGCCTGGCGCCTTGGCCAGTGTCTAGTGTTTCCTGTATTTTCAGTTTGTTTAAAAGGTAAAATGTTTAATGCAAAAAGAATTTTGCCTTTTAATCTAAACATGTCTTTGACAGAGAAAAAAGAAGATGCCATACAAAAAAATTCTCAACAAAATCAACAAATATTAATTCACAATAAGTTTTTTTTATTCCAAAAGAAAAGGGAAAAAATGTTCAACCATATTATTGATTTCATCATATAAGCACACCATCATACTCATTCTGATACAATGCAACTCAATCCTACTTGACATAGCATCCAGATATCAGATTTATGGAGAGGACAAGTCCAAAGGTCTCACATTGCAACTTCAGCGGCCCTCCCTCGGGCTCTCACATGCATGGAATAAGACGGTGCATATCTTGCTTTTCTGTACCGTGGTTTGCTCAACTTTTTGTTCCTTGACACCTTTTCCTCCGGCTCTTTCACTCTTCCAGTTAGGTTGGATATAACTGTAAGTTGATCTTTTCCAGCTTCCATGAGTTTCTCCATCATCTCCCTCAATTTCTTGTACTCTTCAATTAGCTTGTTTTCCCCTCCAATCTTAGCTAAGTCATGCTCATCATTAGGCATCTGGCTTCCAGCAGGAGGTGCAGGTAACAAATCTTTCTCTATATTTGGTTCTGAATAAGCATCTGTCTCAACGAGAACCCTCTCCTTCGCAGTCTCAGGAGGCATGTTAGTTGTTATGTCCTCACTATTCATGCATTCTTGTTCCTGGACTTCTCAGTCTCCAGCTTAATTTCTTCTTTCTCTTCAGTTTCTACTGGCTGTTGCGGTTCTTTCTTCTCCTCAAACAGCACTTCCTTTTCTTGGGTTGCAACGTTTCCAGCTACTGATTCTGAAGAGGCCTCGTGATCAGAAGGTATCGCCCCATGTGTTAGGAAAATGGGTCCAATCTCATGTAAGTAATTTTAGATCAAGTAAAGATCATAGACCTTGATCTTTTATTTTATACAAAACTTTAGTTATTTAATAAAATAGAGGTGAAATTATTTTAAGTTTGTGTTGAAAATCAAGTAGAGAATAAAAAAAAAACTAAGAAAAACAAAGAAAAAAAAAGAAAAGAGAGTTGATTAAACGAAAATTGATTCGTAATTCGATTGAATTGAAATCTTATCAGAAGATTTATGATTCAAAATTTTACATTTTAAACAGTGAAAATCAAATTTAAAGCTCTTTAAAAATAAATTCAAGGTGTATTTGTTGAATCACTTATTTGATGAGATTTCTCCGATTATTTCTCTAATTGTTGGTTAACTCTAATTTTAGTTAGAGAAAAATTTCGCATACCTATTATTTGATAGTGAAAATTTTTCTGAAAGTCCGTGATTTTTTTCCTTTATACTGAAAGATTTTTCACGTAAATCTTGATGTGTTTTATTTTTTCTGCATTTTTTATTATTGATTGTTATCTATTACTTCTGTATTATTGTAATTATTGCTTCAGGTGTAACACCACGATTATCCTCTTCCTCATGCACTTTGTCATTGTTTTCTTCACCCACTGTCGAGGGAACTTTCTCTGGTTTTAAAACAGATTCAAATTTGCTGTCATTGTTTACCTCTTTTCCTTGTGTTTGCTCCACCTCCACTTCAAGTTCAGGATCCTTGTTGAATTCATTCTGGTTCTGAACATTTACACGGATGCCTGATGTTGCCTCTAATAATTGCTCATCTGCTTGATGTTCGGTAAAACAACCTTGATTTGAAGACAATGTTTTACTTTCCCCTGTTTCATGCGTTTCACGCTTCTCAAATCCCGAAATGGCAGGTTCTTCATCAATTATTCCAAACGGCAATTCTTCCGACATCAATCTCTTGGTCTTTCTCGGTGCACCTCAAATTCTCCACTTCAGCTGGTAAAGCTGTATTGATTGGCATATTGGACTCTTTCTCACTATTGTTGTTTCCGATCTCTTTCTCCAGTTCACAAACAACATCCACTTGGTCAGTCACTTCCTTTGGCAATGACCCGAGCTTATCTTCTATTCTGTTATTATTCACAAGAATCAGATCATTCACTTCAACCACCCCAGGTTTTCCCTCTCTTGTTAGATCATTTACTTCCATGACCTCATCAGCACTGGACATTTGCTCTGGAACTGATGACAGGTTTGTACAATGCTCAACGTTGGGAGACACATCTCTATCTTGGATTATTGGTGATGTGTGACACTCAAAATCACAGGTCACTTCTGTTGTTTCATTCTCTATTTTTTCATCCAAGGCTTGGTCGACGTTGACAGGCTCTGTAGTTTCCTCATCCGCCATACGTGAAATATATTCCTGATGTCGCTCTTTGATATCGTTTCCTTCTTCATTAGCATCCTCAAAAGAGCCTATGCAAACTGCTGATACCTTTTTACTCTCCTTTTCTATGCTAGCTTTTCTACAAGCATCAACCATAGGGCGATCTGCAGATTCAGCAGTAGCCAACTCCCTAGCCTTTTCTTCGGCCCACTTGCTTGATAGAGAGTCAAGCTTTTGTTGCAGAGTCGCAAGCTCCCTTACCAATAATTTCCTTGCTTCTCTCACACTTGAGTGCAAACCCTGAAAATCAGGAACATAAACCTAGATTGAGTAAGCATATCTCAAAATGATAAGCAATCTTTATCAGTAGCTCCCATATATTGGCATTTATGAATACTTTGTATGTTTTAATAATTAATGAATTACTAATAACAGATCAAAATCTATTATTGATACATAATATGAGGTACATAATAGCAGGTAGCAGATAATATATATATATAGCTATGTGCCCAAGAAATATAACATACTGTGTATATATATATTGCTACGTGCCCAAGAAATATAACATACCGCATGGCTCATCTACAATAAAATAAATGTAGCAGATAATGCATATGAGTAATACAAGTTTTCAGCATGAAGTTAACCAGTCGTATAAATACCTGAATAGTATCCAGTTTCAAGATAAGACTCATTATTGTGTCTCCAATCAACAGTCTCTGCCTATCATCTTTGCTTAGATCAGACGACGACTCAAGAGCTTGAATATGATTTTTGACCTCATTCACTTGCTCACGGGCTTTAGCTATTAGCTTCAATTTTTTCAATGGTTCCCATTTTCTCACCTCAAATCCTCGGTAGGCAGACTGGATGAGCTTCGCTGCTTCCGTCCTTTTTATTTCTGCAATGCTTTGACCACAAGCTGATTCATCTGGATTAGTAGCTTTAATTGTGTCAGCTGCCTTCTCAACTCCCATAACTTCCTCAGAGCTTGCATCTTTGCCCTCTTCTGTTTTACTTTCATGACTATCATTTTCAGTTCTTCCTATAGTTGGTTTCCCAGACAGTTCTTGGAAGTCAATAGGTAAGTTTCCTAACACTTGAGCATGATTTGCTCCAATACATTCTCCAGCCTTGTTCTCCGTGGATCTTTCTTCCATCACCTGAATATTTTTTCTCTCCTGTCCTCCAGGTTCTACTTTATCAAGGCTACCATTCAGATTTTGTGTATTTACGGTAAAATCTTCTTTCAACCCTGGTGCAGTGGACGCCTTTGTCAATGTGTTTTCTGCTTCTCCTTTAGGAGGGCTAGGAGACCTTGAACTGCCATTACCATTTCTTTTCTTTGGCAGGGGATCAACTCTCAGACAAACAGGAGGCAACTTGGATGTTTTTGGAGGTGACAGCGATTTTCTTTTTGCTGTGGTCCCACCAAGTTCATTTTTTGCAGTGTCTTCAATGCGCTTCACACTTATATCTCTCCCTCTCTTTTCAGTCCCTTCAGACTTGTCCTTCCTGTGCACCTCCATTTGTTTTACGGGAACAAATTTTGGATTAGCAGTTTTCCCCATTGTCTCAGAAGCATTCTCATTATGAGAAATCTCTTTGTTTGATTGACGTCTGTCCATTTCAACATCATGAACAGAAGTTTGTACTGGAATAAACTCAAAACTGACTGGGGCTTGGTTAGAATGATCTGAAGCAGTTATCATCTTACTTTTATCTTGATTTTCATTCTCTTCTTGTTTCCCATCAACAGGCACCCAAAAGATAGGGAATGGAAATTGCATCATTTTGTCTTCATTCTGTTGGTTTTGTGATTTTTTCTCCCCTTCACCCTGTATCAAAGATTTCAAACCATTCATGTCAAGTGGAAACCGGCCATTCCAAACTTTTGGCTGCTGTTCAATAGGCTTCAAGCTTTTGGAAGGCTTCACATGTCAAGGTGCCTTTTCCCAGTCACTCACCTCTGGCTGATCATTACGTTTCCCATATTCCTTATTTTTCATATACTCAGGTGGAATCCACACAATTGGATATGGATAACTTCTTGGTTGAATTGGAACCACTGGATCACCTTCCTTTTTCTCAGCATCAGGCTCCTGCTCTTCAATCTTTAAACTTCTATCATTTTTCTGGTTGTAAGGATGACTAGGACACCCACAGTAATGGCAGTTTGTGTGTGCATCCTTGTCATATTCATATCTACGCTGTTCATTTGAATAGTGTGGAGGAGGGACATAATAATAAACAGGGTAACCTTCAGGAAATGTAGGATAATTTGGATAATGGTGAAATGTTGGTGGTGGTGCAAAATGAGGGTAAGGAGGCCTGAAACTATAGTAACCAGGGAAGTTGCCAAGATTGCAGCAATCATGACACGGAACAGAGTACCCATAATTGCTGCTACGAGGCCAAGATTCATACATCATGGCAGGTTTAGATGAATCCACCTTCAAGTGAGGCGGAACAGCCTCAATACCAGGGAAATAATGTTGAGGGAAAGGCGCTTGGTTTCTGTGGTGAGGATTCGAATCCACGTATCTGTAGACAGGCATCATTTTCAACAGACTTTATCAAAGCAACTGACGCCTGATATTTCTTCAGAATTTGGTGTGATAGGTTGCTCACAGGACAACCAGGGCTAACAAAAGCAAAATCACCGGATAACCCTGAAGATAGAAAAGCATGGAAACTGTCACAAACGGCAAAGAAGGGCAAATCGGTAGCCACTGAAAAATCTATCACATGAACAAAGAGTCAAAGACGTACTTATATCACTTGAATGAAATTTACATCATACTATAAACTATCCTCAACATTTCAAAGCTATAATTGAAACAGGAAATATCTGCATATGTATACTTCGGCCTAAGGGTAAAACAACATAAATTACAGAAAACTAAAAAAAAAAAAAATCCCATTTTCTAAGGAACAGTTTCCCAAGTCATGACAAGTTCATCCAGACATTTTAACCTACTTCAAACAAAAAAGTCAAAAACATTATCATTTTAGAAAAGCAAATAGAGAAGAGACGAGAAAGATTGCTTAGAGTTTATTTGATCAAAAACAAAGAAAAAATCAACCCAAACGGTTCCGCAACTCCAACTAACTCAGTTCTCGGCTCTAATCTATCCTCCAACCCAAAGGCAAGAAGTTTGCAGTAAGTTCTCGTGTTCTGTCTCATGAAATCAGATTTTGTTTGGACTAAATTCACTTTAATCTGAGAGTGAAAATGGGTTAGATTTCGCCTTTTATAGTTGCAGTGCAAAGCCAAAAACCTGATTATTGTATTATTACAACTTAAAAATCTTCCTCTCAGCTCAGTTCCAGATCTTTCGAGTGTTCCTTTCCAGCGAAATGTCTGGAGTGTCTGCCACGTGGACGTCTTCGTGATGTCATGGGTGAGGCTTTGTTGGACAAAGATTTGTCTTCTGTTCTAGCGTTTACGCCGTTATGGGATAGCTGTCGAGGATCAAGGCCTTGAATTTTTGGTTGGGCTAAAAAAGGGCCCATAGTCCAATGTTTAAAACTTTTTGGGCTTTTATTTAGGTAGTCCAACCTAAGCCCAACCTAATTCAAGGTCGGTTTTCAAATTTCCACTCACACCCATAATAGCTAGCCCTGGGCTCGACTCCTTTCGTGTTTTTCACCGAGCCCTCTACCTTCTTCTTCCCCAGTCTCAGTCTAACCGACCTAAACCAAACCCTATAACTCACCTCTTTTTACAGAAAATCTCTGAAGTGTTCCAAATTGTTACTGTTAGGCTTCAAGATTTCCAGCGCTTTTGAATTTATAAGTCTAAATTTGAAGCCATGGGAAAAGCAAAAAAAGCTCCAAAATTTGCTGCCATGAAGAAGATAGTCACTCAAAAAGCTATTAAAAAGCAAGTTCTTGTTTCTTTTACTCTCTGATTTACTTTAGCTACTGTTTTAATCACCAGGAGTAACTCTTGTTTTTTGTAAAATTTCAGTTACAAGGAACAAGTTTTGAATCCTAACAAGAAAGACCTAAGCAAGGAAAAACTCCCCAGAAACGTGTAAGTTTATTTCTATTGTTGTACCCTAATTCTAATTCTTCATTTTTTTAAAAAAATTTTTGATTTTAAGAACTTTAGGTTTTATCAATTCCTTTCAATATTTTTGACTGATATGTGAATCAGGCCCAATGTTTCTTCAGCGCTTTTCTTCACATACAACACCTCCTTGGGACCGCCTTATCGGGTTTTGGTGGATACCAACTTCATCAATTTCTCCATCCAGAACAAAGTCAGTGCTTATATTTGTTGCCCTCTTGAATTTTTTTTTTTGTTTTTTGTTTTTAATTTAATTATGATGGTAAAATTGGATATGTAATAAAAGGGTTATGGTCCTCTTGCAAAGTAAAAATTTTAATGTTAATTCAATCCACATGCCCATTTATTTATGATTCTTTTTCTTTTGAGCCATTGGTTACTTCATCTTTTTTTAAATTTCTTTAATTTTTTTTTTCTTTTTTAATTTTGGTAGTTGGATCTGGAGAAGGGAATGATGGACTGCTTATATGCTAAATGTGAGTTGTGGAGTTGGTTTGTCTTTCACGTTTCGACCATTACTTTGAATATGTAGTTATCTTTGATGTTTAGTGTCACGATTTTCTTTATTCATCCGGGAGCTTTACTCTAATTTATTGTAATTATGAGTATTTGTTCACGATATGCATCTAGGTTGATTTGAAAAGTGTATAAAGTTGAATTTTGGTCATCTCTATCTTAATTATATTTCTAGTTAAAGATCCTGCCTTTTTTTTTTTTTTCCTGAATCTGTCTATGGTTTGTATTTGAAGGCACTCCATGTATCACCGATTGTGTGATGGCTGAGCTTGAAAAGTTAGGCCAAAAATACCGAGTAGCTCTGAGGTAAAGTGCCATATTCCTTTATCTGCAATATCCCTTTGCAATATCTTATTTGACTATATGGCCTCAAGGCATCTAAGATAATTTAGTTCTTAATTTCTTCTATAATCTATCTTTGGAACCTTGATTTCATCCATTAGTAGTGTGATATATGATTTAGTTCAACAACTATCTCTGATGTTATTTTATACTTAATTTTATTTAGATGGTGATGATGGCTATCTCTGTGTAATTCAATATCCTTATTTTTCCATATTACAGCTAATAATAAGTGTTCTAATATCTCACTCTTTGGCAGGATTGCTAAGGATCCTCGTTTTGAAAGACTGCCATGTAGTCATAAAGGAACCTATGCTGATGACTGTATTGTTGAGAGAGTTACACAGGCATGAACTTACTTAGTCTTATATGCAATTGTATGCTAGCATCACTCATTTCTCACCTGGTTTTTTGCTATTAAAGAAAATCTTTAAGGATTTATTTTATCTGTTTCCATAAAATATTTATCATGATGTTTTGGCCTATAAATGCACAGTTTTAAGGATGCAAGATAGTCTTGCATCATGGGTAATAAGAACAAATCAAGAGGAACCAGCATCAAGCCTTAACGTTTTCTGTTCATATTTGTTTTCCCATTAGAGAAACATGATTTGAAGTATCTGACTTTATAGCTATGGACTTCTTAGGATGTGAAATTTTTGTACTTGTATTGAGGTCCTCAGAGACTGTATATATTATGTTTCTTGTGCAATCAACATTCTGATTTTGAAGAAAACATACGAAATAACATTGACTATTATGGATGGCCTATTGTAACATCTTAGGACCTCTCTTAGTTGTTAATTTGGCTTTGTGTTTACGATCTGGGATAACTTCTAGCCTGCTGAATCCTTGCTGCTATATATTTATGTTGCTAGAGTTTGTACAGCTAGGCATAGATTTCTTTTTTGCTTTGCTCACATATTTTTTCTCAGTAAATGTATGGATAGGGAGTCATGTAAAGAAGACATGCATGTTGTTATTTTGAATTTATAACTATTTTTATTTCCTTTTTTTAATGTATATTTTTTTCAATTTTGAAGTTTATGCATTCTGCAAATGGTTATTATAGTGTTTTAATATTATTTTCTTGTTAACTTATATGAACTGTTTGTTGGAAACAGCACAAATGCTTTATTGTTGCTACATGTGATCGAGATTTGAAACGAAGGATACGTAAGGTGTGACTAATTACTGGAGTTGACACTGCATTTGAAACCAAACTCTGGTGAATAAAATTTACTTGCTTATTGGCAGGTCCCTGGTGTGCCAATCATGTATATCACTCAGCATAAATATTCAATTGAACGACTTCCTGAAGCAACCATTGGTGGAGGTAGGCTACATAATAGTGTTACTAATTTTTTGGTTCTCTTATTAATTTTTGACATGTGATGTATTTTGATTTGCAGCTCCAAGATTCTGATATGCTGAGTATGATGTTTCATCAGCAGTGATCTTTGAATTCTATTAAGGTAATAGGAGTCAAACCCCTTAGGGGCACAGTAGCTTGAAAGTATAGATCAGTGATGTAGCTATAGATTTTTACTTGTTCAACCAATATAACACCTACTTCTGGTGTTTTGTTTTATTACTCTTTTTCAGTTTAACACTTAAACTGCTTGTCTTATCCTCCTAATGGGTGACAATATGAGGCCTAACAATTGACAATATCAGCATGCACTAAAAACTTTAGCGACTAAATCAGCAAAATTGATAATTAGGTGATTATTTTAAGAACATGATCATAATTGATTGATTAGTGATGTATATTGCCGAATTCATTTTTTTTTAAAGTTCAACAAGGTGTTCCTTTTGTGATCAATTTCCCCTGTATGTGGATGCTAATAGTAATTTTTCACGTGATAACAGCATTTTAACTGTCCTCTTACATGAACCTTGGCCACTTTTCAAGACGGACAGCCTTGTTTGATCAAAGTAAGGGTGTCACTGTTACCCTATCATTTCCCATACTAGTGGTCGAAGCTCACATAAATTAATTCCATGGGTAGAAAGAGAAGTATTGGAATAGACATTGAAATTGGTCACAGAAAAGAAGGGGAGAGGAAAGCTAGTATACAATTTGGGCGATTCATGAACCTCAATGACCAGAAGCATGCCTTTGGCTACATACAAAAATAATCACATGTACACAAATAATGCATCCTTTCTAACAAAAACAAGGCATAAAAGGAAAAAAATCAAAAATTAAAGAATTATCAAATTAGATTCTACTGCCAAGGATGCAAGACACGCATGAAATTAATTTGATGTTGAATTTGAATTTCCCATGTCTTCTGGAAGAGGTTTCACATACTTCCCTAAAGCCTTTTGATGGTGTTTATGCCTCATCCTCTCTTGTTTATCCTTACTTTTTTGCTTCCTTTTCTCCTTCTGTTGGTTGCGGAGATTTCTCTCTCGCTCAAGTACACCTTGCCAGACAACCTCACCTGTTGATGGCCATAACCATCGTCGTTTTGGGTGGTCGGAATCTGCTTCCTCAGCCAAATCCTCATCCATAGCCTTTAAAGTGTTGAATGAAAACCATTTGACCCACATTTGACCCCTTCGACCCTTGAACTTGTGGTATTCTTGCATTGCACCAGTCTCAGGATTCACATATACCATCCGCCGTGCACTGTGGTATGCCCAAACATTTATAAGCAGCTCAAGCACCCGTGAGTAGCAATGCTTGTCCTGTAGAGCACAATTACTACTTTGAATACTGCAGAATTGATTCACTTGTGAAAAAATTACAAAGGAATTTTTTAATAATAATGCACTTGAATTTATATATTATCTGAAATAGAAGATCAATCAAAATAGGCAAGTTACCTTTGAGAAACTCAGATAACAGTGACCGCTTTGATGGTGCTCATCATACATTTCTGCATCTAATGCATCCACGAACATCCTGCAAATGAGATATGTTAAGTTTACAAATTCCATAGTTTAAACAGTTCATGCAGAGACAACTCTAACCTTGAAAACATGACAAACTCTAGGAAGGACTTTGTTGGCAAAGCCCAACTTTGCATCACAGACCATGTGCCTCCATCTTCAGGCATGGTTGGCAAAGAATTCAAATCGTGCTTTATGCCGTACATCCTTTTAAGAGTCTCAGAGAATGCAAACCTGCAATGGAATGATAAATGAAGTAAATATGCCAGTAATATATATACTCATTTTGTAAAATTCCATACTTTTGCATTTGAAATAAACGATAAACTTTACAGCTCTTACGTGCAATTTCCAGCATTTATAGCATCGCAAAACGACCAAAAGTCCTGCTGCAAGCTGTTTCTTGGATCCATGTCCATCCGAACCCAAAAGTATAGCGCATCACCATACTTGCGCTTTTCGATTGCGTCTAACAATGAAGTTTCAGCAATTTCAGACAAGGATGCCTGTTTTTGTCCCACAATTAGATATGAAAGAGTCAAGGGCACAAATAAAAGAACAAAATATATTTCATTGAAGGTGTCGCTAAGCCAAATGGCATAATTCTCACCAAATAATCCAAAAGAAAAAAGAAAAATACGCTTAATATGCAGAGGTAGATGAGCTTTCTTAAGGAAAAAATAAAAAAAAGAAACAAGAAAAAGAAAGGCCAGGGGTTGGGGGGGGCATATTCCCATACCTTTCTAGCCGTTGCTCTCCACAACTGAAACCCTATCCAGGCATTCCTGTGTAGTCGGTCAATCCGGTTAGCAATTGCAAAAAAGGCCCCATATTCACCAAGAATGTCTCGGTAGTAGGGGTTGTTAAGAAGTTGCAGACGAGACGGTCCATCAACATCATCCATCCTGGGTCTTCGACCTTTAGTGGACTGCAACACCCATTGAACATATTTAAAACAAACTACAGGATACAAGTACCACTGCTTTATGCAGATTCATCAAAATTAAGGATTATAGCACATGCATGCTCTTCTTTTTACAACATCTATTTCTTTCATCAAAGGTGAAATGGGTATCCAATTGTCTAAAATAAGTTTCTCTAAAAATTCTTAATTTCATTTGAAGTAAACCAATCGTGGAATAAAACCGAAATACAAACCCAATATGAAGCCTTCACTAACTCACCAATCCAATTCCACGATAAAGAGAATTTTGGTGCAGGAAAGGCCATGTTCCTTCACCAAAGTAAGGTTCATAAATACACAATGGTTGACCAGTCCTTTCAAGCTCTCTCTCATCCCTTTCATGCAAGTCATTCCTCACACGGTCAGCCCTCTTTGCATTTCGATATACATCCTCCCAGGTGCCACGAGGTTGCTCAGTTCTATCTTTCAACTAAAACACATTTGAAAGAGCGTGAAACTTCATTGAGTATCAATTTAAACAAAGACTGCTGAAATTGTTCAACTAAATTTGTGGATAACATCCTATTGCCCAGAATAATTCTTACCTCTTGCTCCTCTCGTCTCCTTTTAATATTCAAAATATGCATCTTTTTTTCTTCCTCCCAAATCTCATATGAAAATGAATCATCCGTAGCAATTAACGAACCAAACTTCTCTCTTCGAGAATGGTTCCACTGCTCCTCCAACTTGTTTAAAAATTTGGAACTCCTGTCTTCATATGTGGAATTTAGAAAATCCTCAAATAGATTCCACTGCCATTCTTCTTTCAACTTTGAAGGAATTTCTATAACAGTCTTAGGAGGTGCAACTTCTGAGGGAAGCTTAAGAACATTTTCCAGTAGCAAAGCATAGCCTTCAACAGTTTCCTGAACCATCAAGTTTTTAACAGTTCCTCTCCCAATTGAAGCAATATTGTGCGTCAATGGTGACAATTTTCCTTCTGATATCACTTGCAATATGATCTGTGTCAAAGCTCTAATATTCTCCTTAGGAAAAAGATAGCCATTTACCCTGTCATCAACCTAATTGTCATTGCCAATACAAAGTCAGTAATTTGGCTAATGAACCTGAATATGCATGAACAGGAAAGAGCAATAGAAGCTTACATATTTCCTAATATTGGAGAGATCAGGTGCTATGATTGGTTTCCCAAGGCACATGGCTTTTATCAAAATTTCAGGAAATGATGGCTCCTCAAGGAAAGAGCCATATATCACAAGGTCAGTCATGCTCAGAACACTGTCAACATCTCCATCAACAGCTACATGCTTCACCACACCACTTGGATATCTTAAGTTAAGAGCAATTCTCTGTGAAAGGAATATATGTGAAATGTAGCAAAATTAATAAGAAGATAGAAACCTATGTCCATATATAAATTTAACCACAGCACTCTACAAAATGATTATGTCAATACCTCAACAGCCGTGCTGTAGTTGCTTATTGAATCACTGCTTAAAACAACGATTTTGGGATGGAAGTTTGAATTATTATTAGATGAAAAGTCAGCAAAGAGTGGTAATAAAGCCTGTAAAATAAGGGCATGCTCCAACCACAAGCCCCTGTACATAAATTGACTTCCAACAATTGCAATGAGTACTTCATCAGGTCCATAACCCATCTTCATTTGCTGATTATCTTTGTATAAATTCATTGCATTCTCTCCTTTCCAGACTTCAACAGGAGAACCAGGAATAACATAATAATTTCCAGTATCAAATGCTGAATAGATCATCTGCAGAAGGTAGAGAAAGAAATCAAATCACTAGAAAAATATCCCAAGTTAAGACCCACTCTTAGAAGCACAGGCATTAGGGGAAACTAAAGTCAAATGAACTAGGTGTTGAAGTAGAAATTGGAACAGAACATAAACCAGTTACTATAATATTTTCTAATAAATAGGAGCATTATCACTTAGTTGCATGCATTTATCCCATAGTTCAGACCTTCTCAATAGAACAAAATAAAACTTATATCCTTTCACCATTTTTAGTTAATGATATGTTAACAATGAACTGATGATGAAATGATTATCTAATAAATATTACCGGAAGCACATAGTTTGGGAAGACAACAACAGTAGCACGGTTGAAAACTTTTTTCCAATCATTCACAAGCTCAATATGCCCACTTGAAGTGTATTGTCTAGAACGAACAGCGAGAGCTCTTTCATGGATGGTCCATATAAGTGGAAGAGACTTGAAAGGTTCCTGCATAAAACTGTAACAAGTAAACTCATTCATGTTAATTGACTCAGACAAGCAACACTTCCAGTGGAATCTTTTTAAACATACATGGTAAAAAAATAGTAAAACAAATTAATGTCTTCAGCATGTATGATGAAGTAATCTTAAACTTCTGAAAGCAATAGATACAATGCATTGCCAGATGAAAAAGTAAAAATAAAGTATTTTAGCTGAACATCAGCCAAAATTCAAACTTCTGCAGTCTTCTTCACTGGAAAAACCAGTAAGTGTCTACGAGGAAGAGAATGGAATAGGAAACAGGGAAAAACAAAAGAAGAATTTGGAACTAGGAATATTATCTTGCAGAGGAAATAGAATAACATATCTTACCTAGAAAAGACACTCTTGGCCTCAAGAGAGCTGACAAGTATGCCATCATAGCTGTAGAACGATATATCATAATTAGATGCCAAAAAAAATCTATACGGGAAAATTTCCATTTTGAAGAAGAAAATGATAGCTTATCCAGAATGAAAGCAAAATAACTCCACACCACTTAATCAAACTTCTTGATATAAGAATTGAAGTACATAATGTGATACATATATAAATAGTTCACTATTTATAAATAACATGGAGACCTTCAACAACACATTGTCATATAAAATATCAATCTTAAAGTGGATTTATTAGAGATTACCAAAAAAAAAAAAAAAACACACGTACTTCAGCCAATCAACACCAATCTCATCGGAATTGACTTTAAGAATGGTGACTAGAACTCCTATGCTTTGCCAAACATTGTGCACAGGACCATCTTCAAGGGAGTAGACCTTCCAGAAAGAAATTAAAACACGTGAAGGTAAGAAGATACTGTAACTTTATTTTCTTAAATTTTGTTAGTCATAGTCACTGCGAACATGCCCATCAATATAGGCACTAAGTTATCAACTGAAAAGACATAAAGAGTGAGTGTTCTTGATTCAACAGACAAAATTCAACTATTAAAAGGAAAAATCAAACTCAAAATATGAAGTGTCCAGAACTCAATGTCATTTACCTGAATTTCATAACCAATCTCTCTCAATGCAGTTGTAATGGTCACCATTAGCAATTGTTGTGGGTCAACCAATAGATCGGCAAACACCTTCAAGTATAAATTTTGAAAAAAAAATAAATAAATAACAGCATGCAGAAAGAAAGCCAATAACAAAAACTGATTGAATGAACAAAAATAAAATAATTTTTTTTCACTAACCAGTGCAAGCTGAGGTTTTCTATAGCGGAAACGGTGTTGACTGTGGTTGAAACCAGATGAAGATTGCAAATTTACTTCTTTTTGTTCTCTCTGAAATTTCTCTAAAAGCTTACAGGGTTCCAATCTGATACCTTCACCAAAATCTAATCCACCCATCTCTTTCAAATACCTCAATTCTCCAAATACCAAATCTTTATCATCCAAAAGGGAATCTTGAGATTTGTCCATTACTGAACCAGGTAAAAACATCTGAAAAAACACCACAAAGAAGAGGAAAACAACAACTGTGCAAATCCATTGGAGATAATCTAGCTTCTTGAAAAGCAAAAAACGAGAAAATCTCGATCTGGGTCGGCTCAAAAACGTGCTTCTTTCGTTTCTACTACCGGCTTTCTTCAATGAAATCCCACTTTCTAAGGAACCCATTTACATTCTCAAAAAAAAAAAAAAAAAAGCTCAATTTAAAAAAAACAAAACAAAACAAAAAGAAGCACACCCAAAAAAAAAAAAAAAAGCAGAGACAAAACTAGAAGTGGTTGTTTTAGTGTTTATTTATTACAAAAAGAGAGAAAGCTTGTGACTGTCGTGAGTATCGTGACTAAAGAGGGGCATGGCTGCAATGGCATTTAGATGGATTTGAACGGTGCCATTGAATCGTCAAAAATGGATTTGGATTAGAGAGTGACGCATAATAAAGCAATAGGCAAGGGATTATTATTATTGGTTGACGTGACAAGCAATGGGTGAAACTTGAAAGACTGAAGGAGTCAAGACTAGAGACAAGTCGGAATCCGCTTGCGAGCTGCAACATTGGTCGAGCATGAATCCATGACCCCCTTCATTTTAGCGTGCCCTGTCTTTAATTGCCCGTTATTTTCTTTAGCCTTAAATAAATCAAATTTTCCTACAATTTTTTTTTTTTTAATTATCAGAATGGGCCGTTAAATATTTAATTTTCTTTGTGACCAATAAATATTTAATTAATATGAGGGATGATGTCATTATTTTGTTTATAAAATAAATTCATAACAACCAAAAAATAAATTGATTATTGACTTTAATAAGAATATAACGTAAGAATGATTAAGACCAATTGGTATAATAATGGTACAATAAGGTATAAGTAATGAAGAAAAGTCAAATGATTGGAGGTTAGCTTTGTTCTATTTACACTTAAAGACAATAATTATATATATATATATGTATAAAGAAATATTACCAATTTGGACTTCCGAACAACCAGCGAAATTTTTAATTTCCAAACCTTCTAATTATTAAAATGCCCATACTTTGGAATGGACCAAAGAATTTAAAAAAAATGAGAAAAGCTACAATTTTGTAGTTTTCGTAACGACTTAATCTCTTAATTTTAAATCAATATTTGGTACCAAGAAAAACAGCATCCAATTTTTTTTTTTTTTTGAGAAATAAATATATTAGTACGACTACGACAAATTTTTATTTATTGTTAGGCCGACACTTCACAAATAATTAGACTTATAGATTGTTCTGGCCTTTCAACGCAACCACGCGTTTGTAGTCCAACGGTTAGGATAATTGCCTTCCAAGCAATAGACCCGGGTTCGACTCCCGGCAAACGCAAATCTCGATTTTCTTTCCTGAACTCTTGAAGAGAAAGCGGCCGTACTATATTAGCAATCAGATCCCTTGTTGGTTAATGCTTTTCTCAACAAACGTAAGTCTGAAGCAACAGCAACTTTTAATGACGCCGCATAGCCGCACACCGTTTTTTGTGCCCTGTCCATGTAGCATAGATTCCAGAACTCCAGCCAGTTTTTAACCGATAAAACATGGTGCCATTTGTTTGTTTGGCCTTCGGCACTCCGGAGACTTTGGCGAAGCTAACAAAGAATTGTCTGTAATGTTTAAGAGTTGTTAACTGAGATACAGACTTTATACAACAGAACAAATTGCATTTGCATAATATCAAGGAAATAACATTGTGACAAAAACTGATTGATCCATCAGGTCAGGAAGGAATGTTAGAATAGTAATTTCCAACAAAATATTTGGACTTTGTTCTGATTGAACCCTATTTAAATATTACAATTTGCTCAGGAAATGAGCGCTGTTAGCTGCTGATGATTCATGTCCATCTGCACTGTCAGCTACTAATGATCCATGTTAATTTGAGAGCATAGAAGCAGATGATATTGAAGGAAGATGATAAAAATGGTATGCTCCACATCTTACATGGTCATTGAGGTTGTAATTGGTTCTGCAGAAAGCAAGCATAAGGTCTTCCAAATTCCAAAATTTTCATAATCTTCCTAGTGGGGACTCAAGCTTATGATCATCAACCAACCAAAGGCCATAGTCTTGAAAGCGCTTGATCTTCTTCTCAAAACCTGTGATATAATTATTATGAATTATGACGTGCATTCCCTTGGTTTGCTGGACCCATGTCTGGTTCTTGAAGTATAATCCTCCCGTTGGGAATGCTGTCTGGGGAAGCAGGTAGAGATCCACCTGCAGAAAATATCATCAATGCATGATTATCAGAAAATGAAGTCTTACTACCAGAAATATTTAATACATGATATCACACCATCAATTCGCAAATATCAGAGGGGGAGAGAGAGAACGCTCATAGAAGCACAGATCTCACACCCCAGAGTCTTTACACTCCCAATATTCACAATTTGCCAATGGACCAGAAATGAAGGTCACATGATGAATGGGCTGCCTGATAGTTTTGGTGACATATGGAAGGTAGGACATAGAGGCAAAAGAAATTTCTAAAGAACCCATGTATGGAATTAACCATAGATATTTCCTTAGCATTTCAATGAGCCAATTTTCGATGTCACAGATTACCAAAAGAAACAATGTAAAAAACCTGACTGAGAATTCATTTGAATAATATAAAAAGCACCAAGTCCAGCACAAATCAAATGACGTACATCAATTAGCAATGCTTTTCAAAATATGGCATGAAGGACTGGTAAGGCATGTTGTCTGAACCTTGAAGAGTTAGACATAAGACTTAAAGGTAAGTGTCAAGGCAATTCAGGATGCAAATAAGGCACAAAATTTCCACTTAACAAATGAATAATAAAGAAGTAGCAAATCAGAACTATTAGGCATATACTACAACCAATAAAATGGTAACGACAAGAATATGCATAAACATACCAATCCAGCAGTTCTGTTTAGTGCCCAGTTAAAAGCAGGCTGATCATTTGCTTTCTTTGCTTTGGACCATGGCTGAGCTTGAAGCTCCTCAATCCAATTCTTCATAACTAGTTTTGCTCCATCTGTGGGACGCAGGAAAATCATGCAACTACATATATAAGTACGACCCTTTTTCCCTGGAGGTGGCAAACCATGGGAATGGTTCAGAGGCTTCACCTGATCAACCAAAGATAAGAAGCATGAAGCAATTTTATGAGAAAAGAAACAGTGGCAGCAAAACATTTCCAGTTTATGGCAGCCTAGAGTCTAAGGTCATGGGTGAGCATTAGGTTAAGAACAGGATATAATCTTCCATTCTCTCCTTTCTTGTTACTGCTACTCCCCAATTTCCAGATAAAGAAAACAAAAGAAAAGAAAGAGATAAAGATAGCCTTGCATTACATACAATCAAATTAACTAGCATTCATAAGTTAATCTTGGTGACAGTAGAATTGCTTAAGATAAGCCAAAGTTTATTACTTTTTTTATAATCTAGTAGAATGGCTTAATCTTAATGAATATTTTGATTATTCTTGCCTAACACATTACAAAACACGCCGAGCACTGTTTATCCTCCCTCTTCCTCTGTTCTACCTTTCCAAAGATGAAACTAAGCTATGTTTAAAGCAAAACAGAATAAAAACCATAGAGCAAAGTTAGCATACATACCGCAGCCATGTCATCAGTAAAGTAAACATCATGGTTTCCTTCCAAATAATGAAAGGGATCTCCCAACCACACCATATCAACATCATTATACATAACATTATACCCAAGCTCCAAAATTTGCAACAAATGCCGAGGCCTCCTGGAAGTAAAATTGAAGAATCCCTAGACCAAGCACCCAATCAGCATCAATTGAAAAAGTTAAAAAAAAAATTGCATAAGCAAAACCCAGATAAGAAAAGCAGGAATTTAACCTGAGAGCCAAATTTATGGGCAGTTTGTGAATCAGGTGCGGGTGGGACTAGCACGGCATGGCCAGGCCAATTTTTATTAACCTTATAAAGAGTTGCATAATCTTCAGCAATCACAAGGACTTTCTCTTGGTGCTTTTGTCTTGTAATACTAATCAACCAATTATTGAGAAAAGGCAAGTAAGGTTGGCTCACGGCGCAGACAATTACGGTACCATTTTTGGCGACGAACGATGCGGCTTCAGCCAAAGAGTAATTTTTCCATTTGGAAATAGAAGAGGGCCTATTTGAGTTAGAGGACATGGATTGCGTCATTCCTGACCAGGGTACGAATACTCCGAGGATTACCATGAGAGAGAGGAAAAAAATTAGGCCTGTTGGGCTGAAGATCGAGATAGGTCTTTGAGAGGTTGATGAAGAACGTGGGGAGATTAGGAGGGCGTTTGAGAATGGATTCTGGATGGGTCTTTGGTGCAAGAATGATGACATTGTTGCTGATAATATAACGGATCATAAACAAAGAGTGTGTTTATGTAGTTTACATGTAAGAAAAAGAGTTCAAGCAGAAAAAAAAGAAGAAAAAATAGTAGAGAACCGAGGGAGTATGAGTTTGGATATAAGGAAAGTGTTGTGAGATCGGATCTGTAAACGACGGTGACAATAGCTTTGTGGTGGGAAGAAACAGTAACAGAGGAATGATTGTGGGTCGGGTTGTCGGTGTTGAGTCCGAATCTCTCTCCGTTATTTCCGGCTTTTTCTATAAGCCAATTATTATTTATGATTAACATTTTTTTCCTTTTTCATATTTAGCATCTCAATGTTGGTTTGAGCTGCTTTCCGGTTACAATCAAACTTGGCATTCTAAGTTGCGCGCGTAAAAATTAGGAGTAAATCATCAATTGCCATCGTGAAATACAATTCATTATAGGAAATGGAAAAATTATGAAGATTCTTGGTAAATTAAGAAGTAAGCGTGTCAACTTGAAATTACTTCCTGTCACTTTACATATTCGAGTTCAATTAATTTAAACAAATTCATTTATAAATATTAAATAAATATATTCATAAATATGTTCATAAACATATATAAATAAACATATTTATAAATAATAAATAAATTATAATTAAATAAATTTAAACAAACAAATCTTAAATGAATATAAATAAATCCAAACAAACATAAATAAATTTTAAAATATGATTAAAGTAAAAAATAAAAATATTATTTTATTAATATTATAAACAAACAGAAATAATAAACGATTTTTAAACAAACAATAAACAAACTTATTCATAAACATAAATGAATTGTTTGTATTTGATTCGTTTAATAACCGAATATATAAATAATATTCAAAATTATTTATTAAGCTTAGTAAATAAACATAAACAAATAAAATTCAATCATGTTCACGAATAATTCATCGAAAATTCTGTTAACTTTCACCCTATTACCAGTATATCACAGGAAAAAGTGAGCTAGAAGATGACGATCAAATTATAAGGTTATTGGTCAAGGCTGAAGCAATTATTGATGGGATTGGAAAATGTTACTCATCTTCATTGTTAGATATTTCATACGCATTGCTCGTTATTAAAAAACCCAAATTAGAGAATTGGGGGGAAAAAAAAGGGAACAAAATTTCATCTCAAGCAATTGATAAACTACTGATGAAGGAATCGACTACTAAAAAACAAAACGAGGGAGATAATTACAGGCAAATTCCATAGACATAAAGGAGAGATTTACATAGTGGCGTCGTCATTGGCTTGCTCTAATGGTGATTCATGCAACAAATCCAGCCTTTAGCTTGGTTGCTTTCTGTTTGACGAAGAAAGCTGACAGCATGCTTTTGTTCCTTACAGGTGCACGTATAATCTCACGCCTTGGGTTATCAAATGACCCGAATGCCGTCAAAGGTTTGGATCCCTCCAACTCCTGCAAAAACAGGACTTTTTCATAAGCATGCAATGCAAACAAGTATATAGGAATATCAACCATATACGGATTTTGTACCACAGAGCACATATAATCGCAATAAAAAATCTGATTAACCAAATGAGATAAAGACAAGCATGCACTCAAAGTATCCATGCGAATACAGATGCCTATAGGCAAATATTAAACACACAGATACTCAAGACCTGAAACAAGTTATCCACTTTGGATCAGAAGTTGGTTCCTAGAGAATCATTTGAATAGATAATAAAAGTTTCAAATCTTGAAAAAACCTAACACAAGTTGATATTTAAACATTTTCCAGAAATCACAAATGGAAAAGAAAAGAGAAGCCTCACTAACCAAATGAATAACCAAAGATCAACTGCCATACTAAAAGCAATCAAGATAATACTTCAAGATATATCCACCAACTCTGGTTTTAACAAAGAAGTCAATTTAAAGGATGTCTAGCATGCATGTGTTATTGTCGATTTAAACATTACCCTATTTGTGATACCCAATGTTGGCATGAGTGCATTAGAATCAGGAAAAGGCGCTGCTGAAGACTCTGTCCTTGTATTATCTCCATTCTCTGCAAGAATTACAGTCGAAATACAAGTCTTGACATCCAAAGCCTTTTATTATATAACAACACAAATGTGTGCTACTGATGTAATAAGCATACCCAATAACTGGAAAACCTCAGAAGCATTGCCCAAAGGTTTTGACATTTCATTGCTGCAAGTCAAAAACTTTTTGCTCTCAGCAGAATATTAGAAGAACTACACTGAAAAGAAAATGCCATTATCCATCCAACATTGAAACTGTTAGGCCAACTAACCTTGCCAAAGTTTGTGAAGTCCCTTTCAAAGTAGACTTGGTTTCTGAGGCTAAGTGCCACGAAAGAGTTTTTGATGCAGGCGTATCTATACCATATTTTTTAAGTAACATGATATTCACCTTCTTCCTAAGAGAAAGTATATTGCAAACAATGCAGAAAACAACTAAAATAGAATAGTTCCTGCCTGCTTAGAAACATTATACCTGCGGGCCGAAGACGAAATTTAGACTGGAAATAGTTTTGCCTTGCATCTGTCTGTACTTGTGGACTAAAATGTACCTTCTTGTTTACAGAATCTGGCTTAGAGGAAACACAATGGAAGAGAACCAACAAACAGGGAAAAAAAAGGAAAAAGGAATGGGAATGAGAAAACATACTAACTAATTAGCTTCCAGAAAAGAAGGCTTCTATCTCTTACTTGGTAAAATGTAGTGCTTGTGATGTCTTGGGATAAATGCCAACAGCTGCTGCTGCCTGAGACCTTCTTTATTCGTGTATGTTTGGCACGTAAGAAGTTGCTAATATTAACAAAATAAATAAGTTCAGACCCATCCATTCAATATTGTTCTTGTACTAGCATACTAAACCAGAGAAGTGCAAAGAGATTACCTGATTTAAACAAGATGCTTTTACCTCCATGGTTGACACTTCCAATGTTTGCTGCTCAAGAAGATCAGTTAACTTGAAAGCCATAGTGCCAAGGTGATCAACAGCATTAACAAGAGCCCGTACAGCATAATCTTTCAGGTTGTCCGGTACCCTAATATTGTATCCCACAAAGAAAAGAGTTGCATTATGAGAAGAGAAGCGATGAAAGTAATCCAAACACAATCCAATGCATAAGCATGCAAGCTTGATATAAGAAACATCAAGAAGATAAGCCACCGCTTGGCTCATGTAAGGCAATCATGTTGTAAAGTGACTTGTGGTATTGCTTGCATGAAAATGACAAGGCTGTCAAACAAACAATGGATGAACCAAGCAACATTTTTTAAAGTAAAATATGTAGCCTTACATCTGCTTCTGCTCATTATGGAGATATGATTTTTCACAGTACTCTGCAGCTGAATAAAGCTGAGGCCTTAAGTTCTTCAGCTCCTGCAAAAAGGCATAGGAATCCAAATTATAAAGTGCAAGTAGTATAACAAAGAAACATCGGAAAGCTTTGAATATGTATAAGCTCAAAAGTTTATGAAGACAAACTTTGAAATCAACATAGAGGACAAATTAGCAAACCAATAGAACTCTCAACTTCTGTAGATATTATATTCAGACGCATGCACTTTCCAATTTTCTTCTAATATAATATTCTTACATTATAGAACATAATAGTCTCAGAAAAAGCTTTTCCATAACTGATTCAAATTTAATTCAATTTCTACTTGAGTAATACTACGGCTCTAAACTCAGGAATGGAAATGAAGCAATCATTGTACTTCAATGAACAAGATAAGACCACCCCATTCAACAAATTATTTTCTATCCAATCAAAAGTATATCTAACTTACCATAAATTCATTCAGTGCTATAACTCTACTTTCTTGCCCTTTAACATATCTAACTCTTAAATTAGCCATAAATGCTAAGATCTTCAAAAAATAAACCGTGAGCTCTTCCTATTAGGACGCCAAAATAACAAAAAAGGAAGGTAAAAAGCACATTTCCGTCAGCAATCTAGCAATGATTTTGAAGTCAACCAAAAAAAAAAAAAAAGTTTTACAAAACAATCAAATTTAAAAAATTAACCAGATCAGCTCGCAAAAGATAGAAACACGTAGTCAAGAAATGAACCTGCAAGGCTTTGACGAAGCTCTTGCTACGTTCCATGGAGACCTCATCGAACGTCATGGCGGGATTATCAGCCCTGGGTAACTCCACTTCCATTGTGTCACCTTCTCTTATAAATTTTGAGAACCAAAATCTCAAAACCGTAAAAAGGAAAAAAAACACAAACGAAAAGAAAAGTGAAGTGCAGTTATTAAATGAATGAAAGAAGTAAGAATTGGATTAATGGGGAGATTTGGAGGTTAGGTTTTTGGTGGGATAGCTAACCAAACTTGAGAGAGAAAGCAGAACCATAAAAAAAAAAAAAAAAGTGATGTAGAAGCAATTTCAGAGAATGGAAGATTTGTTTAAGAATTTTTGGAGTTAATCGCAAGGGAAAACGACTTTCGACCTGGAGGGGAGAGGGAGTAGCTGTTGCATTTAGTGTGGTTGTTGAGAGGCTTCAGTCCGTCAGTGGTTTCAGTATTATTTTATTAATTAAATAATAAAAAAAATAAAAACTAACGGTGGTTGTCGTTTCCGAATAAATGATTGTTGTGAATTTATACCATCGTCAGAGAGATATGATGGTTATGGTGGGTGCTTGGCTCTGATGGATGATGCTGCTTGCTTTCACTCTCTTCAGCAAGGAAGACAGTCAATCATGGCTACAATTACTTAGGCTGTAATTTGTACTGTACAAGATTACACATTTCTTATAATATATTGTTCGGGGTCATAATATGAGAATACATACCATCATTCCCAATGTTGCCTATCAGATTCAAGCCAAGCAGATGCAATTGCTGGCTTTGTGATCTAAACCAAGTTTTGCGCATTGAGAATGATTTCAAGCTATAGCTCAATATCTTGCTCACCACCATGACACACGATATATGCCAAAATTTGGAAAAAGCCTAAGTGGAACTATGTTCTCTCTGAAGATGAAGTTGAAGACGAAGATGAAGATGAAGATGAAGGTGATGAAATCTCAAAGTAAGTAGGCCTTGGGGTTGAGGGGCAACCAATGGATCGAATTATATCCTCCACAGCTAGCACATGAAATTTTGGGGGCGAATTTAGTGCGATATTGTCAACTCGGTGCTCAAAGATTTTACCGTTCTTGTCAAGTTTGTATTCTGAAGTGCCATCGAATCGACCACGGCTCTCCCATGGGACTCGTGGAATGCCATGGACAGTCCAGCGAACCATTATGACATTCTCCACTGGCTGCCATACACCAACAATGTCAAGCCAGAGAGCCTTGAAAAACATCCTCCCATGGAATCGCAGTGCCCAAAAGATTGACTTGTAATTGTCAATTCCAACAAAAGTATTGAGAGGATTCTTAAATACAATATCATCCCTAAACAGAGAAGCACCTTGTCAGGATTTGGTGTTTTACATGCGGACAAAAGCGAAAGGTCCAAGCACATACTTCATATAAAATTTAATGATGATGAAGATGCTCAAAATACAAAAGCTTGAGGCAAACAACCTAATAAGCAAACTTTCTCTCATATGCATACAAAGGTGTCACATGCAAAAGTATATAGTTTCATGCAAGCGATTTTGCAGTAGCGAAGGCAGCTGCAAGCAACATCTATGCATACAGAACATAACTTTGCTGATCATAAACTTGTAAAACCGATCAAACATGAGACTTCTAGCTAAGCGCCAAAACTTTCTCAATTGCACATATATACACACACACAGTCAACCATCGACATTCAGATTAAAGGTAACATTTACAGAAAATCAAATTACATGCCACTCGATCAAAAACATAAGCTTAGAAGGCACGCATATGCGCTATTCAGACTGATAGCATTGCTTTTATCCTCTGACCATCAGAATTCAGAAAACCAACAGTAACCAATCGCTTCAGTTGCTAAGGAACACTAGGGGAAACAAAACATTATACCTAGGGTAACTATTCTCTCGATTAATGCAACATTTTCAAGATTTGAAGCCAAGAAAACTTTAAATTTTGAATTATTCTACAAAATTCTCTATTATTTCCTCTATTTCAAAGCAATCTGATAACAAGTGGGAATAAAAAAAATGATGAGAAAAAGAAAAAAGAAAAAAAATTCGAACCTGTAAATATCAAAACTAAGCTCCCTGTAAAAGAGGTCAGGAAACTCCTCTCTCAAAGTCCGAATTGCGTAACCCATATTCACATAATAATTCTGCTTCTCCTCTTCCTCTTTGCTCGGCTTCGATCCTTGCTTCACTGGAGCTGAAAATTGCCCATACAGCCTCAAGCTTTGATTCAAACCTGAAACTCTAGCACCAATATCTTTAAGACCAACCCTAACCTTAGCCCTTGACCAAATTTTATCATCATCATTCCTTGAAATTATGAGGCTCTTGAGGAATTTAGGGGTGGGGTTAGGGTTAGAGAAAATTTTTGCAGACGCGGTGGAAATTTCAGGGGAGGGTATGAGAAATGCCATCTTGAATTAGTATTTTAGAGGAAATTTTAAAGCAGAGAACGTGAATTACTAGAAAGAAAGGTCATGAAATGACATATTTTTTTTCTTTTTTTTACAGAACAATAAAGTAGGAAATTTCCTGGATAGATTTGCTTTGGCAGGCGAGAAAATCTGAAAGGGAAAAGAAAATGGCTTTGGATAAACGAATAATTAGTCCCTTTCGTTTCAGTTAGTTGTGATTGGCGGAGTTTCGATAGACGCAGCTAAATGGGGATAATGATCGAATCAAATCAGAGAATGATTTCCTTATGGACTGGCCCAAATACATACAATTCTTATTTTCTTTTTCTAAATAAAAATTACGTATCTATTTTACGGGTTGGGCCAGTTGATATTAGAGGAATTTATTCTTTCCATCCACTATTCCAAACCTGTCTAACAAGAATATTACAACAAAAATATTTTCTTCTCCCAATTTTCTTTCTGTTTCTTCATCGTTCTCGTTTGCTCAACTATTATATAGGTTGAGAGAAAATACTTATTTTTTTATAAATATATAGCTTAAATTAATTAATTTAATTAATTCATATAATTATCATTTAAAAATAATATTTAATAATTTTAAATTTTAAATTTTAATAATTAAAGCCTCTTTCTTTATTCTCGTATCGTGACTTCTTTTATAAAATAAAATTTGAATAACTACATGTTAAAAATTTGGCCAGACAATAAAGTAAGCAAAATAGAAAAAAAGTAGCAAGAAAATCTATACGTATTGCTTTTTGCCAAGGAGAAAGCAGACTGATGTAGTATAGTCTGTGTGTGATTTTTTTTTATTTTCACATTTGGATCGGTTATTGGTTAGCGAAAATTAAAGAATATATACTTTTTATATATTGGTTCACATTATAATAGAAAATGTTTTAATTATGCCATTATAAAAAAAAAAAGACATAAGTCTGAAAAAAAGTCATTGTTAATACTTAGTAGTGCATTAACAAAGATGTAATATAAAAAATTAGTTTTTCTTTTCTTTATTTTATTTATAAAAAATTATTAGTATATGGGGCAAAACAAAAGAATTTAAGGTAGAATATCTGAATCATATATAAAAGCAGGGCACATAAATCTGATAGTGATAAGAGTACGGAATCTCATTCTAAACACAACAACAGAAGGGATTGATACTGGTACCCCGAGAATAAGAAAAGTACGTTGGGGCCAAGAAATTACCAAAACCTCAGCCATGAGTATTAACAGCTTCCCACAACAAATTCTTTGGATCTGGGTTGGTCAGGTCCCGCGCCTGCAGGGCAGCAGTCCTGAGAGTCCTAATTGTCCATTGATTGGCCTCCCAGAAAGACAGACTCCTGTAAGGCAAATTGTGCTTCTTGCAAAGCTCCCTCACCACTGGAGAAACCTTCCTTAATTGGCATCGGGGCAACCTGGGGAACAAATGGTGCTCTAGCTGGAATTGCAAACCACCAAAGAACCAATCCATCCAGGAAGAGCACGAAATATCCAATGTCCCACTGGTCTGCTTCTCGAACCAGTCATTGCCATTTGGAGGCCCAACATATACATTTGCCGAGAAATGGTTCAAACAGAATTGAACGTGTTGAATGGATGTAACAGCAAAGCTGGTAAGAACAAACATGATCCTCTCTGGCCAACTGGGTAGACAAGAAACCAGGAGAGGGAACCAAGCCCAAAATACAAGGATCCCCATTATATTCAAAGCTCTATCTGGGACTTTCCGATTTGAACCCAATAGCAAGAATGTTTGAACATACAAGTTGACCCTTGCCACACACATAACAGGATAAAATGTCCAATGCTGGTAACTGATCAGAAACCTTGCAAAAGGATCAAAATTCAACTTCCTTCCATAAAAGTAAGACGTTATTGAATTAAAAAAACGTGAAGATACTGCAAAAACCGGAATGTGCTGAAGATCAGGATCATGATCCAGGCTGTTGCACGCAATGTGGTGGGCATTGTGAGTCCATTTCCACCAGGCAATGCTAATTCCGGTTAAACAATTCCCAGAAATAAGCTGAGCGAGCTTGTTGTAACCACGGCTAGCCATTACCTGGTAATGACCAGAATCATGACCAACATATGCACTTTGCATCCAAAGCATACCCAACAACATGGCTGAACCCAGATGAGCCCAGACACTATCGCATCTCAAAACACCATAAAGAACAACAAGAAACATGAGAGCTACAGATGTTAATGAACAAAGGGCCACACGTCCTTTCTTTTCAAACATACCAGCTTTGGCAAACTCCGATGCAAGCCTTCTATAATCCTTGGACACCTCCGAGACCTTAAAATCTTTGAGATGATACCCAGTGAAGAACTTGTCAAGATATTGCCAAGCAGTTCCAGGGTGATATGCTATAAACGCATCTGTAACATCTTGGCCAGCCAGATTCAAGAGCGGGATTTCCCCACCAGGGTGCTCCTTAGCCCAATCCGAAACATTGTAAACTTTACCCTGGATAGAGATCCACAAATCTCCAGGCTTGCTGTGTTCTTTCAACTCATCTGAAGTAACGTATTTTTTCTCAACATCCATTGGCCCAAAACCAAAACGTTTTGTTCTATAAAAAAGCAAATCGAAAACGAGAATCACAAGACAAAAATATTCACAAGGAGAGAGGGGTTAACACACATACAAATCAAACCAAGAAACCCCGCTTGGTCTTTTTTTGTTTCTTATTTTCGAATGGAATTGCATTGCTCAACCAAAACACCACATTAACGGGGATTCTGATTTGACTTGATTTTGATCTAAACCTCCCTCCCTCTCTCTCTCTCTCTCTCTCTCTCTCTCAATTTTTTATCTATGTTCTGGCCCCTTTTTTTATTCTGATTTAATGGAGATTTTAATTAGGTTATTTATATCTTAACAGCGCACAAGGAGAGGCTTAGATTGAGTTTAACAGCGAAACCTGCGCGGTTAAGCAAACAGCCAGGTAGTTGTATTCTACCTGGACAGTGGACACGTTAAAAAATTGAATCCCAAGTCATTTACACTTTTACCAACTTCTGAGTTCAAATCTAAGTATTCAATGTCTTGGACAAGATTTGTGGGCCATTTGAAGGGCTATGATGAGGTAGGGCACATGGATTTAAAGCAGGCCTTGTAGCAGGATAATTTATTACTAATAACACAATGTGAAGATATTTTGGGGAACCGTAAAAGAGCCTTTGGAGACCGCATGGGAGTTGTGCAGAAAGACAGTGCCTTTTCCCTGATGCTGCTAAGCATTTGACGGACAATTTTTCTCATTTCTTTCCTTTTTTTTTTTTTTAAATACTCGAAATAAATTTTTGAAAAAGTGTTATGTGTTTATTGTGTAATTGAGAAGATTTATTTTATTTTATTACTATAATTTTTTGGTTTTGATAATCGTAAATCCATCCCGATGGATGGTTCTTTCATGTGAACTTAAAGGCAGTATAGGACCATATTCCCATAAAAAAGCAAAAGAATTTAATCTTATGGTATGAACACAAATTTTTCAAAGATTTTTTAGTAATAATATTTTTTATATGTAATGGATGTTATTTTCATGGACATGTCAAGAATTTCATCAATCTTGAATAAAAATCTTACTTAAAAGGTGATCATGGCTTCCAAGTTTGCTCCACTTGAAATCAATTATGATAAAATAGAATAATACTTTTTTTTTGTCCTAGATGTAGATCAAAGTATAATATCTAAGATATAAATAATAATTTCCATAAATATAAAAAAAAAACTGCAAATATGTCTATCATTTCCTCAACAGGTAATGTCCTCCCCATCGTCGATTAGTCTTAAACTAGTACATATTTGAATTCATATTACTATTGATATTACCCTACATAACAAAGAATTGGTAAGAACGAAGAAAGAAGTTCTCCTTTTTTGGAAAAAGAATGAAGGTCAAAGAACTAAGACACGTGAATAAAGTTAATGGAGCAGCTCAACTTATGGTAAATAACAGCTGTTTGGATTTGGATCTGAAGGAAGGAGCTCTCACCAACCGGAGAACGAGGGCCTAAATTTGGAAAACAAAACAATAGTAGGATAAATACTGTTGTAATCAGGAAATTGCCTAAAAATGGAGATACTGTTTTTTCTGATGCGGGAACGTGAGCACCTTACGTTATAATTAACGAATTCCTGTTAAGAGTCGCGTCATACGATGCCAGCCTTTGATTACTGTACACTCAAAAGCACAGATTGGTCCTTCCAGGGTAGGCTATCTCACCGTCCAAACCAGGGCCAGATCTCTTCCTGGGCCGTACTATTTTGGATTACGTGCTTCAGTTTTCAGATCTGTTTTTCCATTGGTTTTCTATTATCTTGTTCTTGCTATCAATGAATTTCCATCTTCTAAGTCAGAAACAGTGATGTACACCTTTATTCATCGCCTTTAAAAAAGCAAAAGTGTGTACCAAGCTAAATGCTGTAACTTTAATTATGAGAAAAATGTACAATGTGGTTGGCAGACAAAGTGCTGTGCCAGGAAAACAAAGTGTTTTTTTTTTTAACATCATTAACGGAGAAGTTGATAAGGTGCAATTTCAATTTCATGCCCACATTTATAAAACAAGCACTACGTCATGATAAAATATGTATTTATAGCATAGAGTTCGTGGCATTGTTACAAGATTTTCATACACAAATATGACACCCAGAGTCCATATAGAAATTAAACATCGTTTTTAATGGAAGAACTGTATCCAGTTTGGTCATCATAGTATTTTGACCACAGCATCACACCTCCATACTTGTCAGAACCTTTGATGGCAGGGAGAACTTGTGAGGTAAGATCAGCTACAGGAATGAAGCCGCTTCCAGCTGCAGTTGGGGCTGCAGGAAGTCCTAAGAAAATTTTTGTTGCAGGAATGTCTGTAGTCCATTGCTTCCATGCATCTTCTAGATTTCCAATATTTCCAGATGTATATTGGCATGGTGGGTTGTTATAGAATTGAACCCAAACATAGTCAAATAGACCTGTTTTCAGGGCATCCCCAACCCAGGCATCGGGGAAAGGGCATTGAGGAGCTGCAGTTAAGTACACCTTCTTACCACGCTTGCTGTATCCTGAAAGGTATCTTGCAAGGTCATCCCAGTGTTGGTTTGTTCCTCCTTCAATGTCAAAGTCAATTCCATCCAGAGCAGCATCTCCCAGTGGTCGAGAAGAGGATTTTCCCCCTAAGAAGTTGTCCCAAAGATAAGTAGCGACCTGCCTAGCATCTTCAGCTGAGGTAAGATAGTAGCTACCTGCTCCTCCTCCAATTGATAGCATTACCTTAATTCCTTTTGCTTGACAGGATTCGATGTCAGAACTTATACCAGTGCAGCCATTGCTGTAGGGATCGCAATGACCTGCAAGGTTGATCATGGGAGTCTGACCATTGCCAAATGTTGGAAGAAAAGCGATGTTCACAAAGTCATAGTTACCCGTGGCACAAGTCTCCGCCAAGGTACCTTCATTTCCGTTCTGACCCCAGTAAATAGCAATTCCACCAGCGTCAACACTAACAATCAGTAAAAGAACCATTGAGCAGAAAAAAGCTAGTGGTCTTGCTGGCTTTAGTGCCATCTTGATCTGGTGATCCTACACTAGTTACTGAGATTATAAGCAAAACCTTTTCTTTGATGCTTGAGGTGTTTGTAGAAACCACTCTTATATATAGTAGAAAAAGCCTTCCTCCGTGATGGCTACGTCCTGTGTTGTTATAGAAGATTAATGACTTAGACCCCACTGGATCGACTGCATGTGGTTGTGGATTAACGTAGACGGCTTGTTTGAAAATAACATGAATTTCCCCACCTCTACATGTCTGATCACTCGTTACATGAACCATCTTCCAGCATTTTCTGTTGTTTTGGCTCCTTACTATTGTCCCCTTTCCTTGAGTTGCTTGTATATGGTGACTATCAATGTGACTCACGTCTTGAAAGACAACAAATGCTAGAGGCATGGAAGGTTATATTGTCAAAATCAAAATTATAAGTTGCTCTCATTAGCAGTTTAAATTTTGGTCCGCAGCCCTTCATGTCTTTTTATGGGAGACCTTTAATTCTGTTCAGAATACAAGTATAGGACTAGTGCAATGCAAATGCAATGATTCAAAGAAGTTCGAGTCGCCGCAATGGTTGACCTATAAAATGGCTCTGCTGTGTAAACCGAAGACCTCAAATACTCTGCTCCGCAACAACTTTAAAATCGTTCAGGCCATTTGAGTTCACATTAGCCAATAGTACATAAATGGACAAAACTATTGTCCAATATGCCGGGTGTTAAGAAAAACCATCAGGTTAGAGGTCAAGAACTTTGAACACTAGGCGGGTCAAGAACTTTGAACACTAGGCGGAAATAGGAGCTCTGAGTGCATGTTTTGCCCTAACATCGAGTCCCCTGTTCTGAAGCCATTTCCAACCAACTTTCATTAGATTTGGGATTTTGCCCAAATTCAAACTTACATTGCAACGAGTTTTAAAACCAACCACAAAGGCCCTTTGCTGTTCGGGAAGCCTACAACTAATCTTAACTTAGGTCCAGTCAACAGTTGATGACCAAGCATAAGTTGCTTAATTTAATTACCAAAATTGCTCATGAAAATGGCCTTTAAACCATTTTACTTTTTATGTTCGAAATGGTTGATCTGAATTTTATCTCTGTTTAGGCTAATAGCTTTGACAAAACTCAAATCAAGGGCCTGAATGCCTGATATAAAAACTGTAATGGAAACGTCAGCTTCAAATTGTGTTAAGTAAAAAATAAGTTGAAAGTTGCACACAAAAGCACATTGTAGAAATTAAATCAAAGCAAAATAGAACGAACACCGTTAAATTTGTAATTATGGGAAAGGATGTTTTAATAAATGGCAAGGTGCTCCTGGACACATCCGTAAGGAAAAGACCAGAAAATTTAGATGAATGTAATCAAATTACTATAATCTAAAGCACTCAAGTTTTCTTTTGTCTACTTGTTTGAAAATATTACATTAGCCACATATTGAAGAAACTTGTAGCATAGTCTGAGCATAATATTCAGTATATCATGGCATCACACTTGTTAAAAAGACTCAAATGTTAAGATTGTGGCTCAAGGAAGGAATTTTGAGCAAAGGTCTTGCGGATTCTGTTAAACGAGTGCTTGTCAAATTTGAAGACAGGCTGCATAATTGAAAATATTCATTCATAAATAGTAGAAGATATTTATACAAGTGGAGATAGATACACATAGGAGAGTGACTTTATAGATTTCAGATATCGCTCTTGATGGAAGAGCTATATCCACTTTGATCATCATAATACTTGGACCACAGCATAACACCGCCATACTTGGAAGAATGCTTTATCGCTGGTAGAACCTTCGATATGAGATCAGTTACAGGAATGAAACCGCTCCATGCTGGCTCAGGAGATGCAGGAAGTCCAAGGAAAAACTTGGTCGCTGGGATATCTAAATTCCATTGTTTCCATGCATCTTTAAGGTTGCCAATATCGCCAGATGTGTATTGGCGAGGAGGGTTATTATAGAACTGGACCCAAACATAATCAAAGAGACCCGTCTTGAGGGCGTTTCCAACCCAAGCGTCAGGAAATGGGCATGGAGGAGCTGCGGTTAAGTATACTTTCTTTCCTTTCTTACTATATCCTGAAAGGTACCTTGCAAGATCGTCCCAGTAACCCCTTTGGCTTGACATGATTTAATGTCAGAGCTGAATCCAGTACAGCCATTGCTATAGGGATCACAATGACCAGCCGGGTTTATCATGAGAGTCTGGCCATTACCAAATGTTGCCAGAAAGGCTATACTCACATATTCGTACTTCCCCGTGACACAAGTCTCTGCTAGGGTGCCCTCATTACCATTCTGACCCCAGTAGATGGAAATTCCACCAACGTTTGAACCAGTTGCTTGAATAAACAATATCAAGCAGAAGAATGACACTGATGTTTTCAGCTTGAATGCCATTCTCAGGGTGGTGTAGGACCTGTAGGTTGGCATCTCAGTTTCTTTTACAAATCTATTAAGAATTGTGCTGTTTCTGTGTAGAACTATGGTGGTGGAGCTCCACATTTATAGCAGAAAAATGTCACTTGTAGTCTGACAATTGTTCTGAGCTTTTGCAGATGAGAGCGTAGTTTGTTGGATACTTCGTCTCGATATTTTAATGACTATCGCAGACTTAAGGCAAGCAACCCGTCAATTTAATGGCAATTCCTCGGACTTCTTTGTTGAACCTTAATTCCTATGGCATTCACATTTAAAATTTTCATGTTTTACTGGATAAGGCTTTTCTTTTTGTAATTTCCATTAGTCATTTTCAAGGTTGTCTGGTCAAAACCAAAACGCTCAAAACATGAGCACTGTAAAATATAATAAATAAATATAAAATGAAAAATCGAATCTTTAATAATCGGGTAAAGCGAGTAACAAGCAACCTTCCCTCCTTCCATTAATAATCCCGAAAACTAATCTTAATCTCTAACAACGATGAAGGACCGTTCCATTCAAATACAACAACCGAAAGAAATTCGCGATCGTGATGGGAAGATTCAAAAAATAATAATAATAATATCTGGGCCTGGGGAGATCCCACAAAACGGCGTAGTCTAACCGCGTGACGGTTGCAGTTGGCGGGAGTTGCCCCTTCATCCACCACCTCTGTTTCAGCTCCACAACTTGACTGCAATGGAAAACACAGTAAGACCCAGTTTTATTTTTCAACAATTATACATATATATATATATATATATTATTTTCTTGGAATAATTCCTGATGAGTCCCTGTAGTAGACAAATCTTTAGCTTCATGAACCTATTTACAAGATTATATTTTATTTGATCAAAAGTTATTTTAGATTGCATATGCTATGGTTATCAAAAGATATAACTTGAAAAACCCTATCTTTTGAACTCTGGGTAATACCACGTTTATCTTTATGTTTGCAATTTTACTAGATTTTTCTGTTGTGGTTATCTTGTTTTACAATGTAGTTCAATTCAATAGTCAATACCCAGAAATTAGGCACTAGTATATTGTTTCTGCAAAGGAATGTCATTGTTTTGCATTTGGTTTGGTTCTTTCTTTTTTACCAATCAATTTTAAGTTAGCATGCTTTGTTGAATTGCAATTAATTTGAATTATATTTTGTCCATTTATTTTATTTTATTTTGCACTTTCATATTCCATCTCATTGAATCATTGAATACTGTCAAGCAATGCTCCTTCTTGTTTGGTTTATTGATCTGTCTTGATTATCTTTCGTGGAAAAAAGTGTTTTTAGGCCTTCTCGTTTGAGCAGCTCGGCTTTTCAAATCAAGCTATTGCCAGTTTTTATTTAAAAAGTCCTATAGAAGTAGACTAACTGAAGTCTAGAGCAAGTCTCGTTCTGAGTTTTGTTGTCTGAGTCTAAATTAGTAGTATATTTTTGTCTTTCCTTAAATAGACTAACTTTTTATTAGAAGATATATAGTTCATCGACTACATTCAATAATCATTATGTTATCCCCACATTGACATGTTATGAATTTTGTTTGACTAACTATATTATCATAAGGTTCTCATAAGCTAACATTCACCTGAAGATCAACCATAGAGTGATGCTGTCAGGAGGAAAGCTTTTGTAGTCCTTTTCTTTGCACAAGTTAGAATTTAACAAAATAAGAAAAAAGAATGCAAATAATGAAACACCCTTGGTCTATCGCAAAATTCTTAAGATGTTCTCCATTTTCTGATATATTGGATAATTGGTCTCTGCTTAGAGATCCCTCTGCACATATTTTTCTGCTTGAGCATGTTATTTGTGCTTTATATGTGTTTGAAATAACAAATCAAATAATCTAGATGGAGATTCTAGGATTTTGGATTTCTTAACATTACAACATTCATTTTACATAATTAGATTCTGAACTTCTCCCTGTTTTAACTGTGGCCTATCACTTAACATGGTTTGGAATTTATTGACCTAACATTGTGATTGTGCGCACAATCACACATGGGATGCACCCGGAAGTTGCTTTAGTGTTGAGAGGAATGAGGGGACCTTTGATTTTCATGTTAATAACATTCTCATTCAATCTATGTCTTATAAAAGTTTTGGCATCCATTTCTAGTCCAACCAGTTAGGGGCCACCTGTCCGATAGTGCCAGAAAAGTTTTTAGAGTTCCGGATTACTACGATTGTTTGAGGGTGGGGTAGGCTTTTTGTAGAGATCATTTAAGTTGTAGTGATTCCTCTTTTACCTGACAAAAGACTTTGGTGCTTTATTTTTTTATAGTAGAGTATTGGTTAAAAAAAGTAATACTAATACCCTACTTCCCTCAAATGTTATTGTTTAACATTTTTATGACCATATTTTGGAAGGAATTTATTTCTTCTTTCTTAAGTTATTATACCTAGATCTTTTGTTTGTTTGTTTCTTTTTTGGTTGCTGAAAATCCTATTTATTACCAGTCATAAGCTTTGCATTGTGGTCAATTAATGTATGCATTTTCTATTCCTTTTTTTTTACTTGGAAAATATTTCCTCATTTTCTCATATGAGATATCATGCAGTGTTCACAAGCACGCATAATTTGGCATTAGAATCCTGGCACAACTTTGCTTAGTCTTCCAAAGGTGTTAGCTATTTGTTGATCTAAGTTGTCTGTCTACACGTGTTTTTGTTTTTTTTTGTTTTTTGTTTGGTTCATGGGCTCCATTTCTTTCAGATAGGACATGATTGTACAGTGAAAACATCAAGCATCAGTATTAAAACATATTAAGTAATGTTTTTTTGCCGCCTGTGTGGCTGACTTTATTCAGCACTTGCTGTATAGAGTTGTTTCAGAAATTCTTTTTATGACCACTTCAGATTCACAGTAATAAGCAGTTAAATTGCCATTTTAATATGCTATCAAAGTAGTAAATTGAAATTTCAACAATATCTTGCATGTAGTTCTAAAACGTTTTCTGGCATACGGTTTATCCATCTTTTGTTGTATTAAACATTTCATGGTCTGAAAGTTACTTACAATAAGAAAGGTGACCATACGCATAGGCAACTGGTATTTTCTTCTTTCAATCGTTTTTTTTCTATACTTACAATGAATTTTTTTTTAATTTTTTATGTTCAATATTAAATTTTCACTGTGTTAGAGAAAAGGAACTTCTAAAAATTTGATAATTTTATCTCCTTATCAAAAAACTGAAAGCAATTGAAGCAATTGCCTGACGGGTTTTCCTGACTTGGGCAATCAAACAGATCATTTTGTAATGACGGATTATCTATACAAGAAAAGAAAGTTAAAAATACAGCCTACTGTTGATCTGGTTCCCAGATTACTTGGCCCATTTGTCTTCTGCTTGAGTTTGATAGAATAGACGATGTATGCCCTTGTGGTCACCATGGTCTTATGGTCACTGTAAACTACCAATTATGTCATTTTGCCCCTGTAAGAGTATATAAGTTTTTAATCCTTCTTTATTCAAACACATTAATAGTTGCTAATGGAAACCTTACAACCGCTAGCTGTTGAAAGTTTTTCCTATAGTTGGTTATCTGACCATAAACCCTCCTTAGATGGCCTTGATGAGCGCCCCAGAGCATCTATTGACAATTATTTCGGGGGTACCTCAGAAGAATTCAACTATGAGATGGTGGAGTCAAATAATTTTGCGACAGACCGGAACTTTAGTTTTGATGCTATTGCTCAAACTCCTGCAGCTTTTATTCATGCCGATGAGCTTTTTACCAATGGCTTCATCAGACCTATTTATATCGATCCTTCAAAGAAAGAGTCATGCAATACCTTGGATTCCGTCCAAGACAAACTTAGCTCTTCCTTTTCTTCAAGAGCTGAAATTCCAACAGGGATGATTCATTGCGTCTTTCTTGGAAGGTGGAGAAAATCAACAAAGCAAATCTTGAGAAATCTTTTTGGACATCTCGGATCTTTCTGCCATAAGGTAGGGTGCTCGAGAAAAAGTACGAGGGTTGATGATATTGACAGGAGGACATGGAAAGTTAAGAGCTGGAACAGTTCACCACAAGCATCTCCACAACAGAGAACAGCTTGTTCAATGGGTGCTTCATGTCATCTTGAGAACTCAATTTATGAGGCTGTTCTCCACTGCAAAAGATCGATAGGTATTCTTAAGTTTTTGTTTATTGAAAAATATAATTGCTAAACTTAAATGTTCACAGTTTCTTATGTTTTTGTCTTCTTCCATTTTCAGAAAAATGATTCATGCTTAGATGAGGAAAAGATAACAGTTGAAGAAAGAAGAGAACTTCTAGAAATGCGTGGCAGTCGATCATGTGTCAACTTGTTATTTGTCTCATTTCTCTTTCTTCTTTCTTCTTAGATGTTTATACATGATGTCTTTAAAACAAAGGAGAAGTTTTTTAAACAAAGATAAAAGCAGAAGGTTTTTTTTTTAATGATTCCTCATATTGTCTGAATTAAACTAATATCAGAAAGTAAGTCTTTGTCATCTTGCAATGATATGGATTTCCATTCCGCCGTCTTCTCCTTTCCTTCTTTCCAGCTTCTCAGTAATGTAAATGAAAACTTTTAGCTAGAGCTTTCATGATAGACTGCTTACAGGTTACATCCATGGAATCACAGATTTACAGGAGTAAACCTCCAGGAACCTGATGGTTGATATTTCTGGTTAACATGGCCTGCAAGGCAAAACAGGATGTACGACCATGACAAAAGTTTGGTGCTTATGAAAATAACGGGCCAATTTTTATAGTTGGTATAGAAATAATTCAAAGGGCCGACCCAAGGTCTTTATTTTCTCTCTTTGTTCTTCACTGCGTGTTTTTTGTGGGCAAATTTCTGCTCTGCTCTCGTGCGTGTGAAGCCCCTGTCGTTTGCGCTTTTGGGAGACAGGATATTGACGTCTCACATGGTAATATTTTAAGCCCCCGACTTTGAGTGGCCGTCAAACTAAAAATATTTGAATGTCCGGCAAATTATAGCTTTCTATTTCCAGACCTTGCAATTCTCATCATGGCTTCAGCCGCCATCTATTCTCTTGCAGCGAATGAATTGAGTACTATAATGCTAAATTTGCCTCCCTTTTTGAGAAGTTGAAAGTTAAAACAGAAGATTTGTTTTTGATCAATGGGATTTAGTGAATTGGGATGGCTGTGACATGCCTTTTTAGGGAGTTGGAACAGAAGCGGAAGGGAACAGAAGATATGTTTGTTTGTGCCTTTTATTCCTGTCTTCTTCTCTTTAGGGAGTTGGAGATGGGAAAATGCATTTGTCTCACTTGATATAGCATTGAGGGGACTACCGGTAAAGTTTTCAATATTTCAATGGTTACCTTTACCTATAGTTGATAATTCTCAAAATAGTATAAGATGCCCTAGAAGAAACTTGACAAAAAAAAAGTCTCATTTCTCCACAATCAGTTGAACTGAACTTGGGTTGAAGATGCCTTAATAGAACACTACGTATTTAAAAATTCATGAAGAAATTTGGTGTTGAGCATAATTATTCTTATTGCCCCCATTTTCTTGTCTGAATGTTGGTTAGTGCCAAAGCAAATGCCAATTCCTATTGGTGCAGTGAGGGTTCCCGAGTGTTTCTTGCATGGAACAAGCAAGACAGAGAAAGGGACAATGACAAGCTATGTTAGGAGAAAATTCCGTAGTCAATGCTGTCAACCTTCTGCTTCTCGTTTTCTTCTTTTGTTCTCTTATTGAGCTTCGTTCCTATCTTGGAAGAAGCACCACAAAATGACTGTCAGTATACCAGTTTTGTTTTTCTCTTGTAGCTAGAAATCTAGCCTGTTAAGTGGGGGGACCAAGTCCTTGCTGATTCTTTTATTGTCTTCATTGCCAGACTTTCCGGTTTCCATCCCTGTGTTTTGATGCACAAAAACTTTGTCCCTGTTCAGACCAGCTCTTAACAAATCAGGACGAGTCTTGATAGATAGATAGACAGATGATTTTCCACCATTAAATGCAATGTCAGCTCGTAAGTATTCATCAGGTAGTTCTGACAAAGATTTCCAGTTTATTTATCTGTTTGTATTAATAAACACCATATATTTATAATCTTTAGTGGTCAAAGCAACTTTATGGTTTTTGTTGAAAAATTATCTTGGACAAGTGATTAAGCTACTTAGAAATGGAAATCTTACGAATAAAAGCATTCTTTATCATTTTCCAACTAAACATTATTTAATCAAAAGCTCCCTAGACCAGTAATACAACATTAAATTTAAAATAAAAGATGATTTAAATACATATGAAAATTTAAACTCGTGTTATTGATGTTATCAGAATTGATCTTAAAAGTTTCGTTACTAACAAAAAAATAAAAGAAAATTACTCTTTAATTTTTTCTTTCTTATTTTTTTTATAATTGAAGTCACAAAACTTAATACATATATATAGAAAGTGAGAATAATAACTTTTTTAATTGATAAATAATGACCCAATTCAATATAAATTTAAATATAGAATTAACTTTGAAATCGTATTTTAAAATATATTATTTGATTCGAATTTCGTTAAATTTGATTTCAATACAATTATTCATTAATTTAATGTTGTTAAATTTAATCCAAATTAAATTAACAGTATTAATTTATCAATACCAGATAAAAACAACAAAAACAAGCAAAGGTTACACATAGACAAATTTGGATAAGGGGGACCAAAAACATTGCTAGACCTTGCATGTTGGAAATGTCGGCCATATGTCGTTGTGTTTTACCATTGAAAGCGTGGAAAGGCTTACGACTCCCTGCATCCAATGTTGGTTTATGCCATATTCATGCACCTGGAATGTTGGAGATTAGTTACTATAACTAGAAAGACAATTCAAATGTAAGCCGTAAAACTAACATGTATAGTATATATGGTGATTGTACCATTACTCAACAATTATACAATTACAGCTACTTAAATCATTATTCCTTTCTGTTCATGTCATAATTGTCTTGTGACAAACTCAACAGGCCAAAGATAACACCAAAGTACACCAAAAATTAGTTTCCAATGTCATTTTATCAAATGTCTCTTTTTCTGAACAGTGCAATCATGTTTTAACCTCGATGATCATCTTACAAGTTTCCGGTTGATGCTTGGGCTAGCTTTTGGTAGGCCCACTTTTAGCCGAGGCTCATTTGAACCCAAAGCTGGCCCATATAAGGAGTTGGAACAAAAGAAAGTTTGTCAGAAGTGGGATTTGAACCCACGCCCTCTCTTGAGGACCAGAACTTACCAAAAATAGTTTCCAATGTCATTTTATCAAATATCTCTTTTTCAGAACAGCTCAATCATGTTTTAACCTCGATGATCATCTTAGTAGTTTCCGGTTGATGCTTGGGCTAGCTTAGATTTTGGTTTGCTTGGCCCAGTTTTAGCCCAGGCTCATTAGAACCCAAAGCTGGCCCATAAAAGGAGTTAGAACAAAAGAAAATTTGTCAGAAGTGGGATTTGAACCCACGCCCTCTCTCGAGGACCAGAACTTGAGTCTGGCGCCTTAGACCACTCGGCCATCCTGACCATATTTGCCATGTCTTTCAAAATCAAAATTTGGAGGCTTCTCCAAACGTTGTTTTAACCTATTGTTCAGCGCCAGGCCGCCAACCCGGTCTCAGAGCCTCTACTCCACTCTGCTAGGGTTCCAAACAATTCTTCAAAAAAAAAAAGGTGCGAAATCTGAAATTCTTTCTGTTTTATTCTTTTAATTATTCGCTTAAATCTCTAATTTAACATATTAGCTAAATTGACGAAAATTTTTTAGGTTAACCTTTATAATTCACGAATCTTTATTAAATAATTGATTCCAACTTTTAAAATTTTTCCGACCTGAATTATATTCGAAACACCGTTAGCAATGAATCCGGTTCACTTTCAACCCGCACCGCCTCTGCCTTGGTTCCCAACATTACCGCCGGAACCACCGAATTCGAGTACATTTTGGGAGACCAGAAATGTGCGCGATCGTGTTAGAGATTTGCAAGATACTCTTAATCTTGCCAATGCAATGTACGTTAGTTCTGTTTTTTATAAGATTCAGTAGTGTCAATTATCAATGCCGTATACTTTTAAATATCTTTAACTTTGATTAAAATTCAATGGTTGTATAGGCAAAAGGAGCTGGAGATGCTAACTATGATTAAAAATGGGTCAATGGATCCTTCTGTTTCTGAGTTCTTGAAGTATCTAGAAGATAGGAGGATTGATTTGGAAACTCAAGAATCACTTTCTATGCAAGCGGCGAATTCTTTGATGTCAAAGCTAAGAGCTCAGTTGGAGCCCTTTAGATATGTTGTGGATGAAGCGAGCCCGTGGGAGGAGAAATCAGCAGCAGCTAGACTGACCAATAAAATTAAGAAGTCTAAAAGGAATAACCTTTGGAGGAAAAGAAAGCGGAAACGAATGGCAGAATTGCTTACAAAGGTTGTTTTGCTTGGTTTGTCCTAGTAAGGTTTCTCCTCACGTTGCTTTTTACCCTTGGCTTGTGTTGAAAATGGCTCATTTTGTTCTTGTTGTTGTTATGAATGCTAGGAACGTGAACGATTTGATCAAGCTGATAGAGACGCTGATGAATGGAGAGCTAGAGAGATCGCAAAGGACATTGCAAGCCACAAGGTACTGTGATTTTTGTGTTTCATTAAGGATTTCTTGCTACAAATCTACGACTGATTTTCATTGATGCTTCCATCAGATGCTATCAACTCCAAACGTTTTCTTTTTTCCATTGTTGTAAACTGTTTTTTCACTTAGTAATGACTGAGGTAAGTTGATTTGCAGGTGGAAAAGATGAAGGAAATAGCAAAGCTTAAAGCCAAGGAAGAAAAAAAGAGACTAGAATCTGAGGTAAAGGCTTTGAAAAATGTTTTGGAAACTCTTTTCTTCCTTGTTTCTGTTTTCTGGCTCAGGGCAACGAAATTAATTAATAATTTGAAATAATTGATAACTCTCTAGACTTGTTAAACTGCTTTAGGCATAGTTTCATTTGTACAATATTTACTACATGTGCAAGAAACTTATGATGTGAAACATGCTAAGTGTTCACGCACACCGATATGTTTGGTATGTCACTGTTCCTTTCTCACCCTCTTAGCAGTTTCTTTCCTCTTTTCTTAGTGTCTACTTTTCAATGTGATAGAAGCATAACGGTATTTTTTTGGCCCAAGCATAACAGTTTGATCGCAAAGATCTCCTTGATGCTGCTCCTATGTACTTTGGATACAATACATTTTGTAGATTGTCTCTCAATTTGTCTTTGCTAGCAAGATTAACATGAGAAAATCACTAATTTTAGGGGTTTCTTTTCTTTTTTACCAATTTTCTCTATTTCATTTTGTCTATTCTTATAGTATGTTTTATATGCCAGCTTGAGCTAGTTTTGATTGTGGAAAAGCTGCAAGAGTTGCGCTCCATGAGGATTCAGAAATTGAAGAAACAAGGTATTACAGCAAAATTGTACTGGCTTTAAGTTTTCAGACTGAATTTGCTATTTTGATTTGTGATTGGATTAGTTGGTTTCATTTCTATTTTTTCTTCAACCATATCAAAGTTCAACTCTGTAATATTGGCTTTAGCTGCTAAATCCAGCCACTGATATGCAGGTTCATGATAGATGCTCTCTTTTTATTTTTCTGTGGGTAAATTTGTGCATGTTAGTTAGTTTGGGTTTTTGTAATTTATAGTTTACATATTAAAATTGAGAATGATACCTTCAGAAATATCTGTCAAATAATATAGTGCGGAAAGATTGACTTTCACATGCAAAAAACCGATAATTTTTCCATAATTAAAATAAGGAGCCCTACTGTGTGCACGTTTGAGTGTTTATATATCTACCGTATCAACAAGTTATACTGTCTTAGATTCTACTGTAATTTTAAGGTTGCTTTCAACTTGTGCAGGCCATTTTCTCCCAGAGGAGGATGACAAGTTTCTTGAGAAAGTTCAAGCTGCAGTTGAGGAAGAGGAGAGACAAGTTTTGGCAGCAGCTGATACAGATGCTGCTAAAGATGCCATTGCAACTGCCGAGGAAACTAGGAAGGCCACTCAGAACCAAAGACCCCCCTCAAAGGATCTTATCAGTGATCAACTTGAGATTAAGGACAGCAAAGACCAAATAACACCAAATGAGGATGAAGAGGACTCTATTACAGTCACTGATAAGGAATCTGGCAAAAATATATCGAAAGGACATGGTTACACTGGAGCATATGATTCTTTGACCAATTTACCTATTGAATTCTATCACTATTACCATGGAAGCAATAACGACATGGGAACACTTATTGAGGTGCGTTCAGCTACTTTTATTCTAAGTGTAGGTGACTTGGTGCATGGCACTATGTTTTTCTTTCAAGCAGTATATGTTGCCAGTATGTGCAGGCTGTTTGCTTTTTCCACGAGCATGAATGGTGCAAATTTGATGGCTGATGCATATACAAGCATCTGTATTCAGCTGCAATTTCATACTCAATCCCCATTAATTACATCTTCACGTGCAGGTTAGAAGGACATGGGATGCTTATATCAGACGAGGAGGAAGGTAAGTATAGCAAGCCTTTTCTACAATGCACTTCATTAATCATGAATGTTTCTATAAACAAGGCACTTTTTCAATTGCATCTCAAAGCTAATTTTTGTGCACTTGGAGTTGATGGGTAAAGAAATGAAATAGAACATGATATGGTTATGAAGAATCAAGCCCCCATTTCCACTTAAGTTTTGGTGTCATAATCACTTTACCTGTTTTTGCATTTGTAAAAATCTATGCAACTTTCAGCAACACCACTTTAATCTAATCTGTGCCTTTTTCAACAATGTGCTCTTGTGGCAAACTATTATCTGATGCTACATTAGTAGACAAATTTGCATGATAGTAGACTGCTGCTAGCCGTTTTATGCTGCATCATAAAAAGAGCATTTGAATAGCGACTTATTGCTTACTACGCTTCTATACAACTTGAGTGCAGCCGCATACCAGGTCACTGGGTTCAGCCATCACCTCCGGCTGATGAGATATGGGCATCCTACCTGGTGAGGCCTAAAATGACACCTTATTAGTCTGCAAAGAGGGGGTAATAGGGTATTGTAAAATTAATTTCGAAATTTTTGAAGGCTTATGTTTAGATTGCCCGTCTATTGAAATTGACTATTTACTGCTTCCCTTGTTACCCTTTGTTTCTGGCACAGTTTATCCTCTTCAGTATGTGATTTTTTTTTTCTGTTTCTTACACACATCGTCCAACCAATATTAATGGACCACATGTTACTTTTCTGCATCTTCATCGTTCTCAACTATTTACGATTTATCTTTTTGATAGCTCCAGTTTACAGATCTTTCCTCTTGGAATATACAAGTAAAAGTAACTGGTTTGATTATTACTTTGAATGTTCTAAAAAAACATCACAGAAAGAAAAACAGAGAAATAGATTAGCTTAGAAAAGTGAATGTAGCCGAGGGTTCCAGACGCTCAAAAAAGGGTCTAACTGGGCATCTTACGATTCGGCGAACATCTGCGAAGGCATTTTTGTTAATTTGTTAGAGAGGTCTCAATTCGTAGAGTTCTCGCCTAACTGCTGGGACCTTCACCAGTTAAACAAAAAAACACATCCATTCCCATTGTTTTTTTTTTTTATAAAATGTTAGAAAATCAGACCCAAATAATACACCGAACATCAAATGGAGGTTGGTGCGGATGATCCAATTCCAGTATCGATTTCCGAAGGCAAACTTGGATTAAAGTGCATTGTTTTCGCACTCCATCCATAGGTCCTTCGTTTCTCCGTCCAGGAATTATTTGCAAACAAATGGACCGAGACAGACGCCAATATTATTGATCGAAAATCTGAAGACAGAAAATGATGCTCAGTGAATACGAACCAGAAAATCAAGGATTCATCTTGCAGATTAGCTATGAAATTATTCTACAATCGAATTTCCTTTCCAGAGTCATCTTCATCGCATCGATCCCAACTTTTTAATTGTAACAAAAAAAGGAAACAGAGATGTAGAGAAATTTCATGAGAGAGAAAGACTGAAACGAAGGGACGGAAGGAGACTGAGCCTTCTTCGAGTCGCCGACGGAAGCTCCAACCCTTAGACAGCGTGAGTGCATTAATGGTGGGTCTGTTACTCTTTATAAAGAGCAAGCTGCCAAAGGATAAGCCCGCAAATTATAGCTGCGGGCCTCTGGCCCAATAGACCAACCAGATTTTCCATTATTATTATTATTATTTTACTTTTTCCATTTAATGGGAAGAGATATTTAGGTCATTGTCAACCCATTAAAATTTTTGTTTTCACTCATACACTATCATTTTACTGCACGCCATCATGCAATTATCAACGAATCAAGAAATATAAAAAATCTAAAGATTCAACATTTTACTTACAAAAAGAAAATCATAGAATTTAGAAATCAAAGGAAGCATGGCGGCGGTAAATTTTCATTGTACTGTTTCGAAAAACAGAAGCCGTCACGATACTTTTCGCGTAAAACTGCCACTTAAGTATTTAGAAATCAAGTTGAAAGTCGTAACGGGCCAAACCGGAGGGACGGGACCCGTTTCCACAATCCGCCAAACTGATCTAACTAGAACTATTCGCAATAGCAAAGATTCCTTCAAAACTAAAATTACTCTTTTTTCTTATTTATTTTATCACATCTACCTGCAAAAACTAAATCCTCAATCAAATTCAATCTTCTTTGGCACGTTATCCCGTACGTTTTTTGTTTGCCCGAATTTCATCGTCGAGTTAAGTCTCAGATATTTTCAAAACCCTCCTTTTTTTTTTGAATAATTACAAAGTATTTTTTTATTTTTACAAACTGATTGTGGGAGCTTTGGAAGATGTGGAGTTCGATTGCGAATTTGAAAGAGAATTTGAATAAGATCGCGCTTGATGTACACGACGATGACGACGAAGATCTCGAGATCTATGGTTCTGTAAATGGAGACCATTCGCCAGTCTTTAATAGACGAAATTCTCATAGATTTGCCCACTCAAAACCCGTTTCCCCCTCTCCGGTCGCCAATGGAATGTATTCGCCTTTTAATTCTGAGGTATTATTGCATTAAATTTTCGTCCTTGGACTTTTTTAATAATATTTGGTGTTTCTGATTTTACGGAGCTGTGAGTAGATTCAGTTTGTTGTTCAATGCCTTTGAAAATTTATGGGATGATGTTAGTCGACACTCGACTGTTTGAGTTTGGGAATGAGTGATTGTGGCTATTAATTGAGGATTTTAGTATGATATTTGATTAGTGATATATCACATTTGATAGTTCGAGTTGGTAAAATTTTTCTTTGAGCAATCTGGAATCAGGCTTCGCGAAAGTCACCTGTTTTTTGAATGCATTGGCTATTATTTCTCTCTGCATAAGACCCAGCGGTAGATCCAAAACTTTGACTAGATAAATTCCTTATCTAAATATTCATTGCTTAATTTCTTTGCATTATCTATTGCTTATATCATTAGTTGGTGAAGTTTGAAGTTCATGATACCACGAAAAGGTGCTGAGGTAGTTCTAGATCTTTATATGAATGCATGGAACTTTTATTTGGTGATTGTGAGTCTCACAAGCTATACCGGTAACATCTGTCACGGGGATTGTTCTTTGACTCTTGCTGTTGATTGAGAACCTCTAGATTTTAAGTAGCTGATTTTAATCCTTTTTAGTATTGTAATTTATGTATTTGAGTGGTGAATAGTTAGAAAAATTGATTCAGGTTTGTGATATGGTCTATACTATAATACTTGAAGAGCGAATGGCTTCTGATTGAAACTGAACCAGTTTTGGGGCTCCCTAAGCACCTCTTTTTTGGTGTCAAGGGTGAATTCTGGCTGCTTTTTGACTGAGTCAAGTGTAAGCATGATATTTGATTCTTGAGTCTCATGGATGCTTCTTTACCATTTTGTGTGGCATTCTGGGTGCAGTTGTTGTATTCTAGTCTTCATGTGTGACAAATACTGTCTTATGATTTTTTGTTTAGATTGAAAGATACAAAGCAGAAATTAAGAAGCTTCAGCAATCTGAGGCAGAAATTAAGGCTTTATCAGTCAATTATGCTGCTTTGTTAAAAGAAAAAGAGGTACATTCTCGCTGTTTTATCATTCTTTTTTTCCCATTTATTTATGTATTGTCTGATTTATTTTGTTTTCACTATGGATCAAAATAAATACCTTGAGCCTACTTATTAATTACAATTATGACCAGTGATATCTAAGGCGGCAATAAGGGCATGATGTGGTTGCAGTTCTTGTATTAAATGCCTGGGATTGGTCTAAAGTTCAAATCTAATAATGATAATAATGAAAATAATTGACATCGTTATTAAAGTATCATATGTGGGATTCATAATGTATTACTTATTGTAACAAAGCATTTTGCTTTTTTCATCAATTTTACAATTGAATTTAACAAATATTTGACTTAGGATACTACATTTGATGCTTAAATAATAAATCATTTTCAAAATTGAATTGAAAATCAATTTATCACTTACTACTACATAAGGCCTAGAAGGGAAGTTTGGGTTATTGGGAGCCATGTAGAATTAAAAAAGGGTGAATGTGGCAGTTTTTCTTTCTGATACATCCTGAGAAATTGTTGTAGCATATTTAATTGCATTTTTGTTTTACCTGTTTCATCTCTTGCAAATGTGTCATTTACTTATTTCACTACATGGATAATATCATACTATTTGAAGCTTACATGGCTATTTAAGATTTGGGTTTTAGAATCTTCACATGGATATCCTTTGGTGCTGGTGAATGCTTGCTTGAAATTGATGTGAAAGCCACAAGATGGGCATCTAAAATTTATAAACTGTACCCTTTGATGTAGATTGGTCATTTTACTTTTGAATACTTGTGCTAATCACTTAAATCGAGCCTTCTGCCAAATTATATCTTTTTTGGGGTTGTCAAAACTCCAAAGTAATGGGTGTTAGCTGAAGAGGATATGCAGTGGCTGATTATGTGTCGCATCTAATATCATGCTTAGAGTTAGTATCACAATTTGTTTGTGTATCATGATTGCATCTAGAAGTCTTGCCATATGCTGCCTGTTTTTTAATTTTAGAGGTGTCATATTATCAAAATTTTGCATCGGAATAATTTTACAGAAGTATTGCTGTGTTGTTATTCATACAATTTTCTCATTATTACTTAGCTTTAGTTTTCACATTTTCTTTTGGCTTTAATTTCTTTCTCACCACTCACCCAACATCCCATTTTCCAGGAGCAAATTTCCAGACTGAACCACGAGAATGGCTCATTGAAACAAAACTTGAATGTAACAAATGCAGCTCTGAGTGCTAGAAGTGAAAGCTCCAAAGTATCAACTAATGGAACTAATGCACTCAAGGTAGTTTCTAGAGTCTCAGTTAGAGTTGTTGTCTGAGATTTAATGGTTTATTGAGAAATTTTAGATTTAATGCAATAGGTTCCTCAATTCTAACTCATCTGTAGTTCATGTAATAATTCACTTTTAGGCTAACATATTGTGCCATTGAGTTTGCTGATTCTGATGTTATTTGTGCTGTAATTGTCTGCAAGAAGCAGATATAGATAGACAAATGATTTTGTTCTATTATGTTTTCATACCTTCGACAACCTTCCTAGAGGCAGGTGTCCACAGAAATTTGAATGTAGAGGTGTGATTTTTGTATTGGAATGAGAATTCGGTCTTTTACTTCTTATAACTTGGTCGTCTTGACATTTATCCTTTGTGAAATGAGTTGGCTAGGATATATGGATTGTTTGGTGGCTCAATTTAGTGGCACACATGATATTAATTGTCAAATTTTCATGTTACTCTTGTACTGGAACATTCATTGTTTTCCACTGGATATGTTGTTACCTTAGTTTGTCTTGAATTATGATCCTGCTGCTACCATGTTTGAAGTAACAGGCTATCTTAATATGCATGTCTCTATATTATGCCTTTGGTTATTGGCTGATTGACTTCGCAAATTTATGCAGGGAAATGGTGATCTGTCACCAAACCGACAGCATAAGTCAACAAGTCTTGGGAAAAATCGTTATGCTGGAAACCAAATGTCCAATGGTCTTACCTCTAAACATGATGGGAAAGAAAAGGTAATGGCACTGTTTATTTTTTTTTTTCTATTTTGTGATAAGAGTCAATATTAGGCTGTTTGGATATTTGGTATACACCTGGTGCATGCCCCCTTACCCTTCTGCCATTTTTTTTTTCCCCTCATTTTAGGGGTTGATACACCCTTGCTATTGATTTTTTCCAATATAAAACTTTTTCCTTCAAACTTTTATATATTTGTTTAGATAATGAGTGAACTTGACCAAAGATATATGAATGCCTTCTAGGAGCTTGCAGATTTGCGGGAAGAGAAAAGTAGGTCCCTGGAAGCAGTTCAAGCTAATCACAAATTACAAATAAAGCAATTCAAGATGGAACTTGAAAAGGAACGTGATAAATTAGCGAATGTACAGATAAGATTACAAGGTACATACACCTTGAAGACCCAACTATAATACATGCAATACCACCCATTGTCAAACAAAGGAAAACTCATCTTTCTTTTTGTTCTTCATTTTTGTTTTTTTTTTGTATTTTTAATTTTCAGAGGAGCACAAGCTGAATCAGTCTTTTCAGGAGGAACTTAAGTTACTGAAATCAGAAAAGGATAAAGTAAGCTTCTGAATTGTTTGGAGTTGGTTTGATTTGGCTGTATAAAGTTACTTTCAACTCCTTTTTTTCTTTATAGAACCCTAATTGTTATTTTTGGTATGTTTAAATTGAACATTTATTTTGACCTATTCAGGTAGTCTTTATAGACATTTACACTTAATTATCAATGAAGATAGTGATGACGAGTTCTATGCGCTTTGTGTTGCTTCACATTAGCATGTTTCCGATAGTATAATCATGTAACTGTACTTTTATTTCTGTATTTTTATTCTCAATCCTGATATTAGGGTGCTCCTTGAAATTAGTATGTTTTTTGGATGTTTTACTTGATGATCATTACATATGTACTAATTTTATTAATTCATTATTGGTTGCTTCTACATGTGATTGTTTTCTTCATTTGAGTAGTGTTTGGGAGGTAGAAAATTGTTTTGATCTATGTTAGTCAAATGGCCATTTTGACTTCCTCATTTGTTTAATGGATAAAGGAATCATGCATAAGCTCTTCTCTTTGCTTTTATTTCACTTTTGAGTTTTATTGTCAAATATTCTTAATCTATTGAGCATTGACAGAGCTCCACAGAGTTGCTCAAAATACGCAATGAATTGAATGAGAAAATAATAGAAATAAGACGGTTGCAAATGGAGTTGAATAGACGGGAGGATGAAAGTGCAGATGATACACTGGAGAATTTGAAAAGAGTGATTGCCACCTTGGAGAAGGAAAACACTCATCTAAAGGTTGATAACTTTTTTCCCTTGATAAACTTGTTGCCATTTAAAGAAGTGTGTCATCATCTGTGAAAAAATTTATTGCTCTTTTATATTAATATCCTGAATTTACTTCCATTACATGCTCTTATAGATGGAGAAAAATGAACTTGAGGCTGCTCTGGAAAGTAGCAGGAAATCTTTAACTCACAAGATCGATTCTAGTGCTTCTGAGACTCTGGTATATCCAAGTTGCTATAATGGCCTATATGCCGTGCAGCTTCTTTTCTTTTGGTTGGTTTGGTGTGCCTGTGCCAACATGTCACATTGGCAAATTTTGATTCATGTTCCAATTGGTTATTGTTGTTACTTTGTGCGAGTTTCAAATGTATCTTTTTGTTTTCACCAGAAGGTAGATTCACCAGGAAGTTTTCCTGGAAAGAAAGAAATGGAACTATCATTGCAGAAATTGGAAAAAGATCTCAAGGAAGCATGCTGGGAAAGGGATAAGGCTTTGCTAGAATTGACTCGTCTTAAGCAGCATTTATTAGAAAAGGTTGCAGGTCCCTGAACTTTTATGAAATTTTTGGTGAAAATTTAACCTTATACATCTTCAAGTTTCACCATATAATGATGGCTTTCAAATTGTTTAGTATAGAGTATATGCTGCTCAATTGAATTTGTTTGTCCTTCTTGACCAGATGATATTACAATTAATCAGTAGTCTTTTATCTTTGGAAGCAACTGTGATTGTCTGGCCTTTATTAAAAATTATTATGATTAATATTGCTCTACCCCTTGTTACCATACCAAATTTAGCCCTCCCCCCAGTTGAGGGAAAAAAAGAAAAGAACTCATACATCTAATTTTTTTATGTTAAAGATTCTAGCCTTGATTTTATAGCTACTATTTTGATGTTATATTTTGTAACAGACTTTTGTGGATGAGTATGTTAGCTACATGCCACTTTGTGAAAAACAAAACTAGTGTGGTTGTCTAACTTTAAGTGTTCTTTAGGATCGATTCAACTTTCTGTTTCCTGTGCTAGATTCTATGACGATCCTGGATCCTTTATGTTTTAAATAAATATAAATGTAATTTCTTATAATTCTGCAGTCAAAATTGAAATTGGTTTCTCTTCCTGCAATATTTTCTAGGAATCTGAAGAATCAGAAAAAATGGATGAAGATAGCAAAATTATTGAAGAACTTCGAGAGAGCAATGAATATCGAAGAGCTCAAATTGCACATTTGGAGAAAGCCCTAAAGCTGGCAGTGGCAAATCAGGAGGAAGTTAAGATGATGAACAACAATGAAATTCAGAAGTCTAAGGAAATCATTGATGATCTGAATAAGAAACTTGCAAACTGTATAAGAACAATAGATTCAAAAAATGTTGAACTACTAAATCTTCAAACTGCTCTTGGTCAGTACTATGCTGAAATTGAAGCTAAGGTAACTAAATCTTTAGTATTGTGTATTTACAAACTTTCTAAAGCGGTGGCCAAAATAAAACTTTGTTTTTTAATGCTTATATTATTCTATCATAGGAACATTTGGAGCGAGATTTGGCCCTGGCAAGAGAAGAATCAGCTAAACTGTCTGGTCTTCTGAAAGTATGGTCCTCCCTCCTTTCCTTGACCTTATATGATTTCTCATTCTGCAATTTTATTTTCAGTGGATGGCACATTAGTGGGTGCATGCAACTCGGTGCATGTCTTACTGTTAGTAGGACTTTTTTAGGTGTTTTTTGGAATGGAGAGATTTTATTTCATATTTATGTGACTTCTTCCTGTGTCTGTGTTTCTCCATATTATTATGCAATTGTAGGTGCATACAAAGTTTAGTGAAGTAGTTTATATGACAAAATGCAAATAAGGTTTAGGAAGGGGCTACTTTTGTATACAAACTTGAAATTAAGGATAAGGAATTACTTTTGCAACCTCTGCCAGAGTGGACTATGATTCCTCAGCAAACTGTTTGTAGTGTGCTTCTTTGCCTGTGCTGTCATCATCGTACTGCAAAAAGTTATTAACCTTTGCCAGCCTGCCAAAGCAGGGTTCAGGGAAGGATGATGATGAAGTGGTTGGCATCTGAAGGTTTGGACCCCTCAAAGTTAAAATCCCCTTCCTAGTTCTTTATTCAGTTTTATTTTATTTTGAAGTCAACCATGGGCCAAGCTTTGATTGCATTGATCCCTTGGGAAATATTTTATTTTGAAGATATAATTTAAATTTTCTTGGAATCTTATGATAGGCCAGTTGAAACCTATCTACAAAATGAAGTACCGAGTTTTATCTAGGTATATTGAGTTGGCATGTGGAGTTGGAATCTTATCAAAATATTCTAATAGTACACCCATTATTTAGAATTTATGTATTTTAACTTTGAAGAATGCTAAGTAGAATAATTGAGTTTAAAAGTCCAATTTGCAAAATCAAACCAACCATTGCTGGATTTTGGAAGATGTGATTGAGAAATCATTTTATGTTGAAAAATAATATGGAATTATTCCAAGTTTTTTTATCTTAGGTCGGCTATTCTTGTTTTTTGCTAATTGCTTCTTCACATTTATGGATTCAGTTAAAAATGGTGCTTATGTTATGAGTTTTATTCTATATCAAATATTTGCTCTTTAGTTACCTTGCAATCTCGTTCCAAGTTCAAAAGTGGAAAAGTATGTGTCTCAAGGTCAAAGAGCTTTTCCCTGCTTTTCCTTTCTGATTATCTATGCATTTTCCAGGATGTAGATGAACATACAGAGTTATCAAAGCGGGAAAAGGAAGAAATTCTGGCAAAGCTTTTGCAAACTGAAAGAATGGTTGCAGAAGGGAAAACCAGAGTAAACAAGCTTGAGGAAGACAATGGAAAACTAAGGCGTGCTCTTGAGCAGAGCATGACAAGGCTTAACAGAATGTCTATGGACGCTGACTACCTTGTTGACAGGTTAGCGGTTTAAATGTCGAATCATATCCTTACTACTATGAATTTTCTGTGTTAGAACTGGATGTGTGCGTATGAATATTTTCTATTAGCTTTCATCTTTATTTTTTGGGATGTGAGCTTTCTTTTATCTTGATTGACAGATGAAACCTCTTTTGAAAATAGATGCATTATCTGCATTAAATTGAATAGCTTTCTGTGCCATGTAAAAGAAACTTCTTTATCAAGAAAATGGAGCTTTCTATGCCATGTAAAAGAAACTTCTTTATCAAGAAAATGGTAATCTACCTTTAAAGAAAAATAAGCCTTAAATGAAGGTGTGCCCTCATGCAAAACTTTGGGCTATTATTGATGGGGTAAATTTCACAACTGAGATTAATTGCTGCAACAGTTGGCCTTCTAAACCAGCTTAACCATAATTGTTGCTGTTAACTGATACCAACTTCTTCTGTCCCTCTTGAATATATTTAATTTATTATATTATTTTTGTATATAATTTTTGTGTCATTGGATTATTGAATATAACATTTTTGAGATTGGTTTTATGTTCTCTGAACAATTAGAATGTTAATGTTGGGACTAAATTTTTTGCAGGCGTATTGTGATCAAACTACTTGTGACCTACTTCCAAAGAAACCACAGCAAAGAGGTATAATGGTTCAAGTAATTGTGTAATAAAACTAGAAAATGAATTTTCTCTACTTATTTCATATAGTAATGTTTGATGATCAAGGCTGTGGCACAGTAGGATAGCTTACATCATTTGCTGAACTGACCTCAAATGCACTTCTGATGCTGGAAATATAATTGCTTTTGGGTTAAAATAGATGCCCTTTCCTGCACTTACAGAACATTCATATGAATTCTAGGTTTTGGATCTCATGGTTCGGATGCTGGGATTCTCAGACGAGGACAAGCAGAGGATAGGTGTTGCTCAACATGGTGCTGCCAAAGGTGTTGTTCGGGGTGTTCTGGGTCTACCTGGTCGTTTGGTTGGTGGCATCTTGGGTGGAAGTTCAGCTGACGTACATGCAAATATGGCCTCTGATAACCAGGTAACTTTTTCACCTTGTTTAGAAAACCGATTGTCCAATTCTCTGCACAATCATGTTTCTTATTTGTCTGTTTTGTTCTTTTCTGAAGAAGCAGTTGAAATTCGATTTCTCTTTGCATGTATTTCTTAAGAGCATACTTCAAGACATATAACTTTAGAGCCTAATGCGTCAACCAGTAGTCTCTGAGGCCCATTGCATTTGTTACTCTCCATGACATGCAAGTCAAGTAGTATTAAATGTTACCCCTAATTTATTAATTAAATTTTGGTGTCTGGAGTGGGCATGTCTGTTAGTTCTGGCAACCAGTCTTTCCCCTGTAAATAAATCCCCAATGCCCCCACCTTTTCTCTCCCTTCTTAAAATTCATGATTTCCTCTCTTGGGATGGAATCTTATATTTTATAATCACCTTAATGTTCTCTCTGGTTAACAGATTACTACCTCTAGCATTTTTAATTTTGCTTTTCCGTTGAAAAATTTGCACTCAATCCTGGGATTTAGCTTTGACTACTAGCAAAATATGGTTGTAAGAAATGTAAGCAACATGTTTCCCAAAGCAAAGGAATTGGAAAAAGAAAGAAATGAAAAAAAAAAATCGGCGCTCTCTTACACAAGTGTTAGAACATCATTTCCGATATTAGAAGATAGTCTCTTATCTCTTTAATCCAGTGATGCTACCAGAATCTAAAACTTCAGAGGGCCAAAGTGAGAATTAGAGAGGGTAAAAGGTGACTCAAACCAGTTCAATGAAAATGTGAACGTTCGAAACCATCAATGTATTACTGCCTCAGTTTTCAACTTTAGTATAGGTTTCCTTTTTCATTATGATCTCTGCGTGATTTCTGATTTCTGACACATGAAAATCGTCGTCTCAAGCATCCTTTTCTCCTCAGTCTATTGCAGATCTGTGGGTTGATTTTCTGCTCAAGGAAACTGAAGAAAGAGAAAAGAGGGAATTGGCAGAAGATGCTAGTAGATCCAAGGAAAGCCTGCATGGAAGAAGTCCAAATGCTGCTGGACCTAGTCCTTCTGTGTCTGACCAACGAACTACAACAACTGCATCTGGTTTCTCTAGGTCTAGTTTATCACCAAGCCAGAACTCAAGCCCCGTATCGTCACTGGGAAATCTTCGGCAATTTGAACATTCTGATTCTGAATTCTCAACTGTTCCTCTCATGTCATCAGAGAGTAGTGGTCGTCTATCAAGACTACCACCAAAATTCTGAGTTTTCGGATGCTGTAATTATTCAAAGGTATAGTTTCTTTGTTGTTTTTGCCATGATGAAATTTACTTAGATCAATTCTTTCATAATCAAAATAAGAAGAAATACCTCCATTGATCATTTGCTGCTTGTTTATATGCCAAATTTATTTGGAAGTGAATATTGGTGACAGATTAACTGGTTAACGACAATAATGGCAACATCGTTTTTGTCATACATTTGATTTGATTTCGATTTCGCTTGACTCTTCTGATCCCTTTTACCCTTTGCTCACACCTAATTACAGGGGTAAATACTGCACTTTTAAGACTCTGATCCCTCTCTATGGTGCAGTAGAAAGCACGGCATGCAATAACATTGCAAATTCTAGGATCCCCGCTATTTACTTGAGTTTATGCAACTTGAACACAAGGTTTTTCTTCATTTACCAACGGTACCATGAATGATTCATGACCATTCAGTTTGGTCTAAAATTACCTCCATTTCCCAGGACATGCAAATTTATCTTTCGGCTCAAATAGATTAACTTATAAAGGACTAATCATCAGGAAACCACCATAGCACCACACCAATCAGGAAACAAATAAAACAACCCTATAACAGCACAAAATCAAGTGGCATCCACATATAAAAAGCTGATTGTTATCCAAATGAAACAAAGTTATATGATAAAATAATCGCCTTATGGTTGCCATCTGCAAGCTTGGCCTATTGCTAACAACCGATTGCTTTTACTGATGTTGCAAGCCAAAACATTTGGGAACAGCTGATTTTGGAAGAAATGCCTCTAGCTGATGTGAACAGAGAACGCAACAACCACGGAAACCCCACAATTATCCAAATGATGCTGGAGACTAGATACCCGAGCCTCTAAACTTTCTTGGTCTTCAAGGAACCTTTGGGAATTTTACTCAAAACCTTGGCATCGAAAACTGCATATTGCTTTTTTATCTCAATCATCGTCTTCTCTGCAAATGGGTCAATCTTGTCCTCATACTTCTCATAGAAAACAGGCACCGTATGCAGCAACACAAAACCTGAAATTCCATATAAAAATTAAAAATTCAGTATGTTATTATATAGATAAATAAATTTAGAACTAAAAATAATGACCAGTGTCATTACATATGTAGAACAAGGTCAAGAAGTTGCAGGAACTCCCAACAATTGACAGGACCCAGAAAGCAGCTATAACCTGAAATAAAAAACATGGATAGCATTCTTTCAAACAATGGAAATACAAGTGATTCACCCAATAAAACTGAACTCAAGATAAAGCACTCATAAAATCACCATAGACATAAAAACAAACACACCATAAGAAACTTCTTCAGATTTCTTCCAGATGCAATATCTCGCAGCAGCTTCAGCGCCTGGTTAAGTTCAATTGTCAGAGCAGAGGCAACTTGGAGGAATGGCTCCTCCGGCAAATGAATTTCTGGGATGCGAGGTGGAGTCCTATATGCTAAAAAGGGTCAGGGTATATTCTTTAAGAAATCATTTAATATCTTAAACTTCATAACTAAATAAACTAAAGTTCCTGCACAGAGCATAAAACTTACTTGTGGATAAAGGTATGGGCATTGGACCATAGGAACATTAATGCGAGAGAGAGTATCAAAATGTGACAGACTAGAGTAAGTAGGTGGTATTCAATCAATTCAAAAAGGACCCAAATTGCAGTTGCTCCACCAAGCGCACCAGCTGATACCTTCTTGTTCCTCCACAAGAACACATCAGCAGCTGCACCAAATTATTACCAAAAAAAATCAAATGGAAAGAGTCAATAACAGCATCTAACACAAACAAAAACAATCAATATACAACCATAAAACACAAGACTTTTTCTCTTTAATCAATTTACTTTATATCGCCTAATAAAAAATTTTATGCTTTGCTCTATTCCCCATAATGCAAACAAGGCAAAAGCAAAAGACCCCAAATATTAAGGTCTCAAGGTTATTTTAATAGTTTGATTCTTCAGCAAAATAGAATTATAATGAGTCTTTAAAGAGAAATAAAAATTTCAAGTTTCACTATCAAATTTTCCCAAATAAAAAAAGAAACAATAAAAACAAAAAATGGGACTAAAGCCATACATTTTCTTTAACTACCAAACAGATCATAAAGCATAAAACAAAATAAAGATCCACCGAATTTCCATCAAAGTAATCTTTTTTAATCATTGTAAAAGTAAACGCATTAGATCTTTTACTCACATTTCCATCAAATGCATAAACAGACGAAATTAAAAGCGTAAAAACCTGAACTCATTAACTAAAAAAAAAAAAAAAAAAGAGGAGTGAGAGTTTGGGTTCGTACGCTTTCCACCACCAAGAACATGGTGAACGGGCCTCTCTCTTCCAAACAACCGATAAAGCTTAGCCGTAACGGAGGAAGGTGAAGCTGGTTTCTCATGATCCGAAGACGACGATGAATCATGGCTGTGAATCTTCTCGCTGATCTTCTTCATCACCGACTCCACCGTCGATTGCTTACTCTCAGATTCCTCCGCCATTGCTTAAAAAGTCCGAACCAAAACCCTAAAAAGACGGTTCTTTGTCTCCGATTCTCACGATGTCCAAAAAGTATCGTAGGATGAGTGTAAGCAGGCAATATAGGGTTTTATGATGGCTAGTATATAAACCACAGATGAGTCTGGGCCTGAGGTGTGGAGCCGCACCTGATGGTTCGGAGAGAATTTGAAATCAAAAGTTGACGCCGTTAGATTTGACGGGGGCTATGGCTTGGAGTGGGGTCCACACCGGAATTTGGATTCTGAATTTCTGACGATAGGAGCGTGGAGGCACGATGCGGTGTTTGGAAAAGGTTCACAGAGTTGGGACACGTGGTGATCATTTAATGGAGTATGGAATGGCACTGACGGCTATCGCTTTTCAGTGGTCGCTTCGGGTTACCATCAGTGGGCTCCACGTTATCTTGGGTATGTTTTGCTTTGCCACTTTTTTAATTTCTTTTTCTCTCTTGTTAAATACCAAATTAATTTAGAAACTGATTTCCTCAAAGAAATTGTTGCTTAGATAAATGTTGTTTTTTTTGAGATATTCATTTTTCATTTTTAAATTCCCACTCTTATTTTTATTTAAATTTTTTAAAAAATTTTACTTTTTAATAATAAAAATATGATAGATCAATATTATAAAATTAAATTTATAATATGATACGAAAAGAATATTACATTACGTCATCTTATTTTCAAGCATTAGACAGACAATCACAAATGAAATTGGTAACATATTTGGTCATCCATTCATTAGTCAACCATGTGACAGACTCTGAAAAATGAATGTTAGATGGCATATGGTTCTCTTTTATCTGCTTTAGTGGGCCGAGTCCACTTCCCAAGCGTTGGCCCATTGGATGTGGAAAAATCTGTCTCAACACCCATAGTCACCATCAGCAAAGAAAAGGACAGCCCAATGAGAATGAGATGCTCCATATCAAATCCGTACCCTAAAAACATTAAGATTTGTAATATTTCTAGTTTACCGGCATCCACATTCTACAAACAGTTTGACGAGAAACTAAATTAATTGTTGATACAAATTCTGCCGGAATTCTGACATGAAAACTATGATTATGAACCACATGGCTACAGATGTGCAACGAACAGTGTAATACTCCAATGTGTACGGTCATCGGAATTGGAAATAATGTTTGCATCAGCGCAAACAGATGGACTGACGCAACACTGGCTATAGCTTTAGAGTACCCAGTTTGAACAAATGATCGGAAAGGATTGTAAGTGTAAAAAACCCTACTAGAACCAAAAATCAACCTATTAATGTCCTCTGCTTGCTTGAAAGTTTGCAATCCTTCGCCCCAGGATTTAACGAAACTGTTTTAACCAACTCCATTAATAAAAAGTCTTTCTCGTCACGAGAAACCAGTGACCAGAAATATCAGGAACAAGTTCTATAGGATAATTTAAGGTCACTGATATTTGAGAGAGCTTCAGAGATCTTCCTTCAAATTCTAAGGGATCAAAACTTACTTTGTCATTAACAAAGGCATCCTTTTCTTTACATAATTTGGCGAGATCAATTTGCTGCAGCTAAGAACCCAGTACTAAACAAAGGTTCTCTTTAGTTCCTTGGTTGGGTCTCTTGTTTGCCTTTCCAGGGAGGCAGCTTTATCTTCAATAAATATAAAAATTTTAGGCTAATTAAACCCCTGGAGGAGACTTAGCTGACAAGTGACAACTAAGACGAAGGGAGTTCTGCAAAGCAACAGAAGCTTCTCGATTGTCTCTATACAGAACCCAAACAGAAATGGGTGCTTGATGAATACTAATGTACATGAAAAAGGAAAAAAAAAAAAAAAGCAAGTAGTGAAACGGTGGAGTAAGTAGAAACTGTGAGAGGAATCAATCCATCTGTATCAATTTCTGTACTCTAATTTAACACAATTGGGAAAAATGAAATGAAATGCTCAATCCAGTAATTCTTGTCAAGAATTTCAAACAATTAAATAGAGGGAACAGAGCATACGGCAGTTAATGTCTCAGTATAATAATCAAGACAAAACAAAAATTGGTGCAAACTATGCATTTCACACTCAAGTCAGGAGAATACAATTTATGAAACAAATTCCATGACTAAAAAGAAGTGCCAATTGATTGAATCACTTTTTTCTCACCCAATTCGTACTCAGCACCAAGCACCTAGTACTCTTTTTTTTCCACTAAAACAACCAAAATCACAGTTCATTGAGCAAAAGAAACTCCACTATCCAATTTCCCTGTTCACTATCTAATCCCAAAACTCCAAAAAAGCCAAAAGAGAAAAAGAAATAAATATACAAATTCCCCCTTAAAACAACCTTAGACAGAGATAAAGACATCATCCACCAAAACTAAGATATTTAATTTTTTTTTTTTTTAAAGGAGAAGAAGAATCCCCCAACAGTCACCTCCTCCTCCTTTGGTCTGCAGCATACTGAGACAAAGGCACGACTTCAGACAAAGGCGTAGAAATTGGAGTTGGAAGCGGCGAGTTCCGACAAATGGGACACGACCCATTAAGTTTCAACCAAGCATCAATACAAGAAACATGGAAATAATGCCTACAGTCAGGCATCATCCTTAACATCTCCAAATCCCTATACTCGCACAAACAAATCGAACATGTCGTGTTCACATTACTAGAACCCGTAGCAGCCGCCTCTTTACTAAACTGGAACTTGGGGTAAGAATTTATAACGGCCTGGTCAAGGCCAACGACGACGTTTTCATTGTCTTCATCTTCGGCAACATCTTCATCTTCGGCAACAAAAATAATCCTGGGGAGGATGATTCCATCCGAGTTTGAGGCGGCAGTTGTGGTGGGGTTGGGAGAGAAGGCGCGTGGGGAAGAGGACGTGCGGCAGCAGATATATGAAGCGAGGAGGATAGTGGAGAGGAGGACGAGGAACCCAAGGGCGATGGCAATGGAATAGCCGAGGCCTAAGTTGGTGAGATAGTTAGGGGAAGAAGGTGGAGGGGTGGACATTTGGGGGAAAGAGGAGGATCCATTTGGTGAGTGGAAGGGAAAGAGAAAGAGAAAATGGGTAGATAATGCTCCAGCTGCTGCATTTAATACTCAGTTTTGAAACAGCGGGTGGGCATTTATTGTGGTGCTGCTGCCTTTTTGCTTTGTTTCCTCATTTCATTTCCACTTCCTTCGTGTTATGTGATTTCTATTTCATTTTTTTTTTATCTGTTTTTGGGTTCGCCCATTTTTTAAAGCAAGAAAAATCTGTTTCCTGAAGTTCCTTGAGGATTGAGGTTATAGAAAACAATAATTTCATGGCAACTATATTTAGTATATTAATATTAACATCGGATGTGAGGTCCATTTTTTGTGCAAGGCAATTTTAAAGAAAAAAATTGTACAATCTGAATTGTACTACATCCAAGATTTATATGCTTTCTGCTTTCAAATTGCACACAATCGTCATGCATAAACAATCCAAAAACAATTTGTGGCTCATCTTTACTAACTGCTTTCTCAATTTCTTGTTTATTCAACTTCATACCATATTGGCATACTTTGTTTTTCTTGCTTTTAATTACTTTTTTCTTCCACATTTTACACACTCTATCAAGAATAAAATAAAAGATGAAAGGTTCTTCATAGATCCTTGTCTAAAAGAAATGCAGATGACAGACCAACAATGGCAATTTCTTCGTTTACCCAAGTTAACTACCATAGATAGGTTTTCTCTATGCATTTATAGAAAAAGCACTAACATCCAATGGACCACAAATTGAAAACAACAACATAAATGAACAATTTTTTTTTAGTGTGGTGTGACACTATAGGCTGGACTTCTTGCCCATCGCACTTGAAGCAATGGCAGCAGCAGCTGTTCTCCAGCTATTAGCCTTAAAGTTACAGTAGCTGTGACCTCAAAAACAGAGGCTCCACTGAAACAGGTTGTGTGATGTTTAATGTTACATCGATCGAATTATGGTGCTGCATTCATTGTTTATTGGTACTTATTTTTTTCTTTTGGTCAAAATTTGTAAATTCATTTTTCTTTGAAGTGAAGGAATGCTGGATTTTGACCCATACAAAGAGAGTTAAATCACCATTGATTGATAAGAAAAAAAAAAAAAATATATATATATATATATTGCCCGACTTTACTCCCCCAAAAACTGGATTTCATTGTATGAAAAAAGCGAACAAATTAACAATCTGATGGAGACGGACTGCAGCAAGATTGCAGTCTGCTCATTCTTTTTAAGCCACGGTCTGGTGCTTCTTTCAAGACTAAAGCAAAGCACTTGCTACTCCCACTTTTCTTGCAGCCCCAAAAATCTTAATACCACCTTTTTTATACTAATAATAACAATAATAATAATATTATTATTACTGTTCTTATTCAGTTATAGTTTCACTGCAAACAGGAATTCTATAGTTTTTTTTTTCCTTGCGTTATGATGTTTGGTCAATGAAATGATCTTTATAATTTTACCTAGTATTCGGTGGCTTCCAACTATCGGATGCATATTGAAGAAAATAACAATTAAACCCATGATGGCAACCTTGGACCAGAAAAAAAAAATAGTGGCAGTAAGCAAGTTCTTTGTTGAAGATGCTTACACTATGTTTACCTAAAAAATTTACTCGTGTCATCACATCTCCTTTTTAAAAAAAACGTCTCCCCCCCCCCCCCCCCCGTTTTCTTTTGTTTCCAAAGGAAGTCATCTCAACGCACTCTGGCCTGTTTTAAAGGAATCAATCCAAAAAAGACTGAAACAAAGTCGTTGAAGATATAGAGCCGACCATTTTTTTTCAAAAGATAAGTTGGTTAGAATTGAAGGCATTTGGGTGAAGTACCATGGCGGTCCCCCATTTGGCTTTGTGTATTTCTATTGGAAACCAACATACAATTAACGGGACCATTATTTAGAAGGGAAATTAATCATCAGAACTTGACAAAGTAACCATTCCACTTTGCACTTGCAGTCCCATGCTGCTCTGCTCTCTGGCCTCATCAATTCCAATCGAGACAAAAATTTAAACCATTCCATTATAATTGAAGGCCTGCTTTCAGCTAAAAGCTTAGGTTTGGTGTTGAATTTGATCAATTTTTGTATCAAACGGAGGAAAAGGATTGAGCGATTAAACCAAATCCGAAAAGATTTCATGACAAATTAAATCGAAACTATATAATCATACCACAGATAGGCGTAAGGCGTAACTATGTAGTATCCATTATAATGTTATATAAATATATATATATATATATATATATTTATATATATACACTACGTGGGCAAGGCAACATGCAAACATACCCAAGAGCCTAGAGATCAACCTTTCGCTTGCATTTCCGTTATTGAATTGCCTGGCACTGGCTGGAGATATTAACTTTCATGGAGCAATATTTCATCTTTACAGTAACATGCTGCTTTATAACGTTTAACATGTTGACCCTTCCTCCAATTCTTGAGTAGCTGTTCATCGTCGACGTGCCGGGGCTCACATCCGCAGCCAATTTTGGACTGGCCAAGAGCCGATCAGTAATATTCAACCGCATGGTCCGATGGGCCTTTGCACGGCCTGCAAGGCCTCGGGCGTCCCCGACCACTGTGCCATAGTAGTAAAGAGTTGTGGTTGTGTTCCTATATTTGAATGATGCTAAGTTAGGATTTTTGACGGAAACATCGGCTATTAAGGAGATGTTGGACCCTGGCTTAGGTGTTGTACCATTGGTTCGCTCCAACTTTGTAACTGTAACACCGCTCATTCTGATGATTGGATCCTTGATTCGAAACACTGTGAAAATTAAAATAGTGATCACCACCGCTTGGATGATCATTGCATGCGATGCAACCGCAACACTTGATGGATGCCTTGCGTCGTACTTTTTTCAGGTGTAAAGCTGCCTCTCCATCATCATTTGTTTGAGAATGTTAATCTGGAACTTGGCCAATACCAAACCTCATGGACACAGCGCAATTTTCCTAATCAAGCGTCTAGATGAAAATTTTATCTAAATTCACAATATATGACCGGATATAAGTTTATAATTCACAAGCAAAATTTTCTACTCTCTTTTACTTTCAACCAAACAGCCAAATAGACGGAAATATTGCTCAATTTTGGTTGTGTTAAAGGCATAAATCTTTGCTGTTGCCCGACAAACTGCCAAGGATGATCAATTTTTTTTCCGAACAAGTTTCAAATATATAGGCCAAGTGCAGCCTGTTCCAGTTAAAGACTTGGACCAGATCTTTTTGTTATTTCTGTGTTAGATTGGAAAATCAAAATTATAAGGTGGAAAAGGTTAGTCAATCAAGAAATTTGCCTAGTTTCACCATGCATGTGACTGATACTGAACCAAAAAAATAGATCAGTTTGTTTCAAGCCTAGCATTCAAAACAAAGCTAGTATAAATATACCGTTATACAAAGCTAAGGCATATACGCATAAGGGAAAAGCAAAAAATTTAGTCAACAAAAAAAGAACAACTTACAAAAATAGAAACACAATCCAGAGAAGAAGAATTCATCAATCATCACTCCTTAGCTACAAAGAAATGTGTTTAAAGTAGGTCAGGGAAATAGCAAATACTTCAAACACCAGCTGGTTTCTGGTTAACAAGACAACCAAAAAAAATATAAGTATCAAGAAAAGCATTGCAGCAATACTGTATTGCTGTAAAATGCAATTTTCTGTTGTTGATAAAGCTCGTCACACTTCTGGATTGCTACTTCTACACTGATATCTCTCTTTCGTTCAATGAAGGATCTAAGTAGAAATTCGCCATTCTCTTTAGCAGCCATTACAATTAAAAGTGCAAACTGCAAACTGCAAACGGCAAATGCTAGCTCCTCTTACTTCTTTTCTTTCGGTTTCTTTGGGAAAAAAAAAGTTTAGTTTTATCATAACGATACGTTTCTCTATTTTGGCAGGCTGTATGATTCCTGCTTTAGTTTTTGAAAGTTAATTTTCATTTGTCCAGAATAACATTGATGGTGTAGGTCACCAGAAATAGAGAGATGCAAATCGGAAATGGTTGGAATTTGAAGAAAGCATCGAGTGAAAAGCAAGGAAACTTTCCAAATTTTGGCAACAGATTGTTTATATTAAGTGAATACGTAATTAGCTTTAGCCTTTACGATAAGAGAAAACATGTCGAAGCAGCCTTGGCAATCACGTGAAAATGACCAGGGTACACCAGCTGGACAGGGATTTTGATCAGGAAATAAAGACATTATTCTTCTGATCATTGTTTCACTTCTAAGCTAACAGTCGGACTCCACCAAGTTGTTCCAATTTGTTTGTGGCCATTCTGCTTAATACTTGTACATTTGGTTTAGTTACATTTTTCTGATAATTTTAAACTGTCACTCCCATATTATCTTTGAACCGTAATTAAATCCAATTCACATGACAGACGCTTACAAGCTTGGGGGCCCTGTTGATTGCCGGGAGAGAGACTGGTAAGAGAACAATTATGGTGAAAACCTGCTGTTGTTCATACTTCACTGTACCAAAAACTGCTGCATCTGAAATCCTTATGTGACAACTTCAAGTTAATATTTTATGTCTTGCCATTATAAAATTTTGTTCCAAATCAGATTTTTCTTTGAGAAATAGCTTATAACAACAAGCACAAACCATCAAAGGCTGTTACTTATAAAGCAAGCCATAAGGGGACTTTAGAACAGTTTTCGACCACAAGAGGATTATGAAATAGTACTGCACATTTTATCACTCTACCCGAAGCTTAGAGTACACTTCTAGTAAATATAACAAACAGTACATAACTGACATCAAGGAAGTCTGGAGCACGCTTGACCCATAGCGAACCAAAAATGTGTGGAGATGCGGGGTATCGATCCCCGTACCTCTCGCATGCTAAGCGAGCGCTCTACCATCTGAGCTACATCCCCTAATGATTCTTTTACAGTTATAAAATATCAAATCAATGCTACTTGCGTAAAAATCCAGTGGCCACCTAATCCAGTGAGCAGTTTCTAACTCTAGCCAATGATACAAGTAAAGCACCTCGGTGTTTGAACGAATGGTAACTGCCATTGAAAGTGATCAATTTGTAGCATTTGCTGCTGATGATCATATTACAAATTAAATACCTTGTCTCTATATATGGAATGGAAAGGCAAGTTTTTTATAACCTCCTTCCAAGAAATTAAAAGGCTTTTACTTTTTGGTTTCTTGAGAATTAATGTTGTCATTACTCTATTACAAGCAATAGCTTTAAAACTGCTCATCCGCAGAACTTTTGCGAAACATTGTTAATGCAAGTTATGGAGGACCCGCCTTGGACAAGCCTGGCAAAGCTATGGCCATCTCATTGATGATGATACAACAGTCCACGTCCATATGGGTCTAATTAAATGCAATGGAAAGTTGGATTTTCTTTTTTTCTTTTTTCTTTTTTTTCTTTTGGGTTGAAGAGGTAAGCTGAACTCTATGATAAACTGAGATTGGTCAATCTTAATCCAAAAACTATCATGACTCACGAATAAAAAAGGACTGATCAGAAATATAACACAAGATATTCAAAAGCATAATATTTTGACATATCTTTCAGGTTACATCCTAACTAAAGGGGTAAACGAAAGTTGAACATACGCTAGAAAACATGAGAAAGATATAATTATAAATCAAAAGATGTCTCTGAGAGTAGGAAGCTTGGTCTCTCCTTTCTAAGAGAGAGGGATGGTGATGTCTCCAATTAGAGGAAGATCAACGGTGAGTCCCAACTGCAATTCATAGTCAATGTCCCAGTCTGCACCAATGTCCCTTGCCAAGCTAATCAATATGTTATATGGCACCTTCACTGGCACGTCCAGCATCGTCGTGTAGCTGGCCTTCAGTGACCCCGGGTCTGGTATTGTCCCTGATGCAATCACTCTATTCCAAATACAAATAATCAATCACTAAAACAAATGCTACATGAATTTTTCCAAAGTCTTGTAATCCAAGCATATTTGACAAAAAGATTCTTCCAAAGCACAATCTCTGATTGCCTTTAACTTCACCCAAGTTCTACAGGTCGTTTTATTCCAAGGAAAAGGCAAAAAAACCATAAGAAAGGAATCTTATTCTTGTTGAAAAAGAAGGGTATGTAAGAATATTCTGCCATTCTCCATTATACATAATTTTTTTTGTCCTTTTTTTCCATTTTAACCCCAAACTGTAAAAAGATTAAGAAGACAAATCAGTCTGCATGGACGATCCAAGTTCAACCAGAATTCTCAAACACTAGCCTGATCCAATTATCTCTCTACTGAAATAAGTCCGAATATTAAGTATCCAATGGTGCAACTTCAAATCAATACCTTGATCACAAAAATCAAATCTTCACAAAACAAAAAAGAATAGATAAAAAGTGAAAAATAGCAAAGATTGATGATGAGAGAAGGAAGAGGGATCAAACCTGCCAGCACTTTTGAAAGTGTAAGAGATCTCACAAATAGGAAGAGGTGGCTATAGGGGTTGCTAACAGAGACTTTAGCGCCATATTCGATGCACTCACGGGTCACATGTTTCAGATCAACATCCGCAACGGTAGCCTCTGGCTTCTTTATGTTGGCCACCTTCTCCGCCACAAAGTTCTTCGCCTTGTCCACCAACTGCGACATTCCGTAAAAACTCAGAGATTTTAGATTTGAAGATGGTTCGATGTCATAGGATTTGGTTCGGTTTTTTATATGGGGTAACAGGGCATCTGGTGTGCCACGTGTAATTGAGATTTGCTTGGTGGGTCAATTTAATGGAGACACGTCAGAATAGACATGTAGGGTTGGGTCGTGGTTTTTCCGAACTCTGTGATTTTGGTTCCATTTTTTTTCTTATTCTTTATAACTTTCTTTACATGTATAGGAAATTGAGAAGCCATCAAGAATTTCTTTCAACTTTCAAGCTTTTCCAAGAGCAATTCCAATAAGAAAAGTTCTCCAGATACAAATTTATTTTGATGCACGGTTTATATTTTCTATACATTTCTAAAATGATATTTCCAATTTAGAAGTTCAAATTTCCTTTCCATTAATGCAATTGTGAAATTCCATATTTTCTTGAAGAAGAATTCGTTTATCAATCAGAAGATGTACGCAAAGGAAAATATTAAGCAACCACAAAGAACTAATATAGAAGCTTTACTCCATTGATGGTTGCTAGCTGGATTCACAAAATTACTTGCAATCGAAAGGAACTCGACAAAGCACTGTTGACAATAGGCGAAAAGGATAACGCAAAGTGTTTTTTCTTTTTTTCGGAAGTAAAATTTTAGCGTGCTGCTACAGCCATTGTCTCAAACTCGGTTTCTTTTCTTTTTCCCACACCGGGCACCTATTTACTTTTGTGCGATTCATGTGGGAATTAGCGTTTTCAAATTTCAATGCGATTTTTTCATGCTGCTTTTACGACTGATTCCTCTTTTTACCAGATATATATGAGCAATTATATCATTTATTATTAGTAAAATTTTTAGATTTTACAAATAAAATTAATATGATATACATATATTTTAAAATAGTTTAAAAATTAATTAAAAATAAAACATGTGAGAACTTTTTAATGATAATTGTGAAAATAAAAAAATTTAACTGTGAATGTATAAAAAATGAACTATATATTATATAATATTCACCATAAATCACAGCAAAAATAACTGCATGTGAAAAGGTAGAAAAAGATTAATATCACACTGCATGTTGTCCATAGATATTTAATTTTGTTTATTTGTTTTTTACTCAAATATTGTAAAACAATTCATGCTTAAGTTAGGAAAAGCTTCATCTTTTTATAAAGTTTAATTAATTATGTATGGACGACGGATAGCATTAAGAAAACTTAATTAAAAGTTTGGGGTAAACTTTAATTTGCAGCCATGTACTTATCACGTGCTCATGTGCATGCAGTCTTCTCATCTTATCTTATTTTTTGTGGCTAACTAGTGGAACCTACATCACCAAAAACGTGTTAATTTTACGAAAATTAGCAAGATTTTTGTTGTTGGTTTCTTTTGTTATCATCGTTTGATCTCAAGGTCAAGCCTTTAGGAACTGATCATGTGAATATCAAATGAACAAGCATTAGACTCAGAAGAAACATATACAAAATAAGAACATGAGTTCATTTATGATATTAACATTGATTTTGCTCTCCACATTTTATATGCAAATAAAATGGGACAAGTCTATTATATATATATGCCAATACCAGAAGGCTTGTTGGTTTGTTCTTGAACCTATTAATTAGCCGAATGAACTTAAAACCTAGTAAGGAATTGCATTTGCTTAAGAAGAGGAGTTAGGGTTTCCATTAGCTTTTCACAAGGATGGTTGTGAATTCCTTCATATGTCGTCACCACGATGCTGGTGTCTTCGGAGAGCCTTTGAACCTGTTTCTTCACGTTGCATGTGTGATGCGTGCACCGGTAATAGCTCCTTAAGTCATCGTAGAAAATAAAAGAGAAAATCATTTAAACAAATTGCTAACATATAGCATAGAAATAAAAATAGTTTTTGATAATCGATGTAGAAAAGAAAGCACATATAATAAGTACTACACATATATGACGTATAATTTTCGATTTCAAATGTTTTGGGGTTGGGGACAAGACATGATGAGGGAATTGTAACAATTTTTTATTCTATGCAAATTTACGTAACAAATATGCATCAAAGGTTAAGAATATCGAGTTATGAACAAACATGCTATGCAACATATATATATATATATATATATATAAGAGAAACAACAGGGGTTTTAATGATTATTAAGCATTAACAAACCTTGGATAAATGCTATTCTTCACAGCTTTTTGTCCATACTTTCTCCACCTGTACCCATCGTCCAAAATGTCATCAGCACTCCTGGTTTGGAACGCAAACCTAGGCCGGCTTGTCTTTTTGATCCTACTCCCTTTCCTCTTATCCTTGTTGCCTTTCTCATCCTGATCACCTTCATTTTCAGCCATCAAACAAGAACTATCAATCATTGGCTTATTCTCAGCAAGCACACCTTGACCGGAAAGGAGGCTAACCCAATCAATATCGGGGAGAACTTGAGTTTCTAACAAAGGAGGGTGCACTGAGGACGATGGAACTGAGGGTGCAAAGAGGAAAGGAGCGTTAAGGGGTGACAACAAGGGCGGCGCAGCAGGCGGTAGGAGTGGAGCTGGGGTACTTTCTTGGCCAATATCCATCTGATGATGAAGGTTCTGAGGGCTGCACTGATAGAATAAGGAGAGAGTGGAACGGAAAAAAGATTGAGAAATAATGAAGTTTAAAAGGGAGAAGAAAGTGATGGAAGGTGGAAGAGGTTGGACTGCCCCACAAGAGAGATATCCAAGAGAGAGAGAGAGAGAAGTGGGGAACTAGTTTGATGGAGTTTGAGAGAGAGGGAAAGGGAAAACTTCACGAGAACTTCATCCAAGTCTTTCCTAGGTCTTAATCCCTTTCTCTTGCTCCCTTGGTGAAGCCAACAACATCTCACCCACTTCGGTTCAACTGCCTCTCGCCTCAAGTAATTACAGGAGACGTACCCAACATGCATCGTTATCACCAAAGCATGCATATATGCGACAGCGATACTATAATAGTCCATTTAATTTCTTTTTCTTTTTCCATGCCATCTTAAAAAATGATTTCTTTAGGACACATGTTTAAATTATGTGCTACAGATATGGTTAATTTGTTCGTTCCATTTATCCCAAGAAAAAAAATGTTTATTTGTTCCATATTGTACTGTTTACCTACCAAATGCAGGAACATAGTTCTTTTTCTTTTTGATGTGTATGAAGTTCACAAGGGAGAAAAAATTGAAAATTCAAGGTGATTAATTACATTTACATCCATTCTCATAGTAAAACGGTTTCTTGCATCATCTTGGGATTTTTATTTTGCGCTTAAATCGTAACAACATATCAATTATAATTATTATATTACAATTAATTCATTACAATTTAAAATTGTGTTGAGTATATCAAAATCTTGTTTATAATTATATAATTATAAAATTATAATAAAAATTAATAAGTGAAATGCTTCTTGAATTCTAAAGGTATTGTAGCAAGGTTACATTAATGGGGAAGCGAATTCTACAAAAATTTTGGACAGTCGATGGCAGTCAAAACAATGATATCATTCAAGTTCTAAAAATGAAAGGAAGACTCTTTAAATAAAATATAAGGTCACTTGCTTGCTCTTCATTTTAAAGAAACCATCGTTTTGGGTCAGCCTTTTGAAATTCTGTTTGATATCCTTGGGCAAAGATTTTATTTGGGCAACAGATGAACCAAATCTCCTATATAGGGGACCGAAGAAGAGAAACACATTTCGAGCTTTATCCATTAACTGAGCTTCTTTGAGACCTTAAGTCAACGAGTATAAGTTATTGATGAGGTCCAAGTTCCTCTATTAAGTCAAGCCATTGTGCCCGTGGCAGGGGAAGGAGGGAGAGTCCTGTTTAGGTCACCCGCCAGACTTCCTAGATTCGTTCTTTCCCACTTGTGCTTGGCAAAATACCATTTTCTCTACACTCCAGTTAAGGAGAGCAATATAGGAGGATCTAGTCATCTACATTTACCCACTATCTAGGAAGGTAGAGAAAGGAATTGTTCAGCCAATCATCGCAGCATAAAACCCAAAGTTACTTGGGTAGGTTATCATACAAAGGGTACACGTAAATTAGATACAATCCATTATTGCAGCAGAAAAGAGAGGAGAAATAATAAAAGCTTTGTTATATCATCGGACTAACAAATTTCATGCATTTATTATTACCAACAAAGGAAATTCAAAATTTGCACTATTCAATCCATTCTGAACCAATAAGCTTCATTATCTTCGCCCAATTGTCTCGTGTTCAGATGTTCTACTGTCTTATGTCAGCTTGAACTTCTGACATAGTCTCCGCTGCAAAATTACAATTAAACCACAAATGGGTTACAAGAAAGATTGTATGGCTTGGAAATCATACTGAGCAATTTGCCTTCAGCTGATGATCATCTTTTTAAGAAATTCAGATTGTTCAGGAAATTACTCCAACAGTTCATCCTTCGTCACCCAGACGAAATCCTTGCACTTCCCGATATTAAACTTGTTGGTTTCAATCACTTGAGACTTGAAGAAGAATCTCTGACAGAAAATAAAAGCATAAGGTAGGGGAATAAATATTCTAGAAGGAACTTCAAGTGAAGTGCATTTATGTTGTCAATATGAGAAAGGCATTAATTAGCAGGGCTAGCAAAGACGAGCATAAGTATGTGAAGAAGAAAATAAAAGCGTTTCTGATGAAATACCTTATATGGTTCAGGCACATTCTCTGTCTGCTGTGTAACCATATGCCCCATAGGAGCATTTCCAACGAATTAAGAGTGAGAAAGGTCTCCAATTACAGATTCTAAGGCAGACTCTGCACACTGCAAACATTTCGTATTTATATGAGAGCAACCAAACAAAAAGCAGAAGGAAATAATAAAAGAAAGCAACCATTACCTTGCATAATGTCTCCTCCAAATCATAAAATTTTTCAGGAAAATGCCACACAGGTTTCCCACTAGGAGCTCCAAGAGTGTCACTATGAAGAAGAAGATACAGTCTTCTATCAAGTGCTCTCTGCAATGACCTTAATAAATAGAAAGTTCAAATTTTTCATGATCAGAATATTGTACTAATTTCATCCTCTATCCCCAAAAGGCCACAATCTCCAAGGGGAAGCAGTTTTAATACTTAGAACAGAAATTTGTTCTCAAATTTGTAGTACATAGACATTTTCTTAAGAATGATGTTTATATTCCTCAAAGAAACACATATACAAACAAGGAGCCAGATCTATTAAACAGAAGAGAACAGCACTTTGAGATCTAATTCAGATATTTCTTCCTACAGATTGTTAATCCTTGACAAGCTATATCTTATCTCTATCAAACAAAGGATGAACTGTAGGTAACAATGTTCCAATGAATAATTTAAAATCTACCACTTACTTTCTGTCATTCATTTTTTCAGCTTCAGTGATCCTTGGAGCTGGAACATAGTCAATTTGGTACTCACCTTTTCCCCTGATTGTACAAAATTTTCACTTCATTAGCTAAGAATCAAAACAGCAAAACCATCTATGTGCATGTGCAAATTTGCAGTTGTATGCATGTATTCATTAAGCGTGCAAAGAAAGGAGAAAGAGGACAACACATATAACCCAAAAAACAATGACTTTCATTATTTTTGTGTTCTATGAAGACTCTCATTGCAGAGCCAAAAATAGACATCTTGAATCAACCTTGAGGCTGTTTTTAAACTTGAATGGAAAAGCTACGTTTAATACTCCATTGCCTTTCCTGAATCACCTCTTCAGAGGACTCACAACTCTAAATCACGTGTGGCACATGGTTCATTTGGATAAATCAACTGCTTTCGTGTTTTTTAATTTACTTATTTTTGGTTTGGATGTAAGAAAGAAGTTTATGCAGGTGCATCAAATCAAAGTTTATGCAGGTGCATCAAATCAAGAACTATTATCCAGTAACTACTTACATATGGATCAAAAAGTACCTAAACATACAAGGAAGCACCCCTACTATAATATGGAATACAACTGAATCAAATTCCAAACTTGCCTAGATTTGGACATGTCCAAGAATTCATCAGGATATTTACGTCGATACTGCTGCCCCCATCGGAAGCTGCATAAAACAAATGCAATTACATACAAAAATTCCACGCCTTTTATCTCTTTCATCAATTAATAGCTGAAAATTTGAACGAAAAAGAATAAGAATTTCGAGTAATAAGCCATGGATCAGACCGTTTTCAGTAAATATTGTAGCTTTTTACTTTTTACTCTTACCATCTGTGTTTAAAATTAGTGTCTGCTAATCAATATTTTTCAAGGAACTGGAAATCTAATATATCCTAGCATGAACCATCCCACATTTTCTCGGAACCCAAACAAGGAGCAGAGAAGGAAAACTTACGAGAACTCCTGAAATGCATAAACCACAGAATCAATTTTGGGATTAACAACTGGTAATCACTCGAACAGTACGGAGGCCACAATTTAGTCGGAGCTCGTGGAAAACCCACGATCTCCCGCGAGTGGTTGAACCAGCGATGTTAACAATCTGCGCATTCTCGACCTACAAAGAGAAAAGAGTACGCATTTTAAAGATATGTGAAAAAGGTCATAGAGATGGTATACGTAGATATATACGTATGTAAGAGCAGAAGGAATTGAAATACAGTAGATGATGAAAAGCCCCGCTTAAACCCTAAGACGAAATCGCAGAGTGATAGCGAGGAAGAAAAGAATAAACGAGTGTCGTACCTGCCACCGGCAATGGCGGTAAATAATTAAGTTGAGATTTTTCTTTTAGTTTTGATCCTCGATTTGGTTTTGGCTGAATTAACTAGATCTCTCGGTTTTATTCAGCACATGCTGGGTAAATCTCCCGAACAGCCAGTGGACGCTGAGGATGATAGTACCCTGACGCTTCTTAATACAGTACTTTTTTTTGCTGAAATCTTCTTTATAGCTTAAGAAAACTCGCTAGTGTTTTCTACCATGAACTTAAATTCAGAAATTGATCAAATTCACTTGTTTTGCAACAAAAATTAATTTAAGATATATCTCATAAATCACATCCAAAGGTACGATTATTTATATATGATGAAGGAAACCGAACAATCAAATACGAAGTTGCAGATACAAGCTCAGTGTCAAACACTTTTGGTTGCTCATAATACACAGGCTTCATTCTGAATTCTAAGGGTGTCTGAACAATTTCGTCACTGAAAAATTATCTCTACAAAGAAATCAGAACAATGGCTTTTTTCCATTTATCATTCCCATCAAGTGATCAAAAACTTGTCCACCTCCATCCCGGAGTCCGGAATGCATGTATTCGTTAGTTATCCATAACCTAATTCCTGCTATCTGAGTAGCTGTTTCCATGACCAGCTTGAAATTAACATACATATCCTCGTAATATACAGCAGCTGCTACCGGTACCTGCTAGCAGTTTCGAAAATTAGTAAAGCGCTAGACCCTGATCTGGAGTGAAGTTTTCAGAAAGGAAAAAATGTGAACACTATCATCTTCACACCTTGTTATTTTTCAATGCAGTGACATCATACAGTGGAGGCCAATCTTCCTTCTCAGCCAATAAATGAGCAGCATCTTTGAAAGGCCTCAAAGAATGAATTTCATCAAACATCCATGGGAATATCATCTGCATAAATTTAAACCACATGTATCAACTAGCAATTTAACATCATGATAAAAACCATGGAAGAGACCTAATATGATGAACTTGACCAAGCAAATTGATTTGTATTCCACAATTACGCTTAAATTGTCTGGACCATAAATATAATAGAGAAACTCTCTCTCCTGAAAAGTACCAAAGGCCTAAGTCTGCATTACCATCAAGAGAATGCACCTTCAAGATAAACATTCAATTTAAAATATTATCACCACTATGGTTCTTCAAAATGTAAGGTGATGCCATGCGTGTGGTGCCATTTTAACATATCCATCAACTCAGAAAAGTTTCCAATTCCTGGCATTATATACAAATAAGAAAGACTTACACTATATTTACCTCAACAGTTATTTGGATTACTAAATAACTCGGGACATCAAATATGTCAGTGCTAGTGTCACGGACCTAAGGGGGAGTCCTGAATCCCACATCGAACATAATAGGAAAGTCACTGGGGTATAAAAAGGTTCACACCATCTCCGTCTTGTGAGGCGCCTTTTGTAGGACAAAACCGTGAGGTCAAGGGGGCCAGAGCGGACAATACCTCACAAAGGTGTGAACCGTGGTGGAAGACTGATCTAGGACGCTGGAAGGGTGAATGCCCGGGTCTCGGAGCCTCGCGGGTTCGGAGCTTAAGTCTCGACCCGTGACAAGTGGTATCAGAGCCAGCCCTAAACCGTTTGATCCACGCCAAGCACCTCGTGGGAGGTAGGCAGGGTAACCAGCCTCCGTGACGAGGGCGTCACAAAGTTGGGTGCGGGAGAATGTCACGGATCTAAGGAGGAGTCCTGAATCCCACATCGAACATAATAGGAGGGTCACTAGGGTATAAAAGGGTTCACATTACCTCCGTCTTGTGAGGCGCCTTTTGTAAGATAAAACCGTGAGGCCAGGGGGCCAGAGCGGACAATACCTCACAAGGGTGTGAACCGTGGTAGGAAGGCTGATCTGGGATGCCGGAAGGGTGAATGCCCGGGTCCCGAAGTCGCGCGGGTTCAAAGCTTGAGTCTCGACCCGTGACACTAGCCCCTAAAACTGACCAAGATAGATGGCAATGTGCCTACCACGTTTAAATAGGTCAAATATTTAAATGAATATATCAACAGTACATACAATGACCAACATTGCCTCTCAAGACAGGGATGTCAGGAAAACGAGGGAGTCCAAGTAAATAAGCAATGAAGTCTCCCGCTGTTATGGAATAGGATGAAGGTGTTAGGAAACCATATAAATAGCTCCTATGTCTCTGAGAAGTCGATGGGCTTTTCACTTATTTGAGACCAAATCACAAAGGTAAGCAAGTTTTCTCAGAGACAGAGTTTGACTCACTCCGCTTGTTTTAAGTTATTGATCTTTACTTAAAATCTAACAATTGTTACCCGGCCAATTATTCCTCAAAAGACTTAAATATTCGGATATATATTTGTGGTCCTAGTCATCCATAAAGCACAATATTATTACCTCCCCAGTAAAAAGTATGGGACGTCTTTCATTTGCAGCCCTGATTGCATCAAATTTGCTCTCATGGTCAGCCCTTACTTTCTGAGCAGACCAAAGTGATGAAGCACCCTTCAGAACACAAATGTAATTAAAAAATGATCAAGTTTTGAACATGATAATTGATACAAATATTAGCCTGTCTGAATACATGTCAATTTGGACCTCAGGCAGAGCCTACTGACTTGTTTATATTTTGATGGCCGAAGCTTGTTTAACCAGCAATCACATTTTTATCCATTTTTCAGAGGTAGTGTTTGACTTTACAAAATATCTCATGATAAAAAACTAGAAAAGCAACAATCTGGAAGACAGGGAAGCTTACCTGGCAGTATATTGACTCATGGAGAATAGCATAAAGTGGGTTTGTATCAAAAGACAACCAGCTCTCATACTGCATATGTCAAATGACTTAAGATTGAATGATCGATCCATTGGATAGAAGTAAAACCTCAATTCGTGATCAATAAGAAAACATCAATTTTTCTTACAGCATTTAAAAAGTATGAACTAATCTGCTTTGGTGCTCCAGGAACTAACATCGGATCCCAGACCCTCTCAAACCTATAGTTTTTGAAATATCAAAAGTACAATAACGACACAGTTGAAAAACATTTAGTCATAAATTCTAAAGAATGGAAATAGAGAGTGTGAATTCTGATGTCTTACAGATAATGCAACCGTTCAAAACCTGCACTGGATCCTAAACCAGATAAACCAAGAAATTGCAGCCCCCTAGGGGTTAGGATTCCCCCAGAAGGAAGATGGACCTGCACAATAAGGAAATTTTAAAAAGATCAAGGTGCCATTTTAGCTTTAGGTAGAACAACAAGATCAAATGAGGAAGACCCTCACCCCGCCTCCTTCAGCTTCTGCCAAATAAGTAACAACATCTTGAACAATTTCAACGTCCTGAGGAAACCTCTTGTAGTATTTTTCATTCTGATGAGTAACCTGCTCAAAGCAAGCTCTATATACAGCATCTGCAGTACATCCATCTCCTATTGGAGGTATCCCTCCGGTTAAAAGCACTTGTTTCAATCCTTGTGGTGCAAAGCTCAGATAAGTAACTCCACAAAAACCACCATAACTCTACACGGTCAAGAAAATAAGGGATAAGATAACGGCATGGTGATATGCGAAATTCAATGATGTATGATGCACAAGCACGAACATCAATAATAGAGTACTAACTGTAATACCTGACCCAAAACGGTCCAAGGCCCAGCGTTAGGAACAATATGAACACGGATGAATTCAGCATCATTGACAATATTATCAGCTCGAAAATGTTTCAAGTAATCAACCAGATTCTGGGCAGACTTTATTTGCTGCATAGATGATGGAGTCAAAGGGGTTGATAAACCGGTTCCTCGCTGCAACAGAAACAGGAAAACATCAAGGATACAAAGCATAAACAGGCACTAAATTTCAATGTAAACATTTTCAAAGAAACCATGCCTGATCCATCAATATAACCCGAAACTCTTCGCAGGCTTTAAGTATCCATCCACTAGCTTCAGTTGGTCGAGGACACTCGAAACCAGGCCCACCTTGCAGATATAAAAGGTATGGCATTGGCTGCTCTTCTTTCCCAACTAAAATCCAATTCAGCATTAGACACTAGTCAGTTTGACTTTTGACACTTCCAGCATTTGGTTTTTTCAAAAACGAAAATGAAAGAGTTATTAATCAAACAGGGATTTATCCACCAAAAATAGTATGCCTAAGGCGTTGATTGAAATAATCTCGCTTAAGGAAGAAGTAGGATTACCGGCAACGACTTCACGAGCGAAAATGGAGATCTTAGAAGAAGTTTCACGACTTTTATAATCGAGAGGGACCATAAATCGGTGGTCTCGGAGTCGGAGGTCCGGCACCGAGTACCAGTTCCCGGCAACGTGTTCCGGCGATGAGTAGTCAGTGGCGACGGATTTTGGCCCAGACATGATGATGAGAGCACGGAGTGAGGTCAGACGAGCACGAAAGCGGAGGAGTCTGGCAGGTGGGATTGGTGAAAGAATCGCAGAGAGAGTAGACAATGAAGAAGAAAAGTTAAAGAAGACAAGCGGCTTTATCAAGGAAGGTGGCGCGTGAGTTGCCAACATTTTTGGAACAGTAAAATCTTCGATATAGAACTTTTAACTGAAGGGGAAGAACACATGGATTTGACTTTGACCATGCTGTTTTGGAGATTAGATGATTAACTTGATTTCAGTCGTTCGATGCGGATAATTTTGAAGATCATTTCCGGATATTAACGTTTTTGATATAAACTCGACTCAAAGTTTACAAAGGGGCGTAGATAATCATTTTATATAAATAATTACATTCCGATTCTTGACCGAATAATTTTATATAGATATATAAAAAGTAATTTTTTTAAAATTAAATTTAAATCTTCAAAATTTATATATACCAATTTTTTATAAAAAATAATTTTTTTAAAAAAGCAAAAAAATGACATACTTTTCCTTTGATCATTTTTATTTATAGTAATATTTATAGATTTATAATAGTATATTAAATAAAAATAAATTATGTCTTCTTTAAAAAAAAAAAAACATGTATGTTATTTAATGATGAATTAAATAATAAAAAATATTAAATATTTATTTTTGTAATTTTTACCAAATTATTATGTAAAATATTAAAAATATCCATAAATATGTGAAAATAAAAAATTAAATTAAAAAACTATTTTTCATTAGAACGAAATTACAATAATAACAAAATAAATCGTGAGAAAAAAGGTTATAAACAAAAAAATAAATTACAATAGTAATAAAGTACACATTAAAAAAAGTTGCAAATGTAAACAATAAAAAATATATATATAAAAAAATGATTATAATCTTATATTTGTAAAAGAACTCTTGAGTGGTAATTAGAATTAACTATATAATTTTAAAATTGATTTTTTAAAATTTAAAAGGGATATAATAAATGATAAAGATGAAATTATATTTTTTTACATATATTTAAAATATAAAATTAATAATTAAAATTGAAATATATATAATTATTTTGATGATCTTATTATTTAAATATTTAATATGAAAATTTGTTTGAATTTTCAATATCTTAAATAAATTTTTAAAATGATAATTTTTTTATTTAAAAATGGTTGTTGAAATATTTGGATAAATTTAATTTTTAAAATTTTAAACACGATGAAAGATTATGATAATTAAATAAAATTTTAATTAAAATTATTTGGTAAATAACTAAAATATTTAGTATGAAAATAAGATTCATAATTCAAACTTTTAATTTTAAAAACATATATTCAGTTTAATTTGATTTTTAATTATAATTAGAATAATTTTAATATTTGAATAAATTTATAATTATCTAATTTATGATTAAAGAAATTATTTTACTCTTTTAAAAAAAATTATCTTACTTATCGTTAAAAATAAAAAATTATCTATGTGTGTATATATATATATATATATATTTTAGATTTTTTTTTCATTTTTAAGTAAAGATTTTGATAGGCATTTTTATTTTCATTATGCGAGTTTGTAATATAGATAAAAAGCTTATTGTCAAAAACTTAATTACCAATAGATTTGTAAATTACTATGAATTGACTTAATATTGATATAAAGAAAATTAAAAATTATTTTTTAATAAGTATTAATTGTATTATCAAAGAAACAGTTAAACCAAACATTATATTTATTTTACTTCATTAAAAAAATTAAAGATCAAATTTAAATTTATATCTACCAAAAATTTATATCAAATGTAACTTGTATGAATTTGATTTTTTTTTTTTGTTGCACATGCATATGCTAATCTTAAAATTAGTGTCCAAAATCAAGTAATGTTACATTCGAATTAATTTTTTATTTTATTTAATTTAAATATTAAATATTTTAATTTAATTCAAATTAAATTTTAATTATGAAATAAAAAAAATCTATTTTTTTTAAACTAAATTGAGTATTTAGTTTTGTTAAAAAAGAAAAACAAAACAAACGTTTACAGCCGAGGTTTCGAACGACAACGAAGACAAACCCCTCCAACTTTCCACAAAAAAAAATGAACGCTAAATGTCCCGTTTCAAAGAACTCAAAACTCCTCCGCCTCCTTAAACCCCAACCGGCATACTACCTCCACAACGGTCACCTCTGCACAGAACCTGACCCCCGCCCACCTCCACCGCCAGCGCAAGACGATGAGTCTAAAATCACCCAAGCAGTTCAACTTCTCATCGAGACCCCACACCAAGAATGGTCCTCCTCTCAACCCTTGCGATCTATCCTCTTCTCTTCTCCTTCTCCATCTCCTAGCTTTCTCTCCAAAATTACTCGCAGCATTGCTTCCTATCGTCAAGCCCTCAATTTCTTCAAACACCTTCAACAAAACTTCCCATTTGAAAACACCCAATTCCTCTCTTATCCATTTCAAGCCCTTGTCGAACAAGCCGGTCGAGAAGTCGAAGCGGGATCCCGGTTATCCGAACTGTATCAAGCTTCGAAAGAATGGGAAATTCCTCCAACTGTTAACACCGCCACGCTTTTTATTCAGTATTTTGGGAGACTCAACATGGTGGATAAATCTGTTATTGTTTTTAACGAACTCGATCCTTCTCTTAAAAGCACGCACGTTCGCAATGTTTTGATTGAAGTTTTGTTAGGAGATGGGCGTGTTGAATACGCACTCAATGTGCTCGATGAAATGCTTCAACCTTTATCCGAGGTTCCGCCTGATGACATTACTGGGGATATTATATTTTATGGGTTGGTGAAGAGAGACAGGAAAGGGACAAGCTTAAGCGTGGAAGAAATCATTAAGTTGGTTCTAAAATTTGGGAAATGTAGTGTTTTTCCAAAGACAAATTGGCTGACCCAATTAATTTCTAGGTTATGTGGGAGTGGGAAACTCAATCAAGCTTGGGATGTTTTGCGTGAACTGTTGAGACTGCGTGCGCCTCTTGAAACTCCTCCTTTCAATGTACTTTTGACCGGGTTAGGGAAGAATGGAGATGCTAAAAGAATGAGTACGGTTTTAGCTGTGATGAGGGAGAGTGATATTCAGCCCGATGTTGTAACTTTTGGGATTCTTATTAATCAGTTATGTAAGTTAGGTAAGGTTGATGACGCGATGGAGGTGTTAAAAAATATGGGTGAAGGAAGTGGGAGTGATGGTGTTTCAGTTGAAGCTGATATTATTATTTTTAATACTGTGATCAATGGACTTTGTAAACAAGGAAGGCAAGAAGAAGGGTTGCATTTGATGGAAAGGATGAGGTCCATGAAGGGGTTGGAACCTCATACAGTTACTTATAATTGCTTGATTGCTGGGTTTTGTAAAGTTGGAGAAATTGAGAGAGGGAAGGCGTTGTTTGATCAGATGAACGAGGAGGGGGTTTCACCTAATGTAATCACTCTTAATACATTGGTGGATGGTATGTGCAGACATGGGAGGATCAATAGTGCAGTTGAGTTCTTCATTGATATGCAGGGAAAAGGACTGAAGGGCAATGCGGTTACTTACACCACTCTAATTATTGCTTTCTGTAATGTTGACAACATCATTGAGGCGGTTGATCTGTTTGATCAAATGTTGAGAAGTGGATGCCCTCCAGATGCCGTTGTTTACTATAACTTGATCTCTGCTTTATGCAAAGCTGGAAGGATGGATGATGCTAGCAATGTTTTGTCAAAGTTGAAGGAAGCGGGGTTCCACCCTGACATTGTCTGCTACAATGCTCTTCTCAGTGGGTTCTGCAACAAGAACAAGGTAGGGAAAGCTTATGAAATCATCAAGGAAATGGAGGAGGCAGGAATGAATCCTAATAGTGTCTCGTATAACACTTTGATCGCTTATTTTTGCAAAACTGGGGATTTTGCACTTGCTTGTAGGGTGATGAAACACATGACTAAGGAAGGTCTTGTCCCTACTATTGCCACATATGGAGCTCTTATACATGCATACTGCTTAAATGGAAAAATTAAGGAAGCCTTGAAGCTTTTCAATGACATGAGTTCAATATCAAAGATTTCACCGAACACCATAACATACAACATTCTTATAGAATCTCTGTGCAAGAATAATAACGTCAAAGATGCGCTCTCTCTGATGGATGATATGAAAGCAAAGGGGGTGAAGCCTAATACCACCACATACAATGCAATGTTTAAGGGCCTTAAAGAGAACAATTTGTTGGAAGATGCCTTTAGATTGATGGACTGTATGATTGAGCATGCTTGCAATCCAGACTATATAACCGTGGAGATTCTCACTGAATGGCTTTCTGCTGTTGGTGAATCAGGAAAATTAAAAAGCTTCGTACAAGGATACAAGGTTTCTACCTTTACTTCATAGAATGGCTGCAAGATGAGGATGTGTTACTGGATTATTTTTGTGACTTGATGTAATGAATTGGCCATTGTCAGGGCTCGGAAGAGGTCAGAAAATTGCTTTGTTTTTGCTGCCTACTTATTTTTGTTCAGGCTACAATGGCAGCAGACCTTCACCTGCAGTTGTAGTTCTATGAGCCGCTTGACACTGCAATTATCCATCGCTGGTTCGTGGCAGACTCCTCATGGACTCGTTCTGAAACAACCAAACGGGGAGGCTTACATACTCCCACTGCACGTTGCCGGTGCGGCTCTTAATTTTGCATTCTGCCATCTACCATTGAAAATTTTGAGAATAATAGAGATTTATTAATAATTCATTTAGAACTGGTTTGTCAGAATTTCGCCTATCAAACAGTTTGCTATGCACAATAGTTCACTAGTGAGTAGAGAGATGAGATCAGGAAGTCAGACTTTGAACACAGTTCTGTGTTTTGGCACCTAACTGGTTTCTCATTCTCTCCTTTTCGGGCTATAATTATGGTTTGCCCAAATCAGGGAACATCACCGTGTATTATTCATCTGTAAAGTTCTTTCCTACTGAATATTCTATTTGAAAAACCTTAAAAAATCATGAACTGGTAGTCTCTTCTCTCTCATTCCCAAATGTAATACAAAGTTATCTGCAAATTGCAACTGAGAAACCAAAGAGCACATAAAATTCTTTCTCTCTCTCTCTCTCTCTCTTTTTAAAAGTTTGAATGAGAAACCGAAGACGCCCAAAAACCACTCAGTAAATACCATTGCCATTATTATGATCAGACGGCAGTCAGGCATATACCTTACTAGCAGTAACAATACAGATGCTGTTGCCCATATGTCAACACTCCCTGGCATTAATCTTTCTTGTCTAAGTCAATACAATTAAATACAATAATCAAATTAAAAATCAAGAATACATACAAGAAAGTTAAACAAAGATACTGATAAATCAATTACCGATTACACTTTAGTTGTATCCGAAATGACAAAAAAAACCGTAAATTCTAGGAAAATAAAAAGGATGTCTAAAAGCTAAAACTTCACCTAGCTCTGTCACTAACCTTACCTCAGATCGTTATGGAATCGTAACTTGCATTCTACCAAAAGGGAATAAGCCAATTGAATTCCCCTCTACCTTTTAAAGTGTATGACATATACAAGAAATAAAAGGGAAAAAACATATAAAGCCATGAAAACAATTCTCCGGGCGAGTTTTAGATGCCACCAGCGGCAGTAGCTGCATTGTTAACAATCCAAGGAAGGTCAAAAGTTGCCGGAAAATTATCAGAAAAGCAATTTCCGGTGAGCATGTCAGAGAGTCCTTCTAAACCCTCGAAGAAATCATCACTGACTGCCGTGTCTGACATCCCAAAATCTTCTTCCCCTTCATCTTCAGCCAAATCCTCTCTGCTCTCCATCTTTGTACTTTGAACTACAAGCTCTTCATCAACTGAGGTAGTTGGAGACGAGCTGTTCGCAGGTTTGGATGAGGAGGGTTTGGTGGAGTCGCCGACAGTGACTGTTTGTGGAGTGAAAGGCTTCTGGCGGGTGCTGCCAGCGAGTGAATTCCGGTGCGTGGGAGCAGGGTGGTTGTGTTCAGCTGTGTATGTGACTATGAACATAGACGGGTCGGATCTGTTTCGTTCCACTTGTTTCCGGGCCAAACAGCCCTTAGAGCTGCTACATCTGTAATAGCCCCTGTTATTCGAAGAAACAGACAACCAAAGCTTTAATCGAATATCCAAACAAAAACCAAACTTATTATAATCCAACATGCAAAGAGACAAATACACATGATTTTCTCCAATTTTTTATAAAAGATTTTACCTTGGATAAGGGGAACCTTTGATGGGTTTCTGACCATATTTTCTCCATGCCCATACATCTGAAGACAGACCTTCTGCTGGAACCTCGCAAACCCTTTTTAGCTGGTTCTTTCTGTTAAAAGGAAGGCACAAAATTTCAATATAATCAATAATAGAGACAATTTTGGCAAACCCTTTTTAGCTGGTTCTTTGAAAACAAGTACTTTTAAATACAGTGATGCTAAAATTTACCTTCTTTTAGATCGAGAATTATAAGAATTTGCAGTTGTGGAATTACTACTAGCTGTTTTAGCAGCGGTAGTAACAGACTGCTTAGGCTGTTGTTGTTTAATCTGTGCTTGATCTTTGGACAAGCCAAGAGAAGAAAGTGAAGATAAAGGCGTGCTCTGTGGGGAAGAAGGCTGAGATTTGGGGAAGAAAGGCTTGTAAAGCTCATGCAGTTCTTCCATAGATTTTCTATCTTCAAACTGATTCGGAAATGAAAAAACTTGACCCTGAAAAGCTTTTTGACTACCAAACGAAGAAAAACAAGACTGAGGGCACAACTCCGCCATGAAAGAACTGGTTGCAACACCACCGCTGCTGGACGCTGTAACAGTGGCGCAGCCCCTCACCACCGCATGCAAATCCCAATCAACATCCATGAGCCTTGTATCTTCTTCTCTCTACTTCTAAGGCAAAACTCAAAAAACAAAAGTGCCTCTTCTGAATCTGCAGCTGACTCCCCTCTGGCAAGAAACTGTTAGAAAAGAGAGAAAGAAGAAGACAAAACAAGGCGCTGACTTTTTAGTTGTTGTAAAGAGAACAGGAAAAAAAAGAAGAAAATGCTGGGGGGTTGCATTTGAGTCGGGTTTCGCAATTATATATAAAGAAGGAAAAAGGAAAAAGCTGTGGTATTTTTGGTTGACAAATTGGGCATCTCAAAGCCTTATCTTGTCCTTTTTCTCTCTCTAACTTTGTGATTTACTCAGCTTCCGACATTGAAAACCGGGTCTGGTTTTGGAGTTGACTTTGGACAATGTCAAAGGCGATTTTAATTGATGTAGAAATCCACACGGTCTGCATTCTTTCTTTTTTTGTTTCCCTTCTCTCAATGGACGGTAGAGGCTCGTGACTTACCGACAGAAGAGAAAGAAAGATAAAGGAAAAACAAAGAGATTAAAATAAAAGTGGAGGCCAGTTACTTTGGCTGCCCCGACCTATGATGGGTCCAACTCCTTCCTATGGTTTTGCAACTTGCAATTAACACTTGCACCCCGGAGAGCGTAGGAAAGCGTGCCTCCGCTACTCTATCTATCCTCTCTTTGGCCTTCTAGTTCTGGTCTTTTTTTCCGATACAATTTACAGATAATTTTGTTTACACTTGATTGCTTTATAAGAAAATATATATTTGTGATAATATGATTTAAATACTTTTAATTTTTGTATAATCTGTCTTTTTAGATTTTTTTCCGAGTATAATTTGTCTTTATTGTACGGACCTGCCCTTGAATAGTTGCAGGCGGGACAGCCTCTGCCACGCTCGTGACTGATACGTGCAGAGCATCGCCATTGGTTTTCTTTTTAAAAAAAAAAATTGCTTTTCCATCCCATTATTCCTTTCCCATCGGTAGATTCGCAATGGAGTCGTCAAAAAGGAAAAAAGAAATCGAATGACAATTTCTCGGACAGCCACGTGTTCGTTTGGAAAAAGCGAGTTTTAGCTCTTTGCGTACTCGAAACGATTGCGAGTTGATGAGTCTTCTACATCGACGGTTGAGAATGGAAGTTCAAATGCCCAAGTTCTCACGTGAAATCCGGATTAGCGCGTGTCGGTGAAAGGAGATAAGGTGAGTTGGCAAATAAGAGCTTGGAGATTTTGTTGGCCCAGTTTTTTTCTTTCTTTTTTCATTTTTACCGTTACAACCGGCATCGAGGGACTCCAGTGATTATAATTGCAACCGGTTTATTTTCTTTTTTCATCCAAAGAATCCTATGATGGAGGACCGGCCGGCCGAGGATGATTCGAAATTGGTGATGAATCGATGAGTTAATGAGAAAACTTTCTTCCTTTTCTCATTTTTATTTTTTATTTTTTGTCAGTGGGTTTAACGGTGAATGAACGAATGACACGGCATTAATTGAGCGTTTGGAGATAAAACAGTGTTATTTTATTAGAGCGACGTGGATGGCACGAGGGCATTGAAATTCGAAGCGTGTGGGGTCCATTTGGCAAGTGGCAACGACAACAAGATTTTACACACAGCAGCCACTTCTAGGGAGTTCTAACCTGCATAATTACTCTTCGTTGTGGTCACTTCCTGCCTATCGGGTTTAATATCTAAATAAATTTTAGAATTTATTATAAATATAAATAAGTTTTTTTTTATTACATTAAATTAAGATTATAGATTTTTATTTTATTTTAATTATATTCTAATTTTTAAAATTAGATGAATAATATTTTATAAATTAAATAAATAATTAAATATTTTATACAGTTAATATTTTAATTATAATGAAATAAAAATTTGTAATATTAATTTCTTACAATAAAATATTAAAGATTTTTTCTTTTCAAGTGAAGTTTAGTATTAGTTAATATTTTCTTATGGTAATATTTTTTGTTTTAAATGCAATAAGTGATAGTTAATGTAAGATTTTCGGTGTATTGAAAAAAATAACATAACAATTTTAAAGAGCGTTCTTATAACACTTCAGCACATGTTAATTAAGAAACTATTTGAAAATTTAATCTAAACACAAAATAATTTACCAATTAGTAGATAAAAAGGACATGTATTAGATTAATGGCTAAAAGTTAAGAGCTATGAGACTCATATCAATTCAAGAAAAAATATTGAATTAGATTTCCTTTTTATACCTAACTTTAATTAATTAGGTAGAGATTAAATTATAACCCTCTTTTAATCTAGCATGCCTATAATTGTATTAAAAAAATCTGATATGAATTCAAGGTTTAATTTTATTGTTTTATTTAATTATTTTTAAGAATTGTCACTCAATAAATTTTAAATTTTAAAATTTAACACTTACATTTTTTTTTCTTATCCCAATTTGCAACTTTTTTTTTTTAAATAATCCGATAAACTTGCAGCAAAAACCCAAGAACAAATATCTTATAGTAATAACTATATTAGTTGAGCCCATTGTTTTAATTAGTACTGTTCTTTGCAATTAAAAAACAAAAATTAAAAGAAGAAAAACATTTTCAAATCACCTTTGTGCAAGACAATATTGGTATTTAATGATATTTTTAATTCTTGATATTCATTATTGATTATCAACAAAGAGATTGAACAGTATATATATGTGAGATTGAGCCAGTCAAAATTAAGCTTGAATCACAATTAGAGATAATTATACAAAATATGGTACTATATATATTGTTTGACCCCTTTTTAATATCTGTTGCATCTAAATCTAAATTATTGGACCATGGATGGTTACGCCAATTTTTTTTTATATTATACAGTATCAGTACTATACTATATATTTCTTTAAGAAGAATTCTTGGGTAAGGTCAATGTATACGGCGGTCCATATCATCTCAACACGTACAAATGCTCTGAAAGCTATAATAATTTTCTCCACTGTGGTAAGTCGTGAGGGAGAAGTCTGGCTCAATGAATTAATTCAAGCAAGATAAAGCGAAAAAAAAGAGAGAGAAAATGGCTGCAAAGGATACATATAAAATTGATAATGATAATTAAGAATGTAAATGATATATTAGTATTTATAAGTTATTCGGGTTCAATTCGAAAAAAATTTAAATTCAGTTCGATTATTATCGAGTTGAACTCGAACTCGTGTAATTCGACTTATCGATTGAGTCAAATTTAAGTATTTTTATATCCGATTCGAGTAGCTTACGAACTTAATCGAATTTTTATATTTAATTATATTTTTATTATTTTAATTAATAAAATATTTCAAATTCGAGTTCGAGCTCGAGCATAAATAATCAAACTCTTATCGAATATACGAATTGATCTTATTTTTACATATTAATTGAGCTTAATCAAACGAATTCGAGTAACTCGAATTCGATCACAAATCGAGCTTGAATTTAAAAAATAAAATTCGATTGAGTTCGAGTTGAATATCGAACCGCGAGTTATTAATTAAACTCGAGTTTGAATTTTTCATTATATCGACTCGATTACACTCCTAATGACAACTGATAACTGCCAACGACAAGGCACGTATATCACAGTATGTTCAATATGTTAGCACTCATCATTCATTAAAAATTCTTGATACATTTTTATATTCATCTTATGATAATTAGTCTCTTCTCAGTATGTTGATCTCATACATTAATTTCGTATTGCATACATTTGTATAATTAAAAATATATTATATTAAATTTTTTAAATTAAAAAAATTTAATATTAATTTAATAATTTATATCATATTTATTTTATATCAAACATATAACAAATTTAATAATAATCCGAATTATTATTATCATAGTCCCCTTGAAGTTATCGTTTTGTTCTCCTTGGATCCCGTTAGGTTGTAGTAGAAAAGCAAAGAAAAGAAAAAGTGATTCTAAGGGGGGCCTCTTGCCAAATCCATCAAAGTGATGGATCCTTAATGCTTCTATTGCCTTTTGCAGCAAAGCAAATGAAACTGCATTTGCATTAGTTCAAACAAAGTGGTGATGATTAATAATGACGCAGATTTAAGCATCTACAAAATTGGTCCACCCCTCACCTCAATTACCTACACCAAAAAAGCCTGCCAAACTTTTCCAACTAATCAAATATATATATATATATATATATATATATATATATTATAACATACATAATTATTAAATAGTAATTATTACATGAATATTTATATGAATAATTTTTTTTATATATAAGATAATTCATAAAATTTTTTATTACGATGACACATAAAATATTTATTAATTTTAAATTATTTATAAAAAATATTTTTTAAAATTATTAAATTATCTATAATTTTAAAATTTAATCAAAAATCAATTTAAATTTGAATGAAATTTATTTTTTCTGTACATCATCTTATCTTAATTTAAAATTAATTTTAAAATATTTTTTAAAATTTATCTGAAGTTAGTATTTAAATTTATCATTATTTTTTAAAATATTATTTAATATCTTTAATATTTTTTATAAATAATCATTATATTATCTTTAACTTTTAAATATATTTTACAAAGTAAATGTAAAAAATATATATAAATACCAGAACAACTACAAAAAAATTTCTCCTATACATCACCTCATCTCGATTTAAAATTAATTTTAAAATAATTTATTTTTTTCATTTATCTACAGTTAACACAAGCATTTAAAATTTTCACGACCTTTAAAAATATTATTTAATATCGTTAATATTTTTTATAAATAATCTTTACATTATATTCAGCTTTTAAATATATTTTATAAAAAAATGTGAAAAAATATAAATAAATAACAAAGCAACTTTAAACAAATTTATCCTATACTTCACCTCATCTCAATTTAAAATTAATTTTAATGTAATTTATCTTTTTTAATTATCTACAGTTGATATGAGTATTTAAATTTATCACAACTTTTAAAAATATTATTTAATATCTTTAATTTTATAAATAATCTTTAGATTATCTTTAGCTTTTAAATATATTGCAAAGAAAATGTGAAAAAATATAAATACTATAACAACTTCAAGAAAGCCCTCATTGTTAGTAGTTTTTAGTTATATAGCTTTCACAATGTGCCATTGAATTAAACGTATTTTTTTATCATTAATTTAATCTCTTTTTTTATTAATCTATTTTTATTATAAGAATTAACATACTTTTTTTTTATGATATGTTTTATTTTACTAAAAATACTATTCATTATAAGGTATTATTTCACTAAATGTACTATTCATTTTATTGGGTAATTTAAAAAAAAATCAATTGTAATATTTTTTAAACTACAAAAATACATATATTTTTACATTTTTATTGATGTTGTTTGCGGACCTTCTATTTTTTCACGGATTATTCACTCAATCAAGTAATATATTTTATCTTTTAACTAATTATTTATTCAATATTTTTTCATTCATATAAAATAAAAATAATGCTCTAATTAATTGATATAATAGAGTTATTTGTATTAAACAAAAACTTATGTATCTATTATATATTTAAAGAGTGAATAATTTCTCGATTCATATACCAATTGTGAAACATATAACATAATTTTAAATCAAAAGATTATATTTCATAAAAAAATAAAATTAAAAAAATAATAATTTAGAAACAGTCTCATTGGAAATACTAATTTCAAATTCATTTTGTTTAAAAAATTCAAAACCATAAAAGATTTCACTAAAATTATTGAAAAAGAAGATATAAATCTTATAATAACTCTATAATTATAGAACAGATAATTTCTTATAACATTTAACAAAATAAAAAAAAATCTTATTTTTATTATGATTTGATATTTTAATTATATTATTTATATATTACATATATTTTGAATATGTAAGTAATTCAATAATATTAATTTTTATTTTTATTTAAATTTAAATAAAATAAAAATAATTCATACCTAGTTAATTATTTTTTCTTCGTTCTTTGCTAAATTGTCTCTTCTACGCTTCAAAGTGTATGATATCCATAGATTTGCCATTATATAAACATTATTTTTTTAAATTTATCTCATTTAATTTATATAATCATTTTAAAAAATAATATTTAATAAAATTAAATTCAAATTTCACCGTATTTAACCTTTTTATCTGTTAAAGGTGTGACTTTTTTTATTAAAAAATATATTGGATTTGGTTGGTAGAGAGATCTTCCATATGTGACAATTCCTTGGACCAGAGCCTTAGCATACTTTATAAGTTGGTCAAACATTTACACACCCACAAAGGCCTTTCTTTTGTTTCAGTCTTAGTTAAGCATCGGAATGTAACAAGACTTTTGAAAGAATTTTCGGCTACTGTACTGAGATTCGATACCTGTATCGAGTATGGGTCGATGGAGACTTGAAAAGATTTGGGATAGCACATGATCGGTGACTACTACTACTCTACAAGGTTCACAACCATGCCGAATATGTGGGGTTCAACATTTCAGCACTTAAAGAGGACGAGGAAATTGGAATATTTATCCTAGCTTTTGAGCCACAAAAACAATTATAGACATGGCTATCAAACAAATTCATCGTAATACCTCAATTTCATATAAAAAAATTTAAAGATTTATTATGTATATAAATAAAAATTTAAATTTAAATTTGTACAATATTTTTATCATAAAAATTTTAAATTAAAATAAATAATATCTCTTGGGTGCGGTTTGTACATTAGTCAAGCCATACTCCCCCTTCCCATTCCTTTTTTCCCATCAATCTCTCTCTTTGTACCAAATCAACGAGAGAAAAAGAAAGGGGGAAAACAATTTATGGTGGGAGGGGGACGTGCCACACTAGAGAAAATATAGGGCACACTACCACAATTAGGAAGAAATGGCAAATTCGCCAGGTGTCACAATTAGTAGTTTAAAGCTATTCGCTTTTAATCAAATAAAATTCCCTCATTTCATTTGTGATTTATGAACGTGGGGGGTAGGAAAGGCAAGGGGATCTGGTATTCTGTTCAGTGTTTTCGACTTCATTTCCATTGGTGCGGGCCCCCATCATTAGGGCAGATATAGTAGCCTTTTTTGCAAGTCCACATTAGACAACATCATATGAAAAACACTGATATTTGCGCTCAATGGCAGCTTATTGTTATCTAGCCTTTTTTTTTTCCCTGGCTATTGGAAGCAACTTCTTAAAAGAGCTCAAAAGTATAGGTAACAAGGTCAATGAGTTCATTGTCATATTCAACGAAATCATCCTTGTTATTTTTCTCTTCATTTTGGGGACTTACTAGGACCACAAAAAATAAAATGCCAGTTCTTTTACAAAGAAAAAGAGTGAATATATACCAAAATTTTTTTTGAATTAATTAATATATTATTAGAGTTGATATTTAAAAATTACGAATTTAAAAAAATTTATACACATAATATTTGTTTTAGTTAAATAAATAGTAGAGTAAGAGGATTTAAAGATAGATTAAAAAATAAAAAAATGAATATATATATTTCCATTTCGAAAGTATGATGTAATAATAATTATGAAGTGACGTTAAAAATTCATAGCATTTTAGGGGGGTTAGACTTTAGAGGTCAACAAAACGCACGGTCACGATGGAATTGGCCCTAATCTGGATTTTGTACACATCCTACGGCCCATATAGGATAAAACTTTCGCGAATAGAAGGCTGAAGGTGAAGGCGGTGGATCTCGTGAAAAATAAAGCCCAACCCAACAATTTCAGATTTTCTTTCCCTTTGATTTTTCATTTTGAAAACGAAAGCGATTGGAGTTAGTTGTGTTGTTCTTGTGAAAGCGAATGTAGTTGGCTTTACAAACCCACGTAATTTCTTCAATTCCGGGTAATCTCATTCATTTTCGTCTTCCTTCTCTTTTAAAAATATTTCCTTTCTCACATTAGCTTTTGCTAATTTATTCTTGTATTTCAAATTATTGCTTAAACATTGAATCGGCAAATTATTTTCAAAAAATTAAATATAATAATTTAAAATATGATTCAATGATATGATATAAATATAAAAATGATGTAATTTAAAATTTTAATAATAATTATATTAAAATTAAAGAAAATAAAAAAAATTATATTTTATTTTTTTGTTTCGACATATATTATAATATATAATTTTTATATAAAATATAATAAAAATATATAATTTTAATATTTTATATGATACGAATATATAAATTATCAAATTTATAAAAATCTCTAAATAAGGATTATGACGATGAGATGCTGTGTTAGTGTTTTTCGGATTAATATGAAAGGATAAATTTAAAGAATCCTATTTTTCAAATTGTTGGCATAAAAAAATAATGATGATAAATTAACAATAAAAACTTAAAATCAATTTAAAAACTAAAAAAAATCAACAGTGACTACTAACCAAATTGCTGTCATAGCACCAATGGAGGATTTTGACCCATAATAATAATTTTATAATAATTTATAAAATATATCAAATTTATTAGTAATAAAAGATAGATGCAAAAGTATAAAAATAAATTTTATAATTATAAGTATGCAGATATGTAAATATATATTTATAACAAAATGAATATATTAAACAATTGATCTCATGATTTTTAATTATAAATCATTAATAATATTTTTATAAAAATATAATCATTATTTTTTTACAACATTAATACATTATTTTATCATATCTAATATTTAATATGTTAAAGTAAAAAAATCATGAAAATATTTTTTAAAAATAAATTATAAGTATGCCAATAATTATAAGTATGTTGATAATTAAATATATATATATATATATAACAAAATAAATATATTAAACAAATGGTCTTAAGATTTCTAATTACAAATCACTAACAATATTTTTTTTATAAAAATATAATCATTATATATTTTTTTACAATATTAATACATTATTTTATCATATTTAATATTTAATGTATTACAAAGAAAAAATCATAAAAATATTTTTTTTAAATAAATTAAATTTTAAAACAATAAAATAAAGACTTCAATATGATAAATTAAAATCTTCTAATTTTTTACATGATATTTTTACATTATAAAAAATGAAAATGTATTTAAACTAATCATATTAATTATTTTGACATGTAATAATTTTAAAATAAAATGAGTATATAGAATATAGTAAAATTTTGATTAAAAATTTTAATTAAAATTTCGATTTTAATTATTATAATACTTGTATATATATTAAACTTAAATTTAATGTTTATTAAAATATAATAGTGACAAATTTATTATTGATTTTAAATTAAAAATTATTTATAATAAGTAAATACAAGTTAATGAATTATAATTTTTTTAAAATTAAGAGTTGTAATATTTAGATATAAATAAATTTTGTAATTATATATCTAATATAGATATATAGAATAAAAAATAATATATATCAACACAATAAATTTAAGTTTTAGAAAACCAAACTAATTTTATTACAAAAAATTTCAAAATTATTATAAAAATAACATACATATAACAAATTTTCAAAATTTTTAGGGGCCGTAGCTCAAATCAGTACATTGCATGTGAGTACCTGTTTGTTGCATTTAATAATCTTAAATACTAATGGATGTTTGTGAGACTTTAGGCAAGCTTTTATTTGAATGGGTAAACCATTTTCTTGGGTATAAGCAAAGTGACTCAAGAGCATAATTGCATTGATCCAGTTTTGACCGATGACCAATTAACTCAATTGTTATCCTTAGGCATAATATTTTTAATTTTCAATTAGAGATTCAATTAGCTTAAATTGTATAACAAGATATTATCTAAATATATCTCACCGTGTGATGAAATCCAATTAAGATAAGTTTTTTATTTAATTATTTTACTTTTGATTAAATATATTTTAATTCAAAAATTTCTTGTTTTCTTGAACTTACGAATATAGTTTGTTTTTCAACTTCCATTCAAAGGTGTTATCGTTCCAATACAATAATCAACGGCCACTTTACACGGTGAGTTTTCAACTTTATTAATAATCTTTTAGATATTTTCTTCTTGTTTTGGATAAAATAAAATAAAAAAAAAAATCCTATCAACAAAACTTTTGCCTTCTCAGCGTGAAAGTCACAGCGCGGCAGTTACGGTACGGGGTGGGGTCACGGTTGTCGGAAAGGCAATTGCAAACAAGACAAAATGGAAGATCCTCGGCCGATTATTTCTTTAAATAAATTAAACATACTAAATTTCCGACACATTCACCGTGTGAGTTCAGAAGGGAAAAAATTACATGATAAAAAATTTCGTTTGGACGAGCATGATACCACCACTCAGACGCCGGCTATTACGAATCCATAAAAAATGGGTCATATTCTGCATTTACTCCCTATATTTATATGAATTTGATTTTTAATCCTTATAATAATTTATATAAATTAAATCTTCATATTAGTTTAATTTAATAATATTAATCCAATTAATAACAGAATTACGTAAATTCATTAAACTAGCTAACGTGACCATTGACCATGCTGATGTAATGTTGATTATAATGACATGACATTGACTTACTGACATGATAATTAAAAATTTGATGAAATTAATTATTAAATTATATAAATAATTTTTATATTCATATAAAATTTAAAATTTAATATTTATATTCGTATGAAATTTAAAATTTAATCCCTCTAATACATAATATTTTGAATTTTTAAAATTTTTTTAGTTTTTTAAAGCATTAAATTTTAAAAATTGTTACAATATTTTTTCATAATATACTATCATAATATTAAAAATTTTATCACAATATTTAATCACAATTTTCATATATTATCACTAAATCTATCATAACTTTTTGTTACCTATTAAAATATTATTACTAGTTCTATTACTATTTCTTATTGCATTGTCACAAAGTATAAATCCATTATTAATTTTATCACACTTTTTTTACAATTGTAGTATTTGTAACCATATTAAAAAATTTATAAAAAAATTGAGTAAAAATCTATTACAAATTTGTCAATATATTATACGAATCTATCACTATCTAATTTTAATAAAATTATTATTTTTTATTAATTTATCTAATGAATTATAATTATAATTACATTCTAGGATAAAATTATCCATAAAACTATACTTCTATTCTTTTAAATTAAATCATATTTAAATAATTTTTTACAATCAAAATATAGGTTCTAGAATCTAAATACATTTAAAGTAATTTATTAAACTTAATGTGTATTGGTTTTAAAATTAAGCTTATTGTTTTATTTAACATAATTATTTTTTATTAATATAAATGATAATATTATAATTAATATGACATTTTGAATAATTAATTATATATAATAAAACTAGTATATTAAAGGAACTAAAATATTTTAAAATATTTTTTATATTAAATTGATTAAATTTCAAATTTCATGTGAATATAAGGACTAAATTTTAAATTTCGTATGAATATATTAACTATTTATATAATTTAACAATCGATTTTATTAATCTCAATTGTTATGTCAATAAGTTAATGTCATATCATTAAAGTTAACACTATGTCAACATGATCAATTATCACATTAGCTAATTTAATAGACCAACATTATTAAATTAAACTAGTATGAGAATCTAATTTTGGTAAATTGTTATAGGCACTAAAGTTTGAATTCATATAAGTATAAAGACTAATTGCATAATTTGACCTAAAAAATTAAATAAAATTTTTTAAATAAAAATTCTAAAGTTTTATGTTAAAAATATTAAATAAAAATTAGTTAAAAATTAAATTCGATATATTAAAAGATTTAATTAAATGTACAAAACATAAAAAATTTTAATATATTTTTAGATAAATAATTTTAATAAAAATTTTGATAAAATTTTTATTGTTGAATACATATTGTTCAAATATAAATTATAAACAACATTTTTCATTTTTTTATATTATTGATGTTAAATTTCATTAATTTATCAATTTAAAATTTTTATTAAATAATTTTTTTAAAATTATCAAACTTGGCTTAAAAAAATTTTATCTAAGCTTTATCTTTGACCAAAGCAGCACTTGAATTCTCTCGTGTCCCGTGGCTTGACTTTAATTTGCTGTGCCGGTTCCAAAGTTTGAAAAATATTCGTTTCCCTTTTTGTTCTTTCTCGGCCTGCTTCAGTCTATAAATATACACCACATTACATTGCTATGGAGCCCAAAACCTTTCTCTGATTCCCATAACACATTCCCTCATCACTATTGCAAAACATAATAGGAGCAAATGGAGTTTGCAACAAAGAATCAACAGCTTTTGTCTAGGATAGCCACTAACGACCGACCTGGAGAGAATTCACCTTATTTTGAAGGGTGGAAAGCGTATGACAGCAACCCTTTTCACCCCACTCAGAATCCTGATGGGGTCATCCAAATGGGCCTAGCTGAGAATCAGGTTGGTTGGTTTATCCAACCTTCACCACTTTGCTTTATTTGGGAACCACCTGAATTTCACTGCAATGATCTAGCTTTACCACGAAAACTAACCATTTTCTTCTTACTCTTTGTTCTTCTCAGCTTTGCTTTGATTTGATCAAAAAGTGGATTCTGAAAAACCCCCAGGCCTCCATCTGCACTGCTGAAGGAGTTGATAAGTTCAAAGATATTTCCATCTTTCAGGATTATCACGGCCAGAAAGAGTTTAGAGAGGTATGAAAATATTCAAAACATTTAACCTCTAACGCAGCGAAGAACAAATAATGGTGACATTTTCCCTGATCAATTATTACTCCTTCTTCTTCTTCTTCTTCTTCTTCAGGCTGTAGCTAAGTTTATGGGAAGGGTAGGAGGAAACATGGTCACATTTGATCCAAACCGTATAGTCATGAGCGGCGGAGCCACAGGAGCTAACGAGACGGTCATGTTTTGCTTGGCCGATCCAGGCGACGCTTTTCTTGTACCTTCACCTTATTACCCAGCGTACGTACTCTTTCTTTCATTTTAATTTTTTTTAAATTATAATTTTCATTTGGTTTTTAATATTAATTTGAGTTTTGACTTCACGAACATAGAATACTATACTTTTCAATACAAAATAGAACAAGACTCTCACTCGGACTTTTGCTTCTAGATATGCATTTTGTGGGTCAGGGATGTTTAAATTTCAAGTTTCAAGAATACAAAAGAAAGGGTAATTTTGTCATGTAAATGAGCAAAATATTTTGGAAATGTAGAAAGACAGGCAAAACCATGTATTTTAACTAAAAATGATTATTTTCTTTGCTTGTTAAAATTTAAAAGGCCTAATGCTCTAATTGAATTCTAATGAACAACTATAGAGAATGTTTGTAAGATAGGGGACCATAATTTCCCTTATCTACAACAGTAGAATTTGGCTTGTAAAGTCAACAACAACAACAATTCAAACGTGCTTTGATAATTTGATTCAAATAAGTTAAAGTCAAGCCCGTGAGATTGCGTGATTTAAAAAAATTAATAGCATCTATTAGTATTAGTCATTTATTATGAAAATTAAATGTATAAATTAATAAATTGGACTTTTTTCATTGATCTTTGACCTCCAGAAAATTCTAAAATGTAGACCTTTACTTTGACAATAATTCCTCAAAATTCATATAAACTTTATGATATACTCATACTAGTTCCTTGGACAATTTTCAACGTTCTCTACTTTCCAGCTTTAGTAAGAGTGTTAAAAACTTAATTCTCTTCTCCTATTGGTTTCCTTTAAAAAATATCGTGTGAACCGTGTTCATATTCTTCTTTTCCTAATATCTTTCCTATATCAGTTTTAGTCATTAATTGATTTGTTTTTATTTGAAAACCGTGCAGATTTCTCCGGGACCTAAGATGGCGCACTGGGTTGGAAATAGTTCCGGTTGACTGCAATAGCTCAAACAATTTTCGTATAACAAGAGCAGCCCTGGAAGAAGCCTATGAAAGGGCTCAAAGATTGAACATCAATGTTAAAGGCGTGATCATAGCAAACCCCTCAAACCCTTTAGGCACCACCCTGGACAGAGAGACAATGAGGAGCTTAGTCAGCTTCATTAACGAAAAGAACATCCACCTTGTTTGCGATGAAATCTATGCAGCTTCAGTCTTCAGCTCTCCTAGATTCATTAGCGTTGCCAAGATTATACAAGATATGGATTGCAACCGTGATCTCATTCACATTGTTTACAGCTTGTCCAAGGACATGGGATTTCCTGGTTTTCGGGTTGGCATTGTTTACTCGTTCAATGATGTAGTTGTGCATTGTGCCCGCAAGATGTCAAGTTTCGGGTTAGTCTCCTCGCAAACTCAATATTTGCTTGCTTCAATGCTTTCCGACGAGGAGTTTGTTGAGAATTTCCTAAAGGAGAGCTCACAAAGGCTAGCCAAAAGGCACCGTGTTTTCACCGACGGACTCGAACAAGTAGGGATTTCTTGTTTAAAAGGCAATGCTGGTTTGTTTTCCTGGATGGACATGCGACCACTCCTTAAAGAACAAACTGTCGAGGGAGAAATGGAATTGTGGCGTGTGATTGTCAATGAAGTGAAACTCAATGTTTCACCAGGTTCATCTTTCCAATGCTCGGAACCTGGCTGGTTCAGGGTCTGCTTTGCAAACATGGATGATGAGATTGTTGAAATAGCACTTGATAGAATTGGAAAATTTGTGCGTCAAGGAAAGGAAGAAGATGTTGCACCAAAGAAACCTAAACGTTGGCAAAAGAAACTCCATTATTTATTTTGCTGTTGTAGATGAAAATTTGGTATAGAATTAGGACACGTAAAGATATGGGATCGGAACACGTAAAGATAGGACATGTAAACCTAAGGTTAACGACCAGATATAACCTAGCATGTATGAATATATATATATATATATATATATATAGATCTTATTATAGTTAATTTTAAATGTTTATATACTTACAAATACAAATTACCATGCACTGATATGAGGAATACAATGACTTCATTCTTATGGGTTCTGTTTAACATGACCATTTTACTCACTAATTAAAGATTATGTGGATTGCAGATTGAGACAAATAAGTGTTAAAAAATCAACATGACATCATCATTTGATTGACAATAACATTCTCCATGCCTTCAATTTGCTTTGGTGGATATAAAACATTTGAGATAAACACAACCATGGCATGGAACATGATGTGATCATGACATGTTCATTATGACTAAAAATATGCAATTTTCTTGGACATTTTTATGCCTATTTGTCACAACGACTCAATGAAATTGAGTAAGTTTTCAATAATCTAGAAGCCAAATACTCCATAAAGAGATATACTGCTCCAAAGAATATCTTTAAAAATATGCTTAAGCTAACTAAATTACTGGACAATGAAAGCTTTGTTGTCTTGCTTGAAGTTTGTTAGAGGCAGGTTCAAATGGGCCAGTAGAGAATTTATAGCCACCTCAAAGATTAAAAAATAGAAAATTTTGAAGTACAAATTTTCTTTGAACATCTCAACATTTTTTTCTGAACACATTTTCTATAGATAAAATTAATAAATTCATCAGTAATTTTTTATATATATTATAAGTGAACAATAAAAGAAATTCTGAATTTGGTATGGAAATTTGCTAATGTACACAAATTGGGTATACATAAGAATAGCTAGAGAAGTAGTTTGAATCATTTGTGCTGCCTCTTTTTTTGATTGCATGAAAAAGTTTTGAAGAAACAAGATGAACGGGGTGGGGTTGATATTTTGCTGCTATAGATGAAAATTTTCTCTAGAATTAGGACACGTAAAGATATGGGATCGGAACATGAAAATCAATTATTAATGTGTAAAAACAGGTGACTATTTTCAACCAAACTGTGGTGGCAGATGGAAATTGGATCCACTTTATGTAGGTTTGGTTGAAGTGCACCAAAGTATAGAAACGTAAAGCTGAAGTAATTTCTCCTACCAGATGAGATGAGACATCCTGCCCCCACCAGTAACAATATGTTTGTATCCAATTCTGCAGTTGGTTGCCCCTTCAAGTTATCTCTATGACACCAATTTTTGTTCCTTTCTATTCTTTTAATATCTCATCATCACCCGTCGTTAATTTTCTTGTAGACTTAAGACTATATGTTATTCCAACAAAATAAAAAAGGCACCTAAGGTTAACGACCAGATATAACCTACCCTGTATGAATATATATATATATATATATATATATAAATGAATAGATTTTATTATAATTAATTTTAAATGTTTATACACTTACAAATACAAAATACCATGTATTGATACGAGGAATACAATGATTTAATTTACTTATTAATCACTTAATTATTTTTTCTGCAGGAAAAAAAATAAAAAGTTGGGTTATGATTTACATTATTAGCAGAGCTAACGTGACATTGATTATTGAAAATTTGATAGACAGAGAGAATGAAACGAGGTGAAAGAGAACAAGGGATGCACGCATGCGTTCTGTTCGGCTGTTGACATGGGGGGTTTTGACCATTGACAAAACAAATGCATGTTCTCTGGTTTCTTTGACTTGCACGTTTGCACTCTTTTATTCTCCAACAATGCTGGCCTGTATCCACCGCTGATCGCGTTGCCTCGCCAATCAAGGCAAATTCAATTCCATTAAAAATAAATCTTTTCCAATTATCTTACCTTTCTCACTACGCGCTTTTCCTTATTTCAATGAAACTGATTCTATCACTTTGTTAATTGAATCATATCTTTGACTTAATCGATTCGGTTCCTTGGATGCAAAATATTCATGACCGATCAAAAGCAAATAAAAAAAAAAAAAAATGAAACTAATGTTGTGGTTTATTGGCAAATAAGATAAACCATCCCTTTCTTTCCTTTTATAATTATTGGCTTTTAACATCCTGTCGGCTCATCTCGTGGGACCTATTTTTTTAAATTTCGTTTGTTTTACAAAAAATATTTTTTAATAAATATTTATATTTTTTGAATTAAAAAAATTTTATTGTTTGAATTAGTTAATGAAAAATGTTTTTTGTTATTTAGTTATTTTTTAAAAATTTTGTTTTTTTTTCACATAATATTAATATAATTATTAATATATAAAAATATATTTATTATTAAATTATATTAAATTATTTATTATTAAAATTAAAAAATAATTATATTTTAATAATAATATTTAATATTAAAATATTATGTTAATATAAAAAATACTGAAAATAAAACTATTCATTATTTTTATATTATTTATTAATATATTAATATATTATTTATTAAAATTAATATATTAGTATAATATTTATTAATATAATATTATTTATAAGTAAAATTATGCTAAAAGTATTGATAAATAATTTTACTAATAAACAATTTTTTCAAAAAATATATATATTTTTTCAAATTCATAAAATAATTTAAAAAAATAATTTTATTTTTCATTGACTAGAAAATTATTTTTGGGTGACCAATTAATTTTTCACCAAATAAACACTTAAAAATGTAAAAATTACTTTTCAAAAATTATTTTTCATAAAATAAACGGAGTCTTAATTTCAATACAATGTTAAACCTTGGTGGATAATTTGTACTTTTCAAAACATGACAACATTAGATAAAGTGCTAAAATTTTTTTTTTATTTGAAGTTGTTAGGTTTTAATTTTTTATTATTAAAATTAAAATTTTAATATTTAATTAATTTTTTGTACGTTTTGATAAAAATAAATTGCGCATTTAAAAGTATTCATATTTTATTAGTGAATCAACAACTTCAAGTACTGTTTTTGAAATAAGGAAACTTTGAAAAATGAGAACTACAGAAAAAAAACGTTATATGAATGTCATTCAATTTTGATGTACTTACTAGAATCCTTTACATGCACAGAAATAAAATTTCAAGAATGAAAATTTCCAAAAGTTCCAGCACATTTTTCATGTACGGTTCAAATAAGTGGATTGAACATGTATTATTGGTTAAAATTGGATAAAAGTTATTGGTTCAATGTAAACACAATTTCTGTTGTTTAGCCAGTAAACAGTGTGATTGCAATGTGACAAAGATGGATTAAGCTGAAGAGATTGACATTTACAAGTTGGCGTAAAGCAATTTTTAATGGTGAAGAAACTTGAAAAGACAGTCGATATCTTCTCTGTATCTTCTTGAGGATTCTTTGTAGTAATTTTGTCTTTGGTTACAAGTTTTCAGCCCTCAGCACTGTTTTGCATTTGCTGAAAATTTGAGTTGCTTTAGCATTGGTTGCCTCGAATCATTCTTCTTTACCCCCCTTGAATTTCATATCAAACAATGGTTAAGAAACACTGTTAAATAAAAGGATTGTGAAAAGAAGACCAAATGCACATGCGTAAGGGGAGCCACCTAAGATTTATCAGAAAGAAAGAATAAAATTATGGAAACATCTTCGTGGGTCACATCCATTTTCAACTTTAATACATGAATCGTACAAGACCATGGCGTGGTGTTCATGTGGAATGTTGCATTAAAACAGTTATCTGTGAATTTATTCTTGTTCCTGCAACATTAATCTATTCAAAGAGTTGATTAATATAATTTGAATCGGATTATGGTGGGTTACTAGATGACAAATAAAGTGATGGAAGTACAGGAAATTCAAAGCTTGTAGATTCAAAAAGGAAATAGTTTTTTTATGAAAAGAATGATGAGAAGTATGCTGCTCCATACAGATAATTACATGAGGGTAAATCAGCTATAAAACCTCTGCTTTCCAGCTAACAATGGCTAAACTCTGGAGAAGGGAGAGAGAGAGAGACAGACAGAGAAGCAAAAGAATAATGAATTGTTGAATATACCGACAAATACATTGTTTCCATTCAGTTTCACTTAAGAGATTTTGAGATAGGTTAGTAAAGACCCACAAATCTACGAATACACAGGACATGTACAACATATAGTAACATGCAGAAAGGCAGGAAATCTCCAAATAAGAATTTCACTGTGACCCACCATGGAACTGGAGTTGTCAAACATGTGAGCTAACTTTTTTGCTTTTTAGCTGCCTTTCCCTCCCTCCCTCCCTCCCTCCCTCCCCAACAACTGTAGCAAGCAAAAGTACCCTAAAAGAATAAGATCAATTGACCGATTGAGTGGCATTGCATTAATATTCAAAGATATTAAAATTCTAAGGTAGAATTTTTATTTTGCTTTATGTTTTTGTTGGGTCGGTGGCTGTGGTTGGCTTGGTGTGGAGGGCAAGAGGAAGATTCAAGAGGGGCACAGTTAGCAGTAGAATAGATGATAAGACTAGTTACTAGTATAAATTGTATACATTCATGGACAATGGTTGATGGGTTCAAAACAAATTCCAAAATTTCGTTTATTCACTCTAGTCTCTAAAGAGTACATTACTTATACATGAAAAAACAGGGTTAATGAGGCATCATCACCATCTATATACAAAGAAGTTCTCTTCTTTGGTTTACCTCATATTCTCATTGATGACATTCAAATCCATCAACAATTTGAGAAAGCTATGTTTCCCTCACCATTTTTCCAAAGCCTAATCAACAAATAACACAAGCATTTGGATTCTCTTCCATGCTTTGAACATAGTAATAAGTGGTCATGTGAGGATTGTATGCTTTGCAGGCCCTGACAAGCTCCAAAACAGGGTCTGGCCGTGGCAGTGGCTTTTTCTCCTCTTCTTTCTTCTGCTCCTCTTCCTTCTTAGGCTCTTCTTTCTTCTACTCTTCTTTCTTTTGTTCCACCTCTTTCTTGGGTTCTTCCTTCTTTGGCTCCTCCTTCTCTGGCTTCTTAGTTGGCCCTACTGATACTATGTCAGTTGGCCAGTACTTGCGTAATTTGCTCGCCACCTTTATAGAATCAACCGTTCCAATCACCGTCAATTGCTTTACCTTCATATCCATGGCAATGGAATTAATTCCTATTAAATTTGCAAAGCAAAAAACAAGTTAATCAAAAGGAAAAATCATTCCTTTTCCAAGGCCAGCTCAAAAGAAGAATAATATGGCAGGACAAATTGTTTTCTCCATAAACTCAATCATTTTAATATGCTTTCGTATAGATGCAAATCTCAAAGTTAAAAACAAATCACTGTCTGCAGGAAGAAAATTGTTGGCATCAGGATGTACAAGTCATTGGCAAAAGAGAGATTATAACAAGAGACAACAAAACAATCTAAACCAAAGTTCAAAACCATACAAATATATTAAGCAGTCCCATCGTTTTCTGTGTTCAATATAAAAACATTTGGACATCAATCAAGTAAATACTTTATAATAAAACATTTGTTTTTATAGGAAATTTTCTTTATGCAGAGTCACATAATAGGAGTTTATGCTAAAATTCTTTAGGCAGATTGCACAGTCTCATTCACATTGTTTACAGCTTGTCCAAGGACATGGGATTTCCTGGTTTTCAGGTTGGCATTGTTTACTCATTCAATTATGTGAATTGTGCCCGCAAGATGTCAAGTTTCGGGTTAGTCTCCTCGCAAACTCAATATTTGCTTGCTTCAATGCTTTCCGACGAGAAGTTTGTTGATAATTTCCTAAAGGAGAGTTCACAGAGGTTAGCCGAAAGGCACCGTGTTTTCACCAACGGACCCGAATAAGTAGGGATTTCTTGTTTAAAAGGCAATGCTGGTTGGTTTATAGCGGGAGGGGGACGTGCCACACTAGAGAAAATAGAGGGCACACCACCACAATTAGGAAGAAATGGCAAATTGGCCAGGTGTTACAATCAGTGGTTTAAAGCTATTCGCTTTTAATCAAATAAAATACCCTCATTTCATTTGTGATTCATGAACATGGGGGGTAGGAAAGGCAAGGGGATCTGGTATTCTTTTTCAGTATTTTCGACTTCATTTCCATTGGTGCGTGCCTCATCGTTAGGGTAGATATTCAAGCCTTTTTTGTAAGTCCACATTGGACAACATCATATGAAAAACGCTGATATTTGCACTTAATGGCAGCTTACTGTTATCTAACCTTTTTATTATTCTTTTGAGCCATTTTTTTTCTTTAATATTGGAAGCAACTTCTTAAAAGAGGTCCAAAGTACATGTAACAAAGTTAGTAAATTCATTGTCATATTCAACGAAATCATCTTCTTATTTTTCTCTTCATTTTGGGGGCCTACTAGGACCACAAAAAATAAAATGCCAGTTCTTTTAAAAGGAAAATGAGTGAATATTAGGATGGTAACGGGTCGGGTCGAGACGAGTTTTTGTTCGTTCCGAACTCGATCTTACTTTAAACATTTAAAATTTGAATCCGATTCGATAATTTTTTTGTTATTTTTTATATCCGACCCCGACCCCGACCCGATCCATCATTTTATAAAATTATATTCGATCCGATCCGAAATTAATAAAATATTATTTTAAATATAATATAAAATTAAATATATATAAATATATATACATAATTATAAAATTAAATAAATAATTAAAAAATTATTTTATATATATATTGGGTCGGATTTGCCTAAAACTTGACACCGATCCGACCCTGACTTTTTTCTCATGTTACCCGATCTGATTCCGACTTGATATCCGATTTTCAAAAAAAAAAAATCTACCTTAAAAAATCGGGTCGGGTTGAAACCTTTCGGGTACAAATTTTTTTACCTTTTTTAGTGAATATATAAAAATTATTTTTTGAATCAAATGCATATAATTAAAATTAATATTTAAAAATTATGAATTTAAATAAATTTATATGGGTAATTTTTTTTTCAATTTGATAAGTAATAGAGTAAAAGGATTTAAAGATATATTAAAAAATAAAAAAAATGAATATATATATATATATTTGCTTTTCGAAAATATGATGTAATAATAACTATGAAGTGACGTTACAAATTCATAGCATTTTAGGAGGGTTAGACTTTAGAAGTCAACAAAACGCACGGTCACGATAGAATTAGCTCTCATCTCGATTTTGTAAACATCCTATGGCCCATACAGGATAAAACTGTCGCGAAGAGAAGGGTGAAGGTGAAGGTGGTGGATCTGGAGAAAAATAAAGCCCAACCCAACGATTTCAGATTTTGTTTCCCTTTGATTTTTCATTTTGAAAACGAAAGCGATTGGAGTTTGTTGTGTTGTTCTTGCGAAAGCGAATGTAGTTGGCTTTACAAACCCAGGTAATTTCATCAATTCCGGGTAATCTCATTCATTTTCGCCTTCTTTCTCTTTTAAAAATATTTCCTTCTCACATTAGCTTTTGCTAATTTATTTCAAATTATTGCTTAAACATTAAATTGACAAATTATTTTCAAAAAATAAAATATAGTAATTTAAAATATGATTCATTAATATGATATAATTATAAAATAAAAAATATATAAAAATAATACAATTTAAAATTTGAATAATAATTATATATAAATTAAACAAAAAAATTATATTTTATATTTTTATTTTGACACGAATTATAATATATAATTTTTATATAAAATATGATAAAAATAAATAAATTTTAATATTTTATATGATATAAATATATAAATTATCAAATTTAAAAAATAAAATTCAATCAAATTCTTACACGTTTTAAATTAATGGAGGTAATTTTTGTGTTCCCGTTCATCTAATCCAATCCAAAATCTGATGTTTATTATTTAGTAGTAGTTTTCGTCTTTTTAGCGAAGATAAAAAACCTTGTACGTGCCGCACGTGCGATGATTAATTTCCCTCCCTTTCCCGCCATCGTGGCGCCTCTACAAATTCGTTTTTCAAATCCCGCTCCGTCTTCCCGAAAAAAAGAAGCCAGAAACCGAAGAGTTAATTAGAAAAAAAAAAAAAAACGGAGGGCAACGACGCAGTAGGAGAAAGAAACCGGAGAAATGATCGGCGATAACTCCTTTTCCAAAACGATATGCTCCATCTGCTACGAAGATCTCCTGTCTATCTCCAATTGCGGCCACGTCTTCCACGAGCTCTGGTCAGTATATACACATCGGTTTATTAATTAATATTCCAACAAATAATATTAAAACGGCGTTTTATTTTGGAACCTGTAGTTTGCAACAGTGGTTCGAGCACTGTTCGAATTCTACGAAGAAATACAATTGTCCTGTGTGTGAGCAGAATTGTGTAGGTCACAATGCGACTCGTCTTTATTTTCAATCAGTCGGAGATCAATCCGATTCGTTGAGCTCACAAAAGTTGATCGGTCGGGAAGAAGATACGGAGGCATTACGGGCGAAGTGAAGGGATTGCTACGCAAACACAATGAGACCAACGAGGAGGTAAATTTTGGTTCCATTTTTTTTCTTAAGAAAAACAAAAAAAAATGTGATAATTTAAATTGAAAACTTCGATTTCTCAAATCCTCTGCATTTTGAAGTTTCAGCTGTATCTTTGCGAGGGAAAGATAGAGAAGAAAATGGCATTGAAAAATGAAGACTTAAGAGAAAAAGCATTCTTTCAACAGAAGCTCAATTCTAAATCTAAGGTGACTATCATGTATACCATTGGAAAATTATTTTCTTTTAAAAACCAGTTAAATTAAATTTGAATAACATTTTTTTGTGCAATTGTAATCTAAGAGCTTAGTAAATCGAATTCGGAATGTTCAAGGCAGGAACAAGGAATATAGCACTAGCCTAGGAACTTGCTATACTCAAACTGCGAGTGCAAGGTATTCTTTTTGTTACTTCGGACCTAATTAGTGATATTTGTTTCTTGTTTGTATAGTTTAAGCCAGGGAGTCTGATTTGGACCTGGAGCAAGATGGGATTTAAATCTTGCCTCACTGAGTAATGAAGCCTACAGCCAAGATACAATTGATAATCTGATTCGGTCATTGGCCAGTTATAAAAGTAAGTTTTTCACCTGCATTTGAATAGTCTATATACTTACCTTGTTCGAATCTAGCTGAGTGTTCTAGATTTGATGAATTTTACAGGTCCATCTAATTTTTGCTGGGTGCTTAAGTGTTAGGATTTATCAATACCCTTTGGAAGTTAATACTGCACATCATTGATGCTCAGTTGGCTATTGCCGTTTGAGCTTGTATTCACTCCTGACCTGGACAACTTTAATTTTTCCTCATATTGGAGGATAACATTATCATATCTTATCCATCTCAAATGCTCAAATATGTATTAGATTATCGGATGGTAGTAGACTGGTAGTTGAAGAAAAAAAATGCAAGGTTTTAGCACGGTATCTATTCTAAATTCAAAGGATAAGCAAATGAAACAAGATTTTTAGTGGTATTGTTTTTCTCCTGATGTTCTGCCTCATTTTGATATTGGAGCACTATTTTTTTTTTTATACTTAATAAGTTAAAATTGCTGTAATTGCCTTTTCCGTTTCAATTTTCAAAAATTATTGATGGTTGCAATCTATCATATTTACTTGTGCACTTTAATCTTTGACAATAGTCGAACTTCAACAGGAGTTAGAAAGAACTAACGGCCAAGTACAATCTTTTTGGTAGAGGTGGTTAGAAATAGTGACTTAAATTTTATAAGAGATCTATTTGAAATTGGTTAGATGTTATTTGATGGATAAAAAGACTTGCAAAAAAAAAAATTTAAGAAGAAAAAGATTCTTGATAGATAAGTTAGTATAATTATAAATAGGTGAAGTTTTTACAGAATTAGGTATGAGAAAAAATGTTAGAAACTTTCCCCTAAGATTATAGGAAACTGACGTTTTTATTGGTGTGGTTGTTTGAGTGGACTAAAAGATAATGAGATGGTTCATATAGATATGATGCATGAGTGCATATGAATATGTGTTTGTTTAGGTTAAAATTACTCTATAAGACTAGAGGAGAGTGAAAGGGTTTATGGGTATTAATTCTCGGGTGTTGATTGAGATTGTATGTTTGTAATTTTTTACAACTAATGGTTCTTTTTTCACAACTAATGGTTCTTTTTTCTCATCTATAGATGTAGGCCAGTTGGGCTTAACTACATTAAATTGTTATTTTTTGTGTGGTTTAATAATTGTTTGTTTATGCTTCCATTGACTTGATTGGATTAGGACCTTTTTATCTAGCAACTGATGTAGAGCTGTCGTGATCCTAATAGACGTGAAGCTCATTTGCAAAAGAAACTTGAGAAAGCAAAAGCAAAGATGGACAAACTTGAGAAATTTTGCTTGTTTTGTAGGATAAACTAGTGCTCTTTAGAGATTATTATCAGAATTATATATCTTAAGCTTATTTTTTATTTACACATAGACACACATACAAAACACACACACAAATAATGCACCTTATTTCACTTAGGTGAGTGCTTTTTTTTGCTTCTTGCGCCTGAGGCAATACAAGGGTTTTAGCATCTAGAATGTGTCTTGCACCTTTGAGTCCTTGACAACACTGTTTATATTGCAACTTTTCTAATGGACATTATGTAGTCCACCACCCTGACATTATAGGTTACCCTGGCCTCTAGAATCTAATGAGGCGGCAGAGTGGTTCTAATTTATACCAAATTGCCGTGTGAAGAAGGGTGTCAAGTAACATGGTTTCTACGATTCCATTGGCATACACATAAGAGAGTTTATTGATTCATGACTAGCATTTAATGTTAAGATAATTAAGTTCATGAATGGTCATTGCCTGATTGACTGACCTGTTAAAAGGTTTATTTATTTAAGATTCTCTCTAGTCTTTTTATGTTTGTCAATTGTAATCGCCTGACTAGGTAGCAGAAGTGATTGCCTATATGTTTTATTCTTGGAGTGTGAATTTTGCTGTGTTTTGATGCAGCGTGAACTTGTACTGGGAAATGAGGCAATGAGGCCGATAAAATTTTGCTTGTGTTTCATCAGTATTACATAGGTTACATGACTTAAATAGTGACCACATAGTTGCCTCGTATCTGCTTATTTCCTGGAAATGATTGCCCTACGTGACATGGGTGGGCTGTGGCTATTGGCTATCAAAGAAAAAGTAAAAATTCTTAAGCTGTCATTTTCTTTTAGTTTCCTAATTGCCATTGCCTCCCAAGTTTGACAGGAGCCTAGCCTAGATCTGGATGGATGGATGGATAGAAATAAATATGAATTAGGAACTTGAGGAATTTAATGTTTCTTTGTGCAAGAATTTCGATGGCTTCTAAAGGAAACTTTTTCTAACAAAACTGGTCTTAGTCTTACTCTAAGCCCTTAGGTCTTAAAACATGTTGGTATTTTGTATTTGCATGGAGGCTTTTTAAAGTTTGTTGTGTTAAGTTGTGAGAGTTTAATTCTTCGTGTAAAGCAAATTCGTGGATTGACTTTGGAAATAGTTGCAGTTTAGCAAAGAGATGATGTGATTGCAATCCTTCTTAAAAGAATTGAGTCACAAGTATTAAAGGTGTGTATTGCGTTGGTACAGTTAAGAGTGTTATTCATTTGGACATGTTAGGACAATACATATACGTGTTGGATACTATTTCATAAGATCAGCTATAGAAGATAGACTCTTAGTACTTGAGAAGATTCAAGGGAATCAGAATTCAGTTGATATACCAACAAAGGTTGTGACCATTGAGAAATTGAAGTTGTGCACAATTTTATTTTTACTTCTTTGTTGCTGATTGAAAAGTTGTGACTGCTGGAGTTGAAGACAGTTGATGATGAATTAATCTCATAATGAGATTGTTAACTTTTGTGAAATCTAATTACTATTATAATATTGATTATCCCTTTATATGTAAGAATATTAAGTGTATTTTGAGTTTTTTGTACATATAATTTAGTTGTTTTAATTATACTTATAATTAAAGGTTCATTAGTTTAAGAGTTCATTGTCGTGTTTGTTATTTAATCAATTTTTCTTTGTATTTTTTTTTACCATCACTTTCTGAAAAATAAAGATTTAATTCTAACATATTGAATACTTATTGGTGAGTTTACTTTGAATTCCGCCGACACAAATCTTTACCTCATATTTTTGCAGGATTTGTTTTATTGCTAGTTATATTACAAGTGCTGAAATTTTTTAATGTGTTGATTAGTTAGAGACCATATGTTTTTCAAGATGATTGACTATTCCAGAACAAATACCAGTGTCATTGCTAGAAAATAAGAGGGGGAGGGGTGGTAAAGCTGATTAAAATAAGAATGAAGAAATGCTGAAACAGATGGCCTCTTGAAAAATAGTTGAAGAATGTAGAAGATAATGACTACGTTTATGCTCTTAAACAATGAACTGAAGGTGATCCAGACATCCAACTACCTAAACCTCAAAGACTTAGAACAGAGACTATCTCAAGGTTTGGTAATTCCTCTCCCATCATTCTTTTGCTTAATGCTGCCCCTGGATTTACGTCAAACTGGTCTTCTGGATTGCCATGTTCTAGAGGCATATTTGCAACAAGATTTTGGTGGACTGGCTTTCCAATGTATGTTCTTTGGAGGTTAACTCGCGAATTTCCATTTGACTAACAATTTTTTCTAATTTAGTTTTTTTTATTTGGTCAGTTTAGAATTTGGATGTTAAAACCATTTTGAATATGTTTTTGACCCATGCCATTGCCAACCTGTATTTTTTTTTTACATCTTGTGGATGCATAAAAGTTTTCTAAATTTTCGACCGCGCCACGTGTGTTGAATGCGAGTCACTCTTGAACAATTAAAATAGAATTGAAAAGAACAGATAGCAGTAAAAGACACGGAAGACAACTGGACAGCCGGGTCTAAGTGGGACAGCTAAAAACATGTTTTCAGCGACAGCTGTCAAAGAAAGTCAACAACCACAAATACGTTGACTGATGTTGGATATATAAATTGGTTTATTTCTCTTAATTACAGTTTTAAATGTATTTATTTTAAAATGCGGTTTTAAGTGTATTCTTTTTTTTTTCTCCAATTTAATAGTATTCTTAATTAGTGAGTAAAATTTAAAATTGAATTTTCATCTTAATTTAAGTAAAATTATTATTATTATTATTTATAAAAATTATATTAATTTGATGGGCTTTAAATAATATTTGAGTAATTCATGAAAATGAAAGCAGGATATATTTTTAGCTAGCTGATACGTCATAAGCTAAAAAGAAAAATATATAATACTACTATACTAATATAAGTAGCAAAGTTGAAATATATAATACTACTCTACTACTATACGAATATAAGTAGCAAAGTTGAATTGGGAAGTGCATTGTATTGGTGTATGGGTCAGGTTTGTTTCTTACGGTAAGAATTCTTAATTTACACGAGGATTATGACGATAAGATGTTGTGTTCATTTTTTTCGGAGTAATATGAAACGATAAATTTTAAGAATCCTGTTTTTCAATTTGTTGTCATAAAAAAATATTGATGATAAATTAACAATAAAAACTAAAATAAATCAACAGTAACTACTAACCAAATTGCTGTCAGTAGCACCAATGGAGGAATTTGACCCATAATAATAATAATTTTATAATAATTTATAAAATATATCAAATTTATTAGTAATAAAAGATAGTTGCAAACCTATAAAAACAAAATTTATAATTACAACTATGCAGATATGTAAATTTATATATTTATAACAAAATGAATTTATTAAATAATTGGTCTCAAGATTTTTAATTATAAATCACTAATAACATTTTTTATAAAATTATAATCATTATTATTTTTACAATATCAATTCATTATTTTTATCATATTTAATATTTAATGTATTAAAGTGAAAAAATCATAAAAAATATTTTTTTAAAATAAATTAAATTTTAAAAGAATAAAATAAAGATTTTGATATGATAAATTAAAACCTTCCAATTTTTTTCATGATATTTTTGCATTATAAAAAATGAAAATGTATTTAAACCAATCATATTAATTATTTCGACATGTAATAATTTTAAAATAAAATGAGAATGCAAAATATAATAAAAAATTGATAAAAAAAAGCACAATTGGATATTTTTCAATTTGATTTTAGTTATAATAAATATATTAAACTTAAATTAACATGGTTATTAAAATATAATGTTGACAAATTTATTATTAATTTTAAATTGAAAATTATTTATAACAAGTAAATACAAGTTAATAAATTATAATTTTTTTAAAATTAAGAATTGTAATATTTAAATATAAATAATTTTTGTAATTATATATCCAATATAAATATATAAAATAAAAAATAATATATATCAACACAATAAATTTAAATTTGAGGGGATCAAATTAGTTTTATTATAAAAAAAAATTTAAAATTATTATAAAAATATCTTCTTCTTTTTTATATCAATAAAATAAAATCTTAGTACAAATAAGAAGAAAAAAGACATCTGATTCGAAATTAAGCTTTAAATATTTTTAATCATTAAATTAAAAGCTTGAAGATTATTATAAAATTATCATACATATAAAAAAATTTTAAAATTTTTTGAGGGGTCATGGGCCCGTAGTTCTTTAAAGGATCCGCTGTTAAGTAGCAAATGCTAGTAGAGCTCAAATTCAACGCTGTGAGGAAAGTATAAAAGTTGATGTGAGGTATATGTATTATAACCGTATTTTTGTCGTATTAAATTTTGTAATTGAAAAGAAATAACAATAAAATTTGTTTCAGGTTAGTAGAATTAGGTAGTTAATTAGAAAAGTGAGGTAGACTGGAGAAATGTTGGTGTGTCATTTAAAGCATATGGTAAAGCAAGCTAAGCCCATTGGTTACGTATGGACAGACTACATCAACGGTTGAATAATAGCCGGCTTTACTCCCAAGGAAAGTTGACTGATTCTCGTTAAGCTTTTGCGAAAGTCAAGTTAAAAATTTCCACTTGCAATTTTTTGATCTTATCAAAAACGTTGTAGAATTTCCACCTTATGACCAAATCTTTTTTAACTTTAGTTTTCAACCGCGTGAATATAGAAAATTTTTTTCAAAGATATTTACTTATGATATATATAATTACGAAAAATTTATTAATTTTTTTTTTATGTGAAAGATGTTTAAAAATTTTTTGAAAATTTTTTTTATCTTTTAGTTTTTTAAGATATCCATGAATATTCTGCTCAAAAATTTGGATCTAATTTTCAATTAATCAAACTATTTATTTGAAAAAAAAAAAACTTGAATGTCGGAACATGGTTTCATATGAAGAACAAGAGGCTCCTAGTTCCCACACCTAAGAGTTGTCTACTTAAATCAACATGATTACATCTGAAAGTGCACTCCACCAACAAAACCAGGGCTTGGGCTCCAAGCAAAGGAAAGTGGAGTTTTTTTTTTCTTTTAAGTTATATGGCAAAAGAAACCTTTTTTCTCTTTTAGGTAAATTGAAGATTGAATTGCTTTTGTAAATAATAAAAAAAATTTGTTGATCTTTTATGTGGAGGAAATCAAACACTTCTCACCAAACCCAATTCTTGTAAAGTTGGATACTTCATTGCTTAGCCATATCTGACTCATGGAAATTCCTTAATCATGATAAATTACTCCATTCTTTCGTCGAAATTTACGTTGTCGGTAATTTGACTTTGGTATTTTTAACGTTTCGTATGCAACCGACCTGACATTCAGACCAAGTTCTCATTCTTATGTGCAACAAAAAAAAAAAAAAAAAAAAAAAAAACCTTTTCACGCGATTGTGCAATTGATACGATGGAATAAATTTTAGCTTGTGTAAGTATAAATATTTTACTTCATTTGATACTCAAATATTATTGTTGAGTTTTTTTTTTAATTAATCTGAAAGTCATGAGTATATTCAAAATTTTGAAATGCAATAACTATCTTAGAAAGAATTTTTGGTGACATAGGACATGATTTCATTCAAAGAAGATGGGCTTGAAACTAGAAAGCTTAGCATTCGTAACTAAGATGTGCCCAAAATTATAATTCAATGACCAATTAAATAACTGAAACTAACTTTAACATAGAACTAGCATAAGCTTTTTATTGTTATTTTCTAAAATATTGTTGTTTCATTGATTGTTAAATAACTTTTTTTTTTCAATGTTTTAGTTATGGGGTCAATTTTTAATTAATTAAGGATTATTTTCTTAAACATACAAGATTAATTAACTATTTGCATAAGTGAGATTGATATATATGATTATAACATTTCAAATTATTTTATTGGTAGCGCAAAAGAATTGAAGGCATATTGGTTAATGGATAAAAGTGAAATGATGAAGTTTACGTGCAATTTACAGTGAGAAAAAGGCAAAGAGAAATGAAGAAATATATGTATTGTTATGCTTATTCACTCAATCAATTTGGTCTACATGATCAACCCTTTAAGTCGTTCAGGCAATGCAAGTCCATGTTGCCATGTCATTAATACTCAAAGAAATGGCTCGCTACTTGTCGAGAGAATGTCCCACTCAACGTCCCATCAAAATATTATATCAAAATTGAAACGCTTGCCTTTTAAATTATTAAATTGTCTAAAATTACTAAATGTAGTTTGTTTTAAATTGAGATTATTAGATATATTTTACAACTACTTACATTTATTTTTTTCATCAATTATTAATTATCTTGATCATATCATTACTTGTAATCTCATATATATATATATATATATAAAAGATAATAGGAAGCACAAGTACATAAGAGAAAGAACCCCTTCATACCTACTATACACTTAAAGCTTTCCTTTCTTCGAACCTTCCCACATACATCTTACCTCCTGCTTTCCTTACTTTTATTTCATAAATATTATTGACTTAAGCATTGGAATGTATTTTGAGGCAACAACTCCAACATTTCCTAACTATGTTTTTTGACTTCAGGTTTATATCATCTTCCCCTCAACCTCTCCTCATCTCCTTTTAGCTAAAATACCCAAAAATACCATCAACATGTATATACATGTACATAATGCTACATTGACATATTGTGATCTAAATCTCTAGAATATCGATTCTTGCTATGGTATATATGTCTAAATAGGATATGTAATTACATGCATGCTCAATGGAGTTTGTGCATATATTGAACATTCTATACATTGATCGATTATAACAAAAATTTTGAGTCAGTTTAATATACCTTTAAACATATGTAATTTGAAAAAAAATCGTAGAGTAACCAAAACGAAAAGTACTAACTTGATAAGTTTCCAAGAGAGTGCTGGGAAAAAAAATTAGACGTCAAATTTAAATATACTAAATTTCTGACGCATTCACTGTATGAGTTCAGAAGGGAAAGATTTTGCAGATAAGATTACATATGGCACATTTGCTCAATGGATCAATATATGCAGATAAGATTTTGCCGGTATAGGGGAAGATACAAAGAACAGTTAGGTAAAGCCCCAGGAAATTGGTCAAAGCCAAAAGAAGAAAATTCAGGGATACCAAAAAGAAAATGCGCGGATCATCGTTTTTCTGACATTTGTGTTGAAAAATGTGATAAGAGTTCTTTCTGAGCTGTAATAAAGCAATTGGGGAATATGATTACCGACCACAAAGATGGTGGGTCCCTTACAGTACCAGATGTCCAGAATTGACAGACATCCCTTTGATTACTCAAAATTTTACTTTCAGACCATGAAGATCTTCTGCTGTTTCTGGGAAATTTCATGAACAATTGAACCCAAATTTCTCAAAATTTAATCTTTTTTCCATTTGAAAAAAAAAAAAAAAAAACCATAGAGTAACCAAAACGAAAAGTACTAACCTGATAAGTTTCTAAGAGAGTGATAGGAAAAAAAATTAGAAGTCAATTTTAAACTTACTAAATTTCTGACACATTCACCGTGTGAGTTCAGAAGGGAAAAAATTACATGATAAAAAAATTCGCCTGCACGAGCATGATATCACCACTCAGACGCAAGCTATGACGAATCCATAAAAAATTGGTCAAATTCTGCAGGTAGTCTCTATATTTATATAATTCCAATTTTAATATTTATATAATAATTTATATAAATTAATTCTTTTTACTAATTTAATTTAATAATATTAGTCTAATTGATAATATTGTTACTTAAATTTCATTAAATTAACTCACGTGGTCATTAATTATGTTGATGTAACATTGATTTCAATGACATGATATTGATTTACTGATATAATAATTACAATTGATGAAATTAATTATTAAATTATATAAATAATTTTTATATTTATACAAAATTTAAAATTTAATTTTTATACTTATACAAAATTTAAAATTTAATCCTTCTAATGCAAAACATTTTGAAATTTTAATTTTTTTTTAGTTTTTTAAAACATTAAATTTGAAAATTTGTTACAATATTCTTTCATAATTGAAAATTTTATCACAGTATTTAGTCACAATTTTCATATATTGTCATTAAATCTGTTATAATTTTTTGTTACTTATGTAAAATATTATTACTAATTCTATCACTATATCTTACTACATTGTCACAAAATATAATCCATTATCATACTTTTATGTTACAATTATGATATTTGTAACCATATTAAAAAATTTATAAACAAATTAATTAAAAATCTATCATGAATTTGTCAATATATTATACAAATTTGTCATTATCTAATTTTAATAAAATTATTATTATTTTATTAATTTATCTAATGAATTATAATTATAATTGCATCCCATAAAGGTAAAATTATCCATAAAACTATACTTCTATTATTTCAAATTAAACCATATTTAAATAATTTTTTATAATCAAAATATAGGTTCAAGATTCTAAATATATTTAAAGTAATTTATTAAACTTAATGTGTATTGGTTTTAAAATTAATCTTATTATTTAATTTAACATAATTATTTTTTATTAATATAAATGATAATATTATTAATATGACATTTTTAATAATTAATATATATAATAAAAACTAATATATATTAAAGGAACTAAAATATTTTTAAAATTTATTATTTTAAAAATTAAAATATTTTTTATATTTTCAAATTTCGTATGAGCACATAGACTATTTACATAATTTAACAACCAATTCTATCAATCTTAATTGCTACATCAGTAAGTTAATGTTACGTCATTAAAGTCAACACCATATCAGCATGGTCAATGATCACTTCAGCTAATTTAATAAACCAACATTCTTAAATTAAACTAGTATGAGGATTTAACTTTTTGTAAATTGTTATAAGGATTAAAGTTTGAATTTCATATAAGTATAAAGACTATTTGCATAATTTGACCTAAAAAATTAAATAAAATTTTTTAAATAAAAATTTTAAAGTTTTATGTTAAAAATATTAAATAAAAATTAGTTAAAAATTAAATTCAATAAATTAAAAGATTTAATTAAATGTAAAAAAATAAAAATTTTTAATAAAATTTGATATATTTTTTAGATAAATATTTTTAATAAAAATTTTGATAAATTTTTATTGTTGAATACATATTATCATAACATATAGATCCAAAAATCTATATCTAGATTTAACAAATGAAGTCGCTACTAATATTTTTTTTACGTATGATTGGTCACCTAAAAAATCTATCCTTTTAAGGAACTCCTAAGCTTGACAAGGGTTCTTAAAGAATAGATTGTAACCTTTTAAACAAAATTAGGTTTATGAGTTCAATTATGTGTAGAGAAAGTTATACACCCCCACAACGCCTATCCTAAATATGGTACCATTTTATTTTAATTTTATCCTAAAGTCTTGATTCTAATGGTTTTAATTTTAATGTTTAAATATTAAAAATAATTTTTTAAGAATTTTCATCAATATGAAAGAATTATTAAAAAATACTTTTTCATATCAAAAGTATTTAAGAATCCTATTTATTTTCTTGAATAGACTCCGTCATCGAAAAAAAATTTAATCATTTCTATTTTGATTTTTTAATTAAAAATATATTTAATTATTTCACAATTTGGCCCAAATTAAAAATATCTTCTCACCTAAAAATTTATTAGATAACCAGTCATTTGTGATTACTAAAAATTTCCTCATAGAAATTTATTTTTATTTTTATATTTTTATTTCTAAATTTTTCACCATTGGGCCAATATAGAAAATTTCTTTTTTTGATTTTTAAATTTTTTATCATTTGGGTATATTTAGAAATTTATTTTTTTTATTTTTTTATCTTTGAAAAAAAATAATATGATTTTTTTTTAATTTTTTAGTTGAATATATATATTAATTATTATTATTAAAATTTTATCTAAATTATTTCACAATTTGAGACAAATTTAGAAAAAATTTCTCACTAAGAAATCTTATTAAAATTTATCATTTGAAATTTTTAAAAACTTTCATTATTGGATAATTAGTATTTATTCTCAAAAAAATATTTTATTAATATCTTATCTATTTTTTCCTAAAATCCAATCATCCAAGTTATTTTAAAAATAAAAATAAATAAATGAATAAATAAATAAATAATGAAAATGAAAAGAAAATACAAAAAAAAAAAAGCTTGGCTTAACCGATGTTACAGCTTGACTTTAGGGATTCACTTACCAGATTTATAAGATTTTAATTAAAAAATTTCTTTTTTAAAAACTTCAAGATTTCATCCAAAATTTCAAAACTCCTTATTCGAGTTCAAAAATTTTCATTCAATAAATCTTAAAGTTTCACTTTTAAGTTCAAAGGTTCTTATTCAAAAATTTATATATTCGTATCCAAGAGTTCAAAGCTTCTTATTTGAGTTTGAAGATTCACATTCGATAAATTTTAGGGTTTTACATCTAAAAAATTCTCATTTGAAAACTCATAATTTTATCTTAAGAGACTTTATCAAAATATTCAAAAAAAAATTTTCAGATGACTTTCAAACTTTTATCAAAGTCAAAATTTTATATGTAATGAATGTCATGATCAATGATGTATATGCAACAATTTGGATTCTCACAATAATGTAGATGCCATACTCCAAGTCATAATTTAAATGTTTGCTGGTTGATGTATGTCTAAATAAAGTTTTAACTATTCACCCAATTATATGCATGTATTGTTCAAAAAATGATGCAAACATGATACACGTAATACAGATGTCACTAACATTAATGTCATGAAATCATAATTAATTGTGGCATCATGGTTATCAAGACTCTTTCATCTCATATTTTTTTTTTTTTGCTTATCAACACTAGTAATTTTAAAACAAATTTTATCAACTGATTCACATTATTTTCATCATTTGATCACAACTCATAGGCTTTTCAGTACTAACAATTTAAGAATAAATTTTGTCCATTGATCCACATTATGTTCATCACAATTCATAAGCTTCTTAGCACTAGTAATTTTAGAAGATTAGTCCATTGATCCATATTATTTTTATCATTTGATCACAACTCATACGCTTCATAACACTAGCAATTTCAGGACAAATTATTTCCATCATTTGATCACAATTCATAAGTTATGTCGATCAATCCAATACTATATCCATCACTTGATCACATATGTGTCCCTTTAAATCATCATTTCAAGTTTCTACCATCATTTTTTTTGCCCCTATCATCCTAAATTTCTTTTCAAAGAAATACATGAATCTTTTATGAAAATTATTATTCATTCATTATCATTTCAAATTATGACAAATATAATACAATCATATATTTTCTCGATTCATTCTGAAAATGCAAAAATAAAAAGAGCATAAAATGAATTAGGGAAAGATAATCAATAAAGAGTGAGTCTGGTACAAAAACAAATAGGCAAAGGGACAAGTTTAAAGCATATCATTAGTATGAAAAGCATTGAATGGTATAACAATGTCCAAATAATGAATATTTAAATAATTCTTAATGTTAATCCAAATTTTTTTTTTCAAAAATTGATTTCATTGACTTCTAAAATTGATTTTGAGCTCATTGAACTCTGCCCCAGCTTTGAGGGATTTTCAAATGTCTTAATCTTTTATATATTCAAACTGTTTATTGAACTTTCAGCTCAGATTCTTTTTTACCTAAATCGACCTTTTGAATTTTGAATTTTAGTTTTTATTTTCTCTCATCCTTTATCCTTTATTTTTTTATTTTTTATTTTTTATTTTTCATTTTCCTATTTTTCCTCCCACACATCTATCTCTAAAATACATAGTATGATTCCATGGTTTTACCATAAGCATGCCTTAGCATAACATATGATCATTCAATTCAAGCATTCATATTTGATCAAAATGGACTTTTAAAGATTGTAAGGTAGGTTATGGTGAGGGGTTATGAAAGAAATGAATAAAATAAGCTCAAAATATATTTAAAGGGTTTAAACTAAATGATTATTTCTCATCATATGGTGCAACTTGGCATTTTGCCCACTCCACATCATTTCTTCATTTTTTCTTTTTCCATTCATCTCATTTCTCATAAAAGAATTCTCTTTGCTTTGCTCCAACTCATTTATGGCTTTGTTTTGTTTTTCTTTCTTTTATTTTTATTTTTTTACTTTTTATTTTTGAAACCTTTTATGATCTTTTGCCTCTTTTTTTCAAAAATTATCCGCTTAGTATGGAAGGTGATTCTTGGTTTGAGTTCTTAAAAAAAAAATCATAACAAGCTCAAAAGGGATAGTAATGGATGGTTTCATGAATGGTAAAAGAAAAATGGCTATTTTTTATCTCAAACATGAATGCTTTCTTTGAAAATCATCTATTGAACAAAAATAAACTCATAAATCTTTATAAAGAACTACATATCTTCAAAGCATATCTATTTCACATATGCCAACAACTTACTTTTTTTCTTGCTTAAATAGTCTCCTTAAATCAATGTGAATGAGTTTTCAAAATTAAATTTCAAAATTATTATTATCATTATCTAAACATTCATCATCGAGAATGAAAATAAAAAGATGTGACAAATAATAAAGCACAAAATAATGGCTAGGATGAAAGAGAAAATGTAATGAAATGTATTATCTTTGCCTTTTATTAAAATGATAAAAAATGAAATCTTATTGCATAAAAGAGTTTCTAACATTACTTTGAAAGAAAACCTAGAATGACAAGCAATATCCAACCAGCCTTAACATCTTTTTTCTTTCTAAAATTGTGCCCTAATGCAATTAAATGAAGGATTTTATTGACATTTGACCCCCTGATTCATTGTAGCTCTCCAAGTCTTTTCAGATCATACTTGTTTTTTACCTTCACTCAAAGCATTGACATCGTGATTGGGCAATGGATTGCCATTAACATTAGGCGTGGTTATCCCTTTTGTATCAAAATTTATCATTCTATTCTTGATCAATCATAGCACCTTATGCTTTAGAGTAATGTAATTTTTAATAAAATGATCGACAATTCCATAATGATAATCACAGTAGACTGTAGGATCATACCACTTAGGATATGGTAGTTTAAGTGGCTCCAGATGATTAGGGGCAATCAAATGATTATTATAAAGCTTTTGGTATAATTTCATATAAGTCATGGGGATTTGATCAAATATAAATTTTTCTCGGGTAGTTCGTAACTCTTGTGAACCACTTGTTAAATTAACAAGACGAATTTAAGCTCTTGTAAGAGGTTTAATGCTAGGACTATACATGGGAGCTTAGAGGCTGAAAACGAGCTAGTATGTCGGTGAGTAAGATAGTTGTAGAGAAGGCTGATATAGGTAGGGTAAGGTATTGTTTACTGCAGGGTAATATGGGAAATAAGCTTGTGGTAGATAAAGTTGATAACTTCTGAACTGTCTATCAAAGCTCACGGTTTGAACTTCAGCCTTTTTATTTTTTGGTGCCTTTTTTATTTTTCTTTCTTTCAACTTATCATTTTTAATGGCATTCTCAATGATTTCACCTGAGATCACCATGTCAGCGAAATTCTTTATTGTATTCCCTATCATTTTTTCATAATAAGAAGATTTTAAAGTACTAATAAATAATGCTATGATATCTTTCTTAGTCAAAATAGATTATACTTGAGTAGTTATGTCCCTCCATCTCTAGATATATTTTTTGAATGATTCAATCACCTTCTTTTTTATATTTTGCAAATATAAGCTATCAGGGGCTAAGTTTATGACATGCTGATATTGACTAATAAAGTCACGAGTCATATTACTCCAGGATTAAATGCATGTCCTGTCTATCTGCACATACCATATAGCAACAGAGCCCATAAGGTTACCTTAAAAAATATGCTTTAATAGTTTTTTATTATTAGCATGGACAACCATTTTTTGATAGTATATAGTAATATAGGTCTTTGGGCACTTTGTACCATCATACTTTTCAAACTTTGAAGCCTTTAACTTTAGAGAAATAATGATATTTAGGATTAAACAAAGCCTAACAGTATCTACAGAACCATAAAAATCAATTTTTTCTATGGCTCGTAACTTTTTCTCTAACAAGTTCATCTTTTGTTTAGTTTTTAAGACTTTTAAAGTTTCTTTCTCTTTAGGTCTCAACTTTTTTTTCTCTTTTAAATCATCTAAGTTGGGGATTGGTATTGGTTCTACTACTTTTTTAGTAAAGATAAGATTTACATAACTCTGATACTGTCTTGGGTTTAAAGTAATGGCATTCCAAAATATGTATACCTTACAGGATATGTGAATTACTGTAGTGGTAGGTCTTATGTGGATTGAGCTTGATGCGATCTAAAATTAAAATGGTACAGAAAATCATCCACCTTTTGTTATGGATAATTCTGCTTGCTAGTATTTTTTTTCTTTGTTTAACTTATTCAAAGCATCCAAAATCTTACTCAATTCTCCTTCTAGCTTTTCTTGAGCTTTTTCTATCCTCTTAAGATGATTGAAATTTTTTTGTTTGATTTATCTGGCTCGAGCTTTTGTATTATATTGATGAGTTGATTGGGTAAGATTTTTAGTTAGTGGAGCTATTCTTGAACCTTGAGTACTATAATTACGTCATTATTAGAAATGCTATGCTTTATGTTCCATATTTTTTATGCATGAATGTAATATACATTTTCATAGATGAGATTTAACATGTGGTAAATATTCCTCATATGGAAATGATGCAAATGCACAATGACAATGAAAATGATGTATGATATGGTAATGTAAATATACAAAGTCAAACAAACAAAACAGTTAGATCACAAACTGTTCTTTCTTATGTCCTATTTTTGGGTTATATCTATAAGTGGATGGGAAGGAATCTATCTTTGGGTTGGCCTCTTAAGTATAGATTATATGTAGGGCTCGATGACTTTGACCACTAAAAGTTCTTAAATTATTTCTTACATCATTGTCAATCATAGACTGATAAGCTATTTCAATCCTCAATCATCATAGGTTACCAACGAAAATGATTCAATTTGAGTGAGAGTATTTCACTAGTTATTATGAAGATTTTTATTTGACGAGAGCGTAGGTATTTTATTCTTTCGTAAGAAGGATGTAGCTTGGGTATAGAGCTTATGTAATGAGAATGCATGTGATAGTGTGTGTGAAAGAATATATAATTTTCATCCCCATAAATAAAATACAAGATAAATAAATGTTAGTAAACAAACAAATAACATATCATTACATCTTAAAACCCTTAGACCCAAGGATATGATACATTTAAAATTGTTATGGCCTGACTCTCTATAGAATTTTCAGTGGAGTCACTAAATTGTCATAACATATAAATCATAAAATCTATATCTAAACTTAACAAATGGAGTTGCTACCAATTTTTTTTCTAGGTATGATTGGCCACCTTAGGAATCTATCTTTTTAAAAAACTCCTAAGCTTGACTGAAGGTCCCTAAAGAATAAGTTTTGATCTTTTGAACAGAATTAGGTTTGAAAGTTCGATTATGTGTGAGGAAGGTTATAACACTCCCATAAACGCCCATCCTAAAAATGGTATCATTTCATTTTAATTTAATCCTAAAGTTTCAATTCTAATGGCTTTAATTTTAATGTTTAAATATTGAAAATAATTTTTTAATATTTTTTCATTAATCTGAAAGAATTATTAAAAAATACTTCATTACTTTAAGAGTATTCAGAAATCTCATTTGTTTTCTTGAAGAGGCTCTGTTATCGAAAAAATGTTTAATCATTTTTATTTTGATTTTTTATTAAAAATATATCTAATTATTCTACAATGTGGGCCAAATTAGAAATATCTTTTCACCTAAAAATTTTTTTAGATAATCAACTATTTGCGATTACTAAGAATTTTTTTTTCGAAATTTATTTATATTTTTATATTTAAAATTTTCACTATTTGGGCCAATATAGAAAATTTTTTTTATTTCTAAATTTTTCACCATTCAAGTTTATTTAGAAATTCTTATTTTTTACTTTTTATCTTTGAAAAGAAAATAATATGACAAATTTTTTTATTTTTTTAGTTGAAAAAATATTAATTATTATTATTGAAACTTTATCTAAATTATTACACCATTTGAGACAAATTTAGAAAAAAAATTATCACCTAAAAATCTTATAAAATTTATCATTTGAAATTTTTAAAAAATTTCATCACTGGATAATTATTATTTATTCTTAAAAAAATATTTTATTAATGTCTTATCTAATTTTTCCTAAAATCCAATCATCCAAGTTATTTAAAAAATAAAGATAAATAAATAAATAAATAATGAAAATGAAAAGAAAATACAAAAAAAAAGAAAATCAGCTTGGCTTAGTCGGTGTTACGACTCGACTGTAGGCACAAAAGCTAGCTGGAGTGACTAGTGGATTTGCTCGGCTTGGCTCAACCACAAGGTTAAAGAGATGGGTTACCAATTCGGGTCGTGCTGCGGGTTGGGTTGGTCCGAGTAAAAACACGTGGATCCTAAAAGCTTCTTTACCCTCAAAATGACGCTGTTTTGATTAGCCATAAAGCCAAAATTTGTTTTTTTATCAGATTTCCTTTTCCCTCTCTTTCTTCTTTCTTTTTCTCTCCCTCTCGCTTTAGAAACTCAGGATTTCGGTTGAATGCTTCATCGAAAATTGAAAAAAGTTGCCTGAAATTGGAAAATGTTGCTAAAGAATGCAAGTTTCATAAAAAAATTTCATCAAAATCTGAAAATTTTTCAAAAAAAATCTCTAAAATTTTCTTTTTGATTTTTTTTGCTAATCATTGCTTTCAATTGAATTTTTTTTATCTTTCTATTTCTGTGTCTTTGATCTTTGTGATATCTCTTTGATTTTTATGTGTTTCCTATATTCCCTGAGGCTTGATTAGGGTTTGTATTTATAAGGTTAAAAATCTATAAATTCTTAATCCAAAATAGACTTTGATTCCTTTTAGATTCTTACTTCTAACCTTAAATCCAACACAAATTCAACCATTTATTTTTTATTTTTTATTTATTTTTTAATTAACAAAAATAAATAAACCCAAGATGAATTGGGGTGTCTATACATATTGTTCAAATTTAAATTATAAACAACATTTTTTTATTACATCTTATTGATATTAAATTTTATTATTTTATCATTTTAAAATTTTTATTAAATCATTTAAAAAAAAATTAACGAACTTGGCTTAAAAAAATTATATATACGCTTTATCTTTGACCAAAAGATTACTTGATCAATTCTCTCGTGTTCCTTGAGTTGACTTTAATTTGATGTGTCTAGTTCCAAAGTTTGAAAAATATTCGTATCCTTCGTTGTTCTTTCCTCGGCCTGCTTCAGTTTAAATTGTAATCCTATAAATATACACCACATTACATTGCTATGGAGCCCAAAACCTTTCCCTGATTCCCATAAAACATTCCCTCATCACTATTGCAAAATATAGTAGGAGCAAATGGAGTTCGCAACAACGAATCGACAGCTTTTGTCTAGGATAGCCACTAACGACCGACATGGAGAGAATTCACCTTATTTTGAAGGGTGGAAAGCGTATGACAGCAACCCTTTTCACCGCACTCAGAATCCTGATGGGGTCATCCAAATGGGCCTAGCTGAGAATCAGGTTGGTTGGTTTATCCAACCTTCACCACTTTGCTTTATTTGGGAACCACCTGAATTTCACTGCAATGATCTGGCTTTACCGTGAAAACTAACCATTTTCTTCTTACTCTTTGTTCTTCTCAGCTTTGCTTTGACTTGATCAAAAAGTGGATTCTGGAAAACCCCCAAGCCTCCATCTGCACTGCTGAAGGAGTTGATAAGTTCAAAGATATTTCCATCTTTCAGGATTATCACGGCCTGAAAGAGTTTAGAGAGGTATGAAAATATTCAAAACATTTAACCTCTAACGCAGCGAAGAACAAATAATGGTGACATTTTCCCTGATCAATTATTACTTCTTCTTCTTCTTCTTCTTCTTCTTCTTCTTCAGGCTGTAGCTAAGTTTATGGGAAGAGTAGGAGGAAACAGGGTCACATTTGATCCAAACCGTATAGTCATGAGCGGCGGAGCCACAGGAGCTAACGAGACGGTCATGTTTTGCTTGGCCGATCCAGGCGACGCTTTTCTTGTACCTTCACCTTATTACCCAGCGTACGTACTCTTTCTTTCATTTTATTTTTTTTTAAATTATAATTTTCATTTGGTTTTTAATATTAATATGAGTTTTGACTTCACGAACATAGAATACTATACTTTTCAATACAAAATAGAACAAGACTCTCACTCGGACTTTTGCTTCTAGATATGCATTTTGTGGGTCAGGGATGTTTAAATTTCAAGTTTCAAGAATACAAAAGAAAGGGTAATTTTGTCATGTAAATGAGCAAAATATTTTGGAAATGTAGAAAGACAGGCAAAACCATGTATTTTAACTAAAAATGATTATTTTCTTTGCTTGTTAAAATTTAAAAGGCCTAATGCTCTAATTGAATTCTAATGAACAACTATAGAGAATGTTTGTAAGATAGGGGACCATAATTTCCCTTATCTACAACAGTAGAATTTGGCTTGTAAAGTCAACAACAACAACAATTCAAACGTGCTTTGATAATTTGATTCAAATAAGTTAAGTCAAGCCCGTGAGATTGCGTGATTTAAAAAAATTAATAGCATCTATTAGTATTAGTCATTTATTATGAAAATTAAATGTATAAATTAATAAATTGGACTTTTTTCATTGATCTTTGACCTCCAGAAAATTCTAAAATGTAGACCTTTACTTTGACAATAATTCCTCAAAATTCATATAAACTTTATGATATACTCATACTAGTTCCTTGGACAATTTTCAACGTTCTCTACTTTCCAGCTTTAGTAAGAGTGTTAAAAACTTAATTCTCTTCTCCTATTGGTTTCCTTTAAAAAATATCGTGTGAACCGTGTTCATATTCTTCTTTTCCTAATATCTTTCCTATATCAGTTTTAGTCATTAATTGATTTGTTTTTATTTGAAAACCGTGCAGATTTCTCCGGGACCTAAGATGGCGCACTGGGTTGGAAATAGTTCCGGTTGACTGCAATAGCTCAAACAATTTTCGTATAACAAGAGCAGCCCTGGAAGAAGCCTATGAAAAGGCTCAAAGATTGAACATCAATGTTAAAGGCGTGATCATAGCAAACCCCTCAAACCCTTTAGGCACCACCCTGGACAGAGAGACAATGAGGAGCTTAGTCAGCTTCATTAACGAAAAGAACATCCACCTTGTTTGCGATGAAATCTATGCAGCTTCAGTCTTCAGCTCTCCTAGATTCATTAGCGTTGCTGAGATTATACAAGATATGGATTGCAACCGTGATCTCATTCACATTGTTTACAGCTTGTCCAAGGACATGGGATTTCCTGGTTTCCGGGTTGGCATTGTTTACTCGTTCAATGATGTAGTTGTGCATTGTGCCCGCAAGATGTCGAGTTTCGGGTTAGTCTCCTCGCAAACTCAATATTTGCTTGCTTCGATGCTTTCCGACGAGGAGTTTGTTGAGAATTTCCTAAAGGAGAGCTCACAAAGGTTAGCCAAAAGGCACCGTGTTTTCACCGACGGACTCGAACAAGTAGGGATTTCTTGTTTAAAAGGCAATGCTGGTTTGTTTTTCTGGATGGACATGCGATCACTCCTTAAAGAACAAACTGTCGAGGGAGAAATGGAATTGTGGCGTGTGATTGTCAATGAAGTGAAACTCAATGTTTCCCCAGGTTTATCTTTCCGATGCTCGGAACCTGGCTGGTTCAGGGTCTGCTTTGCAAACATGGATGATGAGATCGTTGAAATAGCACTTGATAGAATTGGAAAATTTGTGCGTAAGGAAGAAGATGTTGCACCAAAGAAGTCTAAACGTTGGCAAAAGAAAAATCTACACCTCAGCTTTTCTTCCAATAAGTTATACGACGAGAGTATCATGTCTCCACGCATGATTTCCCCTCACTCCCCTATTCCTCACTCACCATTGGTTCGGGCGAGGACTTAATAATCTTTACTCTTCATAGTTCATCCTGTTCATCACTGTCATTGAATCATTTTTAGGAGATTAGTGTGGCTCAGATTATAGTTAGGATATATCTTTTAGTCTGAGACCAATTTGTTAAACCACTTGAAGTAAACTCAGGTGGTAAACACTAATCTTTTTCTCTTCATTTGTTCATCTCATTAATGAGGTAACATCATCTAATTTATTGACAGTGTATAGAATATATACATTAAATCTGTTTAAGTTTATACAGTAAGAATAAGTTTTATGGGAGATTAATGCATTGTAATAGTAGTAATTATTTTTAAGTTTGTACCAAGACGTTTAGTTATAATAATAATGACAAATGTGATATGAACTTCTAATTATGATATGATTGAATTTCCGGTGTGCATCTAAAGCTTGTAGGATTATCAATTATCTTCATTCTTATGGGTTCTGTTTAACATGACCATTTTAATCACTAATTAAAGATTATGTGGATTGCAGATTAAGACAAATAAGTGCTAAAAGATCAACATGACATCATCATTTGATTGACAATAACATTCTCCACGCCTTCAATTTGCTTTGGTGGATATAAAACATTTCAGATAAACACAACCATGGCATGGAACATGATGTGATCATGACATGTTCATTGTGAATAAAAATATGCAAATTTTCTTGGACATTTTTATGCCTATTTGTCACAACGACTCAATGAAATTGAGTAAGTTTTCAATAATCCAGAAGCCAAATACTCCATAAAGAGATATACTGCTCCAAAGAATATCTTTAAAAATATGCTTAAGTTAACTAAATTACTGGACAGTGAAAACTTTGTTGTGTTGCTTGAAGTTTGTTAGAGGCAGATTCAAATGGGCAGTAGAGTGCTTATAGACAGCCCAGAGATTAAAAAATAAAAAATTTTGAAGTACAAACTTTCTCTGAACATCTCAAAAATTTTTTTGAACACATTTTCTGTAAATAAAATTAATAAATTCATCGATAATTTTTTATATATATTATGAGTGAACAATAAAAGAAATTCTGAATTTGGTACTGAAATTTGCTAATGTACACAAATTAGATATACACGAGAATAGCTAGAGAAGTAGTTTGATTCATTTATGCTGTCTCTTATTTTGATTGCATGAAAAAGTTTTGAAGAAACAAGATGTACAGGGTGGGATTGATATTTTGCTGTTATAGATGAAAATTTTGTATAGAATTAGAACACGCAAAGATATGGGATGGGAACATGAAACTCCATTATTTATGTGTAAAAACAGGTGACTATTTTCGACCAAACTGTGGTGGCAGATGGAAATTGGATCCACTGTATGTAGGGTTTGGTTGAAGTGCACCAAAGTATAAAAACGTAAAGCTGAAGTAATTTCTCCTACCAGATGAGATGAGACATCCTGCCCCCACCGGTAACAATATGTTTGTACCCAATTCTCCAGTTGGTTGCCCCTTCAAGTTATCTCTATGACACCAAATTTTCTTCCTTTCTATTCTTTTAATATCTCACCATCACCCGTCAGTAATTTTCTTGTAGACTTAAGACTATATGTTATTCCAACAAAAAAAAAATTGACCTAAGGTTAACGACCAGATATAACCTAGCGTGCATGAATATATATATATATATATATATACATATGAATAGATCTTATTATAGTTAATTTTCATGTTTATATACTTACAAATACAAAATACCATGTATTGATATGAGGAATACAATGACTTAATTTACTTATTAGTCACTAAATTATTTTTTCTGGAGGAAAGAAAAAAAAAAGTTGGGTTATGATTTACGTTATTAGTAGTGCCAACATGACATTGATTATTGAAAATTTGATAGAGTGAGAGAATGAAACGAGGTGAAAGAGAACAAGGGATGCACGCATGCGTTCTTGTCAGCTGTTGACATGGGGGTTTTGACCGTTGACAAAAGAAAAGCATGTTCTCTTGTTTCTTTGACTTGCACGTTTACACTCTTTTATTCTCCAACATTGCTGGCCTGTGTCCACCGCTGATCGCGTTGCCTTGCCAACCAAGGCAAATTCAATTCCATTAAAATTAAATCTTTTCCAATTATCTTACCTTTCTCACTGCGCGCTTTTCCTTATTTCAATGAAACTGATTCCATCACATTGTAAATTGAATGATAACTTTGACTTAATGGAACAAGATTCGGTTCTTGGATGCAAAATATTCATGTCCGATCAAAAACAAGTTAAAAATGAAAAACCTGAAACAATGTTGTGGTTTATGGCAAAAAAGATCAACCATCCCTTTCTTTCCTCCTATAATCACAGATTATTGGCTTTCGACTCTTCTCCTGGGACCTGTTTTTTTTTAGATTTTGTTTGTTTCACAAAAAATTATTTTTAAAAAATAATTTTTAATAAGTATTTATATTTTTTAAATTTAAAAGGATTTTTTGTTATTTAGATGAGTTAATAAAAAATATTTTTCGTTATTTAGTTATTTTTTAAAAAATTTGTCCTTTTTTTCCAATAATATTAATATAATTATTAAAATATTAAAAATTATTTATTATTAAAATATATTAAAATAATTTATCATTAAAATTATTAAAATTTAAAATAATTATATTTTAATAATAATATTTAATATTAAAATATTATGTTAATATAGAAAATACTTAAAATAAAACAAATTTTATTCTTTATATTATTTATTAATATATTAATATAATATTTATTAATTAAATTAATAATATTTATTAGTATATTATTTATTACTATAATATTATTATTTATTAATATAATATTTTTTATAAGTAAAATTATACTAAAAATATTAATAAATAATTTTTTTAAAAAAATATATTTTTTTTTTCAAATCCGTAAGATAATTTTTTTAAAAAAATAATATTATTTTTTATTGATCAAAAAGTTATTTTTCGTTGATCAATTAGTTTTTCATCAAACAAATACTTAAAAATGTGAAAATGATTTTTCGAAAATGATTTTTCATAAAACAAACGACGCCTTAATTTTAATACCATGTTAAACCTTGGTGAATAATTTGTTCTTTTCAAAACAAGATAACTTTAGGTAAAGGGTTAAAATTTTTTCCTTGTATTTTTTTATTTGAAGTTGTTAGGATTTAATTTTTTATTATTAAAATTAAAAGTTTAATATTTTATTAACAATCATATTTTATTAATTTTTTGTATTTTTTTAAAATATAAATTGCGTATTTAAAAATATTAAAATTTTATTAGGGAATCAACAACTTCAAGTATGGTTTTTGAAATAAGGAACTTTGAAAAATGAAAACTACAGAAAAAAAACATTTTATGAATGTTATTCAATTTTGATGTACATACTAGAATCCTTTACGTGCGCATGGTTAGAAAAAAATTTTCAAGAATGAAAATTTCCAAAAGTTCCAGCACATTTTTCATGTACGGTTCAAATAAGTGGATTGAACATGTATTATTGGATAAAAGTTATTGGTTCAATGTAAACACAATTTCTGTTGTTTAGCCAGTAAACAATTTGTTTACAATGAGACAAAGATGGATTAAGCTGAAGAGATTGACATTTATAAGTTTGCGTAAAGCAATTTTTAATGGTGAAGAAACTTGAAAAGACAAGTCAATATCTTCTCTGTATCTCGAGGATTCTTTCTTTATAGTAATTTTGTCTTTGGTTACAAGTTTTCAGTCCTCAGCACTGTTTTGCATTTGCTGAAAATTTGAGTTGCTTTAGCATTGGTTGCCTCGAATCATTCTTCTTTACCCCCCTTGAATTTCATATCAAACACTGGTTAAGAAACACTGTTAAAAAAAGGGATTGTGAAAAGAAGACCAAATGCACATGCCTAAGAGGAGCCACCTAAGATTTATCAGAAAGAAAGAATAAAATTATGGAAACATCTTCGTGGGTCACATGCATTTTCAACCTTAATACATGAATCGTACAAGTCCATGGCGTGGTGTTCATGTGGAATGTTGCATTAAAACAGTTATCTGTGAATTTATTCTTGTTCCTGCAACATTAATCTATTCAAAGAGTTGATTAATTTAATTTGAATCGAATTATGGTGGGTTACTACATGACAAAAAAAGTGATGGAAGTACAGGAAATTCAAAGCTTGTAGATTCAAAAAGGAAATAGTTTTTTTATGAAAAGAATGAGAAGTATGCTGCTCCAGACAGATAATTACATGAGGATAAATCAGCTATAAAACCTCTTCTTTCCAGCTAACAATGGCTAAACTCTGGAGAAGGGAAAGAGAGAGAGAGAGAGAAGCAAAAGAATAATGAATAGTTGAATGTACCGACCAATGCATCGTTTCCATTCAGTTTCACGAAAGAGAATTTGAGATAGATTAGTAAAGACCTCAAATCTATGAATCCACAGGACATGTACAACATATAGTAACCTGCAGAAAGGCAGGAAATCTCCATATAAGAATTTCACTATGACCCACCATGGACATGGAGTTGTCAAACATGTGAGCTAACTTTTTTGCTTTTCAGCTGCCGTTCCCTCCCTCCCTCCCCAACAACTGCAGCAAGCAAAAGTACCCTAAAAGAATAAGATCAATTGACTGATTGAATGGTGTAGACACCCCAACCTCTACGGGGTTTTAATTATTGGATTAATGAAAACAAAATAAAAAATAATAATAATAATAAAAAAACAAGTGATTGAGTTTGTGTGAAATTATTTGTCGGTGTAGACACCCAATTTGATCCAAACCCGGATCAATTGGGCCTGGTCCAAATGGGTAAGTCTGTACATTTTTTTTTCTTTTCTTTTCTTTTTCTTTTCATTTTATTTTTATTTTTTAATTTAATTTTATTATTTTATTATTATTTTATATATGTATATATATATTTTTTTCTCTTCTTTTTTTTTCTGTAAATATTTATATAATTATCTGTTAATTTTATTTTATTCATTTATCTGATTCTTTTTTTATCCGATTATTATTATTATTTCTTATTTTCTTTTTTTTGGATGGCTAAGATTAAATGTTGAAGAATCCTACTAGGAGTGGGGATTCAATCAAAAGAGTCCAATTGGATTCAAAGATTGAATCCCCGTCCAAGGAGGAATTGGGATTGATCAGGAACTCCTGATCAATCCCTATAAAAGGGACCCTCTGGAACAATGCTGAACACACAGAAAACAGTAAGCAAAGCTACTGATTTGAGAGAAAAGGAGGCGTTTAGGAAGCTAAGAAAAGTTTAGGAGTGTTCTGGGAGTGAGAAAAATTTTTTTAGAAATTTTTGGCGAAAATTTTTTCTGGAAATTTCTGGGACATTTTCAGATTCCAACGAAATTCCGACGAAGTTTGAATTTTTCGGCGAAAATTCCAACCAACCTTGAAGTTTCCGGCGACCTACCCAGTTTCCGACGAAGAATCCCAGAAACCGACGATCTTCCGGCCAACTTCCGGTGAAATTTCCATATTCTGGTGACATTTTCCAGAATTTAGCACCGGTGTTCTTCGGTTTTTAGAGAGAAGGGAGAGAAAAAGGGAAGAAGAGAGAGAGAGGGAGGAGCGTTCTGTCGAAAAAACGAAGGGGATTGCCTTTTATACCCTCCCAAAACGACGTTGTTTTGGCCTTAAGTAACCTAGAGGATCCGCGCGTTTTGTTGAACCCGACCCGACCCGGGCGTCGACCCGCTTTCTGACCCGCGCGTGACAGCCCCCCTCCGAGCCGAGCCGAGCCGAGCCAAGCCGCCAAGCCGCTCCCCCGAGCCGTTTTCTCTTCCTTGAGCCGAGCCGAGCCGAGCCGCGATCCGAGCCGCTCCAGGTTTTTTTTTTTTGTTTGAATTTTTTTTATTTCTTTGTTTATTTGTTTATTTTATTTTTTATTTATTAGATTAGGTTTATGTAATATTCTTTTTTTTTATTTTTTATTATTTTATTTTCTTTAAATAAAAATAAAAAATTCCAAAAAAAAATATTTTTGGGGAAAAGTTGAAAGTATCAATTTTCCTTAGAAATAAATTTTCAAAAAAAGAGTTTTTGAGGAAAAGTTGAAAGTATCAATTTTCCTTGAAAATCGAAATTTCAAAAAAATATTTTTGGGGAAAAGTTGAAAGTATCAATTTTCCCTAAAAAAAATCATTCTTTCCTTCCTTTCTATCTTAATTTTGATTTTGTTTTTTTTTCTTTAAATAATCCGACGACGGAGCCTCTGCAAGTGAAACAGTAGTTTTTCTTGCATACTCTTGAGGTGAGGGAATTTTCTCAATTTTTTGCTAAAAGTATTAGAGTCAATTGAGAATAATTTCCAATAATTAATTACTTGGTAAAATTTTAAAGCTTTTGGATAACACAAATTTAAGCTGGTACCATCTTTTGATGGGCGTTGTGAGGGTGCTATAACCTTCCTCACACGTAATCGAACTCCCGAACCCTGTTCTGGTTTGTAGACCTGAACCTATTCTTTTAGGGACCCTTAAGCTTAGGTGTTCCCTGAAAGGACAGATTCCTTAGGTGATCAATCGCACCTAGATAAAAAAAGATTGGTGGTGACTCCCCAAAAGTCAATGTCTAGCGATAGATCCCCGGATCTAGACGTTACGACAGTCGAAATTGAAAATTTTGGGTTGAACTTAAAGGTTGGAGGAAGAATTAAAAGGAAATTGTAACTCTATTTGATATAAGGTTCTCTTGATCAGAACCTATAAATATAGACCCATACCAAGCAACAAAGGGACACACAGAAAAGCAAAGAAAAAACACAAAGATAGATCAAAGAAAAAAATGCAAAGGAAGCTAGAGAGTACGAAATTTTTACATAATTTTTGGGGTAAAAAGAAGATTTTTGTTTTGGAAATTTTTTAGAATATTTTTAGATTTTGGTTGGATTTTTTGACGATCTTTGAAGATTCTAATAACTTTTCAACGAGATTTTCACTTTTTGGCCAATTTCCCAATTTTCAATGTTAGTTTTTCAGAACCAGTGAATTTTCAGTGAACATCTAGTGACTCAACCCAAATTTCGATGAGATTTTTCAGAATTCGATAAAGATTCAATCGGCGTTCATCAATTTTTAGAGAGAAAAGAGAAGAGGAGAGAGAGAGAGAGAAGAGGAGAAAAAATATAAGGAAAAAGAAAGTTTTGGCTTATTTATACCGCATTGAAACGATGTCATTTTGGACGTTAAATGGCCTTAGGATTCATGCATTTCCATTTGGGTACTCCGACCCCTAGTGCCTTAACCCGCGACCGGCTTTTGGTAGCTGAAACTTGAAGTTGAGCCTAATTTTTGGAGTTGCCTTTTGTGCTTGAAGTCGAGCTATGCTGTAGCTGCCAAAATCGAGCTGATTCATTTGGTGTTTTTTATTTTATTTATTTATTTTATTTTATTTTCTTTATTTTTAAAGTATTTATACATGATTATATTTTAAGAAAAAATAAAAATAAAATAAAATAAAATATATTTGTTTTAGAATAAATAATAATTATCCAATGATGGAATATTTAAAAATTTTAAATAGTAATTTTTTATAAAATTTCTAAGTGAAATTTTTTTTTTTAAATTTGTCCCAAATGGTGAAATAATTTAGAGAAATTTTCAATAATAATAATTAATAATTATTTAAAAAAATAAAAAAATTTAATTTTGAAATTAAATATTAATTATCCAATGAAGAGATTCTTAGAAATTTCAAATGGTAAATTTTCTAAGAAATGTCTCAGTAAGAAATTTTTCTAAAATTATCCCAAATAGTGAAATAATTTAAATGAAATTTTAATAAACATAATTGTATTCTTTTCTAAATAAAAAAATTTTTGATTGAAAATATTTGACAATTATTTAAGGATGAGAGTCTTAGAAATTTCAAATGATAAATTTTCTAAGAAATCTCTAGATAAGAAATTTCTTTAAATTTATCCCAAATGGTGGAAGAATTTAAATGAAACTTAAAAAAAAAATTGTCATATTATTTTATTTCCAAAGATTAAGCAACTAACAAAAGTTTTTTTTTTTTCTAAATAGAGCCAAATAATGAAAAATTTAGAAATAAAATTTATAAAAAAAATTTTTTTAAATAGACCCAAATGGTGAAACATTTAAAAATAAAATAAAATAAAAATAAAAATAAATTTCAAGGAAGAAATTCTTAGTAATCGCAAGTAATTGATTATCTAAGAAATTTTTAAGTGAGAAGATATTTTTAATTTTGGCTCAAATGGTGGATGAATTAGATATATTTTCAACAATAATAATTTAAAATAAAATAGTACTATCCTTTGGATGGGCATATGGGGGTGCTATAACCTTTCTTATATGTAATCGAATTCCTAAACCTTATTTTGATTAGTAAACCTGAACCTATTCTTTTAAGGATTCTTAGTCAAGCTTAGAAGCTTCTTAAAAGAATAGATTCATTAGGTGGCAAACTACACCTAAATAAAAAAATTGGTGGTGACTCATTTTGTTAAGTTTAACTATAGATTTACGGATCTATATGTTATGATAGTCTGACAACTCCACTGGAGAATGAGCCATACAGAGTCAAGCCATAAACTTTTAAATTTATCCTATCCTTTAAGCTAATGGTTTTAAATTGTAATGATTTGTGTTATTTGTTTAATAACATTTTTGTTTTTTCTATCTTTTATTTATGGAGGTTTAAAACCTATATGTTCCTTTACACACTATCACATGCATTTGCATTATATAAGCTCTATACTTGGCTTCGTTCTTCTTAAAATGAAGTAAAGTACATACGCTCTTGTGAGATGATAATTTTCATAATAGCTAACGAAATACTCCTACTTAAATTGAATCCTTTTCGTTGGTGGCTCGTGATGGGTGAGGATTAGAATATCTTATTGGTCTATGATGGATAATGATGTTAGGAATAATTTGAAAATCTTTAGTGGTCAAAATCACTTAGCTCAACATATTATCTACATTAAGAGATCAGCCTTAAAATAAAGCTATTCCTACTCGTTAATAGATGTAACCCAATGTTAAGATACAAAAAAGAACAATTTATGTGATATATTGATTATCTAACCATTTTATTTGTTTGACTTTATGCATTTGCATCATTTCAATTAGTGCTTACATTAGCATTATCAATCCATGCATTATTTTCACTGTCATGTTAAACATTGTGCATTTGCATCATTTTCATATATAAAATATTTGTCACATACCAGTTATTGATAAATCAAATCTCATACCTACATCTATGAAAAGTCAAATATAATCAAAGTCTACATCAGTTCATTATGAATCTGCTTATCAATTAAAAATCAAGTCAGAAAAAGGTAAAAAACAAAGGGTAATTGCTTGCCTGAAGGTTTTATCTCATCATTGCCTAAAAAAGTTCATCTCGATTTTCAACAAAATGACTTAGCTGACCTAAGTAATATATGAAAATGCATGAGCAGAATAAGGCAAGAGGTATTTAAGAATAAATATGGAGACATAGTTTCATTACTAAAAATGGATATGGACAGTAATCTAATCAGTCATCTTCTAGTTTTAGGATCTTTCTTATAGGTGTTTTGTCTTTAATGAAATAGATATGGTGCCAACAATTAAAGAGTATATGGTCTTACTTCACCTTGATTTGCCAAACTCATACAAGATTTATTGGTTAAATAAGGTGGGTTACCATAAAAAGTTTGTGCAAATGCTTAGACTTAGCTTACCTCAAGTTGATGCATGTGTCAAGATAAAAGGTAAAAGTAAAGCTATCTTATAGGGTTTTTTGTGAGACTTCATCCAGGGGCACTTTAATGATGATCAGAGGTTAATGGCAATGGCTATAGCTCTATATGGATTGGTAATCTTTCTAAAAGTCATTGGATATGTTGATGTCACAATAATAGACTTTGTCAATTAGTTAAAATACAAAGTCAATGTGGAACAAATCATTTTAGTAGAAACCATTCGTTTCTTGAATTTTTGTCACAGAAATAGTAAAGGTCGATTTAATGAGTGTTTATAACAATTTTATGTATGGATGAAAAGTGATATTAAGTGTGAAGAAAGCCAGTTGTGCAAATCATACCTTCGTTTTAATGTTCCAATAAATGAGTTTTATTGTAACACATAGCCTAAAGCAAGGTCAAAAGAAGAATGGATTTTATATTTTTGTGCATTTAATAATTAAAGAATAATTTGAAGAGCACATTTGATACATCATGATACATTATTATATATTTGTCGGAATCAACTCTGGGAGTTCTTATTAGGCCTATGGGGTGCTATTACTTATGCCCCAATTTTGGTAAGAAAACAATTTGAATGTGAGCAATTTATTCCAAAAACCTATGGCCTTAACTAGTGAAAAACTTTTTTTTCATTGAAAAAGGGGTGTATGGAGTGATTAAAATGATTAAAAAGGCATATTAGGGTTAACCAGGGGAGGTTTACTTATGATGTCATCTTCGAAAATATATTATATGGCATATGAAGAGAGGCAAGGTCATTATGTTTCCTTGAGAACAAATAGTTGACCCTTCCCTAAAGTTGATTCCTCAATATCCTTTGCTTAAAGTGAAAATGGCTAAAAGAAAACTCCAAACTGAGAAAGATGATTTGAAACAGAAAAATAAATAATTAAAGACAAAAATGGAAGAAAGTTTGAATTACAATAACAAAAAATTCAAAGCCTTAGTGAGTAAAAAAATTAGTGAAAAGCCTTATTCTATGATCTAGATAAGACACATTCATCAGTCACACTCGAACTTGTCTGACTCTTAAAAAAAATAAATTATTGAAAGCAATGGTGAAAAAAAGATAAAAAGCCACTGCTGGGATGCACAAACATAGCCAAATATTACAAGGGATAGTGGATAAGCACACAGCACAAGTAGAAGCGTTAACTAATGAATGCAAGAAATATGCTAAATAAAGTAAGCTGTGGAAGGGCGTGTACACGAAAAAATAAAAAAATTTAAGGCATAAGTAGTAGGAGCTCATAAGCAGTGGTTACTTGACTTCCTAGATGAGACATAAAATCATTACCAGCAAGCTAGAAAATTTATAAGGAGGCATTAAAGTAATGTTTAGAAAATATTACATTGATGTTTAGGACTTTAGAGTGTTGTTAAGATGTACTTTTGAAATTTATTAAATAAAGTTTCAAATTGAGATTACTTTTATTAATGATAGTTATGTAGCAAATATTAGTACATTACATTTATGTATTAAAATACCAAACAAAAAGCATAGTATTTCTAATAATGACACAATTATGGTACTCAAGGTTTAAGAATAGCTCCACAAGCAAGAATTTCACATGATTAATTCACTAATACAATACAAGAGCTCAAGCCAGATAAATGGAATAAAAAAATTTCAATCATCTTGAATAACTAGAGAAAGCTAAAAAAAGGTTTGAAAGGCAGTTGAATAAGATTCTCAATGCTTTGAACAAATTGAATAAGAAAAAAATGTATAAAAAAATACTAACCAGTAGGATCATTTATCACAAGAGGTGATCGACCCTTTATACCCTCTTAGTTTTGGTCGACATTAAGCCCCATCCACACAGAATATACCATCGTAATAGTTCACATATCCTATATACTTCAAAATGTCATCAGCTTCAAATTTAAGATAGTACCAGAGTTATATAAATCTTGTTTTTACTGAAAAGATAATGAAACCAATCTAGGTCTATGACCTAGATGATCTAAAAAAAAAAAATTAAAGGCAAAAAGAGACGAGTCATTAAAAGACTTAATAGTTGATAAGAAGATGAGTATGCTAAAAGAAAAGTTACAAGCGATGGAGATAATTGGTTTTTATGGTTTTGTGGATGCTACTGACTCTGTTTAGTCTCAGATGTTGTTAGACCTTTGAAGTTTAAAGTATCAAAGTTTGAGAAGTATGATGATAGAAAATATCCAAAGACCTACATTACTATGTATTATTAGAAGATGAAACCTATGCTAATAATAAAAAACTGTTAATATATGTGTTCTAAGATGGCTTTATTAACTCTGCTATTAGGTGATATATTCAGCTAGACAGAACTTGCATTCAGTCTTGAAGTGATATGACCCATAACTTCATCAATCAGTATCAGCATATCATAGATCTAGCTTCTGATCGTCTATCTTTACAAAATATATAAAAAAAGTTAATTGAATCATTCAAAGAATATGCCCAGAAGTGAAGAGACATAGTTACTTAAGTGCAATCTCTTCTAACTGAGAAAAAGACTATAGTGTTATTTGTTAGTATTTTAAGATATCTCTATTATGAAAAGATGATAAGGAATGTAATAAAAATTTTTGTCGACATGATAATCTCAGGTGAAATCATTGAAAATGTAATTAAAAATGACAAGTTGAAAGGAGGAGAAACTTTTACCCTAAAAGCACCAAAGAAGAAAGAGATTGAAGCTCAAACTATGAGCTTTGGCAAACAAAAGTTCAGAAGGTTATCAACCTTAGCCACCACAAGATTACTCCACATATTACCTTACAATGAATAATAACTCACCCTACTCATATCATTTTACCTTACAACCATCCTAACCATCAACGTATCAGCTTGCTTACAGATATCAAATTGCCATGTATAGTCTTAACACTCAACCTCTTGCAAGACCTCATATTCATCTTGCTAGCTCAGCAAGTGGTTCGCAAGAGCTATGAACTACCTGAGAAAAACTCGTATTTGACCTAATCCCTATGATTTATATGAAATTATATCAAAAGCTCTACAATAATCATTTGATTACCCCTAGTTGTTTGAACCCACTCAGGCTACCTTATCATAAATAGTATGATCATACAACTCATTGTGATTACCAATATAGAATTACTAATCATTCCATAAAAATTTGTACTACCCTAAAATATAATGATTGATCAAGAATGAATGATAAACTTTGATATAAAACGGATAACAACACCTAATATTAGTAGCAATCCATTGCCCAATCACAATGTCAATGCTTTGAGTGAGGATTAAGAATGGGTTTAATCTGAAAATGTTTGGTTAGCTTTAGTGAATCAGAAAGGCCAAATGTCAATAAAAACCCTTCACCTAATCTCATCAAGGCATAATTTTGAAAAAGACAAGGATATTAAGGCTAGTTAAAAGTTGCTTGTCATTTTGAGATTTCTTTTAAAGTGATGTTAAGATTTTTTTTATACAATAAGATTTTATTTTTTTTATCATTTTAATAAAAGATAAGTTGATGCATTTCATTACATTTACTTTTTCATCCAAACCATTATTCCATGCTTTGTTATATCTTTTTATTCCCATTCTCAAATTTCGAATGATAAATGTTTAGACAATCATAACAATAATTTTGAGATTTAATTTTAAAAATTCATTCAATCTATAAAAACTATTTGAGTAAAAGAAGCAAGCTGCTAGCAGATATAAAATAAATATGTTTTAAAAATATGTAGTCCTTTATAAAGATCAATGAGTTTATTTTTAAATAAATGATTTTTAAAGAAAGCATTCACATTTGAGATAAAAAATTATTATCTTTCTTTTACCATTCGTAAAACCATCTATTACTAACCCTTTTGAGCCTAATAGGATTTTTTTCTAAAGAATCCCAACTAAAGATCATCTTCTATACTAGGGGATAAATTTTGAGAAGAACATACTTGAAAAAAAAAAGGTAAAAAATCGTAAAAGGTCCAAAAAATATAAAGTCAAAAAAAAAAAAGAATAACCTCTTTACATAAAAAAAAAAAAAAGATAAAAAAAAATGAATGCCACAAATGAATTAGGGTAAAATAATGAGAATCTTTTTGTGAGGAATAAGATGAATGAAAAAATAGTGAAACAATGTAGAATGGAACAAAATGCCAAGTTGCATCGATGATGAGAAATGATCATTTGATTTTGAATCCTTTAAACATATATTTTGAGCCTATTTTATTTATTTCTTTCATGATCCTTCACTATAGCCTACATTACAACCTTCAAAAGTCTATTTTGATCAAATGTGAATGCTTGAATTGGATGATCATATATTGGGCTAAGGCATGCTTGTGATGGAATAATGAAATCATGTTATGTTGTTTTAGAGACTGATGTGTAAAAGATATCAATAATAAATGAAAAAAATAAAAATAATAAAAATAAAATAATGAAAATGAAAAAAATGAAAAAATATAAAATATAAAAGTAGAGAAAAGAGAGACTCAAATTAAAAACCTAAAAAAATAATTTGGGTAGAAAAACCTTTGAGTTGAAAGTTAAATAGATAGTTCTAATATATGAAAGATCAAAGACATCTAAAAATCCCTTAAAGCTGAGGCAAAGTTCAATGAGTTTAAAATAATTTCAAAAATCAACGGAATAAGTTTTTAAAAAAGAATTCTGAATTAATGTTACGAATTGTTTGAGTATTCATTGTTTATATATGTGGTACCATTCATTACCATCCCCAACGACATGCTTTGAATTTGTTTTTTTGCCCTTTTATTTTTGTAGCAGATTCATTCTTGTATTGATTATCTTTTTACCAATTCACCTTATATTTTTGTATCCTAAGAATAAATCGAAAAAATATATGATTGCATTGTATTTGTCAAGAACTGAAATGATAATGAATGAATGATAATGTTTATAAAAGATTCTTGCATTCTTTTGAAAAGAAATCCAACATGATAGAGGCAAAAAAAAGAAATAAAAAAATGACAAAAACTAGAAAAGATGATTTAAAAGGACACATGGTGTGACGAAATGGATTGGTTGACATAACTTTTGAGTGGTGATTAAACGATGAAAATAATATGGATTAGTGGATAGAATTTATTTTGAAATGGTTAAGGCTGAGCAGCTAAAAAAAAAAAATGAGAGATGGTGGAGTCTTAAGAACCATATTACTACAATTAATTAAAATTTCATGACATTAATGTTAGTGACATCTACATTACATATATTACATTTGCATTGTAGTTTGAACAATACATGTATGTAATTTGGTTTAGCTATGCACTTATCATGTAGTAAATATTGGAATCATGATTTAAAATATGACATCTTTATTATTGTAAGAATCTAAGTTATTGCATTTACATTATTATCATGACATTATTTACAAAGTTTTGAATTTGATGAAAGATTGAGAATTTTCATAAGAAGAGATTTCAAACTTTTGGAGGAAAACTTGACATTGGCATAACATCATTGCATTTCTAAATGTTTAGTGCATACCATGCATTGCATTTAAGAATGTCTAGTGCATGAATTTAGGAAGCAGAGATATTTCAAGATCTTACATGGAGAAGATAAATATAAAAACTTTTCAATGAAAAAATTTTAAATTCTCATTTGAAAAAAAAAAAGACCTCTAAAGTAAGAATCTGATCCTTAAAAATGGATGTTACAAGAAAAACAATTATAAAAGTTGTGAAGCTTTTGTTTAAAGGAGCATTCTTCTATTTTAGAACTGATTTGTAAAACCTCTAAGCATAATCTCTTATGATTTTTTCTGATGATTTATAAGAGCTTTAGACATAATTGTCGAGAAGCTTTATTTATTTTGCAAAAGTTGTGAGCCTCTGTTTAGATGAGCCTTATTTACTTTTCAAAAGTCATGAGCCTCTGTTTAGAGAAGCTTTATTTACTTTTTAAAAGTCATTGAGCCTTTGTTTAGAGGAACCCTATTTACTTTTTTAAAGTCATTGAGCTTTTATTTAAAAAGACTATTTATTTTTTAAAATTATTGAGCTTCTGTTTAAAAGAGTTTTATTTACTTTTTAAAAGTCATTGAGTCTCTGCTCAAAAAAGCTTTATTTATTTCTTAAAAGTTGTGGAGCCTTTATTTAGAAAAGTTTTTATGTTATTCAAGCAGTATAAGTATGCTTAAGAAAAGAAAAAAAAGGAAAAAAATGTATCGAGTTAATTTTTTATTAAGTTGTTTACATTTTTGCATAATTTTTATTTCATAGAAAATGCGCAAATAGGGGCAGCTATAGACACACCAATCTACTTGGGATTTTAATTGTTTGGTTAATGAAAATAAAAAAAAAAAAGTGGTTGAGTTCGTGTGAAATTATTTGTTTGGATTGAAAAGTTTGGGTTGAACTTAAATGTTGAAGGAAGAATTAAAAGGAAATTGTAACTCTGTTTGATATAGGGTTCTCTTGATTAGAACCTTATAAATATAGAACAATACCAAGCAGCAAAGGTTCACATAAAAAAGTAAAAAAAAAAAAAAAAGATAGATCAGAGAAAAAAAGCACTCAAAGGAAGTCAGAAAGTATGAAATTTTTAGAGGTTTTTTAGGGTAAAAATAAGATTTTTTTTGAAAATTTTCTAGAAAAATTTCAATTTTCAATTAAAATTTTCAATGATCTTTAAAGATTCTGGTGACTTTCTAACGAGATTTCTAGTTTCCTATGAATTTTTCAATTTTCGACATCAATTTTTTAAAAACTGATGAACTTCTGACTAATGTTCGATGACTCAACTCAGATTTCGATGAGATTTTTCATAATCCAATAAAAATTCAACCAGCATTCATAAGTTTTTAGAAAGAGAATGAGAGAAAAGAGAGAAAATAAGAGGAAATTTGAGGAAAAATAAAGCTTTGGCCTATTTATACCCCATTAAAACGATGTCATTTGAGAGGTTAAATAGCTTCAAAATCTGCGCGTTTCTATTTGGGTAATTCGACCCATAGCACCTTAACCAGTGACTTGCTTCTAGTAGCTAAAACTTAAAGTTGAGCCGAGTCATTGAGTCGCATCTCTGGAGCTGTCTTCTGTGCCTGAAGTCGAGATACGTTGTAACCGCTGAAGCCGAGCCGATTCTATTTGGTACTTGTTATTTATTTATTTATTTAGTTAGTTATTTTATTTATTTTTAAAGTATTTTTGCATGATGAAATTTAAAAAATATATAAAATATATAAAATAAAATATATTTTTTAGAATAAATAATAATTATGCAATAATAAAATATTTAAAAATTTCAAATGATAAATTTTTATAAAATCTCTAGTTGATAATTTTTTTAAAATTTGTCCCAAATGGTAGAATAATTTATAGAAAGTTTCAAGAATAATAATAATTAATATTTATTTAAAAATAAAAATTTTTTAATTTTGGAATTAAATACTAATTACCTAATGATAAGATTCTTAGAAATTTCAAATGGTAAATTTTTTAAGAAATTTTTAGATGAGAAATTTTTCTAAATTTGTATCAAATGATGGAATAATTTAAATGAAATTTCAATAAAAGTAATTGTATATTTTTCAAATAAAAAAAATTTTGGTTGAAAATATTTGATAATTATACAATTATGAGAATTTTAGAAATTTCAAATGGTAAATTTCTTAAGAAATTTTTAAGTGAGAAATTTCTTTAAATTTATCCAAAATGGTGAAAAAATTTTAATGAAACGTCATAAAAAATAATTGTCATATTTTTTCTTTCTAAATATTAAGAAATTAACAAAAGTTTTTTTTCTAAATAGACCAAAATGGTAAAAAATTTAGAAATAAAATAATATAAAAATAAAAATAAATTTCGAAAATAAAATTTTTAGTAATCACAAATGGTTGATTATCTAAAAAAATTTTAAGTAAAAACATATTTATGATTTTGGCCAAAATGGTGGATGAATTAGATATATTTTCAACAGCAATAATAAAAAAACACTAAAATAAAAAAATGATTAAACATTTTTTCGAAGATGGAGTTTCTTCAAGAAAAAAAAATTGGGATTCTTGAATATTCTTGAAGTAAGAAAATATTTTTTAAGAATTTTATCAGATTGATGAAAAAATATTAAAAGTTATTTTCAATATTAAAATTAAGACCTTATGATAATTTAAAATAAAATAGTATCATCTTTTGGATGGGCATATGGAAATGCTATAACATTTTTCATATGTAATCGAATTCTTGAACCTTGTTTTAATTAGTAAATTATAATCTATTTTCTTAAGGACCCTTAGTTAAGCTTAAGAATTTCTTAAAATGATAGATTCATTAGGTGGTTAAACACACATAAGTTAAAAGATTGATGTCGACTCCTCTTATTAAGTCTAATTATAGATTTACGGAGGCATTGCATTAATATTCAAAGAGATTCAAATTCAAAGGTCGAATTTTGATTTTGCTTTATCTTTTTGTTGGGTCGGTGGCTGTGGTTAGATGATAAGACTAGTTACTAGTATAAATTTTATACATTCATGGACAATGGTTGATGGGTTCAAAACAAATACCAAAATTTCATTTATTCACTCTAGTCTCTAAACAGTACATTACTTATGCATGAAAAAAACAGGATTAATGAGGCATCATCACCATCTATATACAAAGGAGTTCTCTTCTTTGGTTTACCTCCTATTCTCATTGATGACATCCAAATCCATCAACAATTTGAGAAAGCTATGTTTCCCTCACCATTTTTCCAAACCCTAATCAACAAATAACACAAGCATTTGGATTCTCTTCTATGCTTTGAACATAGTAATAAGTGGTCATGTGAGGATTGTATGCTTTGTAGGCCTTGACAAGCTCCAAAACAGGGTCTGGCGGTGGCTGTGGCTTTTTCTCCTCTTCTTTCTTCTCTTCCTCTTTCTTGGGTTCTTCTTTCTTCTGCTCCTCTTCCTTCTTAGGCTCTTCTTTCTTCTGCTCTTCTTCCTTCTTGGGCTCTTCTTTCTTTTGTTCCTCCTCTTTCTTGGGTTCTTCCTTCTTTGGCTCCTCCTTCTTCTCTGGCTCCTTAGCTGGCCCTACTGATACTATGTCAGTTGGCCAGTACTTGCGTAATTTGCTCACCACCTTTATAGAATCAACTGTTCCAATCACTGTCAATTGCTTTGCCTTCATATCCATGGCAATGGAATCAATTCCTATCAAATTTACAAAGCAAAAAACAAGTTAATCAAAAGGAAAAATCATTCCTTTTCCGAGGACAGCTCAAAAGAAGAATAATATGACATGACAAATTGTTTTGTCCATAAACTCAATTATTTTAATATGCTTTCATATAGATTCAAATCTCAAAGTTAAAAACAAATTCACTGTCTGCAGGAAGGAAATTGTTGTCATCAGGATGCACAAGTCATTGGCAGAAGAGAGATTTTAACAAGAGACAACAAAACAATCCAAGCCAAAGTTCAAAACCATACAAATATATTAAGCAGTCCCATCGCTTTCTGCGTTCAATATAAAAGCATTTGGACATCAATCAAGTAAATACTTTATAATAAAACTTTTGTTTTTATAGGAAATTTTCTTATGCAGAGTCACATAATTTGGTTTATGCCAAAATTCTTTAGGTAGGTTGCAGAGTCTCACCCCCAAATTTGAAAAATTAAAGAAAAGCCTCTAGAAATGGGTAAAAAGTTGAAAAACATTCACTGCAAGAGGAATTCTTGCAAAGATACATACTTTAAAAAGATGAATGTAACATGTCAAAATCACAGAAAAAGAAAATTGCTTAAATTAAAGCTTTTCAGTTTGTACGGTACGAAGGAAAGCAAGAGATATGTACCTGAAAGAGTTGAGACTGTCTTTAAAGCCTTTTGCTTGGCTTTTTCATCATGCAAATCCAATTTCAACACAAGCTTCTGCAATAAAAAGAATATACAAGAGATCTGTTTCAGAATCATTTATGCTTCTGATAATAAAAAAATAAGGATATAATTGAGAAAAAATCATTTAAGTTACAATCTAAACATGAACAAAAATTAAATTAGTCATTTGTTTTGATCCTTTTCGTAGATTGGAACATGAAATAAGATGACAGAACCAAAGATGCTAGGAATTCATTAAAAAATTATAGCCCAAATGCAACCTGATTCAGAATTGACATCTTATCAGGAAATTCTCAAAATATAAAAACTTTAGAGCTGAAAAGATTGTCTTTAAAGCTATAGATTTCTAAACAAGTCATCAAAATAATGAAGTTTTCACAGAAAGAAACACCCTTGATTCTAATGGTCCATCAAAGCAAATCTTTTTTAGTCTTAGGAATCAGTATAAACCAAGAATCACAATCGAATTCAAGAATAAAGCGTTAGGATTCCCTTTAAAACTCACAAAAAAATAACAAAAAAGAAAAAAAAAGGATACCAAATTAAAAGTAAAAAAAGAATCATAACCCAATAAAGGAAAACACATAATTTAGTCATAAACAGAAAGAGATCCCCAAGTAGGAAGCAGACCTTCATTGCAGAGATCGAAAAATCAGAGAGGTTTAGAGAGAAAGTTGCAAAAAAAGAAAAGAAAGGAGATGAGAAGGAAGGAAATGGGGGTGTTGAAAACAAAGAAACAAATGAAAAGAGCAGCAGACGTAATGGAATAATGCTTTGTTTGAAAAAGGATAGAAAGGTTTGGACAGATCACAAAGGCAAAAAAAATCCGAATCAAAACAAGAATTGCAGAGTAGGAGAGAGAAAAAAAAAGTAGGCAAGAAACAGAGCAGAGAGAGAGAAAGCACTGATATTGAAGGAAGTGAAAATTAGTGGCCATAGATGGGAGTTTATAAAAGTGTGTCATTGAGAGAGAGAGAGGAAGGTAGAGGAAATATGAAAGTGTAGTAAAAGAACTATCGCTGTCTGAGTCATCTCCACGCCTGTTGAAAGGGCCATGCAATCACACCAATGCTACATTTTTTTATTAATTAATGTTTTATTCTTTCTTTCTTTTTTTAATTTTAGGCACATTTTTATTTTGTTCATAAAAAAATTTACAAGCTAGCATTTTTAATTTTATCTTATTTAGGGTTAATGTTAGGAATATTTTTTAAACATAAAAATTTTAATATAATATTTAAATTATAATTTTTTTAATTAATATGTTATCATTTTTAATGTGATTAATTTTAAATATTGATAAATGATAAATATATAATTTTTAAATATATATTATTAATAAATTTATAATTTAAATATTATATTAAAAAATTATAAATTTAAATATTTTATTATAATTTAATAAATATTCATAACATTATTCCTTGTGTTTAAGTATCAAAAAAATTTCTCTCACTTGATACAATGAAATTCACCGACGTGGACATTTTACAATTTCGTGGAGCATAAATTAACTATTGAAGCCGGAAAAAATAGAAATTTTCATTAAAAAAATGGCTGCAAAATTTCATTGCAGGTGATTTTGCAAGTGGATCCCACCCAGGTGTCAGGTGCAATTATAGTACACAGGTTTTTTTTACTCGAGGGCGTGAATTTTTGTGCACTGCAGATTGTGGCGCGTGAGTTAATGTCTCTCGTACTTGACGACTGAGGTACCGGCGTAATTCAACGGTCGACGGCACGGAAGTCGCCAATTTGGGCCTCAAGTGGAAAGTGGTACCGACCGGTCAAATTTATGTATCTGCACCCGCGGGATTTCGCAGTCACGGCGGCGACGCCTTTCCCCCCGATTATTTATAATGATTTTATCTCACCCTAAGTAAAATTAATACTCTTTTTCTCCCTTTTTTTTTTTTTTATGTTTATGTCTAATTTTTTGAAAAAACGAATTCAATATGGTCATTATTTTTGAAACTCAAAATTTACTGGTCGCAGCAGTAAGAATTAAAAAGAATCCAATTATTGGTCTTTTTACTATCACAACGACCTGACACGTCGATCCATAATTACTTCACACGTTCGAATCATGCATTGTTTCCCTATAATTGAAGTCCACGTAACAAAATTTGGACAGAAAAAAACAGCCCGAGAGAGAATTCAAACAAAGCTTCCACTTTTTAACCCAGTTGAATTTTTTATATTCGATGGTGAAGCCTTTTTTTTTTTAATTTTAAAAATAGGATTAAACAATGATATGTGTATATTTAATAATGAATTTTCATAAATATATATATATATATCAGTAAACACTTGTCAACTTTCTAAAATTATTTGTAAAATCTAATATTTCACAAACAATATGCAAAATACTTTTTCCTTTAAAGTTATTTTTATATTATCTCTTTAAAACTTTTGTCATTTTAATTGATTTATAATTTACAAATAAATTGAATGCAACTAGGCATATACATGAAAACAGCTATATATATACATATATATAATCTATTTATATAAGTATAAGTGTTATATCTTTTTTTATCATTAGATTAATAAATTTTAATTTTAATTATTTTATCCCAAAATAAAAAAAAATGTAATACTTATATCAATATAAGTAGATCTCTTATCATATATATACTACATACTAACTTAATTTGATCCCCTCGATGGTAAAGATTGTTTATTAAGAAAAGCATGTTATAATATACAATTTTTTATTTAAAATTGTTAGAAATTAAATTTTAATTTTTAAAACTTTGAATTCAATAGTCTACTAATAAATAACTATATTAAATCACAAGAATATTGTTATTCACCATCTTTTTATAATTTTTTATTATTATTTTAAGATTACCATGATCATAATTGTTATACCGTTTATTTTTAATATTTTAATTAATATAATATTCACTTATAACATTATTAATTTCAAATAATGATACATGATAAATAAATAATTTTTTAAATATTAAATTAATTAATACATTTATAATTTAAATAATACATTCAAAATTTTTAAAATTTATATACTATATTAAATATTTTATTATAATTTAAAGATCATTTTTAATATTAACTTTTATTTTAACTTAACAAAAAACCAAATATGCCTAAATTTCTTTTACATGTTGGACTCACTAATTAGTCGAAACAATGATCTTAAACGATTATTATATCTAGATACTATTATACCAACTTGCACTTTCAATGGACATTTAACTACCACCAAAAAAACAGCTTGTATAGATTTCTTTTTTTTTTTTTTACAAATTTCATATGTAACGATGTCATCTGTTTTTAACTACCTCCTAGAAATGTAGCCCTCCTACCTACTACTTCTGATTTGAGCTGTGGGTCAAATAAGTATAGCTAAATTATTTTAATGTATAAATTACAAAAAGTAGTCAGCATACGAAGCATAAAATCAATATATTAAGATATTTTAGTGGTTGTTTAAGATTTTTTTTTTTTTATAGAATTCGAAGTATTTTAATTACAATTTTTTTATTATAATATTACAATTACTTAATAACTCAAGAATTATGTAAGAATCTACTATTTATAAGAGTAAAATTTAAATAATATTTAATAAAATTTATATAATTTTAAAAATTAATTGATCAATTATAATATAATTTTTATAAATAATACTATCTCATAAGTGCGGGCCTATTAAATAGTATATTTGTTATAATTTTATTTTAGGAATTTTTAAGAATTTTCAAGAAATTAAAAATGGTGTTCTCAATTAAAGAAAAAAGAAAGTAGAAGTATTTTATTATTATAAAAAGTTTCACCAAGCTGACATGGATGCGGCCGAGCCGTCAGCATGGCATCAATCTATTGCCGTTAATTGACAGCATTTTGAAGTCTTGAACCTTTTAAGAATTCCTGAAAGAGAAAGGTGAGGACAACGAGGTGGCTAGTGGGCTTCGTTCCATTCAGATGCATAATGCATGCATTGCACCACTACAACATTATTTTGTTATTCGATGCAGACATTGTGGAAAATTTTCAGAAGATAGCAAAGCTGGCATTTTTTTAATACTTAGCTATCAGCAAATAGATATGCCTTCTTTACAATTTTCAAGTCATACGATGGAATTTGGAAGCCAGCTACCATTCCATCCTTTCTACTGCCAATTAATATAAGCTAATACTGTTGACTGTTGTCTAGTTTTATCACCCAGATTGTTGAACTCGATTGCATAAATTTTACATACGGCTGTGGCACTCGCACCCTTTTGGATTGGACTCGGGACGGTATTTTAGCCATGACGGCTACCCTAAAGCCATTCAAAACCTCTTTAACATTACGTTTGAATTTGGAAATAAAATCGTCGAGGATATAATTACCACTCATTTTTTTTATTTATGAGTCGATGGTTAAAGAACAACAGGAGGAAGCTATCATTTCTGTTATATCAGAGAATTGCCTTTTTCTGTTTTTCAGCTTTGCATGGCGACAGTGATATACGAATCCTTTGGTGTCGATCGAAAACCCAAAAAGTTAATTACATTTTTTATCAATTTTTAAAAAATATATAAATTGATATATAATTTATATATTAAATTTTTAAATAATATATAATTTTACATCATAAATTTTCAAATTATGTATCATATATATCTAAATTCTAACATTATTTATCGTATCAACTTATATATATAATATTTATTATTAATATTATCAAATTATGTATTTATCACACATAATATCAATATCTTTTTTTTAATATAAATTAAAATATTATATATTTATACTTGAATCGTTCAAATTATTTAAAATCGATTAATCATTTTTGTCACATGATTTTCATATGAAAGTTTTTTATAAAAGTATTTAATATTTTTATTTAATAAATAATATGCATCTAATAAAATTACATTAGTTAGATAATATATAGATAAATTAATTTAATATTATTAAACTTAAAATTAAACTAATATTATTTAAAATTTTAAAATATAAATTATACATTTTAGTTTTTTAAATATAAATTTATACACTTAAAAATAAAATAAAAACAAAGGTAGCGTAGCCGGCCCATATATGTTGCCTTGAGGTCCACAAAGGGGGCTTCCACTTGTACGGTTTTAGAATTTTCTCAACTCTTGTAATTTTAGCTTTGACAAGGATTCTCCGCAGCCATCAAATGCATTTCATTGCTCATCTTTTCGTTGATTGCGAAGAGATTTTTAATGGACTCAATAATTTCATTGGTTGAAGTGACATTTGATTCGTTACAAAGTTTTATTCTAAGAGTAGTATTTCTCAATATCACGATACCTATTTTTGTATATTTGAATATCCAATATTAAAACTGTGCTGTCTTTCATGTTTGTGCTTATGTGTCTATATATATATATATATATTCAAATCTCATAAATAAGATTATTAAAATGATATATATATTTTAATATATATTAAAAGTTAAAAAATAATTAAAAAATAAAATATTTATCAATTTTTTAATTTTACTTGTAAATACATGTGAATGTCAATAGTTTAAAATGTGAATTTCATAATTTTGAAGGGTTTAAGTTTATTTAGTCTTCTAGCTAGAAACTTTTTTGTTGATGTTGAGCTCTGACTTAAAGGTATTCTTGTGAATGCAAAAGAGAAGAACGGTTAGAAGTAAAGGTAAGGGGTATTTCTTACATTTACACTTTAATGTGCAAATCAGTAAAAATTAGGTCGACAAAAAAATAAGAAAGAGAAAAGTAAATGTGATGAACCTGCTTTCATGATACTTGAGTTTTTATATTTATAGGTAAGCTAAAAGATATCATAAGGAAACAAATAGGACATGATTGAACTGAGGTGACACTGACCATGCGAGATCAACACAAATGACAAAGATATCCCTAGTTATCTGCTGAAAGCTTTGAAAGAGAAAAAAATTATAATATCTTTTTGACCATCAAATGCTCCTAACATTATGTCCCTTCATCAGGCGATCTAAGTATCATATTGTCAAATTTATTATCGACATCTCTAATGTGAGACATATTGGTTGCTTGGTTCGTTGAAGGCCGATGTTGCAGAGGGAAGTCGATTTTGGACGATGACTAGCTTTGAGCCACGGTCCAACCTAGTGGTTATCCGATCTCACATGTCTATTTTGGATTAAGTGCATAATCAATTTAAATATTGCCAAGGTAATAATTGTCTGGGGTGAAAATTGCTAAGGTAATAATTATCTGGATGAGATTAGTGCTGTAGTTTGTCGAGTTGTGGTAAAACTTGTATTTTTTTTAAAAAATTTAGATTTAAGCCTCTATTTTATACCTTGGAGGACCTTTGACGATTGTTCGATTTAGATGGTCCATCCTGAGGTTCATCAAGTTAGGCCGATCTGATAACATTAATGAGGAAAAAAATGGTTTGAGTGAGAAAATTTAAAGCGAAAAGATGAAAAGATGTCTTCTTACCCATGCTTCGACATGTGGCATGAAATGTGTCATTTATCTGGTCTGCGGTGCATCTATATAAAGGGTTAGTGGGGTTTCAATTTTTTACCTTTTGGTTTCTTTGCTTGCAATCCGACCTAAAATTTTTTATATCAAAGCTTTCTAGCCTTCGAAGTTTTTTTACACCCATTTTGGTACGTGTTTCTAACTATGTTCTCTAGTACGAGTTTTAGAGATGCTAAAAGTTATAGGGTAGAGCCAAAGAGAGGCTAGTAAGGGTAATAGGATGATGATCTGATCCTTCATACTATTGAAAGGTCGTAACTATGCAAAGATTGCTTATTGGTTCAACCCGATGTCTGAAGAAGGGCAATGAAAATGCTTGGGTAAGAGGCGAGCAAGTTTTAAGCACAAAAAAGCTGTGTGCTCAGATCGATTTTGAACTTTAACATCTATATGCTTTTATCGTCTCTTAGGTCGGTTTATCTTCTATGGTCAACCTTCTCTCCTCTTCGGTTATTCTTCTTTTTGGGGTTCGATCTCTTTCACTTCCTACTACTTTTACTTTCCCCTTCAATCAATTTTTTTAGACATGTCGTCCTCTCTTAAGTAGTCTCCACCTCATCTTTTTTTTTTGGGGATCAAGTTGCTTTCATCCACTACTCTTTTTCAAAATTTATCTCTCATCTTAAAGTCAAATTTTTTGGACAATGAGGGTTCTGAGGAGGAACAAGAAAAAGGAAGCACCTCAATCCAAAAAAATGATGACAAGGCGAATAAGAGAGTCTTGTGGCCTAAGATGAACTCATCGAGGTCCCTATATATATTTTGTATAACCTCGGTGTAATCCTTAAAGACATGATGAGCGAGCTAAACAACATGAAAAATCTAGAAGACTATCCTACCATGTGCTTAATTTATCACATTCGCGCTTTGGGTATCATTTTTTTTAAAAAAAAGGTACATATAATAACACCAAACTCTTTAGACTGGATCATTAATAGACTAAAGCCGTATAGGCTATGTATATTACGATTTGTTCGTGGTCGGTCTGAGGTTTTCACTTTATCATTTATTCATTTCATTTTTTAATTCTTACAATTTGATCATCACTTAGCATACCCAAAATTATATTCGGTACATAGTTACTTTTATTATTCTTTGCCAACAACTAAATATTTTTTATTCTTTCCTTCTATTTAGTGAGTTTTTCTCTCTTAAAAAATATCCCAGTGACAATAGGTGGTTTTATATCACAGCTTGGCCAAATAAAAGACTTTTCACCAATTGCCTGAGTTCAATAAAGAATTGAAAGTTGCTCTTCCAATGCCTTAAAAAGTAAAAGACAAATAAAGATGATGAGCCCTAAGTTAAGGCCTGAGAAATAAAGAGTATACCCGACATATTTGTAGATGTATTGGTGGCCCTTTCATCTTTGATCTATTAGATCGAGATAAGATTTTGAATTTTATGTGTAAGGAAAAACTCGTTATCGATGTTTATAGGCTTACCTCTTTGAAACTAATAAACAAGATAAAGTATTAGGATAGGTTGAAAGTAACAGTGTAAGGTTTTATTTTAAGTTAATTTTTTATCTAATTGTTAGCTCGATTTTGTAGAGATGATCGATAGCGATGACTTCGATATCTTATTGTACCAATATGCCTTGAGGCCTAAAAGAGGCAAAAAAAAATCCAACTTGAGGCCCTATTTGATAAGGGATACAACATAGTCAACATCTCTATGCCTCACTCTTTCTCAGGTTGAAAGTTGAAAGTTGAAAGCTACGATAGGTCAGGGCCTATCTTTCACATCAACACTGACACTACATCCTCTAGCCAAAAGATCATAGGTAGAGACCTCGTCCTCTACTCTTAAAAACCTCGAAGCTAGCGTACTAAGGCCTAGCTCGAAAAGAATATTCACAAGTTTAGAATATGCTCAAACGGATGATCTCATCTCCAACCTCGACGTAGCTAAAAAATTTTACAAGGTCGTGATTCCTCATCTTAATGAGTATCTTCTGATCTCAGCTCAATTTTTATTATTGTTATTATTTTATTTTTCTAAGTCTAAAATCTTTTTGCATAGTCCAAAAGAAGTTTTCACCTTAGCTTGTGAAGAACAATAGTTAAGCCTTTCACCATGCTTATTTTGCCATAAAACATATACTGAAAGTTGAGAAAGATATGGCTTTTCTTGTCAAAGAGCACAAAAAAAGCTCAAAGACATTAAGCAACATCAAGTCAAGCCTCAATGTATCTTATAAGAAGGAGGTCAAACCGAAAAAAAGGGTGAACGAGTTAACAACGAAGTTGAAGGCCATCTCGGTTGATAATGTCTTAGTCGAATCTATAAAAAAAATAGCTTGAGCTAAAGCTTAATGATGCTCAGACCAAAATTACAAGATTAAAGTCCGAGTTAGAGGCTCAAGATAAGAGAGAGAATAAACTAAAGGTAAAAGCTATAAAAGAGTACAAGGCCTTTGATAATTTTCTTCGAGTGAAGATAGAGTTTTTAAGAAAGAACGTATTTGGTGCCTTTCAGCTGGATTAAAAAAATATATAGTTCAAATTTCCTTCTCTTAACCTTTACCTTAATGATATTAACATCAACAATATCAGATCGATGGCTTGTCCAAATAAACTCGATGAAGATGAAAAAAAGAAAAAAGAAGAGAAATATAAAGATTATACCTTGAAAGGCGAGTTAGAGGTCATGTTGAGGATAAAAAAAAAAAGTTATGAAAATCATCGAAAGTGAGGTCATCCCTTCTGCTCTTGCTGATGAGAGTGCTTCCCTCACTGCTACTACTGTTGATGAATAAATTTTATAATTTTTTATTTTTGACTTTGTAAAATTTTTTATGTGAAGTCAACTTTTTGTAATGACCTCTCATACTTTAATTGATGTATTTTGTTATAATGAAATAGAAAGGATAATTATCTTAAGTTTCAGCTTGATTTACCATCATTTTATTCTTATTTGCACAAATTTGAAATTGGTTAACTAATTTAAAAGTGGATAATTGGACTAAAGACTTACATAATTACTTAGATCAAATGAACATAATTACAAGTTCTAGGTTAGATTTCTTCAAATCACTTAAACGTAAGCTTATTTAAAATAATTTAATTCATGTGTTCGTATATAAAATAATATAAGTGTGAGCTCGATTTAAATTGATCTACTAGTAATAGAATTGATTTGCATTTCACATCCTTGGAATAACAATGCCATTAATAAAATAATACAAGTGCGAGCTTGATTTATATCAAGCTACTGATAATAAATCTTTAAGCTATCTATATTTCATGTTCTTGAGATGACATCGCTATTTAGATCCTATAATTTATAGGTCGCATTGTTTATGACCTCTTTAATAATATAGGTCTTTCTTATGTCGAGGTCAATTTATCGTCTCGATCATCTACCCCTGAACCTGTAACTTTTCTAAGTATCAAGTCACCCTTCTTGATATGTTTACATCGGACCCTCTTATTATAATAGTAAGTTACCTTTTTCTAATAGGTTACGATCCGTATAAAAGCTATGTCTCTTTGTTCTTCAACGAGGCCTAGGTTGGCCTTAAACGCCTCTTTATTTTTTTTTAACACTAATTCAACTCTTAAGCTCTGTAAGTCGATCTCAACTAGTACTACGACCTCTGTTTCAAATGCTAAGTGAAAGGGAATTTCACCAATGGGCACTTTCGTGGTCATTCTCAAGACTTACAAAACTCTCGGTAGCTCGTCAACCCACTTTTCTTTTATCATGTCAAGCATATTTTTTAGTGCTTTTAAAATTATCATATTTGCAACTTCGGCTTGCCCGTTGGACTGAGGGTGGGCAATTGACGTTAACTTGAGGTTGATATAAATATTTAATCATTATTCCCTAAACTTTGGATTTTTGAATTATTTGTCATTGTCTGTTATTATCGAAAGAGGTAATCCGAATCTACAAACTATATTTTTTCACATGAATTTCTTGACATGTGCTTTCATGGTAGTGGTAAGTTTTTAGCTTTTAACTATTTTATGAAGTAATCTATTACCATTAAAATGATCTCTTCTGACTTATGATTGGGATGAATAGTCTAAAGACATTCATTTTTCACTGTATGAATAGCCATGGGTTGATAATAGAAGTGAGCTCAATTAAAGAGAGATGTTATAAGTAGGCAAATCTTTAACATTTGTCACATCTCTTCACTAGTTAGATCATATCCCTCATGATGGTAGGCTAGTAATAGCCTAATCTTAGCATCTTATAAGCTAAAGGTCAAGGTTCAAGGTGACTTCCATATATTTTTTCATGAATTTCTTGTAAGACGTACTTTGTCTCTTTTTTGTCAACACATCTTAAGTAGAGTAGGCTAAAGGATCTTTTGTATAATTTTTCTTCAATCATTGTGTATCAAAGGGCCTTTTTCATCAATGCTTTAGCCCAGACTCTTTCGTCAAGTAATGCTCTTATGGTCAAATATGCTTTAATTAACGTTATCTAGGTTCTTTCTCTGTGACCTTTCTCATAAACCTATCCTCGATGTTTTTATACGCTAGTTCTTCTATTAGAACTCAGTCTTAACTTTTCATTATTGCTCTTAAAGCTAATTTAGATAGAGAGTACTATTGAATTTTTTAACTTTGGTATATTTTTTACCTTAACTTTCTTGAAACTAGCTACAAAAGCTAGCACTTTATCAAGATACTTTCCAATTTTATCTTTTCGAGCTCTAAAATCTCTATTTATCTTACCAACCACTAGTTGAAAGTAGATATAAATGGTTATGTGTTGAACATTAAGCTTGGTTGTCAATCTTAGGTCGACTATCAACACCTTATATTTCACTTTATTATAAGATATCTTGAACTTGAATCTCAAACTGTATGGGTACTGTAGCCCTTCCAAGTTTATCAGAATGAAATCAGCTCTTCTACCTTGACTTATAATTGATTCATCGATATAGAGCTTCCAATCATCCTTATCCAGGGTTCATTTTTTTTCTCTAACTATCTTTTCGATTATACCAAGGTGCGCTTTACAATTAAATCTATCAGTACTTGTAATTTTAATGTCAATCTAGGTGAAATGTTAGGTTAAATTCGTTGAGCTCTACTACCTATTTGATTAGCCTTTCTAATGTTTCAAGTCTCTATAACACTTGCCTCAGTGGCTGATTGGTTAGGACATAGATCATGTGGGCTTAAAAGTATGACATAAGTTTTTTAACTAAGATGACAACGGCATAGCCTAATTTTTCTATACTGCTATAGTTAACTTTAAGACCTGTCAATACTTTACTTACAAAATAGACCAATCATTGTTTCCTTTCTTATTCTCAAATAAAGACTAAGCTGACAACCTGATCTGTGCTGGTTATGTATAAGTACAGTGTTTCATCAGTCCTTGATTTAGACAGGACAAGCGAAAAGGATAAGAACTCTTTGAGTTCATCAAAAACTTTTTGGCATTAAAGAGTCTATATGAAGTTAGAGATATTTATGAGAAAAGAACGGTAGATATTATTCTCTCGATCTTAACATGAATCGACTAAGCATAGCTATTCTGCTTGTTAACCAATGTATTTTTTTATCGAGATTGGTGCCTTCATTTTTAAGATCATCTAAACCCTTTCAAGATTCACTTTCATTCTCTTTTGGTTCATCATGTAATTAAGAAACTTGAACAATAGATATTATTCTACCAATCTTAACATGAATCGACTGAGCATGGTTATTCTGCTTGTTAACCTATGTACTTTTTTATCGAGATTGGTGCTTTCATTTTTAGGATCATCTAACCTTTTTCAGGATTCCTCTTCATCCATTTTTGGTTAATCATATAACTGAAAAACTTGCCTGATGTAACCTCAAAAGCATATTTTCTCATGTTAAGTCTCATATTATACTTTTTCAAAGTGTTGAAGATTTCTTTGACGTCTTCCAGATGCTCGATCAAACTTTTTATTTTTAACTATCATATCGTTTATATATACATCTATATTGCTATCAATTTGATTTTTAAACATCTTGTTCACCAATCTTTGGTAGGTCATCCTTACATTTTTTAATCCAAAAGGCATAACCTTGTAACAGTCAAGGCATTTCTCGATAATAAAAGTAATTTTATCCTTATTTTTTTTAACATTTTGATCTGATTATAATCGAAATAAATATCTATGAAGCTAACGATCTCGTGTTAGGTACTATCATCTACTAGCTAATATATGCTAGGAGAAGAAAGTTATCTTTCAGGCAAGCTTTTTATTCAGGTCAAAGAAGTTTACACATATTTTTTATTTTTTAATGTACTTTTTGACCATAACCACGTTGGTTATCCATTCAAGGTAGTAAACCTTCGTAATAAAGTCAGCTCATAATAATTTGTCAACTTCTTCTTTAATGGCCTATTGTTTTTTGGGGGTAAAAGTTTTTTTTTTGCCAAACTCATTTTATCTTGCGATTAGTGTATAGTCTGTAGACCATCGCTTCAGTATCAATTTTGGGTATATTGGATAGTGTCCAAGCAAACAAGTCAGTGGTATCTTTGATGAGTTGGATCAATTGGTTTTTATGTTGGAGCTTAGCTCCAATCTACATGTATTTTTAAGGAATGTTGTTTCAAAATGGGATTATCATGAGGTCCTCAATCGGCTCAGGCCAATTTACATTCGAGTTTGATCTTTAATCAATTATCTTTTTTTATTCAATTAGGTTCGATCATTTCGCAATAGATCCCGACGTGATGATTAGTATATTGAAGAACTTGTTGAACGTATTAGTAAAAATAAAGTATATTTTTCATTTCATACAATGTTTTGACCAACATATTAGCTTGATCCAAGTAACATCAAATTGTTCGCACTAGCTTAGGAGCTCGATCGTTTTTAATATTGTCTCAAAAATTCAAGAAATGGAACAAAATCAAACTTTTTCGAAGCTCAAAAGCTCAAAGTAACTTAAACGTGTGTTTTTCCCATGTCGATCTTACTGATTATGCTTTTGTTGGTGATTTTCTATTTCTTGTAGGTTCTCTGCATTGGTTTTTCTTTGCTTTCAACCTCAATATCAATCAAGCTACTTATCTACTTTCTAATCCTATCCTTTATTGTTGTAACGTAATATTATCATGCCGTGGATTGGTCTTTTCGAACTTTTTCAACCTTTTTAGGTGTTGAAAATTTTATTTTCAAATAAAGAGTTGAGCCTATAAACGACATAACAGACTGACTAGGTCAACCTAATATCATATTATTAGCAAATGAGACATCTATTACCATGAATTTTATGATCAAGGTAATTATTTTTGCTTCAGTCCCTAAAGAGATTGGGAGCTTGATAGTTCCTCTTACGGGCACCTGTTCATTCTTAAACCCCACTAATATGGTAGTGATCGACTTCAACTGATCTTCACCAATCTTTATTTTTTTCAAATAGTCGTAGTACATAATGTCAGTCGAACTTCTATTATCAAATAAGATTCTTTTAACCACATAGTTATATACCAAGGTTGTGAGCACTATGGCATTGTCATGTAGGTGTTGGATTCCTTTAAAATCTTTCAAGCTAAATAAGATCGACTCATTTCTTCAATTTTTTTCTTTTTTGGCTGAGTTGCCTATTGCCATTACCATGCCCAGGTTAAACTTTTTATTCATTGAGATGGAGCTACTTTCTGTGATCATGTTAATCACCCTGACAATTGGCCTACTATTATCAAGTCAACCAGTTTCTTGATTTAACTTTTCTATCCGAAAATCTTTTTTTTTTGCTCTATTTTTCCCATTTTACCCCGAATGGGTGCTTTGTGATCTTATCTGTAGTCAATTCTAAGTTGGTCTTATCTTCTCTATCTCATAATCTTTTCAATTGACCTCGTTTTATCAAAATTTTAATCTCATTTTTTAGGTTGACACAATTTTTGATATTATGATTGATGTTCTTATGAAAGGCATTTTTTTGTTGGATCCCTCTTTGTGTTCTATCTCGATGGCTTAGGCCATCTAAGGTTGGGGTTTCTTTCAATTTGCATTAGAATCCTCTCACAAAAGGTATTCAGTGTAGTGTAGTTTCTTTCTCCACTAAGGCTTTTAGTCATATGTTTTCTTCCTACTGGGAGATGATCATAGAAATATTTACCTTTTTTTATGATCGTGGAGAGGGATAAGCCTCTCTCACTTCGACCATCAATGAGGGAGATGAGCCTCTCTCACCTCGATTAGTTTTCATTGTAGCTTAAGCATTAATGTATTTTTTTACTATTACCAAGACGTTGGCTAGAGTTTTAAGCAGTTTTAATGACAATGTTAGCTTTAAATGGTACTATTTATCATTGAATCCATTTGTTAGTAAGGCAATAGTAATTGTTTGTTCCTAGTCTTTAACTTGTAAAGCTTTCATATTAAAAACATGACATAATTTTTCAAAGTTTTATTCTGCCCTTGGTGAATTGACATCAAGCTTAGGGTCATATTCTTTGCTCTTCAACTACTCACAAATCTAGATAGGAACAAGTGGCTAAGCTACTTGAATGGAATGATTAACCTCGACTTCAAGTTGTTATGCTAGGACAAAGCTGCACCTTTTAACATAGTGGCTAGACCTTTACACATTAAAGCCTTTTCTGCCCTGTGAATCATCATCTTAGTTTTATAAAATTTCAAATGATCAAAAGGGTCGAAAGTACCATCGTAGGTCTACAAGGTTAGTATTTTAAATCCTTTAAAATGTATGGTTCTATCAATTTCTTTAATAAAAGTGAGGTCTCCAGGAACTTGAGCTTATTCTCAAATGCCACTGCCTTTATTTTCAATTCTTTTTTCATTGCTTGCATCCAAGCTTTCAAATTTCTATTCGGTTAAAATTCATGGTCTATTTGTTTAGATTTTTAGGTTGTGACAGGTGTGGAATTGTAGTTGGGCTAGTGATAAGTTGGGTTTGTGTGTTCTTTTTCTTTAAAGGTTGAGGAAGTATTCGCCTCTTCGTAGCTTGGTTGTCCAATAATGGTTTTTTGGTTAGATGTGATTAAGTCCGATATTTTTGAAACTTATGGTGGGGTTATAGTTTGCAGTATATACTTGAGAGGTTGTATTTGTTTTGTTAGGGCTTGAAATTGTTCCATGGTCGATCCCATCTGTAGTTGAGTTGGGCGAGCAAAATGTTGGTTAAGGTGAATTTCTGTTCCAATCAGGACAACTGCCTCTCATTCTGCTTTGGTTCTTTTTCTTAGTGGCATTATTTTGTGCTCAGCTAATATAAGATCCCCTACCTAGTCTCCAAATATTGGTATCGAGCTCCAACCTAAGGGTATTCCTGTAAATATAGAAGAGAAAAACTGTTAAAGGTAAAGGTATGGGATGTTTCTTACATTTGCACTCCGATGCACAAGTCAATAAAGGTCAGGTCAATAAGAAAATATGAAAGAGAGAGAGAAATAAATGGGATGAACTTGCCCTCATGGTGCTTGAGTTTTTATATTTATAGGTAAGCTAAAAGGGACTATAAGAGGATAATTAGGACAAGATTGAGCTGAGGTAGAACTAACTATGTCATATCACATCGGTACAAATGATAAAAATATTTCTAATTATCTGCTAAAGGCTTTGAAAGAAAAAAAGATCATTATACCCTTTTGACTATCAAATTCCTCTAACACATTTTTTTGCTTAAATAGTGCAATTCAATCATTTGAAATATGAATAGCAACGCATCACCATCCATTTCCTAACGAAACTTTTATTTTATTATTTTTTGAACAAAAAGGCTATAAGTAAGAATTGTTTCAACATTTGATTCGTGGGTGATTTTTTAAGTATGAATATTATTTGACATTCAATTCAATTTAGGTAAAGACTCATAAAGAGTTAAATTGGTTCTTAAATTGTTTTAAGTTATTTTTTTGTGTTTTATTTAAAAAGATTTCGTCATTATTTTTAAGAAATAATTTTTATTTAATGTATTGTTTTAATTTTTTTCTTAAATATCAATCATGCCGATAGTCAATAAACATTAGTTACATTTTTTTCTTAAATAATAATTTTAATTTAGCTTTTCAAACAAAATCAAAATTTGAGTTGGGTTGAATTTTAGATGGACAGTGTATCTAAATCCATAATTTTAAAGATAAAGAAGCCCGCCCAACAAAATGAAGGTGGACCGAGCCATAGATCGCCAACCTTGGGGCAGGTGATGGGCCTAGCTTTTGATTGTTGATTTTTTAGCACAGTTGAATTCATAAAGAATCAGGGCTATTATGCCTATGCGTATATTCTCGGTCCAAGTCAGGGTGACGGTGCCAAAACATTTGAAAAAATGAAAAAAAAAATCAAAATGGTAATATTTAATTTAATTTAGATTGATTTTTTATTTGATTAGAATTAAATTTTAATATTAAATGTATATATTATTTTTTAAATTTTAAATTAAAAATAAAAAATAAAAAAATTACATTAAATTGAATTATATATTTTAAATTTTTATAAAAATATAAATAATTATTTTATATTTAAAAAATATTAAAAATTATATTAAAATAATATATAAAATAAAATATTAAATTTAAAAAGAAGGCTGAACCAAACTCAAAAATTAAAAAAAAAAAAAAATCAAATTTACTAATCATTTCCCTGTTCCCATCCTCTAATTTTCGATAGCCGTGGACATGATCTTGCGCCAATTCTAATCGCGAAAACCTAGAATTCCTACAATCTCATAAACAATTCCTCAGTATGGCTCGAAATCCGTTTCCCTCGAAGTCGATGGCTTTCGTGTTCCAGCCTCTGATTCCGTTTCACTTACCCTCCATCGTGACCGTCTCAACCGAGAATCGTCTGAGGCCACTTGTTTAAGCACCGACAGCGTTCGCGTCATGGGAGGGTTTGAATTCGAGATGTACGAGGATTGAAAAAACGGTGTTGTGTGGCTCATCGGAAAGGACGGAAGGAGAATGGAGCATGGATTGTTATATGGCGGGGTGTTGTGCGGATGTGCCTGTGATATTGACCAAGACGATACTTGAGGAAGAAAGGGCAATGGATTGACTAGATACCGGAAATTGCAGGTAAAATTGGAATTGGTTTTAATGTCTTTACTTTTTTTTATTCTTATCATAAACCCATAATATAGATGTAGGTTCAAGCATGGTAGGAGATTGGCTGCGTTAAAAATGATGATTGTTTAAAAATCTTATGACAGAGCTTTAAAGGTTACTTATGGCCTTAGCATACAAAGACTGTCATTGCTTTTATAATTCTGCTGAGTTGAATTGCAATGCTTCTGGCATTGTGTTATCTATATATGATGGGAGGTTTATTTTGGTGTTAGAGACTAGGAGCCAGGGATATGTATGCAGATGTTTTTAGGGATATAATATTGTTGTTCTACCTGTTCTCTGATAAAGGATTGCAGTTGTCTGTGTTGGCATAATGATGATTCGATCCTTCATTTGTAACTCCAAGCCCTTGCGGCAGCTTATTCTCTGCTTGTTAAGCTAGCAGAGTGATTTAGGGTATTTGTCATCTGTTCTGATTAATCTGCTTCCTATAAACCAAATTTATCACCTATATTCACTTTTACGGGTTTTAAGGGGAAATTGTATTTTTTTGTTAAGTTCTGGAGGCATAACACCAACAGCTGCCTGTTATGACGACATGACGAAGTCATAAAAAATTTAGGATTACTGTTGCTTTCAGTTTCTTAGTTTCTGTTTATTCATAGATGCATTATAAAATTTGTTTCTTTACTGTAACTATGAGCTTCAAAATAATAAGGGGATACTGAAATGTGTTTGTTTAGTGTGTTCTGGCTGATTTCTAGAAGCTTCTGTGGGTTCTTTTTGCAATTCAATTTGTCTAGAATTGAATTTCTTGTCCTCACATGCAGTTCTTTTTGACTAAAGTAGAATAATTATTATGGTGGTGTGCAGAATACAGAAGCCGAACTTAAAGATTACGACTCTGATGGGAAAATTGGACACATTTACTACTCTGAAGATATGTACACCGGCGAGGATGGCCAACTTTCATGGATTAATGCTGGTGTTAGAGTTGGTGTTAGAATAGCCTCGGAATGTGCCTTGGGATTGGAGTTGGAGTTGGATTGCTAATGCGATCATATCAATCAACCATCCGGAATTTTAGGAGGAGGTTTTTCTAAGATAGATCCTTTCACCTGGCAGGGTGATGTTTTGTTTTAATTATAAAAGAAAAGGAAATCTTTCAGGATTTTGGTAGCTGTCCGAAGATAAGGATCAGGGGAAGTAAAAGTCTATTTGAATCAATTAAATTGATCGAAATAGAGTGAATTTGATTGAATCGATTCGATTTATTTAATTTTAATTATAATCAATTTTTTAAATTGTTAACTTAATTAATTCAATCGATTTTTAATTTTTAAAATTGATAATTGCACTGATCGAATTAATCGATTTTTTAATAATTAAAAATAAAAAAATTAAAATAAATATTTTTATTTTTTTTTTGTAAAATATTATTGAAATTATTAAATTTTTTAGTAATTTAGTTTGAATGATATTAGATTTTGAATTTTATTGAATTGAATTTGTGATTAAATAATTATTCATAATAAAAAAAATTGATTATTTAATTAAATTGATCAAATCAAATCGATTTTAATATGTTCGGTTATAATTAATTATTTAATAATATTCGATCGATTCGATTATTTATTAAATAAAAATCGATTAAATCAGTTATTGATTTTTTTAAATCGAATCAATCGAACCGATTATTTATTCACCTCTAATCAGGATTGCAAACCAGAAACTGTAAAAAAGCTTAAGATAGCAACTCAAACTTATAAATGCGAGCTCTGGTACGGTGGGTGGAAATTGTTTGCTTAGCGTGTTTAAGCTATGAATTGCTCTTAGAGAATATGCAATAGTACGTACCTTTTCTATCCACTCCATTGGCTTATTCGACCCTGAATTATGAATATACTGGTTCATATAAAAAGGAAGAAGAAAGGTTCGTACCGGCTCAGTGTTTGGACAAGAATGTACTGCCACTTTTAATTCTACATGACCTAGGTGATATAGACTTGTTCAGCAGTTGTTGTGATGCGAGTCTTGTAGAAAATTTTCATTGTATGGTCTGTGGAAAGATCATACGCTTGTTATTTTGGTAGGTAATGTAAAAGTCTTAAATATGTAATTTATTATAGTGGTACCCTGGTTCAAAACATTGATAATGAAAAAAAGTTTCAGTTATGTAATTCTATGTGGGTCGGCAGCTCTAAGCACTTTTGGTGAGTTCTTTGAAGACTGCAAATCGTTGGGGTATTGGCTACTAATTTGTACTAGTACAGCTTACATGTAAATGCCATGGACCGTCAAAAGGCTCATGTCATGTCATGCATTTCAAAAGTGTTGTAGGGCAGGGCCGGCCGCTAATTGCCAAAAAAATTGGGACATAACTGGAATTCAGAAATTCATAATGGCATCTCATTTCATTTCATCTTCTGTGAAGTCCGTTGAGTTGAGAACTAGGGGAACTCCTCCCGAAGCTGAGGAGCCACACCAAACTATAACAAAGCCGAGAAAGAGAACCACAACGATATCATCAGAATCTAACCATAAATTAGATTGATTTCTATTCAGTTTACATTACAAACCCCTCCAAGAAATTTTAGCCCTTCAAAATGCTCAAAATTACACCCATAAACCGAAACCAGTAACCACCGCCCAAAATCTTTTGCCCCTTACTCCTTTAGCAAATAGCGCAGGATCTGAGGATGAACACCTCCACCACAACGGCGTCGTCTAGACTGAAATCTTCTGACACAATGCCTCACCGTAACAACCCTACGCTTCTCCCTTTGGTCGTTTCCCTCAACTGCATCGAAGATTGTGTCCTCGAACAAGAATCCTTGGCGGGCGTCGCACTCGTTGAGCACGTTCCTCTCAGCGGCTTAGGCGACGGGAAGATCGAGGCTGCAGCGGCTGTCCTCCTCCACTCCCTTGCCTACCTCCCTCGGGCTGCCCAGCGTCGCATCCGTCCTTACCAGCTCATCCTCTGCCTTGGCTCCTCTGACCGCGCCGTCGACTCCGCCTTAGCCGCTGATCTTGGACTAAATCTTGTCCATGTCGATGCCTCGCGAGCTGAGGAGATCGCCGATACTGTCATGGCGTTGTTTCTTGGCTTGCTCCGTCGCACGCACTTGCTCTCTCGCCACACGCTTTCGGCTTCCGGCTGGCTCGGCTCGGTTCAGCCGCTTTGTCGGGGAATGAGGCGGTGCCCAGGACTAGTGTTGGGAATTGTTGGTAGATCTGCGTCGGCCCAGTCTCTGGCATCGAGAAGCTTAGCCTTCAAAATGAGTGTGCTTTATTTTGATGTTGTAGAGGTAAAAGGTTACAGAAAGCTTACCTCTTTTTTTCTTCACCAGTTGGACTTTTAACAACTATAAATCTGCTACATTGTTAAATGCTGTTGTTAAAGTGCTCATTTGCTATTGATCAAATAAATTTTGGTAATTAGGTGAAAAAATCTGGTAGCATTTTAGTGACTTTGTGTTAAAGCCTAACAATTTTGTGCTAGCTTGTTTATGGATTTAGGAAGAACTAATGCTTTTTGTGACAAGTGTTATAGAATTCTCATAGGGAGTGCTATTCAAAATGCACACTATCTGAAATAGTTTAAGCAAATTTTTATTGAACTATCAACTGTGAAAGAGTTGAGCACAATATAGCTGAATTGGTATATGCATTTTGAGCTGGATCTAAAGTTCTTAAAGTAATAGTCTCTTCTAACATGTTATTCAGTAAATTGAAAAAGAATAACAGATATATTGCAAATCGTATTTAAATTGAAAATGAGCTTCACTATGGTTTTAGTGGTATATATGCATGTTTCATGTTGTGTTCATGGTCTGTTAATTGGAAGGCACACCTTTTGGCTTTTATTAGTTAATAATATGTTGTAGCCTTTGATTCTGTTATATTATTTTTCTGTTGGAATAAATTTCCCCCTGAATCATGTTTTCCACAGGAAAATGGAAAAGTACGTAGGTCTTCCATAACATTCCCACCAGCCGCCCGTAGAATGGATACACTTAATGATTTACTAGCTGCAAGTGACCTTATATCACTTCATTGTGCTTTAACAAATGAAACTGTTCAGATTATCAATGCTGAATGTTTGCAGCATGTAAAACCTGGTACATTTGCTTCATGTTTTGAGATCCCTTTTGCATTTTCTTTAATTATGATTCTTTCTCTTTTTTTTTTTTTTGTCTAAATTTGTTTCTGTTCCGGGTTACTTCCATTCAGGGGCTTATCTTGTGAATACGGGCAGCAGCCAGCTCTTGGATGATTGTGCATTAAAGCAGCTTCTCATTGATGGCACATTAGCTGGTTGTGCCCTAGATGGAGCTGAAGGGCCACAGTGGATGGAAGCATGGGTATGATAAAATATCTTAGGCTATGAATTCAGGTGTTGCTGTGCTATGCTGTTTCTTTAGGAAGGTAGCGATTATCTTTAAAAATGTTTGTGCCTTCATGGAATTGGTTCATTTTCTGCTTTGAAACAGCTGAAAATTCTCTTGGTTTGTAGTCAGTTGACTGTGTTGAGGAAGTAGTTAATTGGCTGAGGACGTATATTACCATCTTATATTGTCTAACTAGATTATTGATGATGACGCTAGCTAATAAAATTATGATTTGCTTCAGGTGAAGGAGATGCCCAATGTATTGATACTTCCACGAAGTGCAGATTATAGTGAAGAAGTGTGGATGGAGATAAGGGAGAAGGCTATCTCTATGTTGCAAACATTCTTCTTTGATGGGGTTATTCCAAAGGATGCCATTTCTGATGAGGATGAGCAAGAAAGTGAAATAGTTGATGAAAAAGGACAGTTTAGCATGCAAGACAAAGAAGGTGCTTTGCAGGGTTCTTGTGGTGAACAATCGATTGATGATATTAAACTAAGTCCTGAAAGCTCCCTTAAAAAGGATACCAATCAATCTAAGGAGTCTCCTAATCAAAGTCAGGGTTCTAGTTTGTCTCATAATACTGCCATAAAATCAGATGGGAAACGCAGCAGATCAGGTAAAAAGGCCAAAAAGAGGCATGCCCGTCAAAGAAACTTACAAAAATCAGATGAACCCTTAATATTAGAGAAAGAAAGTACTTCGCAAATAGAAGATGACACTGCTATGAGTGGCACAGATCAAGCATTAAGTTCTGGTTCTCAATCTCCTGAAGACTCAAGAAGTAGGAAAACCCCTATAGAATTAATGCAGGTGTCAACTACTGTCCAGCTTCTTAAAACTGGCAAGAAACTAAGTGGACAGTCTGTTGATATGCTGAAGGATGGATATGTTATAGCTTTGTACTCAAGAGACCGTCCTGCACTCCACGTGTCCAGACAAAGAGTTAAAGGTGGTGGTTGGTTCCTAGACACCATGTCTAATGTAACCAAAAGAGATCCTGCAGCACAGTTCCTTGTTGTCTACAGAAGCAAGGTCTGTTGGCGGGAATTTTTGGCTTTTGCTGTTGTTCCTTACTTTCTTCCTTTGCTTTAAATTGTTATGGTGCATGGTTTGTATTTATTAACTATAGTTCTGGGCCTTTGGCTAAGCATTGTTGAAATTTTCATGCATGTTGTTCAGGACACGATTGGTCTGCGTTCTTTTGCTGCTGGTGGGAAATTGCTACAGGTAACTTTACATTTTTACAAGTTATAGTGTTTCTCTAAGCATGACTTCACTAAAATCTTGAACTATTAGCTCAAGAAACTTCACTATGAAGTGGTTCCATAAAGAAGTTGTAAAATAGTTGGTTAGAGCCTTTTATCTTTAATGGACCAGTGCAATTAACTTTTTTTTTTTAATTCTCTAATTTATAATGCTGTTGTTGGTTTATGTTTTCTTTGAATTAGAGCGAAAAAATCTCTCTTTCTCCCTGGGTAATTCATCTAACTTTGAAACTTCTTATGAGGGAGTAGTTATGATTTAGCTTATAATGAGAATAATGCAATTCCTATGACATCATCATCCCAGAAATGATGGCTTTATTTTTTTATCCCAAAAGAGCACTCTTGTTTTTGCTGCTGCAGTTCTCTTTAAATACGTTGAAGTTGCTAGATCAAAAGCTACAGCTTAGGTCAAGTAACAGATTTTCTGTTGCAATTTATCTAAAAAATTCTTGTATCTTTGAGGTATTAAATAAGAATGCTTCTAGAGACAGTTGGCGCATTAATAAATCTTTTTTCTCTTTTGTTCTAATTCATTTTAAGTTTGTGCTTTCTGATGAATTCAGGTTTTGATGTTCTGTCTTGTCATTGCAGATTAATAGAAGAATGGAATTTGTATTTGCTAGTCACAGCTTTGATGTTTGGGAGAGTTGGACACTGCAAGGTCCTTTGGAGGAATGTAGGCTGGTCAATTGTAGAAATCCTTCAGTAAGTTCTCATCATTTCTGTAATCCTCATCATTTTGTGCTATTAGCTACGTATTGGGTGACAATAATGAATCCTCCTGGATTTGAAGGTTTCAAGTTTTCAGAGGATTTTTGAAGGATTCTGGAAATGGGCTAACCTTTTGTATGCTAATTATATAGTATATGACCGCCCTAATCCATGGGATAGGCATTTCTCTCCGTAAATTGTTTCCCCTTGTTTCCTTTTCTCTGTTATCTTCTCTCTTTTTGATTTGCTTGCATTACTTAAAATGGCAGGCAGTTTTGGATGTACGCATAGAGATTCTGGCAGCTGTAGGGGAGGATGATGGGGTTACTCGCTGGCTCGATTAGGTTGTGAAGAGATTTAGGGGGCTATCTTTTTGTTGCCTACTTTTCTTTTTTCTTTTTTTTTTGTTTAATTCTTCTGAGTTTGTATTTGCCAATTGCCAGAACAGCATGTAAGCATTCTTTGATCTTCTGTTATCTCTTTTTTTTTTTATTTAATGGTTTGGGTCTTTGGAAGCATCCTCAGCTTTGTTCGCCTTTTCCAATTCTGGCTTTGTTGAGCCTAATGATGTAATGAATGTGCTTTACGCGAAAGGTTTCCATCTTTTCCCTCCAGAACAACTGCTTTTGCATTTATCAATCAATGCAATAGTTGCTTTGCATCTGAGTTTTTGCATTTTCGTTTGTCAAGATTTGAATTCGTGAATCGTCATCCTCCAATTTAAAACAAAACAACAAAAAAAGGTGGTTGGGTTTGGTATGTGGCAGGTTGGTTAGGTCAAAATCCCAAGACCCAAAGCCTCAGGCGTCTCACTCTAACCGTAATTATCAATGGGGGAGCCCAAAGCCGAAGGCCTAAATATGGACATGAGACGTGTGATCATGGTCCCCAATCTGAAGCGGTCAGAAAACCTTGGTTGACTTCGGTCTCGTTCCACACAATTTGTCAATGGCCCATGACTGACGTGACTTAATGCGAACCCCACCCCTCGTCCTCTAGGACAACATCTGCCCCAATACTCATCAGTTCGACTACGGTGCAATTATCCATGCTTTACATCAACGAAACCATTATTTACAGCATAAAGCACTCCTTTTCTGTTCTATATTTTTCTTCCTTTCCAAATTTATAATCACATCTCAAAACTTAGAGACTAATGAAAGAGAAGACCAATAACAGTAAATACCAAAAATCAAAGTTTTAAAATTTTCCTTTTTCTTTTTTTAATATTTAAAATTATTTTGAACATTAAATCATAATCGTTGAAACCAAATCTTCTTTGCTGATTTTGAAAGGACTGAATTCAAAGTTCAAACCTTATTGGCTGTAACGGGATCGATTAAGGTAAATTACACGAAGCGTTTACTTGTTACCGTCTAATTGGCTATGTTTAAAGGTAAATCCGCGTCGTAATCCATTGAGTATTTTATAAAATCCTGGTTGCTTCGGAGAATTCTAGGTGTAAGCTTTAAGAAAACATTAAAAAAAATCAGATATTATTTTTTTAAACAACGTGGAGGATAAGGTCTATTGCCTATGGTCTATGTGTCTAGAATTTTCATCTTCAATAACACAACTTGGTTTTTTTAGTTTGGTGTCTCCTATGAAGGGCGCAGCTGTAAAATAAAATAATGCATGACTGCTATAAGATAAGCTTTAAAAACCCAAAAAAAAAAAAGGTAATATGAAGAACAATTATAATTTGGACTATTAAATTTCCAAAAATATCATATTTTACTTTGTAATTTATTTTCATAAAATGGTATTTGTTTTACCTTTATAAATTCATTTGGTTTGGTTCAACCAATAAGAATAAAGTGAAAAAAATAAAATTTAAGAATTCAATTCACTGTCTTGTTTCATAACATTTTTTATATTTGGATAAAAGTGAAATAACATTTTTCATATCACATTGATTTACAGAAAAAAAAAAAAAAAACCCAATTAATTCTAAATTTTTTCTTTTTTTATCCAATAAAATTACATTTTACTTTTTAGTCAACATACCTAAATCCCAATTGTACGGTGACTTTCACAAATATCGGATAAGTTAAAAAAAAAAACTCCAGTAATTTAAGAAGAAAATACGAAGAACAATTATAATTTGAATCTTTAATTTCATGAAAAATCATCTACGATTTTTTTATTTATCTTAATTTTCTAAAATTATTAAGATAAATTAAAAAATGTAAAAAAATATAAGTGTCATTTTGACCAAATCCAAATACTAATAAATAAATTTATACCAAAAAAATAACAACAATAAATGATAAAGTTTTTTTTCTTTATTTTTCATAAAAATTAAATGATATTTAAAAGTAAAAATAAATTTCACTTTTCAGTAAAAAAGTAAAAATACCTAACTAGTTAAATCCAAGCTGTACGGGCAGTGCAAAGGCGGTAAAACCTGCCCCTGAGGCGGTGGAGAATCCTAACTGCCAACACTCAGTAAAACCATTTTATAAAACAAAATTTGCCACTTGTCCTACTCCATCTATATAATTGTTCAGATTTCTCCACGTGTACGGTCATCTCGGCACCTCCGTTAGGTAAAATCCATAGTTCTGATTTTCCTCTCCCCCCACCACAAAACAAAACTCATTCTCTCCCTTCGGTCTATATAAAATGCTCAATTGTCAAATCCTCACCACATCTCGTCTCTAGCATCTGTCTGACTTTCGAAAGAACGAATATCAAAAAGAAAACCAAAGCCAAAGACAGGAACAGAAATTAAAATCCAAAATTAGATTGTTTTCTCTTTTATTTACTGCCAATTACTGTTTGGGAATTTCAAGCTTATGGTGTCCGTGAACCCTACCCCGATTCAAGGGTTTTACTTTTTCGATCCCATGAATATGGGTCTTCCTGGTCTTAATTCTATGCCGCCTGCCAATACGGTGGCGTCGCCTCATCCTCCTCCTGCTGTTTCCTCCATGTCCACGTCCTGTGCTGGTAATACGATGGCCTATTCGGAGGATCCCAATAAGAAGATCCGGAAGCCTTACACTATTACCAAGTCTAGAGAGAGCTGGACTGAGCAGGAGCACGATAAGTTTCTAGAAGCTCTTCAATTGTCAGTAAAATTGTTAAATTTAATTTCTTTTTTTTCGTATAAAATTTAGGTTTTTTATTTGTTTGATTTTAGCTACTGTTTGGTTTGTTGGAAATTTGAATTGAGTGCAGTGACAGACAAAATCAATTCTTTTCCTGTTTTACTTTTTTAATTGGGATTAAACTGCAAATTAGGGTTTTAAATTTGGGGTTGTTAATTAATGGTGAATTTGTAATTATAATGCTTGCTTGTAATGTTTAGAGTTTATATGCTAGGTGTGCTGAAATATTTTGTGGGAAGGGAAAAAAGCTTCAAAATTTCGATTTCATTTCGACTGAGGTGATGTAATTCAAAGAAGATAATATACTTAGGTGATGTAAATTTTTTGTTAAAATTTGCTTTGGGGGGATTACATTTTGTTGGTACCTTTACCACTTTTATGCGTTTGCTTGTAATTTATTTAAATGATTTGGTTTTTGAGTAACTGGAATAAGATATTGATTTTAAGTTTTAATCCAAGTATGTGGGATTAAGTTAATTGAATGCATAAAATTTAAAGTAGCCCCCAAGGTATTTCTACATTGAGCAAGTCTGCTGTTTTACATTTTCAATGCACACTTTCTGGCTCATGGTGCTGATGTGTGTTTTTTATTCACCTTACTCATTTTAGATTTGATCGTGATTGGAAGAAGATTGAAGCATTTGTTGGGTCGAAGACAGTGATCCAGGTAATTTAAAAGATGTTATGAGATCTTTCACTACTACTAGGCTATATGTTGTTTTCAATGTGTTTTACTGAATACTTTAATGGATGCTTTTGGCAGATCCGTAGCCATGCACAGAAGTATTTCCTAAAGGTTCAGAAAAATGGGACAAGCGAACATGTACCTCCCCCTCGACCAAAAAGGAAAGCAGCTCATCCATACCCACAAAAGGCTCCCAAAAATGGTCAGTATAACCAACATTTTGATATCATCTGTATCTTTTTTTGTAATTCTTGATCTTGAATTGAAACTCAGTTACTCGTTCATCTGTTACAGCTTCTGTTGTACCCCAAGTTGCTGGACCATTTCAGTCTTCATCTGCCTTGCTTGAATCTGGTTATACGTACGGAATAGATTCATCATCAATGCTTGGAAATCCTGTTCCCACTGCAGCTTTGTCTTCTTGGGGTTACAACTCTGCACCGCCTGTCTCTGTACCTCAAGTGACTAAAGGTTTTAATTGTTTCTGCACTGCTTTTACCTCCTTTTTACTTCCTCTTAAGTCTTAAAAGTATACTAACATATGGATCATGTATGTTTTTAGATGAAGCAGTATTGGCTGGGCCAACTATTGTGCATAATTCTTGTTACAGTAGCAGTAATGAAAGCACTCCCAGAACTTGGTCATTTGGTGAAACAATTGACCAAGGAGATCACGGGAAGCAATCTAGAGGTTAGTATTTTATTTCTACTTTGAGCTTGATACTGGCATCATTGGACCATATTGCCGTGCATGCAATTTTTGAAAATAATGGCATCAATAATGCATTTTTACACGGCACCTTAATCAACTGCTATGGTGTACAGCCACTAGGGTTTTAACACCTGATGCTGATTACTGAATTAAGTGCTTGTTATCAAAAGATAATTCTGATTTGTTTGACATATTCACTTAACTTTACACTTGAAAAACTCAACATTGTTTACTTTTGTCTCATCTATTTGAGATTTGTTTATTATTACAATAAGATTCACATTTCGCCATTTGCAAGAAAATGATCATGTTGTCTCAGATGCTTACATGATGAATTCTAGCTTTCTCATGATAAAAAAAATCAACTTATTTGACTGTGGAAAGTGTTTGATCTTATTCTTCCCATGTTTTTGCTTTTTGTTGCTGTACAGTTTCTTGATGTTCTTACTTACTAGCTTATTCTATATTCTCTTGCTGCACTTTTTAGTTTTTTTCCACCCTTATTTACATCAAAAAAGATGGACATGTTGCTTGTGCACATTGAATTGCCTAGTTCAATCCAGCAAAAAGATTGAATGCGAATTATTCACTTGGTTTTGTTGTTGTCGGTCAAGCACTGGAGTATTAAGAATACCTGATAAAAAAATCTTCTTGATACTCATTTTTTCTGTCATCACATCCTGAAGTTTCCTTTGTCCCATTAGTGATAAGTCTGCTTTCTATTTGATGCAGTTATGCCAGATTTTGCTCAGGTGTACGGATTCATTGGCAGTATATTTGACCCCAGTGCAAGTGGGCACTTGCAGAAGTTGAAGCAGATGGACCCAATAAATTTGGAAACTGTATGTCACCCTAAATGATGTTAATAATCTACAGTTTTTTTTTTTTTTCAACTGGAATGTGTGTGGAGGAGATAGAGGTGTCAAATGCTCACTTTTTTAGCTTATGGTTCACTCAAGGTGCTTTATTTGCCTCTTTGCAGGTGGTGTTGTTGATGAGAAATCTCTCTGTCAATTTGACAAGCCCTGAGTTTGAGGATCATGTAAGTTCTTGTTCCTTGTTTTCAGCATGTTTTTATATTAATTGTTGGCTCTTATAAAGTATATGTTACTTTATGATTCAATTCTTAGGCCTAAAACAGTTTTTGATGGAGAAGTCTGCACATAATGAAACCACATTCAAGTTTGAATCTGAACTGATCACTCTATCTCCTTCCTTCATTTTAATGTTCTTGTATAAAATTCATCCTGTGATATTGTTTTAGAATTTTGCATATCTACGATGTTCTCTGCTTTGGAGGGTCTGCACTTTGGATAAATTCCAAAGGAGTTCAAGATTTATTAGATGTTTGTTTATTTTTACTATTTCCACTCTTTCGTTTATTTCATAGTAATTTATCATAACCGTCACTTATTTTTGATATATTATGATCATAAACCACCATCACTATCATCATTATCATCTTGAGTATTATTTGTGTCCCACTTCTTGGCTTCTCTTTCCTGTTCTGGCTTTAAGTTTTGATCTCTTGTCATGTACATGCTAAATAAATAATTATTATTTCTCTGCAAAAGAAAACTAAAACCGGTTAATGCCAAAAGATAAACACAACCTTTGGTCATCTAGTCAAAATATATATATTTCTTTACTAACTAGTAATAAAATCATTGCAGAGAAGGTTGCTTTCAACATATGAGGCAGAGTCTGAGTGTGTTAAACTTGGTAGTTCGTACAATGACATTCACACTCATAAATCAGCTAGTGCTGTTCCAACAGCATAATAGGTACTTCAGTGTTTCGGAAACAGTGCATGCCCTCATCGTTTTCTTGTCAGCTTATTGCTCATTCCAAAGCATGTTTGCCAGGTTGCAGGAAAAAGATACAGCAGGTTAACTTGCTAACAAGATGTAGCAGTCAGATGTGTATGTATGTATATATGTATGTATGTGCAGTGTTGATATGATCTTGCCGGGACCTGGCAGCCTATAGCATAACTTGTCAATATACTTGATGTCTTTTTTTGTGCCTTGTGTATATCTTACAAAAATAGTCTGTTAGAGGCTACCATGTATAGAGCTTTGAGTGCTCTCTGAATTTTTCACTGTATATTCTGTAAGAATTGCTTTCTGGGGTTTTGATACAGAAATGAAGTTAGGGTTTGCATTACTGTATCGATCATTCTCTTATTGGCTCCATTGTCTATTCTCTGCATTCTATAACACCCTTCAATCTGCTTCTATATCCATGTAATTCTTTTTGCTGGTTCAAGTTAACTAATTGGAACACGTTGCTGTATATTAAATCGATTATGAGCAGAGCTGAAGGGCTGTAATATTAAATCTGGCCTTCCAATGTTCGAATTCAAGGTTTTACTTTTGCAGACAGGAATTTCACATGGTCTAATTTCATGTTTTATAGTAAGTAACTTTCTAGTACCTTACCTGTATATCCATTTCTTTGTTGTTTTTTGAACACTGAAGAAGTTAGAAAGAGATTTTGGAACTTAAATTCTTTTACGTGCAGATCATTAGTCGGAGAATTCAGATCATAGCTAAACTGATTAGTTTCAAGTTCAAAATTATCATGGTGGAGTCCAGCCAAATGGTAACAGACTCGAGCTTCCCCATGATTTGTGAAAAGGTGTTGGACTCTTTTAAAGAAATTGATCACTGGTTAGATTCAAGCGATAGGGTACGTGAAAGTACCAACTGGTTTCTTGTATTCTGTCTGGGTTTTTCTTTCTCAAAAGTATATTATAATGTAAATAACAGGCATCATTTCTTCTTAGATACAATAACTCTAAAAGGGGTTACAAATTGGGAAGTAGGCTTCAATTCAAACTAGGCCAAGTGCTTGAAGATAATAGGATCATTTTTGTCTCTTGCCAGAAATTATCTGGTGACCAAATTCTTCAGTCCGCTTCTTGTTTGTCTTTATATCAGACTTTAACACGTGATTCAATTGCTCAACAAACAATGTTATTTAAGTGTTGGTATCCCAAAAGTTCCGCACTCTTCCCAAACAAGTGATTTATTGTTTACCCTTTGGCCCCTTCAACGTTAAGAGAAAAAAAAAAAGGGCAATTGCAACCAAAAGCCAGTTTCATGTATAATGATTTTAATTCCACTGACTGACCCAAAGCAATCCCTCCTGAATTAAGAACAAACTTTATCCTCAATTCACCGGGTAGCAAGTCTGAGCAAAAGACACTCAATACATTGCGATACGACAAATCTACAACCAAAAGCCATTATCTATACCGAAAACCCATGTCTAGCTCATGACCATGCATCCCTTGACTGTGGCCAGCTGCACCGAACGGGTAAATCTGCTTTGAGTTTGACCTGAGTTCCATCTCAATAAGCCTTTGCAATGCCTCTGGATGAGGGCTCCCGCTGCCAACGTCATGACCTGAAGAACAAACAAAAAATGTTAATATTATTGGCATATGAAACGTGAAACATAATTATTACAGTAACAGTAGTTCACTTGCAGGATAACCATTTAGATCTTGATTGAATACTAAGAGATGCAGCAACATGAGAGCATGAAAAAGTCCCTCTAGCATTTCAATCTTCCAGCCATATAGGGGTATAAAATAAGCGTTTCGCAATGATTGCAACAAGTTTTGGCATGGGCATTATCATACTTCTTAAATTACCTCAAGCCAACAAAACAGTCCATTACATCGATTGTAGGCATTTCCAAGAATGAAATACAGTGAGCAGGCTTCACAAAGCTGAAATTGGTAAGGATGAGAAAGAAATAAGATATATATTAAGTACTTTACCTGGAGGCACTCCAAGACCAGCAAAGTTGGGCTGGGGCTGCTGGTGACCATGTCCAAACGGAAAGCCATGCATTGAATTCACTTCCTGAATGAAACCAGTCACCTGATTATTTGAATGAGACAGTGGTACACCCCCCGGAAATCCACGTTGCAAGTGGGTTGGAGGGAAGTTTCCGGGCATAGGCATTTGTTGTAACATAGGATGATGCATTGAAGGATCAAATCCACTTAGTCCACTGCTAGGGTGATGGAAAGGAGGGCGAAGCATGCTTGCAGGAAATTGATGATTTGATGGGGTATCATGATGGATGATGCCTTCTCGAGCCATGAACTTAACCTGGGAATTGATGTTAGAAGGATGAGAATCTAATGAATGAATCAAAGGACCTCCATGATTCAATCGAGGATGAAGCTGTGGAGAAGATGGCCGGAAATTTTGGTTATGAAATGGAATATCCGGCTCCCTAATATCATAGGGACCATGAAGAAAAGGTGGAGCTTCTTCCCCTTGTATAACAGGTCTGTGATCCCGGAAGACAGTCTTCAAAGCTGCTAGTTTCTCAGCAACATCGGTCGGTGTCTCTTGGGAGGGCAATAGCTCTGCTTTTACATTACCAGCCATGAAGTTCGGGAGTTTCACAGGATTACCGACGCCAATCAAACTATCCTCTTCAGGAAGCCGAATTTTAGGGGATCCGTCAAAACCACCAAGTTTAGACCCTAATTCAGCTCGGAGATGAGATGAATCCACTGCAGATCGAGCATCATTATAGCCTAACAAATGCTCTTCAATGTCATCAGATTTAATCTGCTCACTTTGAGTAAATGGTAAAATATTTGTTTCAAACTTAGTCCTGTTTGACCCAATGTGAACTGTTGAAGGAAGAAAACTATCATCTGTGATATGAAGGGGAATCCTGTTAGATTCCAATACATCACTTGCAGAATTTAGGCACCTCTGAACAGAAGCTGGTGCTCCAACTGATTGTAGTTCCTTCATGAAAGCACTTCCAAAAAGTGCTTCAAGAGTTAGACTCTTCCCTGAACTGGAAACATTTTCTGCACTCACCTCTATTGAATCACGAGGTGCAGAGTCAACACTTGCTGTTTCATTATTTTGTACTCTTTCTGAAGACCTGATGTCTAGATTGGCAGATGATATTATATTTTTCATACTTGTTTTATTCTGTAACAAGAAAAGGAGGTGCTGGGATGCATGATCATTGAGATTAACTTCTTGCTTCTCACTTTCAGCACCAAGAATTTTCCAGCCTTCAACAGCAGGAGGCAACATTGGATCATTTTCAGTGCTTTCTGACAGAATTGACTTTTCAAGATCCTCACATGTGAGGACAGCTGGAACTGCTGTTGGTTTATTAACATCATTAACATTCCATGATTGCTCAGAGTTTACAATTCCAGGAGATGTCAAATTTGATAAAACATTCCTGTCTGCAAATTCAGAGACTTGGAATGGAAAGTTTGATGCTACATGCTTGGTAGCTATCTTATCAGAAACATAACCACCCTTTTCACCACCCTGAATTAATGAGAGCAAGTCTTTTGGCCTGCCAGCGGAGAGATCATCTATTGGTTTCTTGTCTGCAATGACAAGATGAAAAGAAGAATATCAGCTCATATTTTATTACTTGAGACCTAAGCAAATTCACTTAAAGCCAGATTAGTTGTTATAAATGCCAACAAACCTTCATCAAGAAACAAATGAACAAACTTAGAAGAATGGGAAGTGTCAGGGGCCCAAGTCTCATCTGCTTTGCTGTCATTAGGCTGAAGAAAGAACAAGAGATATTAAAAGATGTTAAAATATTTTATCAGGGAAAATTGAATGTGAAAAGATTAAATAAAATATCTAAATAAATCACACATAAATAAGATATACAGTTCATTGAACAAACTAGTTTTAATTACATTAAGGAAGTAGAAATGATCATTTGACTAAAGTCATTCAGCATAGGTGTCTTCTATGTGTGTGTGTGCAACCTCTCTAAAATCAAAATAATACCTCAGTGAAATAAGCGGAGCCTCCTCCGTTTGGTGTTAAAGCACTGCCAAAAAGCTTGTCTAGAATTGAAGTTGAACTATCCCGGTTGGTTTCAGTCAAAATTTTATCTGCTAGCAGCTTCTTGGAATCAAATTCTGTAACTTCACTTTTCCCTGGGGCTGCAAAGGCTTCTGAGAAACTAGAACTCTTGTATATTTGAGAATTCATGCTAATTGCCTCATTAGATTTATCTAAAGCTGATGAGAAATTCAGAGCCTTCCCACTCTTACTATTGGCTGAGAGACGAATGTTTGTATCTCCAAGCTGCTGCTCACTCGAAGTTTCTTCTGCATACTTTTTAGACTGTTTGCCTGCAAGGTCATCAGAAGTCCCATTCAACAGAAAGCTGCCTTTGGCCTCTGAAAGGCTGTCCTCAATTTCAGAACTCCCAACCTACAGAAGCATAACGGAAGAAATATCACTAATCAAGTATAACAGCAAAGAACATGTGTGACAAACAAGAAACTCAACATCGATCAGTATATTTGAAACATGCTTTTTCCTAATAGCATCAGCTTTGAGTTACAAAATATATGCAAAGTACAACTACCGAGAGAAAACCACATGCAAGCAACAATCACCCGCTAAGAATACCCCATCTTTCAGCATTCCAAACAGAAGAATAACATATTAGCCAAAAAATAACGGAAGAATAACATATTACTTTAAAGCAGTGCTCAATGCAACCTTCATAAAATCTATAGTTCCAATAAGTGACTTTCAAAGAGATACCATTCATTAATGTCTCAGTAACTAATTGCAATCCAAGATCATGTGAAGGCAAAAAGTAGGTAAACTTGTGAACTGATGATTGACACTTCCAATCAAATTACATACCAAAAGGTATAAACGACATTATAAGGGTTGTTTTAAATTCTGAAAACAAATGTAATAGTTACCTGTGAAGAGTCAGAGTGCAATGAAGTTTTGGTTCCAGAATTTTGTTCCAAAATTGTGCTCGCAAAACCAGGTGGTACAAGAGGTCTGGATGCAGGGGTTTGTGAGGGAAGAGAAGATTTTTCGGAATCAATATTTGACGCTGGCATAGGTTCATCTGATTCCTTGTTTTTATTTGGATGTCCTTTATCATCTTTGGAGTCCACTAGCAATTCTGAAATATCGAAGTCATCTTTACGCCTTTCTGGATTAATCTTCTTCTCCTGGAATGCTTTCTGTTGATCCTTCCTCCATGACTCAAATGAAGCTAAAAGGGAAAGTCATCATGCTTTAGCTTTGATTTATAGATAACAAAATCAGAGTAGAGGAAGAAGATAATACACAAACAAAATAAACAACAATCAGCAGACAGTCTTCTAGAACAGATAACCTACCTCTTCTCTTTCTTTCCTCTTCTGCTCTATCTTCACTAGTGCACTCATTGGAACCAAATGTTTCATCATTATACGAGTCATTTGTTTCCCTCCTTGAATGAGGTACAGCCTGAAAAAAATCAGCAACACATAAATGACATCTATTAAAACAGTATTTCAATAGTCAGTGCATCATTTTGCAATCATGGTAGATATAATTTTAGCACAATATTGAATATGCATTTCTACATTAAAATGAATATAACTGCTATCTTGGTACTGGTCCAATTTTGTCTGCAAATGACCAATAAAAGCAAACGAGTACCTTATAAGGGCGGGGTGGATGGTATGGCTCATTACTCCTATTTAGATGGTATTGATCATTAGCTCGATACTTTGGAGTTGCTGTCCCTGCTGCATATCCAGATGATCGAGGAAAAGAACCACTCCCCAGAAGCCCATCATGCTCGGGACCTTGCCAAGACCGCTGGGATTGATTACTATAGCGTCTTCCAGAATCTGCATATCAATAGAGTCATTCAATTTACAACATAATACAATTTGTCAGTTGCTGTACACAACACATAAATGAAGTAGATAAAAGCCCCAAGGACAAACTTACTGAACATCCTCGAGGCAATGAAGTGAATTACCACATGTATTAACAGAAAGTACTATGAATAAAGCAGTCCATGTGAGCAGAAAACATAAATCAAACTATTGATAGAATAAAAGAATCATAAACATTACCTGAGTCCCAATCAGAATGGGAATCGCTGTCTCTATCACTCCTTCCACTAGAGCGACTGTCCCACCGTCCACTAATTCCCCGAGAATAGTTACCTGAATCCCCTCTTGTAGGTGGTGATGAACCATATTCATTACGCCTATAAGCCGTCAAGGGGCCAGGAATTCTTTGCCGATCTTGTGATGTATCCTCGAATTCACTGCTCCAACCATAAAATAATACAATGAATACCAAAAGAACAGGGTTGACTTTTTCATCTTCATGATTTTACAAAATACGTAATCCATGACCATCAAAAAGAGAATCTCACCTCAAAATTGATTGATTGAATCCTGGGGGTAACTTCTTGCAAACATCCAGTTTACTCAATGACAGCAAAAGGTCTCTGGTATATGAAATCCTCAATTTCCTGAATCATTAAAAAAACAAATCGGTTATCAGCGTCAATCAACCATAAACACAACCAAAGCATTAAAATAAATAATTATTCAGATGAAAGAAGTGATTACTTTTGAGATTCCTTGCTGGTATCCGCTGGCTGATGTAATGAATGTTGTTCTTCATTTTCTAAGCTCATTTCTGCAAAAATTTAAAGACGAATATATACCAAATACTCTTTAACTCTAGCTGCTCCCACGAAATTCACTATTCAATAACTAAAAATCTTGAATCTGATAAGCAATTCCCATTTAGCTTATCACCATCCAATTTCTTCAATGTTTCCTAATCACAGCTTAACTATCATTAATTACCAAATCTAAAGCTAATTCAAAACGCCCCCAGCTACTATAAATGAAGATAAAGCAAATATTAGGCTATTCCATTCTTTGATCCAAAAAAATATACAATAAAACCCTAAACACTAACCAAATATTACAATATTACGCCGCCCAAAGCTTCTCTATCGGAATTGCCTAAACCAAACACGATCCTTTTTTTGGAGCTGGGACCAAACGCATATTTACACAAAACTAAGCAGATTCGAGAGCTAAATCATTCCAAATATCGAATCAACGAAAGCCCCTAATTAAGATCGAAATGAGATAAATTTCTAGGTTTTCTGCGCTAAGCTAAGGTACTTCATACAAAATCAACCTAGGTTTCGTTCTTATAGGAAAATAAAATTGAAAACGAGCTACCTGGATCGAAGGAAGTGAGGAGGGGGAGAGAGAGTAGAGAGAGAAAGTTAGGGTTTCGATCTGTAATTTTTTTTTTAGCGTTTTTTTTCAATCAACCGACGGGAGAGAAAGAGAAAGCAACTTGCGTGTTTTTTTTTTTTTGTTGGAGAGAGGAAGTTTTGAAAGAGACTGGCATTGGCTGTCTCTCTCTCTCTCACTCTCTCTCTCTTTACTGTTGACTGTTGCGGATTGACGTGCTTCACCTTTCACTTCGCTAAACAAACAAAAAAAAAACTAATTTTTTAAAGAAAATTTAGAAAATTTCAACTAATCCAACGAGAAATTTATCTCTCGTATTCTACACGCTCGAATTTCACTGGGATCTCCTCTCCTACAGATTTTAGTTACTTGTAGTAATTTTCTTAAGGCGCGTGGGAAGATAAAACTTTTTTGGTGAATAAGATAAAATAAAAATTAAAACAGTAAAAAATTTTAAAAAAACGGGTCCCGTATATTTCTGATACTTGATAATATCAAAGACGGGAATGCCGTTTATCTCTATTGTCAGTAACCAAACAATAAATTAAACTAAAATCACTTTGTTTCGCTGTTGGTAAAATCTTGGTAGTTGGCCGTATTAATCCGTATTTATATATATTTTAAAGAATTTGTAGTTTAAAAATATAAATTTATTATAAATATTAAGATTTAAATAATTTAATAATAATTAATAATGCATAAAATTTATCCGTAATTATCTCTGCTTATTTTTTATTAGCTGAAGTTTTTGGATCTGTTTTTTTATAAAAAAATTTCTTTATGAAAAAATTAAATAAAAAATTATTTCATTTCATAATCAGAATAAATCTAAATTTTAATGAAAAATTATCTACATTTTGTCTACCTATAAAACTAATGACAACATAAATCGGATTTAAGCTGTAATAACAAAATATAATATTTTTACTAACTCACCTTAAAAAAATTTTATCTTTTGGTCTCTATTGATGGGATGGTAGCAAAATCCTTTACCGTCAGTCCTCAACAGTTATCATAATTCAATTATCTCGAGAGATTAGAGTCAAAGGATTACTTATTGAACCATAAACATTGGCAATGACGAAAGGAAAATCTTTGGCATTAATGATATAAATTGTATTTAAATTAAAATAAAATATTTAATAAAATATTTAAATTATAAATTTAGTATTTAATATGATATTTACCTCAAATATTATTAGTTATAAATGATAACATATGATATATAAATAAATTTTTAAATATTGTATTAATTAATAAATTTATAATTTAAATATTATATTATAAATTTTTAAATTTTAAATATTATATTAAATATTTTATTATAATTTAAAAATTATTTGTAACATTAATCTAAATCTTTATTATGATGTATATGGTGAGATAAATATTATTTTTTTATTATAAAAAATTTCGAAATATATATTTTAAATTAGTGAGAGCTTTAGCTTTTTTTCTTTCTTTTATTGTTTCTCCAACATTTTTAAGATGCGAAGATATGAAAATTTTAAATACAATATAATAATATAATATTAAAATAATAAGATTTAAAATTTTAATAAAAATCATAAATAAATTTAATAAAATAAAAAATTATATTTTATATTTTTTATATTTATACATATTTAATTTTTATATAAAATATAATATAAATACATAAATTATTAATATTTTATATTAAATAAATACATAAATTATCAAATCTTGTGATATAAAAAATGCAACATCGTTTTTAATACATACAAAATAAAACCAAACATTTATATCGAGTTTCTAATAGTCTTGTATTCAATTACACTCTAATGACCATCATACAGATTTCAAAATTTAATATATATATATATATGTATATAATTATTTTTTATTTTTAAATTGCAATTTTTTATAAAAATAGTTTTATTATATAATTTTTGCTTAGAAATTTATTATATCATTTAAGCATAATCAAAAGACGTTAAATTTCTCTCTTTTTACAAGGGTGCCTTATGAATCGAATACGGTTTGCTATTATTATTACACAGTGGCATCTGTTGGTGCACGCTTTTTGATGGCAAAGCCTGTGGTAATGAGAGCCGAGAATCCCATAGCTCCTGATCTGTCCTCCGACCGTTCCGTCTTCCGCGGTGGCTCCTCCTCCTCACCTATCCGCCGTCGTGATCTCGTCTTCGTCGTCAACCCCAGAGGTTTTTATTCCGTTTTCTCTGTCTTTTTACTGTTTTTGTTTGTTTTCCGAGAAAATGTTTTCCCTCCCGAATTCTTACGCTTGTTTGCATTGTGAATTTGAAGCAGGTGCTAATGGGAGAACCGGTAAAGAGTGGAAGAAAATGCTCCCATATCTTCAATCTCGCCTCGGTAGTGATTGTAACGTGAGTTATCTTTTTCCTTTTTTCGATTAATTATTGCTCATCGGCCTTTTCTTCTTAGATGCCGTTTGGTATTAATTCCTTTTTCTTCTTTTGACGATGTCTTTTAGCACTCAGATGAGAGTTCAAACTGTGTTCTGTTTTTTTTTTTTGGGTGAAATTTCCAGCATCTGTTCCAAATCTCTACAGATATGATTTGCTTAAACCAAGTTAGCTTATCATTTGAAATTAATGAGAATATTTTGTGTATGTTGTGGCAGATATGCGAATCTTTGACTTCGGGTCCTTCACATGCAATTGACATAACTAGGGAGGTAGGAATAAGGGCCTCTTTTACATTTTTTTTTTCAATTCTGACAACGAGATTGAACTTGGTTTAGGTTGCCTATGGAAGAGTTTGTGTTAAGAGTTGCTCTATATATTTGTAAGTTAAGGGATAATGGTTTGCAGGCTATAAGGGAGGGTGCTGATGCTGTGATTGCAGTTGGAGGTGATGGAACTCTTCATGAGGTGCAGATTTTTTTTTTTATTATTTTAGTGTATATGATCAAATATGTTTGATATAGCATCCATGATCTTGTAGTATCATCTATTTTTCTTCCCTTTTTTTTTTTTTTTTGCATACTTTCTTTAGAAGAGCATGTGATAAATTGACATCTTTTTTGGATTGTGATAAGCAGGTAGTTAACGGGTTCTTTTGGGATGGGAAACCTGTTGCTAATCAGAATAAAGAGGCTGCTCGTTCAACTGCTCTTGGAGTAAGAATTCCCATTAAGCTCTCTTTTCCCTCTTTCTTTTTGTAAGGATTGTTGTTAGGCTCTGATGAATGATAATCTTGAATTTTTGTATTTCTTGCTCTTTTATCTTCACTTGCAAGCTAGTAATCTTTTTGGATCACTTTTTCTTTTTTTTTTTTCGCATTTCCCCATGGAAAATATAACAACATTTTCCCTTCTTGCAGCTCATTCCCTTGGGGACTGGGGCAGATTTCGCCCGAACATTGGGATGGTTAGTTTGTGCTAATCCAGTCTAGATTAATTTGCTATAAGCTTTTATGATATTATTGCTTTGTCTGAAGTATTTATTGTTCTATTTTTCTCAGGAAAAATGATCCTTGTGAAGCCGTAGAACACATTGCTAGAGGTATTTACATGCCCTTTCTGGATCCTTTTTCCCCTTGTGTTAATTTTTAGTAAATACAAACTGGAGACACTTTTTTCTTTTTTTATGATTTGCTGATGCTGCTGTTTTGTAGGGGTGAGATCACGAATCGATGTTGGTGTCATTAGCAGAGAAGGGGAAGGATCTCATTATTTCATAAATGTTGCTGATATCCATCTGTAAGGTTAACTTGGTCATTTTTAGAATTAAGCCTTGATAAAACATAAGTTCATTTTACTAGCCTCACTGCTGTCTTTTGTGGAATTTTGCAGGAGTGCAAAGGCCGGTTATTATGCTTCAATCTACAAGAAATTTGGAAACTTGTGCTATGTTATTGGTGCTTTGCAAGCCTTTATTGGGCACCGTAACCAGGACCTCAGAATCAAGGTCAGCATTTTTAGGGATCTGAAAAGTAACAGTTCCACTTCTAAAAGTTTTTTTTTTTTATTTTATCTTCGGATCCATTAGGCTATGTTGTACCCTTTATCATGCTTATTTTCTCATGACAGCTTTAAGAGTTTTGACTTCATAAAATTAATTTTACATACAGGTGAACGAGGGTGAGTGGCAAACATATTCTCAAGTGACAACCCTCTGTATTGGAAATGCAAAGTACTTTGGCGGTGGCATGAAAATTACACCAAATGCTGATCTTTGCAGTGGAAGTTTTGAGGTGGAATAGTTTTTCCATTCATCTCACTGTGATTTCTAGTATTTATTAATTCTGGGGTGCTATGATTGTTTGTTTAAGTTTTGTTTTATACTTTGCAGGCTGTCATTCTTCAGGGCTTCAAGTGGTATGACTTCATTCTAAAACTGCACAAGCTATACAAGGGGACACATTTGTCATTGAAAAATGTGACCTCAAGAAAGTAGGCACCATTCCTTACTGCATTATTTTAGTGCCCTTTCCCTTTTGTTGGTATTTTGTCTTCATTCCTTATTTAGGTGGCTTCTCTTTCAAATGAGCAATTGTTCATAATCTTTACTCTAGAATGAGATAGTCTCTAACATACTTTTGTCATGTTGGATTTATTCTGCTCCTAAACTCTTAGGCACCATTCTGGTTAGATGGTTTTACCCTCAAATATACTGGAGTTGCAAAAGATTTAAATACTAGATCAAGGTCTTAATTGCTAAGATGATAGGAGCAAAGAAGCTCAAGGCATTGATGGTCCAAAACCCTTCTTGTCCTCAAACCTTTGCAGGGCATTTAAAGCTTCCTGCAGCCATCCATTATGTTTTATTTCCATGAATTATTGTGTTACTAAAAGTAGGATTTTATATCATCTGTTGAATTTGAACTGGAGCTTGATGACATTTAGTTTTTTAGCTGACAAATGTTAAGAGATGTTATTCAATGTAGTTGCATACCATTGAAGCTATTTTCTCTTGTTGCAGTGTATATACAATCGAAGTAGATGACGTTTCAAGCAGTGGCAGCATTTTCATTCAGTCTGATGGGGAACATTTAGGATTTCTTCCAAGGAAGTTGTCTATTCTACCTGCTGCTATTGAGATGATATGCTGACATGAACCCTGGAAAAACTGCTTTTTTTCATCCAATGCAATCCATGTATCAATTGACTCTAAAATTATGCATCTCCATTTACAAAGTTGAGTAAGACAAAGTAAACGATGCTATCAAACGTACAAGCGGGGAGACATGGAACAGAATACAGATTGACAATGATAGATATGAGTCATGAGTGGCTCCCTTTTTTTAAAATTTTTTATTATGCTTATGTTCAGTAAATTTTGAGACAAGCATCATCACACACCGATGCTGGGGACTTGTTTTTCATTTGTGTCGTATAATTGGTTGTCTTGTCAATCTCTATAAGCTCGGGACATTACCTTTCTTTACATTGAAGTGCATGATTTCAAGTTTTTCGACTTAGGTGTCATGAGTCCTCATGGCCGGCTGTGTAAGTACCAACGCCAGTGGCCAGCCCGTGGAGTTAAAGCCTAAATACGGAAACCAAGCGACCAAGCCCAGGGTCCATTGCCTTGTGTGGTTTGAATTGAAAGGCAGTCTGCTTGCTGTCGTAGATACGTGCTACTTCGTTTTCGTTTTCGTATTTCTGGTTTCAGACAATGGAAAAGAAGTTGTGTCTAGAAATGTTTCTGTGGCCATCGTTCATCGAGGACTAAGATATTTGAAAGAAACAGCGGGAGAAGCCTTTACCAATAGCGCTCTCTTCTCCTCAAAACCAAAATGGCAGCCACTCTTTTCTTTGCTTCCATCACTCCCCACGTTAACTCACAGCGTCAGTGCATCATTTTCCGGCCAAATTATGGGCACAAAATCTATAGAATTAGATGCAGTGGAGAAAATTCCAAGAGCAATTTACCCACAGCAGAAGAATCTGTACCCGAAAATGCTCTTCTCAAGGTAGCCTGGTATGGCTCCGAGCTTTTGGGGATTGCTGCTTCCTTTCTCCGATCACGTTCAAATGTTGAAGAAGGTGCCCAGAGCAATATCAAGCTTGACATAGATGGGTCAGGAGCTTTTGATCGTACAGCAGTCGTTCAAACCATCAAAGATGACTTTGAAAGATCATATTTTGTCACTGGTACATGAAAATCAAGGCTCGATAAATCCATTCAAAATCTTTCTTCCTTTTTTTTTTTTTGCAATTAACTACATATATTTTGGTCATGCCAGCGCTCGACTTTAGTTTAACATACTTGTCTTTTTTGCTTGGTCTGTGCAATTTGATGTTCTTCATGCATTATCCAGGGAGGAAGTAGTAATACCTTTTTGTTGAAATCAGGTCAAGTTACACTTGACGCATACGAGGAGAATTGTGAATTTGCTGATCCAGCAGGTTCCTTCAAAGGGCTTCAACGTTTCAAAAGGAACTGCACAAACTTTGGATCTCTTATTGAAAAGTCAAATATGAAACTTATGAAGTGGGAGGACTTTGAGGTGAATTGGCTAAGTTATAATCATGGAATTCCTGTTTGGCTTTTACTTGTTACCATCTTCTATGTAATTTGATAATGAAGAACTTTTCTTTATGTTGTTATCCATGGAACTGCAGAACAAGGGAGTGGGACACTGGCGTTTTAGTTGCGTAATGTCATTTCCGTGGAGACCTATTCTTTCTGGTATGTGACCCTAAACCCAACACCAATATTAATGAGTTTACATAGGATTGCAAAGCCTTCCTAACGGTCATAGATGTTGAAGGCATTACATCAATATAAATTCCACATACCTGCTTATCTTGTAAGATTCTGTGATGTTGCAGCTACTGGATATACAGAGTATTATTTTGATGCACAATCTGGAAAAGTATGCAGGTAACAAGTAATGAAGAGAAATGGAGATGCTCTTCTGTTACTGTTTTCTGATTACCTTTCTATCTTATCAAGTTCTTTATGGAATCTTTTAGGCACGTGGAGCACTGGAACGTTCCCAAAATGGCATTGCTGAAGCAACTTCTGAGGCCTACTCGGGGTTTCCGGTTTAAGAGAAAAAACAGCTGAAGAACCTCTTAGCTCATCCTCCTTGCGGAGATGATGAACCTTTCTCCTCAGAAAGAATATGACAGGGCAAGAAATTTGACAGAAGAACATGGAAGAAACTTATGCTGGCCTTGTGGAGCTTCTAATTGTCGGAAGTTGTCACCTGCATAGTAATCTATAAAGTATTCAGACAGGCAAACCATGCAGAAGCAGGCATTACTACACTAGAAAGTTTGTAAAAGACAAGGGAAAGAAGCCTGTTTGGGACCTGTATATCCCTGCCATATTGCTATATTGCTTCTCCTATAGGCATTCAATAGACATATTCCTGCAGCTGTAATGCACTTTGTTTTGTAGCCAATCTGTGATTGTCACGTACTTTATTCCCCTTCTTAAAAATCGAAACACTAGGTTGATCGGTTTAGGTTCCTGCCATAATTGTGCGAGCTTACGTCTTTTCTACATGCAAGGGCAAGGAAGCCTGGTTGTTTTTTAGCTAATATTACCATGCTTAAAAGCCATGTCTACGGGAGCAGATGTGATCATGTAAGTTACCAACCATGACAGAGAATAAGTGGATAATGGCCCATAAGCGGCAGGGAATCGAGCCATGAATACCCTTTGATGGGAAATGATCAGAAGAGCCGAAGGACTCCTAATGAATGATGTCTCAACCTTCAGCACAGTGTGCCCTCAATATCAAGCCTGAGGCTAAACAATAATTGAAGCAACAGACCCATCTATTGAAATAATATACACACAATCATCGAGCTAGGAACTGTTCAGAATCAAATGTTTCACTCTAAAATCATTTGATGAATTGTAGCTGAATTTCTTCCTATAGCCTTACAATCATACAGCATATGCATTCAAAGATTTTTTTAAAAATTTTTTTACGAATGAATTTAAACTTCAAATTTTATTAAATTAATAAAATAATATTTAAATTCAGTTGAATTTTTATCAAGTCAATAACCAACCTTCCCACAAATTTTTTTCTCTTTTTTCTTCCTTATTATATTATTACAAAATATTCTTACAATTATAAATTTTTATTAGGCAATTTAAGTACTCCTGTCGCCTATTTTAGTTTATCTCAAACGGATAAAGATAGTCGGGTATGTGGGTTTTAAAACCCGTACCCGTCTAACAATCTATATTAACCGAAGAGACTAAGAGAGTAGCAAAACCCCTCCACGCACTCTCTCTCTCTCGACTCTGCATTCATCATCGACACGAAATGGCGTTTCCGTACATGGAAGCTGTTGTTTGTACGCTCTTCTCTTTTCTATTCCCTTCTTAGCTTGAATCTATCTCTTTACTTTCCAGATTTAATCTTACTTTTCTTGTTAAAACTTGTTGATCTTTGTTTTTTTTCCCTATTTTTCACGATATTAAAAATTTCCTGCTTCTTTTTTTCTTTAAAAGAAAATTGGTATGGGTTTTAATTGTTCAATGTTTACGTTGTCATCGGGATTTTCCTTTTTGGTTTCTTTTGTTTTTTCCTATCTGTAAGTTTCTCCTGTGGTTTTTGAAATGAACTACGAAGCGCTTCTTTTTCTTTTTTTTTCCTTTTTATTTTTTTATAGATTAATTAGAATATGCTATTAATTTTCTAGTTTCGATTAATATCCATGCATATGATTAAATTGTTTGCTTGATTGTTAGTGATTGAAAATTTTAGGTGTTGTAAGTTAGATTTTAACCATCTTTCTGGTTCTTTTCTTTTACATGTGTAAAAGGTAAAGAATATATGCCGAAATTAGTTAAATTATGTTAATAAATTTGGCAAAATGTTCTGTTTAGTTGTTGATGGAAGGGGACGCGGGTTGATCAACCAAGTAGCTTGCAAGTTACAAGTAACTGTACAATTGTGATAAAGAAGCTTTTCCTATGAAGGAGTCAAAATATGTTACTTGCATTTACAACATGTTGAGGCATTTTATGTATTGAGTTCTTGATCTTGTCTTATTTTTAGAGATGATCATGTGTGTATGTTTATTTTGTTTGCATCTATTTCTTTACCGTTTGTTATCCTGTTGGTTGCTAAAAACCCGAGGAACAGAAGTAAAAGGACAATTCTGAATCTTTAGGCATGTCTTGTTGCCTGAAATTGATTGTTGAACTGAATATAACTTATTGGTTATGGGGTCCAATGATTTGTAATACAAAAATTTTCAATTTCTGAATATATTTTCATTCCTTGCATTTCTGTGCAATCCAGTCTGTTTGGCTTTCACTTCTTCTGTTTATTAAGGTATTTGTTGTGAGAAGTACGTTGCGTAGATTTTGAGACTTATCAATGACTCATTTATCTATGTTTTTAAAGAAATTTGGCTCATTATGCTTCATTGTAGCATGATTGTTATGTCATTTAGAGTTTGTAAAGTTCTCTCTTGTCTCTTTTTCTCCCCCAACTTAACCTCTATTGTTTACAGGTTTTATGATATTAATGTACTTCTTTGAAACTTATCTGGATCTGCGGCAACATGCTGTTCTCAAACTGCCAACTCTTCCAAAAACATTGGAAGGAGTAATCAGCCAAGAGAAATTTGAAAAGTCTCGGGCCTATAGCCTTGATAAGAGGTTGGTTTTGTTGTTTCTATTGATCATTTACAAGACTTAACATCATCAGGGGACAATCAAGCTTCCTTTTTAACTTAACTTGACATTATCTGTGATACCTCTCTCTTGAATTTCAGCCACTTCCATTTTGTTCATGAGTTTGTAACAATCTTTATGGACTCTGCAATTTTGTTCTTTGGCATATTGCCTTGGTTTTGGAAGGTGAGTAGTTAGGTGTTTGATTAGTTGTTCCTCCCTTTTGTTGATTTTCACTATCTTTTTTGTATTATTAATTGTTATTTACTGCAGAAATCAGGAAATTTCTTGCCTTTAGTTGGTCTAAATACAGAGAATGAAATACTGCACACCCTTGCATTTTTGGCTGGTGTTATGATATGGTCACAGGTGAATTCATGATATTTCCTTTGTCTTCTTGATCCTTTATTACAATTATTACTTTGAATAATTGCAAGTACTCTTTGTGTGTGGTATACCTCTAATAATCTGATCAATAGCATTGACCATTTATCTTGCAATCTTTATTATGCAGATCACTGACCTACCCTTTTCTCTCTATTCAACTTTCGTGATTGAGGCCCGACATGGTTTCAACAAAGTTTGTATTTAATGGCTAAATCTCTTCCCTATACTGTTTTGCGTCCTTGTTCACGTTTGTTTTGGAATTTATATAATTTGAGATTACACTTATCTGGGTGTTCCTAACTATTTTCTCATCTGTTTTCAGCAAACTATATGGTTGTTCTTTAGGGACCTTATCAAAGGAATGTGTCTTGCTATTGTACTTGGTCCACCCATTGTTTCTGCTATTATTGTGATAGTACAGGTAAAATTGTTTACTTTTCTGCATTTGGTCTCTGTTGGAGATTATTACTGGTCCTGATTATAATAATCAGAGTGATTGTTAGCTCGAGTTAACTAATTTTTACAATCTTATTTACTCTGATCTTTTCGTTATCATGTCATCCTTCTCTCATTATGGTGAATCTTAATTTCGTGATTGCAGAAAGGAGGTCCATATCTGGCTATCTATCTTTGGGCATTTATGTTTGTCCTTTCCCTGGTGATGATGACACTTTACCCTGTTCTGATAGCCCCACTTTTTAACAAGTTCACCCCTGTGAGTATTTCAAAATCACTGTGTCTTACTTTCATTCAAGCATTTTTTTTTCTTGTAATGATTTTTGTTTTGCTCTGGTGTGATGCTATGAGAAATAGCTTCCAGAAGGAGAGCTTAGGCTTAAGATTGAGCAACTTGCTTCGTCTCTCAATTTTCCTTTAAAGAAGTTGTTTGTTGTTGATGGATCCACAAGATCAAGCCATAGCAATGTAAGGATTTAGCTCTTGATAGTACAGCTATAGGTTCTCTCCGGATGCCTTTTTCTTCTGTACACCATTTTGATGTATAAACTTGATAATCTTTGTATATTTATTTTTTCATATTCCATCATGTAGGATTTCATTCTCCTTACTTTAAAGACACATTGCTGCTATATACACTAGGAACAGTATTATGGTGAATTGGTTAACGTTTAGACAAACAAACTATCTCTATTTCAATATGATAATATTCGTAACTTCAATCACATTGAGACTGATTATGATTCATCGTTTTTGACATCATGCAGGCCTATATGTATGGATTCTATAAGAATAAGCGTATTGTCCTTTATGACACGTTGATTCAGCAGGTATGGATCTAATAATAAATAATATTTTGTTGTATCGTATGTTTGTCATTTCCTTTCTTTAATAATAGTTGCAACATATCAACTTCTTGGCTTTTTTATTCAGTTGAGGGGTCGATATTATTGCCTGTGTGCCTTGATAATTTTCTTCATTCTGAAGCACATAGGACCTCCCCAAAAAATATTTTAGGTCTTGATTTGAAACCTAGTGGTGATGATTACTGTTGAAGCAATTCTGAGTGATTATCTTCATGGAGCAGTAACTATAAAGTGAATAGAATCTTGTCTTCTAATCTTCTGTCCAAAGTCGATCTCTTTTCAATTCTCAACCTTATTTCTTTTCCTGTAGAACACAAGGGCTGTTTTGTGTATTACAGTAAATTGTGCCTTTTAAAATGGGCATATTGTCCAACAATCTTAGGAGACTTTCAGTTTATTTTGTAATATCTCAAATGCCTAAGCTAGTAGATTTTCTATCTCAGCAAACAAACTGATTGCTTATATGTGACTTTATATGTACCTCCATAATGCTTGTCTTCATTTGAGGACTCATTTTAACTCAACATGGAAAACTGCTGCAGAAAGCATTTGTCCAATCTATAAAAAGAGTTGTGCAGAATGATAAATTATCTGCTTATTATTTGTATAGTTGATGCTCCCTTAACACTTTTGAAAGCTCTTATGTATTGAGGTATTATTTTGCAGTGCAAAAATGATGAGGAAATTGTAGCTGTTATTGCTCATGAGCTGGGGCATTGGAAGCTTAACCATACTATGTACTCCTTTATTGCTGTGCAGGTATGCTGCGGTTGTTCTCTTGCAAGCTTTTTTCTCTGAAGAAAATAAAAAAAACTCCATGCACTGTTTATTTATTTTTTTCTTTGGATAAATAAGCACTATCTTAGGACTATCTTATAGTACACAACTCTTCATTTATATTATCGTGGCACAGCAGGGTGTCATTAAACATGATTGATGATAGTAATTCTGTTAGAAAATAATTTTTTGTATTCGTAGGTTCAAAAAAAATTTGTTTAGGTGTTTTTGGCTACTTAGCTTGCAGTTACTTTAGGCTTTGAGGTTGAAACATCAAACCTTATGATAGTGCTCATGCAGCAAGATGATCCCATATTGACAGTCTGGCACTGATAGATGTAACAAAGATGGGATAATAGACTTGTTAATGAGCCACAAGTCAACTTCCTAAGCTGCAAAAATAGCCATTTAATCTGTTTAATGTTTAGAACATGATCTATTACTGGCTTCATCATCATGTTATGCCAGATTTGTCATATTCAATTTGAAGTGATACTTCCAATTTCTCACTTCACTGACTAGTGTTTAGTGCCATAACTTTATCTTGATGTTGGGATTTTTTTTTTTTTTTTCCGTTCTTCCTTTGAAATGCAGATTCTTACATTTTTGCAATTTGGAGGTTATACTCTGGTCAGGAATTCAACTGACCTTTTCCGAAGTTTTGGGTTTGACGTACAGCCAGTACTAATCGGCCTTATCATATTTCAGGTACTAAAATATCAAAATGATGTACTTTGAGTTGAAATGCCTAGTCGAATAATGGGATGTACTCTATCAGCATAATTAAGCTCTTATCAAGGCAGTGGAGACATTGTTTAATCTGTTTCATGTAGATAAGATTGAAGGCTAATAATTGTTACTTTGTTATTCTTTTATTATGTAATGGAAAAGAATCATTTGCCATAGAGCTGTTGACTATTTTCTTCAACCTTGTCATATGCAGCATACTGTAATACCAATCCAACACCTTGTAAGTTTTGCTCTCAATCTTGTAAGCCGATCATTTGAATTTCAGGTAACCTCTTGATGCAATGGATGCTGGTTTTCAAGTTTAGCATCTCCCTCTCTCTCTCTCTCTGCCCCCCCACCCCCTTCTTTATTAATCTTCTTTAGATTGATATTTAATAATACTCTATTTTATTTCTGTAGGCTGATGCGTTTGCTAAAAAGCTTGGCTATGGAGCTGCTTTGCGCTCTGGTCTAGTGAAGCTGCAGGTGAATTTCTAGTGATTTTGACTTTCTTTTAATTTGATTCTCATACTCTCTGTCAATTACAAGTCCACTCTATTCTTCTTCTTCATGCCAAATATTTCTAGTAATAATTAGTAAGTACGGCATATGATTCATGATTTTCCTTTCATCAAGTGTTGATATCCCTACTTTCTTCACTCTTGAGTTCCATGATGGTTCATGTTTGATAACTGACATTATTTGTGCAAGGTAGCTTTTAGTTAAAACCGACGTAGTGTAATAAAATACTAGTAATGTGCAGGTTACTGAAGTATAGTTATTTCATGCCTTTTTCAGGAAGAAAATCTGTCAGCTATGAATACAGATCCTTGGTACTCTGCTTATCACTATTCTCATCCTCCCCTCGTAGAAAGATTGGCTGCAATTGATGAGCCTGACAAAAAGGAAGACTGATATGGGATCTGACTGGCTTTGAATTGTTTCATTCCATTGTAATATTTCTTCATCCGTGTTGAGTTTCATCATCTCACGTTTCACTAGTTCAGGCACTAAAAAAAAACACTTATTAGTCAGAAAGAGAAAAACATTGAACGCTACAAAACAAAGCTTTAATTAATATGTTGTGTTATATTTCTGCAGTCTTTGGATTTTGTCTGATCTGCAGATCTGTTTGATGGTGGAGAAAAAAAATAATAATAATCAAGTTTTGTGGGATATATTATATATGATTAATCTGAAATGAATTTTCATGTCTTAATTCTTATACACTTAAGAGTTGCTTTAATGAGCCTATACCTTGTTTAAGCGGTTTTTTCATTTTTTATTTTTAATTTTTTTTGTAGTTGTTGTAATGTTATTGTCAAAATCAAGGGAGAATAATGAATTATTAACATTTTTTTTTTTAATTGATGCCAACAGCATAACCCAAATAGCCAGCGAGGTACTGGACTCGTGAAGATCTGTTACACAATTAAGCATTGCAAGTTTTAGTTAATGCAGTTGGTGTTTATGTGAATTAGGTGTGTATAAGTGGCGGTGGTCTTCCATTTTCAATAGCTCTTTTTATGCATTAAGGATAAACGTATGAATTAAACGACAATTTAGGGTGTATTAAAATTCTACCTGGTTTTCAAAGTCTTTGTAGTCCGGTGTTCAGTCACAAAATGGAAATGGATACATTACTTGTCACACCAAAAAAAAAAAAACTCTGAGAAAAATAGGTAGCATGTCTTGCTAAACATCTGCTTGTCTCGATATTAAGCTATAAATTTGCTTGAAAAACATAAATTTGAATAATACAGATGTGACATTTTAAGATATAATATTGATTTCCATTAATAATTATATGCATAATATAAAATATTTTTTAATAAATTACATATATTAGAATCTAAATTTCACATATATTAAAAATTATATTTTAAAATTTATTATATAAACTAATTAAATTAATTTTCGTATTTAAAATTTTTATTGATAAGGAAGTTAACTAGAAGTATACTACCATAAAAAAAAAATTGGGTAGCCAAACATAAATGGATAATACAATAAAATCATTAAAGGGGAAATTTTAAATTATTATTATTATTATTGTGAATGATAGTGTATTGTTTTTTTCCCGTACCAAATGGCTTATTCTTCTTAAAGGATACTGAATTCCCCAACCAACTGCATGTCTTTGAAGCGCCAATCAAAACAGGGTAGTAATAAATCATTTTCAAACTACTATTATTTAACATTCCACAGTAATGCAATAATGTTTTGTGTATTCATCAATTCTTAGACAATTCCTTCTCCACTTACTGCTAGTGTCTGCTACTGCCACTGCCTACTATTTTTCTTTTCTTTTTCAATCAACACTTTTGGCCTTTTCCCTCAACTTGTCTTAATTCCTATTATAATAATAATTAATTAATTAATTAATTTCATAATAATAGTAAAATCAATAGTTCCTCTACTTGTGAATGTGGTGCTACCACTTGTGGGCCCTACCCAAGCTTCCTGCAGATTCATCACCCTCGTGAAAATCTCATGTGGGACGTCCCTACGCATCCGATCTGATCAAAGCTTAACTAATCAACACGTGTCCTGAATTCCCCATTGGCGGTCACCGCCATCTCAAATTTATCCACACTTTGTCCAAACTAGATACAACAAGAAAGAAAACACAAGGGCAATTTCGTCTAATTACTAATTCCCACACTCCATTTTTAATTTCCATTAATTTAAGGAAAAAGCCAGACAACTTTGTTTAAAAGTACAGAAGGTGATAATAATTATTATTATATAACTAAAAAAAAAATAGTTGTAGTAAGTGCTGAAAAAAAAAAAAAAAAAACTCTGTTTCTCTTCCTTTCTGTCTCCATTTTGCTTTAAAAATTCGTTTGATTCTTTTTTCTCTTCCCATTTTTATTCAAATTTGGACGTCATTTTTTCCGGCGGAGCTAATGGCGCCGGATTCTTAAACTGATTTGGAAAACGAAGAAATTCCCAAAAAGGAAATGTCAGTGTACGACGCGGCATTTGTTAACACGGAGCTGTCAAAGCCGACGTCGATTTTCGGGTTAAGACTATGGGTAGTCATTGGGATTCTTCTCGGTTCACTCATAGTCTTGACTTTGTTTCTTCTCTCACTATGCCTCACAACCCGCCGCAAATGTCGCAGACATCAACACGTGGACCTCACGCCACCAATCTCCAAAGAGATCCAAGAAATACTCCACCATCCGTCAGCACCCGATCACCACCATGTCGCCCCGCCGGTGCCGGAGATTCAAGTGGACTTGGGAAAAATGGAGCACAGAGTGGTGTTCTCCAGTGGGGAAAGCAGAGGGCCGACGAGTGCGGGTGCGAGTGTGAGTGAGACGGCGTCGTTTGGGAGTGGAAGTGTGGGGCCGGAAGTGTCTCATCTTGGTTGGGGACGATGGTATACTCTGAGGGAACTGGAATTAGCTACGAATGGATTGTGTGAAGAGAATGTGATTGGTGAAGGTGGCTATGGAATTGTTTACTGTGGCGTTTTAACTGATGGAACTAAAGTTGCTGTCAAGAATTTGCTTAATAACAGGTACCCCATTCTTTATTTTATTCAATTATATGCCTTTTTTGGTTAATAATTATGTCATTTTTTAGAAATGAATGTTCTTTTGCGGATTATGTGTCTTTAATTTGGTTGGTTTTGAGTTTGAATGTTCTTTTGTGGATTATGTGTCTTTAATTTGGTTGGTTTTGACCTCAATTCGATTGCTAAGAAACAAAGATTTTTTTTCCTATTATGGAATTGAAGAATTTATGCAACAGTTAGCTGCCTCATTGGGATTTTTTTTTTTTTTTTTTGCTTTGGGTTTTAAAACTCTTGCCTTATGTTGGTTACTCAATCTGCTGTAAAGTGTAAAGAACACTGCTTTTTGAGGAAAAGAACTCATAATTGGGTCTGGATGATAATGTTTTATGTTAGTTGAATCTTTTTTTTTTTGTCTTCTTTATTCCTTTTTTTGTTATAAATTTATGTTTGGTTTGCCTACCAATTAGCTCATCAAAGTAATCAATCAATCCTTCAGGGGTCAAGCTGAGAAGGAATTTAAGGTGGAGGTGGAAGCGATTGGGCGTGTACGACACAAAAATCTAGTAAGGTTGCATGGATACTGTGTTGAAGGTGCATATAGGTAGCCAATTATCTTCCACTATGAAATTGAGGCGTTTTTTTATTCTACTTTGTTTTCAATTATGTAAAGAGAAGGAACTTATGTGGTTTTGCTTTTCAGGATGCTTGTATATGAGTTTGTTGACAATGGCAATTTGGAACAATGGCTCCACGGGGATGTAGGGGATGTCAGTCCCCTTACGTGGGATATCCGTATGAATATCATATTGGGAACAGCAAAAGGGTACATCAATTAAAATTCTATTCATTCATTCATGTACAGTTGTTTATAAATTCTCCGTTCACTTGTGATGGTTCTTGTTCTGAGTGCTTATTTGCATTATTGTTGCAGTTTAGCCTACCTTCATGAGGGTCTTGAGCCAAAGGTTGTCCATCGGGATGTAAAATCTAGCAACATCCTACTTGACCGCCAGTGGAACCCCAAGGTTTCTGATTTTGGGCTTGCTAAACTCTTGTGTTCTGAAAGGAGTTATGTGACAACTCGAGTGATGGGAACATTTGGGTTGGTTAATTTCCATTTTGTAGTCTTGCACATTTTTCTCTTTTTTAATTAAGATTAGCCATTGTGAATGCATACATGTGCTGATGTGCACTAACAAAAATGCTGTGTAGTTCATTAATCTAAAGCAGGAAAATCACTGTATTTTTTCCAGCTATGTTGCTCCAGAATATGCTTGTACTGGAATGCTGAATGAGAAGAGTGATGTCTATAGCTTTGGTATACTTATTATGGAGATTATTTCTGGGAGAAGTCCTGTTGACTATAGCCGACCACAAGGAGAGGTTAGACTTATTATATTTCCTTCCTCACTAGTATGGTTTCTTTGCTCCTTATGTTGCTAAGTTGGAAATGACTAAATGATTGCAGGTGAATTTGGTTGAATGGTTAAAAACCATGGTTGGAAACCGAAAATCTGAGGAAGTAGTTGATCCTAAGCTGCCTGAGATGCCTGCTTCAAAAGCACTTAAACGTGTACTATTAGTTGCTCTGCGATGTGTTGATCCTGATGCAACAAAGAGACCAAAAATGGGGCACGTTATCCACATGCTTGAGGCTGATGATCTGCTATTCCGTGATGTAGGCACCATTTGCATACTATAGATTAACATTGGCATCAGAAAGGGAGGTTTCATGTTATTTTCTTTGCGGACAATCTCTTAACCTTTATCTTGTTTTGCAGGAACGTCGGATTGCAAGAGAACCATCCAATTCACATTCTGATGATCAGCAAACAAATGGCAATGCTACAAAATTTGGTGATAGATGATTTGATGGGGCCTCTGCTTCTGATACAAGTGAAGGTGATAGCGGGAGGAACCATCACCAGCCAACTAGGTGGAGATAACGCTATCAACATTAGGTGACTAACAAATTGAAGCCTCTCTTAAGTCTTTGAAGCTTTTTCTTTACATTTATTTTTCTATTAGTTCCCCCAGTGTTTTGTTGTATCTCCATTATGAGAAAATAATAATCTGCATTTATTTTATGTTTGGTTTACCCTTTTTCCCCCATATATAATATACAGTATTGTATAAATGGATGAATTCATAATTCTTATACCAATTGTTATTGATTGTCTTCATCTATTTGTAAGAAAAAAAATTCCCTTTGGGTCAAAACTTAAAAGAGATAATGAGCTTTCCCTTCAATCTTTTTCTTCTGTTTGAAGATCATATAGATATTTTTCGATCATACAATTTGTGATGGTTTGCGATGCCTAGTTTTTCCAACCTTCAGCACCAACATTGCAAACCTTCAAACCAGATGGGGTATTGGTGGTGGACCATTTTTTAGGATAGAGGTATATAGATTATCCATCTGCATCGGTGCCAATTCCAATATAGGATGGTGGTGAAAAATGGACCCAGCAAGCAGCCTCTTTATTCATGTGGTGTTTCTTATCCTTGTTGCCTTGTTGGAGTTGGGCCATCTTGCTACGAAATACAGGATGGCTCTGTTGGCTTGTTACATTGATTTCACCATCAATGCCAGAGCATGCTCTTATCCATGGAGCCTACTAACGACATTTGGCATGATGGAGATAAGCTGGCTGTGCAGGTTTCTGGTGGACCCTTTAGCCCAACTTGGCACTTGACAATCTTGGTTTGATTGCTTGATGATCCAAGCTAGTGTTTGGCTCCCGCAGAAACTTATAATAAATATCAAATTTAATACTAAATGGGGTTGATAATCCAAGAGAAATTCGTGTGGGAGATAATAAGCTAATCAGCAAAAACCGTAGGATTGTGGAAACTACTAGTAGAAACAACGTGCGGCAATGCTGACTATTTCCTCACGGGTCACCATCCTTTTGTTGGAAAAAGTAAACATTACATGCCGTGCTTCAATGGCTAACCAAAGCCAATTATAGTGTATCGAAGAACCGTACTCTAGGCGCTAAGGTTCACCTTTAATTCTTGATTTTTACTATGTTTTGGAAGCAACCCGTAAAAGTGTTTGGCTTCTTCAACATGAACTCCATAGTAATAATAAAAATGATTACAGGTTGTAGAGTTTCCAGACCTTCATCTAAACTAAAATGGATCCTCATTTTTCCAACAACAATGAACAGAACTTTCATTTTAAAGCCTCTAATAAAATTAGAAATGTTAGAAATGGGGAGGTTAGATGAATTAAATAGAAACAAAATTTTATTATATTTATTATTTATTTAATAAATTTTAAAATATTATACATAATTATTTTTAAATTTAATAAATAAATAAAAATATTCACTAATTATCGTTTACTGTACATTTCAATATAAATAAAATAAAGTAAACGAATTTTATTATTTTTTCTATATTTATTTAATTAGTAAATTTTAAAATATTATTTATTAATTTTGAATAAATAAAAACTTTTTATTTATCGTTTTGATGTTTACGTCGTCATCGAAAAACGGGTTTTTCATTGGAAACGTGCAGCTGGCACCGCAGTTCATTTGTATCCGTTGGATCTGCGCCTAATTCTGATTGATTTTTGGTGCTACTGGAAACCGGTTAGTTGAGTAGGGCTGACGTCCAGCCCACTGAAAAATATATCCAACGCCGACGGCCCTTTAATGATATTAACAAAAAAAAAAAAATTCTGCTATCCGTCATCTAATATCTCTGTCTTCCCCATTCATCGTCTTCCACGTATACATTCTGTGACTGAACACCCGTAACAGGCTGTGCTTCTATCAATATTCCCAATCTTAAACGACTCCACAAAATATTAAAAAAAGAAGACTGACCGCATCTTTTCCAAAGATGAATTTTCAACGAAGCCCTACGCCACGCGTTTGAAGCTTTCACCGAAATTTCCCAATTACAATTCTGTCATTTCCTTTATATTCACCTTTTTTTTTTGTTTTATTTCTTATTTTAACTCTTCAATTCGCCAATCTTTGTGCGATTCCGAAGAAACACAAATAGTTTTTTGAAATATATATTTTTCGAAATATATATTTTTCAATTTTGTAGATGAAGATTCGTAGTTGGTGAAATTATTTTAGGTTATGATTTGTGTTCTTATCTTCAGTTCTTAACATAACCCTAACAGATCCTTGGAGAATTTTTCCTTCTGCTTGGTTTATTGACCTAAGGATATAAAATTTAGGTAAGTTTTTTTGGGGTTTATTTACCTTTAGATTTGTTTGACTTTATGGTTTTGGATGTCTTTGTGTTAGATTTCTTCAGATTCATCAGATCTGGCTCTATCTTATGTGTTTTTTTATTTTGCTCGTTAAAGAATTGTGTTTAAAGATGTGATTTTTAGTGTTTCGTTGGAATTTTGGGTGTAGAATGATTTTATTTTGTGTATAAATGACTCGGCTGTTTCTCTGTATCAAGTTTAACCTAAAGTTCAAGGAGAAAATCATGTAGAAATAAAGCAAAGATAGGGTGACTAGCCAGAGAGGAATTTGAGGCAATCAAGGAGATCTTGGTGTACTACCTTGATCAGTTGATTGCATTCTTTCCATCTCTCCTTAATTCGTTGTTACACCACATCCTTCGGCTGTATTTATCTTGATTTTGCTGTTGAATATATGGTTTCACTGCCGTTGATTATTTGTTCAAATCCAGAAATTCTGCTTATCCAATTGTTTGTGAGGCTTATGAGTTATTACGTTGATTAGATCTGTTGGTTATAGTCTTGGTGAGGGGGGTCAAGTGAGAGATATCCTCATTGTTGGGTCATGGAAGCAGTGGTTAGTTATTATGAGGGATTATGATGGTTAGATCTGCTGGGTATAGTCTTGGAGAAGGGTTCAAGTTGATTTCCCTTTTGATTAGAAATGAGTGGGAGGTATATGAAGGAGCACCCTTATTGTTGGGTCATGGAACCAATCGATCGTTATTATTATAGAGATGATGACTTTAGAGCTTTGCCTATGCCTTTATATTATAAAGATGATTTCTTATGGAAACTTCAGAGTATATGATGTTTGTATAATTCATGGAATTATTAACGTGGTTAATTTTGAAGTCTGGTTTTCATGATGATGATTAAATTTGTTCTTCTGGATTTTGCAGTAAATACATGAAAATGAGTCGTCCTCAGGAGCCACATCGCCCTTTCTTCCATTTTGGAAATCCTTTCCGTATCATATCACCTAAGGGTTCTCAGTTTTCTCCAAGACTTCTTTCTTTATTGAACGCATTTGAGGCCACCTTGTCACAGAGGCTGCAAAAACTTGTGCCAAAAGACAAGGATGACATCCTTAGCTTGTCATGGATGAAACTAGCAATGAACACACTTTCTGAGATTCATTGTGACATAAAAAACCTGATAACTGAGCTGGAGCTCCCTGTGAGTGATTGGGAGGAGAAGTGGATAGATGTCTACCTGGAAATCAGTGTGAAGTTGCTTGATATTAGTATTGCTTTTACCTCTGAGCTTACTAGACTCAACCAAGGCCATCTCTTACTTCAGTTCGTCTTGCATAAGTTGGAGTCCAACTCCCCAGAGCAGTTCATGCGGACCTGTTCCTCAGTTGATAGCTGGAGACAGCACGTTGGCTCAAAAAATCCGAGAGTTGAAGCTTGTCGCACAATCCTGGACAATCTTGTTGGATCATTAAACTTGCCTAAGGTGAAGAACTCTGCTAAAGGAAAGGTTTTGATGCGTGCAATGTATGGAGCTAAGGTGGCTACTGTATATATCTGTAGTGTCTTTGCTGCGGCTTTCTCTGGTTCTGATAAGAATTTGTTAGATTTAACTGTTGCTGACACGCTACCATGGGCTCAAGTTTTTTCTGATGTGCAAACTACTGTGAATGCGGAAATTAGAAATATATTTTCTTGCGGAAAATTTTCAGTTCTAACAGAACTAGATGCTGTCGATGCATGTGTCCAGAAATTGTATCCTTTGCTCCAAGATGGGTTGGGTTCTATTGAAGGGGAGTCGTTCAAGAATTATGTTTCAGATTTGAGAAAGACAGCAGAGAAACTATCACAAGGGCTAGATAATCTTTCAAAGGTAGTAGATGGATTTTTCAAAATAGTTTTGACTGGGCGTGATGCTTTGCTTTGTAATCTAAGAGCGGGTGGTGCTGTCCCAAATTCAATGGTAGGAAGAAAAGTGGAAGAGCAAGTTGTGAGGTGAAATCATGAATGCAATGAAGCTAAACTCTTCTGTATACAGATGGTTTAGGTTGAGACGTGTTTTCTAACGAGTAGACATGTACAGCCTTGTTTGGGTTATGGAAGTATGTGGTGTGGGAGTCGTAAGTTGTGTTACAGTACTAATTTACTTGGCTGTACGTGTACAATGTACCATCCAATGTCGAGAGTTATAGAAAGGGCTCATAATTTGTTTGCAAAATGTTCAGTACTTATTATTATTATCATCATCAATTATTATTCCCTAAATATCAGTTATAAATGTGGCCGGTGACATCAGGAACAAAAAAGTCGTTGCTCTGAAATCGGACCTGATATATTATGCCAGAGCAGAGCCAGACATAACTTTCTAACTTAGAGGAAGATCCAAATTTCTTGACTTCATGTCATTACTGGCTGCTTGCCCAGAATTGCTGGGTAATTGCCTCCAGCATCTTCATTCAACCGTTCAGCGTTTCCCAGGTGTTACGCTTTAAAAACCTAAAGATTTTCTGCTTCATCGTAATTACATATATGAAACCAAAATTTTCTATATAAAGAAAGGAACTTTGACTATTGATTTACAGGACTTGAACCAATAGTTCTTTGACAATGATTCTATGTACTCTAGAAGATAGGTATTTTCAATTTGGCCTTCAGGGTAATATAGGTATTTTCAGTCTCCAATGATGTAATGTGAAATAAAACAGCAATGTCTATCTGCCATTGTCAATGGCGCCAGCCACCATCTTTGACTATACCATATAATTATAAGCAATACTTTGAATATACTATAATTGAAGAAATCTGAGACATCAAGAAGTACCAAATATTGTTCATGTAAAATGATTTAATAATTAGAAATTTAATTTAATTAATTTATATAATTATTTTTAAAAATAATATTAATAAATTTAAAAATCTAATGCTGATTTGATTGCGAACACAAGAATAACCAACTTTGACTATGAAAGGATTTAAACAAAAATCATATCTTATCCAGAAAATATAAATGCAGAACAAATGCCAAAATTTACCATGGACTGGCGACATCTTAGAAACCTGTAAGAATCCTTAAACCTTCCTTGGAAAACTACAAAACCATATGCTCTTTACCCTGGAAAGACATCGAAAGAGAAAACAGAGGAAAAATTAGAAAAGAAAATAAAAAAGAAGCGAAAGCAGAAAGGTGTATCTGAAAGGCGGAATCTTCACGGGGACTCAAGCTTTTGCAGTTCCAAAAGGTTCACACCCATCTTTGAAAAATTCATTACTAGCAAATCCATTAGGAAATTAAAAATATATATATAGAAAAAGGGAACTTTACAACTACCAACACGCTCTCCCAAAATTTAGCCCCCATTTCCTAACCTTTTTCCTTTTCTCTCTCTCAATTTTAGCTGTTATTGCTGCAGAAAACCTTTCTTTATTTCGGGTTCGAGTTGGGTTCGGGTTATTTCAAATTTGGATGCAGAAAGCATGTCAATAGAGTCAAGCTCTTTCTCAGGGGATCACAGCTTGAGAGGTATATCAACTCATGGTGGACGCTATGTTCAGTACAATGTCTATGGTAACCTCTTCGAAGTTTCCAGAAAATACGTCCCCCCTATTCGCCCCGTCGGCCGTGGTGCTTATGGTATTGTCTGGTAAGAAATTTTTTTAGTTCTTCTTCTTTTAACGTTGTTTCAGTTAAAGTCCCTATTTTGATTGACTTCTTGTTTATTTCATGACCTGGGTTTGTCTTACCCTCGGGGTTCTACATAACTGTTTTTCTCGAATTCAAGTTTATTGATTTTAATAAGTTATTTACATGCTTCGATGGGAACTTGGCAATATTAAGGCCTGTATTTTTAGATTGATATCTTTTTAATTCAGATTAAAGATTGGAATTCATTAGCATGATAATACAGGCTACGTGGTTTTTCTTTTGTTTCTGTTTTTTGTTTGTTTGTTTGTTTGTTTGAGTGAATTATAATCACACTTTTCGTGGTGAATTAATGATTTATCTTTACCTTTGGTTACTTCATGTAGGATGGAGAGTAACACTTGAGTGTGGCTCTCATTAGCATTTTTATCTGTATTTTGCAGTGTGATTGCTTTTAATGAAATTAAACTGGCAAATTTAGGGCCCCCTTGAAGTGAATGACTCTAGGCACCAACTTCCCAGCTGAGGAGATTGAAAGAAAGTTATCATTCTGTTTGTTAGGCTTACTGTCTATATGTTATTAATAATGTGAAGCTAACATGTGATTTTCGCTCCCTTTTTCTTAGTTCTGCTATGAATTCAGAGACAGGGGAGGAGGTTGCTATCAAGAAAATTGGTAATGCATTTGACAACAGGATTGATGCCAAAAGGACATTGCGAGAGATCAAGCTTCTTCGTCACATGGATCATGAGAATGTAAGTTCTGTTCGCTCTATAGTTCGCTTGTTCACCTATTTGTTGGACATGTCAATTTGTTGTTTAAGTCAATAGACTCCTAATTGTTAGACTCCTCGCTTGCTTTAAGGGTGAGGTTGCTGTGGCCATCAAAACAATCTGAGGAGATGAAACATTTCCTTTCTTTCCATCATGTAAGGTTTTGACCGTCCTTAAAACGGGAGACAAAAACAATATCCACATTTTTGTCCCAATTTGTGTAATTATAGAAATTTGGGCTAACCTTCCTGTTGATTTGAGTTCCTTGTGAAGATAACCTTTATACCCTAGTAACTATTAACCATTAAGCAAGGGCCAATCTTATGATATTGTGCTTAAACCTTCCTTATTTGTTTGCATATTAGAAGTCACTATCTAACCAGGGTTTTCCTAAATCTTGTAAAAATTGCTGTTATCAGTCTTTATATTCTTCGATGAAATTGGCAGACTAATTTTGCCTTGTGCAAAGAACTAACTAAATGTTCCTATCAGATTTTTTTTATTGACTGATGCTTTTGTCGTTGGAACCCATTGAGGACAGGTTTTGTGTTAGTTTCTTACTCTTAGGCTTGGGTAACAAAGTTCCTCCACTTCGTATCTCTTCATCTCAATAATGACATGAGATTCTACTAAAGTAGGTAATCTCTGATATTGGAATTATAGTTTTACTTGTCGGTCTTTTTCTTCTTCAGGTGATTGCCATCAAAGACATCATACGGCCTCCACAGAGGGAGAACTTTAATGATGTGTACATCATTTATGAACTGATGGACACTGATCTTAGTCAAATCGTACGATCCAACCAACCATTGACAGATGATCATTGTCGGGTTGGTATCAAATACTTTCCCACTTATAAAATATACCGGGATATTCCTACTGTTTGTTGTCATATTTAGTTAGAAATATAGTATGATTTATATTTAGCAGTTTAGAAACTGGAAGCATTGTTGATTATGCAGTGCTACTTTTGCAGTACTTTATATATCAGGTTTTACGAGGGCTCAAATATGTACATTCAGCAAATGTTTTGCATCGTGATTTAAAGCCCAGCAATTTGTTTGTGAATGCAAATTGTGACCTTAAAATTGGAGATTTTGGGCTTGCAAGAACAACATCTGAAACTGATTTCATGACGGAATATGTAGTTACTCGTTGGTACCGGGCTCCAGAATTGCTTCTGAATTGTTCTAAATACACTGCTGCAATTGATATTTGGTCGGTGGGTTGCATATTTGGTGAAATCATGACTAGACAACCCCTCTTCCCTGGGAAAGACTATGTGCATCAGCTGAGGCTTATCACTGAGGTATGTTTTTTAGAATTTTCTTGCAGGAAACTACCAGAAAACTCTTTAGATGCTCTTTAACATCTTACTGTTTCTTGTAGTCCGGAGATCGTTTAATTGCATCCTACCATGTCATTTTGTTGTAAGTTTTGGCCCATTGCTTTTGACCCTTTGGTTGTGAGATTTGCAGATGAATTTTGCTTCCTCAGTGAAATTGCGTAATCTTGAATTCTAACAAGGAACCAGCAATAGTCATGGTCATCCGAGAAATGCTACCTTTGAACAAGTAGGTTAGATGGTTCAGCATATAGGCTGTAAGGACTAGATAGAAAATCAAGATCTCCAAGAAATGAGTTTTATGATTGTCTGTGGGAGATGATACTCCTTTCTGTGGGAGAGAAGGGTCCTTTGTTTTTAAAATTGAAAGCTGTAGCTTCTAGCAGTGAATTGAGGAAGAACATTGGCTGGGGACTTGCCTTTTAACCCTATCTCTCCTCCGCCTTTTACCTTTACTTAGCTGTTTTTAATTGTGTAAAATTGACATCGACTCTGCATTCCTGTGTGATCTTAATTTGCATGTTCTTTTGTTAGTGCTGGAATACCATGGACAATTGTGTCCCAAGAAATGCTGTAGATATTTTTCAAATCTCCGGAAAACTAAACACAGTTTTTCTGAAGGCATTGACTTTTTGCTTATCTATCTTGATGGAAGTTGAACGAAGTATGCTAAATTGTACAGAATTTCCTTTTCCCTGGAATAGCTTATAGGTTCACCTGATGATTCCAGTCTTGGGTTCCTTCGAAGTGACAATGCCAGAAGATATGTCAGACAGCTTCCGCAGTACCCAAGGCAAAATTTCTCTGCTAGATTTCCTAACATGTCACCTGGTGCTGTTGATTTGCTAGAGAAGATGCTCATCTTTGATCCACATAGGCGCATTACAGGTATAGTTGGTTGCAGATTTCTTACTGCTACTTCACATTAACATTGTGATGGATTTAAGATTCAGATAAGTTTGTTTTAATCACAAATTGCTATTTTGTGCTTAATTTTGAGCAAGCATTGGAAAATTTGCATGATGCTAATTCATGGAACCAAATCACCACTTTCTGTCCTCTACCCCTCCCTCGCCATTTTTTTTTCTCCATCACCTTAAGGTCCTTTTCTTCACTTGCTAACAACTTTTTATTGTTTGTCGCAGTCGATGAGGCTCTATCCCACCCATACTTGGCACCTCTTCATGACATCAATGAGGAGCCTGTTTGCCCAAGGCCTTTCAGTTTTGATTTTGAGCTACCATCTTTTACTGAGGAAGATATCAAGGAGCTTATCTATAGAGAATCTGTAAAATTCAATCCAGACCCAAATCATTGAGGACTATGTGTTGTATATGCCTGGAAGTGTACCTAAGTGGCTATGGTTTGCTGCAATACTATATAGGACTCATCAGTCCCTTTGAGATTAGAAAGATAAAGACTCAGCTTAGAATACTCTTAAACAGAATGAGAGTTTATTCAACTTTCATTTCACATCTCTTGCTGCCTGCAGCAATAGAATTTGTGAGGGGAAGGTCTCGTGTAATTGCTATCAGTTGTCCTGCTCATCAGAATGGGCTTCAACCTCTAGTTGGAGGAGGCTCTTCTTTTGACTCTAGAGAGATTAGTTATTTGAGCCGATGATGCTCTTATTACTTCATTTCATCTTGAGGAGTGAACTAGAAATATGCAGACATAGAGCATGTATTCAGTCTATGTCATGTACGCTTTCTTGGGTACGGAAATACATGAAGGCTTTAGCGTGCTGAAACTGCTAATTCTATAACTTTTCACTCTTTACTTGTCATGAAACTACTTTAAAAATTTGTGCATATTATAAAGTTGAATTGGTGGTAGTGGTTTTGTTTTACTTGTAACATAAAAGATTTCATAGCTTCTGTACTCTAAAATTTCGGCATGATAAGAATGTGCTGGACAAAGTTTAGATGTCTTATGCAGTTATGTTTGTACTACAAGAATTTCTCAAGCAGTTTTAAATGGATCATCTATAATAAAACACATCCATGTATGATGAATCGCTTTTAATAATTCACCCTATTGGTACAACTTTTGAGCACCACCCTATCAATGGACAAAGGCTCTGCTGGAAAGTCGCAAGCTGTGATTTTCTCGGGTCCTTGGTCAGGCAATAGGTCACATGGCTGAGGGCTTACTACACTTGTGATCCCCTCAACGTCAGTGCAAGTCCATGGCACCTTCTTAGCCTTTGCTGCCATTCCTATTGTGACATTGGATATGCAGATTTGAGTAAATGGATCACCTTCAATTCCTTCCAATCTGGCAGCCATCGACACATTGTCCGCCACAATGTCTCTATAGTTGATCCCTTGAATCACCGGCAACGCATTGGGATCATAGTGATTATCAGCATGTGCTTTATAGTTTCCTGTCATCCAAAACACCCATTTCATGGTGTGCAAAGTCATTCTTTTCACGTATATGTCTTTCACGAATCCTCCTCTTCCTCTAGCAGTCTTGATCCTGATCCCAGATTCTGTATGGACGGCAGTGATGTCTTCTGCTCTGACATCTTGGATTCCACCTGACATCTCGCTCCCAACGCAATGGCTGCGCTGTAAGGAGAAATACATGTCAGCCGCCTGATGACTAATTGTTTGGTGGGCATTCCAAATGAAATGCCGTATTCATCCCAACCACTTTTCACTGCTATACAGTCATCCCCTGAGACTATGTAGTTGTCCTCAATTCTAACATTTGTGCAAGAATCTGACCATCAAATTAAAAACGAACAACAATCAGAGATTGACAAGTTAATACTAGTAATGTTCTGAAAAAAAATATATTGTTGGCTTGAAAGTAAAAATCAATACCTGGATTGATTCCATCCGTGTTTGGAGATGTGACAGGAGCGATGATGGTAATGCCCTGTACAAGAATGTTGCTGCATCAAACAAATAAAACCAAGAATTAATCATGTCTGTCTTTTCCACGTGGACGGATGTGATTGAAGAAAGCATAAAATGTTTACCTGCTATAAACTGGATGAACATTCCATGATGGGGAGTTGAGCAGCGTTACATTGGAAATTTGCATGTTATCCGAGTACATGAATTCGATTAGGTAAGGTCGGGTGTATTTCAATTTGCCCTTGTGGAAATTTTGCCACCAGAATGCACCTTGACCGTCGATTGTACCGTTGGCCCCTGATAATGAAGCAGGATTATAAATTTAGGGTCCATTAATTTTCTAAATATTGCAAAGTTTTGTCATTATATACATATTGTTATGACTTAATGAGCTTGAAATGATGCTGATAATCACGGTTTAAAGATTTACCTGTAACAACGACATCAGTGAGATTAGTTCCAAATATGAGGCTGCTGAACCTTCCACCAGGTGCATCCCTTCCTCGACCATACGATGGCAAAGGCTTCAAAACAGGCCATTCTTTCATATCCTAAACCAATTGGTTAGTCATAAGAGTTAGCAGGGGTTAGATAAAATGGACCAACGCTGTTGCTTTCGCCTTTTTCTTTTTGGTTGTTGTCTAGGTTAACTAATACTATCATTAATTCATGATTCAAAGTCACCTACAGACAAATGGTAATAGAAAATTAGGGGACCGTGATTTTCGCACATAAAATGTGTTTATAGCAATCAATAAACAAGTGAAATTGTCCATGTTTTGGATTTCAGAGTCTTCGTTAGGTTCAAGTTCAATAGACTAATTTCAATTCCTATAGGTGATCTGCCAATTTTAGTTGAAGTGACACCTGGAAAGATACCAATATCTTTCATGTCAAAAACCTGGAACGTGAAATTTCATGTAACTTTCACCCAAAAGAAATTGCCGTAACGAATCAAACCTGAGAAGCAAGAAGAACAGCATCTTTGTCAAGATAGAGGGTGAAATAGCTGGTGAGGCTAAAGCTCCCAGTCAACCATTGTCCAGCAGGAACATATAGCTGAGCCCCCCCATCAGACTCATACTGGCTCAGATGATTAACTGCATCCTGAAATGCTTTAGTATTTGATGTTTTCCCATCACCGACTCCTCCAAAATCTGTTATTGATGCAGTGTGTCGTCTGCAACTTATAGCTGTGTACTCAAACGACTCCAATATCCTTCCTTTCCTGGCCTCAGCTCCTTTTAGACCTAAGCTTAATGCCACCAAAACAAGTACTGTGGCTATCCTGGTCACCTGCAAGGTCAAGAAGGTAACAGAGAAGAGAAAGTAAGTACCCATTAGAAGAACTCATGAGGAAATGATGAGCTAATTAACTTGGCCTTGTATGACTTTTATTGTTAAGGGGAAGTTAGAAGCTTGGGTATGAACAGAAGGGACAAATGGGAGTACAAGAAAGAGCATGTCAAGGAACAATGACTATTTTAAATACAAGAATATATAAAGCAGAGAAATGGACTGTTAAGTGATTAACCACCTCCTGGAAGCTATAACTCTAGTACATTGTTTTGAAATGAAATGGAGAGAACGCATTATTTGTTTTTGGTTTGTAAATTAATGAAGGAAGAAGGGAAAAGGTGTAAATGGTATTTACTTGAATTCTCACTGGACTCAATATGCCTAACAACTCCATTGTTAGAAAATGATGAGATTAGAACTTGCTGTATGATGTGCTAGAGGGACAAATGATGTATATATTTATAAGGTAAGAGTTCAACTGTTGAAAGTGGATAGCTTCACTTTTTCAGCAATTGGGTTTCTTGTCCTGCTTCTAAGCAAAGCATTGTTTATCCTGATTGTACTTTCAAAATGTTCTGCTTAGAGAATAAAGAAAGTAATTTATCGAATATTTAATTTTTTTTAATTGGAGAAAGAAAATTTGTGGCTAGTTAACATTGTCAGCTAAATCAGAACCAGGCAATCAAATTTGGAACACCATTTTTTTTATCTGATTTATTTGCAACATTAGAAGAGGTCGGACCATTGGTATAAAGAGCAAAAGTTGGAACCTTTTTTTTTATTCTTTTTTCCTTTCATGTTATTTCCCACACACTCTCCAAATCCATCCACTATTTCCGTCTTACCAAACAGACACAGCGCCAGGGGCAGTGACGATGTTAGAACCATCGAGGAAAGTACGGCTGCAATTGGGGGCTGTTATAAAAAAACGTTTAGGCTCGTGACCTTTCTTCTTGTCTTGCGGACACAAAAAGGAGTTTGTTTTTTGCTGCTTGGCCGGTTCTGTTAGAAAGTAGTTAATGGGTCCCCTTCTTCAGTCCACTTTCTTGGAGTTAGCATCAAAATTTTTATCACGTGAGCCTCTTACCCCATCCCTCCACCCCCACCACCATTGCCGACCCACTTCACGGGCGAAAAAACAAGGGGGGACAACAATGAAAATATCAGTGGGTCCCTTCCCTCCATTCTCTCCATCATCATTACTAACCCACCTAGAACATACATTCTTTCTAGTTTCCACCAGAATTAGTTGGGTGGCATCTCAAGCATGATCAAACACCGTCCGTCCGGTGTCGTGATCTAGTGGCTAAGAATGTCTTAAGAAGACATAAGGGCGAGATTCAACCTCAACTGTCACGAATTTAAAGAAGAGTCTTGAATCTTACATAAAATAAAATAAAAAAGATATTGAAATATAAAAGTGTTCACATCATCTACTCTTATGAGATACTTTTTGTAAGATAAAATCATGAGATCAAGGGATCAAAACGAATAATACCTCTTAAAAATATGAATCATGATAGATAAATTGATTTGAGACATCAAAAAAATAAATGTCTAGATCTTAAAATCACGTAAATTCAAAACTTAAATTTTGATCCGTGATACAATCACCTCCCTTCCTCTTTGTTATAAAGTTTTGCCCTCTTAAAACCAAAAAAAAAAAACACCGTCCGATTTTACGGCCCAAACCCCATTCTGTAATAATCGCATGGTCATGGTTCAAGTTTCTCTTCCTTACAAGTTTCAACCAACTCCCTTTCAAAATGTTGTTGATTCTTGTTCAATGCCATCGCGTAAACATAAAATTGGTATTGTTTTCACGTAAACAATAGAATTAAACGGTCTCGATTTTCATTATTGTTGTTAAAATTTTGTTTATCTGAATGTCCTCCCTTCCCTTCAACTTATGTACAAAATCCAATTAGTGGGCCTTTTATGGTTGAAAAAAATACCATTTTGGCCTCTTCTATCTCCAAGAGTGCACTTCACATGAGTCCCATTCTTTTTGTAAGAAATGCACTTGTCTCGTCCAAGTAACAGTTTCCTTTTCGGCTTGTTTTGGTCCATGTAGGGAGCTAACTGGACTCTCTAAAATATGGAGCTCCTAGGTAAAAAAATTAAGGTTTTTATTTAAATAAGCGGTGATATTAATTTTGATAAAATAAAATATTATTATTATTATTATAATTGTGATAAAAAAAATTTTTAAAAATTTATATTAATTTAATTTCATTAATATTTTCATTTGAATTCAATGAATTTAATCACATCGTATAAAAAGCATAAAAATATGAAAAAATTCAAACAAGCCTAAGATGCTAATTATAGTAGGCATGTGAGTGGCAATGTCGAATCACGTTTGGACTTTGGAGTTTTCCTATCCAATTGAGAGACTAGGAATCATTTAATGTTTGTCCTTCACAACAAAGACGACCAATCAAGGATAATGTGTGCGTTTCACGTGTAGGTGAACCACTTCGATGGTACATTGTATTTGAATTTTATATTTATATCGAAAATGCATGTGAATTTCTAGTAGATTGTATAAAGATTTCCCGATAATTAAAATCAATTCATTTTTAACTATTTATTTGTTTTTTTTTTCTATAGTTATGAGATTGATAGGAGGGAATTTGAAGGGGAAAAATGTGGAGTAATTGAATTGGAAAGTAAGGCAATAGAATCGAGGAGAGGAAAGGATTTTTGCTTTTGTTTCTTTTACATGTATTTAAAAGTAGTATTCATAGTTTTAAATTCTTCATACAAGAGAATCGAGTTATGGAGGTTTTGAACATATTTATTTCACTTAATTTCTTCTAAATTATGTAGAGCAGCAAATGTTATAGTAATAGTTTTTCTTTCTTCCCTTCTATTTGTGTCGAGCTTCTAGCTAAGAGTTTAAATTTTGAAATCATAAGGAAGGATAAATGTAAGGAATAATTTTTATATTTATACTCTGACATTTAAATAAAAAACCGAAACCTAAAATTATAAAGAAAGAAAGAAAACAATTAGGATAAAAATAAAATGTGCTTTTTGCGTTTGTATTTTGATGTTCTAAGTAAGAAATCAAGACTAAAAATGATTAAAACAAAGAAGAAAATAAGAATGTAAGAATAAAATAAAATTGAATTGATAGCACTTTGATATATCTATTTATTGATAAAATATAAAAAATTTATATAATCGAATGATAACGTAATCGAACTGATATAATATTATATATGTTAATTCGATTTAAAAATAAAAAATATTCTTAACTATTATTAACAATCTCCGATGAAAGAAATGTTTAATATACTTTGAATCCAAAAATATCCCAAACACCTTCCAAACATATTGTAAGTGACAAAATAAGATGCATTTAGTGAAAATATGTATCTCGGTTTTTTTAAAAAAATAACAATTAAACAGACTCAATTGCCCATTGCAACCCAATTTTAAAATATTGAAAACAGGCTTAGTTTGGTTTATTTTGACATACGGGTCGAGTTATAGGCCCAAGAAGTTATAGATCGGACAAGTCCAAGTTCCTATCATACCCTTTACGGGTTTGCTCAATCTTAATTTAGAGAAATTTTCAACACTGGGCTCATCGAAACAAAAGGCAAACACACACACCACAGAAACCCGAAGTTGATGAAGTCGAGGATGGATGATGCAGATATGAAATTAGTTTTGTGGAGACAGGTATCAGCCGAAGAATGTGACGTCGTAACTTTAATCTGCAAAAAGTTGAGTAGCCAACTGAAACAACTCTCAATCTGCAAATAGGAAAATTTTCATCAAATTATTATCTGTCTAGTTAAAAGCTATATTCCAACAAGTCAATGATAATTTCATCGTAGGATGTTTTTTTGGGCTAAAAGATTCAAATCCAATCACACCAATAAAAGTAAAATTAAATAATAAATCAAACACACAAGAAATAATAATTTAATATAGTTCGGTTCGATCAACTTATATACACGAATAAAAAACAAGATCCACTAGTTGTAAAGAATTACAAAGATACATCAAATTTCAACATCACTCAACAATCAATACTCATAAAACACTCTCAATCATTTCTAGTCCAATGGAGTATTCTCAATCAAAACAAACACAAATCCAAACCCTTGTGCATTCTTTCAACATAACCAAACGCATACCCATATGCTCTCATACATCATACCTATGTGGACCCTCTCAATCTCCTCTAGTCTACTCACAAACAAACATACACACCCATAAGACGTAGAGCCCCAATACTCCTATGGAATGTCTATCTCACAAAACTCTATAACTTTTTTACATCTTTTTCTCATAACTAACCCTATAAAGACTTCACCTATTTATAACCATATAAACTTACTCATTAAAAATCCCTTTCCTCTTAGAATTATTCTTTTGTAAGTCAAACTTGCCTATTAAGAATCTCTTTCCTTTTAAAATTCTTCTCTTGCAAGTCAAACTTACCTATTAAGAATCCTCTTTCTTTTAGAATTTTTTTTTTTTTGCAAGTCTTCTTATCCATCAAGCAATATCTGACAAATCTCAAACAAATCTCAAACAAATCTCTTATGGGATTTGAGTCAATATTCCCAACAATCTCCACCTTGACTCAAATTTCATCAATCATCTGTCTTCATGCTAGACATGCTTGGCTCCACCTGTAATGGAAGTCTCACAATCATATTTTCTTGTATGTCTTCACACTTCATACAAACTGATCTTCAATCCTCAAAACTTGAACTTGAACTCTTTTTTTGAATCGAGCTCCTCTAAACTTACTTCTTCCCATGTCTTAAACCAAGCTCCTCCCATTTCTTGAACTGTCAACTCTTTCATGTCTTGAACCTTCGACTCTTTTCACATCTTAAATCTTCAACTCTTCTCACATTTCGAACCTTCAGCTCCTTCAGCTCCTTCAGCTCTGATACCACTTGTTAGGGAACACCACAGCTCTGATACCATTTGTTGGGCTAAAAACCTCAAATCCAATCATACCAATGGAAGCGAAATCAAATAATAAATCAAACACACAAGAGACAGCAATTTAACGTGGTTCGATCCAATCAACCTACATCCACGAATGAGAAACAAGATCCACTAGTTGTAGAGAATTACAAACATACATCAAATCATCAACCTCACTCAACAATCAATACTCATAAAACACTCTCAATTTCTTCTAGTCCTATGAAATATTCTCAACCAAAACAAACACAAACCCAAACCTTTGTACACTCTTTCAACATAACCAAACTCATACTCATATGCTCCCATACATCATACCTATGTGGACCCTCTCAGTCTTCTCTAGTCCACTCACAAACAAACATACACACTCATAAGACGTAAAGGCCCAATACTCTTATGGTTATCTATCCTACAAAACCTACAACTCTTAACCATACAAATTTACCCATTAAGAATCCCTCTTCTCTTAGAATTTTTCTCTTATAAGTCAAACTTAACTATTAAGAATCTATTTCTTTTTAGAATTATTCTCTTATAAGTCAAACTTACCTATTAAGAATCCTTTTTATCTTAGAATTCTTCTTTTACAAGTCTTCTTGTCCATCAAGTAATATCTGACAAATCTCAAATAAATTTTTAACAAATCTCAAACAAATCTCTTATGGGATTTGAGTAAATATTTCCAACAATTTTGACAAGAATTTGAACAATGGAATAAAGTTTAGACACGGTTAAAAAAATGGCAATAATAAAAACATGAATCAGCCCTAAATCTCTGTTTGGTCGCAAAGAAAGTGAAAAAAAAAAAGTTAAATTCAGCGGTTTCTGTCCCAAATTGGTTTTAGGTGATAAGCAAACTCAAAGTCGTATGCATAACCTTCGTGAATGTCACAAATTCACTCGAAATTTCTGATCAATCAGTTCGTTTTTCTTGCATTTTCTCAGCAACCAAACGAAACATGAATCACTAATAAAATAATAAGCACTAAGTTATTTTACTAACCTTTAACGGCCAATTCTTGAGGGGAGTCGAGCTTTTGAGGATGTCTTTGAATAAAACAAGTTGTTTTATGTTCATCTGATGTGAAGGATTAAGTAGGATGATTCGGTGGGCCATAATCAGAACAATTCAATGGGCTTTTTATAAGGGATTTAATTGATTTTAAAAATATTTTTAGAAAAATAAATTAATATAGTTATCAAATTACCTTTAAGAATTTAATTGATTTTGATAATTTTTTTAAAAGAAAAAAAATTCAAAGCAAATTACTCTTTAAGAAAAAGAGAAATACAATAAAAATTTTTGAAAAAGAGAAAAAGAATAAAAGTCAAAAAGGTTTAAATGTGAAACAAATGAAGTTGGTTTCTTAATTATATTTTTAAATCTTTAAATCTATTCAATGAAATTATACTAAAATGTGAGACGCATGGAGTTGTTTTTGTAATTAATCCTTAATTTGTATCAAATCTTTTGTTGATTTGTTTTTGCAATTTTTTGAAAACAAACTTTTCAACTAATTATTTTTAAAAATTTATCTTCTTCAACTTAAAATCTTGATCTTATAAGTTTATTATAATCTATCATTTAATTTGTAAATAATTTTTTAAAAAATTAAATTTACCCATATTTTATTTTTTTAAAATAAAAAAATAATTTGCTGATTAAGTTTACCAATATTCAATTTTAATTATTGAATTTATAAAATTTTATTCTATTAATATGAACTAAATTACTGTCAATATTTTCATTTATAAAATATATTTTTATCACTCAATTTATATATGTATTTATAAATTTAAGGAATTAAACCAATCCAAACCAAACCCAATTTCCTTTTTTTTTTTAGTTCATTAATGAAAATACCTTCTCTGTTCATCTTCTCAATTTTCATGTAACACCGCTCATCTTCTCTGTTCATTAAAGTATTTACCATTCACATAAAAAGCATGGTTTCGATTCCCATCTTTTCAAATCAACAGAAAAAGAAACTCTTTCTATGGATTCCTTTATGATTTGCTTATTTACCCAATGAAAATGAAATTTTACCTTCTACTTACATTTCGGTTAAAAAAATTTACCGTTGTCGGCATTGGTGATTAAAATTTTGACACTTGAAGAATAATGGAGGTTTTGATTTGGTCATGAAATAGTAATGCTTGCCAATTGCTGCTAGACTAATATACAGTCAAAACCAAAAGAAGCAAATAATTCCTAGGGTGAAAATTATGAACATGACTTTAGTAATTTAAGACAATAGTCAAAATTGTATGGTAATTACCTGGTTTTAGCAACAGGATAGTTAAGTTAGATAATGGTTCACTTTCAGTTACAGTTGATAAAAAAAAATTTACACAAAAATATCAAACACTTGATGTGGTCTCTTCACTTGCAAATTAAACAAAAAGGAAAATGACCTTTAACTAAAGAAAGATTCCAATTTTCGAGCGTACAATGCTCAATGAAGAAAGACCATAAAGCTTGATGGATCACATTGATGTCCACGTGAAGTGCATCAAGCTCGCACAACAACCTTCAGTAATTACCGTTGCTTAGACTAGTAGGAGTAAACATTATCACATACAGAACTTGTTTTACAAAAATTTAAAATTGTTGTCCTTTTAATATTTTTTTTATAAATATATATAAGAAAAGTGCATTATGGTTCAAATCTATTGTTTCTACCTCAAATTAACAAATTGTTGATATATATTGTATTTCTTTAAGATATTTTTAACAAATTGTTTACCTTGATAAATTTATTTATGCTTAACTTAAATTCTGATGCTGAATTTGTTAGGAGTCCATGTGATCTTATAAATTTATAAGGTGTTTGATAAATCATTAAAAAATAAAAACTTCAGCTATTTTATTTTTTTAATATATTTGATATTTAATTTTTAAAAATCATTTAATTAAAATTATAAATAAAAAGTGTAAAAAATATTAAGTAACTTTTAGTTATAAATTAAAATGAAAAAGGATAAGGTTATACTTTGCCATTTTAAACTTTAAAATATTCCAATTTAATATTGATTTTACCAATTTATCATATACTTAATTTAAATGATCGGTGGGAAATTTTTTTTTTTTTTTTTATGACTAATGAAGCCATAATCAATAGGGGAGATTTTGGTAATGCCCCGTGCTTGTAAACTTCATATGAAATCAAACTCTCAACCCTTTAAGCGTCCACCGCAATTGTCTCTTATCCTTAATTAAAAAAACAAAAATCAAATTTCCATGTTTCCCCCTTTAAAGACTTGCCTTCATCACTAAAACGTTCCTTTTTTTTTTGTCTAGCTTTTATTTAGATAAGCATTTGGGATTTATTGATATATAATCTTAGAATTATGAATTTAGGAATTTAATTACAATAAAATTTAAAATTTAAAAATCTCATCATATACAACCAATTTAAATTCTAATTTAAATCGAATTTACATCTAACTCAATAACTAAGGAGATAATATTTATTACTAACAAACCAAGTCAAGTTAATTAAAAAAAAAAAAGGCAGCTGTATTAAAAGTTAGAAAGGAGGATTTCTTTTGGAAAGGTGCTGCCCGTTTTGGCTTTCCTCGGTAGTTTATAAATTATAAGTGATGCTCTGCTACCTCAGCTTCAACATTTCTCTCTGCTTTCTCCTCTCTTTTTAGAGCTAGGAATCTTGGATTACATTTGCACAGCCTTCAAAACCAGAATCTAAGGTCTAATTTTTCTTCTAATCTTTCCTTTTTTTAATCTTTCTTTAAATATAGTGGAGTGCCCTTTTTCTCTTTTGTTTTCTTGAGACCAGAATCCAGACCATGAAAAACAATCCAAAGGTTGAAGAAAACTTTCTATGTGATCAAAACATGAAAACCCATTTTGCCATTCCTTGGACCTTCCCCAAGTTAGCAGTTTCTTCCATCATTTTGATTTCTGTTCTCTGCGTCTTCTACACAGTAAGCTTCTTGAATGCTTCAAACTCATCAAATCAGGAACTCAGAATCATCAAAACCATTCATGTTATTGAACAAGTGATAGCCCCACCAGTTTCATCCCAAAAACCAACCCTCCTAGAAAAAACAACCCTTCACCACATAGTTTTTGGCATTGCGGCATCAGCTCGCTTATGGGATCACAGGAAAAACTATATCAAACTATGGTGGAAACCCCAACATATGCGTGGCATCGTCTGGTTAGATGAGGCTGTAAATAATGGAACTGACGACCATTTTTTGCCACCAATAAAGATCTCGAGTGATACTTCAAAGTTCAAATACAAGAACCCGAAAGGCCACCGTTCTGCCATAAGGATATCCCGCATAGTTTCCGAGACTCTACGACTTGGCTTGGAAGATGTGAGATGGTTCGTTATGGGAGATGATGATACATTTTTTGTACCCGATAATTTGGTTAGAGTTTTGTCCAAATATGATCATAATCAGTTTTATTACATTGGGAGTTCTTCAGAGAGTCATTTGCAGAACATAAATTTTTCTTATGGGATGGCTTATGGCGGTGGGGGTTTTGCCATCAGTTACCCTTTGGCTAAAGCTCTTGCAAAAATGCAAGACAGGTGCATACAAAGATACCCAGGATTGTACGGTTCTGATGATCGGATTCACGCTTGCACGGCTGAGCTCGGAGTTCCTCTCACCAAGGAACACGGATTTCACCAGGTTTGTCTGTTTCTACTTTACTCCTTTTAAATTCCTTAATTTGCTGAAAATTTTAAAATGAAGAAGTTATTGAATGATTCAATTGTTTGAAGATTTCCTTTTCGTAACTCCAACTTGTTTACTACTACTAACTCTGGATGATTTTTTATTCTTCCATGGGTGACACGGTCTGGAAAAGCTTGTAATTTCCTCAGTACTTTACTCTTGTTAATTTATTTAAAGTGAGGCGTCCAAATCTAGTTTTTTCCTACATTTATTGAAAAGTTCAAATTTTGTTTTAGCTAATGCAATGCACTAATTGAGGGTTATTCCATATTATCTAGGATTAAATAAAAATAACCTAATCGAACCGCTAACTAAGTTTTAGTTTTTTTTTTTTTTGGCACAAAAAGATTTTAAATAGAAATAAGAGAAAAGATTGTACATATTAAAAGTTGAACCTCATATTTATTAAAAATTATTTTTAAAAAATAATTATATAAATTGATTGAATTAAGTTACAATTCTTGAGTTTTAATCTTTAAATTTCTTTTGAAAGCCTATTAGAATTAGTTAATAGCCTAATCTAACATAACCAATACTTTTGGGGGGTTTATCATGATGTCCTAGGAGTTAATTTAAAGTGAGTTGTTCAAAATTAGCTTTTTTTTTTTAATTATTAAAAAGTAAACTTTTGTTTTAGCTAATGCACTATTTGGGGATTTATTCCCTATTATTTAGGAATAATAAGAAAAACCTAATCCACTAACAATTTGAATTCGGACCGTCCGATTTGAATTAGTTAATAAATATCATACTTCTTTTTTGGTTTCATAATCATGATGTCCTGGGAATTTTTTTTGTGGTCAAAATTTCCCTATTTCCATCTACTTAGGTTTCTTTATCTCGCATGTCACGGCATTGATAAGCACAGCTTTTGCAAGCCTGTTTTGTTCACATGTTTCAGCATCACCGTCATATTCCAACGAATTTGTTGACAACCCTTTTGAAACCAAAGTCTAAGGCGGTGGAACCTAAGCCAATACTACTACAGTTCCATCATTTGCCTCTGTTTTAATAAATGTGTTTAGTTAGTACTTGTGGCCTCACATTAACGTTTTCGATCTTATTCTGTCTGTTTGCCGTAATTAAACTTTTTTTTTTTTCTGTTTCTTTTGATTCCTAATAATATTATTCACCAACGTTGATGACACGAACTCGTTCTCAACATCTTCTATATGGACACAAAATGTGCTTGACTTGGTACATGCCCAATTCAAACAATTTCATAACAGATTGATGGGACTTTTTGTTTTTTTGTTTTTAATTTTAACAGTTAGACAATCTGATTTCAAATTTTTTTTCAAGATTTTGATTCCAATACGGCGCATTTAAACTCTCCTTCTATCGATAAATTCATTTTTCATGAGTTACAGGATTGATAATTTACCCTAAATTTGTTGAATGAAACACAAATAATTTACTTCAATATTTTGCTAATAAGTGTTTTAAAAATACTTTTAAATTATTATAAAGTAATATTTTCTTTCATTAATGATTACTAACAAAGTCTTTATTATGGTTTATTTTTATCAGTACGATGTATATGGTAGTCTCTTGGGCCTCCTGGCAGCGCATCCTGTTGCGCCTCTCGTCTCTGTCCACCACCTAGATGTGGTTGAGCCCATATTCCCCAATGTGAACAGGGTCCAAGCCTTGCAACGTCTAAAGGTTCCAATTAATATGGACTCGGCTGGAGTCATGCAACAATCCATTTGCTATGACAAAACCAGAAGCTGGACAATCTCGGTCTCCTGGGGCTATACAGTTCAAATATACAGGGGCATATTTTCAGTTAGAGAGATGGAAATGCCAGCTAGAACTTTCCTGAATTGGTATAAGAAAGCTGATTACACCGGCTTCTCTTTCAATACCCGTCCTGTTAGCAGACATGTTTGCCAAAACCCATTTGTGTATTACTTGTCTAATGCATTATACAACAAGAACACAAATCAGACAGCTAGTGAGTATGTTCAGCACCGAGTTCCATTCCCTGAATGTAAGTGGAAGATGGCAGATCCTTCACGGATTGAGAGAGTGGAGGTTTACAAAAAACCCGATCCAAAATTATGGGACAGGGTAAGTTTTCATGCTTCAAAAAATTTGGTCAATGTGCATGAAACAGTTTTTGATTGCATGCTAATGGATGAATTTCTGTTGTGTTTTCGAGCAGCCTCCGCGAAGGAATTGTTGCAGGGTCTTGCCAACCAAGAAGAAAGGCACCATGGTTGTTGATGTCGGAGTGTGCGGAGAAGATGAGTTCATAGAACTGCGATGAGCAATTTCACTTTTCCTCCCTGCTCTTCATAGTTGATTAAAATTTTTTTTCTCTTATTCAACCTTATTTGTCTTATATATCAACGGGTGATATGTAAAGAGTAAAAATATTTCTTTTTCTCCAACTGATGTCAAGTAACAACGTCAACATTGTTAATTTCGAGTTGAACTCAAAAACCTTACATAGGGACAAAAACATGTGCAGGTACAGAAACATAAAATAAAATTAATAGCATACGAAGTTCTTTTTTTGAATGAAAGGATATGAAGTCTTTTCAAACCAAGAATTCCATGCTTTGGGTTTGGTGCGAGGTCCACGCGCATATCCCTTATTCCTACCCAAACGCACACTGCTCAACACATGGGCCTAAGATACAAGGCAAATAGAATCACTCGCGTCCTGACAAGTGCCTTGTGTCATCGACATTCGCTTAACTAAGTCGTCTCCTTTGGTTTAATAAATTTTTTGGCCAGGTCTCCTTTGACTCAGTCTCGCAAAAACGGGCTCAAAATCTCGTCTCTCATTCTTATTTTTCATTCTCTACATGTTCTTTGATCAGTAACTCTGTTTTCTCTCATGGAAACTTTACTTACAAGACTTGGTTTCTCTCTCTTCCTTCTTTGTATATTTACTTTTTATGATCTCTCTTTATCTTTCTCTCCAATTGATGATTATCTCGTCAATTGTGGCGCATCCATGGACTCCACCGTAGACAATCGTCGCTTCGTCTCCGATTCGTCCGATTCTTCTAATTCACATCTCCTCTCTTCTGCTCAGACCTTTTCACTCTGTGCTGGAACTCTTCTTCCGGGTCTGCCTCAAATCTATCACACCGCTAGGGTTTTCAAGGCACCGTCAAAATACGTTTTCGATGTCAAAGATCCAGGGACGCATATGGTACGTCTCCATTTTCACCAATTCAGTTCATCAAAATTGGATCTTGGTAACTCTCAATTTCACGTTTTGGTTAATGGGTTGGTAGCTTTGACCAATTTTAGTGGTGGGAATTCGGTGGGTCCTAAGGTCATGGAATATTTGCTTTGGGTTAACTCAAAAAAGGTTGAAATTACTTTCGTTCCTGCTAAAAGTTCGAAATTTGCTTTTGTTAATGCAATTGAAGTGATATCTGCACCTAAAGATTTGATACTGGAAACTGCTCAGTATGTGAATGGTGACAAAGTTGAAATATTTGAGGGTTTAAATAAACAAGCATTTGAAGTTGTGTATAGGGTAACTGTAGGAGGTCCGAAAGTTACTCCTTTTAATGATACTTTGTGGAGGACTTGGGTGCCTGATGTTGAGTATTTGAAATCGAGTGAAGGATCGACTAGGGTGTACTTTGGCGGTAGGATTAAGTACCAAGAAGGTGGGGCAAGTCGTGAAGTTGGTCCTGATAATGTATATGATTCTGCTCGATTGATTCATAGCAAGAATGTTTTGATTCCTAATGTCAACCTTACTTGGGAGTTTCCGGTGATTGAGGATTATAAGTATCTTGTTCGGATGCATTTCTGTGATATTGCTAGTATATCCCTTGGATTGTTGTTTTTCAATGTTTATGTCAATGGGCATTTGGCATATAAGGATTTGGATCTCTCGGCTGTTACAAATTACTGGTTGGCTTCTCCATTTTACGCAGATTTTGTGGTTGATGCTGATCGTTCAGGGGTGGTGAGTGTAAGTGTTGGACCTTCAAGCAAGAGCATGGGATATGCTGTTGATGCTATCCTAAATGGAGTGGAGATAATGAAGATGAATAATTCTGTGGGTAGTCTCGATGGTAAGCTGCCCGCAGAGTTGGTTTTGAATTGTTGGCCAAGAAGAAGTGTTGGTATTCTACTTCGTTTGATTGCTCTTGTGTGTTTACTGCTCAGCTTATCAGCTATTATGCATAGGAGGAAGGATAAGGTGAACTCTGTTCAATGGTCAAAATTGCCTGTAGATGTCACAGAAATTTCCCCAAAACAAGGCAAACAACAATTGTCAAGTAATGTATAAACATTTTAATGCATCCACTGGCTTTGTTGGGCATATGGCATACTTTAGGAGGCTAGTAGTTCCCACATATTAAAGGTCTGTATTAACAGAATACATTATTATTTGCAATACCTACGCTGCATTTTATTTCTCTATATAACGATGATCATGTTTGTGATGCTTAATTGGTGATACTGGAATGATTATTGAATTCAATCATCTCTTGTTATTTGTGATGATAAGTCATTTTGTCACCTTCTCTGTTGATACTTTTAGGGCCTATGATAATTTGGTAAAAATGTCATCATAAAATCCAAGTTATTTTGAACCTTGGAATCATCTCATCCTCTCGAGTATCATTCATGAATTACCCTTGGAACCATATGTAAATCTTTGGTGAAGTCAGAAAAACCTTTGCTGCTAAATGCTATATTCCTTAAGTTTTTTTTAAACCCAAATTACTCTGTTATAGTAAGCATAATAAAACATTGGATGGGTGGTAATTTATTCACCTGAGAAATGAATCAAAGAGTTGCCCTAGGTTGTAATGTTTCTTTGTCGGTGTATGTTTAATTTCTGAAAATTTGTTCAAAATTTTCAGATAATTTGAGTATATATATCCGAGTCTCATGCTCCACTCTGAATCAGTAAATTTGCCATTCTGTACTAATGTCACTCTGGTTGTTATGGATACTGTTTGGAACGGCTGTAGTTACTACCTAGTCCGATTATAGAGTATTATTTTGCCCTATGTTGTTTAACAGAGCTAAACAGAATGACAGCCATCATCTTAGGAAAATACAAGTCGTCTGTCATGGTCCGGGGAGCTGTGAATCTGCTAGAATTTGACTGAATATGTAAGTAGTCACATCATTTTCAACCGATTTTAAAGATAAAACCGTGAAGTTTAACGGACGGGAATGGATAATTTTTTATATAATGGGCCATGGTTGATATCTATAAAGGGCAGCGTAAACTTCTTGATGAGCTTGGACCTATATATATTGGTAATGGACTTAAACAAATGTCTGAGAAAGAATACATTAGAACCCCATGGTTTCCACGGCTGAGCCAAGTCCATTAATAACATTCCCCTTTATATTAATATAACAAATTATAAACTTCGTTATTAATGATTTTGGCAAAAAAAATTTATTTTTTTTAACAAAAATTCTTCATATTTAATTCATTGTAATAGTTTTTAGAGAGAAAAGTAGGAAAAAAGGCAATTTTAATTCCATATGGCTTTTGTTTTGTTTTGGAAAAGCATGTCGTTTTTTCAACAATGACCAACTCTGAAATAAAAAAAAAACTTTGATAAAGTTTCTTAAATGAATTTTGTGAAACTCTTAATTAAAAATGATTAAATGAAAATTAAAATAGATAGATTGAAAGATTTCGTTACATATATCATGTAAATTTTGAAAAAAATTTTAAAAACTTTGATATGTATTTTTATATAAACATTTTTAATAAAAATATTAACATAATTTTTACCTTTAATAAATATCAATCAAATTTAAAGTGTAAACAAGATTTTTAATAATTTTTTTACATATTATTAATTTTCACATTAAATTTTAATGGTCTATCAATTTAGATTTTTTTATTAAAATTTTTATTAAATCATTTAAAATAAAAATTTTCATATAAATTTTCTCCCTCTGAAACAGTAATAGCTAATTATAGCCCAAGTTTACCATATCTTTTTCCGGACCGCCGCCTCAGCAAACACCAAAGTTCACTCTAGCTAGCTTTCTTCAACTCTGAAGGCTGAGCAATCTAAGGCAAGGCTATAGGTACAAAAGGAATGAAATCAGCGAGGATCCTCCACACATCAGAAACTCGGCACACCAAGGGCACGCTCAAAACACACGAAAACCCATTTTATAAGCTGTACGGACACGGGACTTCATGCATTGTATTTGTATTTTACCACATTTTCACTTCAACCTATATAACAGTCAAATGCACCCAATTTTTCAGCAAATTCAGGGGCAAAACACCCTTAATTTCTTACTTATTAATCAATTTGTCTAAATGCACCATAATTAATGGATACTATAGCTAATAACATTCATGCATGATTATAATTGGTATAAACTTTTCAAGTGTAACTTGGCCGGTTGTCGTCCAAATCAATGTGAAAAAAACTAAAAATATGATCTTCAGGGGGTGAGTAAAACTAGTTTTCAGGCTATTACTCATTAGCTAATGATAGAACGGCTGTTTTTATTGCATGAAGCTAGCAATTGGAGGGACATAAATTCATCCACGTGTCCAAGTCATCACTAGAGTTGACTATTGAGCAGACTCATCTTGTTCTTTCACCGCCTGATTTTTGCCAGGCGATTCCCCAAATAGACAAGAGGTGGATCATGCCTTTTTTTTTTTTTGTCCTTTAATAAATAATATACCTTTTTAGAAGAATTCTTTTCCTTGTATATTCTTTTTTTTTTCCTTTAATAAATAAAATACCTTTTTAGAAGAATTCTTTTCCTTGTATACATACATACCTTACTTATAATTTTGATTAATTATATAATTATAAATATATTCTTCCCTATATATACACATCATTCCACTGAAATTATCCTTAGAGATTCTATCAAGAAACACTAAGCTTTCTTTCAATCTCAAAAACTCATCCAAGAGAGAAATGGATTCCAGGGTGGTGCGGGCAGCAATAAGGCTGCTCTTCACTCTCATCGTTGTTGGAATTTGTATGATGTGGATCATGGTACCAACAAGCACTTACAGGCAAAAATGGAGGACAAGAATCTCCGAAAAGGTCGTTTCGACATATTTTGGAACACGAGGTTTGGCTGATTCTATAACCAATATTTTGATCCATTTCATAACAAGTTTCCGAGGTTTGTATAGTTTATCATAAGTTTTATTATATTGTAATCGCCGTCACAGGTTCCAATATGCTGATTTGGACTTTCCCTGTCCTCTTCGTTGCTACTTTGGGCTCTTTGTACCTTCACTTGGGAAAGAACTTGAATGAAAATGTTTTACAAAGGTAGAACAACAGTTTCAATAACTTCACATATATGTGTTAAATGTAAGATCAAAAACCCAGTTTTAATAGCTGTTTCTTTCATGGATTCTGATGAAACAGCAATGACAAAACACATCGGCTGGCGTTATGGAAGATGCCCATGTTGGTGAAAGGTCCTCTTGGGATTGTTTCAAGGATAGAGTTAGCCTTCTTGACCACGTTTATTGCACTCCTGATTTGGTCACTCGGAACTTATTTACACAACGGGTTACCTACCATTACTCCAAAAGTAGCAGCAAAAAATGGAGTCGAAGTGTGAGATAAATCCAGCATTCAGTTACTATTATTTCGAAATTTTCGAAATCCAAACATTTAATATAGGGTTTTGGACGACCTTTGGTCTTTTGGCAGATGGCAAGCAAAGTTACACGATGTGGCTTTGTGGATAGGATTTGTTGGGAACATATGCCTAGCGTTTCTGTTCTACCCTGTGGCTCGTGGCTCATCGGTGCTGCCACTGTTGGGTTTAACCTCGGAGGGCAGCATCAAGTACCACATATGGCTCGGCCACATGACCATGGTTCTTTTCACAAGTCATGGAATTTGCTACATCATTTATTGGGCTGTTACAGGCCACATATCTGAGGTAAATAATGTTCTTTATGGCCTAATAAATAAACAAGATTTTAAAAGGATATCACATTTTGCCATTTTTGGTTGAACCATTTTATATGCTTGGAAATAAAAGTTCTGTTTTTTTTTTGTTTTTACTCTCCATTTTCTTTTTCATTATTGTTTGGTAATTGCAGTAAATGAGAATTAAACAAAAAAGGGTTATAATTATCTGGTTTAAGAAAATTGTTATGAAGGAGAAGAAAAAAGACAATTCCACGTGGGAATAGACAGAAATCATGGCATAGAATCAAAGGTTGTTGTAATAGTTCGTTTAAAAACAGTGGAACTGGTCCAAATTATTTGAAGAAGAAACAAAGAAAATGGTTGTCTTTATCAAAGGAATCTTTTACTTTGTTGGTTTGCAAAAGGTGTTTAGTCATATTTTGAGTCATTCAATTGTGACAGTTCTTATGATTTTTTTATTCAATTCTTTACTTTTAGTAGACCTTTTTCGGACACCTGTTTTTCATGCACAAACATTTGTGCACCAACTGGCAAGGCTCCAAAAATCTAGCGGTTCGGTTAGGATTATCAGATGGGTTTGACTTATGGGTTTAGGACTCTGATTTTGGGCCTATTTGGAAACTAAGGAGACATATAAGATTAGCCCAGAAGATAAACTGGTCCTGACCACCAAAAGAAAAAAATATAGTTTTTCTTTTTTCTCTGGAGATCTTCATACTTAAACCAAAACGTTGGTTCAATGCAGATGATAAAATGGAGTTATTCAGATATTTCGAATGTAGCTGGAGAGATATCATTGCTGGGTGGCTTAGTCTTGTGGGCAGCAACCTTTCCTAAAATCAGGCGAAAAACGTTTGAGCTTTTCTTTTATACACATTACCTCTACATTATCTTTGTATTGTTCTTCATACTCCATGTTGGCATCGGTTACTCCTTCATTATGCTTCCTGGATTTTACCTCTTCATCATTGATCGTTTCCTGAGATTCTTGCAATCTCGAAGGAGTGTTCGTTTACTTTCTGCTCGAGTTTTACCCTGTGCTACTCTGGAACTCAATTTCGCCAAAAGCACTGGTAATTAAGTAAACCACGTTTATCTAGTTATTTGTTTAACCCCATTTTTTTATGCGACTTGATTTGTTAATGTCTTTTTTGAAACTAGGTTTGAGCTATAATCCGACAAGTATCACGTTCGTGAATGTGCCTAGCATTTCTAAGCTGCAATGGCATCCATTTACAATCAGTTCAAGTAGTAGATTGGAGCCAGATAAACTCAGTGTGATCATTAAAAGTCAAGGAAGCTGGTCGACCAAGCTCTACCAGATGCTTTCGTCTTCTTCAATTGATCGTCTTGATGTCTCTATTGAAGGACCTTATGGACCTGCATCAAACCATTTCCTAAGGTTGCAATCAAGAAAAAAAATTAAGTCCCCATTTTTTTTTCTTTTTTTTTCCCTACAAAGTTTTATTGTAATACTAACCGTGCCAAACATTTTCAGGCACGACACGCTTGTGATGGTGAGTGGAGGTAGTGGAATTACTCCTTTTATATCCATAATCAGAGAGCTCATCTTCAGTAGCAAAACATCTCAAAGCAAGACACCGAATATGATCCTAATTGCTGCTTTCAAGAGCTCTTCGGACCTCACTATGCTAGACCTCCTCATACCAATGACCGGTTCTCCGTCTGAACTTTCTAATCTGCAGCTTCAAATCGAAGCTTATGTAACAGGGGAGAAAGAACCAACAACTGATAACTCAAAACGAATTCGTTCCATGTGGTTCAAGCCCCATCAAACAGATACACCTATGGCTGCCATTTTAGGCCCCAACAGCTGGCTCTGGCTTGGTGCCATAATATCATCTTCATTCATCATTTTCCTTACCTTAGTTGGGATCATCAGTCGCTACTATATTTATCCAATTGATCACAATAAAAATGAATTCTCAACCTCTAAAAAGGCTGTGCTGAACCTTTTAGCTATATTTATCTCCATAGCCGCAACAGCTAGCGTGGCAGTTTTTTGGAACAAGAGATGGTATGCCAAGGAAGCAAAGCAGATACAAAGCATGGTAGGACAAACCCCAGAAACAGAATTGGAAAGCCTCCCCCACCAGTCTCTTGCAGAAGCTACAAAAATTCACTATGGAGAGAGACCCGACTTAAAGAGTAAGTTCGTACAATTTGTTTAGTGGTTTACATAACCTTCTTTGTCACGCTGATTTTTTTTTTTTCTTTTTATGATGATTTGGGTACAGAAATGCTATTTGAATGTAAAGGATCGAGCATTGGGGTGCTTGTTTGCGGTCCAAAGAAATTGGGGCATGATGTTGCAGCAATCTGTTCATCTGGTATGGCAGATAATTTGCATTTTGAGTCTATCAGTTTCAGCTGGTGAATACTGTTTTGAAACGAATTGTTGAATAGCGTGCAGTGGCTGAATGGTTTGTTTTAGGAAGATTTGTGGTGTATGTATGGGTTTCTTTCTAGTTCGTAAATTGCTTTCATGCAAATTTTCTTTCTGTATAATAGAATGGTTGTCTTAATTCTCTCATCTTCGCCTTGTCAAATGCACCAAAAGGAAAAGTGGATAACACAATATTACATGTTTACTCTGATCCCTAAGGAAAAGGCCGAATTACGGTATCAAAGTCAAACCCTAATAGTAGCCAGTAGCCTCCAATGGAGTGAAAAATTAATAAAATAAGCAACAAAATAAACGAGAAAAAAAAATGCATTGTTATTGAAGGTATTGCAGCTCTGAAATCTGTTTCTTTCAGAATGGAAAACGAAAAAGAAAATCCTACTTTGACATAAATATCACAAGAAAGTTCAGAGAATTTTCTACCATTCTCAAGCTCAAATACATGAATATAACAAGTGGTTTATTCAAATAATTTGATTTTATATTCAACAATGAATAAAGATTCACTTACGCCAGTAAAAGTCTTACACTTTTTTAACTCTGTTGGATCAAAATTAAAAATTCATAAAATTTAAATCAAAATAATATTTTAAAACCATTTTGACCCAAAGATTAAAAATATACATATAAAACTTACACTAATATAAGTGGATTATTCCTCACCAACAATTATACAGCTAAAATCAGATAAACAAAATTTGAAGAAAAGGTGGATTTAAAAAAATATACCTCTGCAACATGCAACTGGGCATGAAAACCTAAGAAGCTTAGCCTCTACATCTACAAAGAACAATTTTGTGATTCTAATGGGATACAAGGTTTACTGTAATATTCAAAGGCCTAATCATTCTCAAGACTTGGATTTCCGTTGGTCTTTCCTTATGCTTGATTGAAAAAATAAATGATACATGCTTTAAAAGAAATTTGTTACTCAGTTGGAAATAGGCATTTCCCAATAGAAAATTTTTTGTCTCGGTTAAACTTGATATCTACCTTATTTGTCTTCTGAATTTGCAATGGATGAAAGTTTCTCTTCCAAGATATCAATTAAATCATGATATTCAGCAAATGATGGGTGAGACTGACAAAAAAATTGAGAGCATGGTAAGAAAGTTGGATTTGGAGAAGAATATTGTGAAGATGATCAGAGCAGTAAAAGAAACATACCTGCAATGTCATACTATATGCTTTCCACAACCGCATATCATGCTGGAAAAGATCAAAAAGAACCTGCACGAGCCCACAAATGGATTGCTATAGATAACCCAGATGTCAAAATTACCTAGAAATCTAAAGAATAACATCTTTGAACTCCATCCAGGGTCCTGTTCAAGACCACCGGGACCTCAAGTAATATTGGCATGCACCATTTTGAACTTTTCAGACATGGTTTTCCAAGTTCAGTTGTAGATAAAATTGATATCTTTCAAGGATAAAATTCAAAAACATCAGGTGAGAAATTTAAGGATAAACTTTACGGAGATATGTTACTGTTCTGAGTCTTTTGCAGCAGTCTTGTAAACCTTTTGAAGCAGATTTCTCTAATTCTCAGACGAATGAAATCACTTTTCATTTATTTTAAAAAATGTAGGAGGAGGTTGTCAAATAAAACCCAAGAAAGAAAAAAGTTTTAAGATCTCAATTTTGAAGAAAAAACAAAGAACTCACACACTTCCACCAAATGCTTCCCCTTTAAGATTTAGATAAGATGTTTGAAATTCCACTTGATATTTTCTAATGAATGGTTATAACTTTTTTAAGGGAAGTCCAAAGTATATGCTTTCGTTATGAGCCACCAATTCATTAAAGAGGTAAAAGGTATGAAAAGTACATCAGTGATGCTAAAACTCAAACTATCATTAAAACCATATCTTTAATGTTAGAAGCAAATTATACCTCAGATCGTCTTAAAAGAGTGGCAAGGACAACTATCCACTCCTTAAACTTGACAGAGCACATATGAGCCAAGAGGAATTCAGCATCCAACCTGCTCTGCAATGTACCCATTTGCAGCTGGAGGGAAAAAAAAAAGGAGGAAGAAGGCTTAATCAGCAAAAGATTATCAAACAAGAGAAGAGAAATTGTAGAAAAATAATGGTAGTTATTTTTCTGATATAGAGCGTTCATGGTTAGTACCTCAAGATGCCTGAGTCAAGGCTTTCGCAACAGTGTCTTACAGAAGACAAGCTATTTCGCAATGGTATATAATAATACAACAAAAAAAGCAAAGAACAAAGACTAACAAATTTCCAAAAAAATATTAGCACCTTTCGCCCAATCAGTTCAAGCCCTGAAGCAAAATTCTCCAATCGAGCAGAACCATATCTTTCTCGTTGAAGATATTCCTGCAATGAATTGTTTAGTAGAACAAATGAAGAAAACTTAACCAAAGAAAATGACATCTTGAACAGATTCTGCTTTTCTTACCACTAAATCAAACTGAGTGCCTTTTACAAATGCAACAAGCTTGGAAAGCTCCTTTCCTGACATCAAATAACCAGCATGATTTTCCAATATGTTCTTGACAGGAGCAAAATGAGCACTTTGCTCTTTGAATGAGGTGCTGCTTCAAACCAAAAAAATGAAATGAATATCAAATAGAAATTATAACACCACAAAGGTAATGAAAAAACAATTTATGGAAGTTATTACCTTTTATCCAGTGACGGCCTCCTGTAACTGGAACGAAAAAGAAAATAGCCCAAGAATCTAGGAGATAATCTGTCAGAATCAGTAGATGCTTGCTCATAGTCTCTCCCTGATCTCAACAAGAACCTCACCTAGGAACAAAAGAGGAGAAAGAAATCACAAATCCAGAAAGAGTTTGGTACCAAAAAATTCATTTAAAGAAATATAACCATGACAAAACCACACCAGCTCTCCAGCAAGTTCATATAATGATTCGTCGAGTGTTGCCTGCATAGGATTTAATAATGCTTTCAAGAGTCTTAAAAGTTTAGAAAATGGCAAAAAACAGGTAAGAGGAAAGAGAGAAATAATTGCATATGAAACTATCAGCAAAGACCTACCTGCAATAAGCGAAGAGCACAATACTGACTAACAGCAGGACCTTCAAGTTTAGCAATTACCTGCACCATTTATATAACAAACAAATCAATCAAACTATTACGTAGCACAGAGGATGATGATTTCTATACTCTTGGTATCTGTTGAAAGTCTCATGTAACATTTCTGACAAGGAATTCGCATGCAGTAAGATAGAACATCTCCCTCACCTCTCATAAATAGCCTGCATATCACATATAAGGAGGAAGAGAGCCAAACAAAATTCTTGAAAGATAAACATACTCTGCACTCTAAATTTACTTGGGATGGGTTGAATGTAAACTACTAAACTGTGTAAGCACCCAGAGCACGCTTTTAAAACAAGCCTATATACATGTAATAAGAATAGTTCTAACCAGCTGAACTCTCAAAACAGGAAATGTCTTTGTGCAAAATTGAAAAGAATGACAGCAAGAAACAAGCTTCGTTTACCACAGAATTAAAAATTTGATGATTCTTACAAGAATGTAGCAAGCTGCAGTGCGGTACCATCTCCGTTGGAAGCAATCTTCAAACAACCTTTTGCAATAAAATTTGTGAGGGCAATTTTTGAAAGGAAAAGGGATCAAAACATGCTAATATATACAAAATACATGGAGCAATAATGCAACTGATGCCCAATGTTTACTAGGTTGCAACTATTACATGATAGAAGAAAGGTCAAATCTACCCAAATTTCATTAATCACTGTAGAAGATCAGGAAGAGAAATCTTATTCTTAATTCTGCTCAAATCACAATATTGCTGAAAATATAGATCAGGATTCATGAAACCAGTTTTTGCCTAATTTTATAAAAACATACATACAGATACACAGTATGCATATAACAACAAAAATAATAGATTCATTAAATCTGGACTCTAATAAATGTTCAACATCTTTTCAAACATGTTTTGCAATGTTAACTAGAAAAAAAAAATAAAAGAGGAGAATTAGAGAACATACTCCGTTGATCTTCCTGCAGCAATGAACAAATCAGCCCAATGTCTACCATCAGTTTTTCTTGCAACACTCACAACGACATCAAGATACTCAGGGAAATTTCTGATCAGATCACAGGTCTTCTCCAAAAGAGAGATATCCTCTTTTGGGACTGAGATCTGGTTTTTATTCACATTTTGCCTGCAAGGTACTACTATAGTTTAGAGTTACAGATAGGATAGGCATGAAGAGATACAGCAAAAAGAGAAGGGGAGAAAAGGAAAACACATCAAAATCTCCAGCTTTCCAGAAAACACAAAGACATCAAGTTGGCCCATAAAAAGGTTCAAGCAAAACAGAAGAAAATTTTGCTAAGCAGCAAGCTTATATGGAAATTTATACTTGTCAAGCTTAATAAGCCAAAAGCTAATAAACTGCAACATTGGGACTGCGTTAAAATGCCCTCGTATACATGCATAGAATGACACAACATGGTCATTTCAAGCTCTTAAGCTAAATCTTAAGGTTTAAACAGCACTTGTATGAATTAAAACTGGTTAGCCTCCAGTAATTTTCAGTTCAATAAAGATAACTTGGATAGTCATTTTTCCCAGTTAAATAATACCTTGAAATCTCAGCATCAAATACAGTGAAAAGAAGCCACTCTAAACAATGTGAAAAATGAGGCTTCTCTGCTGATATTTGTGCCAAATGTAAAGCCTCCTCGCTTTTGTTCCTCTGCAAGATACAGAATCAGGAGTAGAATCAGAAAGACTATGTATAACCTAGGCAACAGCATTGTGCTTTAAAACAAGTGGGACCAACATTTAGAGCTATGACTTTCTATATATGACAAAAACAACATTCTTTATGAGACTCAGAGAATAGATACCTCATTACAAACAACTTACTTAAGTTGCAAAAAAGTTGTAATAACATTTTTTTTGTCAGGCAATAACAAAAGTTTTACCATTGCTTGAAGGTTCTTGGTAAGAATCTTAACATTCATCAGCAAAAAGTGGCAAATTTACAACCAAAGAAACAAAAAGAGGCTTTTCATGTTCATTGCAGGCAACCTTGAAAAACCAACCCACAGTTCCTACCATTCCTTTTGGTAGAAAAGTCACTGAGCTTTGTATAGATTTCCCAAACACCATTAAATCAAAAGAATAAATCTCTTCCTGATGAAACACATAGGTTTGACAGAAAAAATGGATAGACAGCTAAATATCATATAAAATAAAATAAGTAAATCATATAAAATAAAATAAATAAAATCCTTTCTAATAAAGAGAGAAATTTTCACTGACCACGCTTCCTTATGAATTTAGACTTTAAATTAAACGTGCTTTTGGAACTCCTGAACAAAGGAGGAGAATGAAGAGTGATACCTGAAGGAGGTGTCGAAGTAGGCAATGCAATATAGTTTGAGCTTGGGGAGTTGGCTCAAAACATGGAAACTCTGTGCATGCTGAAAATGACATTCTTTGGGAAACACCAACAACAACCCCAGTATTTGGAAGAAGCCCCAGAGGGTACACCTCACGGTCAAATTCCAGCTCTGGGTCCAACTAATGAATAAATGTTCAACTATTAAACTTAGTAGATGCACCAAATAACCAGATCAAGCACCTAATATACAAGAGATTATAATGTCTAAAAACTTGACTAAATAGGGAAATAATAATAAGACAAGAAGAGCATTAAAGGAGCAAGCAGATCAGACAGAAATCATAGTCAGTTTAAAAACACCTAAAATCCCATAATACCATGAATGCTTTACCATAGAGGGCTTTGAGCAATAATACCTGCAAAAAGTCCTCCTGCTTAAATGAGTCAACACCAGGAGATGGATACCAAACCTGTAAAAATAAGCTTCCAAAGAGATATTATATCAGACTAGTACAAACTAAAGAACCTATATAAGAAATCAGTAAGAGCCAAATGTAGGAAACTATCAACTTTAACAGTAGGTTACCTGCATTCCTCGGTGGCCATAATCCAACCAAGAGACGTCCTCAATTAGATTTGTCTTCTCCTCTGATTGACCACATGTAACCCAAAATAATTCAACAGAATCAGTGAGTTCCCTTTCCCGTCCATCATCCAAATCAAGTAGTGAAAGCTCCCCATTTGCTCTCAGTATCAGACATCTAGAAAAGCAAGTAAATATCAGAGAGCAGTGTGCAGAAAGTTCTATTTACCATTTCAAAGATAATACCTTGCAGGCTCTCTGACTGACAAGTTTGAGGAATATGAAATATGATTGTCAAGAGCACCCTCTCTCGGAATTTGATCAGGAATAAAACGCATCGCTGCAGGATGGCTCTTTGCTGTCATGATAGAGAGTTCTCGTACTGTAGAAAGCTGTTTGTCATTTTATCACTTAAAAACGTATGAAGAACAATTTACACACTATCTTAAAGCAATATCATTTACATATTGAAATAAAATACTAAAATAAAAGCAACTAGATAACATTCTTTTACCTGTAGGTCTGGAGTACTTGAAGGTGTCAATTCACCCAACAATTTCACATGGAATACGTGTACATCAAAAGGGCAATAAGTGACTAGTATATAATCTTCATACACATCCATCACCATTGGCTTTGCAAGCAATGGTCTACGGCAAAGTAGCGAGCTCTGATCAAGGTGATATCGAGGATAGAAAAGCAACTCATACCTGCAATATTACATCAACCATGATAAAAAAACAGTTGCCCATGAAATTTAAAATGAAAAAATAAAAATTGATAAGAAAGTATATGTTAAAAAGAAAACAGAAAGAAAGAAGAGAAACTTGCAGCCAAAAGCTTAGAAATGAACTGGCTAATTGTGAAGACTTGCCCAAGTATTTCAGGCATTTCTACATTTCCAGAAATTAATCGACAATTCTAAGTATTTGGATAGACTAGACAAGTTCTGCTGAAGTAACAAAGAGGGCACAAATTTGCATCTCACGTGTTAGAAGAATCAATGTAGTTGCAGACAACAACGATCTTCCCCAGCCATAACAAACCTTTGCACTGAATCTTTTGCTCCTGAGAAATATCTCCAAAGACTCGCCACTTCTTCAGCCTTATATCATATAAAATCAACCCATGGACACCAGCAACTGCCAGATACATTCCATCCTTGCTCGCTGCCACATGTTGAACAGGCCAATTTTGGGAGATATAAGAAACCTGGACAAAATCAAAACCAAATTAGAAACACCCACATTTAAAGAAAACAGAACGAAGGCAGACAGTTATCAAAGTTATGATTTGGATGTATAACTGGAAGGTTCAAATGTAGCATCTTAAGCTCATTGGTATCTTCAGACTGCACAACAAGCAACCTATCTTCACCATAAATCACTTGACGGACATAAGTCATTCCTGAAACTCCTCTGCTCAGGCAACATTTTCCAAAAGAAAATGCAAGAATTCTCTCCAACGTTCCTTCCTCAATAGCATAAAGCCTATATCCATATTCATCCCACTGCATTAGTGACGTACCACCCATCAATGGTTCATATTTACAATCCTGGTTTGGCTTAACTACTGGAGAAGAAACAGAACTCAAACCAATTTGACGGATGGTTGACATTAGACGACATCCAGAAACAGACCAAACCGTAAGTCCTCTTAACTTCCACCCAACTGCAAAAGCAGAATTATCCGGTGTCCATGCAATACAACTGACAGAACCAGTGTCATCCATTGAATATCTGCCAAACGCCAAGATTGAGAAGTAAAAATCTTTCACCCTTAACAAATGAAAGCCTAAACCCAAATAAACATAGGGTTCAACAACTATTATATTTGAATCAGGCAAGAAAATACAGATAACCAAGCAAACATTATGGTCCAAAAGCTTGCTAAAATAAGCAGCAGAAAAGAAACTAACTAAACCACAAATTTATGAATCTACAAAACTCATGTCCTCGTATAGGGTACACTACGGTTTTATTCCGCCTCACTGTAATTATTCGTCACTAGGCATTCATTCCCTACCTGAATGTAAAGTGTTGCTTAAGATGGAAGTAGATGTTCAAAGTATTTGTAAAAAGGAGGTGAGTGCAAGTTGACAACCATAAGGAATGTGACTTTACAAAACACAGATTAGGAAAATATACTATTTGAGTGCTTTGCAGACAAGTACAATCATCAGTTACCTCTAAGAGCTAAATGTAAAAACATCACATTATACCACCAATTTTCTAGCTTTACCAATAAATACAATGCATACCCCCAGTCATATAAGGAGACAGTACGAATGAGCGACATTGATTCAGCCAAGTCATATAACTCAACAACTCCTCTTCTGGTACCAACAGCAAGGATCTGTTGATCTCCAGCAATGGAAGTACATACAGAATCACCAGATCCCACACTTTTTTCAGCTTTAATGGATTCAACTGGCTTTAAACCTTTCTTGCTCACAGAGCACGACACCAGTTGTCCATCAGAATATAAGACTAATAGCAGCCTCATTGGAACACAAAACTCTAATTGGGCTATAGCAGACTTCTTGGAGACTTTATAATTCAAGACAAGAGCTCCCTGAGCCTCTCCAGAAGCAATACCATTGGCTAGACTGCTATTACGTTCAAAGGAATCAAGATGAAAAGCTCCATAAAACTATACAGAAAAAGATAATACAAAAATTAAATTCTGCGTTAAAAGGAAAAGACACAAGCAAATTGAAACTACATGTTATCTAATATCTAGGGATTACCTCCCCCTTCCAGGATATACTATACAAAGATCCATCAGAAAGCCCCAGTAGCATATGTTTGTTATCACTCACAATATTGCTTCTGCAACAATGAGGTTCAAAGGAAATGATAAACATGATGCTGAGAAGAACTCAAATTAAGGTCAAAACTACTGCAACAAACAAGGAATATTTACATGGCAAAATCCTTTCCCGCAAAAGGGATTTGTTCATTCAGAACACAAGTTATCGTTGCCAAAAATAAACCAGAGGGTTGCTTCCCTCTTATTTGTACTTTCCTCTCTGTGAACTGAACCTTGAAAATGTGAAGAAAAAAAGAAGATGTCTGCAAAACGAAAAATAGAAGGACTATAAAATCCATAACAAAGAAACTTATGCATTTAAATATCTTCAGAAGCACTACATCAAAACAAAGGGAAAAAGAAAAAGGCAGTTAACAAGCATTATCTTTCTACAATCAATGTTTTTGATCAATCCACAATGGCAAAATGAAACTCTATCCATCATATATAAACCCAAAAATAAAACAAACCAAGCCAAATATCATTAATTTCAACACACCAATGTGAATAGATAAGAATTTAACAACTAATTGATCAAAAGCAATACTGCACGAGCGGCTACTCTGCTTCATCTTAATTTATTGACTCACTTTACTCTTTAACTCCAAAATGCCAGCACTCTTAGACTAAACCACCTTTTAATCCAACAAAAACAGATACAACCCTAACTAGAAGAAAAGCATAATCAATTTTAAGGGGAAAAAAAGTATCTCACAATAACGGCGATCAATTTGGAGTCAGGGCTCCAAACAGCCCGCAAATTCTCGCCTTCTCGCTGCACCGAATCCGCATCTCTCTTATACTTCCCTAACCTCACTCTATGCTGCAATCACCAACACAATAATTCATCAAAAAAATCTTCAAAACAGAAAGAAAAAAGAAAAACCTACTCCGAAATAAAAGCATGCATTTATATAAGTAATACCTGAGAGGAGCTCCAGAGCTCGATATGCGAAGGAGAAACGACGAGCAAGAGTCGGTTAATAAGTTTGAGGTAAATGATCTTTTGCGACGAAGGACACAGCCCTTGCTCTAATGGAATCACCTGCGGATACCCATATGCCATATACATCTTTCGTCTTCTTCAATTGCTATTGATTTTTTTTTCTCAGTTAGGGATCTAATTCAAGATATAGATCTGAGAGAGTAAAGTTTTTTTTTTTTTTTTTTTAAGAAAAAGATGCAGATTAGATCTTGTAGATCCAGGGGAGGAGTGGCATTTTCTGTATTTTTTCTTTCAATATCGATCGCCTTTTTTACGTTTTTTTTTTTTTTTTAATTTGGTTAATTTCTCTTTCTGTTTGAAGAGGAAATGATGAAATGGATTTTGATCTTATAATTAAAAATATAAAAATCGACGTTGTACCATAAAACCGGTCCCACTCCTACCCTCCATTGATTTGTCTTTTTATTTTAGAAAAAAAGACCAGTTCCTTTAAAAAAAAAAAAACCGAATGGACCGGAGGATGGGCGATGCAAATATATTAACAATGGGCTAAATAGAAGAAAAAACTTACATGAAAAATCATACATTTGGGCCCAAATTAAATCTAGTATTTGGGTACCCAACGGGCCGACACTTGGGTTTTTATGTGACAAAGGGATAGATGAACCATAAGTACACAAAGAGTCAACATTTTTTTTTTTTTTTTGCTAAAAGAAGTATTATTATTCAATTTTAATATTTTCGTTCAAACCTCACTTTGTTTTTATCACTTGAATTAATACACAATATAGTCTGATAGAATCATTGAAACTCTTAACAATAATAGATAAAACGATGTAATATCAATCAAGTTGTACATGAGTGAGTACCATAACCCTTATTCACTATTGTTTTAGTTAGACAACTGGAATGAATAATTTGACTAAATTGGCAATGCTTTTGGAGAACAGCTAAGAAAAACCTGGTCCTAAGTGTGACATCTGATAAGAGATCAATAATTTATGAACAGTTATCTGAATAAGTCACTAACGTATTAGAGAAGAAGAAAGAAATCATGAATGGTTTTGTGATAGAGAAATGTGAGAGAACAGGGAACAAGTGCTTTTGTACGTGATTTTTAGCCATAATGTTGATGAAAATAACGTTGGATGTAGTTGGGTATGGATTTCTTGTCGAGATTTATTGAAATATTAAAATTATAAATAATATATTAATATTCGTAAATTATAACCTTCAAACTTCATGGCACATCGTTTCACTGATTTCACTTTCGAAAGGATGGTCTCCTAATCCAGCTCATGATTCCGTGTTGGTTGGCCAGGGTTCGTGCCACCGATTGACGATTTTTTATTTGTCATGTCCCCTTCTCTCCTCTGCCCTACCAGCCCTCAAAAACTTTCCCTCTTGATTCTCATTGTCTTCCCCTCTTATCAACTCTTCATTTTTATTTTTTTCTATTCATCATTGACACAATAAGAAATACTACCAATTTGTATTAAAAAAATTCATTAAAAAAAAAAGAGAACAAATGTTCTTTACGTGGGAGATATGGATTAATTATAAAAATCAATAGAAAAATATAGATAATGTTTCTTTAGAGGGTCATGTTAATTATTATAGTAGTAAAATTTTTATTATTTTAGTATTTGACATGACTAATTTAAGTATAACTCTATCAAAAAATGTATAAATAATTCATAAAGCATCTAGATTTCAATGTAAGACCTCCAATTTTATTTATCGATAATTTTTTTAAATTGAGTGATATGTTATTAAAATTGATATTTAAAAATTATAAATTTAAAAAAATTTAAATACGTAAAATCATTTTCAATCATATACATAATAAAGCAAAAAAGTTTAGTGATAGATTATGAATTATAAAAAAAAAAGAGTTATATTTTAACTTTAAATCACTTAATTATTAATTTTAAGCATTTAGACACTCTAATATTTAATTTAATAATTGAAACTTAATTTGTTCATTTCAAAAAATAGAGTTTGAATTTATTATTAAAAAAGAATTACGCATTTTGACATAACATTATTATTCAATAATATTTTTGTATAAAAAAAAGCTCAACTTTAAAATAAAGAGGAAAATAAAGAATTAAAGTTAAAAATATAAACAATATAATCCTATGATTATGTCCTTTAAAAATACACGGTAAAATTAAAAATAAATAATAAAAAACTAAAATTTTAATGACCCTTTAATATTTGATTATCTCTTCCTGATGAGTCATTAAGAAAATAGATGATGGATTGAATTCACAAGAATTTGCTAATGATGATAATGATTACTGACTAGGCGTCGCCGGCGTCCCACACTTACACTTCCTCACTCCTTCCATTTACACCACGTGACACGTGTGCCATTTTCGCAGAGATTCCCCTTTTAAATATTTTTTTTAAGAGTAACCCCAAACGCGGCCTTCCATGACTCACCATTCCCAATCTCACCCACCAATCAAAACTCAAAACCATCCATTCATGTCATAGTCAGTGACTGAATCACTCACATTTTAGTGTGTATTTACTATAATAATTTCCAACGAACGCGTAGCTGAAAGCAGAAGCTTCCTTTTCTCCCTCGTGTTCCTCTCAACTCTCTCTCTCTCTATAAATACGTAAACAAAAGCTTTCTCTTTATATTTTTAATATTGTTTGTGATTGTAAATTTGCTTCATGGGGTTTCCAGTTGGTTACACGGATGTTTTCTTACCAAAACTCTTCGTTCACACACTTACCTTTCTGGGTTTCATCCGAAATCTAATTTTTGCCCTTTTTAACTACCTGGGACTGTCCGATTTCCTCGAAACAGACACTGTCTGGTCGGAAAACCCGACCCGAATAATACCTGAGAATCCACCCGTATCCGCTCTCCTGATCCGGGAAATCCTTCCCGTTATAAAGTTCGAGGAGCTTGTCGTCGTAGGGGACCCACCAGAGAGCTGTGCCGTTTGCTTGTACGAGTTCGAAGGAGGGGAAGAGATCAGGTGGTTGAGGAACTGTAGGCACGTTTTTCATAGGCCGTGTTTGGACCGTTGGATGGACCATGATCAGAAAACATGCCCGCTTTGTAGAACTCCATTTGTGCCTGATGAGTTGCAGGACGAGTTCAATCAACGGCTATGGGCTGCTTCTGGGATCGGTGATTTTTACAGTGAGTACAGTTCGGTTCCGGGATTGTAGATTTTTTTTAAGGTGAAAGAGGGTACTTGTTTTGTCTTATCCAATGGCTTTTCTTCTAATGAGCTTAGTGAAACTTGTACATATTCCATGGCAGTTAGTGCATATCAAATAAAAAAAATGAAAAAAAAAAAAGAAAAAGTTTTCCTTATACAGTTCTTACAGTTTGAATGTTACAATAATGCTTTGTCAGATGGAGTAATAAGCACTTATCAATCTACAACCTGTAATTATTTCCTATAAAATTAGTTAGCTTGAATTTCAATTTTATGTAAAATGAAAGAGTTGAAGTTTCGTTTGCACTTCATAGCTAAGAAATTTCCTGATATGAAATGGGAGTGTATTTTGGGGTAAACTGTTAAAGATCTTTGTATGTAAAGTTTGTGCTGTATTTTTTTGTTACGAGGAGTTGATGAGTATGAATTGAGCTTTAAACAGTGGTCTCATGAAAGGTGATGATCTTTTGTACTATTTTAGTTGGCTTCTTAGCTTATTTTTAGTGAAAGTTTTTTGGACTACTAAATTATTAGTATCAACTCAACTTTGGGGTGTTGGAGTTTGTTAAGCAGGTGGCTGACCGATTTGTTAGGATCTTGTCAGTGCCTTGTCACGAAACAATGAACATGAAACTGATGACTCAAGGACCCCAGGTTTTAAGAAAATGATGATGTAATTCGGACCTCAATTTGGGTCCAATTCACAAAATCTGGTGCTATTATTTTATTATTATGGGCTTTTTTTTTTTAAGCTTTTAGGTTTTGGTTTACCCATGGAATCAAAGAAAGACTCCAGTTTGAATGATTTTCCATGTGGCCATTTGGGAACAACTTGTAGAAGTTGATGAATTGTTGGGGTGATGATCAACTGCAGGTTTTTGTCTTCTCATGCTCATCTGTTAAGAATAGTAAAAATTTTTGAGTATGAGAAATAGCTAGATGCTGGTTGCAGATGCATTAAAGGTAGTGGCGAGGTGGGGATGCATGGAATTTTTTTTTTTTTTTTGCCTTTCCCATTGCCTTTTCAATGACGATTTTACTGAACTTGGATTCTGTGCTTGACCCATCTTTTTCTCAGGCCCTGTTTAACTGCCTAAAGGCATAAATTCCAAGCTGGCTCTGTAACACTGTCACACTGTAAACACTGACATCAAAATACAGATGGTTTTTAGCATGGAATCCGAAATTCTGAATCAGACCCCCTGAAGACCTGAAACCATGTCTACAGATAGGGGCCCCTTCCAGCGATCTCCCAAAAACAACAGGATTAACAGGACTCAGCAGCCCCTTTTTATTTCAACTTTCAAGGAGACAAAAGAAAATCGAAGGATCCTAAATGAATCTGCTAACTTTCTTTATCTCACCTTTTCCGTTTTAATAAAGAAGAATCTATGAAAAATATTTAGCTCAAAGCTCAGTGCCTTAACTTTAACGTGACAGCGATCTAATTGTCTATTTTTGCTTATCCTATCTGGTCCTGCTTCTACTTTCTAATATTCAAACAAGTAGGAGCAGCTTAGTATTGGCTATTGGGATTCTCTACGATGAGAAATAATACTTCAAACAAGTTCAATAAATTAGGTTTAGCCCAAGATGCGGATAAACTCAATCCAATTTGTCGCGGGCCAAACTTCAAACCCGGTTCATTTCAAGTGTTCAACCTAATATACTTAAATTGCTATTTTGCATGCTTACTTTGACGCAAGGAAAAAAGATCGTGAATATGTGGTATGATATGAGTAAAAAGATTCATTGGCTCCTAATTGTTCAAAAATGAAACCTGATCTGTCCTGTTAATTTAAAGTTTCAGTTTTCATATCTTTATGATTGAAATAAAGATGCCATATCGACCACCGAAATAAAAAAAAATGGTATAGGGGATTTCAGTCTCTTACTACGCCTGTTTAATAGTTATGGGACAAGAAGGTGCTTCGATAGTTTTAAGGAACGTGTCTACTGGCTCGTTAATAGAAGTCTCTGTTTATCTATGTGTTCTTACTAAATACAAATTCTTGCAGATTCCTCTACGGATTCTAATATATCTCAATTGCCTCATTTGGGATGCAGTAATAGTAGTACATATGTGAGCATGATCCATCGCTCCCTATGTTTATTGCCGTTTCTTTCGCTCATGATCGGCAGGACATGATAGATGGTTCTTTTGACAGTGGATTGTGATTGGTTGTCGCCATTTCATTTTCAATAGGAGCAGTAGCGGGGGGTGCTACGTATGCCAAGAAATTGTTTGGTAAGAAAGAAACCGCTACAAAATTTCAGCAGCTATCATGAATGCAAAGTCAGGGGATTTTGGATGATGATTAGGGCGATACCATGGTTCCAGAAATGACTGTTAATGTTAATCACATTTGATTCTGGTAGAAATTGAAAGAAAATTCAACTACTATGTTTCAACAATCATAATTACATCACTGAGGGGAAAACTAGCCTAAAGCAAAGTCATGGGATTTAGGATGATGATTAGGGTGATACCATGGTTCCAGAAATGACTGTTAATGTTAATCACATTTGAATCTGGTAGAAATTGAAAGAAAATTCAAATACTATGTTTCAACAACCATAATTACATCACTGAGGGGAAAACTAGCCAAACGATGACCATCTTTTTCCATCTAGTTAAATTTTCGGGGAATATCATAACGATTCAGGATAAAGTGATCAATGAATCAATCCAAATTTGAACATTGTGATTACTTATATTTGAACATTTATGACCATCTAAATCACTTATAATAACCTTGAGGATTAGGAGTGGGATATCCGCTTGAAGGAAAATTCTGAGTAGGTGGCGGGCATCCGGCAGGAAAGTAACCTGGAGCAGGTAGTGGAGATGCAGCAGCAGGGTAACCAGGAGGAGGTGGTGGACATGCAGCAGCAGGGTAACCTGGATGAGGTAGTGGATGTGCGGCGGCGGGGTAGCCTGGAATATATGGTGGACATGCATAGCCATAGGGCGACTGCCACTGTCCTGGTTGAGGTGGATGTCCTTCTGCTGGGGGCAGTGGCTGATCAATCCTTGACATCTGCTGCACTGGAGGAACCATCATAACCGGTGGAGGCCCAAATTTACCATCCCTTCTGTCCATTTCAATCTTGTGCTGAGCCTGCATTATTCCATGGTATCTTAAAGAGTTATACGGGTCAAAAGCAAATAAAATCATGCACTTTGAAAACTTTAGCCTGGGTCCTATTTCTAAGGCAGGTTTGGTGTGTTCTGCATCTGCCTAATCTCTTTTACAAGCACTTTGTTTAATTCATTGCATACCTGCATACACGCACAGACCCTGCAAAACAAAACAATACGAACAATCAACACAATTTTTTTTTTAAGGAACACTTAGCAGAAAGATTCAAAAGGGTACATTGAATGTCTTACGTGCAAAAAACGGCGTCAGTAAAACAATTCAATATCTCCGAGGCATCCTCAAGCTCATCATTTCCGCTAACAACAGCAATCAGACGAAATATGCATTCAAATTGAGCCAGACAGCACATAAATCCCTACAAAATACATTAAAATTTATTAGAATGAAAAGCCAAAGCCGATAATCTGACTAGGAAGAGGCAGAAAGACAGATAGATTACAATGATGCAGTTGTCACATTTCGTCGTCTGTATATTCATCTCATCTTGAAGAAGAAAGCGAGTTGAGGAAACCGAACTCGTGAAGAAACAGACGACCTAGAACGAATGGGAACACAATCAGACTCATTACTCATATATATTTTGTTAAATCCGGAAAGCGAGAAGAGTAAAAGAGCAGCTACAAGGGTTTTTATATATCTACCTCAGTGCACAGACAAAATTCAGGACAATGGCTTTCCCCTAACTTACCGCTGCAAGGCAGGGAACCCGCACAGCACTGGTACCTACAACATTAACATAGAACACCTCTTAATTGTTGCAAACAAATTTCAGTTCTGAATTCTGGTTGGATGATTAGACCTTTGGAAGCTATGAGATCCTTTACCTCGACATGTCATTGTATAGAGCTCGTTTCCGCAGCATATATGAAGCGCAATGGGGACTGTCATTCAAGAAACATGGGATGTTAGATAGTTGGTATCTGAATATCTGATCCACAGTACTAATAAAAATCTAAAATACCGCTTCCTAAGGGACTTGCAGTTGCTGCGATTTTCATTGTGATTCAGAATCACATTTATAGATGTGTAATAGAATTTGTAAGTTAGTTAAACAATGAGCTAGAAAATTATATTGCATGGCTATATAAGTTTATTTTTAGTCTCAATTGAAACAAACCATTTATGTTCTATTAATGACAAAAATAAACCTCAAATAGATTCATCAAAATAAATAAATAAATAACGTCCGCAATGATATTGTTACTGCAATTTAGAAGATGGGCATCTCATCAGATATCTAAGATGATTTTCTATAAACATAATACTGTAATTGTTGTGGGAATTGAATTTTAAAATATCAACAACAGGAGAAAAAGAATTGAACATAGAAAGAAAAAAAAGGAGAAAATAACATCTAGGGGTGGCAAAGAAAACTCACCAGCACGATGCAAACAGGCAGTCTGCATATTCAAGGAAAAGAGAAAAGCAATCAGAGATATTCAATGTAATTGAAAATATAAAAGACTAACATATTACCACTACAAATAAATTTATGGAGAATGAAATTCATACCAAAAAGAAAAGGTCAACTGGCTCAGCAACCAAACAGGTAAAGTATTATAAACAAAATAAAAACTCTTATTATGCAAGGCAAAACAAGCACAAAGACAAAACATTCACATTCAAGCCGGGACAAAGAATTCCAGCATTCATTTTCTTATCCTGTATATTATCTCGGCGGGAACCAAGCAGAAACGAACCAAAAAGAAAATGGAGGAAATATGAAAGGGGTAAATATATATTTACATTGAGGATCGTCTCGCATACTGCCCATGAGACTACTGTGCCAGACATTGCTATAACTTTGACGAGCCACCATTTTCTCATACCTATCTTGGATCCCCATTGTCCTGATCAACTCAGATTCTAAAGACAAAAAGAAACTACAACGTATGAGAAATTGAAAACACTAGATTTTGTTTTCTGTCCCTCAGTCAATATATAGCATGAAAAAAAAGAGGCAGAAAGAGGGAAACGCGAAGTACAGCTGGTAGAAAACGAGAGGGAAGAAAAGAAAAAAAAAAAAGAAAACCGTTTCGAACAGAATCATCTGATTAAAAGATTCAGACAGGTTCCAAATTCTGGTTCGGTCTGTTTGACCTGTATAATTTGCGGCTTTGTTTTATTGCCACGCTGGCTTTTTGGTTAATGGAATGGTAATCATTATAAGTCGTTAAAGTGTGTTGGGAGCAGTTATTGAATTAATTGTGAGTTGCGTTTTGTTAATTTCGGTTGGGTTAGTAATAATTTAGCTGTATGCTAGGTAAATTTTGCCATAATTGGGTGGATAATTTTCTAAATTAAGGAGATAAAATTTCATGCATGCTAAACTTAGTCATGATTAAGATTTTATTTGGATTTTATTATTTTTTATGCGATATGATTAAATTTATTACATCATTAATTGAATTCAAAATTTAATTTTAATAAATTAAATTAATATAAATTTTTTATTAAAAATTTATTCAATTATAATTATAATAATAATTATAATTATTTTTAATTTTATCGTAATAAATTTGATCACCAATTTAAATGTGACTTAAGTTGTTTCAATTAAATTTTATTAAATGTTTTTTATTTTTAATTTTATGGATTTTATTGGGTGATTAATAGCCTTTGCAACTTCCACGTCAAGAGAGTACTTGATTTTTAATGATATAATAAATAAAACAGCATCAATAACATAATAAAATTTCTCTCACCATTTATTCAAAAAAATCTTAAAAATCGTTTTAAATACATATGAAATTTTTGGTTGAATGATAAATTTATTTGCTTTGATTTAAAAAATTCAATTTTATTTTATTTGGTTATTAATTTTAAATGCTCAATTCATTTCTAGAATTGTGGTTAAAATAATTCATTGAAATTCAGAAAATGAAAGATTGTAGTTGTATGAAATAAAATGAGCAGAGTTTGACCGGATTTGGTACAAAGTACGGCAGCCAATCCTATCCTCACACGTCAACACATTTCAATGAGTTTGAGTACGTCCGATCACCAAAGTACGGCGTGATACTGACCTTTCCTACCTACTTAGATAATTAAGGTAGGCTTTAACTTTTTTCAGGCAAATCCTTGTTTTTTCATATGTTTTATTTTATTTTTCACGTATATCAATTACGTTAACATGAAAAATAAATAAATAAATCAAATTTATTAACATATTATGTAAATTAATCATATTCATTAACATGTTTATTTTATTTTATTTTTGGCGATAAGTTAATTTTACTTATTTACTCACATTTGTTAATATTTAATTACCTACAACATGTAATTTGTTGACTTCACATCTTTCTACAAATATATATAGGTACATCTCTAATTTCTTCACTTTTGAATAAAATAAATAAAGATTTGAATATATTTGAAATCTAAAACAAAAATAATGCTACTGTAGAAAACGTAGTTACTGCTAATAACTTTTTTGCATTAATATCAGATTTTTACTTCATTACTTGCCAAAATTGCCAAAATAAAATTCTCATTTTGATTGTCAGTTTTTTAGTATGCAGTTATTAAATTTAACAACTGAACAAACTGTATATAAATAAAAATTTCATCAAATATTTATAATTATATATATATAGTAATATTGCTCAATTTCTTATGTAAGAATTGCCAAATGCTACGCGAGAAAAATATAACTATTACACCATTATACTTTAGAATTAGTTTTTGGAGATGAAAATGTAAATTTTTATTCTGAATCTATTTGTTAAACGTAATTTACCATTTCAAACTTTTGTAAAAAAAAAAATGTTGTAAATTGTTTATACTAATTCATGGAAGCCTTGACACCAATAAATCAAACTAAAATTGGCACAAATGGGAGTAAATATGAACAAATTTTATTGTCATCGACCAAATAAAAAATCAAATGCATTGTAGTAATATTTAAAACTCTTTTCTGGTTATGACATAGTAAATTATATATTTATTTATTTTTAAAGATGACAACGTAAATTATATATATATATACATAAATTACACATAACTTTCTATATTCAAATAAATTAATTTAAGAAGATTATCACGAAGGCGCCTTTGTATTTAGTATTTTGAACCAAAATATTTTATGTGCACATTCCGAATGATAGAGGAAGAATTAAATAATTATTTATTTTTATCTCAATCGATTAATGTTAAAGATTAGAATTAGTATAACTTATATTGTTTTTTTTTTTTTTTTTGTTAGGCGATGTGGTAAAGTTGGAATAGACATTTGGACAAAAAAAAAATTGAATCGAAATACTCTTTATTCAATAAAAAAAAAAAAAAGTGAGAATGAGTAGCTTCAAGTAAAGGTGATTAACAAAACCTATGGGATTTTATCATAAAGCTTATAAATAAATACCACATGGAAAAATGTTTCCTTTTTGGCACGCCTAAATCACGAGAATCTCACAGCGCCACATCACTCAATCTTTAAATACGCTACCAGTTGAAAAATAAAAGAAAGAAAGGAAAAAGATAAAAACATGTTGAAATGACCAAAACCGGCCCCATCCATTTTCACATACCCCACATTGGTCCACTCGACACACACCCTACAGTATCTCTCCTACTGACATGTTGCTACTCTCACCCACGACAAAACCCAACATCATATAAAACAACCAAACACAAAGAAAATTAAATTACATAAATCTTAAACCCTAAAAATCCAAATAAAAACACATAACATAAAAGAGAAAACAAATGAAAAATACGATGATTTCAACACATTTAAACACAAAAGGAAATGAACGAACAAAAGAAAAAGGAAAAGAGAAGGGAAGCCCAAACCCTTTTTTTTTTTTTTATCCCTTCACATTAGGGACTTCAACGATCTTGCTTTAATGGGCTTCCTCATTCGCTTCCTGCCACTATCTTCATTCTCGTCATCCTCATCATCATCATCATCATCATCCTCATCATCCTCATCATCGACATAATCAAATTCTTCATTATTATCGATTTGTGAAGAAGAAGACGGCGTCGTATTGTTTTGAGTTGTGATAGCGCTGCTGTTGTTTTCAACTTCTTTAGCCTCAATAATATTCTTGCTGATTTCGCCTACTCTATCGCTGCCGCCTCTTCTTTTTCGCCACGACGGCCCAAACCCAGAATAATAGTAAAATTCATTTGGATTCGATGCTGATGACGAGCCTTTCTTGGTTGCTCGGGCTCGTCCACGGCGGCTCCCGATTAGCTGATTATTCTTCTCAGCTTTCTTGATGGTCAACGAGCTGGGATTATTTCCACTATCGCTGCTGTTGTTGTTGTTGTTGCAAGATTTCAGCAAAGCCTCTTGCTTGGATTCCTTCTCCTCCTCTTCGCATTGGCTCTTAGAACCAAATTGCTTGGCTATTTTCATTTCATCGTTATCATCATTATCGTCAACAACCAGGCCTTCCACTTTCATAATCGCTTTCTCTTCACTCTCCATCATCGAAGCTACGCTGCGTTTCGAGTAATAACGCAACTTTTTTCAACAGCCGCAGAAAAACACAAACTGGGTTTTCAATAACTCCCAACCCATCAACAAATTTTTGGATCATTATTCGACTATTTTAAAAACGAATGATAAAAACCCTAATACAATACCACGACGCCAATTGATAAAAAACAATCGAATCGAAGAATATGAAGTAGATTACCTCTCAACAGCACCAACAGAATCGCCTAAGCTACCATTTCCATTAAAGCTATCTTCAGCTCCGAACTGGGTTTTTAGAAAAAGAAAACAATAAACGAAGCTAGCAAACAAATAAAAACCCGAATAGAAAATACTACACAGAGATGACGAACACCCATTAACCTAAATCGACTATTTGGAGGAAAATACACGAAAAGAAGGAGAGAATTTAGGGTTTTGTTGAAACCCTAAAATGGGAAAAACCCTAAAAGACAGGAGGGATGTAGATAAAATGGAGGCAAGGGTGAAGGAGGAGTAAGTAGATCTGCCATAAGAAACAAATCAATTCATTTTAAAGAGCAAGAAAATAGAGAAAGCAAAGAGTTGTTACCTGGTGATGAAGAGATGATGGGTATGGTTCTTGAGGAAAAGGAATCACATCCCATGGCGACTGGTTCAGCTGGCACACGTACGCACTCTTAGGCCTTGAACCTTGTGGGTGTATCAGCGATGATAGCTTTGCGGTTTTTCGAATCCTCATATTTTGTTGGTATCAAATAATAATAACCAAAGAAAATATGGAAGAAATAGCAAATTATAGGAGGAGGAGGAGGAGGAGGATGAGACTAACAGATAAAAAGAAAACGAAACTGAAAGCCAAGAAAAGGAAGGAAAAATATTAGATCCAAAAAGCTGTGTTTATGGTTGTCTATCTTTTTTTTCTTTGTCTCTCAGAAAGGGAGAGAGAGAGAGAGGGGGGGCCTTGGTGTGGTGGTGATATGGTGTTTTTTTGCAGATCTCACAGAACTCGATAATCAGGGTTTTCTTAACTTTCTGTGGCTTTCTCGGCCCTTCATATGTTTCGATTTGTTTTCTCATTGACCATTTTATCCTTAGGTTTTTTATTTATTTTCGGAAATGGCTTCGGGAGGAAAGCAAGTTGTCGCTATTACACGTAATGATAGTTGTCCAAAGCTATTTTTCTAATATATCGGGGTCGTTAATGATCTTATACGGTTGTCCCCACGTTTAGCTCCAGTGGGGTCTCTTTTCATTTTCCCTATTAATATTTGCCCTCTTTGCTTTTTTTGAGATTTTCCAATTTTATAAGGCTATAATCAAAGAGAACGTTACTGTCTTGGAAATTACACGTGAAGAGTGCAGTAAGGGATTAAGAGCTTGCCTTACCTGATCATTACCCAACAAAGTCAGGCTTCAGGGGGTGTTTTGGTCAATTGCCATAATTTTTTAAAAATGATTAAAGGTATGAAATAACATCTTTCACTCCCATGACAGAAGGAATGGACGAAACGGGGAGTGTGGTTAGGGAGGATAGGGGAAGGAGAGTGAAGCAAACGAGCTGCAACCCGCGAGTGGGTGAGAGAAAGTGGCAAACAATTCTGGCCCACAGAAAAAAATGGATTTGATCAGTTGACTTGGGAGTGTCGCAGTTGAGATCAGAGGGCTGTGATGAAGGATGATGGAAAGAGGTGAATCTCTCCCCAAAGAGTGAAAAGCACAGAACGTGATACGTAGAGACTATTATTTACTAGCAATAGCGTATTTTCAAGAGAATTAAGTTAAGTTGTGTTAATTACTTGATTAATTACGATTAATAAAATAAGGAATTTGTTAAGATTAAATTAATGTTATTTTAATTTTATGCATTTTTATAATTAAAAAAAATTTCTGATAATATCCATTAAAAATAAAACAAATTAAATGATCTATCAAAGTTGTGTGATGTAAAAATATATGATAAAATAGCGTTTCGTCTTGAAGTAATTGGACAAGATGTATGTATGCAAAATTTCTTCTAATTTTTTTATTATTTAATTATTCACAAATGAGATGAAATAATACTAAATAATAATGTTATAAATAATTATTCACCAATCTAACATTTATCTTGAAATTATGTCTACTGATTGATGCAATGTTTGAAGTGGACCTACCATTACAAGGGTGACACAAAGGCCAGTGGAATCCAAATAGTCAAAACATAATGAAATATAATATTTCTAAGAATTATGATACCAAATTGGGGTAATTGTGTTTTCTCAAATAATTTATTATTAAATTAATCGTAAAAAGCACCAATATCATGGATGCCTCTTATAGTCTATATTTTTTCTAACTGTTGGCTACTTAGTCTTTAGATTTATTGTGGAAGAAAAGCAGGTTAGGGGAGATAAAAAAAAAAAAAAAACTCACCCAATTGACTCATTGTTACTTGCACTTTCCGAGTAATTAAACTCAAATTTTCTTTAAATTTCAAATACTATAATTTATTTCTTATGAAAATTAAATTGCATACCCAATTTTTTTATTTGAAAGAAAAAATATAGATTTTATTTTTTAAACATAAAATCATGCAACAATCAACTAAGGGCCATTTTGAATTTCATTGGAAATCCAATGAAGTGAGATCCAATTTCTTGCATTTGGGTAACACCTCGTGGTGTGATTGGTCCCAATTATCCTCAAATCATTGATTGAAAAAAAAAATTAAATTTTTAGTCAATTCATTTTATTGTAAAAACAAAAAATCTAACTATTATTATTTTATTTACATTCAATTATATATTTTCACCGTTAAATTTTTTTATCTTAATTTTAAAATTAATCTCATCGTAGATATACAATCCTAGCAATAAAATCGAATATGGCCTACTTCAAAGAGAAATTGACCTAACAAATACTTTATAAATCCGGTTAGAGTAAATTGTTGAAGAGATTATATCTCCAAAACAAGGGATATTGGTTTTTTTCTTGATGCTGGCTAGCAGTGGCATCATCAGGGACCTCAAGTCCCCACTCCCCCACCCACAGTTGAACACATGCATCAAAACAATTCGACAAAGAAAAAGGGAAAACAATGTAGAGGGTAAGAAAGAGAAAATACTTAGAAACAGAAGCAGAAACAGGGTTGCTACATTTACATGACAATCTATAAAAAATAAAACACCAATATTGATGTGGGGTATATCAGCTAGGGTTGCAAGTACCAGATTTTGGTAAAAAGGTACTAGAATTATTGATCACACAGCATCTCTTACTTTCCCCCTCCCCACTTTTCCAAAAACCTTTTTTTTTCTCATTACAATTTAATTATAGGGTTTTCTTTCTCTGGGTCATTTTAATTAGATCCACTGTCAGTGAATTTGGGGTTAACTTCACAGTGACATGAATATACACAGCTGAAAGAAATAGGCCGCAATTAAAAAGCCTTTCTCCTTAAAGCATTTTCTGTTTTGTGTGGCATGGCATTATGGCCATTACTTAATTTGCAATATAAATTAATTGAATATAAAAGGAAAAAGCAATCATTTGTTTTTTTTTTATTATTATTATTAAAAATATTCAATCTGTGATATGTTCTTAAAATATTGAAATTTTAATTTGATCATTTGATTGGCAATTTAAATAAAAAAAAAAAGGATTCTAATCTCTGAAGCCTTATCCGCAGCTGCAATGGCTAGTATCTATAGTGCAATAATCAATCGAGGATACAAACAGGCTGCAAGAGATTAAAAAAAAAAAACTAGAAAACCAAGTAAAATATATATCGTTTCAGACTTGGGTGCTTAGTTGGCTACTCCATGTTTGAACTGAGTAAGAAAATACTCACGTTTGGTTGCGGAGAAACCCAAAACAGCAAGCAAAACTTGAATATATATCTTTTTATTTTCCTGATAAATTGTTCAAGAAAAACTTGAATAAATTACAGAGAAACCCAGAGAAGTATTTTGCCTTCTTGTGATTTTCACCCGATTTGACAAAGCAAACGCCGACATATCCAACAACATTTGGAACTCTGAGTTTGAGAAACAGAGTAGAAAAACAAGATGAAACTCCGGCAGATTAGAGCAAACCAAAAAACTTGAATATTTCAAACAAGACAGTACTGATACAAAACAACCGAGAAATTAAACGACCAGCTTACTTGAGTCATTAAACTCTGTCATCTGAAGAAACCCTAAATATTTATCCCCCGAGAAAATCTATGGACACAAATCATTTAAACAGATACTCTTGCAAAATCTGGTCCAGATTGGAAAACTTGAATAAGTACAATCTCCAGAGACTTTGAGCTTTGAGTTAGGGTTCATAAGCCGAAATTAAGACTGTCGGATCCGTAACCCTAAAGTCCTAAACCTAATAACCAAGTGCGCAACAGTCAGATACTACCAAGCAGGAAAAAAGAAAAGGAAAAGAAGACAGACAAAGTTCGATTATGATCAGCTTCAATTCAGACAAGAAAAAAAAAGGAAATAAATAAAACAGAAACTTGAAATACAGAGTTAGTGTTGAAAATGGATATGTTGAGGACGTTTCGGAGAGAAATTAAGAAAATGAAGGAAGAAACATGAAGCATTTATCACCTGCTTCATTGCCTTATTCTCCTTCAAACAGCAAATCAAATTTCCAAATTAATTAATTAATTATAGATATATTGTACTTGATTTACTGCTTGTACTTCTGTAACTTTCCATGGCCAAACCGATGATCCGACGGATTATAGGAGTCAACAACAATGGAGAGGAATACGACGTCGTTGTTTCCAGGTATCCGTACATATTCAGCCTTTATCCCACTTGATTCCTACTTCTTAGACATTTGGCAACAAGATGGGGTCCCACTTAAATACCAATATATATATTTTTTATGGAAATAAATACTTTGAGAAGCAGCACTCATTATGCAATTTTATAGCGAGCCAAAAGATTAAAAAAAAGGGGTGCTTATCTGCTGGACATAGCTTTGAAATAGAGGATGAGATCATAATGTGCCAATTTCTTGTTTAGTATTATAAAATTGAATAACCCGTATTGCCCAATGGTACCTTAGTTAGAAGTGGTAATTTGATCAGATCTGTGAATCCAAAAGGACTGTTGATCGAGAGGTTTAGATTAATTTTATGTAAACTTGACAATTTTATAATACACTACATGATGATTAAAATGGTAGCCAAATTCGTATAAAATTTTAATAAAAATAAAAAGTATGTTATATTGAACATCAACAAAAATTATGATAATAATTTTTATATTTTATACACATTAAACATGATATAAACAAATATAAATATATAATTTATTAAATCTAATTTTAAAATTTGGATAAATAAATCAACTGAATTTGAACACTCTCACTTTTAATCATTTTAGCTTCAAGACATTTTGAATAAAAAAAAAATGAAGATCAATTCATCAGTAACAGGTTTTATTTTGATTAATGTTTTTTCAGCTTAAATGGGAATCCATCCAATTCCAGCGTGTAAACAAGCATGAGGTGTTGCAGGTTTAAAGATTCAACTTCCAAGTCTCAAGTGCTTATTAAATAGGAAAATTATCGGTGTTTTATGATTTTGATGGGAAAATTAAAGCACCTGACAGTGACGGCGCTATCGGTGAAAACCCAAGTTGCTTAGCAATTTCCAGACATCTGTATGGCTTTGCTGCAAAGTGGAGCAGCACCTCAGCATCTATGTCCAATATGTGATCCTTTCGTATTATTTTTCTTTGTTATTATTCTCTAGTAATAAAAGAACAAAAGATCCTTAATTGGTATCCATGATTGCTACAACAACATTGATTAGCCAGTTACAATACATACATATAAAAATCTTGAGTCCCACAGGTCATCTCTATATCAGTAAAAGGGGCGAGTTGACTCAAAATCCATACGAACTCGCACACCAGAATGCAAGAGCAAAATCGTGGGTACCTTGATGTGTAGAAAGATTTGTCTCATTTCAACACACTGCAGCAGAGATTAGTGGATTAAGTTCAGCACTTAGAGCAGGTTGAGTTGGAAAATGCAGTAAAAGACATTGTAGCCGATCTCAAATAGTTTGCAATGATTTTAATTGAGTTTACTGTTGCTGTATATGAGAAGCAACTAAGCAAATATATTAGCAACCATATAAACGATGATGTTTCATTTCCGTACATGCTCAAAGCTGATGTGCAACAATTTTCAGAATGCAAAACAGAAATACACAAATACTCAATGTTTTATGGTATATGATTCAAGTAAATTTAGGAAACTTACTTGTATAAATACGTGGCGATTCCAACAATTATACATAAGAGGATAATATCAATACAGAAGTTGCGACTTGACCTCAACTGAAAAAATCAAAATACACGTAGTGGAAATTAGGGAACATATAGAGCAGCTTGCATCCAAAATCAAAATATGAAAGACAATCTAATTTACCTGGTTAACAGTATCCTTAAGTCTCGCATTTGTGCTTTTCAGATCAGAGGCTGCCCTATCTACCTGGAAGATGTCAAAACAGTGTCAATAATGAACTCCTAATCTGTAGAAACTTTCAGATGAAAAAAGAGATTGTTCCATCGTTATTTTTTTACCTCACACAAACCAAACATCAATAACTAGTTACAAATTTCCGGATTAAAAAAAAAGACAATGCAACTCACTGCCAGAAAGTGTTTTTCATATGTAAATTGCCAGGCTACTAGCAAGTGATATCATTGCTTGACATTCCAAGTGTAGTACGCAAGTAGAGTGTTAAACTCTTACTTCCACTAATCAGGTTCAATCACCGGCAGCATAAAAAATAAAAAAGATATCATAACCTGACTTTATTGGTCCCTGCTCTCTCTCTCTAAGATTATAGAGTTAGCAATTAAAAGGCATCAGATATAACTTTAATTTTCCAGAATACCATCAGCTAACTATCAGATAAATTGTCCATGTCCATCACTAGTAAAGAAGGATAACCAGAGGCAGATAACTCTACTTGCGTAGGATCACCTTCTCATCTATTTCATCCATCATTGGCACTTGTCTGTCAAATTCCTGCCACAAGGAAGAATAAGTATTTTTAAAACAAGAATAATCAAAACAACTAGCATAATATATGGTTGTTTAATATGATTTATACCACAAGTAAATAGACAATATCACACAAACTAACCTCATTCATATCATGAGCCATGTTTTTCAAGGTATCCAAACCTTCAGCTATAACCTCCAAACCTTGATCCTGAATAAAAAAGAATATTGATCTTAAATATAACAATTTAAGTTCAGGAAGATGAATTAACATAATCCCCCAAACATCACCACGATTTGCATTACAAATAATGACAGAACAGCGAGACAGTGTATTGGAATAGCAACCAAAGCAAAGCTGAAAATCTCACAGCAATAATAAGGCAAAAAACAACAAGAAGAAAGTAATTACTACCTGTTTCATTCTGCGCATTTCATACTCTTGCCTGAAGCGGTCAGACTCTTCAGTTTGTTGGAAGTACTCACTTTCAAAACCACCATCTGATTCCATCGAATTAACCAAATTAAAACGTTTGATCATTGATAGGTCTCTTGATATAACAATAATCCAATAAATAAATGATTATTACCTGAAGATGAGTCAATTTTAATTGCAGGATAAGAAGTTGAAGTCGCCCAACCACCAGTTCTTTGCTTAGCTGCAGTTGTTGATCCATCTGGTATTGCTTCAATCCTATCTTTCAGTGAAGAAACCAAATCGTTTCGAGCCTCAAGCTCTTCTCTTGAAAGCCCCTTTACCTATACCCCCAAAGATTAATACTACCAGTTAACAAATAGCAATTTTGAGAACTAATCAAGCTAAAAAACAAATTCTTTTAAATAAATAGAGAAAAATTTTTTAAAAAGAAAGACCTTTTTGAGAGCGAGTCGTTGTAATTTGGGGAGTTCTTCAAGCAATCGAGCTTTTGTTCTCCGAATTTCCGCATTCATTGCAACCGCCGTAGCCCTGTTCTTTTCCGTAGCAGCAGCTTCCGATTTCTACGGGGTTTTTTTTTATTTGAAAAAACAAAATTGGAAAATTTTTGTTTAACAGTGAGAAAACAAAAAGGAAGAAACTTTAACATTATATCAAAAACCCTACAAAAGGGAGAGGAAGAAGAGTTAAACCTGGAGAACAGCATCGAGTTCAGACTCAACGACGCCATAAAGGTGAGCGAAAGCGTCATCGCCGGTGACGTTAGCCTCTTTTTGCTTATCGATGTCGTACTTTTCGTATTTCTTGCAAATCGCGTCGACCCTCGTGATCAAGTCTATCACCGTCATCTCCTTCTTTCTCTAAAAACTACGCCGTTTCTTGCTTTCTCTGGAAGTTCCTTTTACTTTCCCCGCAGAGATTCTGTTTCTTCGATTTTTGTTTCTGGAACATTGAACACTAACTAGGTCGGAGACAGTGAGAGTCAAAAGAAAATGGAAGAGGGAAACGAATGTTTCCGTTGGATTCTTGCCAGCTGGAATTTAATCGGGTCTTACGGTTCATGAAATGAACTCAGTTGCAGAAGATTCCATCTCCGTCACCCAGGAGCAGACCGGCACGCAAAGTTAAAGTTCCAAGCGTTACATGTTCGGTTAAAATATTAAAATTTCCACTTTCACATTAATTCAGATTTATTTTCTTTCTCTTTACAAAAATAAATATAATCCCCTTAAATTTCCGTTAGTGTTTCATTTGAAACTTAACTCAAATACTCACGTGTAAGAGTACATTCAATTGAACTTGAGTTGATATAGTATTAAATTTAAATATAATTTTAAAATTAAAATTCAAATCTTAATTTGAATTTGATTAAATTTTATATTTTTAGTTCGAACTTAACTCGAGATAAAAATTAAATTATTTGAATTCATTCGATTATGCTAGTTTAATATATAAAAATAAGCTCAATTTTATATTCGATAAAAGTTTGATTATGTGTACTCGAGTTTGATTTGAATTTGAGATATTTTATCAATTAAAATAATTAAAATATATTAAAATATAAAAAATTAATTAAACTTGCGAGTAACTTGAATGGAGTATAAGAATACTCGAATTTAATTCGATCAATAAATTAAGTTACTTAAATTCGAATTTGACCCAATAATAATCGAATCAAATTTGAATTTTATTCAAATTAAATCTGAATAATTTATGTGTGCTAATGTCTCATTTACACTTTTATTCATATAAATCATTTTTTCATAATTATTTTTATTAAAATATTTAACATTAATCTATATCATTTATAAAATATAATATTTAATAAATTTAAAATTTAAAACTTATTTTTTTTCAAATTATGATTTATAATAAATAGAAGTAAATATGATAATAAAAGTGAAGGGATGTCACAAGAATTTATTTTTTCTTTCTTTAAAGATTAGGGCTTTTGAATAAAGCAAGAAAAAGGAAAAAAATAGTTTGAAAGCAAAGGCAACCCATTAAAATAGGGTTAAGAATTAAGATCTCATCAAATTGTTTCTAATAAAATAAGGTTGGTTAGCTAGCAAAACAAAATTCCAAAAAAAATCTAATCTCTGTTTGGTTTGAGTATTTAGTTCCATCTTAAATTTGCATTCTCCTTAGTTAAATGCTCCCGGCTTTCCACAACGAAGAGAAATCACCAAACAGTTCCTTTGAACCAGGTGGGGCGCTTTCTACACATTCGTATTGCTCGAGCGTGGCCTTGTTTTCTATCTCCTTTGCTTAAATTGACTCTCACTACGACAGCACTCACTATTACAATATATAGCCATTAAAAGAACAATGTCCACTGAATTAAGGACTTGCAAAACAGTCTCCAAATAGAGTTTTTAATGCCTTTTAATCACCACTAAACCAAAAAGCTTATGCTTTTAACTCCTTTATTTATAAATGACCTCTTTTATCACTATTATTTTTTTTGGTTCCCTCTAAGAATCACCCAAAAAATGGCAGAAAATTCGATTCTTAGCTCGTTTTCTAGCTTGATTCTAAGTCTTTTCACTCTCTTTTCTTGTTTGTTTGGGCACTGTGATTCATTTGAGGAACTTGGTGGATACGACACTTTCACTATATCAAGCTTCAAATACCCAGAAACCCAGATCAGACCTTTTGATATGCGTTATATAAGAGGTAACGTAAAACTAATTTTATGCTCTTTTTGATTATTCATTTGTCATTTTGGGTCAATTAACTGTGTTTTTTCTTAATGATTTAATGATGGACTACTCTGATTAATGGGTAGTTGTCAAAATTTTAACTTTACTAACAAATGGGTGAAATAGTTTCATGTGATTGGATTGTTTTTTCTGTTTGGTGCAGGTATTTTCTAGTTCTATTAATTTCAATTTAAACTTTCTATGTTTTTTTAATCTTAATTGTCTATTTCAATGATGAAAGCAAGATATTAAAATTTTTCCTAGTCAATTTGATTGTTGGTTTAACTTTTTTCCTTTCAACTCTAGTATTACATCATATGTACTTGTAAAACTGTTTCAGCGGACTAAGTTAAATTAGTTATAGAGACATGGTTTAGAACTATCGAGTTTGAAGATGTTTCTTTCAGTCTTGATGATTATTAGATTGCTTCCCTTTCATGGAAAGCTACTTCAGTGCTGTTCTTCAGGAAGTGTCATTTCCACCAACTTGTATGCAAGAGAGAAGAAAATATTAAATATTTCGTGCTAATTTTGGTCAAGAATGTTGTTAATTGGAAAATTGAACTGTTCAAAAAACATGGTGATGAAATAGATTGTATTACTGTTTGAATTATTTTGCTATGTAATGTCTCACTGGGTTTACAATTTTCCTTGTCTCAGTTGATTTACCACCATGGTTCTCTTCAATGTCAATAGCATTGAAGTCAAGTGTCGACCTTGTAAGTATGCTTGACCAAGTTAATTAGGGTTTTAGGTTTATCGGCTTTTGAATCATGCTGGTTGTTGAATTTCTTTTGTTTGTTCTTACTACATTTCTACTCTTTTATTGACGCAAATCATTAAAAAATTTTCTACACTTGTTTAATCACTGATTTCTGGAGTTCAAACATTTGGTAGTTTTCCTAATCACTCTTGCTTATCTGTTTTGCTCATGCTTCAAACTGCTTGCAGGATATGAAAAGCATTGAAAAAGTTCCTAAAAGTGTGCTGCCGATGATATGCTTCAGAGATGGCAGCCTTCCATTGCCAGATGCCTCAAACACATCATTAAAATGTATCCCACAAACAAACATAAAATAATATTTTCTTCTTTCAATTATTGACTTAATGAACCCAAATGAATCTAGCAGTTTTAAGAGATTTTATCTTGTTGCAGCACTAGTTTCTCTAGCTAGTGGATCTTTTGAAGGAATACAATTACTTCAAAATACAGAGCAGTGCTATCCTGTACCAAGAAATCTTACAATGAAGTTGACGAATGAGCAGGTTTGCTATTATATTTTATGTGGAAGAAATGTCTTTCCTTGTGTTCTTAAAAATTCCAGATTCTTGTTTAATTTGTTTAACTGAATTCTTAGGAAACTATTGCACCACATCATTCATTTGGCATATTTTAACCCAAAATTATGGGTGTGAGGTGGGTGGGGTAAAATGTTTAGTTTGGTAGACGGATTACTCCACAACTTCCTTATATTTTCTTTTATATGGTTTTTAGAAATTCAATTGTTGTCAATGTAACTTAAAAATCTGTGGTTCAGATATCTGCAAGGGTTTTGTATTTTGGTCTTTTCAACGGTGTTGGGCCTACAAGAACACAGTCGAAGATGGTAAGATTACTAGCTCCATTATTTTGCACCTATTCACCACTTGCTCCATTTTGTGTAGTGCTTCTATGCAGTTCTCTCCCATTTCATGTTGTTAAGCATTTTACTGGTTGATCATTTACAACTGTGTTGTGTAATTCACTTCAGAGGAAAATAACTGGGTTTCCTCTACACCTGGAATCCTTTGCCCAAAAGGCAAATAAAGATGCTTGTAAACCTCTAAAGAACCATATATAAAACTATGTTTGATGGATGGATATTCTAATGGTAAGATCTGCTTGACAAAAACTTGTTAGTTGGTTATTATAAGGAAATATCCAGACTGGTTTGTGATGCCATATAACAAGTTTTCTTAGCAAAAAGAATACTTTGCTTGCATTTAAGCCGGTGGAAATCTGCTGTAGGAAACCCTCGAATTCTTGTTTGAAGAATGTTTGCTTTTGCTCCTATTCATCTCATTCTTGTTAAGTTTTCTTGTTCTTCCATGTCAGCATATCCTCTTTCAGTAAAGGTTTTGGTACATTTGTTCCAGACATTCAACTAGAAATTGAATTTAAAGCTACTGCTCTGGATTGCAGATTGTTCGAGGCCCCGCTTACTCCTTTGCAGCCAATATTAGCGTGGAAGGATGTATAACCTCAACGATGCAGGGACAGTATTGCAACCAAACTGTTGAACTGCTTTCATGTGGTCTATCTGGCAATAGTTCTGGAAATAGTTCAGTATCTGGGTTCTTCAATCAAAGCATGGTTTCTTGCAGGAACAATTTTGAGACCTCATGCCATGGAGATGGAGAAATGAAAATATACTCCTTAGAGATACTACGAATAGCTGAATTCTTAACCATTTCAGCAGAAAATGTAAGGTTAAGACCTCTGAATATCACTGGGAATAGTAGTGGAATTGACTTAATATGCTTTGCTCGTTATGGTGCTATGCCTTCAGCTACTTTACATGATTATTCTGGGAACTTAAATAAATCCCCTTTGGTTATTTACTCCCCAAAGGTTGGTCGCTGGTATATTTCTATTCTAGCCTTTAATCTTTCAAAGGAAATTGGTGGGTCCCAAAGTAATGTTTCAAAAGTTTGCTATTCCCTGGAACTGCAAGAGCTTGAATGTCCTTTGGGGAAGGCTGGGCCAAACTGTTCATCCGAAAGATACATGCTTCAGGTGAGCGTTGTCAACAAATATGTTATATGTATTCTCTGTATTCACTTCTTTATAAATTTCATTGATTCATTTTATTTTGCATTATGCTTGGTGTTTTTAATGTTTTAGTTTTATATTTTGATGCTATTATGAAATTATCTGCCTATGTGAAATTCAATATATTAAGTACACATTCAAATTTGTGAGGATAAAGTAGAAATCAAGTTTAGAAAAGAAAAAGAGATAAATGATTTACTTGCTTGTTGGTGGTGACAAAGAAACAGACACAAAATTAAGGATGAGAAGATGACTGTATGAATTTCATTTGCGGGTGACTGGACACCATATCTTGACAATCTTATCCAAAGGACTGAGAGGGTGAAATTTTACCAACTGATTCTCAGCCTTAAATACTGAGGATTATTAAAAGATGTAATCATTTTGAAGCATAGAGGGGCCAAATTTTGGTTTGGAAATTTTACCTTCTAAGTGTTCACTTAGACATCGAGTGATGGGATGCAACCATAGATTTCTGATTTCCATTTTAGTTTTATTATTTTTGTTAATTAGATTAATGAACAGTTTTTTTCCTGCATTATCTTTTCTTTCTGTTGATGCTTAAAGAAACTCATTCGCAGGAGTAAGTTATTGACAAGCTGAGAATGGTTGTCTGCAGACGGTTCTCAGGAAAGATTCCACCCCTTTTGAATCCTATTATTTGCCATATGGTGAGAAAGTGAGGTCAGATGCTGCCAATTTTCTTCTTGAGCCCCTTTTAAGCAACTACTCATTTGGAGGAGGACTGGATACCTGGACTTATTTTCTTCTGGACGTTCCTCGTGGTGCAGCTGGCGGAAATCTCCATGTGCGGCTGATGTCAGATAGAAAGATAAATTATGAAATATATGCTAGAAATGGTGGATTGCCATCACTTGTTAACTGGGACTATTATTATGTAAACAAGACAAGCAGCAGTCATGGCTCCATGTTTTTTGTATTGTACAATTCAAGTGAAGAAAAGGTCGACTTTTACGTCTTATATGTTAGGGAAGGAATCTGGAATATTGCATTAAGGCATCTAAACAACACTGCTGGCACTTCCAATGGCCAGACTACAATGTCTATTTCACTTGAAAGATGTCCAAAAAGGTGCTCCTATCATGGTGATTGCCGATCTGCTCTTGATGCAAGTGGATTAACATCATACAGGTATTATATTTTTCGGCCATCTACATCTTTTTTATATTATTTTTATCTAATTTATTTTTACAAATATTTTGATAGCTAGATCTAATTGCATGTAATTCCTTGTTTAATGATGGGATGAATGTCTAAAGTGCTTTTCTCGTTTCCTTGTAACTGTATTATTTTCTGTTTCTCAGCTTTTGCGCCTGTGATCGGAACCATGGAGGTTTTGACTGTAGCATTGAGATTGTATCACATCAAGGTAAATGCTTTTTAGGAGTTGAATGCAAAAATATGGCTGCCATCCCTGCCACTTCTTTTCATCAACATTGTTGTTCATGGTTCCAAAGTAGCTATTTATTCTTTCTTTCCAGGCTGTGACTAGTTCAGAAAAATATTTAGTAATGCAGGGTTTTTTCTTTTTACCCTTTTTTTTTGGGGGGGGGGGGGGGGGGGGGATTGGTGGTGCAGAAGAGGGGATGGATTGGCAAGTCTGTAATCATTGGCTTAGTCTATGACGAACCTAAGTTTATGATCAGGAGCCATAGCCTTCAAGTTGAGGTCTCTAATAGGTACTCCAATCCCTGAGTCAAGAATGTCAAAAAATTGCTTACACTTTTAGACGGCTCTTGTACTCTTTTGCTTAAGAAGAGGTTTGTTTGTATTGGAAATGAATTCCAGGACTTGGTATTATGTAATGCTATAAATTCAAATTTAGCCAATCCTGTACTTGGAAACTGATGCAGGACACATATGGCAATCAATTGCTCTAATCGCATCAAATGGCGTAGCTGTGCTTCCTGCTTTTTGGGCTCTCCGGCAGAAGGTAAAGCTCCATTTATTCATGGGCTCACTTGCAGATGATTCAGATTTCTTATGAAAATAGTGCTAACCTTTTGTGATGAAACATTAGAGGTTTCTCAAAATTTCAAACCATGTCATGGCATGCCTAACAATTAATTGAAAGGGTTATTACTATTCCAAAAAATTCTGACATGGTCAAGTATTTTGAAGATATTTGTGATATCTACCAACTTTTGAGTGGTGAAGGAACATTAAGCATTGGAATTGAGCTATGCTAATTATCCAACATGAACTTTATAACTCATTCTTTGAGATCCGTATTTAGTCCAAAACTTAGTTGTTTATATGCAGGCATTTGCAGAATGGGTGATCTACACAGCGAGTGGAATTTCAAGTGGATTATATCATGCATGTGATGTGGGCACCTGGTGTGCATTATCATTTGGTGTCTTACAGGTATATGTTGGTATAATTTTTTTTCCTATGAAGGATGACATTATTCATCATGACAAACTTGGAAAAGGCATAGTGGAAGTACATTATAAAAAAATGAATTGAACTTAAATAAGCATGCAGCACCTCCATTTGCGTTTCATTGTTGTTAAAGTGCTCTATCATATTTTCGGTTACTAGTTTGAACTAATATTGAATAGTATATTGGGAAATGTTTCAGTTTATGGACTTTTGGCTCTCTTTCATGGCTGTAGTGAGCACTTTTGTATACCTCACTACAATTGCTGAAGTTTATAAAAGGACAATCCACACGGTTGTGGTTATCCTTACTGCCCTGATGGCCAAAACTAAGGCAACCAGGTATAAGGATCTGGTAGCATTTGTGTTCATTTGAATTTATGACCCTGTTCTAACAGATATGGAAGGTGCTTGACCAAGCTAAGTTGTGCAGGTCATCCAACATTATTCTTGTGATGGCAATTGGGGCACTAGGTCTTCTTGTTGGGTTGTTGATAGAGTTCTCTACCAAGTATAGGTCACTTTCCTTTTCAATGAATTTATGTTTAAATGGGCTTGAGAGGTGAGATTCTCTTCTGTACCATCATGAAACACCATGCATAATTTTTTTTTTGGGCTCCTAATGCAAATAAAATGTATACTCAGGATTTTATACGTTAGCACACAAACTGCCTTTAGTTATTAGTAAATAGTACCATGAAAGTTAAATCTTTTGTTTCTTTTCATTTTTGAATTATTGTGCTGCTCAAGGGACATTATTGGCATTATTGTGACTTAGCATCTAACATTTAAGTTCATGATTTCACCTGAAAGCTAATATTCTAAGATACACAAGAAACCATGCTTTGTCATTTGATAATGCATTGGTATTTACTGGATGAACTATTAAACTTTCTCTTCCAAGAAAGAAGCACAGCCTGGTTGATAGATGGACTAACAATACCCGAAGATAATGCTTTAGTATTTACTGGATGAACTATTAAACATTCTCTTCCAAGAAAGCTGAGTATGTATTTTACCTGCAGATGGCGGATCAGAGAATGGCTGCAGAATCTTTTAAAGACAATATTGAAACGATTTCGTTGGGGTTTTGTGCTTGCTGGTTTTACTGCACTGGCCATGGCAGCAATAAGCCGGAAACTGGAAAACAGTCAAAACTACTGGATTTGGCACAGGTTAGATTTCTCACTCCTTTTTGGTGTATAAAATTGTTTTGATCTACCTTCTCTCTCATGTTTGATTGTAAAATTTTCATGCAGTATTTGGCATGTCACCATATATTTATCTTCTTTCTTCTTCCTCTGTTCAAAAGTAATTACCATAAATAGTGGTGACGAAACACCCATGGATGGAAACTATCAGTTAACTCGGCAAGATTCTCTCTCAAGAGGTGCATAGGAAAGTTCAAATAAGGAAATAAGCTGTTGTCAAGACGTGCATTGAAAAAATTTCATCTGCCAGAGTGGTTCCTACAACCAAAACAAGACTTGACCACTTCAATAGCTTTTTTGTAAAATTTGCTCGTTTATCACCTTTTCCAGGAGTATGTTTTCTTTTTGTGAATATGTATATACACCAATAGGTGGTAGGAAAAGAACTGAGGCAGGATAAAAATCAGGATAGAAATGTGACTCAAAACCTTTTAGTCTTCAGGGGTATTAGAGCAGAAATTGAGGATAAAGGTGCAGGTGTTTCCATCATGTAACTGTAAAAAATAATTTATAAATATGATAATTTAAGTACTTTAGATTTTATAATCTTGCGAGCTTGTTTGCAGCATGAATATGTGATTATTACAACATTTCTCGAGTACTAAACATATTCCAGTCAAAATGTAGGCAAAAAAAAAAAAAAATTTATGAAAGCGTTATTGAGCAAACAGGTGTCCTACCCAGTTCACAACAAACCTTTTTGATGATGGTGGGAAAAGAGGGGATACATCAATGGAAACGAATTAAAAGCAAGGAATGATTAATTGGAACGTATACCGGTTCATATAAATTTTTAGATCAAATAATTTCTGTATGTCTAATATGTTCTTGTACCAGTGTTAGTTTGTTCTTGGTTCACAGCTTGAGATAATGTATGATCCAAGACCTGTGCAACCTGTTTCTTGTCTTTTATACAGTACAGATTGACTTTGTTTTTTAAAACTACTTTTATCGCCCTTTTCATTCTGCTTCATTACGTTCCATCTCTTTGAATCTTGACGCAACTCTTTGATTTTGCATAAACAATGGAATTTGGAGGTGGGTTTAAAATTAACTTTAATATGAAAAAAAAAAAAAGTCCATGCCTAAGTTTGGCAGTATCAGACCATTTTTTCAAACCACCAGGAAAACTAATGGCTCCATCAAAAGTAAAAGCAGCTAGGTCTCTCCCCATTGTTAAATTTTCAACTTGCAAACCATTTTCATAACTCTGTTTTCTATCCCATGAAAATGACAGCATTTAATCTGTGGCTTGAACTGATGTATGTTTATTCTTTGATTATCTCCAGAAAACAACTCGATTTGAAATTCAAAACCTCACCTTCGATTCATACAGCTTCAACATTGAAAAAATTATCCTACTAGTACCAACAACGACCAGCAAGGAGCATTGGTGGGGCAGTAAAAAGTGGGATCCAAAGCATTCACAACTTTCTAAATTTTATAAAGTCTCATCGTTTAAGGAAAAGGAAATTACATAGTTACAATCAATTCAAGAAGAATGCTTCAATTTTCATGCTAATTAATTGTATATTAAACCAGAATTATTACTAATCTTTTCCAAGTATTACATATTTGTGGCCTACACATGGACTGCTTTATGTATTGGGAAGCAGTGGTGGAGTGGATTAAATTTAAAACAGAAGAGAAAAGTCAAATTATACCAAAAGAAACCAAAAAGGTCAAAAGAGTACTGCAGTATTCAATTTATAAAATTTTAGGCCAATCTGATTGCAACACATTCTCTCAGGTTTGTGGTCCTTTGCTTTCCTTTCATCCTCATGCAAGAACTGTAGAGCTCCTCTTTTCTGTTCTTTTTTCACAAATTTTAGTAAAAGACAATATAATAAAGTTTAAACAATTAAATTTTGTTTGGTTTTGACAACCCTTGTTGAAAACAGAGGACCCCGTGAGTGGACTTCAGCACATTTGTCTGCCACAAAAATCACTCTCTTCTTAGACTTTTCCATCACCTGCTTTTACAAAAATGGCCTCCTCCTACTTGAATTAATCAATTTTGATGCAGCAGAATGGACAGAGGAATTTGCATGTTAATGGAGTAGTAAGAATTTGGAGAGTACTAATACCGTAATTTCTTGAATAATTCCGAATGGTTGTGTCCGTGAATGGCAGCTTATTCAGATTTCTATAAGAATCCACTCTGTTTCTCTCGCTTTCACTTGAATAGCACTTATGCAGGGCATGCTTCGTTTGCTTCAACAGTTACGCAGATTCCACGTTTCCATGTCACCTAACAAGAAGAAACTCACTTCCCGTCAAACCAATAGTCCAAACCAAACCAAAACCGAAACCAAAAACAAAACACCCTCTCTCCACCAAACTAAAATCTCAAACTCTGATTGAGATGTTTTTCCGTTCTTTCATGTCTTCTCTTGCGTTCTTTCTTTTCCTTCTACTCCTTTCATTTTGCACCCACCATGCAATCTTTGTCACCAAATCTCCACCGAATGAGCCTTTCCTGGAATCCCGCATGGACGGTTCTTCCAAATTCCCCGTTTCGCATAAAGAAACATTCAAAATCCATTCCAAAGCCAGGAAATTGGAGTCCACCAATGTTATCATCAGAGGAAACGCAACCGTTCATAGTTTTAACCGTACCTTCGAGCTCGGTTTCTTTAGCACAAATGGGGAATCCAATTGGTATTTAGGAATCTGGTACTCTTCTGTTCCTACTCAAATCCGCGTTTGGGTTGCCAATCGTGAAAAACCCATCAAAAATATCACCCAATCTTCACTAGAAATCACTGAGACAGGACAGTTAGCGGTAAAGGAGTCGGCATATTCAGTCGTTTGGCAGAGCACAAACACGGAGAAAGCAAAAAAGTTCGATCTTTTAGAGAGTGGAAACCTGGTGCTGTATTCATCAGAAGGTTCAAAAATATGGCAAAGCTTTGATCATCCAACGGATACGTGGCTTCCAGGGATGAACGTCACCGCCCAGCGATCTTTAACCTCCTGGAAGAGCTTGTTTGACCCATCTCCAGGACATTTCTCTTTAAGGCTAAATCCGCAAGAGTTCAACGAGTTTGAGCTAGTTTACAATTCAACCGAAGTGTATTGGTCCACCGGGAACTGGACGGGGACAGCTTTCGCCAATGTGCCACAAATGACAATCCGTTATATTTACAAGTTCCATTTCTCTGACCCTTACTTGCCGACAGCGTCGTTTTGGTACACAGAAAGAGCGCTGGATAACGGATTGGAGCCGCCTTTGACAAGGTTTCAGGTTGATGTCAACGGCCAGCTGAAGCAATTCACGTGGTCGCCGCAGACAGAGTATTGGAACATGTTTTGGTCAGAACCGGAGGATAAGTGCAAAGTTTACGGTTTGTGCGGTTCTTTTGGATCTTGTGTAAGTACAGCTTTAAAACCTTGTGTTTGTCTTAATGGCTTCAGGCCTGTGGATGATGAGGGTTGGAACTCTGGGGATTTTACCAGTGGTTGTAGACGAGAAACTGACGATTTTTGCGAGGATAATGATGGATTTGAGGAGGTAGGTGATGTAGGATTTGATGGAAGGACTACGGTGTCGTTCCAAGCTAGTAGGAGTTCTTGTGAGAAGTCTTGTCTGAGTAAATGTTCTTGTATTGGGTTGTATCATAATGGGAGGACTAATCTGTGTAAGAATGTGTATGGGTCTTTGTTGAATTTGAGAAATTTGAGCTCTGATGGTATGAATGAAAATGTCTTTTATATTAGGGTGCCAAGAGAAGGAATTGGGAAGAAAAATGTGTCTAAAACCATGGTTTTGGTTGGTAGCATTGTTGGGTCTATTGCAGTACTTGCGTTCGTGGGGTTGATTTTGTTGGTTTTGAGAAAGAGAAGAGAGAACAAGAAGGGGAGGGATGAAGATGGTGTTTTCCCAGGGTTGAATCTCAAGGTATTCACTTACAAAGAGCTTAATAGTGTGACTCGAGGGTTTTCAGAGAAACTGGGGCATGGTGGATTTGGTGCGGTCTTTCGAGGTGAGTTATCAGATTCTACTCCTGTTGCTGTTAAACGCCTTGAAAGGCCAGGGAGTGGTGAGAAAGAGTTCCGGGCAGAGGTGTGCACAATTGGCAACATACAACATGTCAATCTTGTGAGACTCAGAGGGTTTTGCTCTGAGAATTCTCATAGATTACTAGTTTATGATTACATGCCCAATGGTCCTCTGAGTGCATACTTACGCCGAGATTGTCCTCATTTGTGCTGGGATGTTAGGGTCCGGGTGGCGGTTGGCACTGCAAGAGGCATAGCATATTTACACGAGGAATGTAGGGACTGCATCATTCATTGTGATATCAAACCCGAAAACATTCTCTTGGATAGTGATTACATGGCAAAGGTATCAGATTTTGGATTAGCAAAGCTTGTTGGCAGGGATTTTAGCAGGGTATTAGCCACAATGAGGGGTACTTGGGGCTATGTTGCCCCAGAATGGATATCTGGTTTGGCAATTACACCAAAAGCCGATGTTTATAGTTATGGGATGACATTGTTGGAATTAATCGGTGGCCGCAGAAATGTGGAGGCATCACAATCTGCAGGAGATGCCAATGCATTTGGTGAGGGAGCAAACGGGGAAAAGTGGTTTTTCCCTCCATGGGCAGCACGCCAAATAATTGAGGGCAATGTGGCTGCAATTGTGGACGGTAGACTTGGTGTTTCATATAATCTTGAGGAGGCTGAGCGTCTTGGTTTAGTAGCAATCTGGTGCATACAAGATGAAGAGGAAATGAGGCCTACGATGGGGATGGTAGTAAAGATGTTAGAGGGAGTGGTGGAAGTGGCCATTCCTCCACCACCCAAACTGATACAGGCACTAGTTGCTGGCGAGTCTTATCGTGGGGTTAGAATGGATTCTGGTATGTCTACAGCTGGTGGATGCTCAGACTATAAAGTTGGATTTTCGAGTGCTGGTTCACGGTCATCTCTTGGTAACTTCTCTTCCCCAGTGGATGAGAATTTGGAGTTCTAATTGACAAGATTATTGATGATAACTGACTAAAGTTGAATACAAAGTCATTATCTCTGTTTCCATATCTTCCAAAATTTTTATATTAGCCTTCTTTTCTCTGTCTGCTTTCGTATGTTAAAAATGTACGAGATGCTAGAGATCATGCAGATGTAAATAGAGTTGATGCTTCTGAAAGTTTTGCTTCCATGGAATTTCAAAATGATATGAAAATGAACTACATTCAAAAGCCCAATCATGTGTATGTATATATAAAAGCATTCAGGCCAACTGCCAGTTGAATGATAATTGAAGTTCTAGTTCTTGTTACATGAAATGATTGCTATATGTGTTGATAAACGATTAAGCCATGCCAAGAATCAGAAAAAGGTAAATGACGGCCCTCAATTAGAAAGCCAATTTTGTTAGATGAATCTCTAATTTCAACTTTGGTTAAGTAGTTCAATCTGCTCAGTTTGTTTAAAACACGCTTCATTTCTCGTAAAAGGGTTGGCAGGGTGTCTGGGGTCATTGGGTTATGATTACGATTTTGACATTCCTCAACGGTAGATACGAAGGATAATGCCACACCATCATTTTTTTTTTTTTATTGCAAAAGAGGTTAGTGTCCTTATAGGGGATGGCGGGGTCGAATTCACATTTACATAATCTTAACCACTGGATTAAGAAGAGAAAGTAAATGCCCCACCATCATTATTTCAACGAAAAAGGCTCTTGCAGCTCCACTTGCTTCAGCTTTTCACCGCACTGTGGCGCACTTGGATTGTGAAGAGTCATGGTCTCCTTTTTTGACGCTTTTCTAGTAGGAAAAGAACAAAAAACTACAACCCTTTGCAATTCTTTTATACCTCAAAAACTTTAGGCGCTCGTGGTTGATATCTCTGGAGAAATTTTGACAATGTTGACATGTAGTTGGATTCAGTTCATCTTCCTTCAGCACCAGTTTTTTGGTCTGAACCCAAAAAACACTCTTGAGCTAGCCCACACGTTTAAGTCGTCCAACCAGAAACTTTTAGATATGAAAAATTATCCATGGGAGATAAAGTTAGAGGGGACCATCCATAAATGATCATGTTATAAACATATGATTCGGAAGAAAAAAATCCTGAACCCGAATCAAGATGTCCCATCAAAGGGAATTCAGTTCATCCATGTCACCACGTGAGTTGTGACAACTTTATTATATGGACTGCGTAGGACCAGATCCGGAACCCTTCGAGCAACAGAAAGTAACCGTATTAACTGTAAACAAACAAATTGAATAATGCTTGTCCTAAGGCTTGAGAGGCTAAGACTCAGTCAACTCCCTCCCTCCCTCCCTCCCTGATGTTTGAAGCTGATTTGTTTCCATGGTCATCCTAGTTTATAGCCAAAATCGACCATCTGCTAAAACCCCTTGTGTACACTTCCAAAAAAATAAAAAACCAGATATATAAATTTAAATGAAAAAAAGGAGAAGTATTGATTTTCCTTCAAATTGACTCACTGGAATTCAGGAAATAAAACAAAAAAGCAGAACAATCAAAAGGGTGCATTAAAAGTGTGCCAAAATTGCGAATACTAAAGAGTATGAGCTGCAAAATGCAGAGGGGAAAATCAATCCATCCTCTGCTGAATCATCACCTACAAAGCAACTTATGGAGAACAAACTGGACAGTACATCACCACCATTGGCCTCCTCCTTGGAAGCTGTCGAACTCCACCCTGCACCTTCAAGTTTAATTAGTGATGAAGGAGATTATCCTCCTATAAAAAGTTTTACAGATGCAAAAAAAATATGTTCTATTGAGTCGTCCAAGCTATGGGCAATTGCTACTCCTATTGCATTCAATATTTGGTGCAATTATGGAATTAACTCGTTCACCAATATCTTCGTTGGCCATATTGGAGATGTCGAGCTTTCAGCTGTTGCCATTGCTTTATCTGTCGTTGCAAATTTCTCTTTTGGCTTCATGGTTAGCTTCTCTAACAGAATAGGGGTTTTTTTTTTCCTCCTTCATTTATTTGGTGCAAGCAAATTAATGTGCTTGCGTTCAATGAAAAAGCTGTCAAATTTAGCAAATGTTGCAAGATTCTTGGCTATCAATCTTAACACTGTTCAATTTACTGCAGCTTGGAATGGCGAGTGCACTAGAGACGTTATGTGGACAGGCATTTGGTGCAGGACAAATAAAATTACTTGGTGTATACATGCAGCGATCATGGATAATCCTATTCGGAGCCTGCTTTGCCTTGTTACCTCTCTACTTGTATGCCACACCAATCCTAAAACTCCTTGGACAAGAGCCTGATATTGCAGACCTTGCTGGAGAGTTCACCATGCAAGTTATACCGCAAATGTTCTCGTTAGCTATCAATTTTCCAACCCAAAAGTTCCTACAGGCACAGAGCAAGGTTGGAGTCTTAGCTTGGATAGGTTTTGTGGCCTTAATGGAACATATTGTGATAGTTTATCTCTTTGTTAATGTGTTCAAGTGGGGCACTGTCGGTGCTGCTGCGGCTTATGACATCTCGGCTTGGACGATTGCAATGGCTCAAGTTATCTATATAGTAGGTTGGTGCAAGGATGGTTGGAAGGGATTGTCTTGGGTAGCCTTTAAGGATCTTTGGGGTTTTGTCAAACTTTCTATAGCTTCAGCCGTGATGCTTTGCTTAGAGATTTGGTATTTCATGACTATAATCGTTCTCACTGGTCACCTTGAAGATCCCATCATTGCAGTTGGGTCTCTTTCTATCTGGTCAGATCACAATCACTAGTCTGAATCTCTCTATTCTGCTCCTTTTTTTTTTTTCATGGTTTTTAATTGAGTTTAATCCAATTGAGTGTTTCAGCATGAACATCAACGGCTGGGAAGGCATGTTATTTATAGGAATAAACGCAGCTATAAGGTAATCAAAAGGGGGTGAAAGTCAATTTTCTTCTGTATTATTATGATTCTTTTTTTTCTTTTTTGGGGTTTTTTTTTATTACCCTTTGGAGTACTGATGTTGATGTTGGTTGCTTTTTCAGTGTTAGAGTCTCCAATGAGCTTGGATCAGGACATCCTAGAGCCGCAAAATATTCTGTCTTTGTCACGGTTGTACAGTCTCTTCTTATAGGAATAGTTTCTGCAGTCATTATCGTGGCAACTAGAAACAAATTTGCTGTCATCTTTACAGATAGTAAAGAGATGCAAAAGGCCGTGGCTAGTTTAGCTCATCTTCTTGGCATAACCATGGTGCTAAATAGTGTGCAGCCAGTTATCTCAGGTGAGCAATTGACCCCACTTCAAGGGAAAACAAATTGGAGCATTTGAAAGTTTCCAAGCATGGGATTTTTGAAATAATGGTGTACCGTCATTGCAGGTGTTGCTGTCGGAGGAGGTTGGCAAGCCTTGGTAGCTTACATAAACTTGTTCTGTTATTACATTATTGGTCTCCCGCTTGGATTTGTTCTTGGTTATCCAATCAAATTAGGAGTGGAGGTGAAGTATCATATTCTATGTTTGGTTTTTTTTTTTTTTTTTTTTTTTTTAATCTGATTTCGACATTTTTTATGTTTTTAGATTATAATTATTTTATATAAAAAAAAATGTTAACGATTTATTTGATATTATAAAATTTTTCACATAATATTATACATCGATCTTAGAGAATAATGAACTGCTTAATATTGCTGAAACTTAGGCTGCAAATGAAGAAATCAACATGAAAATAACCCACATTTCTTCTTTTTTTTTTTCTTTTTTTCCCCTTTATTATCTAATACCATTAATTGGGTCTCACTGCTGCAGGGAATTTGGGTTGGCATGATTTTTGGGACATTCTTGCAGACATTAATCCTCTTGTATATTATCTATAAAACCAACTGGAACTCAGAGGTGGGACATTCTTGCAAACATTAATGACATTTACGAGCTTATACAACAACAATAAATTAAATCTTATATCTTATAATTTTAAAGTCGATTACATTAAATGTCAAAAAAATTATGTTAAATCATAATTTTAAATTTTTTTGTATTACCCATTTTTATTAACAATATTTTTTTATGGATTTTTTTAACTCTCATATCATTTTTTAATACTGAAATTTATGAGTTTATAAAATTTAAAAATAGGATTGATCAAATTTCCCTTTTTTTAACCATTGAGAATGTTTATTACAGGTCGAACAGGCATCTGAAAGAATGCGACAATGGGGAGGAGAGCTTGGCGACGATCATGGATCTAATGTTACCAAGTAAACCTGGACTTGATTTGGACAATTTTTGTACACTTTTAGAAATGCCTAGTTTCACATTTTTTTTTATCTTTGTTTTAGAGCTAAGTAAAAATTGTTTTACCTTAATTCATTTAAAAATATAAATTAAAACAAAAAATCATCATTTATTCATAATCCATAATGACCAGTCTTCGTACCAAAGTTCAAAATTTCATAAAGAACCGCCTCAAAGAATTTGCGGGACCCACCGCCACTCTGTGGATTTTGATATTATATATTCAACCCCGATATCTTTTGATGAATTGCATGTTGGACCCTGGTTACGTCTTTCTGTAATTTTGTTTTGAGCCCTGGACATTTATAAATTTATTGGTGTTGAATTCTAGTTCTAATTTTATTTGGGAATTTGTGAATGAATTATGAAAGGCTCGCCCTTTTTGACCTTTTGTAGTAAAGTTCAAATCTATGACCCTTCTTTTTGTTTTAATCTGGAAATATGTACACTCACTCTATGGGTGGAAGAAAAAAAATGAAAAAATTTTGTTTGAAGATAAATTTTTTTGTAAATTTTTAAGGAAAAATGGGTATTTTAAAGAAAAATAAGTATTTTTTAAAACATATTATATAAAAATTTGAAAGCATGCACAAAAAAAAAAATTAAAAGCCATGAATATTTTATTTTACTATCTGATATGTGATTTTTTTTATCTTATTTAATTGAGTTAATACCATTTAATTCGTAACAATAAACTTATAAATAGTACAAATATATAATATTTTTTAATAAAATATAAGATTAATATATTATTTAGATCTTGAGCTATATCACCTTAGTAATTAGGTACCCATATTTCATTTTTGTCAAATGTTTTGACTCGCACATTAATTCTATTAATAATAACAAGTAGATGTATCCAAAAAACAATCATTAATATCATGAAACGTGATATATTTTATTGGTTAATATTTATCACATCAACGTTTTAATTAATGGTAATAGTTGATTATGTAAAATGTTTGACAAAATAAAAAATTCATATACCTAATCATAAATATTTTTATAAGTATTAAATCCTTAAAATAATATAATTTAAGTATCAACTTACATATTAACCCTAAAATATATTACAATCCACGATTTTAAATAAATTCTTAATATTTGAGAGTTGAAATGTTTATAAGTGTATAAATCTGAAGGTCTAATAAACTTTCAAGTTTGAACACCTTATTTTAAGATATTGAGTTGTCCTCAGTTTTTTAATTTAATAATTAAGGAGCTTTTAAGAAAATATAAAAATTTTAATTTTGAATCACTAACCTTTCCCTTTTTCATACGGGCTATGTTGATCATGTGCAAAAAATATATATATTGAGTTGAGTTTAAGATAATAATAAAAAAGCTTAATCAACGTTTATTGGTTTGAGTGATAATAAATTTAATTTTTTTTTAAATAAATATTCGATTTTGAATATTGTAAATGAAAAAAATATGTTTCGAGAGAATTTACCCATTTTATAAGGTTTAACTTGACTTGATTTTAAAATAATCGAGATTCAAAATGATTATCGAACATCAAAAGATCTCAAACAAAAAAAATAAAAAAGCTTGATAGAATTTCAAACCAGTTTTAAATAAAAAATTTTAAGAGCTGCATCAATATGAAAAATTATTTTAATAAACATATCAAATAACTCTTCTTCATCTTATTATTAATATTGTTACTTTTGTGTATAGCATATAAAATACCCAAAATTATTAACAAGCTAGAATATGGATTTTCAAGCCCAAATAAAAAACTTTGCGAACATCCCTAATTGGAAGGAGAAAAAAAAAAAACAATGTCTTACCCATTTAATTTTGGAAAATTTCATAATATTTGTTAAAGGTTATTGGAAATCACACTTTTTTACAATAAAATGGAAAATCATTATAAGTATTTTTTTTTTTTCAAGACATATTTCATCGACCATAAAAAGGTCGAATGAACCATTTGATAGGTTTTTTTTTTTTATTATTTTTATTTCCTGAACTACTATTGGACCCATCCGAACCCACAAATTATAGTAACTTACCTTATATTTATTTTCCGAAAAGACATTATACCTCAAAATTTAATAACTTTCTCGATGTAACATAAGTGTTATATAAATTGAACTTAAATTGATAATTTTTTTTTTTTGTATATATGGATCATTGATGACAAATAAACATATCTATGGGTCCAATGGGCCATTAAACTCAGACGTTTGGATATGATTTTTCAATTTCAAATTCAATTTAATAAAAAAATTATTTATTTTTAAAATTTTTCATATGTATACATTTTTTTAGAAGCATTTAAATTAGTCAATAACATCCAAAACTATACAAAAACAATTCATGAATAAAGTGGTTCAGTCCAACTCACAGACCTAATCTATTTTAAGTGGGTAAAAATTTTTATTCAAATCCAAATAGGATTGTTGTTGGTTTATTTCTTAGTAGAATAATAATTAATATTAACTATAATGAGAAATTATTTGATATATTGACAATAAAATTTTTTAGTTATATAAGTGGAGTTAAATAATAACAAATGTCCATTTGTTTTTTAAATTAATTTTTTTTAAATATATAAATTACATGTGTTATTATTTTGATCTCGCTTATAGAATTAAAAAACTTTACTGTCAATATATCAAATAATTTTTTAATTATAAATATATAACTAGCTAGTTTTTTTTTACATGTGTCATGCATGGTATTTTTCATTATATTTTTTATAATTTAAAATTTTAATTTATATTAATTTTTATATTTTATGTATATAAACAAATATATTTGTAATCATTTATAAATTGTAATTTAAAATTATAGAAACAGTCTATTTATAAATTATTATGAAAAAATCAAAATAAATATTATGAAAGTTTTGAATTATGAAAATAAAATTACATACAAATCTCAAAGAGAAAGTCGATTTCTTATTCATAGTCACATATACTCTTAAAATATATATTATTTTAGTACGAAAACTAAGATTTACATATGTAATATATCCTAAAATACTTTCTTATATTTGATTTTAAAACTTTATCATGCCAAAATTTTGTGGCAAAAATCTAATTACTCTATCTTTTATAAAGAATAAAATATTGATTGTGAGAAAAAAATTATAAATATATATTTGATAATTATTTAATTTTAAAATTAAGATAAAATAAGTTAGTATAATTTTAAATTTAGATATGTGTGTAATTTTAAATTAAAATAAAATATATTTTTTATTTTAAATCATACAAAAATAATAGCAAAAAATTTGATAAATAACAATAATTTAACCACAAACTTATTTAAATTTATGTGAATATTGATATAGACTGTATTTTTTTTATGGTTTCTAAGATTTAATGATTTAATCTTTAAAAATAATTTAAAATTTATATTTAATATACATGGATAAAAGCGAGGTATGTTATATGTTTTTTCATGTTTAAATTAAGATAAAATTTATGTACTTTGAAAGACTAAAATAACTGTAAGTTTTTAAATTTTTAAAAATTGAATAATTGAAGAATAAAATTATTTAAAACTATCCTACATGTCAATATAAGATTAATATATTATTTAGATCTTGAACTATATCATTTTTTACGATTTAGTGATTAGGTACCCATATTTTATTTTTGTCAAATGTTTTGTCTCGCACATTAATTCTATTAATAGTGACAAGCAGATGTTTTCAAAAGCAATCATTAATATCATCAATCGTGATACATTTTATTAGTCAATATTTATCACACCTACATTTTGATTAATGGTAATAGTTGATTATGTAAAATGTTTGACAAAATAAAAAATTAATAAACCTAATCATAAATATTTTTTATAAGTATCAAATCCTTAAAATAAATATAATTTAAGTGTCAAATTATATATTAACCATAAAATAAATTACAATCCACAAACTTAAATAAATTCTTAATATTTGAGAGTTTAAATATTTATAAGTGTATAAATCCAAAAATCTAAGAAACTTTCAAGTTTGAACACCTTATTTTAAAATATTGAGTTGTCATCAGTTTCTTAATTTAATAATTAAGGAGCTTTTAGGAAAATATAAAACTCTTAATTTGGAATCACTAACATTTTCCCTTTTTCATATGGGCTATGCTGATCATGTACAATAAATATATATTGAGTTGAGTTTAAGATAATAATAAAAAGGTGATAATAATAAAAAGGTTTGACTAACTTTTGTTGGTCTGAATGATAATGAGTTCGATTCTCTTTAAATAAAGTCTTACTTTTGAGTATTGTAAAAAAAAAAAAAAAGTTTTGAGAGAGCTTATCCCTTATAGAATCCAATTCGATTCGATTTCAGAATTATTAAGACTCAAAATGACTACCGAACACTCGAAAATTTAAAAAAAAAAAAACTTGATAGAACTTTCAAACCAATTTTGAATAAAAATTTTAAGAGCTGCATCAATATGAAAAATTATTTTAACAAACATATCAAATAACTCTTCTTCATCTTATTATTAATATTGTTACTTTGTATATAACATATAAAATTCCCAAAATTATTAGCAAGCTAGAATATGTATTTTCAAGCCCAAATAAAAAACTCTGCGAACGTCCCTAATTGGAAGGAATAAAAAAACAATGTCTTACCCATTTGATTTTGGAAATTTTCATAATATTTGTTAAAGGTTATTGGAAATCACACTTTTTACAATAAAATGAAAAATCATTATAAGTAATTAATTTTTTTTCCAAGGCATATTTCATCAACCACAAAAAGGTAGAATGAACCATTTGATATATATATTTTTTAATTTCCTGAACTACTATTGGACCCACCTGACCCCACAAATTATAGTTACTTACCTTATATTTATATGCAGAAAATACATTATTCCTCTAAATTTAATAACTTTCTTAATGTAACATAAGTATCGTGAAACTAGACTTAAATTGATAATTTTTTTTTGTATATATGGATCATTGATGGCAAATAAACATATCTATAGGTCCAGTGGGCCATTAAGCTCATACACTTGGATATGATTTTTCAAATTCGAATTCAATTTAATAAAAAAATTATTTATTTAAATATTTTTTCATATGTATACATTTTTTATAAAAGCATTTAAATGAGTCAATGACATCAAAAACTATACTAAAATAGTTCATGTATAAAGTGGTTCAGTCCAACTCACAAGCTTAATCTATTTTAAGTGGGTAAAAGTTTTTATTCAAATCCAAACACGATTGTTGTCGGTTTATTTCTTACTAGAATAATAATTGATATTAACTATAATGAGAAATTATTTAATACATTGATAATAAAATTTTTTAATTATATAAGTGGGGTTAGGATGATAACAAATGCCTTCTTTTTTTAATTAAAAATTTTAAATATATAAAGATATGTGTTATCATTTAAATTCAACTTGTAGAGTTAAAAAATTTTACTGTCAGTATATCAACTAATTTTTTAATTATAAATATAAACTAACTAATTTTTTTACCCATGTCATGCACGAAATTTTTCATTATATTTTTTGTAATTTAAAATTTTATTTATATTAATTTATATATTATATATATAAATGAATAAAAATTATCGTAATCATCTATAATTTGTAATTTAAAATTATAAAAATTATCTATTTATAAATTATTATAAAAGAAGCAAAATAAGTATTATAAAAGTTTTGAATTATGAAAGTAAAATTACATACAAATCTTAATGAGAAAGTCAATTTCTTATTCAGAATTACATATACTCTTAAATATATATATATATATATTATTTTAGTAAGAGAACTAAAATTTACATATTTCATATATCTTAAAAGACTTTCTTATATTTGATTTTGAAACTTTATAATGCCAAATTTTTGTGACGAAAATCTGATTACTTTATCTTTTATAAAGAATAAAATATTGATTGCGAGAAAAAATTATAAATATATATTTGATAATTATTTAATTTTAAATTTTTTTAATTTTTAAAAAATTTAGTTTATCCAAATTTATTTTTAAATTAAGATAAAAGAATTTAGTGTAATTTTAAATTTAGATATGTGTGTAATTTTAAATTAAGATAAAATATAATTTTCTTTTACTTTAAATCATAGAAAAATAAAGACAAAAAAAGTGATAAATAACAATGATTTAATCACAAACTTATTTAAATTTATGTGAATATTGATAAAGACTATGTATATTTTTTTATGGTTTCTAAGATTTAGTGATTTAATATTTAAAAACTATTTAAATTTTGTATTTTATATACATGGGTAAAAGTGAGGTATGTGATATGTTTTTCATGTTTAAATTAAGATAAAACTTATATACTTTGAAATACTTGAAAAAATGTAAAATTTTAAATTTTTAAAAATTGAATAATTGATAGAATAAAATTATTTAAAATTATATTACATTTCAATAATATAAGTTATCCATCTAAGCGTCTACATAAACAAATCTTATTTGGTTTTTATGTGTATATTTTTTATGATTTATAAGATTTAGTGATTTAACTTTTGAAATTTATTTAAATTTTGTATTTCATATACATGGATAAATGTGAGGTACGAGATATGTTTTTTTCATGTTTAAATTAAGATAAAACTTATGTACTTTAAAAGATTTAGATAAATATAAAGTTTAAAACTTTAAAAATTACATAATTGATATAATAAAATTATTTAAAACAATCATACATGTTAATAATATAAGTTATCCATCTAAGTGTTCGCGTAAGCAAATTTTATCAAGTTTTTATGTATGTTGTAATATAATATAATATATAATATATAATATGATATGATATCAATGGCTTTTATTTATAAATATATAATATGATATGTTAATAATATAGGTTATCCATCTAAGTGTTTGCGTAAGCAAATTTTATCAAGTTTTTATGTATGTTGTAATATAATATTATATATAATATATAATATGATATGATATCAATGGCTTTTATTTATTGTCATAACGTTTAGATTTTGGGATCCATCGCTGACAATGATTTGAGAAGTCGTCACCGATCTTTTTTATCTAGGTGCAATTGGTTACCGAAAAAATCTATTATTTTAAGGAACACTTAAGCCTAAGGGTCTTTAAAAGAATAGGTTTAGGTCTACTAACCAGAACAGGGTTCGGGAGTATGGTTACATGTGAGAAAGGTTATAGCACCATCACAACGTCCATCGAAAGCTGGTACCAACTTAATTTTATGTTATCCAATAAGCTTTAAAAATTTACCAAGTAATTAATGATTGAAAATTATTCTCAATTAACTCTAATACTTTTAGCAAAAAATTGAAAAAATTTTCTCACCTCAAGAGTATGCAAAGAAACTACTATTTCAGTTGCAGAGGCTCTATCGTCGGATTATTTAACATTAAAAAAAATTCAAAAAGGAAAATAAATAAAATAGAAAAAATGAATAATGATTCAGCTTTAGATATAAATCATTTCCTCTTTAAAAACTCATTACTTTTGTTCAAGAAAAATTGATACTTTTAACTTTTCTTCAAAAGCATTTGAGAGTTTCTATTTTAAGAAAAATTGATACTTTCAACTTTTCCTTAAAACGTTTTTTTTTTAAGGAAAATTGGTACTTTTAACTTTTTCTCAAATGTTTTTATGAAACTTTAATTTCGAGAAAAATTGATACTTTTAACTTTTCCTTAAAAATATTTTTTTAAAAAAATTTATTTTTAAGAAAAATTGATACTTTCAACTTTTCCTCAAAAATATTATTTTGAAAATTATTTTCAAGAAAAATTGATACTTTCAACTTTTTCTCAAAAATATTTTTTTTAGAATTTTATTTTAAGAAAATCATTTTAAAAAATAAAATAAAATAAAAATAAAAATAAAATAAGGAATACCAAATTATTCTAATATAATAATAATAAATAATATTAAAAATAAAAGAAATAATAATAATATTAAATAAGAAAAAAAACCTTTGGAACGGCTTGGCTAGGTTTAATGTGGCTCGACTCTAGGAAGAATGATGGCTTGGATGTGCGACTCAACAGAAAAATGGTTTGGCTCGACTTGAACTTAGGCGGAGAAGTGAAAAGCTAGATCGGGTGCGCTACGAGTCGGGTCGGATCTTGACAAAACGCGTGGATCCTGTGGGTTTACTAACAAAAAAATGACATCATTTTATGAGGGTATATAAGGCTGAAACTCGATTTTTCTTTAGATTTCCCTTTTCCTTTACTCTCTTTTCCCTTATTTTCTTCACTTTCTCTCTAAACAATCCCATTTTCTGATTGAATGTTCTACCAAAATCTAGAAAAAGATGCCAGAATCTTCAAAGTTGGTCAAAAAACTCGTAGAAAAATTTCGTCAGATTCTGGAAAATTTTCAAAAATTTTCCAGAAAAAAAAATTCCATAAATTTTTTTAAAAAAATTCTAAACACAATCTTGCTTATGTTTCCTCTCTCTGTTGTGTTTTTTCCTATCCTGTGGGTTCTGTTTCGACACCTATTTATAGGAATTGATCAGAAGAGTTTTTGATCAATCTCAATTCCCTCTGGGATTTGGATTCAATCTTTGAATCCAATCTCACCTCTGTCAGCCCCTAAATTCATGGCAAAATAAACTTCAATTTTTTTGATCCTAATCCTAGTAAAAAATTCATCAAGAAAAAGATAAAGTAAAAAAAAATAATAAAAGAAAAAAATATATTAATTGATAAATAAGAATAATAATAATAAAATATATTTAAAAAATACATTTATAAATAAATAAATAAATAAAAATAAAAATGCAAATGGGCTTACCCTTTTGGATCAGCCTAATTGATCTAGGCCTGGACCAAATTAAGTGTCTACAGCTGCCCCTCTTTGCACATTTTCTGTGAAACATGAATTGTGCAAAGACATAAACACTCATTCAAGGCTCCACTCAACTCTTTTTTTTTATTTTCTTGTTTTTTTTTTGTTGAAATTTTGATTAAGTTCCTCTAAGTAGAGGCTCAACGACTTTGAAAAAATAAATAAAACTCTTATAATCAGAGGCTCACAACTTTAGAAAATAACTAAAGCTTCTCTAATTAAAGGCTCAATGACTTTGAAAAAATAAACAAAGCTCCTTTAAACAGAGGCTCAATGACTTTAGAAAAATAAACAAAGCTCATCTAATCAGAGGCTTACAACTTTGGAAAATAACTAAAGATTCTTTAATCAGAGGCTCAATAACTTTGGAAAAATAAACAAAGCTCCTCTAATCAGAGACTCCACGACTTTCAAAAAATAAATAAAGCTCCTCTAAACAGAGGCTTAACGACTTTGAAAAAATAAATTGCTCATTAACAATCATGTCCAAAGGAGTCAAAGATCATGTTTAAAGGAATTTCAGGAGATTATGCCCAAAGATCTTACAAATCGATCATGATGCCAAGAGATATCCTTTTCCAAGGATTAAAGACTTACCTCACAAGCTTTTTTCTCGAATGAGAATTGAAAAATCAAAAAATCTTTACATATGTCTTCTTTATGTGGGATCTTGGAATACCCCTGCTTCTTGAATTTATGCACTATACTTTTTTGAATGCAGTATATGCTATGCGAAATTCAATGTATGCTATGCAAATGCTGGCTAATTAATTTTTATTTTATTATGGTACTTAAGTTTTTCAAGCTTTTTTCTTGTGCCCTGAACCCTTTGTTTTTCAAAAACCAAGTCAGCGTAACTCTTAATCATCTCTTTCATTTAATTCTCGTATCCTTTTTGTAGGCAGTCTCTTTCCAAATTCAATGTTTTTATCAGGAACTAAACATCTCAAATTTGCCTTTATCATTCTTGACTTCTTCAATATAATGTAGAAATCTTTCATGTCATTATTCATTTATCAATAATTATTTCAAACTCAAAAAGTAAGAATGCATTTACACATTTCTTTCATTATAAGGTATTAAGAAGAAAAGAATAAGAATGATCGGGAAACAGTCAACAGAAGAGGCACACAAAGAGTGAAATATAATGTCTTTTATTAGCAAAAATATTGACAAACTTTAACCAAGAAAGAATTACAAAAATAGGCATAGGGAGACAATGCCCAAAAATGAACAATCGGACAATCATGATAGCACATCTCAAGGTTCTTCTGAAAACTCAATCATCTGATGCACTTAACAACTTAGAGCTCCTCCAAATTTGCTAGCCTACATGCCAATGAATTTGTAAATTTGATGCTATATTCTCTTTATCTAAGCTGCATTTTCAGGTTTTCAACTTAGATAAACCCCCTATGACTCAAACTGCCCTTTTAGGATTTTCGCCTTAAGTTCTCATTTTTCATTCTTTTTTTTTTCATTTTTTTTTCATTTTTTCTTGTTTTTAAAGCATAATACTTCTTCATAGCATCATAATTTATAAGATGGGATAAATCATTTCCATCCATCTCAATCAGTATTAACGCTTCACCCGAGAAAACTCATTTCACCACATATGGTCATTCTCAATTAAGAGTCTATTTTCCTCTATTATCGTGTTGATTTGAAAGATTTTTTTTTAAAACCAACTCGCCTTCTTGAAAGCAACGAGGTTGAACTTTTTTATCATGGGCCTTCATCATTCTTCTTTGATATAACTAACTATGGCATAACGCTGTCAATCTTTTTTCCTTAATGAGATTCAATTGCTCATAGCGCTCTTGAATCCATTCAGCCTCTTCTAGTTTAACTTCCTTCAAAACCCTCAAAAATGAGATTTTTATCTTCATTGATAGTATAACTTCTATCTTATAAACAAAAAAAAATAGAGTTACCCCAGTAGAGGTATGCACTGACGTTCGATATGCATGCAGTGCAAATGATAACTTCTCATGCCAATCTTTATAGGTCTCGATCATCTTTTCAAGAATTTTTTTTATATTTTTATTTACCGCCTCAACTGTCCCATTCATTTTTTTATGGTATGGTGTTGAATTGTGATGCTTGATCCTATACTAGGCATATATTTTTTGTATAATTTTGCTATTTAGATTCTTGGTATTATCTAAAATGATTCTCTCTAAAAGTTCGTATCTGTAAAATATTTTTCTTTTTATGAACTTACAGTCACACTCCCAAATGATGCTGTTTTCATTCATTTCATGAAGTAATCTATCATCACAAAAATAAATCTATGCCCATTAAAAGCCTTTGGGATGATAGGATCAATGACATCCATGTCCCACATTAAAAATGGCCAAGGTGGTACCAAAACATGTAAAACAGATGGTAGAGCATAGATCTTATCAGCATATATATGGTATTTATGGCATTTACGAGCATAGTCAATGCAATCACTCTCTATTTTCAACCAGTAGTATCATGCTCTTATGATCTGTCTCACCATCATATGTCTACTGGCATATGCCCCACATATTTCATCATACACCTCTTCAATAATTTTTTTTGCTTCAACCTTATTTACGTATCTCAGTAATACTTGATCATGGTTTTTTTTGTACAAAATATCTCTATCCAGAAAAAAACTTATAGCTAATCTTCAGATTACCCTTTTATCATTCTCTGTTGCTTGAACTAGGTATTGTTGATCTTTAATATACTGTAAGATATCGTAATACCAGGGCTTCCCATCCTAATTTTCTTTTACATTAGAGCAATGAGCTGATATATCTTTAACATCTAGCCTGATGGGTTGAATGTCAGTATTGTCATTAATTTGAATCATTACAGCTAGAGTAACCAAGGCATCGACAATCAGATTCTTCTCTTGAGGTAAATGGTCAAATTGGATATCTTCAAACTGCTTTATCAACTCTAAAATATACTTATGATATGAAATAAGTTTTGAATCTGTCATCTCTCATTCTCTTTTCAATTGATATATAACTAGAGCTAAGTTTTCGAACACTTTTAATGCTTTCACTCTTCTATCTATAGTAGCTTGTAAACCAATGACACATGCTTCATATTCAATGATGTTATTTGTGTAATTAAAATTTAACCTCGCTGTTATAGGATAGTATTGTTCTTCTGAAGAGATTAGAATTACCTCAATTTCATGTTTCAAGGCATTGACAGCTCTATTAAAATACATCTTCCAACATTTTTCTTCATGCTTCTCCTTCTCTAATTGGAAAATAGTTATTAGATCTTCACCGAAGAATTCCAGTCTCATTAGTTCATATTCTTCAGTAGCATGATCTGTAAGAAACTCAACTATAGCACTTTATTTTACTGCCTTTTAGCTTACATATATGATATCATATTTTGAGAGCATTACTTGCCACCTAACAATTCTTTCAGACAAAAAAAGCTTCTCTAAGATGTATTTGATTAGATCCAGTTTGGCTATAAGCCAAATAGTGTGATAGAGTATGTATTATCTGAGTCTTTTAGCAGTCCAAGCTAATGCACAACACATTTTTTTCAAAGAAGAATACTTGGACTCATATTCAGTGAATTTTTTACTTAGATAATAAATAGCTCTCTCTTTTCAATCATACTCATCTTGTTGCCCTAGCACACATCCCATTGAATTTTTGTCCATTGTTAGGTATAAAATTAAGGGTTTCTCTAGAACAGGTGGCACCAACACGGGAGGACTTGACAAGTATTGCTTAATTTTATCAAAAGCCACTTGATATTTCTTATTTCATTTTTCAAGATTATTCTTATAGAAAAGCTTAAATATGGGATCACATTTGTAGGTAAGCTGAGAGATGAATCGAGAAATATAATTCAATTTTTCAGAAAACCTCGAACTTCCTTTAGTGTACTCGAAGGTGACAAATTTTGAATGGTCTGTATCTTGTCTGAATCGACTTCAATCCCTCTTTTACTGATCACGAAGCCTAGCAACTTCTCTGACCTTACCTCAAAAGTGCATTTGGCTGGGTTTAGCTTGAGTTAAAATTCTCTCAACCTTTCAAATAGTTTTTTGAGAATGGTGACATGATCTTCACCTTCTCAAGATTTTACAATCATATCATTCACGTACACCTCAATCTTTTTATGTATCATATCATGGAAGAGCGTCACCTTGGCTCTTTGATATATTACCTCAGTATTCTTTAACTCAAAAGGCATCATTTTGTAACAAAAAGTTTCTCACATGATTACAAAAGTAATTTTTTTCATATCATCTGTAGCCACTTTTATCTGATTATACCTTGAGAACCCATCCATAAAGGAGAAAATTAAATGCCTAATCGTATTTTCTATCAGTGTGTCGATATGAGACAAAAAAAGTTATCTTTTGTGTTAGCCCTATTCAAATCACGATAGTCTACATATATTTATACCTTTTTATCTTTCTTAGAAATTGGTACTATATTGGCTACCCATTCTGGATACTTAGTCACTTGTAAGAAACCTACATTAAATTGCTTCTTCACCTTTTTTTTTATCTTTAGTAGTATTTCGGGTTTCATTCACCTCAATTTTTATTGGACTGGCTTATATTCTAGCTTTAGTGGTAGTTTATGCTCTACTATCTCCGTACTCAGCCATGACATATCTTGGTAAGACTAAGCAAACACATCTTCAAATTCTTTAAGTAGATTTTTTAAACGTTATCTGTCTTCTGATGGAAGTGAAGTGCCAATTCTGACCTCTTTCTTATTCTCTTCATATCTCAGATTCACGAAGTCAATTATCTTCTGATGAGGTTTAATTGGCTTATTTTCTTATTTAATCAATCTCATTAGGTCTGGAGGTATAACATATTCATCAAAATTCTCTTCATTGTCAAGTTCATCAGTGTTAATTGAATTCTCAAAAGTAACCCCTTGATTGTTATCATAATTATCTTCTTGTTTATTTATGAACCTGAAATTGAATGAAATGGGATATGTTGGCAAGATGTGTTTGGAAAAAATTAGAAAAATGAAAGCACAAGAAGAAATTAATGAAAATGCATACTTTCTAATTTTTATTAAAATCATAAAAGATAAATGATCCAAATAAGAAAGATCACCTTAATGCCTTGGGCAATAACTATTGGGATGTACAATTACATTGAATTAGTTTTAAAGGTCAAAGGCATTTCAATGGCACTCTAATTGTTCAGCTCATAATCTGGCAAACAAAGGTAAACCCACCTTTTTTGCTTAAGCCTTATTTCATTTTCAATAGCATGGATGGTTAATTGAATGAAAGCTTCTTTCATACTTTTTTTTACATCTGGGTACATGAATCCTCTAGGTCTGAAAGTCTTATACAGGTGTGGGATAATCATTAGTCTTACTGTTTTACCTGTTGGCCTTATCTTGATCTCTCATTCTACTACTTCGTAGCTTAGGCCTAGCCTTTCGCTATTGTTTATCACTGTTGGGGTTTCTTTATTCCTTAGAAGTTTTTATCCAGTCTTATTCCTAGATATCAGCCCTTATTGATAACTTGGCTCGTCACTATCTTTGAAAAATGTTAATTTTTAAATCTTTCACCCATAAAGTTGACCAGTTCAAAAGATCGATAGGAATATTCTTATTTTTCTTCGGTAGCTTCCACATATGGGACATTCAAAGGTTGGGTCACTAGCATGTCTTCATTCTCAAACACTACCACTAACTAACTTTTCATATCAAACTTAATTTTTTGGTGAAGAATAGAAGGAACAGCCTCTATCATATGAATCCATAGCCTTCTTAATAAATAACTATAAGACAGAAAGATATCTATTACTTAAAATTTCACATTAAAAATGCACGATCCAATTTGCAAGGGCATCTCAATATCTCTCAAGATTTCTTTTCTGATCTTATCAAAAGCTCACACTATCATTTTACTATCTTTCATATGAAAGTAATCGATAGGTAGCCCTACCAAAGTTGATATAGGCATGACATTGATAGCAGAGCCATTATCAATAAAAATTTTAGCCATGATATGGCTTTTGTATTTGACTGTGATATATAGAGCCTTGGTACTTCCTCTTCCCTGTGAGGGAATCTCATCATCACTGAATGAAATGTAACTTGACATGACTAAATTTTTAGTCATGTGATTCACATATTCAACAGATACATTATGTGCTACATATGCTTAGTTTAATACTTTCAATAGGATATTTCGATGTGGTTTTGAATTCAATAGCAGTGATAATAATGAGATTCATACTGGCATTTTGTTCAACTGTTCAACAACTGAATATTCACTATATTTTACCAATTTTAATAATTCACAAGTCTCTTTTTCTGACACTTACTTTGGATGATCCTCTTTAGGTTTCACTTCAGGGTTATTCCATTCTTCTTCTATCTTGACTTTCTCCCTTCTAGCCTTCTTTAATATTTTTAAAGTGTAGCATCTTTCACTTCGAGTAATACCTCCTACACCAGTTATATTGAAGGCGTTAGTCTTATAGACATTTTTTTTTTGCTCTTGAACCACTATATCACAATCATATTTTCAGGTATAGCTTTATCATCCTTGTATAGGAAGGGAGTCAGAATTTTAAAAGTTACCGATCGAGGAATGAGTTTGTCTATAACTGACTTTGGCTTGATCCTACAGTGAATCATCACCAGTTTTAAAAATAGTTTTACGGGCTTGTCAGTTATGGATACTTCAACACTCTCTAAGTTTTTTTCATTTTCATAGACCTCCATCTGGTATGAATCTAAAAGCTTTTGTATCTCTTAGTGAAACTGCTCACAAGTTTTAATAAAGTGATCCATTACCCTACTATGATATTTATAACTAGTGCCTGCTATATATGTTTCATGATAACAGTGTGGACTCACTAGTTGTATCATGTTAGCTTTTTTCAAAGCATCAAATAGCTGACTGAGAGGTGTTTTAATATCTGTAACTTTTCTTTTCAAATGATGATCCTATTCATTACCTAGAGTATTTACATTATGATTAGGCAAAAGATTATCACTAACATTTAGTGCAATTACCTTTCCTGTATCAAAACTAATCATTTCATCATTGATCAGCCATTACACTTTATGTTTCAAGGTAGTGTAATTTTTAGTGGAGTGACTAGTAATTTTATAGTGATAGTCACAATGGGCTGTGTGATCATACCACTTAAGGTAAGGTGACTTGCATGGCTCTAACTTACTTGAAGCAATCAGATGACTATTGTAAAGCTCACGATATAACTCTGTATAGGTCATGAAGATTGGGTCAAATACAAGTTTTTCACGAGTGATTCGTTGCTCCCTAGAACCTTTCATTGGGCTTGCTGAACGAGTCTAAGATCTTGGGATAGGCTGAGTACTAGGACTATATGTGGTATTCTGAGGCCTAAGAAGAGGTTGATATGTTTGGGGATAAGATGATTGTGCGAATGGTTGGTATGAGTAAGGGGAAGTGTTATTTACAGTAGGATAATATGAAAGGTATCCTGGTGGTAAGTAGGGTTGATGATTTTCGAGTTATTGTCTATCAAAGCTTATAGCCTGAGCTTCAGTCTCTTTCTTCTTTGGGGCTTTTTTGTTGGATGCTTCACCTTCTTTTAACTTGTCATTTTTTATGGCACTCTCAATAATTTCTCTTGAAATCACTATGTCAACAAAATTTTTGATTGCATTCCCTATCATTTTTTCATAATAAAAAGATTTTAAAGTAATGATAAATAACATTATAATTTATTTCTCAGTCAGAGAAGGTTACACTTGAGAAGCTACATCTTTCTATCTCTGAGCGTATTTTTTAAAAGACTCATTTACCTTTTTTTTCAGGTTCTATAAAGACAAACGATCATAAGTCAGATCCATAATATATCGGTATTGACTAATAAAGTCATGGGCCATATCACTCTAAGAATGGATATGAATTTTGTCCAACTAGACATACCACCTAACAGCAGAGCCCATAAGGCTATCTTGAAATATATGCATTAATATTTTTTTATTATAGGCATGGGCTGTCATCTTTCGATAGTATATGGTAATGTGAGTCTTCGGACACTTTGTACCATTATATTTCTTAAACTCTGACACTTTAAACTTTGGTGGAATGACTACATCCAGGATTAAATAAAGCTCAACAGCGTCGATAGAACCATAAAATCCAATTCTTTCTACAGCCCGTAACTTTTGTTCAAGCATACTAATCTTTGAATCTTCTTAAAATTCCACTACTTTCATTTTTTCTTTCTCTTTCTCTTTTAAGTCATCTAGATCAGGAACTTGGATCGATTCTACTATTTTTTCAGTAAAGACAGAATTTACATAACTATGGTAATGCCTTGGGTTTAAAACTGGTGGCATTTCAGGGTATACAGGATATGTGAACTACTGTGGTGGTATATCCTGTGTGGATTGGGTTTGTTGTGGATCAAAACTTGAAGGATATAGAGAGTCAATCATTTCTTGTGATGGGGGACCTTGTTGGCTTGTATTCTTTTTTTTTTTTGTTTAGCTTGCTGAGAGCATCCAAAATCTTGCTCAACTCATTCTCAATCTTTTTTTGTGCTTTTTCTAGTTTTTCAAATCGATGAGAGTTTTTTTGTTCTATTTGTCTAACTCTGGCTCTTGTGTTATATCGATAAACATAGTTCTTGCTAGATGGAGCTATCCTTAAACCTTTGAAACTATATTTTAGAATTAGCAAGTTTATATGACTAACTCATGGTTACTTTGTTAAATGTATTGAATGAGAATGTAATGAATGAAAATGCATGCATGAAGAGAACATTTACCTTAAGACAGTGTTCAACCAAAAGATTTTATTTATTTCAAAAAATTTTTATTTATATAGAATCTATCATCCTAGAGTTATAACCATAAAATTGTTTGAGCTGCTTATACTGGGTTCTGGCTTCCTCGATGAAGTTCAGGAGACGTTGCCCATGTTCTTCTACTTGGGCTACCACTTCTTTCAATACCTCTGTCTTTTTTACCATCTCTCTTGCCTTACATACCCTTTTATAAATTTGGGTTGTTAAATGCTCAATGTACTTCTGTCTTCTCAAGTTTTCCCTTTTATCACACCACACTTGGTATAATAACTCTCCATGCTCTCTAACCAATATAGCAATGTAGTTTTCTTGTTCATTCAACCTCTGTCTTAACCTGCTTAAATAGTTATTCAACATGTTATTTTTTGTCTGTACTTGGGTACTTTCTTCCTCTAATTCAGCATATTCTTGCTTCAATCGTTTATTCTCTTCAGTGAGCTCAACAATTATTATATTCTTGGCCCTTTCTCTCACACATAACCTTTTATGTTCTTAGTGTAGCTCTGCTAGGTCTTCAACAGCTGTATCACGTTCTTTAGCAATCTTGTAAACTCTAACTTTATGTCTTTCAGCTTTATCTTTTCACTGATCTTTTTCTTCTTGAAGCTTCTGGATTTTTTGCTTTAACTTATCCTTTTCAGACTTAAATTCTTTTGTTGCAAGCTCTAATTTTGATTGTGTCTCTTCAAGCTTTCCTTCTGTTGGCAGTTGAAAGCTTTCATAAGTGAATACCATTTTTTATCTTTATCTTGCTCTCCAAAGTAAATACCCTAGAGTGACTTTATCAATGAATGGTCCATGACTCACTTTACGAGGATTTTTTTCAAGCTTTAATCACCTCATTCATCTTCTGAAATATTTTTAGCTCACTGTAAGAAAAATTCAATTGATGAAGCCTATGGGTCATAAGAATGAATTGTTCTACCCCAAACTGTCTTCTTACTAGAAGTGACACATAACTTGTTGCCCCCCATAAACTCAAAAGTGGGATCACAGTATTATCTCTACACTAATATAGCATAGGTTCATGATTCATCCATGCGACTAACCACCTTACTTTGGCACTTGTCAGTTCTTGTAAGAAAACTATCCATTCTTTTTTTACTTTTGTTCTGACCACCCACTTTTATAAAATTTTTTGATCGGAGCTCGATTGCAGACATAAAGCTTTGAGAAAACATCTTTTCTCCACTTGAAATGGCTTTTCATCCATAAGTATAATAACTGTATGTAGTCTATAAAATGCCTTCCATTCTGATGATAGTAACTCAAAGATCTGATAGTCTCTGCTAATATTACTATTGAAGGGTTATACCCATTGATCACATTCTCAAAGAAGTCAACCACTGCTATTTCAATATGACCCAAAACCTTTGAAAATATCATAATTTCGTATATGGCTAAGGTAAATACATCTAATCCCCATTCCTCGTTGGCATGTTGCACTAAAAAATCATGAAAGAATTTCCAAGGTAGGCAAACCTGTTCTTATTTATTCTTTATGTGAGAATCCACAATCTCTTTGTCTATCCCTACAAGATGGGCTAAATCTTTACAAAATCTTAACTTGTGTTTTCTAACATATATCTTGTTAGGAGCCTTGAGTTACAGGCTTAACAAGGTCGAATATTCTTTGATGGTTGGCGTCATATCCACTTCATTGAAAATGAAACACTTGTATGTGAGATCTTAAAATTATACTATAACTCTAACTAGTTGATTGTTGATATTTATTGTAAGAAGGTGTGCTATATGCCTATGTCTCTAACAAAATTGTTCTTGTCTTGACGGACTCATCTTCTTTCATATATCAGCTAAATCTTTTAGATTATTTTGTTTGAAGAAGATAGATGTTTCTTGAGACAAGGTAGAATTATAGTTGATTAGTAAACAATCCCCCATCTTCAGTTGAACCTTTTTTGACTGGACTCTTACTTCGTTGGGTGACTCGCAATGAGCTAATACTGTGGAGTCCATGAAAATTTTTTGTTGAAGATCGTCTTTCAGGCAAATGTTCTTCATGCAACTTTATGATATGAGTATGAATCATTCAAACATGAATAAGAGAAGAGGTTAGTATATTACATAAAGAAAAATAGGCAAATAAATAATTAAAGAAATTAGAACATCACACCCAATAAAAAAAATAAATCCTATACTTTTGGACAATTTTAAAGGGAAGAAAATGGCTCTATCTATAGGTTAGGCATTTATAAGGTTCACTATATGTAGTTTAAGGTTAAAGTCTAAAGGTTTTCAAATTGCTCCTTACATCATTGTCTATTACAGACTAGTAAGGTACCCCAATCCTCACCCATTGCAGGTTACAAACAAAAAATGTTCAATTTGAGTGGGAGTATTTCGCTAGCCACTGCGGAGACATTAAACCTAACGAAAGCAATAGGTACTTTACTCCTTCCTAGAAGGACGGAGCTCAAGTATAAAACTCATGTTATGCACGTGCATATGAATGACATAATTAACAAAGTAAATAAATATGAATGAATAAAAAATCTAAACAAAAGTTTAATTTTATTAGGTTTTGGATAATACAAATTTATTTGCTGGCATGACTTTCGACTGTCTCCAGTAGAGTCGTTAAACTGTAATAACGTTTAGATCTAGGGATTCATCGCTAGACATTGATTTGAGGAGTCGCCACCAATCTTTTTTTTTTATTTAGGTGCGATTGGTCACATAAGAAATCTATCATTTTAAGGAACACCTAAGCTTAAGGGCCCCTAAAAGAATAGGTTCAGGTCTACTAATCAGAACAGGATTTGAGAGTACGATTACCTGTGAAAAAGGTTATAGCACCCTCACAACGCCCATCGAAAGATGGTACCAGCTTAATTTTGTGTTATCCAATAAGCTTTAAAAATTTACTAAGTAATTAATTATTGAAAATTATTATCAATTGACTCTAATACTTTTAGCAAAAAATTGAGAAAATTTCCTCACTTTAAGAGTATACAAAAAAATTACTATTTCACTTGCAGATACTCTATCGTCAGATTATTTAACATTAAAGAAAATTCAAAAAGGAAAAGAAATAAAATGAAAAAAAAGAATAATGATTTAGCTTTAGATATAAATCATTTTCCCTTCAAAAACTCATTGCTTTTGTACAAGAAAATTTGATACTTTCAACTTTTCCTTAAAACGTTTTTTTTTATAAGAAAAATTGGTACTTCAAACTTTTCTCCAAAATATTTTTCTGAAACTTTAATTTTTTAGAAAAATTGATACTTTCAACTTTTTCTCAAAAATATTTTTTAGAAAATTATTTTCAAGAAAAATTAATACTTTCAACTTTTCCTCGAAAATATTTTTTTAGAATTTTATTTTAAGAAAATCATTTAAAAATAAAATAAAATAAAAATAAGAATAAGAATAAAAATAAAAATAAAATTAAGAATATCAAATTATTCTAATCTAATCAATAAGTAATAATAATAATAAATAAATAAATAAACCTTTGGAACGGCTCGGTTCGGCTTAATGTGGCTCGACTCCAAGAAGAACGATGGCTCGGATGTGCGACTCGACAGGAAAACAGCTTGGCTCGAACCCAAAAAGAGAAGCAGGTCACTGGATCGAGTGTGATACGGGTTGGGTCAGATCTTGGTAAAACGCGCGGATCTTATGAGTTTACTAACGCAAAAACGATATCGTTTTGGGAGGGTATATAAGGCTGAAACTCGATTTTTCTTTAGATTTTCCTTCTTATTTTCTCTCTTTTCCCTTCTTTGCTCCTTGTTCTCTCTAAACAATCCTAGATTTCAGTTGAATGTTCTACCAAAATCTGGAAAAAGACATCGAAAACTTCAAAGTTGTCAAAAAACCTCGTCGAAAAATTTAAAGTTCGTCGAAAAATTTTGTCGAATTCTAAAAAATTTTTGAAAATTTTTCAGAAAAAAAAAATCCAAAAAATTTGAAAAATTTTTTAAAAAAATTTAAAACACAATATTGCTTCTGTTTCCTCTCTCTGTTGTGTTTTTTTCTGTCTTGTGGATTCTGTTTCAACACCTATTTATAAGAATTGATCAAAAGAGTTTATGATCAATATCAATTCCCTCTGGAATTTGGATTCAATCTTTAAATTCAATCCCACCTTTGCCAGCCCCCAAATTCATAGCGGAATACACTCTAATTTTTTTTATCTTAATCTCAGCTGAAAATCCATCAAGAAAAAGATAAAGTAAAAAAATAATTATTATAATAAAATAAAAAATATATTAATAAATAAATAAATATATTAATTGATAAATAATAAAAAAATATATTTAAAAAATACATTTACAAATAAATAAATAAATACAAATAAAAATAAAAATACAAATGGACTTACCCATTTGGACCAGGTCCAATTGATCCGAGCCTGAACCAAATTGGGTGTCTACATTTATAAATAAATATTTATTAATTAATTGATTTAAATAGCATTAATATATGAATCAACTCTTTAACTTGCAAGATACAAACAAAAAAGTAATGGATATCTCATGTGTTAATAATAGAATACATCTATGTTTTGTTTTCTAAAATTTGTAATTATTTTTAATTATTAAACATGTTTTCATTTTTGTTTTTTAGTTTTCATAAAAATAAAAAAAAAATTTGTTTTATAAAATTAACACTACCTTATTGTTCACACACAAAATCATGGAGGTAAGCATGGGATCTGAATGTTTAAATTGGGTATCTAAAATAACAATATTTTATATTTGTATAAATAAATTTTACTTCAAATTTATAAATAGTAGTTAAAAAATAAGAATTTGATACCTATACCAATATAAAAAAAGCATTGAATAGGTTGGTATCACACAAATTGATAGACATCTAAATTATTGATTAAAAATTTTAAATAAAATAATAAATAATAAAATAATGATATACTAACCATTTGCTTAATTCACAAATAAAAATTAGAACCCATAATTGAACTTTTAAATTTATCTTAAATCACTTTTTTCTCCATTATCTTCATTATTCTCTCTTATCTACATTTTTATATCTTAATTCTTTTATCAATTTTCTTTAAGTTTATAAAGAATGAAGAGAGAACAAAAAAGTAAGAAAACCCCAAACCATCCTAAAAATTAGTCATAGATGGCTTCACAGAGAATGGCTTGTTCCCAAAAAAAAACAAAATACTTTTTGGACATAGGATTGACATAGCCCATGTAAAGATGAGAAAGTCTATATCATTGGAGAAGGTTTGGTAAAAAACCACGATAATTGGTGTTCAATAATTAAATTATCTTATTTAGTAGCAATTTAAAATTTTATATGATAATAATCTTAAATCACTGAAATAATAAAATCACTTTCTCGAAGAAAAATAAGATTTTCAACTTAAATAATGAGAAATTTTTATCAATATAAAAAAAGTAAATTTTAATATTATTTTTAATTAATTTACCCTCTTAAAAAATATAGTTAACATTATTCCAAAAAATTGATCACTACAAATTTTAATCATTTTTTAATCACTTATTATAAAAAAGTTTTATTTTATAAATTTATATTGATTAAAAAATAGATAATGAATTTATTTAATAAATTTTTAGAAATTATTTTTATCAAAATTGATTTATAATTTGTAATTTTTTTATAAAATAATGTTTAATTATTTTATAAATTATTGATTTAATAAGTATTAAATATTTTATTTTTTTAATATTATTTTGGATATTTTGTATTATATGATTCATTTTTTAATATAATATCAATCATAGTAATTTAAAAGCACTAGTAATTTATAATATTATATCAAATATGATAATTTAAGATCATTGGTAATTAAATCATTTTAGTGATTTTATTACCATGATAATTAAATCATCACAATGATCTTAAAAATGATATCAAACGCTATCTTAAAAGCTTTTTTAGCTACTAAACCAAAGAGATAAAGACAAAAAAAAGTTACTTGTTAAATTTCATATTATCATTCAAACTATAGAAAATAAACTTATATATTGCAAATTTGTTACATAAAAAAAATACTCTTTGAGAATAATAGCATAAAATTCGAAGTAAATTCAATTGATTGATATATTCACATTTAAAAAATAATATCTAATAATTTAAATTTTAACACTTATAAAATTTTTATTTTTAAATCATAACCTCTTTTCATAAAAAAAAAAACAAAATTTTATTCCTGTAAATCAAAACAAAATTATCATTGGCCAGAAAATTGGTTATAAATCATTGATCTTCCCAAGAAGTAAGCCTATTTCAAATTTTAATCAATTAAATATAAATTTTAATTCCCAAAAGCCCTTTTTCTAATTCCCAAAATTTCAAACTATACCACATGACCCCTTAAGTCCCAACCCATGGTTAATAATAAACCTAGGTCAACCAATCATGACAACTATAAATTAGAGGGTTTGGGTCATTTTTATTCAAGTTTCTCTATACTTTTAAAAGCACTTTTATTCACCAAAGAGAGAGAGAGAGAGAGAGAGAGAGAGAGAGAGAGAGAAAAGAAGAAGAGGGTAAGAGAATCTATAAAAACCTCACAAGGTAAAGGGGCTTAGAAAAAAAATCCATAAGAGAAGGGTAAAGAAGAAGTATTTAGGCAAAAGAAAAGGGGCAAAGAGAGAATTGAAAAAAAAAAGGCCCAAAGGCAAAGAGAGGTTGAGGGAGTCTCATGGACACCGCACTCTATTTCACACCCCCAAAAAAATACTGGTATGTTTTTTTTCCTCTGTTTTCTTTCTATAACTCTAAAATTTGACCCCAAAAAAAAAATCTGTTCAAAACTTGTAATTTAGCCCCTCAAAAACTCTGATATTTTCATTTCCCCACTGTCTGCAACAAGAGAGGGGAGAGAGAAAGCGCGGGCCAAAAGGAAAAAATTTTCATGGGGAGCCAAAAAAAAATCTCAATCAAAACCCTAGATTAGTCATTTCCCGCCAAAAAATCCTTACTAAAATGCAAAACCAAGATGTTTTGTTCATGAAATTCTTAATTTACTCTTAAATCTCAACTTAGTCACTTAAACTCTTAATTCACGAGAGGATATTAACCGCCTGACTGCTTGAACAGCACTTAAATATTTCTATTATGATCTTTTAATTGTTTTAACAATTTCCGTCCCCATTTTTTATTTGTTTTTGTCGAAGAATGAAAGATTATACAGAGAACCATTTTTTTTAGGGTTTGAATTCGAAATCCATGGCAGAGAGGTCGATGAGAGCTGATGGGTCTTCACTTCACTAGATTGCGCAAAAATCCCAGAAAAAGTCGACACTTCTGATTCCTGGATCGATCTCGAGCCCTTTTCAAAATGGTCTTTTTTTAAATCCGAACCTGATAAGCTTAGGTTCTGGTTTAACAAGTTTCTTGGGTCGTTTTTAAAAGAGATCTGTGCCCAAGGATGTTTTTGGCCCCTTCCTCCAATGCTTGGAGATGGGCAGCCTGCGCATTTGTTTAAGCTTTTCTTGGTTGTTAGAGATAAAGTTGGATACAAAGTTGGATACAATGCTGTTTCAGAAAGTGGGTTATGGCATTTGGTTGCTAAAGAATCTGGTTTGGGTTTAAAATATTGTGTCACCGGTTAAGTTGGTTTATGTTAAATACTTAGTTTCACTTGAGAGAATTGTTCAAAGTGAGGACTTGAAAAACGAATTCAAATTATAGTCGACACCTGATGGAGTTGAGAGCTGAGCTTAAAGGTTTTTTATTGAAATCAAAGAAGAAAGTTGCGGAGTATTCTCAAGTGGAAGAAAGTGTAGTGGCAGGATTAGAAGGGGGAGAGAAATGCGTAAAAGATGAAGAATCTATTCATATTGATTTAACAAAAAGGGTTTTGGATTACAAGGAAGTTGAAAACTTGCGGAATGATGACGATCTAAAGAGCATGTTGGGTGATTCAGATGGTGACATAAAGTGCATTTATGTTGATGAATATGAAGATACGCCTTCAGATTTGGCGAAAAGTGTAGTGAACTCATCAGATGTTGAGAAAATGTGTAATGAGGATGAGGTGAAAAGTGCAATTATGGAGGACAGTGTTGAATGTAAGAAATGCACAGGTAGTGGTGGTGATGATGTTGTGATATTGGATTCAAATGACATTCAGGAAAACTTTTCATCTCATAAGAGGAAGCGAGATTCTACATGGGAAATGCTTAATTGGCTTACTGAGATTGCGAAGGATCCATGTAATCCAGTGGTTGGTTCATTACCAGAGAGGTCAAAGTGGAAATGGTATGGGACTGAAGAACTTTGGCAGCAGGTTTTATTGTTTCGAGAAGCTGTCCTTCATGGAAAGGATGACCATTCAAGTGTTGACCAGTTCAATTGGCAGGTATATACCCATTGCAACACTTCCCTACTTTTTAGTCATCAATTCAAGTGAGAGGTCAATGTACTTATTACCAGTGCCTATGCAAGTTTATTGTTAATATTGTTATATAAATCTTAGTGAATTTTATATTTTTCTTGAATTTCTTTGATTGCTATGGTGGTAGTCTGCATGAAAATGCTCCATTATGCATTTTTTGGTTCCTTACGGATAATGATCTTAAATGAATAGGATGAAATATGACTCGCATAAACAAACCAAATATAAGGACAAGCAGAGTGAAGAATGGATAATATGTTAGAAGAATGGTGATAGTACATTAAGGGTTCCATCAATAGCTAATTTTGCTTCATTTTCCATCAATAGCTTATTATCTATTCTTCACTCTCACTTTCTCTTTATGCTCCTGCTCATGTCCTTTATTTGGTCTAAATTTCCCATGCTACAAGTTAGCACGCGGCACTACATGTTCTTAATGGTAAACATGCATGAAAACGATAACAAGAAGTCTCCATATATCTTAATATTGCAATGGCTTGATAGATCCATGCAGCAGACCCCTTGTGTTAGGAAATGGAATTGTTTTTGCTTGTTGTTTATGGGGCTATATATTTAATGTTGTTTTTTCCCGGTACATAATTATATGTCTAATATGAAATACTGTTATTATTTGGTGATTTTTTATCACTCATAGCTGTTACTGCATTTGATTTACCATACTACCTTGTTTTAGAAGCACCTTCTACTTGTAGTGGGTTAACATTCCTGCTGGTTGTTGCTTTTGCAATTTGTTCTTTGCTTATGGAGTAAAATGTAAATACTAGTATGTTTGGATGCAAATAATAAATAAAACTTTGGGATAAACTAAAAAATGATATATTGTGAATATCAAAATCATGATTTTATATTTATATGTAACATTTATGTTTGAATTGTGTCAAACTATAAAATTATTTTAAATCAAATATGATTTTGTTTTTTACCACTTTGATTTTTATGCTTTAGCAACTTTTGAAGAATCAAAAAGGAACAATGAAATGAACTCTAAAATTTTCAGTGACTGTTTTCATCTCTTTTTTTGGTCATCCTTGATGTTGACTGGTGCCTTGATAAGTTTACCATTATTGTTGTCATCATCATAATTGTTCTGGAGATTTGTATTTTAACATTGAAATTCCTAGCTCTGTAGTCATTGACAAGTTGTATTCTATTAACTATTTTTTGTTTGGGATGGTTCAAATTTACCTTTCTACTTCGGATGATGGATCAAATTTACCACTCATGATTGCAATTTTACGTTGTACTTTCTAATTTGGTTAAAAAATGGCTAAAATTTAGAATATTCTGTTATTTTCTCACAGAATATTCTTTTACCATTAACATTTAACTATTTTTCAACCACATTCAAAAGTACAGTAGTAAAATTGCATCTGTTCAAGGATGAATGGTAAATTTGATCCATCACCTTAATTTGAATGGTAAATTTGGACCTTATCTCTTTTTGTTTTATTATCTGTTGCAGCATGTTTGATTTCATCACTCCTTTTCTCTCTTTCCTTTAATCTTAAAAGTTGATGCTTTCATCTGTTTTTTGAATTTATGCTGTTTGAAGTTATCTTTTGTGGGAGCTTTCATGTAACTTATAATTAGTATTTGTGTCCATCTTAGTAAATAAGGATCGCAGATGATCTGGCTTGAGTTTGGATAGGAAGGGTCTTTAACAAATTTAGGTTTGGATATATTATTGTTAGACCTTGGCTTTTTTTGGTGTTTAACTTGGCAAGTTCCTATTCTGCGTTAACAATGAATACATTGCGCCACTTTATCTCTGTATTTAGAATTCCAACTATTTTGGAGTTTTGCTTTCGGTAACCATAGTCTTGTAGTGATGATGGCTTACTATGGGCTAGTCTCAATTGTCTCAGTCAGCGACTCAACAGAAGCTTGGCTTGTTTGTTGACTGAGTAATCTCAAGCCAAGACCAAGCCAAGACCAAGCTGCTTGCTTGTGGTTTCTCTCCTTAGTAGCCCTGTTATATAAAATAATGGTTATGATAATACCATTAGCCAAAATCAATCATTACTTTTGCATTTTGTTCTTCTTTTTTCTCTAGATGATTTTCTACTTCCTGCCTTGTGCATATTATTTTCTTTTTCTTAAAGAATGAAATATTTCAGGGTCACTCAGTGTACTTAAGTAGTAATGTGTGGTTTACTCAAAAAAAATAAATAAATAAAAGGAGAAGAAATTAATGATGTGCTGAACCCATTGAATTTTATACGGGTTATTTCTGTTGTAATGTCTGGAAGGCAAGCATTATAAAAGCATTCTTTATTAGCACTTTTCCAGTTATTATACATTTAAGACTCATGAAATACTTTGTGTTGAGCTGCTTTTAATCCATTTGGGTTCAAAGTATTAAGATGATTTGAAACTATACCTACATTTTTCTTTCTGGTTGTGTATTGTGCTATTATTTGTTTCCATAAACATTCATTTATTTCATGAAATTCCTGTTATGCGTTCTTTTCCTTTTTGTTTATGTTATAATAATCACATGATGTTCCCACTTTGTAGAAAAATCAGAAGATGCATCCACGTATGTATGATGATCACACTAAAGTTGGGTACAATCTCAGAGAGAGGTTGAGTTGCACCAAGAAGATCCTTTTGGGGAAAATGGCATCAAAGGGACAGGATTGGTCACCATCGTCCTCCTCAGGGAGTCATAGTGACTTGGACAGTTGTATGGTCGGGATTGATAAACAGTTGCATGGAACTTGTGACTCTGCAACTCCAGGTTCAGTGTTCAACTATAATGTTGACATTCAAGTTCCTATTGGGCCATATTTTCAAGTTGAGGTACCAGACTGGACAGGGGTAGCTTCAGAAAGTGATGCAAAATGGTTGGGGACTCGTGTTTGGCCATTGGAAAAAAAGGAAAACACCTTTCTGATTGAAAGGGAACGGATTGGAAAGGGAAGACAAGATTCATGTGGCTGCTATATTAAAGATTCTATAGAATGTGTAAAATTTCATGTTGCTGAGAAAAGATCTAAAGTAAAGCTTGAGTTGGGTTCAGCTTTCAACCAGTGGAAATTTGATAAGATGGGTGAAGAGCTTGCATTTGCTTGGAAGGAGGAAGAACAGAAGATGTTTTCGTCTATAGTGAAGTCAAATCCTCCATCACTAGAAAACTGTTTCTGGGATGGGATCTACAAGTATTTTCCTAACAAAAGTAGGGAAGAACTTGTTTCCTATTATTACAGTGTCTTTCTTTTGCAGCGTAGAGCACACCAGAATAGGATCACTCCAAGCAACATTAACAGTGATGATGAGGAAACAGAGGCAGAATCAGTCACCAAAGGCATTGGGCATGAAGCAATCAAGTCCTATACCTACATCTTAATTTCCCCAAAGAAGTCGCAGAAAAAGTCAAGATACTCTTCCTGTAGTAAATATGGAGCACTTTGACAAAAGCTTAAAGGTTCAGGTTAGCTGTTTCGAGGTTTGAATTAAATAAGATATTCCTATCGGTGTACCTTTGAAAAGTGAAACTTGAGTGGTCAAAAGATTTTGTTCCGAGGGGATAATTTACTGGGAAGAATTGATGATACCTCTGGTCTCAAGCAGCATCAATGCTCCTGAAGTGTTTTGGTTCATGCTTTGTTTCAGTTTCCGAGGTATATTCGTCTCCATTTATCATAAATAATAACATCAAATACAGGCATTTTGCATCCTTTTCTTCATTGAGCTTTTGATAGCAAGGCTGCGCCTTCTAACGTAGCAGCAAGGCCTGTACAGGGTAATTGTAGTCTATCAGAAATTCATGATAACCATGCATTGCATGGTTAAGCATTTTGAATGTGATACAAAAACTGGACCTTTTTGCCCAAATACCGTATTTGAAGAAGCTTAGAACTGGAAAATAAGCTGCAAATAGTTTAATCTTCCTATATCCAATGCCGGTAAGGTCCCAAGGAGCTGATACGATATCAAAGGAATTTAGGGTTTGTTTCCTCTCTAGTTTTGTTGGTAACAACCACATTTTCTTGGTATTCTTTTCCTTGTTTGTCAAACCATAACCGTAGCTTATGTTGAGCACATGGATTTGAATAATATTTATGAAGTACTAGTTTTCAACTTTTACTATCACATGTGCTTCTATTCAAAGGCCAAATGCAAGGCAGTAGCAGATATTTGATAATTTTGAGTCGAATAGTATTTTATAAACATCAACTTACATGTATATGTCATGATATACACGTTTTGCAATCAAACATTTATCGGTAGAATTAAAAAAACTATTGATAAAATGATTATTTCACTACAATATTAAAAATATATGAACCAAAGTGATATGCATCTCAAAATTTAAAGTCAAGATCACATATGCTATTTATTTGAAAAAAATAATAATAATGCATGAAACAATAGCATATGAAAATTGGGTAGTCTCAACTATGCATGATACACCCAAATCTCGAATGTTTCCCAATTTCGGTTAATTGGATGGCCTAGAATTATGCATGCAATGTAACTATGTTGACAATAATCATGATCAAAATCTAACATTAAAATAAATTTGTTATTCCAACAAAGTCTAATAATCCCTAATCTCAAACATCAGCGTCCATTTGAGGCTAACCTTAATTCTTTAATTTATTTTTTCAAAATCATTTTAATTTATTGCTTAAAAAGGAGAAGGAATCTTAAAGATTAAACGGGGGAAGGGCATGATTGAAAATTCTCCAAATTGAATCTCCTGCAAGGCATGTGATTGCCTAATACTAAATTGTTGTGGTCCCTGAATTGGAACTTCTCCTTTTATCTTTCCAAATTTGACTCTTCGATACTTCTCTTTTACAAACTGCTTACGTTAGCTCCCATAAAGCTACAACCAAATCTCCCCAAATCTTCTTTGTCCGAAACCAAAAGCCAAGAATGGAAAAAGAAAATAAATAAATAAATAAGGTGCTGAAGAAAAAAAAAAAAAAACGAAAAGAGAAATAATATCCTTACCAAGCAAACGCCGAGAGATGGACTGGATGAAACTGTTAATCCTCTGATTAAGTTTTTGAAATTCTCTCTTTTTTTTTGGGTGGGGTTTTTTTTTTTTTAAATTCTAAGTTGTTTTTTTTTTTATTAGGATGATGAGTGACGGTTAGGTGGAGTTTGGAGATGATCAATGATGGCATGCAGGAGCTCTATGTACATTTCGGTGGACCCATTACAAATTTCAGACACCCATTTCTTTCTTTTCCATTCTTAAGCTATTTTTTAAGGAAATTCTTTGATTTAGCTGGTCTTATGGTTGTGATTTAAAAGATTATAGTTTTCAATTCTATGGCTTTTCCCCTACATTTGTATTGTAAATTTTGCAACTGCTGTAAGCCCTTTAAAGATTTATTGAAATATTTTGATAGATGGTTTCCTTGTGAAATTGTTTTTAATGGCCTTACTGATTTTACTGCTACACTGGGAAAAAGTGTTCCTGTTTTGGATCAAAAAGAGAATTTTAATAGCAAGGCAATACATACATATATATATATATATTCTAGTATGGATATTATGACAAAACGAAGATATATTACTTTACAGAAGTCTCGGCTATCAAATATAATAATACCCGCAAGGTGCAGATATGACAACTAGCGCATTGAAACCATTGAAAGACAGGTATACAATGAGGGGATCAAGGAACCTACACAACATTAATGGTATGATCTAATTGCAATTGTAAAGGCCATGAAGAGCCACAAAATACACTCTGCACTTGCACTCGATGGCAATCAATTTTTTTTTTCATTAGCTGATACTCTAGAAAGTCATATATGGCTTGGCCTCCTTTTACCCGTGTCTGTTCTCGACTTCTTCACAGGATTGGCCCAACCAACACTCCCACCACCACCATTTGATGGATGAGCAGGCTGGTTGGGCCTACTTTGCGGATGGGTGGTCTGCTGGGCCAGTCTCACATCCTTAAAGACTGATCCAGCAGCTGGACTCCTGATGCCGCGACCTATACTCGGTGGTGAAAGAGGGCCAACTGATCCTGTCCTAGGCTTCACCATAGACTTTTCCCTGTCTTTCCTCTTCTTCTTGCAAATAACCAGCTGTCCTGGATGAGTTAGAAGAGAATAATCGGGTTGATATTGTTCCCTGGTAGTGCCACTTCCACTCCCAAGCCTTGATTCCTTTTGAGGCCTGTGCACTCTAACCCTTGTGTCCTCACCTGTACGAGTGGATCCACGTTGCAATGACTTTTGAGCGAGGCCTGAATCAGATTCCATCTCGTTTATTGGCTTCTGTCTCTTGCCAACAACTACCTGTCTAGAGGAAGGACTTGCGGTGGAGGTAGACACTAGTGTAGAGAAAGAGAGAGCATTTCTAGCTTCTCGGAAATCTGTATCTGGAAATGCAATCTTCAACAAGTCGAAAAACAGATCATGTACCTTCCTTGCTTCAGATCTGACCTGTGAATTCCAATTACATTTCCAAAGTAGACAGATCAAGAATTAATGAGAAAATTACAGATATATATGTAGGATTTCAATTGGTAGGGAGATTGGAACATTTGCTAGGTGATAAAACTGTCTAGGCACTGAAACACAAAATACAAATAGGTTAACTTCTTTGAAAAGCTTTCAAAGTAATTACTTCCAGAAAGCCTATCTACAGCAAAAGTAAACAAGTGTGATGCAAAGGTGAGTTAGTGTATGAACATTTAAAGATACTAAAGGTCGAGTTAAAATGAGACATTATACCTCATGTGAAAACCCATAAAAATGCATTGCACTTTTTAACACTAACTGCACATCTAAAACAAGCTCCATAACTCCATTGTACTCTAGTCTGTCGACACGCTGATCAATCTTCTGTAAATCCAAATGATTACTTCCACTTCCACCCATGTAACCAGAGTTTTCAATCCTCGTCCACAGATCCGTTAAAAGTGGCACAATTTGTTGACCCTCCTTATCTATTCTTCTCTGAAGCTTACTAATCACATTTTTGCACTGGAAATATAAGAATTTTCTAGTCAATTACTTGATTCACAAATAGCATAGGATAACGTGTAACACGAGCAATTAAATAAGGTATTAAGGTTAGACATAAAAAAAACGTATTTACATCAAAGGTGAAAACTACTCATTTCATAAAGGGAAGTTATTTTGATATACAAAGCTTCCAATTACTAGGAAAATCCAAGCCATGCAAAATATGGATGACATCAAGTCTAAATAACACGAAGATCAACTGTAAAAAAAAACTCAACAGATGGACATGGCAAAGCAAATAACCAGGTAGAACAAATGATAAAACATATTAATATTATAGAACACATAAAACTTCCTAAATCTCAAAAAGAAAATTTCCATCATGCATAAAATAGACACCCCACTTCTCAAAATGTCTGTCATGGCAAAATCTAAAGCAAAATTGTCAATGAGAGAACACACTTGGATGAAATCCTTGTACGCTGCAGTATTAGATGCAATGGGAAGGAACCAAAAGAAGAAAGAATAGATTCAGGAGGATCACAGCTATGATGACTGGTGAGAGACTGCTACAAGCAACACCATCAAGCAATTCAAAATACTGAAGCAACATTCTCAAATCAAACTTATCAATAACCAGGAAAAAACCCATGATGGTTAAATTATTTAAGGTAAAAAAAGATTCATGATCCAGACACTAGCAGAATTACAATCACATTAATCATACCTTTCTTTGGATGACATCAGACATCTTAGCACCCAAATTGGAAGACCCACTTGCATTAACCAGTTTACTGTCCCAATTCTCTCTGGAGGGTTCGCCAGCATCTTCAGAAGGAACAGACATGGAATTCATTCTACCATATTTTGGTGATGCATGCAACTTTGATGTATTAGCAATTTTTCTTGAAGGTAAGTTCCTCCTACTTTTTGAAGATGAACCATTTGGATCATGCTTGAAAGCATTGCGCTCACGAGTTGGTTTTGTTTCAGTATCAGTCCTTAGTTGTGATTGGTACTTTTGGTCCAGCTGGAAAGGCAACAAAGAAGAATCTCCACGTTGGTGATGAGGCACTTCGGTGACAGATTTTTCCTCTGCCCTTTCCATAGTATGACGAGGTCGAACCCGAATACTTCGCTTTCGTTTTATCTTGGGTTGGATAACTTGCTGATCTTCACCTTCATCACGATCACGAATCCAACTTTCAGATTGCAGAAGGTCCATGTGAGAATCACCAGATACTGCAATTTCACCTTCCTCTAGTTCGTCTGGCTGCCAAAATTAACATAACATGATGAGAAAAGAGAAGAAAATGACAAATGCCACAACAAAAATCATTATAGGAAAAGAGAAATACCAGCCTTCTTGCACTAGAACCAGGCCTAGTATCTAATGCGGAGAGAGATCCAAATTTCTGAGGAGAAATAGGAGACACCATCTGCGCTGGTCTTCGACTGTCCGATGATGATCCTGAAGAACCACCTTCTTCAAGCATGTGATTGTTTCTAATGTTTTCGGAAGTCTGAGCATACTCATACCCACCATCACCAAGTGGGCCATCTTCTTCTGACTGATCCTTATTTATAGGTGGTACCCCGACAGCACCATTAAATTCATCATCTTCAAATTCTTCGATTTCTCCCTCTTCCTCATTCCCAGAATAACCATTTCTCTCATCAGAACTTGCTTCAGAGAATTCCCCATTCTCATCATCCATTTCCTTATAGTTAGGATGCTTTTTCCCCTTGGGTCGCCCCCTTTTTCTCTCAGCCTCCATTTCATTGGATTCAGCACCAACACCAGCAGTAAATAAAATGTTCTTTGATGGTTTCTTTGATAAGGCAACTATAGCAGCATTCACTTCTCTTGTACTGGCCCGAAGCCACATAGGTACCTGTTCATGACAAGTCATCTCCTCAGTCCAATCCAGTTCTTCATCCATTTGATCAAACAACTCAACTTCTTCCTGACTTCTTGCTATCATGCAATTTACCTGGTGCAATGAGGGAACATCATGGACAGTCTCTTGATACCTTTCCTCATCATGCAATAATGTTTCTAAAGTCGTGCGTCTCTCTTCGTGTGTTGTTCTTTGGTCAAAACGTCCAGCATTGATAACTTCATCAGCCATGTCAATTTTATACTGTTGAATGTTTTTCCTTATGAGGCTCTCAATAGATCCCATGTATCTATCCTTACCTGCAAAATCATCCTCAAAATCAACAGAACCTCCACTCCTTAGTTCATCCTCCTTCTGCTGACTAGAGATTTTGTCAACAACTGCTTCCATGTAAATGACTTTGACTTCCCTTGTTTGTCCAATACGGTGAGCTCTAGCAACTGCCTGTTCCTCATTTTTAGGATTCGGATCAGGATCATATATAACAACAGTGTCGGCAGATTGAAGATTTAGACCACGTCCAGCTGCACGAATACTGAGTAAGAATATGAAGCACTCAGAGTCAGGGCTATTGAAGTCAACAATAGCTGATTCACGATCTTCCAAGCTAGTTGTCCCATCAATACGTCTGTAGACAAGCCTCCTCCACAGCAAGTATTCCTCCAAGATATCAAGAAGCTTTGTCATGGTACTAAAGAGTAGTACACGATGCCCAGTTCTCTGCAGTTTTATTAGGATCCTGTCTAGGATCGACAATTTCCCACAAGATCTTACCAGGAAATCTTTGGAGAAGTCATTGAAATATGGGTAATTAAGCAAAGGATGGTTGCAGGTCTTCCGAAGTTCCATACACCGGTTATTTAAAGTTTTGTACACCTTAGCCTGGTATATTGGATTTTTTTGTACCCTGCGCTTCTCATCTTCAGGGTCAACTCGAAGAGTCCCAGTTGATTTTATCCAATCATAAATGGCACTCTGAATAGCTGACATTCTGCATCTTAAAACTACTGAGACCTGCAATCCGCCAATGAAATAATATCATCAGAAACAGCAGTATGATAACTTTTAGGTGATTTTTAAAGGACTGCTATAACAGCATACCTTGGGAGGAAGTGAACCTTCCACATCCTCAACACGACGCCTAAGCATAAAAGGCTCTAGAATTTGATGAAGTCGGTGGATGATGATAACCTTCTTCTCTGTCTCAAGCCAATCATCCTCTGCATTATGTGTAGGGCCTTCCTTTTGAAATGGTTGTGAAAACCAATCATGAAATGCCTTGCGATTATCAAACACTTCAGGAAGGAGAAGATTTAATAGTGACCAGAGTTCTTTCAAGTCATTCTGTGGCATAAAAATAACTTGTTGTTCAACTCGCCAAACAACTAATACACACACACACACACATAAGAAAGCAAGCCTGGGGAAAGAAAAAGGTAAATAGACTTATTATTTCATTGCATCAAATAAGCCATTAGTGATGGACAATAACAAAAGACAGGATGAAAACTTAGAATTTGGAATTTATGATTTCTGAAGTTAAGAAACCCTTGTTATAGAGTTAAGCCCGCCCCTAAACGGGAGTGCATGTGCTTCTGCATGTGCAACAAGTAAGGTTGTCAAGAAAGAATGGTCATACCATTTGAAGACAGTCATAGCAGTAAAGCAAAAAACTTATTCAAAGTTTTTCAAATCTGTATGCATGTATAGGTATGTGTATGTATTTCCAATCATATCAGAGAGCTGCCTTAACAGACCTGTAATGGTGTCCCAGTGAGAAGTAAACGCCTTTGGCAACGGTACCTGTCAAGATCACGAGCTAAAACAGATTCCCTGTCTTTCATTCGCTGTGCTTCATCAATTACAATATATTTCCAATCGATTTTAGAAAGTTTTGACCGATCATACATGATGAATTCATAAGTTGTCACAAGGACATTAAACTTCATTGCCAAAACCTCCTATGCAACAAGTAAAACAAAAGAAAATTAGCAAATTTTGACACTTAAAAGCCAACTAAATAAAGAAACTTAAGAGTTCATACTTGAGAAAATAATTTTGAACGTTGATCTTTTCCTCCGACATAAAAGATGCATGACACAGATGGCAGCCAATTATGGAGCTCACTCTGTAAAAAATGACTTGGTTCTGTTCAAAGATATTGGAAAAATGTCATAGCCATCAATATAAAGCAAAAATAAAACTAACCTTCCAATTTACCAGAACAGCATTCGGAACAATGATAAGATGTGGACCATAGTTTCCTTTAAATTCCATCAAATAAGCAATCAATGCCATAACCTACACAATAAGGTAAAAACTAAAGTTAAGAACACCCCTACTGTATTATATGATTAGCTACCAAAAATTAATGCTCTGACTAATCCCAACACGTTATCTAATTCCCAAATAACATACCAAACTGCAGAGTTACTCACAACTAGAATTTTTTAAGAGAACAATACCTGAACAGTCTTCCCAAGGCCCATCTCATCAGCCAAGATACCATTTAGTTTATTATTATACAAAGAAAGCATCCACTGCAAACCAACCTACAAAAAAAAATACACGTCATAAAAATTTTAACTTGTCATAATAAACAGTAGTAAATTAAATGGGACAAAAAACAACAAAAAAGGGTTGGAAGAAAACCAAATATTTTTAAAATATAGCAACCTACAAGCTGATAGTCTCGTAACGTTCCAGCTCTTAGCATTGACGGTTGCCTTATGACCCTTTCATTCACAGCATGAGCAAGATTATAATACCTGTTGATGAGCACAAGATATGATGAATAACTACAATTGCCAGAAATTTAGTCTTTCTGAGAAAAAATGTCCTTAGAATAAACAAGAACATAAATGCTAAATACAAATTGACTATATTAGATGATAATTATTGAACTAAAGAACATTAGAAATATCACATAAGCCTCATCCATCTGTCATAAAATTTACACCCCATCCCATTCAAGCTTCATGACTTTAAGCACCCTTCTGCATTACCACTAAGTCCTTGAAATGAATAACAATATAATAAAAACATAACTTACTTGCTAACAGATGAATCATCCCTGGGTGCATTCATTTCCATAAACCGATTTCTTATCATTACTTCCTCTCCAGCACAAGCTGCTGCAACCCTAACTTCTTCTTCTGATAGACCCTTTTGTCAACAAGTAGAAAACAAGAAAATAAGTAACATGGAATCTGCCTAATACATACAGAAAAGGAAAGATGGAATATTGTTTTGGCTCAGATTTCAGTCCAAAAAATTTAAAGGAACTGAGATGGGGAAAAAACCCTAAGAGACAACCAGAAGAGGTTACAAGAGAGGGGGAGGTCAAGAAATCATGCCTGCAACCGTGCAGCAACTGCTGCAGCATTTGCTGCCTCCGCTACTTCCTGCTGATTCTTGGCAGCTGTTATCTTACTTCCCAATTTATGAAGATAATCTTCAGTTTGGGTCAAGAATGATGAAAGTACTTCATATCTCTCTGCAGCATCACCGGGGATATTTGTCTGCTGCTCAATCAACATCTCCCTGTACCTTTCAACATCATTATTCTTCAAAGCCTCCATCCTTTTATTCCTATCATCATCCTTCCTTTTTGAAAACTCCCGTAACATTCTTTCATGGTACTTGGCAACTCCCCTGTTGCGAGCAGTTCGTGCATCACGGATGGCCCAGTGAGCCTCCAGAAGTTTCTTACGCCACTGAAAGATAGATTTCAATTGCTTCTCTCTCAGGGCCTTCTGAGTGGCTTGTACTTGTCTGGCCAGCTCAATACGCTGACGCTCACACAGACGGACAAATTTTCTGTATGGCCTATCAGGCATTGCCATTATCTCTTGTTGCTGCTGGTCAACTTCATCCCTCAAGCGTGCCTGCAGATTCATAAGTCGAAGCTTTTTTTCTTCAATTTGCAGTCGCAGAACAAGATCTGGCCTAATCCTTTTCCTCTCCAAATTTACTGCCAATAAGCCACTAATCTTCCTCAAATTTTCTGATCTTTTCTTGCTAAGGACTTCCATGCCTTCCTCAAAAAGAAGATCTTTGACATCATACGCCAAAGTTAGATTATTATTGCCGTTAGGAATTGCTAAACCATACGAGTCATTTTTCCTAGTGAAGAAGGAAAAATCAAAAAGTGGTCCATGATACTTTCTGGCAGTGCCAGGATCTTTGGGCTGGGGGGTAGAGTTTGCTTGCAAAGGTTTCTTAACTTGCCCTCCATCAAATGAAGCAACTTGTGGTGCAACAGCCTTTCCCCTATCAACACTAAAATCACTTCTAACTGGAGTTTTTGGAACACCACGTTCAACTTCTTGGTCTGACTTGGCAGAAAAGACAGAACTTTGCTGCTCTTCTTTTCCAACAGGCAACGTAGATGAAAATTCCTTGGCTGCAGCTGACACACCTTGCATATGAGCTGTTGATGCAGTTGCTTTATCATCTCCTGCATAAGCTTCCTCGTTAGTAATATTCTGCCCATTGGTAGATGGCCTAGCTTGGGAAACCTTCTCTTTTGACTTCAAATGCTTTGCTTGGTCTTCTACAATCTTTCCTCCATTGCCTACAGGAGGAAATTGCTGCTGCTGCTGCTGCTGCTGCAGCTCAAGTGGTGGTGGAACAATGGCTCGAAGAAGCTCTTGTGGAAGTGCACCTTCTCCTTTCTGTTAATAACCACACAAATCAGCATGGCCCACTCAATTTTCATTTATTAAACTTCATGTAATTGGTAGAAAGGCAAAATATATAAACGGTCAGAGAGAAAAGGATAGGATGGAGACAGAGAGATTGATATACCTTCAGGCGCCTCAATGCTAGTATTTGTGCTTTAAGAACATGAAGTTGTTGTTTAGTGAAGCCAAACCGTTGCTGTGGCATCTGGGTAACTGCTTCCCCTTGGGATGGTCCATTTTTAACTGATCCTCCATCACTAGGAGCTGCGGGCTGTGGAGAAGATCGATTTAACTGTTTAAGATACAGCATTTGCACTGTTTCTGCAACACCTAATGAATTTTTTGCCGGCAAAGATGGATCAACACTCTGGCTAATATTTGCAGATGATTGTGGAGGATGCATAGGAGGTATCCCATTTCCATGCACAACTGGCTGTCTGGGAGGCATTTGGATATCTCGCCCATGAATGGCTGACTGCTGGGTTGCAATGTTGCTAGCATTGTTAACCACCCCAGCACTAGAAGTTGAGCCAAAAGGGCTAGGTAGAACAGTCAGCCTGGTTTTTGCAGAACCAGACTGGCCAGATATATCACTTGATGAATTACCACGGGGAGAACTCTCACTTGGAACTGATGGAGAAGTGACCTGCAGCTTGGACACAGGCACAGGTGATGACTGAGAACCCATATTGCTTTCATTTGTTTTTTGCTGGGCAGCCATCCTAGACTGCACGAGTGGAATGAGCTGTGCCATCAAGTTGGCATTTGCAGGTTGCGACAGATCAATATTTCGCTCAAGTGCCCATGCCTGCAACTGTGCAGCCATAGCAAGTTGATTGTTTCCCATGTTTTGAATTTGCTGCACATGTTGAGCCTCCATGGCCCTTAAAACATTTCCAGGCATTAATTGCCCAGTAACTGTTGCCTGGGCAGGTGGCTTTGGCTCATTTCTTTGGTCAGAAGCTGACTGAGGTCCTTGCTCCATAGGCTTTTCAACACGACCATGCTGCTCAGACGTGTTCTTAAATGATGATGCCTGAGCCTGATTAGATGCTTGCACGGAAAGAAGTTCCTGCATTTTTAAATTTCCAATTCGCACATCCTGATCCTTAACAGATGCAGAGCCCAGCATAGCCCCCTTAGCCTGCTGCTGCGCAGCCTGGTAAGCATACTGATAATAAGCTTGCTGAACAGGATTCAGCATTTGTTGCTCTACTCCTTTACTCCTCTTCTGGCTATCATGGGCAGAAGCATGTTGCTGAGCCAGATCAAAAAACTTCCTGGACTGGTGAGGTGATTGCATAGAGCCTGGAGATGAAGGGAAATTGCTTCCCCCCATCATACCTTGAAGACCACTGGCTTGATATGCTAGGATGGCTTCATTTCCTTCAGGTTTTCTAAGTAGTTGTTCTTGTAATGACTGCAAGAACAAATATATACGCACAGAGATAATGAATGAACTTCTCAAACAAATACATAATCTTAAACTAGTTCCCAGGACTCTAGGGTATCCTCGAATAATTGAATGTTGTTCAAAAGTAAACATCGAATTCTATTGCAGGATACCAAATTTATAATTGTAAGAATATTATAGAACATGAAGCCCACTAGGTTGGACTTCAGCATAAACAAGAGTCAACAGATAAACCATCCATGATTTAATAAGAGTACGAGATCCTTAAAAAAGTAAAGAAAAAATAGTAGTCCCAGTTGGAGATGAATTATGTGCTTTGACTGGAACATCTAGGAGTTAAGGCCATGGACATTCAATCTGTACTTCAGATATGCAAATCACAAAGGAAACCTATGTAAGGGCATAGAATTCAGGTGTGGGATTGCCAATTTACATAATAATGATAATCAAAGCAGTAAAGACAAGAAACAAAAGGAAAGAGAATACTCCAATACAATCAGTGAATAACACATCAAAAAAAAAAAACTCCTAATCACTTCTAAATGAGCAGAGAATTAAAATAAAACTGGAGACTCGGTTCTTCTTTTACACATCACGGATCAGGAGAGAATTGCAGACTAAATAAACAAAGTAGTCATGATAATCACATGGATTTTACCAAAAAGAAAAGACTACATATGACTTAGAAGTCATTGAGGCAAGGTATTCGAGGAGTCAAGAACACTTTACCAAGCCTCAACAATGCACTCGTTGCCCTAAGCTTTCACCCATGCAGCTAGGTTTGTTAATTCTATATCAGAACCTAAAGAACAGTTCCATATCACTCTCTCTCTCTCTCTCTCTCTCTCTCTCTCTCTATATATATATATATATATATATATATATATATATTCTTCGTCTTCTTTTTCTTTTGGGAGCCAGATACTTCAAACAAAGAATTCAAATGCTTCTATTAGTCTTTCTAAAAAAAACATAAAATATTTATATAGTAATAGTTTCAGTTGCACCTAAATATGAGGATATACAAAACAAATTCTTCCCTAAAGTGCAAATTCAAAGGCTTGTATTCCTCTTTCTAAGCCCTAAGAGCCGAATACGGTTGATTCCCTTAACACTTAAGAAGTTCAAGAGTTTAATGCTACTAAATACAACCCTCCTCTAAACCCCCCAAAAACAATTTAATTACCTAGAATTAACTTATCAACTTATGTACTAACCTAATTACATCAGAAATTGCATTTCTTACACCAAAATTAAAAACCCCAAAACCCGCCAGATTCATCAATTCATCACTGCCCATTTCCAAAAACATGCTGAGTTCCTAAAATCACGAGTAAATTCAACCAAATTTCCGATTACGTGCCCTTCACCTGTCTAGAAGCCATTTGCTGCTGCTGCAGCTGCACCGAATCAAATCCCAAGTAACGTGTCGAAACGGCCGAAGACGAGGAAGTGGGCGAAGCTGCGGACGATGTGGATGCGGCACGCCCCACCGGGCCCACCCCCGGGTTCCGGCTGGGCCCACCTCCGCCACCATCACTAGATTGCATAAAAAATTAACCCCAATTTTTTAACATAAATTCCGCCGCAATTTCCAAATTATTACAACAAAAATTCAAAAAAGAAAAAAACCCGACCACTTTCACAAGTCGAGTCCCTCCAAAATCTTTATTTTTAAATAAAACCCCGTTTTTGCCCTCCGATCCCAACGTTCAAAAGAAAATTAAATATAAATAAATTAACTAAAAACAAAACCAAATACCAAATAGTTGAAGTTTGGTTTTGTTTCTCTCTAGAATTCCGAAAATTACGGATCTTGATGAGTTGAGCGAGAAAGAGAACTCGATGGAAAACGGGAAAAATAAAAAATCGGTTGTTCGACTCACTGTTCGCTGTTCACTAATCTCTCTATCTTGGGTGTCACGCAATTTTGCAAATTCTTTTTCCCTCTCAGGTCAAACCCTAGTGAGGTTATTTCTTTTTTTTCTTTTTCTTTTTCTTTTTTTGTAAAAACTTGAAGAACCGTCAAAAAATTTTTTTTCCTCTATTGGCTTGGTCATGAGTAAAGTTTATATTTCCTTTTATTTATGCTTGACTGGTTTGCCTCTGGTGCTTAGCTTTGAGGTGGGGCCCACTGGGGCCAGGATAGAAATTTACGGAAAGGGTGGAGCATGTAAATACTAGCCCTGCATTTTAAGGATATCGACGAGAGAGCCCGTTAAAGTAATGCTGGGATAAATATTTATAAAGGAAAGGAAATAAAAAAAGAATAAAAGGTTTTTTTTTTAAGAAATGATATATATATAGCATGTAAATACTAGCCCTGCATTTTAAGGATATCGACGAGAGAGCCCGTTAAAGTAATGCTGGGATAAATATTTATAAAGGAAAGGAAATAAAAAAAGAATAAAAGGTTTTTTTTTTAAGAAATGATATATATATATATTTTATTTAAATAATTAAATTTAATAAAAATAATTAATACTTATTATTTGAATAAATAATGAAAAAAAATTCATTATAGTAATTTTTTTAATCATAAATTTTTATTATTTATGATTTTAAAATATATTTAGATTATAATATGTTTACTACTTTATATAATTTTACAATTATTACTATATTAATGATTTTTAATTAAGTAAAATAAAAATATATTTTATAAACATTTATTGTCAGATTTTTTTATAATTGTTAAAATTTCAACATATTATCACTTTAATAATGTATTTATATAAAAGGTATTAAATATAAAAAATATAATCATATAAAAATATTACATATCATAAATCTAAAAGATATATCTATTTATATTCAATTCTTTATCAAAATTAAATTATCAAAAAATTATAAAATAATTTTATATTAGAAGAGACATGTAAAACTTATTTAAAAAAGAAATCACTTTGAAAAAATTATAAAAAGATTGTGATGTGATTAAATTTTTCTTATTAAGTTTTTAATATTAATAAAGAATAAATATAATAATTTTTTTATAAAAATAAAAATTTTTTAACTTTCTTTTCTTTAATTTTTTTCCTAAATTGAGGATTAAAAAAATTAAAATTATTAAATTTTTATTTTTTAAATTAAAAATTTATCCAAACATATATTCAATCGGCAAGCGTAGGACTTCTTCCTTGTACAAATAATTTTTGAAAAAAATCAAACAAATATTCTAGTATTAAAATTAATAATAATAAATCGATTACTAAGATAAAATAATTTAATTTAAAATAGAGAAAAGAGATTAAATTTGGAAGGGTTGTTGGAGGGCATATGATGCCACCTGTTACTGGTGGTGGTGGGTCTGGCTTTTGTTTAGAAGGTTTCAAGTGGGGCCCTTCTCACTGAAGGCAAATAAATGTGGATCAAAATTAAATTTGGAAAATTAGAGATTTGTGAGGGATTAATTTGGATGAAAGTAAAAAATCTTGGCAACCGTTGACTTTGAGCCTGATTCAGATAATTACAATCAAATATATATAAAAAAAAAACACTTTTTTACGATAATATTGCTAAGTTATGTTCACAATTACTTGCCAAAAAAAACGTAAATAAGATTTGTTTAGGATAATATTTAGTAATTCACATCCTAATTTTAGTTATTTTAGTTATCAAATTTTAAATATAAAAAATAGTTTATATTTGATATATTATTAATATATAAATTTTATATTTTATTAATAAGTAAATATCATTTTTAAAATAAATATATATAAATTAATATTTTTTAAAAAATTTATTCGTTAATAATATAATATCATCAAATTTACTGATATTATAATATATAATAATAATACATTAAATATAAATTTTATAAAAAAAATTATATTATTTGATTTATATGTCTTCTTCTCGTTAAAAAAAAGGTGTATAACAGAAAATATAAGATAGCAAACATAAATTTTTAATTTATAAAATAGCACTTGAAAAATTACATTATTATACACTAATTACTTGCATTGAGTCAACTTTTTCAATATTTATGCAAGTAACAAACACATCGCTTCAACATACATTTTTTTATTAAAAAAATTTACATTAAGTTTTTTAAGTAAAATTTATGAAATTTGATATTAAAAACAATTAAACAAAAATTAAAATCAAAAAATAAAATTAATAAATTAAAATTTTTTATTACATAGATTAAGTATGTAAATTTTTTAAAAAAATTGATATATACTTTTAAAAAAATATTGATATAATTTTATCATTGAATAAGTATCATTCAATTTTGAAATATAAACAAAAATTTAAATTTTTTTTTACATATTATTAATTTTTATATTAAATTCTATCAATTTATCAATTTGAATTTTTTATTAAAGTTTTTATTAAATTATTTTTAAGAATAAATTTCACAAACTTTACTTAAAAAACTTGATGTAAGTTTTATCCTTATTCTTCAAATACAAAATTTGTTAGAAAATATGCAATTAGATACTAATCATTTTATTATTATTATTATTATTATTATTATTATTGAATATGAACTATTTTTTCATTTTATTAAGAAATATGTACCCCGAAACTAAAATGAGATATAGAAAAATCACTTTGAACATTAAATTTCATGCAAGCAATTAGAATTTGGAAACTTCTACTTCTAAGGTTAGTTCTTCTTATTGTGAACTTTAATTTTATTTGCAAACTAAAGTTTCATCACTTACACCTAATGAAGAGGAGACTCTTGACCTTTCAATCCAGTGAAAAAAAAAAAAAAAAAAAACCAAACTACATGCAATACTTTACGTGTATGGCACGTGATTTACTAGCCCCACGCATCTTTACATTTGTTTTAGAATATTTTTTAGTGAAGGTGATATAATCTATAAAAACAATTGAAGTTGTGTGTAGCTTAGAATTATTGATGAAATTATATGTATCATAAAAAATATTAGAGGGATAATTTAGTTATTAACGAAAATAATGATCAAAATTGGAGCTAATACTATCAAAATGTATATATTACTAAAATATTGGTTAAATAAAGAAGTTAGAGCACAACGTAAATCATATTATATAAATTAATCATTCTATTTCTTAAATATTATGATAGTAAAATTCAATATATTTATTTATCATATTATATTATCTTTTCGCGAACATAAGCATTTGCCTACTTAGATAATCTATGTATTATTTTTTATTTTATTTATATCATATGTTATTTTACAAAGTATAAATATTAATGAATTGTGCATGACCTGAACTGATATAAAAAACAATGTCGCGTCTAAACCAACAAGACCAATACGAGTTACAATCATGTGTCATATTGGTCACGCCTTTAATTTTTATAGATTATATCAGCATGATTTATTGAAAAATAATATTAAATTGATATAACCTATGTTAATTTTTTTATGAAATTTTTTATTTACCTTTTACCTCATCTATTATAAAATTTATTTAATTAAATAAAATATTACATACATAAATTATTTTAAATTTATAATCTTTAAATATTAACTCCAACAACATAATAGCCAAAATCTGGACTAATTTTAAATGTTCTTAGTATACTGCACAAACACATTTGAGAACCCTACTAAACGCAAGGCGGGGGTTGCTTTCCATCCAATTATAATACACCATGTGTCCAAAGGTAGGGGTTGCTGTTCTTTCTCAATTTATTCCTTTTATTTTTCTATTTTCAAATTAGGAATCGTATTAGTACTAAACTAATAATCGAATGGAATGAAAGATTATTAATTTATATTATATAATTTAACATCTAATTAATCTAAAAAAATAATTGCATATAAATTGATCAACGACTCCATGGAAACAAAAATGTGTGAGCAAAGTAATCGTCATAACATATATAAAAATACCGATATAGCAAAATGTTTTTATTTTGAAAAATTTTTAATATTAAGCTATTGATAATTCCATTGCAACAGATTTAGCAATGAATAATTGTTCGATTCAGTAAAAAATTTAATAATCAAATTAATTGATTTTTATTTAAAAAATAATTAAATTGATCAAAATTTTTTAATTAATTAATCAAAATTGATTCAGTTTGATCAATTCAATTAAATAATTAAAATTTTTATCAAAATTTTATTTTATTATAAATAAGAATTTAATTATAACTTCAATTAAATAAAATTCAAATTAAAATATTATTCAAACTAAATTATTAAAAAATTTAATGCTTTGAATAACATGACAAATAAATAAATAAAATTATTCATATTAAATTTTTTATTTGTATTTATTAAAAATTAATTAATTTGATCAATTCAATTATTAATTTTAAAAATAAAAATTAATTAATTTAATTAATCTAAAAAATTAACTATAACTAAAATTAATTATTTTCATCAAATTTAATTAATTAAATCGATTTGAACGAATTTATGCTAACACCTTTACGGAATTAATAAATAAAATTGAATTAATTATTTTCATCAATTTTAATTCATTAAATCGATTTGAACGAGTTTATGCTAACCCCTTTACGGAATATGTTATGCAAAAACTGTCTAAGTTCTGATCTTGATCTTTATCGCTGTGGGGGCAGGGCCTCGCTATACGCACGCAACGCACGGTGTCCCACTACGCACGCAAACTTAACAAACATTGATTTCCCTTCTGCATGGATAACGAGAGGATATATGTAACTGTCGAATATTTTGGCGTATTAGAATTGATATTTAAAAATTATAAATTTTAAAAAAATAAAAAATATAATATTTTATTTAATTATATATATAATATAATAAAAAATTTAAAAGTAAATTAATAACTAAATATATTTTTTATAAAAAATTAAATAATAAATAAATTATTTATTTTTTCAAATCAAAATAAAATATATCATATTTAATAATATTAAATAAATAAATAAATATAAATAGTACATTTAAAATAATCTTAATAAATAACTGCTAATAAAATTTAAATCTAAAATTTTTCGTAAAAAAAATAAATTTAACCTGTTAAACTTACTTGATGTTAATATATATATATATATATATATATATCACTATGAAGACGCTATTTTACCTGCCACAGCCGGTAATCCCACCCTCTTCAATTCTACATCAATCACCGGCTCCTCCGGTTTCATCATCCTTTACCATCACCGAGCTTCCTCCAGATATATAAATGCTCCCTCCCAAATTTGTCTGTGCACTTTTCGAGGTCAGTTAACGCAACCTAATCGGGAACGTCATCGTATCTATCTCCGACTGATCTCATACTCGTATCTCTAGATCTCTTTCCGTGAGTATTCGCCCTTAAGTTATCAATTTATTTGTTTCTTTTAAATTTGACAAAATCGGAACCGTTGATTATCGATCCTCATTTATTTATCTGTTGATGATTAGTCTTCTTTTGTTATCTTGACTGGTGATGCTTGATCGTTTCTCATAAATCGTCGGATTTCCATGCTACGGTTGATATGGTTTCCTGATTTTTTTTTTTTTTTCGTTGAAATTAACATTAATTCTTTTGATAAATTTCTCATGTTCGTTATTTAAGGATTGTTTTCGTTGATCCTAGTTAGATTGATTGAATTTTTGGTTGAGACTTGAGATTAAGTCGGTGGAATTTATTTAATTTTTTTTTCATTTAGATGGAAAATTTTTTTGGAACTGTTAATATATATGTCTTAAGTATATAACATGATATTGGGGTTTGGTTGAGCCGATCGACCTGCTTGTGCTGGAAAAGTGTCTCGGATAGGATGATTTTTTATTTTTGGTCGCTGTTTCTTGGATGGTGGTTCTGTAAATTTTTGGTGCGAGGGAAATATAATTCGGTAAATACTTTATATTCTCTTTGATTGAGGAAAATAGGTGACTTAAAATGTTATTTTCGTATTATTTCTTAGTCAAACTTGGGTCTGTTTCTGTTAATAAACATGGAATTGATTTCAGAATTGTTAATTTGTGGTTTTATAGTTTCTTTTCTTTGGTTGCTATTTCTTAATGCACTGTTTTTATATAGATTCCCCCTCCCCCCCAAGGAAAACAAAATGTCAGTGGAATCCTTTATTTTCTTTTCTGTTTGTTAAAGTAATTAGTATTATGCACGTGAATTCTAGGAAGCCTTAAGAAGTCCTGAGGATGGCGGATAATGAGGAGAGAGAAGAAAATACGCCACGTGGGAATGAATGGGAAGTTGTGTCCCTTACTGCATCTGCATATGCTGCTGCTCCTGGTCCAAAAGAAGTTGAAACGAAGGATGATAACAAAGGTGATTCATACAAAGCGGAGGTAGCAGAAACTTCTCGTGCTTTGTTCGTGTCCAGTCACTTTGTCTTTCCTCCCAAAGAGCATGAGAATTTGCCCCTGGAACCTTTGGAACCTGATAATAGTAGTGAACATGTAGGCAAGGACGTGATTGGTGAATCAGGTGTAGAAAAAGGTGGTAGATCTAGGACAAAGGAAGAAGAAGATTGGATTTTGAAAGGGTTCAATGTACATGATGAGTTTCCAGGTATGCAATTTTTTGATAAAAAGCATGGTACAGAGTTTGAAGAAGGCACAACGCTGCCAGGGCTGGGTTTGATTGACAAAGATCAGAGTTTGTTTGGAGCTGCTACGTTTAGTTCTTTCCATAGTGAGGAAGCACTTGGTGGATCAACCACCTTTGGTGAGGATGCAACTTTTTCTGAACTTATTGAAGCTTCTAATCAAGGCTTAAGTTTTCCTCCAGACATTCCTCAGTCCCCAAAGCCTTTACAAGATGATAAATACGATGGCTCTGACCTCCCTTGTGAAGCTTGGTGGAAGAGAAGAGCAGTTTCTTTGTATGCTCATGCAAAAGAGGCAAATGCATTCTGGTCCATTTTTATTGCAGCGGCTGTGATGGGCCTTGTGGTTCTGGGGCAGCGGTGGCAACAAGAGAGGTGGCAGGCATTGCAACTTAAATGGCAGCTCAGCATCAGCAATGAGGTATCTTGCTTGCTAATTGATCCCTTAAGATTTAACAGTGATGCATATTTTTACTTTTTTTTCCATCCTGTAAACCATATACTTTGTGCTGGAAGAGGTTTTGAAAAGACAGGTGCTATGTTTTTGTCTAGTGTTTTCATATTTGCATGTGCAGCTCTTGGCCAATATCTTTGTGTTTGTAAACACCGATTTGCATGGAGACTTCTGAATTGATAGGAATTGTTTTAGTAAAGATGATTGTGTAACCTTTTGCAAAAGGAAAAACCTATTTGTTGGTTAGACTGAGTAGGGAGAAAATTAAGAAAGGAAGCAAGATCGTGTCATCTGTATCTGTTGATTGCAAGGGCTTGTATGTTAATATTAATTGGTTTAGAAAAGATGACGTTTGCCAACGTTTGTTGTACTGTGCTATTTTAGACTTAAACTGTACCTGTATTTGGATAGTATGCTGCCTTCTTAATTCTGCTTTACTTTGCTGCCTTCCCTCTACTCCTCTTTCTCACCTACCTGATTGTCTCTTTGGATATTGACGTTGTTTTAACCTTTTGAGTTTTGACAGAAGACTAGTCGGGTGCTGGGTTCCATTTCTCGCCTTAAAGACATGATTGTTGGTGGCCAACGCCGAGGTACTTTTGTCAGGGGCAGCTCCCTTAGTGACAGTTAAAACTTGAGATGATGACGAAAAAGCATAGTGAGAGAGTGAGATGGAGATTGGTTTGGGAGTTAATATGTTAGTTTGCTGTTTGATTAACTTGTTTGTCTTGTCTCTTAGGAAAAGCTACATAGCTGAATGTTGAAAGTTAATGTTATTTGTGTTTATATTGTTGCCATTGTTTGCTATTGAAGGGATGACAGTTCTTGCATCCCACTTTTACCATTGAAACTTTTATGTGCAAATCTCAGGTTGTAAAGTTGGAATCACACCCCAACTTGAGGGGGCCCCTTTGGCCACTGTGGCCACTATGATGCATCATTCATGAGGAATAAACGCGGAGAAAATTAGACGATAGATTTTCGTTTTCTTTTCTGTTCATTTCTTCTAATTGTAGATGGATGTGGTTGTTACAGATGGATTGGTTGCTCTGAGGGTGCTGCCATGAGTTGGGAAAGGAGATTTTTAAAATCAACAGTAATTATTTTAAAGCTGTATGTTGATAGTTTTGAAGTTTCAATTTTCATCCAAGATTCATATCTTAGTAATATCATATTAGTTAGAGAGTAGAGAGAGAGGCGGAGGGTGGAAAAGAGGAGATCAAAAGGAAAATATTGGGCCTTATAAGCTGAAACAGATGGAGAACAAAGAAAAATAAAAATTAATTACACTTTAACGTCATGAATGATCTTAAATTATATAGTTAGTTTTAAACGGTGACAAACAATTCATTAAATATCATATTAGTTAATAAATTAATAGTTTAAATGTCACATTAAAAATTTTTAAAGTTCAGAATCATATTAAATATTAATATAATTTAAAAGTCAGACATGAATCTATTAACAAAAAAATATCATTTTGGGATGAGGTTTTTATTTGGATTGGGTTGGGTTAAGGAAAAAAGAAGGCCTAGCACAATAAACAGATTCAAAGAGATGCTTTCATATCATCGTTTTTTTTTTCTGTATCGACTGATTGCAGAGGGCCATCTGGAAATTTGAGGGCAATAATTCTTGTTTAATGTGCTTCCGTTTTGAAGCATGGTATGTGAATATCAATTTTGTTAACTTAACGTCACCTGCACTAAATGAATGAATTGGCAATCTGAACTTGTAAATCAATGAATTCTGTTACATTGAAGTCATTGGTGCAAAAGTTGATAGATAAAGTCTCTAGTCTTCTTGTTTTTCAACGTTGCTTGTAGTTACTGTTCTCATGACATTCCAAAGCAAATAATGAAAGAATAGGTTATTAGATCGTGGTTCCCTTATTTTATTATTATTTATTTTGTTTCTCCATTTGTTGTGATGAACATTCTTGTACTCTGAACAAGTGGTTCTGAAACAACTATTATGTAATCTAAGAAAGCTTAACTTCCAAAATCAATAAAATTTTATATCCAGAAAAGGCTTTCTGATCCGATTGTGAATAATCAATATGACATGCAAATGGGCTGCCGACACCCATCATATTGATAATCAACTTTCCATGCATGTGCTTATGTCATACAGGAAATAACTAAACAGATGGAAACACGATAAAGAAGAAGAAAAAAAACAAATAAAAAAATAATTTTATGGACCTATAGATAGGAAATAAACCCCAAAACAAATTTTTTTTTTAAGAAAAAATAAAAAACCAAACCCCAAAACAACAAGTAACTAAATTAATCTCAACTAAAATGTTGTGATTTTTTGTGAGAAGTTTTCCATACAGCAGAATCTGATGCTATCATCCGGTTGCAAAAATAATAAAATTGAGATAAAAGGTAAAAAAACCCGAACTATGAAAGAAGTTGACAGCAAAATGTTAAGTAAGATTAAGGGAGCTGTCACGTGAAGTATAAATACTTTATTGAGTAATTTAGAGATAAAAAAAATTATCAATTAATTATGGGTGGTTGTATGATAATGGCGTGACTAATTTAAAAAATGAGCTATAATTATACATAGCGATAGTGATATAAAGAATTTAAGGAATGAGTTATAAATATATAAAACAATCATTTAAAGGTTATGAATGAAAATTATTGTTGAATTCTTTCTCATTTTTTTTTTTTCTTTTCTGGTCTCATACTTTGTTTTTTCTGATCTAATCTCTTCTCATTTCATCACACGTAATTCAAACTATTGACTAATTTTGCCGTATAGGTATAGGTCAAGAAAACAAAATACTCCCAACTACATATGGTCGTCCACCTAAATTTAGCCAACCCCTTTGTCTTAAAATTTTTATGCCCTCAAATTTCCATGGAAGCCATAGTCTTCCTCTTATATTTTGAGATGTTAATTGTTTACGGATGAGAGCAGCCACCTGTTTCTGATTTCTTTTATTCATTTATCTAAACAGCCCAAATGATGAGACCAAAAACGAGGTTTACTCAAACCTGTATTGAAATTTCTAACAATCGTAAGCTGAGGACAGGTCAACAATTCTGCAAAAGTATGCTACTCCCATTTTTTTTTTTAATCTTTCTTCTTCTCTTAATTTTACACGAAAAAAAACAATGGTTGACTTCCATACATGAAAGCAATAGTCCATTTTCTTACCAAGCTATATATAATGTATATTATTATATTTCCTCCAAACTCGAGAGGCAAATTCCTACAGTATTAAGTGTCTTGGAGGGCACGATATCATTTGTCTTTTTCTCATATACCAGGATATGGTAGCAGATGGGCACACCTTTCTTTAACAAAGCAAACATTTAAAGGTGGAGAGTCAAACTTACATATACGATCGAGTCTCGAGAATTTGTTTTTATGTATATATACTGAATTTTTCAGGAAATGGATAGAGACGCATGGTAGCTAGAGATATAGCAGAAGGCAAAAAAAAAAAAGGAGAAGGATGAAGAAGAATGTTTAAAATAAGGCATGCAGATGCTGTCCGCAGGGAGCGTTATGTTATAAATTGCTGATGGTGGGTTGCTCACCCAACCCTTACCAAAGCCCACATGACTCAACCCATTTTCATTTAAGTCCCCAACTCCCTAAAAGCTCATCACTATTCAGTTTACTAATATATGGAACTATTAACCCTAGAAGGGACTATAAAAATACTGCGTTTATATTTGTTTGAGATTATTTGCTTTTTTTTTTTTTTTTTGTAGTTTCATTGTTGTCTTGTCTTGTGTTTTTTCTTTTTCTTTTCACAGTCTTCTCCTCTCTGTCTTAGCTCCTCAACCAAACACATTTAATTCTCTTTCATTCAATGCTTGAATTGAAGACCCCTTTCCTTCCCTGCAAAATTAGGTGAAAGATCGTAAAGGAAAGAGAAAGAGAGAAAACGGGTAGAGTTAATTTTGAGGTTTGGGTATTGTAAGTAAAGGGTTATGAACCTTTTTTTTTTTTTTTAATTTAACCTTTCGACGACCTCTCAGTGCATTTATGGTGGTGCATCTGATGGTTAGACACTAAAGAGAAAGAAAAAAAATTGAAAGAGAAAAAGAGAAGACTTGGTGCAATTCAAGATAAACAGTCTGTTGTCCTTAATAATTGCTGTGTTTTTATATTTCACCTATAAATCCTCTTTCAATACTCCATTTTGTACTATCACTCTCCTCTTTTCTTCCTTTTTTTTTTTTTTTTTTTCTTGCTGCTTCATTTCATTCTCTTTTTCAGATCTTCCTTAACCCTCCATTTTCTTTTCCTGATGAAGCAGCTTTCACGTACGTAACATACAAAACTAATGAAAATCCCTCATTTTTTCATGCAAAAATGTATCATTTAGGTTTTCAACTTTCCACATTTCTTTTCTGAATAATACCCTTTTTGAGGTAAGTTCTTTTAAACTTTCCTGAGAAAAATAAAGGTTTTTTTTTCCTCGAGAAAATTTTTGGAGTACGAGGGGTTGTTTTGTTATAGTTATACCAATGGACATATCGACTGCTTTGCTCCTTTTGGCGGCCATCACCGCTTACCTACTGTGGTTCACGTTCATCTCACGGTCTCTACGTGGTCCACGTGTCTGGCCTCTATTGGGTAGTCTTCCAGGTTTAATCGAGAACTGTGATCGTATGCATGACTGGATCTCCGACAACCTCCGCGCGTGCGGCGGAACGTACCAGACCTGCATTTGTGCCATTCCTTTCTTGGCCCGGAAACAAGGTCTCGTGACGGTCACGTGCGATCCCAGGAATTTGGAGCACATCCTCAAGACCCGTTTCGACAATTACCCCAAAGGTCCCACTTGGCAAGCCGTGTTCCATGATCTGCTTGGTGAAGGCATCTTCAACTCCGATGGTGACACGTGGTCTTCCAAAGGAGGACTGCGGCTCTGGAGTTCACCACCAGGACTCTTCGTCAAGCCATGGCTCGATGGGTCAATAGAGCTATCAAGTTCCGGTTCTGCCCCATTCTTGAGAAAGCTCAAAACAAAGGCGAACCAGTTGATCTACAAGACGTATTGCTTCGGCTCACCTTTGATAACATTTGTGGGTTAGCTTTTGGAAAGGACCCACAAACATGCGCCCAAGGGTTTCCGGAGAACCGTTTCGCTTCAGCTTTTGACCGAGCCACGGAAGCCTCTCTTCAAAGGTTTATTTTGCCAGAGATTTTATGGAAGATTAAGAAATGTCTTCGGCTTGGGTTAGAAGTGAGTCTGAGCCGAAGCCTGGTTCACATGAACGAGTATTTATCTGATGTCATCAATGCACGTAAGCAAGAATTGCTGAGTCAACAAAAAGATCGGAAATCACACGACGATTTGCTCACAAGATTCATGAGGAAAAAAGAATCCTACTCGGACGAGTTTCTCCAACACGTGGCACTCAATTTTATCCTAGCTGGACGAGACACTTCAGCCGTTGCTCTCAGCTGGTTTTTCTGGCTCGTCAACCAACACCCAACAGTTGAAGAGAAAATCCTACGTGAAATCTGCACCGTCCTAATCGAAACACGAGGCGTTGACACATCAACGTGGCTTGATGAGCCCTTAGGTTTCGAAGAAGTTGACCGATTGATATATTTGAAGGCAGCATATCAGAAACCCTAAGGCTATACCCTTCGGTGCCGGAGGATTCAAAGCATGTGGTGTCTGATGACGTGTTTCCGGACGGAACATTTGTTCCGGCAGGTTCCTCGGTGACGTATTCAATATATTCAGTAGGGAGAATGAGGTCAACTTGGGGTGATGATTGCCTTGATTTTCGTCCCGAGAGGTGGTTATCAGCTGATGGGAAGGAATTTATCAAGCACGACTCTTATAAATTCGTGGCATTCAATGCTGGGCCAAGAATATGTTTGGGAAAGGGCTTGGCTTATCTTCAAATGAAGTCGGTGGCAGCGGCGGCGCTGTTGAGGCATAAGCTGACGTTGGTGGCTGGCCATAAGGTGGAGCAGAAGATGTCACTGACTTTGTTCATGAAATATGGGTTTAAAGTAAACGTGCATGAGAGAGATTTGGAAGCATTTGTTGAAAAGATTATTGGTGAAGAGAAACCGCAGGGTAAATGCAATGGTAAGTTGTGATTGTTAGTGTGGAGAGAGACGTGGTTGGAGGATATTTAAGGCATGGTGTTGGTGGTGAAACTGATGATAGGGAAGGCGCGTGAGGGGGGGGAGGCAAAGTTCAATTCTTTTGGTTAATTTTTCAATTTCGTGTAAGTGGGGATGGGAGCGGGGGCCGGTTTCCATTGAGTTTATCTTGCTCACGGATGAATGGGTTATGGGAGTGGAAAGGACAAGGTTAATTAATTCATGGAGGAGGTTATAAGCTTCAACATTCATACGAGAGAGAGAGAGGTATTTATTTTACAATTTAATATTTTACTATTGCTTTCCCCTTCTGAAATTATTTATAAAATTCTTTTATCTTCTTGTTTGTTCGTATTATACGATATCAAAATATTGGACATGTGAATCATGATTCAATTAAGTTAATTTACTTTGAATAATATCGTTGACTGATGATTGAATTCATACTTAGAATGATCATGATTGTTCTTAGACAGGCACATAGAAATCCTCCGGGTTATATCTCCTGGTCATTAATTTCTGAACTGGGGGGAACAGTATTAGCCTCTTCTAGGCCCTAGCAGTCCCTCATCTCCCCTTAAGCGTTGCCCAAAACCTTTCCTACGAAAGGTTCATAAGTACTAAATGGATGCACCAAACTTCTAATTATTGCGTCAATGATCCATTGAAGGGTTGCTAAGAATGACTTTTGCCTCTCCTACAATGCGATGAGGCCCGCCATATTATCGACGCATGTTGCCGGATTTAGCGCCAGTAATACATTAGGATCGTCAGGCAAAATAATATGGTTTTACTTGAAAGTTCAAAGCACAGCGAGTACCACGCATGTTTAAAACAAACTTGAAATTCGTATGAAAGTCTCGTTTAGGTCTTTAGGAAGTTACATATGAATTATGATCTGTGAGCATTGTATGGGTAATGATGTTCCATGGGTTGGTACAAATATCACCCATAAAGTCATACACTAAAAAACACATAAATGAAACCAAAGAAGGAACTTCGGCCTGAAAAACAATTTTCCAGCTAACTCAAATGTGTGTGTGAAGTACAGCGGGGCATTACAAGTTGGGGAAAAAAAAAAAGCTTTTAACTATGGCACTTAGCTGGTTTCAGCTGAGTTTCGATCACTCACCTTGGCATGCGTGCACCTATTACTTTCAAAAGTTGTTCTTTAGTTGTGTTGGCTTCTTAATCGAATAGAATTTTCCTAGTCCAGAACCTTCTCTCCGGTTGAAAATAAGTTCCATACTAAAGTGCCTATGATGTATAAGACGACTGACACCTTAAACACATCATTCCAGGAGCCTGCAGATGTGAATAATAAACTTGATACGAGGAATTCAAGAATAAAATCAACGTGGAGGTAAGCTGAGCATAGATTCAGTCATACCTCGCTGGAGTATGTAGCCAGTAGCAGCTGTACCAAAAACACCAGCCAGCACTCGGCTGTGTTTAACATTCCTAATAGAACTCCCTGTGATTGACAATACCAGCTTACTTTCAGAAAAAGAAAAATATCATTGGAGACAAGAAACATTGTTGATTAAGGAAATTATTTAAAGTGAACCACATAGAGAATTTCTCTTCCAGCAAAATACTAAATATTAATATTTTTCTTATGCCTTGAGGGTGATCATAAGCCTAAATAATTTTATTTATCTTGAGCCTTGAGGGTGATCATAATTCCAATAATCAATCGGTTGTTATTGGTTCTAGCTCTTTATGGACACATCAAACTGATTCTACCAATGATTGCGCTATAAGTGTTTGGAAGGGTTGCTTCCATCTTTCGCATTTTTACAAAAATACTAATATATCACAAGTACAGTCGGAGCAGAAAAGTACTGAGATATCATAATCACATGTGACATCTCCTGTAGTTATGCATTGCTCTACCGTATTAAAAAAAGCTAAAAAAAAAAAAACTCACAGCATAGCGTGGGCCAATGTCTTGGTGTTGGAATAAAGACCAGACTGAGAGAATGCATCAGATCCCTGTCAAGAAAAAAGCATTTATGGATCAATATCTCTGCCAGAGTTGGCAAATTAGTTAGTTGCATCTGATTTTATAACCTTGATATAAGCCAAACACCTAAGACATGAGTTCATTGTAGATAGACAGGAGTTTGCTGTGTTCTCTGGTTTTATATATACTAAAGGGAAGTTTAGGTGGATAAGAAGTTCATAATTGGGGAGGAATAAAAATATGAGATTGTAGGAATTCAAAGCTCAGGTGAAACTGAAATCAAACAACATGATACCTGACTACGTGCCATGCACAGCACTGCCAAAGCAGGTGTCCTGACATGGCTTAGCTGTGTAAGGAAGAAAGCCGGCCCCAGAAAACCTATTGACTGCATGATCTGAAAAATTAATAGGTTTCAGACATGATTATATAAAAGAAGTATGAATCAAGTAAGCAGCGTTACCATCATTCCATCAACATTTTTGCTGGACTAGTAAATTTCTTTCATCTCATCTTGGAAGAATGTCAGGTCTAAATGCCATGTAAGACTTTCATTGTATATATAAAAATGCAGACTCATGCGTGTGCTTTCATGTTCACTCAATTAATCAAGTTAACTTTTGTATTTATAAAATTTTTAATATGGTACAAGTTGGTTGTGATATCATGAGGGCTTGATGCATACAGAAAAGACGAAATGGGGATTGAATTTAAATAAGAATTGGAAGTGTTAGAACCTGAGTAATTAATTAAATGCCAGAAGTTGGTACACTCTCAAGCATTTAATAACCCTTTGAAATAAATCAAATTTTAAGAATCGAAGAAGAATTAATCCTTACCTTCCAAACTGCTGTTATGGAAAGACCTTTACTCACGAGTGTGTCTGCGATCCATCCTCCTATATTTGCAAAGGCAGCCATAGTCAACCATGGCAATACACATAATAGTCCAGATTGAGTGAGGTTGAACTTCAAAACCTGTGAGAACCAACATGAGATTGGCTATCAGGAAAAAAAAAAAGGAAAAGGAAAAATTGAGATTCAAATATAATTTTCCAGTTGCTGGCTTAGATTTAGAAAAGGTTAAAGGTAAGAGAGCTAAGCAACAATAGTGAGAAATTCAGCAATTAATGATCAGTAAATCTAATCCCTAGCACTGCTGGCATGCTTTTCTGGCAGGTTAAGGAGTATGCCATGGAAAGGCATGGGCTGCAACAGAAATACAGCCTGCACAGAAGTGAGGAGCCATATAAATTGCATGCCTCATAGCCACCAAGGCAACAAGTGCTAAGCAGAGCCTGCCAGTTCTCTTCACATTAACACAAGTCGGAGCCAACATCTGACATTTAGATAAAAGAAGATTGCAAATGCAAGTGAAAATGTGAAGCAAATGAAAAGTGTGTCCTGGAGTCAATGTCAACTGTAAAGTTGACATTGTGCATTGAACTAATTCAAATACCTGATTGTAGTATGTAGGCATCCATGTCAAGAGAATAAAAGTTCCCCAATTATGGCAGAAGTGAGAGATTAGCCCAAACAGGGGATTTTGATAATATTAATTGCCATGGAATGACCTTAACAGGTTCCTTTGATAATCTGCCTCCCATGATTAGTTTCTTTTCTTCTTTACTAAGCTCTGGGTCTTCCTTTGGGGAGCTATATGCCTGAGAAGCAACCATAAATGAGGCAGAAAGAACATTCAAAGAGAGTACCAAGGAATGATATCCAAATGCAAGTACATTAATTTATTCACTTCTTTTATACAAAGAATATCAAAACCTACTTATTTAAATTGTGGTGATCCATTGTGAAAAAAGTAAAATTGGTAGTCAAAAACTTCTTGGTAATAATGGGAGCAGAAACGGCTGGCCTTCTAACATGTCTCAAAGGACCGTGGTATGAACAGGTTCAGTTTGTTTTGACCTCACAGTGAATAAGGAAGCATTGACAGAGGCCAGATCAAATATGAATGAATGTAATTATAACAAAACGAAAATTTTATGGAGTTTAATAGTATAAAACTCCAATCCATTAAACTTGATGAGAATGTCTATTTTTCTTTTTCTGTCATTCTTTCATCTACTTCCAACTCATATGTTAGTTAACGTTAATTTCTACAGAACAAAAAAAGGCTGCTTCAGTAAGCATGTGATTAATTTTGGAGTTAGTTAGGTAAATAACCGCAGGCCAATACAGGATAAAAATTAAAAACCAACTAGAAAAGCAGAGCCAACCTTGCCGATTCCCATAAAAGCTCGCATAATAAGCAAAAATGGAAGTCCAATTCTCGCAGCAATAGGTGTCAAAATTGTAGCTACTGACCACCAGACAACTCCAAAACCCAGGACTAGCTTTCCACCAATTTTATCTGCCCATATGCCTTCAAGACTCTGTATGCCAAAAGAAAAGATCAAATTAAAAAGATTAGAAGAATTTCAAGCATCAACAAACACTGAATTGAAAATCATGTAGATGTTAAAGTATGCAGCAAACTTAGAAGATCCAAATATGTATAAAAACTAAAAGCTTGACACATAATATGCTGATGTAGTAAACATCCTCAATAGAAACTAAATAATTTTGCATATTATAGCATATTTGAACCGGACTTGAGTGAGCAGGTAGCCCCAGAAAAAAGAGGACTGAATCAAACCAACTGTTGCACTGTTCCAGTTAAACTCTTTTGACATGGGAAGTATTGCAATGCTCGTGTTGACCTGCAAAAGGCATATATAACACAAAGCTCTGTCAGCATGCATGTAGAGAAGTATTGCAGTGCTACTGTTCATGAAGAGAATTACTCACACAGTCCATGTTGCATAACAGAAATGCTGCAAAACAGAACAGTACAATAACCCAGCGTTTTGGAAAATTCTGCCACCAGGGGACTGCTTCCTGCATATCTCCTTCAACTAGAACAGCTTCATTGATTCCATCTGGCGATGGCAAAGAGTCCACCTTCACTTCTGTTATGTCATACTCCTCAGATTTATAATAAGAACAAGTCCTGTTTTTTCTTGTTCTATCCTTGTCACCTGGCTCAAGCCAATTGCCAGGCGATGGAGTTGAAAAATAATAGCATCCAAAACTTCCACTACTTCTTTGTTGTGGATAAACACTTTGAGACTTCTCAAAATGGCACAATGACATTGAAGAAATAAGTTGTCTGCCATTAGGAGAAATTGATACAGGTTTCAAAGTGTTTTCATCTAAATGAATAGTAGTCTGAAGAAATGGGCCATATGAGTATCCAGATACAAAAGCATTTGCTGTTTGACTCCATAACTTTCCATAAAACATGTTCCCATGCACAACAACAATGGCTGATCTCTCTCCCCTTTGAAGCAAGATAGCTCACTCTCCTCTACTTACTTTACCTGCCATTATCATAGTTATACTACTACTCGCATCTGAACTAACAAATCATGGAGATATTCGCGATGTAAGGGATGCTTCATTTCTAGGCTAATTTAGCATAGAAATTGATATAATATGGACAATGAACCTATTAAGGAATCGCCAAATGGAAGAAGTAAATTAACTAAAATCCAAATTAGAGTGGTTGCATATAATACACGTTTGGGATAGACAGAGGAATCATGGGACTATGCAGACAAGGCGGATTCCCCAAAGCTTATGACCAGTAAAGAACTTTTACCGGACAATCCACACTAACCCCATATCCAACAAAACTATAAACCAATTGAAATCCCAATTTAAGTATATTCCAGCTTTACAAAACAAACCTAGAAGACTTTACAGAAAAATTAAAAATGAAAATATCAAAAACTGAAACTATCCCTTCTTCATCCATCAATTAATATCAAGTAAATCACTAAATTCATCAGCAAAACAAAATGTTCAAAGCAATCTAATAGCAACATCATTTATCAACTCCACACTTGAACTTTGGAATACAAAATTAAATAGGAATACAGCATGCAATCAAATTTTCATCTAAATTTCAATGATTTTACGGAATCTAAGTTACTCTTATCCACTTCGAAGTAAAATTCAAGTCCAAAGAGAATATACTTCAAAAAAATTTCTGTATAAAAAATGATGCCTCTTAAGGAAAAAAATTCTAACCAAAAGCCAAGAAATTAGGGAAAAAAAAGCAGATAATGAATCCACGAGAAAATGAAAATTTAAAAAATGCAGCTAAATATTAAGCTCAAACAACTATTAAAATCATCTCCAAACAAGATTGCTACTCAAAAAAGGAAGTGAAAAAAATACCTTAACCGCTAAAAGAACCGAAATTCCGGTTGGAAATCAGACCGCCGTTAGCCATTGATGAAGTACAAGGTTTACAGTGCAAGGATTTGGAGCTAAAGAGCTAATTATACCATTTCAGTTCAAAACGAAATCTCAAAAATCTAGGAAACGACACCTTGTTTAGCTCTTGGTGCCAACGTCCTCTGGCGCTGAAACGGATAAACAGAGGTTTCGTTTTCTTTTTTTTTTTTTTCAGAGGGGGAAAAATCTCAGCGGTTTTCATATAGCGAAGCAAAGGAGGGCCGATAGTATGACACGTCGCATACATCCTCTGGGAGATGAATGGTCCGCAAAAGGAAACGACGGGGTGAGGGAAATACCCCTCATGCAAGTCGAAATAACGGTGGGATTTGTGAGGTAGAGATGGTAAATAAGTGGTTTGAAAATGAGTGTTCTGGGAATTTGGATGGGGAAATGTTAACCGTGCTTAACGAGAAGGGCCTCCACATCGCCGAAATACTTTGCGTTCCGACGGAAGGTCGCCGGGAAGGGTCCTGAAAAGATATTCTCGGTAATTAATTTTTTATTTTTAAAAATAACACGTGGAACATTTATATCGTGACAACTGGAAAATGTTAAAAAAAGGTGAAAAATCTCACTTTGTGTATTACTTAAATTTTGCCAAAAATTTTGCTAAAATGCTTTTTTGTTGCCAAAATTATTTTTTTTTATGTTCTTTTTTTTTTTCTTTTTTCATATTCTCTGCATTCTGTACAATCTAGAATCTGCAAATTATTAAGGCTTCAGGTAGCATCGTTGTTAAAAGTAATTTTTATTTAAATTTTAATTTAATTTAAATATTATATTTTTAAAAATTAATTTTTTATTTTAAAAATTTAAATTTCTAACTCAAATAAAAAAAATACTTCAAGAGGTGTTTTGTATTAAAAAAATATATTCGTGATAAAAATTAGTTTATTATTTTTATATTTTTAATATTTAATTATTTTTACATATTTTTAAACATTTTAATTATTTATAATACTTTTTTATAATATATCAAAGATATAAAATTTTTAATTATATTTTTTAAACAGTCTTTTTTAACCTAAATTTTTTTTCAACGACAATAATAATACTCAAAAAGCCCGTAATCATTAATTTTGTCGAATCTCAACACTGTGTATAATGAAAGGTGTGGACTGTGGACCGACAAACACATTGATGGATTGACTTTAAATCCTTGTACTCCGAATTTAATTATCCTCTCTTAAAATAATTAGTAATATAAATACTAGTACACGATTTTTTTTTATTTTTAATTTAATCTTTCAACTTCTTAATCTTGATTTACTTAATTTATTTAAAGAGCACTATACATTCAAATTATCATGAATTCGTAAATTTAAAATTTTATTTAATATTCATAGTTTTTAAATTGTATTCATAATTAAATATTGTATTTAATAATGATTAAATAATCAATTATTATATCATAATTAAGTTATTGTTATTGAATAATTAATTATTATATCAATCAAAACGTATAAATTTATGAATTTATCGTTAGATATAAACTTAAAGAAGTCATTAATAATTTTTTGTATTAAAATACAATCAATCATTTAATTGAATTTATTTCATTTAAAGAGTAACTAAGTTGACTTAAATATTTTCAAATAGTAACCAGATTTTAAGTTTGAAAATAATATTACGTATGAAGAAAATTATAATACTCTTATAACATTCATCTAAAAGATAATATTAGTTTGATTTCAAATTATTTAAGTTTTAACTATATTCATGATTTATCATAATATTTAATATTAAAAATTGATCTTAAAATTATTGTAATAATTTTGTAATAATTTAAGATAATTTTATCACATCAAAGTATTTATGAAGATTAATGTTTCACTCTTAAAAGGTTCTATCATCAAAATTTTTTTATTTTACTCTTAGAAATAAAATCTATAAACTAAATTTATAATCATAAATATCTTCCAATCTATTAATAAAATTTTTCGTTATTCAATCTATTGGTAGTATTTTGTGTAAAAAACATTTTTTAAAAAAATTCATTAAATTTTTTAATAATTTAAAAAGACTTAACTCAATATTTAAATCCTCCAATAATGCAATAATATTGAAAAACATTTTTTTATTTTTTGAAAACTCTTTTTTTTAGATAAAAAAAACTCAAATAAAATAAATAAATAAATTTTAATGCAAAAATTATCATGTAATAAAATATAATATATCATGCAATAATAATAATTATACAAAAATAATATAATCATGCAAATATATTAATTATCATGTAATTATGCAAAATATATTTAACAAATAAGAAAACATGCAATTAGTTATATATAAAAACAAAGTTATGGAAATATATTAAATTCATAAAAATATCATGCCGAAATTTTTTTTCTTTTCTCACCATTTTAATTTAATCAGCCGTTTAACATAATAAATATTAAAATATAAATGTAAAAAATAATATATAAAAAATAAAATTAACAAAAAAAAAAACTGACGCTCGGGTCAGAACTGCACGCAAATCAACCGAGTTGGGACGGGTCAACCCCTTTGTCAAAATAATGTCGTCTTCTATGGGTATAAAAACCCAAATTTCAACTTTTTCCGCAATTTGTTTGAGCTCTCTCTTTCTAGCTCTTTTGCTTTGCCTTCTTTCTAAAATATCTCAACTGATAAATTCAAAATTTCCCAATCTTCGACCAAAAATTCAGTTTCCAAAGCTGAGAAATTCAATCGGCTGCCGAAAACTTCAAAATTTTTTAAAAATTTGATGAACCATAACCCGACCATCGCAAAAACCTTTCAGTCGCCGTGAGCTTCACCAACTTAAAAACCCAGATTTACTTAGATTTACACTTAAACCTAGAATTTTCCAGAAATCCTAAAACTAACATAGAATCAAAACAGTTCTTCCAAAAATCATAATTACAGAATTCTAACAAAAAAAAAATCAACTACCAAAGCACATAACCTAGAATTATTTAGAAAAGTAAAAAACTAAAAAAAATCCCAAAAAAGTCTCTGCAAACCCAAACTCGAACCATCCTTGGAAATTCAACACAAGATTTCAAATTAAAAACTCCCAACCCATAAACCAAAAACTCTCTGTAATCCTAGAAAAACTTGGTTTAAAAAAAAAAAAACTCTAAAAAACCTAGAACATATCCAAAGCCACCCCCGTTATGTGTGTTTTTGGGTACGATTTATAAGTTTTTTTTTTCAAAAATTTTAGGGATTTCATTAATTAAAAAAAATAAAATCTTTCAGATTTGTATAGGGTTTGATTGATTAACAGGAAATCAAATCTGTCACCTTTAATCACTGCATGATTCTGGGTTTTAATCCATACCCTAATTGTGGTCAAAGATTTGTTTAAATCTCAAACTTTAATTGTCTGCAGATTTCTTGATCGGATTTTCTTTTTTATTTTTTACTTTTTAAAATAAGTAAAATTAAACCAAAATAATATATAAATCAAATTAAAATTAAAATTTTTCTTATTAGACACGAAGCTTCCCAATTAAGTTCAATTTTTGATCGAAACTCATTTTCTTCTCAAATAAAATAAAGTGTCTATAATATCATAATTAAATTATAATCATTGAATAATTGATGAATAAATTATAAAATAATTAAATAATCAAACCCCGTACAATAAAACTTGAATATAATATGCATGTTATTTAAGTTAATATTTTGTTGGTAACATTAATACTTTGTTATAGTATTATTTTGGGGAAAAAATTATGCAAAACATTCATGTAAAACTACTCTTTCACCAAAGAAAAAAAAAATCTTCTTCGAAACATCTGCCTACTAGTAAGGCAAAACAAACGATCTTTTCGGTTAATTCGATCATAAAAATAAAAAAATCAACTCAACTTACTTAATTTACTATAAAAACCATATAAAAAGAAAATTTTAAAAATTGAACCAAATTAAGCTGATCGATCTAGGTCGATTTTCTTGGATTAGTCGGTTCTGGCCTTCGCTTGTAAAATGCAACTAAATATTTGATTTATTTGCAACATGCTCTATTACTAAGTCTGGGATAAAATCTCAACTCATATTCAGCTCTTGGCATATCAGTTCTCAGTTTGTGAAAAGCAAATAAACCAAGAACAGAGCCATGAATTCCTGAATAGAAAACTAGTATAAATAAGCACCCATAACCACAGAAATTAACTAATACTGCTGGCTGCAGTTTTGACAAGATCATTCCCTAAAAACATTAATTGGGAATATTATCAATTCAACACATCTAATATGACTATTGAAGAAACTGAACATAGTATTAAGTTCAGGGATTGGAGAAATTAGATTGCACACCATGGAAATTGAAGAATTTATGTAGGAATCAAGCCTAACAAAAATTTTGACAAATGAACAATTTACCATAGCCAACCCTCCTGAATTTGGGGGGGGGGGGGAGGGGAAGAATCCTTGATATCAGGCAATCATGATGTCATTGAAGTAAAAAAAAAAAAAAAGAATGAATGTCTTCTAGTTTACCAAGTTTTTGAAACCCAGTTCATGGATTTTAATTACTTTACCTAATTTTCTACTTTAAAAGAAATATGCAAAGTCACAAACAGTGACAAGAAAGAAACCCCATATAGGCTCTTTCAGTTATATATGTAAACAACAAGAGAAATTTTACTTTCACGAAGAATGTACCTTGCTACATTACTATTAAAGTTACAAAATAACTAAAATAAATATCAATAGCCCATTTTCAACTGACCTTTGATTGAAGGTTGGAACTAGAAAGTTTGCTGGTTTCCAAGTTCCACTACCGAAGCTTGAAATGGCCAAAGGGGAAGATGAGAAAGGCGAACGGCTGAGTAGTGGCAAGGGGGATTGACGGTTGGTGCTTGTGATTGTGAGCTGTGAAGACTCAAATCTTATATCTGTGATGACTAATAAGTGAGGCAGTAAGGGAATCTATTCTGGAGATTGGTGACAGTTGTGAGAGGCGGACTGTGACTGGGGTTTGGGGTTTGGGGAAAAAGATGGGTGTGGGGCAGTAAGAGTGAGGCAATACACGAAATGTTCAGAGAGAAAATGGGTGTGCGGGCTAGGCTTACAAATGAAAAACGGGAAAAATGCAACAGAGGTGTTTATTTTTATTTTTAATTATTTAAATAGAATATTTTGATTTATTCGTTTTCAAATTTTAAACCTGAATATTGATCATTTTAATCATTTAAATCAAGATCATAATCGAGATATTCGTCTAACCCAACTAACCCAAACCGATTTTTCATAATTTTTTGATTTTTTTAATTTTAATTGAGTTTTGCTCTGTCCTACCTACTAGTGGAGCAACTAAAATTTGTCATATATAATTTCATCATGACGATGGTAAATAATCCATAAAACGTTACCAACATTTATATGAAAAATATCCGAAAGTCTAAACAATTACACATTTAACAAATACTCCATAAAACCCTGTAGACTTTTTTTTTAAGTAATATCTCAACCCAAATTAGTTCCTCCCACGATGACTTTAGAAAAATAACATAGTAACTAAGCCCCTCACTCTATAAATCCAAATGTTTTTAAGAAAATCCCATAGCACAACACCAAGATGCGACAACCGAAATTATTTCTTTGCATTGTAAATCGATTCAACCTTACCATCATTTCCCCCAAGCAACATATATTTATCCTTCCTTGTCAATCCAGTGCACTCAAACCCCAGGACATCACCCAGCACCTTCTGCACGTGATTAGCCACCTCAATAGCCGATTTCCCTCCGGCCTTCACCGTCATTTCCTCCGGCAATCGATCAAGGAAAGTGACCTCGTATGTTGGCCTAGGATTCATGAAGAAAAAATAAGGGTCCCAAAATTTGACCCCTCTCACGGTCGTCCCATAAAACATGTTTTGCCTGCAATTGACCGCCACGGGCACTATCCTATCGCTCATTTCTGCAAACAAAGCACTGAATCGTAATAAGAACTGCTCGCGGCACGTGGTCCCCTCTGGACACACCACTAAATCACCTTTTTGTAATAATTCTGAAATTCGGGCAGCATCAGCCGCACGATCACGAGTTAAAGCAATCGCTGGGATTGGGGAAAGGAACCTCGAGAGACGGCTTACGCTGTATGTAACACACGAAACTTTGCGTCCGAGTGCGATGGCGATCACAATTGGATCAAGAGCTGAACGGTGATTGCAGACGTAGAGGTTACCTGGAGTCCCAGGAGATGGTGGGGGAGGTCTCTTCCCACGGATCACGAGGTGGATACCCAGCATTTCGTATGTGTAGCGTACAATACGCTCTGGTAAAGGTAGATTGAAGTAAACGCGAATGATGGATAGGATGAAGCCAAATGGCAGCCAAATATAAGTGATTAAGGCATTGAGTGGGTCCGGGCGCTGAACAAAGCGACCATCATGAAAGATGATGCGGCTTTTTAAACGATCCAGTTGTACCGGTGTTGCTGACTTACTAGGGTGCACCATGTAACCCTCCTGTTTACATATGATACCAATAATTTATTACAATTTATTTCCAATTTTCCATCAAAATTCATAAATTTAATTACTATCCCTACAAGTTGACGAGGACATGGGAGGACAACAAGTGAAACGTATCCCTAAACATTAAATAATATAATATAATTTGATTATTACATGATCATAATAATAATTAGAGTATTGTGTCTGTTTTATATTAAATACAAAAATTATTATATGATAATTCATGTGATATAATAACATAAAATATTTTTTTTAATTTTATCATATATCACTTTTATAGTTTATAATTATATTGTATTTTAAATTATTAAATTTAATAATATATTTATCTTTGCCATAAAAGTACATAATTTTTTTGCATGGACCAGCATCTAATGTTGCTGGTGGGCCGTTGAGCGTTGAGCGATGTTAATTTTGTGGGTCCAATCGAAATCAATGCATTAACCTAACCTCAACGATTTTTATTTGGTCTCCGCAACTTCACTACATTTTTTCATTTTTTTTTTTTCTCAAACAACTTCACTTACATTTTCACTTCAAACAGTTTAGGCTATCTAATAATTAACAATTTCATATACCAAAATAGCTAATATCTATTTCCTACAGGGTAATTTAATTAGAGTGATCTAAAGGAGTTAATAAAAACAACAAGCAACTCAAGATAATCAACTTTACACCAACCATGAATTTAATGATATAATTAAATACGTTTAGAAAGATTACCACGTTAACTCTTCACTGTATACCATCTAATGATTTTCTAAACTTCTCTGGCTTATTATCTTAATGAAAAAAGATTTCTCAATTCTTTTCAAGACTGAGAAAAAGACAAAACTCATGAATCAGGCCTTGATATCTATGAACTAAGCATCCATCAATATAAAAGTCATGAAATCGACGAAGACTGTTCAAAAGCATTAATACTAGTAATTAGTAAGAAGGCAAACCTTGCAAATTGACATGAAATCGTGATCAGATTCACGGTCTCCGATTCCAAGATCAGGTGATTCATCACCGAACTCCTTGAAAATGGCCAATCTCTTCAACTTTCCTACTAAAACCCCTGGCTTCTTGACAAACCCCGTGGCCTTCTTTGTTTTAGGGTTCACTTCAATCTCCGTGCCCAAAACCTTATCTCCACCTAGAAAATCCTTCACAAACGGCTCAACCATGAATGTCGGATTCGCCGTCACCACCACCTTCCTCTTGCATCTGTCAAACACTTCGAAACTTTCCTTCCTCACATTCGCAGCATAAAATCTATCCAAAATCATTAACCAAAAAGAAATGCTTAGCAACTTAAGCAGAAAGTATTTAAAAAGTTTAGTAAGAAATTAAGAATAAAGTTTGACCATCTTCAAAAGGAAACGAGTTTCTTCTCTCTTTGCTTGTTATACCTGGGAAGAACAGCGCGGGAGACGAGCTCGATGTCGCGGATCTTGAGTCCAGCGAAGGAGATAAAAATGAGGATTTGGATACCAATAGCTTCGGAAACGAAGAGATAAGAAATAATTATCAGAGGCAGAGAGAGAAGAAGGATAAGACCTCGAAAGAGGCTTCCCGCTTCCACGGCGACGAGCATGAAGTAAGGAAAAGAGCTTCGAGAGATCAAAAGCGTGCCATCGAGATCAGCGGCAATCGATTCGTACGTAGAACCGTCGCATTCCGTTATCGATGGAAAGCTTTGCGCCGCTTTCAGTGGAGCCATTTTTCTTGTTCTTTTTGTTTTAACTGTTCTGTTTTGCTCTGCCCTTTTAAAGGGTTAGGAGAAACAGCGTTGGGGGAGGGAAGGATGAGAGGGAATGCTGTGTTTTAAATGTGGCAATTGAGTGGAAAATTACGATAACGGGTCTGACATCATGGCGAGTCAGAGCCGCAGACTTCAACTGAAGTGACTAATATGCCCTTTTATTTTTAAGACTATAAGGCTTCATTTAAAAATATATTTTTTATTAATTAATTACTTTGAAATTTTGGATTTTTGTTGCTTACTGCTCAACTGTATGTCGCTGGAAAATATTGAAGACCTAAGTGTGTATCGATACGATTAGTTTTTAAATTTTTAATTTAGTGGTTAAAAATATTTGAAAAAATATTAAAAATTTGATTTCAAATAAAATAATTTTTTATTTGTATTAAAATTTTATCATCATAATGTAACAAAAAATATATATTAATATGATTAAATTGAAAATGAGTCAACTCTTAAATTATACTATACTATACTTATAGATAAAAGATTGGTGACCCGATGTAACAAACAATTTCACATATATTTCCTCATAGAAGATAAGCTCAAATCTTGTTTGTTGCAACCAACACAAAAGCGAAAGTTCTTTTGCTTTCGTGAATTAACTTTGAGCTTTAGGGTGAACATGTTCAATGGTTTCAGCAATGAACAAAACAAAAAACAAAGTAGTAAAATTTTAAAACCACACGGTGAAATTAATATGTGAAAACGACTTATTATTGACTGACACGTGAATGAGTAATCAAATTTATTTTTTATTTTTTATAAATTTTCATGAATAATGAATTTATAAATTTTGTTAATAAATGTTCTTAAGATGCTATGTGGAATTAGTTCAAATATTATTTATAATAATATTTTTATATTAAATGTATTTGATAATTATTTTTATGAGTTTTAATATAATAATCTTGCAAATTACTCGTTAAGACACTCTTTAGAAACTTTATAATTTAATTTTTTTTCAATTTAATGTATTGTTAGTATATGCAAAATAAATGCATGAAATAGGAATGACGTTAATACGTAGGATAAATCTTATTAACAAAATTTAAAATTAATAATTTTTTTGAAGATTGCTTTGGCAAAGGTTTAGTTGGAGTAGTTGGAGAATTTTGAAGGGTTTCAATGGGTTTTCTGTTTTTATAGGTGGCCTTACAATGTGTTCTCATTACTCCAAGTAACAACGTCACGTTCAAAGTTAATTTATTAAAAAAGAAAAGGAAATTGATTACGTGTAGAAAAATATGGGATTTTAGAAGACTTTCGGAAACCTCCTTGCTTCTTCCCGTTTCTAGCCAATTGCCAACTAAGTATAGTTAAGCCCTACGATGCTGATTATTTTTTGAATTAATTGTTATAATATTAAAGTTGATATTTAAAAATTATAAATTTATCAAAATTTAGATGTGTAATATTATTTTTAGTTAAGTATATAATAAGATAAAAAAAAAATTTTCAAATAGATTATAAACTTCAAAAAAAAAATGTCAGCATTAAAGACATGTTTAAGACAAAGATCTTGATAGAAAAATATTGATTATTTTGATAACGTTTAAAATTCAAATGTCTTACAATATTGGTCTACGAACCTTTGATTTAATAGCTAAAAATGTTTGAGGGTACATTAAAAGCTTGATTTTGAATCAAATTTTATTTTATTTTTATTTGTATTTAAAATTTACTATTATGATGTAATAAAAAAATGATATTACATTTTTATATGTTAGATATTTAGAATTAATACTCATATCATACGTTTTTCTTCTTTTAGAACGTCAAATCAAAAAATAAAAAAGTCTCTCACCATTCGTTTTCAATGTCAAGAGAAGCAAGACCCAGTTTTTATTAGGAACTGCATTTTCGGTTTCAGAATTAATTTGTCGACCGGGAAACTCTTCATCAACATCTTATGGTTCACATCGCTTATTAATGGACACAAAATCCGAAAACCAAAACATATATTAAAGTATTGGGATGTTGTCCAATAAAAAAAAAAAAGAAGAGAGAAAATAATCTAAGTGTCTAATGTCTTCAATTTAATTTGAAAAGCATTTATGGGTGGAAACTGTGATCCACCAGATGCAGAGGCTGGAGGATGGAATAATGGCAGCGACCCAACAACCTCACCAGAAAAATGTTGCCCATCTGGGCATCTTATTTATGGCTTTTATGCAATTTTGACTAACAACTTGTTCCGTGCAATTTGGGTTGGATCATTGATTTATTGGTTGCGTTGGCAGTGTAATTCAACCCAATTGAATTAACACAATAAGAAGTTTAAGTTTTACCTTGATTCAAATTTTATTATTTAAAATTTGATTTAAGTTTAATTAAATTTTAATTTTTAAATTTATGTTTGATTTACGGTAAAATTTAAATTATTCAAATTCATTTGATTAAATTTATTTAATAAAAATTAAGTTTAATTTGTATATTTGATTTTAAATTTAATTATGTGTTTGAATTCGAATTAATATATAAAAATAAAATAATTATTTTTAATAAAAATAATAAAAATATGTTAAAATTTAAAAGTTTCGTTAAAATCGTAAATTATTTAAATTAAAATACTCGATTCAAATTTATTTGATAAATTAAATTGTTCAAACTCAATTTAATAATAATAAATTAAATTTAAAATTTATTTGAATTAAATTCAAATAATTTACTAATAATAGTATATTATTTAGTCCTTAATTGAACTGTCCTGTTCCTGTCTATGGGCAATGATTGAGAAAATAATGGGGTAAATCTTCGGTTTGGACTCCGGAGGTTGAGTTGGAAGTTGAAAGAATTGCTGTTCTATTGTTTATGCAGATGCATCCTCTAAAACACTCGTAACCCAAACTAAAACTGACATTAATTAATTTAACTAACATATTTAGTTGGACAAACACATCAAAGATTTGATTTTGAATCAAGTCTCTTTTTTTTTTCTTTATTTGTATTAAAATTTTTTTCTTATAATGTAATAATAATAAAAAAAAACTGCATAAAATTGTCTTTGCATAAGTGAAAAAATGAGCAAAATTTTAGTTTAGCCCTAAAATTGAATCACGTCAAGCCGAAAATATTGTCTATGAAACTCAATCTGGGTGGCTTTTGGGTTCGTGTATGTCAAACCCAATGTTCCTTACAGGCTAAGGCCCATAAGTCAGTTCATGCATGTATGTTGGAAAGCAAATTGGAGTGATAAAACTACTAAAACGTTTCATTAATGGTTTATGGAGAGTTTTTTCTTTAGCTAAGGTAGTTTAAAATCTTAATTCCCAAAATGGGGTGCATTTAAACTTTATTCATAAATAAGTTATTTTCATCTAATTGGAATCCATGTCAGCATTGTATTTAATGTAAGCGTCTCCTTTGAGTCTTTCTCTTCCAGCGCTCTCAACCAAAAAGCAACAAAAACCATTTTATCTCACCAGTTTCATCATTTGAGAATTTTCAAAAAAAAAAGAAAAAAATCATACGACTTCAAATTGGGGGAGAAAGAAGAAGTAATCTAAATCTAAAACCAAAAAAATAAGAAAAAAAAATAAAAATTCAAGAGTTTATTTTTGAAAAACGAATGAAAAATGAATTATGTCATTTCATAATCATTTGTGAAATTTTTTTTTTCTTTTTTGAAATTGATGATTAGATTTTGCTATGCATCCATGGGAAGTAGATTTGATAAGCCAATACCAATGAATTGGAGACATCAAAGATAATGGAAGGGACAACTTCAATGAAAATAAAGGTACGAGAAAGAACTACCGTCTTCATCTCCACTTTCACAGCTTCTTCTTACGTGATTATGTGAAAGAGGAGAATTGATCACCGATCAGGAGTGCTCATTCGCTAAAAGAATTTCGTCATTAATGGGGAATTGAAAGGACAGGTAGGACTTAATTCTCAGTGCTTTTCTTATGATTTCAATTTCTCTCAAAACATTTGATATATTTGTGAGAGTTTGACAGTTAAAATCATTATATTTTGAGTTTGTTCTTAAAAAAAAAAAAAATGGTGCACGCCACAGAGCACTGCATTTTCAACTCCTTTAACCAATTCATTTATCTGCAATGATATTTGCTACAAGTTTTATTGTTTCTTGGTTGATGTTGCAGGAAATTAAAAAATGACATTATTTTGGCTCACTGACATAGAGTATAATGCTGACTTGGAATTCAATTAAACCAATATGCCTTTGTTTAAGAATAAAGTTCAAATATATGTTATTATGAGAATTAAGATTTTAAATTATTTTAATTAAAGAAAATATTCGATTTATAGATATGTATTGTTTTATTCATTTATTAAATTTATTTAATTAATAATATTATTAATATTTAAAATTTGTTAATTAAAAAATTAAAAAATAGTAAAATTTATTTGATTTATTTAAATTCAGATGTATAAATAAATAAAATATTTGATAAATTATTTTATCAATAAATTTAATTTTTATTTATTTATTAAATATAATAAATAATCATAAAATAATATTTTAAAATTAATTAATTAAATAAATAAAGCACCAATATAATAAAATTAGTTTAGACGCAATTCATTTACATCCTTACTAATAACAAGCCAAAAATGTACTAAATCATATATTTTAAGATTAATTAATTATCCACAAAATAGGATTAATTAGTTGGGATGTTAAGCATTTTAAAAATGATCTTCCGAACGCCACGTCATTATTGTAGAGCCATTAATTTTATCAACAAAAATATTTATTTTCTTGGACTAAAAAAGAGATATTTTTTTTTCCTAAGACAATTGGATATTTCCAGGGTGGATGGGCGGAAATGGACAAAAAGAAACATAAAAGGAAAGAAGACACCTAACCCTAACCAACTCTAATAGGGTTCACGTGTGTGTGTGTGTGTGTGTGTGTGTGTGTGCGTGTGTGCGGTGACGTTTCATCGGACCCTCGGTCCGCCAATGACAGCGATGCGACGAGCACCTTGAGCACAGAAAATCTTCACCCTTTCCTTTTTCGTTCAGCGTTTTACAATATTTATACGTAAAAAGAAACTCTATTTTCTTCTATCCCTTTCTCCCTTTCCTTTATCCATCCTGAGTTCTCCGACCACCGCCATAGCTCAGCAGTTCAGAAGCTCTGCAATCTCCGATTGCTTTCCGAGGGTACAATCAAAACAACGCTGTTTTGCTTATAATTTGCCAAAATCAATGAATTACTATATATTAAACATTGAAAAGAAAGTGAAGATCGTTTTTGTACTTATATGTTAAGACTCACTTTCTTGAATCATTATTTCATTGTTTTTTATCGAATCGATTCGCGACAGAAATGTGTTTCATTTTCTCATTTTTGATTAAAATTTTTGTTTAATTTATATGTTCCTATGAATTAGCTGCTTGAGTCTGTGAGCTAGGTAGCGTTTTTTTATTGGTTTTGCAAATTAATTTCTGTTGATTTGATGCACTATGTGTGTTTATTTGTTAAAAGATGTTTGGTTTATGAGAAAAGGAATGCAAGTATAAGACAGTTTAAGTAGAGGATAATGAAAGAAATTTAATCACGAATTATTCGGTCTTTTTTGGTTTTATGGGATATTAGAATAACTGATACATGCTTGAAATTAGGTTAGCGTTTAGTCTGCCTGCCATTGAAGTTATTTTTGGTTAAAATAACTGTAGGAACCGAAGAAAGATGGCTTCATTATGTTATTATTTCCCAGAAGCTTGGCAGATGAAAAATTTGGCTGCCATATGGTATTTCGGTAGTACTAAGAATTGCTGAGTGACCTAGCTTTTCTTCATGGTAACAATTTAGGTTACCATAATTTGAAAATCTCACTTTAAAAGTCAAATACATGAATTTTATGTTTTTAAAATGGTAATAGAGCTGGGATGGTTGTAAATATCAGAAAAAGTTTTGGAAGTGATTGGGTTCATGAATTTTTTTGAGGTAGGGTCAAATATGGACTATTGCGGGAATGATGATAATTTAGGTAAAGGTAGATTTGTAGGGAAAACAGTTATGGAAATTGGATGTAACGCCAACAAGTGTTTAAACTTAATTGTCCATGCAGCACAAAGACAAGTGGAATGTGGGGTGAGGTACTGAGAGGATACACAAAGACTTCGGCAGAAGGGTTTCATTTAGCTTGTTTTTCTTGTGACGTTAAGGGTCAAAGTTTAATTAAAAGAAACTTACTAGTTTCGTATCAACAGTGGGGCACTAGCTATGTAACTTGGAGTGTCTAATTGATAACTTCAATTTGCCGGAGAAGTGTTTAACAAGAGGTGTCAGGCTCATCTGAGAACAGAAATTTATGTGTTTATTTTGTCATAGGGATTCATCGTGCCATGTGTCTTGCTGCTGCTCTATGAAAATATATGTGTGCTTAATGGTTGTGTGTCATGAGGTCTTGGTTAGGCAAGTATTGCCTTGTAGAAATTGGGGAGAGAGAGTGGGGTGGAGCAAGCATTTCAGTGTAAGCTTTAGCAAGAGCATGTATTGACTTAGTTAAAGTTTTGTATTTCTAATGGATGGTTAGACTCGTTTTCTGAACAAAAATCACTTGTTACCATATTAAGCTTTATGTTGTGGTGGAGTTGGGATGTGGAAGTTACTTTGGAAATTGAATCTTTCTGCTGGAGTTTTTGGTTCTATAAAGCAAATTTAGTAGAAGGAAAGTGTTTTTCTGGTGAAACAAAGGTTGAGATAATCCTGGTAAATGACTTAAATTTTCAACTACTCTGCTATTTTCCCTGCAATAACAATTATCTTACTTCTGCTGCTGTTTTTGACTCTGATGTCATATGTTGCAGTGATAGGAATCATGAGAATGTAGGGATCCTAAGTTTTGTGTTGACAGTCCAATATATTATCCATTTTGAACAATTTTAGCGGTGTATGTTAATACTAACTCAAACATACATAGAATTAATTTAAAAAATGTGATTGAGAGAGACAGTTTATTATATTTTGGGGACACCATTCATGATATTTAAAGTAGGAGCTTAGGCGTATTTACCTCCTTTTGCAACCTGTTTATGTGATTAACTACTTAACTGCAGAAACTTGACTATAATTTGATACAATTTTTTGTGCTTGAACAGCTTCATGTTGCTGCTTTAAGTACCTCTTGAGATCTACTTCCTGATCAATGTTCGTGCAAGTGGGAAATTTGTCATTGATAGTAGTACTGTGGGTAGCTTATTACAGGTTTGAGAGTCTCTGCCATTTAAGAAGTGCAAAGCTGTTGTTTGATCTACTGTATTCAAGCTTTTGAGGGATAGAGCATCAGGGTATACAACTTATGCTACAACAAGCTTTACATAAATACCTTTCTTGGAGTTTTAAATTTACTTTCAAATGTCAGAGGTTGATATGGCAGTCATTAAACCTGAGGTAAGTCGTTCTGAGTCCTTTTAAATTTATAAAGTGTTGTTTTTCCTTTATGAAAGGAGGTGAAGAACATTTTTTTTTCTATTCACTACTTTTACGTTTTAGGTTAATTAATCTTTATTATTATATAGTTTAAAAGAGAGCAGAGTCTTTCATATTCTTCAGCACTCCATTGTTAGTTATAAAAGGCATATTGTTCATGGTTGCATTTATTTATTTAGCAACTGCACAACTGAGGTAATTAGTGAAATAATTAGCTCTGGTGTGACATTAACCTAATTATTGTTCTGTGAACAATTTTTTGTTTGTTTGTATTTTTAACAATTACGTGCATAACTTTCTTGATTTTCTTAACCTATGTAGTGTGAGTTTGGCTAGATGGACACTCCATTGGAATAATGTCCTGAGCATGATGATGAATGACTAGGTTTCTGTCTGGTGAAATTTGTGCTTTACATAGTTGGCTTAGTAGGGTTGAAGGAGGACCCAGAAAATATATTGCTTGAGTGTTTGAAGGATGGGGATATAGGTAACTTAACTCAGACTGGGTGAGAAAGTAGGATGGAGTTAACTGTTTAGCTGTTAAAAAAGGCATAGAATTTCTTGCAAAAGTTAGTAATGCTGACAATTACACTTTAGTGGCCTTGGTATGTTTTCAAGTGTATCTTTAAGTTTTGATTCTGAAGCTTTGCTGGATTCATTCTCAGATGATGAAGTCTTATATTTGGCTTCAAACTGCTGATGGCTCAATCCAACAAGTTGAACAGGAGGTTGCAATGTTTTGTCCCATGATATGCCATGAAGTGATACAAAAGGGCATGGGATCCTCCAAGAATTATGCTATATCTCTTCCTCAGCGAGTCAATCCTGCCATGTTAAGCCTAATTCTTGATTATTGCCGGTTTCATCAGGTGCCTGGTTGCTCTAACAAGGTAGTTTCAACATATTTCTTAATTAGTATTCGCCTCTTATGTCTGATGTTCTCTCCTTGCTTTCTTTAGTAGATGTTTAATCTTTCTGGAGTGGCATAAATGGAGCCAATTTTTTTCCATTCTTTAGGTATAGAATGGCTTTCTTTATATATTTGATTTCCTTTGCCACTTTCTTTTTTGCAAAAAGAAAAAGAATATGTGTTTATAGGATATTCAGTTCATATAGTAAACTGACTCTGAGCTTCCTCTTTTCCTTCCTTTGTGTGTTTTCTTTTCTGTTTGAAGGAGCGCAAGTCTTTTGATGAAAGGTTTATCCGAATGGACACAAAGAGGCTCTGTGAGTTGACATCTGCTGCTGACAGCCTTCAGTTAAAGCCTCTAGTTGATCTTACCAGTCGTGCCCTTGCACGAATTATTGAGGGAAAAACCCCCGAGGAGATACGTGAGATATTTCATTTGCCTGATGATCTTACTGAGGTGTCTGGTGCTAGTTAAAACTTCCTTATTTATTATGTCTACTCTCGTAATCTCTTTTCTTATTTTTAATACTTATTTGGTTTGTTTAGGAAGAAAAGTTGGAGCCTCTGAAAAACACAACTGATGACCCACGCATTCGACTGTTGAATAGATTGTATGCAAAAAAGAGGAAGGAACTAAAAGAGAGGGAGAAACTAAAGGTGACTTTCTCTTACTTGTTTTCTACTGCTTTCATGCTCTGATTATTTCCTACCTGTGTAATTTTACTCCTTAGTAGTGTGTTTTACTGGTTGACACGAACTTGCTATGTCAATTAATTTTAGAAGGCTTATTATTCAAGTCCCTGCTTAAAATGCATGTAAATAAGTTAAGATTTCTGTTTGTCTCAGAATGCTGAGGTTAAAGAAGAGCATGTCGATGATCGTTCAGTTGATGACCTCTTGTCTTTTATTAATGGAGGCAATGAAGGTATGCTTAAGTTTTGCTCTGATGTAGTGTATCTCCATATATTTAATTTTCCAACCCAATGATTGTAGTTCTGTAAAACCTTCTCTGTTTCAGATGTATTTTGGTTGGTTGATATGCTTAATTGACTGAAGTGTCTTGATTTATGGTATACTGATTAAATAGCTCTTCTTGTAAAAGGAATAGTAAAATTCACTTTAGCTACTATGGTTGCATCTCATGTGTCAATATCAATGTTCAAACGTCCTCTATTTCTCTGCAGTCATTTGGGAGTGTGAGGGACTGAAGAGTGAATGATAGGCCCAAAATTGGACCAGAAAAGTAAATTGTTTTATGCTACTTTATCGGAAACCAGTTTGATGATATATAAATTGCAAAGAAATGGAAAGAGCATGACTTTTCTTTGAAGATTTTACAGGATGGCCTGTTTTCAGGATTGGAGAACTTTTTATAGTATAGGATGGTAAAATTATTAATATTTCCTTCAATCATCATCGTCTAGGAACTTTATCCGGGAATAATTTTCTAACAAACTAAAATCAATAATTATTGAATTTTTGCACTCCATTATGGATATCAGGTAACAGATAAAGTGTTAAGAATGCTAATTCTACTTTTCTGTTTGGCATTTGGTATCTGTACTGGCACATAAGTTTTATACACCGGAATTGTAATTTTTTAAAATTGTTCTGCTTTTATGGATACCTTAAGCCCCTTAGTCTTCTTTTCTAATTCCTTCTGAAGGCTTCATAGGAGGCAAGGGAATTCTGTTTTGCAGATTCTAAAGGGATTAAAACTTCAAAGAGTAAAAAGAAGAACCGAAGAAGGAAAGATCAGCAGAAGAGTATGTCTGCCAATGAAACCACTAAAAACCATAATAAGGTCTGAACCTCTGCATTCTTCTTTTTTCTTTCTTTCAATACTGTCAAGTTACTGAAGTTCCCCTCATGTTCAGGAGCCAAATGGTCTTAACTCTGCATGCAGTAGTGCCGAAGTTGGTCAGAAAATTCAGCCCAGTATTGGTTCTACCTCAACCTTACAGGATGTAGAAGATGATATTATTGCCAATAAGAATGAGTTTGATGATGCTGATATTGATGATGAGATTGATCCGGCATTGAAGGAAAGAATAGACAGGTAAAGGGATTTTGCCTTGTAAATCTTCCTCTTTGCTTCCTTTCTTCCTTTCTTCTTCTTGTTCTTCTTGGAGCATTGAACAACAACATTGTCACATAACCCTGGATTTTTCACCTTAGGGCTCAGTGTTTACATTTTCTAATTGCCCAATTAGCAGTAGAGAAAGAAATCGAAGATTTTGAGGTTTTTGGACTTTTTTGTTTTTATTCTTTGAAATATATCATCAAGTGGATGTTTTATGTTGCATATTTGGGAGGTAAAATAGGGGTAGGGATGCGGTTGGGGTCTATTTCTCCTCTTTCTGTCGTTTTGCCCTTCTCTCGTTCTCCTCCATTTTCTGTTGCTCTATTACAGACAAGTGTGCACAGGATGAGCTGCCAAGTAAATATTGTAATCAGTAGATTTTATAAACTTTATGACCTCACCTTATTCATTTTTTAAGGATTTATGTGTAATTCCATTTATATTTCTAGAAGGAAGTGCTGCTGCTTCTCTATAATGATAGAAACAGAAGATTTTTTCATCTGATATTCTGTTTATTCTGTATATCTGGATTATGTTGAAATTTTAGAAGAATATGAAATCATTGCTCTTGATCTGTTGAAAATCTGTGTACTTGTCCATGTTATTATTATTTTTTGATGGATTGTCCATATTATTTTTAGAGATTGTTCATATGAATTGGATAGTCCTACTGGTAGAGGAAAAGTAGCATGCAGACAACAACAATGAATATTGTAGCCAATGAAGAAACAATGTTAATATCTTATATTTGTTTTACACTATTTTGGAGGAAATTTGCATCTGTAGCCATAATGATCTTCCTTTATATCTTTTGTGTAGGGAGGTGGAAGATTTTGCCCGTAGATTGAATTCAGATTGGCCAGAAAGAATGCAAGAAATTCTCTCCTTGGGTCAAGAAAGGAAACCAGTTCATTTTTTCACTTAATGGCAATGGCTCGGTAAGGAGATATGCAAGCATGCTGCTTTCTCTTTTCTATTATAAGTTTGTCTAATTTTGCTTGTGAAAAGGGTTAATCAGATTATATGTAATTTTCATTTGTCTTTACACTGTGTCCATTCTTGTGAATTAACTATTTGAACTTGTAAATAAAATGTGGATGCATGTTTGGATTCTCATCTGTGCCCCTGATGCCTGACTTCAGTTCATGATTTTCTTGGTTGTGAATTGTGATGGTTCGTTATTTAGAAGTTAAAACCAAACATCGGTTTTCTTTTGTTACCAACTATTATTCTTGTTTGGTCAAATGAGTAAAGAACTAATGCCAAAAATTCTTGTATGGCAAGGGTCAGATCCGGAGTAGAGATGATTCCACAATGGGGATACTTCCTCGGTTTGGCTCACAGCCTGGACAATTTTGATCAGATGCTTTTCAGGTGGTTGAAAGATGGCACCTTGAAGGGTTGGGATCCTTGGCATTGTGGTTCCCTTGTAAGTTTTTAACTTATTTTTTAATTTTTTTCTTTGTTGTGCTTAGTCAGGATGCAATTTTAATTATGAGGGCAACCTCTTTGTATTTTCATAATAGGAAGAAACAAGAAGGGAACTGTGTCTTGGTGAGCCAGTTCTAGTCAATTACTCTCTTGCAAAGCTACTAAGGAAAAAGGAAAGAACAAGAGCCTGAAAGAAATTAGCACGTCTTATTTGTGTTCATTAATTAAAATTTCATAAAGTCTAATATTTGCCCAAATCATGTTTTAGGCAATTATAGCCTTAAGCTAGAATGCACATTCTTGCTGCCTTCAGTTGTCTGTACGAAGGCGGAAGAGCTTTTCAACTACCATAAGTAGGCCTTCTGTTCAACTACGAATGATTAATGTAGAAACAATCATTTTCTCGGGAATTTATTATTGGCTATGAATTTGGTTCGATGTTGATAGCCGCTAGTGTAACGGGGATACCTGCAATCCATGTTACAATTTAGAATCAAATGTCGAGTATTCAGATTTGGAATTTGTGGGACCCTATCTAGTGGACGGCAATCTTGTTTGTTTCGCAGTACATTTTACATGCAGCCATCCCTCCTCTAAAATTTTATTACCCCATTTTTTTTTTTTGTCATAAAAATTGGTACTAAATATGTAGAAGCTACAGCCTTGTGAATGTAGATTCCCTATAGCCTGTCGGCATAAATGGGTAAAGCATAAGAGGACTTTGGCGGTATGTTTACGGTCTTGAATGTCAATTATTCTCCTCCACTCATCTGAGTGAGAAAAATTGTAACATTAAAATTGTTTGCTTGTGAAAGGGAAAAAGTCTCTTCTTCGAAGTTTGTCTGGTGGATTGGACTAGACCCAACATCTTGAGGAACTGTAACCATGGAAAGACTGGCTGGGTGAGACATAGCCAGCTTTGGGTTTTTTGGGCCACAACGATTTGAAATGTCCTTTCGAAATTCCATTATTTTTATTTTTTCCCTTTTGTATTTAGTTTATTATAAATGAAAGCAACAATGTTTCCCTGACATTAGTTTTATCATGATGGTCTTGGTGGCGATGGAAATTTGATGTGATAAGATTTGTAGTTTGTATTTTCACCTTGGCCAAGCTCATGGAGTGGCAGATATTTTCAACATTTTAAAAAAAAACCGTAACTGAAAATTTCCAAATTGGGGGTACACACATGTGCCATTTCCCACACTTGTGATTCCACCATCACAGATGGTGCATGTGTGAATAGCCTACCACGACTGGTATCCAGGTGGGGGCCCGTCTGCAACTTCGGTGCCGTCTGTCTAAAGAAACCCAGCTACTCTTATCAGCTCAGGTCCGTCCTGTACTGGCACGTGTTTCTCTTTGAATGGTTGAAAATGGATTCGACCAATAAATAGCTGAAATGCACCAAGAAATCAGTGAGGTTGATGTTACCTGATCCAGATCCAAGTAATTATTTATAATGCGGTCCTATCTGTACGGTCAATACGGAAACTTTGAACCAATTTCGACAGCAGCCGGTAAACCTTTGAACTGGATTAGATATTTTCCCACGCGCTCTCTCTTTTTCAACTACACCCACCGCTAAAGGCTGATCGGTGAACTAACAAGGAAACGAATCATTCCCTTTGTTTGTGGTCTCCACTAAACAAATAAAATAAAAATATTTCTCCCATAAACTCAGTCATTCAACTATTTGAATTTTCTACATAAACTCAACTAAATCAAAATCTTGATTTGAATTCAAGATTTTAATTTAAAATATTGTATTAATATATGATTAATATTTAATAAAAAACTACCTTATTAAAAAATATTGTATTAATCTCAACAAAATATGAAACAATAAAATTCAAGATTTTTATATATTAATCACATCTCATTATTGGTGTAACTGTTATTGCATCTAAATGAAATATATTTTTTTTCAGAAAATTTAAATTTAATGTGGACATGGTTATTTTTATTAGATAATCAATGACTCTTATCAAAGTAATAATTGAATATGTTGAAAATAAGTACATTTAAAATTTAGACTAGATTAAGCGTTGAATAATTTAAAAAATTATATAAAATAGTGATATCATGTCAATATATTTTTTATTTAAATATTGTTATATAATTATATTATTAAAAAATTAATCATTTATTATATATCATAAAAATTAAATAATGAATATTTATTTTAATAAATAAATTAATTATTTCATAATAAAATGATTATATAATATAATTTGAATGAAAAAAATAAATGTTATTTTGTATAATTTTTTAAAATAATAATTAATTTATTAGTAAAACAAACAAAAATCCCCTAGGACCCTGACCCAGTCCACCCCAAAATTGTAATACGTGAAGTGCACACGCCGACCAAGAGCGTCAACCACACAGGGAAAGAATAAAAAGCAAATCCAGTCAACAACTGTTACCACACGGTGCTGCTTTCATATTCAAACGCTCAAAAAACAGAAATAAAAAAAAAAAAAAAAGTGATATTTTTCCTCTTCATTTCCTGACTGCCTGCTTTCATCTTCTTCACATTTCTTCTTCACCTTCTATCTGTTTTTTTTTTTTTTTTCATTTTCTTTATTTATATTACTGAAGAAATAAAGGAAGAAAAAACCCTAGAACACTTTTATTTTTCTTTTATTTTTAATGTTATTTATTTCCAAATATGGAAATAAATAGGGGTGTATTTATAGTAATTTTAATAGTAGTTTTGATTGCTGGGTTGGGGTCAGCTGGAGACATAGTTCATCAAGACGACGTTGCACCAAAGAGACCTGGTTGTGCTAATAACTTTGTTCTGGTATTTTTATAAAAGCCCTAAACTTTACTCTTTTTTTCTCTCTGTTTTTCTCTTTGCTGTTTGTTTGGTTGCTGAGAAAGGGAGGAATGATGAACGAATCTTACTTTTTTCTCTTGTACTTGATGTTGGGTTGAGATGTTTCATTAAATTCGATAAGTAGTTTAATTGTTTCTTTCTTAGGATTTATTTACTTCAAATTATGACTTTGTCTTTTAGTTCTTCCTGTTTGATTGCTGAGAAAATGGTGGGAAATTTTTACTTTTTAGGCTTATTTTTGTGGGTTTGGTCCTGATGGAAAAGTTAATATGGTTGTTGGTGAGTTCCTTTCTTTTTGGTTTGGCTCAAGGGAAACAGAAGTGGTCAAATTTGCTATGAGCTAAATTATTCAGATATAGGCTTTTTATGTATTTTTCTCATTTGGTGATTAAGGCTGGGAGAAAATTCATTAACTTTATTGAATTGTTTGTTTTTATGCATTGGAAGGAAAAAATTTGGTTAAAGTAAGGTAAGTAGTTATTTTGGGTTAGTTGAGTAGGACTCTTTTCCCATAGTATCGGTATGGTGAAACACCTTTAGACATTTCTTAGCAGCCTAAGGAAACCTTAATCTTTCTTCAAATTTTAAGGTAGATCAAAAGTATATTTTACTTGGATGATAAGTTTTTTTTGGAAAGCTTTTAATCTCCGAAATATTTGCTACTGGAACTCAGCTTAGAAAAGTTAAGTAAATTGTTGAAAATACTCTGTCATCTTCTTTGCTTCTAAATTTTGGACTCAATTATAGATTTTCTTACTTCTTTGCTGCCCTTTGAAAATTGAGTTAGAAATGGTGCTTGTCTATTTGTATCATTTTTCTTGGTTTAATCATATTATTTGGTATATCGTTTTCAAAATTATGAATATGGCCTTTGTATATTAGATTTGATCCAATTTGTTCTATAGGTAAAAGTCCCAACCTGGATTAACGGTTTAGAAGCCAATGAGTATGTTGGTGTTGGTGCGCGTTTTGGACCTACTATGGAGTCAAAGGAAAAGCATGCAAATCATACCAGGCTTGCACTTGCAGATCCTCCTGATTGTTGCAGCAAACCTAGGAGTCAGGTTTTCCAATTTTGATCTTTTTACAATATATTCATAAAATTTGACTCATAAATGTATTCTTTATGACTTGTACATGTGCTTTCATTTGATCAGTTGCCCTTTCCCTTGTTCCTCTACTCTCTCATAATCATGAATATCTTGTTTGTTGGTAGCTTGCAGGGGAGGTCATTCTGGTGCATCGAGGTAACTGTAGTTTTACGGTGAAGGCAAATATTGCTGAAGAAGCTGGTGCTTCTGCCATCCTCATAATAAACAACCAAACAGGTATCTCATGTCCTTTTATTTAAAACTCCTAAGAGTTTGTCCATCTTGACGGCCTGGTGTGGTAAAGATTCACTTCATACCCAATGCTTATTCATGTGCTATCTGCCTCTCTTAGAGGCATTGTCTTGGTGGATAGATCTTCACTTCATTTCATAGTAAGTTTTTGTACGTGAACCAAAATAAAAAGAGGATTTTCTGTGCAGAATATATGATAAGATTATTGCTTCAAGTTGGAAATTTGAAGAAATTTTGTGGGCTTATATTTTGGCTTCTGATATCTTTACATTTTTCAACCACAGCCATCATCATGAAAAATGTTAATTCTACTGCAACTGTGATTGGAAAATTACTCATAAGATTACTTTTTCTGTTCTTTATGACACGTCTTTAAACTTCATTGCATTTTATCCATCCAAATTCTCTAGCTGTTTTGATATCATCATTTTCAATCCTTTGAGCTTATTTGCACTATGATTGTGGTAGCATTAGATTCTTAATCAATTGAGCCATAAAGATAGGAAATGTTATATTAAAGTTTATAGAATTTATTGTAACGGCTAATTACAGTTACGAGCAGTTGTGAACAGTCCAAAACTTATTTTTGCTTTCTAAATACTGAACCAGTTAATCTTATTCTACAGAACTCTTCAAGATGGTTTGCGAATCCAATGCTGATGTAGATATAAAAATCCCAGCTATCATGCTCCCTCAGGATGCTGGCATAAATTTGGAAAACTATATGAATAACAACACCGTGGGTATGACTTTCTTTCTTCCACATTTCTTTATGTCAGCGTCACAGTTGATCCAGCCTCTTTGTTGTTCTGGAAAAAGATCAGAATGGAAAAATACTCTTCTGATCTTTTTCCTTGCTTTGTAATACCTCATATGGCATTATGTCATAATGGATTTTAAATTGTCCGCATTTTTCATCTTTATGTAGTTTCTGTTGCGCTTTACTCTCCAAAGCGTCCTGCAGTTGATATTGCTGAAGTGTTTTTGTGGCTAATGGCTGTTGGTACCATTTTGTGTGCTTCTTATTGGTCTGCATGGACTGCTAGAGAAGTTGCTATTGAGCAAGACAAGCTACTAAAGGTCACTTTATACCCTTTTAAGAGCAAAATTTTATGCATTCTTTGTTACATTCTGTTCTATTATATCGCAAAAGATTTTTCAGTATAATTCAATCATTCACCACAATGACATGCTGATTGATGTTGTTTGTACAGGATGCATCAGAAGAATTTCAACAAGTGGGAGGTGCAGGTTCGAGTGGTTATGTTGACATAAATACAACATCAGCAGTTCTTTTTGTTGTGATTGCTTCATGTTTCTTGGTCATGCTTTACAAGCTTATGTCATTCTGGTTTATTGAGGTCCTGGTGGTTCTGTTTTGCATCGGTGGTGTAGAGGTGTGCCTTTTTTCATATAGTTGTATGCTTAGTTCGGTGTGGTTTATTTCCTCCATCTTTTTATTGGTAGTTTACAAGTTGTTACTGAGCTACATCATATTATGCCCTATAGTTCTTAATATTTTTATGGGCAGTTCTAAGATTTTATGATGATGCTAGTCTTCTTTCCTTGTATTTATATGTTTCTCTTCTTCCTGTTCTTGATCTGTGCTTGGTTGGAAAATCTTACAAAAAGCTCTAATCAAAGCATATTGCCCTGAAGGGTCATCTTGGGACTCTATTTTACGTTATCGGCAATGTCCCTAAATGTGAGTAATGGTTATGATTTATGAAGCCATTTGATGGAAGCCGCAATGTTGTTACACATGCACATCTTGTGCACGTCGAGCACCATCATCCATGTCTCAGTACTTTTCTAGACTATTTATCATATACATTTACATCTTCAGAGAAGAAAATACCTTTTTCAATGTGTCAAAGATCTTGAATCTTTTCAGTGGGAGGGTATCAGTTTCAGGAGCTGCAATCAGAGACACCTCTCCTTATTGAGCACCAGTATATCTGTGTCATCATTACTTTGGTGGACACTGTGATGTCTATTCCTTGATGTTCTTACAGAGTTTAAGATTTCAGAAAACACGTCAAAGATCTTGGGTGTGTGAGTTGCAAGGCTTACAATCCTTCCAGCTTAAAAATAACTTATCCGAAAGATATGTTACCTCGTGCGAGAACCATTACTGTGCAATGTTTCTTTGAACGTCAATTTGAAAACATATGTTGAATAAATATGCCTGGATGTAAAAATTACTTAATCAGAAGCCACATTTGAATTGCCTGTTGTATTTTTCTAGCATTCTCTTGTGATAAGGCCCGGTAAAAGGGCAGAGGGTTGGGGCTTAGGGGAAGACTCCTTTGAGATGAATGCTGATCCATGATATCCCTTTGTGCTTCCAGGGCCTGCAAACGTGCTTGGTGGCTTTGTTATCATGGTATGCATATTCCTTCCTGATTGCTTTTCTGTGTTTACATGTGCATCTTCTTTATTATTCTGCTTTCCTGTGACTGTAATTGAACATCATTAAGATCAAAGTCTCTCTCAGAAATATATGGAAAAGGGAAGTCAGCAACTAAATCTCTATTACAATGTATTTAAAGCAACACTATTCCTATAACACAGGCTTTCTCTTTCCAAGTTTTAATAAACAAGTTAAAAATCATATGATACTGACAGCTAAATATATATAGTTTCAGGTGGTTTCAGCGCTTTGCAGAATCATATATTAAAGTACCCTTCTTTGGAGCTGTTTCACATCTGACACTGGCTGTTTGTCCCTTCTGCATAACATTTGCTGTTGTTTGGGCAGTTTATCGCCGTATCTCCTTTGCCTGGATAGGTCAAGATATTCTTGTAAGCTAACATTTCAAGTATCTTACCTTCATATGTTGTTATTGGTACCTTTCTTAGATACTGAATTTCTTCAGGTGATTGTATTGTATCTCACGTCTCCATTTGCTTGTAGTGACATCTTTTCTCATTGAAAATTAATATGCCTGGGAACTTAATTTGATTTGCACTCTTATCATGGTGAACTGATGATATTTAAACTTCCTCTCTTGCCCTCTCAATCAGGGTATTGCACTTATAATCACAGTTCTTCAGATTGTTCGAGTCCCAAATCTCAAGGTGAGTACTTTGATTTATTGGCTTTTTCTGCCTACTGCTTAGAAGTGCATGCATGTTTTGCTATTACATGGGTCATATCTTCTCCATGTTTCTGTACACACAAGATAAAATATGCATGTAGCCAGTATGCATATGAGAATAATTGAAGTGTGTTGAAAATTTTTTTGATGCTCTTTAGTGGTGAATTTTTATTGAATTAGGTTGGAACAGTTCTTCTGGGTTGTGCTTTCTTGTATGATATCTTCTGGGTGTTTGTTTCCAAATGGTGGTTTCATGAGAGTGTGATGATAGTGGTAAGTAATTATAAACATTATTTCTTCACGATAGGATTCTGACAATGGATCATATTCTTTCTGTAGACCTGTTGGACAATAGAGGGAATGACATTATTTTATTATTTTTCTTCTATATAGGTAGCTCGTGGTGATAAGGGTGGAGAGGATGGCATACCAATGCTACTAAAAATTCCACGGATGTTTGATCCTTGGGGTGGCTACAGTGTTATTGGATTTGGAGACATAATCTTACCTGGACTGCTTGTGGCATTTTCGCTAAGGTTTGAATATTGGAGCCTTATGTAACTTTTGCATGGCTAATAGTTGCCACAGGATCTAGAAATTAAATTTTGATCTTTGTTATCTTTGTCTATTATTTATGCTTTTGTGTAGTTTAAGACCTTATAACTATAAAACCAAAACATGCTGATTCTTAATTTGTTAATAGACCATATCTACAAGATTTGCATCAATAAGTCCATAAGTTCTGTTACTGTGGCTTATGAATTTGCTATTGATCGAATTCGGTGTGCAGTATAGTTTAAACTGGAAATAGTTGCTTCTGTTTGTTTTCTTAGTACTCTATCTTCATTCAAATGTTGCAATAATTAGATTTGTTCCGAACAAAGAAATTGGTTTCTGATGCTTAGTCTGTTCATTGACTGATGGTGTTGATGATTTTTGCAGATACGATTGGCTGGCAAAGAAGAAACTTCGAGCAGGGTACTTTGTATGGACAATGACTGCCTATGGTTTAGGTATGAGAAATTCTAAATTTGCAAGATTCATCCTGTTGATATGTGGGGAGTATGATGGAACCAAGCCAAGCTTGAATTTTACTTTGTTTTAATTCAACTCGGCCTCAAATTGATGAAGCTCAAGCTCTTCACTGCTAAGGGAAAAAACTTGTTCCAGCCTGACTTGCAGAGCTTATCTAGCTCTAAACTTAATAATCTCATAATTCAAAGGGCACGAAAATGATATTCCCCTGATTTGCTGGGCCCCTTATTTAATTCTATGGGAATATATTATTTTCCAGATTTCTTTTCCTTGTCTTCTGTCTTGCAACATAAAGACCATCGGCTCATTAATGCTCTATTCCTTAAATTCACTCCACAGGTCTTCTGGTCACGTATGTGGCCTTGAACATGATGGATGGACATGGTCAACCTGCTTTGCTTTACATCGTTCCTTTCACACTTGGTAAGTGGCAATGAGATTAAGAATAGTGCAGTAGCTGCAACTTACATTGCCATGCTCATGAACCCCAGATGAAATGTTGTCTTCCACTTTATTTCTCTTACCATGAATCTCTTGTTTGGGGTGCAGGGACCTTTATTGCACTGGGAAAGAAGAGAGGTGATCTCGAAACTCTGTGGACAAGAGGAGAACCAGAAAGTCCTTGTCCGCACGTGCAACTTCAGCCCTTACAACAAAAAGAATAATGGTAATAAACCATTAAAAATAAGTACCGCAATTGTATGCCTGTTTTAGCGTATAGTACAGAACTAGTTGAAAAAGCTTTTTCCTTTAGGTTGTAGAGAAGCATGTAATATTTGCAGTATAGTTATTGCGACTCCTTTAGAACTTGACCAGTAACAGAATACTTTTAAACCAGTTCAACTAATCTCGTAGAAGCTTCAGCATTCATTCTGTAAACCCATGATCAAAATGATCACAAAGTAATTGATGAGTTTGAAATTAGCCTAAAACCTGCATAAAGACTGTAGTTAAGAGTGATCTTTTTGTACGAGTGGTATGTTTCATCCGACTAACTTTATGTTGTCTTTTGAGCGAATGTATGCCCGCGTATAAATCTGAGTTAACACTCCGTTTAAAATGACAGAACAAATGACCGAACACTAGGACGTTAGATGCATAAGGCACCAATTAGAGCTAAGCACGAAGGAAAATTTTCGATGCTCTATATCATAACAAAAACAGTTGTACCGTGGCAACTTCATCGAGGCACCAGCAATGAGGCAGCAAGATCTATATATTTTAATTTTATATATAACACTCTTTGTTCTATAAAAATCGCTTCTTGACTCTGAAATAGTATATACAATCAACACATAGGACTCATTTTAATTTTATATATAACACTCTTTGTTCTATAAAAGTCGTTTCTTGACTCTGAAATAGTATATACAATCAACATATAGGACTCTTCTACACCATTATACTCTTTTATAAATAAGGAAGAGCATCTTGACCAAAAAGAAGAGAAAAATCTAAGGATGAAAAAACAATATAACATATACATGGGAAACTAGGTGGAGACCAGTGAAACGTGTTCCTGGAACAAAATACAATTTTAACGATTTTGCTGCCAGTGCTGAATAGCAGAACGAAGAGGATAGTTAGGAATAAGATTGTCATGTGGAAGCCTAAGGTTTGTCATAGGAGAGGTATCATGGTCGGCCAGCCATTCCTGCAATGCCGTAGCCTCGTAAGTATAACCATCCGCTGCCACATACGGATCCGTCATAACTTCCTGCAAGCCAATTATCAAATGAATTGAAAAGTGTGTTTTACTGGATGTAAATATAATCCAAATTTTGATCTTGGCAACAAAGTCCAGACTTAAGCGACCGAATTAGGGAGTTTAATTCTGGTAGATAAACCACCTAAGGGGATATTTAAACAAGGAAAGAATAATGGAGAATGGACCTAACCTGTAAGATGGGACAAATGAAATAAGATGGAGGCTCACGATTATCTTCATCAGACTCAGGAAGGGACGATAATGAGGCTCCAGAAGAAGGTCTCATCGTTTCAAGCACCTCCAAAACCTCTGAGGCAAGATCCGGTCGACTGCATCGGTTTATGTCACAGCATCTTATAGCCAAATGAGTCAACCGTGCAACTTGGTGTGGCCAGTTTCCGGCAGAAGGATCTAGGAAGGAATTCAGATTTCCTCCATTTAGTACTGCATTTTTTGCAGTCTCAGCTATACCCTGAGTTGATCTCCCACTCAGTAACTGTAATAGTATAATGCCAAACGGGTATAAGTCTAAACTGTGAGATAATCTTCCTGTATTAAGAAAATCAGGATCAAGGTAAGGATGCTCGTTGCTTGAGTTTTCCAGCAGAGAGAGTGCACGGCGGGCTCCAAAGTCACTAAGTTTGCAGCCAAAGTTGGCATCAAGGAGAATATTCCCAGGTTTCAAGTTGCCATGCACTACGCTATGCGGTTTACTGGAATGTAAAAACATGAGAGTAGAGCATAGCTCAGTGGCTATACGTATCCGAGTTTGTGATGACAGCGGCGGTGTGTCATTCCTGCAGTTCAAACGATCTTCAAGGCTTCCATTAGGAACATATTCATAGATTAGAGCCCATATATCAGGGCACGCTCCGATGAGAGTTACTAGGTTTGGATGCCTCGGTTTACTCAAATCATCAACCTGAAAATACAGGAGAACAAGCTTTGTTTCACTCTATTGCAAGTATGTAACATCTTCGAATTTAAAATTTGTACTCTCAACAGCTTTTATGCTGCTTCAGGTATTGGTAGCTGCAATCTGGTTGAATGTTAGCCTTCAAATTAAAAGAACGACATAGACAAAAGTGAAAATGCCCAATGAATGTAAACTTTAGGAGAATAATCTGGTGGAAACTCAATATATAGGCAACGAGTTTCCTTACCTCCTGTTGGAATTCAGAGGGATCTTGTAAGCTATTTCGGCCGAGCACCTTTACAACCACCTCAATGTGACGAAGGAAACATTTATAGTATACGCTCCCCCGACTGCCATCTGCAATCTTAAAGGATAGGTGAAAGTTCTCAGTGGCTTCCTGAAGCTCTGAGAAGGAAAACTCCGCAAAGGTTGGCTCCATACTTGTGCTTGAGGTCTCTTCTTCTTGTTTTCTCAAAAGCTCTTCATTTACATTGCGAGTATTTTCAAGTTCTACTTTTAAATCATCTCGTTCTTTTTGTGAAATTTGTAAATGCTCCATAGCTGATGACAACTTATCTTCCAAATGTTTCATCTTGTAATCTAAGTAGGTAACTTGGCTTTCCAGCATAGACTTTTGTTCCATGGCAGCTAAATGCTCTTCATCTCTCTGCCTCTTCATCTTTTCAAGGTCCTTATTCTGTTTTGTTAGTGCTGCCGCAGCTTCTCTCTTGCATTCATTGTTCATCCTTTCAAATGCTTTTGCCTGTAAATTAAAGAAGGGGATTACCAACTACCTGGTACTTTAAAAAAAAAAAAGGAAAATTCAGGGCAGCTGGTTAATTCCAGTCAGTTGCATATGTTTTGTTTTGCAGAACTATCGGTGAAATTCACACAAAAAACCCTAAATCAACCATCGGTTTAAATCTGATAATGTTTCATTTCACAGGTCCTAGTTCAAAATTAAGCTTAGGGGATGGTAGAATGGTTGTGGTGATTATCAGCATATGACAATAGAAATTTGAATTGTGGACATTTTCAATATGAAGCTTTCATGGTATGTGAATAGAAATTGTGTACTATCGTGTTCCTGTACATTGGACGTTGATAATGAATCACAAACCTCTCCAGAGTGAAGCAATACATATGGCTCAAGCTCACATTCACTATGCCCTCTTTCCTCAAACACAGTCGAGTCTAAAATACCAGCAGCATCACTAGAGCTTGTCAAATAACTGGAACCAGATGGACTTAGTGCATTTGATGATTGCCCAGTTTCAGACCTGCATTAAAGACCTTAAAGTCAATATAATGAAGCAGTTGGAAAGTGCAATCCATTAATGATAAATTACTGAACGCCAGAGACATAACTTCTCACTCATCAGTTTGAAATATGCATCTCAAAAGTTCCAACAGATAAAACACATAAATTAGAATCAGGATTTTGGCAATCATTGAGCATACTTTGTGTGGATAACGTGCTCATTGCAGATGAACCAAATTTGACAGGAAAGCGGTGCATTTTCGTTCACATATTGTGCTTTCCCAGACATGAGCCACATTTCCCTGCAATGTTAAGGTCAACTCCAGCAGACGAGTGCAGAAAATAAGTAGGATTATGAATGCTAAAGAAACTGAGAACTTTTTTCTTTGGGTACATAAACTGAGAACTGTTTAATAACAAGTTATTTGTACTCTGAAAAGTGCACGTCAGCTGCTGCTCCCATGACCAGCTTCTTGATATTGTGCCGGTGAATCAGTTCCACAAGCCCCTTTGCAACATCGTCCCTCTGAATATATACGCTTGTTGCACTGACCTACAAGATATTGAAGAACTGCTTCAGAACAAAATTCTTGAAAACTGTTTATGGGCAAACAAGGAAATTATTTCGAATCTTTCTCCATAAAAAACAACTCTTTGAAATTGGATTTAACTCGATGTTAGCTCCCCAAAGTTGAAAACTAATTCGATTTCCAAATCAAACCCTTAGAGATGTGCCGAGACTAGTCTGTGGTTCTTTCAATGTATTCAACAACAAAAATTCAATGTTCACAATCACCCATGTTTCCCTACATATTCGCCAAATGCTTTCATACCTTATTACAAAACCGATAAGCCCATAAATATAGAATAACTTTCCATTAAGCAAACATGATTATTCTGCCGAGTTCAGTAGCCATTAAAAGAGCAGCTGTACGAAAAGAAGACTGAAGAAGAAATAGTACCCCGAATTGACTGCAAATAAGATGGTACTCATCCATGATCCGTTGCATCATTTTCTTTCCAACTTCGTCTAGACCCCCGAGTTGCCGTTGGTCAAACATGATATCATCTGAATCCCCACCAACTCCACCAGGGGATGGAGAATCTGAAAAATGAAATCAATTACATGTAGCAAAGAATCTCCAAGAAACCATTAGAATCAACAGAAAAGAAAGTACAATTTCTTTAACTCGGTAGCTCAACATGTTACTATTTCACTGAGTTGACTTACTGTAGGAGATCATTTTGGAAGGCTGATGAACAAAAAGAATGCAAACTTGGAGAGGACAAAGATAATGCAATGTCCATAACAAAGTGAGCTCACTTGCTTCATCTTCTCCTACGGCAACATATATGGTATCATCATCATTAGCCATGCTGTTACCAAGAGTTGTTTAATGATCTCTCTCCTCTGATCACCCAGTTTGATAACTCCCTGAATCCACCTGTTCTGAAGTTGTAGACACAGGACACAGTAAAGCCAAAGCCAAGGCAATTATTTATCTTATGTAAACCAAGAAACCTTCAAGGCTAAGGTCGGAGTCAATCCGGAATCAACGACACTACGCATAGCAAAAAAAACCAAAGATTCCTTACTTTAAGGCCTGTCTATTTATATAATATATATTAATATCAAAAAGAAAAAAATTGAATTCCAAAATAATCCAATGACCAAAATGTTTTTGGCTGCTTTTGGATCAAAACAAAAACTTTTTTCCATCTTTTTGGTTTCATTGGTGATTCCGGTTCCACATTAACATCACCCTTTCGTCTTTTTCTCCACCTATTGGAGATAGTAAACAAATTGCTCCTTGGTTCTTTTACCTTCTTTCTGCCTTAAAGCGTACGTTTATTTAAAGTGAAATTACTTTTACATCTAAAAAACTCTTACGAGAAAATTCTTTTTTTTTTTTTTTTGTTTCTTTTAACTTCTATCTGTGTGAAGAGGAGATAAAAAGCCTTAAAGCGAACAAAACGAAGTAGATAAACATTTGACTGTATCGTAGGTTTTATTGAGGAGAGTATGACGTGAGCATGACTGAGATGGGAGAGTGCAATCAACAATGATTGTCTTACCTCAAGAGTTGCAGTTCAATCCGTATTTATTTTTATCCTACTCAATTTTTTAAAATTAAAATTTTTAATTAAATTTTAGATAGAATCAAATTTGATAATAATAAAAATTTTCGAGATCAGATTTTAAATAAATTTATTTTGACTTGATTCATTATATATAAAAAATATTAATTTAATTTAATTATATTTATTTAATTATATATTTATATTTAAAAATAATATTTTATTAATTTTAAATTAAATCGAATTAAATATAATTTTATATAATATCAAATCAAATTAAATTTATATATTAAAAAAATAATCAAATCAAATTAAAAAAATCAAAATCTCACTCCGATTAAATCCCTCGTCAACTCTGCTCACGGCCTTTCCTCCGTCCAATGTCACCCACGTTAACTCTTTCATTTTTCTCCCTTTCCGAGACTGGCAGTTGAAGGTGGGTGTTCATGAAGCAATCAACAGAGGATAGAAAGTAACACTGCGAGTTTTCATTACATTAAAGAATGAAGAGTTGGCTACATTTGTGAATCAGTACTACACATCTGTTGAAAGTTATGCAGGCCAACTCTTTCAGTTCATCTCACAGCACCTCAAAGCTCGGTTAGCCAATTGCTTAGCTTGCACAAATGGCCAATCTCCAGCCAAAGGATCCAAGAGGTTTTTCAAATTTCCATTAGTTAAAGCATTCCCGAGGTTTGTTTTCCTGCCAACAACCTTTAAATGATATAGGATATATTTAATATGATATTGATGTATAAATTTTATATAGTATCAGGAAATCAAATGATATAATTATATTAATAAATAAATATTAATGTTTAAAATAAATATATAAAAATTAATATATTTTTTAAAATTTCATTTATTGATAAAATAACATATTTATTTTATTAATAAAATAATATTCATTAATTAATTAATAATATATAAAATTTATATATTAATAATGTATCAAATATAAATTATTTTTTATTGTTTTCAAGAAAATGCATGAAAAGATAAAATAATTAAAATATTTAATTCGTGAAGGTCTAGACAATTTTTCAAATTTCTGATTTTCATATTTTTTTCATACTTTTTTTAGGGGAATTTTATTTTGCAAAGAAAATCTTTACAATTTCAAGATTAGCATCATCTTAGACCTAAGAGTTAAAATTTTAAATTGACTCGCATTGTTTGGTTAATATATGTGAAGGAGATCGAGCCTGGCACCGAGTGGACCACAATCATCACGGCTTATATCACAGCCATCACAACAATCATTCTCACGGGGAATATCATCTCAGCATACCTTGTTTTCTCAGATCTCACAAAGCTTACTCGATGAAGTAGTGACAACTGATCAGGTTGAATCTCATCTCCATTTTTTCAGCATTTAAGTTTGTATGTGAATCTCCATGTCTTTTTCTTATGAGCAAAATAGTCTTTTTGTACCTCATCTTTGCAGAGATTTGGTTCTCAAGAACGAGAAAATACTGCCAAGATGTTTTCTAGCTTGCCACCAACCAACTTTACGAGGGAAGATGGTCAAATGCTGGTTTCTAGATCTTCCACCAACTTAATACGCAAATGGAATTCTGCTTCTGCTCCAGAGCATAGATGTAACTTTACTATTTAGTTATATCATTATAAGTAAGGCCTATGTTTAATATAACCAGTTTAATGATCTTCCCTTTTGAGTACCTTAATTGAGCTTTTGAAATACATTTTATGTTACGGCTATGGATGGATGCTGAAACTTTTATTTGCCTGACCAGGTCAAACTTCTGAAGAACTTGAGCATCCACTTTCACTGATTGAAACTTCACTAAACAGAATGATCTTGGATACTGTTCAGAGTGATGTAATGCAAGTGAACAAAGGAACAAAAGAAGTGTTGCTGGAAAGTGAGTCATCCAGTTCCTTAAGGTCACAAAATTGGGAAAGATGATAACTTATTGCACAATGCTTATAACTATTAATAACTTGTTCTATCTTCTATAATTCTAACGCAAATTATTAGATATAAGGCAATAAAAGGCTATTTTTCATTGAAGAATGAACAATTCTGAAGCCTGTGAACTTATTTAATTAAATGAAGTTTCTTATCAATTTTATTTTAGTGGAAGGGATACAGCAGAAGTTGATTGCTGAAGATACCTCCTTACAGCTAATGGTAACAAAACATCATTACGCTCATTTTTTACTTTGTAAATTGACTAGCCTTGTTGTTATGAGCATCTATAGATATATACACAACTAAGTACGGTAAACAGAACAAGGGACAAGAAGTTATCAAAGCCAGCCTTGATGGCAGCATGAAAGAAATATCAGATCAACTAAACAAGGATATTCATCGAGACAAGTTACAACAGTTCTTCTTGGTGCTTTCTGCATTACCAGAACAGACAGAAGCTTCTCTAATCAAATTACAAAATGAGCTTTCCAACACCTTCACCAACGAAATAAAGGCATGTATTATGCTGTAAGAGAGAACTCCAAAATGCATAGAACTTTCAAACTTTAAAATGATACATTCAGTTCCCTGGCCTGGAAAGGGATGAAAATTCTGTTGAAGTAAATCATCATTTCCTTTTCCCATTGTAAACAGCTCTCAAATCTTCCCTATTTACAATCTTTTTCTGTCAAATTTGTTAGACTTTCTTTTTACAATACTTTCATGTTTCTCAGCTTGTACTGAAAGCCTTTTGTTTCATTGTGCAGTTTCTTTCAGGCAATTGCTTGCAATTTGAAGACACTCAGCAAAAAAGGTCCAGTTGCTACTGCTATTCTACCTAAGGTGCTTTATTATTCTCATTGAATAACCCTGAATCTTTTAAGCAGCCATGTCATGACAATTAAAATTTCTCAGTAAAATTTTCTTACTTGTGAATATACAGTCTACTGGCTGTTGTGCAACTCCACAAACCGAACTACAGGCAGGTAAAAAGTATGTAATAGTCACACTATACTTTCTCGGTTATTTCTCTGCTTGTTCAGACAAGTTGTATGCTCCATCATTATTCGTGATATTATCATTTTGAAATGCAAAACATCAGGATATTGGTGCTCAAGTGATGCAGATTTAAGAAAAAGTTTTTTTCTTCTGAAATTTAAAGTTCTCTAGCCTCCGCACAATTCTAAGAATAATTCTCTTGCTTCTAGGCAAGCTGTGCCTCCAAAAGTTTAGCAACCCACTCTAGCTCCAAAGGTAGAAAAAGAAGGTTGGAATCTGTAAAAATGAAACAATCTACCATAAATGAAAGGGCATCCTGTAAAGCGAACAAGAGGAAAGGAGTTTCTTCTGTTGAACAGGTAGTTCTTATTTGTTTTTGTTTTTCTCTTGCACTTGTCCCCTGGCTCCTATTCTTCATACGTTCTGATGGAGTTATGCTGGTCTATTTGAGGAAATTCTAAGGCAACTGATTTGCATGATATTACCAGTTGCACTGACTTACATACCTTAAATCCACTTGATAGTTTGTTTTAGCTTATATGCTGCATTGAGTTGTTTGTGCTTAATTGAAATGCCAGTCCACAGTACAGGAAAAGTACAGAATCTTAATTGAATCGGATGAAGAGATCTATGGAGGCTTTTCCTGCTTCTTTGATGACAAGGAAACAGGTACTCAATTAACTAAATAAGAGAGTTAGATTACATGATTCAGTTTCTACTTATTAGTTATCATTTTTATCCTATTTAAAAGTTCCTGATTGAGGCCAGAAACCCTCATTTTTCCAGACACTAGAAAATCTTCAGATCTACTGAAAAGCTCAGAAAATTTCAGAAATTCAAGGTGGGCAGAAATAAAAGAAACCCGAAGCAGAAAGGAAACAAATGTTTTCTTTGCGATAAACCAGGACACTTTGCAAAAAGCTGCCCAAAGTCAGACAGAATGAACTTCTGTTTGGATTGTGAAAAGGTTTGGAAGGTTTTTTCGAAGCCGAAAATAACTTTCAAATTTGATACCTTCTTAAATGTGGTATACTAGAAATCACATCAAAACCAATAACTAGTTCTTTATGTAGAAGTGATGATCTTAAAATTTTTTGGGTTATCTGATAACCTAAGAATATTTGAAAAATAACAGAGTTATTAATAAAGTCTATAGAAAACACATTCTCATAAGTGATTATGAAAAACGTTTTCTGTTTTTGCCAAAGGGTTTTTGGTAAGACAATGGGATTAATTATGGTTTGAGCTATAATGGGAGGAGAGCCTTTATGGGTAAAGATCTGAACTAGAGCTAAAGATATTTTTGGAAGTTTAAGAGTTTGGCTTTTTTAGAGTTCTTAAACTGACATATGCTCAAAACAATGATCATTTGAATAGTTATCTGTGTCTGAGTCTGAGCTATCATATCATACTGTTTAATTGTAAACAGTGATTTTTTAGATCCTCGCATCAAGATAATATCAAACATAAGAGGAGATTGGCTACCCGTATTAAGATAATACCAAATATAAGCAGTTTATAATTCAAACATATAACAAGTTATTTTAACCAGTGTTCAAGTGATGCCTTTCTAGCATAATGTTGAACTAGTGGCTTGACTTTTACAGAGATATGCCTTTTATTATGGTAGCCTAATTCAGTATTCCTTGATACAGTAACATTTCTTCTTTTTAGTGGATTAATGATCTATTTGACAACTCTATAAAATTTTTTGATGCAAAAAATTCACAATATTGTGATAACTGCAGAACATATTTTAACTTCTATAACTGTAAATCACAATATAGAAGACTTTTTTTTATTCTAAACCTAATTACTGAATAACCAGTTTTGACAACTGCAGGCTTCTAGTACAGAACCAGTTGAAAAAGCTTTTACCTCTAGGTTGTAGTGAAAGCATGTAATATTTGGAGTATGGTTATTGCAACTCCTTTAGAACTTGACCGGTAACAGAGTACTTTTAAACCAGTTCAACTAATCTCGTAGAACCTTCACCGTTCCTTCTGTAAACCCATGATCAAAATGATGACAAAGTAATTGATGAGTTTGAAATTAGCCTAAAACCTGCGTAAAAGACTGTATTTCAGAGTGATCTTTTGTACGAGTGGTATGTTTCATCCACCTAACTTCATGTTGTCTTCTGAGCTAATGTTTGGCCGCGTATAAATCTGAGTTAACGCTGTATTTAAAGTGACAGAACGCTAGAATGTTAGATGCATAAGGCACTAAATAGAGCTAAGAAGTAAAGAAAATTTTCAATGCTCTATATCAAAACAAAAACAGTTGTATCATGGCAACTTTATTGAGGTACTCAGCAATGAGGCAAGGTCAATATTTTGCAATAATATATAACACTCTTTGTTTTATAAAATATCTTTTCTTGACTCTGAAATGGTTATACAAACAACATACAGGACTAGCAGAAAAATCCAAGGATAAAAAAACAATATAAACTAGGAGGAGACTAGTGAAACATGTTCCTGGAACAAAATACAATTTTAACGATTTTGCTGCCACTGCTGAATGGCAGAACGAAGAGGAAAGTTAGGGATGAGATTGTGATGTGGAAGCCTAAGGTTTGTCATAGGGGAGGTATCATGGTGAGCCAGCCATTCCTGCAATGCCGTTGCCTCATAAGTATAACCATCGGCTGCCACAGGCGGATCCACCATAACTTCCCGCAAGCCAATTATCAAATGAATTGAAAAGTGTGTTTTATTGGATGCAGATATAATCCAAATTTGATTCTTGGCAACAAAGTCCAGACTTAAGGGACAGAATTATAGAGTTTAATTCTCGTGGATAAACCATCTTGGCAACAATGTCCAGACTTAATCGACAGAATTAGAGTTTAATTCTGGTAGATAAACCACCAAAGGGGATATTTAAACAATCAAAGAATAACGGAGAATGGACCTAACCTGTGAGATGGGACAAATGAAATAAGATGGAGGCTCACGATTATCTTCATCAGACTCAGGAAGGAACGATAATGAGGCTCCAGAAGGTCTCATCGTTTCAAGCACCTCCAAAACCTCTGAAGCAAGATCAGGTCGATGGCATCGGTTTATGTCACAGCATCTTATAGCCAAACGAGTCAACTGTTCAACTTGGGGTGGCCACTTTCCAGCAGAAGAATCTAAGAAGGAATTCAGATTTCGTCTATTTAATGAATTTTGTGCAGTCTCAGCTATACCCTGAGTTGATCTCCCACTCAGTAACTGTAATAGTATAATGCCAAACGGGTATGAGTCTAAACTATGAGATAATCTTCCTGTATTACAAAAATAAGGATCAAGGTAAGGATGCTCGTTGCTTGAGTTTTCCAGAAGAGAGAGTGCACGGTGGGTTCCAAAGTCACTAAGTTTGCAGCCAAAGTTGGCATCAAGGAGAATATTCCCAGGTTTCAAGTTGCCATGCACTACGCTATGCGGTTTACTGGAATGTAAAAACATGAGAGTAGAGCATAGCTCAGTGGCTATACGTATCCGAGTTTGTGATGACAGCGGCGGTGTGTCATTCCTGCAGTTCAAACGATCTTCAAGGCTTCCATTAGGAACATATTCATAGATTAGAGCCCGTATATCAGGGCACGCTCCAATGAGAGTTACTAGGTTTGGATGCCTCGGTTTACTCAAATCATCAACCTGAAATACAGGAGAACAAGCTTCGTTTCACTCTATTGTAATTATGTAACATCTTCGAATTTAAAATTTGTACTCTCAACAGCTTTTATGCTGCTTCAGGTATCGGTAGCTGTAATCTGGTTGAATGTTAGCCTTCAAATTAAAAGAACGACATTGACAAAAGTGAAAATGCCCAATGAATGTAAACTTTAGGAGAATAATCTGGCAGAAACTGAATATATAGGCTACGAGTTTCCTTACCTCCTGTTGGAATTCAGAGAGATCTTGTAAGCTATTTCGGCCGAGCACCTTTACAGCCACCTCAATGTGACGAAGGACACATTTATAGTATACGCTCCCTCGACAGCCGTCTGCAATCTTAAAGTATGGGTGAAAGTTCTCAGTGGCTTCCTGAATCTCTGAGGGGGAAAACTCCGTAAAGGGTGGCTGAATCTCTGCTTGTTTTCTCAAAAGCTCTTCGGTTACTTCGCGAGTATTTTGAAGCTCTACTTGCAACTCATGTCGTTCTTTTTGTGAAATTTGTAACTGCTTCACAGCTGATGACAACTTATCTTCTAATTGTTTCATCTTGTAATCTGAGTTGGCTACTTGCCTCTTCATCTTTTCAAAGTCCTCATTCTGTTTGGTTTGTGCCGCCTCAGTTTCTCTCATGCGTTCATTGCACAACCTTTCAAATTGTTTTGCCTGTAAATTAAAGACGGGGATTAGCAACTATCCGGTACTTAAAAAAAACAATGAAAAAATGAAAATTCTGGGCAGCTGGTGAATTCCAGTCAGTTGCCGAAGGCATTACTCCGCGCATAGCCTGGGTGGCTTCTATTTCAGCCTTCACACGCCTTGTACTCCTCAAATGCTTTTCGATTTAAAGCTCCAGCTTTTCGCTGGGCCTTTTCAAGTTGATCATAGAGTTGATCATTGCTACTTCCTGCCAAAAGCCATGAACCATCATGGACATTATCAGTCATCGGTTTAAATATGAAAATGCTTCATTTCACAGGTTCCAGTTCAAAATTAAGCTAAGGGGATGGTAAAATGGCTCTGGTGATGATCAGCATATGACAATAGAAATTTGAATTGTGGACATTGTCAACATGTAGCTTTTATGGTATGTGAATAGAAATTATGTACTATCGTGTTCCTGTACATTGGGCATTGACAAAGAATCACAAACCTCCGCATATGGCTTAAGCTCACATTCACTCTGCTCTCCTTTCTCAAACACAGTCGAGTCTAAAATACTAACAGCATCACCAGAGCTTGAAAAATTACTGAAACCTGATGGACTTGGTGCATTTGATGATTGCCAGTTTCAAACCTCCACTAAAGACCTTAAAGTCAATATAATGAAGCATTTGGAATGTGCAATCTCATTGATGATAAATTTTTGAAAGTCAGAGACACAACTTCTCACTCATCAGTTTGAAATATGCATCTCAAAAGTTCCAACAGATAAAACACATAAATTAGAATCAGGATTTTGGCAATCATTGAGCATACCTTGTGTGGATAAGCTGCTGACAGCAGATGAACCAAATTTGACAGGAAAGTGGTGCATTTTCGTTTTCATATTGTGCTTTCTTAGACATGAGCCACATTCCCCTGCAATGTTAAGGTCAAGTTCAGCATATGAGTGCAGAAAATAAATAGCATTATGAATGTTAAAGAAACTGAGAACTTTTTTTTTTGGGTACATAAACTGTGAACTGTTTAATAACAAGTTACTTGTACTCTGAAAAGTGCTCGTCAGCTGCTGCTCCCATGACTAGCATCTTGATATTGTGCCGACGAATCAGTAGCACAAGCCCCTTTGCAACATTATCCTTCTGAATATATACGCTTGTTGCACTCACCTACAGGATATTGAAGAACTGCTTTAGAACAAAATTCTTGAAAACTGTTTATGGGCATACAAGGAAATTATTTTGAATCTTTCTCCGTCAAAAACAACTCATTGAAATTGGATTTAACTTGATGTTAGTTCCCCAAAAGTTGAAAAACTAATTCGATTTCCACTATCAAACCCTTAGAGATGTGCCGAGACTAGTCTGAGGTTCTTTCAATGTACTCAACAACAAAAATCCATTGTTCACAATCACCCATGTTTCACTAAATAATCAACAAATGCTCTCATACCTAACATTACAAAACCGATATATAAACCCACAAATATAGAAATAACTTTCCATTAAGCAAACTCGACTCTTCTGCTGAGTTCAGTAGCCGTTGAAAGAGCAGCTGTACAAAAAGAAGACTGAAGAAGAAATAGTAGCCCTGCTTGATGACAAAAACGAACGCACTCATTCATGATCCAATGCATCATTTCCTTTCCAACTACGTCTACACCACTGAGTTGTCGTTGGTCAAACATGGTATATCTAAATTGTTGTGCCTGAAGCAATAATCACAGCAATAGACAGCAATCAATAATCAAATACGCAGGAAAAATAAAGCACATCAAAATTTACGTGAAAAACCCTCCAGTGTAGAGGAAAAAAAACTACGAGCCACCAGAAAAATCTTCACTATCAAATAATAGTTATACAAAGTTTTTCTCTAGCTAAAACTAGAGTTAATCAACAACTAGAGAAATAATTGAAGAAATCTCACCAAATAAGTGACTCAACAAATACACCCTGGATTTGTTCCTAGAGAGCTTCAAATCCGATCTTCACCGTTCAGAATGTAGAATTCTAAATCATAAACCTCCTGACAAGGTTCCAACTCAATCGAACCACGGATTGACTTCCGTTCAATCAACTCTCCCTTCTCTTTTTTCTCTCTCTGCTTTTCCTGACTTTTTTTTTTTTCTGCTTAGTTTTCGACATACCCACCTCTTTTTTATTAAGTAGTTAGGGCTCTGTGTAAAATAAAAAATCAAAGCTTATGACCTTTACTTGATCTAAAACCACTTACATGAGACTGACCCATTTTCCTAACATAAATCCCCAACACCTCCATAAGGGGCTGGGGAAATTGAAAAAGGAAATCGGATTACATATAGCAAAGAATCTCCCAGAAACCTTTAGAGTAAACAGCAAAGAAAGTCCAATTTCTTTAACTCAGCAGATCCACATGTTACTATTTCAGTGAGTTGACTTACTGGAGGAGATCATTTTGGAAGGCTGATGAACATGAAGAAAGCAAACTTGGAGAGGACAAAGATTATGTAATGTCCATAACAAAGTGAGCCGACTTGCTTCAACTTCTCTTACTGCAACATATATGGTATCATAATTACTAGCCATGCTGTTACCAGGAGTTGTTTAATGATCTCTCTCCTCTGATCACCCAATTTGATAACTCCCTGAATCCACCTGTTCTGAAGTTGCAGACACAGGACACAGTAAAGCCACGGCCAAGGCAATTATTTATCTTATGTATACCAAGAAACCTTCAAGACTAAGATCCACGTCAATCCGGCGTCAATGACACTATGCAAACCAAATAAAAAAAAGAGAAAGATTCCCTACGTTAAGGCCTGTTTATGTAAATAATATATAATTAATATTAAAAGGAAAAAAAATGAGTTCCAGAATAATCCAATGACCAAAATGTTTTTGGCTGCTTTTGGGTCGAAACAAAATTTTTTTTTTCATCTTTTTGGTTTCGTCGGTGATTCCTGGTTTCACATTGCCATCACCCTTTCTTCTTTTTCTCGTCGTATTGGATATAGTAAACATATTATTCCTTGGTTCTCCTACCTTCTTTCTGCCTTAAAGTGTTAGTTTCTTTTAAAGTGAAATTACTTTTATATCTAAAAAACTCTTACGAGAAAATTCATTTTTTTTTCATCTAAATTTTTTTTTTTTTGTTTCTTTTCACTTTTATCTGTGTGAAGAGGAGATAAAAGCCTTAAAGCTAACAAAACCAAGGAGATAAACATTTGACTGTGTCGTAGGTTTTATTTGGGAGAGTATGACATGAGCATGACTGAGATGGGAGAGTACAATCAACAATGATCGTCTTATCTCAGGGGCTCACAGTAAAACAGAAAGTACAACTGTAAAAGTGAGAATCTAGTACTAGTATTTCCTCGTCCAATGTCACCCACGTTAATTCTTGCATCTTTCTCCCTTTCTGAGACTGGAGATTCAAGAGGGGAGTTCATGAAGCAATCAACAGAGGAGTGAAAGTAACACTGCGAGTATTCATTACATTAAAGAATGAAGAGTTGGCTACATTTGTGAATTATTTCCCAAGGGATATCAAAAAAAAATTTTCTTTCCTTTTCACCCATTTCTATGGGGGATGAGGGAGGGAGAAGTTAGTAATTGCAGATGTGCCACTCCAAGAAGTATATGAAGATAAGCGCAGGAACAGCTAACTTACCTAGAAAATAGGGCAGATAAAAAAGGAAGGAGGCTTCAAAACCCAGTCGGAATGTGGATGAGTCTCCCCATGAAGCCCTCATTGGCTCAAGCACCCTCCACACATCAGTTGAAGCTGTCTGCACGCCGAGTCTTTGAGTTCATTTCACAGCACCTCAAAGCTAGGTTAGCCAATTGCTCATCTTCCACAAATGGCCAATCTCCAGCCAAAGGATCCAAGAGGTTTTTCAAATTTCCATTGTTTGTAGCATACACGAGGTTTGTTTTCCTGTCAACAACCTTTAACAATAGAGTTTATATTTAATACAAATCGACGTATGCATGAGTTATTTAAATATTAATTTTTAAATGGATACATAATAAATTAATAAAATTTAAAAAATTTTACACTTTAATAAAATGATTTCATTTAATTTATTTAATTATAAAACAATATTATTCAATTTGTTAATAATATATAAAAATTTATATAATTATAATATATCAAAAATAAATTCTCAATATAATCTCATTTCGAAAAAATTTTTTCGTTACAAGGAATTTTGGATCATGTACGCAAAAATTCCCACCGGGTCAGTTCTATAAGAGAATCATTGAACAAAATATCCAAATTTTCAAAGAGAATTATGTTTTAATTGGGGTTTGTTAAATTAAGATAAATTATTAACAATATCTAGACCAAACAATTTTTTAAAAATCTTAAAAGGGCCCAAATTGGGCTTATCGATAGAATATTTTGGACCCCGCATCGGGTCAAATTGCTCCGGAATCTGGACCCAAACAAACAACACTGAACAACCCGTCCGCTTTTGACCCAGTCCGTTTCCCGCCATCCTCCCAATATAAGCATCATCATGTCATTCCTTCGGGAGCTTTTTACTCGTAACTGACAACGCCCTTTTTAATCTTTCCTTTTCCTCTCTCTCCCTCTTTTATTCTTTTTTTTTTTTTTAATAGATAATTCAAACTCCAACTATCACACCCAAAAAGAAAAAAAAATCCGTTCTCTTTAGGCTTTAGGTAAATAAGGGCTTGAATTCATCGCTCTAAAAGATTCATCGATTTCGGTATAAATGAAGTTGAAGATCAACAAAGCTTGCGATCTGAGCTCCATATCTGTTCTTCCTCATACAAGGTTTGTTTTCACCTTAAATGATTCTCGTTTGTTTCCCGAGAAAATGCATAAAAAGATAAAATAATTAAAATATTTAATTCGTGGAGGTTTAGACAATTTTTCAAATTTCCGAGTTTCATATTTTTTTCATACTTTTTTTTAGGGGAATAAGAATTACTTATGGAAATTTTATTTCGCAAAGAAAACCATGTTTTTACAATTTCAAGATTAGCATCATCTAATACCTAAGAGTTAAAATTTGAAATTGACTTGCGTTGTTTGGTTAATATATGTGAAGGAGATCGAGCCTGGCACCGAGTGGACCACGATCATCGCAGCTTAGATCTCAGCCATCACAACAATCATTCTCACAGGGGATATCATCTCAGCATGCCTTGTTTTCTCAGATCTCACAAAGCTCACTCGATGAAGTCGTGACAACTGATCAGGTTTAATCTCATCTCCATTTTTCCAGCATTTAAGTTTGTACGTGAATCTCTATGTCTTTTTCTTATAAGCAAAATAGTCTTTGCGTACTTCATCGTTGCAGAGATTTGGTTCTCAAGAACGAGAAAATACTACCAAGATGTTTTCTGGCTTGCCTTCAACCAACTTTACAAGGGAAGATAGTCAATTGCCGATTTCTAGATCTTCCACCAACCTAATACGCAAATGGAATTCTGCTCCTGCTCCAGAGCATAGATGTAACTTTACTATTTAGTTATATTATTATAAGTAAAGCCTATGTTTAATGTAACCAGGTTAATGATCTTTCCTTTGAGTACCTTAATTGAGCGTTTGAACTACATTTTGTTATGTTACAGACTTATGGCTATGGATGGATGCTGAAACTTTTATTTGCCTTACCAGGTCAAACTTCTGAAGAGCTTGAGCACCTGCTTTCAATGATTGAAACTTCATTAAACAGATTTGGAATGATCTTGGATACTGTTCAGAGTGATGTAATGCAATTGAACAAAGGAACAAAAGAAGTGTTGCTGGAAAGTGAGTCATCCAGTTCCTTAAGGTTACAAAATTGGAAAAGATGATAACTTATTGCACAATGCTTATAACTATTAATAAGTTTTTCTATCTTCTGTAATTCTAACACATATTGTTTGATATAAGGCAATAAAAAGCTACTTTTCATTGAAGAATGAACAAGTTTGAAGCCTACGAAGTTATTTAGTCAAATGAAATTTCTTATCAATTTTATTTCAGTGGAAGGGATACAGCAGAAGTTGATTGCTGAAGATACCTCCTTACAGCTAATGGTAACAAAACATCATTATGCTCATTTTTTACTTTGTAAATTGACTAGCCTTGTTGTTATGAGCATCTATAGATATATAGACAACCGAGTATGGTAACAGAACAAAGGACAAGAAGTTATCAAAGCCAGCCTTGATGGCAGCATGAAAGAAATATCAGATCAACTAAACAAGGATATTTATCGAGACAAGTTACAACAGATCTTCTTGGTGCTTTCTGCATTACCAGAACAGATGGAAGTTTCTCTAATCAAACTACAAAATGAGCTTTGCAACACCTTCACCAACGAAATAAAGGCATGTATTATGCTCCACATTCAAACTTTAAGATGATACACTCAGTTCCTGGCCTCCAATGGGATGAAAATTCTGTTGAAGTAAATCATCATTTGTTTTTCCCAATATAAACAGCTCTCAAATGTACCCCATTTACAACCTTTTTCCATCAAATTTGGTAGACTTTCTTTTTACAATACTTTCATGTTTCTCAGCTTGTACAGAAAGCCGTTTATTTCATTGTGTAGTTTCTTTCAGGCAATTGCGTGCAATGTGAAGACACTCAGCAAAAAAGATCCAGTTGCTACTGCTATTCTACCTAAGGTGCTTTATTATTGTCAATGAATTAACCCTTAATCTTATAAGCAGCCATGTCATGACAATAAAATTTCTCAGTAAAATTTTCTTACTTATGAATATGCAGTCTACTGGCTGTTGTGCAACTCCACAAACCAAATCACAGGCAGTTAAGAAGTATGTGATATTCACACCATACTTTCATGGTTATTTCTCAGCTTGTTCAGACCAGTTATAGGTTCCATCATTATTCTGTTTGATCGTTGAATACTTTTTCCTCTTTCTTTTATTTACTCTCATATAGAGAAAACACATGTGATATTATCATTTTGAAATGCTAAACAGAAGGATATTGGTGTTCAATTGATGCAGATTTAAGAAAAAAATTTTTCTTTTGAAATTTAAAGTTCTCTAGCCTCCTCACAATTCTAAAAAAATTTCTCTTGCTTCTAGGCAAGCTGTGCCTCCAAAAGCTTATGAGCAACCCAGTCTAGCTCCAAATGTAGAAAAAGGAGGTTGGAAATCTGTAAAAATGAAACAATCTACTATAAATGAAAGGGCATCCTGTAAAGAGAACAAGAGGAAAGGAGTTTCTTCTGTTGAGCAGGTAGTTCTTTTTTGTTTTGTTTTTCTCCGCTTATCCCCTGGCTCCTATTCTTCATACGTTCTGATGGAGTTATGCTGGTCTGTTTGAGGATATTCTAAGGCAATAGACTTGCATCATATTATGAGTTGCACGGACTTACATTCCTTTAATTGACTTGATAGCTCGTTTTAGCTTATTTGTTGCATTGAGTTGTTTGTGCTTAATTGAAATGCCAGTCCATGATACAGGAAACATACAGAATCTTAATTGAATCAGATGAAGAGTTTGATGGAGTTTTTTCCTGCTTGCTTGATGACAAGGAAAGAGGTACTCACTTAACTAAATGAGAGAGTTAGATTACATGATTCAGTTTCTTCTTATTAGTTATAATTTTTATCCTATTTAAAAGTTGCTGACTGAGGCAGGCACCCGGACTCCTGTGATCTGCCAGGCATTTGTTTCTTAGATATTTGAATTAGCATTTACATAGATTACTGCTAACGACCAGCATTCTGTATATGGAGAGATGGAATTCAAACGCTAATTTGTTTTAGGACCATGAGACATCATCCTATTAGCAATTCTGCCCAACAAACGACCTATTTAACGCTAACTACACTAACTTGTTACAAGAATTTAATGAGCCGTTTGAATGCATTCTGAGGCTTCAGAAAAAAAGAATAACATCTATCTTGAGGGTTTGCTTTAGATTTTTTTTTTTTTTTAATTTCAACTGATGCAAACTGTATGCGGACATCTGTTTTCACCAGTTGGTTTGTCTTGGTTTATTGAGAGCAGATGGATAGCATAATTCTATTACTTGCTGCTGTAAAGGTTCTAATTTCTCTTCTCATCATCTTTCCGAACTTGTTTTTTAAGATGACACAACAAACATTTTGATAGAGGAAGCAAATGAAGAGACTGAACGAATTTTGAGGAAAGCTAGGAGGCGAAAGAGAAAGTACAATAATCCCATAATTATTAACTAAAGGTACTTAGGCATAAGCATATTCAAGTAGTTACTTTTTTGTAGTTGCCACTCAGCTAAATGTTTCTCTCTCTCCTTAGCATAACTGTACTCTTTAGAGTGGGTTTAAACTTTCAGAAAACAATCACTTTAGCATCGAATTTGATCTCTTGTTTTTACTGCATATACTGTAGCTCCCCTTGTGCTATTAATGGATGATGCAGTTCGAAAATGAACAATAAAAATACCCAAGTAGGGAATGAGGGAAAATTTTGTGGGTTTTTCCCTTGACCGTAAAGGTGGCAAAGTATTTCCCTTGGATTGGGTTCCCAGGTATTGAAAGGCTCAACTTAAGCCCATTCAAACTGGCCTGTTTTAGTTCTATAATATTACCATTAATGATCATCCCTGTCGTCGTTGTCATTAGCACCAGCAAGAACAGACCAATTCCAAAAATGGACATCCAATAGAGTCCAACTAAAGAAAGTTTCACCCTAATTTTCGTTTCGAATTCTTTTGGCAAACGAGTCTTATCCCTCGACCTTCAAAGCGATGACAAAAACTTATTAGCGAAGTTTTCTGTTCAATTTTTATACTTACATGTTACCCGTAAACAAGGCTAGTCTATTTTTGAGTTGAATTTAAGATAGCTATATTTATGTTTTAGGATTACGATCGATTATTGTTTTATAATTAGTCATCATTGTTAACTAGCCAACGTAAAAGCAACCAATAATTTTAAAGATTCGGGTCGTCTACGGCACCATAAGAGTCATTCTTGAGGGCCATTTTTCAATTTGAGGCGGCGCATTGATGAACTTATCATCTGATTTCAAATGGGTTGCTTATTTATGAAAACTTGACAGGATTACAAGGAAACGTTATTTACTATTAAAAGTTATTAAATTAAATTAAAATTAAAATTAAACATTCATGATTACAAATCGAAAGATTTTGTTAAATTAAATCTATAAATTTATATATATTTTTACATAAAAATTTTTATTAAAAATTTGCTAAACCTAGCATCCTATCTATGCCAAACATTACAACATTCTGGAGATCTGGAAAGAAATTTATTATCGGCATCTCCTCCCGATGACACTGACTCGTAACTGACCAGTCCATAGAGGAACATGATTGGGCCGATTTAGCACTTATTGGTGTTGAGACGAGTTTATCTTTAGATTTCCAGCTCTTATTGGCAATAGCCAATGGTGGTACGACGTCCGACTCTTTTGCCATAAATTTTCCAGCTACCCATTACTGGAAAATCCTTAATATTGTCTCAAATTTCTAGCTTGCATTGAATATCACTATGAGTTAGAAATAATTGACCAAAAAAAGTCCCATATCAAACTACTAGTATAGTTGTAGCAATCCTAGAATTCCATTTCATCTACTTTGGGTTGAATCACTTGAACTCATGTTGTGCTAAATGCATTTACAAATTTGTTTGAATATGTATTTGTCTAGCACATAAATTATAAAACCCTAAACAGGATTTTGCCTGTTATATAAAATTTATATCAAGTGGGATGCCAAGGCAACTCCCACTATTGCACATAAATACTCTGCTATCAATCAATCTTGCATGATTTTCTTAGGAAATTGTAGATAAGAATAAGGGGATGATATGATTTAAAAATGTTGTACACCTTCAAACCTCAGTGGGGAAAGCATGGGAGCTAGATCAACCCTTGGACTGTCTCATCTCAACCACCAGTATGGTTTTTTTTAATGCACCCATGAAGCTCAAATCCAATAAAATCAAAGAAGCAAATGGGATCTGAAAAAGTTGGTCAACCATAATGATCTGAGGTTATTGAATAGCAAAATATTAAAATTCTTAAACATCTAGCACTTCCTGCATACAAAATAGCCTCCACCATTGCCCTGCTCAAGGGAAGAAGAACAAGGAAAAAGGAACGATTTATATGCAATGTTCAGGGATTCAACTAACAGGAGCAAGACAGTGTAATAATGGTGAGCTAAAAGATCACGAAAACACTGCCCATAAAAAGGAAACAACAACCCAACTTTTACTCACATTCCTAACGCAGCTCCCACCGCCATAAAGAGAGAGCAGAGTGGTGCACCGTGCATGAAATGAAACAATGTAGCTTGCCTATACAATGATCTCAATGAGAAAACGCTTTTTGATTCCTCGTACGTTTTTCTGTTGAATAAAAACATGTTCAAAATTATTAAGCTCACGACAAGTATTTCGTAACGTTCCTCATTTTCAAGGCAACAAAAAAAATGTCACCTTTGTTTGTTCATATTCCAGGAAAAGGATAGGCTGCCCCAACCCCACCCCCCCCCCCCCCCCCCCCCCCAAAAAAAAAAATCATATTTACATCCATTACTAGCAGAAAGGATTGGTTAGCTTGTTCATGGTTATCAGATTTTTTTTCTTTTTCCAGCATATAGGCTAGCACGTGCCTTTCTTTCAACCTTCACCAACGTCATTTATTTCTTTTTCCCATTTAGTTTATGAAATTTTAAAATAGAAAAATCTCAATATTTAATCCGAAAATTGCATATTTTGGTGAATAATAAAAAAAAGAACAAGAAAAAGACATATATTTAAGATGCAAAAGATACTTATCTCGTCAGATAGTAAAGATATATGCATTTTTATTTTTTTTTTAAGTTCACTTGATCAACACTTCATGCAATTAATTGTGGAATCATTTAATTCCCCAATTTGCCCCGTTTACATTTATTCGTCATTTAGCGGATGGCGAAGAAAAAGAAAAATCAGAGGGCAAAAGGGGAAAACGGGAGATTGGCTGACAAGAAATAATAATATTTTAATGAGTAGATCGCCCCCAAATTTCCTGTTTTAATTGTTCGAGCAGAGGAAGAACCAGAAGGTCGAGGCCATCATCGTCATCATCAGCCAAAGCTAGAAAAGAGTCAAAGACCCAAAGCCCCAGTCCCTTCTCGCCTTTGAATCTCTCTCTCCAAAGCCTCCGTTCTCTCTCTAGGTTTCGGCCTTTCTTTGTCTCTCTATTCAAAATCCCTAAATTTGTCAGAGGTACGCTCCACTTTCTATGTTTTGCAATCTCAATCTTGTTTATATGTTTTCTTATTCCCTTTTCGTCCTCGACTCCTTACATTATTTTACGAATTTGTCATCAAAACCCTAGCTTCACTAATCTGCAAAAAGGGGAAAAAGGGCAATCTTTTTAGCTTATTAGCTCATCTTCCTCGCATCTGACATAAACCTAGTTCTCGTTTGTGCATCGAATTTTTTTTTCTTGTAGTTCTAAATTTGACGATTTGGTTTCTATTTTACCTTTTAGCATGTAAAAGAACATAGTTTGCGTTTAGTTCAATTCGGGGTTTTGCTTGATTCAGTAGATTTGGTTCATGGCTAAATCAAAATGGTGAGTTTTTTGGTCTTTCTTGTGTGTTTTTATGGTAAACTGGATTGAGTGACGGGGGGGGAGGGAACATTTTGAATTTTGACACGTGTTGTTTGTTTCTCTTGGTTTATTTTAATAGATCAAAGTCGTTTGATTAGTTTATGCTGTTGTTTTGCTTTATGGCATTTTACGTTAGGTTCCCGGTTAGCATTTCCAAAGTCTTGGGAGATGATTTGTTTAAGTTCAAAATTTAAATAATTTCTTCCAAAGTGTGGGAGATGTTTAGAGTTTAAGGTTTTGATGGGGACCATATTTTTACAATGTCTTTAATTGTTTACTCTGATGGTATGAAATAGCTTTATAAATTTATAGGATCAGTTCTTAGTAGAACAACGCTATTAAGTTTAATTAATATGATGTTCAGAGTTTTGCTAAACAGTTATTCATACAGATAAAGTTATGAAAATAACATTTCGACAGTTGTCATGGTTTAAGCTTCAACTTATTTACTATAATTGGTCATTGGTTTATGCTGTTAGGTTATTTTTTCTTAACTGTTTGAAGTCCTTTGATGGAGGAAATGTTCAGAATTCCATCTCCTAGAACCTCCAAAAATTGAACTATGTATCCCTTTTTACTTTCTTTTTCCTGGTTGAGGTTCAGTAATCCTGTATTTTATATTTGTATAATTGATTTCTCTATCCACATCATAGTAGAACCAGAACTGCTACATTGGAGTGGGGTGCATAACCTGTGACATTTTTTTTAATTTTCTAATACTGGATTGAAGCACTGATGACTTAAGTTTGACTGAGGGTGTGAAGATTTGATATTGGTCATTCATCTGTGTTTCAAACAATTTATTAGAGATTAAAATTGTGATTTCGTTCCTCAATGGTTATTTTGCTTTTATTTGTTTTTTAGTCTCTGAAAACATAAAATTAAATATCCCTTAAGATGTGATGTTTTACTTTCAATTTGCTGACAGGTCGGAGTGAGGTTGATAAGCTAATTTGTAGATTTCATGTTTGAGGTGGTACACTCAGTGAATCTATTCTTTCTCAATTTTATTTTTAATTTCACCTTTTTATCAAATTACTAACAAATTACTTATGCTTTACATGGTGATAATGATTTTGATATATATTTTTGCATGAATGCAGGTTGGATTTGATATATTGTCTTAGTATTTGATGCTGGATGCAGTATGCCGCTGATAGTTGGGAGAAATGCAAAGGTATCATGCTACCAGCTGCACTAGTGCAGTTAATAACAGTGCAATAGGGGGAGCCTCTGCTAGGGATACTGCCCGGGCTGACTCATCTTTGTTACCCCCTAACATCGCATTGAATTCTAGGTAACTGTTTCAAAATACCATATTCTTTTGTGCTTTGTTCACAGATTCTTATCTTCTTGAATTGGCTTCATTTATTGATTTTAAAACCAGTGTTTGACTATATTTTAGGATATTTTCTTTGATGAATTTTCAATTAATGACACATTTTGAGAATTTTCTGCTCGCACTCTTAAGAATACTGTTAATCTGTTAATTTATTTTATCCAGAGAACATATTTATCCTTAGCATTTTTATTATAGCTGTAAAGTTTCTACATGCAGAAAATAAACTATTTCTGCCTGGTCTCCTTATATATTCTCATTTTGTAGACGACAATCTCAGTTAGCACCCTACAAGTTAAAGTGTGACAAGGAACATCTTAATTCTAGGTAATTTCTACAATTAAATTGAAGCATTTGTTGTTGTGTTAGTTATGTTTATACAGAATGATTTAGTTATGCCTCAAAATATACAGTTATATGTTATGTTTTATTGCTTTATAATAATGGGTTGCGAAGCTGACTAAGTTGATGGTCCTACTGATTTGATTCTTGTTTTATTTTCTTATGTGATTGGATTTGGTTTTTATCTTGCATACAAGTAATTTATTATTGTTCCTTTTCAGACTTGGGCCCCCTGATTTTCATCCTCAGTCCCAAAATTGTCCCGAAGAGACTCTCACTAGAGAAAATGTGCAGCAGGGATATAAGGAGACTATTGATGGACTGGAGGTATTGTCTTATGATTGATTAAGGTTCATTAGTTAGTTTTTTTTTTTTTTTTTTTGTTTTGCTGTAACATCCTTATGTGGATGTTGTGCTGCATGCAAGTGTTTGGTAACTATGGTTGCTTTACCAATCTATATGAGTTGCAATTACATCATTTCTTACTTGAACTTAATGCTGAGTTAACCGTACTTAAGTGTTTTTGAGCGAAGTAAATGATTTTAAATGGGTTTGCATGAAAATTAAAAGATTGGATCATTTTTTTTGGTTTGTTGCGGATAATTGAAGTTTGAGATGCTTATATTCTCTATTCTGCAATACAGTTATTAGATTGAGGCTATTTATCAAACATGTTAACATTTTCTTATATTTTGGGAACTAATATTTGCATATGCTCCAAGCATGAGATTCTCGTTTTGTTGTGGCAGTCTCTGTCAAACCTTACCTTGTTGTGCTTTCTTTGCCTATTTTAGATTGAAATTTGATAGTATTTGTGTGAGTACTGCTTTGAGTTGATTTTTTTTTTCGCTGAGATAGTAACTTATCAATATTTTAAAGTCATAGGAAATTTAAATCTGGAATTTTTGAAGATAATTCTGGAGAATTAACTGTCTTTCCATTAGCTTCTTTTATTACCATCATATTTTTTTTGTCTAACATGGTCCTGCCATCTGTTCAGGATTCCAAAGAGATTTCATTGACTCAGGTTCAGGCTTTTACAAAGCCAGTTGTTCTGAAATGCAGAGATGTAAGCCACTTTATTTGGAATGCAATGGTTGTCAATTAGACTGTTTTATGCATATTTAATCTAATTTTTGTGAAATATGACTGTTGGTTTTTAACTTTTTAATGAGTAATTCTTTTCTCTTCCTTTTAGGCAATTAGAAAGTGTCTAAGGGCGATCAATGATTCTCGTGCTCAAAAGCGGAAGGTGATGCATTCTTTCCTTCCATATTTATTAACTTATCTTCTTCTTTAGTTGTTTCAAGTTTCTGTAATCCTTCTTAAAGTTCTGGATCTTGGTACAGAATTTGAGGCTGTATTTTGTTTTTGTCAGGCTGGTCAGGTTTATGGTGTCCCTCTTACTGGTCAACTGTTAAGTAAACCAGGGGTTTTCCCTGAACAAAGGCCATGCAATGAAGATTTCAGAAAGAAATGGATTGAGGTATGTTCATACTCCCCTAAGTTCATGACTGGTTGTACTTAATGAATTGTTATGTTCATTATGTACAACCAGTGAAAGTAAAAAAAACTTTATGCATTGTCTTAATGAATTGTTATGTTCTTATTTTTCTCAGGGCTTATCACAGCAACACAAGCAATTGCGTTCTTTGGCTGATCAAGTTCCTCAAGATTATAGGAAGAAAACTGTAATAGAAGTTCTTATCAGGAATAATGTTCCATTGCTGAGAGCAACTTGGTTTATCAAAGTAACTTATCTTAATCAGGTACAATTGCCTTAATTATTATAACCATCTGTTCATGCTCTTCGCAGTTGTCCTAGGCTATTCATAATATTGGATGGTTGCATTATGGTTATCTTTTGCAGGTTCGCCCTGGTTCTGCAATATCTTCTGGAGCACCTGACAAAACTCAATTATCTCGTACAGAACTCTGGACAAAAGATGTTATTGATTACTTGCAGTACCTTTTGAATGAATTTTTTTCAAGAAATAATTCTCATTCCACTCAACATGGTAAAGATAGATTGCCACAAATGCTTTATACTGGGTCTTTGCAGCATAGGAGTGATTCCACATCAGCAATCCTTGATGGTGAGGAGCCATCCCTTCACTTTAAGTGGTGGTATGTGGTGCGGCTCTTGCAGTGGCATCATGCAGAAGGACTGGTTCTGCCTTCTCTTATCATTGATTGGGTTCTGAATCAACTGCAGGTATTGAATTTGGTGCATTCTACCCTCATTGCAAATACCTTTTCCACCTTTCTGAGAGACATGTTTAGTTAGGGAGTAATTATGAGCTTATGAACATTCTTATAGTTTTTAATCATTGTATTTGTTCTCTTTCAGGAAAAGGGATTGCTTGAGATTCTGCAGTTGCTATTGCCTATCATTTATGGAGTTTTGGAAACCATCACCCTATGTCAGACATATGTACGCAATCTTGTGGGTGTGGCTATTCGCTTCATCTGCGAGCCTTCTCCAGGTGGATCTGATCTGGTTGATAATTCCCGGAGAGCTTACACAATATCTGCTCTGATTGAGATGCTTCGCTATTTGATACAGGCTGTGCCAGATACATTTGTTGCTTTAGATTGCTTTCCTTTACCAACTTGTGTAGTCTCACATACATTGAATGATGGTGGTTTTTTATCAAAGTCATCGGATGATGCAGGGAAAATAAAAAATAATTCAGTGGATGCTTATGTTCTCAGATGTAAAGGATTTGATTCTCACTACCAATCCTTGTCATTTGATCATGTTGTTTCCACCATCCAGAAACGTGCTGATAATCTTGCTAAAGGTTCAAGTACTGGATATCCTAGCCAAAGTGTGGCAAAAGCTGTGCAGACCCTAGATAAAGCTCTTTTGCAGGGAGATCTAATAGAGGCTTATAAACATATCTTTGGTGATCTTTTTGATGGAGCAGTTGGCGAAGGTTGGGTTGCAGAAGTGAATCCATGCTTAAGATCATCACTGAAATGGCTTAGAACTGTGAATTTGTCATTGATTTGCTCAGTTTTTTTCCTTTGTGAGTGGGCAACTTGTGACTTCAGGGATTTCCGGACTGCTCCACCCCGTGACTTGAAATTCACTGGAAGGAAAGATTTTTCTCAAATATATCTTGCAATTCAGCTTTTAAAGCTGAAGATGAAAGAGTTGCAGCATCCACGACACAAGAATGGAAGGGCTTCTGGAGTTAACTGTACTGCAAAGAATACCAGTCAGCAGAATAACCATTCCAGAAGGAATTTGTTGGGAGATATATATGAAGCTAAAAGCAATGGAAAAGGTGTGGATGGAAGAAGTAATAATATTTCAGATATATTTGACAGCCCAGGACCTCTGCATGATATTATTGTGTGCTGGATTGATCAGCATGAAGGGCATAAAGGAGGTGGCAAGCGTCTTCAGCTTTTTGTATTAGAACTCGTACGTTGTGGAATCTTTTATCCTCAGGCATATGTGAGGCAGCTGATAATTAGTGGAATTATTGATGCTAATGGACCTATGGATGACCTGGAAAGAAGGAAGAGACACCATCAAATCTTGAAGCAGCTCCCAAAGCAGTTTATCTGTGATGCTTTAGAAGAAGCAAGAATTGCTGAGGGTGTAGAACTGCTTGAGGCTGTAAATGTTTACTCAAAAGAACGTCGTCTTGTCCTTCATGAGCTTCTTTTTGATCAATATAATAATGCAAACAATTCTCATGTATCAGCTAAGAAGCAAAAGTATCATAGGGATGGTGCTTCCCAAGTTTCAGGTGATCAATGGAAAAGTGTTCAGTTTTCAAAGGCTTTCAGGAGAGATGTGTACCTTGAGGAACTGAAGGCTTCCATTTCAGTGTTGTTGCAATTCCCTAGCTCATCTTCTACATCTGCAGATAGTGGAGTGGATGAGTCTCAAGGGAGTGTCAAAAGGCCTGTTGGGTCAACATGCAACAAGATGGATTTGTTTGAAGGTACTCCTGGGTGTGAAGATTGTAAAAGGGTAAAAAGACAGAAATTAAGTGAGGATAAGAGTTCATTTCTTCAAGTACCTTCACCAATTCCATCAGATGATGAAGATACTTGGTGGGTGAGGAAGGGGCTGAAAAACTTAGAGTCTTTCAAAGTTGATCCTCCTCTTAAATCAACGAAGCAAGTTTCTCGTGGTAGGCAAAAGACCGTGCGTAAAACTCAGAGTCTTGCTCAATTAGCATCTGCTAGAATTGAGGGTAGCCTGGGAGCATCTACAAGTCACGTATGTGATAACAAGATAAGCTGCCTGCATCATAGAACTGAGGTGGAAACTCTAAAATCAGTGGATGGGATTGGAACAACCCATTTTGGAGATATTGTTTCAATTGGAAAGGGCTTAAAGCAGCTTCGCTTTGTGGAGAAGAGGATTGTTGCAGTTTGGTTGATATCTGCAGTTAGGCAGCTTGTTGAAGAGTCAGAAAAATCTGTGGCGAAGGTTGGCCAGAATGGCAGGCCATTTGTTGCATCTGATGAGAAGAGTCCGTCAAGGTGGAAGCTTGGTGAGGATGAGCTATCAACTATACTGTATCTAATGGATGTTTCTTGTGATTCAGCTTCAGCTGTCAAATTTCTCATATGGTTGTTGCCAAAAGTGGTTAGTAATCCCTCTCCTACCATTCATAGTGGGAGAAACGTTCTAATGGTGCCCAGGAATGTGGAAAATTATGCGTGTGAAGTGGGGGAGGCATATCTTTTATCATCTCTCAGAAGGTGAAATATCATTTTTCTGCCACTTTTTCTTCTAATTAAATTGTTCTTGCGAATCATTTCTGGCATCAATTAGTTCTCTAGGTTGGTTCTTTGTTAGTGACCGTTGCATTGCAGTATGGTTTAATGCAGTTGCTGCGTGTTGATCTTACTTTAGCAATAATTGTAGCTTCTTTTTCCTCGCTTTTCTCCTCCAATTTCTGGCTAAAGCAAAACTGTTCTGGATGTTCGTGTATCTGTATTATTGACTGCATGAAAGCATTTCAATAACATATTTTCTTCTTGGTGTTTGGTTGGACTTGAGTAACATCTAGGAAACGGTTCTGGAGATTGGGAGGACTTTAATTTTTTTTCCCCTGAAAGTTATTGTTATTGCTCAGGATTGATTATTAAGCCACTAGATTTGTCACGGCAAAACCTTTTGTTGTTCACCATGTTTTGGCTAAACCTGCATATGTATGTCTTACATGCTTAATGATGAATTTTGTTCAGGTATGAGAACATACTTATTGCTGCAGATCTTGTGCCTGAAGCCTTGTCGGCTACAATGCATCGTGCTGTGGCAGTTATGGCCACTAATGGAAGAATTACTGGCTCAGGAACCCTTGTTTTTGCTCGGTATTTGTTGAAGAGGTATGGCAATATTGCCAGTGTAATTGACTGGGAGAAGAATTTCAAGGGGATTTGTGATAAGAGACTTTTGTCTGAACTTGAATCTGGAGGAACAGTCGAGGAAGAGTTTGGGTTTTCACTTGGAGTTCCAGCAGGGATTGAAGACCCTGATGATTATTACCGTCAAAAGATAACTGGTGGACGGTTATCTAGGGTGGGTTTAAACATGAGAGATATGGTTCAGCATCATGTTGATGATGCCTTGCACTATATCTTAGGTAAAGAGAGAAAACTTTTTGCAGCCAATGCACCAAAAAGTCCTGCCATTGAAAAAGGGGATGATGGTTATCAAGTAGCTCAACAAATCATAATGGGACTAATGGACTTTATTAGGCAAACTGGTGGTGCTGCTCAAGAAGGGGACCCAGGTTTGGTGTCTTCTGCTGTTTCTGCCATTGTTAGCAGTGTTGGACCAACCCTTGCAAAGATACTTGATTTTACTGGTGGCAGCAATTATTCATGTTATCAGCCACCTATGAATTCCTTGAATTTTGCTAAGCGCATATTACGCATTCATTTAATATGTCTATGCCTGCTAAAGGAAGCTCTTGGAGAGCGCCAAAGACGAGCATTTGAGATAGCTCTTGCAACAGAGGCTTCTTCTGCTTTAGCAGTAGCTTTTGCTCCTGTAAAGTCCTCTCGAGGTCAGTTTCAGTTGCCTCCTGATGCTCCTGAGTCTAATGCGAACATATCTGGTGACAATTTGAACAGTTCTGCCAAAGCGACTCTTGGGAGAACAACCAAAATGGCAGCGGCTATTTCTGCTCTTGTCATCAGGGCTATTATTCATGGGGTTATTAGCTTGGAGAGGATGGTAACAGTCTTGAGATTACAGGAAGGTTTGGATGTTGTTCAGTTTGTAAGGAGCATGAAAACCAGTTCTAATGGTAATGCCCGATCTGTTGGGGCTTTTAAGGTGGACAACTCGGTTGAAATTTATGTGCACTGGTTTCGGCTGTTAGTTGTGAACTGCAGAACAGTTTGTGATGGACTAGTTTTGGAACTCCTAGGTGAACAATCTGTTGTAGCTCTTTCAAGGATGCAGAGATTGCTCCCAATTAATTTGGTCTTGCCACCAGCTTATGCAATATTTGCCTTTGTTATATGGAAGCCATTCATTTTGAATGGTAACATTGCAAGTCGTGAAGATATCTTTCAATTGTTTCAGTCTTTAACAATGGCTATTCGTGATGCCATAAAACATATACCTTTTCGAGATGTTTGTATGAGGGATAGTCGTGGTTTTTATGATATTGTAGCTGCGGATACCACTGATGCTGAGTTTGCAGCCTTGCTAGAGGTGAACTGTTTGGATGTGCACTTGAAATCCATGGCCTTTGTCCCTCTTCGTGGAAGGCTCTTTCTAAATGCTATAATTGATTGTAAGATGCCTTATTCTGCTTTTATACAGGATGATGGGAATCGAGTTTCTGGACATAGTGAGTCTAAAGCTCTGCGTGCAGAGAATGAGTCAAAGCTTTTTGATAAGCTTGTTCGTGCATTGGATGCTCTGCAACCAGCTAAATTTCATTGGCAGTGGGTTGAGTTAAGGCTTCTTTTAAATGAACAAGCACTCATTGATAAGATGGAGAACCATGACATGTCCTTGGTAGATGCTATTCGCTCTTCCTCACCCAGTTCTGAAAGAGCTTCTCCTTCAGAAAATGAGAAAGTTTTCACTTATATCATCCTCACCAGATTGTTGGTGAGACCTGATGCTGCTCCCCTTTTCTCAGAGGTGGTTCATCTTTTTGGAAGGTCATTAGAGGATTCAATGTTGATGCAGGCTAAATGGTTTCTAGGGGGTCCGGATGTTCTTTTGGGACGGAAAACTCTTAGGCAACGGCTCATTATTATCGCAGAAAATAAGAGCCTTTCTACAAAGACCCAGTTTTGGAAGCCTTGGGGATGGTCTTGTTCGGGTGTTTCTCCTGTGACAAACAGGGGAGAGAAGAAGTATGAAGTCACCTCTCTTGAGGAAGGTGAAGTCATTGAGGATGGCATGGAGTCAAAAAGGTATGTGAAAGATTCCACTCAAGTTGATGTTGAAGGTTCCAATATCAGCCAGCAGCACGTAACCGAGAAGGCTTTCATTGAATTGATTCTTCCTTGCATAGACCAAAGTTCTTCTGACTCACGCAATACCTTTGCAAGTGATTTGATAAAGCAGTTTAACACTATTGAGCAACAAATAAACTCAGTTACTCGTGGAACAAGCAAGCAGACTGGAGCAGCTTCTTCTGGAATTGAAGGTTCTACTAATAAAGGTAACAATCGCAAAGGTATAAGAGTTGGTAGTCATGGATTGGCTAGACAAACGACAGCTCCTGCGGAGTCTGCGCCTCCTTCCCCTGCAGCTTTGCGAGCTTCTATGTCATTGAGGTTGCAGTTTATTGTGAGATTGCTGCCAACCATTTGTGCAGATGGGTAAATATATGCTTTATCTTTCTCCCTGATTTCAATTTATTTCAATTTAATATAAGTATGATCAGTTTCTATGCTTACTGGCTTACTGCTGCCTGTGACTATTTTTTTGGGTTGCACAATATGCTAACTAGATTTTCTTGTTACCATGAATTCTTGTCATAGTATTTTTTTTTTTTTGGGGGGGGGGGGGGGTGGTGGTTTATTGTTTAATTTCTTGTGTCGCTATCTATTAGTATGTGAATCATTCTGCTGGAAATGAATATGCTAGTTATTACCTTTTTTTTTTGCTTTTTTTTTTAATGAAATTATCATGGTATTTTGTGTTAATTTTATCTCAATCTCAGCTCAAGCCTTTCAAGTTTCGCTTATTCTGTTTAAAGTGTTCTGAGATATTAGCTCTAATTCTTTCTATGTTATTTTTATAGAACTGTGCAAATAAAATTCTTGAATTGAAAACTCCATTGCTTCGATTTGTTTTATATCTGATTTGAACATCTTTTTCCATTATCTTAGTGTGAGGAAATCTATCTTTTTTTTTTTTTTAATTTAATTTCTTTCCCCTGTTGCTGAAAATAGAATTTGAGGATTACATTTTTCTCTATAGGAGTGCACGAAGCATAAATTATTTTTTATATTTTGTGCATTGTTTATGCTATTTTTTGAGAATTCATTGACTTTTGGTCTTCCACTGAAAAGTGGAAGCCCATGTTTTTTTAGTTGTTTCTTCCTAATTAATGTTCTTGTTATTGGGTAGTCTTGATGCAATAATGTCATGAAATCTCAATTATCTTATTTATAGTATTTGATGAACTAGTTTACTAAGGTTCATTTGTTGGATTATTCAGGGAACCATCAGCACGAAACATGAGGCACATGCTTGCATCTGTAATTCTTCGATTACTTGGAAGTAGGGTTGTGCATGAGGATGTGGACCTATCTTTTAATTTTGTGCAGTTGAAGAGGGACGAGGAGCTGGTGTCACCTATTGCATCTTCAGATATTTCGGGAGATAGTCTTTTTGATCATTTATTGTTCGTTCTACATGGGTTGTTAAGCAGTTACAAGCCAAGTTGGCTAAAGTCAAAGACTACCAAGGATTTTTCTGGATTTGACCGTGACACAGTGGAGAGTTTGCAGGTTTTTAATCTTCATTATTGCACTGGTTATATTTATTGCTGTTTGTTTTGGTAAATAAACCTAATTTATTAGAAATAAGTGCTTCGAATAATCCTAATTTACTTGAACGCAAAGTGTTGTAATTTTACCAGTCTGTGTTGGCTTTGGAGCCCATTCATGTTCTGCATATTTAGGATTGCAATCATGACTGAGTATGCATGCTATGCGTTGATGGTCTTGTAGCAGTTGAAGGTTTTTTGGTGGGGGTGGGGGAAATTTGTAAAGAGTTCTAAGGTAAAGAAAATTAACGTATTAATGTGTGGAAATGAGGTCATCTGGTGTTTGCTGCTGCACCTGTAATGCAATTAGTAATGAGAAATGTAAATAAAGCATGCATGCTGCATGCTAAAGAAATACATTATCATTGGCACTTTTAATTTGACTGAATGTCTTCTTTTTTGGTTTGTGGACTTTGCAGTTGGTCTTCCCTCCCAAAAGTGGGTATTTTTAGTTATTGTTTATGATTTTATTGTGACAAATAGTGTGACCTTCCAATACTTTCAGTGCAAGTGAAAGAGAATATTCACTTTTCCACAAGTTAGAGCTCTTTGAGATGTCCTTCCTGTCAATGTAGAACATTAATTAATTTTAATTGCTCTTATGAAATGAAACTTCTCATGAACATGAAGTGTCAATGAATACTTGCTGCATTTGTAAAATTATTATGTAAAATGAAGTTAGCATTGGAATAAAATGACAGATGATTCTTTACACGCCTCAATTACTGTTTTTCTGTGGATGCAGAATGAGTTAGACTCTATGCAATTGCCTGAGATGATTAGATGGCGTATCCAATCTGCAATGCCAATATTATTTCCTTCTTTTCGCAATTTGATCTCCTCCCACCCACCTTCTGTCCCAATTGCCACTCTTAGTTTGCTTCAATCCAGCTTCTACGTGTCTGGATCTTACACTGGAGCTTTGAATGCATCTCAGAGACTGGCTGCATTGGCACGACCTGCAAATAGTATACCGGGAAAATCCAAGCCAATGCCGTCACAACAGGAATATGATATGGAAATTGACCCATGGACACTTTTGGAAGATGGAGCAGGATCAGGTCCATCTTCAAGTAGCATCACTGTCATTGGCGGCAGTGACCATTCTAATCTTCGAGCCTCAAGTTGGCTTAAGGGGACTGTAAGAGTGAGACGGACGGACTTGACATATATTGGTGCTGTGGATGATGACAGCTGATTTTAGGCTTGACTCACATTTTTGAATTGGTCGAAGGTTAGCAAACCCGCCCACAACAGGTAATTTAATGCTGGCATCAAGGTCACATCTCTTGTCTGTGCAGCTGGTCCCATGTTTAATAGTAGAGGGGGAACTGTTGGGAGGGGATTTTTTTCACAGTTGGGGGGGGGGGGGGGGAGTTGGGAAGGTGGGATGGGCATGCTGGAGTCCTTGTAGAAGAATGTCAAGATGTGTTCATGTATGCCATCTGTTCAGCATGCAGACCCTGTACAAGTACTGTGGTTTTATGCCCGCCACCATCTGGGCCGTAGACTCTCAGGTGCGGTTCAGAGGCTTTGTTGTATATATAGAGATAATTGTTTCAGTTTTACCAATTGATCAAGTATATCAAGAATGATATGTAGCTGTTCCATTGCTAATCAATCTTTTGTCCCCATTTCTTTTCTCTTTCAAAACACTGAAAGACACATGGACACCTGCATCCCATGTATAGAAATACATTAAATGTTTATGTTGCAGTCATGCATATATTAATTCATGCTTACAAATGAGGGGGACTGGCATGGAGTTATTATGGATCTTTAATCTTAAAACATCAGCTTTCTGCATACTGAAATTGATTTTTCCAGGCATCTCTGATGTCAAGATGGCGTCATTGTTGGATAGATATCAGCTAGAACCAATGGATCGTTGGTCACTGGATCCTATCTAGAATTTGTGATATGTATACAATAGCATGTTCCTTCATTTTCACAGATGTGAGAGATATGTACCATAAGTTTATGTATTCTATTCTATGGTGTTTGAAGAGTTGAGAGATGATCTTCTAATGGGTAAGTCCTTCTAGTTATGCTATATAGGCTTCCTGTGCGAGGAAGATTTCACGAAAAGTTCCCCTCTTCTGCTTTTTTAAGAATAATAAAGCAGTTTAAAATTTACTTTTGAGCATTTAGATGGTGTGATTCGCCTAATATCTTGAGCATTTAGATGGTGTGATTCATAGATTGTCGTCAGGTTTTTTCTTTCCTTTTTTATTATAACAGTCTTGCCTGAAAGGGTGTGGGTGCGAATAAATCTATTCTTTTTTAAAAAGATAATAGCGTAAGCTTTTAGATTGAGACCATACAGAAGCATTATTGTTATAATCATATGGCATAGCATAAAGATGGTAATTTGATCATGACATTATTATTATTAATCTAAAGCTTCACTGCAGCCATTAAGCTATTTGGAACAGGTCAACTTGGACCCCCCCGATTCCCTGCCTGTGGCCTATTGCGGCATTTACGGCAAAGCCCAACGGATGGAATCTAAGTACCATCATCTCTTGCTTCCCTAGCAATCCATTTCTGCATAAATTTAGAAATGGACGGCCCAAAAATAAAATATACTGACTATTTGAAGAAAAACCCATTGACTGATAACTGACTTGTATTATGCCTCGCTCGTCTTTCTTTTAAAAAAGTTTTCTCCATCCGCTACGACTCCCATTACTTCAGCCTCAAGTTTTCTTTGAGTAAGTTCATCATTAACTTAAAATTTTCCACTTCTTTTCTTATCTTGATGTTCTTTTGGGTTTAAGGGGAAGACAGTAGCTAGGAACATCTGTTAATCTTTGATTCTTCTTCTATACTATGGTAGCTAGGAACATCAGTTAATCTTGAATTCTTGTTCTATACTTTATAATTATTGCTGTTACTTAATTTTTAATTCTTGTTCTATACTTCTTTACTTTTGTTTTTCTTGACATGTTTTCTTCTATAATCTTTTCAAAGCCGAAACTATCGAAACAATAAAAACCCAGAATTCTACTGGGCGTTTTTTCTCTACTCTATTTGTTTATACTTGTTCTACTTTCCCTGGAAATCAAATGTAGTTTTATATTTTTATTTCTTGTTTAATATAAATATATATTTATTAATACAGGCTTCCAAGTCGTGGTTTTAGTTGACTTGCTGGAACTATCGACAAAATGGATCAAGCGAAGGGGGTTGATGGCGCTGCTGGTGGTGGTGTTGATGTGACTGAGAAGACTTTGTCCCAAGGCAAAGCTGATTGGTTGGAGAAGTGTTTGGAAGAAAACAAAGGAGACAACATCAAATGCAAGGATAAGGTTGAAGCTTTCAGATCAACTTCATCATCCTCATCTCTTTCTTCCTCCCCTCAAAGAAAGTTGGAGAAGTGTTTGGAAGAAAACAAAGGAGACGACACCAAATGCAAGGATAAGGTTGAAGCTTTCAGATCATCTTCATCATCCTCATCTCCTTCTTCTTCCCCTCCAAGAAAACCCTTGACGCCTTTAAAACTACGGAGTGGTTCGTTGACTGATGTTTGAATTGATTAGTGGGTATATTCCCTTCTTTTCACCGGTGATCATAGTGATGGTTTATTGCCTTGTTGGAGTGCAAAATTAGGAAAACTTTTATTATATTGTTTCAAGGTTGTCAAAATTGCAGTTGAAGCAATTTGGGAATCTGTATCTTCAAGTGCAATGGAGGAGGACTTTCTTTTTCTTTTTTCTTATTATTAGTATTATTTTTTTGTTTTCATTTATGAGGAATAACGACTATTATTGTACGGAGATTTAATCACGAACAGAAACCCAATAAAAAGTAAGGGTGCTAAAAACCTTGAGGTGTTAGAAGGGCATGACTTGTTTAAAACGATGCTAATGTACAAATTGGTTCCCATGTAACAGCATGAAATTATAAAGAAAAATTGCTAGGTTTTTTTATCAACCAGATTATGTTCTTGGCTTCTTGCAAAATGGATTCAGCAGAAATTGTCGAACGGATGATGACAACAGATTGACTTTGGGGTTGAGTTTGCCCTCTTTGAAATTTTTTCTGATTGCAATAGACTTTTACTCTTGGTTTCTTATTGTTCTGTCTACAAAAAGGACATCTTCAATCCAGGCAACAATGTTGAAAGCTAGACCTTCTAACACCCTTGAGTAGCTCTCCAGGATTGCTTGCCCCACATCCTGCAAGACAGAATTTCCATTAAGTTCTTCTTATAGAGCTGATTTATAGGGGTCAAAAACTTGGATCTTATGGGAAGAATGCATTTTAGACAAGGTGCCATTTGTGTCAAATGGTCCTACCATGGAATTTCAATTCTGCTAAATACAATATGCACAGACAACTTTTCACATACTCGATTGTATTGAATCTTGCATGTGTCCAAGGACGTCTGTGCAAGTTCAGGATACCTCTGCTTCAAGGCAAATAACAAGCTTTCTGCTCTTTCAGCCAATATATGATTTTTGTCACTTCGATCAACATCAGACATTAGGTCTTTTACCATTCCCCATGATGATTTTGAATGACTCATGCATGCTTTACGTCTCCATGTATACATTGCAGCTTCAACACGGTCTACAAGCTCAAGTGCTTCATGTTCGGATGCTATATTGAGACAATCAAGCAGATGGTCTGGGGAGAATTTTTCTGTCTTATACATGAAGCGGTAAATTGCGTCTCCAATACTGGCTCTTCCGCTCTGTAGATAAGAGGAGTTTCCGCTCTAAATCACATGAACAGAAAATCTGTGAAGCAATTTCATCGCCAGAAGGACTAACCTTAGGAAGAGATGCCATGTACGAGCCTGGAATTTCCATCTCAGCAAGAAAACTACTGTTGATAGCCATTGCTGCCTTGTGAATTTGATTAGCACAGTCGCGTTTGTGTCGCAAGTGCTTCCTTGCTTTCTCAGAGAGACCACTTGGAGGAACGCATGGCACTGGCACCCACCATTTTTCATCATTTCTCTGAACAACCCTTCGAAATGAGCCTGTACGAGTTGAATTTGAGGACATACTCCCTTGCTTTTCATACCAGAATTCTCTGTCCTGGAAGCTATCCAGTATTTCCTGTCGAAGGGTTTGAGCTATGATAAGAGATGAGCCTTTTCAACTAGAAAAGATTGTGATTTTTCTCAAATAGAGCTTTGTCTTACAATAAGCATTGCATCCAACTTTCTCAGTGCAGGAAGATTGATATATATATCTGATCTAGGTCCGCTTTCCATTATCTAAAAATTCAAAAAGCATAATGTTAAAGCAGGCAAAATGGCAAACACCCATTAAGAGAAAACTTAGGTATGGATTCTCAAATCTTACCTCAACAACTGTTCCATTACGCAAATTCTGTGACTTGGTGGGAGTGAATTCCACAATGTAATCACAAACAGATAAAAGACAGTCCATTTCTCTTTTCCAGAGTTCCATCTTTTCCGGATTCAAAGGTTCCAACCTCAAATTTTGTCCAAATACAGTTGCTGCATACATTAACAGAAGTAAGCAATTCATAGAATTGAAAGACAACTAAAACAAAGTCATGTCTTTGTTTGAAATATTATGTACCATAGAGATTGGTTATGGCATTTGAGATTGTAACCGCAGTGCAGACCCCTTTCCCACTTCCTGACATGTCTTCTCCCAGTAAAAGTTTTGCAAATCTTTCCTTCATCATTTCGAGTTCTGTCAACATAATTTTACACCAATTAGCATGAAAAAACAACAAAGTTTAGCATGAAAGACACATCTCTGCCAAATATTTTACCCAAATCCAATGATTCCAGATCATCAAGCTTTTCCTCCGCATTACTTTTACGCTGCTTTGTTCCAAGCCTGGTAAGAACAGCTTGATTTTGAGCCCTGGATCTTGTGGCTGACCAGTGAGAAGGTGAAGCTTCATTACAACAGCTGTGATCATCAACAGGGTCTGAAAATGCAGAGGTCTCAGAGTAGGTCAGGCAATAAACGAAAGAATCACCACTAAGCGTTGAGTTCCCTGGAGTTCCTGTAGTTGACTGATCATTTTGATCAATAGAAGAAGGAGAAGGTTGATAACCCAGATCATAGTTTTCATCCGAGTTCGAAAATTTGTCCATTTCTGCCTTATTGCTAATCTCAATTCTGCAAATAATCATGAAATTTGGTTAGTGGGGCTCAAGATTTGGGGACTTCTGAATCATAATCAAAACAAACTGAACTGATGGGACTTCAAGAAAAATTGGGTTAAACTGAAACGTTTACATTGGACAGAAGAAAAAAGAATGGCCATCTCTCTTGCGGAAACAAAAAAAAAAAGCAAAAGCTTTTACTCACTGTCACAAGTTGTTGTTGCTATCAGATTCTAAATGTAATTCATTGAAAACATGCTATAAGGTTCATATTTAAAGTCATATTTATATCGTATAGGTGAAACAAACTGAATTTTGAAAATATAAAGCCAACGGTTAATGATAAAGCAACGTTCTTTCTTTAACATTCTTTTCCAATAAGTTCACCTGTAAAGGGTGTAATATGGATTTGAATTCGAAACTGTTGAAGATATCTAGCAATCTGAGGACCGTTTGAAACGGTTCTGTCCTAAGCATGTCTTTGTTTCCTGGTGGTGTAACCTTTATTTTCCAAAAGAAACACTTTCGTTTTGCATATCCATGTCACCACGATCATGAAAAAGCAAGGAACCGAGACCGTTCGATTGCTGGATCTTTTTTATTTTTCCAATCAAACAAGAAAAACCCAGTTGCAAAATTGGCAGAAATTGAATTGAAGAAAAGAAAGAATGGGTTTGATTCCTTGGGAAATTTGCTAAAGTTTTTGGTTTATTTGGTTGAACGAGCATTGTTTCTGATAGGAGACATGCAGAGTGTTTCTTAGTTGTACATTGAATATTTATGAAGGCTTGCTAGGGGCTTATATCATATGATTGCAAATAGTAAATACATGAGGGATGTTTTATACTTTAGAGAAAAGAATCTCAAACATTTTTACTTTCCTTTAAGTTCAATTAAAATTTCCAACCTCTAGATACGTGTCAGAACTTTATCTTTTAATCCTGAAATTGATCTATAATTTATTAGCCTTATAATTCTACTGGTGTAAGTCCAAGACATGCGAAGAACAGCAAGTCAGAGAGATGTTGCCAGAGTTTTAAAGAAGGCAAATCGAGGTTTGAATTTCACCTCATTGGATTTCACTTTCTCGTGGAATTAGATATGTCAACCTTTGATCAGATGCTCAATTTCAAAAAGAAGAAAATATCAAATGCACAGTTACTCAGGCTATCACAATGGTTCTCACAGTACTCCTTCACCACCAGGCATATAAAAGGAAAAGACAACCTCATCCCAGACATGCTCACAAGACCTCCTTCAAAACCTCCTTCAAAACCTCCTTCAAACACTTTTCAGGTTATTCCAGTCATTTCTATGATGAACCCAACACCTCCTTCTTCACAAGCCTCTTCCTCAAACAACCCTATTTTCTCCTCTTCTCAGAAACCTCACCTTGATGATGAATTTGATCTACCTGATGAATTCCTTAACCTTCCAGTAGAAAATCTTCCTCCAGAATTACCCAGACTTCTTGCCACTCAAACCCTTGACAAAAAAGCCTCACACCTCTTGCTCAAATATCAGTCCAAAACACTCAGAAAGTTTGGAGACACCTCTTTTCAATCTCTTGGTATACACCCTGATTATCCCTTTATCCATCCCTTTAAATTCCCTAAACCTCTTTGTTTCCCAAAAGAAACAGTTTGTTTTATATGGTACCTTTGTCACCTTTACTATATTGGTATAGAATTCCCACTTCCAAAACTCAAAACCCTTCTTCACCTTTTTCACCAGTCAACTATCAACCCTACCAAACACCAGTTGGACCCCAGTCAACAACATCTCAAGTTTTTTTTCACCTGGTTCAGACCCATTCCCATTTGGATCCAATGGATTGAAACCTATGAGAGATATACAAAAGTTCTTCCTGATCCTCATATTGTTTTAATCTTTCACAGATCTTGCAGCAGTTTGACAAAAAACCCCCAGTATTTCCCCTATGCAGTAATTTACAGCTCTCAAGGATATTCACTGTTTGATTCTCAGTTTGATCACCCAATTGAATACACTGAATTCTAGAGACAAATTTGTGAAATGAATCACAAGTTTCCAAAGCAAAATTGGCCAGAGATCCAAGATGAAGTTCTATGGGGAAACTATCCTTCAGAGTACACTTACCAGCTCAACATTGATAAAAAAATTTATGAAACTCGCCTTGATGGTACTTGGACAGAACCTCTTTCTAAAACTATCAGATTTGAACTTGACCATGCAGGCCCAATAGAATGGAATCCTTATTGGAAACCTCCTGAAGTTATCCCACAAATGGAATGGCAACAAGATTCTTAAGACCCACTTGATGATTTTGATCCAGATCAATGGTTAGAAAACCTCGGCTATGATTTCACACCAGGCGCAGACAATTCACACCTCAACCTTTCTCTAAAACACACTCAACGTTATCTCAAATGATGGTACTACAAGATAGAAGATTCCCTCTCCAGTCCAAATATTGTATAATTACGCGTGCTAATTTCAGTTTTCTCCTGAAGACTCCACAGAAGTTAAAAATGATGCCTTCACATCAAGACAACCTTATGTCAAGTCTTCATCAACTTTATGTCTTAGTCAAGTCATAATAATTTTTGTATTTTAGTATGAGTCATAGTGCTTAGTCACTGTACCTTAAGTGATGAGTCACTATATCATAATAATGGACCTTTGTACCATAGTTATGAGTCATTGTACCTTAGTTATGACTCACCGTCCTTTAGTCTTATCCTAAGCCACTTGTAAAGTTACTTTGTCCTAGTCTCATCTTATTAGGCTACTAGTCCTTTACTTTTTCATGTATAAATAGCATGATACTTCTCTAGGAAGTAATCATAGTAACAATCCATAACTTTTCAACAACATCTCTTGTAACAAAAACCTTCCTTTATAAAAATATGTTTGGCTAAAAACCTCTCTTCTCTTTTGGTGATTCCATCTTCCTTTTTCCATAGTTACATTTTTTAGCTTCATCATTCTCTTCAATCTATTCAAAGTTTGCAGTGATACAAGTTGAGTATGCTCTGCAGTTGCCATATTATTATGGATCCTCTGCAACAGAAACTCTTGTTAATCTGTTAAACAGATCATTGATCCTTTTTTCCTCAGCTAAAGAAAAGTCATACCGCCTCAAGATCATACTAATACTAAGTTACTATAGTGAAAGACATATCTCCATAAAAGTCAGGCCCCCAGTTCGACGTTAAGCCAAGAAGGCGCCAGAGTCTTGAACACCGGCTAGAATATCTTGGTTATATGTCTGATCTATGGAAAGGTTATCGTTGGTATTATCTTGTCAAGTTTGATCGATCTTCACGCTGTTGTCATAGTACCAGATAGTATTGTCAGGACTCTACCACCCGGAGAGCCCAGAACTGAAGCCGTGTCAGTTGCCAGAGCCTTGGCCGTACTACCTACCGCTGTGTATAAATGGTATCATTTATAAACAGCGGCATGTAGTACGACCAAGGCTCTGGCAACAATGCGCTGGAACTTATCCAATAACTGTGCATGAGATGTATCATCAGGAGAGAACAGTAAGATATTATCGATGTAAATCAAGGCATTATCAAGAATTGGAGCAAATATCTTGGTCATGGCTTTTTGGAACAGTGAAAGAGCAACTTTTAAACCAAAAGGCATTACGGTCCACTGGAAGTGGTGTTGAGGAATGCAAAATGCCGTTTTGTATCTGTCCTGTGGATGTATACCTAGTTGCCAAAATCCTGCTTTGAGATCAAACTTTGAGAAGACTTTTGCATTTGCTAAATTTGCAAACAAAGTTTTTTTGTCTGGAAGAGGGAACTTATCATCTGCAAGGAAAATGTTAAGAGGCTTGTAGTTGATTACCAATATGAGTTTTCCACGAACTTGTTCTGAACGTTTGTTGACATAAAACGCTTCACACGCCCATGGAGAAGAGGTTGGTTCAATTAATCCTTGAGCTTGGAGAAGGAAACATTCTTGGATTGCTTGCTTGAAATGATCTGGGTTCATGCCTGAATGACTAGCTTTTGTAGGATTGGCATTTTCATCTTTTTTGAAAGGAAGGGAAATAAAAAATTCAGGGTTTTGCCAAAGTGGGTGATCATATTTCTGGAGCAAATCTGAGTGAGTTTCTGCACATAAAAAATGAATGAACTTGTGTTTGAAATCTTGAAAAACATATGGTTGAAGGGTAAGGGTAAAGAGGTTGGGAAGGTTTTTCCAAGGTCTGAAATAACTTTCAAACTTGATACCATTTCCACTAAGCTTTAAACCTGGTATACTGATAATTATATCAAAACTAATAACAAGGTTTTTCTGGGGAAGTAGAGATCCTAAAATCTTTTGAGTTATTCGACATCCTAGAAAGATTTGAAGGGTAACAGGATTGCTGACAAAGTCTGTAAAAAATACATTTTCATCAGCGGTTTTGAAAAAAGTTTTTTGTTTTGTCCAAAAGTGTTTGGGTAAGACAAGAGGGTTTGCTATGGTTTGGGCTGCACCAGTATCAAAGAAAGCTGTGACTGTTATAGGAGGGGAATGTTTGTGAGTGAAGATCTGAACTGGAGCTAAGGGTAATTTTAGAGGTTGAAGGCTTTAGATTTTTTAGAGTTCTTGAACTGACATATACTCATAACATTGATCATCTGTGAAATCATCTGAGTATTTTGAGTAGTCTAAATTTGCATACTCATCATCATCAAACTGTTTTATCATCTGAGTACGGCCAAGGCTCTGGCAACTGACACGGTTTCAGTTTCGGGCTCTCCGGGTGGTAGAGTTCTGACAATACTATCTGGTACTATGACAACAGCGTGAAGATCGATCAAACTTGACAAGATAATACCAACGATAACCTTTCCATAGATCAGACATATAACCAAGGTATTCTAGCCGGTGTTCAAGACTCTGACGCCTTCTTGGCTTAACGTCGAACTGGGAGCCTGACTTTTATAGAGATATGTCTTTCACTATAGTAACTTAGTATTAGTATGATCTTGAGGCGGTATGACTTTTCTTTAGCTGAGAAAAAAAGGATCAATGATTTGTTTAACAGATTAATAAGAGTTTCTGTTGCAGAAGATCCATAATAATATGGTAACTGCAGAGCATACTCAACTTGTATCACTGTAAACTTTGAATAGATTGAAGAGAATGATGAAGCTAAAAAATGTAACTATGGAAAAAGGAAGATGAAATCACCAAAAGAGAAGAGAGGTTTTTAGCCAAACATATTTTTATAAAGAAAGGTTTTTGTTACAAGAGATGTTGTTGAAAAGTTATGGATTGTTACTATGATTACTTCCTAGAGAAGTATCATGCTATTTATACATGAAAAAGTAAAGGACTAGTAGCCTAATAAGACGAGACTAGGACAAAGTAACTTTACAAGTGGCTTAGGATAAGACTAAAGGACGGTGAGTCATAACTAAGGTACAATGACTCATAACTATGGTACAAAGGTCCATTATTATGGTATAGTGACTCATCACTTAAGGTACAGTGACTAAGCACTATGACTCATACTAAAATACAAAAATTATTATGACTTGACTAAGACATAAAGTTGATGAAGACTTGACATAAGGTTGTCTTGATGTGAAGGTATCATTATCAACTTCTGTGGAGTCTTCTGGAGAAAACTGAAATTAGCACGTGTAATTATACAATATTTGGACTGAAGAGGGAATCTTTTATCTTGTAGCACCATCAGTGTCATCATTCTGAGAAATTTTCAAAGTACTGAAGGACTAGAGAATCATCTACCCATCTGAAGAGTTCTTGTTCAAAATTATCAGGAGTAGAATCACAACATTGGAATAAGTGATTGTAAATTCTGTGTTCAAATCTTGCTCGAAGTCTGGAGAGATCTTCATCATTCTACCAGTAAGGATTTGTTAGAAGTTCTGCTAATTCTGAAGGACAATGAAGATTAAAATTAACAAGTCTGTGTGATAAATCACTCCACCAAGTGTCATAAGGTGGTTCAGGAATCCAATGTACCAGGTGAGTGTGTAGTTCTTGAATGTATTCTGGTGGATACCATCACCATGGTTCTTTCTTGAAAGAAGGAAGTTCTGCAGGGACTGGGAGGTTATTGATTTTACAAAGTCTTTTTAACAGGAGTTTGTATTCATGAGCATAGAAAAAGATAGAGTTGTACAAAGAGTAGGGATTACGCACATACATGTCTGAACGGGGTTGAAAGAAAACATAATTTTCAGAAAAGTCACAAGGTCGGTGGAAGAAGAAGATAAGATGGTAATGGGAGGGAAAGTGTTGGGTGAGAGAAAACCAAGTATGGAGGGGTTTAAACCACTTCAAAAAGGTTCTTAAATGAACATGAGCTTCATGAAGGAAGTCATTATTAGTGAAAGTGATTGTGGCAAAGTTGAGTTCAAAAGAGTTAAACTCAATGGTAATGGTGTAGAGTTGGCATAAGTACCATAAAAGAACTAAGGCTTCTTTGAATAAACTTGAGGTATGAGGGATCTGAAACAGGTGTAGAAAAGGGAACTGAAGATGAAAACCAATGGGTCTGAGACCATGATCACCTCATTTTCTGATGAGGATAGCCTGTATTTTGTAAATGAGATCATGGGCACGTCTTTCAAGTGTCTTTTAGATGGAGAGAACAGTATTTGAGTCTGAAGAATTATTCTCTGATCTTTTTTAATCTGTGAGTTTCTTGTCCACAAAAGATTACTGCAAATTGAGAGACAACGTCTGTGATTGTTGGGCATTGAAAAAATTGGAGTTGTCTGTATTCACCAATGTTGTCCCAAAATTTTTTTAGGGTTTCAACTAGTCTGGAAACAAATCTGATCAAAACTGTGTTCATCGTAACATTGGGATGAGAATTCAATTCAACAAGTCCCCATGCTAAAAATTCTTGAAATCTTGAGGGCCATTTTGAAGGAGGAACATCATCAATGGTAAAAACTGAGAATTTTGATGTTGAAGGAGGAGCATGTGATTGTTGTAGAGGAGGGTGTTGTTCAGCATCCATTGTATCAGGGTTATGGACTTTTGGAGTATCATCTGGAACTTCAACTGTTGGTTCTGTCATGAAAATCTGAGGGAGCATCATTTCATCTGAGTCATCAGTATCATCTATTTCAACTGATTCTTCTGATTTGACAGTATTCATGTGAGATTCATTTTTAAAGGTAGAGGGAAAAATATCTTTAATAGAGAACTGAGGAAGGTTATCTTGTGCCATCTGGTGAAGTATTTTTGGAAGGATTTGTGTAGGAGAAATCATGAGTTGTACAGGTTTTTGAGTTGGTTGTGGTGTAGGGTTTTGAGGTGTGGAACTTGAGCTTGGGTGTGGTTTTGAGGGTTAAGAAAGTGGTTGTTCTGCTACTCTTTTGGGTTTTGGATCAACTGGTTATTTTTCTCTAAATCTGTGAATCCATTTTTCAGTTGTACTGAAAGGGGGTTGGTCTGGTTGTTCTGATAGAAGAGTGAAGTATTGTGTTGGTTGTGAGGATGTTGGAATAGATGTTGGGGGAGGTTTTTATTGAAAAGGTGTGAAAAAAGATTTTGAAGGTGAGGTTGGAGGATTGTATGGTTGAAATGGGGGAAGAGTATAGGCTTGGTAAGGAGTATCATGCATACCAGTATGATATGGTGTGAAGATGTTGTAACTCGAAGCTGCTTGTTATTGTTGTTGTTTCTGATGAAATTGATTTTGAAGGTCTGCAAGTTGAATCTTTAGGCTCTTCATTTCTTTCTCTCGTTCAGTGAAAGCATAAGTGATACCAGTGTTGTTTTCAGCCATGTATCTGAGTTCTTGATCAAGTGTGATTATCCTTGACTGAATTTCAAGAATAATATTCTGGAGATTGACAAGGCTCTGATCAAAGTATTGACTGACTTGGTCCAACTTATGTTCAATTCTGTACAAGTAGGAATTTTGCTGGAAAAAATTTTCAGTTTACCAGTTTAAAACTGCTTCAGCACGAGAAACACTTTTTTGGTTTCCATATTCATCTCTGTCAGTGGGAGTAGGGATTTTTGGAATGTGTTTGTATTGGTCTTTATGAAATTCTTCAAAATGAGGGAAGGTTGAGTTGGGATAGGTTGATTGCATCATGGAGATTTGTGGTAAAGGTGTGGATAACGGTTTGGTGAAATCTTGAGAGGAATCTGGTTTGTGTGTGGGTTGAGTTGAGTAGGTTTGAGAGGGTGGTTTGTCTTTCTTAGGATAAATGACATAATAGTCAAACTTTCCTGAGGGTTCACCAAGGAGATCAACTTCAGGGTCTCCATTTTCATATCTTTCTTTGAGTTTTTACTGAGAAGACTTTTTTTTCTTTTGCTTTTTTGGAATATCATCATCATCATCATCATTCAGAAAGCTTTTATCTGCATCTATCTGGCATTCTTTGCATTGACAGTTTATGTCCCAATATCAATGTCCTGTTGGAGATTTATATGCATACACGAGATTTTCATTGGACTGAAAGTGTGTGACTGAAACATCAAGGAGATCAGTATGGCATCTTTGCATCATAAATTATGTTGGAAAGATTGTTGGAGGAGGAACATCCTTTCTTTTGCTATGATCAAATTCAATTGTGATAGTACCATCCTGGTTTGTCTTGTAGGTTGGATCAAAGTGTTCAATTGGCTCATCTTGTTTCCAAATCTTTTGATAACTTGTCGTCCACGTCTTTGGGAGAAGGGTGGCAAGTTCTTCATTGGAAATCTGTTTTGGAATATGAACATGTTTAAGAGTTCTGTCTGCTGTTTCCATTTTAACAAAGACTGCATCATTGGAGTGTGAAAGAGGCAAGTTAATGGCATGATCTTGAACTCTGTATGCCATCTGGTAGTGAAGGGTTGCCTGGAGGCCTTTCATTTCTGTGCCTACGATCTGGACTTGAACTTTTAAAGCATCTAATAGAGTTGGATCATGAAGAGACATATTGTAATTTGGGAAGACTGTGAAGAAGACAGTTCCTGCATTGAAGGTCGTCTCGACGATTCCAAGGACTGCATGCTTGTACTCTTTAAATCTGGTGTCCAATAAGGCCATTCTGGTACAGACAGGAATTCCATTTCTACCATGGAAGGTTAAAGCGATTCTGATAGCACCAAAGTGAATGTGAGTGTATCCTTGTTCTGACCACTGGTGAGGAAATTCTTTTGGGATCTGAAGAGTAACAAAGTGCTCTTGAGGTCCTACTGGAAGAATACATTGATCAAAGTTTATGGCTTGAACATATTCTTTTGGAGCTGGATATTTGGGTTTTAAAAGAGTTTTTAAAGATCTAGTAAGAGAAGGAGATGAGTTTGAGAAAGCTGTATAAGGATTTACAAGAGGTAAGACTGTTTGTTGGGTTTTCTTTTCTTCTGAAATATAATCTACTTCATATAAGAACTTAAGCTTAGAAGAGGAGGATTTTTTAAGTACAGGAGATGGAGGAGAGGATAAACTAAAAGAAGATATGGAGGAAGAAGGTTGAGAACTAGAGTTACTAAGAGTGGATAGATCCATGAAAGTAAGACTCTCTTTTGGCTTTTCCTTTTCCAATTTTTCAATAATCAAATCTTTAGAAACATTCTTTTCTTCTCACTATCTTGGCAAGTTGTTAGCTCTGATACCATTTCCACTAAGCTTTAAACCTGGTATACTGGTAATTATATCAAAACCAATAACAAGGTCTTTCTGGGGAAGTAGAGATCCTAAAATCTTTTGAGTTATTTGACATCCTGGAAAGATTTGAAGGGTAACAGGGTTGCTGACAAAGTCTGTAGAAAATATATTTTCATCAGCGGTTTTGAAGAAGGTTTTTTGTTTTGTCCAAAAGTGTTTGGGTAAGACAAGAGGGTTTGCTATAGTTTGGGTTGCACCAGTATCAAAAAAAGCTGTGACTGTTATAGGAGGGGAATGTTTGTGAGTAAAGATCTGAACTGGAGCTAAGGGTAATTTTGGAGGTTGAAGGCTTTGGATTTTTTGGAGTTCTTGAACTGACATATACTCATAACATTGATCATCTGTGAAATCATCTGAGTATTCTGAGTAGTCTAAATTTGCATACTCATCATCATCAAACTGTTTTATCATAAACAGGGATCTTTCATTCTGCTCATCATCAAGGGAGAAAATTGATTCAAGATCATCATCTGAGAGATTGATACCTGAGATAGTAGCAATGTCTTGGATCATCTTGACTGATTTTTTGTCTGACTTTGGGCAGTTCTTTGAGAAATGTCCTGGTTTTCCACAGAAAAAACATTTTGAGCTTTTGATCTTGAGGTCTTTCTTCTTTCTTGCAAATTTGAATCTTTGGAATCTTCTGGGTTTATCAGCATATCTGGAAAATTTCTTGTGTCTGTGTCTGGAGATTTGTGGAGGTCTGGAAGGTCTGAATCTTCTGAAATGTTTCTTTTTCTTGTTGCTGCAAAAACATGTGGGATCTTTGGAGGAGCATTTGATTTGTAATCCTGAGGAGGAGTAAGAACAAGGCTTTTCAAGCTTTTTGGAGTTGTGCACCAAGGTTTTGATGTATTTGTGTTCTTTGCAAATCTTATCAAGGGCTTTTAGCATCATCTTGTAGATGTCTCGAAGGATCATAGATTTGACATCAAGGGATCTGAGGTTCAACTGGGTGGTAGGTAGATTTCTTAATTTTAAACAGAATATTATAATATCGTACGAAAATGATATGAAAAAAATACGAATTAAAATTTAAATAAAAATTATACTTTACAGCAATTTCATAAAATTAGTTTCTTTTCTTTGCCAAATTTAACTTAATTTTCATTAAACAAAAGAAAGTACCAAGTTCTAGTATAAAATTAGAACATGGGGGATTTCGCCAGCATGTTCAGAAATTTAACAGGGGCCCAGAAGTTGGCTTGGTCAGAGGTTAGCTTGGAGTATGCACCATTTTTGTTAGGCATTTGGGGATAATTCATGGGGTTTGCAACTTTGGTGAGTCAAACATGTTAGAAAACTCAATGGATCAAAAGAGGGAAATTAAAAGAAAAATCAGTTTATTAGATGGAGATTCGTGAGATAAACGTGCTTCCCATTTCTTTGAACCCTGTGGCTTAGTAGGCCTAATTGGGGTTTAGATTGTAAAGGTCAAATGCCTTTTTTTTTTTTTTAAATTAAATGCATGAACCACTGCAAAATGGTGTCAAGTCCGATTTCTACGTTATTGAAAAACGGCCAAGACCAATTGAAAAATCACTAGGGAATTCTTCAAATCATAGATTTCAGACCATGGTTCATTTTTTTTTTTAATTATCCTTATGCTCATTTTTGGAATCCTTCTGTTTAAAGAGAAACAAAAATCTCCACCATGGGAATTTCCACAGATTCCTAATGGCGCTACAAAATGATCTGCTTGGTTCATCAGGCAACAGAGCAAATTCTTGCTTCTCTTTTTGCACTTCTTTCTGCAAAAGAATAACATGATTTTAGGCTTCTTGTAGAGAAATAACAATAGAAATTTGTGGTCAAGCATACTCACATGAGCTATGAATTTAAATCCAATCTTTATCTGTCCTTTATAAGTGTCATCTTCAAGCACTACATTGTAAGGAGCTGGTCTCACTTCTATAAATCCTCTGTCAGTCCCCTCAGTAATTATTCCCCCAAGGTGAATTCTGAAAAAAATGCAACTCATTTTAGCTTTTATATTGGTTGATTGTGTTAAATGGTTTTTAATAATGTCTCAGAAAAAGGGTGGGGAAAGAAGCAAAATGCATTACATGGTTTCACCAACAAATCCATTGTCTTTGAAGAATTCCTTGTCCATGATTCTAAATTTAATATGAGTTAAGTTTTTCCATTCTGGTTGTGGAAATTTGAACTTGAATTTCTCATTCCACAATACCTTTTTATGTTTACCTGCATCAGAAACCACAGTTATCATGTTTGAAGAAACCCCAAAAGCATGGAATTAGTAATTCCAGGACATTGATAGAGACTAGAAATGAAGTAGAAAATGAACCTGGTGATGTTTTGCTTCTGTATTCTTGAGCTCCACATTGTAATACAACATAGTAGGCTGGTGTTCCTATGGCCAAATCATCAAAACCAAAAAACAGTTAATTAAAAGTTTGAGCAAAATGTTGTTGAAAAAAAAATGGAGAAGAAAGCGATACCAATAAGATTAGTGTGTCTAATGTCTCGAGCTTTTACGACAAGAACTTCAAGGATTCCTTCTTTCATGTGTATGATTGTCTGCAGAAACTTGGTTTCTGTATTTGTGTTTGTGTAATTAAGAAGAAAGTGTGGTAAATAAGAAGGATTTATGATGTGATTAAGGAAGGAAAGTTTAATTCAGTCAGTTTTAGAAGTTCAAGTAACACAACATTTACTCCGTTGTTATTGAGTCAATCGTAAGATATTTTCAAGCCATAATAACTTCAACACTTCAAACAAACTCCCAAGCAGAATCCATTAGGCTTTGATTCTGTCCAAAACCCATTTAGGTAGGGCTTTAGAGTTTGGACTCCACAATTCCTCCAACTTTATTAATACTCGCTCAATGATTATTTGGGCCTCAAACAGCCTAACTTCTAGCAAAAAGACGGCAGAGCTCTAGCCTAGATTTAAATCTATAGGATTTATATATATTTTAGGTTTAAAGGCTGCACAATTTAAAAGTTTTTAACTGTTTCTTATATCATCGATTATTATAGATTAATAGGACACATTAATTCTTATCTATTATTATAGGTTCAAACAAAAAAAATTCAATTCAAGAGGAAATTTTCACTTAACTATCATTTCATGCTTGCTTCCTTATAATAAAAGATAAAATTAGAGTATAAAATTTATGTATAAATGCAAATGCGATGTGTGTAAATAAATATGTTAAATAATCAAATAAATTAATAAACATAAAAAAATAAAAATAAATAGATTATTAATATAAAAATCACAAATAATTGTATAATAAAATCATCAAAGTAAGATTTAATGTAACTAACTCTCTAATATCTCATAAATTTTTTGTAATTTTTATTAAATGATTTTGATTTTTTTGACTAAAAAACAAAAATTAAATCAAAATTAAACTAAAAAAATTAAAATATAAATCAAATTTAAGACTTAATCTCAAATTTTACTTTTTCAATTAAGATTTAATTGTATAATAAAAATTAAAATTCGAATGTATTTCAAAAAAATCCTAACAAAATAATCTACGTTACCAGTGAGTTTTTCTAATTCACACTTCTTTTTCTATATTTACATTGGATCATAATTATTCTTCAACACTTCAAATTTCTCCCTTTTGTGGGCATGCATAACTCTTTCTGTTTTCCACTCTTCCTCCTCCCAGTTTGGGTTCTTTGACACTGAAGTACTGTTTCTCAAAGCTAACACAATGCCATATGAGACAACATTTGAAGATGCTTTCCTAGTTTCTGTCTAATGATTCACTTTAATTGTGGTAGTTGGGGGTCATCAACACGAAGTGTGAGCTAGTTGATCCAGACGATCTGCTAAAGCAGCTAAGAGTATTGAAATCAATCAATATAGATTGGGTTATGGCTGACTGCTGGGGGGGAATAGTGGAAGCACATGCTCCCCAGGAATAAATCTGGAATGGCTACTGTACACTCTTCAAGATGGTTCATGAGCTTAAGCTTAAGCTACAGGTGTGTTTTCAATAAGGAATTCTATATGCGGTTGAATGCTTTCTTATTGCTTGAGGTAGTACTTAATATTCATATCTGAGATTTGATATGGTAAAGACTTCCATTTCATATTCCTTTGATTTTTTCATTTATTTATTTGATTTATTTGTTCATATGAGAATAGGACTTTTTTAACCCCATCTCTTCCCCCAAGAGCGATACAAGTCAATTCAAGCTGAAAGCTTGTTGCAAGCCATGTTACTTACCTTGGTATCTCTGGCATGAGTTTGTCTCTAGATGTCAACTTTTGCTGATCCTTGTGTATGATGATGCGGATGCTTTAGCGAGACAAATGTTGGGGGGTTTGATATGCCTTGGTATTCCCGTGTGTGTCTCGAGATGTCGGACTTGGCTTGTGTCGCTGCATGGCGGAGTAATATGCCTTTGGCGAAGGCTGTTGTGATGCAGTTTGTGAAAGAAAACACCAATGTAATTGGTGGCCATGTTCTGCAGTGGTATGCCTTAGGGGGTTAGGTTGCATTTAGGTTTTGTACTTCATCCTAGAGCTTGGTTCTAGCTTTTGAAAATTGGAAGGAATTTTAAAATTTCCACCAGTTACTAATCTTAGAACAGAAAGAAACAATCAAAACTCTTGCAACCTAATTCAGATAAGTGACCCTGACAATTTAGGACTGACATTCTTCTTGTTAAGGTGTTGGAGATGGTCATATTTTTCAGTTGAGATTGTAAAGCGTCTTTTCTCTTCTATATGAAAGCATTTTAGATACCGGAAAGGTATGATATATTATTTCTTTTTCTTTACTTTGTAGATATGATGCTTCTAAAGATTTGTTCCAAGTGTGACAGTTACCTTATTGGTGGATCAGGTTGTGATGTTGTTTCATGAATGTGGTAGCGATGTTGGTGATGATGTTTGAGTTCCACTTCTCCTCTGGGTTGCTGAAATTGGTAGAAGTAATCCTGACATATTTTTCACTGATAGGGAAGGAAGAAGAAACCCTGAATGCCTCTCCTGGGGGATTGATAAGGAACGAGTTTTAAGGGGCTGAACTGCTGTTGAGGTATTAGTCTTTGATATAATTGTCAGTTATTAGTTAGTCTCTAAGTTTGTAGCAATTGCTATCGATACCATTGTGTACATCATACAAATTGCAGGCTTTATTGTTTTACGTTCTGCCTTCTTTCTTTGTTGTGAATCATTAAACTTATTTGAGACCAACTGAAGCTAGTTCTATTCATACATTCTTGCTATAAATTAGTAATGGATCTTATTTATGTTAAAATCACCATTGCCACAAAGCAAAGTGACTTCAATTTGCTATTTTCTGACATTTACTTTTGAGGGATATTTTAAACAGATTTGTTATGCTAACTTGGTTTGCTGTTTTCTCCTTCACTGTCATGCTAGTATTTCTTTTAAGGGTAAATTTTTTTATATTTTAACCTTGTGGCAAACGTAGTTATACTCTGACTATGTGCGAAGTTTCCGAGTGGAATTTGATGAGTTTTTTGAGGATGGTATCATATCCATGGTTGAAGTTGGACGAGGTGCCTGTGGGGAGCTACAGTACCCATCTTGTCCAGTAAAGCATGGATGGAGATATCCTGGGATAGGGGAGTTCCGGGTAATTATTATTACGATTTGAATATCAACCTTTGCATTGTTTAAATCTGACATATTCTGCATTATTTGACTGGTTGCTTCTTTAACTCATTGGAGTACACAGGGATTAGTAATGAAGTTGCTGCTACAAGAATTGTGATTTGTTCTTTTTAGTGGGAAATTTGAAAGAAAATCTGATTTTAGAACCAGATTTACCAATTCTATTTTTGAACCCTAGATGTGACAGCTGATTTTTAACTCACTATTATATAGATTGATATATTGCTTTGCTGCTATATGTATGTTTTGCCACTCCTAGATGTTTCAATCCCATCACATTTTCGTGCACGGGGAAACTTAGCCTACATCTTCCCTCCTTCTCTCACCCTATTTACGTTTACTTTCTAGAAGGAACCAATAAATAGGAAATGATGACTAGCTAGGCTTTCTAGGAATCCTTTAGAAGGGCAATATTAGTATGCTATCTATCCTGTTTGTGTTAAGAGGAGGTTTCCTTGCAGGCAATTATTTTCAAGTTTAGTGGAAATTTTCTCATCATGATTATTAGTATTTCTCCATTGCCAGCCTAGTAAGTTTTGGTTCTTTTTATTTTTGCTCCTGTTGTGTCTCTGTATAAATGTTGCTTGTTTGTGCTCGTCACCCCAAAAGTGCCAAGAACATTAAATTTTTTATTCTCCTCTGGGCATCTAACAACTCAAACTTTTTGCAGTGTTATGATCTGTACATGTTAAAAAGGCAGAGGAAGGCAGCAGAAATGAGGGGACACAGCTTTTGGGCTAGAGGGCCTGAAAATGCCGGGTCCTATAATTCCCAGCCACGTGAAACTGGTTTCTTTCGTGATGGGGGAGACTATGATGGTTACTATGGTAGGTTTTTCCTTAATTGGTACTCTCAGGTACTAGTCAATCATGGAGACCAAGCACTCATTCTGGCAAAGTTAGCTTTTAATGGCACTTGCATTGCGGCAAAGGTGAGTCAGCCTGCACTGATATATCTTATACCTGATCTAAAATTGATATTATGATTTATTGTTTGGCCTGATAGCAATCTTCTTTTTCTTCCATCTCCCCAACCCTGCTACTTCTTCAAGGGTGTTGTCCTTTTCCATCCTTGAAACCCCTCAACCCTGGTGAACTCAGAAATATTCTAAGGTCTAAGTCTTGTTTCTTAATGTTACACAAGTTGAAATGCTATTGTTTTAAGAATTTATTCTTTAACATGGACGCTTAAGTAATTATAGGCAATTGAAGATTGTAATTGATATGATATATTATTCACGTTTGATTCTCATATGGAGCATTTGATCATTCAAATTACATGAGGAAAAATTGTTGTATAACATGCTTTTACATTTTCTATTTTACTGCTTTTGTGAAATGCTATATTTTCATTTTGACAAGATCATTCCAATCTGCAAATGTAAAGGCCTTCAACCCCCCCCCCCCCTCTTTTCTTTCTCTTCTATGTTTTTTTCTTGTTCCTTCCCCCGTAATTTGTTTAGAGGTTTCCACCTGCTGTTAAGTTCACTTGAATGCAAATTTTGTTACCTTTTGTAAACTAATTTTAGAAGGTGTTTCCACAAGCTATGTTGTATTCGCTTTTTTTTTTTTTTTCATGTTTTAATTGCTGAGCAGCTGCCAGGTATTCACTGGTGGTATAAAACAGCCAGACATGCTGCTGAATTAACTGCTGGATTCCACAATTCCTGTAAGCAAGATGGCTATACTGCAGTAGCAGCAATGCTAAAGAAGCATGGAGCTGCTTTAAACTTTGCATGTGCTGCACTGCCCCTTTTGGAGCAGCATGAGGACTTGCGGGAGGTATTGGCAGATCCTCAGGGTTTAGTCTGGCAGGTGAGGTTTTGAGAGCTCCTGATAATCCTTAATATTGGTTTTCCTTTCTTCTAGAGGAACACTTTTTCTTTGGAAAAACCTAGCAATCTAGAAATTCATTTGCTATATGTTACTATAATAAGTGCAGATTCTTTATTCAAGTCCAGAAGCTTAATAATTGTCTGTTTCAGGTGCTGAATACTGCATGGGATGTTTGCATTCCAGTTGCAAGTGAGAATGCTTTTCTTTGCCATGATAAGGTAGGCTATAACAAGATATTGGAGAATGTCAAGCTAGTAAATGATCCAGATGGGAGACACGTTTCATATTTTACTTACCTTAGGCTCAGCCTACTTCTCATGGAGAGATGGAATTTTGTGGAATTTGAACGGTTTGTCAAGCGAATGCATGGTGAGTTACTATATGCATTCTCTATTATAGACAAATTTTACTATTTATTTATTTATTGCTAGGGACCTGAGGGGGGTTTCAAAAAAAAAACCCTTGTCTATTGAAGCCAAACAAGGAAAAAGAAAAGGCCAAAAGACACTGGCAAAACTGAAACCAGAACTAGGAGTGAAAATAAGTCAGAAAAAAAAGTAAACTTCAACCTTGAAGCCCAAATGAAGAAAATCATTTTTTATTTTGGTAGTTGTTATGTTGTATCCCTCTGAACTTGAAGATTATCCTCTCTAAATTAAAGGTCCCAAATGTGGAATGAAATTGAGTTTTTTCTGGCTTGTTTTCCTAGTTCCTGTAGGTCTTAAGCTTATCCAAGATCATGGGGTTAAACAGTTTGGCTTTTCTTCCCATAAGTTTTAGTTTAGAGTTGATGTCCTATGCAGCCCCTTAGTATTGAAAAATGTCAAATGTGATATCTATGCTAAAAAAAAGTTCAATGATATCCAAACTTTGAATCTATCTATTAAGTAGGTATCAAAACTTTGTATCCGTCTATAAAGTAATCTCAACCCTTAACGATAAAAAATATTGATGTGACCATCAATTAATAATAATTTAAAACGTGTATAGATATTAAACACATAGATGATACATGACAATTACATAACTGTCATGTGTTATAATTTAAAAAAATAAAAAATTCAAAATTTATTTAGAATAAAAAATTTTAAAATTCTAAAATATCCAAAATAAACAAAAATTGAATTTTGAATTTTTTATTTTCATTTTCTTTTATTTTTGATTTGTTTCATTTTTTTAAATATATATATATATATATATATGATATGGTATCTATGTGAATAGTACGTGATAGTCACAAGTCATCCATGTATATACAAGCTAACTTTTATCGGTTGATGGTCATGTCAGTATCTTCCTTTAACGGTGTTAAAGTTTTGTATTGATTGATTCACATATTGTAAGTTTGAGTACTTGATTGAATTTTTTTTTTTTTAATGACAAGCATCACAATGGACATTTTTCAATGTTACGAGGGCTTCATAAGACATTATGCTTTTAGTTTATTACCCTTTTCTCTCCCTGTGGCTTACAATAACCATCCTTTCTTGATCAGACTTGAGATTGCATAGAATGTCACATTAAAGATGAGATCAATTTGAACAACGTGATGGCATTGAGTAAACTGATTGATTCCTGTCTCATTCTCGCTGCCAGGGGAAGCGGTTCTAGATCCTCTTAAAATTATGTATCATTGCATTTGCCCCCCAACAAATGTTGGTATTCTTAGTTCAATTTAACAAACAGTTGTGCAAATAAAATCTTCATGGATAACAGTGGTGAATTATTTGGGACCGCTTCTTGACACGCCTAGCTGTTTAACTTCGGTCGGGTAGCTAAATCAGTCAATGATTAATTGATCAATGTACAATTTGAATTTGAGGACATTAGCATTTATCAGACACAAACTATCCTTAACATTTTGCTTGGAATAGTGGCAAATAGAGATTATCAATTAATGATGATAACCTCTCTTTCCTCCTGTTCTTTTCCTTTCTTATATTATATATTGATGTGAATCGGGAACTAAATTTGCAATTGGATCATGACTAAAATAAGAATGCTCTACTGGGATAAAATTGATTGTCCATTATGTACAAACTTTCTTATCATTCCTTTAATGATTTCTGATCGTTGTAATTAAGCAATAAATCATGGTGCACATGGCAAACTGCTTTTGTAGGCCTTTTTTCCTTTGATGCAGGGTGGGGATCGAGAATGGAGTGAGGTTGAGGGTTATTCTATGAAACTCACTTCTTGAACACCATGTGGCCAGACTCATCTACCTCGAACAGGCGCTCTACAAATTCATCCCAACTTTCCCTTATTTTCCTAGATGATAACTCAGAAACCTCCTCACTAATCTGCCAGAAAATTCGGCTTCTTCCATTTCATGGAATGTTCCATACGAGGAAGGCGAGTAAGCATTGAGGGATATCCAAAGCAAGAGACTCCAGCCGCTCCATTTTCTGTTTTGCGGGAACCTGCATTATCCCATCTTTCTCCAGCATCAACTACATTCAACAGAATGAAAGCTTATTATTTTGTTGTAATAACAAAACTATTTTCCTCTTTCTACCATTGAAAGTATTCCAGCTTTAACAGTGCTGCTCTTCTTATCGATTTACCATTTAGAGCAATCATTGAGATAATTACATGCAAAAGAAACAAATAAACTCATCAAGTACTAGCAGAAGAGAATGCAGTAAGTGCAGAAAAATATACTTCTATGATTTTTCACCATGCATCTTGTAAGTTGCTTTACCTTAATTATACTCAAATGCTAAAGTATACGTTTAGAGAACCATATACATAGCATCAGAAAACACCTAAGCGGTAGATCCTGGTTCATAGACGCAGAAGTTGATGATGGTAGCCATATTTTTGTTCTTTCCGGCACCCTAAAAGGCCCTCTAAGCTAAGTAAGATTCTTAATATCTGTCATCTCCAACTGAAAGAAAACAGCTAGTATAAGATTCAAGCTCTCACTTCTGTGCTGAAACATTTCTTTAATTGCTTTAATTGTGATCTTAGATATATAATGATTTACTACCCTAAAGCACAGCCTAAAGATCAGGAAGCTGTAAACTTACATCAAGAGCTCTTTGGGACTATTTCTATCCAAATAATGGCATGGTCAGAGGTTGCATTGCATGAAAGAACTATATGCTCAAACCTCCCATCCACAGGTACCGCTGTCATCACCACCGGGGGAAATCTTCCTATCCTACAATCGGCACAAGGGAAATTCATATTAAGCACTGAACTGTCAATACATTCCAATTAATCCCAATAATATTTGACGAAATTTAAGGGATAAGAAGGAGATTTGTTTCATATCAAGCAGATCAAGGTTTATTCATATACCAAGTAATTCGCCTATATGATTCATAAATTTGTCGATATAAATCTCATAATACCTGCAGGGCTTTCTTTCAACAATGTGGTATAGGCAATCAGGTGCGTATGTCACGGGTTGAGACTTAAACTTCGAACCCGTGCGACTCCGGGACTCGGGCATCCACTCATCCGACGTCTCAGATCAGCCTTCCTGCCATGGTTCACACCTTTGTGAGGTATTGTCCGCTCTGGCCTCTTGACCTCACGATTTTGTCCTACAAAAAACGCCTCACAAGATAGAGATGATGTGAACCCTTATATACCCCAATGACCCTCCTATTATGTTCGATGTGGGATTCAAGACTTTTCCTGACCCCCTAGACTCACGGTTTTGTCCTACAAAAGACTCCTCACAAGGTAGAGGTGGTGTAAACCCTTATATACCCCAGTGATCCTCCTATTATGTTCGATGTGGGATTCAGGGCTTTTTCTTAGATCCGTAACATTCTCTCCCACCCAACCTCGTGACGCTCTCGTCACGGAGGGTGGCCACCCTGCCTACCTCCCTTGAGATGCTGGCGTGGATCGAACGGTTTAGGATTGGCTCTGATACCACTTGTCACGGATCAAGACTTAAGCTCCGAACCTGCGCGACTCTTAGACTCGGGCATCCACTCATCCGGCGTCCCAAATCAACCTTCTTGCCATGGTTCATGGCCTTGGCCTTGTGAAGTATTGTCCGCTCTGGCCCCTCCTGATCTCACGGTTTTGTCCTACAAAAGACGCCTCACAAGATAGAGGTGATGTAAACCCTTATATACCCCAGTGACCCTCCTATTATATTCGATGTGAGATTCAGGATTTTTTCTTAGGTCCATGACACGTACAGTTGCCTTGGATTTTTAAGCAGCTTTTCTTCCATGGTGCAAGTGTCCCTTCGAGCACATTAGGCACAACAGGCATGGTGAACTGCATAATTAAAACCAGCCCGGTTATGCAAACATCAAATCATTCCTAAGATTGAAGAGAGTTTGATTTTCAAGAATCACATTTTGCAGAACTTAGCATAAAAATATTGGGACATCAGAACTATTAAGGAAATTAGTAATGAAAGGTGACTAATACATACTACATTTTACCAGAAGAGAGATTTGAAAACATCTTCCAAAGCAGTGGTTGTTTGAGGTAAAAAATCATCCTGGTTCATTACAATAGCTCATGTTAGAACATATGCATACAAGATATCGTCAATAGGCATTAGAGTATGTTGATCTAACCCTTAACCTTCTAACCAAATTAGACAAGCTGAAAGAGAGACAAGTCCATATAAACCAATTTACTGCAACCAACCATACATACAAGTTTACAATATATAGTCTGACAATTTACCTGAAGCACTACAGAGTTGATTACATCCGCATATCTAACCACCAAATTGAGTAACATACACCTAGCGGAAGCAATGGCAGAGCATCTAATCCGCTTCCTCTCCATGATTTCCAATTTGCTACGATTCTGAACTGCAACCATTACCAACAACGCCACCAACCCTGCCCCAAGGGAATGCCCAGCAAATGTCAAAGTGTAACTGGGATTCTTCCGAAGTAATTCCCTTAAAACCTCACACTTGGCATCAAAAACCCACTCTGCGGCCTTCAATAACCCATTGTGCACATAGCCACCATCAAATTTTGCCTGCCCCATTTTGTTATCGAGCAAAACAGCATAATCACTTTCCTTTGCTAAGTTAAGTCCCCTAACAGCCAAGACAATATCAGCATTATCATGATCCAAATAAATCATGTAAGAAGGAGCTCGGCCTTGAGTTTCTTGGTCACTTCTTCTTAAGATAACCCAATCAGGATCAATGCTATAGCCTCCAGGGGGTGCCCAAAGAGGGTTATGAAGATCATCTTCATAAACAGCTAGAATTAGACGACAAAGGCGTGGAACTGGCTCAAATTCATCCGCTGTGGCTAAACCCCAATGCTCACTTTCATGGCCTGCAGTGTATAGACATTTCAGCCACACCCAACAAGCACAGACCAAACAGTAGACACATTCAAGGATGGGACAGCAACAGGCGATTGACATAGACGCCCCTATGAATCAAAGATGTTAATAACATAACATGAATCAATATAGGGATTGAAAAAATATGAAACAAATAAAAAAGCGGGTTTTTTTTTCAATCAATGGTGTGAACTGGAAAGGTCAACTTTTAAGGTCAAGAAAAACAGGGTTTAGAAAGTGATTAACAGGCTGTGAAATCCCAAGGAGGCAACAAGTGTCAGCCAAAAGATTATATATACTACTTAAGTTCAAATTGATATGCTCTCCCAAAGAGAAGTTGAAAACGGAATTCCTGATGATCAAGAAGAAACTAAAGGCAAAGTCTTATATTTTCACTTCAGGGGGCTCGCAAAAGAAAAGTAAATCATATCAAGGCTCCAATAACAACTACTACAAACAAGTGTTAAAAAAAAAGGGTTTCTGTATAAACAAAAAAAAAAAAAAAAGCAAAATTTGAAAATAAAAGAGAAAAATTTGAATTAAAAAGTGGGAATTCAAGAAGCAGAGAAGGCATTAGGTGGGGTATATGAAGATTGGAGAAGTTTAGTGGTGGGGTTGTTTTATGTCTGGAGCTACTTTTCTGATAGTGGTTGGATGATTTAGCAACAGAAAAAGAAAATAATGAAAGAAGAGACAAAAAGATTAAAAAGAAAAAGGTTGAAAGAAAGAAAGCCATGGCTGAATTGGTTATAAAGCTTGTTTGTACCTGCTCTGTCAAACTCATTTTGCTTGTTTTGAGTCTTTTGAGAATGAGTTAGCTTTCGATACGCAACGGGAATTCTTTGATTCCATTTGCTTCCATGCACACCGCTTTCTTTCTAGTTTCTTAACTACGTAGACGAAGTGGAGTTTCTCATTAGGCTTTCGGAGATGCGGCCATTAAAGTCGAAAGCTTTTTATTCTTTACTTTTCTGGGCCAATCAGTATGGACCCAAAAAGACCGTTTCTTGAACAGTTGATTAGCGGACTCGAAGGAGCCCCGACCCGAATTGGAACAGATAAATATGCTTGGAACTTTGTACCCTAGTCATCTTCTTCTTGTGCAGCCCGGGTGGGACTGCCCTTCTAAACCTAATCGAAACTTAAAATCTTTCCCTAATTTCCAAAGCTACTTTCTGTTATTCTCTTTTTTGCAGGAGCTTCGAGGTTTTCTAGGGGATTTTAAGTTGGAGCTGTTTGGTAGGTGAGAAAATACGCTGAAACTGCAACTTTATCCGCATTCATTTGTAGTCAATTTAGCTTGTTTAATGTTGAAATTTAAAATGCGTTTAAATAGGATAAAGTCTTGGCTTTGTTACTTTCTGATTCTCGAGAAAATGAGGAAGAAGCCATTAGGGGTTATGGGGTTTTGAACGTTTTAGGCTTTGGTTTCCTGGAAATGATATGCTTTGACACATTTTCAATGGTTCCAAAACTGAAATCTGAAGTTCATGGTTCCCAGCCTCTTCCTTCTTTTCTGGGAACTAATTAGATGGTTGACTAATTTGTCTGAAAAACATAGTTATTCTTACTAAGCAGTTAAGTAGTATATATAATCTCTTTTTTTTTTTTTCTTTTGAACCCTGTAGATATCTGCATATTTTTATTATATTTATAACCTACCTTAATGTTGTCTTGATGATATGCTCTGCATCATTGATATATCCTGTATGTATATGTTTTTTTGTTTTAGAAAACCAGCAAGAGAGTCCACTTTGTGAGGAGCCTAATTAGGGAGGTTGCTGGTTTTGCTCCTTATGAGAAGAGGATTACTGAACTTCTCAAGGTTGGAAAAGATAAGCGTGCTTTGAAGGTGGCAAAGAGAAAGCTAGGCACTCACAAGAGGGCCAAGAAGAAGCGTGAGGAGATGTCCAATGTTCTCCGCAAGATGAGGTACATAGTGAGATGATGAAATGAGTAATTATGATCGTTATTTTATGATTTTACGTGCTGATGCATTTCTTGTCTATTACAGGTCAGCTGGAGGCGGGGAGATGAAGAAGTGAGTCGCGCCATGGTTTGTGTTTCATAAACAGTTTTAACGTTTAGACGTGTTGAAGTTTCTTTTGCCTTGTTTTGAGAGTTTTTACTTGCTTAGGGCTCAAAATTTTGTAGTATTGCCTTCAAATCCTTTAGTATTGATATCTTGGAATCGATTTTTATCTGCAATCATTTCAATTAAAACTTAAAAAAGTATGAGAAAGACTTGAAAATAATTTTTTTCTCCGTGGAATCTGCATATTTGGGGATCTAAAGATATTATGAATTTTTTGGCATCACATGCAATCTGCTGGGATGAATCCTTGAATGGAACTTGAAATGATTCAAGATTACTCTTGAATGTGATTGCCTTAAAATGCAAAGGATTGCTGAGCAGAGGCAGGGCATCTTCTTCTATCTTACCCTAGATTGAGTATGTTGATGGTAACGAATTAAATTTCAATTACTGACATTTCTATTTACGAGTAGTTATCAGTTGGCTTTCCGAATGTCTTTTTTTTTTTTTTTTCTTTTTTCTTTTTCATCTTGGGTGTTATGATTATTGTAGTGAAAAAAGTTTTGAATGTGAGACGACAACAAAAGATGGGGGTGAAAAAAAAAAAAAAATTATAAACCGATTTGAATTTGTAGTATTTAATTCGAATTGAATTTTTTTATTTGGATCAAATTTGAATATTAAATATATACATTAAATTTAAATCGAATTTCAAATGAAATATAAAAATTTTAAAAAAAATTTAAAATAAATTAAATCAAATTATATATTTTTATTAGTTTTTATATTTTTAAAATTTTTATAAAATAAAAATAATCATTATATATATAAATATATTAAAATATATTAAAAATTTTATTAAAATAATATATAAATAACAAAATAAGTAAATTTTAAAAATTAATAAATCGAATTGAATTATAAAATTTAATTTGAATCGGTTTTAAAAAAATGTTTAAATTTGATCCAAATTTTAAAATGTTATAATATTATATATTATTTAAAAAAGCTAAATCGAATTTAATTTGATTCTAACAGTGATCGTTGAAGCATGTCTTGCCCTCGACAAAAGCCTCACTTCTAATTAAATTTGATAGATGCTCGACGCCAGTTGTGGATAGCTATTTGTTTTCCAATTCTGTAATAATTGTTGTGCCAGTTGCCCAATATAATGTGACTGTCGGCAACATGATCACGGTCAAACCATTATTGAATCTCCTTTAACGCATGAAAATTATGTTTTGAGCTTCCTTCTTTCCAAGCAATTTGATTTCGTCATTAAAGAATGTGATTTCTTAAATAAATGTTAAACATTTTTAAAATGTTTCTCTTTAACTCAGGTTTAAAATGTGTCACCTAAAAGCTTGGATTTTGATAAGATTGGGTTTGGGCGAATCTTTGTCTATGATTAAATATTCAAAAAATTAGATCATTATTTTTAATTTCCATAATAAAAGTTTAAGTTCTGATAATTTAAAATACCAAAAAAAAAAAAAAAAACATTGACAAACTTAAAATAAATTAAAAGTATTTGCAAAAAGTCACCCTACCAATAATAATAATCATTTTTTTTATTATTATGTTGAGACAAAATTGAGCTAAGCGAATTATTTTGAGATAAATTTTACCGCCATACGCCAAACAAATCCTCAAAGTCACGTGGGCTCTTATTATTTATTTGCTTTGACTTTTGTAGTGAACATTGTCAAACTAACCAGCTTCAAATTGATGCATTTAACACCGGAAACACTTGATCCCCACCATTTCTCTATATTGTTATACTCTCTCTCTACTCTCATCCCTGTTCTCGTCCACAATTTTCGCTTACCGTTGTTCCACTTCAGCTTTACCATGAACACCGAAGCAGGTGAATGGTTTTTTTTTTTTTTTTTGGCTCTATCCGATAATTTCCGGTATTCCTCTGATTGGTCAACGAGAAACGGCAAGAAATATTTTTTCTCGGGAAGATTTAATCTCCCGCTTAATCATGCGCTTAGTTTCTCCAAATTGTGTGAAACCTTTTTTGTTTTCTTTGAATTTTTGCAGTGGTAGAATTTTTAGGCAACGTTACGTTGCTGCAGAGATTACCGAGTTCTTTGTTCAAGAGAATAGCTGAAGTCGTAAAGTTTAAGCACTATGGTAATTTTTCAAATTCTGATCCGAATTCAGTTAAATGAAATGTATATTTTCCGTTTGATTTGTGCCTACTTTTCTTTCGTTTGGTTTAACATGCAACCAAACAGAATCTTTGATCAGTTTAAATTAAACTAATATGAAAAATACTAAAATCGATTCATTTACTGGATTTGCTTGAAATAATTTGCTTTGCAGAGAAAGGAGGTTATGTCGTTCGTGAAGGTGAAGTTGGAGATGGAATATATTTCGTATGGGAAGGAGAGGTCTGTTTTTGCTATTTTGCGTACATTATAACTTCTTTTGCTCCTTTTAGGCTCCGTTTGCTTGTTAATTTTGCTACATATTTTTTGCTTTCTCAAAAATTATCAAATGTAGATGTAGACAAAATAAAATAAAAAAAAATTGATTGGCGATGACGAAATAACTAAAATGTAATACACAATTGATCATAATTGTTTCATAAAAAGGTAAAATTTTGTATTAAAATGACTGATATTTGTTTTTAGAAGCCAAAGTGAAAACCAAACAGAGTACTCTTTCTTTTAAAATTTGCTGAGTTCAATTTTATGGTTTATAGGCTGAAGTCTGTGGATCAGTCCATGCTGAGGAAGAAAACCGACTTGAGTATCAGTTGAAACGATATGATTACTTTGGCCATGGTTAGAAGCTTGTCTTTCTTTCCCTTATGTGATATTTTTGCAACTTATTAGCGTTGGCCTGTTTTAGTATGTAGAATTTTGTGTGTGTATGCTTGTCTGTGATTAATCTTATATGAATAAAGATGATTTCAAATCAACTAATTACGGAGAAATTCATCCTCAAATAGAATATAAATGAGTTTACTTTGGCAGTTACTTCCACATCTGTTCACGTGGCAGATATAATCGCATTAACTAAGGTAGCTACATATTTCTTACTTCTTCCTTGCATAACTTTTCTTGGCTATTACATCAAATCAAGTGCTCAAACATTTGAAAATGCACTTTGTGGGAAAATTAATGATAACTATTTATTGTAATACCTGTAACTACAGTTGATCTGCCTGGTGCTACCTCACGAACACTGCAGTTTACTTCAGTCAAAATCTATCTGGAGTGCAGATAAGACGCTTGAGACCTCTGCACTTGTGGAAAGTATATTGCATTTGGAGCCAATAGAAGTATGTTTCTTTTGTTCTTATTTTCTTTTCTTTTTGGCTCAAAGCGTTACATTTATGCTTACCTTAGAGCATCATCTATAAACTTGAGATTTTTTTCATGCTACTGAGTAGATATTTAGTATAAAATTTTGTTTTTTCTTTTCATTTTACTAATTGTCATAAATACCCAAATGTGACTGAGTTAAAAATCCTGATTACTTGTATGCACTGTTTGATATGTTCAGATTATATTGTCAAATTTGAAAAGTATTCACCCTTCAACTGCACTGTGCATGTAAATGAGATAAGAGCTTTGGTATTTTCAAATAATGTCTCATTTAACATGTTAATAAATAAATAAATGATAAGCTTTCTTTGAAAGAGAAATAGCTGAATAATCATAACTGTAGGAAAGGAACTCTCTCAGCTTGCATAGTTTTTGAGGCTCAACCTATGAACTCATGATCCCAGGCTCCCAGCTGTTTGTTGGCAACAAATATTTCTCCCTTTTTCATCTATCCTGCATCCTAATCTTCATGTAACCTTTGCAGTTACGTGCCTTTCCTTTTAATCAACCACCAACATAAGCTAAAAGAATTATGTTGCATGTATAGTTTCCTTCATCTAAAGTGAGTGAAAAGTATTGCCATATGGAATAGTGAGAAGTTTTAGAGGTCATGTTTTTCTTGGTATACTTTTAATCATGCCAGTTTTCTTTCCTTAGTGAACCATGCTAAATAGTGTTGGAAAACACTTGGCCTAACTAGATTCTTCCAATAATCTCTATACTAAGACTTTGTTTGTGTTTGTTGAAGTTGAACGTTTTCCAAGGAATTACTTTGCCAGATGCACCGAAATTTGGGAAGGTCTTTGGAGGACAGTTGGTTGGACAGGCATGTTTAAGCTTCTTTCTGTCCTTCATTCTGCTTGTCTAGCTGTGTTCCCTCTGGTTTAACTTTATGATAACATGTTTTAGACAAGGTATTTCATTCATACCAAGGTAGTACGTTTTCTGCGCAGAATCTTTGAGAGAGAGAAAAAAAAAAGAACTTAAAGAAACTTGGCTCGTGTCTTGATATGTCAATATTAAGTGGTTTAATTAACTTGATGGACTTAGTAATTGTTGTCCTATTTGCTTGAGCTAACTGTTTCCTTTTCTTTTTTGTTATTTATTCAGGCATTGGCTGCAGCATCGAAAACTGTTGATTCTCTTAAAATTGTCCATGGTTTGCATTCTTATTTTCTTATGGTTGGGGATTTTAATAGTAAGTGCCTTGTCCGTGAGCATTAGTCAATAAATAGATTCATCATATGATTTTGGATTTAGAAATGTCCTACTGACGATATATTTGCATTGTAACTCAATTTGGCATGACTTACTATAAATGACTCATTATCCCACATTTCAAACTTCATAACTGGTAACAATTTGAAAAATGTCCAAGCTAATAGTTTCATTCTTCATTCTCTCTTATCTTCCTGTCATTTGGAAGGGTATCCTAGCCTCTGGTACTTTTTAAATTGAAGTTATATGCTGTGAGTAAACAGTGCAGAGGATATGACATGACTTATCACCTTAGAGAAATGAATATTAGGTGCCAAATTGTGTAAGTAGATAGAAAATTTATAAAATCGTTACTTCATTTGTCAAAAAAAGGTTGCACAAAGCTGCAGAATCAATTTTGTTCACCTTAGCGTCAAAAAAATTATCAGTTCTACCCTGTTGTGTAACAATTTGTCTTAGAAATAATGGTTGGGTGAAAGGCATTGAGCATGCTATTCTAGCTTGTGTTTGTGTTTAATTTGTAAGTAAGTTTATGAGTAAATTATTTAAATATCCTTCCTATCAAGAAAAATCAGCAGCGTGAATTAATCATGACTTTTACTCAATTGTTTATTGAACTTTGCATGCTAAATTATTGATTCATACTGTTATTGAAATTAGCTATTCAAGTGAAAAAGTTTTTGATATCTTGATATTTGTCCATGCTTTTGCAGTACCAATAATATATCAAGTTAGTCGTCTACGTGATGGTAGAAACTTTGCTACCCGTAGAGTAGATGCAATACAAAAAGGAAACATCATATTCACATTACTAGCTTCTTTTCAGGTATGCATTAACATATTCATATGTATATTCAAAGGTTGCCATCTACTTTCTTATTTCTTCAGTTGATGACTCATTTAGTATATAGTCTGAGCTTGAATGCTGACAACTAGGGTGTGATTGTTACACTATATATCTGTGAAGAACTATTATGATCTACTTTTTCACTTCTTAGAATAGTTAGGTTCTTTTATACTATCTGCAGATTGACGTTGGTAGGAAGAAAAATAGTATACATGGTGGCTTTAATGAACATTAAATATAAGAATATCTGCTTAGCATCATTTACTCTGTTATTTTATGAAGCTCCCAATAATGGCAGAATTTTTGGATTTGGGGATGATAAACTCGAAAAAAGCTTGTTGGCTATTATAATACATCAAAGCATAAGAAAATTGAGTTGAATTTACTCTTTCTAACTTGTTAATAAACCAATTATTTTATCTATAGAAAATATGTAAAGAAGATATATACATTTTTGGTGGAGCTAGGTGTTTGCTAATGATGATTTTTTCAACAATATTTTATCCATCACCCATGTTCTCTGTTTATTATACTTTGTGATACTGGTTTATTGGTGCAATAATATGTGAGACTCTCATTGTTTTTCCTAACTTCCTGATCTTTTATAATATATGCTCAAGTGATAGCCACTGAAAGAATAATCATAGCATCTCAGGTTACTACTAATTTTGTGTGAGTTGATTTTACAGAAAGAAGAAGAAGGGTTTGATCATCAAGAAGCAACGATGCCATCTGTTCCAGCTCCAGATGTGGTAACTTATATATTCTTAAGTTCACATTTCCAGTCATTTGCTGTGGTGGATAATTGAATAACAGTATTACTCTTTGGCCTATTGCAGCTTCTGTCATTGGATGAGCTACGAGAATTACGTCTCACTGATCCCTGTCTTCCTATGTAACAATTTTAATACTCCCATAATTTATTTATATATGTAATTTTTCATGGTTTTCAATGGTGTAATATGACTTTAATACATCTTATCTCATTTTTGTCTCTGTTTACTAGGTTACTTATTTGTTTTGTTATAAAGGGACAATTCTTTCTTTCTTTTTTTTTTTTTTTTCATTCTCTGGCAGCATCCTTTATATTTTATATCTATATCTTCAGGAACTCATATAAGTCGTTCAACAAAAATTTGTTTCAGTTATTTGAACCCCTCCCCAAGGAAAAAAAAAAAGCAAAAACCTATCAGGTGTCCTATATGTGTCTTTAGTTAGTGTGCTTATTTTTAGTTTTGCTATGTTATGTTGTGTCGGGACTCATAATCTGTTGTTTCAGGAGTTACCGGAAAAAGGTTGCCACAACAAAATTTGTTCCTTGGCCCATAGAGATAAGGTTTTGTGCACCTAACACTAACACAAACCAGACTAAATCTGACCCAAGGTTAGCCATTTTTTGTGGTGTTGCATAATCTTAGCTTTTCCAATTCACTTGGAAAATATCAATATTATATTTTAATATTCATTTACCTATTTAGATTCCATTTTATCAATTTTCAGTTAGGTGCTATCTTATTTTAGAATGATGATTTGGTTTGCAGTTTGAGGTATTGGTTTAGAGCCAAAGGAAAACTTTCTGATGATCATGCTTTGCATAGGTTAGTGATCCCTTAAATGCTAGTACTTTATTTTGTCTATATATTTTCATAACTACTTTTTCTCTACTCATCACTTGTCTAAATTATCAATCTTTTTCTGCATATACTGTTACTTGATTCAGTTTGTTCTGTCTAGCAACAGTGGGTGCTTATGTGCACACACATCCACTCTGGTTTCCCATATTACCAGAATTGTTAGCACATGGCAACGGTATGGGACTAGTAACTTCAGGAAGCATATACAATCATACATAGATCATGGTGTAGTCAGGCTTTCTTATCTTTTATAGATTTTATGTGCTATTATGTGATTGTTTTTGCAGATGTGTAGTGGCTTTTGCTTCAGATCTGATATTCAGCTCTGTCAGTTTAAATCCACACCGCAGAAAGGGTTTTAAGTCAGCTTCCCTTAGCCTGGACCACTCGTAAGCATCTACTGATCTGGATCATACCAACTGTATTCATTTGGGGTGTGGGTCATATATCCTCCAAATCTATTAAAATTCGTTTTCTCTTGCTTACTTTCATAGTTAGAAAATTTTCATATTGGGCAAACTCCTCCCCCCGCCCAACCAAAATACACCCTGCATGCATGGTATGTTGCTGCGACCTTTCATTATTTTTTAAAATACTTATGTTTGACACATTCAATATGGCTTTCTGACCCTCCAAATTTAAGGAAAAACTTTTAAAAAATTGAGCATACCTATGTCAGGCACATATCAAAAGAATAAAAAGAGTTTCAACATATCTTTATGTTTCCCCGTACACGTAAAAGACTTTACTGTCCATTATATCACATTACTGTTTTATTCTTCTTTCACAGAATGTGGTTCCACCGGCAAGTTAGGGCTGATGACTGGTTATTATTTGTGGTAGGTGTCGTATGATGTTTGTTCTCATGTATGTTTACATTTTGTTTTTCACCTTTATAACGAAAGAAAATTGCCAATGAAACCAATGTCATGCAGATTGTAAGCCCTACAGCCTGCATCACCCGTGGCTTTGTTTCCGGCCAAATGTTCAACAGAAAGGGAGAGGTATATAGTTTACTTCATCTCCGGGCATTAGTGAGCATTTCTTTTCCTCCTTTCCTAACCATTCTTTTGTTGATCTGCAGCTTGTTGTATCATTAACTCAAGAAGCACTGCTTAGGATGGTTAGGTCCCCTAACCCCCCAGCTGTATCAAAGCTTTGAGCTTCTGTATATTATTTTATGCATAAAGACCCATGCGGGAAGAATCCTGGTGTATCTTTTTGCGTTAAGGTTCTGAGGTTCCTAGCATAGATTCAATCCTCATTAATATTAATCTTATTTATTAAACAAAGAATCCAAAGGCAATATAGTGTGAGGGCATGGATTTGGTACAAAGTTTCACAATTACAACCCTTTCGTGACTATTGCCATTATCTCTCTTCCGTCTCGCTGTTTTTCATGGTTGAACTTGAATAACATTTTACTTCTGTTGGAAATTCTAGAATTCACATTTGATCTTTATCATATTAGTGGAGCCCAGGGATTTTTGTAGACATAAAAGCAAATTTTACTAGTAGTAATTACATTATATAGATATGAAGAAAATTGCAGCTTGAGATACTAAAAAATATTGCAAGAGTTGAATTTGAGTCTCAGATTTGTTTGTAGTTACATAAATTAATTTGATTAAGTTTCAGATTCAATTTTTTTTCCTCAAGGAAAAGGAAACGCAATCAATAAAAAGCTCACTTCAAGTTCAAGGGCAAAAATGAAAGAAAATGAAAATTTCCGTTACCAGCAAGAGAATCAAATTAGAAATTGATGATTGGATATTGGGAAAAGCTTATATTAGTGCATTCACTAAAAACCTCTATTTGGGCTGACATGTAGGCCCAAAGGAAACTTAGGTTGCCTTGGCTAGAGTCCCTCGAGATTATCATACTGTCCTGAACTGTGTTTCGAGGAGATGGAGGGACTTGGTGCACAGCAAAGAGTGGCATGCTTATCGTATAAAGCATAATTTAGATGAAACTTGGATCTATGCTTTGTGTAGAGACAGGTTTGATCGGGCTTCTTGTTATGTATTGGATCCCAATTCTTCAAGAAGGTCTTGGAAGCGGATGCAGGAGTTTCCATCTCGCAGCTTGCAGAGAAAAGGAATAGGTTTTGAAGTGTTGGGGAATAAACTTTACTTGATGGGTGGCTGCCGATGGTCTGAAGATGCTAGTGACGAGGCCTACTGTTATGATGCTTCGTACAACACTTGGACTGAAGCTAAACTTTTAACAACTGCAAGGTAATAAACTTTCTTCTGTTCTTCTCCAGCAAGTTATTCCTAAAGGTTGCATTGGTAGATTAAACACTTCAACTCCCTTTCTCTTATCTTCACTGGACAAATGAATGAATTAACAAATAGTTTACCCTCCATTTATTGTATGGAATTGCTAGATGATATCAAGGCGTTGTAGTTTCTTCATTTTTGCTTGCCTGCTAAATAATGCTTTGCCTTATGTCTCTTTTTGATAATTTTAAAGTGATCTTGGGGTATTTGTGTGCTCAGGTGCTACTTCGCTTGTGAAGTTCTTGATCAGAAAATCAATGCAATTGGTGGTTTGGGTTTAAACCCAAGTGTTCCACAATCTTGGGACACTTATGATCCTTGCACAAACAATTGGAATTCTTACTCAGATCCAAACATTATTCCTGAAATTGAAGATTCCTTTGTGTTGGATGGGAAGATCCATATTCGCTGTGGCAGATCTGCTATAACTTCTCATGTTTTTGCGGTAGTTTATGAACCATCTAGTGGGACTTGGCAGCATGCAGATGCTGACATGGTGTCAGGCTGGCAGGGTCCTGCAGTTGTTGTAGATGGGATTCTTTATGTGTTGGATGAGAGTTCTGGAACAAGGTTAATGATGTGGCCGAAGGATGACCATAGGGAGGCTTTCACCCCTACTTACAAGACCACCCTGCAAGCTTGTTGCCGTTGGAAAGAGCATTTATGTGATAGGGAAGGGGCGTAACATTGTAACAACTGCTATGCTAGTAGTGATTGTTTTAATAGCAGCTTTGAAATTCAGAAAGATTCATTCCAAATTGATGATTGCCTTCAATAGCTGCAAACTGTCATGTATTTGCAGAACAATCATGGCATCATAGTTACAATCTTGCAGGATATCAACTTGAATAATTTCCAGCAAGATTAGCATTAATTGTTTGTTTAAAAAAACAGTGTATCACTTCAAAAACGAGTGAGTACCAAAGGATAGAAACCTTAAGCAAAAGCCAATCTTAAAAATAATTTACATTCCAAACAGCTCTACATTTTAAGAAGACAAACAAAATTTTGATACAATTGAGAAGCAAAACTACTACAAGCACAAAAGAATTTGCATCTCATTACAGCAGTGATGCACACTTTGTGATATTATCAACTGAGGCATTTTGGCGCGCACACATTGAAATCAATATCTTCAAGCGATCACACCTACAAGGGGCAAAAAACTCCCAAATCCCGTAGGCCTCTTCTTCCAAAATCTAGATGCAATTGGAACCACCATTTCCACATTTTGTCAATTATGAAAATCAACCTTCATTGGGTCAACCAATTTTCTCTTTTTAAAAGCAGGACATATGATGCCATTGCAAGAGTCTAGCTTCTCAATCCTGGAAATACACTCTTTCATCCTCTTCACAACAGCTGGCATCGCTGAAATGTTATTTGAAATTTGTTCTTTAATTATCCGTATCTTCTCTACCGTCCTTCGCCCTTCATCTAATCCCATCTCTACTGAATCTATAAAAACCAAATCGTGGTCAATTATCAAGAAAAATTAATCAAACCCAATTTCACAAACCCTAGAAAGTTTAAGGGCCTACTTGCATTATGTTCTGCGGATGGTCCAGGCTCTGACCCATGGATGCCGGGCAAATTGGGTCTCTGAGGAGAGAGAATTGAATCGAGAGTGATCTTAAGCTGGTCTGGAATAGTGGCTCTGCATTCTAGAATCTTCTCCGCCATTTTCTTCACATCCGATTCCAGCTCCTCCAAGTCCTCTTCGGATCCGGGTTCCGATTCAGCTGGTCGATTGCCAATTCGGGTCTCTAGGGTTTTGAGTATGTTGTTTAGGGCCATGGATTAAATGAGAAGATTAGAGTTAGCTTGAGGAGGGCTTTTTTCTTATTTGGGGACGTTGGGGATTTGAAAAAGTCGAGCGTCAATCTTGTCTGTGTGAGATTTTCTTCGGGTTTTGCCCTTTACGGGTTTTGATTTTGAGAATCACTCCGAAATGAGCCCACTTGGGTGTAAGACGACGTCGTCTAAACCTGGTCCATTAGACGAATAATTTGTAACAAGTTAACGGCGTCGTTTTAAAGATTCATCTCGTCATTCGAATCGCCCGCCAGAATAAAAAACAGTTGAGAGAACGTTTCATTTGCTGTTTGGCTGGCCAGTAAACGGATGGAAAATTGCCAAAAACCAAAATCAAGACAGGAGAAAAAAGGAAAATCGAAGTCACTCTTTTTTGGTTTTTTCTCAGTAACCAAACAGAAAAATTCACCTAATTTCTTCTTCCAAACCCAGCGTTGAAACCGCTCCATGTGAAGCTCAACTTCCAGGCGAAGCAAACGAGGCAGTAATCTTTCTCAGTCAAAATCCGAGAAAAAAAAAAGACAAAAAAGAAAATTAAATTTGATGACTCCGAAGAATACGATGAGGAAAACTTTGTACTTTCCCACTATATTCACTGTCACTGCTTCTATTTTAAGCCTTTTTCATTAAAGCTTTATTATTTTTTACTCTTTCGATCCTTTCAAGTTTCAACTCCGCGTTATTGGTTTTGCAATCGCAATGGAAGATATCAGGCCATCTGATCCTTGTTCAATGGTAAATTTAATTTCTTTAAAAAGATTATAACCCAAGCTGAACTCTTTTTATTTATCAAATTAGAAGGATTCTGTTTTGGAACAGAGGATGGTGCCTCAGAAAGTGGATTCAGGGGGTCCTTATAGACTGCTTCAATGTTCAAGTAAAGGCGATAAAGCCGGTGTCATACAAGAATTAGAGAAAGGAGTGGAGCCTAATGTGGCCGACTATGATAAGAGAACGGCTCTTCATTTAGCAGCTTGTGAAGGTTGGACTGAAGTTGTTGTTTTGCTTCTTGAGAAAGGAGCTGACGTGGACTCTTTAGATCGTTGGGGTCGAACTGTAAGTTTAATTCATGTTCTTTTTCTTGCATGAATATTCTTTTTTTTCTTTTGGGTTAGATTGTCAGAAAATGGATTTGATGTGGGTATTTTTTGTAGCCATTGTCTGATGCGCGTAGCTTTGGTCATCATGAAATTTGCAAGATACTTAAAGCTCGAGGGGGAACTGATCCGGTATCTTATTATTTCTGTTTAAGATTACATTTTAGTTCTCAATTTCTCATAATGCCAATTTCTGCATCTATGAAAATGTCTTCCTTTTCTTTTTTGGACGAATTTTGCATGAAAGCAAGACCATCATTCCATTTTGTTCTTGGGAATCTTATAAAGCTCAGTTCCAACATTATCTCACTCGTTACTGGTATATCTAGTTCTCAAGGTGACAGCAGGCAATCATAAAATACATTTATTCATATACATCTCACTTCTTGTATGACACCGAGTGTCCTTACTATAATTTGAGACTTCTGTTAGTGTTCAAACATCATATGCCAATGCAAAATGATCTGTGTGTGTGTGTGTTTTTTTTTTTTTTGTGGGGGGGGGGGGGGGGGGGAGGCAGTTGCTTGTCATGTTGCATCCCATTTGGAATTTCAATTATCATTTTCCTTGAGATAGGTTGGAGATGATTCTCAAACTTCAGGCTATGAAATTGATCACAAGGAGGTGAACATGCATGAAGCAACCCTTATTGGAGAGGTAAGTTCCATGCATCCTTTTTAATTTTTGGAGCGCATATTTAAAAGTGAGAGCACCTTATATGATTTCCCCACCTTGCTTTTTTCCTGTTTTAGCCATTGCCTTAGGGTTTAGGGTTTTTCACCCATACTTAAGTTATTTAGTATACCAGGGAGCATATGGTGAAGTCTATTTGGTAAAGTGGCGTGGCACTGAAGTTGCAGCCAAGACAATTCGTTCCTCCATTGCATCAAATCCTAAAGCAAAGTAAGTTTCATGTGCTATGATTTATAACATTCATTCTCTCTCTATTCTAAGCACTCCTTACAGTACTTTTTTTTAGTCAGACTTTATCTGTTCGTTTTTACAAGTTTGAAAGGAATTGGCTTTGTGAGAAAGGTTGCAGATCAGTAAAGCTTGAATTATGTGGTAATTCTAGGTTGACATTAATAGTGACTTTGCCTCTTTACTTCGACTATTTAACAGAAATACCTTTATGAAGGAACTGGCTTTGTGGCAAAGGTTGCGCCACCCTAATATAGTGCAGTTCCTTGGTGTTCTAAAGAGCAGTGATCGATTGATCTTCCTCACTGAGTACCTTCGGAATGTGAGTCTTGCTCCATTCTATTATGATCAACTTTTGTAAGATTTTCTTGTTCTTATTTTCATATAAATTGTGTTGAGCCAGGGTAGTTTGTATGATATATTGAAAAAGAAAGGAAGACTTGATCCACAAACAGCCATTACCTATGCTCTAGATATTGCAAGGTACATTTTACTGCCACTTTTCTGTTTATAAGAGTACCATTTGTAGAAAAACTTCAGTTGGGCAAGAGTTGACATGAATTTTCAGGAAAGGACAAGAGTTTGGACTGTGAATGGTAATACTAGGAAATTATTGATAAACTACACTGGTTTTGGATTATGTTATCTTATAGAGTTGGGGCATTGTTATTGAATCCAGCAATGAGCTGATATCTTTCAAACCTTGCAGAGGCATGAATTATCTCCATCAGCATAAACCAAATGCTATAATACACCGAGATTTGACACCAAGGTATTAGAAACTAGTTCTTCTTGCTGATGCCCAAGTTAAATCTTTGTCACTCATAAATTCTGTGAACCAACTTGGAGGACATGCTTGCCCAGCTAAGCAGCAGTTGTAATGGGCCAAATTCTGATGCCTTCATTCTGTTGGACCCGCAGGAATGTTTTACAAGATGAAGCGGGCCGCCTTAAGGTTACTGATTTTGGTTTGAGCAAAATTGCACAGGAAAAGGATTCATATGGATACAAAATGACTGGGGGAACTGGTTCATGTAAAAATCCCTTCCTTCTGAAAATTAAATATCAGTAACAAATTATGAATGTTGACTCAGATGCTCTTTTGAGATTTTCCAGATCGTTATATGGCACCTGAGGTTTACCGTCGAGAATCCTATGGGAAGAGCATTGATGTCTTCTCGTTTGCTTTAATAGTGCACGAGGTAACTTGAGTTGGAAATATGATTGTTTATAAATTTAATTTTTCGTATATTTTTGGTACAATATGGGATCCTAGGCTGATCTTCATGAAAAAAGTTCTACCAAAATGCATTATCTTTTATAATTTCTTAATGATAGTTTTCATGGCAGATCAAGCATGTCTGTTTAAATATCATCTTGTTGCTTTAAATTTCCTTACAGATGTTCCAAGGAGGGCCATCACAAAGGGGGGAAAGAGCTGAACAAGTTGCAGACAAAAGGGCATACGAGGATTCAAGGCCACCTCTCTCTTCATACATATACCCTGAACCAATCAAAACGTGAGTTCTCTTGTTTAACTTTCCTGATTTGCCACTTCAGGTTGTTGATAACGGTCAAAATTAAATGTTACTTCATATGATCAAGTGTAATTGAGAATCTAAGAAAAAATTTCATCAAGCATTTCCATAGAACTCAACCGTGTGGAAAAAAGAATGTGGAGCAACCCACAACTTGGGGTAGTTAAGATATAACACAAGGCATCCCTTCCTTGGTTAACATGGTTAGAAACTAGCACTTGTAAACTGGCATGTGACGGTTTGGTGCCATAAGAAATTGCAGGAATTGTAGAATTATGTTTGGAGGTTTATCCTTGACAATACCTTCCCCCTATCCACTTCTGTCAGATTGTTTGCTTTTCAGCAAACCTGTATGGGGTCCTGTCCCAATATTTGACTTATGGCCATTAGCCATTTCAAAACAAAGAAAGTGATAGCCAATGGCCATCCAAATTCTCACAAAGAGCCGCGGGAAGAAAAAAAAAAATGATGACACAGCTAGTGATGCATTTGGAGTGGTGTTGCTGCCCATAAATGGAGGCGGCTTAGTGAGAAAGATCTAAATGCACCAAAGAGAGAAAAAGAGTAAGAGCTCCACTGATACAGCAAGAGACAAATAGAAATACTAAACATTTGAGTGTTTTTCTTTGGAAAATTTACTGGGGCACTTTGATCCCATAAAATCATAATACTCTATCCAATCCAAGAGAAATTTAAAGGTATATTTCCAAAGAAGTAATTTTTATTTCAATTGTTGTGAATCTTAAATTTAATTTTTTTTTTTTTCATAATGAATATTCTATAGATTTTGTCATGTTGTTTTGCATGATGAATCTAAATCTAATGGTTTTCGTTGTCCTAATGCAGTCTTCTCAGAGAATGCTGGCACAAGAATCCAGATTGTCGACCAACATTTGAAGAGATAATATTAAAGCTAGAGGTAATCCAAGAGAGTATTCAAAGTGAGAAAGCAATGAAAGCCTGCTGTCTCTGTGTTGTCTTATGAAACTATATTTATATATCTCATCATAAGCAGAGTATATTATCCATTTGCCATGTACGCTTTTTACTACAAACTCAATGTATGTTTCTCTTTTCAACTGTGTTCTTTCATTAATTAGAATCTGTATTAATTTTCTTCACACCAAAAACAATGTTAACTAAAGTCAAAAAGCATTGCTCGTGACCAAGCGGGCATGATTTGCGAGTGAACCAAGTACTATATTTCTGAAAATGATTTTTTTTTTATTTGACAATAGATTTTTGGACTTTGTTCAGCATTGTTATTTTTCTAAATCAATTTAAATAGATTTATTTACGTCAGGTATAATATGAAAATGATCTCTAAATAAAAAGAAAAATTAAAATCATTGTATATTCACAAAATAATCAATAAAAATTATGTTATGTTAGCATTTTAATTTATCATATCTCTAATAAATAGTGAATTTGGAACATATGAATAGGAAAGTAAGATTTTACGAATTTATCATATCTCTATAGATTCATCTTCACCATCTAATATATATATATATATATGCTAAATCAAATTAAAAGTATAAAATCTAATAACATAAAAATAGTTGCTTCATTCTTCGAAGGGTCCAAAATTAATTTAGTTTCATCTATTAAATAAGAAAAAATAGGATCGTGCAGTCAACTTCAAATGTTGTCTAGGTGGTGTAGTTGGTTATCACGCTAGTCTCACACACTAGAGGTCCCCGGTTCGAACCCGGCCTCAGACATATTATTCATCTTTATATTCTAGTTAATCAACGATTAAGGTTTGCCTTATAAAGATTAAGGCTTCTTTTTCTTTTTCTTTTTTTTTGTATTAAATTTCCAGACAATCCAAGGCTCCAAGCTTATGCCCTCATCCTCGCTTAGACAAAATCTTCAAGCCAATCTCTGTTCCTTTTGCCGCTCTAGTTTCAGTTTCACTTCACTCTCTTTGTCTGTTCGTTTATAAACCCACGTATGGTCAAGCATATTTAACAGTTATCTTTTCTCTTTAACTTCCTTTTTTTTTTGGGTAAAAATAATTAGTGCAGATGGTTGTTTTTCTGAATTGGGTTTTGTGGATTGGGAATACAAATGAATTCCGGAAGAGAGGAAGAGTAAAACGAGATTGAAGATTGAACTTTTGGTGTTTTTATCTTGGAGTTAGCTAGATAAAAAAAAAAGTGAAACTTTTATCGATTGAATTAGTGGGAAAAATTATGCAAATTCAATTACTTTCCTTTCCACACTGCACTCTAACTGTACCCAACCTCACACCTTCTCCCCACATTTTTACTTCCTTTTCATCAAGACACCAGCTTGCCGAACTTGTGGGAAATCAACATTTCCCATCTCGGTCTTTTAATTCATTCAAAAGGGTATCCAAATTTCAAACTAGTTTGAGAAAATATGGTGGTTTGGCTAGGTTCAGTTGTGGAGTGGTGGAAGATGAGAGTGTTGATGATGGATTTTATATAAGGAGGTGTGTGGAGCTGGCAAGAAGGGCAATTGGGTGCACAAGTCCTAATCCTATGGTGGGGTGCGTTATTGTGAAAGATGGCAAGATTGTTGGTGAAGGGTTTAATCCTAAAGCTGGCCAGCCTCATGCTGAGGTAACCCCTATTCTCTCTCTATCCATTTATATGCACTTGTAATAAATTGTATGACTTCTGAGAGTAACGAAGGAACTGCCAAACTGGAATGGTAAGAGAAATGAATTTAGATCAAAATCACTGTGTTAAGTTTGGTCTCCGGAGTGAAAGAGTCTACACTTCTTTTATCATTTTTTTAAATATGCAAGGAAGAACTTGTTTAATACTGATTGAGGATTATTAGCTCTAAGTTTCTTTGATCTATGTCCAGTTGGTAACTTCATTTTATGCTTTCTGTTTAGAATTTGACCATTCTTTCTTGCTTTTAGGAGTGTATATTAGACTGAGTTCACAAAATTGGATTTGCAGGTTTTTTCTTTGAGAGATGCTGGGGATTTAGCCGAGAATGCGACTGCTTATGTGAGCTTGGAACCATGTAATCACTATGGAAGAACTCCACCATGTACGGAAGCAATGATGAAAGCCAAAGTGAAAAGGGTGGTGGTTGGTATGATATATCCTAACCCAATTGTAGCTTCAAAGGGGGTGGATAGACTGAGAGATGCAGGAATCAATGTTACTGTGGGTGTTGAAGAAGAGTTATGCAAGAGGCTCAATGAAGCCTTTATCCATCAAATGTTGACTGGGAAGCCTTTTGTGACACTAAGGTAAATTTCCTTCACCTTAGATTATAAACATGAATCAAACTGGATATTCCATTTTGCTGCCTAAGTGTTTTGTTTAGTATGTGTGTATGCACACAATCACACACATGTTGCTCCACGTATTCCTTAGAGTTGAACTGCCAATTTTGGAGTTCTACCTTGATTTAGTACTGAGTATTGTAACCAAAGGCCTTTGCATGATATCCAGATACTCCCTCTCTGTCAATGGCCGCCTTTTAGACCAGCTTGGTGATGGAGTAACAGAGGCTGGTGGATACTACTCAAAATTATTGCTGGAATATGATGCAATAATACTTTCAGGATCTTTAACTGAGAAGTTTTCAAGTCCTACATCACAGGAGCCTGGTGCCAATCAGCCTCTTAAGATTGTAATAGCAAGTAATCCTGGTCAACTTCCTGTTCTCACTAAAGAAGCTCTAAGGTGATAATATTTTCAGACAAAGAGATAGCCACAGAAGCAGATTTGGCTCAAAAAGGAATTGAGGCAGTGAATTTGGATTGAATAAATTTGAATTAAATTCTGGAATACTGTAAGAGCCAGGGGTAATGTAGTGTTTTGTTGGATATGAGTGGCAGCTTTGGTGATCTTGAAGAACTTGTTAGAGAAGCTGTTGAGCAAAATGTGTTGCAAAAGATAGTTCTGGAAGTGTTGCCATTTTGGGATGAATCAAATGGTGGAGAGTCACTTGTGGCATTGAATAGTTTGGTTAAAAGACTTGAAGTGAAGAACTTACAATCCAAAGTCTCAAATCAAGGCATTGTGCTTGAGGAATATCTTCAACATAGGTGATTACAACAATGCAACAACTTCTTATTGGCACTTGGCTTTGTTGGTTCATCAAAGCCATGGGATTTCCTTCAATAATGGGCTTCATAAAGAAATATAATCGGCAATGTTGGTGTTAACTCTTCTATTCCACGTCACAGCATTTTATCCTCCCCATTTGTTGATATATTATGGGGAATATTGAAGAAGCATTCTTCCGAACCAAAAAGTGAGAAGAAAAGTGAATGAAATCAACTTACAACAATAATTGAAATCAATCTCCGTATTTCATCTGCTGATAGGACGAAAGGGGTTTAAATGCTTGGCCAGTGCTTCATTGTATGAGTTACAAGTGAAAGAAAACTCTGGCCTTTTCTAAAAGGTGCGGAATTTTTGTCTGGAATGGTTCCCAAAAGCAATAAGAAGCCAATTTTCATTTTCTATAGATCAGAAAATTGTGTACAATATACATACATATCCTAAGAATATTATTTCCTTATGCATGATTCAACCATACTCTGTACATTTATATTCTAGATAGGCAAAAGGCAAAGACAATGCCAATCTGCAGCGCAAAAATTTCCTGTTCACTGTGTGTTGGGACAACCATTAGGTGAATGCTTGTAGGAACGCCTCCTCCTTTTTCCATTTAACCTTGCTTGTATAACCTTTTCTGTTGCAATTGCTTCATTAATGTTGTTCTGCGCCACGCTGCAAAGCTCATCAAGGGCTAGCATTGGAAATGGCTCCTCGATAAGAACACCAACCTGCAACATGAAAGAAACTTCAAGACAGAGTAAAACATGCTTCTATGTACAGAGATAACACTGAAAAAGATACATACTTCTTCTATGCAGAACAAGGAAGCAGCACTTATGAAGGTAGCAGGAACAACTATCCAATGGCAATCATCCCAGAGTATGATAGGAAGAGTAAGATGCCAAAGGACCAAAAACCTGGAGGTCAAGCGAGTGTATGATACAGGGATAGGAATACCCATGAGTTGTTCACATACACCAATTCCTTCATGGAAACATGAGATCTTTGACTCCTGGAATGAAATGAGATTATAAGATTACTAAAACAAACAAAGATAAAGAAAAGATAATTTCAGAGAGCATCCATCTTTTATGATAATTGAGTTCATATCAGCGAGTAGAGCAGTTTAGAGTTCATTCTCCGTATCAAATTACCGAAGCTCAAATGGTCCAAATGGTCCAAGAAGGAATATATCAAATTACCAACAAAGCTCTCTCTGATTCTTCTAAGTTCAGCACTTTAAGGGTTTGAGAAATGAACTCAATTATGCAGCGGGGCCGATGCTTGGAATTCAGTACCACCACCAAATCATCTACTTCAAGCAAATTTTGAAGATCTCTGCCAATATCCGAGCCATACATAACATGACACTGCAAACATGCCATTAACAATTGATCACTAACTATAGTAAAAATCAAATTCTTTACTTCTTTCAAGTCAATTATGAACTTGTTCAATTTTATATTTTGTTTTCTAATTCTTCCATAATTAAACAAGTAAGAAAAACATAAAAATGAAGCTTCAAAGACTAAAGAAAAAGGAAGAAAACCCACCTTAAGTGCAACAGGAAAAGCCATAATATAGTGCAAGAGAGCACTTTTGATCGACTCATCACTTGAATTCTCAACCCCAGCAATTACCTGTCTTGCAAAATCATTTGTACCAGCAATTACCTTAGTCCAAGCCTTCCTTCCCTCTTCAAACCTTGAATACGAGGCCTCAGTTCTAAAAACCAACAGCAAAGCCAATGCAGGCGCTGTCAACTGATAAGGCAACGACGAAGCTCTCAAAACAGGGAAAAACCCAGGTAACCAATGCAAATCCACGGCAGTGTTGTAACTGGCAATGACCACAGCTACCGAAGTAAAGGCTAAAACAGGTGGCACCAATGATAAGATGACACGTGATTGTAAACTGGAAAGTAAATGTCGAAGGTGACGCAGTGAACTTCTATGATAAACCCAATTTTCATGGTTATAAAGAGCACGATTCTGTCGCATTCCACGCTCCTGAATACGATCAGCCCAGTCTGGGATAGCATGGAGAAGGGAGACAAGATTCATTGTTTTATTCGTGGTGGCCTTTGAGTTTGGAGGCGGTGGTGGTGGGGAAAGAGAGGAAAGGATCTTGAAAGATGGCGGTCGTTTGAGTTTGGTAGGAAAGAAGGAGTTGGGGTGTAACTTGAGGAGGGGATTGGGGGTGAAGTTGGAAGAGACGGAGAGCTTTGAATGATTCGAAGATTGAGCCATGAGTCAGGGTTTGGAGGGAGAAGGAAGCAGCAGCAGCAGCAGAAGGACATGTTACTGTGTTCGTATTCTCAAGGAGAAGAGTGGAAGAGGAAGTGCGAAGGGCAGTGGGTAAAGTTTAGACAGAAGTGGGTGTTGTTTCATGTTTGTGAAGGAGGTTGATACACGTTTAAGGATTTTATTCGGATAAAACGAGACTATTCGAAGAGTAACCGTTGCAGGGCACTTCGAGAATTTTATTTCACGGCCTCTGAGGATATTCCTCTAGGAAATTCAGTTCACTCATCTTAAAGAATTTGGGGACCGATATATTAATTAGTTTTTTCATTTTAAGAAAATTACTTGATTTGCTTTTCATTTGCTAAATGAACTTTAAGAATACAAGCATTTTACATAAGATATTGATAAGATTCAAATACCTAATTTATAAAGTTTAAGTTTGAATTCTGACTCCAATAATCCATTTTATAAAGTTTAAGTTTGACTCCAATAATCCATTTAATAAACGAACTATAAATCTAATATAAATTTATTTTAAAATCTGGAATCTGTCCTAACCCTAAAATAGAGAAATCTCCCCCTTACATAAACTTTTATATACCAAAACAATATTTGTTTTGAGAATTTTATTATAAATATTACTAGTAGTCAATAATCAGGGACTGACATTGAAACTCTTCTTCAAAAGCTTTATGTACACGCTACCACACAATCCAAAATTCCTTGTTGAAAACTCAAAGGGACCAAGGAAGTTTGGTCTCATATTACATTTTCCACGCATTCTGACAATGTCAATGACCATAAAAACCTTATTCAATAGACAAAAACTCATAACTGCTTCATTTTGTATCCTGTGGAGTATAGACTACGGGTGCTCTTTTGCATTGCTGGAACTCGGTGAACTTTCTTGATGTTCTTTCCTTGATCCAAAGATAAACTCTTTCAGAGAACTTTGCGCTGATAGTATGGTCTTCTTGATCTGTTATTGAATATCATGTCAACAGAATACCAAAAAGGTTGGAATTTTGAACACGGTGGGGATGAAAACAAATTCTAAAACAAACTTAATGAATTCTGATTATACAGCAGCAGGATACATGACAACATTAGCCAAATCCCCTTATTCGTTATTCCTCCAACAAATTCACTGGCAATCACCGTGTATTAACTAAGAATGTAAAGATCAAGCCTCCTGGTTTCATATTTCAATCTAGTTGTTGAAGATTTTGTTTTTTTTTTGTTTTTTTTTTTTTTTTTTGGTATAAAGGAGGTCACAGTCTGAAAACAAAGAAAGGGGTTGCAAGTGCTGAGATTTGAACCCCAAACTTGCTTGATGCCACCTTTTAAAGAAGATTGCATAAACCAACTAAGCTAAACTCCAGGGTTCAGATTTTGTTTATTTCAGGATGCGGGATACCTCCTGATTCCTGATCCTTGTTTCTTTAATATCCTGCTTACTTTCTTTTAGCATCACTCTTCCCATATACTCTAGCATTCAAACTTAACAAATTAAAGCCAACTCATCTACAACTGGCATGCTGCACACAAGGCAGAGCAAAATTTACGCCTAACTAAGTTTAGAAATTTGGATTATATATGCAAGTAAAGGAAATATAAAGAGGTGTGGTCTCTATAGAACAGAGAAAGGAAGAGTTCAAATCAACACAAAAAAACTTGGAAATTTACAAGCATATTGAAACTTAGGAAGCTTAGTGCAGAGCTTATGAACAAGAGATAAAACATTAGACCACCCATTTACATTGGACAGGATACTAGTAGCCAACATTTTACAAACTAAAAAACTTGTTTTATGCAGCCAAAACACTAAACAAATAAAGGTTAGTTTGCCGTCTACAACAATGAATATTATCAGACATCTAATTTCTCAGAAATAAAGAATGCATTGCATTTGTAACATAAATCATAAGAAAGTATTTCAACTTCCAAAAATCACATAACAAGCTTTCAGTTCCAGCATCAAAGTTCTTTTCTTCTATTTCTGACATTACTCTTAATAGTTGTTGGCATCCTATCCTGCCTATAACTGGTTAAACTCTTCAACTAGCCAGTCCAAACCACAATCTTTCAGTTTTAATTATTTCATTTCTTTTGAAAATGGTTGAAATTTATAGTTTACAATTCATCATCATTTATTATAATTCTCAACACCAAATTTGAATGTAGAACCTGTGCATCAAACCATCAATCGATGAAAAACCCACAAAAAGAATATTAAAAGAGACCTTTATATGATGCCCTTATCCTCTATAAGGCTGCAGATAAAAATGAAAATATAAAGTTTGGATTTGAAACCAAAACAATTGAAAAAGAGTAGGAGAGAATTACGGGGTCGAGAGCATTAGGCTCTGGGCCATAATCAGCGGTTAAGAGGAAATAGGAAGCAGTAACAGTAGCCACCATGGTGGTCCTCCTCACCAACTTGTCTGCTTGAGGGTTCATCTTTTCCTTATCGTCAACTACTATTCAACTATGCTCTTCGGTTTGGTTATTTCAGAACCAAATTCTATGGACCAGATCAGATGTTGGAAGGCTTTGGAAGAGTTTCCGAGGCCTGATGACAGGGGTTTTTATTATTATTATTTTTTTTTTTTTTGGTGAATTTCTGAAACTGCCCTCCATCCTATTCGATTTTCCGTTTCATTTCATTCGGTTAAGTTAGCCCAAGAGCGGATTAGTTTAATAGTCAAACAGAAAGTGCACAAAGATACTCCCACAACCAAACACGCCCTTTCTTTTTCGTTTCCGAAAGTAGGTTTCGCGTCTCACTTCAAGGCTTGGACATTCAATGAAAACGCAATCTTGAATGATTTTCTGCTATTTTTAAAAGAGAAATGGAAGAACCAACCGCAGCCCAGAAACCACCACCGACCCAAGATCCAAACCCACCAACCGCTGCCCAAACAACCCCTCTTCCTCCGCAACAAGAACCTCCTCAGCCACCCACACCACCAGAACAGCCAGCTAGCAAGAAAAGACCTCTAGAAAACAGAAATGACCATTTCCAAAACTCCAAGTATTTCAAGATGCGCCTTGTCCTAAAAGATCTTCGTCCTCATTTCATCGAGGTACATTTCGAAATTAGTGTCCTTTTTTGTCATTTCATTTCTGGTTTTTATTTTTCCTTTCGCTGTATGTTGATATAAAAAAAGGATACCCTTTTGATGATCAAGTTTCAATTTTCTGGGCTACCCTCCCCTTAATGTTTTAACTAAAATATGGCAGTATAATTGGGGTTATAATTGTTCATATTTTAATTTTGGGTTCATAGATGATCTTATATTGTCAGTGTTTCTTCAAGTGATCTTATCATGCTTGGTTATCTGAAAATTTTTTTATCATTTTTATTTATTTATATATTTTTTAACTAAGGATAGTTGTTCAAGTTTAAATCATGATCATTGGTTCCAGGTTTGATTACCCTGGACAATGTAAAGGGGATATCCTCTAGATATGTCCTTACAGTGTGATTGATTTCATTTTATTTTGCTCATTGGCTACTCTCACTCTAGAATTATTTGTGCTTGAAAATTGAAATAGCCTCATCAATATGGATGCATGTATGAATTGTTTTCATTATCATATTCTCTATATTCATGGGATATTTTATTTGCATGATAATGATTTTTATGTTCCTTGAAGGTGCTTCGAACGCCTGATTTTCGAAATTGCACAGCTGCCAACGAAATTAAAGAAAGTAAGCACATAATATGCTTTGTTAAGTTTGCATCTGTTGGCATAGTGTATCCCTCAATCGATCAGTTACTGCTATCTATGGGCTTAAGCTGAAGGAAAAGAAATAGATGAGCTTCTCATTAGTTTGTTATCCATCTATTAGCTTTGATTAACTGTTGAGTCTTTCCTGTTAAATCACAAAATTTATGTTAGTAAAAGGGTTTGCATAACTTCAATTTGAGTCAGCTGACTACTCTGAAACCTCTCTAGCTTGGTTCATCTACCGGTTATACATGTAAAAACTTAGGATCTGATTTGCGAAATACTTGAGAAACACAGCATCTTGAGAGCTAACCAACTTCCACATTAAAAAGTTATTCCCAAAGTCAGTTTGACATCAATTATTATTTGGTTTTAATATTCCTATTGCTTGAATCACATTTTTTATAAGGAGCCTTTCTCTTAATGTGGCTTCGTATCACTGGTTTCAAACCATGATATTGCACCTAAAATTTTGTTTTTAGGTTAACTTTTTGAACCTTTTGTTTGCGGTTGGCTAGTTGGTAATGGTCAACATTTTGTCATGGAACCACTTCAATAAAATGAACTCTCTTTGATAGTCACATGGTGCATAAGTTATTTATGTTGGATTCATAATTTGCGTTTATGTGTTTCAAATTTGTGATTTGCAGAGATGAAGCTTTTGGTAGAATTATACAAGCAGATGACAGCTGAAACAGTAAGCGAGTCACTGCCAGGTGAAACTGGAATGAAGCAGAAGCCAGAAGGACAGCCACAAGAGAAACAACAATCTGAAGATGGTAAAGCTCCTGGGACATATATTGTTGGGGGTTCGGCTTTCGGCTGGAACTTCATCACCTTTACTGGGAGCAAACCAGCCTATTATGGAGTAACAAAGGAATCATTTCGAAGTGCACAAGCAAGTTTAGGAGAGTGAAGTCTTTCTGACATGTATTGTTGGCTAAATTATGCATTAACAGTGAATGCTTTTGGAGCTCTACCTTAATATTAACATCAAGGGATTATCATTTGTATAATGATTGTAGTAAAACCTACTTATTGGGGTTTCAAGGGATCTGTGAGTTTGATTTCTCATAATGCTTGATATTCTTCTCTTTCTAATCCATATCTCTTATTGACGTCAAGTGAGGAATAGAACTAATAGATGATTATGCTTTATTTGCTAAGTCTAAGCAGCCAGTAATGATCCATACAGAAATTACAAGCTTGTGAACTGAGTAGAAACAACTTTTGCCTCATTTTCTCTCGTCTGAACAAGGTAACACAAGGGGAAGAAAATGTTTCTCCGTTCCTAATCAATGTGACTGGGAAGAATTTGTTACATAACATGCACAATTGATCAAACCGAACAAAGAATGAAAGAACCCTCACATAATTATAAGAAAAAAATAGTAATAAAAATGGGAAAGAAATTTGAAACCAATGACTACATCCTGTCCAAATACCATGATTCTCTGAAGGCATTCTCCAGGGAAAATATATGCTCTCGTATGGCTGAATTATGGAATGAATGACATGTGGTTGCGCGGTCTTCAAGGACTCCCAAAATCAATGCCAGGCAGTCATCTACAAAGCACTGCAACTAGGAGATTCACAGTCCGCGCATCACCGTTTACTTTTTCCCAGCCACTGAGCTTCTCTTGGCTTCAAGAGTTGCACCCTCCTTAAGTGCTGTTTGAGATTCATTCTCCCTTCCAAGAGCAGCAAGTGCAGTGGCCTGAAGATAGGAAGCAATGTGCCATACTGGGGAAATCATTTGGGCTTGCATTGCATCATTTAGAGCTTCTTGAGGCATGTCATTAATGAGATAACACAAGCTACGCCGTGCAAAAACAGTTGGAGAAACCATGGTACCAACATCAATGAACTGTTAATTTATAAAGAAACTGTCAGAAGGTTTCTAGGTACCGCACCCATCAGAAATACCAAGAAAACCTACCGACCTAAACTTAAAGGAGAAAAACTAAATTTAAGAAATATATATAATTTCTTAAAAAAAAAAGAGAAATATATGTCATATATTGAATTAATGTAAACCATAAAAAGAATATATAGCACTTTAAATGCATGCCATCCATAAATAAAGTTTGTGGAGTCTGCACAAGTGAAAGTATCTTCAAAAGGATAGCATTGTTCTATAAATTGACTGGAAATATCATATTTAAGAACTTAACCTGAGTGTAACACTCAATTGCTTCTTTAAAATCTTTCTGCTTGAAAGCAGCATCACCCTTTTTCTTTGAATTCAAGGTTTCCTGCATTTGGTCAGTCCACATTTGGAAGGAGAGCTGCAGGAAAACACAACAACAAATGTTTCAGAAACATGTCAGTCCAAACAAGCACAACATATTGTCAAGCATTTGCAATTATTGGAAATTTAGAAAGAAGCAAAACAAAGAACGGAAAATTTGATTATTACGTACAATGTTAGTAAAACTCGAACTTCTATTTCAATTAAAAGTGAGTGACAAAGAGTAAAAGGAAAACTAAGGGAACACAAACCTCATTTACCACTCCTTCGTCATCCTTGTAGCCAAGATTCTCTAAGAACTCATGTATAGCAGTCAAGTCCCCTCTTGAGCAAGCCTCCCCAATTGAGGATAGTGGAGTGAAGGAAGCAATGTTTGGGATACCCATCAAGACATGCGAAGGAACCTACATAGGAAAGGATAGAGTAACTCAGAGAACTGCAGTCTTTTTCCCCCCTTTTTATTAGTAACGCATGAAACTTGATGAAAAGAAGATTTCCTTATTAAACTCCAATGCTACTGCTCACCATCTGAGTCATGTGCAAATGCAATATGTTGCCAGTTGACAGGAAAAAAAATAACTTACCTCAACTTCTTTCTGAAGGGGTGTCAAAGCAGCAACTAATGATTTAGGATTTGGCCGCTCTCTGGGTTCATATTGCAAACATCTAGAAGCCAAGCGAACTAGCTGAGTACCATCATTATCAGAAAACTGCCCTTCCAAGCAGGAATCAGTCAACATTTGAAGATTTCTGTCTCGTATTAAGTCAAGTGCCTGGCATAAATCGCTTAGTCATTAGAAATCAAAGTGCAAAAAGTAATAAAATGTCAATGTCATGGCAACTACATCAAGGATAGACATTCCAGCAAGTCCAGATGAGAAAAGAAACAATACCAATCATTATCTTCATAAATAAGCAACTTACATGGCTAGGAGGGATATGTTTTCCACTGAGAAGATCGAGTAGAAGAGTGCCGAAGCTGTATATTACACTTTCTGGTGTTACTCTTCCTATTAACAAAGATAATGCATGTGAAATTAAACCTTGGTTATAATGTATCAAGTACTAGAGTTCGTGGCAGAAAAATGCACAAGTAGGTTTAGCATCTCAATCAATACTTAAAATCATGATGCAATGATATCATAGAGTAAAATCCAATTTATCATACTGAATAGGGAGACAGTTAGAATTTCATTGAGCTGTTATTCAGTAACAACAAAATAGAATGCATTGAGTAAAAATATCAATAATGTAAATACCAGTTCTCAAATATTCAGGAGGAGTAAATGCCAAATTTGTGCTATAACTTTTTCCATCTCTACTGTTTTTCATCAGGCCAAAGGTTGAAAGTCTCGGATTTCCATCCTGCAAGATTCTAAAACATAAATAAAGGAATCATACAAAATTTACCAACCAAAATTTTCAGACAACCAGATAATAAAATAATTACCTCATCAAATAAAACTCTATAGGCATTGAGATCATGATATAGCGCACGGCCTTTGTTTGTGCAGTATTCTAAAGCTTGTGCAAGATGGAGTACAACCCTTAATCGCATGGCCCATTTCATTGGTTGTGTTTCCCCTAATTCAAGAAAGTAAAAGAATTATTCCAGGCACTTTTTCATTAGTCCATCCGGGTAAAGCCAGATTACCCTAAAAATGCAAAAATTAATCAGATATTAGAACATAGACGCCAGCGATATATACAAACTTCCAGGCTGCAAATCGGTTATTACTGGTTAAATAGATAAGCAATACTAAGAGCCAATTTCAGGACTTAACTTTATCAGATATCTGATAATAAGATATAAAAGTACAAAGACAAGGATGATAAGCTTTACAATGAAAAAGGTGTTTTGCGAGTGTCTCATTGGGCATGTACTCTGCCACAAGCAACCTGTCATCGCCTTCACAACAACAGCCAAGCAAATTGGCCAATCTATTGTTGCGTAGCTGACCAACTAATCTTGCTTCCTCCTACAAATGCAGAAGAAAGCAGCTCCAAGTTACAATCATAAGCAGACCAAAACCAATTCACTTGATTACAAAAAAAAAAAAAAAAGAAATGAAAGCAAAGCTCTGCTAAGTGCAAACTGTATTTAGTATTTACCAAAAATTGCCGCGAATCAGGCCAAGCCATTCTGTTGAAACGTTTAACAGCAATTCTCCTCTGATTCTCCAACTTCCCTCTATAGACAACATTGGGAGCTTTCTCCCCGTGCTCAGAAACGATATTCTCCACCGCAAATCCAGATGTTGCATTCTTGAGTTGCTCCAACGTGAATTCCCTAAACGCAGGCAAGTGATCAACCTCACTCTTTTCCTCAGTCTCTGCAACAAGTTCATCTATTTAACCAACCATTCTTATTCTCGGCAATCAAAACAACTGCCAATGAAATCTACAATAATACCCACCAAAATCAGGGGCTTCTAACACTGCTGCTTTGAACTGTGAATCCCAGCAACATGGCGTTAGCTTAGAGCACTGACAACCCATCTCAGCAACTTCAAAAACAAAAAATATATTAATTCAATGCTTAATTGCAACTGTATTTTCTACTTCAATTTTACTGGAAAAATAAATATAATTACTATATATAAAGAAGAAATAAATATTGGATAAATTTACAGGGCATTTTAAATCTGGAAGAAGATTCATAATTAAATAAGGGGAATAACTGAAAAATAACTTTCCAAAAATGGGAGTAATAAAAACTAACAGTCAAGTAAAGAGAGAAAAAAATTAAATTAAATTAAATTAAATACCTTAAAAAGCGGTTCTTTTCTTTTCCAAGTCAACTCAGTTTCAGTGACGCTTGTTCTGATTTTTATCCGTGTCCGGATCAAATCAAACTTCACTTTTACAAGATCCACCACATTCTCGTCCCCCCTCTCAAAGCATAATCAAATCGAACGAATTCAGATTCCTGTTTCCTGTATATCCTCGATCCAATAAATACAAAAAAAAAAAACGTGATTATTGAGAAGCTAAAGAATCAAAATCGTGATTGACGACGACATGAACAACATCCGAAAATCTGAGAATGTTGATTGGTAAAAATAGAGATGAGATGGATATCAGATTCATGAACAGGAAATTAATTAAATCTTTTTACAGATTCTTTGTTTAAAGCGAATGCTAATAATTTACCGACATGTCACGAATTTTTATTCAAAGCCCTAGAATCTGGTTATTATTTTAAGCGAATTTTTTAATAACAAGTTTGTTGGAGTCATTATTGGATGGGAAAAATATATAACTTTTTGTTTTAAATTAAAACCTCCTTTTAGGTTTCTAATTTTTAATTTTTAAAAAAAGAAATAAAAAAATTGTAAAATTGCACCGTTGGTGATTTTGCATTTGATGTGGATGGGACTGGAAGCGGTCTATGTTCAGATAATGGAGCAGCTCTTATTGATCTTTGGAGAGAGAGAAAAGAAAAAAAATGGAAAAAGAAAGGAATTACCTTTCATGTTTCATCATTCCATGGCTCCCGCCGTAATCATTTCAGTTTAGCTTTATTTGACAGAAAGTTGCCAATGCGGCGCCGTTTCTTCTGTATAGTTTTAGAAATGATAATTTTTTAAATCCGATTGAATTTAATTTAATTTTTTTAAATATTATATAATATTATAAAATTTTAACATGAAATTAAATTTTTATTCAATTTAAACCAAATTAAAATTTATCCATTTGATTTTGTTTATTGATTTTTAAATTTTAATATATTATTTTAATATAAAATTTAAATATATTTAAATAAATATTAATATAATTTTTTTATTTTTATTTTATAAAATTTTAAAATATGTATAAAAACAAAAAAATATAATTATATTCAATTTAATTTTTTTACTTATTAATTTAAATTTGATTTGAACTTAATATATATATATTTAATATCTGAATTTGATTCGAATTAAATTGAATACTATTATTTTGAATTAATTTTTTTATTTTTTCGATTCTTTTTTCATCCTTTTATGTTTTAACTTTGTTGTTGAATAGAGGTGTTCAATTAGCGAGACTCATTAGTCATAATCTTGATCGTCCAATAGAGAATGGACCAATAACAAGTTATTTAAGCCAATAGAGATTATACTGATTTTTTTATTATTATTTTATATGTTATTAAAATTAATACTTAAAGATTATAAACTCAAAGAAACTTATATATGTAATATCTTTTTCAATCATATAAGTAATAGCGTAAACAATATTTATTAGTAGATTAAAAACTTAAAAGAAAAAAAACGGGGACTTTTCCTTTTCTTTTATTTTCTTTTCATTTTAAGCAATACAATATCAGTGATGTTGATGGTTTTTCCACCATTTTTCCAAAATATTATGAGGCAATTCAAAATTTTTTATACCAACAGTGTTCATTTGTTGCATCAAAAAGTGTTTATTTTATGTTATATATTTAATGAAAAAAATTGGAATAATATTTGAATTGTGTAATGGAAAATTCACTATATATTATTCTTATGTTAGATTTTGAAATTTTCTTTATTTATTTCTATAGGAGAACAAAAAAAGTACTTGTTATCAAAGTTGGTGTTCTAAGTCATATCTCATAAACATAGAGTAAACGAGTAAGCTGTTTTTGAGCCAAGTTAGCTTATTCCAAGCAATCAATCAAACACAATATATTGAAAAATACCCAAAAATTATATTACTTTCATTTTGTAATAAACAAAAATAAAGAAGCTTACTCATTTTTTTCATACAAAAATTATCCAAAACATGGAATTTATTAAATCAATAAAGCCATCGAAGTATTACTCATTTATTAATGGGAATTTAATTTTTAAATAAAAAAATGAAAAAAAAATCAAGACATCAAAATACAAGGAATTTCAATCTAATAATTGAAAATTTTGGCCAAAAAAATAGTGACTAAAAAAACAATAAAACAAAAATTTAGTACATAATTAAGAACATTAGCGGGCCCGAAATCTAACAAGAGATGGCCCAAATTCCAGAAGCAGGGCAGTTGGATATCGGCCCAATGCTAGTTACAGATTCTTGCGGGTTCATTCATCTGACAAAAATTGAATAAAGGTTGGGGTTAGGGAAAATAAGAGGAAGAATAGTCAAGTCAGAGGCGGTGCCGACGGGAGAAAATGTCGAAGAAGAATAATTTAGCTCGTAGAAAAAAGCAGCACGAATTCGATCTCCAAAGTACCAAATTATTCATTTTTCTCCCCCCTTTCTGCTTTTTATTTTTTATTTTTTTTCAGTGATATATGATTTTTTTTGTATTTATTTTGGCAAATTAGGGGAGAAGGAAGAGAAAGAAAAGAAGGCTAAGAGGCTTCAAGTGAAGAAGAATAAGATGAAGGTAAGCCTTTTTATTCTTTCATTGGTTAATTTTTTTTGTTGATTTAACGAGTTATATTATGGGCATTTCTGAAATTTAATTAGGTTGATGGTAGTGAGAAGAAAAAGAAGAAGGGTGGAAGTGGGTTTCAAGTAGGAAAGAGAAAATTGAAAACCAAGTTAACAGAAGTGGCTAAAGCTAAAGCAGGTCAAGCAATGGAGCTTGACAAATGAGGGTCATTCATTTTGTAAAATTTTGAGCTTCATGGATTTGTAATTTTAGTGGGAATATTTTTTTTCTGTTAAATTTTTATTTTTTTGAGAAATTTTTGGATAGTGTGACAGCATGATATTGTTTAATGAATTTATTTCAGCGACTAATTTTCTTTCTAAGATAAAGATGTGTATTAGTTTGGAATACATGGATTAAGAGGCAGTATGATTCCTACCCAGCCTTTGTTGTCTGATGGGATCTTTTGCTATGCTTATATTGTATCGATAAATGACGGGAAGGCAAGAAGATGTAGAGAGTCTAACTCTTTGTTATATCTGGAAATTTTTTATGCTGGATACTAGAAGAAACTCCTTGGACAGTTGTTTCTGATGTTGTGGAGTGTGGATTTGAGACAATTTGCTTCAACTCAACCAAGTCAGGAGCTGTTGTATTAGCCACTAAACTCTTGTTGGGTTTGAATGGGGGAATGCTGACAGTTTCAGTGTCACAGAAAACGCTATATTTTTTAGTGCCTTTCCACTTGAAGACCCAAACAGGTCTCATTTATTGATATTGAATGTATCTATCAATTCTCTGCAGTTGTTCTGCATGGTCAAGTCAGAGGTGCTAATTTTAGAGCCTTAAAAAACATGTGAATCCAGGTTATTGTAATGCCATGTCAAACAAAAGGCGGTATGGCTGTATTCCTTGGTGATGTTTTGTTCCTCGTTTGATATATTGGTGGTTCTATAATTATATTTTGCCTATGCTCAAGCCTATGTTTAAGCTGCTAAGCTATACAGGTGATTGCGGGGAAGTGTTTAGATAGAATGGACCAAGCTACCTTGTGGTTTCCATTGCAGGGAGGTTTTTGTTGATGGCTGTTAAGTGCAAGTGTGCAAACAGTGTGTTAAGAGGTCGGCATACTTTCTTGTGAACGTTTATGCTAGCTATGGCCTGAAGAAGTTCAATTTGGTATAGCAGCTTACGTTTCTTCTTTCAACAGTAAGTCAACAACTGTAATGCTTTTGGTAGACAGAATGATAGCTATTACCTATACTATGACTAATGGTAGACAGAATTTATGGAAAAAGCTAGACATTTGATGAATAATTTGGAAAGATGGAAACTGTTAAGTTACAAAGATAATTGATGACGACATTGGATTAACAAGTTTAGCACCCACCTGTTGCATTTTTGTGATATTACTAAATGGTAGTTTGGTAGTAGTTACTCGAAGTGGCTACTGGTCAGTTGAAGGTTTGAGTCAATTTTGACTCTCCTCCCAGTTTACTACACAAATTGATCTGTTTAGCAATGAATAATTTGGGTTAGTCATGTTTATAACTTTACATTGAGGTGCATCCGAAATTGTAGAAGTGGAGTTCCCATGTGATTGAGGAGGCCACTTCATCATCTGCAATAATGAAGGGGCCACTTATTGTAGATGCAGTCAAATTATTAATGCGTGCCTACTGGCTACTGGTCTGTATCATCTTTCTCTGCTGCCCGGTAAGTCTGTACTACCGTACTGGGTCTTGAAATTTGTGAGGTCCCAAGTTGAGCTCATGCCAGAAGATTATTCAATGAAAAACAGTGTCCTTTCTACTTTCATATCCATACTCCGTCACCCCTGGCTTAGGAACAAGAAAGAGGAAACGGAAGGTGCGAGGGTGAGATGAAAATTTGAATGGTGATAGCACGGAAAAAAAATATAACTGTTCAAAGCTGTAGATTAGACTTTTTGACTTAACCATTGAACTGAATGAAGGAAGCAAACAATCTTGCAAGCTTTCATGTCAATTCCACCGTTGACCCCATTAATCTTGGGAAATTCGCATGGTTCCTCTCTGACAATTATTTTCAGGTTAGGTGAAATTTTAGTACTTGAGAGTAAATTTAGCCAGAAAAAAGAAAGTGTAGTAATTGCCACTAGATTTGACATTGGTACTATATTGTCTGGACCTGCCGACTAACATCCCAAGTTTTGCAGCTTGAAACAAAAAAATGGTGGCCTAATTGTCCTTCTTACGTGGAACGGTCCTCCAACGGTTGTTTCAAAATCAATACTGATGGATCCTCCATTTGTAATCTAGAAGCTGCAGGATCGGAGGTCTTCTTATTCGTGTGATTCAAGAAAGTGGTAACTGGGTCTCGGGCTTTATCACAAGTCTGTTGCTGCAATAGTGTTATGGCCGAACTCTGGGCAGATTTGCAATTGAGTCAACTATGGTCTACAGAGAATAGACAAAAGCCACCAACAGGTCTTATTTTGTCTGAGGATGGATTGATGTTTTGTCAACATCACCATGCCATTTCTTCCAAGAAATACCATTAGTATTTGCTTGTCCACGAAGCAAATTGGTAAATTTACTATAAAAAATTATAAATATTAATATCTAAAATTGAAATTTATTCTATATATTTTTAAATGAATAATTATATAAATTAATTTAATTAATTTTGAATTTTATTTTATTTTTATTTTTATTAAAAGAGTCTTTTAAAATGAACCTCTATGTTTGAATCAATCATAGGCATTCCAAAGTCCTTCATAATTATCATTAAAGTTGAAATATTCAAAAGGGTGGGCCTCTCAGAATTTCAAACCTCTTGATTTGAAGCCTTTTGTCATGATATTTTATAAACTCAACATGATTTCATAACTCAATTATCAAGTTGTGTACTTTTTTAGTTGATAGCTATCTTTCGTCTTTAAAATAGATAATATGTCTATTTTGTCTAGAACACTGAATTTAGTGGCAACGACCCTCTAACCCGTATCATGATGATCTCTTAGCATTAGATTTGAGATCACAAACTCATAATTCATAAAAAAAAAAATCAAATAATAAAAATTAAGAAATATTAAGTTTAAATTCAAACTTACTAACTCTTATTTTTTAAAAAATAATTATATGAATTAAATTCCATTAAACATCAAATTCAATTTTTTCTTTATTTTTCAAATGCCACAATTAAAACAAAATAAGACTTTGAACTTAACAGTAAATTTAAAATAAAAATAAAAATAATATATTTTAAAAAGTTTATACAATACTCGATAAAAAATATTTGGTCTGTGGTGATTTTTGTTGAGGCTCTTGATCCTAAGTTTGACACAATACAATATTTTATTGATAAATAATTGGTTCAAACGATTAAAATTTATTTTTTGTAATAAAAAAATTTTGAATTCGAAATATATCAATGATTATTTATTGAGATCATTTTAAATATACGATTTAAAATTATGTCTTAAATTATTAAATATGATATATCTTATCATAATCTAAAAAATTAAATATCTTATCTATCTCTCAATTAAAAAAAAAAACACAATGCATTACTTTTAATTTTATAATACTTAAAAGAGTTGCATTAAACTAATCATACAAAATAATTAATGATATCAAATCCTTTTTCCCTGATATCTATATTGATTTGTGACGACCCTGAAAGTCAACCTTGACCATGAGGTGGAAAACAGTAAAAAAGTACCATTGATATCATTGAAACGATAAATACAATAATAAAACTAAAATTTGACAATGTGGCTTTCTTTTGTTTTATTTTATTATTGTATAAAACATTTTACTGCATTTTTTTTAAAGCTGTATAATACTAAGTTAATTTTTTCAATAATTACAAAATTTATTAAAATTGCTAAATTTTTAATTTTAATAATTAAAAATTAAATTTCATAACTTTAAATTAAGAGATTAAAAGATTAAAAATCTCTAAACTATAATTGAAAAATTAATCAAAATTTTTTATTACATTCAATTAAACTCTAAATTGAATAAAAAGTAAATACCATTAATCTTTTTAACAATTAAAATAAAAACTTCATGTAATATAAATAAAATAAAATAAAATATTTTCTTTAGGATTCCTTTAAAGGTTTAATTTATTATAATTTAGAGGTTGATTATTTAAATTTTATCATTTGACTTGATTCTATTCATTCAAATATTTAATTGAATAAAAATAAAAATAAAAAATTTGGTTAATTATAATAAAATATTAAAAATTTAAATAATTATTAAATTATAATTCATGCACATTTGTAACGTTTTTCATTGAAATCTTTCGCAAAGTGGATAACCCAAGTGAAGATGGAAAGAAAATTTTTTTTTTTTAATGGGATGCGTTTCTCTCCGGGCAATAAATATGTCTTCTAAATTTTTTATAATAAAGCCATTTTCCTGTCTAATATTGTGGGTCCCGTCTTGTCCATGTAATAAGGGAGGAATAAGTTTAAGTCTTATAAAAGAAAATTAATTAACCTTTTTTTTTTAAACGGAGAATTGGTACGTATTTTTAGTACTATAATATCATAGTATTTTGCTCGATAAATATACTAATTTTGATGATGCAAATAGAATGACAGCATTTAGTTTTTATGAAACTTGCCTCTAACTAACAACTCTACCCTTATTTTATAATATAATTATTTTTATAAAAATTAATATTTGATGTATTATATATATAAATTTTTAATTTTATAAGGTATGTTATTGAAATATGTAGTTGCAATTTATGTGTTAAATTTGTATAAAAAAATGGTTGAATTTGACTAATCTGTAATTTATGTGTTATTTAAGTAACAAGTAGCACACAGTATTTGATTTGATTTAAGATGGCAGGGGGGGATGATGTTATCGGTGATTTTGAGATAGATATTTTTAGGCTGATGGTCTACAAACATAGCGATGTTTAGTGGCGCGCAGAGAAAGGTCACATGCAAAGCAAGCCAGCCTTGCCCCTCTTCCTATTACCTCATGCCTACGATCCACGCGCTCCTTCCCTTATCTGTATTTTTTTTCATAATTACAAACATTTTAATTCTTTTAATCTAAATTTTAATTTTAATTTAAACAAAAATTTATGCATTTAATATATATAATTATCTTTATAAATGATATTCAATCATTTTAAAATTTAAAATTTAAGTCTTAAACTTCAATATTTATAATTTTTTATTTCTAAATTACAATATTTCGTAATTGTCAAAGACTAATATTATGGATGAATTTAATTTCATAAATTGCAATAATTAATATTAATAAGTATACATGTAATAATAATTTTGAATAAATTATTTATTAAGGAGATGTTTGGATTTCATCGCATTTTTAATGTAATGTAATTGAGTTTATTATATTATCAGTTGAATTTAAAAATTAATTTTACTCATATTTATTTAGTATAAAATTTTTTATATCTTTTTAAATTATAATTATAATAAATTTTTAAATTATAATTATAATAATTTTTATTATTATATTTAATTTTATCGCTTACCTCAATAGATCTTAAATCATTTGATGTTAATGAGCTAAAAAAATAAATTTTATATTTCATTACATATTTAAATTTAAAAAAAATAAAAGAAGATAAAAAATTAAATAAATGGTGATTATATAATCTTTTAGGATAGTGCCAAATATTTCTATATCATATTAACAAAATGAATTTCTCTCGCTTGTAAAAAATGGACTGATTTAAAATTTAAATAAAAAATGAACTACTAGCATAAAGTAAAAAAAAAAAAGTTTAAAGGAAAGAGGAAAAGTTGCAGACTGAATAGTAGCTCACGTGTTACAACCGCGCGTGGGAGGTGGGACAGACAGGCTTTTCTGGAGACAGTGTTTAGTTTAATATTAAAAAAAATTCGAACTTCAAACAAAGAAATAAATATCAGTTAGGATTATCCAAGAATAAATGCTTTATTTTCTGTTTGCCTGTCTTTCCCTGTGTTTCCCTCGTTAAGTAAACTTAAGCCAATCCCTTCTGCCCTGAGTAAAGCAAAAAGCAAAGCACAATCACTCACTTGTTCGTCATGTCCTTGAGAAGAAGATGAGGGAGAGAGAGACAGAAACCAAAGATCAAGAAAAGAAAGATAAACAGCTATGCATCCGATAGGGACTGGTGTATGCAAAGGAGCTTTTTCGTTGCCAGTAGGAAAAGAAACGCTTTCTTCTCACCTCCACACAAAATTGACCTCTTTTCTGCATTTCTCACTCTGCCTTTAATTCCCTTAACGTCCTCACTGAGACTACTTCACCTTTTTATTTTTTGAAAACAAAAAAAAAAAAAAAAACCATCGTCTTCAAGGCTTCTTACTATCAAAAGGCTGGAACTTTAGCCCCAGTTCACTAATGTAAGTTACTTTCTCTTTCTGGATTTTTTTTTTTTTTTCAGAAAAGGAGCAAAGATTTTTACCGATTTCTGCTTAGTTTTTGATAGCTGTTCTTTCAACTTGGTTTGACTTTCTTTTATGGCATTGGTTTCAGCTTTTGTCTGTTTCTTTTTTTTTTTTTGGTTTTTTATTATGTATGCATAAATCGTTTTCTTTGGGTTGTGATTTTGAAGTGTATTAAGGTCTGGGGGTTTCCTGTGGAAGATGCTTGGTGTTAAAGGTATACAATGGGTTGGTGAGTGTGTGGACCTGGTTTTCAGTTTCCATCTGCTTCTTTATATCTTTAAGATGAAGCCTTTTTCTTTGTTTCCTGTGGTTTGGTAAGCTGTAAAATAGCTTGCATTTTTGTCTTTTTCCCTTCAATTTCTGAGCTTTTGATATTTCAACTCCTTTTTTCTTCTTTCTCTATTTTTTTTCTGTTGGCTGCTTTTTTTGATTTGGTTTTGCTTTTTCCACATATAATCTTGTAATTTCTTCCGTGGTGTTTGACTAGTTTCTCTCTCTATCGTTGGCACTGTTGTGAATATATGACGCTTCGTTTTCTTTCTTTCATGCCTAGATTCGAAGAGCTTCGTTTGTAACGCTACATGTTTTTCTTTGGTTTGTGTTCGGGCTTAATTTGCTGAGCCGTGCATCTGTGAATTTTGGTTTGTTATTTCCAAGATCTATATTCTTTTCAATGGTTTAGTGGTCACGATTTGGAGCTTCATGGGCGCTTTTCTGTTATTTTGATTCTGCAATTTTTATGGAGTGTTTTGGCATTGCATTGAACTTTAGAATAAATAGAGCTATTTTTTAGTGAGTACTTAAAATTGGCTTGTAAGTTGATTTGAAGGCACATTCAAGTATAGGTTATTCGAGGTAAATGCATGGATCGAAGGGATGCTATGGCATTGTCGGGGTCTGCATCTTACTATATGCAACAAAGAGGAATAACTGGGTCAGGGTCTGGAACACAGTCTGGGATACATGGATCACCAGGCATTCATCAATTATCTAGTCCAAATGTACAATACCATTCAAGTATTAGTGCCACTACTATGGGATCAACCTTACCTATAGATTCTTCATCAGGAATTACCCTTCATAGTGTCAATGTAAGCACACCTTCAGCACTGCCACCTAGTGAGACAGTGAAACGGAAAAGAGGAAGGCCTCGAAAGTATGGATCTGATGGAACGGTTTCATTAGCACTGACTCCTGCATCGGCTACTCATCCTGGGACAATAACACCAAGCCAAAAAAGGGGAAGAGGGCGTCCACCGGGTACTGGAAGGAAGCAACAATTAGCTTCCCTTGGTAAGATATTTTGCCTATCTCTTTTTTAATGTATGGAGCTTGATTATGTGGAATGTAACTTGAGTGGCTTTTTTAACTTGGTAGAAATTAGCTTTTTTGCATTTTTCTAGTTGCTTAGGGTAAAAGAATTTTTTGTGTCCACATGTTTTAATCAGGCTTATGTCAATGTTACCATGACTCTGTAATATTGCCAACTAATCTGCTATCTAGTTTTTACTAGTTGATTTAAATTTCTAGCTTATTTGTGCTTATTTAAAGTGGAGTAGGGTCAGAAGTTGCTTTCATTAGAAATGAATAATACATTCCATTTCAGTTAAAAAGAATAGCTTATATGCCTGACTATAAACCATGGAATTTTCTCCATTTTCAGTCTGAAATTTTGGAAGCAATAAAATTTCAAAAGCAATATTTAAAAGAATAAATTTAGTGCAAGACAAAATGAGAGTATCAAAGCTTAGAGCTTGTCCTGAGAAAGGGTGGCATGAATGCAAAAAGAAAAGAGGAGCAGAGCTAGAGTGTAGCAATGATATGAATAACATTACATTTGTGTTTGGCTACTGTTATCAAATTGTATGCTGAGCCATATTTATAGTAGAGAATGACATAAATGTTCAAATGTGGAAGTTTTCATAACTAACAACTTATCCATTTCTATAAGCTGAAATTTCGTTCTCATTGGTGTATGAACATGTAATCTCATATCACTGCTTGCAGTTCAAGCACACATGCTTGCTAGCTGGATTTCTAAGCCTTTTTAAAGGCTACCTTGAGCTATTTACCTCTGTTTATCAGTGTTTAATTCTGGTATATTTTGTTCTTGCTATGTGAATGACTGTTTTGCTAGGTGAATGGCTGTCTGGCTCAGCTGGGATGGGTTTTACACCACACGTCATCACCATTGCAATAGGAGAAGTATGCGGTTTTCTTTTATTAATTAGTTCCTGGGTTTCTACCTTCTAAATTAAATATACAAGAAATTAGGATTTGGTATGGTGTGGTTGGTGGCAGCCAATCTTTAGGGTGATAGGCAAAGAGCTGCTTGGTCTATATATATAGTTTCCCTGACTTTTTATATTTTTATGATGAACTGGAAGTGACCAAAATTTGTTCATTTTAAAACATGATGATAATGCAGATGTAGAAGACATTGATAGAAAAATATAAGGAAAAATATTAGGAACTGTAATTTACTTTGTTTCCCTATCTCTTCTTATAAAATTGAAAATAAGTTTCTCAGAGTTAGACTATAATTTGTTGTCATTTATAAGGAATTAACAGAGGAAAATAGTTAGGCCTAGTTGTCCTTGCTATTCTTCATGCATTTTCATCTAATAAAACATTCTTGTTGATTAGCGTTGCCTTTTGTGTCCTTGTATTTTCAATTTTCTGAGGCATACTACCTCTTTCAGTTTTGTGATACATGAGAGGATTACGTTTTTCTTAAGACTTGACTTTGTTTCTCTAGCAAAAGTAGATATTCTGTTTTCAAGCATTATTTTTTGAGGTATAAATTGTTTAAATGTGGTCAACAGGTTACCAGAAGAAAGTTCTTTTATCTTGAATTTGATTTAACATTTGTAGGACATTGCAACAAAAATAATGTCATTTTCACAGCAAGGGCCAAGAGCTGTATGTATTTTGTCTGCCAATGGGGCTGTCTCTACTGTAACTCTTCGTCAGCCATCATCCTCGGGTGGCACTGTTACATATGAGGTTTGGGCACTCAATAACTGATTCTTAATTTCTTTATTTTTCTATGGCAGTTAGGCAACCTAAGACTATTTTGCCAAGTAATGTTGAGGGAATTTAGGTTTGCCTGTTACTAGCTTATTCCTGTGAATGTGACAAAACACACTTGGATTGCATATAAATCACGTGTATGCTGTTCAATGTTGTTACAATTGTCAGTAGTTTCATTACAACTGTTTAACAAGTTTTTCAGTTGACATATTAACTCTTTTTTCCTCTTCATTCTGAAACTCCTATCTTGATGCATATGTTTAGTTGAAAAACATATTTTTTTGTCTACTTTGATTTCTGTAGGGGCGATTTGAGATATTATGTCTGTCAGGCTCTTACCTGCTGACCAGCAATAGTGGCTCTCGCAATCTAACTGGTGGTCTTAGTGTTTCCCTGGCCAGTCCTGATGGCTGTGTCATTGGTGGAGGTGTTGGAGGGATGCTTATTGCAGCAAGCCCTGTTCAGGTAACTCTTTGGTTGCTGGTGGTGATTTATCTCTGTTAATTAGACCTTCTATTGGTTAATACTGGCTTTTTATGCATGCTGGTGACCTTAAATATAAGGGTTAAGTGAGATTGGGCAGCTTCAACATATTTAGGACTATAAGTGGCGGCCTAGCTGTCTACTTTTTCAGCACAAATTAATTTGCTTGCTTCAATGTGTCTGAAAGGTTAGGAAGCCACCATAATACATTCCAATGGGTAAATCAGTTAAAACTTACTGTATGCATTGGGCTATATTACTGGGGCATTTAGTTATGTATCATGAGCATGGAATTTAACTTTGATGGAATCATCCTTCTATATGTAATCCTAGTAACTCTTAAGTGAATGATGAACAAACCAGGTGATTGTGGGAAGTTTTCTGTGGGGTGGTCCCAAGACGAAGAACAAGAAAGGGGGAGGTCAAGAAGGTCTAAAAGACTCCGATAATCAGAGTGTTGACAATCTAGTAGCTCCATTGGGCATCTCTCCAATTCAAAATCTGACTCCAACTTCGCCAGCAGGTGTTTGGCCTGGTTCACGATCAATGGATTTGCGTAATACCCATGTTGACATTGATCTAATGCGCGGATGACTCTTTCCTCAAATAGTCTCATGAGCAATGTATATAGTTTGCTGTTGAAGGCCCACCTGATTGTAATTTGAAAGTCCCACGGACAAAATGGAGGCGAGCCTGATTTTGGCTTCATGATTCTCACTTCTGTTACCCATGACAATAGACAATGGGATTTGTTCTGATATTTGTAGCTTGATGACAGTTAGTTCAAAATTTTAGCACTAACGATTTCTACCGATCCTAGAGTTATCAATGGATTTTAGATCTTGAGTTTTCATTTTTGCCGCTTTTTGACCCTAAAGTTAACAATGGATTTTAAGACCAAGTAATATTCAAGTCACCCCTATATTTCTTGGGCACTCAGAGGGCTTTCCAGACAGCCTTAAAGGCATCAAAAACGTTGTTAGCACAAGGAGGTTGATAATCATGCTTATCGTCACATCCCATCGTGGAATCACACTCATCAACCACTATGGCTGCCACGCTGCGTCCATTTCCCCATATAGTGATATTGTGGAAGCATCTCTTCTTTTTGTTGAACCATCCTGTTGACAGTGCCACAATTTTCAGATCATCAAAGTGGAACCTCTTGTCACATTCGGATGGGCCACACTCCATCGGCTCCCTTCTCAAAGCTGTTAGAGGGTTAGAACTGCCTTGGTATGCCTGGTCACTCGTGGCGAGCATTTGTAGGTTATGTAAACCTCACCTTCAACACAACAATCAGAGTCGTTCTTCCATGTTGCATTGGCCTTTAGGAGGATTTGGTGAATAAAACAGTTAAACGATGTACTAAGAGCATTTTAACCTTCGAACTAATTGCATTCTTTTGGGTGATCTTTTGACTACTTCAATTTTCAGAAGACAAAGGATACAACATTCCAGGTGAACTTTCTTTAATCAATTAATTTAAAATGAGACAATTTAATGGAAAAAAAATAGGGCATTTGATTCTTGTGATTATCACTTTATCACATCAGCATCAGGTTATTCTTCTTGTAACCTGACGAGTAACAAAGAATTTCATAACTTGTTCTGTAGTTTGAACATGTACGGACAAAATTGCAGGATCAGAAGGTGATAGTTTCACAACTATCAAGAAATTACTACTATCCATGCAATTAGAGTGCAGTATTTTACATAATGATACACATTATTATTCGGTTCGAGTGGTAAAGAATATAATTTTTTTTAAAAGAAAATTTTGATTTCGAATCTTTTTAACGAAGAAAATAAATTTGAAAGAACTTGCTTTTTATAAGATCCAACTTGGCTCTACTCTGAATTAATTGAGATATAAAATGACCAAACATCAAAAGCTTGGAAAACCCAAAAAACAATCAAGAAAATGAAGGGGGAGGGAGAAGAAAATCACCTGGGTTACAGGAAAATGGGTACCACTAAAAGTTGGCTCAGATTATATTTTCTTTAGAATAAAGAAGGAAATGATGGCTCCAACTAAACGATTAGTCTTGGAATTTTTGCAAATATACAGTTTCTTTCTTCAAGCTCGCTCGTTTCGATGGGTTGAAACAAACACTAATGGACCTGGATCACTTACTTGAGGAGGAAACTTGGATTTGGGCTCAACATAGAACAATAATGAAGCCGGCATTCAGGACAAGTGGGCTAGGCCGATTGTAAAACCTAAAAAATTTCTCTGCAACTTCAAGTATTTTACCGAAGGGAATTCAACCGAATTCGGTGGTTTCGATTCAATTTGATTTTTTAATTTTTTTCTTCAAAAATCAGATATCGGTGAGGTCGAGTCAAATCAGATTTTAGATAAATCCAACTTTATTTGATTTGATATATATGAAAAATTATTTTTTAAATTATTTATTTAATTATATATATTTATATAATTTTATATTTATATTAAAAATAATATTTTATATTAAAAAAATAATATTTTATTAATTTCAAATCGAATTAAGTTGAATATGAATTTAATTTAATATCGGATCAAATTCGAATATAAAAAAATTAAAAAAAATATTGAATCAAATTCGAATATTAAAATTAAAAAAATCATTAGATCAAATCAGATCGAATTATATATATATATATATAATCTAATCGAATTTTAAACGAATAAAAATTTATTTCGATCCGATCCGTTACTATCACTACCTGCAACAGAGACAATAAAACCTTAGAATAGAGCTAGAAAAACCAGGGGAGAAATTCTCCCAGCCAATCGCTCTTCAGGCATATTCACTCGGTTGTATTATGTGCAAAGAATTGACATGCCGAAAAAGTCTGCTAATTACAGCCAAGTTGTCATTTTATACTGATTAGGAAATGATCAGCAGAACCGCAGTCTTTCCATCTCCTTCACTCTTGAAGGTTTTTAAGCATTAACTTCATGCACCAAGTTTTGTTCATTATAATACAACATAATAGCCAATCTGACGTCTGACCAGTAACCGGACGGACTTTTCAATAATTACAAAATTACAGTATATGCTTCATAGATGTTATTACCTCTGATATCCCTTAATGCAGTCCACACCACAAATTTTAACTCTAGACACCTTATTGTATCATTTGTCACATTATTTTTGGCAAAAGAGATATTCTTTTTGAAAGGGTTAAAGGCCAGAAAGTTGTCTTAATTTGATTTTGTTCTTGAATAGCTCATATCTGACCATTCTCTCTGCAACTTACTTGTCAGAGTACTTGATAAACTTCTCTGTTAATTCTTCTTAGTTAATTTACCAGATTCAACTTGAAACATCTATTGGTCTTAGCCTACGCCATTGTTCGGAACACATAGAAAACTACCATTGTTAGCCACTGCTTGAAATCATTCCACACTTTTTTTTTTTTTGTTTCATTGGCCTATATAACAACCGGGAAAAAAAAAAATTTCCAACCAGTTGAAAACAATATTGTCCATGCTTTAAAAGTTTATCTCAAGGTTATACTTATGGCATATTTGCCTCTTTCACTTGGTTCTTTCCTGTAAAAGGAATTTCAGGCCGAAAGAATCTTAGAAGTTATAACCGTGTCCAAGCCATCTAATCAGGCATCGGCGTGGCAGAACTGCAACATTTTGGCTATCTCTTTCAATCTTGCATGGTTTCTGCTTCGTCAAGGAACGAGGCAATTTAATGTTGTCTATTAGTATAATCATAATTTGAAGTTTTCTGTCTCCAAGCCAGCGATCTCAGTCATTCAGTCTTCATCAAAAAATAGCTGCCATAAGATGCTAAAAAAATAAGTTAATCAAACCTGCAGGAACATCCCATAGAGATACTTTTCAATAATAAATAAATAAATAATATATTGGTTGTAATGTTCACCACCGGTCTCCGCCAATACACCAGCTACCCTGACTGTTAACAGCTTCTGGAGGGTGGAGATGGCGGCGGCCCGTCAAAATGTGACAATCAGTATCACTCGGATAATGAACCTATGGTGGCACTCTCAACAGGTTGGTTCAGCCAGTCGTTGCAACAAATTTATTCATATCAATAGGAATGGAAACAGTGTGAGAGCTTTGCCGCTTAGGTAGTCGATGAATGTCTCTCAGGCGGGATGTGATAATGAGCATGCTTACCAGCCTCCATGCCGCAATAATGTTGTTGCTGCCTCAAAAGCAGTTTGGTCCTTTGGACAGCTTCGGTGGTGCCTGAAAGCGAGCGAGGTGACCTAGATATTACCTGGTCTGATGCTAATTGATCATTTTCACCCTATTATAAATTTCGTCTGTATAAGAATAAAGGTGTATTTCCTGTATCAGATTATGGTGTAAGCTGTGTGGAATTTTGGGTATGAGACAGTATATATCACCTGTTAATTGTCATGTTAAAGGTAATCCTTACTTACATCGGACTCTCTTTGCAACTTTTTGAAGACAGAGTATGCGACGAAATATGAAACATTAATGTTGTATTGTTGGATCAAGGACAGAGAATGTAAACAGTCTCCTTTAACTGGTATCTTTGAGTTCATAACTTGGATGCTCAACTTTTTACTCCAGGGCAAGAAGAATAAAGGCTATGTCAGTTTGTAACAATCGTCATATGTATCATATCTCATGGCATGAAAATCACCATTCTGCATTACCTTTTTACTTGTCTAGACTTGTGAGATAGTTGTTCCGTAAAAATCACTACGGGAGACGGCAAACTCTATGAAGACAGGCAGTCTCCATCAGATGAATATGCAACAAGATCAAAGGCCAATATCGCATGTTTATTTACGGCATCCCCTTTATATATAAATACGTGTCTCCTTGGTTATCTCATATTTAAATCCAAAAAAAAAATGTAATTGGCAATATTCACTAATGTTCCCTTTTGGCAAATATATACTTGTCAGATTCTAATCTTTCTATTTAATTCACCTGCTTAAAACATTCCAAGTCTAAAATAGAAACAAGGTAGCAACCTTGTTGCTTGTATATGTCAAGATATAGGTCCAAAATTGTTGGATTCAGGGCCATCAGTATTTATTTACCAACAGTCTGCTTCGTCAGATGATGATAGACTGATATTTAGCCTTGTAATAATTCCAGCTGTGCAAAATGTGGCACTTTTAACCTTTTGTGGCACATCGTGCTGCTTGTACGATGCTTCCGATAAAATGGAGGAATTCTTGGAAGACTAAAATTTAAAATTGATTTAATCTGCAATTACAGGGTAGCCTCATTCCTATATGAACCTCCCACTTCTTCATGTTCCTGGCACCAAGCAATAGTGACGAGTAAAAGAGTTAACCGAAAAAATAGAAGATGAACGGGAAGGTTGTTTCCACCGTCTTTCTTCTTACATGCTTTATTTTCCTTGTTATTGAATGTTTTCTGGTTGAAGCATACACCTGCAACCCCAGTGGCAAGATAAGAGGGAAAAAACCTCCTCCAAATAAATGTAACACAGCCCATGATTCTGACTGCTGTAAAGAAGGCGAGCTTTATGACATTTACAAGTGTTCGCCAGAAGTTTCAAGCCGTACTAAGGCAACCCTGACTCTCAATGGATTCGGTCCGGGTGAGGATGGTGGTAGTCAATGTGAATGCGACAACCAGTATCACAAAGATACAGAACTTATAGTGGCACTTTCAACAGGATGGTACAACAAGGGAAAACGGTGTTTCAACTATATTAACATTTATGGTAACGGAAGGAGTGTTCAGGCTAAGGTAGTTGATGAATGTGACTCGACAATGGGTTGTGATAATGATCATGACTACCAGCCTCCATGTGACAACAACATCGTTGATGCCTCAGATGCAGTTTGGGATGCCTTAGGAGTGCATGGAGATGATCGTGGTGAAATGGAGATATACTGGTCTGACGCATGATTTCTTTTCACCATATTTGTCTTGTTTAAACCAAGAAAAACTCGTCTGCAGATATATATATATATATATATATATAGATATATTTATATGTGAATTGGTTTGGCCGTTATGATGTTTGGTCCTTATATCAAGGACATGAAATAAAGACTGGTTTTTCAGAAAAAAAAAAAAAAATCCAGTGAGAGAACACTAAGTCCTCAAAAAAAAAAAGAAGTCTCTTTTCTTTTGGCTAGGCTAATGCTTATTGTTACTAATACCAAAGAAAGTCTCAGTAATATTGTATCCATCCTTCTTTTAATGTTCATTTCCCTTTTGCTTTCTTAAAGTTTTACGAGGAAATCTCAGATTTCTTTCTCACCAAATATTATAATATGCTGCTTTTGCTTGCAAGAAAGTTTTAGAGGAGTGGAAGCAATAGGCCTTCCCTTCGAATTGTTCTTTTTCCTATTGGTACTCATCAATTCATCAACCATAACCTCACGTAGTTGAAATGAATCAAATTGTCCAAAGCAATTTTCTAAACATGTTTTAAAATAACTATGACACCTCAGACCTACATTGGGATATTCAAAGGATTTACTATTATATATAAGTAGAAATTTAAACTCAAACTTATGAGATATCTTTTATGAAACAATATCGTAAGATCTTCAGGTCAAAGCAGATAATACCTCGCAGGTTATGTGTGAGTTTCTGCAAATGATATCAGAGCGGTTATTAGTCGGACAAAAACTAAGTGTTACGCCGTAAGAGCCACCTCAAAAATCCAAACATCTGAAGTGATCCTGTAATCTATATGTGTTTTGTGTTGAACTTACTTAATGTTTGATGTGATTTGATGGATCTATGTGCTTTGTGTTAGGCTATGATATATAAGTAGAGGCTTAAACCCAAATTTATGAGACGTCTTTTGTGAAATGAAATGATGAAATCTTAGAGTCAAAACAAATAATACTTCACAAGTTAGGGTGGGATTCTCCACAACAACTACATTAAAAGAATGATAAGATCTCTAGTCTCCAAGGTTACAAGTATTTGCATAGCAAACAAGTAATATTACTATTTCCTATTGCGTAAATCTTTGGCAACCATATTACTAAAAATTATCAATCAAAAAATAAAAGAATGCTTAGGAATTGAATATTGGAAATTGGAACTAAACAATCTTAGACCTATCATTCCTTGGTAGTTTCCCTCTGATACCTCTCATGTGTCTTCAACAATAACAACCCCATCAACAAAGGATACCAAATTGGGATCCAATCAATTAACAGCATACTATATAAAGCTTCATAATATAGAGTTGACCAGTAACTGTTTGGTTTCTTGATGATAGTCATGACATTATATCATATAAATTAGTTTGCTATAATTGTAATCTCATGGCTTCAAAATCATTATTTATATTGCTTATCTACTCTTGTTAGTTTATTGTTATGGGAAAATGTTCTAAATTTGGTATTGGGGTGGCAAAATTATCTAATATAACAATAATCAGATTGTTAGTAGTTGAAGCAACTAAGGATGGCATTTTTACTATAACTTGTGCAACTTGTTTTGCCATTTTATAACCATTTTATTGGTTTAGGTAGTATGATGGATTTGTGTATGGTGATCTATATTGTTAGGCAAACAACTTTTGTAGTAGTTAAACCAACTTTTATATTTTGAAGCTTATAAATTAATGAAATGAAACTCTTGTTTAGTGTAAGGTGATTTATTGAATTACTATATTAGTTTCTTTATTTTTCTTTTGTTCTTCCTTTACTCTATATCTTTCAATTGGTATAGAGCTTTTATAAGGTTTAAAAGGGCCTGTAAGCTACTGAAATTGAGTGAAAAGCCATCAAACACCTACAAACCAGCTTTTGTCAACCTTAAATGGCCTCAAGCAGCTGCTCTTTACCTTAACCTCTATTTTTTTTTTTGGTGAGAACTACTAGATATGGGTTGTTAAAATGAAGTCATATTTAAGTGCTTTTAATTTGTAGGAAGTGGTAGAAAATGAAAAGGAACCATTACAATTTTTACAAATCCAACAGTAAGTGAAATAAAAAATTATAGTGAAAAAAAAGTAAAGAGATACAAGGCTAAAAGTTGTATTGAATTATCAGTTTTTAATGATATATTCATCAGAATCGTAACTTGTGATACTACAAAACAAGCTTGGGATATGCTTAAGGAAGAATTCCAAGGCAATGACAAGATAAAACAAATGTAAGTGTTGAACCTTAGAAGAGAGTTTAAAGTCTTAAAATTGAAAAAGTCTAAAAATCTAAATGAATATATTGATAAGCTCATGAAGATAGTAAATAAGATTAGATTACTTGATAAACAATTGTCAAATAAAAGAATTGTGGATAAGGTTCTTTCAGCCTACTAGAAATATTTGAGTAAAAAATTTCATCCTTTAAAAACTCCAAGGACTTAATCAAGATAACTCCAGAAAAGTTGTTTAATGCTTTACAAGCTTAATAACAAAAAAAGGCTATAAGAGGATTTAATAGAATGTGCTTTTGCAGTCAAGGAAAAAGGCAAGATGCATGTCATAATATATAAATCCGTAAATCTATAGTTAGATTTAATAAATTAATAGAGTCACTACCAATCTTTCTTAACTAGATGTGATTTGGTCACCTAAGGAAGCTATCCTCTTAAAGAGCTCCTAAACTTGACTAAGGGTTCTTAAAAGAATAGATTCAGGCCTACCAATTAGAACAAAGTTCAAGAGTTAGGTAACATGGGAGAAAGATTATAGCAACCCCACATGCCCATCCAAAGGATGGTACCATTTTATTTTAAATTTATTCTAGGACTTGGTTCTAATGATCTTAAATTTTTTATGTTAAAATATTGAAAATAATTCTTAAGACTCTTCATTAATCTGATAGAATTCTTAAAAATATTTTTTCACCTCAAGAGTATTTAAGAATCCTATTTGTTTTCTTGAAGAGGCTCTGTCGTTGGAAAAAGGTTTAATTATGTTTTATTTTTTATTTTTTTATTAAAAATATATCTAATTATTTCACAATTTGGATCAAATTAGAAATATTTTCTTTTTTGAATTTTTAAATTCTTCACCATTCGAGCCTATTTAGAAATTCCTTTTATTTCTTTTTTTTTTTAAAAAAAAATAATATGGCAATTATTTTTCTTAAAATTTCATTTAAAATTTTTCACTATTTGAAATAAATTTAAAGAAATTTCTTACCTAGAGATTTTTTAGAAAATTTACCATTTAAAATTTTTAAGAATCTCATCATTGGATAATTATCACATTTTTCAACCAAAATTTCATTTTTTTATTTTTTTTAATTGAAAATAAATCTTAATTATTGTTGTTGAAACTTTATCTAAATTATTCTATCATTTGAAACAAATTTAGAAAAATTTTCTCATTTAAGAATTTTATAGAAATTTACCATTTGAAATTACTATAAATTTCATCATTGGATAATTACTACTTATTCTTAAAAAATATTTTATTTTTTATTCTTTTTTTTAAATTTAATCATGCAAAACTACTAAAAAAATAAACACATAAAAAATAAATAAAAATATAAAAAAATGAAACGGCTCGACTGGAACTGTTCGGCACGGCTTGGCTTCAAACACAGAAAGCCGCTCAGTGACTCAGCTTAGAGGCAACGACTGAAAAAAATTATCAGAATCTGAGAATTTTTTAGATTTTTTCTAAAAAAAAATTCTTTTTTTTTAAAAACTCCCAAAAAATCTTTGAAAAAACTTTTTGACTGCTTTTTCTAATTTTTGCCTCTCTCCCTTATTTTTTTTATCTGTTTCTTCCCTCTGTGTGGGTATGTATTTATAGGGTTCTAAATCTGAGAACTTCAATCCAGAAAGGAATCCCAATTTTCTTTGAATTTCAACTTTAAACCCAATTTCAACTTTACAAACCAATTCTAATAATTTCACACAAACTCAACTACCTATTTTTTTATTTTTCTTAATTTTTTTATTAGCAAAAATTAAAAGTAAACCCCTGGACATATTGGAATGTATATAACTGCCCCTCTTTGCACATTTTTTATAAAATAAGAATTGTGCAAAGACATAGACAACCCAATCAAAATCAACTGAATGCCCCTTTTTAAAAAAAAAAACATACTCACACTTCCTAAAAATTCCTTTAAACAAAAGCTCTACAACTTTTGAAAAATAAATGCTCCTTTAAATAGAGGTTCAACAACTTTGAAAAATAAAAGCTTCTCTAAACAGAGGCTCAATAATTTTGAAAAATAAAAGCTCATCTAAATAGAGGTTTAACGACTTTTGAAAAATAAAGGCTCCTCTAAGCAGAGACTCAACGACTTTTGAAACATAAGTAAGGTTTCTCGACAATCATATCCAAAGGAGTCATAGACCAGGTCTAATGAAATTTGTAATGAAAACTCAAAAATTCATAATTTGAGTTCGAAATTCAAAAGTTCATATTCACAATAACCTTTCAGCTTTGTAAGAATTCATTAAAATTTGATTCTCAATATTTCAGTTTCACAAGAATTCAAATTTGCAATATCTCAAAATTCGTATTTGTAAATTGCATGACTCACATCCAACATTTAAAGCTTCTTTTTTAATTTTAGAGATTCACATCCAAAAGTTTAAAACTTCTCATTCAAGTTCAAAGGTTCACATTTGATAAATTTAGGGTTCATATCCAAAAAGTTTAAGCTTTTTTATTTGAATTTTGGAGATTCACATCTAAAAGTTTAAAGCTTTTCATTCGAATTCAAAGGCTCATATTTTATAAATCTTAAAGTTTCACATCTAAAATCTCAAAGGTTCTCATTTGAGTTTTTCTTAAAGATTTTCATTTGAAACTCAAATATTCTAATTTGAAACTCAAATATTCTCATTTGAAATTTCTTAAAGATTCTTATTCGAGACTTAAAGATTTTTATTTGAGGATTTTTTAAAGATTCTCATTTGAAAATTTTTTAAAGATTCTCATTTGAAAGCTCAAAGATTCTCATTTGAAAGCTCAAAGATTCTCATTTAAGAATTCATAATTTATCTTAAAAGACTCCATCTAAAGATTTAAAATTTCTTTTTCAAATATCTTTCAAACTTTTATCAAAGTAAAAATTTTGTATGTAATGAATGTCATGATCAATGATGTAAATGCAACAATCTAGATTCTTATAATACCATATTCTCAATCATGATTCACATGTTTACTGCATAATGCAAATGCATAGCCAAACCAAAGTTTCAAATATTCTCCAAACAACAATGTAAACGTAATGCATGTAATGCGATTCTTAAAGATTCTTATTCGAGACTTAAAGATTTTTATTTGAGGATTTTTTAAAGATTCTCATTTGAAAATTTTTTAAAGATTCTCATTTGAAAGCTCAAAGATTCTCATTTGAAAGCTCAAAGATTCTCATTTAAGAATTCATAATTTATCTTAAAAGACTCCATCTAAAGATTTAAAATTTCTTTTTCAAATATCTTTCAAACTTTTATCAAAGTAAAAATTTTGTATGTAATGAATGTCATGATCAATGATGTAAATGCAACAATCTAGATTCTTATAATACCATATTCTCAATCATGATTCACATGTTTACTGCATAATGCAAATGCATAGCCAAACCAAAGTTTCAAATATTCTCCAAACAACAATGTAAACGTAATGCATGTAATGCGAATGTCCATGTCATGAAATTCTAATTAATTATGGTAATATGGTTCTCAAGACTCCATCATCCCTCATCTTTTTTTTCCAACTTCTCGGCACTAACACTTTAGAATAAGTTTCGTCAATTAATACTTGACTATAATTCACGGGCTTTTAGCACTAGTAATTTCAGAATAAATTCTGTCAATTGACCCATATTATGTTCATCACTTGATCACCATTCACAAGCTTCTCAGCACTAGCCATTCTAGAATGAATTTCGTCAACTAACCCACATTATTTTCATAATTTGATCATATCTCACAAATTATGTCAACTAATTCATCACTATATTCATCCATTGGTCATACAATATGTCATTCTTTTAGGTTTTAGATATCGCTTCATTTTTTTACCCCATATCATCTTTGATTTTTTTTAAATGAATCCAAGAATCTTTTATGCGCATTATCATTTTTTTATCATCATTTCAAATCATGATAATTATAATGCAATCAAACATTTTTTTTTATTTATTTTGAGGATGTAACAATAAGAGAGCATAAGGTGAATTGAGGGAAAGATAATCAATGAAGAATGAGTCTGGTACAAAAATAATTGGTCCAAAGAGCAAATTTAAAACATGTCTTTGGGAATGGTATTGAACAAATGGAATAACAATATCCAAACAATGAATACTCAAATAATTCATAACATTAATCCAAATTTCTTTTTCAAAAACTCATTCCATTGACTTTTGAGATCAATTTTGAGTTCATTAAACTTTGCTCCAACTTTAAAGGATCTTCAGATGTTTTTGACCTTATTTTATGTGAACTGTTTATCCAATTCTCAATTTAAAGATTTTTCTACTTGAATTACCTTTTTAGGTTTTCAATTTGAGTCTTTCTTTTCTCTCTTTTTACATTTCCCATTCTTTCATTTTTTTCTCTTTTTCTTTTTTTTTTTTCTTTTTTCATTTTTTCTATCCATTAGTGATATCTCTCACACATCGATCTCTAAAGTAATGTAGCATGATTTCATTGTTTCATCACGAGCATGCCTTAGCTCAACATATAATCATTCAATTCGAGCACTCATATTTGATCCAAATAGACTTTTTAATATTGTAATTAGGCTATGGTGAGGAGCCATGAAAGAAACAGATAAAATAGGTTTAAAGTATGTGTTTCAAAGGGTTTAAAACCAAATGATTATTTCTCATCACTTGATACAACTTGACATTTTGCCCTATTTTACTTCATTTCACTATTTTTTCCTTTTTCATCTTATTCCTCATAAAAAAATTCTCATTACTTTACCCAAAATCATGTGTGGCATTTATTTTTCTTTTCTCTTTTTTTTTGTTTTGTTTTGTTTTTTTTTTTTTTTGCTTTCTATCTTTGAGACTTTTTGTGATTTTTTACTTTTTTTTTTCAAAAATTACCCCATAATGTGGAAGGTGATCCTTGGTCGAGGTTCTTTAAAAAAAAAATCATGATAGGCTCAAAGGGTAGTAATGAATGAGTTTTTGAATGGTAAAAGAAAGATGATCATTTTTTATCTTAAATGTAAATTCTTTCTTTGAAGATCATTTATTGAATAAAAATAAGCTCATAGATCTTTATAAAAGGCTGCACATCTTTAAGACATATCACATCTGCTAGTAGCTGACTTCTTTTGCTCAAATAATTTTTTCAGATCAATGCGAATGAGTTTTTAAAATTAAATCTCAGAATTATTGTTGTCATTGTCTAAATATTTATCATTGAAAATTCAAGAATGGGAATAAAAATATTTGGCAAATAGCAAAGCATGGAATAATGGTATAGACGAAAGAAAAAATATAATAAAATGCATCAACTTATCTTTTATTGAAATGATAACAAATGAAATCTTATTGTATGAAAGAATTCTTAACATTACTCTGAAAAAAATCTTAAAATAATAAACAACTTCCAACCAGCCTTAACATCCTTCTCAAAATTATGCCCTTATGCAATCAGGTGAGAATTTTTTATTGATATCTTACTCTCTGATTCGTCAAAGCTCACTAAACCTTTTCAGATCAAACTTTGTACTTTATGTTTGAAAGCAGGGTAGGTTTCAATAAAAAGACCTACGTTCTCATTGTAATAATCGCATATTGCATTAGCATCGTACTGCTTTTGATAGGATGACTTTAATGGTTCTAGAATAACTGGAGATACCAAGTTATTCTTGACCAATTTTAGGAATATCTTAGTGTAAGTCATGGGGATAGGGTCAATATGTGCCCTTTCTAGTTATCCCGAGATCTCTTTAAACCCCTTGCTTGGTTGTTAGGCTTTGAAGTTGATGCAAGTACTTGAAAAGCTGATTAGTAGGTTGAAGGATAAGTTGATTATGGATATGGTTGGTAAGGGTAAGGTGAGATATTATCCATAGTAGGATAGTACAGAGAGTAACTTTATGGTGTATAGGGTTAATATCTTTTGAACTGTCTATCAAAATTCATAGCTTGAGCTTTAGTCTTTTTCTTCTCTAGCATCTTCTTGATTTTTTCTCTTTTTAACTTATTATTTTTAATGGTATTCTCAATAATTTTGCTTGAGATCATTATATCGATGAAATTTTTTGTTACATTCTCTATCATTTTTTTATAATAGAAAGATTTCAAAGTACTAACAAACAACATTGTAGTTTTTTTTCAGTCAAAAGAGGTTGTACCTGAAAAATAATATCCCTTCACCTCTAGGTATATTTTTTGAATTATTTTGTCACTTTCTTTTTATATTCTGTAAAGAAAGATGATCTGTGGCTAAGTCTATAATATGCCGATACTAACTAATGAAATCAAGGGCCATATCACTCTAAGATCGAATACGGATCCTATCCAGCTGGACATACCATCTAGCACTAGAGCCCATAAGGTTATCTTAGAATACATGCATTAGTAGCTTCTCATTATTGGCATGGACATCCATTTTTTTACAGTACATGATAATGTGAATTTTTTAACACTTCGTACCATCATATTTTTTAAACTCTGGTACCTTGAACTTTAGAAGAACAATCACATCTGAGACTAAACAAAGCCTGGTGGCATCTACAAAACCATAAAACCCAATGCTTTCTACAGCTCGTAACCTTTCTTCCAGCAGGTTCATCTTTTGTTTAGCTTTTAAAGCTTCTAAAGTCTCATTTTTTTTTTTTTGTCTTAACCCCATCTTCTCTTTTGGATCATCCAAATTAGGGACTGGTATTAGTTTTACTGCTTTTTCAGTAAAGACAGGATTTACATAACTTTGATACTATCTCGAGTTTGAAGTTGATGACATTTTAAGGTATGTGTACTTTACAAGATAGGTGAACTACTATAGTGATGGACCTTGTGTGGACTGGGCTTAAGGTAGCCCAAAATCAGAACGATACAAAGGATCATCTACCTTTTATGATGGATAGTCTTATTGGCTAGTACTTTTTTCTACATCTTTTTTTTTGTTTAACTTATTCAATACCTTTAAAATCCTATTCAATTCTCTTTCAAGCTTCTCTTGCGCTTTCTTTATTCTCTCGAGACGGTTAGAATTTTCTTATTCTATCTATCTAGTTTGAGTCCTTATATTGTATTGGTGAGTGAGATTTTTGTTTGGTGAAGCTATCTTTAAATCTTGAGTACCATAATTATATTATTAGAAATGCTATACTTTATGCATTATATGTTGATGTATGAATGAAACGTACATTTTTATAGATGAAATCTAATATGAAAATGATACAGATACATAATCTTACATATGACAATGAAAATGACATGCAAATGCACAAAGTTAAACAAACAAAATGGTTAGATCACAAACCATTTCTTCTTGTGTCCTAACTTCGAGTTACATCTATCATTGGGTAGGAAGGGCTCTATCTTAAGACTGGTCTCTTAAGTGTACACTATATGTAGGGTTAGGTGACTTTGACCACTAAAGGTTCTCAAATTGTTCTTTATATTATTGTCTATCATAGACTAGTAAGACATTCCAATCATCACCCATCACAGGCTACCAACGAAAAGAATTCAATTTGAGTAGGAGTATTTTGCTAGACATTACGGAGATTATCATATCACGAGAGTGTATGTACTTTACTTTCTCTTAAAAAGGATAGAGCCCGGGTATAGAGCTCATGTAATGAAAATGCATGTGATAGTGTGTGTGAAGGAACATATTATTTTCATGCCCCAAAAATAAAAAACAAAAAAGATAAAGATGTTAGTTAACATATAACACAAATCATTACAATTTAAAACCATTAGACTAAAGAATATGATAAATTTAAAAGTTTATGGCTTGACTCACTATAGTTGTTCCTAGTAGAGTCACCAAACTATCATAATATATAGATTTATAAATCTATAGCTAGACTTAACAAATTAATGGAGTCGTCACCATTTTTTTTTAACTAGGTGTGATTGGCCACCTAAAGAATCTATTTTCTTAAGGAGCTTTTAAGTTTGATTAAGAGTCCCTAAAAGAATAAGTTCGACTCTATTAACCAAAATAGGGTTCGAGAGTTCGGTTACATGTGAAGAAGATTATAACAACCTCACATGCCCATCCAAAGGATGGTACCATTTTATTTTAAATTTATCCTAGGATCTTGGTTCTAATGGCCTTAAATTTTTTATGTTGAAATATTAAAAATAATTCTTAAGACTCTCTATCAATCTGATAAAATTTTTAAAAATATTTCATCACCTCAAGAATATTCAAGAATCTAATTTGTTTTCTTGAAGAGGCTCCGTTGTCGAAAAAAGATTTAATTATTTTTTATTTTTTATTTTTTTATTGAAAATATATCTAATTATTCCACTATTTTGATCAAATTAAAAATATTTTCTCTTTTAAATTTTTAAATTCTCCATCATTTGAGCCTATTTAGAAATTTTTTTTATTTCTTTTTTTTAAAGAAAATAATATTAAAATTATTTTTTAAAAAATTTCATTTTAATTCTTCCACTATTTGGGACAAATTTAAAGAGATTTTTCACCTAAAGATTTCTCAAAAAATTTACCATTTAAAATTTTTAAGAATTTATCATTGGATAATTGTCACATATTTTAAATCAAAATTTTATTTTTTTATTTTTTGTTTTTTTATTGAAAATAAATATTAATTATTGTTATTAAAACTTTATCTAAATTATTCCACCATTTAGAATAAATTTAGATAACCTAAGAATTTTATAAAAATTTACCATTTGAAATTTTTATAAATTTCATCATTGGATAATTAATACTTATTCTCAAAAAATATTTTATTTATTATTTTTTATTTTTTTTTCTAAATTTAATCATGCAAAAATACTAAAAAAAATAAAACGACTCGATGTGGCTTGGCTTCAGACATAGAAAGTGGCTCAGCGACTCAGCTCAGAGGCAAAGTTTGGAAAAGGTCACTGGAATCTAAAAATTTTTCAAATTTTTTTCAAAAAATTTTTTTTTTTTAAAAAACTTGTAAAAAATCTTCAAAAAATTTTCTTGACTGCTTTCTCTAATTTTTACCTCTCTTCTCGATTTTTTTTTTGTTTGTTTCTTGCCTCTGTGTGGGTATGTATTTATAGGATTCTGAATTTGAGAACTCCAATCCAAAAAAGAATCTCAATTTTTTTTTAATTTCAACCTTAAACCCAACTTTAACTTTACAAACCAATTCCAATAATTTCACACAAACTCAACCATTTTTTTTATTTTTTTTTATTTTTTTATTAGCAAAAATCAAAAGTAAACCTCCGAACAGATTAGGGTGTTTACAATGCAAACATAAAGCAAAGGTAGAAAATAAGGAGATCGAAAAAATAAAGGTTTTAGAAATAATGGAAAGTAAGAAAATTTTTCACCTTGCTCTTAATGTAAAAAAATCACTCACTTGGTGAAATATTATTGGTACAGACATGACATATAATGTAGGTACTATAAGCATCTTGGTCACATGAAGAAAGTATGTAAAAACAAAAACCAATAGTAGCCAAATCAATAAGCCAGAGTTGCTGACAACCAATAACAGCTAGAAAAGTAAGTTTTTATTATAACTTACTATGCAACCAGAACCTCCTTAAGTGCATGGCTCATTGACAGTGGATGCACACACCATATGGCATATGATATCAACATATTTAAAGAACTAGACAAGACATGTACCTTTAAAGTCAGAATAGGTAATAGTAATTTCATAAAAGTCAAAAGAAAAAGAGTAATTGCTGTTGAGACACCAATAGGTACCAAACTCATTTTGGATGTGCTATTTGTGCCTAAAATAGATTAAAAAAAATTATTAAATATAGGATAGTTGCTAGAAAAAAATGACTATTTAGTTTTCAAAGACAATGGATGCATAATTTATGATCCCACTAGCCATGAACTCTTTATTATTAACATGAAAGAAAAATATTTTTTCTTAAATTGGCATGAAGCAACCTCCTTAGCATATGCTAGTTCACATGATGAATCTATTTTATCGCATAAAAGGATGAGACATTTCAACTACAATACATTGAATTACTTGTATAAAAATGACCTTTTATTAAACATGCCTACTGTTAAAGTCTGTGCTGAAGTGTATGAAGTCTGTTATCTAGAAAAATAAAGTAAGCTGCCATTAGCAATTAACAAAGCATGGAGGGCAATTGAAAAACTACAACTTATTCATACTAACATTTGTGGTCTTATTAGAACCTTGTCCTTGAATGATAATAGATATTTTATTACTTTTATAGATGATTTTATCAAATGTGTTGGATTTACTTCATGAAACAAAAGTTTGAAATTGTAACAGTATTTTGGAAGTTCAAGGCTTGGATTAAGAATAAAAGTGGTTACACAATCAAGATCATAATGTTAAACAATGGTACTGAGTATACATCTAACAAATTTAATGAGTTTTATGAAGTTACAGGAATTGAATACCAACTCATAACAACTTACACTCTACAACAAAATGGAGTCAGTGAAAGGAAAAATAGAATAATCATAGACATGACAAGATGAATGTTATTTAAAAGAATCTTCCTAAAAAGTTTTAAGTAGAGGTAATCCATACCTTTGTCTACTTACTCAACAGGCTGGCCATAAAAGTTTTGAAGGGAAAAACACATTTCAAAGCCTGGTATGGAAGTAAACCATCAGTGCAGCATCTTTGAGTTTTTGGCAACATTTGTTATGTGTTTATTTCTAAAATAAAAAAGGACAAACTTGATCAAAAAATAAAAAATTGTATTTTTTTGGGCTATAACAACATCACCAAAACCTATAAGACTTACAATCCATTTATAGGCAAGGTGATTGTAAGTAGGAACATGAGATTTAATGAGCAAGCTACTTGGAATTGAAAAAAGTCAAAAGGAGTATCAGTCAAGCAAATAGTTGTAGATATGATAAGCTTTCAAGATAAAAAAGATTACATTTTTGAAAATGAAACCATTGATCATGAACTAGTGAGAGGAATCAGCCCACTCACAGATATTTGTCAAAGATTAAACGTTGCCATTCTTAAACTTGCAACCTTTGAAAAAGCTATCAAATTTTCAGAGTGAAAGAATGCCATGAAGGAGTAGATTCATATGATTAGGAAGAATCAAACTTGGATGTTGGTTAACAAACCAAGCAATAAAAACATCATTGGTGTTAAATGGATCTTCAGAATGAAGTTGAATGTAGATGGTTCCATTAACAAACTTAAAGCTAGATTGGTAGCTAAAGGTTACTCCCAATAGCATGGTGTTGATTTTTTAGAGACATTTATTCCAGTTGCAAGGTTGGACATCATAAGGCTACTATTAGCCTTAGCAACTTAGAAAAATTGAAAAATATACCAATTTCATGTCAAATATGCCTTCTTAAATAGTTATCTTGAGGAAGAGATTTACATTGAACAACCTAACGATTTTGTTGCCAAGAGAGATGAGGATAAAGTCTATCTAATCAAGAAGGCTTTGTGTGGATTAAAACAAGCTTTAAGAGCTTGGAATTCCAAAATCGATTATCATTTGTTAAAGTTAGGATTCAAGAAAAGCTTTAGTGAAGCAACATTATACATTAAGGTTACTAACAATAATGATCTACTGATTTTTTTTTTATATGTTGATGCTCTTTGTGTGACAGGTAGCAAATCAGCTCTTGCGAAAAATTTAAACACCAAATGCATGAAGTTTTTGAGATGATAGATATGGGAGAAATGTTTTATTTTTTTGGAATGGAGATTCATCAAGACCAACAATGAGTCATTATTTGTCAAAAAAAATATGCAAATGAAATCTTAATTAAGTTTGGGATGGAAAATTGTAAATCAGTTAAGACCCTTTTGGCTCAAAATGAAAAACTCATTAAGAAAGACGGAGCTGACAAAGTTGATGGTTCTATTTATATAAGCTCAGTTGGTTGCTTATTGCATTTAATAGCAACAAGGCCAGACATCATGTATGCTGTGAATTTACTTTCTCGGTTCATGCACAGTTTTAGTGAGTTGCATTTTAAGGCTGCTAAAAGAGTGTTGAGATATGTCAAAGGAACCAATAAACTTGGAATTTGGTTCAAGAAGAATGAAAGTTCAAGACTTATTGGATTCACAGACAATGACTAGGCTAATTCTCATGAAGACATGAAAATCACTTCAAGTTGTTTGTTTTTCATTAGATTTAATGTGTTCAGTTAGAACTCAAAGAAACAAGGAACTATGGCTCAATCGACAATAGAAACAGAGTATATAGCTGCTGCAGCTGCTATTAATCAAATAATTTGGCTAAGAAAAATTTTGATGGATTTGAGTCAAAAGCAAGATAATCCAATAGAAATTTTTTGTGATAATCAGTCAACAATTACAATGGTAAAAAATCCTATGTTGCATCGAAAAACTAAGCATATTAAAATCAAGTATCACTTTATTAGAGAAGTTGAAGCTAAGAATCAAGTGAAGCTGGTGTATTGCAAGTTAGACGATCAAATTGCAGATATTCTGACCAAGGCCTTACCAAAGGCAAGGTTTGAACCATTAAGGAAAAGTCTTGGTATTTCCAACAGAAATGCTAAGAATGAGTGTTAGTAGTTGAAGCAACAAGGTATGATATTTCTACTCCAACTTGTACAACTTGTTCTATCATTTTCATAACTATTTTATCAGTTTAGGTAGATGGATCTATGTATGATGATCCACATTGTTAAGCAAACAACTTTTGTAATAGTTAAACAAACTTTTATATTTTGAAGCTTATAAATTAATGAAATAAAACTCATGTTCAGTGTAATACAATTTACAGAGTTACCATATTAGTTTCTTCGTTTTTCCTTTGTTCTTCCTCTGCTCATCCTTCACAAATGCCTTTATGCAACCAGGTCAAAGCTCAATATAGCATGTTTATTAACGGATTGTATCTTTAAAAAAAAAAAATCTCCTTGGTTTTCTCACATTAGCACCCTATAGAATCTTACGCCAAAAATTATTTATTTATTTATTTTTGTTTTTTGTGAGTTGTTTCGGCAATGGTTCTCACTGTCAGATTCTAGAATCTGTGTCTTATTACTTGCTCAACACATTCCAATCCTGAAGCAGAAACAAGGTACCTTCTTGTTTTTATATAATTCAAGTCATACTGTTTCACATTGTTGATTTCAATATCAAAGTCATCCTCTTTAGCTATTCATTCTGGCAGTTCTGCATTATTTTAAATTGAAGTACAAATGTTTAATTTAACCGACAGACTGCTATTGCAACATGATGGATTTTAACCCTGTTAGGGTTCCAGTAGTTTTTCCCCGTGTAACATTTAACCTTTTGTAACTGGTGGCTCAGCTTATACGATAATTTTAATGTAATGATGGAATCCTTGGAAAAACGGAGTAACAGACTGTAAACTTGTCTTAATCTTAAAAGTATGCATTGCTCATTTCTATATAAACCCCATCTCTTCATGTTTCCCTCACCAAGCATAAAAAAAAAAAAGAGTAAAAGAAGTATAAAGAAAATGAACAGGAATGTTTGTTCTACTGTCTTTCTTCTCATCTGCTTTCTCTTGATTGTTACAGACTGTTTTACTGTTGAAGCAAAGCCAAAGACTTGCAAGCCGAGTGGCAAAATAAGAGGGAAAAAGCCTCCAAAGGAATGTAATAGAGACCACGACTCCGACTGCTGCAAAGAAGATCAGCTTTATGACATTTACAAGTGTTCACCAGAAGTTTCAAGCCGTACTAAGGCAACCCTGACCCTCAACGGATTCGGTCCGGGTGAGGATGGTGGTAGTCAATGTGAATGCGACAACCAGTATCACAACGATACAGAACTTATAGTGGCACTTTCAACAGGATGGTACAACAAGGGAAGACGGTGTTTCAAGTATATTAACATTTATGGTAATGGAAATAGTGTTAAGGCTAAGGTAGTTGATGAATGTGACTCGACAATGGGTTGCGATGCTGATCATAGTTACCAACCTCCATGCGATAACAACATCGTTGATGCATCTGATGCAGTCTGGGAGGCCTTGGGAGTGCCTAAAAAACAACGGGGTTGGATGGACATTTACTGGTCTGATGCATGATCCATTTTCAACATATTTACTTGTGTTTAAAGCAAAGAGTCCAAGACATATCACATGGTACGAAATTTGGTCTCTCTATTGAGGACCTGAAATAATATTCCCCTATCATAAAAGTCTAGTTATATTTACTAGGCTTATGCCTATTATTAGTATACTATGGTGCTAATATACGGCTTCGTTTCAAGTTGTAATTGCATTTAATTTCCCAATGCATATTTTCCTTGAACCCCATTTTGTAATTTCATTCATAAAATGGATTTATGTTTCAGCTGTTTCATGTTTAACGATATATTTGGGTCAAAATTCAAATTCTGTGACACTAGACTTCCTTTCAAGTGCTTGGATACTCAAAGAAGAGATTCTGGCAATTTGTTTAGATTCACTCGAATTCCTGTAGCATCATATCCATACCCCAACGGACATTCCAAGTTGAATTTACCAGTAAGGAAATGGCCTAGGATAAAAAACAAAACTAAGGTATTTAAGATAAAAACAAAACTAAGGTTCAATAAATGACAACCGACAGCTGTTGAACTATTGGGTTTTGTTCTGTTATTATTTCTGTTTTCCTTCACCATGACACGTTTATTTCATTGTATAGCCAATACATACTTCTAAGTTGATGGTTAGATCATTTTAAACATTGAACGTGACCACTTAAACTAGGAAATTCATCTTCATCTATATGAAGTTTGAGTTGATATTTACATGATGGTTCTACGAGAGAAAAAAAGATGTTTTCATTATATTAACATCCATGCCAATGGGAAGAGGGCCCAGGCAAAGCTTCTTGATGAATGTGACTCCAGAATGGGCTGTGGTGCTGCTTGCAGTTTCGCGCCCCCTTGTGGTACCAACAATGTTCCAGCCCAAGACGCTGTCTGGCAAGCCTAGGGAGTGCCCCGAAATCAATGGGTGTAATGGAGACACATTGGTCAGATGCATAACATAATTGGTTTTCAACCTGTACAATGTTTTTGGTACATTCCATCTCTAAAGGTTAATCTTCTAATGATACAACTGAGGCTTGTCCTTATAGCAAGTTTAATTGAGTAGTTTTAAGTACCCTTCCTTTCAAATTTCGCACTGCTCGGTGAGAATCTAGCTTTTCTGGGTTTTTTATATTCAAATTGACCAGATTCAGTTGAATTCCATATCATGAAGCACATTTATTTATGTTGAATTAAACAAGGGCTTTTAATAGTAGAAAAAAAAAAAAAAAAACAAGGGTTTCAATAATAGAAACAAAACTAAAGGTCTTCTAATGATACCCCCAAAGCTCGTTGAACCATTGGATTTTATTCTGTTAGGTTTCAAGTTGTTCATAGGATGATTACAAACTTGTAACAATTTGATTTGATTGATTTTATATATGCCGGTAGGCTCTGCATTACTTATCGCTAATGAAATGGTACAATTCTTGGAAAAACAGACCAGTAAAATTGTCGTGATATTCTTGAATAAGGTGAGTGGCAGCTAAATTATGGCATGAACGCTCCATTTCTATATGTAAACCCTACCAACTATTCAGGTTTACTCACAAGACAAGCAGAAAGAAGTAGAAGATGAAAAGGCATACTGGTTCAAATATTTTCCTTTTCATCTGCTTTCTTTTTCTTGTCACAAATATTTTTATTCTTGAAGTAGAGACTTGCGCTTGCAAGCCTAGTGGCAAGCTAAAAGGGACTTCTCCTCCAGGGGCATGTAACACGGAAGGCAGCTCCGCCTTTTGTGCAGAAGGCGAGATTTACAACATTTACGATTGTTCGCCACGTGTCGAGCCATACAAAGGCAAACCTGACTCTCGAAAGCTTTGATTGTGGCGGAAATGGCGGTGGGCCATCTGAATGTGACCATGACTACCACTCAGATGATAAACTTGTGGTGGCGCTTTCAACAGGATGGTTCGATGAGGGAAAAAGATGCAATAGGTACATTAACATCCGTGGCAATGGAAAGAATGTCATGGCAAAGGTTGTTGATCGATGCGACTCCACAATGGGTTGTGATTCTGCTTACGATTACGAACCCCCTTGTGGTAACAACATTGTTCGTGCCTCAGGAGGTGTCTGGTATGCTTTGGGAGTGCCCCGAAATCAATGGAGCAGTTTGGATATACATTGGTCTGATCCTGACGCATAAACATAATTCAATTTCACCATATTTATCTATAATGTTTAAGACAAGGAACATATCTATGTTTACTTCTTTTGCTATTTAGATGTCATTTCACGACATTGACGATCGTTTAAAGAGAAAGCAAAATCTTAACTTATTAATTCATATAGTTATTTTTAAGAGTTTATATTTAATAAGTCTAGAGTTGGAATTCCAATGACAGTAACCTCTTCCCTTATTTTAGATGAGGTGTCCTTTGTACAAAAAAAGTAATAATAATAAGAAGCAATAAAACAGACCTGTTAGCACCAAACAGAAATGGTATCAAGACGAAAATGTGCCAACCTCTCAATTAAGCCTTTCCCTGTCATTGATGATACACAAACATCGAGCCTGAGGAAGAGAATTTGGTCCAAGTGTTACGGGTAAAAATTTAAACTTCGATTCGCATAATTGATACGATTCATATAATTATAAGATATTATTCATTCTGATCCTCTCTACCCTTACAGTTTTATTTTATAAAAGATGTCTCATAAGACAGAAATTGTGTAAACCCTTATATATCTCAATGATCTTTTTTTTATGTTCGATATAAAATTAAAGACTCTTCTTTAGATTCGTAACATCCCTTATATATTTCAGTGATCTTATTTTTATGTTCAATGTGATATTCAAGACTTCTCCTCCGTGACATTCTCTCTCACTCAATTCCGTGACACCCCTTGTTACGGAGTGTCACGAAGGCTGATCATCCTACCTATCTTTCTCGAGATATTTGACGTGGATCGAACGATATAGAGCTAGCTCTGATATCACTTGTCACGAGTCGAGACTTAAGCTCCGACTCACGCGACTCCAGGACCCGGACATCCACTCATCCGATGGACATCCACTCATCTAATGCCACTCATCCAATGTTTCAAATCAACTTAACTGTTATAGTTCACACCCTTGTGAGATATTGTCCGCTTTAACTCCCTAATCCCATGATTTTATCTTAAAAAAAACGTGAAGTGATTTGAATTCTTATATATCTCAATGATTTTTTTTTTTATGTTCGATGTAAAATTTAAGACTTTTTCTTAGATCCATAACACAATCACATGACATCAAGAACTAATTCAACCACCAATACTGCAAAAAGAGCACTGCAAGATCCATTAACAGGCCATCATACGATAATGTGAGGACAATTTCTTGCAGTTAATTCAAACTCATCACATATCTGATTCTTGCATATATTTGGTCACAAAACTTGGAATTTATGTGGCTAATATTGAATGCATAAAGTTTTATCTGCATTTACCAAAATACAACTGGCAACAGACAAACCTAGACTTTACAACCACAGACAACCAGAATCTAAAACTGAGCATCGCCCGGAATCCCCCAAAACCTATTTACAACAAACTATCTGTCCTTGCAGGCAAACGACGGAAGAAATTAATTGGTGCTGCAGGTGTCTTGTGGCGAAATCTGGGATGCCTCATAATGTAAACCCCAGCTAGAAGAGCAAGCACCTGGAAAGGTGTCACATACAATACAATGGCTGCTGCAAGACAGAATATAACAAATATAGTTGTAGCACGAGGATCATGCCAGCTTAAGAGCGCCTGAAGCCGCTCGCCTTGAGTAGCTATGTCACCTACAACAGTTTGAATTCTCCCTGCCACACTCCTTAAACGATCATACCTCATTCGAATTATATCTGAGGTCCTTGATGCAGGAAAGGACTCAAATTCTTCATCTAGTTCATCAGAAGAAACTGCATTTGCACAAGAGAGACTTGTGTTCATGTGAGGAGGGTACCTTGGCCGATAACGATAATTCCATACCCCTATTAGAAACATGTATAGGAAAACCGTTGGTAAAATCAGCTCTAGGAAACAAACAAGTATTACAAATAGGACGTGCACCAGCACTGTTGTAATAGGGTTCTTCCACATGCAAACATCACCAAACCATTTTCCAACTGCAAAAAATCCTGAGAAAAAGGATGTCAGGCGCAAAAAGTTTGCCTTGCTGCGCCTCATGCTCCAAAGGTGAGCATTTGCATCGGACATATATCCAACTACTTCTCTCCTGAGAGGAGGTTCAGCCCGACCAAGCCTAGCTACCACAATAGTCACTGTCTGGTGTCGCAGCATGTCTTGCTGTATCACAGTCAATGGTTTTTTTTGTTGTGCTAAAAGCCTCCAATCCAATCACACTAACGAAAGTAAAATCAAATAATAAATCAAACACACAAGAGACAACAATTTAACGTGATTCGGTCAAATTGACCTACATCCACGGATGAGAAACAAGATCCATTAATTGTAGAGAATTACAAACATACATCAAATCATCAACCTCACTCAACAATTAATACTCATAAGACACTCTCAATCTCCTCTAGTCCTATAAAGTATTCTCAACCCAAACAAACACAAACTCAAACCCTTGTGCACTCTTTCAACATAACCAAACACATACCATATGCTCCCATACATCATACCTATGTGGATCCTCTCAGTCTCCTCTAATTCACTCACAAACAAACATACACACCCATCGCACTCATAAGACGTAAAGCCCCAATACTCCTATAGGGTGTCTATTCCACAAAACCCTACAACTCTCTTACATCTTTTTCTCATATCTAACCCTGTAGAGACTTCATCTATTTATAACCATACAAACTTGCCCATTAAAAATCCCTCTTCTCTTAGAATTCTTCTCCTGTAAGTCAAACTTACCTATTAAAAATCCCTTTCCTTTTAGAATTCTTCTCTTGCAAGTCAAACTTACTCATTAAGAATCTTCTTTCTCTTGAAATTTTTCTTTTGCAAGTTTTCTTATCCATCAAACAATATTTGACAAATCTCAAACAAATTTCTAACAAATCTCAAACAAATCTCTCATGAGATTTGAGTCAATATTTCCGACACTTTTGTAGTGCATCTTCAGTAAAAGGGGTCGGGAGTATTAAAACATCATATTAAGCATTGATGTGCGTGAAAATCATATTGCCAAATGCAGTTCACCCATTTTCTTGACACCAGAAGGTTGAAGTACCAGCAGCGGGTAACAGTGTGTGTAAACACGTCCAGTTTCTAGTGTAGATATACGAATCCGCACCTTTCCAATTTTATTATCTGGGTTACCATCGGAACCACCAATCTGACAGTTATCAAAGACCCCCACAGTGAGAACAGTGGCTGGATCATAAACTTCCCATGTGTATTGCTCATTATATTTCGGATTCAGGCTATTAACTATGGTTCGAGTTCGAACCCATTTGTGGCCATATTTGGCTACACAATACGTATCTGATGTACCTTTTCCATCTCTTGTTTTCATTGATTGGAGCCCATCAGCATTCAAAATTCCAAGTTCCAAAACACCAATTGATGGTTTCCAGAGTTGCTTTGCAGTTGGACGTAGATCAATACTATGCTGAGTTGACTCATCAAGCACGTGGTATCCTCCATCAAGTAAAACACAAACATGGAGCCTACTATGAAATTTATCCTTCTTAGCCTGATCCCCATCCATGGCATCTGATAAAGATTTCACCAGGTTGTACCATCGGGTACGGACAATTCGATCATCAACACGCCTATCAACGGAGTTCAATGGTATAACAGCCTTTCCAATGGTCTCATCCTTATTAGGACCCACACGATCTTCAACTGAAAAAATCAGATGATCTTCAAAAGGTTCGGAAGCAACAAATATAAACTCCTCATTCCGGATTGGATTCATATTCCGAGGTTGAACCGGTTTTGTCTTGAAGACCTGGTTACCAATCTGAACCTTAAAATATGCATCAGGAAACCTGTTATTGTCAGCTGGAACAAGGTCTTGTGCCTCAATAACATTAACACGGACATACCACAATCTTGGAGAGTGATAAACTTTTGAATGAATATACATGGAGGCAATGGAAGTGCTATCACCAGGAGCAATAGCATCTGAGTGCCAGGCATCAGGAAAAGCCTCGTCAGCCTGTGTGCCATACCAAACTGCAAGCATCAGTTCTCCTTTCTTTTTCTCTCCTTTTTTGTCTTCTAGCCGATACCATTCTGGAGCCAATGGACTATCGGGTGGAACCCTTGTGGGAACCTCATGGAGATAAAAGCGCACAAACCCAACAAAGTCATCTTTCACTAAATCCTTATCCTTGAGAACAACTTACAGCACAGATGACTGCAGCGTTTCCCTTGCAAAGGCAAACACCTGAGTCCATTCTGGATTTTGTTTCTTCTCATAATGCTTTGTGATTCCTTTGTAATTTCCAACTTTTACTTCAACAAATGGATCAAGGCTGCCTGTCACATCTTTGGAAGGAAAATCTCGGGCTTTTACCACTCGTACAAAAAGGAATCTCATCTGTTCAACGAGGTCATAGGTGCGGGCTGGTCTGTCTCCTCGTATGACTCGACCTCCAACAATTCGTCCTCCTCCAAGGAATGGGCTTGTCTCTTTGAGAGCATAATCAGCTGGTTGTGGTGATGAACCTGAGAACATCTGAACAATTTTCGGTGGCTGTGGTTCAGATTTCATCTCATGTACTCCATAATTCATTTGTTGTTGGGGTGGTATTGGGGGAATATTTTGCTTTTGTTGTGAGTGGTTTGCAGTTGGAAGGTGATAAAATGTGTCCTTTACCAGTTTTCTCTTTGGGAAATGAATTTGGGACTGAATTTTGAAATTTAGCATAAGCTGAGCCTACATTTGTATGCAGAGAGGATTCCATGGCTGGAAGTGGATTTGAGGATTTGATTGAAGGGTCATCGGTAACAAATACTTTCAAACCAAGCTCTCCTTTGCACGGGAGAAAATGCTTTTTTTTTCAAGAGGGTAGTGCAAAACAATTGCATCAGAGTAGGGCAGGAATGATGTTTCAGTGAGGCGAACCTTCCCAAGACAGGTTTTCAAGTCGTTTGTTTTTTCATGGTTGTAAACATAGGCTTCAAGAGGGAGGTTGGATAAGTTTTTTGGATCCGAGATGTTGAAATAGAA